>NW_027132559.1:20897500-25897500 GCF_026122565.2 Emydura macquarii macquarii
TCAGATCAAGGTGCAGGGAAGTTCTTTACAAAAATATATTTTCAATTTGCATATTGTGGCAAACTGCCCTCTCTATTCCAGTTGGTCTCGCACTTTTTCTCTTGTAGTGGCCAGAGCACCACCAGTTACCCCAGTAATGT
The DNA here is from genome assembly GCF_026122565.2 of Emydura macquarii macquarii. NCBI lineage: Eukaryota > Metazoa > Chordata > Testudines > Chelidae > Emydura > Emydura macquarii. The sequence goes on from NW_027132559.1 coordinate 20,897,641, forward strand.
CCCAGAGGGAGGGGAGGAGGAAGGGACCCGGGCCCGCCCTCTACTCCCGGTCCCAGCCCAGGGGCCCTGCAAATGGCAGCTATGCACTGCTGATAGTGTCCAAGTCTGCCACTCTTTCCCGTGGGCTATTCCCCCTGTGCCCCTTCAGCTCCTTGTTCCCTGCCCCCTCTCTGCCTGGGCAGGGCTTCTTCTCTCAGGCGTCAATGCCTGGGGAGTGTCTTCACTCTGCACCTTCACTTTGCACCTTCCTGATCCCAGTCCCTTTCTCAGGATTCTTCCCAGCACCAGCATTCCTCCAACTCTGCCTCCAGACCGCTCTCTTGCCTGTTTGAAGCAGAGGGTTTTTATCAGGCACCTGGCTTGGCCTTAATTGGTTTCAGGTACTCCTAATTGCCCTGTAGTAACTTTCCCGGCTAGATTGCAGGGAACAAGGCCCTGAGCATTCTAGGGCTTTTATACCTCCTTTTATCTCCATCCGAGAGGTCTTCTGCCAGACCTCTCTGAGCTGCCAGTCTTCTACCAGGACCTCCTCCTGACCTGGAGGCTGGTCTCGGCCTACAGGCCTGTTGTGGATGCCTAGGGGGAGGATCTCATCATGGAGCCCCTGCTACAAAACCCCCAAATCTGTGTGCAGGTGGCAGAGACCTCCTTGGTGCAATGGAGGTTGGTCCTGGCAGGAGTCACCAAGATTAGAGATCTCTTGGATTACGACCGGGGGGACTGGTGGATCCCCTGGTGCTGGCTCGGTGCATGGGGCTCTCCACCCTTCGAACTCCCTCTCCCCTGGCATGTACTCCAGGAGGCCCCTCTCTCCCCATGCACTGATCCGGCTGCATGAGTTGCAGCCAGACCTTTTCTGAACCATGCCTAGGGACCATCTGTACACGCTCGTGCTCCACACCATTCATTTCCTTGCTCTCGTGTCCCATCCAGACACCAAATGGCCAGACCTGATACCACCTGTGGAGGGCGAGGACCCCTGGTGGGCCACCCTCTATTCCACCATGACCCCACGGCCTGCCGGGGACATCAGTTGACAGCTCCTTTATGGAGCCACGAGCACAAGCGTGTACTTGGCGCGGTTCACCCTGTGCCCTGACACCTGCCCCTTCTGCGGCATGAGGAAGACCCTAGCGCACGTCTACCTCGAGTGTGCCAGGCTGCAGCCCCTGTTCCGGCTCCTCCAGAACCTTCTGCTGAGGTTCCGGCTACACTTTTCCCCACACCTGTTCCTATACGCTCACCCCATCCGGGGCCCCACAAAGTCGTGGGACCTCCTGGTCAACCTCCTCCTGGCCCTGGCCAAAGTTGCCATCTACAACACCAGGGAGAGGAGGTTAGCTGAGGGGCGCTCTGCAACAGTGGGGCCTATTTCCATTCCTCCATCCATTCACGTATCCGGGCAGAGTTCCTCTGGGCAGTGTCCTCTGGCTCCCTAGACACCTTCTGGGAGCAACGGGCGTTGTCCAGGGTTCTCTGCTCGGTGTCCCCTTCTGGTTCCTTCCGTTTGACCTTTTGACCCTCATATGCCAGTTCCTGTTTTTTCATTACTTGTCCCCCGCAATCGAGTCTCAGGTCCAGTGGCTCCTCCCCTTAGGCTGTGGGAAGGGCCTTCCCAGAACACAAATAGACCACTCTCCAGCTGCCCTCTGCCCTTGATATATCACTATATATATGTATATTTAGAATGACTGCACCACACCTTTAAGCGGGGGGAATTTGTCTAGCTGGCTGAATGAAGGAAACAGTGCTTTATGGCTGGGCGGGTTTGGGAAAGAAGAGGTCAAACTGCTTCAAAAGGGGACAAGGGGCAACACTGACATCCCCTGGAATCCAGATGGGCGGAAGAGTTTAAAAGGGGCAGACCACGTTGTGATGCCCCCTTTTACACAGAGCAGGCTGGGACAGCACCTACCCTCCCTCCCCTTTAGGTGGTGATATTCCAGGTTCGGTCTAGACCTGCTGTGAGCATTGCGCTAGCCACCCCTTTTTAGGGGGGCTAGGAAGGAATTTTTCCCTCACCACCAGATTGGCCTAGGTGGACTTGGGGTTTTTTCACCTTCCCCACACTGGATTCAGGGAGGGCTTTGTTGATGTGAGGTGGGACGGGAGTTAGGCTATATGTTGCAACTCCGTATGTAAGTGTGGGGCGGATGTCCAGTGCAGGTACTCCATAGGGAAGGTATACGGTAACCAGATAAAGGACTTAAAAAAGAGGTGTAGGGTAAAGGAACAGAACGGGGAGGCAGAGGAGACATTGGGGTTCCTATGATTGGTACGGCAGGGTGCCAACCCCCCTCTCTTATAGCCCACCTTATTCCTCCTATGGGATTACCTGCACTGTACACTTTTATCTGTCGGGTAGTCCCAGACATCTAATAATAAAGTTGCGGCCTAATTAAAACCATATCAAATGTCTCCTGTCCTTTTGGCATAGCTGGACATATTTGGAAGCAAGAGCTTAGGAAGATTTCACTTTAAGATACAGACTGAATAGCCTATTTTGGGGTTGGTTTTTTTTTTAAAGACTAGAACATGCTTAGAAAAAGGACACAAAAGAATTACCGAAATCTTGGACTGAAATTGGCAACAAGAACTGAAATCCTGAACAGCGGCTGAGAAGGAAAATACATACTAGACACTCTGAGAATAATGTGTGGCAACAGAGGAATTCCCAGAGTGACAATTGGAAGATTATAAAGATACTCTTTAATTTTTGTAAGAGGTAGTTTTATAAGTATGTTCATAACATTTCATAACATTAATTTATAGCTTGCACTAGTAAGAATATAATAATATGTTAATTCTTCCATTCTAATGTCACCCTTCTAATAGAATATTGAAGTTCAGCTGCTTGAAATAGTTGTCTATCTGTTTGTATTGCAAAGGTTGCAAAATCATCCTAAAATGAAGGTATGTAATACAATTTAAGGCATGATTTGCTGTAAGATTTTGTGGCCTATTACCTACAATCTGATCTAATCAATCAACACTAGCATTAAGTATCCAGTACATAATGCAGGAAAGAGAACAGTTCTCCTTAACAAATATGCTTGAGTGCTTCTCCTAGGTCCTCTAAGAAACTGAAAATATCCCTCTTTCAACATCAAATAATTTTTTTCAGTTAATGAAGAAATAAAATATCAGAATACCAAAAAATCCTCACAAATAGCCCCATCTTTTGAAATACATCTACTTCATAGATATGCTTTAAAAATTAAAACAAATGTAATAAGGAAATAAGAAAACTACTGATATAGCATTAAATTATCATCCAACACTGAAAATAGCATCTAATATAGAGTGCACTAATTCAATATTAATTAATTAATATTACAGGTGCTCTGTTTTAGCAGTTTTATGCAGATTGAATTATAAAACCGCAAACATGCAGTAAATTTTGGATACTTATAATTAGATTTTCAACATAAGCCATGTTAAGCTCTGTATGTAAACTGCATCATTCAAAAGCTCGTCTTCTGAAAGAAAATTACTATTTGACAATTCTATAGAATATTCAAGAAAGGTAATTATACTGCATTGGCTGTTAAAGACGCAGGTGTTGAATAAAGTCACTGCTTCAGCCTTTACAGAGAACTATAGAATATGAAAAGAAAGGAAACAATGAGAGTAGTATGGTTCCTAATGCCAAATCTTCACTTTTAGAACACGAGTTTACATTATCCAACTTTACAGAAAACATGGACCAAAAAACCCAGCCCTAAGTAAAGCTTTAAAAACCCCTCCACTACCCTGCAAGACACAAAAACAAAACAAAAAAAACCCCTCCAAACCTGATGTAAAATTCATATAGGCAAGTCTATTTCCACAACTGAAATGGAAATGGCATGAAACCAGAGTGCCTCTTTTTTAATGAAAGGCCACATAATTAATCTGGAAAACAAAAGTGATTGACTAGCGCCAGTGTGAAAGAAATGTACTGACTGACCTCAGCTACTACACAAGTGCTCAGTGTCACTGTTGATCCACAGACTAACTGCTTTGTGAATTGCCTGTCCTTTGATACAATGTGCTGCACAGAGAGGCAGTCTAAAAATAAGTTCATTATTAGAGTTACACTTTTAATTAAGACGTTAGCCCAATCAATAATGCGCATGAAGCCAAAAGCGGTGACATTTGGAAATATTAAAATTAGCTCTGGCTATTTGCACTCCTTGGATTCAAATGTCAAATATAATACTCAGATATAATGTAAAGAATTCTTTTAATCCAACTCCGAGTTCCCTGGGGTACAGTCACCCCTTGTTCCACATGGCATAGGAGCTCTGCAGCTGGGAAAGAGAGACCAGACCCCCATGGTTTCCACAAGTACTCACAATGTATTTAATTAACCAATAGGTGACTAATTGATCAAACCAGACTGGAAAATTGCTAGAAAAGGTTTGAATTGCTTTGGCAACTTCAGATGCATATAAGTCAAGAGATGTTCATAAACCCATATAAGAGTCAGGTGCTTTCCCTTTAAACACTCTTGTAGATTGATGGGCATCAATAGATTAGATATATTCATACTCAAACACTAAATGTGCTGCTTTTGAGAATACCGTAGCATTGGATGGCACTGAAAGGCCAACACTGGGAAGTTATTCTCAGAAGTAACAAGTTCAATAGATGGTAAAAGACTGAGGATCTGACTATTGTTTCATACAAATGTTTCGCTGCTGTAATTCCACTGGCTTCAGTGGAGTTACTCCTGATTTTTATCAGCATTGCCAAGGATAGAATGAGGCCAAGTGGTGCCCAACACGCTGCCACACACAACGGTACAAAGCACAGTATTTGGAAAACTCACACTGAGCCCATTTCTAAATATTGCCTTGTAAAAAAAAGTAAGAATTTCAAAGAAAACAGTAGCAATATTATTGGCTGGTGCCCATATGCTCATGGCAGCTGCCTGACGCGGTGGAAAGCAAAAACCACAAGAAACAGCTGCCAAGGGACAGCACAAAGCTGTGAGGGTCTCTCTATGTTATGTTCTTTGCCTCCGTGGAGCCGCCATCATCCTGATCACAAAGTTACATAGGAACAGGGGGAACAAACAGCCAAGGAGGAGGAGCTGAGGAACAGCCACTATCAGTGCATGGCAACCTGCATCAAGAACACAGTAACTGTTGGGTCAGAAAAATACTGGCGCACTACCTCCTGCTGGGTGCAACTGTAGACCAGGCAGTCAGTGGCAACGTGGTGAATAGCCTTTTCCTACTGCGATGGTGAGTGGGGAGATCAGAGTGCAGCATAGGGAACATGGTCTGCACATGAGCCTGGCTGGAGATCTGTGGGATTTTTCATGGATGCCAGTCCCTGCTACTGTTCCTTGCATTACCCTGAATTACACTCATGCAGATTTGGAGGCATGTGGAGAATCTGACTAAATCACAGACCTCACAGAGCTTTTGTTAGAACTAATTTGTTCCCCTTTCCAAAGGTTTTTATATAGTTCTGGGATTTATAGGTTTAGGACAGTGGTTCCCAACCTTTTTGGCTTGAGGGCCACAGTTATCATTTTTACAACCCTGAAAAGCCACCAGTCTCCACTGCAGCCCCCAATCTCCTCCCCTACTGCAGCCAAATGGAAGGAGTCCTTGTTGATCTCCCGTCCCCCTGGCTGCAGCGGGGAAACCGCACATGTCCTGTAGCCCCATGTGCTCCACCTGGGTCCCTAGGCAGCGGCTCCCTTCTGCAGCCAGGGGAATGGGAGATCAATGCTCCCTCCCTCTGGCTCCAGCAGGGCCCCCAGTGCCTAGGGACCCAGGTGGAGTGCTTTGTGCGCTCTCTGCTACAGCCAGTGAGAGGGGAGCGCTGATCTCCCATCCCCCTGGCTGCAGCAAGGAGCCTGCACTGGTCTTGTAGCCCCAGAGCAATGCGCTCTGCCTGGGTCCTTAGGCAGCAGCTCCCTTCTGCAGCCAGTAGGAGGGAAGTGGTGGGCCACTTTGAAAGATGCTGTGGGCCACTTTTGGCCCCCGGGCCACGGGTTAGGAACCACTGGTTTAGGAGAACAGACAAGAATAATATGAATAATACCACTATATGCACTGGAAGACTTTACCATGCTGACAATATAGCCAGGTCAAAAAAATATTGTAATTGCTCTTGATTTTGTAACTGAAGGGCTGTGTGCTCTAGAAATCCTAGGGCCTGTGCTGTCTATTTAATAGATGTTAGCTTGATCCATGATCCTTCATTTGACGATCCCATTAAAACCTTCTGGCAAGAGCCTCCTCTCACACCAATTTTTCACCAATTTACCTCTGCAGAGTTACTCCTAATTTACATTGGAGTAAGTGAAAGGAAAATCAGACTCTTCCTTTTTTCTGGGCCATGACAGAGTGAATGTAGGATTTATGAGAAAAAGCAATCAGAAGCATAATGAAATAATTGCCTTTATTACAGCCACAATCCCATCAAAATAGTTTATTTCTGTCAAAGTTTCCATTGGGCATTCTTAGGGATTTTAACTCCAAGCTCCAAGACATAAAAGGCCTCCACCAATAAGAAAAATCACTTGAAAAAATTACCAAAATTAGACAGCTATGTGCTTGCTATGCTTTGTTAAAATTAGCAGTTATATAGTACTTTGTATCTTCAAAGAACTCCTTTAACTTTAACTAATTAATCCTTACCGCATGTCTGTAAGGTAGGAACGCACACATTATTGTCTCCATTTTGCTGCTAGGGAAACTGAGAGAGAGAGAGAGGGGTTAAGTGACATTCCTAAGTCCACATAAGAATCTGTAAAAGCTGGAATTAAAACTCTGGACTTTCTGGCTCCCAAACCTGCAATTGGTCCACTACACCAAATATCCCCTCTTTTGTGCAGAATAAAGAAAAGCTCTTGTTATTTCTTGATGATAGTCTGTCAGAATCCATAAACTGAGGGCGGATATGGGGTTCCCTGTCATATCAAGAAGCTTTCTAAATCAAAAGTAGTGGGAGGGACCCAATGCCACCATTAATATCCTCTACACCACAAGAATCTATAATGCAATAGCCACAACTACAAAAGATGAAATTATATTTTTCAGCTCCACATGAGAAGCATAATATATCTTGATGGATTAAAAGATCCTATTCAAAGGAGCTCAAGGTTTTACGTTACTCTTTGTGAAACTGTGGGTCGGTTTGTGTTGGAGAGATGGGAAACCCCTATCGATCCAGGTAAAAGGATGTGGGAGAGAATTCAACAGCAAATTAGGTAACCACAGGATTCTGATTACTTATGTTATTGAGCACCAACATAAAACTGCATTTGCTGTGAAGTTGAAATGGTGGCTCAGTTCCATAGAAGAGAAAGAAAAAGAATTCTGGGAGGCCATGAAAAGTTGTTATCAAATATTTATAAAATGCTATGCATCTACATAGTGCTTTACAATGTAAGAATGTCCAGTGCCCCAAAGAGCTTACAGTTTAAATAAAGCAAGACAAAACATAGGACAGGTGATCAGGAGACGAAGAAACTAAGGCTTGCCAGTGACAAGAAAAAGGGATGAGAGATTTCATGAAGAGGGGAGAGAGAGGACTCTTGACATTGGCAAATGGAGACAAGATTATTCTAGGAATTAGTATTCCAGACATAAGGACAACATTATTCCAGGACATGATAAAAGGCACAATGCAAAATGTGAGAGAAGGCGATAGAGAAAGGAGAAGAAGATGAGAGGATTAGGATGTACAAAGAAAGGGGGGAGAGAAGACAAGAGGCAAGAGGGCAAGTATAAAAGCAAGGCAATACTATGTAGCACCTTCAAAGTGAGGAGGAAAAGCTTGACCATTATGTGGTAAAAGATGGAATGGCAATGGAAGTATGCAATCAAAACAAATAAGGACTGGTCTATTTATGACATGTGCTAAATTTGAGATGTGTATCTTTGTTCTTTATATACTATTGGAGAAGATGGTAATAGTACTGGACGTACATACCTATATATAAAACACTGTATATATATACACTATCATTATATATAAATTTTATTGTGCAAATAAACTACAGAAAGGTGTCCTTAGGATGGGTGCTTGCTTATGCATTTTATAAAATGAAATGAGTATAATTTTCCTTTGTTTCATTGCTGGAGCAAAGTCATCTCCTCCGTTTGCAAAGGCAGAGCGGGGGGAAATCTATGTAGTCAGACAAGGATTGGTGCTATCCCTTCTCCATGATCGCAGGGAAGGAATGGGCCACGGCTGGGTGGAGGGCACAACCAATGTCGCTGGCATTGTAGAAAAAACCTATAGGCCTTTAGCAGCTCAGTTAATGCAAGCCCTGTGAGAACCAATTTACGCATTGTCCCCATCCACAGTGTGGAACCTACTTATAAGGACATCCTGGATGCAGTGGCTGGCAGGTAATTCTTTGGCTCAAATAAGCCATGACCCCACACAAAAGTAAAGGGCCAGCATGCCCTCGCCTCCAGTGATCCATTCAGTTTGGAGGCCAAATCTCCTGCCATTTCCCTGGGATGGAGCAACCCCTTTTCTCCAAGGAACAGTCAAGAGGAAAAATCCTTAAGTGAACATTTGTGGTTTCTCATCCCTTTTCAAGAATAACCCACATAATGGAAAATCAGGATGTACCCACATAAACTTAATTGAAGATTACTTTGCTTTCTCATTTCTTTGGGAGTTATTTTACTAGTTACTGCAGTGAAGAGTGGATGTTCTGTATCAGAAAAGCAATCAGTTTGAGCTGGTGGCTATTATTATTCATATAGTGTCATACAGCAGGTTGACATGGTGCTTTATATGTATAAAAATGAGACAGGTACTTGCCTTAAGAGCCTTGAAATCTAAAATATATAGCTAACACAATAAAGAAAACACTGAAGGAGGGATTTACTTATTGGAGTAACAAAACATGGCTGGAGCAGGAAAAGCACTTAGGGGAGAACGTGTCTTTATGTATGCTTGATGCTTCATGGGTGAAAATTTGGGATTGCAATCATTTGACTTATCAGGTTATGTTAATCACTAACCTCTCTTCAGTTTTAATATGTTTAATAAATCTCTCCTGGTCAGGTCTGGGGGAGACAATGTGAAGCACTTGTATGGAGATTAGCAATGAAACGAGTGCTGAAAGAAGTAGTTGTGAAAATGAATTTGAAGGAGCAATGTAAAGCTGTCTCATTGCGGCTTATTTTATTGAATGGGGAAGGAATCTGTCACTTGTCTTCCCAAATCATGGGACCTCATTAGAACTCAACATTATGGCAGCTGATAATGCAAGAAAGGGGACTAAAAATAAGCAGGACAAAAGAGTTAAAGAAAATAATTTCAGAAGTTTCTTTCCCACTTAAAAATAGCAAGTATTTTTAAAGAAGGTGTCTTGCTGAGGAGGTTATTGTATCAATATTTGTCTTTCGTTAACAACTGTCCCTTTTTATTGGAGGCTGAAAACAATATTGTCTGAAGCAACAGCTGTGCTTCTGAATGTTGGTGATTCCCAGAAGAGATGGAAAAGTGCCTGTGGTTGCTATTTCAGCATATGTGGAATGAATGTTCAACACCTGTATTATTGAGCATGGCTACAATTCATTTTAACGATGCTATATCAAAAGAACATCTCTGTAGGATACCTAATGAACTGCCAATTGGTTCAAGACATAAAAGCTTAATAATATCAATGATTTACAGACATTTTTTGTTTGATTTGGTACCTTGGTTTGAATGATAAACGACAGGTGGGGTCCACTTCAGCAAAAGAACTCAACAACTCCTAGATGAATATCTGAAACTAAGTCAACCTTGGATAAGGTATGGGGGAGAAGGGATACCATAATCCTTTATAAAACTGCTCATTCATGGTACTCAACACTATTGTAAAGATATTTGAGATTTCTTAGTATGGAAAACACATGCACACATGCAATATACATATTCTAAATTATGTTCTATTATATTATCATTGATATATATTTTTCAGTAAGTACAGTCATAAGAAACAATTCTTGATTTATTTATGTTCTCCGACTAATCCAGTTCTAATTGAAGTCAATGGGAATGTACCTGCTGTCTTCAACAGAATCATGCCTTATATAAATATGAAGACATTCACATTCCTATTTAACATTCCTTGAATTAGAAATGTTTGTAAATAAAAATGAAACATTGCTCATTAAAAACATTTGAATCCTTAAATGTAAATGTTGAGTGCTGTGAAATGCTGTGGGGAAGTGTATTAACTAATGATTTCCACTAGCATTCATGGGAGATGCATAGCTATATTTTGCTGCATTGAAAATAAATTCCTAGCTGTTTAACAGCCAAAATATAAAATGAGATTAAGAAATTTTAGATTATCTAAATCAGTGACAACACAGGCAATTAACACTACCAGAGAGTTTGAAGCTTCTTTTTATGTAGATTCCCATAGATAAATCCCATAGATCAACATGCCAAACTTATTTGAACTATCTAGTTCATCACTGTTCAAGATTCACTTAATTTATTTCATCATATAAATTACTAATCTTCCCATTCTCTTTCTGGTTTTTATCCCCACTTTATCATCATGGGCCCAATCCTACAGTACTAAATCAACTGGGTACCCATTCTTACAAACTTTTCATCTCCTGAGACCAGCACTCTAGTCGCTCTTCCTACAGGATTCTCCCTCTCCCCAAAGCTTCCCAACTCTCTTCCTCCTCAGTCTATTTATCCAGAACCCAAATGATTAGCAGACTAGGCCTGGTCAATCAAAATCTCATGCACAGACTTATAATAACCAGTCACTTAACCATTAGTAATTATTCTTTAGTTATACACAAATAACAACACAGCACATTAAAGTTATTAGGCCACCTTCTGATTTCAGAATCTAGAGTGATTCCATTGACTGAGATCAAAGGCTGTAACTGAGATCAGAGGTTGGCCCATTTTGTTTAGAACACCAGGTAAACAGGTTTACACATTTTAAAAATGTTAAATAACCACCAATACTTCTGCACATTATATTTAGTCCTTACATTAGCCAATCTACAAAAAAACACAATATCTGTAAAATATTTTTATTTGTCTAGTTTCACTCAATTTTGTTTGGACTCATCTAGTTTTAACTATTTCCACTGAAATCCAAGGAAATCCACTTGAGTAAAAGGTAAAGGAACTGGGAATTAGGCTCTGTGTGATTTTGTAAATTGTAAACCATATCTTATCCAACATAGGCTCTTTGTTCTTATGTAAGAAAGTAATTTCCACTGTCAACAATTCTGTTTAACTTTAAAAACAATTAACAATTATATTCATTTTTAAAGTTTTTGAAATAACCCTTTACCATTACCTGGGAAAATCCAGTCCGTTAAAATGTCAGGACCCAAGCCTGTAGTCCTCATTCAGGTCTCTAGTCCTATAAACGTCATTGGGTCTACTTGCATGGGTAAGAATTGAAGGATCAGCTGTTTGGGTCAATCTCTGCTATCTTGCTTACAAAAGCAGTTCCATCAAAGAAGAAATAGGCAACTGTAAGTGCATCTATTGAAGTCAATGGAAATTTTCACATGAGTAAAGCAAGCTGGAATTAGGTCCTAATTATTCTATTGTTTCACACCTCTCATAAAAGAAAACAAGTTATCACAATAGCAATGTCCCCACTTAGCCTGCCTGAACTGGAACTTTAGATGCTGCAGCTATTTCATTAGAATCAAGCTGGTTCATTGGTAGATACCTTTTAGCATGAAAACCCATTGGTATTTCTTTTGTGTCTCCACACTGGATATACAGGACTACATTTTGAGCCGCTTACACAAAATAGCATGTGCATGTCCATGTAGTCCTAAAACCATCTGAAGGCTTGTTTTAAGAACTGTAACACCTGAAAGGTTCTATAACTCCACCCACTAAACCCACTGAGGGTGAAAATGCTCATACTTGCACAAGTTCAGATGTTTTAATTTTTAAAGTATGCACACAGATGTTTACATGTGCATGCTGTTTTGCATGTGAACATGTGAAGTCCACAGCCAGATAGCTTGGTGAAAGCATATCACAGAATGCATTATACAGACTGTCATTTGCTATATGTATTTTGTGCACAGTGTTATGTATTTACTATGTACATTTCTATAATATAGTACTATTAAAATACATTCCAGCCATTTGAATATAAGTGTATTTTCAAGGACAGTATAAAAGTGTCTACCATGATAAAATGTATAAACTTATTGCTATCTTATGGTCACATTTACAATCTGCTTGAAAAACATACTTATATAATACCATATACTGGGTGCAATTCTATTTTTGATGGTAAGATTCCAACTTAACTCCCAAGTTTGGCTGATCTAGAGATGTGAGTTGGACAGCACAAACACTAAGAAATCCTTCCCTATCAACAAATACTTATTGCCTTTGTAAATAACTGACTGCCGGAGGGGTTTACAGATTTGTTGTTCAATCAACAATCAAATAAGTATTTATCTAACCAATAGGTAGTTCCATATCTGGGGCTACACTGTGTATTCAGCTCATCACAATAATCTTCCTAATGTGGAGTAGCACCGCTTAATGGTCATTTATGACTTTTCCACTGAAAAACTCAGATTATCTCAATGGATACCTTGAAAGACTGTAAAGAAACAGTGAGTGCCACTCCCTCATCCCATGGGGCTATATTTGCCTTGACCCTGCCTTTTCCCTGTCACGTTGGGGATGTTAGTGCCAGCATTGGTGATAGCCTCATGGAGCCTGTGCGTTCAGTGGTGTGTAGGAAGCAGACTGTGCCCAACCTGTGCACTCAGGTGAAAATCAGCGAGGTGGCGCCTTACTTCCTCTACTCTACCTTGCACAACAGTAATCTGTAATTACACTTGCAGTGTAATCTAGCCCATATTGTATAAAAGGCACTTCAACACTGGATACCAGTTCAGCAATTTTCAGATTGCAGAAAATAATGGAGGGCAGTCTTGTGATAAGAATGTTGGGTTTTTGACAAACCTCTTCCCTTTTTGGAGGTCTACTATTTGTAATACCATACACAACTCTTGCAGTATAGACGAATCTGGAAGCATAACAACAATAAAAACAACAATAACAAAAAACCCACCAGTTAGCCGCTTCAGTCTACAGACAATCCTATTTAAGTCCCTTTTCAGAGATAAATATGGGAAGAGGAAAGACAGGATAGAATTTGGGCTCATTGTATTTAGTCCTGGAGATATTTTGCTGTAGCGTGTAAGGATTTTTCCTTTTCTAAGTTGCTGTCAAAGACTTAAATGAAGTAAATAAATAGAAAGAAATCTGTGACAGACAATATGTAGATGAAATGTTAAAGACTCTGCTGGATGAAGCTTACAGATCTGCTCATTTAGCGCTGTAGAAGCCTGCTCAACTGGGAAACAGACGGGCTGAGATCTAGTCCCACCACTGACCTCTCCATGAAAATTAATTAATTGGCATGTGTAGAGCTTTGTTAAGAGAAAGAAGTAAGATACTTCATGAATATGAATTAAATGCTCGTTGAAGCCAAAAGGTCCTCTTTTTGAACCATCTCTGTCTGCTTCTCCAATCTATGCACCCTGGAGGTACATAATGTCAATATAAGCAAATAGCATATTTAGTGTTTGTGAACAGTTAAAAAAAAAAAAAAAAGCAACTAAGATGTGCTTCATATTTCCAAAATAGGATACAGTTAATTATTAGTAGCTTCCACATTGGAACATACAGAAACAGAAAGGTCATTTGGGTCTCAATGTTAACACTGGCGCAGACTCAGATGTACAAAATGAACTGGTGTTAAAATGTTTAGTAGAAATGATATACTGGGAACACATATTTAGATACCCGAAAAGTGCCACTTAGCTATAAAGAGAAACTGACCTTTTAATGTCACAAGGCTTGATCCTGTAACCTTTAGTCCTATGAGCAGCCCTTACACACACTAGTAGTCCATTGACTTTAATGGGACTCCTCCAGCATGAGAAGGTTGCAAAATTGAGCCCAAAATCTGGGAAGTTTAATAGAAAAAAAAAAAAAAACTATAAACACACCCCATGAGGGGAAAGTTCACTTCGAATGGAGTCTATGGTGCGGATGAGGAGTAAAACCGATGGACGTGCTGAATTTCTTTGCTTTAAGATTATAACTGATGAAGTCTAGAGCAGTGATAGTTCCACAGCTCGGGTGCATGCTCTAAAAACGTTTGAAAAGTAACTGAGGAAGTACTGAAACAAAGAGTTATACAATCAGTTTTTTAAAAAAAGTTAAAACATGCCAAAATAGTCTTAGTAGACAAAAAAGCAAAGGAGAAAAAGAGCAAAAGTAAATTAATCTTCCCGAAGTACATTACAGAAGGGGAAATGCTTGGTAGTCGTTATTTGCAGTAACAACTCAAGACAAATGAGCAGTTGGTGTGTTAGTTCTGATGAAGGACATGTGAGAAAGACAATGGCTTTCCATTTTTAAGTTAATCAGCACCCAAGTGATGTATTTCTGAAAAATAATAAAATGGATTAATCAGGAGCTCAGGGAAAGAAGAGGGCAGACATTTTATTTCCACCACGTGTGGATGAAATATACATAACATAATAAAGGGCTGCTGTCGACTATCTGCAGGAAGAGCACCTGGAAGATTAAAGCTGTGGACATAACATTAACAAAGTACAGACCACACTGAATTAATGAGACTGGAGATAGACATTCAGTAGAGTCTTAATTTATTTTCCTTTTCTAGCTCATCCTTTAAGAAAATGACAGTGTCTTCTTATCGATTTTACACTCAGAGATCAATCAGAATTGCCCTGACTCAGACAAAATTTACAGCACTCCCTGACATTGCCTGGAGCATCTGGGCCTAAACAGACATTACAAGGAAGCAATAGATCATGTTTGTATGTAGAGCTTGACATGCTTAAAAATAAGCTAATCTGTAGTGGAATTTCCTTCTTTTTGACAAGTTGCTCTGCCCAGCTCTTCAGACCCTTGTTATGAATTTCTCTCCCAGTTCTACTATTAATTATAACACGCGTATAGGATTCATGTATTTAGGCCCTGAGGGAGGTCATCTGCTCTGCAGTTTTAGACAAAATATAAACTAACAGATCACTCCTACTTAAACAATGTGAAATGTCACTCTAAAGCACTCCATAAAAAAGCTAGAGGTGTTCCGTCAAGAGCTATGATCAATTCTGACAACCCAACAATATCAGAGCTAAATGATGGGCCTGTACATTCCTAAACAGCCCTCAGTGGAAATTGCTGTATCCGGAAGCTCCTTTGTGCAAGTAACTAGCTGTATTAAATGCAATAATTACAGAAAAGACACTGACTGTGACGCTTAGGCAGTTGTTGGCTAAGCTGACTTGTTTCCACACTACCATTTATCTTGTAACTGGGGATTGCTTCGGTGTTGACTTATACACTTGAGAGATAGGATATGGCGCTTCTACATTAAAGACCTCAAGAGTTTCCAGTTCTCTGTATGCCAGCAAGAGGCCAGCAAAATAAGGTTATTTGTGAAATATTTGCTGAATCCCTCTTGAAATTTCAAGACTGGGATTTAGAAAAGAATTGAATCTACTAAAACTGGGCTACATAAAAACCTTTCATAAAGTATTGTTACTTAACTCCCTCAGGGAGTGCCACAGTCGTAGTTACTTACGTGACTAAATCAAGGCTCAATGGGACCAGGGAATAATATAGATAGGGAATACTCAATGACACACTTTTCTAGTCTTCCTCACATTTGATCAGCTGACAAGACATGAGGCGCCCAATTTTCCCAGGTACTATGAGTTTTCTGTATAGCACAGAGTGCCCGCAACTCCCTTTGCTTTCATCAGAATCTGCGGGTGGATAGCCCATCACAGGATTAGATCTTAAACTATATTGTAGTGGGGTTGGATTGCACCAGAACAACAGACTAGCATTTTTGTCACATGAAGGATGCATAATGGAATCCTCAACATAGCATGACCTTGCATGTGCTGTGCATGCGAGGCCACATTACATGGAGGATACCATTTGATAGATCAAAATGGCATCCTCAGGACAGTATGAATGAGAGGTCCCATTCCCATGCTGGTGATAGGGTCATTCCCAGGCTGGTGGGGGTGTCCTGGTATTTGCCCATTCGGGACTATGCCTGATCATTTACACTCAGCCTTTCTATTGTGCGTTTATACTCTGGAAAATCCTGATGATAAAATTCCTATCTGACTGGTAGCCCACGATAAAGCATTTTCCTACTGAAACAATGTAGGTGCTCCATACACCAGATGACAGATTAAGACCTGTAAATATCTGTATCCTGAATAGATGCAAATTTTCACATCAGTCAAGTGGTAAACAGCTGGCATGCCTGAAAAATCATGCAAATTTCTTAACTGGAAGGGAATTTTTGTTGTGTACAGTACACTTGAGCACAACTTTCCTTTGCAAAGCCTTTGGCTTGGTTTTCATAGGTAAAAAAGGTGAGTTTTGGAATCAAGTTAGCTGAACTTGATTGAACCTGCCCTGTTGACAGCCATGTAAAGAGCATTTAGCACCTTTAAAATTGTTTGAGCTGGTCTTGTTATAGCTCTAGGGTGTTGAGGAGGTGTTAAGCTAACTCCATTGAAACAGCACTTTTTTTGCTCATATAGACAGAGTTGTTGCTGTCTTGCAAATACTTAAAGTAGGAGGTTCTGTTTAATTCCTCAGCCTAAATACTTCCTTTGGTGGAAATGGAATGTGATGTTTTGGGACTTATCCTGAGCCAAGAACAAAAGTTGACACAGAGAGGGTGGAAAGACACAACAGAGAAACACAAACACACTAGCAGTCTGGATTCTGAAATATACAAAACATGATGGCATGCAGAATAAGAAGCTGAAAATGATTTATTTATGGTACCCCAGTATGTGTCTTGCCCTCAAGTAATCTAGCAATAAGTTATTGTTGTTTCAAAAAACAAAGCTACCAGCAGTGATTTATTTTACCCTTTCTGTTTCCCCCTTATTTCTGATAGTCTGATACAACAGCACCAACCCTAAAGAAATTAGAAAGATGTAATCTTCTGCAGGGACTATCTTGAACTTGCTTTCCCTAGAGAAGCCTCTCTGAACTAGAGAATTGTTCTAGCATCCCAGTGCCCTGGTTTTCCTAGACCCCTGATTCTCCTTCCATATTTGGCAATCCCATGCTATTGAGTATTTGGCTGGCCTCAACAGATGCCTGGGAAGAGATTACTACAACTCTTAGGCAATCACCAAGACAAGCTTCAGATTCCATCAATTTTATTTAAAAATGTGTTTAATTTGCAGCAGCTATGCAGACATTTATCATGATCCATGTGTAATTTTACATTAAGTACTCTAAAAATCTGCATTAAGGTTCAGCTGTGCCTTCAAAGACTACTCGGTCAAACGCCCATTAAAGTCAAGGGCTCAGTTTTAAACAAACAACATAATTACCAGATAACTCAGCTAACAAAACTTGGATTACATTAAGATTTTCAGATACACCTAGTGATTTGGGGTATATCAGTTTCTGGAAGCCCAGTTTGAGATATCTTCAAGAGATGTTATTGTCAGAAAGTGTTGAACATCTACCCGCTGAAAATCAGGCTCATTGAAATGATCTCAAAATTAAGGAGGAAGAACAATCCAGTGGTTAGCAGCACTAACCTAAAACTCAGGAGATCTAGGTTCTCTGCTCTGCTACAGATTTCCTGCGTGACTATGGGCAAGTCACTTAGGCCTGGCCCACACCTAAAAACTGTGAAAAATTTTGTGCCCTGTGCAACTTAATTAGGTCGACCTAAATCCCACTGTAGACACAAATTGGTTGATGGAAGAATTCTTCCATAGACCTAGCTATCGGCCCTTGGAGAGGTGGATTACCTACATCGACAACAAAACTCCTTCAGTCGATGTATGAAGCATCTACACAGCAGCATAGCTGCAGCACCATAGCTATGCCACTGCAGACATACCTTTAGTTTCTTTGTGCCTCAGTTTGCAACCCATAAAATGGCAATAATGGCACTTCCCCACCGTGTCACAGGTGTGTTATGAAGATAAATACATTAAAGGTTTTGAGTTGCTCAGATTATACAACCGTGTTGGCTGCATAGAAGTACCATAGATAGCATGTTCATGAGTTTTTACTCAAAGATTTATTATTTCCCCCAAAGTCCCGTTTCAGCTGCATTACCTGGAACAGCAAAACAAACACAAATCAACACCGTGCTGTTGAGTTATGAAGGCGGAAACTTGTTTCAAAGCTAGTTGTAATTTTTATAACAATAATTTGCAATTATACTGACAATCCCTGTTCTAAACACCAGACGACATTCTTCATGAAGATTTAAAGCTAGACTCATTTAAAACAAAAAACAATATTGTCCTCTTTTCACTTTATAGATTAACCTGATGTTCTGTATTTGATATTATTTCCTTTAACATCTTTCAAAATTACATGAACGTTGCAATGTAAAAAATTTTGTACAATCAACCATATAGGCTCATGTAAAAATCCTATTAAATTTAATAGGAAGAGACCAATAGGATTCTATAAAGAATATTCTAAAGTCCTATGGAATTTAATAGGGAAGGATACCCTTCCGACAGAATTTTTTAAACCAGCAAAACGATGGAATTTATAGCTAGGATATAATTAAATTCTATATGTTGTTTAAAAATTATCTAGAAAGGTTATCACTCTCTATTGAATGTGTAGAACTTTTCAATAAGGGAATAATTAAATAGTCATTGCTATCTAGTAAAAAAGTAATTCAACTTCCAAACTACACAAAGCGAATTTCTGGATCAGATTCACTAGTGCAAGTGGAGAAATTTGCAGATTATATCTCCTTGTACCAGAAAGACCCCTGCATCCTGGGGGTTCACACTGAGGAAGGATAGCTGGTATTAATGCTGGCATCCTCTCATGGGGTTTCTACCATCAGGACAGGCTATAGTTTTATTTTACAGCTAGTATTGGCAATACATCAAGCAAACACATTTCCCAGCCAAAACTCTTCTTGTCCCAGTGACTCTGGCGTGTTATTGCCCTTGCACTGCATAACACATGCAGTATCACACACATACACAACATCTTTCCTTCAGCATCTTCATATACATGAGAATTGACTTTAGAACATAACTTAAAAGATGTTACCTCAAGCCTAGTGAACATGTGCTGGACTATTTTGAAAGCTAAAATCAATTTTCACTCATCCTTCAGGAAATCTTAAACATCCTATTGGTACAGAACCTGAGAAGGAAGCCACCAATGCATGTTTTCCTGCAGATGTCACCTTTCCAGGGAGGGTGATGTCACTCACAAAATACTGATTATGGTATCGCTACACAGTTTTGGTTTCACTGTGTGATCAGAAACTGTATTTTTAGTTATTGGAACTCATGAGAAATACAAAGAAGAAATTCTCTCATGGCACAGGTGAGCGAAGATGCGGAACTGCACATAACTGTATTGTGAAATCTTTTACATATCTCAGATGATACCCCTAAAATTGTATTAAGAGTGAAAGCTTCCAAAATTCCATTCCTTCCCATCTCAACTACAATACATAATTTCATATTTCTATATCTACATACAATCAAGAGTGTTTTTATCTAACTGCAATACTAAATTTAACAAGCAAGTTAAATGTGGCAATGTTCTTATGGAAAGAATTGAAAGCTATGGGGTGAGGGGAAGAATGGGTCATTCCCCCAAGATCCTTGAACAGGCGTCCTCCTACCCATGTAGAAAGGGGAACAGCTATCTCTGCAGGACAGTCCCCCTTGTCTCTGATTCTACAGGACTCTTTGAGTGTCCAGGGATCTGGGTAATGGAGGGATGAAAGCGGAAGGCACATCATCCCCCAAGGGAATACTCAGTAAAGTTAATACAGCCTGGGACAAAGAGACATCGACTCACCCATCTTCCAGTTAACAGTCAAACATACTAAACACTTGTGCTATGCAGATGACTAACCAATTGCATCACAGAGATCTGCATCAATACTCGCATTAAACTTCAGTAGAAAATTAATGTGGCCTATGTGGTGGCTTTACAGTATTAAAGTAATCTGAACGTTCCGTTCAGTAACCAGATAGTGAGAGTGTAATATTCAAAGAAAATCACAGTATCCTAACAAAGTGGCCCTTTACTTTAGTCTTTTGACCTCCTAGAATCCCTTTGGTAAAATGTTATATAATTGATTAAGCTACAATTAGTATACATTCATTGAGACGATGAATTTCATTTTCCCAGGGGCTTAGGGCATATGCAGGCAAAGGCACAGTCAATCTATAAAACCACAATGCAGCTATGTACAGAAATTAAAAAGTGCATTACTGGATTCACGAGAAGTAATTAGAGAGCTCCTGTGTATAAAGATATCGGATATCCTACAGGTCCTTTACTTTCAGTTCCTACGCTGCATGTGGTACTCCTATCTGTGAAGGGAAAGTGTAAGTGGTTATGGATAAACACTCATTAAGAGATATCAATATCTGAGTAAAGTTGAAAAAAGATTGAATCCCTAATGAATTTCAGGGGGGAAAAAATCCTATAAGAAGGGTTCATGCTGTGAGAGTTTAACTCATTTGAAGTATAAGCAACAGCAAATAAAAGACAATTTGCCAAGTCACTCTTTGTGGGCTGCCCAAGGAAAATATGTCAGTATGTCAGCTACTAACCTCACAGCATAGCACAATATGTGTTTAGCACACTGGGACCCCTGTCTGGTTGTGGCCCCTAGATGCTACTGTAATGTAAATATAAACCAATAATAATATTATTCTGGGAAGCCAGTGGATAGCAGGTGATACAGGCCAATCCAAATATAGATACACAGAGACAAAGTGTGCCTGATTTATGCATTTAAAGAGCTGAATGAACTTCTGAATAAAATTTTGACTGAGCTGGCATGCCACTTTCTCTTTAAGAGGGTGATTCTGTAGATCTGTATGAAGGTAGTGTTTGTGAAATGAAATCTCCCAAAAGGGGTTGTGGTCTGACTATATAGAAAATAACAATAGACAAAGGGGGGAAATCCTGCACTAAATAGTAGGATTCCACCCCAAAAAAGCCAGATATTTGCCAAGATTTGGGAGCCCAGATTAATGCCAACCCTAACTGGAGTAGCTTGTGTTCATTACCGCAAGTATATATTATTATTATTATTTATGCAGCACCCAAAAATGTGCCAGGCCCTTTATAAAAAAAATAGAATGATATAGATACATCAGAAGGGAATTGTCTGATTTACCTGTGCTTTGTAAATCTGCTCACCTGCCAAACCATAGAATAGTCATCGTTCATACATCTGCCTTAAAATTTAATGCAGAGAAATTCAAAGATTTTAAAGCCAGAAGGGACCATCCAACCATCTAGTCGGACCTCTTGCATAGCACCTAACACAGCATTTCATTCAGTAATTAACTGCCAGAAGCCAAATATTCTTGTCTTTAGACATCTGACTGTTTTATTGCAGCTGACATGAAGTCTACAAAATCATAGCACCTTCCATTGTGACCCAAGACACAGACAGATCATTTTCTTTTCAGACAGAGAAAGATTTCTGATGATGTTCAGTCACAACAAAGAAAAAATAGGAAACTAGCAAGAAAATAAAGACACTGGAAGAAGGCTAAGTTTAACTTGTAAACTGGAGTAATAGAAAGAGGATGAATTTTAATAGTGGAAAGTGCATTTAGGTACTGTAGAAGATCCCCTGGTATGAGGCGGTGCCGGCGGCTCTCCCTCGGTGTCAATCTCTGAGGGAGGCCACTCCTCCCAGCACCTATGCCCCTTGGGAGTCCAAATTAAAGGGGCCGGCTCCAGCCCTTAGTAGGGTGAGCTTGGGGTTCAGGCCGATCCTAAGGGGAACAGTCTCTTGCCCCCGTGGGCGGGCAAACAGCCTAGGGCCCGGCCCTCAGCCAGGGACGGGTCAGCAGCGGGAAAAGCAGTCTCTAGCCCCGGAGAGTGAGGAAATAGTCTATCGCCTCACCCTTCAGCAGGGCAGGCTGGCCAACACAGGCTCGAGCCCTGGGCAGGGTGGGCAGCAGTCCATGGCCTGGCCCTTCTGTAGGGCAGGCAGACAAGCACAGGCTCAAGCGAGTGGCAGTCTATAGCCTGAGCGGGCGAGGAGATGGTCTAAGGCCCAGGCCCTTACGCAGGGCAGGGCAGAGAGACAGCAGTCCCTAGCCCTTAGCAGGGCGAGGAAGTAGTCTATACTCAGCCCTTCTGCGGGGCGTGGCAGGGGCATTCACCCCAGGTCGAGGTAGGAGGGGGGGGGGATGCAAACCCACCCGTCTCCACTGTGTCCCAGCCCAGGGTCCTGTCTGTGACGGGATGTCCCATCACTGGGTCAGCGGGGCTCCGGCCGAAACACGCTGACTCACAGCCAGTGCAAGCTCACTTGGACCGTAGTCAGCTTCTCTGGGCTTCTTCCTCCCTCCCTCTTCCTAGAGAACCTGGTGCCAGTCGTCTCCCTCTGGGTCGCTGGGGTAGACGGTGAGCGGGAGTCCCAGGAGTCCCTTACCGTCGACAGGTCTGGAAACTGTTCGGGGTCCTCTGCGGAGGGCAGTTCCTCTAGGTCCCAGGGTCTGCATGTCCCTTCTGGCTCACCAGGGGTTGGTAGCTCAGGCAGCTCCTCCAGGTCCCCAGGCAGTAGGCAGCTCTGGCAGGTCCTCCGCTGGGTGGTAGGATCCGGGGATCTCCTTCAGCTTGTCCGGCTCAGGCAGCTCCTCCAGTTCCTCAGGGCCCCATGCAGTGGGTAGATCCGGCAGCTTCTCCTCCAGGTCGTAGCAGTCGAGTACAGCCATATGCTCGAGTACCAAGGGAGAGGCGTCCTTCTCCTTCAGCCTCTGGGCTCTGACTGAGCAGGCAGGCCTGGATTTTATAGGTCTATCCCTGCCTACCTGCTTCCGGTCAGCTGTTGCCTTCCTGGGTTCCCACTCGCAGAGGGGGTTTGGCTCTCCCTCGGTGTCAATCTCCAAGGGATAACAAAAATTTTTACTATAAGCTGGGGATGCATCAGTTGTAAGTGACTGAGGAGGAGAAGGACCTGGGAGTATTGGTTGATCACAAGATGACTAGGAGCCGCCAAGGTGATGTGGGCGTAAAAAAAGCTAATGCAGTCCTAGGATGCATCAGATGAAATATTTCCAGTAGAGTTAGGGAGGTGTTAGTACCATTATACAAGGCGCTAGTTGGATCTCATCTGGAATACTGTGTGCAGTTCTTGTTTAAGAAAGATGAATTCAAACTGGGACAGGTGCAGAGAAGGGCTACTAGGATGATCTGAGGAATGGAAAACCTGCCTTATGAGAGAAGACTCAAAGAGCTTAGTTGTTTAGCCTAACCAAAAGAAAGTTGAGGGGAGATATGATTGCTCTCAATAAATACATCAGAGGGATAAATACCAGGGAGGGAGAGGAACTATTTAAGTTCAGCACCAATTTGGACCCAAGAACTAATGGACATAAACTGGCCATCAGAAAGTTTAGACTTGAAATTAGACAAAGGTTTCTAACCATCAGAGGAGTGAAGCTCTGGAACAGCCTTCCAAGGGGAGCAGTGGGGGCAAAAAATCTAGCTGGCTTCAAGAGTGAGTTTGATAAGTTTATGGAGGGGATGGTATGATGGGACAGCCCAATTTGACAATTAACTGATCTTTGACCACTAGCAATAAATATGCCCAATGGACTGTGATGGGATGTTAGATAGGTGGGTTCTGAGTTACTACAGAGAATTCTTTCCTGGTGTCTGGTTGGTGAGTCTTGCATGCATGCTCAGGGTTTAACTGATTTGCCATATTTGGGTTTGGGAAGGAATTTTCCCCCAGGCAGATTGGCAGAGACTCTGGGGGTTTTTCGCTTTCCTTTGCAGCATGGGACACAGATCACTTGCTGGTGCTGGTGGATTCTCTGTACCTTGAAATCTTTAAACCATTATTTGAGGACTTCAGTAACTCAGTCATAGGTTATGGGTGCATTACATGAGTGGGTGAGTGAGGATCTGTGGCCTGCTTTGTGCAGAAGGTCAGTCTAGATGATCATAATTGTCCCTTCTGACCTTAAAGTCTAAGAGTCTATAAGAACACAAATTAGGGGGGTGAAGGCCCCCCAAAATTGAAAGGAAGCAATGGTTAAATTTTAAAAGAGGAAAAACAATTGCTAGCCAAGTAACAATAAAAAGCATGTACAGTACCACTAAGACAATCCATGATCTTGTATTTACAACTGTGAAGAATACTAGTAAGAAAAGGAAAGCTAGAGGAAACATAAGGGGATGTTAAGAATGGAATAGATACAACAAGTAGTAGTTAGTTCCAAAACGGCCATGTGACATCTTGTTGCTGGTCTTTTCCAGATTTAAAGGACCAGCCTCAAACAAGCCCTTAAGCTATTATTAAACTGCAGCTAATGTGTCATGGAACATGAAACAATGCATTCAAATGTTACAGTCTTTGTGTGAACTGGTCTGGTGTTTCTGACTGCTAGTTAGGACTGCATGATAGATAATATATGATGGGCATCCTAGGACTGAGCAACAGTTAGTTACAGATTTGGAGAAAATTTGTTCATATAAACGTGGCAAATAATCAGGCCATGGGGATCCTGCGGAGTAAGGGTTTATCTACACATGAAAATTAATCTAGAATAAAAGTAGGGTATGAATTTAAAGCAGATTTACTATTCCTGATTAATTCCATGTGTGGACGCTTTTATTCCAGAATAAAACTGAATTACTTCAAATGGATAAATTTAATTCAGAATAAGACACTCTTATTCTGGAATAAGAGCATCCACACATGGAGTTAATTCAGAATAGCTATTCCAGAATAACCCATGTGTAGACAAACCCTAAATGGATTATCTAGGCAGCTGTACAATGAATTGTTTTGATACAATGAGCTTGTTAATATTTTGCCTACACCTTTAGGAGGAATTGCATGAAATTGTATCCTAGGATAAGAAAACAAAAGGATCAAGAATTAATGTGTTTTATTTGTTTGGTTTCTTTTCATAATATCCTGGATGTTTAGTTTGTCTGGGGACAACAGATACCCTCCCCTTGTCCCCGTCTCTTCCAGTGGGAGCATCTGCGGCCTAGATGGACCCATGTGGGCACAAGAACACACAGAACAGCTTGCAGGATTGGGACCTTTGTTTCCTCTGTCTTTGCCTTTTCCCTTCATCCATTTCAAATGATGGAAGGACTTTTAGATCTATTTGAATTGGAGAATGAAACATGGCTCAATAGAGAAAATGAACTGGGAGAAACAAAGGAGGTTTTTTTTCAGCTGCAGAGATCCATTTCTTGTTTAATTTTTGATTCTGCAAGACAATCCAGTTATACTGTACTTCTGATTCTTAATCGGAGTGTGGTTTTGGTTTTTTATGAAAAATATTTTTAAAGTTTTAAAAATTAAGATTTATTTTTGTAATTTTAAAAGTTATTGTTGTTCCAGTGTTGCAGAAAAAGGATCTGTACTTATCTGTAAGTACATTATTGTGGTCCACTAAACAAATCAACTCTGTGTCTCTACCATAAGCTATGACTGCTGTAATATGGAGTTTATGTAGGGTCTCAACATAGAAATGTGAACAATTGTGGTGCCTATCAGACTGAAAATAAGGTAGGAATGTAATTATATACCAGAAACCGATACCATAAGAAAAAGTCATAGCAGGCTAATGTGATAAGGTACTGTAACATCAGATGAGTAGGAGTACTAACATTTCTGTATTAAATTGGTATTAGTAGTATATTAGGCTAACATGATATGACAAAAAAATTGCAAACAAAATACTATAATTTAGTCTAGGGCATAAATGTGAGGGGAAAAAAACCAAATATTGTCATAGAGAAACACCCTCTTTTCATTTAAAGGAACATGTAGGAATTCTGTAATAGAATTTGCTATTGTGTCACATTGATAAAGTTCAAAAGAGAATACATACTGCTATTTGAATTTTACATTTGTACAAATAATATCTCACACTGATATGCCATTTTTCATTCCATGGGGTCTCAAAGAACTTGACAAACAAAGTAATATGCAAAGCAGTGCCCATATCCTGTAGACACGTATCTTTACACACACAAGAACTCCCATATTTGTGCTGAAAATTATTCTCCAATCTCAAAGGACTTCCTTACGTGCAGTCCTTACTTTTTTTGGCCAGCAGAAGTTGTCTGAGTAAGGATGGGATGATCAGACATTAAACAGCGATTACCCACATAAATGCCCCTTTTTACCTTTATAACTAAGTTCCTGATCCTACAAGTTAGACTTGAAGTAAGTGGGGTTCTGCAGAGGTATCTGCCTGCAGAGAGTAATTTGCAGGATTGGTACAACTACATACAGTAACATCAATGCAGCATTCATTGTATTCACCATACTCAGAGGACTATGCAGAAGATAACAGTTGTGAATACTTTTGTAACATTATTTACTTACTACAGCAACTAGAAACAGTAGTTGCTCTTAAGAACTTTTCATTGATTCATTTCTCTCATACTGAATTTGAATTTCCCAGTGAATTTGCAAGGATCACTCATTTACCTCTTCTAGAAGGGAAAAGCAGTTCACAAACCCCTTTATGGACAGAAAGCCAGAGTTTATGCTGCCAGGTATATCTACTTCCTCATAAGTTTCAGCTGTCTTTAAAAATTCATGCATAAAAATGTGTTGGGATGGTGTTAGCTCTTCATATATAAACTTATTGTTGATTCTGGACACTTTGTGATCAGTGTGAATACCAGTGAGACACAGTACACCCGATTTGCAGCTCAATAAGGTTTAATGTGCAAGGTTTTCTATAAATATACTAGTTAGATACAAAGCCTAAAATTAACTACAACATATCATACTCACTAAGCCTGGAGAGCTAAGCAGTTACGCAGAAGACTGTATACAGGAACGGCTTTCTTCAGGGGCCCAGCCAGGGAGTCAGTGGATCCTCTGGTCCAACCGGCAGCACCTCCCGCGGAGTCAGGTGTGGATGGAGCACCCCCTTTTGTCTAAGTGATGACTTCTTATACCCTTCCATAAAAAACCTTCACCTAATTATCTCTCTCACATTATCATATATGCTAATTACCTACATTGGGTTTTCACCCTTAACTACATTCCATTCTCACCATGATAATTGGGGTCGTCAAAACAACATCTGGTGATAGGAGGGGCAGAGTAAAAGTATGCCCCTTGGCAATAAAACAGTGTACCCCAGACGTTCAAGGATAACTTTTTGTTCCCATCACCGTTATCTATGTGCAGCTGCAAGCATACAGTATCTGTACTTTGTCTTATTATGTGCCATGCTATGCAGAAACTGAGACATCTATAAGGTTATTCAGTCTCTGCCAACTGGAAGATGTCATGCTACAGGGGTCAGAATAGCCAAGCAAGCAACTGTAGCTATGCTAGGCCTGTAGGATAGTGGTCAAGCAACTCAAATTGTACCAGGCCTCCAACACTTATCAGTGCTTAATGATATTTCTCCATGTGAAATAATAGTTGAAAAGGAGGAGGTATATTTTTCTGCCTCTCTGACTATACAGTAGTGTTCGACTAAGCATTGCTATTGTGTTCTCCACTACACAAGACAATGGTAAAATTCCAGGCCCTAAATTTGCAAGTTAGGGCTTGTCTATACAGGGACACTCAGGAAAGTTAAACTGAATAACTTCCAAAGTGAATTATGATAAACCAATTAAGGCAACTCCAATAATTGTGTCCACACAGGGATATGTTGCGATTTAACTAATCCGCTTTAAAAATTAATGCGGGTTGATTTTCCTGAATGTCCCCGTGTAGACAAACCCCTAATCTGTGAAAGAGCTAATCCCGGTTTACTTTTTCTACATTTTCTGTAATTTTTAATAATATAATCTGTGAGAAGACTGAATTCAACAACAATTACATCATGTCAATCATGACCTGGAGGGATTACTTCTGGGAGTAAAAGAATAGCTTATTCTTCATGCCCATTCAATCCTTGGCTTCTATGCAGAGATGACAACAAGCATGGCAATTCATTGCTGTTTGAGTGTTACAGGTTAAATCTCAGGTTCTACTCTATCCTCATTCTCCTTAGCCTCTCTCTTACTTTCAACACAGTTACCATCTCCTCCTCCTCAGAATCTCGTTCTCCCTTGGCTTTCACAACTCCATCCTTCTCTGGTATTCTTTCAAGAATTTCTGGAGGGCTCTGTCTTTGGTCCCTTCCTCTTCTTCCTTCACATGCTATAGTGATTTCACCTATTCATGTGGCTTCAACTACCATCTTTAAACTGTGAACTTGCAAAACTATCTTCCGCTCCTAGCCCAACTCCCTCAATCCAATCCCACATCTCAGCATCTCTCTAACATGCCTTCCTACTTGTCTCACTGTCAATTTGAACTTAACATGACCAAAACTAAAGTGCTTGCCCTTCCTAACTCTCCATACATTTCTGTCACTGTCAACAACACTACAATCCTTCCTCTCACCCAGACCATAACCTGAGAGTCATCTTTGACTCCTTCTTCTCCCTTGTACCATCCATCCAGACTGTCCAAATCTTGCCACTTCTTCATTCATAATATTTTTTCTAGTCATACAGGTAAAAACTCTTTTTCATAATCTCCAATCTTGACTACTGCATCTCCCAATTTATGTCCCACAATAGTTACACTGTCTCCATCCCAGTCCTTTCAAAACACACATGCTAAATTCATCTTCTTTGCCCATCACTGAAACCATGTCACTCCCTCTTCAAATCCCTTCATTGACCCATCCCTCCTTTTCCACTGCATCAAGTTCAAGCTTCATATCCTCAGCTTTGTGGCCTTACTGACTCTATTCCTCTCTACTTACCCACTCATCTCTTATCTCCTCAGCCACTGGTCCCTACTGCAAACCAATGATGCCACCCTTGACTAACCAATAGTTCATTCTTCCACACTTATTTTTATTATCATACCACCTAGGAACCCTAATCATGGCTAGGACCCCACTGTGATAAGTGCTGTATAAACAAAACAAAAAGAAAGTTCCTCACCCAAAGAACTTACAATCACCTTCATGCTTTCTTCCGCACCACCTCCTATGAATGGGGCACCCTCTCGAACTCATCCATTAGGGCACCATCTCTTTTCCTTCAAATCATTCTTCAAAACCCACTTTCACTATGATCCCTATGAGAAGCTAGTCAATAAATAGTGTCTAGGTTGAAGGATAGCAGCGTATAGTTGATATTTATTTGTCTTATAAATGTAAATAAGAGAATAAAAAACCCCTCAAATTGTCACTTTTTTCATCTAAAATCAATTTTTGTCCTAAAAAGTCAATAAAAATTTAAATTTGGAAAATTTCAATCAATGCACTCTTTTACTTCATAAAACTGTATATATTTTGATGGTATCCCTTTCCTTCACTATTTACATATAGTTTTTAATCTCAGACTATAAGCTCCTCAGAGCAGGAACTGTATCTTCTTCGTGTGTGTGTGTGTGTGTGCGGACAGTGCCTAGCACACTGTGAGTACTGCCAGAATACAAAAAATCAGTAATAATACTAATTAGCGTTTTTTGTTATGTGGACACTCGTCCTCTGGAAATGTGATTAAGACCAACTCTGATGTCTAAATAGCTCTTTTACTAATTTCCACATATGTAAAACTGTGAATAAAAATGCATTTGATGAATTCTACCATTTTAAAAACTGTAGAAATAGGTATTTTGTTACTATTTCTAAATACTCAATGCTGCAATACAGTTTCCTAATTTCAGCTAACTCTGTTTTAGCAACATCTTTATAAAAAAATACCATTTAATAAGCACATTTCTTTCCTTACAAATATCTTCTTACAAGAAATGTTGTGCAATTACATAAATAAATCATTACATTGAATCAAAAACTGCTAAAATCATCAGAAAGTCTGGTCAAAGATCCCTTTCTTTTACTAATTAAAAAGTAGAGGACACAGAGTAAAA
Source organism: Emydura macquarii macquarii (assembly GCF_026122565.2). Classification (NCBI taxonomy): domain Eukaryota; kingdom Metazoa; phylum Chordata; order Testudines; family Chelidae; genus Emydura; species Emydura macquarii. The sequence goes on from NW_027132559.1 coordinate 20,927,567, forward strand.
GAAATCTTTTCAATTTTTCTTGGTTACAATATAATTCTTAACTGTAGGGGGTAGAATGAGGCATCATTTGCACTTACAGTACCGTATTAGGGAATGACTAAATTACTTGTAGAGCCTTTTCTACACTGCCACTTATGAGTAACGATATAATTTCCTAAATCACATAAATAAATACACAAACTAAACTCTCTAGAGTTCTGTACTATTTCTTATTATGCATTACAAAGATAAGTGAGGCAGTAATTTATATAGAAGTTTCTTATTTTGCGGAACAAATAACTGCAAATATTTAAAGCAATTGAATACTATTATTGCTGAAACCACATTAATAAAATGCAGTATATGAATATATAAATTATGTTTTTCTTCCAATGTATGTATATTTATGAGAGAAATAGTTGGCATCCCTATTCTAGCCCTATGAAACATTCACATTTGCCTTAATTTATGCTGCCCACAATATTTCAAAATATTTTACGCCTAAATGTTTTGGAATGCTCAGACTCTTTAAAACTATATTTTTGCAAATGTATACAACAATTTGCATTTTCACACTGATTAAATAGATTTTGTATATTTATTTCCATGCCTTAAAAAGGAATTTTGTGTTATTAGTGGCGATACTGTATGTGTCAAAAAAGAAGCATCAAAAGCATTTCCTGTGCACTTGACAGGGTGACAAAATATTTCTCCTATCCTTTCCTAATTGAGCTGCCGTACAAAGGGAGACATTATAATAATATTAATAATAGTTACATGGATATTTGTAGGTACTGTGTAACCCTTCAGTCCATTTTCCCAGACAATGGTGACTACAAAGAGGCTTCAAAATAGAACATCACACAATATGAATGCCACTTTTTTCTATCTTACATTTTAAAAACATCATTGAAATCAGAAAGTTCATTTACAAAGGACTGGCAGTTGCAATCACAGCAATAATGTAATGCTGAGAAAAAAAGGGTAATTGGTTTGGTAAAGATCGCTTTCCATTACACCATAAAGCACTACACAATAGGAAAGGTCGCCAATTAAGCAATCATGAATACCAAGTACTGAAGCTGATGAAAATAGGGCAGTGGTTTAAATAGATTTGCAAGCAATTTACCTTTTCACAATGTTGGCAATCTGATGCAATTTGCTTGCAATTTTGTCTGCTTTCAGTAGCACTCGAAGCTGACACTACACAGACCAAATGGCAGAGGCCTGCATAGAAAATGTAAAACTATCTTGGCTGCATCAGGGAACCAGAATGGTGGTTCATCAGGAAAATTACAACAATTAGCATAAGTGCTGCAAAAATCAACACTTTAAATGTCACACTCACGAGTCTGTCCAAAGACTGTAAAAATACCATCTCCATTGCTGGACTAACAGTAAATATGAAGCAATCACCAACAAGCCTCGAGGGTGATGGCTTTACAATTGATGTGACATTCTCTGCGTGATAAAATAGCCTCCCATTTTACAAAAGTAAGTATTTTTCTTTTTTAGATTTAACCTGGCTTATGTCAACACTAAACTTACATTTATTTTTTTCAACTTTTCTTTGCTTGTTTTTGGCATTCTAAAAACTTTATATTTCAGGGAATTGGAGCCAAAGTTGATAAAACTCAAATATTGATCTTTTACTTTTCAATGTAAATTATGTTTGAGATTTATATCAAAATCTGTTCTGCTGCATGAGGTGAAGTGTTTGTGACTGGGGCCTGGTTTACAATCTTGGGGAGGGGATCCAGAAAGGTAACTCTAGGTATTCCCACAGGAATTGGCTGAGAATATAGGATGCCTTCACACATCTATATCAATGCAAACCCAGCAAGTGTGAAAGATGCTTTTGAAGTAATTGATATCTCATGTAATGGCTCCCATGTTTAGGACAGATATAAATTTGTCGGGCTGTGAGGTAGAATTGACTTATGGTGTATACTTAATGATTTATTTTTCACTGAGCTGCAGCAGAGAATAAACTGGTAAAGCCATTTAATTGACATCAGTGAGAGGTGTACCACCATTTTGTTGATGTCATATGTTGGAAATAATACAAGCACGTTGTCAGATGTTTTATTTTTAACCTTTTCCACACAGAAGTGCTGACATGTGTAAATCATTTATGACCTGATCCAAAGCCCACTGAAGTCAATGGGAGATTTCACAGGACTTTAATGTTCAAAATACTACACTGTAAAGTTAAAGGTCCAGATATTTAAAGGTATTTAAGTGTTGCTGCATTCAGAACTGCAATGCCTAACTGATTTAGGAGCCCAAAATAATCCCTTTTGAAAATGAGATTTAGGATCCTAAATCTGTTAAGTATTGGAACACTGAGTGCAGCAATGCCTAAAAACCTTTAAAAATCTGGGTCAGAATGCCTAAAATTTAAAAAACAAAATGTTAACTAGAATCATAGGAACAGAGCTCATAACCTGTCATGTTAGTTACACTGCCCTGATGGCTTTAGATGCCCAGTATAGCCTGTTCCAGGAATCATCATCTCTGTTTACACCGAATATGTGATAAGGACCATGCAGTGAATGCAGGCATTAACAGTCACCTGATGGAATCTTTTCCATGGTGCATACTGAGGGGTGGTAGGTCTGTAGATTATGGTCAATTAAACAGATAGCCTTAAGCAGCACCAGTCATTTGCTAGGAACCTCTAGACATTAGCCACCCTGCAAAGACTGCTTCAGTCACGGTATTTGGTGGCATGATCAAAAGAGACAGCAGTGCCACATATGTCAGCCACTTCACAAACTACAACCAAAGTGCTAAAATCAGAAAGGCAACAATTTCATGAGAAACTCAGTTTCCCTGTAACTCTGCTGCTCCATTTGCAACACCCCCTCAAATAAATGCTAGATTTCAACTTGCAGCAAAACAAAATAAAAAAGTAAATATTGGGTCAAATCACATGTAATCCCCAGGTATGTCTACGTGAGGGAGATTATGCTAGCACAGCTAAATCACCTAGCTCTGCCAGCATAACCCTGTAGTGTAGACGTAGCCTACATCCATGGAAGCGGGTTTTCTGTCAGTGTAGAAACACCACTTCTCTAAGTGATGGTAGTTATGTCAGCAAAAGTATTGTTCTAGCAGCTTAGCTGAGTCTACACTATTCGTTAGGATGGCATAGCTACGTTGTTCGGGGTGTGGATTTTTCACACCCCTGACCGAGGTAACTATGTAAACCTAACTTTGAAATGTAGATCAGGCCCCATTGACTTCAATGGGACCACCAATGTCAGTAAGGAAAGTGAGATTTTTTTGGCTCATTATGAACAGCAGCAAATGACTGCTGAATGAATGCATATTTTTATCTACTCCCAAAGCTCTGCTACTATTCACAAGGCTCTTCAAGAGAACGCTCATGCCTCTGACCTGCCACAACCTTTGTTCTCCTCATGGCTTTTCTACACACAAACTTTCAGCAAAATAAACTACATACCTGTAACTGATGCCTTTTGTTATTTCTGTACAAGTCTGCATGTGTACCAGCCCTCAGTTCCTCCACTAGTACCACCTTCATTCACTTGGTCATCGAGGCTTCTCTCCCAATCCTTTCCTTCCCTACTGTCTCACATCATGCACCTGCTAAGTCAACCCCCTCCTGCCTTCCCCGCTCTCACTCCAGATACAGAAAACAAAAAATATGGAACTAACAGGATGTTTGTGTATCCCTGCCCACCACACCAATTGTCTGTTCATTGACTTGAATAAGAGGTTCAGGTTCTCAGTACCTCTCTCAGTCAACTCCATAGAACCAAAAAAAAAAAAACCATGTTGAAACAAATTAGCTATTTTCAGCAAATGTGTTGTCCTAAGGAAATAAAGTATAAGGAATTCCAAATTATAGCTAATTTCTAGAAATAAAGTTCCCCTTTATCACGTTTCCCCTCCCCCCCCCAGCTGTTGATCAGTACCACTGAAAACAATTATTACTGATTAATTTAGCTGCTGGTATAGTGCTCTGCATTCGTATTAGTTGTACCATTCTTTTTTAACAACAAAAGATTCTGTTTTAAAAGTTGTTAAGGCTTTAATTTTTGTTTAACAAGTTAACACTGCCAGCAGCCAAGTGTGATGATCAAATACAGAGCATCCAGGGCTGGGTGAAAAAAGAGAGAGATTTTTCATGAAAAGATTTGCAAAGGAAAAAAAGTCCCTTTTTTGGGTGTAAATTTCAAAATTTGAACATTTTCAACCTGCTCTCATAGCATCTCAGTCATATTTTGAAGCTTAATGTCATAATTGTCATTACAGGCTCCATTTCATGGGAACAGTAGGGCTCAATAACAACCTAGAGCTCACTGACATATCACCACAGCAGTCTGCGTGAAACAAATATTCAGGAACTGGTTTAAAATGACAAAAGAAAGGTAGTTCAGGGCTTACGCTAAAAATTGTACACTTTTACTTACTCTATGAGGTACTGCAGCCTGGATGGGAAACACCCATTTTTTGGAAGACTTGTGATACCTGCAGCCCAGTAAGACAGAGCTTCAGCTTTATATGTATATGTAACTGTTTTTCAGGGTCTAAATCAGACTAGTTACTGCTCATGTGCAGAAGCTGCTTTACCAAAGGAATGGGCAACTGCAACCCTCCTTGTCTAAGAGAAGTGGGTAACAAGAAACAGTGGATCTGTGAGGTGGACATGAAAAGGGGTTTTCCTGATGACTCCAAGGCATGCTTTGCTCCTCCCTGACTTTGCAAACAATCCTCCCCTACCCTCTGAATGGTCTATGGAGATTATACTCCATGGGTAGGCTATAGACAAGATGGAGTGGGGCTGGAAGGGAGAGGGGCCAGCCATTCCCCATAACATTTTGTCTCCTCCCACCCCTTATTCTTAATCTTACAGTCAGCATAGTTTTATCTGCTCTCTCCTGGGCTCTGAAACTGATTCTGAGAGGAGAGGTCAGTGAGGAAGCTTGCTGCAGCACACCTTTGGCTGGTGCTAGGAGCCAATGAACTTAGGAAGCTGAGTGGAGGCCTCTGCAATGATGAGCTTTGGTGAATCATAGGAGATCTGCAGGTTCTGGGAGCCAAATAACTTGCATCTTCTCTGGAGGGACAATCCCTACCCCTGCCCCCCCCCCTTCCAATAAGGAACAATTAGCTGGTAATTATGCAAGTCTAAACATTCAGTATCCAGTTCTCCTGTGTAGGAATAAATGGTGTAGGACACAATTTAACCCTAAATTACTTGTTCCTAATCATTTTTATAAGGGTACTCAATGATAGCTCCCCACTGGACTACTGGTCCACAAAATTGCAATTAAAACCAAAGACACGCATCCTATTTTTAAAATCACATGAAAGAGGGAAAAACCATCACAAATCACTAACGTCTCTATTTCATTTTTTAATTTTTTGTTTGCACCTGCCTAGCCCCAGTTTGGGGTCAAGAGAACATGTTCTCCCATGGATCCACTCACTGTACCAATGGAGTTGTGTCACTGTAAGGTCGCTAGTGCAGCCACTCTAAGCCGACAGGACAGAGCTCTCACATCTACTTAATCTATCTCCAACCAGTGGCGGTAGCTATGTCGGCGGTTGAGTCTCGTCCATCGACATAGCTCTGGCCACACCAGCACTTAGGTCAGTGTAACTTATGTCGCTCAGGGTGTGGCTTATTCACACCCCTGAGCGACATAGATTAAACCAACATAAGTGAGAGTGTAGACATAGCCTAACTGAAGATAACAGGAGTAAGGCACACATAGTCACTGGTATGATCCAACCAACTTTAATAGAATTACACTAGAAATGAATTTGACCCACTGACTATCAACCTCTTAACCTGGTTCTAATTTTTACAGTTGAGCCATGAACACCTGAAAACGGAGGTTTATAATCACAGTACTAACTGACCCAAAGCCAGGGCCAGATTCTCAGCTGTTTTAAATCAGTGTAGCTCTATCAACGTGGCTGGGCTGATTTACACCGACAAAGGATGTGATCCATTGAGTATGTGATCCGTTGTACATAACAGGTGCCTATATTACACATCTAAGACAGAAAATACCCAAACATAGTAAATCTTTAATAAATAATTATTCTAGTACTAACAATAATTATGACTAGCCTGTGTTCACCAAGTAAAACAATGTATTATTACTGGGGGAAAAAACCACACAAAGTGCTGGAAACGTATATGAAGAAATTCCAACTAAGGGCTGGTCTTCACTGCATTGTCAATTCAAGATACATCTCAAGTTTTGCCCCTAACCTGACTCCAGTCCACACACAAAAATCTCCAGCTTGAGTTAACTGCTGATTTAAACCCAAGCTAGGGGGCCTGTGGGAAATTGGGGGGAGGGGGTTGAAGCATGAGTGCTGTTGCTTCTGGAGCTCGTAATGCTGTGGGGATGCAACAGCTCGAGTTACAGCTCATCAACTGTTAATATAAACCCTCTGTGCTGCCAATCCAATCACTTTGTGTCCCTCCAGTGTGTTTCTGAGGACTTGGCTACACTTAAAACACTGCAGCAGTGCAGCTGTACCACCACAGCGCTTCAGTGGAGACATTAACTATGCCGTCAGGGGAAGGGTTCTTCCGTCAGTATACATAATCCACCTTCCCATGAGGTGGCAACTAGGTTGATGGAAGAATTTCACAGGGGTGTGGATTTTTCCTACCCCTGAGTGATGTAGTTAAACAGGCCTAGTCTATACTAGGAAATTAGGTTAGAGTATGGTTGTTACCACGTGAGCTAGAAGTGGAGCAACACCAGCGTACTAGCTTGAGCTAACTGTTGGAATGGAAGACAAGCCTAAGGTTATGTCTACACTAAAAATGCTACGGCTACACTTCTGTAGCATTTCAGTGTAGACATTTACTACAGCAATGTGAGGCGTAATCCTGTCACTGTAGTTATCACATCTCCCTGAGAGGTGGTAGGTAGGTTGAATTCTGTAAGCCTAGTGCTGTTTACAATGGGGATTAAATTGGCATAACTACATCTCTCAGAAGGTGTGGATTTTTCACACCTCTGAAAGGCATAGCTATGTCAATGTAAGTTTCCAGTGTAGACCAGCCCTAATAGAGAAACTTTAAAAAAAACCAAAACCACCACCTTACAGGTAGACATTAGATAGTGGGATTTATGTTTGAACACCTAAAGCGACCACAGATCATTTTTCCAACTAGCGATAATGCTGTCTATAGCTGGGAATGCTGTTTCATGATATTTCTTTAGTTCATTGCCATGTTTCCCTCTTAACTCAGATTTACCCTTATTAAAAAAAAAGACAAAATAATCAGGCAACTCTAGATTTTCTTTCCATAGCCACAAGAGGCTGGCTTTAGAAGTATGAAAATTCTTTCAATTAAGAGAGTGGATTAGGGTTAGCAAATATATAGACCTCTTAGCCTGATCATTGCTTGGACTACTTTATCTGTCAGTTCCTAAATTTTGTGGGAATAAAAAAAATTGCACAGATGGGACTATAACTGACCATAACCTGCTCTATTGTATTTCCAACAATCTCTAATTACAGCAACACACCAGAAGAAGAGATTTGAAAGGGCAGGTGATGGGATAGGAGAGAAACCTGTTTGACTTAAACAGCACAGAATCCCTCACCATCAGGGCTGATGTACATCAGCCTGACAGCTAATTAGGGTAGACATGAATTTTTCCAATGTAACAGATGTTCGCTAATCAGGCCAGATTTGGAGCCCTTGCGCCAGCAACATTTCATGCACAATTTAACTATCTAAAAGGAATAAACTACTTAATGCATTGTACTGGAGGCACAGCTGTTTCACAATCAGAAAATTTGCTGTCAAAGATGTTCTCTTTAAAACTGACATGTTTTTATATAACTCTGATGGGGTGTTTATAATGTATTAATAGTTGTCAGTAAGAGCTGCTGTCATCATCAAGAAGTAAAATATTTCTGAAGGTATATTAAAATGAACAGACTCCTTTTTCTTTCCAAAATCTATTCAGATAATTTAACTACTTTGAATATGGCCTGTTTAATTCTAAATGTATTTTAAACAAAGGATTTAACATATCTCCCAATTTATAAGGATTATAAAATAATATATATGTCTCTATACTGAATATGGAATAAAGATGAACTGTTTTAAATATCTGGTCACTATACTAGCTAAGAAGCTACATTTCACTATTCCCTTTTAATGGAAATATATTTTATTTACAGAAAAATCATCCATACACAAAATGTTATGTTGAGATCATTCACATTACTTTATTTCCATTCATAGAAGACAGGTCATCTCATGAAAAGTCACATGCAATGCAATCCTTTCTGCCTAGATGTTGGAATCTATGTTACATATGACTCACTATTCAAAGGACCGTGGGATGAATGTCAGGCCTGGTCTACACTGCCAGCGAAATTCGGCGGCAGTCGATGGGAGATACGCAAGCTACATAGAGTAGCTTGCGTATCTTCCGTCAACTTCCTAAATTCTAAATAGCGTGGCATTCCCACTACACTGTGCCAATGGGAAATGCCTTCCCATCAACGTAGCATTAATCTTTTTGTGGGGGTGGATTTATTCAGTCAACTTCCTGATCGATTAAGTGGGTCTCCACTGCTGCTCAGTCGATCACGCAAAATTGATCCACTGGCACTGACAGTGCCGTCATCAGTGTACACATACCCTCAATCAGAGTTTTAGACCTGCTACTGAATTTCACTTACCAGATCCTCAGCTGAGGTAAAATGGTGTAGCTCAGAAGCTAAACTGACATCCACCAATTAAGGTTCTAGCCCTCAGGTGTTTTGTGAATTCAAACTAGACCCTCACACATTTCCTTTTCAAGGTTCTGTTTTTAAAATATGATGGGAAAAACAAGGGAACAAACAGTCCATGAAATGTTAGAAGACTCTAAATGGGGATCAGATACCCTACAGATCCTAACGGCATGAGGACGGTGATAGAAATCGGGAGTAATGTGCTTTTCTCCTGATTCAGGACTCTTCATCCTGAGGGGCGCTGAGTATCCTCATCTCCCCTTGAAGGTGCTCAGCATGTTGCAGGATCAAGCTTCATAGAAGCTGTCTGCTGGGATACTCCTGTGGGAGTCAATGCTATTACCAGCTTCTACTTCCTAGGGCACAAACTGGAGTCAGTGGAACTACTCCTGTGAGTCCTCTGCTCACTGTGTGAATAAGGAGTTCACAATCTACCCCTAGATGAAGGGGCAGTGCACAGCTGCAGGACAGAAGGGAAGGTGGTTAGGTAGGAAGTGGGGAGGGTCTTGCTGCCCCTGCAGAGGGGCAGACTGTTTCAAGGGATGGCCTAGGGTAAGCAGTCATACTCTTGCTTAACCCATGGATTCTTGGGATCCACAGGATCTTCAAGCTACAATTCCTCCTCACTGTGTGAGGTCACAAAACCCTGCCATTGGTGAAAGGATATGGAGAAAACTCCAGAAAAGATTCATGGCAGTGGAAAATTGGGCCAACTGTACTTAAGAAGACACAGAACATAATTCCCAGGCTAAAGAAGAATCCAAGGAACAAGAATCAGCTAATGTGGTCTTACAAGGTGCTGCTCAAAGATCTAAGGTCTGAAACAAAAACTACCTGAACTACAAACAGAAGGAGGCAACCAATCAAAAATACTACAAGTTAGTCAAGACTTCCAAGGAAAAGAAAGGAGCAGCTAAAAGTATGATGAATTAAGGATAACCAGAAAGACCATGAGGCAATAAGAAGAGCTTTTACAAATATTTCACAGTGAAAGTATTAATAGGTGCATTAATACTTGGGGAAGGTGATGAAATTAATGGTGCTAAATGGATGATTATTTAAAAATATATCTTTAACAAGAAAATTAAAGAAAAAGTTTGACCAATTTAGGAGGCCCTGTAAAAATAACTACCTATAAAGAGCCTGTAAGGAATTACTTGAATTATGTTGTGTTGTTATAGCCATGTCAGTCCCAGGAGTAAGTTTCCCAAACCTGAAGAAGAGCTCAGTGCAAGCTCAGAAGCTTGTCTCTCTCACCAACAGAAGTTGGTCCAATAAAAGATATTACCTCACCCACCTTGTCTCTCTGATAATGGTGACATTCAAATTAACTAGAAGAGATGACATATATATATGAGCTTATTAAGAGAATATACTAACAAATATACACTACTATTGAGTGGTTTTTTTTAAAATGATGGATAACTGGAGAGGTAACAGGACGCTGGAGAAAAACTAACCTAGTTCTGATTTTCAAAAAAAGGAAGGAAGAGTGATCCCATCAACTAATCATCCTGTCAGTCTAACTCCTGTTCCAAATAAAATAATTACACATATTGGTGGGGGAGGGTGGGAAAAGAGAATCATTAAACATCTAGAGGATAATGGAAGCATGAGCAATGTTAGGATTGGTTTATGAAGAATACATTTATTAGTTTGCCAAACTAACTTGATGGGTTTCTTTAAAAAATGACAAAATTAGGCCTTAATACTGCAAACACTTATGTACACGTTTAACTTTACTCACATGAGAAGTCCCAGAGACTTCAAGTTAAGCACATGCGTATTTGTAGGATCAGGGCCTTAGGTGATACACAGAGCACAGCAGGCCTATTTAGAATTCATTAAAGCCTTTGAAATTGTGTCTCATGAAACTTTTTAATTAAAGTTCATTCACAGACTTGGATAACAACACTGTTCTATGAATTGAAAACTGAAAGAAAGATAGAAAACAAAGGGTAACATAAAGGGCAATGTACTGAGTTGAGGGAGAGGTATCTAATGGGATTTCCCATGTATGGGTGTTAATTCTGGTCTTGGTTAACATCTTCAATAATTATCTAAAAGAGACAGTGAAAAAGTAAATAGTGTGTTAATGAATTTACACATTATATAGTACAATGGGAGGAGTTGCAAGTACCAGTAAGAACACCCCCCAAAAGAAACCAACAACAAAAAACCCTCACAACACACACAACCACCCACCAAAAGGCACCATGAGAGATTAAAAACATAGGCAAAAAATACCATAACAAAGTGACATTTGGATTGGAACAATGCAATTGCTAAAATGTTTGATGAAAAATAATCCAAAACATGACTACTCAATGAGAAAGAGAAACCTGAGAAGCACTGATTCCGAAAGATATTTACCAGTGATATGGGACTGTAAACTGGACATTCAGTTTGCAAAATTACAGCAAAAAAGACCTGCCCAATTTTGTGTTGCCCAAGCAAAGGTATCATGGAGCAGGGAGGTAACAGACCCCCAGCCTACTGCACTGATGGATTGGAACATAGGAATTACCATACTGGACCAGCCAGTCGTCCATCTAGTACAATATATTTGACTGTGGGCAGTAACTGCTGCTTCTGAAGGAGTAAAACCCTCCTAAATGCAATGACATGCACAAAGAAGATGTTTCTTTCTAACTGAAACATGCCCTGCTATATTTTTAACCTTTCTTATTATTCATAAGGATCTTCTGATCCTTTTTTTAAAAGCTCTTATTAAGATACCACCATAGCTAGAATCTTGTGATGTTTTGGACAACATGTTAGCAGAAAGATATTGATGGACTTGAAGGAGTTCAGACTAGAGAAGTACAACAAAATCATCAGGGCTCAGGAAGGATTGATTTACAAGAAAAGATATAAATATGTACAGTTTTGTTAAGAGATGGTTAAGGTAGAGACGAGGCAATGGGTTCAAACTACAGGACAGCAGATTTATTTTCCTGAGGTTAAATCTCTGGAAAAACTTCCTAACTGTAAGAACAGTAGGACAATAGAACAGATGTCTAGGGAGGTTGTGGAAACTCCTTCACTGGATGATTTCAAAAGGAGACTGGACAGCCATCTCTCTTGGATGGTTTAGACTCAACAAATCCTGCATCTTGGCAGGGGGTTAGATTAGATGACCCTTGCAGTCCCTTCTAACCCTATGATTCTAAAATAACAGTCTACAAATATTTGAAGGGTGTAAACACCAAAGATGGGGGGAAAAATATTATCAGGAATATAACTATGAGGAATGGGTTGAAATTAAGAAAGGGAAAATTTACACTGACCAAATGTTCTCGACACCAATGTCTTATTAAGCTATGGAACAATCTCCTAAAAGGTGTGGTGCAAGCTTGGGACATTTAAAAGAAGACTGGACAAAATACTAGAAAATGTAGAGAATAATCCTTAATTGGCAGAGATCTAGACAACCTAACTGGTCTTTTACCACCTGCAGCATCTGGATTTGCCTGCTTGAATGCATTATTTAAATATATATGCTATTTATGAACATTTAAAATGTTTTTCTTTACCAAATATATTGAAGCTAATTACAGTCTATCAAGTCAGTCCACATTATGGAAACTTTATAAAGTTGTTTTCTTTCCCTTCTGTAGACTGTAATCACTCTGAGAGTTCACTCTGTCACTGAACAAATGTGAGCTGTTACATCCAAAAGCTATTCAACTACTATACATTCTGTGATCAAAAATATATTCTGAACATTAGCCCACACTGAACATATCATGAATTAAAGCATGTATGTCCCCTTTAAGGATCGTACTCTGTCTTTTCATCATACAAAATAGACAGATACATGATGGCACGTTGAATAATTTTGGCTCAACTTGATTATTTGACTACCAAATTCTTTTTTTTTTTTAAATGAATTTGTGGGTCGTGAAGGGTACCAGATTGACATGTCTGTAGAATTAAGCCCTCTCTAACTACATAAAACATATACAGCTCAGGCAGCAGTGAAAAATTCTGTATTCTACCAAACAGGTGTTCTGCAACCCTGAGCAACCCACACCTTTATGTAAGAAGGTGGTTCAGTCTCCATGCCAATATACTTCACTGCTTGTGGCAAAGGTGGTTTTGTGATCAGGACTTCTGTCCACCAGGAACTGGACGCAGGGCCATCAAAACACTTCATGTAGGCCCCAGTTCTAGTTTGAACTGAGCAGCAACCCAGAGATGAAATGCTCCATTAACAATCCACAAGGAAAAAAAAATTCCCATATATAGAGATGGAGTCAACTTCATGTTTTATAATGCAATATACACAGTTAAAGACCAAGTTTTCAACTGGCTGCAACCTGGCCTCCAAACTTGCACACACAAAATCCACAGTTGTTCACACAGACAGACACTGAACATACTGATCATGTAGTTAGGCACCCAGCTACTCTATGTGATAAAATGAGTCTTTCATATGCAAAATGTGTGCATGAATGTTTGGAAACTACAGCTGAAAATTTGCCCTTAAACATTCAAATACTACCCCAGATTTGAATTCCATGGGCCAAGTTCTGTGCTGTCTCATTCACACATTCACAGATTTTTTTAAAGGCCAGAAGGGACCATTGTGGTCATCTAGTCTGACCACTTGCATAACAGGCCATGGAACTTCCCTGAATTAATTCCGATTTGAACTCATGAAATCAATGGCTTGCATAGAATTTGACCCCCCTGCTCCTCCCTAAGTATTTTGGTAGCAATTTCCACAAATGAAAGGTTGAAATTAGCTTCCTCATAGAGACACACATCTTTATGGATGTCCACATTTGTACTAGCAGATCTCCAAAAAGAAGCATATTGACTAAAATTTGCTGAATGATTCAAACGCTGAAGTGCCTCACACTTTATGCTACCATCCATTTCAAATGGATTTGAACCCAGTTTGGGGCAGGTAAATTACAGCTCACTTTTGATACACTATTAAGCCTTTGAGCTTCCCCTGCATTTAGCCAATAATAAACTGTTTGACTATATGTGGTTTTTAAATGTCTCAATCTTTAGCTCTACAAACTTTTATGTTTATACATGGTATTTTGTAATTTGTTCACATGGAAACTTGTCAACACATAATTACATCTCTGTCTAATAACTAAGTCATGGTATAACTTCTTCTACTTCTGAATGGATTACATGGTGCCATTCATTTTGTCTGACATCAACCTGTTAAACAAAAGGTGTATGTCAGCTGTCAAATCGCATTTGACAGGACAAATATTTAAATGCACCAGACTGATCATATTATGAACAGCATCAGCCAAACAATCAATAAATATATGGCTGACACTCCCGAGTCCCAACTGCTCCTCCTGATTAGCATTACCTAATGACAGAAATGGCCAAAAGCAATCTTTAGAAGAACTGGATCGGAACAGCCCCTGCTTTGGGTTTGCAGAACCAAAGGTTTCTGAATCCAAACTTTTTACCATAATAATTTCTTAATATAAAAATTTTGAACAAGGTTTACCTGTTATTAGCTGCATTCGTATTTTTGTACATTTATTCTAAATAGTGAGTAAGACTATCAGCTAACTCATTTTTCTTACTGTTAGCGTTTGTGACCTACCGACGTTTCAGCCAAACACAGATTATTCGATAGATATTTTAGTAAAACGGTCAGTGTTATCAGAGATGCATATTTATCCCATCTAATAACATACCACCTGTACTCCTAGCACTGAGAGTAACACTACTAATGGAAGGCCCAAAAGACTGTGCTAGTTTCTCTCGAAGCTAAGCTAGTAAGCAGTAGGGCTCGCAATTGTTTGGCTGTTTGTCCGCATACTGGTGGTGAAATTTATGACCACTCCACTCTCTGCCTGTCTGACAGCATGTCTTATTTTGATGACGAATGAGTGTAAATATGAGGCATAGCCATAGGGGAGAACAATATTCTGCTCGGGAGGGAACACTGTGGTGAGATATGCGCCATGAGCCTTCGTAAGCCAAGAGACTCTCCAATGGAATATGGCTGCAGATCAAGAGCAATCATTTCAGCTACTTTCCTATTTATGGACAGTGTGAGTGGGCAGCTACTTTTACTATCTGGCTGGCTTTTTGGCCCAAAAGCTTGTGTACATTAATGACACATATCAGTACATACTGCTGCACTGTAACAATGCAAAGCAGGAGAAATTCTGGTCTGTCCCTCTCTTTCAGCACAAGCTCTGCTACGCGGACATTCGATCCAATTGTATTTTATTTACTTTGAAAATTCCTCATAACTCAGAACAATTATTTCTACTGTTTTATCTTTTCTAGTTACTTTAGGTTACGTTTGTATAGTTTTACTTTACGAGAACTATATCATCCATTTCAGAAAACCTCTCTTTTTTCTATCTCAATAAACCCCATCAAGGTATGTCTACACGGCCATTGGAGGTGTGATGGCAGTGTCGCCCTCACTAGCTTTAATCTAGCTAGCACAGCTAACAAGAGCAGTGAAGACGTGGTGGTATGAGCTGCAGTACAGCCTAGCAACACAAGTACGTATGCAGGGACCCTGATGTGCTTGTACAGCCCACGCTGTTGCAGCTTCACTGCTATTTTTAGCCACGCTAGCTAGATTAAAGCTGGAGCAGGTATCCCTACATGAGCTGCAATCATGCTCCCAAGTGTATACCCTAGGAGAAAGGTTCCTTCAAAGGATAAGGCAAAAGGACATTTAAAGCAGAGAAAAAAGGTTCCCTGATTATTGTGAAGTATGATTTTTTTGCTGTTTGTTTCATGTATGGGGACTTTACTAACAAGGAGAGGTGGTGTGGTCAAGTGGATAGAGCACCCCACTGGGAATCAGGAGATCTGGGTCTGCCAGTGACTTGCTGTGTGACTTTGGACAAGTCACTTCACCTCTCTGTGGCTCTATCTACCCCACCTACCCATTTATCTGTTTTGCCTATTTAGATTACAGTCTCTCCCTCTGGCTCCAATTTAGCAAGGGGAACTCAACAGTGCTAATTACGTGCTTAACACTGGGCATAGGCACTTTGCGGAATTGGGACCTGTGTGTTTGTATAGCACGTAGCACACTGGGGCCGCTATGCACTACTGTAATAAATAAATAAAAATAACAGTCACTGCAAAAAATGTGACTGCTACTCAACGTGAGTAGTTCCCTCCAGCAGCCTACTTTGGAGGGGCAATGGGGACATGAATCGTTAAGATCTCGGAATTGTAAAACATAGTCTGCTCAATCACTTTTGCCCAGTCCTTTTAGCAGGTGATGTGGCCCTGGGTCGCTCACGGCTCATAGATCATTCCAACACGTTCTTACATGGTGGTTTTTTCTTTTAAAAGATTTGTTGATTCTAAAGTTCTTGCGTGCCTCTTTAAGGCCTGCCTCGCTCCCTTTTTTGAGCTCGTCTTGCTGCCTCTGAAATGAATGTGATCACTTGCAACTCTCACTCTTAGGCACACAAATTCCCACGTCTCCCTAAAAATTCCCTGATACAGCACGAGGCAGGTGCCACAGAGCAACAAACTGCTCAACTGCAGGACTGGAGAGGGCATGAGAATGACTGCACTGCACCATAAGCAGAGGGGCTGTGATCTTGCCAGGGGAAGAGGGTATACGTCTTCGAGAGATAGAGAAACACAGATGCTGGTGCAGCTGCAGAGCGGGTCAGCGTGGGGAACGCTGACTCATCCCCCCAAGGTGACTTGACTGGAAGGGAGGGGAAAATATATAGCTAAGCTGGGTGGGAAAAGCATTCTCTCACCCAAGCAAAGCAGGTCCCTCCCTTGGAAGTGGCAAAATACCAGGCTTGGTCAGGATCAGCTGTTGCATTGCGCTAGCCACTCGTATCTCGGGGGGCTGGGAAGGAATTTTTCCCTCACTGCCATGGTGGCCAAGGCAAAGTGTGGGTTTTTTCGCCTTCCTCACCTCAGGTTCAGGGGTGCGTAGTTAGGGCGACCCCGGAACAGGAGTTAGTGTATGATGTCGCAAATCATTCTGTAAGCATGGGCTGGATGTCCAGGGCAGGCACTCCATAGGAAAGGGATACAATGACCAGATAAACCGGTTGGTAAAGGATTTAAAGGGAGGTGTTTGTTAAGGGAGTGGAAATAAGGGGTGTTTGGGGCTCCCACAGCTGGCACAGCAGGGACCCATCGCCCCTGCCTTTATAGCCTACCTTAAGCCTCATTCGGGGGAGGTGGGACTATGGTAAGGTCCCAGCAGCTTGTTGGCTGGGGACCAGAATGGAAAAGGGGCAGGGCTGACAGAAGACCCCCCGGGTAGATATTGAAACGACCATAGAGTTACGCGCACTGTACACTTTTATCTGCCAGGTACTCCCAAACAATTAACAAATTTGTGGCCTGATTAAACCATGTCTAGTGTCTCCCATCCTTCTTCTGGTATAAGCGGACAATAGGTTTTCGCCAGTTCACCTCCTCATTTTGGCTAGATGAAAACGTCAAAATACAGGGCATGAGTCTCATTTACACTAAGGCCACGTTACATTGCTCTAGCTGTAATTACAGTTAAAAGCCTGGAATTTGCATCCACTTTAAGGCTCTTTTACACTTCCAAACCGTTGTAAAGGGACTTGTGTGTAAAGGAGAATCAGGGCCACAATCTTTTTTAGATTATTTTTCCACTTAGTCAAAAACAGGCAGCACCAGCCAGACACGTGGCTGACCAGCAAAGAAACACACTTACAGTTTTTTTTCCCCAAAGTAAATAAAACCTTAACACAGGTTTGGTTTCAGTCTGGATCAAAATCTGGTCCAGTACTTATTTAACCTCAAGCTTTTAGCCCATCTGTAGTTCTGACTGAACAATGTTAAGGTTCTGGCTGAGGATAAAGCATGTCATGTCTTCTGTGTATTTGTAAGGTTTTCTGTGGGATCGAATAACTTTTGTTTGCTTTTTTTTATTTGATTTTTGCCTAGTATGGGATGCGTTGGGGGGAGGGGGGATGGGTGTAAAATACATGTGAATTACTGATCCTGGGAAATGCCAACTCTTTTTGTTTCATGGATTATAAAACCAAAAGGGATCAGTGTGATCACCTAGTCTGACCTCCTGCATAACACAAGTCACAGGATTTCCCTGAATTAATTCCTATTTGAACTAGAGCATGTCTTTTAGAAAAATGTCCAGTCTTGATTTAAAAATGTCCAGTAATAGAAAATCCACCACAACCCATGGTAAATTGTTCTAATGGTTAATGGCACCTTATTTCTCATGTGAATTTGCCTAACTTCAATTTCCAGCAATTGGATCTTGTAACACCTTTGTCTGCCAGATTGAAGAGACATCTATTATTAAATTTCTCTTCCCCATGTAGGTATTTAAAGGCTGTGATCAAATCACCCATTAGCTTCCTCTTTATTAAGCTAAATAGATTGAGCTCCTTGAGACTTTCACTATAAATCATGTTTTCCAATCCTTTAATCATTTGTGTGCCTCATCTCAAATTTTTCAACATCCTTCCTGAATTGTGGACACCAGCACAAGACATGGTATTCCAGCAGTGGTCACACCAGTGCCAGGTTCACAGATAACATAACCTTTCTACTCGTATTTATACATCCAAGGATTGCATCAGGCCTTTTGGCCACGGTCAGGGAAGCTCATGTTCAGTTGCTTGTCCACCAGGAACCCCGACCCTTTTTTCAGACTCATTATTAGACTACGTTATGGACAATATGCCTACAGGGTAACTACTGTTGAGCAAAAATGACAGGATTGTTTCATGGAAAGAGCAGGAGACCGGGAAGAATCAACCCTTTATTCCTAATCACAGCTCTGCCACGTCACTTAACTTCTGTCTCATTTTATCCATCTGTTAAAAAAAAAAAAAAGGAAATAACACCACCTATCTCACAGAGTTGTTGTTAAGCTTAATTGACCTTTGTGTGCTCTTCGAGATCAACAAAAGACAGACACTGAAAATGCAACATAAAACCCCCTGCACCCAGAACTATTTTCACACTTAAAAAACAGGGGAGAGTCTTTTAAGAATGGATAATATCTGGTAAAACACAATAACAACAAATTGCTCCAGTCTTAGGCTGAAACTAGGGCTGCCAAGTTTCATTCTGGAGGAAATCATCATGGCTGAGTTACATGAGCCTCAGAAAACAGGCATGTATAATGGAATTCAGTTTTTAAATAAAAATTTTCTGTACAAAAAAAAATCACAACATTCTACAAAGTAATTGAACAGTTAAAAGTTTGGAACAACTTAACATCGGAATGAAAAGAAGACTGAAATCAGAATGTTGAGATTTATCCAAAAGAGGAACATTTTGGGGGGCCAACTATAGATAATACCACGATTTCAACAAACAGGAAAATTAAATAGATAGTCAAAGCTAGTGCTTGAAGTGCTTCCTACAGTGTGACTGACTTTTCCTTTTAGGGTTTTCCCCCCTCACCTTTGAATTTAACAATGCAAATTCAACAATGGATTTTTGTCCAATGATTGCCAATTTCAGCTCTGACATTCTTGATGGAATAGCCTGATTAGAAAATAATTGTACTTCTTTCTAGCTACTGTTACCTCACCTGCACTTTTCATTTCCTATAAGGTACAGTGGTAAAACTGCATCTTTCAACTCTCCCTCTTTTATCTGATGTAGTGGATGACAGGTAATCTAGCTGAAAGTTCCTACAATTGCACCACCAGAAAAACACTGGCTGATGAAATCTGAGCAGTTATCACACTAACCATCACCTGTCAAGCCTCCTGCTTCAATTTAAGGGTGCATCAATTTTCTGAAGAGGAAATCAAGGGCAAAGAATAAAAGCGCTACAGATAAACACTGACAAAGGCCCTTTCTGCTTTTTTTTATTTATGATGGGATGTACTATCATAGGTTGCTCTGTGAGGTTTTATCAACTGTCCTGATACATCCCAGATAGCTTGGAATTCTTTGGCCATTGATGAAGTGCTATACTTGCACTTACTGAAAGGGCAGAAGATTTCTAACTGAAAATTACTTTCACTAAATACCACAAAGATATTGAAGTCAAAAAGAGCAAGGAGATGGAACAAATGACAGCTGCATATAACAATGAACCTCTCTGTTCTCTGAGCTGGCAGACAAGACTGATTAGAGTAAGAACATGAAATAATGTTTTCTTAAAGCCAGAGAGCATATTGTGTAACGTGTCAGGTACAAAGAGTTCATATGTTCTTTGTAGTGAAATGTGAACACATTTGCTGCCAACTGTATTTGCAGCATGTTCTATCACTGCTCCTAGGTAAACACTTTTACAAATGTATCTAGTTACAAGTCTAGAAAAAATTATGTATTACTGAGCATAAAAACCTCAACAACAAAATGAGCCAGATACAGATCTAGGATAAGTGTGTTCTGAATCACTGATTTCAGTGGAGTGATAGTCACTAACACAAGATCTGAATTTGGCCCAATATAGTTGAATACAGGTGTTATACTTTTTAAAATGTTATTTATTTGCATGATGAAACATGCAAAGAGAGACTCTCCATCGGTGGCTATAGGAAGAGTATAGCACTTGTCCTTTTGTTGGCTGTTCTTCGAAGGAGAGGGGAAACAGGAGGAATACACAGAGACAAAGCAGCAAAAAAGGAATCAGAACGTGGATTAAAGCCTCACTGTGGCCAGCCTGATGGCAACAGGCTGGTAAACCCTGTGTTAACCGTCCCCATTCCTCTCCAAATGGCAAAGGAGAAACACTAGGACCCAGCTCAATGCCCAGTGAAATCAACAGGAGTGTTTCCATTTACTTCAAAGTGCTTTGGATCATGCCAGAAATATTGATAAGCATGGGAGACCATAGTACAAGAGCAACGTTTGCTCTAACCCATGTATATACCAGAGCAAAGGATTGGGGTGGGGCAAAAGCACATGATTTCCTGAAATCAGCTTGTTGTGAGTGGAGGGTCCATTTCATTCTTTGCTGTTTTTTAATCATTCTGTTCTTCATACCTTATGCCATAGGGCAGCCAGCAAACGCTAGATAAATGCTCAGACCCATTGCAGCCAGCAAAAACAGAAAGCCTCCTTCAGAGATTCAACATGAGAGAGTTCAGATGGAACAACTCAGCAAAGTTTACAGCCCTCTCTGGATAGCATTCTGACATTAGTCTGGTCTCCCATACGGACGGCCACAGCACTGACAACCATGCAATAGGGACAGCCATACATTCTTCCAGCATGTTGCTGTACGATGTAGAGTATTTGAAACATGTCAATACACAAAGTGAAAAATATTATCAATAAAAATGGCAAATGTCCAGAGTCTATACATATCATTGGTGATGATTCATTTTCATTCCTTATTAATATGCATTCCTCAAATAGACTGGACAAATTATTATCAGCCTATGCATCGTCTGCAAACTTTTCTAGATGACTATGCATTATTCGTGATGTTGAATTGGTCTTCAAAAATCACATTGTTTCTGTTCCCTGACAGGATGACTGCAACTTTTTAAATAGAAGAATAACAGCAGTTCTGCCATTTCATAGCAAGCCTGGTGCTTTTTGGTGTTTTTCCTTAAACTGCAAAACCCAGAATTATGTGATTATTTGAGAATCTCAGCTTTCACCTGTTTCCAAAGTAAGCATCTAGCCTTCATAGCTGTGGAGAAAAGCTTGATAACATGACCAAGTGTAACCTAAAAGCTCAAAATACAGAAGGCAAATAAAAATAACCCTAACTTTTTATTTTATAATCTCTTAATGTGTAAACCATCATATGATTTTAGGGCCTTACTCCTAATTTTTCAATGCTTGGGCTGACAATCAGTAATAACACAAAACAACAAACTTCTGGTATTAATTTTCAGGTGAATACTACCCCGACTACAATTCATGAAACTTTCAGGATTTGTCAGGCTTTTCACCAATACCTACACGTTGTCCAAATTCACACACAATCAAAAACACCCCAAAAACAGCACCCTGGTGTCAGATTTGCAAACAGATTTGAGAATCAACTTTTTCACTCTTAAACCAGCTCTATTTAGCAGCTACTCTCTTAAAAATATAAAAGCATCACAGTCATTTTGATAATTTAAGCTTTAAAACTATTCCCTTTTTTAACTGTTACTTGCATTGAAATCATTACATGTTTTGAGGGGTTCTCCCCTTCTGTGTCACATACATGACACATTTAGCACTTGCATCCATTTTTAGATTGCGCAATTAACTTCCTTTTTTGTTCTGAATAACTATTATGGGTTTTTTGATTGAGTTCCAGACCAGGAAATTCAAAGAAGAGATTCTGATGGTGCAGTCTGAATTGCCTGAGCTAAGCTCACACTGCTTATAATATCAGCAGTTTTTATATATATTATGCATATCTTGGTTAGTGGTAGTATTATTTGCATAATCACTGAACCAAACATAGCCACACTGCAGGCTACAGAAGCTAACTGACCTGACCCCATTAAATATTTTTGAAAAGAAAAAAAAATACTAGAATTGGTCTAAATGTTTTTTTAAAAAATCATTTTTTAAATAAAAGCACCCATCTAATTCTTTATACTTCCTGGGGCCACATTATTGGCGATTCTTTAGATAAACCCTGGGTATTTGTGAAAATGTCACAAGTCTCCAACACCAAAATGTCAGACACAGATTCCGGAAAGCATTTAAGCATGTGCTTAACTCCATCCCTTTCCTGAATCAGAGCTTCAAAGTGGAAGTTCATTATTTGCTGTTCTCCTATTTAAAAAAAAAAAAAAAAAAAAGAATCATCCAGAAAACAGAAATAACATTATGCGATTTAGATGTAAATTTAGCAAATATTTGGTTTTTTGGTTCAGAGTCTGACTCAAACAAAATTGGTGAAAAAAATTGTTTCACACTAATCCAAAACAGAACTTTTCAACCCCTCAACTAAATGAAAACCTGAACAAAATAATTTCAGGCTGAACAAAGTGTTTTCCTTCTGTTTCAGGGAATTTCTACCCGTTAAACAAAATAAATCTAGAGACATTTCTAAATGAAGCACTGTTTCAAAACAAAATGTCAAAACTTTTTTTTCCAAAAATGTCAAAATTAAATGTTTTGAATTTTTCAGAACTTATTTTTTCAGAATCTTAGCTGAAACTGACAAATTCAACCCAGATTTGTGAATAATTTTGGTCGATCTGAAACTGCATTTTTGGGTGAAGAAACTGTTTTATCTGAAAAATTTCACCCAGCTCTACTCAGGTGACCAATCACAGTACTTGAAGCTGCGGTTGGTATTTGAACCCCCAACAAGGTTCAGGAATGTTCTTATATGTGGTTTTGGTTCACCCCATTACACAAAGAATGGCCAAATGCTAAATTTGAATACAGATTTTGATTTTAAACTCACCCAAGAGTGTATAAAAATCTATTATTTTTAAAAAATAGTTAAAAATGGATTTCTTAAAATTTCAATTAAATAGGTTTATTTTAAAAAATAAATCTGTATTCAAAATTAAATTTGAATTTGAAAATCTATGTTAAGGCCTAAACTTACTATAATCTATTAAAATAATTTACATTAAATACAAAAAATGCTTAGTACATATCTGCTGCCAAGTTTGAAAGTCAAACCACAGAACTGGTGGAAATCACTGGCTAAGCATCTGGAACCAGGGTTTGCTGAAATGCTAAACCAGCTTTACACAGCAGTAGCCTTTTCTGAACACACACGAAGAATATTTTCTTCATTTCAATGTATTCAACTAGTTCAGTTCAGTGACTAGCTCATTCAAAGTTAAATAACCAACTGGAAGTTGAAAAAAGCAGGAAAACTTGTTTTCCTCTTCCAATTTATGAACAAAAACTAGGTGTGAGAGGTTGAGATCTACTAGTTCTAAAATTTTGAAGGATATAGGCCTGGATGCACAAAACGAGTTAGGTGTTATAATACTGAGCAGCACAGCACCTAACTTTTAGGTGCCTGGAAAACCATCACACTTCACAAAACCTCAGTGAAGTATCTAGGCTCCTATACTATGAATGTAGAGAGATAGACACCTTATAATGTGATCAACAAAAGCCAGCATGTTAGGTGGGAATCTGCCTAAACTACCCAATGGGAGATGCTAATAACATGGGTGTGTGCTAAAGAGCACAAGATCTACAGATAAATAACAAAAGAGTGATTGGAGCAAGTCTTCCACCTTCTAGGTGGGTGCCCTAACCATTGGACTACAGAGTCAATCTCACTCTCTGTCTCTCTCTGGCCCAATGTCTATTTCACTATGGATAAATACTTAAATAGTCATTGGGCCAGAGAGACAAAATCACTTTGCAGTATAGTGGTTAGGGCATCCCTATGGGAGGTGGGATACTCCCAGTTCCAATCACTATTTAATTATTTATCTACAGTGGAACAGCTTTAGTAGGAGAGAGTGAGGAAACCACCACATCAGCACATCCTATAGCTCAGTGCTTAGAGCACACTCCTGAGAGGTGGGAGATTCCTGTTCAAATCCTTTCCTTGCCTCTTGTAGAGAGAGAGAATTGAACATGGGCTTCCCACCTTCCAGACATATGTTCTAACCACTGGTCTAAAAGTTAGAAAATGGGCACCACCTTCTACTTTGGCTATTGAGCGTGCCTACTGGATTGGGCCCCGCACATGATTTAGGCAGCCAAACGCTTGTCTTCCCCTGGTTTGTGAATCATTCTGGGACTTAGGTAGGAGATGGGCTTCCAGATACCTAGAGGGAGGCAGCAGTGCCCACGCTCAGCTGCAGAAATGTAGGCGCCCAAGGAACTTTCACTCTGAAAACTTAACCACCAAGTGAGTTTAGAGGCCTACAGGGTTAGGCAGAGTTATGTGCATCACCACAGAGGAGCCAAAACTGGGATTTATTCCTTTTGTGTATCCAAGCCATAGCGACCAGAAAATCAGCTCAATTCACTAACTCCAGATAATACTTCCTTTGTTTAATTAAACAGTTAGTTTTTAAATGCAAAACATGCTTTGAGAAACTATTTTTGGTACGTTTTATTTCATAAAAGATGTAAAATCCTGGTTTTGAGCATTTTAACTGAATTTAAATTTCTATCCAAAGAGCTTGACACAAATCACAGTAAAAAAAAATTAAACATCATCTAGTAAATAAGAAATGTATCATTCACCATTTTCTAAAATAAAAAATGTAAAAATTAAGAATCTGAATAAATGTAAGTTAAGATATATAACTGCTTAACTAAATGCACATAGATATTGTGTATCCACCCAGTTAAGCAAAAAGAAACATCAAATTTAGTGTAAAAGCTATATTTTAGTTGCAAATAAACATGTTTTAATGGCTACCAACCAATAAGAATCAACTTTCTTTAGGAAAATAACAAAACAATACAAATACAAAGCACAATTAAAACTGATGATTTAAATCAAGGTTTTCTACTTGCTGGCTTAAATCTTGATTAACATTGATGATTTAAATGCCTACTCCCTAAAGATCACGGATCCAGGGCTTTGCTCTGCGTGCATCTCTATTGCTGATGTTCCCTTTTAAGATTTTATTAATATACAAAACAAACAAACACTACTTGTAACAATACTCAGCAATTTACCTGGAACTAGTTGTTTCTATCAATGACTAACAAAAGCTAAAGTGTAGCTCTTCATAAAAGTAAGTTTAGGACACTAAAACAATAGTTCAAGAAGCATCTACATATGCATTTGGGGATATAATCTTTCAGTAAGATACAAATGAGCAAAGAACTTCCTAGTATAGAAGAAATGACTAAATAATATATGTCTGATATACAACACTTGGACCCTGATCTTGCAGCACTCAAATAGCAGGTTCAATGGGAGTCTTGTCAAAATAAAGACTGTAAAATTGGAACTTTACTTTATGATAAAACTACTTGCATTATTATTAAGTAATTTACAGGGGAGAAAAGATTTTTTTAACATTACAAATCAATAACAATTAACCCACATCCAATTAGCTTTGGTTTGTTATTTAATTGCCTGATATGCATAGCTCACATTAAACATATCTGGAAAATCTCAGTTGTATTCTACATTGGATAGGCTGGTTATGTGGTTGTCCAACCCTCGGTGAGCAGGCATTTCCCCAGCCTCAACCTTCTCCCCCGTCTATCCCGCAAAAATGAGAGAAGATTATAAGAGTTATTGTGGTTTTTTAAAAAAATATATTAAAAACAGGCTGTCAAAAGATCTCCACCTTGAGATAACTCCACCATGACATATAATAAACTTCCCATGTCTTCCACTAGACAAATCTGTGTACAATCCATTTCAAATCCACTACTTAAGGCCTTGTCTACATTACCCTGTAGTTTGGACTATGGGGGTGTGAACAGCAGAAAGCACCAAAATGTTGCTTTGTAACTTCCCTGTGTGGATGCTGTGGGCGCCAACGAAACAAGACTACATTAATGTGAACAAGGAACCTTTTAGTTTAAGCCCACAGCATCTGCTGGTGGAATTACAGTGTAGTACTTTGGTGTGAACTGCTATTCATCTCCCACGTAGTCCAAACTGCAAGACAGTCTGAGATATAATTAGCAAAATCCTATCCTACTGAAGTCAAAAGCAATAGTTCTATTGACTTCAATAGGCCAGGGTTTGACCCTACAGGCGCAATGATGGATAATGAGCTGCAGGATCAGTCTCTTAAGTTCTAGATCAGTGGTTCCCATCCTTTTTGAGTGAAAGCCCCACTAGGAATACTAGGTAAAACATATGCCCCGCCCCCACATCCCTTGCCCCAGCCCCGCACCAGCTATAAACACATATAACCCCAATAAACACACATAATGATAATAATAACAACACTAAATTACATAAATAATAATAATAAATTATACTCTTATCTGAATAAGAAGCTAAGCCTTCCCTGGCACAGCTGCCACCGCACGCCCCATGTGGCCTCGCCTCTTACTGTCCCTCATGGATGGAGGGTAATGGAGATGGTGCCTGGTCAGTTTGGGGCTGCTCCTCTGCTTCAGCCGGCGCAGAGCTCGGGGCTGCTGCACCCGGCTGGTGCAGAGGACTAAGTGACCTCAATATTATTGAAGCCTCATAGACCCCCCTGTAATCTTTGGCGCCTCCCTAAGGGGGTCGCACACCCAAGGTTGGGAACCATTGTTCTAGATGAGTGTCTTACTGGAGAGTTCACAGTATCTATCGGAGCGCAGTTTTTGTAGGAACATCTCAGTTCCTAGTTTCCATTCAAAATACTAAAATCACATTTTTTTTTTTTTAACTGAAATGTGTGTTGCATGAACTACTAGTAGTCGTGGCAGAGAGGCAAAGGCCAAAATGGTCACACCTAAGGTTAGGCAAATAAACGACTGGACTGATTTTCAGGGATGCTGATCACCCACAGCGTCCACTGGAGTCAGTACTCATGTGACTAGCAACTGTCGAATCAGTCCCTTCAGTCTAAGAGAGTCTTACTTGAGTGCGTCCAGTAAGCGTGAGAATAGAGTTTGGAGGATAATTCTTCATCTTCCCAGCTTGTTATAAACAAGTATTAATGCTTATCTTTTTAAGGAGTGCTGGGCTATTTCTGGGCAGTTGAATCAGGACTAGAAAATTGCCTGCAAAGCAAAAGAAACATGGCAAGCATTCATGCAGTATGTTGCCTTAATACATTTAAATGATTTAATGCCAAGGAGGGATTACAGCAAAACACAAAGCACACTAACGGTAGCAAAGAATGCCTGCTGACTGTACTGTGAAATTCAAAATGGATTCCAGGAAGAGAGCACAATGCCAGGCTGCTTGTGCTATTGCTTCTACTTTCTATACTATTATTACTGCTCAACAGTCTTGAAATCTGAATGACAGTGGTCTGAGACCTTTCAAACAACAGAAAGAAGGTCAATTTTTGTAATGGGGAAATGGAAGTGGTGGTGCAGAGGATCACTGACCCTTACAGTTTCTTGTACGATAAAGGAGCAGTGAAGTGCTCAAGCAAATTATGGTGTAGGAACACAGTGATAACACCACCATGAGACACACAACAGAGGAACCACTAACAAATGCACTTAAATGTGCATAAATCCTGTGTATGATATCAAGGCTAAATTTATTCCTATTTTCACGCTGCAGAGCCAGTGTGTATAGCTTCCCACAGACATAGGAGTAAGTGGTAGACCAAAATAAGAGTAGTTAGCTCAGAAAGACATTCCTCAGTTCTCTGTTCCTAGCTCCCAGTCAAAAACTAAATGATATTTTTTGTATAAAAATGAGTGCTGAATTAACTAATCCCGAGAAAAGAAAGAAGTTCAGCATTCATTGTTCCTTCAGTTTAGCACATTTGAAGACTTTAAACTTTATTCCAGCTAGACAAACCAAGACGCCCTCACAATTTCACAATACAGTAGAGTATATAGAGCTGCATTCCACCTCAGATGCAACTGTAATAATCCAAAATAGCTGTTTTCTGCAGTACCACAGTGTGCGTGCACAAAGGTCCAGACTAGGAACTGATATTAATATATCTGTCAGATACTACTATTTATTATAGGTTTTTTAAAAGCGGAATTATTTGACCCTTTGATTCAGGTAGCCTAATGAGTTCAAAGTATCTTTGTATCCTATGCAGCCCCTCTCCTCTTCTGCAGATGCAGCTCTAAAAGGGCTGATGCCTAGCAACAATATTCATATATTCAATGGCTTTACATTTTTACTTTAATTTTTGTCACTTTTACATCCCAAGTGATTCTAATGAAAGGGAACAACCGTTAGCATGTACGCTGTGCCAGAGAGATTAAAAAGGCAAGCAGGAAATTTGAAGAACAAAGAAACAGAGCTATCAGAAGATTAGTAAGAAATTCTTGAAGTACATCTGAAGTAGGACGCCCATCATAGATCACCAGAGTGTAAACGGGATAAAGACAATGATGAGAAGTTAAGCGATTTCCTTCCATTAGTCTTAACCAACAAGAATGAGGAAGAAGCACCAAGCCCACATAGTGAAGATGAGACTCTCTTCAGACACAGAAATATAGAACAGTGATGGGACAACTAGAGAAATTAATGGCAATCAACCAACCAGGACCACATGCCACTCAGTAAAGAGTTCTGAAAGAACTGTAAAACAGAAGTAACTGAGTTATTTATCGAAGACCTCAATACTGCAATTGGTCTCTTAGGATAAACCTCTTCCCTACTGTGAAACCTGCCACCAACAAAGGGGGAAAAAAAGGAGGCAAATTTTGTTGAATAAATTATTCCTTCTGAATTATTCATCAAGTTGGACACATGATACATTCAGCAAAAGTATCAAACGGCTAAAGTTTTCCCGGCTTCTGCTCCTGCCCTCCCCCAGTCCTGTCCTCCTCCTCCCTCCTCCCAGTGCCTGCCCTTTTCCCCATGCCTGTCTTTCCCTCCCACCCCAGAACCTGTCCTTTCCCCTACTTGTTCCTATTCCCCCCACCTCTTATCTTCTGCCCCTCTGCTCCTGGTCCCCTTCCAGCTCCTACTCCTAAGTCCCCCCATCATCTTGCATATCTTCCCTCTCTTTCCTTTTCGAGTTCTTCACCCTTCTGCATTCAAGTCACACAGCTGCCTCCTTCTTGTCATCATCACTGCCTGGGTGCCAGCAGGAGGAGCACTGAGCGCACAGGAGGGGCCAGCTCCCCACTTGCTCTCAAGTTCCTGTGCCTGGCAACTCAGCAGTGCCCAGCAGCTAGAAAGAACAATTGCAGCAAAAGCGCTGTTCATCCTCTGCAGGCCTGGGATGGAGCATGTCACTTACTCTGTGAGGGTGGCTCCAGAGTCATCTGGTCACTCATGGAAGCTGGGAGAGTGTGGAGCATGCTCATTGCAGATGGAATCTTTGGAGATTTTAGCTGCCAAATGCTAACCAGTCTCCACTAAGCACATGCAAACTGAGTCTTTTCAGAGGCTCGTTCATAACTTTGCGAAATTTGGGTGGATTTTCACAGGGATGGAAAAAGCACGTCCCTGACACTGGTACGACCTCCCTCCCAAATTTCAATTCCCTGCTCCAAAGCATAGAGACCCTAGAGTTTTTCAACGAAACAGTTGTAAGAATGTTTTTTAAATGGCCAAAACAACATGTTTTTCCACACCCTCGTTCTCAGAAACAACTGAACCATTTCAGCAGAAAATAAAATAAAATAAAATAAAAATAATAATAAAAATTAGCCTGAAGCAGACACTCAGTGTGGAAAATTTCCACCCAAAGCTGAAACAACTGAATACAGGATCTTATAATGGGAAATGTCAGGTAACTCTAACTATAGGCATCACTACTGCATGACCTATAATAAAAAAACCTGGACAACGTATTAGATTATGAACTTTGTACTTAATAGTATAAAACTATTTAGACCACATAGGTAGTTGTGATATTCACGTGAAAACTTCCAAGAATCATTTAATAAAATGCATTTATCTTTCTCCTTTCAATTACTTTACCCACACACTCTGTCCATCAAACCATCTGTGCAGGGACAATGACTAGAATGCCAAATATCTACGTCTCTTTCAGACAGCATCCATTTAAAAAGAAAAATAAGGCAGCCTTCCACAAAAGGCTTTCTTTATTTTCAGCCAAATGCAGAATATCCAGCCAAAATTAGATAGGTTCAAGCCCAGGAATGGTAGTATTCAATCTTTGACCAATGGCAAGATTAAGATCCAACATCTTGTGAGCCACAAGAACTAAGTAGGAATGCTTCCTGGGAATCTCCCATTGCCATCACTGAAAATAATTTTTTTCTTATCCTATTAATGTACAAGATGATGGGCCATACAATTCAGACAAGATTTGCAGAAATACTTTTTTCAATAAATTTTAGAAAATCTCTAAAACTCTTCTCTCCCTCTGAGGCCTTTGCAGTTGGGTTCAATAGTACTTAGACAATCTGATTTAGCTTTACTTGCAAAGGGATTTTAAAATAGTTCCAATATACTTTTTAAAAAACTCCCTAAATCTTTTCTGAAGTAGTTTTTTGTGAATTAATACAAGTATAGCATCGTATAAAATTTACTAGCATGCGGACTGGTGATTATATTTATATATATATATATTCTCTTCACTGTCTGAAGATCCAGCCTCTTTATGATATTTCAATTTGGGCACCAAAAAACTGAAGAATTCCAAATCACCAGCCACTTTTGAAAATCTTGTTCTACGTTTTTAAGGCACTGATATGATGTTTACATTCAGAAACAAGCAGTCTCATGACCTTATCTTTGGTGCCACACACATTTCTTTGTCCAAGGTTATCCCTCACAGAACTGGGTTGTATCTAACCTGAGGGCTACTAGGGCTGCAGATTTCAATGGGAGTTATTCATGCAAAGGGCTGTAGGATCTGGCCCCTAGAGCATAAGCACCTCAGGGCAGCTACTGTGCCTTTTTTCTCTCCCTGTAAATAAATGTAAAATAATAATAATAATGGGCTCTTCTAGGCACAGGCCTATGATGGGAGTGGTGTGGAATTGCACTGGTGATGCTAGGAGGCAATATACCTTCTGGAGCTCCCTAGCAGGCAAAGGGAGTGTGGCTGCTACTCCACCCTTTAAAAAAGGTGCTACTTGGTCGAATGTAGAGGGCAGCAGAGGCGTGGCCCCATCATTTCCCTGTCTCAGGTGGCTTGCAATTGTGCCCAACCCCTGCACAAAAGGACCTTTGCACTCTCGCCCATCCTTGTGTGCAGCAGCTGGGCCAAATCTGGACGTAGAATTAGAATGCAGTTTACTGTGCTTCCGTGATAGCGAGCCTCCGTTTGTGTGAAGGGCTACGAAAACTTAAACGTAATATTTAAGGGGCATTTAAACTAGCATACAGACTCCGTAAATGATGCAGATTTAACAATAATAAGCAAATACATTTGGCTGCTGGTACTAAAATAGTTCCATTAACTGCTAAGAAGCGCACACTGGTAAAAACAGCACATCAGTATACAATACAATATGCAATCGCCGAGTCGCTTTAAAACACAGATGATGCTTTAGCAATAATTTATTAGCATAACCAGACTGAGGTTTCTTTACATGTACAATGACTTAGCTTTCGACCCTGTCTGAGTGCGCCGCCTGCCACCGTCACAGTTTGACTCCCTTCCTCACAAATAGCATCCAGTTCTTGGTGTCTTAGGTACGTTGCGTTGTGCCATTGGGTACAAAACACTCTTCGACTGCATGTTTTTTGGTTTTAAAGAAAACGTTAAATTAATTGTTTCTACTGGGCCTGGCTCTGAGTTCAATGAGAGTTGAAAGCACTCAGCATCTCATAAGATTGTGCCCTTTATTATTTTTTAAAATATCCTGTATTTACCAATTATTTTTCACTAAGGCAGTCTTGTTTTTAATTCCAGGGAAGCTGGCATGCATTTAAGGGTATGTCTATACTGACGGCAGCAAAGTTGCTGCCGCCAGATCAATCTTTCTGGATCGATGGAGTGGTCAGCGTAGACCCGCTCAATCGATCAGGAAGTCAACTGAGAAAAACCACCCCAAGTAGTGTAGCACTGCGTCAGCGGGAACTGGGGCAGGGCAGTGAAGACACCTCACAGAAGGGAAGCACCGCAATCAACGGGAGTTACGCAAGCTACTCTCCGTAGCTTGTGTAACTCCCGTTGACTGCCGAATCGCCAGGTCAGTGTAGAGCAGGGCTAAGTGTCTCTCTTGCTGGAAAGTAAACCTTCTTCTCAAGATGAGAATTGTATTTTGGTACTTTATTTTTCAAAACTATTATATTTAGAATGTTGCCTTTTTTTTTTTAAGATAGGCATTTTATAGCAACTCAACAATAACTGCTGTTTTATAATAAAGTACACTAAGCTATTTATTATGTAAATGATTCCTCTTTAGAGTATGCATCTATTTAGCTATCCTGTTCATTTATGTCTATATATTTCATCTCTGCATTTTTTGTCAGTCAGTGAGAGTCACTTTAATATTTCCTCATTCTGGGTGTGAAATGATTTGTGCTAAAAGTTGAAATCTGCATGAACTACATTTGTACAGAAAGGAGTAAACCAGAAACCAGGCTTGCAAAAAGAGGGAAATAGTTGGTGTATTGACACCACTAGGAAGCTGAGAAGTGGAAAGGTGCCCCCTCTTAGAGAATATGAGAGCAAATTTGGAGGTGTGCCCAAGCAACACTGGGGAGAAATAGGGTTATTCTGGAAGACTGTTAATGAGAGGTCAGTTGGGAAATCCTTTAAAGTTTCCTTGGCAAACAAATGAGGGTGGCAGGGGACAAATAATAAAATAGCAATAATACTTGGTGTATTCAACACACCTTCCAGTCATTAAATAAATAATCATCACTATACCCCTGAGAGGGAAGTGAGTATTATTTCCATTTAACAGATGGAAAAAATGAGGCAGAGGGATTATATTACTTGCCCAAAACCACACAGCAAATCAGTGGCGGAGCTGGGGCCATCCAACTCTCAATCCCGTGTGCCAGGCCACATTGTCTATATCAAAGGCTATGCAGACACAGGTCAAAGAGATCCTGTTGAATCCAAAGTACTTTTATGCTGTGGCAGAGTTTGGATTCAAGGCCAAACCAGGACTAATGTACAAATCAAACAGTCCTGAATTCTCACGAGCTGACTTCACAAGACTTCTGATTTTTTTTTTAAATTGCACAGATCTTGCCATACCCAAACCATCTCTCAACCTATGTATATAGATGTTTCAAAAGTCTTCTTAGCCCTAACTGAGTCACTTGACTCACACTAAAACAGTGTGTTTTCTCCTTTAAAGTTCAAACTTGGACACTAATACAAGTGGATTATTTCCATTTACAAATATTTTTATAGGTTTACATATCACTTTAGAAACACAGACTCATGTTTTCAAAAGGGACAAGTGATTCTGGATGTCTCAGTTTACAAGTGTCCAATCTGAAGGGGCCTAATCTTCATCAACTGCTAACTCTCGCCCTCTGGATTTAGGCTATTTTCAAAGCTGGCAATCCCAAAACACTGATGCACCCAAAATCACTAATCCCTTTTGAAAATTTAGGCCACAGGGCCTGATTTTGCTTTCACTGGACTTAATGGCCGTTTAGCTTATTGATCTCCATGAGAGCAGGATCAGACTCAGAGCAAGACACATTCCTTACCCAGGCTGTGTGCACCGACGCCCTCACCTCTTTCGGACTGGCACGTGCTCAAAGAAGTGCTACTAGGGAGCAGACAACACTTGAACTGTAACTTCCCCCAGCACAGGAGGGCGTATGGTATTGTAACACCCCCATTGGGAATTCCAGAAGGCATAACATCCTGCCCCCTGCTGTACATCTCCCACAGCCACCATTTTGCCTGGAGCATCTACATTTTCTTTTAGCCCTGCCCCAGACAGCCAGGGAAATCACCACTGTCCATCCAATGGGAGCGAGCAGAGCTTTAATGAAAGAGCTGAAGCATCTTGAAGATTAGCATCCCATTGTTAATTTGCCAGATGAACTCCACCACAGAGGAAGGCCTAATAAAACTGTGCTGCAGCTGTGGCACTACAGTATATGCAAAGGGTGGAAAATTCCACCACCAAGTTTCCCTCCTCCCTGCCCCATTCTGTGATTTTTTTTAATTACTGTAATTACATTAAATTTTATTAAGCACTGTCCTTCCTAACCAGCTTTAGTGTTTATCTACAGCTCCAGAGAGAATTATGAATGCATGATTTAATTATTTTAATAGAATATTAACATAATCCCTAAATTAAAAATACAGTAAGCGAGGCTCCCAGCTAATGATTCTCAGCAGAGAGAGAGCCACTGGAACTGTTTCATATATATGTGCTGTAACTGCTGTGGGGTGATAGTATGACTCCAGGTGTTCATAGCATAATAAAAAAAAAAAAAAATCACAATTGCCACTGATTGGCATGACCATGTGTCTTCTTGGCTTCTTGGCTACAACTGCCCTCTCACCCTAGGGGTGGTCCCTCCAACGTCAAGGTTGAGGCTTATTGGTAGCGTAGCGGAGGCAAGCCATCGGTTGGCTAGGCAAAGTGCATGACTCCAGAATTGTTAAAAAATGCTGGGCTTTCCAGAGGGGTACACTCTTCCATCCCACAGTAGTTATGTCACTGGTGTCTCCACCTCCACAGCTCTTCTTGGTGACCTAGCCTGCCCCACTGCTGCTATGCCTTATTGGAGTTATACCCCAGTCACAGGGACCCAGGCTAAAGGCAATTCAGCTGTACGCTGGCGATGGTGGGCTGTAGTTTGTTTAAGGGTAGACACAAGTTGTCGCTAGCTGTTGATGTGTTAGGAAAGCGCGTCCAACAATTTGGCTGTCAGTTATGTATTATTTCTTTGAAAATCAGGGCAAGGTGAAGCGTTCGATGCACTCTGGGGTGAGGAAGATCTGGGACTTGAAGCAAGTTATATGCAGCCGGACAGTATAGCTGGGGCACCTGGGGCTGTGACTGTAACAATGCAGACTTCAGTAGGGGTGCCACCCAATATGGAAATCCTCCATATGCATATTTGAAAGTATAGCAGAGAATTGGGGGATGACTTATGCTGATGCTATTAAATATTAATATTATTGTCCCTTAGCGCAAGGGGTTAGCCAGGATTCAGGGCCTTGTCAGATTTTTTCCATTAGGAGGAAAAATTGAATATGTGAGTCATGTATTTCTTTGGTGCAATCCTATTTATTTACAAAGAATGTACAAAATCCTGTTTCCCTGAGCGGAGTAGGAACAAACAAAAGGAGGCAGTTTTCTTGTTCAGAATTCTAAGCCTGCTTTTCCAGTCAGTCCTGTGCCCCAAGAAACTCTGTCTCCGTTCCCTATCAGGGCCACACAATGGCATTTCTCTGGTGGCTCTCTCTCTCTCTCTCTCTCTCTCTCACACACACACACACACACGCACGCACGCACACCCCCAATTCCCAGCCCTGCATTTTCAATCAGTCCCCGGGAAAGCCCTCTTATGCTATCTGAGCTAGTTCTTGATCAGGCCTTGCCATGCAGCCCACCTCCATGGGTGGTGGTGTCTATTTATTCACTTATCTAACTCCATACAAACAGCTTACTTGCTTCTTCCATTGAGCTAGAATGAAAGGTGGCTAGCACACCATCAGCTTCAGTGAGGTTTGGGAATGCCAATCGATCAAAGACTCTTTCCGGCACTTACCAACACCCAGCACAACAATATCATTGCTTGTTGTGGAGGTGATCGGTTTATCCCTAGTAGGAATGAGTTTCTTTTTGTCCTAATTTTTATATGAAATTGTATGAATTGAGGTGAGGGAGTTAAAGTAGGGGTGAATCAGGAAGGCAGAGGAAAGACAGAGAACAAGCCACTCATGACAGACATTAGTCATGCCTCTTTCTACACCACTGGAAAGTGCTTAGATACTATGGTGGGAGGACCTGTAGAATAGAATAATTTAAAAGTACAGCATACTTAATGGACTCTCAGAGATAATTAGTCAAAACAGATGTTATTAAACACAATGATCACTGGCAATTAGTAATCAGGTTTGTGAAGTAAAACTGCAGGACAATATGGCACTCTTCTTGGTGCAGGGATGTTGCTATAGAAGTGCATAAGAGGTTGCTGGCAAATACAGGACAGTCTAACAACTGCTACTGTCCTGTGTCCTCTCAAGGTATTGTGAAGTGGGTACATGATGAACATGAACAGCAGCCAATTGCTGGGGAAACAGTGCAAGTCCTTTTGTATCTTCACATTCTCTCAACGTTTCCCTGTGGAATTCCTGCCCCCACAGCATCAAACTCATTTTCCAATCATGCTAGATATCATTCATCCTTGATTCTTTGTTCTGTGTAAATTAATCTTGCTTCACAAAAGGCTTCTTGACTTCTCTCTTCATGTCCCTCTGACCCAGGCCAGTAGACTACAGAAGGTAGGCCAGGGAGGCCACACAAATAGTGGCTGGTGCCCTATGGGAAGGCAATGGAAGGATAGTTTGCACCACTGAGTCTATTATACTAGTGCTTGCCATTCATACTGGCCTGGCACTGGTGAAGACTGAGATGGTGGGTGAAGATAGAGCAGTTACCATGCTGGAAGGGTCCAAGCCACACATGAGGCAAATGAAGGCCAGACATACCCCACATCACATTTCCTTGAGCCTTAAGCATTCCAGGTTGTCAGGCTCTAAACGTACTTTAATCACCTGGAGGTTTGAATGGGTGGTTGATTTCCTTTTGGACAGACATCTAATTAAACTAGTACCTAAGTGTATTTGGTCCATGAGGGAAAGCTTAAAACAGATTCTAAAAACTATTTGTCTGATGTTTTTATTCATTTTTGGTGGTGCAGGATTATTATGGGTTTTCAAAGAAAGCAGCAGCAAGAAACACAATATCAGTTTATCAGCAGGGATATCATTGGTGCTTAGATAAAGTCTTTGTAACTGCTGGATTATATGTACTTTCTTGTAATGACTTTTGCAAGGTGAATTAGTGTAAGAGCTTTATCCCCAAGCTGTATCAGTAACACATTGACCATACAGAATAGTTGCTTCTCTCACAGGATTTGAAAGAGAGAGAGAGAGAGAAAATTACTTAACCCCTTCACTGTTCTTTGGCAAGCCCTGTGTGTCTGATACACTGAATCTTTTTGGAGAGCCAAGTGTTATACACCATGCCTTTCAATTTACAGTATAACTCTTGTAACCAAGGACAAAAGCATTAGGCAATCTAAGGGGGCCTGCTTGTTAAGTGCTTGACAATATAATGTTTGAAAAACATGTGTATGTATAAAATTCTTATTACTGGAAGGGCTGGGCACACCATCTATTATTAAGGTTGTCTGACACTTCCCCATATAAGAGCCTCTTTTCGGTTGCTTACAACGTTGCCAAATTTTAACTGTCTGTCTCAAGCTGCAGTATTCTGGACAATTTCAGGCAAAATGGTTCAGCCATTTCCATGAATAAGGCTAATGAAAAATACACTGTATTGCCCATGTTTAAAAAAAAGCCACAACAGAAAATGTTTTGTTGGAAAGCTCTAGTAGCTCCCTGCACTAGGCACTTGAATTTGGCAGGTGATGGCCTTGGTGTCAGGGAAGTGTCTTTTGCCACCCCTGTGCAAATCCACCCCATTTATAAGCCTTTGGGGGGGGGGGAAGGGGAATCACAGTTCTCACATGTTAATAGATACTTGTTAGCTTTTAGCAGCTAAATTCTCCAAAGACTGCGTGAGTACTGAGCATGCTCTAGCCTGGGGCTGAACAGGTCTTTTCCTGCCATTGCAGCTCTGGGCCACGCTGAGTCCAGGTCCAGGTACCTCCTGTTCTCTTGACTCCCTGCTAAACCCAGGCAGGGTGGAGGAGGAAGCTGCTGGATTCAAATGCAGGGAGTACAAGAGCCAGACCTGCAAGAGAGGGGAGGGAAGTAGATTGGGAGATTAGGGCAAGAAGCCTTTGGAGGAAGACAAGGACTAGAGGCTGGGAGAGGGGAAAAGAGGAAAAGTGGGACAAGTTGAACGAGAGAAGGGCAAGGAACCAGGAAATGTCTAGGAGCTTGGAGGGGAACAGCGTGCGGGACTAGGAACCAGTAGGTAGGGGGAAGACTGAGACTGGTTGGTACTAAGAACCAGTATGCTGAAGAGAAGGGGTGAAAGATCTGACAAGGAGCCGAGGTACCAGGGGCGGTGGTTGGAGATTGGGACTGGCTGGGCAAGAAGATTGGGACTGGGGTATAGCAGGGGCGATGACGAAGCCCAGGACTTGCTAGATAATAAGACTGGGACTAGGACGAGAAGCTTTATGAGTAGAGACTGGGACAGGCTAGGCAAGGAGAATGGGACTCAGATGAGTAGCCATGGGTCAGAAAGAGACAGGACTAGGACAAGAACAGGGTGGAAGGGATGGGCAGATGGGGTTGAACTTGAGGGGAATGGGCCAAAGAATCTGCGCTCACTGAAGCACATTCCACGCCAGAGCCTAGAATGGAACCCAAGATCCCTGAGTCTCATCATGTCTCTGCTGTCAGCCTCTCTCTGTAAAACCTACTGACAAAGTCTCCCATCTTCCTCTAGTCTGGATCCACAAAGAGGATGACAATCTGCAACTGCAATCATTTACTCCATTAGCTCAAGGAGAAGAGGTCTGTGCAGTGGATATAAAGGTTCAAATCCTCCTGATGACTTCTGTGGGTGTCAATATGATGCCACATGAAGGAATTTTGGTTTTTTCAGTTTGTTTTTTTTAAACCCAAGAAAATTATACACACAAATATACATTTAAATAAGATTATTAAGGTTGCAAAGTCAAGCACTCAAAAGATAGGAAATGCCTGAATGAGTCAGAGGTCCTGTGGAAAACACAATATGTGATCATGTAATTAAATATGCACATGGGAGCTGAATTAAGGTCCACAGGCAACCTTAATTCTGGCATCTCCTAATTTCTGACTGCTTGACTTTGCAACCTTAATACGTTCTTTTAACATAGGTTTTTGTGTGCAATTAATAGAGAGAGTCCTTGGACCTGATTGTGGCTGGCTCTGAGTAGACGCAGAAAGAGAGAAAGAAACAGTGCAGGGGCAGGATGCCACAAGAAGCCTTGCAGAAAGGCCAGACAAAATTCCAGAGCATCGAGACTGGGAAAGTCTACCTACCTTGGTTGCACCAAACTCCCTTAAAACATAGTATCTGGGCACCCTAAGAGGGAGTAAGTGTGAAAAATTGAGATGGAATGTGGGGTATAGGCGTCTATGTAAGACTATCGGGACTGCCCCTATAAAATCAGGATATCTAGTCACCCTACTTCCCCTTTAGTACTGTCTGTTGACAGGCCTTTAAATGGCCTACATTGTGATATTCAGAATGTCTCCAGATTTTTTGTTGCTGGGTTGTCTCTCCAGAATGCTGTACTGTACATTGTGGTTTAATGTGTATAGTATAAGCCTAAATTTGTTTGCAGTGTTTCTCAACCTTTTCAAACTGGCAACCCCTTAATTGAAATAAAAACTTTTCATCACCTCCTTATATTTACTATAAAAGTAAGAGTAAAAAGTATATCACTGATAACATGGATGAGACTATAGAACTTATTTGTGTCTGTGTTTTGAGAGGTTGACAGAATACTTGACTTGAAGGTCTGGGTATACAGGGAGTTGGGGAGAGAGATTTTCTTTGTTTTAGATTGTAATAAAACTTTCAGTGGCTCACAAATATTATGATTGCCTTTCTTGACCCCCAAGGGTTGTAACTCACCAGTTGAGAAATACTGATGGAGTATTTATTGAATTTATTTTGTAGTCCTTCAGTTTACACCTAATTTTAAACACACAAATTTAAAGATTTTTGACCTTACGGGGAAAAATATGAACTTTCTTTTTTTCCCCCATCATCCTCTCAAGTTCCTTAACCTTTGCTATAACAGCCAAACCTATTGCAGATCTTGCTCCCCACACATAGCACCCAGTGAAGAAATTCTTTATGATGGTGATGAGGACAAATCAATGCTGCTTAAACTGGAGCCTGATACAGGGACTAAACTTGGATTCAAGAACATAGCATTTGAGTGGAAGGAGCCCAGGAGACTCATTTAGATTTGTCCTTTCTTTGAGTTAGCATTTACACACCCCAATATTTTTTCATTCACAAGTCTGTTTTGACAACTGTCCTTAGCTTACCTTCTCCGTGAAAGAATTCTTGACTCTTCTTGTGCCTTACTTTTCCTTACTTTCACACTCCCTTATTCTTGCATATAAACATTCAAATAGGATACAGGCTGTATGACAGTTTTAAACACAAACCTTGTCTACACAACAAAGTTGCACTAATATAAACTAAAGTGTGAATTTAAACCAAACGTAATTAAATCAGTGGAACCCCCTGCATGGATGCTCATATTTCAGGGTAAAATTGGTTTATGGTGGCTTAATTTAAATCTATTGGAAACAGTTTAAGTTAAACTGAAGCAAGTCATTCTGACACTGGAATAAGAATGCACACACAGGGTTTGCACCACTTTAAATATATAAATTTAAATTGTATTTAAATATACTAATTTGGATCTCATCTAAAGCCCAATGAAATTAATGGGAAGCCTCCCATTGACTTCAGTGGGCTTTGGCTCACACTCTTCTTGATCTTTTGCTTGGCTATATTCCTGAATACCTCCAGAATAACATGTGAGACATGGATGATTAACTTTTACCACTTCCCAGCCCCCAGCCTTGCCCCATACCACATCTTGCATCATAAAGGGGTATATGTAATACAGTGTAAATGTAGGCAGGGACTTAGTGAGGACCCTGATAATCACAGGTGTACTAGAGAGAAAAATGTGGAGCAACACTCTGGTGCTTTTGAGGGCATGTGTGCTCCTGCAGTTCTCCACACAGCTTATGCCAGAGTCAGAGCGGAAAGTGGGGCGCCGCAGAAGCAAATTCAGCAGAATCAATGTATTCCCAAAACCCCAGGCAGTATCAGGTATTCAGTGCCATCAGGTGCTCAGGATTAAGACACTCAAAGTTAGCTTGTGAGACTAGTGGCCTGAGGGTCACACATACCTAGCACCCTCAGGTTCCACTGATTTCAGTGCTAAATCCATCTGAAAAAAAATCAGTCCAGAGGTGTAGGAAGATTTGGGAGAGCAGGACAGGTTTGAGGGGTAAAAAAACAAAAAAGAACAACGAGAGAGGGATGGGCAAACAGACAATGAGGAAGATATGTTCTTGCTATTCTAAAACTGACGCTATGCCACAGTGCATATGAGTTCCTCTCACATCTTACTGCCTAGCCACTCTGCTGTCTTTCTGGATTTCCTTTGCCATATACCTTTGGTGTTTTTATAGTAAGATACAGTAGTGTACAGTATTCCAAATGAGGCTTCACTGCTCCCTTGTAAAAGGCCTGAATCATTTCTGATTTATGTTTAGCAAATTCCAGAGTTACGTTTTTAAAAAACAAAGAAAGAAAGATTTCAGATTGTGCTAAAGACTGCAGAATATTGATCACTATCATACCACTGTCCAGCCTCTCTGCGCCCCTTATTTTGTAGTGTAAGATGATGTAGGGGCTTGTTGTTGGTTCCAATTTATTCTTGTCTGATTATTTTTTAGTTAGTACAGGTGATTGGGAAGCCAAACTCCTGGCTTCCAGTTGTGGCTCTTCTGACTCAATATTCAGCCTTGAGTGGGGAAACTGTGGCACAGTGACTACGCATAAAATAGGTAGGATAGGACTTCCTTGATCGCAGGGCTTGTCATGTTGATTAATTTATGTTTGTAAGGCACTTTGAGATGCTTGTATGAATGAGCTATGTCGTTTTTCTAACCATCTACCTCATCCCGCCCCTCGCAGCAGTGAGTGAAATTTCCCACTCTCACTTTGCATTTTTCTCACAGAGAAAATGTATTTGGCTCCTGCAACATAGCCCCACCGTCTGGCTCCACTAGACACATGAAGAAATATTTGAAGCCTGGGCCTGATGGGCCTCAAAGACTTGCAAATCCTAGGGCCCAAGAAAATATATTTTTTATGTCAGTCAGTCATTCTAGCCCATCGTTTGACACCTTTCTTACCCTTCCCTGCATCCTACCTGGATCTTCCAGAGGCCCTTCAACTTCCCTGGCATTGCTAGCAATATCCTTCTGCACTTTTTGCCTTCTTAAACACTGGGAAGGAACTCAGTTATGCTTGATAGCAGATGACAAGGCTTCCTTACACTGATGAAAGTTCCATGATAAGGCAGGAAACAGAACTTGACTCTGTTCCCAAATGGCCAGAAGGTCACTTAGTATTCACCAGTCAGCTGAGTAAATACCAAACTTGCATGTGCAAGACTTGCAGATGCAAATTTAGGTCCAAATATTGCAAACACTCATGTACTTAACTTTAAGCGCACGAGCAGTTCCAGTAAAGTCAGTGGGATGACACGCATGTTTAAAACTAAGTTCTTGCATAAATGTTTTCAGGAACAGGGTCTTAAGGGGTCCTGAACAATAATCTTCTCTATTTCAAATCCAAGCCAGTTCTTGATATGTTCTCAAGCAGATCACCTCCTAAACTAAGCTTTGTAAACCTTTGTATCTGTCGTATTTATTGGATGCCGTAAGATACACATTGTTATACCAAAACACACAAAAACCCACAAAACAAGCAGGCCAGGAGACTTAAAATTCCTTCTATCTTGAAGATTTCCTGTTCCACAGAGTGTATTCCACTGAACAATACTAAATTTACTTCATGCAGTACCAGTGGAATGTTTCTACACAGCAACCATTAGAACGTTTACTGCACAAGCAATTTCATATGCTTACATACATAAACACCAGTTAAGGTATTATATATATAATTTAAAAGGAAAACACTTGCTTAACTCCAGATACATTTATCTATTTCTCTGTTACTTCCAATAAACCAAACTCCATTTGATTTTTTAGACGTGATCTAATTTCAGTGAATTTGGTGCAGCAGGGGAACAATTTGTTACCTCCTTCTTGGGTCCCCAAAGACAAGAATTAACTAAAAACATGGGTTCAGACTGCACAAACAGGAAAAGTTAACCCTGCACAGTTATTCTTTATACTAGTCAATCCACCCTCCTTGCTCCCGCCCTACCCTCTTCATTTTCCTTTCTAATGAACAGGGACAGACACCTTTTTCTACTGAGATGCTTCCACTACAATGACAATTCTCTGGCTCTCCCCAGGTGATTTACTCTTCAAGCAGTGCCCACTTATTGATCTCATCTCTGACAAATTTCAACACATGCCCAGCCCTGACACACATTTCTGGAGATGAATTCCCTCCTACCGTTCAAAGAGGAGGATTATTTTTATGTAGTATATTTTAATAAACAGTTCCTGATATGGAGTCAATCTCAACAAACTGTGCGATAATTCAGCTAGTATGCAGTTATTATGAAGCACAGCTGAACCTCTTTGGTTTGCTATACACTCTTTCTATTTTTAAAAACACTAAACATATATATATATTATATAAAAAGCAGCTTCCCCCTTTACCTACATTTTTCCAGATATGGGCTCTGGAGAGCTCTTTGATACGCTTTGTAAAATA
The DNA here is from genome assembly GCF_026122565.2 of Emydura macquarii macquarii. NCBI lineage: Eukaryota > Metazoa > Chordata > Testudines > Chelidae > Emydura > Emydura macquarii. The sequence goes on from NW_027132559.1 coordinate 20,971,262, forward strand.
TATTATTATTGATATGGTACATATGACCCTGTACTATTTTAATGCATAAATACATAGTATCAAATGATCAAATAGAAAAGACGACCCAAAAGTTAGTTGCATTAGACAGTTGAGGAGACCTAGACTGCATTGTGAGGGATAGTATAAAGTAAAAGTTCATAGAAAGATGTGTGCCCTCCTTTCTGAAATACAAATTAGGAACACAATTCCAATTCCCATTAGTCAAGTTGCATAAACACGCAGGAACCACCATACATGTACAATTAAGGACAGGAAGTACATTACTAGAGAAGGGTTTGGAAGTGGCAAATATTAGAGCTTTACATTCCCACATGCAAAAGTTAAGTATCACTTGGCATCTAAAAATCTGCTGCCACTTTTTTTTTTTTTTTTTTTAAAAGAGGGGCTAGTAATTTTGGTTGCTCAACTTTAAATAGCTTAAGCTCTAATGTAGACATGCCACCATTCTCCAATCTGGGCTCCTGTGGGTGATCTTTCCATTGTCACCACAGGTCCGTCTTGCAGGTATGTTATCTGTAACACAACAGTCAATGTACAGTGCTGTATGGTTTTACGATAACTGAGAAGAAAGCTCTCCCAAACAGATTCTGAAATTATACTGATGCTGTCAGTTCTGCCCCCCTCAACCTCACCTCTGCTCTTCGAGGGGTTCTTCACATCCTTCTGCTCCTTCCCAGGCCTGCTTCTGCAGGGAGGGCAAGGAGATAGGGGAGGAGCAGAGAGGAGTCCTCCCAACTGGTCACAGGAGGGGTACACGGTCAGGGAGAAAGTAACTTGTTTTGAAGTCACAGCTAACTGGCTGGGACAAACTCATCTTGGAATGACTCTGGAATGCCACAATGTTACTTATGTGAATGTTTAACACATTCTCTCACGCTCTCTCAAGGATTGTTTTATTAAAATGAACACAATGTTTTAACTGGCATTGTCCAAGTTTCAGAATACAGTGCATTAAACGTGATATAAAATGGCTTATTGCTTCAATCCACCGTTGTGAGCCATCTAGAGGTCAGCCATTTTTCTTCTGAAGGAATATTATTTTGGTAGTGGCATGAATGATACTTTGTTATCTACTTTGTGATCATACAAACCATTTGTTTAGCTGATATAGATATTCAATTCTTGCTGTCAGAGACCCTTGGGCTTAAGTTTTCACTAGATTCCCCTTTCCTTAATTACTCCTTCCAGCAGAGCCATATGTTATTTGTTATTATTATTATTTGTATTGCAATACAAGCTCCAGTCATGGACAAGGACCTTTTTGTGCTAGATGCTAAGCACAGAAGAAAAAGACAGTTCCTGTCTCAAAGGACTTACAAACTAAACATCATACAGCACTGCAAGACTGTAAGTGCTTGCTTGTTTGCTCACTCTCTTTCTCTTTCTTTCCTTTCTTCTAAGCATTCGTACTTTTCATGAAGAAAATATTCCACCTCACCAGAGATATGATATTTTGGTCCCGTTTACAAATGGGTTTGCTACTGGACCAGCAACATCAAAGGTGAAATTCTAGCCTGACTGAAGTGAATGGGAATTTTTCCACTAGCTCTAGTAGTGGGGCCATGCTTTCACCCATTTTTTTTTTCATCCCTCTCATACAGTAGTTTAACTGCTAAGTTAGGTTAATCAGAGAGACAGAGGTAATATCTTTTATTGGACCAAGTTCTGTTGGTGAAAGAGAAAACTTTTGAGCCACACAGATTTGTTCTCTTTCACCAACAGAGGTTGGTCCAATAAAAGATATTACCTCACCCACCTTTCTAATATCCTAGGACCAGCATGGCTACAACAATACTGCAAACAAGTAAGGTTAATTTCTTCCTTGTCATGGGAATGCTTTTTTCCCTATCTAGGTCTAGTTTGTCACTGGTGCTGCTGCTATCATTAACAGCTGCGGAGTGGCACATTTATCTAATACTATCTTGCGACTAGATTTTGCCCTCAAATATGCAGTGTTGCACCAATAAAATATCCTGGGGAAAAACATCAAATTATCACACATGCATTCACAAGCTCAGAAGCTGATTTTTGTTGATACACCAGAGCAGACTGCATATGCAAGGGCAGGATGAAGCTTTTAAGATACAGGTAAAAACACTTAGGGGTCTTTGGTGTTTAATAGACACACATTAATTCCTTCCTCTCTATCAGTCAGGCTTTGGAGTTCACTATGTGAACATAAGAACAGCCATACCGGGTCAGACCAAGTCCAATTCAGTTTCCTGTCTTCTGACAGTAGCCAATGCCAGTGCTTCAGAAGGAAAAGGTAATCATCAAGTGATCCATCCCCTGTCCCCCATTCCCAGCTTCTGGCAAACAGAGGCTAGGGACACTTCAGAGCATGGTTTTGCATCCTTGCCCATCTTGGCTAATAGCCATTGATGGACATAGCCTCCATTAATTTATCTAGTTCTTTTTTTAACCCTGTTATAGTCTTGGCCTTCACAACATCCCCTGGGAAAGAGTTCTAAAGGTTGACTGTGCATTGTGTGAAGAAAGACTTCCTTTTAAACCTGCTGCCTATTAATTTCATTTGGTGACCCCTAGTTCTTATGTTATCAGAAGGAGTAAATAACAACACATCCTTATTTACCACCAGTCATGATTTTATAGACCCCTATCATTTCCCCCCTTAGTTGTCTCTTTTCCAAGCTGAAAAGTCCCGGTTTTATTAATCTCTATAAGGATAATGAACAGATATTTATTCTATCTGCATTGTGATCTCGCTGTGATCTTGTTACAAAAAGATAAATACTAACTTTTAAGTTTGCACTATTATATATATGCACTACAGCCATTTAACGAATTTTTTTTCAAAATGTGCTGTAAGTGCATTTTTCATTACATATAATTTATTATCTCATCTGTGAAACATATACTCACGCCAATCCTTTTTCTTGAAAGATTATATAATACAGCAAGTGAGTGCACATGTATGTCTATCACTTTGCACTGAGAATGAAAGCTTTTTTCTTCAATTTGAAACACTTCTCTTTCACAATGATTAATTTTGGTCTCTTAATCAAACAAGCAAGCACATTTTATCTTTTAATTTATTCTTACTGCCTGAATTGGGCCAGCTGCATAATGGGAAATTTGTTGACTTTCATCTGAATTCTTATCTTTATTAAATCACTAGTATTATTACATCAAATAAACAACTTAATAAACACACAAAATGCCTATCTAAATGTAGCCAGTAAGAGCTATTGAACCAAACAATTTACTCTGAAATTTTCTGAAAAAGATAAAACTACATACACTATCTCACTTGAGTCACCAGGGAAATTAACTCCACTGCTATCAAATCTGTTGCAAAATCCACCCCTACTGAATGAGTACTTGTACCTCCTTTGATTATAACCTTTCTATGGACACCCAGTAGAACAGTTCAATGACCTATCTATTAATTCCACTTTAGGCACATAAGCAAGATAGAAAGCTGACCATTTTTAACTCATAACTTTGAGCTGCCCTTTACAAAACACCAGAAAAGAAAACTGTAAGACATTGCCACATATTCTTCAAGATTCTGGCTTTATTATGGTCTTGGATAGACAAATAGGTCTCTGTGGGTAGCAGCATAGGAGAGGGGTGGATAGGAGAGGCAACAGGATTTACTGATATGCAGACCCACCTGTTCCTCTCCCCACAACACATACATAGAAAAGCTACATAAAGGCCCTATATATGCTACTCCAGTGGGTTTCAGTAACCTCCATGGAGTGGCTCTACTGTGGTGGATTTGCTTTTTCTCAACCCTCTCCAGCATGTCTCTCTCCAGCTGGGCTCTAGAGCCAAGCACCTGAAGACTGTAGCACCAACCAATAGTACAGATTTTAAACAATATTTCTTTTCTGTTGGTGAGGTGTGTTTTTTCAGGAAGGTTGTTTTTGGTTTTTTTGCAACAACAGCGATATAGCCTATGCAACAATCTTCAGCGTCAATGCACAAATCAACAAGATTCAGACGAGTGTAAACAATCTACATTTTTCCTAAGTATTCCCAACTACTCCCACTTACTTTATAAAAAAAACTTTGTTTTTTCCCAAAAACAAATTAATGTACAACTTTACAAATGTGCAGCTTGTTAAACTACTGCATCTAGATTGCAATCAGTACATTTAACCACATTGGCACTGCATATCTGACTTTGCAAATACTTCTTCTCAGCCAGTTACACATTAAAAACAGCACTGTCAACTCAAACATGTTCCCAAACTTAGATGTTGTAATAACAGTCGTTTACAGATCCTCAAACAACAACAAATGTTTCCATGATTAGAAAAATAAGATCCAAAACAGACAACTGTTTGTAAACAAATACAGCCCCTGCAATGTTTTGCAAAAATTTCCAGGTCTGCAATCCTGAAAGTGAAACTGACTAAAAACAAAAGTGAAACTGAACTACACAGGCTGGATGGTTTTGATTAGAAAATTTGAAGCTTATGTCTACTACTGCATTACTAAACAGTAGTTCAACATTGGTTACCTCTGTTTCCTCTTTACAACAAATTCCTGCAAGAAACAGCTATAACAACATATACAAGGCTATCAACACAAAGAATATACTTTATATAATTAAATAATATTTTAAAAGAATATAGTTTATATAATTAATTAATAATATTTAACATATTAAAATAGCATAAAACCCTGAGAGCCCACCTGCAAGCCAGAAAGATTCCACTGTGTGAGCAAACTGTCTACAGTTTCCGGGAAGTGTTGTCAGCTGAATCATCTAGTCTTAAAGATACAGACAGCCTTTTCTTTAGGTGATAAAAACAAAAGCTATTTACAGTCTTACAGTCCAGTCTCTTTAAAGCAAAGATGGCTTAGAAGTTTATTTTACATTTAAAAACTAAAGGGACTTTAACATTAATGTCAACTTGAATTTTTAAAAACTGATTACAGTAATTGTATGAAGTTTGAGTTTCTGATAAAGCATGTTACAAGCAGTGTCTTCAGACATCTTTAACAATTATTAAATGATGGGGTTTTTTGCTGCTCCGGTGTTTTTAAGGGTCACCCCTCCATTTTCTTGCTGTGAAAGAAAGTCACTGGTGCTTTATGTTAACATTGTGCACCCACACAGAGCTAGCTGCAGGGGTCTTGGGCTCTGTTCTTGCAACCTGCTATGCACATGCTCAATTTTAAACCTGTGTGTAGTCCCATTCAAGTGGATTGAAGACTAGGCTTCACTGGGAACATTCACAGGCTTAAAGTTAAACACATAAGTGTTTGTAGGATGGGGACCTTAATCAGTAGTGACATATAGATGATTTATTCACTTTAGCACATCACCTGATTTTTCTCTAGTCCACAGAGGAGTAGAGAGAGAGGGGGGAAAAAGAGAGAGTCATTTGACTTTAGACAGCATCTTCCATGCACTAAGTATCACCAAGAATTTTGCACAGCATTAAGTTAGATACCAGTGCAATGTAAATGTAACTAATTTATTTAAAGCCCAGTTCCTTTAATATTTCCCTTTTCTTATCAACTACGCACACATATTGATGCAACAGGTATAAATAGATTATTTACACACACTGTCAAGAAAGATTTTTAATCTATAATAAACAACGAAAAGATTGCATCGACTGAAAAATAATGAAACATTGTGTCAAGATAAATTCAACACATCAAATTTGCTGCAGGTTTAAATCAATTCAGATAGTGCTAAATAAAACAAAAAACTACAAGGGAAGATTCACGAACATTGATCATGACCAAAATACGCCCCAGCACTGTTAAGAGGTTTACTTCAGTAATGTCTGTGGTCGTTGATTAGATCAATGAAACTCATTCTTTCAACAGCATCCAATTATCAGTTTACTGTAGAGAGAGCTTTCTAATAAATCAGTATACTTTACATAAAATTAGACAAAACCAAGATGTAAGTTAATAGCAAAGTATGAAAACACTTTTGTTCCAGGAAGTAAAAACTTATATTAGGCAAAAGAAAAACAGCATAAATGATTTGTTCTTTTATTCAAGCCTGATCCATAGTTACTAACATTTCCAAGCAATAACTTTCAGTTAGGTGGTTAATGGTTAGCAGTATAATAGAGTTTGATTAAGCACTTCGGACAGGCAATCAATGCTCTTCTGTCATATTTATACAATAAAAAATTGGCTTTTATGGTAAGTGCAAAACAACATAAATGTAGGCACTATATGATTCAGAAAGTTAATTGAGTAACTATAACTAAGATAATGTGAAGCCTTCTTACTGATGTTAAACTTTTTAGACATGTTTTTCCATACTTCTGTTTAGATTATATCACCAGCAAACCTTTGAAATATTTTCATGCATTACTTTGTCCCATTCCAAAGCAGTAATTAAATTCCATTTCTCATTTTGATATCAGAGTACTCTTTCTTTTTTTCCCGACCATCTTTTCATCTTTGATCCACACACTGGGTACTACAGGCAGCAGATCAAGGAGGCAAATCCCCCCAAAGTACTTATGTGGCACCTAAGTATATAAGCACCTCACCAAATCAGTGATAAATTTATTCTCATTACACTTCTCTGGTAGAGAAGTATTATTATGCTTATTTTACTGTTGGGGACTTGAAGCACAGGAGTAATTAATTCACAATTTATCAGAAGCCAAAAAATGGCATAGCATGATCAATTTGATGTCTTTGCACTGTTTGCAATAACAAATATTAAATTGTTTGTTTTTATCTAATTGTTGATTTGCTAGGTTCCTTGTACAACATGTGCTTACCTGCTTCCATCTACATTACTGGCAACAAAGCAACTAAGTATTGGGCTCACAAACTTAAAACAACTTGGAATATCAATGTAGATTTATTTTAAAATGTTTTTTCTGGTTTTGTTTATATACACACACAGTTTTATGAAAAGAGTCGGATATATGTTTATTTGGAGAATATTTGGAGCAGAACATGATGTAGATAAAGGATGGATGGTGGATAAAAGTATGATGCTCATTTGAAAGTGACTGCAACATTTTGTGTGCTCATAAAATGTATTAATACTAGAAATGCTTCTGTGTCATCCAAGGTTTTGCAGAGATTACCTAGCTTGGGCTTTAATTATTTATATTTTCATTGTGAGGAGTGGGATGGATTGGGTCACTTCAAAGGTGTGAAATAAAAATAGAACTTTTCCCAAGGGGAAGAGGGGGAAGGGACCCAAGCGCATAGATACCTTTTAAAAAAAAATTTTTTCTAATAATGGAGTAGAAATTGCTTTTGGTGTTGTTCTTACTAGATCTTGGACTAAAAATTCTATATCGTCTTAAAACATTATTTTTATTTAAGCAGGAAACCACTCAACTGGATAAACAGAAGGATGTGCCAGTAGGAGTGCTAGCTGCCAGACAAACATGAGACCAGCAGGTCCAACTAAATACTACACTCTGCCACATATAACCTAACACAAAGTAGGATTCTCTAGTATAGACAATTCATTTTCAAGGGCTTACTATCTCCCTGTAGGAAGGCACACTAACATTGGCTTTTGAAGTCACCAGATAGTTCTGCAGTGAAGTTTTTCTAATCAACCATTAAACAGTCAGAATCACTCTAAAATTGACCAATATAGAATGGCTACTAGGCCAACAGCTTAATTTGAGAGCTGGGAAAAACAGATTGATTATCTTGATTTAAAAAAACAAGCAATTCTATTGATTACAAATGAAAAACGACACACTTTTCTACCTTTGGGCAAACCCCTTGCCCACATGTTTTTACTACAAAATGAAATCCTGTTAGAATGCCACTTGCAAGAGTCAAGTTAGTTAACTCGATGCTGACCACAACTTTGCAATCAGTGTAGACAAGGAGTAGCACATTCAGCATTGTGTCAGCCAGCCATGGTTGAACCCTGTTTCCTGTAGGCACCACCCATGACTAGCTGACATGATACTGAATGAGACTTGTCCTTGTTTATGCTTACTGGGCTGTGCTTTTTGTGCCTCCTACACAGTGCTTAAAGTGGTCTAGAAAAAGTCAGGGGGTCTCATCTGTCCCTCAGAACTGCCCATCCCCCTACCCAACCATTAATTCTTCCCCTAGTCAGTCCTGGCTCCCAGCCCAACATCCATTCCACACACATCCCAGCTCCCACATCTGTTCTGTCCCCCTACCAGCTCCCACCCAACTTCTCTGCCCCCCCAGCCTCACTTCTGCTTCTCCTGCTCCCTCCTTCTTCCCATCCCTCCTGCTCCCGCCCTCTCCCAGGGATGGGAAGAAGCTGTAGCAGCCCCTCCTCTCTTCCATCTTCCAAGGCCAGGTGTTACAGGGAGGGAGTGGGAAGGGGAGAGAAGCAGAGGTGCTATCCCATTGGTTGCTGGAGGGAACTGGAGAGAAGGGAGTGGGGCCACCTTCAGCTACTGGGCTCTTTTCTGCTCCTTTCCCTCCCATGAGAATAGTGTTGGCTCCTGAGGAGAAGGGGAGAGAGCTCTGCCTGCAACAGCCATGATTGGCTGCTCTATCCCAGGAGGCAAATAAGTGGGGAAAGCAGCCAATCAGAGAGTGTTTTCCTCAGGACCACACTGAACACGGTGCACCTCTCTGTGATCTAGCTCACTTTTTAGAAATTGTGTTTCTCGGGTCTCTGACCCACTGTAAGATAGCACACTTTAAACACCGCTCTTAAGAAAAGCAGCACAGACTCAGTCCCTCTGGTCTCATTGGATTTCTTTCTCTTCCCATTAAAGTCTTTCTGGACAGCTGTAATAACCAATTATAGAAAACAAGTAAACTTAGTTTCTTAGTAGCAAATCCACTATGAGAAGCAATTTTTCCTCAGTTGGTCACACAGGCTACCCTACTCCCATCAACCCTGTGGCTTTTCCACTTGGCTACACTCTTTATTATTCAAAGTACCAGACAGGCAGTAGATCCCATCACATTCCTCTGCAGCTCCTGCTACAGAGCTCTGTGAAGTAGGTTTTCTGGCAATTTAGAATAAGAGTGGCCATCATTCAGCCCACACTTGTCAATGCCTGCTGTTTGGGAGTATGTCTGTGTTTGTGTAGCACCGACAAGTATTTGGTCCCTAATTTCTTTATTATAAAGTAAAGCCCAGAATGGACATGGATACATTATATCACTGAAATCTTCTATTGCTATTGCTGTAGCAATTAGCTAGCCCTCTACTGTGCTGCAATATTTCTAATGCAAAAGAATAGACACCATCAGACAGGTCATTCAAATGCAACCCTGAATTTCTAAGCTTCACCTTTCTCAAATGTGAAGAAGAGCTCTGTATGGCTTGAAAGCTTGTCTCTCTCACCAACAGAAGTTGGTCCAATGAAATATATTACCTTTCTCTAAGCTTCACTTAGCAATGCATACCCTGTACAAGGCCAGCTATACCACAAAGGCAGAATTTATGGCAGCAAAACATGCAGTAGGTGCATATGGGTGTGAATATTTATTGGTTTGCATCCTACATCCCACTTTTTTCCACACATTTTAATTTTATAGGTACCTCTGGAGTATCAAGAAGCTGTTTGCTGTATCCTGGTACATGCAACAGTTTCTAAGTCACAGCAACAGTTATGTGCAGTTGGAAGGAGAGTTGGAAAATGCTAGATACTAGTTATTTGTCAAGCAATTGGGATGAATGCCAATTATTTAAAAACCTGACTGATCAATTAAAATTGATTCTACTTTGCTTCCCATCGATTGCCAGGCTGAATCTAACAGGGAGAAAAGAAGATTCCTGTCTTGTGTCAATGAGTATTAGGTAGAATTCTCCCCCATAACATTCTAGCATGCAGTAAAAGAATACTCTTTTAAAATGGCAGATAAAATGCAAATTCCTTTCTGCAGGAATATGAGCAAAAAACGTGACATTCCCCTAACCCTACCTGTGACTGTGGCAGCTATCTCCTCACCATATAGATTTCATTACATATACAACACAGATGGCAGGTTTGAATTTTGAGGGCAGTAATTCCATTGCTGTTAGAAATATGAGCATAGCTCACAAATATTTCTTAATTAACTAGATCAGAATTTAGGAGTCAGTAGGTCAAATACAGATGTTATGATACAGAGATGAACTGAGCTGAATTTTGAGGACTGAAAATGATCAGCTGCTTTATAAAGAAAATGAAACCTCTAAGAGATTTTCTTTAAACAGAAGTAACCATGGTATATATGTTTGTGACTATTGGCATTGTATTAAGGAAAGTTTTTATTTATTTGTAGGTTAACACTGTCCGGTGTAATCCTCAAAGATAAGAAAACATGAGTCTCCACAAAAAGCATGCCTGTTTATTGGAGATGATATAGTAAGGTCAGAAATACAGTCAGTGATAAGCATTGGTCTTGTTGCGTAAGGCTTATTTTATGCCACTGAAGCAACAGTAGCAGCTGAGTTTCTGGCTTAGGAAAGTTTTTCACAAAAGCTGAAAGAATTAGAACTGATCTTCCAGTAACACACACACACGCAGCCCAATACAAGCCTTATCTCCAGGGTTTTTAACATGCTGCTGAACTCTCCCCAAACACTAATTCATGTTATCCCAGTGATACTGGGAAACCAAGGATCTACTTATGCATAACTAACCTGCTAAATTATTCCAAGGAGAAAGCAACAAGGCAGTGCAGCTTCTTATTCTATTGCACCTTCTTCTGCAGCTGCTTGTGCTGCTGCTGACTCACTCTGATTGGTGGAAAGTATTAGATGATTACACAGTGAAACCCAGCCTAATTAAAGTCATTGGAAGTTTTGCCACTGACTTCAGTGACATCAGGTGTGAACCCTCAAGGAAATGTTGATTGAGCTGGATTTTAAGGTTGAGGTACTATAGTACATTTGATACAAATTTTCCCACAACCAAGGCCTGCATGTATATAAAATAGCTAGTTTTATGAGTACAAGTTGGTCATAACTACCTCAGTTGCATCTGGCATTCTGCTGAGCTGGTGACGTTAAACATATCAAAGCAACATAATCATAGCATTATTGTGCCAGAATACATATTTTTATTTCTCTTTCTTCATATTCAACTAGTGCTCTAAGCATCTAGCCCAAAAATTATAACAAAGACTGCCCATCAAAGCCTGTGCCTCAGCCCACTCCTCTGGGAGTGGGGGAGAAATGGACTTTGTAGCACACCCAGAAAGATGATAAGTGTGGGCTGTGACATACCACAGCAAGCTCTAGAATCAAGGGACCCTCCCAGAGACTGCACTGTGAGCTATGCCTCTTGTTTATATTGAGTGCCTCTGCTGATCTCAGCTGTGGCAGTATATCATGGGGAGGGAGAGATATGATCTGTCAGGTAGCCAGCACTCAAACCATTTAGGGTTTTATTGGAGGGAAAAAACAACACTTTGAATTCCATCCAGAAGCTTATTGGAAGCCAGTGCAGATTTAGATGAAAACTGTCACTGAAGGGGACTACTTGGGTGGTCAGCACTTTTGAGAACTGGACAACTTATTTAAACACCTAAGCATGGCCTTAGGAGTCTAATTGTTGGCACCCATTTTGAAAAGTCTTGACTTATGTGCATTGTGGTACAATCATATCTATCAGGTATGTTGAAAACCTCGGAGGAATTTCAGTTACAACTAAACAAGGAGTTGCTATTTTAGGCCCTGGTGCTGAAATTGGCTCCATCTGGGAGCAGGGTGGGGCTCAAGTCTGTCTCTCTGGAACTAGTTGAATGATTGGGGATTTATCCTTTACTTACCACGGGGAGGGAATTATACCAAACATACAGTAATACCTAAACCTTAAAGTCCTGCTCAAAGTTTATAGAAGCTGCTGAGTGCTCAGCAGGTCTAAAAATCAGCCATCTAATCCCTGATTCAGCAGTGTACTTAAACATGTAAATTTAAGCATGTGTGTCATCCCATTGACATCAGTGGAATAACACACATGCTTGAAGTTATGCACATACTTAAGTACCATATTGAATCAGGGCTATATTTAGGTGCCAATTATGGATGTAGGAGCTTATCTTCAGACACCTATTTTTTTTATTTTGGCCATAAACTGTTCTTTTATTTCTATATTAAAGTGCTCACTTACAAACTAACATGAAATTGTAATGTATCTCTACACATTTTTCCACATAGCTGCACTCTCTCTGCAGTTAGAAAGTAATTATTTAAAATACAGTATCCTTTCTATCTTGAAGCATGCTTTACAAATATCCTCAAACCATGCTATTCTATCCTCTCTCTATATAAGATCCATTTATACACAGATAATTAGATTCTACCACCAAACCATCTTTTACCTTGCCTGTTAAAAGTACATTTATAACAGATTGATTAAATCCCCCCACACACAAGGTGCATACAAATAAACTCAATTGAATCTGATTTAAGTTTAGTTAAAAATCTGCATCAAGACAAAAAGAGGAGATAGAAAATAATTATTTGTATTGCGTCTTATAGCTCACTGCAAGAAAAGAATTTACCAAAATGTTGGTGGATACACACATGGCTCTCTGTTCAGGGAAATGAGAGTTATTTGTGTTTTGCTCCTTTATTGGAGTATCTATTTCATGTAGGATATTAGTCAGATACTTGTGACTCTTTGGCTTCAAAGATTTCTGCTTACTACTCAATCATTTTGATTTATTTTCAGTTATTGAACCTTGCAGAAAAATAACTAGCAAACATATCTTTGCAATAAAAGTACATATACTAATACTGTCACACTGATATTTTGCATTTAAGTGATCTCATGTGTTGCAGCATCTTTTATCTGAGGATTGTAAAGCATTAAAACAAAGATTAATACCAATAACCTACTGTGGTTATAAATTAAATTGTAAGGTCTTTGGGGCAGGTTTCCTATGTGTTTGTATAGCTCCCAAGACAATTTGGCCCTGATCCCGACTGGGGCATTTGGATACAAATAAAACATTTTATAACAATAAATATTTCTACAAGCTTAATCATAAAGTGTTGTCAAGAGATATGCGGATACCAATACCTATGCCGTGTCTACACTACAGTTTCCACTGTTGCTACTAACAGTGGTGAATTATGGCTACAATGTTCGTAGTGTAGTTGAATCATCCTATGATTCAAAATCATTTTAGAGGACTGGGGTGTGGGGTGTTTTTTACCAACCCTGATCTGCCATCATTTGCTGAAGGTTTCTTGTAGATGTCACAACAGAAGTCAGTCTTGAAGAAGTATTTGAAGGAGAAATTGGGTAATGGGTTTCAAGGAGGACAGTCTATGCACCATCAAAATAATAACTATTAATCATAATCATAAAATCAGACGCTGCACTTGTGCAAGCACGCAGGTAATATCTGATTTTACAGTAACTTACCAGCACACCTGGCATCGAGGGATTGGATCAAGCCTTGTGTCATTTCCTAAAAAGGTGATTATTTGAAAAGACACTGAAATATTTTCCAAAAAGATAGGATTTATGTCGTACTGGAGCCACAAGGAAGCCAGAGCTTACCATTTGAACATGCTGCAGTTGTATATGAATGTGTGTTTACCACAGTAATTCTATTACCTGGTATATTATGTAGGCTGTCTCTGAGAATGTTAGCCAATGTTTAACTTTAAATGTTGATATTAATGGGATTACTTACATGCTTAAAATTAAGTGTTTGCAGGATCTCAACCTAAAACTTTACTATATTAACTGCTTCAGTGCTGCCTAGAAAACCAGATACCATACATTGAACAAAATATATAGTCCATGTACCGGGGATGTCTCTAACAAAATAAAAATGTTGCATCTGTACAAAATGTCATAAAATTATGTGAATAGTAGGTTGAGGTTACTTTGTTTTTTAACCTCTTAATTGTTGCATTTTGCTACTATTTCTATATCTAGGCAGGTCATAGGAGCACTGTGCTAGATGCTGGCATTCTGGCTCTGTATAGAAAGGATGTCAGAGTGCATTCAGGAAACACTCCAAGGCTATGTCTTCTAGACCACACAGTTAACTGGATTGCTTGGCACCCAGATCTAAGCACCTGGTTTGCTTAGCCCTCGTATGACCATCCCACTGCAAATTGTTACCCTTGTTACTGTGTTCTCACCATTTCTGCACTCACCTGTGTGTGTCTGGTGGCATTTCCATGATTCCTTGTGTTGAGATGCTCTAAGATTCTTTCCCAGTTAATTGTGGCAATTGCAGGAGAACTTGTTTGTCCCTCAGGGGCAATTGTGTGAAGGCATTGGAGGACTATCAGCACTCTAGTGATTTTGTCTGCATCCTCCATGCAAAGTGGGTGGTTTTGAGCCAGAGTTAAATCAGAGCCCAGGTTCTAACCCACAACCTGAGCTGGGTCAGATAGACTGGGCTTAAAGCTCCTTCACATCCATGAAATAGGTTTTTTTGTATGGACAGGGTGGTGGTTGTGGGCTAAAACCTGGGTAGGAGCCAGATTAACTATAAAGTGCAGCTATAACCCAGTGACTTCTTTGTGCTTCGGGTGAGACCTTGTGTGAGGGATGAAAGAATCCTAATAACAAAATATCTTATACAAAATTGTGTACATTTGACAAAATTGACAGTATGGGCCAGACTTTTTTTTAAAAGTATTTAGGTACCTAACTAGGTACCTAAATATCTTTAAAAATTTGGCTCTGCATAAATATAGATCATCCTACTGTAGGATTTAACTTAGATACAAAAGTGATGTGTATTAAGTACATTTTACTACTTGGGTGCATGATTGTTACATGTAAAAAACATACTTGTCATGTCTTTGAACATCTGTAACTTGATATTTTTTCCTCTTTTAATTACAGAGTCCAGACTTCAAATCACACATAAAATAGTTTGGAAATTATCAAAGCTTATTCGGTTAAAAACTCTTTTCATAAATTGGACCTAAACTATCAGTTAAAATGTAACTTAGTCTTATTTAGAGTGAAATTTAATGCCAACAAGCCAACATTGTAATAGTTGGAGAGGTGTAGATCATACAAAGTGAACAAAACTATAATTACCTGCTAGTGATCCTATATGTTTGATATTTGCTTCCAAATGTCTTTTATCATTTTTTTCTTCCAAATTTTTATCATGCTTTTTTAAACCAACGTGGGTTTACATAACACTTCCAAACACACTAAGAAATTATGTTGCCCAAAACTTTTAAGAATTGCCAGTCTTCTAACCTGCACTTGCATATTTCTACAGCAAAACCTACTGAAGAGGTTGAGTGAAAATCCATAGTATTCGTACAATAAGAACACCTTGATAAAGTCAACTGTGTCTGTACCATTCACAGAGAACTGTGAATTGGTAGAAGAATCACTGGGAAGAAGAAAATCAGATTAAATAATTAGTGTCAATTAGCCCCAGCAAAATCATTCTATAAACAATTGGTCTCTAGTGCCCTGCTTAATTATGTGAGACTTTCATCGCTTCTTATCAAGTCTGCTTTGATTCATGTTAGACTCTTGAGCATCCCAGAGGTATAATTAATTATTGTCTTGTAAATAAACCCTTGGTAATTAATGGCTGTAGAAAACAGTACAGTGTCTTTAAAAAAGTATTAAAGTATGGGACTATGAATATGTGAAAGAACTTTTTTTTTTTAAACATTTTAAGGGAAAGGACTTTCATGTAGTCAATATGAATGCAAGGTAGTTGAAACTGAAGGTCAGCATAAAAAAGAGTTGAGATGCAATAACAATCATTAAATTAAACAATCAATTCATGTCGCTTACTATAACATTTGTTTTCATTTGATACCATTATAATTTGGTCTTGACTCTAATTAAAATAGATTTTCAAACCTCAAATTAAAACAATAAAACAGTTTATTTTTCAGGTGTGGGTAGTAAATTCATTTGCCACAAAAGAAATATATAATTGAAGTTATAATAAAATACATGTTATATAAGTGTGTTTTGGATATTCTGGCACACACTCAGTACCTCCTCATTGAATACAACAACCCCTAATTTAATCCCAGGAAAACCAATACGACCAATGGAATATGAGGAAAATGGAAAATCATTCCAATAGAGCAAACAAGATATTTTACACATAAGGTTAACTGTGCTACTAGCACTTGTAAATTTGCTCCCTGTAAATCACTTGTGCCTGAGCTACTTGCATTTTACACCTCTTTCATACTCAAAATAATAATAATAAACACATGCACTTTCTTTTGCCTTATCTACATTAGAAAAAAAGAGTACCTGCATTATAGCTCCTACCAGCCCTTGTATGAGAAAAGGGTGAAAATGAAAACCGTGCCACATCCTTCTAAATTGATTAGGAGCAGAAGAAACGATAGTTAAAAATATTGGTGTCTGGTCTACGTTACAGCTTACAGAATTGATAGTACTAATGCAGCTATAGCAGTGCAGAGACATGTTTACAATTTCTCACCACCAATTCTTTACCAATTCTAATACTGTTGGGAACTTTAATATATAACAAGGCACCATTGTTTAACCACCAGGTCATCTAGACCATAGTTTCTCAACCTGTGGTACGTGTACCCTTGGGGGTATGCAAGACACAGGCAGGGGGTACGTGGCAAAAAACCCAGTGAAGGGAGGCGGGCAGCAGCTGCCAACTTCTGGAGAAGCCAGGCGGGAGCCACCCGCTTCCTCCCCGGTCCCAGCTCCCACCTGGGAGGCAGGCAGCAGCCGCTGGCTTCTGGGGGAGGTGAGCAGCAGCCGTCGGCTTCCTGCCTGGTCCCACCTCCTACCTAGGAGGTAGACAGCAGCCACCCCAGTCCTGGGAAGCTGGGCATCAGCCTCTGGCTTCTTGGGATGCCAGGCAGCAGCCGTTGGCTTGGGCGACAGCTGCTGGCTTTTCAGGAAGCCGGGTGGCAGCTGCCCGCGTCCCACTCAATCCGAGCTCCCAGGTGGGAGCCCAGGGGCAGCCTCCTGTGCCCTGCAAGCTGGGCTCGCCGCTGGGTGGCTGCCACCCATGCACCAGCTCTGAGCCGAGAGACAGCCTCCCGTGCTCTAGCTTGAAGATGGGCAGCAGCTGCCTGCCACCTGCCCACATCCCCGGGTCCCAGCCTGCACGGAAACCTCATCCACCCCAGCTCAGAGCAGGTGGCAGTCGCCCACCTCCTGGGCTGGCAGCCAGACGACAGCTACTTGCAGTTTGCCCAGGTGGCAGCTCCCCGCCCCCAGCTCAAAGCTCAGTGCCCAGAAAGCCAGGCGGAGAGCCCAACGGCTTGCCCAGTCCTGGAGCCAGGCTCTACCCACAGGCTTACTTGTCAATTTCACTGCTCCAGCTGAGTCATGAAATGGACAACTATGACAGCCCCAGATTTTACCAGTATAAAAATCTTAAGAGGGGCCCACACAGTGTGATTTGCCCCAGGTTCGCACCCCCCCAGGTACGGCCATGGGGAGCGCTGCTATTCACTCTGGTGGGCCGCTAGTGCCTGCTCAGACCTCACAAATTCCGGACTGTGTAAGGAGAACATCACATGACCCCACCATCAAGCCATCGTGATTGTCCGGAGTTGACCTTTGCTCCTATATGGAGGAAGGGGAGGAGGAAGAAGGGGAGAAACAGCAGGGGGTTTTGTGATCTGCCACAGCCACACAGCACTGCAGAACTCAGAACTCTCCTGCTTTACGAGAAACACAGTCATCCAGTGGTAAAGGGGGAAAAGATTGTATTTCTCAGAGTGGAAAATTGAGTGTTGGGGTCCTTATTAAAATTTTCAGAAGTTAGGGGGTACTTGCTACTTAAAAGGCTGAGAAACACTGATCTAGACATGCCTTTGCTGCTAAAAGAGGTATCTTTTACCTAAGGGTAACTAATGTACCTGAGCAATCTCAAGGTAAAAACAGAAACAAAAAGACAAAAACAAAAAACAATGAAGACAAAGCACTTTAGTTGTACTATAAGGTAAATCTAGGTAAAGTCATCACTTGACCCTGCCTAGTTTACCTTGCCTAAGTAGGTTAGGTGCCTAATTCACATTAAGATCAATAACTTTCAATGGGAGATAGGTGCCTAACATGCTTACATGCTCTAAAAAAAATCCCACTAGGTGCCTATTTGAAGATCTGGCCTTAAATGACTTGCCCAAGGTCACACAGGAAATCTGTGACAGAGTAGAGAATTGACTCCAACTTCCAGGCTAGTGTGCTAATCACTGGAATACCCTTCCTTTCAATACTAATTCAGCCTGAGTGTGATCCTTGGTGGGCCCTAGGTCTTTAATGAGGACCCAGGCCTTAAATATCATGTCTTCTCATGATGAGTCACTTTGGAGAAGTAGAATTGAAAGTCATATGATATGTTTGTCTCATTGTAATAGCTGTGCACTAGAGATAGGCATGAAACAAAACCTTGCAATTGTACTACTCCAAACTTTGAAGAAATTAGATTTATATCAGACTCTGTGGTTCAAATCCATCTCTTCCATGAACCTATGTTAAATGATGAAATAATGGTGCTACAGTGACTTCCCAAGTTCACAGAGAGCTTTCCATTCACAATTCATTTCCGAGATGGAAGGCACCTTCATAAACAGATTACAGAGGTTTCTTTCGGCACTATCTAACATCATACTATAATGCAAATTGGTATGACTACATCTGTTAATAAAAAATAATCTAACACTAGGCAAGAACCAGCAACCTTACAAAATGTAGATTCCATTGCACAGTATTAATCCTTTAAAGAAAACAAAAATGACCTCAGCTTAAACCAGCTGTAAAGCATAGCATCTTGCAGCACTGTGTCTCCTTCAGCTCCTTCTGCAGTTAATTTACAATATGATTGTACAAACACAATGCATAATTCACTTGCAGAACTCACTGCCATTCAATACCATGGTACACAAGAGCTTAGTAGAATTAAAATAAAAGGATTAGACACTTATATGGATGTATATCCCCCAGTTACTTAAAACAGAAAAAAATGTATAAGGGGTATAAATCATCATCCTTTAGTACATAAGCCAACTGCTAAGAGACAGGAGTTAGAAAGAAACTTCTGTTTGCAGACTATTCCATAATTGACCAATATGAAGTTTCTTGCACTTGCTTTAAAGCATCTAAAGCTAGCTACGATTGTGCAAGAAATGGGACTGAATGGACAATTGGTCTGATACAGTATGCTAATTCCACTGCTCCTATTACATTACACACATGAGGAAAAGCCATGGGCCTAAATCATCCCTGGTGTAACTCCACTAATGTATCGGAAGGAATTTGTCTTGCTGTATCAAATACGTAAAGGATCACACTTTATTGGATTTTGACAAGCAGTAAGGGTCTGATCCTGCAAGGTGATACACTCATCAATTACCTTCATTGGGAGTTAAGGCCAAACATCCCCTCACACCCAGGACCTACTCCTTAAATCCTGAATAGCTTTCGGGAAACTTTATTCAGCCATATAACTAAAATGTAACGTGGTAATGCCTAAAAAAAAAATCAGTGCAGTCACTGAGGATCCTGGCAATGAAGGAAACATTCCTTAAGGTTCTTGCTTACATCTTAATATGCTACAAATGTATTTGAAAGAGCCACAAGATTGTGACATTATGGAGGGTATTTTTTGTATTTTTTTTTTTAAATAATGCATTTAGAAATAAATGAACTTATGTAAAACATTAAAATAGCAAGTCAACCCAAGTGTGATGAACTCTGGGATAAAAAAACTTCAAGTGCACAACTGATACAATTTTGCAACATTGTGTTGTGTAGAGAGTTAAGCAGACAGCAGGCACAATGACATGTTAAATTACCCACATGATGTATAGCTTAATGAACCCCCTTGTGTTGATCACGCTTGGCATTAATCAAGAGCCATGAACAGATTCCCTTATTTTCTCAATGCTGCACTGATAAACTGCAATTTCATTTAACCTTGGACAGGAACTTTAATAGCTTCCACGGGACAACTGTCAATACTTTCCTGGGTATACAGTGATTAAACTGCAACACAAGATGCATGTCATGAATTTTCTTCATTTGAAATTAGAGTTTTCATTTTTAATGACTATTTGCATAAGATATGCTGAAAATATGAAGACGTGTAAAGATTTACACATGCCTTAGACAGAAGTTCACCAAGACAGAGGTTTAAAAAAAAAACCAACAACATATTAATTAACATATTGAAATCTTTAAGTAACCTTTAGATTGTGACACAAGACAACAAAAGCAAAGAATTCAAAGCAAAGACTGACAATATGTCCTTAAGTTACCCCATTATGCAGCATACATTTTGTAACATTACACACTCCTCTAACCTTTCGAGCACAGGAATTGGCTAAGACGGTCAAATCCTTTGTGTCTCAACTTAAGTGTTTTCTATACAGGTCTTTGGGTGTCCTTGCTTTTCCGCTGGAGTAAGTCTGCCTGGAGTAGGGAAGCCTACAAGCCCAGCTTATCCTGGGTGCCTAAAGGTGGCTGGCACAAGTGGATCTGGCCCACATGGATTCAGTGAATCTAGAGGCCCCAACCAAATCAGAGCTGCTATACATTGCTGGGGTTGGGTGCTTACAGCACCATTTGTCACCTCTGACAAATTTGGCCCAATGGCTGCTATTTCATTTATTGTCTATATACACTTCAATGTATGCCAGGCTGTAATGCCAATAGCTCTAACACAATACAATCAGAATGTTGGGGAAGCTTGTGTTATAAAGTAGAAAAAGTGGTTCATTTTTTTCATTGTCATCTAATTTGTGAGAGAGAGAGAGAGAGAGAGAGAGATCATCATACCAGTTATTCCATCCCACACTTTCCCAGTTGCCCACTGCTTGTTTTAATTCTGCGGGCCACCAGCAAAGCCTCTGAGAGACACTGGCAGTCCAAAGACCACAATCTGAGAACCACTGAATGAAGAGCTTGTGGTTTACAATGAAAATAACAACTTCAGATATGGGTGAGAGTGGTGACTCCATGAATTGCCTTCCATATTCATCTGTAAAGATTAAAAATAAAAAAAAGTAGCAGTAAGTTTAGAATTTGGGCAAACTTTAGAAAATGTTAACATTAGAAACTTTATTTTAATGGAAAATTGGGTTTTCAACTAAACATTTTTTGTTGAAAAAGTCATCCTCCATGTGGCACCCAAACCACACAACTGCCATGATGAATGGCCACCCCTCCTGGGAAATGTAGTCCAAACAGGAAGCCCATCATATAGAAGAGAATGAGAGCAAGAGACACCCAAAATATAATTCCTCTGAGGCATCATGGTGGCATTTAAGAATCAAACTAATTCAGCTTCCACCCAAAATATTTCAGGTTTAGATTTTTCACCCAAACCTTGACGTTTTTTGCAGAAAAAAGCCCCCAAAATTCTGAACACCTCTAATTAAAGTGAACTACAAAAAAGTAACTAAATAAAAAAATCCAAATATGAGGGGTATGTTTTAACCCTTAGGCCGTATCACACACTAGGGACAAACACACTGTCTACTCTATGGACTAATATGATGAAAAAACATCTGGAGCATTTTCCACACTGTAGGGCTGAAATCCTAGCTCCATTGCACTCATTTGGAGCTTTGCCACTGCCGTCATCGCAGTCAAGATTTCACTCTGGAGCTCCCATCAGCACCAGCACATGAACCAGTGGTAGCACCAATGGGAATTTTGTTCTAAAATGTCCTAGTTTACACACCACTCTACTGGCAATGTGTACGTTTCCAAAATTTGCTAGGGAATATCATGTGTTTAGGAAAATCTGGCAAGAACCTGGAAAACCTCTGTCTCACCTGATTAAAGTACCATTTTTCATCATCAGAAAGATCAGTGGAACATGTTGGGGTAGAGGGTATCAGAAGGCATAGGGTTCACCACCTTCCTCACATTTCCTTCTTCCATATCCATCATTTCCCATTGGATCATTAATGACTGCATTCCTGCAAACACTCAGAGAACTTACGAAAACTTTAGTTAATAACACGGCATTCAAAATAAGGAGACGATACTCCAGGCTTTACAGATAAAACTTTGGGGACCAGTAACCTCAAGTCATAATAGTTAAACTTCTTAGATTTCAACTTGATTTGAGTGTAGCATTTAACATCAGAGGGACAATGAACTTCCTGGGACTTGACTCATTCAGTGAGGGAGCATCGGGGGTGGGGGCGAGGGGTGGGGGAGTAAATTAAAGTTGTGCTGGTAAACAAATCTGGCATGTCTAGCTTTCGAGTGCTTGACTTTGGAACCTTAAGATTGTTTTAATGTCATTTTTAAAATATAACTTCCTAGGTTTTTTAAGGAATTGTAAAAAAACAAATTCCACTATGTGGCTAATCAGCAGTGTTAGAGCCCTTAGATCCACAGCACTGTTATGTCACTTGAGCAAATGGAGTAACTGAATCCAGTAGTAGTTTGTCAGCCTCTACGTGGGCCAGCTACTAGAGGGAGATGAGGCACACATTTTTGGCAGTGGGTTTCACACCTATTTGGCAATAGCAGATGAATGTTGAAATTCTGGAATCCTGGCTTCTGAAGGGAGACTCACCCTGACCCCTCCAGCCTGTCCTCTCCCTGTTGAATTTATTCAGTTCAGATCTTGTTAAAGGTGTGGCTACAGTTTTTACTATGTAAAACACTCCTGCTCTGTGTTTCCTGTTCCACTTATGTTTAACAGTCTTTTTTTTTTGTTTTTTTTTTGGGTGGATTAGCCTCCAATAACTGGGAGGAGCAGCTTTGTATCATTTTTGGGTTCCTTAGCTGCTTCAGTAAATGCATATCTCTTGCTGCTGATCTCTTAGCCCTTGTCTTCACTAAAAAAAGGGTGTGTTCTTACATTGTTAGCTAATGTGGTAACTAGCAAGGAGTAAAATGCTAATGGAGAGTCCTGCACTTAGGATGGAAGAATCCCACGCACTGCTACAGACTGGGGACCAACTGGCTAGGCAGCAGTTCTGCAGAAAAGATCTGGGCATTACAGTGGAAAAGAAGTTGGATATGAGTCAACAGTGTGCCCTTGTTGCCAAGAAGGCTAACGGCATATAGGGCTGCATTAATAATTGCCAGCAGATCAAGGGAAGTGATTATTCCCCTCTATTCAGCACTGGTGAGGCCACATCTGGAGTACTGTGTCCAGTTTTGAGCCCCCCGCTACTGAAAGGGTGTGGACAAATTGGAGAGAGTCCAACAGAAGGCAACAACAATGATTAGGGGGGTGGGGCACATGACTTATGAGGAGAGGCTGTGGGAACTGGGCTTATTTAGTCTGCAGAAGAGTGAGGGGGGATTTAATAGCAGCTTTCAACTACCTGAAGGGAGATTCCAAAGAGGATGGAGCTAGGCTGTTCTCAGTGGTGCAGATGACAGAACAAGGAGCAATGGTCTCAAGTTGCAGTGACGAAGGTCTAGTTTGGATACTAGGAAAAACATTTTCACTAGGAGGGTGGTAAAGCACTGGAATGGATTACCTAGGGAGGTGGTAGAATCTCCATCCTTATAGTTTTTTAAGGCTCATCTTGACAAAGCCCTGGCTGGGATGATTTAGTTGAGGTTGGTCCTGCTTTGAGCAGGGGGTTGAACTAGATGATCTCCTGAGGTCCCTTCCAACCCTCATCTTCTATGATTCTATGAGCTGTTGTGGTGCACTGCTATTATTTTAACAGGTGTGAGTGCAGATGAACAGCCTTTACCTCAGTCAAAGCCCACCTAAAGACAATTAAATTAAATACCCATCCAGTGGCAACTGATTGAATTTCTTTTTGACTCCTGTGGCCACCAGTGAGTCCTTGAATAATCTTAAAATGGTGTTGAGGATCTTGCAACAGGGTGAGATTGTGGGAAAGTTTGATGTAAACTTTTTTTTAAGAAAAGGTATTAAGGTATTATACAGTAATAACTCCAAGCACTGCAGCAGGACTGGTGTAAAATGTAGCGCTTGGGATTACTACTGCAGAATACTACAATACTTTAAAAAAAAGTCAGAGTGCAAATATTGGAATTTGCATCATTATTTCTGGATCACTTTGTACTTCTCTTACTTTGATATCAAATATCAGTGGATTAAGATAAGAAACTGAATTATAGTAAAAAGGCAGTGATGTGGCAGAAGAATGGGGTTCTTATTGATGGATATCCCTAAGGGATTTGGTAGGCTGTACATAACAGACCCTGTAATGTTTGGTTTACAGGGGTTAGCATAAGACAAACGCTTGTGAATCTGCCTGAAGAATTGTCACCAATACTACACACACTTTCTCCTTCCCCTCTATCCCCAAAGGTTCTTTAAATTCTTAAACCACTTCAACTCCTTAAAGTTAAACCCACGTTTTAAATCAGTGAGGTGGGTTTGAGATCTTACTTTGCGTGGAGTCTATGGTTCTATACAAATATTACACACAAAAAAACTTCATTAAAAGAACATTATTAAGATTGCAAGATCAAGCACTCAAGTGATGGGAAATGTCATAATTCAGCCCTGTTGGGAATAGGCATCCTGATGCATTTTTAATTACATGATCACATACTATTTTTAATGTGGTTTATGTGTGTAATTGACCAGGGTTTTTTAAAAAAAAAAAAAAACTTTAAAAAACAGAAATTCCATTATGTGGCATCATACTGACACCCACATGGTTCATCAGCAGGGTTGGAATCATTATTGCCACTGCACAGATTTCTGCCCTTGAGTTAAGAGAATAACTGATAGCAACAATAGGTTGTCATCTGCTCTGTGGACAAGCACTAGAAAGGGATGGGACATACATTTTGCCAGAGATTTGCACTGATATTTACTGACGATAGAGGAATGGTGAGACTCAGGAATCGTGGGTTCCATTCTAGCCTCCAGAAAGGAGTGTTTTCTACTTCTAAAATCTTCTGCGCCCATTCCCTCCAACTACATCCCCTTCTGCCCTGTCCCCTCCAATCTGTCCCCGTCCCCGTCCCATCTCTTCCCCATCACTGATTCCTTATTCCAGTCCCAGTCTCCACTCCTCAGGCTTCTCCTCTCAGTCCCAGTTTCCTTGGCCAGCCAGTCTTAGTCTCCACCTCCAGATTTGTTGTCTGATTTAAATCTCCCCCACTTCCATTATCAGAATCTCCACTCAGTCAGTCCGAGTCTCTCCTCCCCTGTTCTGGCTCCCAGTCCTAGCTTCCCTTCACACTTTGGTTCACAGTTGCAATCTGTTTGACTAATCAGTCCATCTCCTTGCCCAAAAGTTCCAGTTTTTCTCCTCACTTCCAGTCCTAATCTCACCAGACTCCTTGTCCCAATAAATGTATTTCTCTCCCCACTCCCCTCCCCCACTCCAGTCTGGCTTTTGTCCCCTGTAGAGGAGGTGGGTCTTTCCCTCCCTGTCAGTCTCGGAGGGAGGCCATGCCCCCTCGCTGCCGCAAACTGTGGGCAGACTTTAGGCAGGAGATTAGTTTTTCACAGTCTATAGCCTTAAGCCTTCAGGTGGAGTGGGGCCAGCAAAGCAGTCTCTAGCTTCCGACTCTCAGCCAGGACGGTGATGGCAAAGCAGTCTCTAGCTTCCGACTCTCAGCCAGGACGGTGATGGCAAAGCAGTCTCTAGCCCAATGAGGCTTCACAGGCCAGGATGAGACTATCACACCAAGGATGGGGTGGCAAGGGATGGGGATGGGGACGTGGGCCCTCCTGACTCCACCGTGTCCCAGCCCAGGGCCCCATCAGTGGCAGAGTGTTCCGTCACTGGGTCAGCGGGGCTCCAGCCGCAACTCACTGACAAGGGCTCAAGTGTGAGCTCAGCCAGACCTAAGTCGGCTATTCCTGGGCTACTTCCTCCACCCCTGTTCCCATGTACCTGCGGCCAAGGGTCAGCATCAGCCTCCTTGGGGTACGTTGCCAGAGTAGTCCAAGCAATCCTCACTGTTTGGGCTGTCCAACAACTGAGGCGGGTCGGGTGATTCCTCAGAGTAGGTGGGGTCCCTGCTGACTCCTCTGTCCAGCAGTAGGCAGGAGATGTCCTTCTCCTTCAGTGGCTGCCTCCTGTCTGAGTTGTGTGGCCCGCACTTCATACTTCCGGTTCCTGTCCTGGCTCTGCCGCTCCGCTTTTGGTTAGTGGGCGTGGCTTCCCTGACTCCGCCCTCCAGGGGTTGAGTGGCAATCCTTCCCTGTCAGTCTCAGAGGGAGGCCATGCCCCCTCACTACATCCCTTCTGCATTTGAATTAGATAACTACCTCCTCCAGCCTCTCTGGGTACCAGCAGGGAGGGTCACTGAGAGCACCTGAGAGACAAGCTCCCTGCTCTCAGTTCTGATATCTGGCTCCATCCCAGCCTACAGCAGCCATTACTAGAAATGTTTGGTTTCAGCTCTTGTAGCCCTGGGCTGGAAGGAGCATGCTCAGTTGCTCTACAGGGATGATGCATGCCCAGACTGGTTAGCATTAGGAGCTGTGAGAAGCCGGAGCATGCTCAGTGATGACTGACTGGAGATTTTAGCTGCTAAAAACTCAAAAAGTCTCTACTGAGCATGTGCGACCTTGTGATTTTTCAAAGGCTGATAACAGCCAAATTTGAGCTGATTTTCACAATGATAGCAAAAGGCACTTCCCTGACACAAAGCATACTCCTGGCCAAATTTCAACTCTGTGCTCCAGAGTATGGGGGTGCAAGAGCTGTTCAAACAAAAGATCATTGGAATTTTTTTATCATGGGCAAAACAATGTATTTTTCCCTAGCATCACTCTTGGAAATGGAAACGTCGTTTTGGCTAAAATTCTCCCTCCTCCTATTCTCCACCTCAAAGAAAAAAAAAAAAAAACCCCACACAAGAAAGTCAGCCCATTACAAACATGTGGCATGGAAATTTTCAGCCCAAAAAGTTAATGTTTGGCAAAATCTGAAGCAAATGAAAATTGAGTTTTATAATGGCAACTATCAGACCATCTTAATAGGGGGTCCTACCAGTGCTGCTTGTGAATTCTTAAAGCTCTCCTCTGATTGCTCTTGGTTTAGTTCACTGTTCTGTTTGGTCCTGGGATTAGAATATTTGAGTAGTTCAGGATCCTACGTATCATATTCCTGTTTTAAGAACTCACTAAATCTTTCAAAAATAAAAAACATTATTGCATTTTTATTTTTGATCTATTGCTTTGTGACCAGCACAATTCTTCTATATGAGCTTAAAATCACATCCTGACAATCTTTCGTATGCTGTGCCCGGGTCCCAAATCCTTTAGGGGTTTATGGATTGTAACCACCACTTGAACTGTGCCCTGGATTGGCGAAGCACAGGATGGGCAGTGAGACAATGCCCCCTCTGAATGATTCCATCTCCAGCCTGCCCTTTCCCAAACTGCAAATATCCATGATGTACCCAGAAAGGGTTTCCCTATGGTTGCTGGAAGGAGGTAGGGGGACAATCTGCTGAGGTGCATTTCCACTTTCATGCTTGCTTACCACCTAGCTTACCAGGTCTTTACCCCTTCCGCCCAGAGACAGAGGGGACAATTCGAGCCTATATTTGGTATGCAGCAAAATGGGCAGATTTTTAATAGAAGTTAAAGGTGGTATACTTAAAAGGGCTCTCACACCCTGAATGGAACTTGGAAAATGAATAAATAAACTGTTAACAGAAATACTGCCCCATGATGCTCAAACATGATTCCCAGATTTTAAGGCAAGACTGTTATGATCATCTAGTCTGATTTCCTGCATAACACAGGACATAGAAATTTACCAAAAGATTTCTGCATCAAACCCAACAACTTGCAGTTGAACTAGACATGCCTTTTAGAAAGACATCTGATCTTGATTTAAAGTTTGTAAGATATATCATTTTCCTTGGCAATCTGTTCCAATAGTTAATTGCCCTCACTGTTAAAAAATTTACATCTTATTTCTAGTTTCAACTTTGCTAACTTCAGCTTCCAGCCATTGGATCTTGTTATGCCTTGACTGCTAGATTAAAGACTTTCTAGGGTCAGGTATCCTCTCCTTGTGCCGATGCCTATGGACCATGATCAAGTTGCCTCTTCACGTTTTCTTTAGTAAGCTAAATAGATTGAGTTCCTTTAGTTTCTCACTGTAAGGCATGCATTCCATCTCAAATCATCCCTGTTGATCTTTTCTGAATCTTCTCCGATTTTTCAAAATCCTTTTTAAAATGTTGACACCTTGGCTGGACACAGTATTCCACATGATGATGCACATAAGAAAAGTATTAGCTATATCCAAAGCTCAAATACATCTCTAATATCAAGGATAATTCAGTCTAATGTGAGAAATTAGTGGGAAGCTGATTTTGACAGGTTTTTATGGTTTTGGGGTTTTTTTTTAAATCTTTTACTCGTGTTTTAGCAACCAGTTCCATATACAGTAAAGCCAGGAATAAAAATGCAGAAGTTTTTGTTCAAGAAGAACATCATGAGGCTTGAAGCCTGATTTAAAAGATACTACCAAGTTTTGTCACCTGATGTTAAGTTGTAAAAGATCTCCTTGGTGCTACGAGAACACACGATTGTTAAAAAACTGAGGCAGAACTAATGATGTTCACTTCTCTATATATTGATAAAACTGAGCTCCACAATCCCTAACCTCTACCATGTTTGACAAATCTAGATTGGGGGGGAACTAAGCCAAAAGAACAAACACTGAGCAACAGTGGCATATCGCTGGAGGGTGGCACTGGCCTGGGGGGGCACCAGCTGGGCCCTTCATGACATGCAGAGGGTCGGGGGTGCAGGAGACTCTGAGGGGGCGGTTGAATGTTGCACAGGCGCAGGTGGGGGGTGGGGAGTTGTAGGTGACCAGGAGGAGGAACTCCACCTGCTACCCCCTGGCTGGGGGGGTGAGGCCCCCCCGCCCGGAGGGGAGCCAGCGCCGGACTCAATTGGGCTGTGGGGCTGGAGCAAGAGAGATGGGTGCTCCGCGGCGGGTAAGTGCAAGGGGGAGGCGGTGACAGAGCCTAGCCAGAGCTGATGGAGCCGCCGCCATGAGCGCCAGAAAGTCCCCAGGGCCCAGGAGGAGGAAAGTGGTGTGTGTCCCCCTGCAGGTATAGACCCCCACCTCCCCAGGGGAATTGGGGGGGCAGCACCATCTGGTGGGAGCCAGGGAGCCCTCCTGCCCTGCACGGGGGGTGCGTGAGGCGGATGGGGAATGTAAATATAAGCATTGGCCCCCAGGTGCCGGAGATCCGTGGTATGCCACTGCTGAGCAACCCATGAAGGTTTATTTCAACACTATTCTTTGTAAACTTTGGTTTAACAAAAAGAAATAAACACACAGTTGTGCTGTCTGCAGCCTCGATACACTTTGCTTCATTAAGTTAGAGTTGTGGTTTTTAAACTGAAACTACATTCTGGGCATTCTTCTGGCCCACCAGAGAGTCAGGAGCCTAGCATAATAAATAGACAAGATAGTTCCAAGGAGGTGAAACCCTTCTCCAGTCATTGAGGGTTTTTTAAAGAATTTTGTGGTCTTTGACCTCACCTAAGTTTCTCAATGATTTTGAAGAGGCACATGGATGCAAACTCCCCAATAAACTCCCACACAGCCTATCCTATTCCTATCCTCTTTCAATCTGTCTGTAAATGATGTCTTTATGTCTTTATGATGCCTAGAGATCCTACCTCCCGAGCACAGTTAGGCAAGTGACAAATTGCGACTGTCCCTCTTCCCCTTCCTTCCTTTTTCTTCTCCCTTACTCTCAATAATTCCCTCATTCTGGCATTCCCTGAACCCTAACTCTACCCCCAAATTAAAAATCAAACCAAATCAATATATGTTATGAAGAGAACTTTGTCAATTCATAGTCATGATCGTTTGCTTGTACGTTACATCCCTGCCCCATCCTTCTGTCCGTCTTTAGACTCTGAGCCTGCAAACACTTAGGGTACGTCTACGCTGACGGCGGCAAAGTTGCTGCCATCAGATCGACCTAGCGGTCAGTGAAGACCCACTCAATCGATGCAGAAGTAGATGCAGTAAAACCACCCCCTCAAGTGGCGTAGCGCTGCATCGACGGGAATGCAGTCCCCATCGGCGCAGTGCAGTGAAGACGCCACGCAGAAGAGAAGCACAGCAGTCGACGGGAGTTATGCAAGCTACTCTGTGTAGCTTGAGTAACTCCCGTTGACTGCCACCGAATCGCCAGGTAAGTGTAGACCGGGCCTTAGCCATACGCTGAACTTCAAGCACAAGTAGACTCAGGAAGCCATTGGGACTATGCGTATACTTAAAGTTAAGCATGGGCATAAGCGCTGTAAGACTGGGACCATAAATCCCAATCCTGCAATATGTTGCATGCCGGCAGACTGCTGTACCCACACAGCGTCTCAATGCACAGCAGTCTATTCACATGCAAAAAACTGCAGAATTGGGACCTTAGACGGCAAATACCCTGGAGCAGGGAATGTTTTTTTATTTGTTTCTACAACACCCAGCATAGTGGAGCCCCAGTCCCGACTGGCACCTTTAGATGCCACCATTATCTAATCTATTTATCGGCAACAATAAATAAGTTTGACTGTATGCACTTATTTTTGTTCCATACGCAAAGACCGTGGAGTTGCATGGATATATCAGACAGCAGAATTTTTCCCAGAGTTTCTAAATAAACAAGTATGCTTTCTTCACTGTGGTTTTAAATGTTGATTGAAACAGGACATTTTTATTAGACTATGATTATGGACATTTATCTAAAATATTGTGCTAAAATAATGTTCTCATTTTTTTCATTCTCGTTTGGTAAACAAAGAGGTCTGTGCACGGGAGAGGGGATACATTTCCTACTTTGGTAAAAAGAATGTTGTGGAATAAAAAAACCTGGCCTGATGGTGACAGTGGTTCATCACTAAGAGAGATTACTGATTGGCTGGAGTGTAGTGGGGGCAGGATTAAGGAGCTGTGCTACACTCGTAAATTGGATAAGCCAGATCCTAAATATGTCCAAGGGGGCAAAAGTGTCACTTAACTAGGGTACAGTTTCCTGTGACACTGAACGAAAAAAGGGTAAGAAAGAAGAGTTAGGGCTACATTCACCCCTGAGTTATGTTGGTTTCCACTGGTGTACGCCCAGACTCAAGGCTCCATAAGTGGCAACTCTTTCAGAGAGGGAGTTTGCAATGCTAGTGAGTGGTCACTACCTCTTCTCCTGGTTGTGGGAAACCTGTAGTTAGCCTTTGCAGACAGAAAACTGGGTGTTGCCAGCCAAAGAAGGGTATGACTAGGTGCATGTATTTGTGCTGACTCAAAGAAAGAGGACAGTGGGTGGGACATCAGCTTCCCTCCCTGCAGCATGAGAGACCTGGCCAGCACAGAGAGGTGCAATTTATATCTCTGTGGGTCGGGGTGTGTGAATTTATCCCAGTGGGTCACATTTAGCCCTAGCGAAAGTTGGTTCCACACCACTGACTTCACCTATTTACTCCAAGGCTGAATTTGACCCATAACTTTGGCAATTGCCAATAGGTGGACAGACTATTTGCTTTGCCATATTAATGCTATTGTTAGATTTGCTCATAGACACATAACAAAGATAGAAAGTGTCCTATGATTAGTAGATAAAACGATGTTTTGAAAAGAAAAATCTATTAACTTGTATGACCCAGAGTTGAAAATTACATTCCTACTGAATTTATTTATGTTATAGAAACCTTTTGAAGCAGCAGCAGTACAAGCATTAACTAGATCATTATTTACAACTCTAATTCAGAAGAGAGGGGAAAGAGAAGATTGCCTTAAAGATAAAAAGTGAAACAAGAATTCATCTATTTAGGTATGCTAGCACTGTATGTCTTATTACTAGTCAAATGTCATTGACTATCTGGCATATTAAGGCAAACTATTCCTGAAAATGTAAACAGAATCAGCAATCCAGTCAGCAGATGCAAATTACTAAATCATTTATGCAAACAGATGTTTGGAATAGCTTTTTACAGCAGACATATTTAAGTAGGAAAGTGTCTTCAGCTGAAGTTACTTAAGTCAACCTGCTTCCTCTATTTTAAAGATCAGGTATTTTGATGACTAAAACGTTGATAATATCACACATTTATATATTACCAGTCACCAGAAAAACAGGGCCTCAAGGTGATTTCAAGATTGTGGGCCTGCTCCGGCTCCCAGGTGCCCGAATATTAAGGTGATGGAGCATACAGAGTTGGATGCTGATGGGTGTTTTGCTGCTGATTCCAGATGGAACAAGATCAGGTCCTGAATAATACATACAAAATACACTGTTACT
The DNA here is from genome assembly GCF_026122565.2 of Emydura macquarii macquarii. Lineage (NCBI taxonomy): Eukaryota > Metazoa > Chordata > Testudines > Chelidae > Emydura > Emydura macquarii. The sequence continues at coordinate 21,003,355 of NW_027132559.1, forward strand.
GAAGGCTGGGCAAGTAGGGAGGGGTTATTCTAAATTGTAGTTCAACCTGAACTATAGCTTCTAGTCCCACAATAGAAGCTACTATACAGAAATGGCAATGTTTAAGTTTTTAGGCAGGACAAGAGGTAAAGCTGTAAATAAACTGAAATTAATATATGAAGCATATATTTGACAAGATTCCTTTTCAGACACTAACAAATACTACTAAAAATGGCTCTGTATTGAAGACCCAAGACAACCTACTTAACCCTTTAATTAGCTCCTGATAGCCATCAGGCAGCCACATGTCAGTGGCAGATATCACACGGGAATCTTGCTTTCCAGCCCTCTTCTCTAAGCATCAGAATACAATGGATATTAAACTAAGAGCCTCACCTCTGTTACAAATTTGTTATGAGCCTAAATTGACATCTGTGACAACTTAGTTGTCTTTTGATGAGTTAGTAGCTTGATACAGTTTTTACAATCATAAAAATTAAGTTTTAGATGGTCCATTTCTTGAACTGTGAACCAGTCTGAAAGAGGACTGGGACAGTTTTTGAAAGACAAAGATCTTCTTGTAGAAGGTTTATGTTTCAAAATGCTAATCTTGCGTTATTTGCAGTCTCATCATTTTTTTCCCCCTTAAAATCAACACACAGCCCTGGTCTACACTTACCTGGAGATTCAGCGGCAGTCGACGGGAGTTATGCAAGCTACGCAGAGTAGCTTGGGTAACTCCCATCGGCTGCTGTGCTTCCCTTCTGCGCAGAGTCTTCACTGCACTGTGCCACTTGAGGGGGTGGTTTACCAGCATTGACTTCCTGATCGATTGAGCGGGTCTACACTGACCGCTCAATCGATCCAGAAAGATCAATCTGACGGTGGTGACTTTGCCACCATCAGTATAGACATGAGTCAAATTGGGTACCCCAGTGTGAATCCAGTGAAATCAATGCAGTTGCTTTGAATTCACTCCAATGTAACTGAGAACAATGACACTGAAAATCATTATTGTTCTTCTACACCTGAGCTGCTCCTAAAATATATAAATATCCGAGTTAGTCCACCTCTTTAACCTGAATAGAAATAAATATTATTCTACCTCACTGAAAAAATAATTATAATGAGCAATTTAATAATGGCCACAGTTTATTTTCCATATTTTATTTTCTGATTTCAAGTAAATATTCTAAATTGAATCCAAAATATACCTTGTTCCAATCACACTCAAATCATGTTACTTAGTATTCTTACTATGAAAATCATGAAATACAGTAGGTAAAGATTTATTGTATCTCTTTAAAAGATAAATAATTCATAGAATACATTAGATGGAATATTATAGACATTTTTTAAATCAACAGGATAGCTATTTCTTTCAGTTTATGTGGTTTAGAATACTTTTAATCTTGTGGTAGATAGATAAGTTATGTCTCTGAAAACAAGAGAAGGAAAGAGAGGAACAAAAAGGAGGATTATGTAAAAGACAAAAAGACCCTTCTTTGCAAAAGCATCCAAGCACTTGTTTAAAATTAAGCACATACTTAAATCAATAGGATTTAATGCTTACATTATTTTCTGAATAGGGATGGTCTTAAGCATACTTTTCCCTGAATTGGAGCCTAAACTGTGCTCTATAGCATATAGACAAAATCATACCAGAGACAGGACTATAATGAATATCAAACCAAATCTGTTAATAAATCCATTTAATTTATTCTATAATTGGGGTAAGGAGAAATTGCAGAAAGGGGAAAAGCAAATATTTTTAACTGTATTTACAGTCAAAAACATTGTTTAAAAATATATTCTCCTCTTCTCTGGAACTTAAAACATTAAAGCAGAGGGTGCCACATTTTTACCGCCCAGTTGAAATGACAATCTTGTGGTTAATGGAAGACCACAGTGTACATTGACTGCTATAGGTCACTATAAAAATCCAAGCTATTGGTTTCTAATCTAAAGATAGATGACATACTAAAAATAGAGCTACTTTTCCTGTGTCACATAGGATGAGGCAGCAATTTTATTCTCTCTTTTAAAGGTCTGATAAATTATTTGACTGGGATCGTGCAGTCAAATCTAGAAATCTGGCAGTAATTCAAACAGGTTTAGTAAGGATTATCCAGTTGAATCAGGAAGAACCTGAAAAATTATTTTTGGATCCAAAGATATTCTCAGTTTAATTTGACATCTGTGTTTTAGCACTGGATTGTTGTGATTGTTGCCATTTCATTATAAATGAGAAAGGTATTCAGTCATGCTGAATGGGGATATTTATATGTAAATATAGGAATTTTTGCTCTGGTAATACTTTTATTTCTGGGACTGAAGTTTCTCTGATTCTCCAAATGCTATATTAACTATCAAAAACAAAAACCTGACACAAAGTAAAGTAAAACCAAAATACAGATCTATTATTCTCAGAACATGTTTTAGGTCCACTCCCACACAACAGCCACTAAAAATACGTAATGAGGCTAAGATAATGGTCTGACCAAATTCATGCCTGGTATAACTCCATGGAAATCAAAGGGAAATCAGCGGAGTTGCAGCAGGAGTGTAAGTGAGTGGTCACTGGGCTAAAGGGCACAAGCCACCTCTCTTACTCACTAAGAAAATATGAATATACATTAGTGATTGAATAAAAACCCTCTATTAAAAAGATATTTATTTTGCAAAGTTAAGCATTCAAAAGTTAGGAAAATCCAGAATTAAGCTTGCCGGTATAACTTTAATTTGGGCTCTGTGTGTATATGCATTATAACACAATCTTTAATTACATGATCACATACTGTTTTTTTCCCCAACGGTATCGCTACTTCATTCGGTGCACAGGATAGATGGGGCTCACTGAATGAGCGGCTATTCACTCTTTCATTTTATCCTTATCATTCAATATATGGCTCCATGCCTTATTTACTGCACACCATTCACACCCTTGTCTGAATACTGAATTATTAATGTATTCAAGCTAGTGCTTATTGCCATAGTTTCTGAATATTTCACAAACATTAATTAATTTATCCTTTCAACACTGCTGTGAAATCAGATATTATTATACCCATTTTAGAGACAAAGAGCTGAAGCTCAGAGGTATTAAGGACAAAATTGTTAAAAGTGTCCACTAATTTTGGGTGCTCAAATTTACATGCCTAGAGCCTGATTTTTCAGAGTACTTAGCATTTTTATGGCACTTAATATATATGAAGCACAGTTCCCATTGACGTCAGTTGCAGTTGTGAGTGCTCATTACTTCTGCAAATCAACCTCAAATGTCTCAAGCTGCGCACTCAGAAAATGAGGAACCCAAAGTTAGGGCTAGTCTACACTTAAAACTTACAGCAGCACAGCTGTATTGGTGGTACAATTGTGCCGCTGTAAGAGTGCTTGTGTAGCCGCATTATGTCGACAGGAGAGAGCTCTCCTGCTGACATAATAAAACCACTTAAACAAGTGGCAGTAGCTATGTCTGGGGAAGAGCATCTGTCACCAACATAGCACTGTCCACACAAGCGCTTATCTGGGCAGAGTTTAAGTTGATCGAGGAGGTGTTTTTACACACTCCTGAGCGACAAAAGTTTTGCCAGCATAAGTGCTAGTGTAGACAAGGCTTTAATGGCCACCTATGAAAAATCTGGCTTAAGTGGTTTCTCCAGCATTAGCCAGAAACTTTGCGGCAAAGGCAGGGACAGAATCCAAGATTCCAAGGTAGCATTCACCTGCCTTAGCCACAAGACCATGCTTTCTCTTTCTGCCTATCCCTGCCTCATTCATTACACACCTTCCAGCTTCTTCAGCAATCAAGACACCGTACTATCGACAACAACCTCATGCCCCTCTGATACATTCCCTGAGCACCATCCATCCTGTGCTGGGAATGAGGCAGGTGTACTGTTGAAAAACTAGCATGTGATCATGTAATTAAGAATTGCCTCATAATGCATACACACAAGGGGGACAAATTAAGGTTGCACAGGCAAACTTGCAGGGGTCCTGGACAGGTGGAAGGAGCTGCAGATAACACCAAAGTATGCTAACAATTGTTGCAGTCATTTCATGACTTTTCAATGCTTGAGTTTGCAACCTTACCACTTTTTTAATGTGGGTTTTTAAAATGCAAATTCTTAATTTTTTGCCTAAAACAAGAAGCTGAAAAACCAGTAATTCCATTATATTGAATCACACTGATCCCCCATATGGTTTAACAGCAGGGTTGGGACCTTTAGATTTATAGAACAGATCTTTGCCATTAAGATAACAGAGTAACAGTAGCAGATGTAGGCTGTTAACCTCTATGTGGACCAGCCACAAAAGTTGGATAAGACACACAATTTGCTGGTGGTTTTCACAGCTGGTTGCTAGGCAGCAGAAGAATGTTGAGACTCAGGAATCTTGAGTTCCGTTCTAGTTCACGCTCTGCTCCCACTGCCTCCTTTAGCCTGCCCTTTCTCTTCTCTGTTCCTCACCTCTCTGCATTTGAGTCAGACAGCTTCCTCCTTCTCCTCTAAGCTGCCTGAGCACCAGCAGAAGGAGCATTGCAAACTTTAGCAAAGCTTTTGATACGGTCTCTCACAGTATTCTTATCAGCAAGTTAAAGAAGTATGGGTTGGATGAATGGACTATAAAAATGGAGAACTGGCTAGAGCATAGGGCTCAACGAGTAGTGATCAATGGCTCCATGTCTAGCTGGCAGCCGGTCTCAAGCGGAGTGCCCCAGGGGTCGGTCCTGGGGCCGGTTTTGTTCAACATCTTCATTAATGATCTGGAGGATAGGGTAGATTGCACCCTCAGCAAGTTTGCAGATGACACTAAGCGAGGGGGAGTGGTAGATACCCTGGAAGGTAGGGATAGGATACAGAAGGACCTAAACAAACTGGAGGATTGGGCCAAAAGAAATCTGATGAGGTTTAACAAGGACAAGTGTAGAGTCCTGCACTTAGGACGGAAGAATCCCATGCACAGCTACAGACTGGGGACTGACGAGCTAGGCAGCAGTTCTGCAGAAAAGGACCTGGGGGTAACAGTGGATAAGAAGCTGGATATGAGTCAGCAGTGTGCCCTGGTTGCCAAGAAGATTAATAGCATATTGGGCTCCATTAATAGGAGCATTGCCAACAGATCAAGGGAAGTGATTATTCCCCTCTATTCGGAACTGGTGAGGCCGCATTTGGAGTATTGTGTCCAGTTTTGGGCCCCCCACTACAAAAAGGATGTGGACAAGTTGGAGAGAGTCCAATGGAGGGCAACAAAAATGATTAGGGGGCTGGAGCACAAGACTTATGAGGAGAGGCTGAGGGAACTAGGCTTGTTTAGTCTGCAGAAAAGAAGAATGAAGGGGGATTTGATAGCAGCCTTTAACTACCTGAAAGGGGGTTCCAGGGAGGATGGGGCTAGGCTGTTCTCAGTGGTGGCAGATGACAGAACAAGGAGCTACAGTCTCAAGTTGCAGTGGGGGAGGTCTAGGTTGGACATTAGGAAAAAGTTTTTCACTAGGAGGGTGGTGAAGCACTGGAATGGGTTACCTAGGGAGGTGGTGGAATATCCATCTTTGGAGGTTTTTAAACTGCAGCTTGACAAAGCCCTTGCTGGGATTATTTAGCTGCGGTTAGTCCTAGTTAGTCCTGCTTTGAGCAGGGGGTTGGACTAGATGACCTCCTGAGGTCCCTTCCAACTCTATGATTCTATGATTGTGAGCACAGGAGAGACAGTGCCCCTACTCTCAATTCTGGTGCCCTGAGTTATAATGCCCCCAACAGATGGGAAGACCAACTTTAGAGAAACTCCTGCTCAATACAGATGGACTCTCCCAACCTCTCACATGTTACTAGTGATCATGTGCAAGCAGTTATTTTCAGACGCTTATAACTTAGCAAAATTTGGGTGGATTTCATGGGAACAGCAAAAGGCACTTCTCTGACTTCCAGGGTAATACCCCTGCAAAATTTTGAGTCCCTTTTACAAAGCCAGACCTTCTCAAAAAAAAGTAAGGTTTTTTTTTTAAGATTGGCTACACAATGTATTTGTCCCTATTTCATTTTCAGAATTGGCAGAATCATTTTTGCTGAAATTTGCAGACATGATCTGATCTTTGGCCAAGACCCAGCATGGAAAATTTCTGCCTGAACAATTGAAGTTTGACAAAGTCTATAAACAACTGAAAACAAGGTCTTATAACGGAACATGTTAGGCAACCTTCATTGTAGGCAGCAGAACCAGCTCCACCTATAAAAATGTGATAATAACAACATATATATTCATGGCCTAATTCTGACTATTCTGATGACCCATCTACATGTTGCATCTGCTACTCTTTTATTTTTACTGCTACTTTTATCCTCTTGATAGCCAAGAACTGGTCCCTGTTTGGGTAAGGTAATTTATCTGAGGGATATTAGCTTTGTTTTTGTGACACATTTTCAAACTGTTTGACCGTATTTGACAGCTGGCAACTTTTAGTCCATTTTAGTATTTTGTATGTGGGTATTTTGTTTTGTTATATTTTATGTCACTTCCAGGTCTTACAGTAAACACCTTATACATGGATTAAATAAAATGAATTTTACTTCTATTCAGAGAACCAATCTTTGGTCAGGCAGAAATTTGCCAGCTGCACTCTCTGTACATTGCTCCTTAGCAGCCTGTTGAAGCTCTAATGACGGATCTAATAAACCAGAAGTATTAGAAGGTCAGAGTGAACAACATTGCTCAGTTTGACCTTCTATTATTTATGGTTTGTCGGATCAGCCATCAAAGTTCCAAGCGAGTAGCTGATAAGAAGCAGAATCAGCAGCACAACCATGATACTGCAAAACTCTCACATTGCATGAATGGTGCCTCCTGGTTTTTGGTGACCTGTGCAGCCACCCATGTCACATGCCCCTAAAGCTGGCCCCTGCCCATTCACCATGTCACGTATAAATGGCTTTCGTTCAGTGTCAGTATTAAAAATACAGTTGCAAAATTGGTTCTCGTTCAGCTAAATACTCATCCTTAAAAAAATAAAGTCCACAAAAGTTCTTCATGCTCATATTTCCATCTCGTATAATTTAATTTATTTTTACACTTGCAAAGGCTCAATCAAACTCTTATTTAATATACAGTATGCACAAATAATGACTGCATTTCATCATTTAAGGGACAAATACAACCCCCTCACCTATGGCGGATGATGTTCCCCACGGCAGCAGAACTGATGTGATGAGGCTGGATTTGAGGAGGGGTGCACTTTCAGCATGAAGCTGAAGCCTCCCTGTGTGCCAGTATGCTGGGGGCATAGATCATAGGGTGCAAGGTGTGGGCCAAATTAGGGTGAGGACAGAACAGGACAATTCACTGGGTGAATCCCCCAGTCCTCATCCTGCTCCCACTACAGGGTTACACTGAGGCTGCAGCGGGCTAATTCAGCCACTTGAAGTAACCTCTGTGGAATGGCTCTGCAGCTACTTTGTGACATGGGAATAAAGATTCCTCTCCCTGGGCCCTCGGTTCATATGCCCAGTGCCTAGTCAGCTACCCAGGCTGGACACTAGTCCCAGACAGACCCTGACTCTTAGGAGTTTTTATTTTGCTAGTACACAGATTGCTGTAATCATGGTTCCATTTGTTTTGTTACACTTATTTTCACAAACATGTGAGCATTATCTATTTGGAACATAGTGAGGTGTGACTAAATGTGATATATTTCCTACTGGATATTTGTCCAAAGTATGTACAATTGACAATGCTAGGCAAAAGATTTATTAATTTCCACAATAAAAAAAGATCTCTGAAACTTGATATAATGTCTGCAAAATATTTTAAAGCACCATGGTCTCACTGAAATCATTTGGAATTTTGCCATTTACTTCAATAGTGAAAGCATCAATCCATATAGAAGTTTTCTACAAAAATAATCTCAGTCAAACCCTCCGTGACTGTGGAGTTACCTCTGTCTCATAGAACTTAAAGGTTCATTACAGTAAATCTGTGAATGTTTCCAATGAACACAACCTGCATGTCAGAAGTAATATGGAACCTAATTGTGATTATTTCATAAGGACAAATATAAATATTCTGATAAATTTGAACCATAAACAGCCTTTTTATGTCTTCCTGGGGTTATTAACTTTCAGGCCCTGTCTTTACATTAGGACACTGGATGTGCTAAATTATTATTCCCAATGAGCCAATTACAGCATTGCCAATTCTCATAAATGTATTCTGAGTCTCACAATATCAGCTGTGGGGTTATGAAAGACTCAGCTCCCAGAGTCAGATGATTACGTGAGAATCTCAGCTTTTGATTAAAAATAAAAAAGGCTCTAGCCCTCAGAGAAATGCTTGAAAAAGTATCCAGACGTCACCCTATAGGCTCAAACACTGAAAGGCAAATAAAATACCCTCACACCTTTTTTATTTTATTTCTTGATTTTTAAGTTAATCTCATGATTTTTTGAGTACTGACTCGTGATTTGTGAACACCTGGACTTGGCAATATTGCAATTATCTGAGGTCACATAGCCCATGGAAATTCCTATATACCTAGGACTGGAATAACTTCCCTATATGTCTCTATTGGGTGATGAATTATTTTTTAAGCAGAACTTCAAATGTTAATTCAGAGGCCTGTCCGACTCCGATCACAGGAGTGGGATGGTTCAGGTTGTCTCTATCTGCTGTTTCTTCTGAGGAAGAATGAATTTTAGCCCAGTGGGCCACTTGCTGCTTCTTTCTTCCTGACACAGACAAAGAGATTCTGCTATCTTCGGGCCAGACACAGGGGACATCTCTTCCCTTACTTTAAGGCACAGCCACTATTTGGTGGCTAATGTCCTGCATCCCTTGTCAAGTCATTGCTCTGTGTACCTTATTTCAACAACACGGACACAGCAGAGGATTTGGCCCATACACTTGAGTAAATACGAATGCAAGTGTCTCCAGGGAATTGAGGCTTGGACAGGGACTGGCAGGTTGTAGCTTAAGCCACACAAAGCAGAGAGGATGTGGATAGATTGGCAGAAGGAGTGCTTAATTTGTGCCAGGGTTTGCCAGGGCTGAGACCTGGCACCTCTAGGCTTGGCAATTCATAGCCCCAGCACCTCTAGGCTTCCCGCATCAGTTATGAAAGTAAAAAAAATTGCTTGAGCCGTGGCACCTAATTGCTTAAGCCCAAGCACTTCTTTCATTACAAATTAAGCACTGGGCAAAAGCAACCAAAAGAAGGAGGAGGTTGATTCAGCACCCTGACTGAGGGTGTGTGACCATCGGTCGCCACTTTGGTTTGTAACTCTGGAGACTTTCTAGTTCCTGAGCTGCTACTTGATGCCTGCATAGTGGTTGAAGCAAAAGGCCTACTTTTCCAGCTATAGATCGCAAAGCAGGACTAGGGTTTTTTAAAAATTTTTGTATTGAGGCCCTGCCTGAATTATTCATGCCTATTTGAGCTCAAGGTTAGACTCACGTACTGTACACAGCGATACACATTGAAAACTCCCAGAAGTATGATCTGGTCCAGAATGTGGTTGCCTAATCATTAAGTAGAGTTGCATGCTGAGATCACCTAGCACCATCGTTTCATAAACTGCTATGTTTCCTGGCAAGGGTTTAAAGTGTTTGTTTTGACCTATAGAGCTCTAAATGGACTGGGACCCACCTACCTGAGAAACTGCCCCTCTTCCAATGCCATACTGCTGTACTGGAGATAAACTTGGTTTAAACAGGAGATACTTGTTGCTAGGTAGTTGTATCCTCAGCTTTGGAACTTGTTTCCCATCTTGGCCTGCTACAGCCCAGCTTGGCTTGCCTTCCAGTCAGTGAAAAGCCATCTTTACTCTCAGGTTCTTGAGGAGAGGACATGATGATGATCCTGAGACAGGATTTAGAGAGTGTATGAGCATTTGAGGTCCCATTTGGCGCAATAGGGGTTATGTTTGTTGTTAGTAAAATTGGGTGTTGTGGAAACAGATTGTTTTATTTTAGTTAGTTAGTGTTGTGAATTTAAAAAAATGTATGGGTGACAACAACATACCTCCCTAGGATCTGGTATATCCATGCCTCAGTTTCCTGTTATCTGATGACACATGGAGGCAGGTGCTATTTCCCTAGGTCACTTCAAACCATTTCTCACCCCTCCCAGGGATTAGTTTGATAAAGTCGCTAACAGTACCACTCCTCCTGGCATCTGGTTCAATAAAATCACAAAATACCTTCAACAATTATTGAGTCCTGCCCTCCTAAGTCTTCTCTTCAAGCTTAGTTTCCTTTGTAGGGTGCATTGTCACCAAAAGAATTTGCTCCTAAAGCATCTAAGCCTTCCTTTATAGCTTAGTTCAGCCATTGCTCAGTCCCCGCTAGGGTTCTTCGTCAACCTACCTCCATCTAGATTCAGTCTCCCAGCTGCCACAGTCACCACATCTTCCTGGTCTTCCTTTGCAGATAGCTCCCAAAACGGCCCTTACCTTATACAGACAATTTTCAGAATTAGAAGCAGACCCTGCCTTTTATTTCCTGGCTTGGATTCAGCCTTATCACTTGATCAATCACATGATCACATTATGACATCTCCTCCCGCCCCTAAGGAGACATTTCCTCCCACTTGTCCCCCCAGACTACCTCCCCTAGAATTCCTGGCCTTGAAGTGATGGGCTGGATAACTGTGTTTGTTAGGTTAGGCTAGGTCTTTCAATGGCCACCATATTCTATTACAAGTTCTCAGAGGGTTTGGGATCGGTGTTTGACTAAATATTGAGATGCATCTTTTGTTTTATTTCCCATTTGCCTCAAGGGAAAGGAGGGAGGAAACACATGAAGGACTTCATACTAATAATCCTTTCATAGGCACTTGCCATGAAATTCACATCTAGACTGAGAACCCACACAAACCCTACACTATAATTAAGGTCCACTTCACCTTATTCCATGTAGGCCCTCTGCCCGGGGTGAATTTCATTTTAGCTATTGCGATGATGATATTAGAGTAAATTAGATCAAGTGGCGCCCCATCCTCCTCTCATTTACATTGATGATAATGATTAATAAAACTACATTGAAGTCAAAAATCTTTGTACCTGGAGAAAGATTTTTAAAGGTATTTAAGTGCCTCAAAGTGCAGATAGGTGCCTAATGGAATTTTCAAAATTATCTGGGAGCCTAACTGCCATTGATTTCAAGTGAATGAGAGGAGACTACTGCCAACATTGGCCATCTTGCTGGAAACGTGCAATATAGAAAAAGTAAGCCCTCTATTTGAAAAAAGATCATGTTCACTCTGATTTTAAAATCAGGGAGGAACTAGCTTTACTGTTGAAAAAAGTTTTATTTACAAATCTAATAAGTTTTCGATGATTGTTAAATAAGCATTAAAGCAAGATGGCATGACAAAAGATTTGTTGTTGTTTCAGGTCTGGGCAAACGGTATAATTTTTATTGGCACATGTGGTCAGATGAGAAGTGTGTATCCCCTCTCATGCATAATTACGCTGGGGCAAGCACCTCTAAGCTTGTACTGCCCCTGAGAAAGGAGGGCAGGCACCAATTAGAGCCAGTGGTCAGACTGTGGAGGGGTAATTCCTGATAATCTGGGTACTTGGAAACACCTGCACCAGCCTTGGCCTTTTTAAGATATGACTTAGAGTTAAAAAAGTGGCTGCATGCAGAGGTGTAGATGGTAAGTTCTACTACCATCTACTACTGCTTGTTTGTACAGTGCCGAGCACAACTGGGCCCCATTCTTGGATAGTCCTGAAGTACTACCATAATAAACAGGATTATTATTAATAATAATAATAATAGTTACTACCATGTGATAGGGTGAGGTTTACCATAGGTACTTTTAACTGTCATAATAACAGTTGCAGCCCATAACTGAAACCAACCAGTATGGACTCTTTATTTGACTATTATGTGGTGACAACATCAGTGCTAGTGGTAATTAACAACTTCATTTTCGATTCCATTGAATTCTGAGAAGTATATCTTATATCATTTATAAAGTTTCAGATTCCTTTTAATTGGAAACTTGTTTTCTTTCCCAATGTGTGTGTGTGTGTGTGTGTCTGTTTAAAAGATGTGTTTTTGTTTTTACTTCCATTGAATGAGCTAATGTAAGTCACTTATTTCTCATCTTTACTCCAGCACTCAAGGGTTGTGGTGTCATTCCAAACCTGTAAGAATAAATAACATTTTTTGCTTTCAACTCATTGTATAAAGCTGTGATTTATATGCACATGTATGCATGCCTAAATGTAAATTATTGCTAACAATTTTAGATTCAATAAAAATGTGTTTTATTAACAAATGCAAGTTCAGACTAAACCAATTAGATAAAGAGAAACACACAGTGGAATCAACATTCCAAAGACCTTTTAAACTGCATATTCTACTATTCAAGTAGTGGAAAAACAATACAATTACATGGAAGGACTTGTAGAGGCTTGCTTAATGCATGATGAACATGCTGACCAAATACTCAATCCTCCTACCTCTCTATCCCAGAAGTATCTGAAAGGAATAGGACAGCTGTACAGTCTCTCTGATTTTGGGCCACACTAGTGAATGGGATGACAGATGTAGAGCTACTCTTTCAAAGAAGGCAGGAACTCCTCTCTGTCAAACAAAGAAGATTGACAGTCTCAGAGCCCAATTTATGTGGTTAAAAAAGCCAGCTGCTTCTTTAACAGTTGTAGGCAGTATTCCTAGTGCAGCAGAAAGTAGATGAATAAATTAATAACTACTAACATGATGTTATCTGTTGAATTACTTTAACTACACAGTACTCTCACAATAAACTATAGTAGATTTAATGCCTGTTCCCTCATAGAAAAAAAAGGTGTCCATATAAACTACTAAACAAATTAGGTTCCTAAACTGGGAACTAAAAATGTCTCCAGTTTATGTATTATACCTAATTAGCAATCACCAATAAGATATACAAAATATAAAGCTCTTCTCAAATTACTGGCTGTATCTTGTATGAGAAATTAATTTCAAACATACTACCGAAAGGGCAAGGTTTTATGTGTGAACATGCTTTTAATTTACCAACGTTTGTAAGAAATGCATTTGAACCATTTTAACTAATACATTCCATATCTATTTTATCTACTTTTAATGTAGACACAAATGTATATTTAGAGAGTACTTTATCAGTATCTTTCAATTTTTCATCATCCAAGGATATAAGGGGGAAATAGAATATGTCCCGCAAAATGTACATGGTGAACAGTAGATTTTGAAGGGCAGTATTTGAAAAACACAAATGACAACATATAGCCAAAAATGATCTTCCTGTCAGAAACATTCAGCAATCATTAAAATGACAGACTTGTTTTGGTTAAAAATCTGTTGGACTGAAACCTACATAAAGAGATTTGGGGGTGAGGTGGGACTAATATTTTGCTGTTTATTGTTTAACTAGCAAAATAACTCCTGTAACTTTTTATTTTATGGTGAAAAATAAGATTTAGGAGATTCTGCCTTTTGAAATTTAGTAAAAAAGCTGTGTTTTAAAACTTTGCTAATTGTTAAGAGATACATCACATTAGTTAAATTGAATTAAGACACCAGAACTTTGAGCTAAGGGAGTAGTTGATTTATGAAATTTAGTTCTCACATTGGGCCTGATTAAAAGCCCACTGAAGCCAATGGGAGCTTTTCAATCAGGCAAACATCAAAACTAACAAATTGTAAATAACCTTCTATATTTACAAATTTGTTGAGCTCTAAGCATTTTGGGCAGGTAGAAGTTTGCAATACTGTACATAACAGAAATGTGAATTAAAACGATGGTGCATTTTAAGGGCAAGACACTAGAATTCTTTAATTTAAATCTGTAACTTTGCATTAAAGTGAAATATGTAATTCTATATGGTTTAAAAGAAAATGGGATACAGCACACATTGCGTTAGATTGTAATAAATCAGTGCATTAGAAGGATAAACGCTTGTAACTCAAAGAATTACTTGTAAATAGAACGGATAAAAGATAAAATATGTATTATCAATTAAGGCACTATTAAAATATCCATTAAAGATCAAGACGTGGGTTTTTTTTTTCCTTTTTCATTTCATGGTTCAAAAAATCCCCAAAAGATCAGAGATTCAGCTGCTACTCACTGAAGCGCAGTTTGCCATACCCTTCCACTGAGTAATCCTTTACTCCACACAGTCCTATTTGTTTCAAGGGGACCACTCAGGGGGTAAAGTGCTACTCAGTATGAGTAAGGGTGTCAGATTCTGGCCTTTCTAAGGAGTTTGGGATTACCCTTCCACGCTTTGGAGTGTCTTGGGTTCCTTTTAACATCCCCCCCTCCCCATTTGAGTCCTAGAGCTGATCATGGGTTTAATCGGAGCTCTCGGGGCTAAGGGGAACTAAACAGGAGTGACTGTCCTCTCCGGGCTGGGCTGTTCCTTCTAACTTGGTATTTCCCCAGTGTCACTGGGCTCTGATTAGGCAGGCACACGCAATGCCCCGGAAAACAAAGGGGGCAGCCAGCAGGATTATTGTAAAGGTGGGAAGTCACCGCCCCTCCTCCCTGCTAATCAAAGACAAAGGATCCGACGTGCCAGCCTCCGACCACCCCTAACAGTCTGCAATCGCTTCGCTTGAAAGTAGCCTCGGTAGCCTGCCAACAGCCAAAGGCACTCGGAGCTGCGGGCGAGAATCCGTGGTGTGTAGCCTGCGCCTTGGGCAAACGTAAAGTGGGGTGGGGGGGGAGGAGAGGGGGTAAAGAGTTCCAGCCCCCACTATCAGCTCCCCTCTCGCAAGAGGGCGCAGACCCTCGGGCCCATTCATAGCAACCCTGTTGCTGGCCCCTGCCAGCAGAACAAGTAGCAAACACACGTGCTTCGGGTCCTAGTGTCTCTCACACCCTAGGAAACAGGACGCAAAGGGGAGGAGAGACACAGAGCGAGAGAGATCAACACTCACAGAGCAGTGTCGGAGGGTTCCCTGTTAGCGTTCCCAGACAAGGGCGCTGTTCACACCGAGAGGGCGGAGCAGGGCGGGATCAGGGGAAGGGGTGGGAGCCGAGGGGCGGAGGGGGGCTGGGTAGGGTGCGAGCCACCGTGCTGAGCTGGGATTTGCCTTTTGTCCTTTACCCTCCCCGTCTGTCAGTGCTGAGGGCAAGAGTGATTGAGAGGGTGTGCGCTCGAATTTGTGGGAGTGTGTGTGGTTTGTAGGGAGTGCGCGCGCGCGTGCTAATTGTGTGAGTGTGGGGATGGCAGATGTGTGTGTGTGTGTGTGTGTTAGATATAGGGGAACGGTGGAGATCCCCGCTGTCCTCGTACAACATGGGTACCCAAGCAACCCGAAAAGGAAATCCAGCGCTCAGAAGCCCCTCTGATAATGAACTCACCTTGTTGATACAGTTGTATATAGGGCCGGGCACTCTCCGGCTTCGCTGTAATGTGTGTACCCGTGCCTTCCGATTAGGGGAGCCCTTCATCCCCTTCTGCCTGTGTACATGGTCATTTTTGACCTGGGCTGGAAATCAGTTTCCCTGCTGCGCAACAGGGAGTGTGCCCGTTCACACGGAGCAGAGCCCCAGAGACCATCCCGGCGTTTTTCTACTCACTGTGTCCCCCTTGCAGAGGGTTAGTCTGTCCTTTTATCTTGCAGCTCTCCTACAGGTCGTTAGATAATTAGCTAAACGCATTGTCAATCATGGCATTGGCCTCTCCTTGTAAAGGCCTGAATGCTGTGACTCCCCCTGATCTAAAATGCCAGGCTGGGTCTCTATTCCAGAGTCGAACTCAAGTACTTAAAGCACTAGCACTGTCCTTCCAAAAAATGCAGCGTCAGTGAAATGCACCAGCATGTTGCAATGCATATTTGCTCTTTCAAGTTCTTGACTTCTGCGACCAATTTTCCCCCCAGCTTCATCATGGCAGAAAAACTCATCAACGACCTGATCCAAAGTCCATTGAAGTCACTGGGCATCTTTCCACTGATTTCAAGAGGCTTTTGATCAGGCCCTGTCCGTGTGAATCTGAGTCTGAGAAATCCCCAAACCACACACCCTGTGCAAATCCCCCAGACTCTAATGGGGCAGTATAACGGATATGCGAGGGAAGGCGGACTTTGACTCCCAAAATGTTTTACTGAAGACAGAGTCAAATGTAAGTCATCTATGAACTTCCAATAGCGAGGCGGGGGGAGAGGCAGTGGGGACAAATGTCTTCAAGCGTGCCTTGTGTTTGATGACAGGAGAGCGTCCATTTTGCACAACAAAATGTATAACAAAGAGTTCACTTGAGAAAAGCCCTCTCCCGGCTGAAGTCTCTGTCCACCTCCGGTCAATATGACTGATCCACATTTTTTTTAAATCTAAATGACCCCCATTGTATCCCATTGGTAACTAGCGCTCCAGCGCTGGGGCACTTCACAGCATGTTTGGCGACTCCCACACTTCACACCTAACACCAATTATTTCCCTGCTCGTGTGAACGGGCATTCACGTTCTAGCCTCCCTTTTTACCAGGTTGTTCCCCTCTTTAGGGTTGACGCGTGTCAGGCACCTTGATATGCTTCTGGGCATGAAGGGGTAAATCGGTAAGAAATCACGCAACAGAATGAACTAGGGAATTGTTGTTGCCTCTCAGGCCAAGGAGGACACAATATGTGGTAGAAGCATCTACCAAGGAAATGCCCGAAGGAAAATCCCAAAAGAAAGATGGCTCTTTTCATCCTCACCGGTAGTGTTCTGGCTACTAAAGCTTCCTCAGAAATCTAACCCCAGCGAGCATCTCCCTCCCTCTGTGTCTCCCTAACCAACTGGAAAACGAACAAACCTGTTGATTAATGAACTGTTTGATGAGTATTATAAAATAGATATTTTTAAAATACACCTTTTGCACCTTTACTCCCGTTCCTCTGCTCTGCACCGGGTCACTACCCGTGCCCATTGTATGATATTTTTAGAAGTAGGCAAATATGCACCACATTTATTCTTAGAGATGCGAAGAGAGTTCGCCTTCAGAAAGGGGGGAGGGGTGGGAAGCGTCCCCGATTAGGAGGCCATCCTCCGGGACTAGTATATTTTATGATTCATCCAAATATATTTGGGGAAGAGCTGCAAAATAATAGAGGCAGGAGTTGAGAATGTGTCAAGATGGTCGCATCTCAGCTGTCCCAGATTCCCTGTGTGGGCTAGATCTGACACTGCAGGGGCGGTGTATGAAAATACCAGTACACTGGTTAAAGGTGATAGGCATCGTCCCACGATCGACGCCCAAGGGAGTTTCTCCGAAGTAAAGGTCGCAGGATCGGGCCCGAAATTTCTGCTCAGTCAGCTAAGTCAGAGGGGTCCTGTGGGGGTGGGGGCGAGTCCAAGCTCCAGGAAACTCTTGAAGCGTTTGATGCAGAACTCTTGGTTTGTTTGCTTTATTTCCAGCCGGCGTATACATGAGAGCTCCAGAAGCCTTTACTTATCTCACCCATTAGTTATGTTCGCCATTTGCTGTTAAAATCAATGCATAAGTTGGCTCTTTAGGAGCCCCTCTGAAGAGGTTTACCCAAAGTGGCGTCAATCCGGCAGCATTTTATTGCAATATAACACAGTATGTGGAAAAATTGAGCTAATTATTGTAGTTGATAAACACCGGAAAAGCAAACGTCTGACCTTTGATTTGTATAATGAATTATTCCAGCGAGGGGGAGGGGGACCCCAGTCTTGTGTGCAGCTTCCTAGATGATCAGGTCTGCATCCCCCTAAAAGTCCTTTGGATAAGGCTATGAAGTTTTCATGGAGGTTTTGACTGTCCATTGAAAATAAGGGAAGATCGTTGTCGTATTATTTCTTCAAGGAGAGAAAAACAATCGAACTAAAATAGAAGCCAGCAACATTTCCTCGAGTTCTGCAACACAAATGATCTAACCGCACGTGCTGTTGGCAATGCTATTCTGAACCTGTGGATAGAAATCCCCATTTTGAATACGCAGAATGCACCTCTACAGAGTTAAGTGACTTAAAAGCAGTGCATTGCATCTTTGGCTGTCGAATCCCATTAATAGCGGTAGGTGGCCATGGTTTCAAACGCACTTCCTAAGTCTGATCTAAGTAAGTAATATACTGTCCGTGAAATCCAGGGTTAGTTTTTGTGTGCTCATTTAATGCTCTCGGTATCCGAAGACAAATTTGGAAACCAACCTGCCTGACCAGTGTTTAGATTACTGGGTGTGTGTGTGTGTGTGTCTGTGTGTGAAATGTACACCTAATGCGAAAATGAATGACATCGTTCTGTCTGAGGGTCTAGGGTATGTGAACTATATGTCATCACTTATGGTTTGGGAATTAGCTTGATTTACGTGTAGCACAGTACGAGCCAAATTCTGCTCGCTTTCACGACGCAAAATTCCCATTGAAGTCAATGGGAACTTTTCTCCATTAAAAAGCACAGAATGTGTCCCTTTGTGCTATAGAAATTAATATCCATTCGAGACACAACATTTACAGCCGAATTCTGTTCCCTCCCCCCATTACATCCGAGAGAAGCCAGCGGGCCCAACTCGCATGAGTAGAGCAAGCAGGATTTGGCTTTTTACATGTAACAGCCAAAAAGAAGAATTTCAGAGCCAAATTCTGCTCTGAGTTACAACCAGTGTGAAGTCGAAGCAGCTCCACAGAAGTTAATAGAATGTCTACGGTTAAAACAGAGAGCAGAATCTGGCTCTATATTTTTTCACATCTTATTGATATCAGTATGTAAGCTCTAAATCACAGAGGGGCACATTTTGTGGTCCTTAATAGAGCAAAACGCCCATTGACTTCTATCCCATTTACTTCATTGGGAGTTTCGCTCCATTAAAGACTGCAGAATTTGTCCTAAAGTGACCACAATAATTTTGTTGCCGGTAATGGAGCTTCAAAGCCGTCTCTAATTAGCAGCCAAGTAAGAATCCTTAAACGTTTGTTCATGCTGTACAGGTTAAGTGTATTCTATGTGGGGACTGTGAAACAGTTAAATGTTCCCCATTCATATCTTGGGGCATTGTAGTAATCAGTCATATAATATTACAACTATTACTTATACACAAGTATTTTCATCAGTGATTTCTAGTGTAGTAACTGAAATGGTAGTATCACAACAGGGGAACACAGATTACTGGAAAGTTATGGCAAAAACAGAGAGAGTCCTGAAGCACTTTAAAGACTAACACATTTCTGCAGTTATGGAAAGTTTTATCATCGACGGAGATCTTGATCAGAGATAACTTTCAAACAATAATGGCATATGCATGTATTTATATATATTAGACAGACGCCTAGTAAATTGTGTTGGCAAATAATTCAGAAGACTGCAAATGAAATTTATTAATTCAAGAATCAGGCCTATCTATAGTAACTAGCTAGCAGATTGTGATTTGATCAATTTCACTTTGTATTGCCATTTTTCATGTAGCATTCTGACTAGCAGTTTTCTGACTGCTGGGGGAACCATATCAAAAAGGAAAATACAGAACTCGATCAACTTTAGCACAAAAAAACCACTACTCAATTAAACTGTAAATTAATGCAACATTACATTATATTACATAACCATCAGAGACTATGTACAGTCTATGTATGCACACATTTGTAAGCAAAATGTCCTTACTAAATTCCAGATTTGAAGTTCCAGCAGTGTAGAGGAAGTATCGGTATCTTTTAAATTGTGTTGTTAAATAGACTGATACCTAGATTCCTAAATAAATAATCTTTCCCCTCTGAAGAATGCGATTTCTTTTCTGAAAAATCTGGTTTCAGAAACAACTTTCACTTTGAGACAAAACACTCTTCAAGCACTGAGAATCGTGCAAACGTTTTCTATTGTCCTGTGCAACAGAGCAAGAGAAGTGAATATAAAGGATGAGTAACGTAAACTTTTAAAAAGACAATCGCATAACAAAATTATAGACAATCTGTTTAGACTCTACCCTGTAGTAGCATAAGAAACAGAAATGGCCCCCAATCTGGGAGCATACACAGTACATTACCCACCCAAAAAAATTCGGCTCCTGCATTTTGGTCAGGATTCTAGGCAAAATATGCTCAACAGATGATAGTAGAGATGCAGCCAGAAAACAACTCCAGCTATTTAAACTGCCAAATGAGACATAAAGCCGCATTGTAAAAATCATCTGGAAAACAGGTTTTCCTATTGAAGTCGCTATGTGTTAATTACTGTGATCTGGAAGAGCTCTGTATCTAAACGCCTGGAAGCCGACTTTCACCCCGCATATGTAAATGAAGAAAGCCCTGAATCTAAGCCAGAGGGTTCATGTTCGGATTCATTTCCAGACATGCCTAGACATTAATATGTGTTCATGTAGGGTTCGTACAGTACGAGGTGTTATTTCCTTATAAAGAAACACCAGGTCTCGCTTTCCATTCTCCTTACAAAATTATTCGCATTATTTATGCTACATTGAGCGATCTAATTTCTTCGTGATAGTCAGCTAATTGCTCTGGCAAGTAATTAGAAGCGGTTTACAAGGCAAAGGGCTTTTGCAGTGCCCCTCGGATTATTAAATTGCTCTGTAAATTATACCATATTTGCCGGGAAGGAGAGGGTGGGGGAATAACGATCTTTTGAGCAAGTTCTCCTCCTGCGATCAGAGCTCAAAATGCTTTTTAACCAGTTTTAATTTTTTCCCTCTGGCTTTTTCCTGGACTCGAATTATTCTAAAGCACGCGATCTGAAGCCCATTTTGTTCGTGCTCACTGGTCCAGAATAACTTGGCCATTATGACCGGGAATGGGCCAGGTTTGAAGCGAGCTTCCTGCGCGATGGCAATATCCAGCAGGCATGTGGGAAAAGAATGGCTTAAATGGGGACATCTGTTCACCGTTGCTCATCTCACTCTTACAGCCAGGTCAGGTTAAGAGAATAACCTGTTCACCACCTTCGCCCCCCTCACCCCCCCCCCGCGCCCTTCCAGTTAATACAACTTGGGGGGGAGGGGTGACGGGGGACGCTAATTGCTCTGTTATATAGGCAAATGGCAACAAAAAAAAGGTGGCAGCTATATTGTAAGTGGAACAGTAAATATATCAATATTGGGCTCTTTCAAGGCAAATCGCAGGACTTCTTGAAAACAGGAGCAACAACTGTTTAATGGTATGCATCATTAGCTGAGGATCAGGAATTCTTGTATTTAATTGACAACAGCAAAGAAGGATTTATTTTCATGTTGTCGTTCTTCTGCAATTGGCAGAATGGGGATATCCGTGGAAATGTTTCATTTTTCTTCTTTTATCTACTCTGCAAACCGTGACTTCTGTTGCTCTGGTGGTCTGTGGGTGGGTGGGTTTTTTAAAATGTATTTTCAGGGCATAACCTGGCTTTAGACAATCGCTATCAATAGGAACGTCAGATCTTGCATACCGACTTCTCAAACGTTTTCAGTTTCTTGTCACACATTTGTAAAGCGTGTACAGTGATTCGAACACATGTGCGGTTAAACCATCGGACCCCGAACAGCTCCTAGATTATTTGTAATTAAACCGAATTCCCAAAGTAACATTTATCTTTCCGAAACTGCGATTGCAATTGTCAGCCGTCTGGAGGAGACGCTGGGTAATCTGGAAGCATTACCTCCTCTACCAACAGTGCAGAATGAAAAGGAATCAATAGTTCCAAGGCTCAGAATTTAGCAGGTTTTTAACTATAAGTGGTGGCTGTGAGGAAGTGATATATAATAGCAAAACAGAAAACAGCTTAAACAAATCTATTCTAGGAAAAACCAAAGCGACCTACTGTATTGCAGGGAGCGGGTCTATCTCGCGCATTCTCGCTGTCCCCTCTCTCTGCCTAACAGAAATACATGCATACACACGCACGTAGATTAGCAGCTCACTTTCTCTCCATAACATGCCTCGGGTACTTACGTGATCACTTAGGAACGCCGCCGGTGTACAGTGACATAATATCTGTGAAAATGTTGCTCGGTTATATTTTATACACCCCCATATACAAACATCGCGATCTGAATGTGTATCTCTTTCTCCCTATAAATATCTGTGCATCCTGTATTCACGGACTGATTTAATTACATGGGCATACATAAGATGAGAGCCCTCTTTTTGACAAAACACAACCATATTTTTTCTCACAATCGGCTGAAAATAGAAGATCCATCTGTGCCCTAGCTAAAAGGAGTCGGTAAATAAAAAGAGCGATGCCCATTTGGAGACATTTTATCCCTTTGGAGAGGAGAAAGCCGCAGCGTTAAGACTCCTTCGAGTTACAAAAGTAGGCTTGAGTGATTTTGAAAAAATCAACAGAGTTGGTGTACAGCAGTGGGAAGCGGGCTTCCAGGTACAATCTGGGATATCAGATAGGTAAGTTGTGTTCGGAAATAAATACAGCCACAAAAAAGGATTCTCTGCTTTCAGCAGAGTCTGCTTCTCATTAGACCAAGATACCCTACTGCTCAGCTGTAAACAAATGATTTGCCCAGTTTAAGTAATGAGAGAAACGTCCAAAATCAGCCATAGCAATGGAAATGTGTGGATGACAATTGAATAATAACATTAATCAGTATTATTAGTAAATGATCATCATAACAACAGTACAGTCCTTTCTGGGAGGGGGCTGTGTTTTTTTCCTTCCAAGCTGAACCCAGGAAGCCTGGAGAGTTTGTTGTCACTGCTCAGTAAGTCATTAGGCAACTTCCAGGTGACCATGGCTTAGAGCAGGGATGAAAAAGGGGGTGCCCGTCTGAATCCACAAGTACCTGCTAGAATCTGTCTAAGTTTTCCTTTCCACAGGAATGCGAGAACTGGAGAAACTTTGGTCATAAACCTGAGAGCTTCAAAACTGTCCAAATACAGCGTCCAGAGGGGGCCCCTCCCTTCCCCCCCCCCCCCGCCTCCACCTCCCGCAAGGTTTATTTATCAGCATACCAGCCCAAGACAGGAGTTTCCAGTGCAGTGACCATGCAAGTCAATGAGATCCTTGCCGATGTATATGTCAAAACCTGAATTTAAACCAATTTCATAAACAGTCAGCTTTAGCTCCAAGCTGTAGCGTTCCCTTTACGCTCACCGAGACAGCTGAGAAAACAGGCATAATCACTACGCCACTTAATTGTCAGTGTGTAATATTCAGGATATAACATGATAAAAATACATCACAACCACATTCAGGTGATATAGACACAAAACGCGCACTCGCAGAGTACAAACACTTGAAATACATTATTTTTGAAATGTACCTGCAAGGTGTGCTTTGGTCATTATTTAGATTAAATCCTTTCCAGCTATGCCCTTTGGAAATAGCCGGAGAGGAACTATATTTCCACTGCATCGAACCGAAAGAGCTACCTCTAAAGCACGTTGTATACAGGCAGCAGCTAACCCTTTTTGGAGCATTTATTTATTTGATTACCAGGGGACTGGGCGTCATACCGGGCCATTTTTCTGGTACAAGGAAAGGGTTACCGAAAGCCATCCTTGCGGCTAAAGTTCTGAGATTGCTAATGTATACTGTAGACACAAGGTGTTTGGTACACTTGAGCAACTTGTTGTAAATTAGGATGTAAATTAGGTCCCAAAAGCTGTTGTCCAAATCGAAGAAACAGAGAAATTAATCTGGGAGACTATCCATCATAGCCTGTAATAAAGGGAGCGACATGGATGAGACAGATGATATGATTAAGGAGCTGTGGTCGTTTTAATTAACTTTTTGCTGTCCTGTAATGATCAAACTGGTCAACAGACCCGGTCAATAAGCATGTTAATATCAAACAAATAAAACCAGGGATGATTAAAAACCTCCTGGTTTATTAAATTTGAAATTCAAATGAAATTTATGCCGCAGATGCATACAGAATGCTAATAGATTTTCGCTTTATTGAGAGTGGATCCCACAGGTTTTCAAGAAACAGCACGAACATTTATCTACCCCAGTACATTAAACTTCACATGGAAAAAAAGTTTTAATTAATTTCGGAAAAGCCTTTACTTGCTAGCTTCTTTCCCCCCCCCCCCTTTTCCCCACAAACCTGCATATTATCTTGATGTAATACACCCTTAAGTGTAGTGGTCAATAACGCAAATGCAAACAAAATTGTAAGCTTCCTTAAATCCTCTGCACAGCAGGCAATGTATACAAAAGGGGAAGGTTACAGATGTTCCTGGGGTGAATTCAGAAATGATCAGCTCACTTCTCTCAAAGTTCAGAGCTGCTATTTTTCCAGTTTCAATGAAACTATCAGAACAGCAGAATGATGCCACTGACCCTAATTTTGTATTTTTATTCAGTTATGGTTATGTACTGCCTTTGTTTTTTCCTGAAACCTTTTGTCGAGTTCCCTCATAGCGACTTCACGATTACTGTAAGGGTTTTTCATTTTTCCCCACGTCAGTGTCTTACTGCTTTATTTATTTTGACACAGGAAAACTTAAAGTGAAAAATAAAGACGGTCAGAACAAAATTAAAAAAGAAAAGTCAGTACAAGGATACAAACAAACTTCACGAAAGAGACTCATTTCATACAAAATGTAGACAAATGTGGACGCGAACTAACTGAAGACCTAACTAGAGAGGTTATTTTTAAAAGATATCACTTAAGCATTTTACTTTGCTCACGTATTGTGACATGCATAGAGGAACTTTATGAGACTGAGGGTAAATGATCTTTATGCAGCCTCTGGCAGACCACAAAATGCGATCTTCTATTCCTCTTAAAAGCATATTGCTTAAAATGCGTGTTTTGCTCTTAAACTTTCTGATCTATGTCTTAATAGTTACACTCCAGCTCTAGCAGATAAAGGAAGTAGAGATAAAAGTTAATAAGCATTCATACAAGGGAGTCTCCCAAGAAAATGCTTCCCCCCTCCCTTTGCGGATGATGGTATTGATTAGAATTAAACCCGAAATTTAAACAAGTGTGCATTAGGTCTGTAAAATGAATATCATTATAGGAAGAGACCAAAGCAATGAAGTTAATTCTTTTTTATTTGTTAAACAGAGTTCCCTCCTTCCCCCACCCCTTCCTCCTTCTGGGCTGGCCTGTCACGCCTTCTCAACAGGCTAAAATCATTCAGAGCAGTTCGCAGAGAGAAACACGACATTTATGGTAACCGTCAGCCTTCAGAGAAAGAAAGCAGTTCATTAATTTACTTCACTCTTACTTCAAAGTATGATAATGTACGTTGCCCCCTTAATCAATAGATATGATGTACGGTCAATATCCCCGCAACATTAAAACAAGTCAAAAAATCAAACAAACATCCAAGCCGACTTTGCTACACGAAATTTACACCAGTGATACCACCTCACTCAGAGACAGCTCGATTTGTCAGGATTTTAAGAAGCGCTGATGCATTTGATTAGGTTTTGTTTTGTTTGTTTTTAAAAAAAAACACAACCCAAACATAGTAGGCCCGTCAAAACAACGCAGCTCTCCATTGTTCACAGTATTAATAACTTCTACCTTTAAACTATCAACATTTGGACAACGACAGACGAGGAGATTAAGCTGCGTATTTCCAATACACAGAGTGGAATAACAAATGAAATATTGGTTACATCGCTGTATATCTGCTGTACTCCTGAAACTCTGATGACACTGTCTGAGAATATATGCCACAAATGGTCTCCGTGTACCTATAACCTGGGGCACTGGGGGTTGCCAAAAAAGCATTCGCACAAAGCAGAAGAAATGTAAAAGGAATCAATCCGGATAGAAATCTACCTAACTGCGGGGGGACAGTCATTGTGCTGACATATTTCCCTGCTTCCCTGGGAAAGATGAACCGTCCGAAAACAGGATGAAGGGATCAGAACTAGCTGCAGGGGGAACAAACACCCCATTAAAGAAGTGGGGCCTTCGGATCAACCCGAAATACCTAACAAACAAAAGAAAAAAGTCGAGCGGAAGACAAATCCACAACTTCTAGACACACAAACCTGACTACGTCCACATTTCTAAAGGGGGGGGGGGGAGGAGAGTAACCAGATCTACAAAAGACTGAACTGAGTGCCACTGACTAAACTGAAAATGCTGCACAGAGTGTTTCGGATCGAGAAGAGGGGAAGCAGAAATGCACTTGGGTATTTGCTCGGAGAATCTGTGGGCGCTGTATATTTGCCCGCCCGCCCGCCCTTCAATTTGCAATCTCTCTCTCTCTCTCTCTCTCCCTGTGTCTTTCTTTTCGGAGAGCTGCTGTTGCTGAGGCGGCCGCTGAATGCATTTGGTGGTGTTGATGACCTCACGCAGTAACGTATCTGAGAGGGCCGGCGAGGCCGTAGATTGGCTGGGCTGAGACTCAGCGGCACTTCAAAGCCGGCGAGGGAGCTACAATAGAGGTGGAATGGGCGGAACTGATCATTGTATTGCACACCTCTAAAAAAAAAACACTGCCTCTGATTTATCAATATAAAAAAGATCCTCTGAGAGGAGGGCACTTTTGTGTGATGGCAACTTCACTTCTAGGGGTGAGTCTAAGGATTTTTTCTCTTGCTGGTTTAATTAGTTTCTTTTTATTGTCGATCGGAGGGGGTTAAAATAGCCCCTGTCTTGACCAGGGCTATCAGTCGCCTCTATTGAGGGTTTTTTTTTTTTTTTCGTAAGTACAAGTGAGTTTAGGAGAAAAGAAAGAAAGAAAGAAAGAAAGGGGGGGGGGCGGGGGGAAGGGGCCAGAGTCACTTTTCAGTGCGCAGGAAAAGGTTTTAAGGGCATTTGTAGAAGCGACCTACAGCGCCAGGGCTGTGCTGTTCCTGTATCCCCGGTGAAGTGGCCTCTCTTCTTTCCATGTGACTGCTGGAGAGAAAAACAGCAGCACTTTCTCCTGCCGTGGGCAGTTTCTTATTCGCAACAGATTGCGGTTTTCTTTTTCTTTTTTCCTTTTTCTCCTTTTAACAGTTTTTCAGCCCGTCGCGTCCAGCAGGTAGGTTGAACTCGTCTTTTTTTTTTTTTTTAAATGATCGCTGCGTAGCTTTTTTTGCAACCTGGTCTTTTTGGCCTGAGAGAAGCGAACACGTTAGTTCAAGGGGGAAAGGAGGGCAAGCCGCAGCGTGGCTGCATCTGGGCTGGGTGGGGAAGGGGGGTGTCTAGTTTGATCATCGCGGGTAAAAGAAATAACTTTTTTTCTCCCCCACCCCTTTTAGGCTCATTAGCGTTCACGTACCCTGGATATCCCGACGTTGTGCAAAGCCCAGCTCTCGTGTAGCGAGCCAATGTCCTAGGAAGCCTCCACTTCGCAGGGCTCGCAAAACTTTTCTCTCCCTTCTCGTAGGGGGGAGTGGAGCTGGAGCGAATCGAGCCTGCCGGGGCAGGGGTCTGGGGAGAGGGGCAGAGACGCGATGGGAGACGGGCGGACGGGGGGTTGTTCTGAGGTCGTGCCCCGAAGCTGATGCCCTTCTTGCTCCCCATCCTCCCTCTGCAGGAAGAACCGAGGTTAGGCTCGACTCCTTTGGCTATGCTCGCCGCCACCTGCAATAAGATCGGCAGCCCCAGCCCGTCTCCCTCGTCCCTCTCGGACAGCGCGTCCTCCTTCGGCAAAGGCTTCCACCCCTGGAAACGCTCCTCCTCCTCTTCCTCCTCGGGCAGCTGCAACGTGGTGGGCTCCAGCCTGTCGGGTTTCGGGGTGTCGGGAGCTCCTCGCAACGGCTCCTCGGCTGCGGCGGCGGCGGCCGCGGCGGCGGCCGCCCTGGTCTCGGACTCCTTCAGCTGCGGCGGCTCGCCGGCCTCCAGCGCCTTCTCGCTGACCTCCAGCAGCGCGGCCGCCGCCAGCTCGCCCTTCGCCAATGACTACTCCGTGTTCCAGGCGCCGGTGAGCTCCGGGGGCGGCGGCGGCGGCGCGTCCCAGGAGGCGGCGGCGCACCAGCCGGTCTTCCTCTCCAAGGTGCACGCGTCGGTGGACGGGCTGCAGGGCATCTACCCGCGGGTGGGCATGGCGCACCCCTACGAGTCGTGGTTCAAGCCCGCGCACCCGGGCCTGGGCGCCGGCGAGGTGGGCTCGGCCGGCGCCTCCAGCTGGTGGGACGTGGGCGCCGGCTGGATCGACGTGCAGAACCCCAACGGGGCGGCGGCGCTGCAGGGCTCCCTCCACCCGGCCGCCGGGGGGCTCCAGACCTCGCTGCACTCGCCGCTGGGCGGCTACAACTCGGATTACTCGGGCCTGGGCCACTCGGCCTTCAGCAGCGGCGCCTCCTCGCACCTGCTCAGCCCCGCCGGGCAGCACCTCATGGACGGATTTAAGCCCGTGCTGCCCGGCTCCTACCCGGACTCGGCTCCCTCGCCGCTGGCCGGCGCCGGGGGCTCCATGCTGGGCGGGGGTCCCGCCGCGCCGCTGGGGGGCTCGCCCCGCTCCTCGGCCCGCCGCTACTCCGGCCGGGCCACCTGCGATTGCCCGAACTGCCAGGAGGCAGAGCGGCTGGGGCCGGCCGGGGCCAGCCTGCGGCGCAAGGGGCTGCACAGCTGCCACATCCCCGGCTGCGGCAAGGTCTACGGCAAGACGTCGCACCTGAAGGCGCACCTGCGCTGGCACACGGGCGAGCGGCCCTTCGTCTGCAACTGGCTCTTCTGCGGCAAGCGCTTCACCCGCTCGGACGAGCTGCAGCGGCACCTGCGGACCCACACGGGCGAGAAGCGCTTCGCCTGCCCGGTCTGCAACAAGCGCTTCATGCGCAGCGACCACCTCAGCAAGCACGTGAAGACCCACAGCGGCGGCGGCGGCGGAGGGGGCGGCGGAGGCGGGGGCGGCTCCGGCAGCGGGGGCAAGAAGGGCAGCGACACCGACAGCGAGCACAGCGCGGCGGGCAGCCCGCCCTGCCATTCCCCGGAGCTGCTGCAGCCCCCGGAGCCCGGCCACAGGAACGGCCTGGAGTGAAGTTCTGCGGCGGGGCGCGGGGGAGACGCTGGGGCTGGGCGCGCCCCCTCCCCGTGTGAGTAACTGTGTAAAGGGGACATGGACATGTAAGTAACATGCACTGTTTTCACGGACACTCTCCCCAGGGCCTCCCTCAGCCGCAGCTCCGGCTCCTTCCTCGGTGCCCGGCACCCAGCCAGCCTCCTCACAGCGCGCCTGGCTCGCACGCACGTGGTTTCAGGGGAGCCGGGGCTAGACCAGAAAAGCACTGGGGGGAAAAGTGGCCAAGGAGGAGGCAGATCGGGCCAAAATAGCTTGAGCGAGTGCGGGGGGAGGGGGCAAAATAGGGTCCCCTTGAGAAAGTTGGGGCAGAAGTGCTGCCGCTTGAAGCATCTTGGTGAAAAGAGGATTGGAGACTTTCCTTTCCCAGAGTATCCTTCCGTGTTTAGCTAAAAATCACATGCTCTGCAGCAGATAAATGCCTAATGTAATCGCCATTTCACAGGTCAAGAGCATTTTACACTTAACAGATATTAAAAACAAACAACAAAGATACTGCTGGGAGCAAAAAAACAAAAACAAAGTTGCCGAAGAAGGGGCACATCTGTTTTCTGGGTATGGAGGGAATGATTTTGGAGCGTTACAACAACTTCAAACTTTTTATAAACACCTAGTGCAATTGTTATTTTTGAACCGCAGCGCTGATGTTTAATTTAAAATGATCCTGATCCGATTACTTTTTAAAAAAGCACTGCTTTCCAATGAAACCAGAGTGACTGTGTATTTGTCCTTTTGAAAAATAGGTTTCCACCCCACTTTCCAAATTTAATCTCGTTTGCTAGTCCAGCCGTCCATTTGTGTAGTTCCTGTTTCTGTCCATTCACACAGTACAATGAAAATAATTAGGATTAATTTTTTTTTTTATAATTTAAATTCAAATCAAATAAAGAAGCATCGTTTGTTTCAGGCGAAGCTGTAGTTCGTATGCCAAAAAGAGGGTGGTGGAGAGAAATAGGAAAATAAAATATTTGTAAAATACATCTGAATCTAATGGTTTGTACAACTGGGGAATCGTTCTAGATTAGCTAACAATTAAATATAACTCCACCAATGTATCGGTGTGAGGTGCAGTTGTCCAGGAGACGATTTTGTATAGTATTTTTCTTGTACATTACTTCTAGTAAATATTGGAAAATATATTGAAGTACACTTGAGCTTTTTTTTTTTCTTTTGTCACGAGAAAATATTAAGCGTTATTGTTGCAGTCCTAGTTAACTGCCTTTCCCTCCTCCCCCCCCCCCCCCCCCCCGCGGACTTGTTTCTTGAAGTGTATCTTCAGATCGCACTTCAGGATATAGTTTTTGCTTGAATATTAATTTAGATAGGCATTAAACTGTAAGCAAATAATATTTGATAATTGTTGAATGACATTTAATTTAATGGAGCATGTACTTATTTGCATTTGCTGGCAGTTCAGGTATAGTTAAAGTGAGAGTTCTCCTATATTTCATAAAGTGGGTTTGCCAAAACCCATGTATTAAATAAACTGTCCAAGTGAAACTGAACTAACGTTGGCCTATGTGTATTTCCTGAAAATAATATTGATAAATGTTAATAAACACTCCTGACACTACATTAGCGGTTTGCAAATGCTGCAAACTATTTGTCTCATTGTAATGTTGAAATAATTTGGATATTTCACATTGAAATGGAAAGCCTTTCGCTGGAACATTTTAGATTTGCATTTTAAATGCATGAAATATGTAATTGATTTTTATCTGTAATATTTTAAATGGTATTAATAAACTCCAGATAAAATATTCGATTAGGTCAGTTAATTGTTTGGATTTTTTTTTTAAATACAGTCATTGTAGGTGGTTCTTTATTTACCTGGAACTCCTACAGTCTGAATAACTCTCTAGATTTTAATGTCAACAAGGGAATACAAGGAATCAAATCTAATTTTAAACAGTAGTATCCAATGCGAACTGCACTTGAGATATTAAAATGGATAATTAATCAGACTGTATGAAAATTACTGCAACAGCTGAAATTAAAGGAAATGCATTAGCATCTACTATTCACCAATGTGCTGATCCTATGAAAACATTGTGTATGAATTAACTGGGTTGCATATACTTCTTTAATTTTTTTCCTCCCCTCTAGGTCGGTTCGATTGTAAACGGTCAATTTATATTAAAAAGACAATTATTTCTTGGAAATCGAAAGTAAAGAAATGTTCTGGGGATGTTTTTTAGATAAATAAGGCCACCACCTCTACCCACAAATAAGTTAATTAACATAATGAACTCTAACTTTATGTAGGCATTGGGGGGAAAACTTAGCTAATGGTTTTGTATGAAGAATTATCTATCCTGATCAGAGACGTTTTCCTATTGGGCCCAGAATCTGCTAATTTCAAGGACTGTAGTTTATTAACAAGACGCTCATAAAGTCCAGGAGGACTAAAACGGTTGATATATCAATTGGCTATTGTCCATAAATGTCAGTGAACATCACTTTAAAAATACTATTGTGAAGGTTTCCTAGAACTGAATGTCTCTTACTGGTATAGAAAAATAGCTATGGGATCCATTACAATTTTTAAATTTTGGTGAAAAGTCCTAGCCAACTCTTCTTGCCTTAGACCCTTTTTCTCTTTGAAAACCTAACCAGTTCTTTAAATATAGGACATTAATTTTGCCAGATTATTGTATCCCTGCGAAACTCAGTGACTAAAGAAATATGTATACAGAACTGAGATTTTTTCCCATGATTGCACTTGGTGCACGTATGTGAAATATATAACTGTCTATACTAGCATCTCCTAGTCATTGTAAAGGAGTGATACCTTGAAGAACTTAATCCCATAAATTTATGGATTGTAACGGGCATTTAAAATAAACTGAAACAGTAATTATTCTAAATAAACTAAATTTTTAAGCAGCCTTATTACAAATGTAACTGAGGCCTGCAAATGTATTCATTGAAACAATGCAACAGTTTGTTGTGCCTCTTTTTTATGCTGTTCACATGGGATTAATGTATTTATATATAGCACTATTTATATCTAAATGTAAAATTAAATGGTTTTTGTTTAAATAAAAGTTTCGCTCCTAAGGAATATGAGAATCATCTAAAAGGAAAATTAAATTTAGCAGCAGGTAAGAGGAATGCTACTTCTGGTAACTCATCATAATGCTCATGTAGTCTGCC
Source organism: Emydura macquarii macquarii (assembly GCF_026122565.2). NCBI lineage: Eukaryota > Metazoa > Chordata > Testudines > Chelidae > Emydura > Emydura macquarii. The sequence goes on from NW_027132559.1 coordinate 21,035,330, forward strand.
ACTTAAAAGAAAAGGAGGCTAACATGACAATAAATAGAAGACTTCTGCTAAATTTATGGAGCTAGCTTCTCTGGAACTGGGGCAGGTTTAGAATTTGATCTACAAATGACAATACTCTTTCTTCTCCCCCAAAGGTGTGTTGTGAGCTTTCCCTGTTCTTTAATAGACTATCTCTTTGGTGGTTGCAGGTTGTACACGAGTAGACATTTTCCCCATCACTTCTTCGAGAACAAAATTCCAATCCCTTTCCCTTTTGTAGCTTGATTTATTTTTACTAAACCCATCTAGTTAAGGGCACAGAGTTGTTTGATACCAGCTGCCAATTATCCTGCCTTTAAGCCAAGCGTTGTGTAGATCAAGGTAGAATTCAACTAGTTGCTGACCTTCAGGTCAAACCAGTGTCCATCAACTCACCTTCCAAGCACCTTAGAATTATTGCGGCCATTCTCGTTTGCTCTGACCTTTTAAGTCTTTCTTCTTCAAACTTGTAGCAATGTCTATCAAATTTCATGTCCTACTTTTTCCTGTTATTCCAGCTTTTCATTGTCATTTTTCAGTTTCACTTTTCAGTAGGGTAGCGAGGGGAGGAATTGGTTGCAAATATTAGTGATTCCTGACTCTGCTTAAATGCGCTCTCTCCCCCTCGCCCCCGTCGACCTAATATCTAAAGATAATAAACAGTAATTAAAAGGTTTCTGACCTGTATTAAGTCCAGCCTTTTTTCCTGAGAATGTAAAAAGGGAAATGAATGCTGAACACTTTATTCTATGCCGATACAGCCATTAACATTGCCATAGCCTTCAACAAGTCAGTACTGTTAGAATGGATGATGGCATCTAAAAAAAATAATTCATTGGTCTTGAATATAACATATATATTCATACGTGTGTGTGTGTGGATACATAGATGCGGGCTTGCCTACAACTGGCATACTTCCGTTGTGTTTGGTGAAGCGACCTCTGATTTGGCATTGAGGCGAAATAGCAAGGAACACTTGTGAACGTATTAATAGTGTAGTGGCATAAGATTTAGTGCTCCCAGAGCTTAATCAGATCTGATGAAAGGTTGAAACATTTTCGCTCTAATTCAAAATAGTTTGGTGTTTCCTAACATACCGAAGAGCGCTGCTTAACTCAGCTAGTTTTAGTATATTCTGTGTTGTTATATTCAAGGACCTCATCAAGAATCAGAGCTTGATTTTTCCAACCTCCGGGAGGAAAAACTGGTTGTGAAAGATTTACTTTAAATCTGAGACCGATTACTTTTAATTTTTCTAGTATCCTCTGTAGCTTTTTTCCCTCTCTCTTTTCTTCTTTTGCTCAGATTAATTTGCTTAGAACCTTGCAGGGAAGCTGTTTGTTACGCATCCGAAAAGTGTGTATGGGGAGAAACTACTTCAGTTAGACTTTCTGAGCGTCTAGTCCTGTGGCTTTTAAATGCCGTTTGGAGCTATTCACTTTGCTCGCTACTTTTCCCCTCATTCCTTTTAATGCAAAGCGCATTATGTCTGGGATCGCGGTAAGTGCAGTTTTAAAGAAACAGGGAGCTACCTCTTCCTTTAAATGGAGTTACTCCGTTTGGGGGTTACTGAAACCAGGATTTGACCATTCAGTACTTCTGGTAGGCGGCTAGCTCAGCAAGAGGCATCATTATGTTTTATGCTACGTGCTTTGAAAGGGTCTCTAATGGACCTAGCCCAAGAGGAGCAACATTTGTTTTTCGCCTTTATGGATTTTAGTTTTTAGTACAAGCGGTACTTATCCTCCACCATAATCTCTTCAAATACAGTAAAACGCTCCACGTCAGACGGGTGTGTGTGTTCCCCATCTCCTCCAGGGGGCAACGATCACCTCCCACTTCCTCCTTCCAAGGTCGCTGATTCATCCCGAGCTTGGACAAGACGCCTGCTGTGGGGTGAGGTCGGGAGCAGAGGACTGTTCAACTCATGACTCTGTCCAGTCCTCGACTCCACATTTCAACGCCTTCTCCCTTACCCTGGCACAGAACTTTCTTGTCTTCCCTTTTCAGGCCAAGGGCTAGAAGCCAGCTCTTGCTTATTGCCTACCGCGGCCTTGATCTGAAATGTAAATATTTTAGGATCTCTCCGGTGGCTCTCTTTCAAAGTTTCCTTGGCCCCTTTTTGGCCATCCCCACCTGGCTAGATAATAATTAATGCGCGGGGCAATTCGCGCTGAGCAATTGCAACTCTTCAGGCTGGAGCAATGTTCCCCGGCCCTTAACACCCATTGCACAGGCCCAGTTTAACCCGCGCGCTCTCTTTGATCTAGGACCGGGTCGATGCGGAAGGAGGCGAGGTAGCCGCCCGCGGACTTGACCTGTTTCTGTTCTGCTTCCCTCCCTGCTGGGTTCATTGCCCCGCGCTGCCGCGTGGCTTGGGGTGGTGGGTTTTTTTTTGGCGTCTCCGCCTCCTCCCTCCAGATCTGAGCCTGGCTTTTCTGCGCCAGGCGAGCACCCTTCGCCCCAGGCCGAGCCTGCCTTCCCCTGAGCAAGCAGGCTCAGAGCGCCACCCTGCGCTTTTCCCCGGCCGGGACCACAGGGCAATCAATGGTGGACGCTTCCCAGATGTGATTTCCCCTGGCGCTCCGTGCGGCCGCTCGGTCGGGGGCTGGGGAGAGCCAGGCTCGCCATGGATCGGAGGGAGGGAGGGAGGAAGGAGGGCCGTGGGAAGCGGCCAGGCCTTTGAGGATCTTATGCCCCGGCTCCTTTCTGGTTATTTCTCCCTCAGCTGCAGCTAGGTTTTGGCGGAGGAAATCCTGGGCCTGATGGGGGTAATTAATGGGGCCAGAGTCCCCCGGCGAGGTTTGGCCTGAGTAGGCACCGCAGGGCCGGCTAGGAGCTGCGCGTCTGCCCTGCTCCGCTGTGCTGAGCCGCAGGAGGAGGGGTACGGGCTGACCCTGGCCCCACTGAAGTCAAAGCGGAGGGCGGCTTTCGGTAGGCTGGGAGAGGGTCCCTCGGCCAGTCGCTCTCCCGCCGGGCCGGGGAGGCGTGGGCAAGCGGGCTCGCTTCCCCTGCTGGAGTTTCTCCGACGGGCCCGTTGCGTCCTGCCGTCCCCGGCGGGGTCGGGGAGCGGTGCTGCCAGGCGTCGCCCCGTCTTCTCGCCGGCCGGCCCCGGACACTTGACCGCAGACAATCGCGGGGCGGGGCGGGGCGGGGCGGCCCACCCCAGTGCTCTGGGCGAGCGGCTTTACAATCAGGGATTGTTGCCCGGGCCGGCGGCACGGCTTCCCTGTACCTGTGGCCCTGAGCAGAGGGGCTAGGGGCCCGCCTGTTCTCACCGCCATCTCCCACGCTGGACGGGCTCTTCGCGCTAGGAAAGTGACGAGCCTCCCGCAGGTTCTTATTCATCCCGAACCCGTTTGGGGCCTAAGGAGCCCGCAGGCTCTGCTGGCTGGCATTTACCTGTCCCCTGGGTTTGTGTGCGCGCACGTAGACGAGGACAGCCCTCAGGCAAACTCTTGTAAGCGGTAACCACTGCGCTTGCTGCTGGGAAGATGCAGAGCCAGCTTCTCTGCTTGCAGTTTGGTTGTAGCCCTGTTGGTCCCAGCAAATGTAGAGAGAGAAGGTGGGTGAGGTAACACCTGGTATTGGATCATCTTCTGCTGGTGAATGAGACACGCTGTAGAGCCCCCCCCCCCCTCCCCCTCCAGAGCTCTGCTTCAGGTCAACCCGGTTATGATCTACTTTCGGATGTCATTTTCTAGGCTATCATGCATGGCTTGCCAAGATTCAGGCACCATAACGCGCAGTAGTTTGTCGTGGTAACACTCTGCTGTATTGGTGTATTATACACACCCCTAGATCTAGACTCAATATATTGACACGCTGCCGCGTTTCCTGCTGCAAGCAAGCAAATAACGAACTCACCTGCGTTAAAAGTCACATGAAGAATGTGTCTGAAATACAGGAAATCAAAGCAATGCCGAAGTTCGACTGCCATTCCTTAACTCGCGCCATTGTGCCTTGGCATTACCACATATAATAGGTAACATCAACGCCTTGCAGTATTAAGCACAGAGGGGTGAGTTTAAATTGAATTTCTTTCTTTGCTGACACCTTCTAATGGGCCTCAGAAGGTGAATAATTATGCGGTAACACTTCATGGGTTGTAGGAGTGGGAATTCCCACTGAGCTGTCACCACTGAACAGAAGCCCCTTGGTACACTCGATGCTAAATGAGGCTTCACAAGTAACAGCCACAAGTAGCTTTCAACTCTCTCTCTTACTGGAGATCATAGTCAATTCCCTCCCTTCCCCTTAGGAAGTCTTCTTTACTCCCCCTTCCCCCCTCCACTAAGGTTTATTAGCGACTTTTTTACTTTTGCGTTATCCTCATTAGAGCTTTTAATTTTTAAGCCTTAGAAGGAGCCGCGGTTTAAAAATTCATTCTCTGTAGAGGAGACCTTGCTCGTAGACTAGCTGCACTGATCTCTTTGCCAGAGAGATTCAGCCTCTGGCAAACAAGTCCCAGTGGGTTTGCCTTAAAAATCTGATCCCAGAATTTATGTTCCCCTAAGTATAAACAATCACTCCTTGCAATCTGGTAGATGAAGCGCTGGGATTGCTGTGAAGGAGGAAGCAATCAGCTAACAATATTTAGCGATTTTAGCCTCTCAGCTGATTATTCTGACTTTCTGAGCAAGACGGAGGGCTGTAGGAAGAAGAGCGGGTGTGCGGGCGTTTTCGTTTAACACCAAGACAAGTAAAACATGCTTTTGTCACAAATCAAAGCACCATCAAAATATGAGACTCTTGAAAACGTTGGCGGCACCAAAGCAGTATTTTGAAAATTGCTTTTATTTAGGGTTTTTTTCAGAGCTCTTTCAAAACTGGGTTGGAAAGAATTGGCAGTATGCTATGCGCTTTGGATTCTGCTTTTAACAATTTAAGCACTTACTTTTACCACTAGATCATAACATTTTCAAAACGGCACTGGGGAGATTTAAATCCCAAAGGAATACTTCAAAGCGCTTTACAGTTTGTTTTTAAACAAATTCTTTTGACACTAGGCAGGAAGAGTATTTTCTCGAGCTAGTGCTGTGTGTACTATTCTTGTTGCCTTACATTATTCCACACGTAATTCAGCTCACTAGCTCCATGGTTTTAGAAAGCTTTCGTACTTTAATCAAATAGTAGAACTTGCTATTAAATTCGTATAATTCCATTAGCAACTGCTTTGAAAGGGACTAAATAATGAGAATCAACATTACATTGATTTCGCCCAAGACTCTAACAATGCTATGGGCTGCTCTGGTTTACATTGTAGGGGAAATTAAATCTCCCATAGACCAATGGTAGAACCCAGAATTTCCACAGATTACAAATGTTAATTTACTGTTGATGGAGCAGGACTGCAAAGTTGGGCTCACAGTGAAGAGGTAATGACCAGCAAAGAAACTGTTTTCAGACTGCAGTTGATGTACCTAGTTAAACTGAACCAAAATGTAGTGCCTTCACTTACCCAAAAGCCACTATCAGATTTTGAACTACTTCAAGGAAGAAGCTTTTGTACCTACCATTTGCCCATTCTTACTCCCTTACATAGATGTTCCGTCCTGTATATTTCTTCCTATGCCTTTAACCACCACCTTTTCCTCTAAGCCTTCAATGTCAGTTGCAATAATTAGGAATATTGAAAGTAAGTGAATATTTTTAATAATGCTTTGACCAGATTATCTAACCACATATTTTTTTAACCAATTCTCCCTTGTCAGAAATTAATTATAATTGCCATATCATTGCAGTACCATCTCCTCTGAGACAGTTAAACAAACCATGCCTTTTGCCTGTATAACTTTAGAAGGATAATCTCTTTTCTCTCTTCACTCATTTTTAAATACATATACCATGAAATTGTTGGAAGATATACAGGATTTTGTTGCTTTTTTTCTATTGAGTTGGACAATTAAAGTGGGATTTCTCTTTTTGGATAAGTTGTTACCTGAGTAAGAGTGGCAGTACATGAGACACAATTTAGCAAGCTTAGCTGTTTGCTAGGTATGCTTACTTTGTTTAATAATAGTTTTATTATTTTCATCACTTGGAGTCTGGTCTTGCAACTCTTAATGTGTTTACATATATTGACGGGGTCTGAGTTTTTGTGGCTAACTCCCTTATGTTGAAAGGAAGGAAGCTTAATAAATGAAAAATACTTTCCAAATACATTTTAAAAAATTAACTAGTCATCAGTAATGTTGAAGGCAATGGATTATTTATGGTCACCTATACAGTTATCTTCTAGGCTCAGTGCAAACACAGGTCCCTTTCTTTACAAGGACTCCAGAGCAATTTGTGGCTGGAGGGGTCAGTATCACCCAAGCTGTCATTGCTTGTTCTACACATCTGCAAGTGCCTTTTGAACTGCATTCTTTGGAAAACAGCCAATATGACCTCTGGCCACCATTAGGAGCAACTCAGTGATATGATAGGTCCAGTGCACCAAATACAGGTGTGAGAGTTAGGAACGCCTATATTCTAATCACACCTCTGACATTGTCTCTAATATGCCAGCCATTAAAGTGAACCACCTCTCATCCTCAGTTTTCCAATCTGCAAAATGAGGTTAATATTAGCTATCAACTTCAGTTACATTGAAGTGTTTGCAAAGTGCTCTCAAACAACATTCAAAAGTCTGCCACAATACACAGTACACCTTTGCCAGTCAGAAGTACAAAAGCCCAGAGAGTATTTATAAAGATGGGCCTTATGCAACTTTTTCAGATGTTGGCAGCTAACACATGAATCCCAATACAATAAGTTTGCCCACACTCAGAATTACCCCAAGAATCTTCATGCAAACATAAACTCAATCCATAGGGCAGCAGTTAGTGATGATATGTTGTCCTGGGTAACAGGAGAGGCTATATTATTCTGCTAGGCATAACACACAGAGAAAAAGGCAAAGCTACAGATTTTTCTACTGCATCTCTCAATGAGATTTTAATAAAAGTTGAAAGCTAAAGAGTAAAATGTAATTTGTCAGAACCGACATCTTTCTATTTTCTAGTAGTATTTAATTTTGATTTCATTATTTGGCAGGTGAAAAGACTAGTTTGTCTGTAATGTAGTTGTTGGCTTTTCACCGAAATGATAATGGGAGAATTAAGAGGTTTTAAAAAAGGGAAATCAGAGAATACTGAAGTTGGCACATCACTTGGTGGACAGAGAGCGCATTGCTTTCAGTGGTGTAATAGTTGGTGACTTTCTTTTACTGCTTTAAGGTTTTACTTTGTGTAGTACCTTTACACTGTGTACACATTATTCAGTAAAATTTCTGGAGAGAAAATTGTCTGAGAAAAAGAAGGCCTATACCAACAAAGCAATATTATAAATGCCTTCTGATTAGTTTATGATGTTTGTACTTGAACAGAAGGGACCTGAGAGTAATATTGGCACTAACAGGCACATTTTCAGCACAAAGATTTAGCCACATGTTGATAGGAATCATGACATGGGTAAATCCCTTTTCTGATATCGTGCCCTTAAAGACTCTTGGTAGTTAGAACCTCCACATAAAGTTATGTGGAAGTTATAACTAATACACTTCTAATAATTTAAGTGACAAAACTGGTTTCTGCCTTTTTATAGGCCAAGTTTTAGGGTCCTTATACAGGCAAACTCTCTGACTTCACTAGGAATTTGCCTGAGTAAAGACCAGGTTGAAAACACAGTACAACCTCATGGTTTGTCTAAGCTCTGCAGATCACAATAAGAGATACAAGTGACCAAAATGAGCAAGATGCTTGTACCCTTCCCCAAAAAGAAACAAAGCATTTGGAAAGTGTATGGTAAATCTAGCACTGCTACTGGAAATTATGTAGGTGCATTGTGAGGCAATATATAAAAAGCAAAGCTCTTAAAAGCAGCATTCCCTGGGCAGCTTTTGTCAAGACATATGTAAGGATATGGTCTGAAGTTTCTGAACTGGGCATACAGGCCAAGATTTTTTTTTAAATAAATATTTTTGGGTGCCCAATTTGAGACACCTTAACTGGCCCTGACTTTCAGAAAGTGCTGAGCAACTACTAGATGAAATATCAGATCTTTTAAATGTGTGTCGGGGCAAGTACACAAAAATTGAGGCAAATAAAATCAGTCTTTTCTGAAAATCTTGGCCACAGAGTTATAGCCATGCAAATAACACTAATGTGATATAAGTGGTTAAAGCACTGTTTATCTGTTTGAAAATACTGAGCTACCTGAAAATGTATTAAGATAAATTTATTTTTTCTATTACATGTTTATAGTTAAAACAAAAATAGCTACTAAATTCTAACACATCTATAAAATTCAAAAAAGTTAAATGATATTTGGAATAAAAAAAACTTGCCTCATAATCAATTAGCTATTTAAAAAAAAATATGTATAACAATTCTAAGCAAACATATCACTTGGCTTATTTTAATTACAGACATCAAAGAAAAGTATGCTTCTAAAAATAAAGACATCAGTTTGATTTCACAACTTTCACCAGTAATCAGAATTTCATTAATTCAGTCTTTAAATTTTATTAGTAGTACTTCACTTGGCTGTCACTTTCCTACTGTTTGTAGATTAAGTATGGAACTAGAAATTGCCCATATAAAAGTAACCAGGTGTTTCTTATGATCATATCTGGATTCTGAAGATATCCAGAACAACCAACCACCTTCTGTCTTGCCAAGTTAGAGCTGCTATGGATTACTGAACATTTCCTGCTATGATTCTTCTTGGCTCCCTCAGTCTTCCATCACTCAAATTCACTTGAGTTTAAACATTTTAAATTATTTACAAAACAGAAAAGGTGTAATAAATATGATGCAGAATATATGGCAACAGCATATACGTTCATAGTGTCTTTTACTGCTCTGATTTGATACATAGAAAACTATATGTTCCAATCACATTTAGTCCTATGTATAGGCTGCTCATAGGAGACTTGTTTTTACACAGAGCCTGTTTGTACACACTTTGTAATTTTATTTCAGTTAACATTAAAATATTCCTCCATTGTAAGGTAATACCTTGGAATAAAATTCCGTTGCTGTTAGAGACGCAAAATACATAATCAATGAAGGCTACATCTTTCTTGCTCTGTTAAATGCCCTGCAGCTAAGCTAATTCCACAATTAGGGGATTTGTACAGAAGCTCCATAAACTGTTAAAAGTCAGACAATTGTCAGTTTACTGTACTTTCAGCTTTCAAAGACATGGGGATACAAACTCACTTTAACACAACAGTATGATCTGTAACATTCTTATAAATGTTATTTAAGGCACAATTGTTAAAACAAAATGTACACAATGGGGGTAAAATAGTGTTAGGCCCTATTCTCTAAAAAGGGCATAAACAGTGCTAGGCCACCCTCCTTCCTGGTTTAGTAAGTGAGGTTTGGAAGTTAATTGTAGCAATAACCCAAAAAGGAAAGAAATACAACTCTACTACTACCAATCTGAGTAGAAATACTATACAAGAAACCTTTATTCTGGAATAGATCCCCAGGCTGCAATAAATATGCTGATCAATTTCCCTTTGTAGACAAGGCCTTATACACTTTCAAATATTTTATCCTGTTTCTGGGGAAGTATCTAGCACAGCGTGAGTGACACTGCCAACTAATCTAGTGGTGACACTTGTCCATGCGGGAAACCTAGATATTAAACTGGTCTAGTGGTGATGCACTGCACTGCAACCACTGGGAATACTGCAGAGACAGAATAAGAAGAATACTGCAGAGGCAGAAGGAGACTCAGCAGACTCCTTCAGCTTTGCAACCATTCCTTGTAAAAGATCATGATCAAGGTGCATCAACTTCTGTCAGATTTATAGTGGGTTTTTCTTCTAAAAACAGGAGGGGCTGTGGAAATCTACAGGGTTCAGATGGCGAGTCAAGTTGGCCAGGAAGAACTAAGTTAGGAAAGCAACACTGAAACTACATAGATGTTTAAAGAAAAGTGATATCTTTTGGCCATGTTGCAAGGTCCAGCTATTGACAACTGTTCTGAAAACATATAATTATTTATAGTGATAGTGCCTGAATTTATTAGATAAAGCAGGTATTTTTATGACAATAAAAAAATCTTAAAATTTTGCTATATGTGTGAAATTCATCTGAAAATGCTTTGTACTTGTACAGAATCTTCCTGACAAGATTCTCAAAGCTCATTGAATCCTATTTTTCAAATGGGGAAACTTAGGTTACGTCTACACTAGAAAGGCTTTGCTGATGCAGCTCTACATATATAATGTAATACATACTTATAGATTCAAAGATTTATTAGGACACTGCGAGTATAGGGTGACTAAATAGCAAGTGTAAAAAATCAGGACACTTTTTTCAGGGAGGGAGGGAAGGAGAGAGGTATAGCTGCATTATACAAGACAAAGCCCCTAACATTGGGACAGTCCCAATACTATCAGGAGGTCTGGTCACCCTATGCAAATTACAATTCCAGCACACACAGGCATGCTAACCTCCAGGCCCTATCAACAACATACAAGACAGCAACCTCACACTAAGATAAAGATATAGCACCATCTACTGGTGGAGCTGATGTCTACACTCATCATTATAGCTATACTGGGAAAGCCCACTTCCAGAGGTGCATTTTATAACAGTGTAAGGGGATCTTTTGTTGGAATAGGTAAACTGTTTCCTTGAACGACATAAGCTATGCCATCAAAAGGATTCTTTTGTCGTTATAGCTGTGTCAACATTGTTATTTTTGTCAGCATAATTATGTTGGTCTGGGTTGTGGATTTTTTTCTGATTGATATAGCTATGCCAATAAAATTTTGCAGTGTAGACCTGGCCTAAGCCAAAGAGGCTTAGTAACTTGCCCAAGGCACACAGGACATTTGTGGTAGGGGTGGACTACAGATATCCTGACTCCTTCCTATGCTCTGACCAAAGGAGCATCCTGTCTCCTCAACAATACACAGGCTATTGTTTTGCCTGTTAACAACACCATGGTAGTGCTCAAAACTCCCAATCACCGTTGAGGTGCCCTTGTGGTAGGTGCTCAGGTAGACACAGGACATGTCAACACTAGGAAAAAAGGTGTATTTTTACAACATGAGAGCTAACATGCTGTAAAACCCTGGTGTAGACAGCACGAGTTGTAATTTTTCCCCTCATTGTAGCTGGTTGAGAGGAACCCTAGGTTCATCTTGACTAGCTTAATGAAGGTAAAAGTACATCCTGGCCTGTTTACAATAGAACTTTATTACATTAGATATTTCATTGTAAAAATCACCCTTTTCTTAGTGTAGACATACATACAGCCCTCGCCCTGAAGAGAGTGAAACGAGACAAAGTAAGGGATATGACAAGACAGAGGAGGGTTAGAGGTAATGAAAACATAACCCCAGGAAGGTTAGCTATTGCACAACTTGAGGCTTCCAAATCACTGAAAGTATGTGTGCGTTGGGATTTTAAAAATAAATAAAACCAGGGATTTTCAACTTCTGATCCACCCATACGTTACTCGTTGTGGGTGTCACAGTAGAAGTGGATCTGTCTGAGAAGATAACGGCTTTATAGCTTAAGTCAGAGAATTCTCCATGCACGTGAAGCAGTATGGAAAGAACTATGACAACTCTCGTGGCAGAAGGAGAAAAATGGGCATTCAGTGGTGAAATAATTGGTGGAAGGAAGGGGCTGGTGAGGAGGGAGGGGTAATATGATAAGGCAAGCACTTGTCACTGATGCAGAAGATCCTAAATAAGTTTCCATAGTTCAGATCTACTGTACAAATAAATAAATAAAAAGCTGTGTTGTATCCATCTCATTACAATTCTAAACATTTTAATTTGTGTTGCATATGTCTCTTTGAAAATCTTATATATTGCAATATTTTTAAACCAATTAGTATATGTATAATTTTAAACTGGACAAGGAATTTATTCATGAAGCAATAATTTAGGAAATGGTTTTTATGGGAACAAAAAAGGAGGAATGATGCATCAGTGTGAGGGCTGCCACTGGATTATGATTAAAACTGATGAAAATAAAGGTAACAGTAATGATTCATCAATGAAGCTTTCTCCAGCCACAGTTTGTAAAAATCTAGGATCAGAGACTGCTGAAGACAATCTGCTGCACTGAGCAAAACTTCCTTGTGTCACATCCATTATCATAGGCTTAGAGCGGCAGATTTAGCCTCACCACTCCTCATGATGGAGGGACAGCTGGGCCAAATTTGAATGAGTGGTGGTGTGACCCAGCCCACTGGGACAATTCACTGAGGGTTGTGCTGGATTCTTTTGAGGAAAATTTAAAAAAATCAAGATTAAAAAAAAAAAAAATAGATAGGATCTTGGTCTAGAAGATATGCTCTAATTCGAACAGGAATTAATTCATGAAAGCCCTATGGCCTGTGTTATATAGGAGTTCAGATTAGATTATCATAGTGGTCTCTTCTGGTTTTATAATCCGTGAAGATAAACCATGGTAATGAAGAAAAGCGGCATGATAAGAGTAGCATTACAAAATTATGTGTTATCTCAAATGCAAGAGACTGAACTTCTAATGTACTACTCTGAATAAACTGGAACATACTTGGTCCAATTCTGGGGGGTCCCATAATCAGAGCTGGTTGGGAAATTATTCTCCTCTCCCCAAATATTTTTCATAAAAATTGTTTGTTTAATTTTCATCCAAATATTTATTTAGCCTTTTTTGTTTTTGATGAAAACCTGAAACATTTTGAAAATTGAATTTTTTTGTGTAAATTTTGTTTAGTTGAAAAGCCTTTTTTAGTCAAATAGAGGATAAGATTGGCTATTTTGAGAAAGCGATATAGATTATGTCTAAGGCTATGTCTTCGCTGTGCCATAGTGTGGACTACAGTGATATGATCTTCAGAGCACATCTCTTTCAAACAGGACTATATCAGCGTGAACGAGGTATCTTTTAGTTCGCGCCAGTAACGGCCATATGGGACAATTAGAGCACAATTCTTTGGTGTGCTCTGCAATTCACACCACCATAGTCCACCCTGTAGGCCAGTGTAGAGAAGCTCTGTCTTATTTACACATTTCATGCTGTGTACAGGGAAATTTATACAATGATGGATTTATGGAGTGTCCTTAATCCATGAAGTATCTTTAATCCAGATTGTTTTCAAATGTTAATATTTGCATTTTATATATACTATACATGTGAATGTATCTGCACTGTTCTGCATTCTACACCATTCTGGATTAAGGACACTTCATTATATTAAGTGATATAATAGGGTATACTGTATATCTATCCATATCTGAGGAAGCTGTAGCTGCTGCTTTAGTCACTCCACCTATAGGTAGAAATAAATCGTTTAGTGGGATTGGTTTGAGTTATGCTAGGTTTTGCATAGCAGAATCCAAATTAGTTATGCTTTGGGCTAAGACCTTTGGGAGATAAATTTACCCCAAACTTGGAACACACTTGGCACACGCAGTTTGGAAGCATCCCATATATCATAACCTGTGTATTGAAGCCAAGATTACACTACATTTAAGTGCCTTCTTTGAAAAAAAAAGTGCACAGATAATGTGAGGATTTAGCCTTCAGCATTTTAAAGAAAACTTCTAAACCTCTGACAGCTTTTAAAATTAGTTTATAATTTCCTAACCCCCTTAAAAGAATTGTAAGAACTGATTAAATATAAAATGTCTCTTGGAATTGACATTTTAACAACATTATGGGCCACTCTTAAAAGTGACTGCTAAAGATAAAACATCTTGTTTTAAAGGAGAATTATAAGCACTTGATTTTTTCATATTGCTGGAGAATTCGTTTGAGGACTGGAGGACTAGTAGGATTATGACATCACAAGAGATGGAAACTTGAGCAAACTGAGAAGGACAGGATTTTTGTTCACACTCATTTAACTCAAATACTTGACAAACACTTGGGAGAAAAGTTTTGGAATATCCAGTACCCTTCCACCATCAGCTGTGAGCTGAGAACATGCCTAATTCAATTCTCTAGTCCTTCAGGACTCCACAAAAACAGTGAAATCAAGATATTGTCTTATTGTTTCCTTGTGTTCCCATGTCTTTCTATATCCATTTGTTGTCTCTGATCTTATACTGGGATTGTAAGATCTTTGGGGCAGGGATGGTTTCTTTGTTCTGTGTTTGTTCAGCCCATGACTAGCACTCCTAAGTGCTATGGTAATACAAAAAATAATAGGATGCAATATTTCTAATGTAGAAAAGAAGCAGAAGGAAAACTTAAATACCATAAAACTCAGTGGCAGTTCTGGAAATAATACAGCTAACAGGGATTCTGTAACAGTTTAAATTGGGATTGAAGGGTTAGTGGATTAGTAACTAATTTAAACTCAAGATGTGTTATGTAATGAAACCTGACCATGGAGCCAAACTTTTTACAAGTTTTGGGTTCTTTGATTAGGTCAGGCCCATCACTAGTTTCAACAGTAGCGAACAAGTAAATGTAATGATTTAAACCAATTTATATATTAAAAAAAAGCAACCAAGAAGAACTCTAACATTGATTTCAAATGATATGTAATTAAGATTTTTATATCTACATCTCTATATAGCTGCTAAAGCAAAGAGTTCCTGTCCAGTTGCATATTTTATGGAGCGGGAAGAGGGAACAGAGTAACCACCTGAGGGAAATACTGAAACATGCTCTGCAACTAACATGAGAAATAGATGTTTTCCCATGTTCCCATTTGACTCAGTATTAAACCTCAGCCTATGCTTAACTTCTCCAACATGGATTTCCCACAAAGGGCATCTTTCTACTCCAAAGGCAAGAACACTGAGAAAGTTAAACTACTCCAGGTCCTGAGAAGCTTGTGTGTATCCAAGAAGAAGAGTTGCTGGCAAACCTACAAGGTCAGATCACATCCTCCGCTTACTAACTACTCTTTTTCCTGACAGCTCAATTCTAAAGAAGGCCTCAAGCTATCCCTTGTTTTAGAGCTGTGTTTGTGCATTTACTAAATTAAAATATGCTTCGCGCTTTGCCATTAGTTGGTGATGCGTTCCTTGTTCTATTATTTTTCCATTGTTAATAACAACAATGACATCTGCGTTCTGTACTGTGGACAGCCTGTGAGCAATTACAATACAGGTCCTTCCTTTCCGTGCCTGGTCCAGGGCCTGTTGTACCACCTAGGGAAAAATACAAAAAACATTACGGACTTTGTTTTAAAACCTTTGCAAAACTGTTGCCCCTACACTGGCAAAATTTGGACCTGTAATCACCAACAATGCACTTTACTTTAACCTTGTTAAATGCACAGGATAAAACATAGTTCCCTAACCTAGGAAATACCCATATTTCCTCCCCACCTGCCCAGGTCCAAACAAGTAAAAAATATATTCTCAATGTTTCAACATGGTTAATTCTGTAGTATAGACAGGGCCATGGCAAAATGCATGTGGATTTTCCTCCAAAATCAGTGTAGAAAGGGTGGTGTCTGCCCAAAATTGGAAGAAGATTTTAACAATGTTCTGTCCTATTTGGCCATTAGGGCACTTAGGACCATACTCTGTCAACACTGATTTCAATGAAGCTACTTGTGGAGTAAGGTGCTATTCAGTGAGAATCAGGATATGAACATTTGGCCTTTAGCTTTTGAAGTGGCCTGCTGTGGCTGTGCCAAGGTCTAGGGAGAACCCATGCAATCCCATCCTGTTCTGGAGGATCTCCCACGACTGTGCTGGATTTCCAGTGTTTTATCTCACACCACTACAATCACTACTTTTAAGATTATTTTGAGAACTGTTGTACCCATCTCAGTTCAAATAAGCACAATAATGCAACTGGATACCGATTCAGAATGTACAGTCTTATTTATACAGTTATTCTTCTATAACACTTATTCAAATATATGTGATATCAGCAGGCAACAGGTATGTCCAGCTAAATTGTGGAAGAGCATGACGTGCTACTGTGACCTTCAATAATGAAATGTGGTATTAGGTGGTAGTGAGCAGGCTTCGGCAAGGTCTACTGTAGTCTTAAAACATTCCTGAGCAGGTCATCTGATTAGTTCAGAAAATAATCTTAGGCATTGTACAGCCTGTACAAACACAGCTGCAATTCTCTTCCTTCAAGGAAGATACTAGAGAGGTGAAAGAGAGTGGAGACCAGCGCGAAATGATCTGAGTTAGCAAGTTGAAGAGCACGTCATGACTGCATCAGCCAGGTTAGAAGTTCACCAAAGGGCAAAAAAGGGCTGAGTCTGAGGGTGAAAATAAATGTAGAATATCTAAATTCAAGTGTTCAAAAACCAGAAGACAAGCCCCGAAAAACCTAAGAGATTATTTCCAGACTGAAATGCACACAGAACTTGCTTCTAGAGCATGCACCCTTTTCAGCAACTAACACCATGTCATGAAAAGAAAAGGAAAATACCCCAGAGAGGATGATGGATGCTGTGATCTCTACTTAGCCATCAGAAAGCTGAGTCTGTGACACTGAATGACCCACCCCGCTCCAAGCTTTAAACTAAACACTACATGAAAATAAATTGGATGTTTGTCCTTTCCTTAGTACTATTGTTAGTTTCCACAGTACGGCCTCCAGCCCACTGATACACATTCTTGTACATTATTAAACATAGACAAGTTACCTTTTCACTCGCATTATCAAGAGCAGAAGTGGCTTCATCTAACAACAAAAGTTTTGGTTGCCGGAGGAGAGCCCTTGCAATAGCAATTCGTTGTTTCTGGCCACCAGAGAGCTGTGTTCCTTTATTTCCAACCCGGGTATTGTATTTCTGTTATAAGAACATACAGTTGATGAAGCAAGAGGTTAATGTGTAGATTACATTGCAACTGTAGGTGGTATTAAAAAAAATCATCAAGTTTCCTTTACCCCCCCCCCTTTATATTTTTTTTGGGTGGTAGAAAGAGTAGAAAATTTATTGTTGAGTATTGCTGGATTTCCCATTGTGGCTCAGAGCCTGGTCTGAGGTTGGGAGCAATGCAGAGACATACCCCCCCCACCTTGCTATGGGCCTTGTGCACTCACTGTGCCTCAGCTATTGATGGACTGTTGATGGGAAAATCCTATGGAATAGTACATCTCACTTAAAAAACCAAAAGTACCATTTGAACATCAAATCAAACATTTTTATTTCAGTAATATTGAAAACCACAAAAGAATAATAGCGCTGTAATATCAGAATCCTCAGACCTTTCAGTACCTTGATATTTGATATAGTCTAAGACAGTGGTTCTTAACCTTTCCAAACTACTGTACCCCTGAAGCCTGAGTCCCACCCCCACGGGGCTGAGGCATGTAACTTAGTTTCATGGTGCCCCCGTGGCTCCAGGCAATTGCCTTTCTTGCCACCCCCAATACCAGCTCTGCACTTGCGACCCCTCTAAAACCCCAGGTTGAGAAACATTGGTCTAAGACTTCAGTCACTTGATTACCTCAGGAAGTTCTTCTATAAAAGAATGAATATTTGCTGCTTTTGCTACTTCTTGTATGTCATCCAATGGTACATTCCGACTGTTATCCCCATAGGCAATATTTTCAGCTATGCTGCAGTCGAAGAGCACTGGCTCTTGGGAGACTATTCCTATCTGAGAGCGTAGCCACTGGATATTCAAATGTTTTGCATCGATGCCATCAAATAGCTGCCAATAACAACACATATCAAGTCAAGATTGGGTGTCTGATATTTCAATCAGCCTTCATTCACAAACATTACAATTCTGATAATTTTTATTACACACCAAAGAACTATCAAGAGTTAACAGCACTGAATATGGAACCCTTGTGGAAACCCCTCCAGCCACAACAACAGGGGAGAAGAATTCATAGCACTAGCAACCTCCTGATGTCAGCTGGATCTTTCAGTACTGACCTCCTTATAGCTAGACTTTATATTAAATGTATTGATTAGGTCATTGGTTTTTACAGTATTGGTTCTGAGGAGAGCTTAGCAAAAGTCGAAATTTCCATCCCGTGAGAAATTCCAATATTTTGACATTTATTTTCATCCCAAATCAGAATGAAATGTCAAAATATCAATTTCTTTTTTCATGGAATGAAAGTTCTGAAGAATTTTCATTTGAAAGTGTTAAAATGTTTTGTTTAGACTTAGTTTGACATTAAACTACATCAGCCTAAGGTGCAGCAGTACCTCATGAGGTACAATTCTGCAGCTCTCATGTCCCCTTTGAACCAGGCTCCCTGGCTATAATGCATCTTCCATGATGCACCACAGTCAGACGACTCCCATGATGCACCATATGGTTTGGTTAGAGGGGAGACCATGGAAGTTAGTTTAAGTCCACTGGGAACAAGTTAAAGCTAAACCACAGTAAACCAATCTTAAAATGAAATAGGTGTTCATGCAGGGGATTGCATCAGCTGAACTATATTGATTTTAAAACTAGTTGATGTTATATTGCTTCAGATTTCTTGTGTAGACAAGGTTTAAGGCTAAACGTAGCACAGATTAAATGCAAAGGTTGATTACTCAAACTAAATGCAAGTGGACTGGGATTGTGTAGTAAATCTGAGAGCCATGTGTTTTCCACTTATGTATTTCCAAAAGGGTGGAGTCGCAAAGTATGGGGATCCTGCTGGAGTATCAGGCCTGGATCAGCTGATTTGTACTGCCCATCTCTGAAGTGGAGCAGTACTACAAGAAACATTGTTGTCTGAGACCAGTTCACTAGCAACTCAAAGAGGACTCTTCTAGGGCACTAGTCATTCTCCATGAGATTAAACATACATAGTTTCCAAAAGTAACATTTCCTTTATGGATGTTCCCATTAAAATTGTATGGAATTGTTTCCTCTGGAGAACATGATTAATTTTGGTGAGCTGAAAATTTTGAAGTTGTAAAAGAAAAATTGCATCCATTTTTCTTCACCCCAGCAATATTGAAGCTCACCCGGTCAATGATAAGAAGATACAGTTGTCACTATGACTAAATTGTGAGACATTCTTTTTTTAAATTTACAGTTGATGCTTTTGGGCCTAGTGCTGGAAAAAAGATGTTATGTGGGATACGAACAGTGAAAAAGCCCTACTGAAGAAGCAATAAACCAAATTTCTAATCTGCTCACTCACTCCAGCTATAATTGGTATAATATGGTAGAATTTGACCCAATGACCACAAAACCTGCATGACATGCTGTGCTCAGTAGTCACCGAATCAATATAGGATCAGGCATCCCTGTTGGCTTCATAATTCACTGCAGCTGGGTCACTGGAGCTTTTAAAATAGCAGTAAAGCTTAAGTAGGAACATGTGGTTAGAAAAATGATAATAAAATCACCAGTGCGGATATTATCAAAATTTAATCTTACCACTTGCCCTGTAAGAGGGTCATAGAATCTCTGTAAAAGCTGAACAGAAGTGCTTTTCCCACATCCACTGCTGCCAACAAATGCCACAGTTTGTCCTCTTTCAATCTGAAGAGACAAACCTTGCAGGATGGGAACATCTGGGCGAGATGAGTAAGTGAAAGACACTTCACAGAATTCTAAATTTCCTTTGAATGTGGCCTGTAAGAAGAGATTAGCAACACTTTCATGTCACGTGTTCTAAAACTTAAATATTTAACTTGACATAGGTGTTTTTAAGGCAAATATATAAAGTCATTTTCTGTTCATTACAGACATATACACTCCAAAATGTCCTGGTTGAACTCAGATGCCCTGTTCTATTATTTTAACCAAAAGATTTCTAAACTGTCCTTACAAAGCCGATGTAGGTTTGATGGTGACTAACTGTTCCTAATAAGACTTATTTAACTATTCTTCAATTTTATTCTACTATAATCAATCTTTAATTTTAGATCTCGGACTACATGCTTACATTTCCAGGCAAAGAAATCGCACAGTCTCAGCATGGAAGACCATGGTACCAGCTGATTTTGTCTCCATATATGGTAATGTGCTATGTCCTTGCAGGATGAAGCAATTTAAAACCAGCCAAACACAACACATGCATATGCCCACCGCCAAAGGGTTCTGAAAGACTTGTGATTTAAAACAATATGTGGCTGATTCACGGTCCTATTCTGTCACTGTGTCTGCAGAGGGTACTCCCATTGAAGTTGTACCAAAGCATAGTGACATCCATCTATCTTCAAACACAAACATTATTTAATCTAGTGACACCTGCCCTATGGATCCAACCAGAGCCAAAGAGTGAAGAAGGGGCCCAGTGTCTGATGAACAACCCAACTTGACTAGGTCATCCTTGTTCTGATTTTTGTCTTTTTAGATTGTGAACTGTGTGTGTCAAGACTTGCATCTTATTATTAATAGAGTTACAGTAGCAACCAGAGGCCACCATTAGGATCAGGGCTTTCTTATACTGGGTATTGTACAAACATAAGATAAAAGCCAGTCTCTGCCCTCAAAGAACTTACAGTTGTAAGGCCCTGATACTGCAACTTGCTCTGCACATGGGGACCACTGCCTATTGGGGGTGGGGACAGTGCAAGGGCTGTGTGGAATAAGTTGGAGGATCAGAGCCTAAATAGGGGGATATGACAGGACTGGTGGGCGTAGACCACAACAGAGGATGATGAAGAAGAAAAGAAGGGTGACAGCAATAGAAGCATAAGATTTCATATATTTGCTACCATGTACAACATGGATGAGATAATAAATCAATCAATCACTAAAAGACCACCTAGTAGGTACTAGTACATTTTGAGCACAGCTGTAATATAAATAACAACAATAGGACTGAGATGATGAATGATGAAAGGTTTGTCAATCCACCATAGCCCAAAATTCCCACTCTTCCTGCCTCTCTTTTTCTTTTATTCTAAGCAGAAGCTTCAATGGGGTGAGAAAATTGCTAGCAACAAGGACATGTGGAGTACGCTTATAATTGAAGTTGCACTCACTGGTTTATCTCCTTCTTGGCTGTAGCTATCAATGGCTGGTGTCCTTTCAAACAGAGCAAACAAGTGTGCGGCCCCAGATTTGGCTTTGGCATATTCAGGCGCAAAGGTTAACATCTCGCCAAGTGCCATAGCGCCATATGTAATTGCAGAAAAAACTCTATAGGAAGCAAAATGTTTCAAACAGTAACTTCTGGTTAGATGCCAGCTTCATTCTGAGGCAAAAGCAGTAGAAGCACAAGTGTTTCAAAGGTTGTGACATGTAGCAGACATTTAAGCAAACGACCACTGCAGATCATATATTCAAGTATAATAAGGAATATAAGGATGACACTGGGCTTCACCTTGTAGTCCCAGTAGCCCTTCATAGGAACAAAGCCAGCTGCAGTAGCCCTATAGGGATTCAGAATGGACAGGGCTTATCCATGAGGGTCCTAGGAATTCTTTAGTCCCCCCCACCTCTCTCACTGGGGAGCGACAATGTCAGTGCCACCATTGGGACTCAAGGCAGGAAGACCAAGAGGGAAGGACCTCACTAGGACTTAGGAACTCTTCACCTCAGGTTCTTCTCACCCTGCTGGAAAGAAGCAGTGGCAAAAGCAGAACTCCGGAGGCTTGAGACTACTTTACAAGTCCTCTCACGGATTGTCCTTTTGGCCCAATGCATGACTGGAGATACTAGACAATGGTGTCTGAGGGAAGAGAGGTTGAAAGAGGAGGTTTTGTTAATTAAGTTCTAGATCACCATCTTCATTTTAGAATATTAATCATCACCTGGAAGCTAAGTATATAAGATGAGCATATGTCTTCTGAAAATTGGGCCCCGTTAATGTATCTCATATTGGGCACCAAAAAGCATTTTTGAAAATGTAGGTCCTTGTGTTTCTGGAGTGCTTTAGGCCCATTAATTGTTAGTTTCAACAACAACAACAAAGGGACATTTTAAAACACGAGGGGGCATTCATCTTGTATTTCTCTCGTGTTCATTCAAACCTGAGCCATTATTTTCCACAAACAGAATCTTAATTTAATAGCAAAGATTACATGTAATCCTAACAAGACCTTTATTGTTCCTGACCTATAGTTTCAAGGACCTTGTTCAGCCATCATTTCCATGACGTGGGGCTCTGACTTTCTTATAAGTTAAAGAAGAGAACTGCACAATACATCTGTTATATAAAACAGGCAAACACAGTATGCCTTCATAAGGATTATCACGCTAAGTTTAGGTCAGGTTACAGTTAGGCAAGAGGGTGTGCATACAATACAAAGAAAGAGAGAGAAATAGGGCAGTCTACCAATATTTGATCTTTCCTGCTTGGTTTCTGACTGGATACCAATAAGCTCTTTTGAAAGAGAGAAAGTATCTGCAAAGTCTGCCTCCTGTCAGCATATATGTGCTCAACACAATATTTCCTATATTTGCTAATTCACATGTTGAACTAGTAAATAATAGTAAAGAAGGGGACCTACTGGATGAGCCACATACAGTCTCTGAGGGACTGGCTTCTACAGCTGACTGGAAGATGACAATTCTGTTTCACAGCAATTTTTGGGTTTTCAAAATTTTTCATTTGGTGTTAAAAATCCCCCCAAAACTCTTTCATGAAAGGAGATGTATGTCACTCTACAGCTGGGTGTCTTGGGTACTGCTATGGGATGTGGGAGACACACATTTAAGTCCATGCTCTGCCTGCTTCAGAGCAAAGCTCTTCACTGCAGAACACCTCAAATCAGACTGAGTAGAGACTTGAAGCTTGATCTCTCCCGGCTCAGGTGAATGGCCTAACCACCCAACTATCATCTCTCTCCTCATCTCTCAGCCCCAAAAACCTTCCTGATGAAAGTTTTGTAGAGATAAACACCTTCTGACAAAACACATATTTCAGTAAAAATATTCCAGCTAGCTCCACTGACTTCTAATATTAAGCAATGTTACAAAAAAAATTTACCTTCCTTGAATGTAAAAAAAAATTCAGTGAAATAATTTTTTTCTGTAAAAATAAAACAAAACAATAAGCTCCTCTCCCAGAGGAATTGCTAGATTTGCTTCATCATCAACCAACATGGTGGAAGCTGGCAATGAATGTGTCTACACAGAACAATAAACTCAGGAGTGCATTGTGCCCACGGGGCTCCCACGGGAGTCAGGTAAGGGCAGTTTTAAAAGTGTAGCCTGGCTCTGTAGGTGCCCTGTCATACGAAGTCTATCAAAGGGATGTTCTGAATCAGCATTTTTTTATTTCACCACCTCCCCAGCAAGCACTGCCTCATTTTGGGGATATACTAGCCGTCAACCCTTCTTCAGGAGGAGGAATATGTGCTTTGTAGTTTTACCACACTTCACTGTGCAGATTTTAGCTGCCAGAAACCCTATGCCTCCCAGCTTCCTGGGAGTTAATCCAATCCAATACTGTGAAAGCCATTGCTGATGGAATATCACCCATTCACATGCTTTATTCTCTGCTTGTTCCTGCTGTTTGACTCTTTCTGGTTTCTTATTGTCTACTGCAAAACACAGCTGGCATTGCTAAGAAAATAGCCATTCTTCTAAAGCACAATGTTTTGTCAGAACAACAATCATTTTCAGCATAAAACCAACCTGCCCCTCCTGCAACTGTGACAGAATGTACTACCCAGAGAGCCCTCGGTTTTCTATATGCCATCATGCCTACTGAAATCCAGTAGGATGACACTTGGCTAGTGCTTGGAGCAGGTGCTTAGTAAAAGGGGCTGTTAACTTCAACTAATATCACATGTATTTCTTTTGAAATAGAAGCTCCATGACATGCCAGCCAACAATGCCACTGTCAGCCAGTTGATTCCTCTGAACAGATTTAAACATACTAAAAAGATCAATTTGTGTAAGCGAGGGTAATGTGGAATAAGCCACGCAGGAAAACTTTCAGCGAGCCTGAAATTCACTAAGTATTATATAGAAACATAGGAACGGCCATATAGTATCAGACCAGTAGCCCATCTAGTCCACTGTCCTATCTCCAGCAGTGGCCAGAAGCAGAGGCTTCAGAGGAAGATGCAAAACCAACCCATAACAAAGGATTATGTTCTCTAAAGTTATCCTGCTCTCTGAAGTTAGCTCCCCCTGGAGCTCTTTTCCATTTTGTGTCATCTGCTCACTCCTTCTCCATATTACTTATTAACACCAGTCCTAGTATTGAACATCAGATATCCCACTGGTGAAATTCTAAGGCAGATTAAAAGCTCAATTTATTCTTACTCTTACTATTCTGCCTCTTAGCCAGTTTCTAATCCATGACAGAACTTTACCTCTCCTCAAAGCCACTGCATTTCTTTAAGGAACACGAGACACGTTGGTCCAGATTCTGATTTCAAAACATTACCGACTGCAGCAGGGATACTCCTGATTTACACCAATGCCAGCAGAAGAGAATATTGATATATTTGTTAATTTTAATGGCCAGGTGTTCAGTAATAGAATTTTGCTCACTAGTGAGCAGAACACTTTCTTTCCAGGTATGTGTGTGCTGGACTCTGTCCATCAATAAATCTCTCTTCTCTGTCTCTCGAGTGGCCATATTCCTCCACCACCACATCTCTGTCACGAACAGCCACGCTCAATACTTAGCCATCTTCATTACTGTAATTTCTGTCTTCCTCTCCCCTCTCCTGGGTGGCTGTTTTAAATCTTTGATCAGCTGCCATGCAGCCCTGTCTGACCTAGGTTGCCAATAACTCCAAGCATTATTAGCATATATGATTAGGCACAGAAAGAATAAATAAAACGGGCTGCCAGCACTGTGACACCAGATCTAGGCAGGCTCCAAAAATGTGTCATCATCTGAATTACTTTGCTCCAAAAATGAAACGTGCCTAAGTCTTTTGTTTGCCAGTAAAAACTATCCCTACATTTTACTGCCCAATACCACAAAACACAAAGGCCATAAACGGAAAGAAGGAAGAACTGTTGGGCAGCAGTGAATGCCTACTGCAGGGATAAATAAATCCCGCCATGAATCGAGAAGCCCCTTTTTAAGTGGTTTTAGTTTAATTTTAAAATAACTTCTTTTTAAAAATCCCACCCCAGTTCAGTGAAGTGCTTAAGGAAGTGATTTGTTTGCTGTATCATGGTTCCAGTGCACAGCTGGAATACTGTACACCGGGTACATATGAATGGAGGAACGCCCTTCAGCCTCAATGCTGAAGCTTGATGGTCTCTGTGGCCTTTACAGGCTCCCTCTGACAATGGCCGGGGGGGGGGGGGGATAGGGGGTTAATCTCCAATCATTCTCTGGCCCATGGCTGCTCTGACCCCCAGGTACCGTGGTGTGCAGGGAGGTGTTGCAAAGTGAGCTCTATTCTGTGAGAATGCAGCCCCCAAACACTATCGCTCTCACCCCTTGCTTGTGCAGCTGAACTGTTCTGGTCCTCTGCACCTGTAGCAGGATCTGCCCCAATTGGGTTGTTTATATTCCACAGCATCAGAATTTGGATATCGTTTGAGTCACCAACAGAACCTCAATTTAATAGCAGACTTTCCCTTCCCTAAGCAAAACTCTCTGCATTCAAACCATCAGAAACAGGCAGCAAATAATACTTCAGTAAATGATAACTTTCTAGGGCCTCCATCGTGCAGAGAGGCCCACCTGAGGGGATCCCTGTGCAGAACGTCATTGACTTTGGTGGCGCTCTCTGTAGGCAAACCCAGGGCCCAAGTTTATTTCTGCAAACAAAAATGAGCAGAAAATACTTGAAACCAAATTTTACATGCTGAATTTACTGAAATTAACAAAACCTGTCACAAAAACTTTCTCATCTTGGTGCAGATATTGTACTACAGTGCTCCAGTGCGGGCTCCAGTTGTATTTAAACAACAAAAACATACAGAAAATAAACTCACCTCCTTCTAGTCTGATAATAATTTATCTCAGTGACAATGTTGAGAGATGAAGAGGGTGGGTGCTGGGGGATTTCCTCAGATATCTAAGGGGAGGTGTAAAATGGCACTTTAAATATTTGTTAATTTATATGACTCACGTGAAAACACCTTCAGGGGTCATTCTTCCAACCGTAATTAAGTATGCCCCAAATCGAAAGCCTGCTGCATAGGTGAAATACATAAAGGCCTGGCTGAACGCATAACAGGAACCGTAGATCTGAGCTTTCTTCTGAGCATTTCTGCAACATACAGTATTTATAAAAAACATGAACCAACTGTAAAATTATTAAGTATATTCTACTTGCTCAAAGAGGAACTGGGCTTATGTATGCTGTAGCTAGTACAGCTTCACTCCAAGAAGCTACAGAGGCCACACATGGTCAACACCCAAATTTCTCTAGAGTGGAAAGCTTGCATAGATGGCAAAAATGCCCAAGCCTTGTCTACACTACCACCACCACACTGCTTCCAGTGGTGGAGATGCAGGAATGGTGGAGAATTATAGGTCCAGTTATGGGTAAATGAAACTGGAGAAACAACCTGTAAAAATATAGATAGTATTCAGCTGTAGCCAAAGGTCTGATCCTGCACACGCTTACACATGACTTTGCTTACATGAGCAAAATCATGCAGCATCAAATTAGGGAGGCCAGGGCTTCCTGGGACAGGAGAGAAGAGGGGCCTCTAAGGATGATCTGGGCTGTGGCGGCTGATACAATATCTACCCACCACCACTGCCTCTAGGTCACGGCTATACACTGGAAATCTACCAATACATTCCCACCAGTTCTAACAACAGTTCAGTTAAGATGGATCCTTGCCCATGCTAACCAGGATTCAGACCAACAGAACCTATGCTTAATTCATTACCACTTGAGTCTCTTGAGAGAATTCCCTGTAGCACCATGCACCAGTCTGAGCCTAAAGTCACATGTATAAGTGTTTGCAGGATCAGATCTTAGAACTGCAAATTTATACTTTATATTTAACTGCCCCAGTCTTCCCACTCAAGCATCTTTCCAGTGAATTTATGAGAAATTATGCTGAAACACAAAAATATTGCAATTGGTTTAGAATATATGTCACTAACAACAACATTTGATACCTTGTGGACTATTTAGATTACACTGGAGGTGCAAGCTCTTTCATTCTTTTCTCAAGCTGATACAGAGGACTTTTTCTCCTTAACAAAACAGCTATATGATGTATTAATATGGCTATTTGTTTGCCTTTGTTTTTTCTCTGCAAACTATTAATTTAATGTAATATTTTAAATGGATAAATAAAATGGAAAAAGAACCAAAATGGGACAATTGCAATGGAGGAAAGAGCAATGCAGATGGTCTCAACATGCCTGATAACCAGTGGGATTGCCTGGCTTAATAGAACATGAATTATTTCTGACCTGTATGGTTTCTGCAGGTTTTCTTCATACATTTGTTCAAAAGTGTTCTCTCTAGTTAATGAAACAACTGTTCTAATGTTCTCCACAGCTTCAGTTGCTACCTTTATTTAAACAGGAAAAACAAAGACAAAATGAGATGGAAAAAAATCACCACTGGTCCTTCCTAACGTAACCTGGGATTGGTAAACTTTTTCATACAGAGGAATGTAATTACTTATACTTATGGTGGCAATATATTCAATGCAACAAAATAAATACCCTGTTTTTTTGTTTGCACAAAGGTTTAATCACAGAAATAAATGAAGTTGCTTTTATTTCAATGTTCCTGACTCCAGATATACAACTAAATATGCAAAGTTAGGCCCAGATTCTGTGGTCTGGCCAAAGGGGTGCTTAGCATGAGTCCTGGAAAGGTAAGTAAGAGTGAATTTTTGTTGATTTATATACTTGAGTGTTGGTTTATTCTTTTTTGGAAAAATTAGAAGAGAGTGGTGGTGAGGTATTCGCATACACACGCACACAACACATCTATATACACTGGGAGAGTGATGATGATGATGGTGTATTTTTATGGCAATTGCACTTAGGATCCCCAGTCATGGACTGAGACCCCGTTGTACTAGGCTGTACAAGTGAAAAAGAGAACAGGTGATATATTGAAAACACACCCTGGAGGGGTCACATTGCAAATCAAATTAGAAAGAGAAGTTTCTATTCTTTGTTTGTTCCATTAGGTTAACTACGTTGTTATGAAGAAGCTGCATTTTACCTTTCCTGCTTGTTGCAGTTCCTTCTTATCTTGGTTGGCAAATCCAATCAATGCACTGGTCTCCAGCATCCCAGTCACCGCAAGCACAGGCGCCATCACTAGTATCAGCAGAGTCATCTCCCACCCATATATAAAAGAAATGATGGCTGACAATCCCATGCTGGAGATGTTTTGTGCTATTACACCGAGCCTTGAGCCTGTTGCCTATAATTAGGTATCATGTGAAAGTTGTCATTTGCTAATGGGTTTTAAATACAGTCCTTCTCCTTATCTGATAACAAGCATATCAAAAAACAACACAACACCTTTCAGAGAGGTTTTTTGCTCAGGCCTCATCTCCTCTGGCAGAGATGGGTTGTGAAATCCAGCACCGGTGAAGCTCCATTCTAACCCCTCCCGCTCAAAACAGCCTCATTTGTTGTTTGAAACCCACATTCCCACACTGCGTGTAACTCCATCTAAAAAGCTGCAGATCACACAGCTTTGAGTGACCAAGAAGGGAGGCAGAGGGATGGTACAGATAGCACCTTACAGCAAACACAGGAAGTGAATTCTGCTTAAAGGAATCATGACATCGCCTGAGTTTTTTCCCCTGTTCTTGAAAACCAGTTCTTGAAAAATAGCAGACTTAGCCTTTTATTGACTGTTTGAAATTTAAACTAAAACACAGAATCTCTACTAACATGTACATAGTGCTTTCAGCTGAAGTGCTTCTTATTCAGTCGCTCTCCCTTTCATCCATCCCTTGTTCCCTCTAGAAATGGGCTAATTTGAAACTCCAGATTTGAACTCTGCTGAACTTCAAGGTTGGCCTGTATCACTCCAATGGGCTGAACCACAACCTTAGATCCAAATACTCATGAACTTCAGGAAAATTCAGATCCAAATCCAAACTTGCAATTCAGGCCCATCTCTACATCCTGCACAACTTTTGCTTCACTCACTCCTCCTCTCTAGCTCACGACTCCCCAGTGTGCCATTTGTCCCTTCATTCTGAATCTAATGCTCCCCATTCAAATATATGTCCCCTCTCCTCCACCTTTACAAATAACCCTAACATTTTGGGCCTCCTTGCTTTCTCTCTTCCCAATCCTGTCCGTCCCTCCATAAATCTGCCTTCTTCCTTCGTCACCAGCCTCCTAACAGCTGAATAAACGTGCTTGTCCCCAGCTTTACAGATAGTTCAGTGTTATCAATAACCTGGCAGAATGACCCATACTTAATATTAGTGTTACATAGATACTAAAATCTCTCTCATACAGACGTACTGTTTGAATTTGTGCTGCATCTGTGGCTAATCTTGTTGTCAAAGCTCCAGTGCTGTTTTTCTTATCATCAAACCAAGAGATGTCCTATGAAACAAACAGGAAAATGAGGTTACTCAGTGAGAAAGAGGCCTCTTTTCCTCATCTTATTTTATTAACAAAATCTTCAATGTTGTCTGTGAGTACATCTGTTTGCACATTAAAAAGTGCATTTGTTCAAAAACATCCTCTCTACTTAATGTGGACAGTTACACATGCAAATCATGTTAACTATCAGTTTGTGCATGCAATCACTTGATTTATGAATACAAAGATCATTGTAAAGAGATGTTTGTGGAAGATTATAATTTAGAGACACTCCCTCATAATGGACAGTATTATGAACCTAGGAATTTAGAGATGTGCCCTGGAAGCTGGGGTTGAGAACACAGTGTAGCTGTGCACAGCAGTTCACCACAGAATCTCTCTGGTTTTTTTTATTAAAAGTTTTATTCCTTTCTCATCCACTGGGTTGTTGTTTAATGAACCCCCAGATCATTACAATCATATCCCATTATAAACTGGTGTAGCTCCCTCAACTTCAATCAAGCGATGCCGATTTACGCCCGCTGAGGATAGGGTCTATGATTTTTTTTGTGCATTCAAATTTATATTCTTGCAAATATCACAGATATTAATTATAAAGACCCTTTAAAATGGTGGGCCTGTGTGTTCTCAGCAAGGCAATAGCTGGACTCTGAAGATAGCGTAGATTCTGTATTTTCTTGAAGTCCTACACTCACGGACTCTGGGGCCTCCCCTATAAATCTTCTTATGCCCAGCAACCTGGATCTGAAAGCAAAGGAGGCCAGCAATTAGCCTTTACAGAAAGGATGTCATGCTAGTTTAGGGGCCTTGGGTGGCCCTATATATCAGATTGACTTTTAGTTACTGATCAAGTGAAGATCCGTTATGGGGTAACAAAGGGAAACCAGCTGACCTGTCAGCATCAGTATAGTCTCTGATTTTCAGGGCTGGAGTTGAGATAAATTAATTGCTGAACTTGATTTGTATATATACAGAGTGAAGTGAAGTAGGAATAAAAGGGTTAGTTATTCAGATATTTCTTTAACCTAAATGTCACTATAGCTACATGAATATTATTTTGATACAGATGCTGGATTTAACTGGGGTACTTTCATTCTGTCACCATGGCCCCTTCCACACTTGTACTGGGAAACTGTTTTCTAAAATGGACTTAAAAAGCTTCAAGTCAGGCTAAAATGGTTTTAACACGAGTTTACATTAAGTGTTTTAAAAATCAAAAACACAAGCACTGCAGAAAACATGGTTCAGGGCTCGTAAATCAAGAATTTCCACTTGCCTGCCATTAGAAAGGATGGACCTAATCCTAAAGCCCATTGTGTCTTTCCACTAGCCTCAACTCATTGAGGATCAGGCCTTTGAATGTAATTTTAGGTTTAATTTTAGGCCCAGTCCATCATACAAATACAAAACACATTTTTGTAACCAGTTTGTCACACTCTTGTGTGCCCTAGTTACAACAAACACAGTTGGGTTGTGTCCACACAGGAGCACTTTTTCCACAACACAAATAAATGTATGTCAATCATATTTCTGACTTTACACCCAGCAGATGGCCTCTAACAATGTTTGTATTAGTGCATCTTGGTACTGTGAAGCTGATATTATGAAAAACAGCTGTATTATACGTGTCTATAGGTGGATCCACCATTGGTGACAGGTCCTGTAGCGTACACAAACTAGACAGATACAAAGAGATACAGATACTTAGGTTAATAATTGCATCCGACAAAGTGGGTTTCTGCCCATGAAAGCTTATGCCCAAGTAAATTTGTTAGTCTTTAAGGTGCCACAGGACTCTCTCTGTTTAGGTTAATAATGATACTCAGGCCTCACAGTGATTATGCAAGAAGCAGCTGCATCCTTAGAAAAATCAATGTAGCTAATTCCTCTTTTGGGAAGGGTAGGAGCAGTCACAAAAAGTTACCAAGAGACAGAATCGAGGAAGCCCGGGGGGTTTAAATAGCAAATCACTCAGGAACAGAAGAAGAGAGACAGAAAGAGAAACTGTGGGGCAAAATATAGCCAGTCACAGAAGCTGGGTGAGAGAGAGCAGCGTGTGTCCAGATGGCCCCAAAGACTCTTGACAACCCAAGGGACTCGAATCCCAGCCCAGCCAATACCCTGGAGTGATAAGGAAACTGAGGCAGGGACACATGTTTAGTGTTTATTGCTCTATGACCTTGACTCTCCTGTGCTTTACATTCAGTACAAAAGAGCATAAAGGTGTTAGCCATGCAAAGTGGGTGTGTGTTGACTGCTTTAAAACTACAGCGTGCCACTGAGAGAGTTAAACTGTAAACCAGGTTTGGAGTTCTGGGAGAAGGCTGTGAGAGTAAGTGGGGTATCTTGGGGGCCAGCGTTGGTTCTGGTCCTTTCGGAGAAGGGGTAACAGACACAGTAAGTGCCCAGGAACTATACCAGAGGGGCCAAGGGAGGAAACAGTGCTGTAGCCTGCTGAGCCTCTAGAATGTTGAAACTCTCCAGAGATCCAGGGCAACAAAGGCTTAGCTTCCCCTCACAACAGCAGTCTCTAGTGGGGGGCTGGCAGGGAGTGTGCAGTAGGATCTGTGACGCCTCAGCAATAGTAGAGAGCCTGACAGACACGCACACAGGAAAGCGCCAGAACCATGTCAGCCTTAGAATGACCCCTCTGATGTCCTACTGCACAGAAAGCTGAGAGAGAGGAGGACCAGCCAAACCAGTGAAGCAGGTATGCTGAGATTTGCACTGTGGAAAGATCTGTCTGACCTTCAAATAACCAATAGCCAGACATTTTTTGGCATCAAAAGGAAGCCAAATACTCTTCTCTGCCACCCAACAGATTCAACAGCTATTTTGTCCCTGAGCCTTTCTGGGAATTACTACTTGATCCACTGCCTTTAAGTTACTTTAAAAAGATTTGATTAATCATTTGCTCTTGGCAGGCTTAGAATTGTTAGGTTTTGGGAACCAAATTGTGTGCTGCTCTCACTAGAATGGAGAGATTGGCCAAAATGTCCGGAATTCCAGCAATGGACAAATGTACACTATATATGGCAAGAAAGAAAAAAAATAGCAGCATTACACAAACAAAAACAAAGACTGTGGATAAAACAAACATTTACCTTAATAAAACATTATATTTTATAAATTGCAACCATGTAAATATCAGATAAATCTGTTTCATATTTCTTAATACAGAAGAAGTAACCTATCCCGAGGCTTTTTCACATAGTCTCTTCCTGACTAAGACAGTAATTTCCCATTCCAGCTTCTCATAGGTCCCATCTACACTGAAATGCCAATTGCACTGGGAGACAAGGTTACAAAACGCATGTCCAATGACTGTGTTATACGATGGTGTTTACAGAATCAGAGCATGGATTGTAGAACCATGTTTGTGAATCATACCACAGATTTACAAGAGTCAAAGGCTGCAGAACAGTTCAGGAGTATGGCTAAAATGCATTTCAGTTCTGTCTACACAATAAAACATGTTTTAACCATCTCAGGAAACTTTATTGTAACTGAGTTACTCAACACAGATGGGATTTACGATGTAGATGTGACCTAAAAATACATAGTATTGCTGTGTTGCCTTACTTCATAGGCCTTGTTTGTATTAGGGACAGAATCATGCTAACTAAAGTTGTTTAAATATGGTTATTGCTAGCAGGGTTCTAGTATGGCTTCCCTAATCATTACAGAGAAGGATCTCTTTGTCTAAAGACAGCCAAACCTATTATAGAAAACCCAGAGAGTTTGCCATCTTTCAGTCAGGCAAACCTTCCCCCACAACCCTGGGAAAAAAGGTCCCTAGCTTATTCCACTCATTCCATAAAACTACTCCTCCTTGAATAAGCCATGAACACTGGCTGAGTTATTATGAGCAGGGATTCTCTGCTCCTCCCTGTGCTCTGTTGGTGGGACAGTGTGTGTGTCCGTCCCCCCCATCCTTCCACCCCGTGCTCTGCTACTGGCTGCTCTTGGACTCCAGAAGTAGCAAAACAAGGATGCCAGGAGAACTCTTGGTTCTCTCCTTCCTGGTATATCGTCAAGCTCTTCAAGGTACAGGGCCTCCAAGACATTGCTCAAGAAAGTGTTATTGGTCTTTTTGCCTCCAAATTGCCAGGTTAGTACTTTTGAGTGTCAGGTATGCAGAGCAACAAGGAGAATGACTTTCTGCTGTGCAGGCAGACAAGAAGTTCACTGGGAGCTCTGGCAGCCATTAAATATTCTTCTCGGCTGAGGTGAAGTTCCATTTCATTGTGGTTCTCTCGAGGCCTCTCTCCTTGAATTCACTATATTAGGCCAGTGTCAGGTACTGAACATCTTACCTCAGGTGCTACTGTCAGGAAAATTAAAATTCATACCAGGGGCCTTCTGATTAGCCAGTGGCAGTGAGCAAAGATGACAAGCACGTGCTAACTGGCTGTTTAGGTGGGACTGACATAAATAAAAGAAGTGATGCTTAGGATGATGGCGGACATCTGTCAGCAGACAGAAGAAAACCAGCAAGGAAAAGGAGGAATATGATTTTGACATTCAAAAAACCATCTGGCTTAAAATTAACTGGGTTTAGAACCAGGTAGGTGGTAACCTAAGGTCACTTCCACACAGTAAGAAATACTGATTTTAACAACTGCAGTTCAACTTGGTTGCAGTTCAACTGTGTTCTAACATGGTTTGGCCCAGACTGCATGGGTGGGACTGAATCACATTATAATGGGGTTCAAACCTTTTCCCAGTTGTTAGAACAAGCCTGAGCTAGAATCAAGTTTAATGACTGTTGTTCGATGTGGTTGTTTTTATCGTGTAAATGGGGCCTTATCTTAGTAGTATGTAGCACAGTTTCATGAGGTTTTAACATAATTTTCAGGCAAACAAATCTCTATTCAAAGTGGTAAAGGAAATCTGCAATGATAGTAGGTAGTCTTGGTTAGAATTACCTATCCAAGCAGAAGAAGAACTATGCTAATGGAATTCCATTAGCATAGTTCTCCTACTTTGGATAGGGTAAGTATACACAAAATTAATACTTAAATCTTCACGTGAAAGGTGGTGCAGTAAAATTGCTCTGTGTATGAGGAAAGAGGGTGGATTAATCCTCTACAATTTATTACAGGAAAAGCAAATGAAAAAACAGTGTATTTATAAGAAACTCTAACACCAACCTGCCGCAGCATGGCTTTAAATGCCATATGCCTTAATCTCATTGTTAGGATTTCTCCTGATCGCCCATAAAGGAAACCCTGCAAGAAAAAACAGCAGCGCCTCATATCTTTGATTTTTACAACTTTTAACTTAAATGGCAGTCTAAAGGTACTTATGCAATAAATGCATTCATTTATTACAAGCATAGCACACAATGGCTAAGCGCGCATATAAAATTAAAAACAAACAAGAGCTGAACAATACAGCTACAGAACCAGACATTCTTCCACCCCCTCATGCCACGATCCCTCAGCTGTCAACTTTAAATCCAGAGCTGACTAAAGCAGTTATTAGAATGCGAACTGCTTTGCAGACCAATTATTCTATTGAGTATGAGAGTTTACCTGCAGAAAACAAGCGATAAAGTAAACAACACCTATAACAGCAAATATGATGGAGAAAATGTTAGCTTCATGCTGGATCCTCTCTGTATCATCTTTTATTGAAAAAATCTGCAAAAATAGAAGGAAATCATCCAAATGTTTTGTTAGTCAGCCTACTAAAAGATGCTGTATAACACTCTATTCTATTCTATCCCATAGAGTTACTTACATACTTGGGGAAGACGAGAAGAGAGTATTTATATGAATGAGTATTTCAAGATTAAAGTTAACAAGGACTAGGGGTTAAATTTTCAAAAGCCTCACACTGACTTTTCTACCTAACGCTCGCTTCCCGTCCTAATCTGCTTGGGACCATCCTGATAGTCATGGTGCTTTCCTGAACTGCTTGGCTACCGAGTTACCTATAATCAGACCTCTAGGCACTGGTGTCAAAGGCTGCAGTAGTTGTTGTGCCCATTCCCTGGCTTTGGAATGCTGACACAGCACTGAAGTCAAAATCAGAGGGAATACACACAAAGCAATCTTGTTAGCAACTGGTTGGTCAGTGACTTCATAACAGAAGTTAGCCCTCTAGTGCCATCAGGAAACCTTTCTTCTTGATTATATTTCAATAGGCATTATCTTTCAGGAACAGGAGCTCCATTAAAGGCCTATTCAGTGCAGAAAGATCCCCATATGTATTAGGGAGAGAGGAAAAGGTGTGAGCCAGTGATTTAAGCACAGGAATTGGAACGTCTCAATTCTACACCATGCTCTAACATGCTCTGGGGCTTTGGACAATTCACATCTCTCTGCCTCAGTTTCTCACGTGTGTAAAATGGGGATATTTCCTTCACAGGACTTGTGGTGTGCGGACTCATTCATTAATGTTCATAAAGTGCTTTATAAATGGGGAAAAGAGTGCAATATAAATACCAAGGATTATTATACTATAGAGAAACTATGTTAGCTAAAACTCTTTTTAAATAGAAAAATGCAAACAGTTTCCCTAGACCAAGCAAAACTGTTCTGAATGGTTTTAGAAACCTTGTTTATAATCTGCTTATGTTGGGTGCTCAGTGACCCAAGAAACAGTGGTGAAACTATGCTAGCATCTTTTTGTGAAGAACTAGGTATAAAAATGATTCTAACGACCCTCATTTCACTGTAATGTACATAGGGCCAACGGTACTAATCAGAACAAGTTAACTACCATCCTTTTACAATTACATTATGGAAATGTCAGTACTCCACTTACTGTTATAATTTTAGCAAAGATGATGCAGAAAATAGGGTGACCTGCTCCATTAATAATTGCAGCAAGTGTCCCCAGCAGAATGAAAGGCCACTCAGACTTGTTTAACCTAAAAAGCTGGAGGAAAGAAACTTTGGGGAGGTCTTGCTGTAAAAGAAAATACAGATATTAATTCAGATATTTTATTTTTGTCATATGCAATTCATTCTTATGTTGTTAAGAGAACTGAGCTACATTACGGTGCCTACAGGAAAAGCTGAGTTTAAGAACCCTGGACTAGTAGAGAACAAGGCAGGTAAATGGAGTGACTACAGGTGACAGGACTGGCCCAATCCATTCTAACAACACTCACTCTGGAATAGTCTTAACAGCAAACTCTGCATGGGTAACTGTGCTTTGTACTTACATATAGCAGCATCTCAAAGAAGCTCTACAAAGCAGGTTATGTTTTACCCACATTTTATAGATGAGGAAACGAGACACTGAGAAGTGATTTGCTGAAAGTCACACCCTGAATCAGTGATGAAATAGTCTTTGATATATGCCCCATTTCAGAACGGTCATGATCTCCCTGGAAGAATTGTGCAGGTTCCACTGAAATTGTATCCTTTGGCTTTACCACTGCCTGCTGCATCTTTTTAGGATTAAAACAAGACCCACAAAGAAAACTAGAGTAAGCTACAGTAAATCATTACCTCTTCAGGTGTGGCTTCTTCTTCAGCCCCTTTTTCTGGAATATGTTTTATGCTTGCTCTTTTGGAGATCAACCCATTGATAGGGGATGCTTCTTCGTGATCTTTTATGGTCATGGTTTCTGTTGATTCTTCACTGTTTTCTGTTGTTTTAATAGACTTTAACACAACATAAATTCAGTCACAAATATATCAAGTGGGTCAGTGTAGTTGCATAAGGTAGACTCCACTTCCATTTGCAGTGTCATGTAGGTTCTGAGAGACCCAGACTGCTATTTTGGATCTAGTCCTCTGACTAAATTTGCTATTCATAACCTTATTTGGCAGAATCATAGGAGTGTTTCCCCAAGTTATTGGATTCTCGCTCCTCATGGGCTGAAATCCAGCTACAAGTGTCTTCTGTGTTATTTACATGTTTACACAAAAGCTACCATTTTATGTCAAGCATTAAGGAAGACATGCTCATTTTCTTCCAAAGAACCTGTGCCGTTATTCCTGTGAGCTTCCATGGACTTCCATGAGACATGAGGTTGCTCAGCATCTTTCAGAAGTGGGCCCAAAAGGTTGTAAGCAAACAGTATATTCAAGAATACTTTGACATATTGCTTTAATTCTGTTTTTAAATGATTTGCAAAACTGCTGATAAAATGTGTTTGCTGTGCCCTATATTTCTGGCAGAAATCCTGGCCCCATTGAAGTCAGTAGCAGAACTCCTATCGACTCTGATAGAGGCAGGATTTCACCCCTAGTATTTTTAAACCATTTCCTTTGCATTTCCTTCCAGTTTATCCAAAGTCCCCTGCTCCCCCAAACAAACAGAGTATTGAAGTTGGCTGGTTCTGAATCGCACAGATCGAAGAATCCATGACAGTACAACAGTTCTAAGTATAGCATTTAAGAAAGTTTCCTACGAATATGCTTTAAAACACTATTTCCCAGGTCAGAGCAGGTCATACTTGTTTTAAAACTTGTCTTTTAAAAACGATTTCCAAAGTATATTCAAGAGTTTTCTAAAATATGGCTTAAAAAACGACAGCCTAGTTATATCTACTGGTCATTCTTCAAATGTGTTAGGAATGGTTTTAAAGCCACGGTACCAGGAATGGTATGAAAACACTGCTTTAAAATTGTTCCACTATCACAGCCTTACTGCCAGCTTGGCCAAAAGACCCATCAAGGCCTTGTCCCCATTAAGCACACGACTAGCACTTCTCTCACAGTTGGGCTAGCAACGACGACAGAACTAGGTAGATCAGCCTCTGCTCTAACCCTGGTTAGATAACATGGTAGTAAAAATGCCTTCACCCTGCCTACAGTATGCTACCATCATTTCTACCATTGAAGGGGTTGCCCTGGTGCCAGAGCAACAGTGGGGAAAGCTGCTGGAAAATTCCCAGTGTGTACACACACCAGCACTACAACTGTAACTGTACAAGCACCTGGTTGTCTAGTGAAGTTAGGGGCATTTGGGTTCTGACACAGATTCTGTTTGTAGTGTGGATCCAACATCAAAATTAGAAACTAGAATTATGGACTGGACTCTTACCTTTTCTTTGGAACCACCTTTGGTGCTGTGAAAGCCTCCATCCACCCTTTTATCTGGGATTCCACACAGAGCAGTTGCCGAAGGAGCTGTGCTACAAGGAAGCTGGAGGGTGGGGAAGGAGCCCTGATTCCAGCACATCCTGGGGTATCTGTGGCTTTTGGGGCCTAAGCGCACTGCCTCTTTTGGGAGTGGGGGCAGGGAGAGTATCAAACACCAGTGACATGTACATACAGAACAATCTTGACTTTT
The DNA here is from genome assembly GCF_026122565.2 of Emydura macquarii macquarii. Classification (NCBI taxonomy): domain Eukaryota; kingdom Metazoa; phylum Chordata; order Testudines; family Chelidae; genus Emydura; species Emydura macquarii. The sequence continues at coordinate 21,073,882 of NW_027132559.1, forward strand.
GATATTTTTTGTAGGTGGCGGCGATTTGGCTTTTAGTTAAGGTTGTGCTTCTCACTTCTTGTCAGAGTAATAAACGAGGCATGTACTAGCACATGTGTGACCTGCTTATTACACCATCTTTTAAATAAACAAAGTTGACAGATCACAAACAAGACTTTTACAGCAAAACTTTAGCATCTTTCTAAGGTCCAAGAGACTTCATACGTAAACAAAACAGACATATCTACAGTCTCATTTCTAGGTTTTGTATCTAAAATTGTGAATTCAATGTACCTGTGCTGTTGCAAGTGAATAATATAATCCCCTTTTCGCCATCAACTCTACATGTGTTCCTTCTTCCGCCACAGCACCATCTGCTATGGCCACTATTAAATTTGCAGTCCGAATGGTGGAAAGCCGATGAGCTATTACAAGAGTGGTTCGACCTTTGCTGGCCTGTGAACAAACAACCAAATTGTAATTTGTGTCCCCTGTGGCTCGGAGATTTAGTGTAATTTACTCTCATTTGTCCTACTGTAGTTACTTCCTATCGATTTCGTTTGTGAAACATCCTGACAGTCCATGAGTTTCACAACTGACTCAACTAAAACCAGGATGCGTGCCCTGGTTCCTTCTCTGCTGGATAGAGTCAACCTGCTTGCCGGCATCCACACTGAACAAAATCAGGAAGCTTGTTTTGCTTCTCCTGCTTTTCTTGCCTGTCTCTCTACTTATTTTATTCAAAATTAAAAAGCTAAACTATGAGCTGCTCTGTTATGCCATGTGGAGAGGTCTCATAGGGACTGATTCATTGCAGGGGAGCAGATGGAGCAACGCATGCCCTGGCCCTGCCGTAATATGCCTCTATATAGGGGTCCAGGTGGCATGAAGTTGGCTGTGCTAGCTTCACATCTCCCAGGGATTTTCCTGAACTGAGGGAGCTCTCAATTGTCTTCTTGAGGCTTCTATAAGTGCCTTCTTTGCTGCCAGAATAGCATAAAGACACCCAGGGTATGTCTGCGATGTGATAAAACACCTGCGGCTGGCTCGGTGAGCTGACTCAGACTCATGGGGCTCGGGCTGTGGGGCTATAAAATTGCAGTGTGGACGTTCAGGCTAAGGCTGGAGCCCTGGCTCTGGGACCCCATGCGTGGGGGTGGGGGAGAGAAGGGTCTCAGAGTTCAGGCTCCAGCCCAAGCATGAACATCTGCTCCACAGTTTTACAGCCCAAATTCCACGAGCCCAAGTCAGCTGACACAGGCCACTCGCAGGTGTTAAATTGCAGTGTAGACATACACTAAATGGTATCTGGTTCACACTGATGTAGTCCTGTTTCAAATGGGACTATGTTAACATGAACTAGGTACCTTTTAAAGGGCAGTCAGGGCACAACACTGTGCCGCACTTCACAAATCATACACCTTTGATCCAGCGCTATGTGGACAAGCCATTAGTCAGGGCTGAGGATTTGGCCCAAGTTGTCTTTTGAATGAGATAGCCATGAGTAGCATGCGGTGGAATAACAATGAACGCACCCTTCTTTGGCAGAGCATCTCTCTGTGAAAAGCATTAACTAGAAGGTATCAATATTGACACACCCGAAAGACTAACATTACCATAGCACTTCTTAATACCCTATTCTGCATTTTTGTTAGCATTGTTCCGATGACCTGAAAATACAGAAATATCGATTGTGCCAATTCAGATGTTTGTGCATTTAAAATTGATTTTGAAGATATGACGAGAAGATGTTGATCCTAAGAACTCTAACGGTGATGCAAATTATTTGCTAAAGGGCAGATGTAGCCCTCAATGATTTGCACCCTATTTACAATCTGATTGTAGTCAATGTGTTTGCTTGTGCATCAGGGCATCTTTTGAGCCCCATAACCACATGATAATGTATTCATTACATCTTGGTGATTTAGGCTCCAGTCTTGCAATCAGGGCTCACTCATACGGAGCCTCACGGGGGACTGGGCCATGGTGAGTTACCGCATGGTTACTGTTGTTCCCAGGGGGGTTACAGTGTTGTTATTGCTGAACGATGGGGCAGAATTTGGCAGTAATTGAGTAAATGATCCCTGTCACTGCTGTACAATAATAATCTTATTCATCTATTCCTTGCATTGAAAGAAAATGTATTTGAGTCAAGAAAACGGAAAACAGAGGTTGTATCAATAATACAGCATTTACCTTTTCCAGTGCAGCTTGGACCACTGACTCACTTTCTGTGTCCAGGGCAGATGTGGCCTCATCTAACAAGAGAATCTTAGGGTTACGCACCAAAGCTCGAGCGATGGCTATTCTCTGCTTCTGGCCCCCACTCATCTGTGCTCCTCTTTCTCCTACAAGCGTGTTAAATTTCTAAGGAAATAGGAGAGATACCATCAGTTTTGCAGTATAAACAATTAACTGCTAATTGATTTCAATGGACTTTGGATCAGGCCTGCAGCGAGAGCAAAATAATTATGTAATACGGGTGCACCCTACTGAAATGAAAGATAAGGTTATATTGTGTGATCCACAGAGTACTGGACACAAATCCCATTTTAAATCAAATCTACACAAAGTCAGTCTCAGTAGCAAAAATGTTCCCACAAGCAGGTGGTCAGCGAATTTTTTCAGACGAGGTAGTGAGAACCAGAGGGGCAGCCCAAGGTGACAGAGGAAATTTCTGGTGGATCTGGTACTAGAACCACAGCTTATCCACTCAGCCACGACACCACTCAGAAAATACGGGTCAGATCTGCTTCCCTGATTCAGCCAGGTACTGAATGAAGCAGCTGCATAAATTGAAGCACGTAAAAAGTTCCATAACAGTGGGGATACTGATGTGCCTGAAGTCATGCACATACTCAAGTACCTTGTTGAATTGGGACCTTTGTGCCATAAGCACTAACTACCCTGATCATCACTTTATACGCCTACAAATACAAATTTTGAATGACACTGCAATTTCCACTCTTAGCCACAAGGTGGCTGCAAAAAATCAAAGTTTCCCTGCTTACATTTATCAGCTGTTGCTGAGTTTCTGTCACCATATTCTGTAATTTTGCAAAGGGGCAGCTGTCCCTCAATTTGGGGCTGAGAGTGAAGAAAAGACAACCATTGTTCTTACTTTTAAGATGCATTGATAGCCAAATCATCCATGCTTCCAGCTTTTGGATTCACAGTTATCCCTCCCCCCATCCCTGGCCTGATTTATTTTCATTTCTTTAGATTTCTGTTTCAGAGAATTTAGAGAAACAATGCAAGTGCTGTAAATTTCTTATGCCACACACAGCCCTAACACACACAAAAGAAAAATGTTTTTTTCTATGGCCATATCTCAATATCTCACTTTATTTCAGTTCATTTCCAAGAACGCAGGTTATTTTAAGTACTGTACTTACATCAGGAAAGTCCATTATAAAATTATAAGCATTTGCTTCTTTTGCTGCATTCTCAATTTCTTCATCGGTTACATCCTCTCGACCGTATCGTATATTGTTTCTAATTGTTGTCCCAAACAGAACAGGTTCCTGACTGACCACACCAATGAATTCTCGGTAATGTCTCACATTAAGGGACTTTATGTCATGCCCATCCACTGTGATCTAAAGAAAAAAAAAGACCATTTATAGGAGTCTGAAGTTATATATTATTATTTTGCTATTACTGTATTTTGTATTACTATCGCACCTTGGAGACCTAGTCATGAACCATAATCCTATTGTACTGGGCATTGTACAAACACAGACCAAAGAGACAGTCTTATTCATGAGTCTTTCTAAACCTACATACATTTAGGACAAAATCTTTCCATTCAATTTGGCAGGGCGGATTTAAGATTTGTGATAGAAGTCTTGATTTATTTTCATTTCCGTGAAGAAATAGTTCTTGGCCAGATGCTTCCATACACCAAGTGGAAATTTGCTTCTGCTATGCACCACATATGCAGTAGGGGTAAAGTAACTGATTAAAGGAAGGGGCCCACAATCTGAATCCTACCATTTCTTACGTAGTGTTGGCTGGAAATAGTTTTCATTTTTGTCCTTCTGCAGGAGAGGAAAAGCTTGAAACCAGCAGAGGCCATCTCTGCTAATCAAGCATATGGTATCATGGTTCATTGACATACACCTTAAAACCTGCATGAAGCATGGTGCAACAAGGATTGAAGGAAAAAAAGAGGACAAATTCATGTATCTTAAATGGGGTGAGCAGTCCTATGCAGGTAATCCATATGGTGGAGGAGGTAACAAAAGGTTTGGCAATAATTTGTACATTGTGCACACAAATGCCCATGAAAATTCTGTGTCTGGATAGCAAATAGGAGATGACAGATATATGTCAGGCAATCATTGAGCTGATCACTGGTCTTCACAGAACACACTCTCACATGATTGTGCGACACTGGAGCTTGGGTGGAGTGTGGTTGGCTGTAATTTGTTACACTGGTGTTTTCATTTCACACGAGGGGGATCACCATTGCCTACTGGTCTGGAGGGCAGAGTTGCAAGAAGGCTGAGCCCAGACTGTCCTATCAAGACCATGGCCTACCTCTCCAAAACTTGCTTGTGTAAGTGTTATCCCAATTCACAGCACCAGGACAAGAAGTTCCAGTTCGGAAGTGAGCAGCAAGGATGGAGTAACTTAAGTATAGATAATTAGTGGCATCATCTTCCTATGTGATCATGTTACGTCAGTCTATTTAGATACACATATGGCCTCTATCACCATAGCAGATGAGCACCTCTAAAGTAATTAAGCTCAACAACAGCAGCAGCAGTCTCTCTCTCTCTCTCTCCTCTGATCATATACTGTATTAAAATACCATGAGCCCCCAGGTCCCTCTGAGGAGTGTAGATTTGCATAGCTAGTTCTACTGGATCTAGATCTGAATAGCAGGTACCAGCTGGTTCAAACAGAGATCTGGGGTCAGATTCATTTGCAGAGATCTGCTAGCAAAGGATAGATCTGCATTAGAGGGTCCCGCCTAAATAATATTTAATAGTTAAATATTGTCTTGAATTGAAATAAATACTGTATCTACCATTCTTAGGAAACCCTATAACACTGTTAAGCTAATAGGCTAGTCAATATGCAGGACACCAACAAAGTGTGTATTTGGGTGCTCTAAACCCAAAGCCAGCATCTGCAACAAATTCCTAATGTAAAGGATGAGGCTGCTCATAAAAGAGAAAATACACTTTTAAAAAGCTTGCCAGTGGTTTATCTAACTTCCAGGTGACTCACTGTCTGAGGGCTGTAAGACTCGCTTTGTAAAAGTTAGACTTCTATTAAATCTCCCAGCACTAAAATGGAGGAACAGAGCAGCTGACTGCCCAGAAATCTTGTTTATTATAACTCACTTCCTGGAGCAATATCCCCAACTTTGTTCTCCACTCATCTACTTTTTCCTTGAGGACTTGTATAGCTATAATTTTTTTATACTATTTTACCAAGATTCATTTGCTATTGGTATACCATTGTAAGCAGTACTATGCTTTAGAATGCCTGTACTCACCACTCCTTCTTGTGGATCATAAAACCTCTGAAGTAGCTGGACTGTTGTGCTCTTACCACATCCACTGCTTCCAACCAATGCCACCGTTTGTCCACAGTCAATTTTCAGAGTCAGACCTTTCAAAACCTTGTGGTAGTTAAAAAAATGAAATAAAACGAAGAACAGACCCTCATCCAATTAAAGAGATTCTGTCACTAAATCCAGCCAGTTTTGTCCTTGCCACATTTTCAAAATCCACTCATTCCAACTGCAAATTCAGGCTCTAATCTGTCTCATACCTCAACCACTGAAACCTGCCCTTCCTGACACATCACCTCACATACTCTACTTTGTCCAGTATTCTGCAGTAAAATGTCATCTGCCATCATGTTTCTGACCACATTCAGTCCCTCTTGAAGTCCTTCATTGGCTCCTGTCTGCCTCCTGCATCACTTTCAAGCTCTTGTTTTCACTTTCAGGATCTTGCATAACTTTGCTCCTTCCGATCTCTTTGCTCTTGTCTTTTAGACGCCACGCTTTTCCTTCTTCACTCAGCTCAAACATTCCATTGGCTAACTACCCCTTTTTACATTCTTCGCCAACACTCCTCTCCATGTTTTCTTTATGTTTCTTTTCTACACATGGAACTCAAGTCAACCTCTTGACCCCAATCTGCTGTGCTTCCATCCTGTCCTCTAAAGCAGACAACTCTTTTAGCATACTACGTAAATAACATGGCACATTTCAAGTTAGTCACAGTGTCTACAACACAGCACAGAGTAGGTGTTTCTCCTACCTGGACATCTGGTCTTGAAGGATAACTGAATTGTACATTATTAAATTCCAATATTCCCTTTATGTGATCGAGTTTGTGGCCATCTGAAGAAAAACTATCTATAGCAGGTTTCTGGGGAGTGGAAAAAATTTTAAATTCAAGCAAAAAATTTACAAATGCACAATTGGGGGAAGGAGATATCATTACGTCCTGACTATGAAATATTTTTATTCTATACTTTAAACACATTTTACACACTGCACCTGTTTTAGCATTTTATAGTTACTTGGATTGGTGACTGCATTCTGTTGTTTGTAATATCCTTTTAAGAGCTTGAACATAATGTTTCTTTTTAAATCAATTTGGTCTTTTCCCATTTGGTAAACGCTATTTTTTTCCTCCTTTATTTTTCAACGGAAATTACCTTGGCTTTTTGCTTATTACTTCTTTATTTTTCTACTGGCATCATCAGTGCTCTCATACAAGATAACAGCCCAATTGTGAGGACAAGGTAAAAGGATCCATACCTGATCAATTATCTTGAAAATTTTAAAGGCAGCTCCTCTAGCAATAGAGAAGGTCTCAAAGTGCGGTGCTGCTGTGCCCAGGCAATAACTACTAAAAGTCACGCAGAAGAAAACCTAGGAGGAGGAGGAGGAAGTTGAAAGCCACACTGAAAATAACAAACCAAAAATTAAAGGCTGGTCCAAGAGCCCTGATTCAGGTAACACTCCCATTTACAACCATTGGAGCTATCCTTCAGAAAAGACTACAGGATCATGCATTTGCATGTCATTCACAAGACATTCCTAAGTATCAAAAGAATTAAATTTAAACCTTGGGATGCCAGCACAATACTTTATAGTCAGGAACAACAGAAATTGACAGGGATTTTTGACAAAATTCTATGGAAGTTCTATGTGAGACCGAAAGAAAAGGACTATTTTTGTTTTCTGTTGTACTATGTTTGAACACCAAATATTATTAGAAAAAATTCAAAGAAGGTCATTCAAAAATATGTATTGGCTTATTAAAATGAATGGCCTTTACTGTGGCTAGATCAAGTTTTACCGAAAACTCAGAAAACCCACAAACCACAATGCGAAAGTCCAACATGTCTTTAACTGATTACACCATAAACCCCACTATTACATTGAGTTTTAAGGCAAGTACTAAGCAGAGCTTCAATTTTCTAAACAATTAAAAACTCCTCATAGTCAAAACTTTCAACTTTATTCTATAGAATATCCTTCAAACACAAGAAACACAAGATGAGAGGAGTAAATACAGCCATCCTAGATAACAGTTATCACATAATTTGTGATGAAGAATCTATTAGGCAAATTCCACCTCTTTCTCTGTGAGATCTTCATGAGCACATTATGATTTTTTCTAATTTATTAGTTATTTGAAATTATCGGATTAAGTTTTCAATTAATTTCATTTACTGCTATTTAGTTGTGATTGGTCACACAGTCACATGGTATTGTTTCTGTTCTCTGACTGTAAATCTTATAATTACAGTGTCTGGTGTGAGTGCTTCTGGAAAGTAAATTTAACATTCACTTTCTATGCACAGTTTTGCTAGAAAAATAGTGCGCATGAATATTCATGGAAAGCAAATACAGAAGAGATGCAAATAGGGCCGAGACAAATTTATATATACATTCAAATTAATATCGGGAAATAAATCAGTATTTGCTTTGCTCTATTAGATAAGCATGTTAGGTGTCTCAGCTATGACTGTTTGTGAAGTACAAAACCAGGTGGATTTAAGCGATCTTTACTGGACTTCGGAGTAAACACTTTACTGAGGTGAATGGGGGAAACGTCACATCTGCTTTGTTATTTCATTAAAAAGACAACAATGAACCAGTTTCCCTTGTGAAGTTTCTCTTCTGCTTATCTAAATTCTTATATTGGTGCCCATTACCCTGATAGCTGAACACAACTTCACAACCACAGGGGCAAGGGACAAGCTTAGATTTTACAGAACACAACCAACTCTGCAGGAAGTTATAGAAAGAATCTAGCTCCAGAGCAGTTGTGGGTTGTCCATATGTATGATATCTCTTGTCCTTGCCTATCGCCAACATACCATATACCCAACATAACCTTCACAATGAAGTTAGTTTGTGGAAAGACACTGATGTTAAAACATGATACTTACAGCCAGGACAGTCCCAATGGTATAGTCAGTATTCTCATCAAGAATCAAGGTAGTTCCATACCAAAACCCAAGCCCGTAGCATCCATTTATAATTAGGTATAAAAAACCAAGAGACAGCTTAGAAGCAATAGCCTTTTTTATACCAAGGACTTTTGCTTCTCCTAGTTTACTCGTATATCTGTTAAAAAGAAATAAACATATTTGTTAGCCACTGTGGCTGCAGACAAAGTCATAAATTACAAAGACATTAAATATTGAGGGTCAGACCTATTGATTTCCTTCTCCTGTCCTCCAAAGGCTACAACAGTTCGCACTGATGACAGGACTTCTTCTGCGACTGCACCTGCTTTGGCATAGGCTGTTAACTCCTTACTGGTTAACGTGATGATCATCTACAGTCAACAGAAGCAGAAATAAGTGAACTTCACAAACCAATCTAGAGTAGCTCTATACCTCATGTTTATTATATTATTGCAGTAGGTCAGAGTGGCAGATATTGCTGAACTCAGAACTGCCAGGTTCACAGATCTTTAGACATGCATTCTGGGTCATTATTCTGCACCTGATCAAGGAACCACTCTTGTAAACACTTACATCTGCATGATCGTGTGCACTATCCCAATAATGTTTACAGAATTGAGCCTCTAGGAAGCATTTTAAATGCTATTCCATAGATACAGAACTTGTTATGGAATAGATCTTAGAAGCATAATAATCTGAGATTTTATAGACTGCCAGGACAGAGTTTATTAGACCTACCTAAACAGGGTGAGTGCTGGGATGTTTAATTAACTGGAATTGCCAACACCACACCTGTAGACCTTGCTCTTGAGATGGTTCAATGAGAAAGTGGTGAGACCAGGAATAAAATGGTAGGCCCAGAGGGATGTTGTTTTTTTTTGCTATTGAATCTTCTCAACTTTCTTTACACATTTTAAGATGTCAAAAGACAATGTTAAAATAATAAAGGCATATGTTTAGGAGGACCATTGCCTGTTACAAATAATCTGTTACAGAAACTGTGAAGTCTATGGGACAGGGACTATCTTTTTGTTATGTGTGTGCATGCAACACCTAGTATGGTGTCTTGATACCGATTGTGGCCTCTAGGTGCTACTATAAACCTACTATCATCCCTAACAGTAACACAAGAAAATAGAAACTAAGAAATATATTTCATTCCCTTAAATATCTTTTTCAGGCTAAATTAAAAAAAATGTTTACTACTGGAGCTGGTCAGAAATTGGACAGAAAAAGCAGATTCACTGAAATGGAACCTTTCATGGAAACATATTGGTTTCAACAAAACTTTTGTCAGGAAGGTTTCTCAAGTCCAGAAATGGAATTTCTGTTGAAACAAGTCAGCATCCAGATTGCCAGTGGCTAGGCACTCAGCCAGAATACGGGAAATCCATGTTCAAATCCCTGCTCTGAATCAGAGCAAGGATTTGAACCTAAAGCTCCTTCATTATAGATGAGTACCCTAGCCACTGGGCTATTGGCTATTCTGGAGTAAGTCTCTCACTCTCTCTCTATTTTAGCAAAAACATTGAAAGGTCTCAATTTTGTCCTGATGAAGAACAAAAATAAACGCTGAAACCTCAAAATGGAATTCTTATTTTCCAGCTAGCCCTATTCAATGCCTCCTACATCCTTAAATCCCTCAGTTTGGTCAAGGGAAGAGAGATAACAAGGTAGAATATCCCCGGGGAATTAAGTTGATATATAAATTGTCTCAGAGCTACTAAGCAAAATTCAGATGTTAGGAGTCAGAGTATCAGTTCATACTCTGATTAGGTTTAAAAATGTCAAAAATTAACAGGAAGTAAAGTGGCACAAGGCAATTGTGCTGCTTATAGTTTTCAAAATTCTTATTGGTTTTGATTAATTTTGGGGTCAATAGAAACAGGGTAATATTTGCAAATTGGGTCCCAAACTGGATAATTAATGTCATGGCAAGACAGCAAAGTACACATTGTACAGGAATGGGAAGATGAGCCAGAGGTTTGGGTAGTAATTGAAATGGGCACCTGAGTTTGTTTTAAGGCTCCTTCCTGCGATAGGTTACACACTACAAATAGGATATGGGTTCATATCCTAATACAGGATCAGGCCTGCGTGATTGACTCCACACTAAATCATGTGGCCTTAAGATGCAGCGTTATTTATTTCTGTGCTACTGCTAACAATTCCTTCATCTCCAGCCATTTTGTTATGTCTTTATGCATCTGGATTCCAGCGCTGCCTTCAATAAGGACCCCGTTAGATGGATTTGAGACTTAGAGCTTCTTTTTTTGGCTCTGAAATGTAACGGGGTTAAACCCACTCTAGCATTATCAGAATTTACATGTCATATGTGATGTGCTCTGTACATGTGATCAATAGCTTTCTTATGTTTTGTGTCTCTTGTCTGACATGTTAAAGTTCTATAGTCATGTTAATCATTAAAATCTGATATTGTTACCTATCTTGTATTTTATTCAAAGCCATCCAAAGTATGACATATATTTAAAGTGAATGAATGGCACTGAAACATGCTTTAGCTGCTTATTGTCTCAGAGTTGTCATTTATCACTCTAACAAATTATTAAAACCTAATAGATTTGCCTTCGAGATAAAGTGAAAGTCAGAACTTTGTCAGAATAATACAAATGATCGAAATCATTGCCAGGAGTATAGCTCTCTTTCCTATCATTCTCTGATGAACTTTGTGGCAGCTTTTTTGATAAAGACCACACAATATTTATCTGGATAATTTGCTTATTAAAATAAAGAGATTATCTAATATTAATTAAAAATGAAGAGAATTTCTAATATTAAAGATAAAAATTTGAGCTGGCCTAAACATATCTATGTATAGACGTCTATCTGTGCAAAGAAACTATTTATCATCTAAAAAAAACCATGCATTTTTTTTAGTTTATTTTCTTTTAATGAATCATGCCCTTAGCAATTGTGAGTGGCTGTTAAATGCTTACTAAAGCAAAGTTAACAAGTGAAGTGTATTTTGGTAATTTAGAGATATAAACATACATTTATTCACACATAAGGATAAGTCACAGGATTTCACTAGTGGAAATCTGTGCTTTTTGGTCACTGTAATATTGGCAAGTACATAGCAAAATAGTTTCCATGAAAATCCCTTTCCCCAAGAAATTTGTTACATGTTAATCTTTAAAATCTTGCCTACCTTAGAAAAAAATGCTGCTGACATCATTACGAGGGGGCTTGTGGCCAGGATCACAAGTGTAAGTTTCCATCCTTTCACAAAGCCAATCACTATGCCTACTATGAAAGTTGACATGTTCTGAAACAGCTGAACGACTTTGTCTCCAATGCCATCATTGATTTTATTAATGTCTCTAAGACAAAAAAAAAGCAATTTTTTTCAGTTGAAGATTGTTTAGGGTAACTTCAAAATAGATGCAAATTTGTAGCACAATATTTATTATTATTGTTATCCCTTTTGGGCCGGGTAGCTAGTCAAAAATTTGGGGTCTTGCATATTGTTCCAGTTAGGAGGATAAATTGACAATGGAGTCAAATACTTTTGATGCAGTATTGCTTATTTGCAAGGCACGTACAAAATCCTGTTTCCCTAAACACAGGAGGAACCCAAACTAGGAGGTAGTTTCTTTGCTTACAGCCCCAAGCCTCTTTTCAGCCAGCTATGTTGTTTGGCCCTTCTCAGGTCTGGTCTACGCTACAGACTTCTGTTGACCAAAGTCAGCTTTTTGTATCAAAACAGTGGTGGTGTACACACTGCAATTTGCCCCCTACCAACCCAACTCCCCTGATTTTGCAACAAAATAAAACCACCTTGATGAGAGGCATAGAGCTTTTTGTGCCAAATTTTTAGCGGCAAACCGTCAGTATAGACACTGTGCTTGGTTATGTCGTAGTAAATAGCCTCCAGGAAGTGTTCCACAATGACTATCCTGACCCCTTTGGCCATCAGTTTGAACTCCACTGCTCTGCAGCCATCCACCCCTCCCTCTGTAATATATAAAAAAAAAAAAACCCAGAGCACCCTGCTCTATAGCTTTAATGACAAAGAGTCAAGTTCAGATCTCAGGCCTGGTCTACACTAAAATCTTCGGTCGACACAGCTACATCACTCAGCTGTGAAAAATTCACACTCCCGAGAGACATACTTAAGCCGCCTTAAGACAGTACATTAAGTTAAGCCAGTGTAGACACTGCTAGGATGACAGAAGAATTCAAGCTAAATTCTTGAGGGGGGTGAATTTACTACAGTGATGGAAAAACCTTTTCCGCTGCTATACAAGGGTCTACACCACAGCGCTACACTAAGTGTTAACTGATACACTTGTAAATGAGGGAACGTCCATACTACATTAGTGGAAATTTGGAAGAACTCAAGTGAAGGTAAGAGTTACTCCTAATTCACAATGGTGAATTATGGCAGAATTAGCCCACAGAATTAAGACAGACTTGGGGAGATGGTTAAGGACCTTTAACTATGCCAATATAAGGCCCTCTTTACACTGGTGCAGCATGTCTATCTTACGGGTAGTTTAGGAGTAGCTCAGTCCCCACTCAGCGACCACTAAATAGCTGCACCAGTGCAAATGTTCTCAAGGAAAACAAGACCTAACTGTCCAGGAGCCAGGTAATTTTTTTTGTTTTTGGTTAAATGAACCTATTTGTGAATTCAAGTTAAATTTGGTGAATATTTTTAGGTGAATACAAAATGAAAAGAGAGTCAAAAAGGTTCATTTTGACATTTTCTAAACAAAATGCTTCAACTTTTTATTTTTAAATAGTGTTTTGTTTAGAAGTTTAGCTAGATTGGTTAAACCGTTTTTTTGTTTCTGGTCCAACAAAACGTTTAATTTGATCAGAAATTATTTGTTTCTGTTTTTCATTGTGGCAAGAAAACAAAACAAATTCAGTTTTTCTTTGACACGAAATTATTTCCCTCCCCCTCCCCCCCAGATTTTTTTTTGGGTTTGGCTACTAACGCAAAAAAAAAATTTTTTAAATGAAAAAAAATCATTCGCTCAGCTCTATCCAGAATTTCACATTCATTGGAAATATATACACAATTCAGGCACAAGAACAAATAGAAGAACAAATAGAAATGTCCTCAGAAGGCTTAATGACTGACTAAGGATATGGTTCTGCAATCTTTACTCATGGGGACTACTTGAAGGCTGCAGAACAGGGCCCTAAACGAACACAAAATACAAAGGCAATTACTCATTCAGACGTGTGTTAAGCTCTCCGCTGTTACTGACATCGAACCAGCTGAGCTCCTGTCCCAGAATTGCATGGAAGAAAGTTTTTCTTATTTTCTTTGTCTGCCTTGCTGCTGCCAAAACCCAAAATGAAATCTGTAGGTAGCCAAACACTAAGGCAGTCACTCCAATACCTACATAATATAAAGCGAACCTTAAAAGAAAAAAAAAAAGGTTTTAAATTGTGACAACTTGGAAGAGAGGGAACTTTATTATTATTATTAAAGAGGTAACCTAAGTTTGTTTCGAAGAGTTTCACTGCAGAATTCCAAACTCCTGGGGTGGTGTGAACCACAGATGTTTATCTAGCAAAATCTCTGAGGCCTCATCCCTTCACAATGGTGTAACTCCACTGAACTCAGTGCAAGTGAGATGTAGATGAGATTTATGGCTCTGATACAGAGACACACCCAGCATATCACAAGCAGCTCTGGAAACCCCAGCTCGGTCACCACATCCGCTCCCAGCCGCTAGGAACAACTGCTTCCTTTGCTGTTCCTACAGGTCTCCAACCATCCTCTTAACTGCTACACAGAGCCTTTCCCTTTTGGCTGCCTTCTATCACCCCCCAAGTCAGAAGCCACAAAGGTAGCAATAGATTCACTCTCATCAGATTCACTATACTGTCCTCTGCTGACCTCTAGCTGCTCAACATATTCCTCACAATGCACATTAAATCTAAGATCTTATTTCTGTTTGGTGAGCTTTCCTTATCTCCACTCAAAAGTAAAACCTTTTCATCCTCATTGTTATTGAAAAGGCCAATAAAAATGCTACATCTTTGGATGCTAATGAGTTTAAAAGGCTGTTCATTACGTCACAATTATGCATGAAGTGCCTGGAATCTCCTCATTTGCTCTTCCCCGCACTCAGCGATTTTTTCCCATTCTGTACTTTCACCAGCTTTACACCAGAGTGACTCCCATCAATGCAGCTGGCGTTAGCCCTGATTCACAGCAATGTATCGGAGCCAAGAGTCAGGTTCATTCATTTTAATTTTACTCATGAGGTAAAACAGTTGGGATGTGTGACAGAAGGGCAAGTAGTCATGGGGACGTAATTCAATGCAGGAGATAAGTCATGTTGTCTCATTTGAGGGCAAGTGATGAATTACAACACCTACCTAATGCTATTAACCATCTCTAGTGACAGTGTACTTAGAGTCTTTATCTGTTGTACACCTAACAGCTGCTAGTCAACCCAAAGTTAATAATTACTTTGAACTTACATTGTCATTTGCTCTTCAAAAGGCACTTGTGACTGATTGCAGTTCAATGAACTTGCTGTGGGGGGAAAGAAGTTTAAAAGTTATATAAGTTGTTACAGAGACAAGGTGGGTGAGGTAATGTCTTATTGGACCAACTTCTGTTGGTGAGAGACAAGCTTTCAAGCTTACACGGAACAGGCCTGAAGAAGAGCTTTGTGTAAGCTTGAACGTTTGTCTCTCTCTCACCAACAGAAGCTGGCTCAATAAAAGATGTTACCTCACCCACCTTTTCTCTCTAATATCATGAGACCAACATGGATACAACAACAGCATTGCATACAACAATGTAAATGGTTAATTCTTTGCACCATCTGCCTTCAACAATCCATTGCTCATTCTCCACACTAGTATTTGTTGTGACCACATACAGTGTCATTCTATTTAGTACATCATTCCACTGAAATTGAAAGTTGTAACATAACTGCTATGCCACTTTAATTTTTTTTTGTGCCTGACACACAGGCCTGGTGTGTTAATCAGCAGCAAAGTGGTTAAACTTAGGAATTGTCACATTACCATATCACCATTAGAATTATGTGAAAGTAAAACACAGACATGTGGAACTATTTCCCCTCCTGCTCACAAGCAACACTGAAAACACTGAATAGCTGAAAATAATCATGCAAACATATTCATTAAAAATTAAGCTAGGGAGGGTAATATTTTATAGTCCAGATTTATCCCAGTTTGCATGAACTTTTCCCTGCATAAGCCAAGATGGTGGTTGTTTTAAAGGTGTTTTTAGAGTTTGTATTTGTACATGATAAATATCAGAAATGTCTGGTCTTGTCTTCCCTGTCCTACTGGAGTATACACTGGATAGTCAGAGGGCTTTAGTTGGGGATTCCTCAGCCCTCAATTGAAGAGACACCAGTGTTGAATCTCCTACAAAGGGACTTTTTCTCCCAACTGTTTCTCAGAACTTTGAGTTACACAGGTGCTTTTGTTTACTTCTGATTGAAATTCCCCCCACCCCTCCAATTGCTCAGGTTTTTCCCTCCTGGGTTTTTGTGATTTAATAATCCAACTAATTCTCTACAATGCCTAGAGTCTTCCTGGGCTGTGGAGTAAACACCATCCAAATTTCTAATGTAACAAAGCAAAAATTAAAAAAATGCATCTTTTAAAAAAAAAAAAAAAAAAAAAAAAAAAAAAAAGGAGCGCACAAGAAGGGGAAAAAACCCTTCCAGTCTATTGTAGATCATTGCTTACCTTCTGCTTTTGAGTACCATAAAAATAAGAGGATATTGTTTATTATTATTAGAACTAAGTGTGTTTACTAAGCACAAACCAATGGATCACTGGCTACCTTGGGGATGGCTTTCCCTGGCTCTACTGGTTCTCTGGATTCCCTGGAAGAGCAGAGAGCTCTTAGAAGACTTGTTGCCACTGGCTATATGCTCTGCCCTTCTCTTTGAGTGTGATAGAAGCCACCGAGGGAAGTAATTGCCCCGCTTCTTCCTCACTTCCATGCTCCTCATCCCAGCCCTGGCCTTTTCCACTTTCCTCTACCAGCACAAATAGAGTGAGAAGAGAGGTTCCACACCCATGGTTATAACATTACATTACCTAGCACCACCAGCATGAATGAAGAAGAGCAGCAGCCATTATTTCCATAGGAAACACAGCTAGTGACATCTTGAAGAATACTAGTGGGTCAGCACTAAATTAGCAACTCTTATACATAAGCATTTCTTCATGAAGACCTTGCCTAATGTCATAAGGTGAACTCCATCCCCATGAAAAGGCCAGCAGTACCACTTAAGTCCTCTCAAGGACTAGTAGGCCTTGTGCGAGCCCTTTAGCCAGGAATGAATTTCACCTATAAAATAAATGACAATGAGGAGTGAAGTTTAAACACACATATAAGAAGAAACCAACTAAAAGTTTATATGAAGACTTACTACTTTCCAAACTTTTCTCTAAGGTACTACTTAGCCATGAAAATACCCACATGTCCAAGCTCTGCTACAGCCCTTCTTTTTGCAGAGGAACGCTAAGGCGATCATAAGGAAATAAACGGGTGAGGGGAGAGGAACATATCACGAACAAAAGCAAAGTAAATGCAGTGTATACATAATTTCCTTACATAAATTTTCTTGGGATATACAGCCACTCACAAAACCATCGCTCATTTCACCAAAAACCAGTGACATCAGGGGAAGGCAAACTCCATTTATGACTGCTGCTATTGTTCCAAATACCATAAGAGTAATATCCAGTCCATCTGCATATCTAAACTGATGGGAATAAGTAAGAGAGAGTAAATATCAGATTATTTTACTCAGTGGAAACCAGGATGACTTCCTGGTTGTTCGAATGTTAATAAAATAAACTGAACTATTTAAAATAAAATGTTAGGAAGTTAATGCTCTGATTCATTTAACAGAGTATAGTATTTTGGATTATGTGTCAGAACATCATCAATGGAAATACAAAAGAGGTATAGAAATGTTCAAGTGGCATCTCTCCTATGTTGCCCTCTGTGGTGAAATACCTACAGATGGCATTGGGAGTGCTTCATATGGATGAAGGGCCGCATTTGTAATTAGTTGTTACAAATTTAAGTATAATTCTAAAGAAGCTGATTGACAAATGAATGCAACTAACCTGGAATAATATGATTTTGGAAGAAATACAAAACTCACATTTCACTGCATGTAAACTAGACCAATGTGTAGTTACAACTATTACAAGGGTACTCTTGCTTACAATTGTGATTGGACCAACAACTTCAGGTGGTTTGCTTTTTTTCTCTTTTTCTGTGTGTCTCCTGAAAGATATAAATTAAAAGTGGAAATGTCCCATGTTTATAAGGTTGGCACAAAGATGTAAATTATTTTACATCCTAGCTATCTTATGTACTTTATAGCCCCCGTTACTGTAGAATTGGAGCGTATCACAATATTTTATAGCACTTACATTAACAGCCCTGTGCGGTAGCTAAGTACTGTTATCCCTATTTTCTAATGGGGTGAAAAATAGGGAGATTTAATGATGGAATCCTGAGAGTTTTGTCATTGACTTCACTAGGGTCAGGAACTCACGTTACGTGACTTGCCCAAGGTTGTACAGGAAGCCTAGAGCAATGCAGCAAACTGAACCCAGGTGTCCAGAGTCATAAGGGAGTGCTGTAACCTGTAGACCATTTGGGTTGGTTCTAATACCATTTGAACTCAAACTATTCTAGCAGACATGGTCATACTATTAAATCACTGAACCTTAATGGAATCTTAAAGTCAAATATAAACACGATTACCAGAGGAAAAAAGTATGTAGTAAGCAGGCAACACAAATTAAAGTCACAATCCTGCAACTGCTGCACATGGATGGATCCCTGTATCCATATGGAGGCAGTGGCAGTATCAGGGCTGTATATAGGGCTTGATGATCCTAAAAGCTTTTATCCACATCAATAGCTTTTATTTGTGCAGTGTTTGCAGTGTTTTAGCCATGCTGGTCCCAACATGAGACACACAGTGCAGGTGGAGTAATAACTTTTAGTGGACCAGTTTCTGTTGGTGGAAAGGGCAAGATTTCAGCCTCATCTCTCTTTATTCATGAGAGTAATTCTGTTCATTTCAGTTGGAATATTTATGTGACCAGAGGGGGGCAAAAACTGACCCTACTGTGGATCACCTCACCTAAATTAATTCTGAACCTGAGCAGTTATCTATGACCTTTGGGGTTCACACCATTTTGTTGGGGAAGGAGGGATGGAGATCCGTATGTAAAGAAGGAAATTATACAGCTAGGACAGCAAAAACATTATGATGTTCTGATTCAATTCTTTTTTGCACAGATAACACATGAAGTTCATTTCCTAGCCAAAGCTGGGTTAGTAACATGAAATAAAAATATAACTTGATTAGCTGGGATTCATATTAAAAAAAAAAATTTAGGCCAAAACTTTAGTAGTAGTTTCCTCTAAAGCAACACATTTGAATAAAAACATTTTACTTGGATTTTTTTGTATTTCAATATAAAACTGGAATTTCGAAAATCAAACATTGTGCTGTAAACCCAAACCGGACAGCAGCACAAAGACTGGAAAGGGAAATGGCTCATAAGTAGTTAGTCTTGCTTCACTGAGTGAACTCATCACAAAAGTCATAAAAAGTCATTTTGATTTTTAAAATTCTTTCAGTTGTATTATCTGGGTAAAAAGGGCCAGAGCAGCGTATAGGGACCGTAAAAGCCCTGACTGCTGCTGAGGGAGAATTCCCCCTCCTGAAGACACTGCAGAAGACAGCTGTAAGACTGCCCTCTGAGGATGTCATTGCAAGCCCTGCTGTAGGAGGAATGACTGGGGCAGGGGTGCAAAGAAGTAGTGGTAGGGGGCCATAGATGCTACCACAAATTCACGGTCTTTCCCAGTCTCGCTGGTGGGAGGGAAGGGGAGGTGACAGAGGTCTCTCTCACCCAGGACAGGACCTTAGAGATGGGGAAGAAAACAACTGAAAGCTGGTAGCAAGCAGCATGAGCCAGAGCAGGGATTGGGGCTCCTCCTGGGACCCTGGTTTCTGGGACCCCGGGATTCAGCTCCTTGCTTCCCAGAACCCCAAGCTGCCATCTCCTCACTCTGCCTCCTTCACCTCTTCCATTTCTAGGACCACTCTGGAAGAAGAAATGGTGGCTCAGCAAGGATACACATCACATGGCAATGCAAAGTGGGGGGAACCCGGTATACATGCGTGCATCTTGGTACTCAATGCACGTGTAAAGCGGGATCCTGGCAGTGTGGAAATTGGGAATGTAGCATATGCGCAGAGATGTGCAGCTCTTGATTGTATGTTGATAAGCTAGTCCCACCGGTCAGTGTGATGCAATGTCTGGACTTTATTTGTACATGTGTCACAGAATATTACAGACTTTTAGTGACCTTTGCCTCTGGACCTCCTCCTTACAAAGAGTCTGGTTGCACCCCTGGCTGGTGGTGAGAAGGGTTGGGATTCCGTCTAAAATGCTGGGGGCCATAGGGCAATCTGGAAAGGCTGATGTAGTTTAGACAGGTCCTCAGGGCGGAATTACTCCTGGGGCCTCTCCAACTCACAAGCAGCTCAGAATTGGAAGGGTACAAAAGGTGACTGAATTCTGCTCTGCTCCTCTTTGAAATTCTGGGCCATGCCTCAATCTGTTACCTTACCAGTGACTTCTTAATTTTCAAGGTTATTTTGTTTTAATACATAGAAGGAAGACTGACAATACAGTCAAACTGGAGCCAAAGTTTATGGCCCAGCTTCAGCCCAGTAGCTGGCATAGACAGTGATCTTAACAGAATGTTTGGCAGACAGCAATGTAGCATTTATCCGAAAACTGCAACTCCAGGGATCCTATCGGGTCTTATCACAACCCACATGTAGGTGGAACTAGCTAGGGATGGGGTAGAGCCAGGGGTCGTCCAGGATGTGCCGTCCAGGATGTGCCAACATCAAGGGGGCTTTTAAGCAACTTAAAGCTAACTACCCTCAAATAATCCTAAAGAAACATAGGTGGTGGCAACACCTTCCTTCAGGGTGAGCCCCTCTCCCCCTTTGGGACTTGGGAGCCACATGGGGGCAGGGAGCTGTAATTTACATCTGAATCATCTTGTCACACTAGTCCTTTTTTGATGTGCTGCCAGACTGGAGTGCATGCCAAAAGCAGATCAGCATATTGGATCTCTTTTTATTCTTTATTAAGAAATCAATAGAAAGACTGCACAGTTCCTCTGAGATGAGAAAGCAGAGAAAATGGTTTGTGTAGGTGGAACACTGGGAAAATCATTCCAACAGCACAAGTCACAGGGAGCTCAGATTAGCACAAGTTTACTTAAAATAGAAACAAATACTTTTGTAAAGAACAAGAAATTCAACCCATTGCTGGGCACATGATACAAATGTTGAGAATTGAAAATGAAACTCAGTGTGAAACCAATGGGCCTGAACCCAGTCTCACTTAAATGGATGTAAATCAGGGGTAACTCCACTGAAGTCAATAGATTTGACCTTTATGAGAAGACCATAAGGCTCATTAACTGGTGTCTGTATGTGTGTTACCCATAGGAGTTAGTTCTTTGCTAATAGCTCCAAGCCTCTTTACCCAGCTTCTGCAGACCCAGAAGGCCCTGCTCTTGGCTTCTCCCAGGTCACACACACCATACATCCTGTGCTTGTCCAAGCTTTCTCTGTCTTTCCCCATCTGTGTGTGAAGCACTGGAATGGGTTACCTAGGGAGGTGGTGGAATCTCCATCTTTAGAGGTTTTTAAGCTGCGGCTTGTCAAAGCCCTGGCTGAGATGATTTAGCTGAGGTTAGTCCCCTTGAGCAGGGGGTTGGACTAGATGACCTCCTGAGGTCCCTTCCAACGCTAAACATTCTATGTTTCTATCTCTGGGTAGGTCTAAACTTAAAACACTAAAGTGGCACAGCTTCAGCATTGCAGCTATGCCCGTGTAGCACTGCAGTGTAGACATTCACCGAATTGCTGAGAGGAGCTCTTCTGTCATTCTAGCTAATCCACCGCCTCTCTGAGAGGCAGTAGCTAGGTCAGTGGAAGAATTCTTCTGGTTGACTATGGGTTAGGTCAGCCTACCTCGGTCTTTCAGGAGTGTGGGTTTTTCACCCCCAAGAGATATAGCTATGCCGATGTAAATTTTCAGTGTAGACCAGCTCTCTTTTTCATACACACCCCTCTTTCGTCAGACAATGCCCAGCCTAGAATTTTGCTTACATAGCTCAAACTCCTGAGTGGTCTTGGATGTGCCCCCGTACTTTTTAGACCACTATTGTTACCCTGAATGAAGTGTGTCTGCTACGCTCATCTGTGTAGTTGGGTTAAAGTTCCTTATAAAGCCTGCTTTATTCAGAAAGCTATACTAAGGTCATTTAAGACAGTTGGTCCCATTGAAAAAAAATATGATCAACCCAAAACAAGATATAAAGCCAAACTCAAATAAGATGCAAGACCCAAACACTTACCTGTCAGCTACATCTTCATTAGTAGAATATTTTGGTGCCTGTCCAGTGATTTCTATGTCAATGTCACCCATAACTATGTGATGAGGTTATTTATTCTAAAATAAAATGTAATGCTGTTAATATCATTATTCATCATGAAATCCAGTAAGAACAGACTTTCCATTTAAGTGACACCAATGAGAAATCTCTAATATAGCATTTAATACTAGATATATTAGTTTGGTCATTGTAGCTTTTTTTTTTTTTTTCTCAATTAAAAACAGGATTAACAAGATGTTTTCTCCAGTATTACCACTTTTTTCTGGTTTCCCTATTGAATGAGTTGCCTTGCTCCCTTCGATTAAATAAGCAGCAATGAGAGATAAAGGAATTAGATATTAGTTTGTCCGACAGCAGACACGATAGCTTCTGAAATGTCAAATAGTACATAAACAGGCACAAGAACAGCGTGAGGAGTACACTTGCTCTATGACATCCTTCCAAGTTCACACTGAGAAAGATAACATATTATTAGGGCCATGGAAAAGCTTTCCTATGAAGAGAGACTGAAAAGATTGAGAAAATAAATAAGAGGGGCCATGATAAAAGTATGTAGAATAAGATGGATAGGTAGAACAAAAGTTCCCAATCTCATAATAAAGAACAAAGGGTGATCGATCTGGTACCTATTAGAAGCATAAAAATTCACTTCAAAGTTATTTTGGGGACCATGTCCGCTATAACTGCCTGTACAGTATGTCATTTGTGTCAGTTCAGGATCAATTTCTTTTTATAGAGACCCATGCAGGGAAATTAGAAGCACTGAACCAGATACTGTTTTAGACATGCTTCTTGCTTTATTTTTCACTCAGCAAGGGAAAATATTAAATAAGTTATCCAATGCCACATGCATTTTTTAAAAAAAATCACAGCATGCTTTATAAACAGAAATAATTCTTTTGCATTGATGTGCTAAAGGAATAAGAAATTCTGCTATCTGTTCCTATATAGCAGTGCAGTATGTAGCTTCAGAGAGTTTTCCTGGGCAGCACCCGGTATTGCTCTAGGATATGCAGAAGATGAACAGTGAATAGTAGACGCAACTCATTTCAACAGAAATATTAGTTCAACTGGAACCAATTTCCTGTCCTTTATCATGGACTGCTTTATCATATTTTTTTATCATATTTTTTCCTGGTTATTATCTCTCTAGTATGATACAATACTTCCAAGAATATTATTTTCAGTTCATCTTTTACATATTTTCTTTTTTTAAATTTATTTACAATTTTTCACTACATCCATCAGATGCTTATTGTAAAGCAAACAAAATTAGTATAACAAATGTTAAAGAAAAATGGACTCACCCTAAAAACAGAAATAATACACTTTGTTTATGGTTTGCCTAAACAGATATGGCATGGCGCCATACCCTGAGTTTAACAAACTTAAGCTCTTTTGGACCAATGGGGGAAGTTTCAGAGCTGAATTCATCTTCCTGATGACAGCTCCTGAGTATTCACATATAGGGCCTCTCAGCACCCAAGGGTACATCTACACTGCAAAAACAACCCTATAGCAGGAAGTCTCAGAGCTCGGGTCAGCTGATTCAGGCTCTCACTATGGGACTACAAATAGCAGTGTAGACTTCCTTGCTTGAGCTGGAGCCCGGACTCTGAAATCCAGTGACGGGGAAGGGTCTCGGGGCCAAAGACACTCTGGGTTTCAGAGCCTAAGCTCCAGCCCAAGCGGGGAAGTCTACACTGCTATTTGTAGCTCCATTGCACAAGCCTGAGTCAATTAACTCAGGTTTGGAGACTCATTGTCACAGGGTTGTTTTCTGCAGTGCAGTGTAAATTGCCCCCAGTAGCAAATAGGAATTCAGCGCAATTGATACAACGTTAGTGTAACGTAGTGCATGCAAATCCTGCTAAGCAATTGGGCTCCTTATTTTCCACCATGCGACACATCTGAAGGCGCTTTAAATGTAGTCAAATTTCAAAAAAGACATAATAAAAATAGACGGGATTCAGAGACAGGCAATGAGAACAATCAGAGGCATCCGACGTGATAGAGAGTATACAAAATAATCAATGATACAAAGAAGTTAAATCTGATGCTTCTGTTGACCGTCTCATAAAATGAGAACAGAGGACATTAAATTAAGTTGTCAGGCAGCACATTTAAAAGTGACGGAAATACAGTAAAATCTCAGGAGGTAAGAACACCAGAGTTACAAACTGACCGGTCAACCACACAACTCACTTGGAATCAGAAGTACGCAACCAGGCAGCAGCAGCAGAGACCCAAAAAAGCGCCAATACTGTACACTACTGTTAAACATCAACTACTAAAAAAAATAAAGGGAACATTTAAAATAAAGTTTTGACAAGATAAGGAAATTATTTCTGAACTTGTTTCATTTAAATTAAGATGGTTAAAAGCAGCATTTTTCTTCTGCATAGTAAGTTTCAAAGCTATCCGAAGACAAGGTTCAGTTGTAAACTTTTGGAAGAAACTATCATCTTTTGTTCAGAGTTACGGACATTTCAGAGTTACGAACAACCTCCATTTCCTGAGATGTTTGTAACTCTGAGATTCTACTGTACTTCATTTCAATATAACATTGTTAATCTGTGGCATTCTTTGTTAATCACCACTTAGCCAAGACCTTAGGTTTGAAAATGAATTATTAGACCTTTATATGAATGAGAACACCAATAGTTACATTAGATGGGATTTTTTTTAAAGTTAGACCACACATAGAACCCAATCTAATGCCCACTGAAGTCAATAGGACTCATTACATTGACTTCAATACATGTATGATCAGGCTTAAATCCTATTATGTTAGGACACAAGCCAGCCACTGACTAATTAGGTTTAGGAGGAATCTTTCACAATGGGGTTTCTTACACCTTCCTAGCATCTGACACTGGTCACTTTCAGAGGCAAGATATTAGAACCATAGGATCCAGTAAGGCAATTCCCATACTTCTAAATCTATTATTAGCCAAAACAAATAATAGTTAGCTAATTAATTGTAACAAAAGTAAATGTTAAATCTATTTAAAATTTTTCTTATTTAGGGCCCAAGCCTGCTCTCATTGACATGAATAGCACAACTCCCACTGACTTCAGAGGTTTCTAAAAACCATTTAATAAAATTACACCCCTTCCAAAAATGGCCTGCATAAGCTGTAGAATCATAGAAATGTAAGACTGAAAGGGAACTTGAGAGGTCATCTAGTCCATCTCCCTGCCCTGAGGCAGGACCACGTGTACCTAAACCATCCCTCACAGGTGTTTGTCTAACCTGTTCTTAAAAACCTCCAATCACAGGGGTTCCACAACCTTCCTAAGTTTAGGATCAATTTTGCTTTATGGGCAGGTTATTCAATAACTGTGTTAGTGTCAGCATGTTGGTTGCAATATTGTAGCTGTATTGGTCCCAGGATATTAGACAGACTGATATTTTTGGTCCAATAAGATATTACATCACTCAATTTGTCTCTTTAGTTTCCATACTTTTGAAAAAATGGTTTCATAAAATGACAGAAAAGGAAGACTACGTAACATTATTTTGGATGAGAAGGAATTGGTGAAGTGATTTAGATAATATAATAATTGACACAAGCACCTTCCATCCTCATACAGACATTTCAGGTCATTTTAAGCTTATTTCACTGAATCAACAGTACCTGAAAGGGTAACATTTATAATTAACATCATACACAGCACGATTTGACAGACAGTAATTGGTACTTAAACTCTTTTGTACATCAGCAAGATTTGAGTTCTGCACCAAGGAGGTAAAAATAAAGAGACACTGTAAGTCCATAATTGAATGTTCTTTAAGCTTATTGGGCCAAATTCTTCCCTGCTGTAAATCCTGCTGCAGCCAATTTATCTGTACCAGGGAAGAATATGGCCCACAAATGACACAAAACAAGCATACTGACCTTATCATGTGCCAACAGCTAGCAGAGTTACCTCCACCAATATGTTCTGCATCTACAAATGCTTTAGAATGGTCTCTAAGTCCTTTATTTATAATATACTGGTTGATCTTAGTGAGACTCTTACATACTTCTAAAGAGTCATGTCCTCGTGATTGCCTGTCAGGTTCAACAGTCAATTTCATTGTGACCCTTCCACAGTACATAATACATTGTAGGAATGTTAATTTGTAACAGCAATACCTACACATTCACTATCATAAGGAATTTTTCATACAACAGACACGATATGTAGAACAATTAAACTGCTTTACAAAATTGTGTTTACATTTTTTTTGTGACAATATGGTTTTGCTATAGAAGTTACTAATTCAACCTCACCTCTCCTGTGCTCCCCATCACTCTCTCTCACACACACACACACACACACACACACACACACACACACACACACAGAGTTTCCCTAGTCCTAAACTATTCCCCACTACAGTACCATGCAAACACTCCCTACTCCACTTTTCCCACATCTATTCCCTCTGTTTAGTAGATATGGTGCAATAAGTAGGTTTTGCAGAGAAATTTTAGGTTATTGGTTTAAGGTTATTTCTTCCATTATTCTCCACAGGTCTCCTCAGTTAAGATAGTCACTGTTTCCCTTTGCGCCCAATAGGAGTTAAGAGCGCAGCTCTGACTCCTGGAATACAGTGGTTCCTTTGCTTTCAGGATGCAGAGAAAACAATTGTAAGGCACAGATGAAAGGAAGCAGTGGCCACCTTTAATAAGGAAAACCAGTAGTCTCAGTCCCCTTGAAAACAAAATGGCTGCCATTTTGAAAGTGTGCAATTTTTGCCAAGTGTCTCTGAAAGATATTATTCTTGATCTTCTGCTGAAGGAGAAACTTCAGTTAAGAATACTGAGAAAAATGACCATTAATTGCAAAAAAGACTTTAAAAAAATACTTTAACCCTTGCACCAGATCACCTCAAGATTCACCTCTGTCAATTTTTATGTAGTTAGATAATGCCTTAGCTGAGGTCATTTGGAACAAAATAACAGGTCTGATACCAAATGTTAAATATCTTAAAGGGCCTGTTTAAAATTTTTAATTCAAATTGATTAAAATGTATGTTAAGTTCTCATAAAATTCGTTATATACTCAGAGTAAGTGCTGCTGTTTTGGGGAAGATTCAGTGTGTTCTTCAGACAAACAGGTTGAATCCTTGTTCAAAGCATAAAACTTAGCTCAACCTCAAGTATGGAGCCATAACCAGCCTCAGCCTTTTATCCCCTGCAGGCTGGTGTGCAGCTAGATAGCTCTCCCCAGGATGCTCTTACAGTCAGCTTCACCAAGAGAGAGGAAACACACAAATGTGTGACAGGTTTTGAAAGAGTCACCAACTTCTTCACGATACCATAAGAGTAGCCATACAAACTTAGGTCCAAATCCTCAATGATATTTAGGCTCCTAACTTGAGTGGGGTGTTTAAATACCTCTGAGGATCTGGACCTTAGTGCAGTTGGAGCCAGGATTTGGCAGTTTTCCTTGCCCTCAGCTCTCCCCTGCTGTGAGGGTACATGTACTGTTTCTTTGAAACTGTAGCCGGAAGCAAGGCAGGAAAGGGCTGGGTAAGGTTCTAAGCACAGTGGGAGACAGAACAACTTCAAAGACAGTGTTGTTTTTTGTTATTTCTAATATAATTCCTTGCTCATTGTTAGAAGAAAGTGACTCTTCCTGCAATTCTTTATCATGTTCACATGATGCCTGCCCTCACCCATTTGCAGGCTGATCAGAAAGAGGGTAGAGGGGCAGATCTTGGAGCTGTTTTTTATCCTACTTCCCCTCAGCAACTAAAGCTGCTCCTATGGTGTTGTGGGCCCTACACACAGTTGGGGAAGGATTTCTGCCGTTGTCATATTCCATCAGGGATGTTTGCAGTCTTGGCCATCTGATCAAATCGCAGGGCTTCTCTGTCAGAGTCTGGATTGCAAATAACCTTAGGCTGTCCCAGAACACACAAGGCTTGAAGACAGCAGACAGCCCAGTGACACTATCACACCCACAGATTCCAACAAGGATTTCAATGGGAATTGGGGAAAAAGAAGGAGGAATTCAGGTTCTGACTCTGCTACCCACCAATCCCCCAGGCCCTTGGCTTTTCAGTGATAACATCCTGCCTGCAGCTTTACCATGATGACAGTTCCAGCAGTCAGGGAAGTTCTAGAGTAATGAGGCTGGTAAAAGGGAAGAGATGGACAATTTTATTTGTGAATATTTTTCTAAGGAGAAAAACAAAACAGATTAGGAAGTGGTGATGATTACAAGGCAAAGCCTCCATCCCACTCCTCCCCACTTCAAGTCATTGCTAGACAATATTCTTTTCTTTCTACTGCTTGAGGCAGAAAAGTTCTGATTCACAGACAACTCTGACATCCAGCTTGCTAGGAACCAGCTACCAGTTGGAGAACATTGATATTAGCAGCCTGCAGCATTTCACGCAGGCATGAAAGTCAGTAGCACTGAGCTTAGCCACTGGGATTCGCTCAGACTCAGACAGTTCTGAGGTATCAACTCACATATTAGCAAGTCCCTCAGATCAGAGCTGGGCAACCTGGAGTATTTGTCTGACAATCTTAGCCCTTTTGGTATTATTGATTTCTCTGTAGACAGACATGGATTTTTTTTTTTTATAGAAATCATTCTTTCTTCATTGCTGTTAACATGTGACATGTAAGTTGTTCAAAATTGATCCACTTGGACTCTGTCTTCAGCTCTTTACTATTCATTATTTGAGATATGCGATTGGTCACCTAAGCTGCACAATAGTGTATTTAGTCCCTGACTGTACGACAAACTTTACAGCCAGGCATTATTTTGATTTGAATAATGAAGACCCTGGTTTGCATGTGCACAAGAACAGTCACCATTGCTACAGCTGCTCAAGAACGCTTTGAAAATAAAATTACAATAAAAATGGGGGGAAAAAAAAAAAAGGGGGGGGATGTGACCATGGCTAGTTCCCAAAGCCATTCAGATTTAGTGAAAGTGTTCTCAAAACATTTCCCCACTATTTGCCTAGCTCTAACTCGGACACTGAAATTCATTAACAAGCATCTTAAATGCTTGGATTTGCTAACCTAAGCAGACTTTGCCCTTGTGTGAGAAAGAGCCATAGAGAATGTAAATAATTTACCTTCTTCCATTATGCTGAGCAAGCGCTATCTTCCTCGCCCAGAGAAGAGAGAATGACTCAAAGGGGATTTTCTTTATTTCTGTGGAAAGAGCTCACCCTCCTCTTCTAAAGTACTGCATCCAGATGGGGTTCTGCTTCCTTAGCCACAGCTGACGAATACATTTAACCTCTCCTCCTCCATAGGCGGCAACTAATAGAAGAGGGGATGTGATCACATCTGAGATCCAGTCCCACAGGCAATCTTTCTCCTGTGCTTCTGTTCTGGATCTGCACATCCCCCACAGCGGGAGATTGTCTCACACAGCCGTTTCCCGGTAGTCTCTATTTAAAGTTTTTCAAAATATTCCTGGTGTGTGATCTCATTCTTTAATTTAGTATTTTTTAAACCAGACTACAGAGAAGCACCTGTCATGCTGAAATTATATGTTAATACCAGTGCTAGCTGTTTCTATTAAAATAAGGAAAACCCAGGTCTCCTAAGATTATTGAAAGTGAGAGATTTTAAAAATCTAATTTAAAAAAAACCCCAAACATTTATATCTTCTGTTTACTCCTCCCCTCCTCCGAGTTATATTGGGACAATGAAAGCAAACCAGTAGCTGTTTGTTTCAATTTCTAATCTTTTCAACTTTTCACCTGCTCTCATATATTTACAGGATGCCACAATATTTGAATTGCAAACTCTGGAGGGAATTACTGCTGAGAGCATAAACTACTTCCATTCTACTAAAATGAGATTTGAGAAAAAAAACTCAGAATTCAAAATTTGGGGCTTAACTTGACCTGGGATTTCTCTGAAATACTCAGTTACAGATCAGACACTAAATGTGCATGGGATCAACTTTATGAATTTGCCAATATGCTAGTTAGATTTTTAAGTTGAAATCTAAAACTAGATTTGTCAATTTGATAAATGTTCTAGCCAAGATTGGAATGAAATCTACTTAGGGTAACTCCTTTTTTTATTGAGTCCAGGGAATGTTGCTTAATAATTTTAACACTAGGTCAGTGCAACTTTTACCTTGGACAGTATTTTTCAAATCAAGACACTTAGTGCTCTCAACCAATTAACACTTGATTAATCAAGTGATGATACATGCTACCTTCTAGGTATGCACTGAACCCAAAGTAAAGTTTTGAAGAAATTATCAGGCAACATCCTATGTGCAGCAATTATATTGTAACACTACACAAATCACCAAATGTATTACATTTATGATCAAGTTAATCCTCAGTTCTTTAGTACATCTAACATTTATCACATTTCAATGCTTCTCCAAGGAAGGAGGAGAACTAAAAGGCTATTGTAAGAGTGTGTTTCTCTTACCGTTTGAATCGTTTTGTATGAAAGGGACAACATTTAGAATATCAAAAGCAATTGCATAAAGTTATTAGTTAAGTATCTCCTGGGCTAATTTGCCTGGGCTTACAAAGGAGAACATGTTTATAGCATTAGTTAAAATCCAAAATGTGGTTACTTGAGGCCTCATTAAAGCTTGTGGGCTCCATAAAAACCCTTCAGTAATTTATATTCAAGAACAGAAAGGAATACAATCTCTAAAAGGAAATCACACTCTTAGCCCTGCAACACTAGAGGAGGGAAAGTTGTTCAGACTGGTCCGAGTGTCTTATAACTTCACAAGGCTCTTTTGTAATTTTTCATTTTATCTTTTGTGATTTTTTTTTTTTTTTTTTGCATTCTCCCTCACACCCAGAGATCAGGTCCTGTTTGGTACTGGAGGGCAGGGACGCGTTACGGGTTTACAGAGCAAGTCCTCCCCATACTCACCCCAGAGCTGTGGCTTCTGCAACTCTGTCCTGTGAGACTGGGCCCAGCTCCCTGCTCTGGACATTGCGACCTGGTGCATGGAGTTGTAGGGATGGCTGGGCCAAACCTGAGGGATGCTACAACCCTCTGTGATTGGTTGCAACACCCAGAATGGAGAGCTGGGTTCCCCCCCCACCACAGGACACAAGCTGTAGGAACCATGGCTGCCGAGATTTTTGTTTGTTTTATTTTGCATGTTTGAAAACATGGGGCTCTACCAATAGACTGTCTGGGTTCTGCAGCTTATTTGTAGATCATCAACTCTTCTAGTCCTGTAACCCTGGATGAGAGGCAAGGTCATTCAAAGGGGTTCAGCAAAACTCTGAGGTCTACATGGTGGCCCCAAGTTTATATAACCTATTTCAGGGCCTGGGAGAAGGCAATTCTCTTATTTTCTATTGGGCACTGGTCAACTGGCTCTCAGATTTCAGCACTTAGTTTTTCTGCTGCTTCTGTCAATATCCAGTAGATGGCATCAGTGTATAATGTGTTTTTTAAATGCTGGGTTCATTTCAGTATTAGCCCAGCCTATTTGGAATTCCCACCTTTTAAAGAAATTTTTTACCATTCCAAAGCTATGCCCCACTTAGGTGCTTTTATCTTTCAACATTCATTTTTCTTCTTGTGCTATACAATTCCTATCACTTCTGGAGTGCAACAATCATTTACAAAGACAACAAAAGTCCCTTGCGGTCCCCCTAAATCCAACTGGATGCAGTAGAGAACTTAAACGCTCTGCCCTCCTGAGTGGGATCACTTAGTTGTGTAACCCAGATAATGTTTAGTTACATGGTAGCTTTTGTCAGAAGATTGAAAGCCTGCTTTAAGGAGAGAAGTCTTTCAAGTGAAGTGATCTAAAAGGAGCAAGACTGGGGCTCATCCTAATTGCTGGCAGAAAGAAATTACATAGCTTTGAGTCCTCCAGTAACTTTCCATGGCTCCACCAATGCCACAGTGGGTAGGGTTGATGGGGTTTGTGACAATTTTTCATTCACTTTTTTCCCCTCCTATTCTCTTCTTAGTCATAAGATAAGTTTCTACAACTGACAGATATCCCTTTAAATACTTTGAATAGCTCTTGAAAAACTGAAGCCATTTTTATGAATGAGACAAACTCCAGGATTCTTTTAATAAAACAGAGCTTTGTTTGAGTGGTTTAGAGAATCCCGTATGGCATGGAAAAATATGGGTAGCTAGATCTGGGACTAAGCTGGATATGCTACTATTTCCCTCCCCTGTTCTCTCTGTCCATTTCACTAGTGCACTATTATGTCAACTCTACCCTTTTGCAAACCAGTCGCCCACTTAAGTGCCGTGTAATAAAATAGTCACATCCAAGCCTCTCCATAAAGAATGAGGGCAGATTCTCTACCTGCTCTCCTCCCTTTGTGCCACTCAGGTGTTACGAAAGAGAGGAAGCCTCCCCTAAATTCACTTCTGAGAATACCTCACTTTGGTGCGTAGTTCCTACGGGGCCATACAGAGGTGTGGTAAGTGCCTGCACATAGTAAGTCTATGCTGCATTTGAAACCTGTGGCAGTGAGTCTCAGCAGCTATGTCTACAGACTCAGGCTCACACCATGGTGCTAAAAACAGCTGTGTAGACTTGTGTCTTGGGCTGGAGCTTGGGCTCTGAAGCGCCCCCTCGCTTCAGGGCACAGAGCATGGTCAGCTCCTTCTTGCCTGGAGCCCCTTCTAGCCCATGGTTCTGCCCTGATCCCTGTAGCAAGGTGCTGTTATGGGGCAGACTCATTTTACATGCCCCTCAATCGTGACCACAGGCAAAAGTGTAGGGTCCCTCTTCTTTCCTTTCTACATCTGCAGCAACTGATTCTTTCCAGTTGCTGTAGCTCCTGTTCTGGGCACTTCCAAAAAAATGTCCTCCCCCCATCCTTGCAACCCCTCTGTATGTTGATTTGGAGGGTGGACACCTGACAGTCGAGGAACAGGTTCACGCCTGGCTGCTTGGTCATCCTTCCTTGATTGTAGGGGGTTTCAGATCCCACTGCTGGTACCAGTTACAGTTGCGGGGGTGGGCCTGCCCTCTGGCATGAAACCCCCTTGTGGTCCTGTTGGGACACTCAGCCCCTGCTCAGGTTCTTCCAATCAGTGACCCAGACCAGATTACCTGAAACAAAATGCCCTCTTCATGGGGTCTGGTTTATTAACTTTAACACACCAAAAACAAAAACAAACCCCAAAACCAGAGTCCAAACCATTTTTTAGGCCTTTGAGTTCATTCATGTTCTCGGTCCCTACAAGGCTCCTGGCAGCTTTCCTTCCCTATTCAGAAGACCCGGGTGTCATCCTGAAGTTGTATTGAACTTTGAACAGTTAGTTACTCTCCCTCTCTTTCCCCCTCCAAAAAAAAGAAGTCCCTCTGCCTCTCCTGGATCTGGGTTGTATTTCAAGTCAGCTGGAGGACATCAGCTTGCTTCTCCACCCCTTTTCCCCCAAGGAGTTGCTTTAACTTCAGACTTGGAAGGCTCAGTAGTCAGAAGTT
Source organism: Emydura macquarii macquarii (assembly GCF_026122565.2). Taxonomy (NCBI): domain Eukaryota; kingdom Metazoa; phylum Chordata; order Testudines; family Chelidae; genus Emydura; species Emydura macquarii. Next base: position 21,107,240 of record NW_027132559.1, read on the forward strand.
CTCCTGCTGGCATCTCCCTTGCTATTATGGAGGGGGCAGAATATATATGCTGGTCCTCTTCCCAGAGTTCATCCCAACTACTTTGCAAGGCTCCTGGCTCCAGTTCCTTAAAGAAACAGTAATGGAGTTTACCTCAAAAAATACAACTTATTCCTGGACATGCATCCCTTCACAAATCTCTCTTATTTTCTAGGTCCTTGAATCCATAAAAGACCTCCTAAAAATCTTAGAACAGGGTGGACTAATATCCTATCAGCCTTAAGAGGATGGGGTACCCTGTCACATTAGTCTTCTTGCTTCTCACTCCATATAGCTCTGGAATACCATAGAGGTCCCAAAGAGATGGGCAAACCATGAAATCCCTTTCCCCCACCCTTACTCAGCTAACCCATAGAGAGAGGATTTCATTTTTTAAATTAAGGGTTTAAAAACAAAGATGGGGAGCAGGGGGAGATTTTAGCCAACTTTTTCCAAAACATTTGAGTTCCAGGAACATAAACTGCTTGTAGTTTTTACAGCATAGTGGCCCTGTGCTATTTAGCTTTTTAATCAATGGAAGAAAAAAGGTAAAACCACCACTGAAGTTTACAGATGCACAAAAGTCAGGGGATAGGTAAATAAGGGAGGGGACAGGTCACCGATACAGAGATCTGGCTCACTTGGGAAGGTGCGTGTAAGCAAATCAAACAATGTATGTTTTAATATGGCCAGATGTAGTTGTAGACATCTAGGAACAAATAATGTAGGTTGTATTTACAGGAGGGGGGGGAGGGGGAAGGGAAGAGGATCTACAGTGGGAAGCAGTGCCTCTGGAACAGATCTGGGGATCATGGTGGATATTCTGCTCAACAAACTACCGGAACATTATAGCCAAAAGGGTTTATTCAATCCTGAGATACATAAACAAGGGAATCTTGTGTAGGAGTAGCAAGGATATTTTATGACTGTATTTGGCACAGGTGCAACCACTGCTGGAATACTTTGTCCAATTCTGGTGCTCACAATTCAAGAAGGATGTTGATACATTGGAGAGAGATCAGAGAAGAGCCATGAGAATATAAAGCATGCTTTAATCACTGATTAAGCTAAATAGATAGACTCTAAGAGCTCAACAAAGCAAAGGTGACTGGAGAATTGCTAATGTAGTTCATATTTTTAATAAAGGGAAAAGTGATCCAGGAAACCACACGCCTGTTAGTTTGACCTCACTTGTACGCAGGGTCTTGGAATACATTTTTTAAAGGAGCAAGTAGTTAAGGACAGAGGTAATTGGGATAAAATACAACAGGTTTTACAAAAGATAGATGGTGTCAGACCAGCCTGATCTCTTTCTTTGATAAGAGAACACTTTTTTTAGACAAAGGAAATGCAATAGATCTAATCTACCTGGATGTCAATAAGGCATTTGATGCAGTTCCGCATGGGAAATTAGTTAAATTGGAGAAGATGGGGATTAATAGGAGAATCGAAAGATGGATAAAGAACTAGTTTTTAAATCATCAGGGGTGAAGTTTCAAGGGGAGCAGTGGGAGGGCATGGGAATACCTAACTTGCTAACTGTTCTCAATCAATGTGGAGGGGATGGTAGGCTGGGACTGCCTATGATGGCATATGGCCCTTCAGCAACTGCCAGTAGCAAAAAGTCCCCACCTGTTGAAGATGGGACACCAGATAGGGAGGGCTCTGAGTTACTAGCAAATTCTTTCCCAGGACTCTGCCTGGTAGGTCTTGCCCACATGCTCAAGGTCTACCTAATTGCCATATTTGGGGTCAGGAAGGAATTTCCCCCCCGAGGCCAGACTGGCTGAGACCCTGGGGGTTTTTCACTTTCCTCTGCAGCATGGGGCAGGGGTCACTTGTTGGTTTGAGTAAATGTTGAAGTCTCTGTAACGAAGTGTTAAAACCACGATTGAGAACTTCAGTAACTCAGCCCGAGGCTATGTGGTCTATTTCAGGAGTGGATGAGGATCTCTGACCTGCAGTGTGCAGGAGCTCAGACTAGATGGTCCCTTCTGAGCTTGTAATCAATAAAACTGTAAAGAAAATAGAGCCTGCATATTTAAAACTGCATGTTCAGTTCCTTCCTATTAAAGTCCTCTGACAGCTTCCACTTATATCTGAATCTTGCTGGTCTGCAGGAGTTAGTTCCGAGGCTTTTATTCTATTTCAACATTGTTCGTTACTTTTATTTGACACAGTGCTAGTTAAAACACACTTAAACATTATTGTAGCCCTTTTAAACAGAGGAAACAAGTAGAAGGTGAACCTTCTTGAACCATTAGATGTCACTGTTGTGTATGTAATGCTAATTTGCACACACACTCCTTGCAAACACTACAGCAAGGTTGTGCTCAGAAAAGTGACTGTATAAAGGACCCCATTTTCACTCTACAGATCTGGCCCCTCTAGATCTACTTACTCCTTTTACTGCCAATAAAAGGATGGGAATGGAACTCTTCAGGCTTATGCACAGTTCCATATTTCAGAGGGTGCCAAAAATACAGTTTGACTCTTGATCAGTTTTAATTTGTGAAGCTGGTAGCTAGACAACACTTTACTTGTAAATTGATGATAGGATATTACTGAAAGACGATACATATGGAACCCCTGCAATGACAATTTTAGAGCTACTTAACATGGTGAAGGCACGCTCCAGTACTTCAGCTATAAATGAGACAAAGCATCCTTCACTGAGGCACGCGGGGGAGATTTCTACTTGCACCTAATAGGGTTGCATATACGTAACTGAGAGCTACATGTGACAAGGTATTTAGCAAGGCCATCAGATTTAACACTATCAGCAACAGCCACTTTTCATAGCTGTCTCAGTAACCAGATGGGAAACACAGTTTACAGTGTTGAGAAACAGCATTATTCTTCAAAAAGGAGGGAGCTGTTATTTCTAACCAGAGTCTGACAGCTACTTCACTGTCTAGCTGAATAGCTCTGACTAGCTCACTTCAAACACACACACACACACACACACACACACACACACACTTTCCCCTGTCCCTGGTCACATGGAAGCAGGCTTGCTGAAATAGAAAATATTAACTTCTTGCTACTAGTCCTGTCCTCCCTAGACACTCATTGTTTCCTAATGGTCATCCACTTTTTATTCCTGTAATTAAAATGCATTACTACTTGTCAGCTTTCTTTCTTTATATTTATGATGTCAAATGTGCTCCTGTTAAGGCAGTCAGATATAGCACAAGGCAGATTCTGAGCCCACTAGTATACCCAATACTTGCATCACTAGATGTTGTTCATTAGAGCCTAGGGGGGGGGGGGGGGGGGGAGGGGGCGGCGTCATCCCTGAATTCCCTGCATCTCATTAGGTTATGGTGCATTCCACAGCTGTAACAATCTGGAACCAAGATTGTCAGACGCAAACTTAGAGGGCACACTCACCATTAGAGTACCCTTTGAGTCAGGATTGGAGGTTTTAGGAACCTTAGCTACAGCCACCTGTGGGTTTTCTATCCACCCTACAAAATTCAGCCCTCCAGCTGAGAAGCATCTAAATCCAACCCCCTTAAAGGGAACAAAAACTCAGATCAATATCCAAAGTGTCTCAACAAATCTACCTGACTATGAGTTCTAGCATCAGTCTCCTTCTTCCACTGCTCTAGTACCAAAGTTGAGTCTTTTAGCTTTTCCACCCCCTTCACAGGGATCTCTATTTTCCCTGTGGCTCTTCCCTTCAAAAGGGACTTTCTCTTTCCCCCCCCCCCCCTTTTATGAGGTCCAGATGTTCATTAAGCATCACCTGATGCCTCTTAGTTCTTCTCTTCTGGCTGAAAAGCAATAACCTAATTATTGTTTGCAGTATTGAAGAAGAGCCCTGGTTAGCTCATAAACTTGGCTCTCTTACCAACAGAAGCTGGTCCAATAAATGATGTTACCTCACTCATCTTGTCTAGCTATTAACTAATTATGACACAGATGTAATAGATGTGACTAAGAACTCCTTCCCATCACACTAACCCATTAAGAAATCTCATCATCACTGCCAAGTGATTTCAGTTTAAATCCTCCAATTCACCAAACAGTCCTGAGTATTGCCATAAGGGCTTCAGGGGGGTGGAATCTTTCTAATTAGATGGTCAAGTTGCTCTGTAGATGATAAACCTAGAGGGCACAGTAGCCTCTGTGTCCCTAAAAGTTCCTTCTTTGAGGTGTGGAGAAGAAGAGAATCTGTGTAAACAGGTCCCTGGCACGAAGAACTCACAATCTATATTAGCTATAATAGAACAACTGATGATGAATTCTGTCCTATAACTCCCCCTTCAATTTTAATATTGAGTAAATAATGTGAAATTATTTGTGTTGTCATTCTGTTTTGTGGGGTTTTTTGGTAACAAAAAGTTAATGATTTGATTCAGGATTAAGATGTTTCTTACTTTGTTTGCCTGTTACTAATTAGAACAAACTTCTAGTAAACTACAGCAAAGCTGGTATCTTTAAATGAATGAATAGTTAAATATATTTCAAAAGTCAGAATGTCTCAGGCTGGAGGAGCTGGCATTAGAGTATCCTAAATGAGTTCATGCTTTTAGACTTAACACTTAGTTGATAATTGGTTTCCTCTCAATAACAAAAATCGGAGTTACAAAAGTGCAGAATATCATCTACTGTAGTTCTTCTCTTTCCTCAGGAATCTCGGACATTTCCTGAATTGGGGATGCCTGGGGAGTTCTCAGGAAAGCATTGCTCTGATTTATTTTGACTAAAAACATCTCCTTGATTTATGGCAACTTTAAAATATTTCCAACTGTCTGCTGAAGAATTAAAAGGCAGTGAGAAGTTTGTGGGTTTTCTTTAGGAGGTGGGTAAGAATGAAGTTTTATTTAATACTGGCCAGTAATCTTTGGCTTCCTTTTTTTTTTTTTTTAATGATGAAAATGGTATTTAGACAACCTCCGTGGGAGGGGATGCAATCTAGCATTGCTAAAGGTGGTTCTTGCTAGAACACTAGCTTTGCTCCCTGATTTATATACATTAATGCAAGGCTGCTTCAAGCACATCTCTGGCCCCTGAGAAGCAACTCAGGTTAGCGCCTCCCTCCTACGTAATAATTTTTTCCTCCTACCCCTGGGCTTATAATTAAAACTATATGTTGGCTGAAATAAAAAGCTACTATTTTGGGGGTGGAAATGGACTGTGCGGGAGGCTGAAAGGACAGCCAAGGGAAACAGGGAGAAAGGCAGCATTGCGCAAGCTGGGGGATTGAAGGAACATTGGGGGGAGAAGGGAGGAAGCAGCAGGCAGCTGTAAGTGGTAAGGCAGTGCCAGAATTGGGGGAAGGGATCTGCCATAATAAGGCAACAGGTGCTGCCAGGCTCAGAGCACAAAAGTGAGAGGGGACTTAGAAGGAATCTTGTCACCTGAGTGGAGGGAACTACTTGGACAGTGGTTGGCCCAAATCATGATGTTCTTGAGGTCAGAGATGACAGGAGGGTTGAGGAAGAGGGGTCACAGAAAACCCCAGTAAAGGCAAGAGGTGGTCAACAGGTGAAAGAGAACGGCTAAGGAAGCCCCGATCAGCTGCTGTGGATCAACTTTGCAAAGGGGTCAAAGGAAGCCTCATTTGGGGACAGGAAAGCAGCTCCATGAGACAGATGAGACTGGCTTAGGGGAGTAACCTGCTGTGAAGGTTACAAGGGAGGTGGGATCCTAGGTGAAGCCCAACCCAGAGCTGCAGGCCCCTGTCAGAAAGAGTCTGGTAAAAGGCTCTAATTAGGCAGGAGCAGCCATCAGGAGGGGGCAGAAAAACTCCTCAGCCAAGAGCTATAATAGGAGCATCAGGTAAGGCACTTGGGGGGCAGGAGCCACGACCTCCTCCTAAGTAGTAATTTAATACATCTTTCTCCTTGACCCCCTCTTTTCCCCTCTTAAATCTTCCTTTTCATTTATACCACACCATTTGTGTGTGTAGCTGGGGCTGGTGTCACAGTGCTGGGAAATGGCAAAATCTTGACCTACCCAGAAGGGTTTTGAGTCCACAAGATATGGGGAGAGGTTCCACTCAGCTTGCTCACACTTTCGCTTTACATGCAGCACAGAGAGGAGGGAAATGAGGAGCAGAACCTCTCTGCCTTCCTGTGAGAGGTCCCTCCCATCCCCAGGGCAGCCTGTCAGCAGTGGGTCTGCAGTTTCTGACACACAGGCCCGGTCTATGCTTGCCACGAAATTCAGCAGCAGTCGACAGGAGGTACGCAAACTATGTAGAGTAGCTTGCATATCTCCTGTTGACTTCCTAAACTCTAATTAGCGTGGCATCCCCACTTTGCTGCCCTGATGGAAAAATGCCTTTCTGTCGACGCAGCATTAATCTTTTTCTGGGAGTGGATTTATTCAGGTGACTTCCGGATCGATTGAGCAGGTCTCCACTTCCTCTCAATCGATCCCGAAGAGTCGATCCAGCGGTGCCGAATTTGCCACCATGAGTGAAGACACCCTCAGTCTAGTACTGATCTTGGAAGATCTAAGAAAATAGCCAATTCTTCAGACGATGTTAACCTCCCTGTTGTTTCCCTACGACTCACTTGTTAATGGCATTTGTACCATTTCCTGTAGAGACCACATGAAGAATAAGAGGAGCTTTATGAAAAAGGCTGACACACTCTCACAGCTGGAGCAGAACTAACACATTGCTCACCTCTGCAGTCACTGAATAGAGAAACTCCTAGCCACATGATCCAAAGAGAACAAGGCTTCTTACTAACATGCAGCCTTCAAAATCTCTCTTACTAGTCATTGGATGACCAGCAATCCCCATCAGAGATTATCTATTTTTTAATATCTCCCCACATAAAGCTTCCCCCCAAAGGTCATTATTCACTGCATTTGGAAGTCTGGGTCAATCTTTTAGCTACTGACTGGTGTGAGGTGAATACACAGTGTGATCCAGAGTGTGTCTTTATATTCAGAATATACAGAATAATAGAAAACTATATAAAATAAAAAAGTAATATTACACAGTACATAGTTTATATTACAGTGCAAATTCATGTAAATAATACTCTATGTATATTATATACATTGTTTTAAAACATCCATCCATTCTTTTTGTCTTTACTCATTTATATAGAATAGTAAGGGCTTTATTTAAATTTGATCTGATTAAAAACAGAGTATCAAAAACCAGATAAAAACTACATTAAGATGGTGTTAAGGTTGAGAGTTCTTATCAGTAATTTAGGGTAGAATACATCTCAGGGATGTTGTAAGTATCCTCAAAACAAGCAATAGAAACTCAAGAAAGTCACAGTTAAAGTTCCATTTAAAAAAAAAAATCAAAACCTGTTAAAAGCATGGAAAGGCACAGTTAAGGCACTGGCACAATCTTATCTTTGTTCTGTAGTGACACCAGGTAATAACCACATCATTCTGGTTAAGAAATTATGGTTTGGTGTCTGTGGTCCTATATTAGATTAAACTGATTTTTAAAGACATTAGATTTGTCTTTATTTTTAGCTCATGGTATATGGTGGTCCGAAGCTGCTTCTGCACTGGGAGAATTCTCCCATAGCAGTTGTGGCTTTTTTAAATGTCCCTTATATGTCACTGGAGTGGCATACGGAGCTGGGATCAGAACTGGTCCTCATGTTTTTGTTGAGTACTGTGCTGTGTGTTTGCGGGATGGCTGACTGAAGGATGAAAATATGTGACTTTCTAGGCAAAGCCTTTTTTTTTTTTTTTGTGGAAGAAGGATGATCTGTGGGCAAAGAAATGAGCTCACACTAGCAGTTCTGATTTTGTGGCAGGAAATGCTTTCTGAAGCTTTAGGGTTGAATTCTGCAGCCTTTTATCAAGCAATCTCCCATGAAAGCCTTACATTTCCTCCATCCCCATCATGAAATGAACCAGCTTGGCTGTTCAAGTGCAGGGAATATGACCTTTTTCCCGGGAGGGCTGATCACCAGGTCTTACATACAAGAGTTAGCACTGGTAATTGTAAAATCCCAACAAAAAACATACATACGTACTCAGAGAACTAGCATGAGCTGCTCCCCGTGCTGCTGTGACCACACTATTATGTTTAGGTGCTAGCTCAATCAGAGTTAGCATGTGTATATTTAGCTGAGCTGGGAATCCCACCTTGCGGCAGCTGAATAGATGCATTCTCACATAAAAGAATCTAATATGAGTAACTATCATCATGTTGGCAAGTGTTCACATGTGATTTGAGTCTGGTGTTTTAGTGACTGACCAGCCCGAATAGACAAATTGTAATAACAAAGGTTAATGACTTTCTTAAGACCCTATGCATGATTAAAAGAATCCACTGTAAACATTTAGGAATTTCCTGTGATTCATCAAACGATTTGCTTCCTTCCCATCACTCATCACTTTTGGAGAGGTATACACATTGAAAAAAGTTTTGTAAATAAACAAAAGTGATTGTGCCTGTTTCACAAGGACAAATCAGACATTTGCTTGTAACAAGCAAGCTCATGGTCAGAACATTTAAAAATGATTACTAAAATATAATTAATTACTGTGGATGCAGAAAGATTTTATTAGTATCAAGACACACTGCCATGTCATGAAACTGAATGAATGAATGAATGAATGAAGAACAATGGCAAATAGGTTGGTATTTAAAAGGCAGGGGAATGAAAAACCTAACAGTGGAAAAACCCCAAAAGGACTGGCACAAATACATGGAAAGAGTTGCTCCAGGTCTCAGGGTATGTGTGAAATAAGAAAGTTAAAAAAAAAAGGAACGTGAGTCTTTATAGGGAACCCTGTTTATTCCAACTAAAACTACTTTACCAAGTATTAAAAAGTAAATCACATTACAGATGTCTCTTCATTTCGCTCTTGTATCATAAAAGTGACCTATTAAATTTTTGTTTTCGTGCTCATTGTTGTTGATGTGATATGCACTTCATTTATAGTAAATAAAACACTAAGCCCATTAACGCTGCATAAAGTGATAGTGGTTTGATCAAGTTTCCTCTAAACAACAAATACAGAAAATTGTCAGGTGTGTTCATATGAATAGCAGATATGAAAATGAGAATTCTACTTACCATCTGAAGTGAGGGTTCATAAGAATAGGCAAGGTGTGGGTAAGAATTGTCACAGAAGCCATTTATTTTAACAAAAGATTTACTTAAAATTATTCAGAGATCAAAATAATGTCCCACCACTCCATCCAAGAGGGAAAAAAATCTGTATTGCAGGATCTCTGGTTATTCATTCAGTTATTCTTGTAAATTGTTCTAGGCGCTACTGCTGCTGCAATCCACAAATTCCTTTCCCATTGTATATCTTCAACAACAATAATCTTCTTTTCACAGCTTTATTTCTGCATCTACACCACCCCACCCCGCCAAAATACTCAGGAAACTTATTTCCCATCATCCCAGAAATACTCGCCAACAGCTTGACTGTAAAATATGTGAAAACGTTTATTTCCTGTTGCCCTTGTGGTCTGTGCCCCATTTTTTTTTGGTGCCAACGTGGCTGCCAAAGACTATTTCTAGGGGCTAGTATTCTGACCCAGCAATCCCTTCCTGGCAAATCAGACATTCAACACCCTTTTAATATACTACCTCCCCCACTAATAACTGACAGATATAAAGCCCTTTCTCCAGGAATGGAACTGGTACTAGGCCAAGTACGACCCATGTCTCCTTGCAACTAGAAGCAGAATTTGGACTGATTTTTCCACAATGAGAAGAATCAAGACCAAAAAATATGTGGTATTAAATCAAAGTGCATGGAAAAAAATTGCAGAAAACAGAAGGGTTATTACCAAAGTTAACAAATATAGCAATACCCCCATCCATTTCTTAGACTAGGAAGGATTGTAATAAAAGTAGCAATTTCAGTTCAGTTTTGAATTTCAGTGCCTACTTGGAAAACATTTTTTCCTTGGACTACAAATAGATAACGAGTTATTACAGTTCATAGACAACTCTTCCAAAAATTAAGGTGGGATGTGGGTGTTACCTTTATGCAGGACTGGTGGAAATGAAAGCAGAGAACATGTGGTGGTCAATGCAATTGTATTAACAAAAACTACTTTTTAGCCCTATCCAACAGGACTTTGGGAAATATCTTTCTGCAGAGGGAAAGAAAGAAACCATTCAAAAGAATTAGAGGAAAAGTTGGTAAATTGGCACTGGAATTTTTAACACTGATGTTATTGGAGGACCTGCTGAATGAATAGAGAGGGTGTGGGAAATTCTCTGGAGGTGCAGAGAAATACGGTTGCAAGGCTGGAGAACTTGGTTATAAAAGGGTTTTGGACATAACTGCTGAAGAGCAGTAGGAGTGCTAAAATGAACGCTAAAATGAATAGGTAACTCTGCTAGATTGTCATTTTTGCCCCACTACTCATGATTTGTGGTAGGGTGTACATCAGTTAGTTTCCTAAATGTGCTTTATATTGTTTTAAAGGAATTGCCCTGAAATTCAAAATGAATCTGTTCAGGATTCTTTTTCATGCAATAATTAGAAGGACAGTCTGAAATGTATTGCAGGCAGATTAGAGCCATCTGCTGTATAAACGAGAACATAAGAATGGCCATACTGGGTCAGACCAATGGTCCATTTAGCCTAGTGTCCTGTCTTCTGATGGTGGCTGGTGCCTGATGCTTCAGAGGGAATGAACAGAACAGAATTATTATTGAGTGACCCATCATCCCTTGTCATCCAGTCATCCAGCTCTGCCCACACATTGACTCTAGTGAAAACATCACTGGTCCTAACCACATCAATCACACCATAAGGGGCTCATTCACCTGTACATCCACTAATGTTATATATGCCATCACGTACCAGCAATGCCCCTCTGCAATGCACGTTGGCTAAACTGGACTATCACTACGCAAAAGGATAAATGGACACAAATCAGACATAAAAATAACAACATCCATAAACCAGTGGGAGAACACTTTAATCTCCCAGGGCACACTGTCACTGACCTGAAAGTCGCTGTACTTCTACAAAAAAACTCCAAAAACAGACTTCAAAGAGAAACTGCTGAGTTACAAATGATCTGCAAATTTGACACATTCAAACTGGGGTTAAACAGAGATTTGGAATGGCTCTCTCATTACAAGAGGTAAATTGCTTTGCTCACCCATTCTCACCTCCTACTCAATGACTGTCATTAGCCCTCAAGTACCCGGCTTTCATCCACCTCCCCCACTGTTCTCTATGCACTTGTATATCTATGTTATCTATTTACTGTATCATTCTACCTCTGCATCTGACAAAGTGAGCTGAGTCTCACGAAAGCTTATGCCTACAAAAATTAAATTTGTTAGTCTTTAAAGTGCCACAGAACTCTCGTTGTTTTTGCTGTATACAGACTAACACGGCTACCTCTCTGGAACTGTTCTACATGTGTGAGTGAAGAAGTATTTCCTTATGTTTGTTTTAAACCTGCTGCCTATTAATTACATTGGGTGACCCCTGGTTTGGGTGTTATGTGAAGAGGTAAATAACACTTCCTTATTCACTTTCTCCACACAATCATGATTTTATAGAACTCTATCATATCCCCTCTTAGTTGTCTCTTTTCTAAACTGAACAACCTCAGTCTTTTTAATCTCTCCTCGTATGGAAACTGTTTCAAACCCCTAATGATTTTTTGCCCTTCTCTGTACTTTTTTTCAGTTTGAGATGGGGTGACCAGAACTGCATGCAGTATTCAAGATATGGGCATACCATGGATTTATGTAGTGGCATTATGATATTTTCTCTTATTTTTTTATCCCTTTTCTAATGGTTCCTAACATTCTGTTTGCTTTTCTGAATGCTGCTGCACATGGAGCAGATATTTTCAGAGAACTATGCACAGTGACTCCAAGATCTCTTTCTTGAGTGCTAACAGCTAATTTAGAGACCATCGTTTTGTATATTTAGCAGGTGTTATGTTTTCCATTGTTCATTACTTTGCATTTAGTGATACTGAATTGCATCTGATATTTGTTTCCCAGTCACCCAATTTTGTGAGAACCCTTTGCAATCAGCTTTAGACTTAACTTGAGTAATTTAGTATTGTCTGCAAACTTTGCCACCTCACTATTTACCCCCTTTTCCAGATAATTTTTTATGGATATGTTAAACAGCACTTGTCCCACTACAGACTTTTTGAGGGACCCTGCTATTTACCTTGCTCCACTTTGAAAACTGACCATTTATTCCTACCCTTTTTTCTATCTTTTAACCAGTTACTGATCTGTGAGATGACCTTCCCTCTTATCCCATGACTGCCTTCTTTGCTTAAGATCCTTTGGTGAGGGACCTTGTCAAAGGCTTTCTGAAAGTCCAAATATGCTTGTCCACATGGTTGTTGACCCCCTCAAGGAATTCTAGGTGAGACATGGTTTCCTTTTTACAAATGCTGTGTTGACTCTTCCCCAAAATATCGTGTTTAGCTATGTGTCTGATAATTCTGTTCTTCACTACAGTTTCAACCAATTTGCCTGGTACTGAAGTTAAGCTTACTGGCCTGTAATTGTCAGGATTGCCTCTAGACCTTTTTAAAATTTCATCCTTGCATTAGCTATCTGCCAGTCATCTGGTACAGAGACTGATTTAAGTGATAGGTTACAAACCACAGTTAGTAGTTCTGCAATTTCATATTTGAGTTCCTGCAGAACTTTTGGGTGAATATTTTCTGACTCTGTGGACTTATTACTGTTTAATTTATCAATTTCTGCCAAAACATCCTGTATTGACATTTCTTTGTAGGTGACAGATCTGAGGAACTGTCCCAGACTGAATGGCTCAGTTGTGGGAATCTCCTTCACATCCTCTGCAGTGAACACCGATGCAAAGACTTAATTTAGCTTTTCTGCAATAGCCTCCCTTGTCTTCCTCGTGTGCTCCTATAGCACCTCAATCATCCAGTGGCCCCACTGATTGTTTGGCAGGCTTTCTCCATCTGAAGTACTTAAAAAAATTTGCTGTTAGTTTTTGTGTCTTTTGCTAGTTGTTGTTCAAATTCTTCTTTGGCCTGCTTAATTACTATTTTCCTCAGTAGGATTTGACTTCCAATTTAAAAAAGAAGTTTTTTTGCCTCTCACTTTCTCTTTTGTTCTGTTGTTCAGCCATGGTGGCGTTTTTTTTTTGGTCCTCTTCCTTTTTTTGTTATTATTATTATTATTTGGGATATACATGTAGTTTGAGCCTCTATTATAATGTTTTTAAAAGTTTCCATAAAGCTTGCAGGCATTTCATTCTTGTAACTGTTCCTTTTAATTTCCATTTAACTAGCCTCCTCATTTCTGCTTAAATCCCTTTTTGAAGTTAAATGCTACTGTGGTGAGTTTCTTTGGTATTGCCCCCTCTACAAGGGCGTTAAATTGAATTACATTATGGTCACTATTATTGAGATGTTCAGCTATATTTCTACTCTTGGACCAGATCCTGCGCTCCACTTAAGACTAAATCAAGAATTGCCTCTCTCCTTGTGGGTTCCAAGACAAGGTGCTCCAAGAAGCAGCCATTAGTGTGTCTGGACATTTTATCTCTGCATCCTGTCCCAAGGTGACATGTTCCCGGTCAATATGAAGATAGTTGAAATCCCCCATTATTGTTATTGAGTTTTCTGTTTTTGTAGCCTCTCTAATTTCCCTGAGCATTTCACAATCACCATCAGAGTGAAGTGGTCGATAGTATTTTCCTACTGATATACTCTTATTATTCAGGCATGGTATTTCTATCCATAGAGATTTTATGGTACTGTTTGATTTAATTACTATATTTTACTCTATGCTTTCTTTCACATACAGTGCCTCTCACCCACCAGTGTGACCTATGCTGTCATTCCTACATATATTGTGTACCCTGTTGTTGCCATGTCCTATTTGTTCTCCTCATTCCATCACGTTTCTGTGATGCCTTTTATAATCAATATCCTCATTAATACCAGACACTCAGATTCACCCATCTTAGTCATTAGAAGTCTGGCATTTGCATACAAGCACTTATAACATTTGTCAATATTTAGTTGTCTGCCTTCATGTAATGTAATTGAATGGGATTCTTTTTCATTTGACTGTTTCTTTTCAGTTCCTACCTGTATTTTATCAGCTTCTGTCATCTCTGTTTTACTCTGATATAGAGTATCCCCTTCAATAAATCCTTCCCTGAGGGATGTGTCTTCTGAACTGGATGCTCCTCTGCACCCCGCTGGCTTTCCCACAGCCCTTAGTTTAAAAACTCTTCTACAACATTTTTTTTCATGCTCCGTTTTGGTTTAGGTGAATCCCATCCTTCCTGGATATACTCCTCTTTTCCCAAAAGATTCCCCCGTTACTAGTAAGCCTAAATCCCTCCTCTGAACACCATCATCTCATCTGCCCATTAAGATCCTGCAGTTCTGCCTGTCTAACTAGTCCTGCGCATGGAACTGGCAGCATTTCAGAGAATGCTACATTGGAGGTCCTGGACTTCAATCTCTTACCTAGCAGCCACCAGTCCCCCAGAACCTCTCTCCTACCTTTCTCTATGTCATTGGTACCTACATGTACTGCAGCCACCTGCTCCTCCCCAGCACTGCACATAAGTCTGTTTATATATCTTGAGAGGTCCACAACCTTCACACCGGGCAGGCCATACACCATGAGGTTCTCCCAGTCATCACAAACCTAACAATCCATATTTCTAATAATTGAATCCTCCATTACATCAGGGAGGATGGGGCTAGGCTGTTCTCGGTGGTGGCAGATGACAGAACAAGGAGCAACGGTCTCAAGTTGCAGGGCGGGAGGTCTAGGTTGGACATTAGGAAAAAAATTTTTACTAGGAGGGTGGTGAAGCACTGGAATGGGTTACCTAGGGAGGTGGTGGAATCTCCATCCTTAGAGGTTTTTAAGCTGAGGCTTGACAAAGCCCTGGTTGGGATGATATAGCTGAGGTTAGTCCTGCTTTGAGCAGGGGGTTGGACTAGATGACCTCCTGAGGTCCCTTCCAACTCTAATATTCTATGATTCTATGATTCTATGATACCTCTTCCCATTACTATCTCTACCCATTATTATCTCTTCCTAATCCCAGAGGTCCTCTCCCCCAGAGACATATCCTCAGTGCGAGAGGATGCCATGACATGATGTGAAAGGAGGGTCCTAACTACTGGATAATTTCCCTTTGCTCCTACTCGATGTTCCCTTTTCCCGAGACTTCAACAGCACAGAGGCTGTCAGACTGGCGGTGGGATGGCTCCACGGTGCCCAAGAAAGTCTCATCTATGTACCTTTCTATCTTCCTTAGCTTCTTCAGTTCAGCCACTCTGGTCTCAAGAGCCTGTACTCGGGCTCTGAGGGCCATGTGATCCTTGCACTGAAAGCACACATGGACCCCCTGTCCACAAGGCAGGTAAACACACAGGCGGAATTCAGTGCAATAAACTGGATAGCCTGCACTCTACTGCTGGATTTCTGCCTGCACTATTTTTTACTTGTGCGAGGGTTGTGTGTGTTTTGGAGGTGGGGGAGTTATTGGCCTAAGTTTAGAAAATATTAATTAGGTGTATCTGGCTCTCACACTCCCTCTCTATATTCTTTCGCAAAACTCCCGTTTGCTAGCTTCTCTAGTCACTTATGAGCTGGCTTTTTAAATTCCTGGTCTCCCTGAGTTAGCCCTGCCTCCTAGTCAGGGAATCCTAGAAGGATTGGATACAAAGCATTATCAATGCTTTACCTACTAGGTACCATGATCAGTCCCCTGCAATAAAACTCCCTTCATTTTAGAAGTGTTTCATTGCAGTTTCTGTATTATTTCTGGCATTCCCCATGCCCTTTTGCCCCTGGATTTAGTCTGGCCACATATCATGGGTCAGCCAAGCACTGTGCATGAGGAGGCTGACACTTTCACCCTAACCAGAATCCATGGCTCATGCAGCTGGAAGAGGAGGGTCAAGGGGAAACTAACCCTGAAGTATTTCAGCGGGAGTGACCTGCTGGGGTGAGGTGGAGTTGGGGCAGCTTAACAGCTGCTGCTTGTGGTGAAGGAATAGTGGAGCAAGGGGCGAGGTGGACACTTCTATTGTCACGTGCGGCTCTATCCACCCTTGCACAAACACGGAGGTCAACGTTTGTGAGAACCTGGACCTTGCACAATAAGCCCCACCAGTACACTTTACAAGAAGAAGCTGCACACCTGCTGTTGGCGGCTCCAAGTTTCCCAATTACATCTCTTCCTGCTGCACTGGCTTGGCTGCTGTACCATCTCTGCATCTGTGTCAGGGTCCTGGGAGACGGCATTGGTGTCAAAAGAGATCCTTGCAACGTGTTGGCTGTCTCCTGGTCCAGCTCCTTCTCCCTTTGGCATGCTTAGCTCATAGACTCACTGTTTGCCACCTTTTCCACATACCTCATGATTAAGCTGCTAGGCAGTTCCATGTTGATTTATCTAGTAGCATGTTGCCCCAGAATGAGGGAAGAGTTCTGAGGCTTTGGCACAGCTTAATACAAAAAGAGCAACTTTTCTGTCTGGAGCAGAATCAATTGTCATCCAAGGGCTTATTATACAGAGCCTTCAGTCCCTTTGCAGGCACTATCTCTTTGTTCTGTGTCTGTACAGCACCTAGCTCAGTGGGGACCTCGTCCATGACTAGTGCTAGGAGGTGCTACAGTGATACAAATAAACCAATAATACTATCTTCCCACAGCACTTTTTGCATTCCTGGTGTTGCCCATCCCAGCCAGTTTTTGCTCACTCTTCATACACAAGAATATTGTGTATCACCAAGTTCAGCTGGACCTGCTTCTCCTCCTCTCCCCATATGGAAACCAGTGCTTGCACATTTGATTCAGGCCAGCTGGCAACATGTTAGCAGGTTGGTCTCGTCTGAGACAAGCAGGCAGTAGAATCAGCTGGGTCACAGAAGTAGTAAATGATTATGCTGGTTGCAGAAAAAGTAATGCGCAGCCATGCTTGTTGGTGAGTACAGTATTGTTTGTACAGGTAAATGGCTTCAGGCCATCTTGACCTTGTGTTGTGGAGTTAATGGAAAAATTCTTACCAATAATTTCTGTTCTGCAAGCAGCATCTCCCACAATGCTGGCCATATGGGCTGCTCCTCTCTCTCTCTAGCGTCTCGGAGGTGGATCAGCATTTTGGCTCTGCATACTCTGGCCACGCCCCCTCTGCTCCCATTTCCTGCCAGATGAGTTTTCCCAAGCTGTAAAATTTGCATAACATTATTACCAACATATTCCAGAAATAATTATGCACATTAGACTAAGGGGGAAAAAAATGTCCTATGGTAACGATTCCACTTGATAGCTGACTGCTGGCTTAGGAGCCATTTAGGGTGAGTGGCGTTGTGGGAGATGCTGCTTGCTGAAATGAGGCTGCTAAGGATATTTTGGAGTGCGACTTGATCTCTTCCAGAACCTCTGATGATTTGAAGGTTTCTACAATACATAGTCTAATCCACCAAGTCATGGAGAATTTGGAAGCTCTATGTCCCTGGCAGTCCCTTTGGGTGGAAGGATAAGAATAGGGAGACTGAACTTTCCCTGGGTTCTGTACTCTTGAGATAGATGTCAGAAGACCATTGAAAATCTAAGGTATGCCATGCTTTTTAATTGGGTGTTGTGATTTTTGGACATAGAATCTGTAGCAACTGGCACCAACAATGCAGCAGCATTAGTGGTTGCAACAATAGTATAGATGGGCTCATTTTTATCACAATGACATGAAAACCTTCTCTGAACAGATGGTAGAAAAAAAAATGCCCCATACCAGTCTACAGTAGCAGCTTAGCATTGGTGCAGCAGCACTGTTACTGTAACGTGTGTACTAATGTATTGAGCGTACATGCAATAGAGTATTATGTAGCTGTTTTTCAGCACCACTGCATCTGCTATCCATGCCATAGGTTCTAATGTAGATCAAGAACAGGCATTTTTACCACTGTGTCACAAGGGCAGCTATTTTCCTAGTGCAGGCAAGCTCTTTGAGAGAGACAAGATGAGTGAGATAATCTCTCTTATTGGACCAACTTCTGTCGGTGAAAGAGACAAGCTTTCGAGGTCACACTGACCTTACACAGAGATCTTCTGTCTCCTGAAGAAGAGCTCTGTCTAAGCTTGAAAGTTGGTCCACTAAGAGAGATTATCTCGCCCCCTTTGTGTCTCCAAGGGTATGTCTGCACAGCAACTAGATACCCTCAGTTAGCCCGTCCCAGCCGACTTGGGCTTGCATGGCTTGGGGCTGTTTCATTGCTGTGTGGACTTCCAGGCTCAGGCTGGAGGCTAAGCACTGGGACCCTCCCACCTCGCAGGGTCCCAGAGCTCAAGTCCAGAAGTCTACACAGCAATGAAACAGTCCCGTGGCCTGGGCCCCACGCACCTGAGTCAGCTGTCCCATTGTCTCCTTGCTGCGTGGACACATTAAACTAACATGGCTGCAACAACATGGCACACAAGGTTTTTGAGAGCAGTTTCTCTTCAGACTCTCCAGCAATGTCAGCTGGATTCTGCATAGAATCCTCCATAGCCCATTAACATTTAAATACACCAGCTGCTGAGTGACAGGAATTTGCCGAACTATGCCATGAGACCTAAAAGCTCTCCATTAGTCAGACATATTCACAATTATAAACACTTAAGTAAAAAAGTCCTGGGTGCAATATATATCGACTACAGCCAAGACTAGACAGATTATTTATTGCCTGTCATGGATTGTTTCATGGAATTTCATAAACTCTCTCAGACTTTAAATTAGACTCAAATCTAATCCCTGGAAAATAAACTGACCTACTGATTTAGCATGTCAGCTGAATTGAATAAACTCCAATAGTTCTTTTTTTTTTTTAATTTTCTGAAATTATAGCAAACCTGTTTTTAACAGGGAGAAGGTTTCTAAGAAGCTGAGGTTTATATATGGTGATTCCAATGAAAGTCTTTCTTATTTCACCATAAGGTTATCACAAAGTAGCTGCATTATGTAGTTACACAATCCTCTATAGTTGTTAGATTAGCATAAATAGGAGTTTTATAGACTGTAGCGGAGATTAAATATTTGGGAAGGAAACATGATGATAAATGTTAAACTCAGCTACCACTCTGGAAATTGTGTGGTTCATGACCTGATGACAGATAATCCAAAAGAATGGATGTCAGATGACCAGGGAATTTCAGCACCCACTGAGACTGTCCTACTCTAAAACAAATAAAAATATAAGGACATTTAACTCCTTGAAGCCAGCTGAAGTGGCATCTCCTACTAACTAGATCAGTCTTTCAATGTATTTATACTGTGCTCATCATCATGGTTGCAGTTTGAATTAGTATGAACCTGTATAAATTTGATTCCTGACCCCAAAGAGTTAATCAAATTTGACAGCAATTTATGCTGAATTTGCAAGTGAGTTGAATGGTTAATTATGTTGTGAACTCTCTCCAAAAGCTTGGTGCCCTCACTCTCTCAGAGCATCATACATTAGTAATAGGCTAGCGTGCTTAGATCAGCACTAATAGAACATATGCTATGACTGATGTTTTAGCCCCCTCTTCCCCTTCGTCAGTGGGTTGGATAGCCCATTAGAGTTAGTGAGTAGGCATGGGCTGATGGTTTTTTTTTTATCCCTCCAGAATGCTGATGACAACCAGCCTTATAGGCCAGGCTCATGGCCACAGGCAGCAGAGGAATCCTCTTGTGTAGGGGAATCCTCCGACGGTGCAGGCCCCAGACCACCTGCAACCTGGCCAAGATACAGTCCAGTGGTGAGAGGCAAAGGTGGCATTCAATTTTTAGTCTGGCACCCAACGTAGTGGATGCAGCCAGGCAGAAGAGGGTGAGGCTAAAATGCCATTATATCCTACAGGCCCTCTGCTCCTGGAACGACTCTGGCGGGCTGCTGGTATCTGCCATGGCATCTCTGTTTTGCACTAGGCACCAGGTTGTTGCCTGTTGGCTCCAGAATTTGGGAGCTGCAAAGGTAACTCAATACCACCGTTGCCTATGATCTCTGGACAGAATCTCAGCCAATATGCAGACTTTCTGGGCCAGTATCTCCAGCTGAGCTTGACTAGACAATGCAAGTGGGTGTCTTCTAGTGGGTGGGTGACACTGGGTCAGAAATGAGAGCAGGCTGGTGGGGGTAATTATGGTGGTTTGGGAGAAGCTATCAGAGAACAGGGGGTGATTATTGGACCCCCCACGGATAGGGAATATTTGGCCATCATTTGTTACCAAAGCTTGCAACACAAAGATCTGGTTAGATTTATGCAGCACAGCCCACATACTTGAACAAGCATTTGATTGTGTGGAGTTTCTTTTGGAAATCTTAAGGGATAGAGATTTTGTTCTATTTTCTTGCTGACTGACTCTTTTATGTTATATGGAATTTGCTTTTGTTTTGTTGTGTTTTATTGCTCTGGATTGTAATTTTAATAGGAGACTAGTAATAAAATACACCAATATGTTTAAACTGAAATAAATAAATATTGGTTCTTTAAAGTCGTGGGGGTGTAGAACTGTGGAAGACTAAGTGAACAGACCTTAATTGTATTTGCCATTTTCCTGTTAAATATCCTCCTTCAAAATACAAGTTAAGAGGCCAGATGTATACACTGGGAAGTTTTCCAGACTGATTTTTTAAGAAGTGAGGTGCAGCACAGAGCAGTGTCCTTTCTCCACTCAAAAAAACCATCAGCAGTATTGAACACACATGCCAAGCACAGACTAAAATAGACCAAATAGCAATAACGGCTTGTTCTGGCTGCAGCTTCTTCTAATCCCACAATATTTTAAAGAATGGTCTGATACTTGACACCTCCAGGCCTTTTATTTCAAAACTATTTTTCCATTAATACAGACGTGATTGAATGTGGCTGGCTATTGCCATACAAGAATGCACCGATGAACAATTTTAAGCAACATGCCAAGAATGATATATGTATAGCCATCTTCTTTTACGTCATATGGAACGCTGACATCTTTCTGAGACAGCAAAATGATAGGACCACATTCCTAGTGGTTGTGGCATCTCACATGTATTGTAGGTCAAACACAGATCAGCCCTTTTCAAGAACTTTAATATCCAATTATGCCTGATTCCTCAAATGTTTTGCCCAGCTCTATTACAACAAGCTAAAAGTTATCAGATTGGAAGCAGATGGAGCAGTCAAGAATTTTGGCTGCTACTCTGCGTTATCTGTATTGATGGGACTAAGAGATCCCATTAACTAGCTACAGATGTTATATAGTTTGTACATCACATGGCCTTAGCTTATTTTAAGTTTGGCAACCCCCTTCATATAATATTTGAATGATTCTCCACACTCTTTATTATAGGCTTCATCTTTACTGCAACAGACTTAATAATTGGTTCCAGTATAAAAACAAAACCAGACAAAGGGACAAATTTGATTCCAGTATGGATAATGGGGAAATACTGTGAGAACAGCCATTTGTTTCTCTAAAACCAGAAGTGAAAAGTCACTTTCCTGCACACTTCGTGTTGATGCCAGCAGAAACTGACCAGCCCTTCTCCATGCATCTACAGAGGCTCACTGGTGCATACAGAGGGAGTAGCTCTTCCTGGTGGCTGCTGAGGAAAGCTGATTGAGGCTGGCAGGGAATGGGGAAGAATAGCCACATGTATTTTGGTAAGGAGAGCAACGTTTATATATTTTTATATTTTGTTTCCCTCATAGACCTAGAAGCAGGGAAACAATTAAAAGAGGAAAGGAGATAATAATTATTTTAATTTTTGTCTGTCAAAAGTAAGTAGTGTCATCTGAAAGTGTGAAATACTCCAGGTTTCCGTAGGTTGTCAGTACAGAACCAGAACCAAAGGTGGATTTGATTTTGTCCTTGGAAAACCAAAATGTGAGTTTACCAGAAGGAAACCCAAAACAGGCTGCCCGAGTTTGGTCTTGGTCTCTCTCTCTCTGTAATAAGTAGATGACATGTTCCTCAACTGTTGTTTAGGCGTGATGGTGAGTATATTAAGGGTAAAACACTGATGATAAAATATACTAACAGAAACCAGAAACTAACAGAAATGGATCTATCAACATTTCTAAAACTCCATTTAAAAAGCTGAAAAAAGGTTTAAATCTAAGTTCATATGGTGGAAACTCCCCCCATTCCCCCAACTTTTTTGTTAAATATTTACTTGGTTGACATTAACCAGCTCCAAAAGGAGCCATCATGGTCACTGGGCCAATAATAAGTTTTTTGAAGTCTTTTTGAAATAGCCTTAATAGTTTCAGAAGAATTCCTAAGTTCTGTTAGGTCAGTAATATGGGTTTTAAACTAGTTTATAAACAGTTTGTGATCTATGCTGTCAATATATATTGCTGTGAAAGGCTTGCAATCATTAATACAAAAGCAGTTTAAAATAAACCAGCGTGTCCCAAAGGAGTAAGTAGCACTAACTCTGTGGCAGAAGGCAAAAATAAAATGTCTCTTCTTTGTTTTTTACTAGGCCAGATATATCTGGGTTTTGAATCTGTAGACATCTCAGTAAAGAGGTGCATTTATCCTCAATATTACTTAGCGATAGGGTGTGTGTGTGTTTATATAAATAACATTAATTTTACAAACTAATCTAATGAGACACTTGTGCATTTACAAGTGCATAGTAATGTCCTTCCTTTGCCAGCAGTTGGCTGTGATTCCCTTGTTCCACTACTCTTCCATTATGAATCACTGCTATGACATCAGCGTTCTGTATCGTTGTCAAGCGATGAGCAATAACAATGCAGGTTCGACCCTTCCTGGCATCGTCCAAGGCTTTCTGGACAATCTGCAGACAGATGCAATGAAAAACTTGTTAGTACTTGGAGAATCTTCTCTTTCATTGGTAACACCTTTGCCTTTATAGTCTACATTATCACTTGGGTATTCCACACTGGGCTATAGGAGTCAGTGCTTCCCATGCATGAAGGAGGCCTCAAACACAGGAGCCTGATATTACAACCCTTACTTGTTCGAGTAATTTCACGGAAGTCACTGAGACTACTCTCATGAACAAGGGCTAGCAGAATCAGGCCCAGAAGGATCTAGTTTGGTTCAACATAAAACTTAGATTTACCATGCAATACCACTAATTTGCAGAGGTGTCATGAATTATATGTGATATTGGTGCTTACCAAATGTTTGTTATGTTTCTCTAAATGCATCATGTAGCAGGAAACAACCCCAGTCCGCCCCCCGTATGCATTTGTCTAGGTATTTGTCAGTCAGACACACACAGTCCTGAGACTGGATTATTTCTCATTTTGGAGAAAGCAGAGCAGCTTAATGAATAGACATGATAAAACTTTCACTTTCATTGATAGTACCAGCAATGCCAGACACTTCTTGTTATCCATAAAAATCCAAAAGTCAGGATCCTGACATCTGGCTGGTGGTTTGCATGGTGACATTTTTCATTTCTACTGCATCACCATCCAAATCAACAGTTCATTTGTCCCTCTGGACTCTCCCCCCTCTTCTATAGATGGTAGATGCAGTGAGGAAGCTCTGCCAGCTGAGCAGCAGAGGATAGCTTAATTACTCTCCTCACTGTGCAGCATCTCCTGTGAGGAAGGAGGTGTTGCTGAAGCCTTTTTTCCAAGTCCCCTATAGGTAGAATGGTCAGGCTCCTGCATGTCACCTCTGACCCTTTGAATGCAGGTGGATCAAAGGACTGGGAGGCAGACAGCAGGACAACATTAATCCTCCTCATTGTTCTATTCTGTCCTGACAGCCAGCAGTTCTAATGCCAGAGTGGATCCCTCTCGGTCTCTGTAGCAACACCTGTTTGCCCAGAGAGAGCAGGAGATAGTGCAGAAAGAGACCTGCTTTGCTGCTAGTGCTGCAGGCTGAAGGGAAGAGGAAGTGGTGGTTTGCCTTATGAGGCCTCTTCTAGTAGATCTCAGTCTACTATTTGAAGACACCTATGTCAAACTCAAAGTTGAAAGTTCTGAAGGGGATTTTCCAAGATGCTCAGCATTGGCCTAACTGTGAACCAATTAGAAGACCCATTGACTTCACAGCTGACTTTAAAGATGCTGAGGCAGGCTAATACTGAGGAGTTCTGAAAACTCCACTCCATCTCCAGTCCCAAGCATTGCTGAGTACAATCAACTCCCAATTTAAGCACAAGGAACTGGGGGTGCTCTATGCCCTGCAGAGCAGGCCACAAATAGAGAGCGAGCAAAGGACTGTTCTGTGAAACTTTCAAAATTGAATCGTCGATGGGAGTGTTCATGCAGTGAAGCTTTTGAACCCCATAATTTTGTCTGTATTACAAATGGTATAATGCCTATTACTAACCTTTTCACTTTCTGTGTCAAGAGCAGAAGTGGCTTCATCCAGAAGCAGAACTGCTGGCTTGCGAACTAGAGCACGAGCAATTGCTATTCTTTGTTTCTGACCTCCAGAAAGTTGTGCTCCTTTGTCACCGACTCGGGTATTATATTTCTGTATTTTATATGGAAGATAAGAGGACATTGTAAGTATTCATTGTGAAGAAAAGTTAGAAGCAGAAAGTTATGTTCTCTGCTACAAAAATCTGCTATATTAAGTATTTCCACCTTGAAAGAAAAAAGAATAATGTAATCGGTTTGAATAAAAATTAAGATTTTATAAGATTTTATTAACTGTTTGAATCAAAATGCATATTTGCAGCCACATGTATTGATAAATGCTCTGGAATGAAAATTCATCAGCGTTAGAAGAAGAGTAACTCCCAAGTGGTACAATCACTGATGTTTCTAGCCAGAGATATCTGTACTTGTACATATAGATCTCAAGAGAAATTAGTAATTTCATGTCTCTAGAGACCCACACTCAGGATTTGATCCTTTATTTCTTGCACATCCAAAACTTTCTTCTAAGTATATTTTCAAAAACTAGGTGGTAATGGAAAAGAAATATTGTTCAGGATTATCATATAATTTTCAATTCCATGTAACTACAGAAAACCTGATTTCTTTGGACTTTTCCAAGGCATAGCTCCACTTTGAGAACTAAGTGCATAGTAAACATGAAAGTTAACATATACTTGAAACATTTTAATATAATTCACGTTTCAGATCAGACTAAAACTAGAGAAAGTTTCAGCCAAAATGGGAAAAGAATTGGCAAAGTTCATGATGAAATGAAAATAAATGAAATGAAAATATAGTTGTTATATATATGTTTCACTGTGGTAGAGAAAACAAGAAAACTGGAGCTCAGATTTTGTATTTGAAAGAGCTAATGACGACTGCAAATTTGTTAAAATGCACTGCAAGTTACATTTTTAAACATCAACTTCCTATTTTCCTCTTTGAGAACTGTAAACACAAGAAAATAAGCTTTTAAAAACCAAAAAAACATTTTGTTTTGCAATGATGGGAGTTGCTTAGATCATTGTATATAGGTGACTCTGAATATTTACCCCACACTGAGAATGGAAAGACATTTTCATTTACCTCTGGGATGTTCTCTATAAAGGTGTGAGTATTTGCTGCTTTAGCTGCCTCTTCAACTTCCTCCTGACTAACAACCCTGCTGTTGTCTCCGTACTGGATATTTTCAGCAATGCTGCAGTCAAACAAAATAGGCTCCTGTGACACAATACCCAATTTGGATCTTAACCATTGCAAATGCAAAGACTTGGTATCGATCCCATCTGCAAACTGGAAACAGAAAAAGAGAAAAATCATTCCATGAAGAATGCACTACTCCTCCTCAGCTGGACAACGTAAACATGAAACACAAATCTGTAAAAATCCCCTGACCAGTGTTAGAGTCACAGTAAAAGAAAGGAATAGGTGAACCACATCTGATCAAATAATAGATGACCATAACTTTCATTCAAAATTTAACTGAACCAAAACTCTTTGAAAATTCAAAGAAGCTCAGATAACCTTTTTCTCTCCTTAGTATTATTTTTTTGTGCTTCCAGCAGGCCCAGATGTGGAATTGCCAATCTATCACAGGGTGTGCACACAGTATTTCTATCCTGCCGATGGCAGGTACCAGGGATCTGAGGAGAAAGTCTCTTCATGAGCTTCTTAAACTTAGATGGTTGAAGAGCTCCAGTAAGAACTCCCATCTTTGGGCATTTATTCGAACATTGTTTGACTCACCCATCACTAGGCTATTCTCCTTGGAGCTTCCATCATCATTAATAGGACTTGCATCAAAAGTCCCATCAAGTGATGAATTAGACCTCAAACTGTGTCATGGTAATATGACTACAGGACTAGCACCTAGGGTTACGTTATTGGAAGTATGTTGTAAGGCCCACTCCAATATATCGAGTAAATCAACAAAGCAATGCAATTTAGTGGTCTAAATCCACAATGGGTGTCAGAAGCTCTTGAGTTCTATTCCTAGCTCAGCCTCAAGCAAATCACAAGTCTTCTCTGCAGAACACAGACCTTTAAAATGGGCATGACAACACTAATCCACCACAAAAGGGGTGTTGTGCGGATGATTTAATGTCTGTAAAACACTTTGAAGAACAGTTCTATAAAATATAAGTGTTATTAGTAGATCTTTTCTTACCACTTGTCCTGCCATTGGGTCATAAAATCTCTCCAGTAGCTGAATGGATGTGCTTTTGCCACAACCACTGCTCCCCACCAAGGCCAGAGTCTGTCCTTTATTAACCTTCACGCTGAGTCCTTGCAAAACTTGAACTTCTGATCTTGTAGGATATACAAAATGGATGTCCCTGAATTCAATGTTGCCATCAAACTGACTCTGGAAACAGTGGAAAATACAAATGTATTACAGAAGACCTGTCTATCTCATTCAGAAACATCAAACACAATTAAGTATAGTCACTTAAATGAAGGCATTGACAAGCCAGTTGGGAATGGTATGGCATTTTCAAACCCAGAGCACTTTTATCAGTTTATTATTGCTTAAATACTCATGTGACACTGGACTGAGTGTAAGATATCTTCCGTTTACTCCTTCTTGAGGAGTTCTTTTCTGCATCTCTCTCTCTCATCTATGTCATTCCTTTTCAGCCTACTTTGCAAGGACTATCATTGCTTTAGGCGAGTAAACAACCGTAATACCACTTTTTTATGTCACCAATGCATATAATCCAGACACTACCTTTGTGTGTGGAAACATAGCTCCTGCTGCAGGGAGTTCACTCTCTAGACAGTGTAAATTAAACACATAGTACAAGGTGAACATCACATCTCAGAATACATTGGGTTTAACACTTTTACTTTGGTGGATTATTAATAGTTTTCAAGGACAACTATGTTTTAAGGGTTGATTTGAATAAGGAAAGGGTAGTTGATTGGCTCTTATATGTAGGAAGGGAGTTCCACGTATAAGAGGTAGCAAGGAAGAAGACATGCCGACAAGGGTGAGTGAAGGAGATGTTAGGAAGGATTGTGGAAGCCTGGTCTGATGCCTGGGGGATGGGACAGCTCCAGGACCGCAATACCAGCTCTGTGAGTTCAATGGGCTGTTACAGCACCTAGAGAACTGGCCTTTCAAGGTTTAAACTCTTTGGGCCAAATCTTAGTTTCACTGAAGTCAAAGGCAGCTGCTTCATGGGCATCAGAATTTGGCCCAGAGTGGTTGTGCTTTCAATTAAAGTCTTTATCTGCAAGAAGATATTTTCCCCTGTGCACGTGGAGCTGATACGGTAAAGTAGTCAAGCACATGTGTAACTTAAAGTTATGCACATGAGTTACTGGCATGCTTAAAGTATGTACCTGAGTCCTTTTCTGAATTGAGGCCACTATCCAAAAGCAAGACTTCTAAAGCAATTTCAAGTTTCTGAAAGGGTGGCTCTGCTTTTAAAAGGGGCACTGTAAATATAGCACCATGGGCTTTTGCATTTATTGTCTCTCAGCGCTTTCCATATGAAATGTGCTCAATTTACAAAATTCATCTTTGTGCAACTGTCAGCTCTGGGTTTTGAGAGGCAAGCTGGGTTCTTTCCATCACACATATAATCACCAGGAACAAAGGTTCTGCAGGCCAGGTTATGTCCTCATTAATACCTGTCCAACCCCTTTGACTTGAATGAGGTTACACAGATATTGTATGCTGTGTTGTTGTAGCTATGTCGGTCTCAGGATATTAAAGAGACAAGGTAGGTGAGGTAATATCTTTCATTCGACCAACTTCTGTTAGTGACAGAGACAAGCTTTCAAGCTGACACAGAGTTTGGTCCAATGAAAGATATTACCTCACCCACCTTGTCTCTCTGTTACTCAGTTGTAACTGATTGGAACTTAGCAAACAAATCTGCTGATGATGCACAAGAAGGAATAGAATCTAACTCACTCTCCCCCATGCTTGAGTTGGCTCTGATAGTTTACAGGAGTAAAAAGCAGTGAAAACATACTTGTATTGCTAAAGCAAGCAGTTATAACTCTGAATACCCCCAAGGGACAAAACTGTTGAATGAATTGTCATTCTTCCAATCACTTTTCAAAACAGAACTGTACTTAAAAGTATTCTGTTAATTTCGCATGCAAAAAGGTATAAAATAGCACTGGGCAAATGTAAAATTATTAAGTAATTGCTGTTAAATTTTACCCTACCTATCTGGTTCTGTCTTCTGTGACATTGTGAAAAGCAATGTAACAAAATTAATGCAATTAAGGACAATACAGTACCACTAGTTTTGTTAGTTTCAAGTGCTTTCTGAATGATCTTACCAGTTTTGTACCCTCTTCACTATAGCTGTCAACTAAAGGTTTCCGATCCAAAAGCTGAAAGATTCGTTGGGCAGAAACTTTAGCTTTGCCAAAATCTGGTGCCAAAGAACTGGACTGCCCTACATTCATAGCAGCAAATACAACTGCACTAAAGGCTCTGAAAACCAAACACAAAACATTTTTCAGTTCAGCTAAAGAGATACTTTTTGTTATTGTTCATAAATTACAATTATTGTTTTACTTACTTAAAACAAACAGACTTAACAGAATATTTAAATCTGAGAATTGTGACATTTCTAGAATTTTATGGCCCCAGAAAAATTACACACGTGGGATTAGAAAACAAAATTTACAGCTACAACTAATTTTATGGATGACTAGCGGTATGTAATTTCTCTACACAGAAGCATTTCACATAGCCCATTGTCTGCAATGAAATGTCAGCAGTGAAAGCTCCTTCATAGTAAATGCACTGAGCCAGCTATATATGCCAACACATAGCTGCTTCCATGCTTCCTCTCCAAGGAATAACCCTTCTGCCTGAATTGAACTCCTGATCAGATTCTAAATTGCTGGACCTCTTGCAATACTGCCTCAATAATTAGACTTATACCCAATTAACATGGGTTGAAATCACTGCCTTTGCCTTTAGAATGATGTGTACTCTCATAAAATATACTCACATAAATACATTTTCAAAGTTTGTATAACAATTAGCAATGAGCCATGCCCCGAATCTGAAGATTGCTGCATTAAAAAAGTAGTTTGTACACTGGGCTATTCCGTAGGTAACTCCATATAAGGGGGCTTTTGTTAGAGTGTCCCTGATAAAAGAAAAGACTTACGTTAAAGCAAAAATTTGTCATGAAACGCCAAGAACAGAGACTGGCTGGGAGAAGATCAGACCTTTGGATTATCGTCTACAAATGCTATATCTCCCTCACTCAAATAAATAATAATAATAAATAATAATAAAGCTGCATACTAAAGGCTCCATGAACATGCTCTGGGTTATGGCAACTAGCGATTTGTTGAATAGGACCTTATGATAAAATTACCTTTAATAGTTAAAAGCTTTTAACACTTGAATACTGGTTTCCAGAAGAAATGCTTATGGATGGCCACAGCAATCTGACACAAAGCAGACTAATAATTTCTTATGATCTTTGAATGCTTGAATTTTTGGACAATTTGGATAAATGTAGTGGTCACCCTAGAAAAGTCAATGGTTATAACACAGCATTACTGAGGTACTACAGATATTGCCTGTTCTGGATACTAGGGGGAGTAGGGAAGTGGAGGGAGTAGCAACTCAGATCTCACTGTATAGTGGTGACTTTTAAATGGTGACCAATGTGATGGTGTGGGATGGTAAAACCAGATTGCTTAGGACTAGTCTACACTTAAAACTTACAGTGGCATAGCTGTATCGGTACAGCTGTGTTGCTCTAAGACCACTTGTGTAGGTGCATTACATCGACAGGAGAAGACTCACACTGCTTCAGTGCTTGTGAAGCAAGTAAATATCCCATACTCACGTTAATAAAAACTTTATAGCACATCATTACATTCTCTCTTTCTCTCTCTTACAAATATTATATTACATGCATACATAGCATCTAAGAAGGTATTTTAAAGAAACTGAGTAAACACATTTTAACCCATTTAAAAAAGTTGCCAATATCCTTTCACATCATTTTTGTATTTATTATTTCCAGTTTGCAAATGAATGTAGTATGAATAAATCTTGATATTTTTTTAAATTAAGAAAATATGTATTCATTGCTTTTAAAAAATAGAGCTGTTTGAGAACAAATCCTACCTGTATGGACCATTTAAACTTGCATTGTATCTCGCATAAAATGCATCTTCACTAGTTAATGAAGCCACAGTTCTTATATTTTCAACCGCTTCTGTTGAAATCTAAATCAGGAGACAAGATAGATACGAAGTATTCTCTTATGTTTGAGCTTCCTCTTACCAGCAAGTAGTTAGCACATCTGTAGCACTTTTCATCTTTAGCTTGCCAAGTGCGTTTTTTAAAAAGGAGATTAAGTATCATTATCAGGGAAACTGAGGCATAAAGATTAAATGATTTGCCCAAGGTCGCACAGCGGCCTTTCCACTAGGCCACATGGCTACTATGATTCCTAAGTGCTCCTCCCCACTCCTGTACGTTTTGTTGTATGGTGCCATTCGCTGGCACTCTTGACGCCATTAACAGGTAAGAAGTTGCTCCTTGCTGTTTGAGTGCACACATCCCAAGCTGCAGCTTCCTGGAGGGCGGCCCGCTACCTTGGTTATGCAGACTGAGTTGCACACCGCGCTGGGCCCCACACTCCCACTAGTCACCCACAGTGGGGACTTCAGCTCCTGTTTATGCCAGGCTTCCACAGCCATGTGTCAGGCCTCCCTCCAGCCTGCCTCTCCCCTCACCCCCACACCAGGCCCTTCCCCCACACACTCTGACCAGTGCCCCCACAGGGGTGATGTGTAGCTTAACTATTCATTTTCTTCAGGAAATTATCACTGACAATGTTGTCCTTAAAACGATATAACATTTTACCCATTCAGTTAATATTGGAGGACTTACTCTTCCGGCCTCTTCCAAAGCTTTTTGATCTTTGGATGCATGGCCAGCCACAGAGCTCATTCTAATAGCATTTGTAGCAATAATGATAGGAATGCAGCCCAGGATAAGCAAAGTTAATCGCCAGTCGTACACAAAAGCAATAATGACAGCAGTCAGAAGGGTACAGACAGTCATAGTAAACAAACCGATTCGGCTTCCAGTAGCCTATTAAAAGTAAAGAGTCCAAAGTTAGAGTTCCTTCATGACACACAAAATATAGATCAAATCTATGAAATTACTATTCACTCAGGGTCAACTGTTCAGCAAGATAACAATCATAAATATCGTGCATTTAAAATGGACAATGACATATACAAATACCCATATCCGTGGAGTAGCTTCAGAAAGCCTGAAGAAAGAGTGGCTTGCATGGGCTCCATTCAACAAAAATATCAGGGCCCTCCTGGTGCCACAACAAGGCACAGGAATCAGGAAGGGCCAATAGTTTCAAAAGCAACCTCTGTTTTGGGCATCTCAAGCTGAAGACACCAAGGGCCTCATTTTCAGAGAGGCAACTGAAGATAATGGAAGCTGCAGGTTCCTTTATTTAGGCACATTATTTTCAGCAGTGTTAACAGCAGAAAATGAGCTTTCACACCAAAGAGCTCTTCTCTTCCTGAGGATCTGAACATCCATCTCATCAAGAAATTTAAAAGTGATGATCAGCACCCTGGATCGATTTAAACTGTAAGAATACTTATGACTATAGCTCAGTGAATAATGGATTGTTCAGATGGGGAGGCCAAACTGGAAAAATCAGGGGAGAAAAATTGATTCAATTAGAACTGAAATAACTTTTTTTTCAAAACTTTTTGTCGAATTAAGAAAAAAGTCAAATTGACCAAAACATTTTGGTTGACTAAAAACGATTTTTTTTCCCAATTTTTTTGTTTTGATTTGGCCATTTTTTCCACCTCGTTCACCTCTTTTTTTATTTGGTCAAATCTGAAAATAAAATGCCATTTCAAACAAAAATCGAAATGGCAGTTTTTGAAATGGTCAAAATGAAACATTTAGACTTAAAACAAATCTCTCTCTCTCTCTTTTGACTAAAACTATTAGGCAAAATTGACCTGAATTTGTGAATAGTTTCAGGGACCTAAAAATACATATTTCAGCAAAAATGCCCTTCACAAAAAACATGCTGGCCAGCTCTACTCATGCCTGCAGATGAAATGGAAAGTCTTGTGGAAATAGTCCATCTTTCAAATATTGCACTGTGGAAAAATTAAGAAAACCTTGCATAGGAAGTATGATTCTTTCTTCTCTAGCCAGAGGCTTTCCTGCCCTCAGGAGACTTTTTTGTTTAATAAAATTATAAAATCAAACCAATGTCAAGATGAATTATTGCCATGTGCTCTGGGGCTTACACCTGAAGATCACTTTAAAAACTTTAGCTAGTACAACATATGGCTGCCCACTTACTTAGCAGGAGCCTTCTTGGTTCCAGGATATTAGAGAAAAGTGGGTGAGGTAATATCTTTTGTTGGACCAACTTCTGTTGGTGAAGAAGAAGACGACCTGAAGAAGAGCTCTGTGTAAACTCAAAGCGTGTCTATTTCACCAACAGAAGCTGGTTCATTAAAAGATACTACCTCACTCACCTTGTCCCTTAATTAGTGACATTTCTTTGTCCACCAGAGAATGCAATGGCTTCTGATGTTTGTTTTGCTCTATTAAGCTTTTTATAGTTTGGGTCCTATGCACCACCTTCTTCCTGCTTTACCCTGACGGTTGGGGTGATGGACCTCATCCCCAATAATTAAGTTGCAATTTTTAAAGATTAAAATAATTGTATATTCAGTCAAATATTTGATTGATTTTTTTCCCCACTCTCTACTGGCCAGTAAAGAAGAAATGAGGCGGGGGGAAGTATGAAATCTAGTGAGTCTGAGGGTCTAGTGAGTCTAATGACCTAGGACCTGAGGAAGGATTTTTTTTTTTAAGACAAATGAAGTAAAAACTCAGTTTTATTTTAAACTATTGAATATATCAGGAAACATATTACTGTTTTCCCATGAGTGAATTTATTTTAAAAAGTATGGCAGATGCTCCAAAATTTTTTGATGGGGTGGTGTGGTGGGGAGGGAAAGGGAGAGAGAATTCTGCAGGATTTGCCATACCTACCTGCAGGATTTTCAGTGGCTCCTATCCTACACCACTTACCGAAGTCACACTGTCTCTTCAGCTTCTATCATTACTGACCCCCTGCATTAATGACAGTTCACTTCATCCTATGAAGCCCAAGTAATTAGGCTTTCTGTGCATGAAATACAGTTGACAGAGCTGGGAAGAAGAAATCTACCTATGTCAACTTGAGGCCAGGGCATGGGCTGCAATGCAACTCCCCTGCAGCTGCAATCTCTCCAGGCCTCCTAAGTTGAGCTTTAGAGCCACTTGATCCACTGAAGACTTTGCTCCATCATGGGGTTTAACTGGTGCAGAGGTGCTTACGCTGGCCCTTGGCACATGGGTGAGTTTCACCTCTCATGGCTTACTTTTAATGTTAATAAGTTGTTTGCTTAGAAGCTTACAGCTAGGAAGTGGAACGTATATGAACATCTGCCAAATCTTTGATAATTGTCATAAATTGTCAGCTAGGGAAACTGTTTCCAAGATGTTGACAGCATGCTATTTAAATGTCAGCCCATCTCTAGAGTAGATTAACCAAATTGTTTTCCCAACATAACCTCATTGTCCTGTGTAAGCAAAATGTAAAATAAACACATAAATAATAATGAAATAAACATACCCCTTTGATTTGTGAAGCATCTGTAGCAAGTCTGGTTAACAAAACCCCAACAGCATTTTTATGATCGTCGTACCACCCAATCTCCTGCAAGTGAATACGTGGTTCAGTTATTTTTGCTTTTGGAAATGAAAAGTTCTTATTGTAACTCAGACTTGTCAGGGTCATTAGTAAAATGTATGGATATTCAAAGTTTCACTAGCATGTGTGTGGGGAATATAGAATCAACATAAGTACAAAGATACATGCTCTTCTTTTGTGATCATAGAATCATAGAAGATTGGAGTTGGAAGGGACCTCAGGAGGTCATCTAGTCCAACCCCCTGCTCTAAGCAGGACTAACCTCAGCTAAATCATCCCAGCCAGAGCTTTGTCAAGCCACAGCTTAAAATCCTCTAAAGATGGAGATTCCACCACCTCCCTACGTAACCCATTCCAGTGCTTCACCACCCTCCTAGTGAAAAACTTTTTCCTCATATCCTCATATCCAACCTAGACCTCCCCCACTGCAACTTGAGAACTTATTGTTCTGTCACCTACTACCCTTGAGAACAGCCTAGCTCCATCCTCCCTGGAACCCCCTTTCAGGTAGTTAAAGGCTGCTATCAAATCTCCTCATTCTTCTCTTTTGCAGACTAAACAAGCCTAGTTCCCTCAGCCTCTCCTCATAAGTCCTGTGCTTCAGCCCCCTAATCATTTTTGTTGCCCTCCGCTGGACTCTCCAACTTGTCCACATCCTTTTTTGTAGTGGGGGGCCCAAAACTGGACACAACAACATTTGACAGAGAAACTAAAAACGGTCTTAAAATAAACTATTCTTACCCTCAGAACATTAAACTGTTAACCATCCAGATGCTAATAAATGTAAACATTTTAGAATTTAGAGTGAAGTATTCATCATGCACCATAACAAGAGTGCCTTCCATTCCATTCCAAAATCTGATAGACACAATTCTCCTCTCATATCAGTTTTATATTACACTGACTTCAGTGAAGCTATTCCTTACCTACATGGGTGCATGTGGGAGGAGAATCAGCCCCATTATCTCTAAAGGTAGTGGAAAATAAGGGGAGTTGGGTTTTTTTGTAATTTTCCCTCTCCTCCCATCTCCTTAGCATGCTCCTGTGCATATGCAGAACCCTGTGAGGCAAAGGTGTTCCCAAGCACGACCGATGGTAGCAGGGTGCTGAATTGTTCACCCACAGAGAATCCTCTGCAAGGAACAAACAGAGGTGTGTCCTTTCCCAGGGATCCATCAGCAGGTAGTATCCAAGGGCAGTCATGTTACAATAGTATTATTGTTCAGGTAAATCATTCCTGATCCAGCTGGACATCTTGCATAGAGAAGCCACTCTAATGAGCAAAGATAATGCTTTGAGAGCTTATACCTGTTATGATATGGTCTGGTGCAAACAAACCTAAACCTATTTATCAGGGTCAGATAGAGATTAAACTTCTGTTTTGTTAATCTCTGCAAATATACAAATACACTCAGATACATGCATTTTTATACACTCTTCAGAATGGTGTATATTGAGAGAGATGTCATCAGAATTGGACAGCTTTAGGACAGCTTTTCATAGTAGCACTGAGCTAATTTGCCCATGCTTTTTTTAATTTTGTTTTGCGCATGTGCTGAGAGACTCGGAGCTTGTGCCTTTTTAAAATGTCAGTAAAAGGATGGGCTCTCTCGAAGCCACTTCGGAGGGAGGCTCTCCATAGGCCACAGGGAGCCAGGTATTTTCATGTTACATGTTACATAAATAGCAGCCTACAAAAGCCATTTGGCCTGCATGGCAGGAGCGCTGCATGTTTGCTGCCTATTGCTTTTACCCAGAGATGTGACACGCACCTGTTGAAGCAATGCTTTGAATGACAAAGAACGCAATCTCTTGGTCAGAACTTCCCCCGACTTGCCAAACATGAATCCCTGAAAAGGGAGAATAGGAAATAAAACAGTTCAATTTTATATGATGGGCTATCGGGTCATATTCAGAACAACCTGCTGTAAATGTGATGATATGTCAACCGCTTAAGCCACACAGTTTGTAGAAACGACAGAGTGTTTCAGGCTATGGTTTCAAATGTTCATTTAAAGCTGGGGTAAAGTACCACACACATTCCTGGAAACTGACGTTCTCCGTTTGCCCGCGGTTCAGGAACAGCATATGGAGTGATTGGATGAGATTCATGATACTGCCCCACCCCTGTGTTTGAGCAGCCTGCTGCAGAGGTCAGCAGTTAAGTCACCTTCCATGCTCACCAATCCCTTCTCCTCACTAGTAAGACGACTATCCAGAATGCCTAACAGTGCCAACTGTGCTGGTGTTTTTTGTACTGTATATACTGGTGTTCTGGGACTGGACCGTGCCCAAACGCATTCCCCATAGCAGGCCCCAGAACGGTCACCAGCACGCCGCACCTTTCAGCCACTGCTGTCCTGGGCTGCTTTGTAACTGGCTGTCTGGAAGTTAAGGCTCTGTATTCTATAGCAGACACTTGAGTCATGCAGTGGCTTGCTCCTGGAACAGTTTACGAGAAATACATTACAGACAAAGTTGCATTATGTTCCCAAAATAGCCTTGCAATGAGATATCTGACAATCTCGACCGTAACGTACGGGACCAGATCCTCACTTTTGACTTTTCAATGTAATAAAGTTTACCTGGATTATGTGTGTCACTAAGCTGATCACTCCCAGTACAAGAAACATTACAGAAAGCAACGTGGTGTTTTTTTTCCTTTTTTCAAGATCTGTTTCTTGAAAAGCCTGTGTAAGAAAAGCATAAAGTAACCACCAGTTACACTATCTTAGGAAATACCGTGGGTACTATTCAACTTCACTTTTTCTCAGCTCTTCTCCTGGCTCCTGCACTCTGCCATCCCCCCCTCCCCCCCCCCATCTTTCTGCTGCTGGCCAAGAGGTCACTCCAACTCTCCCAGCTGACCTGCCTCTCATCAGCTGCTCTGTCTCCAACCCTCCTCCAGACCCTCTCCTCATTTGCCTCTCAGCTGCAGTTCCACTAAACCCTGCCTCCAGGCTGCCACTTCACTAGCTCTTATCTACTTTCCACTGAAAGCTGTCACTCCCATCAGAACATCCACAGCACCCCTCTTTTCTTGCCTGAAGTTAAATAGATTCCCTCAACCTCTTGCTCCACTCAGCCTCTCTGGCTGCTGCTCCCCAACCCTGCTCCAACTCCAACTAGCTTCCAAGAAACCTCTACTGGAACCCAAAGGAAGACTCCATTTCTTTCCCGCACTGCTTCAGGAATCAAGGGGTTAATTATTCAGAGAGTCCTATAGATGTCCACAGTACTGGCAAACATGTACTTTGAAGGAGCTTACTGTAGGAAGAAAATGGATACAAATCAAACAACAGGGTCAGATGCAAGTCAGGGAACCTGCACAACAGTGGAAAGTACTAAGAGAAAGCTGTGAGTTTGATAAGGGAAAGTGATTTGCTTCACTGAAAAAGTGAAGTCATTCCAAATATGAGGGCTATAAAATAGGTAAGAAGTCCCAGGGGAGAGGAGATCAAGGGCCTGATCAAATTTCTAGTCAGTGGAAAGACTCTCGCAGAGTTCAGTGGGAGTAGAATGAAGCCCTAATGAATCACTAGAGAGGACTAGCTGGAAGGTCGGGAAGGATTTAAAGTTTTGCATTTGTGCCTAGTTCAAGCTCGTTTACCATACACTTTAGAACTTACTCCAATGATTTTTCCAAATATAACAGAAAATGCAGGGTAGACACCACCGGACAAGGCAGCGGCGATGACTCCAAAGAATATACAAAGCCACTCAGGTTTGTTCAGAGCCAGAATTCTGGAATAAGGCACAGCAGGGAGATTTTCCTCCTACAGAAGAGAGAAAATTCAACCGTTCACTGAAAGTTGTGGAACATGATAATTTCCACAGATCGGAGGTAAATCGGTGAACTCCGTCCACATATAATGCATATCAGGTTCAAACATACACACTGAATGAGCGAACATATTGAAGGTTTGCTGCTTTGTAACTTCATGTCTTAAAACTGCAATTGCAAGTCAAAAAAAAAAAATCTGCAGGCAGAAATTTAACAAAAGGCTAACTGATGTGGGGGAAAGGGTCTATATAGTTCAGTGAAATGTCAGATAGGGTCGGTCATCACGGATTGCAACTTTAACACATGAATCATTATAACGACCTAAAAGTCTCACTGTTCTGAGCACAAAAAGATCAGTCTAGTTCAGCCTCTGCTAAATGTTAGTGGGTTGGCAGTAATACAATTGGGTCTAGTTATGTCAGTTAGTCTGTATTGTCTTTTACAAAATACAGACTTTGAATCATTACCAGATGCACGGAAAAGGCATCTGAAACAGTGATTTAGGCTACATATCACTTGAAAAAACACATGGCAGCTCAATTCGGCTTCACTGATCTATTCAAAATGTCCATACATTTGTTGAGGAAGCTGTGGAAAATGAAACGTAAACATAGGAACAGCTACAAAATACTAGATGAGGTCTGAGACAGTTGTGATTGCCTCATCTGGTTATCTTTGCCTGTGTTTAAGATACTGGAATAAGCCTGCCCACACTTCAACCATACAGGCACGCTGAACTTTGTGAAATAAATAATTTCATCTGATTTCTTCATTTTACTGTAAACATAGTGAATTCTGAAACCAGGGATCTTGCCACTCACTATTTCCTCAGACAAGGCCCAAATGCAATGATAATGAATAGACAAAAAGTGTGTTCTGGACTTTTGGACTTTTATGCGATACATTGTAAGAAGGCATCCAATTGCTGCATATTGTTTGCATCATGTGCTACCAGTAGGCTGTACTATAAGAAGCTCCTAGAACAGGGTTTTCCACTGGTGGGTTGCGACCCAAAATTGAGTCACCCAGATGTATTTAAGGATTGCAGGGCAGGCTGGGCTCAGCTCCCTGCTCTGGGCTTTGTGACCTAGTGCACATGGTTGCAATGCAACTCGGGTTTGGCTTAGCCACCCCTCTATCATGATGATGCGGGGGCTGGCCGGGCCAAATTTGAGTGAGTGGCGTTGAGACTCTATGTGCCACTTATGCAAATTTGGCCTAGTTGACCTCCCCATCAGGGGGGCCCAGACCAAATCCGAGCCGTGCTGCAACCTCTGAGGTCGCAGCACCCGGAGTGGGGAGCCAAGTCCAGCCAGCCCTGAGGGACAGGAGCTGGGAGGACGCAGTTGGTGTCACAATCTCTGGTAAGTACTAGCCCCCTAATGTACTCACAATCCTGCAGCTGGGCAACACTCCCTCTTCCATATCCCTTGTCCTGCACCCCAGCTTGGACTCCCCGATATAGCCCCCCCCACAGCCAAGCGACTTCCTCTCTGTCATACCACGCATCCTGGCCTCCAGCCCTCCAGATCCCAGCTCCCACTGTCCCCCAATTCCTTCCCCCAGCCCATTCACCTTAACACTACGTCCCCAAATCCCCCCACTCCTTTACCCTCTGTCCCTCCCCCCATGTACTGCATTGGGTGTCTGGGTTTTGGGGAGATATCAGTTCACCACACTTCACCCTGACCTCTCTGCCCCCATATCCTTCCCCCAGCCACCCACTGCACCTCCACAGCCTCCTGACCCTCATTTCCTTCCCCAGACTCTCTAATTCCTTCCTCATTACATCTCAAGCCCCCCCCCATCTCTCCACTTTACCT
This sequence comes from Emydura macquarii macquarii, assembly GCF_026122565.2. Classification (NCBI taxonomy): domain Eukaryota; kingdom Metazoa; phylum Chordata; order Testudines; family Chelidae; genus Emydura; species Emydura macquarii. The sequence goes on from NW_027132559.1 coordinate 21,146,916, forward strand.
CCAGCCCCCAAAATCCCTCCACCCCTTACTCTCCACCCCCCATGGATCATGTGGGGGCTGTGGGCTGTGTGTTTTTGGAGGGACTGTCTTAGTTTGCCTCCTCTCCCCCCAGTTGCTGGGTGGGGGGGAGGAACTCCCCATCTGTTTACATCTGGATGGAGCATCTGGAATCTTAGCTCTGAGCCCCAACAAACCCTTGATGGATCTCAGCAGAGTGGGGGCATTGGGTCTAGGAGTGTCTCAGGAAGTGTCTGGGTCACAACAGGCCATTAAGGTTTACAAATAGGTTCTGAGCCCCAAAAGGTTGAGAAACATTGTTCTAGAGGACAAACACATCTGGCAAGTTAGGCACATTATGAATTCTGAAATTGCTTTCACTAATCAAACATTTTATTATGGGAGAAATACCAGCAAAACTCCCATTGATTTCAGTGTGGCCAGAATTTCACCCTAAATATATATTTTAGCTCTTTGCACTGGCAGATCATTGAAAGAGTTTCTGTAGATCTTCTTCAACCAGCCTCATACAAGCATGTGAATAGTTTTGCTGTATGCAGTTCAAACTATATGGGATATCCTGCAATAAAGTCCTTGTTTGGCTCTGTGGACTGGGTCTAATCCACAGACAACTGAAATTCTTTTAATTGACTTCAATGGGCTTTGGAGAAGGCCTTCAAGCCTGAAGTTCTTATGTGGTTTTCATTCAGTTCTTACTCAGGCAAAATAACCTAACTTAAAGGGGAATTTTGTCTGAACAAAAATAGTGTAAGGACTTCAGGAGCTGGCCCTACTGAAACATACAGATAAGTGGTTAGAGAAAAAGGTAAACCTTTTGTATTGTTCTAATTTAGGTTGCATTTCAAAATAGCAGAGTTCTGAACATTGTCTCTGTGTAGTGTGGCCAACGCTATTAATTATAATAATTTGTATTTATATGGCACCTTTCGTCTCAAAGTGCTTTACAAACTGGTATACATTACACAAGGATCACTTCATCCACGAGTAAAATGCAATGTGTGTGTGTAAGTACATAGAAATTTAATTACTTGAGTAGAAACGTGGCCAGGACACTGGAGTTAACACCCTAATCTTATAAAGTTTGAAAAGAGATTGAGAACTTGTTTGTACACCTGAACAAAAAGATAACTCTAACAAGCACAAAGCTCCTTAACACCATATTGTGTCTCAGGTTAATACTGTCTCAAGAGGCCAGATCGGTAAATTTACTCCTGTATGTTCCCTGAAGATTCCCAATTCAAGTATTCACCCAGTACCATAGCAAAGGTAGCATGGCTTTAGGCCTTTAAAAACAAAAAAAATAGCGTGACCTGCTTTGTTCCTGTTCTCACAAACTGTCACTAAACCCTAGGATTAAACTGAATTTTAGCACTAACCTCTTCCTCCTTTGTTTTCTTTTTCTTTTCAGGGGACTTTTTCTTAGAAGAGGTCTTTTTGCTTTTATGTCTTCTGGATCTCCTAGGAATGTTTCTCATCTCAATGATTCCTGGTTCTTCAAAACCAAGTTTAGTCAAGTTCTCCTTCCTGAGATTATCTAGATAGTCTTCCTCATAGCCTTCATCTGCTGTCTCTTCATCTTCTTCTGACAGCTCATTTTGAGCATTTCCACCATGATCCTAGTGACAACCAAGGAATAATTATACACAGTCTGCAGTAAGGGGAAGGAAGAGTACACCTGCTCTGGAAACAAACAAAAATAATACTACTTTGGTTACACGGTCACTTTCACCTTGTAATTGGTATAGGCCAAGTTCTCTGCTAGTATAAGTTGGTGCAGCTACAACTTGCACCAGCAGAAAATTTGGATCTATATGTTCTCCCATCCCCCCCATTATCTATATAGCTCAGTTAAATCTGGAATCCAACAGTCCTGTGATGATTTAATCCATCTCTTCTGCTCAATTATGTTTTTGACTCATTACATTAGGTGAATGTGAAGCACTACTATAGTGAAAAACCACCACTTCCAACTCATAAACAAGATTGATTGATCAACTTTCATTCAACTAGAAAACATGCAGAAACTACAAAGCAAAAATGGCCCAGCTGTTTGAATGCAGAACCCACATGTGTCAGCAATTGCATCAGTGAGATATCATATAGATAGTTGTCTGGAGTAGAGATAATCCGGAGTGCGCTATCACATCTCATTACCTGCTGCGTCACAAGAGAATAGTAGATACCCTTTTGTGCCATGAGTTCATTGTGTGTTCCCTGTTCAACAACACCACCTTTGTGAAATCCAGCAATAATGTCAGCTGTCCTGATTGTGGAGAGCCGGTGAGCTATCACAATGGTGGTACGTCCAGCCCTAGCCTTAGGAGAGGAAAAAAACAAAAAACAAAACCAAGAGATTTGCTTTAAAATATGGTGGAAAAAAACAAAAAATCACTACCACACAGCACAGAGATAGAGTAGAAATCCAAGCCTAAAAGTTCTGCTTGCCCTTTATAGCTGATCATTATTTCTATGCATGCTATATGTTTTAACAGCCAAAGGACACTTCTGATTACAAATCCACATTTATAATAATGTCTGGGAAAAGTGGATTAATTTTATAAGCTGTGTAGGTACCATCGCCTATAGCTAAGGCTGCCTGATACTTCCAATTGTAAGACTTGTTGTCAGATGCTTATAACTTTGCCAAGATTTAATGATTTAGTCTGAAATTTTCCATACTGGTATCTGCCTCACGCTATTTTTTTAAAATTTCAGCAAAAATGGTTCAATCATTTCTCAGAATTAGGTTAGAGAAAAATATGTAGTTTTGCCCTTACAGTTTAAAAAAATTCCTAGAACTGTTTAATTGAGAAGTTTTGTCACCTCAATACTTGAGAGCAAGAACTTGAAATTTGGGCATGTCTCACTGGTATCAAGAATATGCCTTTCATCATACCCATGAAAATCTGCCCAAATTTGGCCAAGTTCTGAGCCTCTGAAAATTTCAATTTGCATGTACTCAGTAGAGACTTGTTAGAGTTCAGGAGCTAAATTCTTCAAAGAAACAGTCTGCTCTGAACAGGCTGCATTGTGCTGACAGGACTGTACATGCACCATTCCCACAGAGAGACTAAGCATGGTCCAAATCCAGAATTATGGAGGTTGAGCAGGACTTTCCCTGAAATTTCTCCTCCTGGCAGTCAGGGGGAGCTGTGGCCCCAGATATAGGAAACAAGGCAGAATGAACAGTGGAATGAATTCATGGAATGAATCAAGGTTATGTAGTAAAAGATGTAAAAGATGCTCTTGTCTGCCTTATTTGTTGCAGAAGTTGTAAGGTGTGTAGTGAATGAAGCAGGGGATTGCAGGAAAAGAAAAGATGGTCTCATTATTATTAAGGCAATTGAATGTGGCCTTGGAGAATTGGATTCTATCCCTGTCTCTGCTATAGCATTCCTACATGATGCTGGGCAAGCCAGTTAAACCAAACTTTTCACAAGTTGTCACTAATTGTGTGTTCCTCATTTTCTGGATGTCTGACTTGAGGCGTTGGGATCTGATTTGCAGAAGCGCTGAGCTCTCACAGCTGCAACTGAGGTCAATGGGGAGATGTACTTTGAACAAAGATAGCACTATATAATACAAAATACTGCAAACTATCGAGTCCTAGGCATCTCAGATCATGCACCCAGCAGTAGTATTCACTTCTAACATTAACATCTCTCTGTCTCAGTTTCCCATCTGTAAAACAGGAATAATACTACCACTTTACCTCACAGGAGAATTGTGAAGATAAATTCATTAATGTTTGTGAAACACTGAGATACTAGAGCGATGAGAACTATAGAAAAGTCCATGAGGAAATTAATTATTTTGTTTTCAGAGCACAGTTTGAATGGCATGCAGTAAATTAGGCATGGGGGCACACTGAATGCTAAGGATAAAAAGAAATATTTACAAGCACTGAATATTGAATAGCATCATCCTGTGCTCTGAATGAAGCAGGGACACTATGGAAAAAATAATATATGATCTTGTAATTGAAGACTGTATCCTAATGCATATACACAAGATGATCAAATTAAGGTTGACCAGGCAACTTTAATAGTGGCATTCCCTAAATTTTTAGAGCTTGACTTTACCTTAATGTTCTTTTCATGTAGTTTTGTGTGTGTAATTCAGTATAAATACTGCCCTCAGTTACACTATGCAGTGCCACTGATATCAGTGTGGTCATATAGGTGTAAGTGAAGGCAGAATTTAGGCCCACAGACTTAAATTTATTGCAGATAAATGCTGTGTGCCATATAGTGCCCTTGAGCCATGCATATAACTCATGCTGTTCTGTGTTTACTACTACTGAGTAGGCTTTTTCATAGAGCTTATTTTAAGGATACATCAATGGTTATATAAAAATAAATGTCAGAAACATAAAGCAATGCTGCAACCCAGTCCTATAGGCCTTACTCAGCAAAGCCAAGTTATGTTGCTGACTTACTGTATGTCCACTTAACTTGTCTGTGCCTCAGTTCCCTCATTTGCAAAATGGAGAAAGTAGTATCTAAATCCCAGCAGTGTTCTGAAGATTATTAAATATCTGTATAATGATCTGATGGGATACAGTGCAGTATAAGCGCAATGTATTTTTATTATTGCCCTGTAGAAACCCATACAATTCTTATGTCTTGCTTTGATAATGTAGGAGTTAAATTGCTGATGCCACATTCAGTTTACCACCAGGCAATCAATTGTGGTGTGAGACAGGCTGTGATGGAGGCCAACATTAAAGAAGACTTCTGTTTATATGCAAATATCTTGGCAATCAGCAATGATGCTAAAAGAAATAGAGCCTGTGATTACTTCATGGAGTTTTGATTAAATACTACAGGATCATACCATGACACCAAAATTTAAGCATACATTCCTATTGATTTCAGTGCCTTCCTTGAAACCAGTAGAGAGCTGTGCTTAAAAATTGATGGCATGCTTTAGCCTTTAATGTCAAGCTTGCCATCTGGTTGTAGTACTTAATATTGATTGGTAACTCTAGTAATAGGATTCCTACCTTATCAAGAGCTGCTTGCACTATAGATTCACTCTGAGTATCCAGAGCAGACGTGGCTTCATCCAGCAGCAGAATCCTGGGATTCCTTGCCAGGGCGCGGGCAATAGCAATTCGTTGTTTTTGCCCTCCGCTCAGCTGAGCTCCCCTTTCCCCCACCATGGTATTAAATTTCTGAGAAAAACAGAGGGGAATAGAGATTGCAGAAGGGGTCAGTTCACATCCTTTTACACCCTATCTTATTGTTACTATCACAAACAGAAATGCCCTCTTTTAAAAGTTTTATGATGGATGCTCAAATAAAAATGCTTTAAGAATAATTACTTCTAAAAGTATTGTCTTGGCCAGTTACATTCAGTGATTTTTTCCCCTTGAGGCAGAGGACAGTTTAAAATTCCTAATGACAAGTTTACATTTTTGTCTTTGTCTCACCTTCTAGTTGGCCAAAAATTAGTACATGCTGTGATGGTTTTCTATTAGCTTAAAGTACTCTAAAATTAGATTTTTCAGTAATTATACAATAGAAGCGATTGAAGTGAAAAAAACCCCAGACAAACTAGAACTGGTTGAAGCAATCCAGCCATTTGATTGGCTAACAATAATAAGCAGTGACTTCTCAGGACCATATCAAAGCAATTTTGTTTGCCAATCTCAACCCAGTTTAAAAAACCAAATAAAAAAAGAAGGGAGTATTGGAAGTGGGAAAAGATAGATAATACCTAGCAGAAGAAAATAGAATAAAAACAATTTGGTAAATTGAAAATCTCTCATTGTCCATAGAAATTCTTCATCCATCATATTAAAAAAATGTTGCCACATGATATACAGTTAATATTATAAATTAAGAACATTGTGGGCCAAATTTTCAATTGGTATAAATGGTGGAAAACCAGTGAAAAGCTAGTGAGGCACCACCTATTTACACCAGTAAAGAATTTGACCCACAAAAATTCAAAAGAATGAAAAAAGAGAGAGAGTATAAAACCAAAGAAGTAATCACAGTTATAAGGTGCTCAATAGTACATGAACTCACATCAGGCAATGTTGATATAAAATCAAAAGCATTGGCTTCTTTAGCAGCTTCCTCAATTTCAGAATCAGTAATATCCTGTCTGCCATAGCGTATGTTCTCGGCTATTGTTGTAGCAAACAAAACAGGCTCCTGGCTTACAAGGCCAATATTTTCTCTTAGCCACTTTATATTAAGTGTCCGAATATCTCGTCCATCTAAGGTAATCTGAATGGAAATGCATAAATGAAAAGGTTGAGGAAATTTATTATGTTTAAAATAATTAGTTAATATAATAATGAGATAATAATTGACTTAAGCATTTGTTTAGCAGCTTCTTACATGGAATAAAATAGCAAAAATTAAAACAAAATTACCAGGAAAAATTAAAAATATATCTTTGCAATTAACTCATGATCTAGAATAATGGAAGGAGCATGATAAACAAAAAGAATATCACCAAATATTTAAATCCAAATTTTGACTGCCCTTAATATCAGTAAAATTCAATCTAGGCTTTTACAGTACTCTACTCATCATGGTATCTGAGTAACTAAAAATCAGCTTCAGAATTTCTTTGGATGCTATGTATATTTTGTTCTTTTAAGAGTCCAATTCTCTTGTAAGGGAACAACGAAAGTTCAAGTCACTTTGTATCTTATCTTTCTAATTTGCCCATCCCAATTTATAAAATATGCAGAATAACAGCAAAATACAAAACCATAAAAAGGTCCTTTTAAAGTATGGGTTTAATTTATGCAGGAAATTAACATTCATTCTCGTAGCCAGTATAATCAAACTCAACCAAACTCACCTCTCCTTGGACTGGATCATAGAATCTCTGTAGCAGCTGAATTGTAGTACTTTTGCCACAGCCACTGGAGCCAACAAGAGCAATGGTCTTCCCCAACTGAACTTTCAGGTTCAGCCCCTTGAGAATCTGGAAGTATAATATTTATAGGTTAGTCCAATAAATATAGAGCTATTTAAATAAGTGGTTTGTTTGCAAAATGGTCTGTTAATATGCATCATCCTCATCAGCATCAAGCCAATAATCAGAGGTGTGGTCTAACAGTGTACTGAATTCCCAGGCCTGCTTGCAATCCTTTGTTTCAATCCTGGTTCAGATACAGATTCCTGTGACCCTGAGCAACCGCCCTGCTTTAGTTTTCTCCCTGCTCCCTGCTTTCATTTTTTCTTTCTGTACGATGGGATAATACATAGTTACCTATCTCAGAGCACTGAAAATCACTTTGAAGATGACAAGAAAAAGTCATTACTATTAACAACAAGTTTGCTTTGTTCTATTCTTATTCCATAAAGGTTGTCATAGCCAAAAGTTTTTTCTTAGGGAAAAGTGGGTGTTTTAATGTTTCCAATGAAATAACGAATCAGGGTTCAACAATCTCGAGAATTTACTAGGGAGGAATTAATTACAGGGTAATGATACGTTTGTTGCCATTTTCACATTTAGGAACATTTTACCTCAAATGTGTGTCCATTTATCCCATTTCATAAACATCTAATATTACTAGTGGCAAAATGTTTGTCTGCTAAGGGAACTCTTATTATGTAAAGGGGACTAATTTATTAGTTTTGCCAACACATTTTTTGCAATAAAAGATTAAAACCGCTCTCCTCTTCATATACTAGAAGAGCTCCAGTTCTCTGGTAAACTGAAAGCAGATAAACTCTGGTGTCTGCATGACTAAGCAAGAGATTATTCTCCAACCATATTACATCATTTGTCCAGAAACTGATCATCTCACCACTACTATCACATCTGTCACATCTGTGACCTTTCTTTTTAGGAGAGGCAGGATGTATCAAGGTAACTCTGACAATAGCTAATGTCATCAGTTCTCCTTGGCCTGGTTAATTCCAAATGTAGGTATTGAATGGAGATTGCCTTGGTTTTGAATACTGATAATCTCCAGGCGGTGACTGATGAGAACCAGGTATCGATGATGATTCTTTAGTTTTGCCAGTTACCTCTGATACTGTTGATAATGAGACACTGCTGACACAATGTGGATTCTGGAAGGGATTGGTGGAATCATTTTTGAATGGCTCCACCCCATTACAGCTGCAGACCCAGAGGGTTGCTTATCTGGCCCAGGAGTTCTCTTGCATGGGGTGATGCAGGATTCTGTCTTGACATCTTCCTGTTCGATTTGTAGGCACAGCCATTAGGGAAGACAAGTGAGATACTAGAGAATATGTTGTCTTCAGTATTCAGATAACATGGCTCTAGGTCTCGGTTTCATCAGACCCCACGTTAACAGTTGACTGGCTTTCACTGTAACTTGCTGGCTGGGTTTGATGCAGGCAAGTCAACTGTGACTCAACTCAGAGATGACTGAGTGTATGACTGTAGGTTGGAGGAGCCCATGAGAAGAAATGGCAGAGCTAACAGTAACACATGAAAGTGAGTTTCTAACCTGTGGATCCCCAGCTGCTTCTGCATGCATGAAGCAAAGGTGGCTAATAGCATTTTTTTGTCTTTCACAGTTGGCCAGAAGGTTATGATCTTTCTATTCTAGTACAGAAGTCAATCCAGTGAGAAATACTGGATTACTGCAAATTACTATATTTAGGGTTGTACAATAAGACGACTCAGAAACTTCAGCTGGTTGAGAGTAGGGCAGTCTGTTTCTTACATGCTGTCTACACTTACCTCTGAGATTCGGCGGCAGTCGACAGGAGTTACACAAGCTACGCAAAAAATGTGCGTAACTTCCATCGACTGCTATACTTCCCCTGTGCAGCATCTTCACTGCACTGCACCGACAGGAACCGCGTTCCCGTCGATGCAGCGCTATGCCACTTGTGAAGGTGGTCTTAGTACATCGATTTCTGGATCGACTGAGTGGGTCTTCACTGACCGTTCAGTCGATCCAGAGAAATCGATCTGATGACAGAGACTTTGCCTCCGTCAGTGTAGCCGTAGCCTTAGAGGATATTTTCTGAAGGGAGAATGTTACCCCCAGGCTCTATGATCTGTACTGGCTTCCTTTTCATTGCCAGGAGTGATTTAGAATAATGGTTTTAACCCAATAGGCCTTAAAATAGGTTGAGTCCTGGCTATCTCCAAGATCACCCCTCCCCACATGGGATATCACAATAGCTGAGATTTTCTGAAGCACTGAAATAAACAGCTTCCTGATTTAACCCCATGAGGGCTGGAGGCAAAGCATTCTTGGTGAGAGATCTTGACAGACAAATTTGCTTCTGATTTAATTCACCAGAGGTCAAATGTACTCACCTTAAGTTTATGCTGTAAGCTCTTTTGTTCACCTTTGCTTTTTCCAGCAGGTGAAAATGATGAACTGATGGATGGTGGTGGTGAGGACAGAGCTTCAGTTTGGAAAGACATTCGTCCTGAATTATTGTTGTATTTTTATAACTATTATAATAATATTCAGCTCTAAAATTTAACTCATTTCATCCATAGATCTCAAAGCACTTTAAAAAGGAGGTCAGTATCACTATCCCCAGTTTACAGATGGGGAAACTGGGGCAGAGAGGGCAAAGTGACTTGCCCAGTGTTATTCAGCAGGGCAACGGTAGAGTCTAGAATAGAATCTTTGTCTCTTGAGTCACCGTTCAACTCTTTTTCACTAGATCATACTGTAATGTATAAATTCCCAGAATAGAGGATGGACACTTCAAAAACAAATCTGAATTCAAATAAACACGTTGATAAAAATATCGGTTTTCTTTTTGGTCACATAGATAAAGGCAGCAGCATTTCACTGCAAAGATGCATTTAAAAAGATAACTTACTTTAACATCAGGTCTAGATGGGTAACTGAAATGGATGTTTTTGAATTCAATCTCTCCGTTGAGCTTGTCTGGTCTGTATCCTTCCTTGGCACTGCTATCTATAAGACGGTGCTGGAGAGAAATTTTGAAAAGGTTTACACATTTCTATGATTTTACACTTGTAGTTTTAGCTGGATAAGTTGTTCTTCTTTTACTGTCCTAAACTGCTATGTCATCTTGCAGTGTAACTGCTAAATGGTTGCTGTGTTTCACCCAAGAGGATTCTGCATTTCAGTGAAATACAATCCTTGTGTATACCTTGCAAAGCATTTGGGGATGAAAGGCACTATATAACGTAATTATCTCATACACGCGGAAGTCTTGCAAATTTGTGAACATTTTAGAAAATGATGGAAGTGGTGGGACAACTAATTGTTTGAATTCTCACTGTTTCTTCAATGCAAAGCACTACACAAAGTTCATAAAAGAAAATCAATATTTGCAGATGTAGCATCTCCTCCAAGGCCTGGCTCAAGCCTTTTTCCTGTTGCCTGCTGCGTGAAGCAGCTTCTCCCCTCTCCTGTCACCTCCAGCATATGGGTCTTGGATGCTTTACCTTGGCGCCTGGCGCCTCCACCCTAGAGGGCCTGGAACAAAAGGGGTGCTGTCCTTTGGGAAAATGTTTACTGCCAAATAACATGCTAGGAGTGTAGTCCAATACATAAGGAATACAATAATTATCACAATCCCCAAAGTAACAATACAACAACAGGGTGAACTTTATTAGGGCAGGGAACAACTGAGAGGGACAAGGAAAGAACAGGAGTAACTTGAATAATAAAACATCAACTATACCTTAAATCATCCATCTCCCAACGTTTACTATAGGCCTAAATCCCCCAGCTCCCTCCCAGCATATGCCTTGGCATAATGTGAGTTGGGAATCTGTTCTTGGAGGGGTGAAGCAGCCTGTAATTGTTGGCTGGCTTAAAAGTCACATGCAAAATAAATAAACTTGGTATATATTACAAGGTCCTCACTCCTAAAAGGATACTATCATCCTGAGACTCCTTGGTCTGAAGTGCAATAGAAAATTGCTCCTCCGCTTCCCAGGTTGCTGGTCTCAGTTGGACTGACACTTTTCAATGACCCAGTAACACCACACAGAGTTCAAAGTTTCCCTTTGAGTAGGAAAGGGGAGTTTGAAGGGGACCTCCAACGCTGTGATGCTTCTCTTCCTGCTCCACTCCAACACCAGCAAATCCAAACGTAAAACAAAACCCTTTGTCTCTGAGTTCTGGTTTATGATTGGTTCTGGTAGTAACTTCCAGCTTGTTTTATCTCCATCCTGGACTCTAGGCTATCTGGGAAATAGAGTCCTGAGCCTCTGTAGCCATTGCTGCTATAGCCCACGGTGAGTCCCCCAAAGGCTTGCTTAATGTAATATGTCAGGAGCAACCAACTCCAGAGGGGTTACACTGAGTTCAAGCACCCTTAATTTAGTCCCTCTGGGCAAAATTCCACCCTCTGTTATATCTACACAACCTCACTGAAACCAATAGATATTTATGGCCATAACAGAAGATAAAAAACTCAGTCCTTTGTTTCTAACCTAATATGAACCTAAGTCTACAATTTGGTTACCATCTTTTATATTCACAGATATATAACAAACTACTGTACAAAATACTCAGAGTTAGTTACTGAAAGTGTGGTAGACGTCTTCCCCAGCAACAATATTATCATAGGTTTCAACAGCATTGTTAACAATCTCCAAATCAAAAGCTGTTGACTTGTAAATCATGTCTACTCCACATACTTGTGTTTTAAAGAGCAATGTCATTTCACTTAGCTCTTCACCACTCACTCTAAAAAAAAATAAAAATGAGGCAGTAACAAACCTAACAGGAAAGTTGTAAATCTGTAAAGTTGAGATGTAGATCTGAATTTCCCCCAACTTTGTAGTAAGTAGATTTAGGACTTTGGTTTAGGTTCATATCTCCTTAATATGAATAGAAATGTCTTCTTAATTTTGTTTTCAGTGGTATGAGTCAATAGAGTTCATCCACTTTTTGAATCTTTCGAGAAATAAATCAGAAATTTCAAACTGCGACAATAAGCACCTTACTGATAATCTGGTACACTTCATAGGCAGCACCTCGAGCGCTGGAAACACTCTCCAAATTTGGGGAGGCCTGTCCGAGAGAGAATGCGCCAATGAGCACAGAGAAGAACACCTACAGGGGACAAAGACAGGAGCCTGTTTATAGTAGTTCTAGATCTGCAGTTTCCTTAGTGGTAAATGTCCTAGTAATCCTGGTAGTTCTGTAAGAGATTTCCCAGAAAACTTTTAGAACAATTTTTGAAAAAGAGAGAAGAAAATCAAAACTAAATCAAAACATTTAAAGCTGCATTTTTCCAGCTCCCCCAGTTTTTATTCTTATGCTGGATTTGACATGGAAAGTCATGAATGTAGTTATTGTGCACAGCCACATGCCCTTTAATTGTTCAGTTAGCTTTTGTTGTTGCTGCTGCTGCTTTCACTAGCTCCCATGAAGAAGATAAATAGTGAAATTAGACACTCTCTCCATCTCTTTGCAATATTAAAAACCCCAGAGTCCTCAAAGAGAGTTAATCCACAGTTTCTTAACTGAGGCCCCAATCCTCCAAAGCACCTGCTTAACATTATGCACTGTGACTAGTTCCATTGAAGTCACGTACCCATCAGAAGTCACAGTGCATAAAGTTAAGCATGTATCTAAGTGCATAAAGTTCTCACAGTGCATAAAGTTAAGCATGTATCTAAGTCTTTGCAGGATCAGGGCCTTATTCCTCTCCAAAGGAAAAACAATCTAAATGTATTGGTAAAATACAGTAATCCCTTGCAAGGTTTTTAAAAAATAAAAGATGGTCATGTGACTGACAGTGGTAGACAAGATGCCAGCTCATGCAACAGCCCCAGACCTCACTGAATGCTTACAAATGCATAGCTGGAAGCCAGGCCAATTCACTTGTGTATTAGTATAGATCAACGTGGTGGTTAGATGTATAAGAATATATTTGGGTGTTTAAATGTCATGAAAACTAATGGGATGTTACATGCATTCTTTTCACTTATCTGTATCCTGTTATAATGTAGTAGCAAACATTTACATTGTGTATGCCCCTCTAAGTAAATAACCCATCAAACGAGAAAGCAGCTTTGTGGAATGCAAGTGAAGAACTTTAATAGAAAAGTGTTATTTTCAAAGCAACTGATCATTGTGTGTGATGATCGAAGATCAAAGAGCCTAAATGCATTCCTCACTCTCTGTCTTGAAAGGAAAAACCCACATGGGAAGTGATCTTGTCAGCTTGTTTTCTGTGAGACGAAACTGTAAGTATGGATTCAGGGAAAAATCCTTCATCTCTAACTGTTTGGATTCTAACAGGGTGGAATAACTGAATGAGAAGATGGAGATTCCTAGAGTTATTCTGGGTAGTCCCCATAGACTTTTGGGAAACTGGCAGATCACTACATCTCTGCTACCATTTGGAATGATAGACTGCGACTCACCTGTACATATATTTTGCCTGCTTTAACCTCTCAATAACTCTCATTACCATTTCTTAGCTAATAAACCTTTAGTTAGTTTACTACAGAATTGGCTATCAGCATTGTCCGTGGTGTAAGATTTAGGATACCAGTTGATCTGGGGTAAGTGACTGATCTCTTGGGACTGGAAGCAACCTAAGTGTGGTGTGATTGGTGTAAGTGACCTTTTATCACAAAGTCCAGTTTGTCTGAGAGGCAAGATACACTGGAGAGTCTAAGGGAACTGTCTATGCCTCCATGGTAACATTGGTATTGTGATTCTGGCTTGGTGAAATCTAATTATAGAACACACCACCAATTTGGGTTGTCTGCCCTGTTTTCTTACAGTCTGCTCTGACTCTGGCACTCATGGTCGTGAGCTACTCCAGACTGTGTGACAGTGACCAAATGAGATATTTGTTATGTAAATTAGATGTTGAATATGTATATATAAGTCCTCACTGTTGATTTATATTAAACATGTTTTAACATTTAGCCTGATGGGTACTCTGTGCCTGAGTAGAAATTATTAATCTTTTTTATGCAGTACTTAAACCACAAAGCATTTTCTCTAATTTATAAACCATTTTCAAAAAGTTTGCCTCAGCTAGTCAGACCATACTCTGCTGTACTTACAATTAACACACGTCCGATGTCATAGGTTTCTTCCTCCTCCCTTATGAGTTTGGTTCCATACCAAAATGCAAGAGCATAGGCTCCAAATATAAAAAACTGTGCAAAACCCAGAGATGCGTTGGTGATAATGGTTTTTTTGACTCCGACACTCCTGGCATTCTCTAGATTAACATCATATCTGAAAACAGGTGATAAATGTTACATTTGGTAGGTACCCAGCTGACATTCTGGTTAAAGCTCCCTAGCTTCCTTTCATGCATACAGGGTTTTCTGCCATAAAAATCAATTATCCAGATTCTTAAATGGTGTTTAACCTTCACACACATCTTCACTGATTTCATATCCGCAGCAGATGTGGCCTAATAATTGTCACCAGTAGGTATAGCTTCTGGTGCTGTTTCATTTAATGTGGCTGCTCTGAGGGTATGTCTATACTGATGACAGCAAAGTCGCCGCCGTCAGATTGATCTTTCTGGATCAATTAAGTGGTCAGTGTGGACCCACTCAATTGATCAGGAAGTCGACACAGTAAATCCACCCCCTCAAGTGGCATAGCGCTGAGTCGATGGGAATGCAGTTCCCCTTGGCGCAGTGCAGTGAAGACGGCAAGCAGAAGGGAAGCACAGTAGTCGACAGGAGTTACGCAAGCTACGCTGCGTAGCTTGCGTAACTCCTGTCGACTGTTGCCTAATTTCCAGGTACATGTAGTCCAGGGCTCAGTGAATTATCAGACGCATAGATAAACATGGTCTGTTGGGGAACAGTCAACTAGGCTTTTGTAAATGGAAATTGTACCTCTATTATCTATTGCAAATCTATTAGAATACTTTGGGGGTTTCAGCAAGCATGTGGACAAGGGTGATCCAATTGGTGTACCTGGACTTTCAGAAAGCCTGTGACAAGGTCCCACACCAAAGGCCCTTAAGCAAAGTCATTGGATAAGAGGAGAGATCCTGTCATGGATATATATATATATATATATATATACACACCTCCAAATCTGATTTCTATTCCTTACATCTGATGAAGTGGGTTACAGCCCACAAAAGCTTATGCCTGCAGAAATTAAATTTGTTAGTCTTTAAAGTGCTACAGAACTCTCGTTGTCATGGATCAGTAACTGGTTAAAAGATAGGAGAGAAAGGGTAGGAATAAATGGTCAGTTTTCACAATGGAGAGAGGTGAATAGTGCGGGTCTCCCAAGGGTCTATACGGAGCCCTGTAGTGTTCAGCATATTCATAAATGATATGGAAAAGAGGATGAACAGTGAAGTGACAAAAATTTGCAGATCATACAAAGTTATTCAAGATAGTTAAGTCCAGAGCTGACTGTGAAGAGTTACAAAGGAATCTAACAAAACTGGCAGAGTAGGCAACAAAATGGCAGATGAAATTCAATGTTCATAAATGCAAAGTAACTGAATACCTAATCCCAACTGTACATACACAACGATGGGGTTTAATTTAGCTGCTACCACTTAAGAAAAATATTGTAGTCATCATGGATAATTCTCTGAAAACATCTGCTCAGTGTGCAGCGGCAGTCAAAAAAAGCTATCAGAATGTAAGGAACGATTAGGAAAGGGATAGATAATAAGACAGAAAATAACACAATGCCACTGTGGAAAACCCTGGTATGCCCATACCTTGAATACTGAGTGCAGTTCTGGTCTCCCCATCACAAATAAGATATATTAGAACTAGAAAAGGTACAGAGAAGGGCAACAAAATTATTAGGATTTGATATAGCTTCCATGTGAGGAGAGATTAAAAAAACTGCATTGTTCCTTTTAGAAAAGAGATGACTAAGAGGGGATATGAAAGAGGTCTATAAAATCATGAATGAAAACAAAATGAATAGGGAAATGTTATTTACCAACATAACATAAGAACCAGGGGTCATGCTATGAAATTATTAGTTATCAGATTTAAAACTAACAAAATGAAGTACTTCTTCACATAATGCTGTCGACCTGTGGAACTCATTTTCAGGCTAAAAGTATAACTGGGTTAAAAAAAAATTAGATAAGATCATGGAGGATAGGTCCATCAATGGCTATTAGCCAAGATGGTCAGGGATGCAATCCCATGCTGTGGGTGCCCCTAAACGTCTGAGTGCCAGAAACTAGGATTGGATGATGGGATGAATCACTCAAAAATTGTTCTGTTCATTTCCTCTGAAGCATCTGGCACTGGACCCTTCAGAAGACAGAGTACTAGTGAAAAACTACTAGAGTAGTTGTGAAAAAGGCTAATATCATTCTGGGGTGTATTAAGGGGAGAATCATATGTAAAACATAGGAGGTAATTGTTCCACTCTACTTATCTCTGGTGAAGGCTCAGCCAGAGTAGTATATCTAGTGTAGGAAAAGTGTGGACAAACTGGAGAAAGTTTAGAAGAGGGCAACAAAAATGATAAAAGGTTTAGAAAACCTGATTTATGAAGAAAAGTTTAAAAAACTGGACATATTTAGTCTTTAGAAACGACAACTGAGCAGGGACCTGGCTAACAGTCTTCAAATACATTAAGGGGTGTTACAGAGAGGACGGTGATCAGTTGTTCTCCTGTCCACTGAAGACAGGACAAGCAATAAATAATCTGGGTAATCTGGAGCAAATTAGATTTAGGTTAGATATTACCAAAACCTTTCTAAATATCAGGATGGTTAAGTACTGCAATGCGTTACCAAGGGAGATTGTGGAATCCCCATCATTAGAGGTTTTTAAGAACTGGTTAGACAAACACCTGTCAGGGATGGCCTAGGTATTTTTGGTTCTGCCTCAACGCAGGGGGCTGGACTTGATGATCTCTCGAGGTCCCTTCCAGCACTACATTTTTAAGATTCTATGAATATCAGCCATCAAAGCTAAGAATTAGTGCTCACTCAATTTTTGAAGGAAAAGTGCTTTAGATAAAGTCAAACAAGGTAAAACAGAAGCCAGAATCCCCTTTAACTCTACAACTCGGCTGTATTTGTCTCTTGCTGAATGCTGCTGGAAGCCAGAAATTAGTCTCTTAAACTAATTTACTAAACTATATGCCAATAGCAAGCAATCAAATACAAATTAAGCACCATATTATGCCAGTTAACCCCTGTGAGATGAGGACAAAGATTAACAGGTTAATTAATTAAAGAAATCCTTCTCTTCTTGCTTGCATGTCCCTTACAAGCTTATGGCTTTCCAATCAATCAATAACTGCTTGTTGTCACTCAGAAGCCAGCTAATCCATTGAGCTTCTCCAGGGCATTACAGAAAGCACAGCTCAGCCCAATGATGTTCTCAGAGCCTTTCAAGAGGACAAGATGTATATCATTTGATTGTTCAATGACATGCTCAGAAGTTTTGTAGGGACCTCACGACACACACATTCATTTTGTCCTGTCCGAAAATGGGAAGGCTCAAAATAAATAGCACAGTTTAAGCAGTAGTGAAGGGATCTTAAAATGATGTGCAATTAATTTCTTCTACATAAAGTGCTCAGATACCATAGGTGCAGTTCAGATTAGATCAAGTAGAGGGTTATTTGTAAAGCACTGAGCATGCACTTAACTTTAAGCATGTGGGTAACCCCCTTGAAGTCAATGAAATGGGAAAGTGATATGCAATTTTACCTAAGATCATGATCCAGAAAAGAATGAGCTTAACTGTAAGCACTTCAATTATTTCAATGGGAGTGTGTATGTGCTTAAAGTTAAGCAGTTGCACAAGTGCTTTGTTGGACTGGAGCCTTATCTAAGATTGCATTTTCTATACCTTCAGTTTCCAAATTCAACTTCAGGTTTGTGTGAGATGGGATGTTGGGCTTTACAATGCCCCTCCATAATGTAGGTCAATTGAGTGATGGAAAGCATTTCCTGTCACATGTTATATTTATCTGTATCTTCTGGTGGATAAACTGACAGATTTTTGATTTTTTCTTTTAAATAACCGCATCACTTTCCCAAATATTGTGTGTAGTCAATAATTAGTTTAAAAAAACCCCCAGCAACTCACTTTGTTAATGCCTTCATCTGTCCATTGAAGGCAACAACTGTCCTGATGGCAGTCAACATTTCTTCTGCCACAGCTCCTGCACTAGCATAAGCAGCCAACTCTTTTGTAGTGAATGACGCCAGAAACTGGAAAATCAGCGGGCAGGAGGGAAAAGTATTTTACGGCAATCTATTTAAGTTGTGTAAATTATGTACTATATGAAGGGTGATCAAGTCCCAACTCCAATACAGTTTTCTCGGGCAACCTTGGCTAAACAACTTCTCTCTGTCTCTCAGTTCTCCATCTGCAAAATGGGAATCCCCTATCTTGCATGGTGTTGTGAGGCTAAACACAATGAAGATCGTGGGGCACTCAGAAACTATGTAATGGAGGTCACCTAAATAATTTAGCTAATTTGATTAAAGATCATAATCCTGTTTTTCCCTCCATCGTTTTCAGTGATTAGATGGAGGCACAGGAGGGGGAAAGAACACAAAATAAAAACCTATAAATTGAAACAGTAAATTTTTTTGTACATTACAAGCAATATCTACTAATATGGTCCCAGTTGATCAATTTAGGGAAAAATCTCCATACACATTTCACCATGCTGTATATATCCAATCTATGGTAATTGTATACAGGTCCTGGGGTCATGTTTACATCTGGGATGAAACTAGGTAAATTATTTGCAACAATATGATGTAAAACAGATTCAAAAACTGTTTTAAACGGCTTTTGGATTAACAAGGAAGGATGGTTGTTATGACCATCGGCTGGATTGTCCTAGGTGGACCTCTGTGAAAAAGGGCTCTCTGAATGCAGACCATCTTGTTTCCTTGTGGAGGTGAATGGTGGTGGCTGGAAGCGGTCCAAGCCTCCATGGCATGCCAACACCTGCCTGCTGATGCTCAATATAGACAGAGCTCTGCAAATTTTGGGACAGGAGACAGTGGAGTAGGAGAAGGGATGCTCTCTAAACTTTGTGGTCATGTTGCTTTGGGGTTCTCTCTCTCTTTCTCTCTCTCTCTGTTTTTTAGAGGTTGAAGTCTTATTCATTTTTTCCTGGCACACTTACGAGTGACCCAACTGCTGCTGAAGCAGCAAGGAGAGGACTAACTGACAAAATCACCAAAGTCAGTTTCCACCCGTTGATGAATCCTATAATAATCCCTGTCAGAAATGTGGCAAAGAATTGTACAAATATACAGATCTTGTCTCCGATGCCTTCATGGATGGTGTTAATGTCACTGTAAATTAAAAAAGAGATTTGTTAACTTTGATGAATGCCTCCTCCTCACACATTTTTGGGGAAGTGAGAATTTTGGATGTGGGTACTGAACAGAAGTAATGGCTCTTTGTGGGGCTACGAACTAGCAGATCACAGCTCATTTTCTGTGATATAACCTTCTACCATTGCTATCCCCGCTCATTCACAAGTGACCCAATTCATTTATGCAGTATCCAAAAAGAATAATCCATGCAAAGACAAAAATTCACTCCAAAAACCTCTACATTATTCTTTCCTCTTAGTTCCCCTGTGTAACCCATCTTCTTCAATTTTGTTATTAGACTTTAAGATCTTTGAGGCAAGGAATATCTCCATTTTGCATCCTATACAGTGAAGGCGCAGTGTTAGTAAATTATTATTTGTAGAATCATTGTAGTGTGTCACACTCATTTACTCTTGCTATTTACGTATGTGGAAGCCAGGAGTGGTGAAATTCAAGTCTCTCTCATTCCCTTCGGAATTCACATCTTCCAAAACTGGGCATATACCTACCAGCAAATATTAAATCTGGGGAACTCTGCATACTCTACATCTACCTTCCTCTGAATCCCTGCATAAGGGACCAGATCCAAAGATTCCTAATGATTTTAGTTGGTTTTGGATCAGGTTCAAAATGAGAACATACGGCCCATAAATATGAGTGCAGTTTCATTTCATACGTTAGGGTTTTCAGTGTTTGTAAACTAGCTGGAGACAGCAGAAGTGTTTATCTTTAGTAGTCTGCAAAGTAGCTCATAAACATTACAAAGCCAATGTCTGATGAGTAAGATATTGAATTTCACAGCATAAGCCCTCGCAATGTAGAGGTCACTGAAACAATGCAAATGAAGTGAAAAACGATAACGAACTCCTCCTTCAGATAGCAGTAATATTTTGGGTCTTAGTTTAAAAGGTTTCCTGGAAACTCTCTGTAGCTAATTCTATAAAGGTACACAGCAATTATCTTTATGGCTATCATGTTTCTGGTGCATAAATAAATAGAGCCTTCTCACTCTGTCAGTCTGGTGTTCAGTGTTCCAATCTGGGTGGTATCAAACCAAGCCATCTCCTGGTGGAGTATTGCAAAAAAAAACTTTTGTCGGATTCTTGCTGTCTGTCTTGCAGCTGCGATCAAAAATGTCCAGATTTGGATGGTGCTCAGTATCATTATGGCAAAGCCGAGACCAACATAGTAGTAGGCAAATCTGTGATAAAAGAGTAAAAGCCCATAAGGTCAATTGTATCTTGTGAGAGAAGTTAGACACATCAGGTCAAGTTCTGCCTTTCTTTACCCCAGTACAACCCTGCTGAAGCCAATGGAATGTACCTGAGGGCCAAATTTGGCTTGCAGTTTTACGGACAACAAAATATAGAAACCACACTGCACTATTCTTATGAAAATAATCGCAGAGATTCTTACTTTGTCATTTCAGCTTCTATATCCAAACCTGGAATTGCTAGACAAGTAGAGCCATTCATCAGAGCTGAAAGATTCCCTGTAACACGAAAAATATTCAGTTTTATTAGAACCTGCATAAAACAAGTCATGGCAGAGTTAGGCCATAACCCCATGGGTATTTCACATGACACTACACTCCCTACAACAGCTCTGCAGATTCATAACCTGCACGGTGGCCATCATCGTTCCAGGGGAGGATCAAACAGGGCAGATTTCTCAGTTAGTTCAGAGGGTTACCGTAGAGTGATGTCTTGGGTTTAGCTCACTACATCAGTGGGCACTGATCAGATCATAGCTTCATCTGGATTCCAACAATGGCCAATACGTGATTTTTCAGAAGATAACTCCCCCTTCTACCTCAACTAAGGCAAAATTCATTCATACAGAGGCCCCTCTAAGGCCAAGTTTTGTGCACCACTTAAGTTCCACCTAAGCCTCAAAACTGGGCTCAAGCGGGATGCAAGTGGTGATTCAGCCTTTTGCTGGTTGCCTGCAAAAGGGTAAATTTCACTAATAATGCACCTAACCAAAGGTGCAACAATATTCAGCCTGGGGAAAATAGGAGACTTCTTCCAGGCTATCAGCTCAGACCCTGCAATATCAGTTTTGATTGCCCTTATGGTAGGCTTAACTTATATAAAGGCAGAATAGTATTAATGTTTCTAGTCTGTTGTTTTAAAAAGCTAATCACAGAACTTGATTTGATGACCTCCTGGAACAGTGAGTGGTTCCCAACCTGTGGCCCGTGGGCTAAAAGTGGCTCATGGGGTCTTTCAGAGTGGCCCTCAGCTCCCCTCCCGCTGCCTGCAGAAGGGAGCCACTGCTTAAGAACCCAGGCAAGGTGCATTGTCGGTGCAGGCTCCTTGCTGCAGCCAATGGGACGGGAGGGAGATCAGCACAACCCTCCCCCTGGCTGTAGCTGGGAGCACAGCAAAGTGCTCTGCCTAGGTCCCTCGGCTCTGGGGTCCCTGCTGGAGCCATAGGGAGGGGAGCATTGATCTCCAATCCCCCTGGCTGCAGAAGGGAGCTACTGCCTAGAGATCCAGGTGGAGCATATGGTTTTTCTACTGCAGCCAGGGGGACAGGAGATCCTCCTCACTGAACTCCTTCCCTCTGGCTGCAGTGGAGGCAGAGGGGGGCTGCTGGCAGAGACTGGTGGCCCTCGAGCCAAAAAGGTTGGGAACCACCGCTATCCACTCTAGAAAGTTGTAAATCTTTTTACAGGTTCCAAATGTACTGCTCTGTAATTTATCAAGTGTCTATTTTGCTACAGTACTATATAAGAGACTAAAAAGGAAGGATTGTTCAGTATTCACTATGCTCTTCATATGCTTTTTTTAACACCACTGCAGCACTCCCTCCTGAATCTCTGTCAATCCAATAAAGAAGAGACCCTAACAAATATTTTCAGAAGTTGAACAACTTTACTTATTTACCTGAAGACGCATTTATTGCCATGCCACTAGACACAAAGCTGTTTGTCATCTCTCCAAAGACAATGATCATAAGTGGGAGCCCAGTTCCATTTGCAACAGCTGCAATCAAGCCTATCATCATCAAAAGGATATCCAGCCAATCGGCATACCCAAACTATATGAATATAAAGAAAAAAGAATTAATTTAAGGTTGACAAATTCACAGCATTGTTACAATACCTTGCTAGCCACAAAGAATAGGATTTGTTTTTAGATAGCACCATTCACATTCTGGGTATCCAAAAACACTTTATGAAGCAATGAATAGATACTGTGAAGGCAAACACAACACTTGGGATACATTTTGCAAACAGCTCGGACATGGCTTTAGGCCAGTTTTTATTGAGGGAGTTAGGGCTTGTTGGCAGGATGTCAGGATGAATCCCCTGATCTAGAGAGAAAAGGCATGTATCTCACATTTGTCATAAAGTGACAACACTACCTGTGCAACTCACTGCCTCCCTGTGTGCATTTTACTACATCACCTATTTACTCAGTGCATTTAAAATGTAAATAAGAACATGTTGCTGACAAACATTTGGCTGCTGCCTACCAGTAGAAACAGGTATGTAGCAGTTATCACATTTAAGAAAAACACAGCACTTGTTTCCTTGGGTAACTCATGTGATGTTATGTATTGGGTACTTATTAATGGTTAAATTCTCTCCAGTAGCAAGAGCCAGGGCAAGGCCCTACTTACCGCATGTGCTTCACTTCAGTCTTTAACATGGGTGAATTTCACTCGGTCATGGTGCTAGTGCGGAAAAATTGTCAAGCACTGGCAGTGAGCAGTGTGGGGAACTTTACACAGTGGGCCACATTTTTAAAGCGAAGAGCCTGAGGTCTATGCACAAAAATGGATGTGCAGCAACACTGAATTTTGGGCAGACCTCTCTCTTCTCTCTAGAAATGTGGTACTGTGGTTGTACATTAGTCTGTTATCATAACAGGGAAAGAAAAGGAACAATGAGAAGTATAAATCAAACCAATAATCTGCACACTAACCAGTTTCAAAATGCCAACCATCTTTGCCTTTGACTTCTCATTTTTCTTTCTGAAGAGGTTAATGCAAAACAATAAATTAATCCAGGCCCTTTCTTGGAAGGCAATGCAAGAAATTGAACAGTATGTTAAGATCAAGGAACCCCCTACTTTTTCATGTTCTTCTTTAACTGGTCATTTTGCTCAGGTTTTTCATCACTTTGGAAAGTAGGATTGTCATAGCCATTACTTGCAAATTCTGTGGACGAGAAAGTAGGTTTTGATTTAACAAATAGTAAGGTATTTTAAGTCGGTGTCCTATGATGCATAACATATCCCTTCTTGAATTATCTGAGCACCAAAACAACTGGGTTTTTTAAAAGCAACTGAAAACTACATTTTTCTCATGTTCTTGAAACAGTTCAGTGACTTTCAATTTTTTCTTTCCCAAAAATCACACCCAAGCTGAGAACAAACATTTTCAGTCCAAAAAATAATTTTAAGGGAAGTTATTAAAGACTAAAAATGAGAACTTGGGCCTCAGTCTTGCAAAAACGTATACTTGTGTTTAAGGCCACGTATATACGTACAAGCTTACAGCGGCACATCTATACCAATACAGCTGAGCCGCTGTAAGAGCGCTCATGTAGGTGCATTATGCCAATGGGAGAAAGTTCTCCTGTTGACATAATAAAACCAGCTAAACAAGCGGTGGTACCTATGTCGGTGGAGGCGTCTCCTGCTGATATAGCACTCTGCACATGAGTGCTTATCCGGCAAAACTTTTATTGCCTGGGGGATTGGGTGGGGGGGGGTTCCACACTCCTGAGCGACAAAAGTTTTGTCAACATAGGTGCTGGTGTAGACATGGCCTGACTCTACACTTGGGGAATAGTCTCATTAAAGTCAATGGAATTGTATACAGTATGTAATGTTAGATACATGCCTAAGTGTATGTCTACACTAGAAGTGCTACAGTGGCACAACTGCATTTATGTTGCTGTAGTGCTGTAGAATATACACTTACTACAGGGATAGGAGGGATTTCCGTTGCTGTAGTAAATCCACCTGCTGGGTTGATGGAAGAATTCTTCTGTCAACCTAGTGGCGTCTACACTGGGACTGAAGTCAGCTTACCTATGTCTCTCTGGGGCGTGAATTTTTCACATTTCTGAGCAATGTAGCAAGGTGGACCTATGTTTTAGATGTAGACCAGGCCTCTGCCTTTGCACAATTGGGGCCTCAGAGTGGAACAGGCATACTTACTATTTGTTTGTATTGCAGTAGTACCTTCAGGCCCCAGCCCTACTGCGCTATGTGCTGTACAAACACAAACCGAAAAGAGAGTCACTGCCCAAAAGAGCTTATAATCAAAGAATAAGATGAGAAGTAACAAATGGATGAAAGAAACAAACAGACAGAGGAATCACAACAGAATAGTGAGCTGACTGTGAACTACATGATAAAGGATGGTCACAGCAAACCAGCTGTCTATCCTATCTCAGGCTGAACCATAAAACTGCTGTGTTTTCCATCACTGGTTGTTATAAACCTTTGTACAGACTTACAGGAGGCTATTATGTTTGTTTGGTTTATATAACAGTTCAAATGCAGCTAACTGCCTCCTGACTCTCACAATGGAGCATTTGCATGCTTAGGCCCCATTCCTGATGCACGTGAATAACTTTATGCATGTGACTGGCCACACTGAAACTCAATGGGAACTACTCATGGGCATAAATGCTTGCAGGATGGGAGCCTTAGTTATTTTTAAACTATCATGCCTCACTAGGCACACCAGTGTAATTTACTTAGCTGCAGCCAGTGCTGTGATTAAGTAAAAAGAGAATACATGTATTCAGTGATAGCTAAGAATTTTTTTAGATGCTTTTTCCCCCACATAGCTCCCCAGGAAGGGTCCATATTCACCGGGTAGAGAAGCTACAGAAGGAAGTTTAATAGCCTGAGTAGTGTGAGTGGAGGATTGATCCATTTTTCCCTACCAATTCCTTATGGCTACCAGACAAGATTCAAAATGTAGCTTTACATTCAGGGCAATGGAGTGCATCCATCAGCAACTAGCCTAACATTAAAAAGAACAAACAAACAACCAAAAAAGCTTACTAGGATCAAATGGTTCTTTTTGTGTGTGATTTATGAAATCGTCCATCGCTTTATTGTGTCAATCACTTTGGATAAAATCTGGATACAAAAGAAAACAGCAAAACCTTTCAGAGACAGTAGCCATTAAAAAAGTTCATAGTAAAATATGTTTCGGGTTTCTTTATTAATTATTTGTTTCCTTTCAACACTTTTCCTATGGAACAAAAATGTTTATCATTACATACTCCTTTTATTATTTACGTCAGGGTAAGTTACTTTTTCTAAAGAGCTATGTTAATTTTTTAAAATTAGAACAACAATGTGGCCTGCCTCCTGGGGGTAACCAGGGCTGTGACCACCTGCCCTAAGCATGGGGAAGCTGCCTCTGTGCCTTATGGGGGTCAGCTCCCCAACTCCACCCACCACAGGCAACACAAGCACTCCCCTCAAGACCTAAGCAGGCCCTGCTCTCTCTTTCCAGATTAGTGATAGGCGTACTTCAACCTCTGAGTCCTCTGAGCATCTCCCTGGAGTGTCTAGCCCCTGCTTCACTGGACATTCATAGTATTCACAGATTTGTTGTTCTGAAAGGAACAGTACTCCCCAGGTTACCAGTTTCACCTCAGATCATCTCTTCTCTCAGCACACTTAAATAGGTTTATAGTCAAACAAGCAAAAGTTTATTTAACAAAGTATAGATGTAACCCCCCTTTCCGGCACTGAATGCAGTGCAAACAAGAGAGGGGTACCTCATAGTCTTTGCACAGTTCCAAAGTTTCTGCCACCTTGGCACGTTTCACAGTTGTGCTAGTGGATGCCGAACTCTCCCTCCTGATACGCTAAAGAATAAAGCTACTTGGCAGTGCTTCCAGAGAGACAAGGGATAATCACACTAAGGCTGTGGCTACCCCACTTGAACTCACAAATAATGCAAACTCACACAAGCAAACACAATACAAATAATACCTATAAACTTTATGTAAGGACTTGACTGAAGAAAAATAGACAATCAGTGAAAATATTAAATGATGAAAATGATTAGAGAGGTCAGTAATGCTTTGTAACTACTAAATGCTCTGCCAAGAAGCATTCTAGGTCACGTGACCATACACTCTTTCAATGTTCCTAACCAAAAGTGTCCCCCCTCCTCACTTCTGTCTGTCTCCCACATCCTCCACATCTCACGTGGTGGTCATAGAGACATGTTGCAGGCCATTAAAGAGATATTGTTAGAAACACACTTTATTATACTGGGAATTGGCAGTGCAGGTCCTGATGATCCTGGTAGTTGAAAACCCTTTCACAGATGCAATGTGTCTTCATGGTGCAAAATTACACCCTAACTCCCCATCTAACTCTAACACAGGCTACTCATTCAGGTTCCATTTCTGGGTCAGCGGTCAGGAGACTGAGGCAGGCAAGTAGGGATCACTGGAGAAGGACTAAGTGCTCGCTCTCTTCTGGAATAGTGCTCACAGTCTTTACAGCTTGGAACCCATGGGTTCAGTTGTAAGCAGGTGTGGTCTCTGGATGCAAAATCCAGACTCTGGTGTGGTCTAGTTGCAGGGCAGGCAGGTTGCTAGCAGTGAGTGGCAGGAGAGACAGACTGTCTCTTCTTGTTGCTGTTGGTGTTCCCTCGTGGGGCTTTCCTGCAGGCTGGGGTTACAAGACAGGCCAGTTGCTGGGCCTGGAAGTGCTGTGCTGGCAAAGCTTCTCTCCCCTCAGCTACCCAGTTGGTCTCTCCCACTTGGAGTGAAAATCAAGCTATTCATAGCCTTCCTCCTGCTTTCCTAGGCATTGAAGGCTCTGCACATGGTCTGAGACTGCTTCCTTCAGTTGATTTGGATTCCTGACTTATTTCTGGACAAGTCACTGGGGGTCATGTTGTGGGTGCTTCAGGAAAATGAAGTAATTATCCTGTTGGTAGCAGATGGTTTCTGTTCAAGATCTTTATGTGTCTTGGTCCATTTCTAGCTTCGAGCAGTACATTGGAATGTCTGGTGGCTTCTGAACTACAACATATGGGTCAGATTTCCAAAGGTCACTCAGTTTGTGCTTCCTAGGGATAGTGAGATTTCAGAGGAGCATACGGTCTTCAGGTAGCAAATCCTGTTCTATTACTCATCTGTTGTATTTGTCCTCATTACTGGAGTTCCTTTTCTCTGCAGCATTCATTGCTAACTTGTATGCCACGCTCAGTTGTTCTTTAAACTGTGTTATATACTGTGAGTAGAATTCTTTCACTAGTGCCATCTGGAGATACTACAAAGCACATGTCCACAGGCAGACCAATTTCCCTACGGAATTTTAAGTGGTAGGGCGAGATTCTGGTAGACTCATTCTTGGTGCAATTCTAAGCATACTCAAGATGATTTACGTGATGACACCAGTGGGTCTCTTGAGCAGGATCAAGTGCTCCCAACATATTTAGTAATGTTCTATTGAATCTCTCTGGCTGAGGGTCACTCTTCAGATGATATGGCATCGTGCAGACTTCTTAACACCTGCCACCTGCAGCAGTTCCTTTAGTAGATGACTTTCAAAATCTCTGCCCTGGTCAGAATGTATCCATGCGGGCAGACCATAATGACGGAAGTACTGCTCCCAGAGAACCTTTGCTACAGTAGAGACATGCTGGTCCTTAGCTAGGAAAGCTTGTGCATATTGAGTGAAATGACCAGTGATGAACAATCCATTGGTGGTGTTGCTCTGGTCTATTTGACCAGATAAAAGGTCCGTACAGATCAAATTCATGGGATCCCTACTTGTGATCTGAACTAACTCAGCTGAGTTTTTGTGTAATGTCTTCCTGGCAATACAGTGGGAACAGTTTTTGCAGTATTGTTCGATGTTCTGTGCAATATGTGACCAGCAGAATCTGGTTCTCACAAGGTCTGTAGTCCAATCTATTCCCAAGTAGTCTCCTTTATCATGGAGTGACTTCAGCACTGCAGGAAGTACCAGCTGTCACTACCGAAGCCTGAAGGGGTCACAAATCATTCTGCGTAGCAGTCCTCCCTGACAGATCAGCTTATCCCATTCCCTGTGCATCAACAAGGTGTCGGGACATTTGCTCTTCACCTGTGACAACTTCCCTTATAGCTTAGCCAAGACTGTCTGATGCAGGGGTCAGTTAACTGAGCTTTCTTCAACTCCTCACGACTCACCTGAGGCAGTGATGTCAAATCTAAGTTTATCAAGAAGGAGTAGTTTTAGGAATGGCTCCCAGTACATCTACAGCTCTCTCCAGATCAGCAGTAGTCAGGTTTGATTTTGCCTTGGCAATCCTACACATCACTCTCACTCCAGGATGGCTATCTTTATCCAGGCATCATCTGCTGGATGATTATCATGTGGTCAGTGAGACAAAGTGTCAATGTCAATATTGGTCTTTCCAACATGAAACTGCAGCATCAAGTCATATGTGGCTAGAGCAGCTAACCACCATTGTCCAGTTATGTTGATGTAAGTCAAGGGATTGTTGTCAGTCCTGACTACAAATTTTGCACCCTAGAGGTAGTTATGGAACTTCTCCATTACAGCTCACTTCAGCACAAGAAACTCTAACTGGGTAATTTCTCTGAGATGCAGTCAGACTTCGTCTGGCATAGGTCACAGGTCAGTATCTGTCTGGGTTCTCTTGATACAGAACTCTACCCAAACCATCTATCCTAGCATCTATGCAGCAAGTAGAGCTTCCTGGGGTCTGTGAAGGCAAGAAGAAGGGCCTTAGTCAAACCATCAGTTAGGAGTATGGAAAGCACGTTCACAGGCTGCAGTTCACCTGTCTCCAAAAGATTTGGACACATTATGGTATGGCACTTCTGGATATTCAGTGGACAGGCAATCATTGAATATCCCTTCACAAAACATCTGTAAAATATACAGAATCCCAGGAAACTCTGGAGCTCTTTCAGGTTTCCAGGTCATGGCTAGGTCTTCATAGCTTATACCTTATCTGGGTCTGCTGCTACTCCTTCTTGGAAGGCAAATGTGCCCAATATATTCCACACTTGACTGGCAAAACTGGCACTTGTCTAAGGACAACTTGAGCCTGCAGGCCCTGAGACAGTTGAACACTTTAAGAAGATGCCCATGTTCCTCGAGAGTCTTCCAGAAAACAATAAGGTCATCCAGGTACACCAGTACTTCTAGCAGGTTCATGTCTCTGACTGTCTTCTCCATTAGCCTCTGGAAAGTTGCTGGGGCTCCAGATATGCCTTGAGACATCCTTCTAAACGTTTAAAATCCCAGTGGACAAATAAAAGCTGTCTTCTCACAGTCTTTAAGAGCCATGGCTAGTTGGTAATACCAACTTCTCAGATCAAGGACCAAAAACCATTTGCTACTGGTGAAGAAATTCAAGGTGTCTTCCACCCAGAGCATAGTGTACTGATCAGGTATCATCTATCTATTCAGGATGCGGTAGTCCACACATATTTGGATGTCATGGTTCTTCTTAAGGGATACCATGATGGGAGATGCAAATGGGCTCTTAGATTCCTGGATTATTCCAGTGGCCTTGCGCTCCAACAGATGCTTCCTCACATCTTTTACATCCACAGGCACAAGTTGTTGCGATCTCTCCTCAAAGGGGGTCTTATCACTCATCTGGATTCAATGTTCTACTCCTCGAGCACATCTGATAAACCATTCGTGTTGCATCAATAAGTCTGCTCTCTGGGCCAACTTTTGTCTCAAGACCTCTTTCCAGGCCTTGGACAAAGCGGAGTTCCCAAAGTTCAGGCATCTGGCATCAAACTTCAGGTTAGTCTCAGGACAACAAGTGTCCCCACTGACAGTCTTAGCTTTGTAGACATGAAGTATCAGCGTCCCTGGCTTTATGGTCACAGAATGAGCAGACTTGTTGGCCATTGGGACGACTACATCCTGAGCAAGTCATGAAGAAAAAATTGCTATTCCTCGATGGACCCTTGAGGCAAGCTGTCATTCTCTGGGGCCTCCACCATCTCTATCTGATGCTTGGCTCCATCCTTCACCTTGGCTTGTCCAGCAACATAACAGGTATCTTCCAGCGGCAAGGGCAGTGAGGACCCTCACTCTTGAAGATCTTCTCAGCAAGTCCTTCCTGACTGCAGGCCTACTCTGTCTATTTCAGTTGGTAAATTTGCAAACACAAGGCATTCACGTCGAGTATCTCGTATCAGAGCAAGGGCTGGTCATCTCTTTACATTTCTTGGTTAACACCCCAAACATGTTAGCATCAGTCCTGATTATCAGGATACTTGGCTGTTGTTTCCCGTAGCTGGCCACACTAGCGGCAAAGTCTGAATTTTGGAAATTATCCTAGTCACATGTCTGGGGAACTCCAGCTTTACCTGGATATATGGAAATTCTAAATTTAGAATCCCTACACAGCAAGTCCTTCCAAGAGATGAAGGGTTGATGTTTTAAATAGCTCCAATAAAATGGCTGGAACAAAAGGATAACTTGCAATTCACTGTCCAAAATAGCTCAGCAATAATGTCCTTCAATCCGCACATTCATTTGCGCCTTGGGCCCACAGAGTCCATTAGGTATATTGTTCTTGGGTGAAGGCCATGGATGGATCTTTAGAACTTGAATGTCATGGGAGTGGTTATAGTTCTGGGATCCAGAATACTCCTTTTCCTGGTCCCTTCAGTTAGCTGCTCAGTGTACAAGGCTTTGAATCTTTTGGAGACTTTCCTGGAGGTTCACTAGATTGGGTCAGACACTTAGAATGTGGCCATCTTCATCACACTTATAGCAGAAGAATGAGGGATCATAGAGATGACAGTCTTGCTGGGGCAGTCATCCTCTTGCCCTCAGCCTCTTCAGAAATACTGTCCCCCTCTTTCTCTGTCAGGTAGACAGGTTCCTTGACCTCTGGTGATGTGAGAGGGTTAATTTTCTGGAGGTTTCACGGACAGGACTGCTACTTTCTCTTGAAGTTCTGCCAACTGTTTTTTATAAACGTGGTATCAGACTGTGGTTCATCCCTGACAGCATCAAGGGTTCTTATTCTCACAGAAATTCCTCTAGCTGGGCTTTCTGGATTCTCTTTTTCTTGAATCTCACACACTAACGTAGAGAAAGGTGGTGGATTTCCTTTTCTTTCATCAAGTCTTCATTGAAGTAGCAGAAAACTGGCATGTCTTGCAACTATGAGAGTCTGCTTAACTTTCAGGTGCTCTAGGTCTTTTCCTCAACTCCTTTCTGGTGGGAAGCCCATTGCAGGGGTATTCAATACATATTACATAGTCAGAGAGCATCTCTCCAGGATTCTGCAGGGTGGTTACAAACTTAAGCAGGACATCTGCTCCAGTCTTGATACTTCCAAAGACTCCCTCTTATGTGGAAAGGTAATCTCTGGTAGTGGCTTTTGGGTAGCTAGTCCTGAGGGATTTAATGGACTCCACAGCAGGTCCTTTCAGGCTTTCTACCAGTCTCTCTCTTTTCTCTTGCTTGGAGCATGACCATTCCTGTTCCATTTGAATGGCATAGTCAAGCCAACCCCAAATTCTTCCTCATTAGCCACTGGGTTTTGTCACTGAAAAGATTTGCAGTCTTTGGTCATGATATCCCTCGGACTGGGGTTGCATGGTTTTCTCCAGCATCTGCCCAATGGCCAGTATCAATAATTCAGGAATGGATGCAACTGTGGATCCTCCTGTTGCAATGAATCCAGTTAGGTCCCACATACTTTTGCCTTTGGACACCAACAATCCCTGAATGTTGGCTCTGAAGTCTTCTGGTGCTGGAGGGACATCAAGTTACTTGACCAAGGCATGAAATGCTCATGTCAGTTATCCTGCTCCCAAGAACGCAAAATCTGGCACTGAAACATCACTCAAGTCTTTGTCACTATGATACAGTGGATACCATTTGTCTCCCATTTCATCAAGATACCACCCAAAGTACTTCAATCTTCCCAAAACAGTTTCTGAACACAGTATTTCTATCATTTATTTGGAGGATACGTGTTCTAGGATTCCTCCCACACAAAATGCTTGATGTGGAACACAATCCTCTGCTTGGAGCTGGACCAAAGTCATTGCTTATCCATGAAGGCAAACAAGAAGTCAAAGGAGGAGTCTTCTATTTTAGTGGGCTTAACTCTAACTCTTGATAGGTATAAGATCATGCAAAGGGTGATTCCAATTTAAAAGCCCCTTTCAATGGTGGCTTAATACTTGTATTTGATGTAAACAGGAGAGGGGTATCTCACAGTCTTTGGACAGTTTCAAAACTTCTGTCACCTGGGCTTGTTTCATGGTTGTGTTAGTAGGTGTCCGACTCCCCGCCTGGTGTGCTAAAGAATAAACCTACTTGGAGATGCCTCCAGTGAGACAAGAGTTAACCACACTGAGAAAGTGGCTACTGTACTTGAACTCATAAATAATTCAAATTCACACCAATAAAAAATCAATAACTATAAACTTTATGGAAGGATTTGACTAAAGAGAAATATATATAGCCATAAAATATTAAATGATTAAAATGATTAGCGATATCAATAATGCTTTGTAATTACTAAAGGCTCTGCCAACAAGCTTACCGGGGGTCATATGACCACACTCTCTCTCAATGTTCCTAAACAAAAGTGTCTCTCTCCCCCAGTTCTGTCTGTCCCCGTTGTCTCAGGTGGTGCTCATGGAGACATGTTGCAGGCCTGTAAGGAGATACTGTTAGAAACACACTTTATTATACTGGGAATTGGCAGTGCAGATCTTGATGATCCAGACAAATGAAAATCCTTCCACAGATGCAATGTGCCTTCTTGGTGCAAAATTATAATCTAACTACTCAACTAACTCTTACACAGAATACTCACTCAAGTTTATTTTCTGGCTCAGTGGTCAAGGAGACTGATGCAGGGAAGCTGGTCCTTCCTAGGGATTGCTGGAGAGGGACTAACCACCCACTGCCTTCTGGAACAGTACTGACAGTCTTTAAAGCTTGGACCCCATGGGTTCAGTTATAAGCAGGTGAGGTCTCTGGATCCAAAATCCCAGATCTGGTGTGGTCTGGTTGCAGGACAGGCAGTGAGTGGCAGGAGAGACAGGCTGGTTCCTCCTGTTGCTGGCTAGCAGTGGCAGAAGGAGTGGTTTGTCCCCTCCTGGGGTGGGGATTACAAAACAGTCCAGTTTCTGGACCCAGAAGTGGTGTCCTGGCAGGCTACAGCCAGACCTTCTCTCCCCTCTGCTTCCCAGCTGGTCTCTCCCATCTGGAGGGAAAGCTGGGTTATTCATAGCCCTCCTTCTATTTTCCCAGGCCTCCAGGTCTCTCCACAGGATCAGAGACTGCTTGCAGTCTGCCTGTCTGTCTGTCTTTTGGCCTCTGAGAACTGCTGTTGCCTCTCCTCCTCCCAGTGGTTGAGAAAGGAGAGTTACCAGGGTGACAGGGGCAGGGGTTGAATCCTACTGCCCTTCCCTCCTGCTGCTGGGGAAGACAACTCTGCAGGACTCTGTTGTGGACACCGCAGTGGCCCAAAAGATGTGTCCCTTTCCTTGGGATAGAGCCCCCTTGCTAAAGGGTGGGAGTGGTGCTCATAGAGATTCAAGTGGTAGCCAGTAGAACTATTGGAAATAAATACTTACATATAAAATAAAATCCTAACACAAATTCTAAAAACTAGACTTAATTCACAAGATACTCTCCTGTCTAATAAAATATTGCTTTATGTTTCCTGCGAGCCATGATGCAAACTCTTTTCTGTGAGAGAAGACGTTGTTACTTTATCTCATAAGTGAAGGATGCAGTGTGTCCATCTGCACTCTCCGATATGCTTTTACTCATAAACAGGATCCCTTGCTGTTGTTTATTTTGTTCAATGAATCTTGCAGAGTTTGCCATCTTTCAACTGGTAACAGACTCAATGTGCAAACAGGCATCCATGTGAGACATACAATGCCCTATACACACATGACTAGACAGAGAGATAAATATCTGCAACCACTTGCTTAAAAGGAACCTGTGTAAGACATGTCACCTCTTGGCTACCTGTCTTAACTCCAAGGCTTTGAGCTCATAATTTCCAGTATAGATACATAACTCCTTAAATATTATCCATACATACACTGCAAAATAATTAGCCAGTGAGCTACTGGCTCTTGTTAGAGACTCTACATGCAACCCTTTAGTGGACTTAATATGCATATATCTGACCCAGGAGATCTCTTTAAAACCCTGTGCATCCCCTGTGTCCTATGCCAGTTGGCACCAAGAGGTTCCTTGGTCACACTCAGTTAACCACTTTCATATAATATAATGCCAGAAGAGACCATTAGATCATTTAGTATGACCTCCTGTATAACACAGTCCATAGAATTTCACCCAGTTATCTTTGAGCCCAGTTACTTGTGTTTGACTAAAGTGTATTTTCCACTTTTATCATGATCACGGTAATTGTGCAAAATTAAGCTATGCTTTGTCTTTTCCAAGTATTATTTGGATAAATTAAATAATAGTGGAATTCTTAGACAACAGATGACCAACATTCTACCCGCGCATGGGTTTTGTTCCTTAATATGGCATGTATGTATGTTTACAAAACAGTAAGTTTGAATCTGGGCCCAATAGCTCGAGGCATGTTAAAATAAAAAATTAAACAAAACCAAAGCTGACATAACATCTAAGCAAGAACACAGCCTGAAAAATTCTTATTCTTCCTTCCCACTTCCTTTTAGATCAATTTCTAATGTATGTTGCTGTCTGGGTTTTTCAGGGATTATTTCAGTTTACCTTAGCTTTATGTTCTGGCCATTAGTCTCACGTTTAATTTGGACACTTCCACAAACTCCTGAGAAGTACATTACTACCAGAACAACCATACGCATGCAAATGACCTTTGTAATAGCAGTTACACTCATTTATTTGCTCATTTTTCACAGCCACTTTCAATGCCAACCTACTTCTTGCCACGGAGAAATGAAAGGAGGGACGGAGAGCACAAGAGACAACGCCTCCTGTAGGGTTTCTTCAGCTTCAATATAGCCATAGATAGAATCATAATGACACCTTCCTACAACTTCAACATCCCTTCAGGTCTAAAGTAAGCACAGAAAGAGGCACAGAGACAATGACCCTTATAGGATCTCTGCAGCTGCAATGCCCCTACAAACGTTTTATAGTATCCCCCCCTTCAGAGCAGCGAGCGTCACCTATAGCATCCCACCCCCCTTCAGAGCAGCGAGCGTCACCTACAGCATCCCACCCCCCTTCAGAGCAGCGAGCGTCACCAATAGCATCCCACCCCCCTTCAGAGCAGCGAGCGTCACCTACAGAATCCCACCCCCCTTCAGAGCAGCGAGCGTCACCTATAGCACCCCACCCCCCTTCAGAGCAGACACCGGCGCAGGCGACGATCCCTTTGCGTTCAGTCCCAGCCGCCAGGGCTCCCCTTCGTGCGCGCGTCACTCCGAGCTGCGCCTGGTCCTGGAGCGATGCGTCCTGCTCCACGGGCCCAGCTGACGCCCCGACGCCCCAGGGACGCGCGGCCCCTCCCGCTGGGGCAGGTCTCCGGCTGGCCGCGTGCGGCGCCCCGGGGAGCGATGCTGGCCCGAGTTGGAGGAGGGAGGGGGCTGGGCGAGGGCTTCCACTCAGACGCGCTGCTGGCGCCAGAGACGCTGGGTGCCAGGGTCTTGCCCACCGCTCATCCCCGGGCCGTCCCCACGCGGCCTCCCCCTCGGGTTTGACGGCTGTGGTGGCAGCTGGATAAAGCCCCAGGGGGCGCGCGGGAGAGATTTCCCGGCAGGAGACTGGCCCCATCCCAGCGGTTCTGTCTCCCCCCGCAGAGCGCCTCACCTGCCCGCTGCCCCCTGCGCTGCTCCCAGGCCAGGTGTGTCTGGCGGACAGGGCTCAGGGCTGCCTTCGCTCACTCCCGTGTGCGCTCTAGGCGGTGTCCTCCTTTGCCCTGCCCTGGTTAATCCACAGGCTGCTGCCTGGTCGCACCCAGTTTCTATCTAGCTTCTTTCCCGTCCTCACCAGCCCCAGGCTGCTGCAGAGGCAAGGATCAGGTTTCAAGACAAAGCTCTAGGGCCCCCTTTCCACATCTCTTCCCAGCGACTCCTTCGCACAGTTACCCCAGCCCAAAACAATAAGAAAAGCATTTCTGGTGAAGACATGCCTGGGCATGGACCAGAAATGGGGTAAAAAGGACTGAACCCTCCCATTCTGCTTCCTTCTGGCTTAAATGGGTCTAGTGGCTCCTAAAAAGTTCAGAGACTTGATTCAGAAAAGCACCCAAAAGTTCAGATTCTTCATCACATCGGCAGGGAACTCTATCAGCTGCCACCATAAAACTACTACTCATTCAGACTTCACAGTGCTCTTTGGCCACCCACAACCCCCCACATCTCTTTCCTCTGTGCAAAAGCAAAACAAAGCCCATAATTTTCTTCCCATTGCTCTGGAGACTGATATCATTCTCATCATCCTGGAATATGCATGCCTGAGGTTTCTGGAGAGTCAAAGAAACCAGTGGGAGTTTTGTCTGATTAAGTAGTTCAGGAATGGATCGGACCCTGTGTGATGATTCCTTTTTTTCATTCCCCCCCCCCACCCCCCCCCCAGGTTCAGGGTAAAATGATGCAATTCTCTTTGAAAGAAAAGGCAACGTTTTCCATCACTTTCTTCACCCCACCACTACCCTTAACTTTTCAGCTGGACTTACTCAAAATCCTACATAGGAAGTCATTTATTTCTAGGGCCCCATGCTCTCATTACCATTACATTTTGTTTGTTTTTGTTTTAAAGTTTATTGAAGGACTCAAACAACTTCAGTCCCCATTGTGCTAGGCATTGTACAAACCACACTGTGACAGGTACTGACTCTTCCTAACAGCTTACAAACTCCTTGGCTTCCACAGGCCCTTAGCAGTCTATGCCTGTAGATCTTAGCAGGGGGAAAGGGTGAGAAGAACAAATAAGTGACTGTCCCAAATCCCCTGCTGTGTTAATCCCAATGGCATCAATGGGATTTTTGTCATTGCTTTGGGAACAGGAACAACTCCTAGGAGCACTTTGCTGGTACAGTATACTGGTATACCTATACTGGCAAAGACTAAGAGTTGCTGGGTACTTGGCTCATCAGAAAATCAGGCCATTTTATTATTACAGTGGAACCTTGACTTTATGAGCACCACTCTTACGAATAATCAATTACACGAGCCATTTTTGCCCCAATGGGGGGAAGGGGGAACGGGAAAGAAAAAATCACATTCATGATGTGATTTGAGGAAGAACAAGTCAACATCCCTTCACATTTTGATACTTTCCATGCATTGGAAATTGTTTTGCAATGGTTTGAAGGACAAGAAGAAAGTGATGCAGTGCACCACATTGCAACTCCTGCACTATACCTACTGTCATTTTGAGATGTTCAATTTTATGAACTTTTCAACATTATGAGCTCCTCAGTCCCAATTAGTTTGTAAAACAAAGATTCTATTGTATTTATGTGAATACAGCAGAGTGTAGAAGCCCCTGCCAAGACTGGGGCCTCGTTGTGCTAAGCATTGTAAATACACATATTTGACATTATCAAAATGTTTGTTTTTTTTTTCAAAACAAAATCGTGTCAAGATTGACAGAGTCCCACAGAAAGCTTAGATTTTGATGAAATGGCATTTTATGATGGAAAAATGTTCAATCTGAAAAGATTTGACTAACTGTAATGTTAACAAGCAACTTAAAAACAGAAACAGAGATGCAAAGGGAGAGTGAAAGGGGGAGAAAAGGAAGAGTTGGCAGGCAAGCAAAGAATTCCTGCAATAGCCTGGTGAGAAATAAGGACCCATTTATCACTCGATAGAAGACTAGGGAAAGTTACAGTAAATTGAATTATTTTTAAGCCTTCTTCATAAGTAAAAGATGACCAAAACTATTTAAAAGTTGAACAGAACTGATTAGTTATGGACTGAAATAAACACATGGCAAGTACAATGGACATAAGCTTATAAATAAAGCCACAATATTTAACAGTCATAATGCCCAACACCATAGTTTACAGTATTTTGAGTCATTACTGTAGAATACTGTAGACCTTTTTGTTTATGATATAAGGAAACTGTGCGCGTTGGAGGGAATAATGTCTTTTCCCTTTTTATGCTAAAGATTTTTTTTTCTATTTTATGAAACCACTTTCAATTCATTTTAAAATCATCCTTGTTTAGAAATATATAACCTTCACTCAAGTCCAAATGTCAGCCCTTGAGACCAGAAGGGACTATCAGATCATCTAGTCTGACGAGCTGTATATCACAGGCCACCAACACTCACCCCAACAAGTGAAATTAGGCCAAACTATTAAAGCCCTCAGGAAACTAAACAATTATGTATCACAGGCAGAAAATAGGAGGGATGGAGGCACACCAGCAATGGCAAGGAATTGAGTTAGTAAGATATACCCTGATGAGCCTAACACAAGAACTGCACCCCATACTGCATCCCATGCCAATCTGACCTGAGGAAAGATGCCTTCCCAACTCCACATCTGGCAG
Source organism: Emydura macquarii macquarii (assembly GCF_026122565.2). Classification (NCBI taxonomy): domain Eukaryota; kingdom Metazoa; phylum Chordata; order Testudines; family Chelidae; genus Emydura; species Emydura macquarii. The sequence goes on from NW_027132559.1 coordinate 21,185,667, forward strand.
TCAGTTAGACCCTGAGCATGTGAGCAAGAACCAGCTGGCTAAGCACTTAAGAGAGAGAATTCTCAATAACACCTCAGAACACCGATCCACCCCATCCAGTGTCCCATCTCCAGCCATGGCCATCTCTGATGCTTTAGAGAAAGGAGATAAAAAGCACCAGAATACAATGGAGGGAAAACATCCCTTTCTGATCCCTGCAGATGACCAGCCAAAGCCCGTAAGCATAAGATTTATAGGAACATAAGTCATGAACTAGAAGGGACCCTCAGGGTTGCGGAGCCAGCCCTCCCCAAGCAACCACATCATACAATCCCACTCATGAATTTGTCCAGCTCTCTCTTAAAAATAAGTTGCTTGCCCCAGCACCTCCTACTGTGAGGCTGTTCCAGAGCCTCACTGTCTTTGACTGACCTTCCTAGAGGCAGCTGCTGATGGGAAGCGCCAAACCAGTACAATGCAGCACCAGCTAAGTTGAGGTAACTAGCAGCAGCCCTAGCTGGCTAGAGTGGAGGGTGGTATCTGTTTAAAGGAAGTACTGATTACAACTGGTGCAAGCCGAGAACAACTAATTTGCCTTGTTACCAGTATTCAGGAGGCAGAAGTAATCGTAACATCCTAACATCCTGGGACTCTATTGCTATAATTATGTTTACATGTGTTTGGGAACATTTTGCTTGTAACATTTCAGTTTTGTTTGCATTTTGCTTGTAATGTTTCATAGTTCAGTTTGCTGTTTAGAAATATTTTGAGGACTTTTGTTACACAAGCAACTGTCTGGCCCATATCTAAGAACATTTACTGTGAATGTGCTTTGTTAGTCTATGTCAGTGGAATAATCCATATTGATCCCTAATTCCACTTTACCATTTTTAGAACTGTAATAACTGTTACTCTCCTCTTTATCTGAAAGTATATATTATTTAGTTGGAATGTAGTTTTAACTGGAAGCTGTAATTTTTGTTTTAAGTTTGTTTTTCTTTGAAGTAGAAATTAGTTAGCATGATTGAGGAATAAATGTTGTGTGTGTAATAATGAAGTAAAAAAGATGCAACTCTAATTCTCCCTAATAACAAAAGGGAGAAAAGCAAGATTTCATTGTAACAATTCTTCCAATCCAGATAACCGAAGAACGTGAACCAAGATAACCCCAAGTCCAGAGGAGTCCACCCCAAGGACAGGAACAAGACAAAGTGTAAGAGATAACATGGACACAATCAGGCTTGCAACAACAGACGGATGATTGACGATCACACCAGCATGCAAAAGCAGCATGACACAGCAAGACCCATAAATCTGTATGGGGATGCATCCCTATAAAAGTGGGGTAAAGACATGGATACTTTGGGTTTTTTCTGCAAACATCTAGGAGCATCGGATTTGCGACCGACAGAGCCTGGCTCCAGCCTCATTCAGCCCACCTGGCCAGTGGGCTGGCTCAAGCTACTCATAGGCTGGTATTTATACTCCACCTGCAGAACATTTGTGTGTGTAGGCAATTGCTTTTTAAAACTTTTGTATTCACAATAAATGCAGCATATTGCCTTGTCCCTCTGCATAAGATAATAAGATCCTGTTGTTTATTTCATTCATAAGTGTAACATTTTGGTGGAGAATTGTGAAAAGGGGAATACCTTGGCATACACCACGGTTATTGTGAATCTGGTGTGCACACCATCTTACAAAAAAGAAAAACCCTCACTGTAGTGAAATTGAGTATTTGTTGTATGTTTGCCAAGTACAGGGCATTGTCGCTGCACCCTACTTTTTTTCCCATTTGTGTGCCTAGTCCAGCGCCACAGCGTTAGGACCAGCTCGAGAAGGTATGGGGCCGTACTGAGGGAAAAAAATGTTTTAAAAAAAGGAACCTAAAACCCCTTATCCCTCCGGGGACTACCCCAACATCCCATTGTCACTCTCCTTCGTAAAAGAAACCACTCCTTTTAGCAGCATCCTCCAAAAATTTGGGTCTAGCCCATGGATGGATCAGGCCCTTGCAGATGTCCGTACTATTTTGAATCTAGAGGATAAATTGGCTCATTACCTGATCGTGTATAACCCATCTGGCCCAACTAAAAAGCTGCAATTTGGCTTTTATGGGAAGCATGTAACAGTGGTTACCTCTGATTGGCGGCAAATCAGAAGTTAATTGCCTCCCTAAACGAAAAATTGAATGAGGCCAATAAGGAAATAAAGCACTGGAAGTCATCTTCCACAGGGGCTCAGAACCAAGCAAACTTTCTTCAAGAAGCCCTCCAGGAGGAGAGGCAACCCCCACCCCCCCAAAAAAAAACACAAAAAAACAAAAACCCAATCTTTGAAAAAAATAATTTGGTCTAAAAATAAGGTTAAAAGGGAAAATCAAGGGTTACAAGGCATAGTAAAAGAGTCGGACACTAGAGCAGGGCAGGGCATTTGCTTGTTATAGCCCTTGTAAATCCCTGATTAAACACTTAAAGCCACAGTTGGCATGTTAAGGGAATGTAATTTATGTATAGCTGTGTAATAATTAAAGCAGTGCCAAAAAAAAAAAATGTGTATGCAGAAATATAGTGTGTAAATTTGTAAAGTTTTAAAGACTAAACCAACACTCATGGTTTATAAAACCCTGCTTTTTTGGTTTAAGATGATTTGGTTTTGTTAGCATTTAACCCTTTTGGGTAGTTCCATACTTTATAAAGATCAATATCTTTTAAAGACCAAAGTCGTGGCTGTAAAAGACACAGGAAATATGGGTAATTCCTCTGTTTTGCCTGCAATCAGCAAAAAAATTTGTAAAAAGAAAAAAGGCATTTTAAGCAATAATCTGCCACCCCCTAAAAGGGGTCGAAAAATGTTCTTTTTGTCTTTCAGAACTTCAGAAAAAGCGGGCATCAGCAAAACAGCTGAAGAGCAACAAAGATTATGTTTTGTGTTTCATGTTTTGTGCTGTTTGTCTTGTTACTAATGTTCTGTAAAATACTGCATTAAGCAAAAACAAAAAACCAAAAAAATAATCAATGAGCACTGTAACTGTATTTACAAAAACATCCTCTATCAGATAAAAAGGAGGAGAAATAAAGGGCAATTTAATTCAATTAATTTAAAATTAAAAAAAAGTCCTGAAAATAAATGTCTTGACAGAATTAAGAATGCTGATTGATTTTGCTAATAGGGTCCTATGGGAAATGTCTCCTGAGACACCCTGGAAGCCTCTGTAAATTTCAGGAAGCTATTGAATAGCCAGCCCTTAAGCTATCTAAAAAACTGGAGTAACTTGTTTAGATTCCAGAAAGCCTAACAATTGCAGAAAGACACCAGAAGGTGTGAGTTTAAAAAAAAAAAAAAAAAAAAAAAGGTAATACAATGGAACATAGATGTACATCTTATTCTCTCCCTACTCTTCTGGCTTGGGTAAAGACCCACCAGAACCCACACACTTGAGTGAGGGGGGAATCTGACCAGCACCATACTGGGAGGGATCAGTACTAAAACAAGAATCCTGAACGCTGTAAATTTAAAAGTAATCAAAAACAAATGAAGTTCACTATCCCAACTGCAAAACAGCTTCATATAAAACCAAATATACACCAATGTGAATTTAGTACAAATAGAGTTAAAAAAAAACCTTAAAGCTAAATGAAAATGCAGAAAAGGACCTGGGGGTTACAGTGGCTAAGAAGCTGGATATGAGTCATCAGTGTGCTCTGGTTGCCAAGAAGGCTAATAGCATATTGAGCTGCATTAGTAGGAGCATTGCCAGCAGATCGAGGGAAGTGATTATTCCCCTCTATTCGGCATTGGTGAGGCCGCATTTAGAGTATTGTGTCCAGTTTTGGGCCCCCCACTACAAAAAGGATGTTGACAAGTTGGAGAGAGTCCTGTGGAGGGTAACAAAAATGATTAGGGGGGTGGAGCTCAAGACTTATGAGGAGAGGCTGAGGGAACTAGGTTTGTTTAGTCTGCAAAAGAGAAGAATGAGGGGGGATTTGATAGTATTCTTTAACTAGCTGAAAGGGGGTTCCAGGGAGGATGGAGCTAGGCTGTTCTCAGTGGTAACAGATGACAGAACAAGGAGCAATGGTCTCAAGTTGCAGTGGGGGGTGGTCTAGGTTGGACATTAGGAAAAAGTTTTTCACTAGGAGGGTGGTGAAGCACTGGGATGGGTTACCTAGGAAGGTGGTGGAATCTCCATCTTTAGAGAATTTTAACCTGAGGCTTGACAAAGCCCTGGCTGGGATGATGGGTTAGTCCTGCTTTGAGCAGGGGATTGGACTAGATGATCTCCTGAGGTCCCTTCCAACTCTAATCTTCTATGATTCTATGAAACATGTAGCAATGGTTAAATGCTACCACATGGTTGTTGTATAAAAGGCAAATAAAAATAAAACTGCTTTGGTTATTGAATGCACTGAAATGCAAATTCTCAGCCTGGCAACACTAGAACATAAAATGTACTGGGTTATATCTGGGAATATCAAGGTATTAGCCCACCTGTTAAGGCAAAAAAAAGGTCATTATTTATACCTATAAATATAAGTGAATGCAATATGTATCTAGAATGGTCAAAGCGGACTTGTTACGGGGCGAGATCACTGTTAAGATTGCCCACCAACAATCCATAGAGGCAGAGCTGTGGAAAGTTAGCCCACTCCCCATGTTATGCCTGGGATCGTTCTGGCTGTCTCACATTTCAAGCCAGTGGGCTGGAAAAAAGGAAAAACTATTGGACACCCGAGGGTGTACCACTTGGAGCCCTCAAAGGTGGGTGTGCTCTTCCCTGCTTGTCGCTCCTGAGCCATGCAGTAGAGATGTATCATTAAAAACATGTATATGAAATTAAATTAGATTAAAGATGGATATTATGGTTAAAGCAATTCTGCCTGATGTGAATTAACTTGTAAAAGTTTTGGGGGGAATGGAGTAAAACTGTGTTTCCCACTCATTGTCTGCCTCCTCCAGGCTGTTCTATATAAGCAGCCATGGTTGATGTCCGTGGGGTATAGCAGGGTCTAAATTTCATCCAGGGAACAGCTGTAGGGTGATGCCCTGGTTACAGTATAAGATTCTGTCACCCCGAGTTCAACCCTTGCCCCAGTCACCTGTGTTAAACCAGTTCACTTGGGCTCTGTACACATGAGGAAGATCTCATCCATTAATTCTTTCTTCACCCTGATCACTTACAGGTATTTGTATAATTCTGAGACTTTCAGGAGTTCCTAGTCAAACAGGAATCTTCATGGTTGCCTAAAAATCTGGCTTTGAGATAGATTGCAACATTTGCATCCTTTGAATCATGCAGCATTGCACTGTATGAAGCAAGGCAGGGTAATATAGGCTTAATACACACTTACCGAGAAATCCGTCAACTTCCTAACTACACTGTCAATGCAGCGCTAATCCTTTTGAGGAGATGGTTTAATTGAATCAACTTCGATTGAGCGGGTCTTCACTGCCACTCAATCGATCCGGATAGATAGATCTGACGACGGCGAATTTGCCCATAGTCAGGTCACTGAAGTTCACATATGCTTCAGGAAATAAAACAAGGAAATTACATTCTAATTACCTCCTGGAAAGTTTGTATATTTGCTCTAGGCCTTAAGGAAAACGTAACTAAGTGCTAAGAAGCTGGAAGATTTCTCAGGTTAGTGGAGTTTACAGCTCAGTCAAAATGGGCAGGACATAGTCTTTTGGCTTTCGTAGGTCAATCTAGTTTATCTGTTGCTATAAAAGGATAGAAGAGGAAACACCCTGTGTGTGGTGAGAAAATAAGCAATTTACCTGAATGAATGGCATGCCTGAATGAAGCAATAACAGGGTGTAGCACCATATATTGCTGAGATAATATGTTTTATATTTTCTCTAAAGACACCAAAATTGGCACAGAGTCCTGTTGGTGAGAGGGGAGGCTGCAGCAGTAGAAAACAGTACTTGTAAAAGTGCCAAAAATGGGAATTCCTATTGGGGACAGTATGTGACCCACATGGCTGTGATGAACTGATTCAAAACATCCCTTCTGCAGCCTCCAACAGCATGGCTTCTATGGAACCCTGGCAGACTTTAAAGTGCTCTTCTGTGGCATAAGTTATAACCCTGGAGTGGGCAAGTCGTGGTGAGGGAAACACTGCAAGGTTCACTCTCCCAAAGGTCACTGCCTCCTGGGGCAACAGCAGGGCTGAATCTGGACCCACATCAAAAAGGAAGCTGAAAGTTGACTATTCAGCAGTATTAGAACAGGTTGGCTGGTGTTCAGAAGGAAATATTTCTTCACACGACACACAGTCAACTTGTGGACTCCTTGCCAGAGGATGTTGTGTGGGCCAAGACTATAACAGCATTCAAAAAAGAATTAGATAAGTTCATGGAAGATAGGTCCATCAATGGCTATTAGCCAGAATGGGCAGGGATTCCTGTTTGTCTGAAGCTGGGAATGGACAATGGGATGGATCATTTGACGATTACTTGTTCTGTTCATTCCCTCTGAAGCACCTGGCATTGGCCACTGTTGGAAGACAGGATACTGGGCTAGATGGGCCATTGGTCTGACCCAGTATGTCCATTTTTATGTTCTTATGTCATTTTGGTATGACAAATGTGCATTGCCTAAAACACCTAGGCCTTGTCTACACTTAAAATTTTGCCACTTTAACTGTGTGAGCATAGTTAAAGCAATAGAAACACCCTAGTACTGACATAGTTATAGAATGCATATACCAGTATAGCAGTATAGCAGTATAGCTCCTTCTGATTTGGGGAACCAAAATAAACTACGCTGGGATTAAATGCTTTATAGCAGTATAAGTGCAATGCTTTTTATTTACATACTTGAAAAATGTCTTATTAGTTTTCTACTTGTTCATTTGCGCCATCTTTTTATTTTGTTTATCTTAGGTACTTATATGGTCCCCAATACTGTAGTAATTGATCACCTCAACAACATCTTTAATATATTTATCCCTACAATACCTTTGTGAGGTAAAGAAGGACTGTTAGTTCAACTGAGACAGACTAAAAATCTAAGAAGCCTTTGACAAAGCAGGTAATTGAACTTGGCTTTTCCATATTCCAAGCTATCATCCTAACCTGTAGACTACCCTTCCTTTCTAACTAGCTTTTTTCAGGTCATTGCTTCAAATAGTGTCTTCCCAAGGGACTGAGGAGCCTCTGGAACTTGCATGGACTTGCTTTCAGCAAGACTGTGGTATACAGAAGGGAACCTCCCCATGTTTGACCTCATATGAAATATGAAGTAAATATTTGATGTCTGTGCATAACCGTATTATTGGCCAAATCACTTAGTCTGTATTCAGTGCCATTGTCTACTTTATGGTGGCTATTATTGTATCAGGTGCAGGACAGGAAACACAGTGGATTTCAGCTCACTGAGTAACGTTCCGTCAGCGGGGAGGCAAGTGGCAATTGCTTTTCTTTATCTTATTCTTTTCCTCTACATCACTGTGAAGTCTTTAGGGCAGGGATCACTCTCCTTAAAAAAAAGCCAAACGAGCACATTGTCGGAGCTATACAAATAACAAAGAGTCATTATGGCTGTCTACATCACTCAAAAAACATCCTTAGACAGCTAGTTCAGGGTGCTTATTGTTTGATTGAGATTTCACCATTCTCCAGGATCATACATTTGGAGGGGAGTTTATTGACATATGTATATGCTCTCAGGAATCAGAGCTTCAAGTAGGGTGACCAGATGTCCCAATATTATTGGGACCGTCACAATATTAGGGGCTTTGTCTTATATAGGAAACTGTACCCTCCGCCCCCCCCAAAAAAGTGTCCCGATTTTTCACACTTGCTATTTGGTCACCCTAGCTCAGTGGTTATCAACCCACGACCCACTTGTGGCCCACTCAGCACACAGCTGCAGCCCATGTGACATCCTCAGGGCCATACAGGTAGTATATATAGCATGGATGCAGCCCACATAACATATTGAGAGCTGCATCTGTGGCCCATTATGGTAAATAGATTGAGAACCACTGCCTAGATTCAAGTCCTTCTCATTCAGGGGGATCCCAGTGTAACACCCAAGCCTGTTTAAGATGTCCTTATGTGCATCATGAATCTCACAACCATGTGACTGAATCAAATTGCTGCCTCGCCAGGAGTGGCAACAATGAAAATGGATTTCTATTTCCTCTGAGGTTGTATTCTGTCATTGACTTTCAGTCAACGTCTAATAAGTAACCTAGGTAGGGGAGTGACAGAATAAATGGTTAAAAAAAACAGTACTTAGCATTTACAGAGCACCTTTCATCAGAGGATCTCAAACTGTTTAAAGATAGGAGTGGAAAGTTTAACTCTTACGTAAATAAGAAACCCCGAAGGCAATGTAAAAATAAGTTACCTATCTTGGTAATGCTTATGGGTACTTACTATCTTATTCTCTTTGGAGGACAAAGACAGTTGCAATAGATTAATCCAAAATGCATTTTCATCTTGAGGCTGCAGTTTTTATAATAGCTCATCCTCACTTCAGAGTCCATGGAACTCAATTCTGATTCAGATCCTGAAGAGATAATGGGCAGATAAAAGAGTAAGAGAAATATACTACATCCATCTTCTTAATACATAGCAAGAGGTCACAGATTAATGTCAAGAACTCCCTACTCAAGTGATAAAATATCCGCTTTTTCCATGAGCATCCTGGGCCACATCCTTAGCTAGTATAAATGAGCCTCTTTTTTCCAGTTCAAACTTTAACGAGCTAAGAATAATTTTAGTTTGTGAGGGTAAATGAACATTCCATGAAGACTACAATTATGCAGATTGCTCCTGGCAACAGAGCAAGCGCACCATTTGGGTTGCCCCTTCATCCCCCATGGTGCTTCATACCATGTGTTAATTTTATGAATGATACATAACTAAAATGTGTGATTTGTTTTCCTGCTACTTCTAGCTTACAATTTTCCCAGTTTGCTCCTGCTAATCCCACAAATCCTCCAACTCAAGCATCTACCTGCTGGCATCATGAAAAGGGTTGCCCACGCTAGTTTACAAAGCATTTCCTCAGGACAGTACTGATGATGAACAACTGACATCCCACTATCAACCTCAGCCTGGACCAATCCACACAAGAAATCCACTTCCTGGACACTATAATAAAAATAAAGGATGGGCACATTAATACCACCCTATACCGAAAACCAACTGACCGCAATGCATATCTTCATGCCTTCAGCTTCCACCCTGAACACATTACACGACCCATTGTCTACAGCCAAGCCTTAAGATACAACCGGATTTGCTCTGATCCCTTAGACAGAGACAAAAACCTACAGGATCTCTATGAAACATTCCTAAAACTACAATACCCACTTGGAGAAGTAAAGAAATAAATTGACAGAGCCAGACGGGTACCCAGAAGTCACCTACTACAGGACAGACCCAACAAAGAAAACAACAGAACCCCACTGGCCATCACCTACAGTCCCCAGCTAAAATCTCTCCAGCACATCATTAAAGATCTACAACCTATCCTAGCAGATGATCCATCTCTCGCTCAGGCAGTGGGCGGCAGACCCATCCTGGCTTACAGACAGCCCCCCAACCTGAAGCAAATACTCACCAGCATACACCCTACAAAAAATCCTACCCAGGAACCTATCCCTGCAACAAACCCCGTTGTCAGCTCTGCCCACACATCGTCTCTAATGACATCATCACTGGTCCTAACCACATCAATCACACCATAAGAGGCTCATTCATCTGCATATCCACTAATGTTATATATGCCATCATGTGCCAGCAATGCCCCCTCTGCCATGTACATTGGCCAAACTGGGCTATCACTACGCACAAGGATAAATGGACACAAATCAGACATAAAAAATAACAACATCCATAAACCAGTGGGAGAACACTTTAATTCCCCAGGGCATTCTGTCTCTGACCTGAGAGTTGTTCTACAAAAAAACTCCAAAAACAGACTTCAAAGAGAAACTGCTGAGTTAGAAATGATCTGCAAACTTGACACATTCAAACTGGGTTTAAACAGAGACTTGGAGTGGCTGTCTCACTACAGAAGGTAAATTACTTTGCTCACCCATTCTCACCTCCTACTCAAAGGCCGTCATTAGGTCTTAAGTACCGGACTCCACCTCCCCCATTGTTCTCAATGCACCTGGATATCTATAAGATGCCTCTGTGTTTCCTATTTTCTGTATTACTGCATCTGAAGATGAGAGCTGAAATCTCGCGAAAGCTTATGTCTACAAATATTAAATTTGTTAGTCTTTAAAGTGCCACAGAACTCTCGTTTTTGCTGTATACAGACTAACACGGCAACCCCTCTGGAACTGTATTTTCTGTTACCCTATTTCCTGGTAAGTCCAAAACTGTGTGTGTCATTGGCAAATTATTTTACTCTGGTGACACTTTGGTGACAAAATTGGCCACAGAAATTTGGCTAATTTGTTAACATATGCTCCACAGACAATATCTCAAAATTTGTTATCCGTGTGTGTCTGGTTCTGATTCCTAATGTACCACGTTGAATAAAAAGTTTGTCTTTGATTTTCGATCAGTCGCAGACAGGAAATAAAATTGCCTGAGCTGCTCAACAGGGGAAGCAAGTGAAGGTCTCTTCAATTCACCTAGCATTTCCATATCACAGCATATCCTAACTAAAACACTTTAACCAACAATTTTTATTGTATTTTATTCATAATGTGCTATGAGAGTGTACTAAAGTATTAATTGCTTCTACAGTTTAAATTACCAATTAATGTTTCTGTATAAGGAAACTTTCAGTGCGTTCAAATAAAAGCGCCATATATGCCAGAAGGATGAGCTGTCATGGTAAAAGATAGTTTGGTTAGGCTTAGGCAAATGGCAGGTGGCCTACAGGTTCTGATGGGATGAGGAATCATGCATCATGAGATTGACTGAAGGTGGGATATTGGATGGAGAATGGTGTCTCATAGACTCACAGGTTAAGGTCAGAAGGGGCCATCATGATCTAATCTGACCTCCTGCGCATTACAGGCCACAGAACCTCACCCACGCATTCTGGTAATAGACCCATAACCTCTGGCTGAGTTACCCAAGTACTAAAATCATGATTTCAAGATTTCAAGTTACAGAGAATCTACCATTTACACTAGTTTAAACCTGTAAGTGACCTGTGCCCAATGCTGCAGAGAAAGGCAAAAAAAACCCCAGGATCTCTGCCAATCTGACCCAGGGGAAAAATTCCCTCCCAATCCCAAATATGGTGATCATGTAGACCCTGAGCAAGTGAGCAAGACCCACCAGGCAGATATCTGGGAAAGAATTCTCTGTAGTAACTCAGAGCCCACCCCATCTAGTGCCCCATCACCAGCCATTGAAGATACTTGCTGCTAGCAGTCGCAGATGGGCTACATGCTGTCTGGCTGTAAACAGTTTCATCATAACATCCCCTCCATAAACTTATCAAGCTCAGTCTTGAAACCAGTTAGGTTTTTTGCCTCCACTCCTCCCCTTGGAAGGCTGTTCCATAACTTTACTCCTCTGATGGTCAGAAACCTTTGTCTAATTTCAAGGCTAAACTTCTTGATGGCCAGTTTATAGCCATTTGTTCTTGTGTCCACATTGGTGCTTAACTTAAATAACTCTGCTCCCTCCCTGGAATTTATCCCTCTGATTATTTATAGAGAGCAATCACATCTTCCCTCTGCCTTCTTTTAGTCAGGCAAACAAGCCAAGCTCTTTGAGTCTGCTTGGCTTTTGGAAGTTCTCACTTTATCCCTACACTTTCTGCTCTGCAAGATGTAGCTTTCCTTGCTGATCCATTCCATCTTCCATTCCTTGAAGGCTTTCTTCTTTCTTTAATTACCTGTTTGAGATGTTAAGTCATCCAGCTTGGTCTGCAACCCTTCCCTATGAATTTTTCCCCTTGCTTGGGATGCAAGCTTTAGATACTTTAAGTCAAAGTTGCAGAAACTAACTCCAAGCCTCCTCCACATTCAGATCCTTAAGTTTTTCAGTCCAGTCTACCTGCCTAACTAATTCCCTTAATTTTTTTAAGTTTTCCCTTTTTAAATCAAAGGCCCTAGTTGCAGATCTATTTTTGTTTATCCTTTCATTTAGTTTAAACTGAATTAGCTCATGATTACTCAAACTAAGATTGTTCTCTATAACCAGTTCCTCTATGAGGTCCTTTCTACGCACCAATACCAAATGTAAAATGGCATCATCTCTTGTTCAGCCACTATTTGGTGAAGAAATCTGTCAGGTATCACATCCAAGAAAATCTGGTCCCTACTATTATTAGTAGCACTTGTCCTCCAATCTATATCTGGAAAGTTAAAAAGTCTCCCATAATAACACAATTCCCAGAAGTATTTATTTCATTAAAGAGTTCTGTATCCATATTCAAATCAGATCCTGGGGGTCTGTAGCATACCTCAAGCACTATCCATGGGGAACCTCTGGTAGCTTTCTTCCCCAAAGTGATTTTGGCCCAAACAGACCGTGTCTTATCCATTCCACCACTTCTAATTTCTTTACAGTCTACCTCATAATTAATGTACAATGATACTCCACCATCTTTGCCTTTAATTCTGTCTTTCTTGAACAGCACATACCTTTTAATATCTGTTTTCTAGTCATGACTATTATTCAAGCATGTTTCTGTTATCCCTCTAATATCTGGTTTCACTTCCTGCACCAGTAGTTCTAGTTCTTCCATTTTGTTATGCAGGCTCCTTGCATTGATGTACAAACATCTGAATCGTTGCTGCTTGGCTTCTTCCACATTCTTCGCCCTATTGGGTACAGTCCTTCTACTGCCAGTATCACCTACCTGACTGCTAGCTTCACTGGTATTGGCACTATCTTTCCTCTTAATGCCCATTCTCTTACCCACTGCTTTTCCTTTCTCCTTTGCTCTATCCTTCACTTGATTTTCCTCTCGCTCAATGTTAAAATCAGGTTTGGAAATTATATGAGCATCTCCCAACAGTTTCCCCCAAGTTCCTAGTTTAAAGCTCTTTTAATCAGTTGTGCCAACCTCCACCATAGAAATCTATTTCTCTCCCTACTTAGGTGGAGTTCATCCCATGAGAACCGTCCTCGGTCCATGAATGCCTCCCAATGATCGAACATCCCACAGCCCTCCTGATAGAACCACTGCCTGAACCATCTGTTGATCATCATAATATTGCTCCGCCTTGATCCTCCTCCTCTAGGGACAGGTAGAATCCCACTGAAGATCACCTGAGCCTCAGTTTCCTTAAGAGTCTTCCCCAGCCTGGCATAGTCTCCCTTAATACGTCCCAGTGAGAATCCAGGTGTATAATTTGTTCCCTCATTAAGGGCAATCAGTGGATTTTTTTCCTGCTCCCAGTAGGATCCTTTTCAGACTCAGTTCCACAGTCCATATCTTAGCTCCCAGCAGACAGCACACCCTTCTGTTCTCCATCTCAGGTCTGGTGACAGGCCTGTCTTTTCTTCTTAGCAGGGAGTCACCAGTCACCAGTCACACTGCCTTTTTGTGGTGATGATGTGACTCTCTGGCCTTCCCCCTGTTCTTTCTTTCTGTATCAATCAGTTGAGAGTGATATTTTTTGCTTTAGGAATATAAATGGCTCAAGACTTCCACTTGAGAAAATTATTTGTAAATCTAATAACAGATGTATTTGTTCTGCAAAGGACCTCCTGCAGAGACTCATGATCTATTCCTTTTTGCTGAGGGTCTTCATTTTTTAAAAAACGATTCAAATTTTGAACAGTGCTTCAGAAGAACTGCAGAATGAAACCCTGAATTTATCTAGTTCCCTGGAATTAGTAGCAAGCAGTGTCACTGCTCTTGAAAAAATGAGATCATCTGAAAGCAAATGGAAGGAGTTATGTAATGAAGTGAAAACATAGCCAAGAAACTTGAAATTCCCATCCCTCTCAGGCAGTAGCAAAAGATGACCTCAGCACTGCAAAGACAGCAAGATTCACGAAGAACAAACAAAATATACTCCAAGCTGGCACAGCTCTTTGTTTCTGGCACCCTGGATCAGTCATCTGCATATGACGTTCTCAAAAGCAGTCAACAATATAGAAAAACTGATTTCCATGCTGGATGAGTTGCTGTTGAGCTTGAAGACAATCCACCTGTAACTCTAGTTTGCTGTCTGCACTATGTGCTTGTAATCCAAACAGTGACCATTTTCTTGATTACAACAAACTAAAAAATAGTAGCAGCTTACTATGCATCAGCATAGTCTTGATGCAGAAGTTGAAGCTGCCAAGATGCACATTGCACCACAAAAAATTGACATCAGTTTCTGAATTCTGGAATGTGCTGAATGAATTTCCAATGGATTATCAGATTTGGTTATCAATTGTCAATTTTGTGTTGAGCTCCCAGATTCTACAGCATCAAAAGGGAGGCACTTCTCTGTGCTAGAGTGAGTTTAAGGGTTTGGCTACACAAACATTTATTTCACAGAAAGCTAGGATGTAAATTTACCCTGCACTAGCTTGCCATATACTAACTATCCCTATAAACTCTGCTGATGTGCATTAACAATTCATTAATGCACTTTGATCTAGTTCTCTTTGAAACAAAACTAGATCAAAGTGCATTAATAAACTTTTAATGCACATCAGCAGGATCCGTAGGGATAGTTGGTCCGCAGCAGGCCTGCATGAAATAGATTCACATCCCAGCTTGCCACAAACCAGGGCTTCAATTCAGCCGGAGCCAATTGAAACAGAGCTCTGGTAAATATTTTCAAACCCACGGGTGCCCTGGCACCTCCTGTGAGGCAGAAGTCCTGAGTTCAGGGGTGTCCCCCAACCTCTATGGGGGATAAATCCCTGACACCCCTCGCCCCACAGCAGAAGCCCGGAGCCCCGAATGAGGGAGCGGGGGACAACTTGGAGGGCTCTAGGAAGTAGTGTCAGAAAATAAGCCCCGCTGCAAATTAAATGTTTCTGTAGACGAATCCAAAGATTGCTTAAGATCCAGAATGGCAGATGGGCACTTAAGTGATGTGGTACTCTTGGCCTCTGAATGTGAAGCTGCAAACCATCTGGATGTCAGTAAGGCCATTGATTATTTTGGCAAGATGAGACAGAGATATTATCCACTCTTAAGGCTGATATCAGACTTTTTTGCTCCTATGTACTTTTAAACTTCCCCTCCACCCCCCCCTTCAAACAGTGTTGCACCCTAGCTGTTTCCTATGGAAAAAGGCTCCAATTCCAACATCCGAAAATGTACCTCAGATTCTCAGCACTTCTACCTTAATCTTATGCTTGTGATAAATGAATTGTTTCATTCTCCGCTCCACAATTTGCAACATGATTAACTAGCTACTAAAAATTTCATTTATAAACAATTTGATGCAGGGGTGGCAGAACCAGATGGGATGGGGGAGAAAGAAGCAGAGAAGGCTTGTTCCCACGCAATGGAAATAAGATGGGGAGCTCCGCCCCCATGTAAACCCATTCACAGAGAGGCCAGAGGCGGAAGTGGGACCCGGAGAGGCTGCCACAGCTCCTGGGATTAAGCCATGGAGCAGGTAGGAACTGCTGGACCTCTTTCCCAGCCTGGAGCTAGCCGCCCCTTCCTTGCCAAGTCTCAAGGTATGTCTACGCTGCAGGGTGAAATTGACTTACTTAAAGTTGACTTTCACCCGCCAATTTTTAGAATTCGCTGGATTGTGTCCACACCACGCTCCTTGCGCCGGGCTCATGCGTCCACACTCGCCACGATTGTGTCGGCAGTCAAAGCAGCGCACTGTGGGTAGCCATCCCACAGTGCAACTAGCAGCGATGGCTGTTGGGATGAGATTCATCATCCCGTCATGCAATGCTCCTTCCCCCTCCCTTCGTCTCCCAAACAAACAGGAAACCGATTTTCGTGCCATTTGTTTATGCTGCGCGCTTGCCATTGCTGAGGAGACATGGAACTAACTCATCTCTGCACTATTATTGTGAGCATCACAAATACATCTCGACTTATCATTGAGTATTTTCAAAGAAGAGCGAGAAGCTGAAGCACAGGCAACCACTATGCTACCGAGGCTGCCCTCCTACAAGCCATCGAGTGGAACAATTCCCTATTGCTGCAGGCCGTAACGCATCATCTGCTGTCCGTAGAGCACCAGTTCTGATCCCAGGAAACAAGCACAGACTGGTGGGACCATATCGTTATGCAGCTGTGGGATGACGACCAGTGGCTGCAAAACTTTCGTATGTAAAAGGTCACTTTCCTTGAACTTTGCTCAAAGCTGACCCCGTCCCTGAAGTGCGTGAATACTTGCTTGAGACAGGCTCTGACACTGGAGAAGAGAGTGGCCATCACTCTGTGGAAGTTGGCAACCCCTGACTGTTACCGCTCGGTTGGGAATCACTTCGGAGTCGGTAAATCTACAGTTGGCGCCGCCATGATTCAAGTGTGCAGGGCCATTAATAGACTTCTGCTACGAAGGCTAGTGACTTTGGAAATGTGCGGGACATAGTGGATGGGTTTGCTGTGATGGGGTTCCCAAACTGTGGGTAGGCCATTGATGGCATGCACATCCCTATCTTAGCACCTGCTCACCTAGCAAACTAGTACATAAACCACAAGGGGTACTTTTCCATGATCCTGCAGGCCCTTGTGGATCACAGGGGTCGTTTCACTGACATCTATGTGGAGTTGTCTGGAAAGGTGCATGATGCGTGCGTATTTAGGAATTCGGGGCTGTTCTCTAACATGCAGGCGGACACTTTCTTCCCAGACTAAAAAATTCACATCGGGAGTTTGGAAATGCCAACAGTGATCCTGGGGGATCCTGCTTACCCCTTGCTCCCTTGGCTAATGAAGCCATACACCGAGCATCTTGACAGCGACAAGGAGCATTTTAATAACAGGCTAAGCACTTGCAGAATAGTTGTTCAATGTGCGTTTGGGCATTTAAAGGCCAGATGGAGAAGTCTCCTCACTAGGCTGGACATGAATGAAAAGAACATCTCCTCAGTGATATCTGCGTGCTGTGTTCTTCATAATGTGTATGAAGCAAAAGGGGAAAGGTTCCCCCAGGGTTGGGCTATGGAGGCAGAACGACTGGCCACCAATTATGAGCAGCCAGATGCCAGCAATACGCTGAGAGCTAACCGCGTGTTGCTTTGCATTAGGGAAGCTTTGAAAACCAGGTTCTGCAATGAGGTGCAGTAATGATTTCTGTTCCTGTATGTTATGTGCCTTTGCTTTAAATCCCCCCTACCATGGACGTCAGTACCCTCCAAATCCCTCCCAAGCAAGATCTGAATTAATAAAGAAACATGTATTGAAACGAAGCAAACTTTTATTTATGAACATTCAAGTCAGTGAGGTCGGGGGGCTCGTGTTCATTCACAGTCTCCAATGGTAGTGTGGTTGCTTGCAGGCCAGCTGTTAGCATGTCCACCGCTGCTTTCTGCTCGCCTCCACCGAGGTGGAGTGCACCACATACTGCAGCCTGGCCATTCTCCTCCAAGACTGCTTGAGGGTGGAGGAGGAGGAGGGGGAGGGCAGTAAAGCCATAGGCTGAAGAGCTTTATGGAGGGGCTGCAGCGGGACTTAGTCCAGCCGCCGCTCCTCCTGAAGCTCCACAAGCCGCCGGAGCACGTTTGCCTGGTCGCGCATGAGTCGCAGCTTCTCATGCGTGGTACTGTGATCATGCTCCAGCATCGCTCTTCGACTCTCCCTGTCCATGTCCATGTTCTGGGACAAGGTCATCCGCCATGCTCGGAGCTCTGTCTCTGCAGCCGTAGAGGCGTTCATGAGCTCGCCAAACATGTTGTCTCTTGGGGTTTTTTTTCCTCTTCCTAATCTGTGAAAGTCTTTCCGCAGCAGTTCGAGTGGGCTGGGCCAAGCCCGAGGCGTCTACAGACCGAAATGAAATGCACAACGGTGCCATTGTTAGCATAGGCAGGGAAATGAACGAAATGCAACAATGTATAAAAACTCCCCTTGCTGTGCACAAGGGTAAGACAGACCCTCATTCCATTCCGCACATCCCAGAAGGGTCAGCTCGCTGTGTCGTTACAGAGATGATAAGCTAGGGGCAATGTACTATGCTTAGAGAGGATTAGAAAAGATTATTTCAAATGCCCTGTTTGAGAGGGGTGCCTGGGTGTCACGGTTTAATTAAGATGACCATTTTGTCACAAGGTGGACATGGGATCTGGGAGCAGCATGCGGGGGAGGGGAGCGGGGCCTTAATAGTGTCATTTGAAACCATAGCCAAATAATTAAAGTGACTTTACTGGGGCTATACAATGGGGAATAAACATGCGCCGTCTTCCCTATGTGACCATGAGCGATATCAGTCTCCTGAGGGTAATGCACAAGGAAAGGGAAGATTTGCTGCATGCAGCAGGGTACCGGCCTGGCCTTTACACCGCTATGCTGTGTTCCACCATGATTCTGGCTCCCTTGATTGCAGCATGGCGCAGAAAAGTATCCTACCGGGGAGGAAGGAACAAGGCTGCCCTCCTCTGAAACCTTGTGCAAAGGATAACGGATTACCTAAATGAAAGTTTCCTTGAGATATCAACTCATGATTCTCGGAGTTCATCTCTGCACATAAATAATCTGTTCTGGGAGTAGCCGCCCAAGACAGTACACTAAACCCCTGAAATCCCCTTTTTCTCCCCCGGCCCCTTAAAAAAGAAAAGAACTGCTAAGAAGAAAAAAAACAAAACTTACCAGATGTGCCTTCCCCAGGATCATTAGTGCTGTCCTGCATGCTGCTGGACTGCTGTGGGGTCAGGAATAGATCCTGACTGTCTGGGAGAAGGGACACCCCACTCTCCTGCACCCTACTCTCCTCCTCGTCCATGGAGTCCTCATCATTGTCCCTGGAGTGGGATGGAGTGGAGGTATCGATGCTGCGTGGTGGCACCGTGGCAGGGTCCCTGCCGAGAATGGCATTCAGCTCCTCGTAGAAGTGATGTTTTTGGGCAAGGAGCCAGAATGGCTGTTAGCTTCCCTGGCCTTTGGGTATGCCTGCCACAGCTCCTTGATTTTCATGCGTTACTGCTGTGCATCCCGGTTGTGTTCCTTCTCCAGCATGCCCTGAGATATCTTCCCAAAAATGTTCAGATTCTTTTTGCTGGCTCTGAGCTGAGCCATAACGGACTCCTCGCCCCAAAGACCGATGAGGTCTAAGACCTCTGGTTGACTCCATGCTGGAGCGCGTTTGGGTCTTGTGGTATCCATGAGGAGTCCAGTGACAAAGCTCTCGCCATGCTGGCAGCACAGGAAATGAAAATTCAAATGTTCCCAGTACATAGGGGGAGGGTCATTTCTGGGTAGCGTGACCACGTAACAACAGAGCGCAAATGTCCAGAGCAGTCACAACGGGGCATTCTGGGATACCTCCCAGAGGCCAGGAACTTTGAAATACGTCACGCTCTGTCTACACTGATGCAAAATCGAACCAATAAAATCGAATTAGGCGCTATGCCACTTGCGGAGGTGGTTTTATTAAGTCGACTTTTGATGCATGTTAAGTCGACGGCACTGCCATGACAGTGTAGACGCAGGCTTTCAGAGATCGACGTGACGTTACATCGACCTCCGTCGCCAGTGTAGACCAGGCCTCAGTAGCTCTGCTTCTTCCCCATCCTATCCCTCTGCCTCAATACACAGCAAGCTTCCGCCACTCCTGATTTAATGGGACCACATCAGAAGAAAAGTTGATACAGTATTGTACATGGTTAATGTTTTAAGTTAGATTGAGGAAAGCTATGAAACCACTAGGAATTATTTTTGGACTTGAAACAACCAGGGACCACACCACAGAATGCAGTGAATGTCATTCAGGCCTGAAAATGAGGGATTACACATATGGGTATAAATAGATTTTATACGGTAAAAATAAATTATTTGATTTCTCTCTACTAAAAGTAATAGCAATGTATCATAAGGTGTGACTGAACTGCTATCAGTGAAAAGGTTAAAAGATCAAGGCTGTGGGCTCAATAATATTTTATTGGGTTTATCTCCTGTGTGTTCTGAACTTATGTGTTCTGAACTTATAAAACTGTTGATTTATAAGCTTGAGAATTAGGCGTTTATGGTACTAGGTTTGCATGCCACACATACAGATTGCTTTGCTTTGAAAGTTGCTTGTTTGTCCTTTCTTGGTAATTTTGTTATGGGAAACCTACATGAATTGTTATTAAAATTTAGGAAATAATCACAACAAATGCTCCTGAAATAGACTGGTTTTCACATTTTATCCTTCAAAATCTCCAAGAATTTATAGGGGCCTAAGTGACCCTGGACATCTGTTCAAAGATTCCTTAGAATGGAGTTAATAATGCAAACACTGACACAGTCCATAAAACTGTATTCTAGTCTAAAATCTGGAATACTGATAAAACACATGTTCTGAAAAGGAGCTATTTGACAATAGTTAACCACATATGAACAAAAATATTATACTTCCACTACAGTCAATTCAGTTTTTAATCTGCTCTAGAATAAAAATCATTTTTATTCAAGAATATTAGCGCACTTCCAAATTGGAGTAACTATTCCAAAATAAGGTGATTTTTATTCTGGAATGTAGTGTTCATGCAGGGAATTATTCCAGAATAGCTATTGCAGAATAGTTTATACCCGTCAATTACCCCATGCAGACAAGTCCTACAGCAAATTGGATAAGGGTTGTACAATAAGGTCCTTAATAATCATCCTTGAAGTTGCCAAACATGATGCATTTGCACTTAGCTCAATGGTATATGTTTCACACAGTATTGATATTTTTATTGTAAAAATGCTGTGAATGAGACCATTGACTGTGGCATTTAAAAGAGAAAATAGAAGTGGGTGAAAACCTTAGAAGTCATTCTTGAAAGTTTGAGTTTTTCTTTTAACAAATACGCCCTCAAATAATATAATATGTTCAAAGTCCAAAATAGAAAAAAATCAGAGGAGCATTCACAAAATCTTATTGAAAAATGACTCAGGATTGTATTATTCTTAGTTATTTTGGATTCTACTTTATACCAAATAAGGCAGGCAAAATCAGGACCAAAATACTTACGTCCTTCATTGTTACAAATCCAGGTCCATTTCTACTGCAGTGCCCCAGAATTCAACATTCAGAGAGACATCGGAGCTACCAGTTCTTCTAAGGCTGCAAGAGAATGGAGCCACCGCCCAGGAGCTAAGGTAAGATGAGGGTTTTTAAAAAGATTTTTTTAAAAACCTGCTATTTACATCTAAGTATTTTTACTTTATATTTCAAAACATGTTTTAAAAATCTGACACTGGTGTACAGCAGAGAGTAGTAGCTCTAATAGAGTGGTAACTGTCTATTGGGTGACTATTATGCACTCTACAATTTGCAAGGTGAGTATTTACATTTGGAGAAGTCATTTGGTTTATTCAATCAGTGCTTCCACATATTCAAAGAGATTATTAAAAGAATCCCAAATCTGTTAAACATTTGTTAATTTTTTTTGTTTTATCGGTTTATTATAAACTTAATTTTAAGAACAAGTAATTTGAAATATCAGGTCTGACTCTGCTCTCATTGAAGTCTATGTTCAAATTCTCTTGGTGAAAGATCAGTCCTTTAGTCTCATGGGTAAAGCTAAACTTACCCTGTTAAGACCATTTATTGCTGGAGTCTACAAACAGATAATTGTATGTACTCTGCCTATAATGCCCTGCAATAATTAACTACAAAGGGACGTAGGTGAAGAAAAGAGACTTAACTATGAATTTCCCTAAAGTTTTTGTTGGTTTGTGACGAGTCGGAACCAAACGGTATCAGGAAAAAGTTCGTTTTGGGTACGGGGAGTCAGAGAGGCAGTGACAAGGCTTATTTTCTTAACCAAAAGTTTTTATTTTAAACAAATGATAGAAAGGGCTTGGAGAAACTTGTGCACGAAAGTACAAAGTGCACCACCCAAAAGGGGGCTATGAATACATGTAACCGCTAACAATTAACAAGCAACAAATAGATTATACTTACAAATCCTAAGCAGTAATACATTACTTTGGCCAGTTTCAGGTTCAGTTCTCCGTTTGCTTTAGATTCTGCAGACGGGGTTTCGCCGCCTGCCTTAGATTCTGGAGGCGGGGGAGGGTCGCTTACCGGGTGATCAGTCCGTAGCGAAGCGGGCCAGGGAGAATGCGTCAGCCCACCTAACTAACACGCATGAGATTCTTGGTGTTAGGTGATTCATTTCCTCTCCAGAGACTGTTGCTTGGCTGCTTGCTTTTATAAGTTGTACCTGCAACAGTTTACTATGCCTTGGTGACCATTGGCTGTTGGCTTTTAGCCAACAGAGGCTTCCACATCGCTGGGCATTCGCTGACCATGCACCAGCCAGGTGATGTAGTCAGGTGATGTGGCCTGAGACCTATGTCATTCTCCTACAAGGTGATGTATACGTGCAGTTCCTGTTGCTGAGTCAACTCCCCCCAGGCTGCTTCTGGGTTAGCATGGGTGACAGTGGCACGGCAAACGCCATTTTATAATTCCGTTCCCACAGTTTGTATCACAGTGTTAAAGGGAATCACCAGCATTTTTCTATCAAATCCCATATAGAAAAATATTTAGAAAGAAAGCCATAAAAATAAAAAGTAATGTTCAATTTGTTGGCTGCTTCAGCATTAATTTCAATGGGAAAAACATTCTACTTTGAACATTGTTTTTAGGCAAGTTTCAAAATGTATTTAAAAAGGGATGTTGTGGGTAAATTAATTTTTCAATATATTTGAAATGACATCCCCTTTTCATAGCTAATGTTCATTAAATAACATCTGCAAAAATATTTTAATCAGATGTAATCCAGTATGCAGAATAATCCACAAGTTCATTCAATTATAATGAGAATTTTTAAAACAATATTTTTAGTCTTAAAAAAAATTAAACTGCAAAATTTACCCCAAAAATGGCAATATACTTCTTATGAAAGTAGCTTCCTAACATGAAATATTAAACCCCTTAATACAGATTTGAATATAAGGTGACATGGTGATATAACATTAATATCAACCAGAGATGTGTTCATACACTGAACTAAACTAAATGAAACTGAAGACCTTCCTACAGAAATCAGGACTATTCAATTCAAATTTGAGTGACTTTAAATGTAATATATCTAATATTCTATAAACACATTAGGAACAAAAGGAACGCAAAGGAAAGTGTAGCTCTGCTACTTAACCGGGGGGAAGGGGGGAGAGCTAATAACAGATGACATCAAGAAGGCTTGAGGTGTTTAATGCCTCTTTTGTTTCAGTCTTCACTAAAAAGGGTAATTATGACCAGAGGCTTAACACAATTAATATTAACAACCAGGGGGAAGGAACACAAGCCAGAATAGGGAAATAAATGATTAAAGAATATTTAGAAAGGTTAGATGTATTTAAGTCAGCAGGGCCTGATGAAATTTACTCTAGGATACTTAAGGAACTAACTGAAGGAATTTAGGAACCCTGAGTAATTATTTTCAAGAATTCATGGAGGATGGGTGAGGTCCCAAAGGGCTAGAGAAGGGAAAAGATAGTACCTATCTCTAAAAATGGGAGCAAAGAGGAGCTGGGGAATTACAGATCAGTGAGTCTAATTTTGATACCTAGAAAAATACTGGAACAAAATTATTAAATAGTTAGTCTATTTGTAAGCGCCTGGAGGTTATCAGGGTGATAAATAATACTCTGCAGGGAGGAGATGGCAGGAAACAGAAGAATTTACATTTCAGCAAACACAAGGGTAGGGGGAAACCATGGACTGTTGCCTTCCTCCCTACTTAAACAAACTCAGAAGAAGGTTTTACAGGTTTTAAAGGTTTTACAGATTTACAAACATAGGGGACTGAACTTCAAATGATAAACAATTGAATCAACTGTTTGTATACAATATTGCTGTATTATAAAAGTGTATACAGTAAGGTCTTTTCTGAAAGCTAATGACATACTGGTGATAATATGATTGTGGAATGTATGTATTACTGCTATCTGAAGAAATACGGATATTTAATGACATTATGTGTTAAATTCTACAACCAAACAAGGAGAAACAGTTTGCCTCCCATACAGGAGAGAAGGCTGCTATTTACCTGTCTCCTGTGTAAATTAAGCATGCTGAAACCAAAATAATGGAAGCTCCAGTTATATATAGGGGGATGAGAAGCCCGTAGAAAGCAAAGAACAGCATAAGGTCATCCTGCCTCTTGAAACAAAGTCACTGAACTTTGAAGATATAAGCAAAGACAGAAGTTATCTTTGGCATCCATCACCAGACACACAAGGGAACAGTGGTCTTGCAAGCTAAGAAGGATGGATCCTTCAACCAAGGGCAGGGAATGAAGTCTCTGGAACTGAATATAGATGAGAAACCTGCTCAGGCAAAGATCTGTCACCTAAAAAGTCAAGGAAAGCCAGCCCCTTGTACTTTTGTGAAAGGTCCTGACTGAGGGAAAGTTTGCCGTGGCTGGGAAGAAGAATGAATGGTGAGAAAAACCATCTTGAACAATGCCTGTATATTGCTAGATTAAGTTTTAGACTTTTAGACACATTACTTTGATTTGCTGGTGACCTTTTTCAACTTTATTCCTTTTACTTGTCTTCACTTAACCTACGTCCCATTGTTAATCAAATTTGTTTTATTTTTACTATAAACCAACTCAGTGGTGTATTAACTGGTGTAAGTACACACTTCCCTTTAAAGTTAATAAGCTGTGATGTGCTTTTGGGTCTTTAGAGGTACAAACAGACCTTTTTATTTATCTGACCTATCCAGGAGAGATCTGGATATTACAGAGCACATAATTTTGGGAAAATTCGGGACTGGAAGTGTTGGGGTTCCCTTGCTAGTTGTAACCAACTCTGCTGGAAGTATGAGTGGGGCTGTTAATATTAAAATTCAAATATTGAAACTGTTCATAATATAGGCACAATGGGAAAAAAACCCAAAAGTTTTCACAGTAGCAGATAACTGGTTATGATCAGGAACTGAAAGGAGGAGAGACATCATGCTTTTCACCCCATCAAATGAGCCATATACAGACTCCAGTAGCCCAATAACCTACTAGAATAGAATGGAGGAGATTGGAGATGCTAAGATAATAGAAATTTTGTAAGTATTACACAATATAGCAGCAGTACCTTTCTTATCTTCACTCTGTGCTTTTTTTTTCGCCACCCAATGTCTCCCTTACATTGACTTTGTATGACATGCAGCACAGTTTTTCAATGTCTATCTGACACCACAAAAGGACAACAATGTCCTCGGCTATTTCAAAACTATCTTATCTATCCAACCACTCCCAGAAATCAAAAGCACTAGATGTTTTTCTCTCAGAGGTTGCTTTGAGTAGCTTGTAGATTCATGGTAAATATTTTCTTCAGGTAAAAAGTCCATCCCCTTGGAACCTGTCCCTGGGGTCATGCAGGAGGACAGAGATTACATGGGAGAGTGGCTGGCCTCTCTATTCAGAATAAACATCTGCAGAACAGAAGTTTGGCAATATGAGAAAGAGGACAGCTTTATAATAGTGCAGAAAGTGATGTAGCAAATCAGGAGCACAAGACCATTAACACCTAGTAAATAAGGTAGGGGTTGATCATCAGTGCTGAATAAAGTAACAAAGTTGGAGAATCTGTACATTCTATTAGATCATCTTTTGTGGTGTGGACATATACAATAGAAAACATAACATGAGCCCTCCTTATATGATCTTGAACTTTTTGTTATTACCAAGTTTACAAATCAGGATTTTTCTCCTCCCCACTAGCAGTGTCCTGACATTCTTCACTAACTGATGTAATTTCATCCAAACCATTTCTATAATTTCACGATAAGGGCATTGAAACAGCGTTCCATGACAACAGTGTGTGCCAGGCATATTAGAAATCTAGCTTGAGAAATTGATCTGGGCAATTTCCAGTGGAGGAATGTGGAAACCTTGAGGGAAGGGAGAGAATCAAGATTTTTGTTCCAAATTTTGGAAAATAATTCAATTTCTTTAAAAAAAAAACACCCCTCCAAAATAAGGTGGAAAAAGCCAAAACTCCAGGTTATCAAAAATAGAAAGTTTTTTCCAGGCAAAACATGAACAATTTTGGACATTCAAAATTTATTTCAGGCTGAAAAATAAGTTTGCGTAGAAATTGGAACATTTCTAACTTCTCAGATTTCCCCATGAAAATATTTGTTTCATGGAACTTTTGTGAAAAAAAGTAAGTTACCAGCTCACAAAATGACCTAGAATAAATTAGTATGAATTTTTTCAAAAGAAACGTCATGTCTTTCTTTCGTATCTAATTGCTATAAGGATAAGGTTTACTATTTTAAAATCTGCTTTACCAAGATCTCTCCCTACTACTTTCCCTGAAGCACTGATGCCCGGGATGCTGATCCAGGATGCATTCACTCAACCTTTGTCTCCCCCTCTTTTAATTTTCTGTTCCCTAATGTCACTCCAATCTATCTGTACTTCACCAAATCACTGCCAGATTTTACATCTGCTTTGGAAGTACAGCACTTGAACGTTTTTCCTATTGATGTGATATTTCAGTAGGAATTTTCCAAGTGTCTTTAATGTTCCTTTCCCAAAATGTCTACATGTCTTGTTTCTGTGTTTCTTGTAGTTTCTTTGTAGTTTGCAGAGCTCTATAACCACCTTACTATCACAACATCTTCAAACAGTACGTACTGCTGCCTAAATTAAACAAGACCAGAAAGATCAAGGATTGGTGACTTTAGTTTCCTTCATTTTAAAAAATGACAGAGATTTCATTAATTCCCTTTTAGACCACCCATTTTTCTCTGCATAGGCATCCAAGGTTAAGTATATATTCCATTGGTAAAAATAAAATTGATCAGTTTTCTGACAAACTCAAAAACTCCACTTCATCCACTGCTATTACAATCCAATGCAATATATCTTAAAAATAAATTTCATCCTTAATATACTGCCACCACACACACCCCATGACCCCAGTATATAATATTATTTCCTTTTCAATTTTTAGTTGACTTAGAAATGTGAAAATAATTAACTATCGGCTTTCTACTCCAAGGAATCAATTTTAGATTCATCCAGCATGGATTAATTAAGGGCCAAATCTCAACAAGGTATTTTCCATGTTAGGACCATTATTATTGGTAGGGGCATTCTCAGAGCAAATGGGGCTATGCAGGAACAGCTGATGTACTCATTGCTAAAATGGTCATTTGAGTTTAGCAGCCAGCATTTTGTGTCTGTGCTTTAACTTTCACCTCAGCTAGATGGAGCAGATGATGAGAAATGACATTATGAATTAATATTCATTTAAGAATGTGAGAGAATTTTCTCAGTTTTTCTCTTACCATAAAAGGAAACTAAACTAAACTCCATCTTTAAAATGTATGCAGAGAATCCAATCCTACAAAACCTTTGTATGCAACTCCTATTGTATTCAATGGCAGTTCCATATGCAGAAGGTTTGCTGGATAGGCCTATGTCTATAAAAGGGTATTTCTTATTTGTTTTATTGTTAGTGAATCTTCAGAATAAATACTGAGAGCATGTACCCATTTGGGACTTTTGAAGACACAGAAGTGCAGAATGAGTCTAGCTGATGTTAAACACAAGGGTTTGAAGAAACCTTACTGCGTCACTGAGTACTGCAGTTTTAGACGTACCAAAAAAGGGAACTCATGGGATGTCAAAAGAAAATTCACAGTGAACACCGGCCCTAGACATTTCTATGAATATGACCAGAAAAAGTAGAAAACTGCAGATAGAGACAATCATGTTCCCATTTGATTTTCGATAGAGAACAGGCCCCCCTTCAGACATAGGATGCTTTCAAAGCATCCACAACACATAAAAAATGAGATGGAAGAAATCTCCTGGCTTATCTACACAACACCACTATCCGGTCTATGGGAGTGTAAATTGTAGAGCGCTCTAAAGTGTTGCGCTTTAACTGCCCTATATACACTTTGCTGGCACAAACTAAGGGGTACTTAGCTTGTGTGGATGTAGTCCTGTTTCAAACAGGATTCTAGCTTTCCTTGACCCTCGGACTTGCAGACTGGGCAAAACAACTTTAGCTGCAGAGTATTATTGTCACCAACATGGGAAAAATGCTAATAACTTGTTTGTTGGCCTGGCTCTCGCAGGGTGGTTTCTGTACGAAGAACTGTGGTTAAGTGCTTTCCAATAGGTGACCATCTGGGATGGTCCAGGCAGGAAGGAGATGGCTCAAGACGGTCACTTACCGGCATCCACTTAAGGGTGTGTTAGAGACAGAACTATTAGCTCTGACAACACTGGCTTGCCCCCCCCCCCCCCCCCAGACAGCCTATGGAACTGCTTTGAACAGAAGAGGTCACAGACCACTGGCACTTGAAGAAGCCTCCTGGAGAGCAATGAATGGACAGCCCCTCTCAGGGGCAACTAGACTGAGAACACACAGAACAGGAACCCGTAAGGGCATCTGAAAAAAATTAAGTCTGCCTATGTCCCCATTATAGGATGATAGTACTTTAGATAAGCTAGACCTCTGAACAGATGGCTTGTTTTAAAACCCTTTCTTCTCTAATGCTTTGTTCCAACTTCTAAATATACATATTTTTTTTAAGAAGGATGCTGGTCATTATCACTGTCAGTTTTCCAAAGGGAAGAAATGCAGTGCCCAAAACCCATTTGGGCCTGTAGGGTGATAAGTTGTTGATATAACCAGGATAGTGACTCCAGTCCCTGATCTAGGAATGGAAGAATTATGAGATTCCACCCTGAGACAGAGAAGGGCGAGAGGTCCAAAATCTGATGTGAGCGTTCTCAGAGAGACCAGTAAGGGGGCAGAGTTGCGACTAGCCCTGTAAATGTGACAGTTATCAATCGTCCAGGGTCTGTGTAAGTCCTGGCCCAGAAGGCACAGATCACTAACTATAGTAACTATAGTAAAAGTGGGCCATACGTCTGACAATACATCATACCAGTACTCCATGCTCTCCAATAGCTTGCCACTGCTTCAGGAACCAAATTCAAAGCCCTGTGCAGTTTGGACCAGGCTAACTCAGAAACCATCTGTTAATCTGCAGCTCATCAAGACAACTGCAGTCGTTGGAGGCAAACCCTGTCACTGCTGGAGACATAGCAAGATATTCTTGGAACCTTAAAATGGAACACTCTCTCTGAAGAGATAAGAGCACTAGGTGTGACCATTTTCAGAGCCTTGATCAAGGACACCCCTTTGCAAGAAGCCTACCTTCAATAACAGCCACAGAAGAACGAAGAAGTGACAAAGAAAGAGAGAAAGATACATGGTAAACAACCAGACTCCTAGAATAAAAAGAGCAGGGTCCTTTTCAAAGAGTTTATTTTTCTTAATATTCTATTTAGCAACCACATACTTGGGTGTTTGGCATCTTTTAGGGAGAAAAGGATTTGCTGCATTCTCTTTCCCAAGCATATAACTAATAGACAAAAGTAAACAAATTACAGATCAGTTGCATGAAGCTATGCAGTCTGGCTAATAAGAACATTGGCCTCCTGTTTACTAACGGGAAGTCTAGTATTGATTTTATTGTCTGCTCCACCAGGAATGGTTATGTCTTGTATTCTGGAACTCAGCTGTGTAGTGTGACTTTTTCATGCGTGCTTTTGGCTCATCTCTCCTTTTCTATAACACCACACCACTTACTAGCTGCTGCTGCACTGAACAGGAAGAACGAATCTTGGTGTGATCGCACAGAAAACTGCAGCAATTCTGAGAATCAATGGCCCTAATCCTTGACTGAATTGGGCTTCTTCTCACAGCGTCTCAGAGTGAAACAGCCCTAAAGTCAACACATCCAGCTGCAGGAAGAGATCTCTTGTGTAGAGAGATTCTCCAGTACACAGAACTAATGGAGCAGTTCCTATGCCATCTCCCCCAAGCTGGCAGCACTAGGGGCATGGCAAAGGTTTCTCTGTGTATCTCCAGCTACAATACTCCCCCGCCCCTCCCCGGGCCCATTGGCAGCAGCGTAAATTAGCACACTCTATAAACCCTTCCAAACAGCTGGCCTAGTATTGGGGGAGCACAGAGTTGACTAAAAGCCATCTCTGCACCACTGTATGGAGCTGGGCCCTGCTTTCCTCAGCTGCAGCCAAGGCTCAGAGCCAGTTTCTTTGCAGTGGATTATCAGATTTAAAAATGGAAAATTGAGATCCAGGGCCTATTTCTCTGCTGATTGTAACAACTTCCAATGTAGACTCTAGCAGGTTCAGGGAGTTTTTAGTTTTGGTGAAGTTCCACTATATTTAATAGGACGAGAGTGAGGCGTTAATGGGCCAGACACTTTCTTCATTTACAACTCCGTAAAGGCCAGAGAAGTCAATGGAATGGCCGAAAATGTGTAGTTTTGTAGTAAAGAACAACAACAATAAGTGATCAGTGCATTTACCAGCTTCAAGAGAGCAAGAGAGAGTTAATAAAACAATCATTCACCCTTGGGAAAATAAAACAGAACCATTCTTATGAGAGTTTAAAACATTTTTTGCTCCATTTGCTGTGTGTGTTTCCTGTCTTGGGGGAATATTTGTTAAGAAACTTTGCATAGATTACAACAGATTAGTCACATGAGGCCTCATTGGTATTGCAAATATCAGATCTGTTTTAACTTTATACTTATTACGTGTTCAATACCCCAAAAAGCAGGCTCCCCTATATAAGTCAGTTCAAGGGGAGATGGTCAATTCAAAATACAGGGGAACTGACAGGTAAACTGCACACTCTCATAAACTAATAAAACAGTTACATAGTCAGGAGGGAAAAGCTCTGACATTCAATACCAAGCACTCACCTCTACTGATATTAACTACTTCACAGCTGGTGCGTCACACCATCATCCATATTGCTACATTTTTCTAATGCTTCACTGAAATTAGAGATAGGTGCACTGGCTCAGGTAAAATAAGAACTCTCTGAATTTTTTCCCCAAACCGAAACTAAACAGTTTTAGAGGTTTGTTTAAGTTTGGTTAATGTCTTAAAATATTTTTCATTTTTACATATCTCTGAACTTGCAGACTCCAGTTGGGACCGGAAGTTAAAGAGCCAAAAATGCTGTTCGGAAAGCTATTCTCATAATATTCCTGACTCATGCAGCACAGTAATCTCTGGAGAATGACTGCTTCAGAAAGATCCAGCTCCTATTTGGAGTCTCAGGTCTGATCTACACTAGTGACGGAGGTCGATGTAAAGTCACTTAGGTCGATCTCTGAACACCTGCGTCTACACTGGCACTACAGTTAAGTCGACTTAAGTCGTAGCAAAAGTCGACTTAATAAGACCACCTCTGCAAGTGGCATAGCGCCTAATTCAAATTTATTGGTTCCACTTAGTGTCAGTGTAGACGCAACTTCACTTAAATCAACTTTATTGGCCTTCGGGAGGTATCCCACAATGCCCCGTTTTGACCACTCTGGACAGTTGCGCTGTGCTGCTCTGTGGTCATGCTACCAGGAAATGTCCCCTACCCTCAAGTCCCGGGAACATTTGAATTTTCATTTCCTGTGCTGCCAGCGTGGAGAGAGCTTTGTCGCTGTGCTCCTCATGGCTACTGCAAAGCCCAAACGCGCTCCAGCATGGAGTCAACCAGAGGTCTTAGATCTCATTGGGCTGTGGGGCGAGGAGTCCATTCTGGCTCAGCTCAGAGCTAGCAAAAGGAATCTGGACATTTATGGGAAGATATCCCAGGGCATGCTGGAGAAGGGACACAAGAGGGACACTCAGCAGTGCCGCATGAATATCAAGGCGCTGCGTCAGTCACATAAAAAAGCCAGGGAAGCTAAGAGCCGCTCTGGCTCCTCGCCCAAACATGCCGCTTCTACGATGAGGTGCATGCAATTCTCGGTGGGGATCCCACCATGGTGCTGCCCTGCAGCATCGATACCTCCATTAGGTCACAGTCCACGCACAATGATGATGACTCCATGGACGAGCAGGAGGAGGAGGCTGAGGAGAGCAGGGTGCAGGAGAGTGGGGTGTCCATTCTCCCTGAAAGTCAGGACCTATTCCTGACCCCCGAGCAGTCCAGCAGCACACAGGACAGCAATAATGATCCCAGGAAAGGCACATCTGGTGAGTTTTTTTCTTCTTAGCAGTTCTGTCCTTTTATATGGGGTGGGGGGGAGGGGAGGGAAGAAAGGTGATTTCAGGCGTTTTTTGGACTTTACTGGGGGGTTACCCACGGAACAGATTATTTATTATTTATTTATTTAATCATCAGTTGATATCTCATGGCGCATGTTTAAATTACCCAAGCTATACAGCAGATGCCCTATACCTTTGTATTCCCCATTGCAGTGTCCTACCAAAAAACTTTGATTACTTTTATTTGGTTTAAGCAGAGACTATATACCCCCCACGCACTGTCCACAGAGCCCCTTTCTTCCCATCTCTGTAAGGGAACAGTGAAGCGACCCTTCTGGGATGTCAGGAATGGAATGTGTCTGCCCTATGCACTGCATGGGGAGTATTGTCTACATTGTTGCAGTTGTATCATTTTCTTCACTTTGCTAACAATGGCTACCTTGTTACTTTCTTTTCATTCTGTAGACTCCTCTACCTTGACTCAACCCTCAAGAAATGCTGTGGAAAGACTATCGCAGATTAGAAAGAGGGGGGAGGGGAAAGAGTAGTGTGGTTGCTAAACAACGAGTATTGATCAATGGCTCCATGTCTAGCTGGCAACCAGTCACAAGCGGAGTGCCCCAGGGGTCGGTCCTGGGGCCGGTTTTGTTCAACATCTTCATTAATGATCTGGAGGATGGGGTAGATTGCACCCTTAGCAAGTTTGCAGATGACACTAAGCTGGGGGGAGTGGTAGATACCCTGGAAGGTAGGGATAGGATACAGAAGGACCTAAACAAACTGGAGGATTGGGCCAAAAGAAATCTAATGAGGTTCAACAAAGAAAAGTGCAGAGTCCTGCACTTAGGATGGAAGAATCCCATGCACAGCTACAGACTGGGGACCGACGAGCTAGGAAGCAGTTCTGCAGAAAAGGACCTGGGGGTAACAGTGGATAAGAAGCTGGATATGAGTCAGCAGTGTGCTCTGGTTGTCAAGAAGGCTAATAGCATATTGGGCTGCATTAGTGGGAGCATTGCCAGCAGATCACGGGAAGTGATTATTCCCCTCTATTCGGCATTGGTGAGGCCGCATTCGGAGTATTGTGTCCAGTTTTGGGCCCCACACTACAAAAAGGATGTGGACAAGTTGGAGAGAGTCCAGTGGAGGGCAACAAAAATGATAAGGGGGCTGAAGCACAAGACTTATGAGGTGAGGCTGAAGGAACTAGGCTTGTTTAGTCTGCAGAAGAGAAGAATGAGGGAGGATTTGATAGCAGCCTTTAACTACCTGAAGGGGGGTTCCAGGGAGGATGGAGCTAGGCTGTTCTCAGTGGTGGCAGTTGACGGAACAAGGAGCAACGGTCTCAAGTTGCAGTGGGGGAGGTCTAGGTTGGACATTAGGAAAAAGTTTTTCACTAGGAGGGTGGTGAAGCACTGGAATGGATTACCTAGGGAGATGGTGGAATCTCCATCTTTAGAGGTTTTTAAGATGCGGCTTGACAAAACCCTGGCTGGGATGATATAGCTGTGGTTAGTCCTGCTTTGAGCAGGGGGTTGGACTAGATGACCTCCTGAGGTCCCTTCCAACTCTATGATTCTATGATTCTATGTTTGGCAAGCTCATGAATGCCTCCGTGGCTGCAGAGACAGAGCTCAGAGCGTGGTGGCTCATCTTGTCCTAGAATATGGGCATGGACAGGGAGAGTCGCAGAGAAATGCAGGAGCATGATCGCAGTACCATGCAGGAGATGCTGCGAATCATGTAAGACCAGGCAGACATGCTCCGGCAGCTTGTGGAGCTTCAGGAAGAGTGGAGGCAGGACAGAGTCCCGCTGCAACCCCTCCATAATGCTCCTCAACCGAAGGCTTTGCTGCCCTCCCCCTCCCCTGCCCCCAAGAGGTCTCGGAGGAGACTGTCCAGGCTGCAGTACTTGGTGGAGGTGAGCAGAAAGCAGTGGCGGCCCCACTGACAGCTGGCCAGCAAGCAACCACACTACCTCTTGAGACAGTGAATGAACACTTCTCCCCTTCACCCATGACTTGAATGTTCATAAATAAAAGTTTACATCTTTTCAACACATTTCTTTATTAAATCATATGTTGTCCTGGAGGGATTTGGAGGGTACAGATATTGATTTTGGGGGGAGAAGGGGGATGTTTAGCAAAGGCAAACAACAGACAGGAACAGAAATCAGTCCTGCATCTCATTGCAGAACCTGGTTTTCAAAGCCTCCCTGATGCAAAGTGCTCCGTGGTTAGCTCTCAGTGTACTGCTGGCATCTGGCTGATCATAAATGGCGGCCAGTCTTTCTGCCTCCACAGCCCAACCCTGGGGAAACCTCTCACCCTTCACTTCACACACATTATGAAGAACACAGCATGCAGATATTACCAAAGGGAGGTTCTTTTCACTCATGCCCAGCTGAGTGAGGAGACTCCTCCATCTGCCCTTTAAACGTCCAAATGCACATTCTACAACCATTCTGCAAGTGTTTAACCTGTTATTAAAACACTCCTGGTCACTGTCAATGTGCCCGATGTATAGCTTCATTAGCCAAAGGAGCAAGGGGTAAGTAGGATCCCCCAGGATCACTATTGGCATTTCCACACTCCTGATGTGACTATTTTGGTCAGGGAAAAAAGTGCTTGCCTGCATATTAGAGAACAGCCCCAAAGTCCTAAATACATGTGTGGCATGCACCTTCCCAGACCAACCCACACAGATGTCAGTGAAACGACCCTGGTGATCCACAAGGCCCTGCAAGACCATGGAAAAGTACCCCTTGCAGTTTATGTACTAGTTTGCTACGTGGGCAGACGTTAAGATAGGGATGTGCGTCCCATCAATGGCCCCCCCGCAGTTTGGGAACCCAATCGTGGCAAACCCATCCACCATGTCCTGCACATTTCCAAAGTCACTATCCTTCGTAGAGAAGTGTATTGATGACCCTGCATACTTGAATCATGGCAGCGCCCACTGTAGATTTATCATCTCTGTATTTATTCCCAGTCGAGCAGTAACAGTCTGGGGTTGCCAGCTTCCACACAGCGATGGCGATTCTCTTCTCCACCATCAGAGCTTGTCTCAAGCAAGTATTCACACGCTTCAGGGATGGGGCCAGCTCCAAGCAAAGTTCAAGGAAAGTGACCTTTCGCATATGAAAGTTTTGCAGCTACTGGTCATCATCCCACAGCTGCATAACGATGTGGTCCCACCATCTGTGCTTGTTTCTTGGGATCAGAACCAGTGCTCCACGGACTGCAGATGATGCATTACAGCCTGCAGCAATCGGGAATTGTTCCGCTCGATGGCTTGTAGCAGGGCAGCCTTGGTGGCATCGCTGTTGCCTGTGCTTCGACTTCTTGCTCTACTTCGAAAATACTCAATGATAAGCCGCGATGTATTTGTGACGCTCACAGTAATAGTGCAGAGTTGAGCTGGCTCCATGTCTCCACAGCAATGGCGAGCGCGCAGCATAAACAAACAGCATGAAAATTGGTTTCCTGTTTGTTTGGGGAAAGAAGGGAGGGGGAAGGAGCATCATGGGATGATGAAACTCGTCCCAACAGCAACTGCGGCTAGTTGCACTGTGGGATAGCAACCCACAGTGCACTGCTTTGACTGTTGACACAAGCGTGGCGAGTGTGGACGCACGAGACCTGCGCAGTGTGGTGTGGACATGCTGCAGCGACTTTTAAAAATCGATGGGCGAAAGTCGACTTTGAGTACGTCGACTTCATTCGGCAGTGTAGCCATACCCTCAGGAACTTTAGCTAAGACACAGTGGGACGTAATCACAAACCTGACACTTGGGGAAGCCTAAGTAGGTTTCCTCATAATTAGTTGGCACACTAAGCAGCAGTACATACAGATGGCTAATGGGAAAACAAACAAATATGAAAAATCCTCTAAACAAAGACCTCAGTACATTAAATCTGCATAACGTCCAGAAGTGAACTAAACTAAATATTTTATAGTGAATCTTTCCAGTTAGATTTCAAAGCGGAAAGGGGGGGGGGGAAAGGAGGCAATTACATAAATGTGCCAGTTAAATACCTCCCAAAAAGCTTCTGGGCAGCCTCCATCCACCCTCCATCAAAGTCTCGTGAGGTGAGCCAGCAGTATCCATGTCCTAAAACAGTGATACTCAGAGCTCAGTGGTTCAGGAGCGGAATTAGCCATCAACATTACCCAAAAGAGCCACTGTAGCGTAAATTTATTGTTTCATTTACTATAGCACTGTAGTTATTCTTATTTAAACAGTATGATGGGAAATATTTAGCTTATATATATATATATATATATAAATATATATTATTTTCACAGCAAATAAGTTAATATCTTAGTGCAAGTTGATAACTTAATTGGTTAATAACATAGTAAAAGCATCCTTATTGGTTAATAACTTAGATTGGTTAATAATTAAATCACACCGTGTTTTAATATGTGCTGCAAAAGAGCCACGGGAGACACATTAAAGGAGACACATTAAAGAGCCACACGAGCCGCAGTCTGAGTATCACTGTCCTAAAACAAACTTTTCAAACTTTTCACAGTAACAATTTCAATAGAGCAACACATTTCAGCCAGTCTCTGGCTTCTCCTACACTATAATAGAAGAGCTGTCAGTCAAACCTATTAGTGACCTTACACTCCTTCAGCTGATGAAACTGACACTGACAAGATGGTAAAAGGAGAATTCATTTATCCCTGGAAGTTGAATTGTCGAGCTCTGCTTTCTTAATGAGAGACACTAATGAGACTTAACACTATGGAAAATATATTGTTAGAGAAACATAATGCAAGAAGATGTTTGACTCATTTGAACATCTGTAAAGGGTGCATAAAAAATAACCAGAGTCACATAACCAGTTCTGTGCTAGGCCAGCTGATCCCAAGTATGGTCAGGCTTTAGTGCTTAATCCCTTAGTGCTTAGGGGAAAAGGAAAGGACTCCCTATTGCTGTGCAGGGGAGAGCCATGCCACTGTATGGGAGATTCAAGTGTGTGTTGGGGAAAGGGAAAGGGCTGGCAGTCATGTAGGTGCTGCACATTGCCTGTGATGTGGTGACACCCTCCTCAGAGTAATGGATTAATCTCTGTAGCTATGGCATCCTGGCAGGCTGGGGAGATCCTGGAGAAACTTATCCTGAAGATATTTATGTGTCTAACTCTAGTTGAAATCAATGGGGATCTAACTACTTTTGAGGATCTGAGCCCCTTTGCCTAAGGATTATTACAAATGTTAAAAGCAATTTTAATTTTTTTAAATAAAAAAGATGTTTTTTAAAAAAGATCATTACATTACTGAGGGATATTGAAAGATATTATACTCTTTCTCTGATAGCTTTCATCCTTGACTCGGCTAAAATTGAAATAGTAC
This sequence comes from Emydura macquarii macquarii, assembly GCF_026122565.2. NCBI lineage: Eukaryota > Metazoa > Chordata > Testudines > Chelidae > Emydura > Emydura macquarii. The sequence continues at coordinate 21,223,074 of NW_027132559.1, forward strand.
AGCTGCTAAATGTTATGCTGGGAACTTTCCAGTACAGTAAGCATATAAATTCATATTTCTACTCAGAAGAGAGCAACAAATATGTCCTTTCTTCAAACAGGTATGTAGATTTTTATTCTAGTAGGAAATATTTAGCACACACCACCTGATTTGGTGGAATGTTCAATGAGAAAACATAACAAGTACAGGCTGTTTTTAATTGCAGCCATTAAAACTATGGACAAGGTTAAACAAAGAGAAGCCATCTCAGGTGAAATCAGTTAATCAAAGAACCAAAAAAAAAAAAAAATAAAGATTACACAGGGGTACACAGATCACTGTTTTGAAAGAACCATGAAAGATTTTGCTAAGTGGAAATGTTGGATTTTATCTTGTCATGTCACAATGGTGGTGAATGGAATGTTAACCATTACAGAAGAGGACAAAAGAATTAACTAATTTGACTTTGGATTGTGAAAGTAGGCCAGCTGATTCATAAAAGAAGTTTTAAAATCACCACAGATGCAGTCATGCAGTGTGTAGTGGCTTTTGTTAGACTTGATGCATTTTATGGCAGGATGAGTAAAATGGAGAGAAAGTAGAAATTTCCAGCAGGAGGAAAGCATCCAGCAGATCACACACTTTGGAAAATGTTCAAAAGAATAACATCTTCTTAAACATGTGATTTGCAAAGCCATAGAACTGATCTCACTCTTTTTTAAGTCAGTAGAAGTTTTGCTTTGGAAGGAGAACTGGGCCCAAGCTTACAAAGCAACAATCAGAAATCTAGCTCAAGGCCTTATATGCTGTGCTTATTTGTGTTTTATTCATTGGTTTTTATTGTAGCACTTGCGGCTGGGATGGGTATTAAAACATTTAAGATGCAGGCCATTATATTCAAAAGTGACCAGTGATTTTGGGTGCCCAACGTTAGACACCTTAAAGGGGCCTAATTCTTAGAAAGCACAGAGCACGTATCCTCTGAAAATCAGATCCTCTAAGGTGGACCCCAAAACCTGAGGTACTAAAAGTCACTAGTTCCTTTTGAAAATCTTGGCCATAAATAAACAAAAGCCACTAAAAGTGTGTGGCCAAATAAATGAGCCGTATGATTTTTAGGGCAATGGTAAGACAAGCTTTGCATTATACCCTAAAGCTCACCAGACGCTGGCTCAGATGGATAAAGCGGCCCTGCAGAGCAGTCATTTATATCGTTGTATCATTTGTGTGGCCCCGTGCCAAATTAAAGGCCTGATCCCACAAACCTTCATGCCAAAAGGGTTTGCAAAAGCAGGCCCCAATACTTTACTAAAGATAGACTCATAGACGTATAGAGTTGGAAGGGACCTTGAGAGGTCATCTGTTCAGCCCTCCGAACTTAGGCAGGACCAAGTAAACCTAGACCATATCTGACAAGTGCTTGTCCAACCTGTTCTTAAAAACCTCCAATGGCAGGGATTCCACAACCTCCCTTGGAAGCCTATTCCACAACTTAACTACCTCTATAATTAAAAAGCTTTCTTAATATCTAATCTAAATCTCCTTTGCCACAGATTAAGCCCATTACTTTTTGTCCTATCTTCAGTGGGCGGAGGAACAACTGATCACAATCTCCTTTATAACAGCACTTGACATATTGGAAGACTGTTATCAGATCCCGGCTCAGGTTTCTTTTCTGTAGACTAAACTTACCCAGTTTTTTAACCCTTCATCACAAATCAGGTCTTCTAAACCTTTTACCATTTTTATTGCACTTCTCTGGACTCTCCCATTTCTCCACATCTTTCTAAGCCCTGGTCTACATTTACCTGGAGATTTGGCGGCAGTCGACGGGAGTTACGCAAACTACACAAACTCCCGTCGACTGCTCTGCTTCCCTTCTGTGTGCTGTCTACACTGCACTGTGCTGACGGGAACGACACAGCGCTATGCTGCTTGAGGGGGTGGTTTACCAGCGTCGACTTCCTGATCGATTGAGCGGGTCTACACTGACCACTCAATCGATCCAGAAAGATCAATCTGACGGTGGTGACTTTGCCGCCGTCAGTATAGACATGGCCTTACAGTGTGGCACTCAAAACTGGATACTGTACTCCATCTGAGACCTTACCAGAGCCAACTAGAGTGGAATTATGTCTTACATAAAATACTCCTGCTAATACACCCTAGAATGAGATTAGCCTTTTTCTGATATATGTATAGTGCCTGGCACAATGGGCCCATCTCAGTTGCAGCCTGGCAGTGTTATTGTCATTCAAATGAATAAAATACAGTAATAATACTCCCATTGACATTAAGAGGAGCAAGACTGGGCCTCTAAGGGCTAGAGTTCCATCTAGCATTGCAAGTTCCCAAAGCCAGCCAGTAAACAGCAAGAAAAAAACCTCTGCTCTAATTTTTGGAAAGAAACCAAGTAGCCTGGAAATGGAGTAAATGAATAACCAATTAAGTCATCATAAATCTGCAACTTCAAGATTTGTATCTTGGGAAAGGTTGGCTGGGATTCTACTCACAGAATTTTGTGTAAACGGTGACTAATAAAACTGTTCTAGAACACAACAAACCTGATTATTGGGGAGGTATGGGGGGGCTAACCCTGGCTTCCACCTGTGCAAACACATGCACTTTGTCCACACAAACTCCTAGCTGCACAGCGATGATGCATCGCATGAGCAAAACCCGTCCATTTCTGCATCTATAAAGCCCAGTTAGCAACTGCATGGAAACATGTGCACGCATATATGTTCATAGGATATGGAAAAATCAGGCCTCCAAAAGCAAATTAAGGGTAGCAATTCGACCTCAAGAAAATATAAACATTAAAATATAAAATTGCCAGGTGTGTCAAGCCCCACTTCGCCAGAGGAATTCAAAATGACTTTTAAAATCAGTGCTGTTGATTTGATGAGAGATGTATTTTTTAAATTTTCCTACAGAAGCTTTTCAGTACACTTTATTATTATATGACCTTTTGTGCAGCTTGCCCTGCTGTTCTGGTGATAATTTCTCATGGGAACGACTTCAGCTGTTGCCCTTCTTTTGCAGTGTTGTATTTATCAGGGCAATGAAAAATCAGCATTGGTGCTTACTCAAAATCTCTAGGACTGAGTGATTTAAAGGTACAAACTAGTTTAATACAATAGCATGGCTGGGGATTTACATACATAAAAGCAATGTCTGACACACAATGCTACTCCTTTATACACACTTACATGCTGTGCTGTTACCATATACACCACAGCCCTCGCTCTGCAGAGCTGTTCTACAGCACTTCCCAACTGGCTGACTGGTACGACACAGCTACCATGTGGCTCATGTTCCAGCAGCTAGTGGTCTGCTGCCAATCTGTCCCACCTCCACCTACCAGACTTCCCTTCTGCTGCTGCTCGTCTGCTCATATGCTTTCTCTGCCAGTCATATGGCTCCTTATCTGGCTTTCCTCTTCAGTCCACTCCTCACTGCTCTGGCATTCCTCCCCTTTCTCACTATCTTCACACCCCGTGCCCTTTCTGAACCTTCCGTCAGCTGCCACTAGATTCCGCCCCCCACCTCCACCCACCTTCTGTTCTTGAATATTTGGTACAAGGATTCAGGGCCAAAGGGATTAAAGTAAATGCACTCAGTGCAATCATTTGTATGTTCTCAGATGCAGTTTGACAGGAGCCAGCTCCACAGCTTCATCCAAGAATTCTTACTTTATAGGGAGAAACTGACATCATCTGCTCTATATTGTTGGACTCGGGTCAGGGAAAATGTAAAGCCCCTGCCCTCAAATTCTGGGACCTGTTTTTCTCTTGCTGCTTATCGTATTCATCCTTCGTCTCTCACTTCTGAGAATGTGACAATTCCCTCCCTAGACCTTCCACCTCTGCCCTGGTTGCACATTGTGTTGTGGTGACACTGCTCTATGAGGGAGGGTGGGGGTAGGATGAGTCATCCCTTCACAGGCCTCTCTCACATAAGAAAAAATGTTATCAAACTTTCCTAAAAGCAAACAAAACCAAATTAGTTTTAGACTGCAAAGCACAGGAGCTCGCAGCTCCAGGGGAATTTAGTCAGAAGTCCTGAAAAAGGGACTCATTGATGTTCTAAAGCTATAACAGAGCCGAAGGGCACAGACCTGTGTGTTGCACAAACTGGGGGTTTTTTATTTTAAAATGGACTAACCATGATCTCTCTCTTTGGGAATTAATGAGCTTACATCTCTACAGTGATAGAAACCTTATACATATTCCATACTATATTATTTATTTATATTACTTATATAATTGTATTATTTATGATCATGGTCAGGATCCAGTTATGCTAGGCATTGTACAAACAAAATGTAACTTTGTTACATTAACTACAAACGTTATTGATGTTTACTGAATGCAGCTTCACTAATGGAGCTTGTATATATATTTCATTGTGACTAGCCTTGTATGAAAATAGACCTCCAATCTACTTTCTAAAGCGTAAGAGGCCTAATATTGTTGTCAAGCAAGGGATGCCTGTTGGAAATTTTATGGTCTCCTCCTCATACCAGCTAGCCATCAAAAGGATATTGCATGTGAAAGGTTATTTACTTTGAGTTTATACTTTTTTGTAATGCTTTGTAGTTTGTTTGCTTAGCCATTCCTCTTCTCTCTCAAGCTATGTGCTATCAAAACAGGAAGAGGAGAATGGCCAATGATTCAGGTTAGAAATACTTATGTAAAACTTCCTGAAGCAGGTCATCAAGCATGAACTTATGACTGGGTAATGTCAGGTCAGGTTATGAATAATGTGAACACTTTCCATGATTGCCCTTAATGTAAATTTGTTTGTCAAGTAGTCCCTCCCTGTTTGTCAAGTTGTCCCTCCCTGGCTACTGTAATGAGAAATGAGGTGTGCATTAGGTACAGTAATTGAGACTGAAATATTTCTAGATAAACACTAAAAAGAACTTGGAAAATATACAGTTTCCCAATTTTTTTCTAATCATTTTAGTTAATTGGAACTGGAAAGTGACTGTTAGCTGCATCCACTATATTTTTTTATTAAATATAATACTGAAGACTTGCTAAAATACACCTTGTTTCAAAAAGCTGACTTATAAATCCTGACAATTAGCTACTGGACTCTTAGACCTAAGTGAAATGATAAATGGAATTAAAATACTACAAAGGAGCAAAAATGATGTTACTATACTCTCAAATGGTGAGCAAAAATGAAGCAACATTAGAGAGGCACAGCTCCAGAAATTAAATGAAAATGAAATATTCCAGCTAAGAGTAAATGTGTTGTCATCTTCAAATATCCATTCCCTTACCATCGGCTTTTAAAGTTCTGGGAATAAGGGTCTCTATACATATGCACAGCCATTACTTGTGCCTAAATGAGACACAGCTAAAGAACTGTACACATTGTACCATTGGCATTCGCCAGACAAACTATTAGAGCAATTCATTTCGAGAGACATTTCTTTCATACTGGTTTGCAAACACTATGCTGCATCACAGTCAGAGCCAGGAAACAATAGAGACAACACTACTGACAACATAGCACTAGATAGCCAACACTACAGACAAACTTTTACATGGCGTTTTATCTTGACACTGTGGTGTGGCAGGCCAAAAGATAAATCATTTCAGACAGGTAAAAAAGCTAGTTCTCCAGAAGGGTCAGCCTCAGCTGTTCTGTCTTCTGCTCTGTGTGTGTGTGTGTGTCTGTGTGTGTGTGTGCGGGGGGGAGTTTACCTCCACACTGTAAAGTTTTGTAGCAAATACACATAAAATACCATGGAGCAGAGGTTTCAGTATGTTTTATTGAGTTAGACCAATGTAAATTGCACTAACACAATCGTGAATCAAATGCTCTGACTTTAACAGTTTTCTTGCATCTATTCAACTGAGAGTTTTGCCTGCAAAAGGGTTGCAGGACAACTGGACCTAGAAAGGCAAAAAGAGATGGCAAAACTTCATTGGGTGAGACCTGTAGACTCACTACATTACATAAAGCCAATGAGGTATGCCAGAACAGTGTGTGCAGACCTCCCTGAAAATCTACCTCCAATGACTGCCATTGTTCGTCAACTCCAGCCTTTGGTTGCTTTGAAAGGCTTTTGGCTACTGCCAGTTAGAAATGTGGGACAGCAACATTGCTCTCCTTTCACTCACACACAGAACTATTTATTGAATATTTATCTTCTAATGAGCCATTGTCACAATCTGAGGTGTTTATATGTATGGTGCATACAATGTACCATTCCATCTGAGCACCTCACCCTCTTTAATAGGGGTGGTATGATGAGACTGCCTACAATGGCATGTAGCCGATCTGCAACTGCTAGCAATGGCTGGTGATGGAACACTAGAAGGGGAGGGCTCTGAGTTACTACAGAGAATTCTTTCCCAGATGTCTGGCTGGTGGGTCTTGCCCACATGCTCAGGGTCTAACTGATCACCATATTTAGGGTCAGAAAGAACTTTTCCCTCAGGTCAGATTCGCAGATACCGGGGGAGGGTTTCGCTTTCCTCTGCAGAATGGGACATAGATCACTTGCAGGTTTAAACTAGTGTAAATGGTGGATTCTCTGTAACTTAAAGTCTTTAAACTATGATTTGAGGACTTCAGTAACTCAGCCAGAAATTAGGGGCCTATTACAGGAGTGGGTGGGTGAAGTTCTGTGGCCTACAACGTGCAGGTGGTCAGATTAGATGATCATGATGGTCCCTTCTGACCTTAAAGTCTGAGAGTCTAACACATTTATCCTCACAATGCATCTGTAAGGTATGGAAGTACTGTTATCCCTATTTTACAGAGAGAAAACAGAGAAGCAGGGAGACCAAGTGACTTGACCAAGGTGAGACAGGAAGTTTGTGGTGGAGCAGAGAATTGCATCCTGGTCTTTAGCAGTCTAGATTAATGCCCTAACTGCTAGTTCATACTTCCTACCAAGGAACAGAGAATACTCCTTGCACCATGTCTCACTGAATACATCATTCTTAATAGCAAGCATATCAGTTTAGAGAATCTGTGAGATCTAAGCTGTCATGGCTGACCCACACAATGTGTTTCATCCTTCTTCCACACCATACTTCCTTATCAAAATTTGCTTCTGATTTTCACCTACATCAGTCCATCAACCTACCTAATATTTTCTCCAAGCCCCATTCAATACCTGGGGACACCAGGCTGCGATGTTTAGAAGCGAACCTTAGTAGGACTGACCATCTCAGAAATCACAAAAATCCATTGTTGTTCATGGGGATGATGTTAGACGGCCGTTCAGACATTGTCCAAGGTAGCAGTGAAGATGTTCTGTATCTGAGTATTCTCTGATTGCCCCAGTCTTGCCTCCTCTCTGCAACCAGTTCCACCACCTTTTGGGGCTGGCTGACTTCCTAATCACCCCAGGTGCTCACTAAACTACATGGGGAGATTTTCAAAAGCACTTAGGGAATTTAGGAACTCAAGTTCCATTGGGTCTTTGTAAAATTTTCAAAAAACCTAAGCAACGTAGGTGCCTGAGTCCCATTCAAAGTCCCAAATAGCATGACCGCTGGTTAGTAAATACTGTGGAGAAGATATTCCAAAGCACCTGGGCTTCTAAATCCCTTAGTTGCTTTTGAAAATCTACCTCATGGTATTTACTGACCAGGAATATTAATTGGAGAAATACTGTATTAAGAGGAGAGAGAAGAGCTCACTGTTTCAACTTACACATTTTTGTCTTATCTCATTTTTCCTCAGGACTGAGTCAACAAAGCTGTGGGAAGCTAAATGAGTCAGGAAGCTGTGGTCTTGTCTTTGGTGCAGTTGGGAATAGCATCTTGGATAGGGAAAGAGTAAAAAACCTCCCTTCAAACTCCTATCTCTTTCCTTGGGTCATTATTAATCATGTACACATGATATTTATATTTCTAAATATTGTAAATTTAAAATGTTAAGATTGTCTCTTTATTTAATACCAAATATAAGGAGAAAATGTTCAGTGGAAAATAATGAATGCATAAAACAATAACCTTTTAGGCCTTAAAACTACTTAAAACTATCCCAGACCATATTAAGCATAAAGTCATAAATCAGAGCATCAGCAATCCAGTTTCCCTCATTTAAAACTCACTCTGAAAACATACCTTTTTTTGGGAAAGATGGAAAGATGCCCCGATTTAAATGGGAATTAAATCGGGGGCCTTAATTAGCTGTTAATGAAATCCATAGGATTATATATGGGTTAATATAACAATATATATTATTTTAAAATCTGAACTATTATTTCTCTTAGACAAAGCATGCTTCACATAATACAAAATAAAATTTCTCTTACATTGTCCCTTTGATATGAGTTGATTCTAGACAATTTAGGATGAATGCAATTCTGATGACTTCACTGCCATCCCTTTTAAAACATAGACATTTTATTTTCATTTTAGGCAGTCTTTTTTCCTACCAGTCAATGCAGTTTGAGCACCTTGGCCTTTTAAGGGTGAACTGAAAAGATTTTGTAAATGAACAATGGAAGAATGATTCCCCAATTCATGAGTCAATTATAATCAATAATGAGTATTGTCTTTAAAAGCCATCTTTTAATTCAAACACCAAGATGTGCATATAACTAAATGGAGTACTTGTGTAATCTTATTGCTGTAACACTCAACTTTCCTTGCCTCTTCACCTTCTGCTGTTTCTTATCGTACCCGTGGTGTCTTTTCTTATATTATAAGCTCCTCAGGGAAGGGATGATGTCTTTCTCTCTGTGTTGTACAGCATACAGTATATTTGAGCACTGAAACATGATAAATGACATCTCAGAAAAAATTGTTGCATTGTCAGTAGGTATGACAGAATTTAGTTGAGAGGTTTAACAGCATGTCTTTTAAATTTTGGTGGCACAAAGAAATAGTTAAATAAACATTAAATGAAAAAGGTGAGAATGTGGGTGCAAATTACACGCAAATCACTTCAAAGAAAATTATTAATGAACAAGTAAGGATGGACTTCCCGTGTGTGTGTGTGTGAATTTTATCATTTTAAAGTATACCCAAAATATTTCTTAAAATTTACTTGGGCAGGGCACAAAGTTAAGACAAATTAGGACTTTTTATGCTCACCCAAATATAGGAGAACTTGCTTTTCGTCATCTCCATCCTTTAAAATTCATGATACCGCTATCAAACATAGAGGTTTTTCTAACAGTGATGTCTTTTCTTGGCCAAACTTTAAGGTGATTACATTCTACCTTCCTGAAAGCGAGTGACACCACATCTCTGCCATGTATACCTCACATTTAAGTACCTTAGTACATGGTTTTCAATCTATGGAACTGATTTTTATTACTATCTAACAAAGTGCTACTGTGACATCTAGTGAGGTACTTATATGGTCTCATCACTGTATTTACTGGGGCTAGGATTCTCAAAGATATTTTGGTGCTGATTTCAATGGGAATTAGACACCTAAATACCTTTGAGTATCTAGGCCGGACTGCCTTCCAAATATTCATGAATTTATCCTCAGAAGGAAATTTAGACCACTTTGCTGCCATCAGATCGATCTTTCTGGATTGATTGAGCGGTCAGTGTAGACCCACTCAATCGATCAGGAAGTCAACACAGTAAATCCACACCCTCAAGTGGCATAACGCTGTGTCGATGGGAATGCGGTTTCCGTTGGTGCGGTGCAATGCAGTGAAGATAGCACATAGAAGGGAAGCTCAGCAGTCAACAGGAGTTATGCAAGCTACTCTGCATAGCTTGCGTAACTCTTGTCAACTGCTACCGAATTTCCAGGTAAATGTAGACCAGGGCTTAGAGTGTGGGTGATTGATGTGTCTTTGCTGTAGAGATAGCATAGAGCCTTCAAAGAGCAGATGAAAGGACTAAGGGAGGCTCTCCTTCCACACCCTTCCCCACTCCATTTCTAGTCAGACTCTGAAGAGTCTAATGAACTATTACAAGAGCACAGCTGCCAACAGTCTTGGATTTTATATGCCATCCCATAGACCTTCACTATGTTAAAATAAGGCAAAAGTAAAAACTTTACAGAACTAAAAGCAGGTTTCAACTGGAAATACCAAGAACGAAGAGCTGCTCAATTATTTGATTCAATGGCCCTCATTTTCACCATTTTGTGCAAAAGATCAAACTTAATTTTTAAAATTATGTATATGGCACCATAGCTAAATTAGAATTAGAAAGCACTGTGAGGAGTGTGCAGTTTAAGTAAGGCAACCCCCCCCTCCACCTACTCGTGATGGGATGACAAATTAAATATGTGGGCAGAGGCATGGGTACGCAACATAAAGAGGGAGTGAGGTATGTTTATTATTACTTAACTTGCACCATGACAAATTTATGCATGCATCTGACACAGACGCAATATTTCACATTCACACACATTTGTTAGAACAGCTTAGGTGCCTGTCTTGGAAAAAAGATAGCCCTTACAGAGTCTCACCCAAATATAGGAGTCATACCAAAGTTCTCAGCTCTGTAACATATCTGCTTGCAGAATTGCCATTGATTTCACTTGGGGGTTCTATCAGTTGTACACATCTAGGATATCCAGCAGAGATTTGCACTGCTGATAAGCTGTTGTCAGAGTGCAGCGTAAGAATACCTAGTAGCACATTTCTTCTTTAAAGGACCTTACAAAGGTTCAGCCAACTTTAACTTCTCCTCGTTACATTTTCTCAGTGGAAACTAGGTCCAGGCCAAGTTTAGGTGTTTTCATTTTTGTTGAAGACCGAGGCTTGTTAAAACAATAAGAACTGAGAAAAATTAGAATTGAATGAAAAACAAACTCAAAAAAATAACTATTGTGCAATTTTTGAGTTATCTAAGGAACAAATAAATATCTGATTTTAAAAGCATGAAAAATTGGGCTTTCCTTGAAAGAATAAGTCAAAAACAATCCAATGTAAGGTTACTAAATTTACCCAAAAAATTCATCCTCAGCCTGTGACCAAATATAAGATTTCAGGCCAATGGATATTTTTTCTTGAAAGTTGGCAGTGCCTGAAAATAAAAGTTAATAATAAAAATGCCTTTTCCATCTTCAGTGTTACAATATAATGACACATACCAAAGCTGTTTTACAGATGTTAATATTTTTAGGGGGACCTGGGCATCCCAGCCTATATTCTAACAAGTGACTAGTGATATTGGATGCCTTACTTTTTGTGTGTCCAACGTGACAAGTCTTGGAGGGGCCTGTTTACGAAAAAGTGCTGAGCTCCCATCATCTGAAAACCAAGCCACTTTAAGGTGTCTTAAACTATACCTAAAAATTCAAACACCTCAAATCACTAGCCATTTTTTAAAATGTAGGCCAAGATATAATTTTGAGTAGCTCAAAGCACTTCCTCTTAAGGGACACTGTCTCCATAAAAGAAAGTTACAACAGGGTCAACTATTCTTTCCTATCAAACTTTAAATTAACCCATACAGTGAGAACATAGAGCACATCAAGTCTTTCAGGGGTATTATCACATTACAATGTTATCAGGAGATTTCATAGAAACTTTCAGCTGGTGGCTGTGCAGTTATACCTTGTCATAGAGAAAATACACATTCTGTTTCTAGGGAAACTTTTAATTCCTTATGGACAATATCATGGTTCATTAAGCCATGTCTGTGTTAGAGATGTGTGGAGAAAGAGAACATGGGCTCTGTGATAGAGATGGTTCTAAGAGTTGATATGACTGATTCAGTCAGAATTCACAAGAGGAGCACACATCAGACTGGGAGCTGAAATACAGTGTGCAACATAAGCCTTACCATGGGAGCTCTGCTCTCCCTTGCTTCCACTCCTTCACAGCCCCGTTAGGTAGTCCTTGTACTTGAACTTGGTCTGCAACAAGCCCAAGCAAAAGTGCAGAAGGATGGGAAAAGGCTCCCTTCCACCCTTCTCTGCCCTGCTAATTCTCTCACAGGGCCAGCAACCATATAGCCCTTTACTTGCCTTGTAGCTTTGCATATTTCTGTAATTACCACACACACTGTATTGCACTATAAAACAGGGCTAGTTTGGGCAGTTTTTATGTTGAGGAATACGTGATCCACAAATTAAGCAATCGACCATCCTCATAATGATGCACTTTCTCCAAACAATTGACTTATGGAGAGGTACCTCTTACTGTGTACCATGTCATTTATGTCTATATATAAAAGAGGGCATTATTACATTAATCTTCTCAAGTCTGGAACTCAGAAGCATGTGAAAGAACAAGTCTAGGCAAAAGGAATATTCATCTTATTCACATTTTCCGTTCTTAAATATATATTTAGAAAAATGCATTAACTGAGCTCTTGCACATCTCAACATCCAGTCGGTTACTCTAGTCACATTGTAGTCATTTACTTATATATGAAGATAAGCGAGCAGAAATTTTCTCCCATGATATAACAGTAAAAAGGAAGCAAATCCCACGTCTCATATTTGCTATGTGCATGGTGGAGTTTGCCTACAGAAAATGGAATCATCACTTAAGTAACAAAACTGGCCAGTAAGGAAAGTGTTCCTTACTTACAGATGACAATAATATGTTTTCTAGTAAACAATGGATCCACACATCCATTCCTTTTCATCTGCTGTGCACAGACTGAGGCAATGAAGACCAATTGTCACCCATGTATCTCAAATTTTGTGTGCTGTGAAGGGATATCTTATACATAGTTGAGATGAAATCAGTGAGACTAAGCATATAGTACTGAATCACACTTTTTTTTCCTTTTATTAAAAGGACTGCTGGGATGTTTGGCAAAATAGTTCACTAAAGCACATGGGATTTTAAGAGATTGGCTGGATTGGTACAGTGAAAATGATGAAAACCAAATATCAGCATTGACAGGGTTATAAAACCAAATAAGCAACACAATGGATCTTTTTCAGGTCTCATTTACACCAGTTTAGATCAGGAATCACTTCACCGAAGTACATATTGCTACACTAGGGGCCACATATGTTCTGTTAGCGAGCTAGAATTTTAAGTTGCCTCTCTCTGTCAATTTTGCCAATCAACCCAACAGAAACTGTCAAAGGAGATACTATTTGGAATGGATTAAATTACTTGAGTGGGATTAGGTGGGAGGGCATGTATTAAACTAGTGGTTTTCAACCTTTTTTTCATTTGTGAATGGAGGTGTGGACCCCTTTGAAAGTTCAAACTGTGATTTGTGGACCCCTACCATAGATGTCTTAAGATGAAAACCGACTGAACAGAATTAAAGTATGAATGTTTCACGTGCTCGGCATGGGATTTGACTCAGCATGAGAGAGGGCGCTAAACTGTGGACTTCTATAGTAAGGACATTTCTGGGTTTTGATCTATAGGTGGGAGTATTCACATACTTTTTATTGATCAGAAAAATGGAATGCCTTTTCTGGGATCTGAAACTTTATTTTCATGATCACTTTTCGTGGACCCCTTAGACATAGTCTGTAGATCCTCAGCGGTCTGCGGACCACAGGTTGAAAACCACTATATTAAGTAATATACCATCTCTAGCTGATTCAGAAGGTCATACGTAACATTTTCTTCTGCACTGTCCTATCATTTTGGATATCGCATTAAAAAAATACATTTTAATTAAGTCTATCCTTAAATAAGAAACTATCTGAATGATCACACTAAAACTGTTTATATGAGTTAACCTAGCCAGCCACTGGATGGCACAATTGCTCTACTTAATTAATGCTAAGCCAGTTTTTCTTTTAGTGAATAAATAACTTGAATAAATAACATTAACAGTCTCAGATTGAACTACTTCTCTTAAAACAGTGTAATAAATGTAAGCACAAAACCAACATGATCTAGCAAGTAAGAAGCCAGTTGTATGAATCAATAAGTGTATAACATCCTGCAAAAACTACTAATCTTAACAAATACAAAAATCAATTATTTGAGCAATAGACAAATGGCTAAATTCTGCTTTCATTTATACCCATGCAACTGCATTAACTTCAAGGTTGAGGCATAGCTCTGGGTGGGTCTGGGTGGGCCATGGCCTACCCACTATGAAAGTAGGCCCACCCAATCAGATTTTAAGCAATTCATCCCACGTTTTTATCAGCCTCTGCTTCGCTTCTGACACAAGACTTGTGCCAACCCGTGTCAACCACGGGGCCTGCCAAAAAATCAGGTCTGGCTATGCCTGTGCTTCAAGGGAGTAAGCAAAGGCAGAAACAAAGACAGGTGAGTCTTCAGTGGCAATACAAAAGTTTAACAGAGTAAAATTTGCCCCAGGACTTGTTTATTAGCCTAAAAAAATATTAAAATTCATAGGACCAAATTCCACTCCCATTGAAGTCAATGGCAATTTCACAGTTGAATTCACTGGGACCAGGATTTGGCTCCTCGTGTTTCCAGGACATTATTTATTATTCAGTATACAACACAACAATTTTATCTTGCTGTATTTCTTTGGTTCTACGTTTTTTTAAAAAGTAAGAAAGATGTGAAATAGATTTTACATATGCTGTGGTATGGAGGTTTAGATTATAGGTTACTATAAATTGGTGGGCTATTGTGTTATCAGGAACGGAAAATTCTGTAAGGGTGACAATTCACCCCTGTGTAGCACAATGACTGTGCACCACAAATCTCACTTAAGAGCTTAGGTTTAAATGTAACTAAGCAGGGGCATAGTCCTTGTGTTAAACCTCTGCACAAGGGTGAATTTCACCTTAGGGTCCTGCTCCTGAAAGTTGTATCACAGGGGTGTGTCACTGACTTCAGTAAGATGCATGGAAACAGGTGTCTGCTCACACAAAACAAGGCACAGGATTGGACTCAAGTGTTTATGATTTTAAAATGATTACCTAGAATCCCAGACAGACCCTGTAAAAATCAGAGGAAATAAATAAATAAAGATAGCCATGAAGTTGTAAAAACACAAAGCAACTATGGAAAGATTGAGACTAACTCAGAGTTTATATGTGGAAACAGTGGCACATGGCCAGTTAGAGTCTCTCGGGTTGCAACCAAACAGATTTTTAATAGGCATAATTCAGAAACAGATGAATAAACAGCATCTGTATGAATATCTGACCAGGTCAAGTGTGGAGGAGGAATTCCTTGATGAGGAAAGGAGGTTTCCCTTGAGATTTAAAACCACTGGCTAGAACTGAAAAAAAACATGTTAAATACTCCTCCACAGATCCAAGACATCACTGTTAAGTAATAACTTGTTTTTCATAATTAAAAGTAATTTTTAATAGAAATACTGATATTATTAAAATACTAACAATTGCTGCACTAACTGATGCTGTTATGAAAGGCATATTGGCCAGGGTTCATTATAGATTTTTTCCTGAGAGAATCAGACACTCTATCCAGTTTATAAAACAATGCTCATCCTTAAAGGGAAAGAATCAACTTTTTTTTTTTAATTTACATATATATATCAAAAAACAAATCAATTTCTTGCAAGTTCCCTGCTCCACTAGAACAAACTGAACCTGAAGCGACACTGCTGGCTCGTGAATGACTACTCTAAAGTAGAAGGCTTCTCAGGTGATGTAGATCCAATGGAGAAGATGAGGTGCAGCTTTGCAACGTCACTGGCTCACCGTATAAATCAAGGTGTTGATTTACGGTACTTGTCCAGCAAGTGAGAAGATAATAGTTGATATAGAATACGTATACTAATTTATTCTCAGGGCTTCACCGATGCCAGAAAACCACAAATAGCAACGGATTCCTTAGTGTGAATAAAAGTGCATGTTTACTTACAGCCAGCTCTTTACAATGTATTTTGGGCCTGATTCACCACGGCATTCCTCCGGTTTATAAATAGGGGTCTACCCTATTTGCGGCCATGAGAATCATGTCACGGACTGTGAAATCTGGTCTCCCTCATGAAATCTAGGCTACAGTAACCCCGCTCTGAAGGCAAAGCGGAGAGCAGCGGCTGCTGGCCGGCACCCAGTTCTGAAGGCAGCATTGCCTCCAGCAGCAGTGGAGAAGGAAGGGTGGTGATACCACGATCCCCTAATACGCTCGCAACTCCCTTTTGGGTTGGAGTCTGGGGTGCTGGAATAGGGGGAGGCCATGGCTCCATCACCTTTAAAAGTGGGAAGGTTATGCCCGCCCACATTTTCTCTGCTTTAAGGGTGAATGACAGGAGGGGAGGGGCAGAGTGAAGCAAGCAACAGGCGGGGCCTTCAGGAAAAAGGAGGAGTGGGGTGGGAAGAGGTGGAGTTGGGGTGGGGCCTTGGGATAGAAAGGGACAGGGGCCACAGGGGAGGGGCAGAGCATGGATGCAGCCTTGGAAGGGGAATGGGGGCAAGGCCATGATCTGGGTGCTGGTGTCCCCCCACACTTCTAAGGCGCTTCTGGTGCTCCTGGCTGGGCTCTCCAGATTGTGAAATGCTGTGGAGAAATCACACATTTTTCATGGGTTGGTCAGGGCATAAATAGCAAATTTACATCTGTGAAATTTGCTATTTATGCCATGACTAACCTGCAAAAAACGTGTGTTTTCTCCACAATTTAAGTAGACCCCTCTTTATAAATGGAATTTACACTGATGTAACACTGGAGTAATGCTGTTATGATTCTGCTTTTTAACTTTAAACTTTAAGTGTTTATCTTTTTTAGACTTTCACAATTATTAACTATTCTAAGAATGAAGGATTTTTACTGACTCCACTTTCTAAGTTGCCAGGGGAAATGTATTGCAGATTTCGTCTTTCCTACCGTTTCCTAAGAAATTAACTTACTGGCATATTTTACAAAACACAGATATTGAGCAATATATTTGGGATTCATCATCTCTCTCAATGTGCCTGTAGAGCATGTGAAAATTCTAATGTGCTGAATTATCCAGCAAGTGAATATAGTGTCGGCAATTACCTCTTTATATGAGTTTCCCCCTAACATGGCTACACCATTCTGTCTCCTGTGCTGAATGAAGCTCTTTATAAATTTTAGGTGAAATCCTGAATTCATTGAAGTCAATGGGAGCTCTGCCATTGACTTTAATGGGGCCAGGATTCCACTCTCCATCTTTATTTACAATGTAAAGTGTTAGACAACTTTAGACATTCATCTCACTAATACAAAGAATGTTGCATTTCCAAAAACTAAATGTAAGCCTGGCTCCAACAACTGATGGCATGTGGGCACACCCCTGCACCCACACAGTCAGTAGCAGGATTGCGGCTTTAAAAGGAGAAACACTTTTGTCAGCAATCAGGTTGTGGAAAGGAGTCTATTTCTGAGAAGTTTAATCATGAGCCCAGAAATTTCACCTGAGATTTTGAATTCTAACATGTCCATACGTCAAGTAATTAAATAAAGCAAATGTCATGAGCTGATGTCTTATTGTAGTGACTCAAATGTCCCAAGATGGAACGTGGGCTGCACCCATTCAAATGTGCCCATGAAAATGAAACATGCTTGGCACCTGCCCAAATCCCACCTTTGCACATGCAGGCCATGTAATTACACACCTACTCTAGCTACTCATGAATACACACAAGAGCAATTTTTGGCAGGTATGGCCATTACATCCATGTTTGGAAATTTGGTCCAATTCATTTTAAAATACAGAGTTCAAGAGTTAATTTCAAATATTTCTAGAAAATGATGTAAAGCAATTGAAAACATTTCCGCTAATTCACATTACTTTCATTTTTCTATTTAGAGTATTACCATTGGGCCTGTGCAATATTACATCTCTCTCTGAATAACAAAGAAGGTTAAACTTAATACACATATTAGGCTAATACTACATATTTCCAGGATACGTTCAGCTTGTGCCTTGATTTTGGACTTATAGCTTTTTCCTTTGTCATAAACTTTCCTCTCCCTATTGTGAGATGGAGCTTAAATAAACAAATACATTCCTAACAAAAACACAGTTACTGAGAAATTAAATACAATTAGAAATCTTTTCCTATCTCACCATTCCCAGGGTTAGTACTCTGCATTATGAAATAAACATTCAACTGAAGAATCCTTTACTGTACTGCCCTGACATTTGTCACTCACAGAGTTCTTTCCTGTTTTTCAAAATACTGAATTTAAATTAGTTCAATTTCAGTTTAAATTATCCATCAGTCTGTCACTTTTTAAAAAAAAGTTCATTTTTTAAAATACATCCAGTTTATGTTCTGTTTGTCTGCTGAGGGAATTATATCACTTAAATTGCTGTAGTATCTGAGTCCCTCTTTGTTTAACACTATGGTAAGTGGGATTATATTTTATATTGTTTATAGAATTCCTGTGTTAGAATCTTGTTTAATATTAAAGGTAACTTTTGTCCTGTAATTTGATTATTAAATAGAGTAAAATGTTGTACAATGGATTAAACTTTCTTGTATTTATACTTTTCTCGGGCAGATTGGATTTTTTTTTAATAAACTATCAGTCAGCAATTAAAGGCCCAACTCTTCCTCTCAATTACATAAGTGCAGTTGCTTTCGCCTCTGAATTTATGAGAGAAGGATTTGCCCTTTACAATTCCATTTCAGTAAGCAAGATGTTACTTTTGCTACAATAGTTCAAGCAATGTTACAGAAACCCTGAAAAAAAAATCACTTTCCTATGACCTTGGGCAACACATTCCTAGTTCTGGTTTCTATTGTGTCTGGCTCAAGGTTTCTACATGGAAAAACTAAACTGTTTTTTCCAAGTCTGCTCACTGCATGTTAGTTATGGCCTGCAGCCATACCACCCTGGGTTGACCTCATCAGATCTTAAAAGGTTCGGTCTTGTTTAACACCTCGGTGAGAAGCCACCAAGAAAAGCCATCATTCAGTAGGAAGTGACATTAGAGTAGGTGGCATTCTTCCCTGTGAGTCAGCACTATTTCACAGGATGTCTGCACTAGCAGAGCAGTAGGGGACACTGCTGATGAGATGAAAAATTAAAGGCCCTTACCACTTATGCTCGTTAAAACATCCAAATCAGTTTTCTCAACATCAGAGAACTGGGCCCAGTGTACTGGCTACATTTCACTCCATTCTAGCTACTTAAATTTCATCTGCAGTTTCAACTGGATAAGCGATTTCTTCATATGTCCTGAAATATTGTGTAATGTTACTATGCATAAACAGCTGTTGCAGTCCTACATGTAAACATCTGCATTTGAGTAGTGGGTGAAATAATTTCTGTTAGGCTCCATCCCTCCCACCTTCCCCCCCAAAAAACAAACCAGACAACCGAACAAAAAAAACCCAAACAAACACAAACCAAAAAACTGACACACAGATTATATCCAGGCATAACTCAGTTGAAGACAAGTACTGCTATAGATTAACACTAGTGTCAGAGAGAGCAGAATTTAGCTTATAATTTGCAGAAGTGCTTTGGGGTCCTTTGGGCTGAGAATTTGCTATATGTATAAAAAATGTTATTTTAATGTAAAACACACACACACACACACACACACAGAGTTTGCATGTATAAAACTTGAGCATGACAGAAAAGTCAAATAAAAATAATTCAGATAATGCACTTCTGATTGTCAAGTCTGATGCGTCAGTTCTACCATTATTATGTGAATATATATTTCCCATACAGATTTACGCACAGATAGAGGAGAGGATAGACTTTTTAGGCCTTGTCTACACTAGAAAGTTTTGCTGCTTTACCCATGCTGATATTGTTGAAGCAGTACAACACCCCTCTAGTGTTGATGGAGTTATACTGCTATAAAAGTACAGTACAGGTTAGAAATAAGGCACACATTTTTAACAGTGATTAACTATGGGAACAAACTACCCAGGGAAATGGTGGATTTCCTATCTTGTGAGGTCTTCAGATCAGGACTGGATGTCTTTCTGCAAGATGTGCATTGGTCAGACACAAGCTATTGGGCTTAGTATAGGGGTAACTGGGTGAAATTAATGGCCTGTGTTATACAGGTCAAACTAGATGATCTAATGATCCCTTCTGGCCTTAAAAATCTGTGAATAACTTACTCTGGTTCAGGAAATGCAATAAGGTGTAATGGTATAATGCAGTAGGCCTTATACCAGCATAATTATATTTGTCAAATATAAATAAAATAAAATAAGTAAATAAAATAACACACACACTCCCAACCAGCAGAGCTATAGTGGTATAACTTTCTTTGTGTGGACCATGCCTAAGCAAACAGTTTTACTCTCTGAAAATTTGGGAATACATTATTTATTTATTATACCTTATGTTTGCAGCCAAGCTAGTACGATTGAAAAAGCCAGGGACTGTATATCTGCATATGTGTCTAGTACCTGCCCTAATACAAACAATAAAAAGTAATAGGACTGAAAATGCAGCTTTGCAAAGATTTAGCTGCTATAGATGCAATTTCCATAAAACCAGCAAGCAGCCGAGTAAAATCTTACAGATTTGTTTTTATTATTGCTGAAGATGGCAATGGAAATTACCTTGTTTGTACTGAAGCTCAGGTGGGAGGGCCTGCATAAGTGAAGTTTTCTCATGTGCTCTAAGAGCAAATATTACGTGATTTATCCTCAGAGCTACTTGGCAATTCCAAACATGCTAGAAAATATTACACTAGTATAGAGAAACATTTGCTACATATTATCATGTTTTTATATAACTTCTTTAAATGATAACTTCTTTAAATATTCCCGACAGATGCAAAACCAGACTCTAATCCACATAGCTCAGCACACACACTTTCTGTACCTTTTCTACACTGGAGATCTGTCCTGATTTCAGCCATTAGTGGCCTGCCACAAATAAAAGTGAATTGGTGCAATTCCCTACAGTGCAGACAAGCAAAGCCACTACAGTAGAACCTCAAAGATATGAACACCAGAGTTACGAACTGACTGGTCAACTGAACACCATGTGAAACCAGAAGTAAGCAATCAGGCAGCAGTGAAGGGGGAAAAAAAGAAAAAAAGCAAATACTAAACGGTGCCTGAATTGCATCTTAAAGGTCAGCATGCAGCGCAGAAACAGCCTGGGGTCTGCTCTGTTTTCTGTAAGCCAAGGGCTCTGTTTCATCCTCTCTCATCCCACCCCACCTCACTGGCAGGGGAAAGCTGTTTTCAGGCACTCCCTCTCAGCCCAGGAAAGAAAGGTGCTGCAGGGAGCTGCTGATGCTTCAAGGAACTGAAGGTTGCAGCCAAAGCCTGTCCTGGAGTTGGAGTGGGAGTTAGAGTCTGAGAAGTTTTAAAGGGCCACAGCCTGTGCACTGAGGCGGCCCAAGCTTTGCCCGTGGCTACACTCTTGGATCCTGCCAGCACCGCTGGGAGTGCAAAGGGCAGGGGAGGGAGGGGCCCTCTGCCATGTGCTGCCTCTGGAGCATGGCAAGCAGCGCACTGAGCAGGGTGAGCCCTGGGGAGAGGCAGCTGAGGGCTGGGGCTTGTAGTGTCAAGGATGTGGGGCAGGCCCCCTCAGTTCAGCCCAAAGGCAAGAAACAGGAATAGGGCAGGGAGCTGCTTGCAAGGCAGTGCTGCCAGATGTCACCTTTGCAGAAATCTCTCCCAGCCTCAGCTGGAAGACGCTGACTGTACTGTACCATGTTTTGTTCAGAGTTATGAACAACCTCCATTCCCGAGCTGTTTGTATCTTTGAGGTTCGACTGTATTTGCATCAGTGGGACTTACCCTTGCTGAAACTGACCGACGATATCAGTGGCTGGTTACTGACGGCTGAAATAAGGACAGATCTCCAATGCATGCAAGTCCTTACTGAGGAGACAGATGCAGCTAACTAACAGCTGGCCACCGAAGGCAGTAATTGGAGCAAATATTTTGATGTGTGACGTTTTTGGCTGGAGGTTCTCCTATGGAGTTGTGTTTCAGATTAGCCATTGGGACCTTCGTCTTTCTGCAGAAACCTAATAATTATATTTCAAAGGTATTCCCAATAAAGCACATAATCATTGTAATTTTGCCAGATGAAATTGCACTGAAAGCTTTCGGAGGCAAAATGATGTATGTTATGAAAAAAAACATGCAAGCGAAAGAGCTGGCTAACTTTTAGGAGAACACTGCCCAAGGGCCAAACTGTACCTTCAGCTATGCGTGTGCAATTCCCATTGAAGTTAGGGGGATTTGTACATGCCTAAAAGCAGAATATGGTCCCTTGTTTTAGATGTCACTATGCTGCATTTACTTGCATATTTATTTCTTCAAATAGATAAGATTTGGCCTTTTAAGTAGACTTTCACAAATGCAAGCCAAGCCCTCAGCCTTCCCTTCCCATTGTTTTCATGCTCAAAGAAAAACAAAAGTAGAAAAATACTTTTCTTCTGGTAGGCCGTTCTTAATCATATTGATTAAGGTTTGTATTTAGGATGGTATCACCTCACCTTGCAAGGGCCTCCACACTTTAGCCCCAAGTTAATTGCTTTAATTGGTGCTTCACTGGTTCAGACTTCAGAGAATCTTCTAAGGACCTTTTCCATGAGGATGAGATTTGCCCTTTGTGCAAGCACCACCACCATGCTGAGTATTTTAATTTTCCTCGCCTATCCATTTTCTTTTCTTCGCCTATCCATTAGTATCACTAATATAAGCCACAGTGTTTTGGACCCTTACTGTATATTTGCATACTGTTCTATAAAGAGTGAAGTGCTTTGGGATCCTGTATGATGAAAGGGGCTATTGGAAGGTGAAATATTATTATATTGGTCTATATTAAACTGCATATTTTAAAGGTTATTATAATCAGCCAAATAGACATTTCACAATGATTCAATGAAAAAACCTACTTTTTAAATAGTGTTACTTTGTACCATATTCTTTGGGTTTACTGAGCTTTCTGGTCCACTCAGAGTTTATTCTGAAGGTTTCAGGAATACCTGGATATGAGTCTCCCTTGTGATTTTACATTGGATATAACTGCAGTAATCCAGGCACTGTAGTCATAACAAAATTATAACACTGCCTTCACTGCCAGAGTTTGCTAAAGAATAAAATTCCTTTATCTCAAAGGTCACTACAGGCTTCAATTCGCTGGCAATCCCTCGCATTATGCTAAGAGAGACATAGTAACCAGGTACTGATCAAATAAGCAGAAAGAATTTGGCACATTGAGGTATTTGAATTCCATGTGAACTAGGTCACTACTATTCAGCATTGAATTGCTCATATGAGATTAATTAAATTTAGTAACACACTTTGACACTGTGAAGATTTCTGTAGTAATGCTAGAAGCATGGACCATTTGATGAATTTTTATTTTTCAAGAACATTTTAGTATATTTATTTCTTATTAACATACTTAACAAAAAGTAGCTAACCTGGAAAGCAGAATCCTTTCAGGAAAAGAATTGCATCACTAAACTACATATTGCATTATAGTTTCAAGTAATTCTGTTCCAACCTCTTAGTTTTCAGTGAGCCAAATAGGGATAAATCTAAAATGCAAGAACCCTCTGCAAAAAACAAACAAGCAAAAACCCCACACAAATGAATGCTTCCTAATATAATCAGGGGCATAAATTTTGGCAAATGAGGTTTTTTCATTTCTTGGTTTGCAAAATAAAAATAAATATTTAATAATTTTACTCTTCACATTATTCGAGGATCTCAAAAGGTTGTACAAATATCAGTCAATGCCATCACTTTTTGTAAATCAGATATAATTACACTAAACCTATTTTCAGAGGAGAGATTAAGGACTTGATTTTCAAAGAACCAATAGTTCTCACTGACTTCAACTGGTATTTTGGATGGCCAGCAATTAAATCTGGCCCAATTAAATGATTGCCCAAGCACACACAGAACACAGCAGGAAGCAAGCCAGAATTTCCAAGTCCTAATTTCATGCTTTAACCTCTTGATAAGAATTTTCTCCATTGGAGCTTTGGAGACACTTGAAACAATCAAGTTAAAACAAAACATAGAAAAGAATCTTAAGTCAAGGCTAATATAAAAGCACTGAAACCGAAAGGGCCTGGCTCTTTGGCTGGAACTTGATCAAACTAATTTTTGTTTTTGATAATATGTAACACAGTAGATGGTCCGTTTTCCCTCTTTCATGCAACAATGTATTTTCGTAACAGGAAATTAAATTTTCTTCTGGTTTGCAGAACAGTCTGCATGAGCATTCTCCTTCATATCTATTCTTGAAGGAGGAGAATGAGAAAACAGTGGCTACCCAATAAGTGAGTCATGGAAAATATGCATGTAGCTGTTTCACCTGCAAAGTTATTTTCTCCTGTAAGTGAGTAAACATGTGCCCACGTGCACTGATAGTTACACAATCCACTGATCAATACACTGATAGTTCATAGTTACACAAAAGCTTGTTTCTGCTCACTCACAACTGTGGTATTGGTGGGTATTGTACACACTGGGTGACATATACATTGCAGAGGCCATGAAACAATGGGCCCACAGACTACAAGTTAGCCGGGAAAATCCTCCTATTTATTTTACGCTAGATCAGGGTGTCAAACTCATTTGCTCTGGCGGGCCAGATTTGAATTAAATGTACTTCAAGTGGGCCATACATACCATAAATCGAAATACTGGGCACAACCATTTTTATGTAGTAGTATATTTTATTTGCTAGATATCAGCGATATAAAACTGCAGTAAATTCACTTCTACAACTACTACTATTTTACCATTAAAAGAATTGATCAATGATTAAGAATGATAGTTACTGAGCGATGCCCCTAGACCACGCTGCACCTCTCCCACCTTTTGGAGCGCTGTGTCTCGTGCACACAGTGCTCCACGCGCTGCTGCCAGAGTACACAGATCTCGTGGCACTGCATGACGCCCGACATCTCATGGCGTTATACCATCCGGCAGCAGCGTGCGCTGCCACGAGATCTTGCGGCGCTGTACTCTCTGGCGGCAGAGAGTACCATGTTGCGAAATGTTGTGGCAGCGCGCACTGCCCCCAGGGGCCGGACCAAAAAGGTTGGCGGGCTGTATCCGGCCCATGGGCCGGATGTCTGACACCCCTGGGCTAGATAGTCCCAAAAGAAACAACCGTGTCTTTTCCATGCTGCAAGAGACCCAAGAGGCTGTGACTGCTGGCTGCAGACCAGGTCAAGTTGACCTATTTGAGAATCACTATGCCCTGTTCAATCGACTCCCTTCTCACAAAAAATATTATCGTTGCTGAGAAGGCCCTTTGTTTCAATGGGTGAAGTATCATCAGTGAGAGGGCCTCAGTGGTGGAATTCACTTTCTCCATCAACCAAATTCTGACTTGTTTCAAGTCCAGCTCTGTTGCTTACAATGGAGCTGCACACCCTTTTACAGCAGTAAAGAATGTGGCCAAATGTGTTGGTTGTTACTTGTCAGCTCTGTGTTTTTGGGGAACCAGCGTGCAAAAAACAAGGTTACTTACCAGTAACAGCTGTTCTTCGAGATGTGTTGCTCATGTCCATTCCACTATAGGTGAGTGCACAGCTCTGTGCACGGTTGCCTGGAACTTTTTTCCCCTTAGCAGATCCCGTAGGGCCGGCTTTGGCGCTCCCTGGAGCCCCGCGCACATGCCGCAGTATATGAGGTGCTGCTAGCCCTACACCGCCTCAGTCCCTTCTTTCTGCCAACTCCAGCAGCGGGGATGGAGGGCGGATTGTGGAATGGGCATGAGCAACACATCTCGAAGAACATCAGTTACTGGTAAGTAACCTTGTTTACTTCTTCGAGTGCTTGCTCGTGTCCATTCTACTAAAGGTGACTAACAAGCAATACCCTGGAGGTGGGTAGGAGTTACCGGTGAGCTGCCCTCAGCATTGTTCTGCCAAATCTTGCGTCCTCTCTCGTCTGCTGGATGATGGCATAGTGGGATGTGAAGGTATGCACCGACGACCAAGTGGCGGCCTTGCAGGAAGGCTGTAGATGAGGTTTGAGCGCTGGTTGAATGTGCTGTGATGGTTCCCAGAAGTGGCACCCTCACCTGCTCATAGCAGAACTTGATGCATGATGCAATCCACGAGGCGATGCGCTGGGTGGAGACAGGTGAGCCTTTCATCTGGTCAGCCACTGCGACAAAGAGCTGCGTCGATTTCCAGAACGGCTTTGTACACTCAATGTAGAAGGCCAAGGCTTGTCTCACGTCCAGCGAATGCCATCTCCTCTCCTCCTCTGAACCGTGAAGTTTGGGAAAAAACACAAGGAGAAAAATATCCTGATTATAATGAAATTGGGAAACCACCTTGGGCAGAAAGGCCAGATGCGGCTTCAACTGAACCTTGTCCTTATAGAACACTGTATAAAGGGACTCCGAGGTAAGGGCCCTAATCTCAGAGACCCTCCTAGTTGAGGTAATGGCCATGAGGAAGACTACCTTCCATGAAAGCAAGAGCAGAGGGCATGAAACCATGGGTTCAAAGGGGGGCCCCGTGAGTCTTGAGAAGACCAGGTTGAGATCCCAGGGAGGCACCAAGTCACGGACCTGCAGATAAAGACTCTCCACCCCCTTGAGGAACCTGACCGACATGGAATGGGAGAAGAGTGATGTCCCCTCTAATGGCTGATGGAAGGCCAAAATGGCTGCCAGGTGAACCTTCAATGAGGCCAGCACCAGACCCTGGAGCTTTAGCTGGAGCAGGTACTCCAGGATCACCTGTATAGGCGAGAGGCTGGGCGGGATACCTCGGGACTCTGCCCAACAGGTAAACCGCCTCCACTTAGCCCGATACATGACCCGTGTAGAAGGCTTCCTGCTGCCAAGCAGGACTTGCTGGACCTGTACCGAGCAGGCTCTCTCTCCCTCCGTCAGCCACAGAGCCTCCAGGCCATGAGGTGCAGGAAGTCCAGGTCCGGTGCAACAGGCGAACATGGTTCTGGAGTAGAAGGTCATGTCTCCTTGGGAGCTCCAGGGGTGGGGTGACCGAAAGGTCCAGCAACATGCTGAACTAGTGCTGCCTCGGCCAGGCTGGAGCAATCAGTATAACATCTGTTCTGTCCCTCTTTATTTTCAGCAGGAACCTGAGTAGGAGCAGGGTGGGCGGGAAAGCGTACATGAGGTTCCCTGTCCAGTCCGTGAAGAACATGTCAGAAATCGACCCAGTCTCACGACCCCAGACAGAGCAGAACCTTGGACACTTCTTGTTCCAGGCCGACGTGAAAAGGTCCCCTTGAGGAACGCTCCACTTCCGGAAGATCATAGATGTCACCTCTGGGTGTAGTGACCAGTCATGGCGGGGTAGCAATGACCTGCTGAGGCAATCCATCTCATAGTTCCTCACTCCCAGAAGGTGAGAGGCCGTCAAGTGAAAATCATGCCTCACGGCCAAGTCCCACAGACAAATAGCTTCCTTGCAGTGTGCTAAGGAGCGTGCTCCCCGTTGCCTGTTTATGTAAAACATGGCTGCAGTGTTGTCCATCAGCACCTGCACCACCCTGCCTGTCAGGAATTGAAGGAACACCCTACATGCTAGGCGAATAGCCCTCAGATCCTTCACATTGATGTGTAGAGGCCTTCCTCCCCTGACCAGATCCCCTGAGTGCCTAGGTTGGTGCTGGTGTGGGCCCCCCAACCTACATCCAAAGCGTCAGAAATTAGGGTGACCGACGGGACCAGTTCCCTGAATGGATCGCCCTTCATCACTGCCTGGGGAGTCCACCACCAGTTTAGGGAGGCTAGGACGGGAGGAGGAACTGTGACCACCTGCTCGGAACATATACTGAGGCTAACCATGCCTGAAGCGGTCTGAGTCTCAGACGAGCGAGTCTCACTACATACATGGAGGACGCCGTGTAAGCTAACAGCTGCAGGCAGTGCCTGGCTGTTGTTGTTGGGCATCAGTGCAGCTGGGAGATGATAAAGACCATCGCCTCGAAATGTGGCTGAGGCAGGAAGACTCTGGCCTGGGAAACGTCCAGGGTAGCCCCAATGAACTCTATTCATTGTACTGGGGTTAATGTGGATTTCTGTTTGTTTATGAGAAGCCCCAGACTGTGGCACATGGAGCAAGTGAGGGTCACACTGTCCTGCACTTGAGGCCTGGACCTGCCTCTGATCAACCAATCGTCCAGGTAAGGAAAAATTTGCACACCCTTTCGTCTTAGGTGGGCAGCCACTACTGCCATGCACTTGTTGAACACCCTCAGAGCCGAAGATAGGCCAAGGGGCAGGGCCGTAAACTGGTAGTGGGAGCCAGCCACCATGAAGCAAAGGAAACACCTGTGACTGGGGAGGATAGATATATGAAAGTATGCGTCCTTGAGGTTGAGGGCGGCATACCAGTCTCCTGGGTCCAGGGAAGGGATTATGGAGGCTAGGGAGACCATGTGAAATTTGAGTCTTTTGACATATTTGTTTAGACGATGCAGGCCTAATATGGGTCTCTGACTCCCCTTCGCCTTGAGGATGAGGAAGTACCTCAAATAGCACCCTTTTCCCTTTCTGCCTTGAGGGACCGTTTCCACCACTCCGAGGTTGAGGAGGGTGTCCACCTCCTGTAAGAGGAGTTGCTCATGAGAGGGGTCCCTGAAGAGGGACGTAGGAGGAGGGTTGTTGGGGGGGGTAGACGTAAACTGTAGGGCATAGCCCCCCGAGACTACCCTAAGAACCGAATGGTCCAAAGTGATTTTGGCCCATTCGGGGTAGAAGGGCCTTAGTCTGTTTAGGAAGGGGCGAGGCGGATCCAGGAGAGCAGTCGGGGCGCCACCCTTGGGCGCACCATCAAAATAGTTTCATTTGGTTGCCCAACCTTCTGGGGGGCCCTTGCTGGGCGGCTGAGGACAAGCTAGGGGGCTGATTTCTTCTTCTAAACCCCTTATTTCTGTCCCAGTGTCTATAGGGTTGGAAAGGTCTGGGCTGAGACCTTGGCTGCTACTGTGCCTGGGGGCGTGACTGACGCCTAGAAAACTGGGGCATGTAAAGGCCCAGGGAACGAAGCGTGACCCTAGAGTCTTTCAGACTGTGTAACTTCTCATCAATCTGGTTCGAAAATAAGGCCGACCCATCAAAGGGGAAGTCCTAGATGGACTGCTGCACCTCCTGGGACAGCCCCAAGGACTGCGGCCACGAGCACGTTAGCATAGAAATGGCGAAGAAATAGCTCTGCCTGCCAAGTAATCAGCGTCCCAGGACATCTGGAGCGCTGCTCTAGCTCCCACAGTACCCTCCTCCACGATAGTATTAAAGTCTGCGGCCTGGTCCTGGGAGAACCGTCTGGGAGAGTCTCACAGGTTGAAATTTTACATGCCCAGGAGAGCATGCTGGTTGGCAATCCTAAACTCCAGACTTGCCGTTGAATAAATCTAGCCAAACAAGTCTAGCTTCTTATTGTCCTTGTTCTTGGGAGTTGACCCTTGTTGACCTTGCCTATCCCGCTGGTTCGCAGCATCTACTACCTGGGTTCCCGGGGCGGGTTGGGTGAACAAATACTCAAACACTCAAATGTACACGGGGATGTAATATTTCTTCTCGGCTGCCTTTGATGTCAGGGTGACCGAGGAAGGGGTTTGCGACAGGGCCTTCACAATCTTAAGGACCCCTTCGTGGACTGGGAGGGCCACTCGAGCTGGAATCAGAGGCCCTGGACCTGTGGTATCGTGTCTATCCTGGGTCATGGGCACCTCTCCGTGCCGGGGAACACCCCCTTGACGCCTCCAATCTGGAAGAGGATGAGAACTGCCTCCGTTGCTGTGAGTGGTGCCGACGAGCAGGGTCACGCTCCGAAGAGCTCGAAGTACCGGAGCGTTGTCTCGGTACCGACAATTTCCAGTGTCACTTGTCTTGTGGCTCTGTAGCAGCCTTCAGTGACTGAGTTCAGCACTGTCCCGAACTCTTCGTTCCAAGTTAGACTCTAGTGACCGGGTTCTGGGCCGCCTCTGATGACCGGGTTCTGTGCCGGGCCTTCCTCCGATGACCAGGTTCTGTGCTGCCTGGGTGCAGGTGAACCCCTCGGTGCCTGAGAGCAGGAACAGGAGCTGTCTGAGCGCCACCTGACATACCTCGACCGGTGCTGCCTCCTGGCTTGCACTGCCTCCCATGCCGGGGATCGAGGTCGGTATATAAGGCTCTGCCTCCATCAACAGGGCTTTCAACTGGATTTCTCTGTCTTTTTGAGTCCTTGGTTTGAAAGCCCTGCAGATCTTGCACTTATCCTTTCTGTGGGCTTCCCCCAAGCACTTCAGGCAGCTGTTGTGGGGGTCGCTGAGTGGGAAGGCCTTCCCGCAGGAGGCACATGGCTTTAAGCCCAGCCAGGACTGCCTGATCTCTAATTACACTTAACAACTACTTAACTAACTTAAACTAAGCACAGAACAAACAAGTCCAAAGAAGGGGAATAGTACTTGCTGCGAGCAAGGCTAGTTCCAGCAACCGTCACAGGCGGAAAGAAGGAACTGAGGGGGCGTAGGGCTGGCAGCACCTCATATACCGCAGCATGTACGCGGTGCTCCAGGGGGCGCCAGAGCCAGCCCTACGGGATCTGCTAAGGGGAAAAAAGTTCCGGGTAACCATACACTGAGGTGTGCACATACCTATAGTGGAATGGACATGAGCAAGCACTCGAAGAAGAACCCCTACTGTCTGACTCATCTGAAACCCCACCTCCCCCCAGCCTCTGTTTGAACCAGAACCGATCAAAGACGGATTTACCAAAAGCAATGAAAAGGCAGTGGGAGGCTCACCAAAACCCTTCCGAACAAGCGTGACAGGATTAAGGCAACTCCCCTATCCTCATCTACATCGAAGATGTAAGAAGGAGGCATCTCAATTGGCACACCAAATGGAAAATAGAAAGACTCATTTGCATCAAAGATGGAACAAGGAAACATTTCTATTAGCATACTGAATGAAGAACCAAACTCCAAGGCAGGAACCGCACTGAACTCTGGGATCAGCAAAGCAGGGAAGCACGGCATGATGAGATCTCTGTTCCAGATGTTAATGAACCCATGCCTGCACACACCCAGCTCCGCAGTTATCAGACCAATTCTAGTCATAGATCCTTATTGATATCCAAAATACTGAGTCTGCCTGGTTGCACTGTGAGGTCCCTCAAAGGAACATTGCCCATAGCCAGGAATAATCAGTTCATATTGTCCCGCCTAAAACAACACAGCTCTGGTATACTTCCTTGAGTCATTGTTTACCCATAAACAAATCTAGTGTTCTACCTTGAACCATTGTTTCTTCCCTACAAAAACCCTACCCAAGTTCAAAACTCTGTTCTGATGCCTGAATCCAAAAGCTGCATCTGTTCCACTGGGACTCCCCCTTTTCCTGACTGATCACGTTGGGGGCTCTGCCTGTCTCAAGCGCTCAGGACCCTAAGTTGAACAGCCTGTCTCCTTGGAACCTTTGACAGATTCAAGCTGCGCTGAGTGGTGAGACCCCAACTCTCTCTTCTCTGGTTAAGCCCACTTTCCCCTCTCAGACCTAATTTGATCTCTTTCTTTCTCAGTCCAGGTATAACTTTCTAAACCTGACTTTGTAATCAAACTTGTGCTAAATTTCCCCAAAACCCCCACTGAAATTGTGTAATATTGTAACTGTTTGGTTGTTTTTCTCTCCTTGTATGGCTATTACTAGGAGCACCATAAATTTTATATACTTGGCAATAAAATAACTTTTATAACCAAGCTGGTTGCCAGACTCTCTCCAAACTTCGTTTACTCTTGCGTGTTCTTGGCTTCTCTATTTTGCTCTGCAGCAACGCTCCTCTTACCTAAGCTAAAGATCCCTGCAGTGCTCAAAAATTCTGTGGGATTTGCTCATCAAGGGGGTTACTACTAGAACAATAGTAGAGTGAGAGTGAGGCTAGAGACATGCTAATCATGTGCCATATAAGGGTGGCAGCTGGACATGGCTGTGTAACCCAGCCTGCTCACACGCGCTGTTAGTCTGTAAATGTGGGTATTTATTTGAATCTGGGGTTGGAGGAACCCAGCCCTGGGAAACTTAAGTCCTGCAGGGTAGCTCCATTGGGAGGGGATTTGCAGAAGGGAGAAGAAAAGCTCCATATGAAAACACAAATGATGCAAGCAGTACATTACTAGAATTACAACTCCTTTCCCCCCGGAAGGTAACCCTAATAAATAAGCATACCCCAAGGTGACGGGCAAATCTGGTAACATGGTTTCTGCTTGCAAATTAAAATTTGACTGCGTCTAAAAATATATTGGCGAGCATTTCTTCAGTAACTGGTACGTGAGTGATCACTTTGTTTTTCTGGCAATAGTTTTATTGTATCTCTATTTCCATTCACTAGAGTCTTTAAAGAACCACAATATTCATAGTTTGTCGTGTCACTTGGTTTGAAGGCAAGAATATACTTAAGGGCCAGATGATGATCTGGGCTGAGCGGACAGCACAGGAGCTGAAGCGGAACAAGACATGCTCTCGCCATGCAGCCTTGCTCTGCCCTGAGTCCAGGTCTCAGAGGTTGGTGAGTGCTGTGTACCAACTACTCCCCACCGCGGGGATCAGATCTTATTTATTGAGCTGGCTCCAGTGTTGGTTTATCTATCACCCTCTCAAAACAGTTTCAGGGCAGGCAAATTTTCTATATAACGTTGTATTTACTTCATAAATTTTAAATGTTTTGCTGTAAAGCCAGGGTACCATGAGTGTATTTCCAAGGTTCTTTTTTTATTATAGGGCCGAAAGGACACCCCTCCCCGCCAACAAAACCAAACAAAAAACCGCCAACACCCTTCAAAATGAACTTGTCTACTAGTAATGCTCAACTTGAAAGCAGCTTTTTCTCCCTCCCGACTCCTACTGATCCCTTCTCAGTTGCTACAGTGCCACCATGTACTCCAGATCTTCACTCAAATCTTGCCCTTAGCACAATGGGAATCATGCAGCGACTGAAATTACACAATAGGGGAGTACACCTGCATCACCATTGTCAAAGAAGTAGTTGAAGTCAGGGCCTCTTTCATCCCTAGGCTCTGGAGGCTGTAATGTAGGTTTCCCTACTCTTCTGCAAGCTTGAACTAAAGCTTTTTTCTTGTCAAGGGTATCTGCGAAATAATACAAATAGTATTAGATTGTAGCCAAACTACCTTAATCTCTATTAAGGTCATTGACTATACAAAGAGGTGAATGATGTGAATAACGACATTATATGCCATAATGGTGCAAAAAAACATCACTATGTTGACAAATAACTGTGTAATGGTCCAGTTTAATAGCTGCATTTCACATCCTATGTGAAAATAGAGAAAGGCTTCATAAAGCTCACTTACCATCAGTCCACGACAGGGGTGAGGATTAGGAGGTGCACAACATGGCTTGGTGCCAGGACCACTGTTATTAATGGGCAGAGGACTCTGTACACAGACTTCTAAAGGTCTCACTTGCAATTGGCAAAAAAGGGGCCCCATGTCTATTGATGGGTGAAGACATCGACTTCCTCTTTACAAATCCATTCATGGAAAAACTAGTATTTCTCAGCATTCACTGCATTTGACATACCTGCTAGCTGTGTGTGTGCATATGTTTATTTCTTATAGCTCATATTTTCTCTCTGACAATTCCTCAGCTTCATCCTCTTCCATTAAAACTATGAAAATTGTGGTCATCGTTCTAATTTTTAAAAAGAAGAGTGGTAAAAAAGGTACATTTTGCCTTTTCTCACCATTTAGAAAACTCTCTTTTTGTTTTGTGCTGTCATTTCCAAGTTTTCTCTCTTGCATTGCTGAGTCCAAGGGCTCCTGTAAGTGATGTACTGACTCATGAACTCAGCAGCCCTTACTTGAATGCTAATTCTTGTCCCTCCACAGTTGTGCAATTTTCAATTAGGCAAAAAACAGTTCTTGCCAGAAAATTGTATTAGCAATTTATGGTCATGATGAAAGAATGAGAAAGGGTTAGGAAGTGATTAAGTGAAACAAAACAGAGCTCCAAAAACTAATGTTGGTGGTCTCGTATTACGTGCAAGTTTGGAAACAGCTCTGTTCATTTAGACTTTCTTGGCCCCCTATCGGTCTCTATCATTGATTAGGCATGTTCTTAAAGCACGTTTTGAATGTCATTACACACAGCATGTCTGAAGTCCTTTTCATGTCAACAGTTTGGCATAGAATTTTGTAAGGAAACTATTATGACCAGAGTCAACATAAGAACAAAATGCAGGTCCCTTTCACAATTTAGATACACTATTTTGGCCAGCATAACTGTGTCCTACAAGGGTAAGATGTTGCTCAAAAGTACACCCCTATTCCAAGCCAACCCCCAACAAGCTAATTCTTACCAAGAGTAGGAATGATATGTAGAGAGGGAGAAGGGATATTTTTAGCCCCATATTAGTATTCAGACCATGCCTCCAAGACCTTAGCTATCCTTTGAAGTTCAGATACAGTCTACTAAGTGGTGTCTCAGCAATGCTTCAAAGGGCATGTCTACACTGCATCTGCTAGCGAGCTTCCCAGCCCAGGTCCACAGACTAATGCCACTGGAGCTCATATTAGTGCTCTAAAAATACATGTGTAGACCTTGCAGCTCAGGCTGGAGATTGAGACTAGGGAGTGGGTGGAGGAGTTGGTGATTGAGAGTCTGAGTGCCAGCCTAACCCTGTCTACACAGCTATTTTTAGAGCACAAGTCAGAAAGGCTCACTTCCAGATGCCGTGTAGACATGCCCAAAGGACCTGATTTGAGGGAGTCAGATACTACTCCAACATGCTCAATGCTGCCCATAAGTCTGTTGATAAACTGCTATCTACACTATCAGACAGTGGCTAAACCATCATATGCTTTCATATGTTTACCTAATCCTAACAAATGTGCTTCTTGAAATTTTGGTCCAGCACTCTTTATACAGTCCTACTCCATCATAGACATTTCTAAGCAAACTCCTCTTTCCTTAGCATATTCCCACAGCCTAATGAGCTACCTTTATATTCCTAATGCAAGTGTTACAGTAAGGATAACCAAACTTTTTTTTTAAAGCATCAGTGATAAAATACAATAAGTGTATTACAAAACACGACATTCCACATGGATGAAATACTGATTTTATTTTTTTAGAGAGCAAAAACAATAATGCTGCATTAACTTAATGCTATGTCATAGCTGTTACAGCTCTGATAGAAAAATAAACATCTCACAGTATACTACAGTGTCAACTCATTAATAAATATATCAAAATTGAAGTTAGTAGTCAACTGAAATGAATACACAGCTACAAAAGCATATTATTTTAAACAAAATAGTCAGTACATTTTCAGACAAATTTAAAGTAGTGATTTATTTTTTAAAATGTAATTTCAAGCTGGAAATGAACAATAAGAGCTACAAATTTATTAAAAAACCTGCTTCCCTTCCTAAAATTTTCTATGTATCAATCATTATATATTTATATACTCTTTTTACAAAGGACAGTACATGTTAAACATGAAGATAACCTCCATATTATACTAATAATAATTTTGTCACGCCTTTGCTAAATGAGACACTTTAAAGTAGTTTTATTTTTTTAAAACAGTAGTAGTAAGTGTGAAATAGATCTCAGCACAGTGAATGTGTCTAAAACTAATGTGTTTGCAAACAGAAAAAAAAATACAGGTAACTGATGTGAAGCTGTGGCCCAGTGAAAGCGCCCATTGACTTGAATTGGGACAGGATTTCAACTCACCTCAACAGATGCCAGACATTTTACTCATTTTTACCTAAGTAGGTACCTTGTTTTAGGAGTGTGCAACAGAAAAATAAAACAAAGAGGAAATGGTAGCTGAAGAGGCATTTCTAAAGCAAAAGAACTTACTGGACATTTATTTTCAGAAAGAATCATCTTGAACAAATTTAAAATTTACTGGATCTAATTCTAAGCTGGCTTGCACTCTGTGCAATGGCACTGGTTTGACACATCATATACATCAGTATACACTCAAATTCCCCTTGACTTCTTCAGAACTCTGGGTATGGAGCAAGAACAGGGCTACGCTAAAACAGCTGCGTTCTTCCTAACTACTGCTTCATTATTGCTTACCATGTAAGTCTTATTTTTATATTTCAAATCCATGGTGTAAATGTTATGGATATGTTTAATTTCTAATTTGACTGGACCGTGTGCGTGTCATTCAGCCTTGATTCACTACACTCACTGTATTTATCAGTCAATCAATAAAATTGATTGATCAATAAAACCACACCTGGGCAGTTCCAAGTGAAAATCAAAGCAGATAGATCTTTCAGAAGTGCATTTTTCTAACTGCGAATGGTACTGCTTACTTAGGGCCTGCTCTAAAGCCCACTAAAATGAACGAAAGGATTCCCACTGATTTCAGTGGGCTTTTATTGAAGACTCTGGGGTCCAGACCTACAACCTTAGCACAAGCAGTCCTTCTTAGTCAGTTACCAATACTGCCCTTTGTGTTTACACCAGGGAGCGGTGTTAGGCCCAGAGGGTGCAAACTGCTTCCTCATCTATACAGAGGCTGAGTGCAAAATGGTCCTTACACTCTACGAGGCACAAGGAATAAATACCTTGTTAGTGCCTCTGCCAGTCTAGCTTCTTCAAAGTGCATGGGAAGGGGCACGGCTTCCTGCAGTGGCTAGCAGAGCAGGTTGGGCCCAGAGGATGGATACTGCACTCTCTTCAAGGACTGTGGACAAACCTTGCTGCCCAAAGCTCTTGGATGCCTTCTGCCTGCTTTAGACACTTTGCCCCCTCAAGCTTCTGCTACAGCAGTACATTTCTGCACATCATTCAACCCCGAGCTGTGCCATAAAGGGCATCATGAAACCCAGTGCGGCTAGTTGGAAGAGAAGGTGTTGCCTGAAAGCAAGTTTCACAGGCTCACTGCCATAGTTAAGAACACAGTCACAATCACCAGCTACAGAAAATCATTTCTCCTAATACAATACAACCCCATACTTCACATAGGAGATTTTCATGCCATCACACTGAAAAAAATTAATGCAATTCTAATAATTGATAAAACAAGTATGGCTACACAAATACTGTTTCTTTTAAGGTCCACTTTAAATACTTCTTGTGAATATATGAGAGTATTTCAATATGGCACAATGAAAATTCCACATACATCATGTGCACATTTTCTGAATGAACAAACCATTTCCCCATACTCGTTTGTGACATTATAATTAATGTATTCATAGAGCTTGGAAGTAATTCATAGAATTAGAGTGACTCAGTGTCGGTGGGTTTTTTTAAATCAGAAGTAACGTGTACATTTTTTAGTGCAGAAACACCTGTCATTTCTGAAACATACATAAACAAGTAGTTAAGAGATGAATAGGCGTCAGTCCTCTCTACACTCCAGTATCTAGTTTAGAACTAGGAGGATTAAACCATCCATACAGATTTTTAAACAAGGACCAACAATTTTTCTGCAGAAGCTCATGTAAATATTGGGTTTGTGGAGCATAAAGTAAAACACAATAAAATAAAATCCCAAAATGATCAGTTAACAATACAAATATGGTGCCTGTGTGTATTTCTTTAATGAAGTGTCCCAGATTTTGGAGCTGGCCGAATGTCAAATTATTTGACATTTGTTTCATTTTTTTAGTGGGCCTAATTTTCTCCAATAAGCCAGTAGTGATTTTGGTTGAGGCCAAATTATATAATTTTTTGTTCGGAGTGAGTACCTTTAGAGACACGATATAGAGAGAAGAAATCATGATAGGAACTCGGTAGAACTAACTTGTTTATAAAATATCACACACTAACTGCTACACAAAGCATAGCCACAGTACCATAAGTGCTGATCAAATCTCTTGTGAATTATGGGCTAAGTGCTTTCTCATTTAAGGTCATGTGCACATGGGAGTACAGATCCTCAACATTGTGAGGCTTTTGTTGGGTCATTCCTCTTCTGCACCATCTTGTCTGAAAAGCAGGGCAAGTGGCAGAGAGGAACGGCTAGCAGGTAAAGTCACAGTTTCTCACGCATGGCAGCCATCCATGATGAATCAGGTACTGTCTTAACCATCTTGTTCTGTCTGACCTCCCCATTAGGCCTTCTGAAGTTTAGCTCTTGGCCTTCTGCATTGCTAGCTGCTCATTTTTTCTCAGTAGCCCACTCATAACCTCTCCATAGTACATTAACGCAATGAAAGAGGGGGTTACAACTACTTAGGACAGCAGCAGCTTACAATGAAATTTACGGTACAAATTCCACTGACTTGAGTGGAAGATGTGATGCATGAGCAGCTGTTCTGATGGCCATGTCCCATTTGAGTACAGTTGGAGTTCCAACAAAGTGCAATAGGAGGAGAGAAGCAGCAATAGGATGTATTTTGGGGGTAGGGAAGAAATGTTACCATAAAGACCCCTTTCCCTCCAGTATGTGAAGTCCCCAACTCCACTTCTGTTCCATAAATTGACTCTTGTCAACAATGAAGAGAACTGATTTTAAACAGTCCCAATTATATCACTTAACTGTATGCTGTCTTAAGGGTTATTATCTTGTGAAATGAATATTTCATTCCAAGAGAATTAGGTTAAAAATCACGTTCCATTATTTAAAGAACACGGTCACATCTTTTGTGAAGCACATGAAATCTTTCAGTTAAATGAAACCGATATCCAGACTGTATCCTGTTTCCTCCTCTCTAAGAAGTAGTGATCAGAGCATTTTTAAGTATGTTTACTTCTCATGGGCCTTTAACTCTGTTCCCAGTAAAGTCAATGGTAACCATCCCATTAACTTCCATGGGAGAACTGAGTCCCACACTGTGCAGCATAAAGAAAAATAATTCAAGTTAAATATATTATAAAGTTCAAATGATTCACTATAGGATATTTTTCAATAATCTATAATTAAGAAATAAAAATGAAGGTTATCACTAATACAACTAAAGTAAGTTGTAATGTATTCCAATTTCTAGCGAGACATTTTTAAGCTGTCTGAACTGAAGCTCAGATACTACTGTGATGTGTGCCATAGAAATATTCAATAGAGGAGTTAAAAAGATGGCTCATTAGGGGGAAGTATGTAGTGACTACCATTGATATCGAGAGCTTTTAGAACAATGGCAATGGAGATTTTGAACTGCAGTCTCTGTAGGATTTCTTTTTCAATCCTCCATTTGATCAATGTATTATGGAATACTATGTATGAAACACATGCCAAAAAGCGGATTATCTATTCCAAATCCTGCGTTTCTTTCACATGTACATCTCTAATGGATTTCGGTGAGAATTATCTGTACAGATGGAATGCAGAAATGGGAGAATTCATTTTCTCCTTTCTTATAAATATCTCAATGTTTATCAAGGATTCTACTATTCTTTAAAAAAATAAAAAAATAAAAAAAATAAAGAAATTTCTCCCTTTGTTTCAGTGAATATTCTCTGCAATAGGCACAAATCAATATTGAGTATCAATATTTACCACTGATAACATATGTCATCTCAGAGAATTTTTGCCAACTAGATTTTAGTGCATATTTCAAAGAGAGTTACCAGGACTTCCTAACTTTATGACAATATAAAACAAACCAGTAGGACAACTGGCTGTGCACTTTATATGGCATATAGCAATAAGAAGACAGCCTCCATCACTGCAAAGTTTTTTTTATGGAGAAGTGGAGTATCTTTTGCACAATTTAGTCTGTGGTATAAATTCTGCCCTCAGATGCATCCATATTGGTCCCATTGAATCTAGGAAGGGTCTTACCCACTTCTGAAGGCAGAATTTGAATCTATATTAGTCAATTCAACTAACTTGTTCTCATGGGAAAATTCCTCCCCTTTTTTCTGTATTCTTTTCCTTCTTTTGAAGTTTATACCTTCATCCTACAGGATTCATATCCCAATGCACAGCAACAACAATTTAGATGGTTAAATAAGGAATTCATGCAAACTGATTCTCTCAGCTAAAAAGTAGCAGATCTTGAAAAATCAGGCACATCAGATATTTAACAAGAAGAGAGCCCTTATTTGGCAAAACACTGATATGTAGCTAGCAGACCAAATGCAGCCCTAGTGTAACTCAACTGACTTCAATGCAGCTCCTCTTACCAAACACCAGAGATGAATTTAGCCAGTGTGTTTAATTATTATGTAGAGTATTCCAACCAGCTGAAACAAAAAACAAAACCACACAAGAAACCATCCCCCTTTTTTATATTGACTAAGTTTTCATGTATCTTAAAATATGTATAAAAGCCTCTATTTTGGAACAAAGGAAATACTAAAAATGTATACATTTCATCACCTATGGAGAATGAATCCTGTTTAAGTGAGGTTATAATTTGTAGATTTTTAAAAATACCAGTAGTAACTAAGCACTCATTAATACAGTCATTTTTGGTAAGTAACTATGAGAAGATAAACAGATATCAAAGTAGACAAGATTAGTGGAAAATTGAAAGGAGAACCATAAACGTTTTAAGAAGTATCATTTCTACATGTACAAGTACTCCAATAGCTCCATCTATTGCCATAATGTACAGGAATGTTAATATTTTAATCACAGTTTTTCCCATTTCCACAACACACATCATACTAGCTACATGTAAAGTGAGATCAGTGCTTTGTCACCCCTGTTCATATCTACATTCTATGCCATAACTAATAAATTATTTTACATTAAAGTGCTACACCAACACTAAAGGTCTTGAACAGTAGTAATGCACATTTCTCTTTCAAAAAAATACAGCAGCCATAACTACAAACATAGTCACATTATGTGGCTACGCTTACATGTTGGTTTGTTACAGTATTCAAAAAACGCATGCCACAAAAACGAACAGCATCAGTCAAGACTCTTACACAGTAAAAATAAGATCGCTTTTTTAAAATAGGAAAATGATGGGAATAGAGATTTGCAGAAAACAGTATTCAGAACTCACACTTGAAAGTTTCATTTAATTGTAACTTGCTGATGTCGATATTTATTTCTTCTGGTTTGTCACGTCGGTATGTTACTGTTCTCGTACAAACAGTAGGCAAAAACATCTTATCCTTGAAGGAGAAAATACAAGTAATCAGCAAATAGCTAACGCTTATATGCAACAACAAAAAAGTACCAAATATGATTTTCTCTTAAATCAATTACCTTCTTTGTTGCAGATACTCTGTAATCTGCTGAAGACTTAACTTTATTGCTATTCCACTGTAGAATTATCTGCCTTATGATAAGTACACTAAGTAACCCAATCAGAAATGTAACTATAAAAATTATGAAAAAGATTCTGAAGTAGCTTGGGTCAGAGAAACATTCTGCAATAAAAGGAAAACAAAAAAGTGTAAAGCCTACAATATTGCTAAGGGCCATCCATTAAACAAGTTTGAATTTAACACTGTACATTAATTTAACATAGCTTCACTAACTAAATTCCTAAAATAAACCCAAAAGATTGTATTTGTTAAAGTATTTAATGAAGAAGGAATAATTATTCAGGTCGCCATATGCATATGGCATATATTCAGGTTGCCAATTCCAACTAGGAAGATCCAGATATATGGTCTTTTTTTTTTTTTTAATTTTTACATTACAGTAGCACCTAGAGGTCCCAACTAAAATCAAATCTCCATTGCGTTAGGCACCACAGAACACATAGTAACAGACAGTCTCTGGCCCCAAAGAGCTTACAGATTAAACAGACAAGACAAAGGGTGGAAGGTAAAACCCAAACTTGGGGCTGTCTCAAGGTCACACAGATGGTCAGTAGCAAAGTCAGGAATAGAACCAGGTCTCCTGACCCCCAGGCCAATGCCCTATTCACTGGTCCAAGCTTCTTCTCTCAGTAGTCCTGGCCTCTAATGGTATTAAAAATCTGCAGATCCTTCTCATAAATCCCAAATAGAATGACTGTCACTTTTATATGCCCCTTTAAAACAAAACATCTACATAAAGCTGTTAACTAACAAAAAGTGATTACATATACGTATTTTCCTTTGTAATTTGGGCCCTGTCACTTGATTGGGCTTTGGATGTGTTTACTAATAGAGAATTATTTTTACACACCCTCATAACCTTACTGCTGTGTACACTTAAAGGGAAATTCAAATGTTTCATTAAGCTATTCGTTCTACTTCATTTGTTCAGCTATCATAATGTGAAATAATGTTCACATATGAGTAGTAGTAAAACATTCGGATACCATAACAGATTTCAGTAAATCTTTCTTTAAACATTACTGAGGCAGGATTCATTATTGGATGCAACTTCGTAAGGAGCTGGGAAATCTGACTTAGCAATGCTTGCCAATCACATTTCCTGTTATTATTTATCTTTCATTTTCCCTGAAGCAAAACATAAACTTTCTTCAAACAAACACAATCTACTCTTGAAGGAGAACATAAATGCTAACTAGAGCAAGGAATGTTATACTTAATTGTTAAATACATCAGTCATATGAATATCTAAGTAGGATGATACCAGATTTCATTTGTTACAAAATAACACATCAAGATGTATTGCATTTTGCAGGGTCGAGGAAGGCACTGTGGGGAGTAAAGAGTGTAGACTTTCTGACATTTAACAATTTATCAACTGTTAACCAAGGGGAAAAATTCACCCCAACGCAGAGGGCCTGTACCAAGTCCTATACACCTCTTACACCCAATTTTAAAGAACTAAATGGTTCTTAAGTGATGCTTAGTGTTGAGCAGGTCTTCTATAGTGGGGTGAATTTCACTATGAATTCTGGCAGTTTTCACCCTTTTATTAAAGTGATTAGGGAAAGCTAGGTTTTTACATACGTGATGCTGGATCAATAAAATGCACCATATAAGCACATGAAGTTTTGCAGTGGTCACGTGTAGTTTGCGATGCATTGTTAGAATGATGACACTGAACACAATTCCTGAAAATAAAAATATAAATATATCACTTAGCCACCCTTATACTATAACTTTATTGCATTTTACTTTAAAGATTAAATCAACAGAATAATTATTGTTTTCAAATAGTGTTCGCCTGTTGCTATAAAAATACTGAAGTATTTATTTATTAACTTTGGGAAATGATCCTCTCCCTTTCCCCCTTTCCCCCCCCCCCCCCTCAAAATATACATATTATATATATATATTTTTTTAACACTTTGTTTGCAGTGTTGTTGTAGCCAAGCTGGTCCCAGGATATTAGAGAGACAAGGTGGGGGAGGCAGTATCTTTTATTGGATCGACTTCTGTTGGTGAGAAAGACACGCTTTTGAGTTACACAGAACTAGCAGAGACAGAGTGACCTGAAGAAGAGCTCTGTGTAGCTCGAAAGCGTGTCTCTCTCACAAAAAAAATGTTGGTCCAATAAAAGATATTACCTCTCCCACCTGGTCTCTCTACTTTAGCCCAATGACATTTTTCAAAATTATTTGGTGAAAAGTAGTGAAGTAAAATAGACAGATGCTGGCTCAAAGCCACCTCCCTCTGGCCCTGGATTACACCTTTCATGCTGTAC
The DNA here is from genome assembly GCF_026122565.2 of Emydura macquarii macquarii. Classification (NCBI taxonomy): domain Eukaryota; kingdom Metazoa; phylum Chordata; order Testudines; family Chelidae; genus Emydura; species Emydura macquarii. The sequence continues at coordinate 21,266,243 of NW_027132559.1, forward strand.
ATCTAAGGAGGTGCAGCACAGAATCTATTGTGTGGTTTCGTTAACTATCAGACCCACAAACTCAGCATGAGTTGCTAAAACAAAAGGTAGGTTCTTTCCTTTCATGCATCACTAGTAATAACAATCCTGCATTCCACTTATTTCCTCCTTATATCACATTCTCACTATGTTCAACAGGATGCACAGGAATAATTCAAGGGAAGCCTTGCAAATGGAATTCTTTAGGAATTTACATTAGAAAGAGTAGACATGAGCACCTTCTCTGAAGAGAAGGGTCTACATTGCCTACAGAGGTAAAGTAACAAACAACTTATTGTCTCTAAATAGCAACAGAGCAGACTCTGAATACAAACACGGAGTAGATGGTGCCATTTTTATTACTACTTTCAGAATAGAACTGAACTTTAAAGGACTACAGAAAACAAATATCATTAATGTTTCTTTTAAATTAAGTTGACATAGATTTTTCAAAGGCACAGGCACTCTTTGACTTTCAATGAGCCTAATCCAGATATTCTATTTTCAGATCATTCTGCCAAGTCTTAGCATTCACTTTTTCAGACATGGTCTGGCATTTACCTCCAGCAGTATGTACACTAAACAGCTCAGAATTCAACTGATGAATAACAATTATTTTATTGTTACTTGTTTAGATTAAGGATTAAATTGCCCACAACGGGGATTGCAGAAAGATGCAACATTCCAGCAGGAGCTTTGGAAGCATTGTGCCTAAGAGACTGGCAAAAGCCTTCTGGCACATGTAGTCCTTGCTGCAATCTTTGAAAGGGTGGAGAATGCATTCTCCCTTGTTAGCCCAGCTCTGCTGGCTAGTGGGGAGGAAGAGACACCTGGCTGAGGTCTGATCTACACTAGAAAATTAGGTCAGCATAACTATGTCACTCAGGGCTATGAAAACTCCACACTCCCCGAGTAGTTTAGTTTAGTTGACCTAAGTCCTTGTGCAGGCAGGCTAGGTTGACAGAAGAATTCTACTGCTTCTCAGGGAGGTGGAGTACCTACACTGATGGAAGAATCCCTCCTGTCAGTGTAGGTAGTGTCTACACTCAAATGCTACAGCAGTGCAGCTGTGTTGCTGTAGTGTTTTGACTGTAGACTAGCCCTTTGTCTCCAGGCTCATTCTTCCTTGTCCTATTTGGGGAGAGAGCACAAGAGCAGGTACTGTGACTAGACTCTCTGCAAGGGTAAGCATGGTAGCAGGACAATTCCTTTCTACTTCTTTACATATGGGAACAGAATTAGTCACCCTAAGTATCCCCAGCTTAAAACTCAAAGATGAACTTCCCGGCAACCCCTGTAGATTATGTATTTAGAATAACAAATAACGTATATACTACCCTCCTTTATTACTCTGTTCCCAAAACAACACTGTTCCCTTAATGATATAAGAGATTTTTAAAGCTGCTTTAGTCCACATAAGGAAAGCAGCACCAGAGACAGCATTTAGCCACACAGCTGAAAAAGCAAGCAGAAAGAGGGTGAAAAACAGCATGGATTTTATCTGTTCTGATTTAAATAACAAAGATGGTGACAGAATCATAATGATTAGGCATGAATAGAGATAGTTAGTTTTAAGTTTAAGGCTTTCGATAAATAATGTAATGTTTGTATAATAACATAATGATAGTATAGAGCAAGTTTAGCTAGAAATCTGTAATAGTAGCGAATGATGTCATGCTAACGGAGAGAGAGAAACAAAATGGGGCTGTTAAGAAACTGACCACTAGCAGAAAGGGCAACTGGGGTGAAATAATCTCCTAATACCTGCAGGGAGGGGCCAATAGGTAGGAAGGAGAATCCAAAGGAGTTCCAAGTTTGAAGTAAACAAATAAAGCTAAATAGCATATTGGACAGCTGATTAGTTGAAAATAATATCACTGTGGGTGGGGAAGATGCTGTTGATTGACATTAAGAAAGCAACCAATCTGAAAGGGTCAGAAAATTGTATAAAGCAGAGAGCTGGCTGGATTGATGGCCCGAAGAGAAGGAGTAGACAACAGAAAGCAACAGCAGCAATCAGCTTGACAGAGCAGAAGGATCCTGGAGACGAGTCAGAGGGATTTGATCAAGAAGAAGGAAAGTAAGCATAACTCTTTTAAGGATAAGGAATGTATGGGTATGACCGTAAATGAAGCTGGATGCTTGCATTTGAATGGCCTCTTAGCCTGACCAACACTCATAATACGTTAGTTTGCAGTAATGTTATTGGATGGGTATTATTGTAATGTTATTATTTACATATGTATAAGGAATCTGGATGTTATATTGTAACAGGTTTGGCTTTATATTACAACATTGTATTAAGGCTTTATACATATGTATGAAGGGCTTTTCTCTCTGTGTTATGTGTTGCAATATTGCACATCAGCTATGCTGTGCAACAATAAGTATTCATAACATTATGTTATATTACATTGTGTTATACGCATTGCATTACATTGTTATGGTTTATGTTACATTTGATTTTGCTCCGTCTTAGTTTACATAGTCTATGATGTTCTGTATTGTCTCAAGCGGCTTATTTCATTTTATTACATTGTGTTGATTTTCAATTTAAGAATCCAATTGTATTAGAATTAGCATTTAATAAAGAAATATTTTGTTTTCAAAGAAATTACTATCTGAGTGTCAATCCTTTGAACAGAGGGTTGTATCCATGTCCTTCCAAGGGTACACTGAGGCAGGCAGATCTAGGGAGTTCTCCAATGATTTAAATGGAAACCCCTGCTGAATCCTTGTAAATCTCCTAGGGTGGACCACTTTCTATTACTTGCTTACAGAATTAAGGTTTGGGATTGGTCCATTAGTATACCCAAGCCATTATAGAATTTCATGGGATCCAAAGTTTAGGGTAACATTAACTATATATGAATAGCTTTGTTTTCATCGGCAGGAAGGTTATTTTTTGTGTTTTAACCTTCCTGATAAAGGATTAGTAACGTGTGTAGCAGATACCACTTGAATCTGGTAAATTCAGTACAGACCATCTCTAAATTATTCTGTGTTGCCATTATCATCCTATATTTATGGAGAAATACATAATTTATACAAAAAACATCTTAACTACCATTAATGGGATACTTTTTATTTATTTATTTATTTTTACCTGTAGTAAGTTTCAGTGCATTGCATGTGGATCTGGGCATGTCAGCACAAATACCTCAGCTGCAGCTGAACTATACTATTTGAGCCTCAAGTCAAGACTCAAAGCTACATGTTAAAGTAAGGTTATACTGAAGGTAAATTTCTAATGACTACAGCATCTGAATGGGAATATTCTGGGAGCGGACAACATAGAATGGAAATTAAGTCAAGTATTAGAAACATACCTGTTTTCGTCACAGGCATTGTTACAGGAAGGGCAGTATTCACAAAAACGGCCAAAAGTCCTTGGATCAGTGCACTCGCATTTTCCACATACACATGCTCCTCTTCCACTGCAAATCTGGCCTTTTGAATTCATGCAACGTTTTGCTGACACTGATGAACACTGACAACGGTCACCTTCCCAGCCACGGAAGCATTTACATTTACCAGCTTCACATTCACCATTGCCTGCAACACCAAATAGTCTTCAGTAAATAAGCATTGAGTTAAACCACCATCTGTCTTAGTAAGTACATGTCTTAGTAACAGCATATTCAAAATCCTTAGCATTCTCTAGGTTTCTCAGAAGCAGAAATGATTAGATTTCAATTTAAGTGTTAAATCCCTAATCAAGTTGAAAATAGAGAATATTAATAAGCAACTGGATATGGCCATTGTTTCTATTTCAAATATGTCTCCTTGGTGTTCCCTTATTAAAAAGACTCAAGGGTATGCCAAATATTTAGAGAATCTATTTAATAAATTGCTAAGGAGGGCCTCTACAGCGCTCCATTTCCAATCCATTCAGGCAGCTTATTTAGACGGCCAATATATTGACATCGAGAAACGTAATCGCCTCTGTCCATGCAGCTCAGGGCAAGTGGAATATCTATCCTATTATTTATTACCATGTGTTGCAACTTAAGGTAAAAATGGCTTTCTGGGTTTTTGTCTCGGATGCCTTTTTCTATGAGCTCTCAAGAAATAAAATATTTGTTAGGAACTGTCCATGTATCTGTGATTCGAGCAGTTGCCCTATTTGCACGGTCACTGCTGAAATAATGAAAAGGCAATTGGCACAGTGATCATTTATGGATTAATGGTGTATGTCTCTTAATTTGCATTATTCCCCTCTATTTGGCACTGGTGAGGCCACATTTGGAGTATTGTATCAAGTTTTGAGTCCCCCACTACAGAAAGGATGTGGACAAATTGGAGACTCCAATGGAGGGCAACAAAATGATTAGGGGGCTGGAGCACATGACTTACGAGGAAAGACTGAGAGAACTGGACTTGTTTAGTCTGCAAAAGAGAAGAATGAGGGGGGAAAGCGGCCTTCAACTACCTGAAATGGGGTTCCAGGGAGGATGGAGATAGGCTGTTCTCAGTGGTAGTAGATGACACAACTAGAAGCAATGGTCTCAAGTTGCAGTGGGGGAGGCCTAGGTTGCATATTAGGAAAAACTTTTTCACTAGGAGGGTGGTGAAGCACTGGAATGGGTTACCTAGGGAGGTGGTGGAATCTCCGTCCTTAGAGGTTTTTAAGGCATGGCTTGACAAAGCCCTGGGTGGGATGATTTAGTTGGGGTTAGTCCTGCTTTGAGCAGGGGATTGGACTAGATGACCTCCTGTGATTAAAGATTCTTTTAAACTTTTTATTTTCTCGGGCAGGAGAGGGGAGGAAGAAGAGCTTAGGTGTATATATTATATTCTAATATATAACGCATAAGTTAAGAGAACAATAAAGTTGAAAATTAGGCATTCAAAAATCAGGAAAAGTCAAAAGGGAACCTTAACTCCCTTGTCTTGTGCATATGTATTACGATACAGTATCATTTAAAATGATCACATGATCAATTTCCACTTCATCTGAGCAAAGATATGTTCATAGTTACTGTGATGACCTGGGAAAATGTATATTTATGAAAATATTATAAGTCTGTTTCCCTGTTCCATTTTGTATTGCTGCCTAACTGAATGCACACAGCTAAATCAAAGAAGGCTGTGAAGAGGCTGTTACAGAACTGAAGAGGAAAGGAAAACAATGACACAGGTAAGACATCTCAGCATCTTACTTTTCTTCCATGGAATAGTTATAATAGATGGGCCCTCCAGCTAGCCGGAGAAGTTACCTGGCTAGCTCCATCCAGGTTAGTATGTTTTATTCTTCTCAAAACTAAGCTTGGGATCAAAGGCGACCCTAAAGATCAAAAGACCCAGATTGTTAAAAAAGGTGCCCCTGGCAGAGAAGGAGGGTTTTTTTTGAGAGAATGGGGGTCAGGTGGGCAAGGCAGCCCTGAGGGTGTCAAGAAAAAGCCAACAGGCTGTGAGGTCTCCAATGAAGAAGGCTGTAAGCGATATAGGCTGGTTCTCTCAACTTGGAGATGTGGAACAAGCCGTGGGTAAAAACATTAAGTTTAGGTAAGGGAACTTGTGTGTAGGTTGTTATTTTAAATCCACTTCTCTAAGCACTGTATACCTTTTGGGTAAAATAAAACATGCTTTGGTTTGAAGAAGTTGTTTCTATATCATTGCAAATATATGCCATCACAGGTTCCAAAGAAAAAGATCTTTCAGGTGCTAAGCTCACTGGACTTGCTAAATAACTCAGCTGGCAACCGGGGAAGTAATCCAGAGACCCAGCAGGTGAGTGACTGGATTGCAAGATCTCACCCCAAAAAGAAGTGGAGGCCTGACACATAAAAGGGGTGCACTCTCGGAGCACTGAAAAAGGGTCTGAGCTGGAATAGCCTATTCAGGGACTGCAACAATACAATAGTGCTAAACCAGAATAACTATTGAAGTCAGTGGAGTTATTTTAAATTTATCTTATTCTAACTGTGACCTAAGTTTGACCCTCAGTGCACAGGTTGGGCAATCTACAGTGAAGTGAAATTAAATACATGGACGCATTTAGTGATAGACAAAAGGCTACGAAATGAAGTGGAAACTGATCAGTGTCAGTTTGGATTTATGCCAGGCCGAAGCACAACGGATGCTATCTTTGCATTAAGAATGATAATGGAGAAGCACCGAGAAGGACAAAGGGATTTGAGAATGATGTTTATAGATATCGAAAAGGCCTATGACCAGGTATCAAGAGAGGAAGTGTGGATATGTGCAAGAAAGCAAGGGGTTCCTGAGAAGTACATCAGATTGATCCAAGATATGTACTCTGAAACCAAGACTTCGGTAAGATGCTCAGCAGGAAGAGAGAAGAACTTTGAGGTAAAAGTGGGACTGCACCAAGGATCTGCCTTGAGTCCATTCCTATTTTTGATAGTAATGGATGTGGTTACTGAGGGTGTGAGAAAGGATCCCCCGTGGACTATGCTTTTTGTTGATGACATTGTGCTGTGTGGAGGTTCAGAAGAAAACATGGAGGAAAACCTAGAACGTTGGAGAAAAGTACTAGAGGACAGAGAAATGAGGATCAGCAGAACAAAGACTCAACTGCTGAACTATAAATTTAGTGGAACTCATAGGGAATGGGAGGCACCAGTGAAAATTGAAGGAGAAGAAATCAAACAGGTAGAAAGCTTCAAGTACCTTGGATCTGTGGTACAAGAGGATGGTGGTATGGGTGCAGAAATAAAGCAAAGAATACAATCAGCATGGAACAACTGGAAAAAATGTAGAGGTGTGCTTTGCGATACGAAAATACCAGTTAAACTGAAAGGGAAGATATACAAAACTGTTGTGCGACCAGCACTAACATATGGTGCAGAAACGTGGGTGACAACGTTAAAATAGGAGACTAGGCTGAATGTGAATGAAATGAGGATGTTGTACTGGATTTGTGGTGTAACAAAGAAGGATAAGATAAGGAACGAGTACATTCGAGGGACTCAAAGTGATAGAGGTAGTAAAGTTGAAGGAGAAGAGATTGAGATGGTATGGACATGTAATGCGAAGAGGCGAGGACCATGTGACGAGAAGAGTGTTGGAAATGGAGCCCCCTGGACCACAGAAGAGAGGAAGGCCAAAGATCCATTGGAAGGATGTGCTAAAGAGAGACATGGAAAGTGTTGGACTTAAGATAGAAGATACACAAGATCGTATCGGATGGAGAAGGACCATAATGAACCTTTCTGGCGACCCTGCTTAGTGCGGGAAAAGCTGTAAGAAGAAGAAGAAGATGCATTTAGTTGAACAGGACTAGAAAAAAAGATATTTACAGATTACGTTATTTTAAAATATTTTAAAATAAAAAATTAAAATAAGAATTTAAATTTTACTTCCATTGAGAAAACGAAAATTATTCTGGTTGACAGATAATGACGGTACTGGGCACAGTCTGTCTCTTTACTTCTGTTGTAATAGTATTTCTGCATTCGTGTCACACACCGGCCATAAGCACAATTTTCACTTCACTCTTCTTTGTAAAGGAATTTGACCCCAAGAATGGAATGAAGGTCTCACATACCAAATCAAGAGTTCATTTGTTTTCACACTGTTCACATTGTCCTGTTTTTGGCTTAGGTATTCCGAGCTATTTTAGTATGTTTGTTAGCATATGAAACTGAAGATCAACCTAAGGTCTGATGTCATTAATTTGGGATGACTTGTAGTTACATTATGCTATGCTATTGCATCTTCTTCATAATCCATGTCATAATGTAACCAGGGATGAGCCTGAGACACAAAATCAGACCCAGATCTGGAAACATATTTCCCAAAGTTTGGTGGTGTTTGCACAGACTCAACTGTAGAAATTGCTTGTCTTCTTTTACAGAAATAGCCTATCCATGATAACAATACTGATACTGCTGGGGAAAAAAATGTAAGAGTTTAGTCTTGAAATTCTTGAATTTAGAGATTGTCTAGGATCAGGATTTTGGTTCAGACAATCTCAGAAATGTAGGAGATTTTGAGACACTTGTAACTAACAGAGAACTTCAGTCTCTAGAGCTACCAGACAGTTTACCAGATTTTAAAAATAAACAAATGTAATGAAACATTTAGTGTCTGACAATCATATTCATTATTATTAGACTACCTACTGTATATAAACATATGGTTGAGCAAAAACATACTTAAATTCTGTAGCTTACCAGCACACAAGTTTCCATGGTAATACGGGCAAGAAAAGTCATCCATTTCACAGTATTTGCCATACACTTTGCCCAGCTTGGTTCTGTGACAGAGACATTTTCCACCTATACAGTCTCCTTGACCACTGCAGATGGGCTGGTCTGGGTGCAACTTACACCTCTCAGAAGGAAGCATATCTTCATTGGAACTGCAGTTATTGTCTTCACAATGGGTGCTTTCATCATCGAGAAAAGTTTCATCGGCACATATTCTTTTGTGCCTTGCACTGTCCTCACACTGACAGGCACAGTTTTTATATATGTTGATTATGGTGGTTTCATTGAAACCAATAGGCTTGATTATCACATATTTCCTTCCTCCAGTTGTACCACATCCTTTCATTGTGACCGATACATTAAAAAGCACCTAAGACAAAAATAAATACTGCATTTATAACGTAGTAATCATTCCCTGTAAGTTATTTCAATTATCTATCATAAATTAAAGAAAAAATCATACACTTCTAATACCTACCAAGCAACAAGACCGAAGACAGTAGCAATTGGTGAATGAATCATATTTTAGTAAAGACAAAAGTAACAAGCATAGTGAAATCCAATAGCACAAGACAAACAACAGCCTACATTTCTTGCTGAAAAGGCATTGTACATGATCTGCAGAATGCAGATATAAAACAAAGGAATACAGAATTAGCAAAGGTAGCTGTCCTATTTCTAACTTTTGACAACGGTATTAGAAATTTCCTTATCTTGATATTATTTATATTATGACAACCCCTAAAAGTCTCAATCATAATCAGGACTCTGCTGCGCAAGGCACTGTATAATAGCCATGTCCCTGCCACAAAGTGTTTACAATCGATGCCAATACAACTGTATCAGCCTTTCAGAGTAGTCTAATATTATGAGTTAACATATTGGTAAACTTTGTGTCACTTTAAGACATAAGTAAAAGTATTTGTTTGAACAACATATATATGCCTGTTGCATTGTTAAGACTGTAACATTACGTATACTTTTTGGCATTTCACCATTAGCTTAGCAAACAAGACAAAGTTAAAATATTAAATATTTGAAGGTTCACTATGCAATCTGAATGATACCATATGTATGTTTCCTTTGGAGACCTGATCTGGCTTTCATGTCTTCTGCATGAATACCTTTGATAACACCATGCATGGCCTCTGCTACTTGAGGACTACATACACTTAGTTTTCAAAATGCAAAATATGATATCACTGTGATCCTTAACATTGTGTGTTGCTGGCAGGTTAATGAGTGCATGGGTAGGTTCTTCCTTTCATGACTTTAAATGAGCAAGGGAAAAAAAATGAGGACTGTAGACTGTACAGAGAGAGATGTTTCTGGCTGCCAATTCATTCCTGCTACCAGCAAACAGAAACCAGGGATTCATCAAACCTTCTTTCATCAGACAAAAAGCCAACTGGAGGGGATGATGGAGAAGACGATCCTTTAAGGAATCTTCAACAATACATTCCCACTACTTTCTAATGATTAGACATGGGAAAGACCTCCCTCCAGCTCCCGGGATCTTATACAAATGTAACAACAATGATCACAAGCCTGAAGTCTGAGCCCAGGACACATCCAACTCTTGCCCTGTGGCGCAGATAGGGCTATGGTAACTCTTGGTGGCTATCCAGCTTCCAGCAAGGGGCAGAAGGACAGACAGACCCATAACATGGAATTGTAGAAAGCTAAAGGCAGTAGCAATTCTGCAAATCACTTCTGCAGAGCTTTCCTTTTTCCTTTTCGTCCTCCTGCCACAGGATATCCGTTCTCTTTGATATGCCTGCCCACTGATGAACTAGCATTCATGGCTTTTGGAAGCCTCGGAAGCTTTGAAGGCAGTAGATACTTTCCAATAGACTGGGCCCACACAGTACTGAAATCTTTATATTTGGTGCTTATCTTTTCAATTGGCAGGGTACTGCCTATGACGGGAACCAGGCACAGGGGCCTCTTTTGAAAAGCTGCTCAGCCTATTGACTGGAAAGGGAAAACTCCCATCTGTATTCATCAGAGCAGGAATGCAAACAGAACGAAGAGGTGGTGAGAGAGTGAGGGAAGAAGGAAGCGTTTTACTTTAGTCTTCTCCAGTCTAAGGAGGTAACTAGGCGTAGAGACTTCCAAATCAAAGCCCAGACACAGAAAATATAAGAAAAGGACTATTGTATTTACACAAGAGGTTTGTATTAAGTGCGAAAAACTAAACTTCTTATTTCTCCTTTTCTTCTCTCCTCCCCTCCTCTGTGACCCCCCACTGGAGAATGCCAGCCTTTACTTGGCAGTTACCTCTATCTTGAGACAAGGCTGAAAAAAGCCTCAGACCTGACCTGTCTCATACACGGACAACACTGGAGAAAGGCTGTGCCTTCAAGCAGAAGAATATATGCCTTTCTCCCGTGTTTTCTTGGTGTACGTTCCTAAAATCCTGGGCCAACACTGTACAACATTAAAAAGATTGATATGCTTTTAGGACACAGTATTGTAACCCCCTTCTTCTTCTGGGTTACTTGGAAGCAGGCAACACTCACTGGTGTGCAAGGGCGCCTAAGGTTGCTGACAACAAAGGAGATCCTGAGTATCCCAGTGATGATGTAGGATAGGTGGGAATCCTCTATCCACCCCTCTGCTGCACCTTCTAGCCTCGGCTGCGCTCCAACCCAAAACCAAAATGGAGTCCCCCACATGCTTTTTTTTTTTACTCCCTGGAAGGAGAAGAGTCTCTCTCCTTTTTCCCCAAGGCATCATGGGAGTTGAAGTCTCCCAGGATCTTCCCAACTGTAAAACTCCCAGTTAAGTTCCAAGGCCCCTGAGGTACAGGGTGCCTACAGTATGAATACCATCAGACATTATAATAAGCCTGTGACAGTCTGTACCCTTATGTTCACCCTGTTTACAAGACTATGATAAATTTTGTACAAAAGTATGCCTTGTGAGGTAGCATTTGAAAATGCAATCTGCTGAACATTGTTGTCCTGGTAAAATGTGTATGGAAATACTGTATGTAAAGTTATAAAATTCTACTGTATAAGACATGTTCCAAGTCTGGGGAAACAGCTTCAAACCAGTTCTCCAGAGACAAAATGCTAGCCAACACCTCAGCCAGGTGTCAACATAATCAAATGGACTATCATATCGTTAAGCGGCCATTATGTGGCAGGAAGGAGAGCGTGAGCAAGAAATTTACATCTTGACAATGGAACAGCTGGCGGTTCCCATGCAAACAGACTTTCTGTCTTCTGAACCTCAGCTGGAGATGATTTTCAAAGAGGAAAATAACTATAAGAAGTGAGAACAGAGGACACAAATCATCTCTCCTCCCTTTCTCTCCATAACATCCACAATGCCTAAAGGACAAGGAAAGGAGCAATGGACTGGGGTAGGGGTCATGTTTGAAAGATATCCAACCACGTGGTGATAGACACATTTTGCTTTGAATCCACTTAGCCTGTTAAATTAGATATTAGATGCATTTTACCTTTTATTTTCTTGTATCCAAATTCTGACTTTTATGCCTCATTATTTGTAATCTCTTAAAATATTTCTTTCCGTAGTTAATAAACTTGTTTTATTGTTTTATCTGAACCAGTGTGTTTGGACTGAAGTGTTTGGGTACTTCCGTTTGAGATAACAGGATTTGTGTCCATCATTTTCTATTAATAAAATGACGCACTTTCTATGAGCCTGTATTGTCCAGGATGGTACTGGACAGTACAAGATGCACATTTCTGGGGACAAGTCTGGGGCTGGGAATTCTCTGGTATCACTCTGCAATATAATACAGGAGTGGCTGGTTATAGCGCCCTTATGATTCAGATGGGAGTAATTTACACACTAGAGGCTGCGTGTGAACAGACCAGAAGTGCTCTCACAACAAAGCAGTGTAAAAGGCACCCTCAGGTTGGAGAATTGAGGGGACACACCATTCAGCAGTCCAGATTGTACTCTGGGTAGTGTCACAAAGCCTTACTAGCCAAGGCTAGCTGATGTGCTTATGCCCCGAAGAGGTCACAGAACTCTTCCAAAGCATAGAACAGTTTTGTGTTTTGTTAGGAGGAGAAAGGAAGAAGGATTGTGCAATGAAAGGAATGTGAGAATTAAGGAAAAGCATTCTGCAAGTAAACAAATTCTGAAAGGAGGATTTACTGTTAAGAAGATAACCTCTTGAAGAAAGCTGATTTTCAGCTGCTGCTAGCTTTTAGGACCACACTTGCAATCTTTTACAATCGACTCATTAAAAAGAAACAGATAACCATTTGTTTTTCTGTTCATCAGACAACAGAACTAATTACAATTATATTATCTATTGCAAGCATAAGTGGGAACATTGTAGCTGAGTTTAAAGGAAAAAACTAGCCACTCCACCTGGAACTACATTAGCCAATCTACAACTAGACATGCAAACCAAATCTACACAAGTATAAACCATGGTGTAATTTCTAAATTTCACACGCAAATCCACAGATTTGTGACTGCATAAATACATAGATGCAAGTGACATTAGCTAAGCTACATACAGTTGGTAACAGGAATAGAACACTTTGATCTTACACTCAAAAAAGTACAGAACTCTTCTTAGTGAGCTAAATAAATTATTCTATTAACTTAAGCTATGAAATAAAGATATACATGCACACACGAATAGAACCAATTACATCCATTGGAGGGCAATGCTCCGGATGGACATACACCAACTCTTTAATCTGATTTATAAAATATACAAATTACCAGGATCGGTGGGGATGTGTAGAAGATACACTTTTTAAACAAAGAAGCACAGAGGAAAAAAACCCCAATACAGTTGAGCCATGGCCAAGTGGTTGTCAGTCTGCCTCTAATGACTCTGAGCTGCCTTTCATGCAGAATATGAGCAAGTTCAATGGTGTGCTGTGGGGAATGGTCCTGATAAACATTATTAGATGGCTGATAACAATGCTTTGAGCCTTATCTCCATGAGATCAGTGAGAAGAAACACGTAGCTTTTGCTTTAAAATAAGTTTCAGGAGAAATAATGCCAAGGAGAATGTAGAAACTTGATGACCAAGAACACTGAAATCTACTTCTAGAGCTTTTTTAAGACTAAAAAGACCCAAAACAACTGAAAATCTATTAAAAGAAAAAATACAATAAATAGCTCAATTTCTCAGAGACTGAGAAACACAACGTACTTCTTCATTATAGGCCACATTTTTGCATCCTTCCATGCCTGTTTTTTTACTTCCATCAGGACAGATTGCAGTTATGTTAAAGTGTAGATCTTGGATCTGGTTATCCACCTGAATTTTCACTTCAGAGATTAGTTTCTGTAATGAAAAACAACTTTTAGTTACATTGCATTTCAACATATAATATACAATAGTGTCTAAAACATGAGCATGCTTTGACTCAGTGGATTTAACTGAAATGAATAAAGCTTGTCTGTTTGTCTGAATAATGGAATGAATTAAGGCATTGTTTTCCATATAAAGACCCAATTATATTCCAAACACATACAACTAGTTAACTAGTAATTCTGAAAAAGAAGATTAGGGGATCCACATTCAAATTTCCTGCTATTTTTACATAGTTTTGTGATTGTGTATTTATGCCCACTGAAAAACCTATTCTAAATGACTGTGTGTAACAAAAACTGGTTATTGTGGTGACAATACTGTCTTAACAGCACTCTTTAAATAAAAGAACAAGTATGCATCTATTGTTATCTAGCAGGAAAGGTTCCAAATTAGCTTGACAATTACATCTTCTGACATTTTGCATCTGCTTAGAAAATTTTTTCTCAGAACAAGCCTCAGGTTATTCTAAAAGCTACTGGATTATACTGACTGATTTATTCAGGACAGATGGTATTAAGCAGGCAATTAGCCAATCCTGATTGAGGCATTTGGGTGCTGTCTTCATACGAAATAAAAAACCCCATCATCATCAAAAATTGCACTACAGTGCAATGAGTCCACCTGTTAATTTTAGAGGGAATATTGCTTCAATTTGGCCTATTACAGATTTATTAAAACTGATTGCTAAAAGCTACTACTATCTGTACAGTGTTACATATAATTTCAACCATTTTAGTAGGTTTTAAATATTTATTTAATTGGACATTTTCGCTGTTATAAATGAAAGATTAACTACATGAATCTGAAAATATGTTTAGCAAACTCTGAAAATTAGTGACTCATCTAGGATTTTTTAGCCAGGGATTTTCAGCCAGTGTTTTCCATAAATAAGCCAATAGGCTTCCTTGCTTAGAAGAAAAGTGCAAAAGGCCCACTACCTAACATTAACACTACATTTATTTTCTTATGTCAAACATTAGTTTTCAGGAAGGCAAAACTTCAAAAGACAGTTCACAATGTATTTGTGTAGCAAAATACTAGAACCATGTTAAAAACTGAAAGTACCAAATCCATAAAACATTAGGATGGAAAGAAAGAAGAGAAATAAAGGATATTTGAAAAGTAAAAACAGGACAAGAGGAGAGAGTGGGTGTATGGAACAGGATCTTTGATGAAACAAAAAAGGTTACATTGTGAAATTTTCATTTCTTCTCATTGTGTGTCTGTCCAGGAGTATCTTCTAGAAATTGGGGTAGGCTGTTCGATGGCTAGCACAAATGTACCATGTTAGAAACTGTTTAGCAAGAAATAATCCATTGATTCTATCGCATGCTAAGAGGACAATGGCCTTAACCAAACACTGCTTAGCGCAAACCTTGGAGGTTTTCTGGAAATCAACTTTCAAAATTCAGTATTTTAATGTTATGGGAGAAGGTACAAAACACAGGTTAATTTAATTGAAATAAACTGATTTGTATCAATCCAATTCCCACTATTTGTCTGTCTTCAGCTATTTAATAGTGCCTGCTTTTAACATCACTGCAAGTTAAATGTGCACTGACATTCCTGATTGATTTATTTGGTTTATCTTGACAATCCTCAGACCTCAAAAGACAATGGTTTGTAAAACTTTTTCCTGACACAAAAGATGGGAAAGGAATAGTCTGAATGACAAAAAAAAGTGGTGACAAAGGTGGGGCCTTGCAATTCATTATGGCAAATGCTCCGAGATCTTCTTGTAAGTCCAATTTTAACATAGTTAATCTGCTATGGCAAAACCTATTTTTAAGACTCCCAATTAGACACTCCCAATTTCTACCTCTTATAAAATGTTGTAATACACAGCCAGACTGTAATGTCTATAGTTTTGCATTAAATTTCTGAGCCTTTATGGAATATGTACATTTACTTGTAATACTGGTTTTGGGAAAAACAGCTAACAAAGAAAGTATATTTGTGGGAAAACAAAATGGTTAAAAAACGTACGAGAATAAAGGAGAGAATAGAGATAGAATATAAAACTCAGATGGAGAAATAAAGAGACCAAAAGGAAAAAAAAAAAAAGAGACAGAAGGCAGAAGTGACACAAAGAAGTTAAGAAAGCTGGAGACACAGAAAATGCATCTAAACCCACTAAAAGACTTCCTAGGAGGTAGCATGGCAACTAGTGCAAAGGATCCCTTGGGACATTTAGGAGCAACTAAGGCACCAATAAACTGAGAACCCATCCTAAACATCAGAGGACTAGGTCACTTAAAATGTTCACCAGATATGGATCTCATGCTAGGAGTTTCAAAGACTAGGCACCGAACTCCTATTGACTTTCAATGGGAGATGGGCCCCTAACTCCTCTACGCACCTTTCAAAATCCCAGCCTTAGGCTGTAGTTTATTATATGTAAGAAAACTGCACAAATAAGAAAAAAACCTATACAAAATCTTCATGGGAAACATACCTGATAGGCTTCTACCACCAAATCATTAAGATTAGCTGCTTGTGTTTCTATCTGTCTTGCGATAGTACCAGGCAACAGAGGCAAAAGATCCTATGAAAAATGCAATCATTTATTCACAATTATAATCTTAAAACTGCACTTTTAAAAAATATCAACTGCAGTTATGACTTTTAACATACCTTATACCAGTGAAACTGGTTTCCTTGAACTGCAAAGATAACATTGATGTTGTTATCTATCAGTTTTTCAGAAAGTTGCCCAAGTGATGGATGCTCCTGAAAAATATAATAAGCCTTAAAAGACTGCAGTTTTGGTAGGTAAAAAGATTTCTCTTTCTGTGGACTCTGAGCAATGAAATAAATATTCATGGGAGTTATTCCCATCTTTACTACTTAACAAAAATTAAATTCAACACATATGATTCATGGGAAAGTACAGGAAATTAATTAGGACTTGGTCCAATGCTTCCCAAACTTTTGATTGAGACACCATCTTCCATTGTGTCCCTTTATGGGCCCTGATCCACTGATGCCAGGTTCTGGCTCCATAGTTGTTGCCTATTAACCTTCCTCTCCCAGATCGCTCTCGTATTTTTCTATGCCTGTTTTCTCCTGCTACTACCCCTCTCATCTTGTTTTTAGCCTCTTTTTCATTGTTTATTGCTTCCCTTCTTCTGTTTGCTCTCAAGCTTCTACATTCTCTTGTTCACCAGAAGACAACATGCTACTCAAGATGATGAAAGTGGTAAGGACATATATTAGAGGTTGGAACATTCATTGGTGTTTCAATAAGGGCAGGCTGCATGTGCCCTTATTGACAAATGAGACGGACATGGAAGCAGAGAAGAGCTGGGCTAGAGCCAATAGACTGCTGCTTTTACTTACAGTGCTGTATACTTGAACTGTTCCTACAATGATCTGTAGTAATAGATACTGCAGAAGCAGAGAGGGAAAGGAGGAAGCTCATAATTCAACCACAGAAGGATGCGCCTTGACCATAAATGTTGGAGTAAGACAGAAAGAGTTATAGAACCAATCAGTACCACTGCTTTTGTCCTATTTACATCACTCCCACCCATCCCAGACTAATGTCGCACCACCCATGGGGGCCCACTTCTGAGGTTGAGAAACATTGGCTAGATCAAACTCATAAGTTCAGTAAAGAAATCAGATCTAACAGGGAAAACTAACGTTTTGCACGTTTTTAGCAAACTTTGGAATAAAGGCTATTTTGGTAGCTCAATATGGCACTTCCACAAAACTCCTACTGTACAGACCATTGTAGAAAAACTAATGAGAAAACTGAAATAAAGTCTATTTATAATAGTTTTCTGTGCCTCTATAAGATGGGACCACCCAAACAGCACCATTGGCCTGTTTGGATTGGCAGAGGGGGAAGAAGTTGTGGAGGTGTAATTTACTAGGATCACTCTGGAAGATCAATGGGAGGACCAACTGTATGGTTGCATCTGCAATAGCCTCCCTTTATAATGGCATATCAACTAAACATGCTGGGTGCAACCGTGCTTTTCTCAGACTGAAAGCCCATGCACCACGGAAGGAGTTGTGTGAGTGGATGCAAGATGCTTTTTATAGAGTTGCAACACCAAAATGCTCTAACATAGACAAGGCTTAGTACAGCTGGCGAAATGCAGTTTGTGAATTTGGGTTAAATTCAGCATATAGTTTCGGCTGAATAAAAAAAAAAAAAAAAAGAGAAGAAAACAATTTTGAAAGGATCGAAGCAGTTTTGAACCAAAACTAAATTTTTTTGCTGGGGAGGGAGGAAGAAACAAGTCAATTGTGGTTTGAAATTAACCAATTTCTTTTTCCAGATTTTTTTATTTGGCAACTGAACTGAAAAAATCAATTATTCACTCAGATCTATTTCTGAGTTTGTGTGGTCCAGGCCAATAGTCAAACTGCAGCAACAAACATTCAAGCAAGGTCAGCCAGAGGTAAGGTTGAAACCAATGGCAAAGCTCCTAATGAGTTCTGTGGGAGCAGGAGTGGGCTCCTTTTGACACAAACTCTTACTCAGATGGGGCTCATTGAAGTCTTATGTAAATAAGGGTTTGTAGGATTGGGTCCCAAGTCTATACCTCAGCTAGTTAATTTATAAGTGCAACTACAGGTTACCTATATTTTCACTTTAACTCATTGTAACGTCCAAATTTGTTGTGTCATGTATTGAAATGTCATTTTAGATGAGTTTGGAAACTTGTTTCTTACTTTAAAAAAATGAGGTCACAGTAAAAAATGTCAACAGAAAATTCCAGCAGATTTTCTAGCAGATTTTCTGTTACAATACAGACACATTACAATGTCATAACAAGACACAGCTGGCAACAGAATTAGTCATCTACCCCATTTTGCTTCCTGTAAGAATCTTACTATGTTTTATGTATTTTATCTAATTTTTTCTCTCTACTAACCAGGAAAATGTACTCCCTTTTTAGATAGCCTTTCTAGTTCCAGTTACATCACTGCTCTTTCCCAACTCCAGCCTACTGTGTTCTTGGGTTTAGAAGATAATTATCAGAGATATTAAATATTTCAAGGGAGAAGAGGAGGGAGTGAACCAAGGACATTTCTAATTAAAAAAGAAGAGTCTCCTTTTCTCCCATCACACATGCTTTCCTGGAGACCTTAATAAAAGCCAGAAAGAAGCCAAGGAAAACACTGACAAACTGGAAACAATTTTAATCCTAAAGGCAAGTATTTGTATGTAAATACAGTGGAATCCTCTTCATTAGCACAGCTAAGTGAAAACAGAAACACACCAATTACACTCTCTTATGTTATTCCCTAGTTTATTTCTTGAGGCTACTAGGAATACAGTCTGATGACAAATGGTTCTTCTGTTTTGTAAAAATATTGTTAGAAAGTGATCTATAAGGGAGAAAAATAAAACCAAAACACAAAACATCAAACACGCTTTTTATTGTACAGACTGTATTTTAAAAAAGAGGAAAAACAACAGTCATGTCTTCTTTCTAAACCAAAGCAAAAGTTTTCTTTTTGTTTTATTGTTTTATTAGAAAGTCAGGTCTGTCTCTGTTTTTCTTGAAAGGGTCTCTGGGTGACTAGAGGACTAGTAGGATTATCACAGGTATCAAGAAAGTGAAATTTAAATTAATAGTGAGGAGGAGGACTTTTTTCCAGATTTGAAAATACCTTATTAAAGTCAGTCTCTCCAGTCCCTTAATGAAAGGCAGAAAAAAAAGGAAACCTCCAGCAAAAACAGGGTAGACAAGATTTGACATCCCTGATATTCCCACTGTAATTAGAAAACCAGAATCACCTCCACAACAATCCTAATCAGTCAGTCTTTCCAGGACCAGGTGTTCCATAAACAATAAACAGCATCAAACCCTATCTCTTCCAACATCTTGCTGGTCACCCTTAGACGAAACCACAACACATTTGATTCATTTAAAGGGCAGGGAAGTGGCCTGTAGTGCATAAATGAGGACCTAATGATCTACTAGATCGTTTCCATCTCTAAGATCAAGCTTGCAGGGACAGATATGCCACGAACTCTGTATGGATAAAAGCTATAGAGCAAAACAAAGCAGCAATTTGTATAGGAAATGGCACAGCAGCTCTGCATGGGGTAAGAAGCATAAGCATTATGCTGCTGTATCAGATCTATTCCAAAACGTCTGATATTGTGAAAGATCCACAGAGTGGACAAACTCTTTCCAATGTCTGCTTGTTACACAACTTCCCACATGTCTGCATGCATCAGCCAGTGGCAGAACTGGAAAGAGGATCAGCAGAGCAGTTGTAACAAAACATGCCTGAGGTGGGAAATCCATGGATGACTTGGTTTGGGAGACAAAGATTACTGCCTCTTCTACAAAAACTACAGTGCAAAAAACACATGGTGAGGTTTGACCCCATTTGGAAGTATCCATGCACGCAAGAGTAGGACCCCAAAAGCCTTCAGTTCAGAAAGATCATTTAAAACCCTTTCTGCAATTAGCAGCCATCCTGGCTTAATACAGAAGCTCATTTTTGTTTTGTTTTATACTGGTTACTTCAGTTTTCAACTGGAAAATGTATCAGTTAAATTCTCAGCAATCACAGAAAACAATGGTTTTGCTTTTTAACAGATGGATAATCTCCAAAATTTGAAGAGTCTTGGACACCAGAGAAAAGATCTATATCTAAAGCAATTATTTAATATACAGAGTCAAATTCTCCTCTGTTATAATAGTTCAACTCCTCTGAAGTAAAAGGTGTTTCACACCAGTGGAACTGAAATGAGACTATAACTCACAAATATATAGTCTTTTGTTCTGCTGAAGGAAAGCTGATGGGTTACTTGTATGAAACAGATTAAATGGAATGGTTATTTACATCATTGGAGCAGTATAACAATACTGAAACCAAACAGACTAGCCAAAGGGCAATAAACAAGCCTGATAAGCAAGGGGAAATATACAAAAGGTGACAGAGGGAGTAAATTAATGGAAGGACATCAGATAATCTGAAATCCAAACAGCCTTCCAGTCAGAGTCTGCCAAGCTTCTAAACACCCACATATTTCAAGAAGCATTTCAGCTTCAATGGTCACATAACACACAGTGGATGTTCTGGAAGGTATTCTACTGCTTTTGTATACACTGTTTGCTCTATTGTGCCTTTCCTGTGTACACTGGGCTTTTGGGATCAAAATCAGCCTTGGTATATGTAAATGGTATTCCTACTGCGATTGCTGCCATCTTACACTAGAGCTAAATGTGTGCCTTACGATGTGAGCTCCTGTAGGCAGCAACATTATCTGCTGGCAATGTTTGTTTCATGGACAATGCTGTGTTGCAATGGCACTGCATAAACCAAAGACGCACCTGTCATTTCATATTTCCGGAATCTGCTTATTTGGTGGTAATGTAGGGGTTAGGCAGTCATTCCTATTCCCCTGACTGAACTAATAGGTTAATACCAATTTCACTAAATCCTACAAATCTGAGAAAAATTGCTTTCCAAAACTATAGATTTTTTCATACATTATTGAAGAAGCTAAAACAAACCTGCTGAATATAAACAGGTTATCACTGCATACCAGTGTATTTGAACCATTTTTTGCATGAATACATAAAACAGTAACTCATGCTCTGTGGAATTCAGACGTATCTAAATCTGTGCTAACACTTTAAACCCCTCTGGCACAAGACTCCTTCGAGTGTGCCAAGATTGAATTTGTTTCTAAGTATTATAGATCGTCCTTCCTGCCTGATTTCTTTAAGACCATGTCCTCTACCTCCTTCAATGACACCAAGCATCCCCTGACCTTAAAGCACTACCATCACTGTTTGATTTACTAGAAGCAGTCTCTACAAAATAAAGCAAGACTCCTGCAAATTGCTAGCATATTCTCCTGTAGAAATAATGCAACAAAATGAGGATTTTCCTTCTTCCCTTTTACATTCTACACAACCGATGTAGGTAATCTATCACATGGGTTCTCAACCTTTTTCTTTCTGAGGCCCCGCCCAAGATGCTATAAACACCCCAGGGCTCAACGTGGGGCAGGAGGGCTCTGAGTTTCAGCTGCCAGCCGAGGGGCTTAGGGCTTCTGCCCCGAAGGACAGTGAGGCTAGGGGCTTCTGTCCTGGGGACTCGGGGCTTTAGCCATGCAGAGCTGGGGGCTCCGGGCTTCAGCCCTGCAAGGTGGGGAGGGACTTGGGGCTTCTGTCCCACTGAGTGCCAGGGCTCAGGGCTTCAGCCATGGGGTGGTGGGATTTGGGGCTTCTGCCCCACGGGGTGCCACATCTCAGGGCTCTGAACTTCAGCCGTGGAGTGCCAGAGCTCAGGGCTTTGAACTTTCTTTCCTGGGCTCCAGCTACCCTAATACCAGCCCTGATTCATGGACCCCCTGAAATTAGCTTGTGCCCCCCCTGGGGGTTCACAACCCCCGGTTGAGAACTGCTGATCTGTCAGATGGTAACTTACCTCCTAAAATTACCCTAATATACTGTGCTTTGCAGAACACTGCTGACCTGTCAAAATGGATTACTGAAAAATGTTATCTCAGCTAGAAAGAATGTCAACAATTTTACTTCCATCACACTTGTTCTTGGCCCTATATCCTGCTTACTAGGGCAAATATTAATATTTTACTAATTTAAATAGAAGTATCAGTTTAACGCCAATTCAAAATCTTGATTTTCAAATTTTACAATGCATTGCCTTCCCAAAGGTAAGGGCGTATGACATATACCTTACCATACTTGTAGCTTTGATGTACACATTATCTTTCAGATGGCAATTTCCATCATTGGGAATTACTATTCCAGCCAATTTACTATCAAGGGCCAGATGAGAGGTCTGATCTGTCATCACAAGAAGTAGTCGCTTTGCTTCTTTGCGCCAACCAATATGGCTCTAAAAGAAAAAAGTACACATGAGAATGAAATTGAATTTAATTCTACAAATGCAAATATGATTATGGAAGTCCAATGTAAGACTACTTTCAGGTACTGCACTGCTTAAAAACAAAACATAAGCTCTGAAGCTGAGTGTAAGCAAACACTCTAGGCAGATGAAGTATTTAAAGCATTAATTCTTTACATATGAGGTTGAGTATTAGTCCTGATCCTGCAAAGCATTATGAGATTAAAGTTCTGCACATGTTTAAATGCTTTGTTGGATTGAGGGCTAGGGTTAGCAAGTCTTGAAGAAATGAGTTCTGGTGATTTCAATTCACCTTGAAGCAGATGGATTTATTTTCATTGACTTCTCGTTTTCTCCTTTCTCCCCCTCTCCCCCCCCTCCCCCCCCCTTTTTTTTTTTAAAGAGACACCACCCATAAAAATTGAGTCACAAATATTTGTTGTGTAAATACAATGTGCTGGTACAACACAACTGCCAAATTCCATTTGTGATGTTAGTACCTACCAACTCAACTGCACAGTGTTTGTAAAATTATTTGATTTTCTTTGAAATTCTTTGACACCTAACCCAACACTCCCAGACACTCACCCACCTGCATACCCGCAGAGACCCCAGCAACTCCCTCTTACCTACTTCGGCTACAGCTACCAAAATCTGTGCCATGTTCTAACCTGCCACTGCTTGGGACTGGGTATATTGACTATAAGATGTTTATGGGCATATGCAAATTAGTCCATTAAATAATTGAAAGAAACACAGAGCAATTTTCTGAATGAATACAACACGTTTTGAATATGCTTAATGATACTAGAGTCAAAAGAAACACTGTTCTTCTGTAAAAATTCCTTTTACTAAATAGCGTCTCAAAAAGGACACAAACATAGCATCAGTTAGGATATTGCATCCATTCTACTAAACAAAATTTAACGTGAAAAAAATTATAACTATCAGTATCATCATTCTCCTATGAAATCAGAAGCATGGATATATATTACCTAACAATGGGTCAAATCCTGAAGGACTTACTCTGAGTCAGTCTTTACTCAGGTAAAACTACCAGCAAAGCAAGCAGGAGTTTTACCTGAGTAAAGGCTCCAGAGTTTGCCTCAATTATTTTTATGTAACATTATAGGTCTACATTTCTGGAAGATAACATTGATAGCAATTTACTTCTGCCCTCATTCTTCATAGATATCCAAGCCAGAAGGGTCCATTGTGATCATCTGGTCTGATCTCCTCTACAACACAGGCCATTTATCCTTTAGAAAAAACCATCCAGTCTTGATTTTAAAATTGTCAGTGATGGAGAATCCACCATGACCCTGGGTAAATTGTTCCAAAGGTTAATTACTTTCAATTAAAAAGCTTGGAGTGTGTAAGAGCACCAGATAGATAGGTAGCACACTTCTGCTACATTAAATATGATATGTAAACCCTCACTGCTTGTGGAAGTGCTGTACATAGTAAAATACTAACCCTCTAATCTCCTATGGTCAGGCCCACTCAGCCTAAAAGACATAACTAGAGGATGGAGTGAAGCACCCTTTAGAGAACACTGTGTGTTAAACAGAGCAATGTGCACCTCACAATGACCACATCTTTGAGAAAAGAGGGAGAGGAATGTAATGCTGGAGCAGTGTAGAATGGTCTAAGCTTGCAGCAGTAGGGCCGGGACCCTAGTCACTCCCCCACATCAGTGATCAAGGTCTCATATGCTGTGGCCCCACCTCTACATTTCAGCCTTCCATGATCGCGCACACACACTCACAGCCCTTCTCCCACATAGACTGGTAGGGCCACCCACAAAAGGGCCATCTGAAATGGTGGGGGGTTGGGTGTCAACCCACATCCCACTTAATTTTATTTCTGTGCGTGGAACAAACGGCTGCTTGAACTCAAGTTTAAAAGCTAGAAGCACAAACTGTCCCATTCCCTTTCCTCTTACCCAGCCCCCTGCACCATTCTGTCTGCCCTGCACTCACTCATTTATTCCCTCTCCTCACTCAGCCCAGTGCCTCACACTCAATCTCGTGGTCTCCACCGCTCCCCGCCCCCCAAGTTCATGCATCACGTATGACACCCATACATTCGGCAAGGAAGGTATATATTCAGCTGGGCTGCAGAGTTGGCCTATGGCTCCCTCGAGCTGCCAAGGGGTGCTGTAGTGCCTGCTCTGCAGACAGGTGCTCTGCCTCCTTTCTCGCTTCTGTCCCCGCTGCTGGCAGTGGTGGTGATAAAAAGGTGCCTGGGGCTCAGTGGCTCTCCCAGCTCTGCTGCCAGCCGTCACCAAAACCCAGCCAACCCAGGCAGTACCCATTCAACAAGCCAAATCCAACTTCCCCATGACAATACCCATTTGGCACCCAACTTCCTTCCAGAAACCCAGAGCTCACCTAACCCAACACTCCCAGACACTCCCTCACCCACCCACCTACCTCAGCAACCCCAGCAACTCCCTCCCACCTACTCCAGCTACAGCTGCCAAAATCTGTGCCATGTCCTAACCTGTCACTGCTTGGGATCGGGTATGTTGACTGCTAGGTGTTTATGGGCAAATTAGTCCATTAAAAAATGGCAGAAAATGTCACCTGGAGCTGCACAAAACTTGTCAGCTGTGACTCTGAAAAACACAGACCCAAGGATGGTGGGTTGTAGGATGGGAGAAGAGAAGGCTGTGAAGTGTTATTCTAAATAATTAAAGCTAAACTACACTTGTAAAAATTAGTGACCAGAGAACATGTTATGATATGGTATGTTTTATTTTTCCTCTCAGCATTTTTCATAACTCTCTAATTTGTAAGAATGATAATTGGCAATGAGTCTCCTAGTCAGGACAAGTTAGAAAGTTCTACTCTATGCAAAATTAATTCATATTAATTAACATACAGCTCACGCGTGTCCTTATGAAATGCACATTGTTCTCATCCATTTTAGTCCACAATTCAATTAACAGGAAGGACTGTCTATATGCATGAATGTTTCCATTCTATTATTTTTTGAAGCACATAACCCCTTTCAAACTTGAATGTCATAAGTATGGAATGCATCCAATGATCAACATTTAAATGTGAGAAATCTTTTCAGTACTTCAGAGTAATTTTTGTAGCAGCTGTGATCAGGATATCTATGTTTTGTATTTTTGTTTTGCCTACTTCACCACTCTTCCTCTTTTAAAAATAAAGAGGCCCCAAGTTAATCTGGTCTTTTTGGAGTGAGGGTAGGAAGACTACTTTGATTATTCTCTCAACTCATTCCCCTGTCTTAAAAGAAATGTGTAAATGTATAAGAGAGAACAATAAAGAATCCTGACCTGATTCTCTTGACATGAACAGTAAGTACCAGCGTCCAGAAGTCTTGCCTGCTAAACTGAACAGGCATTGCATTGCTTTACATACCAAAAAGCAAGAGGTCTGGATGGACACTCACCTCTGAGTGTCATATAGATCTCTCCTCATTCTTTTCTACTCTGAGGAACATGGAGATGCTTCTGTAGCCATGTAGTAAGGTGGGGTTTTTTTGCTTTTAAGTATAAACTCTTTGCAAGATTGAATTGACATTGAAATGCCTCTATTTTCTAAAACCATATAAGGCAATGACAATATTTTCTAAAATGGAGGATATCAGAAAGTTCAAACCACATGCCCAGCTCTTAAAAGAAAGATAGATGGACGACTTTGTGCTGCTCAGTGGAACCTCTCTTTGTTCGGCTGAAGATCAGGTCTGCTCTTTAAAAAGCTTAAAACTGTTATGTGGCGTTTTATCATTATTGTGTCTCAATGATTTACAAATCTCAAATATCTTCAGTTTACAAGTTTCCAGTTAGTTTTTTTTCCAACTGTCAACCCTGAAAATCCAATCCATGATAGGAGAGTCAAGATAGGTATTGTCCATCACCAATAATAAAGGTTTTCAGACCCAATTTGATCCTCAGTTCCACTCGTTCCACTCCTGACTTTAAATTATACCTTCAATAATTTGTGTAAGTGCAACTGACTGGAGCTTAGTAAACAATTCTGTTGATGCAGGAGAGCTTACTCCCAGCTTGGTCTCCCACTGCAGTGTTGGCTCTGCTGATAGGAGGAAGACACAGTAACATTTACTTCTGTCACCAAAATCAGCAATATTGCATCTGATCCCACACGCAAGGGACACATCTGTTTAGTAGGAAAGTGCCATTTTTCATAATCTTTTGTCATAGAAAAGCCACATCAATAACCAGCACTGAAAGGGATTCCCCTATTCAGTCTTCTTCCAACAAAAAGAAAGTGATCTTCAAACGGCACCTTGATGGCTTGGAGTTTGGAATGGGGGGGGGGGGGGAGGAGAGGGGAGAGACTAGGGAAATGTTATAACTCTGTCAGGCACAGAGCGGATAGTAGCATGATTACTATATTATAAAAGGCTCAATATAATTGAGAACAGAAACAATGATAAATCAAGATCTGTTGCTGAACTGCCATTCAGTTGTTTGTTCAGAAATCTTCTTACCTGGCACACAGTTGCCTGAAGCATAGCATCAAAACCCCCTTCAGGTGTATCAATATTCCCAGAGATCTTTTGTTTATTCACTGCATTTTTGAACTCTGCTATGTTGTCAGTCAGGGACAGCACGTGAATATAACCATGAGGTGGCATACAATCTAAATTATAATCACTGTAGGAGGAAACAAAGCAAGCCAATCGAGTTATATTCTTATTTGAAAGTAATTTTAATAAGTCCAGTAGCAAGTGGGTTTTCTGGAGCATGTGAATATATACATTTTGAAAAATATATATTGTGTTTTTATAAAAGAATATTTATTAGACTCACTGGAACTAGAAATATTTCTAGTTTATGTTGAAGAAAAATTAGTGCATGTTCTTTTTTCTTCTAGTTATATGAAAAGTGTATTCAATCCTAATTACTTTTATGCAATCTTAACAAATAATAAGCAATGTTACTGTACAGAATTTAATGTACAGCAAAATATAGCAAGAGACAGTATAACCTCACACAGCACATGATCCCTTTGGAATCACTAAGAAATGAAAGTGTTAGATTTCACATTCAATTTTTCTGTGTCCTGATAAAAGACTATTACATACTAAGAACTAGATCTTGTAACAATTTCACACAACCATGAGCTACAGGATCAAAACCTAAAAACTATCAACTCTAAAGGGCACAAACATGTGCATATACCTCACATTGGAAATTAATAATAGTTACATAGCCACGTGGATGGGAGATGAATTTCTCAAATTCTGAGAGGTTAAACAATAATTTTTACAACTTTATGTTAAGGAAGCTTTGAGTTAAGTGCTACATGAGCTAATTCCAGAACCCATAGTTAGGCCCTTTTTCTGCAACACAGTTAAGCATTGACTTTAGTGGGACTGAGGCACATATACTAGTGCTTAAAATGATTCAGAGAACTAGTTCCTGATTCAAAGCCCACTGAAATATTGAAAAGCTGTCCATTGATTTAAATGGACTTGGAATCAGTCCCTTACAGAAGAGCTAATGCACAAAAGTATATATGATATAAAAAGGTTAATATTAATTCTTTGTAAACAATCTGATTTACATATAAAGGTATTTAGATTTGTTGTGTGGAGTCTTGTTCTGTAGAGATATTGGACTATGATCTCTCACCTTACATAATTTGTTCATTGCATTCAAATGCATGTCACATGCAAAAATAATTGGTCCAGTTTTGTACTTCTTACTTAGGGAAAATGGGGGTTTGGCCAAGTAAGAACGACAGTCAAACCCAAGAGGTTCTTTTTTGCTTGTTAAATAAACTGGGAAAAATAATATATCACAGGGATGAAAGGGAAAATGTAATGGAAAGCATTTTAACACATAAGTTTTGAAAGGAACTAGGAAATAAACATGCAAAATAATTTATCACGTTTGATATTGTTTTAAACAGAAAAGCATATTTAAAATGTAAAAACATATGCCTTAAGTGGTATTGAAATTTTAAAAATAATCACCAAATACCGCATGAAAGAAGCCTTTTTTCTTAACATTGCTGGAAGTTTAAAAAAAATTATAATGGAGCATACTATGTTTAATTAAGATACTATTTATACCATTTGTGTCATCTGGCATTACTCAGATAAATACACATCATTACATACCTGCACTGATTATGGATTCTGCCTGGGTGAATGCTAATATAGGGCGAAACAGTCTTATCCACATATGATCCAAAGCCAAGTCGAAAATCAAGGGAAATATTTGCCATCTTTTTAGATAAATCAAATCCAACAGAATTTAATTTTTCTATGTTGTTGTGCATAGATGCTGAGACGTCAACTAGATAATAAAGGTCCACAGGATACTTCTCTAGAGGATGGATTTTTAACATAAAGCTTGCTTCACCTCCTGGTTGAAAGGAAACAAAAACGTTTATTAAATATTTTCAAATGAACCCTTTCTTTTAAAAACACTTCAAATTTATCTTTAATGTCGCAGGCACTGTAAACATTTGCAGGCAAACAGAAAAAATAAATTAAAAAAGGAAATGAAGGTTTTAAATGCACATCAAAAATGAATATGAAAGGGCCTGTCTAGATTGCTTATTTAGCTAGACTCTATGTAGTTTATTGTTTAAAAAGGACCTTTTCCTATTATCTTTTACATTCCTGATTACACAGTCCATTTGGCATTATACCAGACAGGAACCATGACTCAAAAACGGAGAGAATTTCAATCACTTCAAGGCTGACAGTTTCTAACTACTATTTTACTTCACTAACAAATGGGTCCATTCTCCCCATGATAGGTGTGTCTAACTCTATAAGTATTATATATACACATACTCCAACGAGAACAGCACCTGAAATGCCTAGTTATGTAGTTTTCCATCACTTTGTTGCTAAAGAAGTCAATGAGAAATCTTTCAAGGATTAAAAGAAAAACTAAAATGTGAGTTTAAGAAGAAAAATCCCTACACTGACCTCAGACGAAAACAGAGCTAGTCTTTTATCTTAGGATGTCAAATGTCTGTCTGTCTGTCTGTCCTACAGACCCACATTACAATCTCTCATGTAAGAAAAAACACTAACCTTTAAAAGAGATCAGCCTATTATTATTTATTTTTTTGCAATGCCAGCAAAAAAACAAAAACATGAATACACAACTGGATAACATTTTAATTTCAACATTGTGAGAGTCTGAATCATTTCTTATTTCACAGCATCCAAAAATGTGCTAGGCACCTCACAGAACAAATAAGATGGCACAATCCCTGAATAAGGATCTTACAATCTTACACATGACACAATGAGGATGTAGCAAACCAATAAGGAAGGACAAGTGCAGGATAAAGGCTACAGCAGAGATTATTATAGCTGCTCACCAAAGCTAGTGTGCAACAGGCTCAAGCAGAAGCTTTAAAAAAAAATCATAAAGAAGTGTCCATGCATTTATGCCAGATATTAGTTTATAATGATACTACTAGATAAGATCCTCAGCTTGTGTTAATTGGCTATTGACTTTAACAGAGCTATTGCAATTTACATCAACTGAGGATCTGCTCCACTGAGTTAAAATGAAAAAAATATATATATAAGGTGGTGTATCGGATGATTTTTTGGGGGAGATGAGAAGCGGGGAGGGGTAGATATGAACATTTCCCATCTGAAAATTTCAGGTTTTGTCCATGACCATCTCTTGTATGAAAAAACAAAATTTTAGTGTGTTGAAACTCCACCTGTATGTTTCCTGCTTGCCAATGAAAATATTTTTTTTTGTAAAGGAACCTCACATAGTCTCTAATTTGTAATGCAAACTCCCACAGTGTAAAACATTTGGTCATAAATAGAGCTTTTATTTTCTTCCACATAAATCCTTACTTTTCTGATTACATAAATGAATCCTAAAAGTCAGGATTAAAAACAAAACAAAAATCCTCCCCACATACACTTTTATTCTGCATAGCATGCCATACAAACGCCATACAGTGAACCAAATTCTTTCCACAGTTACACCTGTGCAACTCCACTGGGTATAACTAAGCGCAGAATGTGGCCAATCTATTCAATTCTGAGTCTCAGTACTCCTGGCTATTTCAGTCATATGCCTCTCTTGAGCATATTACTCTGTGAAACGGACAGATGTTCATTTAGGACTAGGAGAGCTCTAAACTGGTTTTCACTTACAGAAAGCAGATTACCTACACCAGCTTTTCAGAAGGCTGTGTTGCACATTAACCCAATGTTTCAGAGCCCTACTAAATGAATTGAATTACAGCTGCAATATAGGCCCAGATTCCAACATCCTTCCTAAGTCTGAGTTGCACCTTACTCTACAACTAGTCTCTCTGAAGTCAATAGGATTTTTAGAGAAATAAAATATGATTCAGTGTGAGTAAGGATATCAGAATGTGACCTATAGTTGTACTAATTTGAGGGATGGAAATGGTGCTTCATTCTAGCAGTAAGATTTGAAGATGATTCAGATCTTTGTTCCCTTAATGCTTTTCTACCGAGGATCCAGATTCCTCGTTAAACATTGTATTATCTTTTTGACTGTGGCTATAATTTGTATAGGTTTACAGTAGTACACTTGAGGCATTTCTCCCCTCACATCTCCTTCTGTAGGCTACAGTGAGTCGAGGGACACATGATCATACATAACTGAGCTGGTCAAACAATGGCTTTCCATTCATTTGAGAGCAAGTTTAGATGTACAAAGGAACCTGGGAAGTTATTCTCTATATCAACTTTAGGTGCCTTTGTAAGCAGATAGTTAATGAGAACAAAAAACAAACAAAAACCAAAAACAAACAAATCCACAATCTAGGAATTTTAGCCAATAAATTTATTGTATGGGTTTATAAGTAATACAGATTGTGTATCCTCAAAGGAAGATTACTTTTATAGGAGAAGCTAAACATAGAAGATAAAAGAAGAACACAGAGCAGGAAAAAAAAAACAACAAAAAAAAAAAAAACAGAAAAAAGAAAAAAGCAGCAGCAATTTTAAGGTTAGAGTGCCCAATTCTAGTGTCTCTGATGTGAGTTTGCTTAGTCAGGGACCACATTTGGCCAATAGGAACTAGTAAAGGAAGAGACATACTAGAAAATCTAGTTTATCTCCTGCCAGACCAGGGCTGTTCCCTATGGTGCACTGTCAACTGCTTTGTCCACTGTAGTTTAATGTCTCAAGAAATGAGATTTCCACCATTTTTCTCAAAAGTCTTTTTACAACCTCAAGCCTCCATCTACTTTACAAAAATAATCCTGTTTAGACATGACTCTGAAACATGGCTGTGGCCAAAATGCAGTACTGAAATGTTTCTTCTTGTCTGTGTGAATTACTACTCCCCACCCAATTAGATTATAAACCTCTTATGAAACAGTGTTTAAACTCAGGTAACACCCTAGGTTAAAATTCCTTAGTATAATATAAGAATGATGGTTTGGTCTAGTCAGAAAAGAAGAAATATTATTATAACAAAGTTGAGTCTCAGCCATATTTCACAGCAGTGCTTAAACAAGTTTGTTTTAGTAGCATAAATAGGGCCTAACAGATATCACCTCCATATATTTGGCCTAAATCTTCCTTTTCTTCATTTTACTACTCCCAGTTATGCCCTCTTGTTACAATACTAGAAATTATGAGTTCTGCAAAATTAACATGCAAATAACATGTAATTATGATGCTTGTATGATAATGGGAAAAATAAAATAGGTTTGTTGATACATCCTCTAAGGCAGCACAACTTACATTGTACACTCTTCTCTTTGTTCTGGCAGATCCATGTGTGAGAATGTAGCTGTGGGAGATGATTTCATATCAGTGCTTCTCCCAAATATGGTCAGTGTTTAACTTAGATCTATAACACTTAGATCTATTATGCACTTTTTAATATCTACAGTTACGCTGGGTTTCATTCTAGCTGTCCCATTCAGTAAAGCCTTCCTACCATTTCTTCACCAGATACAAGTGACTTAAGTGTTCTAAGCATTATGTCTAAAATGAAGTCTGACATTGCACAGTTTATCCAATATATTTATAAGGATTATCATGTCACTGTTTATAACATTTATTCTCTACTTCTCTATTCTCTATTTCTCTATTTCTATTTCTCTATTTCTCTTGCACTGACAGCCAACATAATCCAACAATATCATTTATTTGGGCAGTACGAATTGCAATAATTTGCCCTTAAAATTGTGTTAATTTGGAAATATATGGCTTTTCTGAGAGAAGAAAGGCATATTTTATAATTGTGACAGACCATAAACTGAGCAGTGAGCTTCAGTAAGAGAGTGGCACCCCACTTCATTGGGATGCACAGCAAAGGTACGTAGTAGCAGTTTTCATTCAAGTGTGTTCTCTCAGAAATGGTCTGAAACAGTTAAGTAAAATGCAAATTACTGTATTTTTATAGTCACTTGGATTATTTATTAAATATAATACATATGAAAAAGTCCGCCTATATTAGTGCACATAAGTCATTTAATGATTTATGAACCCAAAGTGTATAATAAAGCATATATAATGGCTGGGATTTTTCAAAAGGGATCAAAGAGAAATAGGTGCTTATTCCCACTAAAAGTCAATGGAACCTGGGGGCCTAAGTCCCTTAGGCCCCTTTGAAAGTCCCAGGTGATGTCCCAAGCCTCACAAAAACAAAACACACACTTCAGCAAAGTGATCATGCACATGTGCCAGTGAGGGGAGGAAACATGTCACTTGCATGAGCTGCATATATAAGTTGTGTAGAAGAAGGAACAGCTCCCTTTCCTCTAAGATATCAACATCCCTTTGGAACTATTGTTTTGGGAGTGGGGGTTGAGGCCTTGCCATCAGGAAAGAATGTAGCAGGAGTTGTAGCTCTTGTTCCACAGTGTGTGCACCACTTGGAAACTCATGGACTTTCCCACTGATAACTTCACTGGAAATTAATGTTATTGAGACCAGCGTTAACCTCTAATACAGGGGTGGAATGTAGAGCTGTGGGCCAGGAATGAATTGTAACATGGCCACTGAGTTAGCCAGGAGCTTGGGCTGAAGGAATAGAAAGAGGGCTGGGGAACAGTCTAGAGAGGCAGGCATTCCAAGCAAATGCTCCAGGATCCATCAGATGGGAGCTATCCATGCACAACCTCACGGAGTGTTAATGATTAGAAGACCTACAGCCACTGCTCCCATCCATGACACCACTAGATTCTCCCTCTCTCCTCCCCACTCCCCCGCTCCTGGATGAGACAATTTCTGTGGTTTCTAATGGCTTCAAAGTCATGTATATTTTGTATTATCTTTTCCCTTTCTGGGTAGTTTTCATCAAATAGGATGATGTGGTCATTGGAAATGAGAGTTTAGAGTGTATGTGGGAAAATAACTATATTACAAAAATCATATTGAGATTTTTAAATTGCATAACAGTCAGGAAATTTAGTGAGGGTTTTTACAACAATCCCATTACTCTACGGTCTATTTTGTTATAACACAATATATTCCAATGTTCTCACTCTAGCATTTATGTGCATTAAATTCACACTAAAGAAAAAAGCAAAAAAATCTGATTTCAAGAGGAGTGTATCCAAAAAACATCCTAACTGTCTTTTTTGTGTTTGGGTGTAAGTCACTTTGTAACAATTTTGTTAAATAGTCAACATTATGGACCAAACAATATGTTTTAGTATTTAGTTTATTGAGGTGGGTTTCATTCTTCCTATTCTGGAATAATTCAAGCAACAGAATTATAATCTGTTTTTCATGAGTCACTGGAACTTAACCTGCATATTTCCAAGAGCAAAACTCCATTCTTGACATTACCTTGGTGGATCAGGATGGACACAGCTAATAAATAAAAATGAGACAAAACACTCTAAAAAGTTTCCACCTTCACCTCCATGTCCTTGTTTGTGAAATGCAGTGGCAGCCCTGACTCCAAGTTACCACGCACAGCTACCAATGGATATAAGTCTTAGCTGTACCCATAGGAACACTGTAGTTATCCTTCTACAAATAGTTTTATAGGTGAAAGATAGCTCGTTTCATTCTTCTAAATAGTAATTCCAACCATTGCTTCACAAACAGGAATGAAGTCTCCCTATATTTAGTTTAGATTTAATACAATAGCACGTTTTAGATAATCAAACCTGGACGCAGTTGGATTGAAACCTCTCCTGGTGTTACTTGTGTATTTGCCTTGTGGTCGCTGGGTACTGTTACACGAATGGTGGGATTTTCAATAAATTCTGATTGGCATCCTTTTTTTATTAAATTAAAAACAACGTCACATCGTCCCTTCTGTGTTGCTCCTGCCATAAAATCCTGTTTGAAAAGAGGCGAAAAGTACAAACCATTTTAAGTTAAAAAAAAAAAAAATCTTGTAATCTTCAAAGGAAATCAAGTTACCAAATAACAAGTTTTTCAAAACAACAGAACATGCAACTATAATTGCATAGACTGTTGTGCAAGGCCATGAAAGCCACATGTTTTTAATAAGGAGAATGACAAGAATATATTTAAAATAGAAGTTAAATCTAATTGCTAAAATTATATTTTCTGTAAAGGACAAAACTTTTGGAATAGAGAGGATTTTGCACAAGCTGTCTTTGGTGGAACTGCTTTAGTGAACGTAGCACAAACAACTTTACAGTGACATAATGACAGTGCATACCATTCTTTTTCTGAAGTAGTGAGATCCAAATATATTACTTTACTTCAAAATGTACAGCTCATTTTTCAGAAGAGTCTACCAGTAATTTTGTTTAAGACAATATTTTCAAAATTAGGAACTATATCTAAAGTTAAGTTGCTAAACAAGTGGCCATATTTTCAAGTGTGTTGGAAACTCAGCAGCTCCCATTGAAATCAGGGGCAACTGCTAGATTTTTGAAGTTTTTTGAATGGGGTATGAAGAGTTATTTGAGTGTTTAGTGAGGAGGAAGCCTACTACATCTTGGGCAGTTGAAGAACTGCAGATGAGCTGTATTGGGCTCAAAACAGGGGCACCTGGGTGAAGTTCTATGACCCATGCGATACAGGATGTCAGACTACATGAAATAACGGTCCCTTCTGGCCTTAAAATCTATGAGCTGCTGAGCCTACCTGTTCCTCCTACATGAGCTCTAAGATACAGTTAGACCAGTAGACTGCTTGCTTTGTGGTTGCCTCTGCATGGGGCAGGAAGTGTCTTAAATTACCAAAATACTGGAAGATGTGTATGACAATAAGAGGCAGCTTCCGCAAAGGAGCTCTCCCTTGTACATAACTCTGAAACTTTTAGACAGAGGCGGGTTTGGGTTTGCTCCCTCCCACCCCAACCTTGGGGAGGGCTTGTATGTCAGACTAAGCAAACTATAGAATGAGATGATCTTTCATGAAGCCCTACTCCATTAACTTCTGGGGCCACAGATTTTTATGGGTTACTTTCACAAATCAAGTGGTTTTTAAAGAACAAATTAAATGTATGAGAATGTTTTTAAAATATCAAACAGAAGCATATTAACCAATTTGCCTTTTATTGGCAAAATAATTCAGGTTTTGTTTGCTGAAATTCATAAAACACTCCCATAGTAGCACACACAGCTAAGCAAAGACATGGAGAATACATAAAATGGGAAAGAAAAATGAAAAGGGTGTGGTTGCAAAAAAATTACTCTAATTCAGGGAGTTTTGAAAGATGGCCATAGCAGGCACAGACAAAATTTATTAATTAGTTTTGATGCTGGAGAGTCTTTCATTTAGTAATATGAGACCTAGTTTAATAGATTCAAATTTTTGTGTGTGTATGTGCAAATAATGTAGCAAATTGTCATTTCTGGGTTATGTTAACTCTTGTTTGTGCGCATACCATAAGTTATTTATGAAAAAGTGTTGGCAAATCCAAAAAGTTTAATGAATTTTAAATAGGAATGATGATTTATCTAAAATATTTATACTGAAAGTGTGTTATTCATTATTTACCAGCACTGAAATCTTTTCAGCAAAAGAATAAAATAAGACAGTCATTCAACCAGAGAGTAGAAACAATAACATCCAACTCAGATGACAACACATAGCAATGAGAAACAGCACAAGGGTCAAAGATGTAGGCCTGCTCCACATTTAAAATTTAGGTTAATACTGCTATGTTAGTCAGGAGTGTGAAAAATCCACTCCTGAGCACCACAGCTACACTGACCTAATCCCGCTGTTTACACACAGTTAGGTTGACAGAAGAATGCTCCCTTCAACCTAGCTTCTGTTGTTCGGGGAGGTGGTGTTCATACAGTGATGGATTATGTTGGCAAAACTACACCACTGTACCTATGCCAGTATAATCCCTATAGTGTAGGCATAGCCATAGTGAAAGAGAAAGGGTGATATCTGTTTATAAACTACTTGATGAACACTTGGGAGTAACAAATACGCTTGTAGAAGTTGGAATCCGTGCATAAATAGGAAGAGAAAAATAGTACCATCAGCTCTAATTAACAGGATTTAAATTTAAATCAAATTGACAATTTTTGTAGGATATTGAAGAAATATAAAACTATACACTATGAAAATTGCATATATAAAATGGAAAGTTTTAAAATGATGTTTGTAACAAAACTATGGAAAAATAAGATACGATTAAATGCAATAATCTAGTATTTCAACTGACCCACTATTCAGTCTCTAAAATTACTGGCATGAAGTGGAGAGAGAGAAACCCTTTAGCTGCAATGAGACCATCAAAATAAATGAACACTTGTGAAGTCAGCAGACGACATCTTAAGCTACTACTAATTGCCTGAAGGTGCCCTTAAAAGTTTTTGTAAGCTTCTAATTGCCAGTAAACTATCTTGAAAAAAAAAACCCCAACAACCCACAAATCACCCTTAACACTCTTCAGAGACATGAGAACTCATAACTGGATATATACAAATTGTAATTAATTGGACTTTCATCAAAAACAGAAACCTCGCTGTTTTCAAAACAGTAATGATTTCAAAACAATTCAATTTATGATGAAAACACTGAATCTCTGATAAGTCACAAAACTGAAGGCTTCTTGTGTCAAAAATAGCAAAGCATCAATTTTTCCATATGTGACAAAGGAAATGATGTATAATTAAATGAAACTGACTCCAAGATTTTCAAAACCTAAACATTAGTAGTAAAGTAACTTGTTGAAATGTAATAAGGACAGATATGAAAATGATTTGCTTTTGATATATAATGGGAATGTGTAATACAATTTACTGATAAGTAATTTTGTATTGCTGAGCCAAAAACTTTTGAACTCCCCCAAGTTACTTTTAGTCTGCCAATACTGGCTACAAAGCAGATGGAAAACATAAAAAGTTTCACACTTTATTTAAAATTACTGTAATTTTCCAAATAAGAAAAAGTAACATTTTCTCTTTTGGAAACTAAATATATTTCACATGATTTCTCAGCTGCTGTCTCCAAGAATAAGTCTAAATAGATTTCCCCCTGTTATTTATCAGTATCTGTCTTTTTCATAATTTGGAGTTCCTTCATCTGCATAAGTGTGCTGGAAGCACCTAAAAATAAATAAATAAATACATACATACAACAATAAAACAAAGAAATACTTCACCTCTTGAGTACACCATCCACACTCTGGGCCCAGGGCAAGGCACATTGTACACGTTACTGCATTTGAAGTGGCACATCTGTTTTCCGCTGTAGTGAAATATAAAAACAAATATTAGTGATTCATGATGGTATGTGGGAACTCTGTAAAATGCCTAATTTTAAACTCTGGTTAAATAAATTACTATTTAGCAGATTAAAACTGAAGACAAAGTTTTTGAATCAGAGAAGAACAGGACAGAAGACAGGCAAGTAAAGAGCACCTATACAAATCTTAATGAATACAATCAATAAAGCTTACAGAACTTCATGGACAGATACACTAACATCTACTATCAAGTCTAAGTTGCTAAGGCCCTGATTCAGCCAGATACTTGAACCTATACTAAAACATGTACTTACTTACCTTGCTGAATCAGGGCCTGCATCTATTCCCGGAATGTATTCTGATTGACTGTCCCACCTAATTGAGGCCAGGTCTACACTGGCAACGTAGGTCAACGTGAAGTCACTTACGTCAACCAACGTACACCTGCGTCTACACTGACACCACTGTTAATTCAAATTAAGTCGTCTCGAAAATCGACTTAATAAGACCACCTCTGTAAGTGGCATAGTGCCTAAATGGAATTTGTTAATTCGATTTAGTGTCAGTGTAGACACAACTTCACTTAAATTGAATTTATTGGCCTCTGGAGGGTAACCCACAATGCCCCGTTTTGACCGCTCTGGACAGTCGCGCTGTGCTGCTCTGTAGTCACGCTACCGGGAAATGTCCCCTCCCCTCAAGTCCCAGGAAAATTTGAATTTTCATTTCCTGTGCTGCCAGCATGGAGAAAGCTTTGTCACTGTTCTCATCATGGCTACTGCAAAGCCCAAGTTCACTCCAGCATGGAGTCAACCAGAGGTCTTAAATCTCATCGAGCTGTGGGGTGAGGAATCCGTTCTGGCTCAGCACAGAGCCAACAAAAGGAATTTGGACATTTATGGGAAGATATCCCAGGGCATGCTGGAGAAGGGACACAAGAGGGATGCTCAGCAGTGCCGCATGAAGATCAAGGAGCTGCGTCAGTCATATCAGAAAGCCAGGGAAGCTAACAGCCGTTCTGGCTCCTCATTCAAAACATGCTGCTTCTATGATGACGTGCATGCAATACTCGGTGGCGATCCCACCACGGTGCCACCCTGCAGCATCAATACCTCCGTTAGGTTACAGTCCATGGACAATGACGAGGACTCTGTGGATGAGGAGGAGGCCGAGGAGAGCGTGCTGTATGTTCTCCCTGAAAGTCAGGACATATTCCTGACCCCAGAGCAGTCCAGCAGCACACAGGACAGCACTAATGATCCTGTGGAAGGCACATCTGTTGAGTTTTTTTTTCTTCTTAGCAGTTCTGTCCTTTTATAGTGGGTGGAGGGCACGAAGGGGATTTCAGGCGTTTCGGTAACTGTACTGGGGGGTTACCCAGGGAACAGTTTATTTATGTGATGAGAAATGCTATGTTTATCATCAGTTGATATCTCACGGAAACTTTCATGTATGTAATCTGTTATCCTTCGCAAAACTTTTCAGGGGAGGGCTGCCTTGTTCCTCCCTCCACGGTAGGATACTTTGCTGCAATCAAGGGAGCCTGCATCATGGCAGAACACTGCTGTACCCCCCTGTGTACAACAAATCTTTGTTTTAAGCATAGACTTCCTCCCCCACGCTCTCCACGGTTCCTCTCTGTAAGGGTTTAAAATACCAGCAGAGATTCCTCCCCACCAACTGTCCACAATGCTTCTCTGTAAGGGCACACTGCGCATGTTTAAAATACCTGCAGAGACTTGCCCCCCACCACGCTGTCCTCAGATCTTCTCTGTAAGGGCACAGTGAGCAGACCCTTCTGGGACGTCAGGAATGGAATGAGGATCTGTGTTTGCCCTGTGCACTGCATGGGGATTATTGTCTACATGGTTGCAATTGTATCATTTTCTTCACTATGCTAACAGTGGCTACCTTGTTATTTTGTTTTCATTCTGTAGACACTTTGGCCTTGGCCCCACCCTCAAGAAATGCTGTGGAAAGACTATTGCAGATTAGAAAGAGGAAAAAAAAAAAACCCAAGAGATGACATGTTTTGTGAGCTCATGAATGCCTCAGTGGCCGCAGAGACAGAGCAAACAACGTGGCGGCTCACCTTCTCCCAGAATGTGGACATGGACAGGGAGACTCGCAGAGAAATGATGGAGCATGATCGCAGTACCACGCAGGAGATGCTACGAATCATGCGGGACCAGGCAGACATGGTGAGGAGGCTTGTGGAGCTTCAGGAGGAGCAGAGGAAGGACAAAGTCACGCTGCAGCCCCTCCATAATGCTCCTCGACCAAGGGCTTTGATGTCCACCCCCTCCCCCGCCCCCAACTGGTTTCTGAGGAGACTGGCCAGGCTGCAGTACGTACTAGCCTCTACCCCCGTGGAGGTGAGCAGAAAGCTGCAGAGGCCACACTGGCAGCTGGCCAGCAAACTACCACCCTACCCCTGGAGACAGTGAATGAACACTCTCCTCCTTCCCCCATGACTTGAATGTCCATAAATAAAAGTTTGCATCATTTCAACACGTTTCTTTATTAAATCATATCTTGTTCTGGAGGGATTTGGCAGGTACAGATATCGATGGTGGGGTGGTTTCACCAAAGGCAAACAATATACAGGAACAGAAATCAGTCCTGCATCTTATTGAAGAACCTGGTTTTCAAAACTTCCCTAATGCAAAGCGACACGCAGTTAGCTCTCAGCGTATTGCTGGCATCTGGCTGCTCATAATTGGCGCCCAGTCTTTCTGCCTCCACAGCCCAACCCTTGGGAAACTTCTCACCCTTCGCTTCACACACATTATGAAGAACACAGCACACAGATATTACAGAAGGGAGGTTCTTCTCAGTCTCGTCCAGCCTAGTGAGGAGACTCCTCCATCTGCCCTTTAAACATCCAAACGCACATTCTACAACCATTCTGCAAGTGCTTAACCTGTTATTAAAACACTCCTGGTCACTGTCAAGGTGCCTGGTGTACAGCTTCATTAGCCAAGGAGCAAGGGGTAAGCAAGATCCCCCAGGATTTCTACACCCCCAATTTGAATTTTTTGGTCTGGGAAAAAAGTGCTTGCCTGCATACTCGAGAACAGCCCCGAATTATGAAATACGCATGCGTCACGCACCTTCCCAGACCACCCCACAAAGATGTCGGTGAAACAACCCCTGTGATCCACAAGGCCCTGCAGGACCATGGAAAAGTACCCCTTGCAGTTTATGTACTAATTTGCTAGGTGGGCAGGTGCTAAGATAGGGATGTGCATCCCATCAATGGCCCCCCTGCAGTTTGGGAACCCCATCGTGGCAAACTCCTTCACTATGACCTGCACATTTCCCAAAGTCACTATCCTTCATAGAAGAAGTCTACTGATGGTCCTGCATACTTGAATCATGGTGGTGCCCACTGTAGATTTACCGACTCTGAATTGATGCCCAATCGAGCGGTAACAGTCTGGGGTTGCCAGCTTCCACAGAGCGATGGCGACTCTCTTCTCCACCGTCAGAGCTTGTCTCAAGCGAGTATTCACACGCTTCAGGGATGGGGCCAGCTCTGAGCACAGTTCGAGGAAAGTTGCCTTTCGCATACGAAAGTTTTGCAGCCACTGATCATCATCCCACAGCTGCTTAACGATGTGGTCCCACCAGTCTGTGCTTGTTTCTCTGCACCAGACCCGGCGCTCCACGGAATGCAGATGATTCATTACAGCCTGCAACAATCGGGAACTGTTTTGCTCAATGGCTTGTAGCAGGGCAGCCTCGGTGGCATCGCAGTTGTGTGTGCTTCAGCTTCTTGCTCTACTTCAAAAATACTCGATGATAAGCCGCGATGTATTTGTGACGCTCACAATAATAGTGCAGAGTTGAGCTGGCTCCATGTCTGTGCAGCAGTGGTGAGTGCAGGGAGTAAAAAAAACGGCACGAAAATACTTCTCCTGTTTGTTTGGGGGGGGAGGAGGGAGAGGGAAGCAGCGTTGCATCATGGGACAATGACACTCATCCCAACAGCCACCGCGGCTAGTTGCACTGTGGGATAGCTACCCACATTGCACTGCTTTGCAATTTGAATTAAGAGTGCTCAATGTAAATGCAGGAGACCTGCGCAAACAGCGTAGTGTATACACGCTGCTGCGACTTCTAAAAATCAGCTGCTGAAAGTCGACTTCACTCGGCAGTGTAGATATGGCCTGAGTGAATCTTACCAAAACAAAACTTTCACACAGAACCTTATTCACTCCTGTTCTGCAGGGACAGAGAGTCAAATTGAAGTGGTCTCTCTTCTTTCATAATTGGTCCCTGCCTGCATCTTCTAGAAAGAATATTTTCCAGAGAAGCACAGAACTTTTAATTTCTAAAGTGAATACAGTTTTGTCTGGATTAACTGAAGACACAAACAGAAGAATGAGAGTTCCACATTACCTGCTGGGAATATTCTTCCCAACTTTCATGATACTGCTTTACAGATTGCTTTGTGCCTGTGTTTTTTGGAGGGCATGGTGTCAACTCTCACTATTCTCAAACCTTGGATACAGGACAGTTTGGCAGTTTGCCTCTGAAAGAAGATCTTTTTTTCTTGATCCTGTTGGTCAGGCCCCCCTCTCCGAGTATCAACATTAACATACTCTTTGAGCATGCTCATTCTAAGTGACTCTCACATCAGCGTGTGTGTCTGTGGTAGCAGACCATCTTCCTGACAAGGGGCATTAGGAAAGTGCATCTTACAGCTCTTCAGTACTTAGTGAAGTATATTTAAATTGGAGTGCAGCAGACACAGTGATCAACACAACTGCTGGCAAGCGTCACAATCAATTTGCACAGATGCCAGCAGAGACTCTGTAAGGCTAAAACTTTGGAAGATAGCCTTTAGTTTTACATGGGCCAAATGTTAGAACTATAATTTGTACTGGCCAAAAAGTCAGTAAGTAGAAATGTAGTAAATTACAGCACATTGGTGAGCTAGTCTACTTTTAATTGGTCCTCTTCGTC
Organism: Emydura macquarii macquarii; assembly: GCF_026122565.2. Classification (NCBI taxonomy): domain Eukaryota; kingdom Metazoa; phylum Chordata; order Testudines; family Chelidae; genus Emydura; species Emydura macquarii. The sequence goes on from NW_027132559.1 coordinate 21,309,214, forward strand.
CACCTACAGTACACTGTGCGTATCATAATACACAAACTTGCATCCATTAGAACATACACATGTTGCTTCAAATTACACTTGTTTTTCATTCAAGATTTTGACTTTGTATAAACTTTTTCATAGCACTGACCACACTTTCATAAAGATATGGTCTCACAGATCACCTCCTTCCTATTCATGATCATGCAGACCTCCTCCCCTCCCAGAACAACATCCTTGTGACAGTTAAAGCAACAGCTCACATTGAAAATAATATTGAGAAAGTATTAAATATTTAAGCTTCTTTTAATGTGATTTTAGCAGCTGGATTCAAGGAGAAGAACCAGCATTACATGATGCATAACTGATGCTTACTTGATCATAGCTTGGGAACCATTGGTATAAACAAAATATATGAATGTTTACTATAATAGGACCTTAAGGTCTTATCCTGCTCACATATTTATGTTAGTGGCAAAACTCACAATGACTTAAATGAAAGCTTGACCTGCCCTCTATTTCATACAAGATAGATCCAAATGTTTTATTATAATAAAATAATAAGAAAGCAGAGAGAGAAATTAACACATATGAAAGGTAGAAAATATATATTTTCAGAGGAGAGAGTATTGATAAACTGAAGAGGTACAGGAACACGGCTTTAGATGGTAAAAGATGCAGAGGAGAAGGCTCTTTCAGCTGAAGAAAAATTGCTTGAAGGGACAGAGATGACATCAGTGCTAAGTAAGAAGAGGGAGCATCAAGGAAAGTAAAAAGAGCAAAAAACTGGTCTACCAGGTGTACTTTAGGCAGTTGAGAGGATTTTAAAGAAAAAAATATAGTTAATTTGGACTGGACCTGAAATGAGTGCAAGGCAATGCGGTGCTGTTCTTTCATACCATCAAACTTATTTGCATTTCTGAGAAGATGGGCAGCAGCATTCTCCACATGCTGAAATCTAGAGAGCTGGAACTTGGACACCAGAGAGAAGGTGGCACTACAAATTGAAAGGATGTGAGAAGACAGCACAGATGAGGATTTTAGTGTGGGTAGCGTCAAGGCAGTGCACTGGCAGGATTGTGGAGTTGGCGATAGACAGATTTGGAGGCACAATTGATGTTGAATAAGAGGCTCCAGGATGATGCCAATGTCTTGGAGGAGGACAATAGAGGGGATGGCGTTGCATTTGAGGATTCTCTTGCTTAAGAGAATCACTTATCTCTTGAATTCAATGTCTAGAGAAGCAGAGATGAAGCCAGAAGTGTATTTGGTCATGACAGACTGAGAGAGGAATAGGTATAAGTCATTAAAGGTTCAAAAGGGTATAGAATGGCTGATCATCAGTATAAGGGTGGCAGCTAAAAGAAAAAGTAGGGAAAAGCTGAATAGAAGAGAAAAAGGGCTTAGACTTCAATCTTGATGGGATCCATTGAGATGCAGCCACTTCTAGCGATGTAGTTGCTTGGCAGGTAAGAGCAGAAAATTGACAGGAGGAAACCTGACATCTGCATAACTATGGAAGTTATCCAAGAGAAAGTGGCCCACGTTATTGAAGGCTGTAATAAAGCCAAGGAGAACAAGGAGGGAGAAAGAGCCTTCATCAGAAATAATGAGAAGGTTGTTAGTTACATGGAATAGATCAATTCTAGTATTACCCTTTCCCTTAAGAGTTTTTAATATGGTGCACTGGCCTGTATGACTAAATAGACAAAAATGGTCCAAATTAATCCCTTGTAATCAATAGAGTTAACCAGGAATTTGGTCCAAAATGAATTTCTTATATTCATTTGAAAGAGTCCCCACTAAAGATGTAGACTCCTGTATGCATAATATAGGTAATGTACTTACAGAGTTCTTGTATGTATTTCTTAAACATTTCCCAGAATGAAATGTTACTGCATGTGTATCATGACCCACACACACATACCAAGAAGGATAACGAGTGTCAGTCACCAACAGGATGAGTGGACAGTATAAATTCATGCATCAGGAAGCTGAACAGACACAAAACTTCCTCCAGATTTTTTATTAATGTTATTGTAGGTTATGAATATAGCTACAGTCTATTTTGGTAGAAACAGCCATGAGTGAAAACAACAAGAAAGAGCAGGAAGCCTTAAAACTCCAGTTTGGGTTTTCCATGTGACAGTGTCAGATGAAGACTGTTAACAAATGAGATCTAGAGTATTGTCGGATGGAGATTTTTCTACTGATAACTCTTCAGTCTCAAGAGTTCCATTTTCCAGTCATGAACTCAATGACTGGCAATTGAAAGGCTTGGTACCACTGGTTTAAAAGATTAATTTATCTGGAATGAGGAGGAGGGAAAACATGAAATTGATTTACGGATACCCAAAACAGATTCTGGCTAGATCATTAATGTAATTCCTAAGTTATGGTTTCAACAGGATCTCCTATAGCAGTAACATTTATAGACATGTTTTCATTCACAAAGTATTTATCTTCTAGATATAAGTCTATTCTAAAACTTTAAAGTGAAAAGCTTATAATAAATCAGTTAAAAAAAAAAAAAAAAAAAAAACCTGATCCGAAAACATGAGAAACATTTTTATGAGTTGGTTCAGTAAAAAACAGAGAATTTTCCTGCTGTTTCACCAACAACAGAATCCAGACAAGACTGAGTTACTATACAGCCAAAGTTAAAAGCAAGTTTCTACTGGCTTAGTTAGACCTGACGTATGCCAAAAGGTATTTTTAACAAGAAGGACCAAATTTTGGCTTGAGAACCACATAGGCATACGCACATAATAAAAAGTAAGTGTAGCAGGTTAAACTGCATATATCCAGTAACACACACGAAAGAAGAATTGGCCCCAAAAGTCATAATTATTACAGGTATTGCAGAAGTAAATACTTAGCAACAAATTGGAGCAAAGCTAGGACAAAACCTAAAGAACAGTGTAAGTATATCCTTTCTCCCAATACTATGTGGATAACCTCACGTAGAGCACTCAAAAGAAGTATTCTGTCTCTAAGATGGAGTAAACAGTGCACATTGTAGGAACACATATGCTGTGTATGATGTCAAGCAGTTGTGACTTGACACAATTTACTTGCACACAAACACATTTTTATCCCAAAACAGGCAAGAATCCAGGTTTAAATTAACCTGATTGAAGGTATGTCTATACTGACAGCAGCAAAGTAGCCGCCGCCAGATTGATCTTTCTGGATCGATTGAGCAGTCAGTGTAGACCGGCTCAATTGATCAGGAAGTTGACTGTGTAAAACCACCCCCTCAAGTAGTGTAGCACTGCATTGATGGGAACACAGTTCCCGTCGGCGCAGTGCAGTGAAGACATAGCGCAGAAGGGAAGCACAGCAGTCGACGGGAGTTACGCAAGCTACTCCCGTTGACTGACGCCTAATCGCCAGGTCAGTGTAGACCAGGGCTGATTGATACCTGTTTGCACTACTTTTTGGAGGGTGCACTCTTCGGATGGAAAGCCAAAAATGTAACCATCAATTTGTGCCCCCTTAGATTGTTTAATAAATGAGTACATGGAGTTGGAGGTCAGAATGGGCAATTATGATCAAGTAGCCTAAATAACAGAGACTATAGAATTTCACCCAGTCACTCTTGTATCAAGACCAGAAACTTTCAGTGAACTAGAGCATAGCTTTAGAAAGACATTCAATCTTGTTTGTAAGACTTTAATCCTTCACCTCCTTAGCCGGTCCTCTCTAGTTACTATGGCCCAGAACAGCCGTCATGTGGAAATCCTTTGGAAAAGGGCTTCAGATTTTTCCTGTGCCTGTGATGCAGTATATTACAGTTGCCTTCACCCCTCTACCTCATTTGACTGGCCAGATGGCTTAATTCCCAATGACTAGGACAGCCACCAACTGCCCTAGATAACACACAGTTTTCTGGTTTATTTTGACTGAAAGTGTAGATGAACTCTGAAAAAATACTGCAAAAATGGCATAGAGCAGGAGAGTTTCCATTATTACTGTGTCTGACACTACTGGCTCAGTTTACAAGGGCGGAGAGGGGGAAGTGTGTTTTAATTGCCAGTCCTGCACTCATCCTGGAATCTGAAAGTCCAGCTGAGTTCATTCCTGCTTGCATACCACCATAAACAATATCATACAAGGTCAAATCTACTCTCAGGATATGTCTATACTATACCCTAAGTCGGGCCCAACTCAGCTTTAAGCCCACGCCCTCCTTCTGTCCAGACACAAATCAGTCTGACTTGGGTCAGCAAGCATTGAGAACCCAGGTCCTAGGACTCTGCTACAGGGGTGGGTCATAGCCTGAGTCCCACTGTGGCTCAGGTCCAAGCCCTGTTCTGCTGTCTGGATTCAGCTTGAGTGACAGACCTGAGTCAGAAGGTGGATGCATCAGTACAGCCATGAGATCCAGGTCCAGCAATTGTAAATCCAGGTTTACAATACAGTGTGGACTCTCAAGCACAGGCTTGGAAACATCCAGTCCACAGTGCCAAGTCCCACAAATCCAGGTTTACAATGCAGTGTAGACATAGGTGCTGTTTCAAAGGTATTGCACCTGGGTCTTTAAATTATGTTCTGCTATAACCAATTTCCCAATAGCATAGCACAGGTGTAAACAAAGGACAGAATTTCAGAGTAAAAGGAACACCAACTTGAAAAAAAAAATCACATTTCCATCTGAAAATATGTGTATCTGCTATTTTTACAAGGAATCCCTCAGATTACTAAAAGAGAAACATAAGAAAAAATATTCCCCACTGTTATTTCCACTGTACTTTGTGCATTTGACAGTACTTTGAATTTAGTCTGTGTCACAATTTTGTTGATGCTCATTTGCATCACTCCACATGTTGCTCTGATGTCGGGTGAACAGATATCCTGGTCTTATAGTGACAGACCTGACATTCAGGGCTTTGTCTTATATAGACACCTATTACCCTCCACCTCCTGTCCCAATTTTTCGCACTTGCTATCTTGTCACCCTACTCTGATGGGGTCTCAGCTGCATGCTCTTCCACAGGACGTGAAAGAGGGTGCTTACCAGCAAGAGCAGCAGCAAACCTGAAAATGAACTGAAGAGGTAGCAAGCAGGCAGATGCATGCACAACGAGAGGTAATGGGGAGGAGAGCAGGATCGAATATGTTTAGTATTGCTGCCCTTGGGCCCACCAAATAGACCTGGTAAGACAGTAAAATCCATCCCATAACAATTAAGATTTTTCTCCCCATTTAAAATTTCTGGTCTTTTAAAAAAAAAAAAAAAAAAAAAAATCTGGCTAATTTTAAAACTTTATTTTAAGGAACACTCTCAACTTGAATGATTTTTTTTTGGCAGTTTCACTGAAAGAGGTAAACCGTAAAATAAGAGTTAACTCACTTATCTAGATAAATACTGTGGAAAGCATCGATAGTGAGCAAGACTGCAAGCTGGATTGGGTTCTAGTCTTAACTCTGTCATTCCGTTACTGTGTGCTGTTGGTAGGTCAGTTAATCTCTCTGTCTCTCATTTACTCCTAAATGGAAATAATAACCTTTACTAGTCATTTTGAGATCTATGAATAAAAGGCACTACCTGCACATGCACAGTGTAGACTGAGACAGAGTCAGGATTTGAAAATACTAGGTATGTGAGATCAATTTCTGTAGACTGTAAACTTTATTCTTAAATAAGTGGAGTTTCAAAGCCTCTATGGTTGCAAAGAAAATCTTCAAAATGTTAAGTGATGCAGCATTATCTCCATGAATCTTTGCTGTTCATACCTTTGCAGATCTGTGATACACATTGGCAAGTCTAGAAAATTAAAAAAAAAAGAAACATGGGAAATCCTGACATGCATGGCTCAGCTGTGCCTCCATTGCTGCTACCCATGCTACTGTGGCAACACTGTTATTTATACTCACGCTAGCTTGATGAGATCTAGTGAGAATATACCTACGTGAGAAGGGGAAATCACACCCTAACTCATAGCACAGACGTAGTCAGAGAAATTAAGGAAACTGGTTACTAGTCATAACCCTGTGGGCAGCAGCAGTCAAACAGCAAAGACTCGTCTCAATTTCATGCTGAATGGGAAATCTATGCGCAGCAACATAGGCAGTCATAGGAATTATTCACTGGGAAGATCAACCAAGGAGACACAAAAGTTAGGGGAAGACTACCCAAAATCTCTTTCCACTCCTCCTCATAGCCAGAAGGTTCTGGAGTAGAGGTAGAGTGGCAGAGACCTCTGACAACACAGCATCCAAGAGGCTGTGAAGGAAAGAGAGGAGACAGGTAGTTGGGGATGAAGGGACTGGAGCAAGTTTAATCAGAAATACAGTAGGACCTCCAAGTTACAAACACCAGAGTTACAAACTGACCCGTCAACCACACACCTCATTTGGAACCGGAAATATGCAGTCAGGCAGCAGAAGAGACGCCCTCCTAACCCCGCCAAAAGAGAGCAAATACAGTACAGTACTGTGTTAAATGTAAACTACTAAAAAATAAAGGGAAAGCAGCATTTTTCTTCTGCATAGTAAAGTTTCAAAGCTGTATTAAATCAATATTCAGTTATAAACTTTTGAAAGAACAGCCATAATGTTTTGTTTCAGAGTTACGAACATTTCAAAATTACGAACAACCTCCATTCCTGACGTGTTCGTAACTCTGAGGTTCTATTGTATTCTACCCTACAGCAGACAAGGAGAGATGGGGCCACCAAGTGGTGCCCAGAGAGAGACAGCACTATCCCCCTCTCCAGCAGAAGGAGGATGACATGGATGCTGACCTTCATCAGGATGCTTGCTGTCTCTGTACCTATCCTTGGCCTTCATATCTTCCTCTGTCTAACAGATTTGGTCCTACGGCTAGTAGGTGTCTGGAACATTTTTCAAGTCATCCTTGAAGTTGGTGAATATTCCCCTCACCATTCATTTCTAGCCCTTCCTCTCTCTCTGCATTTTCTAGTGGAGCTGTCTGCCTTTTCACAAGATGGCTACAGTTCTGTGGTGCGATGCATGCCTGTAAACACTGAGTCAAAATAATATTCTGTTTCTGAATTCATCTATTCTAAATCTGTCTGTCACAAATATGAGTGTACATGGTAATTTAAGACGAATGTATCATTTGGAAATACTCAATTCCCACAGCCATTAGCTTCTGTGTCCTAAATTTGATGGGTCACATTCTTGGGTCTACTCAAGTTGCTTTGCACCACAGTGATGGATGGTACAAAGCACTGAGAAAGCTGTCTTAATTGCATCCCTGAAAGATTACCCTTCTGTAAAGGGGACCACATGATGCACAGAGCTGGCCTAACAGCTGCAAGAAAACACCCTTGGTTCCTGCTCTAGAGGCATTCCTGGAAGGGAATGTGGATGTGGGTGTCTTTATGCACTAATCTCCAGATGCTGGAATGGTGCTTTGCAGCTGGGCATAATTTAGAGCAGACTGAACTCTACTCTGTCATGCAGGGGGAACTAGGAGATAAGATCTCAGCTACCACTAAAGTCCATATCCAGCCTAATATCTATAAGCAGCACTTCCAGTAGTACCTCATCAACAGGGAAATGACAGTAGGTCCTACATGTAGTTTAGAATAAGATGGGGAAAAATGTGTTTTAGAATCACACGAGTTTAAAAAACCACTATTTACACAAAAGCTAATAGTCCTATCAGACAATCTGGACCCCATCCTTCAGAGACTCTTTGTTCAGTGACAATATTTAACCTTTCAAAGATATAAGCTGTTTGGAGGATATTTTAATGTTTTTACTGATTGTTTTGAGGAATATAGCAAGAAAAAGGAAAAACAGTGTTTGGTAATTTTTCACCAGAATTTTGTAATCTTAAAATATGGTAAGCGATTAACACGAATCTCAGGGTGTGGTGAATAACAGTCAGGAAAAGATTTTCAGGTGTAAAGGTTTGTTTGTTTGGTTTGTTTTTGCACCTCTGAACTTAATTAAGTTATAACCTCTTCAATTTGTGGTACACAAACAAAGCAATAGACAGCTCCTGCAATTGATTAATTGCCTAAACATAAACTCATGAAGATGACTAAAGCTACAAAGCTTTTATAAGCGTGTGGCCTTAAAATTTATGACTACGTTATTACATCTTATAATACAATACTGGGAAATCTGTTTCTCTTATTTTTCTGCCAAGTTATGAAATCAGAAGTTGTGTTTTTGTTGCAGCAATTGTTTATATCAAACACACCTAAAAACGGGTAGTTCCTGTGATCTCTTTTAGGTTTTTAGAATCCTCTCCTCAATAAAGTCAATTAGGAGGTTTGTCATTGCTTTCAAAGGGAGCAAGATCACACTTCTGAATGCATAACTTGACAGGTAAGTGAAGGAACAGATTCCAGAATTTTTTTTAAATTGTATTTATTTCTAATTTTGAGGCAAATATTTATAAACAAAAGCAAAAAACATGACCTAAGCTGTGCCCACAAAATATGCAGACATATATACCACTGTAACTGTATGTGAAAACACACTTTATTGAATGCAATTTTCCAGTTGTGCTTCCAAATTTATTTGTTCATTCCTGTTTTGCAGGTGCAGTTTAGGTATCCACTGGGGGAAAATGGACCATATACTGCCAGACTTTAAACAGTTAATTTAAATAGTATTTTAATATTTCAAAACCATTTCACAGCACTTCCAATGCAAAATGAAAATTTACAATTGCTTAGATTGGAAGAGCACGCTTAGTTATGTCATGAGTTTTGTTTTAGCTAAAGATAATTCTGTGTCATTCTTGCTAAAGTTTAAATCCTGCAAAGATGTCATCTTTCTTGGGGATGGGGGTCTCTCTGTATAAGCACAGAGGATCCTATGTTTTCCCTCCAACTTACTAACCTCTCCATTCTAAGGAGTGGGGGTGGTGGTCATGGAGTGCCAAGGAATTCTCATCCCATAGAAGTATGCCGTTGTCACAAGACTGCAAAACTATCAATCTGAGAAGCTGAAAATGGGAGTGAAACCAGGTGTCAAGTACAGCAGAAGTGTACATGACTCACCCCAGTTTACCAGCACAGATATCTGTACAATGAAGGGATTCACTCTGGGAGAGGAGCTATTTCGTTGGATCAGCTCCTCCTTTAGGTGCCCTCGCTTGGCCCATCTCCACCCGTTTTGCAATGGCACTGGCCAGCCACCACAAAAATGGGTGACAAAGTTATCCTGAATTTTCAAGGAGAAGTGCCAGAATATATTGACGTTTCACCAAACTGAAGGGGGGGGGGGGGGAGAGAGAGAGAGAGAGAAAGGGTATTGATTCTCTGAATTTTAGCGAGCATGACAAAACCTTTGGCCCTACCAACGCTACCACCTCTGCAATGAGGAGTTTGCTGCAGCTTGTCAAATCTTTATGGAACGCACTCTCCACTCCAATGCAGCCCAGCCTAGAGATGGTGTTGGACTCCACCCTAACTCTGAGATGGAAGGGATGTTTGGGAGCCATTCACCATACAGAGAGTCCCATCCCAGCTTAATGGAAGAGGATAACTTCCCAAATAACTGATAGCCTAGGCAAGAAATGTCAGTTGACAACTGAAACAGAACAGAATACAGGCAAAAATAACCTCTAGCGTAGGGGAAGGGGTTTTCAACCTTTTTTCATTTGTGGAACCCTAAACATTTTCAAATGGAGGTGCAGACTCCTTTGGAATTCTTACGCATAGTCTGCGGACTCCCAGGGGTCCATGGACCACAGGTTGAAAACCATTGTCCTTTACTGATTGGGGTTACTACTGCTCTAACATGGCAGTAACTAAGGCTGCCACAGCACAGTAAAGGAGGAACCAAGATTTGTGGAGGACTACTGCTTGAAAGGAGAATGGGAGTTCACTCCTTTACCCCCATGGCTCTACACGGCTCTACAAATCCCCAAGGATCCCTTATACCAGGTCCAAATGCCCTCAATATTGGCTGTGCTGATACATGCCATAGTGAGGGGCTGTGGTATCTTTCATTATTGTGTGAAGCAAAGTCAGGTTATTGTCTTACATTTGCCCTCATCCATTTTCAAATCTGTTCTTGTTCCAATATTACTGTAAAATATATAGCAGTTAAAATTACTGGGCACAAATTAAACCATAAGCCTCCATTTAAACTTGATAATCAATACATAACTGAAGAACCATCTATTGTATTGGCTATTGTAGTCCTGTAGGAAGTTGTTTATGATTTAACAGTGTGGAATTGAGCAATAAGGAAGAATTATTCATTACTTCAGAATACTTTCCTGAACCCCTTTTTGTTCTACGGTGACCTTAAAAGAACATAGTTTGTCCTCTGTACTAGGCCAGTGAGTCCTTTTGAAGTATTACAATACAGTTCCCATTATTAATATAGGCAGGTATTTAAAATGTGCGAAAACTTATGTTGGTTTCAAGTCAACAAGATCATTTTTACATACTTCCTTGGGCAAAAGAGAGCAAAAAGGCAGTAACATTTTTATTCCAGTGAACAAGCAATACAGTTTGGATTCTGGTGCTCTCTCATTTGTGCTAGTCCAGTAAATTTAATTGTTCATTGTTAAATAATTTTATTTCTGAAGTTGCCAAGATGATAGAAAAAATAAAATAGTTTAAATAAAAAACAAATTATAGCAACTTAAAAAAGTTTACTCCACTGGTATTACCAACGACACTAACCACTCTCATGGAAAGTGACCATAAAAACATAAAATGTTTCTATCTATCTGATAGCAGATCTACTGTATGTGCGAGCTAGAGTACTTATATATTTTATTGCTGTACCAGAATCAGGCAGGAAACACACACATTATCCCAGTGGAAATCAGCAGGCAATGCAATGGGCCAGATTCAGAGACGTTGTGGGAAAAAGAATCTTGTTTTTAAGACACCAGACATGCTTAATTCCTGGCTCGGTCAGAGATTTCCTATGCAAATAGCAGTCTCAGTTCCCCACGTACTACTTCACCCACCTAACAGATGCCCAATTACAACAGTGATAGGAAAGAAAGAGAAATACTAGTAAATAGGTGTGATTTAGAGTATTTACATATTGAGTCACAAAGTTTCAAATTAAAATAAGGGCTGGCGTACATCCCGAGAACTCATAAAATTACATTCTCAGCATAAAATATGAAGTGGTCACAATATTTATATAAACTATTTGATTTTAAATGTTAGTGTTGTACAGCTTTTAAGATGTAAATCCATCATGCAAAAATATCCCATGTTTGTTACCTCAGTTATTTTTCTACATTGTGGGTTTAACATTTGTAAGCCTAGTTTTGTGCTCAAGAAAGGAAGTAAGTCTCCATTCACTACAATGGAATTACAATTGATTATGCTAATGATTAATTTGGCCTCATGACTATAGTCTCAAAAAATGCTAGCAGCCACCAAATAAGAAATATCTTCATCTTGTGCAATCTAATTATACTGTTATATGCTTCCTCCCATCTATCACCATGTATTGATTGATAACTCATATACTTACAGAGTACTCAATATCTGATAATTAGCATATTAATGGAGATTATTCACCTTTCGATTTTTAAGGTTATCTTGTTTGTGGCTTTAGGTTGTGTTATATTTGTGCTTATTTCTGATATTGATGTGGTTTCATCTTCAGGAGTTGTCTTTGTGAAAGATGTTCCTAACATTCTTACCTTACAATTCTTAATACTTCTTTAGGAATTTGTTTGTAAAATATTTCAAGCATTCAAACTCACTGTTAATTCAAAGATTACAATACTCATTGATTCCATTTGTTAGTCACCTTTGTTGCATGGTTGACCAGGTCAGAGTTTATTTGATGCAGTTTTCTTAATTCTGTTAAACATTCTGATAAAAAGCATACTGCAATATTTTACTTTGTTTTATTTGGATTGTATTTTAATGAAGAGACTCATCCATTTCAGATCCCTTGCTTGGTAGAGTATGGCTGTCATTTGTAACAGAGGCCATGGGATGCAGCTCAACGCTTTTGCAGTTATTACTCTAACCTAAGGACCAGAAAAGCAACTACAGTGCCTTGGCCGCCTATAGGGATATTCCTGGCCAGTGCAATTCCCAGCTTCCATTTAACATTCCCCTCTGCAATGGCATGTTAGTTACATGCAGATAACCTCAGTGGCGTATACAGAGTGCAGCAGGCCCCACTCAATGGACACACTGCTCACAACCTACCCAACTCCAGAACAAATCTATTATGTGGCTTCTGTAGTGTGGAGCACTTTGTATACGCCCTTCTCAAAAAGGCTAATTTCTCTCATCATGAAGAAGCAACAGAAAGAACATAAGAACAAGAAGACAGTACATTAGCTACCAATGTGAAGTGAGTATCCTGAAATTCAAACAGTTTCAGCAATTCATGCCTTTGGTAAAAGACATTTATTAGAGATAGCAGAAGGGAAATAATGAGCAGATGAGCAAAAAAAACAAAAAAAAACCCAGAAGAACTACAAGACCTAGAGTAATGTTTTTCCTCACTTAGGCTTGCTTCCCTCAGGAGGGTCCAGTCTCTTCCAGGAGAGGATCATCCACGCAGGGTCAAGGAAAATGAAAAAAGGGATTTTTCTTCTTGTTGGATTGTTTTCATTTAAGATGCAGGAAAAGCAGAGCTGTCTGAATACTGAGTATTCTATACAATACAGCTTTCACTGAGTCCTCAGTGGAAATGAGCCAAGAAGAAAAAGAAATCAAAAGGCAGGCCTGTCCACATGCTTTAACTAACTACCAAAATACACTATTTGTTTCTAATTTTTTCTGGAAGGACATTTCCCAGGCTCCTCCTTTTAAAATATATTTCTTTCATGGGAGGCTTCAATAGTTTCCCCCAGACCTTAATGAAGTAACACAATAATGAAATAGGAAACATTTGGTGCTAGAGCAAATAGACATGAGAGTCAGATGTGATAAGACTGGCAAAACACCAAAGGAGCAGAAGAAAGAACACTTGAGCTTTATATTTGGAATTAGAAATCATTCTATTGGGACGGACCAATTAACATCTGTCCATGCTACGATCAAAGGATCTTCCACTCTCCTACCCCTCCCAACCAGCCCCTCCACATGAAACTTAAAAAAAGAGAGAATATAAACTCAAATGATCAAAAGGTTTATCAACCCTGGATGCTGCCAAGGCAGCCATGGAACTGCTATGTGGGTGCTTCAAAATTCTAGCTCCAAATTAGAGATAAAGATTCCATACCATCTAACCCTTGTGTGGGTAGTCTGGGTAAAAACTGCTTCCTAAGGTTTACACAGGGATCACACTCTAGGTATTTCAAAAGGCACCCACCACCGCAGTATACGAATTTAAAAGCTTATTTTGAGCCACTGCTGGGATTTGAATCAAGGATCTCTTGTTAATCTTTACCAACTGTTACTCAGAATTTAATACTTGGAAAAGTTTCATATACGTATTTAACTGACAAAAATTGTAGAAGAATCGTTCTATGTAGTTTGTCAAATGTAGTTTCATTTAGCAAAAGTTTCATTCTCGTGTCAGGTATTTGTTTTATTTGGCTTAACTGAACTGCAAATTTCCTTTGGTAAAAGTTTCTGAACAAGTGATCCTTTGTCAGTGGCAGGAAAACTAAGCTTTTATCTGTGCTTAGAGGACATTTAGTTTGGGACATACAACTCTGCAGTATTTTCACAGATTTTATTTTGAGCTCCAACCTTAATCCAAATGAATGGGTCAAATACTACCTTCATTTACACACAGGGTGACCAGATAGCAAGTCTGAAAAATTGGGACGGGATGAGGGGGTAATAGGCACCTATATAAGAAAAAGCCCCAAATATTGGGACTGTCCCTATAAAATGGGGACATCTGGTCACCCTATTTACACACCAGGCACCTCTCCATGTCACAGACTTCCATGATTATAAGTGAAGGTAGAACGTGGTGCTATTTTAATGCAACTGTTGTTAAGTAGAATAAAATAGCATATTTTTATCAATAATACTTGACCAATATTTCAACAAGAATGTGTGAAATTCTGTGTCTTAAATGTATATATTATATATATTCTGTATGCAGGCACATTTCTTTTTCCCTTTCACTGGTGCAACACAGCAAATACACAGGTCTGGATTATTGCCTCTCTTGTTGACTCCATATATCAGTCTGCAAACATACAAAATCCACAAACCAGAGGATCTTCCCACTGGAATAGGGGATATGCCAGGGTTGCAGTAAGAAAAATTATCTTCTACCACACCTGGCATAGGGACACGCCAAGGAGGAAGCAAAGAGGCATGGCTGCTCCAATTATTCTGTACTGTTGGATGTCTCCATAGGGAACTGTTACAGCACAGTGGGAGTTAGGGCAAGGGGGCAAAGAATTCAGTAGCACAAAGATGGCTTAGTCACCCTATCCATTTCCTCAAATCCAAGCCTCTGTTGAACTCAGCACAGTCACAGATCAAAACATCAGGGCCAACGTGCTCATTCACATGGTGTAGAGGATACCAAATACAGGATGTCATTATTTCATAAGAAACTGGATATTAAACTTTTTTTCTCATTGACATTTAGTTTGGTTCATTTTTAATTAAAAAAACAAAGCCAAAAACCAGAACAAAACAAACATACCATGAAAGTTAACTGAAGTTATTCCACTGTTGTGTCTTTTAATAGTATTGGATAAATCTTACTGAAATAGATATTAGCTTGTTACATGTGCAACAATTAATTAAGGCTAAGATGGTGTTCCCATTATAAATCTTATTTTAAATCTAATGGACCGTTTAGTTAACTCCAGGCCGAAACCTGGCATATAATTTCGATACTTGTAGTACATTTTAGTCTACAAAATTACTAAAATTGGTTATATCCTTTTCTAGCCCAGAAGGTAAAAGGAGCGGGGAAGAGATTTAGCAATTTAGTATGCATTTCTGACCACCTCTAATTAAATAAAAACTTTAACATTTTCATTTCATGACTAAATTACAGTATGAATTTAGAGCCATTTGCATGCACGACCCTTACTCTGCAGGCAGAACCCCTATTGAAGTCAACTGAAGTTCTGCATATCAGTGCCCCTAAGCCTGCAAGTTTTAGGCTGACACCTGTTTGTAATACCACCTGTATAACGTGTGTAAGGAATTTCAGTTTCCAAGCTGTCTCTCAAGATTGATATTATTTCCTTCTTTTTGGGGGAGGGAGAGATAGGAGGGGAGGAAACAATCACCCTTTACTTCCATCAGATCATGGCCCAGCATTGGGCCACACAGTATTGATGAAACAGTTAACGTTTTCCTTTTGACTATAAACTGTACCTTTGCTCCACCACTTAGTGCTACAATGACCTGGATTATCCCTACTGAAAACAGTACATAGGAATAATTCACTGTAAGAGCAAACAGAGGGTGGCATCACTGAATTCTTTATGTCAGTTTCTCTTTCCCCCTTCAAGCTACCGGCTGCTCCCATGGGAACGTTGCTCCTCCCGCAGTTTTCTGTAGCAAGTCGATTAAACGTCAGGGCCGGGAAATAGGTAAAATATGCACCTGGTCTCACGGGAGGAAGCCGTTCCCACGGGCATACCGGGGAAGGCTCCTGCAGGATTAATGGAAAATCTGTGTTTCCATCTACACCCCTCCACACACCTGTCAAATGCTAGTTTCCCAAGATTTACGGCTCCTGCCACTTTCTCCAGACCCGCTCGCCAGCTGCTCACCTGTCTCCGGAGCCCTTGCGCCCCATCAACCAACTCACGAGAGTGCAAACAAGGAACAACAACAAAAAAACCCAAAAACCCGAGCCCGGCAACTTACGGCGCTGGCACAGCCCCGGCACAGCCGCGAGCACCCGGGCTGCCCGCAGCACGGAGCCAGGCCCTCGCTGGCATTTCTGCAGAGAGACGATTCCAGCAGTCAGGAAAGCCAGGAGTGGGATCCACATAATGCGAAGCAGACGCGGCCCCCTCTCCCTGTCCTGGCGGCCAAGTCTCGGCGCAGCCGCTCGCTCGCTCCGCTCTCAGCCCCGCCGCTGGAGCGGGCGATTGCGGGGGAGGCGAAGAAGCGGGTGGCGGAGGAGGGAGGCAGCCTGCGCAGGTAGGAGGCAGAGCAGGGGCAGCAGCGTGCGGCGCCGCATGTCAGGGGCAGCGCAGGGAGCGCCCAGCCCAGCGCGAAGCCACTCGGCGGCGGCCGGAGCCGGGTCCTTTCCGCGCAGGGACGGCGGGGGCCTCCAGTCCATCCGCCCCCAGCTCCGGCTCACAAAGGGCTTTTGTCTCGCTCCGCTCTGCCCGGCGGCGGGGAGGCACTTGGCAAAGCCGCAGGATCAGCCGGGAGCAAAGAGTTCAGCGGGCACCCACACCCCGCACTGCACCGCCCCGCCCCTCCGGGCCCGGCCCGCCAGGTGGGCTCTGCCGGGACAAGGGGAGGTGCCCGCGAGCTGCCGCTCCCGACTCCCCCAGCAGAGAGCGCTCCGCGGCCGGGCGCTGGGGCTGCCGGCTGCCGCTTTGCTCCGCCGGGCCGGCGCTGCATGAGACGGTGTCAGGCGCGCGGGGTCCCGCGTTGCTAGGAGACCAGTGGCGGGCAGGGCTCCAAGCCTGGCAGGGTATCTGGAGCAGAGCTCACGGCTGCTGCCTGCGGGCGGGGCGGCGCGTCTCGGCCCCCCCCCCCCCCCGTCCCCCAGTCCGCTCCCTTTGTTGTGCTGGGTTGCGGAATCCCGGCGCCCCGCCCCCTCTCCGGCGATGTTGCTTTACTCGCCGGGGCGCCGCCGCCTGCCTTGTCACGGCGGCCCGAGCCCTCCAGAGCACCGCACCCCCTGCTCCCCCATCCCTGGGCCAGTGCAGCCCCGCACCGCAGCCAGACACCCCCGGGACCCACCCACTCATTGCTCCCGTGCACCCAGCATCCGGAATCCCCCAGCACCTCCTTCCTCCCTCCGCCCCTGCCCCCACGCACCTCGTTCTCCCCACTCCCGCACCCGTCCCCCCACATCTCCCCTCACGCTCCTGCACCCGTCCCCCCGGTCCCTCCTCCCCTCGCCTCCCCTACACTTCCTCCCCAGCACCCGTCCCCATAGCCCCTCCTCCCCTCGCCCCCCTTGCTCCTATCCCCACAGCATGCGAAGAACTGCAGTCATTCTCTCTGCAGCCCCAGGATCCTCCTAATCTCCCGTCTATGCAAAAATGGGGAGAGGTCAGTACATCTCAGTCAGACCTTGCATGGTGGGGGAGATCTGGCAGCAGTGTGGGTGCCATGCATGCTCCACTGTGAAGCACTGAAGCCTGACCAGGGCATCTGTGCTGAACGGTGGCATCTGCCCATGCACACAGCCAGTCTCCCATCACACCCCCACACCTCTTTTGGATAATACTCTGCCCCCTACTGCCTCCCACATGGGCTGCCCAGCTCCTGCTCCCAGTTCCCCACCACTTGATTGTCTAGCTCCCTTTTCTCCTAGGATGCCCCGTCCCCATAGGCAATGTCTCTGACCCTATGGGGATACCCTGGCCCCCTTCCATGCCACTCTGTATTCATTATCTTTTAGTACTTATTTTACTCTATCTCAGATCAGGTAAAAACAAACATATCTTGGTTTGTAACCCCTCTTTTATCCCCTCCCATCACCCTTCTCGGGCAGTCTTCTGTTCTGGGTTTCCACCCCCTCAGGCAAAGTAGGAGTGTTCAAAGGTTAGCACTACTCCTAAGTGAAGTAGTGAGTGGAAAGTACCTTGCTTTCAAGCAAAAGCTAGGAAATTCCCTCCCTGTCCCCAGGTGCATTCTGTCACTAGTACCTCTCATGATAAATCTCAAATCTACTTAAAATGTAACTCCATTCAGTTTATCAAATCATTTATTTAGGGCTCAGTTTTCAAAAGACTACATGTTGCTTTGTTTACATCTGAGGGGACCAGGATTTGTGCATCTAATCAGGCATGTGTGGAATTAGACATGCATGACACTATTCCAACCATGCATATCTGTACAACCTGTTACTGTATCAGTCAGAAGTTCAAGGGCCTATGAATACAGTCACTTTCTGTCAGTTTTTGTCCATCTTTCTTGACTATTTAGATTATAAACTCTTCAGGGGCAGAGACTGTCTTTTACTTTGTATTTTTAAAAAGTGCTTAGCACAATTGGGCCCCAATCCTCATTGGGCCTCTAGGCAGTACTATACCACAAATTAATAATATAAAAATTTACCATCACACTTAAGCGTCCATTACTGTTGAACAGGCATCAATACACATGTAGGACAGGGTATTTATCCAGAAATGGTATCAAAGTTTGGCTTTGTTATTGATTTGTATAGAATTAATAGCTCATTCAAATGTAACTTTCTTGACAAAGTGACACCTACCAGTACTTTTCATGTCTAATGCCCTTAAAAACGTGAGGCTCTCAAAGCCCTTTCCAAGCAGTGCACTAAGCCTCACAACAACACTGTGACATAAGGATATTTTATGATCCCCATTTTAGAAACTGGAGAAAGCAAAGCTCAGGTTAAACAGCTTGCCCAAGATCACAGAGGAAGTCTAGCACAGAGACGGAAATGGAACCAACCTCTCCACTGCCAATCTGGTGTTTTAAAATACTACACCATCATTCTGCCTCAAAATTTCCCTCTTCTTAAAATTCATCTTAGCTACCAGACCTCAACCTGTGAAGGCCTAAATGTGGGATGCAAAGAGATCCATAAATTATGGGAACAAAAGTTATTCATTCAAGAAAATTAATGCTGTGGGATTCATTCCTTTGGCATAAATAACTCTAAAATTTCAGTTTCTGATGTAAATTATTTAAAACAAAAGTGAAGGTTTGCCAAGTTTGTATGGTACCTATGTAACTTTGAGACTGAAATGAGGGACATTTGTGAAGCATGTTGGAGACACTCTAAACTTGACTCACTCCTATCCACAATGTCTAAATCATTGTGTCAAGACACTCCAAGTAAATCTGGAATACTTTAATTGGTCTGCGAGACCTAAGAAAATTCTGCAATGGCATCCTGCAGGTGACCTGCATTATCAAAAACCTGTTCAAAGTTGTCTGGGTGGCTAACATCTTTCTGAATGTAGTCTTGGAAATTTTATATACAAAGAAAAGCTGGTTTTCTACTTTCAAGCACATACGGTAAGTCAGATTGCATTAGAAAGGAATATAACTTTGCAATTTTACTTGTTTGAGGATATCTCACAGACTTTTCACTCTGGGTCTCTAGCACAACACTGGCTGTGAACTCTAACATTTTAGCTGTGGGAGGCCTGCATATCCCTCCCGCATCAGTACATGGAACATGTGAGTGGTACAGCCCACTGGTAAACTCATTTATGAGTTTCTTTTTCAAGCAAAATAATGAAACACTCCTTTGTGTGCAGCTATAAAGACACAACCTCCTATCTTAAAAGCAAAGTTTCTAAAGTCAAAGGGGAGGTGGATGGGTGAATGAGAATCCTGTGTGATGATCTCTGCAGACAAGGTGAATTACAAGGTAAGATATTTGCGTTCAGGAGGCTCTTACACTAAGGATTAGGTAGTATGAGGAATGTCCCTCATAATAAGAAGAGCAATGCTACTCACTAGACCAGGCAATGATGAAGATACAGAGCCATGCTAAATATGCAACCAAGACATTTTTGATTGAACCAAGGAAAAGATAAGGACCTCCAAATAGCATGAGAGAGAAACTCAAAGAGCTTCGAGGATGCATTCCATAAAAAAGAAAAAAGTTCATAAAAACAAAAACAAGGGATATCCCAACAGAAACAAAAACTCAGGGAGAGGGAGAAAGTTTGAACCCCTCTACTTTGGAGATTGGCCTCTGAGCTCTTTATAATCAAAGTGGAGTTTGCCCAAAGGGAAGAATACAAGCAATATTGCTTTATGAGTGTATGCCACAAAGGTTACATAGCTACCTGTGTCTGAACAGAATTAAAACATCTATATGCATGACAGTGAAAAGTGCTCTACATTGGATAGCAGGAGCCATCTTGTGAACTTTAAGGGTATGGGTTAGTCATCACATGAGGGAGAGATGGAAATACTAGGTCCAAGGAACTAGTCTCAAAAGAAACAGAGCTGGATAGACCCCAAATGCCTTTAATCTAAGAAAAAAACCAAAGGCTCTTTTAATGTCGTATTTGGGGAGAAAGACTTCACCAAAATGAAAATATAGGCACTAATTAAACACTGAAAACAAGAAGAGTGTGAATCAGTCAGCAGAGCCTGAAGACCATTTGCTGTGTAGACTGATGTAGACTGCTGTGTAGGCTGATGTCATTGTCCCCAGGAAAACAACATTTTGTCCAGATTGATTTAAGAACTCACAGCACAGGGGAGTTTTAAATGTGGGATTCTTTGTGTGAACTGGACAGCCAGCACTACAGAAACACAGGTCCACCTTCCATTTAGGTCCAGAGAGGCCAACATATCTACCCCATAAGTAAAATATGTAATTTGTCTGAAAACTAGACACATGGAAGGTGATCAAAGGGTTCATGAGGAGCAGTTAAAGAGGCCTCAAAAGACCTGTGCCCACAAACCTTTCACCTTAACTATATTTTTTCCAGACTTCTTCCAAGAAATAAATATCTGAGACATCTTTGCAGAAATACCATCTGTCCTGAACTCTGCATTTGAAGAGGAGTGTTACCAGGATGGGATGGAGCAAATGCCAATGGCTTGTCCTTTTATCTGAGGGCATCACCTTGCCATCTACAAAAGGATTGAGAACTATGGTCACTACAACTTGAATTTCTGGCATAGCATCTCAACATATAGATATGGACAGTACACTGAACTTGTAGACCTCATGCGACTCAAAGCATGCAGAGACCTCATAACTGCATTACAAAATCTGACAGAAATGTACCTCTTGCCATCAACTTGCACTGATGGTAAAGCCTCTAGTATGCTAATGACACTTATATAACAGATCAAGTGTGCGGAAGCTAAAATCCTCAGAATAGAGGGATCTATCTGAAGACACTTTGGTGAAAAAAACCCTTTAAACTCTACATATGCCAATACTAGAAAATACTATAGAGGCCCCTGTCATGCTATCTTGTCATGCTTGTTCGTGGCCATGAGTGCCAATCTCAGGGCAGTCTAGATAGGTTCTATAATTAGACTTCACTGACCCAGTAACAGATGTGAACTCCTGAAGTACAATACCAGTCTTACCATGGAGTCACAGATGTGCCCAAGGGTGCTATCTTGCCACCCAGGCAAGCTGGATTTAATGATAAATGGTCACTTACAGCAAAGATCACAAAATATCCAGGTTGCTCCCAGACCCAAAAGACCAGTCACTTACCCCAGATCAATTTGTACCTTAGATTTCACATCAAAGACAATGCTGGTAGCCAATCCTATCGTAAACTAACTAAGCATTTATTAATGAGGAAAAAGAAGTGAGAGAATTATTTACAGGATAAAGCTGGCAACATATATGCACAAATGAGTGACCATCTATGTATGGTTCCAAAAGGTGACAGATGTTGTAATCTCTTCACTGACTTTCAGGGCTAACCCAGGTTGACCTTGGGGATCTCTGCTTTTGTTTCTCAGGCCTGGTCCACACTAGAGAGCTTTGATGACAAAAGTCAGCTTTTGTCAACCAAACAGTGCTGGTGTACACGCTGCAATCAGCCCACCCCTTTTTTTTGACAAAATAAAACCACCTTGACAAGAGGGGTAGGGCTATTGTTGGCAGAGCTAGGGTGACGCAGTGTCTTTAGAGACACTGCATCCCCTTGCAGCAGTGGAGGGGCTATCAAGAAAGCTGGGATGGCTGGTTCCCGCTCCCCCGGGAGCTGGGCGAGAAGCCTTGGCTGCTTCAAGCTGCTCGCAGCTGGGACCAGGAAAGCCACCGGCTGTTACAAGCCCGGTTCCTGGCTCCGAGCTGGGACCGGGCAAGCCATGGGCGACTGCAGCCTGCCTCTGGGCTTGAAGCCGGGACCAGGCAGGACCTGGCTGCTGCCTGCCTCCCGGCAGGGAAAAGGAAGGGGAGAAGTCCCCACATGGCAGGGGGCAGCCCAGAGAAAGCCCAGGAGCCTATGGGATCCCAGCAGAAAGCTGAGAGAGGGGCTCTCAGCTCCCCACGCACTGACTCTTAGGTTGGTGGAAGTGCTCCTGGTGAGGACGCACTCCACCAACCCAAGGAGAGCAGTGTGGACATCAGCCACCTAATTATAGCGATGGCTGAAAGTCAACATAACATCTGTTGACTTATTTTTCTAGGGTAGACAAGGCCTTAGTTCCAGCCCTTTAGAGAATCCAAACAGCAAAGAGGTGAAAAATCTTCATGTCAGCTATCTTTATTTCCCTCTTCCAGAATTCAAACTGATGGGAGGAGACTGTGGACATATAGCCTGTGAAGAGGCAGTTAACTCAGTCTTTGTATCATGATGCTTCATAATGGCACACTTAGTTCTGGTAGTCCTTCCTGATGAGTGGGGGGAACCACTCCTCCTGTCTAAGTTCACAAGTTCAGAGAAGGCATTTTTATAATTATAAAGCAAAACTTTCATGTTACCTTATAGCATGGGATACAGATGTTACAAGTAAGATTAATGGATACTGTAATTTACAAGCATTTTATAGAGTGTAAACACCAAACACATCCTTACAAATCTAATACCTATCTTGAACAATACTAACATACAGGAGAGCTGGTCTGGTTTCCAGCTATGAATTTGTCAGTGCTCAGCTGATGCTTACAACCTTGTCAAGAGCTGGCAGCTGTTCTACCATTGCCACAGACCTTTTCCAGGGTTTATGGTAGCAGAATAACCTAATATGTCTAAAAATATGTCTGAAATTAACTCAGTCCTGAGACTCAACATGCATCAAACATCAAGTCAGTCTCTGGTACAGAATAGATTATAGAACAAATATTACATTTCATAGAGTTATGATTTTCAAATGCAAAATCATAGAAAAAGTAATATGTATATTTTAATGTACCAAGAACAACTGATCTACACATAAGCAATATATAGCTTTGGAAATATAGTTTGTACTTATTTAAATTATGAAGAATTAGGTATTCATATATAATTTCAAACATAATGAAAGTTACACAGTGTAGCTTCATTAATAGTGTTTCCTTCATTCACAATTAAAATAAATTAGAGAACTTCTGATATAACTAAGCTAAGTTAATTCTAAGTTTTCCCCTGCTTCTCTACATTTCCTATTTCTATAAGACCTCACTATGAATTATTTATTACTTTTTAAATAATAGTTTAGTATCTTTTTAGACCATGATAATTAGTTTTACATTTTAGGCCTTCCCTTGCTCCCTTTAATATTAATCTGAACAGGTCCTGGTCTTTTGCCATACAACTGTACAGAAGAGCGATATACTTGTCTGTTACATAAATCATACTTATTTTGCTTTTTTACACTACATCTGATTTTAAAAGGCATCTGCTTTATGTCCATTATATGAAAGAATAAAGAAAATCATTGTGTTACCTTGTTTTCTTGCTCTAGAAATATGCAAAAGCTGGATTATTCAAACTCAACAGCTGATTTCACAGAATAGAGGGACCTGCAGCTTCTATAAAAATAGCACTTTGCCACTGACTGATACACCTTATCTACTGACTCACAAGGATGTGAGCCTGTTGAAAGCTGTAGTTTTAGTGATACGACTACATGATACTCCATTTTTCATGCTCATCATAATTATGCATATAATTCCAATTATCCTAATCCAATATGGTTAATATTTTTAATATACTGCATATCTTCAAAAAAAGCAGTGATTCATTTCATTGTAAGATGTAAACATCCTCTGAACTTTCTCAAATTTGTCCATATCTTTTCTGAAATGTGGACCCAGAACTGGACACAATACTCCAGTTGAGGCCTAATCAGCACGGAGTAGAGCGGAAGAATTACTTCTCGTGTCTTGCTTACAACACTCCTGCTAATATGTCCCAGAATGATGTTTGCTTTTTTTGCAACACTGTTATACTGTTAACTCATATTTTGCTTGTGGTCCATTATGATCCCCGAATCCCTTTCTGCAGTACTCTTTCCTAGAAAGTCATTTCTTGTTTGGTATGTGTGCAACTGAACATATTTTCCTAAATGGAGTACTTTGCATTTGTCCTTATTGAATTTCATCCTATTTACTTCAGGCCATTTCTCCAGTTTATCTAGATTGTTATGAATTTTAATCCTATCCTCCAAAGCACTTGCAACCCCTTCCATCTTGGTATCATCCACAAACTTTATAAATGTATTCTCTATGTCATTATCTAAATCATTGATGAAGTTATTCAACAAAACCAGACTAGAATTGATTCCTGCAGAACCCTACTCAGTATGCCCTTCCAGCTTGACTGTGAACCACTGATAACTACTCTCTGGGCATGGCTTTCTAACCAGTTATGCATCCACCTTATAGTAGCTCCATCTAGGTTGTATTTCCCTAGTTTGTTTATGAGATGGTCATGCAAGACAGTATCAAAAGCCTGTTACCCTGTCAAAGAAAGCTATCAGGTTGGTTTGACATAATTTGTTCTTGACAAATCCATGCTGTTACTTATCATCTTATTATCTTCTAGGTGTTTGCAAGTTCATTGCTTAAATATTTGTTTTCAGGTACTGAAGTTAAGATGACTGGTCTGTAATTCCCCAGGATGTCCTTATTCCTCTTCTTATGGATTGGCGCTATATTTGCCCTTTTCCAGTCCTCTGGAATCTCTCCATCTTCCATGACTTTTCGAAGATAATCGCTAAAATGGCTCAGATATCTCCTCAGTCAGCTCCTTGATTATTCTAGGATGTATTTCATGAGGCCCTGGTGACTTGAAGTCATCTAACTTGTCTAAATAATTTTTAACTTGTTCTTTAGCCTCATATCCTACCTCACTGTCACTGGCATTCACTATGTTAGACATCCAGTCACTACTAACCGTTTTTGGTGAAAACTGAAGGGAAAAAAGTCATTTAGCACTTCTGCCATTTCCACATGTTCTGTTGTTGTTTCCCCCCCTCGTTGAATAACAGACCTACCCTATTCTTGGTCTTCCTCTTGCTTCTATATTTGTAGAATGTTTTCTTGTTACCTTTTATGTTTCTAGCTAGTTTAATTTTGTTTTGTGCCTAGGTCTTTTTAGTTTTGTCCTTATATACTTGTGTTATTTGTTTATATTAATCCTTTTGTAAATTGACGTAGTTTCCACTTTTTGTAAGACTCTTTAATGAGTTTCAAATCATTGAAGATCTCCTGGTTAAGCCAGGTGGTGTCTTGCCATACTTCCTATCCTTCCATGTATATTACAAATCAGAATCATGCACTCTTCACATCCTGCCTAAAAAAAATATCCAAACTCCATTCACACCTGCCAGCCCTCTCCAGATTCCCACTGAAATAGATGGGTTTTGCAGCATGTCTAGAAAGTCAACAAAATTAGGTTATTTCAGAGGGGAATTCCTCTCTCCTTTGTATTCAAGACTATTTTCCCCATTCAGCTTCCTTCTTTGATTTCTCTATTTATTTTACTCTCTTTTCCACTGTTTCATTCCCCATCACTTTAAACAGACACCTCAATTATTTCCTCAAACCTGTAACAATATGTGGTCAGTTTTAATACAGAAAAGTGGTGAGTGTCCAAAGGATCCTTACAGTATCACTACTGTTATTACATAGGCTACAACTACATTGCATACAGGATGAGTGAGTGACAAACACAATTCATTTCCATGGTAGATTTGTGACATTTGGTGCACTCAATTATGGGCTGACAACTACAGGCAAAAACCCAAAGGCAAACTTTAATTGTTGACTTTTTCACTAGAGGTCACCAAGAGGTTTTCAGTCAGTTTGATCGGAGTCATTCCAACTATTCAAGTGCTGTTTAGAGTTATAATCTTGAAATGTGGTGTGTTCGCTATGTTTGGAACACCTGACTTGATCCATAAAGCTGTTATCCTCTGCTCCTCCAAATCCCATCTCAGGACTCACTGTGATCGTGACAATTACAAGCTGTCAGGAAATGCTTAACAGCCAGTTTGAGGGACAGTGGAGTTCAGCAGTTGAGGGGCATTTGGAAAAATCATTATTTATTGTCTTGTGTAATTATTACAAGGGTCTATGTATATAAAGTGTAGATATATTTAATAGCCTCCCTCTTCTCCCTGCCCCACTGTACACTGCTTATCTTTTTATACTGTAATCTCTTTGGGCTAGGAACCATGTTTACAGGTATGTTTGTGCAGCACAACAGCCCCAGTTCTGAAATAATAACAATTAATTCATTATGGACAATTCTTCTCTCACCCAATTCCAAAGGCAAGTAGAGTGCTTAATTTTTTTTAAAGAATGTGTTTCTTATTAGTGTTATGGGACAGTTAAATAAAGGTAGAGACATGGCTCTTCTTCAAACAATGCATATGTTAACTTGTGGGACGAGTTGCCTCAAGATAAGGACTTTGTAGAATTTAAAAAAACATGAGACATTTACATGAATTTTATCTGCCACTACATTAGCTAAAATAATAGCTCATAATGAAGATAAACTTTCAAGCTCCAGAACAAAAGCCAACCATTAACTATCTGGGGTGAGAGAGAAAGGACACAACAGGCATATGATTGCATAATTGTCCTTTTTAGAGGTTTAATACTTTCCTCAGAAGCATCTGGTACACGCCATTAGTGGAGACAGGATACTGGATTAGATGAACCGTGGATTTAACACCATATGGCAGTTCATACGTTCCTAATTCCTTTCTCCAGTTTGGGAGAGAGGCTTCTCGACATAGCTGATTTGCTCATTAATATTTTAACAGGGAGAGTACTTTGGGAGCAATTAGGGGAGAAGTTTACACTAAGTTCATGGTCAGTCCATTTGTGTATACATGGTAAAAACCCTCCCCAGTGAATCATGACCTTGACGTGGTGGAGCGGCTTGAGTGTTCCCATGATTCTAAGACTGATGCTGTCTGGAGTATTGCACTCTTGGTAGAGTCACCTATGGTGGCAAGATCCGAGGTGAGGTCCGAGACAAACAATGATACAATCTCCTCCTGCAAGTCCTCAACGGCAGCAGAGGCAGATGAAGAGATAATTTCCCTCAATGGCTCTGAAGGCAGACGAAGGCTGCAGCAGGATGGTGGTCTCCAATCATCTTGGTTCCCTTGCCATTGGAGTAAAAGGCTCATCCTGTCAAGGACTGTGTGGACACTGGTATGCAATGTGTCTCCATGTTAAAAGAAATCACACACAGTCATCTTCCATATTCATGTCCAAGTCCTGTGGCGACTGGCGAGTGGCAATAAGAGCAGGGCAGTGATGACTGGAAGCTCCTAGTCATAGACTGGCACACAGGCAGTGGCTGTAAGATGGTCATTTTTGCATTTGGATGGAGGCAGGGGTGCAATTTGGCAGCCTCAACTGTGACTGAACAGCCCTTTTTAGGACCCCTCTGCTCATCCCACCTGGGGAGGAGGCTAGAAAAGGTTTCCTAATAGTAGAATAGTCTGCCTCACCTCCCCCTGACTGGATAACCATATCCATAAGGATCACTTTACTGCAGTTGAAACTGAACAATGAAATTTGGAACTGGAAATGTTCTAACTCTGATGGACAACTTGAATGGTAACTGGACAGAGCAAAGAGTGGTGATTGTGGCCAGAGAATTTAGGAGACGTGACATCAACATTTGTGCACTGAGCGAGACCTCACATGCAGGGGAAGGAGAGCTCAAGGAACAAGTTGGTGGCTACACCTTTTTCTGGACAGGAGTAGGCAATGATGAACAATGAATCCATGGAGTTGGTTTAACCATCAAAAATGAAATTGTCAACCAACACTCGGAATTAACAGCATCAATGAACAACCCATGACCCTCTGCCTTAACCTTAGCAAGAAGCAGCATGCGATACTCATCAGTGCATATACGCCAACTCTTGATGTTGATGACGAAATAAAAGGATTCCATACCACCTTCACCAGTTTCTCTCTACCATCCCCAAAGAGGATGAGCTCATACTCCTTGGTGATTTTAACACAAGAGTTGGATGTGATTCAGAGCTTTGGAATGGCAAAATTGGAAAGGAAAGGGTAGGCAAGATCATTCCAAAGGAATTCTTCTCCTGACCAAATGCTCAGAACACAATCTAATCATCATCACAAACACCATGTTTCATTAAAAGAACAAGTACAAGACATCTTGGAAACACCCCTGATCCAAGCACTGGCATCTGATCGACTATTGTGATCTCAAGAAGCAAACTTAGCTTCTTGTTTACCAGGCTGTCCTTTTCCCTTCTCTTCTGTACGGTGCTGAAACCTGGGTCACATACAGTAAACACCTCAAGGCTCTTGAATTATACCATTAACAGTGTCTCCGTAAGATCTTCCAAATCAAGTGGTTTGACCAGTGCACCAGCATCAGAGTTCTGTACCAAGCCAAAACTTCCAGCTTTGAAGCTATGATCATCCACCACCAACTCTCTTGGGCTAGTTACGTTCTTCAAATGTCAGACAATTCCAAAGCAGGTCATGTTCTCACAACTGAGTCAAGGCCAATGGACAAGAGGAGGGCCAAAACAAGCGCTTCAAAGATACCCTCAAAGCCAACATGAAGAAGGGCAACATTAGCATAAATTTATGGGAAACCCAAACCATCAGCAGATTAAAATGGCAAGGATCTTAGCATTTAATGACAACAAAGGCAACAGCAAAGACAACACGAAATGGAGAAACAGGAAAGGAGGAAAGAACATGCTGCAGCTTGACTCAACAATCTAGATCCACCCCTTCCACCAGGAAATGTCTGCCCCAACTGTGATGAGATCTGTGGATCCCAGACTGGTCTCATTAGCCACCTGTGGATCCACCAGTGATTACCAGGTATTATTTCATGGAAGACAATCATCAGATTCTGAGGGTTCACCAACTACTCCATGGTTAAAACATATAGCTACTTGTAATTCAGGGGTTAGTCCCTGAATTCTGTATCTCAAACTCAAGGTACTTTAAGTAATTTGATGAGATCTAAACTATTAATAAAGCACATTCAAATTTAGTTAATGAAAGATATGACCAGCAAGCAATCTCTAGGGGGGGGTAAAAGACTGGAGAACTTTGGGGCACAAGTAGAAGTAAAAGATTCCAAAGAAATTTTCAGGAGAAGGCAAAAACATCTGATTAGACTTTTTCCCTATTCTCCATCACTTGCAGTACTTAAACCAAGACCAGATATCTTTCCATAAGATATGATATAGTTCAAACAACAATTATGGAATGAATGCAGACATTACTGAGTGAGGTTTTATGGCCTGTGTTGCAGGACACTGGGCTAGATGATCATAATGGTCCTTTCTATCTCCCCAAAAATCTATGAATCTTTTAATCTTCCCCTGTTCTATGAATAATTTAATTTCTTATTCTCGTGTGACTGTTGGATGGGATGAGGTGGGTGTGGCCAGTAATTCAGGAATTTTGGAGTTTAATGATCACCGTGCTACACAACGAACTGGAAAAAAAAAACCTGGGGAGTGGAGGAAAGATAACATAAAATAGGTGCTGTTCCTGTAGGAACCTGAGATTTCATCCTTAGAAAAACATGGAGTACAAAATATCGTTTAAATGTGGCTGAAGGCATATAGAACCTGACTAGGTTCTCATGTACACATGTAAATCATAGTAATGCCATTTACTTAAATGAGGCAACACTAGTGTAAAATTGGTGTAACTGAGAAGTCAAACAGCACCATAATCTTGAAAAAAATATCATAGGGACAGGTACCTTATAAATACATGTAACAACAAAATAAAGAAACAAAATGCCATGGTAGATCAGGATATCAGGATAATCTATAACCTGTGTATTCATTCTGAGAAGGGGGTAAATGCTTTTAGAAGCAAACATGATCTTATGCATTTTTTTTAAACATGAAGGTTTAGACACAATCTTTGTTGTATGGAGCACAGGCAAGAGAAGAATACAATAGCTACATATTTTTGCTCCATTAACTTCCTATGGATAATAATAACCACCACCATAGCTATGCATTTATTGCAGACTTGAGGGGTTTAATTTTTACAACAGAGAGCTAAAATTGTGATGTCAGTCAGTCTCTTCCCACAAGTGGGTGGAAGCCACCAGTTCTCTGTGGACTCATGGTTTATGTCTTAGTACATCATTTCCAGATGGTCAATCGACTTCCTCCTAAGAGCATGAGAGGTATCATTCCTGGAGGAGGAGAGGGTAAACCAAAAATAAAGAATCAGTCTCTGTGGAGAAGAAAAGTAGATTTGGGTTTGTGAATCAGGATTAGTTTCACAACCAATATTATGCTAGACTGAGCCTGCAGTGGTTGACAGAAAAAGAGTTCTTAGTTCTCCAACAATTCTTTTAACCTACCACACTTTTCTTTCTTTCTTTCTTTCTTTCTTTCTTTCTTTCAAGCATAGTACCATGTAAATTACCCAAACAATAAAAGACTGTGCATTAAAACAGCTCTAATATTGTAAAGGCAAGTATAACTTTATTATAAACTATAGATTAGCTCAGTGGGTCTCATACTATCATTCTGTGGATAATGTCATGGGCAGATCCCCTCAGGGATCTTTTTTCCAACATCCGTTTCCCATTCAAAATCCCAGTTCCCCATTCTACAATTCACCAGAGAGAGCTCTGTGTGTGACCACTGGTGATCATAGGACCACAGTATGAGACTCACTGCACTGGATTATCCAATCTAGGCAGATAACTATAAAATTGACTATATAACCTGAATCATAACTGTAGCATTGCCCACAACAATTTTTGTAAGTTACCTACATGTATAAGATTCCACTATATACAACTGACATTTTATTGAAAGGTTGTGCTAATTTATAATGGATTTCAGACATCTCTGAGATAGGCAGGTATTATCCCCTTACTACAGATGGGGAGAATGAGGCACAATGAGGTTAAGTGGCTTAACCAGAGTTACCGAGGAAATTAGCATAAGAGTGGAGGCGGGAATTCTGCAGTCGAGTGCATAAGGGGACTGTGGCTATTGTCCTGCCTCCTCTGAATTGTTGGAGTGTTTTGCATTCCAGAGGACACACGGAGAGAGCAGTCCCTGATCTATGGGGAATGCAAGGACTGCAACTGTGTCTGCCTGCTGCCAGTAATGGCATTTGTTCCCTGGGGTCCCTCTGCAAAGCTCAGTTCTAGGACCCCACCCTGTGCAGAAGATGTCATTTTTGCTCTACAATATGGCATCTTCCACACAGGTAGGGAGCACTCTGGCTCCACTTCGACTGTGTTTGTCACCGGGGGTAAAGTAACTGAGTAACTCTGTCAGAGGGCCCTTCGCTGCCTTGGGGCACTCTGTGATTGCATGGGCTGCAGGCTTCTAACTCCACCTCTGCATACCGCCTTCCTCCTTTGCACAACCCATGAGGTAGTTGGACACAATGTGGCCCTCAATGAGCTCAAGAGCCATCTGTTGTTTAAAGGCATGGGGTTTGTTTGTTTTTCCCGAAAGCCAGTTGGTGTGACCAGCTTTCTCTAATCTCTCTCTAATCTCTTGCAGCTACAGTGACCTTAACTGTTGCTTTTAACAATAGCAGGCAAACATTTTCCATGCATAAAGTGTGATTTTCTAAACTGATGGGGTCCCTTTAAAGCAACATATGAAACCTTTAGGTGGCAGCCAAGGGCTACAATTTGAACTCCTAGATTTACTCTCGTGTGCAGTTTATGGTCTGTAGTTCTAACAGTGTAGCAAATACCTATTAGAAAAAGGAGTTTCCAGTCCACCCGGAGGCAAAATTAAATAGAAATTTAACACTTAAAGTGAAACATCTGCTAAATATATATTTGGATGCATTGCAGTGTAACTGGGATCTCCCTTCCTGGCCCAACCTCTCCCCCCCATCTCACATTGCTCTGGAGAACTCACTTCTTCCATGAAGCCTAAAATCCTAGTTGCTCTGCTAATGTGGCCTGCTACCTCTGGGGTAGGCTGTAATTAGTCCTTCTTGGGCATGCATCCATGGGTGATGTGGAGACATACAAGGTGGTCTCTCTCTCCTCAACTCCCTCCTTCCCCTACCCAAAGGCCCATAGCAATAACAGTTATTGTGAGCAGGATTGGCTGTCCCCTTCTTTCCTCCAAGAGGCAGCAGGTCATCTGGAAAGGGGAAGAAAGAGTGAAGGGATATCACTCTGCCCTTCTCCCTCACCTGCACTAGCCAACAGAGCAGGGCCAACACACTGGGGGAAGAAATCTGTGACAGCAACAGAAGAGGTTGTGCCTTTTGAAGTGCTGTCTCAGTGTTCCCCAAGGGATGGCATGGTTCTGTCCCCTTCCCCCCACACAGCGCTTTGTCAAAATGGCACCATCTTGTCCTATGCACATGCTCATCTAAGTACCATTGCATTCAGTGGGATTTAGAATTATGCACATGGGTACATTTTTTCAGGATTAAGGCTATATAGAGTGTAAACTCCTGGGGAGTGGGACCCTTGTCTCCTGTTTGTTTTGCACATTGCTGAGCACAGTATCAGTGCTTAACTAATAATAATGTCCATGAAAAAACAAAATATATTTTATAAAACAGAGGAACCTTCACAAATTCTTGTTATTGAAAATGGCCTGTAAAAATATACAATATTATTTTGCTGCCACAGTGCAATGGTTTTAATAGAAATCTACAATAGTAAATCCCTATGGTATGTTATGGAGATGTCTAAAGATGTCAAAATATTTGTTATTCAAGATGAAACTCTACTGAAAGAAAACACAGGACCCCAGACAAAAAGCCAGTTTTCCAGCGGGCTATAGGGAAATTGTCATTCTTATGTCTACAAATAACATCTCGAAGCCATGATGTGCCTATTGATATGTGTGACACTGTGACTCATTGGTGCCAATGGGAAAAAGGTCCACTGTTCCTTACAAGCAACTCCTATCTCAGACCTGGCAAATTCACTACACCTAGTACACCACTTTCATGGTATTTGTCCATGAAGGGTAACGTGAGGTTCTACTGAAAGCATGTAACGTATTGATACACATAATCCTTGTGAGATGTGTGTACAAGTGATATATAAGGAATAATGTAACTATATTGAAAATTATGCCCTAGAGGTCTTAGAATGAAAGTGAGTCACCAGGGAATCACGTGTCTCAATGCTAGCCCATTCAAGCGGGAGGGAGTTGTAACCTCTCCCTGGCTAGCCGACAATAACATATTATTCAATTGTCTACCTTTGCACCAATCCAGAAAAGTCAAGGAAAAATCATCAAAGATAAACTACAAACATCAAAGCCACTTGAAGATTAAAAGGGAACATTATAACAGATAGGGGATTGCCTTGTCTGAGAATAAAGACAAAAGACTGATTCAACATAGCACAGGGTGGAGAAGGAGACTCCGCATCCATTCGCTAAGGAAACATCTTGTTGAGCAGGGGTGTTTCATGAAATATTGGATCCTGGTTCTTAGGGAGCCTGCCAGCTCTGCAACAGACTGAACTTTGGAACTCTATTAGATAGGAAAGGTAGCTGGTAGTAAGTGCAGGCCCTAATTTGCATTCTATTATTTTGTTTTGTATTAACACCATTTGTTTCTATCATTGTCTCATTTCTAGTGGAACCTCTGTTCTTTCTAAATAAGCCTTCTTTTGCTTTATTATAAGTGCTCACAAGTGCTGTGCATTACACAGGAGCAGTAATTTGAGGTAAAACTGGTAAATTGGGGTACACTGTTCCTTTGAGAGAAAAAGATCTGGGATTTCTGTACGTAGCCACAGTCAAGGGCTGGATATCACAGAAGAACACTTCAAGGGGATTCAGGGACTGGAGTGCACCTATTGTTAACCTGCAAGGCAAAGACAGGGCTGGTATAGCCCGGAGGAGGAGTGGCTGAAAGGCTGGTCATGATTTGAAGGTAACATCCAGTTACCACAGGCAAGACTCCTTCTTGGTAGAGGCAGGGGTAATAAAGTGATTCACAGTCCTGGGTACCCTAAGAACCATCACAATAAGGAACTGATTTTTCTTTCTTCCTACCATTTTCACATAAGCAAATGTGTGACTGTGTTTGCAGTGTGCACTCTGCAATTTTAGAAACGGGGAATCTGAAAGACTTTCAAATAGTGGCAAATATTTATTTAGTAAATTTCAAGACACTTCACATAATTAACAACTATATGCGTAAAAGAATCAGTTTGTTAACCCAGTAGCAAAATGCAACTCCCTCTGAGACAGAATGCAGCATACGCGACATTTTAGGCTAAATTGCAGTATTCTTTATAATGGCACTAGTAACCTTACACAACAGTGATCCAAATTTAACAGTGACATAAGTAATTGTGTGTTCAACATCAGGTGTAGGATGGTTAGAAAACAGGTGTAAAGAGCCAAGCAGTATACACCATCATTTTAACTGTGGCAGTGCAACTTCCATTTAAACAGTTTGCAACCTTCTATGCTGGGCTGAATGTCTGGATGTTTGTTAAAGTAAAAAGGGCTTGCTTTATCTTACACCTTCCACTCAGTTGCTTTTCCTGTTACTCCTTCCATTCTGCATATTGATTTAACTCGTGTTGTACACCTACTGAATTCCCAATGATGGCAAGCTTGGCAACTATTTTGCTTTTATAGCCCCTTACACCCACTATTGGACCAACTCTCCCCACTTTTTAAGTCATTTGTGGATTTGGCACTGAGAATTCTTTTTACTCCTAGCTGCAATTGGCTGAATTTGGCCAAGGAAGTGAAGAATACCATATCCAATCACAGTAACAGAGGAACTTAGGTAAGCAAAATGTTGTTATCCATTGTGGAATTTAGCCAGGACAATAAAAGATTGCCCTGCACTTGCAAAAAATGCCATAGGTTATTTAAATGATTAGAAGTGGCTAAGATTAGAGTCTTTCACCCAGAAGACATGATAACAGTTTCTTTTATGTGTATTTTCATTGATACTGGCACTTTATATTTATTTACATAACAAAACATTGGGGAGTGAATTCTTACGGCTTGTCTACACTTACAGTGCTGCAGAGGTGCCACTGTAGTACTTAATGCAGAAGCAATCTATACCAACAAGAGAGCTTCTCCCATCTGCATAAGTACTCCACCTCCCCAGGAGGCAGTAGCAATATCAACGGGAGAAGCCCTCCCATCAACATAGCACTGTCTACATCAGTGGTAGGTTGGTATAATTACACCACTGGATTTTCCACATCCCTGAGCAACGTAGTTATACTGACACAAGTTTGTAGTGTTGATCAAGCCTCAGAAGCAGAACTGCTAAATGCACTTGTTTTTAGTTGAATAACTTATCGCTGGGCAAATATCCTATTCAAGTACGCAGTCTCTCAAGGAGTAATACTTCTTTTGATCCTATGCCTCATATCACAGTGATATTCTGAATACCTGTGATCAGTGGATCATTTATGTTCTGTCTCATGCTGAGTTAGAATAAGTTCTTGTGTGACACATTTAACTTCATGGAGAATGGCATGCCATTTGATTTTAAAATGTTAGTCTGGGAAACGTTAAAAATAATCTCCCAAATTACAGTATTTCTGTTGGATTGTAAAATCTTGCCTTGTTTGTGAGAGATAACGGTACAGTTCCAGTGTGATGTAGAAGGAATTTGGTTGTCAGCTCACATAAACATCTGGTGAATAGGGTGCATGAGGAAGCAGTTGAATGCCACATTCAGTTGCTGTGGTCACTGCAACACGGGTTGTCTGGGGTGATGCATTGTCCTGGTGAAGCAGTGCTCCTCCTTGAACAGACGTTCCACGGTGTTTGTTTTTGATGACTTCTTGGAAGCTCGGCGGTTCATTAGCATAGTACTCCCCATTAATGGCCTTGACTCTTGAGAGGTTGTCAGTCATGATCGTTCCTTCACTGTCCCAAAAATTTTAGCTAGGACTTTATCAACTG
Organism: Emydura macquarii macquarii; assembly: GCF_026122565.2. Classification (NCBI taxonomy): domain Eukaryota; kingdom Metazoa; phylum Chordata; order Testudines; family Chelidae; genus Emydura; species Emydura macquarii. Next base: position 21,345,033 of record NW_027132559.1, read on the forward strand.
ATGCCATGTTCTTGAATTTCTTGGCAGGTGGAGACTGTGCATGCTTCCATTGCATGCTCTGCTATTTGGTCTCAAGATCAAAGTGGTGATCCCATGTCTTATCCTGAGTCACAATCCTGATCATGGATTTTTCTGGGTTTTTGTAAAACCGCCCCAACATTTCCTGGATGCATCAAGCCACACTCTCTTCTGATCAGCATTCAACATTCTGGGCACCCATCTTGATGACACTTTCCTCATGCCCAAGTCTTCATTGAGGATGGTGCTCACTGACCCAGAGCTGATGCCTACTGTCTTAGCTATGTTCCTGACTGTTGACCTTCTGTCATTCACCACCATCTTGTGCTGCATCAACTTTTTCTGGCATGGTGGCCTCTCTGTGTGTCCTGCCCTGAGCTTATCCCCAGTATTGATTCTCCCTCACTTAAAATCATCAGTCTGGTATTTTACTGTGGCATATGAAGGGGCATCATCCCCCAGTGTTGCCAACGTTTCCTCTGGGGTCAATTCTTTCTTATGGAGGTTTTTGATCACTGCTCTGTTTTCATTCTTCTCCATATTTTAAATCTTTGGTGACTGTCTCATTTCAACAAATCCTTGTACAAGTTCTGCACAGATGAAAAAATGGCTGCTAACAAAGCAACGCATCAAAATATCAGTACTATGATCTGTTAAATGTGTTAATGATTTAACATATCATTAAATAGATCAGCTAGACATTTTCTTAACCACTCTTGTAGACTCCTCTGGCACAATGGATCTCTATAATAAGAGTAAAGTTAGTCTGTACAGGAGACAGAACTTTCTCATGGGCCAGTCCAAGACTGTGGAATGAACTCCCACAGCAACTAAGGATCAGCACAAACTTCATCACCTTCCACACCAAGTGCAAGATACATTCCTTTGTTCTATCTTTAACATAAATACATAGCAACATGTATATTTAAAAAAAACAACAACAACAAAAAAAGACACTCCACTGCATACACTTCTCCCCTGGGGGAGAGGATGAGAGAACAAACACCACACAACAGATGTTAGTCCCATTGCTTAACAAATTACTGGAAGGTGCTCAGATACAATTAGCACCGTGTAAGATACTATATAGAAGAGAATAGTACGTGTGTCTATATAAAATATATATTGTCATAGTCTTATAAATAAGAGAATGGCTCACTTTATTCAATTGACTAGCTACTATATATGTTTACCTTCCTATATGAATCATATGTATCCCAACCTTGGTATCCCATAGTTTCCAGCATGACTACAGGCAAAAGGCATTTACTTGTTATGCGATCCAACACTCACACAAAATTCCCATGGGCTTCCAATTATGTCTCCATACTTCTAGAGACAGTCCTTGATTTTAACAAGAGGAAGTTTATTTAACCATAGCTTTACTTGGTTAACTAATGACCCTCCAAATATTCTTTTAGTGTGAAAAAGCAACTAGCTCCTCTCCTTTTAACAATGGCATCTCATTGCCATGCATGCCCCTTGGTTCATTTTTTAAAACATTTGTAGATACAGTATATTGTTCACCTCAGTTCCTTGCAACATGGGCAGACTATTGTTAATTTTGCTTTTTTACATATTTCAAGAAGTTTAACTTTGGTTCACTCTTTTACCTATTTGTTTGTTGTACTTCTCTGTGTAATATAAAAATGTGTTTTTCAATGGTTCTCCATCCTGCTTTTAGTTTTGCTCCATTCATTTGCTAAGTGCTCATGATTCCACTCCACTGTGGTACGGTACACTGATGTTATACTGCATGAGATATTCGTTGAACAGAAGTGTCAGGATGTAGAAGACTCAAACACTGTGGGCTGAACACAACACTGTAACATGTCTTCAGTTTCCGCAATTCCGTTGCAAATCTTTTATTTTATTCTGTATTCTTCACATATGATTCAAACAAAGAATTGATGAATGACAATCCTTTTCTATGCATTATAGCTCAAATTTTCAAAAACAGCTTATAATTTTGAATATTGCAGTTTTAGGATGCTCAACTTTAGATAGCTAGAGCCTGATTTTCAAAGATGCTAAGCACCTTTGGCGCCAACTAAAATAAACTGGATTTCAGCCTTAAAACTTGTTGGGGAAGCTGATGTTCATCCCTAAGAAAGGCACCACTGCAGTTGCATGTATATTTTTTCCTAGAAGAACTCTATAGATCCTCAGTATATCCTGCTTTAAATGATTATGTTCAAAGTTAGAAATGTTTCAGTGATATTTGGATTAACAACATACAATTACAAACAGTTGCCCATTTCCATTATCTTTAGTTTTCACACAAGAGGAAAGCAAAGGCACTTATCTTTCTTATATCTTCACTAAGGCCCTACTTAACTTGCGTTATGGTGGAAATTGCAGATTCTGCAATATTAGACTTCCACTGCAATTTTGACAGCAGGAGTGCCCCCGTGTCTGGGGCCACCCCAGGGCTGACAGCAGGAGCAACCTCAGGCAGCCACTGTCTGCCCTGAATGGCCGACAGTGGAAAATCGCAGAAAAGTAATAATGGACTTTATTACTGCAAATAATAAGGTCCATTTTTTCTTTTCCGCAATTTTCCATGGCTTGTTCACAACTTAGCTGCAATTTTTTGACAACCTTCCCACAATTCAAGCAGGACCTTTCTCAGAATTAACAACACTATCGCTCTTTATCCATTAAAGATACCTGAATCATTTTCAAACCATTTAAGTATACTGTTCTAATTTATATCCAGAAATTATTTTCAGAACTGTATATCATGTTTATCATATCAAGTAGATTTTAAAAATATTTCTCTATTGGCTGATGGTATAATACCTATCCTGTAACTGATCATGACTGTGTAGTTTGAGAGAGACAATAGTGTCTCCATATAGCTTTTGTCTAAAGTTATCAACTAAATCATGAACAGTTCATTTTCTCATTTTTGTTTGTAGTCTTTGCTTGAAATACAGCAGTGTGACTCACTGTTATATAAAGCAGGTCTATATTTTCTTCTCGACTGTATGCCTCTTGTCAAAGAATCCACATGCCAGCACTAATGTGGAAGTGGCATCATTGGGAAAGAATGTGCAGACAGAATAACAATATTTATTCTTTTTATGAGAATATTCTACCTATTTAAAGATTTTAGACCAGGCATATGGGAAATGCCTAACAAAAATACGGGCCAAGAGGATGCAGAGAAAGAGCAGGTTAGGATAGACCATCTGTGAAAACTTTTTGAGAATCAGATGTAAGACTTAAATAGTTGGCATAAAAAATGAAAGCCTCATTATCTCCAGATGATGCAGATGTTGGGTTTGTTTTAATCTATTCCAGAAGTGCTTTGACTTTGTAGCATTAACATAAAGTATTGCTAGTAAATGTTTGCTATCATCATTTGAGTTTAATTCAATAAGCTAACCCCCTCACATATTCCTGCCCTTCCCTCCCTCAAAGAGGTCTTTCTTTTATGCTAATTTATACACAGCTTTTTCTGTGTTGGTATATTGTGCGATGCAAGAAGGCTGATTTTGGTCAGACAAATTTGGCAATTCTATGTGAATTCCTGAAATTGTTTTAGTGAAAATCGAAATGGATCATTTTACCACTAAACTTACAAAGACTGCTGATTCAGTATATGAAAACTTACAATAACATAATAGAATATATTGTTAGGGATTCAATTTTTCTCATTTTCACTGGCTGTTTTTGTGCCTATTAAGTTTAGAATAAAATAATTTTTCTAGGTTTATCTGAATGGTGACTGAATACATTTACGCAAAAATCAGTTGTTTCACTAGCATTGAAATAAACAAAATGTTAAAAAAGCAATAAAAACTTTGAAACAATCTTAGTTTTTGCATGCTGTTACCATGCAATAAAAAGCCATATTGGTCATACTGTTGCTATGTGGGAGGACAAATAGTGAACCACAGTAAGCATGAGCAGGAAGTGATACCAGCTGTAGTTTAATCTGAAGAGGACCTGTCTTATCTTGAAAATCTTTTAAAAGCTATCTTGCCCTTCCCCCCCACACACTTTTTTTTTAAACTAAGATCTTAATTTCCAAACAAAAATTGGAATCCATATATGATAACACAGTTAGTAAATACCATAAGTGAACCTTTTAAACTGGAATGAAGAAACCAACAGATTTTTTAACAGCTGCTAAAGTCATGTGTATAAATCTGCTCCCAGACTGAACATCAGGGAAAAGAAAGATCAAAGGATTGTTTATAGCAAATATCTAGGATGGGGTGAAAGAACCCCAGGCAAATAGCTGTATTTTCTGTCTTTTTTGTGCTCTTCTTTGTCCAGAATTATTCCATAAAAACCAGAATCCGTATTTTAAAAATTTCAGGCTCAATTCAAAATTATTCATCTTCTTTCTCCATGGGAACAAACATGTTGCTATGGAGATGTACTGTAGCAAAGGCAAAATATAGATACAGATAGATTCCCTGGAGGAACTTAACTCATGGCATAAGTTAACTACTTGAATAGTATAAGCACTGTCCAGACATGTCTTGTTTTGGAGATCTCCTGTCTTCAAGATACAATAAAATATCCATGATCTTCCACGATCAGTGGGAACTGCTTTATGAACAAGATTAAGCACCCTTTAAAATATTTTATGTCTTTTCAGATAAAATGACAGGGCAGCAATCTTTTTATAGCTGCATAGCTTTATTCCAACATAAGGGGCAATAAATAACAAGTGAACAAAACCCCACAAAGATAATGTTTGCAGCAAAAAGCTTTGTTAATGCAAAGGGAAATATATAGGTGTCTAGTACTTCCCTGCTATACTTTGCAAAAAGGCTATTTGGAACCGAGAGAGCAGAGATAAGCCCAGAGCCTCCTGCTCCAAAAGCAAAGGCTCCTACCACTTGACCTAAGAAAGAATCTCCATTAGCTGTTCAGATGATTACAGGGTTTATAACTCGACTTAGCAGAATTCCATTTTTATTTTTTTAATAACTTTGTCAGATCATATCAGTGTTTATTTTTTAAGCATTCTTTCAATTTTTATCAATTTACATTTTCATAGCTGTGGAAAATTATGAGAGGATCAGGCAATGGGGGGTGTCAGACAATAATTATTTAATGACAGTAGATGTTGAGATTCAAGAAGTTAAAGCTTTGTAACCATTAAAAACACAAATTGTGAACATCACATGTAAAAATATTCAAAAGTAAATATACTTAAATCAACCTCTAATAAGTTATCATGCAGCATTGTTCTTACTTTGCCGAGCTATAAATTTTGATTATGTTTAGTGAATATATTTTTTCATTGGTTTATGTGTGTGCAGAAAAATAGACATCTACCAATATTTACTGATGAAAATCTAATCTTTCCAAGACTATATCACATGATTAAGCAGTTCTGATTCTGTCCATTAGAGATTAGCAGTACACATATACGCCAGCCAATTCATTGCAACCCAAATATAATAAAACAGTGAACGTCATTTAGGGCTCAAATAATCACAGAAGGGGATATTATAATGATGCTTCTCTACAGAAGCCAGTAATCCTCTGACTGAATGGATAATTTTATGCAAGGGTCACTGTTAAATTTATGGAAACACACCACTGTATATACATATACTGTCTAAGAACATAGCTTCCATTTCAAATTAAATAGTTCTCACAGCATTAGCATCTCTCTCTAGCTCTCTACTAAGTTATCATTCATGATTGTTCGTTCTATTAAATGGGCAAGTTGCCACCATTCCTGCAATTTTCAGGGTAGGCCCTATATTTATGGGTCTGGCTTTTTCTGCAAGTATAGAGTAGCTTGCATGACAACTAAAGTATCATACATGTGTTTGGATTTTACAATGTTGTACCACAAGGTAGCATCACAACATGTGTCAAAGCTAGGAGTTGGTTGACTCCCCTTGTCGGTGGCTCCCAAAAAACCTAAAATCAATCCTGAAATCAAAGCTTTCGGGGTCTGTGCTTGTGAATATGTACAAAGTCCATGCATTAAAGCCTAGATTTTTAAAGGTAGTTAGCCTCTCCTCTGCTCAGTACTGCATGGCCAAAGTGACTTAAAGGGTCAAGTCTCATTTTTAAAAGTGACTTAGCACTTAGGGCCCAAGTCTCACTGAAATTTCTCTTTCAATAACTGGCTCCTAAGGGCCTATGTCAAGTTTAAAAACAGGACTTAGTCCTTGCTACCCTGAGCACAGCAATGCTTGAATACTTTCAAAAATCTATTTGCAGAGGGCAAAAAAGGAGGGGCGGGAGCAACTGGTGCCAGTGGTAAGGTTCGAGGGCTACGAACTTTAGCATGCTTTTCAAAGTCTTATTACATCATTCCACCAACCTATCAGATTGGGGATGGTACATCGACGGTCTTAAGGTCTATATTTTTAACAGGCCATACAGGTCTCTCATAAACTTGGACATAAAATCAGCACCTTGATTGGTAATTATTTATTTAGGGATCCCCACCCAGGCAAACACTTTTATGACCTCTGATGTGAGGGCTGTTGCATTCCTGGAGTGGAGGGGGATTGCCTCAATGTATTATGTGGTATAGTCCAATATAACTAATATGTGATGGTAACCTGCCAGGCTCTTTTCGAAGGGGCCCACCAGGTACATTTTCTCAAATGGAATCCCCACCACAGGAAGAGGTATCAGTGGGGCCCAGGGTATCTTCTATGACTTGTCTTCTGGCATTCTGGGCAGGAGGTGCAGTATGCACACTTCTTTGCGGTCACCTCGTGAACAGAACAGGATCATTACTCTCTGAAGCGTTTTCTCCTGACTGATGTGTTCCCACAGGATACTGCATGTACCAAACATACTATTTCCCTCCGGTATTTCTTTGTGACAAGAAGTTGCATCTTAACCTTTCTGATCTGATATGCTTTATCCCCTTTTAGCTTGAAATGCGGTCACTGCTTTAGGAGCTACAGTTCCATCACCTCATGCTTAACCCGGGTGAGCTGTTCATAGGCTCATCTTAAGGTTGGGTTGTTTCTCTGCTCCTCTATAAATTCAGCTTTGTCCGAAAATAAATCTGTTTTCATCAGCTCACTTAGTCCTTTCAATCACTTAACAGTCCTTGGGGAAGTTCTGTTAGAGTCCATGGATCCTGTGAGGGCTGATGTTCCTTCCTTTTCATACTCATCTTTTCCCACCAAGGCCAGAGACCCCACTGCCACCAAGTCTCCTACATTGCCATCCGCTTCTTCCATAGGTCCCTTATTCTCAGATCTTATTAAGTTCCTAAAGAATCTCCAATCCTGTCTGATTATTACTGGGTATGCAAGGTTTGGGGCTACCCCTACTCAGATCGCTTCATAGTGGTCCTGCACCCTCTTTACGGGGTAGGGGTGCACATCCCCCTGGATGCATTACAAATATATAGTGCCTGCAGGGTCCATTCCAGGTCCTGCTAGACTTGGTCTCACCAGACTTTGGTTACAACCTGAATCTATCAAGCCTTGTGCCTTCATGCCATTGACTTGTTTGGGAACCAGTAATTCAGTCCCTTCTTGCAGGTCCTGGAATCAGCCACCCTGACTTGGCTATAGTTACAGTCTATGTAAGGGCAGTCTCGCTGGAAGAGGGCTGGTTGCCCACACACAAAGCAAACCCCTGTCACCAAGGGTGGTTCCTGCTTTGTGTACTACACCCTGCTGGCTTCGGGGAGTTGCACTTCCTAGGCCTGGGTCCTGGAGGGGTTGTGCCCCCACATGCCACCCTTGAGCTGTGGCCCTGACCTTGCCAGGGTCTGGTTGCCATGCCCCTCTCCTGCCCCTCACCCCTTTTTTGCTCTCTCTTCTATGGCTTGCATCAGCCAGGGTGGGACTGAGCTACCCTTGGGGAGAAAGAGGCTCCACTATGGGCCCAGTGGTGAGTACATAGTTCTCCGATAACGTTACAGCCTCCAAGAACACTTTGGGATGGTACTACACCACCCACTCTCATCCTCTAGCCAGGAGGATTTGGATAAACTGCTCCAAGACAACTCTTGAAGTTATTTTCTTGTTGGGCTAGAGCCACTACCAACAATGTTCTGTTGGACATTGTGCCATCCTCTATGGTTGTGGCCCAGGTAGGACCCATGATATCAGAAACATTGGCGGTGAGTTTCAGCTGAAATATCAAAGCCACCCAAGATGGCTGCCTTAAACTAAGGGTAATCTTGCACAGCTCCCACATCAAGGCTCCACTATACAGCCTGGACCATCCCCATGAGGTATGGGGCTAGCAGAGTGTGCCAGCTAGCCATGGGCCACCAGGCTGCTGTGGCAACCCTCTCAAAGGGTGCCAAGAATGCCTCAGGTTTGTCATCCGGCCCCATTTTTGTTAGTTTCAGAGTGGATACTCAGTGTGGGACTCAGACTGGTGCCTCCTGGTGGTGGGTCACCTGGCATATTCTGGGGCTATAATAGTGTGGCCATCTGTTGTACTAGCTGCTGTTGCTGATCCCTCTGTTGTGTAGCTAACTCGCTAATGGCTTGCTGCTGCTGAGTAACTAGCTAAAGCAGATGAGCCAGCTGCTATTGTTGCTGCTTCTCCATGACCAGTTTAATAGCTTGTCCATGTCCATCTTGAAATCCCTACCTCCTTTTTTCTTTTCTTCTCTCTCTCACCTTTGACCCCACCCACCTTCCACCAGGTTGCCTGCATTCTCCACCAATTAGTAGTAAGTCTCACTCAGAGACCAGTAGGCTCAGTGGTCAGGCCATGGCCTGTCAATTCTTCAGGGCCCGTGGAGTTCTCTCAGACAGATAGTGGGATAGGAAAGTAGGGGGATTAAGGCCCTTCCTCTCCACTGGGTCCAACCCATGGCCCAAGGGGCAGAGGCATGGAATGTTTTGGTTCCCTCTTCCTGGTGCACCTGACCAACCTCCCCTACATTGCTTCCTACCTCTCCGCTCTCTCTTCAGTTTGGGGTGTGATCACAGCTTGCTTCCTTCCCAGCAGGAGTTCCCAATCAGTTCCAGCAGCTCAGTCAGTCAACTGAACATTCTCTTCCTAGTGTCCAGTTATTCTCCCTGAGCAGAGAGTGGAGTAGGGAAAAGGGGCAAGCACCTACTCTCTTAGTTGGGTATTACCAACTAAGAGTAAGGTCCAGATCCTCTCCTGTGGATCACTTTGTCCCCAAAAACTGCAAATCAGCTTCCTCCTTTTGGACAGCCTCTCCTTCTTGTGTTTTATGGTAAAGCAGACTCACTTGTTGAGTCTATGACCAGCAAGCATTGGACAATATAGATAATTCAAGAATTAAAGTATTTCACTTTTCCATGTATTCTTAAAGAAACACAATATTGCTTCTTCTTTTTTTTTATAGGGCCCCATTTGCTTGACTGCCCTTACTTAGGTGTTACAGTGAAAATGTTGTTACTTTAAGGCCTCTAAAAATACCCCCTTTTGATGGCACACTCTTTGCACTCCCAAAGGAGATGATCAACTATTTCTGGACCTTGTACCTTCCACTTAATCCATCTTTATGTCTGTTTCTTAGAAATACATTACTATTTAAGCCACAATGCCCAGTTAAAATTCTAAATAGAGTCACTTCATTCCTTCTTAGAATATATCAGCATTTTCTACTCTTGGGCATATTTCACAGAATATTTTCCCTTTTGTTTCTCTTGCCCATATATCCTGCCATTCCTGTCTTAATTCATTTTAAATTAGATTTTTAAATTCCAGTTTACTTAAAGAGACTTCTAAATCAATTTGCTTGTGTTTGACAGCATTTTTTGTCACTCTGTCTGACAGCCCATTGCCCACCACCTCTACATATGCAGGGATCCATGCTATTACTATGATTATATCCAACTGTGTCAATTCTGTTGTTAAAGGTAATATTTCATTAAGTATATAATTTCTGCTATCTGAAGCGCCGTTTCTGTTCACCAGTAATCCTGATAAGGAACCAGACAGGATGACTGTGGCAGCTGGGTGCACATCTATGACTCAATTTAATGCCAGCATTATCCCTGCCAGTTCAGCCATCAAAACAGCTACAAAATTTGATAGCAATACAGTTTTCTTGATTCTGAGCAAAGGAACACAGAATACTGTTCCCACTCTTCCTGTTTTTACATCTCTAGAGCCATTGGTATATATAAGGCAGTTGCATCCCCACTTATCACAAAAGTATTGATTTGCTATGTCTTGCACATTAAACACTCCTTTTTCTCATTTGATTTTATTGTAGAATTCCATATCTACCACAGGATGTAGAATTTTCCCATTATAATGGTTTTTCCCAAAACTACCGATTTTAACCTTTTTAGGTCTTTCTTTTCACTATGATCCTTTGTTCACATTTTAACCCTATTTGAGTTATTTTGAGTTTTTGCCCTACACGTTAACAACTTAATTTCCAGCATCCAACGTATATTAGTTTAATGTTTCCTTTTTCACTATTTCCAATAACTTTAGCCCAAAAGGTTACGTCTAAAAGCTTCATTCTTAAAGTAATAGGCATTTCACCTACAGCTATCTGCAGTATACACAGCAGCATTGTGATGAAGGTACCACAAGCAGTTCACAACACCTGAGCTTGAATTGAGTCAAGCTTTCTCAAATTTGTTATTGATGCCAAACTGAAAGCCTTGCATCCATACTCAATAATTGGTCTTATTAGTGTTCTGCATAGCATTACCAGTGCTTTCTGATCCACACCCCACAAAGTTCCAGACATATTTTTAAGTAAATTGATTCTGCCTTTACACTTATCTCTAATATTTTCAGTATGATATTGCTATCATATCATTGTATTTGGTAGCAAGTGAGCTTGCTATCAAATACCACACCAAAAATGTGAAGCTTTTAACTATATTTGCTGTCCATAGAAACACATTTATAATTTTTTAAAATTTTCCTTTTAGTGAATATAATTCCTTTATTTTTGTCAAATGAGAATTTAAAGCCTCACATGTTTCCCCCTCCTGCACCCTTCCATAGGGCTTCATTTACTCTTTTAGCAGCTATTTCAGCAAATAAAGGGATGCCTATTCCTGCACTCACCTTTTTTGGAAGATCATTTTTCATGATGCTGAATAAGGTAGGACTGATGACACTCTCCTATGAAGTGCTATTTGTAAGTCTACATATATTGGAGTAGGCTTTCCCTATTCTGACATACATAGTTCTTTTACTTGAGAAATCCTGTGTCCACCTGTACATTCTTCCTTTTATACCCATGGTAGCCCTTTATGAAGCAAATCTTCTCTCCATAACACATAAAAGCTTTTTTCAATATCCAGAAAAGTTACTATCATAAATTCTTTAGCTCTCATACTTTTTTGTGCTTCCATTTCCTCCCTACAATATGGTTCATTGCACTCCTTCCCCTCCTCAGCCCACTCTGCATACCATCTATGAGTCTGTTTCTTCCTAAATATAAAATCAATCTTTCAGTTACCACTTTTTCTCTGGCTCTACCCAAATATGCTGTAAGAACAATTGGCCTGTATGCATCAGGTCTTGATTACAGCCTGCCTGGCTTCCTTACTAAAACAGTAACTGTGTGCTTCTAGTCCATTGGCAGCTCATCTTTTCCCCATACTCTATTGTACGGTTTTAGTATCACCCTCAGACTCTCGTCAGCTAGGTGTTTAAACATTTCAAAACTTATACCATCCTTGCCTGGAGCAAAATTTTGCTCTTTTTTATAGCTTTGTGAAGTTCCCTCATACCAAAGTTTTCATTTAAAATAGTTTCCTCATCTTCCTCCCACCACTTCAACATCTCATAGTTTTCTTCAATGAATTTCCTTGTCCTATCACAGATCAATACGCTCTGATTCTCATAATTACTAATTCCTTGGAACATTTTTTCTAGGGTTTCCACTTTTTTTTTTCATTAGAGCATCTTACTCCATAGCCTTCTACAATGAGGTCAGGGGGTTGTGCTTACTTCAGGTACTATTCCTTTTCCTAATTTGCCTATACACTTCTCATCTTATCTTCATTAACTTTTCCACAGTATTTTCTGCAGCTCTCTCTTTTTGCCCTTTTTATAGTCCTTTGTGCACCTGTCTTACTTCATTTATATTTCATTAAGTTCTCATTATTCATTGTACTTTTTTGCTTTCTTATATGCCTTATTCCTTTCCTTAATTGCCATTTTACACTGCTTATTCCAACTGAGTACACATTTTCTATCTTTAGGAAAAGTCAATATTCTAGGCATGTAGGCTTGCTGTCTTTGTGATATTACTACTGAACTCCTCAATGTCCTCACTTTTACACTGCTCAATTACATATTCAACACTTACCAATTGTCTTCAATATTTCTCTTTCATTGGCATATAATGAGTGTCAGGAAGTGATCACTTCCCATTTCCTCTTCTTTATAGATTTCCCAGCTATATTTGCTTCCCATTTTACTTGATGTAATTCCCAGGTCTAGACAGGGGAAACTACCATCAGCTGCATTAAACCTGGTAGATTCTCCATCATTCATAATTACTAAATTACTTACATTAATTAATTGCTCTAAACATTTTCCATTATCATCATTTTTTCTACTTCCCCACAATCTGTTATAATATCTAAGCTTGTAGCATCTGCAATAATCTCTTTCAGTTCCTTGGCCACTAGTTTTCTGCATGGATCGTACATGTTAAATATTCTTAGTGACATGGAATTATTTTGCATTGGAATCTCAGTAGCATTATACTCAGTTTTACCTCGACTTCAGAATAATTTAGATTCTCCTTAATGAATGTACAGATGCCCCAATGCCTTCCTATTTTTCTATGCTGCCTATAAACACCATATCCAGTGATTCTATAATCTAGATTCCTTATTAGCCATGTCTCTTGAATGTATAACATCAGATTTTATTTTCATATAAAAATATTTTTCTTTAATTTCTGCTCATGCACTATCAGGCTGTGTGCATTCCAACTAAAAATTGTCACCAGCATTCGATTATAACCATCAACAATTTCTTCGCTTAGGAAAGCATGGAGTTCTACGATAGGTTGCTAAACCTGAGGAGCTATCCTTGACTGAGGTATTAAAAGAGGAGATTTTGGAACAAAATGATAAATTAAACAATAATAAGTAATAACCAGTACCAGGGGATATTCTCTCAAGTGTTCTGAAGGAACTTAAATATGAAATTGCAGAACGGCTAACTCTGGTATGTAACCTATCACATAAATCAGCTTCTATACCAGATGACTGGAGGATAGATAATATAACACCTATTTTTTAAAAAGGCTCCAGAGGCAATCCTGGCAATTATAGGCCAATAAGTTTAACGTCAGCACCAAGCAAATTGTTTTAAGCTGTAGTAAAGAACAAAATGATCAGGCACATAAATAAACTCAATATTTTGGGGAAAGAGTCAACGTGGCTTTTGTAAAAGGAAATCATGTCTCTCCAATCTATTAGAATTCTTTGAGGGTGTCAGCAAGCATGTGAACAAGGGGATCCCATCAATATATAGTACTTAGACTTCCAAAAAGCCTTTGACAAAGTACCTCACCAAATACTCTTAAGCAAAGTAAGCAGTCATAGGATAAGAGGGAAGGTCTTCTCACGGATCAGTAACTGATTAAAAGACAGGAAACAAAGCGCAGGAGTAAATGGTCATTCACAATGGAGAATGGTAAATACCAGGGCCCCACAAGTATACGTACAGAGACCTGTGCTTTTTGACATATTCATACATGATATGGAAAAGATGGTGAATAGTGAGGTGGCAAAAATTTGCAAATAATACAAAATTACTCAATAGTTAAGTCCAGAGTTGACTGCAAAGAATTACAAAGGAATCTCACAAAACTGGGTGACTGGGTGACAAATGGCAGATGAAATTCAATGCTGATACATGCAAAGTAATGCATGTGACAGTGTGTGCCCCTATGTTCATCCTTTTACAAGGCTATGATAAATTTTATACAAAGTATGCCTTGTGAGTTATCATTTGAAAACTCATAATCTGCTGAACATTGTTGTCCTAGTAAAATATGTGTATCAACATTATATGTAAAGTTATAAGATTCTGCTGTATAACATTGCTGTAACATGCCTCCAATTTTAGAAAAGCAGGCACAGACCAGTCCCCAGAAACAAAAGACAAACCAACACCTAAACCAGGTGTCAACAAAGTCAAGCGGACTATCACCGAGTTAAGTGTCCATTCTTTGGCAGGAAGGAGGGGGAGAGGAAGAATGTTACATATTGGCAATGGAAAACCACTTGGGGGTCCCATGTAAACTCACTGACTGTCACCTGAACCCCAGCTGGAGATAATCTTCAAAGAGGAGAGAATGGTATAAGAAAAGAGAACACACACAACACAAATTACCTCTCTTCTCTATCCCTCTCTCCTCACAGCAGCAATAATGCCTAAAGAAATAATGAACTAGGGGAGAGTTCCTGGCTTGGGGACTTCCAGTCAGTAAAAGACTGCAAAGAATATGTGGTGACGAAAACCTTTGCTTTGAACCCATTTGGTTTGTTAAATTAGGTATTAGCTTGCGCTTTATCTTTTATTTTCTTTGTAACCAATTCTGACTTTTATGCCTCTTTACTTGTAATCACTTAACGTCTATATTTCTGTAATTAATAAACTAGTTTTATTGTTTTATCTAAACCAGTGTGTGTTTGGATTGAAGCGTTGGGAACCTCCACTTGAGATAACAGGATTTGTACATATCATTTTCCATTGATGAAACGACGGACTATCTGTGAGCTTGTATTGTTCAGGAGGGTGCTGGGCTCTGGGGGTTCTGTGACTGGGAAGTTTCTGGTGTCACCCTGTATGTAATTCATGAATGACTGGCCAGAGCAATCATGTAATTCACCTGGAAGTGATTTTACATGTTAGAGACTGTGTGTGAGCAGGACCAGGAGTTGCTCTCACAGCAAAGCGTGTAAAAGGCACCCCAGGTTGTAGATTTGAGGCGATCGAGCTGTCCATCTGTCCAGATTGTACCTTGATTAATGTCACAATGTACATGTAGGAAGGTGCAGTGGCCTTCCTCCGAGCCTGGACCTGAGGGAGGGCCACAACGCTCAGAGCAGGCAGAAAAAGGGCCAGCCGTCCAGTCTGCCCGACAAATGGGGAGCTGGCCAGCGATAGGTCCTACCGGCCGGCCAATCCAACAACGGAGGGGCGGAGCCTCCGCCGGGGCTGAGAGTATAAAATGCAGGCCCCGCAGCTCAGTGAGGGACAGGCTTCCGCCGGAGACATACGTGCCATTTTGCCGGCTTCAGCCAAGGCCGGAACCCAGCCGGGCTGCTACCCCAAGCAAGTGCCTCACAAAGCCTTGGACCCAGGGAGAGCTCCAGCGACCAAGCCTCAAGGGTTGGATAGGGCCTCCGGGTCCCCTAGACTGGCCTAGGCCTACCGGCCCCCAGGACTGGGCCAGGCCCCTGAGCCCCAGTAACTGGACCGAGTTCCCTGAGCCAGCGGGCTGGGGGATCCCCCCGAGACCAGACCTGACCTGGAGGAGCTGCCGGAGGCCGAGCCATCCCCCGAACCCTGCGACATGGAGGAGCTGCCCCTCGCCGAGGAGCTCCCTGCCCTGCCGCCAGTGGATGCAGAGGGATTGACAAGCCTGCCACGGGCTGTGTACCCCTGTGACACCGAAGATCCCACCGGTACAGGTATCTGGGGATACAGGGAGGAAGTGGCCCAGGGACAGCCATAGCTGTGGCTGAGACAGGGGCAAGTCCCGTCGGCGTGTTGCAGCGGGAGCCCCACCGACTTAGTGGCAACGCCTTTGCCACTACCAGGGCCATGGGCTGGGACGCAGTGGAGTTGGGTGGGCCTGCGTCCCCTCCCCTCCCCCCTTATCCTTGCAACCCAGTGAAGGAGTACCATCCCCAGCTCTCCTGACTCCAGGAAACTGCTTGCTCGCCCGCCCTGCCAGAGGGCCGGGGCGATAGACTGCTTGCTCGCCCGCCCTGCCAGAGGGCCGGGGCGATAGACTGCTTGCTCGCCCGCCCTGCCAGAGGGCCGGGATGATAGACTATCTGGCAGTCCCCCCTGCCTGAGGGCCTGGACGGCAAAGTATCCAGGTGCTAATGGTCCCCTTTTTGGAAGGTGCAGTGGCCTTCCTCCGAGCCTCGGCCTGAGGAAGGGCCACAATGATGGGGCCCAACAAGCCCCCGTGCTACAGTACACAAAAAATTAATCCCAACTATACATACAAAATGATGGAGTCTAAATTAGCAGTTACCACTCTAGAAAGATCTTGGAGTCATTGTGAATAGTTCTCTTAAAACATCCACTCAGTGTGCAGTGGCAGCCAAAAAAGCTAACAGAATGTTAGAAAGCATTAGGAAAGGGATAGGTAATGAAACAGCGACCATCATAATGCCACTATATAAATCCACGGTATGCCCACACCTTGAATGCTGTGTGCAGTTCTGGTCTCCCCACCTCAAAAAAGGTACATTAGAATTAGAAAAGTTGCAGAGAAGGACAACAAAAATTATTAGGGGTATGGAACAATTTCCATATGAGTAGAGATTAAAAAGACTGGGACTGTTCATTGTAAAGAAAAGATGACTAAAGTGGTATACAATAGAGATCTATAAAGTCATGAATGGTGTGGAGAAAGTGAATAGGGAAGTGTTATTTACCCCTTCACATAACACAAGAACAAGGGGTCATCTGTTGAAATTAAAGGCAAAGGTTTAAAACAAACACTTTAACTTTTCTCTTTCCACACCACTGTCAAATGAATGCTCTCCTTGCCATTTACTGCTTCTAATTTCCCTTTACAAATATTTGTACACACTTGTAGAAAACTTTGGCAACTGTAGCATATCAAAAGGGGAAGGATTTATATGGCTTAATCCAGAAAATCTGGTACCCTATTGTCACTCTTTCTGGTAGAGACCCTTCTTTACATGTCACTAGGACAGCTGTTGAGGGTTTGCTTTCACCTCCTCTGCTGCTGATTAACACTTAGCATAAATCACCTTATTATCTATACCTTGCTTTATTGCATCTTCAATAATTTCAATCAGAATACCATAAACTACCCCTCTGGTTTCCATTAGAAATTTGAGTGGCTGACAGTTTATTTTCAGTTTTCCTAGAACTTTAGCCTTAAGTAGTTTCCCCGCTTGTTCTTTGTTTTTACATTCCCCTAGCAAATCACCCCCTGTAGCTTCCTAGCTCTTACTTTATTGCCAGCACATTTTAAAATCCACTCTGCTACTCTCAGGGGGTTAATATCCTCCATATTCACATCCGTTATCAGTGATTTCACAATTATGAAGTTTTCTCCACTGCTCATTCCTGTCCTCTTACTTGCTGCTCCTTCTTCTGCATCAGGCAGATCCACCCTTTTCTTTTTCTAACCTTTAACCTAGTCTTCCTCCCTGCCATCCTCTTCTACATTTTCTAAACTAGCTTCAGTGTGGTCATTTCTGGTTTTAATAACCTTTCATCTCAGAAGTCCAGCTTGTCCAAGTGGCAAGATGCACTGGAGAGCCTAAGGGGACGAGAGGTTCTATGGTGAGACTAATATAGTAGTCCAGGAGTGTATTAGCTTGCTGGAATCTAATTCATAGAATACACCACCAGTTTGGGGTGTCTGTCCTATTTTCTGACAATCTGATCGAAGATTGGCACTTTCAGTTGTGAGCCGCATATCAGACCCCGTGATACGTCCATTTGGAATACGCGCTGGAACTGCTGAAAGGCAGGGCCCTTTTGGCCCAATATTGCTCCTCCACTCCCTTTGCCCAGATCTACACTATAAATTTACGTTGCTATAACTACATTGCTCAGGGCAGGTATATAAACAAAACTCCTCGTGTAGATAGTGCTATGACAACAGGAGGGCTTCTCTCATCAACATAGCTCTCACCTCTTGGGGAGGTAGAGTACCTACACTGATGGAAGAAGCTCTCCCTTCTGCATAGGTAGAGTCTTCACTAATTGCTACAGATGCAGCTATGCCACTGCAATGCTGTAAGTATAGACAAGCCCTAAGTCTCTGTGTGGGATTTGTAAACCCAATCACAAGCTACATATAGTGCTGCTCACCTCTACTAATAATGGTAATGTGCAGGAAAACCTGATTGCTTGTAGAAGTTATTTTGTCTGAAAGCTTGTTTTTTCCCCCCACTCTTGAAAATTTTATACATGCTGCCAGACAGATACAAAAAAAACAAAAAAATCAAAAACACCACAATACATTTAGCCCCTGAAAACTGGTAGCAGACACAACCCTATTAAAATTCCATCAAGCAGAAAGTCCACATAGCATTATAGATACATAGCAAGGCAAGAGAAGATAATAAAGTTCATCAGGCATAAGCAATGTATTAAAAATGATTAAGTCATCAGGCAGATTGAGTCAGTATATTAAAAAATATATATATTAGTATTAGACAGTCTAGCCATTTGCTTACTTCTTAATTCCACACAAACAATGCCACAGTGCCAAAATATTTTGGAATGGATACTTCAGTTTTGAGTGTCCACATTGTAAATTTTTGGCGAAATTAAACCCTAGAAAAAAAAAAGACATATATTTGTGGATTTCCATTCTATGTCAAGTTCACCCTCATTGTAGCAGGTAGATCTTGAGCACCATTTGTCTAATTTAACAGCAGAGATGGGAATAAATAAAGGAATAATTCAAAAGAGAAAGTAAATGCTAGGCCATATTGACAGTTGACAGAACTTGCCCTCCCAATACAGACATGAAGAATGAGCCCCAGTTTCAATAAATCCTCTTTTTAAAAATGGGAGATAACTCAGTGAAATATTTCCCAGTCAGAGAACATCAAAAGACAGTGGGCAGATCTGGTCTCTGCTGTAGCCCTGTTTTATACTCCTCTGACGGCATACAGGGCCTGTAAAGGGACTACACAACAGCACCTGGAGGAATTTTCCTGGTACTGGAGCACTGCTGGGACGGTGAATATGGTCCTATGCTACCCCTCTCAGTCCCCAATATAGAGACTTCCTGGACCACAGAGTCCTCTACCTATTCTGTGCTGCACAGCAGCTCTAATGGCAGTTACCTCATGACTGCCTAAGTCAGAGGAGCCCCCAACACTCGGGGTCATTTCACCACTAGGCCACTCCAGCTTCAAGCCACTTTTACTTCCCCAGCCCCATCTTTCCCCTCTCGTACTTTGGCTTCTCTAGTTCACTTCCTAACAGGCTCAGCAAAATATCTTACTCAATATATGTGAAACCCAAGAGGAGTTAATCAGAATGTCAGATATGAGAAGACTGCTTTACACACTTTAAGGCAGGAAAAGGATCTTTTAATATCTCAGCAATTAAAAAAAATACATCATGGGCCTCCAAAAATGGAAGGTTCGATGTTATTCAGAATATGTGTGCTATAAATACAAAACCACAAAAGGTCTAACCACAGAAAATAGAATACGACAAGGCATATAGTACGGTAGTTCGCACAGAATTGGCCTGATAACAGAAGTGATTGTAAAGGACACAGTCATATCTAGAAAGACAGAAATACTAAACTAATGTAATTGTCTGACAGAATGGAAAACAATTACACAAGAACTTTGAAAGAGGAAGTGACAGCTTGTTGATATATGCTAATCATTAGAACTGGTTGAGAATTTTCCATCAAAATGTTATTTCTACAGAAAATGTGGATCCCCCAAGATAGATAGAAAATGTTGTTTTTGCTAAAATGTCTAAATTTCTGATGGGAAAATCCAATGTAAGTATTACATTTTTGGGTTGGTTTGTCTTGAATTGAAACGTTTCAATTTGTCAAAGCATATTCAAATGTTTTGTTTGGGGTCAGTTTGACAGGAATTGTTGTGCTGCTTCATAGGAGTTGTAGTTAAGATAACTCATACCCCTATTTTCTCCCAGTGCCCCACAATGTAACGTGAAGTTTTCCTCAAATTGAACTGCCATAATGCATCATTAGAGTCATGTGACTGTGTTGCATCATGGGAGATATAGTAGTATGGACAATTAGTCTAGCCTGTAGAGGAGAATGGGGGCCTGAGGTATCTAAACTACAATTCCCATGAGGTACTGCGGCAGGTCAGGGAAACCCCATATTAATGTCAAACTGATCCAAATGAGACAGATTGTTAAAATACATCAAGAATGTTAAACATTTTGTTTTGATAGAAAAATGTCAAAATAAAACATTTCCAAATAAAAAATGTTTGGAACTTTTCATTCCAGAAATTTTTTGGATATTTCAACTTTCTGTCTCAATTGGGACAAAAACAAATGTCAAGATATCAGAATTTTCTGCAGGATAGAAATTCTGATTTTCAATCAGGTCTACTAGTCATTAACATGACACCTAGACTCATTTTCCCTGTAACTGATACCATTTCAAATCTGGAGTTGGTCCACTTAACTCAAGAGAATTACACTAGTGTAAAACCTGTATATCAGAGATGGAAGCCCATGGTACAAATAGTGTAAGTGACTTTGATGCATTTGAAAATGCATCTTAGACTTGCAAGTGATTTAGTTACTTTTGAAAATGTTACCTTTTGTCAAAAGTATGTATAAACCTAGTGAAAGAAGATGTTATCTGGTAGATGATGAACAAAGAGAGCCAGGATAAAATTTAGAGATTTGTACAGGAAGGTACATGGGACTATAACTAGGGAATAATGGACTGGGATGATATTGAGCAAAAATTAGGGCAAATATCAGTAGAAATTTTTAAGCCTGAGCATGATTTGCCTGTGCAATAAAGTCCCAAGGGAAGCAGTAACCCTACCACACTTCAGTTCTTTGGAACTCGACTGCCTAATAATAAAGATGCCCAAGTACTTTACAAAGGCAGGTAAACATCATCTCTATTTCACAGATGCTGAAATTTAGCTACACAGCATGACCTGCCCAAGGTCAAACATCAGCTCAATGGCAGAGCCAGGAATAGAATCTACATCTCTTGACTTCCAGTTTAGTACCCAAAGAACTGGAGATTATATGGAAGCATCTGAATAAACAAGGTGAGATCATTTTTCTTTGAATATAACAACCCTTTTTATGAAAGGATAGTGCCAGCAGTGCAAGATTATTTAATCAAAATAAAAAAAGAAACCAGAATTTAAAATATTGTCAAAATAAACAGATATACTGAAATTCCTTTGGTAAGAGTTCAATAAAGTCTTAAGCCTCCTGCATCTCACAGAGAATTGGTCCAACGAACAATGAATAATGTCTAAAACCACATGATGCAATATTATTTAGATACAAGAGTCCAATGTCAGGACAGATTTGAATCCAATAAAATTGTACTATATGCTACAAATGGAGTGTGTGACTGAAACCACTGTGAATATTTATCCTTCCGGCCAAGCCACTGGTAACTGTTTGGGTGAGCAGGTATTTCACAATTGAATGACCTAGATAAAAAAGTCACAGTTCTAGAAGAAAAAGTCTGAGACCCTAGAAATGATAAAAAGATTTCTGTTTACATTACATTTATACCGAGTTCAGACTGCAAAATATCTATCAAAAAGTACAAGACACGCTCTCCAAGCCTTTTAACTGGCATCAGATCTCCCCCATTTCTCTGTTCACCTTTTATAGGAGGTCCTCCATCTGTCTCAGCTTTCTCTCCTTCATTTCCTGGCCTTCCTTATACCTAGCCTCTTCTGTTGCTTTCAGACTGTAGCAACAGCTCTTGCTTGGTACATCCTGATTCTGTTTTCCAGTTTGGATCAGGTTCAGCACAATCCTGTAACTCCGACACCAATAGAAAATCTGTTGTATCTGAATGAAAGGGAGAAACCACAATTCCTTAGATCAGTGGTTCTCAAATGGTGTTCCGCGGAACCCTAAGGTTCCATGGGCTGAGCAGAAGGGTTCTGTGAAGAATCCGTACCACGCCTCCGAATGTTAAAAAAATCTGGTGCCACCGAACAGCTGCTTGCGTGCCGCCGAACAGCTGATGGGGCCGCCGAAAACGGCCCTGAAAGCGTGCCGCCGAATCAAGCAAATACCGCGCCACTGAAAAGAGGAAGATTTCCTTGACTTTTCAGCGGACGGTATGGCGTGGGCGGGCAAGGGTTCCGAGGGCATGGCATGGGCGTGCAAGGGTTCCATGGGTGGAAAGAAATTGAGAAACACTGCCTTAGATCCAAAAGACCTTAATCCCTTTCTCCATAGACACTTGTCACCACAGTTCCTGAGTGACTCCCAAGGAGTAACAATAACAATTTACAAAAACATTCTTCCTTCCCCAGTTGTAGGAATAAAACTTGAATGGGCAGTAGATTGAGAATGAGTGTGTGTGTGTGAAGTTAACTACATAGGCAAAAAGCTATCATGAGAATATTAAGCCAAGAGATGGGCTTTAAATTCATTTCTGAACACTGAAGTCCATATCTATTACCCTACCCTATGGGCAGTTCCTGTGAAAGTTCTGTCTCTGGCACTCAAATCTCATGCTATTGGCTGACACGTGCAATAGTTCAGGTGGTACATAGCTGTGGAGGAAAGTAATGGTCATGGAGGAACAGAGGCAATCTTTCAGGTAGCTCAGGTCAGTCCCATTGAGCACGGAGAATATTAGCACAGAGATATTTAAATGAACTCTGTATTTAACAGGGATCCAATGCAGAGGTTGATGTGTTGCCAAAATAGACAAACTGCTGCATTTGTACCAATTGGAGCCATTTCAGGATGTGATGATGCTTCTCTGATATAAATGATGAGATGCAGTAATCAAGCCTGGAAGTCACAAACAGATAGATCATTGTGGCCAAATCTATGGATGCAGGGCCCTATATACCTACAAAAGCAGGTGTTTCCCCTAGAGCTGGCTACAGGAAACAAAACAAAACCATTTAGCTTCTACATTCCCTTATATTGTCTCTCTAGCCCACTCGTGCAATAAAGCTTGTGGTGCAGGGGAAGCATTGCAGTACTATTAGGGAACAGCCCTGCAATAGCTGGACCAGGTGATTTGACAGGTCTTTTCCATCTCTAAACTTGCAGCTATAATTCTATGGAAGTGGTATTTTGGTTTTCACTTGGTCTTTCATTTTATCTCATACAAAGCTGTTAGCAACCAGTACCAGGTATGAAAAGCACCATGGTGCTACTTATCATGAGCTAATGATGTCCTCCCCAAAGGATATTTCAGGAAGAGCAAACTGTCAGTGCAATTACTGGAAAGCCTACCTCAAAAATATTTCTGATAAGTAGGTGCTCACTCTTCCTTCCTCCTAAGAGACAAGTATCAAAAAGCAAAGCACTTAGATTAAGGGGCCCTGCAGAAACTGGAATAACTAAGCATTTGCAAGGATTATATATACACTACAGCAAAAGAGTTTTCGGAACTAATTGGAGGGAGAAGTGGGGATTCGGAGCTAGTAAGTGAGAATGAAGCTAAAGTTGGAGCCATAATGGATATATATTTATATATATTTTTTCTATACTGCATTGCTGACTGCATGGAAATGAAGTGAAGGAGAGAGCTATGGAAGTAGAGTTGGTTGGAAATATTCTGATGGAATGTTTTTCAGGCTCTCAGAGCTTGCAGGCTCCTAGGCCAAGGAACTAGACGCCCTGGGGACCCTGCATCTAACTTCCCAGGCTGCCAGTCTTCCTGCTCCTCAGCAGCACACCAGGCAGACTGTCCAGGAGCAGGGAACCTGAGAGCATATTTTGTTTCAGAAATACCAAATATTCCCATGGTGGGGACATTTTGTTTCTGAAATGAAGTATTGAGGAGTTCCAGTTTCAAAGATTTTGGATTTTCAGTTTGACTCAGGACAAACATTTTTATAAAATAAAAAAACCCTATTTTTTTCATAGAACTGGAAGTCCATATCTTGGCCAGCTCTGGGTGGGTGTCTCATCACAAAACAATCGGAGCTGGATGAGAAGAGAGAAAATGAACAAAACAGAGGCTAGAAAGGAGAGACTACACATCTGAGTCGCAACAGAATCAAACCCCTCCCCCTCAAAAAGTCCTAATTTGATACATGACATGTAAACTCAAGCAACCTCATTGCTGTCCTCTTTCTTCCCTTCATCATAACCGCTCTCTGCGTCATGCTTTGCTGTATTTAAACTTGGACTCGATACTGCAGACACTAATGGACATAGGAGTTACTACTATGAGTGATCCCACTGAGCTCAATGGGAGTAGTCTTTGTGGGTTTGTGCCTGTAGATTGTAAACTCCATGGGTCAGGGCTGAAATTCTGGCTGTACTGAAGTCAGTGTCAAAACTCCTGTTGACTCTAATGGGCCAGGATTTCATCTCATATCTTTATTTTCTACTTAAAGTTCCATGCACATCTATGATACTGAGTACAAATGTTAAATAATAATGACGTCTCTGCACAGAGGATATTCAAACAACAGTAAGGGTCCAATTTTCACTGAGCCTCATTTAGTGAGCCCACAACATTTGCAATGTTCAAATCAGTTCAGATTTCCCAACTGGGTAACCTTTACTAAATCCTAATATAGAGGTACGTACTTTCCCCCTATATTTCTCATCCATCATTGAGAATGATAAATATTGGAAAGTAAATAGAAGTTTTCCTTTTAAGATCAGCTTTCTTGATCCAGAATCCTAGCTTCCAGCAACAATCCATTGTTCTTAAGGACAGCTCGTACATTGTTAGTCATTCTAATGGGGAAAACAATTCACTGTCCATTCAGACTATAATAGGTAAGTGACACAGTTTTTCCCCACCCATAAATATGCTTTTGGTATAGGTAACTTCTTAAAATATTTGTTTCTGGGAAAGATATTTTAGAAGAGTTAAGAAATCCTAGAATAATTTATAAAATGACAATATTCTCTGGTGTCTCCCTCTAATCTGCAGTTTTGCCTCTCCTATCTAGGCTTTGCTCCATAATTCTTCCCATCTTATGAATACATGATGCTGCGCTCTGGGTTGGCCAAGAGATACCTGTTTATAGTCAATAAGGCCTACTGTAGCAGAGAAAGTTGTGATGAGTCTCATTCATTGGGTACACATCTTCACTTCTGGAATCAATTGGAGAAATATGGTGCAGTTAATATACGACTGGTTTGTCTTCCTGAAACATATAGGCTCAGAACAAGTTTTATAAAGTTGTATTACTAACAGCCAAAGAACCAAGCAACAGGATATTACAGGGCAATATTTTATGGGGATTTATATGCTTCATGTATATTTGGTCTCTGGATTCAACAAGTGAAGGAATGTTCTATAGCCCAGTAAAGCACACATAAGCCATATTCATTCCCCACTTTGGTAGTGCAATTCCATTGAAGCCCGTGAAGTTAAGCCTGCTTACACCAGTAATGAATTTGGATCCCCAAATGTTGTTGATTGAAATAAAAACCAAAAACTGGTTCAGGAGAGAGAGATCCTTTAGTGGAATGATTTCCAATAGCATATTGTTCAAGCTCCAAACAATTAATAAATGGAAGCAAGGTTCCAACGTGCAAACGATTCTTGATTATCTGGTAACTGTGTTGAGAGATAAACAATTTTCTTAAGTTCTCTAGAATAACTCAGAAGATGAGTGTTGCCAGTGATCTTACTCCATTCTTAACACATAAATGAATGGCTGTTAGTACTGAACATACGGTAATAGTTGGTTCTTCCTTTTGCTTTTTAGATAAATCTCATTGTGCCAAACTTTAGAATCAAACTTTCAAATCCTGATGGATAGAGGGTCATGCTAATTTCCTCCTCAATGAGTTTATTACCCATAAAGTGAGCAAATTGGGATTAACCTATAGAACTACATAGATACTGACCAATGTGCCAGAAAAGCATTGCTAAAAGCAGCAGCAATTAGTCAAGAAGCTGTGGGAGGGTGGTTTTAAATACAGTTATTCCTTAGCGCTGTTCACAGGTTAGTAGATGCTGAATTTGGGCCTCTCTCCTATCCTTTCTATGTGTACATTTCAGTTTAAATCATAACCATTAAATGTTTTTATATTTACTTTCTTTAGGTTACCCATAGGTGGAACTATCCCTCTGAGATAGAACTTAACCAGCAAACAAAAACGGTGAACCAAGGAATTGATGTGGGGTCACTGTGCTGTTGGAGGTGAAATCTTTGTGATGATATAGCAAATTGAGTCCCAGATACTGATGTTTGTTAAAGATAGTCACTTTTCTGATAAGATCATAAAGTACAAAGCTGAGGAAGGCTATGATCCTCATAGGTGCTGGCTACTTTAGCTGCACACTGAGTACATACACTGAAGTCAGTGCAGTTGCATCAACATGCAAGCAGAGTTTGTCCCATTTTATATAATTTATGTCTCACTCTGTTCTAGTCATAACACCAACTTTTTTGACCTTTTTAATATTTCATGTTTTGCGTAGCTAGTAAGGTTTTTCCCCATGGGTTTGAAAGGTTGAAACAAGAAAAGAACTAAAATGTCCAGTGAGTCAAATAAAAAGACAAAATACCGAACAAGTTAAAGGAACACTAATTAATAGAAAATATGAG
Source organism: Emydura macquarii macquarii (assembly GCF_026122565.2). NCBI lineage: Eukaryota > Metazoa > Chordata > Testudines > Chelidae > Emydura > Emydura macquarii. The sequence goes on from NW_027132559.1 coordinate 21,371,435, forward strand.
ACACTGATTTGATCTGCTGTTGAAAGTGTTAAAGCTGTTCATACTCAATTGACACAAATGCAGAAACAAGCTTGTCTCTAGTGCATGTTTGAAGGAGGCAGTCTCCGCATGAATCGGAATCAATTAAAAAGTGCTTATTGATTTCACAATGGAATGAAGGTATAAACAAGGTATATTATGGGCCAGATTTACTGGTAAATTCCAGCTGCTTTGTGCGGCTCTGGTGATGCAAAGCAGCTGTAAACCCACCTGAATCGGTCATTTCAGATGGTTTTACTGCTGCTTTACATCACCAGAGCAGTGTAAAGCCTGCAAAAAATATTTACAAATCTGGCCCGAAGTGTGTAACAAAAATGAAAAAGTAGGTCAACCCGCAGGCACTGACGTGTACACCATTATGTTTTGTGGTTTCGTTTTTGTACTGCATGAAATAAGGATAGAAATCCTGTTTCTGATAAATACGCGTCACAGACAGGGCATGATAACAATACAGATTGTTACATTAGGGACATGTCACCGTTGTGTAAAAACCATTTTATAGCTTAAGTGATGACAATTTGGTAGGTGTGATCAAGATGCAGCAGCTGTGTTTGCAAGGGGACTCAGTGTCATACTGAACTAGTATGCATACATGTGTGTTTGTACATAACTGCCTTCTACTAGAATTGGAAATACTCATCTGTGTGACATAGGCCCTGTGGTACTAATAGCTGGCAGAAATTCTCCTTTAGCTTTAGAGGTAGGCCTCAAAATACCACCCTGGAACCCCATATTCACTACTGTCATATAATTATGCTATTTGTATAAAGTATACCTTGTGAAGTATCATTTTAAAAGTATTAAACTGCTAAACATTAATATCCTGTTGGAGTGTATGTGCTATCATTTTATGTAAAGTATTGCTATATATGTTACTAAAACATGTTGTAAAGGGAGTACTACCCACAACCAGCCTTTCAGGTATAACAATAGGGTAGCCAGTCAGTGTTAATGATTCACCATCCCCAACAAAGAAAAAATCCACTGTCTAAGAAACTGTTTACAATGAGGACTTCACAGAGAGAGCACATACACAATGAAACAATGCTTGACCAACAGGGGCAGACCCCCTTTGTCATAGCTTGAGTCTTTCCAACAAGCTGGAAGAAGCTATAAAAGAGGGGAAGTGACATCATCACTTGGCTTCACTCCACCCATAACTCAACCTGGAAACATGTCTGGAGGACAAAGGACTTTGTACTGGGGAAGGGGGTCCCAGGCTGGAAGAACATTCCATCCTGTGTATTAAGGAACAGAAACCTATTTGTACTATCTCTCAGGGTGAGACATTACTTGATTTAAATTCTGTTTAGTTTGTAGAACTGTGAAATTATATTTATTTTTCAAGTAACCAACCCTGATCTTTTATGTTTACCACTTATAGTCACTTAAAATCTATCTTTCTGTAAAAACAACGAGCGTTCTGTGGCACTTTAAAGACTAACAAAATTTAATATTTGCAGACATAAGCTTTCGAGAGACTTCAGCTCTCTTCTTCAGACTACTGCATCTGGTGTGTGGTGTGTGTTCTGCCCTCAAACAATGAAGAGTCCTCCAGACAAAGCCAGATTACTCGTGGATGAGGCCCTACTTGACTTGCAATATTGCGGCAGATTCCACAATATTAGGCTTCCACTGTTGTTTTGGGAGCGGGAGCTCCCACCGTCAGCCCCAGACCCCTGCTCTCAGCCCTGGGTGGCTGACAGTAGAAAATTGCAGAAAAGTAATAATGGACTTTATTACTACAAACAATAAGGTCCATTATTTCTTTTCCACAATTTTCCATGGCTTGTCCGCAACTCAGCCGCAATTTTTTGATAATCATCATGCAGTTCAAGTATGGCCTTACTCAAGGATGGATTTCGGACCAGAGACACATGGTGATGGAAACAACATAATAACCTAAATAGAATACATTCATTGTGCACAAACATTTTCATGCACATTTTTAACACTAGCACATATACCCAAATGAGATCATTTGCATACACAAACTCGTGCTCTAAAAAATGACTATGTAAAAATAGTTTTTTCTTGCCCAGCAGATATGCTCCCTGAGTATATTCAGTGTCACACTTGTTTATTTTAGTGACTAATAAAAGGCCATGTCTACATGATGGTGGCTATACCAGCATAGCTATGGCACCATAGCATTGACTGCAGCATAGAGGGTTTTTTTGCCCATCAGTGTAGGAGCTCCACCTCCCCAAGTATTCTTCCATTGACCTAGATGCATTTACAGTGGGGATTAGATTAGCATAGCTATGTAGCTCAGGGGTGTGGAAAATCCATACCCCATAGTGACACAGCTATGTTGATTTAAATTTTAAGTGTAGACCAGGCCTGAGTTTTTAAAACTTTTCACTCATAAGCTTTGTAGATTTGGCAACATTTTGGGGTGGAGTTTCTCAATCAGAACATGTGTTTTCCATATCTAGCACAATAGTAGTACCTAATACCCAGAGGTTGGCGGGTTACCACAGTACAAAAAATAATAGAATCAACAAGCTCTGAAAGAGTGAGCTAGATTCTAACTCGGCTCATGTATCATGTGCACATTGTTAACTGAGTTCCAGCTGGAGAATCTTTATTGCCGACACTGTGTGAGTCTGAAAGAACTCAGTTTGACTAGGGTTCCAGATAGAGTTTAATGGACTGGCAGTTAGAAAAAACTTTTTTATTTTTACATTGCATCAGCTTTCATCTGGAAATCATTGAGAAACATGCATATGATCTAAAAAATCTTAACACGTTAAGCAGCTCTCAGATAGCTCTCCCCAGGTTGAAATAAAAATGCCAGTCTATTGTCTATATACCAGTATACTCTTTTAGAAAATGTTTTATTTAAGCATAATAGACTAACTGGCCATGAATGTAGAAATCAAGAAACTGGCAAAGAAATTAAACAAACTGTGTGTGTGCGTATTCGGGGGAGTGGTGGGGAGGGATCTTTTAAAGGAACCAAACTTTTAATATTTCTGATTAATGTCTTGGAATGATTGATACTGGTGGTGGCAGAGGAGAGAGGGACCAGAGAGGGAAGGAAGAACTACTGCTCACTCCTTCATTTATAACTGTAATTTATAGTTTCAAAAAATGATGAGAGTAAGCAAGTTTCTAGTGACATCTCATTTAAAAATAGCTTAAAATGATAGCAGGCCAAAAATTAACTTACAAGTTAATGGCTGAATTCAATTGAAACACGATGTCTGGATTCTGAAGTGTTCAGATTGACTTTTTTGTTATTGTAGTTTATATGATTTCATTGTCCTCTTTCTCAAATGAGGAAAAATATAGCAAATACATCTAGTGATCTGTAAAGCATCATTAACAGTCCTATTTTTTGTTTAGCATGGCCCCCATTATGGCAGCATCTGAGTGCCTAACAGTCTTTAACGTGTTTAGCCTCCCAACACCCCTGAGAGTTACAGAAGTGCTATTATCCCAATTTTATAGATGGGAACTGAGGCACAGAAAGTGACTTGCCCAGGGGCACATAGGAAGTCTGTGACAGAGCAAGGTCTCTGGAATCCAAGGCTAGTGCCCTAACCGCTGGAACATCCTTCCTATTAATATCTGAGTAATACATTGTTTTAGGGAATTATTTAGGTTCTTTTTTGGAAATCCCCTCCTTTAGAAATAAATGTATTTACCGTATAAAGGTTTGAACCTGCAAGGTGTTAAGTGACTTCAACTCGCATTGACTACAAGGAGAGTTGAAAGTGCTCAGCTCTTTACAGGACTGGGCCCCAAATCTGTTCATTTATAAGGTTTGAATGCTTCTGTGCTTCTATTAATACTCCAGAATGTGTTTCTGCTTGTTAATCTGCCAGATGAAAGCGTGATATACAGTACTATCATTATTCCAAGGAGCCTTCATTTCTGTCCGTAGGAGACTTTCCAGTCATATATTTGAGTTGTTCTTTTCTTAGAATAAATTAAGTTCCACATCTGGATTTTTCCTAAATCCTAAGTATTTTGACAAATCACTTGATTAAAGGCCAAATTTTCAAAAGTGGCCTACAGACTTGAGCCCCCAATTTTTCATGCCTATGGTTCTGATTGTGCTCCCAATTGGACCATGTACAGAATTCAATTTTTTGCACATATAAAGGTTGGACTTGAAACTCTGCTAGAGAAATTGTAGAGGGCAAGATGAATGCCTTTAGAGAGAGAAAATATATATTTAGGAACCATCAAGACACTTGTGCTCCTCTGGGACAATGCAGATCACAAAGGCCAGAATGAAGTGTTCAAATGTGAGACTGTGAAACAAACTTTCAGAGGAGATTAGATGAATAAAGTCTCTGATCACAATTAGGAAACGTTGCAAAACCTGTTTTTTTTTATAAACAGTTTTTCCACCTGAAAGGGAAAGATAGTCACATCAGCTCCTTTTAATCTGTCGCCATTTTGGAAAATAAACGTACCCAACAAAAGTCTACCTTAAGCAAAGCTTTTTATAATCCAAAGAGAGAGATGAGCCATAGATTCCATGGAGTCCACCAGGAACCATTTTATATGGAAAATACTCAGATACAACAGTGATGACAAAGAGTACAAAAACCTAAGGTACAGGGACATCAGTGGTCTAAAGATTACTGCAGAGTCTTTGGTACTGATAGTACTCTGGGCATCATATATTGATTTGTCAGGTTAATAAACATATTCACACTTGATTATACTCTAACCTAATAACGTTCTCAATATACAAATAGATTATCTTTCTAAATGTATTATTGGAAGTTACTGATTTTGTTTTGAAACGTGGCCCTTTAATTCCTTGTGACAGATTAGCGTGACTCTCCAACCTGAGCAGCTGAAGCAGTCCTAACAGATATACAGCAAGCTATTCAGTGAACAAATAAATTTTGGTATGTTTCACCTTCATTTTACACTTGGACTAGGGGTCAGATAGTGCTGGGCTGCTCCGTGGGTTGTAAGTCACCACAAAGTATACACACATACACACATAACCAGCTAGACACAATCATAGACTATGCCCTGTGTGTGTTTTGGGGGAAGCAATAACTCCCCATGGCCTCACATGCCACCACACAGCAGAGGTAGCCAGTCAGTCAACCCTGGAGGGAGGCATTAGCAATTGCACTTTCCCTTCATGCCAGGGAGCTCCAGGATCAATTGCTCCTCCCTGAGGTGGAATGGCCAAGGGAGGACTCTGTGTAAGGTGGCTTATCTGCACTGTATCAATGCAGGGCCGCATCTAAATAGCTTGACCGTTTAAACACTGGATTTGTGAATACCACCTTCCCCTATGTGTCCATTCTTATGCTAATGATATCATACACACATAAAAGACATATATGATAGTTTGTTTTTACTAACAAACATCCTTAATTGTCATTAGCTCATTTAACTGTTCAAGGCTTTGCTGATAATATTATTAGATGGCCTCCATTTACTTAGGGCTTGATCCTTCAGACACTTACTAGGGAGCATAATTCAGCTCCCCCCATCTCCCGCACAAAATCATATTTCTATGCTGAAGTGAGCTATTTGTCCTCAAGAGATGTAGTCACTATTGCTGGTAACAACGACCTCTGTGAGCACTGAGTTGCATGAGAAAAATGTGAAACTAAAAGTAGAGGAGCCCCCAAAAAAGGGAAAGAGTTGAATGATTTCCCTGGAGACTGCAAAATATGTTGAATACTAATCACACTAAAAAAAATGACATTTTTATATAATGTCTGATTTATTACAATCAACTCAAAACAATTTCAATTAAAAGGTACCCTCTCTGTTTCAAGTCTCAAGCTATTTTAACAAGAATACTGTCACTAGCAATGGGAGAACTTCCCAAGGTTTCTAGGTCAGTTTAATTTAGGATAATACTCTAAACTTTAAGGTTCAGATAATTACCTGAGACTTATTTGAAATAGCAAAAACTTTGATAAAGCCCCTGTGGGCTTTTCCCCCTAACAGTTCTTTGTAACCCAAAAGGTCCATGATGTACTCCCGCCCTCTCTTCCCCATAATAGGTCCCAGCTTTAGGGGAAGACACTACAGCCTGATATCCCCTCCAATATTGGGGGAGATGGGGGAGGCTGGCAGTCCTTCTTCCCCACCAAATAACATCAGGTGTTATCTCCCTCCATCCAATCCCTCTTCCTTTAGCATTAATTTAATTTTCTTTAAAAAAATGCTATTCAGGCTGCAAAGTCAAGCTCTCAGAAGGTGAATGCCAGAATTAAAGTTGCATATGCAAGCTTAATTCACCCCCATTGGGCATTATGTCTTTAATTACATTATCACATGCTGTTTTTCCCCCACTCCAGGAAGCCCTTTCTTTGCAGATGGGGGAGGGAGGCCTCAATCTCCTCTAATTCTTTGCTCCCCAGTGTCCCAAACTACTCCTCTAAGGACAAGATTTGCAGAAAGTTCCTCAAGGTTTCCTGATTCTCTGTCTCTCTTCCATAGGTTTCTTCACAGAAGGGGGCAATGTAGTCCAGTGTATCTATTTTTTGGACAAATCAGTTAAAACGGATGAGAAGCAGGTATCTCCGCATTATCCTTAGGCTTGTAGAACAGTATTAGAATCTTCTACATTCATCTGTGACAACTATTATGTGAACTGAGCAAGGGAAAAACCCGTGGATTTTACCTCATTTAAATTGCTCACTATTACAAAAAGAATACACAGAAATGCTGCTTTAAATATCTTCAGAAAATGAAAGAAAACCATTGTTCCTTTCCCCTGAGAGGACATATGGTGTATGATTATCAAAAGAGAAGATAATGAAAGAGAATTAGTAAGACAGCCAGAAATTCTATTAACTTTAGGATGTTTAGATCTGGTAATATTTCAGTTTAGATAATTTGGCTACATCATTTGTAAAATCTGAGGGTCATTTCTATCTAATATTATCACAGTATGTAAGTGCTGCTAGTTAAGCTTTTGTAATCATTGACTATTGACGTCAATGGGACTACTTGCACATGTAAGGGCTGCTCATGTGGGGGATTGATATGTAAAAACAATTCCAGCTGGAGATTTTCACAGTAGCACTTATGTTCCCAGCACCCTCTGAAAATCAATTGGACAGATGTCCAACTGCAGTATGTGCCTCTGAAAAGTCCCCCCTAATTACTGGTTAAGGCACTGGCTTTCTTGAAGGTACTCAAAACAGGCGATGTCATTTAATCAGCCTGGGTAACATCTTCTTCTTGTGTTTTTCTTACCACTGAGCGGTTGTCTCTTCCTGCTGCTAAAACATCTGCCCTTGCTGCCAGTTCCTTTCTCCTAAACACTGTGGCTGTCTGAGCTCAGTGCATGTGTCTGCCTGGACCCAAGATTTAAGCAAGCTATCCTGGGCCTGCAGTTAGGTGCTATTGTTTGTCAGTCAGGTTCCTGGCCTGGTAACTCCTCCTCCTCTTCCCTGGCCCAGAACCTCACAGGCTGTCCATGTCTCAAGTGTACAGGTTACACAGACCTTTGGAGTTCATGCAGCCTCTCTCCTTTCTGAAGGCTCCTGATAAGTTTCCTGCTTGGTGTTGCCAAACAAATTTTCACTTTGTCATTTTTTAGCCCCAGCCATTGCTTCTGAGCTGGTGCTTCTGGGAGCTGCTTCTCACAGACTTTCTAATGGCAGGTGCTATAACACAAATTCCATTATTTACCCAAGTTATATGCTCTCTGTGCCAGTCTATCATTATGATTTTCTCTAAGAGCCATAAGCTGAAATTAGGTTTTATGCACTTCACTGATTTTACTGACTTCAAAGGAAGTTCTATGCATGAAATGATGACAGGATATAGCTCTTTGATACTTGTACTGCTTTGTATTAAATGACCAAAACCTTTCTGGTCACCTTATTCATGTGCCAAACCTCAATAATTGTCAAGGGGATTATTTGAGCTAGTGAGGATTTGACTCTAATTTTGTAAACAGATAAGTTCAATTAAGTGATGTAGTGATAGGAAGGTAAATTTAGCATCCATATTGTAAATACTGAAATAATATTAAAAATCAAAATGCAACCCTTTTATATTTTGAAAATTCTAAAATGTTACAGGAAATGTTGCACCAACTTTTCATTCATATTATTTCATTCTACATCTAGCACCAGCACGAATCATTCATTTATAATATATATTGATTCGTTAACTAAAATACTAAATACATTTTAATATGGTTTTCTTTCTTTTAAACTGTGTTGCACTGTTACTTGGGTCTGCAGAAATCCACATTCTTTTCAGCTGATCATATGTACTGTGTTCCAACCCTTGTATTTCACAGAGAAAGATTTGCTGTCTCATAGGAAAACGCTGGCAAAGTAGTAGCTTCTGTAGCAGAATTTATTCCACTATCAGTGTGAGGTTCCAGCATTTGTGTGTGTGTATAATAAAGCACTTTTATAGCAGCTTTTTTACTGCAAAGCTTTTAAAAAACTAATCATTGGTGTTTTGTCAATGGAAACAAGTATAAAATATGTTATAGCTCTCTCTTTAAAAGCTGGATCTGTTAATCACAGTTTCCACTATTACATGCAGATCAAATTCAATAATCGCAAGATTCAAATCATTCTGAATATAACTCACGGAAGATAAATATCACTTCACATCTTCTGTGCAATATTCCACATGGCACCTATTACAGTGTATAAAAATACTGACAAGTTTTTAACAATATATATATTAATATGGAAATTGAATCTCAGACCTTTTATTCTGTTTGAATATCCCAGTTCAGGAAAGCACATATTTAACTTCAATCACATTCTTATTCTGGTTAGAATTGTTCTTTCCTTTCCACTGTATTATACAATGACCTCTGAATTTCTGCTTTATGGCCATTCACTGAACTAGGTGTAAGGGCTCTATTAGGGGTCTTACTGAAACTTAGTGGGTCGTTTTGGGTTGGTATCTCTTGAGGAAGCAGGACCCAGAAGCAGACACAGCCACCAGGGCCAGTGAGGAGAGGCTAACTCAGGTCAGCCTGATTGACAGGGCGGGCAGGCTAATGAGGGAGCCAGGAGGGTGGAGTGGAGCCCTGCCCTCTGTGTGAGCCGGAGCTGCCTGCCTGGGAATGCCTGGGCAGAGTGGGGCCCAGCTAAGGACAAAGCAGCTGGGAGACCAGAAGAGGAGCACAGAAAGCTGAGCTGACCCACAGCAGCAGAACCAGAGGAGCATCCCAGAGAGCGGAGCTGAGCAAAACAGAGTGCAGCTGCACTGATCAGTGCCGAGCTGGGGCTGGAGTGGTCTGGAGCTGGATGCAGTGAGCAGCTGGGGAGAGCGAGGGGCACCCTGGGAGTGTGTGGCTACTGCCAGGGCAAGTGTCCGACTCTCTGCATCCCTGCAGCGTAGCCAGGCCCTGGACAGTGGGCCTGCGACTTGTGACACAGACTGTGAACCTCCCTTACACCCCAGAAACACTGTTTGTGGTGCCCCCATGCCAGGGAGCAGTGTTGGGTGTTTTCCTTTAACCTTTCTCCTCTTTTCTTATTTTTTTATTTGATTTTTTATTGCTGTTTGTGTAATAAATTGTATTGCTTTGCATTGTATGCAATGATTAGTGAGTCAGGGAAGCGCCCAGTGCAGAGTTAGTACCCTGGAGTGGGGACACCTTACCCACTGCCCTAAGGGACCACAGCAAGGTTGGGGATTGAGCCCCAGGAATCCTGGGCCAAGCCTTGTCAGGGTTACAGGGACCACCACACAGGAGAGTGGGAGGGGAGCTCTTGAGGTCAGGTGGGCCTCTGGGTAAAAAGAGTGGGAGCAGGGACTCAGATCCTTTTGCTAGCCAACTCTACCGGGGTAGTGTATAAGCAAGGAAAGTTCCCCACAATAGCAGGCCCATTCCCCCACTTACATAGGGATCATTTTTAGTGAAATGAAAGAAGAAGAGAAGAGGTGAGTGAGAGGGAAAGATGTTTTATCCAGAAAAAAATAAATGCTACTCTTTTATTTTTCAAATTAGATTAAATAGTTTGTCAAGGTACTTGTGTATCTCAGATTCATCAGTATTTCTGCTGATGCCTAGTGTTATAAATACACATTTCCCTTCTGGCTATACTGCCCTTTCTGATGAAGATGAATCTGAGACATTCAGGTGCACATTACCAAAAAGAGTTTGTTCTCTTCAGACCTAGCTCTTTTTCTATTTTCTTGATTTTCAGAGACAATAAAAATGAATGCAATTAGAGCAGGCTGGCACTTCAGCAAACTCTTGTGGGTATATCACTTGGAAAAACAGAACTGCGAGGACGGTTGATTTTGTAAAGAAGATATTAAACTGGGACTTAGAATATTTGGATCCAATTCCTAAGCTCTGCTACTAACTTGCTGTGTGACATGGAGGAAGTCACTTTAATTGTAGAGTTTGTCAAAAATTTTCCATCAAAACTTTTTTTAAAACACAAAATGATTAAATAAAGATGTTTGTAAATAAAAATTGATTGTCATCATTTTTTTCCACTAAGAAAATCCCAAAACTGTTTGACAGAAACAAAACTTTATTTTATTTTACTGAATTTTTTGATCAGGAAACAAATGTGTTGAGCAAATCTCAGAACTAAGAAGGTATTCTTTCTATAAACAAAAACAAACCCCAGGTGAGGGAAACAGAAGGGGTCCAGGAAACTTCGTGAATTTCACCTGGTGAAGTTCCCAGAGAATGTTTTCCTAAAGTGGGAAGAGATAGGGAGTTGAGGAGCATGGCCAAGCCCTGGAAACTCCAACCTCCTGGTGGTTCTACCTCTCTCAGTTGGTTGCATGGCTCCCCGGGGTGTTGTGATGCAACTGTAGCTGTGCTTGCACTATCTTCTTCCCTGAGGAAGAGACAGCATGAAGGGAGAGTTAATGCTGCTCCTATTAGAATAGCATAGCTGAATTTGCTGGCAATATTTCGCCCAGCTCTTAAAGGGAGCAATGCTACTGCCTGGTCTTGGTCTTCTTGTCCTCAGAATGGGTCTCCAGAACTGTGAAGCTCTGATTTTTTTTTCTATGTATTTGTTATGACATCTTTTGACCCAAGTGGTTAGTCAATATTTGGGGTCTCATGGGTTGCTTCCATTGTTTCTTGTTAGTTGGAGAAATTGATGATAGTCAAATATTTCATTGATGCAATCCTGTTTATTTACAAAGGATGTACACAAAGTCCTGTTTCAATTTCCTTGCTCATAATTTGAGGGCAAGTCAACATTAGAATCACTACAGCGGTGCAGCTGGATCGATGTCTGCTAGTGCAGATGCTCTATGCCAAGGGGAGAGAGCTCTCCTGGCAGCATAATTACTCTACCTCCACAAGCAGCAGTAGCTATGTCTGCGGGAGAGCTTCCAAACCGACACCTAGGTCAGTGTAACTTACATCGCTCAGCGGGGTGGCTTATTCATACCCTTAAGTGACATAAGTTATACCGAAGTAAGTGCTAGTGTGTACAAGCCCTCAGGTGGGCATCTCCAGCTGGCACGCTGCCTAACAGCTCTCTTCCAGGTCTCAAGACTATGCTACCAGTGCTTCTTGTCCTCCTGGATGGCTTTCTGGCTGCTTCTGACACACAGTCCTACCAAATAATCCCCAGCCTCTGAATTTGCTATCACTTCCCCAGGAAACCCCTTGGACTGCATGACCCAGCGCTTGCACGTTCTCTAGTGTTTAGGAGATGGCTTCCATTGTTTCACCTATCACTACACCAAGGGATTGTTCCCTCATTTAGCCTGAATGGAAGGTGGCTGGCATGCCGACCAGCTTCAAAGTAGTCTGTGACTGCCCATAGATCAAAGACACGCTTGCTGGGAGCCACATTTCTCACTTGAAGACTTCATGATGCCATTTCAGGCAACAGATTGCTCAAAAATTATTTGTTTTAACTATGGCTTCAAGGTTTCTGATTGACCAGTTGTGTAACATGGCTTAGTTTCTCCTCTGTGGTTTGATGACTTTATAACAGGAAGAAAATCAAATAGATTTCAAGATGGCCACTTGAACAATTCCATTGCGTATGTTTTTGTCAACAGCCGTTCTTATATTTGCAAGACTTTCACTTTCCACAAACTTTCTTGGTACCAACAAAGCTATTTGTGCTAATGTTCATGGAAACCATATGAAAGGGTTGCTAGTATACTCATAGCACATTTGTAGGTGTGGCTGTCAGGAAGGGCTGCTTGTTTCACTGTCACAGATCCAATTTGGGTTTATACCTGAACGTGTTCTTGGCACAGGGCTGCTCCATTGCTACCCAGCGTGCCTCACTGCCTGGCCTGTTTCTTGATCTCTTAACCACAAACACACACCAGGATGTTACCCAGGTTGTATTTATTCTTCACTTACAAAGTATAACAGAATGCATTGTAGTCTTACAGCAGCAGGACACTTCCATACAGCCTTTTCCCCTCAGCCCAGGTTCACTCTGTACGCTCCCCTGCTTCCTCTTCCTCCCACTTGCATCTTCCCAGATGCTGAGCCAATTGCCTCATTAGCCCAGCAATTGCCACCCAAGTGGCAATAATCCCCAACAGAAACTGATTAATTGGCTTCAATTAAGCCTCCACTCCTCCCAGTGCTGCAGCAACTGCAGTGACCAGGGTATTATTAATAGTGCCCTGTCTCCTCCCCCCTTATTTCACTTAGACCTTTTCTTGCCTCCAGAAGAGCCCTTTGCTGCCAGTGCCTTATCCTCTTTACAGGGTTGGGCTTCCACTGGGGGTTTCTGCGCTCTTCAAGACTAGCCTTCCATGGACCACCAGGGAGGGTCTCCTATCTTCCACCTACAAAAGGTACACTGTGAGGGTGGATGTTTCCCGCACAGCTCCTTTTTGGCCCATTGGTAATCATACCAACCACAACCCATGAGTCTTCCTTCAGTTTACTTTCCTTCTGGCTCATATCAACCCCCATGAATTATCCCCTTACATCAGTGGTTCTCAACCTATTTACCATTGTGGGCCTCGTATGCAGCTCTCCATACCTGTATGGCCCTGAGGATGTCTCATGGGCCACAGCTGTGTGCTGATATGGGCCATAGGCTGAGAACCACTGCCCTAGAGCCACAATCTCAGGATCCCTCTATTCTCCTGGTTTACCTTGCCCCTGGTTCAAGACTATTGGGATATGGGATACGTTGACCCACCAGTACTTCCTTGTCAGGATGTCTCTCTCTCTCCAGTTTGTCCTTCATCCTGTGCCTTGCACATGGCTTGCTCCTCCTGGGAGTCAACCAAGTCTCTGCCCTTCTTCTGCTTTAGATATCCCTGGTCTACCACTCACAGCTTCACTGCCCCCCTACTTGTATTCTTCTTCTCCCCCCAAGTCCTCCAGTGTGTCGGTTTTCTCCAGGGTTATTACACATAGAACTGCAGTGACCAGGGTACTACTTATAGTGCCCTGTCACAGTCCTATAGCAAGAAATGGCTGTAAAAGGAGATTTTAATGAAAAAACATCTTCTATGATCCAAAATGTAGTCTCACGCCATTTTATGCAGCCTGGATTGATTTTTGTGTGTGAGTTTTCTGGAAATGGGTGGTTTATTTGCAATGTTTTAAGAAAAACTTACAACCCTTTTTATTTGTTGTTGTTCTCATCAGAAATCCAACTTGCATGGGCAAATTCACCAATGGTGCACAACATCTGAATTCAGTGCAGCCAGTAACATGAAGGCTAAATCTGTCCCAGTCTCAATTTCATCAGCCCTGAGTAATCACATCTTTTTCATGTTCTTTCTGCAGGATTTATGCTGTTCTTTTGAAAAATCATTTTAAAAACACCAAGATAATTCTATTCTACACTTCAAGGTGTTAGCTTCAGAGAAAACAGATTTCATTGTTTTGTTGTAAAATGTTCCCTGAAACCACCTTTGTCATTTAATAAACAAAATTCAATGTACCTAATTATTTCTTCTTATCCCTTTCCTGTGGATGTCTACAGAGATAAATCAATCTCAAAATGAAGAAAACACACACTCACAAGTGTCATTTCTCACTAAAGGCAATGGGAATTGAAAGCACTCAGACTTGGCAGGAAGTGCTCAGCAGTTCACAGAATTGTTCCAATAACTTCCTGAAAAAGGTCCCCCAAAACATTCCACTCTCAGTTAATAAGGACCAATAAGTACATAAGTTCATTTTTGTAGATGTCGTACATTTAAAAACACAATGGAATATAGAGCTCCCCTCCAAAAGACACTCATATCATCCTAGGGAACCAAATTAAGGATTTCACATATGATTTCCAGCACAATTTTGCCTGGCCTTTGGCACACTGTACACTAACAATTGTCCCTTGTAGTCTTCCGTAGTTGCATAAAAAAGGTTTCACTATGTATTTATATTTTCTTTCCCAGAAACCTCCCTTATAGTCCTGAACTTCAGGTGAACTCATTCTTCTTCTTCAATTTTTTCTACGAGAAAAAAGTTGGTCTAATAACCCACCCCATAACCATTCCAGACTTTTAGCACACACATGGGACCTGAACTGGCATGAGGGTGTGCAGTGGTTCAATTTCTCCTACCTCAGGCCACTTTTGCTTCACTCTATGTGCAAACAAGCCACCAGGGCAAGCAATGACTTTTCCACATGCTGCAGTGGGGTGCTCAAGGTTTGTTCACCTTTTACCTGCCAATATTAATGTAGCACTTCTCTCCTCCTGCATGTGGGAAAAGAACCGTGTGGTGATTGTCAGAGATCAACCTCGCTACCTTCTGTATATCCTTGCAGCATGTACATGGCTGCATACCAGAATTACTTCATTCCCAGGCCAGGAGAAACAACTATTGCCCAGTAACTTCACATGATCCAGTATGTCTGAACTATATGGGTGAGAATATGTCCTCACATATACATTAATTACTCCCACTGACTTTAATAGCAGTAACAATGCAGACTTGGCTATCTGTTCCAACCGGCTCGGCCACATAGAGGTTTGCATACACTGTCCTTATATAGTCTTATTTGTTATATGCTGCAGATTTTCTTCTACTGTTTGGCAAATTGTGTTTTAGGAAATACTAAAAGGCCATTCCTCCTCCCCAAATCTAACAGCTAAAACTAAAACCACAAGCAAGCCCAAA
Organism: Emydura macquarii macquarii; assembly: GCF_026122565.2. Classification (NCBI taxonomy): domain Eukaryota; kingdom Metazoa; phylum Chordata; order Testudines; family Chelidae; genus Emydura; species Emydura macquarii. The sequence continues at coordinate 21,386,499 of NW_027132559.1, forward strand.
ACTGACAGAAAACCTGATGAGCACACATTACTTTCTTATTACTAAATGCAGATGTGGCACAAAATGGCCACACGCACAGAGTATGAATATCTCCTCCTGCCTGTGAAGCTCTTCCACAGCCAGCTGTGCAAATGGTGAGTTATGTCAAGCCTACTTTCCTGCACAGAGCAGTACTGCCAGCCTTTTCTGAAAAGAGCAGCAACTGTATTCATTTTCAGCCAGCACACCAGATTTAGGATACAAAATTGATCAGCAATGCCCACCAGAGTCACATGATCACAAACACCATTTCTATTTCAGATTTAGTATATTACAGGTTAATATGTCTCTTTTCTGAATTCTTTTGGAATTTTAAGTTTAACTTTTAATAGGTGAAGTGCTCTTATTTTCAGGATTGCAACGCTTTCTACTTAGGACAAGCCATAGGTGGAACTGAGACATACACTTCATTGTTTAAATTTGCTTTTAGAAAAACATTTAAGCACATACTTAAAATTAGTTCTGATGTTTCCAGCCCTATACAGCAAGCACATAAGCACATGATTAGCTTTAAACACATGCTTAAATCACATAGACTTCAAAAGGATTTAAACATGCAATTAAGTGCTTCTCTAAATCAGGATCTTAATTTCAACATCTAAATTCTTAAATAATTTAACTGAGTTCTTACCAAAGGAACTCTTTCTTCGTCTTTTCTTTACACTGTTACTGCACCCATAGGTGTACTCATTCAAGTTAAATAATGCGCCTTGTTTTATTTACCTAGTACACTTTTAAAAAGAGTAAGATAAGTAAAAGAGGATCAGATTCACAATTCTGCATTTAAGGCCTCTGTTAAAGACAAAGAATAATTCAATTAATTAATTTGTCTATTGATATAAATGAGATTTAATGATCTAGGAAAGTGAACAAAAAATGTGACTGAATTCTTTGAATATTTAATCTATTAAATTGATGTGTATGTTATCAAAACAATTAATCCCAGCCCTGTTCTACAGATTCCTGCTAACCTTCCACATACTTGAATACATCTTTTTAATGTCTACAAACCCCACACTGAGCATAAACAGAAGAGGGGAGGAGAATCTTCCCAGTTTACAGGCGAGTAGCTTGACCCCACCCACTCGGGCCAATCAGGCCCATAGTTGCAGCCAATAGAACAGTGGCGCACCAGGGGGGCCACACCCCCAGGTGCCGGCCTGTGGAAGGGTGCCGGCCGGGCCCTTGGAGGAGGAGCTGCCCCCTCCACTGACATCTCTGGCAGTCTTACCGACCCGGCCACTCTGCCCCCATGCTGGGTGCATTGAGGGAGCTGTGGGGACTCAGCTGCGCAGGTGCCAGACAGTTTCCCCGCTGCCGCCGGGCGGCCTGGCAGCGTCTGCCCCTCTCACACCTGTTCCCTGCTGGAGGGGCCAGGTCACAGTGGCTGCTGGGGATGTCAACGGGGGTGGCTCCTCCTCCAAGGGCCCGGCCAACGCCCCCACCCCCAGGCCGGCGCCTGGGGGCTTGTCCCCGTCGGTATGCCACTGCTGCCGCCCTCGCTGCTCCCCCACCCCACAGCCGGGGTGGGGAGGGGAGAAGAACTCCTTGCAGCCTTCCCCCCTCCGCCGCGTGGGGGGGTGCAAATATGAATAGTGGCCCCCAAGTGCTAGACACCCAAGGTATGCCACTACAATAGAGGAAACCAGGCCTGCTATAAAGGGAGAGCATAGAGGAGGAAAAGGAGGCAGAAAGGGTTTGGACAGCAAAAAGGTGATATCCCTGCATTGGGCTACCTCCATGAATGCAGCCAGGATACTGAACCAGACTGCTAAACTTAATTAGATGTTAGGGTCACATTATTTAAACCTTTAGTCCTATTTTCAGTTGAAGCTAACATTTGAAAGGCAACTCCTTATAGTTCCTTATCTTAAACACCTACGTGGTAAATATGACTAATGAATAGGTAAGGTATTAGGCACATACCTGTACAGAAAAAAAAAAGTAATGGACAAGATTATTCTCTCAGTTACACAGCTAGAAATCTGCTATAATTCCATTTACTTCTGTTGAGTAAACACACATCAGTGTAACTGACCGCATAATGTGACCAAGTGTGCCAAGTGATTACAAGAAGAGACTGGAAGTCAGCACTGAAATTCCAACCTCAGCTTCACCACTGACTTGTTGTAGGGCAAGTTACTTAGGCCCCCGTTCAGCACAGCAATTAAACTTGGGCGTGTGTGTAAGTTCAAATGAAGTTGAAGTGAAGCAGAAGCTTAAATGCTTTGCTGAAACACAGCCTTAGACTTTCACATGCCTGGTTTTACCCAGCTGTGAGATGAGCATAGTCATACTTACCTGTTTCACTGGAGAGTTGTGATTCCTTGTTTGTAATAAGCTTTGAGAGCCCCAGAATAAAGACACCATATCAAAGTACAATTTTTTTTTTCATAGCACAAGATATTATAATTGCACTGTGATTTATGCAAACATAGGAAAAGATTGCAGAAACTGGTGGAAATTTAAATATGAAAGTACTGTCTTTTTTCGGAATGTTACTATTATTGCTCAAAAAGAAAGAAATAAAATCCTAGCTGATAAAGACATATCTTTTGCTTTCTATTATTATGAACAAGGGAAGCAAATAGTCATTTACAGAGCAAGGCCAATTTTTAATTCATTGACACAGTAATTAAACACCCGTGGTTGGCTCAGGTCAGCTGACTTGGGCTTGCAGGACTCAGGATGTGGGGCTATAAAATTTCCGGTGTCGTTAGGGTCCTCCACCCTCACAGGGTCCCGGAGTTTGAGCTCCAGCCTGAGTCCACATGTCTGCACTGCAATTTTACGGCCCAACTCTCACAGCCTGAGCCCTGAAAGCCTGAGTCAGCTGACACGAGCCAGCCGCAGCTGTGCCATGGGTCTTTTAAACCTGTGTAGACGTACCTAATGATGGTAATAACCAAGGTTTTCTAAAGAACTCAAGCAGATTTTCAAGGGCTCAGCTCTCAGTTAGGCACTTAAGCAAGTGTCCCATTGTGCCACTTACGGCCAGATTTTCAAAAGAGATCAGCACAGTAGTTGTTGAAAATCTGGCCCAGTTTAACTATTCATATGATGAAAGTTAGGCACGTGTTTCATACTTTGCTGAATCAGGGCCTTAATCTGGAGCAATTACATTTACTTCAGTGGAGTTACTCTGGATTTACGAGATCAGATTCTGGTTCTTAATTTCTACTAAAAACTGCCCTGACTGTGCCCAGATAGTTTGTTTGAAAAGGAAAAAATGTATAGACAGCTATATACAAGAAACCCATGGATCACCACATTGCCTTCACAGATCCAGTAGCCATCCCAAACACACCAAAAGAATCTTCTATCTACTACTAGGCCCTCAGATTCCACAGAATATGCTCTGAGGAAAAAGTCTAGAATACACATATTAACCTTGTTAAAACTACCTTTGCCAAATAAGGACATTCCATCAGAGAAGTAGATCACATCATGGAATGGACCACCCAAGGGAGAACCTGCTTCAATACAGAAAAAAGCCCTCCTCCAGCTGCCCACTCCTTATTGTCACTACCACCTCACACTGGAACCCACACAGGGTGTCATTAAACAATTACAATGCATACTTGATGAGGACCATATTCTGAAAGAAATCTTTCCTGAATCCCCTCTTCTGGCCTTCAGACAACCCCCCAACTTCCCTAAGCTCATCCTCAGAAACAAGCTCACCACAGACTAGGACCATGAGTGGTGGGTGAAGCTTCCCCTGGGGAAGGCTAGCTTCCTGTCCTGCATCTTCTGCCTGTGGCCCTGCCCATACTCCATCTCCGCTCTGACCTAGGCCCTGACCTTTCCCCCACTTGGTCCCCCCCATTGCTGGAGGGCTGCAGGAAGCGGAGGGTGGGGTCTCGTAAGGACGGGGGTGTAAGGAGGGAGGTGGTGGGTGAGGAGGTCTTGCCGGGGAGGGGGTTGAGTGTGGAGGATAGGAGTGATGCAGTGGAAGGTGGATGGGGGTGGAGCAAGGGAGGGGGTGAGGGACACGGTGAGCAATGGGTGGGGGATGAGGAGGGACGTGGAGGGTGGGATGGGGTCTCATGAGGGAGAGGGATGGAGGAGAGGAGGGACACATGCGGCAAGGGCAGGGACCTCCAGAAAGGAGCATCCAGGCAGAGGTGGTCAGTAGGAGCCTCAGGGAAGGGACAGAACAGGGATGGGAAGAGGTGGGGCCACCACGGCCCAGGCATCTGATGGCAGATCAGCAGCAACTGTGCCAGGAGAAGCTTAGCCTTGCCTGGCCTCTTATACCCACCACCCATGACCAGGACCTACCAACTCAAAGCAGCACCAGACAGTGCAGACATATCTCCATGGCTACAATGATCATTACCATCCACAACCCAACTTTCATGATCCCTGGGTCCTACCACAATGTGTAGTATACCTCATCCAGTGCACTAGATGCCCAATAACAACTATGTGGTGAACCCAGACAATCAGTAAACTCTTGTATGAACTTACACAGAAAAATGTCAAAAGACAAAAACAGCATAACACCTGTGGGTGAACATTTTTCACACAATGATCACTCCATATTGGATCTCTCAGTCGTTGTCCTCACAGGAAACCTACACAACACTTTTGAAAGGTGAGCTTGGGAGCTGGCATTCATAACTTTGTGAGACACTCAGAATCATGGTCTTAATAAAGCCGCTGGATTTATGGCTTATTACAACAACCTGTAACACACTTGCCCCCCTTTTTTGTCCTATGACTGCAGGGCTGTTAGTGGATCACTTCACCTTGAATGGTCCCTTAGAATATGTGTTTACTACTTATGCTAAACTATCTGTTCCACCTTGTATTTAGCTGTAACACTCTAACTATCTAAGGCTTGAAAACTTGTCTCTTTCATCAATAGAAGTTGGTCCAATATAAGATGTTACCTTACTCACCTTGTGTCTATAATGAAGACAAGGTAGTTGTAGTTTTCACATGTGTGAACAGGTCAAGGTAAATACTAGAGGGAACCTATGTTTTACTTTGACCTGCTAACACATGTTAAAACTACAATTGCCATGTCTTCACTAGTGTAACCCTTCTGCCAGTCAAAGTAGGCCGCAACAAGGGCCAGGTTCAATATCTAGGGGGATCCTTTCAACAATACAATACAAAATCGGCTTGAGCCCCCACTCAGTAACCTGGGACAATTACACACCACCCCTTGGGTGCCTATAGAGTCAATACTTCCCCTCTTGCAAGCACAGAGACTGAGTATAGAAAAGAGACTTTTAATAAAAGGGGAAAAGTAACCCGGCATTAACTTGGGAAAACGCTGCAAGTAGGATTCACGCACATAAAACCATGAACAAAACTCCCACCCCAGAGTACATTGGGCAGTTTCCTTTTGCTTCAGGTTCTTAAGTCCAGCAACAAGAAGTTCCTTTAATGTGCCCCTCCCTTCACAGCACCCCACTCATAGGTGTTGTCCTTAGTCAGGGTAGACAGCATCTAGAGGTGCAGCTGAGGAATTCACCTCCCACCCTGGTGGTAGTGGTGGGGAGGGGCGGAGAAATAAGGCACCTCGCTTGCTTCACTATCCGGACACTACGTTCCAGCCACCCTGCTGGCCACAGGCCACTTACTACTCTGCCAGTCACTCTGCTGGCTGCTCTGCCAGCTGCCCTGCTGGCTGCTCATTGCTTCATGGGCATCTCTGCCAGCTGCCCTGGTGGCTGCTCATTGCTTCATGGGCATCTCTGCCAGTTGCCTGCTAGCCACCCTGCTGGCCGCTCCCCTAGCTGCCTCACTAGCCACACTTTGCCAGTCACTCTGCCAGCTACTCTGCTGCACACCATCACCTTCTGCTACCAACTGCTTCTCCATTATGATCTCTGCAGGTCGGTTTCTTCAGGTTCCACCCAGCTCTCTGATTCTCAGCGATTTCAGTTCTCGGTGATTTCAGCTCTCAGTGGGTGAACCTCAGTGCTGAAGAAGGTCCCTGCTTCTGAATAAGCTTGCAGAACTGGCTGGCATTACCTCCCCTCTCCTCCTGCTGGCAGTACTCTCCCCTAACTATAAATTCTCCCAGTGGATGGGTTCAGCTCTAGTGAGCACATAACAAAACAAAAGACTCCTACTGGAATCCCAATTAGCTCTATCTTTGAGCAGTGGGGGCGGGGGAGGTTTAACCAAGCCTGGGGCTCTTAGGCAGAGCCCACACTCCCAGACAGGAATACTTGTCCCTACTCCCTATTCACCTTCACAGGGCTCTGGCATCCGAGCTCCTTGCTTAGCTGGTTCGGTTCAGATGATAGTGATCCTTCAATCAGAACAGGCTAAGCACAGCTCTGCTGCCCTTTGCTCATACAATAAGGGGAACAACATTTCATTACCCCTGCATTTGACACTAAAGTGAATTGTAACCCAACATCAGCCAAAGGGATTATTTGGGCAAATTAGTTCCATCATGGTGAGCACCTAAGCAGAGCAGGTGTGCTCATGGAAATACAGTCTGGCCATGATGCCTGCTCGACAGGACATTCGGACCCTGCTTACACTAGGATTTTACTCCATGTTAGTTTCATGTTAGGCATCGTGTATTAAGAAGACACCTTTTTTCCTAAGGCTTTGTCAAACTAAGGTCTAAGAGATCTTGGAGACTGCATTTCAGAGCCCAGTCTGCCTATTAAATAAAGTGGTTTCTGATGGGTCTTATACACTGTTAAGTGACGAAGGTATTTCACCTGGGTGGGTGAAGTTTTCCTAAGGCCATGCCTACACTAGAAACTTTTGCCCGTATAATAATGTTGTTTAGGGGTGTAAATTTTTGCAACATTTCTCTACCAGCAAAAGCCCTAGTGTAGACACAGTTATAAAAAGCAAAAGGGTGCTTTTGGTGGAATAGCTTATTTTGCTTGGGGCTGATATGAAGTATAAGGACTCTTTTGCTGATATAAACTGCATCTACACCAGAAAACATTTGCTGATCTAAAGCTGACTCTGATCCCCTCCCCTCTCTTGGTTATTGTTTTTGTTGTTTTGTCCCATGATTATCACGTCAGACCATGAAGTCTGAGAATGAATTTGGCAGCTCAAGTCCTTTGTAAGGGCTTGATCCAAAGTGCCCTATCTGAAAAACGTCACTTTCCTTACAATATTACATTCAAAAGCATGGGCAGGTGTTAAAGCCTACTCCCGACACATCTTGCAGAGTATATATATCTTGGCCCCATCTCTATTGATTTTCATTCCTGCAGTGTGCCCTGCCTGTAATCTCACAATAATGGATATTATTTTTTAGATGCTTTGATATCATTCAGAGGATCTTTCATCTTTTGACCATTTACTTCAGCTAATATTTTCCTTGATAGAGCACAATATCCTCGACCATTGTCCTTCCAGACTAAGTTTCTGATCTTTGAATTTTAGCCAGGTCACCAGCTACATCATTTCCATAAATGCTAACGTGATAGAATCCATTGAAAAAATCAGTTTATTGCTTTGCTTTCTCACTCATCAAACCTCCTTATGAATTTCATTGTTGGTAGCATTCTGGTTTCTCCTAAAGGAACTGAGCATCATTGCCTGTGAGTCAACAGACATCACAACATCCAGCTCTATTTCTGCCTTATTTCTTGCAGTGCAATGAGAATAGATTTCCATTTGCCCACATAGTTGGAGCTGAATATGCTGAACGATGCTCTTGTACTTTCTCCATTAAGCCACTGGATGAAGACACCACAACTGCCATTCTTGAAGGATTTGTCTGATGAGCCATCAGTGTACATGTGAATCTGTTCACCTTATGACATACCATTGGATGTTTTTTTCTACCTCTCTTGGTTATTACTGTTATGTTCACAGCAAACACACAGATGAAAACTTTAATACTCTTGCTGGAAGGCTGCACTGTAACTCTACTTTATTTGTTAGCATTCAGAATGATTACACACAAGACCCCCAAAACAGTGAGAAAACAGGCTGCCCCCTAAGGTAGCAAGGCACAACTCACCTCACCTTGCATTCAGCTGGCTTTTTCCAAACTGGTTGTCTGCTGCCTGACTCAGATGGCCTAGATAACATGGCCTCACTCCAAGCCCCTAAGCCTGCAAGTAGGACCAGGAAATTCCTCAGAGTTAAAAGTGCTAACTTGTCATTTTTAACCATTTTCCAATATTCCACAATTAAATTGTACTTTATTGGAAGACATTCTCGGTCTGTCACACCATGCACAAACATGGCTGCAGAAAACATTCTGTGCCATGATGGGTTTTTATTTTTTTTTCCAAATTGGAGAGAAAAGATAGCAGTGTATGACCATGTTAGAGAATCATATTTTAACCATGGTTAAAATCTACAGTTATGAAATGTACTTTTTTTTTCTGTGCACACAGGCATGTATAAATCAGGGTATAATATGATTTGGCCAAAACTTTTTTTTAATGTAAATCACTGTCAAGCTGCCCATTGTGGAATTAGAAGTCTGAACCCCTTTGCTGATGGCTTGCTTGGCTGAAGAAAAGATTTTCATTTGTTTAATTTATAGCTAAAGATAAATTGTAGGAACAACTGACATAGTGAAGTTAGAAAAATGTAAAAAAAAAAAATAAAAAAAGTACAACAGATCCTTGGTTTTTAGTGCTCCTCTAATGCAAATCATAGCAAAGCTCAGCTCTTCTCCAGAATATAGTCTACTTTCAATTACAACTGTGCAACCCTTTTGCAGCTAATGGGGTAGTGTGACCTGCCATCATCCCACTCCTGCCTCTTTTCCATTCATGAATGGCTCAGAGATCATCTTCTGGTCAAACGCCTTGTGCAATTTAGTGTTCTCCCCACCAACCTTACAAACGTATGCAGTTGTGTGTTTACAATAGCATACACTCCTTAGCTCACTCAACCAAGGAGGGCAAGGCAGAAGGTATCTTCCCCCTCAGAGATCTCTCCTGGCTCTGACTCTCAAAAACCTATCAGTCTCTCTCCTCCCACAAAGCACTTCTTTCCTGTGCCTATTTACTTTCTGGACTAATGAGTTAATTCGCCTGGTAGCTCTCTTCCCACCCATCCCTAATCTATCAATTAGGCACAGCTCTGCCCCTCAGGTTTACTCCAGGGTGATTTAATTGGTGATCCAGTGATCAGAGTTGCTCAGCACTCTGTCACAAGTAGTTAAAACGAGGTAACCAGGTGATCACCTTGGCCTTGTATTCTTAGTTGTTCCTTAAGTTCATTAAACAGGTGTGGGGTATAATTAATCAAAAGAAAATCATAGGCTACTTCTGTATTTACAGACTATGTCATAAGCAAATGTAGAATCAAAACATGGTTGCCACTGCCTGTGTGCACCTGTCTGGGCATAGGGTACCTGGTCTCTTTTCCTTTCTCACATGAGCAGCTGTAACGTGGCTGCTTGCACTCTCCAAGCTTCAAAGGGGTTGCCACCCACTACTGGCAGAGTTGCACAAGCCAGAGGCTGTGATTTAGTGCCATCAACCTGCTTCCGATATGGCGTAATTATTCTAAAATGAAGTCATGTTTACTCCACAATAGAGTGTCTATGTGGGGAGCTATTCTAGAATAGATATTGTGGAATAGTTTATTCTTCCATAGTTGCACCAGGCATTTACCTGTGTAGACAAGTCCATAGTATGCAGCTCTTGTCACTCAGTTGCTTCACATACTTGCTCTGAAAATTCAGGCTGTAAGAGCCAAAACTGAGCCCACACATCCTATTTTGCCCTGAAATACTCACCCACAACTCCCACTGATTTCAATACACAAAACATATCTGAGATCTGAACAGAGCCACACTCTAGTAAACAAAAATGTGAAATATGTTGCCAGGTGGATCATTTGCTATTGCTTTGTCTGCATGTACAGCATGTGGGTTTCCTCTGTACACAAATACTGCAGTTAATTAAACAAACACATGAAATCACTTATTAACTCTCTACACAATATTTAACATTCCTAAGAGTTAACAATCTAAATCTGCTTTATGTAAGATTTTTGCTTGGGAAATGAGTCAAACTTTGTGAATGTCAATAGTGTCTCATCACTGGTTTTCAAAATGGTCATGGTCATGGAATGAGTCAATTTCAATAGTGTCTGAAAAGAGAAGCTGACAGGTCAAATCTATTTTTATAGAGATTATCAAGAATGTGGTAGCTTTTGAAACACCTACTGCAGATGTCCGCAATGTAAGCTTCTATCATGTAATAATATAACAGCACCAGCACATGCATTTCACTGGTTTCATAAAAATAAGTATATACCCAGTACTCATTCACTCCTGTGCAGAGGGCCCACATAAACATATGCACCACTTAAATTTGATTGTGAGACCTTAACTGGCGTTGAAGTAGAGCATTTACAAGTCTGCTCCACAGGGTTAATTTCACCCCTGTTAAACAATTCCAAAACTAGGAGAAAAATATGTTCAACTGATATTTATATCTGGGATGTATTTTGGTATATTTATTAATACATTGAAAAATACATACTCCGGATAGATTAAATATTTTGATTCTCTTCCAGGAAAGAGGGCTGTTTAATATGAATTCAGGGCTCAATCCAAATGTCCTTCGTACTAGGTAAAACCATCCTTGATTTTAATATTTTTTGTTGTTTTTTTTTTAAATGTGAGGAAGGACTGACAAAGACTTTTGAGTCTAAAAATGCCTCTATAAGGAGTGCAACATTCCTGCTGTCGGCCAGTAACCCTGCAGGGAAATGAGGGGTGGTGAGAAGGTAACTTCCTGCCATCAGAAAGCTGCCAGTAAATGGAAGCTTTGGAAGTCATTTGAAAGGGCAGAAAAAGGGATAGAGCTTGATACTCAGGAGAACAATTGTTATTAATTATTATTAATTAGTATTATTATTGTTATTAATTATTATTGCATCACTAGTTCTCAGTTGAGATTTGGGCTTCATTGTGCTAGATATGGGAGATAGATACACTGCAAGAAACAGTCCATGCCGCAATGAGCTTACAATCTAAACAGAAAAGACAAAGAAGGTCCCTGCTTCTCCAATGGCTCTGAATAAGGTAGCAGAACTGGCTGGCATTACCTCCCCTCTTCTCCTGCTGGCAGTACTCTCCCCCAACTACAAATTCTCCCTGAAGGCCCTGAGTCTCCAGATTGGATCTTCAGAGGACATGCGGAGGGAGAAATCCCTTTCTATTTCCATACAGAGTCTCAGCAGAAGGCCAGGCCCTGCCTGGCTGTTTGTGGGCATTGTTACCTGGTTTTTCAGTTTGCTATGAATTAAAATAAATAAATTAATTAATTAAATTAATTTTGGAAAACCCAACAAAGAACTTTTGGCAAATCAAAATGTTGAAAAATATTGTTTCTGCTTAAACAAAATGTGTTTTGATTTCAAGCTTTTCTTACAGTTAATAAAAATTTTTAACAATAAACCATGAGGAAATTTTGAAATGTAAAGTCATTTCAAATCGAAATATCAAAATATTTCATTTTGACTTTTTCAGAGTTTTTGTTTTTTTGCGACAGATAAGTTGGCAAAATGACATGAATTCATTAAATGTTGCAGTGTTGCTGAATCTAGTTTTTGCCAAAAAAAAAAAAGTTTCTAATGAAAAATTGTACTCATCTCACTTCTAACAAAGTCTTCATATATGAATTTGTTGCAATGATTAAGAAAACTGTGTATGAAATTTTACATTTGGAATCTTTAAATGTCTGTTTTGTCAAGCACATGAGGTAAGAAAGGCTCTGTTCTCTTTCCTGGAACATATTCGTGTATTTCGTCCTCAGTTTATGACTAAAGGCTTTGGAGCCACCCCCCTAGCTTATTCATTACTGAGAGAACTTATACTGTGTCTCTTACACAGATAGACGCGGAAGCAGTTGTGCAGGTTTGTGTTATTTTGGATGGTACATTATTACTTTGAATCTAATAATTTTAATACTTAACACTAGAGCTTTATCCCAATACTGCCCGTATCTGTCCCTTCCATATCTGCAGCATGGTACACAAGAGTAAAAAAAATACACAGAAGACAATATGTCTTCCAAATGCACAGTCTGAGCATGTTACTTTTCCTTTCCCACTTGCTTCTTTCTCTCCCACCCTAGGGCGAAACTCCAGCAGCAACCAGACCAGTTCTCCTGGTTTCAGGTATAATCGGAAATAAACTGAAAGCACCTATGGGTAACGTAGTTTCTGCTGCCTTACAATCTGTTTAAACAGGTGGTGCTTAGCAGAAGTAGGACTGCAAATCCCAGAGGGCATTTGCTTACAAGCCTTAAGAGACACAAAGTGAGTGCGGAGCAGCTAACTTAACCCTGTTTGTTGTAGTAAGTGACATTCTTCAAAGCCAGCACGGAAATAGGCACACTTTATACAGTGCAAACCTCCCAAACAATGTCATAATTTGGATCTGAATGAAAGCAGTTGCTGCTTGTTTCCATAACAGTAAGTTTTTGCTCTTTTTAAAGAATTAACTTTGTTATTGTTATTTCTATTTTAATTAATGCTTGGCTATTGGCGTGGTAGGAGACTATCTGAGAACCTAGAAAGACGCATTAAAATATTGGGGGAAGATGGTGCTCTTCTTCCTTCATGAATCCAATGGAATAAAGCCATTATTAATTTGTTAGTCTTTTAATGGTCATAGCCAAAACCCACTGGAGTCAATGGAAAGATGCCTATTGTCTTCAACAGGTTTTGGATTAGACCCTAGTTTTGTGAGCTGAGTCAATGAAGTTTGAAGCATCCCATAATCATACTGATTAGAAACAAAAAATATCTTGGAGGCCGGAAGGACGGAAGTAAAGAAAATGTATAAATATGAATATTAAGGGAAGAAAAAAATCTGAAAGTTAAATGTCCTCAAGACACTGACAAAAAATAAAGGGGTATTTGCATGACTAAAACATTATGTGTAGAGCTAGTCAAAGTTTCTTCTTTCAATAAACTGGGGGGAAATCAATTTTTCCATAAAACATTCCCTATTTTCTGACCAATTGTAGAGCCAGTCAAAAATTGTTAATTACAAAATTTCAAATTTTGGTGAAAATACTAAAAAAATTCTGAAAAAAATGGATTTTGTTCCTGTTTTGACCAGCTTTCATTATGAAATATTGAACAGCAATACATACTTTGTGTCCCAAAATTTTCTAGAACAAAATACCCTGTCTTTAATGAATTTTAGGAAGGTAGGAATTGCCATACTGGAACAGACTAATTTCTTCTCTAGTCTGATATCTTGTCCTTCACAACTGCCAGTGCCAGATACTCTTGAGTAAGGTGTAAAACTCACATGTTCTACTGAATTGCACAGCGTTATAGCATGGGGGAAGCAATGGTGGAGTTAATGGGGATTAAACAGCTGGTAATCATTTTGCTTTAGGGTATAAAATAATATTTACCTGAGCAATATTAAAGAATGGACTGGCACCTGTAGTTACACAGGCTAAGTTATTTAGCACGATGATATCTTGTGGCACTGTGTTCACCAGGCTAATTATATATTACATTCAAAGTCCTATTATCTACTTAAATGTGTTGCCTTTTAACATTTTGTGTTCTATTGGCCTTTATTAAGGGAAAGATAAATGGGAGCACTTGACTGACTTTTTCCTCTGCCATTCACACTTCTGTATAACCCTCTATCATGCCTCATTTTACTCCTTTTTCTACAGCAAATAGTAGTTCAAATTCCCTGAAGGACTACGTTAGCCCGTGCTGGTGTAAATTCTTGCAGTGATCTCTTCAGTCAAACCTCCACCCTTGAACTTCAAGGGCCCACAGGGTGGGGAATTATAAGGAGCTCACACAGTGAAATAAATAGAAGTTACTTATTAAAAAGAGGCGTGATCAGGCCTGAGCAGCCAGACAGTCCACCTAGTCAGCAGCTCTCCAGAGAATTTTCCATCAGCAGAGCTCAGTAGAAATTCAAGCGATCTCCCCACCTCTCCCCATATTCCCCATAATGGAAAACACAGAAGGAGGAGGGAAAAAACAACCTGGGCAACTTGAGAGTGTCTCTTTCTTGAGATGCATGGAGCTTTTACTGTCATGAGGAACTTTGCTCAATTTGAACCCTAGTCTCTTTAAAATTTCTCCTGATATGGAGTCCCCTCCTGCCTCTCTCATCTCTTTTCCTACATTTCTCTGTAGATTTTCTACTTTTGACATGTATTTTCTGAAATGTCCTTTCCAGAAACTGATCTCTACGGTGAAGTAGGGCTATATACAGTGACAGATTAAGGCATGGGCCCAAGGGGCCTCTGTCCAGGGATCCTGGCCAATTTGGGGGCCCTGCTTCTCCTCTTCCCCCCTGAAACCTCACCCCTTGGCCAGGCCAGCAGCCAGAGCCAGGCCATGGTAAGAGTCACCCAGGGAACCCGGGCTGCTGTGGGGAGACCTTGACCCTTCATCTGTCCTGGGGGAGGAGGCCCGAGAGCAGCCCCAGGCCTGTGTCCCCGGGACACACCAGTCAAGGCAGGCGCAGAGTCGGGGGATCCCCACAATGGTCTGTGCTCCCTGGGCGGCCCTGACCATGGCCAGGCTTTCGCTCCTAGCCTGTCCAGGAAGCAGGGCAATGGGAGAAGGGGAGGAGGTGGGGCCCCATGGTGGGGGGGAGGGGGGGGTTGGCACCACCAGAAGGGGCTGCACTTCACGGCAGGGGAGCCTTATCAACTCCTCCACAATGAAGCACAGACCTAGTTGCTGCCGCATCACACCTGCCCAAGGCTACTATGCCCATGTTAAAAAGTAGGGGGGCATGGCTCTGCTGGCACTTCTGGTTTTGGTGCCCCTTAGCCCCCTAGGATGTGTGGGGCCCAAAAGTTCTTTGTGCTAAGGGCCCCAATAAATCTTAATCCGCCTTTGGCTATACATCAATTTGTCTATGGTAGTGGCTCTATAATATTTTCCTTATTCATTTTTATCCACTTCCTAATGCAGCCTAACATCTTATTCACTTATATATTGAGCCAACACTGTCAAGTTATTCATAATGACAGTTTGACTTTTCCTGAGAAAATTACAGTTAATTCAGAATCCATCAGCGTGAATCAGTAATTTAAATGGTTCCTTCCATAAGTGCCTTTCCAAGCACTTATCTGCTGTGTCGCCCAGTAAACTAGTTTTGGTAGGCCCTTCTGAATTACTCCCATCTTTCGGAGCTTTAATTAACCTAACTAATTTGGGTCATCATTAAATATTACCATCTCACTTTTCTCCCCCTCTTTCAGAGTTTAAAAGTATATGTACATGATGAATAGATGTATTTACATTGAGTAACAAGCCCAAGTGCTGGGGCACTGCACTGTAAGTAAAGTTTATTAAGACAAAATAGGGCCCAGAATCATTAAATATCAGGAGTTTTCCCAAAATATCACTCCACTATGGGATCCCCTTAAAACACAAAGGGCTGAATTCTCAGGTACACTGGAACAGGCCCACCACCTCTCACCTCCCTGATTCTAGGAGGAGCTGAGATCTGGATCAGCCCTTGACATAAGTGGGAGCAGACTTTCAGCTTCTCCAATCTGCACCAGCATGTAACTGCTCCAAAGGGCTCCCTGCTTTGCTGGCAGGGATTGCCTGAGCGCAGCATGTTCAGCTTCAGCCCCTCCTACCATGTATATTGGGATGGAGGACTTGGTTGACTGTGCTGGCTCTAGGCTAGCCTAAGGATACGTCTACACTACAATTAGACATCTGCTAAGAAAGAAGTGGGACCACTAAGCCCTGAGGATGGGGTGGAAGTTAAGGATAATTTAGGCATGGCCCAATATCTAAACAAATACTTTGCCTCCGTTTTTAATGAGGTTAATGAAGAGTTTGGGGATAGTGGCAGGTGTCTAATGGGAATGAGGATATGGAGGTTGAAATTACCACATCCGAGGCAGAAGCCAAACTCAAACAGCTTAATGGGACTAAACTGGGGGGCCTGGATAATCTCCATCCAAGAATATTAAAGGAACTGATACATGAAATTGCAAACCCATTATCAAGGATTTTTAATGAATCTGTAAACTCAGGGGTTGTACCGTATGACTGGAGAGTTGCTAACATAGTTCCTATTTTTAAGAAAGGGGAAAAAAATAATCCAGGTAACTATAGGCCTGTTAGTCTGATCTCAGTAATATGCAAGGTCCAGAAAATTTTTTTGAAAGAGAAAGTAGTTAAGGACATTAAGATTAACGGTAATTGGGACAAAATACAATCTGGCTTTATAAAAGGTAGATTGTGCCAGACCAACCTGATCTCCTTTTTTGAGAAGATAACATTTTTTAAACAAAGGGAATGCAATGGATCTAATTTACTGAGGTTTCAGTAAGGCATTTGATACAGTTCCATATGGGGAATTATGAGTTAAATTGGAAAAGATGGGAATTAATATGAAAATTGAAAGGTGGATAAGGAACTGGTTAAAGGTGAGTGTACAATGGGCCATGCTGAAAGGTGAACTGTCAGGCTGGAGGGACGTTATTAGTAGAGTTCCTCAGGGATCAGTCTTGGGACCAGTCTTATTTAACCTTTTATTACTGACCTTGGAACAAAAAGTGGGAGTGTTCAGATGATAGAAAACTGGGAGGTATTGCCAATACAGAGAATGATTGGGATATCATACAAGAAGATCTGGATGACCTTGTAAACTAGAGTAATAGAAATAGGATGAAATTTAATAGTGGAAAAAGTGCAAGTTAATGCATTTAGGAATTAGTAAGAATTCTTGCTATAAACTGCGGACACATCAATTGGAAGTGACAGAGGAGGAGAAGGATCTGCGCATATTGGTTGATCACAGGATGACTATGAGCCGCTGATGTGATGTGGCCATGAAAAAAGCTAACACAGTCTTAGGATGCATCAGGTGAGGTATTTCCAGTAGAGACAGGGAAATGTTAGTACCATTGTAAAAGGTGCTGGTGAGACCTCATCTGGAATATTGTGTGCAATTCTGGTCCCCCATGTTTAAGAAAAATCAATTCAAACTGGAACAGGTGAAGAGAAGGGCTACCTGGCTGATCCGAGGAGTAGAAAACCTGCCTTATGAGAGGAAACTCAAAGAGCTTGGCTTATTTAGCCTAGCCAAAGGAAGGTTGAGGGGAGATATGATTGCTCTCTATAAATACAATAGAGGGATAAATACCAGAGAGGGAGAGGAGTTATTGAAGTTCAGTGCCAATGTGGACACAAGAACAAATGGATATAAATTGGCAATCAGGAAGTTAGACTTGAAATTAGATGAAGGTTTCTAACTATCAGAGGAGTGAAGTTCTGGAATAACCTTCCAAAGGTGAGCAGTGGGGGCAAAAGCTAGCTAGCTTCAAGACTGAGCTTGATAGGTTTATGGAGGGGACGGTATGATGGGACAGCCCAATTTGGCAATTAATGGATCTCTGAGTACTAGCAGTAAATATGCCCAATGGCCTGTGGTGGGATGTTAGATGGGTGGGTTCTGAGTTACTACAGAGAATTCTTTCCAGGTGTCTAACTGGTGAATCTTGCCCACATGCTCAGGGTTTAGCTGATCACCACATTTGGCGTTGGCAGGGAATTTCCCCCCAGGGCAGATTGACAGAAGCCCTGGGGTTTTTTGCCTTCCTCTGTAGCATGGGGCATGGGTCACTTGTTGGTGGATTCTCTGTATCTTAAAGTCTTTAAACCATGATTTGAGACTTCTGTAACTCAGTCATAGGTTGTGTGTCTATCACAGGAGTGGGTGGGTGAGGTTCTGTGGCCTGTGTTGTGCAGGAGGTCAGACTAGATGATCATATTGGTCCCTTCTGGCCTTAAAGTCTATAAGCTGACTTGGCTTGGGCTGCAGCACTGTTTAATTGTGGTGTAGACATTTGGGCTCGGGCTCCGGCCTGAGCTCTGAGACCCTCCCAGCTCGCAGAATCACAGGGCTAGTTGCCCTGTAGACATTCCCTAAAATTCCCCAATAATAGGCCTGAGACACTTCCCTTTAGAGCAGCTTTAACTCCAGTCCCCAGAGGGCCCTGGTGCAATAGGTCAGGGGCTCCCTTCCTGATTCCAAAAATCTACCACCTTGTAGCTTCCACACAGCCCCAATCGAACCTCCAGGTCTCTAGCTTCTCCCTAGCTCCTCACCAGCCCCAATCAACCCTCCTCCCTGCCCCTCCGAACCCCCAGCTCCTGCCTAGCTACCCCGTAGTCCCAATCCAGACCTCCTGTCCCCCACCTCCTAAATAGCTTCCCATCAGCTCCTCCTACTCTCCCTCACTCCTCTTTAGTTCTGCTCTAGCTGTCCTTGCTCTTCCTCAACCCCCCTCCAGCCTCCTTCCATCCAACCCTCAGCTACCCTAGCCCCATTCTAATCACCTCCTCAGGCTCTTTTAACTCCCTTCTGCCCCCTATTGCCCTGATCCACTCCCCTCAGCCCTGTTTCAGACCTGCCACAAGCCTTCCCTCAGCTCCTTCCCTCAGGGAGCTCCCTACCTCCACGTCTGTCCCAGTCCCCTACCAAGCCCATTCCCCCAGGTCTGGTCCAGACCCCCCCACACCAAGCTCCACTCCAACCCCCTTTTCCCACCCTCAACAGCTCCAATCCAGCCCTCCCGCTCCATCCAGTTCTGCTCCAACCCCCCCATCACCTTGCTTTAATTTAGCCCCCTCAACTTCCCTTCAGCCAACCCTCCCCCTTTTCATGCAAAGCAGCTGATACTTTTACCTTGTGCTCCATCTCTGGAGGGAAGGGGGCCTGTGTCCAGGCTGCCCCCTTGCCCCTGCACAACCTCCATTGTTGTTATCCCCCCATGCCTTCACTGTACATCTTTGCCAGCAATTCATGCCCAGGGTCAGGCATCTCCATGGCTGGAGGGAGCCCCATTCCCAGCCTCCCCCATGCCCCAGGGGACCAGTGAGCCCCCCTCTGGTAGGGCCTTCATAACCTCATGGGTTCTGGCACTGTACCACTGTAGTTACACCATTGCTTAACTACTCTTTGCACCAACAGAGGATTTCTCAGTGAAGATTGATGAAAATAAATAATTTCTCTGTAGCTTCCATATCCTCAGTGGTTGTTCCATAGTCTCTGATGGTCTAGAAGGTGCTGAAAGACCGTGTTGTACTTAAAAAACTGACTTTTTGCCTTTGTATCTAACTATTTGTAATTTAGAATTCCTCTTGCCTTTTTAATATCCATTTTACAGTTAGCTGCCACTTCTCTTGTTCTTCAGTTTCATTTTACAGCTTTTTAAAATAATGAATTTTTTTTTTTTAGGTTCTTATGTGCCCCTCACTACTGAGGTATCCAAAGACCTTGCACGCCTTAATGTATTTATCCTCACAACAGCACTATGAGGGATGGAAGTGCTATTATCCTCCTTTTACCCCTAGAGCAGGGATTACTTGGCATTGGAGATGGACTCAGGAGATTTTGGGTCAACCCCTGGCTCTGCCATAAACTTCCTGGGTGACTTTGGACAAATCATTTAATCTCTCTATGCCTCAGTCTCAGGGAGCACATGGATATAGAATACTTCCCTGCCTCAAAGGGGAGATGAAGGTGTATTCATTCATGTTTGTGAGGTGCTCAGGCACTTCAGTGATAGGCATCAAATAAGTACTTACACAGATACATTATCTACACTGCCTTGGTTTGCCTCAAACTCTGAATAGGAAGGGACCATTTTTAGTTAAATTTGTCTATTACCTTTTAGCTCAAACTATAAACAACAGTGCCTGTCCATCAGGAACTGTACTGAGGTAACCAACTGATCTCAGAGACCACAGAACAGCTGTCACATCAGTTTTATCATTTAACACTTTGTAAAGCACTGTATAAATGCAAATTATTAGCATT
Source organism: Emydura macquarii macquarii (assembly GCF_026122565.2). Classification (NCBI taxonomy): domain Eukaryota; kingdom Metazoa; phylum Chordata; order Testudines; family Chelidae; genus Emydura; species Emydura macquarii. The sequence continues at coordinate 21,406,306 of NW_027132559.1, forward strand.
AACATATTATTAATAAAACTTTTGGTCACTACTGATATGAGCTAGAATCAACTCTGTGACCTAGCAGTGACAAGCTCTATGTCTTCATGACAGTCACCTGACCCTCCCATTACCAAATCTCTGGATATTTTAAGTGCAATACATTTATATAAACATTCCGGCATCGGCAGTGCTGAAGCTTGTAGAAGATTATATAATTAAGGGGAAACTGTTTCACCCATGGACTAATAATTTAGAGAAAAATTGTCATGGGGCACCCTTTTAAAAAAAAACAACCCCAAAACTCATGATCTCCTCCAACACTACATATCTGATCACTAGAGAGAGGTACAGGGTGGATGAACTCATTACAATATGTGCACCTATCCAGGATCCATTAGTCTCAATTTAATAGGATTTTGCTGAAGGTGGTTGTTGGACAAGGCTTGGAGTCTAGGATCCTCTATTTTATTCATAGAACTGGTACAGTTCAGATGGCTCAAGCTGCCCTACATCATCCAGGGATGAAAGTTCAGTGATCTGAAGGAGAGCATATTTAGTCTCTATGCTCAGTCTGTCCTCCTCCTCCCTACTGAAACTACTGAGTCTCTTTTTTTTAATGTAGACTCTTGACCTGGATTGGTGACCTGTTAGAAATGAGTTAGTGGTCTCAAACAGCCATTAAATTGAAACTGAAGTCAAGGCAGACATACAGATGTGAAAACCTCATTTCCAGTTTCCCAACCCATCCAGTCAGCTCCCAGTTACTCTACTAGAAGAGCTTTACTGCCATGTAATAGGAATCAAGCTCAGTAGCCTTCAGATTAAAATCTACAATGTCTTTTAAAAAATATAATTGTCCCACTGTAGGATACCAGGTAGTACTTTCATTGGAGGGCTTGAGGATGTTCCTGGGTTCCTTTGGGGAGTTGAGGGCTGCCTGCACCTTTAAATGGTCTCTGATATAGCTGCTGGCTAAATTCAGATAGAAGAGCCTCACTAACCTGGAAAGGGATCAGGGATTTCATAGATTCCTAAAAGTCAGAAAGGACCATTATCATCATCTAGTCTGACCTCCTGTACATTGTAGTCCACAGAACCTCACCCACCCACTCCTGTAATAGACCCTCTCATCTAACCTCTGGCTAAGTTACTGAAGTCTTCAAATCATGATTTAAAGACTTCAAGTTACAGAGAATCCACCATTTACACTAGTTTAAACAAGCAAGTGATCTATGCCCTATTCTGCAGAGGAAGGTGAAAACCTCTGTAAATCTACTCCATGGAGTTCTGCTATGCGGTGACTATTTACCATTCACAATGAAACCACGGACCCTATAATGGACACAGAGTCGGAATGCTAACCTCACCATTAATTTGCATGCCAAGAGGTACTCATTTCTTAAAAAGTTAACTTTTGTACCAGAATTGGATACCGCTGGCCACACTTTAAAATCAATTGTTCATTTCAAAGGGTATTTTGCACATGAATCAATAGCAACGCATCACCTACAAAGCAAAGAATGACTGAACCAATTTATGGTTGAACCAACCTCTTTGATAGGGAAGTTCTCTTAACGCAGATATCAAATACACTATTTACAAGCAGCAAGAAATTATTTTTAGTACAGGTTTCTTTTTATCTGTATGCTGCATTTTGCCTGAAGCAAGCAAGCAGTCTGTAGGTTTAAGATGAATTCTTTATTCAAGCAAATGCATAAATGCAAAGATCCACCATCTTGATTCTCTTGTTACACCAAATCACTTCCCCAAGCACCTGCTAATGTTTTGAAGCATGTATTGTATCTACTGAGTCATGATTTATTTAAGTAGCAGTGGCTATCTTCTTACAGAGCTCCAGTCACTGCAGAATTTAGGTGTCATGCAGTAGATATGACTGATACAAAGTAACACAATTGTAGGCTTGCTTTTAAAAGTTGTCAATCTTATTTTATTTTTAATCAGTTAGTAATACTCAAAGTGCTTTACAAATTTGATTTTGTATGCTAATTTGCTCTGAAAATACTTTGATTTTTTTAAAAGACTATTTTACACTGATTAGCAATATTATGAGTGGGAACACAAATATGTTGGATTATATTCTCCATGGGACATAATATGTAACAGCTCACTTAGACATGAATCATATGAGAATTTGAAGGGCATTTCCAGGTTAAAAAAATAGTCATTTTAAAAAATAAGTTTCCCAGTGATAACCACTTGGGAAGTAGCTTTTTCGTTGATCCGTTGGTCATGTGTATGTGTGTTTGCTTGTATTTATTTTTTGGCAAAGCCTGTGCTAATCTTAGCAGGAAGAGCTACTGACATAGCAAAAGATTGGTTCTATTACAAAACAATATCATTTTGAATTTCCAACTGAAGCAACATACTTAAATTTAGCCTGCGGGCAAACTGCCCTATTTGTCTCTCACCATATGCTACAAAATAGAAGCACATGCTAAATACATTCAACATACTCTCAATAATATTGCTCCAAACTAAGAGAGTAGCTCAATAAGTTAACTGAACTCTCATTTTTTATGGTTGTGACAAGCAGTTTATTTTAGGGTTATATGGTTGGCTACTGACTAATTTTTTTCCTTCGAGAAATGAAAATATAATAAAGAGAAGAAGCTGAGCTTTACTAATACATAGTTATGTGGGGAATACTCATATGATCTAGAAGATGATTTCTCGAGAAGGAAGGAAAAACACTGTTCTGCCCCAACTCCCAACCCTTCAGCCCCAAGTCTTACCAACGTCTCGTAAGGTACATGTACACAGCAGTTGGCAGATGTAATTGCCTACTCAGCCAGTCCAAGCCACCTCCCAGCCCTACTGCCATGGGCAGAGTGCTATTATTAGCATGCTAGGTCAGTCAGAGCCAAGACAATGTATATCTCCCAGAGCTGGGAATCACGTGTCCCAGTTGCTGTGTACACGTAGCCCAAGACACAGTCCTGGCTCCAATGAGTCTACAATCTGTGTGGATGAAGAGGAATTTTTTTTCCACAGCATGTTTGTAGGATTTGGGTTTAAGAGTCGGGAGGTGGGGCAGAACAGTGTATTGCCTTTCTCTCTAGACAGAAATCGTCGGTCAGAATCAGCTGAGTCTGCCCAACACAATTAGCGATTAGTAGCTCTGTGGTAGATGGTAGATGTACCTTTTGTATGTGTTTGTACAGGACTCAATGAGATCCTGATCCTGGTAGGAAGATTGCTCTTGTGGTTAAAGTATTGGACTGGGACTCAAGAGATCTGTGCTCAATTCTTAGCTCAGCCACAGGTTTCTCGTGTGGTCTTGAACAAGTCATTTTGGCCAGATTTTTATATAGTGCTCAGCATCCACTAACTTCCATTCTTCTCAGTTTAGGTACAGTGGCAAAATGGCTACCCAAACACTCCACCTTCTGGCCGACAGGGGCACTGCAGCAACCTTTGCCTATTGTTCTCCCTCTGTCCTTCAGCCTACTCCAGGCATAGCAGTGTTCTGGCCCTCCAGACTAACCACGTTATAAAATCCTGCCCCTTCCAGAGCCACAGAATCCTTTATCAACAGAAATACTCAAAACAACTGAATCTTCAGCGCAGCTGGGCTAAATGGGATGTCTCTTCCTCATAGGCATGCCTTGACTGCTAAAGTTTGTCCCCATGCCTAAGTGCAGGCTCCTGTGTCTGAAACAACCCCACTATCCAGGGCCTGGCATGCTCCTTTGTTCACTCAGAGGTTCAGCCACATTGCTTCTCATCAGGCTTCCTACCTTTAGTTAGGCTTCCAGCTCATCCTGGAAGTAACCGATCTGCTTTTCTCCCCTTGACCCTTCTCAGCCTTCCTTCAGGCTGCTTCCCAGGGAGAGGGCGCTTCCCACCTGTTCTGCTCTCTCCAGCTGTGCTCCCTTTTTGAGACAAGCACCTTCTTTTCTCCAGCTGGATCTAATAACTAAATTCAGCCATCTGATCTCCAGCCAATCAGGATTATCTTTGGGAGTATGTGGGGTGGGCAGTAGCTGATTATCACAGGCTGAATCCTTACAGGCCGGCCAGCCTGTGACAGGTACCTAAATGGGAGCAGAGCCCTTTTGAAATCTGGCTATTAATCTGTGCCTCAGTTTCTCATCTGAAAAATGTGAATAATAATCCCTTTTTCCTACTCTTTATCTATTTATATTTTTTTAGCTCTTTGGGGCCAGGGCTGTCTCTCACTATGTGTTTGTACAGCACTAAGCACAAGGGGGTTGCTCTTTCACTTGGGACTATTGCAGTACAAATAAACAACAAAAAATTAATCCTGATTGGGTTCTGTGGGCAATACCTCAGTACAAATAGAAAATCACAATAGCACTTGAGGTCTACAAATCAAGAATGGGAGTTTTTCTAAGAGATATGCTCTAGTTCAGCTGAAGTTATTGGACTTGATAGAGGAATTAGTGGGTGAAAATCTAGGACCTGAGTTCTGTCAGAGGAAAGACTATGATTATTAGGATTTTGGTTAAACTTAAATATCTATGAGTAAAATCAGATTTAGTGTTAAATTCAGTCTAGCTGATGTGAACAGGAGTCAATATGGCTTAGTATTTAATCCCATTTTATCCAAGCAATTGTCCTTTGATTTTTCTCTGAAATCTCAGTAATACTAATTTTGGTGCACTAGTATGAATTCAGAAATTAGTATAAGGAATATTATACTACATGATATCAGAGATGCACCTGAATTGGGTCTAAAACTTCTGGAAGACTGGATGATATGGATCCCAATCCAATCTTTGAAGGCCTTTAAACAGTCAGAATCCAGATTGATGCTGGTATATTGTTGGTTGGATAGGAAAACAAAGAAAATGTCACTTTATCCATGTTTCTTCTTTAGGGCCCAATGATCCTCTCCATTTTCAAGAGTGGAAGGGACAAAATTGGGTGGATCAGAGGGAATGGAGGTGAAAGTGGGAGGAGGAAATGCTCACCTTCATATCATGCTCACCATTTCCTCTCAACCCCGCAGAAACACCTTTGCAAGTCTACCATCTATGGAGTTAGGGCTTTGTGGTTGAAAGTGGGGGTGAACCAAGAGCAAGAGAGGTCTGGACTGCAGGAACAGGTATTTTCTACAGCATCGTCCCCAAATACAGGCCTGACTCTTTTCCCCTCCACAATGCATCTCATCTAGTGTGTGAATCCTCCTCATGAAGGAGTGATTCAGACGCAACAGCAGGCACGGCCTTTGTGGTAGCTCAACTCCTGAATGAGCCAGGCAAGTAAGCAGCTGGAAAGCAGTGCAGAGTAGTGAGGTTCCATGCAGATGGTTCTGGAGTTCCTCCTTTTCCCAAAATTCATTCAGATCTTAGGACATCAGCAGGTTTAGAAGATTGAACCTCTTGCACATTCATTCGGCAAATCATGTCCCTCTCATGATTTGGAGGCAATACAGTCAAACCGTGGATGCTGATAAATTGGAGATGGTTCAGTGACGAGTCACAAGAATGATTAAAGGATTAGAAAATATGCCTTATAGGGATAGACTCAAATATCTCAATCTATTAGGCTTAACAAAGAGACGGTTAAGGAATGACTTAAGGGGTATCTAGATGGAGAACAAATATTTAATAATGGCGTCTTCAGTCTAGTACAGAAAGGTACAACATGATCCAATGGCTGAAAGTTGAAGCTAGACAAATTCAGATTGGAAAATAAAAGTGCTTATTTTTAACAGTCAGAGTAATTAACCATTGGAACAATTAATGAAGGGTTGTGGTGGATTCTCCATCACTGACAATCTTTAAATCAAGATTGGATGTTTTTTCTAGAAGAGATGCTCTAGGAATTATTTTGGAGAAGTTCTATGGCCTGTGTCATACAAGAGATCAGACTAGATGATCACAGCATTCCCTTTTGGCCTCAGAATCTATGAATCTGTGAAAACTCTCAGTTTTCCCCCGTACAGGTAATTCAGGCATAGGGTAGAATTTAAGACTTAAAGATTTTGTATCGATCCCTAAGGACCATTGATATAAAAAGGTAATCTCTCTACATGGACAATATTGATTCAGTATACTGAATACTGAAAGAAATAGAGGCAAGTTCTGTTCTTATTTAACACTGGTGAGTCTCCACTAAAGTCAAAGGATTTAACATGAATTTGTAGCACTGTGATGGAACAGAATCTGTTCTCATGTATCTAATTCTGCAGTTTCATGTTAATACAAATTCAACAGTTAATCTTTTGGCAAGATCCTGTGTGTATAAGTAGGCATAAATGCAATGTAAAATAGCTTTCCAAAGATATTTCTAGTCTAGATTAGCTGAAAGCATTATTAGTTGGCTTGTGTGTTTGCATTAAATAAAGAGAGAGAGATTTTTACATGGTGTTGTTGATAGACTACTCACTGACGCGCTATGCTTCTGAAGCCAGTGGCCTAGTTATTGCATGGTAACATAAAATATTAAATCAAGTTATAACTCAAAACATTACATCCTCAACCTTTATGGGCAAGACTAAGTTTCTTTCACTTTATTAAATCATCTAGATGACCTTTAGACATAGGACGTTGGGCTGTGATCTTAACAGCTTGAACAAGTTAAACTAGATCAGGCCTGGTCAATATCTGGATGAGAGACCTTCAGGGAAAACCCATGATGCTTCCAGAGTAAGAGTCCTGGCTAGCTTTCAGTCTGAGTAATTACATTCTGCCTGAGATTTCATTTTGACAGTATTCTTCTTCACTACTCATCTTAAAGAGTTGTGTAGCATTTGTGTTCTATTGTATAATAATAGCTCTTCTATTCTCCATCCACTGGAGGATCTTATGATTTACAAGTACCAATCAGTTTAGCTTCATAGCTCCCCTGCAAGGTAGTAAAATCATTCCCATTGACAGATATGGGTGAGTGACTTGTTCATGATAATGAACTGTTACAGGGTGGCTGACCCTTCTAAAGGGAAATAAATCAGCCCACATGTGATGCAGCTGATTTGCCTCCCCAAGTGGACTGGAGAGACTGAAGCAAGTCACGTGACAGAAAGTCATGTGACTAAACTAGGCCTCTGAGAGCGTAGAAAAATAGATGCCAGTAGAAAGTCAAAAGGGGCAGAACTGCAGAGGTTACTGAGAAAGGGAATTGTGGCTGGGGAAGATGTAGCTGAAAGTTTTGTTTTCCTTTTGGGGAGAAGATAGGCCAGGTCTTGCATCTTCTCCAGCTGCTCAGAGAGCAAGAGGAGACAGTATCTCAGGGAGTAGGGACTATGCCCAGCTTAAGTCTGTATATAGAAGACTTCCTCTTTGTTTTGAAACTTTGTTTGAATGAAACCAGACCCCAAGAAGGGCTATTATTGGAGTTGTGAAAGCCTCTTTTTTGGGGAGGGGGGGGGGCAGGAGGGTTAAGGAACCAAGAGAGGAAACTGAGGCAGAGTACTGCAAAACCACCACTGGCCACAAAAGGGTGTGTGTGAGAGAGGCAGCCAACCTTTTTACCCACACAAAGTCTCTGGCAAAGTCAGGGATACAACAGAGGACTCCTGACACTAAAGTTGGTCAGAAACATTTTCAGTGCAACAGTTTTTTGGTTGAAAACTACACCCTGAAGAGTGTTTTGGGATGCTTCAGGATGTGCTACATTGGGTACTTTTAGAGTGTAACAAGAAACTAGTCAAGCCAAGGTACTGCATCCGCTTCAAGGACCCAATCCTGCAAAGTGCTGAGTACGTTCAACACCTACATCTTGCAAGAGGCACTGTCCTTCTTGCAGGATGAGGCATCAGCAATTTTGGTTCCTGGTTTTCAGGAGACTGCTATATCTGGGAAAATGAATTTACTGTGCAAATGTCGTGATATAGTGCAGAACTGTCTATAGCTGATAAAAAGCTGGAAAACAGATACTAAAAATGCAGTGATTAGGTTTAAGAGTTACTGATCTGCTGCCCGGATCTTCTGCTTGGGAAGCAGTAATTTCAGTCATGATGAAAAATAGTAAAGCTTTCTGACACAGAATGAATGAGATGGAAAACCAGACACATATTTTCAATCAATGGTTGTAAACCACAGCTTTCTGAACCTGCCTCCTGAGAATTCACTGCATGGTTATACATGGAGTGTAAAGCCAGAAGGGACCATTGTGGTCTTCTAGTCTGGCCTCCTGTTATCTGATTCACACAGCATTTTGAGGTGAACTTAATGACATTTTTGGCCCACCCCAAACTTAATCAAACTCCTGTCCAATGCAATCACATCACTGTAAACACACCAGTCTTAGGAGTGTGGGGGTGGTCAGCCAGATGATTCATTGGGAAGTCCCTTCATCACAATTTAGGTGACTCATTTTATACACAAAGGAAGGCTGTTTTGCTGCCAGCATAATATTCCTTCTATTCTTTTTACTGCCTGTGAAATGAATGAGTGCAGTCCCTTTCACTTTACCACTTCACTTGTTCCCTCTGCTTCCTCCCTCGCCTCCTCATCCACTCAGTATTGCTTCCTTTCCAACACACACTCTCTCCCTTACTTTCACTGTGTGTGAAAAAAGGAAGAAAGAAAGGGGGATATAACAACCCTGGAACCAGAGGCCTCTCCTTACTTCCCCAAAGCTGGCTGCACAGGAATTGGCTGGGGCAAAAGGGAACCAGAACTTCCTCTCTGGTTGGTGACACAGAAAGAAGCTGGGAAGGGGAAGGGAGGTGGAGCTCCCTTGCACAGGCAGGAATCTACTGCTGTGTGCAGTGGTTGCCAGCAGGTGTCACAGCTGAATAACTGCAGCTCTGTCAGCTAAGTCTGCTCTCCAGTGGGCTTCTGAATTCACCAGAGGCGCTCAGCAGAGAACTCAGGGAGCCAGAAAGATAAAGTTGGCAGCAGGGAAGCATGGGAATAATGGGGTTAGGACATCAGTAGGACATCAGTAGGGATGTGTAGGAGCATGTGAGGGACCAGGGGTATTAGGAAGAGAGGGTAAGAAGGATCTCTGTGTGGGATGCTCAGGAAGGTGAGTAGACTGGGCCAATCAGGGGTAAAGTCAAAGGCATAACAAGAGGGCTGGAAGGGAGGGAAGGTTTCTGGCCATACAATACCAGACCTGCCATTCAAACAGTTTCCTGTGCCTGTGAACCACCTCATCATATGATCCACAGGGGACTTGTCATACTAGCTTTGCTAGCATTGATGTGAAACTTCATCCGGAGGAAGAGGTGTCACTGGAAATCGGTGCTAAGTGGTTTCACTGGGCGGCATAGATAACGCCCCCGCTACTTCATGAGGACATTGGAGTGTCGGAATATGGGGGATGTGGGGGTAGGTAGAGTACAGGGATGTGATAGGGGAGAATTGGGGACATAGTGCCATGCATATCTTTCCCATTTAATGCTCCTTTGTAGTTGCTGCATAAAATTAGATAAGAGGGGACACGAAGAGGTACACAAAATAATGAATGGTAATGAGATGATAAGTCAGGTACTGCTAATTACCTCTTCTCATAATGCTAGAGCAAGCAATCAGTCAATGAAATGGGAAGATCACAACTGAAAAAGTACTATATATATTTTTGAAAACCACAACCAATCCACTCATGGAACTCATTGCCATTATATAGCATTGAGGCCAAGATCTTAGTAGGATTCAAAGCAGGATGGGAGATTCTCATATGGATATTCTGAGAATCTCCACAATTATAATAGGGAGGATAGTTCAAAAAAAAAAAAGGGGGGGGGGGGGTATAAGCCCTTCATATTTTGGGATATAAAGCCACCACTAAAAGACAGGTTTAAGGAGAAACTTCCCATTTGGGCAGGTATGTCCTTAATTGGATACAGCAGGACTTTTTGCCTCTCCTCTGAAATATTCAATATTGGCTGTGATGAGAGAGAGAACACTGTAATTGGATGGCCCGCTGGTCTGATCTAATATGGTAATTCCTATTCCTGTGAATGAGTGCTAAAAAAGCAATGTTCTGATGGGAAACAGAGAGCCAGTCATCACCTTAATTCAATACAAACAGACCCAAGTTGTGAGCAATGCTTCTGGTAGTAAGTAGTTAAAAGCAGAATTCAGAGATTTCACATGTTCTTCATTAATAGAGAAACTGGCTGTTCAACATGAATCCTGTATGACAGAGAGAAGCAGATCTTGCCTTGTCAAAAGCTTGTATAATTGCTATGTGAAAAAAAACACTGCTATATAACAAAGGCCCTGGTTTTGGTTTATAGAAAAATAACAGGGATAGTTGCATTTTCTTTCCCTTATCACCTAGCTTTGCTATTAAGAATTTCATTTTTTTTAATTTCCCTCCTCCCCAGTTGCATTTTCAGCAAAGGGTGTCAAACATAATAACTTTGTCACTCGTGAAGTTTAATTTTTCTAGTAGCAAAACAAATGGACACCCGATCAGCCCTTTTATTAACGACATGCAGCAGATCTTCTAAATGAAGCCAAGTCTCATTATCAGAGAAAAGCCACAGCCAAGCATCAGGCAGCATTATAAATGCCATTCAGGGGAATAAACAAAATGCTTGCTTTCTACAGTCTTGCCCCTGACAATGTCACCATGATACTAGTTCTCATTATGATGCTGTATTCAGTATCCGCTCTTCCAAAATATCAGTTATAAAAGGACTATTAAACAAGGTCTTCAGCTGAAAGAGATCAATACACAAAGAGGCATCATTCTTTCCTTGAAAATATTATCACTGTCGGTCACATACAGTAATTTGCACTGTGACTTCTCACCTGTGTCCATCAAGTAGTCAGTGTACTATTAGAGTGACACACATCATGTGGCTGTATCAGGGAATTATACCACATTGTTTTCTTCTACAATTAGAGGCATCACTTCTTTAAACTGACATCTGGTGAGAGCCTGAGGATCCTATGTGCCAAAAGATTGAATTCCCCTCCCATATTTAAGGGGACTATATTCCTGTTGCAGATTTTTTTTTGATTGATATGTGACGGCATGTTGGGCATTCTTCCGTCCCACAAATGTGCCCTCTCAAGTACCACCTCCCCCCAAGCCCATCAGATTTCCCAGAATAGACTGAAGGAGTGCTTGCCTTGGGCACATTTTTATTCCTCTCCACATTCAACTATGATTTCGTCTTGGCTTGTTTATTCAGTGACAGCCACTTGGGAGCTTGGCTGACACTGCTTCAGAGCTGCCAGGCTTAATCCTTGTGTCCCAGTCACTGACTTATTTCTGCATTTGAGCAGAAGACCAACGCCAGACTGAGGTACAGAGTATCCCCAAAGTTCACTGGACCGGGTCCTCTTTCTTCCTGGGACATTCTCCTCATTTGGTACAGAGGCACACGGAACAGAAGGAATTCACAGACACCTAGATGTGAGTCCTGCTGTTCTCTCCCGAGCAGTCACACCAAAAGAGCAGCCCACCCATGCCAATTACTCTGATTGATTCTCCTGTCTCTCCCTTTAGCAAGCCTGATATGCCACCCGTGCACAATCAGGTGAAAAATGCATGGCTGAGACCTAGCACTTCCCTAAATGCATGGAGTTACACCAGGGGTGGAATTGCTCCAGGATTTATACTTCATTATATGCCTGTGTGTGTCCAGTGTACATAGGTGTGGTGTCTTCCAACATCTGGGTACCACCTCTCTACTTGACTGCTGACATGTAGATCTGGTATCCACCATGCTGGAAAGCTCAAGGTTATGTCCCATTGTGAAAACTATTACCCTTTAGGCCCAACCCTTGGCTGTGGCAGCTGTACAGTAGCAAGACATGTTATGCATGTTTGCAATGCATCTGGTTTTTATAAAGATGTGTACAAAATGTAGTAATTCAAGGGTTAAAACCGTGATAAGCCCAGCCCTATATGCACACTAAGTTGCATTATCCTGAGTGTTTTAATTTAAAATGGGCAGTGAGAAATTGAAGTAATGCCTTGTGTATCTAGGTGAATTCCATGTCACATTCTCCACCACTCCAAGTGCTGTCCTGGCAATGGCAAATGGGAAGTGTAATTCTTTAAGATTATTGCTATTAGCGCATCACTGGGCTGGCAGGAATGTTTTAATGTTGAAATAGTCAAGATATTTTTGTCCGATATGAGCAGTTAAATTACAAAGGTAATTACTTTTATGAGCATGCAACTCCGTGGAGTGCATAAATGTCAGTCCCCTGTGAAGAACTAGCTTTCTACTCAGCCCAAGTTTGTCTTTGCTTGGAAAATGTTATTGTCTTAATAACCTCTTTGCGGATTTTTTAAAATCACACCAGGAAAATTGGTGAGTAGTAGGGAATTATATAGTTGCTCCTGCCAAAATCCAACCTTTGGGAGACAGGAAGCCCATCATCATTGTTTCCTCTTGTTTTTGGGGGACCTATAAATATAAAGGATAATCTCAGCATTCAGTTAAAAACAATAAGCCTCCAGCTGTTTTCTTTGCCTTTGTTTTCAGCCTTGAGAACATCAGTTGTTACTGCTGATATTGCGTCACTGTTTTTTCTCTTAAAACCACAGTTTATTTATGGGGGCTCACTGAGAGACACCCAGGGCTAGCCTTTGGCACCAGCATGAGTCTATTTCTGGGAAAAGTGGAGATCAAGTCACAGTTGGGAAAGCTGGTACAGTCCAAGTTTGGCTGATGGTGCTAGGGCCGCCTCAAGCTCCCTATCCACTGGCTACTTGCAGGTGAACTAGCCTCTCTCCTGAATAGCCAATGTGGCCTCAGGGTTCGGCTTAGAGTTGTGGGAATCAGTGTGCGCTAGTGGACTAAGCAAGTAACGTAGAAAGGGACTCCAGCATTCTAATCCTGACTCCCTCCGTAGCTTTAGTCAGTTCATTTAACTTTTCTGCCTATGTTTCCCCATCTTTAAAATGGGAACAATACTTACCTGTCTCACAGGGGTACTGTGACAAGCAGTTAACACTTCCACACAACTGCAAAAGTTTACTAGAATTCACACAAACCACTCCATTGGCTGATATCCTAGCAGCCTCCATTCCTCCAGCTTGGAGAATTATCTTGTTGATACATTTGTTTTTAATTGGAGAATTATCCTGTTGATACATTTGTTTTTAATTTTAACAAATGTTCAGGGCAAGCACCAGGATTCCACTTCTCTTGCATTAGGAGGCAGAGGGCTGTCTCTTTATATTTGTCAACAGCACATGTCACAACAGTATCTGAGCACTTCACTATAGTATCATAGTGCCCCCTCTTATAGAAAATGAGTCTTCACTGGGAGATTGCGGGGGGGGGAGGTGACCCACACAATCACATCACTGAGCTTTCCCCAAATCCAAAGGCTAGCTTTCTTTCTGATAACGGGATCATAGTGGGTAGGAGTTTGCTTGGTGTTATGGAGAAGGGGGACAATTCTCAACAAGAGAAGAAGACCAATCTACCCATCTAAAAACAGTGAGGTTCGTTATGCCTCCTGTTTAAAATTGAGAGGAAGGCTCACATACAAGCCAAGAAAAGTCACATCTTGGTTCATGTCTGTTCTCAACGATTTCAGTATGTTTTGGCAATGTACAATAAATGGCATTCTGGGAGAACGAAACAGTGATAAACTTGTGGTGTTTGCTATTTTGCTAATTAAAAAAAACAAACACAGCTATTCAAGCCACTTTAATTTACCTGTTAATTGGCTCCAAATAGCAGGGATACAGTTCTTCACTCACACCACTGCGCAATCAGTAGAAGTCAACATAGGTTATTTTTTACATTGGCTGAGAAGTGCACCTCAACATTTTCTCCATGGCCCCCCAAGCAATACTGACTATTAGCCACACATTGGTTTAGTTGCTGCACAGCTGTATTCCAGTATCTAAGATTGAATTTAAAATAAATTAAGTCTCTAGCCCCATGTTTAGGAAGACAATGCTAAGCAGTGGAACTGATGCACTGAGTCTGCAGAAAGCCTACAGTACTGGCTCTGAGAGAAGTGTGAATTGCCCCATTATTCCCAACGAGGCAATAAATTATCACCAGAAGATTTTAAAATTAAATGTCAACTTTAGCTTGATGTTCCAACACAAAATAGCCAGCTATGAAATAATTGATGTGCTTTTTCATTGTCGGATGTAGTGGCAGCTATTGAGGTAGGCTGTGGGTGCTGTGAACTTTTTACTTGGGAATAGTCTCTCTTCCTTCAGTACATTTTGTCTTCCCGCAGGCACCACTATGGCAAGACTGTTGGAAACCCTGCCAGCTCCTGATTCAAGTCTCTTCTGAGTCAAGTGATACACTTTTGGCCCTAACAGAAAGGTAGCATCTGCCAATGTGTCTTTGGCCCTCATACGGTACAGAACCATTTTCCCTGGCTATCTCTCAGGTTCACTCACCAGTCACTTCCCTGGGTAATCTCATCCCAACCTCCACACTTCAGTTCCTGCCCAGTACACTCCATAATTCTATGCACCATTACATGTTTGTCGTACATTTCACTTTGTATTTACAGTGAAATTAAATGCTTAACTCCCGTTGATTGCTATCCATGACCTGTTCTATTCTGAGGCATGTCAGCCTCTTCCTCTCCTGCTCCCTCTGCTCCAGCCCGGTATGTTTCTCTCTGCTCTGGCTCCTTCACCCAGCATCCACTACTACTCTGTGTCATCTCTATCTCTCCACACAACCCCAGTGATGACCAATAACATGCTTAAATCACAGGACTGTCTCAGTGCATTCTCTCAATGAGCTCTCGATAGAGAGGGAGGTCCTACTCTTGAAAGGAGTATTTTTCTTTCTGAGTGTCTGTTTTATGGTCCTCATATTAGTCTAGTTGTGAGTAATGTAGGCATCACATGGAATGGTTTGTTCCATTTGCAGTTTTTACTAGCATTATATACAGTCTGTATGTGATACTATTGTCATATCCATGCTGTCAACATACTCTCACTGTGCAAAGAGGCTCTCTCTCATCTTCTCCACAGGCCTTTTGTGTTAAGATGTATGGAATGTATAGTAATTAGCCACTGTGCATCTGTCTGATTTATGATGTTGTGTCTTGCTCTTTATTTATTTGGCTCTTAAACTTGTATTTGAATTTTGGCATGTCCGTCAACTCAGAGCTCAGTAATTCACAGCTAAGGCTGAAGTGTTTAATACTGATTTTTATTTCTGTACTATGTACCAAGAACTTTTAGACCAATTTATATTTGCATGTGTAAATGATACATAAATATGCTAATGCTCCTAAACATTGCACTGTCTGTAGTTGCTTGTAGTTTTTCTGTGCTGCTTATTTTGGGTTAGATAATTCAAGAAGTGCTCATGGGTAGTTACTCACCAGTGTAAGTGAGATATTGACAATCTGGCCCCTTGGTGAATAAGTCCTTGAGCTAACAAAATTATAATTTTTTTTTCAAGTATTTTATGTTGTTTCAACATTTTTGGGCACAGATATTGTACAATGAAAATTTAATTCACATTGACAAATCCATAGAATCTCTCATCTCTGTAAGCTTTTTTTATTTGTCCAGGTATTTCTAGCATTGGCAGGTCATAGTATGTCAGACTTTGAAATTACAACATTCAGATTAGAAGATGGCTTTTAGTTTGCACTTCAGTTCTGGCAAGATTTTAATAGTAGATCTCATGAACCGCTAGAGTTGGAGATTAACATTTTATACCTTCTGAAAGCTGGGATTCCAATCTCAACATTTAAGATTTTTGGTATAAGCAATTGATATAGAAGACACTAAAATCATGTTGGAATTCAAGTGGAGGAGAGAAGAAAATATATATATATATTAAAAAGCATGAGGGTAATGAGAATTGGGAGTTTAAGATTCAGTATTTCAACAGCCTCTCAGGACTAGAAATAAATGCTTTATAACTTTGGAAAGCTAAGACTCCAGGGTTATAAAGCACTTGTTCATAGCCCTGATAATTTGCAAAATAGAGATTTAACACTGTCAATAGCCTCTAAGTCTATAACAGAGCTTTTGGCAGACATCAGACTAGTTTATTTTTTCCTCTTCTGCCCCTTCTTAACACTACTGAGAATTCATATCAAATGCAGTTAGGCAATAAAGTTATTTTCAGATGATACTTGTGTTAATGTAGCTAGTGCCCTCATCTCAAATAGATGTAATGGACCTAACAACAGACAAGCAGATTAACACCAGCAGACACTTTATAGACCAAGAGCCTGATTCTCATCACACAGCAGTGTAAGTCAGGAATAGATCCACTGAAGTCAATGGACATAACATCAGTGGATGATAAGGAAAATTGGAGGAGAGTCAGGTCCCAAATGTGGCATGTAGCTTTGATTTCAAATAAGGCGGGGGAACCTGGAAATCCATCCAGCCCATTGACTTTGGGGCTTTTGTTCAGATGACAGGCAAACCTGAACGTCAGCTATGCTTCATTGTCTCTGCAGATGTCAGTGTGGGAACAGATTGTTTCCTATAACTCATGGTAACTGCTGGTTAAAAACAAAAATAATGATCTGAACCTGCGGTGAAACAATCTGTATTTTACCGTAGTATGTTGCATCATGAAATGTAGTGGAAAATGAGTCAAGGCAGTGTCAACAGCTCTTCTAGCATCATAAATGACTGTGATACTTCCAGTTTCATAAGCAAACACTCAGACATGCAAGGCTCCCCCTTTTTCATAGCCACAGCAGAACGCAAACACAACGCAGCTCTTCTGTGCACATGTGGGGGAGTGGTGGGAGAAGAGCTGCTTAGCTGTCACTATTGCTCCTGCATGGGAGCAGCCTACAGTCCATCAGCACCCCAAGGCAGAGCTGGCTTTAGTATCTCGAGATGGGTCTGGAGAATGATTTTTGCACTGCCTTAAACTTAGCTCATGCCCATCCTCCTTCCACTATGCACAGAACCAGCCTGAGGATTTGGGGAGGGTTACCAAGGTGATCCTTAGGGATACACCACATATATTAGAGACTCATTTTACATAGAAAGTCTGTATCTGTGGGAGAGATTGTTAATTTCTATTGCTACTGTGGAGCCAGGCTGCTTCTTTTTTTCAATTTAGCACTGTGTTTACCTCTCCAGGGTTCTCTCCAGAAGGAAAAGGGATAGAACTTATGCTGATTTAACTGAAAGTTGAGATTCTCCTTTACATTTCTAGCTCCCACACATCATGGTAAATATTGGCAGGATTGCATCTGCTCTTCCTTCGAAAAATGTAGCAAGTTACCCCAATCTACACTGCAACCCCCAGCACCCAGGAAGCACTATATCTTACAGATCTCTTCTCTAGTCCTGGGGCACTGCAAGTACTTCATATTCCTTTTGCCCTCTGCCTCTTGAAACCATATCCCATGCGAAGACACAGTGCAGCAGTGGACTTATTCACCAGACATAGGGTGACCAGATAGCAAGTATGAAAAATCGGGGGGAAAGGAAGGGGCAATAGGCATCCATGTAAGCAAAAGCCCCGAATATATCTTGCTTGCCTCATTCTTCTGGGTTACGTTTATCTGGTTACTTTGGCCTGCCATGGCAGATTCCTAATACTAAGCACCCAGATGGCTTCAGAGAAGGAGCAGACCTATCATGACTGGAGTAAAGAAGAGGAGGTGCCTGAATCTTGTCTCACTTTTATTGGTATTAGGCCAGTATATGCCCAATGACTATAATGGGGGTGTCAGAGTGGCCCAACCCAGAGCACCTTCCTGTGACAGGCTGTAGCATAATGGGTGTGCCGGCCTCAGCTTCCCTCCTTCTCAGTTCCCAGTAACTCTGTGCCAGGTACTCTTGCCTCAGTAATACCCCTCCTGGTCAGGTTTATTACACATATTCCGAAACAAAAGTCCCCAAAACATAGTCCATTCATCACTCCCTGTGCATGTTGTCCTTAAAATCCCAGGACATCTAGTTCCTCAGTGCCCCAGTGGTGTCTTCTGCCACGCCTGGCACTTTGATAGTCCTCTGCTGTCCTTCTGCCAGGACAGCCACCCCAGCCCTTCCAGCTGGAGTGCTCCCCCACTCTTCCCAGCAGGAAACCCTCACTCCTCCCCCCCTCCCCCACACAGCCGCTCTGCTGAGGGAGCATCCCTCACTCCCCCATTAGCCCTCTCCGACCGTTTCGCTCCAGCTCTCCAGCATGGAGGCATCATCAGGTAAACCTCTGCTGCTCCCCTGCATTCACAACTCTTTCTGGCCCTCCACTTCCACTCTCCTGGACAGAGATGCCAGCAGGCAACTCCTGCTACTGCTTTCTAGCCATCAGCCCTCCAGTCTTGGCTCTCTGGCATGGGGAAGTCAGTCAGCAAACCCCTCTTGCTGCTCTTCCACCTTACCCCCTCCTCCAGTCTCCTGGAGCCCTCACCTGTTCATCTCTCACTCCCAGGCAACTCTCAACTGCCCTTTTCCTGACTGACTCAGATAGCTCTGGCTCAATCGCAGCTCCTCCCTGGTCCATTATAGCCCCAAATGCTGCCTGCCTCTTAATTAGCCAGACCGGGGCACACCTGTTGTGGTGCTGGGCCTGCTTCATTTCCAGGGGCTAGACACCCTGTGGTGGGTTTGCTCCTGATTTACATTTGTGTTGACTGAGAGGAGAATCTGATCTGATGTCCGCTCAAAAGAAATGCATAAAAAGAAGAGCTGAGCACACGGGGGAGGCAGTTGGTTATCTGAAACTGGCAGAGGAATGGACAGATGTGATTTTTAATATTTTTTGTATTCAATCTTATCTCCAAACAGGGTTTGGGATAGTTATTCAAAGAATAAAAGGCTTATTTTTAAAATATTTTTCATGAGAGACACAATAAGCTGAAGTTTTTGGAATTTTTTTGTGGCAATCAACCCCAATTCAGCAAAGCACCCGCATGAGCTAGGGGACATAAATGCTTTACTGGTCTGGGGCCTTAATGTACTGTTTTTACTTTTAATTTACATGTTGAGACTCCGATCCTGCAATGTGATGCACATGGGCAGACCCCTGCACCCAGGAGGAAACCTCAGGGTCTGCCCACATGTGTCACATTTGCAGGACTGGTGGTCAAGTATTCTTCAGTAGCTTCCCCTTTCTCAAACTGTACACTCATTAATATACCCTATTATCTCCTAGGAGGGAAAAAATGTCTGCTAGCAGAACAACTTCCTTTCCCGCTAGAGAGATATCACGGAGTAGATCAGAAGGAACTGTCATTGACTTGGACGATGGAAACCCTTCAACAAACTGCGAGTTGCCAGGTCTGTTAATATTCATTATTAAGGCCAACACACCTGCAGTCTTTACTCAGCCAAAACTCCCACTGGCATCAATATCCAAGCAAGAACTACTCCACACTTAAGTATGTTGCATTAAATACAGGGGACCAGGTTTTCCTTCACATTACATTTCCTTTGTACTACTCGAGCAATGTAATGGGCCATATTCTAATTGCAAATGCCCAGCAGAATACTCCCCTGGTATCGGGGAATCCTGCTGGGTATTATTGTACCAGATCCAGGTCTGCATCACTGCCAGCTATATAAGGGGCATGTCAGAAGAGAGAGAAAGGGAGTTAGGATCTATTAAGAAACCTACTCAGTGGTGTCCCTTTGAAATTTGTGCAGCAGCGCAGCGGTAAGTTCCAATGGGGCCAGAACTCATCCTCAGAATCTTGAAGCTGTAATAAGCTCTGTATCACCCTACCCCGCCCCTCTCCTGTGCTGAGCACAGCTCTGGTGTAGGATGAAGCTGGCGTAATGACTGCTCATCTAGCAAGAATTACAGGAACCTTAGGGATGAAAGTCCCTATGGGGAGGGACAACTTTAAAGGAGGGTAAGGGGAAGAGAAAAGAAAAATAAAACCAGGCTGAGCTGCCTCTTTCGTTGGTTTTTAAATTAAAATAAAGGAGCTTTACTGACAGGGGGTGTTTGGGGAAGGAGGAAGAATCCCTTTCACTCCTGTTATTGATATTATTCTCTGCATGCAGAAAACCTGTGCAAGGCAATGGGAATTGAGGACACTCAGCCAGTTTCTTGCAGGGAGTGATTAGCATCTCATGTTATGGAGTCTTTAATAACTGTATACTGTCATCATGCAAATTTATTCATTTAGATTTTGGTTTCCCGAGCTCTACACGAAAGGGTCTCCCCACATCCATAACAAACAGATATATTAAAATAGATTGCATTGCAGCCAATACGTATTTCAATCTAAAAGGGTATTTAAATGTTGTCTATATAGGAAACAAAGTTTTTCCATTCATTACTCCTATTCACTATACAAATAACCAAAAGAAAAATTCACTCTTTAGTTGATTCCAAATGTAAAATGAGTAGGTGAAGCTATACTAATGAGAGTTATGAATTGGTACAGTTAAAACAACAACAAATTCTTGTGAGACTGAAACAAAATGAAATTAGCAATAGCATTTCTAAAGTGTGAGCACTAGGAAGAAGAGGAATCCTGAATGTTGTATTATTTTTTTACAATGTGCACATGGTAATTTCCAAAATGAGAGCATCAGCCATTCTATTTCAGCACGTAGCAAGCCACTAGGCAAAAAACATCAATGGCCTTTCCTAGTGGATGACACTCATTAGAACAAACAACCTAAGGGTCTGTTCCTGATGGAGCTTAGCATCCTCAACTCACATTAATATTACTGGGAATTGCAGGTGCCCAGCAGCTTGCTGCAGATACTCAGCACCTTACAATATCAGGCCCTGTTAGAAGGACTAATGTATTGGTGCTTTTTTGTTAATATTGCTTCTTTAATCCTCATTTAAATACTAATACATTATTGACACTCTGTTATGTTTAAAATCTTAAAGGCAATGTGAAGATATAAACTGATCCTAAATGACTTATAAGCTATACAAATGTTAACTAGGGATACATTTAGCCCTAGTATACTGTAACTACATCAATAGATTTACTGCAGAGATGAATTTGGCCCAGTTGTCCAATAAATATTGTTTGACTATGGAATAGGAATAATTACCTCAATTTTTTTTTAAACAGATGACAAAGAGAATAAATTGGATTCACTTATTGACTGGTCCGAGGTGTTCAAACAACATGTTCATACTGTTTCCAAGACTAATCCTTTCTGGAATGAACTGTCAGCATCCAACCCATTTGTATATGATGTAGCTCAGTTAAGTAGCAGTGACAAGATCAATAAACACATTTCCATCTTAAAAGAAGACCCCTATCTTTTCTCCAGAGATTCAAGCAACAGGGATTCTTTTGCTTCATCAGGTGATGAACTAGATATTGATCATCTTCTAAGAGAGGCTTCAGCAAGGAAATCTGGGAGATCTAAGAGCGTCTCTCACCTTTTGGACATTGTAGATGCCAAAAGATTTGAACCTGACAACACAGCATCCCCTGACCAGATTTTAGCTTCAGACATGGAATGGCTTCAAAATGACCGTGCAGCCTATAAAATGGCTTGGTTGAGTCATCGACAGCTGGCCCGATCTTGTCTAAATTTAGATGTGATGAGTCATAGTCCTGGATGGGCACAAACACAAGCTACGGACAATCATGTAGTTTGTAAACTGAATCATGAAGGGGGTTCAGTGCAACTACCTAACTCTGATATCACTGTTCACATCCCCAAGGGTCATGTATCACTTGGGGAATTCCAAGAGGTTGGTTTAAGGGCTATTCTTAACCCTCCCCAATCACTTAATCATGACCTTTCAAGCACTGTGAGCCCATTGATTGAACTTACTTTAAATAACCTCAACACAAAGGAAGCCATTTTACTAGAAATGAAAATTGCAGCTGAAGTGAAGAAGGATCCTTTCAGTCAAATTATGACTGAAATTATATGTTTTTATAGTCTCAGCAAAGAAGGTCCTTTTGAAAAGCTACGTAACTCCTACATTTACAAAGACACCATACAAGTGAAGTTGACGGACCTAAGTCATGTGATGTACACAGTGGTTGCAGTACAAACAAACCCAATTCAGTCTCTGGTTACATCTGTTTGGGAATATATCCACAGAACCCTCTCCATTGGAATTTATGGGCCCAAACATATTCATCCTTCTTTCACTGCTGTTTTTACAGTCTTTAGTCATAACTACATTCCAGAAAAACTCACAGTTTGTGACATTAAAAAGGGTGCAAAGAGCATGCCTCCAGTTGTGTTTCAGCTGTGGGGAAAACATACGTTTTCACTTGATAAGCCACAAGATCTAAGTGTTTCTTTGATATCCTGTGATCCTGATTTTGAAGTGAAGGTGGAAGATCAAAGAAAAGAAATTAAAGAAGGGCAGCTGAAAGCAGGTGAAGTTGTCCACCAGCAATTTCCATTTTCTGTACTGGGAACTGGGGAAATGCATTTGTTTACTTTCCTAGTTCAGATTGAAGTCCCAAACAACAATGTAGTGACCCAGTTCCATATTACAACTCCTGATCCAGCTCCAAAGTTAACTGGGATGCCTAGTAAGCCAAACCGCTTACAGAAACGCAAGGAGATCAAATCTGCTCCTTTTCTATTGACGCCAATGGTTAAATACCCCAAGTTTCAAGATAAGAGTTTAAATATTACCAGCTATGCAGTGGCCTTGAAAACCGTGTTACGTCAAACTAAGATTGCCTATTTGCTAGAGTATTTTAAAGGAGACACGATAGCACTTCTCGGTGAAGATAAAGTAAAAGCCATTGGACAAACTAAACTTAAAGAATGGTACGTGGGAGTTCTTAGAAGAAAGGTTGGCCTTGTGCACTGTAAAAATGTAAAAGTGATTTTAAAAGAACAAGCTATAGACATCACTGATAGCGTGCTGCCAACCAGGAATCTTCTGGAACAAATTGCACTGCCTTTTAAGAAACTGACATATATCTATTCCTTAGTCCTATCCACGGTATCGGAGAAAGTTTACAATTGGAAAGCTTTGGCTGATGTGCTAGGATATTCACATATGTCATTGGATGATTTGAGTGAGGTACCAACTGATAAAGAATCAGAAAGAGTCGGATATGTGGTGAAGAAATTGAAGGAGGATTGCCATGCTAATAGACCCAGAAGGCAGTTTCTTTATGAGCTCATTGTTGTAAGTACTGCTCAGGTGGACTAATCTATTTTGTATGGATAGTCAATGAGTACAGTTTACCAGTAATTATTTTAAGTAATGAAATATGATACTACATTAGTATTGTTGAATCTTTGCAAATATGAAAACAATAATTGAAAACAATAAGTACCCAAGTTTAAATAATTTGAGCAGATATGCTATGTAAATTCAAGCAATATTCAATCCAAACTATAGAAATGTATGTTAATTGATCCAACTCAGATATGGTAAAATTTGTAAAAATTAGAGGACTCTTACTCAGTAGTAGGCTGGTTGGGATGACAAAAACCATTACTTTTTATGGGAGGAAAAAACCCTTAAAACCCACAGTTTCTATCACAAAAATAGTGTTTTATAAATACTGCTTTATTTATTCTCCCCTCACAGGATCCAGCCCAGGCTCCAGCACGAACCCAAATGTCTACCCCGCAATTAGATCACCCTGTAACTGAGTCTCGCAAGCCTGAGTCAGTTGACGGGCCAGCCAGGGGTGTTTAATTGTAGTGTACACATTTGGGCTCGGGCTGGAGCCCGGGCTGGATCCTGTGAGGGATCCTGTGTTGCAGACACACTTACAGTGCTACCTGACATAACGAATCCATTCCCTCTGAAAAGTTAGCAGTCCAAAGGAACTCATACAAGTACGCCACCCAGAGGCGGTGGCAGCAGTGGCCAATTGCAGACTGAGGCCATGTCTACACTAGAGAGCTTACAGCTGCACAACTGTACTGATGCGACTATGCCACTGTAAGATCTCTTTTGTGTAACCGCTCTGTGCTAATGGGAGAGAGCTCTCCCCTGGACATGGCGCTTTCGGTGTAACTTATGTCACTCGGGGCTGTTTTTTTCACACATAAGTGGCAGTGTAGACATAGCCTTAGTAAAGTTCTTAGAGTTCCAGGTGGTGATAGTTAAAGAGGAAACTAACTAACCCATCGAATGGAAACAGAGTTGTGTGAAGACCTCATTATAAGACCAAGAATGTACAGAGGTGCCAGGATAAAACATCAGAGGACTAATGAGATACCCTATCTGTGAATGGTGTACGATTTCCAGCTCTGAAATGCAAATTTGGCTTGCTGCCTTTATAAAAGCTGCAGTTACAAATATAATATCATCCATGGCACTTATGGAAAGGTCTTTTTAAAGTTTAAAATGAGATGAATCCCAGTTCTTCAACAGACAGAATCCAGTGCTGCTCAAAGGAGCCTATGTAAAAACTGCATTTGTATTTTGAATATGTTAGATCTATCCAGCTAGCCAAAAGGTGTTCACTTTAGGCATAATGGGCCATATTCTGCTTTCCATTGTACTGACATCAGGGGTGTTTACTCTGGATATGCACCAGTGTAGCATCGGTCCACTAAATCTAGTGTGGCAGATTTAGGAACTCTGGAGAAAACCTATGACTCCCATCTGGCTAAGAGGCACAAAAACTGTAGTAACGCTGTCAGTTCTGCTACGTAAGATGAGGTTGGGGAAAAGAGCAGTCTGAGAAGAGGCCAGGGAGGGGGAGTTCAACCATTGGCTCCCTCTGGAACAGTGTCCTGCTGTAGCTGTCTTCACATCAATGCACAGGAGCATTTCATAGGCAAAGTGAGCAGGAGAGGCAGCAGTATGGTGGGTTATTCTGTTAATATGCAGATTAGCTGTCCAGAAAACCCTGGGCGAAGGAAGGGTGGATGCTGCTATAGCCTGAGAGTGATGTGGCAGTTTTGGGGCAGCTATGACTCTACTCTTTGCGGTGGGAGGGAAAAGAAAGTTTCTCTGCCCCCAGCTCCTCACAGAAAGCCTGTGTATTTGTGCTCTAGTCTGGGGAGACAGGATTTGGTCCTTTATATGTAACTTGTGAGGTTCCTCTTCCCTACGTCATTCAACTGCAACAGGGGACATTCCAAGTTATTTATAGAGGCAGGAATATTAAACCGTAAAGTGCAAAATTCCTAATGGTGGTTTATTTAGTAATCTGAGTACCAGCCCCAAAATCCACACATAGACAAAACTCCTGGTGATTTTAGTTGGAGTTCGGCCAGAGTAAGGACTTCAGAACCAGAGATATAATCATTCTGAATGAAATTTGTAACTGGCAGTGAACACTATTACTATTTGTGTCAAATTATTCCTGCCTATAAATGGTCTGGCAAAATGGATCAGGGGTTTCATTCAGTCCCACAAATTGCCCCCCTTTAAAAATTTTCCATTGAAACTGTTTTTTTTAAATAGAAAATTGGGTTGTCAACTAAACAGTTTCCCAAAATTATCTGCTTTTCTGCAGAAAATGTTCCTATTTTGTAAAAAAACCTGAACATCTGAAAACCCAAAACTTCAATTTTTAGCTACAATATTTTGGTTTTTGGTATTTCACTGAACAGTCAACATTTTCCATAGAAAATTCTCTGCAGAAAAAAACGTTATTTTTCACCCTGCTCTAATCTAAGCCAATAAGAAAGCAGAAATGTTATATGTATTAATTTCAGGACATTTCTACTGGAACCATTTTAATTTGGTTTGTTCCAAATAACACATTTTGTTTTTCCTTTCTGTGTGTCCTTGCAAGTTTGAATCATAGTCGGCAAATTATCAGGTATGTTGAGGGATTAAATTAAAATGTTCTTGCCAATGTAATCAGTGATTTTCTGTAAAAGAAGTGGAACAAGGACCGCGCCTTATTATAACCATGCTCTGATTTCATTTTTAAGGTTCCTGAAGCTAAATTTTGGGTCCCAAATATTTATGTTGGAGAAGGCTATTTTCCCTTCAGGATCCTCAAACTTGGCAGAATTTAACTGACACTGGAATGCTGAAGCAGTGGGATGCCAATTTAATTTTTTCTTGAGTTTATGGGCAACTTTTCTATAAAAACTATTGGCAATCTCGTTTTGTACCAAAGGTGTAAACACAGTTACTTATTTAGAAAGAACCTAAAAAGGTTTCGCCTTCCTTAACATTTGAAAAGATCTACTGAATAGTTACAAGAACAAACAATAATTATTTGCTCTTGAATACTGACCAAGCTGCTTGATTCTAACAATTGTTACTGCAGGCGCTTCTGAAGTTAGATTGCCAAGGATTAGTAGCACGTATTACCCAGGACACTGTCCTTTTGACTTCGGCTGTCAAGCTTGGCAAATGCTGGAGAGAGCTGGCAGAAAGATCAGCCCGACTCACAAAGCAACAAATTGAGGCTTATGAAGTGCCTCACCGAGGCAGAAGTGGAGAAGTTGCCCTGGAGGTAAGGCTTCCCACTTATTTACTTGCACAGGCTTGCTAAAATGTTTACAGAACCTTTTCCTATGTGCAAATACAATGTGAGCCCTTCTTCCCCATCATTGTGCAGCCTGTCCTTCCTCCTTTCATTGTTTCCCTACTTAAATTGTAAACCTCTCAGGACAGGGACTACTGCTCACCATTTGTTTATAGGTTGTCTAGAAATCTCAGAGGCCCTTGTTACCATAATCAAGTAATAAATAAGAATTTACTCTGAAATCTTAGCTTCTGTCCACCTTAAACCTCATCTTATTTCCTCCGCCTTAAGGCCAACTCTTCTGCTCTCATAATTAGCCTTTTTCCTTCCCTCTTTCTTATCAGTTGTCTCTGGCTCCCTCCCTTTGTCTTCAGCATGTTGTTTTCTTGCCCAAGTTAGTGCTCACTTCATTCTTTTTCATCTTCCTCAGTGCTTGATTCATTTAAAAGCTATTGAGGTGGATTATCTATAGCCAGAGAACTGCCTTTCATTCAAGTTTTTTCTTGCTCTCCCCTCCCCCAATCAGGCTCCTGATCCCTTCACAGAAAAGGGCTTTAACAAAAGCCACTTCCTTTCTGAGTCTAAGGGACACTTTGCCCCAGGGAGGAGGCATTGCTTAATGGATGGGGAACTGGACTGGGAGTCAGGCAACCTGGTTCTATTCCTAGCTCTGTGACCTTCCTGTCCTGTCTGTGACCTTGGGCAAGTCTCTGTGCCTTAGCTTCACTCTCTGTAATGGGCCTAATGATACTTATCCTCCTTAGTAAAGCTTGTGAGCTATGTAGATAAAAAGTGCTAAATAAGAGTTAAGTATTCTTCATTTCTCAGGTGTCTTTAACCCCATGTCTTTAACACCCACTTCTCCTTAAGACCCTTCTTCCCCCTTCACATTCCATAATGTCTTGGTTCTCCAACTTCGTGGATGTTTATTCATTGAGTAGATCCTTTTTCTCTTACTTGCCCTTATTAGTTGATGATTTCCAGGACCTTATTCTCAGCCAAGTTTTTCTCTTGAACAGCCTCATGCACTCCCCATTGGCACCTCTGCAGATACTCATATCTACCTCTCCATTCTGATCTCTTTCCTTCTGTGTAGGCCCCCATCTCTTCCCATCTTTCTGGTATCTCCTTCCAGCTTGATATCTTGGTACTTCCACAAACAGTACCTGGCAAAATCTGAATGAATCATTTCTCTTTTCCCCATCAACATTGAAATCCCTACTATTTTCCCAATCACTGAAGCTCACAGTTTATGGTGATTTTTTGCTCCTCTCTTTCTTTCTCTCTTCATATCTGGTTGACAACAACCTTGTTCCTGCTGCCTCACACTTGCTGTACACCACCTGCCTTCCAGAATCTCTGACCCTTCCTCTCTTTTATCTGCAGCATGTTGGCTAGAATGATTGTCCTTTCCTGCCACTCTGATCGTGTACCCCCAGCCTTTAAATCGGTGAGTGGCTCCCAGTTTCTATCAGTATCAAATTCAAACTCTTTGTGCTCCTTCTCAAGACTCTGCACAATTCTGCTGCTGTCTGCATCTCAGCTCTTGCTTTTTACCTACTTCTCAAATTGCATCCCAGGCTCTGCCCATTCTTCTTGGCTCTCTCTGCTCCCTTTGCCTCCTCTTCTTCCTCATGTCTTTATAGCTTCCTGCCCTATATGTGCTTGAATGTATTCTCTTTGTCCTTCAAAAGCCTTCAAACCCACTTCTTTTAGCTAGCTTTCCACTTAGACCCCACTAACGTTCCACTGAACAGTTCTGGCACTGTTTACTCCACTTTTGCCTTACCTCATTCTAAAATTCCAAAACCAAACAGAAAATAATCCCTAAAGGCTACACAGGAAACTTAAATGTCCATTAGATTTCAGCATCTTACTTGTTATAGTGCTTATTCCACTCTTTCCTGTCCCTCCCTTCACCTGTTGACAGAAACCCTTTCTGCATATGTCTGACAGACTGTCAGCTTTCTGAGGCAGGGACAATAGGCCTGATTCTCTTTTCGCCTCCACAAATGTAAATCCACTGATTTCCATGGAGTTCCTTCAGATTTTCCCCGTGTAACTCAGAGCAGAAGCAGGACTTTTAATTACTCTTCAGTGCCATGCAGACTTATGGTGCTATATAAATACTAAATAAAATGATAGAGATTAAACCATTTAAAGAAAAGTAGGTACCCATGTTCATAAAGCCCATATGGCAGTGCATGGTACATGGTATTAAAATGAATGATTAACCAGTTGACAAAAACACGTTTCCTTTGGTCTAAACTTTAAAACCAGTACATTCATTGTCTGTTGCCGGTGCCACACTGGCAGTCATGTAACATGACATCTTTAGGTGTGTTATGTGTAGAAGCACTGTCAGATATCTCTTACTGGTCATCAATGTACCTCAATCCTTTTTCTAG
Organism: Emydura macquarii macquarii; assembly: GCF_026122565.2. Lineage (NCBI taxonomy): Eukaryota > Metazoa > Chordata > Testudines > Chelidae > Emydura > Emydura macquarii. The sequence continues at coordinate 21,434,882 of NW_027132559.1, forward strand.
AGCAGCAGTTCTCAAAGTGTGGTGCATGGACCACTGGTTGTCTACAGAGCACATGCTGGTGGGCCTCAGGGAGAGTTGGCTAGGCACATGCTGCTACCCCCCTTCATTGTATCCAACTGCTAAATTGCATTAAAAACAGCTAAAAATATACCCAATGCTGTGTTATATTTTCATGGAAAAAACTGGCGTACTTGCTACTAGGATGTTATACAATTTCAATTATGTGGGGCAATGGCCTTCATGATTACAAATGAGATGGTCCACAAATAAGATTGAAAATCCCTTTTCCAGAAGGACTAATTCTTGGATTGAAAAAGTAGCTCAGTCTTCATGCTCACTCAGCCACCTGGTAGAATTACTTTTTGGAGCCTGAAAGCTGCCAAAACCTAGACTGGTGCCTTAAAACTATTCAGGTCAGAGGTCTCCTTTTTTTGAATACAAGACACATTGGTAATGGCCTAATCAATTCTATTATTTTTCTTTTCTGTTAGCACTACCAAGGAATCAGTACATCTTTGAGAGATTTCTTCAAATTGTCATTTTTCTATTAAATGATTTCCCAAAGCTGAATTCAAAATCTATTTTATTTGAGCTGATTATATTGTTCTTGCATCAAAGCAAATCTACCCAACACAAGTAGTGTTGGGAGGTATAATAAACATTTCTCATCAGATTCAGTCAACAACTGAACTTACACGGAGGGAAAATGTAATAGTGATCTTGTTCCCATCAAAAGTTTAAGAAGAATGCCCTTTGGGTTTTCAAATGTATGATGTTGCTCTCATTTGTGTGGTTAGGTCTACACTTCAACACTGGCAGACTGTGACTTTGATAAGATACATTTCAAATATTACAAGGAAAATTACATTTAGTTTGCAGCCTGCACTGTACGAAGAATATTATTTGACACAAAAAGGAACTAAATTGTAAAACAGTTTTATTCCTTCTCTGGCTATAGCGACATTATGTAGAGACATTAGTCAAACTTTGATGCAGATCCTGTTTAAGCTAACATGGTAGCATTAAATTGTCACTATGAAACATCAAATGGAATATTTGCTGCAAACAAATAGCTGTCCTGGTTATCAGGGAAAAAACAAGCATGCGCGTGTGCGCACACACACACACACATACACATACACACACACACACACACACACACACACACACTGTGTTGCCTCAACAAACACGTCTCTTATTTTCAAGAAATTTGTATATTCTTGAAGTTAAACTGCATACAAAATTCTCTGCCAGGCAGCGATGCTGGCTACTGCAAGGACATAGTGTAGCTATTTGCAACATAAAAATAGCAACTTCTAGCATTTTTTTTTTAAAGAACTTTGTAGGAAGAGCTACCCCACTTTATCAGTTTGTTTAATCCCTTATTTTTGAGATGAGTATGGATCCATCCTAGGTGAATATGTACTAAAAAGTAAACCTACAATGTTCTAAAGGTACAAATGCAAAGATATGTAGCTGGAAACAATGTCAATGTCCAAAGAAGACTTACGACCCACCAGAATGTAGAAATAAATCCAATTCTTGACATCCTTCTTCTTCTTCAGATCAACTCCTCATGAAAAGTGAGAGGGTTACTAAAGGTTTCTCCTCAAAAGTCAACAAATTTAGGGTGTGTCCAACTGTCACATGATAAATTTTATGCTCACAAAATTCCGCATGTAGACATCAAATTGTACATACAAAACTCAGCGGTCAGGATGAAAATGTACTGTCATTTACTTCAATGAGGGCAGGCTTACACCCTAAACGTCTTTACAATGTTATCACACGTCTCATAACTTATTTAAAAATGATTACTAATAATAATTTCTTAATATACTTAACATACCAGAGAATCCAGATACAGAACATTGTATTAAAACCTGGAGTCCTTTTTCATAACTAGTTTCTAATTCATGACTATAGCTGGCCCTAAGTAAGTGGGACCTCGGATGGGGAATGATTTGTGATTAATAATAATTGAACAATTAGCAGGAAATATTAATTGAATCAACTATTTGCTGAATACTATTCAGCCATCTGTAACATTGGCTAGATAATGAAAAAAGCATCAATTTATTTAAATTCAAAATTAATATTAGTAATGAATAATCATTAAGGCCACTCGATCCATGATAGTTCATCTCTCACCCTATGACTGCTTAGGTCTGATTGACACATAAATAAATAAATAATAATAACACCTAACTCTTACAGCTCTTGTCATCAGTATGATGTATGAAAGGAGATCAGTGTCATTATCCCCATTTTACAGATGGGGAAATTGAGGCACATAGCAGCAAAGTGAAGTGACTTCCCAAGATCAGCTGACAAAATTGCACTAACTAAAGGTGTTATTTTTAAACTGGTTTAGATAAAACCAGTACTACACAATGTGTGGATGCTCTTCAATTGATTAAAAACCTGGCTTATACCAGTTTAGTTAAACCCACATAGGTATTTTTAAACCAATGCATGTCCACAAAGGGTTTGCATTCGCATAACTGAACCACTGCAAGCTTGTGCGTAGACAAGGCCTTATTGTAGTTTCCTTAATAGTTCCTTGTGATGGATCCTATCCAAGGGCTTTGGCAGTAAACATGTTTTGTTATAAAACAGATGCTGTGTGCACCACATTTGTTCAATTTAATTTTTCAGAGTGAAAGTATGTCTGTTTTCTTCTCCTCAGTGAATTCATGGGCACATACATAATAAGTGAGTTGTTGTTCGCCCATCATGATTACATTTTAGTATGTGAAGTTGAAAGGCTCTTTCTTTAAAGCTTTATAGGATGGCATCTTATTAATGATCTTTGTTGATCGGATTGGCTGGATTGGATTGGTTTGGTTTTTAGATCCCTGGAACTTTTAAAAATATTGCTTTGGCATCTTCAGCTTTCCAATCTGACTGCACTTTTCACATCAAACTCTCACATTATTTTAACCCTCCAACTAACACATTCAGTTAGTAGTGGAGATGGCGCTGAACTGGAAAACATTAAGCATTAATAGCAGTAAAGACCATTGCATGCAGACTGCATCTGAGTTAATAACCTTCACAAATTCATTACAGAGTTAATTTACATAACCATTTTGAACTTGTGCCACAGTCTATGATATACAGGAGTGTATGGGATAAATCTTCAGCTATGCTGGAGGAGAACTCAGCACAGTGGAAGGGAGAGAAAAGGCAAAATGTTCTCCTACCCACCTTTCTAACAATCCTCTAGCTGCCCCTGGCCAAACCAGCCTCTGGCACAGGTCAGGGCAGCTTAAGGACTGCTCTATCATTGTTTGTAATGCTGCCCTTCCCTCCCTCCCCCCAAATCAGTGAGGATCACTGGGTACTGTGTGCTGCAGCTCCATCTCTTCACCCTTTCCCACACTCTAGCCCTCTACCTATTCCAGCAATTCCCTTACATCATGGGAATCCCCAGTTACCCATTGCAGCAGCTTTCTAGCTGCTTTTGTTACCTATGCACCAGGAATGCAGCAACTGTCTGACATATATGATTCTACAGTGATGAGCTTCTTATAATATATATATATATAAAGCAAATGAATATCTTTATTTTCATGATGCTGTTATAAAATTCTTTGTTTCAACATGTTATAACATGTGCTCAGAGGAAAAAACAAAAACCCAATTAAGATTTTGTGTGTTACCTTCCATGGTGAAAAGTTCAAGAGGGGTAGCCATGTTAGTCTGTATACAGCAAAAACAACAAGAGTCCTGTAGCACTTTAAAGACTAACAAGTTTAATTTCTGCAGGCATAAGCTTCCATGGGCTGCAACCTGCGAAAGCTTATGCCTGTAAAAATTAAATTTGTTAGTCTTTAAAGTGCTACAGGACTCTCACTGTTTTTATGTTACTTGAAATTTTTACCTGTAGTGATAACATTGTGCTAGGTTGGATTAAGCCTCAGGGATGCGGGGCAGTGAAACAGCCATCCTTCATATGGGATAAATGTAAGAAACAATTCAGTTATTTTATGGACTCAGGAGACCTGGATTCAATTCCCTGCTCTGCCACTGGCCTGCAGGGTAAGCTTGGGCAAGTCATGTCACCTTTCTGTGCCTCGGTTTCTCTTTTTGTAAAATGGAGATAATGATCCCTCCTTTGACAGCCCTTTTAGATCTATCGATGAAAAGTTCTATATAAGAACTAGGTATTGCTGTTATGATTGTGGAACTGGATAGCTGAAGAAATAGCCACCTTCACCCAAAACACAAGGACACCCAAGAGTTGTCAGAAACTGAGCTATGTGGGTCGAGGGGGTTCTCTGTGTATTGTCTGGTGGAGGTGTGGGTGTCTGTGAGAGAAGCAGCAGGAAGTCAAGGTCATAGCCACAGAAACACTGGTGACCATCAGAAAAATTTAAGAACGTGCACTTTTGAGCTAGGTGCTGGCAGGAGCTGTAAGCAAAGAAACCATCAGCTGTTCTTTGATTCCTGCTGTGTTCAGGGAATCAGGATGTTGTACAGCCTTTGTAAATAAATAGGATTGGATAAAAGAAATACCTGACTCCATCTTCAGTTTCTTCTCCTAGCCAAAATAACCCACAGAACCTCCAAAATTGGATAACTGGTTCAGTCAAAAAGGAGGTAACGGTATCATACAGTAGAAGCCTCTTAAAATGCAGGAATAATCAGAAAGGTTATGCAAAAAGGCTATCTTCCCACTCGACAGCTCTATATATACAGAGACCTATCTGCTTACTTTTCTCTGCAGCTTTATATTCCTGTGAACACAGCAGAACCAATGCACCTCTGGGAAAGAGAGTTGGATTCCATCCTGCCTTAGGCGCCAGCTACGTAATTGCTAACCAAGTTCCAGTTGCGGAATCTTTATTACTGATGATGATCAGTAAACCAGAAAGAACACAGCTTGACTTTCAAAGCCCAGCATAAGTTTGCAGAAGTAGCAACAAGGAAAAAAACAAAACAAAAACTTTTTATTTGTAAACCAAGCAAACTAAGGGAATTTGATCTGGAAGTCCTTCAGAGATGGAATCCTATAAGGCTGAGCTTCCATCTCCTCTATCCCCCATGTCCATCAGCACTTTAAAAGATGTAGGGGAAGATCTTCAGCTGGTGAAAATTGTCAAAGCACTTAATTGGAGCTATGACAATTCACAACAGCTGTGGCCCTGCCCCATAAAGTCTGCTTGTCATGAACTAAACATTTAGGAATACTTTAAAAGGAGCACTATCAACTTGAATTTTTTTAAATTAAAAAAGTAATGATAGACTAAGAGCACCTTTAAAATGTATGTCCTGATTTTTGGTTTTACGTTTTTATAAAGGTTTTTCTACTCCCTTGCTGATGTTTATAAGCATCATATAGGCAAACATTTATGCACGAGTTACTTCAGTATTTGTAGGATCAAAGCCACAGAGAGCAATAATTCCGAGTACACTTAGGCCCATCCTTCCTTCCTTCTTTTCTGGACACTCACTTGCCTACTGCCTCTGCAGTTTCAGCCTTCCTGCTGCCGTCACCCTCTGGCAAAGAGTGGGCAGAAGCATGTACGTGAGCTTCTATCTGAGCGGCGCATGAAGGAGACACCATCATTCTGATTCATAAGAGAAGTGCAACTGACCATCAATAGAATAATGAAGTTCACCATATGCACACTGCCGTTAAATGCACACATTAAACTGAAACAAGAAAATATCCAGCTCTCCCCCCCACTATCTTCCCAGTGTTAGTGATCTTTGGCATTACTTGTAACTATACTAGGTACAAATTGTACAAGGTTGTCAATTTGATAGATTCTTCATTTAAAGGGACACTATCTTTTTATTGCTACTTATTTCATTAAAATGTCAATATAGGAAAAGCTGATAGCATATATGGGATACTGCAGTTTTTATCTGAACATGCTTTATATGAGAAAGTACTTCAGTGTGCTCAAAGAGCAAAAGTTAATTTGTTTCCTTTTCTAGGACCTTGTAATTATTATGCCGTTTATAATGGATCTAGAAATGCTATTGTACACTGCTTTATTTTCTCCTAATATTTAAAAAAAATTCTTTGCAGATGATGTGGAAACCTGCATATGATTTTCTGTACACATGGGGCGCTCACTATGGAGACAGCTATAGAGACATGCTACAAGATCTGCAGTTGTCTTTGGACAAAATGAAAAACCCTCTGACCAAACAGTGGCGAGAGTTAACTGGAGCTTTGATTCTAGTGAACTGCATGGAGATCTTAAGAGCAAATGCTTTCCCCAGGATGGAAGAAGAATAGAATCCCAAATACTTTTTTTTATGTACTATCTATTGGAAAAACTATGGTGTTGATTTTTATACTCTTCAATTATTTTTTTAAGACCCTGATTTGTCAAATGAGAACAGATCCTTTCATTTTCACTTATTTTCTCTGCTCTTATATGTTACATATGGCACAGATCATATAGAACACCCATTTACCTGAGGGATCCTCATGGCCTGCCAAATAATATTTTGAGGACCAAGCAGTGGGGAATTTGGAGTTAGGAGGTCAATTAGGTCCTTGAAAAGATTTTAATTCCATGGACCAATTCCTAAATGAAAAATTCATAAGATTAAAACTATAGCTTGTGATAAAGTCAATTTTTTACTTTGAGATCCATTAAAATCAGCCCCCCATGTTCTGGGCTGCTCTGATAGCATTCTTTCAGTATGCCCAATCTTTTCAAAAGTGATGACTTTGGCTCCAATCTTGCAAGTTACAACATGTGGATCGATCACTGAGCCCATTTGGAAGACCCATTGGAGTCTCTGTGGTTTCATAAAAGCACGCTGCTCTGCCTTTTCATAATCAGTTGCAGTACTGGGGGCCTCATTGAAGGTTCCTTGGGCTTTGGGTGTCCGGAACAACACACCTTGAGTCTGATTTTCAGGTGTGCTGTGCACCTGTAACTCCAACTAAAGTCAAAGGGAGTAGAGCTGGCTGGGAAATCAAAATCATTTCCATGACATTTTTCGAGTTTTGGAATTTTTTCACCCCAACTCAAGATACCTGGCATCCATCCAGAGTTTCTTGAAATTGAACCCTTTCCACAAAACACTGCAATTTTGATGACTAGGCAAATTCTGCCAAATGTGTTTTGTCAGAATTTTTCTAGCCAACTCTAAAGAGAGCTCAGTACCGCTATAAAGGCCATAGATATCTTAAATTGGGCATTCAGAGACAGAAGAACCCAAATCAGTGGCCACTTCTGAAAAAGTTGGCTTATTTATGCAAAATGTGTTTTGCATCACCATGTCTGTGTATATGATGCGCAGTGGAAATTTACTAATTTTTCTCACCATCTTTCTTCTGCATCCTCCCCATAAAGGGTGGAGTCAGATAAAAAAGGCTGATCCATACATAGCAGTTATCACAATAGTGGCTGCCTCCCATGATCCTGTATATAAGCCACTGCCTCTTATATAGCTATTTTGAAATGAAAAAGAAGGGCAGAGGCAGAATATGTACGCCATTATTGTGCATAATTCTCATCTGTGCTATTATTGAGGGAAAACGGGAGCAAGGGACAGCTAGTATTTTGTCAAGAAAGGTGTGTGTTGGTCCTATTGTTAACCAAAAGTGTTTAATTTAGGTTCACTTATGATTTGTTTATGCAGCAGTTCATACATGCCTGATTCCCACTGATTACATGCTCTGAAATAACCCAGCATAGATACCCTCAAGTGAAGTCTCGCCAGTGGCAAGAACCAAGCAGCAGTAAATGTGACCCCCGCCTTTATATGGAAAACACCCATTTGTGTAACGAGCCCAATCAGACCACTTAATACCTGGTAAACGGGATGGCATTTAAAACAAATGAACAAACAAGCAAACTTTCGTTAGCTAGAAGTAGCGGGAAAAACTGAAGCGACCTGCAAAGAACCCGTATGTCAAAGAGCAGCCCTGGTAAAGGAGCACCTGAAGGCTCATTTGTATAAAGTGGCGCATTCACTGTTTGCCAGCAGCAGTCTGGTTGAAAAGCAAAGGTGAGAGCTGGTAGTTGGCGAGACAAAGTCAAATTCTATCCTGAGAGCTGTGCATGAGTAGCTCAGGGTGAAGCTTGCTCTTTAATTACTTTATTTATTTATACATGGTCCAGGCAAGAGGAGGAAGAACACGTTGAGTCTAGAACAAAATAGCACATTTCTATTTTTTCTTCCTAGACCTTTCTTTGCCAAGTTTCATTACACATTCTCTAGGTATGAAGAACTGAGGATGGGAAGCTGGGTCACAAGCCCAGAAGGAAGAGCTCATCCATCAGAAAACCTTTGCCAAACACATAAGGCCTGATTCTCTTACTTACACTGAATTTGCCCTCATATAATGCGGTTGCCTTAAGAAGAGTTACTCCTGATTTGCAGCGGGGTGAGCAAAGAATCAGGTCCACTGAGCATTAATATGCAAAGCCGCTTCTTTGCTGATCAAGGAAACTAAAATAGAATTGGAATATGTGGACTACACAGTGTAACCTGCTGTGTCCCTGAAAGACATTTACATCCACCCTGAGCTGGCTCTGTGCAGTTGTACAAAGAATTGGGAAAAGAAGGTATCACAGAGCTTCCCCAATACCTGGCACTTCTAGGCGGGGGCCAACTATTCTTCCCCATTAGTGCCACAATTGGCAATGAACTCCCTAAGCAGAAGGGAGGAAGGGATGGGGTCACGGCCCATGTCCTCTTTCCCAGGGCTAGCCCTAAGCCAAATGGCAACCCAAGGAGTGTCTTCATAATTTCCCCTCCTCCCCCATTTGTTAAACTTTTGACTACCTTATTTTTATTGCATTTGTAGCCAATTTCATGACTTTGATGCACGATTTGCATGCATGATTCATCCCTGTCATATAAGATGAGAGTTTGGAAGGTTCCATGAGCAATGTCTTTGCTGCTGACTATGGTAAATAAGCACTTTGTACTCCGGACACTCCCTAAAAGCAGACAGACTTGACTAAACCACACCATTGCTTGCACTTCCTGGTGCCTTCTTGAACCTAGAGCTGAATGAGCCTAGCTGGCTATAAACCCTTCCTTGAAGTCAAGCTCTGTTCAGCTTCTCTGCTATTCCCCTTGCAGCGAACACCACCCAAGCCCTCTTACACCTGCCTCCGCTGCCCTGCACATCGGTCCAGCTCCTATGCCATTTTTTGCATTTCTTCTTACCACTAATGCTTTTTACTCAGCAATTTAAAAATAAATAAATAAAATAAATAACAGTTGCTTACCAGCTAGGAGAGAAAAAAATGCAGTCAGGAACTACCAGTTACTAAATGGCCACTTTAGGGTTCCAGCTGCTTGGTTCTGCCAGATTTAAAGGGCTAGTCTCAAAAAGAGGCATGCTGGGAGAAAAGTTCCTGTAGGAGGGCAACCCTGCACTACAAAGAAATCATAGTGACCAGGAAATCACTAAAGAGCAGAGGTGGTTTTGGTGTTGTTCCTAATCTCTCTCTACCATCTCCTCTGACTTTAGCCTTGAGTCAGCAATGAAGTGGCACTCCCTTGAACTAGAGTTGAATTTGGCCCAAATTATTTAGCAAAATACTGACTTACTGAGTCAGTGAAATCCAGAGTTTGTCATATTGTCTGATTGGTCCTTGAAGTTTGTTTATACCCTGTCCAGTTAGGTTGTGCTCTGGGGCCTGCAGCTGGGGCCTTTATTTGCAAATCCACTTTCATTTTTGCTTTGTACTGCTCCTCATATGAGTGAAATGTGCAGTTGTGCAATACTTCTGTTTACTTTAGTAGCCCACGCTGAGCATAAAATAATAGGTATTAAACTCCACATTTTATTGCTCAAATATTTAAAACCACAAAAGGCCAGTTCTAGGTTACTGCTAAGAGTGGAAACAGCTGCTTTCAGCAGCAGCACTGAGTTAGGAGCACATGACTTTGGTGAACACTCTCTTGGTCTTGACCTCCCTGGAGGGGAGGAGGGAATAGATGAAAACTGCTCTTCCATGAGTCAGCACAAACACCTTCTTGGGTCTTTGCGGGGAGGGATGAAAACAACAAGATCTCCCCTTGGCCCTGCCCCTGGGAGAGGAGAAAAAGAAATCCCCTCCCAAGTTACCAGCCTTCAAAAAACCCAGTTTTCCCCATATTTTTGTTGTCATTGCATCTTTGAGGAATGGGAAGTCTTGGGATATGGGGACGATAGCCAACTCCTTTCACCTCTATAGTCTTCAGGGGGGGTTGGGGGAAGGCTTTAACCTAGCCTCACTCATCATTGGTTTGAAGAGTTCAATATTCTACCCCTTTTTCCAAGGAGAGGGTCTTAGGGAATGGGCAGATCCCCATATTAATATCTGGTGGTGAGAATGGGGATCAGTCCTATTGGAATAGCCCTTCATAGGGCAGACACATCCCATAGTGCAATGGACCAAGGGAGGCTCTGCCCAGAAAACTCTCCCAGGAGCAATTTTCCCCCTGAACTTGGGAGTGATTTTCCTTAGCTCAGTGCTGAGGTATTTCTGTCCCACAATATTTAACAGGCCTAGCAGGACAGGAGGGAGTGTTTCACAATCCAACAGCTACAAGGTAAAGGGTCAATAGGCAAGTTATTCACCTCAAAAGGAGTTATCCTTGAATTGGGTGGAGAGTGGGGAGACCTCCTTGGTGGTTCCTCTGAAAGCAGAAGATTAGCGAGGAGAGATCAGATCGCCCCCTGAAAAAGAACATAAGTGAGGGGACTAGACCACAAGCCACTCCACAGAAGATATCACAGATAATAAAATAGTAGCAAGGTGTATGATGGGACCTCCACTCTCCTTTCTGATGAGGACAGGAAAATGAGTGGGGCTTGGCATGAGCCTCTGAAGTGATTTTTCCAACAGGATTGGGTTTCACATAATGCAAATTTCTATTGTAAAATCTATAGGGTTTGAAAAGTAAATCCAGATGATTATAGAAATTCTAACTCCACAAGCTTCTCTCAGCCCAAATAAGAAGGCTTACTTGATTGTGACATATTTCTGAGCTTCCGCTTAGTAAGTTGTCATGTCAGCTAAGATCTTCCATAATATAAATATTTAGTTGTTTCGAACCACACTGTAAATATCCTATTCAAAACTGAATCCCACTGGGCCCCATTCTCCACTGCCTTGCACCTTGTGTCATAATTGACAATTATGCTAAATGATATTAAAACACTACGGTAAAATTTTACATCCACTTAGCTCTAGTGTAAATTTCAGCACAAGGGGCAAGTGAACAGAGAATCATGCCCATAGGGTTTAAAAAATAGAATATATGTCAGAGAAACAAGGTAGGTGAGGCAATATCCTGTATTGGACCAGCTTTTACAAGCTTTTGAGCTTACACAGAGCTTTTCTTCAAGTCTGGGAAAGGTATCTCACCCAATTTTTCCCTCTAATATCCTGGAGCCACTACAACACTGCAAACAACATGTACCAGAAGCACATTCTGAGCCTGTTTTCCTCCTTCCACACCAGTTTAACTCCCATTAACTTCAACACAGTTACTCCTGATTTACATTGTGTAAGTGAGAGGAGAATCAAGCTATCTGAGTCTCTGAATAAGTTTCACAATAATTTTAGAAGCCAATGCTAAGCAAAGGTGAGTAATGATAACCATTTTTTTCTAATAATTTACTTGCTGTCAGTACAGGTCTGAAAATAGACACTAACTATATGGATAAAGTCCTTCTGGGATTATTCTTAGTGTAGAAAAATTGTGATTTTGTATTCATTACCAATTTCTTTTTTATTTAAACTTTTTAAAAACAATTTTTTACTGTATGTATTTTTAAGCCTAATAAAGAAGGGAAAATGACCACATGCTGGAATCTTTGCATGGGTTTACAGGATTTAAAAAATAAAGGTGACAGGGTGAGAGATTGCAGACTCTTTTAGCCCTAGGGAAATGACAGTAATTCTTGAGCCTTTAAAAAAGGAAATCCTTGGAACCTTCAGCTGTGTTGGTGAAACTTACTAAAGTTTTTGCTATCAGGTTAACAACTATAAATTGTACCACTCATCATAAGCAAAAATACTGCTTCCTGCTCCCTGAAACAATAGAATAAACTTAGTATTGTAGGCAGGCCTCTCGGTATACCATGGAATTTGCTGTGGAATCTACTCTTTACCATACAGTTGCTCTAGAATCTCAGATTTTGTTAAAAACTGTATGTTGCTAGTCCACATGTCTGTCTGCTAGTCACATGCAAATGTGAGCCAAGTGTAAACCAAAGATGTGTTGTCTTTCTGAGTCAGCAAACAGCATGAAACAGTAGTTCTGTATGGTGTGAACTGCCCCTTGCATCACTGGCTCAATTCTGAACCCTAATGATGATCATTTATAATGTCAACACTTGACCAGTTGTTGTTCATTTTAGCAGACATATGCAGCAAGTTTGTTTGCACCCCAATTCTAAATGATGGTGAAATATTTAATTTAACAAATAACACAGGTACTATTGTACTGATTGTACTATGCATTTATATATTACATTCATTTAAAACCTCCATTTTTAATTTTTAAACAAACTAAGCTGTATGGCACAAGCCCATTTCTACACAGGGTGGCGGTATGGTGGACTCAAGAGAAAAGTCAAAGATGAAATCTGAAGTACATTCAGTTGCATCACACAGTTTTGAACATTATTTATGGAGTCACCATAATTTGCTGTTCTCTATGGGGGAGGTCTAAGCAGGTGAGATAAATCTGGAAGGAAGTCTCATATCAGAAAGCCTAGTTCTTAAATAGTTCTGATAATGAGCTGTATTACTTTGGTACCATTTTGGTTGTTGGGTTTAGTGTGTGGGTGCTGGGTAGTGTTGGTGGCCTCAGTATATAGGAGGTCAGAAAAGATGATATAGTGGTCCTCTCTGACCTTAAACTCCATGACTCTATAAGAAGGAAATGTCATTAGAGTCTAAAACAATCCTATATAGTACCATGCTCTATTATTCCTATAAAAGCCTCTCATTCTGTTACCGTAGGAGTTATAGAACTCCCTTCTAACTGATGGCTTAATAATATTGCCTGTAAAATTAATTGTGCGTAACCGGAACAATCTCCCTTGGGTCACATTTGCAGCATGGCTAAGTAGGATTATCAAATATGAAAAAACTTGCAATTCCAAAAAGGAGACAACACAAAGCAGAGGAGATCTAGGACATTTTATTGAATAAATTACAAACCTTAGTCATGGCACCCTGGGATTGTTTAACAGAACTGAAAAACACTATTTACGTACGTCTGTGCTCATCAGTAAATAATTTAGGTGGAAACAATCCTGCCACTTATTGTGTGTGAACAGATCTCTGCCCCTCAAGACCCTAATCCAGCAATATACTGCACAAGCACAGACCACTGTGTCTGCATGGACCTCCAGCAACTTCAAAAAGGCTCAGGACACAGACTTGGGGCTCTGCCTGGATACAATGCATTCAAGGATTGGAGCCTAAGAGCAGCCAGACCTGGGGAGAAGGCCGGAGCAGAACTTTGTGTTCTCATAAAGTTACTTAATCTGTTTTAAAAGGCAAACCACAGCAGAGGATGAGTATGGACTGTACACAGTGCATGGCCTTTGTTTTAGAGCAGGTTGGAAAAGGCGTCTGCTCACTCTATAATTTTCAGAAACTATTTTATCCGTTTTTAACTGGACCTGCTGAGACGTCTCTTTTTAGAGTCTATAAATACACGCCAATCTCCTATTTTTGACAGTGTATTTAACCTAGTCTGGTGAGGCTTCACACTAGGATTGTATTTTGGGGTTAGCTTACTTGTGATGAGTGCTGTTGGTGCAGAAATTCACAACTTCAGAGTGTAGGAATCCTATTGATAGAGACAACTTTCATTCCTATTAAACATTCATATAGTGTTATGTCTCTTTCTTCAGTAAAAAATAACAAAACACAAGATGAGATATATAAAGTCTTGTAGCATAATTACTTCTGTGATAGAAAACCAATTGGTTTCAAGCCCTCTTCACAGGCTGTTTTGTTTCTCTGCCTGAAAGGGAGAATAAGTGGATTACCTTGGATTATTAGTAAGAATGTTTGTGTTATGCTAACACCAGAGACCTTAACTGAGATTGGGGCCCCCTGGTGCAAGGTGCTATATGGACACATGGTACTAGATAGCCCCATCCTAAAGAACCAGCAATCGAAATAGACAAAATGTGGGAGGGGAAACGGAGGCACAGAAAAGTGAAGAAACTTGCCTAAGGTCACATTGATGGTCAGTGACAGAGCCAAGAATAAAACCCAGGTCTTCCAAATCCCAGTCCCATGCCTTAGCCACTGGACCGTGCTGCCATTGTAGTTAACTATCTTGTCATTAATCGATACTCTAGTTTACATGACTAGCTATGTGAGAGATGCTTTTAATGACTCCCTCCTGGAGGATGGTTTGGTCAGAAACCTAACTTTTTAGGTGCTCTTGTTTTAGCCTGGGAAGCACATGCATGTTTTGGTCTCTTGAAAATAAGTTAAATTAGTTTTCCTTTAAAAAAAAAGTTGAGGAGTATCTTTACTAGAAAATGGAATGGGTACAGAGGAAGGATCCCTCCCCAAGATTCAATTAGCCAATCAGCAGGTCTGTCTTTAGGGAAGAAAAGAGCTAGTTAGAAAGAGTGTCTTTTGGAAATAATGCCAGGAGAATCACTAGCACATACAATAAGCAGAGTTTTAACTATTTGTCGTTAATCACCACATTATGGCCCGGTTCGCTTTATGTGAGGGTCATTCCCCAACTGGAGAGCCTCCCTGTTTTAACATTGTTTTCAGAGCTGCTGTCTCCAATAAATTGGCCCTTTTGGATGTGACACCCCAAGACATGCTAAATACGGTTCCTCATTATCTCATTTACTACAGCACAGCACTCACGCTGCATTGGGCCCGCATGTGGGCCTCCAACCATGGTAGCTGCATTTCAAACAGGTTTTTCTCAGCTCCAATTATTTCTGCCCTCAGGGTTGTCCATTAACTTGGAATATTGCTTCTGGCTCTCTCCCATCGAATGTAGACTGGACTCATTAGAAGAAATATGTATAAGCCAAGGCTTACCTGTCCTTGCATTATCTCAGGCCTGTTATAATGAGACTCTTCACCGTATCTATTAAAATATCCTTAGCTTCAGCTGCATTGTCCTGTATTCTACTGCCTTTCTGTAACTATGTAATTTGAACTCAAGCATCCAGTTTAGGAAATACAGTATATGGTTGCACTTTAAGAACAATATCCTATGCCTGCAAACAAAATATTAAATTCCTTACCAAAAAAACCCTACACATGCACATATAAATCCCCTAGGTAAAAAAACCTTATATTCAAAACATTACTCTTTCTTTTTTAAAGGAATTTAGTATTCCTCATTTCCTTTCTTCCTCCTTTCTGTGCACCATTGGGATGCAGGATTTATTACAGAGTAAGGGAGAATATTTTTGCGGGAGTGCTTAGTTAAAATATTGGCTGCACATCACTTTCTACACAAATGCTTAAAGGAGGCCAGCGTAGCCCACTTTTCTTAATACATGGCAGTAGACAGTGAAATAAAATGGTGGTGATAGTAATAGGACTCCCAGATGATGAAGATTTGTTATGGCTTACCAGAAACTTGTGAAACAACCAGATTTTGCAGAAAACTATCACCGACATATTTAGTCTCTCTAGGAAATCACCGATTAATGAGAAGAACCAGATTGACTCTTCATCATTCTAGAGACATTTTCTTCCTTCTGTGTGTCACTCAATGGAAAACATCCTATGGATTCTACACATCCTTACATTAATTAAAAAATATGGGTGTCTTTTTCTAACCTTATGTGGATGCCACATAGGTCTTTAAAATATTTATCTGTGGGTAGAACTCCCTTCCATCAAGCCAAGTAAGTCTGAACTTAGAATCATAGAGTTGGAAGGAACCTCGGGAGGTCATCTAGTCCAACCCCCAGCTCAAAGCAGTACTAACCTCAGCTAGATAATCCCAGTGAGGGTTTTGTCAAGCCGCAGTTTAAAAACCTCTAAAGATGGAGACTCCACCACCTTCCTAGGTAACCCATTCCAGTGCTTCACCACCCTCCTATTGAAAAACTTTTTCCTAATGTCCAACCTAGACCTCCCCCACTGCAACTAGAGACGGTTGCTCCTTGTTCTGTCATCTGCCACCACTGAGAACAGCCTAGCTCCATCCTCCTTGGAACCCCTTTTCAGGTAGTTAAAGGCTGCTATCAAATCCCCCCTCATTCTTCTCTTCTGCAGACTAAACAAGCCTAGTTCCCTCAGCCTCTCCTCATACATCTTGTGCTCCAGTCCCCTAATCATTTTATTGCCCTCCGCTGGACTCTCTCCAACTTCTCCACATCCTTGTTGTAGTGGGGGGCCCAAAACTGGACACAATACTCCAAATGCGGCCTCACCAATGCTGAATAGATCTGCTGGCAATGCTTCTTCTAATAAGCCCAATGTGCTATTAGCCTTCTTGGCAACCAGGGCACACTGCTGACTCATATCCAGCTTCTTATCCACTGTTACCCCCAGGTCCTTTTCTGCAGAACTGCTGCCTAGCTCATCAGTCCCCAGTCTGTAGCTGTGCATGGGATTCTTCCGTCCTAAGTGCAGGACTCTGCATTTGTCCTTGTTAAACCTCATCAGATTTCTTTTGGCCCAATCCTCCAGTTTGTTTAGGTCCTTCTGTATCCTATCCCCACCTTCCAGGGTATCTACCACTCCCCCTAGCTTAGTGTCATCTGCAAACTTGCTGAGGGTGCAATCTACCCCATCTTCCAGATTATTAATGAAGATGTTGAACAAAACCGGCCACAGGACCGACCCCTGGGACACTCTGCTTGTGACCGGCTGCCAGCTAGACATGGAGCCATTGATCACTTCTCGTTGAGTCCTATGCTCTAGCCTGTTCTCTATCCATCTTATAGTCCATTCATCCAACCCATACTTCTTTAACTTGCTGATAAGAATACTGTGAGAGACCGTATCAAAAGCTTTGCTAAAGTCAAGGTATATCACATCCACCACTTTCCCCACATCCACAGAGCCAGTCACCTCATCATAGAAAGCAATCAGGTTGGTCAGGCATGACTTTCCCTTGGTGAATCCATGTTGACTGTTCCTGATCACCTTCCTCTCTTCCAAGTGCCTTAAAATGGATTCCTTGAGGACCTGATCCATGATTTTTCCAGGGATTGAGGTGAGGCTGACCGGTCTGTAGTTCCCTGGATCCTCTTTCCTCCCTTTCTTGAAGATGGGCACTATATTTGCCTTTTTCCAATCATCAGGGACCTCCCCAAACTGCCACAAGCTTTCAAAGATAACAGCAATGACTCTGAAATCACATCAGCCAACTCCCTCAGCACCTCAGCATTTGGGGGCTACTGAAAAATAAATACATACGTCTATACCTTATTTAATACCACTGTAGATACATGCAATGGCTGCATTTATGTGTATGCATCTGATTGCAAGAAAGGCCAATAAAATATTGAAAATCAAATACAAAATATGACACCTATAAACTTCTTACGATGGAATGTAGTTTTCTTAAATAAATATTTAAGATCAGATCTTCTGCTGGTTAAAATTAGTGCATCTTTTCTGAAATCAATAGATCTATGCTGATTTATAACAGTGAAGGATCTGGCCCTTAAGTATTATTATTTAGGCGTTATTATGTAATGCCGCCTTATACCAAGATGTCTCAAAGCAGTGGAATAATACAGACTGCGCAGCCAAACGAACTGAAAACAAAGGATAAACAAGTACCTCTCCAGTTTAGATTTAAACAGAGAAAGAACATTAGGAACTAGTTCTTGAGCTTTGCAATCAGCTACTGAAAAAACAAAGCTGGTGCAGGGTCAAAAGGTAGCTTACAGCCTTAAACCAATACTTAAAAGGACTTTAGTGTTATGTGTTATTTGTATTAGAATCCTCAGTCAGAATCAGGGTCCCATCATGCTAGGCACTGTACAAATTCAGGGTAAAATACATTTGACTAGAGCCCTGGAAGCTAACATTGAATCCAACAGTAAAGTGGCCTATAAATTAGTGTAGTTTCTCCCTGTTTATGCAGAAAGGACACAGTGTCCATTAATTTACAGCTGTCATAATGCTTTAGTTCATCACTGTGTTATTTCCTTGCCATTAGCCATGTGATTCTGCAACAGTGATTTGAGCACTGTAAACTTGATTCTAATCTAATCTAAATTAGTGGCAAGTGTGTGCACATATTTCATATACATCTGACACAGCGAGACATCTAGGGAATTGGGCATTGGACAGGTATTCTAGTTCTAGTCCCAGCTCTACACTGTCTTCCTCTGTGGTTTTGCACAATATTTTCCAAAAGTCCACTAATTTTGGGTGCCCAACTTGACACAGCTATCTCAAATCAGGCACCCCAAATTTGTGGACTTTTTTAACCTGGATTTTCGGAGGTGCTGAGCTCCCACAGCTCTCCCTTTAATCAACAGGAGCTGCAGGTGCTCAGAACCTATACAAATGCCACTTCTTTAGGTGTTAGTGTATGTATTCGGATAACTAATTCTAGGCATTCAAATGGAAAGTGTTAGCCTGTGTGTCTAAAGTCGGGCACCCACAAATGGATGCACCCCTGCATTAGAGGCCACTTTTGAGTATATTAAACTCTATGCCTTTAAAATAGAAATAATACAGTTTATATAGCAACCTCACAAGGCTGTTCAGAAGATTAAATAGTAGGCCAGATACACAGCTGATGCAAATCAGCTTCTCGCCAATGATGTCAATGGAGCTAATCTGATTTACGGCTTCCTTTTTTTTTTTTTTGGTTTGAGGATGCTGGCTGCAGCAATGCTTCTATTTTAAGAAGCACATGAACAGAATGATTAGCCCACTGCACTCCATAGAACAGCGGCATACTCTGCAGCTGTTAAATCTCCATTGTTAAAGCTGTGGAGATTGTCACTGGAATTTGATTGCAAATCCCAGCGGGTACTCAGAGCCACATTGTAATTGGTTTGTTGGTTCTGTTCAGTTGAATTGATATGGTTAGACTCCTTTGGGACACATACATCTATGACAGAGACACTGCAAAACGCCCATTTGATGTCAGCTGCAGAAGCCCAAGAGCTCAATGCACTTAGATACAATGTGAAATAATACATCTTCAGGCAGAGCTCACACCAATTTCACCAATAATTTTTCAGTAATATTCTGTTTACTGTGCTGTTAACGCCTTCCTTTCCAAATTATTCTTGGATCTCAAGCACTAAACAAAGGGATTGTCTTTTCCCGTGTTGCATTTTACTTGTCTTTTTATTAAAGTTTCCTTTTATAGGTGTGTTTATTAAAATTAGCTTGACCCACGTCAGCTTGGCTTGGTCTAGCCACAGGAGACCAGCTAGCCTGTGACATGGACTAACGTGAAAAATGTTGGCATTTACTTGCTCTCTTTACATGCAAGATGGAGACTATTGGTCTCACTAAGGGTGAAATTCACTGCAGAGGGCAAGCACATAACATAGGCATTACTTAAGGCCTGTCTTGAGGATCTGGTTGCTGCCTAGCCTTGTGTTCCACTTCCTGTATAGGGGAGATTTTTCCCAAGGTGTCCATCTTCCTTAGCTTTCACTCTAGTACTAATTTTAGGTTATATCCTTGTAACCTCACTCTCCTTTGTGTGTCAATATTTGCCTGGCACTAGATGAAAGTTAGAATTACTCATAGGAGCTTATGTAGTAATCCACAGCACTGACTTCTGGGAAATAAAGAGCAATGCTAAAACATGCAGATTTCAGAATACTTTCACTGTACTGAATTTGGAGGGGGCGTAGCCTAACCTTTAAGATCATTTAATTATAGTTTAGTTTCACACAACAATGGGAACAGTTGTTCAATCTAAAGGCAACAGAGGGATGCTAAATTGTGCATGCAGCCATATGGCTGTGGGTGAGAAGTTCCAGCATAATTAAAATTGAATGCCTACTTCAGTATATCTTTTGTAAATTGCCTATACGACATAGGGATTTTACCTGTGTGGCTAGAGAGCAGAACTTTTCTCAAAATGGTGGGCCAAATTCTCTGCCGGCATAAATAACTTCAGTGGAAAGTTGCCCATTTACACCAGCAGAGATTTTGGCCCTCTATGCTAATTATTTTCTCACACCAGTGAAAATCAGGAGTAAATCAACTAAAATCAATTATCTGGATTCTACATTGCTTTGAATCTCGTTTAACTATTTATACTATGCAAAGTGGCTCCAAAATGCCACCAGTTCAGAATGGTAACATTTTACACCCACTTTGCACAGCCGTGATTGACTATACAATCTTCAAGACTAATAGAATTATACCAGTCTCAAACTGATGCAAGTGAGAAGAGAATCAGGCCCTACAGGTACATTGGCTAATCTACTAAAAGTTGAAGGTCAAAGAATGTGATACTAATAATTTATTTAAGATTTATTAATTTCTGTCAGCTATTATTTTGCAGTAATATTGCATAGACTCATAGACTTTAAGGTCAGAATGGTCAGAATGATCATCAATCTGACCTCCTGCACAATGCAGGCCACAGAACCTCACCCACCCACTCCTGTAATAGACCTCTAACCTATGACTGAGTTATTGAAGTCCTCAAATAATGGTTTAAAGACTTCAAGATACAGAGAATCCACCAGAGAATCCACCAGCAAGTGACCCATGGCCCATGCTGCAGAGGAAGGTGAAAACCCCGCAGGGTCTCTGCCCTGGGGGAAAATTCCTTTGCAACCCCAAATATGGCAATCAGCTAAACCCTGGGCATGTGGGCAAGATTCATTAGTCAGACACCTTGGAAAGAATTCTTTGTAGTAACTCAGAACCTGCCCCATCTAACATCCCATCACAAGCCATTGGGCATATTTACCACTAGTACTCAAACATCAGTTAACTGCCAAATTGAGCTGTCCCATCATACCATCCCCTCCATAAACTTATCAAGCTCAGTCTTGCAGCCAGCTAGGTTTTTTGCCCCCACTGCTCCCCTTGGAAGGCTGTTCCAGAACTTCACTCCTCTGATGGCTAGAAACCTTCATCTAATTTCAAGTCTAAACTTGCTGGTGGTCAGTTTATATCCATTAGTTATTGTGTCCACATTGGTTCTGGACTTAAATAGTTCCTCTCTCTCCCTGGAATTTATCCCTCTGATGTATTTATAGAGAGCAATCACATCTCCCCTCAACCTTCTTTTAGTTAGGCTAAACAAGCCAAGCTCTTTGAGTCTCCTCTGATAAGGCAGGTTTTCCATTCCTTGGATCAGTCTAGTAGCCCTTCTCTGTACCTGTCCCAGTTTGAGTTCTTTCTCAAGCATGGGAGACCAGAACTGCACACAGTATTCCAGATGAGATTCTCCAGATTCTCACCAGCGTCTTGTATAACATGTACTAATCTACTAAAAGTTGTATGTCAAAGAATGTGATGATACTAATTTTTTTAATATTCATTCCTTTCTGTCAACTATTATTTTGCAGTAATATTGAGTCTTTCATCCAAGGGCTTCAGATGAGCCAGTGACTTCCCAAGGGCTCAGCATTTTATTGGCAGAGCTGGGAGTAGAATTCCCACTCATCCTCCTGCTTTTATCTGCTAGTATCAGGGGACTGGAAGGAGTTATACAGTGAGATCACCTGGTGCACTCTAGAGTCTTTTAAATGCTAACAAGGTAGCTCAGGATAGCTCAGTGCAATAGTTACTGATTCCTCAGCTCCAGAGGAGGAAGGAGTAGCCTCTGAGTCCGCAGAAGATGCCACCAGAGTGAATCGGAGCAGTGGAAATAGAGCAGGCTGATCCTTATTGTTGCTACCGAAGTAGGCACTCCTAATGAGACAACGATGCTACAGGAATGGGGAACATAGGACTTGCAGGAGGGGACTATGTGTGGACAGTGTTCCAGGGCTCAGTGGGGACTTTCCATATTTGAAAAATTCAGACAACTTTTAGTGAAGCATCTAAACTATTATATGGCTATCTGGTGGTCTACTTTGAGTTACTGGGTTTAGTGTGCAGGCGCTGGGTGGTGCTTGTGGCCTGTGATATACAGGAGGTTAGATCAGATGATCTGGTGATCCCTTCTGGCCTTAAACTCTATGACTCTATGAACAGAACTTTACCTCCCATGTTTAAGATGTTACCGTCACTAGTTTGGGTCTAATACTGTGTCACTTCTCCCTACAAGCAAGGTTAGGCTCTCTCTACATATAGAGGTCACAACATCACTCACTGGCACAAAGATCTTTACATGCCTCTTTGTGTGTGCCTCTCAAGGCGTGAAACTGCCTGTGAAAGACGGCCAAGAATAGCCGTGGAAAGATGCGTCATTGAAGAATTAAATTACTTGGGAAAAGTTGGATTCAATAAAATGTCAGAACTACAAGGAATGGAGAAGGCATGTAACTACGCTCACAGCCTACACTAACAACCATAACACACCCACTGGAAGGAGACTGGGGACATGGTCCCCACCGGCTTCCAGCCAAGAGGGAACACCAATGTCTTCTTTCAAATCCCCACAGCTTTCAGCTGCTTGACAGGGATGGAGCAGAGAGTGGTGTCTGCTGCTGCCAAGTGCAGTAGCCTCAGCAAACCTTCCCCCAGGCAGCTTCCCAACCAGGCAGGAGGGAGTCTGCAGCTGAGGCTCCTGAGGGCAGCTGGCCCACTTAACTCCCTGCCTGGGTTCCTTTCCAGGCAATGCCCACTGTCTGAAATGTGACCAAGATCTGCCCCCGCCCCAGGAGCAGCAGCATTTTCTCCCCGCCTTCGCAAAAATGTGTGTTTCATGTCTCAGTAAGGTGTGCAACATATCCTGGCAAAGATAATGGTAGCGAGAGTTGGTCGGAAAAAAACGATCAAACCAGTTTTCCATTGGACAATGCTGTTTCAGTTAAACTGATTTTTTTTGTGTGTGTAGAAAAATAGTATTGATTTTGATGAAATTTTGTTCAGAAAAAAAAATCAGAAAAAAACCATATTTCCACCCTGTCCCTTTTCAATGTTTTCAACATGAGAAGTTTTGAGTTTTCATTTTGAAATGACTAAATTTGGGTTTTTTAAAAAAATAAATAATGTTTTCAAGCTAAAAACAGGATCAAAAGCAAAACCAAACATTTCGAATTTATCAAACTGAAACATTCTGATTGACCCAAAATGAGAATTTGGTGGGGGGGGAGGGGAGGAGAGGGAGATTTAATTTAATGAAAATTTTTGAATTTGGGCTTTTTGTTCTAGTGTGGGGCAGAAATATGTTTGAAAACTTGAAATTTTTGACAAGACAGAAAATCCATTTTGCGATCAGCTCTAATCGTGTCCTCTGTCCCAACAAGTTGAAGTGTATCCATTCCTGTTTTTCCCTTTGGGCAAGATTCACTCAGCCCAGGGCTGGAAGTCTGGGGGGTGGACACTTCAGACACCTTTGCAGCCCTCCAATCTCAGGCAAACTGGGGCTTGATCTGATCCTCGGTA
This sequence comes from Emydura macquarii macquarii, assembly GCF_026122565.2. Classification (NCBI taxonomy): domain Eukaryota; kingdom Metazoa; phylum Chordata; order Testudines; family Chelidae; genus Emydura; species Emydura macquarii. The sequence goes on from NW_027132559.1 coordinate 21,458,329, forward strand.
TAAATTACACAGCCTGAAGAGAACACATTATGAAAATCCCAATGATTTATACAGCAAGTACAGTTGATATCAGATGGTAAAACTGACTGTCGGAGCCTCTGGTGTAATAAAGATTACTCTTACTACTTATAAATATCGTTAAACTATGAGCAGATCCATATATAATCTTATATAACAGATGTAGTAATATTTTAACTAGAGCGGAATACTTTAAATGATGTATTCCTTCTATTGGCAGTGCTGCAGGAATTTCAGTTCTTCAAAATTATCACTGACATTTTCCACTAAATGCCATAAGCTTCCTAATGGGACTGAAATAATGAGCTGAATTTCATACAAACCAGACTCAGAATTGACTATCTTTAATCAGAGCAATGAGTCAGGATTAAGAGAGAGAATTGGAACAGTCAGGTGTATCTCAAAAACACCTCTATAGAAAAGGACCCAAAGTTCTCTGACCTAGTTTAGCTCAGTTTTTTCTGAAGCTAAACTTTATAATTACATAGATTCTGGGCCCTGCTTCAGCAGTGCAAAGCAGCCAGAAAAGCAACTTACGTGGTTACCTGTCAATTCCCCTTGTGCAAGGAAAATCTATGGGTAGCATACAACTAGCACAGTGGCTTCATCTATGCTTGGAGCGGGGTGTGTGATTCCCAGCTCGTGTAGACTCGCTTCAACTGTTATCGATCAAGCATGCTAAAAATAGTAGTGTAGTCAGGGTAAAACACAGGCCAGGGTGAGCATCAGCATGGACTAGTTTTGGTGGGGTTTTGGTGGGTTTGTACTCTGCATGGCTAACCCATGCGGCCGCTAGCCCCTACCCATGCTACACTGGCTACACTTTGTGCATGCTACCTTGATGAGAGTCTACCTGATCTGGGAATCACACCCCCAGCTCCACCTGTAGACATACCCATTTGACTCTCACTGGTGTAAAAAGGCCCCAGAAGGCCTGGGTGAAAAAACAGGTTAGGGGCCCCCTTTCCAGTTACACCACCCAACCTCTGGCCCCATAGCCCACCAACAACTCTACCCCAGCCTTCACCCACTCCCTGGCCATTCACTGACACACACACACACACACACACACACACACACCTCCTGGCTCACATTCTGTTCCTGTCCTTGGCTAGTGCAGCTCCTCTCCATCCTGGTGACCCCGTGGCTCCGGTCACTCCTATTTCCCACCTCGCACTCGCATAGCTTGGGCCAAATTTGATTGATGAGTGGCATTGTGACCTGGAACACCCGGGTCACAGTGCCATTCGAGTTTGGCCCGACATCCCCTCTGTGTGATGGAAAGGCCAAATTTGAGTGAGTGATGTTGTGACCCCCATGAGCTAGGTGAAGTGTTGGAGTGCTGCTCCATCTCATTGGGCCCCCATAACCTTGTGGGCATTGGCATGACTGCATGACTTGCACCATTGTAGCTACATCACTGTGAGTCTTCATCCATCCTCGTCCCACATTCTTGGCTCCTGGTATAAGATGCATTCCTATGAGAAAAGGATTATGGCTGGGATGCCTCTGCATTCCAATTATTCCCCTTGGGATTGATAACAGCCAGGCATAAATTAGAGCAGAGTTTGGGCTATTCTAACTTACTCCAGGGACAAGACTAGTTTCCACACAGCCTCAGAATCCAACGGCCACATGGTGTTCCACATAAATCTATTTTCTTCCTTTCCTTCCTCGAGCTATGCTAAGCACAGCTTGGGATTGGGGTCTACAGGTCTCAGATCTCTACTCAGCTTGGGAAGTCCCATTCTCTGACTTGGAAGTGTCCTCCCATTTCTGAGAGTAGAATAATAAATCACACTATTTTATTTGTATCTGTCCATCGATGCAGTCATACTTACTACTAAGTCTAGAAGTTATACTGCCCCGTCCGTAATTTTTTCCCTTATCAACAGAACACCTTTAATTATTAGAGCTGGTCAATCCAGTAAAAAAATTTTTTTTAAAATCTGAGATCTGTTGAGTTTTCTAACAAATTCATTTTGACTGTGTGTACATCTTGCTTGTGTTTGGCTCATTTATTTGCAGAGAGCAGGAGATTTAATAGCAATAACATTTACCAACAGAGTGAATTTTTAAACACATATTGCAGGATATATTTTTAATTCAGATTTCATAATCATGAACACGTGCACTGTAAACCTGATTCCAGGACTTATATTCATCTCATCAAGAGGCAGAATCACTGCAAATGATCTGTGTGCAATAAAAACAGATTGAATTTCCAATATTGAATACTAACAACTCACTACTATTGACCATTATAGAGATCTAGAATTATTTAATTATTCAAGGAATACTTTTTAATAATAAATAAGTTTGGAAAAAACACTCAATCTATCCGTAGACAATTTATTGTGAATTATTTGCCCAGCTTTCCTCTTAATCTCTTTCTGCTTCTCATACTCTGTAATTACAGCTATGTGTTCATGGTGATGCAGACTGTTAAAAGATACAATTACACAATGTGCTTTTGCATGGGAGAATTTTTTTTTTTTTTTGCTTTCTTGCTTTAATCTAAAATAAGATCATTCCGACTGAAACTTAATGGGTGCTTTGTTTATGAGAAACAAACAAACAAAAACAAAAAACCACACAGAACTATTGCTCTCAGAAATGAAGAGATACTAGCACATTTGAAAACATTCACAAGAACTGTGAATATGAATAGTGGTACTGACTGATTTTTTTTTAAGTTCACAGTTCTAGAATTCACGCACTTGCCATAATATTCATGATGGTATCAGTGACTTTCTGACTAGCGAGCCTGTAAGTACCCACTTGGCAGAAGTTTTTAAATGTCATACAATCTTCCTTAATTTTAGCATAGACTTTCATTATACTATCTATACACTGCAATAAAAATCCTTTATTTATTTCATTGGTTTTAGTCACAAACAACAAACTGACAAAACAGACATCTTTTTGTTTGCCCAGTTAAGTGTAAATGATATTTTGGATTAGGTGATATGTGAGTAGGCAAACTTCATGGATTAATTATGCATTATTTATAAAAAGTAAAAAAGGATGCATTTGAATGATATCTTATACATCATTTGAAACAGAAATGTTTTTGAAATCTAAGTTGAACATAATTAACTCTCATTTTGAAACATAAGTTTGGATGAAAATATGTGGTTACATTATATTCACCCTTAGCCTAGTTTAATCACATCTCCAGATGTATATTTAGCAGCAAACATATATATATGATTATTTTTCAAGAGCCAAATAAATTAGACATGTTGAGTCAAATTCATTGGTGGTGTGATTCCATTGATGTTAATGCCATTATGCCAAGTAAAAATTACTGAAGTTAATGAGTGACTCTGAAGTCAAGGAATGAATTTGGTACTTGATTTGCTTTCATTATTGTAGACAAGTATCTTTTAAACTCACCTTCCAGTCAATAAACCTGGATATAGATATAAGAACCTTTTGTCGATTTCTAATTTGAAAGGAGCACCCTCTCCAGAGGTGTGATGTATTATAAAGCTAACTTCACATTAACTGAATCTTGTCTCAGCAGAGGCTGCCAAGTACACAAGACTGAATGAAAATATGTGTGACAATTTCGTGATATGGCCAAAAGTCCCAGGAGAGCTGCAGTGAGAGCAGCAGTGCTGTTTGAAGTGCACTGTGTTACATTCCAGGATTGACAAACTTGAATATTATTTCATTAGATGGTACTTTATTCAGTGATTTACCTATCTGTTTAGGGTCTTACATGGAGTTGTCTTTGGAATTATATTTTGCGACCAGGCAATCTCACCATCCAGAATATAAACCATATTTCCTGCCCAGATTTGCAATCCAATTTTGTGATACATTGTCAGACTTGAGGAACTGACAGACCTCAATGGTGATTTAAGTTATATTCTAAGTTTTGAACAAACAATGATTTTTTCCTATTTCAGAGAGCAAAACACATCCCTTACTGTATTCTCAACTTCCCTGGGCCAGGAAACCTGGCTTTCCTTTTCTGATAAATTCAAAATAAAGCACTGATAAATACTCTGCGCCATAAATGCTTTATGGGCCCTCTTAAGATATAGACAGTGGAGAAGATGTTTTATCTATCCATATTGAAATGAAAGCATGCATTTCGTTGATCACAGGAGACATAACGTCTGATCTTGGTGCTAATTAAGACTGTTTTGTGCTGCACCATCTTAACCAGACACACTGTGATCCCCAAGAATCACAATCTGGCCTGACGAGTGAAGGCATATTTTGATGTACAGCAACTTTAAATGCATAACAGAATAGGCAGATTTTTGTGTTTGTACCCAGAAGCTTTTTGTATATTCAACTTTACAAATAAATTAACATATCAATGGGAACAGCGTCATATGTGTCGTTCATATATTCAGTAACTCAGTCTAGTAAACTCATGTCATGAGAAAAGTTCATTTGTTTCATTTGATAATATGAAGCTGTCTAAAACAGGTCAAAGGGTATCCAGTACGCCAGAGAAGTGAAAGGGGAATTTATATGGGATTAAATTCACCCTGTGCAAATAGCACAACGCCAATACACCACTTAACAGGGCTCATGGCAGTTTTGAGGGTTTATGGGTGCATTTTACTAGTGGACAGAGCCTCACAAAGAATAAAGCTTCATTTGTAATAATAGTTATATCTAGCTCTTATACGGCACTGCTCATCCATAAATCTCAAAGTGCTCCCAAAGGACGGAAGTTTCGTTATTCCCATTTTCTAGAAGGGGAAAACACAGACAGAAAGAGGAGAAATGACTCACCCAATGTCACCCAGCAAGCCAGTGGCAGAACGAGCAGAAATAGAACCCAGGCATCCCAGTCCGCAGTTTTATCTAACCTACAATACTTCCTCCTTTAGTTAGTTCATTATTTCAGAAAATATTTTAAGTCTTTGCTGAATATTAGACATATTTAACCTCTATTTTTATATGCCACTTCTATATGATTAAATTCACTCAAGTTAATTGCACTTTTTCTAATAAAGGACCCTCATTTCAAACAGCAAAATATTTTAAAAGAATCTGTACATTGGAAGTATTTGGCATTATTTGTTTGCAATGACACTTTGCAGGCATAGATACACTGAGATGTTTAGAAGAGATTAATGATATGGTTTATTTGTGTATAGCACATACACAATTTATTTAATAAGAAAGCAAGTGTTGAAAATATAGATATTGGTTGGGGCAGAACTATTTGGACCATTGTCAGAAACATGGAATATATATATATCTGCAGCAACTGACTACTTCCCAATGTGGGTGGAAGCATTTCCCAAGAAAAACAATTTCATGTAAATAGGTGGCACTTCAAATCTCTAAGGTGATCTACAGACCCACGAGTCCTGAAAATATAATGTTCGAGTGGAGACCAGAATTTCAGGTGATGTTAAGGTCAGAATAAGAATTTAAGATTTCAATAAGAATTTAAGATTTTAAGAAGATTTTATGATTTTAAGAAGATTTTAAGAATTAAATAAGAATTTAAGGCAGTGGTAGCATGAGCAGAGGCGGCCCGGGCTAGCTACCAAGAATATGACCCATGGGATCCTGGCAGGTTTGTACTCAGGGCAGCTAGTCCATGCCACTGCTGCCACTGCCCATGCTACTATGGATACATTACTATTTTTAGAGCCTTAGCTTTATGAGAACTAGTGTGAGTATGTCTTCTTGAAACTGAAAATCACACCCCCAAGTGAAGACATACAGTCAGCCTCTGGGCCCAGCAGAGTTTTCACCATGCATTTCTAGTTAATGGAAATATTGAGCTGGATTCTCCCATCCATTAATTTTACTTGATGCTGATTACACACTGCAGAGTGAACTTAAACCAGCTGGAGATTCCTCCTGAAAAATTCCCCTGTGCAGAGTCCACTGCCTCCTATGCCAGCTCTTTCACCTGGCATCTCTGCCTCCTCTGCACTGCCTGGCATGAGGGTGGGGGAGGGTGCAATTTGGGACCTGAGAGAGGGCTTGCTGAGGGCAAGGAAGGGAGGACAGAGAGTATGTCAGGGCATGAGAGGGGAGGCCAGGAGGCATGGTGGAGCAAGGCTCAGCTATGGATGAGTCCTGCTGGCATAACAACCCTGAGGGGTCTTTACACTAGTGGTGTAAATTAAAGGTGCCCTGTTGCAGCCATCGGACACAATTCCCTCTGTCAGATGGTCACAAAAGTGGTTCAGAGGCACATGGTCCTACCTTGTATGCTTCATCTGAGGCTGCACAGCTTGAAGGCCCAGCACCGAATCTGAGCCAGGATATATTATGTAGCTAATATTTTTGTTACCTCTTTCAACCCACGTGCTTAGCCAAATGTTGGATCTTGTGGGGTGTTCCAGTGAGGAGAAGAAATTGTTAATAGAGTGAGGCATTTTATGTGATGCAATCTTGTTTGGTTACAAAGACTATGTGTAAAGTCCTGTTTCCCTGAACACAGTAGGAATCAAACAGCAGGAGACAAGTCCTTTCCAGTCTGCACTCTGCCCAACAGATTTCTCTCTCTGCTTTATCTCAGGGCCACACTACCAGCACGCCTGTTTCTGTCTACGTGACTTGCTTTGTCTGTCCTGCTTTTCACTCACTCATTCTCAGACACCCTTACCCAAACAAGCTGATCCCCTGCCCACATAGTTCAAATTCCTGAGTGACCTGGGATGTGCCTTTGTTTTGTCTGGAGACACAGACTAATGCATGGAATGGAGGCCGCTGAACTGTGTCAGCCACCGGATTACAATGGCTTCTTTCCATTTATTCTGAATGTAAGGCAATGATTAGGCCTGACTCACAACAAGGTTTCACCCAACCTATCACACTGGTTTTATCTGATCAGTGAGAAGAGGAGGGTATTGCACTAAAGTTGTTAACAGTGTTATCATTAGTATAGGCCCTTGTGCACCTGTAACCCTACCCTTCCACCAAGCTGCAGTGGAAGGGACCTGGCAGATGCTTGGCCATCTCCCACTAGAGCAAGCATGCTCAGCAGAATGAGTGGGTCAGAATTCCATGGGCATGGCAGGTAGGAGTGATGGCCAGTTGGTTGAAATCTCCCAGGCCTGAGTGCGAGGTGAAGGTTCCTCACCCTTAATTTTTTAGAAAAGAAGTAGTGGCATCTTTACTGCCTTGTAACTGCTAGTCTGCTGCTGGCACTGTTTGAGACTACTCCAGCTTGTCTGGTTGCTGTTGATAATGGGGAGGGTGTGAGAGCTCTCTCTTCCCAAGGACAGCCATAAATACTAAGGACCAGTGGGGGTACTTGGGAAAGTATATTTCTGTTTTGTTTTTATGATGTTTCACAAAGTGACTGCCAAAAACTTATGATACATTTCATTTTGTGATATCATTTAATTGATAAAAAATATTCATCTCAGTGGGTTTGGAAGGATTTGCACTAATCAGGGTTGCCAACTCTCACAATTTGTCATGAGCCCTGAAATCTTTCATGGTGTTTGGGGTTTTTTTTGGTAACGTCCCAGCTCCTGGAGGCATGTGATTAGGTGAGAATCTCAGATTTCATTTTGAAAATGAGTAAATCTCTAGCCCACTTGGTTGCAGAAAAGAGCTTGAAAACGTGACTCAAAAACACCCTAGTGGCTCAGAAACCAGAACATAAATATAAAATGATCCAAATGTATTTTAAAGATCTAATGATTTTTAAGCCAATCTCATGACTTTCTGAGGCCTACCTCATGTCTTTTGAACCCTTGGGTTTGCAATACCTAGTCCAGGTAATATTTGAACCTATTAGGGCTGTGCTAAATATCCTACACGTTTGATATATCATGAAAATCATTTAAGAAACTGAAGAGTTGTATGTTCAAAAAAATCAGACAAGATTTTATAAACTTTCTTAGAAACCAGTAAAGAAACATTGACAATACATGCATGGAGAATATAGAAAGACATCTCTGTGAGAAGGAAAATATTATTCACCACCACAAAGAAATGTGGAAATATATTGGATGATGTAAGAATGTTGTCTGATGAATCAGAAGATAATCGAGAAAGTACAGGTTTACATCTAATAAGACACCCACTCTGTCAACTATATAGAATTATGGATTAGACCTCAGTACTAAATTACTGGAGTCTATCAGTTTAGGAAGCAGAGGAGAAAATTTAAGCAGAAAGATTAAGAGTTTGACATTCTCACTGAAATTAATTTATTGAGTTCTCATTAATGAGATTAGAGACAGCAAAGAAAACGATTAATATATTATTAATGATACATCTAGTCCAAAAATAGGAGCCTATATTTAGGCTCCTAAATACATCTTTATGCTCTTAAATCTATATTTAGGTGCCTAAGGGTGGAATTTTTTAAATCAGCTAAGTGACATAGGAAAACAAGTCCCATTGATGTTAATGGTTTTTTCTTTAAGTATGTCATAATGAATTTCACACAGAACTTTACAATTCTTTAACTGACATTCATCTGTCAAATCAATTATACTAATATTTACTTATATAATATTTAAATGACATTAAAACGTAGTTTTGCTAAACGTTCACAATAAATGTTAACAGTAAATAGCAGAAATGAGAAAAATTGAAATTTTAGTAAAAACTAATATAGAAAAACGATGAAATTATGTGAATAAAAGGGTCGTGTACTTCTTTTTCTCTTTTCTTAAATAGCTCTCCTAAAAAAAGCGTTTCCTGAAATATCAGTGTTTGGAAATGCAAAGAAATTCAAAATTTGTTTATGGAGACTTGTTAGAAAGATGGACACCTTTCTGTCTGAAGTATACAACGCTTAATCAATCATGCAAATTTTGAATATGCCTACATCTAACGCATCTGCTTGTCTAACAAAGAGGTACCACTCTCATTAATAGTATGACATCTTTATTACCAATATATTTCCTGTATATTGTCAGTGTTACCATCCATTTTCATTATTTTTGTCATGCAAAGGGTTTTACAGTGGAAAGAACATATCCTAAATCACCTCAATGAAAGTGGGTTTTGACCTTGCATGAGAAATGCTAATACAAGCTGCATTAGGAAAGAAAGCCTGACTTTTAGCACTTAAAGGGTTAAGCATATCTTAGCCCTCGGCAGCACTCTCTATAGTTGTGCTTTGTATCCATGCACTGTACTGAATGACGGTTTTGGAGAAGTTGTTTGAAATGGACTAGTCATTTTGCCGCAGGATATTGTGCAGGTTTATTTAATGACTTCTCATATTAATTCAGCTGCCACTCATGCAAAAAATCCTTCAATTGTTTTGTGATCACTTTCTTTTAGTGAAAATGTAATTCCCCTGATATTCTGTACGTGTTCAGAGACACTAGTCCCAATGCAGCATGAAAAATCTCTTTAGGTTACAGGAGTACAACCACGTATTGCTCCCCAAAACAAACCCATCTGAGCCTGAAGGGAACTAATTAATCCAAGCTGGTATAGGTTGAGTTTTATTTCTTGGCTGCTATGCTTAACAACATTAGTTCCTATAAAGCTCCTGGAAAGTTGGCAATATGGCCCTGGTCTGGGCAAAGTTTGGACACCCATACCTCAGTCACACCATGAAGGGCTCTCTTCCTGACCCACTGAGTGACATCCAGTCAGCACGGTCTCTATTCAGTGAGGTCCATGACACTTATTTTCAAGAATCATTTTGAATTAATTTATGGGACAGCCCTAGAGACTTTATCTTTTTATCCACAGAAGACGTACAGTACATGTGATGAGACAGCAAGATTTCCTGCTGCTCCCTCCTCCAGGTGCCTCAACCTTGCCTTAGAGGGCCCAACTCCAGGGAGAAAAAGAGAGCTCAGTCTCCATAATCTCTGGGCTGTCCAACAAGAATGCCAAAAATGGGGCTCAGTTGGTGGTTTCAGTGATGTTTGCACATCTGCTAGGGATTGAACTAAGAACCTACCAATCCATTTTATATATGCTCCAAAAGTGCTGGCATTCCATTGGTTGGTCCAGTAGGCTGGAGGCAAACCACTGAAAGGTATATGGAGTTCCAAGTTCAAATTCTGATCTTGGGCCTTTGCCTTCTAGACTGGCGGAGTGTTGCACAGGTGCTGACTTCAGCAATGCAGGCTGAGAAGATGGCTTGTACCACTAGAGTAACACTCCATCAGACAGTTAAGTTGGAAGAAGGGGATCAGACCATCCTCGTCTTCCCCTTCACAAAAAGCCACATTCGGAGTAGCTATTCCATTTACTCAATTTTTCTCCAACACTATCTTTCTTATAAAGGTAAATGATACATTTATGCTGTGCAGTATTCTCTGCGGTAGTCAGGGATGGTTGGGGAAGGTCATGCTATCTCCATCAAAGGTTCTGTATTACTGTAGTACTGATTTCATAGCACAAAGTTAACACCGAGATAGCCCTTCTACTGGAAACTCATTTTTCAGGGTCTTACAGCCATAATAAAAGTTTCCTCTGAACTGAAATCTGCCCCCAGTATGTGAGATATATAGAAGTTTCTTCTGCTGTCTATATTATCCAGCAGTTAGAATAAGAGCTATTCCAGGAGGGTGATTTCCTGAATGAGGTGGTACTTGGAAAAACATATGCATGTCATTCTAGAGAAGCAGCATGGACTGAATGTGGGAGACATTTGCCATCTGTGAAATGGATATAATATGCAGCTAACTCACAAGAAAATTCTGAAGATTTAGACTATGATTCAGAAAAGCACTCAAGGATGTGCTTTGCCTTCAGTGGAAGTTATGGGACTTAAGTGCATGCTTAAATGTTTTGTCAAATTAGGACCTACGTTTAAATTTATATTGTGCATTAATCATGTATAGTGGTGTTATATAAATATAATTAACCTGATGTAGGTTTCATCATAATATTTAGAACCATTTTATTTCATATTAAATCAATTCATATGACTAAAAATTATCTGAAGGCTGTGAATAATAGATTCTCATGGAAACTTTGTTTTTGATTCAGAAAAAAATATCAAAACTAAAATACAAAGATATTACATAAATCCTATTTTGGCTGATAAAAAACCACGAGTTGTCCAACTAATATGTTCCATTAAGCTTTAATTCTTTAAATTTTGCTGAGTGGATGTCAAAAGGTGGAATAAGCATCAAAACTTATGAAAAAAATGAGCATCTTTGTCTATGCCTGTTGGTTTGAGATGGTTATAATTGAGGGAGAAATGTTTACCATCTTGTGCTTAGAAAAAAAGATGGCCGGTGAACAATCTATGATTATTTCTGAAAATTTTATTTTTATTTTTATTTGCAAACCTATGGAGACTATTGTTAATGTTGGCTAGGCATCATAACAGCAGCAGAGGGCTTAAAACACACTCTTCTCTTTTTGCTTTCTCTGTTTTAGAGATCTGAACCAATCAACGATTCACAGAGGAGTTCATTTACAAGAGGCACAATCAGATAACTGAAAAGTTTCAGAGCAAAAATTTTCAAAGCATGTCTCATTGGAAATGTCAGCATTTTTGGTTTGACATTTTTGATTAGGACAAAACATTTCAACATGTTGAAGGAGGGAAAAAAATGTTGTTTTACTTTGAAATGTTGACGGGATTTTTTTATTTTGATTCTCTCAGTTAGAAAATGGAGAAATTTAATAAAAATCAACACTTTCCTGGGGAAAATTGATTTAAATGAAAAAAAATATTACTGATGAGAAAATTTCCTGTGTAAAATATTGTGCAGGTCTATAAGAGAGTTTGTCAGTGAGGACAATACCATCGCTTGGATTGGCCATCGCTTTGGCTCTATCCTCCCCCATTCTGGTATACCCACCCCCTAGACCTCAAAGCCTTGACCCCCTGGCGTGGAGGCTGAAGAGAAAGAAGCATGCTATGGCTCCCTGCCATTCCCCTTCCCTCCCATCCCCCCAACAGATTTCTAGCAGATTTTGCTTCTTTCTATTCACATTAGCAAAGGAGCTGGAAAGCTGACAGATCTCCTCAATCCAGCTCTACAATTTCCCATTCCATGCAACTCCTCTGATAGGAGGTGTGCCAAGGTAAAAGGTGACATGTCCACAGTTCTATTTGGCTTTGACTATTCTCGGCTTCAGAAGCCATTCACTGGCAGCATAGTTTGAACAATCTCAAGTCTGCACTAAACTATTCAGGGACTAGTATGGAAACAGCCCAGAACCAGGGATTGCAAAGGACTTTTTGTGTCGTGCTCCCTTAGCTCCAGCCAGGGGATACTGGGAACCTCTTACCCCAGCCCATGGTTTTTATAACATGATAGTTTCCTTTTAAAATGGATAGAGTGATTTTTTCCTAACTTTCCCCCTGCAGCTGCAGAATCCCTCTCCAGTTACTCAGATTTATGGAACTAAAAGAAACCCATCCCAGGACGCATCCTTTTATCCATAATGATGCTATTTCACAAAGACTGTATGGTAATAACTGAAAACTTAAGTTTCCTCCTGCACTGCTGATGGTAGGTATAGAAAAGGATGGTAGTAATGGTCCAATCACAGAATGGAAGCCCAGGACTTCTGACTTGTATTTCTTGCCAATTTCTTCAGTGGTTTTGGGACCCTTAATCTCTTTGCTTCAGTTTCCCTAGCTTGAGGAGATAATATTCAACTACCGTATAGGAAAACTGAGAATTAATGTTGATGCAGCATGTACAGATAAGTGCTCAGCATTATATTAATGAGTAAATTTGAGTGCTTTACCATGACTAGATAAGGCCAGAGTGCTCAGGTTTGAATTTCAGCATCAGCAGTATCTTTCCAGTAGGTATGAAGCTATCTGGTAAATACTAGTGCCACTTGAATGCCACTTGAATCTTGTAGCATGTGCGACAACTTAGATTTTAAATCCAGCTGATTCAAGGATCTGGCTTGGAATGAGCATCCACCTGACTCTGACATAGAACTACATTCGGTTTTCCAAAGTCATCCCATCAACCTTCATTACATAATTAGAGTGGTTTGGAAAATGTCTTTGGCTTTTTTCTCATAGCTTGTGGTTAAAAAGTTTAACTGTGACCATAACAAATTTTATGAAAGCAAAAGCATTTTCCCAACTAACCCAAACAGGGAGGAATAGATTTAGAAAAATAAATATATAAACACTGTTTCCGTAAATGTCACTTTCAATTGATTTCGTAATTTGCAAGAGTTTGCTCTTCTAGTAAATTACTTCATACCACAATCTTTCTGCTGGAACATTGTGTTTTATCTCAGTGCAGCCAGACACAATGCAGCCAGACACAGTAGACCAGGGCCCAGATTGTCAAAGGTATTGAGGCACCTAACCCATTAAAATACCTTTGAGGCTCTGTGCCTAGTTCCTTAGTGTGTACATCTTAATTAAGCAAAGTTTATGTATTTTTAAGGTATTTTTATTCTCTACCTCAGTTTTCACATATTTTTTTAGTTCCATTGTTACACATTCTTCTCTTTCTTTCTAGGAATAAATCATCCAGGTTTTTCACTGATTATTTTACATAAAGTGACTCCTTTACAGTCATAGCCCATGGGACAAATTGTTGCTGGGACTGGGGTGGATATTTAAAGAAAGAGGATTCCAGGAAACTTTAGGGTGCTTTTGGATTCTCACAGTTGCTCAGCTCTCATATAGCAGCATCCACAAGGTGTTAGTCTTTAAAGTGCCACAAAACTCTCGTTGTTTTTGCTATATACAGACTAACACTGTTACCCCGCTGGAACTTTTCTACCACTATGGTTGGCTACAAGGCTCCATCCCATCCTGCCGGACAATGATCTGGCCTCATTTATGCACACCTTTGTCACCTCCCTGCTGAACTACAGCATTGTGATACATTGAGGCATGAAGCCTTCAGCACACAGGAAATTCCAATTACCAGATAATGTTGTAGTGCAACACTGGCTGCTGCGAGCACCACAAACCTGTCTTTCACTACTGGCTTCCCAGAGAATATTGAGTCAAGTTCAAGGTCTTGGTCCTCATCGTCCAAGCACTCAATGGTCTGAGCTCCGGATCTCTAAAAGACTGCCTAAAACTCTGGGATGAGGACTGGGTTGACAGCTCTGCTCCTCCAGCACACTGGAACTTTCTAGAATAAGGGCAAAGCTTGTTTGCGCAGGAGACAGAGCTTTCTTGGGGGCTGGCCCAAAGCAGTGGAATAAATTTCTCCCAGGAACTAAGGACCATCAGAACTTCCTCTCCTTCCTCACCAAGTGCAAGGTTCACGTCTTTGCCCAGGTCAGCCAGAATTCTTTCTGGGGACTCTAGATGCAACATGGCACCTCCAGCACAACTGAGGGCATCAAGGGTACAATATAGGTCTACGGCTCCAGTCCTCTTGTTTCTACAGGTGCTGCACTTCCAGTCCCTCTAATGTCAGAGTTTATACTGACTCTACGTTTTCCTATTTTCAGTCAGATTGCATAATGATGTCAGATGCCAACACCTCAAAGGTACTCGACAGAGCGATATACTATTTTCATGGGTCCTGGTGAATGTTAAAAAGAGCTAGGAAAGATCTTGCTGTGACGGGGTCTATTAAGCTTTCTCTGCCCCCCTGCTGGAGGCATTGGTGCCCTGTCACCCTCTGTTCAGGCCAGCCTACCAACAACCTGGTGGTTTCAGAGAAGTGCAACACGGATCTATTTTCACCAGTCTGTCTTAAATCATGCTTACAGTGGGGTTTCTCAAGAATTTGAGGCACTTGATGAATATTGGGATCGTACACATTTAAAGGATTGCTCCAATGGTTCATCAACTGTTCAGCATTATACATAAACAGGTGTGTGAATGAGACACAGACATTACATCTATGCACCCTGGGCCTGATCCAAAACCCAATGAAGTTGGTGGGAGTCTTTTCACTGACTTCTGTAGGAACAAGAATCTTATATGTCTTCAGAGAACAAAATGATTTCTTTCCTTTGTTATCTTGCTTAACTGATTCATCTTGGCCTTAATATTTTATTTTACAGTTCTCCTAATTTTGTGCGATCTTTCACCGAAGAGCAAAATCTTCTGAAAATCCTCTAAGTTTTTCTCCAGATTCAGATTTTTTAAACACATTGGCATTTTGACATAGTGATAACAGCAAAATTAACTTAAATCAATTAAATATACATTTCAAAGACAAAAAACTTCAAGAAGGACCATCCAGAAGCTTGCCACAAGGACATCTTTGCTATAAGATAATGGCATGGACTAGGAAGCTATATTTTATAGGGCTACTGTGTGGTGGACACAAAAACATATTCTAAAATATAAATAACTTGAATTAAATTTTAATATGATTTCTCCACCTCCACCCCTCCATTCTTGGTTGTTTTCCAGCCTGACATGCAATAGATGCATTCAGCTTAGCCCTTACTGGAGGTGATGATGGCGTTTCATTGGTAGTAAAAGCAGTCTGAGTTGAGCAGCACATGTTGAGTTGAGCAGCTGCATGACAATAACAGGTAATCACTGTAAAAAGAAAATAATAAAACCCTATGTTTAATCTTCACCCCTTTGAAATGGCTTCACACAGCTTAGATCCTGCCATTCTGTATGAATCATTCCTTGCCTGAGGTTTCTCTGCCAACAGTACTATAACGAGATTGATAAACTAGGGAGTGACGCTCAAAAGCAGACTGTCCAGTTATTGTTATTATTATGAGACTTGCAAGACATTGAATCCGCATTTTCTCTCACCTCATTGTTGCCGCTCTTTGACTTGCCCTCTCTTTATTTGTGCCTTATTATTTTTGCCTGGTGATGCAGACAACATTATTAAATCATAAGAGCAGGACAGAATGTTCTGAGCATACAATTGTCCCTCTCCTGTGCCATTCTGCTGGCTCACCTTCTTTATCACTGGCTTGTTAGGGGCCTGTGGAGATGAACAACAGAACCTTCTAAGCAGATGATGGGTTGTGACTAGGCACTGCAAAACATTTACCATTGAGTGCATATTTCAGCTCTCCCAGCTCAACTGTGAGATTCTTCTCCCTCACATTTCTTTAATACTCTCTTTTCTCAAAGGCAAGAATAGCAAAATCTCACCCTTTCCATCTCTTTCAGGGCACATTTCAGCTGCCTGAGGGATTTGTATTCAGAGCACGACTACCCTAATACACTATTCAAAACAGTAATCAGAATAAAAGTTCACACATAATAGGGTGGCTGGGCCTTCAATTCCAATGGACCCCTCATATCAAAACACAGCAAGGACATGAGCTCATTTAAGAAATGCATTACTCCTCATTGCATCAGTGTCTCAGGACATCTTGTGTCCCAAAAAATGAATGAGAAATATCCTGGGATCAGCATGGCTATAACAACATTGCAAATTATAAGTTCTAACACTTGGGCAGGTAAAACAAGGAAGCTATTTTCTGGGACTAAACCAAACTACCTCTATTGCATGAAAATGCAATGGTGTCCAAATGCATGATCTAGTTGCTAAAGCATGGGACTAGGATCCAAGAGTTCTGGGTCCTTTTCCTGGCTTTTCAGTTGGCTTTGCAGCGTGTTCTTTGAGCAAACCAATTAATGTTCTATACCTAAGTTTCCTTATTTATAAAATGGGGATGACATTATTTGTCTCAAACGGGTCTTGTGAAGATTTATTATATCAGCCACAGGTTACTGGGTTCAGTACAGGAATCACTGGGTGAAAGTCTATGGTTTGTGTTGTGCAGGAGATTAGAATAGGGGATCAAAATTGTCCCTTCTTCCTAAAACATCTATGAATTCAAGTGCTTTGAGATCCAAGTGTAAGTTATTATTATTATTCTATCCCAAATGCTGTTAAAAGCACACATTTCTTATAGACCAAGGGTCTTAGGATATACATTTTCAGTATAATACAACAGACCTTGTCTCACTTTCCCTTCCCCTGTCCCATTTATCTTTGTTAGTAAGAATTGGCATGCCTTCCTCCTAAACCACACACCTTGGGCTACATTCTGATCAGTGAAAATATGCAGTAACGCCATTAAATTTAAAAGATTTGTATAATGACATTATACACATTTCTGTAAAATTCAATCTCTTTATCTGTATTTGTACAGAGCCCAACATAATGGAGCCCCTATCATCTTCAGGACCTGTGGGCACTACCATAATATAAATGTTTATTGTTAATGTACATTGGCACAAGGGGAAAAACTCTTGGACTTTATATGTGAACATAGAGTAATATTAAGCAATACATTGTTGTCAAAATAAGATGTGGTGTTTTCTTCCTATTTAATTTGGTTGCACAATTTCTTAGAGCAAACTTTTCTGGTTTAGCCAAAACATTATTGTTCATATTTCTTTCTGGCCTGTTGATCTATGAAGCAAAAGCAAAAGTGTATTTTCTAGGAATCTATAAAACTGTCAGTTCTAGCTGAGATGCTTTTGAAATAGCTGCTTGGTGATAACCTTTAGTGTGTTGATACTGGATGCTACGCAAGGTAGGCTACTAAATTATCCCACCATGTAAATAGTAAGTACCTTGCTCAACTAGTGTTACCAATTAGTATTAAACTATGTAAGATATAATATAAAACAAAACAAATCGTGGACACTTATTTTAAATGAAACACTTTCATGTTTGTTGATTTAACTATTGGATATTTCTGTCAACCTAGTTAAGTCCATAGTGATAATATTAATGTCAGCAACCTTTAATACTGGAGCTTTTAGATATATTTTAAAGTGAACAATCTTAACAAATGGGTATTGTGAAAATCCCCTTTTAGAATCTCAAAAAGGCACCGGACAACCTGATGTTGGGTCTCGGGGGGAGGGAACCATTTCTTGGTAACAAGGCTGGACTTGCTGGGGTTTCTATACGTGGGGTTGCCTGTGTGCCATTTTGGTCCCCTCTAGTCAAAGTGAACAGGACAAGTGTAGATTTCATAGATTAGTAAATTACATTAGAAGTCTGTCAAACGTTTTTTTCAACTGAAAAGTGACCCTCTGCTAATCCCAAAATTTGCTACCTCATGCAAAGGAACATCACTATGTACATAGAATGAAAAGAAATTAAAAACAGATTTAATTAGGATGAAGTAAATCTTTCCCACTAGTCACTTTCTCTTAACATCTGCTTTGGCAAAGATAACTTTACATTCATAGTGCACATTTCCTATCCAAAACTGCACCACAGTGCAACACTGTAAGTGAGATATGTTAGGACTGAAAATGTATTTTAAAATATTCAGATAAAATGGTAAGAGACGATGCAATTTATCACTGAGTCAGTTTCTTAATTTCCCATAGTCTAAGGGAAGGTGCTTCATGACTCAAGGGTAGAGAAGTGAAGGCTCCGTTATCCAGTCACCTTCTCTCAGTCTTCTATTCAAAACAACCCTGTGTTTTCTGGTGCTAAGTGACAGAAATGAAGAAATTTTGAGAAGGAGCTTTGTGATACTTGCATGGAAGGCCCTATAGAAGTACAAAATATGTGTGTTATTCATAGAACATACATAGCACTCTACAAACGACCAAATCCTGGTCTTATTGAAGTTAGTGATGAAACTCCCTCTTGATATCAGTGGGATCAGGGTTTGGTCCCTAGGGCCTGATTGATCTCTCTTGTCCCAATTCACAACAAGTGTAACTCCACTGATTTTCATGGGATGATTCTTAACTTACTTCAGTTTCATTTAGATCAGGCAGCTAGGGCTCAGCTCTGTCCTCCATCACACAAATTGAACTTTGACAGTAATCAAATTATGATCCAAATAATGAAAGGAGGAGGCATAAGGACAGAAAGTGACTGAAATGTAAGCTGTCAGCAATGGAATAAGGCTCAGTGGAATCCAGAGAGAAATCAATGCTGACCTGATACTCTGTATGCCAAGTTTTACTCTACAGTGGTTGTTTAAACAGCAGCAGAGTCATGTCATCTGAAAACCAGAGGATTATAAGTATATATTCAAAGACAATAGCAGTATAAATATCACTATAGCTTTTGAAATTCCATGCAAACATTCCATGAAGCCATCTCATACAAACCAAGATAAAACATCCTGTTTGGCAACTATGCTAAACATCCGTCTGCCCTCCCTGTAGTTATCTTTTCTTTAAGAATGGCTTTCCTAAAAGACTATTCAAAACACCTGACCTTGTGCTAATTACAATGAAATTTTACTGGGTTTTTTTTCTATTTGAAAGAGTTTTGTAATTGATTTCTAAGGGGCTTGGGAAGAGGAAGGAGAGATTTTAGTTCTAAAACAACACACCTCATGCTGAGGTGCTAGAGATCCATTCATTTACTAGCTCTGATTTCCCCTTGTATATTAATTGAAGGCACCTGGACATCAAGCTCTGCAAAATGATTGCGCAGGTGACAGTGTCTCTAACCGGTTCCAAAGGCAGCATTGTTAGCAGTTGTGCAGTTGCCTCCAGGTGTTTCATGGGTTGTTCTTTTTTCCTGTCCTCACAGACACTTTTGCATTTTTGTCACCTTTACATCTAGGTTCTTCCTGGAGCTTTTACAGAAATTACAGAATGACTCATTACAGAGGCTATTCATAATATCTATAAACAACACATACCTGCCATAATCATCTAGGAAATAGGTCCTGTAGGCACAAGTGTATTTTTTGCACACATTAAAAATTACTGACTGAACCTCATTTTGCTATCAATTCTATTTGACTTCCAGGAAAACACTTAACAAATAGCTAAGTTTTAGAATCCATGCATGCATGGCATAAAAAGGTATCTTTTGGAAATAAAAAAAACACAGTCAAACATTGAAAAGAATACTAGGCCTGATTATGATCTCAGATACTTCAGGTTTACCCAACTCTAATTCCACTGATATTAGTAGAAATACAGTGAACTTGCACTGAATTAACGACAAATAGAATTTGAGCTGCAGCGCATGAATGCAGAAATCTGTTAGTATAGATGGAGGGGAATAAAACCTTTGTGGAGAGGGTCTCCTTCCCCATAAACAGTTTGCAGCTGATTTAATCAGATAGCCATTATTTTGCAAAGACAGTCTTGCTCTTCAGAAGTATCTTTGTGGGCCAAGGATAAAAGTTATCGACAATAAAAGGTACCCTGTCATGGATGGTTTGGTCTTAGCACAGATAGGGATGAACTCCACCAGACAGAAGGAAATTTTCTACATAGCCAAACCCACCACTAATTTACTTCAAACGATGGGGAGAGATTCAGCTAAATATGTGACCCAAGCTAGCAATTTGCTTTCAATGGCAGATGGGTGCATATACGGGCATAGCTGCCAAGTTTTAGCTTCACAAGTGACGGTTGTGGATCTGAGCATGTGAAGGGAGCAAGCCTCTCCCTACTCAATACTGATGATTTAACGCTAATACTTCCATCCAAGGAATAGGTACATTTTGTTACCTGTGAGGTAGGTCAACTTTATCTCCATTTTAAAGATGGGGAAGGTCATGTCAACTTAGTTTATCCATTGCCAGAGCTGTGAATGGAGCCCTGGAGTCCTGATTCTCTAGTCTGGTCTACACAATGTGGTTAAGTTGATGTGAGCTACCTTGCATCGACCTAGCTGTGGGAAGCGTCTTCACTTCAATTTGGTTCCCACCAACATAAATGCGGCTTTACGCTGATTTTGTGACACCACGTCTCCAAGTGGCATGGTCACAGTTGATGTAATTAGGTCAATGCAGTATTAGTGTAGATATTGTGTTGCTAACATCAATTGTTACTGGCTTTTAAAAGCCATCCCACAAGGCCCCACACTGACAATACAATCGATACAAGTGCTCCTGGTGAGAACACACACTGCTGACACAAGGAGTTAAGAGTGCACACACACAAGCAATTTAATAACTGTGGTGCCTGTATGCCAACATAAGTGAGGTTGACTTCTGGGTATCCTGCTACAACTACTACAGGACAGACCCAACAAAGAAAACAACAGAACACCACTGGCCATCACCTACAGACCCCAGCTAAAATCTCTCCAACACATTATTAAGGATCTACAACCTATCCTACAAGATGATCCCTCACTCGCTCAAGCTATGGGAGGCAGGCCTATCCCTGCTTACAGACAGCCCCCCAACATGAAGCAAATACTCACCATACAACAATAACACTAACCCAGGGACCTATCCCTGCAACAAATCCCGTTGCCAACTCCGCCCACACATCGACTCTAGTGACACCATCACAGGTCCTAACCACATCAGCCACACCATCAGGAGCTCATTCACCTGCACATAATGTAATATGTGCCATCATGTGCCAGCAATGCCCCTCTGCCATGTACATTGGCCAAACCGGACTGTCACTATGCAAAAGAATAAATGGACACAAATCAGATATAAAAAAATGGTAACATTCATAAGCCAGTAGGAGAGCACTTCAATCTCCCAGGAGACTCTGTAGCTGACTTGAAAGTTGCCATACTTCAACAAAAAAACTTCAAAAACAGACTTCAGCGAGAAACTGCAGAGCTGGAACTCATATGCAAACTTGACTCAATCAGACTCGTCTAAATAGGACTTGGAATGGTTATCTCATAACAAGAAGTAATTGTCACTGTTCACACATTCACACCTTCTAATCAACGGTTCTGAATAGGCCTCATCTACCCTAACTGAACTGACTTTGTTAGTGCTAGCCCTCCCCATTGTTATGTTCCTTACCCTTGGATGTATATATATATATACCCCCTATCTGTGGTTTCCACTTCATGCATCTGACGAAGAGGGCTGCAGCCCATGAAAGCTTATGCCCGCGGAAATTTGTTAGTCTTTAAGGTGCCACAGGACTCTCATTGTTTTTGCTGTATACAGATTAACCCTCTGGAACTGGTTATTTCAGAGGCTCCTTTTGAATTGGTGTGTTGTTAGCACCTTGTGTTAGCATTTCAAAAGGCAAACATACTCCTGGGTGCTGTTTGAACAAACATTATTTCTCCCAGTCATGTCTATTAACATATTCATTATTTTCAGACTCCAGGTGGTCTGTCTGGCTCCTAGCTGTTTTCTTTTCTTAAGTGGTGAGTAAGCACATTTCCCTTAAAACCAAGCTCATCTCCACTATAGTGTTATTCCAAGTATAACTCTTATTGGACAATCAAAGCTTGGCTCACCCAAGGGATTAGAAGTGGATGTAGACCATGAAATTTCAGCTAGACTGGGCCTACTTATAAAAATAAGCTACCAAATATTAATAAGATGTATATTGCAGAGTATGTAAAATGGTGGCTGGAGTTCCTTTTGAAAAGGGGTAATTGGTTTTCACTGCAACACACATATGTTGTTTTTCCATTCTCAAAGCATGTCTGGTATTTCATTAAGATAACTGTTTCACCTAGAATTAATCACCCCTCCAGTCTGTATCATGTTCCCTAATGATCTTATCCTCTGTGAGTAACTCATCTATGCTGTAAACAGAAATGTGTTACATGCAGGGTGCGCTAGACCTTCGTGGCTTCAGGCCTCTCAAAATACCTTATGATCAAAGCCCATGGCTGGATGCCACCTCAGGTATTGCTCAATTTCATCACAGGAACCCCAATACCCTTTTGTTTGAAGGGTGAAACACTGAAACAAACAAGTGCTGGATTGTTAACTAAACAACAAATCTAAGTGGCTAGTGCCTTTTAACTAAGTAAAACCCATGGGTCTCTCTCTGGTATTGTTTCCTGGAATTTCTTTGTTCATTCATGTAAATTACCAAAATGCCTTAAAAAACATTAAACTTAAGAATATAAAAAGCAAAGCAGTACAGCTAAAGTGCATGCTTCAAGAGTAAGGAATCACTCCCCACAAGAAACTGACAAAAACTGTCATCTTGCCCAGCTTTCTTCTAAAATCATGGATCCAGGCTCTCAGGGGAAGCTGTTAAAAAACCATCGCCGCCTCTTGCCTGCATTGGTGAGGAAAATTGCTTTTGCAGCTAATATATACTGGACTTTTGGTTTGGGGGTTCATTTTATATGTTTATAAGTATAGTAATTAAAGCCCTTCTGTCATAAACAAACAAGTGTCGTGTCAATTCCTGAGTACACTAATAGCAAATCCCAGTTAGTCAGTAACAGTGGATGAGGAACACAGTGAAGGAAACATCAGAAGGAAGAGGAAGTTAGGAAACAAAAAGTGCTTGGGAAAGGTAGAATTCATGTAGGAGTGTGATGGGATGTTTACCACTCCTTCTTTCTCCCCTCCCTTCCCTGTACCTGAAGGAGATCCAGGGGATTGAGAGGCTGATTGAAGACAGCCTAGTAGAGAAGGAACAGGTGAGGCCGGTATAAAGCCAGGAAGCTGGCAGCAGAAAAAGGAGTGTAGAAGAAGTAGTCTGCAGTCACTCCCTTGGAAAAGAGAGATGTGTTTGGGGCTATGGAGCTAACTAGTTACTCCATGGGAGAAGGGAGTTTGGGCTGGTAAACCCAGAGAGGAGGAAGCTAGAAGACATAGTAAGGAGTCTAGGGAAATACCAACAGAGTGGGAGAAAGTTGACACTCTGTCTGGAGCGCTCCTGCCCCAGTCTTTGCCCTGATCTCTCAGGGTCTACCCTCCCAGGTCTTTCTTATCCGGAGAACGTGAGCATGGTCATGGTCCCTTGACTCAGTTTCTTCCCTGCAATTTTGGGGTTTCTGTACACTGATTCTAGCTGAGATTCATAATCATACTGTGTGGAGCAAGCTCTCTTTTTCAGCCTCGGTGAACTAGAGCTCTTCAGTCAGCTGTTCATTCTTGAACTTCAGATCCTCCAGTTCCCTTTCTGCTACCTCCAGCTGTTTCATCAGCTCATCCCTTCTTAGGAGGGAGCTCACAAAGCCTGCTTGTGCTACTCCCTTCCCTATCCAAGGGTCCTATTCTCTACCCCAACCCTTTTCTTTCACCTCTTTCTGCTGGGGCAATTCTATCTGGGTCTCTCTGCTAATTAGCACACTGGATCTTTTAGACTGAGTTCCCATGGTACCCTGTAGCACCTGGGGCTCTGTCTGAGTCCCCAGAGTACCCTGCTAGGCTTAAGTCACTGTGGTATCCTGCTGTGCCCTCTGAGCCTGTGCCAATGCTTCCTGTAAAACTAAACATTGTTCCCTCTGCCATTGGCTTCAACCCGTATCTGGGCCAACTCCTGCTCTACCTGGACCAGCTGGTTAAGCAGTTTCCCTCAGGAGACATTGATCTCATCCAGCTGTTGTTGGCTCTTCCTCAACGGCTCCCTCACATCCTGGGCATTCTGGTCTCACCTCCGGGCTTTTTTCCAGGGTCTCCTTACCCTGGCTCCCAGCCCCTCTGTGTAATTTCCCAGCTGGTCCCAGACCCTCTCGGTCCTGGGTCGCTCTCTTGATCTTTCCCACACGAGGGCAGAATAGCCCATCCAGTCTCTTCCCAAAATTACAGGCCATGACAGGTCATTGATTACGCTGAGAGAGTCGAGCTCTCCAGCCCTGTACCTCCAGCCCAACTTCTGCCCTGGGATAAACTCAGGTGTCCCCAAATACACAGGAGTCTTGTATTGGGAGTTGTCAGTCTAGGCCAGTTGCCTTCACCTGGTCTTCCCAAACCAAGGTGTGCCCACAACCTGAGTCTACCAGTTCCTCCCAGCCTGACTGTCACTACCCATGGTGAGGACACCCTGATCATGGGCATAGACCCCCACCAATTGGTCCCACTGAAACAGTTTAAGTAGTCACATTCCATTACCATGTAATTCCTTTTAATATGCCCAAGCTGACCACACCTGTAGCAGACTAGTGAGTCTCCCAGCTCCTTCCCTCTAGTACCTCCCTTTGCTCAGTGCACTCCTTGAATCTAGAATCCTCAGTGTCTTTCCCCCTTGTGAGCTTCCCAGGGTCACCCCTTGGTGCCCCCCTTTCAGTTTACCATGAAGCTTGGGCCATTCCTCTCCTTCAGCCTCAAAGTAAACCTCAGCTCACTCAAATGCTTTCCTAGTGGAGTCTGGCTGGAAATGTCTTACTCTGCTCTGTGCTCCTCCTTGTAGAACCTTCATGAATTGCTTTAGGACCACTTGATCCAGGAGCTTCTCCACCAGGCTCGTCTCTAGACCAAGTCAGTGCATCATCAGGTCCCGTAGCTTCTGCGCTACTGCCTGTGGCCATGCCCCTCATGGGAACAATTCCACCTAAAACTTGTGCCTGTACACCTCCGGTGTCAGCCATAGCCAACTCAAGATGGCTGCCTTCACCACAGGTTAGGAACTTGCCTACTTGTTACTTACCACCCAGTAAATTGCCTGTGCCTTGTCCATCACAAATGGTGCTATGTGGTCCACCCAAATCTACTCTTCCCAGTCTGCTGCCTTCACTATCCACTCAAAGGTCCAGAGGAAGGCCCCAGAGTCATCGTCCTGTCCAAGCTTTGCAAAGCCCGGAGTCAACTGACCCCCAGTTTTTGTCATCAACTGGGTTCTTGGTTGTGGTGTGACCTGATTGCCTCTGCGTCCATTCTTGCTGGTTGGAGTGGATCTCCTGCCACTTTTGCTGTGACAAAAACTGAGCCTCCTGTTGTCTCTGTAGTTCTCCATCAATTGCATGAGCAGGGCCTGAGTCTGCTGCTGCTACTCCTGCTGCTGCTGGCCTGCCACCAACAGGTGGATCACCTCTTCCATGGTTGTGCCCCTTGTTGGTCTGGGGTTGGTCTCCACTTCTGGTACGAAAGGTGATGGCATGGCATCCACCTCTCACAAGCACCCCTTCTGGTCGGGTATGTCTGCAGTCTTTAAACAGACTTGGCTCTTGTGTCAGGCCATACCCCCAGGGCTTCCTCCTTGGAGGAAATGTTTTTGCCTTCTTAGTCTAGTCTGGCCCCAGCTTTCCAGCTGGGCTTCTTAATAGTTCAGTTCCACTTCTGGGGGTATATCACCATCCACGGGTAGGCCACTTCCCCAGTGGTCTATGGGGGTAGGGGAATGGCATCCAGGCCCATCCTTTACTCCAGGTCCCAGCCCAGGTACCCGAAGAATAACAGCCATATGCTGTTGTGTCTCTTCAACAAAACTGCCTTAAATTCCCTGGGTCACTTTCCCGGGCTACTTCCCCAGCCTTCACCCTTAGCTCAGGGTTCTTCTGTGTTCAAGCCCAGCAACCAGCCAGAAGTTCTCTCTCACTCCCCAGGTCCCTGCCAATATTGAGCTATCCATGGTTCTTCAGTTCACTTTGGCCTGTCAGGAGCACCACTTGTCCTCCTCTGGCTCCAGCAAAAAAACTCACTATCACAGGCTTGGCAGCTCTTTTTTATTTGGCCCTCTTGGGCCTGATTGGCTACTCTCTGCAGCCTCTCTGATTGGCTAGCCCTTTGTGGCCTCCCAATGATTGGCTGCTTCCTGCACAGTCTCTTTAGGCCCCTCGGAGGACTTAACTCCACTGCAGACCTCCAGCAGGGGGTCTTTGGGCCTAGTCCACCCTGTCATAGGACATTTTCTTGAATTGGGGCCTGAATCTTTAGTTACTGCACAGCTATCTGTTTAAATGCCTTGAGATACATTGCATGCTAAGGGTGCTATGTATGTATGTAAATCAGTAGTATTGCTTTCCATGACAGAAAGGGTAGCTGGTCTGCTAGGCAGGCTGTCTTACCAGTATTTTGTTACATGCTCTTTTCATTGGAGATGAAGATTGAAATGGCAGGTCAGATTTGATATCTGGTTCAGGAATTTGAAGCCGTCTCCACCAGAAGAAAGAGATTCAAGAGACTGCAGTCAAAGAGGATTATTGTCTGCCTCCCTTTACAAGAGACATATTATGGAAAGAAAAAGACACTTTTACATGGCTAATCCACATGATAGCCTATTCCTTTGGACACATCACTCTGTTTTGGTCACATGGATTAGCCACTGGATCTTGACCTCAGACACAGACGCATATATGATAGTACCTGAAATAGATCAGTGAGATAAGTCACAATGTTCAGGAAGAAATTCAAAACATATGGACTCACTTGCTCTTGCAGCTGTCTGTTGAAACTAACACTTCTTTTTTAATTGTAGTGCTATTAATTTATGCTAATTATACTCTCATGTTAAGTTTGTTTGTTTTTTGGAATCAGCTAATTAAAACAGCATCTTGGTTCTGCAGAGGAGGGGATATGCAAGTAAAACTGTGGAATAAATATGCCACATGTATTCTAGATCTAAAATGGTGACTCTATGGCTAAAACACTTTTAAATTAAGCCGCATTGATTTTACTTGCTGCTCTCCAAATGCATTGGTGGTTTACAAAACATGGATGATTTTATTTAGCATTGTGAATATGCTGGTATGGTGGAATGTTATGGTTTTTGTCAAGGCACAAAAGATGCCATGTGCTCTGACTAGATTTACTGTGCTCTTGCCTGTAACACTGTGTGCATGCTAACGTGTCGTTTTTGTCTCTCTGTTAATATGGTAGTTGTGCCACGTGACCTAAATAAAAATTTAAGTAATAAAGAGTAAGCATACAAATGTGTAGAGCTGTTTTAGGGAGGTAGACAATATTATTACTCAGCTTTAACATAGCTCTTAAGAATACATATGTATGGGCCAGATTCTCAGTTGTTGTAAATAACCAGAACTCAGAATCTGCCCTGTCTTAACAATATCTACCTATTCCTTATAACGATCTTGCTCCTGTTTTAAATAAAGCTTTTATATTTAGAGTATTTTCAATCTTTGTCTATGAGCGCAACAATGCTCCAAGAAATCTAATTATTTCCTTAGTAACGTGGTGCTTCTTCAATCCAGAGGTAAACAAAACAAGATTTAAACTCTCATTTGCCTTTATCTAAAGAAATTCCTTAACAGCCCAGTCCAACTACTATTGAAGTTGATAAGATTCTCATTGATTTCATCTGTGAGCTGGATCAAATCCTAACAGAACTAGTTACTTAATTACTACATAAAGCTGAGGACCTTATATACTTCCACTGTAGCTATAGTTATTTATTTCAAAGAGTTATACACCTTCTGCAGGAAAGTTTTGGGCCTGATTCTCCTCTCATTTACAATGGTTTTATACCAGTGTAACTCTGTTGGAGTTGTTCTGGATTTACACCAGTGTAAGATCAGAATCAGCCTCTAATTCTTAAGGTAGCAGTGTTTGCTTTTCTATAGTTTGGGTAAAATTAATAATCATAACCACCATTGACCCTTATTGGCAAGCTTAGTGGCAGTAAAGGTTTAAATGGGCCTGAAGAGTGAGCTATTGTCTTACTGTGAGAAGCTTAGCCTGGAGATACAAGAAAGCCTATACTGTTCTCTCTTGTGCTGCACACAACCTGTGCAAAGGACTGGAGATCACAAAGGGTGTCGATCCAGGATGCTTCATAATCTGAAAATTCATTAAACATGAGAGAAAAAACATTCATCACAGGATTTAGGCACAAAGGCCCAGATCACAGATGAATGCTCAGTGTTGCAATGACTAACTTTTAGGTGCCTAGAAAAATCACAGGAACAGTGAGATCCACAAAGCCTGAGTTGGGCCTCTTGTCCCCTATGCAGTGAACGGGGAGAAAGACGCCTTAAAATGTAAACAAAAGCCAGCATGAGAGATGGAGAGCAGCCTAAACTCGCCAATGGAAGATGCTGACAAGAGGGGTATGTCCGAAACCTTGCCCCTCCCATGGAGTTCAGTGCCTAAGTCCAGGCTGCAGGGAGGAGCCTATTTTTGTTAGTGATCCACAAGGTGCGGGAATATAGGTGCTTTTCCACCTAGCTTATCAGCAGGGTGAGATAGATCCTGCAGGTGTGCTCAGAGGCCATCTGATGCCCACTTATAACTTTTAGCTCACTGGCAGGATGTGGGAGATCCCCAGTTCAAGTCTACCCTCTGCCTAATGAGAAGGGAGTTGAACAGGGAGCTGCCACCTCTCAGGTGAGTGCTTTGACTATAGACATTCATGCTGTCTCTGGCCCTATGTAAAATGGAACAACTCCAATAGGTGAGGCGGAGGACTATCCCATAGATCAGTGGTTAGGCCAGCCACCTGACAGGTAGCAGATCCTTGTTCAAATGCCTTATCAGGCAGAGGTGGAACTTGAAGTGGGGGTCTCCCAGCTCCTGAGAAAGTACCCTAACCACTGGGCTAATGGTTAAGGGAGGGCTCCCCCACAACATCAGTTTTGTGTAAATCTAGGCAGCCTCCGAGCATGCCTGTTGGGTCAGGCCCTGCATGTGAGTTAGGTGGAGGAGCACCTATCCTCCCTCATTCGTGGGTTGTGCTGAGGCTTAGATGCAAGAGAGGTGTCCCGATGCCTAAAGTGAGGCAGCAGCGCTCATGCCCAGGGCAGAAACACAGATGCCGAGGGAACTTTTACTGCAAAACCTTAGCACGGAGTATGTTTAGGAACCTACAAGGTTACGTGACAGCTGAGCAAGAGTGTTGTGGATCACAGTGGTGCCTAAAAAGGGACTTAGGCACCTAAATCTGGGGGTAAGATGGCTAAGTACCTTTGTGGATCTGGGCCAAAACCCCCAGTTCATCAAGGAAACTAAGCACATGCCTAACTTTAAGCACACGAGTAGTACCATTAAAGCTGATGGAAATTCTTGTATGCTTACAGTTAAGCATGTGCTTATGTATCTGGCTGAACAAACTAGGGCCTCAACTAGTCAATTATGCCCTTGGACAACACACAGGAGAGACTCCTCATGCAATGAATTCTCTACACTTGCCTTCCAAAAAGACAGTCCAAAGAGGTTTTGTTGAGTAGAATTATTATAACTCCCAACAGTGAGATAGTGATTCAAGTAATTCATTGAAATACTTGTTTTATTAGTTCTTTTTGACAGCATTTGTGTATTCACTTAAATTTTCTCATTTGGATTAGCGCTGTTTAATTTACTAAAAGGATCTACACATTTATGACATGTTGCTGACTAATGACTAATTTGAGGCTAATATTATTTGTAAAGCACCACTTCCCACACTCCCTCAAGGCACTCCAGCCAGATTCTGTGCAGAAAATCAAGAGTAATGAATAAATACATCAGCATCAATACATACCATAGAACCCAAACCAAAAATTAAAAAGGGAAAATAATGTCATCACTAAAAATTCAGTGGCATAGTCTATTTGTTGCCAATAAGGAGACACTTAAAAACTGCTCTTCCATTTTTACACCC
The DNA here is from genome assembly GCF_026122565.2 of Emydura macquarii macquarii. Taxonomy (NCBI): domain Eukaryota; kingdom Metazoa; phylum Chordata; order Testudines; family Chelidae; genus Emydura; species Emydura macquarii. The sequence continues at coordinate 21,488,321 of NW_027132559.1, forward strand.
TATGAAATTACTGTTTCATTGACTACAGTTTACTTGCACCTCTTTAAAAAAAATCTTAAAGCATCTTCCACCTTATAACTATTGCTAAAACATTAATTATCTGGTGTACAGAACCACCCAGGGTCAGCCAGATGTTGCTTTAGCACCCTCGGTGAAATGAACTCACAAAATGGTTTGCAGAATATGCTGAACATTTCTAAAGATAGTGTTCACTGAGACGACAAGAACTTCAGCTGACTCAGCAGACTCTGGAAGTTTTTCCAGGAGACGGGTGTATATCTGAACTCTTCACTTCTTCACTTTGCCTTTAGAAATTCTCATTACTTATCTTTATAGGTACAGAAACCGAGAAACACTATTGCCTTCTTTAAATATTAGTCTAGGAGACTTTTATGATGCTTTGAAGAATATTTCACTGCCTTGAGAACTGGAGTAACTGTTTGCATTCCCTCTCCCTCTGATAAGATTTCCCAAGGCATTGAAGATGTAGCTTCTTTGGATGTCTCCTGCCGGCTGATTTTCCTACTTACCCAATATAACATTCTGATTAAATGGATCCGTGTAGAGCAGAAATTCAATTTATCAAGCTTTTCTGAAATCTCTGCTAACCCTCTTAAATGAATTTTAAAGGTCTGAATTGAATTTAGCATTTCTGAAAAATACCAGGAAAGCAAGACACTAAGGGGTTGTCTATATTGAGCCTTAGCACGCAGCAAGTTTGGGTGTAAATCTATAGCCCACTAGTTTGCCACGGGCTAAGTTGTCATGTGGCCCCTGCTACCCTGCACTAAAAATTCTGTAGTGCATTTTGACATACTACTGTTTGAGACAGCAGAACAGATACTACCTGGGCAATGGCAGTGCAAGTTTGCCCACAATGCCCCACTATCTTAACCTACACATTAGACCTTATCTCATCACATCTCCAAGGCCTCTTCAGCAATACCTCTTATGATGCCCCATTTGCTTCCTTCATCCACTCCTGTCTCTGTGCCTTTTTCTGTGCTACCCCACGCAAGAAGTGACCTCCTAAACCTTGTTTCTCCTAATTCTAGTTTTCCTAAAATCTAAATTCTCATTATAATGCTCACAGGCTGTGCATTTCCAAAATGTGAATGTAATAGCCTGGAAGCACATGCCTGAAACACCTCATCCTGTTAGCAGCTGTTGGTCTTTCTGTGAAAGGGATAAGTGGCTTCTGCTGATTCACTGAGGCAGATGGTTCATTAGCCTAACTGTATATAGAGGAGATGGGATTGTCTCTCCTGAGAGAGGATCTAGGGTATGACCTGTGTGAATCTGAGTTAGGACCCTAGAAGGCCAGGTCTGGGGAGAAGACTTGAACTAAACTTTGAACTCTTGTTTTTATATTCTTTATTCATAAAGCCAGTGCCTAGAAAGTAGTGAGTTTTGACTGTACATAACATGTAGACTTTGTTTTAGAGGAGTCAGGGAAAGATCCCCCCTGAACGTAACTTATTCTCTTTTCTGGACTTCCTAATGAATCCTACCATCTATGCCTTTCTGTTAGACGGTACATAGTTTGCAGCAGCAAAAGTCTTTATCTTCTGCCCTTGTGCAGTTTCAAGCCAGTTTTTCAGAACCAAACTAACAAAATAATAACAAAGGGGAAATTTTTCAAAAGCACCCAAGTCCCATTTTCAGAAATGCCTCTCCAAAGAGCCTAAGCCACTTATGAAAATGGGCCCTAGGGTCATAAGTCATCCCAGCCAGGACTTTGTCAAGCTAGGCCTTAACCTCTAAAGATGGAGATTCCACCACCTCCTTAGGTAACCCATTCTAGGTCTTCACCACCCTCCTAGTGAAAAAGGTTTTCCTAATATCCAACCTAGACCTCTCCCACTGCTACTTGACATTATTGCTCCTAGTTCTGTCATCTACTACCACTGAGAACAGCCTAGTTTCATCCACCCTGGAAACCCCTTTCAGGTAGTTGAAGGCTGCTATCAAATCCCCCCCATTTTCCTCTTCTGCAGACTAAACAAGCCTAGTTCCCTCAGCCTCTGCTCATAAGTCATGTGCTCCAGCCCCCTAATCATTTTTGTTGCCCTCTGCTGAACTCTCTCCAATTTGTCACATCCATCCTGTAGTGGAGGGCCCAAAACTGGACACAATATTCCAAATGTGTCCTCACCAGTGCCAAATGGAGGGGAATAATCACTTCCCTCGGTCTGCTGGCAATGCTCCTAGTAATGCAGCCCAATATGCTGTTAGCCTTCTTAGCACCAAGGGCACACTGTTGGCTCATATCCAGTTTCTTGTCCATTGTAACCTCTAGGTCCTTTTCTGCAGAACTGCTACCTACCCAGTTGGTCCTCCGTCTGTAGCAGTGTATGGGATTCTTCCATCCTAAGTGCAGGACTCTTGTTGAACCTCATCAGATTTCTTTTGGCCCAATCCTCTAATTTGTCTAGATCACTGTATATCCTATCCCTACCCTCCAGCATATCTACCACTCCCCCCAGCTTAGTGTCCTGCAAACTTGCTGAGGGTGCAATCCACCCCATCCTCCAGATCATTAATGAAAATGTTGAACAAAAGTGGCCCCCGGAATGACCCCTGGGGCACTCTGCTTGTTACACCTGCCAACTAGACATCGAGCTGTTGATCACTACCCATTGAGCCCAATGATCTAGCCAGCTTTCTATCCATCTTATAGTCCATTTATCCAAGCCATACTTCTTTAACTTCCTGGTAAGAATACTGTGGGAAACGGTTTCAAAAGCTTTGCTAAAGTCAAAGTATATCACGTCCACCATTTTCCTCACATCCACAGAGTCAGTCATCACATCATAGAAGGCAATCAGGTTGGTCAGGTAGGACTTGCCCTGTGTGAATCCATGCTGACCCTGATCACCTTTCTCTCTTCCAAGTGCCTTAAAATGGATTCCTTGAGGACCTGCTTCATGATTTTTCCAGGGACTGAGGGGAGGCTGACCGGTCTGTAGTTCTCTGGATCCTCCTTCTTCCCTTTTTTGAAGATGGGCACTATATTTGCCTTTTTCCAATCATCAGGGACCTCCCCCAATTGCCACAAGTTTTCAAAGATAATAGCCAATGGCTCTGCAATCACATCAGCCAACTCCCTCAGCATCCTTGGATGCATTGCATCTGGCACCATGGACTTGTGTATGTCCAGCCTTTCTAAATAGTCCTGAACCTGTTCCTTCAGCACTGAGGGCTACTCACCTTCTGCCCTTTCTGTGCTCTAGTCCTATTCAGATTTTGGCCTCACTATTGAAAGAGTCAACAAGGATGACAATATTGATGGTGTCTCTTTTGATGTAGACACGTCCTCCTTGGGACCTGAACTGGTCACGCCATCCATTTGTGACAAATAGTTCATCCATCGGAGAGTAATAATTTTCATTCACCTTGGACCTAAATCAAGTGAAGGGCCCCATCCTTTTGTCAATCCACTAAACGATCCCATCATTCATAGGAATAGCTGATACAGAGTTTGGCTTAAAGTCAAGCTGGTACTTTCTAACTTCCATGCTTATAACTTCTTTTCTGAAAGACCAAAAGCAGACCACTTCGGATGGAGCACACTGTGGTTCATGCATATTTTGTACCATTTCAGCTGCTCCTGAACAATCTGATGGATTTGCTTCTGGGGGTTACTTTGATGCAGAATGGAATTGTTGGACTCATTAATTATTCTCTGATTAAGCACACAATGCTGAACAAAAAGATCAGATTCTCGCGGCCCCTGTAATGAATGCACTGCCATTCTATGCGTATTTGCCTTCCAATACTTTAATCGTGCATTTTAAAACTGATACATAAGCATTTTCTTATTTGTTCTTTATCCTGACAATCTGTAAATCATTTCTGTTATAACAGTGAACTAAAATAGCTTAAGAGGAAAAACGTGGGAAAAGATTTCATTGTTTTCACCCACAAATTGTTTCTGACATGTAATCTCTATGGGGAAAAAGTGTGACATAAACTTTTTTAAAGAAACTGAATAAAATCCCTATTGCATGCAAATAATTGGCAGACATCTCATCAACTATGGTTTCTTTTAAACACATACTGTGTCATTCAGCATTATTTTAATTACAAGTCTCCTCTGAGAGACATCCACCAAAAGAAACCTATCCCCAACAAGAGACTCAAGAGATTTTTGTAATGAAAATAGTAATCGCAACCAAAATGACCACCACACTTGTAGCTATTCAGGTTAGGTACAATCTTTCTGAACCTCATGCTGGGTATTGCATGGAAGGATTCCATGCTTGTAAAACTAAACTAGCTCTTTAGTAAAAGAACTCTTTACAGAGACGATGCAACTGCAGCTAGCATTCTAGCCATGTGCACACAGATTGACTTCCTGGTGCCTCCTCCAAACTTCTCTACTGCAACCTATCCTCTTCTCTCCAAGTTCCATGCAGTTACTACAATACCCAGGTCAACAAATAGTAAATATGCCCCAAAGCCAGTTTGATCCTCTCAGTAATGCCAGGAAAGAACAATAGTGCTCTTAGGATTTGCACCCTAATAACACATACTAAAATGTCTGAGTAACCTTATCTATGTAGTTATATGATCTGAGCACTTCAAATATTTAAAAATAGAACTAATTTCTCCCTCCCTCCCCCCTACACTTTTTCTTCCTTTTCGTTCTGTAAGAGAAATAACTGGATTTGTGTGTACTGTGCAAACCTTACTGAGGGAAAGCTAAGCTGAAGTAATGAGTTTTGCATTTAGTTCTAAACACAGTGAAGTCTATGGTCATTCTTATCTTTCCTAGACAATGGCACTTACTGGCAGACAAAAAATCTGTCTCCTGCATTCGTGAATCTATACTCATTGGTTGACTATTTCTGTAGAACACACCTTTCTGGGGAGACTATGACCGTGGAGAGAGTGGTGGTCTTTTAGGTAAGTCTAAGTCAATATTATAGAGGGCTTTGAATACCAGGACAGAAATCCTGAACTGCACTCTATATTCAGTGGGGAACCAATGTAGAGTGGAGCACTGGGATGAGATGTTAAGATGGCAGACTGCTGTGCTTTGTGCTCTTTGGAGCTCTTCCAGAGTGTGTTTCACACTATTTCCTTAGACAACAAGGAGAGGTGTACCACACAGGAGGTGGGCAGTCCATCCCAAATGTCTTTTAAACTAAATAGGTGTAAGAAACTGAAAATAGAAAACCATGCAAAAGTCTGTTGCAAATAGGTTATATCTGTGGGGTTTATATTATTAGTTTTTCACTCATATCATTCCCACTGAATGGATCTCCCTTACACATAAGCTAACTAGTAACATACCGGCTTCAAACTGAGCACAGGTAGGGGAAGGGGGACACCAGTGAAGGAGAGAGGAACACCAAGGAGCTCTTTGTGGTTTGATGATCTTGAAGCCTATTTGGGCTGTTTTTACCCTGCTGCAATGTACAGCTTCCTCAGAGCTACTGTAAACAACATCTGGTTGACTATGGCCCCAAAAGACTGTTCTGTCAACTGAATATCACTAAAGTGCACTACATTTCAGCCAAGCCTCCTCTATCCCTCAGCACAACCTCTACCCTGTGGATGGGGGAGGGTGGTGGGAAGGCCATGCGACAAAATGGCAGACAAGATGAGACAAAATGGCAAGAAGCTTTGTCAGCTCTCCAATACCCAGAGATTCCCCCACACCAGCTGGGGAGATCTACCAACTTTCAGTCTTATTTGCAAGAGGAGACCAGACAAAGGGGACAAAGCAGGGCTCAGGATTAAGCCCAATATGTGGTAAGGCCCCATCTTGGGCCCCAAAGCTCAGGCTTGGAGCAGCTTGGGGAAGCCCTAATTGTTTGTCTCACATATTTGCCGATCTCTAGGGTCAGTGGTGTACTGATGCAATTTCTGCTTGAGTAGCCTGAATGCTGCTGTAACTTACACTCAGCTCTGAGGAGCCCCAAGGGGCCATCACAGCAGCTAATAGCTGTGAGAATAGCTGATGCACAAATGCATTCCTGTAACCCTCCCTGTTCCTCAGACATGTCCCTACATCTGTTCCTTTCATTTCACAGCCCTCTTTTGCCAGCAGATATTGGCTAGCTTGTAGATGAGGGGGCCATTGCCACAGATTTAGGACTCCAGCTAGAAAACAGGGCACACAAAGCAGTTTTACAGTAGAGTTCTCTGACTGAATCTCTGTGGTGACAAAAATGTGGAGTTGACTCTGAATCATGGTAGGTGGTTACTCAGAGCCGCCTACCGTTTCTGTCCCCCTGGCTGGGAGAAGGTACCCAGGTGCCTATGAGGAGGGGCAGTATCAAAGTCCCTCTATTTTGGTAAGGGTCTCACCTCTCTTGGTCCCTGGCATGTGTTTTCCATGCACTTGCAGAGGACAAGCTGAGGGCTCTGTCTCCATTCCCCCAAGTAGATCCCTATCTGACTCTGCCAAACCACGGCAGCCTTTTACTCCCTTCTTGGGGAAGTTCCTGTGTCTGATTGGTTCAAAAAGTGTCATGACCTCAAGTAGCAAAAAGTGTCATGACCTCAATCTCCACTCCATGACAACTGGAACCCAAACAAGCGCTCCAACCAGAAGGTGTTGGAGGGCAGCTTGTGTCCTAAAGTCACTGTTTGAAGTGGCACTGGTTAGATGAGCCCTCCTCTGGCTCTGCAGTAGAATGCTAGCGAGAAAAACAAAGACAAACCCCATGAGGATTACACTTCTCTTCCTTCCCCTAATAATGACGAACACAGTCTTATTGGAAGGATGAATTATGCAGGCTGGCATTTTCCAAATCCCGCCTCCCCAGCTGTTTAGAATCTTGCCCAAAGCTGCAGCCTCTTGCTCAGCAACCTCTTGATGTAAACAATTTGATGTTGCAAGTCCGGGGCCAGTACTGCAAAGTTTTACTTACTCGAGTCCTCACTACACTTAAGAGTCATCCTGCTGTTTTCAATGGAACTGCTTGCATAAATGGAGATTACCTCACATAATTACTCACAGAGATTGCATGGCTGGCTCCTAGTATGAAGACTATTACAGCTGCCATTTTATAAGCTATCAGGCCCAAAGGGCCAGATCCTCCTTTGATGTAGAGTGCCGTTCAATTGACGTCAATGGAGTTGTGCCCATTTACACCAGATGAGGATCTGGCCCCAAATATCCACTGTGTAAAATTTCATTGTAGCTTACTTGGTACAGGAATTATTTGAAATAAACATCCAAAGATAGGAAGATAACAGTAAATATGTTTACCCCTGTAAAATTCCAATCAGAAATCATAATGGGAAGGGAGGTGTCTAAAAATAGTGGGTCGTTGATTTGCATGCATGCTAATTTTCCCATTTGTTTTACATGCACTCACTTCCATCATTCATAGCCATTAAATATGAATATATAACAGCATATGTGGTCTCCTATATAATTTATATGTTGTTGCTTTCCATTTTAAGGGCTACACTATTGAACAAAACAGACAAATTTGACTTTTTGTGACAAGCCAGGAAGTTTGACACAGAAGTACACTGCTTCTATGTATTATACAACATTGCTACCAAGTCAAAATATAGCATAGTAAAATGAATCATGAAGAAATATCTTCTGGTCTAACTTCTGGGTTTTCTTCCCCTAAGATAATTCTTTAGGTAATTCTTTGGGAGATGGCATTTTCACAAGCATTGATACTGGTACTAACAGATGGATCCATATGGTTGGGATATTTCTTAGTAATTGGATATAAAGAAGTGAGGAGGATGTTGGATGACATTAAAGGTCAGATTGTACCAGGCCTTCATCATATGCTGTGGTATGGGGGAAGGTGCAAGGAGTGTTTCTCCCTTTGACAGTTACACTGGTAGGCAAGACAAGGAAAAGGCAGGGCCATGCCACACTGCCTGCATGAGCTTCAGGAACTAGCCAGAAATTCCAAGGAGAGCAGGCTACACCGGCCAAAAGGCTGATGCAACTTGTGCACTCCTTTGTGTGCCAGGATCTGGGCAGAGGCGGGATTATCTTCATCCTTTCTCTTTTCTTTTTTGTTTCGCCCCAGATATGTTACCGAAGGCCTGAGATGCATAATTCAGATCCATATCCAACTGCCTGAAGGTCCTAGGGAGTTGGATCCAGCTGTTTGCTCGAGCCCTCTTTCTAATTTACATATACCTGTACACTTTTAGGTTGTAGTCAGGGGCAGAGACTGCAGTGCCAAAATACTATAAGAAAGGCTGGATGTATTTCTGTCCTAGTCAGAGGCAGGAAGTACCAGTAATCTGGTAAAACAATCTGTTCCGGTGATATTTTTTGCAGAGTTTTGCTGACCTAAAATAGTTGAAAGCAGCATTCACACCTTCAGCTGCTGAACTGCTCTCTGACCTTTTAAAGCCATTTCTCAATGGCAGAAAACTCATGCCAAGAAGAGTTGACCAATGAGATATACATATCATTTACATCCTGTCAGCTGAAATTGTCTTCTCTTTGTTGTCATGTTGCTATTTATTTTAAATTGAGTTTGCACCAGACAACAGTTCATTCGGCACGCTCTGCAGGAAATCATTAGTGCCTGATGAGGGATAGCCACAAATAGATGATAAATCACAGTATATCACAGAGTCCGTTGGAAGGGAAAGGACAGTTATTAAATAACTTGCACTTCACTACATATGCTCTAGTGTCACATCTAACCCCCATACACATGTATACACACACATTATGACAAGCAATGAGAGAGAATTACTAAAATGAAATGTATTTTGTACATGCCTTTGAATAAATTGCCTCTAAAAGCCCAGAATAACTACACAGAGCAATACAAGAATCAATAGATTAGCTTAAAAGACGGTTGATGGCTCCATGAACTCAGCTGCATCAGGAAAGGAGAAAGTTTTAATGCAGACATAAGGCATGTTGTACTTCTATTCTTGGGTCTCTCTGGAGAGACGTAAGAGGCATAAGAATGGCAGCCCGTAAGACTTATCAGAAAAGCTGGGCTTATTTGAATACCAGTTATCTCATACACTGCTTGCTCTTTTGTTTTAATTCTAAAAGCATAAAAAAACAAGCCTGCATTTTCACTACAGATGCAGGCACAAGGGAGCATGAAATGATGGAATAATGGAGGGCCAATTCAAAAAAGGCTTATATGTCATTTAGGTTTTCTCCAAAGAAAACAAATAATAATGTTACGGGGGAAGGGAATTTTGGTAGAGCACAACTGGCTTACATTTGTTTCCAAGCAAAATATAATTAAACTGTGCATTAAGAGGCAAATCCTCTCCCCAGCATCCAGTGAGGTATCCTTCATGGGCACTGCAGAGGTAGAAATCCTCACTTCCTGGTTGCAGAGCATCAGTGGAGCTGCTCCTCAAAGACTATTCCTGCCTGGAGTGACCTTCATTGATCTAGAAAGACCTCTCCATAAGGGGGAAAGACCAGAAGACCTGATGGACTGGTGGGACTTCAGCACCACACAACCCCTGCTCTACTCCCAAACTCACCAGCGCACTATCGTGCAAGGAACAAGCTGAGCTTTATGCCATGCAGCTTGCATCATGCATCCCTTGTATATGGTCTCCCCAAAATTTGACATCATCCACTCCTGTAGCAGAACAGCTCTGCTGCCATAGGGCCTATATTGGCAGGGGAACAGTACCCACAACACTAGCCCCTTTACTGTTAACCCCCAAGTTGCTTTTCAATGCACTTTCATGGAGGCTAGGTCCATCAATGGCTATTAGCCAAGATGGTCAGAGATGCAACCCCATGCTCTGAGTGTCTTTAGCCTCTGGCTGCCAGAAGCTGGGAGTGGATGGCAGGGGATGGATCACTCAATGATTGCCTGTTTTGTTCATTCCCTCTAAGGCACCTGGCATTGGCCATAATCAGAAGACAGGATACTGGGCTAGATGTATCATTGGTCTGACCCAGTATGGCCGTTCTTATGTTCACTTACATAGAGAAGATAATTGGGGGCTGTGGGTGGGTGGGGGGTGGGGGTGGGGGGGAGAATTATGGAGACAACAAGTAAAAATGCCAAGTAGAAAAATAATATTTTGTCTGAGGGGTCAGTGTGTAAAATGCTCTCCTCCTGTAAGGGCAAATGGAATATGTGCTCTGGATTGAGCTGGCTGGATAATAAAAATACTGATTTGTGACTATTTGCATGAAGAAAAGAGCAAAGTTGCATTTGTTATTTATACATCGGTCAATAATAATTTTTATTGGTCAGTATTTAAGCAATTGCCAGTGTGACGGTATGCAGAACCCCTGAGGTACAGACTGGGAGCTGTGGAACTGCTGGGTACCCTTACCAACTATTTAGCCTGGGGTAAGCTCCCCATCATACTCTGGCTGGTGACACACAGCCTCTCTAGACCCTGTTATCACCCAACCTAACAGTAGGTGGCCCCACACACCCAACTTAGTTCAATGAATGCTTTCCCCAGCCACTCACAAACCAACAATAGAGAAGCTCCAGCTGGCTTCCCAGCCCAGGACCCCAGGACTATACCTTCTTGTCCTGGTCAAAAAGCCTTACCAGAGTTCAGTCTGCCCTTCCCTCAAAGTAGAAGGAACGTACACCGGCTTTTGTTACTGAGCTGAGTTGCTTAATCACTTCACTCAAAAACACACTGGTTAAAATAAAACATTAAACAAGTTTATCAACTGCAGAAAAATAGATTTTAAATTATTATAAATTGCAAACATAAAGGACTAGGAATAGTTACCAAAGGAAGAATAAAAATAAAAACACAATCTAAATTCTAACAGGATTTGAATTTAGAAATGTCTCACCCTGATTGATGGTACAAGCAGGTTACAGATTTTCAATTCACAAAAGCAGAAACTGCTTTTCCCGCCTGGGTCTCCGCTCCACCTGTCCACAGTTCTTTGTCTTTCAGCTGTCTCTCCAGGTCTTTAGTTGTGGAAGAGTGGAGCCCCAATGATGTCACTCCCCTTCTTTTTATAGACGGTTCCAACTTGTTAGAACAATCAGGATCGTGACCTGGGGGGTCATCCTCATTGGTCAGTCAATCTCCATTGTAAACGTGCATCCCTCATTGTATACGGTTCCTAGGATAGTGGATTCTCTCTTTGAATGAATGAGTGAGAGCCATTAACACTGTCTGGCCACTCCATTGTTTTACTTCAATAGCTGGTTTAGATGTTTCCAACCTCACAACATATTCTAGTGGCATTTACAAAAATATTTTATAACTTCACATACAATGATAACACATACAATTCACCAGGATATTAATGTTTAGTAGATCAAGACTTTAAAAATAATACCAAAGAAGGCATATTTTGTATAGAACATATCATAATTATGTGACATTCGTGAATATGAGGTTTCTGGGGTATTGTTATCAGACACAGGGTGTCACAGCCAGATATTCTGAAGTCGTTGCCCAGCTTCACAGATTTTAGCACAGATGATTAGTCTAGAAATCCATATTTATTAACACAGGAATATAAGAAAAGCCATTCTGTGTACGACCGGTGGACCATCTAGTTTAGTAGACTGATTGACAGTGACAAGCACCAGATACATCAGAAGATTCAGTAAAAGTTACCTTCTAACCTTGAAGCATGAGGATTTATACCTTTCAATTGGTTTTAAGAGGCCTTATTTTCACTAAGGCTGCTTTACACCATTATGGTGGTGTAACAGTGCCTTCAAGTGGATGTATATTCCTATTTACTATTATAATTCTGAATAAACTTGTTATCCATATAAATGTCTACTCCCTTTTTGGATGGTGCTAGGCTCTTGGTTTCAATATCTTATGGCAATAAGTTTAGGAAGTTTAGACGTGTAGTTCAGTAAGACAGTCAGGAACAGAAATACGGGTGACCAGTCAACACCATCAGCCAAGTAAACATTTAGTGAACAACCTGTGGGCTGAAAATTGTTCATCCAAACTATTTGGTGAATAGATTAAAATAAATACGTTCATGGGAATCTGGATCATTTCACTAATGAGTTTTGCCCTGAGAACAGGATTAAAGTTGAATTGAGTATTATTTGCATCACATAAATTCAACTAGTTATAGCTCTGGCCATTTTATGAATTTCATGCAAGCTTTTACTCTGTTTAAACAGTTCCCCAGTTCAAATAAAACACTTCCCTTCTTGCTCCCTGTCCTCTGAATTATCTTTCATTGTGATTATTCCCTTTTTCTTCTCCTTCCATTCTGATTTTCATGTCTCCTTCTACACATGGAAGAACCTTCTTCTTAATGTCCACCAAATGGCCTCCTTCACTGGCCTCTACAACCCATTTCTTCTTCAAAGCCTTTCAATCTTGATCTAATCACTTAATAACCTTAATCTTATCCTTTCCTATGGGCTTGATTCAAAGTCCACTGAATTTATTGGGAGTCTTTCCACTGACTTCATGTGGCTTTGCAACAGGCTGTGAGTCTCTTTGCCTTCTTCCATTGGGATGATTATCTTATGCACTGTATTTATGTTAGACAGTCTTTCCCATATTTGTGATGTGGCTGTTTTGTGGCACTCCATAAAAAAATAATAATGTTCAGTGATATATGAGGTGTATGCTACTTCAGAGATGTAGATCGCTCTAAATGTGGTGTAAAGTTATGCTTAGGGATGATACATTTCCCAGTGCCTAGGCTTTTTAATGCTTATTTTAAAGAGTTTAATTGTGATGCACAGGTCATAGTCTCTGTTCTTTGTGTTTCTTTCATGTTCTTTTTAAAGTTTTGTGGTTATCAGGGGAGAGGGACAGCTGGACTGTTTGTGGGATGAGTTACAGCAAATGAGATGAATGTCTAAAAACTAGAACAAGCTTTTCAGTAAGCTGTTCTTGCAGCAAGTGATTCACCAGAGAGTCTCACTCTGACATTCAAACCTCTTACTTCATGAGCCCACTGCTGCTAGGCATTTAGCATTATTAAAAAGAAATGGTGCCTTCAAACTGCATGGTCACCAGAAAAAAAAGACTCACTACAGTAATGTTCAATTCAACGTTCAAGAGTGGTAATTCCCTTCTTTTGATTTGTGAGCATGTGATCCAAGTGTGTGTCAGAGAGAGAAAGAGGAGCATGACTTTAGCCCCCATGTAAGCACCAGTGATTTGTTTGACTTCAGAGAAGCCCAGGCAGGGAAAGTATACATGGAATCCTACAAAGTACTTCAAAGTCCTATTTTCCAACTTGAGCATCAGAAACTGGGATAAAAGATTTGTCCTTAGGTTGTTTGTAGTCATATATATTCAGTCAGATAAAGGAATCAAAGCAGCTTTTCACAGATCTTCACCAAATGGCCCCAGTTCTACAGAGACTTACTCACCTGCTTAATTTTTCTAGCTGTGAGTAGTTCCATTGATTTCAATGGGAATACTCAAATGCATAAAGTTTAGCACGTATAAATTATCCAGGACTGGGAACTAACTTTGTAAACAGCAGCTGAATCAATCTTTGTATGGGCAAAAAGAGGAATTTCGCACACAAGCATCACTGATTTTCATGAATAGTTACAGTATTCACCCTGAAAACTTCAATATTTACCAACTATTATTGCATCCTTTTTTCTGAGATACCTTTAGAGATTCCATGTAATTAGAATAGGAAACAACTGCAATGTCTCACATACCACAGTGTGGTAACCATTTGTAAACAATGTATTTAGGGGTGACTTCTATAGGAGACTATCTAGATTTCTCCAAAATGTATGCACTGCAATTGGTTGGCTGGCAAAATTAACTAATGTGTTTCCCCATGAATCAGCCCTTTTTTGTCTAAATATTAAGGGCTTTATCGAATGCCTGTTAGACTCAACAGAAAGACTCCCATCGACTTCAGGAGGCTTAGGCACGATCTGCAGTAAACTCCACTTCACTGTTGTTAAGATACATAATCTATATATCTCAAACCTTTGCAATGCTGCTAGGGTTACTGGAAATCTCAATTTCCTTTGTGGAATGTAGGTTGTAATATGTTGATGGGAAAAGAAAAAAAAACCCATGTCCCTGCACAGGATTTAGCATGAGGTGGCTGTGGGATGACTGTGACCAGAGCTCTTTGACCTTTTAACTGGTGGAAAGCACTGCTGTGACTCAGTAGCACAAAGGGCCACCTACCTGTGTGTCATAGCACAAGTAAAGGAAATAACAGGCTGTGCAGGAATACTTGATACAAGCCACCTCTCGCTTTCCATGTTTGGAATTATATTGCCTACTTCTAAACTTAAATTTAACACCAAAAATATGAACCTTCTCCCATTGAAATCAGTGGGACTTTGCCTTTATATTCAGTGGGAGCAGGATCAAGCCTAATATAATATTATCCAATCCAATCTAATATAAATAAAATTAACTATCACAACTGATGGGATATTGTGTGAGACTAAAGATGTCTTAGTAATATTAGACCTCAGTATAGAACTCATCTGTGAAATCTTCTGAGAAGTGGACAGTTACCACTCAGTTTCATGTGCAAACTATGGAGTTTGCAAGTTAATGACGTATGAATTACTGAGGTATAAGGAATAGGAGATATGCTAAAAATACTAGACCCAGTCACTATATATTTAAAATATGATGTACAAAACAGATGAAGGATGCTAAACAGATGCTTCTAACAACATAAAAACATTACTATGAATCAATAGGCATTAGCTGATGGATGATATGTCTGATACCTTGTCTCTTTATAGATCCTCTCCTTGAATGTTATAGTTCACTAATGTGAAACTGTGCAGGAAACTTGTGATACAATAATAATGTGGAAACAATATTTATACCATTAAAGTAATCGACATTAAGCAACTGTAAAGACTGCTCACTATGCAAGCAGGAGTCAAGACATTTCAAAGTTAAGATAGATACATGGTGCAGAGCTAGGGCCCTGCCTCCCTACCAGTTCAAACCTCTCCCTGGGGGTGATTTTTGCCCCCAGGAGTGCACAAGCAGTTACTGTGCTTCCCTGAGGGCAGGGACTGTGATTATCCATGGCCTTCGGGCAGTGTGGGCAGAAGGGAACAGGACACACTTTATACCCTCTTCCACTCCAACTCTGAATTTCCTTGTGCATCCACACACAGAGCATTAACTGTCTGCCCGAAGTGAGTGAGTGTCTCAGCAAGTCAGAAAGAACAGTTCAGTCCGCCAAATAGACAGACCACTCCATTAGCCAGCCAAAGAACGTGGGTAAGAAAATGTCTTGGGAGGAGTTAACAAAGGGTAAAGGGCTTTTTTCAATACACCAGTGAAGTGTCCAGAAACTGTCCAGAAAATAATCACTGTTGCCCACTGATAACCATCCCTGCAAATACCAATTCACCCAAGTTTGTGTTTCTGGAAATGAAATTACAGTACTAGCCAATAAATGTTCCCGGCTGCATTGTCTATAAAATGAAGTGACCGAAGAAGCAGCTGTGAAATATAACTTCTGTAATACTTAACACTGATACAGTACCTTCCAAATTCAAAGTCAGTTACTGCTTAACAGGTAGTACAATGCAAATCATTAATTTATCCTCCCAACATCCACGAGGTTAGTATTATCCCTAATATACAAATGGGGAAGCGAGACACAGGAGGCCCAATCCTCATCTACACTAAGGTCTCTTTATACCACTCTAACGGCATAAAGGATGTCCTAAGGTGGGAGTAAATTATATTTGTACCTCCTTTAATGCCCCTTTATATGGCTAGAGCAGTATAAAGTGGCCTGAGGGTAAATGAGAACCAGGTCCAGACAATAGACATGTCCAAGGCTACATAGCAAGTCATTATGGGAGCCAGAATTAAAATCTAGGATCACAGCTAAAAGAATAATTGATTTTTTGATTTGGTGGCTGAACCAAAACATCCAAAAAAATTTATTTTGGGTCGATCTGAAATCGTAGCTTTTCATTTTTTCTTCACTGAAATGAAAAGTCACAATTTTTTTGGGAGGGTCAAACGAATGTTTTCATTTTATTTTGTTGGGTTTTTTTAATTTTTACATTTCATTTTTGGTGTTTTACCCTTTTTTATTTGTTTTTCAAAATCTAGTTAAATTTTTTAATGAAAATTCATTTCAAAACAAAAAGTCAAAAAAATTTTTTTTCAAAAATGTCATAATAAAATATTTAGACTTTAAAAAAAATAAAATTTGCCACATTTGACTGGAATGAGCAAATGGTTTCAGTGACCCTGAAACTGCATTATTCAGCAAATAAACAATTCATCCAAAAAATTTCATCCACCTCTGTTCACGATCTCATAGCCCTATGCTCAGGCCATGAAATAGCAATGCCCTATTTGCTTTAGTGTTCAGTTTTTTTTTTAAATATGTTAATTGTTTAAATTAGATCATTCTCCCCCCCTCCCCCTCCCAATATGTGTTTGGCTGGACAAGTTATAACAGGTCTTTGAAATGCTCATTCTAGATAGGGAAATATCTCTCCCTCTGTCTAGCTCATTCATAAAACAGTGTAAAATGTTCTCTGATAATGCTTTCAGAAAGATGCAGTCAATTTAGCCCCATGCTGTCCACCCAGTTAAGAGTGAAAACAAAGGCTGTACATGGTTCCATGAAAACAGTACACTTCATTTTCCCAGGAGTAATTAGTTCAAATTAAATTAAATAGCGGTCTTTTAGAAAGTTTATTAATTCTGATTTTATTGCTTTCCTTTCAGTACATAATACCTAGAGAAATATTTTCCGTATAAAATAATCTTTTCTATATAGCTGTAAGTGCTAAATGATGAATAGTAACCTGCTAAAACTGCATGAATATGAAAGAATGAAAAAGAGGCTGCATTTAATAGCTATTGAAAGACTGATATAACTGAATTCGGGACAAATCTTCAACTCAGCTTTCTAATTTTGGGTGTCCAACTTTAGATACATAGAAATTCTTGCCCCAGTGAAGTCAATGGGAGTTTTGTCATTGACTTCCATGGAGCCAGGATTTCACCCAGAGAGTCTAATTTTCAGGGTTCCTGTGAACATGCAGCTCTCATTAGTTTCAGCTGGAGTTATGGCGTCTAACAAAGCTGAAAATCAGATCCTAGAGGACAACACCTCCACTTTGATTTGGCTGTGGTGTGCCATCTGGTAATGCAAAGTAGTCACAAAGCTGGCTTTGTGGATCAGCATGGCATGAGTCCTGAGTCTACAGTGTCTGGAGCAGCAATCCCTGGCTTTTGTCACTGTGCCTTGGGGCTAGAGGCAGGCAGGAGCAACTCAAAGCAGCTCCCAGCCAATCCCAGGATTGAGTGTTTAAATTTTGTATAAAACCACCTTTGTGCCCCTTCCTGCCTTCAGCTGCTCTGGACACTTCTCCAACCCAGCTGAGGATCTGGCCCTGACTATAAAACTGAACACCCCAAAACCAAGGGCACCCAAGCTTAGAGGCCACGTTTGAAAATGTGGGTGTTAATGACCCTCATTGTGGTTTTGTAGTATTAAAGGCTAGAAAGGGGCCTTAGAATTGAACACCCTGAACTTGGATATGGGTCTGAACTGTCGAGTTTAAGTTCTTCTCTGTTAATGAGAAGAAAGATGAATTCACACAAAGAGTTTAATAGAGAAACAAATACATTATAAATGAAGGTAATAGTTCTTCGTATGGTGCCCAAGACAGTTTTCAGTAGTCAATCAGTTGAATTCTGTGTAAACACGTAATTGTAGAGTGTTTGGACTACAAAATGAAAACTAAGTCACTTCTCCCAAAGAGGACAGTGACTATAGAATTCCAATACATGCTTTAGAGGCCTTCTATCTTATTTATTTATGTCCAATAATATCACAACACAGTCCAATCAACAGAGGACATGCAAACTGCTAAGGGCTGGAAACAGAGACATTAGGTACTCGAGGGCCTTTAAATCAAGTGTCCATTAAAATCTCATATGCCAAGTCCTATCCTTTTATGGCTTTCACATGGAAATGCAAAACTTTACCTTCACAGTCACAATCTGCACTATAAAATATTCTTTGAATTGGTTTGTGGAGCTTACTTTGTACCAACAGCTTCCCGTCCCAAAGTAAGGTTATAAAGAAAGTTTATAAATAAAGCTATCCATTTGTCAAAGCCATAATTTCTGGGATAAAACCAGTCACAATTATGTCTTTTTCACCATAGTCTGCTTACTGTCAGGCAAGAGGGACTCCATGATTTTTTTAAAAGATATTTTTTGCTTTGGTCAAACACCACCAAAACAAAACAAATCCATGAAAAAAGCTAAGATAGTAAAATGGGAATGGTGGGGAAGGTTGCATGTGACATTGCCAGATGGAAAGTAAAATATTTATGTAACAGCCACCGTCTTAGCCAGCTCACTAGGATCAGGGATCTCCAGACTGAACAGTGTTAGCTGCTACAGCATGAGATAAAGAGCTCTAGTTTGGACTGTAACAGACTCATATCTTCTGTAAATCAGCCATAGTGGGGATCTGTAACACACACTTATCAATGGGTTACTAAATAAATGGGAGTTTATGGTAGGATAAAAAGGAGAAAAGCTCAGGAGGAGTAATTCTCAATGTTCAAAGTCAAAGTAGGAGACAATAAAATAGATTCATTTAATTTGAACTGAAATGATTTTTCTGCCAAAGCCCAAAAGTTGAGATTTTTCAAAGCAGTCTAGACATTTTAGACACGAACTTTCCATTAAATTTCATACCTCAAGATTTTCAAAACAGTTTAGGGTATTGAGAGGCATTACATTTAAAGGAAGTTATGTGTTTAAAATGTCTAGACTGCTATGAAAATCTCAGCTAGAATCTTTTAGTTTGGAGCAGTGCCAAGCTGTGCACAATCTCCCCAAAGTGAATCACTGTTGGAAAAGTTGTTTGTTTTTGTTGTATACAGACTAACACGGCTACCCCTCTGGAACTTTTCATGTTGGAAAAGCCCATTCTACAAAGCCTATTTGGAGTCAGGTAGAGACAGCACAGGTCTCAGGTCACAGTTATCTCAGGATTAACACAAACAGGTATTTTTACACATCCCTGAAAATAAAAGGCCGACTCTTATTAGTATGATAAACATTGAGGTCTCCATGAGAACGCAGGTATTAAGTTTGGGTTTTTTTTTTTTAACAATTAGTGAGACATCGAATTTACCTGTGGACCATTAGAATTACTCTTCTGAAAAGAGCAACTCAGTTAGTGAGAACATTTTATACCACTTTATTGTTTTGCACAATCTACTGTTTGATTATTAAAAAAGATAATGAGATTTCAACTCCCTGGAGAAATGGCAGGTTTAAATAGACAACTTAAAGACTGAAAAGGTGATAATGAACTTAAGAGGCTTCAATAATAGCATTTCAAAACTACATGGTGTCTTATTAAACTTGATATGGGATACAAATGTGATTCCAAGAATACATAGAAAAAGGAAAAAACTATCCCCTACAGTACTGGTCCCTTACTTGGCATAGGATAGTTTATTTGTCTATAAGTGTAACAGTAAAAGAAAATTACAAGTAACTATTTCAGTCTTACCTAACGTTGTCTCATTTAAAGAAAATGTACCAAGCTGTGTCAGATGACTACTGAAGAGAATGTAGAATGAAAAATACCAGGTGGGAATGTTCCAAAGCATAGGAATATTAGGAAAGGATTTCAAACCCCAAAATTGATGTGACAGAAGTGAAATTAGTGATGGATCCACTGGTAAGGCTTCCTATATAAAAAGACTCAGCCATGGCATTGAACAGAGAAAACCTGAGTTAAGAACCTGTGAAGTCAAATAGTTCTGGATTAAGAAATCTAAGATCTGTTGGTGAAACCTGAAGAGTTCATACACTCTGCTAGCTGCTTAGTCTTGACTGAAGCAATTCACAAGCTTAGCCCTCAGTCCTGCATGTAGATGTGTTAGCAAGGAGCTCCAAATGGGACTCTGTGCAGGCACAAAGATCTGCATTAGCACATCTATGCAGTTTCAGAGCCTTAGTGAATGTGAGGCTTCTACATTTTTTTTCCCTTTGCAAACCCTGTGGGGTTAATTTTTTTTAAAAAAACTAGCATTAATGCAGCCTTAAGACTGAGAAATCAAGCACTCAGAAGCCAAGAACTTCCAGCTATCACCATGATGGGAGCGGTCAAGGAACCTAAAAGAATGTGATCTAAATATTAGATTTGCTGAGACAACATTAACTAGAGCTTGTTGCGCACAAGTCTATCGTATTGGTTTTCTTTGCTAAGTATAAACCCTAACTTATTCATTTTGCTATTATAATATATCCTATAAATTACTGTGTATATACGTTAACATAACATGTTCAGCCTTAATTCTGGTAGAATATATTACTTTATTTTTAACATACACAGCATTCTTCAGTGTATTATTCTTGGTTAGCTTTGTCATCCGTATATTTATATGAAGAGAGATTGGTCAATTTTAAAGGCTTTAAACTGAAAACCTAATGTTGAAACCTGGCTTTACAAACAAGAATCATGTTATAATATGTCAAGGCTAAACTGAGTAGAAACTTCTGCTTTTACATTTGGGAGGTATTATTGATTGACAAGGCAATGAGCTGTAATGCAATTCCTTAACTGTGAAGGCTTGCCTGATTCTTTAGGAGCCTAATCTACCACCCACTGAAGTTAATGGCTTCAGTGGGCACCGGATGAGGTCCTAGTTTTGGAATTCTTGTGAGAACCTCTCCTGAATCTCTAGGGCACGGTATGGCAGAGTGGCTGCAAAGATGACTAAATAGAGTTTAATTTTAAGAGTACTCTAAGTTCTGCCTTTCGTTTTAACAACAGCACTCCTTCTACATCCTTATCTAGACAATTTAAAAATGTCTTTAGAGACAGAGGACTCAGAAAAGCAAGGTCTTTAATGCAATGAGACCCTTAAAATAATTACTGAGTTGGAGGAGGAGAATGGTTAGCTAGTGCTAATAGCCACATCCAGATGCCTGGTGGATTTGACTCCCTGCTCTCCCACTGACGTGCTCCATAACCTTTGGCAGCTCATCCAACCTTTCTGAGCCTCAGTTTACCTACTATAAAATTAGGATAACTCACTTAGCTCAAGTGCTGTGATGGTTCATTCCTTGTAAAGAGCTTTGAGATCCTCAGATGAAATCTCTGCATAAGTGCAAAGCAGAGTGCGTATGTCTTCATAAGCACAAAGTGTAAATCAGCAAAGAAATGCTGATTGAGTAAAGGTAAAAATATATATAATGTTTAACAGTTCCATGCACCACGCTGCTCATTCATTTCAACATACCTGAACTACAATAAATTTAGTACCAGCAGTTTCTGTCTGCAATACTTACCGTTTGGTAGATGACATCCATAACTTGATCACTACTTTGTGAATCTATGGTATACCTCCTCTGCTTAAATATGGATTGTAATAGTCAAGAAGTGTCTTTTTTTTTCTGTTATGTATGCTGGTCAGCTTCATTATTAAAGGAGACTCACTTGATTCTCACACGCATATGCATGTTATTTATCCTCATAGAAGCCTTCCCAGCATTAAGAGAATAAGAAGTTCATTCAATGTCCTGTACTAAGGGTAGCAAAATCTGAAAGCAGCTTTAAATTTGTGCTGGGGTTCTTCACAGTGTAGTGATTAATGTTTAATTACCACCATTGGACTCATCAGAAGGAAGGTTAGAATGAGGTGGACGTAGGAAGCAGCACCAGATTTACATAAAGTGAGCAATTCTGATAGTACATTAGCTACTGTAAAGATGTTTTTATACATGCTTCCCTGAGCCAGTATACATCTCTCTACCCCTAGTCTGGCCTGTTGCACCATAGATGAGGAAGGATTCACCCCCCTGGGTGCTCCATAATAGCACATCTGCCTCACTGTCTGTGCCCCCCACCAAGAGCCAGCACCATTCCTTAGCCCAGTGTCTGTACTCAGGCTGCAGTAAGAATACATAGGGAAATCCCAACTGATTCGAAGATCATGAGTGTGCCATAGAAACCTTTTAGACTGCTTCAGCCCTGTGCATACATACTACATACATATAGATATAGATATATATGAAGCTCCAGTAATATTAAAAATAAAAAAGTCAGTGAAGACAACAATTTACCACAGCAGAAACAAAATGACAAATTCTGAGTGCATACTCCTGTAAAGTATCTGTAGATAGATTTAAATAGCATACTAGGGTAAATTGCAAGCTGCTCGGGGCAGGGCAATGTTCTGTGATTGTACAGTGCCTAGCACAAAAGGATCCTGGTCCATTATTAGAGCTCCTAGGCATTACAATAATACAAATAATAATATGTAACCTGTAGGCAAGATTATCAGTAACAGATCAGTGGATGCCTACAGATGGTATTAAGCACCTAAAAATAAATGCATTTGCCACTGCATGTACATGATTTTTATACTCTAATGGAGAAAAGAATTGTAAGAAGAAAATTAAACTTTGTTCAGACTCATGAGCGAGTGAAAATACGAGGACAAATATCTAGAGGTGAGGGGGAAAAGAAAAGGCCAGGGATAAAAGTGGATATCTTTCTAAAAGATATGCTATGGCTCAAACAAAATTTATGCGTTTGAGGCAGAAGTTATTGGTTCATGGCCTCTGATCTGCAGGAATCAAGACTAGATGATAATAATGTTCCCTTCCAGCCTCAAACTCTATGAATCAATGGACACAAAGTGCAACGAATATGCAAATAGGCTTATCTGGAGGAGGCATTGACTATTTCCACTAGTAGTGGTCATAGTCGTTCATCACTGGCTTTTAACCGCCAGGAGGTCATGGATCTATTTCACAGGTGATTGCTGTAGTATTTTCCAGGATTAATATATTTCTAATATTTTTCTGACTCTCAGTCACACAGTGTGGTTACCTGGTAAATACTATTTTTAAATGTCTGTGTGGTTCCTGTGCCCATGAATTTCAATGGATTTTGGACACCTCATTCTCACAAGTTCCTTTGAAAAATCCCAGCTTTACTCTTGAAACTAAGGTTAAAGAAAACTTATATATGTTTTATATTATCCTGATCATGATTTAAGTGTGTCACACTGTAAAATTACAGGATCAATATCTCATATCAGAGGAAAAACAGAAATTAGGAATGAAAAGATCACAGGGCCATCCAGTTCCTTCTCCCACCCCCACTGTGCTTTGTCCCGGCCATTGTTAAATGAATAAGGTTAGGTCTATGCTTGCAGCTGGGGTTGTGATTCCCAGACATATTTACGCTAGCTCTCAGCAAGCTAGGTTGCTAAAAATAGTAGAGTAGCTGTGGTAGCACAGATGGCACAGGCTAGCCATCAGACGACGTACACATGGGGTCCACGTGTGTTTGTATTCAGGGCGGCTAGCCAATGCCACCACTCAATGCTGCCCATGTTACCACAGCTACACTATTAACCTTAGCTCAAGGAGCTAGCACAAGTATGTCTACTTAAGCTGGGAATCACACCCCCCGGTCCAAGTGTAAATGTCACTTATGGGCCAGATTCTTAATTGGTGTAAATCAGTGTAGTTCCATTGACATCCGTGGAGTGACACCAATTTACACTAGCTGAGAATCTGACTCAATCACAGAGATACAAGATTTTAAATCCTGTTTAATTTATAGCTTTTAGCTACAAGACCCATTCTAGCTAGTTAGGCTTTGCATAGCCGTGTTTATGCTGCTTCACTTTTATTTAAAATACTTGGTTTTCTCTGTTGCCTTCCCCAAATGCTTGATTTAAACTAAGAGGTAAGAGTGGCTGTAACTGAGAACATTCACTGTTGGAATATTCCCAAGAGAACGAAACCCAAACTCTGACCAGAGAGGGGACTTAGTAGGGATAGAGGAACAAGCTTGAGAATTCAGTCAAATGTATGGGTACCAGGGCTTACTCCCAAAGAGGTGCCACCAGGGACCACTGGGGAAGCCTAAAGACCCATAGGTCATGCTCCAGAGACCTCAAGTTACAAGGTACCTTTGAGTCTGATTCCATTTCTAATGTACTTGAAGTTCTCCGATCTGATTATGCTAATGATTTGTAACACAGCACTTTTCCTCTGCTCGGATTATATTACAAGGTTTGGTTCATAGAGATAACAAGGCTGAGCTGCCAGCATGACTGCAGCAAATGCTATTATGTCATGGGGATTGGATCAGCAAGAGCTGCTGCGGAAGGACCACCAATCAGTGAGCAATTTATACACATGCACGCACGCACGTACATGCACACATACTACAGATTTATATCTATGCAATATATACACACACACACACACACACACACACACAGTGAATGCCTCTTAATAGCAATTCAAATATTAACAACTTTTGCTTAATAGCAACATTTTGCTGGGCAGCGATTGACTTACACGTTAATGGGAGCTGGATATTGGCAACAGGCATGCTGCTGACTAACAACATTTTTTGGAAGCCAGTGCTCTGCACATCCCAGCTCTTCATTTCCTGGCTGCAGCCCGCAAACCTGCCTATGACTAGGGACCTGCCTAATGGAGGAGCCCCTGTAGGAGTCCCGGTGCTGTGGGCTGGAAGGGTAGAATGCAGATAGGGCAGCAGTGTGTAGAAAGGAGGACCTGATGCCCGGATGCCTGGGCTCTCTGCAGTGAATGGGGGCACTAGGGGCCTGCAGAGCTGAACAGTTTCTCTTCCTCCAATCTCCCCACTGGACCCTGCACAGGCACCAGGGCCTGACAATAGATGAGAAATCATCAACACTGATGGACGGAAAGTCACAGAAAGGCTGAGTTGCTTGGTGTGAGGGGGCAAGATTATGAGTGATACTGAAAGAGTTCATCAGGTGATCGGGCAGAGAGGATGAGCTCAGAAGCAGAGATCAGCGAGAGAAGCACTTGGTGAAAAACAAGTCAAGGGTATGGGAGAGTTGAACCAGGGCTGCAGGTTGAACAAAGAAGTGACAGCAAGGCAACATGCAGCTAAGGACAGGATGGGTCATCAACATGGAAGCTGAAGTCACTGAGGCTGATCGTGGGAGATTGCGAGGAGAGATAGACAGGGAGCCAGGAGTTAAAATCAGGGAGGAAGGCTGATGGGGTGGAGTTGGGTAGGCAGTAGATGATAGCAACAGGGAGGGTGGGAGGAAAGAAGAGTGCAATGCAGTGTTGCTCAAAAGAGGAGAAAGAGTGGGAAGTTAGAAGGGGAGGAGCATTTGGAAGCGTCAGGAATGGGAAAGGAAAAGGCCAAGACCCACACCACAGTCTGAACCAGGGCAGGGAATGTGAGAGAAGGAGAGGCCTCCATAAGGGAGGACCACTCAGGAACAGTGTCAGATGAAGGGATCCAGGTCTCTGTTCTAGCCCTGTTTCCTGAAACGGCCGAGACGTTTGGCAAAGTTACAAGCAACTGAAAACTGGATTTTATAACAGGGAAGTGTCAGGTACCTTAATAATAGGTGGTGCTCCCAGCCCTATCTCAGGAGTGTTGTGAGACTCAGAATAGGAAAAGGACAATTAAAGTCATTAGAGATAAAAATGAGAAAAGCAAGAAATAATGAAAAAGAACTAATGCATACAGAAATCAGTCCAGGAAAAGCCCAAAGGAACTGATAATGCCATCATTCATGTACTGAGGACAGATTATGTCAAGGCTTGGGAATGCTACTTGGGAAAAGCAGCACTATAATATGTGAATTTCACAGCCCATCAAAACTTAATAGATTTAGAGCTTTTGAAATTACTCGCTGCTAAGTATTACTAGCAAGAGTGACACCAATATTTCCACCACAACCATTGCTAGTGTTGTGCGTTAGCTTATTCCTAATTCCTAATCCAGCCATAATTATCCCTATTATCAGAGTTTGGTGGGAAAAACAAACAAGAAAAGCTTCTTTCTAGCCATTTTGTAATAAAATCGTACCAGCTAGGGGGTGTTATTGCCAGCAGCTATTTCACTTTCAGACGGAAAGTATTGGTTCTTAGAGGAGATAAAAGGAAAGCAATGAGAAGGCAAAATATTTCTTTTAATTGTGCTAAGGACCCCATCTCATGCCAAAAAAGTCATTTGGCATATAGATTGAGCCATCGGTGGATTAATCCTAGTTAGTGTGTGTGAGTGTGAGTGTGACTGTGTGGGAAAGAGAGAGACACACACATAAGAATAGAACAGTTAATTAATTGGACTCCATGCTTGCTAGCTGAGTGGAATGTCTCTTTATTAGGCTTGCTGGAAAAGCAAATGTGAAGTAAAACAAACTAAACTGGATGCTCCAAGGCAGCAGAAAATGTTAAATTTGGTGTGAACTTGGCAACAATGAGAAGTGTCACATAAAGACCAATACTCCTGAATTTCTAGAGATACACATGTCTTTTACTATACATTATACATCCAACATCTACTCTGTGCAGAGCCTAACACAATAAATTTGGTCTTGGCTGGTCCCTAGGCACTGTTGTAATCAGCATAATAAATAATCATCATCTTGAAATATTAATGTGGCCTACATCTTTATGTTGCTCTCCAGGATTCACACACAACAATAACAGCAGTTTTCACATATATACTTTGGAGGAGAAGAGAAAAAACAAGTGGTAGAGAAGAATGGGTAAAATAGAAGAAATAAAGATGTTGAAAATGGGGAACATGGAAAGGAAAAAGAGAGAGGAATACAAACAATTGAAAATAGGGGAAAGTGCAGGAGAGCGGTTAGAAATTCAAACATGCAGATCAGGTTAGGTAATTTAGCCCTTCTAATGAAGAGAGAGAAAGAGAAGATGAGGATATGGGCCAACAACCAGAACAGAATTACTGCAGAGCCAATGAGGATTTTAACTGAGTCCATAAACACCAAAGGAAATGACTCATGAGGCTCAAAGGCCTTATGTAACCAGAAGCTTCGGCACTTAACTGTGGTTGTTTCCCTCATCTTGCTGAGTTGTGAGCCTGTCCCTCAGTCGGTATCTTTGTTTACTATAACTCTAGGCCTTCAGTGAACAAAGGATGAATGAAGCCAATGATGTCAGAATGAGAGCGCTGATAACTAGAGTGATAACTTGGCAATTCAACATATACCAGGTGCCAAGTCATTTATCTGAGCTTCTGCAGCATCATGCATTAAGTATAATGTATTTTCCACAGAGCCATTTACAGATTTACAGGAAAGAAACCAAGTTGAGAGGAGGGAAAAGGGAACAGAAAAAAAAAATTAGGCCAAATATCAAAAAAGCTAAAATTGAGTAGTTAGAAATAAAACACACACTGTGGGGCAGAGAACAATTATGGGTGAGAAAAACTGGGGGCGGGGGAAGAAGAACTGATGCGAAACAATTGTTTGGCGTGAGAAGTGTAATAGGAAAAATACTAATGAAATAAATACTGTAAAGAGCCACGGGAAATGACAGGCAGAT
The DNA here is from genome assembly GCF_026122565.2 of Emydura macquarii macquarii. Classification (NCBI taxonomy): domain Eukaryota; kingdom Metazoa; phylum Chordata; order Testudines; family Chelidae; genus Emydura; species Emydura macquarii. Next base: position 21,515,585 of record NW_027132559.1, read on the forward strand.
GCTGAAGGAATACAACTCTCAGAATGGAAGGTTACCACAGTGGCAGGCCCCTGTGCAAACTGGACATTGTTCTACAGTCTATGACATCAGATGGGGAGTGGTCATTTGATTTTCTAGTTTAATATTTTGCTCAGTCATAGGGTAATCATTTGGCAACGTTGGCTCAGATCCCCAAAGTGATCTATTGATTTCTAGGAGAGGAAAGCACCTGAATCCTTTGAGGTTCTGGGCCACAAGCAAGGAGCAGCACTCGGTGTCACTGGCCAAGAGCAGATCAAGAACTGGACCCTCCTCACAGTCACCATACGGTCCCAGGTGCCTGCCTTGCTGTGAGGAGAAAACAATCAAGCAGGTGTGTTTGTACAGAATAGAACCAAGCATCCATCCTTTCCCTCACCTGCCTGCCTGGGAGGAAGAGTCACAGCCCTACAGATGTGACTCTCCCTCCCTCTGTGCCACTATACAGGATCTAGATAGCACTAGCAGGGGAATGAGGGGGTCTTTGTGCCGCCTTAAGCCCTTGTACAGGCACATGGCCAGCGTTACTCCCTGGTCTTAGAGACACGATTTGTTCTGCTTTAAGGAGAGCTGGGCAGGAAGAGGACTTGAAAATATTGCTTAATTTCGTGCTTCTTTGCTTAGCAAAAATGATGTCGCAATTTTCAAAACATGCAACACTACTGCAATGGCAGTAGATGGCAAATAAACTGTACAGACACAAAAGGCTATGCAAAGAATAGAGAGAAGTAGCAGTTATTCATATAGTTAATCAACCTGAAAATGAGTCTGCCTGGGATCTTGAACAAAATTAATCAGCATATTAACTTGATCTATAAATCTGAGTGTCAGCAATAGGAATAAAGTGAGCAAAATGCAGGTTCGATTGCAGTGGTTCTTTTCCATATAATCAGATGGAAATTTGTTTCTAGAAAGGCACCTACAGACATTTAAATGGTGTCACACAAAGCAGCATAATAATTCAATTCATGGGTAGTTGAGCATGAGCATATAGCTGAATTCTGTGTGCAACTATGCACCTTCCAGTACACATGCTGATGGACACAGTAAATAACTCAATTTTGTAAGCTTTTTATGTAAATAAAGGGCTAGATTTCGCTGTTTGCATTTAGCTCTTGTCCCAGGAGTAGCACTGGAGGCAAAGTCATAGTTTCTTTGAGAACCTTGCCTCCTCCTTCTCTTTTGCTCCAGGGGAGGAGAAAGTCACCTACTGAAGTCCTCTGCTGGCCAGACCTTCAAAAGAAGGAACATCCAGAGTAAGTCCCTTATTTGGAAATAGCCCTAACACAGATGCATAGGCAGAGGCCTTATTTTTCTTATGGCCACATTAGAGTTAATCATAATTGAGCTCTAAATAGAAAAATATCATTTACTAGCACTAAACCTAGGAGCCATACAAATCAGAGTCACACATCTCCCATGATGCAACCATAACCATGCAACTCCCTGGAGCCAACACATGCCTTGATCAGCAGGGAGACCATGATGCATCATGGAAGATGTAATAGAACCAAGGACTGTGGCCCACAGGGGAAAATGGGGGCATGAGGTACCTGAAGTTCAAATCCCATGAGTTACAGAACCACCACGGGCAGATGCAGTTTAATGTTGAACTCACTTGAAACAAAATAATAAAATCATAGACGTAGGGCTGGAAGGGACTCAAAAAGTTATTGATTTCAGCCCCAGGACCAACTAAACCTAGACCATCCCTGACAGGTGTTTGTTCAACCAGTTCCACAACTTCCTTCTGCAGACTATTCCAGAGCTTAACTACCCTTATAGTTAGAAAGTTTGTCCTAATAGCTAACCTAAATCTCCCTTGCTGCAGATTAATCCCATTACTTCATATCCTACCTTCAGTGGCTATGGAGAACAATTGATCACAGTCCTCTTTGTAACGGTCCTTAGCATATTTTAAGAGTGTCATGCGGTCCCCCCTCAGTCTTCTTTTCTCAACACTAAACTTGCCGGGTTTTTTTTTTTAACCTTTCTTCACAGGTCAGATTTTCTAAACCTCTCATCATTTTTGTGGCTCTCTTCTGGACTTTCTCCAATTTGTCCACATTTTTTTGGAAGTTTGGCACTCAACATTGGATATAGTACTCCAGCTGAGGCCTCACCAGTGCTGTGTGGGACAATTATCTCCAGCCTCTTACATATGACTCTCTTCTTAACATACTCCAGAATGATATTAGCCTTTTTCTCAACTGCATCAGATTTTTTACTCATATTTAATTTATGATTCTCTATAACCCCATGATCCTTTACATTAACACTACCACCTAACCAATTATTTCCCATTTTGCAGCTGTGTAGTTCCCATTTTGTAGTTGTGTGATTTTTCCTTCCTAAACATAGTACTTTGCACTTGTCTTCACTGAATTTCATCTGGTTAATTTCAGACCAATTCTCCAGTTTGTCAAGGTTGTTTTGATCTCATTCTGTCCTCCAAAGTGCTTGCAACCCCTCCCAGCTTGCTGTTATCCACATATTTTATAAGCATACTCTCCACCTCATTATCCAAGTCACTAATGAAAATATTGACTAGTACTGGACTCAGGAATGACCTTTATGGGGCACCACTACATATGTCCTCCCAATTTGACAGTGAACCTTTGACAAGTACTCTTTGAGTATGGTCTTTCAACCAATTGGGCAGTAATTCCATATTTCCCTTGCTTATGAGAATTCCATTGAGGACTGTTTCAAATGCCTTACTAAAAATCAAAAAAGACTATGTCTATTGCTTCCCTCCTATCCATTGGGCCTGTAACCCTGTTAAAGAAGGAACTCTCATTGCCAAAATGCTTCAGTTCAAGAAACTGAAATGTTTCAATTCAAATCAAATCCACTGAAACTAAATATTTTGTTTTGATTTTCCTGATGGAGAATCTAAAGATTTGGGAAAAGTCAAACTTTTCCCATAGAAAAGTTTGATTTGGTGGAAACTGCATTTTATGACAAAAAATCATTTTGATAAAAAACTCCTGACCACTTCTGAAGCAAGGCGCTGTGGCCTTCCTCGGAGCCTGGGCCTGAGGAAGGGTTGCGATGCCCCTACTGGACAGAACCAGGCCCTGCAGGCCAAGTCACCTGGAAGCAGAGGGGCGGAGCCAGGACCAGGGAGGGAACTATAAAAGGCAGGCCCAGCAGCTCAATCAGGGGGAAGTTGCTGCTGGAGGCAGATGTGTTTTCCCAGAGGCTGCAGTCTAGGCCTGACCCAGGCCCTGCCGCTGTTTGGAGCAACTGCCCCGCTGACCGGAGCCTCCAAAGCCTGCCCAGATTGCTGGGCCCGAGTGACTGGGTAGGGTGGTTGGACCCTAGTGACTGGGAGCAGCTACCTGGGCCTGCTGGATGGGAGAAACCCCCTGAGGCTGGCCCTGACTTGGAGGAGCTGCCTGATGTAGGGGACCCACAGGAGCGGACTGAACCTGATGGACCGGAGGAACCCCTGGGACCTGGAAGAGCTGCCTTCCACTGACAACCCTGAGGAGTTTCTGGACCTGCCACTGGTTGATGGTGAGGGACTTGCCGGGAGCCTGCTTGCTGACTACTCCAGCAACCCGGAGAGAGATGAGTGGATACAGGTACCCAGGCATTGGGTGGGAGGAAGTAGCCCAGGGACAGCTGACTAGAGAGTGGCTGAGTGTGACTGAGTCAGTCAGCGTGTTGCAGCTGGATCCCCAGTGACTCAGTGGCAAAACACTTTGCCACTGATAGGGCCCTGGGCTGGGATGCAGTGGAGTTGGGTGGGCCTGCGTCCCCCTCCCCCTTCCCTAACCACCCCGGCAGTATTTGGTGTCCTCTGCACTGCTGGCCAGAGGACCCCGAGCTTCGCCAGCCCCACCTGACTGTAAGGCCGGGGGCTATAGACCACTTTACCTGCCCTGCCTGCTTGGGGGCCGGGGGCTGGAAACTACTTTACTCTCCCCACCTATTGGAAGGCCGGGGGCTATAGACTGCTTTGCCTGCCCTGCCTGTTTGAGGGCCAGGGGCAACAGATTGTGTATAGGACCCGCCCGGCTTGAGGGCCAGGGTCTGTAAACTGGGTACCTTGCCTGCCCACTTGAGGGTCCAGGGCAACCAACTGCTTTCCAGCACCACCTATTTGAAGGCTGAGGGCTATAGACTGCGTGTGCTTGCCAGCCCCACCTGAGAGCTGGGGGCTAAAGACTACTTTGCCTACCCTGCCCTGCCTGACTCTCACCCACCCCACCTGTTGGAAGGCTGGGGGTTGTGGACGTGGTATGAGCCCTGCCCTAGGTGAGGGCCAAGGGGCTACCGACTGCTAGAAAAGCCCGCCCCGCTTGAGGCCGGGGCTAAAAGACTCACAATCTGAGAACTTTTTTCCTTCAGACAAAGGTGCTGTGGCCTTCCTTGGAGCCTGGGCCCAAGGAAGGGTTGTGACGCCCCCCAGCTGGACTGTGCCACCAGCCTACAATTTCCAGTCGGTACAAGGAACACCCAATATTACTGTAAGTGAAAGTTAAGAGAACTTTCACTACTGGTTCAGTTTGTTTACTGTGTATTTCACAGCACTTTGTATATAGCAAAAACAACGAGAGTTCTGTGGCACTTTAAAGACTAACAAATTTAATTTCAGCAGCCTTAGCTCACTTCCTCAGATGCAGTAGGTAGAAATGATACAGCAAATGGGTAACATATAGGAGGCATCATATACATATACAAGCACATGGAGAACATTAGGGTAGGTGGATAAAAGCCGGGTACTTGAGGTCTAATGACAACCATTGAGTAGGGGGTGAGAATGGGTGATCAAAGCAATTTACCTCTTGTAATGAGAGAGCCATTCCAAATCTCTGTTTAAACCCAGTTTGAATGTGTCAAGTTTGCTGATCATTTGTAACTCAGCAGTTTCTCTTTGAAGTCTGTTTTTGGAGTTTTTTTTTAATTAAATTTGTTAGTCTTTAAAGTGCCACAGAACTCTTGTTGTTGTTGTATACAGACTAACACAGCTACCCCTCTGGAACTTTGTATATAGTTTCTTTCACTGTTTCCCCCGATTAATTTGATAGACCCTAATCCTACAAACAATGATGCATGTATGTCATTGATGGCACTACTCGTGTGAGTAAAGTCGTGTGAGTAAAGTCTGTGCTTGCAGGATTGGGGCCTTAGTTTTTCCCTTGGTGAAAAGACCTTCAAAAAACCTCAACAGGGGGCCAGAAATATATTTAAGGATTTAAAAATAAAAATACTCAGGCCACACCAGTTAAAGGGTACATGGTCAGAAATTGGATTTTAATGTGAGATCCTTTAAGAACTTTGCTAAAGCAAGTACAGTAGTCACAGACCTCACTTTTGATCACTACATTCTAATTTCTTGATAACTCTCTTTTTTCTGCTAGAGGCAATTTAGAAGCAAAATGTGCAAGATATGGATGCATTGAGTGATCAGGAATTTGTTTCCCATATATCATTTTTATTCCAATCTTCATAAGATATAGGATACCATTTTACTGGGAGGAAGACTCTGAAGTTTATCAGCTACTCTGAAAGCTATATTATTAAACTCTTAGTTCAGCTTATTGGAAGCCCATATATAAAACTTAATGTAGTTGCAAATAAAGGTTAGAATTTAATGGGCAGGACTCCATAAATTACCCCATTCACATTAATAATTCATCTCAGAAGGAACATGCAATTGTTTTAAACCAACATAAAGAAAAAAAAATACTGTACTTGACCAGTAACATCTTTAAGTGCTTTGTAATTAAAGAGACATGCCAGAACATTGTTTTATTTTGAAATTCATGAAGTGGGGAATGCTAGCTTCAAAGGAATCATTAGTACCTGAATTATTAGAGAGGAAGGTGGTTAATATGGTTAAAAATGGGCTAGGACTCAGAAGAGTTAGGCTCAATTGTCAACTCTACCATAGAAGCCCTGTGTGACTTTCAGCAAGCCACTTCATCTTTGTTCCTCAGTTCCCGACCTGTAAAATTTGAGTAGAAATACTTTCTTTCTCTCACCCTTCAGCTGCCTTGTCTCATTAGGCCCTGATCCAAATGCACTCAAGCAGACCCCTGGAATTCAGTGGGGATGGATATTGTCTCTGGGGTTTGCCTGTATACCTAGCTGGGGTTTGCCAACATACCTGTCTTTTCAGTACTAAGCCCTAGGATTGTAAACTCTTTGTGGCTAGGACTGTGTGATGGAATATACAAACCCCGCACTGGGCTGGAAGGGATTAAAGAACAATACTTGGCCTAGGTAGCACCCTACCCCGCTCCAGACCTGCAGAGCATGCTCCAACTGGAGAAAGGGTTGAAAAGGGAGCAACCCCTCTCAGAAGGGGGAGGAGGATGGACCTACCCTGAAGGTTTTGGCAAGGGTACTGGAGAAGCTCCCTGAGGGGACTAAGATTATATGCTGACCAGTTGGATCTGATGGCCTGATTTCCTTTTTCTTTCATCTAATATTGGCTTGGAAGCTGAGGGAGAACAGCAGATGATAGGAAGTGACCAAGGAAAGGTAACTCAGAGGGTATTTTTGGGGCCCAGACACTGTTAACCTCCTAGGCTCTGGGTCAAAACCCAGTGGGGTGGGGGGGCTCCAGTTTCCCCTACCACTGCCCACCTCATCACACCACTGATTAAAAGAGGGCCTAGGTTCCAAGACCTGCCCACTGGGAGGTGGCAGTAGGTGCAGTAACCACCATGCCGCCTAACCCACCCAGGCCTCTATTACAGCCTGTCTCTGACTATGTATGTGCAGCTAGCTCACAAAGGCCCTGGTTTCAGTTGAGGTCTCTGGGTGCCACTGTAAATCAAAACAACAGCTAGGCACTAATCACTCTAGAAAAAAATGCTTTGTACAGCACAACAAAGTCCAACACATCATCTATATCTGCTCCTCTTAAACATTTATTTCCATATCTATTACCATACAGAGTAATAAAACAGCAAAAATATGACAAAAAGATCAAAGGAATTCTTGGGAACAGGAAGGATTGCATATAAAGAAAAACAATGAAAAAGAACAAAATAAAGAACTAGACGTATGAAATCCACCACATTCCTATACAATGGTGGGCAAATTAGATTTTTATTTTTATATTGCCAACAATTCTTCCCATGTCTCCTAAAACTTTATCAGGTTATTCATCATTCAGTTGGTTTTAAATGGTCATCCTCTAGCATGACGTAGACTAGATCATTGTTAATTATCTTCATAATTTTGTTTATTCCTTATATCAGGTTCAGTTCTGCAACATTTATATTGAGTAGGATATGCAAGTAACTCATGCAAGTACACCGTTGTCTTCAGGGGGACAACTTATATGAGTAAGGTTTGCAGAACTGTGCATGTAATGCCCAAGGTGGGTACAAGACGTGGGGCCAGATTCTCCGGTCACTTACGCTGATATAAATCAGGCATAACGGCACTGAAATCAATGGAATTAAACTGGTGTAATACAACTGGTATGAGGAGAATCAGACACCGTTATCTCTCCTGTGAAGAGCTCATAGTCTAAACTGGAGGGACATGACACTGATACTTAATGAAGTATCAGGTAGAGAGCCAAAAGTCATAGGAGATCAGTGATTGAAGGATTTAGGCAAAGGAATGGGGAAAATTTGGAGTATGGGAAGAGGGAAGTTTTTCCATTGGTAGGGTGGCATGAAAGAAGGCACAGTCAAGAGTGGGAGAAGACAAAGGAGGGAGAAGGAGTGTGACAAGACATATTACTTGACACTAAATATTCCCTGTCAGCTCGGATGGGTTTTGGAACCGGAAAGTGAGTGAGTAAGTGAATGAGGTTGCAGATGCAGCTGGAGCTACTAAACCTATGAGGATGAGGAAGAGCAGTGGTGTGGGAGAAACCCTAGAGGCAGGTTGAGAAGAAACTGCATAACCTGAATGCCTTCCACCTCTCAGAAAAAGGAAATATAATATGTTCATTGAGTTCTGCTTTTAAGTCTCAGCACTTTACTGCCCCAAGGAGAGAGCACAGGGCAGCATTCAGCCCCAGGGAGTCCCCTGGTGTAGAATGGAAGAGTGGCTAGACTCCTTCCTTTTATGGGGTGCATCACACGCGCACGCGCGCACACACACACACCCAGGACAAGTCTATTTTACTGTTTTCTAGTCAGGATTTTATATCATGTCCATCACCATGGTATTTGGTCTTGCTTTGGGGCTGATATGAGAGATGGGTTGAGTCCTGGCTCCCCTCTACCTTCCTGCCCCCTTCTGGGTACTGTAAAATCCCAGGGGAATCAACTTTCAATTTCTTGGGTCACATTCCGCATATACATATCCCCACTAAAGTCACAGGGGGCAGGAGTTTTCTTCTAACTGTGAAAAGCAACTGAAAACAGTGTGAGGGAAAGAAAATGTGGGATGGACTAAATAACAGGTTTACACAACAGCCCTTCAGATCAGAGGTCAATGAATAGTTCTTAATTTTACTTATTAAAGATTTGGGAATCATAGAACATATTCTTCTCATTCTTGTTCCAATATTGACTTAATTTTAGTTTATTAAGGCCTTGGATTCCGAGAAAGTTTTTTACTTGTGGGTTTCGTTGGGGTGGGAGTTGCTTAAAGTATTACTCTTTTCTGGCAGGGTTAACTTTTGGTAGTTTCACAGACTTGGGCTGGATCCTAGATCCCTGTACACATTAAACTTCTATTAGCTTTGTTCGTAGTTTTGGCTGTGCTAATAATGCCAGCTTAGTGTCACCCCTTGCCCTGCTTTGCTAAATCGTTTTCCAAGCATAAAAAAAATGTAACTTCTCAGTTTCATTTAACAGACTATTCCAACAGATCTCTCACTTCCAGTAAAATAAAATTACAAATCACAGGTTGGGGGGGAAAAAACAAAACGAAACATTTTTCGTTCTTGCCTCAAACTTTTCCCATAAATGAAAGGTGGTTTCCGTGTAAGTGGAAAACTTTCATTCTGTCTCATCTTGTTTTTTCCCTGACATCCCTCTTGCTAGGGGTAGGTTTTCATTCATTTTAAAAGGACATTTTCTAGATATCATACGTGTAACTTCTCTCCCCTTTGTATGTCAGATATTTGAAACACTCTGATTTTAGCAATGCTCAGCTTAAGCTATTTCTCAAGCATTCGATTAACAAGTGTCAGTATTCCTCAAGGCTGATCATAACTTCAGAAACCCATTTTGAGCAGCAATGCAAGTTCTCTTTCAGCTGAACTCATCGGGCATGACTACATTGCAAATGAAGGTAGCACAGATAGGCAGACCTCCCCAGGTTTTGCTCAAAGTAAATTCTGCCCAGGGTTGCCCCAGCCACCACTTTGGCAAAATCAATGACACAGTACGGTGTTATTGATGCATTATCTGCTTTTCTTGCTGATGCTAATTTTGGTTAATTATCTGGATCTTAACAAAGTTTTTTGGACTTTAGTTAAACTAATGTATGTAACTGGATAAAATATTAAATGGGAAATGACTTTAAAAATGGTCATTTAAAATGCTATAATGAAACAGTGGCGGAGTAGGGCTGAGACTAAAATACTAGATGTGGCAACTAGGTTTCTGGCTTTTTGCTCTTTGAACCCTATTGAGCCTATTGTTGGCTACAGAAATTCCATGAAACTCCTAGGATTCTCACTCTGAGGTTTCTCCCTGTTCCAAGGGATTGCTTTACTCTGAGCTGCAGCTGGGTTAGGTTGTTTGTGACTTTATGCAATCACCAAATTCCCCCTATACTGGCAAAGAATCTGCTGAATTTGCTCCTCCACACCCTAGTAATCTGGCTTTTCAGAAAGCCAACAGGGCAATCCTTCTAATGAGTCTTGAATTCCTTTTCCATGATATAGCTATTAGCCAGAAACTTACCCAGGAAGAGGACGGAGATGAGAGTGAGACTAAAGAAGTGTCATGGATCTGAGATCCCCGCAGAAATTAGCACCTTTCTTGGCAATCACAGCAGAGGGATGGACTGAGTGGCAGCGAAGAGGGAGATCCCCTTTTTATCCTTTTTGAACAAGGCCGAAGAACATTGGCAGATCCGTGTGAAGAAATTGCACTGTCCCAATCCATAATCCACAATTTCTATTAATCCTGAAGGGAAATGCAAAGTGCTAGCTAGTGATGGTAACATGGCATTTTTTTTATCAGCACTAAATTCACTATTAAAGAAAAAAAAAATCAATGACCAAATACTCCAGCATGTCTAAGGGCTTGTCTACACAGTAACTCTAGAAGGTTGTAAATTCTAGCATTCTCTAGTGTGTTGTGCACTAACTGTCCCATGTGGACCTGGCTGCCATACACTTGAAGTTCCCTAGTATGCATTAATGTTGTGTTCCAAACAGGTCCACGTTAGCACACAACACACTAGTGTGCACTAGAATTTATACCCCTCTAATGTGGACTAATGCACTGTGTAGACAAGCTAATGCATATCTTGTCAGCAGGTTTGTTAGGGCAGAGACACTCAGTCTGAGAGCCTGCCCCCATTGAGGTCAACTGTTGGCTTAATGTGGCCAGGATTTCAACCCTCGGAGAGTCTTTCCTGTTCCCCACTTTGGCCCCACAGTAGCTAAATGCTGTGCCTTCAGGAAATTTTAGTTTTTATCCTAGGTGCCTTTGAACAGTCATTTGTTGCTGACTGCAGCATGCAATAAGGTGGGTGTTTCTGTCATTTCATTTCACCACATCACAAGCTGAACTATGTCTCACTGTTCCCAGACAGAACTTTCAGGACAAGTAGCAGAATAATAGTCTTTGCTAATTTGCCTTGAAGTTACGCACGTTGCTGGCTTTGTGGCATCACTGCGAAGCAAACTGAATCATGAGCAACAATGGAAACCTCCCTGGTGAATAGAGAGCATGCTTTGTTGTTGGCTCTGGGTTTCATACAGAGAAACTATATTCAGCTCACGCAGCTAGAAAAGCCCAGGAAGCCAAAAACAGTCTTCAAGGATAAAAGAAAATGGAGGAATTTAAATTTCAAATGTTTCCCTTGTTATTTTTTCTCTTCATTCTTTCAAAGGTCTGTCTCCCATGTGCACCTTTCCAAAGCACCTTTAAAAGAGTTTCAAAATGAAGAACATCTTGGAAAGCCTTTCAGAAAGCTTTTATAAATATCTGTGCACATTCAAAATGTGGCTGTCCCTTGCCTACACATGCACCCCCACACATCCGTTCACATAGCAGATGGTATGGAGGCCTGCCTCAGTGTCATGCTGAAAGCACACTGAAAGAACTGCAGTGCCTGGAGTGCTCATGTCCCAGAGATAGCACAATATGAGGGATAAAACAAGAAGAACGTTTGCACACAAGGCAATGTATCCTGCTAGCAATTTTCTGTGTTCCTTTTCCTATTGGTAAAGACATGTAGGGCCTAATTATGATCTCAGTTGCACCAGTGTAATTCAGGAGAAACCCCACTGAAGTCAATAGAGTGAAAACAAAACAGTGAAATGAGATTAAAGTCAGACTCTTTGTGTCTGAACAAATCTATTTTACTGGACCAGCCCATATTCTCATTCTGCTTATTTCTGCAGTTTGTAACATCGATGTTTATAACACCCAGACGCCATAGGAACAGGTTAGTGATGTCACAGATTCAGCAGAGAGTTCAATTGTGGTCATTGATTTGTTTGTACATTTTCTGTTACTATGAAAAGGAAACTATTGCAGGCAAACTGAAATATATCAGGGCCTGAGAACTGCCCAATCTCTGCCAAGAAAATGTCTAATTCGCAAAACAGTAATTAGAAAAAGATTTAATTTCTATGTGAAATTAGACAGTTTAATTCAAGTATGTATTTTATTAGCCTGTCAAAGAACCAGATTTCCATAAAACAGATTGTATTATACTGGTCATTATTTGTGGATTTTAAGGAGAAACGACCTCCTCTGATCATCTTCCATATGCTTTTGTGTAGACCCTGAGAACCATGTTTTCAAACATGGCCACCAACATGCCCTCATCATGTGTGTGTCTGTGTTCATGTGTGTGCATGCAAATTTTAAAATTTGAAGTCAGTTGCAGTTAGGTGCTTAAATATCTTTTGAAGATCTACGGCCTAGGCCTTGCAGACTAACAATGGGTAAATGTACTTATGATAAATGGCCTGTGAGTGCAGTTAGATATTTAATATGTGCATAGCTGTCTACCTATGCAAACACAGATTTATGTACATTGCAGTGAGTGTACATCCTATTTTATAGGTGAAATGTAGGCACCCATCTTTGGAGATTTTTTCCCTGGTTTGGATCAATTAGTTTTGCAGTTGTTGACTGGATTTAGGTAGAATTACTCTGCTCCCCTTCAATGAAAAAATCTTTTGGTTGGAACCTTTGCTAGGGTGCTGGAGAGTCCTCTTTCCTTGTGGATGCAGCACATTCACGTTTCCTGTCTCTTTTCCTCAGAGGCCAACTCTTTTCTCTGTTGTTGGATCTCCTCCTTATATTCAAGAGTCAGGCCACTTCTCTTCTCCAAGGTTTCTTTGAATCAATAGCCTTTATTAGCTGGTATACTTACTACTTCCTGATAGTTCAAGACAAACTGTTGCAGTAACTGTGCTACAGACTATATCCAGGACTGGAACCATCCACTCTAGCTTCTGATCTCTCTGTCCAATGCATAATCTTTTTTTTTTCTCTTCCATTCCTTCCTGAAGTCCATTATTGCTAACATGTTGCTTTTTGACTGGCTGGCTTGAGAGTGAAGTGACACCTGGACTGGCTCCTCAATTTGCCCTAGAAAAAAGACACTGGGCAGAAAGTAAACCTCAAAAAAGTTCCATTCTGGTGGGACATTTCCAAACTGAGGAAGTGCCAATGGCTTTAAGTTTCCCAAAGCACATTCTTTCATCCCTCAAAAAAATGACTGTTCAAGTAAAAATACATTTTTTTAGCCATATGGAACAATTTCTAAAGATAAAATAGCTGGCATGAGCATGAGGTTCTTATGCGTAGAGGTCAGGGACCATTGCAGCTCCTGTGCTCATAGGTGCACTTCGATTGTTCCCTGAGAATCCCTGGGGCACAAGCTACCCCCAAATGGGTAAGGAGTACATGTGGCACCCATCAATAAACACACACTCAAAAGTGAGGCACTGTCCCTGTAGGATCCATGCACCCCCACGCTGCTCCCAGTGTGGAGCAGTATTGAACTCTCTGCCTATATGTAAGTATCTGGCCCCCATCACTGTAGTATCTGAATTATTTCTCACAATACCCTGTGAGGTAGGTGGTAAGTGTCCTGTGACAGGGTCAGACTAGATGGCTACCAGAGAGTTCTAGAAGGCCGTTATATCAGCCCCAGGATCAGCAAGTCCCTTTTCCCCTGGTAGCGGAGCAGGGGTTAGTCCAGGTTAATTAACACACCTGGCTCCACCCAGGACTTGATGAAAGCCTTCCCTCCAGAGAAACGGTGTGGCTGGAGCTGTGGGAGTGAGGTGAGCTATCAGAGAGTGTGTGAGCAGGCAAGATGCTGTCAGAAACCAGGAGGGTTTAGGAGAAGGAGCAGAACGCTGGCAGAAGAGAACCCTGCAGGTTCAAAGACTGGGGAGGGAAAACCCTGCCCGAAGAGGGCAAAGGACCTTTCCCAAGCCTGGAGACCTGAGGGAAAAGACCCTGCAAGCAGGGGAAGATCAAACTGGACATTTGGCTCGGCACTACCATGCCCACTGGGGCTGTCAGAGGTCAAGAGCCTCCTCTGGCAAGGAGGGCCAGGAGGTACCCCTGTCCGAACAGCATACAGACATTAAGTCAAGGGGCAGCTTTCCTGAAGCCACAGCACTAGGCTGCTACTTGTAGGGTCCCTGGGTTGGGGCCTGGAGTTGAGGGTGGGACTGACCCTCTTCATCCCCACTGTCCATTCACTGAAGGGGCAAGAGCCCCAGCGAAGAGGCAAGGACCTGTGAGAACCAGGGACAGGACTGGGAGCTAGTAGGGAACGGCCATCTTGGAGAGGCTGTACTAACCTCACCCACCACTAGAGGGTGGAAGAACACTAAGGGGTGAAGCAGTTCCCTGACCTACTCCTAGAGGGAAGCACTGGACGCACCAAGGTAGAGGAAGAGCTTTGTCACAGTCCTTAACTCCATTATATAAATGGAGAACTGAGGTACAGAGGCTAACTTACCCAAGGCAATATAAAAAGTCTATGGCTGACCTGAGATCTGAACCCAGTTGTGTATCTGAACCACAGACTGTCCTTCATCTCTCTTGAACAATCTGGCTCAAACTTACAGGAATGAGGGCCTCCTGCCACTTATCACAGACCGCAGAGGGTATCTCTTCCATAGAGCTGTATTTAAAGTCTAATTAAAGCACACACAAAAAATAGAAAAGGAAAAATGATGCTGTCAAGAATCCTTGCAGGAGCAGAAAGATGATGTGGTCAAGGAACCAAAAATATAACATCAGCTGATGGAGGAGCAGGTACAGTCCAGCTGGGACTATATTCTAAATTAACTAGTGTTCATTTGGCATGGAGAAGAATTTTTCTCGAAGGTAAATGCCAGGATGAAGTACTGTAGTTTTCTAGCAGAAAGGGGGTTAAACCAGACACTGACTGCAGTCCAGTTCCTAGTTTTGTGTGCGGGGGTTGCATGGTATTATTTCTAATGTCTTGTCAATATCAACTAACCATATCTTGTTAGTTTAGACACTAACTGAAACTGTTACAAAATTAATGCATTCTTTATACTGCTAAACTCACATAATCTGTCAATTATTCCAAAATAAATTTAATTGTATTTATTTCCACTAGTATCCACCATGTGCTGGGTACTGTATAAGCACAAAGAAAGGCAGATTCGCTGAAAGGAAGTGATTGTGCTTTTCCTAAGTTAGGACTCTAATGGGGGAATTGGGAGAGCTGGATCAACTACCGCTCCACTGCAGACTTCCTATGTGATCTTTGGGTACAGTTACATTGTGAAAGAAACCCCATGGTAGCACGTTTTAGAGCCCAGATCAGCCGACTGGGGCTCATGCTACAGGGCTAAAATATAGCAGTGTAGATGTTCTCAGTCAGACTGGAATTTGGGCTCTGAGTCCTACTCCCCTCACTGGGTTTCATAACCCAGACTCCAGCCTGAGTGGGAATGCCCACCCTATTATTTTTAGTCCCATAGCATATGCCCTGAAAGCCCAAGTCAGTTGATCTTGTCACTGAGACTCATTGCTGCAGGAGTGTTTTGTTTCTAAGTGTAGACATACTTAATCTCTGTGCCTCCATTCTCCTTCAGTAAAATAGGGATAATAGCACTTCCCTACCTCACAGGCATATTAGGAGGATAAATACATTGAAGATTTTGAGATGATCTGATGCTTTGGTAATGGGTCATGTAAGTAGAGAAGAGTTTTTAAACTAAAGAGAGAAGCAGACAATAAGTAGAGGAACTGGTTTACAATGTACAAGTAAAATTGTCCAAGTGATTAGTGTGTCTTGATAATACAAATATTTTAGAATATTTTTTTTAAATAAGAGAAATTTATTCTTCTTACTGTTTATTTACTCTTATTCCTTTAGTCTGTTACTAGTTGCATAATCAGTCGAAAGTAAGGATTTCATTTTGACATGTGACATCTGCACATATGGCACAGGTGCTGGTGCTGGGGGTACTGCTGCATCCCCCGGCTTGATGTGGTTTCCATTATATGCAGGGTTTACCGTTTGGTTCAATGGCTCTCAAAACCCCCACTATAAAAATTGTTCTAGCACACCTGCACTTAGGCACTCCTGAGCTGTTAATAGCCATTCCCAAGGTAGAAGGAAAGGAAGAAGAGAGAGGCTCCATTCCATGTGCTCAAGTTGTGCTCTCCATCTGGGTTTATACATACAATGTGATGTCTGTTATCAGTTGTGAACTGAGGTTTCTGCCAAAGCTAACAGCTCTAAATGGAACATAGGCTGTTCTCCTGTGAAGAGAAGTCAGGAGCTTGATTGGAAGCATCTCCAAGAGATCTGAAAATAAGCTCGGTCTTGCCAGGGCTGAAGATGAGCTGAATAGTGCTAGAATAATCTGGATACATTATACAGTGGATATCTGATTATCATACAGTGGAAATCTGATTATCGCAGAACTCCCCTCAAATCCCCTGATTTTCTTGGGAAATCCTTAATTTTTGCTGAAAACAACAAGAGCAGGGTGTCCAGTATTGCTGAAAACAGGAGACAATTCTGCTATTCTTTTATTCAGAGGGTTTATGTCAGTCACAGGGTAGTGACTTAGTCCACTTGCCATTGGATTCTTGCCTTATTCAGCAGAGAGTGGGGATTTAAATTTGATATTTTTAAATTATCCCTGGAGAAAGTCCTGTCCTTCCGAGGTAAGCTCCAAAAAGTGGAAATCCCTCAGGAAATTAACTTCAAAAAACGTCAGTAGGCAAATCTCATACATGAAAACGAGCTGTGCCCATATGTTTTATACTTGAGGATTCCTGAAATAGTTGCAGAGGAAGTAAGAACTGTGACCACGGGTATGGTATTAATTTGCCATTTCACCTGGCTTTGTTGATGGATAAAATTTGCCACATGCATCTCATATCCATAGTTTACCAGATTAAGAAAAGAGAGCTTTTTGTTAACAGGAAAACATTTCCCTTGTATTTCATCAAGATGGTCATTTTGGATTAGTTCTAGCTATGAGACAGGAATGATTAAAAAGCAGCTTTGGGGAAAAGGAAGACAAAACACCAAGAAACTGAATAGTTTGGGAATAATAAATGGTTGATAGTAAAAGAGCTCAGGGTTTGGGTGGTTCTGAACATAAGAACAGCCTGAAAGTTGTCCTAATTTGTGCAACCTGTAAAGATAGGAGTCAGCACAGTGTAGCTGGCCACATCCTCTCTCCCTGGGATGCACCACTACATAGGTAGCAAGCAGGTGGAACACCCTAGGATCTACTGTGCTAGCTTTACCCCACCAAAATATCACCTTCCACTCCCATGCCTGGATGCTGGCTTTTAGAGCCACTTTCTGCTGGGGTGCAATTTAAAACAGAGAGCATCTCCCAAATCTGAGACCAAATTGCACAATTTGATTTAGGAAGTGACAAATTGAAAAGTTTCATGAACAGTCAAGTCACAATCTTGAGACAAGAGACAAATAAGAGTAAGATGGTTTTAATATACTTCAATGAGCTAAACTAAGACTATCATTCCAAATGTAGGACTCTATCAGACATAAGAGCAGAGAATTCTTCCCAATATGCTGCTTGTGAAGGCTCTTCTATGGGCAAACAGAAAGCCTCCAAGATGGGTATAAAACTTTGGTTTATATGGATTAACTAATTGCTCCAACTCTTTTCTCCATCTTCCTTGTTGTCAGTGATGAGAAGGATGATGACAAGCTCCTCTTCAGACTTGACATCTAATACAGAATGGACAGCAAGCTCTTCAACCTCATTCGCCTCTGATCCAAGACAAAGACTATCACTAAATCAGTCACTGAACTCCAATATGCAGATAACTGTGCCCTGTATGCCCACTTGGAAGAAGATCTTCAAAATCAATATCTTCAATCAATATCTTCCTGAGGCCTACAACCAACTCAGCCTCACACTCAACACCTAGAAAACTAAAGTACTCCACCAACAGGCTCTGTATCATGAGGATTCTGCTCCTATAATTTAGATCAATAAAGAGACCCTGGAGAATATCCACCACTCCCTTTATCTCAGCAACCATCTGTTACAGAAAGCTGACATTGACAAGGAAATTCAACACTTTCTTTAATGCACCAGTGCAGCTTTCAGACACTTGAGAAAATGTGTCTTTGAAGATTGTGACATCAAGAATCAAACCAAGTTTCTCATGTACATTATCCCTGCTCTCATGTACGGTTCTGAAACCTGGATCATGTACAGTAGACATCTCAAGGTTCTTTCTTGAATGATACAATCAACCTTGCCTCCACAAGATCTTCCGAATCAAGTGGGATGACCAACACATCAACAGCAGTGTTCTTCCTCAAGCCAAAACCTCCAGCATTGAAGCTCTGATCATTCACCACCAACTCCATTGGGCTGGTCATGTTCTTCGAATGCCAGAAAATAGATTCCCAAAGCAGTTCATGTTCTCACAACTGAACCATGGCTAACGGATGGGGGGCGGGCAAAAAAAAGCACTTTAGAGACAATCTCAACGCCAACTTGAAGTGCAATGTTGACAGCTCATGGAAAACCCAAGCCCTTGACCAATCAAAATGGTAAAAGACCTTGTGGCAGGGATCCCAGTATTTCAAGATCCAATGGAGACAACAGGAAATGGAGAAGTGGTAAAGGAAAAAAGAATGCCTTGGCATCCGAAGAAGCAGGTAAGCTAATATAAACTCCAGTTTGCAAACCCATATCTGAAACTGAGTTTCAGACATTTAGCTTATTCAAGACCCATTTTCTTTTAGACACTGTTTCTTTAAGTAACCACCATTGCCCAGGTAAGCGATTCATAACACACTGATCCCCTTATGAAGGCACATACACATTGAACAGGAAGGTCTATAGAATGGGTCCGTCTAGGAGACAGTTTCCTGAGTGTCCTATTCTCATGTTTCATCTCAAGGTGACTCATTTCAATGGTGGCTACTAAGATCCCAATATATCCCTCATCACTATCACTAGGTGCCTTGAGAAACTTGATTAAGTAACATTTGTAAAAAACTTTTGGAGAGTTTTGGATGCAAGATACTACATAAGTGCAAGCTATTACTGTAGGAAACATATTTATTATGTGCCAACGTATATTTTTTCTTGCTTGTCTAACTTGAGTGGATGGATTTGCTTCAAAGTTTCCTCAAAAATTCACCTTTGGACTAGGACCAAGCATTTAGCTGCACAGTCTGTTTTTTAGCTTTCTAAAAACCAAAAGGGATACATACAGGAAATGGAAGGAGGGGAATGTCACCAAGGAAGCATGCATGGGAATAGCATGAGGGTGTATGGACAAAAAAATCAGGAAAGCCAAGGCAAGGAATAAATTACAGTTGGCAAGACATGTTAGAGACAATGAGAAGGGATTCTAAAATATGTGAGACAAAAAAGATCAGGGTCGGTGTGGGTCCACTGCTCAGTGGAGCTGGTAACTGAAGATGAAAGAAAAGCAGACCTGCTCAGTGCCTACTTTGCTTCAGTCTTCGCACAAAAAAATAACATGTGACCAGACGACTAGCGAAGTTATCAGCCACTGAAGGGGAAGAGATGCAAATCATGATAAGTAAAGAACAAATAAAAGATCTTCTCACTACTTTGAATGAATTCAAATCAGCAGGGCCTGATGCTATTCACCCCATGGTGCTGATGGAATTAGCTGAATAAATCTCTGAGGCATATTCAATAACATATGCAAACTCATGGATGACAGGACAGGTCCCATAAAGCTGGAGAAGGGCTAACATAGTGCCCATCTTTTAAAAAAGGGGAAAAAGGAGGAGCTGGGGAACCATAGACTAGTCAGCCTGATCTCAATACCTGGGAAGCTACTAGAGCAACATACAAAATGATCAATTTGCAAATACCTGGAGGATGAAGGGATGATCACTAGAAACCAGCATGGATTTACTAAAAACAAATCACGCCAAACTAGCTTGATTTCCTTCTTTGATAGGGGAAATTGTTTGGGGGAATGCAGTGGACATAATATAACTGGACTTTAGCAAGACTTTTGACACAGCCCCACATGGCATTCTGATAAGTAAGCTAGACAAATGTGGACTTGGTAGAACTACCATTACGTGGATACATAATTGGTTAAACAACGACAAAGAGTAACTATTAATGAAATGATGTCAGATTGGAGGGAGGTCTCAAGTGGGATTCCACAGGAATCTGTTCAGGGTCTGGTGTTATTTAACATCTTTATTAATGAGCTGGATGTAAGAATAGAGAGTGTACTGATCAAATTTGCAGATGACACAAAGCAAGGTGGGAGGGGATGCCAAC
Source organism: Emydura macquarii macquarii (assembly GCF_026122565.2). Lineage (NCBI taxonomy): Eukaryota > Metazoa > Chordata > Testudines > Chelidae > Emydura > Emydura macquarii. The sequence goes on from NW_027132559.1 coordinate 21,535,509, forward strand.
TCTTTGGAGGATAAAGCTAAAAAGAAGAAGAAAGAGGAAGAAAAACCAAATGCACAAATTCAGGATGGAGAATAACTGGCTTGGCAGCAGCTCTTCTAATAAGGATATGGGAGCTGTGGTGGATCACAACCTCAACATGAGTCCACAATATGATGCTGTTGCAAAAAAACACACACAGACAAATGCAATTTTAGGTTTCATTCATAGCATGCAAGCCACAGGAGGTGATAGTACCACTCTACTTAGCATTAGTTAGGTCTCAACTGAAGTACTGTGTCCAATTTTGGTCATCGCTGGATAGAAAGGATGTAGAAAAACTGTAAATGATCCAGAGATAAGTGACAAAGATGATCAAAGGGATGGAATGTAAGCCATATGAGCAAAGGCTGAAGGAAATAGGTATGTTTAGTTTAGAAAAGAGGATATTAACAAGGAAGGTATGATAGTGGTCTTCAAATACTTGAAAGGCTGCCAAAAAAAAAGATTGTGAAGAATTGTTTTCTTTTGCCATAGTGGGCACGACAAAAGGCAACAAGTTCAAACTGCAGCATAGGAGATTTAGATTAAGTTTCAGAAAAAAAATCCTAACTGTAAGAACAGTAGGACAATGGAACAGACTGCCTAGGGAAGTCATGGAAGCTCCTTCATTGAAGGTTGTCAAAAAGAGGCTGGATAGCCATCTGTCTTGGATGGTTTAGACATGACAAATCCTGCATCTTGGCAGGGCGTTAGATTAGATGACCCTTGCAGTCCCTTCTAACCCTGTGGTTCTATGAATCTGTGTGAAATTTCAGACCCCAAACATATATTAAATATGCAATGAGCAACTGAACATAGGGCTTTAATGAAAGGTGGGCATCTTTACATACAACATCTCCAACTGGGAATGCTACAATATAGATACACATACATGTTTCCAAAAACCATTTGCTAGAAACTGAAAAAAATTACATGACTTTATGAGATCACCAGAAAAGTTTATTTAAAATTGTTCCCATACAATTAACAAAGCTTAAATAAATAGAATCTTGAAAAATGACCTGCTTCTCCATCTGTTTATTTAACTCCTGGGGTGGGAAAGAGCTTATTGTGTGAAAGGAGCTGAACATTTAGTAACAGCTTTACAGGTGAAAATGCAGAAAATCTGAAAGCCATGTGGTCATATCACATCAGAGCACCTTGAACCTTCAGTCTTATGGAGTTTCATCTCAACACACTTATTAATCTTCTCCCCCTCTCCTTCAAATGATTTGTGCAACCTATTTTCACTTTGCTTTGATAAGGGAATGACTGTACTGATTTTCCCTTTCTTTAAAGTGGCAGAGAAAAGAACTGCTTACAGATCCATATTGGGGAGATTGTATTTTGTTTAAATTAATTAAGCACCAGTATGATAGGTACCCACCATTACTCATATTAGCCGTGAATTTGCAAGGGGATGGCAATGAGAAATGGGCAATATCCAAATGTCATTGTCTGAATCCTCAAAATCCAGGGAAGTTTGGATACCTGGTTTTGGCCCTATTTGAAACAGAGATTAATCAAACTGGTGCTGCAACATTAGTGTGGGTTGTTTTTTCAAAAAACCAAACCAAAGCTGTTTCAAATGTAGGTCCCATTTTATTTCATGAATAAAATTTGGGAATGTGGGTGAAGTTATCTTCTCTGGCCCATGTTTAATGACGATTCAAAAAAGCATTCTAAGCACCCTTTAGTAGCCAATCTGCACTAAATGTCTGTATTGAGAGAATATGGGAAAAATAAAAGGCATTAAAAGAAATTATACTTTCTATTTGCCTAGCATTGTGTCAGGAATTTTACAGAGAGCAGCAGCCATTTTGGTTCTTTTTACATCTGCTCAGTAATACATTTGCTGGAAAATGAAAGGCAGTTCAGAGCTTGTTGACAGTTTACAATTGTCCTTTGTTGCTTGTGCTGCTAAATTAGAAACAAAGCTATTTTGCTCTAGACAGTGTTATGAATTTGATAAAGGAAACAGTATGATAAATTAGAATACCTTCTTTCACAAATCTTGTTGTGATTTGCCAGGGCTGTTGGATCTAGATTTGTTGGCTCATTCATCTTCAAACTACACAGCTGACTCTGCACTTGGAGAGGATGAGAAGTAAGCAGTTTTGACATTTAGCAGCCCAAGGCTTCTTTTCTCCTTGAGAGAATTATAGAAGTCAGCTACATTAAATTTTGTCTGCTCTTATTGTTCTGAAGCAGATGGTGAAATCTCACCTCAGCTGGATAGCTGGGGCCCTCACAACATTTAGCAATGCTTACCAACTGAATTGTAATAGATTGTGCCCTAAGGTACCCGGCAGCATATGATTTATTGTTGTGGACATTTAAATCCAGCCAGTGCAAGATACCAGAATGTAGCACTGAGTATATTAAAAAACCTCACACAACCAAGCAGCGCAGTTTGGATGGGGTTGAACAACATTACCCTTCATCTTGTTAAAGAGAGTTCAATCACCAGTACTTCATCTACTATAGATGTGGTACTGTATGTATTTTATCTACATAGCTTTCTTTATATTTTGAAATTAAATCATTTAAGAAGAGGATCTACCTTGAATAAAGCCCTTCAGTGTAATGATTTTTCCTCAGGAAATGCAGTTTTCAAAGCCAGAATCTATATTTCTGATGCAGAAGCACTGTGACTTAAGTATTTGAGTACATTCAGCAAGGTTATTACATTAGCACCTCAGCAAGTACTTCTGCAGTTAGACATAAAGCCAGAGTGTAAACTAAGACCATTTTGGGGTCAGCAGTTCTATTTTTAGTCAGCTCATTGTCAAATCTCATCCTCTTACAACATAATATTTTCTGCAAGTTAGAAATACATTTAGCTCCATCTAAACAGTTATAGCACTTCAGCATAATTGCCGCAAAATAGCAATGTAATGTGTTTCTTCCTCAGATGAATGTGAAGGATCTTGTTCTTGATGCATTTTAAATCACATTAATCTGAGGAAGAAAAGCTGATTAGAGGTTGCTGAGCTTTTCTTCTGAGGTACTGAACTACCTTAGAACTAGAGCAAGGTGAACTATTTACAGCAAAGATCTTAGTTAACAAGTTTAGTCCCTTTTCTGGTTTGCAAATTACCTATGAACATGTTGTATGTAGTGCTGTTGTAGCCATGTCAGTTCCAAGATATTAGGGAAAGAAGGTGGGTAAGGTAATATCTTTTATTGGACCAACTTCTGTTGGTGAGAGAGACAAACCTTCGAGTTACACAGAGCTCTCCTTCAGGTCAGCAAAAAAGTTCTTTGTAACTTGAAGGTTTATCTCTCTCACCAACAGAAGTTCACCCTATAAAAGATATTACCTCATCCACTTTCTCTCTGCAAATATGTTGTAACTTTTCTTCATTTGTACTTTATTCAGAGCCTTTTTAAAACCATTTGTTAGACTGGAAGGTCTTCAAGGTAGGGAATGTATGTGCATGCACGTGTGTGTGTGTACACTGGGTTCTGCGGGGACAGAACTAGTCATGCTTACTCTATGCCCCTTGAGGATTCCTCTAAGGTTTAGCTGCTTCTGACTCTTGCACTGCCAAGTCAGCTGAAAGTAAGTCAGATGGACCAACGCTCTGGCCCATAGTATAACAATAACTAGTAGTGGGATGGTAATTGAAGTGTCATGAAATGGTAACTCTCAAATGTTCTTTTAAATGATTATTTTGTAAATGAAAGTTTTGTAAGAGATTTCAGGACTCTCCTGGATATAAGAAGGGACCTTACCTTAAGGAGAGGGATTTAGAAAACTGACTCCATAAATATTGAGGATCTCTGAAGATGATATATGGGTCGTAAATATAATTTAACACACCCTTTGCAGCCTTGATCAGGGATGATACAACACTTCTTCTTTTGTATGGCTGGTGTAGAGCAGCAGTTACTATTTCACCTGAATTTGGTCAAGCCAGATGGCTACATCAGGATTTGCAGAATTAATTGTAGTGATGCCTCCCTCATATTGATAAATTAGGCTGTAGCTGGTGATATGTTTGATGGTCTGTCATGGGGAGCCACACTCGGGAGTTCTTGATTTTCCATTTGTGCATTAAATGTCTGCATCTAAATGGTTCGGATTCAGAGTTGACCAAGATGTCTGTGGGAGGTCGAACCCAGGAACCCTCTGCATGGGATCTAAGCACAAGGTGCTTGTTTTTCAAGGTACAACACTGATTGGGCTTTACAAATATATTTTTCAGACACCATTTTAATATTTTCTCATTAAAAGACAAGCTTCATTTGGAAATATACACCACTGTTTAGTCTTCTGCTGTTTCTTCTTTTATGTTCATCCTAAATGTTCACTCCCTTAGCTTCAAGTGATCCACAATGCCGTAGCCAGATACCTCTCTCACACTAGGAAATGGAGCCCTATCATCCCTGTCCTCCTTTACCTTTACTTGCTTCATATCCTTCTCCAAATTCAGTTGAAAGCCAGGAATCTCGACTTCCAATCCTCTGTCTTGGCCCACATTTCCTCTATATCAAATGGAAACAGTTTCTAGAAGCACAGAAAGCCCAGGAACAGGATAGGTTTATGAAGAGGAGAAGAGTTATAGCTTTTCGGTGGTGGCAGTCCTAATACTGGTATTGCAGCTGCTCTATCCCCATCACATCTCTTGTAAATGTCACTGCACATGAGCTATAGAAACTGACAGTCTAGGTTCTAAATAACTGGGGAGGGGAGGTTATTATGTTTCCTAAACACAGTGGGTCAAATTGTGGTGCTGCCATCATGAAGAGTGTGGGTGGGAGGAAAACACCTACAGCACCTAAGGAAGAGGATGGGACGCATCAGGCATTTATGGTGTCCTGAAGAGTATGCTGGCAGAGCTAACTTAAAAAACATGAGGCTCTGTGCAAATCCATACTTGACACCTGCCTCCCAGGATCCATCAGTAACAGTAATATTCACTGCATCAAGGAGAAAAACATATCTGAAGCTGATGGGACAGTTAGCTCCTCCTTGTAGAATTTGACCACAGAAACTAACAGCAGCATCATTTAATATTAAACGGATTAGGTCTCCAGAGCATTAGGGAAAATGACCCCTGTTAACTGTACTTTTCTAAGTTCAATACACTAGAGTGCGATCCATAAGGATGATACTTGCATGTTTAAGAATCATGCAAACTGTGCATTAATAAATGGTTAAAATGCAACAGTTAAAGACTCGTGATTTGTGCCAGCTCCCATTAAATTTAATAATTGCATATTGATTTTTTTCTAATGCACAATGCTAAAAATGCATTCAATATTCTCAGCTAAAACATCTTTATCTCGTGTCTTGTTACTTTATAAATTTCTCCTTCGGCAAATTCCCTCTCTATGTATTTCCATTGTGTAATAGGCTGAGGTCACACGAGTAGCCCTCCTTTCTACTTGGATGCTATGCCCGCACAGCTGGATTCTTAGTGGGCTATGAGGTTTAAATTAGTAACTGGCTGTACTCTGAATTCCGTTGGAGGCTAATGTAGCCAAAAGCATGAATTTTAACTTCATAAATATTTATTTCCATTTTTTATTTTTTATTTCTTTGAGTATTTGGTGTACTGCTGCTATTATGGCTATTTTAATGGGATTTTTCCACAATCATCTAAGCCTTTTTAAAGCCTTTTTTTTTTCCATAATACCGGATAATGGTTTCCCCTTCCCCTCAACTGTGTGCTGTGGGACCTGAATTTTAAAAGGGCCTCATATTATCTTCTCATTTAGATTTCAGTTTAAAAAGGAATTTCTTTCCTATCTTTCAACCAAATCTATTCTGTGGGAATCAAACACATCTGCCTTGTTCACTACAATTTCCATTTACAAATAATGTATTAGCAGGAGCACATATAGCGTTCACACCTATATGGAACAACATGCTTCAAAATAGTAACTAGTATAGAGCCAAATGCTATGCCTTTACAGCAGTGGTTCTCAACCAGAGGTACGGGTACCCCTGGGGGTATGCAGATGTCTTCTACATGATAGGTCAACTCATCTAGATACTTGCTTAGTTTTACAACAGGCTACATAAAAAGCCCTAGCAAAGTCAGTACAAACTACAATTTCATACAGACAGTGACTTGTTTATGTTGCTGTATATACTAGATCAGTGTTTCAGTTGCATGCCATGGGTCTCCAGTGCCCGGGGGCCAGTACTTACATTTGCACACCCCTTCCCCATTGGCGGCAGCAGCAGCACCCTGTGGGGGGTGTCTGCAGGCCCATTTCCCACTCTCCCTCCCCCCCAGCTGTGGGGGCAGCGGGGAGCGGGAATGGAGGAGAGTGGGAAATGGGCCCACAGACCTCCCCCACCCTTGGGACACTGCCGCCATTGTCGCTGCCATCACCGGGGGAGGGGCAAAAATGTAAGCATGAGGGAGCTGCCCAGTAGTGGTGGGGGAGCATGACAGGCTCTGCCCCGGAGGCCCACCTTTGGCTACCTGGCCCCTGCGCGGCCGGGATCCCCACGGCTCCTTCCTTGTGCCCAGCGCGGGAGTGGGGGGGCCAGAGGCTGGGTTGGCGCAGCTTCCGGCGAAGCGGCTCCTCCTCCGAGGGCCAAGCCGGAGGCCCCCTCCCACTCCCCTCCCTCCCCCCCGAAGCCAGCACCCGGGGGCATTGCCCTACCCCTCAATACACCAGTGCTGTGTTTCTCAACCTGGGGTTCGTGACCCCAAAGGAGGTTGCAGGATGGGCTTAAGGGGGCTGCAATGCAGGGCCAGCATTAGGGGATGGCAAGCAGGGCAACTGGCTGGGGTCCCATGCCATAGGGAGCCCTGCGAAGCTAAGTGACATGCTTCAGCCCTGGCCGGTGGGGATCTGAAATCAGACTCCTGAAAGGGGGACAGTAGTCTGGAAAGGCTGATAACCACTGCCTTGGAGTACTTGAATTCAGAGCTCAGTGGAAAGACTCCCATTGGCATCGAGCAGATTTGGATCAGTTCCTTGGGTTAGGCTCAAAATCAGGATAAAATGAAGGAATCTTAGCAACCTTTTCCCTCCTGCAATGAAAAAAATGTCAAAGAATTAAACGGGGCCTTTCAGACACAGATCCCATTCCAGGGGGTAATGTGGATCCCAGGAGGCGTCTGGAGAAGTATTGTGCCTCAGAAAGGGAGGCTCAGGGGAAACATTAGAGGATGTAATCCATTTACCTGGGGCTCCAGTCATCTGTGCAGTCCAAAACCCTCTCAATTAAGCAGAGAGGGCCAAATGGTGGCCTTGCCAATAGCAGGGTCAATAGTGGAGCTGTAGCAGATAAGAAGAGGTGCTGTGAGGCATTCCAGCAGCACAGACAGAGACAGAGCACCACAAGAAACCACAGGGCATAAGGAGGGCTGAACTATATAAAGCTGTTTTCTCACACCTCCAAGTAGTATATGCTCCTCCACAGCATCTGCTGCCAGATATTAGCAGGGGCGTAGCAGTAGGGGAACACATGCTCTTGGAACTATGAAAGATGTCCAGGCATGCAAGTCAGCCACAAAGCTAAAGCTCTAGGGAGGACTGGTTCTGTATTAACCTGGCTTCAGAATGGGTCTATTTGCAAAGACAGTGTCTCCCTGTGCTTCTTCCCTTCCCCTTCTCAGCACACATATCAAATGGCAGCCAGAAACATAAAAGGAAAGAGAGCATCCCCACACATTCTCTCGAATACAGGATCCTATTAATGATACCAGCAGATAAATGATGTTCTTCCAAAGTAATGGATTACTAGCTCTCTAAGTGCAACTCTTAAATAAGGAAAGGCAATAGATACGGCAGAGGGGAGACTGATATTGAAGCCAACTGAATAAATAATGGCTCCCCCTATTAGGACATTGAAAGTATTGTTGTACAAGATTATCCCATCAGACCTAGACAGTGTGCTGCCTAACATTCACAAATCTCTTAGTAAACGTGCAGGTAAGTTAACTGTCTCTGGCACTAACATTTTTATAAAACCTGTCTCCCAGTGTGAATCTTTTAAAAGCTTCAAAGAGATCCTAGCTACGTGGAACACAGGAATAAGCCTATTGACAAATTATGTTCTATCATTACAAGTGACTATATAAAAATGGTGTTTGTGTTCAACAGATCTGCTCCTTATGTGTGTTCAGTAACTTCCGCTTATTTTAGAGACAGCATTAGGGTTTTGCTGCAGAGTACTCCTATTAACAATGCAGAACACAGCTAAGACACTGAGCAAGGTTTTATTATATCATATGTCCTCTCAGGGCCTGTACTGTGCACAATTAGGCCAGTGGCAAGGATTGGGCCACAAATGTTTAGTCATTTTCCCACCTTAATATTTATTCCATTATTTTAGTAGGAAGAGTTGATCATTGCTGGATAATTGCAGTGATTCCTTTTCTTTCTTTCTCCCGCTCCTCTCCCCCCATTTTTTAAAATAATTGCTACATTTGCTTTTCTCCACTATTCAGATGTTTCGCCAGTACCTTGTGATCATAGAATCATAGAATCGTAGGACTGAAAGGGAATCCTACAATCCTATTATGCAGTCAGAGAGACAAGCTAGGCAAACACAAGGCAATAGTAAGTTTAAAAAGTAAAAGCCCTCTTTTGTTTTCAGTCTGAACATGCTTTTGATAAAATCATTACTTTTCTGGTATATGTGGTATCTGGCCACATCACCATCATATCTCCAAAAGAATATATACAGTTCTCATAGCAACCTTAATGAATTCATAAGAAACCCCACCAGTGGAGTTTTATTAGCACAGAAAATGGCTGCAACTTGATATTCTTGTAATTAGATAGTGAACAATTCTAGACTATTTCTTTAATTTTTAAGAGAGTTGCCTTACTTATCTTAATCTTCCAATAAACCTTATGCAATTGTACCTTTAGCAATGTTGTGTTCACACACTGCAATCTAGTGCTTGCCTTTCAAAATAGTAGTGTGCGCTATAAAATTTAACAGAATAGCCCACCTCACAATTATGCACATTTCAGAATAAAGGTAGTGGTACTAAGAGATATCGGTTGCAGATAATCTAGTTGCATTGCTAAAGTGTGCAAAAGCATTTCTCATTTTTAAGAGCACTGTAGCTTATTTATCCTAATATTCAGCTACTTCCTTTCACATTCCTATTTTCTAGGGCAAAAGTGTAAGTTGTCAGAGATAGAACGTCACGATAGAGACAGTGAGGCAGGAGTAGACAGAGGGAAGTTGAAGGTTTTTATATATAACATTTTAAAAGTACATTGTCAAGGATGTCATTGTGCCACTAAGACAGAGCTGGAGGTGGAGCAGAGCTGCACTGCCCCAGTAGGATCTCGGGAAAGACTTGTGTTCATGGGAGCCTAAGAGGTGTGCTCTCACTTCATGACCCTTTAGGATGATGCGGCAGCATGCTACTCCCTTTGTGCATGGCCTGCACTGCTGGCTAGTATGCTAAGGCTGCAAACATGGTCCTGTTTCCTCCCACCCCTTCCTAGGTCTTTGTCATAGTTTGTACTGAAGAGGCTAACCAAACAACTGGAAAGAGCAAGATATCTCCCCAAACATCTTCTGATCATGAGGTTAGGCCAAAGATAGCATTAGATCCCTGTGGGCTAAAAATTCCCATGGTCAGGATCTGTCTTCCCAATGCTCATTGCTGCACCAGGGCCAGATTTCCAATTAGGCACAATAGGCAAGTGTCTAGGGGTGTTAGTGTTCTAGAGGTGCCTAAAAGGTGGCAGATTACTGGATGTGTTCAGTGGGGCCTGTACCCAGGGGCCGCAGACAATTTGGGGGCCCTGCACAAGCACTGGATCTCTGGCATTGCCCCCTGCTTCTCCCCCTCTCTCCTGGGAGCCCCTCCTCTTCTCCCTGAGGCCCCGCCCCCTGGCAAGGCCAGAAGCCGAAGCCCAGGGGTGAGTATATTCTATCCCTGCCCGGAACTGGCCGAACCAAACCAGTTGTCCCAGCCCTTTTCTCCCCACCCCTTTCCCTCTGCACAGCGTTGACTTGGTCAGCCCTTCTTTCTCCTGCACCGAAAAAATGAAGGTCAGCAGTAGGCAGGAGGGATGCTGAAGATGCTGTGCCTAGGGATGCGGAAGATGTAAATCCAGCCCTGGCTGCACCTTTCCTTGACTAATAGCAGCAGCTCATTCTAAGGGCCTGATCCTGCAATGGCACCTACTTCTATTGATTTCAGGGCCAGCGTTGATTTCAGTACTTAGCAACTTGCAGGGTAAGGCTGCAAGAGCAGGAGTCTAGTCACTATTTCAAGTGTAAAAGATGAAATCCATAAACTAGGAAATGTTGCAGAAATATGCAAAAATATCCCTGCACTGAAAAGTTTACCTCTATTAGTAGATGCAAATTTGTATCCTCATTTCAACGATGATATGAGGATTAGGAAGAAAATTGACACACCATCCAGCACTCTGGTGGCAGCCTGTACTGAGACTCCCCCGCACTCCCCTACCCACCTGATATCTGCTTGTAGAATGCTTCAAAACAGCTTTAGAATGAGCATTAATAAAACCAAGGAAAATACTAGATACTGCATTTCCCCTTTAAAAATTTGCACACAACCCCTCTCCCCTAGGAACACATGTTAACATGACAACTTGATAAATGAAGCCTTTAAAATGTTGTGAGTGAATATTAAGTCCACATGAATGTGAGTGGTAAATAGCACCAACTTGGAGTCCAAAGGGCTGTGGAAGCAGGTGCTGTGTGAGATTTCACAGCCCTACTCATCCTGAGCTGTCCACACTCTGATCCTTCATTCCTGAGCCTCTGTCAAACAGAAGCCACAGCTGTGCCAATTGTGTCATGTTCCGCAAGGTACACAAATGGGGACTACAGCAGGCCAAGCCCTCGGTTTTATTTATGAGCTTGGAATTTGAACTTGGGTCTCCACAGAAGAAAATCTCCTCCACACACACACACAAACACAAAAGTATGCAGATCATTCATGACAAAAGTACAAAGCTGTTGAAACTTCAGGTTTTTCACATTTTGGTATGAACTCAAACATGAGCCAGTTTTCATGGGAAATTACGTTAAGGCACATGCACTTTTTGGAGCAAAACCAATTCCATTTGCCATCTCTGCTTTCACAGATCTATAATATTTCAGCTGCCTTCAGCAGATTTATCTAGCTTTCCTGTTATCTAGGAGCAGTCCTTCTCTAAGGCAGATCAATGGTCTTCATGAATTAAATTAAGAAGATAGCCTCAGCAACTGCTCTGACAGAATGTCAGCAAAGATTTCACAGGAGATATTATTTTGTTGACATTAGAAGGGGTCCCTTCATGCTGTTTTGCTTCCACCCTTGATCATCTTTTTGGTGGGTGAAATTCACCGCGGAGCCAAAGGCTAGCACATGGTCTGTGCCTGAGAAATGTAACTTGCTTTTGGAAGAATATTTGTAGAACTTCTCTCCCTGCTCTTTGCTCAGCTCTACTCACTGTTGTCATTTTTCCCATCTAGTTGGTGGATCAGAAGAGTGCTGATGCTTCTATTAATTTTTACAGATGAGCTCAGATCAACACCCAGATCTGAACGCTCCTGAAACATGCGAGGAAGGGCACTTCCATAATCAAATCCAGACCAGAAGCCAAATTTTACAAATGGCATCTAAAATAACTCTAATGGTACAAACCCCAAAGCCCAAGATCTGAAAGCCCATTAATTTGGGAGTGTTCAAAATCCTAGTTGAAATTTTGCAGTTCAGTTTCATCTCTAGCTTATTATAGATATAATAGTGTCATTGCTACAATAGTGGTAGCGTTGTTGAGCTTGACATGTTTTGGACATGTTTATGGATATATTAGCATCATTTTGATGAAATACCATAGATTTGATTAGCAGTCTCCTCCCTATTAGAGATATGTCACTCACTCAACATCTAGAGTTAACATTTTCATTGGCAACGACAATTTTCTCTACTTAGCATCTCTGACATTTTCCAACAAAAATGTATTCTACAAGACGTCAACTCATTTTAAATGGCAGAGTTCTGCATTGTCTGAAAATTAGTTTCTGACTGAGAATATGCCATAGCAAAAGCAACATAACAAACCTTTTTATATGGCTAACTTTCATTTAACTTAATTGGAAAGTGCCACCATTTGCTTAATGGGAAACGGTATTGTAAAAATCACAAAACAAACCAAATGAACTAAGCGCAAAAACACCATGTTAAAACCACACCACATGGGTGTGTGCATGCACAAAGGTTTTTAGCTGCCTTACCCAATGATGTTAATACATCAGTCAGCAATTGATTCATATACAACTTTCTACTGCACAGAATGGGATATTAAGAGAGGAAAAAGAACGTAGTATTTATTTATTAAACTCCATCAGCCAAACTCAGACCTGGCATAACAGATTTAGCTGTGATATTATATTATAGCGTCATAGCAGCACCACTTGTTAAGTTTGCATCACTACTTCTGGTTAAAAGTTGACCTTGTAAATCTTCTAAAAATAAATATGCTTAGTCAGATTCCTTTGAAATTTGGTTTGGTTCCACAGAGTGTAGGACAGGATTAGCAATCCAAATTTGAGGTCATTTAACCTAGAGATTGCAGAAATATAAACCCTGGAATAAAATAGCCATGTTTCAAAAAGTTTCTAGATGTTTGGTTTTTGTGAAGAGCTAGAGATGAAACTAGTGATGTGATTGTAACGCTTCATGGAATATGGGCAACCATTTATAATACTATCGATACCAATATTACAAAATTGCAAAGAATCTTATACTAGATATGCTATCAGTGGAAAAATTATGAGCTGCTTAATATGATAAGCTTGTTTATACGTATGTATCATCTTTATATCATGAGTTATAAATATGTGTGGTATATTGATATCTCAAACTTGTGCTGTGGTGCTGGGTGGCATCCCCAGACAGATTGACATCAGCACTATCCAGCCTCCTTGATGGCCCACCAAGGGTAATCAGCTGTTCCATGAACCTATTGGGAGAAGCCCAGGACTATGCCTATGAGTCAGCAGGACATATAGGGACATGCCTGTGGACAAGAGACTCCAAGTGCTTTTCCATGCCCATGTGCTGTGAGGTTATGTTTGGGACAAATAATGTATAAGCCACATAGCAAAGGATATAAGAAGCCAGTTGGGTCTTCTCCATTTTGTCTTCAGTCCTGTTTCTCACCTCTGGAGTAACTTCTCTACAACTGAAGCTTTGAACAAAGGACTGACAGACCCATCCAAGTTTTGGATGTGCTCCAGAGGGACTTTACAAGCCAGCAAACTCACTATTGCTCCTAAGAACTTGATATATGGACTTTCAAGTCATATGTATGTATCTGATTGTTTTGACCATTGAACAACTCTCTTCTCCTTTGTTTCTTTTCGTTTATAATAAACCTTTTGTTTTAGATACTAAAGGATTGGCTGGCAGCGTGGTATTTGGGGTAAAATCCAAACTAATATTGATCTGGTAATGTGGCTGGTCCTTTAGGGATCAGAAGAACATTTTGTAAAGTGAATAAAGTTTTAAGTAACTTCTCACTCTACTGGACCTGTTTTCTGATTCAGAGCCAGAGACTGAAGTGCAATAAAGCGGGCGGTGTGATTTCCTTTTTAGCTTCTTGGTAACGAGCGTGGGGGATCAGGAGCACCGTTTGTGACTGGTTGATAAATCTAACCAGTTAACCACCAGTTTTGGGGAGAATCTGCTATTCTTTTTGCAGCCTGCCCTGACCTTGGCATTTTCAGTGTGGGCTACCCTAGATACCTCAGGTCACAGTGATGTGGGTCAATATAGTTTCATATCTGTCCAGTTTTATCCAAGATAGTGCACAGCACCCACTAAATCTTTGGGGGACCCAAACTGAGAACAGCATTTAAGAACACATTCACTTCTCACTTGCATAGAACAGCAGTCTGGAGGAATTACAGCATGCATATACCAATAAAGAGAAAAACCCATGAGATGGTTTCTGTTCAACTATTTATGCTTTCCTGGATAGTTCAAGGGAATGTGCCAACCTCATTAACCCTGGTGAACCCCCTACCCCTGACATTTCTAGTCTGAACATCTATGCACCCATGCAAAAGAGATTTAATAACACATATCACTTACTACAAATTGACTCTGTTATAATGTGTTTTTATTTTAAAGGAAGGCTTGCTGTGAACAGAGCAGAATAGTCAGCAGGTGGTCTAACCAAAAGTTTTATTATATTGGGTGGGGATGAGCTGGAGACTGAGAACTTTGTGTAGGGATGAGGGTGTCAGGATCCTAACAATGGCAATCAGGGCCAGGAGGCGTGAGAGCAGGAGGAAATCTGAGACTAGGAGGAGAAGAGGAGTTTGTAATCAGGTCCAGGCCAGGTTTGATACCAAGAGTCAGAGCCCAAGTCAGGTTTCAGGATACAAGTTAGGAGGCAAAGTGCAAATCAAGCCAAGGTCAAGCCAGGAATGCAAGAGAAAGGAACAGTCATGGCAGCTGCGAAGGATTTACACTGATGCCTAGGCTTTTCCTGGAAAGCCGTTTGTGTTTATATAGGGCAGGGAGCCAATCAGGAGCTATGGGGCTGCTGTCTGTCATACCCATGAGGCGGAATTTCCTGTGGCCTGTGTCCACAGTGGGTCATAGGAAATGGAGCGCAAGCTGGTTACAGCTTTCACTGGGTGGCAGCCAGGAGATGTCAGCTGCTAGTAATTCTACATGTCTGGGTTCTTGACCCATGGGGCCTTATGCAGGTACTGGGAGAGGGTTTTTGGCTGGGATAGGGAAAATAAGGATTGGTGGTAGGCAAGCCTTGGTTTAGTTGTTTCAGAAAATCTGTATTTCACTAGCCCTGGACTGGGGCTAGGTGGAGCATCTGGCTATTTCTTGATCTTGGGGCAGATTAACGTGACATTTCCAAAGACATTTAGTGCCAAGGTTTGGAACGGACAGAGTAGGTACATTGACCACTGAGGGAAAAGAAATATACGTGTTCCTAATGTGGATTTTGGATGATTCCTGGATCATGAAGTGGCAGAAGTTTGTAGGAGAGCAAGGAGTATGCTACAATATCAGGACTGCTGATTTGGGTGGAGGAAGGTGGCCTGTATTGGCATCATCTTTTGCCCACTCTGCAGCATCTAGCCATTCACTTAAGGGGTTGTGATCCACTAGGGCAGAAATTATCCAGTCTTTACTCCATGTCAGTGACTGGCATGTGGGTGGTCGTGCCTAGTGGTCAGGGCAGGAGCCCACAGCCAGGAATCGGAGCCCAGAGCCAGAGGCCAGAGCCAAGGGTCACAGACAAGGTCAGAAATCAGAGACAAGGGTCAGAACCAGGTTACCTGGAGAGAGGCAGGGCAGATGCAGGGCTGGGTCCAAGGCAGAAGCAGGGATGGAAACAAACAGGTGCAGGAGCTATCACAGTGGTGAATGAATATTTTTAGTATTTCCTGATCTTGAGGTTGAACTGCTGCTGCTGGACTTAAGAGCCAATCTGCTGACTCAGCCAATCAGTGTAGTCAATTAGGTAGCCTAGTACAAGCCAGCTGCACTCATTAGGTTGCCCAGGGACTGGCACTGCTGCAGGCCCTGATTTATGATGGTATTCCCCCTCCAAGGTGCCTCAGATTCAAGTTTCTCAGGGTACTTCCAGTGGAACTCTCTCAATAGGTTTGGAGTGTGGATGTTCTCTGCTTGTTCCAAGACTGCTCATCTGGACCATAGACTTCCCAGTCCATGAGGTGCTGGAGAGTTGAGGATTCATCTCCTCCTGCCCACAGAGAGTTGGGAGGGAGGGTGTGGGAATAGTTTGGGTTCTCAGTATAGGGCTTTAAAAGTGAGATATGAAAGGTGGGGTGGATCTTCAAGGATTTGGGCAATTGTAATTTGAAGGCCACTAGATTTACCCATTCTGTAACCTTGAAGGGGCCCAGGTATTGGTAGTCTAGTTTGGCAGATAGGTATCTTAATGTAAGGTTCTGGGCAAAGTGTCATACCTTGTCCCTAGATTGGAGTCAGACTGACTATGTTGGACCACATGGTGGTTATAGCCTTCTTTTGTGGACTGTAAGTGTTCCTTCAGCTCTCAATGCACCCAGCTTAGGTGGGAGGCTAAATCCATGGCAGCCAATAATGGGAAACTTCTGGGCAAGTCTGGGTGGAAGCAGGGGTGGAAGACATAGTTTCTATAGAATGGTCCATGTTGGGTCTAAGTGTGGATTGCACTGTTCTGTGCAAATTCAGCATAGCACAGGAAGGGATGCCAGTCATCCTGGAAGTAACTCAAAAAGCAGCAGATACTGCTCCAAAGATTAGACTGACCCTCTCTGTTTACCTATTAATCTATGTGTGATAGGTGGACTAGGTGAGGGGCTCGATATCAAGGAGCTTGAGAAATTTCGGCCAGAATTGGGAGATGACCCCAATCTGATACAATTCCTGTTGGTAACCCATGGTAGCTGAAGACGTTTCCCAGAAAGAGCTGAGCTGTCTTCCATGGAATAGGAACAGATATGTCAGAACATGAAATGCACCACCTTTGTCAGGAGATCAACAACAACCAGGATTATCGAGTGTCCTTGAGAGCATGGCAGTTCAACAATTAAGTCCATTGAGATAGTAGATGAAGGCAGAGGTGTTGGCAGATGCTGGAGGAGACTAGTGATGGAAAGAGGGGGGACCTGGAGACATCAGGGTGGAGGGAGCTTGGGAGGACCATCTTTTTTCTTGGTAGCATTCGGTTAGACCATTGTTGATCTTGATGTGTAGGGTGGACTAAGGCATCCAGGCCAGACAGGGATTCCACCCATGCCATTCATCTTCAATATAGTTGTTGAGGCCGAGCCATAAATGACCTTACTAGGCAGCGTCCTTCCATTCAGTACATACTTCCAAGCATTGAAACTCTACTGCTTGTTGGCAACTGGACAGCATCTCTGCTGCAACACCTGAAATGCAGCTTTGCCTGTATGCTCGCAACTTGGGTCATCGAAAGTCACTGCCATAGTTCTAACGAAGTCCTCAAATTGTCCCCAAAGGGGGCTTGAATTTTCCAAGAATAGGGATGCCCAAGCCAGGCTTCCCAGGTAAGCAGGCTGATAATCAGTTCTACTCAATCTTAATCAGTGGTGTCCAACTACAGACATAGCAGAAGCAGGAGATAACACTGACTTAGGACCCCATAAAATTTGTCATGGTTGCCATTACATTTGTCAGGCAGGAGTAGCTTGAGTTTGTGCAGAGCAGGGATTGGAGTTGAAGATGGTGGAGCTTGAGCTTGCAAGACCGTATTCTGTATCTGCAAGGCAGCAACCTGGGCCTGCAAAGTCTGCAGGGCTCCCACTATCTCCACTAGAGAGATACTGGTCTTTGTGGAATTCATGATCGCCATATCAGCTCTAGTTCTCTTATTGGGTTGCTCAACCTATCAGTGACCAAGACAGGAGGTATTGGGGGGGGCGTGTCATGCCTTGTGGTCAGAGCAGGAGTCAGTAGCCAGTTCATAAATATATCATTAAAAAAATATATACCAATTTCTTCTAAACAGATTGTGTCCTGTCATAGAGTTCTGTCAAGACGAGGCATTTCTGTTTGCTTATGAGGGGTTGTGGGGTTTGGGTTTTTTTTGGTTTGTTTGGGTTTTTGGGGACTGAATCAAGCATGATCAGAAGAGAGCACATCATAAAAAAGAAATGGTCTTCAAGACATTGAGGGTCAGGTGCTTGAAAGGGAATCTGTTTTGCACTCTGTCTTCTCAGAAACATCTACTCCGAAAGGCTGGTGGGAATTATAGTAACACCAAGGATGAATTTGTGGTGTAAGAAAATGCAATTTTCTGTTCTATATTTTCTTTGGTTCTTCATTTGTTCCTTTTATACAATGATAATTATAAAATAAACCAATGGAATCTCCTGAAACCAAGTTTTCTTGCCTTTTTCAATCATACCCTGAGGTCTGTATACTTAGTAATATTTAAACAGTAGCTTCAAAACAAGACGAGACCACAGCCTGCACAGTTGTCATTGGCGCTAACACAAGGTGTAGCATTTTAGCAAGAGCTAAAGATATAGACACCATATTTCTGCTTTCTACCATCTTATTATGTCAGCCAAGGACAAATTCCTGTTTGGTTTATGTGAGTGGTCCTGTCAATTTAAATTGGATCATTCACGTGGATGAACAGGGTCTGCCTCCTAACTGAATAGAAAAAGCAAACAGAGTCACAACCCGAAAGGGCATGTATGTAGTTATTTACTGCCCCAATACTTCTTGCTCACACAGACAGTAATGACATAAAACTGATCTTGCTTCACTACTCTGAATGCCTGAACCACTCACACACCCTTACTTTCAAGAAGGCCTTTCTCTAGGGGCCTGTATCTACTTGCTACAGGCGGCAAGCTGGCTGCCTCTAAAAAGCCATTAGTCTCTGCTAAAGCCTTGTAAAGACACTGTGCATCTTTGTATTAAATAAGCAGAAGCAAGCAGATATCTCAGGACAAATGTATTAGACAAACAGAAGAAAAATGTGCACGTCCACAAGGCACTGTGTGCCAGAAGTTTTTGGCAATTTTCTCACTGAAGCACAAGTTTGGCTCCAAAGCACAACAGTAAGGGGCTGTTAACTCTAGTCTTTAACTTACTGCAGCAGTTAAGTAGTCTCCAACCACCTTCCCCACTAGAGGCCAGATTCTGCCATCTGTGTAAATACAGAACTAACTCCATTTAATTCAGTGCCGTTACTCCATCCAGTGTAAATGAGGGGCAAGTCTGGACAGAATTGAAGAGAACGTTCTTTTAGTTCTCCATAGTACAAAGAAAGCAAGCTCTCCAGTGGAACTCTGCAATTGAAGACTGCCCTTAAATCCAAGGAGTGGTCCTAGATTACAGGATACTCTAAACAAAACTTCACATAGCCCAGAGTAAGGAGAATGGAAGGTATTTACTTCTATCATGACCAGATTTGCAGCTCGTGTAAACTGACATAGCTCCAGTTAAATCAGGGCCTCAGGGCCTGATTCACCATTGCACTACCCCTGTGTAGTCAGTTGGACCAATGCAAAGGGAGGGCAGCATGGGTGTAAAATGCTATGGCTGGTGTAAGAGCAGCAGTTTGATTTGGTGGTATTTTATACTCGTTTTGCATCATGACTACACAAGATACGGATTGTTTTCCTTGTGGTATCTGTGCCAATCAGTGAGCCATGAGGAGTGATTATTCTTGTGTCTCTCAGGCTTCCACTGCGAAAACCCACCTTTTAAAGGCCTGAGTTGGATTGGCACTGTGCATTAAGGGTGGGCACGTCAACAAAGGCTTGATCTTGATTCATTCTGACTACATGGTCCAGCTTCTTCAAGGAAGAGTCAATGCAGTGTGTGTGTATTTGAGAACTGTTGATTTTCACAGTGACACCATCTATCACTTTATGGGCTGGAACCTGGGCTGTCCTGAGCGCATGATCGACACAGCTGAGAGGGTGGCAGCAGAGGTGGCTCTGTAATGCATTTCCACCACCTCACACTATGGGGAAGTTGGGAGGTAAACCAGTCCCCGGTACAAGTTTGAGCAGCCATATGGTTGTTCTAACTTTCTCTGTCAGGAATGTTCCATCTTAGAATTATTGGAATGCATCGTGCTCCTGCTCTGCCTTCTTCTCTTAATGCCAGCTGAGGATTTCCAAATGCTTCCTATGGCTTGGACTGCCTGATTAAAGCTCCTTTAGGTTGCCTTTGTGCCACTCCAGTAAAGGCAATTTAATTAGGGCCAAGGATCTTATGTACTTTCTTGTCTCATATGTGCATTGACAGCTCACTGAATGGATCAGCTCACATTGTGTTTTGCAGAGCCAATCCAGACTTCTTGCACGTTATTTAGGTTTTGTTTGAACTGAAGATATTCTGCATTGCCCGGTCTCCATTTATTGGGGTAGACTATCAGACCTGGCTGTTCTGGCCCTTTTTTCACCACCTGAGAAATGCAAAATAGCCGTGGACCTGCCGAGTTAAATTCCCCAAGTGGAGGGGAATTCTCAATTGTGAGAAAACTGTCTGAGTTAGCTCTTCCACCGCAAGACATAGTGAGTTTTGGAGGATAGCCTGAGGAGAAGAGCTCGGCTATACCAGGTCACAGACATTGGGATGACAGCCAGCCATTATAAATTAGAGCAAGCTGGGAGCTCTTCTAGCTTATGTTGGAGCTGGGCAAGCTTGAGAATAGGGTGAACATAACTGGCTCTCTAATGGTCCTACTCCTCTCATGCACCAAGTGGATCCTTGGCACGGGAGAGAATTTATCCAGACTATGGATAAATCATAGAATTGTAGGACTGGAAGGGAGCTTGAGAGGTCATCTAGTTCAATCCCCTGCACTCACGGCAAGACTAGGTATTATCTGAACCATCCCTGACAGAAGTGTGTGCACGCTGCTCTTAAAAATCGGCAGTGACAGAGATTCCACAACCTTCCTAGGCAATTTATTCCAGTGCTTAACTACCCTGAGAGTTAGGAAGTCTTTCCTAATGTCCAACATAAACCACCTTGCTGCAAGGTAAACCCATTGCTTCTTGTCCTATCCTCAGAGGTTAACGAGAACAATTTACCTCCCTCCGCTTTGTAACAACCTTTAATGTACTTCAGAACTGTTATCATGTCCCTCATCAGTCTTCTCTTCTCCAAACTAAACAACCCAATTGTTTTCAATCTTTCCTCAGAGTTCATCTTTTCTAGACTTGTATTCACTTTTGTTGCTCTTCTCTGGACTTTCTTCAATTTCTCCACATCTTTCCTGAAATGTGGCACCCAGAACTGGACACAATGCTCCAGATGAGGCCTAATCAGCAGAGCAAAGTGGAAGAATTACTTCTTGTGTCTTGCTTGCAACACTCCTGCTATTACATCCCAGAACGATGTTTACTTTTTTTCAACAGTTTTACACTGTTGACTCCTATTTAGCTTGTGATTTACTATGACCCCCAGATCCCTTTCCACAGTATTCCTTCCTAGACAGTCATTTCCCATTTTTCATGTGTGCAACTGATTGTTCCTTCCTAGGTGGAGTACTTTGCATTTGTCCTTATTAAATGTCATCCTATATAGTTCAGACCATTTCTTCAGTTTGTCCAGATCATTTTGATTTTTAATCCTATCCTCCAAAGTGTTAGCAACCCTTCCCAGCTTGGTATCATCCACAAACATTATAAGTGTAGTTTCTATGCCATTATCTAAATCATTGATGAAGATGTTGAACAGAACCAGAGCCAGAACCAATTTCTGCAGGACCCCACTAAATATGCCCTTCCAGCTTGACTTTGAACCACTGATAATTACTCCCTGGGAACAGTTTTCCACCCACTTTATAGTAGCTCCGTGTCAGTTGTATTTCCCTAGTTTGTTTCTGAGAAGATGATGCGAGACAGCATCAATAGCATTACTAAGTCAAGATATACCACATCTACTGCTTCCCCACTATCCAAAAGGCTTGTTACCCTGTCAAAGAAAGCTATTAGGTTGGTTTGACACAATTTCTTCTTGACAAATCCATGCTGACTGTTACTTATCACCTTGTCACTCTCTAGGTGTTTGCAAATTGGTTGCTTAATTATTTGGTCCATTATCTTTCTGGGTACTGAAGTTAAGCTGACTGGTTTGTAATTCCCTCGGTAGTCCTTATTCCCCTTTCTGTAGATGGGCACTATATTTGCCCTTTTCCAGTCCTCTGGAATCTCTCCCATCTTCCATGACATTTTGAAGATAATCACTAATAGCTCAGATATCTCCTCAGTCAGTTCCTTGAATATGCTAGAATGTATTCCATCAGGCTTGGGTGACTTGAAGAAATCTAACATGCCTACGTAATTTTTAACTTGTTTTTCCCCAATCAGGAGTTGCTTTTGAATTTGAATGAATATTGGCAGAATCTCTATCCTCTCTTACCTCCCCAAACAGACCATATTTATTTACTTCTAAACAGAAGAAAGAAAGATATGGAAGGCCCGGAAAGGAAAATGGACTTACATCTACTCTTGCCACTTGACAATAATTTTACATTGCTTAGAGCGTGATTCCACTGTGAAAACTGACTGTTAAAATAGGATTGTCGGGTTCTAATAGTTATTATCTCACTGAGCCTATTACAAATCTAGTCAGTTTATAGATAAAAATATGTAAAATATTATAATTCTATGGGACTGTGTATATGTAAGTGATTCCATAATAGGAAGACAACAGGGTTCCAGAGGTGAAGGTTGTTATGCACTGCAAATAACTTCCAGCGTGCAATTCATCATGCAGCTCTTAACTGAAGAGAGAACATCATTTGACTTCCAGGATCTTTATTCCTGGTAACGGTGAGAGAGAAAATAGGAACCCAGCTTGACTCTCAGAACCCAGTTTGAGTTTTCAGGACTCATGGTTACAGAAAACCGTCTCTTTCCATAGAAAGTGTGGATATTTAATGTCAAAGCAGTGAGCTACAAGAACATGGAACCCTATGGTGATATTTTTAGAGAGTCGCTTTTCAGCACAGAATTGTAGTTTAAAACCTTGTAAGATTCCCATGACTTCAAGGAACAGAATAAGGTTCTTATAGTATGCCTGTCACTCAAAGATCTCAATATGCTTTATAAACTTTAATTAGACTTGCAAACTCAGCCAAGTCATCTCAACCTGCCTTGGCTTCAGTTTACAGTTGTAAAGATATGTACAGTGACTTGCCAAAGGTAGCTCTGCAGATCAACAAAATAGCCAAGTCTAAAACCAGAGGTGCTATCTCCCAGTCCCCTCTTCTAACCATTAGCCAGTACTCCCAAGCTGAATATAAATAGCCACTTTAGTAATTTAGTTACTTGCTGGCATGTTAATTAAGGCTACACACACAGACCAGCCTTTAATTTGCTATGCCTGCCTTTTTCCTTTCTCCTCCTCCCCCCTTTTTAAGTAAGAACATCTGTTTTCATGTTTCTTGCCTTTTTGGATTGTATGTCTCTTGTGATTGGATTATAATGGAGAACAGATTACTAGTATAGAAAGAAAGGAGCTGGAAATTGTACAGCTGTACCTTGTACTTGGAAAAGAATGTTTTCTGTGTTTTTCGTTTGGACTAGCTAAAGCCTTACAAATTTACCACATAACTGGTATATAACACTTTTAAGAATGCAGCCTTTAATTTCTACTTTGGAAATTAAATATTCATGCAATGGATTACTCTCTTTCATATTAAATTCTCTGGAGTAATCTTCCACGTTTTCAAGTTGTAGTTAAATTATATCACTTTAAAATCAATAACATTTATTTCCCCATGGTATCAATTTCAAGCTATTCAATAACCTTAAGAGGAAATAATTATAGGGAAGTTACATAAGCACATGCCTGAGAGGTCTTAATGATGAATAGAATGGAAGGAAAGGCTAACAGTAAACCTGGAAAGAGTATCCAATATTGATTAAAAGATTTTCTAGTTCCAATTATTTTAATCCTATCTGAAAAACTCCTTAACAATTTTGTTTTGATTGTTATGATGAAACTAAACCATTCATCAACACTTCTGCATTTACTTTCCCTAGAATTACATATATCTAAGTAATAATAAGGAGAATAAAAGCATAGTAGTACTGTATTTTATTTTCAGAGTTTTCTCCCTTGTTACCCCTGTCCCTATTAGAGCTGGGTGAATACTGCAAAAACAAATGACAGGAGAAACAAAGGCTCCTACATAGGTGTAAGTCAGGACTTGAGTTAATGAAGTTGCCACAAGGGAAAATAGTTTAAGTCACAGGAGACTCAGGCTTGTTGTCTATGACTACTTTATTATACCTTTATAAAACAAATTATCTTCCACAGTATCTTCTCTTCTTGTGTTTTTCTGCAGGTATTTTAGTAAATGAAGTTGCTTTTAGGAATGTTTGCCAGAGCAGTGAATTTTAAGGAAGTATGACAGAAGACTTTAAAAAAACTTATAATTTATTATTATTAATATTCTTCTGATTATAAGTATTATATTCAACCACCCCTGGAGCAGAATCATGAAATGTGACTTATGCACTCAGTCAACACAGCACAAATTTTGGATGTCCAATACTGAATATTTACATTGAATTGTTCATGAATACACAAACCAAGAACTATGCAAAGATACTATTCACAAATCATTTCTAGTGCTAAACAAATCTGAGGAAATTACAATCTGTTTGAAAAGAATACATTGTGAATTATTTGCCAAGTTTTATTTCATTTATGGCATCACGAATTCAAGAAAATCAAACTGATGGAACAGACATCCTTTTGTTGGTAAAAGTATGAGATCCTTGAGTAGGAACTATTCACTCCTGCATAGTAGAAGAGAGCTTACAAAATTGGAGGAGGAAGAGTTATCCCCTGTAACTCGAGAGGCTGTTCAGGTTGTCTGCAGCCAGAGTTTTGCAGATGAACAGAAAGCAGACCCCAGTCTAGGAAGCATCTGTGTGTTGGGTACATCCTCAAGAGGACCCCACTGAGGGGAAGTGAGGAAGGATATTTTCAAGAGAAAGGGCAATTGTACAGGGAAGCTCCCATGAGAAAAGATAAAAGCCCTAGGAAAATTTAGAAGCAACTGGTTGTGCCTGCCACAGACCAGAGGGAGTTAATGTTGCTAGAACATGATTGTCCTTTTACTTCTCATTTGAGGGCATAGAGAAGGTATGATAGATAATAGAAGAATTTTTACTGGCCAGGGACACAGAATTGTGTAGGAGCCTATTGCAGGTCCTGTGCATTATGTCAAAAGAGAAAGATACCCCCGGACCCCAAGAAGTCACTTTATTGCCCTTGCCTGTGATGCAAGAGGCACTTTATATAGTAGCACTGGACACTATGGGCTCTATGATGCATCCTACTCAAAGGGGGAAAAATATATCTTGGTGGTAGTGGATTTTGCTGCTAGATACCCCAAAGCATTTCTAACTAACACAGAGCCTGCTTCTGTGGCAAAAGCCCTTTTCCCTATTTTTAGCTGAATGGGTTTCCCTAAAGTGATTATATCTTATTGTGCGTCAAATTTCATGTCCCAGCTATTCAGTGAATTATGAAAATTGTGTGGAGAGAAACAGCAAAAGGCTGCCCCATATCACCCAGAGACGAATGGTTAGGTAGAGAGGTTCAGTGGGACACTGAAATCAATGTTGAGAATGTATGTGAACAAGGGCAGATCTACAATGCCAGCAAAATTTGGCGGCCGTCAATGGGAGTTATGTAAGCTAGGCAGAGTATCTTGCGTAACTCCCATCGACTTCATAACTTCCCGTTAGTGTGCCGTCTCCACTGCGCTGCACTGACAGGAAATGCATTCCCATCAATGCAGTGCTACGCTTTTTTTGGAGGTGGCTTTAGTAGATCGATTTCCAGATCGACTGAACGTGTCTTCACTGCCACTCAATCGATCTGGAAAAATTGATCTGATGGCGGGGAATTTGCCACCATCAGTGTGTACATAGCCCAAGAGAGCCAGTGACTGGGATGAAATGTTACTCTGTCTGTTATTTGCTTATAGGGAGGTTTCCCAGGAATCCACAGGGTTTGCCCCAATTTGACCTTCCTTACAGAAGGAAGGTGAGAGGACCCCTAGCTCTCATCAAGACTTCTGGGAAAGGGACAGTGAGGCAGAGGGGAAAACAGTAACTGAAAAGATACAGTGACTCAACAGTTAAAAGATATGATGGAGGTGGTTCAAACTAGCCTCAAGGACAGCCAATTCAAACAAAAGCCCTGGTATGATAAACATGCTTTTAAATGCTCTTTTGAGGTAGGGGAGTTGGTGCTGGTGCTTAACCTTGCGAAAAAAATGCAAAAAACTAACAGGAGGGACCCTGTGAAGTGGTAGAAGAGGTGATGAGTGTATATATCATGTTAAAAAGACCTCACAGGTCTGCTGCCCCACAGCTGATGCACATGAATAGGTTTAAAGCTTATCACAGTTGGGAAGCAATGGTAAACATGATTTGCTGTGTTGAAAAGGAAACTGAGGAGTCACACCTCATTGATTTAATGGCTGAATGTCAAAATGACTCATCACTTGACAGTATTGAAATATGCAGTGATTTAATGTTAATTGAAAAGGCAGATGTATTGTTTGTGCTACAAATGCACAAACAAGTGTTTTCCAGTAAGCCAGGGAGGACTCTTGCATTGACCCATAAAAGCATCAGTAAAAACTCACAGCTTGCACCCAGCCGGCCTACTATATCACTGGCAAGGCACCAGAGCAAATTCACACAGAAATACAAAGAGTCTGACAGTTCCTACACATCTCTGGTAGCCTTGGTCCCCAAGAAAGACAAAACTGATTTTGTATTGATTAAAGGAAACTCAGTGATGTCACTATTCCAGATTCTCATCCAATGCCCAGAATTCATCAGATGCTGGATATTTTGAGCAAGGCTAGATATCTTAGCACTGACTTTGTAAAAGGTCATTGGCTGATATCTTTAGACAAAGATTTACAGAAAAAAAATCTGCTATGGGACTGTATTAATTCAAAATATTACCTTTGGATTAATTAATTCAGGAGCCACTTTTCAGAGGCTGGTCAACTGCGTGTTACCCAGATTACAGGACTTCACGAGGGCCTATGATGATGACATTGCAATCTCTAGTAACTCTTGGTCTGATCACAAGAAACACTTGGGGATTATACTGACAAAACTCAAAAAGGCAGGCCTAACTATAAAATCCTCTAAGTGTAAAACAGAAGCAGTAAATTATCCTTTTTTAGGTCATTGGAGCAGTTAGATCTCTCCCAATTCCTTAAAGGTAGAAGTCACTGTAAAATGGCCTGTTCCCCAAACTAAAAAGCAGTTAGTGTCTACACTGAAGTGCTATAGTGGTGTTCAGCTGAACTGCCACTATACCTTTTCATAAGAACATAAGAACAACCATACTGGGTCAGACGAATGGTCCATCTCGCACAGTATCTGGTCTTCTAACACTGGCCAATGCCAGTGGGAATGCTTCAGAGGGAATGAACTGAACAGGTAATCAACAAGCGAACCATCCCATCGCTCACTCCCCGCTTCCGGCAAACAGCAATCCCTGCCCATCCTTACTAATAGCCATTGATGGACCTATCCTCCATGAATTTATATAGGTTTTTTTTTAACCTTGCTACAGTCTTGGCCTTCACAATGTTCTCTGGCAAGGAGTTCCGTAGTTTGACTCTGCCGTTGTGTGAAGAAATACTTCCTTTTGTTCGTTTTAAACCTGCTGCCTATTTATTTCATTTGGCAACCTCTAGTTCTTATGTTATGAGAAGGAGTAAATAACACTTCCTTATTAATTTTCTCCACACCGGTCATGATTGTATAGACCACCATCATATCCTCCCTTAGTTGTTTCTTTTCCAAGCTGAAAAGTTCTAGTTTTATTAATCACTCCTCATAGTGAAACTGTTCCATACCCCTAATCATTTTGGTTGCCCTTTTCTGTACCTTTTCCAATTCCAATATATCTTTTTTGAGATGGGGTGACTAGATCTGCATACAGTATTCAAGATGTGGGCATACCATGGATTTATAAAGAGACAATATAATATTTTTTGTTTTACTATCTATCCTTTTCCTAACGATTCCCACCCAACATTCTGTTAGCTTTTTTGACTATATTGTTTCAAATGTAGACGAGTCCAAAGAAACCAAGCAATTTGATTTCTGTGATGGGTCCTGGCCAGGTCGGCCAGTAAAAAGCTTGAAAGAAGACGGTGGGTGAGAAGAATCGTTTTGAACAAAGACTGTACTTTGCTAGATAATTTAGATTTTTAAAACCATGTTTGCACTTGTATTTGCTTGAAACCGTTTCTTCCTTTATTTCTTTTACTTGGTATCACTTAATCCATGCTCTTTTGTTAATAAATTTGTTTTGCTTTCATTATAAATCATCAGTGCTGGGTAAATTCAGTAAAGTGTGTGCTCCTAGAAAGCTGAGCTGTTTGAATGTTTTACTTTCTCCGTATAGGCAGCAAACCTGATACTTTTACTGCAAGGGTCCAGCATGAGGGACTGGTCCTTGCAATAAGATGATTTTGGGGTGAATTTGGGACTGGAAGGGTACTAAGTTCAGCCTGTAAATAGTATTCAAATTGGGCAAAGACAGGGCAAGGCTTGTGGGCTGCTGACAGGCTGATGGGGTCAGAGATCTGAAACAAAGCTGCACAATCACAAAACATCCAGGGTTACAAGGCAGACATTGACTGAACCCCTTACTGGCCTGGTGAATCCCAAAACGTCACAGTAATGCTACACATTTTTGTACTAGTAACAGTTTCCATAGTTTAAAAAAGCATAGTACAGCCCTTACTGTATACTCAGTACAAGAAATCTAATGATCCTTCTGTGATATAGAATAACATCAAAATATGTCTAATTACTGCCTATTTATGAATCCCTAGAGTCAGAAGTTTTTATTTACTCATCTTGAAATGAAAAGATACTTTTCTCACCACTGGAGATCTCTCTCATCTCTCTCTCAGCTCTGTTCCTCCACATGTGGAAAGAAAAATAGTAACATTTTTGCTCCCTACTTTTTAAAAATGATCAGTGTTTTTCAGGGTAAGGACTGCAACAACGGGCATGGTTTTTAGAAGCTGATATGGAGAACAACTCCCAAGCAATAAGGCTCAGTTCCACACGGGGAATGGAATCTTACTACCTACAATGGCATTGAATGGAGAGGATTGCTGACAGGATCCTCTCCATGAGGCCCCTTGACTAGGGAATGTATTCTCTCCCCAGCAGTTTATCAAAGAAGCTACAGGTTGTTGGTTTTTTTGTCATTGAGGGCATATTCAAAGCCCATTTATTTGTTCAGTTTTGGAGGGGGTTGAGTTGTCTAAGTGGATGGGGAGTTGGAATTTTTCCCTTTGAAGCATTGGAAGGAGTCCTTTATTATTAATTATTTGTATTACTGTAGCTCCAAGGAACTGTAGCCAGAGAAAAGGACACCCCTCCTCCCATCTCTGTGTTAGGCACTATACAAAACAGAACCAAAAAAGAGCCAGTCTGAATAGGGCAGAGAAAGTCCAGTCAAATCTGGA
Source organism: Emydura macquarii macquarii (assembly GCF_026122565.2). Classification (NCBI taxonomy): domain Eukaryota; kingdom Metazoa; phylum Chordata; order Testudines; family Chelidae; genus Emydura; species Emydura macquarii. The sequence goes on from NW_027132559.1 coordinate 21,564,510, forward strand.
AGAAATTTTCCTAAAGTCCCTGTTTTAGCTATTTCTGCCCCCTCCCAGCTACATCCAGAGGCTTCTGCTATAGTTGTTAGCTCTGTTATGTTAATTGCTTAAGATTTGCTACTTAGCAGGGCCCTTAGAGCTCACTACAAGTGCTTTTTATATTTATAAACATTGAAATGTTTATTGCATCCTGTAATGACAGGCACTCACCCCTGGAACACCAAGGGAGCCCACTGTGAAACCACAGCTACATCACAGCCTCAGTTTCCCCTAGTGTGCTTTCAATGAGTTAATTAAGGCTTGTATACAATAAATAAATTAGCCCCCTGAAGGGGCATTGTTCAGTCAACCACCAAACATGCTATGTAAACAAGCCTTCTCCTACTGCTGTAAACCCTGGGGCTTCTCCACTGCCTGGAGCTCTGCAATCTCTACCCTGAGTCAGCAGGGGACCTCTCAGTCCTGCCTGATTGGAGTATGTAGTGTCTCTCCCTCTGGCACTCACTGATGCAAACATGCATACACACAGACTTTCTTTCTGTCTGTCTGTCTGTCTGTCTGTCCTGGAAGTGGTTCCTCCCACCAGGAGCTTCTGCTTTCAAGGGAGACACAGTGGGAGAAGTTTCCTAGCCAACTCCCCTAAGAAAGGAGGGAGGGATGGAAGGAAGGAAGGAAGGAAATGCACTTGCACTTCCTCCTCCTCTACCTTCTTCTCCTTTTGGCTCTTGCCTAAGCCTTTATAACCTTTATCAGGCCCACATGTTTCTTAACTAATTAACTGCTTAACCATGTAGCCATCCACAGGTGGACCTGGGTTGGCTCTTTCTCCTTAGCAGAAGTTGTTGCAGGGAAGAAGGTTGGCTAATCCCCTCAGAGTACCAGCCCCTATGATACCCTCTTACAGAATTTAGCAGTAGGCAGATTCTACTTGTGTGTGTGTGCGCTAGAGTTCCGTGAGGCACACTGACACCCAGGGATCACTGGGGTTGGGTAGTTTATCACCACACGCTGCTTGTGCCAGTGAAGACTCCATATTTATTCAAGAAAGCAGAGACCCCATGTGGAAGTTCTAACAAGTTGGTTGTTTACCTCAGCACTTCTATCACTCAGAAGAAAAGTGAGCTGTTTTTGAGTGAGTGCAGATGAACACAATCATAACCAATGGGCTTGTTTCAACCCAACTTAAAAATAATCAGCTCCCAGGCCACCCTGTGCTAGCCAGTCTTTCTGGCTTATACCCTAGGTTATTTCCTAAAGCAAGAAGATTTTTTTACAGAGATTTACAACCAAAGCTGGCTGTCCCAATCACAGCGTCTTTCATCTGGCTCTACAGAAGAAAAGCCTTTTCTCCAAACAGCCTCCATTCTTGTGAGGGGTGATCTTTTCTAAGAGCACACTTTGTCTCCACCTAAAGTCCTTTTGGCTTCCTAGGGTGGGATTTCAAAAGTATTCAGCAGTGGACTAACTTTGTTCCTAAGGAGGTCAATAGGCATGTTTATTAGCAATTGGAATATTAAAACAGTTTGTCTTGATTCTTATTGGCCACATTGTGAATTTCTATTGTTCATTTTCTCTTTATGGCTTTTATATATGCTGTTAAGCTCCATGTTGTTTACAATCTATAATGAATGCAGTTAGAGATTTGGTAATGAAATGTTGTCGTTAGGATGTTAAAAAACAAACAAAACATCTGTCACTTCAACTACTTAGAAATAATATTGTGAAATTTTTTGGCATTAATGTAAACACAAAAAAATATTTATAAAACTTCTGGTCAGAAGCATAAAGAAATGGCTTGCTGCAATAGCTGATGCTGCTTCCATTAGCTTTCAACATGCAATTTAAGGCTATATTTACATTAATAATCTGTATGTGAGCAAGAGTAGTTCCCTCCCATTTTTGCCATCTGCTAGGAAAATAAATTCTACTGTGGACATAGTTTCCTCTTCAAGAGTTTCCAGAGAGAAGCTATGCAATTAGTGTCTGGCATTGGGCAATATATTACTAATATATGGAATTAGGAGATTAAATAGTACAAACATAAGAACAGCTATATTGGGTCAGAACATCTAGCCCAGTATCTTATCTTCTGACAGTAGCCAATGCCAGACACTTCAGAAGGAATGAACAGAACATAGCAATTATTGAGTGATCCACCCCCAGCATCCAGTAGTCAGAGGCATAGCCATCTTGGCGAATAGCTATTGGCTAAATTCCTTTTTGAATCCAGTTATACTTTTGGCCTTCATGACATCTCCTGGCAACCAGTTCCACAGGTTGACTGTGCGCTGTGTGAAGAAGTATTTCCTTATGTTTGTTTTACACCTATTGCCTATTAATTTCATTGGGTGACCCCCTGTTCTTGTGCTATGTGAAGGGGTAAATAACGCTTCCTTATTCACTTTCTCCAAACCAGTTATAATTTTATAGATCTCTATCATATTCCCCTTAGACTGTTCATCTTGGAAGAGAGATGACTATCTTTCTAATCTCTCCTCATACAGAAGCTGTTCCATACCCCTAATTATTTTTGTTGCCCTTCTCTGAACCTTTTCCATTTCTAATATATCTTTGTTGAGATGGAGTGACCAGAACTGCATGCAATATTTAAGGTGTGGGCATACCATGAATTTATATAGTGGCAGTATATTATTATCTATCCCTTTTCTAATGGTTCTAACGTTGTTAGCTTTTTTGACTGCTGCTGCACATTGAGTGGATGATCTCAGAGAACTATCCACAATGACTCTACAATCTTTTTCTTGAGTGGTAACAGCTAATTTAGACCTCATCATTTTGTATGTAGAGTTGGGATTATGTTTCCCAATGTGCATTTGTGATACTGACAGACCAGCCAACCTGTGTATGACCTATAAAAACTTAACAGGAGGCATTACAATTGTAATAAAGACAATTTACTTGTAAAGAGATGTACTAGACTAGCAATCATTAACCTGTTCATTTGTAGTAATAGAAATCAAGGGTAGAGTCTAAGTATATCTGTCTGTGTTTACAAATATCATGTTAGTTAGATGTTTAACAATGTAACCAAATTAGCTTGTAGATGCTAATTCCCTTTTATGTCTTAATTGCCTTACATGACGTATGTGAATGGTTCAGTTAACTTAGGATCAAAGATGTGAAATACTGCAGGAAAAATACTAATATTGTCTACAACTTAAATATCTCTGTTATAATGAATGACTGACTGTTGTTTTATAGTGTAACTGGATTACCTGTGTATGCATAGGAAGTTGAATGTTAACTTCAAAAGTGATGTGTTCAACAAAGAAGTGCTCAAAACACTTAACAGCCCTCTTCAGCTACAAAAGAGAAACTTTGGGCCTGATTCTTTCATCTCAGCTCTGCTTAAACTTTGAACAGGGGAAATGTAAGCCATAGGACTGAAGCTATGTACACACTGACGGCAGCAAATTCACTGCCGTCAGATCGATCTATCCAGATCAATTGAGCAGAAGTGAAGACCCACTCAATCAATTTGGAAGTCGATTCAATTAAATCACCTCCTCAAAGGCGTAGCACTGTGTCGACAGAAATGCATTTCCCATAGGCGCAGCGCCTATGGAGCTAGTGGAGACGGCGCACTAAAGGGAAGTTAAAGTAGCTTACATAACTCCCGTCGACTGCCGCTGAATTTCTGGGTAAGTGTAGACTAGGCCTCAAATCTTCCAAGCAGTCTTTTGGAATATCCTGGAAAATGTGGGGAATGACTTAAACAGACTTTACATGAAAGCTGCCTTTGGATTTTGACCTGTTTGCAAACCAGCACACATAAAATCACTGCTTATAATCCTGATCTCTGAGCACTGAAAATTACTTTTGTAAATATATGATTCCATAATCATTTATAATGCTATTCTTTCTTTTTTCTTTCATTAATAAATCTTAGATTTAGTTAATAAGAATTGGCTGTAAGCATGTATTTGGGTAAGATCTGAAATATTCATTGACCTGGTGGATAATGTGTCCGATCCTTTGGGATTGGTAGAACTTTTAAGTATGGAATAGTGTTTCAATAACCTCTCTAATATATTAGACTTGGGCTGGAATGCTAAAAGGAACTGTATTTGGCTTTTTGTTAACCAGTGTGGTATTTCAGAAGCACTTTTGTTACTGGTTTGGTGAATCTAGTCATAGATTAAACTACCAGTTTTGGAGATTGTTTGCCTTATTTCTTGAAGTCTGCCCTCAGTGTGGCATTCTCAGTGTGGCTCATCCAGGCACCGTGGTCACAGCATTACTTTTTCTTTATCGACATTGAATTTCATCTGCCATTTTGTTACCCTGTCACTCAGTTTTGTGAGATCCTTTTGTAACTTTTAGGTACATCTAAAGCAGACTGCAATCTTGAGTAATTTATTATCATCTACAAACTTTGCCACCTCACCGTTTACCTCCTTTTCAAGATCATTTATCAATATGTTAAACAGCACAGGTCCTAGTACAAACCCATAGGAGACCACCCAATTTACCTCTCTCAATTGTGAAAACTGACCATTTATCCCTCACCTTCCCTCATATCCCACAACTCCTTACTTTGCTTAAGACACATTGGTATGGTGCCTTGTCAAAGGCTTTCTGAAAATTCAAGTACACTATATTGACTGGATCACTCTTGTCCATATGCTCATTGACCTCTTCCCTTCTCAGATAATTCTAATAGATTGGTGAGGCATGATTTTCCTTTACAAAAGCCGTGTTGAATTTTCCCTAAGGTATCGCATTCATCTGTGTGTATGATAATTCTGTTGTTTACTATAGTTTCAACCAATTTGTCTGTACTGAAGTTAGACTTACTGGCTGGTAATTGCCAGGATTGCCTCTGGAGCTTTTTTAAAAATCTGCATTACATTAGCTATCCTCCAGTTATCAGGTATCGAGGCTTACTTAAGCAACAGGTTACATGCCACAACTAGTAGTTCTCCAGTTTCATATTTGAGTTCCTTCAGAACTCTTGGGTGCATACCATCTGGTCCTGGTAACTGTTTAATTTATCAATTTGTGCTAAAACCTTCTCTAATGACACCACAATCTGGGACAATTTCTCAGATTTGTCACCTAAAAGAATGGCTCGTGTGTGGGAACCTCCCTCACATCCTCTGATGTAAAGAATTCAATTAGATTCTGATGTACTTATAAAAAATTGCTGATAGTTTTTGTGTCTTTTGCAAGCTGCTCTTCAAATTATTTTTTGGCCTGCATAATTATACTTTTATAGCCTGACTTGCCATAGTTTATGCTTCTTTCTATTTTCCTCAGAAGGATTTTACTTCCAATTTTGAAATGATGCCTTTTTGTCTTTAACTACCTCTTTTACTCAGTTGTTTAGCCATGGTGACATCTTTTTGGTCCTTTCTCTCTTTTTTTTATTTGGGGTATACATTTAATTTGAGCCTCTATTATGGTGTTTTTCCATGCAGCTTGCAGGCATTTCACTTGTGATTATTCCTTTTAATTTCCATTTAACTAGCTTCTTCACTTATTTGTAGTTTCCCATTTTGAAGTTAAATACTACTGTGGTGGGCTTCTCTGGTATTTTCCCCTCTGTCCTCCCCTCCCCCCAGCATGTTAATTTAATTGTATTATGACTGCTGTTACCAAGCAGTTCAGCTATATTCATCTCTTGGACCAGCTCCTGTGCGCCACATAGGATTAAAACTGATTTAAGGCATATCCAAGCATTGACACACAAAATGATGAGTGATACTTAGCTATTGGTGTCACATAGGCTACTTGCTTGTATCTCTGAGAAATGGCATCTCAAAATGGAACCAGGAAGGCAACAAGAAAATGTGATTTTCATTACTGAAAGGAATGAAACAGCAAATGGAGGCAGAAGAATATGCATTGTTATGTACTAGCTAGCAATAAACAATTGGCGACATTCTAGTATTGTACAGAAAGTAGAGACAGTGATTGAAGTTGGTGCATACATCATTGTGGAAGAGAGCAAAAGGAGGAGAAGTTGCCAACAAGAACAAAATAGCCTAATCCTCCTCTTCAAACCCTTCCTGCTCCTCAGTCGAGATAAGTCAGATCTATTAACGGGGGAAATCTTGTTGTTTCCAGCCCCCACCTTCCATTCAGCACCTTGTAAGCACTTATCTATATTTCTAAAAATGCATTATGTAATGTCCTTGTAGATTACTTAATGGGATAATTTAGACTTACTGGCCTTGTCTAGACTAGACCTCCCACCCACCCCCTTCAGCTTTCCCTAGCATTAGTTCAGTTAGTACCATGTAAATAGTGGTAGGAACACACCTTGAGACATGTAGGACTTAATTTTCTGGGGTGCAGAGGATCTCCAGCTCTTACCAACTGCTCTCTACAGTTCTCTGCACTTCTGAAATATCAGTCCAGAGGCATTTCACATTGGGCACCCACAAACTGAGGTACTAGAGATTAAAAACTATCCTTGAAAATGTGGGCCTTCTCTCTCAAGATGCAAGCTGGACTGTAAGTAACACTCGGATCTTCTGGTTCTTAACCCCGTTCATTAATTACAGGACTGTTCTAGCCCAATTTTTTCATATAAAAAATCAATAAACAATTATGTGTTCAGTAAAATGAACAGTCCTCCATTTGATTAACACAATACCATTTTTTACTTTCCCTTACATTTTAAAAAATGAATCTCAAAATACACAGTTAAAAACAAGGGGATGGGGAGAAAAGACAAGACAGAAGAGAAATATATTGTTTAGATTTGATAAAATTAAGAATTTCAGGTGGCAAAATACAGATTCTGTTCCAGTTATGGGAGATGATGGCATGCTCTTGTCTAACTTTATTAGCATCAGTGAGAATTGTTTCCGTTGGGGGGGGAAGAGACCCCTTTATAAATAAATACAGGCCTGAGTAAGTATTGGATTAAAAACAGAGTGAAGATCTCAGCCTCTGGCTCTGTAGTTATAGGAATTCAGCAATGATTTGTGGTTTATGGTGGAGAAGGAGGACTAGATGCAATTAGAGATGGAAATACACTTGTTCATCTAACACCAACCTATAGTAATATAGGCGAATGCATATGAACTTCGACATATTCTATTTAGAATTCATTTATGTAGAGTTAAAAGGAAGTAAAATGATAAAATAGATACCCTTCTGTACTTACACCAAGTTACAAACCCTGTAAAGCATACCGATCACATGGAAACAAGCTATGGAGTTTATTGTGAATACGTCCCACCCCTTAATCTTTCACAGTGACAGAGCTGTTTGGAGCAAACCCTGTGCATTGCCACTGTGGCAGTAAAACTCATATTAACACAGAGTGCTAGTGTTAGTCCCCCTTTAGTGCCTAGACTATGTGTAGATGTTTACAAGTCTGCTACTGATCCAGAGGTCCCATGTTCAGTCACAAAGATCAATAATTAAAATATACTCCACTTATGTGATCAAAATTGTATTCATGCAAGCTAAAGAATACCCTCTCCAAAGATCTGAGACCTGTAATTGGCAGATTGAACAGGGCACAAGACAAATGTGCAGAAAATATTCTAAAATCTTTGCTTAGTAAGCTTAGCTTTAGCCACAGTACAATAAATCCTGATTTTACAGGACACTGACATCCTAGGTTTATGAAAATCTTTGGTTGAAATAATCAGGAGTTTCAGTGATGCTAAACTATACAGGGCACCTCCTAAGAGCCACAGGGACAGGACCATGAAGGAGTCACACAGAAAATTAGCTTCAGACAAGCAGAATTTAGGAAAATTCAGATTATGAAAAGACACTGGAAAACTGAGATGACATTTTGGTCCTATGATTTTTACTCTCTTCTCTTTCATTAATTTATATAATTCAATTTGCAAGGGGGGTTGAATTTTTGCTCTAATTACCACAGTGGAAAAACTCCACTGGAAAAAAAAAATCACTTACAGCAGTACAACTGAGAACAGAATTATTTATTTCCATGTTGTTACCTCAGTACAGAAAAGAGCAGAATTTGGTTGAGTGAGAGGGAATTATTTCCCCCCAAAGATGTTCTCTATTTGCTGAAGAGAGAAAAGCAGTGACAGAACAATATGTGTGAGATAAAAGAAACAGCATTTTGGAAAGAAAATGCATCTTAGTTTCAAGTTGCCACAGGCTTATAAATAAATATAGTGCACAAGTTGACCACACACTAACTTATACCTGAGCTTTTCCCAGTTATTTCTCTATGTGATGGAAATGTTAGCAAAACGCTAAGCTGGAGGCCCAGTGAAGAATGTAAAATTGAAATAATTGGGCCAAACCGTCCCCAACAAGGAATCAAGGCTGCCATAGGCCTATGGGTCCAGTTATAGCAGTATTCCTCCTGGGCAGAAGATTCCTCAGGTGGCATAGGGCCACAGCAGCAACTCCTGTACCACTTTTTTGTTCCTGGTGCAGATACATGACCAGTAGGAGTAGGGAATTGTACTCAAGCAATCCTGAGCTACTGGAATGACCCTTTGGCAGAGAGAGCAAATTAGAGCAGCCTTCAAGGGTCTTGCTTGGTGCAGAGTGACTCCTTAGGAGCAGGTGGGCATAAAATGTTATCTTAAACCCACTGTTGCAGCCCTTCACTGCGTCTATTGTGTTCAGTAGAGTTTGGTGAATTCCTTAAAGAAAATTGATTACATAATGTCACCTGAATAAGTAGCTGAATTTTCTTCACTGCTTTTGCCTTTCCTTCTCCCTTGTGTGCCATTTCTAGACACATTTTGGCAAATTTTGAATTCAAACAGAAGTATTGTATCAGAAATGTGACTTTAAGAGAGACACTGAGCCGGTCAGGGCAGGGGAATATACCACAGGAGTTCTGTGACTAAAATTGTGAGCATTAAATACTTACAACGAACTGCTCGCAAGTTATGTGAAAGATGAAAAGTTGCAAGAAGTATCCAGTACATAAATTTGAATAGTGAATAAGTCTGAGAAAATGAAGCATCTTGTGGATATTTTATGGAGCGAGAGACAGTGTTTACATTTTATGAATAAGTTATTCACTCAGTTATTTGCTCACCTGTAGTATCAAGCCATTTGGCATGAATGTGGTGGTAGTGGCAGTGGCTTTCAATTGAGAAGTAGACTTTCATACACAAGTCCATTCTTCCATTGATAAAAGCAGATCTACATTTTAAAATATTGTAGTGTGCATCATAAAGCAACCATTGGGCCAGATTGTCTCCTGCCCCATACCATGTGTCCTCCTTATACCTGTGTGAAGTGGAGATAACATGCCTCCATTCTGATTATTGCACCCACTTTGCGCCCACTTTGCAGCGGGGATGATGCCTGGCTCTAGGCAGTGCAGAGTCAGGCCCAAAACATCCTGTGCTGCCAGGTATCTGCCTTGTGTTTCTACTTCAGCATTTGGAGGCCAAAATGCAGCTTTCTGTACATAAATGAGTGGGATCTGGGTTGCAATGTCATTCCCCCAATTATAAATATTTAGCACTCCACTGTGTTAGCCATAAAATGCTGATGCGGCTTTTGTATGGGATGCAAGGCTTGTTAAAAAAAAAAAAAACCCAGAACAGAACAAAAAACTACAGGACTGAAGAGGCAAAAGCCAAACAACTTATCTGTGTGGGTTTTACTATTACAAGAAACTAAGGTTCATTTAAAAAGAATTCTATTGCATATATCCAAGATCATTCAGCCTACAGGTTTCTGAACTCAAGAGATTTATTGAGTTAGTTATTGTTCAGAGCTCAATGACTACACACAATGCTATTTTATATTGTGAACATAGAATATGCTATCTGAAACTGTAGTAGAGCTAGCTCAGAAACTATATGCATTGGCATGTGTGACGTTCCCTTCTGCAATCTGGACTGGTGTATAGCTGTCACCCCAATCCCTCACTCCTGGAGCCCGTCTTGCACTTGCACCATTCTGAGAACCACCCACTCCTCGGTCAGCCTACACACAGCCTACTGCAAGCAAGTGGCCCTTAATTTAGTGAGTGAGTGTTTTGGCCAGCTACTCATGGGATTATGCAATAGAATGACCCCTAGCAAACACCCCCAGTCCCAGATGCAACCCTAGGAACTGCCGTTTTACAGAGTTCAGTGTTGCCCCTTGGAATCTGAAAACTCATTGGTTAGTCCATCAATTTATCAAAGAAATTGATATGCACCAGCTCTGTCACTTTAAATGAAGTCTCTACACCAGTGTTTCTCAATTGGTGTTCCGTGGAACCCCAGGGTTCCGCGGGAACCCTGTTAGGGTTCCGCGAGAAAGTGACATTGTGCCGCCGAGAGCAGCTGTTCTCCGCACCGCCGAAAAAGGAAAGATGTCCCGGATTTTTCGGCGGAGGTTATCGAGTATGAGTGTAATTTCCCCGCAGAGCCTAAAGGGTTCCGCGGGGAAATTTAACTGAGAAACGCTGCTCTACACACACCCAAACCACATGCACTGCTTTAGATAAAACAAACAAATAAATGTATTAAATACAGAAATATTTTAAGTGATTATATAAGCCAGAGGAAGGCAGGTCAGATTTAATCAAAAGTAAAGAAAAGGCAAATCACATTCTAAACTAAACTTAATATTTTAAGTAGCCTTAAGTACAGTCTTAGATGGTTCTCACCACAGGCTGGTTGGTCGACCTCCAACCAGGCTCTCCCTTGTGGTCAGTGCTTCAGTTGCTTGATGTTATTCATAGCTGGGTTGCAAGAGAGAGTGAGAGAACAGAGTATCTCCCCTTATCAATATTCGCCACTCTCAGGAACCTCAGCCCCCCTTTCAGGGTCAGGTGACAACAGTATTCCTGCATGGTCTTCTCCATGTTCTGAATCAATGAGCATCACCTTATCAGGTGCTTGAGTCAGTCCATTGTTCCTGGAAGAGCGGGGTTGTTTTATGCATGCCTTAGGGAGGCATGAACTACCTCTCTGCTACTTTTAGTGTTTCCCTAGATCGGCTTCAAAATACATGAGACATATATTTGGGAATATTACATAGCAGAGCTTCATAACCATACATATGACATTGCAAGAAACATACTACTATAACAAAGTTCAGTATGTCATGAGCATTCCAAAAATACATCATGTGACATACTTTGCATAAAATAATACAGTTACACTATAAGGGTGAACATGAATTATACGCAATCACATCATAAGGGTGTACATGGGGCACAGTGTGTCACAGCATGACTTTAAGATGTGCACATGCATTTGAAAAAGTTAGACCATTTTACGCTCTGAAGTTGTTTTGCTTGGAGATCTTTAAAAGCCTGAGTCTAACAGTGGCTGAAACACTGAATTCTAGTCAACAACTGAACCAGTCATAAAGAATTACATTACAATACATGGTGTTTGTTGGTTGCATTCCACATCAGGTATACACAAAGTTCAAAAGCCAAAGACTATCCTAAAATGACTATGCCCAGCCCCTGCTAAAGTCTGTGGGATCAGCTTGCCCACATTGCGTGGCCGGATTTGACAAGGAAGGAAGCAAACACACGTGGCTGAGAATAAATCCTTTTCTAAATGTTATACAAAGATTATTCACTTCTCATTAGAAACTCAGGAGGTTTGAACCATTAAAATGATTTATGTGTAAAAAGCATTGAAAAATCCTGGCTCCCACTGAAGTCGGTGGCAAAACCAGCAGGAGGTCTAGCTTGGGGTCAGGATTTCATCCACTGCAACGTTCCATATTTATTGTCAGTGACATCCAGAGACGATGTGCTCAGTTTCCAAATCAAAACATGATTTTTCTAACTGCCACCTCTGTCAGCTCAACCGTATCTGAAATACAAGCCGTGCTCATCTTTGCTTCTTACATCATTACCTGTCAAAGAATCTGACATTAGAATTCATCAGGCATCTTTGCTGATACATGAGGCAGATGAAAGTCCAGCTTGTTCTTCCAAAGAGGTTTTGTTGCTAGACTGCGAACAGAGCATGTTTGTCAGTAAAAGTAAGTGGATATGACTTAAAAAACACAGAGACTGATCCAAAACCCTTTGAAGTTAAAGGGCCAGACTCCCAACAATGTAAGCTGGTGTAGCTGTCCCACTAACGACACTTGATTTTTATAAGCCTACATTTAGCCTTACTGAAGTAGCTATTCAAACTTACAATCAGCCTAGTGGGAGTCTTTCCACAGACTTCAAGTGACCTTTGGATCAAACCCATAATCACTGATTCCAAGAGAATCTGAAGACCAGACCCATAGAGACAACGGATATGTTGAGTCAGAAGATGACTTTTTCTGAACAGTCATACTTTAGTGATATTTGTAGATTATAAGTGTTCACTAGATACCACAGGAGACTGTGAGGGACCTTGGTATCATTTACTGAACACAGATGGAGGATCTGAGATGACAGATGAGCAACATCATAGTAAGGGGGTCAAAAATATGAAATACAGAAGAAAGACTATCTGTCTTGAATCCATGTTCCATGGTTAGGAAAGCAGGAAAAACCTTTCATCTTTTCCAGATAGCTCCACTGACATTTACAGAACTATGCTCATTTACACTGGTGCATGGTCTGGTCCCAAGATGACTTTGGAGATCACAAAGTGAAGTGTAGCCTAACGAAGTTATGTAAGACATTTATTAGGGTCCTTTATTACCTGAAACTGGTTGCAAGTAAGTAGTGTAGAGTAAACAAAAAATAGTTAATTTTCACGCTAGTGGCGTTCAAGAGCATCAGTTCAGACATGGATAGATCCAGTTGGAAAATGGCATTTGCATTCCATGGGAAATTCTGTCATGTCAAAATTTGTTCCATCCACAGAATGGAAATGTCAAGTTGTTATAATATTGTGGTCCTAACAGCGTCCCAATGCAAAATAGCCAGGGGCTCACGGGTATCTGGTAGTGAGTTTCAGGTGGCCTGACCAGTTCAATGTACCCCAATTCATTAATGTAAAACTGGATTTGGTATACATCATGTAAAGTATCATTGGAAAACTAACAAACTGATCACTAATATTCTTGTGTTGTGTATGCTTGGTAAATGCCCAAGGGACCACACAAATGTGAAGAAAATGTGGGACTAAAATGTGTTTACTAGACAAGCCTGGGGAGTGGGTAAACAGGTTTCCCCCAGACAAAGGACAAGCTGATACCTGGAGCCACGTGTCAGAGTCAATTGGCAATCACATGTCAAGTGGCCATTCATTTGCATCAGAGAAGGCAGGAACAGATCATTTTGCAAACCCTACTAAGGGAAGAAACCTGCATGGAACTTCCTTCACCAGCAGACTCCATTTCTCTGTCATCACAGCTTGAATGAATTTTATTTTGGGGATAATCTTCAGAAAAATCCATTTCAAAGATTCACTGGACTGTAAAAAAAAAACCAAAAAACTTGGGGTTCGTTGCCCCACTATCTTTCCAGTAGGAAGATAACAGGAATCAGCACCCTGTACTTCTGTGGCAGGTCCTAACAGAGACAGTCAGCCTTTCAGGCCAAAGAGTGATTGGGGAAAGAAACCATCTTAAACAACTGCATGTTTTTCACTTTTATTTGCTTGTAACCATCTCTACCTTTATCTTTTTTACTTGGCATCACTTAACCTATGGCCCGTTGTTAAAAAACATGTTTATGTTTTAATAAAAGAATAACCACATTGCTGTATTTGAATTGAAGTGATTAACTCCAGTTAATGTAGCAAACTGCTAGGTATTGTCTCTTTAAAGGGGCAAACAAACCTTATTATTCCTCTGAATGGTCCAGTGAAGGGCTGGACATTGCGGAACACAGTGTTCTGGGAAAACTCAGGACTGGGATCATGTTGGAGTCATTTGGCTAGTAGTAACCAAGAGTTGGGGTGTAACAAGCAAGATGCTGCAATCAGAGTTGCTGAATTAGGGCTGCTTAACATACAGACACTCCGTGCATGCTCACCTGCTGCTTTTTTGTATCCAGCAACAGAGCCTTTGAGGCACTCAGGGTTACAGGGCACATGGTGACAAACCCTCATTGGTCTGGATTGCACCACAGAACATGACAAATATATTTCAATGTAAGAGTCAAAGTGGGAAAGTTGAAACAAAACCTGAATGTTTCAGCTTTCTTCCTTCAAAATAGACACATTCCCATGTTTTGATTTCAACAAACCCACATTTTCAGATAGAAAACTTTTGTCAAAATTTTTCAAGCAGTTCTAGTCAGGGATTCCAGTCACACATTGCTTTTTTGTGTTATCACTTTGATAGTTACATGGAAATAAAGGCTTGAAGTCAGTAGCATCTTTATTAAAATAGCCTGTGCCAGAAATATTGCTAGGTTTACTTAATCCTGAGGTATTTTCCATTACCTCTGGAGCTAGTTCAATTTTTAAAAGTTGGTATGGGATTACAAAAGAAAACTGAGTAACAGTAAGTTGAATGTCTTGGAAACAGGAAATCAAGAGTCACCTCACTACCTGAAGCATCTCTTTTGGTCAGGCTGTTAATGGTAGTGCTTATTTAGACATATAGAAAGTTGTGTTTCAGACTGTACTTTATGTAGACAACAATCACCTAAATTGGGCTCTAAAGAATCCTTAATAGAATGACTAAGCACCCTGTGACAAAGCTAAGGAAACTTTTTAAATGTGAACATCTCCTCAAGTTCTTTAGAAAATGGGAGATAGAAAGGAAACTTAAAACAGCTATGGAAAGAAACATGAATTGAATTATTTATATTTACATTCTACTATGTTACTTATTTGTATTATAGTAGTATGTGGAGGGTCCCTGTACCCCCAAGTGTCTTTTCTACAGCTTTCCCCACTCCTCTTGTATCAGGGGTAACCATCAGTGCCCGCATTCTCTACAACATGTCACGGGGTCCATTCACCACAGTGGCCCCTCCTGTTGGCTGTCCTGAGCATTAGCTCTGCCAGTTGGTGCACCCTCTTCAGGTGGTTCCTCTGCCGTCATGCTCTCACCCTGCAGACCCACTTCACTCCAGGAACTGCAAAGTCCTCTTCATGACTCGGCCCTCAGGCTTGGTAACCATCTGTGTTTCCCCCTTCCAGGGTTACCCCAAAGTCTTTCTATGCAAACAGTCCTAGGCAGTCTTCTCCTGTGCTGCCCTGATGGTGCCACTTCCACAATGGCCAGTAGGGAAACCCAGGCCCACCTTCTGTTCCAGGTTCCAGTCCAGAGACCCTCAGCTCAGCAGTTCTGGGCTCTATTCTCTCCGCCTTCCCTGGCCTGTTTCCTACTCTTCCTGGTTCCCTCCCTTGTCTGGAAGTACCAGCTCTCTATTTCCAGGGAGTGACTGCCCTTTTCACACCACCCTGTCTGTTCTCAGCTCCTGGGTTTTATAGGCCCTGCCTTATTCCTGCTCAGCTGAGCCTCCTTAATCAACTCCTTGCTCTCTGGCTACTTCTCTAGGTGCAGACTGGGCAGTTAATTGGTTTACCTGGCCATTTTAACCCCTTCTAATCCTGTGTGGGGTAAATACCTCATCACACACCAATAAATTTGCAGAAAGTGAGTCCATTTCAAACCCAGTGAAGAGGAAACTTGACAGTGACATTTTTCACAATAATCTCAATTTTTTTCAGCCAGCTCTCATCATGATAGGCAGAAGACAGAAAACAGGGTGCAAGACAGAGCCACTTCTTACTGTGCTGTGTAACAAAGCTCTTCGTCTACCTCAGTGGGTCCACCGCTTCCTTCTAGTGGTAGGTCAGGGCACTGCTTCACACCTTAGTGTTCTTCCACCCTCTAGTGGTGGGTGAGAGTAGTACAGCCTCTCTAAGATGGCCACTCCCTGCTGGCTCCTGGTCCTGTCTCTGGGTCTCATAGGCTCTTGCCTCTTTCCTGGGGCTCTTGCCCTTCCAGTAAATGGCCAGTAGAGAGGGGGGGGGGAGGGGGGCAAATCCCATCCTTGACTCCAGGCTTCAACCCAGGGACCTTACAAATAGCAGCCTCATGCTGTGGCTTCAGGAAAGCTGCTAGCTTCACTGGGTTACTTCCCTGTTCCCCTTGACTTAATGTCCGTACCCTGCCTGGCCAGGGGTCTTTCCTGGCCTCCTTGCCAGGGAAGCTCTTGGCCCTTAATAGCCCCACTGAGCATGGTAGTGCCCAAACCAAATGTCCAGTTCAGTCTTTCCCTTCTGGCAGGGTCTCTTCCCTTAGGCCTCCAGGCCTTTGTCCTCTTCAAGCAGGGTTTTCCCTCCCCAGTCTTTGTACCTGCAGGGTTCTCTCCTGCCAGCGTTCTGCTCCTTCTCCTAAACCCTCCTGATTCTTGACAGCATCTTGCCTGCTCACACACTCTCTGGTAGCTCACCTCACTCTCACAACTCCAGCCACACCCTTTCTCTGGTAGGGAGGCTTTTAACAAGTCCTAGGCAGGGCCTTGATTGGCTCCAGCTATATTAATTAACCTGGAATAACCCCTGCTCAACTACCAGGGGGAAAGGGACTTGCTGCTCCTTCTGGGGCTGATCCATCGGCCCTCGAGCTAGCACTCTCTTGTATGGGCCAACCCCCCTGCACCCTTGTTTTTGTTGCTACTGCTGTTGGGTGGCCCTGCTGGCCTGTCTCCTGCTAGGGAGCGAGTGGTCCCACCATTGCTGCTACCACCTGTGTGGGGCCCTTCCTGGCTGGCTAGTCTCTGCTGCTGTTGCTGCTGCTGCTATTGTTGCTGCCAGTGAGGAGGAGGAAGACCACCGCTGCTGAGGGAGCACTCAGGACCACTCCAGGATGCTGTGGAATGGGCCTCATGACCTGGGGCGGGGCCCACGGAGGAGATGGCAGCCGGGTTGGCTCTGGGTCAGGGAAAGGGCTCACCCCAGGGCGAGGTTTCCCATCCCCTTGACCCCCGACACCATCGCCCTTGCCACCTGGCCCCGCCCCCGCTGGCCAGCCCTCTGCTAAAACCTTGGAGGGCTGGGTGCTCATCGAGGGGAAACGCAGCAAGCAAAAAAAGTATCAGAACCTCCCCGCCACTTTCTCAGATCTCAAACAGTAGCACTTTCTGGTAGCCATCTAGTCTGACCCTCTCACAGATGTTAAGCTATTGAGAACCTGGAAGCCATAGCACAGGGACATATGCTGCTGTTATGAGAAAGTCTGTGAAATAAGAAATGTAAAACTAAAATGGGAAAGAGGTCTCCCAGAAATCACTGAAAGCACCTGGCTCATGACATGGTCATTCTGCATTCAGTTTCTTGTATACCAAACCTCTCATGCATATTATCTCTCTGCAAGCACTGTTCAGTGACAATGCTAAAATAAGATATCAAGGTGATGAGGATAGCTAGATGCAAAACTAAGTTGTTCAGATCATTTGTAGGAAAGGCAATAGGGGTTCTTTTGAGGTTAAGAAACTCCTCTCTTATGGTTATGAATCAATCTGTTTACTGTTTGGTAACTTAATTACCCATCTCCACATGCAAAGCAGCTGCTGTGCAATAACAGGCAGTTTTTAGATAAGTTCTGTATAATATCTAGTTTAGAGCTGGCCTGTATCAAAAATCCCAAGCTTTGGGGAGTGGGTTTCACAATCCAAGGTCAGAGCTCAGTTTTTGACTATCTTATCTACATGGGCCCATGCTAATGGGGAAAAATGGAGGATAAGTGAAGGAGAGAAGATTACTGTCACTTGATTTTACACACACACACACACACACACACACACACACACACACACAAAATCAGTTGTTTCCTGCTAGTTAGTACTCATTGTTTTATCAATGGAGCTAGGTATGTTGTTTTTCATGGGTTTTTTGGTCTATGGTAATTGCTGCCAGATTGGTGCAATTTAAAGTCCATTGTTTGCAATGTTTCTTGTGTCCTCAATATTGAATCCTGAAACAATTGGTGCTAAAATCCTTGCTCAGTTATTTCTACCAAGTTGTACTTTTCCTTCCACACCTTTAGTTAAAACACTGGTGCTGATAAATGCACTCACTGTACCCTTTAGCTAAGGAATTTAGCTCTTGCTTCCTCAGTGCTTAGGCATTTTTAATGTTTAAAAAGTGGAAATTTGGTAAGAACAGATCAAGAAGAGATCATGAAAACTCAGCTCTCTAATACCATCTTACAATAGCAGTAATGGAAGTAGTGTCTTGCTTCAGTATATTAGGGCTCCAATTCTACTCTCACTTATACAGGGGAAGCTCATTGACTTCAGTGGGAGCAGCACTTGAGCAAGGTTGCATGGTCCAATTCTTCCTTCAGAGGTGTGAGAGTTGTTCTTGTTGCAATCAGTAGGCATCACGTGCATCAGGGCAGAATTTTTCACTAACTATCAATGATTCAGAGCACCAAACCAGTAAAATTCAACAGGATAATTCTTCTGGTGAATGTCTTTGTTACAGAGGCAGTGAACTACTCCCACCTTTTAAAGGGCGAGGGAGTGTAGAAAAAACTAATGTTAATATACTGGCCATTACATATATTCATACACAGTGGTCACAATTAAAGAGACAACACTGACTAAGAGGTGACCTTAGATAAGTTGCTGGGATACTGCAGTATTTACTAATGTAGCAGAATATTCTGTGGTATCTCCACCACCACCTTGTGGAAGTGCTTAGTAAATGCTGACTTTTTAATGGTAGCCACTATATGCCTGCAGGGCTAACCCTGCTCACCTTAAAGCCAATAGAGAGATTCCCATTGATTACAATGGGATTTGGACCAGGTCTCTAGATCTTTAATGAAACCATATGCTATTAAGGCTGACATTTTGCTGCAGTAGTCTAAGAAAACTGGATTTCTTAGCTCTATGCCCTCTGAGCTCATCATTTCAGTCTCTTCCCCCTCCCCCCTCCCGACCCCCACTTCTTCTAATATTCTCTATACTGTGTGGCTTCCATAAAAATGATTACTTTTAATTTGGCAGAACAAAAGAGTGACCCACGCACATATATTGGAAGGCTTTTATTAGCCATTAATTCTCTTCTCTTGCCCCAAATTAAGGCTGGGAAAAATAAGAGTTTGGTCCTTTTATTCTTTATATTTGTCCTCCCCCACACACCACTCCCTTTTTTGCCTGGCTGCTTGCTGTACCCTGCCTTGGTCACAAAATCATAGTCCTTCCTGTTTTATAATTGTGCACAGTTATAATACAAATCAACAGCCTATTTAAAGTCTTCCCATCTGATCAACAGTTACATTTCTCCTTTGGGTTTTACCATGTTAAGGGCTCAGATCCCCAATCTAGCTGAGCTGTGCTTAACACAAGTTCATCAAAGTCAGCAGAAAGAATTCCTCCATATTCTGATCTGGACCATGCACCTTCGTAGGAGAGAGAGAGAGGGGAAATAACTCACCTTGTTCCCCTGCACAAGCTGTCTGGACTTTGAGCCAGGGTGCACAAGGATCAAGAGCTCTGCATTCATTCACTTCCCCCCTAGAGTAGATGGGCAGGGAATGATTGTAACCTTGGCTCAGGTCCCTTCCCCACAGTGCACCAGAGGCCAATGGTGTACTACTGCCCCATCGATCAAGGTGGGAGCAGAGGGGAAATTGCAATTCTCGGAGAGCCATATTTCCTTCTTTGCACTACGCTGCACAAAAACCCTTACTATAGGTTTGGGGCACAATCTTAACCCCGTGAGAGCACTTTCCCATACTTGTCATCTTCCCATACAGATGCTCTTCAATGTAGGAAGCCAAATTCACCACTAATGTAAGCAAATGCAACTCTGTTTTGACCTCAGTGTTTTGGCTGAGGACGTTTATATATATATAGCTCTAAGACTTCCAGTAAATAACATACAAGCTGTGTAGCAAGTGCACCTTAGCATGAATTCATTATGAACAGGAAACTGGCACTGCATCCTTTAGAAACAATCAAATTTGCTAATTGTTCATATAGTGTACACCGGTTTGTTGATGGCAATGTATTTGACTATAGTAAAAGGGAGAGAACTATATTGCAAGTCCAAGAGCAAAGAGGCCCAGTGAGTTTGTATTAATTAAATAGTTCTACAAAGTAGATTAGTTTAACTGATGTCAGCCAGATTACAAGGTAAAAGGGATGTGTCACAGAGTTGTCAAAGGGTATGTAAATACAGAGAAACAAAGTAACATAATATACAAATCATCTCATTTAAAAAAGGTATTCCTAGTTATTATATTAGACATTTCCACAATATTCAAGCTTTAGAATGTAAAGACATTAGTTGGAACTGTCCTGAATTATCTTGTCCATGTGATTTCTTTTCAGCAAGTTACAGAAGTATGGGTTGGATGAATGGACTATAAGGTAGATAGAAAGCTGGTTAGATCATCGGGCTCACGGGTAGTGATCAACAGCTTGATGTCTAGTTGGCAGCCGGCAACAAACGGAGTGCCTGAGGGGTCATTTCTGAGGCCAGGTTTGTTCAACATCTTCATTAATGATCTGGAGGACAGGGTGGATTGCACCCTCAGCAAGTTTTCTTATCAGCGATGTTCAAGGCATGAAGACCACCAGGAAGTTGAGTCGTTTTGCAGTCCTCAACAATGTGTCATGGTTTCTGGTGCCCACATTGATATAGTGGACTGTCTCTAAAACAAAATTCCACTGCAGCACAAATTACATATCCAGTAAGAAACCAGTTCAGAAGGCTCCACTGCCTTCAAGGTAACCCTGGGTTGACATTGAGTAGGGGCCGAGACAAGATCGTTATTTGTCACTTTCTCTGCAGACCATGAAGCTCATCACACGCCCTCTACAGTAAATCCTTCACCCAGTAAACTTATCCACAACGAGTGCCGTGAGGGCAGACAACTATGTGGTGGACCAAAAAAGTCTTTGATTAATGGTAAATATGGCATATCACGCAGTTCCGTTATGAGTTTTGCTATGCTTTCCTCTCTGCGAACACTGGGTGGAGCAATATTGCAGAGAACCATAGTAAAGGAGTAGATTTAAGTGTGCCTGAAATAATATGCATGGTGGAATTTAGTTGTATGTCTATCATCTTTGTGTGAGATGAGAAAGCCCATACAACAGTGCAGTATGCGGAATGACTGCGTGTCAAGGCTGAAGTGCATAATGTTTGGGCATTGGCATCCAATATCATTCGGGCCAGTTTTCTGAGCAGGTTGTTGTACATTTTGTCCTTAGTCGCTGTTGTTGTAAGATGGACATGATATGTGAGAGTTCTATCCAACTTGATGCCTATATAAACTGGGTGTGAATTATGCTTTATTTACTGACCACTGAGAACTATTTTCAGCTCTCTGCCTGCTTTGCATGGTGTAAGTGGAAGACACTAGATACAGTCTTACTCTCACTTGGTATCGGGCACCACCAACGACAATAATCAGCCATAGCCACCATATCCACATTCAGAGCACTCTCAGATATGTCAAAGGAGTGTGACTGAGTGCCTAGGCATATGTCATCTGTATAAACAAACTTGTCAGACCTGATATGTGGTAGGTCATTCGAATATAAGTTGAATAGCATTGGCGCTAATATTGATCCTTGCGGGAAGCTGTTCTTCTGGTGCCTCCAAGCACTTGTTCTGTCACCAATATAAACATGGAAACAGCGACTTCTCAAAAACAGTGCCATTGCACATACTAACCAACTTGGCATAGTTCTAGACAATTGAGGTGTTAATAGACTAGTAACCTGAAGGCAAAAACAGTCTAATACAAATTGTGATGAGTGTACTACTGAAGGTTTAGGGCCTGATTTTATTTGACACTAAGGCCTCTCTACACCACTCTGGCAATGATAATTGGCTTGAAAGTGTGTTTAAACTACATTTATGGAGGACTTAAATTCTCAGATTATTTCCCAAAGAACTCTATGCTCCTACCCCCCATTCCGGGGTCTGGGCTTCAGTTGTGAAGTGGGGGGACACAGGGCTTTAGCACGCCAAGGCTCCCACAGGTATGAAAATATTTACCAGAGCTCCACTCCGGACAGCTCTGGCTAAATTTTAAGCCCTGCATTTATATCCACTTTAAAGCCCCTTCAGCCTGCCAGAGTGTTATAAAGGGGCCCTAGGGTAACTGAGACACAGGCCTTTAGAATTCAGAGCTGTTTATTCAAAACCCATCTCCCATTCCATCTCTTTCCAATTGCCTCAGCCTCCAACCCTCCCCCGCAAATGATAGTCTAGTAAGGGCCAACTCCTGGGATTTAGCACCTAGCCTAAGTAGTAGTCTGTGTGCTGCTGTAATTTCTGGCAGGAGAGGAAATAATTCTCTGCCAAAGTCATTGAGCCTATTCAGGACCAAATCAATAGTATCCACTCCCACTGCATAAGTTAGTCCTTATTCAGATAACACTTAAATAAGTGGGAGCTTTGCTTGAGTAATGTCTACATAAAAAAACCCATAGTGGCCTTGAATCAGCACAGCTCTTGAGAACATGTTTATCTCTGAAAGTTTGTTTTCTTAATTCTATTCCTATTCAGCAAAGCACATAATCGTAGGACTGGAAGGGACCTCAAGAGTTCATCTAGTCCAGTCCTCTGCAGTAAGGGCAGGACCAAGCATTATTTTTCTAGACCATCCCGGATAGGTGTCTGTCCAACCTACTCTTAAAAATCTCCAGTGACGGAGATTCCACAATCTCCCTAGGCAATTTATTACAGTGCTTAGCTACCCTGACAGTTAGGAAGTTTTTCCTAATGTCCAACCTAAACCGCTCTTCTTGCAATTTAAGCCCATTGCCTCTTGTCCTATCCTCAGAGGTTAAAGAGAACAATTTTCTCCCTCTTCCTTGTTACAATCTTTTATGTACTTCAAAACTATTATGTCCCCTTTCAGTCTTCTCGTCTCCAGAGTAAACAAACCCAATTTTTTTCAATCTTTCCTCATAGGTCATGTTTTCTAGACCTTTATTCATTTTTGTTGCTCTTCTCTGGACTTTTTCCAATTTGTCCACATCTTTCCTGAAATGTGACATCCAGAACTGGACACAATACTTCAAGTGTGGCCTAATCAGCTCGGAGTAGCGTGGAAGATTTACTACTTGTGTCTTGCTTACAACACTCCTGCTAATATGTCTCAGAATAATATTTGCTTTTTTTTTTTTTTTTTTGCAGCTCTGTGACACTGCTGATTCATTTTTAGTTTTTTATCCACTGTGACACCCAGTTCCCTTTCCGCAGTACTCCTTCCTAGGCTGTCATTTCCAATTTTTATGCGTGAAACTAATTGTTCCTTCCTAGATGGAATACTTTGCCTTTGTCCTTATTAAACTTTACCCTATTTAGTTCAGACCATTTCTTCAGTTTGTCCAGATCATTTTGATTTTTAATCCTATCCTCCAAAGCGTTAGCAACCCCTCCCATCTTGGTATCGTCCACAAATTGTATAAGTGTACTCGCTATGTATTATTTAAATAATTAATAAAGATATTGAACAGAACCAGACCCAGAACTGAGCTCTGCAGGACCCCACTTAATATGTCTTTTCAGCCTGACTGTGAATCACTGATGATTACTTTCTGGGAATGGTTTTCCACCCAGTTATGCATCCACCTTATAGTAGCTCCACCTAGGTTGTATTTCCCTAATTTGTTTATGAGAAGGTCATGTGAGACAGTATCAAACGCCTTATTAAAGTCACGATATACCACATCTACTGCTTCTCCCCTATCTACAAGGTTTGTTACCCTGTCAAGTTAAGTTGGTTTGTTCTTGACAAATCCATGCTGACTGTTACTTATCACCTTGTTATCTTCTAAGTGTTTGCAAATTGATTGCTTAATTATTTGCTCCATTAACTTTCCAGGTACTGAAGTTAAGCTGACTGGTCTGTAATTCCTCGGGTTGTCCTTATTCCCCTTTTTATACATTGGCACTATATTTGCCATTTTCCCGTTCTCTGGAATCTTTTCTGTTTTCCATGACTTTTAGAAGATAATCACTAATGGCTCAGATATCTCCTCAGTCAGCTCCTTGAGTATTCTACGATACATTTCATCAAGTCCTAGTGACTGGAAGACATTAACTTGTCTAAGAAAGCATAAAATTCAGCAGTGCTTTGCTGAATTAGGGACAATATTACTAAGATATTAATACAATCTTATCTTTTCAGCTGATTGCACTGGATTCCAAAAATCATGGCAGCTCTAAAATTTACTGAGACTCTATGTAGACACTTGTTTCATGGCACTTTAGGTTTCAAAATGCTTTATTACAGTATGTACTAATACAGAAAGATCTGTACTGCATTCAGATTGGAAGAATTCAATTAAACCTTGACTTAATGGACTTGTGGGATATAAATTGTATTCCCACAAATAAAGCGAAGGCCACAGAGCTTGAGAATGGCAGAGCATCAAGTGGTTTATGTAAATCATCCCTTTCTGCAGGGTATTGAATTAAATGCTATGATTGTTTATACATTCTGTTTATACAGCAAGACAGTAATCATGTTCTCATTTTTCCTTTCTTTTGCACATTCAAGGTTAATGTACAATAAAAGAAGTGACCGAGTCAGATTTTTGGTGATTACATTGAATAAATGGATCAGAATTTATGCTTGTCCAGTCTTATTTTTAGATCAGTACAGTAAGGGTTTGTTTCAGATTAGCAGAATATATGGACTAGTTATCTGCTTGCTAGAATCATGCTAAATGTATTTTGAGAGCTGCTCATTTTACCACAGAGGGCACAGACATGAAAAGGAGACAACACCTTGTGAAAATATAGATGGGCACTCACTGGCATAGGCACAGCGGAGCTCAATTTCTGACCAGATTCTGACTCAACATGTAATTGCCTCTCAAATTGGAATGCATTGCATATGATACAAAAGCAGAAATCTTGTGGTCAGAATAGGGCCAACACCAAGTCTCAGTCACAACCCAACACCCACTGTGCCATCTGCAGATTATTCCAGCCAGGAGTCTGAGTAATCTTTGGGTATATGCTTGTATAGGCATTGCCTGCTAAAAGAGCATTTGTGCCAGGGCAGATCCATGCTGTTTAGGCCCAGAATGCCTCTTCATAGTTCCAGTCATGAGGGACCCTAAGGAATGGTTCTTCTACAGGTTTGGAATCAGTGAGAGTTTTGCACAAAACACACCAAGATATGTCTCCGAATATAAGTGTGTCTCCTCAGCTACAGAGAAGAGAAGTTAGAGCATAAAAGAGACTTACCTCCTCCAGGAACAGATTCTGTCCTTCCTACGGTGTCTCTCCCTTATTCAAAGGAGCAAGCCACCAAAACTGGTGCTTTTTCCTCTGGCGATTAACAAAATAATGGTTTAGCTCAAAGCTAGAAGTTCCTGGCCTTCTTCTCTAGGTTCAGCAGTCTAAAACTCCATGAAGGTGCTCCGGTCAGGCATTCCCCTGGCTCGTAGGGAGATCTTCCTGGGCCTCTCTAATCCAGGGTCCCATCTGAATCATCTGCAGGGATCTCACTTCTTTACCCTTGTATCAGGGCAAGAGGCTCCAGAGCATACACTTTCTCTCAGCAGATTCATGCTACAATACAGACACCACCCAAAGCCCTTCCTAGCTTCCTTCCTCTCTGAAAGAACAGGCTCCATCTAACAGGAAGCCACACCTCCAGGCTACCTTCACATGATGCCTGGTAACCTGACAACGACCTTGAACCAGGCTCAAGCCCATCATCTGGAAAATGGTTAATTAGGCTCAGCCCCACCTGTGCCTAACTCCCCATTAAGGGCCAGTCCATCCTGCAACTGAGGGTGAATATGTACCATGCTAAATTGATGTGTGTATATATAATAACTAAATATAGAGAGCAAGTATTTAGAGCCATAATTTAGAAGATTATCTGGTAACCAATAGGTGATGGAGCAACCAGAACCCCATCTTGGGCTGCAGGAACCAGAGCCCCACTCAATGCAGCTGAGGATGGGGCAGTAAAGGTTATATCCATGGGGTTGCCAGCAGGACCGTATTATCCATTAGGCATAATAGGCACAGTGCCTAGGGCCTATGAAACTTTCAGGGCCTACGAAAATTTTTTGTATATATACTTTTTTATTTTTATTTAAAAAACTATTTATTAATAGCTTAAAATCAAACTAGTTATTTCGGTTGGGGGGCCTACAAAGACAAGTGTGCCTAGGGCCTACAAAGGTCTTAAAACGGCCCTGGTTGCCAGATGCCAGTTCATTTAATGTATGCCTTTGGGCTGCTCTAATTTACACCAGCTGGAACAGACCCCCAAGGAGATGTTAGCCAGAAAGGACAGCTGGAGCACACTGCACTTCCGCCCCTCCCTACCCCTGACATGTCTTCTACAACAAAGAGGTGAAGAGAGGGTAGCACAGAATCAGTTACACCATCTGGGATGCCCCCACACCAGTAGCACAGCACCAACTATGGCATAAGGCAGGATTTGGCTCATGGACTGTGAAGCCATTTTAATGAAAAGACAGACAATAACTCTTAGCTAGGTTTGGGTTTTTTTTCAGTCTTGTGTTATATTTATACAGCATAGTTTAGGGTCAGATTATGACTCCCACACATCACAAGATGCACCAGGAGGTTAACTCTGCATACAGGCCTTAACCCATCCTGCCTGAGTGGATAGCATAGTGGTGCCTGCAGAGATTCAGGGATCCAAGCTCGGGGTGGTTGGCAGAGTGGGATGACTGGAGGAAGAATGAAGAGGACAGGAGAAAATCACATTATCCTCTACCATCCCTGAGGGAGAGGACTGATGCTAATACAGCGCATAAAAGTATTTCATTTTCATGCCACCCTTCCCATGATGGGGATCATCCTTTAGAAAGGATCCTCAAGGGCAGCCATTGCCTACAGAAACTGTGTAGCCAGGGAGTAGTCTAGGGGGGAGCCAGGAACCCAGAGTTAGTTTGGAGGCAAAAGGCCTCTCTGAGGATCACAGTCTCTCCAGCTGATCCCACAGGAACCATGCAACTAGGAAAAATGGTGTAATTGACAGGACACTAAAGTAGGACCTGAGAGACCAGTGTTTGATTCTTGGCAAAGCTACAGACTTCCTGTGTGACCTTGGACAAGCCACACAAATTATCCTGTGCCTCATTTCCCCATTGTAACCTAGGGGTAATATCAGAGGTGGCACTGTAAGGATAAAATCTATGAATGACTGTGAGTTTCTCAAGTATTACAGCAATGAAGGCCATATGAGTATCTGGGGAGATAGAGAATACATGAGATC
Organism: Emydura macquarii macquarii; assembly: GCF_026122565.2. NCBI lineage: Eukaryota > Metazoa > Chordata > Testudines > Chelidae > Emydura > Emydura macquarii. Next base: position 21,591,546 of record NW_027132559.1, read on the forward strand.
AGTGCAGTCTCCCAGTGGGGAGGCACCCACACCCCAATGGTGCAATTAGCAAAACTTTTCATGAGAGGAACAGTTTTTCCAATGGTTGGGGGCATTAGCTCTTCAAGCATAATTAAAATAGAAGCAGTCACAATCACTATCACTATCACAATCCCTCTAGCTTCTATTAGAATAAAATGCATGTCAAGTAATTTCATATTATGTTATCAACATAATTCTTTGCTATAAACCAGTACTTTAAGGGCTTGATCCTACCAAAATAGTTGTGACCTACTAGGCCTTGCAGGTCACAAAAATGTCACAGATCCTGGCTTTCCTGAAAGTAGAACTATTCAGCAGAAAGCCTGGCTGGCTGTGGAGTTTTTAAAAAAAATCAGTCACAAGAAATGCACTGCTATCTTCTTCCTGTATAATGTTCTGGTTAGTTTTGTTTCCCACATTAGAAAGCAACACATGCTAATATGAATCAAGAAATTATTAAGGGGCAGATTATGCCATGCTCTGCATGGGTGTGAAATAGAGGGAAGAAGGTTTTCCCTCCCCATCCATTGCGCCAAAATAAACAGGCGAGACTCAATTTTGGCTGTTTTTGGAATGAAATCAGTGTAAATCTCGGCTTAAAAACGGAAGGCATCAGATCACCCCTGGAGTTTAGAGGCTGCCATTAGGCGTTTCTCTAGGCTGTTTTTACCCTGGCAAAAAACTTGGTCAATATGTTCCAGTAGCAAACTAGTGAAAGGTGGTGAAATCAGCAAACTAAAAACCAGTCAATTTAATGCTCATGAAAAATACCAGGTGGTTCATTGACAGTCCTGGAGGCTCAAATTTTCCATTTAGCAATAGAATAAGTACAGTAGGGGCTGCAACAATGTCAGCTACCCCATGCTAGTTTAGCCAACGTGCCCCAGCCCTGAACATGAGGGAATATCTTTAAGGGTGAAAGAATAGCTCAGTTTCCAGGACCACCCATTTGTCCATCTCATCTCTCAAGACTGCCCCTTGACATCCTAACCATTAGTGACAGAGATGTCTGCAATGATAATACCTGCCCATTAGGAACTGAGAGGACTCATTTTGCATTTGTCATAAGCAATCACTATGTTATTTTCATTTTATTCACTACTTATCTGGACTGGATTAGAATCAGTGGCCTAATTCTCATTTAAACTGAGGGCCCTTTATAGTACTCTGTCAGTGTAAAATGGAATTAAAGTGAGACTAAATTACATTTCATGAACTCTAAGACTCCTTTACACTTCCAGAGCGGTGTAAAGAAGCCTTAGTAAAAATATGGCCCACAAGCTGCTTTTTCTCATTGCCAATACTCTAAGCCATCCAGTCGCCCCAGTGTAACAAAAAAAAAAGTCATCATTATTTATTAGGGAGACTCTCAGACGCTAGACTTTAAGGCCAGTCATGATCATCCAGTCTGACCTCCTGCACATTGCAAGCCACGGAACCTCACCACTCCTACAGCAGGCCCATAACTTCCATCTGAGTTACTGAAGTTCTCAAATCTTGATTTAAAGACTTCAAGTTACAGAGAATCTACATTTACCCTAGCTCAAACCAACAAGTGACCCATTCCCCACACTGCAGAGGAAGGTGAACACCCTCAGGATCTCTAATCTCACCTGGGTGAAAAGTCCTTCCTGATCCCACATACGACAACCAGTTAGACCCCGAGCATGTGGGCAAGATGCACTAGTCAAACACCTGGGAAAGAATTCTCTGTAGTAACTTAGGGCTTCCCCCTCTAATGTCCCACCTCCAGCCTTTGGAGATATTTGCTAATAGTAGTCACAGATAGGTCATATGCCACTGTAGGCAACTTCATCATACCATACCCTCCACAAAATTATCAAGGTCAGTCTTAGAACAGGTTTTGTTTTTTTCCCCACTACTCTCCTTGGAAAGCTGTTCCAGACCTTCGGTCCTCTGATGTTTAGAAACCTTTGCCTAATCTCAAGCCTAAACTTATTGATGGCCAGTTTATATCCATTTGTTCTTGTGCCAATATTTGCCCTAAACTTATATAATTCTTCTCCTTCCCTGGTGTTTATCCTTCTGATGTATTTATAGAGAGCAATCATATCTCCCCTGAGCCTTCATTTTCTTAAGTTAAACAATCCAAACTCCTTTTGTCTCCTCATGTAAGGTAGTTTCTCCATTCCTTTGCTCACCCTAGAAGACCTTCTCTGAACCAGTCTCAGTATGAATTCATCTTTCTTTAACATGGGAAACCAGAATTGCATGCAGTTTTCCAGATGAAGTCTCATTATTCCTGGTATAAGGGTCAAATTACTTTTTAAAAATGAGCTTTGAAGCCTTCCAAGAAGAACAATTCTATAAGACTTATGGTTTTGGTACAAGAGGCGCCACATCTTGATTATTTGTAGTGGGAAATAAAAATTAGTCAAAATGGAAGACTATCACTTGGTAGCTGGACGGATGATAGCTAATTGTATTTTGGGGTTGTGCTTCCAGTCTTGGAAAAGCCACATTTGGCTAGTTTTTGAGTTGCAATTAAAAATTGCATTGGCACATTATTGTATTATTCTGCTGTGGAACATACATATAGAGAAACCCACAATAAAATTTAGAAATATCCAACTGATAACTGGTTAGATACATCCAAACATGAATGCCCTGATGCTGCAATGACCTATACTTGTGCTTAACTTTACATCTATTTGTGGGAATAAGGTAATCTCAGAGATCAGGGCCTAAATGGTGATGCAGCACTGTTGCACAAATAAACTAAAGCAATTACAAATGCTAAGAATATATATCTTTATTTGAAAAATATAATTATTGAAATATATTTCCTTCCTTTCTTCATTTTAAAGTGTGCAAAACAGAGATCACTCTCTCAGCTCCAACTGGACAGTGTTATAAACTCCGTTTTAGGTCTTGCCCCACACTTCACTTCTCCGCATATGAGATAGCATGCACCTAGAACACCTCCGGTTATGCCATTGAACTCCAGTGTATATCCCTGTCCCTAACGGCAGTCACATCAAGCAATCTCCAACTGGGGAGCACTTCTTACAAGGCCTCTTTCCCCCTCCCTTTCTGACAGCTTATTACAACTGATGTGGAAATGTTATATAAAGCAAGCTGTTCACCAGAAACATTATTTATATCACACAAGCGCTGTCCTGATATGACATGCACTGTAGCTGTCTGCATGCATTAAACATATTAATTAAATACCTCATTATCCAATTTTCATCTTAACACCACTAGGTTATTATAGTTCTGAAAAGTATATATATTCTGATGAGGAAAATGACTGCATCTTAGCAACACTGTAAAATTCATAATAATTTGACATGATAGGGGTACTGGCATAGCAAAAATATCTACCTACATCCATGTGGGTGCTTTAAAATCTGTGCTTGCACCATCCTCCTACATAAGTATAGCCGTTTAGGAGCTTTTATACTGTGCCTTGATTTTTATGATAACAGATGTCAGATACTATTTAAGACCAAAGACATGAGAAGCAGCCAGGGGACAATTTTGCTTTTGCCTGCAATGTAGCTTTCCTTTAGGAAAGTGATATAAAATATTAGCTTGTCTTCTGTTGTATATTGGGGCAAGTGTGAAAAGATTTGCAGTAGGTACTGTTCTAAGTGATGAGGTGGTAAGATCTTATCAATTCTATAGCTATATATCCCGATCCTTTTGCATTCATTTGCACTTTCTCTCTCATATACATATATCCTATTTAGATTGCATCTAGGTATAAGGTTAGAGTCTGATCTCGCTGCAAATCTAGAGTAACTCCATTCATGTCAATAAAGCTACTTTGGACATATGTAAATGAGATCTAGAATAGAGCCCATAGATGCTGGATCTGAACTTCTCCCATGTGCACGATATAGATGCAACCTGTTCTCACGGTGGGCATCCTGCCTCATCTCGTGATCATAGCAGTGTTATGGCTTTTTTCTCAGAAGGAAGTTTTGGGGTCTGGAAAAAGCAGGATCTACCTGGACCGTACTAATTTTTTTCCTCTTGCCTCCAAATTATACCATCAAAATAAGGAACAAATCTAGGCTCGCCTACTGCACCAAAAAACCTGAACCCTAAGGCATCTTGGCAGTCCAGAGTTGGGATCTGGATAATTCTGGTGGGCTAGGAAAAGCTACAGATAGACTAAATTTAAACAGTAAAACTGGAGGGCATGCAGCCAACAATTAGCTGGATCCAGCAAGATACTGGTACACATTTAGAGTTTTTGCAGCTATCTTGTACCAGGATATTTGGGACCCCACATTTTGGGGTGGAATTGTAGACACAACTCTTAATGTCTGTTTTGATGGTACAATTTCCAGGGTATAGATGCCAGCTCTGAATTTTAGCAGTCCTGTTGCACTGAGGCACATCAGGGTCTGGATTTTTCAGGTGCGCTAGAAGTGAAGGAACATGCTCTCTATTTAAGCAGTGAATTGTGGTAACTGCTACCAAAAACTAGAAGGATCCAGCAGCACCCAGCTCTGCGTAGTTGTGGCTCATTTGCTTTGGGTTACACTGGTGTAGCAGGAGCAGATATACTAGTGCTCTCTTTGGGCATTAGTATTAGAGAAGTAAGGGTCCAAAAAAATGCCAGGGTCCTAATGCGGGATCTGAGTGTTTGCAGTGCTCTTGCTCTGAGATCTGGGTTTGATCGGCGTAACAGGAAGATTTAGGCTTATTCTATATTGTGACAGCACTGGGGGGTCAGCGGCGATACAACATTCAGCAGAATCCAGCTTTTTACCTTCCACCAAAGTTTTGCATTAAGGGAATCTGCTGCCAGCACCGCCACTTTCCTGCTCCCCGGGCAAACCCAGCTGAGGCGTGGGGGTAGGGATGAAGGAGATGTGTGTTGGGGGGCGGGGGGGAGGGGAAGGGTTGCCTTGTGTTTGGGTCCTGGGGCGGGGCTGCTATAGAGGCTCGCCTGTATATTGGTCCCAGCTGCATACATAAATAGAGCCAGGGTGGGTTTTCCCCACTTCTCCCCCCCCCCCCCAAAAAAAAAAACCATCCACCCCATCCCAGTGAGGTCATTTCAATGAGAGTGAAGGAGGCGATCAGACAAGGTCGACTTTTCTGGAGGAGAGACAGCCTCCGAGTGGAGCGTGGTGCTGAATTTAATCTGCGTTTCCCAGCCTCGCGGAGAGAGACGGGGGAGAGAGACACTCGAGTGCAAGCTCCAGCCCAGAGAGAGACCAGGAACCCTCGGCCGGGCCCTTCCGCAGCCCGGCTCCATCCCCGGTTTAGCCGAGCCCAGCGATCGTCCAGAAGAGAGGCCGGTGGCGACACCCGAGCGTGTGACCCCGGCGGCGGTACCTTGGAGAGCTCCCAGCCAGCAGCCGTGCGCGCCGCGCGGGGGATTATCAGCCCGCCTGGCCGCAGCGGGGGCGGGCGGCGATTTGTCCGGGCTGCCTTGGCGTGTGGACAGCGCCGCGCTCCAGCCATCGGGAGGCTCCCTGTGTGTCTCCTGCTCCGGTGGCGGAGGAGAAGCGCCCTGCTCGGGGGACGCCCGGCCCCGCAGCTGCGGATCTGACGCTTTGCCGCTGCAGAAAGAAGGAGGAAGAAAAGTTGGGGGGCAGCCCGAGGGAGGGAGGCGCCGGCGAGGAGGCGGATGGTTCGTTTTCCCGGCTGAGCTGGAAGGAATGATGACCCAGGGAGGATGTGCACCAGCAGCCACATCATTGGGAGCCTCTTGGTGCTCTCCGTGCTGGAGATAGGGCTGGGGGTCTCCAGCGTGGCCGTGGGGGCGGTCAGTTTCAGCCTGGTCCTTGCAGAGCATAAGCCACAGCTGGGAGACTCTTCTCCGGTATGGAGCGGGGTGTGTGTACGTTAGCCATTTCACTCTCTCTCTCTCTAATTAACTCTTTGTGGTGATGATGAGTTTGTGTTAACAATCCCCCCCCCCCTCGTGCAACCCCTGCTCCCTTCCCCTACCCTGTGCATGCCGGGCTGGAAGCCTTGATCTGTGCAGTATTCATGCAGATGGGTAAGATTTGCATTTTCGGAGGGGTTCCCCCCTTTTCTTTTCTTTTCGCAAACAGTTGAACTTTATCTGAACCTCTTCTCCCCTGGTGTGAAAGGTTCCCTGGACCCTTGTGTGATTCCAGTGTTCAAAAGGTTGGGCCATAGCTTGCAAACCTGAAATCAGTGGGGAGTTTGGCTTGTAAAAGCCAAAGACCCCAGCTGGCCCTGTCATTGGGCAGGAAGAGCTAAGGTCCCCTTTAGAATAATGTCAAGGGCATGGCCTCTGCATTCCAGAGCTGCTGAGGGAGCAAAGAAAATGAAAGTGTTCTTGGAGCCTTATTACATCATTTTCTTAGGGTCAGGGACAACCTGAACTTCTAGGAAGAATTTAGCTAGAAAAATAAAAAAATAAAAAATCTGGGTGAGCACAATTAACATCCAGCTGTGTTCCCTCCAGCCAGCATTTTTTTGTAAATTCCACATCTCAGAACGCATTTAATATATTTTCAGTTTGATCCTTTTGTCTAGTAAGCGCTCACCTCCAAAAATAGTATGAAAACTGTTGAAGCCAAGAGTTGCAAACAAAGAATATCCAGGTAAACATAAGTGAGCATTTTTAAACTCTAACGTGCTATTTGATTATGATTAAACAACTAATTTGCTAAAGGACTATTTACTTTTTATTTGATAAGAAGCAGGAATACTCTTGATTACTCACCACTGGTGAAGGCTCTGGTAATCTTTACAGGTCCCTTCTACCAAAGGGATTAATGTAGTCTTATCCTTGGCATTAATAATTGTAAATAAAATTATGTACATAGTGCTGATATTGTACAAACATAGAGTGAGACACAATTCCTGTCCCAAAGAGGATACAATCACAAGACAATACAACACACCAGACAACAGGTAAGGGCGTTACCAACAACATTGCAGATAAAGGGGGATTTCTGATTTAAAAAAAAAAAAGAATGGTGAGGATTGCTCAAAGAGGCGACTTTAAGGAGAAATTTGAAGACCAAGGATGAAATCCTGGCTCCACAGAGGCTTTGCAATTGATTTATACGGGCCAGGATTTCACCTCAAGTTATAAAAAATTACAATTGAAACACATTTCACAGCCATGTATATTTCCTACATAACTGTCTTCATTTCAATAGACTGGTTTTGCTCCTTTATAATATGACTTTCAGCAAACTATTCTGCTTTCCGTAATGGCTAAAGGATTGTAATTATATTGCTTTTAATTGGAATGTAAAAGTAGAAATCTTGGGCCTGATCCTGCCCTCTCCCCCTCAACTGCATCCCTTTGTACCCCTCAGTTCAAAGGGGCTGTAAAGATGGCTTATCCAGCCTGCTGAGGATTCCCCGGCATAGGGGGGAGTAGTTAGGCAGCCTAGATCTGGCATAGGGGAAATGCTGGTGGTGTGGCGGATGAAAAGGGAGTGGCCAGAGTGCCACTGCTCTCCAGAGGTCTGTGGCTGATAGAACAGCTCTTTGGAGCCCCTGGTAACAGGACACACATTAGAGCAGCTGTAGGCTTTGCCCTGGGAGCTGACCTGGCCTCTTACCAGCTTCAGGACTGTGGTGTTCCAAAAGTGGTGTAGAGCCACCTTTCTCCCCATTTCGTTTCTTACTGAGCATGGCTTGGCTGGAGCAGCATTTCAGGTTCTTTGTGTGTCACACAAAGTAACCATTTTCTGGTTCAGTGCTTTAGCATCAAGATTTCCCCTTAGTGGGGAAGGTAAAAGGGAGAAGGAGAACTGTTACTTTTGAACCTCCACAGGGTAAACCACCAGATCTAAGCTGAATGTCATGTTTCCTGCAGTCATGTTACCTGAAAGTGTAATGAAAGACCTTTGACCCACTTCTGTCCTCACTTACATAGATATAGATGTAACTCAGCCAAGGCCTAGTGTCACAAGTGGGTGAAGATGCGGTTACTATGGAAACCTTAGCTCTGAACTTCCTGGTGTTTGTGGATTTTAAATCACACACATTATATCTGAATCTCTCTATCATTTTGTGTGAGATTTAAAATCCACAAACACCAGAATTAAGGTTTCCATAGTAACCTTCATCTTTATTGGTTTACATGAGAAACTGGGCCTCGGCTGAGTTACGCCTACGTCTATGCCTGCGCAGAACTGGATCAAAGGTCTTTCATTACATTTTCAGGTAACGTTACTACAGGAAACATGACATTCACACAAGTATAATGTACACATTATACACATGCAAGCAGCTTCCTGCGCTGCAATCAAGATTTAAATGTATTACTATTGAAATGACATTATCTTGTCAATTATAGAAGGTAATAATGTTTAGTCTAAAACTTATTAGTCCTCTTGTTACAAAATAGATGTTATTGTTTAATAACAGCTGTCCTGTTTATAGTCCAAATACAACAAAGTATTTAAGCACATGCCTAACTTAAAGCATGTGAATAGTCCCACTGAAGTCAATAGGACTAGTCACATACTTACAGTTAAGCTGTGTTTAAGTGCTTTGCTCAGTTGGGACCAGATTGCTCTGCACAGTGCAGGATCGAGCCCAAGGGATCTGAATAGCTGAAAATGAAGTAATAGAAAGATATGAATGAGTCTGCATTAGGGTATTCACCTATTTAAAAGATATGGGAAAACATATTATAAAATTTGACCTACGTAATTACTCTGTTCTCATAGTTTATGAAATTGACCTCTGCTAAGAGAAAGAAAATTAGAAGAGAAAAATATTCAAATGAAAACAGCTCTATCTATGACTGATCAATCAATCTGTCCAATGAATAGATGTTTATCTAACTTATTTTACTATGTGTAAAATATACAATGTATCTGTGCTCTTTATAAAATATTGTGGTGGTTGCCAGATTATAAAAATCCTCTACTACAGTTGACATACTATTGATTTCTGGAATTTTTTTCTTCTTGTTTAGCTTGTCTTGTCATAATTTACTCCCCCTGCTATAGTTAGTTTCTCCAAGTCAATAGAAATCATGCTGTATTTCTGAAATCCACCACTTAAAATTCAGTTGTCCAACTTACCATAGAAACAAATCAACCAATAGCATGAGCATGCTGAACTACTCACACACAAGTATAATGAGCCTGACAGCATGCATTGCAACGGCTGCTGCACAAAAATAAAATCAGAACAATATTCTTTCAAAAAATATGCCTACAGAACATCATCAAATGTTCAGCATTGTCAAATATTCTATAGCTAAGAAGGAATCTTAAATGTGTGTGTATATAAAATATATTTATAATTCTCAAGTATATGTGGGTTGATTCTCATTTACATTACGGAAGTGTAAAGAGGCTGTATTGTAAATGAGAATCAGCCCGAATCCCCCATGCTCACACAGAAAAACCAAGTCTTCAGTTAAATATGCCATTTATCTTCACTTATATGGAGACACCTGATGACTCCTTTATGGCTACAACACTCAGGAATGATAAGCTTCAAAACATCCCTAAGTGTTATGCATTCTTTAAGCATCAGTCAGTGTCTTTATAGAGACACAGGTAATGTTTCCATGTTTATGATTGCTGCACACTTAAGTCTTCCTTTCCATTAGGAACCTCCAATATCAGCCATTTATAATTTGGTTATAGAATTATGTTCCAAGTTGATATCTGGAATACATGGTTACATGGAGTTTTTTATTTCCCAAGTTTTCAAAAAAGCTGTTTAGTCCAGCTGTTTAGATGGAACTATCACAGAGTAAGGGATAAGTTTGAATCATTAAACCAATGTTGATGGTCTGAAATTTTAAAAAATGGAAGTTTGCCACATTTAGTTGTCAGTGCTGACTAATGGCCGAGTTTATTTTGGAAAATAATAGTCAAAATAAAGGTTTTATTCAAATGAACAGTCAAATAGTTCACAGTGTTATTTAGCATGTGGACAAAATGCAGATGTGCTAGTACTTTACTTAAATATGTGCATTACATTTTCATAGAGTCATCGATTCATAGATTCTATGGTCATGACTATGATCATCTGATGTAGCCTTCTGTATAAGGAAGGCCAGAGAACTTTCCCAAAATGATTCCTAGAGCATATATTTAAAAAAAATACAATCTTGATTTAAAAATTGTCTGTGATGAAGAATCTACCACAGCCCTTGGTAACTTGTTCCAATGGTTAATTACCCTCGCTGTTAAAAATGTATATCTTATCTCCAGTTTGAATTTGTCTAGCTTACCCTTCCAGCCACTGGACCTTGTTATACATTTGTCTGCTAGATTGAAGAGCCCATTATCAAATATTTGTTCCCTATGTAGAGACTTATAAACTATGATCAAGTCACTCCTTAACGTTCTCTCTGTTAAGTGAAATAGATTGAACTCCTTGAGTCTAGCACTATAAAGGATGTTTTCTCATTCTTTAATCATTCTCATGTCTTTTCTTTGAACTCTCGCCAATCCTTCTTGAGAACCCGCAACATCCTTCTTGAACTGTGGATGCCAGAACTGCACACAGTATTCCAGCAACGGTTGTACTAGTGTCAAATAGAGAGGTGAAGTAATCTCTCTACTCCTACTCATGATTCCCATTTATGCATCCAGGGATCAGATTAACCCTGTTGGCCACAGTGTCACAGTGGAAGTTCATGTTTAGCTGATTATCCATCACAACCCCCAAATCTTTCTCAGAGTCACTGCTTTCCAGGATAGAGTCCCCCAGCCTGTAAGTATGACCTACATACTTTGTTCCTAGATGTATACATTTACATTTAGCCATATTAAACCACATATTGTTTGCTTGTGCCCAGTTTACCAAGAGATCCAGATCAATCTGTGTCTGACCACCTCATTATTTAAAACACTCCCAATTTCTGTGTCATCTGCAAACTTTAGCAGTGATGACTTTATGTTTTCTTCCAGTTCATTGATAAAATATTAAATAGCATAGGGCCAAGAACTGATCGCAGGACCCTACTAAAAATACACCTGTTTGATGATGATTCCCCATTTACAATTACATTTTGAGACCTACCAGTTAGCCACCTTTTTAATCCATTTAATATGTGCCTTGTTAATTTTATATTGCTGAAGTTTTAAAATCAAAACGTTGTGTGATATCAAGTTAAATGCTTTACAGAAGTCTAAGTATATGGCATGAATGCCATTATCTTTATCAACCAAACTTTTAATCTCATCAGAAAAATATATCAAGTTAGTTTGATAAGATCTATTTTCCATAAACCCATATTGATAGACACTGATTAATAACCCTCCTTTAATTCTTTATTAATAGAGTCCCATATCAGCTGCTCCATCATCTTGCCTGGAATTGATGTCAGACTGACAAGCCTATAATTACCCAAGTCATCCTATTTACTCTTTTTAATATTTGTACAACATAAGCTTTCTTCCAGTCTTCTGGAACTTCCCCAACTTGCTGAAAATCAACATTTTAATTAGACTAACCATGTTTCTGGTCTGATCCTGTTTAAAAGAATGGCAAAACTTCCACTGAACTCCATGGAAGCAGAATCAAGTCCTTAAACTGTGCACAGAATTCCGAAAGGCAGATGCTCAGCTGGGGTAAATTGTTTATGAAGCAATTGGTTTCAATGGAGCAATGACAAATTACACCTGTTGAGGATCCACCCCTGAAGATTTAACAGATTTTCTTTAATGTTCAAACCCTCCAGCAAGTTTTTACAGTAGTCCATTCTCCTAGTCTGCAGGAAACTACATACACCATAGACTCCAGTGAAACTTCAGCATCTGCCTAAAGTCTGGCACATGTTTAAGAGCATTGCTGAGTAGGAATGGACTTAAACACATGCTTAAATTCTTTGCTGAGCTGAGTCCTTAGTTGGTGAGCTACAAATAATCTTCTGATTCTGTTTTTAAAAAGGAAAGAAAAATGTACACAAGAACACTTACATACTCTTAATGAAACATCTGATGCAAAACAATATTCACAGTATAAAGTGAAATGTATTCTGTCATTCAGCATTAAGGCCTGATTCAAAGCCTATTGAAGTCAATGAGAATGTTTCTGTTGACTTCACTGAGTGTTAGATCCAGGCCTTTAGGCCTCAGGCAAGCAGGGTGTTTACTCAGTAATGTGTTAGAATTGAATCACCCTAATTCAGGGCATCTCTGTGGTGCAATGGAACTGCACGTTTAGCTGTTAATCACAAGGATGGTGGCTCAAGCCCTCTCAGGCCATCTGCCTCAGCTTGAGCTGTTGGCTGCCCCAAAGGCCACCTTTCAATGGAAGATGGTCCATCAGTGGCTATTAGCAAGATAGATAGGGATGCAACACTATGCTCTGAGTGTCCCTAGTCAGAAGCTGGCAGTGCACAACAGAGGAGGGATCGCTTGACAAGTGCCTGTTCTGTTCATTCCCTCTGAAGCACCTCACACTGGCCACTGTCAGAAGACAGAACACTGGGCTAGATGGACCATTGGTCTGACCTACTATAGCCATTCTTATAATAGGGATGTTTCTGATAAGGAGAGATTTTCAGACACAAATGGTAATTAGGTACCTATATCCCATTGAAAATTAATGGGAACTAAATGCCTAACTGCCAACTGTGCCTTTGAAAATCTCCCCCATTGTGTTCAGTATCTTTTGCTGAGATCTTCTGAGAATGTCTTTTCTTTTTGTACCTCTTTTCAATAGGTTTGGGTTTTTGGGGGGGTTGTTATTTTGTTGAAATCTCCTGTTTTCTTATGGCTGACCTTTATTTCTGTTTGGTCTGCCTACCTGCTGGATTCTTTCTCTCCCTCTGTCATGGATTTGCTCTTGGTCTGTTCCTGTTTTTCCTGACTTGATTTCTGTGTCTGCTTGTGTGGATTTTGTGCTCTTATTATCCACTCCCTGAATGTTTTACCACTGCATTGCAATGTTACTCAAAACCAGAGGTCCTAGAGATTTCAGACACCTTCTCTAATCAATGCACCCATTTGGAATTTCAGCTTCTCTCTCTCTTTTCTACAGTTAAAAAGTCAAGATAGTTAAATATCAGGATTTTCTTTCTTTCATGTTATTGAGTTCAGTTTTCTGGCTTTGCACATGACTTTCTACTTCAAACTGCAGGAGTTGATCAGGAAGTTTACAAAACAATAGTTTCTGCTGCTAAGGATCTTTGGAGGCAGTATGTAATAACTAAAATCTCTTTTTCTTTTTGTTTTTTAAAACCAGACTTGTATTTGTATTTATGGTTTTCATTTTCAGATATCTCTCAGCATGAGAATAACTAAGTTGGAAGCATAGGCCTAAATAAAGTGTATTTTTTGTGCTGCTGATTTATCCTTTAGTTGTGGGGTAATCCTAAAAAATGTTGGTTTTTCTGCACAGAGTCTAGCAGAGATATACAGAATTAGAGTGGAGCTGGCTAGGGAGAGTGCTGTGGGGGTGAGGAGAGGTCAAAGCAGGCAGACACATACCTCTCATTGTCCCTCAGCAGGAGGAGGATATGGAGGCTATGGAAACAAACTACTTTTCCCAACAGCAGCCCCTTCAGCACTGGAGCATACTTAGTGGTCGTGAGCCTTGCAAGATGGGGTAAGAAATTTCTACTACTACTAGCACGCTCAAATGCTGTGGGATTTTGCAAAGGCATTGCAGGACAGGTGGATGTGGGTCCCTTGGGTGCCTTATAAAAATGGGGGCTGCTGGCCCAGAGCTGCTGGCCAAGGGCAGTATTAGATCTATGCAACCCAGGCAATTGCATAAGCTCTAAGGCAGCCAGGGTGACTGACTTAGTTACTTGTGAGGGTGGAGTCCCAGAATCAGGCAGGGGGAGAGGTCAGATGATAGTAGCAGAGAAGTAGCTGGTGCAACTGCTCTCGGGCCCATACACTTGGGCAGCCCATGCAGGCTCAGGGCTGCTTGGCTGCACAACATATACCTGGCACAGGCTGCTGCCATTGTGTGTAGCCTGCTGGAACCAGTAGGCTGAGCATTGGTCTGGACCCCTTTGCCCACATTTGAATTAGCCCAGGGAGTACGCCTCCAAAATGGCAGTTCTGTCATGAATTCTGATGAGGGGAACTGCCAATGGCAGAGCTTCCATTTTGATTGGAGGTCCCTCCCATTGGCTGGGCAAATTCAAATGCGGCAGCAGGAACCAGTGCACTGCTCTTTCTAGAGGCTCTGACTCCAGCTCTGGCGGCAGCAGCAGTGGTGGCTCCTAGCTTTGGCTCCCATGACAGCAGTTATGGCTTTGGCAGAAGCAGTGGTCTACAGGATTGCTCTACAGGTGCAGGGCCCAGACCAGAGGGAACAGCTGGCATGACATGGAGCTGGGTGGAAGGGGCAATGGGGGAGTAGAGCAGGGATGCAGAAGCAGGGACAAGTGGTGGGGGCTGAAGGAAGTGAGAGTTTATTTGAATGTGGGATATATGATGGCATGTGAGGGCCCATAAAAACCTGCATCGGGGCCCATCTTTTTGTTCCACTGCCACTGGCACGTCAGAAAAAAGAGACGGGGGGCCCGGAGTAGGTGGCGCCTAGTCAGCATTTGCTGACTTTGCTGACTGTTAAATCTCCCACTGGTGCTGGTTGAAGGTCCCTCCCTTAGTGCCTGGCTACTCAGGTAGTTTTTCCAGGCTTTCCTTTCACTTATCTCCATGAAAGATTTTATACTTTTCCTCAGCCTGTGATGTGTACATCTGGGCACCGAGTCATTTAATTTTTGTAAGGAGCTGAGGTATTATGGTGAAAGACGATATATAAAACTTTAGATTAAAAAAGGAGGTAGGTAAAGAGAAGGCCTATAGTATAATTGCATCAATGCCCTGCTATGCATATTTCATCTTTAGAAACTTGAGTCCGATTGTTTGAAATCTTCTTTGCCTCCAGGAGGATAAATTCTCTCTTCAAGGGTATGTATTGTTGTATAGCTCCAGCCAGTGATCTTAATGGGCTTCCATTGCAGAGGACAGTGTATTCTCTGCAAGTTGAAGTCTAAGCTTCACAAGGTTCAATCAGTACCAGCGCTGAGGGGTGAGTGGTGACTACACAATCCACAAACTAAGCCCCCATTCCCTCATGGGGCAACAAAGTGTTTTGAATCTTTTGTAGTGAATCAGAGAGGACAGCAAGGTGAAATGGTCTGAAGTAGTTGGTTGGGAAGTGCTGCCTGGCTGCATCAGTCCCCCTATGGCTTACCACCACTAGGAAATGTAATTATATTTAAACAGGACTTTTAACAATGGAGTGAGGTGACAAGATGCTGACTTTGGTGGTCAGTTTAAACAAGAATGAGTCACATCTAGCATCAATCAGTTAGTTGTGGGGAAACCCTGGTCCCAGTAGCTCAATAGTTAAAAATCTAGTTTAAATAACATTAAATATCTTAGTGAAGATGAAGTCTTAGAGACCAGCAACAGATGGACACACAGTGTAGTAAGACCAAAAAAAAGTGGCTCATGTTACATTCCAGCTGGCAGTATTGTGAAACCTAAGAGTTCAAAACTCAAACGACAAATCAAAACAAACCCATTCGATTTATTTCCAATCAGAACCGCATGCAAGCTCTGCTTTCAGTAAATGTGGCCCTGTGCCTCCCACATACATTACACCACCATTCTCAGTAACAACGAGTCCTCAAAACTCCCCAGAAAATGTATGTGAAAACACCATAATTCCAGGGCGGGGTGTGATTGTGTTTGCCAATCAGACAGCACTGGACAGCATCAACGAAATAATCTCCCTTGACCTCCCATTCTCTCCAAAGCTTTGTAGGGTTTTTTGAGCTGGGTGAGGCAACTGAGGTCTATGGGCTAGAGTAGCACTTCCCTGAATAAGGTCTCTAAATCCTTCTACTCCCACTGTACAGCAGATTTGCACCAGTTCCATTGAGTCAGGATACGCCACCATCAGATAAAAGAAGGATGGACTTGGCCATACATTTTCATGGGATTTTTTAAGTTGCCTGAAACATTGGACCAAATTCATCCTTGGTGTAACTGATTTTCATAATAAATAAATAATAAATAATCATCATTCTATTTGTTGGACAATCCCTTTCTCCGAAAATGTATTGAGGGTGACACACAATCCAAAAATACAATAATAATGATACTTTACACTCACCACGTGTTTTTCATCCCAGCATCTTCATGAACCTTAGCAAATGCAGCCTCACAGCATGCTTGTGATATAGTCAGGAGACATGGAGTGACATGCCAATGGTCACACAGGAAGTCTGTGGCAATGCCAGGAATGGAACCAATAGCTCCTGAATCTCAGCCCAGTGCCTTAATCACAAAATACTCTTTTCTCCATTTATGTAGATAAAACTCCTTTGATATGGTAAAAGACATCAGTTCCTAGGGCATCTTAGCATCTACTTAACATTTTTTTAGAGAATAGAAGGGCTAAGGTGGACCTGCAGTGGTAACTCATTCCTTATTCTTTGGACTATCACTAAAAATGTACATTAACTCATTGGCTTAAGGTGAGTTGATGGTACCATCATGGTTTGAAGAACATGGTTTGAAGAACAGCTTGATATGTCTTGGAAGGACAGTAAATCAACAGCCAATCTTTCGGATTGGTGGATTCTAGTCCACATGAGCAAGGTGAATCTGTAAATCTTGTTACACTCTTGGCAGAATGTAAGGCTAATGTTACATGTTCAGGGAGCAAACATGTTGCTACATTTTGCACTAGCTGCAGGCAAAGGAATTACTTTTGATTGTAACCTGAAGTAGAGGGAACTATAATAGTCACATCATGATGGGTGGGCTTTTCAAAAGTGCTTGATATTGGCTTAAGTCTGCTCCCTATGAAGTCAGTGGTAAAACTCTCATTGACTTCAGTGGGACCAGAATTAGGCCAATGTTGCAAAACTTTTCAAAAGCCCACCCAATTTGACCTATGCCATGAGTTTTGCAGCTAAATACACTGCTTTGAAAATGGAGGGCATTTTGCTTGTCACATAGTTAAAATATGCTTGTTACATGTTGAAAATAACACTGATAATATTTTCCAGATCCCTTTTATAAATATGCTATAATCCATACATTTTCTTTTCTCTATGCATAATTTTCCTTTTATTCTTGTCTAGTCGTCATTAGAAGGAAACAACGTTATATAGTCTGTTTACATTATTTAGTCATCAAGTATGGATGGATGAGATTTATTATATCTTGAACAAAGAATTGTTTATATTTTCTGTCTGGATGCTGAGAATCATAGAATCATAGGACTGGAAAGGGCCTCGAGAAGTCAACAAGTCCAGTCCCCTGCACTTATGGCAGGACAGTCACTAACCACCACCTATAAAAATATGAAATACAGTATGCCATAAACTGAAGTTAATCTATAATGACGGACTTTTGAGTGAAATTCTAGAATCCGACATAAAGTCTGGGCAAAAGAACTTTATGCACAAGTCCTGCTCAAGAGCTGGAAGTCTGAAATTTACCCCAACTTGGGGGGGAGGGGAGAGAAGACAGGCCTGGGGTTGTAGTGAATCATCTCCAATTGGGACCCCAGCCTATGGGATGTTGTAGCTGCTGTTGTCCCTCCAGCCATTGCATTCATGTAAGCATAGATCCAATGGGTTGGTACTTGATCCACTCCAAATTTCCCCTTCATGCCGGCATATATGGACTGGCATGATACTCATCTATCCTATACTATGTATACTAATGAATAACAAAATCTAGCTATTCCTACTGTATGCGATTTATTCAGTGCAAAAATTAAGAGTCTTGATTTTTGTGCTCGTCTATGTGCAAATACCTAATAAAGACTTTTTTTTTTTGGTTCCAACTGTGTACTGCAACCACTCATTACCTGAAATATTTGATGTGCCAGAGTTCTGTGAGGGAATAAGACATATATGATATAGTTTATACAGACCCTAAATATCACATTTTTACTGACTGTGTAGTGGCCAGGTCTGTCCTGTGATGTTTTCATTCCCATCAAGGGCCAAATTAAGGTTTTCAGTGGAAAACCCCACAGGAATGCAAAAGTTGGTTGGGAAAGTCCATGGCTTTAAGCCTAAGTAATTTCCACCCAGTCTTTCTGTGATGATGTAGGGTTAGTCTCACTGACAACAGAGAAGAAAGAATTGGCCTATTAAACCATGGGTGTGTGGAGAGCCAAAGAGGTCTCCTGATGATGTTAGGGACATTTGAAGAAGGCCCAGTGCCTCCACATGACTACTTATCTCTCCCTATCCTGGAGCTGTTGTCAATTTAGCTCCCCCAGGAACCGTACTCCCATTGGTTCCCTGGGCAAATCTGAGTTAACGTGCACATCTCGGGGGCAGGAGAAGTCATTCACAGAAAGCAAAAGTGGCACAGACAGAGCAAAAGTGGATTCATTCAAAAATATGAATCAATGTGTTCACAAAACTTTGTTTGCCTAACACAAGTCTCCAGCATTGTCAGTTCAGCTCATTTAGAAGCACTAAATTTGCATAAAGAAAAAAAGAAAAATCTCCTTCATATTGTCTGTCATACAGCTAAAGTCTGAAATACGCATGCTAAAACAGGCTATAAACAGTTGTCGCTGCATATTCATTGCTGCTATTTCAAACGTTAGGCCTAGATTCTGCAATCTAATTCATGCAAGTGAACTTCTGCTCCTGTGCTGAGGCCCTCTGACTTCTAGTGATACCGCACATGGGCTCCCTGAGTGGTTCAATTTGCAGAATGAGGGTATGAGTACTTTATGTTTTTTAAGTATTAGAACACTTGATCCTTATTGCTGATCTTTGGCTTGCCAAATTTAATTTCCGAGCAATACAAGGGTAAAAGAAGCATCCTCCACTGGTAACATTTGTTTTTCATATTTTGTTTACCATCACAGTTTAAAAACAGACTGCATTTAATTTTTGCTATTTTTCTGAGCAATCACCCTCAGGCTGACTTCTCATTCCAGTTTCTTTCTGAATAAATCTGTTTACAGCTGAGTTATAACTTCCTGAAACATAAGGTTTGTAATAAAAACAGTGACACAATGGTAACAACTGCATAACCTTCTGTTGTGGTCCCAACTGCAATAACAGAGCAAAGTTTAATCTAGTGCTCGAGACCTTAGACTATGAAATAATTGGTATTTTTTTTCTTGCAGTTTCTACTTTGTGGCATATGTGGAATATTGTGCGCCAAAAAAAAATCTGGACTTGTGGTAAGTTTTTGCACAGCATGCATTATGCATTTCCATGTAATTCCAAGTAATTTAAATGTAAACTGCAGGAACTTGAACTCTTCACCATGGAATCATTATCCTTCTTGTCCAAAATGTTGCTGGTACCTAAAAGTTAATGAAAAGTAAACACAGGCTGTCAAAAAAAAAACCCAAAACCAAAAAACAAAACAAACAAACAAACAAAAAAAAAAACAATCAGCCCTTTGATTAACACAGCAAAGAGAGGACATTTTGAAATGGTCTGTTTAAGTCATGTCCAAAAATGTAGCCCCTGTAGTTGTCCCTGTCTCAGTTAAGAGCCTGATCAATGGAAAGATTCCTAATTACTTCAGTGGGAATTGGATTATGGCCTTTCTGACCAGGATCCCAGTCCTGCGAAGTGTGTGTGTGCAGGACTGGGTCCCAGCATTACTGGCCCAGATTGATCCCAGAAATTCTAGAAGTACTGTTTTTAATAAGAAGTATTTTTCAAAAAAAATCATGAATAAATCAGTTCTAAAATAATTACAGATGTTTTCTGTTTCATATAAGAATCTGAAGAATAATCATATTTCTGACTGCAGACAGATGGTATAATTGCTACAAAAGCAACTGCAGAAATATTTTATCTGTTAAAAATAAGATCCTATTATAAAGCCCAATGTTAAAGCTTATTTAAGTGTTAAATTTATTTAAGTGTTAAAGCTGGCTTTAGTTTTCTGTAGGCCTGGCTTTTCTCTTATGTACATAAGTGTGAATTGGGAGTAACTCTATGAATACCAATGGAGCTACGCTCATGTAAATCTAGTATGAGTGAAAGGAGAATCACTCTCCCTACGGTTACTTTTGAAAGTCAGTGAACTATTTAATTCCCTATAACAGAGATGACTGTCACTTTTTTTTTTTTAATTCTAAGGACCACTTCATTGTATGGAGCATCCCAACCATGCCTAACCTTAATAGTCTCCCTTTCTTTTGTCAGTTCTGGTGGTCTCATAGACTGCAAGAAATAGTGCCTTACTGTTGGACCAGGAACAATAGTTTGAGAACTATGTTCTTGTTAAAATTCCTATCCCATTAGCACTCAGCAATGGTCCACTGGCTACTGGTGGTCCATGGAGCAGTTCCAGGGGCTCCAGAAAGTTGCTTCCATCAGTGTGGTAAAATATCTTTCAGTCTTTAAGAAGTGACACTTTCTGCTAGTTGTAGCCCAATTTAGATGTTTCTGGGACTCCTAGAAGAACTTTCTGACCAATTAAACCTAAAAAGTAGCACCTCACTACACCCTGTATAGTTGCTTCAGGTCTTTCTTGGTTAGGTGTTTCACTGGTTTAAATTCAGCCATGATTCAATTTGAAGACTACACAAAAGCTGAAGGAGTAGCAAACAAGGAGAACAGGACCAAACTGCAAAAGTGACCTGAAGAGATTGGAACAGGAGACGTGGGTTGGTGGCACTAGCAACTAGGAGACATTTAATACCAATACCACTAAAGCACCGCACTCCAGCAGAGGAAATAAATGGCACAGATATAGAGTCTGATTCTGATCTCACTACACTTTAAATCAGTAAAACGGATATAACTAAGATCAACATCAGGACTTTGAACTTTAGAGTTTTGAATATAGAACTGGAAAGAAGTCAGGAGGCTTGAATTCTAGTCCCATTCTTCCATTGATCTGCCTTCACCTTGGGCAAGTCACATTACCTTGCTATGCCTCATCTCTAAAATGTGGATAATGCTTACCTCCTAGACATAGGAGTTATGGGGGTTAGTAATTAATGTTGTAAAGTACTTTAAATTACGTGAGCTATAGAAGTGCTAAATATTATTATTAGCGTCCGGCTAACTTTCAATCTAAGTGAATTTGTCTGTTACAGACAAGACAAGAATGTCACTGTGACATTGTCTCTCTTCTCTCTCCTAACAGATGATCCTTTTTTCAGCCTGTTGCATCTGTGGACTAATTGGAGGAATATTAAATTTTCAGTTTCTTCGTGCTCTGACAAAGAAGTCCTCCACTCTCTATTCTCTGCATCTTACTTCCATGTCTCTTGCATGCATTGGAATTGGAGGTTGCACACTTTCTTCCTGGCTCACTTGTCGGCTAGCCAGCTATGAACAAAGGAGAATGTTCTCTGAAAGGGAGCATTCACTGCATCATTCCCACGAAATGGCAGAGAAAGTGAGTTGGGTGCCTTTCCTTATTTGCTCTGCTTTTCTTACAAAGCAACTGTACCTGTTAACATATGCAGTGTTGTTGTAGCTGTGTTGGTCCCAGGATATTAGAGAGACAAAGTGGGTGAGGTCATTTCTTTTATGAAGTCTGTTGTGTAAAATATACTACCTCACCCACCTTGTCTCTAACATATGCAATTGGCCGTAAGTGTATTCAATTTTCAACTATATATGAGGAAGAGCTTCTGGGAAATGAAACGTTGCCATTCTGTGTAAGCTTTATTCTGTTGCAATATATGTATTTATTTTTAGGTGGTGTATCTTTGCAGTACATCCATTTCAGTGAAGTACATCCATTTTCAACATAATTCTATTGTATAAGCTATTCAAGGGCTTAGCTTCTAAATATAGCACATCATAAATAATTGAAAGTCTTATATCTATGAATTATCATATATTGTACTGGGGAGAAGCACATAATGCTTTCTGCACCCACATAATTGCATGCTTCCAGGATTTAATCAATTATTTCCTTTCCCTTCATACTCAGTTTATAAATCAGGCTATGTAAATGCAAAGGCCACAATTTTCAAATCTGTATTACTAAAGTTAAACACCTACATCCATATTTAGACACTTAAATAAAGGTGGTCCCATTTTCAGAGGTGCTGAGCACTCATAGCTTCCACTAGTTAAAAGAACGTTTTGTTATTTAGATGCCTAAATAGGGATTTATGTGCTTTAAATTTAAGGTTGAAAATGTTGGCCAAAAGGAATATAGGATTCTTAAAACCACCTACTTGGTGTAAAGATATGATTCTTACCCAGTGAATGAAATATTCATTTTGATCCTGGGTCTTCTATAAGTGCAGGATGCCCTATTCCTTTCATTTGAGAGGTATAGTGTTTATAGAGCAGGGGATCAGGAGTCAGGAACATGGGTTCTGTGTATGCCTCTACAAATGTGACCCTGCACAAATCTGCTCTGTACCTGTTCACCTGTCTGTATTATACTGACCACCTCCCTCAAAAGAGTATTCGATGGATTGATTAATCCATATATGTAAAGCATTGTGAGATTCTTAGATAAAATGCAATATAATAGTGACAAGTATAATAAGGGGAAATGATGACTTTGCAGTCTGATCACTACTTTCTTAATTGAGATTAGTTTCCATGCAGAATTATAGCCTGTCCTCACCTAAAAATGCTAAGGAAATATTGCTACATTTTAAGTAAGATACTGTACATTCATTTCATTGGAATGTCGTAACAGAAATTAGCTACAATTTTATATTGCTTTGATAAGACTAAACTTCATTATTTCGTTTGAATTCTGTATGTAACACAGTCAATTGCACCTCTGAAATGTCCCAATAAAAATAATCTTGAATGCAGTACTTTCTTATACTATAATACAACATAATATGATCCGTACGGTATCTTTCATACACACTCTTTCACAAAACCTTTATTGGTTAAATAGCATAGGCACAACATTAAAATAATGTACGGAGAATAAATTAAAGAGGGAGAAAAGATACATTTCCAGCTGAAATTTGAAATGAGACAAAGGTTGATACAGGAAGACTGTTCCCAATGGTAGGAGCTGCAAAGGAGAAGGCTCTTGGATCAACAATGAGATAAGGACAAAGAGAAGGCCCGTGCAAGATAAGAACAGGGAGAGGAGAAGAGAAAGACTGTGCCTGAAAGGACAAGTCTTTCAAAGTACATTAAGCCCAGTACAAGTGTTTTGAAGTACATTAAATCTTTTAAAACAATGGAAGGCGGTTAAAAAAATTAATAATAAATTAGGCCCTAATCAAACATAAGTTTAAAGTGTTTTTATATACAATAATATTTTGTATATTTTATACTGATAAAGTAATATAGACATGTACTGTATGTGCATATGTTTGTGCTATATTTATTGTATAATTGTTATATTTATATTAGAGATTGAGGGGTATTGAAATAACCGACCTGCCCAGCTGCCCGGTGGTTCCCCCGACACCAGAGTTACCTCCAAGGTATGCTGAACTCTAGGCAGCTACCATATTATGTCATGTCACTTCAGAAAGTCCCACCTCTAAGAGGAAAGCATAGTTTCAGCTAATCAAAGTTGGCTAATGCTGTGATGTCACTTGCAGAAGTACTGCATTCAGGAAAGGTACTAACAGTCAGTGAAATAATGTTTCATGGTGGCAGAATGCTGTGATTTCGAAGTAAGTCAAGTATTTAAAATATTCACTCTAGTTGTAGACATCCAAACAATCCTGGTTGGATGTACCCACCAGCAATACACACCACTCCTAATTTATATGTCTCTTCAAGTCTTAAATCCAACACAACTTGTAAACTTAACTATAGTTTTATTGTTTAGAACAGAAATGTCTGGAAAATAATGATTGTGACTATTTCATTCCGAAATTATAAGTACGTTCAAATAGCTACCGTTGGCAATAAATTAAAGTAATAGAACTGAGAAACAGAGATTTTTACTTTGCGGTCACTAGCTCACACCGTAATCCAGTTGACAGAACATTACTATCATCTAGAGCAGTGATACTCAGACCTCAGTAGTTCAGAAGCCAAATTAGTGATCAGCATTACCCAAAAGAGCCACAGTAGTGTGAATCCATTATTTCATTTACTATAGTGCTATATATTCATATTTAAACAGTATGATGGGGTAATATTTATTTAAATGTATACACACACACACACACACACACACACACATATAATATTCTCACAGCAAAATGACTGACCAAGTATTTTTATTTTATCAACTTCAATTGGTTAATAACATAGTAAAAGCATCCTGATTGGTTAATAACTTAGATTGGTTAGTAATTAAATCACACCATGTTTTAATATCATGTACTGCAAAGAGCTGCAGGAGACACCTCAAAGAGACACTTGCAGCTCATGAGATTCAGTCTGAATATCACTGATCTAGAGGTTGCTTGATGGCTTATGTGAAATGGCTTTGGTGACCTCAGCAGACTGGTATCTATATCACAAAAACCTCTTCCAGAGCTCACATTAGCTGGCACCCTTTTGGGCATCTCAGCAGAGAGGCCAAGGCCTCAGTGGACGTGGAGACTTATCATGTCGCACCTGGTTAGACTACCATCCAAGTGGAAGCACGTTGGCAGGGCAGTGTGAGGAAGCTTGCACTGCTGCCATCTGTGGTATGCATCTGTTCTGTGGATGAAGAATGATCATCTCTAGAACAGTCAGTCTACTGCCTCTTTCATAAGAACTCAACTCACATGATTTTTCATTTTATAATGGGATTTTTTTTTAAAAGATAAAACATCTCTGGCATTCAGGGTTTGTTAAATATTTACTAGACTGTTAGCTAAATACTTCTTCAAGATCCATAAAATAATTTTAATTTTTATCAGTGCTTTTTTATTTGTTACAGGAAATGACAGACAATATGAGCAATGGAGGACCACAGCTAATTTATAACGGAAGAGTGTATGAAAAGATTTAAAAACTTCAAGGAACAAAATATTTTTAAGATTTTCTTCAGGACAAACCAAGAGACACCAAGAGACTGAGATGAAATGGAAACAGTTTTGGCTTTTATGGCTACTATTTCACAACTGCAGAACAGCACAGTTGCATTTCCCTTTAGAAACATATCTGAAATTTCTCTCCAAAGGCGTTTGTGGATATACAGTATTTATTCATGTCTACTCCTTTTTTTTCTTTTTGTCTGGATAACTTTCCAGAATTATTATTATTGCACTCAAGATAGACTTTTCAGACTCTTCTTCTCAAGTGCAGGGGACTGAACTAGATGACCTTTTGAGGTCCCTTCCAATCCTAGAATTCTATGATTCTATGAAGACATTTTTTTAAAAAATCCCATTAAAATGGAGAGGGTTTAACCAGTAGATTGTACAATGAAGAGAGTGCAAATTAGACTTGTAAAAAGCTTGCATTACACATGCAGAGTCCAAATGAGTGAATGATGAGGATGCTGAAAACAACATTGATGTCTTTGTTTTGAAAGACAGAATGCTTTAAGAATGCCGTAAATCAAAACCTCAACAATGCCTTGTTGTAAAGAAATTGTAAATATTTCCAATTTGTGAATGAAGTATATTTCGTAATTTGTTCATAATAAGTGACAAATAAAATGAAATCTAAAACTGAGACTAATTCATTTTTGCTTGTTAGAAAGCTCTATGAATCTGGTTCGTTATATTTGCATATTTGGACAAAATATCAAAAGGTCCTTAATAAAGTGTGGTGCAGAAACAGGCTGGAGGGGAATGCCTAATTGTGTGAGGGTGATGTAAATATCTTCAGCATGACTTTGATATGGTGCATTATTTATGAGTGGTGACAAAACACAAGTGAGTTATGTTGGGCTTCCCAAATGATGGCAGATGGAATCTTTATCCCACCCATGAGCATATGCTTTCTGTATCACATGAATCATGGAAAATGATTTAAGGAACATTTTATAGGTTTTAGAAATTTTATTCAGGCTATTTAAAAAAAAAATCCTCCATTTATAAAGCCAGGTGCCTTAGTTACTCCAAGTGCAGATACAAAAGGCTCAGAGGGAGCCATAAAAACCTCTGAAATGATCTAATATAGCTTTTTTTATACATAAAATGTCACAGCCTTGAAGTCTCTTAGCTTGGGATATTCAAGGGGTAAAAGGGAGTTCTGCATCCTGTTACAAAGTTAGGAACAGCCCTTTCACTATGACATAAAGCTCACATTGATAGCCGTACATGGGTGAGTCATATTGGACTTTAAAGTCAGAGTGTAAAGCCCTGACCACACTATGGATCCTCTGCATGTCTGTTGTGGTGAATCATAAATCTGCTCTAAGGCCTCAGTCCTGCAATATGCTTAAGTGCATATGAGTAGTCCCATTAAAGTCAGTGGGACCATTTATGTGCATAAAATGAAGCACCTGAATACATTTTTGCAGGATCAGTGCCTAAATGGGCATCTCAGGAGTGCCTCAGTGCAAAGGAATCCCTGGTGGTCATACAACCAGAATAAATGGCTTTGTGCAACTCTCGCTACACCCGGTGTATGGGGAGTTACTGAGGTATGTTAGGAGGGAGAGTGAGATTGACAGAGGCGCCTCTAGGATCCAGATCAGAATTTTGGGGCTTAGGCTTGTCTCTAGTTATTACGTTTGGGATGACTGCATTACTTATGGGCAGTAGGTTCCTAAACTTTTCAGCATCCCAAAGCAAAACCAACAAGCATATATATCTGAAGCAGTTACACAGTGAAGGTACAATATCGTCTGATTCAGCAGAACTAGAAATAAGTGCTTTATCCCATTGGAGAGCAGCTAGGAATTTCTGATGCTGTCAGGTGTTTGTTCAATCCCTGGAAGGACATGAGTTTTCAGACATTAAAATCATGTCATTATTATGATTAGAAAAACTATTGTTACTTATTTGTGGAGGTTTCTAAAACATAGCCACTGATCCTGCAAACACTTATGCACACACTTATCTTGAAACACGTGAGTAGTGTATGGTGGAGAAGCACTGGCAACTTACACTCATCAAGAGAAAAGGTTAAACCACTTTACACTTACATTGCTTAGTGTAATCAACATCAAATGGCAAAATGAAATCAGCAATGCAGAGGTTCTTCAAAAAGCAAAGGTACCAAGTCTGACAGCCCTGCTCAAGTAAAAACAACTGCGCTGGCTGGGCCATCTGTGCAGGTTGGAAGATGGTTGCATACCTAAGGACATACTATATGAGGAGTTATCAGAGGGAACAAGAAGAACATCCCAAGATAAATGCAAGCGAGATATGAAGGAATTTGAAACTGACCAATGGGAAACCTTGGCAAGTGATCGTAACAAGTGGCACCATCGTTTCCATCAGGGCAACAAAGTCCATGAAAGGAGTTGGCTCCTGCAGCTTGAAGAGAAAAGAGCTGGTAGGAAGCAAGCAATTCCCAACCAAGACGCAGATATTTGCAATAACTGCCAAAGATTATGCAACTCCAGAATTGAACTATTTAGTCACATGAGAAATTGCAAACCTCTACATCATAGGCTGAAATTTCCAACGTATCTCGCAGATGAAAGGATGCCAATCAATCCCTGGGACAGTTGTCATGATACTAAGGTAGCCTGGCTATACAGAGGGAGGATTACATATAAATCAATCAATCAATAAATAAATAAATAATCCCACTAAAATATATTGAAACATCTTTAAAAATTCAGGACTAGATTTGCTGTCAGATATGTCACATAAAACCAAAAACATAAGGAGGTGATATGTTATAAAGGTTTTACTGACACTTATTTTCCATGATTTGCAAAACTTACTTGTGCTATTGCCACTTGAAGAGAGTAATGCGGCATACTAAACTCATGCTCATAAAACCTTTATACCACATCACATTATTGTGCATGTATCTGTGTGTATCTATAAATAATATATATACATATTCAATTTGATTTAGGGTGTTTTAATATTGCATTTAAGCTGTCTAGTGTCTAAAGCTATTTTTACTTGCAGTCTAATGAAATTAGATACAAAATGTGGACTGCACAACACAATGGCTGAGAAATAACATTACATTTTTGTAATTCACATGTAATTCATAATGCCAGTACTGCCAACCCCAGGCATTCACAAATCCTGAGTCAGGCCTCAAAAGATCATGAGATTGGCTTGATATCATGAGATTTAAAAAAAAAACAAAAAACTGTTGGGTTCTTTTTATTTGCTGTCTGGTGTTTGAGCCTTTACCATTCATGTTTTCAAGTTTTTTCTGCACCCAAGAGGGCTAGAAGCTTTCTTCATATTTTAAATGAAAGCTGAGATTCTTGCATAATCATGTAACTCCAGAAAGTCCGGTTTTAAGAAAAAGCACCAAATGTCGTGAGAGTCATGATAAAATCATGAGAATTGGCTACACTGTAATACAAAACCTTTAACCAGAAATTACACCCTAAATAATGAGTTAACTAATTCATTCTCTAAGGAGAAGCCACTTGGTAATAGCTCTGTGAGCATGTCCTGTTAATGACCTTGAAAAATGAGTGCTGTATACTTTGAGTCAAATTTTCAATTGGGCCCTTACCCTGCTTCCACTTGCCCACAACTGTGTACCACCCTTTGAGCACCCAGAGCTATGTGTGTAACTCATTTATACACACAAAACCATCAACTCCCAGCCTGGTGGTGATGGTGGGTAGTGATGGTGGAAGATCTGAGTCTTGTAGGCCGCAGAGAGCATCCATTTGCAATGCCCATTTCCTCAAGCTTTGCACAGGGAAAGCACTCCTAGAGGTTGTTGTCTATCAGGAATCTGGGCCCCAACCATACAATGGGACTGCACAGTTCTGCTATTTTGCAGAGCATAGGCACTTGCAGAGGTGTGTATGTAGGTAGGATCTGGGCCAAAAAAACCAAATACAAAGTATAATTAAATTGCTCTTTCTTACTTTGCTGCCAAGTCTGTTGCTTGTAGACAAGCAGGCCAAAGACTGCAGTATGAGTTTTACATTGATGGCTTTTATGAAAGCCTTCAAAATGTAAAACTGGTGATCAGTAATTGAATACGTAACTGAAAAGACGGCTGATGTCAGAGAAACACAAAGAGCTGCAAAATGTTTAACAAGGTGTAAACTGCTACAGCTTTACAAGTGTGCTCAGAATAAAAACCATCTCTTTTATTAAGTGTTTTATTTTAACATTTAATAAAGTTTCAGTCCTTAACTGAATGCAAAGTTCAACATAACTTTTTCTGGTCACTTTTTATTATGGGGGGAGTTGGAGAGAAGCTTATTTTATTAGCTCAGCTGACACTACTGACTGTGGTCTGGATTTTCATTACCGATGACATACTAACTAGGGCCAAAATTTTTAAACTTGGGTGTCTAAAAGATAGGCATCAAAATCCCTTTTTATATACCTAAATAAGTGGCATTATTTCCAGAGATGCAAAAGTTCCCATTGATTTTGATGCAGTTATTCCCAATTAACACTGATGTAAGAACAGGTTCAAGCCCTGATTCTTTAAGGTATATTCAACATGGAAACCTATTCCCCTTTCACAGTAATGTAAACCTTTAGGCAAAGGTGTCAGCCCCAGGAGGATACAGGAAGGAAAGGAAACTGTACCCCTCTTCCTTTGTACCTATGTGGAACAATCATATGTATGAATGGTAAATGATTGATTGGCAAATCCGACATAATACTTGGAACTGTGACTCTGCTGATCTGTTTAATAAAAGAAGATCTATTTCATAAAAGAAGAGTGTTTTGAAATTATATATATATGTGTGTGTGTGTGTGTGTGTATTTTCATTGTGATGTCATGCTCATCTTTTGCTTGGGATACTGGGCCAAATCCTTGGCCTTTCTCAAGTCCTCTGGGATACAAAAGAGACTTAAAACTACTTTAGGGTAGCAGCTGAGGGAGTTCATAACTGGCACAGTTCTGCTTCCCCCAGGCAAAGGAGGTATGGTGAGAGCATGTTAGTGGTGGGAAGGGGCTAGGGATGGTAATCTTACTTAGCAGAACATCCCTGTGGGACACCTAGCAATCTAGCCCTCTAAGATCAGTGAATTTACTCCTGATTTACATCAGTATCAGTGAGTGGAGAATCAGGGCCTTTGGCTCTCCATTGCTGACTGTAGAAGAATACATTCAGAAGTATGCTAAAATGATCATAATAGATACATGTGGGTAAAAGGAATCCAAGTTGATACATGAATTCTGAACAGTTTCATGCAATTCCAGAAAGGGTTAATTGTTTAAGATAAAATATGTAGGACTAATTTGATTAATCCTACTTATTTTGTGTATTAACACTTAAACAGATCATAGAAAAATCTGTGCCTAGTGATTTACAGAACTTTAGTTATGTGCTTAATGAGCAAGGACATGTTTCAAATTCATGACAATCAATAGTCAATGGTAGATTACAATTTTGTAGAACATAAAGCAAAGAGGTGCATACAGTACATGTTTAAGAGTTTGTCCTGACTACACTGTTTTCATTAATACAAATTAGCTTCAGTTTGGATGATGATAGGGTCAGGTTCAATGCTAAATTTATACAAGGCAATTCATAATCACAAATAGATATTCATATCCATGCTTTCCTTGAGGCTGTAATTTTGCATAGTAAAGTCATCTTTGAGCTGTCAAGTGGGTGCCAGCCCACTATAAAGCACTGTAATGTAGTTAAATGCCAAATTATGGCAGCTCTGGATTGTAATATGTAGCCCCATTCATGTACTACCTGAGCATCTCCCAAATATTTTACATAAACACTCTGCCAAATATCAAACTGGCTTGTTTTAACTTACTATATCTGAGTGACCTCTTTGTCTCCTCTGTACTCCAGTGATGAGTCCCATGAGGCCCTTGTATACCTGTCTTGGCCCCAAAATGTCCCAAGAAAATTGGACTAGGATTATCTAGACAGAACCACAATCTCAGAAGGAAATACGCAGTAGAATTTACAAAATACAACTTGATTGGAATGAACATGTTAAATCCACTTATTTTTTACCTCAAAGTGTATTTGAGGGGCAATATTGCAAAGGCAGTTGTATGCCTAATTCTAAAGCTATGGAAAAATACCCACCACTATTGTACTGAAAGCACTGACCCAGGAGTGGGAATCTACAATTGCCACCTTTGTAGGAAATGTTATGACTTAGTGAGGCAGCATATTTGGCCATGTAAGCATCCTTGTAATTCATTTAGGGATAAACACAACATCTATGGCTGTAGTGGCCAATAGAATTGGTGTAGTTTTCCTTCACAAGGGATAGGGCTGGATTCCAGGGAACTATGCACCCCAGCAATTGCACAGAGCTCACTCAATGGAAGAAGGCCATTGGTAAGTTGAAGCGGGCCAGTACCTCCTCTTGCCAACTCCATGCAATGGAGCCATGTTCAGGAGAGGAAAGTCTACCTCTGCCATGAGGCTAAAATAACTTCTGTAGAATAACAGCCACTCCATGAGCTGGGAGGGATGATGTCCCCCACTTCCCCAGTGCACAGGTGTGGCCCCATCAGTCTGTGCAATGGGCTGATGATTTGTCCATTTATTTCTGGAATGTAAGTACTTTAGAGATATTTTTGTGCATCTTGGATAAGTTTCCCTCAAATAAGCTATGAGTGTATATAAAATTGGCAGTTTGTATTTTTCCCTTATAACAAGGCTGTTTTTCTGTAGGATATCTTTTACATCCACTACCCACTGAGTCACAGTGGGTGGCTTTATTGATTTCCACATCAGTGCAATTCTACTTCTTCTCCCTAGAAGGGTTATTTGAAGTAATCATTTCTGAAGTACCTCAAATTTTAATCCTGTCATCAGTTGCAACATAGGTGCTTCTAAAAAATACCATTCAGTTGTGATACAGACAGTGGGATGGCCTTGCTGCATCTGAATGCAAAATAACTTTGTTTCTAATGACGATAATGGCTTGGAGTAAATTAACATACGGTCTCCAGGGAACTTGCTGGAGTGAAAAGTGGGAAACAAATGTATGCTCACCTGTATGCACACACTTTTAATCTTTTGATCACAAGCACAACATGAGCACTCACAAGTCACAAAGTTTCCCTACTGTGTTGTATAAAGTTCCATGGCAATGCAAAAACACACAGGTCAATAGAACCAGGCCCACTTCGGCAGGGGGGGAATGATGGGGGGCAGATGAGTATCATTTTCTACATTTTACAGATAAGATAACTGACAGACTGTACAAGGTTACTTCTGCCAGGTCTCTAATATGGCAGATCCAAGTCTTGTCTACTTAGCCAAATTGCCTTTCAGAATGCCTTTCAGAATGAATGTATTAAATCTGTGTGCTTGGCTATGGTTTTTGTAATCAAGTTTCTAACCACTAAACCATGTTCCCCTCCCAGAGCCAGGAATAAAAGCCAGGAACCCTGATACATAACATTTCATTGTTGACGTGCACATAGTTGTGTAACCCACTGCCAAAATCTGTGAGCCCTGAGTGGCTATTAGCCATTGAGGATAACAGTCTACAGCTCATTTAATTTAAGTGGAAGAGATCTGTCTTGATGATTCTGGGTTCAAATTTTGCTGACAACATGTGGGGGGTCATTACGGTTCCCCATAACAGAATTTGGAAGTGTGGGAGGAGAAGAGGCATTAGTTTTTGTTTTACAAAACCTAGGAAATTTCATACCGAAAAAAAGTACATTAAAAGAACATGATTAAAGCTGCAAAGTCAAGCACTCAAAAATGAGGAAAAACCAGAATTAAGGGTTGGAGATTTTAAGATCAGATGGGACCATTATGATCATCTAGTCTGACCTCCTGCCTAACATAGGCCATAGTATTTCACCCAGTAATTCCTGCATCAAGCCCATTGCTCCTGACTGAGACAGAGCATATATTTTAAATAGACATCCAATTTTGATTTAAAAGCTTCAAGTGAGGGAGAATCTACCACATCCCTAGTTCCAATGGTTAATAGCCCTCAACATTTATGCCTCATTTCAAGACTGGCTTTGACTAGCTTCCGCTTCTAGCCTTTGGATCTCATTATGCATTTGTCAGCTAAATTAAAGAGCCCTCCGCTATAAGAAATCTTCTTCCCATGTAGGTGCTTATAGATTGTGATCAAGTCACCTCTTAACCTTCTCTTGGATAAGATAAATAGATTGAGCTTCTTGAACTCTATCACTGTAAATCAGATCTTCCAGACTTTAAAACATTCTTGCAGCTCTTCTCTGAACAGTTTTCAATTTGTCCAGGCAATCTTATTCTTCCCCAGTTGTGTGTATGAACTATGGTAGAATCTTAGATTACATGATCACATATCCCAACCCTTCTCTAGCCATTACTGGGGTCATGAGCTATTCTATCCATAGTAATGATGTGGAAAGAGAGACTTAATTATTTGTAGTGCACCTTGCAAGGTTTGGGAGAGATCTGTGGGGATCCTCCTATTTCCCTGATTGCCGCAAAAGAGGGTGTCTTTGGATTGATAGACCCAGTCTTCTTTCTGGTCAATGACTTTGTTTTGAAGGAATCAATCCAGAGTCTGTCCATTCAATTCAACTCTGGCAGACAGTCATCTAGACAGGAATCCACACTCTTCTATTGGGGTGATCAGTGCCCCATACTCATTCTCACTGCCTTTGCGGATGTGTGCTGAGGCGGAGTGGCCTCCCTCAGAGCCTGAGAGGGAGGAACCACTCTCCGCCCCCTGGGGGGTGGAGTCAGGCCAGGCCCGCCCTTTGTGCTTGAAGCGGAGAGGAAGTATAAGAGGCGGGGCCTCCAGCTCAGTTGAAGGAAAGCCAGGGAAGGAGTTGGATGCCTCTGGTTTGCTGCTGGCCCCTGGATCAGGAGCTAAGCTACACCAGCCACTGGAGGAAGACCCCAAGGAGCTGCTGGGACTGCCAGCAGCAGAGTACCTGAGGAGACAGATGACCCTTGGACTATGTAGCCTGATCCCTGGACTGTGGTAGGAAGCAGCCCAGAGAAACCAGACTTTAATCTGGTTTTGCTGCCAAAGTGTGTCAGCAGGTTTTGGTGGGATCACCACTGACTCAGTGGTGGACCCCCCCTGCCACTGTTAGGGCCCTGGGCTGGGACCTGGTGGAGTAGGATGGGTCTGGGTCCCCTTTCCCACGTTCCCTGTGGCCAATTTTATCCCTGGGGTGGCAGCCTACCCACCTTAGGCTGAACAGCCTATGTCTGTCTGCTGCCTGCCCAACCAGGGAGCTGAGCTATAGGCTGTTGCTGCTCTGCCCTGCCCAAAGGGCTGAGCCTGACTGTGACTATGTCTACATTACAGCCTATGTTGGCATACCTTATGTCATTCAGGGGTCTGAACAAACCACCCCCCTGGGCAAAATAAGTTACACTGACATAAGCACTTTTGTGCACAGCTGTATGTTGGTAAGAGAGTTTCTGCCGCCGACATAGTTTCTGCTGTTCATGGAGGTGGTTTTATTATGCTGATGGGAGAGCTCTCTCCTGTCGGCCTAGAGCGTCTTCACCAGATGCACTGTAGTGACACAACTGCATTGGTACAGCTGTGCCGCTGCAGCGCTATTTGCGTAGACATGTCCTGTGTTTGTTTGCTATCTACTGCAGCCAGAGAGGGCTGGGCCATAGACTGCTGCTGCTCTGCCCCCGCCAGAGGGCTGAGTTGGACTGTGTTTGCTGTCTGCCCTAGCCAGCCAGCTTTGTGCTGAATACTGCTCCTTGTTCTACTCTGCCCAGGGGGCCAGAGCACCCGATAGGGTGCGCTACCTGTCCTAGCCAGTAGGCTAGGCTAAAGACAGAGTGTTGCTAGGCCCCACCTAAAGGCTATAGATTGGACATTTGCTAATTCCCCTGCTAATTGACTTTTGACTGCTGTGCTGTAGTGAGGTGGAGTAGCCTTACTCCGAGCCTGACGGAGAGGGGTTACCACCGATGCCCTACATAATGTCACTGGCCATTTGTCACATATGACACTTAAGCTGGGTGGAGTCTGTGTGTCTGTCTCTCAGAATGTGTGAGGAGTTGGTTATCTGCCTAAGTGAGAAATGTCTACCTCACAAGGGAGTGCTTTTTTCATTCCTCTCGGGAAGAACATATACCAGCTTCTTTAGGTTCCATGCTATGGAAACTATTGGCTCAGGATTTGGGACATAGCACATACTTGGCAACTGAGTAGTCAGAATGAACAGTTAACCAAACAGCTCTAAAATGAATTCCAAGGACATCATTTTGTTGTTTTGTTGTAGTTTGCAGCTCAAGTAAATGTTGCAAAATTCTTAGCTGTGTGGTAACTGTATCACCCTAGCAGTGTTTGTGTTTGCACACACACAATCTATTGTGTCTCTGTTACAGTTATGGGGAAGCTTGAAAAAGACCAGATATATTTGAGAAAATAAACATAATTTTAAAAGTGACCGGTCAAAACATGAAAGGGAAAGTAAACTTTCATGGTAACTGAGTCCAAAGTATCTTTGAAATTCCCCAGGTTGAAAACAGTTTCCTTGGAATGAACCCATAATGACTGCTCCCTGGATTTTTTTATGCTTATGATTTGGGACTCATAAGCAAGATATTAGAAAAATAATATAGCTCTGTGTCTGCTTCTCTTGGAGCTCAAGGTTTCTTTTCATTGCATTCATTTTATGACCAAAGCATATATGTAGGTATGCATTTGGGGCCTGTAGAAGGGGCACTGTTGCCTCCCAAGAACCCCTTTGCGACTGAATGTGGCTCTAGTAAGGGCTAATCAGTCCTAGCTCTGAGTTTAGGAACATCTTCTCTGAAAGTCCTTGGCTGAGGCAGAGAGGGAATTCCAGGCCCACTCACTCCAGTGAGCTCCAGCTCTGGGACAGCCAGAACCAGTCCTTCTCTGTCTCTTGTTATCCCCTAAGCTACTTCCTAACTCTAGAATCTTTCCTAGCCTCCTGCCTAATTTCTTCCTCTTTAGAGCGTTAGTTTTGTCTGGCAGCATCTCACCAGTCTGCTGACGGGCTCCTCTAGCTTTCTAGCAGCTACCTCTCTCCTCTGGTGTTTCACCCTTCAACTGAGGTCCTTATTCCCAGGTCCTTCCTTGCCTAATTAACTGCATCAGTGAGTTAACTACTCCCAGGTGAACCTGAGCTGCCTCATACCATTGTGTGGAGCATGTCAGAGGTAGGCTGGGCCTCTGACCAGTGTGGAAGTTCAGCTATCCTCTGACAGGGCCTGCTTCTCCCCTCTTTCCAATTTAATGTCACTCTTCAGGAGAGCATGTAAGCATTTGCTTAACTTTAAGCATGTGGTTGAATGCCATTCCTGAACAGGGACACTTTTCTGAACAGAGGTCCAATACTGAGTAACACCATTGACTTTAATAATTACTCCAGATTTGCACTGGTGTTACTGAAAGGAGAATCAGGCCCTTTATCTCTACAAATGCAACCCAAAAACCATTACAAAATTTAATTGATACTCATGGGAGTTGTGCACAGATCGAGGACAGTCTATGAACCATGGTACTGATCAATCAGGATAAGTTTAACGTGACTTATTCTTATAGTTTTCAATGAATGTAAGTCTGAAATATCTTAATTCTGAGCTATTTACTTTTAGCTGTAAAGATTCCTCTATCTTTTTCACAAGATACAAATCACATTTCACAAGATAAAAGTTCACATTTGAATTTTGAAGACTTGGTTGGAAAGATTTACTATTTATTTATTATATACATGTGCTTTCTGGGGACTTCCAGAACATTCATCAAGTTTGGCAAGGAATGGAAACACAGCCATAGTCTTACCGGCAAAGAGGAGGATGACTGTCAAAACAGAACATTTATTTATAATTAAGAGTTGAATTTTTAAATCTCGTTTGGAGATGCTCATTTTTGGCGCATATATTTCTATGTTTACACTAATGTCTTAAGTAAAGGGAAGTAGGAACTTTACTTCCAAATAAAGTTTCAGAACTTGGCAGACATATGCTCATTTTACAAATACAAGAACTTTAAATCCTTTTCCATGGAAACATATATATTATTTCATTCCAAAAGTGTACAACAACCAGGAAATTCAATTATTGTAAATCCATAAATCAGAGGTTGTCAGTTACTCCTAACTATTGGGATCAGAACATGAATAATTACAAATGTACATGACCAGTGAAAAATATTTAAATGAAATTAAAGTTGTCTACTTCCCAGGAAAATTACATTGCATGTAAGAATGTTCACTTAGGTTCTCTTGAAAATTACACTGAATGCAGTTGCTTTGAGACTAATGAGGAGACAATTTTCCCTTAGGAATTCCCAGCTTTCTCAACTGCATTTGAAATAAGCAAAATACAAGCCTTAAGTACAGCTACCAACTATGTTTTGTCATTGTGTATACAGGCAGGCAGAGAGAGAGGATTTGTCAGTGAGACTTGCAGTTACTTCTGTCAGATAACTATTTGTGGAGAATGCCCAAGGTTTGAGTTTGAAGAGAAATTACTTAACCATGTTTCCTCCTACCCTGATAAATAGATAGAAAGTACCTTTACTTTTCTTCCCATAAAGGATCCAATTATGTTATCCTTAATTTATCCTGAGTAATGTCTTCCTACATGAACAGTCCCACTGATTTTTTGGCCTGACTTTTTTACACTAAGACCCCCATTACACTTCTTGGACAGTGTAAAATTGACTTAAAGTGAGTCTCAATATAATTTAAGCAAACTTTAAGGTTTGTTTACACTGGCATCTTACTGTACATGAGAATTCAGGCCTTTGCTTCCTCAGTTCCACTTAGTGTAACTATTGCTTCTCTTTCTGCACGTCCAGGAGTGACTGAAAGTCACTGATCCCTTGTCTTTACCACTAGCATTTTGAAGAGGGAGCGGAAAAAACCAATTTAAAATGCCATGTCAGTTTTCACTAACAAATATATTTAACACCCTCCCCGCCCCCGACGGCTTAATTTTCTCATTGCTTACTCTGTTGTAAATCTGGATTATTCCCATTAAGTCACACTGTTGTAAATCCAGTGTGAGAGGAGAATCAAGTTCTGCACATCAATCATTAAGAGACTTCCAAAGTCCCACAGACATACAGTGCATGTGCAAATTAACTAAGGACTGGTAAATTTTGCAAGCAGCATGAACATTATGAAGGAATGAATAAACTTGTTCCAGTCTGTATATTTCAAGACTGTCCTTTCCCATTACCTACTAAAACAGTTACTGTAGTTTCCATTATCACATGTTAGTAAGACTATTACCTGGAACAATGACACTGATCCATTATAGTGATCAGGCCATGTGAAGAGTTGCATCATACAACTGAATTGATATGAATGAGCTGAATCATTCAGGGGGTCCTGCTTTGAGCAGGTGGTTGGACTAGATGACCTTCTGAGGTCCCTTCCAACCCTGATCTTCTGTGATTCAATCAATATATGCTTATTTGGAATTTTCTAATGACAACAGAAAATACTGTTCCAGCATTGCTATTATTGTATTCATGGAAGAAATCATGTCCTTTATAACCTTTTAATTTTAATATTGTATTGTATTAAACTTGATGGAGTTACACCAATGTTGTATTTGGACCAATGCATTTATTGTACTAAATCAGTCTTCATGGAAAGCTGTTCAGAACTCAGGGAGTTCATTTACTGCTTAGTTGCTCCACACCCTGACTGACTTTCTGTTCCTATAGCACTAGGCTGGATGCCCCCAGAATTTCTGTGGCTATGTGTATCTAGAGTCTGATCCAATGCCCACTGAAATCAGTGGTGTCTGAATCAGAATCTTAATGCACACCTTACTACATGTAACTTGGTCCTAGGATTTGGGTCAATGGGATGAAAATGATTTGTCATGTTGACATTTTAAAATGGCATGGTTATTTGACTTGTGTAAAAATTACACATCTTGATTATTTGAACAGTGTTTCCTTAATGAGTTAAGTTAATGGTAAAATAATGATGGTGTTGATGATAACAACAATAACAATAATGCTACCATACCCTAATTTCTAATTGCCAACAAATGTGTATTTGATTGTTGCTTGTGACCATCTCTCAAAGGGAAGCCCTAGCTACGCGAACCAGCTGCTTCCCTGATGAGAGATGGGGATGGAATGGAAAAAGAAAACTGGCATGTTTCCTGCTCAGTGTGATGAAATAACATTATATAATATTTCTAAATTCTAAAGCATCTTCCATCCAAAGGTCCCAAAACATTTCAGAAACATTAATAAAGCTTCACAACATCAGTGTGAGATTGGTATTAATGTACCAATTTGACAAGTAAACTGAGGCCTTGAGAGGTACAGTAAAGAGACTTGCCCAAAATCTCACAGTTAGTGGCAGAGCTAGGAGATAGAACTAAAGAGTTCTGGCTCTAACTTTAATCACATGGCACATATGATTTCAAAGTAAAGTCAAAGCTATTCTATAAAAAAGCAATATTGAAAACTGTCCAATACACATCCATTTCTTTTAAAAAGGAAGAGAAATTAATTATATTTCCAGACAATGCAAAGTGACTCTGAGAAACTCTTTAATAACAGCAGAAAACAAAAAGAGGGTTTAATAGTAGTAATATATGGCTTTCTGATCATTACCAGTGAGAACTTCCAGCACACTTTGCTTCAACTGGCCATTAAATCCTCTAACCAGTTATTATCTGACCAGCAATGACCAAAAAAACAAAAAAAACCACACCATTATTCTGTAATTAATCTAACCATACCCACAGTAACTGCAACCCTCAGGGAATCCTTTTTAGTAGATTTTGCAGAAAGAATGTTCAAACAGTTAAATTGCATGGTTCAGTGATACATTCCAGGAAATCAGAACATTTTTCTTTTATCACATTTGGATCTTTTCATTGGCGCTAGGCTCCCAGGCATAAAAAGTAGTTGGAGATATTTACAAGCAGAGCAACTGACTTGAACAAAAACAAAGGGTTTTTTAAATATGCAAATGTTTTAATATTTTAAAAATATTTATAATTAATCCAATTGTTTACTTTCAGCGTCAAGAGTCTGCAAAAGATTTTAGTTGTGCTTTTCAATCAAGCCTTCTGCAGATTCAAAACCTTCCTTAAAACTTACTAATTCCATAAAGTGTTTCAATAATAACCTAAGTATTAGATGTATAAATTCACCAAAAGCATGAAAATTCATCCTTCCCACCAATACCTCATCTGCCTTCTATGTATACCTAAGATATATGGCTCTGATCCTGCAAAAACTAACACATGTACAACTTTATGCACTGTGAGTAGCCCCCTCCATTTCAATGGGACTACTCAGTGTGTTCAGTTAAGCATGTATACAACCCTTTGCAGGATTACAACCTATGTGTGTACAATACTATGTGTGACTATGCTGTCTGTACACATAATTTAGACTCCAATCCTGCAAACACTTAAGCCGGTAAGTATTTTATTTGCATTAGTAGCCCTGCTGCAGTCCACTCATGTGACCACTCATGCAAGTAAAGTTATGCATGAACTTAAATGTTTGCAGGATGGAACCTTACATTTTAAGTTCTTCGAGGCTGAGAATGAGATTCTTCTGTGTTCCCTACTGCACCAAATATACTGTTGGTATTTGATAAACAAGTAATAATAACCATATATTCAGTAGGCTTGGGAAAACCAAGTGGAGGGTCACCTTATTTTTTGAAGATGAAATGTTTTGAAAAGCTCATTTCAATTTGCAGACCTTATGCTGGTACACTAGTTATACCAGTAGGTAATAGCGCAAATACACTGTAGTTGTGCTTTGAATAATTCTTTCTATACCATACAATTTGAAATGTTACCTGAACTGTAGTTATGCTGGTTGCTGTCACATGGTACCAAGCCTCTTAAAGGAAGATGGAGCCCCAGTCCACCTGTGACAAGCTTAACTCACCTTCCCAGGTATGGAAAATGGGTCATGTGATTCAATCGGTCCTCTGATAAGGGAGAAGCCTTGGTAGAAAGAAGCTGAAGGAAGCTTGAGTGGAACGGCTAGGTGTGGCAGAAGCCTGGGAAGCTACAATTGGCCTGAGGCAGAAAGCAGCAAGACTTCTTCAAGGCCCCTGAGAAATCCAGGAAGGGCTAGGAGAGCAGCAGAGATAATT
The DNA here is from genome assembly GCF_026122565.2 of Emydura macquarii macquarii. Classification (NCBI taxonomy): domain Eukaryota; kingdom Metazoa; phylum Chordata; order Testudines; family Chelidae; genus Emydura; species Emydura macquarii. Next base: position 21,632,452 of record NW_027132559.1, read on the forward strand.
TGCCTATTGGAGCTAAAGAGCTGAACAATGCAGGCAGACGCCTGTGGAAGAACTACAGCTAGAAAGAGCAAGAAGTGGCTCATTTTGGTACTTCCCTTTGAGGATTGTTTTGAAGGGTTTTTTTTATCAACCCAGGCCCCAAGGAACGGTGTTGTTGGATGTGTGAAAGCCTTCTTGTGAGCTACGGAGGAGCCCAAGAACGGAAGTGGGGCAGGGTGCTGCAGAGCTACCCCAGGCCATGAGGTGGTGCTCGAGAGGCAGTTGGCCTTGTAAAATGTCAATGTGCACCTATGGTTGCATTGAGGATGTTACAATTATTTCCTGTTCCAAATAGAGGTGAATACTGTAGTATTATACTGCAGTGTGACGACTCTTGGAGAAATGCTTTTCACACTTTCTGCTAAGTACTGTACGTTGATGTTACAAAGTGTATGAAAAATGGCTTCATTCTAATTACATTAAAGTGTACAATATACGTTCTTATTACACAGTGGGCTAGATGGGACTAGACATGCATGGCTGGTAAGTAGCAGAGAAAAGGAAAAAGTACAAAAAGCCCTTTCCCATACTTGTGCTCCTGTGGAGGGGGCAACTACTTCCACGCTCTACATATCCAGGGGACACAGACTGAGTGGATCTAATGCCAATACGGACTCCAGAACCTCTCCCAAGTGGTGCGGTGAGGCCATGTCCTTATCTACTTTCTGTACTTAGCAGTGCAGCAGGGCCAAGTTAACACATACAATGCCCTGTTACAGCAGCTCCTGCTCTGGTGTAACTCCTAGAGGGATGGGGTCATGTAGGTACATACATCAATAGAATCTGACTGATTCAATATGAGAGACTGGGGTCCAGATCCTCAAAGGTGGTTAGGCTCCCATTCAGTGTTAGATGCCTCAGCACTTTTGAGGGCCTGAACCCAGGGAACTACTACTGCCCTTTCCCCTCTCACCACTGTAGCACCAATACCATGGGCTGATGAGAGGGCATCAAGGGAGTCAATTGTACTGGACCCCCCAAAATGTCTGTAACTGCAATGAAATGGAAAAGGGTGGGGAACCAGCAAACTTGATATAGCAGGGCCCCACATTTCTTTTGATGGGCTGGATCTATTTATACCATTCATATGTATTTCTCAGTAATGAAACTGTAACTTAATCTAGCGTCATTATGCCTTTGTTTCTCTATGCAATAGTTTGTCTTTTTACAATGCATGGTTATGGTGATGCATGTCTTTTGCTCATTTCTGTGACTCATGACACCGCAGTAATAATACTATGGGCCTGATCCTGCACTGTACAGGTGCAAACTTTTGTGTGCACAACAACGTGTAAGCACAAGGTAAAATGTGATACACAGCACAACGAACAGAGAAGAACTTGAGTCAATATTAATTAGAGTGCCCATGCACTGCCATCAAGTGTCTCCTGCACAGCAGCAGGAATAAACCCAAAGAAGAGATTACATAGCCAAAGACCTAATCCGAACCCCACTGAAATCAATGCAAAAACTCCCATTGATTTCAGCAGGGTTTGTTTGGATCAGACCCTATCCATGTTCAACATTGCACTCAAGTCTCTGTCTCTTCAAAACACCCCTCTGTCCAGCCACCCTTTATCTCTTTTTCTTGACTCTGCACTCAATAATCAGGGAGTGTCGCAAGTGTATTTACTTCTACTCAGTGTGGGTAGTGTATAAACTTACATATACGTATGAGTAGCTTCAGATGTACCTACACAAAAATGCAACAATCCCATGCTACAGGCTGGGCACTGTGCAAGAAGGTACAGATTCAAGGCTTTTTATTTACACAAGTTATTACTCACTTACAAAACCATATGTATTTAACATTTTTTTAAAAAAAATTCAGACCTCTCTACAGAGCTATAGGGCCCAAATGACAGCAGAATCACTGCAGTGTAATATCTTTATGCAACCTTCACATCTCTGCCAATTTTCCCAGTTACAACTGGTTTGGGGGAATAAATTTATATGCTCTGGCTATTGTGCATTTTAAATTTTCAGCGTTAAGGTTGCATTAACACAGGCCAATTTAGGAGATGTTTCTTTGGTCCTTATTCAGGCAAATTCCCTTTGACTTCAATGGAAGTTTGCCTGCACACGGGCTGAGTAAGCTGAATAAGAACCTTAGGGTTTGGCCCATTGCTTTTGCTTTTCACTAAACTGCAAAAAGAAAAAAACCCTGACTAATCTCACAAATTTACATAACTGACATATGTGCTTAATCATTCACTTCAAACAGAAATAACACCACTGAGGTTGTGCCTGGGGAACTGAGAGCAAGATTTGAACTGAGAGGAGGACTTTGCCCACAATGCTTTTATGTGATTTTTTTTTTTCACAAGTATAGGGAGTGCTTGGTCTGTATTTTGGGTGCAACTCTCACAGCAGATACCATTATTTTCATGTTTTGGTTTTGTTTTTAATATAACCATGACTTTTGACATCCTGTGACTTTCTTTTTTTTTTTTTTTTTTTGGCGTGTGGGTGGATGGATATGATGATAAACAGTTGACCCAGTTTTGCTGAGAACCTTGAGAGCTGCCAAGCTGAACCCTGAGCTGTGCGGGAAGCTAAGGAAAAAGCAGGAGCTCTGCAAACAACACTGAGATTAATGCAACCCTGAAGACCAGGCCAGTGAACTCAGAAAGCAGCTTTCTGTCCTCCAGGAACAGTGAGGCTTCCATTGCCCCCAAAGTAAAAAGCATTAAAGACAGACAGACAGAGAGTCTGTTTCCATCTGGTAGGGTAACAGCGAGGCTCATAACTATTCACCTGTCCTATTCAAAATCTGTCTGGAGGAAGTGGTGGCATTGCAAATCCTTTTGTGGATGCCTAAAAACTGCCATGATAAAACACTCTAGAGATGGTACATTTACAGTAAACACACTGTATGCAGCCATTAACATATGAGATTATTTAAACAGATGCAGTTGCATTTGCTTCAGTATCTGGAGCTGCCATATTCAAATATGCATACTCAGAATGAAGCTACTAGCTAAATACTATCCATACCAAAATACTTATCCACCACCTGCCTTTAAGAGACTAAATTAGGGTCTATTTTCCCCTCAATAAATATGCTCAACTCTTAGTGATGAGAAATATTTTGTCTAGAGAATGTAGAATATGCCCCAAGTTACAGCCTTATGAACTGACACATGGTTAAGGGCTCAGTTCTCCTATCAAGCTCAGTGACATCACTGAGTCCCTGAAGCAACATAGGTTGCTAATGCTAGCTCTGCAGGGCACCAAGATAATCAATAATACATTTGCCATTGCCTCCACCCTACCGCAGATTTTCCTGTTGCTCTGCTCATGTGAGGACTTTGGCAAGAGATCCTCAATCTCTCCAAAATTTATTTCTGATTTGGGATTAAAAATTGACCTTTGCAGTTAACAAAAGATGTTCTAAGGAAAGGCACTGTTGACAATGATGGGTAAACAGCAAAATGTTAGGCACTTGGTTTGGAATAAACATCCAAATGTCTGGGTGTTTATCTAAACCTCTTTGTTTATAATCAGGGTGAAATTCCCATAAGATTTCTGATATTTTTTTATTCCTGCTAGGTTGTAAACACATTGGCTAGCATAAGGAAAGTTATTCCCAGCAATTCCACTTTTGATCCAAAATAAAACCATGGAGTGCAGTCACATGCCAAAACAAACAAAAAGCTAATAAAACTTCTTGAATCTCAGAAGATTTGGCCATGGTTTCCATCAAGTTTTTAGGTGAAATCTCAGGTTCACTCTTTATTTTCTTAAATTCTTCTTCATTATAGATGGAAGGACAGACAAAAGCAAGTATAATAAAGTATCACTATGTATCAGGGGACTTTCTTTGTCGATCTATTTAAGTACATAGTTAATAAATAGATTTTAAGAAAAAAATAATTTAGGTTCTGATCCTGCGACCAGATTCACCGGTGTAGACCTTCATAGGGCCCACTTACACAGAGATCAGATAGCTGGACTGGGACACCTTAGGGTGAGATTTTCAAAACATTGTAAAGTGGGTGAAGTAATCTTTTATTGGTAGAACTTCTGTTGGTGAAAGAGATTAGCTTTTGAGCTACACTGAGCTCTTCAGGTGTGGGGAAGGTACTCAGACAATCACAGCTAAATACAAGGTGAAACAGACTGTTTAGCATAAGAAGTTTACACACATTCTAAGCCTGGGACCATTCAAAATGAATGGCCTATTAACACCTCTGCAGTCATAGGACAAACAGCTACAACAACAGAGCAAAAAGAAGCCTAAGAAATGTAGACAGATACCTTCCAAAAATGACTGACTTCTTTGGAAATATCAACCTTAGATGGCAAGCTCCTTGGGTTTGTCTATTGGTCAAACATACTGACAGTGCCTATTAAGTAATGAAAAATAGTAAGGTCTAGTCCACACTACAGACTTTTGTCAACCGAAGCCAGCTTTTGCCCCAACACGGTGGTATATACACTACAATCCTGCCCCCACCAACCCAACTCCCCTGATTTTGCAACAAAATAAAACCACCTCGATGAGAGGCGTAGGGCTTTTTGCGACAAACTTTTAGCGACCAAGCGTCAATACAGACACTGTGCTTGGTTCTGTCATAGTAAATGGCCTCCAGGAAGTGTCCCACAGTGCCCATCCTGACCATCAGTTTAAACTCTCCTGCCCTGCAGCCGTCGCCCCTGCCCCTTTAAAGTCCCTGGAATTTTTAAAATTCCACTTCCTGCTTGGTCAGCGTGGAGAGCTCACATCTCATCTTCCCAGCTGATCATTGCAGCTCCATTCACCAAACGCTCTCCCGCTTGGAGCACACCTGAGCTTCTGGATCCAATTGGCATTTGGGGAGAGGAGGCTGTGCATGCAGCACCAGCTCCGCTCCAGCTGAAGGAATTTGATACCTATGGTCAAATATTTTGTTTAATGGTGGAGAAGGGCTATGAACAGGACACACTGCAATGCCATGTGAAAATCAAGGAGCTGCAGCAGGGGTACCAAAAGGTTAAGGAGTCAAATCGTCATTCTGGTGCAAATCCAAAGACCTGCCACTTCTATAACGAGCTGGAAGCCATCAGCGGCGGTGACCCCACCTCTATCACCAAGAGACCTGTGGATCCCTCCACAAGCCCGAAGGCAGTGGACACCGGACTTAACCCTGACAAAGAAGTCATAGATGAGGTTGAGTTGGAGGATGATGCAGTGCAGGGAACTGTGTCATTTGGTGACATAGGGAGCCAGGACCTCTTCTCAACCCTGGAGTCTTTGAACCAGTCCCAGCCCTACAGCTCTGGTGTGCAGGATGCAGGAGAGAGAAGCTTGGGTAAGTGATTTTTTTTTAGCTGATCCTGCTGGATTACAAGAGGTACAGCTGTCCCTTGCTTTGTTGCATTACACAGCTGAGTGAAGGGATACAAATGTACAAGAGTAGCTGTGTTTGCATGTGCTTCCCATTCCCCTGTTCAGCTAGGCAGTGCAGTGGAAAAGTGTGTTAATGCATAGCAAGATTTCACGGGAATCCTCCAGAGATTTCTATGAAACTTTCCTGGAGGTACTTGCCAATCCTCTGCCAGAGATTCTTCAGCAGAGCTGCTTTGTTTCTTCCCCCATTGTAGGAAACTTTCTCGTGCTAATGGACAATCACTTATGCAGGGACCAATGCAGCACACAGGCAAGCAGCATAGGGACTTGGTTTGAAGCTGATCGCATGGAGGAGATGCACCCTAGCATCCCTGCTTACTCTCAGGAGTGACATGTCAGCTTCTATGGTCTCCGCCTGTGGAAAATAGTGGCACAATTTGAAATTTTGTCCCTATCTACCTGAATCAATACTGCCAAACAATTACCCAGAACATTTCCCCAGTTAAAGTACCCCCTCCCCCTGGGCACAACTCACCATGCCCTGGCTGATCATCTACCTGTATGCTTTTTTTATGTATTTTACAGTAATGCATCAATGCTGTTATTGTAATCACAATCATGCTTCTATTCATTTTTATTGTACTTCTACAGATGTGTCCTTGAGGGGAAACCTCTCCATACCTGCCGAGTGCCTGCGACTGATAAGAAAACAACCACAGAGAAGCAAAGAGATGTTCCAAGAACTCCTCCAATCCTCTGAGGTGGGAAAAAAAAAGGGGGGGCATGGAGACACATTCTGTCTGAAAACCAGAAAATTGATAGGCAGGAGAGGAGGGAAAACCAGGAGTGAGTGATAGTAGGTCAGAAGATTATGATAAAAGCCATGGAGGGGCAAATGGAGCTGCTAAAATCACTAATAATGCTGCAGACTGAATTCATGCATGCTCGCTCCCCCTTGCAGCCAATACAGAACTACTTTCCATGCCCTCCCCAAACTCCATCCACAGATTGTTACCAAACTCCCGGCTCTTCTTGGTACCCATTCACTCCACCTTTCAGACAGCTTCCAGAACAATAAATGGACTTACACCCAGCTGTCATAGCTCACACTGCCCATCACCGTTTTCTCCCCTCCAGCCCAGCTTTTTGTGTGTGTTGTGAATAATTGTTATTTAATAAAGACAAATGCTGTGAAGAATAAGTTATCATTATTTGTCTCTTGCACATGGTGGTTTCAGCTCACACTGATACACAGTGCAAGCTGGATAGCAATCATAGCATGGTACAATGCTGTTTACAAAGACACCTTATTGTTGCTCATTGTCAAAATGGCTCCTCAAGGCCTCCCTGACTCGAATGACCCCCCGATGTGCCCCTCTAATAGCCGTGACATCTGGTTGTTCATATTTAGCCGCAAAGCAATCCACCTTTGCACTCCATCCAGGGGGAAACGTTTCACCCTTAGCTTCACAATTATTATGGAGCACACAGCAGGTGATTATAACCATGGGAATATTTTCTTCATTTAAGTCTAACCTGCCATAAAGGCATCTTTTAATCTGCCAAATGCACATTCAATGGTCATTCAGCACCTGCTCAACCTATTATTGAAGTATTCCTTGCTGCTATCCAGGTTGCCCGTATAAGGCTTCATAAGCCATGGCAGTAAGGAGTAGGCTGGGCCTCCCAGGATTACTATGGGCATTTCAACATCCCCCATTGGAATCTTTTGATCTAGAAAGAAATTCCCTGCTTGCCGCTTTTTGTACAGGCCAATGTTCCTGAGATGTGCGTGCCATGCCCTTTCCCTGACCAACCCACACTGATGTCAGTGAAACGCCCGTGGTGATCCCCAAGTGCCTGCAGTATCTTCTTTCTATTGATGTACTCTATCACAAGATTGTTCAGGGCCAAAATTGGGATATGCATGCCATCTATCGCCCCACCATAGTTAGGGAATCCCATCGCTACAAAGCCATCCTCTATTCATGCACAATTGCAAGACTCTCAGTCCTTCGTAGCAGAATGCGATTAATGGCCCTGCACACTTGCGATAACACAGCTCCAAAGGTGGACTTCCCGACTCTAAACTGATTAGTGACTGGTTGGCAGAAGTCTGGAGTAGCCAGCTTCCATACGGTGATCACCATGTGCTTCTTCACTGAGAGGGCAGCTCTTATTCTCGTATCTTTGCACTGCAGGGCAGGGGTGAGCTCCTCACAAAGTTCCATGAAGGTAGCTTTGCGCATTTGAAGTCCTGCAGCCACTGCTTGTCATCCCAGACCTGCATAACTCAGTGCTTGTTTCACATGCCTAAAAGTGGCAGTGTACCCGTGTGCAGATGCTCCATGAATCCAAAGAGTAATCTGGCATTGTTTGTTTGCAGGCACCTCAGAGTCCAGTTCCGATTGGGATTTCATGCTATACTGCATGACCAGCCGTGATGTGTTCACAAAATTGACAACAGTGAAGATCCATCCTTTCAGATAGAGATGGTGGGTGCACCAGAAACTGGGACCATGGATAAATGCCATGAAATGCAGTTGGAAATCCATGGAATGACAGGACAGAAATCACTGCATCATGGGACATTGAGTCTGCACCTATGATGAACTGCGATCCTCTCCACCTTCCCACAACTCCTAGTGGCACAAGGTGGCGAGTTGCAAAGTGGGATAGCTGCCCACAATGCAGTGCTTTCACTGTCGATGCTAGAACGTCAACTGTGGACATACTTCTGTGACACAATGAGTCCTAGGTGGACAGGCACAAGCGTTGTATTTATAGCTTGTTTTGATCATTGCTGTAACTTGTGTCGAGAACACTTTCGAATGTAGACAAGGCCTAAGAGAAATGGAAAAAGTAAAGTAATATACTGGCCAATTCTTTCTATGCTTAGGTAAAACTTCTGGCTTCAGTAGGAGTTTTGTATAAGCAAGGATATTAGATTCAGGCTCTAAATGTGAGAATTTTTCAATTAATCACAAATGACAATTTTTGCAGTGATCCACAGATTCAATTCTTTAGCTAGTTTAATTGCACAGATAAACTAAAGAGAAATATGAGGAGCAAACGATAACTGACAAATTCAAGATTATAGTCAATGAACTGGGTCCACAATGGGTGTCAATCAACTCAACCTCACTGATTGTTCTCCAAGTTCTTTAAAAAGAGATAAAATGGGCCTGATCATGTGAAGTAATGAGCATTCCGTGGAAGTACCAGGAGTGAATCCTAGTTGGAAGTACTCAGTGTCTCCTAAATGGTGTTCAGCACTTTGCATGTTCAGGCTGAGCTTCTTCAGAAGGATTGGGTGTTGTTATTTTCAATTAGAGCCATACCAGTCATCTCCAGACAATAAGCACGCTGAGCCAGGAAATGGGTTTTCAAAAATGGCAAACATTTTTTTAATAAAAATTAATTGCAAAGGGTTCTTCTGAGAGGGCTATATTTGATCCTTCACTCTTACCTTTTTTCTATACTTTTACTTCTTTAAAAGCCTGAGGGAAGGTTTGCTCAAAATTTCTCAGAGTGTGGGCCCTAACTAATAGAGATAGTGTCTTGTGGATCATCTCCCATCCCATTTACAACTCTGTAGGCCATTTCCCTTCTCATTTATAATCATACGGCCCTTTTTCCTCTCACTGACATCTCTGTGGTAATTACAGCACTTATTTACATGGAAATGTTTTCAAATTATTGAATGTGTTTTTAGTTTCTTTTAATGTGATTTAGCATCTGGAAATGAGGAGAGTTACCATCATATGACCAGCCAGTTCTCTGCTCATCAATGAGTGCTTCGTGACTACACTTTGAGAATTAATGCCTTAAGTTTTTAAAAGCCAACATGGAAGCAAAGCAGTAGCTCAGTTAGCAATCAATCTAAGGAAGGCTCTCTTGAGCACATGGGTTTAAAGACAGATAAAGAACAACTATTTGGATACATTTTATTTTTGTATTATTTTTATTTCTAAAAAAGTGATTCAAATTTTAGGCAATAATGACCTCCAGATCAGCCATTTCCTGACATTTAATAATCCTCTAGGAAAACTGAAGGCCAGAGGAAAATCCAGCGAGGCATTAAATGCCAGGAAATGCCCATCCCAGCAATCATAATTACCACTACAAATCATGTAAAATTATTAACTGAAAAAAATGTAAGGTAATTACCGTATTATCCTATTTTTTTCCAGTTTTCTGTAACCATCTTTTCCTAGCTGTTAAAGATTGGCACGGTAATCACTGAGAAAACAGGACTGTAACCTGACTGTTATAGTCTAGTTCAGATTTTTAGCCTACCCTGCTGTTTTCAGTTACTATTCTGATTATGCTTCTTAACATCAAGGCTCTGTTATGCCATCTGGTGATATTTTATTGAATTACATTTGATATATTTGGTTTATCACAATGAAACCTAATTGTACATAAATGTTTAATGTTTTTCCTTTTTGAAATTTACACCTATCTTTTTAAAATCAGGTTTCTATTAGAAAAACGTTTTTCAACTCATTCCATTTTTCCTCTGTATTATTTTATATAATTAGTAATCATTTCAAGTTTCTCTCAAATTTCAGACCAAGTAACAGTGCATTTTATTAGTTTAAAAATAATAATTTATGGCAATGTTCAGTTGTGATTTTTGCTATATATGAGCAATTTCATGTATATTTCAAGTGCAGTTCTGCCTTAAAGATACTCTGTAAAAACGGCCCAAGGGAGTTCTGTTTGTTTTGTGTAATTGCAGATTAAACTATTTCATGTTACAGATAAAAACATTTTTCCTGTCAGCACTGCTAATTCAATATAACAACTGAAAGTCATATTTTTATGTCAAGTTCTTTCATACTCATTCATCTTTAGTATGCCCAAGTATGTTGTCCATTTCACCTGTGAAGCCACGTTGAAAGCTAGAATTGTCCTACCATCAGCTTACGTTCACCCACTGAAGTTTTATATAAAGGTTTAAACTGAAAAAGAATGCTCAGTTTAACTAATTTTTTTTAATCACATCTTTAAGCAGGTGCCAGCTTGTGTTTACAGTATGCCTCTTATTATTCTTATTCTGGACAAAACCAATGGATTTCTTCCCCATCCCCTTCCCCCTCCGTCTCCCCAATTAGCCACCAGGCTCTGTGATTATGGTTGGAGAAGGCCTTTCCAGCTTGCTCTGATGGTCTTTATTTGAATGCCAAGCAGTGTAGCCGTCTCTTTTCTAAGCTTTAGATGTGTTGTTTTTTCCTCTCTCCTCCTAATAATTTAATAAAATGTTAAAGAATTACCTGTTTTATGTACAAATTAAATTAAGCCTATGGCAATAGAATCCCAAATTCAAGTTGCTTTTAGTTTTCCACATGTGAAATGTAGCAAATAGCCAACCCCTCTGCCTTGCCTGAGGCACAACTTCAAAGCACCATTTTTAGCATGCTAACATGAGCTCTTCTAGCCTGAATCTGTTGAGCCAGGCCAAGAAGCTTGGTCCTGCAAGCTCCAAAATGCTGTAGTGACATACTATGGGAGACCAGTGGTTCAAGTCCCCTTGCTACCAGCTGAAGGGATTTGAACAAGGATTGGCTATTTCTCAGTTAAGTAACCTAACAACTGGACTATAGAACATTGTGAGGTGGGTTTCCCTCAGTCTCTCCTAGTGGAGTTGCTGCTGTTTAATTAAGCTGCATAAATAAATATTAATTGGTCCAGAGACAGTTAGAATGACTCTATAGTCATGAGGGAACTCACATAAGAGGTAGAAAAGCCCTAATCAAATCCCTTTTCACCAGGAGGGGAGACTTCCATAGTGGGTGAAATGCCCTGATTACTGGGTTAAAGGTTATAAGGGAGGTCCTCCTTGCACTCCACTCCCCAGCTGTTTTGTGTGAACTTGCATGTGCTGGTCTTAATCCAATAGGTGTGCTTAGAGAGGCCAGATCAGGCCTTGTATACGAGTCAGATGGCTGAATGCCTATCTTCCAATATTTTGCAAATTGCTTTTGGACTTAGAGAGAGGTGCCCAGATGCACCAAATTTTTACTGTAAAAACCTATGGGTATGAGACAGCCAGGTGGGAGCTCTGTAGATCACAACTGTGCCTATAAACAGGAATTAGGTATGTAAGTACCTTTATGAATCCCACCCTCAGTTACTACATTTTTCTCTAGCTCTTCATTATGTATTAAACCTATTCCTTCCCATAACTTTTATTAAAGTAATGCCCTCTGTTGCTATAATTTTTTCTTAGTGCATGGAATGCTGAAGAGAATATATAAATTCTATTTGTTTGTAAGGAAAAGGATACTTAGTAAGGCCAACAAATAGTTGGTGTAGCTACCAATTTGGAAATCTGTATACTTGAAATTAAAATGTATTTTGTTTTTAGGTTAGATAAAAGTGAAAGACAGGTAAGGCTATAGAGTTAGAAAAGCAATGTATAGTAGGGCTATTAGACTTCATTGTCTTTAGGCCTGCCAATATCACTCATTTGGTAACAGCCTTAGAAAGCAAAGAATATCACTAAACTTTGGTTTAATTTTATCTTCAAGAACCCTCTGATTTTAAGTAATTAAGGGAATTTCCATTCTCCAATGGTATCATCAGGACAGGAACAGTTGAGCCCACTCTCTGTCCCTCAGTCAAACTTTCATTTCAGTGGACTGGACCCCACTGGTGCGACATGCTATCTTGCATTACCTTTTCTTTACAAGCTTGAAAATACGAAAAAGACTGACAGTGTGATTCCATCTACGCTAGAAGTGCTACAGTGGCATATGTGCAGTGCTGCTGCTGTAGACCCCACAGTGACAGAAGGGGTTTTTCCACCACTGTAGTGAATCTGTACCCGGTAGCTAGGTTGACAAAATACTTTCGCGATAGTTATCCCGCCACCTAGCTGTGTCTACATGAGTACTAAGTCAAGCTATTTGTCTGATAGGGTGTGAATCTTTTCACAGCCCAGAGCTACAAAGCTAAGAACTTACTGGCTCAGACCAATGGCCCATCTAGCCCACTATCTTGTCTTCCGACAGTAGCCAATGCCAGGTGCTTCGAAAGGAATGAACAGCACAGGGCAACCAAGTCTATCCCTTGTCATCCACTCCCAACATCTGGCAGTGACCTATGTTTTAGGTATAAACCGAGCGTGTTGGGTTTTTCCTGAGCTTGCTCTAGCTCCAACTACAGGTGCTCCCAGGCAGGCCTCAGCTGATGCCCTGCCCTTTGCAGTGAGTCCTCCCGCTGCCGGCTCTGCGGTGGTACTACGCTGAATATCTCACTCTCTCCTCTGTTTAAGTGCATCCCGCTGGAACTGAGGGGGAGGAAGCAGCGGGCTGCTGCAGCCCAGGAAGAGACAGCGCAGGAAGGGGGAGGGGTCAGTCCCCCTCTTCTCCCCCGGCCGGCCGCGGGGAAGCCGCTCCCTCTCCCGACTAGTGCGAGCACCAGGCAGCGTTTCCCCGCGGCAGGAAAGGGTGGCGAGGCCCGGCAGCGCGGGCCAGGCTGGCAGCGCCTCGAGCCTTTGCTCTCCAGGCCCGGCACTGCCCCGTTACCGTGGCGAGATACGGCCGTGGCGGCCGCGCGGCAGGCAGTCTTGAGACGGGGAAGGAGGGGATCTCCGCAGCGCGTGCGCGCCCCGCCCCCGGCTCACGCGCTCCTCAGACTCCCCCCTCCCCGGCTACCGCCCAGCGTCGCCTTGTGGGGCGGGGCGCGCGGTGCAGGGTCTGCGCCTTCTCCTACTTCCCACGCGAGACTGTCTGCCTGGCGCCCGCGCCCTCGAGGCACCTACGGAGCGTTCACTACTCGGGGCGGGAGGCCTGCCGTGGGACCAGGCATCTCCCCCCCAGGCCCCGGCTGACTACGCCATGGAGCGCCGAAGACCCACACAACATGGCTACCCCCCTCCTCCTCCATCCTCACTTCCGGAGAGAGAAACATCACTTCCTTCCTTCCCCCTCCCCCGCCTCTAACCCCATGAGAGGGCCGATGTCTGACGTCATCATGCCGCGCCGCAGCGAGGCGCTCCTCCAGCCGCACGCTACGCTCCAGGTTGTCGAGGCACCATGGCGACTGCCGTGGAACAGCCGCGTTCAACGGCCGGGCCGCTGCCCTGCCCGGAGGTCCCGTCTTTCGCGGCCGCCTGCGGCCTGATGCGCAGCCGCTACTCGTGCCTGGTGCTGGCGCCGCATCGGAGGCACATCGCTCTGGCGCCGCGCTACCTGAACCAGAAGCGCACGGGGATCAGCCACCAGCTCGACGCCGAACTGCGGCGCTACTCGGAGAGGTGCGAGCCGCGGCGGGTACAAACCCTCCCCCCGGCCCCGCGCTCGGAGACGGAGCGAGCCCCTCCCCCACCCTCCGCCCCAGGCCTGAGATCCTCGAGCAACCCCGGGCCGCCAAACGCCTTCTCGCCCTGCCGCCGAGGGCCCCGTGTGGCTGAGGCCTCCCTCGCCAGCGACTCAAGAGTCCCCAGCGGGGCAGAGACCCAACCGCGGGGAAAATCCCTTCCTCTTCCCCCTCCCCCGCGCAAGCTTCGTGCTGTCCAGAAATATTCAACCGGCTGTCTTTCCTCTCCCTGTGTAGCCTCAGCGGTGTGCCGGTGGCTTATGACAACGTCAGAGTCGTGGGTGAATTAGGTGATATTCATGATGACCAAGGTTTCATCCATTTTAACATCGAGGCTGATTTTGTCATTTTCACTCCCAAGAAAGGAAAAAAACTTGTGGTATGTAAAAAAATACTTTGGTTTGTATGTATATTTTGTAGTCAGTATAGTTTATCTTAGCTATTAAGGAGATTGAACAATTGAATTTAAATCAGTATTTGTCCATAACTGTAACAGTACTTAACTACCTTATCTCCATTCTTGAATCTGTTTTTCCTGCTAACTTATCAACTGTAGGTGCAACAACTGTTGTTGTGCCAGTCCTAGGATATTAGAGAGACAAAGTGAGTGAGGTAATATATTCAATTGGACTAACTTCTGCTGGTGAGAGAGACTAGCCTTTGTGCTACATGGTTCTTCAGTTCTGGGAAAGATGCTTAGAGTCAGCTAAATGCAAAATAAAACAGATAGTTTAGCATAAGTATTTGGTGATAAGTATCTGTAAGACCCATGGATATTGAAAGGTGTGTTGGGGGGAACCCCATCATAATTTTTTTTTCCTAAACCCTCCTCTTCCGGCCTTCAGACAGCTCCCTGACTGCTCCATGCGTATAATCAGAAGCAAGGTCCCCACAGACTAAGACACACACTCAAAGTGGCACCAGACACAGCCAGACCAGCAGATGCAAAACCTGCAGACATATCTCCACTGCTACAGTGATCAATATCCACAAAACACACCTTTCAAGATCCTTGGTCCTATTTGTCCATGTCACAGCATGTGGTGTACCTCAGCCAGTGTACTAAATGCCCCAATAACAACTGTGAGTGAAACTAGTTAGTCACTATGCTCTCAAATGAGCTTACACAGGAAAATGATAAAAGACAAAAATACCATGTCACCTGCGGGTGAACATTTTTCACAAAGCAATCACTCTACATCTGACCTCACCATCAAAGGAAACCTGCACAAAACTTTCAACAGACAAACCTAGGAGCTTAAATTAATAACTTTGCTAGACACTAAAAATCATGGGTTTAATAAAGACACAGAATTTATGATTTATTACAGCTGTCTGTAACCCACTAACCCCTTTTTTGTCCTATGACTGCAGGGGTGTTAATGGGCCACTTTACCTTGAATGGTCCCTTAGCATATATGCTAACTACTTATGCTAAACTATCTGGTCAATCTTGTGTTTAGTTTGACACTGTTAGTACTTCTTCCAAACCCGAAGAGGAGTTCTGGACAGGTTTACACTTAAAACACTACATCAGTGCAGCCGCACCACTGTAGTGCTTACATGAAGATGCTCCTATGCCAACGGGAGAGCTCCTATCGTCGTCATTAATCCACCTCCGCGAGAGGCAGTAGGAGATTCGGTGGGAGAAGCTCTCCCATCAACATAGCACTGTCTACACTGGGGGTTAGGTCAATAGAAGCACTCAAGTGTGGATTTTCCACATCCCTGAGTAGTTATATTGATATAAGTCTGCAGTGTAGACACACCAACTCAAAGTGACACCAGACACTGCCAGACCAGCAGATGCAAAACCTCTAGCGCAAAAGCTTGTCTCTCTCTCGCCAACAGAAGTTGGTCCAATAAAAGATATTTCTTCACCCACCTTCTCTCTCAACTGGAGGTGTGTTTTTGCTCCCAAAGGAGGACTGATAACCTAGTACCAGTACTGGTTTATACCTAAAGTAATAAGTAGTTTTATCCATTTATCATAGGTACAAGCATTTGTGGTTATGAAGTGCTCTCTACTGTGATTCTGTTCTGTTTGCAGAAAAGAACAAAACAAAGAATTTTGCTCTTGAGCATCTCAAAATAAAAATTAGGCATATGGATCACCTAAGAGCTTTAATACAGACATACCTCTGTGTGAATGCTTGCAAGTTTCAGAATTCAAAAAGTAGGTCAGAATATTGGCTTACTTATGTTGAGACACTGCATTTTTTTTAGATACAGCAGTTTAATATATTAACATTCTGTCCCCACTTTGGCAGTTTTGATTAAGTCTACTTCGTGAGTCTTAATGGTAAAATAAACATATAATCTTACAGAACCTAGGAAAAATTCTGCTGTCAGGCCACTGTACATATCAGTGGAGAGACTATCTAGAGACTTAGTAGGTCTGAAGCTGCAAACAAATGTTAGAATGTGAAACTGAACATCAATAGTAATAGTGCTGTTTAGGAAAATAGAACATTTAGAATCCTGTTCACAAGCTGTATTTACACCATTTTCTCCTTATCCATCCTTCCCTCTCCACATACATCACACACCTCAAAAAAACATGTAGAGACTTTGAAAGTGGCTTATTCATATAGTGGATTAATGTGTTGCTTACATTTTTTTTCAAAGACTAGTTCAAAATAGAAAGAGCTGATCCCTTGGACAGACCTGTAATAGTGGGGAGAGTCCGTCATGTAGGTGCTCACTAAGACCAAATCAGTAGTTGAACACTCTTTCCTTTGCAGCTGAGGGTTCTAATTCTGATTTTTAAATTTGAAAGACTTTACAACAATTTTTAAAATGTGGCTTCCATTTGTACAAGTACTAAACCCATTTACTGTGCAAATTGATCAAGTGAATTTGCATGTGTAAACTTTCCTTTGTATAGGAGTCTACACACAAATTTACAGTGTGTGCAGGAATGAAGGTCTCTTACAAGTTGTGTCCCTTAAATGTTGTTGTTGTCTCATGTTTTTCTTTTCTTCTTCCAGGGCGTGATCAATAAAGTGGCCCCTAGTCATATTGGCTGTCTGATACATGGGTGTTTCAATGCTTCTATCCCTAAACCTGATCAAATGTCAGCTATACAGTGGCAAGACCTTGGGTTAAAAATAGGAGATAAACTGGAATTTGAAGTGTTGTATTTAGATTATGATGCAGCTGGAGTATTCTTCATTCGGGGAAGACTGAATAAAGACAGGTACAGTGCTATACTAGAGGATTTTTTTCAAACTGAGTTAATTTAGTGTATTTATTTATTTAAAAACTTATTACTTAAAATCAGTGTCTTTCCTTAACTCTGATTTTTTTCCCATATGAGATTTATAAATGCTTTCTATATAGCTATGAGAATTATATTTTAAGTCAGATTTAAAAATCTGCTAATAAAATGGCCTTACAGGATCAGACCAATGGTCCATCTATCCCACTGTTGTTTCTGGCAGGGACCAATGACAGATGCTTCTGAGGGAATGAATAGAACAGTACTTTTGAGTGGACTAATAGTCATTGAAGGATGACCTTATCTAATTCTTTTTTAACCCAGTTGTACTTTTGGCTTTCACAACATCCCTGGCAACGAGTTCCACAGGATGACTGTTTGCATTGTCTGAAGAAGTACTTCCTTATGTTTTAAACCTGCTGCCAATTAATTAAATTGGGTGACCCCTGGTTCTTGTGTTAAATAACACTTTCCTATTCACTTTCTCCATATCATTCATGATTTTATAAACCTCTGTCATATCCCCCTTTTAGTCAGCTTTTCTAAGCAGAACAGTCCCAGTCTCTTTAATCTTTCCTTATATGGAAACTGTTCCATACCCCTAATCATTTTTGTTACCTTTCTCTGCGTCTTTTCCAATTCTAATATATTTTTTTAAGATGAAGCAACAAAAACCTGCATGCAGTATTCAAAGTATGGGCAAACTGTGGATTTATATAGTGGCATTATATTTTCGTCTTATTTATCCGTTTCCTAATGGTTCCTAACTTTTTGTTAGCTTTTTGGACTGCTGCAGCACGCTGAGCAGATATTTTCAGAGAACTATCCATGATGACTCCAACAGCTTTCTTGAGTCATAACAGCTCATGTAGACCCCATCATTTTTTGTATATAGTTGGGATTATTTTTTCCAGTGTGTATTACTTTGCACTTATCAGCATGAAATTTCATCTGCCATTTTGTTGTGCAGTCACCCAGTTTTGTGAGATCCCTTTGCAGTCAGCTTTGGACTTAACTATCTTGAGTATTTTTGTATCTTCTGCAAGTTTTGCCATCTCACTGTTCACCCCTTTTCCAGATTACTTGTGAATATGTTGAGCGGCACAGACCTCATTTCAGATTCTTGGGGAATCTCATGATTTATATTATACCTTTTTTGTGCTTGGAGACTTAAATATTTTGGATTAATCCACTTTTATACAAAAATTTTTTTTTAAATCAAAGTTTTTAATGTGAGTAACCTGACCTGCATATCACTAACTGCATGCAATTATAAAATGTCTTGTTCAGTGTCTAGGTTAATTTTTAAACAATGTTTAAACAATGGAAGCTGCATAAAAAGGAAAAAAAACCAAAGTGGACCAAAGTGGCAGATAATACTAATCGGAGGAATTGGAATTTCAGAACTAATGCTAATTCTTTAACAGAGTAGAGATTAACCATGTATTGGAAATTGGACATGCATTAACAGGTCATAAGTTCCTTTGTTTGTTATTAAAATACCGTATTTTTTTCTACTTGAATTGCTGTGATTTTAGCATAACTCCCAGTTTTCTGTTATGTACCCCATGTAATTATTGCATTTCAGCAAAGTTTAACATCATGAAGTATTAAATATTTGTAGAGATCTCATTCTGTACATTCTTGCTTATTTTGTATGTTTCTTTAATTACAGTATGCAATCCAAATATCCTGAAACAGTAACTGAAAATACGAAGAGTAGAGATGAAACACCAAAGAAAAAACACAAGAAAAGAGAGAGAAGAAATTGTGAGTTAGAAAATGGCACAGAGGATGTTGCAAACAATGCAGATAATGTGGTGGAAGATGCAGAAGAGCAGAATGCCGATACAATAAATGGATTTTATGATAAAAAGCGAAAGAAGAAGAAAAAACATAAGGAAGAAAAGCAGGAACCTGAATTTCATGGAAGTGACTCTAGAGGTTACCCAAGTGACCATAAAAAGGCTAAAAAAAAGAGAAGAGAACATTGTGATACAGGTGAAGAGAGTGAATTATCTCAATTGTCACAAGAACCCAAACCCAAAAAGAGAAAGGAATGACAAATAGACTGAAGTCTGAAAGTGCCTTGTTTGAATGTAAGATTGTCATAGCCTTTCAGAAGTACTTGATAAACTTCCAATAAAATCATATTTTCAGAGTTTGTATATTTCAACTTTTAACTTGTGTTACAGTAGCACTTGGAGTCCCAGCCGAGATCCAAGGCCCCATTATGCAAGGCAATGTAGATATACTCATATACATTTTTCAGAGATGTCTCTTACTATCCAGAGATAAAGGGTGGTAAAAGAGGCAGTACATTATCCCTATTTTACAGATGAGGAACTGAGGTACAGAGATTAAGCCTGTGTCTACATTGATGGCAGCACTGTTGGCGCTGCTAAATCGATTCTGCAGGATCGATGAGTGGGTCTCCATTGCCACTGATCAAATCAATCTGGAAGTCGATGCCACTATTCAACCCCCGCCAAAAAGAGTAACGCTGCATCGATGGGACGACATTTCCTGTCGGCACACTGTAGTGGGGACACTGCGGTAGGTATAAGTTAGGAAGTTGACTGAAGATATGCAATCTACTCTACGTAGCTTGCACATCTCCCATCAACTGCTGCCGAATTTTGCCGGCAGTAGACATAGCCTAAGTGACTTGCCCAAAGAGATACAAGAAGTGTTTGGCAGAACTGGGAGTTGAACCCAGGTGTCCTGAGTGGCAGTAAGGACCTAATAAGAACATGTTTCTTTTGTTAGTGAAATTAAATGGGGTACTCAAATGCAGGCTTTTAGTCCTTAAATTTGAAGTATTTTTAATGCCGCAAAGAAAACTAATTTTTTTAAAAGGAGGTAGATTCTAATGGTCTCTAGATTCTAATGAATTCAGTGAATATCGTGTTTTGGGATGCATCTTAAAACAAATTCCAGAGCATTCAAGCGTGCCAGGGTATACCTGAACCATTTGCAACAGAATTTACAGTGTGCTATTCTAAATGGGGGAAAATATCTATTTGGAGAACTGGTCCCTGTGGTATTTCAGGAGGAGTAGGGGGGAGATTAGGAGAACTGCACTATTGTGAAACTCCATTTTGTTCCTATGTGGTTCCATTTCTTCGGTAATTAGATTTCACCAGACTTCCACTGAGAGACTGACAGTTTTATCAGACTGTAACATCACCAAGGATCCTAGTTTTCTGTGATTTAAAAAAAACAAAATTCTCCAATTAAAAACATAAAAATCCACATTTTTCCATGATTAAAATCAAACACTGAACTTTAGTTTCCCTAGACACAATACCTATATATATGTATCATTTGAACACAATGTTCTATTGATATATTTACAATTCTTAAGCAAGTTCAAAGCCTACCAGTGCCATCAATCATTATAATAAAATTAATAGAATTGTCAAGAAGAATTTCTTACATATACTAAATTCAGAAAATTTATTTTTTTTAAATGCAAAAAAAATAAAGTGCAAATTGCTTTTATATTAACATTACTCACTCAGTCCTGGTTGTTAAAATAGAGTTGCAGCATTCCAGCCACATTTTCATCTTTCAGACATTGCTGTTGAGCACAAAAAAGAACCTCAAATTTGCTTAAACTTCTTTCCACATCAGCTGAATTTACTGTCAGTTGGAGGAGAACCACTGTGTGTTTTGCCAGGCTGGAAATCTTCAACAGCCATCCAGAAGTAAATGAGAACATCTCCAAACGTGTCTTTGGCAATCCCTAAATGCACTGGCCATTCCATGTTGCATTCAGCAGACAGCTTTAATTGTGGTTTCACAGTTTCATAATCTGTACAAGCAGCACCTGTTTGTTTAGGATCCAGTGCATAAACAGCATGGAGAAAATCAGTTGCTGGTTTATTTTTTAGGTTCTACTGTCTCAGTTTATCAGCAGTGCTTTGAGCAGCTGCAGATCTGTACACATTATGATGATGCAAGATGCTGCAGCCATGAAATTAAATCCAGGACAATGTTGTACACTTTGTGTATTTGGCATTTTTGGGACTGTAGAACATCCAGTTCTGTGACCAAGTGTCTGCAGTTCTCTGCAATGTGTTTCAGGTCAGTGTGCATGTCTTCTACCGCTGGCTGGCTACAGAACAAATGTATCCTTATGATCCATTTATTTATGCTCCACAAAACTGGTAATAATGTACATGGTAGTTTACACAATTGAACCATGTATTCCACCTGGTCACAGCTGGTTCATGTGGAAGTGTTGGCAAATCAACACTCTGTTTATTTAGGTATATCAAAAATAGTGCACAACAAGCTAGAACTTTCACTAAAAGTAACTTCATCAAAGCAACAAAGGATACCTCGCCAAGTGTTTCCTGCTGGAGTGACTACTAGTGCATAGCAACAAATATATACACAGTTTGACCACAGGTTGCAAAGCACATCATTCCTAGCCTTTGCCATGTAGCTCAGACTGTCTGTTACAAATGCTAATATTCAGTCAAGTGGGGAGATGCTGAATTCCCCCATACAAGAAATCAAGGCTTGTGAAACAGTTGCATGATCAACTTTTCTGAGGTACACTGTCTTTACAAGCTGTGGTGCAATAATGTCAGCATGCTTAGGAGGATCTGCTTTGTGCACCTGAAATAAAATGTTGCAAAGTGGTCTATTTTGGAAGTCAGTTGTTTCATTGGCAATCAAGGCAATGAAGTTTCCTTTCAGGTCCTTCAGATGGTGCTGTTTTTCCTCTTCAAAAAGTAATGGGAATATAATTGATCTGATTTGGGAATGGCACTGCCTCCCTTAATGTGCTTCATAAGAAAATCTCTGACAACAGGTTAATCAATTTTATACGAAGGAATGTCTGCTTTTACACACATTTGAACAAAATATGAAGTGACAGTTTCACACTGTCCTTTGGCAGTTGTAAAACGCTGAAACAATCCAGTTACATCCAGTACGTGGTTGATATACAGTTGATGATGATCATGCTGTTTTTGTTTCTTTTCAGTCAGTTCGTTTAGCGCTTTCCATGTGTTCTATAATCTTCTGCCTTCTAACTCATCTACAGCCTTGCTGCATGCAGTACAGAACAGCACATAACCATCAATGTGAAATTTGTCCTTGCCAAAATCAGTGACATGGTCTTTAGGGGTGATTTTTAAGGTTTTCAGCATCTTTCATAACTTTAATTACATGTGGAGGCTGAAGTGAAATTTGAGATGCATTAAAACATGAACCCCTATATGCTGCTGGGTAATCTCAATAAACTGCTTCTGGCTTATAGGAGTTTGTTTAGTTATGTAAATTTAAAGTGTATTCAAAAATCAACCACAAGAGGGGGAGGTTGCCTGCATTGAATAAGTGACACTGGTACTTTCAGTAAAATTTAGTTAATGTTTTCATTTTTTCACAAAACTAAAGATTCTTTGTAAAAAAAAAACCAAAACATAAATTCTGCATTTTACCATGGCAAGCTGATTTCTTGGATCCCTCCTCATCACATTTTTCCAGAACTTTCTGCAGTTTTATTCGTGAGTTAGTAGTTGCTTGGAGTTATTTGTATAAAATGTGTGCTGCTATATTTGGATTGAAGCCTTCATCGTGCTAGCTGCAAATTTCAACATATTTATGTTAGGTGCATGCAAATATAGAAAGAGTATCTTCCTGATTGTTGGACTAGGGCCACTGTGGTATCAGTCCTCTCTTTCAACCACCAGATATGGCTTTGTATACAATGGAAAAATAAAGTATTAAGTGTTAACTCACATTTTGATTAAGAACACCTAATTTCCCTATGTGGTGGATTGTTACTGGAATTTTTGGGCTTTCAAAATGTGCTTTAGGACTGTTCAGTGTAACTGCATTCTTCTGAACAGCCATCATGGTAGGAGTGCAGGATGACTACACCTGAAATGTTTTCTCACCTTTTTCACTTCCATTTGCTCAGATAAATTGTGACCTTGTTTTTGTTCATTATTAGTTGGCATCAGCAATTGGACATAATAATCTTCCACATTCTCTTCTGATGTAGAAACAATTTTGTAGGCACTCACTTCTATGGATATTTTTAGCCATTAAAAGTTCATTTCTCAGGTTAGATCAAACATCTTGCACTGATATCCCTATGGATTTTTAGCTTTTTTCCCACTTCACAGTACCTGTGTTTAAGTCTGTCCATAGGAGTGTAGCCAGAGTGAAGTGCATTTGTCTTTCAATAGTTACACATTTTGTATTTTATTCAAGGTAATGTTCACATTAAATTTGTTTAAGCAGGTTGTGAGCTTCTAAGTATCTGCCTTCCAGTTGTCTTTGACACAAGCAACTACCCTTTTCCAGACAAAGACAGATTACACCTGAAAAAGAAATGAAGAGCTCCTGGACGTTTTGAAACGGGGACTTAAATTGCTATTTTCAAAATACATGATAGCAAAAATATCTCACCTTGCAAGATCAAACTTAATGGTCTGTTTTCCTTTAGACAGTCTCATTGAATGGTACACTGGTTTTTGAATCCAGGTTTTGATTTAGAGCTACTTTACTCATGACTTAACCTTTTGCTTAGAATGGCTTTCATTGCTGCTCATTTATTTGGTTGTTTCCTACCTTTTCTTTCAACATGACTAAAGTTGAAAGGTCAAATAGCAATATATGTTATGTTTACAGTAGTGCCTAGAGACCAAGGAAGCATGGTGCTGTCTTGTGCTAGGCACTATACAAACAGTAGTAGATAGTCCTTACCCTGAAGAGCTTACAGTCTAAATAGACAAGATGGACACAGGGTAGGGGAAGGGGTATGATGTAAGCAGAGCAAATAATATGATGGCAATAAGTGGCATATGAGTACCACAACTTTTTCTGGTGGGGAGTGGGAGGTTAGGTGGGGATAAGCTAAATGGGAAGGGAAGGAGGGTGAAGGAAACAGGGTAGACAGGAAGAGGGTAAGAGGGACAGGTATGGAGTGAAGCCATGCTTAGGAGGCTCATAAATGAGATGAGCTAGCCAGCTTCTTATAGGACTCTTAGCACCGGCTCTGCCAATGCTCCAGAAGCTTCTAGTCAATCCCTTTGCACTTCACAGCTCTAGCTGTAGCAAATAAGTTGAGCACAACTCACTACAGCTCTGTTACAAGGGACTCAACTAGTTTCCTTGCCACCTCCTAGATAATTCTGACTCCTGTTTTCTAATAAGCATAACAATAACCTTGATGATCTCATCACTTAATTATTTAGAATAATTTTCAATCACCACTGGAAGAGTAATTTCTAGTACCAGACTAAGAGAAAAAAAAAAGTCAAAGCTCTATTACATGTGCTTTTTACTGCAAAAAAGTGAGGCTTTCACAACCCTATATCAAAGGTAGCATAGTACAAAAATAAGTTTCTCAGCACCATTTTTGCTTGTAATCCAGCCAGAGAGAGACTTTGATTTGAATTCCTTCTGTGCATTTGACTGCAGTTCTGCAAATCCATAGAGCTACATAATAGGCTATCTGGGGGTGCTGAAACCAGCCACCTGAAAAATACAAGAAATCTATCACATTGATCACAGAATCTTTCTTTAACTCAAAATCTATAGCACATAAATATGTCCGATGTCATGTACCATTTTCTAGGTCCCACCGCTCCACCTCTGGCTTTTTGACAGATAAAAGGAAAATTAAAAATAAATGCATTATTTTTGGCAATAGTTGTGCTTGCTGAATCTGAATAAGCTGTTTTTCCCATGTTGCAGATTATATAGTATTCCACTGATTAGATTTCTGCTCAGTGAACATGATACCATATTACAAGTTGTCTGTGTGCAATTGGATATATCAGACAATGAGATCTACAAAATAGTTTACTGTTTTCTGTCTTTGAGGATAAGTCAAGGAAAGACTTAAACAAACGCTTTTCACGGTTGGAGCCAGTATTGGCAACTTCATAGCTAAACTGTTGATGTTGCTGAAGACAGTGTTTTGGATTAGTTAACTATGGCAACAAAACTTAGATTTTGAAAAGCAAATTGTCACTTCATGCATGACTCCAAAGGGGGAAAAAAATGATTTAAAGAAAAATGTAAGATTTTCCAGTATTTCAAATTAACTAAGGAAAGAAGCCAAATTTGTACATTTTCCATAAGAGTTTCCGTAAGTGAAGTCCGGTCACTATAAATATTTAGCTTGCTACATTCTCCAGGACTACAAATGGTGAGTTGTGTAGAAGTTTGATTCAGGCCAAGATTTTTAATTGTAAAGAACAAACACTTGTAAGGCTGCCTGCAAGGCCAGGGATTAATGTCCTTTTGTTGATTTCATAGGTGTAGGTTTATTTTTGACTTTTTAACATCACTTTAGATTATGCATATGGCTGTTAAACAGTGATTTGTTTGTGTATATGTGGCAAATAGAGGATTACAAAATAAGGTTAAATCCTAGTACCAAGACGGATGGTTAGGTCATTAAGATCTTTGCCATTGGTGTGAGGCAGTGTGGTCTCCTGAGCTTGATAAGGAGGGACCACTATATGCCCCCTGGTGGGTGGAGCCAAGCCAGCCCTACCCCCTGTGCCGGAAGCAGAGGGGTGGGACAGGAAGTATAAGAGGCAGGCCCTTCAGTTCACTTGGAAGGGAAAAAGTGAAGAAGGCAGATGGCTGTAGCCTGGTACAGGACTCCAGCCCTGCTGCCAAGTCATATAGTGCCCTGACCCCAGAGGAGACCAGCTGTGGAGAGAAGCTGCTGGGACTGCTGCCTGCTGTTTACCCAGAGGAGACTGAGGACTCTCCGATGACAGAGCCCTATCTACCAGTGGACTGTGGTAGGGAGTAGCCCAGAGAAACTAGACAGTCTGGTTGTGCTGTCACAATATGAGTCAGCATGTTGTGGTAGGATCCCCTCTGACCCAGTAGCGGGACCAACTGCCCCTTTTAGGGCGGTGGGCTGATATCCGATGGATATCTGATGATATCCCCCATCCCCTGTCACCACCCCTTGCTTCCTTGTCTCTTACCAACTCTCCTTCTCTCTAGGAAATGATTGCAGGGTTCCTTCCTTCAGCCTTATCAGACCTGACTTTCCTTTGGCGTAGGGGTTGCTAGGTGTCTGGTCTTTGACTAGGAAGTCTGGTCCAAAGGGGACCTGTACAGGGTCCAGTCAGATGTATTGACTAGACACCAAAAGTCTGATTACTGCAGGGGACAGGTGATGAGTCATCAACCTGCACCAACCCTTGCTCAGCCGGGGCCACCTCCTACCTGCATCTCGTGGGCAGGCAGACTCTATTTCGGGCTGCAGCTCCCATCCCAGCTTTGGAATAGAGGGAGCCCAGGTGGGAAGGGAGGAAGGTGGAGCTTATCTAGCAACAACGAAGGGGGGAAGGGAAGAGCAGCGAGCAAGGGGGGATGGGATGGGGGAGGTTCCAGCACTCCTGCTATAGGGTCTGGTTTTCAGAAATTAGAAAGTTGGCGTTCCATAAGGTTAATTGTTCCTTTTTTCCTACTTAAGCCTTGTGTGGCATAGACACCCCATCATCTGGTCCCTTAAGTGATCACTATATTATATTCATTAAGGAAACAAGTGTAAATACATGACTGACATTTTGGGCTAGTCACACTTAAAAGCCCACTTTTGCCCCCTGTCCCATTCCCTATCCTTTTTTCTTCCAGTGCCTATTGGGTATGGAAATTGTCTGCCTAGGGAAAAAGAGAAGCAAATCTGCTCCTTCTTTCTGACATTGTGATTACAAGTACAGCACTGTTAAAAATGACCTTGTCTAAACTGCTCCTTCTGGAAACTTTGAGTCTATTATTTTTTTGTGTCACTGTAGCATTCAGAGGCTTCAGTCAGTATCGGGGCTCCATTTTATTAGGTATTGCACAAATATATTGTCTATTATTTATATTGCAGTAGTGCCTACAAGGCCCTAATCAGCAATCAGGGATCCATTGTGCTAGGTACTGTATGATAACTATAACGGGACAATTCCTGCTTGAGATCTCACAATCTAGCATTATGACAAAATAAACCAGGTGACTATATGAGCAGTTAAGGGTGCAATGGGATCAAAGACGAGGAAGTAGTAAAGATGAGTATGCTATTAAGAAAACAGGTTCTGGTCAGAGATTACCTATGGTAGAACATGTGTTGTAATGTTAAACCTAGCTGCAGTTTGCAATGATCACAGTCCTGAAATTAAAAAATGCATAGTAAAAGTAAGAGAATTTATTTGTATTTTTTTTACAACTACTTCTTTTGTTGCAAGAATCATGTTTCAGTCTGGAGAGAGGGGATTGGAATAACCACATTCTTTCATATGCTTTGACTTTGAATTTGGTCCAGCAAGTGTTTATAGACAGGGACAAATCAAGTAATAAATGTGCCATAATCTCAAATAGACCGTATTACTCAAGCAAAAATCATAACCACAGATTTTGTTCCATTTTCCTTTGGAGCTCCAGATAGTCAAGATATTCAGAGCTATTGAAGTTTAGTCACTGCATAAATGCGTATTTGGTTTGTTAATTTATTTTCAGAACATAGCTAAAATAGAAAACAAAAGTATTTAGCAAATGAATTACTTGGAGGTATAAATTACAACTTTGGCCCCTCTTTCCAATATATATATTGCTCATTGCTTTAGTTAATATTAGGAGTTTTTAAATGGGCATGTGCTTTTGTAGTTTGCAATACTGGCCAAAGTTTTATAAATGTACATAATTCCTAGAGGCCTGGAAAGCAGGGTCCACTTTAGGGCCACCATATTGTAGTGGGAGGAGAGAGAATCTGCAATCAATACATTAGCTTGTTGCCATTTCCTTTGATAGGATAAATGCAACAAAGACAATGGCAGCTGCAATAGATTGATACTTGAGCAATAAAAAATGCAAATTGGGGTTCTCTACAAATTGATGTTCTCCCACAGATGTTTTAATTAATAAATGGTCTATACAGATGAAAGTAATAAACATCTTATCAAAAGTTAGTTTACAGAAACTCTTACCAACTCAAGGACTTGTTTCAACTACTATTGAAGTAAAAAAAAATACTTCAAATGACTTCAAAGGAAGTTGGATTGGACACCCATTAGCCTTGATGTCACTGCCTCATTTGCATTTTTCACAATATTATGTGTAATATACTACTGTATTTTGTATTTGCTTTCTCCTAATAAAAATGACAGCTTCTTAGTAAGGCAACAGTTTTGTTCTGAATATTTCAGATAGCTTGTTATCAAATGCTGCCCAGGTTGGGAATGACAAATTAGTGACATCTGATCTCCATCCATCTATATGAGAAATAAATATATTATTTGCATTACAGTAGAGCTTAGTTGCCCCAGCCAGGATCAGGGTCTCAATTCGGTAGGCACTGTTCAAATGCATTGCAGAAACAATCTCTTCCCCAAAGAGTTTACAGTCTAATTAGACAGATAAAAATCCTCCACAACCTCTCTCTCCCTCCCCAATGCACCCTTTATCTGGAAATTAAGAAATTTGCTCAAGGTCACACAGATGATTGATTCAAACCATTCTCAAAAGGGTAGTCGTCCATCTCACTATGGAAAAGGAAAAGCAATGTAATTGGTGTAGATGTTGGTAATATCTGTACAGCAGCCAAAGACTAAACGGCAATGGAGACTGAACTCCTAGAGGCGGATGTCTCACCACAATATGTAAAAATGGGTCTGAAGTGAAGGCCCACATGTTAACTTGTGATGTGATTTAAAAAAAAAAAAAGTATTAAAAGAAAAAACCTGGATTTCCAGGCAATCTCTAAGAATGTGGCTGAGAAATAGTATATAGGGAAACTTGCATTTGATGCTGCAAATGCTTTATAATTTTGTCTTATGTGAGGATTTTCTTGTTTTAAATGAGTTTGACGTTCACTTAACACGTTTAAAAGGTAAATACTAAACACCAAATTTTCCTGGTTTCTTTAGGAAGAGAACACTTCCTATTACACATGCATAGTTTTAAAGTTCACCTCTGACATTTTTTAAGAAATACTTTAATGAGTAGCTTGAAGGGCTAGGCAGCCTAGTGGTTGGAACAGTTGACTTCCAGCCCCTTGTTTCCCTGGTCGAGGTGCCCCAGTCTTTAAGGCAGTGGGGTAGAGGGACCCAGGCTCTCCCAATCAGCCAAGTCCCAGCCCAGGGTCTTTAGTGAGTCAAGCCCTGCAAGGAATCTGTGTCCATTGCCTGAGCTACTTCGTACCACTCTCTCTTCAGTTTGGGGCATGGTCCCTGTAGTTCAAGTCGCTATGGTGGCTTGTCTCTGGTAGTTCCCCTCTCGTGGTCCTTGGGCGGCATCCTCTGGTTCCTCTGTGTACGACAGCCATAAGTTTGGTGGGGCCGGAACCCTGCAAAGTCTCTGTGGTTTGCTCACCCAGTTATCTCAGACCAGGTGCTCCTAAGTCGCTTCCACCGTCTTCTTTAGCCAGGGAGACGGTACTTATTTTCAGGTGTCTGCATTGGCCAGCAAGCTATTGAGCCTTCCTCTCAGGTGGGAAGGGAGGTAACTTGCTCCTTCATCTTTGTCAGTCAGCCCCAACTGAGCCAACTTCTCTCCTTTTCTTCCCCCTCCGGACCTGTCATTGGCTGTAAGTACAACAAGGTGCTAACTGGGCCCAAAGGCTTTCTTAACCCCTTCCATGCAAGTGGATAGTTTCTCTACTTCATCACGTTAAGATATTAAAACTTGGACTGCCAGCCTTTCTTCAGTCAAGTGAATGGTGTTAGGGGGTGGTTGTGAGGTCTTTTTGGCAGTAAAGAACTACTGTGGATTTGTGGGTAATTATATATATTTTATCTAGGTATTTAGGACCATATCCGAAGCTCATTGAAAGACACTGATGAGTTCAGTTTAGGATTAGGCTTCGTACCATAGTCATTTCTAGGATAATGGAGAATCTATTCGCATTCAGATTTTGCAAAAATATCTTAAAATATAATCCCAAATACTAATTCAAGTTCAGCACCATTTTGTTCTTGGTTGTTTTCTACTTAGACTTGAAGTCTGTGACACAAGTATTATGATTAATGTTAGGAAATGCTGTTTCAAAACTCTTTATCTTCATATTAATAGAATCCAACAACGTGTCCCTTTGTAGGCAAAATAAATTCCCAAAAGATTAATCTCCCTTCAATTTATGAAAAGGTCTTACAAATATACAAGCAATTATTGTGTTTGAGTATGTCATTTCAACTTCTCAATATGTAAATTGTGCTTCAGAGAGAAAATACCAGAAAGATGTTGGCAAATTGGAGTAAATTCAGATCAATAACAAAAAATGATTCCAGGACTGGTGGGCTTATTATGAGTAAAGATGAAAAGATGTTAATTTGTAGTCAAATATTGACTGAAGGATGGGGGTGGAAATTAGATAAATGTAGGCTGAATATCAGTGAGATTTCCTGGACTGACAGTTTTCCAATGGAAGTGGTATAAATTCCAATACTTAAGTCATTTAGGTGTGGGTTCAGCAAAAGCACTTAAGCATCCCTTTCAGCAGTGCTAGCCATGTGCAGTGCCTGTGCTTGCCAGCAGGATAGTGCCAGTTCTCTGGCAAAAGCAAGAGGGTCCTGGGGCAGGCTCTTTGCCCTCAATATCTTGTGTTGAACACATGCAACAATTTGTAAGCAAACTAAGGGGGGAGATAAGTAAATGAGCTATCATTTTCTATGCTTCTTTTAGTTTGGTATTGGTTTTAGTGAATTTTTGTTGATTCTGTGCAAGAACAAAAAGTCAAATATATTTCTATACTTCAATCATTGTCTTCTTTTAGGCAGAAAATACAAAATTCTGCTGCATAAATATTTTTCTTTTATGCTTGAAGTGATATGTGATTTTTTTTTTTCTGGAACAGATTTAGCTTGTATTTTGGGTTTATATTCTTTTAGAACATGGTGGAGAAAACAATTCTCCATAGTCCAAAAATATATTTTAAGTAGAGAGGCATGGAGGATAAAAGTTCTGTTTTGCAAAGGATTTGGAAATTTCAAAGTTTGTCTCATTTCTGAATAGGAACAAAAACTGAAAATTTCAAACATTCTCTGTGAAGGAAAATTTGACTTTTTTATTTTGTATTATGTAATCAAATAACAAAAATTCAAAATGAAAGGTCATTTCAAAATGAAAAATCAAAACATTTTGTTCCAAAAATATTGAAATGGAGCTTTTTCAAATTAGGCAAAGAAGTTTTAACAGAGTTCTTTCTAAACAAAATTCTGGCAAAATTGATCTGATTTCATGAAATGTTTCATGAACATTGCAACAGTACTGTATATTCCGATGGAATATGTTTCCATCCAAATTTGTCTGACCAGCTGTAATGTTCAGGATAATTTTTATTTGAACCATTTACTTTGCAATTCCTTTGCTGTTGTGGGAATTTCAGGCAAGTATGCCTTGATAGAGAGTGCTGTTTTCTTTCACATCGTGCCACATGGTGGAGTATTGCTTTATCTATAGTCCTTTTCACCATGTGAGTTCCCAAAGAGCTCAATACTCTTCTTGTACTTAAAATGATCAGGTGAAGTTTCTGTTTGGCATAGAAAGATTATAGTATATTTCAGTCTTTATAACACTAAACTCAGTTATTGCTCAAATGTGAATGTTTCAGTAGCACACCAATCTTGATTGTCAGTCATTATTCAAAGCATGGGACATTTTGATCCAGAAGGGACACTTATACATGTTGTATTACTTAAACCTTTTGACTATTACTATTATTCCAAAGTCTCAACTAAAAGAACAATTGCTTTTCTGTATTAATATTGTTTTTAGTCTCCTATGTAATCTAACACATTTTTCTCCTGTCTTGCTATATACAAGCCACTTCGCTTATAGCTGCTTTCACTCTAGCATCTTTATTGGAAAACTGTTCATTCAGGTAAAAAATTAACGCATCTAAAACACAGCATTTCTCTCTAGGCAATATTTCAGCAGGATGAGATATAGGTATAGCAACAACAAAAAAGAATATTGAACCAATTGAAAGACTATATAAGTGATTTTTATACCACAAGACACAGCATTTAAAATTTGCTTCTTGTCTCGCATTAGACCCAACTCATTCTGATTATCAATGCCACACAAGTCTTCAACCTTCCAGATTCTTGCTTTTTTAATCTAAAGACAGAAAAGTTTTTATTACATAATACATACTCTACCAGTAGGCTTTCTTCAGTGGTGTGGATTTACTTCTATTCTGGTATTCCAAATTTCCCCAATACATTTTTTTTTAAAAAAGAAGTTCCATATGATTTCCTTAGCTTAAGTACAGTTCATTTTCTATTTCTGCCTTCTGCAGTTGACTTTTACAAGTTTTGAGACTGATAGCAGGTTAATGACTTCTCTGAACATTGATGCAAATATTGAGAAGATGTTTGAAGAAGTCATCCGCAAACATTCTCCTGAAATTCACATATATAACTAGTACCTTTTTAGGGAACACAATTTACCAAAAGCATGGAAATGGGGACAACTCCCACCACCTTGTCCTACAAACCCTTACTCACATGCATAATCCTCATTTATGAGTCTTGTCTGAATTAAGTCAATTGGACTACTCAAGTGCTTAGAGTTTAGTCAATTGCATAAGACTTTGCAGATTAGAACCGATCTAGGAGGAGGGATGTGGAAGGGGAAACAGCTCCCATTGACATCAATTAGTTTTACACCAAGAACAAGAGTAAAATATGGTTCAAACTGTCAACTACAAATAACTTAGTAAATGGGAATTATTATTGTGGTCTAGATTCTGTCACCCCTACTTGCACTGAGGAGTACCTTACATCACAAGTACCTTCTGGAGCCACATCTGGACCCATTCGCCACTCCTCTTCACCCATCTGCTCTTGAGGAAGGGAATTAGCAGGCATACAGCATCCGCCTACTTCTGACTGTCAGACCTGACCCAGTATGAGAAGTCTATGCAGGGACATGTATGGGAAGAGGGCTTTCCATTTCAGAGCAAAATCTAGTCCGTTGAGATCAGTGGGACTACTCACAGAGTAATCCCTTCTACTCTTCAAAGTGAATAAGGATGGTAGAATATGGCACTCTGTTTCTGGTATTGCCAACGTTGTGCTAGATGCTGTACAAATGTGAATGAAGCATGGTTTCTGCTCTGAAGAGATTATGGAATTCCTTCATATGATGGATTATGTACACTACCTGTGTTTTTTGTAAATCACGTATTTATGTATCTTTAACACCTGGCCCTAATCCTGCAGTCCTTATTTAGGTAAAATCCGCACTGAGTCACTGAGTTAAGGACTGCAGCAGTTGGACCCCCATCCTCAAAGTTAAATGCAAATTGGAGTTCAAATGGGGTTCTTAAGCATTTGAACCATAACAACTATAATTTACAGCCTTCTTGATAAGATTAACCACATACACAATGAAAAAGATAGCTAATGGAAAATAGTGAATTTTTACTATTTTCATTCATGGAAGATATCCACATGGCATTGTAAAAAATAATAAAGTTAGTATAGGACTCTGTCTAGAAAAATTGATTTATCTTTGGGATTTAAGTTCATCCAGTTGCACTTATTAAAACTATTAGAAAGCAATCCCAGATCTTTCACAGATATCATTCCCAAAGCCTTTAATCCATTTTTTCTTGTTAAAAGATGCTTCACTAGCACCTGTCATCGTTACATCCTCTCTCACTATTGAAACTCAACAAAATACTCACATTTTCTTATAAGCAACTAAAATTGATCTTTTAAAAGCACATCTGTAAGTAGACTCCAGTGCCAGAAAATTGGCAGTGCCCATTAATGTGCAGATTCAGTAACTTTCATTCTAAATCCCTTCTGTCTTTTCCCTTTGTGCCAGTTTGCCAGAGTTAGATCTGAGAAAACTCCACAAACAAATTTAAGAGGTTGCACCCTGTTTTAACATCTGAGACCAGTCTTAAAATATTAAGTGACAAAGTAAGTTTGGTGGTCTCAGTTCTGTGTGTACACTTAAAACTACTATACAATCTGAAGCAATGTAGCACAATGGATAGTATTTTGCACTAGGTCCAGGATGGGACTAGCAAGGGTCCTGTTTAAGGGGTCCTGTTAGCCAATACTCTGTATCTAGTGGAGGAATGAGTGGGAGAAAAAGGCTGTGATATTTTTTAAAAATCTTCATGGCTTAGCCTATTAGTCTTCATGTAAAAAGAACTGAATTTGTTCTTGTTCAGTGTTTTTTCTACTATTTTAGACTGAGTGGCCTACAATATTGCTACGGTGTTTGACAGGATGTACCAGGCACCTGGAGGCCCCCTGCTGGAGGCATTGTGGTCCTATCACACCCCACCCCAGGAAAGGAGTAGTAAAGGTGAGTCCTCTAGGCCTGCCTAGAGAGGCTGCAAGGAAGCAGCCAATCAGAGCGCAGCAGACTCAGATAAAAGGAGCTGCAGGGATTGAGCAGATTAGTTGCTGGCTGGGACCAGAAAGGTGAAGAAAGACTAGAAGGCTCGGAAACGCCACAGGTAAAGAAAATGGGGAGAAACCCTGCTTAAGCAGGGATAGGACTGTGAAGTTTTTCAGGCAGTGTGGCCTGGGACCATGGGTTCTGTAACAGTTTTTATAGTGGGGATGCTGACAGCCATTGAACCAAACAGTAAACCCTGTATATAATGGAATCCACTTCAAACCAGGGCAGCACTCCCAGTTCCAGCATATATGCCTGGGAGAGGAACCCTGACTAAAAAGGGGCTGAGATAAGCTCTCCATGAAAAGAGGCCTGAGAGAAGACCCTGAGAAATTCTCCAAGCAAGGAGGCCGGGGAGAGACCCTGCTCAAACAGGGAGCAGACCAGGAACCCAGAATGTGATGGGACAGAGTGGGGAAGCAGCCCAGGCAATGCAGCAGCAGCAACTATTAAAGAAAGCATCATGTGGCTGCTATTTGTAGGGTCCCTGGGTTGGGACCTGGAATCGTAGGTGGGCCTGGGTCCCCCCACCAGCCACTGAGGTAGTGGCCTAAGCCCCAAGAAGGGGATAAGACTCAGTACTAAAAGCCCAAGAAAGGGGCTAGAATTTAAACAGGCCCAGAGATGGGTCTAAAAAGACCCTGGAGAGGGCCAACCATTTGGTGGCCTGTGTCACCCCAGAAGAGGTTCCTTCATGCATTTCGACTGTGTGACTTAGCCGGAGGGTTGAGCCCCTGAAGACCCGACTGGTGAGGGCTACAGCCAACAGGGGGCGCTGGGAACTGAGAAAGGAAAGAGTGCAGGATTGCACTCAGCAAACAGGAGGCGCTCATGAGACCTCATCACAGTGCTGCATTGAGATCTTATAAGTATGATTACTGTCTCCTGGGGCCCTCAGGAAAATAAGAGGAAGCTCTCCCGGTGTGCCAACATTAAATATATAAATAATTCCTTCAGAGAAGGATAATACCGAGCCAAAGCAGACTTTAAAGTCTTATTAGCTGAGAGAGAACTGACAAAATGGGTTGCATTCTAAAAGGGAAGACTTTGGAAATGATTGATCCAATGGAAGAAGCAGCTTGTTGATCTGGAAACATTGGGTAAGAGTGAGCAAACTTCTTCAAATGATTTGGAAGGGATGATCATCCAAGCGTGTGGATGTCTCTGAACTTCTTCCAAATGTATTTAAACTGGTTTGGCCTGGAAAACGCATGAGCTTGAACTGTGTTGTGAAATGTGTAGCATTGGTTTCACCTGAGCTGTACAACAAATATAAGAAGGGCCTTTCACTATTTTAATATTCCTGTTTCCAGCTGAAAACAATAAGCAAGGAGGGTGTGTGTGTGTGTGTGTGTGTGTGTGTGTGTGTGTGTAATATATTTAAAAAAAAAAAAAAAGTTTAGCGAAATCCAGCAATGGTTTTGGGTTGTCTCGGGTCACTTCTTGCCTACCTCTAAGCCAAGCATTGCTAGCCAGTTCCAAACTAGAGAAAGAGGAACAAAAACTCTTCTCTTTCCCCACTTCCATATATTAAATATAGTCTCCAATGACAACGCATCTAATATGTAGCTGCAAATATTGTATAGTAAGAGGTCAAACAGCCAGCAATGATCATTTTGCAAATTATAAGTAAGTTGAAAGATTTATGGCAATTGTTTTTCCCCCTTATCACAACAGCAATCCTCCTTGCCTTTGGAACACCAATTCCCTACATTAAAAAGGAGTTTGGGGCCTGGCAGGCTGGGCCTTGAGCCCAGCACGACCCTTCTGAGTTGCTTGATGGAGTCTGGGGCTCACCAAACCCTGGTTCTGTCTTGGGCTCCAGGTTGATTTTTTTCAAGGTAGGGGAAAATGCTGCATGGCTGGAAGCTGGAGTATAATAGCAAAGAGGAAATCTGTAAGGACGATGAGGGGATGAAAAATCCCTGGAGCAGGCACCCCTCAGTAACATGCACCTCCAACCTTTCATTCACTCCTAGTGACAAGCACACAGCCAGTATAGAACAGGGCTGCGGGTTATTGTTTCTAGAGGAGAGGAGGATTTGACAATGGGGAGAGGTTAGGGAATGCTTACTGTTGTGGGAGGGTTTTGCCAGCTCAAGGGACTGGACTGAGAATACTTTTGTTAGGACTATCCATTCCATGGACTATTTTTCTCCCCTCTACTTATCTCACACTACTGTTTCAGCTGCCATCCCCACCATCTACTTGTTTCTAATTTCCAGATAGCCATGGCTCGTCAACCCTCTTACTTTAGTTGTGACCCTTGACAAATATATAAAATCTTTATAATGGTTAATGATGGTAAATCCTGCATTAAGCAAACTCTGTCCAGCAGCTCCTGTTCGTATTGTTATTGCCAGTCAAGCGCTCTGTGTGTGTCTGTCTCTCCTTTGGGCTTGTATATTCTTCTGCATTTCCTATATCTTTTGTCCCACCTGATTTCTCATCCCCATTTAATGTCTTTTTAATCATGCTTAAACCGGCTAAACTCTTTATTCAAAATTTAGAGCTACCTTTCAGAACATAACACACTATGTTTACTTATTGTATTTATGTAATTACCTTCTCCTCTATAAATTCAGCTTTGTGCTTTCTACTTAGTCACTCTTCTCCTGCACAGCCAACAACATCCCTACTCTCCATTGCATTTTTCTTTCCTCAGTCTCTTCTTTGCTCCCATTTATTAGGTGCTCTCTGTCACTCCACCCTATTCAGTATGACTCCAGGGAGTTAATTCTGTTCCTAACATTCTTCAAAGCATCACAGATTTTCTTTAAGTTTCTAATCCCCAATGCCTGGTTTCTGCAGAATGGGAATCCCCATCTGTATTTAATATGCACTTGGCACAATGCCTCCATTATTTCTGTATGCTTTTTTCTCCCTTCTATTTTAAAGATCAAGGTTGAAATCCTGGCCTCCTTGGAGTCAATAGGAGTTTTCCCTTTGACTTCAATAGGCCCTGGATTTCACCATGAGAGAACAAGTCCTGGGAAACAGATTTTATATCCCTGAACATCAAGGTGACTCTTCTCTTTGATTCCTTCATTATGTTCCCTTATCAGCACTAGATTGTAGTCTTACAAGGTCTTCAATCAGCTACCAGAGGTGGAAATAAAGTTCTCTGAGCCAAGTCTATTTTCATTTCTTCCTATATTTGACTTTAGATTTGTTTAGTTTTAAATATGGTAGAAAAGGACTAATTCTTTCTAACCCCTCAAGAATGTCTTTAAATCTTACAGATGGACTTTTTACTTGGGGAGAACTTTCAAATGTATCAGATTTAAAATGTAAATCCATGCAACTGTGTTTGCTGGGGGTTTTTTTTTTTTTCTTTTTTTTTCTCCTTCCTCATTGGGTAATGATCAAAGACATGTTTAAACAGGAGTTTTTCTCTCAACAGCCCATCTTCTCCTAACTCATCAGGCAGTGAAGAAATAATGCTGACTTTGAACACCACAGTCCATAGAAAAGATTGTGATATCAAAAACAGGATGCTGAGTTCATTTCATTATCCAGCAAAAGGGGAAACTGGGAAAAATCTTCAGTAGGTAGGAAGAACTAGAAAATGCTAACAAAAATCAACTGATTTTCTCCATTCAGCCCAGAGTGAGTATAACTCTTCCTACGAGCAGATGGAGACAGTAACAAGCCAGCTGCCAGCCTCTTATGACATCCCTAGTAGCTGAAATGCTGTGTTGTCACACAGGTGTGGCAGCTGGGCCTAGTAACCACTATCTGGGCAATTTCATTCCTACACCAGTGAAACTGATGCAAACAAATTAGCTGTAGAGTAAGGGGAGGGGTGACTGAGTTACCTCTGATATCAAAATGATCTAGAACTTTTGGCATGCCATAGGTACGTGTCTTACTGTAGCTGTATACCACATGGGTGTAATGTATACAGTCAAAATGGCTGAGAACTTAAAACTTGGAGAGGAACTCTGACCATGAATTGCCACCATTTTCTCTGAAGCTGCTTTGCGTGGCCTACATGAAAAGGGGTATACCCCTGCTGGCTGGCTAACCAGGTGACCCACCCATGCAGGCACGTCTTCTGTACAGCTCCTAGTCAGGAGAAATGTGATATTTCATGCCCTCAGAGCTGAGTCAGAGCACTCTCTTACATATAAAAGGAATCTCCCCAGGCTGGCCTCTTTAAGAGAGAACACTGGCCAGTACCCCGGGGCTGATTGAGGCTTAAGTGGAGGCACCTGGGCCTTTTACACGAGGGAATCATGCAAAGGGCTGCAGACAGAGAGGCTCCTGTGGGCTGCAGAGAGTTGTTACTAGCTAGTTCCCTCTGCCCGGCACAAGGGGAAGGATTATCCAAGGAACTGCTGAAAGGGTCATGAAGGAAGTAGCTAGAAGAGCTGTTGGGTGCAGGAGTTACACATGTCAAGATATAGTTTAAGGGAGTTTGGGATTAGGTAAATATTTACTTTCAACTGATGCTTTAAGGTCAATGAAAATGCTTATGTATTTGGTCTTATCTATTACTACTCATGTTGATCAGAGGAAGCTAGCAAGATTGCCTACATCTCCCCACTTGAATTTAGGCAATGGAAAATATGCTGATGCTGATGCTGTGAAAATAACAGAAGATCACAGCATTTAGGATGTTG
Source organism: Emydura macquarii macquarii (assembly GCF_026122565.2). Lineage (NCBI taxonomy): Eukaryota > Metazoa > Chordata > Testudines > Chelidae > Emydura > Emydura macquarii. Next base: position 21,671,396 of record NW_027132559.1, read on the forward strand.
TCTATGTCCACGGAAAGAAAGACAACCTTAATAGACCACTTTAAGCATATGATGGCAGACTCCATCTTGAATTCCCATTTGGGTGCAGAATCCCTCATGCACCCACCAGGGTGCAATTTTCATCCCATGCATGAGAAGCAGGGAATAAAGCCTTGTGTAAATACCAAAAGTAGCAGGCAGTTTGGCACTACCTTGTTACAATATCTAGAGAGGTTTGGTAGTTAAGATAGCTGAATGCCTGGATGTGATGAGATTAGTGCTCTGTCTCTATAGAAGACAGAGGAATAGTTCAAGCAATTCCTTAAATGAAGTTCTATATTAACAAATAAACAAAATACAGGCCATTGTAGTGCTATAATCGTCCATTCATTTCTATAGCCCCACACAGGCCCAAGTCCTCAGTGGTCCAGCTTCTGCCTTAGGGCCTAGCTCCTTCTGAAGTCAAGGGGAGCTCTTTCTCCACAGTGGAAGGTAGAACTTGACTCAGTTAAATTGGGTTTATTTACCTCGCAATAATGAACACATAATGTTTACCTGTGATGGTGAACTGAGCGTACAGCTCGGGGGTTGGGAGAGAACATCTGTCAGTCTCTTGATCCTTTCTAGTTGATTAAAGGAATGGTTTTGGCAGGCTTCAAAGTAAGCTAAATTCCCCCCTTCTAGGTTAGTCCCCAGCTATGGTATGGTCACAATGCTAATGCACCTTCTAACTATCTCCTGCTTCCACCATAGACCAAGACCAATACCCCTATTTTGGCCCAGAAAGCAGATATCTTCAAGCCAATAAGCTCTCCCACCTAGTAAAGCAAGCTCACTCACAGCTGAATCCCTAAGTAGTTACTAATAGAATATTTCTGACTAAATGTCATCACTTTCTTAGAGAAAAAACAACAACTTGATGTGTTTTCCATACTTGTAGAGCCTCAGCCATTTGGCATAATAATAAGCATCCAGCGATCTTATGTCACTGGTTGTTTGGCTTCAGTAATGATGAAATATTGAAAACAAAAAACGAAAATACAACTCTTTTGTGTGAGATTTACTTGGAATTCTTATGTGAAATGTACCTGGCTCATCAGAGTTATCTCACCTAATTGAAGTGACACGTTCAGTCTTCGTCATGTCTAGTTAATTTTGTCATAGTCTGAAAGAGATAGGAGAAACTTTTCATCGTTGTACTTCAAAAAATTGTAACCAGACTGATAAATCAGTTTATTTTTCCTTTAAATGTGCCCTGGTTTCCATAACAGAGGCAGCTTGCGTGCATGCCGATGAATGGCAACTCTCCTATCACAGACCTTTATGGACACATTGCCAAAAAACTTGTTTTTTGAATTCTATAATTTTCCCTTCACCCCCAGGACCTGAAAACTTGCAACTGGCCTGGCTTGAAAGCTGTCTTGGCAATGTTACCAAAACGTCTACTTTGATAGCTAAAAATGACCTTGAAGAATGATTAATACTGTGTGAGGGTTAATGACACGAATCTGTTAGTGAGTGCCTAATGTACAGCTTCACATGCAAGAATGTTACCGCCATATTGCTGTATTAACATAGTGACATTGAACAGACTAGCAGATATAAAATCTTCAAATAGAATCCACACAAATGGGCCTGGATTATGTTTACCAACTTGTTACCAACAAAATGCTCTGTAACAGTAGGCAAGAGTTCGGCTAAATGAAATATAACAACAATAGACTTCAACTATCTTAGGACATATTCTTCCTCCTAATGTGTTTCCAGTACCGCTGAGTGCAAATGTTGATGTTTACTCCAAGGGGGAAACAGTCCATCCTCTTTTGATTAGAAGTTACTGAGCAATGTTCATACACCACAGTATTGACCATTTAAGTCAATAACCAAAGGTGGCATGGGAGGGAATATTAACTTGATCCAAAGTGCATTGAAGACAATGGGAGTCTTTCCAGTGGACTTTGATAGGCTTTGAATCACATGCTGTGTGATGATTATCCACAATGTTACTTGCTTATAAAAAAGCTTATCATACTTGGGCTCCCTGTACCTAGATGCATATACCCTAAATAAGTGGTGTGACTTTGAGAGATGTTCAGCATCCAGCAGCTCTGAAAATAAGGCCACTTATGTAGGGGCATAATTATGGATTTATGGATTAAGCATGTAAATAGTCCCACTGAAGTCACTTTCAGCAGGATTACTTATGTAGTTAAAGTTAAGCATGTGCATAAGTGCTTTGCTGGCCTGGGGCCAGACTTTTTAAAGGCATTTAGGTGATGATGATGCACATAGGTGCCTAATGGGATTTCAAAAGTATCTAGGCACGTGTATTTAGATTCACAAAGGTATTTCGGATGGACTTCAATTGGAGTACATTGACTTGAATGGGAGTTAGGGACCTAACTACATTTATGAATCCTAGTTCTAGTTATCATGGGAGTTAGGTGCCCCGGCATTTTTGAAAATCCCACTAGGTGCCCATCTGCCTCTGTAGTAACCTAAATACCTTTAAAAATCTAGCCCTAGGTGCCTCATTTTTAGCACCCAAGTGTGAATATTTTGGCCTAAGTAATTTGAAGTGAAATATTAAATTAATTTCCCCCAGCCTCAAAGACATTCAACAGAATAGGATAGAAAGTTCTTTTAATTTGACTCATAAGAAATAATGCAACACTGCTGTTCTAGACACAGATTTTTTTTTGTGTTCAACCATTTTGCCTTGGTGCTTACAAGAAATTAGCTAAGTAGTTAGTTTTGTAGAGGAATGGTTGGGGACAGCAGATATTTATGAGCTCTCTTTCCCTGTTGGATCTATGAAGTTGTATTCAGCTTAGAGGAAATGGCTTTCATAGCCTTTTTGCTGTATAGTAATGATGAGCATAGTAATGTGTCCTCTTCCCACTGTGAGGGTTCCCATTCTGAAGAGCTTCAGATAGTATGATGACTGGATGATAAGCATCCTAGATATACCTATTAAAATACTAAGATTCCATGACACTAGTCAATCTCTCTGTCGTATAGATCAGCTAGCATGCCTCCAAGTAGAGATCCATCACTTTCTGCATCTCCCATGTCGTGCAAAGTTACAGATTATTATGGTTGCATAGAAAATCTGGGGAAGACGCTTCCAATTCCAGGTTCCGTGATAAAATGTTCCCAGGTTATCTGGAAACTAAAATAGGCTATGTCAATTTGGCACCTTCCACCTACACTTGATTCATTTAAAATATTATTTATTACTACACACGGGGGGGGGGGGGGGGGGGGGGGGGGGGGGGACGACCCACAAAACAAAGCCTACTTACAGCTAAGTAAGATTTAGGATTTGGTAATTTTTATATTAAACACAAAAGTCAACAATTTAAGATGGCATCAAAGATGTGAAAACAACTGAGAAAAACAAGTTCTCTCAAGTTAGAGTGCAAATGATGGACTAATCAACATACTAAAATGTCATCCTTTTATTATTAACCCCCCCACCCCTTGATTTAAGTGAAACTTTATTTAAAAGCATTCCTTAAGATAGGATTTGTAATGCCAAGTTTCTGTTCACAACAATTTTTAATAAGAAAATCATACCCTAAAAACAGAGCTTTTACAATGGAACCACTTATGCCTTAAATATAGAGGAACAAAGCGTAATACAACAGAGACCTAAATTGAGAGAGAATGCAAACATTCTTTTTAACCTGCTCTTTCAATGTTAAAGAATGTTAATACTATAGGTATATATCATGCTACTCTATAGTCTCAGGAGACAGATTCCTACAAAATAAGACTAACATCAAAAGTTATTGCTATTTCTTACCAGCCTAACCCAAAAAAAAATCATAAGGAAGGGGAGGGGAAAAAAGTAATTTGCTGTACATTGTTGCAAGAAAAAAATAATAAATGCAATTAATAAATGCACATGGCCAGTTAGACAGGCCGAACTACAGGGTCTCAATGCATGGATAAGACGATGGTGTAGGGAGGAGGGGTTTAGATTTATTAAGAACTAGGAACCTTTTGGGAAACATGGAGCCTATATAGGAAGGATAGGCTCCACCTAAACCAAAATGGAACCAGATTGCTGGCATGTAAAGTTAAAAAGGTCATAGAGCAGTTTTTAACCTTAGGGCTGAGGGGAAGCCGACAGGTTTGGAGGAGCACATAGTTAGGACAGACACATCCCTTAGGGGAGGATCTATTCATGGAGATTCTCTATATCCTAGTAAGGAGGAGAGGATGCAAGATGATAAAATATGGATAGCATCTGATGAGAAACAGTCAAATAAAAGAGTCTCATTCAATTATATCACATAATAGCAGACAGCTAAAAAGTAACAATTTTTTAAATGCTTGTGTACAAATGTAGATGTCTAAATATTACGACGGGGGAACTTGAGTGCTTCATGTTAAATGAGGATGTTGATATACTCATAGAAACTTGGCATCATAGAAACTTGGTGGAATGAGAATAATCAATGGGACACGGTAATACCAGGGTACAGAATATATCAGAAGAACAGATTAGATTGTACAGGTAAAAGAAGCAGTTGGAAGCAAAAAGGCATCCTTTTAAAAAGTGGAAGTTAGATCCAATTGAGAAGGAAAATAAAAAGGAACATAAACTCTGGCAAATAAATATAATTAGGAAGGCCAAAAAAGAATTTGAAGAACAGCTAGCCAAAGACTTAAACATTTTTTTGCTCTTACTTTTTAAGTACATCAGAAACAGGAAGCCTGCTAAACAACCAGTGGGGCCACTGAATGATCAAGATGCTAAAGGAGCACTCAGAAAAGGTAAGTCCATTGTGGTGAAACTAAATGAATTCTTCACAGCTGAGGATGTGAGGGAGGTTCCCAAATTTGAGCCATTCTCTTTAAGTGACAAATCTGAGGAACTGTCCCAGATTGAGGTGTCATTAGAGAAGGATTTGGAGAGTTTTGAAGGAACTCAAATGTGCAACTGCAAAACTACTAACTGTGGTATGTAAACTATCATTTAAATCAGCTTCTGTACCACATGATTGGAGGACAGCTAATGTGACACCAATTATTTAAAAAGGCTCCAGAGGTGATCCAGGCAATTACAGACCAGTAAGCCTAATTTCAGTACCAGGCAAATTTGTTGAAACAATAGTAAAGAAGAGAATTATTAGACACATAGATGAACACAATTTGTTGGGGAAGAGTCAACATTATTTTTGTAAAGGAAAATCACGCCTTACCAATCTACTAGACTTCTTTGAAGCATGTGGACAAAAGTGATCCAGTGAATATAGTGTACTTAAATTTTCAGAAAGCCTTTGACAAGGTCTCTCATCAAAGGCTCTTAAGCAAAGTAAACTGTCATGAGATAAAGGGAAGGTCCTCTCGTTGGTTAGTAACTGGTTAAAAGGTAGGAAACAGAGAAGGAATAAATGGTCAGCCTTCAGAATGGAGAGAGGTAAATAGTGGTGTCCCCCATGGACACCAGTACTGTTCAACATATTAATAAATGATCTAGAAAAAGAGGTAAACAGTGAGCTGGCAGAATTTGCAGATGATACACAGCTACTCAAGATAGTTAAATCTAAAGCAGACTGCAAAGAGTTACAAAGGGATCTCACAAAACTGGGTGACTAGGCAACAAAATGGCAGATGAAATTCAATGCTGATAAATGCAAAGTAGTGCATAGTGGAAAACATAATCTCAACTATACATATAAAATGATGGGGTCTAAAATAGCTGTTACCAGTCAAGAAAGAACTTAGTGTCATTGTGGATAGTTCTCTGAAATCAGGCACTCAATGTGCAGCGGCAGTCAAAAAAGCTAACAGTATGTTGCGAATCATTAGGAAAAGGATAGATAATAAGACAGAAAATATCATATTGCCTCTTCATAAATCCCTGGTACATCTTGAATACTTCAAATAGATCTAGTCACCCCATCTCAAAAAAGATATATTGAAATCAGAAAAGGTTCGGAAAAGGGCAACAAAAATGTATAAGGGTATGGAACAACTTCCATATGAGGAAAGATTAATAAGACTTGGACTTTTCAACTTGGAAAAGATACAACTAAGGGGGGATATGATGGAGGTCTATAAAATCATGACTGGTGTGAAGAAAGTAAATAAGGAAGCGTTATTTATTCTCTCATAACACAAGAACTAGGGGTCACGCAATGAAATTAATAGGCAGCAGGTTTAAAATGAACAAAAGGAAGTATTTCTTCACAAAATGCACAGTCAGCTTGTGGAACTCTTTGTCATAGGATATTGTGAAGGACAAGACTATAACAGGGTTCAAAAAGGAACTAGATAAGTTAAGGGAGGATAGTCCATCTGTGCTATTAGCCAGAGTGGGCAAAACCATGCTCTGAAGTGTCCCTAGCCTCTGTTTGCCAGAAGCTGGGAATTGGAGACAGGGTATGAATCACTTGATCATTACCTGTTCTGTTCATTCCCTCTGAAGCACCTGGCATTGGCCACTGTTGGAAAACAGGATACTGGTCTGACCTAGTATGATCATTCTTATGTTCAAAGTAAACCTTGTATTTTCTTTTAAACGATGAATGTTTAGGTCTCATGAAAATTACATACATACTTTGGCCCTGTTCAAGACTTTTCAAATAATTCAGGCTTGGTGGAGATGCTCCAATGAGGTTTTTTTTAAAAAAAATTAGATATATAAGTTATTGGAGACTTTGCTAGGCTTTCTGTGACCTGAGACTGTTCAGTTAAAATCTTGCTGAAACTGCATAGTGCTTTTAATTAGTGATGCAGACAGATAATGTTTACCTGAGCTGACTGACTAACAAAAAATCTCATTTTACTTATGGTCAAAGACAGATATGAGTCCAGGTTTCCAAAGTAGAAACTGTAACGAGCCTGCTTATTTATAACCAAAATTAGCACTTCTGAAGCTTAAGAATAGATCACATCTATATTTGACAGCACAAGAATTTGTCCCTAGGATTTTTAAATTCTCTTCACTATCTTGGTTTAAAAAAATCCACCTAGACATAGTCATTTTCATTTTCTAACAAGTTATGCTTTTATTTAGTCCCAAATACCCTAGAGATATAATATATGTAGTAGCATATTGTTGTTTTTTATCAGAACCTGAAAGTGAAAAACTTAGTGGAAAGAGACTATTAAAAAAACCCAAAACATTGACATTTACCAGTCTGTTTTCATTTTCCAAGTTCAGAGAAATGCAAGAAGTAGGTAAACAGCATGAGCAGTGAATAGAAAAAGAGATTTTTTTTTCCAGTTTTACTATTATAAAGTGTTTAAAAATGTAAGAATATTTTTTTTTGTTAAATATTCTTTAACATAACTGCACCCTTTTCAAAACATAATTCTATGGGCTTATTGTGCAGAGATACCAGTGGCATCTTTTCATACACAGAAAGTTCAAGTTATTCCTATATTTCCTCATAGCACTATGTGTTCTTTAGCATCTCTGAATCCTCAACCACCTTTCCTATCTTTAATTTATTCACATTTTCCCAAAAATAAAAAAATTCAAAATATAAGGATGAAGTAGTTCATTCATTTCAACCCTAACCCATAAAATGTAAAACCAACCATATGGATACACAAGGAAACATCTCTTAAATCATTTCTAAACATGTAGTGAGATTAGTTTGACAATCTGGCATAGGGTTCTCCTGGACATTTCCTCTTTTGATCCCGCGCCTTCTGTCCAGGTGCCTTTTTCAAACAAGAGGAAATGTCCAGGATTTTTGCAGTGCAACTGTTGCAGCTCAGAAAGAGCTGGCTCCACAGCCTGATTGGTTCTTCCACTGCAGCCACAGCCGCCAGATCCCGCCTGCTCAGTCCCCTGCTCCCAGCCTTGGGGAGCAGGAGAGGCAGGGAGGCGCTGACTGACAGACAGTGCTGCATCCTGGGCCTGCACCAGCCCCCCTGCCACCATGACAGGTAGTGACATAGCTCCCCACCTCGAGAATGAGGCCACAGGTACCCCTTGCAGCATCCCTCAGGTACCTCCTCTAACCCTCACAAAGATCCCCTCCCAATACACATACGTACCTCTTTAGCACCCCACCAAAAACCTCCTCTAACTCCTCCCCCCAGCAGTGTTCACTTTTAGGAACCTGAAAGATGGTAACCCTAATCTGGGGTCACCATTCATTTCAGGTACTATTTGATTCATAGGCTACCCTTTCTCCCCCACCTTTGTATGTTTATGAGTGGCAAGAACTAAGTGTAGGGTGACCATATTTTCCCAAAGGGAAAATAGGATGTCGAGCCAGCCTGAGCCCTCTCCTCCATGCCAAGCCAGCCCGACTCCCCTCTGAACATCAGTTGGCAAGAGCAAATGGGACAAATGCCCAATTTTGCCAAAAAAAATTGGGACATCTGGTCAGGACTTTAAAAAAGAGACTGTCCCAGCCAAAACGGGACATATGGTCACCATAGCTAAGTGGTATCATTTTTGGTCCTTCCTAGTGCTTTTGTCAAATCTCACTGTAATGCCTCTTAAAAGAACACTTGTTCTGTGATAGCTACAAAAGAGTATTTATTTTAATTTTGAATGGAGGTAAAAAAATATGAGTTTCTAACTTTTCCCCACCTCTGTATTTTCCAGTGTCCTCTCTTCTGTAATGTCTCTTTCAGACTGTAAAGAGTACAGGCCCATACACTCTATTTTTCTCTGTTTCTCACACCAAGCACTTTGTTGGCACTGAACAAGTAAATTATATCACTAGGTCATCATGCTATGGTGAGAGGCACTATAACAACCATTAGATCAGTGATACTCGGACAAGAGCTTGTGAGCCACAAGTGGCTCTTTAATGTGTCTCTTGTACCTCTTTGCAGCTCATGATATTAAAACACTAATTAACCAGGCATCCTGACTGGTTGCAAGTTGCACTAAGTTATTAACTTATTTGCTGTGAGAATTTTATATATATATACATATATATATATATATAATTTCCCCATCACACTATTTAAATATGAATAGTACTATAGTAAATGAAACAATGAATTCACACTACTGTGGCTTTTTTGGGTGATGCTGATCACTAATTTGGCTTCTGAACCACTGAGGTCTGAATATAACTGCATTAGATAGATTTTTATGTCAACTGCAGAGACTCTGGTCCTTTCTTGACTGGATCATTGCAATGGTTTCTTGGATAGCTCCACACTTGTCCAGTAAATAGCTAGTCTATCTAAAAATTTGTAGCATGTCAATTTTGTACAATTTCTCCTAATAACACCTCTCTATTCAGGTTTCCTGGTATCTAATAATTCAGTGTAAATTAGCAAGTTTTGTGCCAAATTCTCTGCTGACTTAACTCATGAAATCGATTGGATTACATGAGATGTAAATCAAAGAAGTGATTCTTTCTCTCGCTCTCTGGCCCATGGCTATTTAAGTATTTATCCACAGTGTAACAGTCATTGGGCCAGAGAGAGCATGAGAACCACGCTGTAGTCCAATGGTTATGGCACCCACATGGGTAACTTAGGATCCAGTACTCCTGCTCCAATCACTCTTTCATTATTTATTTATCCAGAGTACAACAGCTTCAACAGGAGAGCCTGGGGATGCCTCACATCAGAATGTCTCAGTCGCTAGAGCACTCCTGAAAAGTAAGATTTAAACAGGGGTCTTCTTTCTCTCACTCTGGCAGGAAGGGGAGAACTGATCCTGGGTCTCCCACATCCCAGGGCAGTGCACTAACTCCTGGGTTAAAAGTTACAAGGTGGGCACTACTGCCTCCTCCCACCAAATTTAGAATGGGACCCAATCCAATAGCTGGCCCCTCAGCATGCCTGCCAGATTGAGTCCTGCATGCAACTTAGCTGGAAGAAGTCCTATCTTTCCCTCGTTTGTGAATCACTCTGGGGCTTATGCGGGAAATAGGCAGCAGTGTGCATGCTCAGAGGCAGAAACTTGGGTTATTGTGGGAATTTTTGCCCAGAAAACTTGGGCACCAAGTGAGTTTAGGTGCCTACTGGGTTTGGCAGGAGTTTTGTGGAACTCAATGAAGCCAAAACTGGGACTTGGGTGCCTGAGTCTAACTACCTTTCTGGATCTGGGCCTTTGTGCTCTGCATTCTCTCTCACTGACGGCTGGTGATACCATCTGTAGCTAATACAATAGAAAGATACTGTGTCTTTGCATATTTAGCACCCACCTGGAGGGATTCACTCTTGTACAATATCCATACCTTGTAAGAAGAGTCTTTTCTAATTCTGCTTTTAATGTAGCCGTCATGTTATGTCACTGCTCTCTGTACAGTGCAGTGATGCCAATAAATAATAAGAGGGAGTTGTAAAAACATGAAGAGAAAATAATAGTTCCTACAAGAAAGGAGCTTTCTCAAAAAGTCCTTTGGACACAGAATTCCATCCAGCAACTACATGACAGAGCTAATGGTATTGCGTGAGTCAGCCATAAAGTGCTGCTATATAATACTAACACACATCGCCACCTATGAGCCAAAAGATCTAAGAGAGCTGTTTGGGTCCAGCTTGATAAGGGATTCTGTTGGACCTAATTAGGATGGTGTAAAACAAGGCCTGGTTCTTCTGAGGGCTGTTGGTGCTCTGCCTGCAATTCTAAAGTCCTCAGTTGTGAGCTCGGCAAGAGACAGAACTGGTAGGTGGTAGTTTGTGAAAGGTGTACTCTAGAAGTTTTCCTCATGGGTCATTTTTTTGAAAAGAGGTTTTATCCAGAGATCAATTCCACAGAAGCATTTTCCTTTGCTAGGGTGTTGTCTAAAGCTGTATTTCCCAAAAGATTCTTTTTCTCTTAATAAGTGAATTATAATACTTTTAATGAGTTTTTCATGATATAAACACTCCTGGTCAGAGAAAATTATAACTATGGAACTCTGAGTTATGCCCTGACCGAGGGTCAGTGCTGCTGAATAATCAGTGCTACCACTATACTACCAATGCTTTTGGGGAGAATTCATTAGACGTTATCCTTTCTATCCATTTAAACTTATGTGGGGTTTTTTTGGTTTGTTTTTTGGGCAGGGTGTGATTCATCATCTTCTGAGTATCCTATACTGCTTTGATTAGTTTTCAGTCGGTTAATTACATTTTAACTACTTTAAAATTCACAAAAGTTAGAGCTGGATGGGAAGTGTTTTTTCCTGTCCTATGAACACTTTCAAGATATCAGAAAAATATCTGTCCTGAATGGGAACCAACCTCCTGCCCCTCTAATTGCCAAAAAAACCCAAAAGTCGGAACAAGATAAAAACCAACCATACAATTTTGGGTCAATTTAAACTTTGTTTCAATTTTGACAACGTAAAAATTATTTTATTATGAGTATCTTAAATTTCTAAATGTCATTTGAATTGAACTGCAATTTTTCATTTAAAAAATGTTGGAATAGGACAGGGACAATTTGGAAACCTTTTTAAACACTTTTTGAGTTGAGAGACTTGTCAAAACCAACCCTTTCTTGCAAAAAGTTTTGGTTTTGACAAATCAGCAGTGAAGAAAAAACATTGTCAAAATTCCTGACTACTCTGAATGAATATATATTTAGCATCTTCCACCCAAGAATTTTCAAGCATGTTACAAACACTAAGTTTTCAAGCCTCATGGTTTCACTGTGAGGTAAGCACATATTATTGTCCCCTGTTACAGGGGGAATTTGAGTCAGAATAAGGCTAAGTGATTTGCCTACGTCACTGGCCTTCCTGGAATTAGAATCCAAGTGTCTCAGCCCTATCTTCAAACCACAGTACCAAAGGAAGCAGTGAAAATTTTAGAATGTGTTTATTAGAAGTGTCCTATAGGGACAGAAGGGACCTCAAGAGGTCAACTAGTCCATCCTCCCACACTGAGGCAGGAATATATCTAGACCATCCCTGACAGTTCATCTTTGCAGCACACTCTATTTATACAACCTAAATTTCATTCCTTTCCCAGGGTATATTTCAGCATTATGGCTAAGAAACAAGAGAAGATTTTCAGCAGCACGTTTCAACAGATAGCTGTAATTGACTTAATCTGTCTTTGCAGCCTATCTTTTCAGAGTCATCTTCTGGGACTGATAAAACTATTATCCACATAAGCAGCATTCAGCCAACTATTCACTTAATGGTCTATAATTTTAAAATCTTCTTTACCCTTGAGATTAGCTGTAAAATCAACACAAAACAACAGTATATAGTTCCAAATGCACATCAGTACCACAGTGAAAAGACTGCCTGTCAGCTCTGAATAGAAAAGTAAATGTGTATTTCACCATTAGCACAATATTTTGAGATACATCATTTTTACTTTTATATTTGCTCTTCTAAGTCAGTTACATATGTTCATGTCCCACATTGCAGGACAAAATCACTATTGGTGCATACACCACAAATTGTTCCTTCCCCCAACATGAAAATACAGTAGTAGATGTTTCTCTGAATAAGCCAATTAGTTCCTTGGCAGATTGAATTTTCTCTTAGTGCTCCTATTTTCTCATTCACTTTTGGATTAAAAAAAGAAAAGCCATTGTTCTGAGAAGATGAAGTTACAATTTGTCTGACTGTACTGGGTTCCTAATTGCTTAAACATATGCAGTCCTTCAGACTTGTGACCAATGTAACTGACTAGCAACTTTATGCACATACATAAAACTCATCAGGTCTTAAGTTAGCATAAAGTGAGAAAAATTAATTGGCTGAAGGGTAAGCATAATAAATTCTGAGGAAAAAGTGTAGTTGATCCCATCATAAAACAACCTGAATGAAAACGTGCTACATAATAAACTAAGTGTTACTGTTTTCTACAATCACTCAGGCCCTACATTTTGATTAATTGCAGATTCTGAATTACTGAAAAAATGGCAGTTAATTACCTCTAACACCTTTGCAGGAATGGTTTGGAGGGGACTATGAAATTAGCACTTTGATGTCTGTTGTTTTTTTTTAAATTAGTTTAATAGAATTTAATAATTTTGTATTAGAAACTAGTTTCACAAAACTAATAGCTTTTAATACTGAAATACTTTATTTGATCTATCCCATATTTTAAGTGCACTGACTTTTATTGATTTCTTCTGAAATAACCATCACTTCCAGAAACTGAACTGGGAATATGTATTTCAGCTCTCTATTATTCATAAACCAGCACTCACAATATTGGTCTGTGTTCTTCTTGATATTTTGGCTGACTTTTGCCCTGTATTTTATATTCCTAAATGAATTATTCCTAGTTCTATGCCTAAAAGCTAAATTGTGGCTTAAACCACTGCCCTCCATAGGGGGCAGTAGAGAGTTGCATCACCCCTGCCACAGCTGGCAGAATCATTGTGTAAGGCCTCGATCTTGCGAATTGTTCTGCACATTTGGAAATTGTCCTGCACCAGTGCAGCATCCCAGTGACTTTAGGGGTTTACCCACATGGAGCAGCTTGCGGAATTGGGGCTTAACTTTTTCCTCTTATTACAGAGTATTAAAATAAATTTTAAAATTTTATTTAGAGAGCAACAAAATCCTGTAAGCGTTCAAAGAAGAAAGATTAAGTAACTCAGCTTGTTCCACTATATATTTATGAAAGGCTGGGAGTTAAAGCAGGAGGTAGATGGTCTCATGGAGACTTTTGGCAATTTTTGATTTGCTGGAATGATTTGTTTTTAACAAAGCCCACAGGGTAGTGCTAGTCTGTGTGGAGCTACAAAATTCTCATCACTCGATACTCACTCCAGTTCACTTTAACACTGCCCATTACTCACTAAATTGAAATTTGTTTGGGTATATTAGAATGGAAAAATAGGATGATGTCCACTCAAGCCATCAAATTACCCAATGAAAATCATAAATGCAGTAACTATAGCAATACAAAGCATAAGGGTAAATATTAGATATGTCAGCAAACTAAACAATGGGAAAACTCTAGATCAGATTGTCTTAAAAATGTCCGACTAGATTTTATACTTAGGGAGAGCTATTTACGGTCTCCTTTAAGACCACCATTATTGGGTGTGTATTGCAATATCATCCACCAGTCCTGATCCAGGTCTCATTACTATGTGCTGTACGAATACATAGGATGACACAATCCCTGCTTACATCAAGGTGGCAGTTGTTTTTTAGGAGTGATTTGAAGGTCCATGATATTTTAGAATCCTACATTTTTCAATCTTAAATTCAAGATAATTTTGAAAGTGTAAAATAAAATCTCATCCAGTTTTTTAAATCTCTTCATATAATACATTAGGCAAGGCCTGGGTTTAGATCAACATATTTCATAATCATGGGTGGAGTTTGGGGGATGGCATGGGTGGGCAATGCCCCCCCAAACTTATGATGATTTTTTAGTTGAACAAAATGCAAATTAATAATAAAAACATATACATACGCAGCTGTGTGATCCCTAAAGTAAGGAGCAATACCAGCCGGAATCCAACTGTTCTTATTTTGGCCCTTCACAGCAGGTAACACAGTATTTGAAAAAGATACATTTGTTCATTGGACAATCCAGTATTTTCAATCTGCGTACACTACATTTAAGTGAATGCTAATCTAAAACAACTTGCTTAAATTCCACTAGAGTAAAATAATTTGATGTGTCTGAGAGAGCTGTGTGTGTGTGTGTGTGTCTGTGTGTGATCCGTATGTGTGTCAGTGGCTGTGCGCGCATGCGTGATTCGTGTGTGTGTGTGTCTCTATGGCTGCGTGTGTGGCTGTGTGTTTCTGTGTATGTGGGTGTGGAGCTGTGTGTGTGTGTGTGTGTGTGTGTGTGTGTGTACAATCCGTGCGTGAATGGTGAGCTCCACTCCCATGCTGCACACGGTAACTGCCTGGTAGGGCTAAGGAACATGACATCACATTGCAGGCCCGAGGTTGGCCGAGCCTGGGCAGATATTAGCCAGTGTCGCCAATCGGGTCCAAAGGCAGCAGGCCGGGGCTGTGGGTTCAGTTCGGCGCCAATGGGCGGTGGGGGCTGAATTGGGAAGAGAGGTGTAGGGAGCGGCAGATGCGTCACGCAGAGGGGCCGGCAGGTGCCGCCCCGATCCTACTCATCCAACCCGACCGTGGTCCCAGGATGCCGACCCTTGGAGCTGGGGCCTGGCGCGCCTGGGCTGGGGAGGTGGGGCTGGAGGCAGCTCATCCCATCCCCCCCCCCCACTTGGGCCTGTAAGGGGGATGGAGGGGTCATGCTCCCCCATGGTATGCCCTAACCTCCTACCCCTTGCTCTCCCCAAATTAACTCCGCCTATGTTCATAATAAGTATTCAATGATTGTATGTGTTCATATAAGTCTGAAAAAGCACAATAAGCAAAAAAAAAAAATCATCTTACTGGATAGGAATCAGGTAATACAATTAAAAAAGAAACTGGCAGAAACTGATGGAGGTTAAAGACCAGAAATGTCCATTTAAGAGCATTTTTATTTGTCAGAACAGACATTTATTGCAAAGAAACCACAAAGTCTAGGATTGTTGAGCAGGAAAGTTAAAGGGCTCTGGAGGAGTTGTTTAATATTTTGAAGGGCATAATTGATCACTCCTACCCTGCTCCATAATATATGAACAGGGAGACACGCAGAACCCTAGTCATCTGAAAGTTGCAGGTAGTACTCAGCATCTTCAGATAAACAGGGGTTTGGCTGCTAAGGGAGCACAATGTTTTGTGCTGTGTTCCAGGTTTAGGGGACCCAAACTGCAGTCTCCTCCATATTGCCTGACAGCCTTTGGGAAGCCAGCTTGCACCTCATTTCCTCCTCAGCAGGATGCCTTTGATGATGAAGAGGTGTTTCCTCTCTTCACAAGACCTCTTAACCTGCCAAAGCCCAAACATGGAACACAAAGTGTGACAAAGATCCAAAATGAGGGACGCATATAAAATATTCATGTAGGTAACTTCTGATGCTGTAGAATTCATTCATTTATGGCAACTACTTTCCATAACCTCATGATTATAACCCTTTTCAGTAATTTTCAACAATGAGAGGGCACCAGATTTCATAGAATCATAGACGATTAGGGTTGGAAGGGACCCAGGAGGTCATCTAGTCCAACCCCCTGCTCAAAGCAGGACCAACCTCAACTAAATCATTCCAGCCAGGGATTTGTCAAGCTGCATCTTAAAAATCTCTAAGGATGGAGATTCCACCACCTCCCTAGGTAACTCATTCCAGTGCTTCACCACCCTCCTAGTGAAAAACTTTTTCCTAATATCCAACCTAGACCTCCCCCACTGCAACGTGAGACCATTGCTCCTTGTTCTGTCATCTGTTACCACTGAGAACAGCCTAGTTCCAGCCTCCATGGAACCCCCTTTCAGGTAGCTAAAGGCTGCTATCAAATCCCCTCTCATTCTTCTCTTCTGCAGACTAAACAAGCCTCTCCTCATAAGTCATGTGCTCCAGTCCCCTAATCGTTTTTGTTGCCCTCTGCTGGACTCTTTCTAATTTGTCCACATCCTTTCTGGAGTAGGGGAGCCCAAAACTGGACAGAGTACTTCAAATGTGGCCTCACCAGTGCCAAATGAAGGGGAATAATCACTTCCCTCAATCTGCTGGCAATGCTCCTACTAATGCAACCCAATATGCCGTTAGCTTTCTTGCCTATAAGGGCAAACTGTTGACTCATATCCAGCTTCTTGTCCACTGTAACCCCCAGGTCCTTTTCTGCTGAACTGCTTCCAGTTGGTCCCCAGTCTGTAGCAGTGCATGGTATTCTTCTGTCCTAAGTGCAGGACTCTGCACTTGTTCTTGTTGAACCTCATCAGATTTCTTTTGGCCCAATCCTTTAATTTGTCTAAGTCACTCTGTATCCTATCCCTGTCCTCCAGCATATCTACCACTTCCCCCAGCTTAGTGTCATCTGCAAACTTGATGAGGGTGCAATCCACCCCATCCTCCAGATCATTAATGAAGATGTTGAACAAAACCGGTCCCAGCACTGACCCCTGGGGCACTCTGCTTCTTACCAGCTGCCAACTAGACATCAAGCCGTTGATCACTACCCATTGAGCCCGATAATCTAGCCAGCTTTCTATCCATTTTATAGTCCATTCATCCAACACATACTTCTTTAACTTGCTGATAAGATACCGTGAGAGACTTATCAAAAGCTTTGCTAAAGTCAAGGTATATCTTGTCCACCACTTTCCCCACATCCACAGAGTCAGTCACCTCATCATAGAAGGCAATCAGGTTGGTCAGACATTTGTGTGAAATGTAGGTAACTTTGAGACTAAAGTGAATGATGAGACATTTGAGAGGTATGTTCACAATATTAGGAGTCAGGCAGAGCAGATTTTTCTCCCACAACACTCTATCTATTTAATCTTGCTCTCTGTCTCTCCCCTTCCATTCATAGTGCCCATCTCTATGGTTCCAGAGGATCTCGGGTACACCAGCCAGGTTCTCCTCTAGCCCCAGAGGAGCATCCCACAGTGTGCCAGGTGGTCCTGTAGAAGTCAGACTGGGCTCCTTCTCTTCAAATGACTAGCCTTGAAGAATCTGGTTAGTTGTTCTCACTGAACTCTGGGTTATGCAAGAGACTGATTTTGATTTTCATGTTCAGCATCAGTGTCATAGTGCTTGGCAGCAGGTAAGACTCTGTTGTGTTTAATTCTTTATAACAGCATTGGCAGGTGCTTGCATGACAGATGATTTGTTTTCAGTCCTTGCCCCCAATCAGTTATTTTTAAATGTATGTTTTATCACCAGCAACAAATTAATCATGGCCTTTAAGCCATTTGAAGTAAGACTAGAAATATGCTTGTGAATGTTTTTTAAATGGACAACTTGCCACCTTGAACTATCATTTCCTGCTTTGCCCTCAAGTGTCAACCTTAAACTAGCTAGAGATGATTCAAGTCCCATGATTCTCCATCACCGGAATTATTGAGAGAGGGGTCCTTCAGGTGATTTAGTGAAGAAGTGTAGCAAAGGGAGGCCTAACCTTCAAAATGACAGATCAACCTCTTAATATGGAATCCTTCATGCTTCTCTAGGGTGTGGTAGAGGAAGACTGATTTTATTATGGAGGTTGGTCTTAAACTTTTTAGCCTCTGGAGTAACTAAGTCTGTCTAGTAAGTCCATTGAAAAGAGAAACTTCACACAGCTGTAATCAAAGAGGATTGCTGAAGAAGGACTCCAGACAAATTTTTCTTTGAAGTGAATTTGATAAGCTCTCTAATACTGCCTATCCCCTTTGTCCATCAAAGCTCCAATTTGTTGGCCTTCTGTGCATACTGCAAGGCCCTTCTTTTCTCAGGCTACTAAGGAGCTAATGAGCTGAGGGTTTGGGTGGGTGGGTATATTCATGAGCATTTTGTATTTTGTGGTGTTTTGACCTACCGAAAGGCACCCAGAATGTAGGATGGGGAGCCTTTGGCTAGGTTTGATAGATCTGAAAAATTTGTATAAAGCAGGCCTACCGTGGTAAAACGCTGAAATACACTCCCAGTTACACTTCACACAGTTACCATGACTGCATGTCCAAAGCTTGTATTAGCTGGAAGGAAACTGGTCATCTGTGTGTTCAGATGCATATTTTATAGGACTATGTCAGGCTTCCTTGACTTCAGAATTTGGCCCTTACCCATTATTAACTGTGATACACTTTTCTGTGAATATAATATTTTAAAAAAACATCAGCATTTTATAGGTAGGTTTAATTGCTTTTCGGTTCTTAATTCTTAGCTAACACATACCATCTCATGTTCCCATCACAGTCACCCTAGTCCTCCCCTCTCTCCATCCCTTGATTTCTTCTCACACCTATTAAATATTTTGTTCTTATTTATACTGTAAGCTCTTCAGAGGGAAAGGACTATCTTCTATGTTTTACCTTGTATAGCACCCAGCATAGAGGGGTTTTATAGTAAACTATATCATCCATCACCCTTAAAATCTAACTGAAAGTACTACACTATATTGTACTATGATTAAAACAATAGGCAGATACAATCAATTTACATATAAATGTAAAGATGAATTTGGTCCACTACACTCATTATTTTAAAATAATACCTGTTTATTTTCATCAGACCACACCATCAACAGATGCATCTTATGCAATGTCCCTGGAAATCTTTGTCCAAGTTAGTTTCTGGTTTCTCCCCACAAAAAATGAATCCATAAGGCATCTTATGAGAATGAGAACAGTGACAGAATAGAATTGAAAGGCTGCATAGTATAACAGTACATGGTGTTCTGCTGATCAGATGAAAAGTGATGTGTACTCCCTTCTCCATTAAATTCTACTTTCCTTATCCCTTAATTTAATTTTAAAAACCCCGTATGTTTTAAATTCAACTAGAAGTTACAATTTAACCTGCTGATTTGGTAAGGATGTAAATGAAGATCTTGGGCCAAGAAATGAACCTCATGACAATAGAGTTCCCTCAACATGTCTAGAAAAACAACATAAATGAGCAGTTGGTAAAGCATTCAACCCTTCATATCAGAGCATACAGAAAACATATGCAATGACCTTAGCTTTTCTACTTTGATTTACAGCAGTGTTGGAAAGTAACTTAACAAGGTGGCATGGAGCTTCAAGAGCACTTGAAGTCAATTTATTGTCTAAATTGTTAGGGATGTTAATTAGATTAGGAATTTGCAGAGAGAAGAGTATGTACTCTTTGAAACTAAGTTTTTGTGGCATGAAAACACAGGAAAGAAGAAATCCTACACTCAAGGAAATTGTAGGGTCCCACTGAATTCCACAAAATTGTAAAAATTCCAGTAATAACAGCTCTGAAAGAGCCAAGAAAGTACCAGACCATTTAAAAAAAATAATATACCCCAACTATTCTTGCATTATTTGGTATAGTCATGACAACAAATAGAGGCTGAAGGGTAAATGACATGTGGATTGGTATTTTCTACACAGTGCCATTTAGCTAGTGGATGGATTGACTATTTAGTGTCAAAACAGAAATGTGCATTAAAAAAGAAATAAAACTTGTCTGTCTAAGGGTTTTATACTGCTACCCATCACAACAGTATCCGAGTCTTCTACATAAATCAATAGTGACATCCCTAGCAGACTTCATGGAGTCTCTGGCACTTCTCTCTGCTCTAGAAAAACAAGAGGATCTTTTTAATCCCGCAGATTAATATCCTTTTGCATGTCTTTTATAAATACCATAATTCAATGCTGTAACAGTGCAATGTGGATTTGTTAGACACTTTCTCCATAACATAACTTCTTTGCATTATTCTAATTCAAAGCAACTATATTCTTTTTGAAGCCTTTGGAACTCCCAAATTTAGATAATTGCAAAAATGAGGTGCCTACCCGCAGCTGGTGTTAATGTTTTGATATTCAGTATTCAGGAAGGTTTAGCATGAACTCAAGTTTAAGCACCTGAGCAGTCCCATTGAAATTGGTGGAACTACTCAGGTGCTTGACGTTAAATATCATGCTGAACTGGGACCATGGAGGAAACAGGGATACTTACTGAATTACCAGTCCCTCTTATTGCAGAACTCTGGGATTTTCTTGGAGATCATCCATCCAAGAGCTGATCAGATCACCAGATCTGCAAAGGCCCTCTGAGAAGTTGATGGTGAAGCTAGAGTGCAGAGAATCAGCTCTGAATCTGAATTTATTATTGCAACATCTGGAATCTCATGCTTGGTGTTCTTTGGAAACATCTGCTCCATTTTATTGAAAAAAGATTGTAAAGTGAATCTTAGCGTTACAGGTCGAATTGTGCAAATAACTGATTTTTTTTTTTATTTGGTGACTAAATCATAAGTTGAACACTTTGTGGCAGGTCAAGCTCAACATTTGTTTCAATAAAACCATTTGGTTTCAAATTTTTTAACGGCGTAAATAAAAATTGAAATAAAAATTCAAAAGAGCCATTTCATTTGGAAAATATGAAAACCATTTTTTTTCCCAGAACTTGTTGGGGGGTTTTTTAATTAAAAAAAAAAATCAGCAAATTTGTCACAAATTTACAAGATGTTTTCATCAGCCGGAGTCTGGATTTGTCAGGGGAAAAAGATTTCATCTGAAAAACTTCACCCAGCCCAAGCCACAAGAGCTAGAAAACACTCTGATAGAAAACATAGGGCTGGATCCTTGGCTAATGCAAGTCGGGGTAGGTCTATTGAAGTCAATGCACCCATGCCGATTTACATCAGGTGGGGACCTGGTTCATAATTTATCTGCTGTCATCAGTCTCCAAAGCCAGTAGAATGTTGAACAGTCAGAATGTCTGGAATGTTAAAGGGGAAGTATGTGTGCAGTTTTCATGTCTAATATAGTATTTTATTTTGTGCTGCTCTTTTCACTTAGATATCCCCAACTCCCTCTTGGAAACAGAGTGCAAGGGGTTTTACCCCATTCAGATATACACCACTAAGTAATATTCTTGTAAATGAAGTTCTTGGATCCATATTCCCACCTTCTGTTGATCCCTCCTTAGTCAGTCCCCGCATCTCTGAAGACGCATGTCACCAGTTACAAATATGCTTATAAAATATGCATGCAAACACTTCACATGTTCATAATTGGGATCAGTATTCTTTAATCCATACAATTATTCAGAATGCAGATGCAAACAATACTGTATTTCCATAGTGCCTTTAATCTGATCCCAAAACACTTAACATGTGTTAATTATCCCTGACATAATTGCCTATTTGTGTCCCCAAAAGATGGATTTGCCATGTGTAATGGGAGCATGTGCATGTTACCTAGGAACAGTTTAGGAAATAATGTTAGAAAGGTTGCCTAGGCTGTCTTCCTAGATGATCAGTGAGTGCAAAATACTGACAAGAGTAACAGTCAGTAATACCATCAGGATCAGTTCCAACAGCAGAAAAAGTCGTTACTGCACTTCTGCCAGTTCTGACTGCTGTAAAACTTTTGGATAGGTTAGTGTTGGCATTTTCTCATCAGCTTGGATGAGAGTAAGACATAACCATGCAGACTCAATCTGCCTCTGTACCAGGAGAAAAACATTCCTGTAATAAAAAATGCACAACTGAGGAAACCCCTTGTAAATCTTAAAAGATAGTGGTGGTTTGTGCTGCAAAATCTGTAATGCTTCATTATAATTAAATCTACCCCTATCCACTGTTCGTCTTCACTGATTTTGGTGCCATTCATTTGTGTGTGTGTGTGTATTTACCTATACTCTGCTAAGTGCAGCCAGTTATAGAGTTTGGGCCAAATTCTGCAATTATAGCCGTACAACCCTGTTGAAGTCACAGGAGTTGCATGGATATAATGGAGAGCAGAATTTGCCATTACAGATCATTCTTCGAGAACTTTCTGACATTTAACCCGGAACAAAGAATGGGTCAACATTAATTCAGTCCTGTGGTGTCTGCTAACTGCACAATGATCTACATCACCACTTTATCTTTTTTTCTCTGAAACAGCTGTGAGTGTTCCCTATGTTCATCCTCCCCACCTTTTCCTTCCAAACTGGCTGCTGGCTTGCGAACAGTTACATGCTGAAATAACTATGCATTGCATATGCACAGCTGCATGAATGCTGGTGTTGGTGACTTGGCTGTAGAGCACATACAACAGAATTAGGAATCCTTTCCCTACCCCCTCCATTGTACTCATTTTATTCATCTGTCTGATCTACATTCCCTCCCGCCCCCCCCATACACACACTCTTTCTATAGCAGGTGTGCTAAGTAGTGATGAGATAATACTAGGTGCAATTTCATGTAGTCACTTTCAAAAACATCTGTATTTTTTTCTGTAGTCACTGTCCAGCTCACATTGTTTCAGGTACTGCATGGATCAGGATTCTGGATCATGCATAATCAACCAATCAGAGTGAGAAAGGGGGAGTGTGTGTGTGTGTGTGTGTGTGTGTGTGGTGGGTAGTGTAAATCAGTGTTTGTCCATTGATAATTTTTAATTTAGATGTTTATTTGCATAGATGTATTTAAAGCCAACTGGTTTAAATCTGTATAGCTCTGATTTAAATGGAGCTACTCCAATTTACACCAGCTCAGGATCTAACCTTGAAATTTTATATGAATACATTTTGCAGCTTCTCAAATCAGTAGGACTAGCATCTAAATTTTAATTTGTACTTGCTGTTTGTTTGGCATTTAAGATATAAAGGACTGTAAATCTAAAACAATTATTAAGTCTATTTGGGATTTCTTCTATGTCCATTTGTAAAAAAAAAAAAAACAAACAAACCAGTTCCAGTAATAGATTTCCTATTCACCTTAATTTACTGGCTTGGGGGGGGAGGGAAGGATCTATTAATGGAACAATTATTTTAAAAAGCTAAGCAAGTGTAATTACAGATCCTGTAAATCAAGTAATTTGTGCCCGTGTGTTTGCCAAATGAGACCTGTGGTTCCTGGAAGAGAGAAACAATGAGGAAGTATTTAAATTGGTTAAAAATAACCTTTGCTTTGAATTTTTTAAAGCTGTGTGGGAGGGTTAAGTACAGGGTTTAATTTAATGAGTTTTTGCTAACGGTGACCGAATTTAATCAGTGAATCTTGTACAAAAGGTGTTTTTGGCTACAAAAATTAATAGTTTGAATATTTCATGACATCAGTCACTTTATTTTGAAGCGTTGTAAGTGTAAAATTTCTGAACTTGGAATAGCTTGTCAAATAGCTGTTTTTCCAGACTGGCTTTGGAATTTCTGCTTCGCCATAGAAATGTGAATGTAGGTCTGTTGGGAAACTTTACTCACGTACACACAGCCTCCCCACCATGAGACCGACAGGCTGGAGGCAAGTAAGCATTTAGTAACACCGGACCATCCCAAAACTAGTGGATTCAAACCAGAAAATATCAAATGGAGAGAAAAGTGCAGGAAATTTCAAATCAACGTGTTCTCTCTAAATTGGCAAGAAGTAACAGAAGTCTTTTATTTTGGCTATATCCTGTAATACGGTAGCATTTTGTTATTGTACAATATGAGGCAAACGAGGTATAACGTAATCCGCAGCACATCCAATATTTCAGAAAGTGCTCCAATCTGTGGGCTAGATCGTACATATACCACCTATTAAGAGACAATGTATAGGTGCACTGCCTCAGAAGCATGATTCATTTTCTGCTCTGTTTTCCTCCCAGAGAATAGCAACTTGCTACTTGTCCTGCCTAGCAGCCAATGATTACAACCCAGCTGCTCCCACCCATGCCTGATCAGCTGCCCTGACTTAATGGACTGAGAGTTCTGACCACTATCTGCCCATTTGTTTGAGGGGAGAAATGTAGCTGGTGTACAGTGCTTGCTTACCTTACCCATCGGCATCCAGGTCTGGGGAGGCCACTCAGGATCCATTGGGGGGGGGGGGGGGGGTTTGAGGGTTTGGGTTTTTTTTAAATACCCTTTTGCATGTCTCTCTTCCTCTCTAGTCTCTGCATGTGATTGTCCAATGGATGCCAAGTTTATTTGGTAAGAGAAAAGATGCTCACTTCCTACTACAGCATTAAAGCCACTCACCATTATCCAGTCCACACAGCATCAGTCACAGGTATTGTTTGCCCCTGCAAAAAGCTCAAAGTGCCATGAATGTTAGCAACAAAGGGGGTTGAGGCCGTTGTAAAGTGGAAACGGGGTGGGGCATGGAATTAAGCACCTTTGAGAGAGATTTGTTTAACATTTCAAAATACGCTGCTGGATTTGCAATCAGTTTGGCAGTAGAATCTTATAACCAAACAGATGACTCTTAAGAAAAATCTTTGTATGTCTGAACAGGAAGAGTTTTGTCCTCTCAAGCAGGAAGCTTAATGCAGAGCTTACACAGCGATATATTTTCAGTCATGTGTCCAGGACGATAAACATGTATCTTTTGATCTGCGTGGCAATATTACATGAGCTGTAGTTTGTGCCAGGATAGAATGAGATGCCAGAAGCTGTCTGTGCTCCTGGAGTGCTTCTGCACATCCTAAATTTGCCAAGTTGAGACCAAAGGATTTCAAATAAATGTCTAAGGAACCTATAAAAAAATCCAGCTAGCATGATGGCTTAAGTCCTAATGTCAAAACACAGTCTATATTGCATGAAACATTTTTGGCCCATGATGATCTATAAATTAAATATCTCTTACCAAGATAAATGCATCTACCCCCTCTCTACTTTATACTATGTGAATAAATGCAGACACATCTGTCCTGGGTTGGTTAAGGACATGGCTAGAATTTTAAAACATAATTTAAAATGATCTCCTATTAATTGCTCTAGTGCTCAAATTGGGATAATATCCTCAGGGTATTAAATAGCCGTTTCCCTCATACTTCGTTGTCTTAGAATGTTATACAGCTAACTGCAGTGATACATTATTTCATAGACGGCCCCTGTTTACAAATCAAAGTGCCTAGCTTAAGCACAGTTTGCTGAAATACAGTGCTGTTATTAGGAAATGCGAGTGGGCTGAAGTGGGGATCCCTGTAGAGTTAACTTGGCAGTATTTGAGATCCTGGCTCAACTTGATATTAAAAGTGAGTCATCAGTTTACCCACACAGCAGGCCCTCACTTTGTACTTCACACTGTGAGCAACTCAGCAGAAAGCCAGAAGATTCAGAGTTAGCTTCTATAATTAATAACCCACTGAAAGGAACTCCTTGTTAAGGAAGGCTTGTTTCACTCTTGTATTTTTGTTCTTTAGTGTTAGCCTCTGATAAATAACAAAAGCACAAGTCAAATATACCACCTGGAAGGTTAGTTTACAGTACTTGTTAGTCATCTGATATAGACTGCCTCATTTCTACTCAAGATCTAAGGCTTTGGAACTGTCTCAGTTCACTCAAAAGCTATTTTTATATCTGCTTGGAACTGTTTGCCGTGCAAAGCTTTCATTTTCATCAGCTCTGGCTTGTTTTCCCCCCAAAAATCCATGAACTGTTCTAGGCTCACACGGGGCCTCTATCAGGAAGTACTTTGGTATTTGCCACTCTTTGGTAAATAAGGGAACAGCACAGCACAATCATAGATATTAGAGATGCAAAAACACTACTAGATTAACTAGTCTATCACCCTCCCAAGACAGGATTGTCTCCTATGGTACATATTCTAGTGCTTTGTCCAATCTAGTTTTAAATGTCCCAGCCATCTGGGCTTGCATCATTGCCTTTCAGGGAGTATCCTATCTATCTTGGTTGTTTTCCAAAGTAGCACCTAAAACTGTAGTATCTAAGAGCTGTGCAGATCATTACATTGAATAGACTGTTTCACATTTTAACAGGATGATGTTTTCCTTCTAATAACTCTAATTTTTCCCTTCCTTAATGTCTTTCCATTAATCACAATTATACCCTTTTGTACAATTGTAGAAAACTCTTCTCCTTCTTTTAGTATTAAAATAGTTGTATATGATTTCCATGTTCCTTAATCTTCACTTATTCAAGCTGCTGTGGATGTATTTTGTTCTGTTTTCTCAAAAGCCATTCCTCCCAGACCTTTATTTTTTATTCTCTGTAGCTCCATTGAATTCAATGCATGTGCTTATGTGCCTTCCTGAATAGGGATGCTTTTCTGAATTGGGACCTGTATTTCCACCATGATTTTTCAACATTTTTCTGGCTCTGAGGAGACCAGAACTGAATAAAATATTTCAGCTATGATCTCATTGGGTCTATGTTGCAGTACTGGGAGAACGGAGTTACAGGAACTACTACCAAGCTTGTGAAATCTAGCATGTGGATGCAACAACAGTACTAAGCATATACAAATGAAACTGAGGAAGTTTAACCCAGAACATAGTTTTACCTTTCACTTTGTTCCCTTTTGAATATATAGGGGTTCTTCCAAAATCACCTCTCTTGATTTATGTCAAGATCCATCAATTTTACAAATCCTTCTCAGTATGTTATCCTGAGTGTTTATGATAAACACACTCATTTCCACTTCTTCGATATGAGAGAGGGAGACTTGTCTTAATTAACAGTACTGCATCATCATACTAGTTACTTGAAATGCACAGCGTTCAGGGATATGCATGCTCTAGATTTTTGTAGGTTTCAAAGTATCATTTTTCTCCCCCAAAGCAAGATACAAATATAGGGGAAAAGAGATCATAAAATGTACAAAATCTATAAAAAAAACATAGCTGAGAGACAGGAATGGAAGGAAAAATGTAAGCCACTCTGAATTGCACATGATAGATGGTCAAATGAGCTGTATTATGAAAAGGAGAATGGCTTATGTCAAGTGCCTCTTCACCCTGTAACGATACTGTGAAATATGATCGCTTGTCTTGAATAGTCTTTGTCCTAACAGCTACATTCTTGAATTTATAAACACTATTAATTGTGTCAAACATGGAACTTGAATCCAGCAGTCCCTTTCTATGTTTAAACTGAATGGGTCTCAAATCTACTGAAAACAGTGGAGTTAGCTGCCAGGCAGGCATTTAGTACAGTATTTAAAAATTGTGGCACAGAAGATTTTGCCTATAAATAATACCAGATTCTTTATGCCTGCAAGGATCCTTGTCACTCTTGTATTGGTCCTGTTTGCAAATCTTCTGTGTCTGGACTCTTTATCCCAGCCTCCATTTTACACATATTGGACCAACTTTGGCCAACCCTGTGCAGGTGGCACAAGGGCATGGCGCAGTGAGGCTGGGGAGTGCAGACATAATGGGAGGCTAGCAGTGATTGGAAGGATGAAATGAGGCGGAATCCTTGGTATCCGTTCCCTGCTCCAGAGAGCAGAATGAACTTTCCAAAAGCCTGTTTCCATTGGTGCTGGTTTGTTTGCCTCGCCATTACTGATCATGGGAGCTTTTGCTTGCAAAGGACAGACTGGAAATGGTTGGTCTCAATTTTCTGAAGTTTATTTATCAAAGTACCTTCTAGTCTGAATAACTTAACTGGGCACTGAGGAACTGCAGTAGGGGCCTGGGAGAAGGAAGCATTCCCCCATCCAGGCTGTAGAGAGCAGTGGAGATGCAGATCTGTGGCTGCTAGTCCTAGTGGCTGTAATAGTCCTCAACTCTATCATAGCATGGGAGAGGAAAGATTGTGTGTTCTATGTAGTAGCCTCACATCTACCACTCCACCCCAGCTCTCCCCTCCCTTGTCCCTGCTCTCTCTTTAATGACAGCAGGCAGGGAGCACCTGCAGAATTAGAGTCTGCTTTAGGCAGGAGTTGAACACCTCTTACGTGGTCTTTCTATATACAGACTTCTGCATAGCAGAACCACCCCAGGTTCCACTGCATGAAAGCTTCCTCCACTGGGAAGGAGGAGGCAGGAATTTCCTCCATGGTGCTAATCCTGATACAAAGATCAAAATGAGGAGAACTGCCCCTAAGTGGTTCCTAAAACGGATACTTCTCTAAGTGAATGCCACTGTTTGAATTAAAAAGCAAACAGGCTTTGGCAGTGACCCAACTGAACCAGACAGTATGTGATGCCAAAAAATCCCAGGTACGTTTTGGTACAGCGTTTATGTGCAATGCATGAGAGAGGGTGATGTAGCTCATCTGGAAGAGATGTGAAATGTGTCATGAGAGGAACCATTTTACCAAAGTAGGCAGGAACATGCACATGCTGTGGAAGCATTTACTAAGATCCTGGACCCCAAGGTGCAGTCTGAGCAGCTGGGATGTGCTCTGGGGCTCTCCACTGGACCGGGGAAGTGTGTTCTGCCCAAATACACCTGCTTCTGGGTGATTACTGCTGCAGCCTCAGAGCTGCGGTAGCCCCTGGAGCTAGTGCAGCCCTGTTCCAAATAGGAGAATGGCTGGTGTCATAATCCCCTAACCCACTTCTCCCTGCCCCTAAAGCCCCTGTGCCCTGATTTGCTGAGAACCCCCATGGGTTAGGCCAAGGATGGTACAGGCTGCTAAGACTGCAGAAGAAAATAAGACCTTGGGGGGATGATGAATATCTCTGTATCTTGGAGCAGAATACACTAAAATAATAAGCACTTCTATAGTGCTCCATGTTTTTCAAGTGCATTTCAAGCATTCACTAATTAATATAAAAACATTCTTATCAAGGAATGTAGTTCACAGGCTAAAATGATGATGATCAGACAACTTTAATCCAAACAACTTTGTTCATGTAAAATGCTAGTGCCAAACTGTGTATAAAATATCAGTGTAAATTAGTGGTCAGCTAAAACCAACTAGATAAAACTAAATGAGTTAACCGATTTCCAAAACTTTCTGAATGCCAGTTGTAGGTAACTTTATTCATGTGCCAAGTTAATGTGGCAAATGGAAGCCAGCACCTGTGAAGATTCTAACACCTTTATGCAGTGGTGCTGGAACAATTATTATATGCGGGGAGGGGTGCTGAAAGGCATTGAACAAAACTGTAAACCCTGTGTATGATGGAAATCACTTCATGCCAGGAGGTGTTACTGCACCTGTTGTTCCTTTATGCATGTTCAGCAATATCTTAGTCTTCAGACATTGCCATTGAAATGAATGAGAGTACCCACATGGTAAAGTGCTACTCAGTGTGTGTAAGGCTAACACAATCTAGCCCACAGCAAATACGTGTCTCATATATAGTGTGTTCAACAATCTTTTATCTCTACTTTTATCCAGAAAAGAAGATGGAATTATTTGAGACACATGTTAAGAATGAAACCAGTGTCTGCTATGGTATGCATGCCATTGGGCAGCCAGAGGAACATGCAAAAGGAGCTGACCGAAAGAATCCTTCCATCAAAGGTTACTCAGAGAGGGACAATTTATGTGACTTACCAGAATAAAGGATGTGCAAAAAGCAATCCAGGCTAGAGAGAGATGATGGAGTTTTGTTCATGGCTTAACTGACATCTGATTGTGTGGGAAGAATTTGGATATATAATAAATACCCGTAGGAGTAAAATATTAAGATAAAAACATATTACATAGAAAAAGAAAAGCAAACTGGGGCAAAAAGGCTTGGGAGGCCACTAACAGGGAAACACCAACTCCAGATTATTGTATAATGCAAAAATAAAGGCTATGGAAGAGACAAAACTATAGAGTGTAATGGATGTTCTACCAAGAAAGAAAACAGCCTGTGGAAGAGTAATCCAAAAACCAGTGGGCTATGGAGACCTTGGCCAATTTCTGTCCTTATTTAGACTTCTGATTCAAGCATGTGTTTAACTTCACACACACACATAGGTGCTTTCCTGAACTGGACATTACAATGGGAACATGCAATCATATTAAAATCAGTAGAGTCGCATAGGGTATAAGCCAGGTCACAATTTGGCCAGGTGTATCACAACTGAAAAATAGAAGAACTAGGAATAGATGAAACAAAGGCTACATCTACATTGGAATTGGGAGGACTGACTCCCATCTCATGTCGACATAACCGTGCTACCTTTGCTTGAGCTAGCACGCTAACAGTAAAAGTGTAGCTGGCAGAGCATGGGTAGTGCTCAGTTTGGCTGCCTGAGTACATACCCCTCGGGTCCAGGCAGAATGTACTAAGGCGACTAGCCCAAGCTGCTGACTGCGCTGCATTGCTATATTTAGAATGCTATCTTGAAATCGTCTGCGTGAGCTGGAAATGACCCTTCTCACATCAAATGTAGATATAGCTAAAGTGGTAAAGGAATTTGATAGACTAACCTTTACATCAGGCTGACACAGAACAAAAACCAGAGCACTTTGATAGTTCTGAATGAGCAATACTGTTTCTTGTAAGGAGGAATATTCAATCACCCTTGTTCTTTAAAAGTATAACCAGATGGGTTAACCACTCTAAGAGCCAAGGAACATATCCTTTGAGAGTAAGTCGAGGGCATTGTGTAGGTAAAACACACTTTTTTCTGTTTGTTTGTAACTGTTTTAGTTTGTGTTCTGACATGCGTACAGTACTAGCTGTTACACATTGACAGCGCTTTAATCGGAATGTGTATGCCTACTGGAGGCCCAGAGCCTGAAGCCAATGCTCAGGTTTTCCTCAGTTGTTAAGAGAATGGGACTTTTGCCTGAGTAAAGATGTCAGGATTTGGCCTTCTGAAATCAACCGGGGAATCAACAGTTTTCTGCTTTTCTTCAGCTTGCAGTTTGGGGGAATGGGATAGCGTCTCTCCACATTCAAAAGCTCATTACTGGGTAAATCATGAGGATGTTAAGCAGGGTCTCTGGTAGGGTCAGGCCATTGGGGGGTAGAGGGAGCTTGGTTCCCCCTCCCATTCTTGCAGTCCTTTGGGCACTCATGACAGTGGCTATTGTCTTTCTATTGAGTGGCTATATCTCTGCTAACATTATCTCAGGTCTTTGGGATCTGAAGGCTATCCTTCAATCTGTGCTGCTGTTTCCCAGGTCAGCTTCTTCTGGATCCTTCACATTTTCTATGTCCTCAGACTGTAGGCAGAGGCCTGGGGCAAACTGCAATTAATGTGTACTGTTGTGTATACTGACTGCTCTATGAACAACAACAATATTGTTGGTTGAGTGTATTTTAACCCAGCACATTGGATGAGAATTTGATTAAGAGGCTTTCAGATCTAGAAGGTTATTCTAGGAGTTCCAAACTTCTGTATTTCTGATCTCTGCTAGAAGTTCCTATGTTGTAGCTAAGATAGTGGGTCTATATGAGATCATGTTTACAAGCTACATCATGATTTATAGCACGTTACTATAATTTCTACCATGCAGATGGAGCTCCATTAACTTCAGTAAATGCAGTTGCAGGACTGGAGCCTACCATTAGAAATTAATATGTAGTTAGTTACCTGATTTTATGTAGCTTGAAATATAGAAAGAAAATCCAAATTAAAAAAAGAAGTTCCTCTACAAAATAATTAAAATTTCAAAGTATTCTAAGACTGATAAATCATCATTTACCCCTAAAATTCCTGTAGGTAGAAATCTGAGATTATGGTTGAATTTCCTCCTCTGTTGGACTGACACACACACACACACACACACACACACTCTCTCTCTCTCTCTCTCTCTCTCTCTCTCTCTCTCGTATTCTACATAGAAGACAACACTATGTTATTTTTCTGCCACATTCCAGGCTCAGCAGATAACTAGAATCTGCAGACAATGATTTCACTTTCTTTGGCATGGTTGTTATAAATTTTCTACAGGATTCTTGAGTATTTTCTTGTTTTACAAGATGCACGTTAAGATGTGTCTTAATTAATTGAATCTGGCTAACTCTCCATCTTCTATCAAGCTTTCCAGGCCTGCAAAGCTTTGAACCTTGCACATGAAAGGAGGAGATATTTATTGGAATCTGCAATCTGCTAAAGCATTGCTGCTTATCTGAAGGTATCACTTGTATTCCACTTAATAAAAGAATGAAAAGAGGAACTGTGTGAACTAGACCAGCAGTCTTGTCCAATTTTAGTGGTAAAGGTAATAAAATTTAAGTTTCCCAGCAGTGAGACCAGCTCTCTGGTAGTCTTCAAAGGACTTGCTCCTGTCTTGGCTTCAAAACTAGGATATAAGAATATCAAAAGCTTAACATAGAACAAGGTCTAATTTTAACTGCATTTTCATGGTACAGAACATGATTACATGTTTGAGAGTTTAAGGTGTTCCAGCATCTTTATTGTGACAGGAATAATATTTATAGAAACTGTTTGTCAAAAGAGTTTAGACTTTATAGTTTTTAATTTGAATTCTTAGCGTATTTCTCATTTTATGTGAAAAACCCCTTGTTTCCTAACTCTTTGAATTGGAAGGAGGTCTCAAGTGGGGTTCCACAAGGATCTGTTCTTGGTCCAGTGTTGTTTAACATCTTTATTGATGACCTGGGTGTAGGAATAGAGAGCATACTGATCAGATTTGTGCATAACAAAAAGCTGAGGAGGGGGTGGGGGGTTGCAGACACTTTGGAAGATTCAGCTAAATTCAAAGGTATCATGATAAATTGGGGAAGTGGGCTAGAGACAACAAAATGAAATTCAACAAAGACAAAGGACAGATGCTACACTTAGCGAAGAAAAACCAAATGCACAAATATAAAATGGGGGATAACTGGCTTGGCAGCAGTACTGCTGAAAAGGATCTGGGAATTATGGTAGTTCACAACCTCTACATGAGTCATCAATGTGATGCTTTTGCAAAAAAAAAAGCAAATGCAGTTTTGGGTTGCATTAACAAAGGCATGGCATGCAAGTCATAGGAGGTAATAATACCTCTCTACTAGGTGCTGGTTAGGTCTCAGTTGGAGTATTGTGTCCAATTTTGGTCACTAGTGTCTAGAAAGGATGTAGAGAAACTGGAAAGGATCCAAAGGTGAGTGACAAAGATGATGAAAGGGATGGAATGCAAGCCATATGAGCAAAGGCTGAAGGAACTGGCTATGTTTAGTTTGGAAAAGAGGAGATTAAGGGGGGTTATGATAGCAATCTTCAAATACTTGAAAGGCTGCCATAAAAAAGATGGAGAAAAGTTGTTCTCTCTTGCCACAGAGGGCAGGACAAGAGGCAAGGGTTCAACAGAGGTGTCCAACTTTTTTGTGTGAGGGGCCACATTGCAATTTTTTTTTCCACTCAGGGGGCCAGTGAGCTGGAGGAGGCTGGAGGGAAGGGGCTGCTCCTCTGCTCCAGCTGGCTTGGGGGTGGGGCAGCTGCTGCTGTGTCCAGCCAGCTGGCACAGGGCTGGAGGTGGCGGCTGCTCCTCCACCCCGGCGGGCAAGATAGCAGCCTTTGGCAGGCCAGACTCTGGCCCGCGGGCCGTTGGTTGGACAACCCAGAACTATAACATAGCAGTTTTAGATTAAATCTCAGGAAAAACTTGCTAACTGTAAGAACAGTAGGACAATGGAACAAACTGCCTCGGGAAGTCATGGAAATTTCTTCTCTGGAAGTTTTCAAACAGAGACTGGATAGTCATCTGTCTTGAATGTCTTTGAATAGCACATTAGCAGGGGGTTAGACTAGACGACCCTTGCAGTCTCTTCCAACTCTATGATTCATTGATAGGTGAAGTGACTCAACCCTCTCAGAACAGTGGGGGAGCACGACTGCTGTAACACCCTTTCACAACAGTGTGGTGCCATTCACTATTTTCTGTGAATTGTTTTGGTTGTTTTATTCAGAAAGTTATTCTTGAATGAATAAATGTTGACCAGTTCTAGCCCTTCAACAGCCAGCAGAGCCCCAAAATGTGGTCATCATTTGCTGGAAAGAGTATTTGGCTAAAACAGCAGGGGGGAAATATATTGATTCAGTGCCTCCCCACTGTACCCAGCACATCCTGTGGAGTCCCAAGCAGAGATTAAAGCTGCTCTAGATTTTTTTTTATTAATGAAAGCCTAGCTCCTGTGGAAAATGGACTAAATGCTTGTGATGACAAATACTTGTATGCATTTTCCACTGTACTGAGATTTTAGCTCCCCTTTCTCACTTTAATGTATTTGGTTTGATCATATGATACAATAAAAGAAGTTTACTCTTCAAAAACACCAGACAAATACTGAAAGTAATACGCAACCCACAACTCAGTATCTTTCCATAGTTACCAAAGTACTATGCAAACCTACAATTAATGTCACATTTGATTTGTCTTGCATTTTGCTGTCCTTATTACACGAAACATTTTTATTTTTCCTTCTAATCCTGTCTAAGGCTCTTCTAATGGCATTCATCATCCTCCACTTTCTTTCCTCTTTTATATAACTGGATTTTTTATTCCTTATTATTGCCTCAATATTACGTTATTCTGATTTTTTTTGTTCTGCTCTACCTCCCACACTTCCATCTCAGAATCACTTACTCCACCCTAGTTTCCTCCTCCTCTGATGGTGGTTTATGAGAAAAGTCTTCAGCAGAGTGGTGCTGGGTGATGGTTGCTGGTTTGTTTGTGAGGTGTCTACACCATGTCTGCTTCAACCACTTGATAGAGATTATTTTACAGGCCTACTGGTTTGGCAGCGCTAATATATACTTTGGAATCATTTTACTTGGAATGTTGATCTGCTTTTTCTAGTCTGTTCTGTAACATTCAAAGTTGACTTATTACCGACATTAAAAAGTATATTGGTTACTATATCAGGCAAAGGAGGGTGACCTTAAGCAAGACTTAACACTGCAAGTTAATACTCCAGGATACATATAAAACAAACAAAACATGAAATCTAAATATTTTCTATTCCAGATTTAGTTTAGTGATCTGAAATGAGAAGGATACTTTGAATTTTGTTACAAGCTAATTTATTTTTTGTTTGTTCTGGTCTCAGGATATTTTTTCCCAAACCTATTTTGGTCTGTTGGCTTTTTTACCAAAAAGAAAAACAAAAAAGTATTTCTGAATCAGGGTTTTATCCAAAATTATTATGAATATTTTCAATTTATTATTGTGGCTGGTATTTTTTGTCTCAGGTTGGCATTCTCTCTGCCCTCAGACACATTTGTTTTTCCTTCCCACTAAAAAGCCAAGATAATAATTTAGAAGCTTAATAACTATGCTGCAGACTTGTCACTGATGTTCAGATTACAGTTTTACTGCTACATAAACATAAACCCACATTTAAGGAAAAGTGCTGTGTGGTAGAGAACGTGCTGTTATGAAAGCTGGTAGCTAGAGGGAGCTCTCTTTCCTTCTTGCAAACAGTGACTCTGGAAGCAATGAATCTTTCGCTAAAGAAAAGTAATCAGTTGTTTTATTTTGTTTTGTTTTTAAAGGAAAATAACAGAAACAACACATTAACTTGGACTGAGGATCATTCAGAGTGGAAGGTGGGTTGGCAGGGAATGGATTCAATTTACCATTTCCATAGTAATAAAAAAAATCACATACCCCAAAGTCAGATATAGTCATTTGTTACACATAGTTAATTGTCCTTTTGGTAGCCAGTTCACTGTCAGCTGTTAAACTAGTTATGCCATCTTGGGTTACCTCGTTCCAATAGTGGATCTTTTTGTTTCATTCACTAGGGAAGTGAAGGCATATACAGTACCACAAAAAAGAGCAGTGAGTTTACAGAGCAGCGGTAGGTGAGAGAGTTAGCTAACAGATTCTATCATTTTAGGTCCCTATCCAGCAAAGCACTTAATCACATGCTTAGCTTTAGTCTTTCCATTGACTTAAGTTGTACTGCTTGCATGCTTAAAGTTAGCATGTGCTTAATTGTTGCATCAGGGACTTACAGTGTGTACATCCAGTGCTGCCCAATTCACGGCATCTCATAGACCTATTTTTCACTTACCGGACTCTCCCAGGCTCATATAATGTGCTGCAATATTATGAAGCAGAGAAAATTGGGGGAGGGGAATAAAAGCAAAGACAAAGGAAGGTTAGAGGAAAAAAATCACATTTATTAATGCTAGTAACTAGTTTAAAAATCTAACTGTCTGACTCACTACTGTATTCCTCTAATTTTATGCCAGTGCCACTGAGATCAATGGAGTTACATTAGTTTAAAGCATGATGCCCCCCCTCCATCATTTGGGTCATCAGAAAAGTTTGAACCTGGGACCTTCAGGGATAAAGCATGAACCTTGACTGTGTAGTAGCCACCTATCCTTTTATATGTACCAAGCACTAGAAAAAGGACAAGGACCCATAGTCTCCTAGTGTGGATTACAAATGCAATGGTGAATAATGCCTAGTTGTTTTAATAAAGTCCAGTTCAGCAAGCGTGCTTTTATGTCCCAGTCCTAGACCACTAGGAGCTGGAATTAATTATATGAAGACTTAGGCTACGGCTACACTGACGGCGGCAAAGTCGCTGCCATCAGATCGATTTCTCTGGATCGACTGAGCAGTCAGTGAAGACCCACTCAGTCGATCCAGAAATCGACTTACTAAGACCACCTTTGCAAGTGGCGTAGCGCTGCGCCGATGGAAACGCGGTTCCCGTCAGCGCAGTGCAGTGAAGATGGCGCGCAGAAGAGAAACAGAGAAATCGATGGGAGTTACGCTTGCATAACTCCCGTCGACTGCCGCCGAATCCCAGAGGTAAGTGTAGACAGGGTTTCATTAATGAAAGGGGTTATCTTTCTTGAACATACTCTCAAAAATGTATAATCTTGCATTTAGTGCATCTCACTGAACCTGAGATGGGGTTCTTTTCAAAGTCTTGGCAAGGATCGTGGAGAGAGTCTTTTCAAAACTATACATTGTTTTCTTCTTTTTGCTTACTTCAGTGGGACTTTGCAAGTGCTTAATGCATATCTCTCCACCTAATTTGCCATTGTGTGGCAGGAGCAATCAAAATGTGTGATAAATGATCAAAATATGGAACATCAATGTTTTGTTCTGAACCATGCCATAGCTGATACATTATATAGTTTGCTGTTTTTTTAGTATACAACCTCTTTAAGGATGTTTTTTCACTGTGTGAATGAAATAAACCTTTTTTT
This sequence comes from Emydura macquarii macquarii, assembly GCF_026122565.2. Lineage (NCBI taxonomy): Eukaryota > Metazoa > Chordata > Testudines > Chelidae > Emydura > Emydura macquarii. The sequence goes on from NW_027132559.1 coordinate 21,708,542, forward strand.
TTTTTTAAATAGCATGTGTTTGAACCCACCATTTTCAGATTCCATACATAGGCCTCTACTACTTGAGTGAAAGGAGAGACTGTTGTCCTTTTTGAGTCGCCCCACTACAAGGGGAAGTGATACATTACTTTCTTCAGTAATTACGTATGTGTAAGTTATATATGTGTTAGACTGCAGTAGGCTGTTGGAGATCAGGATCCCTGAGAACTCTTCCTGTGTCTAGAGACTAGAGGAGTGCATTCTAGTTTCAGAACAGTGTTTTACAGACAGGATAAACAAGCCCATAGACTTGACATTCATTCTGAGAAGCAATCACCTGAGTATAGATGAGATGGATCTGTTGTAATAGAGACCTGAGTTTCATTCCCAGGTCTGCTTGAAATGGCTTGTAGAACTTCTTAATTAACATACTTGTAAAATGGGGGAATTATACTTGACTGCCTTCTAGGGTAAAAGATGAGGCCTTGTTCAAGAATAAGGATTCTGAATTGCACAGAAATATAAACAGTAGGCAGTAAGTTGAAGCCAGAACTCCTAGTAACCTTACCCTCAGCTTAGTACTCTGAGAGTAGGTCTGTCTGTCTTTTTCATACACGTCTGTGGAGCTTTCCCTGACTTGACAGGGCAATGGGTAGAGCAGTTCAAAGCGACTGAAACGAGGAATATCCCACAAAATCTGGAACACTCTCAAGCTCTGGTTTAAAGTAAAGCACATGTGAATGTGTTTTCAGGATCAGGGCCTCAATCCCTACTACAGCTTTGGGGTTGCAGCAGCAGTGGAGTTACTCCACAGCAAGGCAGTAGGTTAGAGGGACAATTCCTACCCTCAACCTTTGTTTTTTTTGTTTTTCTTTTTTTTACAGTATTCAGTCCCATAGCTTTAATTTATTGCTTAATTGATGAATACTAGTGAAGCATACTTGTCAAATAATGGCAAAATAGATCTTTATTTATAGGTATTGAAGCTTGGTTTAACATATTTTGTTTTCTATTGTTCTTAACAGTGTGTGTCCTAAAGAGGCCTATGTATCTCATAGAAATGTGAGTTTTAAGACCGTAGGAAAGTAAGGAAATGCAGAGGTCCCTCTATTCCCAGGGTCTCTCTGCTGCTCATGACCTTCTGAGGACTGATCCCCAGGTAAGTATTTTCATCATCCAGAAAGTTCTTCTAAATATTTTTAGGCTTAGGGTAATGGGAGGGAATTGAAATATTTGTTCCAAGATTTTTTTCAGTGCATTACCAAAAATGTCTGTGTGGGGAGAGCAAAAAAAAATGTTTTTTAAATTAAGGATATTGAGTTCTTTAAATACAAATTTCAACCCCTGTAAGCTTACCCTGTTTCATTCACAAAATCAAATAACAGGTTAAAATGATATATTCATACTCATGCAGAAAACACACAACCCTATCTGATTTATCCAATCCAGAAGGTTCACTCTAGTTTTCATAGTATGTGGCAGTTGATAGTATAAACTTAGAGAGAGCTCTTCTGGAATCTGTAATTTATTTCTACTTGCTTTCCCTTTATAACTTCTCTCTCTCTCTCTCTCTCTTTCCACTTTAAAACAGCAATAGGCATTTATAGAGCTGTATCTTAAAAGACTAGACTTTTCAAATCTCTTCTGAAAACACATACACTTCCTTTCATAACCTCTTAGCATTTTCAGTCTCTGTTATTATTCAACACAGTGAAATCTTTTGGGATACAGTGTGTAAAAAACACAATGCAAAATAAAGTTATGTTGTAAAAGATTTGTGAATATCCAATTACTAATGGCAAGAAAAGAACAAGAGAATTTCAAAATAAAGGTCTTACTAATAAGTATATTGCTGGGACATATATCTTGCTTACATGGGATTTAAATATTCCTACCTAGTGTTTGCAGCCCAAACATTATACCTTAATGCTAATTCATGAGAACCAAAAAAAGAACTGAGTAGAAACTGATTACAAGTAAAAGTGAAGTCTATTTTCATTGCCCCAAAAGTACACAAATAGCATAAAATATAAGCAATAAATTAGATATTAAAATTATTTCAGTTTTAATATAAGAGCTTGATTGCACGTTCCCTTATTTAATTACACTGAAGTTAATGGGACCACTCTACTGTCATAAGGACTATGTAAATGAATTGAGTCTTTGTAGGATCAGGCTCTATGCTGTTCTTCATAAGAATCATATTACTTCTTTATATTTCAGTGATCTAAAGAAAGGAAAGAGCAAGGAAGGAACACACACAGAGGAGGAAATCCAGGAAACCTGTGTATCCTATAGGTGTCGTAGCTGCGATTTGTGGGGTGCACAAATAACCGAAGGGCAAACAATAGGGCTTCAACATAACGCCTCTATTGCTGCCACTCCAGCCTAAGGGCTAGCACGGCATAGTCCCCCAGCATTCTCATTTGGGGAAATCTGTCACTGGATTTCCATGAGTATGGATCCGACTCCCAGCCCACCACACCCTCTTCTCCTGTTCACATAGTCAGATAGCCTACAAATAATAGAAAAGCTATCCTTACTTCAGTAGAGTCCTTTCACTGAAAGGTAACAAATCTCCAGAAATTGCCAGAACAGAGATGACACTAGTATACTAGAAACTTTAATGTATTTGTATAGAATTTTAATATTTTTTTTTAAATGGGGGGAGGGTACATAGTGCCAAAACTCAGAGTGTACAAAGCCTCTAATTAGATTTTTATTACGGTTTATTTTCCTCGTTTACAAAAATAAATAAATGAATAATAATTCTCAACCCTATTCTGGTGGTGTATGTTTATCTGAACTGCCTTTGCCAATTAATAATGTTCTTTTAAACAACAACAGTTATTATTTTAGGCCACTTTGCTGTGCATGAGTTAGAAAAGTTAAACCTTGCTAAAAAAATCATTCTTTACATGAAAATAGGTTATTGAACTGGACAATGTGTGTTACTGAAGTACTGTGTATGTCAAATGATATATGTGTGAACAGATTTCAAATTTAACCAAATGACTTTAAAACACAGAGTCAAATAGTTTAAGTGGTTAGAAATCAACCAGGAAACAATCATACTCTTTTTCTAATGATCAAGATGTGGGCGGGGGGCAGGTTATTTTGAATGACTAACTTCTTTTTAAATGAAATGGCAGGCATCCTTAAACTGTAATTCACCAGCACAGCTGAATTCCCCAAGGTAACAAAGCAAATTCAAATTCCGTGTTGTGGAATGCTCAGTAACCTTCCACCACTGGACAGCAAGAAGTCTGCAGCGTCTCAGCAGTGCACAGACTCAAGAGTGGATATATAGCAAAGCATCCACTGAAGCTGCAAACAGAGAGAATAAAACTCCTCTCTCCTCTCCCAAGCACTTTGGCGTACTGACATCTGCCTGGTAATGTCACTCAAGAGTGGAGCTGAGCAAATAAGTTTTTTTAGTTGGCTAGCAATTCTGAAAAATACTTTATTTTTAAAATTGTCAAACTGAAAATTGTAAAAAAATTTTGGCAAATTGAAATCTGAAAAAAATTGTTTTGGGTCAAAACATTTTATCATGCTACAGCTCTAAAAATAGCTGTGTAGGTGGTCAGGCTCAGGCTCTGAAGCAAAGGGAGGTGTTCTACATGAGGTTACCATCCATCCTGGTTTTCCTAGACACTGCCTCTTTTTTGATCCTCCGCCCTCTGTCGGGGTGGATTTTTCAAATAAGAGGCAACGTCTGACTCCGGTTTTTTTGCAAGGAGACATTGCAGCTCAGAAAGAGTGCTGACTGGTCCGCTTCCCAACTGGTCCCTCCCCTGAATTCGCATCTGATTGGTCCCTCACAGCTGCCGGATCCCGCCTACCCAGGCCCCAGCTCCCAGCCCTGGAATAGAGGAGAGGCAGTGACTGATGGCTGTCACAGTCCTGGACTTGGGCCAGCTGCCCTGTCACTGTGACAGGGAATGACACTGCCCCTTATCTAAAGAGTGAGGTCTCAGGTACTCCTTCCAGAAACCCCCAGGTACCCTTCCCAGTATACACACACACACACACACACCTCCAGTACCACAAAGCTATATCACCCTATTCCAGCTCTCCCTCTCTGGCATTGTCCTCTTTTGGGGAACCTGAAACATGGTAACCCTACATCTACACAGCTATTGGTAGCCGGGCCTGAGTCTATTGACTTGGGCTTTGAGACTCATTACTGTGCATTGCCTCTTGCTGTGTAGATGTACTCTTCAGGCCTTGAGGGCTCAGGATAGCCAACCCTGATTAAAGAACGATTCACACCTGGGTGGAGTCAAGTAATTCCCTATAAAGGGCAGCAGTGGAGTGTGAGGATTAATGCTTGGAGGGAAAACTTTGAGACCAGGGGAGTGGACCCCGGCATGGAGGCCTGGGAGAGACTGCAAAGACCCCAGGCAGGAAGGCCTGGGAGGAGGAAGAGACACCTTGTGTTGTGTGGATTTAGGAATAAACTCTTTCTTTGCGATTTTGAGTTTTATTTGCAGTTTGTTATATTAATAAACATAGTCCCCAGGGAGAGGTATTTTTGGCCAACAAACAGTCTGAAGGACAGTTCTATTTGAACTGTGCAAGAAGGGAAACTGAGGCAGGCTGCTTGTAGCATGGTCCCAGGCCATGATGGGGTACATGGCAGGTAGCTGGCCAGTTACATTAAACAAAACATTTTGTTAAACCCCATGTGAAACATTTTGTTTTGATTCTGAGTATTTAAAAAAAAATTAAAAGAATTTCAAAACAAAAAGGTTATTTTTTTCCAATTCAAATAAAGCACATCATTTCTAAAATGTCAAAATGAAACATGATTTTTTTCAGAATTTTTTCAGCTTTTCTTTTCTTTTCCTCTTCTTCTTTTTTTTTTTTTTTTTTTTGACTGAAGTTAGTAGGCAAAAATGACACACAATTCACAACATCTTTCGGTGTCACCAAATCTGCCTTTTTTTTTTCCTGGAAAAAAGTTTAGTCAAAACTGTTGACCAGCACTAATTGAGATATCCAGTGAGCTCATAAGACTTGGTGGTTTTGGTTGATGGTATTGACAAGACAAAAAAGGGTAACACCTTTATTTGAACTGTGTAAGGAATGTGGAGGAGAGGAAATTGTCTTTGTCTTTGTTGTGAATTCAGCCCCTTTTTTCAGATCCCGCTAAGCCATCCCTGTCACGTTAATCACTGCCTCAGAAAGATGTTTCTGAAGAATATGTTTTTGCCTCTGAAATCATGCGATTGCACCAAATGGCAGGTACTTACATATTTTTTCTATTTGTATAATCCCAGGGCTTTCCACAATAACTCTGTAGCCTCTGCAATCACTATTATCCTGAGTAAGGCCCTGTTTCAGCAAGGCACTAAACCTAGTGCCTAACTTTAAACATGAAAGTCATCCCCTTCACTTCAAGTCAGATATATTCTTAGTACCTTGCTGAATGAGGTCCTGAATCACTCATTTCAGACACTGGGTAACATCATAAGGAAGGTACAGCATGTTTTCTGAATAAGGATTTTCCCCCCTTTTGCATGAGCATCCTAGATCAATCCCTGGTATTACCTAGAAACCCTAGATGAGCTCAGTTTCCCATTGTATTAAGTAAAGTGCAAACACAAAGTAAGAAACAGTTCCTGTTATGAAGAGTTACAAGACAGACAAATGGTAGAAGGAGAAATAGAAGCACAAAGAGAGGTGAAGTGACTTGCTGAGCATCATTAAGCAAGCTAGGGGTAGAAGTGGGACTGGAACTTGGCCCTCCTGGCTCCCAGCCGAGTGCTCTACTAGAAATGCTGTTTTTTTCTTTTTATTCTGGCAAGATCTGCCCCTCAACTGTTCCTGTTATATTCTGCTCTCACCCTCCTCTTCATTTGTCCATGTTGCCTCTTAGGATATGTCTACACTAGATCTGGAACATGTAAATTCCAGCTCAAGGAGACATGCCTGCACTAGCTCTGCTCCAGCTAGCAAGCTAAAAATAGAAATGCTGCTGGCACAGTGCAGAGGGAGGGAGGGGCTAGGTACCCCAAGTACATACCTATGATCTGGGACAGGATCATACTCGGGGTGGCTAGCTCCTCCCACTGCTCATGTTGCCGTGGCTACACTTCTACTTTTAGCACACTAGCTCATCAGAGCTGGAATTTGTCCCTTCCAGCTTTAGTGTAGACATACCCTTATGCTTGGAATTGCTTCCCTGCTCTTGTGCACCAAAGGCCTGGCCCAAATCAATGGTGCTCCTTAAATGATAATGAAAACTATGGTATGCCTGGAGGAACAATTCATAATTAAGAATCTATCCAGCCAATTTAGCCCTTTTTCTATTCATAAATTCGCTATAAACAAGACACAGTTTTATGAATTTGTTCTCGCTTGCGAACAGCGTAAGTGAACATTTTTTGTCAATGCATTTTAGTCTGTGGATTGCTCATGAACTGTTTGCTGTAATTACTTCTTCAGGAATTTGGTACTCGTGATTCAATAGCCAGATTGTGTGATTGGTCACCTAAGTCACGTTATTGTTTCTTCTCCTTGACTGGATGACCTAAGTGTTATAAATTGCTTCTGTGTTATAAACTAATTTATTTTGATCATAAAATGAATTTCTTTCGGAGATTAAATAAATCTCAGCTATGAGGGTTGGGATTTGCTTTTGCACAAATATTTGTGAAAATTGAACAAAACAAACACATTCTGTTTAGAAGTCACCAAACTGTTTGCAAATGATTTTTCTCACTATTCACCCAGTCCTAAAACAATGACCAAATTACTGCATTCTGGTAAAGAAAGTCTGAGGGTCAAATTCAACTGTTGCATATGCCAGCGCTGAATTTAGCTTGTGTGAGGGGAAAGGGACGACATAGACAGTGGTGGAATATGTATCAATTGGCAAGAGACTGAAGGCAGCACTTGAAGTTCTATTTAATCTAAAAGTGTTTTAGAGAAGAAGAGTCTGATTCTCATTTATGCTGCAGTTTATAGGGCTCTTCAGTTTGGTGTAAATGTTATACCCGTTCTCAGGCCCCTTTACATTGCCAGAGCAGCACTAAGGAGCCTTAGTGTAAATGAGAATTGGACCCAAAGCAAGGAAAGGAAGAACAAACGGAAGAGCATTTTAAACAAGTGCTTTGATTTCATGTGTCACCAGACATACAGTGTCAAAAGAAGATTGGTAGAAAGCATGAACCCCAGGATAGAAAATTCACAATGCCAACCCCACAAATAATATGATTTCTTCACGTGTGCAAATCCCCAAAGATCAACTTTTAAATGCTCAATTTTATCCATTGACTGTAATTAAGGTTTTCTTCAATTCATGATCCTGGTAATCTTGGAGAACTTTGAATAATAATAATTAATAAAAGTCCGCTTTTCTCACTAGGTGGAGTTTTCCCCTGCAAACCCTGAGCTTTCCAATATATTTTGTAAAATACTTTTGTCTACAAGTTTGACTGAAGATGGAGTCATTCCACAAATCCCTGAGCAGAGATCATTTTATTAGCAAGTTTGTGTGCTGTATATACAGGAGAATATGGGATTATTTGTTAAGAAATTTACTGCCCCAAAATGTATGGCAGTAATATAAACTCGCAAATGTCCCTTTCTACTGAGGGGGAGTTGACTTCAGTAGCTGGATGACTGATGATGTGACAAAGCGTGATAGTGAGTGCAGCTGCTGGAACAGAAAAAAATCATTTCCGAAAGATAGAGATAAAACAGAAAAATACTTTAGAGTGGAAATCTAATTTTTAATTAGTGGGCTAATTAATCCCCACAAATTTGCTGTTTTCCAGAAGTATGAAGAAGTGTTTCTCTGTTCATATTTTTGAACTAGATTCAATGTAAATTTTCATTCCTTCAGTATATTTCCCCCCACCTTTCAAGGTGCCACAGAGTTTTGTGGTTATTGTTTGACAGCAGACGGTTCTATCGGTGGTTTCTTGTGGGCACGTTAGGTAACTAAGGAAATCCTGTTGTCAATTTTCTCCTTTTAAATGAGGCAGTGATCCTTTGCTTTTAGGATGAGTCATTTTGGGTTTCTTCTAGCACCTTCTCTCTCCTTTGCTTCCTCTTTCACCTTCCCTCCTTTTTCCACCAAGCATGGGGAATTTCAAATCTGGATTTGAACTTTGCAGCTGGACCTTCTTTCTAAAATGGGCTGAACTAAAATTCCAGATGTGAAAAGTCCTTGGCATTGCATATGAATAGTGTCTTTCTATCTGTTTATACCGAGCCTACTACAAAGGAATTCTGATCTAATTGAGATGTCTGGACCCTACTGCAATCTAAATAATAATTTATTCTTCTATTTAATCAAGGCTACTAGTGCTTTTTCCTGATGATAGTGTCTGAAAGTGACCTTACTAACCCTCCAGCATCAGAGAGCTAATTAAAACTTGGCTAAATAGAGAACAGTTCTTGTTAATATTAGAAATGTCCCAATTCACTTGTCCCAATCTACTGTGAGTATAAAATTACCTGCTAATTATGCAGAAGAATTTGGGTCAGGAAGCAAGTACTCACTTTCTTAAATAAAAAATATATCTAATAAACCTGTTGAAACAGCTCTCCATATTTTATGATTGGTAGCATAATATTGCCTAGGTTTATACAGGATTATGTTGTAATGTTATGTTGGATTTGTTACATTGGATTTGTGGTATAACAGCAGACTTCTCGTTACCATAATCTAATGCTTCTAACCTTTGAAAAAAGAGGGAACTGCTTATTATCACTGTTAGCAATTATGTTTTTTCTAGAGGGTAAATAAAGCTATTGGTTGATGGAAATTGAGTGTTTAATGCTACTCCCATTTCAGTTTTAACTATTTTGTACCTTTCTAGTTAATAAGCATGTTGTTATTCTGACTGATATTTACACTCCTTTTGGGTTTGTTGTGCTTGACTCTCTGTTTGTTTCTTTGTTTGTGGTTTGATTAGTTTTTTATTTTGACTGTTTTATGTTTGTGCTTTACTTTCTTTTCCCAAATTCACCATCTGAGAAGCCCAGTTCATTAGAAACTGTATGGAAGTAATATGTATGATACGGTAGTAGTATATGTATAGCATTGTAGTATATGTAAGCCAGAATTTGTGAAAAGATGTGATATAAGCATGTGAGAAAAGCTAATAGAGGAGATGGTGAACATCCATTTAGTACTAAGGATGCATGAATCCTTCATAGTGCAGGTTTCATGGGATATGCTAACAGAACCAGCAGAGGTTTATCAACTGGGATTGACTTCAAATGAAACTCTGCTGGTTCACACAGAGATTTTGCTTCATGTATGTCACAGAGCAGCATGAAAAAAAATCCAGTATCTCCACACTTAGCTGTCCCTTCTCTTCAAATCCCTCTTTATAGGGAGACAAGAAGATTCATTCTTTTTCTCTCACACGCAGTCGCACGCACGTGTCAACAAACCAGTCATACTCCCACAGTTCAGGAACTGACTAGGGGGAAATCTCACCTCACAGGGTGAACATGATGGTAGCCTGACAACTGTGTTCTATGGTTTTAGAGGCATCTGTTCTGTCATGTCGTGACTAAGGAACTACCACAGAAGATCCCTAGCTGCTCAGCATTAAGACACTTTCTATTCCTACTCACTCCTCACTCACTACAGGGCTAAATCTTGACTGTGACTCTTTTCCAGCTCCTGCGGCCCTATGTGGGGGAGAGCTTCAGGCCCTGCCACCTTTAGAACACCTTTGGAGGACCAAAGAAGACAGTTGCCCTTTCCAGGTAGCACCTTCTTCCCTGAAACATTTGCATAAAGGAAGGACAGCACCCACCACCCCTTGAAGATCCAGAGATGGGAGAGTGATGCTGGCCCAAAGACTTGGTTCAGGACACTATCCCTTCTAATGGTAGCATCTAAATGTAAAGAGAGTGGCCCTGTATCTGGAACTGCAGAGGCATTCTTAGTGGGGTAAGGAATCCAGTCTCTGAGAACTGGATCAACCCACTCTATGGAATTTTTGTAGAGCTGGGGTGATGTTCACTATTTTAGTTAAAAATAGAAAGCTTTTCCATTCTGATCTCTGGGTTCCTCTCAGATGCTTCACACATATACCTCTATTTGCATAAATATTCAAATAATGCATGCAAATAACCCTTTTTTTGAGCAATGAAAAGGAGTTCCACACATTAATTCTGTTTTATAAAAATATAATTCCTTTTCTCTGTTTTCATATTCCCTCTTGATTTAAATGTGGTCCCTTTTCCTTCCATTAAAATAAATAGACTTCCCTAGACCATTTGTTAATGCACAAACAATTCACTCATATTATTTCATATCTATCAGGTGCTTAAACTTTTAACAGATCATTTAGGGCTTGATCCAATGCCCACTGCAGAAATTCATAATGACTTCAGTAGTCACTGGATTGGGTCCTCAGTGGAGGGTGATTAGGAAGGAAGAATGGCTGTCGTTGGCTTTCAGTGATGACTCTTTTTTCAGTACTGTGTCAATGTGCATCCTTCCTATGTCTAGTGAATAGAATGAGACCACCATACATTCTCCCCCTTCCCCAATCTTTTTCTTTATGCAATGATAATTTAGAGTGTTAAGGAACTGTGGGTGTCCCTGTTTGCACTCTGTGTGTATTTTCTTCCTGGCTAATTAATTTAAACTGCAGCAAAATCTCAACAGCACCATGAACTTCCCAGAGCAATATTTGGAAGCCAACAGATAATCCAGCCAAAAGCTGAACTAATTACTAACTGCAGGTTTTTCATTTTACTTTACTGCTGTATCAGTGTTTCACAAAGGGGAAAGTGTACATTTTGAACTAGTTGTATTTCTTTAGTGCTCTCTAGTGGTTAGGACAGGTGAGTCAGGATTCCTGGATTCTGTTCCTAACTCTAGACTCATCCGCTGTGTGGCCTTGGCCAAGTCATTTTACCTTCTCGGTGCCCCAGCTGGCCCATCTGTAAAATGGGTATTATTATACCTACTTCAGAGGAGGGTGATGAAATATCTGTTTAGTGTTTTTAAGATCCTATGATGAAAGGCACTTTATAATTACAAAGTATATTGTGCTATATTGCGCCAGTGGTTGCAACCCTGTAAGGGGAAAGGAGCCAAGGGAGAGCAACACACAGTCCTGGAATTCCCAGTTGTACTGTACAGAGAGCAATCAGTGACACCATTTTAAGGGGTGCTGCGTAGTCTCCTTTATGTAGCCAGCAAACTCTGCTGTCCTGTGCATGGTGGGTTGGTTGGGAGGCGGGGTGGGTTGGAGAGGTTGGAAGAAGGGAAAGAGAAGGGGAACGTGGAGCCATGGTTCTACCTCCTCCCCACTCCCTTTCTGGCAAGTTGCTCCCAGGAGACCAACTTGGTCTGACAGTAGGGGTTGTAATTTTATCTGGCCCTTATGTGGGACATGAAAGGGAAAGGCTCCTTACTACCTCCATTTCCCTCATCCCCACTGTGCTGCCACCAAAGGGGGAGCCATGATCAGGCCTTTCATTTAAAATCATTTTATTCATTATTTATCCTGATGATCTCCTGAATTTACTCTCACAGAAACCTGGCGAGGCAGGGAAATCATGAGGTGAGCCCTGTGATAATAATACAGCACATTACGGTGCCTTTCTTCTGAGACCCTCAGGGGGATCTATAAACATTTCTTAAGCTTCATAATGCTCAAGTGAGGTAGAGATTACTCCCATTTTACAGATGGGAAAGCTGAAGGCACAAAAAGGTTTAAAAAACTTGTCAGAAGACATACAATGAGTCAATGGCAGAGCCAAGAAAGGAACTCTAGCCGCTAGTCGTTTGCTCTAACCAGTGGACAATTCCACCTCCCAAATCAAGTGTCATATTATGTGGAAATTGTCCAAAATCTCAAAGATCATGGATAAAAGTCACTTTCTCATGCCTCAGGACTGAGAATTTTTTCAACTCCAGGGATGAATTTATTACAGACTTGTTAAGCATATGCCAGATGAAGCATCACAATAAAGTAAGATCCTGCTTCCACTCAGAAAGGCTGGATGTAGGAAGTCTTGGCTGGCCCGCCCTTGAAAAAGAAAAAGGCGTTGTATTTGGTTTAAACTCTTTCCATTAGTTGTGTGTGAACTGCAGAATACAGTGCCTAGATTGCTGGGCACTGCACATGATAAATAGTCACAGATGTAAAAATGCATGTGCCATCATGTGTTCCTTTTAAATCCTTCGGGGCAAGATTTCTTCCAAAGCAGACTTTTCTTAATATAATGAAGTTAAAAAAGGACAAACTGGAAATGAGATGCAGCTTTTTAGTCCTGAGTGTAATTAACCATTGGAACAACTTGCCAAGAGCAGTGGTAAATTCATCGTCATTTGAAGCCCTTACATTGAGTCTGAGTATCTTCCTAAAAGCTTTGCTCTAGTTTGGCTGCAGGTTATTGGGCTAGATAGTGTTCAGCTAAGTAGAAGAGAATATAGCCTTCCATTATAGGGAATACTGAATGAAATTCTATTGCCTTTACGCTGGAGGTTAGACTTGATGATTATTATAGTGATCCATTCTGGTCTCAAAGTCTATGTAACTTCTTACATATAACTACATTCACTGGGTTAATGCTTATGTTGGGTCTAGTGCTACAAGTCCTCCATGTGCAGAACTCCTATTTTATTACTAAATTAACAGATACTATAGGAGGCTTCAGCTTGGAATCATGCTTCTCAGACAGTCACCTTGTGCAATAAACCATCAGAGAAACGATTTTCCTTTTTCTATTTTACCCTTTCCTATTTTATCAAGGACATTCCGAGCAGGATGTAGAGCAAAGCTGCAATGACCCTTCAGACAGTTGGTTTGGGCTGGTGCTCTTTGATATAAAGTACTGTTGTAAAGGAAACACCGTTGAAATAACTGTCACAGTGTTGCACAAACAGCCACTATATTGGGATTGCTGCAAGAAGAGAAAGGGAGACAGGGCTGCACAGAAGTGGGTACAGGGGAGCCTGAGAAGAGGGAGGAAAAGAACAGCTGTGATTGGGAATTAAATGAAGGGCAGAAGGTAGGGAAAGCAAGCTGATTACTTTTTAAGGCAATGTTTCAATACAGTTAAAATATACAAAGATTTTTCTGATATTGCTTCTCCATGTAAGTGATGGGTTGTTTTTTTAAACTCTTTTTGCAACAAAAACAATATAAAGAAACCAGAGGAGCACAGCTGGGTCCCAAATAACTGTGTTTACTAAATACACAAAGGCCTAACTACAGTCATACTAATGTTCTGGCTGGTGTCTGAGGGCTTCTAAAGCACAGAACACAGCGATCACCACTAGAGGGCTCACAAATTATTTAAAGAGATACTAACCTATTCCTAGACGCTGCAGAAAGCAATTGCTGTGGTGGTGGCAGGAGTGGTGCTCAATCACGAGTGAGCAGGGAGATGGCTAATGACATTCTTTCTGGGTTAAGATGTGGTCCTCACTATATTAAAGTCAGAGAATTCCTGTTTGTATAATTTATAGTTGAGGCTAATGCTGCTTACCTCTGGCCCGATGGTTCAGATTGCCCTGCATAAAGTAGACATACTGTGTGGCCTGTTCTGTGACACCTTTGTGTGGCTGATGTGATCTGGCATATCAGGATATATACTTTAGCAACCCAATATGCTAAGGTAAGATACGGATATAGGTGCAGACCCTTCACAGTGCACAGGTCTTCACTGTACTCACAAGTCTATCCTTGTGTGATTTCCCCAATAAAGCAGGCCTGTGTTTAATGTACTGCACCTGTTTCTGACAAGCGCTCTGTTTTGGACTATCATTAGCATTGTCTTATGGATGCAGATAAGGACTTGTGAGTACAGTGAAAACCTGTGCACTGTGAAGGTCTGTATGGTGATTGCCTTGTGGCACTTGAGCAGAGCATCCTTCAAGCTGCTGCATCACCTATATCTGTATCTTATCTTCGCATATTGGGTTGCTGCCATGTATATTTTGCTTGTGGGTTGTGACTTCCTTCCCAGTGTCCTTGAATCTAGGAAATGTGTCTGTGATATTGTTTTAGTGCTCACCTCAAAGACAAGACTGTTTATGGATTGATGAGCTGTTTGGTGGACACGGCGAATGGTGTTCAGGTAACCTTTAACAGTCATGTAATCCTGTTCACTCCCGAGAACGGCAAGATCAGATGGATCATGCAATGTGGGCTTAGGATGGAATCCATCACGTTGCACATACCTGAGAAAAATGTATGCTTCCTTTACCACATGGGTGATTTTGCCCTATGACCTGTTTTCACCATCTTGGAATTTTGTTTGATTCATTAGCTGTGAGTCAAAAATTTAGGTAGCCATGTTTGTCTTTTGTTTTGTCCAAGCATCCATTTTCTGTGTATTTCTCTGTGGCCTTCTGCACATGCTCTGATCGGAATAGCAGTCCTGGATGTGCCATAATTTCATTGGTGTTGCTGGTTCTTCTGTTTTGTCTTTCTACCCTTGATAGTCAGACTCTGCATTTTTAGTATGTGCAGAATCACCTGCTATATGAACAAGTGTATTGCTGTGCTATAACCCTAGTGCTTCCTCTTCTCATTCCTTCCCTAGAGGTTCATCACAGCCTGTCATGACATGCTTAAAAACTGGATTATCTCTAATGCTGTAATCATTCCTGGTTTTGCCCATCTCTAAATGGGGGTCTTATTTCCTGTAACATAATAGTCAGCTAAACTATTGGTGAGCCTGTTTGCTTGGTGATTAGCTGAGCTATTGGTGTGGTTTCTGCTTTTTGCTGCTGTCTTATTTATTTTTTACAAGAATCATGTAAAGAATCTGTATAAAGCTGTAGTCAGTATTTTCTAGAGACATGAAATGAGAGCCAGTATTTCCCACATGTATAGAATTGAAGCCTTTTTCTTTTTTCTTTTTTAAGAATGGAGGACTCACTGGACTGAAAGTTAAACCATTATCAATGGTTAAGATCATTATCAATCATTTGCAATGCAGGATTAAAAAGAAATCTCTATGGAAATCTTTATAAAACACACGCCTCTGCTATAGTGCTGGGTAACAGTTATTGCACTGTCAATTTGTTATTTCAAGAATCCATTTGGGGATCTTGAGCTTCAGTACAAAACCATATGATCTATCAGCACTTTCCTTTATACTATGGATGCGGGGATATCTATCAGGATGCTCTTTATACTATATCTCTTGGTCAACAAAGTCCCCTCCAAATCTAGTTATGGCAAAACCAGGGGCCTGCATCTTAAAAGGTGGTGAGATATTAAAGGATCTGCCCTGGTTTGGAAAGAAGTCTGAGCATGTGTGATGACAGGGTTTAATAGGGATCTAGAAGAAAAGGGCATAATCTTCCATTTTCACTCATTGTAAATAATACTTGACCTGAAAACAAAGTTTCAAAATGTAGCTAATTTTTTATTGTAGAACACAGCTTCTTATCAATTTTACCTTGGGCCAGGTGGCAAATACGAATTTTTTGCTTGTGAAAACTGATCTTTACTGTTGTCTCAATATCTTGGGTTTTGGGGTTTGTTTGTTTTTTTTGCTTGTTTGTTTAACATGGAGACACAGAGTTTTGTTTCTCATCTAAGGGGGAAACACCTGATTTTTTTCACATGATCTTTCTTCCAGTCAGGGTTGGATGATGACCCATAACTGATCATGAATCACTCACCATATCTATTGGGCTGGTCAGTTTACACTGTCATTTGAGCTAACTTAATGCAGGAAGAAATCTGTAAGGACATCATCCATTTGGCTCAATAGTCCTTTCACGTGTTATGTAACTTAGTACTTCACAACAGTCATTTAGGCCCCATCCTTCTTAGACTTATGCACATCAATAGCTCCATTTAAGTCAATGGGACTGATCTCATGCATAAGATTAAACATATGCGAAACTCTTTGCAGTATTAGGATCTTAGTTTGTGTCTAACTAAAACAGGCTACCAATGTACCAGAATCAAAAGAAAATCTAATAAAACCTTGAAAACTGTGTTGAAATACTATTCAGCAGTCCTTACTCAGCCAAAACTCCCATTGATGAAAGAGGAACATTCCTAGCTACATTTTCATTGTCCTGTATGACAAGCAAGCTGTTCAAAACAGAATCATAGAAGATTAGGGTTGGAAAGGGCCTCAGAAGGTCATCTAGTCCAACCTCTTGCTCAAAGCAGGACCAACCCCAACTAAACCATCCCAGCCAGGGCTTTGTCAAGCCACACCTTAAAAACCTCTAAGGATGGAGATTCCACCAGCTCCCTAAGTAACCCATTCCAGTGCTTTACCACCCTCCTAATGAAAAAGATGTTCCTAATATCCAACCTAGACCTCCCCCATTGCAACTTGAGAACATTGCTCCTTGTTCTGTCATCTGCCACCATTGAGAACAGCCTAGCTCCATCCTCCCTGGAACCCTGTTTCAGGTAATTAAAGGCTGCTATCAAATCCCCCCTCTTTCTTCTCTACTGCAGACTAAAATACCCATAAAACTTTGCATTTCACAATTATTTTGCATAGCCCTCCTATCGTAAATCCAGCCTAGTGAGTTTTATTTGAATTATATCTCTGGGGTGTTTTTTGTAGGGCTGGGTATTGTATGAATGGATATATATATATATATATATTTATACACTGTGACTACCCTTGCAACCTGGATGGAAGAAACAAAGAGGGATGGAAAACATTTTAGAAATCAAATAATAGAACAAAATGCCTGAAAATATTGGGAATGGTGATGAATTGTTGGTTTCCCTCTTTCTTTCTTTGCTGTGTCTAAGCATAATATTACACCCCATTTCACAGTCAGTTTGTGATTGCATGCACTATTTGTATTCTCTAGGCATTCATACATCATTTACAGTTAACCATAGTGATTCTGCAAAGTCAGTACATATCCTGAACACAAGGTTAAGAGAAATAGATTTTGTTTTGAAGTCCTCTGATGGCTCTGGCTAGCAGTATTTCATTTTGCTTCACCACCACAAGCAATTCTACAATAATCCACACAATTCTCTTTTCTCGCTTTGAAAGATATTTGCCAAATCACCAGAGTATACACATTCCTACCTTACCACTGCAAGCTGGAAGACTAGATGAAATCTGAGTCAAATAGGCATTATAAAGCCAGGCTAAAAGAAAACTTTAAGAGTAATCCCAAATATGCTTGAGGGATGAAGTTTATCCCCACTCACTTGGACTCACTTTATTATATCTGATAATATGATAAAAAATTCCAGTGTGGGGGTGGACAACATATCCTAGAATGGTAGATAATTTCCATCTCGGATATGTATGATTCTGCAGGAGCTCCTCCTCTCCCCTGGGCAGTTCCTTCAGTTTTCAAGGGTTCTATATTCTTCCCTTCCAGCAAAGCAGAAGACCATAACAAGCATTTTAAACTCAAATTCCTGGGCTTGTTACATTTAGTTTGCATAGCGCTAAAGCTTTTCTTTTTAAGACCATTACAGACTTTATTTTGCAGAATTTAGAGACCAATTTTCAGGATAAACCTGACAATTTTAGAGAGATCATATCTGGGCTAGTACAACCTTGACAATGTCAATTAACGAGTGCTTGTGCCCTTTAAAAAAAAAAAATTCAGGAGCCTTTCAATTAAATGCTGCTTAAACCAGAATTAGCTGTGTTATGATTGTGATTTGCTGTTTAATTATAATTGGTGATTCACAGTCTCATTATTTCAGTACAGGATAAAAAGCTTTAATGCATTAATCAGTTCTTAACTGGGCTAAAGCGATCCTGCTCTTCCCATTTTCCTCTCACTTTGCAGACTTCAGGTAATTTCATATCACATTAAACTCCTTGCAAAAGATCTAATACAATTTGCAAGGTCTGACTACAGTAATTTTCCATTTCTATTTGGCGTGCTCTGATCTCATAATAGTCCCAAAATATGGTGTATGTATCATAGTTCATGATGAATGAAATGAGCCAATCAGGATATTTTGGTACCTTTGCTTATGTCGGGGCTAGTGGAAAACTGCAGTCAAAAGCTCTGAAAGACGTAGAAAATATTAGTAAAATTGTACAGAATTTTCCCAGTTTTTGCAGAGATTTTTTGTTTACATTGCCGTAATGCAGTCTACTAACCTCTCACATATTTGCTCTTTGTCACCTGAATCATGCCATTTGCCCATTTATGTCAATAGATAGTAGACATATGCTGGCAAAAATCAGCTCACCAGGTCAGCCATTAATAAATGGCTCTGATAGAGAGTTTTTCGTTTCATCAGTAGATATAGACCACTTTACGTTCAGGGACCGGGACATGGACAGATGAACCTCAGGGTTGGAGCTGGTGTCAAGAGTCAGGAGTCCAAGGCCAGAGTTCGAGGCCAGGTGCCAGAGCCAAGGGTCAGGGCTGAGGTCAGGAGTCGGCACCGAGGTGCAGAACCGGGTTACCTGGAGTGAGGCAAGGTGGACGCAGGCCTGGGTGCTGAGGGCAGGAGCAAAGCTGGGAACAAATAGGCACAGGAGCTATCACAGTGAGGGGCAAATGTTTTGAGCAGCCAGTAAACTGCTGCTGCTGCTGGGTTTAAGAACAAGCCTGCCAGCTTCCTCAGCCCAGGTGTGCTCATTAGGCTGTCAGGAGATTGGGTAGGCACAGCTGCAGGGCCTTATTCCTGACATTTACAAGGTATCATCATCCTCATTTTATAGATGGGTAACAGGAAAAGAGCAGGGAAGTGATTTGCTCTAAGTCACCCAGCAGGCTATTGGCATAGCCAGGAATGGAACCCAAGTCTTCTGAGTCCCACTCGGGTGCTCTAATTGATAGGCAACACTGCCTCTCCACTATTAAGCATCTCTGTGCAGAAAAATGGGTAAGACCCTAGCCTAAGGGCCAGACAGTATCTGGTCCCTGCATGGGTGTACAGGTGAAGGAGGACGCCAGGAGCCTTCCATTCCCTTTGCAAGGGCCAGGGACAACAGCATTCCTTGTGCAAACAGGGAAGGAGGAAATGTGGCTATGGTCCTGTCCCACCTTTGTGCCAGCCCAAAGAATGGCCTGGGTGCCTGGTGGTGAGTAGGCTGCACAATGCTAAAGGATAGTGGAGCCTACCTACCTGGTGTATGCACCCAGGAGGCCAGGGAAGGAGTGTGCCCACAATAAACATACTTACATGCTTTCTATACAAAAAGTGATATTCAAAGTATGTTATTAAGGTTGCAAAGTCAGGCGCACAAGTTGGGGGAAAGCCAGAATTAAGGTTACATATGCAGACTCTTGGTGTTTGCATTACAATAGTCAGTCATTGATTACATGATACTGTTATGGAACAGTCCCTCGTTCAGTGCACAGGATGGAGGGTGCACAGGGAATGGATCAGGGTAGCGTAATGAATGAGGTTGTTGTATGTAGGACTTTACTCGTTGACTGTAGAGGTTGGAAAGCATGTAGAAAATGAGGTAGGGGACTACAGGGAGAGAAAGTATGGTTTGGGGACTAAGAAAGTTAAATCTTTCCCAGACAGAATCAGCCCAGTGTGCATCGTATTAGACCAAAGACTATTTTAAAGGTGAGAAAGGATCTATTTTGTCTGTATCCCATCTGGAGACTCAGTTCTGTGTAGGATGTTGATAGAAGACTCCGGGAAGCATGCTCAGTTCAAACAGAGCATTGAGCAATTTGAGAATAATTCAGAGTGCAAGGGGTGAATTTCAAATGCTTATAACTCAACCAAATCTAAATAGATTTTCATGGGGATAGCAAAAGGCAGCTCCCTGGCCCCAGGAATTCCCTCCTACCAAATTTAAAAAATCCTGCTGCAATCTATGGAGGCACTAGAACACTTAAAAATGGCTGGATTTTTCTTCTTATAATGGGAAATGTTTAATAATAAAATAATACACAAGCTCATCTTGGGATGAGCTCTTTATGGATAACACACACCTGCTTTGTGTGTTTTTAGTTTGCTTGGTTGTGGTATTAAATGCTCTCGGGTTCCTTCATATCACAAACTTGTTCTATGAACTGGAGGTCATTTTTACACTGTAAGTTCACTAATTTATATATTGTTTATGTAGGGTTTTCTCAACCCTTTAAGTAACTTGGACTTCATTTCTCCGATGTTCTTTCCCCACCTATCATTGATATTAGTGAGAAGGAAGACCAAGGCTGTCATGTCAGTGTCAGAAAAAAGGGGTTTTTTATATCCTATTTAATATGTTATATATTTATCATGTCACCAATAGACAAGCATAAGGTTGTGGTCTTATAATCGATCCTACCTGGCCTACTGCTCCTTTATGTCATCCATGTCAGTTAACAAGATTATCTTATGTTTTTTATATCTAGTATAGAGCTATTTCTATGATAATTGCTAGGTAGAGCTGAGCAAAAACTATAATTGTGAATTGTAAAACTGTGAATATTTCTTTGAATTAAAAAAAAAATTTACATTGATCTTGTTTATATTCCTTTTGCGTTCACTTCATGTGACTATTCAGCAGAATGCATTTACTGGCAGGGATGTTCACAGAAACAGCAAATTTTAAGCCAATATTGGGGAATAGTCTTGAAAAGTTTGTTTTGAATTCTCAACTCCGAATATGCATTTCAGAGTCCTGATTCCAAAAGCTTCCGTCATTCAGTCAGGAATAGATCATGTGACCTAAGCACCCGATCAAAACAGCTTGAGGTTTGTCTATAGAATGCTTGCAAAGTACTGCAAGTGAATGAAGAACAGGCCAAGCATAATTCATATGAGTTATTCACTAAATAACTTCAAACAGCAACATTTGAGCAACTTGTGATCTGCTCATGACAGGGAAAATTTGTGAACAGAGGTGAAATTCATAAAATGAATGATGCATTATGAATTATTCAGCCAGCTATTCTACTTAAGCATAAGATTTCCACCGGTGGGGTGGGGCGGTGGGGGGTGAAGGAGTTGGACTCTTTTAAAGATAACAATACTTTTAAACAGCAAGTTAGTGGCAGAACTGAAATAGAATCCAAGACAACTGGTTCTTAGTCTTGGTCTCTATTCGCTGAACTACCTGAATCCCCCTATCCTACAGTGACAGCATCTCAGCATCTCACCTGGATCTCCAGTAGAGAATTCCATTGTATTTTCCTCACCTTTGTCATTAGAGTAACAAACATTGTTTCTTAAACTGAGCACTTCAGAACAGAGTTACTGGTTGGTGATCCCAATGTAACCATGTGATTTATAAAGAGCTGAGAAAGTTTATCTCTTTGGATTTACAGAAACATGCTGTCATGAAAACAGATTGCTGCTATTGTAAATATCATGGGGTGCATGACATAGATGAGACTAAAGATGAAGCTGTCCTGAGATTATTTATGTATCTATCTATCTTATATGGCCATCACCTCTGTAGTATTTTAGCTCCTCAAAGTATTTATAAATCGAAATAACAAATAAAAGATACTGAGAACAATTGTTTAGAAGGACACTGTATATTTTCACTAGTCTCAGTGGCGTCATGATTCCTTTGCATTCTGCTTTATTGGCATGAATACTTTGGTGTCTATTCTCTTCTTCTTTCAGCTATGGGATGCAATTAATTCATATGAAATTGCATACCAAAAGGGCATGTTTTGATGGCTTGTCATATATAATCTTACATTGTGTTGGCTTTGAAGTTTCTACTTCCCACACCCAACTTAGGGTAATGCGGATGTTGTTGGCCTTCATCACATGATAAATACTAGAAACAGTATGTAAAAGTATGGAAATCATAACCATTATTTTATCTAGGGAAATTCAGTTTTCAAGCCATATAGCTGCTTTTTCTTTAAAGAAGAAAACATCTACTTTTCAGAATTACTTAGTACAATATAATATAGAGATGCTCTGATTATCTTCTTGATATCTACAACACCATCTTTGCATACCATAGAAAAGGTGAGCAGAAATCTGCATTTCCAATTTCCACTGACTTCAATGGGGCCAGGATTTCAACACATTAACATTTTGACACACAGATGGAATTAATCACCATATTTCTAGTGGCTCCATCCAACATTCCAGTGGAGGGGAGGGATGGGAAAAAATTCTGAATTTGGATCACCTTGGGAGAACTGAAGGTCAGTCCCCTACCTTCTTGCCCAATGGAATCTCCTAAAATCAGCACTCCTGAATTCATATCTGACTTGACTGCAAAATAGAGTGGCAGGAACATCTAAAACTCACAGCATTTGTGCTATATTTGAAAACCCATTCTTAATTAGCAAGTATTCACAAAGGCCGACTGAGTTCTTTCCTTTGATTACAGCCATGTCTGGGAAAAGGGCATTAGGTTTCCTCTTCATGCTGAGCTTGAAGGCAAAAGTGAATAGTCTCAGGCCTGGTCTACACTGGCAATGGAAGATGATGTGACACCGCTTACGTCGACCCCGAAAGTATGTGTCTTTACTGGCACGTAAGTTCCGTCAATTTAAAGTGCAGTAAAAGTCGACCTAATAAAACCACTTCTGCAAGTGGCATAGCACTGAATTCAAATTCCATGGGTCAAATCTGCATCAGTGTAGGCAGAGCGCAATGTAAATTGATGCCATTGGCCTCCGGGAGGTATCCCATAATGCCCCATTGTGACCGCTCTGGACATTTGCGCTTTGCTGTAATGTGTCCATGTAAACAGAAAATAGTTCCCCTCCTCAAGCCCTGGGAAATTTTGAATTTCCATTTCTGGTTTAGACAGCGTGGAGAGAGCTTTGTAGCGGAACTGCTCATGGCAACTGCACAGCCCAAACGCTCTCCAGCTTGGAGTCAACCAGAGGTCTTGGATCTCATCAGTCTGTAGGGTGAAGTCTGTTCTGGCTCAGCTCCAAGCCAGCAAAATAAATTAAGATATATACGAGAAGACGTATCGTGGCATGTTGGAGAAGGGGCACAACAGGGATGTGCAGCAGTGCCATGTTAAGATCAAAGAGCTGAGGCAGGCTTATTAGAAAACTAAGGAAGCTAACAGTCATTCTGGCTCCTCACCCAAAACATACTGCTTTTACGAGGAGCTGCATGCAGTTCTTGGCGATGAGCCCACCACTGTGCCATCACACAGCATCGATACCTCTGAAGAATCCCAGTCCAGGACGAATGAGGAGGACTCTGTGGATGAGGAGGATGAGGAGAGCAGGGAACAGGAGAGCGGGGTATCCATCATTCCTGAGAGCCAGGACCTGTTTGTTACCCCAGAGCAATCCAGCCACACACAGGACAGCAGGACTGATCGAGATGCAGGGGAAGGCACATCTGGTGAGTGTGTGTGGCAAATCTTTTTTTTTTTTTTTTTTTTTGCGGTTATGTCCCCAGTCCAGCTTCTTAGAAGGAGTTCGTGTTTTTGAGGAGAGGGACTTACTGTGTGGTGGCAAACTTCAGTGGAGGGTTACTCCTGGAACAGACTATGTGCAGAGGTATGCTTGAAGAATCCTCTGTGGATATCTCAAGGTAACTTTCATGTAGGTAATCTGTTAACCTTTACAGAAGGTTTCTGGGGAGGGCAGTCTTATTTCTTTTGCCACGATAGGATACTTTTCCCCACCACTCTGCTATTAAATGAGCAGGCATCAGTGCGCAACACAGCATAGCAGCATAAGGGCCAGGCCTGTACCCCAATGCTTACAGCAAATCTTCCCTTTCTGTCTGCATTACCCTCAGGAGACTAATATCACACATGGTAACCTAGGGAAGATGGCGCAAGTTTAAAGTACCTGACAAATACAGTCACTCCATTTTATTCCTCTGCCATAGACGGGGTCCCTGGGCACCTCCCCAAGACTATTGCTAGTCTTAGTACTATTGCAAAGGGCATTATGGATCAGGACAGTAGTTGCCCTATGTTTTTTGCCGCTACAATTCACCCACAGTGTTCTCTAATCTGTTCTGCACACCTCCTCCCAAACCGGTCTTTAGTATGTTACAGGGGAGCTCGGTGATCCCTCTCCTTGCTCAAGTGTGGATTATGGATTTTAGTGCTAATGGAGCCTCTCTATAGTAGATGCAAGGGCCCTTTGCTTACCATGTCTGTAACACCATCCGACCCTTCTGAGATGTACAGAATGGAATGCGGATCTGGCTTAGCCTTGTGAACATGAAGGGGAGCACTTTTTACATTGTAACATTTCCTTTACTACTTTGGGTCAGCTAACAATGGCAAATTATGCTTTGCTTATCTTATGGTAGATACCATGACCTTCGGTCCCCCTTGCTGAACTCCAGCTGCAAGACTTTCCCAGATTAGGAAACCGGAGAAAAAAAATGAGGGATGACATGTTCAGCTAACTAATGAATGCCTCTATGGCTGCTGGCACAGAGCTCAGAGCCTGGAGGATGTCCTTGTCTGAAAAACTAGACATGGACATGGAACACAGAAGATCTGCACAGGAGCAGGAGTGTGATATGCAACAGGAGATGGTGCGTATTATGAGGGATCAGTCCAACATGCTGAGGCATCTGATAGAGCTCCAGGAAGAGCAGCAGCAGGACAGACTCTCTCTGCAGCCCCTCCAAAATTCTCTGCTGCCTACCGATTTGTTATTAGCCCCCACCCCCAAGCAGTCTAGGAGGAGACTGAGCGGGGTGCAGTACGTGATGTACTCCACACCGGTGGAGGTGAGCAGAAGGACACAACGGCCCCTTTAAGAACTGCACGTAAACACAGTTGCTTGCACAGCGACACTTTACAATGTGAAGTTATCCTCCTTTCTCCCCACTAAAATGGGTCACAAATAAAACTTTGTAGCATTAAAAACATCTGTCTTTATTCATTCATAGCTTGGGTGGGGAGAGAAGGGAAGGGAGCCGCTGGAGTGAGAGTAGGGTGGGGGGAGGGCTGAGAAATAAAGGCACAGCACAGGCATACGTTACTGCAGTTCATTGCAAAACCGGTTTTTCAATGCTTTCTGAAGCCGAAGTGCTCTGCGGTTTGCTCTGAGCGTAGTGCTGGAATCTGGCTGCTCAAAATTTGCAGCTAGCCTATCAGCCTCCATGGCCCAACCCTGTGGGAACTTTCCGCCCTTTGTTTCACACAAATTATGGAGCATACAGATTTAACTGATTAAATGTTCTTTTCACTGATGTCAAGCCTAGTAAGCAGACATCTCCATCTGACTTTTATACAGCCAAATGCACATTCCACAACCATTCTGCACTTGAATGGTCCTTCTTGTTGTCATTGAAATGGTCCTTCTTGTTGTCCAGGTGCCCAGTGTAGGGCTTCATTAGCCAAGGGAGCAAGAGGTAGGCAGGATCCCCCAGGATCACTATTGACATTTCCACATCCCCAACGTTTATTTTTTGGTCAGGGAAGAAAATGCCTGCCTGCATCTTATTGAATAGACCCAAGTTCCTAAAGATGCGCGTGTCATGCGCCTTTCCAGACCACCCCACATTGATGTCAGTGAAATGTCCCCTGTGATCCACAAGGTCCTGCAACACCATTGAGAAGCATCCCTTCTAGTTTATGCACTCTGTGGCAAGGTGGGCAGGTGCTAGGATAGGGATACATGTGCTATCTATTGCCCCCCACACAGTTTGGGAACCCCATTGCAGCAAACCTGTCCACTTCGTCGTGCACATTTCCCAAAGTCACTACCCTTCTTAGCAGAAGCCTACTGATGGCCATGCACACTTGCATCAAAGCAGCTCCAACAGTGGATTTACCAACTCCAAATTGATTCCCAACTGACTGGTAGCAGTCTGGGGTTGCCAGCTTCCACAGAGAGATGGCCATTCACGTCTCCATTGTCAAAGCTGGTCTCAAGCGAGTATTCACGCGCTTCAAGGCTGGGGACAGTGCACAAAGTTCAAAGAAAGTGGCCTTTCGCATATGAAAATTCTGCTCATCATCCCACACCTTCATAATGTTGCAACCCCACCAATCTGTGCTTGTTTTCTGGGACTAGAACCGGCGCTCCACAGACTGAAGATGATGCATGACAGCCTGCAGCAAACGGGAATTGTTCCGCTCTGTGGCTTGTAGCAAGGGTGCCCTCAGCAACATCGTTATTTTCCGTGCTGTGGCTCTTCCCTCGCCTTTGAAAATACTGCAGGATAAGCCGTAAGGTATTTGTGATGCTCACTATGATAGTTCAGAGCTGGGTGGGCTCCATGTCTCTCCAGCAATGGCATGCACGTGGCATAGAAAAATGGTGCGAAAAGGCGTTTGCAGTTTGTTTGGGACAAGAAGGGAGGGGGAGGGAGCACGTTGTATCATGGGAGGACGACAAGCTTCCCAAAAGCCTCTGCAGCTAGTTGTACTGTGGGATAGCTACCCATGGTGCACTGCTTTGAAGGTCAACCCAAACATGGCGAATGGGGATACAAGAGCCCGGCGCAAGGAGCATGGTGTAATCACACTCCTTCGACTTCTAAAATTCGGGCGGTGAAAGTCGATTTAAAGTAAATCGACTTCAATATGGCAGTGTAGACTTCCCCTCGGTGCAGTCTTGCTTTACTAATAACAGATATTCTGACTGGAGGGGGGTGGTTTGAGAACTCAGTGTCTTTTTGCTAGTTTGTTTTCTGATTAAAGAGTTTCAGAATGCGGTTTTACTCTATTCTATTATCTTCTAACAGGTGCTGGCTCAAATTCAAATTTTAAAAAAAATTACTTCACCAAAACCAGAGCTTAATCAGAACCAGAATCCCTTCTGATTCTTCCATTGCTAATTCATACAGTAGTAAAGAATACTTCCTTCAATTAGGTGCAATCATCATATAATTTACAATTGAGTTAACTCGTTAGAAATAATGGATTACAGAATGAACTTTACAATGGAATAAATGTCTCGCCTCATGCAAGAGATGCAGAGGTAAAGCTAAACCCTTCGATGCAAGCAAATGCCAAACAGCTTATTGGGGAAGGGAGGAAATACTTATTCTACGTACACATTAATTGTGTGACCAGAACATATTTCTGTAAAAGAGATATCAGACCTCTGTGACATTTCAGATATCCGCTTTTCTGAACTGCCCAAGTAACACTTCCTTGCTCTCCATATTGTCAAGAGAGATGGCAGCTTTTCAGGACTAGAACCAGCATGAGCCCTTGTAGGCTATTGGTTGATGTAGTAGAAAGAGAGAGCCTGAGACATGAGGCCTGGAAGAAGAGGCCTGATAGGAGGCCTAAGATGTGATGTTTATTTCGCAAACGTCATTGGTTTTAAAAGATTTCTTTTGGCAAATAGCCACTTCTCCTGTTTTGCTGCTAGACATAATTACATTACCTTTTAGACCCCTTTACACTGGTTGTGCCTGTGTAAAGGGGAGCCTAAATGAAGACGAAAATCAGGCTCTCCATGTGTTATGTGAAGCTATTTCAGTTTAATCCTCATGCACATCATCCACTGAATGGAAAGGGAGTAAGGGCAGGGATAGGTGGTCTCATATTGGTTGGCCTTTAGTAACTTACCCTGTAGAAGCAAATTGCGTTATGCTACACTGAATGTGTTTCCTCTGTTTCCTCCTGCACCTCATAATCCTCACTCAACCCTCACTAGCAAATCATTCTCATCTCAACCAAGCCGATGCTTGTTTTGTGTTTGGAGTTACAGGAATACTCACACTTTGGAACTTTGCCACGCAGCTTCAAGGAGCTTAAAATATTAGAACTCTTTCCACAGTGCAGTTGGGGATGTTTATCATTAAAGTGTGTGTGGGGGAGGGGGGGTAACATCACCAAAGAGGCTTGGGAAACTAACACGTGTCCTGTCTCTCTCCATTCTGCTAGCACTATTTGACTCCTTATTTGGTTTTACCCTTCTATAACTGGCATTACTGAGAATATAGTGCCTGTGCACAAGGGATGTGTATGTTTGAACTGGCACAAGTTGCAAGTGAAATGAGTCCTTTGATATCCTCCACTTTGGCTAACGGTGGGTGAGTGTCTGGCATCCCCATGTATGCCAACTTCCAGGCAGGGGTGACCTTCAGACCCCTCAAAGCCTACCTTTGGAAGATCTAGAGAGGCAGAGAAGAATCTCAGCTTGCATAAGAAAAGTAAGTTTCTTATCTTTTTCCTTGCAAAGGTAACCTTGAAAATGTAATTAACATGCTGCAAAGTGATGTGAACCAATCAAAAGTGATGGAAGAAACAAGAAGCTGGGCTTCACTGGGAGGACCTGAAGATTACCCCCATCACAAGACAGAAATAGAAAAACATATTTATTATGTAGACTGAGTCAGTTGAGTGTTTGGGGTGCATCTCAAAGAATCATCTCACTAACCTCCCCTAAAATTCAGAGGTTGCCCCAGTGCAAAGAGGTGTGAATAATGGTGAACAGGATTTGTTTACCCTTGGGAGGAAGATAGCAAAAAAGTGGCTTTGACCTGAATTACCCAGAACTGCGAATGCTTATTCAGCTTTGAGGAAGCACAGCCTACATGGTATGTGTGTGCATGGAAGTTGGGGATATGTGGGTGATTCCAGGGTGTGAGTAGACATGGGTATCAGGTAGTTAGCTCTGTGAAAATCCTGAAAACAGTGACAGCCTAAACTCCACTGAGCTACAGCTCTAAGAAAGCCAATCCATTAGCTGAGCTGGGACTTCTCATTTTTAAGTTGTTATCAAAGAAATTGTTCCAAATATTACAGCATTACCGTACAGTGCAGTCTCATGGTAACAGCTTGAATGTTTTCCTGTGTAATCCTGCAGTGATCTGTATTGCAAAACCATTGTTTCTATGCGTAAATTCTTGCTCCCTATAATAGGAACAGTCTATATTATAGGAAGTATGTTACTGCTTGAATAGGATGCCTGCACACACCTCATGCCATGCTAAATGCTACTGAATTTTATATCAATCCTTAGTAATGGGAAAGCTTTACTCTTTGCACCATGTCAGGAAGGCAGAAGCCAGATCCTCAGATAGCGTCAAATGGCACAGCTCCATTGAAATCAGTCTGCTCGTCAATTTTTCTACTGCCAGCTTTTACCTGGAGTCAGCAGCAAAACCCCCATTTTTCATTTGTTACCCAAACCTTATGCAACAGAAAAGGCAGGCATTGCCGCTTGGACTTTCTTCCATGCCAGGATTATTAGCCACTTTTAACCCTGCACAATTAGATTAATAACCATATGTCATTTTAAAAAAAACCCAACAAACTCTGGACTTCAGAACTGCCACTTATATCTAGCTATGATGATGAAGCAAGGAATGTCCTTCAAAAGCACAGCCAGTTGTATTCCATGAATAGCCATGGGGGGGGAAGTGAAAACCTGCATTGTCAGCGCTTTCCTTCCCTGGAGGGTAAGGTTCAATAAACCCAGTCCTAGAAATAGGAAATAATGGGCAGGATAATTATGTGGAAGGACCAAAAAAAGCATTAATGACTGACACTTGTTTCTCCATGTATATTTAAGCAAAGTATGAATGTGTATATAATTGCTTGCTAACACAAATCGGAGACTAATTCTTCACTGTCTTGCTGCAGATGTATTGTTATTTCAGTGTCCAGTGTTATTGCCAAATGTTATCCTGAGTGCAGTTTGAGTGATCAGTAATTCATTAATCTGAGCGAATCAGTCAACGCGTTTTATTGAGGTTGCATATCGTTAGCATGTCAGTCAGCTTGATTCAGTTTGGCGGGCCAACCCTGAGAAGACATGCTGCTAGTTCCCAGGCTGTACTTTCATTATTGCTCCCTCAATCCAAGCAAATAAATAAAAACACAGACTGACTACGTTGCCAAATTCTGTGGCTCCACTTTTAGGGGCAGATCCTCAGTTGGTGGAAACTGGCCTCAGTGATGATTATGTGATTTACACCAACAGGGTATCTGGCTTCATTTTGGTTTTTAGCTCTGGTTAGCTAATTCTTGCCTTTGGGTGTGTGTAACCCTTGTACTCCTGAAAGTGAGTCGCTAGTAACACTGCAATAGAACCATACCATCGGCCAACTTCCCCTTCATCTAGTCCTCATGCCTTAATCTCTAATATATTAGCTTTGTGCTGCTCTCCCATTGCAAAACTGCAGGATCCCCATTTGATAGAGGAGTCCTTCATGATGTAGAACCTCTGTAACAGCTCCAGTGCCACCCTCCCCCACTCCCTGCGGGCCACTGGCACAGGAGGTGTGTTCTGGGCTCTCTTGTGCACAGCTGATCCATGACTGCTGAAATGGCCCCTGGGAGTCATGAGTAGCCAACATAGATCAGCCTCCAGGATGTTCTAATTTATGCTGGAGAGCAAACTGGTGCAAGGGTGTCCTGAGGTTCAGGGGAATGTAAAGTTGGCTTAAAGCCACCTTTGCACCCCACATCTGGAGTGGCACTGAATGCTTTTGGCTTACAGCCCAAGATCTGGCCTCTCAAGTCACGGCTGCTGTGTAATATCCTTGCCAGTCTAAATCAAACTGCATATCTTGCTGAATTGTGTGGCAGTTTGGTGGTGCAGATACATTTTTCTTAGAGACGGAGATGAGACCACCAAACTCATTTATACTTGTGGTCTCTTCAGCATTTGAATCCAAGTCGCCAGAGGTGAATGACTTTTACATATGCTTGCTGTGTGATAAAATT
This sequence comes from Emydura macquarii macquarii, assembly GCF_026122565.2. NCBI lineage: Eukaryota > Metazoa > Chordata > Testudines > Chelidae > Emydura > Emydura macquarii. Next base: position 21,738,989 of record NW_027132559.1, read on the forward strand.
ACAGGCAAACAACCAAGAAAACACAAAGATCGGGGAAGTGATTTAATTGTTTTGTTTTTGTTTTTGCAAAGGGCATGTAGGATGTACATAATCTATTTGTGGTTTGGTTCTCATTCACCCTGTGGCCGTTTGACACCACTATCACAGTGTAAAGGAGTCTTAAAATGGGTGAATATTACATTTATATACACTTAAAGGTCCCTTTATGCTGCCAGAGTGGTGTATAAGGAAAATAAGAATCAGGTCCATAACATTCACCTCCTCTCATTTTCTTATTCACACACTTTTCTTTACAATGGACAGTTTGAAATCATTTTCTTTTACCATATCCCAGTAGATGCTGTATTACCAGTTCTAGTGCAATTCCCAATCATCAGTATAGGAACTACTTGCTCAAACCAGTAATATTTTACTACCAGTAAAGGAATAAAGAAAACTTTTTAACTGTGTCATTTGTACCAATCCCTTACAAGGTTTTGTAACAGCCATTGAAATGCAATATATTTTACATTAATATAAAACAGAAAACTTTTAAACTCATTTACTCCACCTCTATAATTTAAGAGGGCACAGTTTCACTTAATACACACAATTTGGTTTTGTCACATTTTTCCTTCAAGATGAGGCTTTTGCACTTAAACATTGCAAAATATTGCTTTTTATGTTTATAAAAGTCAGATGATTTTGAGCAGACCAAAATTCAGTGTCCTGTAATGTGCACCCCTTTTGAATTTTTGGGCTCTGGAAATAAGTGTTGAAAAGAGACGGTAACCAGTTGTATAAAGTGCTGACATTATATTTTACCATTTTATTATATAATTAAGGTGTGCATTTCCATTACTGAAAGCCAACTCGAGGCAAACTAAGACCTGCAGTTAAAAGGAGAATTGTCTCCCATGAAGGAATTATAGAAATTTCAGTTATCCAGTCCATTCCTCTTCTAATGCAACATTTCTCCCTATAAATTCTCCATTGCTTTGTCCAGTCCTGTTTTAAATGACTTGGTGGACAGGGATTCTCAAACCTCCTGTGGAAGAGTGTTGTACAGGAGCTAACTGCGACATGCAGGGATCATACATACCATAAGGACATAGAGTCTGATTCTCCATTCATACCAGTGTAAATCAGGAGTAAGACCACTGAGGGTTTGCACCAGTTTAAAGATGGACTAAGGAGGGAAGAATCAGGTCCTTGAAGTATATGGCTCTCAGTTTCTGACAGAAATCCCGTGGAAATGCAGCCTTGGAACTAGGGTAGTACATCAACCCTCCTCTCTCCCTCCCGTTGGGATATGACTGTTGGTTGGCACTTCCCTTTCTTACTTCCTTCTAGTTTAGACAAACGATGCTGGCACCACTAATTACCTGCTTTCTTTTTTCCAAATCTTTCTAGCATGTGTATTTCTTTCTATTAGAGTCAAATGTCTGCCTTGCATTTTTACTTGAACCATTTGATCTATCAATTAATAAGCCTTTAACCAAACACTGTAAAGAAGGGGACAATTGGACAAGCCTTTGCATTTGGCTGGAATCTTTAAGACTCACTGTGAACAGCTGGACTCTTTACAGTCCTTGGGATGCTGATTAAATGAAAATAATACATGGCAGAAAAAAGCTAAATCATTTGAACTTCACAAGTTATAGCCTAGAGCCATTTCACTACAGCTCATTAGGGAGTTTATGTTTATAATGTAATGCCTTTAAATAGATTTGATTTTTCTAAACAGGCTTTTGTAAATCAGAACTTTCCCAGGGGGCTAACCTAGTGCAAGCTATTCCAGTTGTGGAATAGATCCTGATTGAATAGGCTGAAGTACAGAAGAAATGCTTCACTTAAAAATGCAGAGTCCTGTGCATTGTAATTACTTGTAGGTTTAGGAATGCCACAGCCATATAAGGGAATAGGAAAATAATACCCATATGAGGTATAAATAATACCCAGTACCCTTGTGATGTGTCCACAGTATTGCGAACTCCAAGCATTCAAAATCATGAATGAGGCCTCCAAAACATTGTAAAGTTGGCTTAAAAATCATGAGGTTTTTTTTTTAAAGGATAAATGTGAGGTACTTTTGATTTGCCTTCTGGCTTTTGAACATTTAGGGCTCACATTTTCAAATTTGTTTCCACAACAAGGGTTAGCAACTTACTTTTTTAAAAAAAATGAAAGCATAGACTCTGTTGTGTTCACCTGACTCCTGTGTGTAAGGCTTCAAGAAAAACATAGAGACTCTCAGTAAAATCAAGAGTTGGCAATATTGATTCACAACAAAAGCATAGTGAAATAAATTAATGAAAAAGGTCATTCTGCACTCCTTTATACAGATGCAGAGTTGGACCCATATAACCAATATGTTGCTGATAGATGACTGAGACAAAGTGGGTGAGATAATATCTTTTATTGGACCAACTTCTGTAGGTGAGAGAGACAAGCTTTTGAGCTTACACAGAGTTCTTCTTCAGGTCTTCTGGGAAAGGTACTCTAGCTAAATACAAGGTGGGACAGATTGTTTAGCGTAAGTATTTAATACATATTTCAAGGGATCATTCAAGGTGAAGTGGCCTATTAACACCCCACCAGTGATGGGGGAAAGGAAGATGGGGAGGGGGCGAAAGAGCAACTGAGGGGCAGGTGGCAGGGTGTATAAATCAACTTTTGAAGTTCAACTTTTGAAGTTGTTTGGCAGATTTCCTTTGAGAATGAGGACTGAGAGGTCCGATATAAAGAAATCGTTTTGTGAAAAGTGTTCACCCATGGGTGATATGGTTTTTTTGTCTTTTATCATTTTCCTGTCATTTTATAAGTAAATACATAGTTTATAGTGATAAATATCAGAACATACTGTTAATAGTATAGTTCTGGTTGTTCTTTCCCCTCTTTGTTATTTTACTCTCCCCCCCCACCCCAAGCACTTTAATTTTCCTGCCTTTTCCCTATCGGGGTTCCTTCCCGTCCCAACAGGGTATTCCCAGTTCACGGAGCTTCAAGAAGTGCCTCCCTTGCAAGGAGGCAATTCCAATTGCAGACCAGCACTCTAAGTGCATTCACTGCCTCAGGGAAGGCCACACCAAGCAAAAGTGTAGGCTCTGCCAGCAACTCTGACCACATTCCCGCAAGGACAGAGAGCTTAGGCAGAAGATTATCTTCATGGAAGCAGCTCTCAGACACCCACACGATTCACTTTGTGAGCCCCCAGGCAGGTGTGAGTCTTCTCCATAGCTCTCTACATCTAAGGGCTTGGGATTGAAGAAGCAGGCTGCTGACCCCTCTCACAAGTCATCTAAGAGGACAGCAGGAAGTTCTCAAAGTGAACCCTGAGCTAGATGTAAGCAATCTCCAACTCACTCGGTATCTTTGGCACCGTCGGCAATGAGACCCTCACAGGCCAGTACCCATGGCTCACGGAGACCGCCAACAGCTGGCACCACTGACATACCCAAAGACTCAAAGGGCACAGGCACCAAGTCACCAGCACCTGGAGACAGGAGTAAGCACTCCATTAAAAAGACGATCCCGATACACGAATCATCATCTGTACCATCACTGACGCCTCATCCGGCACTGGAGTGATCAGCACGGACAAAGTCCCTGTACTCCTGGCACCACTGCCTACACCAGGACAGCCAGTACTGATGGAATTCCACCACTCTGGTGACCTCTGCATATTGGGCACACTGGGATCCCCACTTCTCAGCACCAGGACCTCCGCACCGAGTCTCCACTCGGCATGGGAATTGTCGTCGCTGCCGTGCCACACTCCCCAACACTCTAGTGGGAGTTCAGACAGTGAGCAGGAGGAAGATACTTCACAGTACTCCTCTCAGGCTCTGTTTGGTGCTCAGAACTAACAAGGCCCATACCTACAAATGGCCCCACCACAGCCATCATGGTATGGCCACTCCTGAGAACCACTGCGGCGCTCTATGCCACCTCCACCCCAATGACCCTATTGGGACCCATAGGCATCATATCATCCACAGACCTTTCAAGCTCTGAGCCTTGCCCGAAAGCCCTCGAGACACAGTCCTTCAACTGTGGGTCTTGAGTTTCAGAAGCTCCACAAGACATTTTCGAGGAACAGAAGGGTAGTGCTGAGGAAGAGGTAACCCCGAGGGCCATATCCTTCTCCTCTCCTGAAGAAGCTATCATGCTTTCACCACTATCTCTGGTGGATGACTTTTGCCTCTTCCAGGAGCTGACAAAAAGGGTGGCAGACACCCTCAAGATACGACTGGAGGAAATCAGGGACACTCATCATCAGCTCCTGGACATCCTCCACTCCTTATCCTCCTCCAAGATCATCTTCCCAATTAATGAGGCTATCTTGGACTCAGTGAGAATGGTCCAGCAAACCCCAGCGTCAGTAGCACCAACCTGTAAGAAGGCAGACAAAATCCCTGCAGAGGAATCTGAATTTCTCTTCTCCCACCTGCCATCCAATTCTATTGTGGTAGATGCCATTCCACTCCCGCGGCCGTCAACACCGGTCAAGGACTACTCCATGCAACCAAGATTGGAAATGCCTGTACTTGTTCGGCAGGAAGGCATATTCCTCGGCCACCCTCCATTTTCATATCGCCAACTACCAGGTCCTCATGGCAAAATATGATTTATATCAACTATCCAAAATTGTCTGACTTTATTGAATGGGTACCAGAGTCAGATTGGGACCAATTTAAGGCAATCTTATAGGAGGGGCAGGAAGTAGCAAGGACATTGCTGCAATCTGCCTTCGACGCCGCTGACACAGCATGGAGGTCCATCTTCATGGCGGTGGTTATGCAATGAGCATGATGGCTCCACCTCTCGGGTTTCCCAAAAGAGGTGCAGTCTACTGTGGAGGACCTCCCCTTTGAGGGCACAAGGCTCTTCGCAGAAAAGACTGATGCCTCTTTTCACATCTTGAAGGATTCCAGGGCTAGACTCTGGTCATTGGGTATCTACACGCTGGGACAAAAACGACAATTTAGTGCCCAATCCCAACATAGACCATATATGTCACAATACCAACCCCAACGACACAACAATCTGCAAAGGAAAAAAGGGAAATTTCACAAATGCAAAATACCAAGCCTGCAATCGTCATCGATCCAACCTTCTTCATCCAAACACGAATTTTGACAGGCAGGTCGAAGCGCTACTAGACCATTCCCCTCCAATTGATATAGCTGACCAATGAGTCATACCCATTTGGTCACCGATTGGCAGCATTCAGCAGTGCCTAGGAATGCATAACATCGGACCGATGGGTCCTAGAGATAATTCGAACTGGGTACGCCATCCATTTCATCTCCCTATCCTGTCCACAACGCTCTTCCCCGTCCCTCTTCAGAGATCCTTCTCAGAAGACTTTATTATGAGAAGAAGTCAATGGTCTCTTCCAGCTAGGTGCCATAGAACCAGTACCTCAACATCTGAGAGGAACAGGGTTCTACTCTTGTTATTTCCTAATACTAAAGAGGAAGGGAGATTGGAGACCCATACTAGACCTCAAAGCTCTGAGCAAGTTTGTCAAGGCTCAAAAGTTCAAGAAGGTCTCTTTATCGACAATCATTCCAGCATTGGAACAGGGAGACTGGTTTTTCAGCTCTCAACCTTCAGGGTGCACACTATTACATCTCAATCTTACCAGCTCACAGATGATTCCTCAGATTTGCCCTGGGACAAGACCACTACCAATACAGAATGCTCCCCTTTGGGCTATCGTTGGCCCCAAGAGTATTCTCCAAAGTTCTGTCAGTGGTAGCCACCCACTTACCCTTTCAAGGAATAATGATTTACCCTTATCCCGATGATTGTCTCCTCAGAGCCCACTCTCTCTGGGAGGCTCACCAGGTCACCAGAGAGACAGAGTTGGGTCTACAGATCAATACCCAAAAGTCAACCCTCATTCTGGCACAACATCTGGAATTAGAAGGGCCAACCTCAACTCCTTACTTGCCAGAGCACTCCTGCCTCAACAGATTTCTGTTAGCCTCGCTTATAGATACTATTCAAAGCAGACTGCAAGTATCAGCCAGATACTGCCTCCAACTCCCAGGGCACATGGCAGCGGACACAGCCGTAATACCATATGCTAGGTTTCACATACGATGCCTGCAAATGTGCTTCAGCTCAGTCTACAAATCAAACAGGGACAGGCTAGACAAATCCCTGTCACCTCCCACCAGGGTCAAAAACTCCCTAAACTGGTGGAAGAACCCAATCAATGTTTGCAAAGGGATCCCTTTTCCCCAAATCTCACCATTGTTGCTTCTCACCACTGACGCATCACTGATAGGGTGGGGCATACATCTAAATGGCTTCACGACACAAGACAAGTGGTCACCTTCGGAGATGTCCCTCCACATCAATCTCCTTGAGCTAAGAGTTGTCAGGAAAGCCTGCACTCATTTCAGCCATTGATCATAGGATCACACAGGAAGATCCTAACAGACAACATAGCTTGTATGTATTACATCAATCAGCAGGGGGGAACCAGATCACCCTTCCTATGCACCAAAGCAATCAGGCTGTGGAGCTGGTGCATCTCCCACAACGTTGCACTATACGTGGTTTACCTCATGCGTGCACAGAATTTGATAGCTGACAATCTCAGTCACAAGTTCCCAAAAGATCATGAGTGGGAGATAGATGTCATGATATTTCAGAACATATTCAAACGATGGGGGAAACCATCTACACAGTGTTCTTCCCAGAAAATGTTACACTTAATCCACACTCAAAATTTATCCCTAAGGTAAGCTCTCCATTTCACATGAATCAATTGATTCACTTCCAACTTTTTACCCCAAGCCTCACCAAGACAACAAGGAAGCTATATTACATGCCCTAGATGTCAGGAGACCCTTCTACTTAGATAGGACAAGAGTTTTCAGTAAATCTCTTGGACTTTTCCTTTCCACTGCAGACAGATCGAAGGGTTCAGCAATATCAATATCAATCCATAGGCTCTACTATATTGTCATCTGTAACTGACCAGACTCCAAAGTCCCAAACCACCAGTAGGGATACTGCATGAGAGTCACCTACCATGGAACACCCATAGGGACACTACTCGAAGAGGAAGTTACTCATCTTTTGCAGTAATGATGGTTCTTCGAGATGTGTGTCCCGATAGGTGCTCCACAAACCCGCCTTCCTTCCCTCTACTTCGGAGTTCTCATTATGACTCTGTGGTAGAGAAGGATCTGAGGAAGTTTAGCCTGCACCTGCTGGCATGCCGTATGGCACAGCACCAGGGAAGACAGTGCATGCTCAAGCCTAATGGACACTACTAACCAAGTTCTCTGATCAGCAGCGCAGGGACGCAAGTACACCTACCTTGGAGCATCCATAGGGGGACACATCTTTCTTCTTCACCTTCTGGTGCTAGATAAAACCAAGATGTGCAGAGGTAGTATAAAAATTGTTTAAAAAATTAATTAACTAAGCTTTATTCAATCTCAAAAACAGGATTGTATTCAGTTCAAACTGTAAGCAAACAAGATCAATTCTGATCCCATTGAAATCACTGGTTATGTTGCTAATTCATCCATTACCTTTTATTTCTTCGGTAATTGCTCACCCTTACATATCAGCAGTTGGAATTATATATCTGTCATCTTTTTCTCTCTCTCTTTCATTTCACACCATTTATTTATTTGAAAACATTTAAACTAACACATACTCTTATAATAATTTATACAAATGCACAAGAAAAGAAAAAATACAAAATCTAAGGGCAGGTCTGCACTACAACTTAAGTCAATATAACTTACGTTGCTCAGGGATGTGAAAAAGCCACTCCCCTGAGCGATGCAAATTACTATGACATAAGCACCGCCCACATCAGCACTATGCCAGCAGGAGATGCTTTTTTGTTGACATAGCTTCTGCCTCTTGTGGAAGTGGAGTAATTACGTCGATGGGAGAGAGCTCTCCCATTGGCGTAGACTAAAGTGTGTTCACCAAACACGCTACAGTGGCGCAGCTGTGCTGATGTAGCGCTTCTAGTGTAGACTAGCCCTTAGACTTTTTAAAAACTAAAATGTAAATTCTGTGCCCAGCACCTGGGTCTGAGTAACTTAGTGGGTGATAGGGAAATCGCATGAGGCAAGGTGGGTGGGGAATCTTCCTTCCCGTGCTTCAGAATGGGAGCAGAAACACTCACAGCCAGTACTCTAGCCCAATTCATTCATCAGAGAATATGACCAAGTGATCCATGTAGCAATTGATCCTCTGACTGCACCCCAGATGACCCATGTACAATGGGCACAGGCATTCCCTGGAGAGATGGTTCCATGGATTACATCCCCCGAGCAGTTCCCCGGGAATGCCCACTATATGGGGCACCCTACACCAGAGGATTTCCTAGCGTGGGGGGGATCTTCAACTGTTGCCTTAAAATAGCTTGAAGAGCAAGGGATTAGAGGAGCTGAGGGTGTGGATCTATGCCTGCTGAGGGTGTGCACCTCCTGCGCAGCCTCCCCAAATGGAATCCCCCTCGCCAAACCAGTTTCACGCCATGTAAGGCAATCTCATCCAGGGAGGCAGGAGGAAGAATTGTCCCCTCCCCAAATATTTAACATGCATAACATTTAGAGGTACCATGTTCAGTAACTCTTTATCCATCAAACTCTCCAGGTGCAAATTCAGAAAACAAAACTTTTTTGCAGTCTTTATCAAAGACATTAAAGAGTGTTGTACATCCCCAAGAGTCCTTTCTCTCCTCCAAGTGTTCTGCACTTATGGTGTACAACTGAGACGAATCCATTTTGTTTGTACAAACAAAGTGGGAAGTCGACTGGAGCAGAAAAACACTGACTATATACGTGGCAACTTATTATGCATATCTTGCCACTGCCCGAGATGCCTTTTACAGGCCCCAGCACCAAGATAAAGTTAGCAGTACTATACACTATCATTCAAAATTGTTTAGAATTTTTCTTTTGATTCATGCTGTTGCTGTATTTTGTACATCCTCCTGACCACACTTAGCAGCTGTAACAACACTTGTGGTATTACCAGTAATTTGCAACTTATCAAACATGATTGAACCTTGTTCTTTTGTGTAAACGAAACAGAACTCTCTGGTTAACTTTCTTTATACTTTGGAAATAGTGCAAAGGAAACCAAGGCTATATTTGCATGCCAGACAATGAAACATAACACAGAGTGTATACATGCCTTTGACATTGTAATTACTAGCTGTTGTTTAGATTCCATGTATGGTCACTGGCTTTGGCTGTGTTGAAATCAGCTGTATCAACATTTAATCAAAGTCGTATAGATTTTGGTTGTATATTTTTCTAATGTCAAAATGGAAATGCTGAGACTATAAATAAGTTCTTGGGGATGAAAATGCATGCCTGATCCACTGCAAAAATAATGAACATTTGTAGCATAATGAACAAAGACCACTTTGAGGTTTTGTCCCTAATGAAACAAATCAGAGCAGGCCATTTTAAATCTGAATTATTTCTTTGGGGTTTCAACAATTCTTCTGGAATTCATATTCAGAATTGGATATTAATGTACTCTCGTTTATCATGCTTAGGCTGACTACCTCTTCTGAGAAAATGAGTCCACCTAGAGATTGAGAGTATATGGTAGTGTTGCCTGGGTTGAAACATACCTCGATCTTTGAGAAATTGCACCTTTAGTGCACATTTTGTATCCAGTAACTCAGACTGTCAGATACAGACTCATTAGTGTGCATAGGATATGAATGAAACCATATAAAGCCATCACCTTCAATGCAGAATGTGCACAGACAGCATTTCTAAATCTTTGGGAGGCAAACATATAGCAATGAAGCCCCTGAGAATATTCACTGTATTCTATAATGGTTGAAACATGTATCAGCGAGAGGAACAAGGTTTGAACTTAACAGGAACTGTTAAAATGAAAGCTTTAAAAGTTATATAGCAAAATACGCATTTCTAAAAAACCCCTACTCTGCAAACCTTATAGCCTAGCTCACTTTTTTCCTTTGGAAAACATTGAACAATATTAAACACCAGATACTTTGCTAAATATGGTACAGCTAAATTTAGGGCTTCATTGAACTGGTCCTCTTGCTAGCAAACACTCTTCTTAAAGGTGTCTTGCTTGGTTTTTTATATTAAAAATATTTACTCCTGACTTTCCTGTTTTTGAGTGAGATCTGTTTAGAGGACTGGAGACCCAGTGGGATTAGCATGTCTCCAGGGCCTGAAATCTAAGCAATTGAAAAGAAAAAGGATTTTTAGTCACTATATGGGGGGAGGAGGTTATTACTATTATTTATCCAAATACCTATTTAACTCAAGCAACCAAATGAACACATGGGAGAAAAGCTTTCTTTGTGAAAGTTTCAACATTCCTTCAACTGACAGTCAAGAGAGCTCACAATCTATTTCTTGAGCCATTCAAGGAGTTTGCCAGCAGGCACAGGGAAAAGAGAGCTTAATTAATAGTCATGATGTTTCTAAGGTTAAAAGCAAGTTGAAAACACCTCAGGAAAAAAACACAATAAAACTTCTTTATGCCTCAGAAAGAATCAAAAAGGAGCACATTTTCTCTCCTATTAGGCTACCTTTAAATAAAGAAATTTGATTGCAGTTTTCACAATAAGATAGCTTATCCTTCTGTTTCATTTTGCCCTCCAGGCTCACTAAAAAAGGAAAATCTTAATAATAACTTCACCAACTCTTCAAACTGTGGTCACAGCATTATAGTGTGATTGGAATGAGACTTTTGAGGATAATAATAAATAATAATAATGCCTAGCTCTTACATAGCACTTGTCATCAATAGATCTTAAAGCAGGGGAGATGAAGAGAGGGAGAGGCAATTACTGTATAATACGACAGTGAATGAAATAATGCTTAGCTGGTGGCATTTGCGAGCCTCTTTAAAAAAGAATCATTGTGAAAATTCATTGAATCATCATTTATTTCTTGAGTTAAATTCTCAAAAAATTTCTCTTGATATTTGTTGTTTGTTTTAAGAATCATTTAAAAAAAAACCCTGAAACTTCCTAATTGATTAATTTTTCTATGGATTTTTCTCTGTGGTTTCTGTCTTGGGTTTTCTTTTTGATATATCATAGGTCTGGGATGTGCTTTGTGGCAGGGATGAGGTTTTTATTGCATGGGATCATTTGTCAGTGAGCCCAGGGCTTCATTGTTGGCTGTCACAAAAGGGGGGAGAAAGATTTCTACCAACATAAAAATATTTCTAGAATGCATTTGATTAAATGGTGACCAATAGCAATTTTCTACTGTGCGTCATCTACTCATCAGTGATTGACTAACAAGATAAACTCTGGTACTTCTAATACAGCTCCACTTTTAGTAAAGGATTTGTCCATGAAAATATATGGAGGACAAAATTCTACTCTTATTTCTACATGTGTAAATACAAAGTAAGGGCCTGATCCAAAGCCCAATGAAGTCAGTGGAAAGTTTTCCACTGATTTCCCCGGAGTTTGGATCAGGCTTTAAGATCACAGAAATCAATGGAATCATCATTCTGGAATCTGATTTCTATCAATTTAACTGAGAAGAGAATTTGGCCCTATCGTATGTATCGGAAGCATATGAAAGCCAGTGAAAAGTTTAAATGAACAACAACAAAAATCACTTCTAAGATATATCTCTTGTAGAGAGATTTAATTATACAAAATCAGTCACCAGACAAAAAGAATCTATGTAAAATTAGATTATTTTTTAACATAGATATTTTTTGTTACCACTTTTGTTACCACTGTGTTAGGGGAGTGGCAGAAGCAGCAGCAGCTGGTATAGTTATTTGCAAAATACTTTCTATGATAAACCCCTATTTTCCTAGGATCAAAACTTGCTAAACATTTGTCTTTGGGGCTGACATTTTCCATGCTTGAATTTTGAAAGTTTGAGTAAAAATGATTCTGCCATTTTGGAGATCATAGAAGGTAGGGGAAAATGTGTCTCATTTGAGAAGAGTGCTTGTGTGATTTTGGTTTTTTTGTGTTTTTAAACAGACCTGCAACTGAAATAGATGATGTTTGTAGTTTGCAATTTGCCTTGCAAATAGTCCACCCTGTGAGCAGCAGTTGGTGGTCTTGCTACATGGAGGATCCTGATTTTGAGTTGACCAGGTGTTGAGTATTTGAATAGTATATACTGAGCAAGATGAAAACAGCAAAAGATTTTCCTTCACTCATTAAGGGTCCAACCCAGCACCCATTAAAGTAAATGGGTATCCTTACATGGATTTCAATGGACACTCAATAGGGCTCTAAGGGTTCATTTACATTGCTCCCAAAAAAACATGGCAGCAAGTCTCAGAGTCTTGGTCAACTAATTTGGTTTCATGGGGCTTGTACTATGGGGCTAAAAACAGCAATGTAGACTCTCCCATTCAGGCTGGAGCCGAGGCTTTGAGTCCCTCCATTGTTTCACCCTCCATTTCAGAGCCAGGGCTCCAGCCCAGGCAGGAACATCTACACTGCTATTTTTAGCTCTGTAGCACAAGCCCCATAACAGCAAGTCTGTATACCCAGCTCTGAAACTTGCTGCCAAGTTTTTGGGTGTTTTTTTGTTTTATGTTTTTTTGCAGTATAGATGTAACCTGAGTGTTCCCTTCAGGACCAACATATTGCATATATGTTCAGCAGTGATCCAGCTAGTTTCTAGGAAGGCTTCCAACAGACCCAGATGACTTTTTAAATGATCCAGGAAACTGGGGACTTGGAAAAAGAGCTCATCCTTTCTTTGTCCCCGTTGCTTTCTACCTAAAACACAATGCTGGGAGTCTTGAGGTCCTGAATTCTGTTCCTACCTTTTCTACTGATTCTCCTTATTAAATTCTTCACATCAAATCCCTTATTAGCAGAAGTTTGAAACTTGCAATTTAAAGTGTTTCTTAATGGGCAAATCCATAGCCATCGAGGGTTTCCTTGCAGCAGAAGCAGGGTTCTGCTGAGCGAAGGGTGGGGCCAAGATTTGGGGAGCAGCCCCATTTCATGGGTGTTCACTATGTGACAGAGTGAAGGGGCCGATAGGGCTACAGAAGTAAGAGGGTGGGACTGTATCATTGTCTGGTTAGCAAGCTATTGACAACTTTTTTAAAATCAAATGTCTTTATTGTATAAGGAAAATAAAGAAAAATAAAATTTGCAACAAAATGAGAAAAAATAGAGAGGTAAATATGGCATAATATAAATGCTTAAGTGTTTTCTGAATCAGAGCCATAGCATTCAGCACCTTGCATGATCACGCTTTTATTGAGGCAAAGCTCCATTTAAGAAATGTGTTCTGGATTTTTTTGTTCTGAAATGATAAGATCCAATGTCATTATTTCTCTCATGGGCGTGCATAGCATAGTCTAAATCCTGCTTCTCTGAAAGTTTTCTGTCTCACTCTCACAAACTTCTCCTTAATGTTGACAATGTCATTGCTCCAGAAGAACATAGCTGTTGTGGAGAGTCAATTTGAATGTTCTCACAGGAAGAGGTGATCTGTCACGTAGCTAAGGCTGATCCCATATTGGGCTCTGACTACCAAAGAGAAACCTTGATTTGGACTCTGTATTCATCGGCAGAGAGTGAAGCATTGGAGTAATGTGTTAATGATAATCTGTGTTAGTGAGCAGTTGGGCAACTGAGTTTGGTACCAGCTGGAGATTTTTCAGGGTAGCTTCATTCCTAGATATATTGAGCTGCAGTAATCCATCTTAAAGGTCATGAATGTATAACGCGCCATAGCCAGACCAGTGTTCATTAAGATGACCAGTTCTAGATGGAAGTGGGAGATGAGAGAGGTTGCCCCCAAAGCTATATGGTCAACCAGTAGCACTGAGGAGTCCAAAGGGATATTAAGGCTGCAAACTTACTTAACAGTTTAAGGACAGATATCCTCAGCAGTGGTGGATGTTGCAGAGAAGAAAGATTCTTCAAAGCACTTTGCTCTTCCTCCCAACATCATCTTAGCCTATGTCTACAGTGCACCTGCTGGAATGTGAATTGCAGACCGAACCAAAGTGTTACGATCAAAGTGCCCCATGTGGATGCTGCTGGTGCAAACTAAAAGATACCTATTTCACATTAACGTAGTCTTGTTTGAAAGAGGACTACGTTAATGCAAATTGGGTACCTTTTAGTTCACGCCAGCATTGTCCACATGGGGCAATTAGGGTATGTCTACACTGCAGAGTGAAGTTGACTTACTGAAAGTCGACTTTCACCCGCCAATTTTTAGAAGTCACTGGAGCATGTACACACCACGCTGTTTGCGCAGGTCTCGTGCGTCCATGCTCACCATGCTTATTTTGACTTTCAAAGCAGTGCACTGTGGGTTGCTATCCCACAGTGCAACTAGTCGCGGTGGCTGTTGGGACAAGTTTCATGGTCTCATGATACAACGCTCTTTCCCCGCCCTTCTTCCCCCAAACAGAAAACTGATTTTCACGCCGTTTGTATGCTGCGCGCTCGCCATTGCTGCGGAGACATGGAGCCAGCTCAGCTCTGCACTATTATTGTGAGTGTCACAAATACATCACGGCTTATCATGGAATATTTTCGAAGTAGAGCAAGAAGCTGAAGCACAGGCAACTGTGATGCCACTTTCCTTGAACTTTGCTCGGAGCTGGTCCTGTCCCTGAAGCGCGTGAATACTTGCTTGAGACAAGCTCTTACGGTGGAGAAGAGAGTCGCCATTGCTCTGTGGAAACTGGCAACCCCCGACTGTTACCGCTTTTTTGGGAATCAATTCAGAATCGGTAAATCTACAGTGGGCGCTGCCGTGATTCAAGTGTGCAGGGCCATCAATAGACTTCTGCTATGAAGGCTAGTGACTTTGGGAAATGTGCAGGAAATAGTGGACGCGTTTGTCGCGATGTGGTTCCCAAACTGCGGGGGGGGGCCACTGATAGGATGCACATCCCTATCTTAGCGCCTGCCCACCTAGCAACCGAGTACATAAACCGCAAGGGGTACTTTTCCATGGTCTTGCAGGGCCTTGTGGATCACAGAGGTCGTTTCACCGACATCTGTGTGGGGTGGTCTGGAAAGGTGCATGATGCGCACATATTTCGGAATTCAGGGCTGTTCTCTAAAGTGCAGGCTGGCACTTTCTTCCCTGACCAAAAAGTTCACTTCAGGGGTGTGGAAATGCCAATAGTGATCCTGGGGAATCCTACTTACCTCTTGCTCCCTTGGCTAATGAAACTGTACACTGGGCACCTTGACAGAGACAAGGAGTGTTTTAATAACAGGTTAAGCACTTGCAGAATGGTTGTTGAATGTGGTTTTGGGCATTTAAAGGCCAGATGGAGGAGTCTGCTCACTAGGCTGGACATGAGTGAAAAGAACCTCCCGTCAGTGATATCTGCATGTTGTGTTCTTCCTAATGTGTGTGAAGCGAAGGGGGAGAGGTTCCCCCAGGGTTGGGCTGTGGAGGCAGAAAGACTGACCACCAATTATGAGCAGCCTGATGCAAGCAATACTCTGAGAGCTAACTGTGGAGCACTTTGCATTAGGGAAGCATTGAAAACCAGGTTCTGCAATGAGATGCAGGACTGATTTCTGTTCCTGTCTGTTATTTGCCTTTGCTCAACACCTCCCACCATCGATATTAGTACCCTCCAAATCCCTCCCAAACAAGATATGATTTAATAAAGAAATGTGTTGAAATGATGCAAACTTTTATTTATGAACATTCAAGTCGTGTGCGGGGGGGGGGGGGGGGAGGAGGGAGTGTGTTCATTCACAGTCTCAAGGGATAGGGCGATTTCTTGCAAGCCAGCTGTCAGCAGGGCTGCCGCTGCTTTCTGCTCACGTTCACCGGGATGGAATCCATCACGTATTGCAGTCTGGCCATTCTCCTCCGAGACCTCTTAGGGGTGTGGGAGTGGCAGAGCAGCAAAGCCATAGGCGGAGGAGCATTCTGGAGGGGCTGCAGTGGGACTCTGTCCTGCCTCCGCTCCTCCTGAAGCTCCACAAGCCGCCGGAGCATGTCTGCCTGGTCGCATGTGATTCGCAGCATCTCCTGCGTGGTGCTCTGCGATCATGCTCCTGCATTTCTCTGTGACTCTTCCTGTTCATGTCCATATTCTGGGACAAGATCAGCCGCCATGCTCTGAGTTCTGTTTCTGTGGCTGTGGAGGCATTCATGAGCTCGTCAAACATGTCGTCTCTTGATTTCTTTTTCCTCTTTCTAATCTGGGATAGTCTTTCTGCAGCATTTCTAGAGGGTTGGGCCAAGGCTGAGGTGTCTGCAGAACGAAAAGGAATGCACAAGCTTACCATTGTTAGCAGATCCAAGAAAATGAAACAACTGCAACGATGTATAAAATACTCCCCTTGCAGTGCACAAGGCAAACCCAGACCCTCATTCCATTCCTAACATCCCAGAAGGGTCGGCTTGCTGTGGCGTTACAGAGATGGTAAGCCCAGGGGCACTTTACTGTGCTATAGAGAAGATTAATGATCTTTAAAAAGCTCATTTCAAATGCCCTGTATTAGAAGGGTGCCTGGGCAACATGGTTTAAATTGGATGACTGTTTTGTCACGAGGTGACCACAGGGGATCCGAGGACAGCACAGGGGGGGGGGGGGTTAATAGTCTCCTCAGAAACCAAATCAAAATAATATTAAAATGACTTGGTAGGACACTACAATGGGGAATACAGAGGTACAGGGCATCTGCTGTACATCTTGGGTATTTTAAACATGCGTCATCTTCCCTAGGTGACCATGAGCGATAACAGTCTCCTGAGGGTAACGCACGAGGAAAGGGAAGATTTGCTGCACACAGCGGGGTACCAGCCTGGCCCTTATGCTGCTATGCTGTGTTCCGCCAGGATGCTGGCTCCCTTGATTGCAGCATGGCGTAGCAAAGTATCCTACCAGGGAGGAAGGAACAAGGCTGCCCTCCCCCAAAACCTTGTGCAAAGGATAACAGATTACCTACATGAAAGTTTCCTTGAGATATCAACTGATAATTCTCAGAGCATATCTCTGCACATAAATAATCTGTTCCAGGGGTAACCCCCCCAGTAAAGTCTGCTAAATGTCTGAAATCCCCTTCCTGCCCTCCCCCCCCTTTTAAAAGGACAGAAGAAAAAAAACTCACCTGATGTGCCTTCCCCAGGATCATTAGTGCTGTCTTGTGTGCTGCTGGACTGCTCTGGGATCAGGAATAGGTCCTGACTATCAGGGAGAATGTACACCCCACTCTCCTGCACCTTGCTCTCCTCAGCCGCCTCCTCCTCCTTGTCCACGGAGTCCTCATCATTGTCCATGGACTATGATCTAGCGGAGGTATCAATGCTGCGGGGCGGCACCGTGGTGGGGTCGCCACTGAGAATTTCATGCAGTTCCTCATAGAAGCAGCATGTTTTTGGTGAGGAGCCAGAATGGCTGTTAGCTTGCCTGGCTTTCTGATATGACTGCCACAGCTCCTTGATCTTCACGCGGCACCGCTGCACGTCCCTGTTGTGTCGCTTCTCCAGCATGCCCTGGGACATCTTTAATTTAATTTAATTTAATTCATCTTTAATCAGAGATGAGCTTCTTCCAGGTTTTCATTTCAGCTAGGCCTTTCATTTGAGGATGCTATTTACATTTGACATAAAAGAGATGTAGAACTGGGATTTGTCTATGTATTGCTGCCACTTCAGTCTGTCTTAGCTCATCAGCTCTCCCAACAGATGTGTATACACCTTGAATAATGTGGGGGAGCTGTGTGGGAACTCTGCAGGTGAAGCCTTTGGAGGTGGATGAACAGACAATAGTAACCCTAGAAGCCTGATTAAGGTAACAGGATGTATAGTGCTGGTTGCCAGTCATTTCAATCATATACACCCATGATATTCTCTAATCAATGAACAATTCAGAGAAAAGTTACTGTGAAATTAAATGAAGAGTGGAATTTACATTACATATCTATGTTACTGGCCTTCCATCATTCTACTTCACTGATGAATTAACTGTTAAAAGAACTAAAGCAAGAGCTGCTGTAGAACTAAATGCTAAAGAATTTGCACAGTGGTACCGCCTGTTGTCATTTAATTCCATTCAAAATTGTCTCATCTCTACCAGAATCCCCTACTTTCCCCTAGTATTAAAGAGAAGTGTTCAGAAATAATAAACCCAGAAGGCCTGAGTCCTCTTACACTAGTGTAACCAGGAATAACTCCAATGAGGTCAGTGTAAATAACCAGTGTAAATGAGAGCAGAACTAGGACCTCACACTCAGAAGGGAAAGTAAGTATAAGTGCATCTGGCTCAAGCACTAAGTCTAGTGTGGAAAACAGTATTATTATCAGTGCCAGTGACCATAGAAAGTTCTATCTCTCTGCAACATTTGAGAATGAGCCACTGAAAAATCCAGCTGCGGCAAGTATATGTATATCACATACACACAGCTGTGTATGAGCCCTGGCTTATCCTTCAGTCGAGTTGAATGATACGACAATCCATCAGAGTGAAAGTACTCATTAAAAAAATAAACCATTTTCTCTTTATTTTGCTGTCCTTATTAATTTCTTCCTTTTCTTCAATTCCCTGTTGACTTCAATTAAGGTTCGGAGTCTGCCAAACTTGGGGATTTTTTCTTTATTATAAAGAAGCTTGCTGACCAGGCAGCTTTTCCCAGATTTGCCCAGTTCTGCTGTAATTTTGGTTCTGTCTTACAACAAAACAAAATGGTTAACATGAAAGAACAATCAATCATAACTACTCTTTGGGATGTATAAAATATGTACATTCCATGCCTCTTGAACAGTGTTAAGCAGCTGTGGTTAATATTTAAACTGCAAATATGTTAAATATATTTTGAATTTTGCAGCATTTGCAATTCGAGGCATTAAATGAATTTTGCAGGTGTTCAAATACATTACTAGTACTGAAGCATTTACAAAGATTGATAGTGATATATTTAAACTGAAATTCTAGAACCTGGGCAAACTCGATAAGTTTAAAAAAAAGTCCAGGAATAAATAACATGTGTTGATTAGTGTGATGAGTTATGCAATAACTGTAATTCTGATGAGTAGAGAAAATAAGTGCACTTTAAGATTAAAAAAGCAACTTCATTTTAAGTGTAATACCAGATTCAACCTCTTCATCTGCCTTTCTGCTTCTCCTTCATGTAAACACAATTTTCTGTAAAAACGAATCCTGAATACGTGTATCTCATCAAGCTGAATCATAGTATTAATGCTGATTTCTAATATTTTGCTTCTGCAAGCTGTATGCAGTGAAAAACTCATAGGGCAAAATCTTGGCCCCACTGAAGTCGCTGGGATTTTGCCATTGACTTCAGTTAGGGTAGGATTTCATCCACAACCAACATTATTCCCTATAATTATTAGAATTAATAAAAAAGGTATCTAACACTTATATAGCCTTTCACACAGAAGAATCACAAAACATTTGGGCCCCAGTTAAGTAAAGAATTTAAGCACATACTTAACTTTAGTATGTGCTTACATGCTTTCCTGAACGGGTGCCTCTTAGTAATGCATAAACTGTAAAATGACCGTTTCAAAAGTCTCTGAAATGCAGCCATTTCTGGTGTGGAACTATACAGCGGTTCTATAGTTTCCAGCAACAGCCCACAACAGATTAGGACAGGAAATAAAGGAAAACATATTTAGCAATTCAAACTACAGGGAACATTGTGATAGGCAGGAATTTGAGTATGAATAAGAATGGATGGTAACATCCTGCCTTTCAGAGCAGGGTGATTATGTGGTTAAGGCACTGGACTGGTACTCCTGAGATCCGGGTAGAATTTTGCTTTGGCCATAGAATTCCTATGTGACTTGAGCAAATCATTTAACCTGCGTTCAGTACCACATCTGTAAAATGGGAAGAAATAATACTCTGTTTCTCCTTCCCTTTGTCTCTCTTGTCTATTTAGAGTGTAAGATCATCAGGGCAGTAAATGTTTCTGCCTATATGATTGTACAGTACCTAGCACAGTGGATTCATTGGATCTTTGTTGGGACCTTTAGGCAGCCCTGAAATACTATTACTACTAACAATAAAACAGCATAGGATTTTTATGACAGAAAGTGATTACAACCACAATATTATGTCTCTTCCACACCTCCACTAGAATGGTATGTACCTCAGCCCTCCTGGGCACAGGTTCATTCCTGACTCAGTAAACAGTGCCCCCTACTGAATATCCCTCGTCACTTTCTTCAGGACTGTGTTGTTCCTCTGAGCTGTCCCATTAAAATTCTACTATGGTCTGATACTGC
Organism: Emydura macquarii macquarii; assembly: GCF_026122565.2. Lineage (NCBI taxonomy): Eukaryota > Metazoa > Chordata > Testudines > Chelidae > Emydura > Emydura macquarii. The sequence goes on from NW_027132559.1 coordinate 21,759,205, forward strand.
TTAATCTGTAAAATCCAGTGGGTGTTAATTTTGATTTTGCTATGCCGCTTCTAAAACGTTAGAGAACTAGCCAAGTTAAAAAGCACCAAAGTCATGGAAATAAAAAATTTTTAACAATCCAACATCACAGGTATAATTTTGTACCCAAATAGTCTTTATTTTTCTCTCTCTAATGTAAATAACAGAACAGTACTATGATAAATTTGGAATCTATAGTTGCTGCTCTAAAGCCAGCATTAGAATGCATTTTTGTTTATGGTTTTAATAAGGTAACCTATTTGAACAAAAAATTCAGAATTATACGCAGTTTAGTCAATCACAGCCCAGGATAAAACATAATCTCAGCAACCATCTGGAGAATATTGAGTTTCATAACTGAGTTTCATAACTCGTAGGAAATATTCAATATCCTTCTTCTCAGAAAAATAACAATTTCAAAGACTTCAAAGAGCGATATCCAAGTTGAGAAAAGGCATTTAATGATGTTAAATCTGGAAATTATGTAAAGATAAAGAACTCTTTCTGATCTATCTGAAAAATGATTTTATGGACTATGGAAATATCTTCCCCAATTGAAAAGTTTTGTGTATAACCAAAACCTTTTTTTCTCTTTTACCTCATTGAATTGTATATTCTGCCATAACCCAAAACATGTCACTTTCTGACTAGAGCTGTGGAGACCAAGTTGATTCTGTTAATGGGAAAGTTTTTCTAGACGTGGTTAAAAATTATTAATTTTTTATTTTTACATTTTGGACCAGTTTCTGGCCGCTCTTCTGCAGGGTTGTGATGGTGATGGTTCATGGAATAATGAACTTTTCCCACATCCCTCAAGACTCCTTCAGAGTGGGAAAATAGAAACTTGCTTTTCATGGGGCCAAGATCATCAGCTGATATAAATTACTGTATATAGTGGAATTCAGTGGAGCTATATTGAATTACATCAGCTGAGGATCCGGCCAATTATAGCACTTATAGAACCATGGAACTACCAATTGTTGCTAGATACCCCCAGGGCAGGTTCTACACTAGAGGAATGCACTTTGCACTATGATACAGTATAGAAATGGCCACTTCGATGTGTATTCTCAAAACACTGCACAAGCAAAATATCTCCAGCCACTGTCACTGGTGTAGGACCCTTAAATGCACCAGCTACTGCTATAGTGGCTAGTACAATTTATCTGTACAGACATTGATTTTTGTTCACATGAATATATCCTCTCTAACTATTGGTGTGCACACACACTGCCAGACACATTGGAACCTGCTTTTCATGTCAAATTTGAGTAAGAGCAGTTTTTTCCTATTGACAGCTTCACTCAGTGTTTGTGACATAGCTTAGCATCCTGTCCTGTTGAACTCACCAGCAAAGCATTGTATGATTGCCTGGGTTCCGGGGGGGGGGGGGGAACGTTGCCTAGATATAGCAGAGCGGAAACTTAGCTTTTCATACCTGTTCAGGGGAAATGAAATATTGAAAATTTGAAAATTGTAACTTTCCTTCAAGAAATTATATTCCTGAACCACTGACTGATACACATTTTTTTAAAACAGAATTTGTTAGCTCCTGTGCCAACAGAATGGTAGTTCTAGGTTTATGCATCATGATTCAGCTACTTTCCTCCCCAACCCAATAACAAATGACTTTGGGGAGTTCTAAGCAAAAGTGATCTCATTCAAAACAAACTAGTGCATGAACTTTTTTTCAGTGAAGATTTGCTATCATTCGAAAGGATGATAACCCCTAGAGTAAACAGTTATCTGTAAAATAAAGATTATGCATTTAATAACATTTAATATTTTGGCATCTCAAACCTCCTGTGTAGATCAGCCTGGGATAGTGGTGTTTATTTTTTTGCTACATGTGAAAGTTCATTCTCAGTATCAAGTTTGTTTGGTCCACTAACTTTGTTAACCTTTGCATTTATTTCTGTATTTGATGGCCTTTCATGAGCAGCCGCTTTAGTAGCTAGGATAAAAACGGTTACATAAGGGTTAAAGGTCATAGCCATTATGGGATTTCAACTTAAAACAGTCACTGCTTTACAGGGATCACAGTATGTTTGTGATTAATTATTTTCTTTGTGAGAGTTTCTATGCAGAAGATTATTATAGTAATATATAAACCATCTGGGTAACCTTTAATATCTACCTACTTTCTTGATGAAATAATAATCAAAACTTTGTGAAAAATAGCTACATTCCTAACTAGAAACTGCAAGAACTACAGTACCTTATATTTGTCAGTCACTGATGTGTCTATGGAATTTCAATTAGGCATAAATGGCACTGAACCAACCTTAAGTGCAAATACATTTATTAAAAGAACCACAATACGTCACAATGCCATGCAAAGTCAAGAGTTTTACAATTTTTAAAAAGTATGGTTTTAGGCTTTCTTTATGATTTTTTTTTTAAAACACACACGTTCATGAAATTCCCATCATGAACTGAATTTGTTATGCATTGCTGTCAAATGTATTTTTATTGAAGTCAAAACATCAAATAGCATTTTCAAAGACTAATAAAATGATATTTATATCTTAGAAAAATATATTCCTAATCACACAGTTGAGATTCATAGTGCTCAGGAGACAACTGAAATCATTGCTTAGAAACAGTATTTGCTGACTTCACCAGGGTAACAGTTTAATCCTTAAAGTAATCAACTTTCACCATCTTCTTTGGGTCTTTTGACTTTTAAGTTCTCACTAGTCTTTTTGAGAAAAAACAGTGCTAGGAGACAGCTATTATTCTCCTCCATGGGATAGTCCACTTCACTCAGACAAGTAATATCATCTTCTGTTTACACTCACCCTCTCCCCTCTGATGTTTTACCAAAGCAAAAGGAAAGACTGCAGCAAGAAACAACAGAGTTTTGAAACTAGAATAACCTGGGAAGCACACTGCATACCTATTTATTTTTTGCATTTGATCCTTTTGAGGGAAAAAAATCCCAATGTCATGTCCCCAAAGCATTTCACATAAGCCAAAGTGATGTAACAGAGAACAGCTTTGGATAGTATTTCCTTTTCTCTCTCTTTAAAGTCATTGGGCCACATCCTCAGCTGGTGTAAACTCCATTCAACTCACCTGAGGACTTAGCCTTTTGGCTTCAGTAACAATACATCAGATTTATTATGTGTGTATTAACGTTTTCACTGAGAAATCACCAAAGTAATTTAGAAGAAAAAATATTACTATTTTTTTAGCATAATTCTAGCAGGATGGCAGCCAAATAATAGCAATACACCACAAAATGTACATAAAACAAAAGTCCTCATAATTTAATCATTAGCACTAAATCTACTGGCTGCATCCATGGAATTCTGATTGACATCGGCTAAGAATTTGGCCCAGTGATCCTTTCTGCTCCCTGTCATTCGTAGTAGCATGTAAGACACTTCATACAAAAACTCCTCATGTAGGGCCTCCTTCCAAAGCCTGATGTAGGTTCATATGAATATGAGACTATAGGAAGACTGCTCATGCTGTGATAATTATCCGGGCTGTAAAAATCATAGCAATCCTCAGATATTTAATAAATAAAACTCTTCACCTCTGAGGAAGAAACGCACATTTTAGTTTCACATAGTCATATGACCTATTCATTGACTGACTTGTCCTACTGTGCTCAGTCTCTCCTGAGAGGTGTGGTCACCCGAAATAAGCAGGGAGCTAGCTGCTGGTGCCAGCAACCTGTAATGAGACCTCTGAAAGCAAGAAAGAGAATAACAATGTGGTTACAAACCCCTAGGCACATGGTTGGCTCTGAAAGATATATGGAGGAGCAAATACTTCAGAACAAAAGCCCTCAGTAATTTAATCACTGGCCCTAAATCTACTGGCTGTGTGATAATTGACTAAAGAGTTTCCAGAATGTGTGTCTAAAAGATCATCTTACTGGCTGCTCACTCCAGATATGACCAACATGACCACGATGGGAAATAGTTTCAGAAATAAGGTAACATTTCTCCTGACACCTTTTTTTTTAATTAATTCTGGACCACTAGAAATCTTGAAAATAAGTACTGAGAACTCTCCTCTTCCTGGTAACTGTAAATCCCTGCTGGACATCAACTGTAGCTACCACATAGCTCTGCCCTGAAAACATTCCAAAAAAGACATTAAAAAAGGCAACGTCCTCCTTTAGCTACTTTGTTACCCTAATGACAGGATGTGGCTTATTAACTCGGCTATGCGGGTGCCACTTACTACATGACCTAAATATCTTCAATACGTGGTTGAATAATGCAGAACACAGAAGCAGGTTATATAACTATTTTCTGACTCAGGCATGGGATATGCTCAGCAGGATGATGGAGCAGTATGGAGCTTCTTTAGGGTCACACCTAAAGGGGAAATCCGCATGTGCTACAATGATGGTGATTTAATGGGACCTCTATTCTCCAGCTGCTTCTCTAAATTGTTATTAAGCATTTGATTTCACAGAAGTGCTGACCTCAGGGCCCTACCTGTCCCTTTCCTATGCAAGAGGTAGTAACACTTTCCCAAACCCTTACATCACAATAGCACTTTTACCTATCAGGGTATTTCCACAGGAGGCCTCTGCTCTGTGATTTTGAGTGTTCTTGGTAACACACCAAGACCTAATTCTTCGAGTAGATGTAGACATGTATTCTGCTTAGGTGTATGTGCACCCAGTGCACCAGAGCCGGAGACTTTTGCCTAGCGATACCCAACGAGAGGTGGCACTTAAATGTCATGGTTGTGGCCCCTCCCCTCGCTATATGAGGCGGTGCCACCCTGACCCCCCTCATTTCCTTCTTGCCGCCCATCACTTGAGTTGGAGCTCTGTGTGATGGTAGTCTCACAACCTCGCATTTGGTCTTAGCTTAGCTTATTGTATATAGTTAATTAGTTAGTAGTTAGATAGTGTGAGGTGACAGTTAGTATTCCCACTGATGCTCTAACCAGGGTTGAAACACTGTCCTTCATGTGGAGGGGTGATTCCCAAGAGCAAACCCTCACATGCGGTGCTTGCTTTGTCTCAGCAAGGCCCACCTTAAAGAGCGCTGTTCAATTTGTAAATCATTAAGAAGTGGAGACAGGTGGCGTGGGACCTTCGCCTCAAGCAGCACCTGCTTGAACAGGCCATGTGGCCTGATCCAGTACTGAGGCTCTCCTTGGGCTGAAGATCACCCTCAAATTCAGAAGGCACTGCTGTTTCTCATTCTGGGGCAGGCACCTCAATGAAGAGACAGAGGAGCCGTTCTCCATCATCAGCACCAAGGAAGAGATCTCATAAGACCAATCAGGACTGCTGCAGGTTGCGGGGCGACTCCTCTGCCTCCCCCAGAAAAAGCATGGACCAGCACGGGGCCAGTACAAGCATGCGGGATGGTGCAGGTACCTGTGACCTTTCCCCGGTACCAAGTGGGAAGGGCAGAAACCCTGTACCATTAACTCTGGTTCTGGCCTCCATTGAGTTCAATACCAATGAGGGAGATGCCAGTACCAATGTATCAGGCAGACACAGACCTCCTCTGCTTTTTAGTCCCATCCTCACGATTGGTCCAGGACTTTTCCAGGGCTGCACCATGGAAAAGTCCCTCCAATGGAGTGAGCCACTGAACCTCTGTGTCTGTCAGCATCCAGACACTCCCCTTCCCATGGTGGGGAAGGAGCCAGTAGTGGAATCAGTGCGGTGGACATTGGTACCAGGACCCTCTTTGGCCCCACCACATTCAATGCCACAAGTACTCCCATAGCATCTCTCACCACCTTCAACATTGGCACATTCAGGACCTCTGGTACTGCTGTTTCCACTGGCACCAATGTTGCCTGTGGCAACGGCATGCTCAGTACCAAGGGTACTGCTTTCAGCGGGGCACTGATTCCCACCTTGTTCTGGGAAATGGATGAAATGGACTGCCTATTGGCCCATGGAGCTGTTGCTCTGCCCCTGTTGCTGACATCCCAGGGCTCTGATTCCGAGTCAAAGTGGTCATCCTCTCACTCTACGTCATCAGATGAACTACAGGGGCTGCCAGTGAACCAGCATGGCTCACAGGGTTGGAGTGTGACTGGGACAGAGGTTCCTGGCTTAGCCCCTACTGGCCACCAATGCCCTACCCCATCAGTGGCCTTGGATCAGTGGGGCACTTCTTGTTCATGGTGATTCCACTGTCAGATTGGGCTATGCAATCCCATTGCTCTCCAGGTCCTCTTCCTACCTCCCGTCCCCATCTCTCTTCAAGGACTTCTCCTACAAGACAGTGCTCATCAAGCAGGTCAGTCCTCTACTGAAGTTGGAAGCGTGAGAAAGTTCCTCAGGAATACCAGCTTTTACTCCTAGTATTTCCTGATACCGAAATCCAAGGGCAGGATGAGACCCAGTCTTAACCTTTGCGGCCTCAACAAATTCATCAAGTACATGAAATTCTGCATGGTCACTCTAATGGCTATCCTCCCCATGCTGTCTCAGAATGACTGGTTCACTGTTCCAGATTTTCAGAACGCTTATTTTCATGTGGTGATTCTGCCGAGCCACAGGTAGTTTCTGCATTTTGTGGTAGGAAAATGCCACTTTCAGTATATGATTCTCCCATCTGGCCTCTCTTCTGTCCTCTAAGTCTTCACCAAATGCATGGCGGTAGTCATGGCATATCTCAGGAAGAAGGGAATCTACATCTTCCCATACCTTGATGATTAGCTGCTGAAGGGCGGCTCCAGAGAGGAGGTTCTCACCCACGTTGACACGATGTTTCATTTGCTCAGCTGTCTGGGACTCATTTTAAACTGCAAAGTCAACCTTAGCTCCCACTCAACAAATCGGGGCCTTGTTAGATTCCATGAGGTCAAGGGCGTTCCTGTCAACTGACTGCTAGGTGGAATACACGTCTGCATCACATCTTGAAGAACCACAATTACAGTAAGTAATCATTTCCTATTGCTGCAAGATCATACCATTGTCATCTTCTAGGTTTGTCTTGGCTTGAAATACCTGGTTGAAAATCGCTATTCACAGAGTATTCTTACCTAAACTTGCCTTTGCTTTTTTTCACCTAACTAGCTTTCAATAAACTTACTTCATACAACTCTTTTGAGTCATGGCTGAATTTGTAGGGATGGTAAATCCATTGTATTCCAGAATAATATGACAATTTTATGGTGTAATCATCAATATTCAGAGATCACAGTCCACCTTTCAATAGTTGTTTTTGTTATTATTTTCAGTCAGATTATTAACATTTTGTATTGTGATATAAGGCTTTGACCTTGTCGGTGTCTCATTGTGCCAGGCACTGTAAAAACCTATGGTAATTAATAGTCCCCAGTGTTAAACTGCATACAATCTAAAAGATAGAAGATAATGGGGGGAGGAGTTAAACAAGGGGTAGGACAGGGTCACACACAGGGTGAAATAAGTAACAAAATAGGATATTTTAGAAATGACTAGCTGTGTGTGCATTTCTGACTTCATCAGTAGCAGCAAGCACAAGTCACTACTTGCCTAGTCCTTATCAGAGGTTATCATCAAGAGAGCTGGTAGCTACACCTATAGTTAAAGTTAGCTAACATTTTCCATTATACAAACTCATTTTCAATTGGTTATAATTTGCCAAACATTAAATATCTGGGCTGGAATTTTCCATACTTATGTCTAGCTCACGCTGAATATTTTTGGAAAGTTTCAGCTAGAGCAGTTCAGCCATTTCTGAGAATGAGGTTAGGAAAAAATACATTGTTTTGCATCATGTTAAAAAATTCTTGCAATTGTTTCACTGAGAAACTCTAGCACCTGTAGTGCTTTGGAGCAAAGACTTGAAATTTGACACAGAGAAGTACTGGGATCACAAAGGTAACTTAGGTTTTCTCCATGAAAATCCACCCATCTTTGGCTGAGTTATAGGCCTCTGAATATTGCAGACTAGCAGCAAAATTCTTCAAAGGTTCCCTCTCTATGAGTATGCTTCATCCGCACAGAACTCGGGGCAAACCACAAGCAGTATGCTCCAGCAGCTCAGAGCTCTGTTCCAGGCATACTGGGCATGCTTCAGTCCTACAAAGTGCTCACTAAGCATGCTCCATGGCTGTAGGGGATGAGCAGGACTTTCTCTGCAATTACTCTTCCCAGTTGTTGGGGAACCAATGTGGTGCAGGTCACCAGTACTGAGAGAAGGGAGACTTATTTGAGTCATAAGACTCTCTTATTCGCTCTCAGCACTCCCTTTGCTGATACCCAGGCATCAGAGGGAGGAGAAACGGCCTGCTGGAACGCAGAAGGGTGAGGAGCAGAAGTGAGAAAGAGGAAGGCTGTGGAGGGAGACACGGGTGGCTAAAGGGGAAAATAGGAGCAGAGGAGGACAGGGACAGAAGCAGAGGTAAAAAGGAGCAAACGGGGAAGGAAATATATGATGATGTAATTAAATCATACACCCAAGGAGGCTGAATTAAGATTGCACAGACAAATTTAATTCTGGCATTTCCTAATTTTTGGGTGCTTGACTTTGGAACCTTAATATTCTTTAATATAATGTTTCTATGACATCTCTTATAGATATTGTTATCTCCTAACGCTCATTGCCCGAGTCGATCATTTCTGAGGTAGGCATTTAAGTGATGTGTTTTCCAAAGTCAAATAGCAAATAACCTCAACATCATAGGACCCCGTTTTTTCTTAGGGTCTTTTCTTTTCCTCAGACTCTTCCTCTATTTCAATGTAATAGAAATTTAGGCTCTGCTCCTGCAGAACTTAAGCACATGCATAACTTTACTTGTGTGACTAATTCCGTTGAATTCAGATTCCAGAGGGAGCACAGGAGTATTGTCTTGTGTTACCTTTGACTGAAGCACTCGTTCTTGTGCTTGGTTAGTGTGGTCGGACACACCTGTCATCAGTACAGCACTAGAAATAAAAAATTATATGCAGAACACATTTACAGTCATGGCCAGGATCCTGCAAACACTTAAGCATGTGTGTAATTTTATTCATGTGAGTACTCCCACTATGAGTAGTCAGCCAATACATTGTATCTGAATTGCTTTGTGTTTGTTCCTAGCAAACCTGTGCCCAGCCCTGAACTGGGGCTGTAAAGAAGAAAGGTTGGTGGAGCTATTTTGGTCACCAGTGTATAGAAAGGATGTAGAGAAACTGGAAAGGATCCAGAGGTGAGTGGCAAAGATGATCAAAGGAATGGAACACAAAGGCTGAAGGAACTGGGTATGTTGAGTTTGGAAAAGAAGAGATTAAGGGGAGGCATGATAGTGGTCTTCAAATACTTGAAAGGCTGCCATAAAAAAGATGGAGAAAAGTTGTTCTCTCTTGCCACAGAGGGCAGGACAAGAGGCAATGAGTTCAAACTACAGCACAGCAGATTTAGATTGAATCTCAGGAAGAACTTCCTAACTGTAAGAACAGTAGAACAATAGAACTGACTGCCTAGAGAGGTTGTGGAAACTCCATCATTGGAGGTTTACAAAAGGAGGCTGGAAAAGCCATCTGTCTTGGATGGTTTAGATACAACAAACCCTGCATCTTGGCAGGGGGCTAGACTTGATGACCCTTGTGGTCCTGACTAACCCTATGATTCTATGACAATTTATACCAGCTGAGGATCTGCAATGGCTACTCTGGGCTATTTTTCTTGCTGTCTATAGTGGATAGCAAGGGGATGGCACCATGGCTCCCCAGCTTCTCTGTATCAACAAGCAGAGCTGACTGGTGCCCAAAAGTGGGTGCTCATCAAGAGTGAAATGGTGCATATGCTCGCACTTGCACCCCCTAAGACTTTCAAAGGCCTTGTTCTTGCTTTAGGAATCACACCTTGCAGAGTACATGCTGGAGCGTCGGGCCACCTCACTGCCCTTAATGTGTGCCTTACAAGGACAACAGTGTGTCATCTATGTGGGGCAGGAGCCCGAGGTAGTCTTTTTGTTTTGTACAGCACTGAGCATACTGTTAGTTTTTAAAATAGACTCAGTAATATTAATACAATAATATAATATATATTTCCTTCAATAACTATCTCGGCAGACATCAAAAAACACAATACCACATTGAATAGAGCTCTGAATTCTGTCATTCTGTACAGTATAGTCGTGGTTTTCCTCACTACGCCAGAGAGCCTTCCATAACTCAAGTCTCCAGTCTGCTGAGTATTATAGGAAGAGTGAGTCTGCGAAACCTGTATTTTCTCATCCCATGCAACACTGCCTACTCCTTCTTGAAGCTCTTAACCATCCTTTTTATTGGCCACTGAAAAATAATCTGCCACTTGCGTGCTGTCAGATGGTCAGATTTTCTGACTATGGCACTGAAAGCTGGACATGTTGCATTCCTAACCTGAAGTCAGTCACAACTGTCATGGAAGCAGCAGTGACAGAACATGGCACTGCAGCGCTGTAGAATGGTGGTTCTCAACCTTTCCCAACTACTGTACCCCTTTCAGGAGTCTCAAACCTGGTCCCCGCCATGTGGGGCTAAAGCATATAACTTAGCTTCACGGGGCCACCTGTGGCATGGAATCCAAGCAATTGCCCTGTTTGTCACCCGTTAAAGCCAGCCCTGCACTTACAACCCTCCCAAAACCATCCTGGGACTCCCAGGTTGAGAAACTCCAATCTAGATGAGTTGATTTACCCCCTGGAAGACCTCTGCTTACCCCTAGGGGTATACATACCCTGGTTGAGAATCACTGCTGTAGAAAAGACTTCCCCTGAACCTTGGATAATAGCCTTGATAAGGGATAAGCTGTCCCATAGATCTCTCATAACAGATATTCTTCACTTTTTTCTCTGTTTCCAACCACTATGCTCTAGGTTCAGAAGAACAGATTCTCAGCTGGTGTAGAGCTACCCCAATTACTAAGACCAAATCATGCCAAACCAGCTTGATTTCCTTCTTTCACAGGGTAACTGGTTTGATGGATGGCGGACTGCAGTGAATATAATATAACTGGACTTCAGCAAGGCTTTTGACATAGCCCCACATGTCATTCTGATAAGTAAGCTGGAGAAATGTGGGCCTGGCAAAACTATCATTAATTGGATACATAAGGGTTAAACAACCACAAAAAAAGAGTAGGTATTAATGAAATGATGTCAGATTGGAAAGAGGTGTCAAGTGGGGTTCCACAGGGATCTGTTCTGGGTCCGGTGTTGTTTAACATCTTTATTAATGATCTCGATGTAGGAATAGATAGCATATTGATCCAACTTGCAGATGACACGAAGCTATGGGGGTTGTTAATGCTCTGGAGGATTGAGCTAAAATTCAGAGGGATCTTGATAAATTGAAGAACTGAGTTATAGACAACAAAACCAAATTCAGCAAAGACAAAAGATAGATGCTACACTTAGGGAAGAAAAAGCAAATGCACAAATATAAAATGGGGGATAACTGCCTTGGCAGCAGTACTGCTGAAAAGGATCTAGGAGCTGTGGTGGTCCACAACTTCAAAATGAGTCAGCAATGCGATGCTATTGCAAAAAAAGCAAATGCTGTTTTAGGTTGTATGCCATGACGTTGTTAATGCAAGTCACGAGAGTACCACTCTTCTCGTGTGCTGGTTAGGCCTCAGTTGGAGTATTGTGTCCAGTGTTGGTCAACAATATATAGAAAGGATGTAGAGACACAGGAAAGGACCCAGAGGTGAGCGACAAAGATGATCAAAGCGATGAAATGCAAGCTATATGAGCAAAGGCTGAAGGAACTGGGAATGTTTAGCTTGGAAAAGAGGAGATTAAGGGAAGACATGATAGAGGTCTTCAGATACTTGAAAGGCTGCCATTAAAAGAGGGAGAAAACTTGTTCTCTCTTGCCACAGAGGGCAGGACAAGAGGCAAGGGTTCAAACTACAGCATAGCAGATTTAGATTAAATCTCAGGAAAAATGTCCTAACTGTAAAAACAGTAGGACAATGGAATAGACTGCCTCAGGAGGTTGCGAAAGCTCCTTCAATGGAGGTTTTCAAAAGGAGACTGAACAGCCATCTGTCTTGGATGGTTGAGACACAACAAATCCTACATCTTGGCAGCAGGTTAGACTAGATGACCCTTGCGGTCCCTTCTAACCCTGTGATTCTATGATTCAATTTACACCAGCTGAGGATCTGTCCCAGAGACTCGAAAGACACAGCACCAGAACATCTGCGGGAAGAAGAACCTCAGCTGCTGTGTAAGCACTTCTCAGGTTTTATGACAATGGCGGAACATCTTTTGTACCTTGGCGTTTGTAACTGGTCTAGTAATGCTTCAGTGTTGCTTTGCAAATGTAGTAAAATTTCACACATACAGATGGGCGGCTTTTGAGGGCAATGGGGTGTGAGTTCTATGTGAGAATGCTGTGAAAACAGGTAATGCTGGTGCAAGTTATAATGCCACCTGCGCAGTGAAGGAGGCATGCTGGGAAGCAAATTTTCTGCACTTGTACAACAGTGGTAACATGCACTCGCTCCATTGCTGGCCAGTCAGTTCTAACTATGGGTTATGCCCAGACCCCTTTTGGGGTGTCTTGTGCTGACAGCAGCACCCATCCATCCCCCAGTCCGTAGCACTATTGGAACACAGATAGCAGCAGTTGCTCGTCTTTGGCCCAAGCAGTTAGCCAATATTCAAGGCCTTCCTGAGTTGTTTCCACTAGGAGGAGAAATTGATTATGTCAGTCAGGTATTTCTTTGGTGCAATCCTGTTTATTTACAAAGAATGTGCAACAAAGTCCCATTTCCCTGAACACAGAAGAAAGAAACAACAGGAGGTAGTTTCTTTGCTCAGAAATCCAAGTCTGCCTTTCATGCGAGCACTGTGCCCAAAAGAAGCTCTGTATCTCCACTTCCTCCCAGGGCCACGCTCACCACTGCTTGTCTCACTGTCTGCCTCTCACATACAGACAGTTGCAACCAATCAGTCCCCTAGCTCCTGCATTTTACAATCATCCCTAGGGAAAGCCCTCAGTCCACATGGTGTAGCTTCTTATCAGCCTTGCCAGGCAGCCCAATTACCTTGGGCAGTGACTTCCTATTGTTTCCAGTTATCACTACATAGGGAGGTGTTTAATTGCTCCTACCATTTAGCCTGTAAGTTAGGTACTTAGCATACTCATCAGCTTTAATGGCATCTATGATTGTCTATAGATCAAAGACCCACTTGATGACAACTGTTAGCATCTTCTAGCATAACACACCATTATGTTTTTTCCTGCTTGGGAGCATTGGGAAGAGAAGAGGCTCCCTGTGCCTTTTCCCCTACTTAGCAAACCAATGCAAAGGAGCCAGAACAATAAAAAATGAAGAAAAATTTATGGTTGGAAAGGGAAGTTTCATAATTCTTTATTGAACTATGGGAAGTAAAGTCAGTTTGCTTTATAATGTTTATTCCTCGGTGGCTTTATACCAAAGATATAAAACTTATTATTCTTTTCCCTTTCAATCAATGAAATTTTTCCATGTATGGATAAGCATGTCCATTTTATTTTGTGCTCTGGCATTCATTCTATGGTAATCTGTTCTAAAGAAGAGGATAATTTATATTTCAAATTCTTATAGAGGTGTGGCCTCCATCCCACATGGAAATAACATTTGTTCCTTAGTTGAACGTGCCTGATACAGGAGGCACCAGAACTTCCATTTTATTAGGATTTTCTCCCAATCTAACTACCCCATCACAGCAAAAAGCTGTGTTTAAACTATGTTAATCTGACTCCAGCAGAAATATTTGATTCCTGGACTCCATATGTTACTTGGCTTTTGAGTGCAAGGATTTAAGAGCAAATACCTTTATTAAGTCTCTGTTATAAATCTTTATAAGAGCACACATCACCCTTGTGGCTAAGTGGTCATCTTTTAGGTTGATTCCTAGACCAATGTCTACTTTAGAGGGTCTATGTGGTTAGAGATTTTGTGGGAGTGATCCACTAACCACTAGCCAAGGGCTTCAATAGCTCATTCATTGTTCATTGCTCAACAGCAGCACGGCTCTGCCATATACAGTACCTGCACATGGGAACATCAAGCACAAAATTCAATAACATAAGAAATCTTCTGCTTTCTATTTAAAAGGATCATTTAAAGCACTTTAAAGTTTAAGCCTAATTCATTTATTTTAAATAAAGAACATGTCTTCAGAGATTTACTTATCAGCTCTGTGTGCTAAGAAACCTGCAAACAAAACTGCAATATTAAACTAAATGGGGGTGCAAAACCCATTCAAAAAGCCCTGTAGATTGGTGCTTCAGCTCAACTCTGTATTATAATTTTCTTTTTAATCCAGCAACACTCAAAACATGCACCAACTTTAAAAAAAAAGAAAAAAAAAAAAAAAGAAACATCTATAGAGGACATGGAAATCATATTACCATAGTCATTCCTGAATGTTCATATTAATAAATCTGCCTAATATAATGGGATCTCATGTACACCTCTTAACCTCAAGCTTTTACAGCCATATTATAGGCGCAGCTGGTCTCAAAGCTCTATAAGTTTCCTAGCACTTGCCATTATAAGCGACTTAAAACAGGGGCTTATAACTTTGCCAAACTTCAGCCATTTGGACTGAAATTTTCAATGGCAGGTCTCCACTTCTGTTGAAACTTAAAAATAAATAAATACATTCAGCCTGAAATGGCTCGAGGGTTTGTCTGAATGAGGCCAGGGGAAAATGTGTAATTTTGCCAATGTTAGAAAGTTCAACCATTTTTCTGAAGAACTTTAGAATGGGGATGTCCAGCTTGTGGCTCTGGAGCCATTTTTGTCCCTCATTGTGACCCTCAAGGGTGAGAGTGTTAAGAAGAAAATGAGTATTTCCTTATTAACTGAAAATATGTCTCCTGAGCCTCACACTTCAACAGTTAAATTGAAGAGTCTGGATCAGCCCCATTGCCACAGAGAGGAACCAGGGGGGACCTCCTCCCCAGCCGTTCCTCACTATTTCCCTTGAAGTCCCAGTATAAGATAGCAGCTCCCCCTTTGGCCTAGAGAAAGATCTCCTGGTGCCTGGTTCTATCCTCATCTCTTATCCAACCCATAGTGTGGATTATCTGCACTTCACACCCCTCATTATAAAATAAGGCTTCATACCCCTAGCTCAGTAGGCTGGGCAAGTATCGGTCTCTCTATTTTACAGAGGGTGTAGTTCGCAGGGGGCCAGCTCAGAAGGTGCAGCCCAGGAACAGCAGAGGCAAAAATGGCTTTAAACCATCTTTGTGCCTTCCAGTTTCCAGATGTCTTCAGGGGCTGGTGCAGTCTTATTTGAATGCCTGTGAGCTTCTCCACAGCCCCAAATGACCAAAGAGCTCTGTGCTACCCTGCAGCCATGTCCCTCCCCGCTCCCTGGCATGCCCCTTCATGAGGGGGCTGCAAGGAAGGGGCAGTGTATGGCTCTATATGCTAGCCCTACACTGTCCCTGCACTGGGGGAAGCCCACCCTACCCACTTTACTACCCCTCCATGGTACTGGGGTAGTGAAAAGGGGAAACAGCAGGGTTATAATCTGATTCTAGGTCACTAACATGGTCGATCCCAGTCCCATGAATTTGGCCGAACTGCCTTGCAGGAAGAATATGTCAAATACATGTGATTGGCTTTGGCTCCCTGTGCCCACTAGACCACAGTCAGCTACAGAGGCAGAAATGAACCCAGGATTTCTGATTTCCAATCTTCCTCCACTCTATAGCAATTAGCTGTGAAACCAAAGGCAAAGTATGGGTCACATTAACTCCTGTCTAGTGCCTGGACCACATGAAGAACAACAGACTACCAGTTACTCCTTTAACTCAAAAGTAGAGGTCTGTGCTGTGGATCTAAAGGTACTGGACTCCAGCACTGTTGCTAACCATGCTGGGGAGGGGGAATCCAATAATTTCAGATGTCATTTTTAATTACACCAAAAGACTGCATTAAACGAGGGTTTAAGGTTGCAAAATCAAACTTTAAAAAGTGTTAAGGTGATCTATTCAACCTTAATTCAGTCCCATTGGGTATGTGCAATGTGATGCTGTCTTCAGTTACATGATCACGTCCTGTGAGATCATGTTCTACTTGCTCCACCGGAACCCCGTCCGAATCAGAACGCAGGATATGCAATGAATGAGGCAGACAGTTGCAAGAAGAGAAACAGTATTGCCTTCTGTTTAGGCACTGTACTGGGATGTTGCAGAGCTGGCTAGATACTATGCTTGCTATGCAGACTTACTATTAGAGTTGAACGAAAAATTGATTTTTTGGTTCAGGGCACAGGGTGAATGGAACTTTTAAAAAACTTCACTTTCGTGCAAACCGAAACTAATTTTTTTTTATTTGCTCACCAAAAGGAGAAACTGACAAACAAAAACATCATTTGGATCAAACACAATATTTAGTTTGATCTGAATTGAATTTTTTCAGGGGGCAATGTCATTTCTGAGTGTTTTTTCACACTTTTTGTTTTGTTTTTTAAATTAGCTCAGTTTCTAAACATTATTTCAAAACAAAAAGTCAAATGGTCAAAATAAAACATTTTATTTTGAAATGGCTGAAAAACTATTTTGACTTTTTCAAATTTTTCAGAATTATTTGCTGAATTTGATGCAAAGTCACAAAGACACAAAAACTGCATTTTCTGGCAAATTTACTATAGCTTTCTGTGTTCCTTTTCTGCAAGCATTTGTATGAGCAGATTTCACAAGCTCAATACTAGAGGAAATCCAATTTTAAGAACATGCTAAAAAATCATGTGAAGCTAATTTAAAATTTGCTTTTTAAGTTCATTTGCACCACTGATAAGAATTGTGATCATTCAGAGACCAGAAACATCACCATGTGACCTATAAGGAATGGCTCTAGGGTGGGGCAAACAGGACAGTTGGCAGGTGCCCTGGGCATCACCACACTGCTGTTTTGTTTTTGATTGTCTGGCCTTCCCCTCCACTCAGCCATTGTGGAAGGTGCCAAAAATGTTTTAGGATAGCCAGTCCTGCTTATGTAACCAATCACAAGTGCGCAACACATCTCAAATAGAAAGCCATAGAGTAAGTGAAATTTGAAAAACATAATGCATGAACTATTTAATGTTTGTAATGTGTACTATATAATTATTACAATAGACAGTCTATAAAAAGAAAAGGTGACAAAATTTGTTAAAAATACCTTTTAACAAATAATTTATCTGCTTAGCCTTCCTAACAAGTGTTAAATACAGTACGTAGAATGCATTATACTTTTGCTTAACTTCTATATTATAAATAGTGACTGAATTACTAATTATCACTTTCTATGTTTAATATTAGTCAAGTATACCAAGTAGCATAGAAAAAGAACTGGTAAATAATGATGTTCATTGCTTTATAAAAGTACTACCAAAGCACTATATCTATTAGTGGACTTCTTATATCCTATTTAGAAGTGTCCAAAATGTAACATGTAAAGTGTCTGGCTTTTGAAAATTACAAACATATAAACAAAATTACTTTTACTTGGTGATGTTTAACCATTTAAAACATAATAAAAATGTTTGTAAATTTCATTCTTGCCATGAAAATCACAGTGTGACAACCAGAAAGTTCTTCCAGCTTATAACTTGTAAATCCATTTCGGATCTCGTCTACACCAAATGTACCCTGGCTCAGCACGTTAGTTTATCAGGGGGAGCCACATGAGAACTAATTTAAATTATACAGCATTCTGCAATAGGTCAAATTACATGCTTACGTAATTAAAGGACAACACTCTACCAAACTTTCAAGCAATAAACACTTCTTTTCAACTGAGAAAGCTGGTTGTAGTACAGAGAGAAGCTTTGCCAGCTGAAATAATCTGGCAAACCAGTACAGCATGACTATGGATAGCTCATTGTAAAACTCACAAGCTGACATATCTGGCTTGTTGCACAGATAGGATCTCAATTAACAGGAAACCAAATTCCCCATTTCTAAGACAGGGTGGTATGGCCACAGGTGGGAAAGGGCTGCCTACCATTCAAATTAGCCAGTTGTCAAGATGAAGGAACTCTTTTCTTAAAAATGATATTATACACCTTTGAATTTATATATCAGTATATATCAAAGTGACCTCTCATTGTGCCTTATGGCTAAACTGCTGTGACCTGCCAGGGTCAGAGTTGTGATCAAGATTTTACTTACCCATCCTCTATGTTTATCCATCAATCTATCAAGAAGAGTAAAAAAATACAATAGCAATGCCATCTTGTGAGGTGAGCTCATCAGATCTCACAGTTGAAGCAGGCTCTGATTAATTAGTTCAGTAGCTAGATAGAAAATCACCAGAAAAAGCCTCTACATTTTATACAAAATAGTGCTGATGATTCATAGATGTTGGTGACACTGTTCCCAACTACATTTATGTGTCGTCAAGAAGCACTTTTATGGATGGTGTTGTGTTCTGAATAAGATGCAAAACTGAGATCCTGGGTGGTGTAAGCTTTAAAGATTTTATAATACATTTCATAAAAGTGGGACCTTGTGTCTGGTTTCTTGTCCAAATTCCAATTCAGGTGATTATTTTAAATTAGCCCTGCAATTTCAATTGGGCATGGTTATACTTCTTCTCTTCCCATCCCAAGTTCTTGTGCAGTGTTGTTGTATGCTATTAGTCAGCCACTTCTTTCTACTGTTGTGACTGGTGAAATGAGCCAATACCCCCTACCCTACTTCACAGGAGTGATGTATAAGGTTTAATTAAGTAGGGCCAGATCATCCTCGGATGCTGAATGGATGTCGTAGGTAGGGACCATTGAGGGGGAACTGTCAGGGGTCAGTCCAGCTAAGATCAGCTACTGGCCTGCTCCCCTGCTAACTTTGTTGCCAGGCAACTAATAAACTCAGCTGCACTGCCTTGAAACTGCCTGATTAATCACAGTGCCTGATAGCAACTAATCAGTATGTATGTACTCAGATTCTTTGTTTTCCTGTACTTGCCTCTTTCCTAACTTACTTCTGTTCTACTCTGCACCTGGCTTTGTCCCAGTATCACTCCTGCCTCAGAACCTGCTGCTGCTGCCGCCGCCGCCGCCTTTCCTGATTCCAGGTAACCTGGTTCTGACCCTCAATTCTAGTTCCTGGCTTTAACTTTGTCTTGACTCTGACTCTGGTTCTGAGCATCTTGACCCTTGGCTCTGGCATTCTGACCATCTTCTCTGAGCACAATTCCTGATTTTCCTACAGACCAATAGGCCAGACTGCCTATGATCTCGTTTCCTGACAGTAGAGCCTGTGCTTTGATTACTGGCTTTTGTACAGCTACAACTCAGACAGCACTGAAGTGTAAGGCTGCTAATCCAAACACCACTGAAGGGAAAGGAAAGACTTCCCCTGGGTGAAGTGGGAAGGGAAGTATAGTTGACACACTTACATTAGAATTGGCTGACATTTTTCAAGGAGACAGTTTTTGTGTTGAAAAACACTTTTACAAAAATGGGGAAAAAAATTCTCAAACTCTTCTGGTTTTTTTTTTTTTTTTTACATTTTTCATGACACTTTAATCAAATTCTATCCAACTTCTTAACAGTATTGAAAATGTTTATTCACTGAAAACTGTTTACCCCTAATGTGTTTTGTGGAAAATAAAGTCTATAACCATGTAGTATTTCAATAATCTGAATTTAAAAGATTGTATCTTTTTTTCCACATACAACACATACTAGGTCTATTCTGAACCCTATGAAATGGAAACAACTTCAAACTTGTGCTGTTTTTGGGGGAAATTATTTAATTTTTTGACTAGCTCTAATTTACACATTACCTGGAAAGCAGGTACAGCCATTACTTCCCCCCCCCCCCCCCCACACACACACCCTGTTCAGAGAGTTATAGCTGTGCAAACTCATTCTTCAACATCTCAAAAATTCAAGTCCATTTCATTCACTAACTGGTTTCATATTGTCCTTCATGTTGAATAAAACTCATTTGTCACATTCTTCTGGGGTTATAGTCCTTCCCAATTAGATCCATAATCTGTGCTTCTTTCTTGAATTCCTCTTCCTATTTGAAAGCATTATAACCCAGATCCTCACAGATCTATAGATCCCTAATTGCCATCTGGGCTCATGTACCTGCTGCACTGCTCACCATACCAGTGAACCAGTTGCTTGTGACCTTAGGGCCTTCTCTGTGTCCTTTGTGGTGATGAGAAATATTTCAAAATATTGCTTATACTGTCAAAGTTTTCTCCAAGGGTGTTCTAATTTCTCTGCAAGCCTAGTGGAATTGGAAGAATTAATTTGCTCCATCTTTGGTTTGATATTGCTTGTAATAACAAATAATGTTTGTAAACACTCGGGAGGCAGATCTGTTAGAGGAAATGGCCTTGCACTTTTATCAAGTGCACAAGCAGAGTTCAGTCTGACTTTACTCTGACTAAACTGAGCAGCAGGACTGAATTGAGTGCTTGTGCAGCTGATGGAAATGCTTTGTCTTGTCCTCCAAGACACTGGCCTGCTCAGAGGCTTAACACAATCAATATTATCACAGCCACACCCATTGTACTTTCTTATTTGCATATCCAATCCCATACTCAACTTGATATCTGTTCTTACAATCAGTTAATCCAAATGCTTGATGTATCTGCTCTGAATTGGTATCTTCTCCCGCTCCCCTCCCCCCCCCCACACACACTTTATACAAGCTCTTCTATCTCTAAAGTGTGTCATCTGTCAATGAGATATGTCCAGAGAAACCTCAGTTAACATACCCAGGGGGTTACTGAGAGCAAACAATAGAAGGTTAAAAAAAGTCATATATTGATCAGTTGTGTGGGAGGCTCATTCTATAAAGCTGTTTGTATAGTCTGCATGCTGTTCTGACTGCTTCCGAATTCAGCAAGAGAATATAGCTCCTTTTGTATCAGATTTTCTTGTGAATCATGGCTTGGACGTCCATTGCCTTTTGACCTGCAACAAAAATCATGCATTTGAAACAAATAAACAAACCCCCTTTCCTTCTGCCCACCCCCCCCAAAAAAAAAAAAAAAAACAACAACCCACATGTATCAGTACACCTTGAGTTTCTTTGAAGACAAAGGAAATGGATTTTACCTTATTGAATTTTCAGTCTTTTGATGCTGTTTTAGGGGATCAAATAAAACAGGGTTATGACAGACTCTGCCAGAAAGTTAAGGACCCTACACATTTTTACACTGGAAAATTCAGCTTCTTGCATGAAAAAATTGGAAAGATTATTTTTCTTTGTCAAGCAAGGTAGCCCTTCCCAGCCCCCCAGCCCCTGCCATTTGGGGCTCCTTCAGTCAGTTTGCTGTCATCCTTCACACAAAACAGCATCAAAAGTTAGATTCAAAGAGAGGAAGCAGTACAAGATAAATTGCTGAAACTAAAACCTGCTACTGGAAAATGTGCTTTAAAAGTTTCCACAAGGCTGTAAAGTCTTTTTCCAGTGGTCCTAGATTATGAAAAAAACAATATGAACAGACCTGTCTAGAAATTAATCTATTTCAGAGCTATTGCATGCAAAGGTATTTTCATTTAAAATGTCACTCATTACATGCTTTAAAAGTTGCTCCTTTTAATAGTTCTATAAAGTTTAGAGCACAGTTAAAAAAACAAAACAAAACAAAAAAAAACCTTGAGTTTTAATTGCAGCGTTTGTTGAAAAACATGTATTTATTATTGGTAAATATTACTTCAATCAAACTTGCTGATTAAAAAATAATCCAAATTCTATTTGTTCTTTCAACTAAGTTTTTGCTTGCAAGGACTGCAGATAATCCATGGACTTCATACGTTTTTCATGGTACAATATCTTGCAAGCCATTCTAAAGTTAATGTATTACTAAAGGACATTGCCAACTCCTTGACTCTTTATGGATCCACTAACACTACTTATATGGTATATTTGGAAGAATCGCTCTATTCCAATAGTATAACACTGTCAGTTATAGCTGTTGGTAATAGGATCTCTCTTAAAAACACAGTTTTGGATAGCTAAGAAGCACTAATTCCAGTACTGTATTTTTAGTAGTGGCAGCTGATTTGGCAAACGAATTTTAAATGACCACGGTTCACTTTTTCCCTTTGAACTGGAATGCACATTCTTTAAAATAACTAGAGTGAAAATTAACTTCCTTCCCATTTCTATTGTCTTTTCCAGATTTTTCTGCTTTACAGCGTACAATTTAATTAAAAAAAACCAGATTGTTTATTTCCAAGAGTCTGTCCTGGCACTTTGTCTCACAATGTGCTAATTACAATATCTTTGGCACACTTTACTTGCAGGGCTGGTCTCCTTTTGCCTGCTGCATCTGTGTTTACATATCTTCTGTGATCAGTCAGAGGCCTGCTCTGGGGCCTTTCAGCTCCTTTCAAGACTGGTCCTTGAGGAGTTTAACCAAACTCTGCGTCACTAAGATCAGTTACTCCCAGGAGTCTATCCTGGTCAATTTCTACCTTCCACTGACATTTTGACATAAATAGGCAGGCACTATGCTCACTAGTCTGGAGATATGAGGTTTGAAAAAGTGTGAATTCAAATGGTTGTTGATAAATTGCTGTATAAGTCCTTCACTATTAATTTCTGTCAGTAGACAGTAAAATGGCAATGGCTGCTCCACATTGCTCCAAAAACAACACTTCCTGCTATAGGGTAAACCACACTACACTGACAGATTGGAATTAATCTTGCTCAATTGGATATTGAGTGCTATCTAAAATTATCCAGCTGGTGTTGAACAGAGGTATTGTTCTCACTTTACTTTATGAAACTAAACCATAACTAAATTCCCTAGAGGGGATCATCCCTCACAGATGTAGTTGCAGAAGGTACCTTTCCTTCATAACACCTTTTTCTCCCTTCTCAGGATCCTACAGAGGGAGGTGTGGGGATCTATGCTGGGACTGTGGGTAGATAGTAGGCTGGCTGTGAAAGGAGTGGGAAAACCACAGCCAGGGCACAGGGAATGCAAACCTATTTGCATCATCCTTCTTCCAGTTTGGATTTTAACTGGAAAACAAGATAATACAGCCTGGGGCAGCATTGTGAACGGGATTCCTCAGAAAAGACAGCAAGGATATAAAAGTGGTGCCTGAGTGACCCATGTCCAGGGAGTTTCCCAGATTGCACAGCTGCATTGGACACAGTATTGGAGGATGTGGAGCAAAACCCCCTGGGGTCACAGCTGCAGTGAAATTATAAGGGCTCTGCAGGTGACTTTCAATGGATCTTCAGGCCTGTTCCCTAGGCAGAATGTGCCTGAAGGGATCTTTACACCTTTCCTCCCCAACCCCTCCTGCTGATTTTACCATAGGAAGGAGTGAGATGGCTCATCATTCTGCTGTTTATGATAGTGACTTGAAAGCTGACAGTTGAAGATGGCTGGAACTGTTTGGGATTAGGGTTGTGAGAAAGTCCAAAATTGTCACTGCTTTACGGTAAGGCTTCCCAGCTACAGCGAGAATTCAGATTAGCTGAGTCATTACAACAATAATCATTGTCACCAAAATATTTATTAAACAGTTTGGTTTAAAAGAGCTAATAAGGGCAAAGAAAAACTAACAGAGGTATCTATTGGTTAGTGCAGGACAGACTAGTCGTCAGGATGTCTGGGTTTCATTTTTGGCTCTGCCATTAACTTGACTGGAATTGAGGAGAAGTCCTCTTATCTGCAAATTGATTGTAATATAACTTACAGGGGAGTTGTGATACTTAATTAATGTTTGTTAAGTGCTTTTACATTTTCAGATGACATGCACTAGATAGTGGAAATTACAAACTCCAGTATTAATATGCAAAGCTCATTCATCATCAGTGTTCAAAGTGCTGTATGAAGACTCTTATGGCTTAGTACCACAAATCATTTTTATACAATAGATTCAGAATGAGGTCATAACTTGAGACACGAGCCCATCCAAACTGCAGCACTGGGTGATTTATGGTGGTTTGTTCTCTCCCCAATCCTTGTGGCTGGTTGTGTATTGCTGAGTGTAGAGGGAGCGGGATACCTTACTTTGTTGTAAAAGTATAAGATTGCCCTGTGAGAGGGGAAGGACTGAGAGATGCTGTGGACGAGAGAGAACCAATACTGAAAAGTTGGTGAAAGCCCAAAGACAGTTTCTTAAACAGGCTAACATCTCAAGTCATTTCCTGTAAGTAGTTAAGAATTCCTTTGGCATAGTCCTTGGTTAGGGTCAAATCCAGGTGATGGAAGGCCAAGAAATATAATGATTTGAAATGATTGTTTGATCAGAATATAAATTAATAGTTGCAAAATGAAATTGCAGTTGATAAAAGAATGAGGACTTTTCCTCTTCACAGCCATTTTTTTTAAGTACACATGTTGCTTAGCAGCTTGTCCTACCAGGGAGGGGTCTTCCATGCTGTTTCCTTCAACAGTGCCAATTCATAATGGATACCATTTGGCAAAATCCAGTGATACTACATGAAAATCTTCCAATAACATTCTTGTGAGACATAATTTTACACATTTTCTATATGCCTCTCCCTATATGTTTCACTATCAGAGACATTTGTATGGAAACAGGCCATTTATTATTAAAGGCTAGATTTTTAAAGCATTTTGGCTTGCAGTTGTGTCCCTAATTTGTGAATGCAATGCCTGCCATTGTGCATGCAAATCCGATGATTTCACATGCAACTGGACAGTGTTGATTATTTGCCTCTACAATTACCCAATTTTCACATATAATCATGGTAATTATACATGTCCGCTAATCATGTAATGGTTTACACACCTTGCCTATGCTACTGTATGCTTTAGTGATTTTAAATTCTGCCCTGAGTTCATCTTTTCCTGCTGCTTATTCTGCACACAATTTCATATATTCATATTTCTGGTAAGAAAATAATGTGGTGTCTGCTTGTGTCTTCACAGTTGTTTTCTGTGAGAGTTATGGTAATGTTATAAGTAGAATAATATGGGCCAAATTCAATATACTCACTATGAATTAGGCCCTATGACTTTAAGTGAAGTATAAGCAGTGGGAGCAGACCAACTCCTAGTGATAAATACCCTAACTTCATATAAGTATCCCTAATTAACAAGCAAGAGATATGCAGAAAATATGTAAACAGATTCTTTTGAAATCAGTTTGACTGATATAGAGCTTTGAGATCCTTGGCTGGAAAGGGTTATATGAGTGAAAAGTTTTCTCTAACGCATCAGCAGCTCTTTATTCACTTCTGTCACCTTATGCTTTAGTTGTCTGCAGTGTTGTAGCTGTGTCAGTCCCAGGATATTAGAGAGACAAGGTCAATGAAGTAATATCTTTTATTAGACTAACTTCTGTTGGAGAGAGAGACAAGCTTTCAAGACTCTCTCTCTCTCACCAACAGAAGTTAGTCCAATAAAAGATATTACCTCACTCACCTTCTCTCTCTCTAAGAAGTGAATAGTGTCTTTTTAAGGGAGATAAGTGAACCAACTGCATGTTTACACCTGTGAGCGCTGCTTGGTGCAGTTTCCACTGCCCCTAAAGGTCAGCCCGGGGTTTTATATCACTCCAATGACTTTGATGGGGATTACTAGAAAGATTCCTGTAGTCAGGAGATATAGCCAACATATATTGCTAGATTTTAAAACAAATGCATCCTGGACCCTGCAAAACAGGAAAAATGAAGTGATCTTTCATTACTGAACCGCTGTGGTCTACTGCGTTAATTGACTGTATTAACAGATGGTGGCGATAAAGTAAATCTTTCAAACTGGCTGCATCTAATGGTAGCTAAAGCTAAGAACAAGAGAGGGGGGGGGTTGATGTGAAACTGTAGAGAATGCATATGTCTCGCTGTTTATCCTTGCATCACAAAGCTGTGGGAGACAGAGACAGATCAGATTTCATTCCTATATTCTACCTCACTTTGAAAGTACAGCATTGCCTTTGAGTCCAAAAATTACAGAGACAGAATAGACTCACACACACACTTAGATTTGATTGTATACATTCTGTTTATCTGGTATACAGATGCATCTAAGTAAACAGATTAATAAATACATCATTTCAAACGTGCTTTAGAAAACTGGATAGTAAATATATCCACCCTGCCTATATTCTTCATGCCTTTTTTTAAGCCAAGAATTTAAAAAATGGGTGCCTAAATTTCAGCCCTTCAATCCTTATATTTAAATCCCTTTCTGATTAAACAGGTACTGAGCATCCAACAGCTCCCGTTGAAGTAATTGGGACTCAGCACTTTTGAAAATCAGACAGTTGCCTAAACATGGATTTAGAACCCTAACTTAAAGCTCCAAGTTTTGGCTATCTTGGCCTTAAAGAACAACATCAGTTTAGCTCTTCATCGTTTGCTGTTTCATCCAAGGTTGGTGAGTATTGTAGAGTGACTTTTTCACCAGGACTATCAAAGGAAATTGGATTTTAAGACAGTCTGACACAGAACTTCCTATAATATAGATCTCTTCCCTATTTTACTGTATGCAGCCAAGGAAAATATTGCATATTCTACACATAAAACATTCTATTGATTTCTGTGGCTGCTCCATGCATGGTACAGGCATAGAGTATGCACTAGAGAGCAACATTATGGTTCACAGAAGAGCAGTTCATTCATAGTATTCACAGCACTGTTGTACGGGATTTTGTGGATGCATCTCTTAGTGCTCATATAAAGTAACATATTGACAGTTATACAGATTGACATATGTCCTCTACTTATCAGACAGAACATGTACAAGTATGGGCAAAGTGCAACTAGGGCTGGATCCAACTTAGCTACCAGAAACTGAAGGTTCTCTATACCATTAACAAGCCATCCAGTTTCCCAACATTATTATTTCTGAAAACTTAGTTCCTAGACTGAGATATGACAGAGGGGAAAACCCATAATGAGCACGCTGGCACACCTCACTGTTGCTGCTACTACAACCAGTCCAAGCCCAATACATAATTTCTGGGTGTTTTTTCTTTTTAAATAAGTCATTAGCCTGGATGTTGTTTTGTTCTTTAAAATGTACCATGATTAAAGAAGTGTGGGCTAGGAACTGACTGCTCAGACAAACTGCAGGGCTGCTGTCCAAGCTGCAGAGGAGGAAGAACGAGAGAGCCAACTGCACACCTACAAAAATAGCCGAACAACAAACTGTCCTTGAAATATTTCATATGGTGTTTCTTCTAACAAAAATAAAAGGACAATTTTCTTTGACTAGCCAAGTGTCATTTATATGCATATTTGAAAAATTATGTATGAACAGAAGAATTACATTAAAGCTTAGTAAAAACAACGAGAGTTCTGTGGCACTTTAAAGACTAACAAATTTAATTTGTGGAGGCATAAGCTTTCGTGAGACTCCACTCACTTTGTCAGATGCAGAGGTAGAATGCTTAGTGCGGGTGATATTACTTTTCATGCTTTTTGATTAAAATAGCTCAGGTAGATTTATGCAAGAAATGAGGATGTTTATTCATTAAACCCTATCAAAGTCTCTCATTTTATCTATTGTTCTTTACACGTTCTCTCTCGCTTTAACTTTCTAATTCTCCCTTCTAAAGTAGAGACCATAGGTGAAAACTTGGCCTCATTGAGATCCATGGGAGTTTTGCCATTGACCTCTGTGGGACCTGGATTTCACTCTGTGACCAAGTTCGGCAATGCCCTGCTTCACATGTAACCCACTGAAAACAATGGTGATGTAACTCACTGCAGAATTTGGCTCATCAGTAAGACCCTGAAGCCTGAGAGGGACATTTAGTTTATCTCCTACATGTACTGTAGACGTTTCCCTTTCACCAGACTCACTTGCTCTGAACTATAGAGCTATTGGTTTAGTTGGTGCACAGACTATAGGGTTCAATGAGCTCTTTAAATTTCAATTGTGGCTTAAGACCAAACCCATTAAAATTGTAACCTGAACTCTATGGTGTATTTATTGTTTTTCTTGCTATTTCCTTTATTCTTTCCCCTCTCCATAGTTTCTCATCTTCTTCCCCTCTTTTTCCAGCTTCGTTTTGTCACCTGTTTTTCCACACACCAACATATGCTTCTGGAAAATGTGTTTCCCTCATAGGGCCCTACAGGTAGAGATTTATAGACTCCTGAAAGGAATCTCCATTGCAGCACTTGATCTCCTGGAGAAATCTATTTCTGTACTTGTCAGCAGCAGTGACTGTACCTGCTCCTTCTTTCCATTGTCTCTCTTCTGCCATTCGGTTACCTTGTCTCCATTCTTTTTAAGCTCTCACTGAGGTGAGACATTGGCTTCTGTTCCTATTAGACAATGAATCTCTTTTCCAAAGGGTTATATTTTCTGCAGCCAGCATTTCCTGTCAGTGGTTGACAAGGTACAGGACAACTAAACTAGCGGGAATAGTCTTAAAAGGCCATCACCCTGGCAGGAACCTCAGGAGAGTGGTGGGGAGGCCTGAGACACAAAGGACACTTGCAAGTTGTTGGAGTTCTTTTCCTTCCTCGGGGGGGGGGGAGGATTTGAATCCACATCTCCTCTGATTAGGTAGAGAGAAGACTTGAAACCATGTCTTCTACCACCTGCCTGTAAAGTCATTCCCTTGCTATTTCTCTCTGGCCAAATTAATATTTATGTATTTATATAAAGTGCACTAGCTTCAACAGGAAAACTTGTGAGCAGAATAGCCTATAGCCTGGTGATTAGGGCACTCCCCTGCTAGTGGGGAAAACTTGAGTTTAAGTCTATATTCCAGTGAAAATGTATGCATTTATACAACATGGAACAGCTTCAACAGGAGAGACTGAGAGCAGCTCACTGCAGAATAGCCTGTAACCTGGTGGGTAGGCTCGCTTAGGATGTGGGAGGGTTTAGTTCAAGACTCTGCTTTAGCATGGGGATTGAATCCTGCAATCTCCTGTGACCAAAGCTAAGTGTCCTAACCACTGAGGTAAAGGTTATAAGCAGACAAACATGGTTTTCTGAATCTGGCCTGGCATGAAAAGTTTTGTATAACCCAAAATGGACTTTTTGAATTTGCTGACACATTCTGAACATTTTCTGGTTTTTTTCAGGTTCCTGTCCAAAAGAAAAAATCCACTATTCCTCTGGCTCTACTTGAGAGTTCTATAGAATGATGTCCTGCATTTATTCATAGAAAAGCTTCCCCACAACTTTGCTTCCAACTTGACTGGAGGGACCCCCTCTCGGGGTGAGAAGGTGATTAAGTCTTTATGCTTCTTCAGTCCTGGGTCTGTTTGTCAAGACTCCCAGGGCACTGATTATGGTGGGGATGGTGCTTTTTTTAACATGCACACTAATGTATCTGCTAAGAAGTGGACTGAGATCACCAAACTCCTTTCACGTAGATGAACAAATATCTATTAGCTGGTAAAACTCTGCTACCATGTATCATTACCATTGACTTGAATGGGCTGTTGATAGGCACCCCAGGGTTCTGCAGAAATCTATATAGTTTTTTTAGAGTGGTATGTTTCAGGGGGCTTTTTTCCTCATTTAGTAACTTATTCTTCGCAAATCCTCTAAACATACTATGAATAACCTTTGTATGTGTTTGTCTAATTCTACAGGCCTATGTGTTTTCTTCCATTCCATGTCCACTTCCAAGCCTGACTTTTTATAATGACTTTTTCACTTTAGCAAGATTACTACTGTTCATGCAGCTAAATACGTCTATATTGTTTTGATTGCTATGTCAGGGTATATACTGTGTTACATTAAGGTGATTTGTATTATACTCATGTCCTTTTTCTGTCTTGCAGTATAACCAAACCAGAAAGCTAAACAAAAACCCCTTCAGTACTCCCACAGATCTCTTTCCAATTGTATCTCAAGGGAAAAAGGCTTCAGCCTTCCAGTCCCTCCATCGCCTTCTGGTACTCACTGCTTACGGTAGCTTTTTTTATAAACCAGAACAGCTGATCTGCCCTTTCTTTCAGCCTAATAGTTATTTTTCAACAGTGGCTACTTTTATCATGCTTCCTTAATGTAAATGTAGGAAAGATTTGTTACTTTGCCTATCTCTCTGTGCTGCTGTTTGATTATCCCTTCTCCGCTTTTTGTAGCACTTCCATTCCCAGTCTTCACTTTGCCCATGTGTCTATGCTTCAGGGAGATGCACATCCCTGTGGAGTCAGGTCCCAAGATTGTCAGCTGTGTTTCTGGGAGGGATCCTTGAAGATTTTTTTGTGCACATGCTCCTGGAAAAAAAGCAGCTCTGGTAGCAATGCACAATATCATCTACCTTTTGACTCAACATGGCAAGAGACACACTTCTCAATTCACCAGGGCCCAAAGATGGGACACAATGTGGGTTACATGAGAATTTTACATTTTTTAAAATGAAAATGAATTTTCTAGCCCTGTGCAGTAAAAGTTGGAAACTCTGAACCTAAAGGCTCAGAAACTCAGGCAGATAAAGAGCTCCAATGTTAGTGTAAATCAATATTACTTTGGGAGACCTGGTCCATGATTTCTGAACACTTGGGTTTGTCAATATTGCAGCACATTTTCCAAGAGCACCTTGGCTGGAAATTTCTTGGTCCCTATTGGCACTTCTCAGTGCCAGGGTGTTGTCTTCTAGAAACGTTCCCATCATGTCTTTCTGGGGAGGGGCTGTTACATTTGGCAGAACCAAGCCGCTGCATCTGTGACATGGCCAGTTTGCAACTGCTGTTTGTGCTCTCTCTTCCTTTCTTCTCTCCTTCCAGCTGGCAAGTACCAGTTATATTTCCCTTGCCTAATATTTAGGCAATGGGACGTTCTCACAAGGAGAAAGTGCCAGAGAGGGAATGGAAAACAGTTATATTTATGTAGTAGGCCTGGCACTGAGGAATAGGACACCCTATGAAAAATTGCTGCCCGGAAAGGACCTTTTACTCACATTTAATACTTCATATGAGTTTTGTGGGAATTGATATCTCACTCCTCACTCTGAGGGCAAATGCAGGGCCTAATTCATCATACCATATTTTCTTTACTGAATCAGGCATTTTGAAGTGATTTTTGGAATAAGACCATGATCTTTGTACTTTAGCACCTAACTGTGGATCACCATTCAAATGGTCAATATATATATTTTTTTATTTTTTCCAGTGTCAGTAGAATTACCTCTTTTATTTTACCAAAAAACCCCTCCCATCTGTTCTTCCTACAGAGGGGCTGCTTTTAAACATATCAAATGGAAATTGTCCTTTGATTTATGGAGGCTAACGACAACTCAAGATTCTGGTTTTTCTTTCCTTGGTTGGGTTGTGAAATAAAACAAGGCCAGTGATCAGAACAGTAGAGAACTGGCAAGTAAGTAAAGCCCCAATCCTGCAAACCCATGTGACTCAGCCTGGGTCCCAGGGCCTGTCTGTACAGATCTAAAAGCAGAATCAAGGCCTAAATGCCTGGGCAAAAAGAAAAATTCTGACAAGTTACTGAGATATCAGTTGGTAATTAATATAATTCCTTACAGTTCCCTAATTAGAAATGTCTACACAAATTAAGTAAGGGGATCCCTTGAAAAAAATGCAATGGTTTTTAATTTCTTTTGT
The DNA here is from genome assembly GCF_026122565.2 of Emydura macquarii macquarii. Taxonomy (NCBI): domain Eukaryota; kingdom Metazoa; phylum Chordata; order Testudines; family Chelidae; genus Emydura; species Emydura macquarii. The sequence goes on from NW_027132559.1 coordinate 21,790,604, forward strand.
TAGCTCAGTTTGATACTTTTCTGGTTTTATGAAATTGGCATCCGACTCCGGAAACAAAAGTAGTACTTCAGCATAAATAGGATTTCTTGTGAAATCACTGGCTAAGCTAATGTTTAATTGCAATTCTGCATTTCTGGACTTTATTAGGCTAATAGATATAATTTTAAAGTGTTTTTCCCTGTTTTGCTTTGTTTAACGAACCCAGATAAACATAAGATTGACTGGCATTTACTAGCTAGTTTTCAGAAATGCCTTGTCTCTCTCTCTCTCTTTTTTTAATTTCAAATGTAATACCTCCCCTGATAACAGACTTTGTAATTCATGGCACCAATTCAAAAAGATATATTAATGGCCTGGTTACTGCTCAGCATCACATCATTTACTGGACATAATTGGGCATTGATTTAATATTAATTAAAATAACTCCTTTCTCAGTGTAGAGTTATGGGAGATCTAGATGTGATGTCTGTCATCTGAGCTCCCACACCCGCTTCAACCCCCCACCCCCAAATCTAGGGCTAAACATTAGAGACCCCGAACAGCATATATGTCCCTCGAAGTGCTATAAGAGATCCTGAAGGGGATGGTTTCTTTCATTCTCAGCCAGACAGAGATAGACAAACAGGTAAAAATGCAAGGGGGGGGGGGGGAGAGAGAGAGAGACCATTTACTCACTGTAGCAACAGGAAATCAAGGAAAGAAAATAAACAGGGCTTGAATTCTGGGCCCTTAGCCTGCTCGTCAGACAGTTTTTCTACAGTTCCATTCTGTGCGCGTTTGTGTGCTGGTCAATGGTGAAGGGGAGGCAGAGGAACTGAAGGCTTCTGGGATCCCTGGGACTCCCACAGCTACAAGCACAGCTGTACAAACACATGCAAGCTTTGTTAAGGTAGGGTGGGCAATGGGCTGAAACTTCTGAGCCTATCTGACCCACAAATCCCTTGCAAAAGCTCTGCCTGAGAGAAAGCCAGAAGTTATGTGTAAATGTTTTACCCAGCCAATAGTTATTGGTTCTTTTTACAAAAGAAAAAAAAACCCACCCTAATGTCATGGCTAGATCATTTTTATGTAGTAGTTTAGGTGCTTTAAATAACCCTCTGAATTGCTGATTATCTACCCAGCCGGGGAAGGGGAGGGTAGAGGGACTAATAACTCAGTGACTCATTCAAATGAATTCAGAGTTTAAAGCGGACATGATAAATTACATAAACTGACACTGGGCAAACAGTTAGCAGAAGTTTATAGAGAGGTAATGTGGGTGGACATCCAGCAGCTGGGACTGAGGACTAGGCTGTCAGGTAGTCACATTTAGTCGCCAGAAGATTCTAATATAACCTGATCGCAACTGGACTAATAGCCTCCTGAAGAAGATCTTTCCTGCGCTGTTCTCTAGTTTGCTAGTACGGAAGCAACATTTTGTTACTCACTGCACACCATTGTGAATGTATTCGCCATGACAGAGTATAGCCTGAACGACAATTGTGGTAGAAGTCACACAACTACCCCCCCCCCCCCCCCCCCACACACACACACACACACCAAAAAAAAAAAAAAAGAAAGAAAGAAAGAAAACCTTTCTCAGGCTTTTTTTCCCCTTTTCCAAACATTTCTGAACTCTGCATGACCTCCTTTAAGACTGAATCCAAGCACCTCAAAACACACAGTGGGGTTAAATGGTAGAACGCAAGGGTAACACATGGAAAAACCAAAGGAAGCTAAATAAAGTAATGGGAAGTGAAACAAACAAAGCTTAAGATGAAAACTGGTCAGTCTAAACTTAAAGAAAATTAAAATAAAACACATGGATTGGAGTATTAAACACACAGCAAGCCATGCAGTCTGACCCATGTACCCTCCCTCCATCCCCCAGCCCACCCCACTACAGGGGGATAATATCATACATGGGATTTATGAAACAAAATCAATGGGAGTAACATCACAGCTGTAAATGATTGAAATCCACCAATTACTACAGCAACTTGCTAACCCTCATCAGACCCTGTTGCTACTGTGATAGAATTTGAAGTGAAGCTGCCCTAGCAGTGTTCAAAGACAAGCCATTCTGGTGCCATTCAGAGAAGTGGAGGTATTTCAGTTGAGTCCTCTCCAGGCTCTGGAAGAAGAGAAGAGAAGGGAATGGATATTAAAGAAAGAGGGATTTTTTAAAATGTTGATCCATGCATTGTATGAAATAAAAAGTCTAGCAAATGGTGAATTAGGGGGCTAGGGAATTCTGGTACTCTAGCTACATAAACTACTGGAGTTTTTCCTCATGTGGTTTTTAACATCCCCCCATCAGTGGTGTTATTAAGCTGCTGCTTTTTATGCAGTACATTTTATGCTTTACCCTCCATTAAAACACTGTTGATTCTATGATCGCTGCAGAAGAAGCTACGAGCATTTCTAGCTTTACTGTCCAAACATCAAATGTCTTGTCTGGCTGACAAATCCGTCCACTAAAGTCATCATGCTCTCCAACTTCCTGTTTTGTAAGCCAATGACTTCAATGGTCATTCCACATGCTGGGGGCTTCCAGAATTGGCCCTAAAGGAAAAACAATCAAACTAAAGGCCAGAGGGGCTAGTTTCTAATGGGGTTTCCATGCTTCTTCCTTTATTTTTTAATCCAAAATAATTGTCTGCTTTCTAGGTGTAGTTAGACAGTTAATCAAATATATACTCTTTGCTTTCCCCTCAATTAATTTCTCCCACAAATATGTATCTGCAGGTGCAAACTGTAGGCAGAATAGAGAATGGATGAAAGCCTGGTCTTATCAGTCTAGTGTCCTCACAAAAATATACATACCTGCAAAGTAAATAAAGGAATTCCTTCTCTCGGGTGGTACTGTCAAAATATATTTTCTAGGATTGATACAGAAAAAGGACAGGTGCCTGGTCACCACCGGTATCTTAAACTATGAATGGAATTAACTATTGAACTATGGCAATTCATGCTCACATTCATAGAATTTAGTGGCTCATCACATTTGGAATCAGAAGGAAATTCTGTAGAAATTGATTAGTTTTCAGTCATTTTTAAGGGTGAGTAGTGTATGTGATAGCTGCCTCATGTATCGAAATAAATGAATAGATTTTAAAGCAAGGTTGTGCCCTGAGAAATGTAGTAACAAAAAATAATAAGAAAATCAACTAAAATGGTGATAACTTTTATAGTGGGATTAGAACTCAGGACTACACAGATCACTGTTCTGTGCTAATTTCTGCAAACTACACTACGTTCCTTCAGATGATGTCAGAGGGAAATGATCATCACCTCAGTTGCATCAGCTTAGCAGCTCTCTCACTATAACTCTGTTTTATGTATTGAATGTGAGTGAGTGTCATAGCTGGAAAAAATGAAGATGTAGCTAGTGGTACAGCTGGCATAGATCCCAACTGTAGCTATTGTAAATCCCTTTGTCTGTTTGACATGTGGTAGGTGCCACAAACAAGACAGCTGCTGTGTAACCAACTCCAAGCAGCTCAAAGAGCCAGAGCGATGAAGCTGTGAAAATTGAGGTCAGTTACTGTATATTGTGATAATTTTTATTTGGCAAATATATTTTCTTTCACTTTTGTTTCTGATGCAAACACTGTCTTCTCTCTAGATGTTACAGGAATCAAGAAGATAAAGTAAACTGAAAAATCTTAACTTGATTTATTAGTGATTTTGGTTTTAGAGGAAATGGAAGGTTTTTATTAGTTTTTAGAATGCATTGGAGACAGTGCACTTTTCCATCTCTGTTTTTCTGTAGTCTCATCATTGTGTGTCCAGAGCACAGCACAGCACAGCAACACAACACTGTGCTTTTCTGTAAGCAATAATGTTTTATTTCATTACAAAAAATTTGCTGATGGTAAAGTCACATCCTGATTTACACTCATTCTTCAGTCGCACTAAAACTTTTTTTGTCTTTTCAGAATGTTGTTCATTGGAAGCTTGTGCAACATTAAGAGCAACTGCTGGCTTGCCAGCAGAATGTTTATTATATGCATAACTGAAATATGAAATTATGACCAGTAATAGCTTAAACACCATCCAGGAAATAAATCTGGTATGCTGAGTGCCTTCAGGCCCTGATTCAGCAAGGAAATGTAGACACATGAGTAATCCCATTGACTTCAGTGAAATGACTCCAGTGCTTAAATTAGGCAGGTGTTTAAGTACTTTCCTGACTCTGGGCCTCAGTACTCACTGAGGGCACTGAGCAATTCACAGGATTGTCCCCTAAATCATAGTAGTAGGCTTTTATAGCTGAGTCTTTGGAGCATAAGGACGGCCATATTGGGTCAAGTTAATGGTCCATCTAGCCCAGCATCCTGTCTTCCAACAGTAGCCAATGCCAGATGCTTCAGAGGGAATGAACAGAACAGGCAATCATCAACTGATCCATCCCCTGTCATCCACTCCCAGCTTCTGGCAGTCAGAGGCTAGGGACACCCCGAGCATAGGGTTGCATCCCTGACCATCTTGGCTAATAGCCATTGATGGACCTATCCTCAATGAATTTTTTAAGCCCTATTATACTTTTGGCCTTCACAACATTCCCTGGCAATGAGTTCTACAGGTTGACTGTGCATTGTGTGAAGAAGTATTTCCTTTTGTTTGTTTTTAAACCTGCTGCCTATTTTCATTTGCTGACCCCTAGTTCTTGTGTTATGTGAAGGAGTAAATAACACTTCCTTATTCACTTTCTCCAGACCATTCATGGTTTTATTGACCTCTATTATATCCCCCCTTAGCCATCTCTTTTCCAAGATGAAAAGTCCTAGTCTATTTTAATCACTCCTCCTGAAGTTAGCTAAATTGCCTATATGAAGCACTGAACCCTATTCCAAATTAGGGTGACTAGATAGCAAGAGTGAAAAATCGGGACAGGAGGTGGGGGGGCTAATAGGTGCCCATTTTAAAAAAAGCCCCAAATATCAGGACTGTCCATATAAAATCGGGACATCTGGTCACCCTATTCCAAATATACTGCCAGGGAAAAGTAGGCAAGAAATTAAGAAATTTTGTACATTTCAAGCATAGTTCTGTATGCACAGTTTTTCACTTTGGGTGATATTTTAGTGAACCCTCATTACTGTAGCCTGCTGACATATATAATGAAGAAATATCATCTAATGATAAAATGAGGCTAAAGTTTCCTCTTCAAAGGGCAGGTCCAAAACCATAAGCGCAAAGTGCAGTTACAAAGCCCTAATACTCCTTCTCCAATCTTTGCTTCCATTCATTTCTGCAAATGTTATAAAGTACAGTCCTGCAAAGCCATTTTATCTGCAGATGAAAATCAGAACTATCTGCTAGGAATGCTAAAGCTCTAATGAGGGTAGATTATCCCGTTCCCATTTGCCTTCCTCTACTGCACAAAACCAATAACTTTTTTAAAATATGAAATAACTTACTGTAGGTATAACGGAGTGGCACAGAACATGCTTGTGCCCATCAACGTCCTGAAGATAAGTCTTTCATCTAGTCACGGAAGACAAGGGATGAAATTCTGACCCCATTGAAATCAAAGGCTCTCCTTGACTTCAGTAGGACTAGCAGTGGCTCTGGTTCAAATAATATCTACGGCCAGTTTGAACACTGCTGTCACACATGCAGCCACTGAAGGTCCCCAGGCTATGGGGAATCTAGCCCCAGTTTACTAGTCATGCTCTAGAGGTGCTTGGTGTGGAGTACAAACTGCTTACTGCTAACAGTGTTCTGTGCAGATGACTTGAAGATCCCTGGGAAAAAAACACACACCATTTTTAGATCTATACCCTACTGCCCTCCAAAATAGGGTTCACTTTAATAACCCTTTTGTTGGCCCCATGCACAGAGATAAATTTCATCCCTTGAGAACACCCTTGAAATAGGAAAATTCAATCATATAAATATTCATGAAAAGTTAATAAAGGGGTTTTAAATACTATTGAAGCAAATTTGGGGTTTTAAATCTGAGTACTAAAAAAAGTTTGATGACAGTATTTATCCAGATCTTATGAAACTCAAGTTTTTAAAACGCTTTCAGTGTTTAGTAATCTATGGAATTATTAATAGTATTGATAAGGACAATAAAATATACAATTTTTTTAACCTGAGAGTGTCCCTTAAAGATAAAAAACAAAAAATTTTCTACTGCTTTTAGTGACCTCCATCTTTAAAGCCTTTCCCAAGCTTCTGTACTGAAATCAAATATAGCAATTGTCATGCTTCATTCTTTCTAAGCAATTGAATAAAGACAGGAAGCAACTATGTTTATAGAAATGATGAATAAGACCCCATAGAAGTGCTGTGAAACAACAGATAGTGAGGTGGTCATGTTAAAAATATATTAACATTTTTCAAGGGTCAAGTTTCATATCAGAAGTGATGTTTTTCTTAGGGAACTTTAGCTGGACCAAATCACTTACGTTGTTTGAAGTTCTCCCTGAGATCCGTGTGCCTGTCTACATTGTTAATCTCCTGCCTACTTTGATGTTTCACCATGACTAGGTTATGTGAGGTCCCCAAGCATTTTTGAGATCATTCAGAATTCTAATAAAAGATGAGAATGTAAAATGATGCTTTCACTTGGTAACCTGTTCAGAAGTGTGCTGACAGCACAAGTAAATGAAACATATAGTACAAACCTGTTTGTACAAGTCCTACTTAAGTAAGACTCCTTCTTTTCCAAGTCATAGAAAAGTGCCCCCCAACCATAACATAAGTAGCTTTCTCAGCTATTCCCCAAATTATCTGAACCTCATTTGTCTGACCAGGTTTTTTGATGTCCTGGAAATAGACTGGTAAAATCCAAAATCAGAAGAACTCAGTTTAATCGTTAAAGAGCTAAAATTCATAAAACAAAATATTTTTTCTTCTGTACTACAAGCCATATTCTGTCTGTGGGCATGGAAGTAGTGGGAGGGGACAAGAACTTCCTACTCTTGCACTGCTGCCCAGGGGCTAGCCAGAATCCCTTGGGAGGGCATAGGATCTGCTGCCTGCTAGAGGGTTGTTAAGAAGAATTTACTGCAAAGAGCTCTTTACTATCTTATCATATAAATATCTCCATGTAGAAACAAAGACAAACACCAGGAAAAATATTAGAGGCTTGATTCTCCTCTCACACTGATAATAAATCTGGAGTAATTATAGTGAAGTCAGTGGAGTTATACTGATATAAAACTATGAGCTGACACTCAGCAGCCTGAAAGGACCAGCACAAGACTGAAATAAATGGCAGAAAAACTGGTGGACACCCTATGTATCTGAAAGTGCAGCAGGAGAAAGAAAGAAAGAAAGAAAGAAAGGAAGAAAGAAAGAAAGAAAGATACTATGAGAAAATGTGAGGAAAATCGGAACCCATAAAAATGCAATGATTACCTTTCTATAGATCTGAGGATCTGAACACGTGACATAACTACCACCTTGAGTTGAAGTTAGTGCAGAGCTTTATTCCCAGTTCCTCTATTGTTTTGCTAATTTCTCCTTGTGCCACTTGCAATTGGGAAACAACCAATTATGCAAAGCTGTATTGGTGGTGCTTTTAATTAAAGGTGCTTAAATACCAGAAATGCTGATACTGTAAAATAACAAGGAGTCATTCCTCCAGCTTTGATTCTTCAGGAAGTATTTTAAAACAGGGTGTACTAATTTTGCCGTGTCCACAGGTATCATCAGCATATGCCCAATGTGCCGAGCCATTTATTGGCATCATCTTCAGTCAGGTGGAGAGCGGGTAGCCCGCCCATCGAAATAAGTCAGTGGGCACTCAACAATGATATGAAACATAGATACTGTGACGAGTGGCTAATGCATTAATGATGCTGAATTTGGCTGCTGACAGGCCCTCACCATTAAGCTGAAGAATTCGAAGCACCAGTCCAATGGCTTGAAAGTCAAAGGATGGTGATATATTGGGGTTGCAGTCAGACAGCACGTGACCAGGATTCGTTGCCGAATGTGATCCACTGGTTGGATCATTAGCTTTCTTGGCCCAACCTGAGAACTGACAGAGTGCGCGACATGAATGCTGATCTGTTGCCCACGCAGATATGAAGGAAAGTACTACTACTACAACAAATAGCTCTGAATAGCACAATTGTGTGTAATCTTGCAACTCTAAATATGCTACATTAGGTTTCTGTCTCCACTAGATACTCTCTAAAAGATGATGCATATCTTGTTAATTATTATTTATTTGTATCACAGTAGCACATAGGGACCCCAATCCTGATTAAGATCCTCATTGTGCTGGGCACTATACAACACAGAACAAAGAGACAGCACCTGCCCCAAAGAGCTTATAACCCAAGCAAAAAAAATAGATTTTATTTATTTACCTGTGAAAACAGTGTAGACGGAGACAAAATAAAGAGGTTACAATACTAACAATCATAAGGTTCGACTTAGTCTAAATAACCTTGACAACGATATTAAAATTAATTAGAAGTAAAATCAGGTTTCCTATTTATGGAATTTCCATTTGGTGCCATTTAATAACTTCAGAAATTACATCAGAAAGCAACTCCTCAACCAACAGGCGTACAGTATACTTCCAGTCATTGTTGCATCACTGTTATTAACTGACTTTTCCATTGTGTTTCAAAATATTAAGCTACCATTCACCATTTATTGGCAACTTTTTAACAGTACTCCACACATAAAAAACAAAGCTTGCAATGTAAGATAATATTTCCTACAAGTTTACTCTCATATATGTAAATGGTACGTTATTTATATTAGTCAGACCAGTTACAATATATGGTGCTTAAAATTGTTTATGAATAAAGGTCTATATACCCACTTCACAAGTTGAATGCTTAAAAGCCAGCTGAATTGGTGACTAAGCAGTTCAGTTTTTCAGACTGCAGACCTACTGATTTCATGATTCTTCCCAATAGCTATATAAAAGGAAAAACATTCAGAAAGCCTGACTATACATAGGTGAAGAAACCAAGAAAATAATGCATGAATTCAACATCTGGAATCCTCACTGAGACAATGTTTTCTGATACTCTGGCCCAAAGAGTGCTCTGTTAGCAGCTGTTTTAACCCCATAAGTGCCAATAGGCAATTCCCAAATGTTTGTTTTAATCCAGTCATGAATTAGTCAAATACGTAAACTATTTAGTTTCACAGAACTAAGTATAAAGGCCCAAATCTTGAGCCGTGTCCAGCTCATCACCAGGCTGGTTACCCAATGTGACTCAGTTACCAGAGGCTCCTAAGCATTGTTCTGGCAATTAGGACTCATCAGTGAATAAGGATGTCTCCAGAGAGAGCCCTTGCACAGTGGGATGGCGTATGTGTCCCTATGATAGCTTGTCGTTATCCAAGCATTCTCCTATTTAGGGGGAATCCTCAGGTGGCCAGATGAGCTGGCTTTAGGGCAGCTTTGTATTGCTGCAGTGATGCAAAGCTGCTGGAGCGTAGCCAAGGATATGGTCTAACTGGCCCAACCATAAATATTTCTGAGCCATAATCCAGCTGAGCCGACATAAGTAGGAATATTAAGTCAGTGTGTGTCCAAATGCTGACTCTAGAAAGTGTCTGAGAATTGTAACTTTTTTTAGCTAACGCAATGATTATTTTTAAAGAACTGTGGCGTTTTTATTCACTCAGGGCCATTTTGAAAGCACTCTGTAGTGGCATTTTTTATATAAAGCCCATCATTGAAGGCTAGAGTGACCAGATGTCCTGATTTTATAGGGACAGTCCTGATATTTGGGCCTTGTTTCGTAGGTGCCTATTACGCCCTCCCTCTCCAGGTCCCGATTTTTCACACTTGCTATCTAATCACTCTATTGAATGTTCCAACTGCTATGAAACAACTGCCTCACCAATCTGTCCCTTCCTCGTTAAACTATAAGATTAGGCACATTAGATGTTGTTACAGGGACAAAACTGAGCCTGTAACCATAAGATCATTTGAGTCCCCCGGCTCCCCCTTCCCCCATAAAAAAAGGTCAGCCTAATTTAGTGCCATTTATTAACAAACTACCAGAAGATTTTCCTGATTCTGATCTCATTTACCACTGTGAGGTATCAGTCCTGCAAGGACAACCACATGGGCAGACCCCTGCGCTGTCATGGAGCCTGCTTGATATCAGTAGGACTCTACCTGGGTACCAGGACCCAGCTCTTTGCCAGATTGAGCTTAAAGCATGAGTAACTTTAGTGACGACAATGCAGTTACGATGAAATAAATCAAATGTAAGTGAGATCTGATTGAGGCTAAAAGTCAGTAAGTGAAAATGATTGATGATGAACTGGACTGGGGTGAGAGTTAAATTTTGTGTGAAGGGATCTTGTTTTATTATGAAATATAGGGATCTATATGTACAGAGAAGTCCAAGATGCATCTTACTTATGGACAAAGCAACATACAGTACATCCAGTTTACTAATATCAAGGACATGGAATGATTTGGAAGAGAAACATATTGGGGCAAAAGCCAACTGTCTTGAGCTCAATGGGAGTTATGCCTGAGAAAGGTCTGTAGGGCTAGCCCCCGTAAAGGTATCAGCTGAGCAAACAAGGACATGCATAGCCTGGAACTGAATCCTGGTTCAATTCAGCGATGACAGCGCCAGTTTGGATAAAATAAGAACAGAGCTGACCCTGGTATCCAAAACTCAGAAATAACTGAGATTTCAAAAAGTTATATTTATTTTAAAATTTTGGCACATCTCAGAATTTCCTTGTTTCTTCTGGAAGCTGAAGCACTGAAACACTGTCTAAAAGGCTGTCCCTGAGGTATTTGTAGCTTGCGGAAACTAGCCATTACTGGAAATCTTAAGAGAAAACCTGATCTCACAACAGCTCCAGCCCAATTTTCAAATCTCAGGTAATCAAACGAGTGTGGATATCCATCCTCCAAATCTTCTGAGGCTCAGCCATTCTGTATTTCTTTTGGTGAAGAAGCTAGTGACCTGATTCATCCTTCACTAGGCCCTGTATGTTCTTCCCACTTACATGGAAGAATTAACTTTGGCTCACTGCTAGTAATGTATGATAAGATAAATAGGCTGAGTTTCTCTGCTGCACCTCTAAGGAAGGAGCAGCACAAAACTTGCAGCCCAGGAGGAAGGAGGGCTAAAGTGGCTTTTAAGCCACCTTTTGCTCTCTTCCAATCTGGGTTATGCTAGGGGTTGGAGAGGCCCCTGCTGTAATTTAGATAGCCATAACCACCTGTTTAAATTCCAGAATCCTCCCTGTCATCTTCTCAGTTCTAGCACTGCCTACAATCTCTACAGTGTTTCTTGCCAGGGACCTGCCCTGGCCTGCCTCCTATATTATTCCAGGACATGCCGGGGGGTCGTTAGAAGGCAGTTTCATGGCTGTATTCTTTGCTGACTGTGCTGAGGGAATCCTCCCCCAGACAGAACTGGAGCTTTTAGGGCTACTTTATGCCACTCTGGCCTTTTTACCCAGCATAAATGGGCCAGAGATGGGGTGTAAATCTCACCCTTGTTGTACAGAGCTCTGTCCCTGGTGGATGTCAGACAAATCTGTGTGTTCACAACAAAATCCATAATAGGTTAAACAAGCTCAGTGGATTCATATTATTCAGCAATATTCAATTGCTCAATGATGTTATTAGAGAGACAAGGTGGGCAAGGTAATATCTTTTAATGGACCAACTTTTGTTAGTGAGAACAGATTGTTTAGCATGAGTAGTTCACAAACATTTCACGGGACCATTCAAGGTGACACCCCTACAGTAGATAACAGATTTTTTGGTGTGTTTGGGGTGGTTAATGAATCTGTGAAGGAAGGTGTAGTGTTGGATTCCATTGCTGAATCTGATTGTTAAGGTGTGTATCTCAGACTTCCTCGCTGGAGTATATTCTGTGTATGACATCACACACACAAACCTGTCTTCATCAAATAAAGACACTCTACCAGAGAAGAGGATGGCATTAAGAGTGGACCACCAGAATACCCTGGGAGAATCTGCTTAAAGACAGAAATAAATGCTCCAAATGAACTCTTCTTGTTGTCACACACCACCCCATGCTGAAACCCATATAGTGTATCATTAAACAATTAAAACTCACACTTGATGGGACCACATCCTGAAAAACATCTTTCCCGAACACCTTCTTCTGGTCTTCAGACAACCCCCCTACCTTTCCAAGCTCATCATCAGAAGCAAGGCCCCCACAGAAAGGGGCACATGAACTCAAAGAGGCATCAGATCCTGCCAGAACAACAGATGCACAGAGAAGACTGAAAAAATTGGGTTTGTTTAGTCTGGAGAAGATAAGACTGAGAGGAGACATGATAACAGTTTTCAAGTACTTAAAAGGTTACAAGGAGGGGAGAGAAAAATTGTTCTCCTTAACCTCTGGGGAAAGGACAAGAAGCAATGGACTTAAATTGCAGCAAAGGCATTTTAGGTTGGACATTAGGAAAAACTTCCTGTCAGGGTAGTTAAGCACTGGAATAAATTGCCTAGGGTGGTTGTGGAATCTCATCATTGGAGATTTTTAAGAGCAGGTTAGACAAACACCTCTCAGGTACGGTCTATAGATAATAGTCCTGCCTTGAGTGCAGGGGACTGGCTAGATGACCTCTTAAGGTCCCGTCCAGTCCTATGATTCTATGGTTCTATGAAAACCTGAGATATATCTCCACTGCTACAATGATCAACACCCCTTACAACACCTTTCAAGATCCATGGGTTCTACATATGCTTATCACAACACGTGGTATACCTCATCCATTGCACTAAATGATCCAATAACAACTATGTGGGTGAAACCAGACAATCACTATGCTATTGAATACATTCACACAGAAAAATGATAAAAGACAAAAAACACCCTGTCACCCTTGGGCAAACACTTTTCACAAAATGATCTCTCCATATCTGAGTTCTCAGTCCTCATACTCAGAGAAAACCTGTGCAACACCTTCAAAAGACATGCCTGGGAGCTTACATTCATATCTTTATTTGACATTAAAAATCATGGGCTTAATAAAGACATTGGATTTATGGCTTATTACAACAACCTGTAACCACTAACCCTTCTCCCCCCTCCTTTTTTTTTGACTGCAGCATGTTAATGGGCCACTTCACCTTAACTGGTTCCTGAGAACGGCCATACTGGCTCAGACCAATGGTCCATCTAGCCCATCCCTGCATCTTCCAACAGTGGCCAATTCCAGGTGCTTAAGAGGGAATGAATAGACCAAGTAATCAAGTGATCCAACCTGTCAGCCATCCCCAGCCTCTGGCAAACAGCAATCCCTGCCTATCCTAGCTAATAGCCATTGATGGACCTATTCTCCATGAACTTACCTAGTTCTTTTTTGAACCCTGTTATAGTTTTGGCCTTCATAACATCTTCTGACAAAGAGTTCCACAGGTTGACTGCACATTGTGTGAAGAAATACCTTCTCTTGCTTTAAACCTGCTGCCTATTAATTTCATTTGCTGACATCTAGTTTTTGTGTTATGAGAAGGAATAAATACTTCCTTTTTTTACTTCCTCCACACCAATCATGATTTTATAGACCTCATGTCCCCCCTTTGCTGTGTCTTTTCCAAGCTTAAAAGTCCCAGTCTTATTAATGTCTCCTCATATGGAAGATTTTCCATACCTCTAATAATTTTAGTTGCTCTTTTCTGTGTCTTTTCCAATTCCAATATAACTTTTTTGAGTTGGGGCAATCAGATCTTCACACAGTATTCAAGATGTAGGCATACCATGGATTTATAAAGCAGCAATATGATATTATCTATCACTTTCTTAATGAGTCCTAACATTCTGTTAGCATTTTTGACTGCCACTGCACATTGAGTGCCTGGTTTCAGAGAACTATCCACAGTGACACCAAGATCTCTTTCTTGAATGGTTACAGCTAATTTAGACCTCATCGTTTTATATGTATAGTTGGAATTATGTTTTCCAATGTGCATTAATTTGCATTTATCAACATTTAATTTCATCTGCCATTTTGTTGCCCAGTCACCCAGTTTTGTGAGATCCCTTTGTAACTCTTCACAGACTGATTTGGACTTAACTGTCTTGAGTATTTTGTATCATCTGCAAATTTTGCCACCTCACTGTTTACCCCTTTTTCCAGATCATTTATGAATATATTGAACAGCACAGGTCCCAGTACAGACCACTGGGGGACATCACTATTTACCTCTCTCCATTCTGAAAACTGACCATTTATTCCTATCCTTTGTTTCCTATCTTTTAACCAGTTACTGATCCAGGAGAAGACCTTTCCTCTTATCCCATGACCGCTTACTTTGCTTTAGAGCCTTTAGCAGAGGGATCTTGTCAAAGGCTTTTTGAAAATCTAAGTATACCATATCCACTGGATCACCATGTCCACATGCTTATTGACCCCCTCAAAGAATTCTATTAGACTGGTGAGGCATGATTTCCCTTTGCAAAAACCATATTGACTCTTCTTCAACAAATTGTATTAATCTATGAAACTACTATAGTTTCAACCAATTTGCCTGATACGAAGTTAGGCTTACCAGTCTGTAATTGCCGGGATTGCCTCGAGCCTTTTTTAAAAATTGGTGTCACATTACCTAGTCTCCAATAATCCAGTACAGAAGCTGATTTAAATGATAGGTTACATACCACAGTTAGTAGTTCTGCAATTTCACATTTGAGTTCCTTCACATTTGCGTTCCTTCAGAACTCTTGGGTGAATAGCATCTGGTCCCGGTGACTTATTACTGTTTAGTTTATCAATTTGTTCCAAAACCTCCTCTAATGACACCTCAATGTGAGACAGTTCCTTAGATTTGTCACCTAAAAAGAACGGTTAAGATTTGGGAATCTCCCTCGCATCCTAAGCCATGAAGACTGATGCAAAGAATTAATTTAGTTTCTCCGCAATAACTTTATCTTCCTTGAGTGCTCCTTTCGCGTCTCGATCATCCAGTGGTCCCACTGGTTGTTTAGCAGGCTTCCTGCTTCTGATGTACTTAAAAAAATGTTGCTGTTACATTTTGAGTCTTTCATTAGCTGTTCTCCATATTCTTTTTTGGCCTTCCTAATTATATTTTTACACTTCATTTGCCAGATTTTATGCTCCTTTCAATTTTCCTCAATAGGATTTAACTTCCATCTTCTAAAGGATGCCTTTTTGTCTCTAACTTCTTCTTTTACTTTGTTGTTTAGCCACAGTGGCATTTCTTTTGGTCCTCTTACTATGTTTTTAATTTGGGGCATACATTTAAATTGAGCTTCTATTATGATGTCTTTAAAAATTTCTATCAAGGTTGCAGGGATTTTACTTTTGGCACTGTATCTTTTAATTTCTGTTTAACTACTTTCCTCATTTTTGTGTGGTTCCCCTTTCTGAACTTAAATGCTAACATGGTGGGCTGGTTTGGTGTTTCTCTCTTGGACTAGATCCTGTGCTCCACTTAAGACTAAATTAATAATTGCTTCTCCTCTTGTGGACTCCAGGACTAGCTGCTCCAAGAAGTAGTCATTTAAGGTGTCAAGAAACTTTATCTTTGCATCTCATGCTGAGGTGACATGTAACCAGTCAATATTGGGATAGTTGAAATCCCCCATTATTACTGAATTTTTTATTTTTATAGCCTCTCTAATCTCCCTGAGCATTTCACTGTCACTATCAGCATCTTGGTCAGGTGGTCAGTAGTATATCCCTACTGCCATATTCTTATTATTCATGCATGGAATTACTATCCATAGAAATAATATGTGTTAACTACTTATGCTAAACAGTCTGTTCCACCTTGTATTTAGCTGTGACACTCTGCGTACCTTTTCCGGAACTGAAGAAGAGCTCTGTGTAACTCGAAAGCTTGTCTCTTTCACCAACAGAAGTAGGTCCAACAAGAGACATTACCTTACCCACCTAGTCTTTCTAATATGCTGGGACCAACATGGGTACAACAACACTCCAAACAATGATGTCTTTGTCATTTGCTACTTGTGTATATGACCATTAAGCTGGATGGAGCCAAACTAAAGTTAGCAGAAGTGCACCCCTCATTCTTAAATTAGGAATGAATTTGGCCACTGGTTTTGCAATGGCTTAATTTATAATGGAGAGGAGATCTCACAGAACTTCTAATGTGGTGTTCGGCTGACAGCTAAGGATGAGGAAATTGTAGTTTCCCCTTTGGAATTATGGGGTCTCAGAAACTATGGAGATTAGTGAATTTAGTCCTACATAAACTAAAATGTCATAAGGATTGTCTGGTTTTTATATAAGCTGTTTTCTTAACCATTGTATCAACTTCAGTGCAATCTACTTCTGCTCTGCTAACAAAAGCAATTAGATTGCATGCCACATACCTATTATCTCTTCTGTTATATAAAACATGTTTTTCTATTCCACTTAATTAAAATACATTAATATTTATTCAGAAATGTCAATGCAAAGAAGAGGCTAATTCTGCTGTTATGTTTCCAAGCCACGTTCTTACCCTCAACATGGTGCTATTAAATGCCTTAAGATAAATATCATTTACATTTTTATTTTGGTTGCACAAACATTTCAAAACCATGTTTACAGATTACAACATTTTATAAAGTGCTTTCTTGACTAAAATGTAGAACACTTATTTTTCCAGATTGGGACAGACCATGTTTAATTCGTTATAAAACATTTCATTCCCAAAGTGTCAGAACTGAGCCTCATTTGTATTGCAAGAATATTATTCTGCCCAAGCTTTAAACTAAATATAGGGATTTACTCTTACAAGTACACCAGTCTTGTTTTTACCTCTTGCTCCTTAAAATAGTAATTTAGAAATTTTTCCTAATAGTTCCTTAATGACTCTATTACTCTTGGTGCAGTTTGGTAATAAGCTTGACTATACAGAACATTAATACATCACTTAACATGTTAGAAACTGCTACCTCCATGACTATTTTCCTTTATTTATTTGGGAGAGCGAAACAATTATAGGATGTAATGGAAATGGTGCTTGCTCCATATACTTGTGGTATAAGGCCACGCATTGCACAGGAGATTCATGATCTCTGATTATTTTAAGACTTCTGGCTACTTTTGGATTCCCAGATAGTGGGGGTGGCCTATACCATGAAGGGTTTTTAAAAAATCAACAGTTCATGTTTAAAATCAATACTCCACTTTACAGGTCAAGAGGCAGGGAAGGATTAATATGATTAGGGTTGCTTAAATGTGCTGCTGCAACAAGCCCTCTATCTAGTTTAGATATTTGTACTATGAACCATCATAATATCCATGTTCCACAATATCAATGCTACCAATTATGGGCCTCCTTGCTCACCTGAATGTTTCCCTTTGCAGAGCTTTTCAAGATCATTCTTCTAAAGGGACAGTGCAATGAGCATAGAGGCTTAGTGCAGAGTCCAATGAATTTCCCAAGATCAATGCATTGAAATGCTGAAGTTGTTCACAGTACAAATGTATTTGATGATAATTATTATTTATGTGTTGCAATAGCACCTACAAATGTAGTATGTTCCAGCTATTACAAAATTCAGCCATTTAATATTATCAAACCTAAAAAGTGCATGCACTGTCAGCCTTTTTTCTTTCTAAAACAAATCCTGTGCTTCACATACAATTGCCAAAGACATTTAAAAAATAAAAAATTGTAGGTATAAAGCAAAACTGTTGCTGTTTTAAATCTCCTGCATTTTTTCAACTGCTAAATGTAAGAATTTACATTTTAGATTTTCATACAGAAATATACAGTGGCTTTGTAGAAAATGTGTGGAGCATGCAATAAAGTGCAGTATGCCAAAAATATAGTATGTTCCCTCAGATAGTCTTCCTCAGGGACTACATTCACATCAGATCTGGGCTTTATTAACTTTGCTTTGCTGAAGTATTTCCCTTTCCACTGTCATTTGACCATTTGTTGAAATGATTCTGATTGGTTGACATCTTTTTTTATTACCACCTTTGCTTGAAGGGATTCCATTCCAGCTAACATAATAATGGGACACAGTATCAAGAGATTCATAAAACCATAACGCCATTCATTCTAAGAGATTTCAGGCAAATTATAGGTCCTGGAACATAAAGTAGTATGATATGCATCATTACAAAAGGTGTCACAGAACTGGGAAACGTATATCATTCTAGTTACTAATTTCCAGAGTATGACAAATATCATCATGGGGCATGTTTATAAATGGTATGAAAAAAATCAGTTTAAAACTGAATAGACAAATTGCACAATCAAAAGCAATTTCTGGCATCAGCACAATTGTTTAACATTCTAAAGATATGATATCATTTTTAGAAAACTGTAAGGGAACGAGCTTTGAAGTAAAACTTCAAAAATACTGAGTCATTTCCTGATTAAAATATAAATTGACTTCCAAAGCTGTCATTACCTAAGTCAGCGATGGGTGCAACCACATGGCAAAAGCAATTCCTTATTTGAATAGGTACACAATACAAACACATACAGCCATGGTGACAGAGTATTTATTTTCCAAAATAACATTTTTCAGGCACTGTGACATCAAAGTCGGAAAAAGCCAATATATTTTTTGTCAATATGCTGGCACAGAGCAAAATACTTCACACTGTGATTTAATACTTTGGGTAGTGTGCAGAGATTATTAGTTAATAATACTAACACTGAGCACATACAACAATACTTGGCCTTTCTATAGCACTTTTCATCCAATAATCACAAAGCGCTTTGCAAACAGTGCCTCACACAGTACTCCTGTGCTGCAGATAAGTAATATCTCCATCTTAGAGATGGAGGAACAGCGACATGAGGGCAGATATAAGGTTGGAGTCAGTTGTCACAGCTTGATTGACTTAAACAGAGCTATGACACCAGCTGAGAACCTGCCTCATGGAGAGGTGACGTGATTTACCCAGTTCCATATGGCGTGTCAGCCACAGAGGCAAGATAAAAACTTTCTCCTACTCTCACCTCCACGAAAGACCTGACCAAAAGCCTAGAGATCTCCAAGGAAAAATTTCAGTAAGGCTATGGATTGAGCTCAAAGTACACGAATATTACTTATTATTTATTGATTAGGTATTTTTATGGCTACAGTGACATTATAGGCACCAGAGCTATTGAGATTATATTATGACTGAAGCATGTAGTTAGTATGTTTCAAATGGATTCAAATGTAACATCTCCACCATCTTGTTAGTGTCTACTCTTCTCTTTCTGATTTCTTCTCAGTATTTCCTCTACTGCTCTTAAGGTTTCATTGCATTTAATTGTTTTGCTATTTGGTTACCTGTATTTAGTTAGTTGTTGACCTATCTGTGTCACTAATCATCTTATTATATAAGGGCCTCAAAATATTACACCTGCATCCAACAATCTCTAGAAGAGTGTTGCCAGCTTTCATGTTTTTATAATTAATCTCATGATGTTTGGTGTTTTTCTTAAAGGCCCAACTCCTAAAGTCAAGTGACTATATGAGACTCTCAGCTCCCTGCCCTCCTCCCTCCCCCATTTCTAGTCCTTATGGCTGCAAAGAAAAGCTTGGAAACATTAATCTTAAAGGCTCAAAAACCCAAAGGCAAATAAAAGAAACCCCAAATGTAATAATATTTTAAAATCTCATGATTTTGTGTGACCTGAGTTGTGATTTTTGAGTGCTTGGATTTGGTAATACTGCTGACCATATAGCTCTCTTCTCTTTCTAAGTTTCTTCCTTACACTGATAGGATGGTTGACACCTTCTCTGATGGATTTAATTACTACATGGTTGTCTGAACATAAGTAATCTAATAATGTTCACTACACTCCCATTTTTAATGTTTATAATATGAATGAGTAAACTACAGTAGTTTGGAATAAAAAATAAAGCCCTCCATTTACCTAAAGCCAACCCCATTTTTAAAGGTATTGAAATGTTCCGTTAAATTTTTTTTTTTCATTTTCACACTTCTCCATACAAGAACATAAAATGCTGAAATACCATGAGAGTGGCTTTTCTTGCCTCACTAAGCAAAGGAATTACTGAGAATTGTTCCTTAGCCTCTTCTCATGAGATTTCAGCTCAGTTTCTGGAGGCCCAGAGGTTTAGTTATCCATGTGAAATTTTGGGTGCTTATCCGAACCAGATCCAAATTTCCAACTTTAGACATTCTTCTGTCATTACAGTAGTTTATAGATTGGCCAGAACTGCTGTCATTCATGGCTGAGACCTGAAAGAACAATTAACACATTTGGGTCAAAATTCTGCCCTCAAATCCAGATGACAGTTCTGAACGCCAATTTTCTGCTTTCCTGAAGTCTGCAAAGCTCCCATTGCACATCACTGGGGTTCTGTAAATGCTGGACAGGAGACAATCATTTGGAATCTACTCTGTGGTCCTGTGAGCAGCAGTTTGTTCCTTGAATGCATTTTTAATCTGGATATTTCTAATCAAAAGTATAAGTTAGCTGGTGGTATCAGTGAAGCAATTTCTGTAAAGACATTACAGGATCCGAATGCCTAACAATAAGAGAGAGAGAAGGTAGGTGAAATAATATTTTTTCTGGTCTAATAAAAGATATTATCTCGCTCACCTTGTCTCTCTAATATCCTGGAACTGACATGCCTACAACTACACTGTATATAAAAGCATTATGTATTTGTTGATTAATACCAGCATCATAACTGTGATAGTCATAAAAACATATACAGTGAGAAACTCCATTTATTAAAGAGGATCTCCCATTTGTATGATCCTAATATATTGTTACTGTATTTATTATAATATGTTTTAGGTGGTTTCTGTAGCGCCTATCACCATAGTATAGTTCTCAATTGCTGCATATTAAACTTCGCTGGGTTAGGTAAAAGTATCATCCTTCCACAGAGACCAGGAACTTATTGCATTATGCTTTGACTTATCTCTTAGGAAAGCAAAGTGGGCATGGGAGGTGGGGAGGACAGGAAGTAAAAAGCCAATTATATGCTGATTTGCTAATGTTATTTTTCAGATTAAATGCCACTTTGAGTTACAAAAACTCTAGCACTTCAAGCTGTCACTTTTCTGAATGGTTTCACATGAAGCACTGTCATAGCAAACAGAATGTTGGATAGTCAGGCTCCCTAGGGGACCAACAAAACTTTGACAGAGGTTTAACAGCCCTTGAAATTATATCCCCAAACCTTGCAAAGCCTGCTGGTTCAGTGGGAAAGGACATAAACCAAGCAAGTTATAAATAAACTCTTTTATCATAGGCAATGGTGTCTTGGTGACTTCAAAGACCAGGCAAAGGATACTGAGTTCTCTGAAGTTCCATAGACAGTAAGAACTTATTGTACTGGACAGGCAAATCTTTGACCAGAGCTGCAATTTGATAATGCTAAAGTTTTCTCTTTATTTCCCTCCTCTTGTCCTGTTTTCATATCATCATTTGAATTTCTGGTAAATTGAGATCACAAAACTATTTCAATCTACATTTGATGTCAAATCTGGTTGTGTTAGTTTTACACTTTGATTTCCTGTGAAAGTGTTCTCTAAACTCTGGGCCAATGGTATAAAAAAAAATCTGAACAGTGGTAATAGAAAACAAATCTATAATGCCATACATCAATGGTTTTCAACCTGTGGTCCGCAGACCTCTGGGGCTCCACAGACTATGTCTAAGAGGCCCATGAAAAGTTGCTGTTACCATAGAACAGTGGTTTTCAATCTGTGGTCCATGGACTCCTGGGGGTCCACAGACTGTCTAAGGATTTGCAAAAGGTTGTCATTACGATAGAACAGTGGTTTTCACCATGTGGGCCGCAGACCCCTGGGGGTCTGTAGACTATGTCTAAGATTTCCAAAGGGGTCTGCAGTTCCATTCAACATTTTTTAGGGGTCCACAAATGAGAAAAGGTTGAAAACCACTGCCACACATGACTTCTCACTGTCACCACTTCTTCTACAGGTGAAACTGACATGATGAACTTTACATGGCATGAATTTTATCTTATATCATCAGTACCAATGCAGGACAGCATTACACGTTCTAGCAAAGAAAATGTAAGCCTGTTATTCACGTAGTTAACGCCACATCCAAGTGAAATAATCAGATTTTTTCCCCTTCAAATTAGTTCTGGAGACATGAGATAGTATTTGAAATTATCCAAAGCTTTCTATTTAACACAATGTTACCTGATATATAGGCCAACTGGGATGCCCAACACTTCCTGAAAATCGGGTCATTTCAAACTCTCTCAGGGAAGGTCTACACTACCACTTAAGTCAATCTAATTGTAAGCAGGATCTGAATGAGCTCTCCCCTGCCAAGCTGGTTGGGGGGAAGGGAACAGACGTAAGGGCCAGATCATATGTGCATTAGCACACCCAACCTGCTGAGCTGCTCAGCATGATGGGACAGCTTTCCCCAAATTGATCCCTTTCGCTGGTGTTGGGTTACAAACCACTTTAGTGTTAAATACAGGAGTACTTAAATATTGTTCCCCTTTTTGTATGAGCAAAGGGCAGGAGAACTGTGTTTTGCCTGGTCTGATTGAAGGGTCACTATCATCTGAACTGGACTGGCTAAGCAAAATCTCAGATGCCAGAGCCATGTGAAAGTTCCTGCCTGGAAGTGTGGGTTCTGACTAAGAGACCCAGGTATGGTTTAACCGTCTCCTCCCACTGTTCAAAGATAGAGCTAATTAAGATTTCATTAGGAGTCTTTTGTTTTGTTAAGTGCTCGCTAGAGCTGAAATCATCTGCCATGGGACAGCGCTCCTGCCCGGCTTCAGCATTGAGGTTCACCTGCTAAGAGCTGACAAACACTGAGAGCTGAGATCGCTGAGAGCTGAGAATCAAAGAGCTGGGTGGCGCCTTCAGAGACCGACTCACAAAGGTCATAATGGAGAAGCAGGTGGTATTAAAGGTATTGTTGTGAAGCAGAGCAGCTGGTGAAGGGTGGGTAGCAGGGCATCCAGCAGAGTGACCGGCAGGGCGGCTAGTGGATGGCTGACAGAGCGGCTGGCAGGATGATTGGTGGAGTGGCCCTTGGAGCAATGAGTAGCCAGCTGGGCAGCTGGTGGAGTGCCTGGCAGAATGGCGGGCGGGACGGCTGGAACATAGTGGCCAGATAGCAGAGTGAGCAAGGTGCTGTCTTTCCCCCTCCCTCCAACCAGGGTGGGAGGTGAATTCCACAGCTGCACCTCTAGATTCTGGGTCTGCCCTGACTTAGGACAACACCTATGAGTGGGGTGCTGTGAAGGGAGGGGCACATTAAAGGAACTTCTTGTTGCTGGACTTAAGAACCTGAGACAAAAGGAAACTGCCCAGTGTACTCTGGGGTAGGTGTTTTGTTCGTGGTTTTATGCATGTGAATCCTACTTGTGGCATTTTCCCCAGTTAATGCCGGGTTACTTTTCCCCTTTTTGTTTAAAGTCTCTTTTCTATACTCAGTCTCTGTGCTTGTGAGAGGGGAAGTATTGCCTCTACAGGCACCCAAGGAGTGATGTGTAATTGTCCCAGGTTACTGGGTGGGGACTCAAGCTGGTTTTGTGTTGTATTGTTGAAAGGAACCCAGCCCTTGTTGCTGCCAACTCTGACTGGCAAAAGGGTTACATAACTATGGGACATTTGTGCTAAAAATACGATACATGATGTCTATTCAATAGCTCGTTTGATTTCTCTAGGCAGGATCAGATTTTCAGATTTCAGCTCATTTAACATGTAATGATCTAAAAAATCTCTCTCATCCTAGATAAAAAATTTGCTTTTTCTTTCCTGAGTGATACTGCTTCTAGTCGGCAAGGTCCCTTTTCATGAGATGCTGCCATAGATGTGGAAAGAATCAAATCAGCTTGAGGTATGCCTGTCACCTGCTGTTACCTTTTGTGGGAAAGAACGCATGCTTGCTAAGCAATTGGAGAAATTGCAGGACATAAAGACACATAAAAAGCAGAGAGATCAGGGCAACATCAACCTGTGAAATGACTGGTATCCGGGTGCTGTCAAATGTGTGGGGGCATATTGTGCTTGATGCAAGCAACCAACCAAAATTTGAGAGTTTCACCCTTCTTCCCCCTGTTCAAGAGATCCTGACAGAGAGAGGTAATCCTGGATTTAACAAAGTGAATTGTGGCATCTCCTTGTCAGTCCATGCTGCAACATTAACTTGCATAATGTCTGCAGTCAACATGTTTTACTTATACCATTCAAACCAGAGTACTGTGTTTTTCTCTCGGTGTTCAAGGAAAATCATGTCAGACACAAATACACAAAGGAAACAATGAAGCACAGAGTATTGTCATTGGCAAAGCCAAGGAAAGAAGTTGACCGTCTGCCAGTATTTGTGGAGAACTAACGAAAGGGGCTTTCCTCCAAGTGACACAGGCCATGCAGTACAGAAGTGCTAGGATCTTTCATGTCAGACAAAGACAAAAAAGAAATGTTGCACCTGTTTCTTGTGCCAAAGAAGCAAACCAGATTTTGTTTTGCACAGTAGTAAATAAGTACCAAAGAGACAGTCTCTGTATTCTAGACACATTCATATGCTGTCTCGTATAAACTTATCCCTGCCTGTTGAAAACAGTTAATGTCTTATCATAGCGAGAGCAAGCTCAGAGATATGCTCTAAAGCAAACAACATACAAAAAGCAATTTATTTTGCCAATAATGTTGTGTCCTCTTTCTTATTTAAAAAAAATCTATATCTATATAATCTATATCTATATATCTATCACAATCTTGTCTCTTCTGTCTGATCCTGATGTTATAATTCTTTGTTTATGGCATCATGTTGTGTTTCAAAGAAATGATTGTGGTCTTATCACAAATCCAGCATTATGATGTTATTGCCTAATCATGACAGTGCTACCACAGAAGACTGATGGTGAGAAAGAAGACTTTTGTATAATACCAAATGCCCAAGTTTCGTAAAAGCAACTAGTGAGTCTGGATGCCTCCATACCTGGGTGGCCAATTTGAGACATCTTAAAATGGGGTGATTTTTCACAGGGTGGGTGCTCAGCACTTCCTGATGTCCCTCTAGATGGTTCAAGTTTGGCATCCAAAAATTTGAGGTACCTAGAATCACCAGTTACTTTTGAAAATCGTGACCAAATATGCTTTACTATGAGACACTTGAGACACTTGAAAGATGGATGGATGTAATTTTAAAATCCAATGTATCTGAAAGTTTGTAAAGACACATGGGCCAGATATTTAAAGGTATTTAAGTACCTAACAATGCAGATAGGCATCTGGCCCAGTGTGGGGCCTAAGATAACTATTACCTCAACCTTGCATATGTTAGAATATGTAGTGATGGTAAACATTCCCATTTGGCAGAAAGAGAATTTTTAAGTAACCATGTGATTAATTTACATGTGGAAGTTTATCACCATTGGCAACAACCTATATGATGTGCAATTATTGATATATAAGGACGGGGGGTTATTTTCAGCACAGTGAGTGGTGTGTGATCTATAACTTCTATTAACAATTCATTCCTGAATAATCTGTTATGAATGGTGCAAAAAATGTACCCCTAACATCAGCAAACCATATCCATATGATGTTATCATATGTATTTTAATACTGACAGCGATAAGTTACCGCTAATATAAAACAATCTTTTAACCTTAATTTTATTTTTTGGGGGAAAAAGATAAATGTAGAAAAAGATAGAAATAGCATATGAAAACAACAAGCCTCTTTGTAAGAAAATAATGGAAAACTGTTCACAAAACTCTCTATATAGATAGGATTCTTAAATAATTAAGAGTATGTGTTTTCTTTTTCAAGTGGTCCCATGAGAGAACAGTACAGGAATACATTAAGTGTATCTTCACAATCTTTCCCTCTCTTTTTCCTTTCATTTTTCTTTTACACACCAGGATGTCCCTTCTCATTCCATCATCATCTTGACATTTCCTGAGCCGTGCTTCACCCTTGATCCTTTCATCACCATGCTAACTTCATACCTTCCTTCAGGATACTGCAGGACTGCTTTTCTCACACACCCCTGAAGATCACAACCACACACAAGTGAAGGGCTATTTGGGATCAATTTATTACAGCCCTCAGCCACTTCACTATAGATGAACATAGCTAATCCATTTTCAACCATGTTTAGGCGATGGACTCCGACTGTGCATCCTCCATCATGTATTCCTGTAGTTGAACATGATACTCCCTGGTTAGACCATAGACATTAAATTACTTAAGGATAGCCTAGTGACAGTCTATTGCAAGTTATTTCATGGAGGCAGGCAACAGATTGTCAGTTAGTAACCATGGTTACAATGTGGTTATAATTAGAACATCTTTGGTGGACACATAGCTCTTTCCTTTTGAATTCAGAAATCTTTAGATTAGTTTTCAGTGCTGAATTCTGAGTACCTACATACAGTCTCCTACGGGACCCTAATATGCTATGCTGTTTGCCCTAGTCCTCATGGCACTCACTGCAGTAACCTCAGCATAGCCCTCTGCCATTTCTACCCCCACCCCGTTCACAAGTGACCCAATTCATTTATATATATTTTACTTAGTTTCTTCTGCCAAACTATGTTCCCCTGACAGTGAAACTCCAGTCTTCTATGTTCACCTTCTAACTTTAATCCTCATGCTGAGATCACAGTATAAAGACAAAGCTTGTAAAAAACAAGACTCGTTGAATTAACATCCTAAAGTTTCAACTGTCTCATTGTAGGTTCTTAATCCAACCACCGATTCACAGTGGAAAAAGTATTTAAAAATAAAACCACTTTTTTTCTGTATTTCTGGCTACTCTCCCTTGTTCTGTGCCAGCACTAGTCCTCATCATTAGCACTCACGGTGTAGAAAAAATATGAGCAATTCTCCTTATATTCTGAGCTGGTGCCCACCAACCACTTCCCCTGAAAGTATATGTAACTTTCTGAACTCTTCCCAATCCAGTCCATTGACTGATGAAGCTTAAAGGGATGTGGGAAAGGTTAGATACTTGACCCATTGGCAAAACACCAGCCAATCACTGGATTTTTAATTTTCTAATAGAGAGAAAACTTTCAGTCTTGAAGATAGGAATGTTCCTTACTACTTCTTAAGATAAGGTGATCTCTTTTATGCTTTTCTACATCTTTCTACAAAAATATACATTAAAAATATAATTTCTGTCTGAAAAAATCCACTCAAATTTCTATTTAAACACTTACTAAGTAGGAAATTATCATAGTCTTTGCACGGTACACATTTCATAGTACTCAGCACAAGAAACCCATGGCACCAGCTATTTATCTTTCGCTATCAAGAGTTATTCCACTGAAATCCTTTTGTTCTCCTAAGGTGGAGTCTTGAAAATCATGAATTTATTATTAGTCAGTAACTAACCCAGCTAATACCAACAAAGACAGTAATAAGTGACTTGACTGCAACTTTTTCATCATATGCATTTAACCAATTATACTGTTGCTGTTCTTTTGGGTATATAAAGAGGAGGGGAAAGTATATAGCAAATCCATCATGGCAATTAGCCTTCTATGTCTACTTAATATGGATTTTATCTAGCGACCCTTGTCTTTGTAATCACAGTGTTGTCCGGTGGGAAGGAGTGGTATAAGGCCTACATATATATATTATCCACCTACAGCTTAAATATAGAAAGAGTGTTGAGAAATCTTGTTCATGTGTTTGGGCTTGATCCTGGACCAATTAGATTCAACAGGAGTTTTGCCATTGCCTGCGGTGGAAGCAGAGTTATGCTACATGTTTTCAGTGTACAGTTAGGTCCTATTTCAGAGCCCATTGTAGTCAAAAAGAGTGTTTTAGCATCAGAAAGTTCTGGATTCTGGATCAGGCTCTAGTTATAAATAACAGACATTGATATTAATTTTCTCCAGCAGATTTTATCTGTTACAGGTAAGGGTTGCCATTTATGTTAATGAAAGCAGAATCGAGCCCATTACCAGGTAAGATCACATCAAAATGATGCAGTCTTCATGTCTGAAGCCTGATTAAGAATGAGTGGGGAGATGACGGGAGTTATCACAACAGGGTTTCTAATTGATTTGCCACTAATATGGGCACTTATCTTCTTTGGAAAACACACACTTCATATTTTAACCTTTCTCTACTACCTTAATTACCAGCTATCTGTCACCAGGGTGGATCTCACAAGGGCACAGAAGAAAGAGAGTTTCCCAAGGCAGAGTAAACACTTTAACTAAAATAGAGAGCAGCCAGAAGTGAAAAACTAGGGGTTTGGCTCTGGATTATGACCCCCTCCACGTTGGGAACTGTTCAGATCCAAAGTCTGGGCTCTAGACCTTAATTCCTTTTTCCCTTTCACAAGTTACAGTGCGAATGGGAAGATCCTTGGTATTGATTACAAACCTTTATACTTTGCAGACTGGAATCACCTCTGGTTTTTGCCAGTAGCTGCAGGTACTCTGGCAGCAGTTAGTCCTGCAGGGATGGATTAATAATAATAATAAAAATCAATAAAATTATTACAGTTGGACTTAGAAGACCCAAATGACGCTGAAGCTCCATGGTGGTAGGCACTGTGCAAACACTTAGTGAAAGACAGTTCCTATCATAGCACTGCCCAAAAAGTGACCAGTAATGTGCTGATTCTGAGCATCTCTTTGGCAGCCTCCATTGGTGGGGTTCCTGGTATGAACTAAAGTTGCCTTTTCCTGACATAACCTGTGAGGGAAAGCCTACAATGTTTGTTCCTGAAATGCAGCAGTCCACACTGGTACATTGAGATGCAAGTTCCACCTCCTTGCTTCAATCAGAATGAATATGGCCTAATTTCCTTTTTTGTATCCAACCCACAGATCTATAGAGAGGAGAACACCTTAGAGGAGGCAGCATGGCTTTGTAGATAGCCCACTGGCCTAGGATTCTGCCAATATGGGTTCTAGTCTTGACTCTGCTACTGGCCTCCTGGATGACCTTGGGCAAGTCACTTAACATCTCAGTGTCCCTGTCTGTAAAATGGAGATAATGACACCTTCTTTGTATAGCACTTTGAGCTCTACTGATGCAAAACTCTATGTAAGCGCTATTAACCGCTTCTCAGAGTTGCATAAATATCAGACTACAATATCTTCTTGATTTGACTTTTTGCTATGGAAAAGTTCAGAATATTAATACACTTATATACTATTATGATGATTATTATTTATTATGTTATTACACTATTCATCATCTTTTTTTGGAGTACCTAGAAGGCCCTCTCAATGCATGTAAGAACATCATCCCTGCCCTGAAGAATGCGCAGTCTAAATTTAACCTGACACACACAAGTGGATTATAACCATACAGTTGGGGAAAGGGAGAGGAAAGACAAAGGTAACAACAGTGTGATGATGTGGTTCCTCAACAAGACCTGCCCACATTTAACCATTCAGAATGTGCTATGACCATTAACAAATGAATCCTCGTAAAACGCCTGATTGGTAAGTCAGTATACATTACTATGACTGTTATGCAGTTGGGGAAATGGGGGCAAAGAAATGTAGAGGTTTGCAAAAGGCCACCCAGCAAGTCAGTTGCAGAGTTGGCATGAGAGCTTGGGACTGCCCGATTTACAGTCTGGCACTCATTCCACTAGACCATGCTATCACCACTAGCTTTTTTCCTTTATTTTCAATGACTCACCCCTTTCTTCCAATGGTATTAGCTATTTAAGTCCCGATCCTGCACTGAGAATTGTGCAGAATTTCAGGGGGGTTAGCCTTACAGGTCACAGTGCAGAATTGAGATCTTAATGTTAAAAATAAAATCATACACAGTGAGGATGCTTCCAATAGCACATTGTCTATCTGTGATAGGTACCTATATGGTCTGTGTGTCTGTAGATCTCGCAATCACTAATGTGTTTACCTTCAGAACAACCCTTGAGGCAGGGAAGCGCTATCATCCCTATTTTACAGATAGGGAACAGAGGCACAGAGAGGCTAAGAGGTGTGTCAAAGGTCACACAAGAAATGTGTGGCAAAGCAGGGATTTAAACGCAAGTCCCAACATTCAAGGCTAACAACCTAACCCCTGGGCCATCCTTCCTCT
Organism: Emydura macquarii macquarii; assembly: GCF_026122565.2. Classification (NCBI taxonomy): domain Eukaryota; kingdom Metazoa; phylum Chordata; order Testudines; family Chelidae; genus Emydura; species Emydura macquarii. The sequence goes on from NW_027132559.1 coordinate 21,820,535, forward strand.
TTTTTCAATCACTTTCTTTTCTTTGCTTTCACCATTGTTCTCAAACGTTGAGTTTGGAGGGGTGCATGGGTGGGTTATAATGCTAATCAGTAAGGAAGTTCTTCACATTAATCGTTTCACACTTTCAAGTTCACTAAACTATTTTGCCTCTGTGGCCCCCAAGAAAATCCTTCAAATTTCTTGTTTATAAATGGCTAGGGGACAAACAACAAGGAAGGCTGGGTGGAGTGTGTGGGCTTTCTGACACGTGTGCAAGCTTTATTCATGGAACACTCTCTTTCTCATGTAAGTTCTTTGATGTTGAATAATCCATTTTATTCAAGGAATCATATTTCACCTCTAATATACTTAAGTTTTGTATGTGGTTCAAGAATCACCATTAAGGTTGTTGCTTTTTCAATGTTTTGGTCTTGGAGACCTAACAAATCTGCAGCCAACAAAAACTCATTCTTTCAGTTTCATGCCCAAAAAATATCATCATGTAACTAACAAATATCATATTTTGGTTACAATATCAGATGGGCAGAGCTTGTTACCTCCCAGCAGATTAACCTTTGAATCTGTACCAATTCATTAAGTATGCACATCAGTCACCAGATTGTAGTAAAATTTATTGCAATTAAACATTGCTGCACTGTAGAGGCTGAATAGGATTCTCCGTTATCAGTACTGTTAATGGCTTTCTGAACTGTTGCCAGTTCATTCACCCCACCCAGCCTTCAATAATAAAATAATTTTGACATAGGGCCCATGTTTCAACATTTTTAATAAAAACAAAAGAAAAAAACCCCATCCATAGCAGAGCAGTAAAGTTTCCCCTCTCTTTCCTCTTTGCCAAAACTAACAGAAAGGAAAATGTCAGCCTGGCCTGCCTCCAAAAAAGGAGGAAATTGAATGGTTTTAGTTCTGATTCTTTGACTAGTAGCATTGTGTACATAGAAGACTTGAGTCCTGGGCTCATTTTGTCGGATCTGAAACATAGATAAGAACTTAGAAGACTAGATGCTGTAATTTATAGCCAATGATTCTGTTTAAGATCTTTCAGTACCACATAGCAAATCAATGTGATTTAGAAAATAACATGGTTTCTGCCATTGACATAAGCCATATGTGAACTGCTAAGCTACTATGTAAGCCACAGTTATAAATTTTAGTCAGTAGGAGGAGATGCTTTATATTTTTGTGCTCAAAACAATTTAATCTATTATCAAAATTCTGAAAGAGCCCTCACTAAATAGCAGACTGCAAATGAACTGGAAATTGTCTCTTACACTAAGTGAAGATATAAGACTCTCTTCCAATCAGTTTCCTATGCAATTCACTCAGACGAATATGACAGTAGCATCTGTTTTAAGAGCACAACCTCTATATCTTTCAATATTGTTACTTCTTTATCAAAGCACATTCGCAATACAATCAAGAGATTAAATTACATATGGTCTACTTCTGATATGGATGGCAAGGGACGCAGATCCATAGTGAGTGAGACAGATAATTAGCCATAGCAAGGCTCAAATAGCAGAAAAATGGGACTGGATCTTCCCTGCAGAAGATTAGCATTTTTAAAAATAGAGTTTTAAACTCACCCTGAACTTCTTGCTGGGAAGGTTCATGAACACTTGTCCTGGTCACAGAAGTCTGACATTTCTGGAAGTTTTGATGGCACAAATGAAAAATGAAAGGGCCAGCCATGGGTATACTGAGCTCAAGTCCTGATGTGGTACCATAAAGTCTTTGAGCTTGATGCGCATTGGGTGAATGTGCTACCAGCAGGCTCATACAAGGCCATGTTTTTCAAAGCACCATGCAAAGCAAATGTATGTGCTCCCATCATGTAGGCAATATCATACACTTTCACATATAAACAGCCATTTTCACGTGTAGTTGCCTGATTTACAGCAAGCTACACAGGGAAATGTGGGATTTTGCTCATTTAGGCCAAGATTATGAAACAGTCCTAGGAAACTGCACATGAAAGGAAAACGCCATAAGACACCTCTGCACCATAGCCCACCCGGCTCTTCAGTCAGGGTAGGGGAAGAGACCAGGGGCTAAGGCCCAGACGTTCAGAGGTATTTAGGCATTGCTCTTCTCAGTGTTGCAATGCCTAAATCGCATTTCCAAAGGCGATTTAGTCATCTAGAAGTCTAAATCCCATTGATGGTCACTGGGATTTTGGCTCCTTGGTGCCTAAATCCCTTTTGAAAAATATGAGATTTATGGCATTGCAACTCTGAGTGCAACAATGTATAAATACCTTTAAAAACCTGGGCCTAAATGGCCATTACTCTCCACCTGAGTGAGTGGGACGTATGTAATGGCTCCATCCCTATTTGTCTCCTAACTGTACCAGTCAGAAGAACTCATTGTACTTAAAGGGCTCGTGTGCAGCATTTAGTAGCAGATCTCCACGGCATATTCCCCTGCTCGTGCAACAGGAGATCCAGAGGAACTGTGGCTCTCAAGAGCTGTCTAAATCAGAATTCCTTCTGCAGTTATGCACCACACCCTTACTCAAGACCAAGTAGACATTCAATCTAACCTTTAACATGCACATACACGAGCTCCCGCTGCATGAACATTTGACCTGCTAACTTCTTTATGTAATGAATATAAAATAAACAGCAAATACATACTCAGAGAATATTTGGCATTATATACATTTATTGTATAATTTCAAAAATATCATGGGTTTTTGACAATGTAAAGTATTTGGAAACAGACTTAGTGCTAAGGAATAGGAACAGATTTTTAAGGTGAAAGGACTTATATGAAAGGAAATGAATCCATTTTTTGATTGAACTTTTAAACAAATAATGGCAAGAGCAGAACATTTCTCTTTCTCATCATCAGTCTATGAAGTGGGCTTAGAAAAATATATTTGAACTGCCCTGCCAAAGCGTTACTGCCCCTGACAGTTAGCAAAATACTGGATCTTAAAGTGTGGGAGTCACTCAGTTTATTAAAAGATTTGTATGTGTTATTGAATGTTAACTATAGACAACTTCAATAGTTCACAAACCTTACAAGAAAATTAACATTTGGGCCTCCTCAGTGAGTCTCCCTAACAACAAAACTGTCTGAGCCCTGGTCTACACTGACCTGGAAATTTGGTGGCAGTCGACGGGAGTTACGCAAACTATGCAAAGTAGCTTGAATAACTCCCATCGACTGCTGTGCTTCCCTTCTGCGCGGTGTCTTCACTGCACTGCGCCGACGGGAACTGTGTTCCCTTCGACACAGCGCTATGCTACTTGAGGGGGTGGTTTTACTCAGTCGACTTCCTGATCAATTGAGCGGGTCTATACTGACCGTTCAATCGATCCAGAAAGATCAATCTGGCAGCGGCAACTTTGCTGTCGTTAGTATAGACACATCCTGAGTCACATGCTGTGGTTGACATCATAATTAGTCACTGTTTCTGCCAAAAAGAGAATTTACCAGCGCCAGTAAAATTAAGTGGAGAAAACATTAGACTTAGGGTAAAATTTTCAAAAGCACCTAAGTGACTTAGGAACCTATATTCCATTTTCAGAAATGACTTGAGTACTCAGGGCCAGATTTTAAAAGGTATTTAGGTGCCAAGAGATGCAAGTGGAAAACAATTGAATTGTCAGAAGTGCTTGCGAAGGTTAGGCACATAAATCCCATTGAAACCAACCTAACCTGCTTAGATACCTTTGAAAATCCCAGTAGGTACCAACTTGCATCTTTAGGTGCCTAAACACTTTTAAAAATCCATCCCTTTAGGTGTTTTTGAACATTTTACCAAAGAAAAAAAAATGTGTAAATCTGGAGTAACACGGTAGGACTTGTGAAACTCTTAAAGTTTTAGTTCATATTCAGATAATCTCCTGACTACTCAATTACACAGTAAAGGTATTTTGATAAATTAGTGATATCCATTCTTGAAGAATACTGTATTACTTCTTAATATCATCTCCCCCCTCCCCTTCAATTCCAGCCTGTTTTGACAGGACAACATTCTAATGCACCCCTAGAATTAGGGATTATGAGTTTTATTCTCATAATTCTAATTATTCTCATTTATACCGAAACTCACTGTCACCTCTCCAGCAGTGTAAAAGGGCCTTAAAGGGGTTCCAGAGAAGTTTAAAGAGACTTTAGTGTAAATGAAAATCAGGCCTTGTGTTTTTAAAAATTGTCTGTCATATTACGTGCCCCAAAACTTTAAGATAGTTACTCTGGATACCTATACTGGTGTAACAGAGAGCAGAAGGTAGTTCTAAATGACATCGACCATGACTGAGATAGAAGGATTCTGAAGTTCTCCCATTTCCTGGTTGTAATCTGTGAGTACCATGTGTTAGAATCTAAGGGCCAGATTTTCAAAGGTATTCAGGCACCTCCAGATGCATATAGATTCCTAGTGGGATTTTTAACAGTGCCTAAATGCCTAATGCCCATGAAAATCTGCCTCCAAACCACTCCTCCTAGCAGAACTACAATTCTGTGCTTTATGGGCCAAAAGAGAAGATTCCACTGGTCTGACAGTGCTGAGAAGCTATACAGATAGCTATGTAGCTAACTCTGCCTAAAAAAGGAAGATACTGGGCTACACCCTGCTCTCAACTAAACTATGCACAATCCAGATTAATTCTGTTAATGTCAGTGTAAGTAAAAGCAGAACTTGGCCCCTGGGCACCATATGGTCTGTATTTTCTTTACAACATGATTAAAATAGAAGTAGAAAGTTGATCGAATCCGCCATTTAAATCAATAAGGGAATATAATGACATGTAATTTCTCTAGTAGTCACCAGATTTTCCTAACTATACTTTCACTAGCTAAAGTTTTACCAACAAATGTAGAACCTCATGCCATGGGAATAATAGTCAGCTTTCAGACAGCTGGTAACTCATATCTCCCAAAGCGCCTGCCCTTCTCTCCCACATTGTGTTTAATCCAACTTTAGGTTCTGGATAAGCCAGATAACTAAATGGTTCATCTTAATTAGTATTTCATGGTCAATATATGATGTAACATCTGTCTGAAAGTTACAGATTCATGTTTCACTTTTATATAGTATTGTGGTCGTTGGCCTCTGTGCTAAAACCAAAATAAATGTGAGCATTTTTGGACCCTTTGCTACAACTACACCAAGCATTCCTTTCATCTTTCCTTCTGGAGACATCATACAATAGTTTCCTTGTTTTAGACTTTCAGCATTGTTGACATTAATGCAATTATTTTTGACAAGTTGAAAATCTTCTTGTAATTGAGTTTGTATTTGACTTCAACATTTGTCCTATTTGGAAGGCCCTGTTAACAGATCTCAAGCTGTGATAATAATATTTCCTTCCTCTGTTATCAAACATTCTAATCTGTTTTCTTTCCAGATCAGCACTACTCAAAATGGCTACAAGATATTTTTAAAGGTGGAAAAGGCCCTCTCTTCAAAAGCCTGCTGCATTTTGATTTGTATCAGAATGTCCAGTGGTTCCCAAACCAAGTGAAAGAGAGTATTAGCACATTGAACTAATAGTCTGTAGTTAGTATTTCACAGAGCTACATGGCTATGCAGCTTTACAGAAAATGTTAGATATTTCAGAAAATACCATATAATATATATATATATATATGTATTGTATTTATTAATACAGATATAAATAAAGATATTTGCTTCTAATTTATTTGTCATTTCAGCTGTACCCTCCCCCTGCCAACTTTTCTTGCTCAGGTTATTTTCCTTGCTTGTATGATAAATCTTACTTCCACACTCAAAGACAAACAAAAGCCTGGAAAAGTTAAAGACTTTAATCTTACTAGTGTAAATTTCCTGAGCTGCTTTTCAGAGAAGTTACTATTCACCGACTTTCTCCTTTAACGCACGCTGACAATGAAGTTTATCATTTTGGTTTTAAGTTGATTTTCTTTTTTTCCTGGCAGAGCTCTTTCAAGGCATTTACTCTGAGCTATCCATGCCAGGGATCACATTACTCTTAAAAATAGAATTTGGGGTCTTTTTTCTGAGTATCTGGTGGTTTGGATTTAAGAGGAAAATATCAGCTTCTAATTTTGCCTGTTTATATAGATATGTACATATTTAAAGGCAAAAGTTGCTTTCTTCCTGTACCCATTGCTCCAATAAAAAAAATTAAGGAATAAAAGGCAATGCATAAATAGAAACTGCCAAAATAGCCAAACAAAAGGAAGTTGCATAGACATGGAGTATCATTTTTAAGACATGCCCATTCCAGCCCTCCTATTCTCTGGCTGCCACCCAGACCACCAGGTTTGGCAATGATGTACACTACTAGTCCTCAGATATTAGGGGGCAGGGGAAGGAGGTGTGTGCATATGAATCCTCATTTAGAACATTGTTCCGATTTTATTATCGATTTTTCAGGACGCATAGCTGTTGAATTCGGATCAGAGCGATGGTGATGGGTCTTGCATTGATGTGATTATAGGCAATTGCTCTTACATCTTTTCTCTGCAAAATTCATGTCTTTCCCAACTGCTGTGGATGGCCGAGAACCAGGAGGGCACAATTATTAGGTTTATCTTCTGCAATGGAGTGGCTAGGCTGTGTGCTTCTCAGAGGGCTTCCTCCACCTTTGTGCACAAAGGAAGTGGGAAATTTCCAAGGAGAGGCTAGTCTGAGAGTTGTGAGACTACAGGGATTCACCCACAGCACTAATGAGAAGGGTGTTACCACCCGAAGGCTGTGGTCGCTGCTGTGGAGCCACTCTATTGCTGCCTCTTGGGATAGGGACAGCAGCCCCATACACCATCACCAGCAGCTCCCATGGACCTTCTCAGCATACAGGCACTGTATTAAAACTGTGCCCCCTTGAGAGCATTTTTGCCCAAAGAAGTAACAGCCCCCATACAGAAAAGCTATCAGCTGTCCATGGGTTGCAAAAAAAAAAAAATGTAGCTGCGAGACTTTTGATGAGAGGTGGAATTACAATACATTGCAAACCTCTTGAGCAAATGACAAAATAATGTTTCATTGCTATCTGGGTTCCCTGTATAGATTATGTTATAGAACTTGATTCCATTTCAAAAATTAAGAATTGCCTATTCACTAGAGCTGAACAAATCATGACAAAGGAGATTTGCAAATCTAGTCTGTTGGTGGGCTCTTGTTATTTGTTATTACCAGATATTCATACTCCTGCTGGTACAGCATCCATAACAATGCAGATGAATCCCAAAAGTTTCGTGACCAGGTGCCAGAAATGTGGTGGTGTTCATTATTTGCTCTTTATTCTCCCTCTAAAAAAATGAATTCCTCTAATTAGAGAACAGGAACTGTGACCGGTTCCATAGTATGAATGGCAAGCCTGGGGTCTCCATGCCTGAGACTCGGGGGAATGGAAATAAGATGAAAACCTACAAAGAGCAAAACCAAGGAAAACATGCAAATGAGCCCTATGTAATGCAAAAATGCCGAGTTTCACAGGACTCTCGCACGGGTACTTAAGGCAGTTATCTTAGAACACTGAGAAATACAGGAAAGACGTGTCTTGTCTGATAGGGGGGTTATTACATATTTTGTAGTTGATATTTTGCCGTCACAAGTTCATAATTCATTGCCTTGTTCTAAATCAGTCTCTGCAGTGTCACGTTCACTGCTAAAAGCTCTAGCAACATTCAGCTCCAACTAGCTCTAGCATAAATCTATAGCTTAGCATTTAACTATCAAATGCATTTAAATACCAGCATTTCTAATGCCAGCGGAGACTGCTTTGTGAGCTGAGATAGGTACAGGAAGAGCACCTAGACTTCCAGTGTCTGCTCACAGAGTCAGTAGCAGCCACAGCAGCTGTGCTGGCCTGTCATCTGACCTTCCTGCTAAGGAATACTGATGTGGGGAATAGGCAACACAATAAATGGGAACGTATCCCAAGTAATGAGCATACACATAAATATGATTCAGTGGAAAATCATCAAACGCCTAGTAGTTCACGCTGTTATGTTAATAATATAAACATTAAACTGCCTAAACTTTCCCTGTCAAGTACTAAGTCATATGAAATGGTTATGTGTGTAACCCTTTTTTATTCATTTCTTTATATGAGTGGTTTGTTTTCTTTTTATATTTAAAGATTTAGCAACACGAACTTGAGCAAATGAACTACAGTATGGATTCCAATTTTGTATCTGTTCGTACTATATAAATTGTCTCATAATGTCATGTGCCTTTTCAGGCAGTTTCTAAAATACCCGTTTCTGAGAATCTTATGAGAGGATTCTCTGGGGACGATTCTAGTTCTCAAACTCACTTATTCAGTACAAAGAACGAATGCTCCAAAGTTATTACAAGACCCTTGAACTTCAAAATTTAATCTGTTGATCTTAAAGGGTGTAGAAGCTGAAATCCCTGATATCCAGTATTTGGGAGACCCATTTGATATATTTCAATCTAATCTTATTATTCAATCAGACTAGGGATTGAAGGTCAATTTATCAACCAGACTGATGTCAGCTTCAAATTGGGCTCCATATTTGAAGGCTTGGAAGGTTTTGATTTTTATCTGTAAATGTTGGTAAATGTCAATTTCACTACACACAAACAGAAGAAAAAGAATTCCTTCAATAATAATAGAAATTTACAGACATGCAAATTAAGAAAAATCCTTCTTGAGAATTTATTACAGATTAAGGATGTTAGCTTTGTATATTTTAATATGTGATGTTGACAATTTATGTTTTAATGGTAATAAAGCTTTAATTTTTTAAATCTCAATATCGACTGTCCTTAAATAACTATTGTCTCCCCCCACACATAATTTACCACAATTGCAAAAATTTAAATTGATAAAAATTGTAAAAAAATAAACAGTGATATTATCAGTCAAAATTACAAAAATAAAAATAAAAATTGAATTCTGCCAATCCTACTGTACATAAAACAAGATAATGTGAACAGAACAAGAACAACCCCACTCAAGTACATTTTCTATTTTTAATTATGTGTTATCTGTATGCACATTAGTGTAGCAGAAATTTAAATGATAATGTGCCAAATAATTTTGCTCATTCTGTTGCATTCCATCCTAGAGGAGGCTAGGGTGACCAGATAGCAAGTGTGAAGAATTGGGACATGAGTTTGGGGGTAGTAGGCGTCTATATAAGAAAAAGCCCCAAATATCAGGAAAGTCCATTTAAAATTGGGACATCTGGTCACCCTAGTGAAGGCTGCATTTGGTGTTGGGTGAATTACACAGCATAGATACCAGGATATGCTTTCCACCCCTTCATTCCCTTGAATGAACATGCAGGACAATGTGGTGTTTAGTAACAGCTTGCTTAGCTTACGTTTATCCTGATGCTCAGACATTAGCTTACTGATACGTGATTTGAAATTAACTACAGATTGAGGTAGTGTTTAATGTTTTATATTTTTATAACCGATGCATCCTAATACACAAGAAATAGAGAGAAGATAAAGAAGGAAGCATTAGAAATGGAGTTTTCTACATATTGTAGCAATGAAAGTGGTTTACCAATCTTGCCGGAGTAGCACATTTTATTCAGGGGGCAGGGGAGGTTATGACTGCATAGGTTTAACATTTGTGGGATGGGTTTTAATTGCTTCTATTATTGAGCTTGGCCACTGCATTCTGACTCATACCTGCACATGCTACTTTCCATGTGTGAAATTGTCAGTCACTCCTCAGCCTCTGTGAACTAAAACATGCTGAATGAGCAAATTTAGGACATCTTTCTGGTAGTCTTAAATAAACCACAGTCCACTAGCCATTCAACAGCCCTACTTCTTTTCTTTTCTTTATTTCTTTTATTAATAGACAGCAGGGCTTTGGGCGCTTTCAGAATCATATTACTGTGGCTGCTGTGGTGAACAAAATAACAAAACAAAGGGCCACATTTTTAACAGGCCTCAGCCAAGCCTCCATTTTTGCATGCACAGTTTTGACCACATAAGTGACTGCATGCCCAAAATTTTGTGTGGCCAAATGAGAGCCGGTAGAGTGAAATCCTGACTCCATTGAAGAAATGGGAATTTTGCCATTGTCTTCAGAGTGGACACGATTTCACCCCTAAAGTGACCTGAGTAGAATTAACTGTTACAAATACATTCTGTGTTACTGTGTCATCTCTGGGTTCATTCATGAGCAGCCGAACTTGCTCTCTCAGTGCATCCTCCAGGCTAGCTGAGCCAATGCAGAGAGGAAGTAACCTGCCCTAGGAAAAGGAGTGGTGCAGCTTATGTCCCTCATCAGGCAAGGAGGAAGCAATTTCATTCCTGTTCTGCTCCAGACCTAGCACAGTTTCATGCTGCCTCTGACTTGGGCTGGATTGCAAGTTGCCAGTCTTGCCTTACCTGAATGGTTACAATGGTTGCTGCATGTATCATGAACTCTGGCCTTTTCAGATGTTTTAATTTTTAAAAAATAGTTTCATCTCATTTCATTGTTACCTTTCACAGGAGGCATAATATGTGGGGGGCAGATTCAATTGTGTCTGAAGCCTACACAAGAATTGGGGCTGCCGACGTTGTACTCAACAATCTGCAACATACAACCCAGACAGATTGCATTCCTCCAGTCAAGACCCGTACTAGTATGTGGCTTTGGTTCTTTAAAAGATTCATCACCAGTGGTCTGTGGAGCCCTTCCTGCTAATCTACCCAATAAAATATTTAGGGAAGTAGAAGTGAGAGATTGCTTGGGATGGGAAAAGAAATAGAGCCGTGAAAAGGATCATTCACATATAAAGTGGTCTGCAGAAGGAAAAGCTATATAGATGTCATGTACAGTTGTATATAAATCAGTTTAATCAATTTCTTGCTCTTCAGAAATATTGCAAGTGATCCAAGAATGTGTGTAATAGGACTCAATCCTGAAAGATGCTGAGCACCTGTAGCTAGCAGGCCTGTACAAAATATTTCTTTCTTAAATTGCAAAACCAGATTTTGTAGAATGTAAGCTAAATTCTGCCTTCATTTGCACCCATACAGCCCCTCTTGACTTCAATAGCTGGCATTAGCTGAAGACAGACTTTGCTCCTGTATGATATCTCTCTGACAATGTGGTAATAGAGGTCAAACAAGAGCCAAAAATGATCTGGATATTTATTTTATCAATATAGCGTCACAGCAAAACAAATGAAAAGATATAATTTAACTGAAATACACAGTATCCTATTTTCATTCTGAAAAATTCAGGCTGTCTTTCACCTAAAGCCCCAATCTTTAGCATGATGGTATTTCAGCCTTGTTTCCTAAGATCTTCCTGTTTGCTCACTAAATGCTGAGTTTTGCTTTAGCTTTTTATACGAACCTTCCCAGCATGTTCTCCTGGTACCTGGGACAGATAACTAGCTGCAACCCGAACCCCTCTGACTGATGCAGGTTTCAAAGGCCTCCTTCTGAGCCAGTAAGTAACAATAAACCCTGTGTTGTCCTTTTCTTCTGACTTTCTGCTCTTTCATGCCTCAGAATTTCCAGTTGCTAACTGTAACATATCAGAAAAGTAAAACTCTGCTAGAGGTCTAAATAGCACACTGGTATAGTGGGGTAGTACCAGGTGCACTTAGGAAAGGATCTTGAGCTATTTGAAAGAGAGAAGGATGAATTTAGTTTCAGAACTTTGCGATTATTCTATTAGTGGTGGTGGTAGTGGAACACATTCCTTTGGAGGCAATGAGAGATGCCCTCACTTAGGCCAAGACAGAATTTGGCTCAGAGAGTGTCCATAGAAGGAACAGTGGCTTTTTATTATTTTAATAGCCTGTATATACATTATTATAAGTGGTCACCTCTCGAAGTGTGACAGAGCGCTGGAAGGTGACAAAGGAGGCAGCATTCTGATCATTTAGGCACCAGTCAGTTCCCCTGGAGATGGCTGATTGGGAATATGTAGCTAATTAGCTGATCAGCCTGAGAGGGCTGATGAGCCAATTAACCGTCAGCTGAGGGGTATAAAAGATGACACAGAAAGGGCTGGGAGAACTTGGGCTAGCTAAGTGTGGTGTGTCCTGAGACCTTGAACAAGGGAAACCTCTGGCCTTGTGTAGAAGGGCAGTAACGCTGTAAATACTTTGCTTCATGTGACTGTTTTGGTATTGAGAATATAAATAAAGTTGTTACCTACTGACAGAGCGTGAGAGGATTCTGGGGCATCAGAGGATGGGGATGGTACATACCCCATTCCCCAGATTAGCAATTAATATTACTATTAGTAGTAAATGTTTATTTTATGAGAGCATCAAAAGGCCCAGTTGGGACTGGGTGCTGTACAAACCCAGAAAAGAAACAAAGCCCTGACGGACTGTCTTCCCTTTTACCTTTCCTAATCTCCTCTTATTAGTGTTGAGGGAAATCAGTGGAATTATGATGATTCATGTCAGCTGAGAATCTGGCCCAAAATATATTCAAGTGTGATGAGAATGGTCTTGCCTTTGGCAATTTACTATGTACTACTGGCAAATTTACAAATATTAAAAAGAAATGCAGCGTAGAACTTTGAAGTTGGGTTTTCAAAAATGCATTTACTGTTGATTCAATATAACAGTTACTGTCTGCCTGCAACACAAATGGTCAATGTGCATAAGATACCATTATAAAACTGTGCTTATTAAGGACTGATTGCTTATTCCACCATCTCACCTACTTCATAGCTACTTCATTGCAAGTCCAAGCAATGCTCAATATTTAGTAAGTCGCTGACACTGACTCATAAAATAGAGAGAAGAGAATTCTAACCCTGGAACCGAAAAGAAAACATTACTAATCTTCAAGTGTTCGTACAGATAGAGAGTTAACATCTTACACAGCTACAGACTGCAAGGATGCCTCGTACCCAGTTGCTGAGGTGGCTTTCCCATAAAACACAGAATGGTTAAAAATACTCTGCAGATTCTTCACAGTCAAAGGCCTCTGGCTTTGTAAGTTCACTTTACTGCCCGGTTTTGAAGTTTTCATTTTCAATGCCAAACAGGTTCAAAAAGAGCGTCTGTTTTCATTTCAACAAGCCTAATCCCTACGTAACATCCTTTCCCACTATTTACTAGACTGCAGCTATCAAATGAAGATATGATGTCTGTGTTTGGGTTAGTTAGTTTAAATTCTAACAACCATGATGTAATCATTATAATCAAGCAAAGCTTGTCTGTCTTTGCACTTGGGTCTCTTTGCCATCGGTCCAATGTGTATTCTCTAGCCTTGTCATTAAACTAACCACAATTCTGCCTAATTTTCAGTTAGCAATATGCTTGCTTCACAAAGCTGTGTGGCCCTAATTCAAAGTTCATTTCTTAGGCTTCTTTGTTCTTTCTTAACAGTTTACTAACATTAAGATAAGCTAGTCAGTAACCTCAGTTTGCAGCAGATGCTTTCCTTGATTTTTTTTCAAAACCACTCATTAACTCCACTCATGTTCAGTGCTGATGAGACTTCAGAGTAGAGTCACTTAGGATGAGTTTAATTTAAATCAATGCAGAAATGTCAGAGAAAAATAAAACCAAAGCTCTTTTAATGTGCAATATACTGTGTGTGTATCCCTGGTTAATCAGAATTTCTGAAAACATGTATTATACATTTGTTTGGGACAGCAGCAGAGATCAACCCACTCCAGTGGGAACTCCAAAGTGATAGTAAACCCAAAAAGGAGGAGAAAGGATAGGGGGTCCAAACTGTTATACTGTTTAGCTAGCTTATCAGTAGTTTCTTGAGCCGCTGACCATCTACTGCCAGTAACTAGATTTCTTACCTTTGAAACTGATTAGTTGTATTGTGGAAATCAATTTTACATTGCGTCTCTCTAGTTTGACAATCAGATTATGGAAGCAATTAAGACCAGGTGTGATACACAATAGTTTTACATTATTGTTCTCACTTGACCAATAGGTTTTAGTGCCAGAAACCATTTATTGTAGAGCCATTGTTGGAAACGGTGTTACATGAAGCAAAGAAGGGCAAAAAAGCTCCAGGTTTTAAACATTTATATGTATCTCACCACCTTAATTTTAGTTCTGTTTAGTGGCTCCATTAAGATTTAAAGCCAATTTATATCCCAGACTGCTCTGATGTGACCACACCTATAAAATTTCATATAATTCTGGGCTCCAGGTGACTGGAAAGTTACAAACAAACTGAAGGAAAATCAGAGAATAGTGACAGAGGACTTGACTTGAAAAAATATTAAAAGCATTAAGTATGTGTGGCATGGCAGATCTACAGATAAGGGCAAATTATAAATATTTTAAAGTTTTAAACATTGAGAGAAGAGGGTTTGGGTTTTTTTTTTTGTTTGTTTTTTTTGTAGTGTGATAAAGTGGGGTACAGCTAGGACTAATGGGATGAGATTTTTTTAAAAAGGACAAATTTAGGCTAAACCTAAGGAAAAACTTCCTGACAGTGAGATGTCCTAGGATAGTACAGTAGCCTCCCTAGAGGATGGGGGAAGTCCAATTTCTTGGGACTTTTAAAATTACATTGGAAAAAAAGCTACAAAAGATGCTGCATGAAATTGTCCTACATTAGCATAAACATGGAATGGTTGATATATGTCTTTTATAGGTAAAAATAATCTCTAATTTCTATTATTCTATCTACTACATTTATATGCATTCAATATGCCCTATACATGAGTAAGATAACTTACATAAAGTGTGACATTTTCCCAGCCATATTCTGCCCTTGTGGATTTCACTAAGTTCCACCACACCAAGTATGTCATGCTTTTCATAGTAATTATTGTACTTTAAATATAAAAAATGCCTAGAGAATTTTAAACCCACAAAAATCTAATAAAAAGAGGCAAATATGTGGACTAAACAAAATGTGAGGGGGTGTCACACTATGAAATTTGTATTCCAACTTGTTTGGGAAGTCTTGCATTATTCATAAGTGAATAATGATGTCACCGCAAACTTATGTGCATCATGTATTCTCTCCATATGATAGTTGCAGCTTTCTTCAATCTAACCAGAGAATAACAGTATATTTATACGACTGTCCAAGGAAATGAAAAAGGGCTTATTTGCCAAAGATTAAATCTCCAACAGTTTGCTGTAACTTTAATTCTGATGCTATCTGACTGCCCTATACTATCCTGTATCCACATGAGAAACTTTAACTAATATCAAAAGTATTGTCAGACCCACTGATAGTCATTTGTTATTTATAATTTAGTAAAGTTTGTGTCATCTCTATTGCTGCACAATAATCTACTAGAAAAATTAAGAAGCTTGAATATTAATATCAATCCAAAGGACGGTTGTAATAAAAATGAACTTCTGAGCCATTCCTAAGCCGACCTAAAAGCAATTAGACTTTTAAAGCACATGCATGGAGAACGGCATATATAACGATGCTTGTAATCATCTGCATACATTATCACTGACGTTTCAGCCGTGCATTATTGCCCTCCTTTCGGTAAAATTGCACTGTTTAAAATGTTCGCAGTGAAACCCAACACTATATGAAACTCACTTGTTTTCCAATCTCATTTCTGCAACTGCTCAAAATTTAAACCGGGTTCAGAAATCTTTTGAGCAAACCTGGGCCAATTCATGGTTTTGTATTGAATTCAAGGAAAATGTGCTGTTTCACATAGTATTGACAGAAATTCAGCAGTTTTGACTAAGTTTTCCATTGTGATTCAGAGATTGTTCAAACCCCAAACTCAGGTGTGTGAAACCAAATAAAATGTTTGCACAGACCGATTTATCCCAGCTCTAGGTATGCAGATGTGGAAAAGAGCAGAAACTAGATGAAGAAAAAAGAAAATAAACACAAGAGGTGAAAATGATCCACGCTGAGGTCTTTACATTAAGTCAGAAGAGCTGCATACTGTACATTAATACCATGTAACCATGATTTACTGAACACTTGTTAAGTGGAACTCCCAGTTAACCAAAGCTTTGTAATGCCCCCAAGGGTCATATTGAACTCTTCACTGACTTCTATATTTTCCAAGCCCAGAGCAAAGTAAAGAATTAGCAGTCTACCCAGCCAGCAAAAAAACCCTGCTTTCCAGATTACCCATACCCAGAGCACAGTGAACATGCTAGCCCAGCCAGCCAGTAAACCTCTGTTCCCAGTTCCTCCCATCTGGAAAGCAGTGAAGATGGTTGCTTTGCAGACTGGCCACTTTTAAAGTGGCTGAACTAGATGGAAAACGGCCCTTTTAAAGCTAACCAGAATCCTCTGAACTCAGCAGGGTACCTCCCCGGACTTTCTGAATCCTGAATTCTGAATCCAAATTCTGCAGGCATAAGCTTTCGTGGGTTGCATCAGATGAAGTGGGTTGCAGCCCACAAAAGCTTATGCCCGCAGAAGTTTGTTAGTCTTTAAGGTGCTACAGGTCTCTCGTTGTTCTTACTTTCTGAAAGTTTCTAGAGCTCCTGGATACCATTGGTCAATCAGGGTTGTATTGTACATGTTTTTGATCTCTCTCATGTAATGAAGGCGTACAGCTGGCTGTACACCTTCTTAGTCTCTTTATTTTGACCCTGGTCTCCCAGGCTTTTGACCTTCTTATGAAATCTCCTGAGATTTGTCTGGCTGCCATACTCCCAAAGCTGTGAGACTCTTCCTTGTGTTGTATGTGCTGTCTCGTTTTAGCTCCACTCTCTGCCCTGCAGAAGTCTGCCACCCAGTGAAAGGTGCAAGAGTAGAGCGCACTGCAGCTGGCGTTCTGCGTGAGTGGGAAGGAAGTCGGCCGGTCAAGTCAGCCTGCCAGCTACAACTTCCAGTCCCCACTGGTTAGGGCTACAGTAGTGGGGAGAACGAGAAATTGTGGGTAGGCCCCTGAGAGCTGCAGTAAGGAGGAGAAGGACAGTGGGGCAAGGAATTTTCAGTGCAACAGTGAGGGGTGGGTTTGAAGGAGAAATCGCTAGAAGACATTTAGAGCTTCATGAAGAATTCTTGTGGGGCTTACCAGTCCCCTTCACACATGCTTTACAAATCTTCAGATATAACTGGGATGTAGCTGCCACGCTTCTTACATTTCTGTTTAACCTTTAAAAATTGTTCTCTAGAGCACACTCTAGCTTTTAATTTAATTTATTTCTCTTTGTTTGGAGGTAAAGAGTAGCTTGGCTGCTCCATTTCTAGGAACATAGGCATTCCCATATTGGATCAGACCAGTGTTCTGTCTACCCCAATATCCAGTCCCCAACAGTGGCCAGTGTCTACTTATAGGCAGGCATGGAACAACCTGCCCACATGACACTTTCTTCCTAGCACTCCAGTACTTAGAGACTGGTTTATGCCTGTTTTAATCCCACTGTTTTCTTTCTGCCACTTCTAATCTCTCATGAGGCATGAATTTTTTTTTATTTATTTTTTTCCTGCTGGAGCGTCTAGAGATTCATGTATGTGGCTTTTTTTTCTTCCAACTACCTGAGTCTAAACGCTAAGGTGAATAGCTCCCCAAGCATATGAAATAATTGAATAGGACTGATGTAATGCTATGTAAGTATGTTCAGACTTTTGCAGGTCATGGTCACTGCAAAAAAAACTTTCCTCCCAAAGAAAAAAATATAGACAATGAAGGCTGCTGCTCACCACCCCAGCCACTCATCAACCCATCTCCCCAAAATCTTGTCAACAAATGTTACAGTGAAGTACCTGTTGCTTTTACTGCTCCAGTCAACAATTGTCAATATCTGTCTGAAAGGCTTCAGGTATAAAGCAATTGACTTAGAAGGCCAAATATTATTACTTTGCTTTAGAGTTATTCTAACCTATAAAATGACATGCTGGATATGGTTAATTAATGTGTTTCACTCAAACTTCATTCACCTATAGTCATCTGTTATATAGAGCAACATAACTATGAACCAAGCTAATATGAGGAAATGAACATGCTCATTCATTTTAAGTCAGCCTACATTTTTTAAAAAAGAGAAACAAGGAAATACTTACAATTTCTCTCAGTATTAGAGCCAGCAGTAAAAAAAAAAAAAATCCAACAAAAATAATCACAACAAAAAACCAAAAACATAACAATACAGAGGTTAAACAAAAACTGTGATGTTTATGAAGAAGAGCAACTATTGAATGAGCGTAAAAATAGAAAAGAGCAATGTTTAACATTTTTGCCGGTTCTTATTTTAGAAGATGACTACACAAAGCAAACCTAAAGAGTGGGATAGGATTTCGCATTTTATTGGCATTTGGGGAAACTTTATACCCTGTCTCTGGAAAATCAGAAAAGGAAGTGGTTGCAAGGAATCCACATAATAATGTATGGGAAAGCCAACTAGAATTTACAAGGGAGTGGACTGTGCTGGTAAACCAAAGGGTTGCCAGATCACATGCTCACAATTAATAATGGTGGGGTGCTTACCAGAAAGCAGCTTCTCCATTTTTTGCTCCTTTATTACTATTTTATTCCACTAATCCATTAAATGATTTTTGCTTAACTGTTAGTGCCAAGTACATGTTATTAGTAAAAACGCATCATGTATAAAATGAGAAGAAAATAAGCCTACTGCAGTTTCATAAAAAGACAAAATGTGGAACGTTGTGCTTTGTTTTGCTGGGAAATAATGTTTTATGGCTAAATGTTATGAGACACCAAGTATTCACCAGGACTAGAGTTTCTGCATAGTGGTTTTGAGGCTCATTTTAGGTATATGGAACTAACTTAAAGTGTGGACTCTTGACTTAGACCAGTTTTCAAGCTGTGACTCCCAGTAAAGGATATTTATAGACAACCACTAACAAAAAGGATTTTATTAACAGAATAAGGTTGAAAATCTTTTTCTGATCCATTAAAATGCCAGATATCACATATGCCAGTATTTTGTCACACCATGTGACTATACAGCATTCAACTGAACAATATTGGTAAACAAAAAAAATTGTCTTATAAAGTAAAAAGGAATGTCAACTGTCCAGGTAATTGAAGTCTCAAAACATAGTTTGCCCTAAAACCTACCAATTTTGGTTTGTTAATCTTCTATATTTAATTATAGTATGGTTACCTACAGAGCTTTATAAGAGAACAGACTGGTAAAGACCATTCTTGCCACTCACATTTAGAGGAAAGAGAGGGAAAAGGAAACGCTCACCAGAAACTATGCATATCTTTGAACTATTCCTAGAAACATCCAAAGGAACTCAAAGTGTTTTACCAACTAGGAATTACTTCATCTACCACTATAATGCAGCCACTACTGGGGTAGAATGCAGCAGCTGTTTACCAGTGCGTAGCAACATTTCACATCAGTTAAGTACAGGAAGCTTTACTTTGTAAAATGTGCCTGGTGTTCTAGAGATGTATAAGAAGATAAGATGTAAGATTCAGTTCGATTTTCAATTTAAGTGTCGTGGGAGTTTGCAACTATAAGGACTGAATAAAAAGCAAGTAAGAAGCTCATGATTTAGTCCATAACCATTAGAGTTGAAACTTTAATAAATATAAAAGAAGAAACATAAATATTTTAGAGTGGATGAGGTGAATGCAAAATGCCTTGAGGAAGTTGATTGCAGTTGACATAGGGAAATACAGTAAACTATCATAAGTTAAGAACAGTTCAAATCCCAGAGGTAGAGGCTTAACATAAGGAGTTAAGAGTAAAAAAGGATTTTAGTCAGAAATATTTTGCTCAAAGAATAGTAAATAGATGGAATATGTTGGCAAGTAAAGCCATTGAAATAAATAGTGAAATGGGTTTGAGACATCTAGACACTTTTATGAAGAGAAAAGAGAATAAAGGAGTCACTGCCAAAGTAGAGAGGTAAGACAGATAAACTGAAAAGATACAGGCCTTGTAAGCTTTCATTTTATAGAAATCTCACATCTTTTGCATGATTCACATACCTTTCATAGTACTGAAAAGCTATTCTAGCCAGATGCTGAAATGAGAATACGTACTATATATACATGGGGGAAATTGTTAGCTATAGGTCCAGAGTCTTGTCAGGACATACTGTAAAAAAAAATATTCAGACTCACACAAAAAAACCAAGAAACAAGAGTGCTTCTCTTAAAGGGATTAGACATGAGACAATAGGATATCTCTAAATTAAGCACTTCACTACAATGGTGCACAGCTACCAGCCTAGGGAGGGATTTTCCAAAGCACTCGGGACTGAGCAACTGTGCTCCCACTGAAGCCAGAGAGAGGAGAACTAGGCTGCTGCTGAGCGCTTTGGAAAATCCTACACCTAATGTTCATAAAAACTCAGGGCAATGCTGTATGTCAGAATCCCCTTCCCACTAGGCATAAATAGTTGCATCCACAGATTAGCTCAAACCTTCTTCCAAACTCTCTCATTTGATCACCGTCCCATTGGACTTTTCCTTCCTCCCAATACATTCCTGGTACCTGCAACACAATCTCTTCAGTTGCTGGTTAAGATCTCACTATTTCCTTGTGCCACCTTGATTCCTGAAATGTTGCCACTACCACTGCCCAAGCAATATGAGCAGAATGTTATGAGATGTGTTATGAGACATTTCTCTCTTCCCCCTTCATTCCCTCCCCCCATTTTATTCCTCAACTCCCTCACTCAGTGCCATGGATTTGTTTTCCTTTTTCTCTCCCCTCTCTCCCACCCGTGCATGGGAACACGTGAATGATTTGACAGGAATAACTCTTCTAATAATCAGAAGGTCTATAGGCTGCCACTCCCCCATCCAACATTCAGCTCTTTGGTATTCTGCTGAGTTTTAGGTTGTGTGGCTTTGTTGGTTTGTTGGTGGTGGTTTGTTGTTGCTTTGTGTGTGTGTTGGGGTTTTTTTCCCCTGAATCAGGGGAAAGGCAGTGAAATGTCACCCAAAACGTCCAGAATCCAGAACTTCTAGAGGCTCTGGCTGATCTGAAAAAATCATCCTTGGAAAAAAAAACATAATTCCCCTCTGTACTACCTGTGCAGATCCCTTACTCTCTGTCCCATGTAGCATCCTTCTTTTCCCAGCATATTTTCCCACCAAGGGCTGCTCCCCATCATTTGCCCCATCTCTCTCCTGTTAGCTGCCTCCTTTCAGCTCACACAGAGTGTGCAACACCCCAGCTCCTTGCTGGCTGCTGCTGTTCACTGCTTGGTGAGCCTGGCTCTAGACGTAACTGAAAGGGGTCAAAGCTGACAAAAGCAGCCCCCAGGGAACGGAGGAAGGCACTGCCTAACACCTGCCTTCCACACATTCCCAGAGCCTTAGCTGCACACAACCTTCAGCCTGTCAGGCCCTAAACATGGGATCCAGTGTACGACAAAGACCCAGAATGAGGAACACACACAAAATTATTTGTGCAGGAAGTGTGGTGTGCTGTCAGATTAATTCCTTCATCTCGGCAATGCTTTCGATAGCCTCCAATGCAGGGTTCTTCATTTATGACGTAAATCACTTTCAGCGATGAAAATGAGGGGACACCAATTTTGTACCATGGAATGTAGGTAACTCCGGGGCTCAAACAAGTACTAGCCTCACAGCCGTTTTACAACGGAGGACTTTTATGAGGCTCACTGATACATCTATACTACAATAAAACACTCGTGGCTGGCTGGTGTTAGGCTTGGGCACCAGGACTATAAAATTGCCATGTAGCTTTCCGGCTTGGGCTGGAGCCCGGGCTCTGGACACTCCTTCTGGCGGGTGACATATCGCAGAGTAGACATAATGAGAGGTTGAGACAGTGGTTTCCTAGGATGGGTTTTCAAAGCCCAGTATTGCTTGTCTGAAACACGACTGTTGTTGAGTGTGTTGGTTGCTTCCCTTCTCTGCTCCTCCGCACACTTCCTGGAAGGATCTGTGTTGGGAGACTAATGGGAAAGATTCCACAGGGTCTTTGGAAAAGAGCAGACCCACAGGCAAAGGATCGTCATCTGATGGCAAAGATTATACAAATCTACAGAGCTACATTATACTGAATTTTTAAGTAATCAGAATGAACTATGTCACAGTTATAATCCTGTCAGACACATCTCTAAGGTGACTATAGGAATGCACTATTAGAGATCCCCCATCTCAAATACAAAAAAGATAAGTGAGTGTCTGTGGAAAAAAATACAAGAAAAAGAAAAGTTCAAATTCAAAAGGTCTTCAGCAACCAGAGGAAATAAAAGTTTACCCTAAAGTTGGGTGTATCTAAGCCAATATTTTGTGCCTCAGTCATCAATTTGCGCACAGTCCTTTGATTGACAGACATTTTAGTGCTTGCTGGAGTATCCAAAAATATAGCTGCTAGCACCCAGTCTTGTGATAGCATGGTACAACACATATCCTTGGCCCAAATCAAGTAGCTGTTGTTTATGACTTTAAGCCAAACACACTGGAGTCCTTATTTAAACAGAGATGCAAGTTTTGTGGAATGCTTTTGGCAAGGACAGTGCTTCAGAGGTAAATCTTAATTTCCATGCTGATGAAAGATCCTACAAATATAACATTTGTGGTAGCCAGTTTGCAGCAGAGAACCTTAAGATGCATTTTGAGCCTCATAAATAAAACGAAAGGCCTCTCATTCATATGACTGTAAATCCAGAAGCTGACCATCTGTATAATGTTCCCACTAACAGTGGCATTCCATGAGATGACCAGTCCATCATTATACAGAAAACGTGTAATTGTGGGTTACAAACTTGTTTTGACAACACTGCTTGCATTGGTGAGGACCAACCTGCTTCAGAATCTCTTTTCTTCAGATGGTCTGAAAAATTCATAGTGACATTTTCTAATGATATTCAGTTGACACCTTATCTGGGAAACAAAGGTGAGTATATATCATCTGACATAGTTACCAGAAACCAAACAGAAATCGAGTTTGTAAGCTAGCAGCAGTGCTAGTGGCTTTTGTAGAAGTGGGAAAAAAGTAAGAAGGGATTTCAGAGTTCCCTCACTTTGAAAACACAAGAATATCGGCAAGAGAGTCCAATGCATCAACTCTGTCCAAGTCCAAAGCCCTTCAGAGTTACTCAAAAGTACATTTCTACTCATAGTAGAGAGAGGTCATGCAAGATTCAGTCCTAGATCCATACACACAGAAATGCCTAGCGGATGGGGGGAAGCAATAGATGTGCTAGATAGATCTTGATTTTAGTAAGGCTTTTTGACACAGTCCCACATGACGTTCTCATAAGCAAACTAGGGAAATGTGGTCTAAATGAAATCACTGTAAGATGGGTCCAAACTGATTGAAAAACAGTATTCAATTAGTAGTTATTAATAGTTCACTGTGAGATGTGTGTACATATCTACTGGTGTCCCGCAGTGGTCTGTCCTGAGTCCGATACTATTCAACATTTTCATTAATGATTTGGACATGAATGGGGAGTATGCTTGTAAATTGTGCAGATGACACCAAGTTGGGAGGGGTTGCTAGCACCTTGGAGGATAGGATTAGAATTCAAAATGATCTTGACAAATTGGAGAATTAGTCTGAAACCAACAAGATGAAAATCAATAAAGACAATTACAGAGTACTCCACTTAAGAAAGAAAAATCAACTGCAAATTGGGGGATAATTAATTAAGCAGTAATACTGCTAAAATATCTGGGGGTGATAGTAGATCACAAATTGAATTTGAACCAGCAATGGGATCTAGTGGCTAAAAAAACCCCCAAAAACCAAACTAATATAATTTTATGGTGTATTAACAGAAGTATCATATGTAAGACACAGGTACTGGCAAGTGTGTTCAGTTCTGTATGCCACATTTCAAGAAAGACGTGGACAAATTTTGGAGAGAGTCCAGCGGAAAGCAACAAAAATGATAAAAGATTTAGAAAACCTGCTCTATGAGGAATGGTTAAAAGAACTGTGCCTGTTTAGTCTTGAGAAAAGAAGACTGAAGGCTGATAACGTCTTCAAATATGTTAAAGGCTGTTATAAGGGGACAGTGATCAATTGTTCCCCGTGTCCACTGAAGGTAGGACAAGAAGTAATCATCTGAATCTGCAGCAGGGAAGATTTAGGTTAGATATGAGTATAAAATGTCTGACTATAGGGGTAGCTAAGGACTGGAATAGGCTTCCAAGAGAGGCTGTGGAAGCCTCATCACTGGAGGTTTTTAAGAGCAGATTAGACAAACACCTGTCTGGAATGATCTACTTGGTCTTACCTCAGCCTGGAGAGGCTGAGCAAAAGGATCTGTCAAGTTCCCTTCTAGCTCTACATTTCTATGAATCTATGTTGCTACTTTTAAGTCCACAGTTTTGTGGCCCTGCAAGGAGAGAAATAAGGGCTTTATAATATGGAAAGGGAAAACTCCCAGATTCTGGATGGGATCCAGCACTCTAGCCCAGGTATGAAAAATGTATCTAGAGAAAAACTGGTTTAGGTCTTATTTTATAGATTTTTATTACACCCCGTAGGAAGGTGCTGTGGCCTTCCCCCGAATCTGAAACAGACCCAGCAGGACAGTCTGCCCGACAACCAAAAGGCCGGGCCATGATAGGACCACCCGGCCAGCCCAATCAGCAACAGCAGGGCAGAGCCTCTACAGGAAGGGGCAGTATAAAAGACGGGCCCCATAGCTCAGTAGAGAGAAGACTGCTGTCGGAGGCAGACGTGCTGCCCCGCCAGCTGAGGCCTAGGCCAGATTGGAGCCGAGCCGATGCCAGGGCCGCTCGCCTCCCATAGCCGAGACCCCAACAGTTCCCTGACTGACCCAGGCCTAGAGACTGGGTAGGGCTTCCGGGCCCTGGTGGTTGGACCCAGCCACCAGGCCCCAGCGACCGGTCTGAACTACCAGATCCCTGGGACTGGACTGGGGCCCCCGAGCAACCCGGATGGAGCTACCCCCTGAGGCCAGATGAGGTCTGGAAGAGCTGCCTACCGCCGAGCCCCCAGAGGCTGGGCAGGACCTGGAAAAGCTGCCCGACACTGAAGCGTCTCACGAGCCCTGTGACCTGGAGGAGCTGCCCCCCACAGAGGAGCTCCCCGCCTTGCTGCTGGTGGACGAGGAGGGACTGGTGGGCCTACCACGGGCCGAGGACCCCCGCAACCCCGAGGACCTGGGTGTTAGAGGTACCTGGGGATACGGGGAGGAAGTGGCCCAGGGACAGCCATAGTCAGTGGCTGAGACAGGGGCAAGCCCTGTCTGCGTATTGTGGCGGGAGCCCCGCAAACTCAGTGGCAACACCCTTGCCACTGCTAGGGCCCTGGGCTGGGACGCAGTGGAGTCGGGTGGGCCTGCGTCCCCTTCCCCCTCTTCCCTAACCACCCTGGGAGAGCATACTCTTCCCTGCTGCTACAGATAGCGGATCCACTGTTCGCCCGCCCTGCCTGAGCGCCAGGACAATAGACTACTTGCCGGCCCGCCCTGCCTGAGGGCTGGGGCAATAGACTACTTTCCAGCCCGCCCTGCCTGAGGGCCAGGACAGTAGACTGTTTGCTGCCTCACCCAGCCTCAGGGCCTGAGGCGATAGACTGCGTACATGCCCCACACCACCTGGGGTTGGAAGGCTAGAGACCACAGGACTGTCCGCCCTGCCCGAGGGCCAGGGCTAAGACCCGCGAACGAGCACTAACTGTTCCCCATTTAGGAAGGCATTGTGGCCTTCCCTGGAGTCTGGACCCGAGGAAGGGCCACAGCGACCCGGACGGATAGGACGGCCATCCAATACACCCTCTGAACCTTGCATAGTTGGACTTTATAGTAACTAAGACACATAGCATTACAGTACAAAAATAACCCCACCATAATTTTTAGACATTTAAAAATATTTATACAGTAGCTTTTTGCCAGCATATGTATCATACACAGAATACATGGTAGTGTGTTGAGGTTGAAAGTTTTTATTGGTACACATTTGGGATGGCTAGAATAATTCACTCATGGTTTTGTTTTTCATAAGGAATTCCTACCATTCCAAACTCATATCAATAAAGCTTTTATACCACGTGACACCACTGTATTTGCTAGACGTATCATTCTCTTATGGACACTTGCTCTGTGTCTTTCTCTTTCATATATATGTGTGTGTGTTTAAGCCAGTTCGACATCTTTGAAGAACATGCTATGATGTGGTAAGAGTCCACTTTTAAACTCAGAAGTCACAATGACAGGGCTAAAAGTGCAGCATACGCAGCAGCAGTGTACCAGTTGTAATGGGGTTTTTCATAATGTGGACACATTTTTTCCACGAGGAACTAAAGTGGCCAACAGACTTTAGATCGGATTACAGCAAGTGATGTGGTTCTATTGACTTCATGCCAAGCCATCGTTTTGACTTTTTCTCCATTTCCAAGGCAAGCTGCCTCCTCCTAATTAAAGATGCCTCACAAAGCCACCTTTATTAAAAGAGAAAACCATCCATTTAAATGCCCAAAGTCTCTGCTAGCAAAACATATAGAATGCAAGGCATTTTCTCTGAGGAGTCTCCTTCCACTGTTTATGCTGCTGTTAGCAGCATCAGGAGCACTGGTGTTGACAAGTCTCCCATGCAATGCCACCATTTTGAACACCATGTTATACCTTCTTTAAGCTGGGTTAGACAACATGGCATTCAAAACACTGGCAGCTGTGGCAGCTTTGCCTACACAAAGGCTCCCAACATGCAAACACTAATGGATTAGGAGATATTTCAAGGTAAAGCCTACCGTAGCCCTCCTTCCCCCAAACAGCTTTCTTGGCTAGCAACTAGAAAGATACCAGTTATCACTTTGTGCAAATTCCTTTGCAAAATCTAGTATTTTTGTAAGTTTTTTTTTTTATAAGATAGCCTGAAAAGGTATGTGGATAAATAAAACATAACAGGACACTTAAGATATGCCCATTGTATCATGACATGCCTCTCAGATACCCCTATATCTGATACCCCTATATATACACTCAAGTTCTTTTGTACACTACAACATTAAGATGCACATGTTAATGTAGAACTCTGGTAGTACTTTAAAGTTGAGGATGACTTTGTTCATAGAAATGTTATTGAGACTTGTCCCTTGTGTATTCCTACTGAAGACATTTTTTAGGTAACAAGAGCTAGTGGCTAGAGCTTCAGAGTTGAGAGAGGTAGGTTCCAGTGTTGCCTCTGCTAATGCCTCACTAGGCAGCTTTGGACAAGTCATCTAAGCTCTCTGCCTCAGTTACCCATTCTGAAATATATAAAGATAATAATACACACCTATATCACTGGGGCATTATGTGGACATGGTTAACATTTGCAAAGTATCTTGAATGTGCAATTCAGTTATTATTGTACTTAAGCATTGCTTGCTAGTTATTATTTTATCATCAGTTTGGCCCATTAACAGGTGTGTAAATGGCACCGTTCCACATGCATGGCACTTGCATGGGTCTAGAGAAATGGGAGGCCCAGCAGGAACTGGTTGGAGGAGGATGAGGAGCCAAGCTGACTGGCCTGTGATGTCTCATGTGATGAGATAAGCAAGCATGGTTCACAAATGCCTACAGGCAAAGGGAGCAGTAGTGGGTAGAGAAGGCTGCCAAATCCCTTCCTCTCTCCCTTGGAGAATAGTTCCCATTGCTGCCTGATGGTCTGAAGCAGAGGAGCTGAGAAAAGCAGCAGTTCTCTGAAAGGGCTCAAACTTCCCTCACCCTCTCCGTAACCCCTCATAAAACTGGCTGCGAGCAAGCGTGGGACGCGACCACTTGCATAGCTACCAGACGAAGTATTAAGTGGGGATCTGGAACAACTGGGAGGTTGGCAAAGGTGTGCCACAAGTTAGTAACTCATTGTGACATAATGGGGAAGAAGAGGAGGGCGAAAAGAGAAGGTGGCAGCAAAGAGAAGGAGGCAATAGTACAGATGAATCAGGCAGTCACCTTGTGGGAAGGGAAATGGAACTTGAGCGAGGGACAGTCAGTGTGGCATGGATTAGGATAGAGATTTTGGGTGAAGGAAGAGAAAGGGGCAAACTCTGGGTTAGGGGAGCACTGTGAAGTTGTGCAGGGAGATGGAGCTACTTTTAAATTTTGCTTGCAAGGACTCATCCAGCTATCATTTTGCCCTGGCCCACTATGGCTGTTTAAAGTCACTGTACCTCCGGCACAGAGCCTTAGCAGGTAACCAGAAGTGAGAGTGAAGAAGTTAGTAACATTCAGGGAAAAGAAGAGAACTTGGACATGCACGCACATCTTGAAAGCTTTGAGAAGACAACGAAAAGCCCTGAAATAATGACTCCACATTTTGGCCAAAAAGAGGTGGGTAGTTATTTTAAAGCTACAGGCTGGAGCAAATGTGAGCAAGGCAAGGAACCAATGAAGGCAAGTTATGAAGTGATGCAGCTGGGGTACAGAACACAAGCATGGCCGGTGTAGATGACAGGACAAGGAGTCTTTAAAGTGTAGCTGTAACATGTTGGATTCTACTAGCTAAGGTATCAGAATACACCACATAAAACAATGCACGCTAGTGTAGTCCTGAAAAGGAGTACTGTACTTATGTAGCCATGTTACCACTACATCCACATCATGGTGTTCCATTACAAGAGAAAGTGGAAATTCATTAATGACATGGTGATCCAAAATATGCACAGAGAACAGCCACAGAAGGAGTTACATTTATTAGGAGTAAAATTTTTGGTGTAATATAGTATTTCCCAGCCTCATTACCAAAAGGGCAAAATGAGTCTGAGTGGAAAATATAACTGCATGGTGTGAATGTGATATAGATCTAAAACACATACAAGCATGCAGAGAAGTTAATATATAGTAAATATACAATATAAAAGAGCTATTTGTAAGGGCTGCTCAAAATCCATGGGAAATTTTGTCAGATTCTGCAAAAATCGGGGGCTTGGGGTATTTTTTTCAGATTCTGAAGAATTTTTTGGAAAATGTGCAAGAAAATCAATGTGATCTTTTACAATTGCATTCCAAAAAAAAAATCATTCAACAGCACAAAAGCACCCCATAGCATTGGGGGGGGGGGGAATCACAGAATATACATATGACAATCTATATGGTCTAATAAAATAGAATACATCACCAAGAAGATAAAGGGCTCAGTCTTGCTGCTGCTGAATTTAGGAGAAAAACTCCAATTGACTTCAGTGAGGGGAGGTTCAGTCCCAGGAAAGATCAGTTTTTCATGCACATCCCATTCACACACAGTCCCTTTCCACCCACCCCTCACTCCTCCTCTTTAGCACTAATATACAGGACCCCCACATGGGGGGAGAAAGGGGTACACTTTACCGGGGCCCAGAGGCCCTGGGGGACCCGGCTCAGACTGCAACCCCCATGGGTATGTGTGTGGGAGGGGGCCCATGTTACAAGTTTGTACTGGGCCAGAAAAAATTATGCTTGGGCCCCACTAATGTAACTACTGTCCTAGCAGGCTCCACCATCATATGGCCTCTTCCAGCTGCCTCCTGTTCTGTCCTCCCCATTACAGAGTTTTAAAGGCCCTCATCTAACCCTGGTAGTCGTGGCAGCCCATTTTAACAGTCTCTGACAGTTTTCTCGGTATCAGAGGCTGCATCATTCCACCAATGATTCTCTGGACCTGATCAACCAATTGATTTTGTAGCTGTTTTGTTTTATTTCAATTTATTTAATTAATTCATTACTTTATTTGATTGCATTCAACGTCATCAAAAAGAGGAATGGTTATATAGGAATCTGAAAGTACCCCATGTTATATCAAAAAGCAGAAGTCAGTGGAAAACTGTGTTACATTATTAGGTACTCAGCTTATATGTGAATGTTTAGTTTTATTTTTCATTTTACAAATTAGTAAGATTTATGACATTTAAAAATCCTGCATAGATAGATGTCAAGGAATCCTATTAATCTTCAGTACAAATCTAAATATCAAATACTAATATTATTCTCGGCAACCAATTAATTGGCTTGAACAGATCTCAGGTACCTCTAGAAATTGAAAGTGGTAGTCGATTTATTGTTTCGTAAAATTCCAGGAGTTTGCTGGGTCTATTTGTGTTCCATTGTTTATAGCAGCTTTCTTTGATGGTTTTGATCTAGCATGTTGCTTTCATGCTTTTTGTTTGCTAGGTAAAGGTAGATTCTGAATTCATGTCTGCAAATCTGTAATGTGGGCTTTGTTGGTACAGTCAGTAGATTTATTATAAGCATTTTTTTCCAGCATAGACATTTTATTTTGTACTTATATTTTTTCATATCAGTGCCTGTATTTTAAAAATAGGCTTTTTAGAATTTTATCTCACACTCAGTTATCAACCCTCCCCCCTCCCATACATACATTTACCATTGATTTGAGATGTTTCTTTGTTGCGGAGGAAAGTGTGTCATGCCTATCACTTGTTAAAGTTAAAGCCCTGAAGAAACGCCTGAAAGTGTTAGATATTTCGTTTTCCGTTATCTGTGGGGCTCCATTGATAGCCATGATTCTGCCTCATCCTGAATATGTTTCTGTCTTGGTATCTTACTGAAGAAAGCATAAAGGTCTTTTATTTTTGGTGAAGGGGATTGGGTGGGGGTGGAGGAGGTTAAGCAATTACAAAATACAATAGTTCAATTAAAAGCAATAAAGAGACTTGTGTTCTTGGACTAGCCGTGTGTGCAGGCCTTAGGGCTCTCCTTTCAGTCCCCATCAAGATGGCCAGAAGGCAACTAAACTTCATGTCTTTTCCTCCTCAACATAATGAAAAGAATAGTTATTTGTGAAGTTCTTTTGTAATAAGGATGCCATCTCCTCTTGCCTGACTGTTTCTCTATTTCACTGTGTCTTAAAGAAGACTGTTGCTTTGTCAAGAAAGCTGGAGTAGCTCTGCTGGGATTCTGAAAACTGATGGGCAATTTATGAGAGAAGCCCAAGAGAGAGGTATACCTAGAAATTTTGTGTCTGCATATCTCAGATAAGCTTAAATAAGTTCAAACCTTTTCTTTAGGTGGAAATCTCTTATGAAAAGGGGCCAAGATTTTCCAAAGTGTAGTGACCTTAGTTACCTCAAATTTTAGGTCCCCAACTTGAATCAGTTAAAAGGGGCCTGGTTTTCAGAATGTGCACTGCACCTATCATCTGAAAATTAGCCCCTTTTAAGGAATTCTGTCATGTGACCAATCAGCTCCTCTCAAACCACAAAATGCTATATTTTAAATATATATATTTATATATTTATTTATATATTTATGGTGCATTCTGAGGAATAAGGGAGGGTGTTAATTTATTCAATAAATTATCCTGACACAACACTCAGCGATTATATTATTTTTTGGAACTAGCATGGTTATAAAATTATAATTAGCTGAAAATGCATTTTGGAGCAAATACTCATTTTAGCAATTTTCAAAAAAGTATTGAAGTAGTAAGGACCGTCTGGGCTAACTGTACAAATACATGAGGCAAATCTGGGCATGCAAAACAGACAATCTGGTGTGCAAAAGGAGACAATTGTTCATCCAGTTACAAATTCCATAATAAAAAAGTGCAGACTGACTATTCTGTATGTGAAGCTGGATCTTTTGCATGTCATCTTAGATACATATTTCTTTAAACTTCAGCCCATTAAGTTATCTATTCCATCATCTTGTCAATAAAAGATAAGGTTGTTTGTTTGCTTACTACGGTCTCAATCTAGCAAAGCACTTGAGCATGTCCATAACTTAAAGCATTTGCGCAGTCTCTTTGACTTCTAGACAGTGGATGAAGTCCTGCCCCACTGAAGTGAATCGCAGAAGTCACACAATTTGCTTAAAGTTACGCCAGTGTACTTTGTTGGATCAGGACTTTCACTGGTATGTACTTTGTCAAGGGCAGTTAAATAATTGATGGAAAGAGGCTTCTTTATTTTCCTACACAGTACAAATTTGAATTTAAGATTTTTTGGGTTTGTGTTGTTATTGGGGGATTTTTGTTTGTTTTGTTTGTTTTCACTGCTATGGTTCAGTTTTCAATCTTGAAGTTCTACGAACAGCCAAATGCATTATTAATCACAAAACATTTTGTTCACATTATTTTCCAGTGGAACTTTTAGTGGTATGTACCTTCTTAGCTTTAATTTGCTTAATTTACTTGCCGGAACCTTGCCTTCTTTTTTTCAAGGGGCAAAATAATGATAATAATAAAGGGAGCTCATATAAATCTTTCCTTAAAATATTTTGAAGGCTAAATCAGGAAATGGGAGATCTGGGCAGTTTATCAGCTCTGCCTCTAGATCACGATGGCACAAGGGGAGAAAGAAATGCCATGATATCTAAGAATGAAAGTCCTATACAAGTAGATGAGCCAAGAAAGGATAACTAAGAATTCATTTTGAAATGAAAGTTTGCTTTTCATTCTGATTGTATCTGGAGGGGTTGGGGAGGGATTCAACGTTCGCTGCAAGATTCCAGGTGGCAAACTGTCATGCATGTAACTGGAACCTACTCCGGCTCCCACTGAAGTCAATGGGAGTCTTGACTTTGACTTCACTGGGAGCAGGATCATTGTGCCCCTGGTGATGACAACCACCCTACCAATCTTTCATCTCTGGTTAGTCCCCTTTCGAGGGATGAGGGCAGAAAGAATGTATATTCCTTTTGGATGACTTAATTAATTATTGTTGCTTGCCTTTAAAAAAAGAATACCACAGTGCTTGGAAAAATATGTCAAGTAAGAAACTGAGACAAACCTGTTTATTAAAGGTATACAGGGACTTTGTTTAATTTAATAAACTTACTTTGTTTTATTACATTTCAGAATTGGAGAATTCAGTAAATCTAGAAATAAATAAGATCACATGATGATCGTTATTCATCCCTTAAGAAGCATATGCAGTATGCGTAAGTTTTTCAAAAAGCATTTAAGTGACTTAGGAGCCTAAGTCTCTTTGAAAGCCAGTGGGACGTAGGCACCTGAGTACCTCAGTGACCTTTGAAAATGGGACATAGGCTTCTAAATCACTTAAGCACTTTTGAAATCATTAGCCCAAGCTTATGCATTTCTCTCAATGTCTCTTAGTGAACATGACAGTACATAACTAAGTTAATCCAGGTCCTGGTTTTCAAGTGATTTATATTACCTATCCAGTGCTCCTTTAGCTGTGTTTATGTAGAGAAATAGTTTTGCATATAGAGGCAAGAAAGGACTTTCAGAAATATGTAATGTCTAATTCTCTACCCAAATTCCTTATTGCCTGCTTAAAAGTCTACTTGCGAATAGAATATTGGAGACACTTGTTCTCAGACTCCTACATACAGTGGTTCTAAAAGAAACTCAGAAAGAAACTTCACCCTGAAATTTAATCTGCAAATTAGTGGTCTATAATTATTTGTTAACCATATAACAAAGGTTCACAGGTCTTAAGCAGGGGAGAGACCTCCTGGGACAATCAGTCCACCTCTGTACTCAAGCATTCATCTGTCCTGTTCTTCTGATTTCCCCTTGGACTCCGCTAGTGTTAGTGCCTTCTTGATGACTTCCCTAGGTATATGATTCTCTTCCCTTACTAGTTTCAGGCCATTATTACTTCTCTCGCCTTATTTCTCTATCCTGAATTTTGTCCTTCAATTTATCCCCAATTTCAACAGAAACCTGCCTGGTCTACTTCCAGCTTGTTCACCTAGCTTCTTGGCAGCAGAGACCCCCAGGGCTTCCAGGTCCACAGTTCTGAGGCAACCCACTAGGTGGGGCTGCCTCTGAATCAGAGACCCTAGGACATCCAGGGGCTGCAGCTGCAAGGCAGCATACCAGGCTGATTGCCTCAGGCCAGGAACACCAAGTCTTGTAGGGTCCATGGCTACATAGCAGCCAACCATGCAGACAGCCCCAGACCTGGGACACCACCCCGTTTCACAGACAATTTCAAAACTGGGGGAGTTAATTCCAAATCAATACAAAACCATATTTTGAAATTGCAAAATCCTCCACAAAACAGAATACTTTCTCCACCCAGCTCTGCTTTTGATTTTGCCACCTTAATAACATTATTTTAATGTAGTTGTTTTGGGTGTAATTCATATTGAAGGCCCCAACCCGCATTTAGGAAACATGTAGAGCCCTGATGTTGATTTTTCTTCCTTTCTTCTCCAAAAAGACCCAAGCCACTACCCATTCTCCTCTCCAGTAGATCTCTCTTTTCGTTACTAAGTCAAGCCCTCCTTACTTGCTGTAACTTGGCTCTGAAGGAGGAGGTCTGGTGGCCTTTTAATCTCCTTCCAGTAAGAGTTCTGATCCCTTACTCTATTAATTTTGGATGAATAGAGCTGAGTGAGAAACAAGTTAAAAATACAAAAGGCAGATCAAGCAACATTATATCTGATTCGAAAAGGTCTTCCAATTTAGGTGAGGAGGGATGGAATAGACCCCCTGCTTTTGCAAACCCCAGTGTTTTCACTATATATTTGTTTTACCAGAAAACCTAAAGGAACTGTATCTGAATATGGAAGACTTTGTCATGTACACTAGAAGGGCGAGGGAGGAAGGATGGTCTCCTTGAAAAAGCACTGGAGTAGGCCTGAGAAGACGTGGGTTCAAATACCAGCTCAGCCACTGACTTCCTGCGTGACCTAGTGGAAGTCACTTAATAAACCCTGTGCCTCAGCTCCCTCTCTGTATAACAGGGATAATAATCCTTCCTTTCCTTACAGGGGTGTCATGAGGTGAAATCATTAACTCTCTGCTGATGATTGTGAGGTGCTCAAACACTATGGTGATGAGGGCAGATTGTGGCTGGCCCTTACACGGGATGGCATAAGGAGCCTGGATGAAGGCCAGCTGCAACTGAAGTCTCTGTGCTCAGGGGAGTGCAGGAGCTGCTTTAACCAATTCACTCCCAGTAGTCCACGGTGCCTCAAAGACAATGGGGAGGAGATGTGGACATACCCTCACCCTCCTTTGCACTGGTTCATAGAACAGGCTGCATCATAGTGAACTCCACTCATTCCTTGTGCACCTCATGCTTCCCGTGGGTTCGGGTGGTTCTGCACTATTGCAGTGCAGGGCTGTCCCTTAACTGCCTGAGCTAACCGTAGCTGTGTGGCTCTGACCAGAAACTTTATTGTTTAGAGGTCAAGACTCAGCCCATCTGAATTTGAAGCCAAGTATTTAAACTTTTGAAATAACTGCCATCATATAAATTCATGAAACCCCATAAAAAGTATTTACAAGTCACAACTAATCTGAAGATAACTTTTTTTTGGCCCTTGACTAACTCATCATTATAATGAAGTATATTTTTGGTTACTTTATTTTAGCTTTCTTTTTTACAGTTAATATTTACCAAGTCTCTGGGGCCCGAAATTACCTCAGTCTTTTTCTTCAGGTCTACAGCTGCAGTTTCTTACCATCACTATAGCAACGCCTGGAATGCAAGCATTGTGTTTCCTTTTCTGTTAGGAAAATAAAGTGAAGCTAAAGTGCCAACTACCACCAGGAGACAGATAAATGCCTTTATAAATGACTGTAATTAAGAATTTAGAGTTTGCATGGTTATGTGGAATACAAGAATGTCTTCTGAGTACTTTGATACTCTAACAGGCAGTAAGTCAGCTACAACACATGGTATATCCCATAGTGTCCTCAACATTGAAATTCAGCTGGGTTTATCATATAAACATAAGCTAAGATTAGTTTACAGTTTGTATGGAAAAGAATTAATGGCTTCTCAGAAGTGACTAGTTATTTTGGGTTCATCAATCTTTAGGTGTCCAATTTAAAAAATCTAAAAGGTAATCGAATTTCAGAGGGTGGATTTAGCCTCCAAAAATTGAGGCATCCAAAATCATTATTCACTTTGAAAATCTTGGGCCCTGTCTTTTTGAGGATAGAAAAATCTCACAAGAAAAAAAAATCTTTTTCCCACTGAGCCAATAAACATACCTTTTCATATCATGTCAGGAAATGAGGTAGAAGGAGTTGAAAAAGCTTGAAGGCCAGGAACTGATAGGATTTGGCTTTGGATCGTCCTCTAGGGCTAATCACATCTTGTTGTTATAGTGCCATGTGACTAAAAGGGACTATAAATATAGTGTATTGATAATTAGCTGTAGTGCTTTTCTTCTTCATTTGTGTTGCCTTCAATGTGCACATATTGAATGTCAAGGTCAAACAAATAATAGTGTCAAATTTGTTATTAGTTGGACAGATGAGATATTGTTCATACTTCGCATTTGAAAACAGAGATGAACTAATTATCACATTTCTGTTGTTAGCATGGCTCAGCTAATATCACTCTCCTCTTTGGATTGACAAGGTCATAGGCTCAGATTTGAAACCAGGGCTTGGACACAGTGAATGCTGACATTGTAGCATGGGGGACAGGGACTCCAGCCTCCTAGGAACACAAAACGTTGGTTATTTATCTAGTTTTGAATGTTAAGAATCAGCAATGACCTCTGTTAAAATCTGAAAATCTTGTGTCCATTTGATGGACCTGACTTGGGCTGCTTGAAGAAATATGGAGAAAACATCATTACATGTAGCATCTTTTGGCCATAGGTAGCGATGAGCTGCAAAGCTGGGCACAACTCCCTCAAAGTTCAAAGATGATTTGGATCCAGGGGGCTGGTATGGTCAGTTACAGAAATAGGGCACTCCACGTCAGATCTGCGTCCAGATCCAAACTTCCCCATAGACTGGGACTCTGCCAGACGTATAAAACAGAAAGTTACCAAGGCAATCAAATATGCTGGGTAGCATAATGTTCAGTAACTCTTAGCTGTAAATTCTTCTGGGCAGGGACTGTCTTTTACTATGATTTTTTTACTAGCACAGTGGGGCCTAGATTCATTGGCACTGTTGCAGTACAAATACATAAATATTAATTGATAATAATAAATGTTTGGATTTAGAGGCAAATATTTTATGGATTGCTTACAACAGCATCTACAGCTCTCTCAAAGCCATAACATTTATAAGGGAAGCAAAATTATTTATTAAGCCCCCCCTCCCCCCCCCCCAATCCCATTAACTTCAGCGGGAGCAGACCTCAGATCTTTTAATTTATAACCACTACATGAAAGCAAACAACCTAGAATAATGGTTAATTCCAGGTGACAGCTTACTGGGTCCCTACACTGTGCTGACAGGAAGAATAGAAAAGTGTTATTAAAATTACATCAGTTTAATTGTCATATCATGTCTTCATTCAAAAAGGCTGGGGCAAGCAGGATGAGAAGCAGGGCCAACACACACACATGGCCAAATTCAGATATCATTTATTCCATTAACTTCAATGGAGTTACTTTGCATTTACGCTGGTGTAAATGAAATCAGAATCTGGTCTTGTGAGGACATTGTTAACTTTTTTTTTTTTGGTCTCTGCTGGACCACAAAACCATTCAAAACTGCAAATAAATAAAGTGGAAAAGAATTTACTTTTCCCACAGTTCAAGTGGGTATCCATGCCAGCAAATAAATGAAAGAGAGAAGCAAGCCACAGTATTGAGTACTAAGTCAGCTGGATCAGATAACTCTGTCCTCTATAATAAACATATCATATGGGATTTAATTACCTATGATGCCTAAAGTACTGCCAGCTATACGCTGATTCTGATTACTCTTTAACTTGGTTCCCAAGCATATTTGAAAAATTCATTTTGTAACGTATATGATCTTAGTTCAGGGGGAAAAATCATACTATGAGCTAGTCTACACTTAAAATTTGCAGTAGCCCAGCTGTATCTGTACAGCTGTGCTGCTGTAAGAGCACTTGTGTACCCACTCTCACATTGACATAATAAAACCACCTAAACAAGAACATCTCCCGCTGACATAATGCTGTTCACACCAGCGCTTATGCCGGCAAAATTTATGTCGCTCAGTGAGGTGTTTTTTTCACACTCCTGAGCAACAAAAGGTTTGCTGGAATAAGTGCTAGTGTAGACAAGGCCTATGTTACTTAATTTTCAGAGAGACAAGGGGGGTGAGGTAATATTTTTTATTGGACCGATTTCTGTTGGTGAAAGAGACAAGCCTTAAGGTAAACAGAGCACTTCTTCATACCTGGGAAAGGTACTCAGAGTGTCACAGCTAAATACAAGTTGGAACCGATTGTATAGCATGAGTAGTTAGCGCACATTCTAAGGGACCATTCAAGGTGAAGTGGTCCATTAATAGCCCTGCAGTCATAGGGCAAAAAAGGAGGTTTGAGGGGTTACAGGTTGTTGTAATAAGCCATAAATCCAGTGTCTTTACTGAGACTAAGATTTTAAGGGACTAACAAAAGTTATTAATTTAAGCTCCTAGGTTTGTCTTTTGAAGGTGTGCAGGTTTCCTTTGAGGGATGAGGACTGAGCAGTCAGATATGGAGTGATTCTTTTGTGAAAAGTGTTTGCCCACAGCTGATGTGGTGTTTTTGTTTTTTAGCACGTTTCTGTGTGAGTTCATTTGAGAGTGTAGTGATTTGTTTCACCCATGTAGTTGTTATTGAGCCATTTAGAGCAAAGGATGAGGTACATCGCATGTTGTGATAAGCATGTGTAGTACCCGTGGATCTTGAAAGGTGTGTTGTGGGAAATATTGATCATTATATCAGGGGAGATATGTCTGCAGGTGTTGCATCTGTTATTACAGGAGGGTCTGGAGCCCCTTTGAGTTGGTGGGTCCTGGTCTGTGGTGAGCTTGTTTCTGAGGATGAGCTTGGAAAAGTTGGGGAGTTGTTTGACGGCCAGAAAAGGGGGTTCAGGAAAGATTTCTTTCGGGTTGTGGTCTCCATCAAGTATGGGCTGTAATTGTTTAATGATACCCCGTATGGTTTCCAAAGAGTGAGTAGGTGACAACTAGGAGTGTGCGGTTGGACTGGGGCTGGGGGAAGTTCTGTATTGAAGCAGATTCTCTTGGGGTACTTGGGTGGCCCATTCCATGGTGCAATCGACTTCTCTGGCAGAGGTGAAGTCTGGTGAAGGCGGTTTGGCGTGTGTTAAGATGAGTATCCCAAACTTTCTCCTCAGAGCATATTCAGTATATCTGTTTCCTGGCTGTAGATAAAACATTTCCTGTTGTGCTTGGGGTGGTTTCTGGATCTGTGAAGGCCCATGTGGTCATTGTGGGTTTCTTGTATATAGTTGTCTGTAGGGTTCCATTGTTGGAGCTGATCATGGTGTCCAGGAAGTCAATGCTTGTAGAGGGGCAGGGGTGACATGCAGAATATGATCCTGTTTCCACTGACGTAAATGTCAAACACCTCTCATTGATTTCAATAAAAGCAGGATCAGGCCCATACTCTGTGGCTGTATTTTTAACTAACTATCCGCTGGCTAAAACTTGGGTGAATAATAATACCTGGCAATTAATCCGTCTCCAAAATGCCATACAAATCCTCATAACACCCCTTTGGGATAAATGTTCTTTCTTACATTTTTGAGATGGAGAAGTTGAGGCAGAGAGGTGATATGATTTACCCAAGTGCACATAGTGAGTCAGTGGCAGAGCAAGGGGTAAAACACAGGAGTAATACAGAAAGAGCAGCTTTATTAACTACCCCTTCCTCTATGAAAGGTCCATCCCCTAGTTCAATAAGTAAAACTCCCAAACTACTGTCTGCCAGCATGCACTGGAATTTATGTAAAGCCTGGTTTACATTGTTTTTTGTTTTTCTGAATCCCTGGAATAGAATATGTAGGGGATCTTTCAAACAACAACACACTACCGAGATCTCCTCTATCCACCCACCCGGTGCAAACTCCCCCATTGAAAGTGGAGTCCTGCTCACAAACACATGCCACAGCGAGCAGAATATACCCAGCAAGCTTCAGCTGTCCCTACTTCTAGACCTTCTCTCCACTCTTCTTTGGTTCTGTAGCAAAAATCTTAAGCAAATGAAATTTCATTCCTTTACATCGCTCCTTATCACCAGTCCTCATGCTTAGGAATTATGATAGGGGCTTTGATTACGTGACCATATAGCACCAGTCGGTGGGACATACTGTTGAACAAATATTTATTTTACAAATATTCGTTAGCTAGGCCAAGAGCAGAGACACGTTTCCTACACTAATTTCAGTCTGTTATCAGATCGTACAGGTAAATTGACTCTGAGAGGTTCCATATCAGGCAGTCCTATCTTAATATATATTCACAAGGGATCCAAGATAAAGTTGACATGGGAATAGAGATGTAAGATTACTGATGGGGAGAGACCAAGGAGAATGGAGAAATCTTACCTTTGAATTTTCTGACCGCTGCATGGTTAGATCTCGCTCTTAATATTCCAGCCATGTAGCATTTGGGGCTGAATTTCCTTAGTTGTGCTTTCATTTTAAGAAAAGAAAATGCAAAATGGTGAGACAGGAGAAGATAAGAGAGAAAACAAAGCAGTAGAAAGGAGATAGGAGAGAAGAATAAGACTTAATATCTTCCCAAGGGTATGTCTACACTGCAGTTAGACACCCAGGGCTGGCCCATGTCGGCTGGCTCACGCTTGCAGGGCTTGGGCTAAGGGGCTGTTTAATTGCAATGTAGACCTTCAGGTTTGGGGAGCCTGGACTCTAGGACCCTGGGAGATGGGAGGATCCCACGGCTCAGGCAGCAGCTCAAGCCTGAACATCTACAACACAATTCGACAGCCCTTTAGCCTCAGCCCAGCACGCCCGAGTCAGCCGACATGAGCCAGCCCTGGGTTTCTAATTGCAGTGTAGACATACTCTAAGTCAGGGGCAGTCAATAGGCAGACTGTAGTCCAAATCTGAACCACCAGTTGCTTTTGAATGGACAGCGAAATCTTTTTATTTACTTATTATCATTATTGTTGTTCTTTTTGTACGACTTTCTCTGGAGTCTGGACCTTGACGATACCTTGATCCAAAAATTAGTCGCTTGACAAAAAATAATTGATTATCCCTGCTCTAAGTGTTCCGCAGTGGAGCTACCTGCCCTCGACCGTGCTCACTGCTTTTTTTCTGCCACGGAATGCTCAATATGCTTATGCAATAGCAGCAACATCAGAACCCTCTTGAAAGGTTAAATCCTACTGAATTTAATAGCCACACTCCCATTGGTTTCAATGGAGCAGGGTTGGGCCTATCTAAGGTGTCTCTGTGTCCCGTGACTTGGCCATCTTTGCAGCTGTGCGACCGTTTGCACTTTTTGATAGCTGTCATTTCAAAAATGAATGTCAGCTACGTAACTAGGTGTGAAATTGCACTGTGATCAAAATCAATTCAATGAACTGAAATAACCTGAGGAAGGTGCAGCCTGCTCCTTTCTCTGTGGTTAGCCAGTCTCGAAGGCCAGAGCGGAGAGATGCGTGAGACTGTGACCCTACCTTTGCTCTGCCTTCTTTGGGACAATTTTGCACATAGGGGGGCAATCCTTGCTCTTAAGGCAACCCAGCGAGATAAACATCAAATTAAGGATTAACCTTATTTTCCATATTCCAACACTATCATTACCTATAAAAATGTTAAATGAGGGGTTGTCTATTGATCCCAAGGTGCAAGTTGAAGGTCTGAGCCCAAGACTAGGTGCTGGGAACTCTTGAGTTCTAAGCCTGGCGTGGATTCCTTCTGTAATCCTGAGTAAAAATCACTTAAACTCTGCCTCACTTTCACTTCCTTACCTAGCATGCCTCCCAGCATTATGAAGATTAAGGGCATGATCTCTTTGATCTGTTCTCTTTGAAGTCACTGGCAAAATTTACTTGGACTTCAATGGGATTAGGAGGTTCATGTCCCGGCTAGTTTCTAGTGGCCCAAGTTTTAGAGATGCTGAGCACCCACCACTCCATTGACTTCAGGGGGAGTTCCAAGCATGCAGCACCTCATACTCAGGCCACAGGTACAAGATGAAAAGCTTTATATGGGGCCTATGCATTAGAGATATTGATTTGGTTACTTTGTCCAAAACTTGACCTAGCCCCTGGCACAGTAGCTCTTCCTGTTGAGCTAAACGATAATCTAGTAGCTGTCTATCATTTGAGATCCATAAACAAAAGATTTTGGCCTGCGTTAGCCCCCCACTTTACAGGGATAAAAGCCAAAATGGTACAGAATGCAGTTTAGGATACCACAGGAAACAAGAGCTGTTCTAAGAATGGGAGGGCAGCATGGGAAAAAGACACAAAAGGTCACCTTCTCTGCTGGTGTAACTCCATTGAAATCAATGGCATTATTCCAGCAGGGAACTTAATCCAAAAATGGAAGAGGGGAAAGCAGAAGCAGTAAGATTACAGGATTGAACAAAGGGTGAGGCCAGACACTTAGACACAGGAGGAGGAGACCAGGGCAGAGAGATCGGCAGAGGTGGAGCTGTGAGAAGAATGAACGTTGAGAAGGAAGAGACTGAATTTAATACACAAAAAGACAAGAACATAGCAGAGGGTTAGAGACGATGGACTGCCATCGTCAATGTGGTGAGAGAGAAGAGTTGGTTGGTCCAATATGGTGGGAAGCTAAAGAATTTCTTTCAGCAAAGGCCAGTCCTGAAATAGATACCTCCAACCTTTTCAGCAATTTGCAGACAGATGCAATTGTGAAAATGATGGAAATCCCACTGTTTAATGATCACACATATTCACATATGCATCACTTCATATGTCACACACATCCTGGTCCTTACACGTGTTTGTCATGTCTACAGAGCAAGTACATGGCAACTTGCAGACAAGAGCAGCAGTTTGAAAACATGCAGCTGCCATGGTGATGCTGAAGAAAGATGTTCCTTTACACACAGAGGATTGCATCACAGCCTGCAGAGATCAGATTTCCACCTAATGCACTCCAGGCAGTGTAGTTAAGTCAGGAGCAAATGATCTAGTACATGTGACTTTGAACAGTCATTTTACTTTGTGTCCCCTTCAGTGCTAATCACTATGGAGCAGTGGCTCTCAACCTTCGCATACTACTGTACCCCTTGCAGGAGTCTGATATGTCTTGCGTACCCCAAGTTTCACCTCACTTAAAAACTACTTGCTTACAAAATCAGACATAAAAATACAGAAGTGTCCCAGCACACTGTTACTGAAAAATGGCTTACTTTCTCATTTTTACCATATAATTATAAAATAGATCAATTGAAATATAAATATTGTACTTTCATTTCAGTGTATAGTATATAGAGCAGTATAAACAAGTCATGGTCTGTATGAAATTTTAGTTTGTACTGACTTTGGTAGTGTTTTTTATGTGGCCTGTAGTAAATCTAGGTGAATATCTAGATGAGCTGATGTACCCCCTTAAAGACCTC
The DNA here is from genome assembly GCF_026122565.2 of Emydura macquarii macquarii. Taxonomy (NCBI): domain Eukaryota; kingdom Metazoa; phylum Chordata; order Testudines; family Chelidae; genus Emydura; species Emydura macquarii. The sequence goes on from NW_027132559.1 coordinate 21,863,479, forward strand.
TGCATAGCCCAAGAGGTACGCGTACCCCTAGTTGAGAACCACTGCTACGGAGCACATACATTGCTAACACGTCCAGCCAGTGTGCACAGTATGCAAATTCTCTAGGATAATCTTCACACATAAGCCTGAGATCTTATTGTGAGCACTGGTTTCTGATTTGTTACACCAGTGCAAATTCATAGGACACTCTTGCCAATTCCCATGATCTTAGCACAGGTCTTATGGTATTTGATGGTTTTCTTAAAGCCCCAGCTCCTGTTTGTACGTGATTAGGTAAGAATCTCAGCTTTCACTTTAAAAAAGGACATTTCTAGCTTTCATGGTTGCAGAGAAAAGATTGAAAATATAACCCTGGCGTGCCCTAGAGACTCAAAAAAAAAAAAAGGCAAATAGAAAGAACTCCAGATGTATTGTTTTTCTTTTTTAAAATCTCATGATTTTTATGACACTCTTGTGATGTTGGGGGCCTGACTCAAGATTTTTGAATGTTTGGGATTGACATTGCTGGTAGAATCTCCACTTAAGTCAATGGGGATTGGAATTTAAAAAAAAAAACTGAGTGAGAACCTTGATGATTTTAGGCCATAAGCCATAACTTACATGGGATAAAAATAGATTTCAGTTTCATTTTGCCTATGTTTTAAGGACTTGATTTTACAGCTTTTCTTCACATTAAGCAGCATTTATGCAGGTTAGCTTTCTAGTTGGCTGTGGACTGCATGTGTCTTTCTTCAAGTATTTATATGGATCCCAGGACAGATTCAGATTCTACAGAATCTAAGGGCACGGCTACACTGCCCCACAAATCAGAATACGGGGTGTGAATAGCAATGCGCATCAAAGTGCTGCACTGTAATTTCCCTGCGTGGGTGCTGCGGTGCAAACTTGTTTAAGTTTGCACTAATGTAATCCTGTTTGAAGACGGCTACATTAATATGACCTAGGCACCTTTAAGTTAGCATCTGCGTGTCCACACAGGAGTTACAGCACAGAACTTTGGTGTGCGCTACAGTTCACACCCCCATAACCCAAACTGCAAGGTAGTGTAGACATGACCTCAACTTTTGTTTTTTAAAAGAAATGGATTATTCTAGCCTAAAGGCTGTGAGAGAAAAACATTTTAAATATGAACTGATCAAAAATCAGAGTAATCATTTTATGCTGCACTTGATCAAGGAACGATAATTCAGTAATAACAATGGTTAAAACTGGTTTGGATAGTTTAAAAAAAAAATAGACTCATAGACTCTAAGGTCAGAAGGGACCACTATGATCATCTAGTCTGACCTTCTGAACAATACAGGCCACAGAACCTCACCCACCCACTCCTGTAATAAACCTCTAACCTATGACTGAGTTATTAAAGTCCTCAAATCATTGTTTAAAGACTTTAAGGTACAGAGAATTCACCAGCAAGTGACCCATGCTCCATGCGACAGAGGAAGGCGAAAAACCCCCAAAGCCTTTGCCAATCTGCCATGGGGGAAAATTCTTTCCTGACCCCAAATATGGTGATCAGTTAAACCCTGAGCATGTGGGCAAGACTCACCAGCCAGACACCAAGAAAAAATTTTCTCTAATAACTCAGAACCTACCCCACCTAACATCCTTTCATAGGCCATTGGCATATCTACCACCAGTAGTCAAAGATCAGTCAATTGCCAAACTAGGCTGTCCCATCATACCATGCCCTCTGTAAATTTATCAAGCTCAGTTTTGAAGCCAGCTAGGTTTTTTGCCCCCACTGCTCCCCTTGGGAGACTATTCCAGAACTTCACTCCTCTGATGGTTAGAAACCTGCCTCTAATTTCAAGTCTAAACCTCCTGATGGCCAGTTTATATCCATTAGTTCTTGTGTCCACATTAGCACTGAATTTAAATAATTCCTCTACAAATCTACAAATATTTTCATGAATCAAATTACCTAATTTGGCTTACTATGACTCCTGTGGTGATATCATTTGTTATTTATAAATAGTCAGACAACCACTGAGCTCTTGTTATAATGTTCATGAATCCCAAAATTTTCAAGACTATCAGCAGGAATGATTATCTGAAAATTCAGGCCTTAAGCATGTTATTTATTATTTGTTCTCTCTCCTCCCTTTCCCCCTGTCCACACCAATTATCTCCCCTGTTTCAAATGTTTCGGTTACCTAGTCAGATAGCAGAAGCAATATCGAGGGAAAGATTAGAGACGTCAAGCATGCAGCCTGAGGGCTGGATTCATCCCAGTTGTTTTATGTGGCCCATATTGAGATTGTCCAGCTTTCTTTTTTTAAAAAAAAGAAAGTTTCTAGCCATCATGGTTGTGAAGAAGAGCTTCCAAATGTGAACTCAGCATAAATGATGCAGAGGCATCTGCCTGAGTCTGCAGGCAGCCTGAAACAATGACTAAGAAACGTGAATGGCGCTTTGCCCTAATTCATCTTGCTGGGGTGTCACCTCTAAAAATTCAATGACATTTCAGAGTGGACATCAACTATTTCAATGCTTCTCAGTTTAGGAGAAAGAGCAAGGAAGGGAGGAGCTGTAAAGTCCACAGGAAGTGGGACTTGAGAGTGGCTATAGAGAAGAAAATGCAGAGGGAAGTACAAATATCGACATGGAACTTTTAGACATTTCCAAATCAGAATTTTTCATCCTGCAAGAAGTTTCAATATTTAGACTTTCCTTCCCAATCTGGGACCTAAACAAACGTCAGAATATCCCATGGGACGGAAATTCTGTTTATCACTCAGCTCTACTCTTAAGGGGCACCTTGCTCCTCAAGCACTTTGATTGATTTCAGAATTATTATTCATAACTAATAGCTCCATTGGCTCGATGAAGAATACTTTTATCTTATAAAGTGCCTTGCATTCAAGAATGGAAATTCAGGGCCAAATTAATCAGTGGTATAAGTTGGCACAATCTATTGACATCAATGGAGTTGCACTTGGTTACATTAATGGTGAATATGAACCTTAATGTTTAAACCTTTTTTAGAATGAAATCTAATGATCCTGTTAAAGTTTTGCGCTAGTGGCAGTAGATGCTGGCCTTCAGACAACTTAAATACAAAGCAGAGCCTCATCAATAACGTCAATGGATAAGCTAAAAGTTCCACTGTTTATTCATGCAAGTAGAAAGCCTCAAAGAATGTTATAGAAATCATAGCTCAAGATTCCCACGACCTATTGTCTCCTAACTCTTAACGACTAAAAAATGGTCCTTCAAATACAGGGCCAGACGTGCCAGCATATGTAAAGGTTAAGGGGTAGGAGGGTTAAAGGAAGGATGTCAACCATGATATTGGAAAAAAACGACTGCAGTGGCTCACCAGCAAGTGTTATGCCTGACAATCTCCATCATTATCCTATTTTTTAGTATCTCAGGCTGTAATTAGGGTACATTGCTGCGCTGAGAAATATTTTTCCACTGTTTACAGAAATATTTTTCACTGTTTACAGAACTCATTCAAAACCTAGTTATGCTTCCAAATAATATTTTGTTCAAATCCACATGCTAATTTCCCTAGATATTTTATTAAGAGAGTTTTATAGGCTCTTAAAGCAATACTATGTATTAGTATGCATCTATATTTCCATATTTATATTTACCAGTCTCAGCAAGGCTCATTGGTGCCACTAGGTAAGAAATATCATCCTTGTCTTGTGAAATCCTGAAACTGCTCAGATGCAGCTATAAATTTGTTTTATGTGGTGCACTATTTAAAATTTCTTGTTTGGCATAGCATTATAAACAGACATATTTTATGTTACAGTTGGAATGCTACATCTTTGTTGTGGTCTTTCTACATTCATTTGCAGGCATCACTTTTGCCAGTGTATTATAAACCATTTTTATTTATATGAATATAATGTCAAAACTGTAGCAGCAGACAAAGCTAGCCTAAAACACCTTAAAGCCCCCTACAGTACAAGACATGAGATTTATAGTACCAGAGTGAGCTCACATAAACACATTTACCATATGAACTGTCTGACGAGCAGATAGTGTTGCCCAGGACAATTATCAAGGGGCTCCTTACATTTTTTTATCATGTCCCAAACTGTATCATGTCTCACAAATAATGAAACCACAGCAATCCCTGCAGAGTCATTGAGACAAGAAAATAATAGAAGCAGAAAGCATTGGTAAATCCTTTCTGCAAGTTAAAAGTTTTGCAATTTGGCACAGACTTTACAAGCAGTGATATAATGAAGTTTGTACTTACATGATACATGATCTAAAAGAAAGTCCTAAAGTTAAGAGCATGTGTCTTTTGGGGGGTCAAGTTTAAATTCCCAGGACTTTCAAGACATGAAGAGTGAACAGCCCGACTACTGAAATGTGAAACTTAACATTATCATCATGCATAACCATCACTTTTGTTTGTTAACCTATTTGAAATGACAGCAATTAGAGGGAGGCATGGTGGTGAGCGTCTGGCATGTACTATAGTAGCCTAACCATCTTCAAAAGATCCAAATCTTGAAGAGAGCATTCTGACAGAGACAAACTAGCATGAATATGAACTCCTTTAAGTTATAATTCAAGCATTAAGTGTCCAGTTCAGTAAAACATGTGGAGTCTGTTTGTACCCGTCTGAAGCCCTGATTTTATGATTCCAAGCTTAAACAGGCTTTTGAGCTAGGAAGACTTGATGCATTGGGCCACATCCTCAGCTGGTGAAAATTGGTGTATGCCAATTTCCACTAGCTGAGGAATTGGTCCAGTATTTTGACTATATATGGGCTTGGGCCCATGAGATGTTGCGCACCTCCTAAGAGATGCTTTTTGCCCATAACTCCTACTGAAGTCAGTGGAAGTTCAGGGCACTCTGCACCTCACAGGACTCAGCCCTTTGGCCATACCAGAATAAACAGCAACATCCACATGAGCTGTTTGCCCTTTAAATCCTATTTAATGATCATAGCAGAGAACACTTGATTTTCCAAGAGCTCTATCAGGTGCAAATCCAGCCCCGGTCCTCTATGGAGGTTGGTCAGGCTTTGGAACGGGGGAAGTTTCAGTACACAGAGAGGGGGCTGGAAGTCATAGCGCTCACCCGTGTGCGGTGTGAGTCACTGCTCTGTGCAAGCCCCTTGAGAAGAAGCAGGAAGGCATCAGAAACAGGTGGTGCCACACAATCCCCTGCTTCAGAGATCCTCCTAACTTGTGCCCCACCAAGACACCGGGAAGGGCTTGTGAAGGTTTAGTCCAGCCATTGGTGATGTTGACATTTCAGAGCTGTTCTCACTAAATGGCAGAAATCTCATTCCATCAGCTAACCATGTGTGGTTTCTGCCATCTTGAATTGGGGAAGTCGCATGAGCTGTTTACATCAGATTACTACACCCTGGCAACTGCATCCAGACTAGAACTGAAAAATAAGTTCTTTTGTTTGTATGGTCTGGGATCAAACCCAGAACCAAAACCATAAGGGCAAGCTCAGATCCAGGGATTCAAACCCAGACCCCCTTTGAATCAAAACCTCTTGTAGTTTTAAAGTGTATGATTTGGCTCATCTCCATTGCTGATGCTACTTTTGCCAATGCTACTTTTGCTGACTTAGTGAAATGTTGATGCAGCAGTAGTTGGTAGACTCATCAACTGAACAATTAAGAGGAAAAGGTGCCAATCAAGTAAGGACCTCTGTGTTACCACTTATGAGTGCTTTGAACATGTACCTAAGCACTGCCCTTTGTCAACAAAATCATAAATATTATGAAAGTGAACCCATGATATTTTACCACTCAAGTCATGTGGCATCAAAATCATGTTATACCGATTGCACGTGTGATGGCTTCCTGCTTTAAGTACATCTTTTTTGTTTTTGATGCCAAACATTGTGTTGCAAAAGCAGCCACTAGAAGTGTTGGTGATCGAAGAGGATAAGGAATATCAGTGCCACTATTTTTTATAGTAAATTAAAATCCAAAATAAAGAACATGCCAGAAAAAAACTCTCAAGAAATCATCCATGGCCACTGCAACACTATAAAGTTCTTGCAACAACGCTGTACAGCAATCAATCTCCCGTATCATCAACAGAGTTCGATAAAAAGCTCATATTGTAAGTATGGATCTCAGTCACTGAATCAGGAGCTCAGATACTCTGGGTGATGGACAATATAGGAGTACATTGGTGACCCTATTGAATGGTGAAAACACATCCCTGCTAGTTCTCAAATAGTGCTCCTTTCATTCATTGGGATGTGACAAATCTGACATTATTGTTTTTATGTAACACATATTTCAGTAGTGCCCAGAGGCAGAATCTGAGCCCCACATGTAAGGTGTTGTACAAACACACAAAACAGCATAAAATCTATAATAATTTCCACTGCTTTTACTTGTTGAATAATACTCTGAAGAAAACCTGAATAATGAATAGTTATGTGATCAAAAATGTTGTTTACTTAAAAGTTAAGATAGGAACCAAAAATCCAGCCAAGCTAGTATTTACAAATTCCAATCCACCACAATGATTTACAAAATTATAACCCCTCCTTTAAAGAAACACTTAACAACCACAGCCCTTCACGCAGATCTATGCCCCATTAAAACTACAAATTTTTTAGTGAAATATCTGAGAGGTTAGAATTTTGCCTTCAAGTCAAATATACTGTTCCTTCCTTCCTGATGAATTGCTATGGAAACTTTTCCTCCATATCTTTATCTCAAACAATAGTCTCTCTTCAAGATCTGAGGTGAAAACCTTTTCTACATGTAATTGTATTATGCTTCTGACCCAGAGACCAAGAAATGGAAATACAAGAAATGTTTTCTGTCTTAGAAACCCATTGTTTGTTTGTTTGTTTTTCTTGATCTAACCCAGTTTGTTTGTGTGCATATCACAGCAGAAACCTTAAGGACAAAAACCTGTTGCATTTTTTCATGAGACCCAAATCTCAACAGGTTAATTCTTCTAACTGTTGATGGGCCAATATCAAAAGGTCAGGAGTATGAGTTTGACGGGGATAAGCATCCAGAAGTTCAAATTCTTAACCTATGGGAACAGACTCAAAACGGAGTCTCCTTCCTTTCATTTCACACAAGCCATCTCCCACATAAATCCTTCCCTTCTACCTAGGTCAGCCAATCACATAATACCTCCATCCTCTGTTTCCAGCATAGTTCCTTTTTTTCCTTTCCTTCAAGAGGGAATAGTGGATGAATTGGCATTTATTCATATTTTGGTTTCTGTACAATGAAAATACACTTATCTTACAGCGCCTCTACTTTAGCAGATCAATGTTATGCTCTTTGTGTAATTCATCTTCCTAGCAGACAGCAATATATAGTGTATGGTTCTGCACAACTGTGCAGGGGTGCCATGCAGTACCCAGGATTCATTAGGCCAATTTCTGTGCTGTTACATTGCTGTAAATCTGGAGTAATTCCATTGAGATCACGTCATAATTATATCAGCATAGCTGATATCAGAATCCTGGCCCATTAATTCCATACGCAACTATGGCAACTGAAAGTATTGCTCTTGTGAGAAAGGCAGTTCATTCTTGTGCTTTCTCTGTTCTCCCCAAAGTATTCTTGTTGAATACATGTAAGAAGCTCACTGTGATGTTCCAGAGGGGTAGCCGTGTTAGTCTGTATACAGCAAAAACAATGTGACTCCTGTAGCACCTTAAAGACTAACAAATTTCTTCAGGCATAAGCTTCCGTGGGCTGCAACCCACTTCGTCAACGGAAGCTTATGCCTGCACAAATTTGTTAGTCTTTAAGGTGCTACAAGACTCTCGCTGTTTTCACTGTATTGTGTTGGTTACAAAGAAAGAACCAAGTGCTTCTCCCTGAATTTTATTCTGAACTCATGCAAATATTTCCTCAGTTAACACATATCTCAATTCCCACTAGGATTAGATCACTGTACCTCTAATATTTCACAAGAATTCACTGCTGGTTTGATAAATTGAAAAGATGGCATCTTCTTTACCACAAAGTCCTTTGCCCCACAGAAGAACCATACTGTAATAAATAATAAATATACAGTACTGCTTCTGTAGCTAGATTCCAAGAATTTTATATGCTGTAATTTAATCCTTAGAAAACCAGAGGATATTAAATGAACTAAACTGTCTTAGCCAGAAATCTCTGATTTGGGCTGCTCTTTGATGTTGGTTTCTGAAACTCTTTGATGTCTTAAAATTGTTTCAGAAATTAAAAAAAAAAATCTTGACTTTGTAAATCATTTTGGGATTACAGGAATGGCAATATGATGATGAATGGCAGAGAGTTTTTAAAAAGAATCATTTCTCTGAATATTATATTAATCACAAAACCAAGACTGTCTAGCATTAGTTCCTGGTGACTTAGCGATCCTTTGGCATTCCAGATGCACAATGAAACAAAAATAGTCCAACTTTATTATGAGCACCTTTCCACATCTGCAGTCCTGTTATACAATAAAGTCTTGTTCTTTTGTTGCAGGATTGCACTGGCTCTTTATGTTTTTATTATCATTAATTTAAAACATGTGGGGAGAGGGTAATCCAGTAAACCATAGGCATTTCATATCAGAGCTTTCAGACAATCACATGTAACATCAACCATCTGGATGGATGGCTAGATAGAGATTGTCTTGTATCGATAGATTGTGAATGATAACAAGGTAGCGCGATAACAGTGTTCAAATGGATATAAAGTACATATGTCTATTTATTCACTTATATACATTTATTATTACCTAATTATAATTCATTCAGACAATGTCTGGTTTATAGAACAACTATTTCCTCTCTATTAAATATAACAGCAAGTGCACATTTATTTAGGCACATACAGATCTATGGACCCAATTCTCATTTAAACTAAGGTCACTTTGTATTGCTCCAGCAATATAAAGTAGTCTTAAAGGGGATGTAAATTACATTTATATATATTACATAATGTAAAAGGAAATAGGCCTGTGTTTATGTATATGTGTAATTACATTTACATGTATAACATCGTGTAAAAGAGGAAAGGACCTCTGTCTTTTTGTGTGTCTGTGGTCTGTCCATGTGAAAAAGATAGAGATTCCTGTAAGCAAAATATTTTTTTCTGATTGAAAAATAATTTCTGTTCTTAAAATTCCACAAATCTTTTGGAGGATTCAGCTGACAAATAATAACGCAATAAATTTCAGATAGGATCTCTGCTTTTTCAACAATGAATGTATTCACACAGATAATAATTTGTTACCTATTTCCAAATCAAAATGGCAAAAAATGTCTTTGGAACAAGTAAAATAACAATTTAAGAGATATCTGAAAGGGATAGAATGTATTTATCTTTTGCATCTTTTGCCATCACAAGATATCTTGCAGCAAAGCCTTATGGAAACAAATAAAGGGACATTATTTTTTATAATTGATAACCCTATTTGGGTTTTTTCTGAAAACCTGGTGAAAATTCAGTCATTTGCAAATCAACTCAAAATGGACTAAAACTAACCCCCAATACAGATATTTTCTACTGCAGTTATTTATAGTACTTTGAAATCCAGCCTGCAAGTGGAATATTGTATATAATTTAATAAGGGTTGCACATTACAAGGTATGGAAAGAGAATTGTGCTTGTATTTGAAGATTTGTTCCATGCTGAAGCAGAAAGGAAAAACGTATGTCGTATGAAATGCCTGTCGCACGTTAGTGAGTTTCCAGTGTGTTTTGTAGGTAATATACAGTCAAGTCATTAAGGGTACTCCAAGATGAAGTGTTACTTTAATTCTGTATTTCAGATAGTCCCTATTTCTAGATGCCAGTATAGACACAGATTCCAAAGTAATGATCTGGACACTAAAGAGATTATGGCTTGGGTGGTTGAAATGTTTGGCAAACAAGTCATCTCAGTCAGGATCTGGAGACTTTTTGTCTTCCAAATGACTTGCTTAAATCATTATTGATTTGACTGATTTATTTATTTTTGCGCATGAGCTTTAACCATTCAGCCCCTGCCCCCACACAGAACACATGAGAGAGAAACATTTTAAAAGAAGAACTAAGGTAAATCACTTATGCAGATGCTTAACTGTAAGCTGTTATGGGACTTGAAGTTAATGGGATTACTCATCTGTCTATAGTTAAGCACGTGAATGAATGTTTTGCTGTATTGGGACCAAAATGCCAGATTTGAAGCTCAAATCCGTCTTTGAATCTGTGCTAGTAAAAGAGCAGGCACTTATGTTTAATCAGTGTCAAAACAAGTCAGGATTAGAAGCCAGGAGTCCTTGGATTCCAGCTGCCCCATAATAGAGCTATGTATAATCATTCACAGTTATCACTACCTAGGCCAAAGAACCATACCATCCCCACCCACTGACTAACCCATTTGGGAGGGGGACAAAAAGGCTGGCAAACTCCTCAAGGTTCACTACATGGAGTTTCCTTTCAATGCTTCCTTCAAGAGGAAGAGATTTGGGGCAGGGAGCAGAACTTTGAAGCCCAGGAATCTACAGGGAAATTAGCAGTAAGTCTTGTGCAGATATCTGTCGGGGGCTTACACAGTGGCATGTGGCTACTCTTGCTTCCCCTCTCCATCAATGCTACTTCCTGATCTGCAGAATTCAAGTGGAGGTTGGGCTTCCAGTGGGTTGGGGGCAAGAGGGCTCTGCTCATCCTGCTATCCCCCTTGCAAATAGACATCTGGTGGCACCTCTCTGCTCACATTTTCTAATTAGGGTACCCCATTATCATGCTGTCATTGCAATCTATCAGGTATTTATCCTCACAACACCTCTGTAAGGAAGGAAAGCATTATTATTCCCATTTTACATATGGGTAAACTGAGGCACTAAATTACTTGCCAAAGGACCCACTGGAAGTCTGTGGCAAAGCAGGGAATTGAACCTCTCTCTTGAGTCCAAGTTAGTGCCCTAACCGCTGGACCATCCTCCCTCTTTTCCTCTATCACTATTGGAAAACTTTGGGCCCAAAGGAAGAGTTTCTGTTGTAACTGTGAACACTTAGCTTCTGCTGGTTTAAATCAGAGCTTCCCTTGCCCCTAGATTTACAGTCCAGCAATTTCAAAAGTGGGAGTCTAAAATTAGCTGTCCATTTTTTTAATATTTTGGCCAGAAAACTTAGTAGTGGATTTTTATCTATGCCTTGGAAAATATAGCAGGATATGATTCTATTGCAGGTGTTTTCATCCCTGTGCACATAAACAGTCAGGACTGATCTACACTGGGAACTTATATCAGCATAGCTATGTCTTTCAGGGGTGTGAAAAATCCACACCCCAAGAGATGTAGCTGTGCCAGCCTCGCCCCGGTGTAGACAGCTCTAGGTCGATGGCAGAATTCTTCTGTTGACCCAGCTGCCACCTTTTAGGGAGGTGGATTACCTTAGGCTGACAAGAGAACCCCTCCTGTCAGTGTAGGTGGTATCTATACTGAATCGCTACAGCAGCGCAGCTGCAGCAATTTAAGTGTAGACATACTTCCAGTTGCAAACAGTCCTAATATATGACTTCAGGATCTGTCACAGGAAAGTGTTGTATGTCCACTGATATTGGCTGAAATGTATCACAGAGAATCTGTTTAATAATAGTATTGCAACTTCCTAGGTTTGGGAATTAAGTTGTTTTGTTTTCCTCTATTCACTGGCTTTTAACATACTTAGTGATGGGATAATTGATTTAAGTATTAAATAGCTTTTGATGAGGACCCTTTGTACCACAGACTCTTTTTTAAATACTCAGTGTGTGTGACTTGTAATAACCAATCAAATCAAATTAATACTTTTTATCAAATACATGATGTAATTATGAAAAACAAGTGCATAAGTTAAAATGTCCTAAAGACATTCCTTTTAGCACTAAAGATGAGGGAAAAACCTCACAACTGATATGGATTACTTCTGAATGCATTAAGAAACACCCTTTCAACACAGGCTTAAGGGAATGAGTCAAGAAATCCTGGAAAAAATCTCTCATGGCACTAAAGACTAAACCATAACCACCATGGCTAATCTCTAATGTCCTAGAACACTCCCTTTCAATGAACAGTATGTACTACTGAACATCAGTAACTTAATTCACAGGGCTAGTTTTATAAATGTACCTAAACTAAGCAAAATGGGATTTCTATTTCTTCTTATTTTCTCTTCTGTTTCTCTTAACCCTAAAGTAGATTTGTCTGATTTTTGCGGTCTTTCTGGAGCACCAACTAAAATGGGACGTTTCATCCCCAATTTCTTTTTGCTAGATCTGCCCTCACTCCCCAAATCACATAATCCTTCTGAGATTTAGTCCCTCAAATGTAAAAGTTACTGATTCCCACTGCAGTTGGGAGGTAGCCTTGCCTACTGATTAAAGCATTAAACTGATAATCAGGAGCCAGTGATTTTGTTCTCAACTTTGCGAGTAACTCGATTTGTTGATTTAAGGCATCGTTTAACCTTTCTGTGCCTCAGTCTACCCCTTGGTGAAATGTATAATATATTTACGTATGTAATATGTAAAGTACAATATATTTATGTATCTTTTTGAGACATTGTGGCCTATGTGATCAGTTTATAATGTGCCAATGAACATTTGAATGAAAGACACTATAAAAGTGCAAAGTACTGTAATTATTACGCTATGTGACTATTTTTATACCAGTCATAATCAAAAGATTCCTATGCTGTAGTCAAGGCCCCTTGTATAATGTGGTTTCAGGCTCATGTAAACTGATGTACAACCGCAAATTATTTTTAAACTGCTGCATAATCACACTTACATTTTTTTTAAAAATATAAGGGCTGGATTCTCCCTCCCACTGTGATCCCTGTACGCTGGTGTACAAGGATCAGGGTGTCTCTTTGCTGGCTTAGCAAAAATCTCCCCGGTGCAGGCACTGCATAGGATAGTCATGGGTTGTTTTACACAGAACCCTCACAATCCCTGGTATAGGAAGGGTGCTGGGGCAGGTCTGGAGCAGGAGAAGCATGTCAGGGATGGGAGGAAATGCAAATATAGAGCTAGATTCTGGGACAGCTCCGGGTTTTGAAGCTGCCCATAGGCAGCACAAGTGAGGCTACCATAACTCAGAGCAGCACATGGGCTGCCTAACATACACCAGGGGCCCTTTTGGCCTCCAACCAGCCTAGAATCAGGAAATCATAAGGCTAGATTAATGCCACCTTTGCTTGCCCTCCCTTTGGCTGCATCTGTGTGCACATAACCCCACCCTAAACCTCCAGCCTTTAGGGTTGCAGCAAGAACTTTTGAACTGTGAGCTGAGCGTGAACCAAAGCAGCGATCTCTGCCTAAGCCTGCAACAGCCTGAAACAATAGCTCTGGGAGAACTGTGAACTGTCTATGTTATGGCAGTTCTCAAATGGCCCCATGAAATAAAGGGGGAGCCAATTTGCTCACACTGTACAATATATGGGAAGAAATGGTCCCCGCCTAGGAGATATTATAATCTAATGCAAGACAAGATCAAACAAGGGATGTAGACAGAGAAGAGGCGAGATGGAGGGAGGACACAGCTAATAGTATTAAGTTCACGGGGTTACACGGGTGAGGTATCTGTGCAGCTTGGTGGTCCATTTAAATAAATAAATAATACTCAGCTAAACACCAGCTGCCTCCCAGCCCATCCATCACTGCCTGGCTGATTTCACGTAGGCATCACAGCAGAAGTGAAGAGCTCCTTGAAGGAGAAGGGGGCAGTGAATTTATGGACTAGTTCAAGGAGAACCTTCCATGTGTAAGTGAAGGAAGCATGGGAGAAAGCACAAAGATGATAATGGGCAGCCAAGGCTGGCATCATTAAAGGAGTGGAGGAGACAGGGCAATACAAAAAGGGCCTGGTCCACTGAGGACCCCATTGACTTCAGTGGGCTTTGGATCAGGTCTAAAGGGACAACAGTGGATAAATTGGTGGGGGTGGGGCAAAGGTGTGAAGGGTCTTGAAGATGCGGTCAAGAAGCTTGAACTTGCCACACTGGGAAACAGGAAGCTGGAGGGTAGATTCAAAGAGGGGATTAATATGGTCAGAGCTATAGGCAAAGGATAGGATTTTTCAGCTGCTTTTTGTATCTCTGTGGACATTCAAACTGAGGTTTAATGACAATTTAAATGCCACCATTAACTATTCCACTGCTGGTCATCTTAATAAAAATATCAAACTAGTTTGCTTAGCCATCGTTTGATGTTATGGCAGATATTGGGGCAGGTGCGGTAGGACAGCTAGTTGCGTGGAAGAATTGCTGGTTTGGGGAAAATGAGGAATTCATATTTCCCCATTAAACCATTTAAAGTAACCTCAGGCCCTTCCTAACTGGGAGAGGAAAGGAGGAAATGCACCTTCTCAGCCATAACAAAAGCTTCAGCTGCTTCCTAGATAACCAGAACCACCTCCCAGGCCTCTCTGGGTGCTAAAAGACCCAACTGCCTGTTACTCAGCTGCGAAGACTTTGACCTTGGCAACTTCCACACTGCAATTACATGTACTTGTACTTTGTACTTTTGAGTACAATACTGCAGCACCCTGCAAATTTAGAATTTGCCATAACGTAAAATAGCAAAATAAGTAACAGGAGGGGCACAGTACTGACTTATTGGACTGGAGGAGGGAAAAGGAGCGATCTTGAGCTAATTTGAGTATAATTCCAGGGTCCTGGTCCATAATTTAGGTCTAATGTTCTCTGTAGGCCACAGCACGTGAGGTATGCTGGCTTGCTATCTCATAAAAGGGAGGGAAATTAGAAGAGATTAGACACAGTGTACTGTGTGGATTACAATCAGGTGATTTGGAGGCAGTTCCATGCGTTCTCCTTTGCTGAATAAATAATGCAACCAGGGGGCCTCCAAATTAACTAGTAATTCATTTGTAGGGAAAAGACAGTGAAGGGAGGTCATGAAAGTTGTAGACATATGAAAGTCTATATGTAAATTCACCAAGAAATAATTAATTATGGAAAGGGGAAAAGTGAGCTCCTGCCCGATTTTTAAAAAGCTTGATGGTTCCCTCCCCCACCAAGTTTTCCCCTTTCTTGGTTTGGAATGTGGTCCCAATACATATCCCTCCATTAGCCATGCACTAAAGTGAGGCTTACCAGTCAAGTCAGAGGGGATGACTGGCTCACGTGAAAAGCAGCAAGCCCAGGATCTCACATGAATCTACTCAATCTTTTGCTGTACCTCAGGGGGAATAAAGGCAGCTCAACTGCATTCAGAAAATAATACAGAGAGTCCATTAGAGGTTCATAATACTCTGTCTCCATGTGTTATTAGCCTTCATTGTTCAACCCAAGAAGAGACTCACACAGGATCTTAGAACATGTCCCTAGCTTTGCTGAGATTAGTATAATATGGAGGCCAGGGGATGAGACTGTCGTGAGGTCAAGAATGCACTAAAAAATGTGCGACAAATGGCAATGATAAGGTAGCCTGTGAAGCCATGAAATGGAACTCTTGCCCAACAGCACAGAGTTCATCCCCACAGTAGTACAACCAGGCTAGCCCCTGCACCTGCATTTGAAAGTCGAGTCTACGCTCACAAGAAGAATTCAGTCTGTTTTCACAAGAAAATACCGCTGAGTGATATCAAGGCTTCTGCTGACCTTCAGAATCCGGGGCTGTACAACCCTTAAACCTGACAACCCTTAAACCTTCCTCTTCTGCGCTGAGCTTAGCTCTGGCATGGGAGACAATCTGACCAAACACTTTGTAGTTTTCAAAAGCAGTAGTGGCAGAAGAAGTGAGGGTGACCCAGACTTACTGAGGCTGATCCTGGATGCAGCTGTTACGTACTTTGAAGATTGAGCAATTTGCAGAATTCGTACACTGCTGCCACCTATGGTGCAGGCCAGTAGAACAAAGAAATCTGAAATATAAATGAGACCATCTCACAATAAGGAAGTACACAATCTTATCCATACACACTTACTTTTTTCCTGTTGTTCTTCTAGAATAATAGTTATCCAAATATGGCATCCCATTATGATTAAGGTGAACTGTTCCTTCTTTGGATTGCCACACAAAACAGAACAATAGAAATGTGTCTTTAGAACTGACACCAAATTCATCAACATATCGTTTTTGTGGAAGGATTTGTCACACAATTAAATGTGTTGAAACATGCATCTAGCTTTGGGATCTTCAGATACTTATTTTGTAAGCCATTCAACAGATCACCTTGCCTCTTGTCCACCCAGTAATTCTAATAAAGTTGCAGAAAAGATTATCTCTATTTTAAATTTGCACTCCAAATCCAATGCTTCTACCTCGGCTGGGATTTAATACTCCTTTTTTTGTTTTATTAACAGGTCCAATTAAAATGAACACATTTCAGTTTATATTCTTTATCTAGGAAATGTTTTTTCTTGGCTAATCTGGTTATAGTAAGCAATTTTATTTAAAAACTTATTGTAAAATGTTGATATATACTTATAACCTGTTTTCTGTGCTCTCCCCAGCTGTTACACTCAACTCCTACTAAGTACCTTTTAACCTTACAGACAAAATATTTGTATAATCAGAATATGTTACTATGGGTCTAATCCAAAAGCCTGTGAAAGTCAGGGAAAAGGATTCCCCAAGACCTTGAATAAGACCCGTAGAGACTAATGATGATATAAATAAAGTATTCATTAGATAAACATTTAGAAAACCACAAGGTTATAAATTTATGATCATTTGATAAAAGATACACCCAGTACAAAAAATAATATACTTCTTAAATGCTGTTGACTGCAGTACAAACTGAATGTATTTATAGGAAGCATGTGATTACATACATAAAAGATTGACTATGTTTCCGTGGTGATTTCAGTATTGCCAATCCCAACCAGTCAAATATTATGAGTCAGTCAGCCCGCTCAAAATCATGCAGTTGGCTTAAAGAACATTAGATTTTTTTTAAACAATATATTTGGGAGCTCTTGTCATTTATCTTCTGGTTTCTGAGATTGTAGGGTGCACTTGGATAATAATTTTTAGCTTTTTTTCTGCAGCAGTGAGGACTAAAAACTTACTTTAAAAAAAAAAGAAAGCTGAGATTCCTATGTATTCACATGACTCCAAGAGCTGGGGGCTAAATCCATAAAGGGACTTAGGTATTGCAATGCTCAGTGTTACAGTGTCTAACATTTAGGTGTCTAGCCACCTTCTGAAATCCATAGCCCCATGTTAGGTGGTGAGGTTCTCTATACAATGCCTGGGGAGAGATAGGCACCTAAGAATGGGAGCTACAAAAGCCAGCACACTGAGCAGGGCACTGCCTAAGATAGCCAATAGCCCCACCCCTCAAAGGGATTTAAGCATCTAAATCCAGCATGGAGGGAGGTGGCTATCTCTGGTTGGGATTCCCAGCTGCGAACCCTCTCCTGGAGCTAGGTAACTAAGCAATTCCTTGCCAAAAAAAAAAAAAAAATCAGAGGATGAGGTAGTGGTGCTTCCTCTTATAAGTTTTAGCCCAGAGGTTAGAGCAGTCAGCTGGGATGTGGGAGACCTGGTTTAGATTCCCCCTCTCTCTGATGTAGAAAAGGGATTTTGAGCTTAGTCTCCCTCCGCTCAGAAGACTGCCCTAACCGGTGGGTTATGGGATATTCTGTTGCTCTCAATCTCTCCACTGTATGCAAAAAATGATATATGCCAGTAAGAATGAATGTATATCCCAATGGTTAGGGCATCCACCTGGGAGATGGGGTTCCAATTCTCTGCTCCAGAATAGGAATCTGCAGGGGTGGTGAGACGAGAACTTGTGGGCAAGGAAAACCTGGGGTATGTCTTCACTCATGGCAGCAAATTCGGTGCCACCAGATCGATTCTTCGGGATCGATTGAGTGGCAGTGGAGACCCACTCAATCAATCTGGAAGTTGACTGAATAAATACACTCTCAGAAAAACATTAACGCTGCATCAACAGGCGGGCATTTCCCCATTGGTGCAGCATAGTTGGGACACCACGCTAATTAGAATTTAGGAAGTCGATGGGAGATATGCAAGCTACCTAGAGTAGCTTGCATATCTCCCGTTGACCGCTGCCAAATTTCGCGGCAAGTGTAGACCAGGCCTCTGACTGGAATGAGAAATCTGAGGAGTGGAGACCAGGGCTAGCTAGGTGAGGTGAATGGGACTGGGATGAGGAGCCATACAGGGGGAAGAGGCAGGATCAGGGTAGGGAGAAGTTGGAGGGGACAGGACAGAAGGAGGTGAACTTGGAGGGAATGCGCTGAAGACCCTGTGCCCACTAGAGCCCAGTCCCCTTTGGACCCTAGAATGTACCCCAAGATTTCTGAATCTTGCCATTCCTCTGCTGTCAGTAAATGCCTGTGAAGTTCACTGACAAAGTGTCCCATCCCCCTCTAGTGCTAGTCCACATAAAGGATAACAACCTACTATTACTATCAGTTACTCCATTAGCTCAAGTGGCAGAGGTCTCTGTGGCGAATCTAAAGCTCCTGGTGATGACCATGTGGGTATCAATCTGATGTCACATAATGAAACTTCTGTGGGAGTTTCGGTTTGCTTTTTAAAAACCTAATAAATAGCACATAAAAAACTACATTAAAAGACCTTATTAATGTTGCAAAGTTAAGTATTCAAAAATTAGGAAATGCCATGATTAAGATTGCCTGTGCAACTTAATTCATTGCTCCACCCACTTTGTACATATACATTATGACACTGGTTTTAACTACATGATCACATACTATTTTTGCTACCAGACCCTTGCCTCATTCAGTGCACAGGATAGAGGTGGGCTGTGTAATGAAGAAGGCCATTGTTTATTTGATGCAGAAGGTGGAAAGTGTGTAGTGAATGAAGCAGGGGCTATGCAGGAAGAGAAAGAACAATTTCATGGTTAAGGCAATTGAATGGTGCCCTGGAGAATTAGATTCTTTCCTGCCACTGTTCTTATGTGACATGGGGCAAGTCAGTTTTCTCAGGTGGTCATTAATTGTGTATTCCTCATTTTCTGGGTGCCTGATTTGAGGCACTGGGCTTTGATTTACAGAAGTGCTGAGCACTCACAGTTATAACTGAAGTCAATGGGAGCTGTGCATTACACATATAAAGTGCTTCTAACGACTTTGAAAAATCAGGTCGTAAGTGTGTCAGATTGGGCACCCAGAATTACTGGATCATTTTGACAATCTCTAGATGCCTCAGTTCCCCATCTGAAAAATGGGGATAATAACACCCTTCCATACCAGAGGGATGTTGGGGAAAAAAATGAATTAACCTTTGTGAAAGACACAGAAACTCCACTCTGAGGACGTTAATGTGATTTAGTGGACTGAACATCTACTTCACTAGGAGTTCACATGCACAACTGATGGGATAATCAAACCCTCACATTCTAATTATTGCTCTGATACAAACTTGCTGTGTGACTTAGGATCCTTAACCTCTCAATATCTGAATCTTCCATCAGCAGGGTGACGATACGTGCTTATCTGCCTACCTCCCTGAATTTTTTAAGATTAAGTAACAAATAGTTAATATCTGCACACTGCTTTGAAGATGGAAAGTATTAAGTTTTCCTATTTTATGGCAGGAGGGAAAGAAGCAGGACAGGTATGGAAAAAATATTTCCAAACTGCTAAGAGGGTATCAAAAACCAGTGAGGCAACTGGCTGGCTCAGCAGTTTAGCAAAGGCTACAGAATCTTCATGTCAAATCAGTTCAAATCCAGCCTACTTTGGTGGCAGAAAGTAAAAGCCATGTGATGGATGATCTGTGCCCTATAAGGAACAAGCTGGTGGCCTTCCTCCAGTTCTCAGTGGACAAATGTCTATATCACACCAAAATAATAACATTATAAATGGATATGTATGAGGAGTCTCTGCAGAATGACCAAAAACTAAGCAGGTGTGAAGACTCTGCTACCCGTTCAGCCTAGAGATGGTCCTACCAGATTAAGGTTTAGATAGATTGGTAGAGTCGTGTGGTGAATCTTGCTCTACCGCTATTTATGCTGTGCCTAATCTGTTAGCAGATAAACAAAGGACTTCAGTCTCCAGAGCTTTCAATCTGTCATTTCCTCACATTCTTTCTATGGTGAAGAGAGAAAAAACTATAAAGAAATATCCATGTGTATAATAATAAAATGAATGAATATAATAATGACTTAGGGGAAAACATTCCCCTCTCCTAGGTAAACAATATATATTTTTATTACATTCCAGTTTCCACAAACAATAATCATATAGAGAAATCAATGAAATGAAACTAAGTTTAAATAACATTATAGTTTTTCACACAAACTGATAAAAAGCCAGGAAATTGAATAATATATGCCCTGTTCTTATTTCCCCCCCAATGCCAGGGTCCTGACTAAAGAATAAAGTGTCATTCATAAAACTGTGCACACATGATAATCACATCACACTCCAACCTCAGCTATCCATTTAATTTGTCTGTGATTTATCCAAAACTGCACTTTTGAAATTCATTCTTGGTCCCTTATGGGGAAATATCAATAATTATTTTCCAAAAACCTTTCAAATGCTGCATAATAGCATTGTAAATAGAAATGATTTCAACATTACTGGAAAAATGCTCCCAGCTTAAATTTATTTTGCCCAGAATGCTCATATTGCCACTGGTTTCCTATGTCAAGGAACTGCACTTTAGTGAATGTCACATGTCTCAAAAAACTGCCAATCCTGCAGATCCCTATACCACTATAGAGTCCTCCTGAAGTCACACAGGGACATGGTGGTCCATCCACACAGTCAGATTGTAGGATCAGTGCCTAAAATGGTCTCAGGGACCAGATTCTGATGTCAATAACAGTGTTAACTCCTTTAACTTCAATGCAGTTATTCTGGATTTAGGCAGAGATCAGAATTGTCTCCTGGGCTGCAACTCCAATAATTCACTAACTCTGAAAACAGATGGTGCTGAAAAGATATGTCATCAGCACAAGGAATTTATACTGCATGTTAGGGTCAAGCTTTTGCAGAAAACTAATCTGAATCTTGGGATTTCAAGAGGTCGCTTACAGATTCCAAGTTCCAATCAATCCAGTTCAACCAAAGCTCTGGAATAGTTGCTTTTATTTCTTTCAATTGCTTACATACAAACTCCCAGCTCTGGTCTCCATTTTGTCTTCCGCATCTGGTGTGGTCAAGCAACTTACTTGCTGTGTGGCTGAGAATGGAAGCTTGCAGAGGGCTAGGTGCTCGAGGCCCAGCCCAGACAATTCAGCCCTCTCTCTAGACCCGTATCTTTAGGCTGTGTCCACGTTTTGCTGCTTCTATCTCCATAACATTTCAAAGGCCTTTTCTGACCATTCAGAGTGCCAAGGGCCTCCATCATCTTGCATCTAGACTTCTGCAATCTCCTCTTCTCTAGTCTTTATGACAGCTACATTGCCCCTTCAAGTCCATTCAAAACACTGCAACTAGGATCATCTTCCTGACTGATTGCTCTGCCCCCCTCACCTGTGGCTTTTGTAGGAACTCTTAGCTTCCACTCCACCACTAGACCAAGCACAAGCTCTTTGCCTTTAACCATTTAGCCACTCCCTATTTATGAGGTCTACTAACATATCAAGACATCATCCCTCTCCCTCGCTCTTCCAGGGATGCCAGCCCCAATCATGTGCTTGTCGGCTTCCCACTCATGCTTTTATCCATGCCGCCCTCTATGCACAAGAAAAGTTCCCTGTCCAAATCTGTAAAGCCGCCTTCTATCCTCATTTACATCTTAATGTCTGTCTCTGTATGAGCCCTACAAATCACCCACCTCTGCCGTTGGTAAGACAAGTGACGAGCTGGGAGTTCTGCTAAACTCTATTCCTCATTTTATTGTAATCTCTAACTCACCCCCACCCTGCTTGGCTGTTCTGTCCATCTGTTGCCTTCTGTCTGACATGTGACCTGCAAATCCACAGAGACAGGGGCTGTCTTCTGTATCTGTACATTGCCCGGCACAGTGGGGCCTCAGTTCTTGATAGGGGTTCATAAACACTACTGTAATGTTAAACAACAATAGACAAAACAGTGGTAATATTGGTAGGTTGGAGGAAGCAACTGGAATATATAGGGGAGACTACATTAGCCCTCATAGATTCCAAGAGTGCCTTTGCCATTTGATATTTGGGGTCACAGTTTGAGAGTTGTATAAGACATTGGGTAGCTCCTGGATCAAGTGTAGCTAAGGCTACTTTTCTCCAGGGGAATTTCGGAAGAAGGGTGTGGCCTTTGTTTGTATGCAGATCTAACTGCATTTATCCATGTATCTGTCACTGTAAGATTAGACTGTTGTAATGTATTCCGTACATACTAAACCATCAGAAATTTAAGTTCATACAGAATGCAGCTGCCTGCCTATGAAATAGCATTTCACAGAGCTCGCAGGTGACATCAGAGCTTTGGGACTAACACTGACTTGCAATTAGTTTCCAGGTGGAATTGAAGGTGTTGGTTTATATCTATAAAACTCATAATCTTTTGACACCTGGCTCTCTGAGTGACCACCTCCTCCTTGTGCCATATTGCGCCAGTTGTGATCAGCAAAAAGGTCGATGGTCAGCACCCTGACTTAAGAGGGAGATGGCAGAGGTGTTTTCATACCAGTGTCTTGAACTCTAGAACTCATCTACCCCATTTTCTTTGAACCCCCATTTCTGAATATTCTCAGTGATTTGTACAAGCACCTGAACTTGTGAGGTAGGTGCTTTTAAAGAAATGTGAATAACTAAATGTTTGCACAGCTCTTTGAATATGTAAACCATCTACAAGTACTAGATGTTGTTCTTAAACTATGTGGTATCTGTGACACACAAGTTGAGGTTCAAAAATGAATGTGAAGCACTGGCAAAATGTAAGGATAAGGGTAATAATTTAAACAATCACTGAGCAATTACTTTATGTCTGGTTAAAACAAACATAGGGAACATAATACATTTAAATCAACCACAGAGCTTTACCAGGAAGGCTTCACAGCAGCTTCTCACAGAAAAGTATCTTCATACCCCCACATTATTTTAGCTGAAATGGAAAACCTCTGTGCAAAAGTGTTGCATGGATATAACCTTATATATTTAATTCCCTCCGTTTCTCTCAACATGTTACAAATCTGCTGCATTCAAAATATGTTGAAATATGTCTGAAATGATAGCTCAATGAATTTACTGTATACACCTTTGAAATTAAAAGAAAATTAATAATTTTGCTTATATTCCTTACCTGCAAAGAGCTAAAAAAACCCAACAGTTTTACAGCTGAACATAATTTGACAACATGGTCCCCTTCTATTATAACCATGTACCTTTTCCATTAGAACTTTTCATTTGTCCAGTCAGAGAACTATGTGTTTATTCAAATCTTAGTAGCAGGTAGACCCTGTAATAATCTTTCCCTGTATCAGGAACCCTGTGTAAAACCCCCATGGGTTTTTTTGTTTCGTTGATTGGTTGGTTTGGTCTTGTAGTATTTGTGCTTTGTCTTTTAAAAATGTTAATTAAAAACTTGGACCAGAAACAAACAAAAACCTCCAAAAATATAAATCTGTGTTTGAGGAGCCTGGGCTAAGTATCTGATACTTCTTCCGATCTATTTTAGCTTCATCCATCAGTGGAAATGTTGAAGGAGATGTATATAGCTGAAGATTTCCAATCTCCGTCCCTATTTGTTTCCTTTCCTAACGTAAATAAATACTTGATAAGGAACTTTGCAATGGAAACAATTTGTTGTCAGTTATCCCCGTTGGCAAACAATGTATACCTTTAAACGTCTTTTGTATATCTTTAAACAAAACAATGCTAAAGGGTGTAAAATGAAAGTGAGAACGTTTAGTTCCTTTCCCAGATAAATCGCCTTATGCATTTAACTGCTCATCTTGAGCTGAGAGTTAGGACAATCCCGAACAATTTGAACTCTTCAACTTCTTGTGTTACCGTTTCTAGAGTGCTCTGTGATTATCTTGTTTTCCAGCAAATGTTTACAATCTCTTTGCTTTACTAGTTCCCTTTGCCTTGTGTTTTAATTAAACGTATGCACAATAAATAACCACACTGCTGAGATCTACTTTCTACTTTTTAATGTTGCTGTGAACTGAATCTGTGTTATTTCTGTTTCTTTATTATTAGATATTGAATTAAGTAATTTAAATGCACAAAAAGCCACAAAACATTGCGATAATTACATTGGAACTACTAATAATGCGAGTGTAATAAGATGATGAAGAGAGATTCCCTTTGATTTGTGAGTAAAAGGGCAGGATAAAGCCAATACACTAACTGAAAAAAAAAGACATAGCTTGCCTCTATTTGAAACTCGGACACTGAGTACTTGCAGAAATATTTCTTACCTGTTGCATCATCGCTCATGACGGCTCCTGAGTTCCGGGAGCTGTCCAATGTACCTCTCTCCTTGTCGGTTTACCTTCAGGATGGTGTCCCAAACTAGGTGGTACCCCAGACTCCTCCATGCTCTCCTGATGACATCGAACTGTGCTGGAGAGCTGTTTCCCTTTTTCTTTGAAAGCACGGGATTGCTTCCTATCAAAAACATAAGGAAGAATGGGGGTGGGGGGTTGAAGTAGGGGGACTATGTTCCATCCTCATCTTTCGCAGGAAAAGATATTTGGTTTGCAACAGCTGTTCAGCGTGTTGGAAATGGGAGGGGAGCTTCGTCGCCGATTGGAAATGTTTGCAATCGTGTAGCCGAACAGGAAGGATTTGCGCGGTGGTTTTTGTTTGTTTGTTTTTGGGGGGGGTTGGTTGGTTTGGTTTGGTTTGGATTTTTTCTGGTGAGAAGGGCTGACGGGGGAGATGTGATGGGGTTTGGAACCGTTCCGAAATGTAAGACAAAGAGCCAGAAAGCGGAGTGGCGTGCTGATGATGCGTGATAAGCATTCAGAAATAACCAATGCCTTTGCTTTTCAAAAATAACCTCCAGTCCCGTCCAAAAGGCTCCCCGTGTACACACAATGTACAGTCGGCGATCGATAAAGAGATGCAAATTCCAATTCATGAGCGGTGTGTTCAACAAATCAATAGACCTCTAGGGCCAGTGTGCCTATCTAAATACAGCAGGGGGTGTCGGAACTGAAAAATACAGGTCCCTCCTGCCCCCCTGGCTCGCCAAATCAAAGGTAGTCAGCAGGACTCTGCTAAAAACCAATCGTATGGTTCTCCTTGCCTGACTTGAGCTCGATTCGCATATGCCCAGGGGTTGGGTAGGAAATGGGCTGGTTCTAGGGCATTGTTGGAGCAGATATTGGCTGAAGTAAGTAGTAATGGTCTTCTCCAGTGCAGGAAGAAAGCGTTTCACATCCAGTGCTTTGAGGTTGTCCGAAACAAAAGCCCGTGTTTTACTGCCCCGCTGGAGAGATGTTTGAACTCTAGTTGAAGGGGAAAAAAAGCCGATTCCAACAGTTACTATTGGGAATGCACGATGGGGTCCCCTACAATGCTTGCTTAGGCTAATGGAGGTCCTGTCATTCAGCTCCCATTGCGCTGGGATACAGGGTAAACATTCCGCCGTGACCCTTTGCATGCAGGTCTCCTCTTCAGGACATCATTAAAAGCATACATGCACTTGTCTGACATCAATTGTCAGACACGGTCGCGAGGTCCCCAGATCCCTGCCGAAAGCAGGAAAACAAGCCCGGTGGAGAACAATCTGTGCCGCTCGGGCTTTAAAGAGGCTGAAAATCGTTTGGTTGCGGGCGTGTAAGAAGACACAAAAGCGCCCAGCGGGTAAGAGCGAGGAGGATTGCCAAGAAGGAACTGCCCTTGATCGCTGTGACAGGATTGAATCCCCGGGGGCTTCTCTCATTGGAACATCCACGCGTCCCCGAGGGGCTGCCTGTCTCCTCTCATCAGCATTGAGGGGGAACGTTGCATAGCCTTCCTCTTCGGTCCGGCTAATCCTGTTACCTCTTGGGTTATAAATATTGATGTCCTCGCGTCGTCTGGCTGGGATGGTACCAGACAAGCCCTCTGCGAAGTGAGATATCAACCAGCCTCTTCCCAGCCCACACGCACCCGCCCTGGGATAATCGATGAACTACACAGCCGAGCCCAGCAAATGGCATATCCGGAAGGGCTGGTGGGCGCCTCCGTGCTGGACTTCGTGGCCGATCTCTCCCTGGGGTCTCCTGAGTGCCACCCGCGAGGAATGCCCGGCCTGGCCCTGTACGATTTCCCCACCGGACCTCCCTTTGGGGAGAGAGCTCTGTCCCTCCGAGAGGGGCTGGCCAGGGGGCTGCCTCTGGCCCCCTTGGATGATGGAGACCCCGAGGAAGAAGAGGAGGAGGAGGAGGAGGAGAGAATGAGGGGCACGTCTCTGCTGGACAGACCCAAGAGAAAACGAGTCATCACCTATGCCCAACGCCAGGCTGCCAACATAAGGGAGAGGAAGAGGATGTTCAACCTCAACGAAGCCTTTGATCAGCTCCGGAAGAAGGTGCCTACCTTCGCCTACGAGAAGAGGCTCTCCAGGATCGAGACCTTACGCCTGGCCATAGTCTACATCTCCTTTATGACTGAGCTATTGGACGGCTGCAACAAGAAGGAGGCGAGCTAGAGAGCCAAGGACGCAAGTGGTTCTCCATCCCGGGATGGAGGAGGACAGCATCACAGCCCAGGCAGGCTGTGGGGAAAGACGGGGTCGCAGCTTGTCCCAGGCAGTGCTCCCTACCAGGCAGATCGCTCTTGGCTTTCTGGCTAGTTTCTTGTATCACTCGCAGGCTTCTAGGGGCCATGGGATAAGATCAAATCCAGGGGCATTTGGGGAGGGAAAGGCAGGGAGGAGAGCATCACTATCTGTAGCCTGGTTGATATGTAACGCGCCTTTTGAAAAGAAGGAAAAAGCGGTGCTTTCTGTTTGTTTCCCTTTGCTTCAAACTCTGCAACCTGCTGCCTTTGGAAAAGGTCTGCGCCTCCCCAGCGAAAATAGAGCGGGTGGCTTCCCCGGGGATTGTCTTAGCTACAGTGAGGAGGGGTAAATGCTTTCCACCTGCGGCCCCAGTGAGACACGAAGGTTCACACACGAGTGTTGCGTTCGGAACATCCTCACTTTGCTCCGCGCCTGACACGCCAATCTAATGGAGCAAATGAGAACGGCGGAGTCAAAGGTACCCTTTGAACCGGGCTGGTAATTGGCACCGTTTCTTCCAGCGGCTTCAGCCAAGTCGCTGAAAAAAAGAAGTGCTGGGAAAGGAAGGGGCTAGGGCCAGGTGTGGGACTGGAGGGGAGAATCCAGCAGCGCCAGGAACCGATGTTGGAAAGTCCCTGGGTGACTTGCAGGGGAAAGAGGGTTGGGGGGCGGGGAGGGTGAACAGAAATGAGCCCGGGTGAGGGGTGAGGATGGCTGCTATGGGAAATCGGTGTGCGCAGGAAAGCAGCGCGGCTGACTGCCATAGGGCTGGGCGGAAGAAGCGCTTTGATCTGCGGAAGGGTGACTACAGCAAGGAGAAAACCCCATCGATCGGCCCAGCTCTACTGGCTGCACCGGGGCTAAGCGCTCGGCGGCCGGGCAGGCAGCGAGAGAGGCAGGGCGAGGCAGGGGGATCCTGGCGGGCCCGCTGCTCCTCCCCGCCCCGGTCGCTCTGCCCGGCTCCCAGACGCAGGCACGTTCGCCTCTCGCCCGCCGCACATAGCTGGGGGCCGCGGCCGGGCGCCCCTAGAAACCCCGGCGCTTCCTCCATTGTGTCCCCTCGGCCCGGCCCGGGCTAATTGGCTTTGGCTTGCCCGCTCGCTGCCTGCCGCTGGGGGCGGACGGACGCTTCCCACAGGCCGGGCGAGTTTAATTATTTTGGCATTATCCGATAATGCCTCCGGGGTCACCCGTTCCCAAACGCCCCGGGACAAGCGGCAAGAGCCAGCGGCGAATGAGCAGTGAAGGGGAAAAGCCGCTTCTCAACTCCCCGCTCAGCTGCCTCTGCTCGGCGATAGCTGTGGGGCCTTTGCCCCCCTGCCAGGGGCTCCTGGATGCTTCCTGAGCTCAGTCCTGGCCTGAGCCAGCCACCTTCTGTACATTTCAGCCTCTCCTCTCCAGCAATGGGCTGGGGAAACTGACATGGATGAGTCACCCCTGGCCCTTTTTAACCCTAAAACACCTGCTGTAGGAATTCCGTGGGGACGTTCTATGGCTTGTATCATACAGGAGGGCAGACTAGGTGATCACTATGTCCCCCTGTCTTCGGAATCCACGAATCTGTGCCTAACCTATTACTATCACTGGAATTACAGCGGGTGGGGTGGGAGTGGGGGTGAATTGTGGAGGGGTGGGGGAGAAAATTTGACTTTTTAAAAAAGGAATTTGAGATTTTGAAAATTAAAAAAAAATAAAAATAAATCCACAGAAAACACCTCAGCTACTCCTGTAGGTGATTTGAAAACAGAAAGAAAACAATCTTCACGTTTTAATTTATTTTTCCCAATTTTAAAAAAATTCATGTTTCAATTAAAGAGTTCCAACCAGCTGTAATCTAAATTTGGATCATCTATATCTACATTACATCTATCTATTTATCTCCATATACCTTTTAGTGCTCCTACTCCCTCTCATCTTCCTTTCTTTCGGTTTTCCTTCAATTGATATGTTGTTACTTCATCTCCAGTGAGATCAATAACACAGAGCATTGTTCATCCCACCTTACAGCAAAATTATTTTAATAAACAATTTAGGGCCTTAGTGCGCCTCACAGAAATCAGTGACAGAACTCCCTTTGAATTAAGTGGTATAAATCTGCAGCAGTACCAGTGAAGTCAAAAGAGTTTCTCTGGATTTGTGCCAGCATAACCGAGCTCCAAATCTGGTCCAAGTATCTCTTATATATATTCCATGGTTTTGTTAACTCCAATAAGGATTGTTATTGCTATTTCTCATTGTGTTTATTATTTACTATTAATATTGCTGTTAACATTTGCATTGTCCTATGCTTATTCCCTACCTGTGCTGACCTTCCTGATTCAGATATCAGTTGCTTTGCAATAGATCTGCTTTCTGAGTGGTTTAAATGTCTTTTTGAAGAGATGGTGGGTTGGCTAATGCAGCCCAAACCTCACTGTAAAACTGGGGTGTTTCCCGGATTAGAATATTTTCTGCTAAAAATTAAAGATTGAACTAGGAATGAAGATTAAACCCCACAGATCAACACATGGTCCAGATGTATGTTGATGTTAGCACTGTACCTTCAAGATGAAGGCAGGTTCTTTAAGGACAATGGAGTGTGCAATTAAATTTTAATTTCTTAAAACTATTCGCTTTCCATAGAAAGATGTGTATCGCTTCACAATTGTTAATTTCTATGTCACTGGATAAAATTAGGCCGCTATAACCCATCTTATTTTAAGTTAAGAGCTTTAAAATATAAACATGTCTGTGACAGATAATTCAAAAAGTATTAGTTTTCTCTTTTTGGCTTAATAACAAAACATTGGAACATATTCAAGATCCAAATTGTTTTCATACTTGTGTTAGCAATTAGAAAAAAGGCAGAAAGCAACGTCTGTGTTTTATTATTTATATATGAACCAAAATCCTGATCCCTTGTAATTAATTATTATTAAAGAATTCACTGGAAATTTTACAGTAATAAGTCAGAGCTACAGTGAAATTCCTCTTTGATTCATTGATTTTGACAAAAAATGCCACTACAGTTTATGCCAAAGGAGAAAATGTATAAACAGCACAGAGCATATGTCAAGGACCTCCACTGGTGTAAATTGCTATAGTGCCATTGCTTTCAAAGGAGCTACTCCAATTCTATGTTGATTTACATGAGGGGAGGAGCTGACAAATGTCTTTCTACAAATCAGCTATCAAGTGCAAATGTCTGGCTTTGCTTATTTCAATGTATTTATCATTGACTTTATAAAAAGGAGCCTGATCTGATACAATAGTATCCTTAGTGCAAAACTCTCTTGGGCTCCCATCAACAACTGTAACTAGATCTCTTCAGGCAGACCCTTTCAGCCAGGTGGGACTCCACTGAAGGCAGTGAGATTCCACATGGCCCCATCAGGCCGCCTCTGTGATGCAGCTGCAATACCGGGGCCTTGATGTGCCAGGTAAACCCTTTTGGAACCAGACTGAACAAGTTTCCAGCTGAAGTATAATCCCCTCTCTTGCAATAAAATGTACAATGGGCCTGATTCTCCTCTCACTTACCCTGGTCTGAAACAAGGGTAACACCACTAAAATAAAAGGAGAAGTATAAATCTGGTAGATCTGGATCAGACTGGGATCCAATGAAATCTTGGCCCTAATGAAGTAAATGGCAAAACTTCTGTTGACTTCAATGGGGCTAGGATTTTACCCAGTATATTTAAAGGTCTTTCTCCATCTCCAAAACACAGCAGCCACCAATACTCCAATGCACAAGCTAATCACAGCTATTGTTCTTCCTAAAGGACCATGCCATTATCATCGCATTAAAAAGAATAACTGACGGTATCAGTTACTCCTGGGAAAAGATAATAATGGGGTTTTTAAAGTCTTAGAGCTGTTTGAACAAATACCATTTTTAGATCTTGCTCTGAGGCGGGTTTGTTTATATTCTTTTTGCTCACTGAAGGCTGCCTGTTGGTATAAAACCGAGTTCCCTCATAGCTATCAGGTTACTCTTAGTATTCAGACATGTAAACCAAAAAATAAGTCGAAATGAAATCATATTTGAAAGACATTACCAAGCTTTCCAAGAGAAGTAAAAATAATCAAAAGACTTTACAATCTAGAGTCAGGCTGATCTTGTTTTACAGCTCCCCAACCTGAAAGCAGATTTAAGCAAATTAGTGCTGGAAACAGAACAAAATATTATGATAGCATTGAAAACTCTTGCATCCACATTCAGGCTAGCTACTAAGACCCCATGATTGGTGTTTATTATCACATTTGTCAGCATTTCCATTATAAACACACTAGTGTGGAGGGTTTATAACTCAGCTATAAAAATTCCCTCCAGGATGAAACTTGATAAGTGAGGTCTTAGCCCAAGGACTCTTTTCTTCTCTTTTACAAACTTTAAAATAAATTAGGTTTTGAAGTCACAGGGGTACTAAGCAGAATAGATGAGATGGGGGCTTAAGCTATTTTTTTTTTTTTTGGTGTTTTAACTTCAGATCAGCTGTGTTTCTTAAGATGATTTTCTCTACAGCCATTTTGTTCCTTAATATGAACTGGAACCCTTTGATTTTTTAAAATTGCAAATAGCTGAGATAATGAGGCTTAAAGGGTGACTGCTGCACATATGTAGGACCAGTTTTCATAGGGATCTTTTTTCTATGTATTGATATTAGTGATCCATAATAATGAAAGTGCAGCAGGCCCCAAAAGCCAGTTTCATATTCTAGCCCTGAGCATTACTCCTGCACCATCAATGGCAAGGACTGCTGCTCGAGAACTGGACTTTTTAACCACTCGTGACACTTCAGCATGACAGATAGGGCTTGTCTTCATGTACAGCATTAAAGTAGCACAGTTGTACCGATGCAGCTGTGCCACCACTGTAGTGCTTTAGTGAAGACGCTCCTACGTCGATGGGAGAGCTTCTCCCCTCAGCATAGTTAATCCACCTCCCTGAGAAGCAATAGCTATGTCGACGGGACAGCAGCTCTGCCATCAGCATTGCACTGTCTACACTGGGAGTTAGGTCGGTATAACTATGTTGCTTGCTGTACAATTAATACCAACCCTACCAGCATGCCCAGATAAAACTACCAGTGACTTCAGTGGGATCAAGAATTCTACTGCAATTGTCTTCAAGAGTTTGTCGGTTTAAGAACTGTAGGATAGGTTCCATAATGGAACATAAACCTGGTCAATAAAAATTCCTCAGGTAGGTCTTTGTGTTAACATAATAGACCTTAGAATATGATTCAGCTGAATCATATATGATTATCTGAACTTCTTTACAAAAGACTTTTGTTTCTTACCTTTTTCCTCCCCTGATTTCAAAGGTAACTCTCAGGTTTGGTCGACACCAGACTTTTATCCTCTAAAATTTTCCATTGTTGCTCCACCTGTGGTAACAACAGTGACAATTCAGTCCTGCAATCCTTGATCATTTGAAATTCCCATTGACTTAACCAAAGAATTCAAAGTTAAGGGGCTGATCCTATAATAATCCTTACTCTTGGGATGTATAATGTTAATTTTCATATGTATATATACTAGTAAGAAAAGATACGAACTATAAAGGTAATCAAATCTTTATGTATATTATATTAACTTAGAATTATTTACATACATTTTAATGGTTTTGGTGCTTTAACTATAACATTCTTGCATTCGGATCATCTCTGCCCATGGTAAAGCATTTAGGAGGAGGAAATCTTTACCAAGAGCCCTTCATAGAATTCCTCCCTAAATGTTCCATTGCAGGCACATGGGCCTCTCTACCATGGAATAGGCCTTGAGGATTAATGCCAAATCTGAATGATCCAAGGATGGATGTCTCTCAGGAACCTATGGGAGGCCAGGGCCATTCATGCCCCTGCATCAGTTGCATGTTCTCCCTCCTTTTAGAGCTCCACTGAAAAGACAGTAGAGCTTCATGCTGTAACTCCTTTCTCAACTCAGTTCATGGGGCCAGAGGGTGACAGTGTGCATCCACTCACTTTTCTGGCCACTCCCTTTTCTAGTCTCTTCTCCCTAACCCTATTTGGACCCAGAATCTAAAAGGAGGGGAGTGATGTTGTGAAGACAGCTGACCTTTCACAGACTTTACATGGCAAGGGGGAGATCTATGTCTAGAGGGTTCTCTTCCATCCACAGTTAATGATCCGGACTTTGATATTTCTTTTTTCTAGCACATGTTACTTACTGTAGCATCCTTCACTTTGTTAATGCCTTTTTTGTTTTTGTTTTTTTACATCTGGCATTTCATAGGTCAGAGGAAAAGTGGGACAACATTTGCTGTTAATGGTGACTGTAATGTAAATGTATAATCACAAATCCTTGAAAACAAACCCCACCAGAGCTTCCTGAAAAATTCTGATTGATCTCTAATGTTGCAGAGGATTCTTTCTCATTAGATTAAAAGAAAATTAATCAAAATTTTCAAAAGTTGCCAGAGATTTTGAGTGGCCTCCATTTTTGCACGCCCACTTGAGACACCTTCAAGAGGGCATGAGTGTCAGAGGATGAATGCTCAGCACTACCTGAAAATTACGACCCCTTAAGGAGTCCCAGATCAGGCTCCCAAAATCACTAGTCACTTTAGAAAATGTTGTCTTTTATTCCTAATATTGAACACCTTTCTACACTCAGGCCTAAATGGATGTGTGCAACTGTATTTGTACACTTCTGTACATATATGTGTGAAATGCCCAGTGCATGTGTGTAGGTCAGGCAAATGCTAAAGTGCGCATGCCCACTGAAAAATGTGGGGCTCAGTATTTGTGCATACCAGAGCTGATGAGATCTTTTGCCTTGCACAACAAAGACCCTATGTAATCTGGTCAGCAGGAGCCATGAATGCAGATGCTTTTGCTCCACTGGGTTAAATGTTATCTTTTCTTCTTCACTCACTGTCACCATTCCCAGTGTTTGCTGTTCAATTAACAAACATGTCCAGAGCCGATGGAATGCTAGGGTGTAATCTGCATTGCCCTAATGAGCTCCATTAACTCCTCCTCTAACACGTCTATCTCCTCTGGAGATCGGGGAGGGAGCAGGCACAGGGACATTTGTAGGGTGGGGAACAGCCAATATCTGCATAGCTCCTAGCACTAGTGACCTAGAATGATTTGGAAGGGAGCATGCCATCTTGAGTAGTTGCTCCCGAGCTCCACCTCCTCACCCACACCCCAACATGATGCAACAGAACCTTGGCCAGACAAGAGTTACCGGGCAGAGAGGGGTTCTGAAAGTGCAGGGAAATCACACAACATAGTCTCCACTCCCTGCTTCTTGGGCCAGAGGTTCTTTGAATTTTTCCCCACAGCTTCACTCCTTTCTGTACTGTCAGTAGAAGGGAGCATAGAGCCCTTGAAGGGTGACTAACATTCCATTTTTTAAAAAAATCTTTAAAAATAAACATGAAACCACTTAGGGCTAGATCCAGCAACAATGCATGAGATCTCATGTTGCAACAAGGGGTCAAATTTCCAAGAAAACTGTCACTGGTGACCACATTCTGCCATTCAGCCCACACAATGTAACTCTGGGGTTTTTTTCCCCCCCCTAATAAGCTAAACAAGTGATGATCTGAAATCAGACCCTTCATTTATCTGCAAATGTGCCAGAAATCTGACATCTTCCAAAACCCAGAGATCCATCTGTTGCCTGCATCAATGCAGGGAAGTGGATTGCCAAAGAGAAGTGGTCGTTGGCCCCAAATAGCTGGAATTATTCAAATGCTGAAGTACTTTATAGGTTATCATCTTTTCAAGGTGCTTTTGGACCCGGTCTTGGCCACCTAAGTTGCAAGTGACGTCTTTTAGAATAATGTATATAACTGATCTTTGCGGTTAACAGGGAGCTGTTGGAATACATATGTTTTTAAGTATCTTTAAGACGATTCAGAGATTCCAATGTGAGATCTAGGACTCAAGAATATTCCCTGAAACACTTGGGAGTCCTTAAATGTATAAATAGCTTACACTGCTGGGCTTAAGAAGATTATTGTTTTTATATATGTACAAAATAAAAAAGTAAAAAGACATATTAACAGATCAGATATTCATTGAATATACAGAAAAGTTGAGACAGCTTTAAATTCCCATGTGTAAGAACAATGCACAAATAGCATTAATAAAGTGATTCCACCGTATCCTTCAACCTTATAATGAGAACAATTAAATCCAAGAGAAGTTGGAGGAGAGTGAATAACGGGTGGGGGAAAAGGGAAAGAGAATAAAGTGATTGAGAGACGATGAAAAAAATAATTTTTGGAGGTCTTCCCTTATTGTACTGAGGGAAGCATTTAATTAATTGTATTCTATGTTTGTATGTTTTTAATTTCCAATAAGTCTTCTCAGATATCTTGAAGCATTGCCAAATTATCATTAAGTTGATATTCTAGCTCCTCATAAGATGCCATTTCATCCATACAAAGAAGCAATTCTTAATCATGGGTGGATGTGGATTTTGTCATCAGCCTAACAATATTTCCTTCAAGCTTTGGTCAGATGCAACAGAGTGTTCAAACCCTTAACGTTATATAACAATAGCAAGCTATTAGATCTAGGAATGTTTCTCCCACTACCCTGTCCATTACTTTACCATACCAGTTGTGCATGCTTCCATAAACAGTGCGGTCAGTTCTCACAATTACATGTTTGACACTGTGAGAACCAATGGTGTTTATGAAGGGCCACATCTATTGCCAGCTCAAGTGGGCAAACCCCACATCCTGACCACATGATACCTTGGAAACTCCACAAGTTTAAATGCATGAAGTTAAAGTATCTCCACAGATATTCTTCCTTCCAAGTTGTAGAGCCAAAATGGATAATTGAGAGCAGTGGCAGGAGAAGTACTGAGAAATGCATAGCATCAGACCCTCCAACCACTGTTCAATCTCCACAGGGCCACGTTAGTGAATATGATTAGAGTTGACCTCCATGGGGCATATGCATAGGGAAGGGCTCCTGACACCCCACACAAGCACCCAGCATAATCACAGTGGTTGCACTGGGTCCTGTGTCTATCTATCCACGGAAAAGGATGGAAGAATTGGTGTCCGTATTCCTGTCTTTTCCTATAAATGTCAGAAACTCTGTTTTTCTCCATTTATTTAAACAAGAGTTGCTCCATATGGAGACGTTTAACATTTCTGTTAGATGCAATCCATTCAGGGCATGCCTACTACTTGTATTGTGAAGATTTTCTAACCAATGTAGGGAAATTGTGAGCTACTTTAGCTTCTGTCTCCCACTAGCATGCCACTAGCATGCCACTGCTATGATAGCGTCATGTCTCCTGAAGCATGAGTATCTTTTTAATGGTATTTAGTCCAATCTTGATTTCAACATCACATTTTAAACTGCTATGAAATATGTTTTAGCAGCTTTTACTAGCCACTTTTTTGCCTATACAGTAATTTAGCTACTGACCTGATTTAGGGGGCAATGTCAAATTTCTTTGCTCCAGTGGAAGCTCTGGGAGGGACAGTGCCAGAAGAAATACACTACCTCCTGTAGCTCCGAAGTATAACTACACAGGAAAGTGTGTGCTGCCCTATCATTGAGAATGACTCAGCCTGCTCCCCCTTTACAGTGACCCTGTGCAGATGGACAGCTTTGCACATCCGGGGTGAAGAATATGGCCTGCAGAGCTGATTGGCTGAACTTTTCCCACCCATCTGCATCCCACTAGGGGCAATTTGCACTCCGATTGCCCCAAGTATTTGCACAGAATATTTAGGGGTGTGTGAAGGACCTGCCCCCTTTCTTGCCCAATTAAGCTAGGGTTAGGGAC
Organism: Emydura macquarii macquarii; assembly: GCF_026122565.2. Lineage (NCBI taxonomy): Eukaryota > Metazoa > Chordata > Testudines > Chelidae > Emydura > Emydura macquarii. The sequence goes on from NW_027132559.1 coordinate 21,899,789, forward strand.
CATCTAGCCCAGTGGTTTTCAGCCTATGGTCTGCGAACCCCTGGAGTTCTGCAGACTCTCTCTAAGATTTGCAAAGGGGTCCACACCTCCATTTGAAATTTTTTAGGGGCCTGCAACTGAAAAAGTTGAAAACTACAGATCTAGCCCATCATTTTCTAAACACAATGGAACAATTTTCAAACACCATTGCCCCTTTTTTCTCCTTAAATGAAAATTTCTGCTCACAATTAATTGTAGGTTCAAATGGAAACATCTAGACATTTAACTTCCTCAACAAGTCAGGGTAATTTGATATCTAAATGTAATTATTTGTTCCTGCAATTAATTGTAGGCATGAAACTCAGGCACCATTATTTAGGGTTGAAAAATTCTGCCTTCCAAATTGGAGGCCAAGTTCACCCTCCACTAAAATGCAGCCACCTCCAGAGGAATCATAGAATATTAGAGTTGGAAGGGACCTCAGGAGGTCATCTAGTCCAACTCCCTGCTCAAAGCAGGACTAACCTCAGCTAAATCATCCCAGCCAGGGCTTTGTCAAGCCGCAGCTTATAAACTTCTAAAGATGGAAATTCCACCACTTCCCTAGGAATGTTTCACAGTGCACAGGAACAGTACACAATAATACAGGACAAGAAGAATAGAAAATTAGCATAGATTATTGAAATGGAAGCCAACTGGACCATACCATAGCTAAGCAACTATTGATGTTACATTTACATAGACAAGCTATTCTTTCAAGGCTGCTTTGTGATTTTTAATGACCAAAAGTGGTCTGCTCCTCAGTGTAAGATCTTGGCTGATAATGAATCTAGGTTGAAGGTCACTTGGGTATAGCTGAAATATATTTTATATGTGATTGTATATTTTATCCTTCTCCTTCGTCCTTCATATGCTACTTGCCTTTTTAGACAGTAAAGTCTTCTCCTGTGCAGACAGCAACCTAGCTGTGTGCTTTGATATAAAGCATATAACATATAACCATCATCAGACAAAAAATGGAACCTCCAGCACCATATATTTTAATATCATGTGAGGGCATTGGATCTGTACTGCCTCAGAGAGGAAATGCCTCATTTACTGTATCACCTGTGCCACTTTCTCAAGTCCTATGGATTTTTGCTAGAGGTCACCCATTTAAGTAGAGATCAGTCCCAACCCTCATTAGCTCTTGTCAGATCACAACATGAGTTTGTATGGCTGCAGGCCATTGAAAGCTACATGACCAGACAAATATTTTCTGTAATGAATGATCATAGCATCATAGAAATGTAGGGCTGGAAGGGATCTCGAAAGAGAGGTCCTGTAGTACATACCCCTGCCCTGTGGCAGGACCAGGTAAATCTAGACCATCCCTGACAAGTACTTGTCTAACCTCTTCTTTAACATCTCCAATGAAGGGGATTCCACAACTTAGCTTAGTAACCTATTCCAGTGCTTACCTGTTCTTATAGTTCCTAAAATCTAACCTAAATAGCCCTTGCTGCAAATTAAATCAATTACTTATCCTATCTTCAGTGAACATGGAGAACAATTGATTCCTGGACTCTTTATAAAAGCCCTTGATTGTTATCAGCTCCCCCTTTGGTCTTCTTTTCTCAATACCAAACATTCTCAATATTTTAAGATTTGCGCATAGATTTGGTTTTATAAACCTTTTATCATTTTATTGTCCTTCTCTGAACTCTCTCCAATTTGTCCACATCTTTCTCAAAGTGTGGTGCCCAAAACCGAACATGGTACTGCAGCTATGGCCTCACCAATCCAAGTAGAGAGGAACAATTACCACCAATGTCTTACATATAATACTCCTTTTAGTATACCCTGGAGTGATATTAGCCTTTTTTGCAGCCACATTCTTGGCTCATACTCAATTTATGATCCACTATAACCCCAAGATCCTTTTCTGCAGTATTGCCACTTAGCCAGTTATTCCCCATTTTGTATTTGTGCATTTGATCTTTCCTTTTTACACTTGTCTTTACTGAATTTCATCTTGTTGATTTCAGATCAGTTATCCAATTTATCTAAGCACTTTTGAATTTTAATCCTGGCATCCAAAGTGCTTGTAATTCCTCTGTGTCATCTGCAAAATTTAGAAGTATACTTTCCGCTCCATCATGCAAATCATTTACAGAAAGATAGAATAGTACCAGACCCAGGACAGACTGTCTTATTAGTTATTACTTTGATTGAATAATCAATATTCAGCAGAAACTCCAGAGGACATGTTTCATTCAAATTACCTAAACATCTGGGATAAGGAATATAAGCAACCAACATTATGACCCTCAGTTTGACATGGCATGCAGTGGAGTAAGTGCTGGGAGGTCGGAATCTGGATTTATAATGGTTTTCTTTTTAATATGTGTATTGTTATCCACTATTTCCACTGTGAGGAAAAGGATTACTGATCCAAGAGAAGGCGTAAACTTCACTCTCCTTCATGCTGAAACCCTTAATACATTCCACTGTATATTCTTTGCCTTTTAATTAATTACAACATTTGCTGTCACCGAGGGCTGTGTTAGCCCATTTGCAAAGTGTGTAATAGCAAAGAATAACATTAGATTAAACGTTAGAAAACTTCCTAACCTGTCTGAGTATGAACACAGACATAAACTTGGAAACATTTCAGTGGAAGGAGAATATTTTGGAATGAAGTCCCTGCTCCACCTCTGGGAATCTAGGCCGTATCTTACAATTTAGGGCCCAGCCAATACATATATCATTAAAATAACACACCCTTTGCACTTACTTGACCAACATACTTTAAAAACAAAGTTTTAAAGCACTGAAGAACCTGTGTGTTTTCAAGAATGCAATTGAACTAGAATTCTGATCAAATGAAACATTTCTTTCAATCTGGAAAATTTCATCAAGTAACTTTAGCTAAAATTAAAATAAATATTAATGAACAGTGGTGATGAGGACTGGATGGGCTTGTTTGAGCCATGTGCTCCAAAACGGACCTCTCCAAACATTTTTTCACCAGCATCAGTCACCCTCTGTGAGCCCCAGGAAAACCCATTTCCCTGATTGATCCAGGCCATATGTCATTTTAATTTCCTATGTTAGGACCTGAACTAAAGTCCTTTGAAGCCAATGGAAACACTCCCGCTGACTTCAGTGGACTTTGAATCAGGCCTATTATGATCACTTGCCACAAATGTCATAAAACGGGAAACAAATATTTCTCTGCTCCTGACAGTAACTATTTTTAGTGGAGCAAGGTCAGATAATAGACTCACATATGAAAGTATGTTCAGTACAGTTGACAAATTTTAGGGCAGAATCTGTATTAATATATTATATATATTGTTGTGCTATCTGGAGTGGTTCATAACCATGAGTGCTAACCTCAGGGCAGATTGTCAAAAAGCAGGGCAGACATCCCAACAGGTTGTATGTTCTATAATTAGATTTCTCCAACCCAGTTGAACAAATGTGAACTCCTGAAGCATTATAACAGTTTTACCATGAAGTTACAGACAGACCCCTTGGGCAGTCCAGTCTATCTTGCCACCCAGGCAAACTGGACTAAATGATAAATGATCACTTACATCAAAGAACACAAAATATTCTGGTTGCTCCCAGTCCCAAGAGACCAGTCGCTCACTCCAGGTCAATTTGTACCTCAGATCTCATACCAAAGACAATCCTAGGATTGTCCCAGTCAATCCTATGCCAATCCTAGGATTGTAACTAATCCTAACTCAGGATTTATTAACTAGGAAAAAGAAGAGCATTACAGTTAAAAGAGGCAACATATATGCACAAATAATTTACAGTCTATGGTTCTAAAAAGTGACAGAGTTGTAGGAAGATGACAGAGTTATAAACAACACTTTTAGGGCTAACCCCCATGACAATTAGCATGCAGATTTCTTGTGTATGTTTAGGACTTGTTGCCCCTTAGAGTCCAGACAGCATGAAAGATGAAAAATTTTCATGTCAGCTATCTTTATTTCCTTCTTGCAGAACTCAAGATGATGGGATAAGCTTTCTTGCAGGTGGCATCTTCATGGGTGCGATGGGGCAAATTAATAAAGCCTTTGTATTATGATGTCCCACTATGGCCCAGTTGGATACAATAGTCCTTCCTGATGGGCAGGAGATAACACCTTTTATAAGAATTCAGCATTTTGAATTAGGTGAAGATATTTCCCTGTTTAGTGAGTTACACAGTTCAGAACAAACATTTTACGGTTATGGCACAAACACTTAAGTATTATCTTATAGCATGGGGTACAGACATTATAAGTAGGATTAATACATGCGGCAATTTACAAGCATTTCATAACGTCTAAACACTAAACGCATTGTTATAAATCCAGTCCCTATCCTAACCATGCTAACACATAGGTGAGCTAGACTGGCTTCCTGCAATGAATTTGTCAGTGCTCGGCTGTGGCCTAAAGCCTTAGCCAGAGCTGTGGCACCTGATCCACCAATGTCACATATATGTGTCCACATATATGCCCATACATTGTGGATTCATGTGTAAAGATCATTCTGATATAAAATAAATACAACATATTATTTATGCCCAGAATTAAACCACAATCAAAAACAAGCTCCAGATGCAAAGAAGCTTCCCTGGATGAGTATACATCCAGCACCCTGTGGAAGGAAGTAGGTTTTCAGCAGGAAATAATGTTTGTGTCTTGATGATGTGCAGCACAGAACTCACAGCCATGGGGGTAGGGATCTTTTAAAAGTGACCTTTGTACCTTTGGTCCTAAACTGCCATGGGGGCTGGAGAGACCCCTGGCGTTATCGTAGAAAGCCCCCAGGGCCTGTCTAAGTTACAGCAGCCTTCCCTGACTGTCCTATGCTGCAACACTGCCCAGGATCTCCATCGTGCTGTGTGCCATGGCTCCATTACAGTCATGCCTCTCTCACCCCTAGCACATCCCTTATATTGGGGTGTGTGAGGGCCTGTGGGTCTTCAGTAGGCAGTTTATGGCTGTCTTCTACAGTGCCTCTTCAATGGGGCTCCTCTTCTGGCTGCATACTAGACTTTCAGGGCCCCTTTATGCCATTCCAGACCTTTCACACAGTGTAAATGGGACAGAGCTGGGGGAGGATCTCACCCCTTGTCTTCTAATTGTCTACATCATCCTAAACACTTAGGGTGAAATTCACCTCTGTGCAGAGGGCCAACACAAGCCTTATGAACCACTATTTTGAAGCTTAAGTGGGATTTAAGTCAGACTCAGTGTTTAATTTTTGCCAAAGCTGAGCCCCGGCACTCTAGGCTTGGCAGTTCATAACCCGGGCAACTCTGGGTTTGCCACGTCAGTTATGAAAGTAAAATAATTGCTTGAGCCCTGGTACCTCTTTCATTACATATTAAGCACTGGTAAGACTCCTTGCTCTTCCCACCCCTTCAGATACTGTGAAAACCCCATTACATCGAGGGGTAGCAGTGGGTACTCTGTGGTGTCTTGGACAGTGACAGAGTTGTACTTGTCTCACCTACAGAGACTTTGTGGCTTCTCTTTTCGATAAAGGATATGTCTACCTTGGCATAAAAGGTGTATGTTAAATAACGTTACCTAACACATCTACATACACTTTAAAACCCCAGTGTATTTACTGTATTTACTTGCCTGAAAAGTTGTATTTGAAGATGTGTTGGCTTGTGGAGGTGAACTCTGTACTATTGATCCTAGAATATTAGAGGAGGGAACTTGTGGTCCCATAACTCAATTCTGTAGCTATTCTTTTTGCAGATTTCCCACTGGAATCAATAGCCACCTTGTATGTGTAAACATAAGTCAGGGCTGATGATCAACAAACAGCCCATTATCCTACCTACCTGATATAAGGACATAAGAACAGAGACAATCTACTATGGTATACTCTGAGAAACATGACAAAACAACATTTGGGGGAGGGAGTCTAGCTAAAAGAAGCTACAATAGTGTTTTAAAGCAGGATATCTTCACCTGTAGGGAAAACAGAGCCCAACAAAATTCTTGTCCTGAAAATACAGTGATTGGCTTTTTACAAAAATCAGAGTCCCTGAGAAAAATAGAGATCAAAATGGAAGGGGCAACTTATGCTCCCAAAAGTGAAATAAACACCGTAAAAGGTATGCACATGTAGAAATGAAGTGATTTCTATTCAAAGCAGGAGAATCAATGGTGCAGTAACATTCTAATCTGTACTTGAATCCACAGATAGTCATAATTTTAGTGACTCAAAAAACAAGTAGCAGCATTCCATTTTTTAAATCCAGTTTTGTTTCTTTTGGCAGTTAACCAAATTAAAATACTTGATTTTTTTTTTCAAATTTTCAGCAGCTAAAAAATGACTTTCAGAGTAAGAAAAAATATTAGAAATGTCAGTGATTTTATATAAATGTATAAGTGTCTGAACATAGATGAACAGCATGGAAATGCCTCATAAGCAATCACTAAAGTCTGGTTCATGGCATTCACTCACTGGTCCTTGTAAGAGAAAGAGAATTTGTGTTTGCAGAGGGTGAGGATGAGTTTGTGGGACTAGGAAGAAATGGTGGTGGTTAACTAAAATACAGTTACTCTGACTTACTGTATCCCTGGTATTTTTATGTTCTTCAAGTCCAATTTAAATAGAAAAGAAAAATGTAGGACCTAGTTCTGTTCTCAGACACACCTCTGTACATCCGATGTAATTTCATTGAAATCAGTGGAGTTATTCTGGATTTACTCGACAGCAGAAAAGTATACTTTTGTATATTTTATTTCCAAAATTTTAAGGAGGAAAGAGAGGTCAATCATTACCATTTCCTCAGCTGATGTCCTGACTAAACTCTTCCTGAGATACCTTTCTTTAAAACAGGGTTCTGTAGGAAATTGTGCCCTCCTGTGGTATTAGCAGTACAGCACAATACCTTTACAAGTAACATCTACTTCCAGCTGGATAAAAAATCACATACTTTGGGTACAGTGTCCAAAGTGAACAGAAGTTGAATTCAAGAATCTTTGTTCTCCTACAGCAATCACTAGAATATCTGAATTTTAAAGTTTATATATATCTATAGTTTCTGAACAATAACAATGCAAAGATTGAAAGGTGAAACAGGGTAGTAGAAAAAGGAAAAGAAACTGGAAAATTGCCTCTGTAGCATTCACTTATACTTTACCAAATCCCTCTATTTTGTGCACCTCAGTACCTATCTGTACAGTGGCACTATAGAAATTATACACATTTTTCCTCTACACACTTTGAAAACTGTATACAATATGAAAGTATGTGGATGAAATCCAGGCCATACAAGAAGTCATGGGACTTTTGCTATTGATTTCAAAGGTTCACGATTTCACTCTGTGTCTTTAAGGATTAGAATATATAGGACTGACCAAAATTCATAGAAACCAATGGAAAGATTGCTCTTCATTTCAACTGGCCTTGGATCAGGCCCTAAATGTCCAAAATATCAGGAAATTCTAAAGTTAAGGCTTTCACATCATCATTAATGCAAGCACATTGTGTGTCTGTAATATTTTGCATAACTGGACGTCCTGTTAAATCTGAGCTTGTGTGTATGTGTGTGTGTATAATTGAGTTAACACTGCTAGGAACACTACCTTTCCAATTCATTGACTGTGTTTTAATTCTTACACTTTCTCATTGAATTTCATTTATTTTAAAAAATGTAAACTAGAATTCTTGTGGTCCCATAACTCATAACTGAACACTGAGCCATTACACCTAAAAGCAGTGGGCTTATCTATGAAGCTAAAAAAGAATCTGATTTTTTATTCTGTCTGGGTAGTACCACCTTGGATGGCACCTGAATTGTACATGTTTCACAGACTCTGTTCCTTTTGAGGCTTTCCATCCAAATACTAGTCATGACCATCCAGGACAGTTTTTAAAACAGAAATGAGATCAAGTTCACACTGACCAGCACAACTCCGATCTTTCAATCATCTAGTTGCTGCAACCTCAGCTTCCTCTGAGTCCCATAATTTATTCATCTCAAAAGACACTCATACATCTGTAATATATATATTTAGTATTACAGTTTTATAAACTACTGCCAAGATGACAGAACAAGGAAGTCGTTGCATGCTGTGTGCTGAGCAGTGTTCTCTCTCAGTATAAGATCCTGTCTCATAAATTCCCTTAAAGGAAGGTCCAGTAAGGCTTACAGAATGATCAAATACAATCAGACGACCCGTCCTCGGAATATGAAATCTACTGGAATTCTTTGCAGCTTGGAGAATGATCGCTTGTCTACAACGTGGTTGCTTGCTGTCTGTGAGGAAATCAAAGTTCTGCTCATGTTTATAGCACGATTGTGTGTGTGTGTGTGTGTGTGAGAGAGAGAGAGAGAGAGAGAGAGAGAGAGAGGAAATGTGGCATTCTTCATTTAAGGCGGAAAATATGCCCAGGAACTGGTTCCTGCAGTCCTCGCTCAGGCAAACCTCCCATCAAACCCAAGGATTGCAGAATCCCAGTTGGGAGATTTTTAAATAAAGGTGGTTTCATGTTATCTGAGCACAAAAATGGCCAGGATATCTTTTTGAGTGGAAAATTCTGCATCTCTCCCCCCCCCCCCCCTCCTCTCTGCAGTTGCATAATTCAAAAATACTGATCTGACTCTCTTTAAACTTTACACACAGAGAAAGGAACCGCTCACCTTTGGGCTGAAATGCAGAGAACTTTTAATTTTCAAAAGGCTATTTTTGAAAACGTAAAGACCACCTGAAAAGAGGGGTTTCGAATGGAATGTCCTTCACCGTTTTAACTAGCGTCTGCCTGGCAGCTCGCTTATAATACATTCGTATGCTGTACCCATTCGACTTCCAGGGTTGTTCTTGTGTCGGCAGTACCTTAAGGGACTTCGCTTAATTCTCTTTCTAGCAACTAATTTGTTTCGTATTAAAAATCAGTCTGATGTAGATTGTTGGGTGGTTGTACTAGAACGGAAAGTATAAATTACAGATAATGCAACTGTTGGGTGAAAATCCTGTAGGCAGTTAAGAAAACGGCATTTCAGACTAGATGCAATATGAACATAAATGAGCTTGGCCCACTTCAGCAACCCCATAGCAAGGAGATTTTTTTTTCTTTCCTTGACAATTTTTACCGTTCAGTCGGCTAGCTATGGCCATTTGCTTGCCCTGACTTTTTCATTAGGTAGAAAAAGAGTCCAGCCATCCAAAGGGATTACTTTCTCCTGAGCCACTGGTGCCCTTTTCTTTAAGGTGGAAAAGGAAAGTTTGTTTAGGCTTGTCACGTAGATTTTTCCACTCACCGTGTTCTTTAGATTAAGGAATAACACTCAGACTCTTCTGCCCCATCCACCACCGCCATGCGCTACTAAGATCACTCGAGGTCATTGCTCTGGTGAACGACTGGTGTCACTTACTGGTGTAAGAACCCAGCTATGGAAATCGGTGATTCGCAGGCAAGACTGTTTTAATAGCATGCTTTTAGGCTAAAGCGTTTTACTCTTTGACTTCCTTATTTTGGACTCTCTGTTCTTTCCCCCCCCCCCCCCATTTTTACCCATTTTTCGAGGTAATATTTAGGTTTTACCCTCCGATACTACTCATTTTATAGTTTTGTTGCCTGTATTATAGCCAAAGAAAGAAAGAAAGAAAGAAAGAAAGAAAGAAAGAAAGAAAGAAAGAAAGAAAGATGCTATTTCCATCCTAGCAAAGGTTATTCTTGCATTGCCAGCTGCCATCAAAGCAAAGGTACTAGATTAGTACTGGGCGTTGGACAGATTCTCCTCCCAAATATAATGAAATGCAAACAGGGTTAATACGTGTGAAATCCTTTGCTTTTCAGATCTCTGAAAGAGATTGAGGTGCCACTAAGAAGTGATGCTTTCAATATTCCTTTTTGAAATTGTTTTTTTCTGTAATACAAACCTCCAATAGCCTAGAGGACCATCAACGTACTGGTCATTTTGCCAATAATGGGGAGGTGGGTAGGAGCGAGCTCTTACACTTTGGGAGCGAATGATAAAATAGCCCCCCCAGACAAGCCATCATTCTAAGGGGGGACGACAAGATCTACTGTGAAAGGCCTATCGGTCAGTGTACAGTGATATAATCGCAAAGCCAACGGAACGATGACAACTAGCGCGTTGCACATGCACCTTGTCAACGTGTGTTAGGCAGCTGCTTGGAGCTGTGTGGTGTCTTTGCCTCCTCTAAATGAGTAACCCATCTGCATTTCACACAGCTATTTTTCAAAAGGGAAAGGATAGAGCCATGTTTTGTTTAAATCCGTGGGGGAAATACAACCACGAATTACACTCATTGTTCGCAATTGTAATAATAAAACAACAACGAAGTAGCCGGCTTGCCCAGTTATTTCTAAATGCCAACTAGACTAGTACCTATTAGGCATGCAAAGGATGAAGATACAAGCCATGCCAAAAGAAATCGGATTCAGATTTTTGACAATGAAAGCGTCCGTTGCAAACGGCCTCAACCTACCTAGGAGCAGATAGATCATCAACTGGGGTAAATTGCCCTAGCGCCACTGAAATGAAAGGGTTTATGACCATTAACAGCAGCTGAGGATCTGCCCTCTAGTTCTGAGACCGCTGCGTCTGAGACTCCCTGTATTTCTTTATAGTAAACCTGAGATTAGGAGGGTGGGGGACTAAATCTAGATTAATTAATTAACAAAGTCAATCCCCGCTTTCTCCTTTCCTTGGGATTCCCCCCATTCATCTTTCCTGCTTAGAACAGCGGTATTAATACTCTCGGTTCTTTCAATCTGTATATTTCATCTTTCTTGTCTTCTTCTAACCTCAGAAGTGCGGGAAATAGAACACGTACATTCTGGACTACAATTGTACCGTCCTGGGTTTTGACTTTCTACAAGGTACCCAGACAGACAGAGAACTCTTCTCAAGTGGTTGATCTAACCGAGTATTATGTAAAGCCCGCATTAAGGACCTGCGATCTCTAATACAGTGCTCTAAAATATTGACTGACCACATGTCTTTCTGCATTGCAACTCATCACTTTCGAACGGAGGCTTTCTACAGTTTGCATCTGGGCTGCTGTTAAAAAAAATACCGCACCTGTTCTTTACGCGGGGAGGGGGGAGGCCTGAGAGGGGAGGACCAAAAGCTTTGTATGCAAACATAAAAAAAAACCAAATGTAAAACGAATAGGCACTATGTCTTCCCCCCATCTTCCCCCCATACCTCTATGACACTCTGAGTGAGGGAAAACGTAGTGCCCGACCCCCAGGAATGAATTCTCAGCAGTGAATAGTTGTACAACACACTTATTTCCCTCTGTGCGCTAAGCTTTTGGTTGTCAGTGCCATGCCAATTACGTCTTTTTTTTTCCTTTTTGCAAGGCAGAAGAACTCCGGGATTGGTGCATACGCGTGAAATGAGCCGAGAGCTGCATGTCCCCACATTTACGTATCTATGCAGCAGGCTTTTCCCTCGCATATTACATCACCCTGATATGACAGACCGCCCAAGAAATTCTTGGCTGCCCCGGAAATGCAGCCTGTGGACCACAAGGGATGGGAGCGAGTGGTGTGCGCTCTAGTCCCGCACACTGTTCATTCCTTCCTCCTGCGCCCATTGCACTGGGGAAGCGGGAGCGGTGCAGGATGCCCCAGCGGCTCGTGCTGCTGCTGCTGCTGCTGCTCCAAGCACCGCGGTGCAGCCTCAACAATAACGGCCCTGCTCCCATTATTCCTAGGGCTCAGGGTGCAGCGGCGAGACCCGCAAGGCGACCGTGTAAACGGAACGAGCCCGAGAGAGAGGGAGGGCGGGCGGGCAGGGAGGGGGTTAGATCTCTTGTGAATGGTTTGAAACATAATTGGGGGAAGAGGGGGAGAGCGGAAGCGTCCCTATAAAGCCCGGCAAAGTCCCTCCTCTCCACGTCAGGCTGATGACACCGCTGCCCCAAACTTTCCGCCAGCAGGAGCTATAAGAGCCTCCAAGTCTGCAACTCTCTCCCAATCCCAGACACCTCGCAGGGGCTCCGAGGAGGGATCGGGAGGGGTGGATTGTGTGTGTCTGTTGGGGTTTTTTTTTCCCCCCTCCTGGATCCCGATGCCATCCCCCCACCCCCCGAACTGAGGTCCTCCTCCCTCTCCTCCTCCTCCTCCTCGCAGGCCGTAAGCCGCGATCCAGGGGGAGCTGGCGGGTTAGGTGCCCCCCTCTTCTCCCAGCCCCCTCCCCTCCCCCTCCCCGGCCCGCGTCGTGCGTCTCCCCCAGAGATGATGCAGCAGGACGAGTCGAGCTCTCCAGTCTCCCCGGCCGACGACAGCCTGAGCAACAGCGAAGAGGAGGCCGACAGGCAGCAGCAGCCCGGCGGCAAGAGAGGGGGGCGCAAGCGGAGATCCAGCCGGCGGAGCGCAGGGGCGGCCGTGGGCGGCGGAGAGGAGCCGTGCAGCCCGGCGCAGGGCAAGCGAGGCAAGAAGTCCGGCGGCGGCGGCGGCGGCGGCAGCGGCGGGGCGGGGAGCGGCGGCGGCGGCGGGAGCAGCAGCGGCGGGGGCAGCCCCCAGTCGTACGAGGAGCTGCAGACCCAGCGGGTCATGGCCAACGTGCGGGAGCGGCAGCGCACCCAGTCGCTGAACGAAGCCTTCGCCGCCCTGCGGAAGATCATCCCCACCCTGCCCTCGGACAAGCTGAGCAAGATCCAGACCCTCAAGCTGGCGGCCAGGTACATCGACTTCCTCTACCAGGTCTTACAGAGCGACGAGCTGGACTCCAAGATGGCCAGCTGCAGCTATGTGGCCCACGAGCGGCTCAGCTACGCCTTCTCCGTGTGGAGGATGGAGGGCGCCTGGTCCATGTCCGCCTCCCACTAGCAGGGAGGGGCCCCCACCCGCACCCCCCCGGGCACGGAGACCTAGGTAAGGGAGGACTTGGGCTGGGCCGTGGGCCGTGGGGGGGGGGGGGGCATCGCGGCGGCCCGGTCCTCGCCGCGCGGGGGCGGCTGATGGGGTCGGGGGGGGGGGAGCGTGTGTGGGAACGGGGCCTGGAGTGTGGGGGGGGGGGATATCCGGGCCGGGCCCACACCCAGACGTGCGGCCGAGGGCTTCCAAAGGCGCTGGGCAGCTGGGAGGTCTCCGCTTGCTGGGTGCCCGGCGGGGTGAGCGGCTCGAAGGGGCCGGTGGAGGTGTCTGGAGCCGCCGGGCCCCCGGACCACGCCGGTGGCTGTTGGAAAGGCATGGGGGGGGGGGGGTGTCAGGCGCCGAGGGAGAAGGGAAGGCGCTGGCTCTGGCCAGCAGGACACGAAGCGGCGGGGTGGGGGGGCTGGATCCTTTCCTGCCCTGGCTGTGCTGGACTCCAAACGGTGCCTCTGTGTGTGAGTATTCGGCCACCAACCCTAAACAGTAAAAAAAAGAGGACGCTGTGTCTCTGGTCCACTCCGCAGAGTGCATTTCCCAGGTCCGCATCTCCCCACCAGGGCTCCCCCCACATCTAACCCCCACCCCCGGCCGGGGCTTTAACTCCTCCGGATTGTTCAGCTGTGCTGTATCACCGTCGCTTGTGTCGCATGCACAACAGCCCCGCTTTCTCTCTCCCTCGCTCTCTTTCCCCTTCTGCATACATTTAAAAAAAAAATCAGTAACAAACCTTTCCTCCCCCTCTCTGGGTTTTTGCAGATGACATTGTTCCCAAAGAAGGAGAAAATGGACAATCTAGAGACTCTGAAGTTGGATACCATTTTCTTTTTTAATAAAAAAAAAAAAACTGTGCCAAGGATTTTCTTGGAAATTAGAAGAGCTATATCCAAATTCAAAGCAGGGCGTGGGGCGCACTTAAGGAAAGAAAGAGGCAAGGGTGCTCGGACAGTGACCACCCAGATAGGCATCTGCACAATCCACACATCTCTGCATTCTGATAGAAGTCTGAACAGTTTGTTGTTGTTTTTTTTGTTTTTTTTTTTAATTTTGACGAAGAATGTTGGAATTTAATTTTTATTTTTTATTTTTTTTTTGCATGCATGCATTCCCAAGAGGTCGTGCCTATGAGCCATTGATGAAAGGAAAATACATAGTTGTGGACTTCCGCCGTTCTTGAAAGGTCATAATGAGAAACCCAACAAACTTTAGAGATGAAAACTTTTAAGGGGGGAAAAAACTGGGCTCAAACTGTTATACCCAAACCTACCCGGTTCCTACTTTTTTTATTATTATTTTTTTCCTCTGAGAAAAAAAAATAAACATTTTATTTATTTATTGATGACCCATGTTAAAATGCAAATAGATCGGGTGTCTAAATGCATTCATATTTTTATGGTTGTTTTGTAAATATCATTGTATATTATTTTTCTGCAATAAATAAATATGGTTGAAATTTTAAGAACCGTAAAGTTTGGTCTATATGAAAATGCTGGGTTGAAATTGGAGATAAATACCTGCTTGTTGAGCTGTAAAGATACCCAAGAGAGAAGGGGGCACTTATATAAACAAACGGAGTGAAAAATGCAAATAAACTAGCTACTGACAGACACAGGCAAGTTATTTATAGAGACAGCTTTATTGTTCTACTTTAGTGCCCATTGGACTTTGGGGTAGGGTGTTCTCTCTGTCTCTATTTTAATCAGAACTCCAAATAATGTTAAATTAAGTGAAGAACAGAATTGTTTTAGCCACCAATTTAAAGTAATGGCATTCTTTTTCCAGGCCATTTGCCTCCGAAATGTAAGCCAGAAAGATTGCATATACCCCCTACCACGGCTCTGTGCACTGCAATTTTTACTGATTTCTCTTTTTAAAAAAAAAGTGTCGAGGACAGAGAGCGCATCCGTTTTAAAGAGGCCCATAAATTGACAAGGGGAAGGCAAAGAATGGCTGGAATAAGAAACAAAATGGATATTTGGGGTTTATGGAGAAAGGTGATGTTTTAATATTTTAATTGCAAGGCTTAAAAGTGTTTTTGTTTCGTTTTGTTTTTCGGTTGTACAAGGGGACGGGATACAGTAAACCAACGCTGTTTTCCTTTTATAACTAAATATAGGAGTGCTTCGCCTTTTAGGAAGCATTTTTGTCTCTATTTTTCTACGTTTTGATGGTTTGAAATCGAATGTTCTGTAAAATCACGGTTGTAAAGGGAAGTGTATCTTCAGGCGTCAAAGATCAAAATAATTGTGGAAAGGGCAGCTGTTTAAAATACTGAAAATAGCCGGTCTCTCTAGTATAGTAATCAGTATCATTATGTTTGTATTGTATTCCACCGATTATATAGCTAGCTATTGCTGTTATTTCTATATAAAGCAAACCACAACATTGACAAGCAATGCTTTGTTTATTTCATTTTGTAAATTACAGGTTGTGATCAATATGCTGATACTAATAGGAAAGTGGACGTTCATTGTTTCGCTCCTAAATAAGACTCTAGATCAAATTGTAGTAACTCAAAAAAAGGCGTTTGGATTACAAACTATAAATTCCTTTTGCTGAACCGATTCAGTCAATGTCTAGGGTAAATAAGATGGTGTGTTTACTCAAAACAAGTAATGCTTGCTTAGCCCAGGTCGAGTTTACTTTATTGCCTGACTGTTTTTGTTTCCATATCCACATATTACCATATATTGCTGACATAACACTATTATGAATTTAATATCGTGCATATTTTAGACCAGCGCGCAATGCTTGCAGTAGAAAGCCTGCAGCGTTTGTTTTTATTAAAGGATTAGCAAGGACTTTGAAAATTGGATTTGAGTTGTGGTGGTCCCAGCACTAAGCATCAGAAAGAAGGGTGAAATTTTTGTGTGTGCTAGAGAGAGATTCGCTATTTTCGGTGGTCCTACCAACTGGATTTCTGGCTCCCTCCATCAAGGTCTGATCGCTTGATATTTCAGATTTCTTGAAAAGCTCCAGCAATGATGAGGGCCCCACCACCAAGGAGAAGGTAATGCTTATCTCTGCTACCTTTCCTAATGTCAAGGGATGGTGAAAAGAGGAATGTCTTGTACCTTTTTCTCTTTTTTTCTCTCTTAGGGAGAGGAAGGCAAATCAGAAAATGTGCTGAATATCATGACAAATGCTAAAGAAATCACCAACGTGAAAAGAATAATTTGTTCTAAATTGGCAAAAGAAGGATAGAGAGAGAAATAGGTAATCAACTGTAATTTGGAAGGAAAAGGGAATTTACGCAGCAGATTATTTACTAAATATAAAAAAGCAGACAAGTGGATAATAAAATGGGGGGGGGGGCAAATTCTGCTCGCACTTTACTGGTGAAAAATCCAGAGTAAGTCACCTGAGTTGGATGTCGTTTGTCCTGATTGACACCATCGTGAGTGCAGAATTTGGCCCAAGCTCCATCGACTCTTTCCAGCCGCTTGAAATACACTGGGGGGGGGGGGAGCAGTCAAGTCACTTTTCAACATTTTTAATTACTGCGTATACTATCCTTACTTGCCTTGTACCTTTTCTAATGTAATCTACATTTTGCAGCGATCAGTAGAAAAAGGTGACAAATACCATATACCGAATATTTTAATTGTTCCCATTAGCATGGGTCTGTTTTATCTTTCTAGCGCAAAGCGTTATCTTTTTTTTTTTTTTTTTTTAAACACACGAGATGATAATCCTGATTTAAAACTACAAACGTGACCTTCCCATTTGGTATTTTGTGACTGTATGGGCCCAGCACCAGAGCCGCCCTACACTTCAGTCAAGAGCCATGAAATCAGATTCAGCTTTATTGAATAAAAATATTAATTTGTCTTCTAAGAATGTTAAACACCCTTGCAATCAAAAATTAACTCCGTCTTTGAAAGTTATGATGTCGGATTGATTTTGTAATGTATTTATTTTTTGCAAGGCACAAAGCTGTACGGTTTATTTCCAGAACAAAATGTAGCGTAGATGAGGTTCCCATGCAGAATGTTCCCATGTTTTGTTACCATAGCTATGAACAGACTAAACGTGTCATGTTGGCAATCCATGGCCACTTGTGCAGGATAACAAACCCAATGCCTTTTAAACTGAAAGGAAACCAGGGGCCGGATCCTGGGAACTTTACTCCTGCCTGTAGGCTAATAGAGTGAGTAAAGGTTCCAGGATCCGGCCCAGATGTATAGTCTATATCTCTCTGCACAATGAAATAAGCTCACGGCTCTTCATTTTTGAGGTTCAGTTTATGTACTGGAGATTCTTGGGGGTGCTACTCTCGGCCTTGTGCAAGAAAGTGGAGCATTTTGCGCATTCCACGGTTTGGCAAACTCCGAAGTAGTTATTTTCTCTAGTCCAGTATCAAATTCTTCTCAGGCATATGATTTCACTTGAAGTCCTGCCCAAGAATCCTTCAAAGTGAGTGTTTGTCCCGCTCTCATGATGTCAGGCGGTTTTCCCTGCATCTGTAATTTTAAGAAAAACAAACAAACGTGCGGGGAACAAATGTTACGGGAATCCAAACAAAATTCAGTAGAGAAAAGGGGTTCACCTGCGGCGTGGATCAACAGCACAGCCCTGCGTGTGGACAGGGGGGAACCTGGTAAATACAGAGCGATTGGAACCTGTAGCTCAGACAAGTTCGCGTTAAAAACAAAAGAGAGAGACCAGCAGACAGGATAAAAGACTGTAAAAAACGGGGGCCGATCCGGATCCCTTTGCAGTCCAAGAGAGTCTATTGGGAGCAGTATCGGGTCCCTGAACCTCAACCCTTATAACGTATCGAAAGAGAACTGTAAAGAATCAGAGGCGGAAGCTACGCTTGGGCCATTCACCAGGGTTCTGTGTGCTCGAGTTCACACGAGCAGTCACTTCACCTGCATCCATTCAAGCTGCGAGCCAGACCCGTTGTTCAAAGCGGGCTTTGCCATTCATTAGCATCTTTTGGAAGTCGGGAGGAGCGGGGGGGGAATGAGCCGAATCAGCTGCCATAGGATGCATGTGGTTAAGAGCAAAGAGGGCGCCCACATTTAGATCTCGCCAGGATTTGTTTTATTTGCTTGAACAGTGTAATCTGGCCGCAGTAAACATTGCACAGGATGCATTTTACATTAACTTCTGCACCAGTTTCTTTAGACTTCAGGCCACTTAATGTTCTTAGCAAATCAAAGCACGTGTCCTTTGAAGAAGGTGTGTAATTGGAGTTTAAGGCATGTATGGAATTCCCAGATGTCTATAAAATAAGAAAGAGCATTTGGCAGGTCACTGGAAGGTGGAGCAGGTTAAAATCACTTGCACAAATTCCGCCTCCCCCCAACTTCTTTTTAACAAAGAATCTACCATTTAGAAGGACCGAGAGATAAGAATTCTGGAAGGCTTTGTACAGTTTTACAACGCAGGGAAAATAAAGAGCTACTAATAGTAACACGTGCTTTAAAAATCCAAAAGAAATTGCACCATTTTTTTCGGAACAGCCCAGTGGGAAAACCGCAGCGAGACCCCGCCGTGTCGATTGCAAGCGGGTGTCTAATGCCCTCCTCGCTAGGACTGTTCCGTTTTTATTTACACCGCTTTGTCGTGTGTAGTAACCAACAGGTCGGTAAGGACTGTTATAATGGGATCTGATGTGTAAAGGAGCTGAACCAGCTGAACGCGCTCTCTTTGAGAACACCTACCGGAGACCCGGGTTGTGTTTCATTCCCATAGCAATCTCGTTACAAAAGAAGTTGAAAACATTATCATTAATAACAGAATAAAAGTGTCTCGCTTGCGGATTTAGCCGATTAAGCTATCAACACCTGGCCTGCGGAGTGTTTCCGAGGAGTTTTTGCAGGGAAGATATTAGCCCACGCGAGAATTGCGGCTGTGTGGTTTGTTTCGAATTCCCTTGTTTGATCCGGAGCAGAAATCAACACACAACTATCGCACCGGAGTGTCAGATGTTACTTTTAGTAATCCAAGCAAAAGCTGGGAATTTACGGGGGGGGTCAAAGCAGGAGGGGAAGGGTTGCCACTTTAATATTTCAGGGTTGGGACATTTTTTGTTTTGTTTTTGCAGTATGAGGAGAGAAACAAAGCATGGGGGGGGGGGAGCAGCGCACAAAGCAGCCGCGGTGGGGGGGAATTCAGAGGTGGAGGGATTTTGACATGTGAAAAGTTAAGCAGGTACCTGAAAGAGGTTTATTTTGACCAGATGTTAGAGCTTTTATGAAATTGTCACGTGAAGCGAACAGATGTACAACTCCCAAATGGAGCCACGCCTTCTAACTACACGGAAGGAAAAGCGGGCATAAATCAGCCTTGCCTTCTTGTCTGAGAAATGGGCTTCATTTCAACAGTCATGGTCGTTTGTTTACTTGTTTGTGTGTCGCTTTGTTTATTTTCGGAAAGGGGGACGCAAATGTGCGATCCCGGGGCCCGGCTGTCTGACGATTAGGAGTCTTTTCAATGTCACTTTCCCTCTTTGTTGTTACTGGGGGGGGTTGATCTCCCCCCCCCCTCCCTTTTCAGGATCGTTTGATCCTGAAGAAAGTATCGGATCTCGGTTGGGAAAAAGCTGGGACTAATCAAATTCTTTTTTTCAAAGGTGGCTAGTGGCTGATCAGAGGAGTGAAGGAATGCCTCTCCGGACAGAGCCGAGAACTTCCAAATCCAGGGAGGAGATTCAAGGCTGGAAACGAGACACAGGGTCTGCTCCTGCCAGGCTGCGGAGCGCTCTGCCCGTTCTGTCGCGCCTTTCGCCTGGCTGTCACTGCCCGCTTTCCGGGAGCAGGGAGATCTCCGGAGGGAGCGAGCAGCAGGTCTGTGACAAAAGAAGCCACGCCAGGGCTACTCGGGAAATCCCAAGCCGCCCAAAGTTTGACACTTCAGAAGGGCGCTGTCAGTCCTTGGCCACGTTACAGGGAAAAGGCATAAATCCTTCCTTCTGGGCAGAATTCTGATTTAACACCAGCCCCAACAGGTAGTTGAGTGTACAGGAGAAAGTCCTCTTCCAGTTCAATACGCATTGCCAGTGTAATTCCCAGGGGCCTATGACATCCTAAGGATGTACGGGAGAAAACGCAGTTGTACAGTTGTAGCTTTAAAAAATCGAACAACCCGCAAAGCCGAAAAGCTGAGTAATAATCCCAATTGCATTGCAGGAAAGGAATGAGTCGAAAGATGTCCGAATGCGTGTGTGTGCCCTAGGTCAGTCCAGCCTCCTTAGCCTTTCGACTAGTTGCAGAAAATAGCCATGAACTGTACATACTCCTTATATGTTCACATACTCAGGCGAGTACCCAGAGCTAGCCTACCTTGGATGTATCTGGGGGGCAGACGCTCGGTATAATGTGCATCTCTATTAAATAGTAACAAGCCTTTTGCTAAACTTCGCCATCGGGAGTTTTCAAAGGTAGCCATCAATGCGCCCAGATTTACTGTTTCTTTTGAACAGTAAAAAAAAACAAAACAAAAAAAAAAAAGTAGAAGAAGAGAATTGATCACATTAGCTTTAGGGATGACAATTTAGGTCTGTGTAACACTAGATAAATAGTCTGCTTTGCTATGCACTGCTTATTGTCTCTATAGCATCAGTCTGAAAACCCCTCGGGATTCTTAATCTAGATTTATTGTCTTCGAGTCCCTATCACATGATCTTGTAATAGGTTTTAAGCGAATGCACATACAAGATTTTGAAAATAAAAGAGTAACTATGATGTCTTTTCCCGTTGTCCACCTTAGGATATAAACGATGCACTTAAGTAATGCAGTGACACTACTGCTTTCCCCAGCTTTCTTCACAATAAATTCAATAATCGACAAAAATATGGGAGAGCAGCTTTTTTTCTTTTGCCTTGAAATTTCACAAAGAACTAAGACTTTTCTTCATCCTTATGCACCGTACTCTCTCTCTTACGGACCCTGGAGCTATCAAACATGTTTAGTGACAGAGTGATGTGCTGTCTATAAAGGGCTTGTTGATGTAGAGGCTAAATTAGTGTTAATTTCAAACAGGCGGCTAATTCTTCCATGGAACCTCAGCGCTTTCGAAATGTGTTGATGTGCTTCAAATTTAATTTCTGTCAATGGAAAATATGTCTTTTTCCCACGTGCATAGTTATATGGTTAATTATTTAATTTTACCGTTGTATAGCTTTCCTGTCTTTCTTTCTTTCTTTCTTTCTTTCTTTCTATTTTCATGCATCCTGGAGCACCTTTCAACTTAAAGTTTTTTATACCAATATAAACCAGATCCAGATCAGAGGCTCTTCCCCCCTCCCCCCCCCCCTTCAGATCTAAACTTAAAACATATATCATAGATCAGTTTTCATCCAACGAATTTAGGCACAGTGCTCGACCTGTACTTTCAAAGAGAGTCGAGGCTGGAGTCTGCAATATTTAATCCAGTCAGCTATTAAATGTCCTGCGGCTTGAATCAAGAATTTCAACAGGAATCTGTACCAGGGATAATGACAGTAAAAGTAGTTTGAGGGGGGGCGGGGGGAGGAGAGAAAAAAAATAAGACAACTTCTGTGCCTTTGATTTGGAAAAGCCCTGTTTTTTAGGAGACCTGTCAGAGTAATAAAGAAAAACATGAAAGAAAATCCTTTGTTCAAGGATATGGTTTTAATGAAAATAATAGTCCTATTAATACCTGACAATGCCTGCTTCGGCGACTCCACTTTCTTACCATCCCCCAAATTATGATAAAATACGTATTTGGTTTGCCCTCTTCCTCTCTATAAATAGTCTGATCCTTGGAACGCGTGTAACTGGGCGTTTCTCTGATCATTCCCTGGTTTGGTTCCCATCAGAAATCCTCATCGGATGCCTTGTGTTCCCTCTTCATTACCAGAATCGTTTTTCATTTCCAAGGGGCTGCACCTTGAGCTCGTCTTGGCGCAGTGTGGGAGTTAGATCTGTGGCTGAAAGGGGCATTTTAGACCGAGAGGGCATTTTTTTACCCGGCAATCAATGTCTAGAGTTACTCTGAAAGATGATTTTAAGAATATGGGGCATTAATAAAATCTAATCAGGCTTCAATGGAAGGGGAATTAAAGAGGGACATGGGAAAGAGGGGTTGGGTTTTTTTTTTTTTTTTTTTTTTTTATGAAGCATATGTCTGCTCCTGCGGTTAAGACAATTAAAACTCTTTTCTGATCAAAGGGCTTCATAAATCACCAGCAGAAATGGATTGGTAAGAGGCATTTTGGCTGTGTGATTAAGACCCGAGGCTCAGGATTTTCTCTGCGCCTTGCGGATTCCTACCTTTTGGATACTGCTTTAACTTACCCTGCCATCCGTGCTTCTCATTTCGAGAGTGGATTTATCCCACTGATTTCTTTGTTGGTTTTGTTTTAATAAAGAAAAACCAGCTGAATAGGGTTTTTTTCAAACAGAGAATGGTAAATGTTCCTGATCACTGGTGATAATAAGACTGTGCACAAGGAAGTTTTGTGGGCGATAGATAGATAGATAGATCTAAAACTGGCAGTTTGCTTTTGGGTAGAAGACAACCATACTGCTAGCTAAGGCAGAAAACCCAGCGAAACCTCATTCACTTGTCCCCTACAATTAACACCTGCGCCCGAAAATGCCGGGTCTCTTCTTGCTCAGGCAAACCGCGCCACGTGTTTGGGTGGCATTCAGCATCCAGGGCTGAAGCAGCTACCTCCGCTTTGTTGGTGTTGGTTTTTTCCCTCCACATAACAGGGTTGTCTCCTGCCCCATGGAGGGACCGGTCCATTCCGGGGCGTTTGGACGCTCCCGCAGGAGTTGAAAGCACCTTCGCACCTCCGCTAGGCCCGGCTGAAAGGTCTGGCGTGGGCGTGTGACGGCTCGGGGCGTTTCGTAGCTGGGGGTTTCTGAGGCCGTAGGGCGAGCCCGGCTCCACTCGGTGCATCCTCTCGGTGAAGTCGCCCTTTGCATACAATAGGTGTTTATGGCCTGAGGGGAGGCTGAACCTTGTGGAGGTGAACCTCCGAGTGGCTTGTCTGCGCTGAACGCTTTTCAGGCCGATTTATGGCTCAGGGCTTCATTCTGACACCTCCAGATGCCAAACCTCTTACCTTGCAGGAATCGGGAGGGAGGGGGGCTGGAAACCTGTTTCCAATAGCCACGGCGTGTCGCGGCTGCTCCTTCAAGAGCTGGTTAACTGGGTCACCAGGAGGGGCACCGGCTCTGGGAACAAATCCTTAGCACGCGTCTGCCGAGCAGGCCGCTGCTTGGTGCCTGTTCCTTTAACACCCACGACACGGAACCTGTCCTCCTGGAGCCACGAAAGGCAGCTGCCCCCATCCCGAACATCTGGTTCCTGGGCCGTTCACAGCCTTCTCCGGGCCCCGTCTGGGGGCTGGCCCTCCTCTGATTTTTTTTATTCCCCCCCGGAAAGTATTTGAACCCCACGATCCCTTTGCCCCAGGAGTTCCCAAGCTAGGCAGAGGCAGGCTTCCTCCGCCCAGCGGTCCCTGCCTAGACCATGTCAAGCTGTGAGCAGAGGAGATGAAGGGGCCACACACACACACACGCCTTCAGAATGCACCAGGTAACACGAGGCAAGCTCGTACCCCGCTGGAATCCCAGGAGAACCCGGGAGCGGTTGAGGACCCGCTGGCTTACCAGGTCTGTCCGATTGCAGGGAACGGGGTGAGAGGAGTCTCCACTGTAAAACCCTGCAGCTGCGGCCAGGCATCTCCCACCGACAATGGGCGCCAGCCGCCTTCCATGTGCAGCCCCAAATTCCCACTGAGAGCAACGGGAGCGAAGCGAGAGAGGGAGGGAAAAAGGACATCAGAATCCGGCTCAATGTTTGCAAAGCCTCATCGCCTTGCCCGCGTGGGAGAAGACAAATCACCCCCTTCCCTCATGATTTCTCTCAAAGAACAAGACATTCTTCCATCTGACCTGTAATGCATTCTGCCCACATATAGACCAAAGCCAACAATGAGCCCTGGGCTTGGAGGGTAATAGCTCAGGGGACAGGAGCAATGTCAATGTACTTACAGTCAGTATTTGTAATGGAAGCTCTGGGGCTCGAGCCTTCCCCCGTTGAAGTCAATGGGAACTTTGCTAATGGGATTAAATAAAGTGTTAGCAGATGAGCTAAAATCCCACGCTGGTAGAATCAAATTATTATAAAGTTTAGTGCTATAAAAGATAACTGGTCTGCCAGCTAGATAGATATAGCTACATTTGATGATAGCCCTCCAAACCTACATTAAAAGCCTATATAACATAGCACATGTTGCCATCAGTTTACTTGAAAATTCACAGATAAAAGTTTATTTATCTGAAGGTAGAGAACAGGTTAGTGGGGAGAAGGGGCAAATGCTCTAAATAGACTTAATTTACTCTCAGCATGCAAATGAACTTTTTTTTTAAGCTGGAGAATGATTGAGGGACTGAGTCAGTTTTGTATTGGTTTATGACTAACTGACCCTTAGCATAAAAAAAACCTTAATCATAGGACAAAAGCCAAGTAAATGTAACTAAAAATGGTGACTGGCCTAAAAAAAGGCTTCTCCGCCCACGCACTCCCCCATGTTGGCCATCCAGATCAAATGGCTTGGATCACTTTTGTCCTGCTGCTGCATGTATATTTGCAAGAAAATTAAAAGAAACTTCCCCCAAACTTCAAACCTATCAAATGTTTAGCAGCTGAAGGATATTCATCTTTAGGAGCTAGGCCAAAATGTCAATAACAATTTAATTATTTCTGAAGCATATGGGAGCACTTACAAGACCAAACCTGTGATAGTAAGTATTGATACTGGGAGGAAACTCAACAATATACTTTCATATTTGCTGGTCAAGACCTTGTCCCCCCAAAAGGCAACACAAGCCACTGAAAATTGTAATTAATCCTGACAGGGCCTCTAAAGCTAGTACTAAAGATAGATCCGTGACCACGGGGGTTACCTGAATCCTATTTAATGATAGATTGATGCTGAACTTCTATGTGCAGGGAACAACGT
Source organism: Emydura macquarii macquarii (assembly GCF_026122565.2). Lineage (NCBI taxonomy): Eukaryota > Metazoa > Chordata > Testudines > Chelidae > Emydura > Emydura macquarii. Next base: position 21,924,583 of record NW_027132559.1, read on the forward strand.
GTGTTTAGCATTTATTAGTATAGTCAATAGGAAAAGAATATTTGTATGGGTGAGATTCTTGCTGTCTGAAATGAGTTATCTCCTTTGTGTATGTGGACATGGGAAGAAAGTAGAGAAATCTTTCAATAGAAAGAAAGTTAGAAATAGTTTCAATATAATTCTTTCTCATCCATATTGTCAAGCAGGGGGATTGTTACCCACGGACTGGACATGAAGCCTGTTGGAGCCAATGGAGTCCTCCACTAATCTATGGGCATTGGATAAGAGAGTGACTATGACGTACCCAAGACAAGCCATTGGATAGAGGAAAGAGTTGTGTAAAGTTCTTCCTGCTTAATGTAGAAGGTTGAGATAAAATATAGTCTGAGAGGGCCTTCTCAACATTGTCATCCGTGAATTCTTATACTGCTGCTAGGCCTGCCATATTCTTCAGAGCCATTCAAATTCTAAACAGTCATTCTTTCAAATGTAAGATTACAATCAGGTTATGTACACACTGAAGGTGGCGAATTTGCAGATCGATTTTTCTGGTTCAGTTGAGAGGTAGTGAACACACGCTTAATCAATCCGAAGTTGATCTCCCCAAAAAGCGCAGCGCTGCGTCGATGGGAATGCATTTCCCGTTGGCGCAGCGCAGTGGAGGCGGTGTGCTAAAGAGAAGTTATGAAGTTGACGGGAGTTACACAAGCTGCTCTATGTAACTCCCGTCGACTGCCACTGAATTTTGCAGGTAGTGTAGACCTGCCTTAAGATTATACATGCTAGAATTAGCAGGAATAACACTACCTACACTTCACTATTGCCACTATTTTAACTTCTGTGTTCTAACAGACTGCAAGGAAAGGGGAAAATAGTAATATCGCAACTGTTACAATATATAAATGTGAATCACATTATAGTATCTATCAATCTACATTCACACCAACACAACCCTCTTCCCCTTTCAACATGTGGGGGGAGATATCTACGTGTAAAATTGCTAAGCTGTGTGACAAATTGTTTTTAATCATGCTCCTTTGATTGTCTCACCTGCACTCTGCCCACTAATCCATCTCCCCTGGGACTGCTTTCAATATTCCAAATATCTGAGCAGCTGCAAATAGACATCATTACAAGCACAAGAAAAATAAAACACTGCCAGGGAAATGTGGAAATACTCCTTCCCTCACTGTCCCCCTCCCATCCCACAAACATACCATCTAAAACCAAACCAAAACAGTGGAGTGAAGTACATTTCAGGAAGTAGTCCTGGAGCAGTGGCAGGTTTAAAGACTGATATCACTGAAAAATACAGGTTTCCAGCTTTCCAATATAATGCAGCACTTGCTTCTAACCCTGACAGGTCCTAAAATAGTGGATGAATTATGACATTATGTGTGAAAAAAGGTACTTTATTTATTGTGTAGAGGTTTCTAACATTTATTAGCTATCACCTTTCTCTTCCAAGGAGACCTGTACAGTCGGACTCATGGTAATTAAGGCAGCCTGGCTTCATAGGGGCTGTCTTAATTGACGTAAGTATGAAAAATAGTCCACCAAATGTTTAAAATATTTTGAAATATCGTTTTTAGTCAAAACATTTGGCATTAAGAATGTTTTGGCATTAAAGTGTGATATAAAGGTGTGATATAAAGGTTTTATGGATGCTCATTGTGAAGCCCAACATGACTCACATATAGGTTCGCCACACGTGAGTAATGCAGCCATCCCAAATTCATGCCAATAAAATCTTTGTATTGTACCATGGCAGAGAGAGAAAGGCTAATTTGATACTTAAGGTAGAGAGTTAGGAATCACGGGATCTGATTTTTTCCCTTTTGTTCTGCCACAGATTTCCTGTATAACACAAGCAAGCCATTGGGGGATAATGATACTGATGAATCTCAAAGGATGTCACAAGACTTAATTCATTAATATTTGTAAAGTGCTTTGAGATCCGATGGAAGATGCTCTCTCTGTGCAAGGTATTATTTTATGATTCGATGTTTCGACGTGCACAACACCAGTGGGAACATAATCTATAAGCTTTATAACCTATGCGTTATGTACCCACTTGGACAGTACACTTAGATAATTTAAAACAGTTTTATTTTAAGAAGATTCACAGCAGAGGATGACTAGGCCATTCTGAATACTCCCTTTTCCTTCCCCTTATATTATATATACACCATGCTTTTTGTCTTACATTACGTATTTTTATTTTCTTTCTAAACTCCTGATATTTTCATTCTTTTTTCCTAAATTGAAATAAAATCTAGTTCAAGCTGAACCAAATAGCCTGTGTTGATGTTACCTTTATCTGTATTGTCTGTAAACAAAATATAACATAAGGCACAAGAGGACAGTAGGAGGTCATTTCACTGATTGTTTTATGTAGACAGCCATGCAGCATGCTACACTTACTGGACCAGGTACTGACCCCTTCACTTACATTGAGTAGCACCTCACTCAATAAGTAGCCCTATAGAAGCCATGGGGCTATTCATGGAGTCAGGTTTTAGGACTGTCTTTTTGTTCTGTGTTTGTACAGCGCATAGTGCTACGGGGGCCTAGTCCATGACTAGGGCTACTATTTACTAGTGTAATACAAATAAATAAACAAATAATAATTCAGTGTGGGCAAAGATCTTGGAATCTGGCCTTCAGCATTTCTTGCTTCCATTTTTTTATTTAAGAACGAAGATCTACAAGAAATGGCAGATACGTGCATCTACTGAGGGCTTTTGGCAAGTCAGAATAGCTTTTCAGTGCAAGGGGGGGGAAATAGATTCACGAAGTAGAATGTGACTCGTGGAGTGTTTTTTGTACAACACCTTGCCAGTAATAACATGTCTTCCAGTCATAGTAATGATCTTTTAGCCTAAAGTGAATAATTCTTGCAAACAGAGGGGTGGGAGGGGGAATGATGACCTTTTTACATTCTTTCCAACAGAAGTAAAAGAATAATTATGGGAGTTCTGCTTCAGCTGGGAATATTGGACTAATTCACATGTTGTTATTTTAAAATGAACTGCTAATATTTTTAATTAGCTTATTCATTTCTCCTGGGAACACATTGTTAATTCAAGGAAGTGGTGTTTGTATAGTTCTTTTTAGACTGGACATCAGGCAGACTCATGGACAATGGTGAGTTTGGCTTTTCAGATGTAGACTTCGGGTGGCTATGGCCCAGGTCCTCAAAGAGGTAGGCACCTAATACCTTTGTTTGTGTGTCTTAGAGCAATTGTCTTGCCTTGAGAACATGAGGTTAGGCAGATGCCTCTGACCTTCATTGTAATCCCCTGTAAGGGAATGAGAAAGAACAATGAATATGACCGTCTTTTTAATGCCCATCTCTTTCTACTCCTTCATTGTAGCTGAAGACATCATTCCTGGATGGAGTGAGGAAGCTGAAAGCTGCTCTAAGCATTGTCTGCCAGACAGTTTAGCCAGCCCACTGTTCTGTGCTTTCTTAAACTGCTCTCTGGACCTATTTCTGATTTAAAACTCAGCTCCAATCCCGCCCCTGGATCGTTGTGGGTGGACTCTGATGCCTGGCGGAGCCCCTTGAAGTCAATGACTGGATGATGTAAGCTCTATAAACAGAGGGTCACAAATTGACAGTGAATGTTTGTAATTGCTCAGCAGAGCTATGATGTGAATAACAAAAGGAGCTTTTCAAAATGGCCATGAGAACAAGCCCATTGTGAAGACCCTGGCGCAGATTTAGTTGTGCTTGTTTTCCCCGCCGCTTTTGCTTCCTGAAAACAGTCTTGTAAATAGACACTCATTCTCTCAAATGTTTGCAAATAAAAGATATTGCAGTCACCAGCAGAGTGAGTTACTGTGCTTTACACACAACAGGTGACATTCACCTGAGGTGTGGAGGGCCAAAACAAGGTTCTCGGCACTACTGAATCCCCATTTACAACATATGCAGAAGGTCTGCTGACAGTGACCATACCCTGTATGCATCATGGAAAGAAAATGCATTGGTTCTGCATAGGCCGACAGACCAGTTGGAGGTGAGGGGCAGGCTGGAAGAGGAGTTCTTGATCCACATTTATACAGTAGCTCCAGTAATTGTTCAGTTGGCATACGGGGTCGGTGGCCATTATTCTAGCCCAGCGGCAGAAGGCTGGTCCTAGGTTGGGGAGATAGATTTCACCTCCCCAGACTTTACCCACATAGAGCCTGAGACTCGTTGCAGGTGGAGTAGATTTCACCCAGTACTATCGATCATCTCTTTTAAAGCTCCTTTCTCTCAGCTCTAGTAAAAACACTTTTCCAATTTCAGTTATCAACCTTGTTCTGTTTCCCTTCCATGGGACAGACAATATACGAACATTTAATTAGTTGGTGGAACCAAACAGTAATAGGAGCCATCTCAAGTTTGCCTTTTCTTCATCTCTTGACAGTAATAGGACTTATCCTCAGTAGTCAGGATACATTTGTTATTAAGCAGCTCATTTTTATGGTGTGTATGTACTAGAGGAGAGCAGAGTCTCAGATTGTCTGTATATATGTGCCACAGGAGACAAAACGCTTTTGTACTGATATGCACAGATGATGAATATGGTAATGTTTATTTGCTACTATGCTTCTTAAAGGTATTAGTCATCAACTCTGTCCTGAACTTTCCTTTTTTATGTGTAACATCAAAGTCAAGGTTTAAAGCACTCTACCCTTTTCTTGAGAACCGTACTCTCGAGTGTTTCTGTTTCTTGTTTTGCTTTGTGGTCACTAACCACAGGAGAAATTTGTCTTTTTTACATACGCTGGAAATAATTTACTGCCCTTAGAAATATTAAACCACAAAAAAATACCTACATTAAACTAACGTTAAGGGTCTGCCTAAAACCCACAAAAAGCCAGGAAATTGAGAGTTAAAGCTGAAACTCTGATCTGATACTCCATCCTTAATTTACCTCGTAGTGACTAGGTACAGCTGGTGTCTCAAGCCAGTGAGTGAATGGTGTCGTGTAGCCCACCGTGTATCTTCTGCAACACCTAAACACAACAGGATAAGTTAAATAAATATTTACTTTTCATAGCTCAAGTATACTCTGGAGTAAGATTGCGAAGCACGCACTCTCGGCAGCCACCGTTAACTCCAAGAGTAGCTGCGGTAGCATCCTTAGCCAGCTACATGGTTTTGACCAGTGGATTTGCCCATTTGCAGATACACAGGCTCCATTCCAAATCCTGCCTCTGTGAGATGGACAGAGATCTGCAGCTCATTCCCAGAGATTCATTGCACTCAGGAAGTCAGCAATCCCCCTACATGGTCTACCCATGCCGTGTTATGTCCTGTGCTGGTTCCACTGCATTTTGGATGTTCTACAATCCTGCTGCACCTGGGAAATTCACACATTAAGGTCTGATCTAGCACATCACATACATAACCTGCAAGAATATGTACAATCAAGCCAGATGTGTACTGGGTGTGCACACGTCACGCCTCACTATTCTGGAAACATATGGAGAGTCAGTGGGATATAAGGGCCAACCCAAAACAAACTGCCATAAATCCACTCTTCAGCCTGTGGAGTTGTATGGATCAGGTGGGGAATGCATGGTAATGAATCCTGTGCTCTGAAGGACAAATCTCAGTTGTCTGTGCTCCCAGGGCGCTTTACCTTGCCTCCTGTCCCACAGCCAGGGAGATGTGTCTGGCCTTGCGGTCCCTTTAGGAATTGCTCCAACTTACTGACAAGACAGTCAATTATTGTTAAAAGGGAAGGACTGATCCCACTGTGGCTTCTCATCTGTTTTGCTTTTCGATGAGAGCTGCATTTCCTACATAATCTATGTCATTTGCCCACCAAAATGACAACAAATGGCAGGTTCCTGGTTGATTGTTATTTAGTCTCGTGTTACATTTGTGATTTACTGCTAGACTGAGCCATTAGGCAAAGCTCAAGTAAGAAGGGGCAGGGAACTGCTCTGCCCTGAGCAGCTTTGGGAAGGAAAGCTAGACTGGTGCTCATCTCACTTAGCAGAATAGCCCTCCCTTGCTCGATCTCTTGGTCCAGGTGTAGTGTGCACTGCAACTCCTGCACTCTGGATACACAGCCATATGAGCGGTGGAGAGAGCCAGTGAGTGTGTGGAGCCTTGCTCTTTGGCCACCCTTGCTCACTGCCCAGAGTAGTTGGTGAGGAAGAAACCAGGACCAAAGTTGCACCCATTCAAGGTGCAAAGGGAAGAATTGTGTGGGAGAGGAGTGTCTCTGAGAACAACATTTTTTTGGTCTGTTTTGGGGGTCATGCAGCTTACACACCAGTCCATGCTCAGAGCCATGCCTAAAAGCACCAGCTAATCTTGAATCTTTACAGTTCAGTTCAGAATGATCTGCGGCAGGGGTTCTGAACTTGTGGGAGAGGAGGGTCATGACCAGGTGTCACGAGTTGCAACCACCCTCCCTTTCCCATGGTGCTCAAAGGGAAAGAAATCCTGGGTTGACTGGCTAGATGGAAACGTGATTTCTGTTATGAAAATGATTGAACCCCACTAGTCTATTACCTGGGTTTCACTGTCTCAAACAGGATTAGCCAAAAGGCACATGTATGGCCCCAATCCTGCTTCCAGTGAAGTCAATGGCAAAACTCCTGTCACTGGCATTAAGCTTTGTCCAGTGCAGTGGAATTTTATAATGCTACAGTGCTAATTATGGCTATTTAATGCATGATGTGAAGGGAGTGGGAGGGTTGGTAAGGTATGTACTCAATATCAAATAATTCAAATTACACTATGTTCTACCCCAGATGCATTACCTTCTATAATACATGAAGCCACTAATAATGTTACCCTGCCCCTCCAAAGTTTGGAAAGCTGATCTCAGTTCCAGAGAGGACACCAAGCTGTTGACTCTCTGGGTTCTAACTTTGTACTGTACACAGATAACAGGGCTTATGAACAGATCACCCTTTTAACTCTTCCCGCTAGCATTATCCCGTGGGCTTGTTTTTTTAAAGCTTTTGAGAGGCAATAATCCTAAATACCTCGCATGGAAATGATAAACTGCCTGTTGTGCCTTTACTTTGACCGAGTTCTCCTGCAGAGTATCATGTTTAAATAAATTGCCATTGAGTGCAGCAAGCAACACAATCATGCACATTCAACTGGAGCCTTTTGATCATATTCTGCAATGCAATCAAGACTCACATGAGGATTCAAGCACACACCAACCTCATTCTGTGCTAAATAGGTGCTAGGGAAAAAGGAGTATTAATTGTGGATTATGACTAATTGGCTGATGCATTATAGTACATCTGTACACATAGAACCTTAAACTAGTTACATATAGTACTATATAATTGCAAAGGGATCATATTCACCGTGCTGTACTACAAATGTATGGTCACTCACAGCTGAAAGATTATTAACATAGTTTTTTGTTCTGTCTGAGATAAAAAAAGGACTGGCGGCTTTTAATCCACAAGGCACATTAGGGTCACCAATTGGGAATTGCTAACTGATGGATTAATTGAGGAAACTTATGGATGCTGTTGAACTTCAGCCAATAATTTAGCCGATGGCTTTAAGTAGAGGCAACAGATGTGGAGTGGAACCTTTCAAGGAATGTACTGCATTGGTAGAGTGGTATCTCTGCTCTCATTTAAATTACAAATAGGGAAAAAAATACAGTGAGAACATGAGAACTGATGCTGTCTGAAAATATTACCTGCTTGACAAAGATGAGCAGTTTGGAGAACAAATTCTTTACCTGATCACATGGAGATAGGCTCTTCCAGAGATAATAGCCATGCCTCCCTGTTTGTCTGCCTTGCATAAATTTCTTGGTGCATTTCTTCTACATTGTCCCTTATGAATGGTGTGCCTCCCTGAATTGATCTGTAAGGTCACTATTCTCTCCTACTTCTCATCAGGACCCACTTCTTCCAGTCTGCATACAAGAAATTAGCCAAATAATGCTTGCTTAGTTGAGGGGCATTTGGAGAAAATGTTGATGTTTCTTTAATGTTTCTTGAAATGGATAAATTTTGATGCCATGTTTTATTGTTTCTCCACCCTTTCTTTGTATGTTGTTTGTCTTCTGAAGCTGTACGCTTTTCACATCAGGCTATGGGTGAATTCATTGGCATTGAAATCCCATTGAAATAAGTGGCAAAACTCCCCTTGACTTTAAAGGGGCCAAGGTTTCACTCTGTGTCTGAACAGCATCAAGCATTACAGGGATGCCATGATAGTACAAATAAAATAGTAATAATGGACCCAATTCTACCACCTTTATCCACATCAAGTAGGACTATACTGTTGGAGGGTGCTGGATGTGGGCATGCAGAAAACCTTTCTGGCTTCGTCCTTTGGGATGTCTGTAAGAAAAGACATAGGAGGGGAAATTCTGCCATTTCTGTTCTTATTCAGAAGGGGACAAGAAAGATTGTGTATTCACAAAGCCCTGCCTTGTTGCTCTTCAGCGAAACAGATCTCACTCAGCCTCTTCCTCCTCTCACACTGGGAAAGGGAAATTGAGGAGGAAAAATTCCCTAGTTAGCCCAGCCTGGCTCTTGTTTTCCTTCATTAAAAGCAATGGGCCAAACTTAGCCTGGGCATAAATGGGTGCAGCTCCATTGACTTCACATACATTGTGCCAGGACTCCCTCCCAGCAACGTGTAATCAGCTCTAACTGAAGGGATAACAATAGCTTTGCTTTGTGCAGAACCAACAAACAATCGTTTCCTGTGATGGCTACACACCGCTTTAAATATTTAGAACAGAACGCATGACATGGCAAGACTTCCCTGATAAATGGTATTTTTCAATCTTCATTTATGCGTGTGCTTGCTCTGTTCTGGGGGTTGTTTGTTAAGAAAATTCCAACAGCATATAATAGGCCCCCTCTGTCAAGCAGCCCTGATTCCCCAGCTCCCAGTGTAACCTTTACTATGGGACACAATCCAGCTCCCATTGACATTAATGGGACTTTTGCCATCGATTTCAATAGGAGCAGGATCAGACTACTGTGTGCAACTTGAAGCCCTACCTTCAAAGCTGAGGAAAGCAAATGGTCTTTTGGAAATACATGTTAACTTGACTTCATCTGTGTTTGGTTTCAGGAATGATCAGCAAAAAATTCCTGTGGTCCACGGAAAAGGTACATTTAGTGTCAGAGTTGTAGCATCTCTATATCCTGCTATCAACTCCAAGACAAAGGAGAAATAGTTGAAAGTAAATTCTTTTGTGCTTCTTATTGGTGGGGAGGAAGGAGTAAAATAGCTTGATCTTTTCTTATCCTAAGAGAGATGTATTTAAATGTCTCTGTCGCTGAAGGCTATTTGGCAGTTTTGGGCCAGGTGCCCACATTGTTAAATTTACATTTGTTCTTAGACTTAAAGAGGGTTATTTCATATTTGAAATATTATCCACTATTTCTTGAGCCTCCTGAGAAGCTTTTGTTAGACTGTCTGAGTGCTGTTTTGCAGGTAATAATTCTGCTGCATCTCTCCAGCAGTGAGGTCATTTTCTTTTTAATCTTTATTGCATTTTTCTGGAAATTCTTAGCAAATCGGATCAATTCCCTTGTCTCTCTCTGTGGTTCTGGGAAAGCTTCTTCATTTCTCGCTACATCTTATGAAATGCTTGTCATCCACAATGGACCTGTAATTGCACGTTCTATGTATGGTAGGTATTTATATGAGCACCTCACAATCTTTAATATATTTATCCTCAAAGCAATTCTGTGAGTTAGGGAAGCGCTATTATCCCCCTTTCACAAATGAGGAACTCAGGGACACTGGGTTGGATTTTTAAGTATTCAGGCATGTAAATAGGCAGATGGGTGCCTAGTGGGATTTCCAAAAGTACCAAAGTAAGTTAGGAGCCTAAACTGTTCAGGAGCTTTTGAAACTCCCACTAGGTGCACATCTACATTTTTAGGCACCTAAATACCTTTGAAAATTTGGCCCTAAGTCACACAGGTCTCCTGTGGCAGAGCAAGGATTCGAATGCAGGCTGAGCAAGTGCCAGCCTTGTGCCTAACCACTAGACCATCCTTCCACATGGAAGCATGAGTGCTTAACTTGGACATCCATGTTGTAAAAGGCCACTTGTGCACAACTGCTGGTACACTGGTGTACCTGGTCAGTGGTTTAGTAGCTACCCTGTATGCTGCATTGGCTCACATGGTCCTTCCCATCCCCTTCTCAAGTCTGCCTGCAGAGCAGGACAAAACCATTGTGTTTGGGTGGAAACGGATGTGACAGGGCCTGAGCAGAGACTCTTCATGTGATGGATGCCAGAACTGGCTGCTATTAGCTGCAACTCCATCTTTACTTCACCCGCACATTAAAACTAACTGCCCCAGTCCAGTAAAGCATTTAACTTTAAGCATGTGAGCAATGCTGTTGATTTCATTGGCTGGCTGAGACTACTAACGTGTTTAAAGTTACATTCAAATGGGTTGCTGGCTCAGGGCCTTACTTCTGATGGGGAACAAAATATACATGAGCATGTTACATTTCCCAGATCACAGAAACGGATACACAGATCCAGGGCTCCTCGCTGAGCCACCAGCTAGAAGGCTTCCTATAGCCAGCTGGGACAAGCTGTCAAGTCTGCAGTCATATGAAGGGAACCCAGGACAGTGTGCATGTTGAGTGAAGGTGTCTGTTCTAAAACAATGGGACTAAATGGTTTTAGTTACAGTTTGATGGCTGCACAGAGGCCTCTACACTGCTAGTGCTAGCTCTGGACCTGCTGATGGCAACCCCCACACCTCAGTAGCTTTAAAAACAATTACATCGATTTCTCGTGGTGAACCCTGCTCTTCTGAACTGGGGCTTGTATAACCTCAGACTTCCCAGACTGCATCTGTGGCATGGTTTGTTTTTTTCTGAGGTGCTTCATCTGTATTACTGGGGAAGTTAACAATAGTCCTTTACCAAATGATCATAAAGAAAACTTCCTGAATTTAAAAGAATCCAAAGAGGAAAAAGCTTTATGGCTCTGCCAACCCCATTCCTGCCAGCGCCAGAGCTGTGGCTAGTGGAGAATACACCTTGTGCAGAGAGAAAAAGCACATCTTCCCTGGCCGGGCCACCCTCCTTCAGGTTTCCCACTTCCAGATGTGCAAATATGAAGCTTCAGAGTCCGATACCCTTGATCAGATTGAGTAGTTTCTTGCTCCACCATTAATCCACGTGATTTATCACCCATGAACTAAGCTATTGCACGTGTATGGAAATCTGGCCCTATCATTAGCTCTAGGACTTCTGATGGTGGCGATAGAGATGTACCCCAGCATTGTGCTACTTGTTTGTAAGGGAACTTTTGTTTGTAAGGACTGGCCAATCCACACAGGAAAACATTTGCATACAGGAAAAAAAAAACCCAGCCAGCCAACCAACCAAACAAAAAAGCAGCACATACTGAAGAATTCACCTGCAAATTTAGCTTCTGAATCTGGGATATCAGTGGTGGTCAGCTGTGATATCATAAACAAATCCACTTCAGATGACAAAGCCTTTGCTATATCAATGCAATAAACAGAATAAAAGGGAAATGCAGACTTGTACAAAAACAAAGATTTACACTTTCCCCAGCTCTCTGCCAGCTGACAAAAACTCTCCTCTAACTGCTTTTTGGAGATTCCTGCTGCTACATCTATCATGCATCTGGCTAAATTTGGCGGGCAATAACTGTCTTTTCCCCCTTGATGTCAGTGATGCTAGAAACTTTCTGGAAACTCAGTTTAAGGAAAGGACTCTCTCGGGTGAAACAGGTGTTGAGGATGAATCATTTCACTTGACAACTTATATCCCTGTAACCCTGTCTGGGAAAGCTGGATGCAAACAAGGAATAACACAATCCTAACTTCATTTTTTGTTGTTTGCTGCCTGCAGGCTGATTATTTTGCTGTCTCGTAATATTTCCATACCAAACAAGTAGTGCCATGAAGAAGTGTCTCTTTTTGCTTGTGGTAATACATATACAAGGGTTAAACTAAGGGGGTTTTAGGGCAGGATGGATCCCATCATCTGCTAAAAGCTTCCTTTCTTCTCCCTGGCTTGAGTAAATAGTGATCCTTCATAACACCCCTTCTTACTGGAACTGGTAGAAATGCCCCTCTTGTTTCAATCTAGTTTAATCACTGTATATGCATACAATGTTAGATTGTGTGGGTACACAAGAATGTGGCTTCTCTTGTACCCCAACACTGGGGCTGAGTATGATCACAGTCCTGGGACTCACCTATACAAGGGTAGTGCAGCTTCTGGTGCCAGTTGATTTAAGGAGGCCAGAAAAAGGCAGGATCATGGCCCTATCCCGCCTCTGCCTCTGCCAGCTGTAGTGCACCTTTTTAAACGGTGGCATGAAAGCCACATTCTAACTATGCATAACCAGCGCCTAACATGGCATGATCCAGGCGACAGTAGACAGCATCCAGGAGTATTTAGATTGTGTGTGTGTGTGTTTAGCATCTAAGGGAGGTTAGAACTTTTTTAAGGATTTATTTTCAATTTTGGGGAGAAGCCGCTGAAGTTTTTCTCAAAATTTGTAACCGACCGAGACAAGCGTGGCCCCCCCTGTACTGGGATTCTGCCGAAGAGCTTTCTTTTTCACTGGGTCGCTTTTGGGAGCTACAGTGCTGCATATTTTGCCACAGAGCTGTTATGCTTTTGATCAGTTGCTTGCATGGCAAAGAATTTTATTAAATCACACTCTAGCAGGCCTGAAGCTTTCTTGGCCCATCCCAGATGTTTGCTGGGAAATGCTCCTCCTTGGGGGAATTCAGTTTGATAATAGCACAATCATCCTAGCTTCAGCTACAATAACCGGCAGTGTTATGCTCTGTTCAGAGCTATCGTTTGATCTATATTTAGCAGGCCAGATTCACCCTCCCAGAAACGGGGGTTGCAATTTATGCTCCTGCCCCTCCCCCCCCCAACACCCCATGGAGCAGCTGCACTAGATAAGGGATTCATTCCACATGAGAGCAGATCATGGAGCTATTATCGCCCGTCCCCTAGGCTTCTGATGGGGGAGGAGAGCTGTACATTTTAACCTGGGCTCTTTAGGGGCCCTTCCTGTGGAGGCTGTTTGGGAGTGACACAGAGTGAGAGCATCTCCCAGCTAGCTTGGACTTCCCCAGTCCTCTGCCAGCCCCATCCCATTTTGATGCTGTGTACAAGCCCCTTAGCAGAGTTAGTGCTGCGGGGAGCTTGCACCATTGTGCTTCTGCTCCAGGTGGACTTTCTGCCACTTCGAGCCCAGAATGTAGTGACTTCTGGCTTGGAGCCATGCAACCCCAGGAGTCAATCTGGGTGTGTTTCTCTTAATCGCCTTCAAAACATTGCCAGCCTGAGCCCCAATCTCAACAGGAATGATATGCAATGTTAGGTGTGGCATTTCGCCTTTCAAGGACAGATTACTGTAACACGTTGGATCTGCCACAACATGTCATTGACCATTGGCTGAGACTATGTCATGCTGCTGTGGTGCTCTTACTAGCTGTTGGTGATTCAGTCAGATTACTCCACTAGAGGTGTGCCAGTAGGAGAGAAATTAAGAGGTGTGCAAGCAGAGCTGTGCAAGAGAACTGGAAATGTGATGTGGGCCGCAGCGCAGATCTAACACCAGATCACCCGCCTCTATTTGCTGGAAGGATGGGTGAGGATAGTAGCATCATATGATGGAATACAGAATTAGCAGGTATATAAGATACATGGTAGAATTAAGGCTGGCTTTGGAGCTTTACCTGGAAATGCCATGGTCTTTAGGGGATAGATCCTGGCTCCTTGTTGCAGCTGCTTTGGGTTTGGCTTAGCTGGTACCCCAAGTATTCCCCCAACGTAGGGGAAAACCCTGGATTAGCTGATTTAAGGCCACCTTCTCCTGGCCTCCAGTATATGGGATATTTCAGGAGAAGGAACTGCACTCTGGTGCTTTCCAGGTGCTGCAGCGGATTCTAAGTGGCCGTTACAGCTGAGTGTAAGTTGAAGTTTCTCTGAGGTTGCTCTAACTCATGTTGGGTGCCAAATTGGCTCTTGAATTTGGAGATAAACAAAGACCACATACAAAGATCTTTACCCCAACCGTCTCTCTGCCCTGCACCAAACAGAGCTCTGTCAGACCAGAAGATTGAGACAGTTATGTTTAAAATATCAACTTTAAACTTACAATAACAATGGGGGTTTTTTTGTTGTCAGTTTTTTTTTGGGGGGGGGGGAGGGGGGCGTGTTTTTGTCTCTAGGATTTTCATGTGATTTGAATAAAAAAAACCTGCCTGGATCTCTTAATCAGATAATGTAAAGTCTTATTATTCTCCTTTTTGCCATGTGGCATGCATTCCAAGAAGCTTGGAAGTCACATGAATGGAGCGTGGATAGTGAATAAAGGTCGGTGATGACATATAAAGGGGGGGGGAGTTGTCAACATGAACAAATTGGATGTATTTTCCCTTCTGAAAACGTTCCCAAAATATATGTGCATAGGTTAAAAGCTTGAGAGAAGAAAGCAAACGATCCAGCACACTTTGTTTCTAATATCTGGCTTTAAAAGCAGATCCAGACGTTGGCCAAAGAAAGTATATAAATTCTGGGTGCTATTCAGTGGGAGGTAAGAGTCCTTTTTGGATTCATAACTCAAACTGAAAACCATCACTCATGGAATCTACTCCATTTTGTGAAAAACATTCTTTCCAGCTCTTATTTTCCAAAACAATATTTAAAAAAGCTCTATCCAGACCATTTTCTATTTACACACCCAGATCCAGATGGATGGATCTGAAGCAGAAGTGGAACTAGTGAGCAACTGTTACATAGCACCAGAGCTAAGGGGCAGCTTGAACTATCTTGATTTGGGCCATAGCTTTGCTTTCCTGTCCTTAGGAATTTGTGTAAGTAAATTTAAAGAGTCTGTTATGTTTATTTTGGAAAATGGAGTTGAAAAGAATTAGTTTTCACTAAAAAGGAGGGCATTCTGGGAACTATTGTTTTCATCAGATAATGTTTTTCTTGGCCAAATTTAAGTAACACAATAAGCGTGGGCACAACTCTTAGCATCACCTCACACTATAGCCACTGTATTTATTTAATTAAAATTGCTACTTTATGGGCTATTCATTAAAGTGAGCAACAAGGAAAACCACCACCCCATTGCCAGAGACAACAGACACTTATGGGAATTTGGTAAAATTTTGTGAGTGATATTTTGGCACAAATGTAGGCGAGTTCTCTTCTAGTTTCAAGCTTTAAAATTTCCATGGGCAATTTTCTTTCTTCTTCTTCTTCTTCTTCTTTTTTTTTTTTTTTAAATTCCCATTCTTTTTGGCCTCACTAATTCCAGAAATCAGTACAAGTCAGAAAGATTTCATATATTTGAGGTATTAAATTCAGGCTTTTAAATTGTATCATAGGTAAAGATAATCTCTGGGCCAAGAGGAATATATATGAAATGCTGGCAAAAGCTGGAGAAGTTTCTCAGCACAGTTCTATGGAATATAAATTTAACAGAATACTCAGTGATATTATATATAGTAAACTGCTTTGCAGCCATATTTATAATGGATGAAAAAATGGAATTACATGAGGTGAAGTCCTGGCCCCACTGATATCAATGGCAAAATTCCCATTGATTGCAGTAGGGCCAAAATTTCACTACGAGGGAGATCCCCAGCTGGCTTTGACTTTGACAATTTACACCAGTTTAGGCTCTACCCCCTATAGTTTAGATACCGAGATGGTACAGATAACACATTCATTAATGTAGTATATATAGCTAGAGATAGATAGATTATATAGACTACTTTAGCACTCTGGATCCCCAAATAAATTACATTAATGTGGATAGCTAACCTAAATATGCTTATGGTAAGCTGGTATTTAGCCAATAATTCCCAGGTTAATTTGCTTCATTTACAAGAGAAAAACCAATTTTTCTAACTGCCAGACCTGCAAACTCAGTTTTGGACCTTAAAGTCAAGCTGTTATTTCTTGCACATGAATCATATGTAACTGTAATAAAGAGTCAGCAACAGAAATGCAGAGCTAAATGATGGCCCCTTTACTTCCAATTTGAGGTATTACTTATAGAATAGTTACTTCCACGAGTTGTCCCACTAACTCCAATAAGATAGCTAGCGGGCTGCTGACCAGAATAAGGGATACTTTAGGGGTTCCCTAAAGCAACGATTTTGTCGATATTGCTTGAAGCAGCGTAGACTGCAGCTCTGTCTCCCACAGATTTGTTGCTTCTCCAGCGCTGATAGGAATACATACTTTTCAGAGTAGAACAATTTAAAACCAATTCAGCAAAAACAGTTTCCCTTCAGAACACTTCAGGCTGGCTCCCTAATCAGAAGAGATTAAAAACTGTATTTTTTTTTCAAGTTACAACAATTTCTACAGAACATCCAGGTGGATTTCTGTTCTGTTATCCTCACACTCCCTACTCACCTCATAATGCACTTAATGTCCTCACCTTCAGCTTACACTTTTAGAAACAGGTTCTCAGTAATTCATTTATGAAGCAACATTTGTACAAATGGAAAATGGTTCAAATCTGAAGTCTGCTCTTCAGATTTACTGCAGTACATTACTGCAGCCAACCACAATACGTCTTGAGGCAAAATAATGCATGGAGATATAAACAATAAAAAACACAAATCTGGCACATCTGGGAATATCATATTATAGAGGGCACACGCTAATTAGACATGATGAAGAAAGCAGACAGAAAACTGAGACAATAATGATGATGGTGAGACAGAGTGTATAATGCAAGTAACACAGTGACAGAAATAGGGCAATGGACAAAAACAGAAATACAAACAGTACTTCAGTTCCTATTTGTTACATTCCCATAAAAACTCACATTATACATATTAAGAGAAAACACTTTCTCCTCTTCTATACACAAAGAGCACGCTTACTTGTAGATACAAATAGACAGCATATTAGACACCTTAGGACATTACTTGGGAAAATATATAGCATATAAAATTTCACTGACTGCTACATTCAGTAGTGGCTAAGTCTTTCAATAACCAGACACCATGGGAAAGATAGATATCTGCAGCATTTGGAGGTTCAGCCCTCCAGTCATTTGGGGCTTGATCCAAAATCCATTGAAGTAACTGGCATAAGACTTCCATTAACTTCAGTGTGCTTTGGATCAGGCCCTGGGCATATTATATGTGAGCAATACTGTCTCTCTAACAGTAATTCTGCAGGCTCTTACTCTGCCAAGGAGCCCTGTTGAAGTCTATGAGATTGTTTGCATGAGCATGGAAGCTTCCGTTCATCACACTGACGGCATTCAAGAAATGAATAAATACATAATAAGAATAATGTTGGTTACAGAGATGTACTAGCATTGCAGGTAACAGCAATACCCTTAAACACGCTTTTCACTTTTCTCTCCTTACTTGTTTTGATTTATCTGATACCCGTGTCTGCGGCAACCATTTTGAAAATTGCTTGTGCAGCTGCCTGCTGCCTGCTCCCTGTGTTTGCTTATATGCTTTTTCACCAGTCGCAAAGTGAATGGGTGGAGCTCAGCATCAAGATCCGTGTTCAAATACAGAGCAAGCTGTAGATTTCTTGGATTGTATGAAGACTGTGTTGCTACGGCTCAGAGCCTCAAAGATATTTAGACAGCTAACTCCCATTGATGTCAATGGAACTTAGGTAAGAACATAAGAATGGCCACACAGGGTCAGACCAATGGTCCATCTAACCCAGTATCCTCTCTTCCAATAGTAGCCAGTGCCAAATGCTTCAGAGAGAATGAAGAGAATCGGGCAGTTATTGAGTAATCCATCCCGTCATCCAGTCCAGCTTCTCACTTTGTCAGAGGTTTAGGGACACCCAGAGCACGGAGTTACATCCCTGACCATCTTGGCAAATAGCCATTAATGGACCTATCCTCCAGGAATTTAACTAATTGTGTTTTGAGCCCAGCTATAATTTTGGCCTCCACCACATCCCCAGGCAACAAGTTCCACAGTTAGACTGTGTGTCGTATGAAGAAGTATTTCCTTATGTTTCTTGTAAACCTGCTGCCTATTAATTACATTAGGTGACCCCTGACTCTTGTGTTACGTGAAGGAGTAAATAACACTTCCCTATTCACTTTCTCCACACCAGTCACGATTTTATAGGTTTCTACCATATTTCCCCCCTTAGTGATCTCTTTTCTAAGATGAACAGTCCCAGTCTTTTTAATCTCTCCTCATGTGGAAGTTGTTCTATACTTGTAATCATTTTGTTGCCCTTTTCTATATTTTTTCCAGTTCTAATATATCTTTTTTGAGATGGGGCAACCAGAACTGTAGGTGTTGAAGGTGTGGTGTGAAAGTATTGAAGGTGTGGGCATACCATGCAACAGCACTGGAACCTCAGTAGAAGTTGGGGGGACACAAGGCCCTGCCCTTCTGTGTGGCCCTGGCCTCTGCTTCTCTTCCCCTGAGGTGTCGCCTCCTGGCCAGGCAGGAAGCCTGAGCCAGGCCGTGATAAGAGCCGCCCTGGGAGCCTGGGCCACTGTGGGGAGTCCTGGACCCTCCATCTGCCCTGGGCGAGGGGCCAGGGTGCCTGAGAGCAGCCCCTGGCCTCTGTCCCCCACCCCTGGGGTTCACCTGGGGTGGAACTGGAAGCATTTTCAAAGAATGCTCCATGGAACGCCTGGACTTTAATTTCTTACCTCCCATTCTAAATTTGGCCTCCAGGACCTCTCTCCTACCATTGCCTGTGCTATTGGTATATACCTGTACCACAACCACTAGCTCCTCCCCAGTACTGCACACAAGCCTGTTTAGATGTCTCAAGAGATCCGCACCCTTCACACCCAGCAGGCAATTCACCCGATGATCACAAACCCAATTATCTATATTTCTAAGAATCAAATCCCCCATTACTGTTACCTGACTTTTCTGAATATCTGGGCTTCCTTCTCCTGTAAGAGAGAGTATACCATGACATCATCTGGAGGGGGAGCCCCAACTATGGGATCGTTTCCCTCTACTCCACTTTCCCTTTCCCAAAGACCTTGATCCTCCTCAACAGTACAAAGGCTATCAGACTGAGGTGAGACCGCTCAGTTATGTCCTGGAAAGTCTCATCTGTGTATCTCTGTCCCTCTTAGCTCCTCAAGTTCAGCCACTCTGTTCTCAAAAGCCTGCATTCGATCACCGAGGGCCATGAGTTGCTTGCACTGAATGCACCAATATACCACCTGCCCACGGTGTAGGTAATCATACATGCTGCAGTCAGTGCAATAAACTGGATAGCCCCCACTCTGCTGCTGGATTTCTGCTCCGCCTTCACCTGGAGAACTCCCTTGCAAAACTGTCCTGTTTGCTGCTCCTCTGCTTGCTTATAAGCTGGCTTTTTAAACCCCTTCTCTCCGAGTTAGACCCACACCCATGTCAAGGGATCCTAAAGGGATTAAGGATCAAAGCATAGTGGGCTAGAGCCTCATTAGGAAGCTCTCAGCCTTCCTAGCAGACTGCTAGGATCAGCACACAGCCACCAAAACAGTCTATACTATAAACTTAAATCAAGGAGGCAGGGGGCAAGCAAGCACAAAACAAACAAACTGACAAGCAACACATTCAGGTAACTAAATACCTCTAAAGATCTGGGCCTAAATCACCAAAGATGTGCAATATATGTAGATTTATAGCTCTAGTATCGCCTAAAGCAGTGCAGTGTCAGATGTGCAGTGTTAGATCATCAGGAAGGGAGGTTTTAGAGTCAGGGTCTTCTAGTTTGGGGAGGGGGCACCCACAGGGAATATGTTCTAGCTTACCTTCATTTCTGGTGCATGCAGCTAGCAGAATAAGGATAAGTGAAAATTGCTTAGGTTGATTACTCTATAAAGGTAAAAAGTAGGTATTTTCTTCACCAATATATGTATTTGTTGGTAAAATATACATCAAGATAACTGCACAAATACTTTCCTCATTTGTATAGTTTACAGCCACAGGCTCTAATTGATCTTTGCCCCCAGGTCCCTTTGCATCAGCTATCATTGATGGTAAGAGGCTGGAAAGCAAGTGCAAGGACCCTTCGCAGTGAATACCATCGGTGCAGGGGATGTCTCCACAAAGCACAGAATTGGTCCTGCCACAGGAGAAGTCCCAGGGCAAATCAGGGTGAGCAGGGTATGCATTAATTGTTTCTAGGGTGTTCATCTTAGTCTGCCCTAGCATCCAAAGCAGCCCCCTCCCACACACTGCATCATGACTGGGAAGACGCAAACCCTCCTACCTCTCTGCCTGTAAGGCCTCAGAGCTGGTTCAAGGATGACTCTTTCTTGGAGATCAGGAGATGGAGCAGCTAATCAAGTCATCCACAATGGGAAAAGAAAGTTACTCATAAAAACAAAAAAACCAGGCAATTCTCCTAGTCTTCATGTGTGGCAGAAGGAGGTGGAATGAAAGGGAAATACAATACTTTGGTGTATTAAAAGAAGTAATTTTAAGCTGGTGCTAAATTGAGGCAAAAGGCATAATGCCTAACTGAAACTATAGTTCCCCAATTTTGGAATTATCTTTGATGAAATGCAGCCAAATCCCCACTGACTTCAAAGGGAACAGGAATTGGCCCACCCTCATTATGTAGTTGTTAAGAAACTAAATTTATTTTAGCACCAGATATGACAACCTTCTGTTTGTGATGGCTCTCCATAGAAGAAATTCCCGTAATAATAAGAGCTGACTTTGGTATTTCCATTCTAGTGAAAGTACTAGACACAGTCTACATAGTTCAAATTGTGCTTAAGTCATTAAAAAAAAAACCCAGGATACCACACCCAGTTCATAAACCAAGGATTCTTAACAAGCTACTCTTTTAGGCACTCAGAATGATTTTCACTGCGAATATTGGTTGCTAGAAAGCAGGCCTGAGACTCCTGAGATTTACTGTTGCAACATTGTGCAATATTTTCAGAGTTTGAATATAGCGAATTGCTGGAATCATTTGAACATATTTTTGCTGCTGTTACTATTGAGATGTTGCCATAAATAAAGCATGGTATAAAATGATAAACTAACTGTTGCTAATTTTAGTTAAGGAAGTTTTGTTAAGGATATAACAGCAAAAACACACATTACGTATATACATAATACTGCCCTTTTCCAGCTTTCTCACTGAAATGGTGGGGCTGAGACGCTGAATGGCAGCAGTCTGAAGCCAATAGAAGACACAGTGTCCAACATAGTTTAATAGAGTTCCAATGTAGTGTTTTATAAACATGCAGCCTGTTGGCAAATTAATCTGGCATGATGATCCGGTAAAGAGTTACTTGAAAAGGTAAATAGACATAAAAGCACCTGAAAAAAGTGAGCCTTGTAAATAGTATTTACACAACTGCTTCCTGAAAAGATGTCACTTGGGCTTCTCCAGAGCTCTCTTCTGGGTTTTTTTGGTGTGTGCTTAAAGTTCTCACACATTTCCCCAGCCAAAGCATAGCTTAAAGCCATTTTAGTACTGCAATTTGAGGGATGCCATAACATTAAATTACACCCACTTAAATAATTACATCTCTTTAGCTACAAATGATAAAATAAACGTATCATGTTTAGTGCACGCACTTTACATGCATTCATACAGCAGTTTACACACAACAACTTTCCCAAAGTAAAAGGGGTAAACCCTTTTAGAAATCTTTACCATAATGCTAACATATTTTATTGTGGGAAACAATAGCTTAAAAGAGCCAAAGTTTTGGTGGAAAAATAAACTAAATCAAATGGGACCAAGCTAGAGATAAAAGGACAAATTTCAGTCAACATATCCTTTATTTTCATTCGTAACCTCAGTTAA
Organism: Emydura macquarii macquarii; assembly: GCF_026122565.2. NCBI lineage: Eukaryota > Metazoa > Chordata > Testudines > Chelidae > Emydura > Emydura macquarii. The sequence goes on from NW_027132559.1 coordinate 21,946,352, forward strand.
ATGTTCAAGGGGATCTGATTGTTTAATTATGCTGTCTGTTGACTTCACAAGTTTCACCATATCTTTGCTCTTTCAGGGCACAAAAGACTTTGTCTCTCATGCAACTTAATGTTTGGGATCATCATGCATTTTACTGAAATCTGACAGATACTGAAAATCTGAGTGGTGAGAGGGAAGTATATGGATAATTGGATGCCTGGCTGTCGATAACAGATTTCTTGGTGTGTCTGGTGTGGTTGGTGGATCTGTGGAGGTAAGTCTATTAATTTATGTGTTTCTTATATATAGTCATTTGTAAGGTTCCATTGCTGAAGCTGATCATGGTGTCCAGGAATTTGCTGCTGGTGTGGGAGTGTTCTAGAAGGAGTTTATTGGCTGGGTGGTGGTGGTTGAAGTTGCGGTGGAAATCTATGAGGGGAGTTAGGCCCTCTGTCCAGAGGATGAAAATATCATTGATGTACCTGAGGTATAGTGTTGGTTTTGTGGTGCATTTTTCCTCCCAGAAATTCTTCCTCAAGGTGGCCCATGACAAGGTTGACATATTGAGGCACAATCCTAATACCCATGGTTGTTCCCATGGTTTGGACAAAGTGCTTGTTGTTAAATGTGAACAAGGGCATGCACGGGGACAGGGGGCAAGCAGTGGCATGGGCCTTCCCCAATATTCATCTAAAAATATACATTTCTGCTCCAGCCCTGGACCCACCTCTGGCTGCTGCTCTAGTCCCAGCCGCTGATTACTGTTCGCTGCCCCAGCCTGGCCACTGCTCCAGCCTGGCCTCAGCCCCAGTCCCACCCTCCCCCTCCCTCTGCTGACCCAAACCTCGGCCGCTACTCTAACATGCCCCTCCAAAAGCAGTTACATTTAAGTTTCTGCGCATGTCCCTGAACGTGAATGTGCTGTGGGTGAGGATGAAATGGATGAGTTTGGCAACCTCTTTAGGGTGGATAGTCAAGCATTGTACATTATCTTGTAGGTATTTGAGGCAGACAGTGAGGCTGTTATGGTGAAGGATGTAGGTGTATAGAGAGTGACATCCAGGGTGGTAAGAATGGTGTTCTGGGGTGGAGGAGGAGGTTGTTGAAGCTGTGGCATTTCTGGAGGAAGTCGGTATTGTCTTCAAGAAAATGCCCTTTGTGTGGTGAGTGGTTTGAGGATGGTTTCTATAAGTTTTGATATAAGAGTAAGTAAGAGTAAGTATGTAAGAGTGCCATGACCAAGATAGGATGGGGCTGCCTGGGTTCCTTTGTTCATATATCTTGGGAAGTATGAAGAATGTTCCTGCAGTAGGTTCGTGGGGGATGAGGATGTAGAGTTTTTTTTGACATTGTTAAGGGAAAGGGTTTGATGGTAACTTTAATTTCCTGTGTGAATCACAGTGATGGGGTCTTCTTTAGTAGGTGGTATCAAAGAGTTGTCTGGTGGCATTGTTGACATAATCATCATGATTAATTATTTTTCATTATTATTACTTATTATTTCCTTGGAGTATATCTTCCTCTCTATGTGTGGACACAGCTCCCATTATCCTTAGCCGTTCTCCTAAAAACACATGAATATTATGGAGAAATTACTGTGTCATCACAGTTATGGTTTGCAGCCTTATTTTTAGTCCTATAACTTGACTCCTCCTATGCGCCCCCTTTTCTCTGGGCCTTCAGAAACCCTTTTACCGCCTGTACCTGGAACTCGAGCTCAGCTGGTCAGGCAGCACCATCTCCTTGCACAACAATCCAAGCTTGCCTCTGGACTGGTTGGATGCCCTTTTGCAATCCACACACAGGGTTAATGACTCATTCCTGGTTGTGTCTGGCAGAGTATCTGCCTTTCCCCACAGATTCCCCCCCAGCTCCTCCTCTAACAGGGGATCATTCCAAGAAAATACTGCAAGATGAACTTTGCAGAATTTCCTGGACTCTTTGATTCTCAACCCTAGTGTTTTACCACAAGACAGCAAGAAATTTCTTTTGGAGAGGCTTGGTCTGAGGCACCAGCTTGTACATAATATGGGAGGCTTAAACAAATGGCATCCTGAGAAATATACAAGAAAAAGGAAGGCTAAACAGCTAGAAACAGGCATGCAGAGGGAATTCTTAGAAATCAGCATCCTACAAAGAGACAGGGTTTTCCAAAGCTCCTACAGTCCTGATCTCATTTCCAGAATCAACAGTCATCACTAGGGCCTTGCACTACTGTCTAGTATGTTGTGGTGGTGCATGTAGTTTGTGTCTTGTATGACTTGTGTCTATGTATTGCACCTTTAAGAGTAAATGCTGCCTTTCTGCAGGGGCATTCCTGATAAAACAGTTCAAGATGTTCACAGTTCACAGCTGCTGTTATATTGTGAGGTCTCTGATGGAGACCTTACCTTCTGATTGTCTTCTTGCTCTCAATGCAAAATAAAGGCCCTTTCTGACTGAAAGGATATAGTTGCACTTTGTGGATGAAAAAACAAACAGTCCTGATTTTAGTTTGCACAATATTTGTATGCAATTTATGGGCAGGGGAAGATCAGGGACCAAACTGTGGCTCCAAGGGAGAAGTAACCTGCACCAGTCTTTTTACCATATCTGCATCAGATATGCTGTTCAAGATGTTATGGGGGCAGCAATGTGGCTGGGCCTGTTCTCCATTAATATTCATGTACTTCCCGCTCACTGTTGCCAACTATCATGATTTTTTCAGAAGTCTTGCAATATTTAGCATCTATTTAAGCCCAAGCTCCTGGAGTCACTTTATGAAGTGAGAAACTCAGCTTTATTTAAAACAACGACAACAACAACAAAAAAGCTACTAGCTGTAATGGCTGCAGAGGAAAGCTTGAAAATGGAAACTCTGAAAGGCTCATAAATCAGAAGGCCAAATAAATAAACAATTTTAAATATTTCATTATTTTTAAGTCACTCTTGTGATTTTGGGGGAGGAACCTGACTCATGACTGTTGAATGCTTTGGGTTTGCAATACTGCTCACCTGTGCAGATGCAGTTAGAGGCCCTACAGAGGCTGCTTACCCCCCAGCCCCCACACCATTGTGATGCATGATATGGGAAAGCAGAACAGGGGGAGTAAGGCAAGTGACAGCCTTGCCCAATTCTGTAATTATATGAAAGGATGGCGCTGAGTCAATTTCCTTTCAAATCCCCATGTGCACTGATAGCAACACGGGAGAGACCTGAAGTGGTTTGGTTGTCATTATTAAAAACAAAGGAAGTATTTAATTGTCTTTGTTCTTCATTACCAAAATTCAAACTAAGCCTTATCAGCTTGTCTAATAAACTGAAGGAATGATCTAATTCAATATAATTAATTCATTTTGTACACAGCCGAAAGAGGGTTTGTTTTGGTTTTCCTGGAGGTACTGCTAAAAAGGTGGTAGTTAGAAAAAAACCAGAAAACTACTGGATATGATTAATAAAAATTCCATGTCCAAAAGCATTTTTTTCAATGTTCCAGTTAGTAGTTGGCTACCTTTGCTTTACACATCCTAGAGACCAAAGGGGCTCAAAAGGGGGAGTTAAAATTAGAGGAAGAGGAACAATCAGTGTCTAAACAAACACATCTAAAGACCCATCTGACTATATTGGGGAGGAAGGACGGTCTAGTGGCTTAACTGGGAATTAGATTAGATTTCAGGACTGGGACTCAGGAGTTTCCTGGATCAGCCACAGACTAACCTTGAACAAGTCCTTTAACTCACCCTATTCCCCATCTGTAAAATGAAGATAATACTTCCGTGCCTCATAGGTGTGGTGACGATAAAAATCTATTAGCAATTGTGAGGCACTTGGGCCTAGATTCTCAATGGAATGAGGAATCTAACTCACATTAAAATCAATTGGAGTTAGGTGCCTAAATACCACTGAGGGTCTGGGCCTTGGATTCTACCATCATGAGGGCCACATAAAATAGATAGATCAACATGATCCAGTTTCTTTGGTCAAATAAGAGTGATTTTAATGGTGACATCATGGCCATTCTGCTATTCAAAACAAAACAAACTACAGGGAATATGAGCGAAGCAACTCCTACTGGTGCAGAACACCAGGTGAGAGCTGGTGCACACTGCCATGAGATAATGTCTGCTTCACTACAATGATCTAAAAATGAGGGAATAAACGTGATCTGTGTGCATGGGGTGTTAGGGCAGAGGGAGTTGCAGGGGGAAGTGGGATTCCCTCACAAAGGCCCAAATTCTGCCTCATTTACCCTGCCCTGTGTAACACCACTGGCACCAAAAATTCCTATCAAGGTGTTTGAATAGAAGTAGGTGTAAGTGTGGATTGTTTGACTCATTCTGTCCCCTCTCAGTCGTGCTGTCACTATAGCACTGCTATTAGGTGAGCAGGGCAAAGAGCGGTGATGAATATGGTACTAAATAACAATCTTTCAAAAATGTTGGGAGCTGCCCAGTCTGTGATCTTTCCTTCTAGGAATCAAAAAGAATGTTGTCCCCATGCAGCTATGTACTTGCTTACTGTATCCTAGCCACATGGGGGCCCATTTAGAGGATCAGTAAATCTCTTTTACATCCCTTTTGGCCATGGTTAGCTACACCCAGGAATAGCAAGTCCTCAAAGGGGAGGTTTGAGGTAGATGATGATTCGAGGGCCAGTACCATCTACTCCTTATCTTCATCAAACTGACATAGAAAGACCCACTCCTAAGAAAAGGAAAGGGATGCCATCATGAGTAAATACCCCAAGTGCCTGTCTACCAGCACCAAGAGGATTCAGAAGGAATTGATTAACATCACCTTAGATCCACATCACAACTACAATGCAGGCCTCAAAGGCGACATCAGCAGCATCAGGATACGCCTACGAAGGTGGAGTTTTCTTCCGAGGCATCATATTTACACCAGAATGTTCCTTAAAAGACCCAAAGTTTACGTTTTAGACAAGAGTCCATCACTGTGATTATACCAGTCAAGGAGTGATGTGCCTGGATACCCCAAAAGACAACTGGAGAGCAGAACTATTTCTTAAATTCTCATCTCCACTTCCTACAGATTGCAATGCTGCTGCTTCCATGGCTGGAACTATTATTTCTCAGTATGGGCCTAATCCAACAACCCTTAAGTTCTCAGCTGGAAATGTTTTTCAAGAGGTCACCTGAAACCATAAAAAGGAAGGGCAAACACTCCAAAACACCTCTTCCCTCTCTCTCCCTGTCCATTCCATTCTTTGCACCTCAGAAGACAAACAAAGCAGCAGTTGGACTCTGGGGGAGGAGTCCAGTAATGTTGGAAGCATGTGATGAGAAACTTTCCTTTGAATCGAATATAGTTTGTTAAGTTTTAGGCACTAGAAAGCATTTTATCTTTATTTTTCTTGTAACCATTTCTGACTTTTATGCCTCATTGCTTGTACTCACTTAAAATCTCTCTCTTTGTAGTTAATAAACTTGTTTTATCTAGTCCAGTGTGTTTAACTTAAAGTGTCTGGATAACTCTATTTAAGGTGGTGAACTAGTGTATGTTATTCCCTTAAAGGAATAACGTACTTAATATATTTGGATTGTCCAGGAGATGATTGAGCAGTACAAGACATACATTTCTTGGGGAAAATACAGAACTGGAAGTGTGTTGGGGGTCGGTGGGATGTCACACCTGCTTCAAAGAACATAAAATTAATGTTCCTAAAATGGTGTTTTCTGTGAGTAAAGACATCATGAATTAAAAGGCTGATATTCTGGAGCCTTTTCAATGTAAAAGCAGTTGTTGTCGTTAGTTATTAATAGCTTATAATGACTAATTTAGTTATTATAATGTGTACCACGTGCTGAGTGTTTGCATGTATATGAGATGAGGGATTCCCTGCCTCAGGGAGCTCACAGGGCAGAAAGACAGAGTGATATCTGCACAAAACATTGGAGCACATAACCAGCTCAGCCACATATGGAATATGGAACCTCATCCTGGCCTTGTAACTGGGTTTACTCACAATCTGGCCCCCAGGCAGAGCCAACCCCCACATTGACCCCAGACAAAGTGCGTTGAGCATGGAATGTCACACAGGATCCTACACACCTCTCACTCCAAGCATCCAGGCTGCCTGTGGGGAAGGTGAAATAACGCACAGTGTGTAATGAGGGGAAAAATCCTTCTCTGCTCTGCCACACACACACACAAAGATGACTAATTTAATAATCACAGCATCCCCAGACATTTGGTGTCACTTCACTCTGGTTGGAAGGGAGGGAAAAACAAGGGATCAAATACGAGTGCCCAATGTGGACATCTACTCCAACCCTTGAAGGGCTATTCATCTCCTCCTCCGAGGAGAAAGTGGTGAAACAGCTCCCTCCATCTCTTGCAAAGCAGCCAACGGATTGCCATTTCCGGAAACGAAAGGCAACCAGGAGGAACCCCAGGGGAGGTAGGAAGGAACTCAGTCCCAGCCAAAGAAGGATCTCAGGAGTGTCTTTACCTCTGCCAGTCCATCAGAGCTCATCTCTTTTTCAGACAGGGGGCATTTCTGCGGCTAGTTCATTTCCAAACAGAATTGGTGTTTGTTTGAAGTTCCTCAGAAGTTTGGTATGTCAGAAGTAGTCCCAGGGGAGATGGGCTAATGCACAGCATGCAGATGAGCCAGCGAAAGGTGACTGATGAATGAAATTTATCACATACCCAGCAATTTTTCATATGGATATCACAAACTACAGACAACCAGAGAAGCAGATAGATGAGTCAGAAGCTGTTTAGGGGTATGGAACATAGTTTTTTAATATGCCATGTAAATTACAGGGTTACAAATATAAGTGTTATATATTCACAATATATTGAAAAGGGCAGATTTTTTTCCTCATCAGGATGATTAAAAAGCAAAAAGACTGAATTCTGAAGAACTAGTTGAAACTGAAATAAAGCATTTTTTTAAAAAAATGGCCTCTGAAATGACACCTGCAGAACCACCATTTGTTTAGGCAAACAGGGATTTACATTTGCAAATCAGATAGTTGTGCACCCAACTACCCATTTTTATGCCAAGTTTTCCAATTTTGTGAGCACAAAATGCCACACGCAGGAGCAGATTTTATAGGCCCAAATTCAGAGGCCACTTTTGATTATGTGAATATGATGAAAACTTATTCCAAGTTAAATATGACTTTTTTGAAACTTATTCCACCCTTTTCTTTAGTCCTTAATGAAAACTAGCATCCTATCATACAATAGTAAGCCCTAATATTGTAATAACACAGTAGTACACTGTAGCGTTGGAGGTTATTACTGTACTATGCTGTACAATTCTTTCCCAAAAGGAGTAGGTTCTGAATAGCTTTCAAAACAGTGTTTGTGATAGTACATCTTTCAATGGGGGAGGATTGGGCTCATTGCATTTTCTGCAACACCTCAGAACAATGAGCCAAATTAAGTACAGAATATGAGCTTGGTTTTTCAGCCTTAACTCTGAGTTTCTTTTGCCGTATGTGGGTTTTAGTCTGACATATAACATTACTTTTACATTAACGTTTGCGGTTCAGTTTTTTATGCACTCCAGCTTCATCACACTCAACTCTTTATGTTTTATTAGTCAGATTCCTCTGATTCAACCAGGGTGGCAAGTTCAGATGCTGAACTTCTATTTAATCCAGATTTTTAATAACAGGAAACCCTTCCTTCCCCCTCCCCCCCCCCCCGCCCCCCTCTCCCCCAAAAAAGACAGAGTAGAGTATCAAACAATCTTATTTCAAATAGCCTTTATTCACACGAGTACAAGATAAATAGCCAAATAATTATACATAACGCAAGACAAAAGGAATTTTTACAACTTGATTGAAGACTACTTACACCAGTCCAATGTCTATATATCTACAACCAACGAATTTTTGGAGCACAATACTACTCAAAGTCACCCAATGGATGCTTTCAGATACAAAAACGTATCAGGAATAATAATGATCCACCGGTGCCTTTTAGTTGTACAGCAATATTAATATTAACCTTTTATTCTAGAACAGTTTTGCACATTGGTGATGATCCCATTGCTTTCGAAACAGGTTTGGTAACTTATATTTTTCTCAGTAGCTCCTACTTTAATGAAACTGGAAAGACAAATGACAGATGAAACTTTTGGTGCACAGAGCCAAACATGCCACTTCTATTATAGAAACAGATAGTAAACGACAATTTAAAATAAAAATTGACATTTCAACAGTGCATCTTTAGACCAGAGAAAAAAAGCAGCATTGTTGACACACACAGCAACAAGCTTGTTCTGAAAGTTTTAACAACAAATGTACTAGGTGTTGCTTTTTGCTGTCCAACTGCATCCTTATTTTAAAACGTTAGGTTCAACAGGTAGTTTAACACTGCAATAAATAAAGCAGCAAGGGCAATGGGTATGGAGAGGTTCTTCAGTCAAAATAGCATTCTTTTTATAGGGCTGATTCAAAGCCCATTGAAATCAATAGAAAGCTTCCCATTGGTGTCAAATGTGTTTTGGGATAGATCTAGTTAAGGTAGAAATGGTACTTCATGTTAGAAATGGATCCAATCTGTTCAGTTCAGATCTGAATCTGATTCTGAACTTTTCCAAAGTTCAGGCGTATTTGGATTCAGAGTGTAAGTTTGGATCCAGCGCCGCTTAATGAACCTCATCCAAAGCATGTTGAAGTCAGTAGGAGACTTTCCATGGTCTTCAGTGGACTTTGGATCAGGCCACACACAACTTTGCTATTGCAGATGTGCATACAGGCATCGAATATCCAGAAATATCATAGGGAGTATCTTCAAATTAAGGAAAAGCATTTGGAGATTTAGCAAAGAAGAATCACCTCTCAGATAATATAGTGACAGTGCTCCTAGGGTTTATGGTTCATATTTCTCTGGACCTTATGCACACTCCAAGTAGTATATGACTTGACCCATAGTGTTACATAATTAACATTCAGCTATTAAACCTGAGCAGCCGCAAATGAGCAGAATAATTTATAAATTGTCATAAAATGCTGAGCTGCAGAATCCAGCTCTATGAGGAGGGATTTGAGAGTATATGCAGTATTAGCTAGTTTTTTGGGCGTTTTTTTTGCTTTTCTCTTGTGGTGTGCTACTTACTAGTGCCTAAAACTTCACTTCTGCTGAGCTGGTAGCAAGATGCCATGGAACAAAAATCCCTTTTGGACCAAATGAAAATATTACATTGCTAGTCCCAAAATGGGTCATTTCTGAGGTTAGAGAGGAATGTTAGTTTCAAAGTCACAAGTTCTTTCTTTCTTTCTTTCCTTTTTTTTTTTTTTGACAATCTGCAGACAGACAGAGAAATCAAACTAATAAAATACTGACTCCAGTTTGGATCTGTTACAAAACTAAGAATTTAATTGCAAATAAAGAAGACTGTTTATTCTGCAAGAAGTGACAGAGATAAGCTATTCTTATTCTCACATCAAGCACAGAGGCTTCTGTCAGACCTACCAGATTTTGGTTTTTGTACTCTGCAAATAAAAGTATAGTTAAAATGAAAAACAAAATAAGTGAAGTGAAAAAAGTAAAAGTTTAAGAAATAATGAAATACCAAAACCATTTCAAATCCAGGTAGCAGAGGGCTGAGTTAAGATAAATCCTTTCCCAGCTGGTTCCCCCCATGTACATATTCTCTTTTACTTCCATAGGGAGCCTGTAAAAAACAAAAACAAAAACAAAAATCCCCCCCCCCGCACCTCAGAGTGGTTCACAAGGCCCTATGGGTGACCTTCTAAAATACACTGTTAGGTCTTTGGAAGGACCACTGGAGCAGAACCTATTATTTCTCTCTAGTTTTATGTTAGACGGCATCTCTCCTAGGGGCGAAAGAGATGACTATATGGGTCACGTTTTAAGGGCAGTGCACCTCTTTTTCTTTTTTTTTTGGAAGGGGAAAGAAATTTTCAGAGGCATAGATGGCAGTTAGGCATCTTGCTCTACAAGTTAATGGGAGTTCGGTGCCTAATTGACATTTGTGCCTTTGGAAATCTTCTCCTTGGTTCCTAGTGCCAGACAAATTGCCCTGAAAGTGTTTAGCTGTATGTCTACACAAACTAGTCTATCTCCAATACTTGGTCTCTACAGTACCTCTGAAGTTGGCTGCAACACAACCTTTCTAATATTTCATCTCCAGTTATGCTGCCCAGCTTTTAAAGGAGTCTGTACACAGACAAGATATCTGCAGCGGGAAAAAAACAAAAAAACCCAAGATATTACAGACAGAATAATTTTGCCACTTTATCCATCTAGCTGTGTTTCATTGTTTGTTTGTTTTGTTTCAATGTATAAGATCTGTTTTTATTCTCTATTAGTTTTATACAAGTCAAGTCAGTGGATTTTTTCAGGTTTGATTGCCTCAAACTAGTTTCCTCACTTTCATGGTAAGTATAATTAAGCAGATACGCAAGGAAAGGATCAATCTGTCAGCCCTCACATTGGCCAAATTTCTGTGGACTTGGATTACTTTTGTGGGAATATAGCCTGAGTAAGGACTGCAGAATCAGGCTCATATCGGCTGCGAATTGTACTAAAACAAATTAGTACATGTATGCTTCCCACAAGAAAAGTTTGTGACCCACAGGATACATTGAGTTATTAGCAGTTGAATATTTGTTGTTATTTCCACCCCAGTCCAGGTACAGGTACTGTAGTAGAGAAAAACAAGTTGGTCTTGAAATTGTGCTACATGCTACCCCATCTGGTTTTTCAGATACAGGGGCTTTGAATCACTATGAGTTTCTATTCTGAATTTCCTGCAAGGTCTCCCACCTGAACCAGGGGTTTACACCTATGGAACTGGTGGGGAGCGCTTGTCCCCAAAACTTCCTGAAATTCTGACTTCCACAGTGGATAGGAGAATCACATGGAGGTCCAGGGCTGCTGTATAACTCCTTTTACTCCACCTTCTCCATGACATCATGGCTCCCACAGGAATGGAAGGTAATTTATGTCTCATCATATGACTATTGAGGTACACATTTTCAGAAATAACCTAATTTGGTGAGCCTCATTTTTTTGGTGGCCAACTTTATGCATTTGGGGGCCTGATTTTCAAAAGTGCCAAACACGTCCAACTCAAGCTCGAGTCAATGGGAGCGCCGAGTCTGCTGTTCCTCTATCAATCAGTTCTTAAGTGTCTAAACTTGGAGACTGAAAATTAGGGAACACTTTTGAAAATTTGGGCTTGATTTCAGTTAAAAACGAGTGTTTTTAAGTGTCCATGTGTGTGATTCTTGACCAAGAGATATGGCTAAAACCTGTGCTTAAATGGGAGAGAGAGTCTAACAGCATCCCATGGGGAGCTATTGTTGGCAATAAAAATTAAAAAACAAAGTGAGAAGAAAACAGCAGCAAGTGAAACTGCCCTCTCAGAAAGCACTGGTTTGTTTTAAAGACAGTGTTGATATTCTCCATAAGCCTCAGTCATGTCCCAGAGGGCTATACTGTGTCTTGTAATGGTATAAACAAAAAACAATGGTGCTCTGAACTTGCAAATACAGGGCCCCATCCTCCCATTGAAATCAATGAGAGTTTTGCTATTGACTTCAGTGGGAACAAGAGCCCGCAAAAATGTTCATCTGTAATTAATCCTATGTGTAGTTTATCTGCACATTTGCTAAGCCAAATGATTCTAACTGGAACCAACAGTGTACAGTCTCATATATGAATGTCTGTCTATATGAAAGCATGAATGTGTGATTGATTTAATAATGTGTTTTTAATTAAAATGATCTTGGAATTTGTAAAATGATTCCAATTACCCAAGACTGACTTAGCTGATGCATGCACATTTCCCCCACCCTATAAATACAGAGTTAAATTAATATAGGTTAGTAATTCTTATTTGCATATAGGCTAGAAAACGACAAATAGACTTTTCAGGTTGTTTTTAAATCCTCCCAATTATGTATCCAATTAAAATATTACACCATGTTGTTTTAAACCATGACAAACTTTTTAAAATACCCAACCCATCAGCCATGGAATGGTTTTTAATTTCACCAAAGCACAGTTTCTTTGATGAGTACTAGAAAACTGCAGTAACTGACAAATAAGATTGTCATCACAAGCTCCTTTGATAATACAGGACCAAATCCTGATTGTTTTATTCATCTGAATAGTCCCATTCAGATCAATGGACTATATTAATCTTTGGTGTATTTCCATGGCAGAGAATTACAGCTGAATGAATTTAGACTGTTGGACCTATTTGCATAAGTACAAAAAGCAGGAATTAGCTCATAAAAGTGTGGGTAGAATTTTATTTTATTTTAAAAATTAATTAATGGTATATATTCATTTTAACATAACTCTTTCAAAATAAAAAGTCTACTTAATGTTATAGGAAATTACATTCCTTTCAGATTTCTTATTTCAAAGAGTGCCTCAAATTTCCAAGATTTCCAAGAGAGTTTTTGTATGAGTAATAAAAGTCTTTAAAATTAAAATGCTAATTGTAAACAAACCCAAATGCATGAAAAATATAGTCTGACTGCATAACAAAAGAGAATTATATAATTCTATTTGAGTGAAATCTTTCATCTTTGATTTACAGGTTTGAGTCCCCTATAACTGAAACCATATTGTTCCATATCTTTCATATCATTGCATTCCCCCAAATCTTGTTTTAATTAAGGTTTCTTTCAGATTTCTGAATAAAAAGCATGACAGTCTTCACTTATGGCTTTAATATATCCTTTGAGTTTGGAAAAATATAAAAAAAATGAACATCACTTGCTTTCAAAAGCAAAGCCAATTATCAAATACTGCAAGTAGAATTTTTTAAGGTAAGTAAAACATCTCCCAGGGTTCATTAGATGGGGAAGTTGTAAACAAAACAAAACTTGCTGTATCACAATTTGTGTTCATTTAAAGTACTCTACATAAATGCCCTGTTCCCTTTTACCTTCTCTGACAGTAAGGCAACATGTGTAATAGTTTAAGTGTTCATTATCAGCTAAAGGCACAACTCTATGTTACACTCTCAAACATTAATTTAAGGAATTAATGTCACTTTTCAAGGACATTTTGCTACTTTTAAGGATCTAAAATATAGACTAAACCCTTTGGAACTTTTTAAGCAACACTAACTTCTGTGGCTCTGCAGTAAAGAAAATAATCCATTTGCATTCACATGTTGACATGTAAAAAAAGTCTCAACAAATTATCAATGCAGAAACATCTGAGCTTCAAACGAGCTACACACAGATATTTAAGCACTCTATTCTTAAAGTCAGGATGCAAAGCAAACTAAAACAACTTTTGAAAAGCCATCCATTTTTCAGAAACTATTGGAGTCTCTGATGCACATATGCGAAGAGCTACTGTCAACTATGCAGAGTGCAGCACTTAAAACAAGGCAGAAGATCACTCATTTTAGAGAACCTCGATTATGGTGTTATTGATATAAAATTATACATTAAACAGGATATAATTCTAGAAAGAGAGAAAATAAAATAAAGCACCACTAAGCACAGTACTTCGGGGGACTTAAAGTACAGTAAGCAGTGCTTTCTTTTTAGCTAAAATTCCCTCATCTGAATTTACACATCTTTAATTTATCCAAACAAGCATTTGGTACACTGTCTTAAAAAAAGACACGGTTTATGAGCTATCCATTATTTCATTACACTGAACACAAGAAAACAAATTCTATTAACAATTTAACACAGTGTGAAAACAATTACCCAGTAAAAAGTGTTTCAGAATATAAGAAAGAGCGATTCATGGAGTTTCCCCAGAATGTTGCAATTCTTGTAGCAATCAATAATCTATCATGTAGAATCTTTTAATATTTCTATTTCACAATTTATGTCAGTGAGTGGGTCACACAGCATATGAAAAACATGCATTAGGCTTTTTCTCCCAAGCCTGGTTTACTGTAACTTTAGAATTGTAGCGGTTACATTTAAGGAATCTTTAGGGCCCTTTCAAGTCCATCCAAAGAACAAGTGAAGCTGCTGTTCAGAGTTTTGTGCCCAGTGTTTATGTTCCATCTGATCTGTGCCACCCAAGCAGCAGACAAGACATGTCTGAGGGTGCTTTGGGGGGATACACAATGATGTCACACACAGGAAATATCAGGGAGGACTTGGCACTTCACAAGACTGGCTCTTCTTCCATGGGCTCGCCAGCAGTTCTGTAAAAATAAACAGGCAATCAGAATACGGTGCAAGAGTACACAATGACATTGTAGATTTTCATGCATAATCAAAGCTGATTTTTCAGCTCTCTCTGATGTTTATTTGTGTTATTCAGTTATCCATAAATAGAGTTTCTTTCTTAGGAAGTATAAACAAATGTCAAATGGAAAAACATTTTAGATCTAAGCAATCACTGCAAATGTTCCTGTTTATATTAAAATATGTCAGAATATTTTATAACTTTAGGTTAAAAAATGTACATGCTTTGTGTCAGCAGAGTCAAATAATTTAATGAAAAAAATTAGCTGTGATACTTTTATTTTTCTAGCATTTGCAACAAAAAATAAATTACTCTTCTTCAAATGGGACCATACCATTAAAACCAAATAGTTACCATGTAGTTAGCCAAGTTTCTTCCTAGGCTGACATGGCAGTCCTCTGATTTTTTGCTTCTGCACTTTCATATCTACAGGCCTGGCTGCATGCCTGCCTAAAATTTCTAAGACCAAATTCTGAATTTGATTAGCAGGTATCTATTAATAATGTATAATCAGGTTAGGCACCTATCCTTTATTAGAAATCATCTGGGAGACATTCCGCTCAGGCAAAACCAAAATGGGCCGTTAAAGATGCACAGCTGGTGTAAACTGTCTTTGCTCTATGACCAGTTATGTCAGTGGAGGATCTGTCCCAGTATCAGCAGCCACTGTATAAGGGCTTGTCAGAGATTATATTAGAAACCTCATTGTTGAAGGGCTTAAGAATTTGGACATAACCATTTTTTTCCTTAGAAATAATTTGACAAACAATATCTAAGCCTGGAACTTCAATTTAAAAAAAAAAATCAGTTCAAGCTATTTTTTAAATGAGAGGAGGGCTAACCCAAAAAGAGGCATTCACCAGTAAATCTCTCTTAACGTTTGGATTCAATAAAACCTCCCCCAGGAAGTGGAAGCCCATGCAAGCCCTAGAAAATGAATTATTTGGGGTTTGCGTAGCCTTACAAGGAAGCCAAAGAACTTTAACTGAATCTGGACTTTATTTAAAGCTCCTCCAATGAAAATTCAGCAGTGTCTCTTTAAAGGAATTTATGCAGGTTATTAATCCAATCATCAATCACTTTTGGTAGTTTGAAAAAAAATAAAATAAAACAAGTGAGATATGAAAAAAGCAAATGTCTTGTAACGAACTGCTTTCCATAAAGATTTTTACAATGCATTTGGATTATTAATCCATAAAGCACAAATCCTCCCCTTCCCCACGCTGTGGAGGGTCTCATATGCTACGTAAACACTGACGTTCTGCTGCTCCTGGGAGTGGAAAGGGAATGGAATTTATGGGAGCACTGCAGTAGCGTACACCCATGCAGACTGCTCTGTCTAGGTCTGTTTGAAAATGTGGCAGGAGCTGGGCTGGGTAGGCTTGGTGTCTCTATTCCCAGGCAGATTGATTGATCACTGCCACACGTGGAAGGGGGGTATAAACAATGCCTATATGCCTATGTTCTTGGAAATTTTAATGAAAAAAATAGATTCAGTTTTTCACTGGTGTTTTGTAAATGCTCCAATCAGCTCCACAAGCCACAGAAACAGCTGCACAGCCCTTGAGATCACTAGCATATGGCCCACTACTCAGTGTGGTGCACTGAATTCCAGTGATAGGGCATAAAGGCCCCACGGACTCTGTGGTAAATAGGCACTCATCACAACATCTCCAAACAAGTCACCGCTGTATATACAATGTGTATATTCTGGCTAATAGAGAACATGTACAAAAATCAAAGTACAAACAGGCAAATTATCTTAGGATGACTGATTTGTGTGAGAAAGTAGGTGTTTCTGGCATAGGGCTTTCATAGCATTTGCCCTCAAGAATGCAAATCAGTTGCAACGGAAATGGATCCGAGAATAGAAGCTATTCATTTCTGCTTATCTGCAACCATTGGAAGTGAGGAAAGAGCCTCCTAGCATAACCTTTCCACGAGGCTTATCATAGCATTCTGAACTGTCTCACCTGAATTCTGCCTTCTAATCCATCTCCCCAGAGGTTGCTTCTAACATTTCAAATTTAAATGAACAGTTTTAAATAGCTGCCATTTAGTGATATAGATAACAGGCCAGATAAATATAGCCATCTTTCTCCCAATATGAATTCTCCCATATCCCAATTTATCCCTTGCTCCTTAAGAATCAGGATAGGCAGTATTAGGTCCTGTACCAGTGACAGGTTGGTGGCCCATTAGCGTCCTGCCCGTCAGAGCTTCCAACCATTGCAAAAGGGAGATTCCCATCTTTTACTATGTCTACTTAGAGACCTGGAAGGTCACAAAATATCCTACTATAAAGTCATGCTATTTTTATGTAGAGAAAAGTTTTTAGAGAACAGTTTTTAGGGGTTTCTACAATTGTGTTGATTTTAACAGACCAACATCATCTTTCATTTCCATTCATGCAAGCCATTGACTGCAATAGGATTGCAAGGGTTTAGGTGAAAGTAGAATTTGACCATATTTTACATATGTATAACATATGTGTCTCTGTGTGTGTATATATATATATATATATATATATATATATATATATATATAATTGCACACACACAGCCACTTATGTAGATGTGATACCCAAATGCTAAACTGAAAATCCATGTAATTCTTAAATATTATCTTGCAACTTTGATCACTTCACCTGATTTCTCTGCTCATTAATCCATCTTCCTTTGGATTCACCCTCATGTCAGAACCTAGAAACTGACATATGGGAGAGGACTTGAAATCCATCTAGTCCAGTGTCCTGTCTCTGACAGTGACCGGTAGTAGATGCCTTAGAAGAAGGTGAAAGAACTCAACAATAGGAAGGTGTGGGATAATCTGCCCCCCTGCCTCCCAGCACACGCATACACACATAAGGTCTCATCCTTGTCTCTTATAGTTAGAGACTGACTTAGAACCTGAAGAATGAGGTTTAATATCTTTTCCAAATTTTTGTTATTAATAATGATAATGTTGGATATTCTTGATATCCATATAAATATACTATCCCCTTCTGAATCTTGTTAAGTTCTTGGACTCAAATGACTTCGGTGGCAATGTATTCCACAGTTTAATTACATTTCCTTTCTCAGTTTTGAATATTTGTCTTTCAATTTCACGGAATGTCCCTTTGTTCTTGTATTATGACAGGGAGAACTGAAGATCCTGCTCTACCTTCTCCATACCATTCATTGTTTCATACCCTTTATCATCTTCCCTCTAACTCATCTCCTTTCTAAGGTCAAGAGTCCCAATCTTTTCAAACTCTCTTCATATGGGTATTTTTCTGTGCCCTTCTTCATTCTCATCACTATTCTCTGAATCCACTCTAGTTCTGAAATATCTTTTTGGAGATGGGGTGATCAGCACAGCACAGAGTTGCAGATGAGGCTGCACCATCGATTTATATAAGGGCATTATAATATTCTTTGTATTATTCATTATCACAGTCCTTATGCATCCTAACTTCTTGTTTGCTTTTTTGACTACAGCTGCACATACAGCAGGGGTTTTCATTGAGCTGTCTACAATCATCCTTAGATTTTTTTCTTGAGTTGATACCGTTAATTTAGATCCCTGAAGAGTGTATGAGTAATTTAATTTTTCCCTCCAATGGGCATTATTGTGCATATTATCAGCATTGATCTTCATTTGCCATCAAGTTGCTCATTCAGTTAGCTTGTTTAAGTCTCTCTGAAGCTCCATGCAGTCTTCTCTGGTGATAACTAACCTAAATTACTGAGTCAAATTTTGCTACTCACCACTCACCCATTTTCCAGATCATTAATAAATACATTAAGTAACACACTGAACTTACTACAGAACTTTGAGGCACCCTTTGTTAACCTTTGCAATGATGAAAATTACTCTTTGCTTTCTGCCTCCTAGCCAGCTTTTGATGCATTACAATACTTTGACTCTTACCCCATGACTACTTAATTTCTTTAGTATCAGTCAAAGCCTGTTTTAAAGTCTAAACCAATTGTGTCAGCTGTTTTTCTTTATCCACTACTCTACAGAAATGTTCAAAGAATTCTAAGGGATTAGTGTGACATGATTTTCCTTTGCAAAATGCATGCTGGCTAGATCTGAACATGTTATGATCTTCCAGATAGTTTGTTATACTGTTTTTAATGAACCCATGAGCAGCTTCAAACAGTCAAGTTTTCTAAACACAGAAATCAGCCTGCTGAAAAAAAAAAAATTGCTCCTTGTGCTCCCAGATCTGGAATGGAAACATTATTTTAAATGGCTTGTTTCTATATTTCTTTCATTCACTGTTAAAAATACAGGAGAAATAATTTATGTCACTGAAAAAGTGTTTTCCTTGCTTTATAAATTGGAATTACAGATTTCTCAGATCGACATAATCATATTGAGATTAAGAATAGAAATACAAGGTATGTTTCTAAGCAACAGAGAACTGTCAAATGCTCACAGAGCAATGCATTCTAAGGGACAGATTTTCTGTTGCTGTGTGATGTGGCTATTTTATGCCACATGCCCTGCAGAATGTGTCTCTAAACTAGCTCAACTGTGGAAGATCACTACCATGTAAAGGTGATTTTTGGTGTAAGGGCTCTTATCCTTGCCCGGGAGCAGCAGGAAAAGAGAGCCATGGCCAAAGGAAAGGGTTTGGCCAGAATACCTTGTGCCACGCCAATCCTAGACTATGGTTTCAGCCCACTTGGTCTGTTTGTAGCTGGCATAAATTAGAGCAGCTCTACTTTGATGCACGTGGATTAGCCCTGCACAGAGATGACACCAGGGTGAAAAGAGTGCAAAAACCAGCATTATGCACCTTTGCATGTACACCCCCCATGACTGACACTCTATGAAAACACCTGCATCTCAGAATCTGGTCCTTAATCTTGCCAACAGAAATTATAATATGATGAAAATCCCAATCATTAGTTCAGAAACCCCAGAATCCTCTAAAATGGATTTTAATCCAACATCTAAAAATCACATTTCATTTCTCATTTCCACTTGGGTAAAATCTATATCCAGGTAAATCAGGACCATGAAATCAAATTCTCCTAAATATACTCCTAAAATTTATGATGGCTTGCTGTAAAACAATTAAGTACCAGACAGCCTCTGTTCCCTTTTTTAAAAAAAGAAGTAAAAGAATCAAGAAAACCATTGTGCTGAACTTTTTCAAAGCAAAAATCTTTCTGAAAAAACTGTTGGCCACTACAAAGCTCAAATCAGTTAAATGTGTCTCATTTAGGGAATAAGTAGTTATCAACACAAACAACGTGTGGCGGTTAAACATGTTTAGAGGACCATGCCTGTTTATTTAATTGTCTCTGTATTTAAATTTGTATTTGCATCATTCATATTTTCCCTTCTTTTCTATCCATCACATCTCCCTTTTCTATTCTCTTCTGAAGTTTACAATTACATTTCAAAGGTATATTAAAATGCATAGAGCTGTGTTTTAACAAAATAAAACAAGAAAACACCAAGAACAAAAATAGCTTTTTATAAAGTCTGTTTCACTCATCATGTCAGGGCCAATCAAATTGAAACAATTGTCTACTTTGTGTTACATTTAACAAAAGAAAGAAAGAAAGAAAGAAAGAAAGAAAGAAAAAGAAAAATACTTAGAATAGTTCTTAGCCAGGAGCATTTTATCCTTTATTCATCAGTGGTAAATGAGTCAGATATGAGTTGGCCAGAAAAAGAGCTGCTTTACCCAAAATCTGAGTTAAAAATGAGTCATCTCACTCCAAACACCAGTATATCCTCCAACATAACTGGCAAGAGTTTCCTACAAAGAAACTCTCTTGCTGTTGTTCTCTTCATCTGGGGGCCTGGTTCTACACAGCTGAAGTCAATGGGATCTTTACCATTCATTCAGTAAAGCAAGACTGAGCCCTTGGGGTGCCCTTCTTAGAAGCACAGCGCAGAACTTGTAGGCCAGGTCTGGAGGAGGAGGGCAAAATTTAAGCCACCTTTGCATCCTCTCAGGTTGTTCTGAGGGGTGGAAAGGCTTGTAGCATAATTTATACCGTTCTGTGGGCCTGTCTAAATCACAGCACCCTCCCTAGACTGCCATGTGGACTGCAGCACTATGTGCTTTGGCCCTGCCTTCCACATCACCTGGCACATCCCCTATACCAGGGCTTGCCAGGGGATCTTCTGATGGCAGTCTTACAGCTCTCTTTTCAGGGCCAGTTCCAGAGCAACACTCACTCAGCTGAAACTAGAGCTTTTAAGGGCCCTTTACATCTGGCAGGGGTGAGGCTCTCATACTTGGTCTGTAATTGTTATATGTTTTACTGTCCTGTATGGGTCTGTCTCACTGCAGTGTTACTCCAGTTTTATGCTGCTGTGTTTCACAGAAATGAAGGGAGTTAAGATGGTGTAAAACTGGAGTAGTGCAGTGGTAAATCAGGACTTGTGTTTCTAATGCTGCTTGAGAGCTCCTCCAAGCTGGTGCTAAGCATGCTCAGTTCCTCTCAGGAGGCTTCCAGCATCTCAAAGAAAGCAGGGCCTAGAAAGCAGATTTTAGAAGTAACTATTTTCGATTGTCTCTGTTAATAGGAATTGTTGGCGGGTGGGTGGGGGCGGGGCGAGACGGGGAAGAAAGCATGGTGGTCCAAACTGCTGGAGAGACTGGCCATCCTTTTGGTCCAACAGGAAAATACCAAAGTTGTTCCTGTCACTCACTTACGGACAGGCTGGTTTTGGGTGACCACTGTCAGGTTATGAATGTGGTAATGCAATTAGCAATGTATGCATGTGAAGGTTTTATTGTGTGGCTGAAAAACCTATACAGCACCACAAAAGATATTTCAAGTTGAAGCAATTTTTTCACAGAACAATTCATGACAGATTCATCCCTATAACCGTCCAGAACTGATGATGTGTAGTGAACCTGGCAGCCACATGAATTCCATTTGTATACATATCAGTACATCCGTTTTTCTCCCACTCCCTTCTACTGCACTCTAAATTCATTCCACGTCAAGAAGGGGTGGAAATTGCCACAGGTTATCAGTAGTTAGGTGATATATTTACATAGAATTAAGAATATACACTGTTAGCAGAAGTGCTGCTTTATTTAAATGACTATAGAATCAATTATTGTGAGGTGGCTATAGTTTTAGATTAGTGTAGGCTTATAACATGACTTTTAATTACTGATTATTCTAAACTACGTAATTTTATATGCAAAATGAATTACACTTTATTTAAGAGAGCCTAAAAGTTGGCTTTATTTCACCATATTAATTAGTTACCAAACCCTAAATTATAGTCCCTTTGCATTAGCCCCTTACACACATGTGGAAAAGGTTTTTATATCCTTGGCTAAGAAACGAGTGCAATAATTACCAAACTTTTAGATTATAAATATTTGGGTTCATTCCTTAGCTGAGGGTTAATTAACAATGTCATGGATCAAAAATAAGATCGTGGGTATGGACCAACTGTCTGTCACTGAGAGAAGAAAGAGTTCCTTCCTACGCACTTTTGTATTTGTAATAATAACAACAACAATCATCATAATCAGTTATTCAAGTGCAGTTATAATCAGAAAATGATCATGTGAATATTGCATACTTTACTCACTAGATCTGTATCTTTGAGCCACAGCCGCTTACTTTACTGGAAAAACCCAGGTTTTAACTCTTGTGGGAGCTGATATAACGACAGAAGATTCCCTAGTATTCTGCTGGGTTCTGTTGCTGTGCAGGGGGTGCATCACCAGGAAAACAAGGGGGTGCATCATCAGGAAAACTGTCAGCTGAATTCTGATTAAAACAATCAATGCCGAGTTTGAAGGGACTAGAACGCTACCACTCAGCCCACAGGAAGCAACTGCCAGTACATTCAGATCAGTCATGGATCCGTTGGCTACAGTCCCACTGCTCCTTTGGCCCACCCACAACTCCCTCCTCCCCGCGATGCTCCTGTGGAGAGAGCTGTCATGGAGCACAACTTCCCAGAGCACAGGGAGCTGAGGAGTTCCTTTCTATGGCCTCTGTCTCCTGCCCCTTTTTCTCCTGTCTGGTGGAATCTTCTGATTCCACTGCATTTTGGGTCTTTCTCCACTGCAGAGCGGCCAGGAGGGTTTGGCCCTGAAGGAGAATAAATAGGAAACTCCATAATGTCATTTTTACAGAGCAACTTTTCAGACTCCGGCAATTCCTTAAAGAAACACTGTGCTGCATGTGGCATTATTCAATAGACTTTGGTGCTTCATATTGAAATACAGTATGGACAAAAGTGCATTGGCAGTTATTATTCCATTTTATAGAATTGTTAAATTCACATCCAAGTCAGTCTGACTGGATCCGTGTGAAATGCTAGCTGACAGGCAGGGAAAACCAACACTCCCTTAATTTGACGACCTATCTTCATTGTGGAACACTAAATACACTGGGCCTGATTCTCCACTGTCTTACTCCAGTTTTGCACCATGCCACACACTGAAATCAGTGGAGTTACATCAGCATAAAATTGGAGTAACACAGTGGTGATTTCAGTCCATCATTACTAAGTCTGTCTGAAACAGTTTAAATGTATTTTTATAAAGTCAAATCTAAAATAGGTCTGAATGTCCTCTCAGGAGAAGAACATGATCAACTATGCTTTGTCAATTCAGGATTTTTTCACATCAGTATTTTGCTTTTTAATCTAGGTTTTGAGGGGGAGGATGGGTGCATTTAGTAATCCTGTAACAAAGTAAGTAATCCTTAACAAAGATTTATACACACATTTTCAAAGGTCTAATTTAGGGTGACTCTGTGTTTTGGATGCCCAACTCCAGCTACTTTCCTAATGGTCTCAAGTTGGAGAGTCAAAGCCCAAGGCATCCCAAATTAGCAGATACTTTTCAAAATCTGGGTCTAAGAGCCTTCTGGTTCTTACATCACAAGGGTACAAAATGTTGCCATTTGCGTTTCCAGTGGCGTATGCTTACCTGCTGTCTTCCCGAGAAAGAGACTGTGCAACATCCACTGACAGCGAGGCCATAGCAGAGACAGCCTCTGTCTCCTCTCTCTCTTGTTTCTGAGTCTCAGCCAGAGCACAACCCACTGGCACAGGATACGGCTTCACTGACTTCCAGTACTTGCCTAAAAAAAAAAATCACACATCATAATTTATGGGAATTTTAGCTAGCCTGGTGGTATAAGCACAGTAATCACTTAGGTCCAACGCAGAGTGATTCTAAGTTAAAATCACTGCACTGTAAGCAGTTAGTAATTGGGATTTCAAACTGCCGCGATGAATATGTTTCTGGATCTAAGAATGCCAAGTTGGAAAGTGCTCTCATTCCAAGAACTGTGTCACACCCTTCCCCAGAAGGTAATAAACTGAAGGAGTAACACACAACCTAATGAGCTCATGTGATCAGACTGTTGGCTCTATCTATGCTGGGAGAAGGAAGTTCACAGCAGATAGGTCTGATGTTGCTGGACAGTAGGTGCATTTGCGACAAATGGGAATAGAAAAATGAAAATAATTGTGGAAAGCACTCACATAGCACTGGCTTTAAGAGGGGGAGGAGGGGAATGTCAGCAATGCCAGCACGGCTTGCAGTTATGTTGCCAGAACAATCAGGTTTGTTAGTCCTGGATGTTCTTTCTCCTCCAACCTCAGGGTGTGTACTAGAACAATAATTTATTTAAAATGTTCATATATGTACTGGCTTTTGTTGGAATGCTGCTAGGTATTATAAAAAAGAAATGTTTCCGGTTTTTTTCTGTAAAAACACACCAGTGGAATAAAAGTGTGAGAGAGCTGTCAGCCTTCTGCTTGCCACAGAAAAGACTTTGAAGAGTGTCCCAAGTGAAGCAACAAATAATGTGCAGGTGAGTTGGAATGAAAAATAATCACTCACTACTCTGTTATTCAAGAACTGGGGTCAATTAGTGGTAACCAGGTGAACAACTTAAAACTTACATACATATTCCTCATAGTATAATAATCCATAGAATTCTTACTAAATTCCAGGTGGATGCCACCTGGAAACTAAGAGCTGGAAACGGGCTGGAAGGGAGTTTGGGACCAGCACTTATCCAGTGGTTAGCAAAAGGCTTCCAGCAGCTGGGCCAGAGGCGGGGTCAGAGCACTTATCTGGGAATTAGTGGAAGGGTTTCAACAGCTGTGACAGAGGGGGCTCAAGTGGGGGATCTTTTCCAAGGCAGATTTTGGCAGCTGGGAAGTGGGTTGGGTCAAGGTGCTTAGCCATGGGATAGCTGGAGGGTTTCAACAGCTGGCAGGCAGGGCCAGTTGTGGTGCTGTGTATTCTGAACTAAGGGTGTTGAAAATGCCCTCTTTGAGAACATGGCACATAATTATCATTTCAGGCTTTTCAAAAGATGAGCGTTCTAGGTCAAATGAGATGGCAGCTGTCAATAAAGATAGCAACGACCTTATTTAAAATATAATCAAAAGATGAAAGCATGAGTCAATCTGCATAATCGACCGGCAGCATAGCAGGAGTGTGTTTCTTTGATCCCTAGTACTGTGCATGTTTGAATAGTTAGCAGGATCTTTAAATAACAGGGATTTTTGAGGGGCATAAAATCTAAAGTGTATTAAGTATCCTACCAAGTTAAGTTTACATGTAAGAAGCTGGATTTTCCTCCAGAGATATGAGAACCGGGGCTAAAAAAGTGTGTACATAATGCTAAACCAAATGGCTGAGGCCTGGCAAATTCTATAAAAACAAGACAAAAAATATTCTAGAGAGACCATATTCCTTATTCATTAAAATAAAAATTAAAAAAAAAAAAGTTATATAGGCATTCCACAACGTTCTCACAGAACTTATTTACAAAATTAGCCTGTGCAATATACACCCCCTAATTTATGGGCTTAAATGTTCACAAGTGGGTGGGGTTTTTGCTGCAGAAACAGATGTGCGAGAAAATCAAATCTGTTAGCATGGGAATAATACACAGTTTTGCCCATAAAAGAAATGAACCTGTGTACACGGCTGGAGTTTTCAAGGGCTCCTATTCATAAAATAAAATATTAGTAACCAGCCACTACTGTACCACTCTCCTGCAGCAACAATAAAACAGCATCAGAGAGGACTGCTACGTCACACACACTCAAAGAGCTGCCCCCCCGCCCTGACTTTCTTCTAACACTGAAACTCACAACCAAAGTCAAGCATATTAGTTGGCCTGGTGTATACATTTAATTACTCTCCACCCCAATGTGATCATTCATTACCTCCTCCCCTTCCCTTTCCCTACACTCAATTAAAATTGTGAGAGGGGGTCTGCAGGGAGAGGGGAATTGCAGAGCAGGGAAAGGAAGCAGGTGGCAGCATCCAGGTAGCAGTCACAGCACCTCGATACCCCTATCTCAGGATAGAATGTGGAGAACTTTGGGGAGGGAATTTTGAAGCAGTCCCCATTAGGAATTAGGAACAGCATCCAGTTAGCAGAGGGTAGACTCAATGAGTTCATGGACTAAATGCTACCTGATATGACAAGAAAATATGAGATACATTTCTTAAAAACAAAAAGCTGTATCCTATGCAAAGAATCTTTGGAAAATGAGGATTGTAGAATTATTTTTATAAAAAGGAGATGCCTAGGGCCGTGTACAAAAAGCATGTGCAATTTATCACCAATTTTTCATGTGTGGCTACCACAATCAAATGTACAAATTGTGTCTTGGTGTGTTTTCAGCTACCTGATTTGCATGAACAATGTCATGAAGTCATGAATTGTATATGCGTAGTAGTGCATGCAATTGCACAATCACTGTTGCTAGCAGCGCTAAGCAGCCTATGTATTAAAAATCCAGCTCTGTTTGAAACAAAAGCACCTGGGACAAACAGCTCACAACTGACAAAACGGACATTTTCCCTGTCCAAAGCAGGAATGTGAAATTCCACTAATTTTGTTATATTTGCTGATAAGAACATTTTGGAGTTTATGAAGTAGAATGATGTGGGTTGCCTGACCCATACACACACAACTTGTGGCATTGATTACTTCTGAGAATAAACTATGAAACCAAATAAGTAATCTAGGTATGCTTTTGTTTGATGCCTGAAAAAAATGCTCAAATCTCCAATAAGGCAATGGGAACATTTCCCATTCACGAAGGAAATAGTAACAGTGAATGTATATATCATGTATTTTTGTTACAGATGTTTGAAAGCAACCTTCCTTGAAGTATTTGGGCATGTTGTATGTGGCTCAGGCTGACATTTTCCATGTACAAAAAGCTCGGTTGTGAAGTGGTGCCCAAGTGAGTGAGAATGACTTATTTAGAAATACATATTGTATGGCTGTGGGGAATACTACTTCCAATTGTATCATATTACCATAGGTATGTTAGACCATTGTCACAAACAAAGACGTTTATACAAATTCCACTCTGCTTGGAAACCATTTAGATTTTCTCTTTGTCTGATCTAAAATCTGCAATTTCCAGCCTGTTTTTGAAGCAGAGATGAAGCAACGGCAATCCTTGGACTAAACACTGCTCATAGGTTATAACATTTAAATATCTGACATCAGAGCTGCATCACAGAAACATAAGTGTAAGTAAGGTACATGAATTCAGATGCCCTGCTGAAGCATGATTTGTCGGTATTTTGTACTGTCTAGTATTAAATGTTACACATGATGGGATTCCACCACTTCCCTTGGATATTATTCTACATTTCTTAATACATTTCACCCCCATAAGTTGTTCCTGATATTCAGCCTACATTCTCCTTCTTTTAATTTCATCCAGTTGTTTCTCCTGAACTAACTCTCCCATGTAACAATCATGTTAGTTCCTCTCCATCATTAGTGTTTATTCCTTTCAAATATTAGTAGACTGTTATGTCCTCTCTTTCAGTCATCTCTAAACCAAATTATGCAGATTTGGCTCTTTTAAGTCAATTCCCCCAATTACCTCCATCATTAATATGGCTTTTCTCTGAACTCCCTCCATTTTGTCAAGATCTTTCTGGTTATACGCTGTACAGAACTAAATGCAAGATTCAGATCACATCAGAGATATATAGAAAAAGACTATTGCTTCTCTGTTCTGTGATGAATATGGCACCTATGTTATCTTTAACTTGCACATGCATGTCTCATTTTTGTCCTCTATTATCTCTAGGTCTCTTTCAGCATAACTGCATTCCAGATTTTTCTTTCCATTCAACCATTTTGTTTCAAAACATTTTTTTTCCTCACACACAAGCATTCTCCCAAACTGAATTGTGTTTTGTTATTCTTTGTCCAGGTTTCTAATCTCTCTAGTTCCCTATGTATTTCTCTATCCTCATTAGCATTTGCAGCTTTACCCCAATTTTGTATGGTATCTGGTTTTCATTCACTAGCTGATTACTGTGTCCTCCAGATCATTAGCTGAAGATATTAAAGAAGACGGAGCCTAGCACCAGCTCCTGCAGCACCCCACTATGCATGCCCCCCCCTCCCCCCCCAAACGGACACTGTGACATTTATCATGAATTACTGAAGAAAGCTGATTTAATTGCGACATTTATTTACCTGAGTGCATAAGTGGGAGCAGGGATAATTTATGAGTTATGTAGCCACACATGAGTTTTCCAATGCCTCTTCATACGTGAAGAAATACATGGAGAACAGACCAATAGTCATGTATGATGCATATTTTTAAATATACACACAATGTAAAAGATTAATCCACTTTTTTTTTTTTGATTCACCTAAAAAACAGCATCTGGTGTTCAAACCAAATCTAAACCTAAATGGCACAAGAGGGTGATGAGAAAGAGCTGGAAATGATAGGCAAGAGACAGGAAGTTCCCTCCACTCACTTAACATGGCTGGAGGTAGCATATGGTGGCAAGTGGGAGAAGGTCTCTAGAGCTGAGTTGAGGCAACTGGGAGAAGGGCACATAGGAAGGTGCTGGTGGTAACAGGGTGGCAGCAGAGGGCCACAGAGAGTGTATGGGGGGATGTTCAGGATTGGTGTCTGGATGCATAAGTGAGACGGTGGGGAGTTCCCTGCATAGGGAAAGGGTGATGGGAGGGAAGCACTGCATATTTTCTCCATGTGGCAGCAGCCGTTTTAAATATTCAGATTTCGTTTTAAACTCACGTCCATCTCAACATGAATACCTTGAAAAGATATTTGTGTACAAATTGAATCCAAAGAGATTACGTCATATCCCAAATATACCCGCCCTATATCTACGCATACACACATTTCTCTCACTGGATTGCAAGATTAAAATGCTGGAAATGAGCTTTGTGCAAATGAAAGATTTTGGACTACGTGGGAATGGAAAGCTCTGACTAATGCTAAGAAATCAGCTTTTTAAGTGTTGTCAGCAATGAAATAAAAGATGTGCCAAAGAAACAAGAGCACAAGCATACGTGTTATAAACATGTATCATGTATGTGCTTATATATCATATTTTTGCTTATTCTTCACTCTGTAACAAAAATTTAATCAGTTATCTGATCTCAATTAAGAACAAGAGGAAAAAACACTGAAACATACTTTGAATTTCAGTGGTCTTTTGTAAAGAAGCCATGGCATTCATATTAGGGGTTTGGTGCAGCGTATCTTCTGGGAGAGGCTCCAGCTGCAAGAATAGAACAGAATAATATGAGCAGAATATTATGAATTTGCAGTAAGCCACATGGAAATAAACCAAACTGAAACAGCCTAATCCTCAAGAGAAGCTCAGCCCCAAGAACTAGTTAACGTTTTGCTGGTATCAGTTCTAAAAAAGGGATAGCCACAATTTTGTTTTCTGTTTTTCAGCCATGTAATTGAATTCCAAGGGGCTTTTCCATTGGCTGCAAGACTAATCTATGGAGTCTCTGAAGCAGGTGCATGTCTGTGTATTATTCATTAAAAAAAATGTTAGTTATTTGTGTGATTTTTTGTCAGTTCCTCACAAACCAAATTCCAGTGCGTCTGTATGTGCAGCTGGGCACTCCAAACAAAACCTGGCTGAAGCCACATTGGAACTACAGTGCGCACTCTATTATCTTTATTTTTCTAGTCTTATTACATCCAACCATCTTACACATTTCAACATTTTACAATGGAAAACTATAAAACACAGCTGCTCTTAGTAGCCTTGTGTTAATTTCAAGTAAAGTAGTAGACAAAATGCTTAAGCATGTCAACAGTAAAAGTTGTATACATTTTATTGGGGGTCCACTGTGCTTTTAACTAGCTACATTTACTTTCAATACCCTTCAGTTTGTTTATGTGTTTGAGTGTGCACATGCACGAAACAAAATGCCAATACTGATATGGTTTTTTCCCCCTATAATTCTATTTTCAATGGAGCTAACTATTCTGAAAGGAGAGCTAGTCCAGTGGGTAGGACACGAGCATAGGCCTTTAGAGACCTGGGTTCAAGTTCCTAATATACTGCAGGTTTCCTGTATGACCTTAAGCAAGTCACTTAGTGTCTTGGTGCCTTAGTTCCCCAACTGTAAAATGGGAATAATAGTACTGCTCTATTTCATACTGATGTTGTGAGGTGCTCAGATGATACAGAAATGGGGGGGCGGCAGGGCTTACAAGTACTTTAGATAGAAAGCCTATTATATCTGATGTGACTGGATCCTAAATTAAATGGTCAGACCTGTGAAATATCAGCGTGTCATATTATTGAGCACTAATATGATGACATTGTATCATGATGAGAGCCAAGCAAAAAAGGCAATTCACATTCCACCTACATTCATTTCAATTTTTAAATGAATTCAGCTGTGCTCATGCTCCCTTCTGCACACCTTTTACACACATTAGGACAACTAAGTTTTACTGCCACAAATGCTCACAGCAAAAGAATTTCAAAGCCATCTGTGTGAATACTCATGGAAACAATAGTTGAAATTTGTACACAGACAGATATTGATGCCAGTAGTATTTGCACATTCATCCAATCAAAGGGCTGAAATAACATCATGTGATTCAACTGACCAATCACAACTAAAAAACTAGTTCTTCTTTTAAATATTTATAACAAAGTAAACAAATTCAAAAATATATTTGTTGAATACATTTGTATGATGAATAAATGGAAGAAAATTTCAAACTTGTCATGGATACTTTGTGGGCAGAAAAAGAAATAAAATTGGCCCAATTATTCATTATCAATGATTATATTAGCTCTAGTCATTACATCAAGTAAATTAGCCTGGATTATAAAGCAGTGACACACTAAGCAAATTTACCCAAAGTCCCAGAATTGCTGGGATTCAGGAAAAATGATCAGCAGTGAAATAGTTTAATGCTGATGAAATGCCAGATATCATCAGGCATCTCGGTTAACAGTCATGAGATTAATTGCACTATTCATACTTCTTGTTTTTTTCTGCCTATAGTCCTGCATTGGGATCCTACCTGGAAGATTTTCTTTGAAACCAAAAAAATTAGCAACATAATTTATACTGAAGTAATATAAATGCTTAAATTATTCGGAATTCAACAGGACTCCCAGAAAAGGGCTGGTACAAATATCAGCCTCTATTAATTCAATAAAACCACTGCAAATGTCAGATTGTAATGGTCGATTGCTACTATTTTAGATGGTGCATCAAGACATGCCAATCCAGCATTAGGATTAGAGCTAGTTGAATAATAAAAAAGATCAAAGTAGCAAGTCAATTTTGCTTCACTGCTTTTTTCATAGGTCATAGCATTTGGTTATTTGCAAGCATTTGGATGAAAGCTGGGTATTTATGAAAATGCTCACAAATCAGTAAAGTTTCACAGAGTTTAGCACAAGTGATTATTCATCTGAAAATTCATACCAGAAGTTGGGTATTTGTTAATAAGAATGATTTATTTTTGTCATTCATTATTCTCTGTTTACAATGTTTCAGGCATCCAAACAGGAAGCAGAAAGATACTATGGGCCCGATCCTCAGGTCCAGCTAGGCTGCGCTGAGCATGGGTCCACAGGCAGGAGGACATAGATGGCTTAAAGCCACATTTTTGCACTCGTCCAATTGTTACGGCTATTGGCACCTAATTTAGCCACTGGAGTAAATTAGAGCAGATTCTAACCTGCACCCTCTGGGAGTCATTGCACAGGCTGAGGAATTGTCATAGTGCATGATGCTCCAGCTGTACTTTGTTCCATCCTCAACATATCCTTCCTGTTCTCCTGCAAACTCCTTATACTGAATAGGAGTCCAGGAGTGGGTGATGTAGACATCGCTGTTATAGCTCTATGCCAACTAGGGATTTTCCTAACCAAAGGGAATCTTGTCAGGCAACTTTCATAAGTGGATTGGACTGGGTTCCAATGATCTGTCCTCGGTGTTATTTAGGAGGCCAATGACACACCTTAACAAGCCAGCAATGAACAGTTAAAGTGAGGAGTTCACAAATAACTCATAGGTTAACTCATCTAAAATGTCTGATCAATACTTATGAATACTAAATACATGCACAGAGATCAGGTTAGGTTTATGAATCAACCACAACCAGAAAAGAGGGCCAAATTTGCAGTAATTATTATTCAAGATGGATATTTTGACCAGCTCTTGTAACAGACCTGTAGCTGACATGGATTTTCAGTGTTTGTTATTTCTAAATTTCTTTCTCCCCCTAAAATTCCGTTACTATTCCAACTTGGTTTCAACTGCAGAAACATTCTCTGTCTCCATATCCTCTGCAGTAGCCAGGCAGAATGTTGGATCCTGTTCCATATCAATAAAACCACATCAGGCTCTAAACGTAAGTTCATTACATTGTACACCCTGTTCAACCCAGATGCACTATTGTTACGAAAACACTGTAAAAATAAAGCCAGTGGATTATTACAACTATTTCTAGAGTCCTTTGGAACAGAGCCTTCTGCATCAGGGTGAATAATTTCTGTTGGCAGTGATCCACTTTTTGGATATAGCTACATAGACATAGAGGTGTCCCTGGAAAATATCAGGAGTTAGACCCAACAGTGAACAAAAGAAATCACTCTACACCTGACAGTCATAGCACCATCACCTTCACTCCTACACTTCTTGGCATTCAAATCATGCAGTTTATTAGATCTGGAGTCGAAGAAAATAGAAGTTTTAAAGAGCACTGGAAATACATTTTCAGAACAGAATCTGTCATAGATAAATGACTAAGGTCAGTGCAGGACAACAAAGCCACTTAAGGGATACAGACACAGAAGTCAAAAATTTCAAAGGGTTTGTACCATTAAATTGGGCTTTTTTGTGCCCATAAATAGCAGATGTTAATGGAATTTGTGCCCACTGAGCATTTTCAAAGGAGAAAGCAACCGGGCACCAAGTACATTGGGCAGTCAAAAGTTGCCACAACTCCATCGTGCTCTTATCAGCAAGTGTCAGAAAAATACCCCCTATGGAATTTTCAAAAGCGTGGAAGATGGCACAAGTGATGATGAAGGTAAAAGCAGTTTGCCAGAATTTGAGACAATTGCAGTCTGTTGTGAATGAGAAGCCCAAGCGTGGCACCTAACTGCATTGCCTCCTTTGCCCTGCCATGTTTTAAGGAGCAGAAACTAGCTTTGTTTAAAAGGTGTTGATGATCTTATTTAGAGAAAACATGACACCCATGAACATTTTTGGCAATCTCAGGCTCAAAGCAAGGGTTCTGGAGAATGAGATGGTACTAAATATGAGGTCCACAGATGCCATGGGTGCCTGAAGTCAATCATACACTTCAAAGTGGATCTACAGGCAATGGGGGCTTTATAGATTTACTGGAGAAAGGATTTCTCATTGGCACAGGTTTGACTTGGTGACCATCTTACAGCTCTGTGAAGAGGAGTCAGATGCCCATGTGGAGAATCATACACTTTGGAGTGATGTTGGAGGTAGTCACAGTCACCATTTTCTGAGTAAGTCATAAGAGTAGACTGTTTGCTGCTTCCAACTCCATTTAACAGTTTCTGTGGGCAATTCCCAGGAGTTTTAGTAATTATATTGACTTCCCTGGGGGTGGACACGTCCAACAGTAGGCCATGAGAGAGTTCTTTGACACTGCACAGCTCCCATCCCATTCAGATTTTGACCTCTACACTTACCTGGCGATTCGGCGGCAGTCAACGGGAGTTATGCAAGCTACTCAGAGTAGCTTGTGTAACTCCCATCAACTGCTGTGCTTCCCTTCTGCACGGCATCTTCACTGCACTGCGCCGATGGGAACTGTGTTCCTGTCAATGCAGCGCTACGCCACTTGAGGAGATGGTTTTACAGCGTCGACTTATGGATCGATTGAGCGAGTCTTCACTGACCGCTCAATCGATCCAGAAAAGTCGATCTGACGGCGGCGATTTTGCCACTGTCAGTGTAGACATACCTTCAGATTAAGAATAAAGATATGAGTTGTGACTGGACTTAACTTTCAATTTAAAGTTGATCTCAGGCAATTTTCACTTATGGGGAATATTTCCATTTTACAAAGAGAAGCACTCACCTGTTCCAACAAATCATACACCCCTTTTTAATGCAGTGTCTGTGTTGTTGGCAGAGTTCTTTGCATAGTTGGCAAGCTTCCCCAGATTCACACCAAATTCCACAAACAGGGGGAAATGTCAGCTTTTCATCATCTGAATGAAAGCTGCAGAGCACTAGTTTTCCATTTAAATTGCCATACGCACCCAAACCCAAGATCCACTAATTGCAAGAAAGCAGCACATACTTCACCCTTTCAAACAAAAGTGTCCAGGACAGATTTTTAAATGTGCTTGGTAGCCAACCAATCACAATGTTTTGTCAGATTAGGCTTCAGAACAATAATTCAAGAAGGAAGAATATTTACTAGAAGATGTTAAATTTAGCCATTTAAAAATGTTTTTCTACTTTGGGCCAAACCCAGCCCTGGCCAGAACAGTAAGAAAAAGCAGACACACTTCCTGGTATGTCCTCTGCTACAAGGATCCTGCTGGGTGGAAGGCAGTGTGGACTACACTTTGCTGCTCCCTCTGAGCAGGAAGACATCTGCTACTAGTTAGCACTTGCTACAGACCATGGGACACATGCTACAGCATATGGGGCTGGCTAATAGATACCTCCACTAAACGGTAGATCTTTCTTCTTGGGGACAAGGTGCATAGGGTACTAGTTAGCACTTGCAACAGACCAGGGTGGCATTTGCTATAGCACATGGGGCTAATAGATACCTTCCCTAACCCATAGACCATTTCTTTTGGGGGACAGGATGCATATTGGTTTGGCTCAACTCCTGTGTGCTAAGGAGAGATCCTGCATGGCTGCTTACAGTGGGGAGTGGGAAGGTAAGCGTTGTGGAGGAAAGAATTAAGCCCATGACTTCAAACCAAATAGTGTGAGGGAAAGAAGATTTAGCACAGGGGTTCTAAAACTGGGGGTTGTGACCCCTCAGGGGGTCGCGAGGTTGTTATGGGGGGGTCACGAGCTGTCAGCCCCAGTACATGCCGGTAAAAGATAGCATGGCATGGGGGAGCAGTCATCACTTTTTGGGGGGTTGTCACAGCCTGAAATATTTTCAAAAGGGTCCCTGCAAAAAAAAGTTTGAGAACCCCTGGTTTAGCAGATCTGTCACTGCACAGATATACTAGCCATCGCCTACTATGACATAGTGATGCAACGGCCACAGAGGCTATTCTAGCCCAATGACTGGAATAGAAGCCATGGTGCAGGTCCACATTTACTCCATGGCCTGGGCCTAAGATTCTCGCTGCTGGAACCCTCACTGAGTTCTTCAACACCCAGTCCACTTTCTTGGGCTTAGAGATGCAAAGAGAAATTTAACCCATAAAGACAAGCCTCAGTATATTAATGGCAGCCTTAAGTCTAGGAATATATATTGCATAAAGTAATACATTTAATCCGTGATAGAAAAGATATGAGTTCCTCTACAGGCTAGTAATGGAAGTCGACAGGGAAAAGCAATGTTCATAAGAAAAGGAGGGAGCTGAATTTTCAGTGCAAGGCTGCATCATCATCTCAACAGCTTCCTGACTGAAAAGTAATTTTCTTTTTTCTAATTAGCTAAAACCATCACTTCTTTTGTTTTGACAGGTGCCCATGTAATGGATGTGTTCTAAAACCACTAACAGAAGACATTTAGGACATTTTACAGCAACTTAACCTCATCCTTCTTTCTTTACCTGCATGAAGGATTTCACTGTTTTCATTTTGGATTTCAGGGGAATCCAATTGCTTAATCACTTCTCGCCTCTTGGGAAGATTTCCTTTCTAGGAGGCAACCCAGGGTGCTTCTAATTAGCTTTGCAATATAGTTCAGTAAATTGTCTCTAAAGGAAACTCGAGTTTTTCTTTTTGTGCACAAAGTATGAATGATGAAAACTGAAATTTAGATCCATTTACGTCTATGTTTATGTCTACATTGTTGACTTTTTGTTTCATTTATTGTCTTTACAAACAACCAAATGCTAAGCTAAGTGTTTCTGATCAAAAAGAACCAGTGGCTTTTATTTTGTAGAATTCCATGTATGTCTCTGTGGAATTTCCAAAATTAATGTTCATAACACTTCTGTGGAGAAGTTCAGAGATATTCATCACACATTGATTGGGCTGATAGCTCATTTAAATGCTGAGCTCTTCCAAGAAAAAGAGACCTTCTGAAATGGATTTTTTGGTTAGTCTTCAAAGTCAACAGTTGCATGAAGGACTTTCTTTTACCATGCTCAAATTATTTAATGAAGGTTAATTCAATAGCATATTCTTTTCATACTGACCCAACTCATATTTATTAAGGGAAAAGTAAAAGATATCTTGCTAAACAGATCACTTTCATGAAGGACACATGTAATCAAAAGCAAGTTTGGGTGTGTTTTTTTTTTTTTGGTTTTGTCTATTTTGGGTGTCAACATGTTTTTCTTGCAGGGATTCGGAGACAAATTAGTTAAAGTAAGCATTTCTAGCTTGTAAGTCTGTTGTTTCATCTACATGTCTCGACTGGCTCCCTACGAAAGTTGGAAGTTACTGCTAGTTTTACAGTTACTCTTTTTGTTATATGTTATTCTGTGGATAATAGGACATACGAAGCAGTGTATTGCTCTACTGACAGGTCCCGGCCAAGAACAACATAGGCAAAGAAAAAAGAATTAAAAAAAAAACCCTGCAAAATGTTTATGAATTCTAATCCTCAGCACATGAATAAATACAACTGACAAACTGCAGAGTACCTTACAAAGGCCTTTCCTGACCTTTCTAATTTGAGTTCAATTGCATGTGCAGAGTTTAGAAACCAAAGCTGGTCTTGCCAATGTTTTTAAACTATGGTTGCAGTAGGTACCATTATTTGTGAAAGTGAAGTGCCAGATAATAAGTTATAATTACCCTATTAATCACCTGTAAAGAATTGCATTCAGGGAAGAATGCATCTTCAAATTACAATAATTGGTGACTTAAAGGAACCAATTTTTTCTGCCCTTGACCAGAGGATACTTTGTAATTGGCTGTGCAAACCTGCAAGTATTCTGTTGAAATGAGGCAATGTACACCATATATATGCTATGGTCCAAATCCTCATCTAGTATAGATTGGCATAGCTCTATGGAAATTGATAGATCTGTGCCAATTTACACCAGGTGGATATCTGGTCCTATATCTATGTCTATCTGACCTTCCTTTTCAGCCTACCCCACCTCGGCAATACCTTTAGTCACAGATTCTCTGTGAGCAGACAGCAGTTTCCTATGGTGGTGGTGATGACATAGTCTCTGAATCTTCTTTCTCCAAAATTAGCAGGAGCAGTATTTGCTCCCTCTTTGCTGTAACACAGTTCAACTTTGGTTTGGAGATGTGTGTCTGCCTGTTTTCTGCATGTTCCTGGCTAGATTTAATACTTTGAATATAAACATGCTTGCACTGTAAATTATAATGTAAGTATACATGAGAAGAATATTTATTGTGTGAGATCTTTCAAGATCTTAATGTTCATCTCTTTTCTCAAGTGAATTATAATGCATGTGTGCTCACCCTTGTCTTCATCTTCCAATATTAAAAGTCTTTTCTTCCATTTACTGAGCTATATTTTGCAAACAGATAGACCCATTGAACCACCCAGCCTACCATATTGGCCTCAGATTACTGGTCTCCCTTAATAGCCAATAGAGTTAAGTCAATATTTCGGTGCACTCACACGTTAAGTCACAGTGAAATACATTTCATGTCTGTTTCCAACAGTAGGTATTTTTCTGAGAATGCAGAGGGTGAGCAGCTGTAGAAGCAGTTGCAGGGGTGGTCCAACTTTAAAACAAAACAAGGTCTTCCTCACAAAAAGGCAGCGTCACCAAAATGGTCATAGCTGGCTGCGGGGGAGTCAGGCACCTGTCATGATGCTGGGAGCATAGATTCATTAGCATCATTCATCTCCCCATGAGGCTGCAAACCTCAGAGAGATATCTTAAATGCATCTAATTTCACCAGGGCCAAGCAGAAATCAGGCTGGCACATCTCCAGGCCAAAGCTGGGCAAGGTTGCACAGTGAGAACTTTGCTGTTGTGGCTGATTTTGGAGGAGGATTCAGAGGATGTGCCACTGTCACCCCCACAAGAAACTGCTGTGTGGGGGTATGAAATTCATGAATGATGGAATCGGAGAGGATGGAGAGGAAGGCAGGCTGATCAGGAAGG
The DNA here is from genome assembly GCF_026122565.2 of Emydura macquarii macquarii. Taxonomy (NCBI): domain Eukaryota; kingdom Metazoa; phylum Chordata; order Testudines; family Chelidae; genus Emydura; species Emydura macquarii. The sequence goes on from NW_027132559.1 coordinate 21,984,051, forward strand.
GTAACAAAATCTTATGACTAGGATTTTCAAACTGGGATGCCTGAAGTTGAGCTTCTAAATTCATATCTCAGCACAGAAATAAGGGTCCAGATTTTCGAAATCATTGAACATCCATCGCAAAAGGACATACTGGATGCTCAGCACTTTTGAAAACCTCTATGGACCATATCATAGGTCACTCAGTGTGGAAGCCAAGTAGGACTGAATATTCTGCTATGGCATGCCTGTTCCCTTAGAGCACAAGAGGATGGGGAGAAGAGAGACCTCTCCAGCAACCTTAAACAAAAGGTATCATTTTTCTTTGCTCATCCTTTTACTGTAGCACTCCCTTAATGTATTAATTCTTACACTGTCCCTGGTGCCCAAGGGAGGATGCTGAGGAACTCTTTGGGGTTGCCCAGGGGAGCTTCTTTGCTTTCATTTCCTGTTCCCAAGAAGCTCTGTAGCTCCTTTTCCTGAAACAGGTGCCCTGTACCTTCTGAATCAGGCTATTTGTTCTCAAGACAAGCTACTATGGTGCATAGCCAGCCCATGCAACCTTTTGTGGCTTATGTCACCTATGTTGCCATATAAACTAAATTAAAGACTTGGCATATAGTACATTTTCCTTAACCTGCAAAGGAAAAAATAATGGGCTTCTGTCCTTTATAGCTTCTTTGTGATACATAAAGATAGCCTAAAGGTTTTGGTTCAAAGTAGGGGAAAAAGGCATAGGATAGGGGGTTTTCCTGTCTGTTTTTAACATTACAAATTCAGTCTTGTCTACTTTGGAAGTTTCTATGGACTCTGGAGAATTGGTGACATTGAGAATTCACCTGAGCCAATAGATTGAAAACTGAGCAATTGAAAGGGGAAAAGGATTTTAAGACAAACTGTTTAAAACAGTTTGTTTTTGTTAACACATATTCAACTCCAATGCTTAAAGAACATTTGGGAGAAACGATGCCTTTGTTAAAGGTTCATTACCCTTACCCTTTTGATTCAGGTCTGAGAGGTCCCAATACATATTTTTGAGACTCTTAAGAGGTTTTCCAGCAAAACTAGGGAAAGCCTGATGTGACGTTTTTGTTATCTTTAAGGTAAAAAAACAAGCAGAAAAAAACCTTTTAGGCCTTCTTTACACATCATAAAAAAACAAAAATGTGCATAAAGGTTTTTTAAAAGTCCTTCATAGGTGACCTTACAGGTTATAAGCAATTTCTACTCTAAGAAACAGCACGTCACACCAATCTAATAGGCCTGAAATGTTGCCCTGAAAAGGAATTAGGAGACTAGTAAGTGATATACACTAAAGAATACTCAATTTCCAGTAAAAATAATGACTTGCAACACTTCTCCCCACAACAAGATTTCACAGACCGTAGCATGAGAACATGTGACAGGCTCACAATTTATGCGAAAGGTATGTTATCTTTATATATTTGATCTTTTGTATGTGTCTTCAGCAGATTTGCCATTTATCATTTTCACCCCAGAGTGAGCAAATGAAGAGAGCAGAGATTTGCCAGTGGATGGTAGAAAAAGAAGTATCAAAATACTGCAAGGAAATGTGCTTTTGCTATTTTCAGTCCAAGAAATTACCAGCTCTCTTGAGAGAAGAGCCTGTTTTTCCACAACAGCTCGCTCAAGCACTGGATCACTGATGAGCATTCAGGGATGTCAAGGCAGGTGCTCAGCTCCCTGAATGTCAGTGAGGGGAGCGCTGTGTATTGAGTTCTTTTCAAGATCAAGAATAGTTTTGCAAACCCTAGAGATTCATATAAACATCTGATTGTGGGGTGCTTATCAAAAGCAAAATAACTTCCAAAGACACGTGCAAAAGGCACTTATTTCTACATACATGAAAAACTCTTGCTGTCGTGTTTTATCAAAAGAAAACAAAAGACATAACTTTTCAAAAACATGCACTGTCCTCTCAACCCTTGGACTTGTCTTTTACCTCATTGCCTAGAAGGGCGTTTATACAGGCTTCAGATGCATCACAGATGGCGGTAAGGTCATGTCCTCCCTCCAGCGCCAGTACCACTCGACCAGCCGCTAGCTTCAGCAACTGCTTTGTTAGGTGACCAAAACCTAGCAGTCAAAGACATTAGTGCAAATTATTAAAGCAGACAGATATTAATGACATATTTTACATCTATTGTATCAGAAAGTAGGAAACATAAGGATCTTCCACAGAAACATAAGGTCAGAACCATGGTCCATCTAGTCCAGTAACCTGTCTCTAACACTGGTCAGTATTAAATGCTACAGAGGAAAGTGTAACTGTGACCCTAGGCGCCACTGTGTTCACACCCTATGGCCTACTGCAACAATATTTGTGCAAAATATGCCTTTGGTGAGGTATCATATGGAATCTAATAACACACTGGTTATTAATATCTTTGTAAAATGCATGTGTTAGTTATATGTGAAGCTATGAATTTCCACTGTGTGACATTACTAGAACATGTTTACAACCAGACAGGCTACCCAAGGTAAAGGTGATAAGCAGGTCTGTCCTAGACAAAGGATTGTGGGTTTACCCCAGTTTACATATTAGCTGTAAACAAAAGCAGAGGAGTTTATTCTGATCCTGAACTCAAGAGACAGTGAATTAACATGGTTCCTGCACCCCAAAGAGACCCAGGACACTGAATCTCCAGGAGGCTTTCCTGACTTGTAAAACAAAGCCATCCCATTGGGGATGTAAGGAACAGAGAGAGAATCCATCTTTATCCTTCACCATAGGAGACAAAAAAAAACAAGTGGTTTGAGCTCTGTGACGAAGCCTGATCAGGCTGGCTAGTAAAAGCTGAAAAGGAGCCTGTGAGCAAGAGAAACCATCTTGAACAAAGACTGATTAAAGACTAGATTAAAATTTAGACTTTTAGATGCATGTTTTCACTTTGTACAAGGACCAGCACAATGGGGCGCTGATCTTAATGCACTACCGCAGTGTAAAAAATAAATAATAATATATGTTCCTTTTTGGTGTTTGTTAAAGCCAGGCACTAACAGCAATCTCTGGAACCAGGCTTAGTGCAGGCTGGAACTGTTCAAGGTATATCAGACAACTCTGTGAATGTTCCTCAGTACTGATCCACAACACTCGAGCTCTGTATCACAACCAGAGGTGGCCAATGGAGCTCCGTTGTATCTATCTTTATAGGGATATTCAACTAAGGTGATACCACCACTTACATTTCATCTGTGATTAAAGTTAGCTGAAATTCTTTCAGTTTTGCCTCATCAAATTTCATGAAAAGATGGATAATTTTGGGGGGAAAAATTTTGAAAATGGTAGTATAGTGTAAGGGTAGTTTATACTTTTGCTTGACCTCCCTTCCAGTGGTTAATGGCAGGTAAGGCCTTGAGACTTTTTAAGTTAAATACACAACACACTTGCAGTGCGGGTCTTCTATCCGTTCTGCTCTAGTTGCTCTAGAGTGGCCTCTACCATTTCCAGAGCACTGAATGTCCCCTAGCTTTAATAAACATACTGGCAAGACACCCAGTAGATTGAGGGCTCCAGAAAGACATTTTTGTTGTGCTCCAGTGAGGACGGAATGCAGAAATTTGACATTGCGCTAAATGAAAAATATTCTAGCGAAATGTTCTGGGGCACAGACTGAAGCCCTGACCCTGCAAGCATTTACACAGATGCTTAACAAGTAAGCACATGAGTAACCCCATTTATTTCAAGGCAACATATAGTAAGCATGTCTATAACTGTTTGTAGGATTGGGGCCTTAATGATTCCACCTTTTGCCTAAATGTTCACAAAATTCTACTTGCCACACGTCCCAGGGCTGATCTCAGAACTCTTGAAGTGAAATGTTCATTCTTTAAACCATTTCATAACCTATTGTAGCTCTCCAAAAACTACAGTTTTGACTCTACCAAAGCCACTACACTGTGGTTCAAATTACAAATGGTTTGAAACGAATCAAAATTTTAAAGCTCTCACTTAAGCTCAACCTTCTGTCACAGGGGGCAAAAAAGCTTTGCAAAAAGACTAAATTTAGCAGGCTAATAAAAATGAAGGAAGGAATGGAATGAGGATAATCTTTGATCGTTAGCCAGTTTCCACTTCCTTTTACCTAGAAGGTTTATTTCTGTCTGCATGTACACATGTGATCTTCAGACTCATATCAAGACAATACCAAGAGCAGTACCATGAGATGTACACATAGCATTTAAAGGAAATGAAGAAGAATGAATAGTTCATGGACTCCCCCCATCCACATACTGTACAACTCTCCCTTCAGCTTCGTGAAAAGTGCAACAGGACTTTAAGATGCTATTATCCCTTACAGCTTCTGTCAGAAGAAAAAAGTTCTCCTGAATCCAATACCCCTGCACAGTTTGAAAACAATATACGACCACAAGGGTCACTGCAGTGACAGCATAATTTTCTGGGGCAAGGGGCAATAAATTCAGAGTCTTTCCCAATAGATTTTCCTTCTTTTAGAAAATTGTACACAGTACTTCTGATAGACATCATTACCAAGTTAATTTGTCTGCTTGCCTTCCTCGTACTACTAGCAAATATCAATGTTACAGTATTCACTACTGACTTACCAGGAGATGTCCGTACAATCAGCCACACAACACATATCACTCAGAATACAATTTCAGGATGGAATTAATTGGACAATAAGAGCAAAAATATGGTAACAAGATAAACGGTTGCCAAATGAAACCATTATGGAGCGGACTTTTCTTCAGTGCAATTACCCAGAAAGTCAAGGTGACTTGCTGGAGTGAGAGGAAATGACTTTAGCCAACAGTACCAATGTTTCTTACGACTGAATGAGTTACGGAAATTCTTAACAAAGAAACTTGGATCATGTGCCACTATGGCAAGCTTAGAAAGATATTAGCTTCCTAAAGGAAATTCCCTGGAGTAGAGAAGTAACGAAATGGAAATGAGGAATCCCAGTCAAGTAATGGTTTTAAGATGGGCTGTAGTTCATGCCATGTAATTAAGGAGGGGACGTGGCCGGGGGAGAAACAAGCACTGTGAAAAGAAGCAGTCATGTCTCCTGGCATAATGAGACTGAGCATGTCTCTGAATTCCCAGAGTGACCAGCATTGGGATGACTGGGTCAAGGAAGGGGTCAGACAAGCATTTTTAATCCTAAACCTTCAGATTCACATGAATCCTCAAAAAATCAACAGCAGATTCAATTCTTGGCCTCCCTGCTGACATTGCTGACGATGGTGCCAGTTGTGATGGTGGCTTCAAAAAAACAATTTCAATTTGGCCTTGCCATACTGTAAAAGGGTTGGCTTTTCCAGTGGTATATAAGATTTATACCATGACAGCATTTTATGTGAACCGAACAGGTTCCTTGGAGGTTTAAAATGGAAAGTCACATTAAAAACACTAAGAGCTTAATTTGCAGCCCAACCTTAAATGGGCATCCTTTCTGAGCCTGCAATTTGGCAGACAGAAAAAATTGCAGGGACAATTCAGGCCATTTAGACATCTAAGCATGTGAATTGGTGGGTGCAGTCTATTACTTGGACGCATAAATGGCTTAATTATGCCCACAATTACTTGCGTTCATGAGTGAGGGTATTAAAAGAGGATGTCATTTTTAAAACATCTAGCCCGTTGGATGTTAAAAATTGATTGTTTCAAGTGGATAAATAATAATGTAAATATTAAATACTGGTTGGTATTTCCCAAATGCTACTGTGAATGTGCTGCATCAGTAAAGTTGGTAATACTTACACAACAGTAGCCAGATTTTTAAAATTAGCCTTTTTTTTTTTTTTTTTTTGGTGCCAGGAAACTTTGAGTATGGTTTTGTGCCAACAATTAGTTTCAGGCACAATTTAATTTATACACTGAAGTTCCTGTTTCCCTCTCAAATCAGTACTTAGATGTCTAGGTGGGGTTTGCAAAAGTGCTTAGCATTGGCTAATTATGAGCCTATTGAATTCAATGATAAAACTTCCATTGACTTTAGTGGGATCAGAGTCAGAAAAGTGCTGAGCAGTTTCGAGAATCCCGCCCTCTAACCGCCTTAATTTTTGCCAACAAATAAATTGTGGATGTTAAACTGTGCCCACAATCTGTAGACACAAAAAGGAAGGGTAGATTATGGCCAGGTTGAAAATCAGACCCTGTATGCTGCAATTTTTTTCTTTGGAACATGTACAAATTATAAAAATGTTGAGCAGTGGAACTAAACAATGACGGTGTAAACTGCAAATTGTAAATGTGACACTGAAAGACATGGTTAGCTATATACATCAAGATATACACTTGGTGGTTGTTGTTAACTACAGACCCATTCCTGCAATGCACATGTATGCACGTTTAACTTTACACACTCCAAGGAGCCCCATTGACTTGAACTAATTGTTCATATTAATTCTCCTTTCCATCTCCCTGCTCCCTCCCCATATTCTGACTAACTATAGCACTGGTTAAAATTTTGACAAAATTCCCAATAAAAAAAAATCACAAATTATTTTCCCTTTGTCTCCAAGCTTTATACTTTAAAGTGGGCCCTAGTAAGAGATACTGGATTCTAATGTAGCAAACAGGATACAATCCTAGGCAGGGGTAAACAGCCTGCCATATTGCTCCTTAACAAAAGTCAAAAGCAGGTATGTAAAGATACTCCATGAAGAAGGGGCTTGCACAAATGAGCAAGCTGCCTGGCGGTCACCCTCAAAGGAGAATCTAGCACTATGATGTAATGAACTAGTGAGTAGGGAGCAAAAAATCAGGTCATTTCCTAATGTTAACCAAATTAGCTCACCCAGCCATAGGCTAAATCACATAATTTTCTGATATTGTGTTACCAGATGCCTTACATTAACAAATGTTAATAAAGTCTTCCTGTAGTCACTCTGACAAAGAAATATTTGAGAATAGATTGTATCATAAATTGTAACTATAGAAGAGATCATAAGTAACATTTGTTAATGCACTGCATCTAGTGCTCCTCTCTCCAGGCAGATGGGAGAGTCACATGTGGAGGGGATGCTCCAGGCCAATGTGGCCTTACATTTGTACAATGTACAATGTACTTACATTTTCCATAAACTGTAATATGTATAATCTCTATTCTCTAATCTGTGCATGTTCAACACTCGTATTCAATAGATTCATTGATCCCAAGGCCAGAAGGGACCATTGTGGTCATCTAGTTTGACCTCCTGTGTAACACAGGCCACAGATCTTTTTCAAATAATTCCCAGAGCATGTCTTTTAGAAAAACATCCAAAATTGGAAGTGATGAAGGATCTACCATGGTCCTTGATAAATTGTTCCAATGGTTAATTACTCTCACTGTTAAAAGTTTACACTTTATTTCCAGTCTGAATTTGTCTTGCTGTCATTGGATCGCGTCATACCTTTCTCGGCTACATTAAAGAACCCATTATTAAATAGTTGTTCTCCATGTAGGTACTTATAGACTGTAATCAAGTCACTCCTGAGCCACCTCTTTGTTAAAATATATATATTGAGCTTCTTGAGTCTATCACTATGAGGCATGTTGTTTCTAATTCTTTAATCATTCAGATCGCTCTTCTCTGAACCTTCTCCAATTTATCAACATCCTTCTTGAATTGTGGACACAGTATTCCAGCAGCAGTAGCACCAGTGCCAAATACAGAGGTAAAATAACCTTTTTATTCCTACTCGACATTCCTCTATTTATGTATCCAAGGATTGCATTCGTCCCTTTGGCCACAGCATTGCCCTGGGAACTCATGTTCAACTGATTATCCACCACAACACCCAAATCTTTTTCAGAGTCACTGCTTCCCAGGATAGAGACCCCATTCTGTATGTATGGCCTACATTCTTTGGTCTTAAATGTATACATTTACATTTAGCCATATTAAAACTCATATTGCTTGCTTGTGCCCAGCATATCTAGTGATCCAGATCTTTATATCTGTTCTCTTTATATTTACCAATCCCCCAATTTCTGTGTCATCTGAAAACTATCAGTGATGATTTCTTGTAGAACTGATCCCTGTAGGTCCCCATTAGAAATACACCCATTCAATGATGGTTCACTGTTACAATGATATTTTGAGACCTATCAGTTAGCCAGTTTTAAATCCATTTAATGTGCACATGTTAATTTAATATCTTTCTATTTGTATTAATCAGAATGTCATGCAGTACAAAGTCAATGCTTTACAGAAGTCTAAATATATTACAGCAGCACAATTACCTTTATCAACCGAACTTGTAATCTTATAAAAAAATACCAAATTAGTTTGACAAGCTCTATTTTTTATTAATCAATCAAGTTCCATATCATCTGTTTCATTATCTTGCCCAGAATCAATGTCCGAGTGACAGGCCTATAATTACACAGGTTCCTGTTTATCCTTTTAAAATACTGGCACAACATTAGCTTTCTTTCATTCTTCCTGCTGTTCTAAGACTCACTGATAATCAACATTAACAGTCCAGTGAGTGCCTCAGCCAGCTCTTTTAAAACTTTTGGATGCAACTTATCCAGACCTGCTGATTTTAAAATGTATTATAATAGTAGGTGCTGTTTTACATCCTCCTGAGATACTAGCAGAATGCAAAGAGTGCAAGTTATTATATGATATGATGACATCATCTGTTTTTTCCCCAAATACAGAACAGAAATATTTATTGAACATTTTTGTCTTTTCTGCATTATTATTGATAATTCTATCATTTTCATCTAGTAATGGAACAATACCATTGTTAGGATTCTTTTTGTTGCTAACATACTTAAAAAAATTTACGGGAGCTGTGCTTGCATCAGGAAGGATAGCACCTCAACAGCATACAAGGAAGACAGATCTATCTTGTACAGACATTGTTCCCTGCTATTCGCTAAAAAGATGGGGTGATGTTACAGACCTGGTCCTGACCCACTTCTCTGAGGGGTGGTTGGTGGAAGGAGGAGGACCCACTGTGGCCACTGAAGGATGGTGGAGCTGCTGAGTTACCCAGAATTCCTCTGGAGAGGTCTGCTGCAGCAGGGCCTTTTTGCACCCCCTCCAGCATGGGCAGTATCTTAAAAGCCACAATCCGACCCTAAATTACTAGCAGAAAGCTGATGATCTCCTCTGGCTGTTCATTACAGTCTGGAAAGAAATACTCCCAAAACACAAAAACTCCACAGTCTCTGTCCTGGACCTACAGGCATGTATTTAACTATTATTTACCATTTAATCATGTCATTACTCTCTAATTTACTTGAGAATGTGTTTTCCTCTCATTAAAACTTTTGTGATGGTCACTGCCAAGAATCTACCCACCAGTGTTCTGCACTCTATCCTTGCGGTTCTTTCATGACTATTTGATTATTTTTCATTGATATTATTCCAACAATAGCATCTAAAATTAAGTGGGTCAGTTTTTACATAACTTCCTGAGTCATCAGGCTACGTGTCCTAAATAAATACGTCCACACAGCAGTCAAATGATAGTTGACCCTTCCAGCGCCGGGCTAGAGCTGAAGCACTTTGCAAAGCTTGTCCTGTGTTAGGAAAACAAGTTATTCTCTTAGGGCTTGATCCTGTGCATTTACTCAAGCAAAACTTCCTCTGAAGTAAAGCAGAGGTTTGCCTGAGTCAGTAGGATCTGGGATTTGAGGGAATGAGGGGGAGGGTATTTAATGCAAAATACCTTTTTATGAAAGATACTTTCCAAACAGCTGAAGTTCTTAATTCCAGTACTAAAATACATGAGTTTAAAAGACAAATATCTGACCTCCATGCAGTAGCTGGTGATTTCATGTTTTTAATACCACAGAAAGAAGCTCAGTAACACTTTAATTTATGTCTCAAGCAGGCATTTAATTTAGATTAAATTAGATACTAATTGTTCGTTAAATAAATATCAACATTCTCAGAAATGTATTTTTTGAGTAATAACAATTTCTATAATTGATGTTTTATTGCATGGTTGTTAGCAGCTGAAAAACATATCACTATAGGACTACCATGTACATATCTTACATTATCAAATATCTATGAGGTACATACTTCAGGAGACACAAGACAAATAATACTGACCAGTCTCACCAAATAGGTTCTGGAATGAGGGAGAAGAGTGGCACTAACTAAATGGAGCATGCAGTAGCTGGCCTGCCACCATTGGGCATGATGGCTTGGGCTTAGAATCATAGAATCATAGAATATTAGAGTTGGAAGGGACCTCAGGAGGTCATCTAGTCCAACCCCCTGCTCAAAACAGGACTAACCTCAGCTATATCATCCCAACCAGGGCTTTGTCAAGCCTCACCTTAAAAACCTCTAAGGATGGAGATTCCACCACCTCCCTAGGTAACCCATTCCAGTGCTTCACCACCCTCCTAGTAAAAAACTTTTTCCTAATGTCCAACTTAGACCTCCCGCCCTGCAACTTGAGACCGTTGCTCCTTGTTCGGTCATCTACCACCACCGAGAACAGCCTCGCCCCATCCTCCCTGGAACCCCCTTTCAGGTAGTTAAAGGCCGCTATCAAATCCCCCCTCACTCTTCTCTTTTGCAGACTAAACAAGCCCAGTTCCCTCAGCCTCTCCTCATAAGTCCTGTGCTCCAGCCCCCTAATCATTTTGGTTGCCCTCCGCTGCACTCTCTCCAACTTGTCCACATCCTTTTTGTAGTGGGGGGCCCAAAACTGGACACAATATTCTAAATGCGGCCTCACCAATGCCGAATGGAGGGGAATAATCACTTCCCGTGACCTGCTGGCAATGCTCCTCCTAATGCAGCCCAATATGCCATTAGCCTTCTTGACAACCAGGGCACACTGCTGAGTCATATCCAGCTTTTTATCCACCGCTTCTGTCAGTCTAGCTAGGTACTTTGATCGGGGGCCCACGTTCTATGAGCATCTGCTTACTACTCCTTCAGTAAGGAGCAACTTGTGCACCTCCACCACAAGGCGACCCTTTTGGGCAGCACAGCCAAGTGCAAGTGGCAAAGAGAGTGCATGAGGGAAGAAGAGGTTTCCCTCCACCTCTTCCCTCCACTGTCTTTTGCACTGTCTATGATATGTAATATATAGATGAAATGAATGGGAAGATACAAGGGAACTATTATGCTTCCAGTGCTGTTATGACATTAAGTTTGTAACTAAATACAGTGGGAAAATGTAATGCATTTTATTATTGTTTAGGATCCAAAGTACACAATATGGCTAAAACTTTCACAGAGATATTTATAGGCTAAAGAGAAAATGATGGTTTTAAGGAAGTGTTTAAAGAGCAATTGCCTCAATGGCTAAAAAGAGAAAGAGAGTTCTAGAAGGGTCAGCCAGAACAAGAGGGAGTGACCTTCTGAACAACAAACAAGGGTCCACATTCACAAAGAGAGGGAAGAATTGCCAGGACTGGAGGAACTGATGGAAAGTACTGTAAGTGACTACGAAGACAAGAGAGATAGAATGGAAGGAATAAATGGAGATATCTAAAAACCAGAACACCAGGCTTTGCCACTCAGGGTAATAAATCTTAGGACTAGGATTTAATGCCACAGCTATGTGTAGGGGTAAGTTCAGAGCCCCACCAGCCCAGGAGAGAGATAGGTACAAACTCTCCAGGTGCTGCTCCAAGCACAAGGAGTGATGGTGAGTCATTAGACTAGCACAGATTGCTCCACCCAGTGCACTGGTTCAAGGGGTGGTCTTCCTCCTTGCCTCTTTTCAAGTGAATTGCTGCTCGTGGAGAACCATGAGTGATGTCAATGAAGCTACACTAATTTACACCAGCAGATGATTTGGCCGACTCAAATTATTAGTCTAATACTGCAAGATGTTATATATCTCCTGTGGCTGCCCAGGGACATCAGCACCCACTGACTTAAATTAGAGCTGTAAACTGTTACCCTCAAGAAGCAGTTAGAGGCAAAAAGACATCCTTTTAAAATTGGAAGTTAAATCCTACTATGGAAAATAGAAAGGAGCATAAACTCTAACGAGTCAAGTGTAAAAGTATAATTAGGCAGGCCAAAAAAGAATTTGAAGAGCAACTAACCAAAGACTCAAAAACTAACAGCAAAAATTTTTTTAAGTACATTAGAAGCAGGAAGCCTGCCAAATACTCAGTGGGGCCACTGAATGATCAAGGTGCTTAAGGAGCACTCAAGGAAGATAAGGCCATTGCGGCAAAGGTAAATGAATTATTTGCATCAGTCTTCAATGCAGAGGATCTGAGGGAGATTCCCACACCTGAGCCATTCTTTTTTAGGTGACAGATCTGAGGAACTGTCCCAGATTGAGGTGTCATTAGAGGTGGTTTCGGAACAAACTGATAAATTAAACAGTGATAAGTAACCAGGACCAGATGATATTCACCCAAGAATTCTGAAGGAATTCAAAAATAAATTGCATAACTACTAACTGTGATATGTAACCTAACATTTAAATCAGCTTCTGTGCCAGATGGCTGGAGGATAGCGAATGTGACTCTAATTTTTTAAAAAGGCTCCAGAGGCAATCCTGGCAATTATAGGCCGGTAAGCTTAGCTTCAGTACCAGGCAAATTGATTGAAACTATAGTAAAGAACAGAATTATCAAACACATACGATTTATTGGGGAAGAGTCAACATGGCTTTTGTAAAGGCCACCAATTGATTAACATTCTTTGAGCGGAGGTCAACAAACATGTAGACAAGAGTGATGCGGTGGATATAGCGTACTTGGACTTTCACAAAGCCTTTGATAAGGTCCCTCACCAAAGGCTCTTTAGTAAAGTAAGCAGTTATGGTATAAGAAGGAAGGTCCTCTCATGGATCAGTAACTGGTTAGAAGAAAAAAAACAAAAGTTAGGAATAAATGGTCAGCTTTCAGAATGGAGAGAGGTAAATAGTAGTGTTCCCGAAGGATCTATAATGTTCAACATATTCATAAATGATCTGGAAAAAGGAGTAAAAAGTAAAGTGGCGAAATTTGCGGATGATACAAAATTACTCAGTATAGTTAAGTCCAAAGCAGATTGCGAAACATTACAAAAGGATCTCACATAAGTGGGTGACTGGGCAACAAAATGGTAGATGAAATTCAATGTTGATAAATGCAAAATAATGCACATTGGAAAATATAATCCCAACTATACATACCAAATGATGGGGTCTAAATTAGCTGTTACCGCTCAAATAACTGATCTTGGAGTCACTGTGGATAATTTTCTGAAAACATCTGCTCAATGTTCAGTGGCAGTCAAAAAAGTTAGCAGAATCATTAAGAACGGGATAGATAATAAGAAAAAAATATCATAATGGCACTATATAAATCCATGGTATGCCCACACCTTGAATACTGCATGCAGTTCTGGTCACTCCGGCTAAAGATGTACTAGAATTAGAAAAGATACAGATCAGGGCAACAAAAATGATGAAGGATATGGAACAGCTTCCGTATGAGGAGAGATTAATAAAACTGGGACTCTTCAGGTTGGAAAAGAGATGACTAAGAGGGCATATGATAGAAGTCTATAAAATCATGACTGGTATGGAGAAAGTGAATAAGGAAGTATTATTTACTCCTTCATATAACACAAGAACTAGGGGTCACCCAATGAAATTAATAGGCAGCACATTCAAAACTAACAAAAGGAAGTACTACGTCACACAATGCACAGTCAACCTGTGGAACTCATTGCCATGGGATGTTGTGAAGGCCAAAACTATAACTGGGTTAAAAAAAGAACTAGATAAATTCATGGAGGATATGTCCATCAATAGCTATTGGCTATGATGGACAGGGATGCAACTCTATGTCCTGAGTGTCCTTAGCCTCTGATTGCCAGATTCTGGGAGTGGACAGCAGGGGACATGGATCACTCAATGATTGCCTGTTTTGTTCATTCCTTCTGAAGCACGTGGCATTGGCCACTGTCAGAAGACAGGATATTAGGCTAGATAGACCATTGGTATGACCCAGTACAGTCATTCTTATGGTCTTATGTATGAACATTAAGTAAAATACAGAGGGCCAGATCCTCCAGTTAGGCTGAATGTTGCTTGGGGTAGGACTGGTGAAGTGGAGTGGTGACTTTAAACCAACTTGGCAGCCCCAGAGCCTGTGATCAATATCCTGTGTAAACCAGATCAACTTCAGGGCTGCTCCAATCTGCATCAGCTGTCAACGGCTCTCAGGGGCTGTTCTGGCAGCCAGAAATCATCAGGGGATAAGGAACATTCTGGTGTGCCCCTTATCTCCCTGCCATGTATATCCCTTGCACATCCCCTGCAGAGGGGCTTGGTGTAAGAGCTGCTGCTATGGTTGTCCTGTGCCACTGGAGAATTCCACTACACAGGGGGAAGATTCCCATGGTCCTTCAAGCCAGGATCAAGGCAGCTTTACACCATAAGAGTGGCATACAGCAGCCTTTAGTGTGAGTGAGGATCTGGCCCAGAATGCCTAATTGAATTGAATCGATTTTACATAGTTTGATTTTAATTGCAGTGCTTTCATAGACATTTAACATATCCACAAGGCTTGTGGAACTAATATAATAGGAAATAAAATAATCCTGTCATGCCAACAAAGTAGGTCTAAAAGATAGGACTGCACTGGACGTGAACCTAATATGAAGTGTTTGATAAAAGCGCTTGATTCTTAGCTCAGATGTAGAGCTATATTCACCTGCAATTTGTAACATCAGATATCATTAGCATATATCCAGTGAAACCAGGGAACTAGATTAGGTTTGGAGGATATTACTATGATATCAATGCTACTGCCCATACAATCAATTTAACAGATTTTTAAATATAAAGGCAGAGTCGTAGCTAGCATAAACTGGTGTATCTTAGTTGAAGTCACTGGATCTTTTCCAATTTATGCCAGTTGAGGAGCTGGCCCTATTTTTTTAAACTAGTAAAAACCTAAATTAAATTGGTTTTGACTTGACACACGAGAATAACACTATGATGCTGACTTAAGCCCTCAGCTCAGAAATTCAGAATTGATTGGTGCTGAATGGAGATGGTCTACAGAATTCTGCCCAAAAGGCAGAATAGGCTAGATACCTGCTGTGTGACCTTTCCAGTGTGTGCAGTTCGCTAATTCTGTGAACTAAGGCTCTCACTTTGTCATGTATTTACCGCATAACACCTACATATTGCATTCAATTAAGGAACAGAGCCTCACCTTGTGTAAAGCAGCTGAGGATCTGTCCACCTTATGTAAAATCATCCACCCTGCTGAGACTACAGCAATACAATGTGGATGGGTTTGCAGTAAGCAGAGAACTTCAGAGCGAATGTTGAATTTCCTGGCTCAGATCAGCACCCACTCTCCCGGTGAAGTCAATGTGAGTTGGTCCCTTATATTTAGTAAACTCCGTTTCATACTAGCAAGAGAGAATCAAGGAAGTGCATTTCTAAGGAATTACTCTAGGTAGTTAGTCACTTTGTCTCTGGCTTCATGCCTTTGAACTCCACCTGACATCTGTTATCATAACTCAGAAATGCACTGCCTGTCATTTCTTATTGCAGAGGATATGTGTAAAATTCAGCCAAAGAGAGGAAACTATGTTGAAACTGGGTTTGGGTCTGACTCTTCAGAGTCCTCTGATTAACTGTAATTTCCTAATAAAATACACTGAGCAGTTTTCTGCTGTGTTCTGTTACAAAGATGTGTAAGAATGAAGGGTTAGATTCTGTCTCACATGACAGCCCTTTGTGCCTCTCAGATGGTTCAAAGGGTCTATAAGGATGCTCTGAAAGGGCAGATAAGGATTCCCCAGTGTGAGAGAAACCATGGCTGGCATATGAATGACATAGCTGGATCTATACCACAGCCTCCCAGCTCCCCAATGTAGGAATCAGGTCAGAGTCTTGTCAGGTATATTGTTATCAGACAGCAGAGAGTGGAAGAGCCCAGAGGCTGGTCTAACGTATGCTAGAGACCAAACCAGTCACCAGCTGCCCCAGGGAACACACAAAGTTGGCATACAACCATCTGGACGCCAACTGAGTACCTGTGCCCCACAGAGCTGGACCAGAGGACTGGGACCAAGGTTCAGAATTCACTTCACTTTATTCTGATTCACAGTCAGGTAAACTTAATAGAAAATGTTCTTCTTTGCTACTTCCTGAGTAAAACATGTGACTTATCTCCACCTCAGATGCTTTGGATTTTAGAAAATCTAGAACAAGGGTTTTCTAGTGTTTTTCATTCTGCAGACATGTACAGGAGAGTAAAATCCTTCCACAGAACATCCCTCTCCCAGCCTCCAACATACAGATCTCAAATGTTCCATTCTGTGCACTACTGAAAACCAGTGAGTCCACTGACCACAATTTGATGACTGCTATTCTCAGTATTTACAGCTTTGTTAGGAAATACCCATCCACTAGTTTTCTGGTTTATCAAAGGGAAATTTTGAAATAGTGCTGGCATCCAGTTACATATCCCAACAGGACCTCCCGATGAGAAAGGTCTTGAGGCAGATGAGCAATCATCTACTACTACCCTCTGGGTCTCTCAGAAAGAGAGGAGTGGAGCCACTCAAGTTTCTGCATCTGCACCACTAGGGTCTGCAGACAGGTTAATGTCCTCTATCTAGCTAGGCCTCTGTCACCAGAGTAATGGAGTAGTGTCACAGGCAGCTGACAGATCTCTAAAAAGAAATCAGTAGGGATGCCTAATCTTCATTCATCACCAAAAGGATCAATCAACCATGCTGTTTCTGTACCAGATCCAGGCCTAAACCCAAACAGACTGGTGTGGAGCTGACCTGAGGACTCTAGGTATTGCTGCAGCTGCAACCCCACTGCCTTCTCAGTACTTCTTCTTAATAGCAAAAAAGTCAAGATGGGACAATAATCGGATAGTTTCTCAGTGTTAAGAGATGGCTTCTTCAGCAACAATAACAATAGCTTCCTTAAAAGAAGAAAGCATCTTGTCTCCAGCAATCAACTACAATTATAGCCATCATGTGTCTGCTGACTTTTACCAACTAGAAGGTACAAGGACCTACCTCGCAGATTGAATCCTGAAGGTCTCCAATAGCTCCAAGACCTTTGTGAACAGCACATGCTGAATTGCAGCAAAGAAGACTGCATTTGTCCTTCCCTCAGACACAGCTATGCAGCCACAGAAGCTGAAAGTTCGATCCCATGCTAAGAAATCCTATTTGCAAAGCAACTCAAAAATTCCTGACAGCAAGAAGTCTTTGACTCTTTCAGCAGGTCCAAACAGACAGGATCAACCAAATTTTTCTAAAACTGGAGCAGTTCCACAGATCAGAACTTTTCAGTTGCTCTACTGCATGCGGGAAATTATTTTTCCCTTCTCAGTTTTGGCAGAACTACTTAGTTTCATTTTATGGGAGAGATAGGCATGAACCAAAATTCCAGATCTAAACACACCCTGCTTTTCAGCTCCAAATTTCACAGCTGGACCCCATCCCTGTAATACATGGGTGTGTGAGACAGAGAGAGAGACAGAGACAGAGAGGATGTGGGTGTGTCAGAAACGGGATGTGTGTGTGGTGTGTCAGTGAATGAGTATGACAATGAGTAAGTGTGTGTGTTTGTGCCAAAGAAACAATGTAAGCGTGTAAAAGAGAACACTGGATATCTGAGTTCCTGTGTAGATGAGCAAGAGTAGAAATGAATGTATGTATGGGGCCAGAACGATGACAACTACATTTTCCTGTACATCCATCATGAGATTTGGAAGGAAGAGGGAGCAGTGAGGGCTTAGAGATAAATCATTCCCCTCTATTTCTACAAAGAGAGGGGACCTAGATCTCAAGCATCTCCCCTGGGAGATGAATAAGGGGAGATGTTCTGCTAGCTCCTTTGTAAGTGGTTCACATGGACTGAGCAATGTGTATTTGAAGGAAGTGGGCTGGGGCAGGAGGTGGTGGGACCTGGGAAGGGATCATGAGAGATACTTTCCAGAACATTAGCCCTCACAGGCCCATGGGGCGTCATGAAGCAGGAAAATGCTGACCCAATCCAGCACCCAATCCACCACACAGTAAATCACACTTTCTGAGGGAGAATTCAGGGGCAACAATCAGCAGGGAGGTCCATGGAACTGTGCTGCCATAGAGGCTTGAGGTCAGTGTTGAAGTACAGGGCTTCTGGGGATCTTAGAGGACTTGTTTAGGGCCAAAGCCCCAGACAGTTCCATGGGAAGCACAAATCCCACCTCTCATCCAGACAATTCCAATGTAATCCGGAGTAGACAATCAACGACGACTTTCCTATGGACGACTGAGTCTACTGACCACCTCGCTTACTCACTTTGGAGGGGTGAGTTGGTACCAGTCATTGTTACCAGTTGTTTACGCAACTCTTCTTCATATGCCATCCAGTGTGGGGAGCGCTCCTGGACCTAAGCTTTGCTCATGCTGTCTTTGACCAAGTGTAGGAGAAGTCCTTATCAGATACATCCATTAAGTCTTTACGGGTACGTCTTCACTGAAGGGTTAGCCTGGGTGATCGGCACCAGGCAATCAGGTTAGCCGGACCTGGCAGCGAACAGCCACAGTGCAAGTCGTACCCAAGTCACTGTGTCCTCACTGGTCCTGCATGTTCTTCCATGTGAGTTGGCAGCATGACTGGGGTCACAGCCCTGGGTTCTGTGTGTTGCAGTAAGCTGAGCTGCTGTCTTTGCCAGTGAATTTTGGGAGAATGTGTCTGTCATTCTGGGCACATAGGAAGGAACTGGGGGATTGGACTATCAACATTTGCATGGCTCAGCCTGCATCCTCACTGCAGAGTGGGCGATTTACCAGAACCTGAGCTCTAACCCACATGCCCAGCTGTGCCAACTAGCCCTGGTTCAAAGCATCTCTTGATATGGGTGAGAGGTTTGTGTGCGTAGACAGGAGAGGGGGTAGGGCCAACTCCTGAGTAAGAGTCTCACTGAAGACATACCATAATAGTTGGACCCTTGACAAAGAGCATGTGGCCCAAGAAGAGATCTCACCCTTTGTCACTGCTTCAGTTATGCTTAGTATCATTACTTTAGTCACGTTAGTCGGTAGGGGACAATGTAAATCTGGAGTAATTCCATTGACTACAATGGATTTACACCTGTGTAACAGTGGGCAGAATTTAGTCCAATAAATGCAATATCTGTCCCATTCTTTAATCATCATAAAACTAACCCTGGAAATTGTGTGTCACAACTATGTTCAAGCCAAAACAACAAAGAGGCATGTTTCGAGAACCAGAATAGAGACAATAGCAAGCACAAGATTTTCTTAAGCTTCTGTAATTACATCTACACGAGACAAAGCTTTTTTCCAACAGCATCCAAACTTTGGTTCTAGAGAGCTGCAGGGCAGCTGCTCTTTCAAACTTGTTGCCAGGTATGTTTTTACACATTGTTATTGCTCTGATGCCTCACGGTACAGAAGCTCAAATTAACTCTGATGTACATGAATCCCCAAAAGCTAGGGAAAACAAATACAAAAATAAATCTGTTCCTTTCCTTGGCTGTGATTCCATCTGCAGGCTGACTCCACCAGTACAGTGACCCTCACACACAGATCGCCACTCCTGCAAAACCTTCGAAAGTGAAGCAGAAAACTTTTTTTTTAAAATGAGCCCAGTTTTTTGCACCTACAAAAGTGCAAAGTGCTGCATTGGACATAGCTCTTGAATTGCTTTGGTGCTCTGCTCTAGTAAGGTAACAGAACAGAACAGAAATCTTTGAAGGTAAGTAAAGAAAGAACTGGTTTTCCACGTTAAAAATGATTAATAGTAACAGTAGCCACTGACACCAACACACAACTATCTGTACATCTACAATGTGCTTTATAAGACATCGAATGAGATACAGTAGCTGCTTTGAAAAGCTTACAATCTAACACATACAGACAAAACATGAGACATCCTTGAAAAAAAGGGAAGGTGTGACGAGATCAATGGTGCAGAGGCTAATCCTGGAAAGATTCATGGAAGAAAAAGAAGCTGAGTAAAGCAACTGAAGCAGAAGAAGGGTTTGTGGTGGACAAAAGCATTGTCCAAGTTTTGGTGGCAACAGGACAGAAGATGCAGGACCAAGATGAGGTGAAGGGAATAGTAAGGAGTCATGACTAGGAGCAACATAAAAAGGGAGAAGGGCAGTAAGAGGATGAAAACAGAAGCCTGTGGAGCACAGGGGAGGGGCATATGTAATTTGTAGGGGATATTTTTAACTTTGTAGGCACAGCCTTGCATTGTGGCCACCTCATCTTAAAGGGCGCTCACACCCTTTTAGAGGGTACAGCATACAACCCCCCTCTGCAGCCAGACAGCAGCACTGGTTGGTTGGTTGGGTGGATGTGTGTAGTGGGGATATGTGGCCCTGTTTCCTCCCTGCCCCTTCCTATGTACCCAAGGAAGCAGAGAAGGAGCAATCCCTGTGTTCTTTGAAGAGGGGGTGACTGCATTTCTTCCCGATTCTTATGCACACTGTGCTGTGGATATTAGCTCATTGCAACACATTCTTGCCCTATTTTGGACTGGGATAAGGCAGAGACAGAATTGTACTTTTAGACTGAAATATTGCCGGCCCTGCAAGATTAGCACAGGTCTTGGAGAGTGAACTGTTATATTCTGCCTGGCACATTATCGAAGATTTTTAAACTAAAATTCCATTTGCAGGGCCACCAGGGCAGCCCCCTTTCACCTTCTCCTTATCAAACTTTCTTCAAATTAGGCCCACACTTAACCCGGCGACCTGCACAAAGGCAGTCCTAATGACAGTAGCTGCTAGTAGGAGAAGGCTGTTATCCCAGGGGAGGGACTGATGCCAAGTCCTGGTGGTAGTTGTGGAGGAAGCCCAACCCACCTCTCTCTCTCTCCCACCACCTGTGAGATGGAGGAACTCCTCCTCAGAGGGGGAAAGGCTGTGGGGGCCCATGCTGGGTCTGGGATGCTGGGAGGAATCTGGCCCAGCACTTATTCTCTCTCCCCTCCAGAGATGCCGGGGCATGTGTCACTGGGGCTTGTGCCAGATTCTGGAGGAGCCTAGCTCAGCAGTCTCTCCCACCCAAGTACAGCTGCTCTGGCAACTCCCAGTGCACTGCCTGCAGTTGCCGCTTTGGTGGTAACATGGGTCTAGCTTTAGGGTGTTTATTTTGCCCTACTGCTAACATTTTACTGAGGAATGAAAGTGAGAAAAGGGAAATGGCAGTTTTTAACAGCTTGTAGCGTAGACCCTCATCTGGTATAAACTGTCTTAGCTTACTGGATCTGCACCTAGATCTCAGCAAAAGCTGTGCAGAATTTTATGGGACAAAGAAAAGGCACTTGCCTAGACTGCGGGCGTTTTTGCTGCCAGATACCAAAGGTCCGCTGCAAATAATGGAGGTGTGGGAGCTTCTCAAAGAAAAGGTCAGAGGAATCCTTTAAAACGGAAAGTGTTAGGCAACCTAAATAAAGGGTTGCTACAGTTCTCCCTCAAATGATGGTATTTATATAAGAACACACTCTTTGTATTTATTCCCTGTCAGACAGACTTTCAATTAATCTTTAACATCTTTTCTTTCCTCAGTGAAAGCACATCACTTTCATTACACTGCTAGAAGTTGCACAAGTGCACGGAAGCAGTGATAGACCTCTTGACTTGGGTAAGGTTCTTCAAACCCTTACTAGAAAATTTACCATGAACAAAAATGTCACTTCTAGATCAGTAGTGCCCACTAAAAACCTCGAAGGGTCCAGGATCAAGCAAAAGCTTGGGCTGTCCTGAAGTTTGTATGTGGAAGAGGTGAGAAAAATTAGCTAGCACATAGTCAGCAATTAACCTAGAGATATGCTACAAATGGTCTCCAGCCTGACAGGCTTTTGTGCAATGCAAGCTGAATGCTTTTTCAGGGACCAATCCTGCTCTCGTGAAAGTTTTTTCCCCACTGACTCAATGTGAGTAGAATCAAGCCTCAAATGACTACAGCTGATTGAATAATACATTTGCCAATAAATTATCCAACAAATATAGCTCTGTTTTATGTTCACAAATCATTCCTGAATGTATTTATTAGTATCTGCCAAATAATTTGGAGAAACAACCTACTGGTTGTTTGCAAATTGTTCGCTTTGACCATTCACCAGTAGTTATTCATGCAAATGGGCGGTCACCAAACTTACACAGTATTGTTTCTGCTTCTTGAGTGGGTATCTGAAGCTTTATACACAACAGAATAGTGAATAAAAAAGACAGTGTAAGTAACAAACTCAAATATTTCAGTTTACACACATACCCAGGTATTCATACAGCCACTCCTCACACATTAAAGGGAATCAAAGCTGGTGCTTGTAAATATTCCTGAATAGGAAATTAAAAGAGGAAGATGGTTGGAGTAGACAGAGATTTGAAATTCAAACACAGGTTTTCTGACCAAAAAAAACCACTCGCATTCAACCAGCTTTAATATTAATCTGTGTCACTAACCTACTTTTCAATCCACTACCAGATGAAACATAAAGATGACTTGGCAGAACAACAGCAAATGATAATTCTACAAACAAGTACTGTGTAAAAAAGGACATACCAGAGGTCCCAATATTGTGATTTGGTATGTGCAGATGGTCTGGTATACCCACATGGAGCCCTTCAATGAGGAGATAGGCAGATGTGTCGTTCCCTTTAAGTACAACAAACTGTAGGATAGGTGCCAAAGACAGTAACAGAAAATGCATCTGTAACTAGAGCATGTCAAAATATTTGAAAATTTGAAGGCTGTTTCTTTTCTTTTTTTTTTTAAACAAAACCAGCAAATTTTCACAAACATTTTTGTGAAAAACTCATCCCATTTTTTATCCAGATCTATCAGTAACCCAGACTGAAAAACATATTTAAAATAGGAACATTTTATTTTAACTTCATAGCTGCACTTCCATTCTTTGTTTCACTTCTTAACCCTGGCTGTCAAACAAAACGCTGGCAAACTGTGGGTAAATTGAGATGTTACATAGTTCATATTCACAATCAGACAAATCACTGAAAATTTTCATTTTCCTTCCTATGAGCCTGCCATTCTACAAAACAGCCAGAAACAGGTGTTTAGACATATTCTGACAACTTCTCTTTCTCTATTATTTTGGTCTTTACATGGTTGATAAAATAAGATCAAACAAATAAGGCTGATTTCCAAAAACAGAAAACAAAAAAACCACACACCTTTTAAGGAACTGAATGAATCAAAAGCAATTCTGGGTCAATATGGGAGTTTAAAAAGCACATTTATTTACTTTTAATTGTTGTGCTATCATACATCAGCACTGAAGGCCTGACTCAGAACACATGCAATTTCCCTTGGAAGTTTTGGCTGCTTTTTCAACAATGGCAAAAAAAGATATAATGAAATTAAAGTACAACACAACTCATAAAACTGGGCTATTGTGCTCTTGATTTACAAACTGTTATTTCATGTTTATAAACAAACAAACATCAAATCCTTTTCTTCTAAACTTAGTTCTCTTCTTTCTTCCCCTTACCACAGAATGAGTCTTTCTGTTTTTTTAGTTTAATTCACTGAAAACAGTTTACTGTAGCTTTCTGAAGATAAAAACGGAGCAGAAAATCTGCAGGGTCTACACATGTCAAACCCTTATCGTGTCAGTGTTTGCAGTACCTCCTGTACCATATCCTGAATTTGCAGGATAGTTGAATGAAACAGGAGTGTACTCAGTGTTCTTGGTCAAGTTACCTAGCACTGGCATTTTCCAAGGCTGTGCATGAAAGCTGATATTTATAGTTACTCAGTGTTATTGGTGCTGGTTTAACAATGCCATCTATATGGCTTTGAAGCATATCTGAATAATAATCATCTATAAGCCTTTGAAGGATGAAAATTCCATGAATGGAGAGGAATTATTTTTTAAGGAATATCTATGGAGATATAACTAGGAGCAAATGAAGAATGAATATCTAAGAATATGTCCTATTAGTTAAGTTAAAGTGGACCAGTCTCCCAAAGAAAATTGTACAAGCACCATTAATGAAATAATTTAAAATTAGAATGGAAAAGACATTCAGTAATATGATATATAGAGGAGGGAATAATCTGGTACTAGCAGAACAGATCTTTTCTACCTCTATCTTCTTTGATTCTGTGATTATTTATGGTTCTTCTCCAAAGCAGTCTCTTACAAGCATGAATTTTTCTTAAAGAGTGATGCAAAAACCTGAGAACAACCAAAATCACATATGATATGATATGATATCACATATGATCTGATCTGATCTGATCTGATATGATATGATAATGATATGATATGATAAAGTACAGTACACCTGCAACCATAACACACTGACTGTGTAATTCAATGTCATAAACTAGGTAGATTTGAGTTAGGTCAACGGGATGAAAAACCAGACCTGAATAACAAGTAGTGTAGGTGATTTAGTCTGTGGCACTCTTCTCTCTGAATCAGTACTGACCTAATGCCAAAGGTGTGCTGGAAGAGCTGTTATGTTCTGGTTGAGATATAACAAAATCCCTGACTATTAAAGCACTGAAAATATCACCTCCCAATTTTTGCTTAAAGTAAATATATTTACCTTGGTATCCATCTCTAAAACTACTCATGCATTTTAAAATGGAGAAGTTACTCCTCACTTCCCCTCTTTAAAATAATGTGTAGTGTGGCAGATACAGATTGGTTGGTGTGTACCATCATAGAGGAGGTTGCATTACAAAAGTGGACAAATGCTGTCTCTGAATTATCTGATGTTCCCAGTCCTGTTTACATTGAAGTCACTTGCAAAACTCCCATTGACTTTAATGCAAAGAAAGTCAGGCCTATGGTCTGTAAATCACTTTGAAAGCTTTCTGAACAAAAGATGCATGTGTGTGTCTGCCTGTGTGTGTATTTCCCTGCGCCCCCCCTACAACTTTACTACGTCTGCGATAAAGCATTAAATGTGGTCAGGCAGATTTAATTTCCCGTTCTCTTTAAAAGCACTAGGTAAAAACTTATCTTCATTAAGTGCCACTGGGAGTCTGGCACCACATAACTAATCAGAAAATTCAGTAGCTTCATGTCCATGTGATGCCTCAAGTTCAAAGGGGACCAAGACATCCTGTTTGGTGTTTTGTTTCATTCAAGCTATTAAAACTGCCCAGGCCTCCTTAAGTGTATTTTTAAGATAATCTTCATTATTCCTCATCAATAACACTAACCATTATAAAATCCAATGTCAGCCTGGATAATTTTCAAATTTGCCACATCAGTAACCATCAGTGGAATGGAGGGACAGAAACTCTTGGTGGATGCTCCCATTTCTAATCTATTATTATTTTCCATAGTCCTCTAAGCATTTTGGTTCAAACTTTGTGACCCTGATGCCTCTACTCCAAGATGTAGGTAGGCATGCTGGGAAATTTGCCAGAGATGTGTGTTGTGTGCAGGAATGTACACATCCAAGAAGGGTCAGGAGAAAAAAGGTATGGGTCAGCCCACATACCTTCTTCTCTAAAGTGCTCTTTTAAAACAACAATTAGTGGTAGCTGATACAACTAGAAAAATAAAGTTTTGTACGTAAGGTCACCTTCTCTTTATAAGGCATATAAACATCACAATTTTTATACACTT
The DNA here is from genome assembly GCF_026122565.2 of Emydura macquarii macquarii. Classification (NCBI taxonomy): domain Eukaryota; kingdom Metazoa; phylum Chordata; order Testudines; family Chelidae; genus Emydura; species Emydura macquarii. Next base: position 22,009,555 of record NW_027132559.1, read on the forward strand.
TTCCTTTGATCACGTTAAATTAAATTATGAGATTTGAATCAATATGTTATCACTTGATCCACAGATTTACTTTTCTCTGTTCCCATGGCCAGATGAAGACTATGTAGCTTTAAGAAACTTGCTTTCTTATTTATGTTTAGTTTAATAAGAAAATATTAAACTGATCTTGTTTGTGTTCATTTTTATGGTATAGACTAAATACAAGATTAAACACTATACACCACTTTTATTTCTTACATTAAATGTTCTGAAATATTGAAGAAAGTGAGTGTGTACATTTTAAAACTTCCCCCAGATGCTGCTTTTCTTAAAATCTTACTAAACTTGTTACCATTTACAAGAGTCACATTCAAACAAATAACCTGATCTCAAACAATTTCTCCAATGTATGAAAGTTCAAAAGTTCTTCTTATTTGAAATAAATTATTAATAGTATTTGAAAATAAAGGATTTAATTACAAGTCTGACTATGGGTAATGGCTATCTTACCAAGATAAAGAAAGATAAAGATAAAGAAAAATTATAGCATTAGTAAGATTGATAGTTAGATCGCTAGTTGAAGATTGATAGTTGGAAAGCATTTTCTGTGAAAAATCTTGAAAGAAAGAAAAATTGCTAATTTTTTCAAAAGTATTTTTTTTGGAAGTTTTCCGTTTCTTTGGATGGAAAAATCAAAAAGTTTTTGGGTTTTTTTTTGAAAAAAATATTTTAAAATGAACTAAAATTTTCCATGAATATTTTTTATTTGAAAAAAAGGCTGTTTTTTACTGGAAAAAAATTCTGGATGAAAAATTTCAACTGGTTCTGCTGGCAGCAAGAGAATCCCACGCAGAAGATCTTAAGTTAGTTTTTCTTCATGCGTTAAACCTGATTTGACAATGAGAAAAAGAACCTTAGAACCTGAATGTTTTTAAAAGAGTAGATGCTGAACTGCATACACACAATGCTGGTGCAATCACACATGTAATGTGCATGACTGCAGGCACAAATTGGGTAATAGTATATATGCAAGTGATTATCTGATTCATACCCAAACATAGTAATGACGTGCAAATTAGGTATGCAATTGTGCATCTACCACTTTTAAAAATCAGATCTTTTATGTACAAGAAAATCATATAAATGTAGGGCTGGAAGGCTCCTGAAGAGGTCATATAGTCCAGCCTTCCATGCTTGAGGCAGGACCAAGTAACCCTAAACCATTCCTGATAGGGGTTTATCTAACTTGTTCTTAAAAACTTCCAATGATGGGGATTTCATAACCTCCTTCGGTAAGCAACTCTAGTGCTTAACTATCCTTAGAGATAGAAAGTTTTTCCTAATACCTCACCTAAATCTTTTACTGGAGATTAAACCAACTACTTCTTCTATCTTCAGTGGACATGGAGAATAATTGCTCTCTGTCCTCCGCTTTACAACAGCCCTTGCAATATCTAAAGATTTTTCTGCATTTTTAATGGTATAGCTATGTTTTTTAAAATTGCGAAGCAAGTACAAAGGAGAATTGAGGCTGGTTTACAAACCCATGCATCACCTCCAAATTTGCATTGCCCAAATGATGATGTATACGCAGACATTTGTTTTGGAAGTTTTTGGGTCACAACACAGCACAGCCAAAGAGCCATCCTCTCACGGTGTGTAAAAGGGAAGAGGATGAGAAGGCCAGATGACAAAAGAGATAGAGAAAATCTCAATACATATCAATAATTAGTAAATATGAGCAGCCACAATGGAACAGAACTTTGATGGGTTGGCAATATTTAGTTGTTTTTGTACAGTCTCTTATTCTTGGCTTGTTCTTACTTTACTGTACAATTGTCCAGAAATGTGCCTTTTGGATAAATTTGTGCACTCTGTTTGAATCTTAATCAATGGACAAAACTGAACATAAAAATGTGCTTCTTTTTATGCATTTAAAGTAAATTGCTTTTTATTAGGAATAGCGCTTCTGCTTCCTCCAAGTTATCTCCATGAAACTGAGAGAAATATTAAAAATATTTAAACAGTAGTTTTGTCATGTGACCAGGAAAGTGACATTTATCTTCTTTAGTGAATATTTATATATTATATTAGCACTTACAAACCTGGTGCCTGTTCCTGAAATCATTACTTGTTACAGTTAATCTTAATCAAGCCAGTAGAGTGGTCCCATTTAAGTCAACAGGACTACTCGAGTGAATAAGGATTTGTGGAAGCAGTTTATGGTTGTTAGTTGATAGAAGCATGAGCAATTTCCTTCAGAAAAAATATATTTTAAATGTTGATAAAAAAGTAATAATTTTTATCATGTTTTGATGTTGCCACCTTTTGCATTTGGTTGCAAATCTCATTAAATTTGATGGTTTTATTAAACTCTAGCTACTGGAATCAAGAGATTGCATGAGAATCTCAGCTCTCCTTAAAAAGAAAGTTTCTAGTTCTCATGGTTGCAGAGAAAAGCTTGAAAATGTGAAGCAAATGTATGTTAAGGATTTAGAAACAAGAAGACAAATAAAAAGAACCCCACATTTCATATTTTAATATATCTCATGATTTTGGGGAGGTTACTCAAGATTTTTTAACTTTTGGATTGGCAATATTAATATTCCATTTTAGTTATTAATTAAAATTCAAACATAATGCACAGTATTGCCCAAAAGGTAGATTTCTGCAACTATTCTGCCATGGATAGGATTGCAAGATTGAGCCCCATCAGTGAATGTTTGCCCAAAACAACCCTATTTATGATTCCATGAGCTGTTCTTTTCTATTTAATCTCTAAATGGACACAAAAAGCTCTTTCCCCTGTGTTTTAAATTTGATATCTGTTTAATTTGAGTGTTTTAAAAAAATTACAGCAAACAGGACAATTGTTTGGGATCAAAGATAAATGAGTCTAAAATATCATTAGACAAGTGAGGGATCCCTGCTGCTGCTACCAGTCAAGCATGAAGTGTACTTGGTACTGGGACAGTGTGAAAGAGATGAGTTCGCAGACCAGAAAACAGATGGCCCCTTATCACCTCCTGGAGCTAAACACACAACAGCTAACTTCAGAGATGCCTTTACCTTTACCCTGTCTGCCCCTATCATGATAGGCTCTGTTATATTAAGGGTTATTGCCTTGCTAGCCCTCCCTGTGGTCAGCTTTTGAAGTCCATGGCCAAGAGGCCAGTGTGAGAATATCACCAAAGATAAGAAGTGTTTGCTTTGTGAAAGTTTCAGGAAAAGAATCCATGGAGCCCTTCATAGTTCAGCAGGGAACCACAAACTCAAGCTAATATCTTCCAATCCCCTGTTGGTTTCAGAACTACCCACCATAAAAAGCATAACTGGCTGTTTATTTGTGCAGCCAAGAGATAACATCTTAAAGTTACAGTCTGCCTTAAGTGGTGGGGATATGAAGCCCTAAGAAATGAACCCTCCAACTCCAAGCTTATAATCAAAATGGTGTGTGCTCTCTTCTTCTCTGCCTAATGAGATGAAGACATGTTGGCCACTAATTCTTTTTTTAAAATATTAATAAAATATAGCGGTCAAAATCACAAAGGATAGCTCTGCCCCCAAATCCAATGTCTTGCGTTGTATTTTTTTGAAGCTTTGGACAATATGTTAAGAAATGTTCTCATGGCAGAGCCAAGTAAATATTTGTGGGACATTTCTATTTATTACAAGAAATACTTCAATTCTAAGACATAAGTCATGCTCTTCTAATAAATGCTTCACAAATTCCCAAAGAGAAGCTGATTTCCCAGTGCACCAATGCTGCAAAAGATCAGACATTTTCTTTTATGTAGAAATTCACATTCTGGAGACTTCTTTCAACATTTTCCTCTCAGAACCCAATCTTGTGAAATGCCAAGAAACTCATGCAAGTCTCTGAGTCCCCTCAACACCCATTAGCTTCAAACAAGCCCTAAAACTTAATTTTTTAGTGGTTTTCTTTGCCTCATAATTTTGTCAAGTTTAAAATATCCTGACTGGAATTAAATCCTTCTCTGTTCCCCCTCCCCCTTAAAATGGATTGCCCAAACCTTTTTGATATCAGGCAAAAGTGTGGACTGACTGAGTTTAAGTTTCAGAACCTAGAGAATATGCTGCCAAAATAATTACTGCATGTGTTGCATCGGCTATTATTTCATCATCATTCAGTGCCACTATCATAGCACAAAGGGAAAATAACATGAGTAAGAGAGGAGATAAAGGAAGAGCAGTGAGAGGGAAAAATGCTTCTTAATAATGCCAAGGGTTCTCTTTCCATCGTAATCCATCCTCCACCCTGTCACCAGCAAACTACCTTAAATCAAATAACTGGCACCTGATGTATTCTGCAGATGGGTCACCACTGTATATCTGGAACACAGCATACAGGTGGTTTTTCACTTGCTCTTGTTAACTAGCTGGAAGACACGTCTTTTATTTTTGGGGGTGTGAGGAGTTGGAAAGGAAAATATCTCCTTGATGATTCACAAAAAGGAAGACTAAGCGAAGAAGTAGGTCCATTAAGTGTTTATCTATTAATACATTTAGTTGTCTTCATTTCCTCCTTAGACATCCTCTTCCTGGAAGATATAAGTAACAGTCACAGATATAAAATCTAAGTGTAGTAGTTATCCAAGTGAATTTTCTGAAAATGTTAGACACAACAAAATCAGTGCTAAGAAGAGTTCTGTAAAGTTCAGATAGGGTTTGGATAAGCATCCAGTTAGGGGCTTGTAGTTCAAATACCAAACCATGAAGTTCTCCCTTCCCTAGTTCTAAACTGTTGGTTTAGCAAATTTTTTACTTCCTTTACCTGAGGCTTTCTCTGGCTTTGGTAGATTAGGTAAAATGTTCATAGAGCTTGTATCAGAAAAGGTTTTAAAAACATCTCCCCTTGATGTTGATTCTTTTGAGCCTGGTTAAGGTGGACAGTACAAATCATTAGCACCAAGCAGAGTGTGTACTGGCAGAATAAGACTGTATGTGCAGACAAGCTAGTCAAACATCTTGAAAATGGTCTAGCCTTCATCTACATATCCTGGCATTTGTTTCTCAAAGCACTAGAATCTTAGAATGAGACTTGCAAGAGAACTATGTAGATCATTTCATATCTTCACCTTGAAGCTTTTTTATATGGTATAGGGCAGTGTTTCTCAACAACTGGTCCGTGGACCAGCCCAGTCCCTGAGATCTCCCTGACAGGGTTTAGGAAGGCAGCAAGTCAGTCCCTGGCATCAAAAAGGTTGAAAAACAGTGGTATAGGGTAAGTCATCCAGAATAGTACACAGCTAATTCATACATCAGTTCCACCTCTGAAACATCTAACATCAAACAGATTTCTCAGTTCTGATACAAAAAGAGTTTTGGAATCTTCTATATTTCAAATGTATTACTCTAGAAATGCAAATTATGTGTCTGATGCTACACTCACTGAAATCAACGGAAAAGCTGTAACTGATTTCAGTTATGCAAATTCAGGCCTTAGAAGTGGAAAATGTGGATGATTGATGGAATGCTACCAATGCTTTGATGAGAAGAATCTACCATTCACGCTACAGTATGCAATAATTCAACCCATACTAAAGAAATCATTGACACAACTCTCACAAACTACCTTCTCATTGTTTAACCTCCCTTTCCTAAGCAAGCTAACAAAAAAGAAGACTGCAATGCCACCTACCAATGCTGCCATTATCCTGGATCTCTCTTGATCAAGCCTGGGTGTGTATTAAACGAACTAGCATTTGTTGCTCCGGTAGATAACCTCCTCCCATCAGTAAATAGGGGAAGTACATCCATAGTCATCCAGCTGGGCCTCTCTGGAGCCTTTGATACCATCAGTTACCAAATACTCTGGTCCTGTCTCCAAGAAGCAGCAGGAGTGAATGGAAATTCCCTGACACAGCCCAAGACCTTCCTCTGAGATTGAGATTCACATTATGGACAACTCTTCCTCCACTTCCAAAGTTCTCACCTGCAGAATTCCACATGTCCTGTACATCAGAAGTAAACAACGTTGTCTACTTTCCTATCAAAATCACGCATTGGACAAAGAGCAGCAGGGTAAGAGGGAATCCAGAAAAAATGAAGCAATGCTGGACTCTCAAAGCTCATACTTTGTTGGGGTGGCTGTTAAGAAAAAGGTCTCTTTGCTTGTAGAGCGAGGAAATTTGATATGGCATCAGTGAGACACAATGAACATGGAACCCTATAATGCCATTTTTGTAAACTAGAACTGCACTTAAAAAGATACCAAACCAAAATTCATTTTCTATGTAATCTATCATATATTAATATATGGGCTTCCTTTGCCTGGCTCCTTTATAATAATATTAAGTTAGGTGTATTTTACAGTAGCTCCCAGAAGACCCAATCAATATGGGAGTTGATTAGGACTCTCTTATGCTAGATGCTGTTAACACCGAGGAACACATGGTCCTTGACCTAAATAGCTAACAATCAGTTTAAGGTACTCTGTATCAGACTTCACAACATTCTCTTGTGAGCCCGCTGGACAATGCAAACTACGTCAAAAAACACAGAGGATCAGTTCTTGGAACAGCCAAAATAGTCACTAAAAACAATTTATCAATTCTGGTGAAAGCAAGTAGCAAAGCCATGCTTATAAAGACAAGCCTGAGCCACTAAGTTTAGCTCCAGATCAAACTTCCCCCAAAGTTCAGTGATGTTCAGATTAAGGGCTTTTGTTTGGATCCACCTCTTTTAAATATATTACAAATCCAGTGATGCAGACAAACTGAAGAGAACTTCAAGAGATGAGGTAGCAACTCTGAACCTGGGAAAAAAGATTCAGGAGGCCGAAGATGACTGAAAAGACACAGAGAAAGAACCAAATCATTTGTTTTGATGTAAGACATCAACAGTAATGAGCACCCAAGCAGAGAGCAAAAGACACACAAAAATATTATTTACTATTTCCTGAGACTTCATAGATTTTAAGGCCAGAAGAGGCCATTATGATCTAGTCTAGATTCCACATAACACACACACATACACCATAGAATTTCACCAAGTCCATACAGCAAGTCTATAACTTCTGGATGAGCTAAAGCACACCTTTTAGAAAGACACACAATCTTCATTTAAAGGGTGCAAGTAATGAAGGATCTACCATATTAGGCAAAACATTTGTCTTATTTCTAGAATGAATTTGTCTAGCTTCAACTTCCAGACTGGATTTTAGATTAAAGACCCCTCTACTGGCAGATATATTTTCCCACATAGGAGCTTGTACACTCTGATCAACTATCTGAAGAGCAAAGCAGAAACCATGGTTCAAATTGCCCATTCTACATCTGAGTTCTGAGAAGCACCACAAGGACCCAAAAAGAGGAAAATGACTCTCCCAGCCATTTTGTTTCTTGGATGGGGGCTGGATCTACAGGATGTGAGCACAGCTAATCCAAGAAGTGGGAGTTGCAAAGCAACCTTAATTTGCATATTAAGTTTTGCAGCAGAAGACAGTATGTCTCTTGGAAAAATATCGATGCTTAGAATTTTAGTGAGTCCTGTGCTGTGATGGGACAGACCCTGTGCTGTGATGAGAAGGTGCCCAGTTCCCTGTGCTATGATGGGAGGATTCCCTATTCTCTGTGCTGTGAAAGGTGGGATGTATTCAGTGCTTTACAACTGTTTGCATTAGTCACATTCAAAATACCTCATAATGCAATATTTGTTTCAACAAGCTTAAAGAAGTCAATTACAATTTGACTTTCTTCAAGAAAAATGTACAAGGATAGTAAACCAACACACGCTGGGCAATATAATGGGCCTGCAGCACATTAACTAAGAGTGAGTTAGAACTCATAGATTCCGTATACTTGAGCAACCATGCATCGCTAATTTGACACAGCAGTAAGTAGGTATCCAACCTGTCACTAAATGATTTACTCTTTAAATGCCTGCAGTGGCATCTTTTCCTACTGCTAATTGTTGATCTCATTTTACACCATGGTGTCAAATAGTCTCCCTGGGATAAGAGAGTAAAACAACAGGAAAAACTTCAGCAAATCATTATAGCCCTTAATGAAATGCAGTTCTTAAGGAAGATAACAAACCCCAAAACATCTTAACTCTTGCTTGACAATTCTCTGTTTACAGTTTTTATGGTATGATCACCATTTAATGACCAATTGCCTACAATACTTACTTGAGTGGTAAAATGATATAAGGGATTTTATTGCAGACATTACTCTAAAGACTACACTATAAAACAAAGAGAAAATAATTTGCATAAGGATAATATTACAGGGAGAAATTCATGATAGCTAAATTTGAAAATGTTGCTTTTCCTAGATCCAACAAACTGCAAATTTAGGACCAGATCTGGCAGTCCTTTCTTAGCTCTGTATGTAGAGTATATTCAAAGGGCATGAAAATATGCACAGATTATAGAAATTAACTATAAAACAAAGTATAGGACATACCAGATACATCTCAGTGTTCCAGATAAGCCAACACAGAATCTTAGAATACCATATTCTCAACATCACTTCTCCTTCCTCCCTTTCATCCTTAATGTAGATTTTTCATTAGTTCAATATAAAAAAAGATATTTTATACTCATATTTTTATAATATCGTGTATATTATAGTGCTATTTTATGTTACATTATTGAAAGTTTAATAAAAGGTTAGTCATAAAAGAGAAATATTGAGATTATTCAGTAACTGATATGGGCTTTTCCTCTTAAATGTTTTTGGATTGTATTATAATTAAGGTTCATGTACTTCACTTGATCCAGACAAAGAACTTCCTTTAATGTCAATAGTTGCCCTGCATGAAGATCAAAGGCAGCAGTATATGTTCCTAATTTTGTAAAACCTTTTATTGAGTGCTACAATAAATGACCAATGGACTATCCATAGCATGCTGTGTGGTGAAAGGTGCTATAGAAAATGCTACAATTGATAGATAACATGAGTAAGTTTATACAAGCTGAATAGAATCTATATGTTAGGTTTGCATTTTTCATACAGCTGTGTATTGTGAAAGAAATTAATTTCATAAAGAGGCAGCCTTCAATATTACTTTTCTTATAGCCAGGCATATATACACACATACATACTTGATGGTGTGATGTAAAGATTTGATTGACATGTGTTTAGGGCCAATCCATGTTCCACGGCCCTGGAGATACACCCATTCCCACCAGCTGGGAATACTGCCCTTTAAGTTTGTGTATATTTTTACAAGTATCACCGTTAAGGAAATAATGCTGAAAATCTCTCCTACTGAGCCAGTAGAGGTGGTCAGCGCCATAGGAGTGCCATTCTATCTGGATCACGATAGCTTGCTGAAAGAGCAGCATACAGAGAGAGAGAGAGAGTCTCCCATGGCATAGGGTCCCTCCACAAATAGTTTTTGTAACTGATTTAATTTACTGGTGTGGATAAAGTCATACTGGTACAAAGGTGCTTTGTAAACTGCACCCACTTTATGGGGATACACCAATTTAACCAACTGGTTTTTCTATCAGTTTAGCTAAATTGGTAGAAAACTGTGTGCAGACAAGCTCTTAGTAACTTCAACACGAGAGCAGTGTTCCTATGTACCACAGTTCAGGAAGGTTATTAATGCATATGCTTAAGTCCATCACTATTCAGGAAAGTACTTAAGTGCATATGTATGTGTTACACTTAACTTTAAGGCTTCAGTTCTCTGCTACATGTGAAGGCATCTCGGAGGTAGTAGCAAGTGGCAGTTTCAGGGAGTGGAATGTGGGTCCCTGATCCTCAGCTGCCTGGTCCCAATGGAAGTTAGAGTACTAGGTGGCCTACTCTAACGTCTACTGCTAGCACAAGATCCATAACAGACCCAATGCCAATGGAGGAGTAGGCACGGTCACTTCCCTTTCACCATGCCCCCCTCCTGTCATGTCACACCACTGAACCCTCTCTTCCCCTTTTCTTACGCTGGAGGTGAGGTGGTGTAGATGGTGCAGAAGACACCAACAACTTCCTGCCAGCAGAGTCTTCCCCTGCTCAAGAGAAAATACTCCATTGGTTATCTCCAGCCATTTAAAGGCCACTTTGCAATAAGCAAACCGTGGAATCCAGCTATAAACTTGTGCAACGGGACTTAAGCACATGCGTAAAGTTAAACATGTGTTTAAGTGTTTTCCTGAATTGGAATCATGGAGCGTGATCAACATTTCTGTGAGCAAGGACACTGGAATAAAGTGGGACAAAAGAAGGCAATTCAGAGTGAAAAAGTGGGTAAAATCCTGCCAACTAGGAATGGACTGACTGGTTTGGTTAACCTTCACTCAGCCTCCTAACTGAATCAAATCAGAATTTTTGGAGGCCAGTGAATGTTCAGTTAAGGATCGATATCATTTTCTTGGAAGATCAAACAATGAATGAAGATATGTCATGTTCAGCTTTTGTTTAAAACATAATTCAAAACATTTTAGCTGAAACATTTAAAAGAAAATATTATATTTTCATAAAAAATAATAGAACTCTTTTAAATGTAGGTCTTGTCTAAATTTAAAACTCTACAGCAGCACTGCAGGACGGATTTTCCCATCTGCATAGGTAATCCACCACCCCAAGAGACAGTAGCAGGTTGATGGAAGAATTCTTCTAACGACCTAGTGCTGTCTATGCCTCTGTGTGACATGATTATGCCAATCTAATTTTGTAGTGTAGACCAGGCCTTAGCTGACAGGCCATTTTTCACCAAAAAATGTGTTTGGACCCACTCTATTTATGAGACCTGTTGGCAGAAAGGAGGGAGATGTTAGAAATATGGATAGTCTTCACGAAAGCTTCTATTTTTAATGTCAATCCAAAACCCACACTTTGAAATCTTTTAATCACTGTTTTGGTGAGTTAAGGGTTCCTTAGGATACATTTTAACTCCAGTTAGCTTGCCTTCCTATACAATAATAAGAATGAATAAATATGATCATAAAGCTGGTCAAAAGTGGTGAAAAAAATCATGATTTTTTCAAAACAAATTTTTTTATTTTTAAAACATTTCAAACAGCTCTCAAAGATTAAACTTCAATTATTCATGACCAAATATAAATGAAAATGGCATACAGAACAATTGTGAGTAGGAACTGTCTCACATTTCCTTCATTAACATCTCAGAAAAGTGTTCAAATACACAGCTGTATTGTAGTCCCATGCAACATGCTCTATGTTGTGGTCTTGCACAAAGCCAAACCGTGACCCCTTGGCAAAGGCCAAGTAAACAGGATTTGTGCACCCCTCTGTGAGGGGTGGTGGGGTGAAGGAATCCTCCCTTCAGCAGCTGGCAGGATTACCTGTGGCCACAACAGCAGTCTCATGACTGCAGAAATACCTGTGGCCTCTGTGCTTCCTCTTCATAGGGTGTTTTAGGCAGTGAATCCACATGGCTGTAGACCCACTGGTCATGCCGCCTTCCTCCCTTATTGCCTTCAAAACCCTTCTATGGAGTTCCACTTCATGGTATGGTTCTGCATGGCTCAGAACCCCCCATGAAATACGACTGTGCCGGTTCACCTTCAAGTCCTTCCACATCCTTGCCACAGACTGCTGGATTTGGCTCATAAATACTTGGTAAGCCTGCCAAAAAAGGAGTAGCACTACCTGTGTATCAAAGACTATGTAATTAATTAGTCTGGTGACCGATCCTCCAGAACCAGTATTACTATCATCATAGGACTCAACTGTGCCTTTAAACTGCAGCACTATATTAGGCATGGCAAGGAGCACCACCACCCCGGGGTAATCTCAGGGAGAGACTTGGCTTCAAAGGCCATGCCTGGTACTGAATGGGCGCCAGCTGAAAGGGTATGTAGTATTTGTTTGCTGCGGACGTATTAATTTGCTTTTCAGAAGTTGAGACCAGGCAGTGGCCCAGACTACACTTAGTTTAAATAAAGTAACATGCAAAAATGTATGATTGCATTAATACAGGCTATAAATTAAATATGCTTTCCAAAATAAACAGATGTAACAGGCCACATTCATGGGGCACATGGCTGGGTGAAACAAAAGCAGCTGGAAGACTACGGGAGTTAGCCAGTTTTATTTTGTTTAGTTTTTTTCCTTTCCTTAATTTGCAGTTACTCCATAAGGAAGAACTCACAATGGAAGGAAAATGGTGTGTTGCCAACACCACTGCTAGCTCTTCCTTTGCCTGCACATGTGGGGCTCCTGGCCAGACAGGCATCCTGACTCTGGAGACATCTACTAAGATCCTGGTTTTGACTTGCTGGGAATTCAGCGTTCTTGTCCGAAACGATGAAAGCCAAGCAAGGGGAACCACCTGGTGTGAGAGGTGTATGTTGGTGGAGTCCTTCAGGAAGCAGGTAAGAGAGTTGAAGGAGGAGATAGCTCATCTGTGTAGCATCTAGGAATATGAGGCCCACATCAACAGGATGCACATGGAAACATCTGGAATAGAGGATTCTAGCCAACTACAAATGACTACAGTGACACCAGAGGAGGAAGGAGAAATGGCTGCTCTTTGTGGAGAAGATTGCCTGTTGGCCACCGAGGGCAGTACACAGGGCTCCATCCTCCTCCCAGGGCCCATGTTCAATGCAGTCAAGAACCAGTATGCTGTACTGGCAACAGGAGGTGAGGAGAAGACCCCAATGGCTGAGGAGGAGGAGCCAGAAAGCCTGAGAGGCTCATGCCCACAGCACCTAACAGGAGGAATGCTGGTGGTTGGGGACTTCTTTATGAGGGGGACAGAGGCATCCATCATGCTCACCTGACAGGCTACCTGCTTGGAGCCCATATCTGAGACATCAAGAAAGGTTGCTGAGGCTCACTATCCCTCTGACCACTAACCCATGCTGCTCATTCATGCAGGCACTAAGAATACAGCCACGTATGGCCCTGAGCAGATCAGCAGTGACTACAAGGATTTGGGAGTGAGGGCAGAGGAGATGGGGGTGCAGGTTGTGTTCTTGCCCATCCTCTCAGTTGAGGGCAGGAGCCCAGGCAGGGACACACACATCCTGGAGATGAATGAATGGCTGCGCAAGTCATGTCAATGGGAGAAACTGGGCATTCTCGACCATGGGATGTTGTTCTGGAAAGGAGGACTGCTGGGAAGAGATTAGGACCAACAAGAGGAAGAGCATCTTTGCGCACTAGTGAGGAGGGCTTTAAAGGTGACAGGTGACAAAAGCCCACTGGTAAGCATAAAAAGGCAACCTTAACAGAGAGCTAGATGTCGGTGGACATAGAAAATTATAATAGGGTCATAGGAGCAAAAAGATAGAAATCAGTGGGGGAATCTGCTGAACATCTTAGATGTCTATGCACAAATACAAGGAGTGTGGTGAATAAACAGGAGAAACTGGAAGTGTTAGTACATAAGCTAAATTGTGACTTAATTAGCATCACAGAGACTTGGTGGGAAATCTCATGACTGGAATATTCATATGGAGGGGTATATCTTATTCAGGAAAAACAAGCAGGGAAAAAAAGCTCCAACTGCTAAGGAGTACAAAATAATAGCACAATCATGCAGGGAGAAATCAGAAAGATTAAGGCACAAAATGAAATACTCCTAGCAAGGGACATAAAAGCCAGTAAGAAGAGATTTTTTTAAACACGTTTGGAGCAAGAGAAAGAGGAAGGGAAGTGTGAGTCCTGTACTTAACAGGGAAGGAGAGCTAATAACTGGCAACATCAAGAAGGCTGAGGTGTTTAATGCCTATTTTGCTTCAGTCTTCACTAAAAAGGTGACCAGATAATCAACACAATTAATATTGACAAGAAGGGGTAAGGAATGCAAGCTAAAATAGGGAAAGAACAGGTTAAAATTTTTTTTAGATAAATTAGATTATTCAGGTCAGCAGGACCTAATGACATTTGTCCTAGTATACTTAAGGAACTAGCTGAAGCAACCTTGGAACCATTAGCAATTATCTTCGTGAACTCATGGAAGACAGGTGAGATCCCAGAGGACTAAAAAAAAGACACAAAGAGAACCCAGCGAATTACAGATCAGTCAGCCTAACTTCAATACCTGGAAAGATACTGGAACACATTATTAAATAATCAATTTGTAAGCACCTAGAGAATAATAGGGTGACAAGGAATAGTCAGCATGGATCTGTCAAGAACAAACCATGCCAAACCAACCCAATTTCATTTTGTGACAAGGTTACTGATCTAGTGGATGGGGGAAAACTGTAGATATGATATATTTTGATTTTAGTAAAATTTTTGACAGAGCCCCAATTGACAGTCTCATAAGCAAACTAGAGAAATGTGGTTTAGATTAAATTACTATAAAGTGGGTGCACAATTGGTTGAAAAACTTTACTCAAAGTAAGATATAGATTGTTCACTGTCAAACTGGGAGGGCATATCTATTGGAGTCCTGCAGGGGTTAGTCCTGGGTCTAATACTACTCAATATTTTTATTAATGACTTGGATAATGGAGTGGAGAGTAGACTTATAAAATTTGCAGATGACACCCAGCTGGGAAGGTTTGCAAGCCCTTTGGAGGACAGGATTAGAATTTAAAATTACCCTAACCAATTGAAGAACTGGTCTGAAATCAATAAGATGAAATTACTAAGTGTAAAGTACTTCACTTAGGAAGCAGAAATCAAATGCACAAATACAAAATAGGGAATAATTGGCTATGCAGTAGTACTGCAGAAAAAGTTCGGGAGGTTATAATGGATCACAAATTGAATATGAGATAACAATGTGATGCAATTGTGAAAAAGACTAATATCATTCTAGGGTGTATTAACAGCAGTATGAAGACATGGGAGGAATTATCCCACTCTACTTGGCACTGGGGAGGACTCAGCTGGAGTACACTGTCCATTTCTGGGTACCAGACTTCGGAAAGATGTGGATAAATTGGAAAGTATCCAGAGGAGAGCAAAAGAAATGATAAAAGATTTAGAAAACCTGGCCTATGAGAAAAGGTTAAAAAACCTGGGCATATTTAGTCTTGAGACAAGAAGACTGAGGGAGAATCTAATAACAGTCTTCAAATATATTAAGGGGCCTTATAAAGAGGACGGTGATCAATTGTTCTACTGAAAGTAGGACAAGAAGCAATGGGCTTAATCTGCAGTAAAGTAGATTTAGATTAGATATTAGGAAAAACTTTCTGAACTATAAAAGTAATTAAATTCAGGATTAGGCTTCCAAGGGAGCTTGGGGAAACCCATCATTGGAAGTCTGTCAGACAAACACCTGCCAGAGATGGTCTAGGTTTACTTGGTCCTGCCTCAGCCCAGGGAGCTGAATTTGATGACCTCTTGAGGTCTCTTCCAGCCCTACATTTTTATGATTCTATAACGTGTAGTGTAACTCCATTGAGGGATGTATATGTATTTCTCATTTGGATCTTTTATCTTCATCCTTTTTCTCTCAGTTCTTAATAGGTAGAGCTTGCTGCTCTGTTAATATTTTCCAGCTATTCCTCTGTGACTGTGCTCTGACTGAAAGCCATAAAATGCTCTCCACCAATTGTGCAGTGCAAGTGCGGCAAATAGTCAAAGAATCAACTTTCCTTCTTTGATGTAAATGTCCTCTTAATTCTCAAATGCAAATATTGTATCGGGTCATGGGAAATCAGATAGACCAATGTATTAAATGTGTGTAGAGTACTAAAAGCATATAAATGAAATGACAAAAATAGTTGGGCTACAAGCTGAAGTTTGGCTTGCAAAAAACATGTTAAAACTTCTCTGCGCACTTGCTTATGTTGTATATGTTTTACAAGTCTTAGAAGTAACCAATGATATTACTATTTCTTTATGAACCCATATTTACATTACCTTTGTACTTCTTTAATATGGAGTTTGTCTCCCAAATGTTAAATGATTTTTTGTTAGGCTGTATGCACTTTTCTCTATACCATATACAGTATAATATGCTCTAAAAACATATGGTGGAATGTTGAGAATTTTGTTTTGGGGAAATAATAAATTCCTTTGGCTCTGTACAAAGGACTTTATTCATCCTTTAGGTAAGTGATTATTATCTGGGCCTATTTTTGCTTTTCCTTTAATTTAAACAAGAGCCACTTACTGTAAATCATCTTTTTGTTTACATTTATACTGCTATATATGTGCAGCTGCTTGTTCTGAAATTCTAAGATGATTTCAGGTTCTGTAACTGCTATGCAAAGGGGGTAGAGAGGATGCAAAATGCAGAGTGGATGAAGAAAAATTGATCTGAGTTGATTTAAAAAACAAGATAATTCTTTTCCTCACTGTGAGAGTGAAATTCACCCTATTCTCCTTCCCAAAGTTAGGGGGCGGGGAAATTAGATGCATCTTCCAACATACTGGTATGTTGTGGGACTGCTGCACAGCCCATCCTGCCTAGAACAGCAAGTGGTACCTCTCAAGCCCACCGAGCAAGGATTCCTGGGTGTGACATCCAGATAAGTATGGAACCCTCTGAGCCAACAGTTTTTGAGTCATTGTGAAACCCTCCTCCCCTGCACACCAGGAGTGTTGAGCTCATGTAATTGCAGCTCTACCCATTACTCCTATTTGTACAGGACAATGATAAGGATTGTGCAGCATGGAATGACTTGCACAGGCTTTTCGCCAAGGAGGGATTTCACCCCCAGTGCATATATTTGCAGAAGAAATTTAGAGATATAATAAATTAAAGGTAATTGCTTATTGGCTCTCTGTGTGCATGTCACAATGCAGACAACGTACCAACCTTAAAGGAGATGGCTGTCCAGCTTCTGTGGTTGGTCAGCTCCTGACCAGAGCCATGTTCTCATTTCCTCTCCAATCCCACTGCAGATTAACACCTCCTATTGGTGTGCAAGGGCTCATTGTGCTAAGCTTTACACAGTGCTTCCTCCATTGCACACCAGCACACAACTGCCATTGACTCCTAAATTACACTCAATAAGGCTCTGAATTAGAAAACAAGTCTATTTTGTATTCCAGCATGGAATGTCAACAGCCTTTCATATACAACAATGCTACTCTGCACATTGCTCTACATGTTGTTATTTGGCCAGATTTTAAAAGGTATTTAGGAGCCTAAAAATGCAGCTAGACACCTAGTGGAATTTTCAAAATCACCTAGTCACCTAATTCCTATTGATTTCATCTAGGCTGTTTAGAAATTTCCACTAGGTGTCTATCTGCCTCTTTAAGCACCTAAATATATTATGAAACAAATTTTTGACAAAGATTTTCAATAGTGGTTAGTGATTTTGGGGTGTCCATTTTGAGACACCTTAAAGGGACCTAATGTTTGGAAACTGCTGAGCACCATCTCTGAAAATCAGGTTCCTGTAGGGGCCTAAATTGGGCATCCAGAAATGAAGGCACCGCAAATCACTGGTATCTTTTGAAAATCTTGGCCTTCATGAACGGTGGTGTAAATCCGGAGTAACTCATTTGAAGTCAATGGGTTACAGTGGTATAAAACTAATGTGAGATCAGAATTAAGCCCCCAAAATTTAACATGTTGAACACATTTTTAGTTTAAAAATAACTAATTTATTGCTGCATTTGGAAGTGGGGCCTGTTGAAAAAAAGCATGAAGTCGCTGAAATGTTATTTGAAGGCCAGCAGAATAAAGCTTTCAAACATAGACAAAAAATATGCCGTGTGACGAGAAAAGCTAAGAAATAATTTTATTTGTATCACATTCAAATGGTACCTCAGAGTTCTATGGTGCCCACAAATATTAACTCAAGGACAAATTCTTCTGTCAGTTACACTTGGGCAATCTAATAGAGTTATATGGGTATAAATGAGGGCAAAATTTGGTCCTAAAATAAAGGCCCTTCCCAGAAGAAATTATCAACCCAGAAACTAATAAACACTTTATGACTACACTTACATTTCGCTGTGACTTTGTACCCGCCTAATGGAGCATCATGGCCTTCCACGGCATCAAATCCAGCGGATACTAGGACAATGTCTGGATCAAACTCATTGGCAATTGGCATAATCACCGTCCTACAGAATAAAAAGACAGCCAGTTACAAACTACAACGCATACCTTCATTAAGCACACTGCTTGGCATGATCCCTTAAATCCACTATACAAAAAAAACCTCTGTGCATTAAAAAACAATTTGACCTTTATCTAAATTCATCATTATATTTAGCCAAAAAAAAAAAAAATCTGCTTTACCCATCTCTGTATTCATTTTTTTCTCTTCCACTTTTCTAGTCTTTTTTTTTTTTTTTTTTTTTTTTTTAAAGTACAGGTACATGCAAAAACCTCTACTATTACACACACATCTGTGCCTGTTTTATCCCACTGCTTATAAAAAGCTGCCTCTTCCAGGGGAGTGACTAATGTTTTACAGAGAATATTCAAAGCTTTAGTGGAAAGCTGGACTGCTCCAGTTAGTGCAAACTTGGTGTAAATTTGAACTATAAATTTCTTTTAGGAAAATGTTTGCTTTCCAAACATTTTTTTTCTTAACGTTTTTAAATGTTTGTCGAGGTGGGGGGTGACTCTAGCAAAGGAAAAACATGAAATTTCCTTAATCAAAGCCAGGCTACATTGTCAAGCCTTTCCAAGGTCAAGCATAGCAGGAATGTGACAACCACAAACTAGTGACAGCAACCCCTGCTGGTTTCAGTCAGATAATTCAGTGCTTCACATTCCCAAAGGGTCTAGTTTTGTAACCCTTTCCTTCACATAGGTGTTATTCTGGGTTAAGATTTTTGTTATTTAGTTTATTTTTTTATCAACATGTACAGATTTTTTTAAGCAAATTTGTTAAAGAAAAGGTAAATATTTTCTTTGACTCGACTTTTCAGGATTCATACTCATAGGTTGGCAGCTTAAACATAACAGATTCAGACACAAAATTTACTACTGTTGACTGCATTTAATTCTGAAGATTTTCAATTATATTCAATGTCAATTACATTAAGGTGCTAATCTAAATTCACTAACTCCAGGAATTTCAGACTTCAGATTAATATTCTTCTTAAAATTGATAGCATTATATACTATATATGATAGCATCTGCCTTATTTCAAGTTACCTGTGCTCTCCTTTACTTATACTGCACATAGGGGAAAAAAAGAGTATGTTAAGGATCTAGGTTCCATGTTAAATAAGTTAGACTATTAACAGCGGTATAATTTCGGTATAATTTTTTTCTGCATTTTAATTTCCTTTGTTTTGTTCCAAATTCCTCAATAGTACTTTTAACATCAGGGACCATATCCTGCACTCTTTACTCCCACAAAATACCCCCTGAGCTGAGGTCAATGGGAGAGTCATCTAAGTAATGGGATTATGATCAGGACACTACAGGATTCCATTGCTGTCATTTTAGCTCAGAAAAAAGGATAGTCCAATTTTACTGCAGGTCTGTTATGTTTATTCCATTGAGACTGCACTAAAGTAATACAATGCAAGTGTATAGAAAATTCAAAAAAAACCCACAACATATTATAAAATTACATTTAAGAAAGCTATGTTGAAAGAATGTTAAGTTTGCAAAAGTCAAGAAGTCAAGCATTAGGAAATGCCTGTGCCTTTCTGTGCCTATTTATTATGATATAGTATTTAAGACCATGATCACTGCCTCTTTCACAACACAGCCTACAACTTCTGCATCAAATGAGGCAGGGGCCCTCCAGACATCAGACTCCTTCATTGCACAGTCCCAGATTCACCCCCGGAGCATTGTGAATCCAGCACATTGAATGTAGTAGGGGTGCTGTGAAGCCTCACCCCACATTCCACTTCTAACTCCCTTCCCCTTCATACTCCTATCTCCTCAAGTTCCTACTCCTGACCTACAGCACTGCGTGTCTCCTGCCACCCTACCATCCCCAGTTCCTCACCCTTCTGCATTCCAGTCAGGATGTATATTCCTTCCCTAAGCTGACTGGATGCCAGCAGGAGCAGCATTGAGAGCACAACAGAGAATGAAGCCAGGCAAACCCTACTCAGGGTTGCAGTCCTGGGGTGGAATATGCTTCCGGGGGGAAGTGCATGAGGAAAGCCCCACATTTGCCGCAAATGTGAAATAACACAAAACAAAAAAGAACATAAAAAAATGACATGACATGAAAAATACAGTCTGCAGTGGCACTCCTATCCCACAGGGCTGGGCCCAGAACCCTGCTCTGGGTGTTGCAACCTGGTACATCGGTTCATATGCTGCTCAGGTTTGGACTGGCCCCACCAATGAAGAAGCAGCTGGGGCAAACATGAGCAACGCTATGAACCCATGCCCAAGTCACAATGCTTGGCCTGGGGAACCGATCCTAGACCCGCAGGACAGGAGCCATTGCTGCTGCACAGTGAGTGCGGGGTGGGCTCTCTCTGCAATCCCCTGGGATGGAGTGTTTCAAGAGTGCAGGACCTGACCCCCCCTTGGTCTTCCACCTCCCAGGGGCAGGACCCAACCTCACCAGGGCCCCTCAACCAGGGGGCAGAGAAAATATATAAGGAGGAATAGGAGAGGGGTCCTTGGGACTAATGGGGGTTCTGGGACTCAATGGGCGAGGTGAAATATTTGAGGGGGGTAGAGAAGGAGTTTCTGGAGCTAATAGGGAGTTGGCGGGTGAGGGTCAATGGGAGAGTGGTGTGATAGGGTGCTATCAGAAGCACCCTGATCACTGACATTCCTGCAGTGTGGAGAAAGCTGCAGGCCCAGCTGAGGGCAATGGCACACTTTCTGATGGGGGACTGGGAGCACCCAGGTGATAATCATTGGGTTAACAAGGTAATTGGGGAGAGCATAAGGAGCGGAAACAGGAAACAAGGGGAGCACAAGAGGAAGCTCAGAGAGTGAGCCTGAGCTGGGGAGAGAGGGCTGCAGGGAAGCCTATCTTGCTGTAAGCCTATGGTGCACAAGTATTACCATATAAAAGGGAAATAAACGCACACCTTGGTGAACAATAAACAGCTCGGTGTGTGTGTTTGTGATGGTGAAACAATATGAACTGGCCAGGCAGCGAGGTTCACCAAGTAGTGACGAAGGCGCCGGGTGACAACGGGAGCATATAAAGGGGCACAGAGGTGCCTGAATAACGTGTGGAATAAAATAACAAGAAATTCCTAAAACAAAAAAATATTATAAAAAATAAAGATATCATGGGCTCTACACACACACATCCTGTCATCATGTAGTAGCTGTGAGTGGATGGAGCATGCTCACTACAGTCTGAATCTCTGGCGAATTTAGCTGCCAACGTCTAACAAGTCTCTAGTGAGCACATGCAAACTGAAATTATTATTCAGACCCTGATAAGTTGACCACATTTGGTCAAAGTTTCATGTGTCAGGCAATAGGCTTATCCCTGACATCAGGGCACCGCCACCCCACTCGTTGGCCATATTTCAAGTCCATGCTCCAAAGCATGCTGCCACTAACGAGTATCAGTGAAATGGTTGTAAGAATTTTTTAACTTGGGCAAAATGTATTTTTCCCTAGTCTTGTTCTGAGAAACAGCTCAATCATTTTAGCTGAAACTTCCCAGAAAAATTCAGACTGAAGCAGAAATGCACCATGGAAAATTTCAACTCAAATTTACAGTTATAAGTAAAAAGGGAAACTATAAGGGAAGTTATAAGTAACTGAAAACAGTATCTTACAATGGGAAGTGTCAGACAAGCATATTTATAGGTGTCACTATTTAGCACTGCCCATAATGGTAGTAAAAAAGTCTGTACAGAGGTGATACCTGGAAATCTCCAGACCAAAAAAAAAAAAGAGATGAAGATTACAATGATAGCAACTGGAAAGGTGGAGGTGACGTTTAGAACAGTTCTGTCAGTATACTAGTGATAGCTGAGATTATAAGGGTGAATAAACTCCTCAAAATGCTTTTCTGAAAATTTGCAAAAAGAAAAAAAGAATGAGAAATTCTGTTTTTGAGAATGTAGATGTTAAGAGTCAACTTGAATGAATGCATTTTACACCAGAGCAATAAAAACTTCTCCCACCACAAAACCATACGGTTACTTTATAAACTGTGACAGACTTTTGCGAGTATGCTTCAGCATATTTCACACAGAGCTGACCTGTGAAGACCAAAAAGCCTATGTCATTGCTTTCCCTCCCTTTCATCCCTCCAAATTTGAGGTTGGGGGTGGGGAACTGGAATTTCAGACAGCCTAGTTAATCTTTCTTGTTTTAATAATAAAAAAATACATTTCTAGTCCTCTTCTTTGCAAAGATACTAAGAAAAATATCATTTGATTGCAAGACTAGAAAGTTTGTCCCAATTTTCTTCTAAAAAACACTAGTTGTTTATGGGTCTCACTACAGCAGCCCAAGGCTGGTGTTTGGCCTCCAAGCCATGGCTGCGGGTCCACTGATTTTTGGGAGTATCCACATGTCAATGGAGTCCAGTGCTCCATACACTGCTACTGATAGAACTAATGTTGCTCTCTCCCTTCATCCTAGCTGCATGAATCTAAGCTGGCTTCTCCATGGAACAATCAATATGATCTCTGTAAACAAGAAGGGGCAGTTCAACATCATGGAGGTATAATGAGCCTGGGCTAACGGACTACGTGTAGGACTGAATGCAAGGGACTTCTCCACTCTGTGCCCAACTCTGACACTGACTCCTTCTGTGGCACTAGGTAAGTGACAAAACATCTTTGCCTATATTCCTCCATCTACAAAACTAAGACAGTGATACTGTATGGGGTTGCTGTCATGAGTAATTTGTTTGAAACAAATATATAGATACTAAATTTCATCAGAGTGCACACCAAACCCTATGGTAGCTGTGGCCCTCACAGGCCCCCAACCTCCTTGGCCTGTCTGGACAACTGTCCTTTGGAAAACCTTTTAGAAGTTGACAACCATACAGAAAGCTCTATGCAAGCAACTGGGCTCCACTTTGCTGGGGAGCCTTGACGATATACCCTTTCTTCCACCCATACTTGAGGCTCAATTCTCCCCTTGCATCTGAGTTTTGTTTAGCTCATGGGAGTGGGGACAGTCAGAGAGCAGATGACAGCTTCCTGATCCTGTGATGGCCTGGCCAAGCATCCGTGAGAGCGGCCTTGAGACCCTTAGCTAGTGACAGATCAGCATAACAAAGAGAGCTCCACCATGACCCACCCCTCCCTCAGGCACACCCATTACACCGGGCTGGGGATGGGGTAGCTGGCCCATGGGCCACCTCACTGAGTTTGCACCAGAGGGAGTTCACCCAAGCCATGGCAATTTTCTTTTGGCCAGCTTCAGCCAGAATATGTCTGGATCTGAACATAACAGAAAAAAGAACCATAAAATTACATTTGGGTGTATCCTAAAGAATCGTCTTGTTAGCCATTGCCAATACCTCAGGTCATCTCTATCTCAATAGTATGATCACATGATCACGTTATTAGAATAGTATGATGACAGGTTCTGGTTATGATGAATGTCAAAACACTTTCATACAGTCCCAACAAAAATACTCTATAAGGCTCTGTAGACAGAGGCTGTATCCAAGATTAAGACTAAGGACAGTTATTATCTTACCTGGAGGGGCAATAAGAAGTACAAATTAGATCCAGGCAGTAGTGCACTAGGGGCCAAATTCTTCTGTCAGATGCAGTAGTGCAACCCTATTAAAGCCAGCTGGGCTGCATGGGTGTAACAGAGAGCAAAATCTATTACTAAGATATTTCTGAGACTTTAGATGGAATTACTATTGTTGTCTGACTAGATCTGAATTTTATATTTTACCTATGACTCATACTCTGCACTCCTCCCTTCTCTCTCTAAAGAAAAAAAAATCCCAAAAATCTGTTATCCTGCGTTATATGGAGCCATAATTATTGGATATAAAGTATTCACCTGAAAAGAACAGTAGGATTCTAAGGATGCCCTGCTCTTCCTTTCCTTTCACCGTGTCACTAATTGCACATTTTAAAATCTTGAGCAGTAAGGTCATAGTTTATGTGACACAGGAGTTTACTTCACTCCATTAAGCCTTACAGCTATAGTGGAGCTGTCTCATCTAACTCAAGCCAATGCAGGCCCCTCTTGTAGTTTGATGGAACTGACAGCGGAGTATGTGCCTGGGAAGTTGAAAAGATTCATTTTAGTTCCACAAAAGAGATTTCCCCATAGGATTAATGCATTCAATGCTGCTGTCTGCAAAGAAGCCATGGGATGGCTTCCAGTTGGGTTTAGTCCTACAGAAAACATCAAGCATGTGTTCCTCCCTCTCCCCAACAGTATGAACATCAGATGCAAGACATTATAGAGAGTTTACCATTTACTTGATCTTGTTCCTTTTATTCTTCTATTTTATTTTTGTGGTTTTACAGCACATGAGAAGCATGCTCCCAAACATTTGTTCTCCCAGAAGACTTGCAGAAAAGTACCCGAGACAGAAATGCATCTGCATGCATCACCAAACAAAGACAAAGATCTCCTTAAAAAGGGTTACGTTGACATAAATGACCACTCTACTTGGGCAGTGTTTATAATTTAAGAGGGAGCAAGGGCAACCAACACAGAACATTAAGGACGGTAATAGCTGAGAGGGGAATCCACATTTTTCTGAACCTAGAGAGCATAGTGGGTTAGTAGCATCCATTATTCACATTGACTATTAAAAGTAGCACTTTCCACTCACAGTTCTCAAAACACTTTATAAATGTTAACTAAGAAACACAGTGGTCCAGATCCTCAACTAATGTAAATCAGCATATCTAGGATCTAGCCCAACAGCCCCTTAATTTAGGCATTATTAGACCCATTTCACAAATACATAAACTGAGGCAGAGGGCAGGTAACTAACTTGCTTAAGATAACACAGTGATCATAAGAAAAGACCTGGACAGAAAACAGAAATCAAGTCCACTGTTTTAGTTACTAGACAACACTGTATAAGCACTAAGTATTATTTATTCAGGTTCCCCACTCCCACCTTTTGCTGAATATACAGAACACATTAGTTCTAATAATTCTGATTTTTTTTATCTAAGCGGGGTCCTCATTTAACATGAAGTAATGTATTGCTATCTACCAAGACTCCCAATTTCCCATCCTAAAGAAACAATATCATGTCATCACAGAGTAGTCTCCATGGATGGGACTGAAGTTACATATGTTTAAGTATATTCCTGAATCCAGGCCCAGATGATTAGATCAATGAAGCCCATAAGGCTGTTCTCCAGCATTTCAAAGCATATGCAATACTTGTTAGGAATAGTGCCTTATGGTATCTATTACTTTTATGCCTTATTTTCACATGTTTTAATATTATATAATATCACGTAACTTACCTATTCACATAAAAGAAAACTATGCCTCATTTCCTTCCCCCAAGAACTTCAGGTTAATTTTTTCTGTATTTTTAACATTAAGTACAGTTATATTTCCCAGTCAATCTAGCTAACCTGGGATATTTCGCTAAATCAGAGTAAATGGGGTTTTAAAACTGGAATGAATCTCTAGCATAATGAAGGGACCTTCCCTTCTTTAGACTCTACGAACAATTACGCAATTTGCTTAACTTTATTATTGTGAGTAACCCCACTGATTTCTAGTGTGCCAGCCTTGCCAGTAATTTGTGGGACTAAATATATTTCCAGTGAACCAAAGGGTTTAAAGACACACTCAGCTTTCCATCTTTTATTGTTTGTTTTTTGGGTTTTTTTTTTTTTTTTTTTTTTTTTTGGCTTTTCCAGCTTACATTTTTGAGCCTAAGTTTATTATTTGTGGGTTTCTTTTTAAATGAATAATGATTTAGGCATCCTGCCCGCAATTTTCCTAAGTTCTGTTACAACTGGAATTGCAACATCCACAGCAATAAAAAACCATAAGAAATATTGACCACAATATATGCTGATCCTTCCATTTTTAAAATCATTGTTTACAAAGGTGGTTTTCATGTAACTACTAGGGCTCTTCTACATTTGATCTATGGCATGCCTATGTCCGATCCTCTGAATTAGTGCAAAAATAACCAAAGATGGGCAAAATAAATTAGCACACAGGAGAAATATTAAAAAAACATTACTTTGAAGTTTTCAGAAACTAAATAGAAGGAGCTAATGGTATCCAACTTCTAGAAGCTATGAGGAAAAAACAGATATACAGACATCCACAATGCTAATGAATATCTATATTCAGATCTCAACTTATTCACATTTTAGCAGTGTTTAGACAGAGGGTTTTACATTTGGCACAATATGGAGACAAACTTTAGGAAGTTTAGATCCATAACAATGGCCAGGCCTCAGTGTTCAAATACGGGGCTGTAGTTCAAACCCAAACAAAATTTACAGACAGTTTGCTATTGAACTGCTATAGATGTCAAAATCATTTACTCTTGCCCCCCCATATACAGATACAAAGTGATATATGGACAATATTTGAAAAGAGGCCAAGAGAACACATACAGTAGTGAAAAGTTCCAGAGGGGTAGCCATGTTAGTCTGTATACAGCAAAAACAATGAGAGTCCTGTAGCACCTTAAAGGCTAACAAATTTCTGCGGGCATAAGCTTTCGTGGGCTGCAACCCACTTTGTCAGGGTGTATACCCTTGGATGTATATATATACCTCTTATCTGTGATTTCCACTTTATGCATCTGACGAAGTGGATTGCAGCCCACGAAAGCTTATGCCCGCAGAAATTTGTTAGTCTTTAACATACAGTAGTATGTCTCCTTAAAGAACATTTTATTCTGAAAAAGCCAGTATATAAAAATAGCACCTGTTTACTCATGTATTCATAGATGTTTACAATATTTTAATGATAGTAATAAGTGTTTTATGTCTTCTCCTCTGCAGAACCAATACGCCTAAAAACTGATCAAATTGGATATAATTCCATCTTGTATATCATAAACAAAAATTCCTTAAGTTCCTTTAGCTGGGGACCATGGTATCGACAAATGTGACTGAGGGATTAATTTGGCCTAGAAGATATTTACTGCTGGTGAAGATGCACAAGCAGGAAGAAATCCAGCTTAACTTCTAGACACTGTTTGCAAGGCTGGGGGTTTATTAAAAAAAAACTCACTGTGTTACCTGTAAACTGAACACCATGAATAAGGAGAAGCAGAAAGATGATAAACCTTATAACCACACTAACATACATCACGTGCATACACACACAGAGCTACCTTTTGCCCCAAAGAATACCTTAGGCCAGATTTTAGTCCATATAGTGTAATGTGTCTACTGGAAACTCAGTTTAGTATCCATCTGTTATTACTTTATTTTATATACATATATATATATATATATATATATATATATATATATATATATATATATACACACACACGCACACACACACAATCCCTAAACGTTTTTCTGACATAAAACATATAAGCAATAATAGGGACTTTAAAAAAGTTTTCTATTTTAAAATTTGGATGGGTGTAATGTGGAGCTTAGCACTCATATTTCATTTCTGTAAAACCTGAGTACAGTACAGTATATCCCTTCTGTTAGGTTTCAATTGCTACCAGTTTTGTCTTTACGCAAATCATTTCTTTCAACAGAATTTTATCACAAATCAATGGACTTGGCCTAAATCTTTACCACAATAAGCCAAGAAGACCATTAAAATCCCCACACAGTAAACCTAAATATTACATACGAAAAATGGTTGTTCCTGAAAAGAAAAAAAATCAAGTTTTATAATAATAGAAATAAGTAAATGGAGAGGTCAGACCTTATGGAAAGTAAATGTAATGTGGTTTATGGAATTCACAAAACAAATGACAACATAACATCCTGTCTATGGAATTGTTTATTTCTATGGAAAAATTTGTATTATTTTCAACAGATTACTCTTTAATGTGGTTTTTCCAAAGCACATGACATCATCAAGAATTCCCTAAGTTCAGAACAAACAAGAATGGTACAACAGAAAAGATGATTTAGCAGCTAACTTACTCACATGCCAAAAGAATATTGAACAGGTGGGTAGGGAGAAGAAAGACAAGGGTACTGTTTGTAATAAACTAGAGAACATTCTGCCTCCATGAACCAAAGCACACTTTGTTTGTTGCAGAGATCATACAAAGCAACGAGCCAAGCCACAATTTAGAGCCTAAATTTTTTTGTCTTGTTAGCAAAGTAAGGTACCGAATATACCACTTTTCCTTTGAGCATGAAGAAATTCAGAAGTTGCTTTATGCGCTTAAGCTGATTTTGTCAACTCTTAAGAGTTATTACCTCAAAGAGGTATGTATGTGTTATTTCCTCCTACTTTGTCCTAATGGATAAAATGAAGCAGTTGATTTCCTTACACCCAAGTCAAATTCACTATGAGGAAGTCTCTCTAGTCTACAGTAAGTTGATGTTGATGCTACAGACAGTGTCAGTGTCTAACACTTCCCTTTTAGGAGATGCAGAACGGTTGGCCGTTTTCATTCCCAGCAGAGCTATGAATCTTTCACTGAAACCATGATACAATAGCTCCAAAGAAAAAACCATTACATTATTATATTATTTTCCAAACATGTATTTAAATGGAGCAGCAGGATTTCACACTCACAAGCACTACCACTAGAACCAACATTAATGAAGTACACAAACCAAACGCCAGCTCCGCTAATGTGGACTGTGCAGAATTCTGTGTAATTAGAAATCTAGTTGAGACACAGAGTGATGTGCTGTAATCAGTACAACTTTTTGGCCTGTTTGTTTACACTACAAAGGAGCAATGTTCATAGTAATGCTACAACCTTTAGAAACTACACAGTGCTGGAAATTGCTACTGCTTCTGTAACAGTTCCAATGACTGTTTAGCTAAAAATCTGACCTGGTTTCGGCTCTAGGTAACACTGTCATCCAGCTTTTCTCATTTTCTCTTTTTACTCATCAAAAGAAAAAAAATTATAACAGATCCCAAAGTGGAAGGGAAATTCAGTGCCAGAGATCACAAACCAACTGAATTAAGTTTATTAAGAAAGGGTGGAATCACAGACAGCCAAAGAAAAGCACTACACTTCAGAAAGGAGAAGACTACTAATCACAGTGGGCAATATCAGATTGTTAGGCATATTAAAATGTAAGTAACCAGCCTGCAAGGTGTTGGTGGTCCTTCTATCTCACACAATGTGCTCACCATCTTAAAAGACGGAGTCCAAAAAAGGAACTGGAGAGATGGGAGACGTTGGCAGATTTGGGGCCACTTTTTGTATAAGAATTTTGCCATTGACTTCAATGAAACCAAGAAATCAACCTTTATAGCTGAAACCTAAAAGAAGGAGATCTCATACAGAGGGAAGGCCTGAATAGAAAAGAAATACCGTTACTAAAATGAAGTTTAATAAAAGCACATCATCATTGAAATGATTTTATTTAAAAATTGTTATCTAAAGCAGAAAACAAGATAAAGATCAAAAGATAAAGGCGGAAGATTATGAGAAACCAAAAAAAAAAAAAAACAATGAAAACCTGTTGACTAAAGCAATGAACGGAAATAAAGTATTTTTCTCCAAGATATCTAGCAGAAAAGAAAGATTGAGGGTAAAGTAGGACCTCTGCAGAATGAGGATGGGGAGCAATAATAGAGGAATCAGGCAGAACTCCTAAATAAATATTTCCCAGGTTTTAACAGGAAGGAATGGGGAATAGAGACAGGGAATAGGACTGGGAAGCTCAATCCAAGAAACAAAAAGGGAAAATATAGAGCTAAGTGGCAATAAAATGATGTTAAATAAGTATTTAATTAAAGTCCTGTTGACTTCAATGAGATCAGTATTTCACCAAATGGGTTTTATTAAGGCTCTGCAAAAAAAGGGGGTAAAAGACACACTGCTAATGCATGGGGTCCTGTCGCAGTACACCTGTGGAAGCCTAGAGAAGACATAACTCTTCCAAAAGTACTGTGAGAAGAAAGCTTTCAGCTGCACCACTAGCAAATTCTGGACAGAAAGCCAGTACATCTCATCCTGGGAGGTTCACAGTAATGCAATGGGGATCTTTTGGTGGCATAGGTCCTATACAGAGTAAGGGCAAGGCCAAAGGAATGGAGCATGGCAGGAGTTGGACTAGCATCCAAAGTCATTTTAAAAATGATGTTACTGAATTTGCCTTTCATTCATTCACTCACATCACTGCATTCTTCCTGTGAAGCTAAACTGCTTCACACCTCTTTCAACCATTTTTTCATTCCCATTTGAAGTGATATATTGGGTAACCCCTTTTGTGAGCATTTTTTAAATTGCATGAAACAAGAAATACTTTTTTCTACCATATGTTATAGTTAAAAAACTGAA
This sequence comes from Emydura macquarii macquarii, assembly GCF_026122565.2. Classification (NCBI taxonomy): domain Eukaryota; kingdom Metazoa; phylum Chordata; order Testudines; family Chelidae; genus Emydura; species Emydura macquarii. The sequence goes on from NW_027132559.1 coordinate 22,039,686, forward strand.
AGCTGTTTCCCATTATTGGCTGGTCTATCTTCATGTGGTCAGTTACCTTGGGAACTGAAATTGATCATAATTTCAAGAACATTTAAGAATGAATTGAATAGCATATTTCCCTATGCAATATGCAGCTAAATTTATAATGTTGGAACTATTGGCAGTGCAAGCAAATAAGCATGATTTTTTTCACTTTTAATTATATTTTTCACACACTTGTCACTCACAGTTACAGTTAAAATAACAACACAGATTAGCTACATGAGTAAAATGACTATGAACTTTCAGTAATCTATCCAGAAAACCTTGTAAGAAATGGAAGGAGGATGTATATTCTAATTATGCAAGACTCATTACATACCTGTTAAACCCTCTTTTTCCAGATTCAAATATCTGGAGCCCATGTTATCCAAAATCTGTATCTGGTCTCATATCTGAAATTTTTAATGAAACCAAATTTGGTATTATTAAACGCCAATTTCCAAATATTACAGAGGTCCTCTGAGACCTTCATAAAATTGGGGGGTAACGTGTACACACACCCCTCAGTTACATAAGCAGCTTCATTAACATTTATTATTCCTGAATGAGGATTTGTACTTAATAGTCTTCAATGTGCTCAAAGCAAACAGGAGAAAAGTAAGCATTTGCTTATGGAGACTGTTTTTGCCATTTTAAATCCTTTGCCATAAAATAGCCAGTAAAGCTTGTAAACTGCGCTCAAGAGCAGTAGTTTTCAAACTATGGTTCATGAACTACCAACAGTACCCAAAGTATTTGCTACTGCTCTGCAAAATCTGGCTGCTGTAATAGTGAGCTCTTCATTTCCACCTGCCAAAATGCATTTAAAGATAGGTAAAAATTAAATTCCTGTCTTGGACCAGTTCCGCAGCTGAAATCAATGGAATATTGTCAATTTACACCAGCTGAGAATCTGACCCATATATATTTCATTAAAATGATTTTTTTCAGGAAAAATTACCATAGGTGCCACAGGGAAGTTATGCAATTACAGTGAGTGGGAAGGCAGTCTATGTGATCACAAACAGATGGGGAGATAGTCCTCTAGTTAATCTAGGCTGTGGCCCACAAAGTGGAAAGGATTGAGGAGCCCTGCCTCCAGAACCAAGAGTTTGTCAGACCCTCAAGATGAATAGCTATGGATTTAGTTCTGTGTTACACTTTTTATTCTTTGTTTCATTTTTAAGAACAGTCCAGGAAATTATATTTTAAAAACCAAATAACCCTGCATATTATTACAATGTTAAGGATAAAAACATAAAATCACAAAAACTTAGGTGATTAAAGGTTACAAATAGAACACGCAACATGGCCAAGTCAAGGTTGCTTTTGGAGGGGTCATTTTAGCATATTCTGACTTTTGGGATTTCAACTCGAGCTGATCAAATAATATCCAGAGTATATTTGATATACTTTGCCTCTTAAATTCCTGGACAAATAATTTTCCACATTAGTCAACCAGCTGCATAAACCGGTCAAATATTATTCATCAAATGATTTATAGGATGACATTTTTTCCATCATCAGTTACATTATTTTGAATAGTTTTGATGTTTATTGATCAGTTTTAATTTTAACAATGTATCTTTCACATTGCAGTGCCCATTTTTTTGTATTTGAGCTACATTGTCATTAAGTAGTTAACAATCTCTTCACATTACTGTACACCTTGAGTTCAAATAAAAAAGTGGAGTGGTTAAACTTTAAAGTCACAATCCAAAGACAATTAGTTCCAAGACATTTGGGAAATCCTGGCAAACTTATCAAACCAACTGGAGACCCAAAGTCAGGAAGGAAATGGCCATGTTTGAGGAAACTTGATTGGAGAACCTGAAACTGGAGGCAGTTTGCTTGTTATGATTCAGAACAAACAAGCATCCTTTTCCCATCACCTTGCCTCTCTGCTTTGTTAGCTAACAAGGCAAAGATGGTGATGAGGAATACCAGGAAGCAAACAGTACTTTCAAAAGAGGCCAGTCCTACAAAGACTGGTTTTTCCATCCTCTCCTCGGCTCTTCTCCATTCTCTTTAAATTCTGTTGAATCTCTAAAGATGTACTCTGCCCTGATTGTACAGAAAAAAAATCTGGTGACTAGACCAACTATTTCCCCAGAATCAAAAGTACTCTGGCACCTGTGATCTAAGCAGCACTAGTTTTAGTTGTATTGTTGAGTACTGGTGACCATTTATCAAGAAAGGCTTAGGAGGAATTAGGACACAGTGTATAGTTTCAGAAAGTGAAATACCATAAAAAGTAAAGAGACACTTTACAGTACAAATGAAAATTTAAAAATGGAATGTGATATGATGTTACATCAACCATAAGGTTTAAATGAAGATTCCAATTTGACCCCCTCTTTAGGTGCAACTGGATTCAACTCCTGACCTACACTTCCTGTAGTATTGTTGTGTGCTCTTTACCAGTTGCTGCATTGTACTCCAGAGGTGGCTGCATTTTAATGATGAAAGAAGTGATTGTTGTAAAGATAGGTTACAACAGTCCTTGGGATTCTTTGGGCTAAAAGTCATCATGCAAATATAAATATAATGTATTATTAGGAGGCAGGAAATTATTCTTAATTCTGAGACTGGACTGCTGTGAGATAAAATAGATATTTGGTGTTGTAGATCATTCGCTTGAAAAAATAAGTTGTGTTTATGTATTTTATACATAAGTTCAGTTTAACTTCAAGAGGAAGTGTACATTAGCGAAAGATAGATCTCAAGAGGTTTGGTTTGGATAAACATGTAAATGTTTTGATGTTTATCTGAAGCTCATCTCTGAGGGGTCATCAAAACCATCAGAATATGCCTCTCTCAGAGTATCTCTGCTTCCAGTCCCAGGACAAAGAAGTTCACAATAGTTTTGTTTTAAGTTCCCTAAACTTTTTCAAATCTTGTCAAAGTTTGGTTCATTTTGAAGTCTGATTGAAGGTGTGTGTTGGTTTTTACTTTATCCAGACTAGTTCTACCATCCCTTGTGTAAATCAATGTGTTCTTGTCTCTCTCACTTCATTGGCTTTTTTTGACTCCATCTGTTTTCTCTCATCTTTTGCCTCATCTACGTTTTCCCTCTGTTTTCTCTCATCTCTTTGCTCATTACTGTTTCCCCACTCCTTACTCTTCTTTTATCCCTTTTTTCCTTTTCAAGTATCCTAGAATGGATGAAGACTAAGGACTCAATCTTGTAAGGTGCTAAGCACTTTCAACACCAATTAACTTCTTTTAATGACTTTCTTGGATGTCCTCAATTCCCTAATGGTATTACTTCTCTGAATGTCATCAGAGTGGTAGGTAACATTGTCTGGTGTATATTGGGATGTTATTCCTAGTAGTATGAATCTCTACAGGAGGTGTCTCCACAATTCATATAAAAGTACGGCACCCCATAATGTCTGACCTACACACAAGTAAGTAGAATATAATGATCCAGTAATGTTTAATGAAGTGTTATGTTTTATTGTATTTGTTTAGAGAACCTTGTTAATTTATTCATTTTAATTAAAATATCATTTATCTATTAACCAGGCTCAGGAAAGCAGTATAAATGAAGCACTTGAAGTCATTCATACTATGTAAAATTAAGCATGTGTATAAATCTCTTCTGGATCAGGGACTAAATATCTACATTATATTATTGGTAGTTACCTAACTCAGCAGACCAAATTCTGCTTTATATGTCACCTTTGCAGCACCATGTATGTTGTAATTTGGATGGCAGAATCTGTCCCACCATAAATGTGCTAGAAATAATCCTTAATCTGAATTCAATCTAAAACCTAAATTAGAACTCACTGTAACTTTTTTACTTTCTTTCTGAAGAATAGCTATTAACTAACACTACAAAATCCTGCAACTGTCAACGGCAGCTACTGTAGGGTATTGAACTGTGAGAAGCACAGATGTGATCTCCATCCACTCGAGGGGCACTCAGAACATTTCCTGCTTGTGCACAACACCTTGCATTCACTCAGGATACTTTGAAGATATTGTCTGAGCACCTACAACTCGCTCACTTCCATTGAAGCAGATGGGAAGGGATGTTCAGCATCTCAGGGAGAAAAGATTTCCCAGACTGTTACCTATTCATTTATATATCCCACTCATTATCACGGTAGTTGAGCACCTAACAAAGAATCACCAACACGGTAAGATCCAAACATTATTATTATTAAAAATGAGTTGTATTACCAGAGTGCCTGGGAGCCCTATTTACGGACCAGACCCCATTGTGCTAGGTTCTATTCTAACAGAACAAAAAGACCCTGCCCCAAGGGTCAAACATGGTCTGCTTTCCTCCCTCCTTCCTCTGCAGCAGCTGGTGGAGCTTCTGACTGCACAAAGAAGACTTCCTGTCATGTCCAACAGTTAAAAATTCTTCATATAAGGAACCAGTTCTTGTTTTGTGGGACACATAAGATTTGCTCTGGTGCCAGCAGTCTGTATGTTTCTGGAACCTGGGCTCACTCAGTCATGGAATTTAACTTGCATTTTACATTTTCTAAGAGGCACCATCTGAAAGTGAATCCCATCTATGCCCCATCCACAACAATGCAGCTGAAAGAGCATTTATCTTGCAATAAAATGTTGGACTCATGAAGTTGAGTGATTTGGCCAAACCCTATTTATAAACAGTTATTCAGGACAGCATTTTTGGAAGGCAGCCACCAGAGTGTACTGTATTACAGAATAAATCACACTGAAAAGACGCTCTCTGTCAAGCTGCAGATGATCTCAGAAAATCTCAATTACAGAACCCATCACATTTATGTGACTATTTCTATTTGCTAGTGACACAAGCTTATTTCAGACATGTCACAAGATCCCACATGATTTCCCATAAGATTTCACACAGATCACAATGCCACAGGCTCTTAATTCTATTGGAAAGGACTTATTCATTCAGTAACATGAAAGCAAGATCCTCATTTGACAGGTATGAAGTGATCCCATCTACCTCTTTGGGGAATGTGCTGCTGTTTAACTATTTAAAAAAAAACCTTTATCCAACACTTCAGATGCTCCGAAACTTACATAAATATTACCAGCTCTGTGTACCATCCCTTTGTGAATGTATGGCTCAGAACTGGCTATAATGCAATCTCACCCCAAATTTTTATTTTTGTTTATTATTTGTTTTAAGGTCGTGCTTACTGGTCCCAGTCATGGGACTGCTAGGTACTGTAAACATGTAACGAAAAGACAGTGCTTGTTCCAAAAAAGGTACAGTCTAAGTACCTGTCCTGCCACTTACTTACTTCATCCATGACCTGAAGTCATTATCCTATATAGGTAAGGGACATGGCTCTGGCTCCCTTACCTAGACAGGATAACCACTTCAGATCATTGATTAAGTAAATGGCATCCTTGCCTTCACACTTGCTCACTCTTGACTCGCTCCTATCTGTTGGATCCTGTGTATAATGGCTGCAGAGCTGCCCTCATTTAAAAAAAAAAACCCTGCATTTATATGGCTACTTAATTGCCCTCCTTTTAAAAAATCATTATATAATTGTGCTCTAGAATCCAGCCATTCTGGCTGTAAACTTAACCTTCAATGTGTGGAGCAAATATAAACTGATTCAGTGATGTCTGTCTGAGTCTCCAGACGGACAACCTGAAATATTAGCTCTGAGAGAAGTGTAAGCTACTCATATTATCTTATACCCCAATTTAGGAAAGCATCACTGGTCAGGACAGCGAGTTTGACTTAAGCACAAACTTAAAGTTAACTACATGCATAAGTATTGTCCTGACCAGAGATGGACTACAGTGTTGAAATATTTTCCTATGCCAAAACTTAAAAACTGTGTTAAATCTAAAACCTAATGATCTCATATTAACTGTTACCACTGTTAACTATTTCAAACGGAACATTTTAGCAGAAACATCAAGCTGACATGCTTACAGTTATTCATAGAATCTCAGGCCAAAAGAGACCACTGTGATCGTCTAGTCTAACCTTCTGAATAACACAGGCAATAAAACTGCACCCCAAAAATTCCTTTTGAACTAGAGCATATCTTTTAGAAAAATATCTCATCTTGATTGTGAAATTGGCAGTCATAGAGAATTCACCATGACCGTTGGTAAGTTGTTCCAATAATTCATTACGCTCACTTTAAAAATGTACACCTTATTTCCAGTCTAAATTTGTCTAGTTTCAACTTCTGGCCATTGATCTGTATTATAATTTTCTTTATAGATTGAAAATCCCATTATCAAATATTTGTTCCCAATGCGGATAATTATAGACTGTGATTAAATCACCTCTTAACCTCCTCTTTGTTAAACTAAATAGATTGAGTCCGTTGAGTCTATCTCTATAAAGCATTTTTTCTAATCCTTTAATCATTCTCATGGCTATTCTCTGAACCCTCTCCAATTTATCATCATCCTTTTTGAATTGTGGAAACCAGAACTGGACAGAGTATTCCAAATACAGAGGTTAAATAACCTCTCTACTCCTACTCAAGATTCCCCTCTTTATGTTTCCCAGGATCACAGTAGCTTTTTTGGCCACAGTGTTGCCCTAGGGGCTCATGTTCAGCTTATTAGCCAGCAAACCCCCCAAATCTCTTTTCAGAGTCTCATAAACTTTAAGGCCAGAAATGATAATGACAATCATCTAGTCTCCTGCACATTGCAAACCACAGAAACTCACCCACTCACTTCTGTATTATGCCCATAACCTCTGGCTGATTTACTGAAGTCCTCACATCTTGATTTAAAGACTTCATATTACAGATAATCCACCATTTACTTTAGTTTCAAACCAGCAAGTGACCCAGGCCCCATGCTACAGAGGAAGGCAAAACACCTCCAGGGTCTCTGCCAATCTCACCTGGGACAATTCCTTCCCTACCCCAAATATGGCAATCAGTTAGACCCTGAGCATGTGGGCAAGGCCCATCAGCCAGACACCTGGGAAAGAATTCTCTGCAATAGCATATAGTGTCCAGTTTCCAGCTGTTGGAGATATTTGCTAATACCAGATACAGATGGGCCATATGCCATTGTAGGCAAACTCATCATAGCGTTCCCTCCATAAACTTATCAAGCTCAGTCTTGAAACACATTAGATTTTTTCCTCCCATTGCTCCCCTTGGAAGGCTGTTCCAAAACTTCACTCTTCTGATGGTTAGAAACCTTCGTCCAATTTGAAGCCTAACCTTGTTGATTGCCCCTTTATATACATATGTTCTTGAGCCAACATTTACCCTTAACTTAAATAACTCCTCTCCCTCCCTGGTGTTTATCCCTCTGATGTATCTATAAGGCAGCAATCATATCTCCCCTCAACCTTCATTTTGTTAGGCTAAATAATCCAAGCTCCTTAAGTCTCCTCTCAAAAAGTAGATTCTGCATTCCTCTGATCAACCCAGCAGCCCTTCTCTGCACCTGTTCTGGTTTGAATACATCTTTTTTGCCTGATGCATCCCAGGACTCCATTACCCTTTTTAATGGCCACATCACACTGGTGGCTCATAGTCATCCTATGATCAAAGCAATATACCCAGTTTTTTTCCTCCTCTGGAGTCACTGCTTCCCAGGATAGAGTCCCCCATCCTGTAAGTATGGCCTACATTCTTTGTTCCTAGATGTATATATTTATATTTAGCTGTATTAAAACACATAATTTGCTTGAGTCCAGCTTACTGAGCAATACACATTGCTTTGTATCAGTAACCAGTATTACTACACCCCCAATTTTTGTGTCAGCTGCAAACTTTCTCAGTGATCATTTTATGTTTTCTTCCAGGTCACTGATAAAAACGTTAAAAAGCATAGGGCCAAGGGTCATCTGTCTTCCTTACATGGTTGGAGGTCTTTGTGGGAAAGCTTGCTTCTCTTACAGGTTGGGTGTCAGAATTGCCAGGCCGCCAGCTGAGACAGAATCAGAAGCTGGCTAATGTAGGGAGAGGCACAGGTTAGAGCAGAAGTGAAGCAAGCGCCAGCAGCAGCAGGAGCAGGCTCAATTGCAGTCTGTCAGAGCTACAGGCAATAGGAGGGTTCCCATCGGACAGTGATGTTGAGTAGACTGAATAGACTGCTTCTCTTAGGAGCCTATATACCTGCCTTGGCTCACTCGGGGATTGTCTGAACCCTGGTTGAACTGTGTGGCACTTGTCACAAGACCTGCAGGTAACTGCCTCTGATGACTCATCACACCCTCTGCCTCAGGGATGACTCATCAGGCTTCAGCAAGCGTAGGCTCAGAGGTAACTCAGGTTTAGGCAGACCCAGGCTCAGAGGTAACATCAGGCCCAACAGCAATTCGCAGATGTATCTGATGCATCTCTCTGTTTCCTTGGAGCAGCTGGATTTTGAGAGAGATCTTCCACAGTTTCTATGCTGAGCACCTGGTATTGACTGGAAATTGCTACCTGTGTGAAATTCCTCCTGGCCCTCCTTCCTCTGGGGGGCACAGTGTGCCCCCCCCCCCTTTTCTATCTCCAGCTTTGTAGTATGCCACTTGACCTCTTGCCTCTTGTGGTTCTGAGCTGCCAAACCTTCTCTCTGACTTCCTCTCTCTCTGACTCCTTGGTGGCCAACTCCTTTCTTCCTTGAACTTGGGGTATTGATGTTTTCTGAACCTGGCTGTCTAGGAATGCCTCAGCTTCTGATTCTGATTCTCAGTACCATCTCTCTTTGCCTTCCAATCCAAGAATCTTTTCCTCCAGCACAGACACCAACTTGCACTTCATACACAGGAAGTCCCTTCTGGCTTTAGGCAGGAAAGAAAATATAGCACACCTGCTGCAGGTCACCATCACTATTTCGTTGCTGGCCACTATGGAATCACACATAGAGCTGGACCTGGAGGGAAAGTCTCTCATACTCTATCTCCAAATTCCTTCCCAAACTCTCTTATTAGCTGCCTCTGTTCATGGCTCTTGAGTTTGTCTAGCAAGTGACTTTTTATTCCCAGTGTTCCTGCTAAGTTCAGCTCAGCTCTGCCCCTCACTACCAGGGAAAGATTAACCACTCAGAGACTACAAACCACAGAGTTAATCAAAGCTCCAACAGTCAAAGCCAAACAGACATACCAAGACATTAACAAGCAGACCTGTTATTCCATCATCTCTAAAGGTGGAGGGGCATTTAGGAGCTGTGACAGATGCCTGTGGTGAAAAATGAGGAATTTAATTCTTCTCCCTAAATACAAAGTCATCTTTGACCAAAAGCGAGAGGAAAAGAAGAAATGAATCCCATCCCCCAGACCAAATTCTTCTACTAGTTCCTGGGTGCCAAAAAAATCAAAAATGCTTCCCAAGCTTTCCTGCATGCTAGTAACAGCAACTGTCTCCTATGCAGCTGCCAAAACCTTAGTTTCCTTCCAATCATTTTTACATGTATGCATTTTCAGTTAAAAAATCATTGTAAATCTGTGCAAATAAACTAAATTTAATACTGATGTAAATAATTAACAAATGGGGCACTGGACAGGAAATGGAATACTGGTCTTTTAATTTGAGGAACCCTGTGTGCTGCACAGAACATAGGGTCTTGCCTCAATGATTGAAGCACCTATTAGATAAAAACCAAACTTACTGCTAATTACTATACCCTTTTTTCAGAAGCCCAAGATAGGACCCCTCACAAATTCAAACGATGGCTCCAAGTTAAAGATAGAATAACAACATTTCCCATTTGCTAAGTTTTTTTAAGTGTAATAATAAATGGAATCCAATAGGAAGTCTCTTGCAATTTTTAGCTTCTTAAAGAAACTTTGAATTCCTGGATGTCTTCCTCAGTTTCAATACAGTACTATCAATCACTGCAGTTATGATGAAATATTGTACATATGAATTAAATTAAAGCAACTCAGTCCATTAGGAAAAAAACACTGCAACTAAAAGCACCCCATGCTTTTTCTTAATCCCAATTTTGACCTTTTTAGCAAGCAGGTGCGAGTCTTCACACAACCACCAAAAATAATAAAGAAGCGAGGTATTCTTTAAACCACACTAGCTACCATTTATTTTGTGTGATGGTCTCCATTATCCCTTTTTATTCTTTTCACGTTTACTCTAGTCAGGAAAGTAAAAATACAGTTCTTTGATCTTCTACATCACACAAAAGTAATCTATGAGAATACAGCATGTGCCGTGGTATGAAAAATGTGTCCCAATGGAATTCCAGAGTCCAAAGTATAACCTAACTAGAATATCCTTTATGCACATTCTCTGCAGTGAATTATTCCCACTGCTATTACAGAGTACAGCAATGAAATATCACAGCCAAAAAAGCCACATTTAATACATCAGCTAGATAATTTTCTTATATTATATTAACTCTTTCACTCTCCCATAGAGCACAAATATATTGTTGTTTTAAGGTAAATTGGAATTAGAACAACAGATGAAGCAATTAGGTGAAAAAAAGGAACATTTTATTATGTTTTATACACACCTAGAGAGGTGAATCTGACTGTGTGTATTAAGTGGTTTTCAGATTCACAGTTGTGTATTTGGTTGGGTCACACTGTATGTTGGTGACACACTTTAAAGATAAAAAGTTCTAGGTAGGTATAAAACATAATAAAATATTCTGAAATATTAATTAAGCACTTTTCATGTAACTCCACTGTCAGGTGTAAAAGAAGAATAATTTCAGTGAAGTAAATGGAGTTACCTCAATGTAAAGTAAGAGGAGACGCAAACCCTAAATTCAGAAACCTTCACAAGGGGAAAACGTGGCTACATCAACATATACAGAGAACACGGAACAAAAGGATTACTATTAATAATCATTTTTAAAACCACTGAAAAATATGACATAAAGACAACAGTAGTGTTTTGAGCATAAAAAGTAGTCAGGAAGTCTATGTGGCCTGCAGGAATCAGCACCGAGTTGGTTATACGTCTAATCCTGGCTCTGCCAGTGATTCACTGTGTGGTCTGTTCAGTGCTTTAAACATACACCGTGTTACATAAAAACTGTTTTATTAATATTTGTATTGTACTTTGCTTTCCAAGTTGTAGTCTTAACCAAAAAATGTTTTTTCACAAAAAGAGTTATGGGTGAGAAAATTACCAGGAAATTCACCAGAAAATTATCACTTATATAATGAACATCCTAGTCGTTCAAAAAAAATTTTTTTTGTAAAGCTTGGAAAGAATAGTATGGTATCCAGGTAGTTCTCAACTGTAATAGAATGCTTCATCTCTCATTATCACTCTACCTGACTTACATCATTCACCCAGCCTTAACTTTGCCCTATAAAATTTGCAAACATAAATGCAAAGGTCACATTAAATTACTAGTGGATTATAAAATCCTCTCTCTTATTCAAAGGGTCAGTGCCTGATATAGTATAATATTAACATATACTACACGCATGCCTTCCCTAAAATCATGTTAGTTGCTACAAAATACAGTCAAAATAGTTAAAAGTGGAGACATGCCAAGTTTATATATACTTAAACCCACACAACTGCCTCACAAATACATATAATTGCAGCAAGCAGATCAGTCATTCCAATTCTATTTCTAAAATATTATTCCACTTCACTAACACATTACAGGATGTGTATGATCAGGTCTTCTATTGGATTTTGTTAAGGGATTCAAACTGCATCTTACCTGGGCAAACATGGGTCCAGTATGTGCTGGTTTACTGCAGTGGTAGTTCAAACTATCTCTTATATTAAGTATGAGATCAAAGAGGAAGTCTCTTACATTTTTTATTTAGCCACTAAAAACGAGAGCAAAAAATCTGCTATTTAATAAAAATCAGAACATCTGTCCATCTGGAAATATTATCTATGGAATCTTAAAATTCACTCTATGACACCTCTAGCACATTTTCTCATCAATTATATTATTATTTTTGTATTGTGTTGTATTCGAAGAGAAATAATTATTTTCTGACTACTTTACAGCATTATGACTATGTAAAGGGATATTTTGTCAGATTAGTGCATAGAGATTTACATGCAAGATGCATATTAATGATAATAAAATCTCCATCAAGATTAAAAATAGCTCTCTATATATTGAACATGTTAAATTGTTGTAAGGTGTTGATTAGAATAAAACAATATTAAAATATTTTAAAACATTACATAACTGAACTATTATTTCAGCAGCGTAAAATGCATTACAATTATAGAATATACAAAGGAAAAGCAAAAAATGGGCTTCTTATACACGGGTCATTTGCGATAAAATATTTTTCAGTTACAAGTAGCATGGCTGCATACAGAATATTTGAGGTATATCATAGAGTGACATAATTCCAAATTACAGTATCCTTGAGTATTATATTGCTGAATTAACAGAGATTCTCTGCAGTGTATAAATTTCATCTCATAGCTGTATCATTAGAACATAAAAAGATTCAATTTTTCCCGAATCGAATCTAAAAATGTTGAGAATGTTAAGAACCCAGGAATAAGTAAGGGAGAACTTAAAATTCTGGAATCCACAATTTTGTTTGCACACAAAATTTTGTCCTTTCCTGTTTATAGAGAGACAATTATTTTAAGAGGCTTGGGCAGTGTGTTGTGATGAAATGTACAGTCACCAGCATGCACGTTTTCCGAATACTAACCCCTGTGCTCATTTGGCTGGACAGACTGAATGAGCACTGCAATGTCACATGGGTGATGAGTCTTTGTTAGGCTTCACTTAAAAAACAAAACAGATGTCTTCAAAAATGACTCTTGGTCCCCTTATTTTTATTTTTTCCCCTGAGTTGTTTTTTTGTTTTTTTTTCGTTTTGTTTTTTGTGGGGGTGGGGGGTTTGGAGGGGTAGGGAGAAGTTTGGCTCTGGATCCGAGCTTTGTAGTTTGGACCCCACCTCCAATTAATATTGCTTTTATAACATGCCAGTGGTGGTAACATGAATACAAATTTGCCAGCAGTACACACTCTCATTCTTGAGAGGCCCAATCCTGCAAACATTTATGCAGATGTGTAATTTTACTGATGTGAGTAAGTGTACAGAACTACTCACGCAACTGCCTAAGTGTTTGCAGGGTCCATTCCAGACTTATTAACTGCTGTCTTCCCAATGACCGCAATGGGCTCTGGCCTTAGAATCATCTCCCAATGATTTGACACAGAACTCTCTCCTCGCTTTGGTGTAACAAGATCTGGAAACTCATTGTTTATCATGAGAGCATATTCTAATTTATCCGGCAGCAGGAGCAGCTAAGGGGCTAGGACCATACTCCAAAAGCAATCATCCTTGGAAGTGTAACTCATAGCTAACAGTGCTGAAATGCTGCAGTTGTTTCTGTAAGCTACAGTATTTCACTTTTAAAAGCACAGATGTGCTCTGCGTTCACTGTCGGGGTGTTCACAGGATCGTTTTTGTTTTTGCAGCACACCTTTGCATTCACTCTGTTACCCTGAAGATATCAGGCCAGATATAAGGGAGTTGTTTCTTTAGGGTGTCAGGTCTGAAAACACACCACAGGGGTTTCCCTCACTTATTTCCACTTCAAAGAAGCATTAAAAATAATTTCGCTTTATGACAGATTTTAACTAGATTTCTTTCCTTCTGTGATGATTAATTAGGCATTTGTTATAATTTGCCATCTTTCCAGCCCTAAAAATAAATGCCCCCTCCGCAAATCAGGCACAAACAAAATGTTTTGAAAAGTAATCACTTGTTAAAAAAAATGGAAATTGGGCTTCTGTGTTGTTAGGAATGTACACACATAACAGTGAAATTTAACACTGGTAAATGATCTCACTACCTCAAAGTGAAGTTTTTGCCTTCCTACAGTGGCCTTTCACCCTGCCCTTTCCTCCAATCTGAAGAGAGCTGATGTTGATGGAACATATAATGGCTCCTTTCCTGTGTAGTAAAGTCAGCAATAAAGCTTAGTAATTAAGGTGACCGGGGAGGCCCAGCCCAGCAGGCTAGTGGTGTGGCGAACACTTTTAGAACTTCAAACAATATCAAAGTCACTGAGAAACGGACCTAGTTCAGGACTGGTTTGAATTAAGCCTCACTTCCACACGCACTTTTCAAATCCAAGCTCAAACAAGAAAGCCAAGGCCTTCTGGATTTCATTAGAGCCAATTATCTTATCTGTTTCATCTCAGGCCTGACCCTAAGGCTGGCAAACAGCTATTCAGTGCGTTTGTGTGGTTGTTTGAGAAAGCCTCCAGCCAGCCAATGGCCTGAGGAACTGCTAATTAAAACACTGTTGCCCCCTGCCTCTAGTGATTAAATATTTTCAAGCTTTTGTAAATAATTTTTCCATTCTTTGCCCCAAGCCTCAGAGGTCCAATACATGCAGTAATTTATTTAGTTTGTCAGAGAATACTGCTGGATATAAAACTATAATACAAATGTATGAAACTTTTATACCTCTCAACTTCTGAAAGTGACATTTTATAAACGAGCAAACTATGTATACTGTTTCTGATGTAATTAAGTCCTAATTACCTTATTCTGTTTGAAGTGATATAGTGTGTAATAGGGCTTACATTTTGTTGATGATCATCATATTTCCTCAAATGTCAACATGATATCTAGGCTCAGGGGCTTAATGAGATCATATATATTTTAGAATTGATATTGAGGTACATATATGGTCTTTAGAATGGTAACTAGAGGGTGGGGTCACAGTTCCAAAGCCTGGTCAGGGAATGATTGTATCCCAAGACACCATATGCAAACATAAAAATCTGCCAAACTAGCCTAAGAATTCCTTATCTATTATTATTAATCATTATTAGTAGTAGTAGCATTTGTATTACCATAACACCTACAAGCCCCACTCATGGAACAAGACCCCATTGTGCTAGGTGATGTACAAACACAAAACAAAAATACAGTCTCTACCCCAAATAGCTTATAATGTAAGTATAAAACTAGAGACAGCAGACAGATACAGACGGATGGGGGAATACAAGGAAACAATAAGACAATATGCTAGGCAGTGATATCAGCATACCAATGGCCTAACCATTGTTAAGTTTTCTGTGGGCATCACAGTAAGGAAGAGATTTACGGAGGACTTTGAAGGAGGATGAGGTGGTTTTGTGGAGCTCCTCCTAAGTGGGATGGGCTGTGTGGGAGAAAACACAAAGGTGCATGTGTGCAAATTTAACAAGTGGGCAATGGAGACTGACATCAAGGGCTGATCAGCAGGAGCCGAAAAGTTGATACTGAATTAAAGATGACAGGAAGGATGGGGCTAAGCCAGGATGGGCTTTGAAAGGGAAGACCAGCAGCTTATGTTTCATGTAAAAGAGACAGGGAGCCAGTGGAAGGATGCAAAGAGGTGGATAACATGGTCAAAAAGTGACAGGCTAGGAAAATAATGGTTACAGCAGTACTGTGAATGGATATGAGTGGGGCAAGATTGCATTTGTCAAGCCAAGAGAAAAGGATGTAGCAGGACTCAAGACATGAGATAATGAGGACTTGGAGTTTTAGCTGTGTAGAGGGACAGAAAAGACACTATCGTAGGGTATGCAAAAAGAAGCTGCAAGATCTGTATGGCCTGGATGTAAGGACCTAAAAAGAGGTCTGAGTCAAAGAAGACATATTGGTTAGGGATCGGAATGACAGGCAGAATGATGGTGTTAGCCACAGTGATTGAAAAAGAAGGTAATGGGAAAGACTTTGGGGGAGGTTTAAGAGCTCTGTTTTAGCTTTATTGAGCTTGAGGCGATGGCAAGGCATCCATGAAGAGATGTCAGATAGACAGGCCAAGATTTTAGTGTGGACAGAAGGAGACAGGTCTGAAGTAGAGAGCATAGCATAGAGATGGTAGCTGAATTTGTGTCTGTGGATGCAATTACCCAGTGAGATGGTGTATAGAGAAAAAAGAAGGGGACCAAGGACCAAACCCTGTGGACCCCCCCAGTGAAAGATGGAAGAGAGATGAGGAGGATCATTCGAAGAACGCATTTGATTAGAAGTGTTTAGAGAAGTAGGAAGAGAACAGAATCATGGAAACAAAGGGAGAACAAGATTTTAAAAAGTGTGTCAAAGGCAGCTGACAGATTCCATTCACCAAGGTGAAGAGGATCTAGGATGGAATTGGAAAAGAGGAACTCCAGTTAGCAATTATATGCAGGGCATTAAATGAACTTACAGATTAAAGGGAGAAGGGAGATGGGGCGGTAGCTGGAGAGGCAAGTGGAGGTCAAGCTAGGGATTTTTAAAATCGGAGGGACTAAAGCATACATGTATAGTGTGGGGAACGAGCTAAAGAAGAATGAGCGGTTAAGGAGAAGAGTCAGGGAGAAGATGAGAGTGGGCATGAGGGAGATCAGATGGGATGGGATGGGATGGGGTCATTGGGGCAAATGGGCAGGTTAGAGGAGGCAAGTAGATGAGAAACTTCTGTGTTTGTGACAGTGGAGGTGGAGAGAGTTGTAAGAGAGAAAGGAAGACAAGCAGATACTGTTTTGGAGCATATAGCGCGTGGTTCCAGTAAAGAAAGATATGTGAAAGGAAAAGGGTAGGGAGGAGTCTTAGTCAATTGATTTCCATTGCTTAAAGGAAAATGCAAATGATTTGTTCTAATCATTTAAATAGCTAAATATTTATTCAATAATATATATTGAAAAAAAATTTTTAAACCAGAGATCCTGATTCTCCATTGCGCTTCACCTTTTACACTTGCTTTGGACTGGTGCAAATGACTGCACATCTTACTACCGTTCTTATTTGGTAACATCTTACACTCAATTGCATTAGTGTGAATGACTGCACAAAGGGCAGGACAACAGCGAATCAGGTCCAGAATCTCCTGTTGTTGAATGGTGTCTCTTTCAATGGCGCTGGTATGTTGCTGATCCTGCCTATTAGTGGCTCATCTGGTGATGCAAAGTTGGAGTGAAATAATTGTCTTCCCCATCAGTCAGTCATCAGAAATTATACGAGCTGTTGTAAGTTCTCTATTTTTTCAATGTTATTTTTTGTTAGCATCAATTATGTGAAAAAATCATAGCAACAATGTTTAAACTGAATAACTTCCAGCATTATTGGGGGTTGGTTAGCTCTTTTTGTTTCTTATTGAAGAAAAACGCCTCTATTGTCGAATAAATGGATATCGATTGTCATTTGAAAATCTGAATCAGCTTCTTCAAGGAGTTAGTTAGTAGGGGGACTGCTGATGCGCCTAAGCCCTAGGGAATCATGATATCTTATCTTGTGAGAATCGAAGTGGTGGAAGAGGAAAGGGATTATCATATTCATGGCCACAGTTCCTTCATCTAGAAATCTCTTGCTGGGTATTTGTGAATAAACCCACAAAGTTCCTTATCAGCCCAATAATTCAGGATCACTCAGCATAGGATGGAGAAGTCAGCAAAGGCTTGTTGCATTTACAGTGCTACTGCTGTCTAATGTATTTTCTTTATTGTCATTCTTTTTTGAAGTGTTTGTATTTTTAAATGTATTGTTAAGGTGCCTACAGAGACAGAGATAGGCAAATCATGTAAGTCAAATAAATAATTAAAAGGACAGCCAATTATTTCAGCATGTGCTGATGCAGGTGAATGCTTGTGTGTATTTTTTTTAACTATGGTTACTTGAACAGTTGTTTAAACATAGCTAAAATAACTAATTTAAAGCCAGATTCTGCCACCTTTACTCTGTAAGTAGTTCCACTGATTTTACTGATGCCATTGGGACTATTCTGGAGTAAGGTGTTATTATTCAATGTGAATAAAAGTATCAGAACTCAGTCCTTAGAATATATCTGTATAGAACAGGGGTTCTCAAACTTTTTTTCTGGGATCCCCTTTGAAAATATTTCAGGCTATGATGAGCCCCCCAAAAAGTGATGATCCCCCATTCCATGCCACCTATACCCCTATGCCATAGCACCCTTACTTCTTCACTGCTGCTGGGAACGGCACTGTCTTCAGAGCACCTGGCCAGCAGCCATTGCTCTCCAGCTTCCCATATCTGAAGGGCTCTGGATGTCAGCCATGCACCGGGCTGACAGCTCGCAACCTCTCCCCCCCCATAATAATCTTGCAAACTCTTGAGGGGTCATGACCCCTAGTTTGAGAACCCCTGCTATAGAATTTACCCTATAACAATGCTTTCTTATGATAAATCCGATTGATTCAGTCCTATGTCTCGATCCTCATGCATGTACAATTCTTCATGTGTGTGGCTAAAATGGAAGCACAAGTTTGCATCATCAAACACTGAATATGGTAGCTTGCTGTCTGAGCATTCTTTTATTATTATATGTAAAACAATTCAATTTTTAGGCCTGATTCTAATAGTCTCCCTCACACTGGGAAGCACCTTACTCTACACATAGTTCTATTCACTTCAGTGGGATTTTGTGTGGATTAAAGTAGTATTGTCAACCTAAAAAAACCATGAGCCAGGTGCCCCAAAAACATGAGACTTAAAACAAAACAGAGTTCTCTTTTTTTGTGTTCTTTTTTGAGCTCTTAGGGTTCATGTTTTCAAAATTTTTTGCACAACCTTGTGGGCTATGAACTTATATCAATAACAATAAAATAAAAGTTGACCGGCTCACATAATCACAGGATTCCAGGAGCTGGGGCTTTTAATAAAACACCAAATATCATGGGACTCAGGATAAAAATCATAAGAGTTGAAAACACTGAGTCAGATGCTTCTCAGCATAAGACAGTGTGTTAGAATTTGGCCCTTAGTGATTTATTCTCCTTTGGAATTACTGTATAGGCCTTGTAGTGACCTTAAGAGTTCTCTGGAGCTCTAAAGCTTGTCTATTTCACCAACAGGAATAGGTCCAACAAAAGGTATTACCTCCCTCACCTCGCCTCTTTCATATATATATGAATACAAACATACTCAGGTATTGAGCAAAATATCTTTTGTCATGAAAAAGAAGGGAATTATCTGTGACACAACCACTTAGATCCACTAGGATTAAAAAAAAACAAAACCAAGAAGTTTGTGCCACTCAAGCATTAGTACACCTATGTGCACATATGGTATGCACCCACCCCAAATGTACACTCATTGACATACACACTGACACAGGTGCTTGCATACATTCACAACCTCACAACACTTCTACACAATCAAGATCAGGTTTTAAAGGAGGCAAATAAAAACTCCACTTCTTTTTTCTTCTTAAAGTATTAAAAAAATGGTGGAGGTTTCATTAGTTAAACTCACTAAAGGCAGATATGTAAAAAGAACTAGGTAACTGAAAGGCCTCTGTTGCTGCTGTTCTTGAAACGACACTTCTGTCTGATACTGGATAATGGGCTTTTAATAAAAATATCCACCAAAGGAAAACAATTAAATAATACATAAAGCATCAGGGTGCAATCCAGTGGTTCTGTTATAGTCTGGAGCTGTTCCAGAAGAGAACATGTGGATATATATATAATTAATTTTAAATATAGGGCTGGACAACTACCCAAAAATCTAGTGTTGGTGCAGGACTTTATAGTCAGATCTGAGGTTTTGCTTGACCTAAATACCATGGATATTTTGACTATTAAGAAAAATCCTCTGATACCATTTTTTCTATTTAATTTCTTCAAGGACATTTCAGGTGATATTTCTTACTTCTTCACAAGAGTCTTCAAAAAGTTAGCAAATTCATTTTCCATATATCACTATTCTTTCATCTTTTTGGCTTGACAGAAATTGGAAAATAGTAATAATGCTAAAAAAGCTCAGGTACATTCCTGCTTTTGAAAACCATTGACATTGCATGGCTTAGGGTTTTAATCAAATAGTTTTTAACCTGAGCCTCATAAACTTGACAAATGCCATATTTTATTATCCTTTCTCCCTCACCCCCTAGTTGGCCATGTCAATAAAAGAAACTGTGCATCTGCAGGAAAGTAAGTCGACACTAATTAATTTCTATAATGAAAGATTTCATTTCTGTAGTTCCAGTAAGTTAAAGGTGCTTACATTTGCAATTTTAAAAAGCTGGTGCAGATAGGGAGACAAGAAGGTTTAGAGTGTTTTGGTGAGAAGTTGGAATTTCCAAATAAAAACAAACAAGGGAGAAGAACAAGAGGTCACAGGATATAAGCAGTGCTGCCAGTTTTAGTTTTATGGTAAACTCTGAAGCACAACAAAATGATGAGAGGCCATTTCAGCACTGTGCTTCAAATGGCTTTAACCTCCCTTTTCCATTCCCTATCCTGAGTGGGAAAAAAACCCACAAAAAGTCTCCCTGCCCACCAATACAAATCTAAATGTGAAACTGCACTGCCCACTCAGGAGTTCTTCTGATCTAGAAGGAATGTCAGGAAACAAAGAAAACAGCACAGCTCCAAAATTTACCATCCACACTTTCAAAAAAGTTACTAGAAAATATCAGTCCTCATTCAGGACAACTGAATAAAACTACATTAGAATCTAACACATTAAGCTGTTTTGAGAGAGATCATTCCAAACAAACTTTTACATAGCAATATACCTATGCATTTTTAAATCTTCTCTCACAGACGCTTTGTCCAGTTACCTTTAAATTTTCCCAAAAACATTGGCAGAAGCACACACATGAAAAATTTCAGTTGAAACAGTTTTATTTTGAAGTGGAACTATAAGAGAAGAGGGACAAAAATCAGAGATGTAATTGATAATTAGTTGCCACTTTTAACTTATGAATCACAGTTGAATTTCCAGAACACTGTTCCTAACACACATGCTTATGTGGCTATTTTCACTTTGGACAAATCCATCTGCAAAACTCACTTCTGCAATGCCTTAGGATGATGATCCGCAAAGTAACTAAATTACATATTTTTAGGCTGAACAGACATGCTACTACACTCACCATAGGTGGCCCAGTTATTTGTGACGCATCTGTATTGCCTTTCTCATTTAGGGTTACATTGTGCAATTTACACACAAACCAACATATGCAGCAGTGCAGAGCCACATCACCTTTGTGAGAGTTTGAGGAGGAATTCTGCCTCAGGGAACTCATCCCTAATCTCCCTGGTACACAACAGAAACAGTCACTACTGCTATACCTTTTCATGGGGCATAGTCGCCTGGCATGGTGGTCCCATGGCATGGTGCAGGGGAGAGAACACAGGTCACATGGGGCCCATGGGAAAGCAGCTGGCCCTTGTACTCTTCTCCCACTGCACATCTGCACTTGGGCCTGTCTCAATCTGCCCCTTACATTGAAAGACTTCTTGTCCAGGGATCATGTCATCATCCCCTTTGTACTAGACAGTGCTGCATACACTGTAGTCACTAAAAAGACAAGAGATAACAGTAACCTGTATACTCCTGATCAGCTGATAAAGAAACAAAAACAGTGCACAGTAAATAATCTCAATTGCTTTAATAAAGATGGGCATTGCATTTTGATAATCTGAAACCATCTGCAACGAAGTCAGTGGATATCTAGTGGATAGTTCATTAGACTGCAACTCAGATGATCTTGGTTCTACTGTCAGCTCTCCTGCATCATTTTGGGCGAGTCACTTCACCACTCTGTTTACCCTCCCACCCCTTGCCTATTTATACTGAAAACAATTCAGGACTGAGACTATCTCTGACCATGTGCCTGGCATAAGGGGGCTTTGATCTCACTTGAAACCACCAGGCACTATGGTAGTACAAATAACAACACTGATTAAAGAATATTTAGTAATAATTTTCAGAAGGGGAATTTTCCTCTACGGAGGGATATCCTGGTTGAATTCAATACATGTAGTCCCCATACTAACGTCCAACTAGTTCATGTAATTACTATGCTTCTAGGTGTAGCTAGGGAAAATACTGCCTGTTGTCTCATATTTTATTTGATCAGAAAAACACTCATTCTCAGAGAGTTATGCAGCAGTGCAGAATGGGCATACCACTTATTAAATAGTACTGTAATAATATTGAAAATATTATAAAAACCATTATATAAATCAATAGTACACCATCAGGTGGCATGTTATGTTCAGTTCTGATCCCAAAGACGACACTGCAGAAATAGAAGGACTTCAGAGAGGGGGGTGATGAAAATGATTAGAGGCATGGAACAATTTCTATATAAAGAGAAATTGAAAAGATTGTGAATGCTTACTTTAGAAAGGAGATAAATAAGACAGGACCTGACAAAAGTAATGTATATAAAATAATGAATGATACAGAAAATGAATATTGGGTAGTTTAATTCATCCTTTCCCATGATATAAGAACAAGGGGCATTTAATGAAATGCAAGACCATACATTTAAAACTACCAAAAATATCATTCACATAATACACAAGTAAACCCATGAAACTCATTTAAACCAGATATCATTGAGGCCAAATTCTCAGCAGGATACAAAGAAAGGATTAGACATTTATATGGATAATGGAAACATCCAATTATAATAGTAAGGATTAGGAAAAGAAAGGGACATATACCCTCATGCTTCAGGGCACAAGCCAACCTCTAACTAATGGGGATTAAGAAGAAACTTTTTCTATGGGCAAATTATTCTATACCTGCTTACTCCAGAATTTTTTCCACCTACTTCTGAAGCAGTTGGTACTCAGGCTACTAGTCAGACTGCTTGTGTGATCTGGTATAGAATTGCTATCCAAGAGATAATTTTCAGCAACATAAGCAGCATATATTTCATGGTAAAACAACATCAAGGTTTTGGTAAGAAGTATTATATTCCTATCAGGTTAAAGAATTTTAGTACACTATCAGTGTATGCAGTAAAAGCAAGTAACCTAAACTATGTGTAAAGCGAGTGATTCCATAGATCCCCACACTGACCTCATGATATCACAATGAACTAGAAAACAACCTTGATTTTGGATGGAGTGTGATCTGTGCTTTTTTAGCAGCTCAGGAGTTCTGTTCACTTTCATCAAAGAATGCTCACAAAAATTCCACTTGCATTTGCTGCTTTTCAACCACTGGTATTTATACATCTACCACAAAAATAAATGATATTCTAGAATAGAAAATCCTCCTTGCAAACATCCGTGTATTACTTCTACATAGCAGGCCACAGAGATTATCCTCTTCTTTTTAAAATTATTCTGTTAGTGGAAATAACTAGTTAAAAAGGTCTAACATTTTGATTATCATTTTGCAGTATCACCATTATTATACCTCCATTTCTTCATTCAGGCAAGTCTGAAAAATCATTCATATTGTTTCAGTCTCTCATCATTGTACATAAAAATGAGCAACAATGGAACAAACTGCATTCGAAAGTTGTACCAGTGTAAATCCTAAGTAACTCTACTGAAGTGCACAAGAATAATTGAGAGCAGAATTCATGTGCAGACCTATTTTCAAGCACATATGCCCATTTTATAAATGAAAGTGCAGGTTTCTATGCCCAAAAGTTCATGTGTGTGTGGGGCGAGGCCAACTGAATGGTCATTAACATTATTCATTTTTTTTTGGCAATTTTTCATGAAACAACAAATAGCATCACTCTAGTGGCTGGGCACATTCATTTTTACCATGCAACTAAACTTTGTTATCTGCCAATATATCTTTAGATACAGGTATTTTTAAAAGATTGCCATGGAGATGTTTGCACAGGGCCAATTCATAGGGGGAGTTAAAGATCAGTGGCCAACTCCTCAACTGGTGTAAATCAAAATGTTATCCCAGAATCCCAGACACAACCCACATTAGGATAGAGTTAAGGTTGAAAGTATCTAGTGAGATTTTAGGGCAAAATACATTACAGGTATGTTTTAATTATCCCACATCTAAGTGTTATAAACTCAGGAAATTCAGAGTTAAGGGTAAACTGAAAAAGAATCCAAACATGTTAAGGTATAGATACGCACTGTTACAGCGCACAAACAACCTTAACCCTGCCCTGTAGCAACATCATGTAAAACGATATGATTACGATTAAGGTATTTAGTGTTTTGTGGTCCCAAATAGATTGAACTGATTTTTGAAGACTTTTTAGGTTTTTTTCCCATCAACATACATTGTGTTACAGGGCAGAGTTAAGATTGTCTGGATACCCTAGTTGTGTATTTCAAAACCTTAGCATGTCTGGATTTATTTTAAGTGTAATCTTAAATCTTAGTTTCCTCAGCTTACAATGCTGGGTTTTTGGGTTAATTACAAAATCTCCATAACGTATTTTACTCAAAATTACAGATATGTACTCTCAATCTTAACTCTGTCATAATGTA
Source organism: Emydura macquarii macquarii (assembly GCF_026122565.2). Classification (NCBI taxonomy): domain Eukaryota; kingdom Metazoa; phylum Chordata; order Testudines; family Chelidae; genus Emydura; species Emydura macquarii. Next base: position 22,063,779 of record NW_027132559.1, read on the forward strand.
ATTAAATTCTGGGGAATTCCTTGCTTTTTTAAATTAAAGTTTCACACATGAAAGAAGAAGGAAAAAACTAAACTAAAAAAAAAAAAAAAGAACTTTAGGAAGAATGTTGCATTTTGAAATGTCTAAGTTTTTTTTAATTATTTTTTTTTACTTTAACTTTTGTGACCAGAGTCATTGATGCACTCTGACTGTTTTATCCCACTCTGGAGCAGCCAAAGCATACAGGTCAGTTAACCTGAATTTACAACTGCATTGTTTCACCAGAGGAGTACAAAGCAGCTTGAAAAGTACACCCCAGTTTCTTCCTGCCTCTTGCATCTCCCACATTCCCCTGCATGCATACACCCATTTCCTCCTCCCTCCTGCAGCCCCTACATCCCGCTACATGTACTCACACACTCATGGTCACACACACAAACAAATGCTAGTTTTTTCCTTCCTACTGCCCTCTTTGTTGGGTAGATCTGGAACAATAGCTTCTGAAAAGAAAGATTTAAGATTCGCAGTCATTTTTTACTGTAATTCTTTATAACTGAGGATGTATCCGTTGACAGAATCTAGTATGTGAAAATCTTCAGAGACCCTTATGCCCTCTTTCCAAATGGCTGCCACCTCCCATCATTGTCAACGGCTGTAAAGCCAGCTTGGCCTTGGAATGGTGGAAGTGAACAGTTGAGCTATGCTATACTGTCAAAAATCAGAGGCCCTGAGGATAACGGGAGCAAAGTGCCTTTTTGGAATGGCATCTGTGGCATCAATACCATTCTGAACAATGGAAGACAGCAGCATTCTGAGAGACAACAGTTGTTTGGGGAATTCTCCATAGGAAAACAACATTCCTTAAACCCTGATGAGGGAGTAACTTTCAGTTATGAAGAATAATGGCAAAAAATAATTGTTAGTCCTTAAAAAGAGTAGTCATTGTAGGGTGTGCCTGTAGCACCCGCTGCTTAACTAGGCATGCTCCCTGTCTCAGCTTCCCTTCTCAGGAAGCCAATAACTGTTTTAGATACTCTTGGCACTTGACTCTCTAATACCCTTCTTAGGGCTTATTTATTAAAAAAACTACTTACAAAAGGGGCCATAACAAAAACTCCCAAATAAACAAGAGGTGCTTCTGGCTTTCAGGGTTCCTCTGAAGCATACAGACCCTGAGGATTATCTTCTCATCCTTTATAACTCTCCTTATAGCAGAAGATCCAGTCCTTCTTCTGGAGCTTGGACAATTCAAGCAATTATTGTCCATCTCCTCACCAGGAGTCTGCAGCTCTTGTCCTAGAGATAGGTTACTGTTTCTCTCTCTGTCTCTGTCATTTCTCCTTATGGCAGGAGCCATAGCCTTCCTCCAGAGAGCTGGGTAATTGAAGCAATTATTGTCTCAGGACTACCTTTCAGTCTCAGTGTCTTCTCCTTATGTAGGAGTGCCCAAGTGTCTTCCTGGAGCTGGGTTGCAATTTATCTCCCTCAGCTGGCCCCTTTTAGTCCTCAGGCTCTGAAGGTTTGACAGACTTCTCCTGCTAGTGTCTGTTCTCTGTTAACTCAGGGCCCTACCAGAGCCTTCTTATTCTTTTCAGTGTCTGCCGACATCCGCCCTGCTGTGAGGGGGGAGACAGCACTTATGCTGGTCCCCTTTTACCAGCTCATCTGCAATTGGTAGGGAAATAGGGGAGCCTTCCTCTGCTCTTTCCGGGGGCCTTGATGAAACAGTACTGGGGGGGGCATGTCTTCCCAAACCCTAATTACTTCTGGGATCACTTTCTCTCTGCCAATATCTCCCAGGTTCTTGTATCTATAATTGGACCTTGCAGCTCTTAAACAGTCATGCCAGATGGTGTCGTGGACTGACCAGGAGGCAGTATTGTCTTTAAGGGACAGACTACTCTGTGACAAGTCTACATACAAGATGTCAGCAAGTTTTAACTCTATGGCTAGTTTGAAGGGTCTATATTATTACATTACTGAGATAATTAGGATTAATTAAAAAAGGTCTGACATCAGTTGCAGCTAGCAAGGGACGTGAAGGGGAACAAAAAGGGTTTCTACAGGCATGTTGCCAACAAGAGGAAGATTCGGGAAAGTGTAGGCCCCTTAAAGAAAGAGGGAGGCGACCTAGTGACGGAGGATGTGGAGAAAGCTGAGGTACTCAATGCCTTTTTTGCCTCTGTCTTCACAGACAAGATCAGCTCCCAGACTGCTGTACTGGGTGGCACAGAATGGGAAGGAGGCGAACATCCCGCAGTGCTGAAGGAACAGGTTCAAGACTATTTAGAAGGATTGGACATTCACAAGTCCATGGGGCCGGATGCAATGCACCCGAGGGTGCTGAGGGAGTTGGCTGAGGTGATTTCAGAGCCATTGGCTATTATCTTTGAAAGCTCGTGGCAACAGGGGGAGGTCCCTGAGGACTGGAAAAAAGCAAATATAGTGCCCATCTTCAAAAAAGGGAGGAAAAAGGATCCGGGGAACTACAGACCGGTCAGCCTCACCTCAATCCCTGGAAAGATCATGGAGCAGGTCCTTAAGGAATCCATTTTAAGGCACTTGGAAGAGAGGAAGGTGATCAGGAACAGTCAACACGGATTCACCAAGGGAAAGTCATGCCTGACCAACCTGATTGCTTTCTATGATGAGGTGACTGGCTCTGTGGATGTAGGGAAGGCGGTGGATGTGATATACCTTGACTTTAGCAAAGCTTTTGATACGGTTTCTCACAGTATTCTTATCAGCAAGTTAAAGAAGTATGGGTTGGATGAAAGGACTATAAAATGGATAGTGAACTGGCTAGAGCATAGGGCTCAACGAGTAGTGATCAATGGCTCCATGTCTAGCTGGCAACCGGTCACAAGCGGAGTTCCCAAGGGGTCGGTCCTGGGGCCGGTTTTGTTCAACATCTTTATTAATGATCTGGAGGATGGGGTAGATTGCACCCTCAGCAAGTTTGCGGACGACACTAAGCTGGGGGGAGTGGTAGATACCCTGGAAGGTAGGGATAGGATACAGAAGGACCTAAATAAACTGGAGGATTGGGCCAAAAGAAATCTAATGAGGTTCAACAAAGAAAAGTGCAGAGTCCTCCACTTAGGAAGAAAGAATCCCATGCACAGCTATAGACTGGGGACCGACGAGCTGGGCAGCAGCTCTGCAGAAAAGGACCTGGGGGTAACAGTGGATAAAAAGCTGGATATGAGTCAGCAGTGTGCCCTGGTTGGCAAGAAGGCCAATGGCATATTGGGCTGCATTAGGAGGGGCATTGCTAGCAGGTCACGGGAAGTGATTATTCCCCTCTATTCGGCATTGGTGAGGCCGCATTTAGAATATTGTGTCCAGTTTTGGGCCCCCCAATACAAAAAGGATGTGGACAAGTTGGAGAGAGTCCAGCGGAGGGCAACAAAAATGATTAGGGGGCTGGAGCACAGGACTTATGAGGAGAGGCTGAGGGAACTGGGCTTGTTTAGTCTGCAAAAGAGAAGAGTGAGGGGGATTTGATAGCGGCCTTTAACTACCTGAAAGGGGGTTCCAGGGAGGATGGGGCTAGGCTGTTCTCGGTGGTGGCAGATGACAGAACAAGGAGCAATGGTCTCAAGTTGCAGGGAGGGAGGTCTAGGTTGGACATTAGGAAAAAGTTTTTTACTAGGAGGGTGGTGAAGCACTGGAATGGGTTACCTAGGGAGGTGGTGGAATCTCCATCCTTAGAGGTTTTTAAGCTGCGGCTTGACAAAGCCCTGGTTGGGATGATATAGCAGAGGTTAGTCCTGCTTTGAGCAGGGGGTTGGACTAGATGACCTCCTGAGGTCCCTTCCAACTCTAATATTCTATGATTCTATGATTCTATGATCAGGCTCTATATTTCCCGAAAGACCCATTATTTAATTAATTTTACCTCTCAAACTAGTTAATAATTTACTCGTAAATTCTCAGAAAATTAATTCTATTCTCAAAGAGTAAATGCTGTATTTTCAGGAGGAAATGCTATATTTCTCATATCTAACAAAGAGCATGGGTGCCTGCTTTCAATGCAAAACTGAGCTCAACCTTAACTAGGAAGCCACAAATGCCGCATAGTTGCCAACGTTTCAAAAAATGTTCCTGGGGCAATTCTGAGAAGAATCCAGTGCTCTGAGAGCTGCAAGTTCTTGTTTCTGTTATTGTTGTTGGAGGGGAATTTGCTTCTACCCTGTTACTGCCTTCATTCTGTTGGGTGGCATCACGTTGGTGCTCTGTGTTGTTCATACACCTCATTTCTTTTTATTTGTCAACATCAGGCCAGCTGGTGGCTGAGGCTTTTTCTACATCCTCTTGGTCCTGGCTTTGGCACTGTTTGTCGATGTGCCGGCTGACAGCAGCTACTCTGACATTGTCTTCAGTTTCGTCTCTTATCGCTGTCCTGAGTCTGCTGCTACTTCATATGACGTGTGTCCCACTGCAGCATGGATGGTTCCCGTTTGCCTTTGCTTTTGGGCTCTTTGACAGTTGGGCCCAGACCTGCTCACCAGTATGCAATGGCCTCAGGTCCTTGGCTTTGTTGTAGTGGACTACCTGCTTAGCTTAGCATTCTCTTAACTGCTTCTGTGTGCCTCTTCTGCAGTAGTGGTTGCTATAGTTTTGATCTTTTCTCTGAACAGTTTAGCTGCCCTTGCTATTTGAAGGCATTTCTCTAGGGATTTCTGTTTCTCTCAACAATCTCTTCTGGGAACTTGTCTTTAATTAGGGAATGTTTAATGTCGCCAACATGGACACCACAGTTCTCAGCTCTGTAACATAAGAATGTATCCCTTCTTCTGCTTCTTGGTTTCAGGTAAAAAAACAAATATCTTTCTACATTCTCATTCTGAATGGGTCACACCACTCATCAAGCACCTTTATAAGCTGTTCCAGTGTTTTAGGCATTATCCCAGGAAATATCATCTCACTCACTTCTCATTCTTGTTTCCCACTAAGAGTAAAAAGGTTTATCTTCATTATCTCATCATCTTTAATCCCCCTCCCCTCCCTGCATGGTCAGTTCTGTATATAGGCTCAATTCTTGCTTCCACTGTTTCCATGCTTGTGCAAGGTTTTTTGTCTGGAAATCTAACATTCCCAGAAATTTAGCCCCTCCATGCTGCCTGTTTGCTCTGTGACCAGGTGCTGCATTGTTAGCCTGTTAATCACACTCTCTTCCTTGCTATAGGTCTCACTAGACTGACTGGCCAATGCTATCATGCACCATGCACCATATGCTTGTTCATGCTTGTTAATCTAAACTGGCTATTTATTAAGAGAACTATGTACAGAGATTCTTTACTGCAGCTAACATTCAAGCCAAGTGCATACAGGCTGATTTTCTGGTGCCTCCTCCAAACTCTTCCCTCCTGAAACCTGTGCTGCTCCCTCCAAATTCCATGTAGGTTGCTATACTGACAACTATGCTAAATCATCTTCACAATTAGTATTATTGGTATTCATAATGGCAGTCTCAGGAGAAAGGCAAAGATTACTGAGGCAAACTGAATTATCCTCTAATTCTTAAAGGAGTTCCCTTCAGGGAGGGTTTGAGGCACAGGGGTGTGGTAGTGAAGGGATATTTTTACTATTGCACCTGCTCTTTTAGATAAATGGAAGACATAGGTATCTATGGCAAACAATCCCATGCCATTCATTAGCATCAAAGTCACAAAAGAAAGTTTCAAAATGAAATAATAATTAGCTTTAGTACAATGCAGAAGTTGTATCCAATTATTTGGACATAATTATGGGATTTAAAGGGACACTGTTAGAACAGCCACACTAAACTTTGACATAACAGCTAGATAAAGTAAGTTAAGCTGCCTACATTTTTATGTGGAAGCATAGTAATAAAATTAAATTGGTAAAAGTCTGGGTCTTTTTAAATTAAAGTTGGGTGCAAGTTGTTACTGTATGGTTGCAGATCTGCTAGAATTGTTTATTCTTTAATAAATAACAATATATATTTTTTCTTTTTCTAAAATTTGCCTTTTAATTTACTATTCCAGAAAGGTGCTGGTTTGCCAGCCATGGAGACTGACGTCCTCTGTTTAATCATGACACAGGCAAAGCATGGACAGGAGCAATACAAGCTTCTCCTCAGTGATCATGAACGCGCTTTAAACTTGATTTGTGGGGAATATATTTAGGCTGGATCATTAGTTCCCTGTCTTTGGTGTCAGTGATAACTATGGCAGTGGTCTCGGCAAAGTAGACTTCTGCCCATTAAAAGGGACTGAGACCACCAACTCATTTCACATAAGCCATGATATGGTAAAAATTTCACTCACTACCAAACTAGGCTGGATTTGAACCAAGAACTTAGAGGTAAGAAGCATTATAGCCGACTACTAGGCCTCTGAGCCATGCAAACTCTTTGCTGCTATAGAATCTCAACAAATAAAAAGACTGACCTTGGCAACAGCGTAAATGACACTTTTAAGGAAGCTAAATTTCGGGGCCTACCACCACCTTGATAATGTCCCTTGAAATAACTGGCTGTGTCATTAGATTGTTTTAAGTAAGGCAAATGGTGTACATAAAATTAAAATCCATTTCACAAAAACAGTAAAGATTGTGATTTTTCTAGATTATTTCTATCTTTGGGGTTTAGGCTTTGAATTCAGTTGTGTTATGTCTGAATATAAAGCCTTCTTGGATACTGTACATAACACTTCATGGACCACCCAAGAGTGTTACAGAAAAAAAAGTTTTATATGTTTGTGGTATATTTGCTTTATAGTACAGGTTTAGAGTTATATATTTTAGATATGCCATTTCAAATTATAAGTCTTGACAGGGTCAGAGGTACAAGTTAGTGGTCTTATTGCATGCAATAGGACATGTTTTAAATAGGTTCTATCTCCTCTGGCCTCATGAAAACAGATTATCAAAAGCCAATGCTTCATGGCTGAATGAATGAACCATCACTTAGAATTGATATTTTACTGATATTATGATGTTTCATAATCACTTATTTTACAGCAAATAACACTTTATTATATTGCACAGAAGATATCATTCTTGGTCAAATCCATGAACTTCAATGGGAGTTTTATCTGAGTAAGGAGTGAAGAATTTGGCCCATATTACATTTTGCTTGGTATTTTCTATACTTATATACAATTACAATTAGTTTAAAATTAAGTATTTTTCCCATGCTGGGTAAAATTGTTTACATTTAACTTTTATAGTAGTAGATGTGAGGAGGTAGATTAAAGTCAGTTTACTGATATCATATAATAATTATGTATATAAGTGACTGATTAAATCAACAAACATTTTCTTGTATATTTTGAATGGACAGCCAGAACAAGTAAATTGCTTGTTTATTAAAACCTATAAAGTTTCTGAGAACAATGAATTTTATAAAATGTCTAACAAAACAGTTACTTAAAGCTAGTTTTATATATCTTGTAGTATATTTGCTATATAGTACAGGTATAAAGTTGTATATTCTCGATATATCATTTCTTCAAGTCTTGACAGAGGTCAGAGGTACAAGTTAGTAGTTTGTTGCCATTTTACTTAAACATTTATTTGAAGCTGGTTCCACCATGTGTCATTTTTATGTCTTTCAGGACTACTGTAATTGTTGCTCGTGTGAGCTTTCATTTTACTGCCAGTTTTGGCACTTTTAGAAGGAAACAAATACCAACCTGAATGCCGTTAGGTACTCTACATCTCCCATGGGGGGATCCAAGCCACCTGTCCAAGCAATATTTACATTATATCCTTCACCAAGGCCACTTCCAACCTGAAAAGACAGGGGAAAGTACCAAAGGGAAAGGTGAGGAGAAAAAGGGGAGACAAAAAAAAATAAGAAAATATACAAACGTGTGCTTTTGAAACAAACATCAAACAACACGTCAAATCAGCCCAGCCTTGTTTGACAAGGACTGTTCTGGGTTATACACTTGTTCTCCACTGGTCCCCCAGTCCCAATGGACAATTTGGTAATCTGGTGTAATTTAAAGCACCAGCGAAGGATGAGAAAATTAGGGGTAATCATGCAATGCAATTACCTGAAAGATGCAAATAAAAATGGGTCTCTAAAGAAATAAACCTAACCTCATTTGGGGCTCCACTGCCGGGAAAGAAGTTGCCTTCATCATAACGATGGAGGGAAACATACAGGATACTGGGGTCAGCATAAAAAGCCTGCTGTGTACCATTGCCATGGTGAACATCCTAAAGGGGAACGAAAACAGATGACAAATGCAATAATGTCCAACTTGGTGTGTAGAGAACACTTCTGCTTTCTTTTGCCTCTTCTCCCTCCCTCTCTCTCTCTGTCTCTTTCCCTCCCTCCTTTTCTCTTTCTCTTTCCTGCTCCCTCCACCACCCCTATACTTCCTGAACTTTCAGGCAAATTACTCTTTAATGCACTCATTTTTTAAACTGGCTTCTAAAAATCAGGAAACCATAGTGAGCGTGCCCTGGAGACTCCAGATGAGCAGTCATTGAGAAATCCCAGTCCTTTTGTACAATTAGATATTTATACACCGGCTCTTTGTACTCCTTGCCTCTGTGATGGAATCTAGCATCCTGTTTTATGGAGGAATTTTATGACTTATTAACTGCCAACAGTTCATAACCCCTCAGGCTTAATTAACTAGCCTCATTGGCCTCTGAAGAAAGACTAATGTTTAAACTACAAACTAGTATTTTGTAGAAGGATCTATGGTTTACAGAGCATTTTCGCAATTCTTGACAGAACACTAAACATAAGTGTGTTCATTGATTTGCCAAGTTCCACTACTGAGGTCAAAGGCTTTGCGACCAGCTGAGTAAATTGGCTTTCTTGAAACATTCAGTTCAGTTAGCAGTCCCTCAGCAGTTAGATCCACATCAAAAGATGCCAGACGCAGAAGGACTTCATACTTCATTTTTGCAAAATCATGACGGCAACAGTCAAAGATATAGGAGTAAGATCTCATTAGCTACTAAATCATCTGGCAGAGAAGAGCCGATGGTATGCTCCCTTCCACAACCAGGCAATGATCATAGTCAATTTGCATATTTCAAACATTATATAACAGTCCGAACACCAGCACATAGGAAATCTCTTTCATTAAATAAACTACTAAAATAATATTTAGAGCATGGGCATGTGATAATGGGTGATGGTTTAAACTTTTCAAATTTCTTTTTTGTTTCTTCACAATTGTCTCATTGTGCAGTATATGGTTAGATACACATGGAATTTTATTAGTGAAAAGAAAACCCAGGTGCACTTTGGTGGAAGAAAACTTAAGGGTTTGGGTTTTTTTGTAAACTTCCACTTTTGAACTTATAAGAAACTGAAAGATTTCAATTGCCTATTCTGCTTCTATCTGAGTAAAAATGTAAATTTCAAGGAGTTGTTCCACAAGAAAAGTAAACAAAATATTTTGAAAAGCAACCCTAATGTTCTGATTGCATTTTTATTACAAATAAGTGTCCTTGGTTCTGGGCTGATATATAATCTCCAAAAAAAATATTTTATTAAAAATCTCTCCACAAAATTGCTGTCTGTTAATCATTCATCTATTCACTGTGATATCTAGGCACCAGATACAAATTAGAGGAACATAAAAATAAATTCTATAAAGGACTGTGCTCTCCACTCTTAAGTTGGCTTCTATTGCTGTGTGTTTTGATTTTTTAATATGTTCTTGCTTTGACAATTTTTAAATTATAGGAACTAAAATAGACACTCGGGCCTTTTATATGCTTCTTGATCTTCTATATCGCAAAAATAATTTTATATTGTAAACTTAAATTTTGCCAATTATTACTCCAGGAAATAGTCCAATAATGCCATGGTGTAGACAAAGATACCTGCATGGTGAGGATAGTATATTCTACTATTAATTTGTGTATGGACTGGGTTCAGAGTCTATCCTCCTTGGATGAAATTTATGATTTATTCAGAAATTATTATTATTGCCGTTAATCCATCTTCCCAAGAGGTGTTGACCTAGTACTATCTATACTGGTGGTTAGGTCGGCATAGTAACATTTCTCAAGGGTGTGGATTTTTCACACCCGTAATGCCTATGATTCTATGTTCTCTTTCAGGTGAGACCAGTAAGACCAAGTTCTCCTTTTCTCTGAATGGAGATTAAAGATCTCATAGCTAATTAATGACATTTGGATTGTGGATTTGCCACTATGTTCATAGAAGGGGCAGTACATATTTGCATTCAGGAGATCAGAGACTAGACTGTGATTGTTCCAGGGGTGAGGTCACCTGTGCTAGCCCTCTTTACCAGCTCAGCTCAACATGTTTGTGGAGTAGAGCCAGAGTGAAGTTGAGAATTACTTGCTATTCAAAATTCAAACTAGTTTTCTTAATGGAGATTGGTCAAATAGGCCTCATGTTTATAATTCTCTTCCCTGACTGGATGACTGTAACAGCTACACACAGATCTCCACTGGAAATACCCACATAATCCAAACTTTACATAGCTTGCTAGGACTTAAACTTAAAATTTACTTCATGCTAGTAAAACCCAATCACCTGAATGACCCAAGTGAGCAAATGGATACAAAATACAATGGAAGGGCGTGTATTCATAAATCCTGATGCATTTCTGCAGAAGACTGTTTGCACTATTCTCTCTCTCCATCAGTGCATTCCTAAACCATAGGGTAAAATTTCTGATAAATATATGAAAATTATTCCAAGAATATCAGTATTACTTTTATATTTATTTTAGCCATATATTTCTTCATTTGCTTTTTCTCTCACCAACTCTCACCCCCCTCTCTCTTTTTCCTTAACTACTAGTATGCACATTTAACTGAACAAAAGTGCTAGATGGTAAGGCCATGACTTCACAATAAGATTTAATTATGAGTGCAGATATGAACAAGATTTAGACTATTAAGCCATGCACTTCAAAAAACCTTTAACATATTTTGTCTTTAAATCTTTTATCACCTGCAAAAATTAATTAAGTGCAGATGTAACAGGTTAGGTTTTGATGCCAGGGTTCATTTCCTGTCTATGCTTTGTCAGACAACCTATTACACCTCCTCATGAACTGTAGGCAAAACAAAAATGGTGCTCATAAATCAACATTCAGCTTTCTTTGGGCTGTGTATTGGGTTGATCCTTTAAGTACGAAGCAAAGCTCCAATTCATTATTCATGAAAATAATATAGACAACATGCCAAATGACATCTGTATTTAAATAAACCATCTGTTAAATGAATTAGAACTCTATTGTGTAAGAATGCATTCTATTAAAATACAAGACTAATCCAATGAGGTTGACTTTTAATCATTTTGCTCTCCTGCAGGGAATCATCCAAAGCTGGCATAAATGATTTGAAAACTTTTCAGAGAGAATGACTTGTTGATTTGTTTTAATAATATCAGTGTTACACAACAAGCAGATGGGGGAAGTGGCCAATTTGGTTACCAAAGCAACAGCATTCTTTAAAGCATATCAGACTATTTAAAGTCTGTATTCTGTAGGGAAAAATAAACTTGGGTTCTGTTGGGTTATTTAACAGTGGAAGTATCAATTCATTTAAGGATCATAAATGTTGCCCTGATCTGTGCCTTCGTCTCATTAAATTGCAGTTAACACCATTAAAGTAAAACATAGATGTTTATAGTTTCAGTACTGCCATCCTGGTTTTAATGAGTTCCCAAATTCAAAGGAAATGCACACCTTTATTTCTTGTAAGTATTAAAGGCAGGAAAACCTGACATATAAATATAAATCCGTTATCTTTTATCTAGATGCACTGAAAGTATGATGCTTGCCAAGAATACATACCAGATCTACAATCAATATCTTGCCTATATTTAGCTTGTCTCTCAAGTATTTGGCAGTAATTGCAACTGAATTAAAAAAGCAGAACCCCCTGTGGAATAGAGAAGAACAGAAATAAGAAAGCAAATCAGTCAGGAAAACAGTTATAAATAATGTGCAGGGCATTTTTAAAAAAAAAATGCTTTAAGATCTCTGAAGCCATAAATCTGCTTCTGGGAGTACCTAGAAAGCCTTTTCAGTCATCTGTTAACAATTAGAGTTCTTCAGAGACATGCACAGTGCAGGTGATTGCCAGTAACCCTAGTGCTCCAAGATGGGCAATATTCCCTGGTACTTACATGGCTGTTGATTCTTCAGCATGATGGCCTGGGGGCCTTACAACAGCAAAACCATTCTGTAAGAACAAGATAGGTTTTCAATTATCAGATTTTAAAAAAAGCTGCTTTCTCAGTATAATACAGCACAGCAGGCAAACAGTATTGGAATCTACTAGAGACTCTTGAGTACGTTTTGCTGCCCCCATTACCCTTTCATAGAATTAGCAGAAACAATATATGTGATCACAGCTGCATATATATCATGACTTAAAGAGAAGCAAAGAGACAAGCTCTAATATAGCCAGGATAAGAGTAATTTTGGAGATGTACAGAATCTAGCTGGCAAATACACACAATAGCTATTGTTCTGCACGACACAAGCATAACTGATTTATTCATTTAGGTCCAGAATTCATAGTTGGTAGGGAGAAAGTATCACTGATCCACCCCTGATGAAAGTTTGATCCAATGTTAAATTGCTCCCTGTAGATTCAATTCAGACTATAAAACAGAATAAAGGGGAAAAAGCATTGATATTTACATACAATGGTTTGGAAATGTTGGCTCTACCAACTGTGTAAACTAAATGATAAATTTACACTCACACACAAAAAAAGGCAATTCCTAAGAGTCGAAAAGGAGGACAATGGAAATCTCATTTTTCTCCAGTCTATAAATTAAGCTTGGAGGCCTGCCAAAGCTTGCAACTTTATTGAATTCCCTCAGTCAATTTCTAACACACATTCTGGAATTTTATAGAAAAGGTTCATACACATCAGCTATCAGAGGTAGTGATGATCAAGGAATTCCTTAACCTACAGATTCACTGCAACGCATCATGAAAAAGAATGAAGTCCCCCCTACATGAAGCAAAGGAAAGATCTATAAATCCTTGCAAGACGGCTGCTGTTCAAAAATGTAGGCTGGGTAGTCATGAAAATAATTTGTTGTCATAAGGAAAAAGCTGTTCATCAAAACCCAAGCCAAATTCCACTCCCTGTTACACCAGTGTGAATCAGGAGTAACTCCATTACTTCATCTTAATCTTGGTTCACACTGTTGCGACTGGGAGCAGAGTTGGATTCTTGTGTGTTCAACTATGGCTTTATAATGACAGGCAATGAAGATAAAAAAAAATGATGTTCTAATCAGTGCATAATTCTGGCAGCCAAACTCGTATTTTAAGTAGTCAACAAGGAGTGCCTCAGATTCCTCATACGAAATACGGCAATAGATTCTAAGAAAATATTGTAGGCTACATTCCAGGAGGATTGAACTCCTATGCGTTTTATTGATTAAATTATTCTAATTAGAACTAAAGAACCTAGTTAGATTGCAGTGCTGTAATCCTTATCCAGGCAAAACAGCAATGAGAATTGCTGAGCCTGATTTTCCTCTCACTGCCACTGGTGTAAATAATGAGTAACTGTAAGTAAATCAAGGGAGTTACACTGGTGTATGTGAGATCTATGAGCATATAAGTGGCAGTTGCTTTACTGAAGGCTAATTTAGAAGCTAAGCAATCATACAGTAACATCTAATATAGCCTACTGCTAAACACAATTCAAGCAGCCAACTACACTGTTTTCTAGAGTCTAGAAAGTGAGTCCAAAGGCAGCTGCAAAGGGAGTAGTCCTGCAATGTAGTGAGCATTTCCACTGAGAATTTTGAGAATTCAAGGCACTCAGCAGCATCTCTCATTGTCATACCCCTAATTTCTATATAAATGTTCATACTTTATCAAAAAGAGACACATCTTTCAAATATGTGTCAGTTCTTCGCTTGGTCTCCCTTGCTAGTTGAACAGAAATTGCTCATAGAGTGAATTCACCAGCAATGAAAACCAAAAACCAAGGCAACTGCAAAACCATTAGAGAAGGATATCAAGGGTTGCCTACACTCACAGTGTTTGGTGGTTTTTTTAAAGCCTCAAATCCTGGAGTCAGGGGACTTAAAAATAAGTTTCTAGCCCTAACGGTTGCTGACAAAAGCTTGAAAATGTGACCCTGGAAGGCTCAAAGGCCAGATGGGAAATAAAAAGTACCCCAGATTTACTATTTTTAAAAATATCTCATGATTTTAAAGCAAATTTATTGTATTTTGGGGATCTGACTCAAATAAAATGCTTAGGGTTGGGAATCCTGATCAGCACTGACTGTTTAAAATCATTAGGCTGCTGATTGTACCTGAATCAGGAGGATGTGGGCCTCATTTTAGGAGTTCACAGGCTGCATTTGACCTATAGATGTCAAACCACATTTATACCCCTAGCTAAAGTCTTAGTACTCTGCCCAAATAGGCTTTATGTGGCCTCTTTTTTCTCAAAATATGTTTCAGAGAACAAATGTAACACATTTCCTTCTCAATCAGACAAATTCTGGGATGTGTTTCTCCCTTCTACCATTTGTGAAAATGTATATTATGTATATACATTTAAGTACATGTAGGTAGAGAACCAAGAGAACACATAGTCAAAGAGGCATCACTCACCAAATTATGACATGTGTATTTTGCTCTTTCATTACTAGGAAAGAATTTAGAAATATCAGTGCAAGAATTATAGCTGCTCTGCTCAGTTCACAGCTCATTATCATCTAACCCTATCAGCATTCCCAAAAGATCAATATACTTAAGATAATTATCTCTCAGCGTACATCATGGGGGTACCTAAAGGGAAGAAAAGGGGATACTTTCCTGTTTTTGACAGCATGAAAGATACATTGTACACTCCTCTCTTCTGTTTCTTTACTGTGACAATCCACAAAGGCAAGGAGAATTGTTAGAATGATCTGTTTGGAGGTCTAATTTCCTTACCAGTGGCTAATTTCTGATGTCTTGGGTTAGTTAGCCATCAGGCCGCTCTGAGCATCCAAAATACTTATGTGACACCCCGCCCCACGGGCATATATTTTATAACCATACATTCCAGTGATATTCAGTGCATTACAACAGGTATTTGGGGAAATATTTTTCTTAGAATACAAACCCTGTGCTGCTGATCAAGTAGTTAATTTAATGCTATCCATATTTGAGCAACACTGAAAACTAATTATCAGTTAACACACAATATTAAAAACAACATTCATGCACCTGACAGAACACTTCACACTTCCCTTAGCTTCAAGCTTTTCATGAACACACTCTATAGTAGCACAACTGAATGTGAACTCTTTTATTTAGGCAATATTTAAATACCAGACTGTGAGTTCTGAACAATGGGTGAGGGCTAGACAGACAGGCAAAAATACACTGTTGAGATAGACACACTAAAAAAGAACTGTATGTTGAAAATGAAGTGAACACATAAATTCAAAGCATTATTTTACATACACTTATTTATGTGAGGATACAGAAACTATAAGACTATAACTATAAAGAAATTATAAGCAAACTGACTGACATAAATGCACATTAAAGGAAAGATTCATGTCTGTGAGATTATAAGCGTAGTTCTCTGGTGAAACCTGAAGATAACGAATAGAGCTACAGCTAAGATGGCATAAAGACTACACATGCTCGAACTGGGAATGACAGAGGAGTCATATGCTCAAACTTTCAATTCACAGAAAAGATGCATTTTAGATCTACATGATCCCATCTCTGGCCTACTGGAGAGAAAAACAAGGAGAATTCATCCCCTTCCTGTACTAATGTAAGTATTCGGCTCTTTTTCAGCTCTATATGTGCAGCTGGGAGATCAGTCATATGTGCTAGCATTCTTTTCCTCGGTGTTTTACTTAATTCCTTGATACTATGCTGTGCTATGCAACAGCACAATCAGACATCCATCCTGTTTCTGCTGAAATAGGCAGTCAAGGACAGTTTCCATCACATTATTGGTTTCTCTGCTGTTTAGGGACTGGTTGTCTGCCCTGATCTTCTGTGGTGGATCCACTGCATAATGAGGTAATATAGGCATGAGAAGCATTTCACCATAATATGAACTTCTCCATTCAAAACAATGTGTGACAACAAGATCATGGTTACTAATGTTCTTCTCAAATATCCTGTACCCATACTCAATGATTCATGTGTTTACAGACACATTCCTACAAAGTGCTGAATGACTTCTAGAGGGCACCATCAACTCTCATTGGCTTCAAAGAGAGTTTAGGGTGATTAATAACTTGCACAGTCAGACCCTGAAAGGGTACAATTGACTCACTGGTTGAAATCACTGCCAGCCAATTTTGACTAGCTAATGGATAAATATAACTTTTGTATTAAAATGAATGACATTTGGTATATTATGTCTTGTTCCAAAAATTGTATAGCATTTGTAAAATATATTTATTATGGCAAGCAGCAGGGGTTCCTTTGGAAAAAAGACATCTAATCCTCTTTTGCTATCCACAACTTCAGTACAAAACTAATACAGTATGATATTTATAAGCCCACTTATGCATTGACTGAAAGTACCTCTGCCATCTTTAAAAATGAGTTTCATATGACTTCACTCTACAAGATAAATAAATGCTCCCTGAAAAGTTTTCCAATCATTTGCAGTGTCATGCATGCTGCTTGCTGCATCCCAGTGGGATAACTAGTGTGAAGAAAAAAAAAAAAGTAAGGCCTGTTTTTTCAACAGACACAGCTTAGATGTCTAATTCTGAAAATTTAGCCCTCATTGTCTTTTATTTTGACTGGTGTAATTAGGTAAAACAGTGTGAAGCTGGAACCTAGTGCTTAACAAAGTAGTACTCAAAATGCCATTCTAGGTCACGCAAGCATCCCTTTGACTTTAATGGGCAGGCTTTAGTTCTGCTTTGACAAACTTTCGGGATTTTTACATAGTAGTTGGGTGCACCAGTATCAGTATCAGGCTAATATTGACACAAGACAATACTGCATTTCTCTGTTTGGACTGCACCCGTTGAGTGTGCTTTCATAAATGAAACCCTTTACAGCAGCACACTTTAAAAACCTTTACTTTTAAGATAGCTGGTCTATGCTATTTTAAAAAAATAATTTTGTAGCCACCTCTGCAGCTGTGCAGCAGCTCCATGCAGCACAACTGTTGGGGGTGAACAAAGGTGGCCTGATGCCATCTTTGTGCTCCTCCAGTCTCTGATGCTATCAGCTGCCTGGCATAACCTAGAGAAGCCAAGGGGCTGCTGTAAGTCCCACTGGCTTGTAATAATTCCTTTGGAGCTGTTACCCTGGAGGATGATCACTGTATTCCAATCATTCTGCTTCAGCATGACCCCAATACATGCCACACACCCTGGTGCAAGGACAAGAGTGACTGGTGTAAAAGCTGGAGGAATCTTCAGATGCCTGTTTAGGGTAGCTTCACAGGCTTTTTGCCAGAGCACGAGCTAACATCTGACCTTTGGTGTCTAAGAACGCTGTGGACAAGGACTCAATATATTAACAGAGCACCACAAGCAGCATGTAGATTTGCCCAGGAAACAATAATGAACAAGGGGGAATGCCATTGTTTCTCACAAAGGAAGCCGGAAAAAACCAGAAACACAAGAAATCGCTATTAAACACTTAACTGTATGACGGAAACAAAGAGCAATGTCCAGCTGCTTGTCTGCCTCCCTAAAGATTCTGTAAAGATGACAGTACTCGAGGAAGCGGGAAATTGGGACTTGTAGTCTAAGATGGCTATACCTGAGTTGCCCTGTCTACCCACGTATATTAACTACCCTAGTGAAAAATCAAACAAACAGTAAGAAGAGGAGAGCGTGATTCTTCAATTTCAAGTGAATATTTCAAGTTGTATTGTGTATAAAATAATAGCAATCATTCAGCTCTGACCATAGCCATAATTACTAGGAGAAAACATCTCAAAGATGTTTCTGAATGCATTTTAAAAGACTAAAAGTAGAGCAAGTAAAGGACAGTGTTTATTTAAATAGCCATACTATTACTGTTGCCAGCTTTTATTAAAACACTACAAATAATATAACAACCACTACCAACAAAGCAATTATGATTAGAGCAATTTACTGCGTTTGTGTTTGTCATCCTTTTTCTTTTTTTTAACTCAGCATGCATAAATGCTGTGGCAATCGGCACGGGGAGAGTTTTTCAAAGGCACCAATGACAGCTTAGCACCTAATCCTGAGTGTCAGTGGGAGTTGGGCACCAAACTGCCCTTTATGGCTTTGAAAATCTCTCCTGCCATGGACATTAATCCATTCATTTCTTCATCAAGAAGATGAGAGCTGGTGGCAGTAAGTCCATCTCAAACAAGTGGCTTATGTTGCTGCACTCCCACACTCTGCGGCCAGAACCAGAACTGGCCAGCAGAATCCCAAATGAGAGACCACCAGGAGGGGTTAGAGCCAGGTTTATTCGGGAGTTAACTAAAGCAGTCCTGCTGCTGAAAAGTCTCTGTTACTGTGGAGCTGTGACTGGATTTTAAAACTGCCACTTCCCAGTGGAACTCCTGGGGGAGAGTCGCAGTGGTCCTACCAGCATCCTGCCCCAGTGGGGAATACACCCTTGGGTTCAGTTACCTCAGCGGAAGGTGAAAATTTCACCTGCAGGGTTGAAGCTGGCTTGTTTTCTTTCACTCTTTATATCTTAACATTTCTTACACTTCAACAGAGAGTGTGACTTTACCAGACCCAATGCACAAAGCATGTAACTCCATCAACTTCAGCATATGCTTGACTTCAGTGTAGTTCAACAGAAATGCATTTGGGCACTGTTCTTCATTTTCCTGTTTGCTATGACATATGAAATTGCTTTATAGATCTACTTATCAGTACTAGAGTATCATACAAATACCTGCTAAAGTAAAGCATAAACCATGAAGCAAGTTCCTTTCATAATCAATATATAACATACTCTATAACTGCATATATAACATAATAGGTAGATTGGTACAGATGAAGTTAATTTGTCATGTTACCTAACATACTTCAGTCATTTTATGTGATGCAGGAAGCAGAAATTATATAGGTCTATGTACCCAAATAGTATAACTTGTCACATTAGAAAGATGGGAAGAAAAATTTAAAATATTTCTCCCCAGTATCTATTATGCACACCAACATACTTTCAGGCAACACACAGCTAATTAAACTCTTTCATGATGTTTGAAACAATATGGACTACAACGTCCCACTCTATCTGCAAATCAGCTGGTACCCAAATTCAGTGCTGCCAAAAATATCTGGCAAAGTGTTAGGCACATCTTTCCATCTCATGCAGTTAATCCTGTCTGGCACTATGTTTTATAGCTTGAGGTGAGACAGTGGTTCAGAGACTCTTGCAAACACCATATTCAAGCACATGGGACTGATCCAAAGCCCACTGAAGTCAATAGGAGTCTCCAGTGGAGTTTGAATCAGTCCCTATGTTAGTAGAATGGTCTTTTAAAGAAGATTTTTTTCCTAAATTGTTTTTAAGAGAGTAGGAGTAAAGCTCCTGTTGTGCATCTCTTTAGTTTATCTTTGACTGATTTCTCTGAGTTTTATAAAGGTGCTTTGGAGCAGAGGCAGAGCCATATTCCAATCCATGTTCTTCTGACTGGTAAATAACTACATAGTCTTCTGCTATGTACAGACTTCAATACTTTTCACCCATGGTAAAGTCCGAACCAACTTTTTTCAGGTTTGCCTAAACTGGATTTTAGCAATGCATCTGAACGTGAGGGCCTGGGTAAAAAAATCTTTTTTAGAGAGGCACATGATTGAAAGGGAAAATGCACAATATATCTTTTTAAGAATTCGTTCTCTTTTAAGTGTAGCAAAGAAGGAAATATTTTGGGACAAATCATGCTTACCCTACTCACATGAATAATATCACTGATTTTATGGTGCTACTTCCATGAGCATGGCAAGCAGGACCTGGCCCTGGATGACTTGTGCCTTGAGCAATATTGGTATCCACACTTATTTGGAATGACAATTTCAAGTTCAATTCAAGTTATCCAGAAATTGCAGGCAAACAGCACAGTAACTATGACTGAATACAGCAAATTTATTTTGATCCTGATGCATGCTGACATATCACAAAGCACCATCCCACAAATGGATACAGTTTTCATTTCTGAGGATATTAATTTCAAACTGTTTTAATTCAGTTAAATGATCCCTGTCTACCAAGAGGGTAATTACATCTCCTTCCTCCCCTTCCCCCACTCCACACACACACCTGAAGATACGGGAAGGGGCTTGTGCTTGTTTTGGTTCAGTTTAACTGGATGTTCAAGATAGTATCAGACCTTGTCGTCTTTTAACTGATTTGGCCTTTTTCTTGAGTGTCCTTGTGCATAATTGCCTCTTAGCCCTTGGCAACTTTTAAAACAATAGGGAATAACCAGACGAAAACCACCCGTTCTTCACAGTTTATTGCAGAGGTCTCTTCTGTTTCATATTTGTCAAATTATAAATATATGGTGCCTATGTGTTTCTTTATTGCCAATGTTGACATATGTAAAGGATATAAAAAATAAAATGAAGAGAGATCCTTATTTTGAGTAATGTGCTTAAAATAATTAATTCCAGCTTATAGTAGTACTTAACATAGATATTGGAAACTGCAGAAAACAATATAAAAATGTTCCTGTAGATTCTAAGGGCCCTGTTCTGCAATCCTTACTCACTGAATAGTACTTAATTACACCTTTTTCACAGCTATTCTTTTTTCGGTGAATGTGAAGGTGTGAAGGAGTAGCCAAAGAAATCTGGAGCATATTACATAACTGGAAAAGACACTGAGAGATTGCATTTCCACAAGACACTGTCCTGTAAAACTAATATTGATGTATCAAAAAGGTTTTTTAAGAATAATATTACTGAGCAATGTGTAAACATAACCAATTAGAGCATTAATTTACTCTCAGATTTGAATTTTAGAGCCTTAAAAGCGTTACTGGTATAATGAAGACGCACTGATAATAAATAACAACAACAACATATCTGGTTTTAAAAAGTTACCAATATTAGTAGTGACAATTTGGTTATCAATAAAGAAATACCAGAGACCACCACAGAAAGCCATTATCAGCAAGGGTGAGATTCTGCACTGTGCCTCTCAGAGGTGCAGCATAGAACTTGCAACCCAGGGGAAGAAAGCAAAGGTGTGTCTTTTCTATCCTAGGCTGCTGCAGGGACTGGAGACGTCCCTGACATAACTTAGGCTATCTCTGGGCGTCTCTCTAAGGATATGTCTACACAGCAATCAGGAGTTGTGACTGCTGTATGTATAGCCAGATCTGAGCTAGCTTTGCTCTAGCTAGTGCAAATAAAAATGGCAGCATGGGCTAGCTGCTTGAGTACGTATCCAGCATCCCAGGCAGGCTTGTACTTAGCAGCTGGGCCATGCTGCTCCCTGCGCTGCCCCAGCGGCACTTCTATTGTTATTGGAGCTCCATAAGCTGCTTTGGGTATGCATACATGTGCTGCAGTCACACCTCTGAAGTCTGATTGCCATGTTGACATCTGAGCAGTTCTATAAGCTGTAGCACTGTCTACTGCGCCCCCACCCACAATACAACGGCCCCCAGTGCCCACCCACTTCCAGCACGCCTCTTCCCTCCCACGAAAGCAGGGCTTGAACTGAGGGCATGATCCCTCTGCAGGACAAAGGTCTTCTTCCACAGGACAGGGCCCCTGTATGGATGTTTTGTCCCTTTACTTGTCTTAAAAGGCTCAGCACAGGGGTGAAGATCTCATCCCAAGAGCCTGATTCTCCAATGAAGACCATGGGCCATGTTTGATAAGATCTCACCTGTTTGAAGAGCTACACACAAAAATTAATTTGTAGCACACAACTTGCATTTGGCCCTAAAATCCCCATGAATGATGTTCCACAATCTTGAGCACCATCTAGTGAACCTTATCTATTAACTATTTACACAGACATCTCTCATCCACAGAACACTCCTGCAATAAAATTCATCTGGCCTCTGCTTACACATACGCTAGTTGAAGGTCCATTGCTGAGGAAAGTTTTCCAGGTACTGTAATGTAGTGTCATAAACCTCCACAACCTCCTCATCACCAGGGGTCTACAGTCAGCCAGAGTCACGCCAAAACTTTGTGGGGCTGATCAGTGAGAGGAATGAGGGGGATGCAGCAGGTCTGGATGGGAAATATGCTGATTCAATGCACATAAGGCGCAGACTTCATCAGCAGGACTCTTAACAATTGCATTTTGTGTCTCTCAGCCAAATGTTGTATGACAATGTTTTGAGTATCTGAATTCCAGACAGATTCAGTATAGGATCTCCATGATTTCTTTCAAACAAAATAAATAGCAGATTAGCATTAGATTTAAAATACTGACATCCAGACTGCTGTCACTTCAGTGGCAACTGAGGTCTTACAGTGGCTGACGCTTTATTCTTCTCAGCCATTCATTACACATAGATAAACAACCAAGAGCAATCACACGGTGTGAAAGACACCATAAATCCATGGAGATAAGCAATAAAGGTCTTGCAGCAGATCCTGGTCATGTCAACTGCACATAAAGCATATCTGATTATTCTTATTTAGTTCTCCTTTTAAACTCTGTTAAATTCTACAGGGCAACCTACAGTCAACAAAAGATAAAAACTTGTTAAAAATTCCTACAGGTCCCTCATTGGTCCCTCAAGCCAGGAACAATGCACTGTAACTGTGTACAAAATACTAAACAGGGCCCAATTTTCAAACATCTGTGCATAAAGACTTGACATGTTGTCAGCAGGACGATTCTCCAGCCTGAGCAGATGGCTCCACAATATGGCCATATATTTGGATGCCCCAATTCTTCATTTGCTTTTTCAAATCACAAATATTACTTGTTCATTTGTTTGTTTGTATTATGATACCACGCAGGAGCCCTAGTACAGAACTAAGTGCTGTACAAACGCAGAACAAAAGAGTTTACACTGCCCCAAAGAGCTTACACCCTAAGTATAAGACAAAAGACAATTTGATGGATACAGACAGACTGACAGGAGAGTACCAGGAAACAGTCAGACAATAACCATGATTTAAGCACCTAACTGTCAATATCCAGGTTTGAAATGGAGCTAAAAATGTACTGTACCTAACTGAACTACTCTATCTAAGGTATAATTGAAATACTGACTGAAGTAAAATTGAGATGAAAGTCATGAAGGAAATCCACCATAATTTCATTCCAACTTATATTGTTGGTCCTAAAATATTTACCTCCTACCTAGACTTTGGTCATAGGACTAAGTCCTCTAGTATTTGGACTAGAAAATGTATACACAGTTGCAGTAAGAAGCCATGTTAGCTCCAGCAATGTTTATTGGGGTAAATCTGCATTCAAGCTGCACATGGTGTGCCTTAAATAGCGTTGTAAAAATACCAAATAAAATGTCAAAGTCTGTCATGTCTGGAGCTTTTATAAATTGTTTAGACTGGAAATAATTTGGGTTTTGTACATCATTCTTTTCAGATCATGTAGAAAAGAGAAAAACAAGGTGGAAGAAGAACAATGAAGCATAGTCTGTTTGAAGTTGTTTCATGGAAAGGCATACTCTGGATCATTACCTTCCTAATCAACAAATTCCCAGTTCCTCCATAATTTGCAAGTCCACTAGCTACCTTTCCTCTCTCTCTGGGTGGTATTCTGAGGTTACACATACTACTCAATAATCATATTAAAAATCACTTCAAAAGGGAATTCCAGAACAGCTTGCCAGATATGTACATACTATGAGTAATTTTAACTTGGATCATAGCTCTCTAATCACCTCTGTGTTGTAAAAAAAATACAATAGTATACTGACAGCAAAGTTTTCCCTTGTGAACAGAAGGCTCTGAGTAATAAAATCTGCCAACTACCTAGCAGAGCTATTTAGATTGCCACACCTTAGTGACCATCTTCCCCACTCTCCCCTCTTCCACCCTCGCCACAACTCCTGAAAAATAACATCTCTCTTTCAGCTTCTTCGCTCGTTTTCCCACACACCATGCAACCCAGACCTCACCTTCAGCTCTCCTGAGGCCACTTTGGAAGCTAGTTCGATGACACAGCCAACAGCCATGCGTGCAGCGCCGGACGAATGCAGCTCATTCCAAATGGTGTCACTGTCCACCTGAGAAAACAGTCAGCAGAGAAGGGGGAGGAAAAAAAAAAAAAAAAGAAAGAGAGAGAGAGAGAGAGAGAGAGAGAGAGAGTATAAGAGAAAACAAATCAGTGAGGGAGGGCTGGCAGGGTGACAGCCAATGTACAATAACATTAGTCTTCCGCCTTGGCCAGCTGAAAAGGCCTTCTGGACATGGCTTTGCTTATACTTTTTCTCTACACTGACTTCTCCAATGGAAACACACTCCTGTCATGCCTCACTGCCATTCTCTGTTTAGATTTCTCATTACAAACAGTATTACATAGGCCAGATCTAGCCTAGTTTCAGGCCCGTTAGACACCAGGCCCCAATAGCAGATACAATATATGTTGGGGGCGCTTAGTTATACATAAAAATGGGTTTTGCAAGTGCCAGGACAAAGAATTTAAAAGAAATTTGTGATTACAGGCTTTAGGAAAGCAAAAGCTTGCGTTATTAAGAAGACATCAGTAGCACATATTCTACACAAGACGACAGCTACAGTTCATATTCCTTAAATAAATGGAAGGAATATTTTAAATATACTGAGAACACTAAATAAAGCCATTTAAAAATTAGGACTAAAATAATAAATCAGATAAAGAGAAGCATTCGCGGGACAATCCCACTGTTTTATAATCCTAATCCTATTTTCTATATGCTACTTTGCTAGGATTTGGCTAGTGGCAAATCGAAATATAATCAAATAGTTTGTTAGATTTTTGAATGCAAACTATATATTTATGATTAATTTGATTCATGCTTGACATATGAGCAAAATAAAGAAGAAATACAACGTGAAAAATTAATCTCTGGTGCAATTCTGCTGAATTCGTTGCAGTTATATCAGGGATGAATTTGGTCCAATATGTCTTGGCTACTCACATTTCATTAAAGATAAACAGGATTGTTGACACTACAAATTATTTTCTATCATACGTATTAAATGAGAGCATGCCAGCTATTAAAAAAAATAAAGGAATACAGCAGAGATGAGACAGCATAGGTTAGGAACTACAGTAAGTATGTTTTAAAGTTATACTTATGAAATACTACTGTTTTCAATAATCCATTAAATGTGTTTGTATAAAGTAATGAATTCAAAGGAGAATGAAAACGAATGAATGAAAACGGTGAAGGGTTTTATTTACAGAGTATGATTTCATATCAAGCAGACACATTAGTGTGAAATACTTGAATCTGGCAAACATACAGCTTACTTTGATACTCTGTAAAAAGTACCTTTAAATGGGAAAAATATACAAGTCCATTATGAAAAGAAAAAGCTTTAGAAATACAGATTCTAGGTGGCAGATCCTATTTTTATTGTTTCCAAATACACTGAGATATGTTTTTAGTTTGAACTAGCAGCTCCTGTTCTTAATTTCTAAAAAATGAAATCAGGTCATTGAAAATAGATGCAACTGTTACTTGACTCTGGTCTTTCTGCAGAATTCTCTGTTTAGTCAATGGAAATAGAAAGAAGTTTGATCTTCTATACATCTGTCAAATGTCCTCACATTGTTCTTACATTACTATTACATTTCAAGCTATCATAATGATCTTATTTTTCAGTGTATTGGGCCTGATGACTCTTTCACTTTCACCAATTTACATTGGTGTAACACCACTGATTTCAACTGGGTTAGTTCACATTCTCATCAGTGTGGGAGTAGAATTAGACTCTTTGAATAGTAAGACTGGAATTTGCTTATAAAGTTTAGTATAATAAAAATATTTTTTATTTTCATCTGAGGAGGTCAAAGTGCTCTACAAACACGAATTAAGCCTCACAACACAAGTAAATAATGAGTTGTTCTACGTCTCTTAGAGATGGGTAATATGAATTTTAAAGGAATTAATCAGCTTTCCCGAGGATACACAGTGAGTCAATGGATAGATCAAGGAATAAAACCAACAAGCACTAAATCCCAAAGCTTTAGCCATTAGACAACACTCCTGTGGTTTTTGTCTCTAATACTTCACATGAAGCAGCTGTCATTCAAATCTACTTTAAATCAAAAAGGGTAGAAGGCATTTGTTAAACTATTTTAACCAAAACACAACAGAGCATGATAAATACAGTGCTGTATTCGGTTTGAATGTTTATTAACAAGAAGGGGCCAAAGGGGAGTACTTTTCTACCAAGTGCATGGCTAGCAAATAAAAGTTAAAAACCAAAGCAACGGTTGATGAAAATGATTCAACTGCAGTTCAATGTGCCAAGGTACAAGCAAGCAGGGAGCCTGCAGTCTTGGAGGAGCTATGATTCATTTCCAGGTTGCTTACTGAGTCAAAAATTGTAACCACAGTTTGTGAATGTATCCACCCTTCAAAACGGTTGTCGCCTCTAGAACATGGGAAAGGGATTACTAGCAGCTGAATACTGTGCCTATTGCCCAGACTCTTTATTGTGTTAACTGTTTGAGTGTTGTACTGTGGGTGGGGAGAATGAACTGGAACAAGGCCCAATATCTATTGCTGGAAATTTCCCTATGAGCTCTTGAACCATGAGAGCCTACTTTTAAAGGGATTTGAGATAAGAGTGGAAAACTGGGAAACAAACCAGCATGTCTCAAAGTATTTTCAAGTATGACCAATGGAGAGTATATGGAAAATTCAGCACTTTAACAAATGAGTTGGAGATGGCACATATCATACATTTGTATCTCTCAAAGCAGCAGGTGTGCAATTCCAGCTGCAGAACTGTATGAGCTGCAAAAAGAGTACAAGAAAATTAACACACATACATACATGAAAAAGGAATGATCAACGTGAGGAGATACAGCATTACATTTTACCCCTTAAAAATTAAATTCTGGAGTCCATACTTCTGCAAACCTCTATTGAACTCCATGGGAGATTTCCCTGAGAAACAATTAAAGAAGATCTTGGATCCTGGCCCATAAGATTTAACCCCAGATGTCAGGAATGGAAGAGATCTCTTAGATGATCTAGTTAATCCCTCTGCCAGTGCAGAATTGTTTCTTTCCGTATCTTTGCTAGTGCTTTGTCTTACCCTAGTTTTAAATATTTCAATTGCTTGTGCCTGAGACATTTTCTTAGATGCAGTTTACTCAACAGTTTATTCAGCAGCATGCTGTTGAACTACCACTGTATAAAAAGGCAAACATGTTAAAGTTATGTCTATTAGCTTTTCTAGACTTCACTCTTTAACTGCAATACAATGGGATGTAAAGGAGAGGAGACGGTGGCCCTATATATCTTCTTGATTATGCACCATGGGTCAAATTCAGAGGTGTATAAATGGTTGAGATTCAGCAACATGTCAGTGTCTGAGTGTAAATTATGTGTGTTACTTCTGCAATAAATTGGAGAGGAAGGAGAAAATTGTAGTAGAAAAAGCAGTCGGGATGTAAGAGGGTGTGAGGCTTCTTCTTCCTTTATGTATGACTTTATTTTTCCTGTTCCAATCCCACTCTTCTGCTCTCTATGTGTATTAATGCCACCAACATATACTCACACCAATGTACTGGAAGGTAACTTATACAAGCATTTATGTACCTTCTGAATGTAGCTCATAGTCTGAAAGCGGTATTGGAGAGGAAACAATTCTGACTAAATTGAAAGGCAATGTTTACAATTATTTTGACTCCACAAATAAATGATTATTTATTATATAGGAAACAGCTCCTAAGAAAATGTCTCAAATGTAATCACCTGGGACATTTAAAACTACAGAAATGATATTTAATTTAAATATTGTACTGGCTGTTCCCTTAAGACATGAAGACAACCTGCATTAAAGTTGAGTCAGGTATACAAGGCCAATTTTTGTTTGCCTTACTTGCACAAGATGAATACAACAGGATAACTTCTATGAAAAAGGGGAGTAGGATTTGACTCTTTGTGTATTCCATTATTATTTCCTGCCTACCTTGGGTATACCTTATGGACAACCTATATACTCAGCACATAACACTCTTGCTAAAGATGTTATAGTTTCTGCATCACTGCCTTAAGAAAAAGTCCTATAGAATTTAATAGTAAGTGATGCTTTTTCCATAGGTGTTTTGTACCATTCTATAGGATTTAATAGAAAATAGTATCTGTTAGATATTTCTACAGAATGATTAAATAAAACCCTGTATAAAATTTAGCATTTTATACTAAATTCAATTGGTTTATAGCACAGGATCCTTCTACTTTAATCCCTCTTAAATTGTTTTTTTTTTTTTCTGTGAGGAACATATGCATTGGATGTTTTGGAAATTAAACTACAACGTTCAGTATCTTAATAGAATAAAATATACAAAATACATAACATAAAACTAAAAAGGGTTTTCAATAGACTTTTTAAAGCACCAAAGCCTCAATATTAAAATATAACTATATTCAGTGTTTTGGCATCAATATTATTATCATTTATGAAGCCCTTCAATGAATAAGAATCATCTGTGATAATGCCATGAGGCTGAAAGCACAACCCAAATCTGAAGAGTAAAATTTTTAAGATACATATGAATTTACTTCATTCAGAGTTTTCTGAATAAACTCTAGGCTGCAGACTTTTTCAAGTACATCTATCATAGCTCAACCATTGGTATGAGTAGCAATGCTAATACTCTGTAAAGCGGCAGATGATAGAAATTAAACTACCTATCCTTGCAGTGGATGTGGCAATATTAAAAAGGAAGAGGGAATGACTTAAATGGAAAGCATTTATACTGTCTAAAAGAATCTAATGTTTCAAGTGTTGTATGCAGATATGCTGTATCTTATGCTACCAAAAGGAACTTGATAGGAATATATTTCTCATCAGCAATTTATATCTGATACCTTGAGGCCTAACAACGAAAACCTTAACACCCCAAAAGCAAACAAACAAAAAACAAACCTCACCGCAACACATAACAGTCCACTTTATAGGGTGCTTGTTTCTACAGCAAGACTGGGATATCCTCTGTTAGGCTGGATTGGCTAGTAGCTGAAAATTGCTGTTACCACTATAAATTACTGCCAGATGTGTGTGGGGGGAGGGAGAGAGGTGAGGGAAGACACATTAGCAAGAGAAAAAGAGAGAAAGAGTGAGAGAGAGACAGACTGTTTAGGTTAATGGTATATTTTAATAACAAAACCCTGAGATACTCTATTTCAGTAAATACATACTCATGTTTAGTTGCGTGGACCCTGTCTGAAAGAAGGGAAAAGTCACGAAAAAATTCTAAAACCAGTTTTAAAACATTTTTCTTGCAACTTTTCTCTCCTCTCTCTCTTTCCCCTGTCATGTATCTCAGCCCCCATGCCTGACTTCCGTTCCAAACTCTCTCCCTCCTTAAGAAGGGTCCTTTCAACATCCTGGCACCAATTTTATTCTATGGGCATTTGGGATCCAGATTTTCCTTTCATAATATAATAATACAATTGTGTCATTTTCAGTTATCAGAGAGAGAGAGAGAGACAGAGAGAGAGAGAGTGTTCTACAGCTTATCTTCTTCTCTGAAACAAAACTCAGTCTCAAATTCAAATTCACCTACAGCAATAACTGGGGATTGCAATGACAGGGCCGCTCTTTAGGTCCCACACTTACAAGCTCTGTAGGTTCTTCTGATTCATCAAACAGATCTGAGTTGGAGGGGCACAATTGCCACTGAATAATACCCTTTAAAAATCAGAGTGCAATCAACTCAAATTTTAGGGTATGGGGGGTTGTCTGCACTGTAGCATTAGCTTGAATTATCTACACTCAAGTTAACAACTATTATGTTAGCCTAACTCTAGTGAGAGCAGTCACCCTACAAGAACAACACTCAAGCAGCACAGAGTAGCTAAGTCCCTACTGAATTACTAGCTCCTGCATCAGCAGCACTTGAGCTTCAACCCACACCCCCTGACGGGCCAGCTAGCTTGAGTTTAAAGTGCAATTTAACTTGCACTATTTGTGTGTGCACAGGAGGCAGATTAGGAGTAACACTTGAGTGATACCTTGAGCTAAAACTGCAGTGAAAGCAAGCTCTACATCATAAATGCAAAGGGCTAGAATATCTGTTTTGTACCCTCTGACTCCTAATGCATCTCTCTCTCTCTCACTCAGACACACATTTTGAATTAAAATGTATGCAGCTTCTTGAAGTGGGATCTTGTGACCTCTGCACAATGGCCAAATATAAGTAGAAGTAATAACACACTAAATCCCTCATCCTATGCGGGATTCACTGAACAATGACTGCCATTAAAAAGTCAAAATTTGCCAAGAGTTACCAAATGGTACCATCTAAGTTACTGCATATATTCCCTATTCTAAATATAATGGGAAAATGTGATTTCTCATATGCTGGTGGGTGGGAATTGTTGGCAAATGATGACCTTTTAATGGCAGTTACTGTATATTATATGCACAGTATCTTAGACAACAGCAGACAAGGGTAATTGTGGTTCAAAAGTAATAGCTCTTCAGAGCTAGTTAAAGGCATTTTTCGCTCATCCATTGATCCAGGAGGAGTTGTGCTAAAATATTCTCAGATGGAAGTTGCTCCAACATACGTTTCAGGGGAAATCAGTGTCTTAACACAAATTTTGGAGAACCCATTGCATTGATTTTATGTTGTGGTCAGACACAGTAAATATAAAAATGGAAAACAATAGAGTAATATTAATTAGCAAAGTTATTGGCCTTCCTGGGATGTACCCACAGAAAAGTGTAAGAAATACACTCTAAATCACAGATTTCCCATGTGACCCTGTGATCCACAGGAATTTGTATATTGCTTAGTGAATTTATGTGCCTTAGCAGGTATAAAAGTTTTCAGTCTGACACTCTGCCACTTGTGCCAGAGCAAACATATTTCCTTCTCTGTTTTTTGTTACTGGCAAGTAAGCAGTAACTGAATATTTTCCTGAAGCATTACAGCCTCTAAAACTTGTGTGTGGCATTTTGATATGACTGCCAGCAATGAGCATGTCATCATTGGAATGAGCTAGTGCCAAAGAGTGTTAATGCACTAGCCTGCAACAGCACATTCATGTCCATGCCCGGTGCTACACTCCAGCTGCCATGCTCGGCGTTCACGTTGCCTATCCATATGGAATTACTGGTCACAGTAATCATTCATCACATCCATGATTTCACTAGGAATCAAAAGATCCTCTGTCTTGCTGCTTTGCTTCTGTTTCATCTCACCATGACTAAAGAAGCTAAGGTGTGCGCATCATAACCTAGAAACAATCCCTAATAAATGGCCTGTCATCCATGTCCCTCAATAGTGAACAAAGGAGAGAAAGTGTATGTGCCTGACCTGGGTGTTTCCTTCATAAATTTCATGTCTCTAAAGCATGTGAGTAGGATACTTTAGAAAGAATATATTCCAACATTGGCATACTGAGTCTCTTATAATAGCACAATTACTTATAAAACTGCTGCACTTTACTAAGAATTGCTTTGATAATGGCTTCACTAACTAGTTTCCCTGATGTATGAGTACTCAGAAAAGCAGATATTCCAGAATATATTTGTAATTCCAGTATGATTTAAGGAAATAATAAATATTATGCAATCTTTAGAATCTGAGCTGGGTGAATACTTCAAAATATTTTCACAAATAGTTAATTAAAAAAACAACAACCTGAATTCACTTAGGCTGAATTCACTCCCCATTTGTGTTTGCATCCTGATAACATTCCAGTAAATGAGTTGACTGGCTGGAATGTTCATGGAAACAGCAAATTTTAAGATGACATTGGAAAATATCTGCAGAGTTGTTGCAGTGGTGTTGGTCCCAGGATATGAGAGAGACAAGGTAGGTGAGATAATATCTTTTATTGGACCAGCCTCTATTTGTGAAAGAGACAAGCTTTTGAACTTACACGGAGCTCTTCTTCAGGTCTTACTGGAGAATACTGCCAGACAGTGAATTTTGAATTTAGAAAAGCAACTATTTGCACAAGAAATGTAAATATATCGGTATGTCTAGACTACAGTCAGAGGTGTGAATGCAGCACCTATAGACGTACCTGAACTAGCTTTGATCTAACTAGCTTGAATAAGAACAGCAGTGAAGCCACAGCAGCACAGCCCAGGACTCTAGGTATGTATTCAAGTGTCTAATTCGTTCTGCCACCTGTGCTGTCTTGGCTTCACTGCTGTTATTATTTGAGCTAGCTAGATCAAAATTAGTTGGACAAAGTCACACCTCTGATTGCAGTGGAGACAAACCGCAAGAGCTAAGTTGCATCAAACAAGGAACAGAAAAAATGCCATGTTACCTGTGTGTCCACTAATCAAGACTTCTAAAGTTTGGAATAATGAACACAAATAATTAACTGCTCATGAATGATCTTCAGACCAAAATTTATTCAGAGAAAATATTCCTGCTGGTGGGGGGGGAAAAAGAACGTCAAGGGCCTTATTTTGCCCTGTTATATTGATGTAAGTACCACTGAAGTTATTGGGCCCAAATTTTCATTGTGAATTCAATTTCTAAGTCATAAATGCCTTAAAAAGCAAGTTTATAACAGCAGCACTAATTGTTCTTTAAAAGTGAATGGGAAAACATTTCCATTTTTTTTATTTTAATTTTTAACATAATTACCCTCCTTCAATTCTTGCAAAGACTCAAGTTCAGAATTCTGTGTGTCTCATGCAGCTAAAGATCGTACAAAGACCTAACAGAAACACAAAATCCTTGAACCCAAGTTTGGATGGATATAATGGTGATGCTAGGATAATTTCTTTTGGGGAAAGGGTAGGGCGGATTAGAACTTATTTTTAGAAAAAACTATCATAAATAAAACATGTAGACCCAGATTCAAGTATCAGATACGTGGCACATATCACCAGATGCTTGTAAAAGTTACTGCACTTGCAGACCTGGCCCTGAGTGCTCTATTAATTTAACTCTACATTTGCTTCATTTTTTCAATGGATAGGTGTGCAAAAATACATGTGCAATTGCCTCCCTATATTTGATGATGCAGTTCCTATCAGTTCGTGTGCAAGTTGATTGCTAAATATTTATTTAGCCATTTGTGAATGCAATCCTAGTAACTGCAGTTACTTACATGCTGAACTCAAGCCTCCTCTTTGAAAAGTTTGGCCTCTTACTACAGAGCACATTTTTCTGATGCATTGTGTTTCAGCCCTCTTCCTGGACCTAGATGATTTTCTTTCTATTAGAAACAACCATGGAGCTACTATTGAGCCTTTGTATTTACAATGATAAACATTACATGAAAAATTCAAAAGAATTCTTATGCCAATTTTGGAGGCTAAATTCGATCATTGAAGCATGTCACAGAGGAATTTCAAAGTACAAATGCAGAAAGCTATAGAGTTTCTAGCAAAACCTCATATGTGTGTGTGTATGTAAACTGTATATAATGTAGTATAACATTATTTATAATTAACTTATGTGTATAATGTTCAATACCACTCTTACAAGTAAGGACGGATTCCCTGTTTTACTTAATACTACTCTGTACTTTGCAAGCTTTGGGATACTTGATATTTTTGTGGGAGCCACAAAATGAAATAAAATCCTCAAGGAGTTGAATTTATGGCACTGTATCATAATTCTCTGT
Organism: Emydura macquarii macquarii; assembly: GCF_026122565.2. NCBI lineage: Eukaryota > Metazoa > Chordata > Testudines > Chelidae > Emydura > Emydura macquarii. The sequence goes on from NW_027132559.1 coordinate 22,097,420, forward strand.
GTTCTACATGATATTTGGTGTTTTATAATTTGAGTTGTCTTAGTACCTGTGAAACAGTGAATGCTATTAAGAAAGTGCTAAGTTGATAAAATGAGGTAAAATAGATCTAAAGGGACAGATTCTGTGCTTTACCGAGATTATGCCTGGCAAAAAAATTGGGTTGGAGAGGGTTACACCTCCTCAGTTATCAATCTAGCCCCCAGTCCCAGGCCTGTACAAGTCTGGGCAAATTGAAGCTCTTCTTTAACTTATACCCATTGGCAACAAAGCCAAGGGACTATGCTCTGGTTAAACAAACCACATCTCTTACTATCCCCAGCATGATTCTGTGTTCTGGGCTGTGTGGAGAGTGGCATAGGAGCCACCTGAGTGTTACAAAAGGAGACAAATGGGACAGAATATCTGCCCTTCAATCTGTATAGACAGGTGTATTGTGCTGTGGACAATGCACTGGAGGTACAATCTCAGCACCATCCATTCAAGGGGGAAGAGAAACTGTTGTGAGACCCCAGACTCTGCAGATTTGGTCTGTGTTCACAGATTTGTCAAAGGGCTATTTCAGTACATGAAAAATATCAACATTAGCCCAATTATATGATGTGCTCCAGAATCCACCCTTGCTCCTTTACCCAAATAAAGTCTTATGTGTGCAGGGTTTTGTTTTCTCATTTTCTTTTTCACATACATTTCGTGCTTGAGAAAAATGCTAGCCTGATAGCCCTGAAGAGTCTATGTGTGGATGGCTTGAATTTGCACAAGTCCAGCCCTATCCTGCAAACCATTACTCACGTGAATAGTCATCACTCACATGAATAATCCCAGTGCACTAAGAAAGCAAACTCATCTGAGTAAAAACAACTTAGGTGACCCAGGGTTTGCAGGACTGTACAGCTGCCAATCCAAAATACTCACTAATAAACTACTATCAAAGAGTAAAACCTGTATCACTAAGAGATAAGATAACACCAGTCAGACACATTAAGGAAAACCAGAGAAATAACAAATTATACATAAACAGATAAATCATTTACTGATTTGACTCAGTATTTTAAAAGATAGTAACCTTAGAAAAAAAAAGTGGCTTGCATTTTAAAAAACACACACACACGCCTCCACACTTTCTTCTTCTGGGTAGTTACAGGCTAAAATTTTCTATTGGTGTAAATGAGCAGAACTCCATTAAGTCAGTGAAGCTGCATCCATTTACACTGGCAGATACTTTGACCTATGGTTTGTCTACATGGAAGCAAAGTTATAAGGAATTCACTGTGCACATACAGAATATTCAGAAACCCATTCTGTGCCACAGAGAGTAGCTAGATTGATGAAAAAACATCAATATTTAGTACATGGACTACTGTTCAGTTAGTTCTCTCAGCATTTATGTTGGGCAAGTCTGATTTCATGTAGAGTATTGTTTTGACTCTTCCACAGCTCCTCCTCTTCCAATTTAAAGATCTGACTTTGCACATAGTAGAATTGTTGTTGTTTTCCCCCCATCTTGGTATTGGATGACTGCCCTATTTCACGATAAAAGTGGAATTCTCTTCTGTCTGCAAGGCAGACCCCAGGGATCAAAGTATGAAACCCAAACTTAAATAAAATCATATCCTGTTTGCAAACATCATATTCCCTTTGCTACTCACTAATCTGGACCCATAAACCCTAGCACAGCTTGAGAGCCCATTCCTCATCTAAACAAATGCCATAAACCCCTTTATACTTTTACAACCATGTCAGAAAATAATATTGACTGCCAATAGTGATGTGATTGGAGTTGCCTCCTCTGAGCCATAAAAGAAGTGGTCTGTTATCAATTTCTCTAAATGTATCAAGGGAACTATGGGTCGATTCAGTTCCAAGTTATAAATGACAACTCAAAAGCCGCAGAAGCTTTTGAAGCTCGGAGCCGATGATGACATTATCATAAAAGCCTGCTCTTCCTTGCTTTTGTGGTTTTTTTGCCTATCAACTAGACAAAAAATATGGCTGAGAAATGATTTCAAGATTTTTTCACACAGCAGCAAGTCAGATGGGCAGGAAAACAATCACTATTTTTTAGTGCCATACTGGGGAAAAAAAAGATTACCCATATTAAAATTTGTTTTCTGCTTCCCATAATTATCCATTTCATAGCACAATTCATAGGGAGGAGCTGTAATAAATTCATCACATCTCAGGTGGCATAATGTAGGTGTAATGATCAATCACATCTCAAATTGCGATATCCGCATAAGGAATTGTGGAACCCTTTGATAATTCTCAGAGCCAGAAGATAATCTGCATTTAGTATCGTCTTTTGGCCATCTCACCTGCACTTTACTCATTTTTCCTGGGATACTCCTAACATTCTAAACCTCTGAGCAACTTCAAGGAGTCATCATTTATTATTAAAACCACTAGCCTTAAAACAGTTTCTTTCTTTCTCCAACATGTGGAATTTCTCCCCAAAATTACAACAGCATGAGGTATGGAATTGATAATACGCAGTCCTGGAACAGTGTAAAATCCAAAACATTGCATCTCTGAAGAGAGGGAATCAGGAGATTGAAAAGGGGAGATTCCCAGCCTTTCAAAAGTTTCAAACCGCTAGTCCTGGAAGTTCCCAAGATATAAAATCTTAAAAATTGAAACACTAGTGTGAAAAAAACTAATTCAGGCAATTTTAAAAGGTTAGAATTAGTCATGATTTCTCCATGTGAAACCTGTATACTTCGGCTCGCAGTACAAGGCAACCTGACTTTATGGGCAGAGGGATAGATTTAGTTCTAATAAAGAGCTTTTAAAAAAAATTCTACAAAATATTTGGAACATACCGAATTCAATTCACCAGTCACCTGTATCTTCTGTGGTCATTTTCACTACAGGAAAGTGAGGGCAAAATGGGTATAAAATGCTTACAACAGGTAGCATTTTACACTTATTTTGCTTCTGTGCAAAAGGTGCAGGGCAAAGGTTAATCACAGAAAATATGGGCTTCAGTATTTAGACTGGCCTCTTATTTAGATGATAAGATCTTTGGGACAGGGCCTGTCTCTTACTATGCCTATACATGGTACCTAGCACAAAGGGTGCCTGATCTCGGTTAGAGCCACTTGGTGCTATTGTAATATACATAATAAACTAATAGAATAATGTGTAATGAAGGTTGTACTGGCCCTCATTTAGGACCATCTGTAAATAATCCAGGTCACCCCAAACTACTTCTTCTTCCAGCCTTTGTCACAGCTCTTCAAGTCTGTCTTTGTCATTCCAGTCTGAAGCAGTTCTTCGGAAAGTCTGCAGCTAATCATATCCTTTTGTATGACATCCATCCATCCATCTAGGTTTGGGTCTTCCATCCCTTCTCTTACCCTCTACTTCTAAATTTAACATCCTGTTTCCTATATATTCTTCCAGTCTTTTTTTTCACATGATCAAACCATCTAAGCCTGGATTCACTCAGCTTTTCTATAATTGGTACCATCTTCACAGTTCCCCTAATCCATTCAGTCCAAACATGGTCTATCCTTGTAACTCCAAGCATCCATCTTAACATTTTACCACTGTGTTCAAGATCTGCTCCTGTGTCTTCCTCAGTGCCCAGCATTCAGAACCATACAAATGTACAGGCCTAATTACTATCTTGTAGATCTTAATTTTCAGTGTGATAATTCTTCTATTGCAGATCACTCTGCTCCCTTCTCTCCATTTAGTCTATGCCTTTCCTGTTCATCTCTGAGTTCACCATTATTCCATATTACCAAATCTACATACTTGAACTTCTGTACCTGTAGTAGTGGCTGACCCCCCCCCCCCCAAATGTACAGTATTCTTTGCCTTCCTGAAAGGCATCATCGAATCTACAGACCATGTACTCTGCTTTATTTCTGCTGATTTTCATGCCATTTCTCTCAGGTACATACCCCCATCTCACGAACGTTTTTTCCACTTTCTTTTTTCTCTTCCACACATCATTTGGAAAGAGCATGCACCAGGGTGCCTCTCTCTGGATGTTTTCTGTAAGTGCGTCGTGAACAAAAAGCGGCTTAGTGCCGAGCCTTGATGTGTTCCCACTCTTCCTAGAACGCGTTCAGTTCCTCCATATGGCCTTCTAACTGTGGAGACAGCACGCTAGTACATGAATCTGGTATAGGCTATGTCTACATTTATGGCAAGCATGTCGATTACAGGCACTACATGTGTAGCGCATGCCACAGTGAAAGGCAGCTGAATCTACACTTGCGACTGTGGTGTGCAGCTACATGCCACAGTGAAATGTTCTGGCCGGGGGAGATAGCTGGGAAAGGTTCTGGGAGAGGCAAGGCAGAGGGGAAAGGCTCCAGCAGTGGGGAGCCTTTCCCTGCTGCCTCCCCCAGCTAGAACCTTTCCTTGCTGCTGGAGCCTTTCACTGCTGTGGGGAAAGATTCCAGCAGCCTGCAGACAGTGGGTAAAAACGGCTGTGTAGACATGAAAGACGCTGCTTCAGTGTGTAAAGAGCCCATGTAGGGTATATTCCCTGGGGATTCAGTTGTGTAGGGCACTTTATTCTCTTCGCCTCTCCTAAGCCGTACCATGCTATTTATGCCCATGTTAGCTGGGTATGCAGTGTCTGTACTACATGCTGCCATAAATGTAGACATACTTACAGTCTTTTCTCTGAATGTGGTCATAAGCCTTTTCAAGACTGATGAATGCTACATGCAGGGTTTTCCTCTTTTCTCTCTATTTTCCACAAGCAATCTCAACACAAAGATAACATCCGTTGTTGCCTCAGTTGGCATGAATCCAAACTAACTGTCACTGACCTTTACTTCTGTGTGTAGTCTCTTATCAATAACTTTTCCCCATATCTTCATCGAGTGTCTCATGAGTTTAATGCTGAGGTTGTTACCACAGTCTTGTACGTCTCCTTTTCTGTTTAATATTGGTACTAATGTGCTCTTTCTCCAGGTAGCAGGCATCATCTCAATCCTCATGATACAATTAAACAGTTGGGTCAATATGTTCATGCCTGTTGCCCCAGGCACTTCCATACTCTGCTGGTATGCCATCAGGGCTGCGAGTTTTCTTATTTTTCATGTGGCTCAATGCTTCTGTAAATTCTTCTTTTAGGTCCAGTGCCACCAGATCCTGGTTTGGTTTTATCACGGGGCATGGTTCTCTTGGATTCTCTCCTTTTATAAGCCTTTCAAAGTAATTTCTGCATTTTTCCTTAATCTGGTTCTCCTTCATTAATTATATCCACTTTCAGCTTTAATTACTTTGATCTCACTACTGTCTTTAGTTGACTTATCACAGGTCATTGCCAGTCTATATGTTTCTTTCTCGCCTTCCTTCATTTCAAAATGGACATTTAAACCTTCCGTGGCTTTAGCCTTACCAGCTACTAGCTCTTTCTTTGCTATTATTTTTTTTTGGGGGGTGGGGGTTTATACTGCTGAAAATCTTTTCCTTCTCAGCCTCTCAACATTTCTCATTCCATCACTAGATCTCAGTGGGGAAAAAGGCTTTTGCTTCTGTTTCACCAAGCAGGCTCTGTGCACATTCTTGAATTTTGCTTGCAACATGAATCTGCCATTGACTCACATGTTCTCTTAACCCTGCTAAAGAGATATTTGCTGACATTTTCATTTTCAACTCTCTGCTAACTTTGTTAAGCTTACACCACTTTGTTTTCTGTACTACTTTGGACTGTTTTCATCTTATGTATGATATGTATCTATAGTCAAGAACCAGCAATCTATGTTGAGTTGCAGTGCTTTCCCCTAGGATGACTTTACAGTTTCTGATGGCCATCCCAAACTCATAATGACAAAACTTTATATCACACCAAATCATTATTTATTCCCTACATTTCAATATAAAAGGAGTTGATAAACTTGATAAGTATCAAGACAATTTGATAATTTTCTATAATTTACTAACTATAATAATCCATTCATAGAATTAATATTCTTTATTTCAAACCAGAACACAAACAATATTTAACATAATAAAGCTAGTCACTAAAGCACTGATCACTCAAAAATGATGCATCTGCTTAATTTTAAGCATATGCACAAATCTTTGCAGGGGCTTAAATTCCAAAAATACGACAGGGGGAGGTCAAAAAACTTTGCATCGTACTATTCTCTCCCCCATTCAAGGAACTGCACTTAAAAAGAAGTTTAGTCATATTATTGTATAAGCATAAAAAAGAAAATAATGTAAAAACTGCTAAGCACTGTGTGCATACTCAAATAATAATAGAAAGAAAGAAAGAAAGAAAGAAAGAAGCTTTCTTTAAATAACACCACAGTTTATAATATACTTTGAATGAATAAACTTTCTTTGAGTTTTGTAATGTAACATTAGGAACTAGATTCTCAGCTGCTGTTAGTGGACTTCAATGGAGCAATGCCAATTGACACCAGCTGACAATCTGGCACCAGATATTTCCATTTGCAAATCATTTCTGATTATTTATCAGCTCCCCAAACACAGAACAGATAACTCCACACAGACTCAGATCTTCTTAAAGAATGGGAGTCTTATATATTCTTTCCCACTATATTCTCTACCACAGAATAGAGACTTGAATTTCATTTTCACACAAGTAAACAAAAGAAAATGAAGATCTGTTCACCAACAAATGAGAAAACTACATTCAAACTCATCCATCCCAACACATAATACATTCAAACAAGCAGTGTCCTGAGCTACTGCTTTATGCAATACTAACCTCCTTCCCCCAAATGCTATCAAATAACAATGACCCTTCACTATGTCCATCCTTATAATAGAAAGTAAATGGAGGAACTGCCTTCTACCCAGCCTGAAGCAGTTCCCTTTTCCAGAGCTCATTTTAACTAAGGGACAACTAAATTCAGTCAGAAAAGGTCTCCTAAACTGACCATTTACTTTGGAAAAGGTCATAACCTCCTCCCTCCCTCCCTAAAAGGAGTCCCTAAGCAAGCATGAAAATAAAGTAAAAAGAGGCAAACTATCTAGCAGTACAGTAAATAGAAGGCTTAATGCAAAAACATATATTCTGTTTATATGGTTCTTAATCAGAAATGGGACAAATGAGTTTGACATGGGCAGGTTCCACTAAACATCTGGAAGAAAAAAAGGTTGGCTGAATATTTCCTCAGCAGTGTTAGCTATAAACTCAGTGGACAACAGCGCACACTCCTCTCATTTCTGGAAGCACTGCAAAGCCCCTCTCTTCATTGATTTTTCTCATTATACACATTGGTCAATATCTTGATGATCTATTTCTCAGAATTAATATCTTTCAAAATTTTACCCTTCAAAACGATGTGAGCACAAGGTAATCTTTCCCATGAGCAATCCTGGGTATCAGGTACCTCTTTGTCAACTCCTTTTTACTCATCAATGCAGACAACATCTCCTGAAGTCTTTACTCATTCCTTGTTCAGTCCTTTCTCAAACAAAATTCCCAATAACTTCAGTGACAGTTTTGTCTCAGTAGGATCTGTTTTGGTCCTATATGTGTGTGTACCATATGTAATTGTATATTTGAGAAACTGTGTATTTTATGTGCATACACACACATACACACATATATATATCCTGAATACATATGTATAGCATGCCATTGCCCATAGTCACTGGGCTTAAAATACTGGATCAGATCCTCAGCTAATATAGCCACACTGATTTACACCCTTTGAGAGTCTGTCCCTTAATTCCCATTGGTGAAATCTTTAGAAATTACCAAATAATAACAACAATTATAAAGTGAAATTGATTTTTTGTTAAAGCCCTGTAGCTTGAATATGCTTTTTGTCAGGGTCATGTTTCACGATACTATCTCATAATAAGAAAAACTCACAGCAAATATTACAATGGTATGGAAATTATCCTATGTGGGGGACAAAAGCAAATAAAATGTGTTGGCCAGCTATAGCAGAGAAAAAGCAAACTTGTAGGATTTCAGTGGAAGTTGGCCTCTATCTCCAATTGCACTCTAGAGGCTGTGGTTTCACTCCTGAAGATAAAAACAGTGAAAGGGAGCTAGAATAAATGTGCAACACTCAACGAGCATATCAGTGGCAAATAATCCAAGAATTGCACCTCGATTTTACTGACAGTGATTGTTTACAATTCCATCTAGACCAACGGTTCCCAATCTGGGGTGCACAACCTCCTTGGGGTGGGGAGGCCAAAGATTATAGGGGGTCCATGTGGCTTCAGTAATATTGAGGTCATTTAGCCCCTTGAGTCCCACGCCGGCCAGGTTCAGCCGCCTCGAGTTCCGTGCCGGCCGGAGCGGAGGAGCAACCCCTCCCCACAGCCCCAAGCTGGCCAGGCACTCAGCCGGAGCAGAGCAGCCCTGCACTGGGGCCTGGAACAACTCCAGCCAGCCCACTAGCGCCTGCCGCCTCCATTACCCTCTGTCCATGAGGGGCGGGAAGAGGCAGGGTCACACAGGGCATGCGGTGGTGGCTGCACCAGGGAAGGCTTAGCGTTTTACTCAGGTAAAGAGTAATTTATTATTATTATTATTATTTATGTAATTTAGTGTTACTATTATTATCATTATATGTGTTTATAGGGGTTATATGTTTTTTATGGCTGATGAGGGGGTGGCGTGTTGGGGGGTGGGGGCATGCGTTTTACCTAGTGTTAACTAGTGGGGCATTCACTCAAAAAGGTTGGGAACCACTGAACTAGACCACAGAGCATAGGGTAGCTAAAGAAAGCATCAGTGAAGAAAATTCTAGATGAAAAACCATTTCTAACTGTTACTACTTTCATTAGTAAATAACAGGAGAATGTTAACAAATGCTGATAGAGCTCTCTTCTGCAGGGGATTTTTTTTCCAAAATTTTTTATTCTTTTCCTAATGTTGCAACAGTTTCCCATAAAAATCTAGACCCACTGGCTCACAGAACTGCCCTGGTACTCACTTGTCAATATATCAGAATAAATAGTTTCCATATTTTGGTATAAAAAAGGTTAGTCAAAAGCTCTATTTAACATTTTATTAACAAAAATTATGCCATGGCAGTTAGTAAACAATTCCCATTATGCAAAGTAGTATTTATGCGTACTTTATTTTTTTCTTTCTGTGCAACACAGTACTACTTCATTAACTCTTCAACACTCTTTTGCTATACCCAAGAACATTTCATTACAGTACAGCCTAATTACAGTCTAATTATTACATTACTTTTCTCAAAAACCAACACATAAAGAAAAAAAAATATACAGGGACAGACAAGTAACATGCCTCCTATCATGACAAAGACATCGCCCAGTGATACTGCACTCTAAGATTATGAATATATTGCAATGCACAGTATCCAGAAAAACTCAATATGGCAGTAAGACAAAAGCTTCATTTTTACTTTTTGCCATTGTATATTAGCTCCTGAAGTGTAGGACCCACTAAACACGAGAGTGAAGAAGACGAATAATTTAAAAATTCTATTATGTTGTACAGATTACATTGGAACAGCCTCTACTTACCCCAAGTCCCCCACAAGGCAACAAGGAAAAGATTTTTTGAGACACGCTGCCTATATATTAAAGAGAGAAGACAACAATAAGAATAAAACTGGAAAAATAATCTTCAATCCTAATTTATTAATCTCAATAACTAGTCAACTAAAATACTGTTTGCAGCGTTGCTGTAGCCATGTGGGTCCCAGGATATGAGAGAGACAAGGTGGGTGAGGGAATATCTTGTACTGGGCCAACTTCTGCTGGTGTGAGAGACAAGCTTTCGCGCTTCTTAGACCTACCTCTTTTTCAGGTCTTTCTGCAAAAGAGCTCTGTGGAGCTTGAAAGCTGTCTTTCACCAACAGAAATTAAACAAAAATACTGTAATTGTAGAATAACACTCTTATTAGTACTGAAAAGAGAAAAATCAGTCTTTGGACTTCGGGGTTAAATTTTGGAACACGAATAAAGATGTTAAACTGGTTAGGCTGGGGTTTCCAAAGGAACAGGAACATGCAACCTCTTCGAAAGTCAGTGGTAATGCAGATACTTTTAATGGTCCAGACAATTACAGTATGCACTCATTTAAACTGTAATTATATGAGTATTTTAATAGCTTATAATTAACATAGATAACTGTGTACATCAGAAGCACTATATGAATTGATAGCATTGCTATGCCAAATGAAATGTAGACACAGAACATACAGATTACAGTCTAATTTATTACTTTCCTTAAATTACGAATATACCATGATATGATAATGAGTCACTACATCCTGAAGTTGTTACTTAGTTTTAAGTCAGTCCTATATTCAGTTTTTACTACCTTTGACCTCAGTGTTTGCCTTATTAAGGGCTATGTTCAAACTAGGTAAGGATTTTAGGATTTGACCCATTTACTGTTGAAGTATGTAGCTTGGCTCTAGGCAAATCTTTCCAGGGCAGTTGTGGAAGAGAACATAGATTTCCCCCACCATACCACTGAATTAGTTTTGTAACTTCAACACAGAGGAAATGCTAGATGGTGGATCAACTCATACTGTCTAGGAAGTAGCAACCCATTGCTGAGGAAGAGGCAAAGACTAGAGTTATTTGTGTTTAACCAATATAAATGAAGTGTATAACGAAGATTACAAGCTATAGTCTTTCAGCACTGAAAGACCAGACTGCAAAACTGGAAGAAAGTGCCTTGATCTGATAGTGAAATCCAAGACACATTGAATTTGTAGATATTTCTAATCAGCAAAACAGGGCACATGGATCAATTCACGTAGAGTGAAAATCATACAGGTACAGAAGAACCAAACAAAACCCTCTGCACCAATTTAAGAGCTCCCGTGTGGTTATGCAAGGGTTCAGCAGCTGTACAGAATCTTCTCCCACTGAGAAGGGGAGGGAAAAGGGAGAATGTCACAGAGGGATGATTATCCCAAATATACTAGGGTAGGTAGAGGCTCTGGGGTGTGCCAGAAAGGTGATATGTAAGGAGGTCCCCAGGTCTCTTGCAGTGTAGATCCAGTGGCTGATGTGGACGGCACTTTTTCACATTTTACCGAGGAGATGATGGAAAAGTCTGGGAAAGAGCAATAAAAATTACATAATTAAAAATAACAGGTTTGAGGAGCTGTCAAAGTATTAGGGGGGGGGTGACTAAATAAGTTTAGTGTGAGATAAAGGATGACATTTTTAAAACATTGTATAACTAGAAAAAAAATTTAAATCCAGTGGCTAACTGATGGAACATGAGAGGGAAAAATGAAATCTCGGATAGCTCACTGCTAGTTGCGTATAGGAAATATCACAAGAAGAGAGCAGATGGTGAAGCAAGACATAGAAATCCATCAACAGATAGTATTCAACACTGAAGTATCGACACAGGGGAAAATATGTACAAAGTCTTTTCAACACATCAAGACATTTACCAGAAACACTCACTCCCTATTGCACAATCCTCAGAGAGGCAGATAGCAAAGTGATAACAGAACAGGAAAAACATCAAGATCTCTTTGAAAGAACAGTATGAAAAGGTTTAGCTAAGAGGGAGTAGGACGGTCACCTAAGGATCCTCATAGCAATGAAAGACCCTCCAGCTTCCTTGACAAAACAAAAAGAAACCAAAAACCAAAACCAAAAACCTGCAGTAAAAAATGTTCAAAATGAGACAATTCAAGAGACCCTAATCATATTTGGAAACAATTCAAAAGTACTTGGCAAATGCCTCGTGCTTGCTTTTTCACAAAATGTATCAAAGAAAAAAATGGGATTGAATATACCAAATAAGGTAGAAGAGTGAAAACTTCACAATAAGTTCTTCAAACTTGCATCAGGGAAGGTCTTGTAAGACTGAGAGCTGCACACTTGAAGACAATGACCAACAGGAGAAGATCTGAGGGACATGGTGTTACAATGGTCTGCTCTATTAGTCATGGATACAATATAGAGCATAAATAAAGGAATATTAAAATAGGAGAATCACAAAGGTTCCCTTTTCTGATTTGTCAGTTCACAAAGAAAAGGATTTTTTGGTGAACTTTTATACAAAGGAAACTGTTTGGAGGAGAGGGTATGATGCAAAGTTAAGTGCCAGGACAGCAATCCATATGGGCGCTGCAGTTCGCATGAGTGATTCACAATACAGGATTGAGGCTTTGGTGAGCAAAAGAAGAGTTGGCAGAAAAAGATTACCTCGTGGAAAGATGGACAATCTAGTAATACTATATGAAAGTTTGCAGAACACAAGGGAAGTTTGGGGACCTTAGCTGTTTTCCAATATAAACACTCAGTATTGAAGAGGATAGTGATCATATACGAATGCACTGAAATTGTAACATGCTATCTGAATATGTATTTTTGTTCCACTTTAAATGAAGCATATGAGCTGACAGCATATTTTTTATATTTACAAATCTGTGATCATTGGAAACTTACTTTTTTAGAAATGTTCTCATAATGGGGGAGAGAAAAAAATTCACAAAACTTGTAGAACTTGTAGAATCTCCATGAAAGTTACTGATTGTTCTGCATTTTTGCTCATTAAAAGAGGTTTGAAATGTTGTATCCTCTCACATTAAACCATAATGTAATATGGCACATCATCTCCTATATTAATTTGCATCACATCAAGCTGTAATGCAACATGTCATGTTAACACATTGTAGTGAAATATGAGTAATCAAAAGCTTAACTTTTTAATAGTGCAAAAAGTTACATAATTTGTAAAATGGTCATTTGTAGTAACTGAACTCTCAGGCCCTGATTCAGGAAAAATATAACCATGTGTATAAATCCATCCTTATTAACAAAAGCACTTAAGCACCTGCTTACCTATAACCATGTGCTTAAATCCAATTGATTTTTCAGGACATAAGCATGTGGCTAAGCATCCTTTTTGAAGATAGATGTTTTCCTGAATTGGGGCTTTAATGTGTAATTTGTAAAACACGCACTTAATTAGTAAGTATTAAGTTTCTCACACTACATTTACCGCATCACCCATAAGTTACTTTTAACACTAGCTCTCTGAGCCACTTCTTTTTTTATTTTTAAGCTACAAAGAAAGATTTAAGTATTTCTAAATATAAAACAGTTTCATGAAATATAAATCTGTTGTTTCTACAGACCTAGCATCTGGGTGTTCCACTGAAAACTTTCATACTATGCGTCCATGTTGGGTGGAGTTGGGGAACCAAAGAGTGTTTGATTTTGTCAATCTTTACCTTTCCTTTGTGTTAATACTGAACGCCAAATTGTAGAACTGGTCAAAACATTTTCGACAGAACAGTTTTCAGTCCAAAAAATGCTGTTTTGTTGAAATTTAAATGTTTTGCAGGAATTTATTGATTTCAATGAAATTATCAATGGGAAATATTTCACTTAGACTTTATAATTTCAATTTATTTTGCTTTGACTTTTATATATTAATTAATTATATTTCATTATATTAAAGCTTGTAAGGATTACATTTTTTCAGTGAATGTTAATAAACACTGATTTCACTGTACACTCACAAATCTAAGAAAACATATTTCCATCAATAATAATTGAAAATTACAGATGGACAAAGTAAGAAAAATGATGCTTGAGACTGTATTAGAATTTGATTTAAAGATATTTACTTTGTATATTTTGACGTGATGCTGACAATTTGTGTTTTAACGGTTATAAAGCATTAACTTTTTGAATCTCAACATCTATTGTCATTAAATAATTATTGTGTGACCCCTCCACTGTGACTCTCCCCATAATTTAGTGTAATTGTGAAAATTTAAATAAATAAAAATAAAAAAGCTTAAAAATAAATATTGATATAATCCATCAAAATTATAAAAAAGTAAAAATCAAATTCTGCCAAGCCTAAACTTATTATATTTTTAACATTGTGTGTATATAACATATTATAGCTAATACAAAATAAAAGTCAAAACAAAGTTAATCAAAATGATAAAGTTTAAATGAAATATTTCATTTATTTTTGGAATTTTTGTTTTGTGTGAAATTTTAAAATTTTGGATTTCATCCCAACTTGGACCAATTTATTTCCTAAATGTCAGAATTTCCCATGGACAGTTCCTGACCAGCTGTATCAAATTGTCATTGTTTTTTAACTTTGACATCCCATGGACCTTGCTTAATAAAAAATATAAACGCTCATAAAAAGGACTGGGATCATTGTGTTTTTCTTGATCTATTCTAGTGCCTCACTGCAGAAGCAGTTTATCAGTATTACTGAAGAAACTATTAGCATCACAGTTTACCATAGCAAAATAACTGTTCCATTTTAGTGTAGTTGTAGAAATAGTTACTAGTGAATCTCTGAAAAAAAAGCTTCTGGTGGGAAGGCATGTGTTATAAATACAAAGGTCCATGTTTTAAGCAGGGGGAAATAAAAGTAGCTAAGAAATGTAATGGTAAATGTAATATGCTGGGATGTATAAGGCAACATTCACTAATGTAGGTTAGTCAAGTCACATTGCCTTGTGCGTTATTTATTTGCGATTGGAATCTAACACTACTGTTCCTAATATTAACGCATATGCTCAGCACTGACAATGCATCTTAATATAATTCTTGAGACACATCAGTGCTGATGGCTTTTTTTATTTTGCATATCCATTAAAACCATTTAATACTTTAAATATGATATTATGTTACTGCAAAGATACTATACACTGCATAGTACACACTTACACAAAGTTCAGTTAGTAGCAAAATCTGATGTATAGTATCTATACTCAGCATGGCTGAAATAAAGATTAAATAAAATGAATGAGAACAGCAGAAGAACAATTTTGACAAGCAAGTGTATTTTTAACTCTTATTTTTCGATCAAGGACATAAAGAAATAGAAGATCTATTGCATTCCAAATTTCCATAGTTACTGGTGGAAATGACTTAAAGAGTTAACATTAAAATGATATAAAAGCAAATGTGAGGAAACTTCTATTGCTGTTTTCCAGCCAGTGCATTTTACTAATCTATATTGGCTTCCATTGTAACATTCTCATTTCACTTAGCAATGCATTTGGAAAAAGTGAATTTTTGTCACACTGCTTGCCAAGTATTTTAAACTGACACCAGCTATGACTAATGACAGTGCTGGAATGTGCTGTTCTCAGTAGAATAGAGGCCTGTACAGACCTAGGAGTTTCCTGGGGTCCAGCTTCTGTCTGTTCAGGGGGCTGGTGCCATACAGCAGTGAATGATGTTCAGAGTGAACCAGCTGTATTTCCTCCAGACTGGCTTTTCGACCTCGAATTCGCTGAAAGAAAACAGCAGAGGCCTACAATATTCCACTGACAATATTTAGGGGGAAAAAAGTAAAGGTCCAAAATAACATTTAGTATGATTAATAATGGGTTGAAATTGCGTCATGCAGGAATGTGACACTGATTTGTTTATTAAAGTAATACTAGATGAAAAACAAATGCATGTGTGGTTTATCACAAATGCTGTGGTTAAGTCTTATATTTAGCAAAATACAGCATTTCACATAATAGAAAAAAGAATCTCTCTCTCCCTTTTCTTTCAATCAAATAAGAGTTAGGAAACAACATAGATGTGTTTTCTATAGTACCCAGTCCAATTTGAACATCTCTGTATTAAAGAAAACAGTTTATTCACACCTGTAAGCCACAGATGAGTTTTTAAATAAAGATCACTACGTTTTGTTAGTGTCACTATTATGGTATCAATTTATTCTTCCAGGAAGGAAAAAATAAAGGTAATACATTTTAAGTAAGCTAAAAGAACTTTTTTTCTTGAATTTAGGGTTGGTCTCCCTAGAGTTTCATTCTGCCAGACTCAGATTCATTTGCTGCCTATTTTTATTTATTGCTTCCTTACCTATTCTAACTGGAGTTTGGCCCTTTAAATACTTCCCCAGCCTTTACCCTTCCCCTACAGCATTGTTAAACTTCAAGGACTATTCTTCTAACTCCATTAAAGTACAGTCAGTTAAAAAAAACCTGTAAAAATGACACTTGCTTACTCAACAGATCTGCTTCCTGTGTGTATTTAGTCATATTTGCTTACTACACTGACGTAGATAAGCATTTACTGCTTTCTACTCATGTTAGTACTGCACAAAGCCCATACAGCTAGAGCAGAGTGAAATGGATTTTATTCTGGTTCATGCACAATCAACAGAGTTGCTAACAAAATTCTGGTTGCAATATCTTTATTGTTGTAGAAGGAGAAAGAAAACAGCTCAATTTAAAAATCCTAGGTTTGATTTGCTGTGTTGGCAATTAGACACAACATGGGTCAAATCCTCAGCTTGTGCAAACTTTCAGAACTCAGGCTGAAGATCTACCCCCATCAAATATGGTCTGTATATAAGTAAATAGACATGAAACTCACATGTAACCCCCCGTGCTATTTTCATGGAATCATTTTTCAAAGTATATACTTCCAAGCTTTGGATGACTCTTCTTTTGGATAAATTCCATTCAGGAATTTTTTTTTCCAGGAGGTAACTTCCTAGCACTCATTATATAACCTCACATACAGACACCACAAAACACTAAACTCTTCTCCTCTCTTCACCATGGCACAAATGCAACAATTTCATATATTTGCAGAGAGCAAGTATTGAGGAAAAGGAGTTGTCTAGGGTGGTCCAACCAGACAGCATAATTTACACTAAGTTAAGCAAAGGCAATTTTTACTGAATAATCAGAAAAAAATCCCTAACAGTTAGACCTAGTGCACTGTGGGCTAGTCTCCCAAGGGAAGTGGTGGAAGTCCTATTTGTTGGATAGTTTAAAACTAGACTGGACACAGCAGCAGAAAATAAACTTTTAAGGAGAAAAATCCAAGGACTAAATGACTAAGTACTTTTTTGATCTCCAAGTTCTCCAGGCCTCTCCCAGTTTCAAATTAAACTTTGTAGCAGCACATTCACATCCTTTAGACACACAGTTCCACAATCAAAATCAGCACATTATGTTTCTTCAAGGAGTCAAAATATTTTTTCTTCATCAGTGCGGTGATTGGTAACATTTGTTCATTCATCCATTCTCTCTAAAAATTGTATATGTTTCTATCAATTGTTTCACAATATATGTACACAATTCTCTAGGGAGGGAAAGATAGTTCTTAGGTCAGCTACAAATATTTTTCTAATCAGATAGATAAGTAGATGTGGTGTCAATGTTTTATCAGAATGAGCTTGGACCAGCTGCATTAGTCACAAGTGACAAAGGCCAGAGTGCAATATGCAGGTCATCTGATATAAATGCCCATAAACCCCTTGTACTGCATGGTCATTCACATAGATTACATGTCCACATTAACATTTAGTCTGCGGCTAGCTTGGGTATAAATCCACCTCACATCAGGCTGCCATGCAATAACTGTCCGTGTGGACGCACTGCCATACACTAACAGTTCCTTAGTGCATTTTGATCTACTCCACTTTGAAAGGGGACTAGACCATAGCACACTAAAGAACTGTTAGTGAGTGTCAGCATGTTTCACACAGTTAGTGTGCACCAGGCAAATGCAGGGTAGATTTATACCCCTGCTTGCTGCTAACTAAATGTTCATGCAGAGAAGTCCATACATTATAGAAAAACTATTTTAGAAATATTTAAGACGGTTAGGGTTTGGGTTTTTTTGTTATTAATTGTCATAACCTTTTTGCCTCGAAAGCCAGATTCCATAGTACCAAAACTCCAACTACTCAGGACTCGAGTCACAATGTCATGAATTCTAGGTCCAATATATCAGGACCTACCAGTGTTATATGAGTTATATAAGCTGTAACCCCATTATACAATTTGGAGACTCAGTTTTTCCAGTGGTGCAAAACGTTTCCAGCCCTCATGGGCCACAAGATGTCAGACAGTAAAATGTATGCATTTCCATATCTTTAGGTAAACATACATATATTTATTTGTTGGGGGGGATAAACGGAGGGATTCGAACAGCTTTATCTGTTTCCACTAATACTTTCAAGGTCTGAGATATGGCCAATGTCCTAATTAGTTCTGATTGGCCCTAGGAGTATCTAAACCTTTGGTAAAATATAGTAAAAGCATAAAATCATGATACACTTTTGTTAGGGTATTAGAAATAATGTAGCAGAACACATGGATTGCATTGGTTTGGTGTTATGGAGAACCCGAAAGGCCTCATTTTGAGGTAGATCCATAGTAAGGGCAAACTTCTCTTCTCTGAACTCCATAATATTCTCCTTCCCCATCACAGGCAGTTCTCTCACTGACATCAGCTTGGAGGCATGCATATGTCGGGGGAGTAAAATATTGAAGTTGGGTACTAGGAAATGACCACTCTAGAACCTACAAGTTATACCTGTCAGAACTGGAGAGGCCTTCATCTTCTCCATCATATTAAACTAAAAATAATTGATAACATGGATTAAACAATATTTATCACTCAACTCTCTCAATATAAGCTTTTCATTTATTACAGTTATAAGTAGGGATCTACTTTCTCTAAAATTCCATTAGGCTCTCTAGTCTGCAAACATGCAAATAAACAAGCAAACTAAAGGTCTTCATAGATTTTTTCCACTTTCCTGGGATTTCTCACAGTGGTTAAATTCTGTTTTTTAAAAAACACACACACTAAATGGACCTGTTGCCCAGTTAGCACAAAGGAATATGTATGTGTGTGTGCGTGTGTGTATGTATCTTTCTCTTAAAAACACATGCACACAAATACATGTTCTTTCCATCTTTCCTGGTCTTTCAGTATCATGTCATTAAAAAGTTTTTGAGTTGTTTTTGAAGTCCCCATACAGATTTCCCTCCTGATGGCCTATAACTCTCTTACCTCCAGCCATGTCTTTTGCATCTTCTTTAGACTTA
This sequence comes from Emydura macquarii macquarii, assembly GCF_026122565.2. Classification (NCBI taxonomy): domain Eukaryota; kingdom Metazoa; phylum Chordata; order Testudines; family Chelidae; genus Emydura; species Emydura macquarii. The sequence goes on from NW_027132559.1 coordinate 22,116,187, forward strand.
AAGAGAGACTAAGAAGAAGGAATCTTTTGTTCAAAGTTCAATAAAAATAATCTGGGAGCCTCAGGCTTCTTTAACTTAAGTTAGAGCTCATGAACTGACCAAAACACCCAGTAAGGCAGCAGGAGAGGGCATAAAACATCTCCTTAATCCCCTGTGAAAGCACTGTAGGCCACAACGTGGTGTGTGAGCAGCCGATGCTGGATCACTATTCCCCAGCCCCTGTAGGGGTGGAGGAAGTAGCTGGAGTCTTGTCTCTACTCTCTTCCTCCACCCATGTGCCAGCCATGCAGCTCAGCCAGTACATTTGGGGATGTACTCTTCTGTGCCAGCAAAAGAGTTGGTACAACTTATTCCCCACCCTGGAGCAAGTGGAAAGCAGGAATCAAACCAATATTTGCTCAGTCACAATTCAGTCACTGTTCTGGTGCCTAAGGCAGCACAATTATGCACTGCCCTGAGGATATTAATTTTGATGGACTATATGGGGACAAAGAGTTAAAAGTGTCCCTGTCACTGTCCAACATTCAAGAGTTTTAAACAAAGTTTGGGGTTTGGTATATAGAAATCTTAGCCTGCTTAGTACCATGGGCAAATACACTATTAAAAATCGTTTTAACTTTTTATTAAAGATACAGAAAGCTAAAGTATTTGAAATGAGAAGTGTTAAGTAAGGCTTTCATTTTAACAACATCCCTTGTTTCCTTTCCCTTTAGCTGTAGAGTCTCTTTGGAAGCAAAATAATGCTAGTCTGACAGCCTCTTAAATGGTAGTAATTGTTCTTTAGGGGAAAAAGAGAAAAAGTTAGATGAGATGGGCTGGAGCTGTTGTTAAAATCCAATCCTGTTTCCTAGAAGACAAAACAAGACAAACATACACAAAAGGGGATAGAAAAGAATAGTAAAGATAAAAAATGCAGCTTCTGTCTCTTGTGTAGACTTTGACTTGCAACCTCACTGCTGGAATAAACACATGCATGTATTAGCTACTCTGAAAACTGGCAAATTTGTACCAACACCTGGCTGTTTAGGGAATTGCTTCTTTTAACTGCCTCTTTTGACAGCAACGTTGCAATATATACAGTCTTGGCCAACTGAGTGAGGGCAGGTTTACCTTAGACGCGCAACATCGGTGCAGCTGCACCGATGCGGCTGTGCTGCTGTAGCGTGTCTGGTGAAGACACTCTATGCCGACAGGACAGCGCTCTCACATAGGCATAACTACTCTACTTCCACAAGAGGTGGAAGTTATGTCAGCGGGAGAGCATCTCCCACCGACATAGTGCTGGAATGGACAGTACTTAGGTTGCTGTAACTTACGTTGCTCGGGGGGAGGGGGGGAGGCCTCTTTTTCACAACCCTGGGCGATGTAAGTTAGAGCAACTTAAGCGGTAGTGTAGACCTGCCCTCAGACTCTTACTAGACAGAAGACAAATGGAAAAGGAAAGAAAAGAGAAGAAATAAGGTGGGTGTAATGTTTTGGGGTGCAACCTAGACCAGTGAGAGGTTGTGTCACAGCCTGCCCTGTAACCCCAGGTGCCTTTAAATACTCCATAGCTGGGCTCACAGCCTGGATGCCAATAGCTAGCAGACAGGCATGTAGTTCCCTGAATGTCTGAGTGCTATGCAGCCCTGGTTCAGCACTCTGACCCCAACAGGCTGCCTACAACACAACAGCCCCACCCCGGTCTCCAGCAGCCTAGATGACTACTTGCAGGGTGACCCCAACATCATCTGCCTGGATGTTTCCAGCCCTCTCCTGGAACACTCAGAGAAGTAATAATGTTCGTTGATCCTTTAAAGAAAAAAAGTACAGTTTATCATTTTAACTGGAGTGAACAATCCCTTCAATTCAGACACAGCACTGAACTGGATTATAGTAAAAATAAATCAAGTTTATTAACTATAGGACATAGGTTAAGTGATACCATGTAGAAGGGATTGAAGCTAGAACGGGTTACAAATGAACAAAAGTAAAAATGCGCTTTCTAATGACTAAGACCTAACTTTGCGTGGCTGACCAGGACCCAATACAGGGAACACAAGGTGCTAGGTTTCTTTGTCTCCTCAGGTGCCAGATGAAGATGGAGTCTGTCTTTAACCCTTATATTCCAAAGGAATCGTCTTTGTCCTAAAAGTCAGGAAGGCTTCCTTGCGAGTCAATCTCCCGTGTCACTCTGCGATGCAGGAGCAATGCTAATTCTCTGTCTCTCGAGTTCAGTCTCAGGATAACCCCTGCTGATTTAGCTTGATGGCTTTGTTTATTGCTAATATGTAAACTGAGGTCAACCCACATTCCTTTGTCCATGACAAACCTGTTTATTACTTTTACCTAGGCTAGGCCATCTGGTTTTAAACATGTTCTAGTAACATCACACAGAGAGAATTCATAACTTTACATATGACATGGTTACATACATTTTACAATGATATTACTGACCAGTCTGTTATTAGGTTTCAAATGATACCTCACATGGCATATTTTGTACAAATATCCTTGCAGTAGTGTGTAGGGTGTGAATACAGGGGTGCCTTGATTCACAGTGGGGAAGAAAAATTACACTCGAAGAGCGGCAGTGACAAAGTCTCGTATCCCTGGTATGGTTCAGGATTTAGCCAAACCCGGTGGAGGTGATGATGTGATCTGCATCTATCTCTCTGGTCCGGCATGGTCAGGACATCTTTCAGGGTGAGAATGACAGAGACCCAATGGTGTTACAGAAGATCCCAGTGTCCCAGGAGATGGTAGGGGTGGCAGCCATGATGGTGAAGCAATGGTTGCTGGCAGACAACTTCTTCTTCTTCACTTTCCCCCAAAAGTCTTTTCTTTTAAGACTCCAAAAGGCTCCCTTTTGCACCGTTTCCCATCAACATTTATTGCTATAGGTTACTGTGACATTTTACAAACTTTCACTCACTTCTCACAGTTGCGCTCATACTTAGGGTAAATTCGTAGGCCCAATTATCACAACACCCTTTACTTAGGATAAAATTGCAAAATCCAATCTAGCAGCAAAATCTAATCTAGGTAGTACTCTGCACCTTTTAGTTGCCCTGTTCTGCTGTATCACATGACACTTACTTGGTTATCCTATGCTAGTAGACCTTTGGCAGACAGGTACCTTTGTACAAGCAACAGCTCATCTTATATGAAAATATTACATCCATGTTTTATACACAAATTAAAGTCCCCAGTATGGTAAAGGCTATATAAATTATTCCGTTCTAATCCTTTGTTTTCAGTCACTAATAACTTTTTAAATCTCACTATTCAAACTAATATTTTCATGGGTTGGTCATGGGCTGAATGGGAATTATTATTTTCTTTAAGTTGATGGGAAAATGATCCAGCCATTTTGGAGTAAAAACAAAGTAGAAGGAGTAAAAAACAAACAAAAAACTCACCATCTTCATTAAACAAAATATTCTTGCAAATCTTTATATGAACAGCTAAAATGTCTAGGGGGTAGCCCAATGCTGCAAATGCTCTGTTAAATAAGGTAAGACTTAAGCATACGCTTAATGCTAAGTATGTGCATAAGATGCTTTGCTGAAACTGGGCCTTAGAGTTCAAGAAAGGTAAAAGACAGATTGAACTGTCAAATGAAATCCTTTCTTTAGCCAGATAACAAGCTCAAGACAAACACCAGCAATGTGCACTTCCCTACATCCACCGAACAAAGCACCTCAAACTTGTATCCCTCAGATTTCACTTTATTGTATGAAAAGGCTATTTTTACAATGGAACCATTAAAGTAACAAATTTTGAATATTTTCAACAAGGAAGCCATTTTCTTTCAAATAATTAAACATGAATATACAACAAGCTATGAAAGGCCATTTGTAAAATCATAAGCCTTCTCAAAATGTTTTCTTCCAAACACACAGGAGGAGGAAATTAGTTGAATGTGACTTGATTTAAAATCCTTTGTTTCCACAAAGCTCCTGCAAAATTACAGGATCCTACAAGATCTGAAAGGCTACATTTTAATTTGTAAAATAACTGAGTGGTAGGGGAAAATCTTAAATATTTAATATGAAAAAAGATTATTTTGGCCTAATATTACACATGATAAAAATATAACATTTTTTCTACCTTTAATTCTATTCAGACCTGTAAAATATTTGGGGGGTCTGATTATCTCACCCTTGCTTATATTGAGTACTAGTCAGTTGAATGACTTGTGAAGTAAAGTGCTACAAATCAGAGTAAGGGCATCTGAATCTGTCCCTTAATGATTTACATAATAGTATATACAAAAGAAAGGAAACCATGTAGACCACCCAACTATTATGGCAGCTGTCCTAATAGTGTTTGTAAACAATAAGGTATTTTTCTTTTAGATACCTCTCTGATTATTTTTGCTTGTTGTAGCTTAATGTAACATATTAACATGCCAGTTGTCTTCTTCTGTACATTTTCTAGCATGGGTCTGAACCACAAAGTTTCAGATCCAAATTTCCCACTGTTTTGGAGGTGTTCAGATCCAAGATTTAGGATTAGATAGAGGCCACTCATAAAGTTTCTATCCAAATCCAAGCTTTCCCAAAAATTGGGAGTGTCAGGATTCAGGGTTTCAGTTTAGGTGCATCTGTAATATGAGCAGTAACAGCAGTCTCCAGGAGTGTAATGAGATATGCTGTTGGAACTTCATGGGTTCCAGAAAACTATTGGACTATTGAATTATAATGTATCTCAGGCATGTGGCACATATACCTCACAATCAATTTACACCACATTAGAGGTGCTGCCTTTCCAAGATTCGACACAGTTTACTGTTTAGCAATGTCAGCTTCTTTGCTGCAGAGAACATGTAACTACAAATCCACTCTGTATTTTACTTACGTTCTCTTTTGTTCATTATGACCCTGAGTCAGCAAAATAATTAGGTCCCAAATTTAGCAAAGCACTTAAACTTTAATTTATTCCTGAAGCATGTGTTCATGTCCATTGTAATCAGTGGAACTACTCAAGTGTTAGAAGTTACACATGTGCTTAAGGACTTGCTGAGTCAGAGCCTACTAAAACATTAAAAAAAAAAATGAAAGCAAATGAAAATACTAGCCTTTTAGAGTGTTGCCATCTAGTTAGATTAGTGTATATAACAAATCCATTTACAGTGCTTGTTACATAATAGTTTTCTATGTGCTCAGCTCCCTACAGAGCAGAAAATCTCTGTGAACAGTTAGTATTTCCTGAAGAAGTGACCTACAGTGCTAGTTCACATGGATTTTCAAACATATTAGTAAACAATACAATGTAATGTGAAAAACAGAGTATGAGAGCACAAGAAATGGCTTGATCCTGCAAAACTTAAGCACTTGCTAACTTTACTTATGGGAGTCATGTGCACAGAGCTCTTCAAGGGCCTGCTCCTGAGAAGCAGTCAGTACCTTTAACTCCCATGGACTTCAATAGGATGTGAGCATGTTCAGCACCTCTCAGAGGACACTAAATGCCTTGCAAGATTGAGCCCCTAGTGCATATTTCTAAGATTTGCAAACTGGTAAATGGAGGCTGTTTTCAGTCCACATTTAATTAACTTATTATGCTCTAATACACAGTCATAGAATCATAGAAATGTAGGGTTAGAAGGGATCTTGAAAGGTCATCTATCCCATTCCCCCTGTTGGAGACGGAACCAAGTAAACCTAGACCATCCCTGTCAAATGTTTGTTCAACCTGTTCTTAAAAACCTCCTGTGATGGGGATTCCACAGCCTCCCTTGGAAGCCTATTCCAGAGCTTAACTGCTCTTATACTGAACAAAGTTGTAAAGGAAATTAAAATATAAATATGTTAAACACCAAAGTTGCCCTGATGCTGTCTAGAGAATTGAATGGGTTTCAAGTGTCTTGATATTCTGACCCAATATCCATCTTACTCCTGGGACAATAAAAAAAGTTTATGAAAGCAAGTTTGATATGCTGAAACGTGACAAGGTGAAGCATGCGATGATGGGGATGATTAAAAAATAACATGATGCTTTTATGCTGTTATAAAAGCAAAATTGTTAGCTGCCTGAAGAAACAAATGATGATTCTACTGGGAGGACTGTAACTCCCTGTTGATTGCTATCTACTTATCCATCCATCCTGTCTATCCTTTATATTCTCTCTCTCTCTCTCATTATCCCAGGGTGGAGAACACATCTTAAGTCTGGATTTCATACTACAAGGAGAAGAAATTTACCCAACTACAAGTGGATAAATTAATGTTAGTGTGCAGATCCCATTTTGTGAATGGAAAGGAGGCATCATAATGTACAATATTTTAGTAATGATGACCAATCACTCCAGAGACAATGTATTCTACTATTACAGAAGTGATACACACTTAAGATTTATTAATTTGCAATTTGAAACTACCTAGTCTTTATTTGTTATTACCTCGCACTTGTTTAGCAACCCAGTTTCTTGCAGCCTCGACCAGATGCTTTGTATTCTTCCAGCATGCTCAGGATGATTGACATAGTTGCCACACATGCACTGGTGCTTCAGCATTAGACTGTCATAGACAACACCTTCAGCACAAAGACAACACAACAAGAAACTATAAGGAAAACTGAAATATAAGTTATAATATTCTATATATAGTGCTTACATCCATGAACAGATTTTATTTAATACTCAAATTGACCAGATCCAAACCAAATTGCTGGACCTTACACCTCTTAACTTTGGGCATATCAAAATTTGGATCCCAAATGTGCATATTAATTATTATTATTGTACTTAGGAGCAGTCAGTTATAGAGCAGGAACCCACTGTGCTAAGTGCTGTACATACACAGAACATCTTGTCCCAGCATAGAAGACAAAAGTAAAATCACTGAGAAATAATGCTACCAAACTACATAATCTGCAAAGAATATTAAAAAGTACCTCGTGAACAATTTTTCATAGGTAGCATAATTCTGCTGAATTACTTAATCATTTATTTACAGTTTATTCAACTGACATTTTTTGTGGCATAGGAAGAGCATATATACATTGCAGAGTATGGGGAAATCACTCACACGACACCTGAGAATTTGATTCAATGTGTTGAAAAAAGTCCCTAACGTAGAACAAATAAGTATTTTTATCGTCTGAAAATAATAGAAAATAAACCGTAGATTTTAAAATATGGTTTATATGAAGTTTAGTGAATGGTACAAACACAGCAGCTGGAGCCAAACCCTTCTTTCAATCAAAGAAAAGAATGAATCTTGCATGAATTTAGAGCCCAATTTTGCTGCCAGTTGCAAATGCAAGGCTCCCTTTGTATTTGATTTACTCATATATCCAAGGACAAAGAATTTAGTACCAAACAACTCTCAATGTCATGTCAATTTTTAGTTGCACCTTGGAAGCAAGAAGGTTTTAGGGTATTTTGGTCATTGGGCTCAATGCTTTCATTTCAAGGCGTGATTTAAAGCCAAGTCTAAGACACTGACAAGTCATTTTTATTTATTTATTTATTTTAACTCTGGTGTTTGCATTTCCCTCAGAAATGACAGAAATAAAAATATTTTCCTAACCACTTTGGATCTTTTTCATTTGGAAAAACTTTGGATTTGTCTCCCCTTGCATTTGGATGGGACTGAAATTAACAATTTCTGTAAATTACACAATTCAGCACTAAAAACCTCCCTCTTATGCACCAACATCACTGATGATGTCAACACAGTTCTGGTAAAATTGTATTAGTCTGAACAGTCAGTCAGTGAAGAAAATACAAAGCTAAAGTTCAGATTCAGCAAAGCACTTAAACACATCATTAACCACATGTGTAAGTTAAGCACAAGCACATGCTTAAGTGATTTGCTGAATCGGGGCCTGTTTGCACTATGGGTAATGGAAAGTTACGGTTGTAATTAAAAGGCAGAGCATTCCAAAATATGGTGCTTCTGATATATTAATTCTGCTATATTACCTATCCTGTGCACTTTAAACCTGATCCTGCGCTAGGAGATTTGCTATTCAATTCAATGGCTATGAGTGTGGGATCAGACTACAAAATGATAATACCGTATGCTAGTAAAGTTTACATATAACATGAGCAAGAGAAATGACCTATTTGCAACATGGTGAAGTTCATGTTGATTGAGCATCCTTGATCTAACAAACTTAAAAGTGCATTAACGCTAACTTTTTGCATTGACTTTCCTGGTTTGTTTTCTTTTAAAGGAAAAAGAGAAAAAAGAAAATCTGGAGGTAATCATCTAATGCAGCTTAAAAGCTCTGCTGGCATTGCCAATATAGTTTAGAATTTCCTTTCTGTACAGCTATTTGCATTGCACAGTTTACAAGCTTTCCTGCTTCATCATCGGGGCTTATAAATTCTGTGAAACAACATATGCACCTACATGTAGGTGCATACACTCACATGCTATGCATCTCTCTTCTGTGCCCCTATAGGTTTATTTTTTATGCTCAGTATACAACTTTCCAGTGGTCATTACTTGGTTGAATAAAGCACAATTTTTTTCTAACTAACAAAAAGCACATGTCTCTGGTAAGTACTATGCCCAGACTTTCAAAAGGTACTTAGGCACCTAAAGATGCCAGTAGGTGCTTAGTGAGATTTTAAAAACTCAGCTAAGCAGGTTAGGTGCCTAAGTCCCATTGATTTCAGTGTTTTTGCTCACAAAATCTAAAGTTAAGCATGTGCAAGAGTCTTTCCAGAATCAGGACCTACAAAACTTATCCCTCCCTCCACCTGGGATTTGTCCTAATAATGCTAGCTCCCAAGTGGGTCTCCAAGAGTAACCCCAATTCTAATCAACAGAAATAAAAACATTTACTTTTGTTGAGCTAGCAGTTAAAAGGTACTGTGTAATAGTTACTTTTTTGGAAACTATAATGGGCTATGTGGCTGTGACAATTTTGAGGCTATTGGTTGATGAAGCCTAGCAACGCATATAACCATACAAACATTCCATTTTAGAGGTGTCAGTAATGTGCCATTAGCATGTTCCGTAACACAGAGCATGTACAATGTAACATTAATATAATTTTTAGAGTATTTGAGTTATTTTCTCCAAATCAAAACATCAATTTAGCTTGTATGAGGTCAATGGGTCACTACTGTAATTTCACGATGAATATATCCACCCCAGAATTTTTAAATGGTAAGATATTCACACCATGAGTGCATAATTTAGTTCTAAACAGGATTATTTGGTTTTAAAAGAAACTGAAATACACAGCATTTAAATTGATTTAGGATGTGCAAATAATTCATCTGTGTGGCTGCTGGTCACATAGCACATGTGTTTGGTACAATACCACAATGCAGCAACAGAGCTTACGGCTAAAAATAGCCTGTAGGATTTCCCTAACAGGATTCAGCCAACAATCTCCCCACCCCCACAAAAGAAGAGACAACTGTTTTCAATTGCAGGCTGCTGTGGAACATTAGTAAAAGATGGTTATTCTGTCTTTCTAGAAAAAATGCTTAGGGCCAGATTCTGATCTTATATGCCTTTGTCTAAATCCACTAAGGCCAACAGAGTTATTCACGATTTACACCAGTGTAACTGAAGTTAGACTCTGGCCCTGGGTGACAAAATAGAAAAGTGACCTTACTCAACCATGCAATGATAGATAAGGGACCAAAGAAATTTACCTTTCATTTGGGTCAGAAAAGGTGAGTCATTCTAGTCAGGATTGCATAAATCTCATTCTGTTCCAAAATTCCTTACCTGGATCATCTTTTTTAATACCATTTGGAACAATGCAGTGACACCCTAAATGTGTGGCTAACAAATAACCTGATGACAATGTTTTCTATGAAGCTGCAACCGTAAAATGTCATTGAGAACAACAATACCAATATCAAAACACAAGGGAAGGGAAACTAATCAATTAAACAGCATAACAATCTAAAATAAAAAATGTCAGAAGTCTGATATAAACTGATGAAATGAATATAAATCAGACTTAATGTTCCCCTCCATCTTTAGCTCATGGTCTTGTGCCTAAATAGCGCAGAGCTTGCATGACATATTCGGAATGCCAGGATTTTGCTAACAAGAATTCTCTCCCACAGAACAATGGCAGTTTGAAGTCAAGCATTCAAAGGTTAGGAAATGTCAAAATTAAGGTTGACTGTGCAACCTTAATTCGGCCCCCCTTGTGTGTATATATTAATCCAGTCTCCATTCCTAGCAGCACCACCTATAACACTACTACTTACAACACCTATAGCACTACCAGCACTACCTATAACAACTCCCTCTCCACGCTGTTGGCACTGGCCTGGGCCCAAACAATTGGTTTATCTGTGTTTCTTTTGCGACATCTGCATGTTTCTTATTCTCTAAGAGTGAGAATCCTACACAGAGGGTATCTTCAGAGAAGGAAAAAATGTTTAACTTGTTACTTTGTTTCTCTAAAGATGTCGTCTTGCAGTCATTCACCCATTCACACCGATTCACCCACTTCCCCTTAGTGTTTACAGATTACCTTTTTTCAGGGGTTTTTCTTTTGCGTCTTGTCTTTCATTTTTTCTCTGAGACCCCTGTTTTTAAAATCTCATGTTGATCACCTCCAACTGTCATTTCTCTCGGCAAACTTTATTTCCTGCATAATCAAGTAATTGAAATATTTGGAAGGCAGCGTCTACGCTTGGCAGGTTGGTCTCTGGTGGCCATTAAGGGGCTCTGGCTCTCACTTGGCTCCAATACTCTGCCCTCAAGAATGATAAACTTTAAGAACTAGGGGAGCTCTGCCAGTCTCATGCAAAAGAGCTAAGACCCAAGAGAGAATCCTGAGAAATAATATTTTAAAAGTAGCAAAATTACAAGTTATTTCTCTTTCTTCCTACCAGAATAAGCAAAGCATGATTTATCTCCCACCTACAGGCGTGCACACGGTATTTTTAGGCCAAGATTTACATTCCCACAGGTTAGATTCTCTTTCCTCTGATTAGCTGCAAATGGGGAACCAGGCACTCTGTTTAAGGCATTTTCTTCCTATCATTGGAGACTTTCAGGCCCCTTATCTTTCTGTTTTGGACAAGTGTGGACCACATACATATAAGCTGTTCATTGAATGTCTGGAATAGACAGCGTCTGCCCAAGCAAACCTCTCCATCTATAGCTGACATCGCTGTCCCATGACTGATCACCTCATTTGTGCTGCCAGGGCTTTGTTTTTCATAGTGAAGAACAGCCCCCCCTGCAGGACTGAGTGACATTCCCACTGCAATCAAATGAAGATGTTGAGAATCATATCCCAGTCTTGCCACTAACTGGTGGTCTCTTTTCAATGCACTGATGGTCTCTTTGCAAATAGAGCATGGAGAAGAGAGGCAGAAGATGGCAAAATAAAATAAAAAATTGTAAATGACTTAAAGATACTAAAAATGCACCTGTTGCTAAACTGCCAGAACCAGTAAATGATAATAATTTATGATTGTGTGAATATTAGCCCTGTGATTTATCAGCTGCATTGGTTGACTTAATGCCCATACAGCATCAAAAAACCCAGTAACGGTGAGGTTAAAAATGAATGCATTGCTACAGGAGATATTCAAGGCATTTAAATCAGTTGAGCCCACATGAATAGTGCATTTACTCTGCCTATTAAAAGAGGTCCTTAGGGAGTCCTACCAGTCATGTAGACAGGCTGGTTGGGCCGGTCCATTGCTGGATGAGGTAATGTGGAAGTAGCAGGGGAAGACTGGGTCCTGGAAACAGGCCGATGTTTATCTAATCCTGCCATGCCAACTGTAGCCATCTGAGCCTGGTACATTTGCAACTGGTGGATACGCTGATGCTCCAGGAACCGCTGTTGCCAAGAAAACAGCACAGTAGAAAGAAATGTGAGAAGGGATCAAGTAAGACACTGAGAGAAACATGTCAACAAATTAAGTTCATTAGGTCAGGGCTGTAATAAACAGTGTGAAAAAAAAAACCCACCTAAGACCTAGTCAATAAATCCATTCAACAGATGTTTTCACACTGACACTGAGGGGCTGCCTGCATTGCTGAATGCTACGGGATGGCAGGCAATCTCTCAGTTCTCACTGATGGAAAGAAACACAGCTTTACACACAGACTAACATTTGACTGAAGACTTTTCTAGTAAGTTGATAACATAATATTCAGCAGGGCCTGCACCGTTACAATTCTACATGAAGGAGAAAAAAATCTTCCTACAGTACTTCATTCTAAGAAAAAGATCCTGAGCGCATGCACTTTATTGAATCCTCAGGGACAAATTTTACAAAGGCCTCAATCTAATCTTCACCAAGCTGGTCAGAAAATGAGAAACATTTTAACAGAAATTTTTGTGAAAAATGTAGGAACATAGGAATTGACATACTGGATCAGACACAAGGTCCAGATAGACCAGTAACCTGTTGCTGACAATACCAGGTGCATTAGAGGAAAGTGTAAATACCACACAGTACTGATGTTAGCCGAGTGGAGAAGACAAGGGAAGGCAGATTTATCCCTTTTTTGTCAAAAAATGTTGAAACTCAAAATTTTTCAACATACTCTAGGGTGAGAACCTGGCTCTACTGAAATCAACGTGAGTTTTGCTATTGACTTCAATATAGCCAGAATGTCATCCCTAGTCTTAATTTTGTATGCACAGTTCTAGATGTAAAACAGAGACCTTTAGAACAATATTTAGCTCTATAAATAACTGAAATATAGCTCTCCATATCAGGGCTATAAGGTGTATTTTTCATCACCAGGCCCTTTATTTTACTGAGTTTCTTTGGAATTAAGCAAAATATAGTCAATCTATTGGCTGATTTAGTATTGCTACAGAACTGGGTGCAATAGCAAGTTCAGGTTGCCAAAGGCCTGGCCTACCATGGAAAGTATTGTTCAATGCTCAGAGAGAGGAAGCAGAGTTCAGCTAGTACACAAAAGCAGGAGGGAGTACTCTATTTCCCCTAGCTAGCTGTAGATTGAGTCCAAGGTTCCTGTGATGTGTAAGTGGCTGTCCTGTTAGAGAGGGAACGAAAGCTTTTCCAAGGGACAGCTGCTCCAAACAGGAGTGTTCAACAAGAAGAGATGAAAAGGGAACAACACTTAAAAGACATGAAAGCCCCCTTCACCTACATTAATACCCAGAGTGATCACTTCAGTGAGATGATGTCTTGTCACAGAGAGGATAAACTGCCTCTCTAGGAAAATAAATGAAAAGAGGTTTTTACAGGAAGTTGCTTGGTTTTAGGTCATGAACTATTTTTTCTTTAGGTAGTGGTGGTGTAGGGTTTTATAAATTCCCAGAATTACTTGGTAATAGATAAACAAATCACCGCACCCAACTTCTTTATGAACCTATCACAACCCCAGGGCACATAAAGGAAGTCCCCCACTTACCCAAAATGCTTGATAGTATGTTATTTTAACACACCTGCTGAAGTCGCATAATGTGTTAGTGAAGATATGTGTTATGCTCCAGACTGAATGTGTCTTTTGTAGCCATAGCTGTGTGAAGTGGTGCTGGAAGGGAAGGAATAGTCGTGCACTGACAGCATAAGCAGGAAACAGTCTATCTGTAGAGGACAGTGGTAGACAGAACAGCTCCAAGGCAGTGAGCTCAGGAATAGCACGTAGACACTTATGCCTCCTTTGTGAGGATTCAGCACTCATTCCCTCCAGTGCTGGCCTAGTACTACCTTTAGAAACGTATGTCTGGTTTTGCCAGTTATTTTCTGATGTGGACAAGGCTTGCCATATGTGTGCCTAGTCTTTTCTGTCGTCAGGAGAGAGAGTTATAGAAATCTAATCTTTGAAGGCTGTGAGATGAGTTGTTCCGATCTGAAATCTGAAAGAGTTGATCTAAGTGGGTTTATTCTGCTCCCATCCAGTTATGGTTTCCTGGGAGAAAGCCGGAGCAAAGCCTGAGATACTGGATATGTGTATTAAAGAGGACAGAGACATTGGACATGCAATTTATTTTTATGTGCTTTTAAATAGTTACGGTGCTTTTGACCTTACGGCACTCTGTATTTGTGTTTTGATCTACGTGGTATCTATAAAGACTGTTGTTCTCAGTTGCAGCCAGAAGAATTGATTTTTCTATGTGCATCAAGCTGAGTGTATTGTATCTAACAAACTGTCTATTAGATATTTTAGAAACACTTTATGATAAAATTTGCTGAAGACTGGGAGAGGAGCTAATTCCTGGGTTTCTTATCCTGCTGAAGTCTGTCTTGACTTTGTTGCTATTCTGTCCCCTAATAAACCTATACATGTATCTAGAAATTGTAACAAGCCTATCTGGCATAACCAGTCTAGAAAAGGTAGAAGAATCATGGTAGGATATTCATTTTAATAGCCACTGCTCTACTGCTAGGTTAACACTAGAAATAATAATCTGTGCACATCTTCTAAAATTTGTTAAAACAACTTGAAATAATTTGTATGATGGGGGTTAATTTTGGGGTGGATTATTCTTTCAAGATATCATGAAGCCCCTTTTACTGTAAGAATACAGATTGTAGATACCAAGTGGATGTCCTCTTATCACCATTTGCTTCTGTTTTAGGTTTGATTAGTTTTGAGTCAGAGATTTAGGCTGAATTCCAGAATTAGGTTAAAGACCGCAGACACTGAGCACTTCAATTTTTTGATAAATAGCAGAATGTCATATGCATTCAGAAATGTTTTTCATCCCCCTATATATTTATGCCCTGCATCTGTGAGTAATGCAGTATCACACTGGTCAGGGGTTTAATTGCTAATGTATAGAGTAGTGAGATTAATTAACACCCTTTTCTGGTTTCCCAGAAAATGCACCTGGACTCAGAAGGATGGGACTTACCTCAATTCTATTAATTCATCTTTGGATTCCCTGTGCTGCAGCACTGCAAACATATGCCCATGTGTCCAGTGATAGGACAAGAGCACTGTCTGCACATCTGTAGTTAGTGATTTGTGTGAATATATCTGGAACATTTCTTAGGTTATCTGAGCCTTGTCCTCCCTGCATGAAGCCTGTTTGTTCCAGGTGCATGAAATTAGTTCATCAGAGGAGTTAGGCAATTAGGGCCTGATCCAACAACTTTCCAAGTCAGTGAAAAGACATACATTGACTTCTCTTGACATTGGATCTGGCCCCTAGTAATTATTCTGAGGAGGATTTGCAAAGCAGTATCTAAAAGGGAGAGGGGTCTTTCGGAGGTATGTAAGTTGAATTCTTGTTCTTCTAGCATTACGATAATAATTGTTGTTTGGAGGGAGTGGATCTCAGTTTAGACTTGATGCAAGTGCTCTCTGTAGGGGCTTATATATTTTTTCCTAGGTAGGTTATATAGAAATGTGATTCATACCCATCAACCTAATGCTTTGTATAGTTTAAGGAATTTAATAAGAGCTATTTCCTTTGTTTCCAATGGTTCTGAGAGCTGTTACCTAATGTTCAGCAAGATTAGTCAATTTGGCTGCTGTCAGGAAGTTATAATTTTCAAGATGAGATCAGGGGTCCCTTCTGTTCACTGTAAAGCTGCTATAAGATTTAGTATCACCTGCATTCATTTCTTCTGCTCTGTTGATTATTTTATTCTGTTTCTTCACCTGGATCCCTACCAGCCTACTTGCTCTTGTTCCTAAACAGTTATGTAATTTCTGTGCTGTTCATCTGTTCAATTTGCCACGATAGTTTTAGTCTAGAGATTTGAGCACCTCCCCTTGTATATTTAGAAATAGGACAACCATGAGCTTAAATTTCTCATTCTAATTTTTTTTTTTTTTTAATTTTCTGGAAAAAATGGTAATTATTCTACCCTGTAAACTACTTTTCAGGTTTCACACAGGATTACCTCTCCTTTGGTATTGATTATCAGAGAAACCTTTTTCATTTCTGCATGAAATGTTCAAAATTTGCATTTCCTAAGACTGAAATCAGCATTAGTGAATTGTTGTCATAACAGTCAAGCAGGTAAAATAATTTTCTTATGCCCATGCCGTAAAACCATCTACAGCACTTCTACTGATATGCTTCTAATACCATGGTTTTCAATCTTTTTTCATTCGTGGACCTGTTCCTAAAAAATTTCAAATGGAGGTATTGTCCTCTTTAGAGATCTTACCCATAGTCTGTGGATCCCAGCAGTCCACAGACTACTGGTTGAAAACCACTATTCTTATACAGTGGTGCTCAACCAGGAGTACACATACCTGTGGGGGTACCTCAACTCAGCTAGTTAGTTGCCATTTTCCAACTGGCTACATGAAAAGCACTAGTGAAGTCAGTACAACCTAAAATTGCATACCGACAGTGACGACTTTATACTGTTCTATAGACTCTAACAGTGTTTCTCAACTTGGGGGGAAGGGAGGGGGGTTTGTGATTTATTTAATAGTTATATGATAAAAATGAGAAAGAAAGCACTTCTCCAGTCATAGCATGCTGACACTTTTGTATGTCTGATTTTGTAAGCAAGTCATTTCGGAGTGCAGTGAAACTTGGGGGTGTGGAAGACAAATCAGCCTCCTGAGAGGGGTACAGTGGTCTGGGAAGGTTGGGCACCAGATAGGACTCAAGAGTTGTAACCAGCGTAAACATCCATTGTTAATTTGTCAGCCCTTTGTAAAACGTGGGGACCCTGCGAGTTCAAAACGCACCAGATCGGCAATAAAAAAATCATTTTTGTTTTTGTTTTGTTTTGTTTAAAAACACTTGGGTGGGGCTGGGGGGCATCTGCTGGTGTTTCTAACCCCCCCAGTGGGCCTTGCCCCTCTTGGCGCATTTCCAGAAACAACCTGGACATGCACAAAAATAACCCATGCACAGGGTGGGGCCCTCCTGAGAGCTGGCCCCTGGGCTGCCCCTAACAGGGGACCCTCCTGTAGGCCAAGCACCTTCTCCCAGCCCTGGAGGCTGGGCTGGGGAGGGCACCAGACCGAGGCTGCCACCCTGCTCCCCTTGGCGCCGCCTCAGGGCAGGGAAGGAAGCGGCTAGTAGCTGCTGTCTCCCGCCTTCCCCCCTCCCGCGCTTTGCACGAGCAGCGCGCGCAGCACCGCCCCGGGCTCTGCTGGTGGTGACGGCTGCCCCGCCGCCCGCCAGCTCAAGGTGCCAACAGCAGCATCTAGCGGCTGAAGGCAGAACTGCAGCGGCCGGGAGAGGCAGTTCAACATACCCGGGCAGGAACGCCGGGCTCTGAGGCGCGGTGAGTTTCTCGCAGACACGCGGGTGGGGTGTGGGACCAGCCCCGGGAGCAGCAATGGCTAAGCCGCGGCGTGCTCGGGTGAGCCTGGTGCAAACGCTGCGCACGGGGGAGCCAGGGCTCATCCCTGCGGCTGCCTGGCTGGGCTCGCTCCCGCCCCCTTGCCCCAGCCGGGTTTAGCAGCAGAGCAGATCTGCACAAGGTGCCGGAGTCTTCGTCCCGTGCCCCGTCTCTCCACGGGGGTCACACGCTCCCCCCCGCCCGGGAAATCCATTGGGCGGTGGCTTTGCACGCCTAGGGACCTTCGAGCGGCGCCTGTGCACTTAGTGGGGAGCAGAGCCCTTCCTTCTCCAGGTTCACTGCGTACGAGGAATCTGGTGCCCAAGTTTCCCGCTGAAGGATGGGCGACTAGGAAGGAGAATGGATTTTTCTAATGCACGAGCGAAAACTTCTTTTTCCTACTCTTGACTTTGGAGGGAGAAGAGCAGGAAACTTCCCCCGTCCCTCTCCTTTCGGAGTTTTGGGTGTTCTTGCCTAGTGGGTTTCTGTAAGTAGAAATGAACAACTACAGATTTCTCGGCTGATTTAACCAGTAGTTATTGAGTAGGGCAGGCGGTGTTGCTTGCTGGATAGAGCACTAGACTGGGACCCAGAAAAGATAGGGTCTGTTCTCAGCTCTCCCACTGATCTGCTGTGACGCTAGTCACCACCCTGTGGCTCAGTTTCCCCATCCATAAAATGGTGAGAATGAGACTTCGTAAATTGATTTTCAGAGCTACTGATGAAAGGCACTATGTAAGAGCTAGGAATTATTATCTTCGCTTATGCAGTCCCCATTGTGGAGGTGACGTGGACCTGAGCCTAAATCTCCAGATCTGAACATGCCCAAACTTTGAACAAATATTAGAAATTTGGGGTCAGGTTCCACCCTGGACTTGGATCCATATTTCACAGCTGAGCACCGTCTTTGTCTTTCCAGAGAAAAAATCTGGATGCAGATGCTCCTGAACAAGAATGTTTATACAAAATCCCTATTTGCACTTAAAAACTGAGCAAAAATAGGCTTTGTGTACATAAATAAGCACATATACTTTCACAGTTGAGAGTGCACAAATATTCTGCACACAAGTAACTTGTCCATGCAAAACTACATACTCAGAAATGAAAACCTGTGAGGAGCCTTTAAAAATGTAGGTCTTAGGGTTAAATTTTTCAATTGTCCTGTCATTTGAAAAACCACATGTAAAAACTGTGAAACCCCAGCAATGCCATTGTAAACAAAACCAAATATAAAACCACAAATTTCCATCATTTTTAAGAAAACCTCAGAAATTAACTGTTTAACATATATATTGCAATCCACACATCATCATTTAAAAGTAAGTAATTAACACATACACAAAGGAAGGAGCGAACAAGATTGGGGCCCTGACCTGACAGATGTGAAGGAATCAGACTAAGCATGTGGGAGAGGTAAAGAAAAGTTTTTTCTGGTACCCTAACCCAGGGGAAGCAACACTGGTGGAAATGGAGGAAACAGGTGTGTTTTCCATCCTGACTGGGTGGAAAAAGAAGGCAGCAGGAAGGTAAGGAAGGAATGGGATTAAGGCAGTCACTAGGCTGAAGGGAGGCAGGAATAAAGAGGAAAGCCACACTGAGAAATGATGTCTGGCAGTGACAGAGAGATATTGCAGTAAGGAGGCTCCAAAGCCAACATGGTGCTATTTTTGCTTCCTGCTCTGTGTAAGACCTGACTTTCCCACAGGTGTGGCCGCAAGTCTTTGACTTCTGTCATCTTTACCAGAATACAAGCTTTACAGAAACTGAACACACCATGCACTCTGGCAAATGTGGTACTTCACCTAAGGTTGGATTCCTGACTGAACCTTCTCATAACCATTTGAACATGCTGGAGGTAAAAAACAAAACAGGGTGGAAATTTCATGAATTATAAGTTTTACAAGATTTCTGGTACCTTCTCAGGTTAGATAGAGCACAAAGGTCTTCCTCGGTATTTTGATGGTTTCCATACCAGGAGCAAGAAATGTAGAGATGCACAAATGTGAACACTACTAGAAACTAACGTATCCCCATATTTTACATTCCATTCAAATTTGGGGAAAATATATTTATTTATTTTGATTTAAATAATAAAAAGATGCTTATATAAGACTGTATGTGCATTAACACATAAATAATATTGCCACATAACTCCACCAGCATTAAAACATTCAGATAAGAATCTGGCCAGCCAACCATCTATAAAAGCCTCTTGTCTACCCATTCATAGTTATAGGAAGTTTATACCCTCAATGATTTCCAAAATCCCTATCAAATCAGTATTAGTGGGTTATTTTTATGTAAATCACTTCATCCCGATTATAAGGCTAAAACCCTTTCATTTTTGTTTCTGTTCAGGTAATTAATTTTTGGTATTATAAATATGTTTTAACAATTAGCACCATTTATTTTTTTTAAATAAAAATATTTGTCCCTCATTCTTTCCAGGAAAAAATGGACTAAATTCAGCAACAGGCCATGTGCTCTAATCATATACATGGCCTGATTCTACTTTTACTTCCTTGCTTCATATAGGTTTTGTAATTCTGCTGACTTCAATATTCTCTATGACATAAACGGGAGATGTCTCAAGCCCCATGTATGACGGAAACACTGGGAATTCTTTGTGTGTTCATATGTATGGCGGTGTATTGAACAACAAAGGGCCAGATTCACAGTTGCTTAGGGGAGGTGAAGGCCCTCTAGCCAAGATTCTCTTCTGTCCTGTGCAGAAGACTGCTATACCAGAATTGCATCTCCTCTGCAGGAGCCCTCAGCTCAGAGGGCATTCTTGGGAGGTATCCGAAGCCAACACGTGGTGTGGCCAACACATTTTTACAGCTCAGCAATCCTGTGCCCCTGCAGTGAGCCATACAGGCCACTACACCTGAAGCACAAAGTCTGTCAGCCGTTAGGACTGCCATCATCTGTACACAATTATTTTCTGTGAATAATAAAGAAGGCCTGTCTTTTTTTTTTCTTTTTTCTTTTAATATGGATTTTTAACTCTAGAAATACCAGGGATGTCAACTCTGGTCTTACCTTGTTTCACTGGAGAACTTTCTGAGGGTTTCAGAGATGTGTATTGTTAGATCTCATGACCTACTTATCGTGGGATTTGAATCCTTGACAGACTTCCTTTCTCCAAAATATTAGGCAAAAACAAAAACACACACAATCCTTCCCCCCCACACTCCACAAGGAGAATTTTAAACAGTCTGACTAAAAATCCCTTCCTTCCTCAAGAACTCAACTTTCACCTCCTTGTCTTTTGCGATGTCATCACTTCACTAATTCTCCAGTCATCATAAAGTCTTTCAGGACACAAGGCCTGATTTTTTCCTAATATAAATAAAAACATGCAGGAGAAAAAGAAAACCCTTAAGAAAATAAAACTGAAAGTTTTCCAGACCTTCTCTATACATCATTATGAATTAAAAAAAAAGAACAAAAGGCCCTCACCCGCTTTTTTTTCTCACTTGCAACCACCATCAAGTATCAGTTGACAGGTAGAGTGGATATTTAATGGACGTTAGAAGAAAAATTGTACTTGAAACCTTGGAAATGTTTAAAATGTTCACTAAAGACCGGGATTGTCTATCACAAGTAGAGTCCTCCATTTCCACTGTATTTAATATGAAGAGAAAATAAAACATTACCAGAGGGGGTTAATTGATTGTGGGGCAGGGGGGAGAATCTATACTTGCTGATCTAGGAAGAACTAGGGGATAAAAAATTTGGAAAATAGAATTAGTGCTGTGTTAGCACATACTATATTACAGACTGCAAAATAAAATGTAATCTCCAATTTCTCATCTCTCCAACTGATCTTGGACCAAGGAAAGCAGAGTGCATTTCAGAAATGATCATAATAGTTATTATGTTGCATGGTAAGGACAGGTGAACTTGTCTGAACTTTGAACTCACTCAAACATAATGTGTTTGACTCCATTAAACATGAGTAGATGCATATTCCATTTAAGAGAAGACTGAAAAAAAACCCCAGGGGTTGGAGAGAACCAGTGAGAGCAGTACTGCCATAAAAAAACCCTGCTATTTAAAAAAAACCCAAACAACCATGAGTCAGGCCCCCAAAATAATGAGATAAGCTTACAAATCAAGAGATGTTTTTAAAATTAATATATTTGGGGTTCTTTTCATTTGCCTTCTGTTTTTTGAGCCTTTAGGGTGCAGCATTCAGATCACATTTTCAGACTTTTCTCCATCACCATGAGATCAAAAAACTTACTTTTTTATGTAAATGAAAGCTGAGTTTCTCACGTAATCACACATCTCAGAAAGGTGGGACTTTAAATAAATCCTCAGATATCACAAGACTTTCAATAAAATCACAAGAATTGGCAACCATAAGAGAGGCTGAAAAGGAACAGACTAGAGAAGAAGGAACAGAATAATTCTTTTAAAAAATATTTTACACGCATGAACATACACCCAATCTAGCTTTTTTGAGGCAGGGGGTGGAAGGCAGGAAATGTTCTACCACTTAATATGCAGCAGATGCTTCTCTTTAGCTAAAAAAAAATTAAAAATGAAATTACCCCCACCCCCATCCTTCAAATATTGATGTCAATTACTGGAAAAGAGATTTGTGGAGTTGAACAAGACTCTGGAACCCAAAGTTTGAGAAGATTTTTAAACCTCACATGCCAACCTCATCCCAACTATGCTGCTTCCAGCACTGGGGGGAAAAAATGGTATTCTAATCTAATTTTTAAATGTGACTTTTAAAAGGGACTGATATTCCATAATCACTGGTCACTTTTGAAAACATAGGCCTTTATATTACATGCAGGCCTCTATGAAACTAGGTTTCTTTTGTTACATTACGGAAGAAGAGAGTACTAGTTTTTTGGGCCAAATTGTGTTATCATGCATGCTGGTTGCCACATTGCGGCCACTAGAGTTATTCCAAATTTACACTGGCATAAGGCAGTACAGAATTTGGTCTTTACCAGCTACTTTTCAAAACAAAACCCACAAAAAAAAGAGAGAGCATTTCTAAAGCCCAGACAACGTTTGAGGAAAAATGTAATGGCAAATATTGCCATAAGTCAAAAACCACAATTTTAACTGCATATAGTAAAAGTGAAAGAGCCTTAAAAACCAGTCAAAGCAAAATGTTAATTCTAATTGTTCTATTCAGTTGTCCTTGATTTGTGATAGGTTTGTTATTATGCAGATTTCCTACCTGCCATGTTCCATGGGGGATTTACCAAGTGAAGTTATGCAGATGATTCCCCTTGCATCTCACATCTTTATTCCTAATTATGTTGGCCCTGCGTTCACTCAGGGTAATGTTACAGTTGTCCCCAAGTGTACTTGATTTGTGACCAGTGACAAACTAAATCATATAGTCTGTGCAGAAAATTTAAAAAAATCATAAATCTGTAAATCCCGACATGCTGAAAAACAGGGCTGCGTTTGCTTATTCCTGCCAGCAGATGTTTATCCTTTTATTGACATTGTTCCATGACATTCCTTAACCCCTTTTTGATTTTCTTGTTCTGTCTTTAGAATTTAACTGTTCAATAATTCCACCTGGACTATATGTTTCCTAAGAAAAATGTACTTGTACAGTTATTTGCATGCTGCAGTCCATTGGCTGAAACCAGAGATTCAAACAGTGATGGTTATATGGATGGACACTATTGTATTCTATGGTATTTATATTGCATGTGGATGTTCTGCCTATGAAAATACAGAGCTGGCTAACGCTTCACAGTGGATGGAAGATTACCTAGATGTTGGGTGTCTTGAGAAGCCACCATACCCACATCTGCAGTCTTGAGTGGTGTGACAGATAGGCAGGCAGGCTAAGGAATCATTGTGAATAGTGGGACGGGAGCAGAGAACTCAAACCAGGTAGCCAGGAGGACAAGGACTCATGGTGTGTATCTAGGTTTCCAAACCCAGACCTTCACCGGTGATTGCAGTCACTGGGCACTTGCTCTCAAAAATTGAGGGAACAAAAGAGCCTGATTGCCAATGGAGTCTGTTACCAATGTCTGTGCAGTGCATACAGTATTAATGGATTCTGCCCCAAGTTCGAGTGTGATTATTCAGAATTTGTGCCTCTGCTATTGTATCAATGGATAAGGCTCTCCGGATCTTTGTGATCTCTGTCCATACAGGTTTGGAATCCAGGCTATACTGCACATTCACTGCAGTATATTACTTGCTTGGTAACACAAGTAATTCTGCAACTGATCATGCATCTCTGCACTGGCTATCAGGCATGAGGATTCCAATCCCAAGGTCACATACTGTCTCTTCAGTTTTATGCTTTATCTGTTTTCCACTGCCTTCGGAAGCTAATGCCAGTGTCATTGGGATAAAGGCTCTTAGAAAGCTACCACCTGTCAGAAGGTTTTGTGTATCTCTGTTATACAGGCCCATTGGGAATCTAAAGGAGTGGTCCAGAGGTCTGCTTTTCTTTAATGACAATGGTGGGGAGTGGGTGAGAAGGAAACAGCCATCAGGAGATAGCTGGGCAGAGTTGCTACCTCCTTCCCTGTAGTTATGGATAGGGAGAAGGCAGAAGTGGTGTCAGGATGCAGACAAGGATAGCAGCTGGTGGAACTTGTTCTTAATAAAAGGAGCTGCTGTGCTCAAAATAAAGATGGTAGAGAGATGCAGGGGAAATGCTTACTTGGGTGGATGGTTCAAAGCCCTGGGGCTTCTTTGCGGGGAGGAGAAAGGTTCAGATATGAGTCCATTTTTGTTTGTTTGTTTCATGCCTAGAGTTGAGTCTGCTGAGAACTAATTAAATAATTAAAATCCCTGGAGTGAGGTGGTCCAGTGAACAAAGGACTAGATAGGGACTCCTAAGACCTGGGTTCTGTTTGCAGCTGTCACTGATCAGCTGTGTGACCCTGGCCAAGTCACTTAACTTCTATGTGCCTTTGTTCCCCCCCTCTCCTGTGCTGTCGATTTAAATTTGGCAAGTCAAGGACTGTCTTTTACGGTGAGATTGTTCAGTGCATAACATAGTGGACTCCTGATCTCAGTTGGGGTCTCTACATGCTACTGTAATACAAATAAAAAATAATGAAAAAAGGATTTGTTTTAATTGTTGAACCCACTACCAAAAATGTAGTATATTTCTCACAATTTGTTCTAGCACAAATCTTGGCCCTTCCACAAGAATTACTTGGGGCTATCTGGATAGGGCTAATCATAAAACAGAAATAACAAATTAAAAAAACCCAATTAGAAGGAACTGAGGAGCAAAGTGGCAGAAGAAAAGGCAGAGAGAAGAGGAGAAGTTAGACTGCTTGTTTAGTATGGGTCTGACTGCAAAAATTACAAATAATGCAGGTCCCATGACTGAGAATCTGAATCCAACCACTGTCTGTCTCATGTGACTTGGAAATCATCCTTTAACCCAGTGTTGATGTGTGGGGTTCCCAAAAACAGAATTACTTATTGCTTTGTTTTCAACTATTATTGTGAAACATTTGCCTTCCTGAATAGGGACAGCATTCAAGGGCTTTTCTTTTTTAAAAAAAATCTGGCTTGTCCCATCTGTAACCATCTACCTGAAAAGTCAGCGCACATTTTAATAAATGTCACTGCACATCCATGCATGGATTTTAGGCCTCCATGTGCTATATGAAGTGTTCTGAAGAATAGTCCCTTTAGCCTCACTTCAGCAATTGCTGCAAAAATCTTCAAATATAGACACTGAATAGGCTTGTTCATTGCAACATGATGATTTTTGAATCGGTTCCTGGCTTTTTCAAAGCCCCTGTTCTGATGTAGAATACCTATAACACGGTACAGACCCGGTTTATTTGAAGTCTGCTAAAAAGAAATGGTAATTAAACTACCACAAACATAATGTCACTGTGACAATTAATAGTCAAACAGAATCAGCTGAGAAAGCAGGTCTGATTTCATGCTGACTGCAGCTCCCACCTATTACTGACCACAATAACCTTTTTGGGAAAAGTCACTTCCATCAGTCAGGCCACTACAGGGCACTGGCCGCAAGGCAGCAAAACACTAGTTGGAATAATTCTTTACAGATGCCAGGAACCGGAAGTTTCAGGAGGAAAAATGAAAGCCATTCACTCTTCCAATGACACAGGCCTTTGATACCACAAAGTCATTTGGGCAGAGAGCTCCAAGGTCAGGAAGGCACGTAAAGATTGGTGATTAGAGAAATACTATATCAGCAAAGTGTGGCAAGCTATTAAAAGAAACTATAGCTTTTATGATTGTGTTGCTGAAGCTTCCCCAGGGCTATTTGTATTAGATATTGAGTTAAGCATAACTTATTTAGTCTCAGCATTCCAGAAAACATTTTGATGTCAGCTACTGCAGGAAAGTAAACACAGGGCGAAGGAGGAAACAGTACTGATCCCAAACAGATAAAAATATTATAATTTAATTTTCTGAACCCATGCATTTTAAAGCATTAAGAATGAGGAATTTTTAAAAGTCTCTTTTAACTTTTTTTTTTTTTAAAGGTGGGGGAAGGAGGAAAAGCTTTTAGTAATTTTGTTGGGTGGGGAAAGGGAGAAGAGAGAAACCAAGTTATGATTTATCATCAACTCATTAAACGTACATTAGAACCTGTCAATAAATTAATGCATTTTCTGTATGCAAGAATCTACTCTTGTCAAGGATTTTATGCACAGGTGTGGCTCTCTTCTAATTTTATATACTTGCATACACAAAGCATTTTTTTTATTCGTTTGTCCAGGGGATCTTCTGCATGTCTGTTGATGTGGATTTACCTATACTAAGTAAAAAAAGAAACCTCTAAAATGTGATTGTGGTTTGGTGGAGCATGCACTTGCATATGTATGAGGAAGAAAATCCTCCTTTTTGGATTGTGCTGGCAAACACTGATTGAACACTTTGTATGGTACTTAGACTCTAGAGAATAAGATGTAGCCCCTTACCATGTTGTGCACTAAATCTGGTTGCATTGACAGCACAGTATAGGGAGACTATCTAGCTCCATGACATCTGCTCATGCTGATACTCCCAGCTGTGCCACTCTTGCTACCACTATGTTTTCTGCTGTTGGTGCCACTGCAACTGCTCAGCTGGTGGTTATAAAATTCTGGATTGTATACGTAAGGCGGGAAAAGCTGGAACCCTAAAAGCCAGACATACCTTATGGTGAAGAATAGTCTCTCTCCAATACATTGGGGAAAGTGTTCAAGAGCAGTTTCCTTTTACATAGAGAGTGAGCTTGCAATGTTGACAAAGCTTTGCTTACTGGTTCTACAATTGTTAGTGCCACAAGTTAAAGCGTCCTGGAAATAGCTTGTTCACCTCAGTTTTGTGTACGATTTTTGGTAGCATTATGTTTACTTACTGGTGTCGCCTGCTCATGGGTGCCTCCCTTCTTTGCCTGTCTGTGAATTTACACACCCTCCCCAGGCACTTCACTGTAACCAGAAGTACAGGGTACAAATATTAATTTTGCTTCAAGGGCCAATTAGAGCCTGATCTTTGATGCTGAGTTCCTCCATTCTCATTCACCTCAATGGAAGATGAGCAATTTCAGCACTTTATATGGGATGCTCAGTGCCTCGCATGATCAGTACAGTGGTTTAGGGAAAATTGTTCTATTGTAACAGAGACCTCAGATTTTTGGATCACTACAGTCCTCATTCAAGACTGGGAAAGAATCCTCTCAGAAGAGGACATGTACTTTCCTGGGGGTCATTGTTGTTTTGGGCGTTGTTTTGGGTTTTTTGCTGTATACTTTGTTCCAGCTATTTATATAATTCCTCTCCAGTGGAAATATGATTATATGCAGCCAACAGCTCAATGATTAGTTCGCCCAGACAGAGGGTTGTATCCCACTTAGAAATGCAAATGCTTAGACTCCTGGTTATTAATATCTTTGTACAAGATTTAGCCAGCATATACATTTCTACTATACTCACTGGAAAGGTGCTGATTAATAAAAGGGCACCAATGAGAAACATTTTGAAACTGTATTATCCAATTTTAAATATTGTACCTATATTCTTGACATATTAAGTTAAACTGTATAATAATTTCTTGATTGTAAGTCCTTCACTTTTAAAATACACTGTACTGTACTTAATCACTAATAAAAAGGACATGAGAAAAGTATGGAACCTTTTAGTTAATTACAGGGTTTAAGTCCATTACTTTCAGCATGTGTAACTGGTGGGATTTTTGACTCAGTGGAGGTATATTTGAAATTGCTTATCTTGGAGAAGATAGGTAAATGTGAGTTTTTGGTTTTGAGCTAGGGAGATCAGCAGTTGGATGGCTTAACATAGAGAAAGCAGGAAAGTGTTTGTTTGACTCTGGAGCTAGAGTGAATTACTTTTGCTAAGTTTGAACTACAGCTGAAGGATTTTCCAAGCGGTTGACAGGACATAGTTAAGTGAAGTTCTGTTGTATTGGAATTAGTAATGTTAAAGTGCATTTTGGGTTTGGGGAGTTTGTGCATTTTATAGTAATCTGGGGCAGATAATATGTTCCCAGTTCCCCATTGTACAACTCACTTATCTACTCCGCATATGTTCATTGGTCTGCTTTAACTTACCCTGTGGCTGCATTTGCCTTCTGTGGGTTGTCCTGCTGAGAATAGCTGCAGCTATTCCATTCCTCAACATGCCCCAGGTATGTCCCTTATTCTGGTGATCAAGAAGGACCTGGCAGACAGCCATTCTGGGGAGCTTCACTGTCCTGGTGATATTTGCCAGAGACCAAATCTGGGGCATATTTTAGTTCAGGTTTTTTACTGCCGTGTTACACACTAACAGTCAAGTCAGCACAGTGTGTGACTTACAAATGGTATTGTCTTCATTTCTGCTCTGATTTTTGTAGGCCCCTTACACTCTCCCCTTTTCTTCTTTCATTCCTAGTGTAGACATAGCCTAGGCTACACGCTCTGGGAGAAGCTAGACTGGTAGCTTCAGCTTCAGGCTGCTGCCTGTGGGCACCTGTATCCAAGGTACCAGAACGTGGTTAATTCAGTATTTGAGGGCTATACTTCATGCCACTCTTTTCCCTTTAGGCAAAACTAACTACAGTTCAAGTGAAGGAAAAATCTGCACCAAAGTTGTAAAAGAAAAGGGAAAAAATAGTCATGTATTTCATGTTAACATTCTTTAAATAGGAAATAAATTCTCCTTTACTGTTGAAAGATACTTGCCTTTGAAGATAAAATGCCATTTGCAAAAACTGTAAGGCTCTCTCTAATGTAGCTTTCATTATCTTCTGTGTTCCTCTCTGTCTGAAAACCAAATGACTGATGTCAAGATCAAGGGAGTCAATCAAAGCAGATACACTCCAGGACCTGACCAGGAAATAAATCACTCTTGCCCCTATCCAAAGTAGATACTCACTAAAGGGGAGAGGTTTACGTGTTCACTATCCTGCTGGGGGAGGCCAACTTTCTCAGTCAGTCACCATGGAGGACCCCCTCATTCATTAAACCAATCAGGGTGCTTAGTATCACTTATCAAATAGGCTAATCAAAGTTTGAGATAAACCAGCTCTTGACCACTTCTTGCCCTTTGAACACTCCAGGGCCACCTCCTACCCTTAGACTTTTATCTCATTAAAGTTAAATAGGGAAAATTAATCCATGGAAGAAAATGAGATAACAGCCACTGTAGCAGACCATCTTACAGACTGTTTGGCTTTCATCTATTGCTACCTGACAATTAACTCTTCAGCAGCACAGGAACCCTCATTCATTAGAGATGGATCTGGCCCTTAATGCATCTATTGTTCTGTTTGTCTTTAACTCTGCTTCATTTGTTTCATTTATTGCTCCTCACTGTAGTTCTTTAGACTTGTGATAGGTGCGGGTGAATTAAAAAGTTCATCATTTATTCCGTGTTTCTCAAGCTTGATTTAGTGCTGTTTTCACTTACAAAATACAAAAGTGAAAACTGTAATTTATTACAGTACTAGCAATTCAAGATGTTTTGCTTGGATTCTGTGCTTGCAGTTGGTTACCAACATTCCAGCCTCTCTTGCTTTTGTTGGCTACTAGTTTATTGCCCTCAATTTCATTCTCTCAATCTGCATTTAAAAAACAATTTAACACTTTGATTTTGTTTGAAAAAAATAGTGGTGTGTTCCTTTTGCTAATACATTCCAAATTTTGTACTGTGTGATTGGTTGTTTTGGGTTTTTTTTTAAAGCCATTAGGACTCTGATGACTCTAAACTCAAAAGGACCTTCTTCCCCATGAGCAGTTTAATTTTTCATCTGCTCAAATTTTTAAGCACAGTGAATATCAGAAGTGGGTTCACTCCAGTAACACAGCAGTAGTCGGTTGCATTGCCAACAAAGACACCTGCATTTTATAGAGAACTTGGGAGTCCCAGCGACTGTACTTAATTCTCTAGGAAAAGAGTGCAGGCCATGCTGCTCTGACAGCAACACCTGCTGGACACTACACGGTGGTGTCCTGGTACTGACTGGCTTTGAAGGAGGCTTTCCCAGTGGAAGTTTAGTGTAAGTGAAACAAACAGCAAGGAAGCGGTATTTAACTTTCAAGATCTAAATACACTCTCTCACTTCCAAAACATGACAGATTTGTATTTCCAACATCTTTAACAGGAAACATTAGATTATAAAATCTGTGGGCCAAATACAGAAATCATGCATAATTCTTCCTTACACTCAGACTTTCTTATACCCATTGTATCCCGTGATAAACTATCTAAGTAGTGTCATTTACAGGCTGGGGAGCCCAAAGTGTGAATTAAAGTAGCCCCTCCTCCCCCCCACACACACACCCATACCCATCTGTGACACAATAGCTAGTGGCAGTGCTTAAATTCCTGACAAAGCAATCTTTAACATTGCTTTGGTGTGTGTAAATGTGTGTGTGTATTTTATTTATTTATATATATATATATATATATATATATATATATATATATATATATATATATATACATGCAATTCCCAACACTTCTTAGAGGGCACTATAGAATACAATTAATTACTTACAAATGTCAGTTGTAAAGAATAATAAGGCTTGATCCTACTCCCATTCAAGTCGATGGGAAATCTCCCACTGAATGAAATGCCTACATTTTAGAGAGATGCCAAAACCAAGCCCCTGTGCATGGAGCTACTCCAAACTTTGGGAGAATCTGAATCCAGTCAATAGCTGAACTAATATCTGGCCCTGCCGCCTATAATGACCTGAATCAACCCCCCAGATCTGAATGCCATCAAATGTCATAATGGTGGCCTGCAATTTTCTGACAGGCGTTTAGTTAAGGAAACAACATTGTTGAGACTTTTATGGGTGAAAAGTTAATTCAATCTTCATAGCCATGAATTATTTCCTCTATAAACCTTTTGGTCTATAAGACACTTGATAAGGGTTGAGAAGGAGCTGAGGCCAGCAGTGAGCGAAGTATGGTTTACCTCCCAACATCCCCACCCCTGAAGTGGTGTAGCAACAAGTTTCCTCTATTTGTAGAATTCCTCCTAAAGTGCTCATTTGAATGATGCAGCTCCACTCCACAAAAGACCTGTATCCTGAAGGCACAGTTAAGCTCTTAGATGCTATTTAGTACCCACTGTAGTGGTTTGCAATGTGGACAACTGTCCACTACAAACTAGATAAACTACTAACTAGAAAACATACCACAGAGAACAATTCTGCACTGGCAGGGGGATAATTTCTATGCATTCATTTTATATAGGCCTCTGAACAGTTGGGTTATAATGGATCGTGGTCACGATGCACAAGAGACAGATTTGAACCAGTGATGCAAAGGTGAAAGGTTCTTTATCCAATTACCAACCCCCTCAGACATGCAGTTCCTCGTATAGTTTTTATTTCAATAACTAAATACCATTAACATTCATAGGCTACACAGTAATATTTTCAATGGTCCTGATTCCTCATTAGTTCAAAAGGAAAGTGAAATTCAGTCTTGCACTAGACCTCTAAAACTTGGATGGAACTTCTATTCCAAACAATGGAACCTCATTGACATTTAATAGTACCATTGTTCCTTATTTAAATGGAGGGGAATAATAATAAAAGCAAAGCAAGGGCTGGATTAGGATGAAATGTACTTAGAAATATCTAAGGAAAAGAGGTACTGTACTAATGAAACACATTATGCACCAGTCCTTTGCTGCTATTCCTGCTGTCTCCTGTGACTGATAATGGAAAAGAGTTCTTCTGTCTTTCTTTCTGGCCATTCTAAATCATCTACTATAATGCCACGAAGGATGAGAGCCCTGAATTCCATCCATCATCCAAAAGTTAATGCTGACTTGATCATGATACTGGTAAGCATGTGTAAAGTATTTCAGGGAATATAAACTTACACAGAATAAGGCTGGGAAGACATAAAATCTTCATCTTCTGTTGAAAGATAAATTTGGAAATAACAAAAAAATAATTTATGTTAAATAGCAGTTGGAGGTCAGTATTCATGTTAGAGGTGGTCTAGTTCTTTTTTTTTTTTTCCCCTTTACCTACAAGCCAAATATCACTAAGCCAGAAACCACCAACCAGCACAGTCTCACAGTAACAAGATATTAATAGCCCATGGAAAAATCAACATATAATTTTATATTATGCTACTTACTACAGTCCCTGTATTTTTCGTTCTGAACTAACTGTAATACCAGAAAAGGCAACAAAGTGACATACACAAATCTGTGCACACTTTATTTTTTAATATGTTTAAAATACTTTAGGGACTTCCTTGTGTAGTTTTAATAGCACCCCTTACTTCATCCCTCAGATTACAGAGGGCTGTGGAATTTTCTGATTTAAAAAAAACGCACCTCGTCCTCCAATGTTCAGAGAAATATGAAGTAAGCTTGAGAGTGTATAAAATGATTCTGATTTTCTGCCATGTCCCATACCTCCTGAGGGGACTGTGTATGGACCCCCCTTTCTCACTGCCTCCGTCATTAATTATATGAGATTTATTCACCCATAAAACTGAGCTGATGCACATGTAAGTATTAAGTAAATACACATGTGTTTTCATTGCATGGCAAAGAACATTTGCATTTTATTCTGGGCCCTTTAGGAAGTGACCCACATACATATAGGCATGTAGCTATGTCCATAATAGGTGCCTAAAACACATTAGTGGTTTTACTTTAACCATAAAATGACTGTAGAGAGGTTTGTACATATGGAAATGGCTAACAAACTGAACTTGTTTAAACCACCACCCTCACATAAAAGATACCTAACTTATCCACCTTCCTTACTACCATTAGGGTTCTATCATTTTCCAGAAGAACTTTTGCTGTTTTGTTCCCATGGGCAGATCATGCAGTACCAATAACTTGAAGTGTCCTGTTGCCACATCCGCTAGTGGGGATTATGAGGACTAAGCCTCACGCATTGTGCTAAACATTCACCCCATGTGCCACAAAAGTTGATCAAAAACATAGTTCTTGTTTTCTTTAAACTTTTAAATCAGAGCAGGCACTTGGTGTCTTTTGTTGCTGAAATCAAGTGAAAATAAAGGACAGCTACAGAATAATTTGATCTCATTCATTCAATGCTAAATAGCAATAAGCTTTTGGCTTGCCTGTCTCCCGTCCCTAAAGAGACATGCACATTGATCCCTAGACTTTCAACCAGTGCCTTTGAACGGTCTATGCTTCGCAAGAATTCGAGCTAGATATGAAGTGCAAAGGTGCTTCTCAGTCAGGAGTGTCAGAGAAGTAGAGAGCGTGCTAAGCGAGAGAGAGGGAATACAGACACATTCTTTCTGAAGACTCACCTCCAGCAATAAAAAAGAAAGCCCAAATGGGGGAGTCCATTAAGCAAATGATTTACAGGATAAGATGTTACATGTATAACTCCATTCTCACAGGCAAGACAAGAGTCACAGTCAAAGTTCAAAGATTCAGCTCTAGGTCAGAGCAGAAATGTCAGGTCTTTCTAAGAACGGTAAGTCTTATTTCAGTTATGCTGAAGAGTTCAAGGTACTTTCAAAGCTACATTGATCGGAATTGCACCCTAGATCCATGATTTTATGCAATATTTTGCCTCTGTTATATTCTCATGCTAAAAATTCACTTTGAAACCAGAATAGGCAGTTGGGGAAATATTGGGTTAATCTACTCCACAGGAATTCTCACTGGTCATCACAATGGAGTGCGGTCCTGCTGAAAGGATTTAAAAGTAAGCAACAATATTGGAAAGTAAGTCAAACCAGCAGAGTTGTTTCTAAAGCTCAGGACTCTATCCAAACATACTATCCCCTCTTCTCAAGCAGCCTTGTCTTCAAAAACAGGTCCTGTTGGGTCTTTAAACTACCATGATTTGGTGGCAATAAAGCTTTTTTTTAAGGTGATAAATCACACAAGTGCCTTATGAATTGATCTACTTCACACCATCATGGAACCTGTTGTCCTATTTTTTCTGCATATCCAAGTATTTCATTCGGTTCTTTCTCTAAAACACGGAGGATTTGGATTTCTCCCTCTCCCCAGATAGTTATCGTTGGCCATCACATCAAAAGACTTCTTTTAGTGAACTCTAGCCACAAAACAAATACACCAACCAAACCAAAGGTGCTCTGTTTGAATCACAGCCCCATTTGGCAACCCATTCCTCTCATACCATTATACCCAGTGCAAACTATAAATCTTTCATCTTGCTACCTTAAGTGTGTAAAACTAGTTATTATAATTTTAGTAAAACGATCAGCTGCTAGAAACAGATTGTACTGAAGGTGTAATATTTCACAGGGTTAGACTCATATGGTTTTTTCACTTTCCCAAAATGCTTAGAATGATGTTCTCCAGTAAATTTCAAACTTATACTTTGTAGATCTACTGCTAAATTCATTTCTTTGTTAAATTGGTGTATTCTTTCTCCTCATGCCCCTTTCTTTTGACAGCCTATGTTTTTTCTCTGTAGCAATTCTTGTTGACCTCAGTGACATAGCTTAGTATCCGCATGCTATGAGCAACCACAACTTTCTGCTTTAGGAAAGACCACCACTGTCACTACCATAGGTGAGATACAGATTTGTAAACTCTGAACCAAATTCAGGTCCTAATCACAGCAGACTCCCATTGAAAGTATTCATTCAATGCCAGAATTGAATTTGGCCCAGGACCTGTTTCCCCAGGTGTAAACTGAATTCTTCATGATACTGGAGGGAAAGAAATGGCAGGAAAGAGAAGATCTGCTCAGAAGAACTCCTCGTATGATTTCCTGAAAAGTGAGGGAGTTAAGCTGTACTACCCAGAAACTTCCTTGGCATCTGTATCACCAGACAGCAAACTCCTTCCTTCCTTAATTGATGGACTTTGGGTCCAAAGTCAGTGCTGAGGCTCAGTGTACCACTACTGCCTCTCTGCCACTCACTTATGCATGCTACAGTTTGTAGCAGAACCTGGAGTGCTCGAAATCCTAGAGCATAGCAATTGCACTAGAAAAGGGTTTGGGTAGCAGAGGTTGCAGTGGGACGGACCTGTCAAAATAATGATCATCCAAGCACTAGTGGCAGAAGCTCAGGATACTAAGACTGGTTCAGATACAGTGCTTGTGGTAGGAAACTCTGTACTAATTATTCCCAGTGGTTAGATTGGTGATAATTTTGGAGAAAGTTACTTGCCCATTCAGGGCCTGATGCAAAGCTCATTGATTTCAGTATCCCTTTGAGGATAACTGAAGATGAATGGAATATGCTACTGCTTTACAGAGGAGTGGTTAGGAATAAAAGAAAGTGAAAATCATGACTGGCGCATGGATGAAAGACCACAGCTAAAGAACAAAATTAAAAAGTTAGTATTTACTGACCGTTACCACGGTTGTCCCTTGTGCTGCACCATAATTCTTGGTAAAAGCCAACTTGGTAATGGTAACACCACTGTATATGTGGAAAGTTTTCTTAATCCTCTAACATGTTTATGTTTACAAATGCCTTGTTTTCATTTTCAGTGTGGTAAAAAGCTGGCTATATTTATTATGCACCTTGAGTCTTCTTCAGACTGAGCTTTTATACTGAGTGACCCAAGTTCTGCTCTCATGTTGTACAGTGGGGGAAAATTGGAGTAACTCCACTGATTTTAGTGGGTTATGCTGGAAGGGATACTCACTCCCATCTGATCCATCCAGGCGAGAACTCCTTCAGCACAGAAACTGCGTAAAATAGCCGTCAAGTCTTAAAATGCCCCTTCCACAAGCTTCAGGGTAGGAGATATATTGAGGCTGGTGCCATTGGCTGCAGGGGCTGGGCCTGGAGTGGGAGGCATCAGGCTTGCAAAAGACTCCACTACAGTGATTTTGCATGGCCCTGCCCCTATAGGCAGTTTGGCTTGAGCTAAATAACATAGGTTACATTAAAAACGAGAATCCTGTAGCAACTTAAAGACTAACAAATTTCTGCAGGCATAAGCTTTCGTGGGCTGCAACCCACTTCGCCAGATGCAGTAGGTTACATTGTGGGCTGTTTTGGCCCATGCAGCAGTGCAGAATTGGGAGGATACAAAGGTGGCTTAAAGCTGCCTTAGCCTTTTCCCTCTTGGGCTGTGTCTATCAGGTGCTGCACAAAAACTCACGCAGTATGCAGACACAGTGTAAATGAGCGTAGGCTTTGTCCCTACTATATGTACTACATGCACAAACACACTCAGAGGAGACTTTCACAGAAATGCATGCCAGCAGATTCCAAGTCTGAAGATTTGTGGCTTCCCATGACCATTTTATTTTAGTGTTCTCCAGCTAACCTTCCTCGAGCTTGTGGTGAGCCACAAAGAGGGTGGAGATTTGCTTCCCCTCCATAAACAACCTTCAAAGGGAGGTTCAATCACATTGCATTAAAAAATAAAAATTGTAAGAACTCCGAGAAAGAAAAGCAACCCTCCCAGCCATTCTGTATAAAGCAAACTACACAAGAAACATTTTACAGAAGAAACCAAAGTCTGAAAAAAATAATTACATTTGTTTAGACTAAACATGAGTTTAATAAAATACCAGAACTAGTGGCTCATTTATTATTCTTCCACCCTGATGTCTAATTTTTATTCAAATCTATGTTCAAATTAGTCTAGCCAAATCTTCCATTAGATTCACAACTTCCAGTGAGTTTACCTAATGTGATTGCACATGCATAAGAGTATAGAGTGCCTTTAATGATTTACGTTTGATACTGGGTAAATTTTTCAAAAAGTACCCAAGTCCCATTTTCCAGAGGGACTTAGGGCCAGATTCTTTCAAGGCATTCAGGTGCCTAAAGATGAAGATATACCAGGTGGGATTTTCAAAAGTGCCTGACACCTAACTCCCACTGATTTCAGCTCGCTCCCATAAGAGCTGTTGAAAATTCTAGTCTGTATCTAGATCCAGTTGAAGCATTGGTTGAAAATAAATTACCAGATGAATTTAGCCTTTTTTCTGTTTTCAGATAATTTAAGAACATACTTTTACTTTGACAAATCTATTGACTGTTCGTAAATATTCAACAACTACTTTTTCAAACCAATTTCAGCCTATGAGTGTTTTGTGAACCGTTCACTTAAACTTGTCATTATTCGTGGTGTATAATTGTCCACATAAATCACAATATTGATTCTGTTCCCTGCTTAGATGGCGGAAACATTTGAAACAGAATAATGAAGAGTAAAAAATAAATGCCCTTATATGTAGGATGTTCTTGTTCATATACAAAAATGGATCTTCATCCAGCCATTCCTCCACATGCTAGTGTTTTAAAAATAACAACATCCATTTGTGAGACTGTTCACAAGCAACAACAAAAAAAAAAAAAAGAGGCCCAAGGTGGGGACAATGTTCACCAACACTGCTTCAACAGTAATAAACTACCTCTGCTTACAATTTATAGCTTAAGAAATCTAGCCCAAAGTCATTACAAATTCATCCCACCGTCCACCTCAGGATTACTTAAATAAGAATGGAAGTTAACAGACATTTCAAGCTTATCCTTTATGGGCCAAATTCTGTTGTCAAACTGGTGTGCAAGACCACTACTGTGGACTTACACTGGTGTAGCAGAATTAAGCCCCATATGACATGAATTAAGGCTGTGAATAAGTATTACCAATCCTTCATCAGAACTACAATAAATATACGACATCAACCAAGTGATAGAACTAAAGGAGCAGAACTGGTGCCATTAATGAACGATGGTGTCTTAAGGTCATCCAGCAAGTTGCTAAGGGCTTTAGCATGTCTCTTTAAGGCACATCCGTCTGAAAATAGCATAAAAGCAGCAATATGTTATTTACTGATCAAGTAGAGATCATAGTGGCTCCATGATGCAGAACTGGCTTAAATTTGTGTGGTTCTCCCTACAGCCATGAAGCACTTCTGCAGGCGAGTGAAAGAACCATCACTAAGGCTCATAGTATTCCTACAGCTAATCAACTTCTCCTCCTTGTCAGAGGTGGAGTCCATGGCTCCTCCCTGGAGGTACTAGGGGATGTTAGGAAAGTTCTGAACATGCCCATTGCCTCTATAAACTAATGGAGAAGGCCGGTTTCCAACAATTTACAAGGTGCTTCACATTCCTAAAATACCCACTTTGGAGTCTCAGACCTCTTGATTTAGAACTTTTAGGCAGTCGGCCTGTGGTGGACAAGCAGGAAGAGGGAGAAAGACCACATCTCATCCTGCACAAATGCTGCCATTTATTTTTAGGTCTACAGTCCTTTCTGCAACCTAGTCTAAGAACCCCTCAGCATAGGTTTTCAGGGGGGAATAAACTCTAGACCATCAGCACTAAAAGCAGAAGCCTCTGCCACAAAAGCCTAAAAGAGTGTCTCTGTTGGCTTGCAGAGGTAGCATGGTCTTACCTTCTGTGGCCCAGCCACAAGAGGGGAACAAGCAACGCTGAAACAGTAGGTTACACTAGAATGAGACGCAAGAGAGGCAGTTGAAGTGGAGGGCTGCTTCCATGCAAACCCCCTTCCCTTCTGCAGCAAGCCATGATGCTCACAATAAATTGGTTGGTCGGACACTGGTTTGAGCAACAATAGGGGATTTACATAACCTGAATTAGCACATAATCAAGGGCCAGGATTTGAAACAGGGTGGCACTGTGTAACAGTCTGGTATGCAACATCGAGTTCTGATTACTAAACCAAAAATAATTATTTAACTTGCTCTTAGTATGGAAAATCAGACTTGTTAGTAGATGGATTAGAGATACGTTTTTAAATACAGGCATACCACACAGACCATTAAATAGAAGTAAACACATACATTGTAATTTCTAAATAGGTCAGATATTGAATGTGAAAACAGTGTAACACACTGATGGCCAAATTTTAAAAAGTCAGGCATTTTAGGCCACATGCAAAGATGTAAGCACAATTTCATACCTAGGTATTTATACAATTATGACAATTCCATAGACAGACCATGCATTTGCACAGATATAGCCAGTTATATGTCTAAATAGGCAGCTGAAGTGCAAGTGCCTGATTTACACATGCAGTCATTGTACTTGTGCAAACTAGTTAATAGTGCAAATGTAGGCACTTTATTTTCAAGTGGCCTTGAGCTCTTAGAGTTTTGAAAATCAGGCCCCAAATATCGGTCTCACTTGCTTACATGAAACTATACCCATATATCGCCAGGAAGGTTCTTTGTTTCCACTTTAAAACAAACAAAAAAACAACAAAAAAACAAAAAACCCAAAACACAGCAGGGACTCCACGGATATGCCTGACAGCATAACCGCATCTCTGACCTATTGCTCACAGATTTGTCAACTCTTGACTTGATTACTGTAACCCTTTCCTGCCTAGCCTCTCTGCCTCTATTCCCTATTCTTTCCGATATGATGCTGTAAAAGCAATGGTCTCTTCTGTCTCCCTCCCCAAGTCCCAGTTGCATCACCTCTCTCCTTAAAATCACTCCATTGTTTTCATTTCACTGAACCAAACTAAAGCTCCACACCATTACACCACAACACCCTACAAAGTCATGCATATTACAATCACATCTTTTTTTTTTATACAGAGGACTACATCCACACACAATCACTAGATCAATGTCTATGTATATGCACATACCTACACAAAGAGTGGATGCCATCGAAATGTACAATTGTCAGCACAATACCTCTAAACTGTTCTATTTGCAGTGACATAGTTTCATAGCATATCAATATGTGTTTCTAGGTGGATGGGAAAACAAAGACAAACACTTGTTTTAATATGTGGGAAGTGGTGTCATCTTGTGGTTAGTTCACAGACCTGAAAGTCAAGTAGATCATGAGCTCTTATTCAGAATGAGTTACTGACACTTTACTCTGTAAATTACTTTACTTTGTGACTTTGAAGAAACTAGTTTGATTTCATTAGTAAGCAAATTCTACCTGAATATGTGGAGACATAAGTGCAGTACCATACATGAATATACATGAAAGGGAACTCTGTAACTTAAACTGGCTACAAAGCTACTAATTGTTGCCCTCAATCACACTTAACTCATTCAGCTCTGAATAAAATGTAAACTAAAAAGGGTTTCCACACATAGTAGTTTCTGAAATTCACCTTGATTAAAGATGCTTCATAGAATTGACACTGACAGTTTGCTTTCTTTATTCTCTGTCAAAAGTCTCAAGTGTGTATTGCAGATGGTTTTCCTGTCTTAAATATTATTTAATAGCATTTACCATTTATGGCCTTATTTCAAGAAAGCACCTGAATTCAGGAAAGCACTGAAGCATGTGCTTAAATCTCCCTGAAGCCAATGGAACTTAAGCACATGCTTCAAGTTAAGCACTCAAATGCTTTCCTGAATTGCGGCTTATAATGTCAGTGGTGTGAAAAATAAAAGTCGCTTGTTCTGCTGTTGCATAAATGTCACTTTATCAGATCTAGGATTTACCCAATAGATTTCATATCATTTCTGAATTACTAAAGGGGTTTTAAAAAGTTAGCCTTTACCTGGCTACTTGTCTGATGACTTGAAGTGCAGTCACATTTAGTTTTGCTTTTATAATTTCATCTTTTAAAAATGAAAAAGAAAAGCTGAAAACTGCACCCACCAAAACATCTCAGACAAGAACTAAATGCATTATGATGGAACAGTTATACATACAACTTTTCCAGCTGCCCCACACTAACAGCCAAGTCTGAAATAACACAATGATACATGTCTTAAGTTTCTGCTAACAAAGCTTATTTCTGACCAGAAAGCTAGAGTATTCTTTTTTGTATATTAAACCTCCAAAAGTGACAGTTCTTCTTCATATCCTTACTATTTCCTTTTCAGCGCACCCAGGCCAAAATGTCATCTTTTTTGTAAAACAAAAAATCAAAGCCAAATGGTAAAAATGTAAAGTTTTGGTTAAACAAACAGTCAGTATTTCAGTGGTTTTATCTGCAGCCTCTAGAGCAGCTAAACAATGCCAAGATATTGTCCATCTCTTTGACAGACAAAGAGCCTCAGAGGTCCAGAATGACATGCCCGAGGCTGGCACGTGATTGGAGTAATTAAATTAAATAGCAGGAAACATGTTTTCCATATGCCATTGCCTGGCCACACACAAACTGTAACAGTAAATCTTTTATATTACACTGGTTGGGGGAAAAGTGTAACCATTTTAGAAGTGCAGGGTGCCCACAAAAATAATGTTAAAGTGAGAATAGCGGCTTGTTCTGCAAGCTCCCTGTCTTTGGTCATTGTCCTCAAATGTTAAGTCAGTTATTTATTTCTAAAAGAGCAGCTCAAACTGTTTGTGTGTGAAAACTCAGGAAGGTTCATTTAGACTTAAACTGAAAATAGCATAGATATGCAGGTTAAAGAAAAAAGAAATCTGCCCACTGAAGTCAAGGGAAATTTCAGGTATCGCCTGAACCAAGGTTTTAACACATTTCTGATGGCATTTTATCCTAATCCAGAGCTCAACAAATACTACTTTTTGTATGATGTGGACTTAAATTTTGTATTTTGTGACAACTTGCCTGAAGGATATAGCACATTTATCTACACCTCATTCGGGTAAAATCATGTGTTACTCTTGGTTTGACCCTGTTATTAGCACCAGCTAGAATGCTAGTTTAGAACTAATATCTAGGACTGGATCTAGGACTAGCTTTTAAATAGATGAGGATGCCAAATTAGATCACTGTACAAGTTTTTTGCATCACAGGACCAAGACTGAAAATGAGTGAAGAAGGACCTATTAATGAATGATTGTCACTGTGGTTTAAATGTCAAGTCACTGAGATTTTTAGGAGATGACTAACGGCAGGTAAACCATTTCCCATATATGATATGAACTGAATTATAAAGTGTTTTTAACATAACGAGAATTATGAATCTGGGAAAAGCCTACTTGGCGCATCAAGACCTGTCTTTTAAAATAATTTTAATGAAAGAAGAAAAATGTGCCAAATATCTTTTGGTTAAGTATTTATTGTAAACTTTTGCCATTATTTTTAGTCATTTCTGTTTACCTTATTTATTTTTTTAACCCAGAATGTGTTTCTGTAGCAATTGGTCATAGCCTCAGCAGATATTTGAAGAGGTTTAGATTTCAGGATGGGCACTGTATTAAAAAAGTGTTAGACTTAATAATTGATAATGATAAAATGAAATCCAGCTTGAAAAATAATAGTGTACATTTGTATTTCATAAATGGTATCAACCTCTTATCATCTCTGTTATACTCTTGGCTCCTCCTCTGGTTTTTATAATATGCACTCCAATTATTAAAATGAGATTTTAGATGTAACAAATATGGAGACTGAAACCAAAAATATTTTATCTCTGCTCCTTTAATCTTTTGTGTACTGATTATAATTTCAGTTACAGATTATAGACCAGGAAAATTCTTGTTTAACCATAAATCTAACATCATTAAAGGAGTCACAAATGATAGATATGCAACAATCAATTTGGCTGTCATGCTACAGTTGGTAGAAAATTTTTGAATTTTAGATTTTTTAAAACAAAAAATTCCTTGAGCTCCATCAACTGACTCTGAAAAAACTGAGTGAAAATGTGTGTTTTATTTTTTCAATCAGCTATAGAGCTGATCCCAACTATTAGATGTTTGGAAAAACAGTAAACAATAAAAATAAATCACAAAATTGTATTTAAAAAAAAAAACCCAGCTGTGATAAACAGTTCTCTAAACTATTATATATAGTAGGTAAACCTGGTATCCTCAGTCTTGATCTATTTCAGAGCTTCCCATTGAAGTGGTGAGGTTATGAGGAAGAAGCAGAGATGCTATAAATCAGTAGATACAGAGGGACAAAACCTACCATCTGCTTGGACAAGAGGGGACACAGACTTGGCTAGAGGAGGTGGAAGGTGCTGCTCCTGTAGCATATTCCTTTTTCCTGTCCCCTTTTCCTAAGTGGGTGCAACATGAGAATTTTTCCTGGAGAACTTGCGGGTGAGCTTGGAGATGGCAGCAGGTGCCATCATCCTCAGTTTACCTTCCCATAGAAGTCAGAACTACCCACTCAGGTATCTGTTACCTAATCTGTTGCTGCTTGAAGCAGCATTAACTAGGCTCTATGCTTGTAACCATTCCAGGGAGGGTTTCCCTTGGGCAACAGCACATGGCTTCCAATAACCATGCATCCAGGAAATAGAGGGCCTATGGAACACTGTGGTGGGTCTGATACAACGGAGGACCTGTGAGGATACATGAATTGTTCCACTTAAATCATAGCAGGAAGCCAGGAAGGGCTGGGAAAGTTTCTAGGTAGAAGCTCTTCAGAGAAACAGGGAAACACAGAATAGCTTTCTCCTTATTCTGATGAAGGTCATTGTTAGAAAGCAAATCTTCCTGTTATTATTGTGTTCTTTATCACCATAACTCTGAGGAACCCTTGCTGCTTTCTCTGAAGAACACTAAACCAGTTCCACAGTCAACACCCACAGTTGTCCAAAGGGACAGTTTGAAGAAAATTTTGAGGTGTTTCCATGCTGTTTTATCTCCCATTTGTAGGTAACTGTACAGGAGAGTGCCATTTAGTGCTGCTGTCAATATTTAGAAAAGGAGTTCCCTCAAAACCTTTCTCCCTATGGTTTTACCTCTCAAAATTGTATCAACCCTTTGGCCAGAGCGCACACTTCCCAGTCCGAATCCATCCAGTCATCCATCGCTGTCCCCCTGGCCAAATACTTCTTGACCCACCACATTTCCCCCAGAACAGCTGTTGTCAAAAGCTCCTCAAGAAGACTCCCCTACCTGACAGCTCTTCCTCA
Organism: Emydura macquarii macquarii; assembly: GCF_026122565.2. NCBI lineage: Eukaryota > Metazoa > Chordata > Testudines > Chelidae > Emydura > Emydura macquarii. The sequence continues at coordinate 22,159,557 of NW_027132559.1, forward strand.
CAGCAGCAGCAGTGGTGGTAGGCGGTTGTCTTGTGGCCTCTCTTTGCAGCGGTGGTGGAAGATGGATTGTACTATATCCTTTGGCTGTGGTGTGCGTGGTCAGATGGAGAGAAAGTCTTCTCTGGTGGTGGGCTCGGTGGCTGGCTTGGGAGTGAACACCTGCTAATTGATAAGCTACCAAAAAATATCTCCATGCATACCTGCCAACTGCTAATGTCTTGAATCCTTTTCAGATAAGTGTCAGGCCCCAACACTCGTTCTGGTGGGTGACCTTCTCTTTGCATAGACATATGAAGTTCATCTATACTCATCCTTCTTGACCCTTCTGAAACATTTGATGCCACTGATCAACAAAAACTCCTGTTCCTCCTGCAGATTGAATAGAATCAGCCTGAAATGGCTTGTGCCCTTCCTTTCAGACTGAGCCCAGAGCCCTTACCTGCAGAGTCCTACAAGGTTCAATCCTCTCATCCAAAACATTGCTGCAGTGGGTGAGTACATTGATATCAACTAGCTATACAAGTACATCAAATTTTAAGAGCACAGTTGCCCAGATTTCTCTATCCCTACCGGAAATCAGCACTAGCATGAACAGCAGCTGGCTAGAGCTGCACCCAGTAAAAGCTGACAGGCTACTACCAGGAAGACAGAAGGGCTTCAAAGAACTTGTTTCCTCTGTAACATGCCCACTTATTGATGGCACCGGTCAGTGCACAGCCTTCTCCAGTGAAGAACCAAACATCAATTTCCATCTGTGACTGGCCAGAGGATTTCACCTCATCCTATCAGATTCAGATCTTGCTACAGTGATCCATCTATCCATGACCTCTAGGACTGATTATTGCAATTCAAATCTAGGACCGAAATCATATGTTCTGAAATTATCCACGTAAGAACAAAATGCTATGATCTGTCTGCTTAGCAACACAGGATGTATGAATGCATCACTCATTGCTCTGGCATCCGACAGAAAAAGTCCAGTTTCAGTTCCTTGTCCTGATACGGAAAGTCCTTTGTGAACTGGAGCTAGCTACCTGACCAATTGTGCTTTCCCCAGGACAATGATCTTCTATGACAACTCCACTCCACTGGAACAGTGAAACTGCCAGTCAACAGTGGGAAATTTGAGAGTGCAGGAGAGAGAATCTTCACAGGAGCAGGATCTAGACTGTGGAATTCACTGCCAGAGGAGATGAGAATGAGCACTGGCCTCAGTGCATTGAGAGCAAGATACAAAAGTCATTTCTTTGACTAAACTTTCTCACCAATGACATTCATTCTCTCCCTCATACACCCCCACCCTTAAAGCAAAATACCTAAACTAACAAAGTTATTTCTTCTAAAGAGACATGATTATTTCTAAATACGCAAGTGGCACTCAAATGCTATGAGGGCGGGAGACCATATAAGCACATAATTAGAGACCATAGAGCAGTGGCTGGCTCAGTCCTAGAGAGGGTTGAAAGTTATAAGATGCAGAGTCATTTTGGGCAGGCTGCAAAGCAGTATTTTCCTGCCCCTAAATCCAAATGAAATGGATTCCGGTCCACCTTCACCTTATTTGGAAAAAGGCAAATATAGTGCCTATCTTCAAAAAAGGGAAGGAGGAGGATCCAGGGAACTATAGGCCGGTCAATCTCAGCTCAGTCCCCAGAAAAATCATGGAGCAGGTCCTCAAGGAATCCATTTTGAGGCACTTGGAAGAGAAGAAGGTGATCAGGAGCAGTCAGCATGGATTCACCAAGGGCAAGTCATGTCTGACCAACCTGATTGCCTTCTGTGAAGAGGTGACTGGCTCTGTGGATCTGGGGAAAGCACTGGCTGTGATATACCTTGACTTTAGCAAAGATTTTGATATGATCTCCCACAGTATTCTTATCAGCAAGTTAAAGACCTATGGGTTGGATGAATGGACTATAAGGTGAATAGAAAGCTGGCTGGATCATCGGGCTCAACGGGTAGTGATCAACAGCTCGATGTCTAGTTGACAAGCGGAGTGCCCCAGGGGTCGGTGCTGGGGCCAGTTTTGTTCAACATCTTCATTAATGATCTGGAGGACGGGGTGGATTGCACCCTCAGCAAGTTTGCAGGTGACAAGGTGTAAGTTGCGGGGAGTGGTAGATATGCTGAAGGGCAGAGATAGGATACAGAGTGACCTAGACAAATTAGAGGATTGGGCCAAAAGAAGCTGGAGATGAGTCAACAGTGTTCCTTTATTGCCAAGAAGGCTAATAGCATATTGGGCTGCATTAGTAGGAGCATTGCCAACAAATTGAGGGAAGTGATTAATTCCCCTCTATTCGGCACTGGTGAGGCCTCATTTGGAGTATTGTGTCCAGTTTTGGGGGGGGCCCTCTACTACAGAAAGAATGTGGACTAATTGGAAAGAGTCCAGCAGAGGGCAACAAAAGTGATTAGGGGGCTGGAGCACATGACTTATGAGGAAAGGCTAAGGTAACTAGGTTTGTTTAGCCTGCAGAAGAGAAGAATGAGAGGGGATTTGATAGCAGCCTTTAACTACCTGAAAGGGGGTTCCAGGGAGGATGGAAGTAGGTGGCTGTTTTCAGTGGTAGTAGATGGCAGAACTAAGAGCAATAGTCTTAAGTTGACACGGGGAAGGTCTAGGTTGGATATTAGGAAAAGCTTTTTCACTAAGAGAGTGGTGAAGCACCGGAATGGGTTACCTAGGGAGGTGGTGGAATCTCCATCCTTAGAGGTTTTTAAAGGTGCGGCTTGACAAAGCCCAGTCTGGGATGATTTAGTTGGGGTTGAGTCCTGCTTTGAGCAGGGGGTTGGAGTAGATGACCTCCTGAAGTCCCTTCTAACCCTAATCATCTATGATTCACACACCCAAGGGTTGATTTTGTGGGGTATATCTCAAATATAAAAAGCTTATTTTACATAAACCATATGGTGGTGTAGTGAACAGTATCCACCATCTCCAGCTGCAGCTGTAGTGTCCCACTGCTCTTCCTTTTAGCCTTAATAGTTTGTATTGGTTTTTAAGGCTCTCTTTGCAAAGAAAATCACTAGAACTTTAAAAAAAAGAATATAATGAAACCTTTGAGTCTCCTTTATGGGGTCCAATGGACAATTCTGTTAGCAAAGGGGTTGTGCAAGTTATTATAGTCCAAATTGTTTGCCTGAGGGGCATACGATGCAAATTATTCCTTAGAAATGAACAGATTTGAACTACTTGATGAAGTGAAATTTTCTTCTACTATCAAAAATACACTTAGATCTTCAATGCAATTTCTTTTGTATGGTCAGGAATTTCAACAGCTTTAAAAATATCCAGAGGGCAATCCATTACACTACTCCACAGGAGATAAAACTCAAGCATTTTTCCATTTTATGAGCCAAAAGGAAACGAACCAGATAAGAGAGTAGAAGAACTATAAGAGAATGTTAGATAAAATGCTAGAAAAGCAAAAGTAACTATCTTGAAAAGAGAAGGCGGTTTAGAGGGATTGCTGATGGGATAGTGAGTCTCATGTCTAAATCACTGTTTCAACCATGGATCAAGCCTGATCGTATCCAAAAGATGGTCCTGCTGGCTGCTCTTTGGTGGCGAATTGTGAAACGAGTTGGAGAATCAGCCTGGGTGCTAAGAGGTAAATAAAGAACTCAGCAGCATAATTAATGTTAACTGTCAACTTTACTGGTATTCAGAATGAACAGGCCTGAAGAGGCCCTAGAAGTGGTCCCTCCTAGTCAGGTCTGAGGTTCATCACAGAGCAGTTTGAGGAAACTCACCCTTTCAACTCTTCTCAGAGGCTAACAGGATCTCCTCCTGAAAACATACATTTCAAATGATAATGTTAGGAGTAAAAGAACAAGCACTGGGAGTCACTGCAGAGCAGCGTGTGCACAGGAATTTAAATTCCAGCACTTTTGGGGGGGCCTGTTCTGTGCCCACGTCAGGGCTCCAAGGGCTGAAGGAGTGCGCACCCTTCCCGCTGGAGGACAGAGGAGCTGTGTGCCTCCACCCCCACCGATTATTGGGAGGGCCCATGCCCCTGCTTGGCCCCCCCCCCACCTCCCCTCCGTGCATGCCCCCACTGTAGAACACAAGTTGTGACACTTCAGGAGACTGTGCTATCAGATGAGTAACCAAAACATCCCTGCCCTAACTTACCCCTATGACACGGGGAGGTTCTGGGGACATGGATGGAATGCCCTATGCACCTCCAATCCCTGGACTCATAGTGGGCCCCACAGGGCCATTACCAGCTTGCAATATTCAGAGTAGCTTTGAGCTGCTCTAAGTAGAGGCTGAACCACTTCCAGGATTGAAGGGGCAGAATAATAGTATAATACCTGCCGGCCCACTTTCTGGTTCCTGTGTGAAACAGACTCAAGGAGGTGGCCTAGAAAGAAGAGTAATCTCACCATTGCTGAAGGCATTGAGTTGAGCTGGGATGCCTTGGAGTACTGTACTTACACTCCTCTGGTGACAACATTTTCTCTAGAGTGCTAAATGCATTTAGAAACAGAATTAGGCCTCCATCCCTTCTCGTTGTGACAATATTATTCTGAAAGTGAACGGCAGGGCCAAGTCTCTAAGGCCAAAATGCTATCCCTAAATGGACCCAAACCAGTGTGGTTTTGTGCAAGTGAAGACTTGCAGGGTATTCTGGTGGTGTGGCTGGGGGCTGTGATGAGGAGATTCAGTGTGAAGTGGATTCATGGGATTAAAACAACTGGCCTATGAAGAGCTGCTATGCTCCGAGCCATCCACTTGATTGTGGGAGATGATTTCCCTAGCCCTTCATAAAGCCTCTTTGAAAAGCTCTTTATTCACACTTCATGTGGGGCAGGTGAACATTTGGTCTTAGGAGTTGTGGACTGCCCCCTTTGGGTTTCATTAGTGTGATCCTGAAGCCCAAAAAATAACACATTTAAATCTTAGAGTTACTGTTTCTTCACACATTATTGTGACAGGCACACACTCTGATGGCTAGAGTTTGCACTTATAGGTGATGCTTGGATAAACTAGTTCCACTCTCTTTCCCATCCCCTCCTAAATAGGGCATTTCATTAATTTGTACAGCTCACAGCACAATGGGCTTTGATCTCGATTAGGGTCTAGAGGCACTACTGTGTCACAGATGATAAACTGACCCTTGCAGTGCATTGTGTTTTTAAAAATATAAGAACCATTCAATGTTGTGATCTAGTACGGAAACAGATGCAGCTCCTAAGAATTGAAGTATACCACGAAAGCCAGAAAATAGGGCTAAAACTTAATATATGCTCTGTAACCATATGGCATAAAGATAAAGCAGCACAGGTAGGAACAGCGCAGAACTACTGGAAAAATGCAGACAAGAATACTCTGCCTTGGCTAGGCATTTATATCTGTCAGAGTTTGACTAAAAAGCAAAATAAAAATCAAACTGGGCTGAGTTATACTGAAGATGAAAGGCACAAAGGACAAGTTCCATTCAAATACACTGATGCAAGCCTGTTACAGTCAATGGGATTGTACCAGAGTAAATGAGAGAATAACTTTACCCACAGTGAACTTCTCTTTGCCTGAGGAGGACTTCAGTGTATAGTATAATGCTCAAAACTATGATCCTCCACCAAGAAAATGAGGTATTGAAAAAGCTCTGCCACCCAGTTGATGGGAGTTGTATAAGGAAATCAGAAACTAAACAAATAAATTAAAAGCAAACAAACATGTTTTAAATGGATAAGCAGAACAGGCTGCTAGTGGGGTAGAAAATAATATGGCAAAGTTAATTTTCTAACTAATTCTGGCTGCTAATTGTGGAGAGTTCATAGCCTGGTATTTGGGAGTAATGTTTATAAAAATTTGCCTCCGAATGCCAGTGAAATGAAAACAGGGTACAGCTGGATTACTCAAGATGGATACACAGAGTAAATCTTAGTGATCCTAAAAATGATGATGGTAATGATGAAGGTGCATGAATGAATTTCTGAATGGTAGAGATGTGTCAGCACTGCACAGATTACTTCTGCTTTGCTCAGAGATTCAACTTTTAAAACTATTTTGTTAACACCAAAAAATGAACAGAGACTAAAGGGACAATAACTGTATAAAAGCAATGTATGTGTCTGAATAGAGTATGTTTCTTCAGAATATATAACACAAGTTATATGAAGCAATTTTACTAATTTAGAAGTGACTGGTCACAAATTGCTACATACAGGCTTTATTTTTGACAACAGGACAGAACAGGTACCTATTGTGCCAAAGAAGAGACACCTTACCGCCTGAAAAAAATTACATATGGTATTTATTTGAATATGACTTTTGTTTTATTGCAACTTGCTTGGATACATGGCAAATAAAGAAATCTTTTAGCTACATCCTCAGAAAAAGAATGCTGTAAAATAAGCTCATGGGTTATAGATGGAAAATGTTTAAAACTGCTATTATGCCTGCTTATTAAAACAGGCCTCATATTTTAAAAAAAAAATATTGTCAGCCGTATCAACTACGTAAAGGCTTCAGTTTATAAATAGGTGTTTGATATGGTAAGTTGTTATAACAGTATAGTTAATGTTAATAAACCTGTTTAACTTTTGCAAGTTAAGCCTTTGACAGTTATTCTTTTTAACTACTAAGTATTTTGAGTATCTCACCCATATCAGAAAAAAATAATGCTTATACAATTAACTGTAATGAAATTAACTGTATTTATGGAAACACGTTTATTCATGCCTATTTATTTTAACTGAAAGCATTTATCTTAGTGCAGAAGTGAAAGTTAAGAATCTATCCAGTGCAGAATTTAAGAAGACGGATAGTAATTCTGCCAGTCTACCTTTTCAGTATCTGATTTTCTGGATCCTTTAGATATCCTTCACACCTTTTTTGTAGCAAAAATTCAGAGACTAGTAACAATGAAAGTAATTATGTATATTGGAATGATACTTATCTTTGTAAAAGCTAAAGCAAAGTTACGCCCAACTCAGGAAACCATCACCATCCAGCAAAGCAGTTAAGCATATGCTTACAAAGCTTTTCTGAATCAATGTTGAAAAAGCTCCTCTAATTAATCTGAAGTTCTATTTCCAGATTTCTATTTATAGATAAACCTTGTTTTAATCAAGGTTTCAAGGGATATCCAAAACTTTCATCATTTTCATATGAATTTTTTTTAGGTTATGTATGAAGTAACCCAAATTTTGTCTAATCAAGGGTCAGAAAATTGGGGTTTATCTGTATTTTATTTTTTCTGTATGGTACCATTGATGATCACATGTTCAAGACAAATGCCATGATGGGAAAATGAGCATGCATAGATATTATTTCCATTTGTTTTACAGTTTACAATAGCTGATGCAGGATCAAATAACAGACCAAAAAATAGACTTTGTGTAATCATTGTAAAAATAATGTAATAAAAAATCTTGCTCCTAAAAGCTTTAATGGATTTTTTTAACAATGCGTAGCCAGCACATTTGGTTATACAAAAGAGAGAGCACCAACTAAAATGATCAACTTTACACAAAGCCAGATATATGAAAGGGGATCTTTTAAAAAAAACCAAAACTTTATTTATGAAAGGAATAGACTTATATCAGAAGGCAAAAAAAGGAAACATACAAACTGAATATATTTACAACACAAAACAAGAGATTACCTCCAAGGTGTAGATTATAATAAATACAGTAGATTTAAAATGTAAGAGACATTTATTAATTAGACATATGGTTATTTAACCCAGTTTTCCTTTTCACTGGTTTCAGGTAGTTTCTTGATTCAATTCAGAGACCATCAAATTTGAATAGAATTAAAGTCCACTGGCTGAGCTAGGGTAACTCCCCTGAAGGACATTACAAAAATATCTTTTGTTGTTTGTTACACATCTTTGAAATGATATTGTATAAAAGTCTAGTCATTTGCAAGTTCCTCCCCAAATAAAATGTATTTTAAAAAGATGCACTATCCATTTTTGGTGAGGCTGAAATTAGGCTTGATAGGAAATGAAATATATACAGGATGGGAAAATACATATTTTCATCTTTATATGCTTCACATTGTTGAATGTGCATGTTATTTCCCCCCTCTCCCCACTTGGTATTTAAGGTAGGGAATATATTTAAGCAAAAAACATATATTTTCGATTAACAAGTCTTTCCTATCAAAGCTGATGTCAATGTTTCAGGAGGCTTTTCTTTTACAGCAACTATTTAAATCATTTGTTTGGAGACTTTTTAAGGAAGAGGATAATGTATCTTTAGAAGTTACAACATTTTATAAGAGACTTTTATAATATTAGAGCAAAATGTAAACAACACATACTAATAACATATATTAGAACAACTTCTACATTTGGCAAAACAGCTATCTCTTTTGAAACAGGATACTGCACCTTAAAATATCTTAGCTTTAGAAATATAAATATTTTAATAGAAAAAAAACTGACAGGGATTCCAGGTCAGTTTTGGATTATCCATATTAAAGAGATCTTAATACAATGAATCCTTAACTAGCTTAACAAAAGTAAACCTATAAAACAAGGTAAACATATCAAAAGGGAATATGGAGGAAATGTTTCACTGGAAAGCTTCCTTAACAATTTCCCTACTCGCTTTTTTTTTTCTTTGACAATAAATCAATTCATAAGAGTGCCCTTTAAAAACAGAGTAAAACACTATCCATGCCCCCCATTCCTTCCCCCCACCCCCTTACATTCCTCGGTACATGAATCACTTGGACTTCCTGTTTCTATAAGGCATTTCCTGTTCACCCCCACAGAATCACTTTTCTGCAGGAGAACAGCAGGAGAACCTGACAAAGCACTGACTTAAATAAACAGTGCCTTCTATTGCATTCAGAGTCGTTATGATTTTATAGCAACAATGGACACCAGCATTCTGAATGTACAGGCTTTATAAATGCATTTATCATTTAGCAATTGTTAAAACACACGTTACGAATTTAAAGGATATTTTGTCAAGTTGGTGTCTTACACACTGTCATTAATTTAGCAATTCAATGAGACCCTAGTGATAATAGTTATGCAATATTGTATGATTAGTCCTTATTACAAATATTGAATATCAGATGATAGTTTTGTGGGGGGTTTTCTACAATTACAGAGAGACCCTAATATCTGATTGGAACATAATGTTGTGTATCATTCCTTGCCAATATCTGAATCTGCTTCATTTGATGATGTCTTTGCAGACAATATAATCAAATAGAGCAGAATGAAAAATAAACTAAGCAGTGCAAAAAGGAAAAACCTTCTAAATAGTGCCTTGCATGTTTACATCCACCTTGCACTCCCAATATCTCCTTAATCATACTCTATACACAAACCTAGGACCACTGGTATTGCAACCAGTACCTGCCTAATGGGGAAAACAAACCTACTCTTAACAGTGTTCAAGACTACAGTATGATACACTATATACATATTGGTAAAAGCAAAAGTCAAGACATCAGAAGAATTCAAAAAGAGAGAGAATGTTTCATTGATCAGTTCTGGAAACTGACTCCAGCAACTACTGATCTCAACAGATTAGTTAAACAACAGTGACTTCTATTTCCCTAGAACTAACTGACGTAATAGTCCAGGGCTAATACAAGTTCTATTTATTATGCACTGACTTATGTAGAACAAATGAGTGCAACAAGTATTTTCTCAATTAGTGGCCTTTAAAATGAGCTTCACTGTGTTTTAAGTGTGCACACAAATGCACTCACCTTTGTTAGATTCTTTGAACACTTAAAATGAAATTAGCTAGATACATGAAATCAAAAGACAGTTAATCTCTTATTCAAGCCCTACAAATGTTCAGATAATAACTTTAATTACAAATCCTGGAGCTAAATCTTTGCCTATTACCTGTTGCATAAAAGCAGCCTTCTCCCCAGATTCCATTTGCTGGGTTTGATTATCGTCATCAGTGTCCAGTGGTTCCTCTTTCACTTTCACAGCCCTCACATGCTGTCCTATTCTGTCATCCACACAAACGCTGCAGCTGTCATCCCTAATGTTGTTTCCACTAGAGGGAGCTCTTTCTTCCTGCATAGCATGATCTCCATGAAGCTCTTCTTCAGCTTCTTCTAGATGACTGCCAGGCTGCTTTAGCTGTTCAATGGATTTAGAGAGCATCTGAAAGAGAGAGCAAGATAAATGAAAGTTACTGCCAATATCTCTCTACAGATGCCATATGCTAAGGATTATTATATTTGCACTGACAAGGGAGTCAAAACTTTCCAGGCAAAAATAGTTAATGATGCAACTTTGCAGCAGAAGTTGACCAGAATGACGAATATAAGTTCCTCACAAGCAGGATCCTATCATCTTTCTGTTTAGAAGGTGCTGTATACAAATATGGCGTATAGTAATGTTAAATTTAACAATAATACATCGTAATAGAGCAACATAACTAACAGACGTCTATAAATGCGTACATATAGAATTTTTTTAGAATACGATCTTTCTCCTTAGAATACCTTAGCTGTCAAATATAAATACATTTTTATTCAAATATATGAATTGAAGGTCAGTACATTTTACATAATAGAGTCTGCATCGAATTTCTAACAAGCTTAACATAATTAACCATACACACAAATATAAAAAGAGGAAAAATAAATAATTAAAAGCGTTTTTCCAAGTCTCCCCACTCCTTTTGCATGTACAGCCTGTAAATACTGAAAGGCTGAAAAACAGAGCGTCTGTGCTATTGAAAATTTTAGAAGCTGAAAGGTTAATATATTTTTTCTATCTGCTTAATTTAGTCTGCACCTGTGGAACTAAATTTTGTGGTGAACATTTCCCCATTTATCTTCTGCATAGCAGAGAAACTTCTGCTTTTGTTAGATTATGTGCTTTGCTGGGTTTCCCTCTTTCTTGACATAGATAGAGATATGCCAGTTTACACCAGCTCTAGGGCCCTTACTTTAAGTCGCAGTTAATACTTTAACAAAAAGATCAGCTAAGCTAATCTAAAGATCTGCTAAGCTATCAGTATTGAAACATGTTTACGGGTAACAGAAAGAAAAGAGATCATGATTTACTTTAACTCAAATAAGTAGCCACATGAAATCTGCCCTGTTGATGAAAAGAAAATTTTATGTAGTGGCAAAAAATAATGTGTAATTTGCAAAATGTGATATTGGTTAAACCTTGTGTGAATCCTGGTATAGATCCCCAAAGTGAAGAGTCTATTAGAAGGAAAGTGGAGGGGATGCAAGGTGTCAAGGACACAGAGCATCAGTGAAGTTCAAACAGTGAACAGCACTGGCCAGCATATGCACTTTGGCCCAGATCCACAAAGCTCCAGATTTAGGTGCCTAAAGTCCCAGTTTTAGGCATCATGATCCAAAAACCCTTGCTTGGCTGCTGCCTAACCACCTAAATTTTCACCGTAGAAGTTCCCTCGGTGTCTGTTTCTGCCTCGCTCTAGGCATCTGGATGCCTATCTCCCACCTAAGCATTGGCGTGATCCATGAACTGGGGGAAGATAGGTGCTCCTCTACCTATCGGGCCCAACCCAGTAGGGATGCTCAGAGACTGCCTACTGGACAAGGTCGCATTCAAAACTGGTGTGTGAGGGGTGCCCATCCGATAACTTCCAACCCAGTGGTTAGAGCACAGGTGGGAGACACAGGTTTAGTTCCTCCCACTGCCTGATGGGGGAGGGGGGAGGATTTGAATAGGGATCTCCCACCTGTCAGGTGAATACTCCAATCACTGAGCTCTGGGATATTCTTATGTGGGGGCTCCCTCAGTCCCTCCTGTTGAAGCTGTTCCACTGTGTATAAATAATTAAAGGGTCAGTGGAGCAGGGGGGCTGGACCCCAGGTCTCCCCATTTCCAGGCTATAAAGTCTCTTTCTCTCCAGCCCAATCATTCAAATTAATTATCCACAGTGGAACAGCTTTTAGGAGAGACTGAGGGAGCCCCACCATCAGACTATCCCATAGTTCAGTGGTTAGGGCACTCACTTGAACAGGGAGACTCCTGTTCAAACTCTTTCTCCCACTTTTGTAGTGGGGGCAGGCAATATGAGAATTGAACCTGGGTCTCCCACATTGCTCTGACCACTGGGCTAAAAATTATAAGGTGGACATCGGAACCACCAGCCTCACCTTCTCCTCCAGCCATTTTGTGTAGCACAAAGCTGGTCACAAAATCATTCTCACAAGAATAACTTCGGCACCTAAGCCACCTGGCTCCAAAAGAGGGGTTCCTGGCTGTGGATCGCAAGCAGAGATATGTGCCTCCCAGCAGTCCAGACTTAAATGCCTATTTCCATGAGAGGATCAGGGTTTAGTCATCTCCCACTGGCTAGCTTAGGTGGCTCCTTGCCTAGCATGCTGGCTTTTGTGGAAATCATTCTGAGGTGCCTATCTCTCCCCATTCATTCTACAGGGAGCCTAAGCACCTAACTGAAACTTTGTGGGTTGCTTTGTTGTTCCTGCAATGTTCTAGGCTCCAGAAAGTTAGTCCTTGCAACACTCACCATCACAACGCCTAAGTCTTTTTGTAGATCGAGCCTTCCTGTCTGTCTCTCACATGGCACTCCCTGTTGAAATGATAGCTGATCCTCTCAGCAAGAACCACAGAGCAGCACAGGTATCAGTGAAAACACTGCCAGCCATCTGCTTCTTTAAGTGTCTGCTGCAATGTAAGAGGACTGGCTGATGCAGGAAGGCATTTTGCACTTCCTTGTGTGAGCTTCCGGAATGTGGTCCGGTAACTGCACCTCTAACTTGCTGGAAAAGATTCAACAGGGCCTGAACCTACGAATGCTTATTCATGGGAATAGTCATTATTCATTAAAGTAGTCATATTGATGTGACGTGAATAAGAGTTTACGGGATCTGGGCCAAGACTTATGGATGGAGAAGTCTTCTTCTGTGGTAGCAGAGTCATGTCTTTGTGGACAAATGTAGAGTCTTTTCAGACTGAGTTTTAGCCAGTGATGTGTGCTCAAGATACTGGATGTTTATGGAGACATTATGGGCACAAACTGCAAATTGGATTGATGTCTTTACTTGGTGAACCCAGAGAGGAAGTACTAGGTTTGTTATATCTGAGAAGATTGTTACTGTCTCGCTTCAGGATGGCAAGGCACCAACTTCTTATAAAAGACTTTTCTCAAGAAACCATCTTTGGACATGGGAAATATTCCTTGGAAAATTCCTTCCTGAGGAAAAGGTCTTGGATAAGCATGTGGCAAGGGAACTCTGATATTATCTGGAGTCCTCAGAGGGTTTTTTAAAAATTGTATTTATTCCCAGTTAATCTGGTTATAGACTTGGTTATTGTGCAAAGAGTGTACGTTGTGTTCATTAAGGATCTTCTTACAATGGATAAAGATCCAATCTCCAAGCTTGGTCTTTTAGATTAAATGGCTTTTGATATCATTGACCATGAAGAGTTTTGATATACTTACAGACCCAAGCAGGAATTAACAGAGTCACTTCTAAGAGCCTCCTAGATGTGTAGGAGGTTCTTAAAGGAATTAAGTTAGGAGATTTGGGTTTTCTGTTTGAGTTTTAGCAAGAAAGTACTGAAATGTCCTTGTAGCTATGCCTCTCATCACAGTTACCTATGCCATTATCACAACGAGACTATTATTTCAATCAGTTCTACAGTGGGTTACAGCTTAAGACCACTCATGAATTTCAACTGATACAGAATGCAGACACTCCCTTATTAAATGCATTATGAATAGTACACATTACACCTATGCTGTGTGATCTGCATTGGCTTCCAAATGGGAAGCTTTTGATTTTGAACTAAACATTCCTAAACAAACTGGAACTGAGCTATCCTAGAGAACACCTCCTTCTTTGTGTGATACCCTAGCAGTTGAAAATCAGACACAGAACTTGAATAGAGAATGGCAGAACATTTTCAGTGAAGAGTCCCTCGACTCTGGATCTTATTCCCTTTTAGGTCCAGCCAAGATTTGGTATTTATTTTCATAGGCTTTTTTTTCTGACAGGGAGGGCTGAATGGGGAGGAGTGGATTGGGAAGAGGAGATTTATGGTAGTTTGAGATATTTATCCAGTAGCATTTTGTATAATGTTTTAAAAATATTTTAAAATATTTGTAGGCAGGCGCCTAAAATTTGCGATTAGCGCTTTTTATAAATGCAAAACATCCCTTTTAAGCTGTCCTCCAGGACCATGGATCGATGTGAAAAAGAAGGATTTATGATGGCAGCAGACTGGGGCCAGGGCAGAATTAACACCATACTTTCCCTCAGGTAGATGTAGGATTTATGAGCAAAATGCTGGAAGCTATAGATTCATAGACTCTAAGGTCAAAAGGGACCAATCTGATGATCTAGTCTGACCTGCACAACGCAGGCCACAGAACCTCACCTACCCACTCCTATAATAAACCTCTAACCTATGACTGAGTTATTAAAGTCCTCAAATCATGATTTAAAGACTTTAAGGTACAGAGAATCCACCAGCAAGTGAGCCATGCCCCATGCTACAGAGGAAGGTGAAAAACCTCCAAAGCCTTTGCCCATCTGCCCTGGGGGGAAATTACTTCCCGACCCCAAATATGGTGATCAGTTAAACCCTGAGCATGTGGGCAAGACTTACCAGCCAGACACCCAAGAAAGAATTCTCTGTAATAACTCAGAACCCACCTCATCTAACATCCCTTCAAAGGCCATTGGCATATCTACCTCCGGTAGTCAAAGATCAGTCAATTGCCAAACTAGGCTGTCCCATCATACCATCCCCTCCATAAATTTATCAAGCTCAGTTTTGAAGACAGCTAAGTTTTTTGCCCTGACTGCTCCTCTTGGAAGGCTATTCCAGAACTTCACTCTTCTGATGGTTAGAAACCTGCATCTAATTTCAAGTCTAAACTTCCTGATGGTCAGTTTATATGTATTAGTTCTTGTGTCCACATTGGTGCTGAACTTAAATAATTCCTCTCCCTCCCTGGTATTTATTCCTCTGATGTATTTATAGAGAGCAACCATATCTCCCCTCAACCTTCTTTTGGTTAGGCTAAACAAGCCAAGCTCTTTGAGTCTCCTCTCATAAGGTAGGTTTTCCATTCCGCAGATCATCCTAGCAGCCCTTCTCTGCACCTGTTCCAGTTTGAATTCATCTTTCTTAAACATGGGGGACCAGAACTGCACACAGTATTCCAGATGAAGTCTCACCAGCGCCTTGTATAACCTATCTCTACTGGAAATACCTCATCTGATGCATCCAAGGACCACATTAGCTTTTTTCACGGCCACATCACATTGGCGGCACATAGTCATCCTGTGATCACCCAATACGCCCAGATCCTTCTCCTCCTCTGTCACTTCTGATGCATCCCCAGCTTATAGCAGAAATTCTTGTTATTAGTCCCTAAATGCATGACCTTGCACTTTCCACTATTAAATTTCATCCTATTTCTATTACTCCAGTTTACAAGGTCATCCAGATCTTCTTGTATGATATCCCAATCCTTCTCTGTATTGGCAATACCTCCCAACTTTGTGTCATCCACAAACTTTATTAGCACACTCCCACTTTTTGTGCCAAGGTCAGTAATAAAAAGGTTAAAAAAGATAGGTCCCAAGACCGATCCCTGAGGAACTCCACTAGTAACCTCACTCCAGCCTGACAGTTCACCTCTCAGTATGACCCATTGTAGTCTCCCCTTTAACCAGTTCCTTATCCACCTTTCAATTTTCATATTAATCCCCATCTTTTCCAATTTAACTAATAATTCCCCATGTGGAGCCGTATTAAATGCCTTACTGAAATCTAGGTAAATTAGATCCACTGCATTCCCTTTGTCTAAAAAATAAATCATCTTCTATCCTATTCCTAGATCCCATACCCAGATCATCTACAATACATCAGTCAGATTGTTGCCCATAAACATTAGGGAGTGTCAAGGAGATGTAAATGAAATAAAGAGCTGCAGCCCCTAGATAATAATCATTAACACTAACCAGGACCTGCAGCAGCAAAAAAAGTACGGCACCCTTGCTGATCCTGAACAAGCTGTGTGTGTTATATGGATAATTTAGGTACAGTTCAATCCCCCTTCAGTAGGGCAAGATTATCCAGGCAATTGAAGATGCTGAACCTACAAGCAGATGCGTGCACCCACGCGTGCAGCTCTAATTGCAGGATCAGAGCTTAAGTCTAATAGTACATCTATCAAAGAAAAATATGTCCATGATGAAAATCTTGAGGCATGAGAAAGAACCCTTTAGGGTACTGGTATTGAGGGCAGCAGTAGCCTAATCAAAAATTCTCTCCATTATGTTCTAGTATTCATCAATCACTTGTATCTTGAGCGCTGCAGATGGCATTGCTATAAGCAGGGGAATACCTGCTAGTGCAACGAATGCTAACTGACTCCTTATAAAGAAGAATTAGGAACATTTCTCAGATACCACCAGTAAATCTCTTCCAGTTATTTCTCAGGCAGTGGAGCTATTCAGAATGTAGACTATTCTCTGTCTTTTTGGTGATCCCCCAGCAAAAAAAAAAAAGTCTGGCTGCTGGATGGCTAGCAAGCACACGCAAAGCTAAAACATCTGTGTGACAGATAATCATATACAGCTAGTGAGAATCACTGATGCTGAGCCATCTGTAAAACATTGCATATGCCAGTTGTTTGACATCAGGTGGGTTACTCTGGAGGAGAATCCAAGAGAGACTGAGAACGGATCCATAACACAGTTAGGGAGCATATTTCATTTCCGTATTGTTCCTCTTTCTTCTGTGCTTTCTTACTTTTATGTGGGCTCTTTCTCTTTCATGCTACTGTATGGCACTGGTCCTGAAAACTGATGAGGCTACTGATGCAACCCCATAGTGTCATTTGAGGTAATTCACCTAAGCATGGCACATGCTCAAATGCATTTTGGGTGACCTAATGATGCAAGTAGGAGGGGTATTTTATTCTTAGACTACATTTAGGAGTGGCAGCCTGCATTTAAATCTGCACTATAGCTGTGTTAGGACCTGATCCTGCATCCCTGAACTCAATGGGGTATTTGCTAAAGATGTCGCTGGGATCCAGGTTTTTATACGTAATGAATTTGTGCTTTCTTTCACAGATCTCAAAGATTCCTAGATCTTACTAGGTGGCTATCCATTGTTGTCCCTATTTTATGAAGAAATAAAAATAGGGCAATAACTTTACCAAAGCCTCATGGCAGATCTGAAGATGGAACCTTGAGTTTCCTGGAGTCCCAGCCATGTTCAATCCACTACTCTACATCTCCTTCTCCCTCCCTGAGTTTTCATTTTGTTAATGTGGTGTAAAAGATAGCTTGGCACTGTCCTATTATATTGAGAAATATACGTGATACCACAAGGCTCTTCTAGTCACATATGCTAAAAATATCTGTTTACGCTTTACTTCCTGGTATTACTCCTTCAGCCTGTCTGATCATTTTGTTTCTGAATCTGTAGTTAAATACATAGATTTTGACACTGAGAATGAACAGGTAGTTGCTAGCATGAATATTTAGTCATAGTTTTGGAAAGAGGAGTCCTTAATTTGAGTTCTAATGAGACTATACTTTAAAATAACGATACAGCCATGTTTCCGTTAATGACTAAATTGGAACTGTATAAATTGGCCTTCTCCAAAGCAGCACGCATACATTTTAGAGTTATTCAAATGTAGAGAGCTGCTTAGAGAATGGCTTCAAGCTATTGTAACCCATATTTCATTTCAGGAAATTAAACTGTAAGGAATATGTATAAGCATTGTATAATTGAAAGGGTCCAACCAGAAAAGACATCAAAAGACAATCATGGCTGTTTAACTGCACCAGAAAATGGGGAGAGTGTATAAATAATCTGGCCATTGAACATAGGCCTTTTATAGCTCTTTCCATGGCATGCACTGCTTTCATGTATCCTTTACAATGAATAAGCTGTTGTAAAATCCATAATTTCCTGAGACAATTTAAATGAAATGTTTCTACAAACATATGAGGCACTGAGAGTAACCTGCAGCAACAGCCACTTATGTTTATTTCCACCAGAACTCGATCACCTTATTTATGAGTCAAACAAACACTGGAAGAGGAGGGAAAAACAGTTTTTCCATAAGCACATGAATACATTTTTTAATCAACATATCCATGCACTTAGAGAGGTATGCTTGTAACTAGCTGTGTATGCATAACCAGTTCACCTGTATGTTTAAAGATAGACATTTAGTATTGAGCATGTACCATAGAAGCTAAAGAGTCAGCCGTTCATTCAAAACTATTTTCCAAAGTGAGCATAGGTGCTAGTTCTCAATGAATAATGCACTGCCATAGGCAGATTCTTTATTTATTGTTGCCATAGCCTTGTCCCAAAAAAAAAAAAAAAAAAGTGATTAGAATTTTTAAAACAGGAAATGTGTTTGTAGGGGTTTCCCTCCTCCACACCATCACCTGATGGACATGGTGATCATACCTCAGGATAAGATGGAGAACCAGATCCTGAGCCGGAGTGAGTTCAATGGAGCTATGCCAATTTACACCAGCTGAAGATCTGGCCCAGACACAGTTTTAGCATCGTGCTAAACAGCTATTCATTCATTGCTTTGGTTGCCGAAAATTAGTTGCCCACATTAAAAGTTCCTATTGAAAAACTCAGTTTCTTCTGTCAACAACTCATGTCTAGAATTAGAAACATCCACATTATTTTCCCTCTCTTTATATGCTTTGTCTCCGTTATTAACATTATCTAAAATACTCGCATTTCATTTTCCTAGATATTTTTCTCACCTCACAGTCATGCCTAACCATTGTTTTCTCATCCAAATAAAAGACTTTTTGAACAGATTTGCAGGCTGGAGTGAAAACTGAAGGTCAAGCCTCCTTTTATCTTTAAATTATGAAAGCAGCATTGAGAACGATAGTATACATTGCAAACTGTCCGGTAACTTGACTGTTTAATTTTCCTCACCACGACAATATTGCATCATTACAAAGTAATACTGAACTCTTAATACAATGTAAATTCATTATATAACAACAATATGGGGAAGTGTTCCTATACTGATTGGATAAAGTCCTAGTCCCATCAAAATCTATGGGAGTTTTGCCATCAACTTCACTGGGGCCAGGATTTTATCCACTGTCTGCACTGATGTAAACCACTTCTAAAGGAACAGCACATTCACTTAATCCCCTCACTGCTTTAATTTTGGAGGTTCTCCTAAATTCAGACATTTGCCAATGGCCCTGTGTTTATATTAATTATGCAGAAATCACATTTTTTAAGTAGTAAGGTCAAGGTTCCTTAGATGCAGAGATACCTAAATAACATAAGGAGCCAAACAGTAAGATTTTTGTTGTAGCATCAGTTTTTTGGTACCTGCTACAATAAGTTTAACTGGGTTCCTAGACATACTATTCCTTTTATTGGGTAAAATGAAATTCTAAAATGGTGATCAAAGGACTCCACAAGGAAACAAGCTGTCATTTGGACAGAAGTGTATTAAATCTGACAACAGCAAAGCCTATCTTCCAAAAGAAAAGCCCAGTTCAGGTTTCCACACATTTGATTTTTTCAAAAGCAAGGGCAAGCCTTTCCACCTACCTCTGGATGGGATGTCAAAATTTGCATTTCAGCTAGAATGTTTTGAGGAGGTCAGTGTACTAGATCCCGTAGGTATAAATGTCAGACTCCAGTGAGAAGGTATACTATTTCCCACATCAAAAACCTGCCATCTGACAATTAACCAGAAATAATCCATAGGGGAATCTTCTCTTTGTTACTAAGGATAGAGGCACACCTCCTGGCTCAATGATTTGTTTCTTTTTAGAGTGAAATGATCCAGGGAAATCTTTACCTCTGGCCTGTGTCAGGTTTTGCTTATTATCACTCTAATCACAGCATTGGCTTGTGGCTGGACTATATTTCCCTTACAAAGAAAAGGAACCACATTTTATGTCTGTAGTTTTGCAAGCCATAATGCTTTACAAATCAAGAGTTCACCTGTTTAGCTGCTGTTTTTCCCTGCTATAGCTCAATTTTCCCAATTGCTATAGAAAGAGAGTCTATGACTTTCAGGGGGTTTACATCGTATGCCATAAAATCTTACTCAAAGCTGAAACGTCAAATACAGCGTTTCAATTTGTGTGCTTAAAAATGTTGATTTAAAGTTCTAAAAATAAATAAGTCATGACATCCCAGTAATTTCCAGAAGGGCAGAGTAACAAGATGGAGGGGAAAGGGACATTATCTTGTCCTGAGCTCATAACAAGAGAGCATTATTTTAGTTCGAGTCTTGCCATCTTAAAAAGAACTTTCCTAGCTTTCCCAGTATAAACTTCTAAGAAAATGCTTCATGGTATCTGATTTATTAAATAAAGCACCCTTTCATAAACAAAACATCGGAAATAAAATGATAGATTCTGGCACATTTCACTTTACTGCCTTTGTACAGAAATGCAATGGGTAATAGGATCAGAGGAAAAACATTAGATGCACATAAATACTTGTGACATGGAAAACAATACAGTGCAGCTTCTTAAGAACCAAATAATTCAGCTTTGCAGTCCTTTTTATTTTGCTTTAAATATCTCCACAAGCTAAAGTTATTAGTAGGATCTCATGAACAGATAACTAAACTTCAAGTAGACCAAACTTTTAGCTTATCAATCCTATACTGTGTTTGAATAATGCCTTTACAAATGTTGTCATCCAAAACAAAGTGACCACCTGGAGATGAAAAGACAGTTCTGAATTACTTCCTTTTAGCAAAATTTTTGTATAAGACTTAACAAGGTTGATTGACATCCTATCTTTTCTAGCATTGCAAATAGATAGGTTCTGCTGACTGTGTCAACTGCTTTGAACATAGTACACTTTGTGGTAAATTATCTCATAGTTCAGGTAAACCTCAAAAGTTTAATCTAAGTGTAGGTGAAAGGCTGTTCAATCTCAAGCAATAATTTAATAACAAAATTGCATGTTTCCCTTTCATTCATATAACATTTTAAGTTACTACAGTACTTGAGATGATCACCCTCCTTCCAAATTGTTCAGTTCTCTTCTATAGTCTCACAGTGGTTTGTTTTCAAATGTCATTTATTTATACAGATGCTGCTTTTAGATACGTGAAGATCCCCTCTAGCTTTGTGTATGTTTCCAGAGGATAACTACATGACTAGAACAAGGGAATTTCTCTCAGTGATTTCTGTAAGATGTACTGTTGCTAAAATGCTGACCCAGAAATCATGGCCATAATCTCACGAGGAAAAGGCCAGTAAAAACAAGTCTGACAAAGAATTCCCAAGTGATACTGGGTCACTGAATACTATAGTCCCTTCTAATTTCTACCACACATGTAAATTAGTGGTTAGATGGCATTGACCGACTTAACTGGCTGAAAATGGCACAGTTCAGACCAAACCCTTACATATAATAAATAAGAGCAATATTTATTTATTCTGCAATGCCAAAGAGTAATTAACTAATTAAGTATATGTGTCTCAAGACGTGATTAATCCCCCCAATTTTTTTTTTTTTTAATTGCATTTCAACCAAGAAAAACAATTTCAAAATGGAACTACAGACCAATTTCAGCCCTTCCAGTTCTTTACAGTCCAATTCATATTGGATGAAACATGTGCCTGGGTAAAGTTAAAAGACTAGTAACTATTACTTCAATGTTATTCCATTCTGATTTTATTTGACTCGAGTTTAATTAGGATATATTTGGGACAGAAACACCTAAAGCTCATATTATATATCCCTAAAAGCTATAGATTGTCTTATAATTGAATCACAGGTTTATCTTTCCTACAAATATAGATTTGATACTTCCTCTTGTGAAAAAGGCATGATCATTGTTTACTGTGGATACCTTGAAACAACGCAAAGGATCAGTCCTTTACCCGGTAATAAAAAGTTCTCTTTTCTTCAGACAATTGAAGGCAGGTGAAATATTTTCAAAACCTGGAGGCTACAAGATGTACATATGCCATCTTGATTAAACATATGGAATGCATACTCAAAGAAAAGCCAACTCGAGTCCTAGTTGAGTAATCAAAACACCCTAGCTGAGAGGGGTTAACATGCAAGGATCAGCTCTGAACTTTGAAGTTTTCTGGTCTTCATTTTTCCTAATTAAGACAAGATTTTATAACCAAACCACTGTACAAACTATGTACTTAAACTCTAGGTTTGTTTCTAATTTTGTTAGGAATTCCTAAAAGATTCCAAGGAATCAGCACCCCATGAGAGAAGTTCACCAGTGAAATGGGTTGATCCTTTCTCCGATGTACAAGGGCCACATGCCTGCTTTTCATCTTATTTTCTCCCATATAACTGGCTTTCATATGTACCTGTCAAATAATTCTCTGACAAGATAGAAACAGGGAAGATGCACTGATTCATATGTGTCAAAATTATTCAAAGCAGTCTGGCAAACATCTATTTAACTTCAACTTGAAAATGAGTATAGTACAATAAGTAAGATGGAAGGGTGTGCACTAAAAGAGTCCTCCTGGGATTAGATCATTTAATTACTCATATATTTCAGTATTAAAGTGTGCTAATATCCAGGGCTCCAACTTATCCCTGGAGGAAGCTCTGGCTATCTCTTTTATAAAACTATACTCTCTCTGCTATGACTATAGCTAGATTCTGCCATTCTTTATTTATACTGAGCTGTCTTTTAGTCTCCAATAGTCCTATTGCAGAATAAGGGATTCTTACAGAATAAGGGATTACTTTACATAAGAAACAGTAGTAAAATTGGGCCCCAAATTCATTAGTAGCAATAGTTGGTTCTCCTCTGACATATCCTTCAATATTAATTTTTTATCCTGACATGCAGGCAATGAACTTTTCATTATTTGTCAATTTTATATAGAAAGAGTTGTTTTGATAGAAGGAGATAAAATGTTGTTTTGGCTGATCAGTAAAGCCTCTATATGGAAAAGGTTAATTCAATCAGGAGGCTGATTTTGAAGAACTACCAATGTATTGCTCACCATTAATCAAGTAAGATCAAAATATGAATCACAAGTAGCAACACAGAATTGCCTCCCAACAGTGAAATGGGAAGTGAAATAAGTCAGAAATAAATCCAATAACCTTTTCAGGAATCATTTGTCAATACAAAAGGAAACTGATTAAAAATAGTAATTTAAAAATGCAAGAGAATCTGGTTGCTGTTTCATTTAATTACATTCTTCCTGATGTCCAGAGAACCAACTCTGGACAAACTTTAAGAAAGACGGAAAATGGATGTCTAGTGTAATACTAACATCAACACTCTCACCAACATCTTACATGCTTCCGTGTACATAATATGCCCATGTAGCAGGTATTTGCATACTGCACAAGTACAGCATTGTCCCAGGTACCCAAGCTATCTTGTTAGTTTTTCATTCTGTGTGTGTATTGGAAAGGCTTTAGTTTGGAAGCTCACTTTGTTCATGTGGATTTGTTGCTGGTATTGTTTCTGCTTCTCCAAGAACTGCTGGTGCTGCTGCTGAATGACCAGCTGGGCCAACGTGCTCTGAGGCAGTGGAGCTGACTGGGTTCGATTCAGTGGCCTATGACGTGGCAACTTGTGGGCAACTCTTATGCCCGGTGAGACTCTCTCCTTTGTTGCTAATGGAGACTGTGGATGGAGAGGAACCCCTCCTGCAAAACAATGACATTTCATCAAATATGAGGAACAGTAAACTAAGAAAACATAAAAGTCAGGGACAGCTTCAGCATAGCTGGCATACTGCAGAACTTTGCAGTAATATCAATAAAATGGCACTCTTACCATGCCCAACAACAACAGAAAGTTTGATGGCCCCAATAGAAAGCTACTACATTTTCTGCAATCATTTTACCCTGGGAGGCATAAGGAAGAGATTGGTGCAGATGTCACTAGAAGCAGGAAGCAAAATCAAACGTGACACTGCTTTTTCCCTCCCAGTGGCTGAGAACTGTAGGATTCATGCAATACATTTAATTTAAAAATGAAGTCACTCTGTTGTAAAACCACTACATTTAAAAAAAAAAAAAAAAAAAAAAAAAGCCCTAAAGGACACTCCAGTGAAGCCTTTGATAATTACCAGTCACAAGAAGCTTTTGCTGTCTCATTTGCTCCTTCAGTAACAAATGCTGCAGGAGAGCCTGATGGCTACTGTTATGTTTTCCCTCTAGAGCAACATGAGGATGAGCTGAGGAAGGAGGTATGCTTCCCCCATATTGTCCAGGTAGAGCCACTCCCTGCCTGAGTGGCTGGGTCTCACACTTCTGTTTTTCTTTGAGTGAAGATGAAGCCTGTGTCAAGATACAACAGAGATGTTAGCAGCTTTTCAAAGACTTGGTCTATTAGGTCTCCACAGAATTAGTTGGGCTTATTATACTGCAATTTAAAAGACAAAGAGAATCCCGATCTTACCCTGTGTCTGTGGACTGAAAATGGAGGAGACCATGTCAGTTATTTTAACACGGTGGCATCATTGCACAGGGAACCTGAAATAAAGAGGTTATTCTCGAAGAGCAAGACCTTCTCCTTGCAATGCTGTGTAGGGAGGCGGGGGCCCTGGCCAGGTCACTGCATAGCTCACTTAAATCAACACTTTCTATACAGGGGGAAGGAGAGGCGCAGGGGAAACAGGTGCCATGAATTCAGTGGGATGCAGGTGAGCTTTGACTTTCCAAACATCCTCCTCTCACACAAAAGGCCAATCAGCAATACTGAGCCAAAGTGAGATGGGAAGTTGACAGCTGGTACAGAACCGGTGCATGCTACTTCTCTCTGAAGCAGTTCCTTGTCCTGCCTACTCCTGGGGCAGCACAACCCTACATCGTTACTTTACAATCCACCCTGGGTAATGAGGCAATCTGGTCTACATGAGTCAATGGGGGCTGCTGGGCATTTGGCACTTTAAAGGTCCCTGATTTAATTGCCTAAATACAGACTTAGAGACCTAAATTTAGGCATCCATTTTTGAAAATCTTGAACCATTAGTATTGCAAATCTACTTCAGATATCTATATTCAATCTAACAGATGCCTACATTTTCACTGAAATTGTAAACTAAATTTTTTAAAAGGATTGATAAAAAAGTAATAAATAGCAGTAATAAATATCTAATTGAGACTTCCAGATTGACATGGTTACCATTCAGTTTGTCAGAGTAAAAAGAGACTATTCCCCGATTATCTGAATTCCAGATGTTCTAGTCAGGCAAACCCTAACTTTGTTCATTAAAAGTTTTTTGCGCACACTTCTTACTTCACATTCTGCTGCTGCCTTCTCCCCCAAAAAACAACCACCAAGGTGAGCTATATTAAATTCAAATTACACTGAGTTATTCTAGCAATTGCATAAACATTACCTTGCAAAAATTAAATACCCTGTTTATTCAATTTCCAAAAGTAGCGTTTAGTGATAGCTGACCACAATAAAAGCTTTTATGACGTGTGTGTTGTTGGTTTTTTTTTAAGAGAATAGCTTTTAATTTCATGTAAAAATTACTTTAACATTACTTACTACTTGTTCTCAATCAGACAAGACATTTTTGCAGAAAGGAAAAATTATTTATGAACTTAGAATGTGTACTTAGTATACTTAGGAATGTTACTCACTGTTACTAATGATCAATATCTTATCTAGAATCATTTGCTTACAAGTGTCTGATGCAAGATTCCTAAAGAATTTAGTTTTGCAAAAAATTTTTGCAAACTTCTGGTGTCTGATATTTGAAAATATTACCATATTTTCCCAGAGAAGTGAACTAGGAAACAGCAATATATCAGAGATGAGGACATGACACTGTACTAAAAAAATCGCAAGATATGACATAAAACTTGAACTAAATTTAGCATTGAAATTAAGTTCTACCTTACTGAAAACCATAATAAAGTGCACATTTAAAATGAAACTTACATACTGTAAAGTCATACATACTTATTTATACATCTACAATTTGTATAAGTTCTACCAAATTCATAAATCACACCATTGTGTCATAAATTAAATCTTAAATTGCAGAGATTTCTTTACAGGATTACATATTACTGTATAGAGTCATCATAAAACCTATTGTTAACCTTTCTTTGCAGGCAAACTGCACTAAGTATTTCGGGTAAAATTCTGGCCCCATTGAAGTTAACAGTAAAACCTTCATTTACTTTAACAGGGCCAGGATTTCACCAGTAGAGTTCTGTGACTTTTGCTCAACCTAATGTCATTCATTAATAGACTATTGTGTCTACATATTCATATGATTATTTTAACATTTAAATACAAAGAAATTTAATTGCTGCAACTTAAACAAAGGCCAAGTAAATTCACAGAAAAGCAACTACTAAAATACCCAATGTTCATTGGTCTATCAATCATGTAAACATACCTGCCATTAGACGCACATTTAAATATGTAATGATTCACAGTTAGATCCAGGAGTGCTGGATATTTTAATTGTTTACTCTCTTTATATAGGGTACCACCAAGTAACAAATCTACCGGCAGGGACACAAGGGACTTCTCCTATTAAGCTCCAAGTCAGCCTGAGTCAGTACTAGAATGTCATCCTAAAAACTACTGGTTTTGGTAGGGTACTCCTGAAAGAAATTTTATTCAAGATAGTAGTCACAGGTACAAAAGTAGTTCACAAAAGGTCAAATTATGTGACCCACCCACATACATCTGACCACTTCTGTGGCTTCAAGTACACATACCTATAATTCAGAAATTGTGAATCAATGTATGAGCTTTATGCTCACATTTGTTTATTTATTATTATTCAGTATGATTATTTATTTGTTTCCAATAGTGCCCACAGTGTATCAGGACCTGTATAACACAAATGAGGTCTTGGGTCTTGCCCTGAATTCCTTACACTCCAAATAGACAAAACAGACACAGAGATGGAGATAGCTTTTTGAGTGGGAAAAGAGACCAGAGTATTGTGAAAGAAAGTAGAAAGAAGAGAGAAAAGTTGAAGAAGAGGAGGTGGTGAAGCAAGGATAAGGGAGGTTGGTCTCAAAGAAAAATCCCTGATACAAAAAGGACACCCTTTTAAAGTGATCACTTACACTGAGCTGGGATTGTACTGCTGGAAGTCCCAAGGTAATGTTGGGCAAAGAAGGAGATGTATACAAACTCAGCAGGTTCATCGATTCTTCATGAATCAGAATACGTTGTTGTGAAACCAAATGCTGGAAGAAGAAAAAAAAAATCACCTCCAGATTTATAACCCCTATTTCTATTATCCTTCAGGAACAAAAGCCAATTAGTAATTTATCTTTGCTAGTGTGCATCTCCCTAAGTCTCCAAATATTAGGGAAAAGTACTTCATTTCCTAATATACTGAGTATCCTGAGTACTGAAGCCTACTGATATTTCTCCAGTATAGGTCTGAGATTCTTTTTCTGAAATGAAGATTAATACTCACCTGCCTACCATGCTGCCTTTGTTAATCAGTTAAATTCCTATGCAGAATCAGAATGTCCAGGGTTCCCTCCTCCACTACCTCTTCTCCCACCAACTACACATTCATTGTTATAGGGTCAATGGGAGTTTTGCCTGAGTAAATATTCAAGGAGGACTGCAGGATTTGTTTTATGGAACAGTGATGAATTCATCTCTTAAGGCACGTAAGGATATCCCTGTACTGGACATCATTTGGATATGCTGAGGGATATCCTCCTATATAGAAGTACAGCATATCACATACATTAGGGATTTTCATAAGAGGGAAGAAAAATTCTAAAGGAATATAATTCAGATGCACTGCAGCAAAACTTCACCCAACATAATTCAACATATTCATTCTGTGTATCTTGTCCCCTTGCCACTAAATTATCAGGGGCAGTTTAGGCTACACTGTGTAATAAGGATGGAGAAAGTTTGAGTACAAAGTGATTTAGGAAGCAAATGCCTTTTAAAAACATTAATGTCAAAAACATGGCTCCCATTCCTGTTGAATACTGAGCTCCCCCTGTGAAGGGCTTAGTCTCCTCAACTCCCTTCAAATTCAACACCTTGCTGGATAGTCCCCCTACTTGTTTTGAAACCATATGATATAACTATTTGTGAAGAGGACATATAATTTCTGATATGTTTTTTTAAATCATCCTGCAAAGAGTAACAGGTATTCTGAAAAGATCCCCCAAACCACCAATTTTAGATTCAGTGGGAAGAAGCCTAATAAAAGGTTACATTATCACATGCCTATTGCAAGAGGAATTTTTTTGAAGCCTCTGCCATTCTGCTTTAACAGTCATGTTTTTCAACATGTGGTCTAGTATAGTTGCTTGAATTACATTTTCTGTTTAATTCTTGCTTCCCTCCCAGAACTTTTACACAATAAGAGCTACAAAGGTCTTATTAGGCTTAGGAACTCTGGCATGATATGGTCCCCAAGGGAACAACATCCCTGAAAAAGAATACCCTGTGTAACAGTATGACACAGTGACTGCTTTCTTCCCAAACAAAAAGCATATGGGGCTCCAATAATAGACCACCTCCAAGAGGGATACCGCACACTCGGGCTTTGATTAAAGTAAATATAATAACTTGTCAAGCATGTTGTGGGGAGCGGTAGATTTTCCCCTGGACAAACCTGGGATATCAATTAACTTTGGAAAATACCTTGTGCTAATACAATGCAACTTCAGACTGTCACTGCAAACTGGTGCAGCACAAAAACACAGGATGTTATTCCAAAACATAACCTTCCTCCTATAGTTTGTTTGGAAATAAGACCTATCACTGAGACAATACAGTAGAAAGCTACATGTGGAATTTTCTCTTGGTATCTTGGGACTGCTAGAAGATAGTATACAAAAGAGAGAAGAGACATGGACTGTATGAAATGCAAGTGTAAAGAAACTGCTTCATTTGTATACTAGATTAATTTCCCATTACAATTGCACTGGCTTGAGAACATCCAAGTTGGTACATTATTCAAATGAAGTATATCCCAAATATAAAAGCCTAGTGTGAAATGCTATAAAGGTCTTACCAAAAGAGATGCTGTAAAACATGTAATCCTCTTTTTAGGACATCATCAGACTTGTACTGGTTGCAGCATCTATATGGTGTTACATTTTAAAAATACACGCTTCTTTTTGGTTTTATGATATGCCACTGTTAAATTCCAAGGTGTGCAAGGAACAAAAGTAACATGAGAGAATTTAAGGAAAAAGTCAAAAACTAAAAGATAATGCATGACTGAATCTCCCCAAATGAGTTCTGTTAAGCATATGTAATAAGACAGCTGTGTTAAAAAAACAGCAACTGATTATTAAAGGAAAATTACTATGTTGTAGAGGCATGTTCACGCTGTTAAATTTGAATGCAAATATTATTAATAATCATCTGGTATTTGATTTTCAATAATTCTCAAATTAAGCTCATATTAAGACCCACATCCTGACTCAGGGGGCCACCTGCACGGAGCTTGTTGCAGAATCAGGGCCTACATGTGTATTTGGGCAACTTAAAGTGTTAATTAGTGACAATATACTGAGCAAATGGAGCACAGTCCTATCCTTGCAGCATCCATTTGATGAGGCAGAATTCCCAGCTTCCAAGTGTTTTAAAAAAAAAAGTCCTATCAGTCAGGTTCACTTAATTCTTAAAATATAAGTATAGTAATTAGATGTAACAGTGTGTGGCATGCCTGTCTAATATCAACTTCTCTCATACACACACACACACAAGTGGAGGAAAAGGGAATATTTTCTTTTGGCTTTCAGTCTTCCAAGTTGTAGACAAGTATCTGAATTTACCAAGTATCTGAAGTAACCATGCTCTGAATATTCAGAATAAGTGGCACTCAGAAGTAAGCACCTAATTCTACTATCATTTTTGTTAGTTTTAAAAATTAAGTTTGGAATTAATTAGAAAAATTAGTTTTCATGTTTGGAATGAATTTCAATTTCATCACGCTGGCTAGAGACTTAAAAATTTTACCAATGAAGACCTACAAAGCATGCTCCTCAAAGCTGAGGTTCATAAACTAATATTACACAAGATAGGTTTAAGAAACATTTGTATCATGTGTGTTTATTTACGTCCTCCATATAATCAGGTGGTTCCGTTTCTACTATTACTCTCAAAATACCAGTCTCCAAAATATAAATGGATTCTGTATGGGCCTGATGCCTAAGGGATTTTTTTTCCCCATTGATTTCATTGTGCTTTGGATCAGGCCCTCTCTGCGCTTAGAGTTAATCACGTAAATTTGAATTGTGCCTTACTGAGGCAAGCTGTCCCAATTAAGTCATTGGAAATCCTTGCATGAGAAAGGGAAGCAGGATTTAGCCATGCACAGCATGTCATTTGAAGGTATATGGTTTGCTCCAACAGACAAATAACTACCTGCAGTGAACCTGGATACCGTCAGGGGCAACTGGGCCTAATTAAAACAACTTTTATTTATAAGGTGTAATTATAAGTTTGACTTTTAAGTTTCATATCATGAGAGAAAGTCTTTTAACTGACCAGATACTGAAATCACTATTAGAGAAACTGAAAGCAAGAGATGATCTGCAAGTTTTCTTACCCAAAGCACTCCTCTGTGCTTTCAGAATATTTAAATAAATGGTTACTACACTGCCAACTGTGGGTTAAGACACTTAAGGGATTGCTATTTAAATGACTCAGGCAGAAATGTTTTAAAAGAATAAAAATTTCATTATTGATATTGCTCTAGTCACTAAATTGTGATCATTTACAGTACTGACTCAGATTTTTACTGGTAAATGATTCTTCTGTCATAGCAATCTGTTTTTCCCCAGCAAAAAGTGGTCATTTGCCACCATGAAAACCATGACTATAGCCCACTCAGATGTGAATATAACACTTACTGAAAATGTCATGATAAATATTAGGAAACAGTAGAGTGAGTCATGCAGGGTTACGGCAAAACAAGTGACATTTTGCATGATTTTAGAACACAGTCTATTATTAGAAATGCCTGTATTTTGTGTGTCTGACAAAAAATTGATTAGATGAATAGCATTTGAGAGCTGGCAGCTAATGTTCAACTACAGAAGAAATATTCAGCTCTTTGGTTACTATTAAACTATCAAATAAAATCCTAATAACATCAAAATGTACTGATGTTGAGATCTATGGAAAAATGTTTGCACCCACAGGACCACAAAATTAACAATCAAGTAATCAGCGAGGTAAAGAAGTCTCTGACTGGAGCCAGAAATGGAAGCCAGTGGTTTCAGCTTCCAAGTGTTCTGCCAATGAGCTGAGTGAGTGGCTCCAATACACAGAGCTCAGCTTTTAAAATAGCTTTTTTAGGCTGATTTCAGTACCCATCGTAGAAAAAGACTAATGCCACCGCTGCCTGGCATAGTAACGGAAGATGATTTTGCAATGTGGCGTTCCGTTAACGCACAGAATACAGTCCTAACGGTGCTAGAGCTGCAGTCTTCCCGAGCCTCTCCTGAACAGAGACTGCCAGTCCCACCAGACTGACCAGATTTGATGGTGGTTTGAGGGCTCTGCACTTCACCGATGAGGCTTCCGCAGTTTGGTTTTGCACATTCCACATCCACTAAGAAGACGGCCAGATTGTAATCTGTCTCAGTGGTGGTTTAATGAAGTGGACAAGTGTCCAGGAGCTAGAATATTTAGACTACCAAACACTGTAAATAAGCCCAAATAAACCTCATCACATTCATTCCCTTTTGTATTTTGTGGTGTTAGCATTAATTGTGAAGTATTCAAGTAGCTGTGGTATCCAGTTCCATGTGATTTTCCATAGATGTCATTAACATCCACGTATTATAAGGTTATACGCCTATTTGAACTTGTGCTTCCCAAGGTGAAAATGTATCATTTTAATCCCATTGTAGCCTGTGGTCTGAACTGAACTTTTTTGTATCTTGCAATACATAATCTGAGTTTCCATACAATCCCATACAGAGAGCTATGAGGCAAAACCACATGTTAGCCATCAATGTAACTTTCTTATTTTTTCTGTGCCATAGAAGGGCTACTAATCAGTGTGCAGAGGTCACCCACCTGCCCTCTGGATCATAGTTCACACACACAATTAATTCATTATGGGGGAAAGTCCCTGCTGGAGGTTGAACTAGCCATTCCAGTTTTTTTGAGGTGAATGTCCTGCCACTGACCTGGAGAAATAGCTCCATTAGCCCAAACTCCGTTAAGTCACATTTCCTCATGCTATTTTGTTTAATCAGTAGAGAATATACAACAATTAACAGCAAACTAGGCCATCAAAGACAAAGTAGCTATGATTATGAGCATTAGCTGTATAAGATAGGGTGGAATACAACTCTTAGCATTGAATGAGATGTTCTTTTAAATGTATTGGCACTAACAAGCAAACACTACCCTTGATACGTGCATTACAAATATTGTCTGTGGGAGGATATAGTGCCTTCCATCAACTAGGAAGCTCAGAGAGCTTTACAAAAAGGTAATGAAGCCTCCTCGCACCTTTGTTATGCCAAGGAATTATTATACAGATAGGGAAAACGAGGCACAGAGAGACTGAGTGACTTGCCCAAGGTCCACATAACGTCTCTTGAGAATAGAGCTCTTGACTACCAGCTGTAGGAGTTAGTCACAAGACCATCCTTCATTTGATAATAACTGATAACTAATAGCTTATTCAATAATGTAGGACTTTGCTTCCCACAAATTAGGTTTTCCAAAGGTCTATGGTATCTGCGTGTGTGTGTGTGTACGTGCATGAAATTTAAAATGAGCCCCTTTTGCAATTTCTTACATGTTGTCTGGTCCTTGAAGCTGAAGGTCCAGAGTCACCACGAACACCTGGATATATTCACCAACCCTTTTGTGCCCCCACATCCCTTTCCCTTCTCTGTAGTCTATTACTGGAGGTGTTAACCCTTTGCACTGGAAATCTGACAGATCTGCTCAGGTCTGCTAGGTGGGTGCTCCACTCTGCAAATCCACAAGCAGCAGATCCCAGAGTTAGAAATTATCCCCCTAGTTCCATTTCTGCGGGATCTTACGATGCAAGTCTCTTCTCCTTGCCCTTTGTTTGTAATAAGGACTGGGACATGATGGGAGGGGACAGGGAGAAGAAGAAAGTTACAGTTCAGGATGCCTTATGAGTGGAAGAAACATTAAAGGTTTAATATACTTTATGGAATCCATGAGAGCTGTATCTCCGTTAATAAAGCTATTAGTCTTTGTGTCTCACTCATTAGATCTGCTCTTGATTTCTAATACATCTGTCAGCAGTTGGAGGGATGCTATTATGGTAGGACCAACTATGTCTTACTGGATGTGTTGTGGTGTATGTGTCATATCTGAAAATAAACTAAATACATTATCTTGTGAAAGAAATTTCTAAACTTACTGCAAGAACATGTATTTGAATGAATGTCTATATTTAATTAACAGAGCAAAACTCATCTGGCCAGCTAGCTAAAACTATGATATAAAGCTATTTCACAGCTGTGCTAGAAACAGATTACAACATCTCTCTTTTGTATTTGTTTTTTATTTCAGTTACTGGAGTACACTGCCACAAAACATCCAGATTTATTATTTTACTACCTCAGAGAAATGTGTAGGAGAACAAACAAATACATCAAGAAAAACAGTAAATGATGTCAATTACTGTATATTACTTGGGGAGTTTATGTTACATATCTGTGCTCTCTGTTGGTTCACCCATACTAAACAAGACGCAATACACCTGGGTGTGCATATTGTAAGGCTGCATTTCTTTATTCACAGTTCTGGTGAGCTATGCTTCACCCCTGTGGTTTATGTTTGTATTGGAAATCTTCATAGCTTCATAACATACTGTTATAGTTACATGGACCAGATTCTGCCGCATTTCTGACAGTGAGTAGTGCCTTATTGTACAAGCATTCCAATGGATATCAATGGGACTATGTAACAGTGCCTTGCCACTCCGACACAGGTATGGCTGCTGCCTCAGTTTCCTCAGAGCCTCCCTTTCACTGTTTAATTAGTTTAGCTCTTTGGCTAAACTGAAATGGTCCTATCCTACTGTGTAAACAAAACAAGAAGTCCACAATACAAGTCTGTGACTCTGGGCCATATCCCTCTTGTTAGGGTCTCCCTCTCTCTCTGATCACAGGGGTATAACCACGCCTTTCTAGCTGGCACCTCAGTGCCACCGGGGAGCTCATGCTTTGGCCCTACAATCCCAAAGAGTGAAGGGGCTGCCTACTCCAAACTCAACTGTCACTGCTTCACTTTTCCCTCAAGGCCGCCTCCTATATTTTGTTTTGCCCCCACAACCTCTTTCCCTGTATTCTACAGTATGGCTCCCCACCGGCCTCCTTCCCTGATGCCCTCTCTTCTGGGTGTACCACCACCGTTCTTCAGAACCTGGTCACTGAAGAACCTCCCTAGCTAGCTGCTGCCCTCTACAGCAAGCAAAAGGGAAATCTTTTATATCCCTGGCCTTTCTCCCAGCATATTTTGTACCAGCCTACACTCCCTGGTCACTCAGGGAACTACAACTTCCAGAAGTCCTCTGTTCCAGGCTGGAACTCGGAACAGAAATGAGATGGATCAGAGCCAGCATAAACTGTACCGGACTACTTATGGAGCCAGGTACTACTCAGCATGAGTAAGGGTTTGTCTACACATGGAATTATTCTGGATTGTCCACACATAGAGTTAATCAGAGATAGTCAATCATGGATAACTCCATGTGTAGACAAGCCCTATGGCAGGTAAAATCTAGCCCTACATTTACACGTGCGTGGAAGCATAAAGTATTTTGCTGGAGTATCATTTGCTCCAAATAAAAGTCAAAGGAATTTTACAGTATCCCGGATCAGTTGCTAATGCTAATATTTAGAGATGCTAGTGTTATTTCCTGGGATTTCTAAGATGGCAATATTCCTTGTATATCAAAACAATCATTCCACAATGTATCCAGGCACCATCATATCTCTGCCATAGACCAGTTTCCACTGCCATCTGAAATGCAAGCCAGTTTCTCTTTCACACACTGCAACTGTGACTCCCAGTGAAGGAGGGAAATCAGAGAGCAGCTATGGTCTTTAAAGTGCTGTTTGGAATCTTTCCAGCTCTAAAAAGCTAAGCAATTATCTGCTCAATAAAGGGACTCAGTGTATTATTCTTACCTCAGCTTGAGAATTAGATGGCAAAAGTGAGGTTTCATTTTCTGTCACACTTCCAGTAGGGCCATTGCTTGGTGAGCTGGGCCCTGTTCCTGGGGAACTGCTACTAACTGACGACTCTGAAAAACAGATTAAGCAAACATGAATTTATTAGTAACACAGAAATCCAGTTGCAATTATAATGCACAATATATTGCTTATGGCATGGTCTTTTTTTTTGGTTGAAGAATAGTTTTCCTGTATGAATGGAGTATTTACTGTCTTAAGGATTTTCTCTAAGTCCCAATTTGTTTCCAACCCTAAAAAGATAAATATTCTCATTCTTTTCCCCTCTTGATTCCTTCTGTACAAAGGGGGAATTTATTACTTGACTTTTCTGCAAAGATGGCAAGTTACTTGGTGGCAGGCAGAGATGTACAAACAGAACTCCTAATGAGGAAAAAGGAAAGGAAGTACTTTTTATTGCTTACTCTTCTGCCTCTGTGAGAGATCAAAATGACAGAAACAGTAGACTTGCAAAGGTCACGAAAACATGTAATCAATTCATGAGGCCTACTGCCATTCCCTTGCTGTTTGGGAAAGGCTCCGGAGTATTCAGTTGTGAACTAACCACTACATGAGTAACCAATAAAAACCAATATACTATTTGCAATACATGACTGTCAGCAAGGTATGCGGGAATGTTTGCAGCATACAAAATCCTAAAATAGCATTTTGAGGGCTATAATTTACTCGGGCTTGGTGCAAAAACTCCCAGGAGTCTTGGTTAAGACGAAAGGTAATATCAGTTTAGGAAATGATACATCTGCTATCAGTGATGTATATCATGGGAAGATATCCTGCACTTGTAAAAGAATGGACTTGGTGATCTAGTGGGTCTTCATCACATCTAACGGTTATAAATCCTATATTGATGACAATGAGAGTTTTTGTTCAGAACAAGGAAAGAATATTAATAACTAAAATTAGAATTGTTTAGTGTTAGCAGAGATAAGAATCTTTAGTTTATAGAACGTTGTTCATACAAACTCTCAGAAAATTAAGGTAATTTAAAGAATTTCTTTAATTGGCCAGCTATCAATTTATGGCTATCACCAATTCTTTGCTCTCTTTTTGGGCCAATTTATTCGCTCCCTACTCCTCTTGTCACTGAAGAAAATGAGAGTTTTGTTAGTGGCTTTAAGGACCCATTCTTACTCCCAACTAGAGTAAATTTCTGCAATTCATTATCCCATCAACACACTAATAATATAGGGCTGGTCAGGAAATGTTTTTGCTCAGAAATATTTCAGGCTTTAATTTTTTAAAAAAAAGAGAGACCCCAGACCGATAAATATCGCTTTTTAATTTCTGAACATTTTATGATCATTGGGGGTTTTTCTACATCAATTTTAATGTAGTCAAAAAGCCATTTTCTTTAAAAAAGAAGAATTCAACAGAAAATGTTCGATCAGTTGTTAGACAATGGGGAGCTATTTACAAAGTTGTGATGGAAAAAAATCACAATCAAGTCAATGGCAACCTGTGGAAAAAGTGTCTCAGGAATATATTTTCATGTATATAAGCAATTACTGATAATAAATCAGTGACAGAGTCAGGATTAGAATAGAAATGTCCCGATGCTCTGTCATGTACTTTAACTATGAGTATAGGTAATGCTCTCTTAGTAAAATCATTTATGTTTTACTTTGCACCTCACTTGCAAATATACCCATCACAAAGGAATGGGCCACTCTAGAAATGTATGTTAAGAGTGTCAGTGAAGAGAGAATAAGCCATAAGATGCCAACCCTTAGATCCCCAACAAATACAGCAATTACACTTAACACCAATGTTTGCGAAATTAACTGGGAATATTCTGGTCAGATCACAATAAAGTTCTGTATTCAGCTGTTCTCTGGAGATTAAGAACAGGAAAGTTTTTTGTTTTTTTTTACATTTGAACCCATCTCACAATCCCACAGTCTGTAATAAACACTGTGGAGCACTGTCCTGAAAACTGCACTTACTGGACACAGAACTTAATTTGTTTACACTGTGTCACATCTACATGGTGATGTAAAACCTGTGAGATGCACTGATTTAATTAAACTCTTTCCTGCCTAATGGATGCATATATATATCTACTTGGTTACAGCTCTGCTGGTTTTATATATATATATATATATAATAATATATATATATATATATATTATCTAAAACCAGCAGAGCAGTAACCAAGTGGCCTTGTAGACACACAGGGCCTGAATCTCATCTTATTGAAACAAATGTAAACCAGGTGTGATGCCATGGAAGTCAATGGTGCTGCACTGGTGTCAAATAAGAGCAAGTGATATCTGAATCAGGCCCAGACATTACAGAGCCTCCTGTTCTATTCAGATTAATGAGCCAGGCCCTGAAAGCATTCTATGTCTGCATATTCATGAGTCTGGATTCCAATGTGCTTGCACAAGGGACAATTCAAAGCAAAGTTCAGCTCTAATTTTGCAAGATAAAATATGTGATAATGGCACACGAACGCTACACATATATAATCACTTTATGAGCACATATAATATGCAAAAGTATATTATCTGACGATAATTGGCCTCTACATTTACTTAGTTCAACTGTATGGAAAGGATTCAAAACCAATTTTAATTAACCTAAAATTTTTCACTTTGCAGCTTTTTTCCTCTCTGCAACTTTTTTCCCCAAGGTGCAAAACTTTTCCTTTATAACTGCTAAAAAAAATCTCTTCTAATTACTAGCAGCACCATCTGCTATGACTGAAAATGCACCAATGAATATTTAAACAAGTCTGTAAATACTTCAAGTCACAAAATACGTTGGTGAGCTCTAAAAATCAAAAACAATTAAGGCTGACATTTTCAAATAAAGGGAACCAGGAGGAGTGGCCCAACATATGATTTCAAAAAGATTTTGAAGGGTTTTACCCTCATTTCAAATTCTTTCTTTTGAAAACATCAGACCTCACTCATCAAAATTGTTAATCCAAGCAACACTTCCAAGGAATCAGGTGTCTTCCACTCTGTTTGGAAAAATCATCACAATGATATTTCTGATCTTGCCCATCTTGTCCCAAATGTTCACACATTTCTTTAAACCCTGGGAGATCTCTCACTTCAGAGAAATCCTAACTCACAGAAAGACATCCCAAAGAATTAGGTTGAATTTCTAACATGCTCATTCCAAAAGAAACTAAGCTGTCACATCACCCAGTAGAAACTAAGCTGGCAGATACATCAGACAGAATATTGCCATTGAGGGCTATTGAAAAGTACAGTACTTTTCCCTTTATAAAAAAAGAGTACAAGCCCTCTCACACAGTAGATCTCGGTAACACACAAAGCCAAAAAGCAGGTGGAATTTCAATTACTTCAGAACAGCTGTATACAGACACACAAATTCCTCTCCAGAGAGATTCATATGGTTTGTGGGTCCCTACGCTTCAAAAGTCCTATCAAGGCCACTCAGTCTCCAGAAGCATCCTCTGGCAACTGAGCACCAGTGGCTGCCACTGTATTGCCTGTCTCCCTTCACCAGGGGCTGCTGCTGAGAGCCAAAATCTCAGTAAAGCATACTCTCCAGGACTCTCAGCTGCTGCTTGCCGGATGCTTCTCCATCACTAGCTCTGAGTGCATGCAGCTGGCATGTCAGAATGGGGAGAGCTGCAGCTGGTTACTTCAGGTTGCACCAGGAGATCTTGACTTAATGGATGATTGATCGTGTGTGTTCACGACTGAGCATTTTTTGCATAGTCTTTAGTCAAGCAATTACAGAGTAAGTTAAATCTGTGTCTATTACCCAGGCATTGATGAGAATACTGTTATCCTGCTCCACTCTTCTTGGCTAGAAGAGCCAGAGAACAAGCAAACACACATACCTACAGTGTTACAACTAATGCTCTATCTTGTTTTGGTTTGGGAGAACACTCTTATTCAGGACATTATTTACATATGTGCCCAAGTCCCGTTGAAGCTAATATGATTTAAGCATGTGCTTAAGTCCTTTCCTCAATCTGGGCCTTAACTGGTGCTGGCTTCAGAGCTGTCTGCAAGCTTGTTAAACTACTGCTCAGATTTGTTAAAATCTGTGTACTGTTCATTTTCTACATTCCTAAAGGTCTGCTTTCTCCTGAAGAGATTAATTTGGGTTTAGCATTCCCTGTTTGGGCTGGAGTATGATGAGAGGTATTCATTCATTTCCTGTTCAAATTAAAGGGACTAGAATGTTGTTTATATTAAGTATCTTTAATCTATTTTTCTGATAGTGCAATCTTTACATAGTATATGTTAGTATTTAAATAGCACTTTTTATCCCTTTAAAGCATTATATGGGTTTTTCTGTTCCCTTGCTGTGTTTTGGTTGTCATCTTGCCTCTGTTCTTCCTCTTCCATTCTGTACACCCAGCCACCTCTGCAGGTTACATTTCAGCTTTGCTGCTGCTATTACTAAACACCCTCTTACACAGCCGAGGGAAGAGCTTGTACATTCTCCACAGAGCAGTACAAGAGAGTGATGCAAGAGACCGGCAATGAACCAGTGAGACGGACTGTCCTCAAAGTGCTGCCAACCCACAGAGGAAACAAAGAGGAAAAATAGAGATTCTTCTTCCTTTTAGTGTCTTTTTATTCTAACAATCCTAGGAATTACTTGGTTTTGTACTTACTATTATATGTAAAAAAAAATGTGTTTTTTAAGTTGACAGTGCCCTTCTAATAAGTGAATAAAGTGAGTTATTGTATACAAATGTACCTTAA
This sequence comes from Emydura macquarii macquarii, assembly GCF_026122565.2. Classification (NCBI taxonomy): domain Eukaryota; kingdom Metazoa; phylum Chordata; order Testudines; family Chelidae; genus Emydura; species Emydura macquarii. The sequence goes on from NW_027132559.1 coordinate 22,199,383, forward strand.
CTATGGCTTCTTTTCTGACAGAGGACTCTCTTTCCATACCTTTGTTCAATACACAATTATGTTTCCAGTAAACTATTTTTCAGGTCTTCTAAGCAGTAGTATAGACAGAATCTTTCCAATCTTTAATTACCTGTCACCTCAAACAATCTCTTCTTGAATGAATTGACATTTCCATCCTTCCGCCTGAGTAAGGGGCTGCTTCTCCTTTCTGTCACCTTCTGTTTTAACCTGGAACGTACCTTCAAGTTGGGCTCTGAGGCTGGGAATTAAGAGAAGAAAATGGAGAATTAAAAATGAGAAGCTGTTTAACCAAGCACTGCTTCCTCTCCTTAGAGTACCCCTCCCTCAGCCCCCAGCTGATCAGAGAAGAGAGAGAAATTTAATTACAGCTCATCAGCACCCTCAAATGGACCAACCTTAAGATGGTGGATGGGAGGAGGATTGAGGCAGCTGAAAAGCTGCTGCTGCCAATACTGTTACCACTTCAGCCTAAAATTGGAACTAAACTCTGAGCAAACCAGAGGAAGGAGGAGGAGCTTAAAATATGCTCTTCCCAGAAATGGTGCCACCCTAGAAAACCCACTTACTAGGGCTCCATCCCATACCCTAGCCCTGAGCCAACGGTAAGAGACAGCAGAGAAAGTAAGAGGGAACACTATTTTTATTTACTTTTTTTTCATCTAAGCAAAATCACTGAATTTCTCCTGTTTTTAAATTCTCTGTGGTTATTCTGCTTGAATGGTGTATATGCATCTAAATGCATACGGCTAACATATTAATGGGAGATGGTCAAAAGTGCTTGAGAGATTTAGCAGCACAAAGCCCCTTGAAAGTTAGTGACACTTGTTAAAAGTTGCAACACTGTACTCCTAAGACGCTTGAGTTCTTTTGAAATTACCTCTAAACAGATATGATTTTCCATATACTTCTTTCTCTCTTTAATTCAGTGGAGTACAGACCTATCCCACTGTCAAAACTACTTTTATTATAAGTTTCAATGGTTATGTTAAAGATGAAAAAGAAAAATTTCACTAGTGAGCCATTGAGTTTATTTTTGTTTCCAGTCCTACAGAAATCTCTGTTATTTCTCTCTCTCATCCCTGCTGTGATTCAAAGAAAGGTATCTCAACATGAGTATAGACAAAGTTTTCTATAGCAGTTAACAAACAGCAGAAATTTGGGTTATTAATATGCAGTTCTATCATTAACATTAATTACCCAGAGGCCAAGGAAAAGCTTTATTCTACTACATTCCTACTGCAGGTGAAAACTGGTAACAATATAGTTTGGAATCTCTTTCTGTGTTTAGACTTTGATCTGATGGTAGAAATAGGAAGAAGCCTCTGCTGGTGTATATCAAAGCCCACTGGCAGAATATTTCTTAGTGAGCAGTTCTGAGCCAGAAACCTTCAATGTTTTCTGAATAACTGCACCAAAACAACAGCATTTATTGCAGTACTCTGAGAATATTTCCACATGAAATATAAACTCAGGTTACGGTTACACTGATGGAGGTAAAGTTGCCACCGTCAGATCGATTTCTCTGGATCGATTGAGCGGTCAGTGAAGACCCGCTCAGTCGATCCAGAAATCGACTTACTAAGACCACCTTCGCAAGTGGCGCAGTGCAGTGAAGACGGCACGCTGAAGAGGAGCAGAGAAGTCGACAGGAGTTACGCAAGTTTTTTGCGTAGCTTGCGTAACTCCCGTCAACTGCCGCCGAATCCTGGAGGTAAGTGTAGACAGGGTCTCAGTCTGAAAAGGAAAAGTAAGATCAAATGCCAGGACTCCTAGGATTATATTTAATGCATTTTTTCACCTTTTCCCTTTGCTAAATGGACACAGTCTTTGAATATGAATGCTAGAGACCAGATTTTGTGGTGTTTATTAATTAGAGAGTTGGAAATTAGGATCAGCTCTCTCTCTCACACACATACGCTCTCTCTCTTTTTCTCTGGCATGGTCTCTCTCCAGAGAGTTAGAAATGGAGGAAGAAAGGACGGGATGAAATCCTGGCTCCATTGAAGTCAGTAGAGTTTTGTCATTGACTTTAGTTTATTCAGGATTTCTAATTCCAATTCTCTCCCCACGTGCACTGTGAACGCATTTGTTTCCAGTTGTTCCATTAGCTCCTACAGTGATGAGCACATTAGAACTGCCTGAGATAGGTCAATGAGGGTGCCAAAAACTTATATTTCGCCTGCTCAAAGAGTGGTACAAAATATTTTGTAAACTCAGGATTGGTTGGATTTGCAATGTCTCTAGCCAACCTTTGTCATGCCTGTTCTCATGGTGCTAAATAGCTCCTGAGGGAACACTGCCTCCTGTGTGGTCTACAATTTGTGATGCTTTCGGAGGAACTATATTGCATTCTAATACAAAACCAGAAATCTTTGATGAAAACTTTAACTTCAGATTCCACACTTCATCAGTCGCTATGACTCCTCAAGGGGAAAGCAAATCTGATTTCTTTCTTTAGCGAGAAACAGTTTTGATATAGAACTGTAAACTTATAAATTAATGTATGATAAGATTACATTAGTGCCCCAGGAACATATCTATGTATGCTCAGACCATAAATCTCATCTAGTTATTATTGCATTCGGAAGTAAAGTAACTCCTGTATTGTGCTGACTCAGTTTGCGGTTAGAGTTAATTCTATTTATAATTTTCCAAATTCCCAAGCTGCAGGAGAAGATATCCATACCAGTGACTAACTAATGTGATGTAAATCCTCTGGGCCCAGAGAAAGAGCTCTTCAGCATTCAATGGGGAGATGTTCCACTTGTATATGAATGTATTTCATGCCCAGTCACACTGATTGCCTTTCTATTTTTAACCATGTTGCCATCACACTCTGCATTTCAATCAATCACATAAACAGAGAAGCAGTCTTTTATGTGGATATCTGAGTTTATGCGCCAGCGGAGAAAAGAATCCTTGCATAAAAGAGGAATTTCATTATTTAAATGAAAACAATACATTTTCAAATGAAAAGGAAGAAAACAACCCAGTTTTTGTAATACTCCAAATAAAAGATAAAAAGTAAAGCTCTGAAGAGTACGAGGTTCAGAAATAGACTTTCTTCAATAACCCTCGTGAAATGCAGCAAACTGAGAGCGCTTCACCAGACAGGACTGTAGATGATCAGAGGTGAAAACTCACATTTTAATACAGCAAAAAGACTATATAAAATGAGGGTGTTGGAGCTGATCGGTAGAGCACAGGGTTCATAGAATCATAGAAGATTAGGGTTGGAAGGGATCTCAGGAGGTCATCTAGTCCAACCCCCTATTCAAATCAGGACCACCAACTAAATCATCCCAGCCAGGGCTTTGTCAAGCTGGGCCTTAAAAACCTCTAAGGATGGAGATTCCACCACCTCCCTAGGTATCCCATTCCAGTGCTTCACCACCCTCCTAGTGAAAAACATTTTCCTACTATCCAGCCTAGACCTCCCACACTAAGATTTGAGACCATTGCTCCTTGTTCTGTCATCTGTCACCACAGTGAACAGCCGAGCCCCATCCTCCCTGGAACCCCACTTCAGGTTGTTGAAGGCTGCTATCAAATCCCCCCCTCACTCTTCTTTTCTGCAGACTAAACAAGCCTAGTTCCTTCAGCCTCTCCTCATAAGTCATGTGCTCCAGCTCCCTAATAATTTTTGTTGCCCTCCGCTGGACTCTTTCCAATTTTTCCACAACCTTTATGTAGTGGGGGGCCCTAAAATTGGACAAATACTCCAAATGTAGCCTCACCAGTGCAGAATAGAGGGAATAATTACTTACCTTAATCTGCTGGCAATTCTCCTACTAATGCAGCCCAATATTCTGTTAGCAACAGAATTCTTGGCAACAAGGGCACACTCTTGGCTCATAACCAGCTTATTGTTTTTTTGTTCACAGTAACCCCCAGGTCCTTTTCTGGAGGACTGCTGCCTAGCCAGTCAGTCCCCAGTTTGTAGTAGTGCAAGGGATTCTTCCATCCTAAGTACAGGACTCTGCACTTGTCCTTGTTGAACCTCATCAGATTTTCTTTTGGCCCAATCCTCCAATTTGTCAAGGTCACTCTGAATCCTATCCCTACCCTTCAGAGCATCTACCATTCCCTTCAGCTTACTGGCATTTGCTAACTTGCTAAGGGTGCAATCCACCCCATTCTCCAGATCATTAATGAAGATGTTGACCAAAACTGTCCCCAGGACTGACCCCTGGGGCATTCTGCTTGATATTAGCTGCCAACTAGACATTGAGCCATTGATTACTACCCACAGAGCCCGATGATCTAGCCAGCTTTCTATTCACCTTATAATCCATTCATCCAACCCATGCTTCTTTAATTTGCTGGTGAGGATACTGTGGGAGACCATATCAAAAGCTTTGCTAAAGTCTAGGTATAGCACATCCACCGCTTTCCCTGTATACACAGAGTCAGTCATCTCATCACAGAAAGCAATCAGATTGGTCAGGCATGACTTGGTGAATTCATGCTGATTGTTCCTGATCACCTTCATCTCCTCCAAGTACTTCAAAATGGATTCCTTGAGGACCGACTCCATGATTTTTCCAGGGACTGAGGTGAAGCTGACTGGGCTGGGGAAACAGTTCTAGGCTCTAATCCTGAAGTTGAAACATCAACTTGGTCCGTTATCTTGGAGAAGTCACAGGGTAAAATACTAGCCCTGCTGAAGTCATGATAAATTGATAAATTGCCCATTGATTTCAACAGGCCAGAATTTCACCCTCAATTTCTTCATGCCTCCGTTTTTTCTGGTATCAAATGATTTTAACAACATGTATCTGTCATCTGTCATGAAAAAGACCTTTACGACTCCATATGGTGGTTCATCAATGCATTAAGGCCCTGAGTCAGCAAGGTATTTAAGCATGTGCCTAACTTTAAGCACATGAATAGTCCCATTAAGTCAGTGGTCTTCAGCTAGATTCAGCCTGGGTGGTAGAGGATGGTGCAAATTCCACCTTCCTGGACCAGCAGTCCCTAACAAGCCAAGGAGGATGCATCCCTAAATCAGGGCAGGAGCTGTTTCCACAACTGCCCTTCACCGGGGAGGCTACACATGGATAGCACAACTTAAGCATAACATCCTGAGTGGCAGATGCAGAAATGGGACTATGCTGACTAAGAAGCCGACATAAATGAATCTAGTTCATAGCTTTTAATTTGCATCTGGCTCTCAGCTCCATTAAGTTTCTGCATTGCCAATCAGCATAGCACTTTGAGTGACATCCACAAAGGGACTTAGGGACCTAAATACCTCTTTAGGCACCTTTCTCCAACATTTAGGTGCCATAGAAGGTTCACAAAACCTTCTCTCTCTTGCTGCCTAACCCTAGGGGTGCCTACGTTTCTGCCAATAAAGTCTCCTACATGCCTAAATTTCCACTGGTGGGCATGTGCAAGACCATCTAAATCTAGACACTGCTGGATCATTCGGTGCCTAGCTCATTCGTAAGCTATGGCAGGATTCTCAAACTAGGTGTTCCCTTTTCTGTCTCACCTGCAGAACCCAATCTGGTAGGCATGCTCTGAGCATGGCTTAACCCCCCACAAAAGACAGCTGGGTACAAGACTTTGGGGGGAGGTTTGGCTGTGTATATCCCATTATACCCAAGAGTCCAGTGGTTAGAGCACTTCCCTGTCTGAATTCACATCCTGCCTGCTTTGGGACAGGGATTTGAACCCAGATCCCAAATGTGTGCCCTAACCACCAGGTTAGTGGGTATTTTGCAGTGAGTCTTTTCAATTTCTCCCTTTTAAACTGTTCCACTTTGTATAAATAATTATTCAATGGAGCAGTGACTTGAACCTGACTTTCCCACATCCCAGGAGAGTTCCCCTAACTACTGGGGCAATAGAGCCAATCTCTCTAGCCCAATTAATATTTAATTATTTATACAAAGTGGAACAGCTTCAACAGGAGAGATTAAGAGACTCGGCCTTGAATACCCAACAGCCTGATGATGAGGGCATTCTCCGAGGAAGTGGCAGACCCTGGATTCAGTCCCTGCTCCAGAGCATGATTTGAAAAGAGATCTCCCACATTCCTGGCTAGTTTAGGCATCTTCATGCCCAGCTTGCTGGCTTCTGTGAATCCCTTTCATAGGTGCCTAACTCTTCCCACACAATGCATTGGAGCCTGGACACTGAATCTGTGGCTGTGAATGTCACTGGGTGGCACGGCAGTTAGAAATTGCAACACCTATCTCCCTTTGTGGACCTAGCCCTTTGTGTCTAGCATTGCTGATATTTCCCCAATTTAAGGAAGGGAAAATGTATTGTTCAAGTTCACTTTGGAAAAAGGAAGCAAAAAGAAATGGTGAAGTCCTCTGGAATTCTGTTGGTGGAGTGTGGAATTATTCAACTCTTATTTGCAGTCTGTGTTCAGGTCTCAAGTGTTAAGGGCCATTCCAATAATGTTGGCTGTTCAGCATCCCATTATTATCAGTTTGCTTCATGTCTACTGTAATGCTGATCATAAGGACTTCCCTTGATATTACTTCTCCGATCTACTCTAAATGGGCTACCTAGAAACCATACAACACATGCTTTTAATTTAAACCGTTACATAAGAATTATAGGCAACTCAGGAGGTCAGCTGAGAGCAATAGCGAGAGTAGTCTAGTTCCTTGAGCTAAGAGAGGCAGGTAGCTCTGCAGGACGGATGTGTTTGGTCCGAGAGGAAGGAGTGTGGGTTATGTCAGAATTAATTTTTGGAATTTTGTAGCAGGTGGCTCTTGAGTGCCCTTGCAGAAGAAGATGCTAATACTTCTTGCTATATGAACCATTAGCAAGGAAGCCAGTCACAATGGGGTGGACTAGACCAAATGGTAGGTTAAAACTTTGTGACACCCCCATCCCTTACATCATTTCAAGCTGTTTTCTAGGGCAAGTGAAAATGTCCTTAGTGGTTGGGTGAGACATAGAATAGTTCACACTTAGGTAGCCAGCGACCAGGAGGTAGACCGTACTGCAGGAAAGAACAAAACTCCTATACTATTGACATTAAAAACGGAATATATGATACTGTACCTATGTACAGATGATTTCACTGAGATCACCCCTGTTACTCAACTGTATGACATCAGAAGTAGCTTCAGTCTCTCATGAGTAGTGTGATGATGAAACACATGCATGGGAGACAGAAAAGTAATACACTGAAATCACGTCACATATTCCAGTGTTCTTAATCACTTGCAAATTACAGATACCGGCTTTGAAGAATGCACTCTCCAATGTGCAAACAAGGCTGAGATTTCTTGGCTAGGATTAGCTTGACTATTTCTTTAATTAAACATACTCAGGTATTTAAGAATCCTATTGGAGGAATCAAGACACCTAACATTAAATAGGGAAGCCTTATAAATGAAGGGTGTTTAACAGATAGTAATGCACCGCTTTAATGGTGCCTGGAAAACAGTAGTACTTTTGTATCAGAAAAGTGTGTGCCAATTTCAAATCAGCATTTAATGAATGCAGGCAGGAAATGGGGGATGGGTTGGGGTATAGTGAGCGGGTCCTCATCTTGAGGCTAAAACCATATATAGGAAACCTGAGGAGCAGAAAGCAAGCTTTTGTCAAGGCTTAGGATGGTCTAAAGTGAAAGCATTTCCTTTAATTAGCTGGTAGGCTGGTTTTAGAAAATTGCAGGGAAGCAGAGATAGCTGATACTAAATTTGGCAATAGTGATTGTTTAATTTTTTAAAATTAATATGCAGCAGCTTCTGTACGTTTCCTAGCTTTGTTGCGTCTTATTTAAGAATGTCAATTTGTTCCCTACAGCTCGTGCTCAAATCACTATTCCTGAGTTCATTTATAGAAATAATAAGGACTATTGTGATGTGTTTAAGTCCCCAAAGAGAAATAAGACAAAAATAAAGAAATAGCCTACTATATAGTAATTTTAATTTTGGGGTACATATAGGGATTTCATTTGGGGGCGTTAAATTGATTTTAATATATTGTGTGGCATTAACAGAATATATTCTACTGAATTTACAGAGAAATAAAATTGTTGATTGGATTAGTCACTGAACATTTTGTTTTTATATTTCCAGTGTCATATCTCAGTAGTATCAATAAAGGCAATATCATTTTCGAGGGCTGATTTTCAATAAGCAGGCTGATGCTTTAGACTGGAGCAATTTACCAGTCAATTATTGAAACAAAAAGAAACCTTAACATAATACAAGATTGGTTGTAATATATTCTCATCCCTAAAAAAAGAGTGGTTTAAAATTTATAAATAAAAAGGGGATAACATGTAACTCTGGTACATTCTATAAAAGTGAGAGTCGGGGAGGATAAATGTAAAAATATATATCATTTTGGATACTGAGGGCCCCCAATTTCTCTCCCATTTCTTTGTTTCCAAAGACAGAAGCCTGAGCCTGCATCCCGGCATAGGTACATTTGTATAGCAGTATGAGTGGGGCAGCCACAGCAATACTTGGGGAAACAGAGACTGCTGAAGAGAGGAGTCCATTGCTATTTCAAAGAGCAGCAATCTGAAAATTCCAGGGAGGGGGGTAAGCATCTGTCCCCCTCTCTGCCCCAAGGTATCTGGGGGGAGGCTGGGAAGAATACACATACACTCCTCCCTAGTAAAGGCAGCTGAGGGAGGAGTACCTGTGCCATGCCAAGAATCTCAGGCTAATGCGAGTGTCTCATTTCACCTCATCAGCAGGCCAGTGCACTGAGGGTAGCTGAAGAAAGAGGAGCATTTTTGCCTCCCATGGGTATAGGCAGGCAGGGAAGGAATGATGACATAGGAGGGAAAAAACACACACACACACACACACACACACACACTCTGAGGTAGGAGAGACCAGATGCTCCCAAGTCCTTTCCAATAACCTGGACAGCATAGAAGGCACAAGACTCCCGCACCACCATAACCAAGAAGGGCAGTGGGCTCCCTCCTGAAGACTCTGGGATGCCAGGGACCCTTCTAAAGATGGCAGAGAGCTGAAGGAAAGGGGTTCAGAGAGAAGGGTTACCAGTCTTGAGCTGCCTGCTCCCTCAGTGCCTTGCTGGAGAGCTGCCAATGGGCCTGACGTTACTGGAGGTGTGTGAGGGTCTCACAACTTCATCCCAGGGTGCACCAGGTTCTGGGAGATGCATAAATATTCACTGTATTTCCCTGGTGATTTCTGGCTGCTGCTGTTTTAAGCAGCTGCAGCCTCTTCACTTCAGCCACCTCAGAATATTTGTATTTATTAAAGACCAAGATGGGCCATTTGGTTCTCCTGACCCTTTGATTCACTACGTGAGTTCTGTGCTTAGAACCCCACTTTCCAACAAGATCCAGTAACGGGGAGTTAACCCTTTGGATGCCGTTGGTATTTCTCATGGCTGGCATTCTAGACAATGCCAGCGCACTTTACTAAAAGTTCACTGGCTCTTTAATTCTGGTATTTTAAAATGCCATTTCTCAGAAAGTTTAAAATGAGATCTATGAAAGAGAAAGCCATTTGCACTATTCCCTCTAAAGATTTCCCAAGAACTACATGGACATCCATTCGGATGGGCCTAACTGTTGGGTGGTCCCAACAAGTCTAGAGCGTCACATAATGTGGTGAAGGATAAAGATGCTTTATTTTTCTGGCTTGCATCACCTAATGTGTTTTCAGCATACACAGAAACTGTTTCCTGACCAGCAGCTTGGTTTAAAGGGAATGCTGATCACATGTGAAACCTTTTAGCCCTTTGCTTTATTTTAGTTTTGTAAAAGGTAAAATGCTTTATTTACTCAGGCTAAGGTAAATATCCAACCCCTAAATAAAAAAACAGGCTTAGTGAAACACATGTTAAAAACAGTTAATTAGATTACAGGGGATATTTCAGCCTTTTAGCTTTCTTCAGGCTATGGAAGCAGATTTAACAAGGTTACTTGTTTTTCATCTATAGCCTAAAGAAGCTTCAGAACTGAAATCTCCCCTCAAGCCCTTTTCTAAATTTCTAACATGCATTTTTGAATCTCCCTTTCTGTTTTTCTTTGTAGTTTACATATTAATGTAAAACCTGTTTCATTGACCATCCAAGGAAGCATTACGCTTGCCTAATGAAGTCTTTGCTGATTTAGTTATATATATTTTATATTGTACCATTTCTTCTTGCAGAGAATTAGGTGCCTTTTAAATCTAGGGAGATGGAGCAAATGATGAACATGGGATTGGATTCTCTATTAACATTTGGCTTCTTTGTGTCACTTGGGAAGCAAAGACACCAGATTCTGGCTGCCAACTTCCAGAAGAGAATTCCCTGGCTATGGGGAGCTCTCTGCTTGTGCCAGATCTGGGCCCTGCATCTGCATTGGCAAAACTCCCATTGACTTCAATGAGACCTGGATTTTACCCACAGAACTTTAAATAATATTATGTAAGATGCATAGTCCGCATTGCGTTTTGGGTTTACTGGAGTCTTAGCACGTTCCAGGTCGTTAACTGCCCTTGCCAAAGCTGAGATGTCTCTTTCTTTCCCCGCCATACCACTCATAATTTGGATATATTTCAGTTCATGGCTTATGTACATTAATGGGATGAGATAAGTATGTAATTTATGCAGTGGAGCTATTTGTTAACATTGCCTTCACATAAGTTTGTATGTAACCACTCCATGTACTGGTCTCCAATAAGTGTCAATTTCAATAAGAGCTATGTGCATGAAGTGTTTCCTAAATCAGGCCCATTATTTTGGTGTGAGCCTAACAGAAAAATTTGTTATTTTAAGTTATGGTGTGATTCAATGACTTAATGGCTTGTCCTAAGTTTTCCCATGGCATCACAGGGAAAGACATTATTTTAAAAGAGGATCCTTTCTCCTATAAGAAACAGAGGAACAATAGGTAAATTAAATTGTCTTGGAAGACGGAGGGGAAGAGAGGGAGATCCTGAAAACTTCATTATGAACTTCCCCATTCCCCCTACCCCTCAAATTTAGAAATTTTTACCCACTTTAACGACAAGCATTAGGGGAAGAAAAAGGCGCAGCAAGTCACTTACTACTCATTATCCCCACTTTTGCGCTTGTATACCCAACAGTGCCAGCTGGGAAACTATAGAAGCTAGACTTTCTCTGGGTGTAGCTAGCTAGTCCCACTCATCATTGTACTCTCCCGTAACATCCATGGAATCATTACACTTTGCACAGGCAAAATGACTCCATTGCAGAAGTGCCAGAGCTAATCCCATTACCCCATTGCTCCAAGCTTCTGCAAGGCCATAATTTGACCCTTAGATGCTTGATCTGTAGACTACAGCATATTGGTGCTCACTTCCTTTAGTCCCCACACAAGAAAGAATTATTTAATGTGATGATAAAATCCCAGGGACTTTAATCTAGGAAAAAATCCAGCAATGATAACTCATCTGATGGCAGGCAACAAACTACAGCACAGTATTTCACCAGCCTTCAGAAACTCTGGATTAAACATCACCACCTTCTCCCTGTATTTAAAAGGACATTAATTTCCTCAGCAGATGAAAGCTCGGGAGGTCTACACTATCTAGGCATACTGCTTAGAATTGTGCAAAGGTTAGGAAGAATGTCAGCATGTAGGGAATTTGCTGTAACAGTATATGATGCCAAAAAAACTAAACACAAAAAGCAATATGTCTTGATTTCAGCATGAAAAATTCCGGGCCAAATTCAGCTCAGATTCAAGAAAGAGCAACTGCATTGAAGTCAGTGAACACTGAATTTGGCCCTGAATATTTGCTAAACATATGTTTCAATAACTCCTGTGATTCTATAGGTATGAAGGCTGGTTTTGTAAAAGGAACTCTCATGTTAATCAAAGAGAGGAAAAAAACCACCTGTTTAAACTTTTAATTATGCATAGATACTGCACCTTCACAATGAACGTAATTAAAACAAGTTTACTTTCAGATATGCTCTTTATCTTCTCAGATATAATTCCAGTACCCTACAACTTAATTAGCTAAATATACAATGTAACCTTCCATCTGGTAGAGTAATTTAACGGGAATAATTGTACACCACCATAATTCAATGAGACACTGAGGAAAAGCATTGAAATGCTATTTCCTTTCCTTTGGAAGAGAATTATGTAGAATTTCAACATGCTTTGCATTTCTAACAGTTAAAACCAACGGGGAGGTATCACTCTCATTTATATTACTTTCCCATGAGAAAATCAACAGTGAAGTATAAAGCTTGTGCCGTTATTCATGAACAACTCTGTAATACTTACTTGGCTTTAGCCAGAACATGTTATTTGGCAGCTAAAACCTTTAATTAGAGTTGTGGGTTTGAAGAGATTTTCATTGAAACTATGTTTGGTAGGAGCTTTGAGAAGTATAATCTTTACTAACCAACATATTCTATTTTGGAGGGTCTGATATCATGTGACTTCCAGTATTCAGCCCCCTCTCTCTTTTTGTCACCTTTCTACATGTTTTGATTTATTTTCCCCAAGTTTTCAACTTTCCCCTGCCACTGGTACAATTGTGGTGAAATCCTGGCACCATTGAAATCAACTGGATCTTTGCCATCGAATTCAACGTGGTTAGGATTTCACCCTAATATTTTGATTCTCTGAGAACACTCTTATTTGTAGGGGAGAGATTTTCAAAGGCACAAAAGAAATGTAGGAGCTCATGTTCCACTCACCTTTCCTGGGATTTGTGCTCCTAAATCTCTTAGACACTTTGGAAAATCTCCGCCTATGTGTATGTATCATGGGATCTATTCTACGCTCCTTACTCAAGCAAGGTTCCCCTTGGCTTCCAAGGGATCTTTGCCTGAGTACAGCGTGTAGAGAAAAGGGCCCAATGTCTGCTGTTTGCTTTTTGATAAGACAACGGAGCATGTTCATATGTGAAAACCTTTGGAAAGCTTTCTGTGTAACAAAATCCGCGTGTGTCATGATAACAATTAACAAATGTAAAATACACAGGGTGCAGTTTTGACTACTTGTTTTCTACTTAGGCAAATTTCAGTAGCAGTCAACAGAAGATATGCAAACTACATAGAGTAGCTTGCGTATCTCCCGTTGACTTCCTAGCTTCTACCTACTGTGGCATCCCCACTATGCTGCGCCGACTGGAATGCCCTCCAGTCGACGCAGCATTACTCTTTTTGCAGAGGCGGATTAACAGCATCGACTTCTGGATCAATTGAGCGGGTCTTCATTGCCACTCAATCAATCTCACAGAATTGATCGTGCACTGCCAAAAATGCCGCCGGCAGTGTAGACATATCCTTAGTAAACAAACTAGTGTGAGCTTAGAGAACAGTACTAAAAATGATTAGAGGGCTGGATGAACTGATTTAAGAAGAAATAAGATAAGACTGTTTCATTTGCTAGGTAACTTACAATTTAAAGGCCTGATCTTTCTGACACTTATGGATGGTGCTAATTTTGTTCATGAGAAGTCATGTGGGGGTTACTCATGTGATTAAGGTGAAGCACATGCATAAGTGTTGATCCTGCATCAGAGCTTAAATTAGATATCACTCAAAATACATTGTTAACTGAGAATTCAGGTTTCTCATGTGTATTTCCTATTAACTCAATCACTGAAAATCAGGAAAGTCACATCCAAACCAGCCTCCAATCAGAGAACTTACCACCCAATCATCATAAAACTCTACAGCACTCACAACCCAATAAACGAAGTAGACAAAGGGAGAATTAGTGGCACTAATTTAGCATAGTTTGGCTAAATGATGACTAATTGGGGACACAGTAATCATCTATCCACTATGGGAGCAGGTTGAATCCATTCAGGAGGCAGAGGAATTATTTAGTGTAATACAAGGTGATGTAACTACAAGCAATGGGACTAAATTAAGAAAACAACATTTGCATTAAAATGTAGGGGGGGGGGGAAGCATCCTGAAAGTGAGGTTAGAATAGTCGTCTAAAGGGAAGCCTTCTGTTTGACACACTGAAAAGTAGAGTGTAAGATAAAATACATTACAGAGACAATCGTCCACAGGTAGGGGGATAAAATAAGGATTTGATCCTGCTGGACTTTAAGTATGGATCAAATCCTAATAGTGCAGTTCCTTTCTGGGATACTCTTTTTAGCTTTATCTTAACTTTTATTGTTATTTTTGTGTTAGATTATTTTGCAGTGCTTTACTTTTTACTCAGACAAAACTGGAGCAACACAACATTCACAACCCTAACTCAGGTAGCTGCAGAACACTAATAGTACCAAGTAGATTGCAACCGGATTGCATTTCTTCAGCGCTATTGGACTCCAGTACAAATTGGTTGCAACCTTCCTCTAGCCTCTTCATTTTTATAAATCTGGAAGAAGCTGTTACCCTCAGTTTGCTTCAGATTCCTTCTTTAATTAAAAATGCAAGTTTCCTCTGTTTCTCAAACCTATTATTACTAATTACTCCTCCAAACTTATCAATAGAGACTTTAACAAGGCTAAAAATTCCATCTAGTAATTAATTGTTACAGAAGAAGAAGAAGAATCTTGAAGCAAATGGCCTGGAAATCAGGAGATTTGACTTTTATTCCCAGCTCTGCCAAAAACTTCCTGTGTTGGGCAAATCAGTTAGGGCAAAATTCTCAAGAGTGTCTACTAAATTTGGCAACCAGTTTTGGGGAGTCATGGATTGTCAGCATCTCTGAAAGTCAGATTACAAATAAGGAGAAGGATGTTATCTTCGCTTTATTTTCACAACAAATATGCCCTGCCATTTAAAAATTGTGAACACTGTCCTAACCTCTAAAGATTTATGTATTTGCCCAAAGAACATGAAAAGAGCTCCCTTCTGGAAATCTGATTTGAGCCCTTTCTAGGCTTTTTAAGGGAAGATTTGCAACTAGTAAACGCAGAAGAAACCTACAAATACAGTTTTTTAGTATAATATTACTTCATGGGGCGGTGTTTTCCTAGAAAATGTAGACAGAGGCAGAATTAGATGGGGTGTAGATCAGGGAGGAAAGGAAGAAAAGGACTTTCTCACACAAAATGTTTTTCTTCTCAATTTCAGTCACTCCTACAGATTAGTGAATCACTAAGCACAGAAGAAACCATAGTAAGGAACAAGTTTAATTACTTTAAAAAAGACATTTGCTGAGTTCAGGTACAGGAATCTTCTACCCCACCACAACAAAGCTAGGTTACCTGCTAAGACTATGTTGTTAGTATGCTGCCTAATTAGGCTAGTCTAGTGTGATCATATTATTTTTTGTGTTTGGTGCTTCACGTTACACAGCACACTTCTCCCCTCCTTTACCATACATGAACTCTTGGCTTTCCCTATATTTTTATTTTCCAGTGTGAAATAATATAACCCAGCACCAAAACAGCACCTTGTGCTACTTCCTAATTAAAAATACTGTGCTGAGTTTCACCTGTACACACTTCCAATATTTGGCTAGTGAACTGCAAACATTTTCTTAGATAGTACTATACCATAGATGAAAGTTTGCAGTTCAGTCCACTAATTAAGTAAAGAATAGAAGACACAAAATCCAGAGAGCTCCTTACATAAATAGAAGTGTTGATCAGTAGCACTGGACTTCAATGTCTGCTTCAGGCCTGTGGAATGTTCAGCTGTAGTTTTCAACCTTTTTTCATTTGCGGACCCCCTAAAAATTTCAAATGGAGGTATGGGCCCCTTTGGAAATCTTAGACATTTCATTTGCAAACTGCAGGGGTTCGCAGATCTCAGGTTGAAAACTACTGTTCTATAGTAACAACAACCTTTCGCAGATCTCTTAGACATAGTTTGCTGACCCCCAGGGGTCTGCAGACCACAGGCTGAAAACCGCTGCTATAGAGCTATTAACTTGCAATTTCTGCTCAGTGTGAGGAAAATAACCTCCAAAACATTTGTCTTCAACAGTAGTTAGCACTCAGGTGAAACACAGACTATCTATAACTCTAGCAAAATGCAAACATTACCCTGGGTAACAATTTCAAGGATAGCACCATATCTGTTTGTAAGAGTAACACCATTTAAATATGAAAGTAACATGAAGGAAGGGTAAGAAGCTGCTATTAGAATGTTGCAATATAAAAAGGTATTCAATTGTCTAGTCTTTTGATTGCCAGATTAGGATTCCAATGTGGTGGTGTCCCCTGCAATTTCTTCCAACGAATGCCAAGAAATGATGCAAAATGAAAGCAGAGGCTCCATCTATAAGTAATGTTTAAAAAAGGCACATGGCTTTAGTTAAAACAGAGGGTTAATCTTCATTTGGAATTTACTGGCTTTTGCTGGTTTGCATCATTACTAGAGCATAGAAAGTGAAATGTTACAGTTCCCAGAAAATGCAAACGTTCTGGCTTTTTGCCAGAACATTTTTGTATTGTTTCAACAAGGTGAAAAGTAAGTTTTGTTAGAGAACAAACCCCCCATGAGCCTGTGTGGTTTGTTACATTTTTACCCTTATTCATTTTAAAGGAGTCTAGCCTAAAGGTAACATCTTCCCAGTTAGACGTGCAGAGAATTATGGAGCACAGCACCCATTGACTCTCATATAGACAACTAAATATATGGCCAGATTTTCAAAAGAGATCAGCTCCTATTAGGCCACCTAAGTGACCTGACTTTCAAAAGTGTCCAGTACTGAGCAGCTTCCATTAAGTGGAATTTTCAAAAGTACCTGAGTGACTTAGGAGCACAAATCCCATTGAAAATCAATGGCACTTGTGCTACTAAGTCATTGAGGTGCTTTTGGCAGTCCCACACACTAACCATAATGAGAGCTTCTGGGCTCTGAGCACTTTTAAAAATCTGACCCTACATATTAGTAGGCCAAATTCTGCTCTCAGTTACACGGGTGTGACTCCTCTATATGTTAAATCTATATCCATCTACCTGACAAAGTGATGGCTCCATCATTCCTCTCCCTGCTCAGCGCTTTCTTGAGCCTGTCAACATAAAGCCTGTCACCCATGTGCAAAGACTTTTCACAAAGTGATCACTCCACATCTGACCTTCCAGTCCTCGACCTCAAAGGAAACTTGCACAGCGTCTTCAAAACACGAGTCTGGGATCTTAAATTCATAACTCTGGACACCAACATCCGTGGATTTCAGAGAGACACTGATTGTATGGCTCATTACAACAACTGGTGACACACCCTGCTGCTTTCTATCCTCCTTTGTCCCACCGCGGCAGTAGTCTTAATTGCCCACTCCATTTTAAATTGTTTCCTACAATGTGTGTGAACCTCTTATGTTTAACAATCTGCCCCATCATGTACTTAGCCTGGACACTGGGGTTCCCTTCTCCAGACCTGAGGAAGAGCTCAGTGAAGCTTGAAAGCTTGTCCTTTCCATCCATAGAAGTTGGTCCAGTATAAGACACTACCTCACGCACTTTGTCTCTCTCATATTCTGGGACCAACACGGCTACAACAACACTGCAAACAACAAAAAGCCTGTGAATGCCGCTGTGCAAGGAGCTGCAATCCTTGGCCTCATGCCCCAAACCCCTGTCGAGCCCCTGTGCACTAGAACTGCACCATGTCTACTACACACAGATCTCTCTGCACCCTCTGAGAAAGGAACGATACATGGGCTCACAGTCACCACCGTGATGTGATTACTCTGGAATCGAAAGATAAGCATGTAAATATCAAGACTGCTAACTATTTAACTACGCTATCCAGTTATTCTAGATTTTTGGGGCTCGTAGGCAGAATTTGAGTAGAGTACCTTTCCTTTTACAGTCTGACCTCTGAATATAGTTGAACAGATTTTGTAGCAAGACACCATTTTCCCATGATGATAATGGTGGGATGGGGAAGGAAAGGTTGGGGAAACATTCTGCTGAAATAAAAAGAAGGAAAACCTCATGATTTGTATGTTTCTTTCCCAAAACTATGGTTTTTGTTCATCGTTTAGTGCTGGGATAGAATTGTTCAGCTTTGCTTCTCATTCCTATACGCTGAATCTAAACTAATCAAATATAATCAGAAGTATCCTTTGAGAGTACCAGGTAAACTTAGAGAAGAAAAAGACATCTCTTGACTTTACGTTAAGAGCATCAATAAGAACTTGGGAAACAAATCAGAACTGTTATTAAAAACTAACAGAATTTGGCTTTCTTAATGCTCAACCGAATGTAAAGGTTCATTTTCATAGCAATTGCTGACTGCATGCCAGTTCAGAAACACAGAATTTTACTAGAAGCCAGTGGCAATAAGCATTCTTAGCCCCAGGAAAAGGGAAAAAAGGTTCACCCTTGTGGCAAAGGTCAGATTTCTGCAGGCAGAGAGCCTGTCTATATATATGAATGTTCCTGGGACATCTTTGTCTGATATGGTCCCACGAGGATGACACAGGCTCCACAATGTCCCCTCTGCCTAAGGGATGGCCCTATAGCCACCCAGATCAGGTTGGGGTCATTTGACTTGTGTTGTTCCAGTTCCTGTTGATTTTACTCTGAACCCGGGGAATAATCATTGGAACCTTTGTGGAGAGGTTGTTGAAGGGTTGAATTAAGACTCTTCTGCTATTGGGAATGATTTCATAGGTAAACAAGATATTGATAAGAGTTGCTATATTAGCAGAAACATAGAGCTATCAACTACAATTCTTTGCTAAGAAATGAGAAACTGAACATATCTCTGTTCACATAGTAGAATGTTTAAGTAAAAATACTAAACAACACTGAAGTGACAAAAAAAACTGCTACACTAATGAACATATTTGTCTATTTATGTTGTATGTATTTTTTAAAGAGTCATATAGTTATGAGTTCTATTTGTAACTAATGCATTGCATGCCCAAATATTTGGAATAATGTATGGAAAGCATCTGGATTTAATTATATTATAGCCCTCTTATACAGACAATGGGAATTGAATTAAGGAATATTTTGAAACCCCCACAGAGAGATAAAAGTATTAACAGCTGCACAAGAACTTTACTGTTGCAGTGTTTGAAAATGTTTTGTTTTACAGATCAACAGTCTGACACATCATAAATATCAATCATACTATTTAAAATATGTGAAAGTGGAAGAAAAATTAAAACCTGCATTTTCAAAATGCAAAAAAATTAACAGCATTTTAGAAGGTGCAGACTGTATTCTTTTGTTTTCCAAACAACTGAAAACATATAGCTTGTTGGCACAGAAAATACAGCTTGTATAATGCTGTTAAGCTAAGAACTGCATAAAGGCTTATTATGACAGAATAGCCTGAGCAAGCTTTTTATAGGATCCTGTTATATTGCCACCATGGTGTATCAAAAAAGCAGACTAAATAATTCACCCAGAATAAATTAGCAGTTTGTTTTTCATTCTTTACAAAAACAAGCACTAAGCTATTCTTGTGAAAACATTATGGGATATAACATGAGCTTTGAGTGTCTGTCCTGAAGTATTAGATGTAGATTGAACTTTTGAATGCTTACTGGTTACAAATGCCACTTCTCTTCTATGTCAGTACCAGTTCTGCAGTTAGTTTTCAATCTCACAGTGATTGAAGCACATTCAAAGGCAGTTAGCACAGCAGGGGGATAGACTTTCTCTCAGAATGTAACTATATCACTCAACAGCAGCCTCATGCAATAAAGGATCTAATGTTTTCTTTTCTCTTCCCCCTCACCCCCTTAGTGTCTCCCTGCATTCTTGGGTGCCAGTCACCACACCAAAAACCTGATGCAACAACCATTGACTCACCACCACCAGCCCCTTAAAACACTCTATGGTATAGACAAAGTCAAGTCTACAGTTCACCTGTTGTCAGGAAAAGAGGTTCAGTTCCTAAAGTTTGTCTTCTAAGTGAACATTTTCTTCTAAAACATTTCCCATTTCTATTTGAAGGATTTTAAAATATATCTATTTAACCTTGGCAACCAGACAAAGAAAACGGTCTGATATAATAATTATCTACCTCCTCCCAAAAGAAAAAGAACTCTGAAGACCTTAACGTAAATGCTGTATATACTGTACGTGAGGAAGAGAGAGCAAGAGCCATGAATGTCAAATTAAACCCAGAATTAATATTAGATATATTAAATAATACTGCACAAATTCCCCTAATATTGTGAAATATTAACAAGTACATCTATCAGGACTGGAGTCTGGTACCAGCTGCTAACATTGGGAAATACTCTTTCTTGACACTACAGGGTCGATCCAAATTGGAAAATTATACAATTAGTACCTTTGAACTTTTCCAGTGAATCACACTGAATAGGCTTTGCAGGTTATGATATATACCTGGCTAAGGTACAGGAGGACTAAAAACCAAGTGAGGCAGAATTGTGGGGTAGGAGATTAAAATAAACTTCTCTGACTCACCTGTTTTTCGAAGTGGAAAATCATCCTTGGCATCCTGTGCTGCTGGTAAAGTGTATTTGTATGACGGAGAGGCCCCACTCAGGGGTGGAGAGCTTTGATCCAGTGAGGTATGGTGGGCAGCCCTGCAGCAGACACAGAGAGGTCATGAATTATCAGTAAGTGAGGTGACCAGCAGTAGCCATCTACACATGTTGTCCACATGTCTCAGCTGTGTTTATGTTCTTATTCCTCCAAGTGTGCACAAACCACAGGCTCATGTAACCAATTCACTTTTACAGGAAGTTATGGAACTGCTCAGGATTCCCAAGAATGCACTTTTTGCACTTATCATAAAAGTCACAAAGGATAAGAATCACGAT
This sequence comes from Emydura macquarii macquarii, assembly GCF_026122565.2. Classification (NCBI taxonomy): domain Eukaryota; kingdom Metazoa; phylum Chordata; order Testudines; family Chelidae; genus Emydura; species Emydura macquarii. Next base: position 22,220,016 of record NW_027132559.1, read on the forward strand.
GGCCCACAGATGGGATCTGCACCAGAAATGACCATTTTAGCGTGTTGTGTTTTTTCAATATGTACCAGCTGAAGCAAAGCCATTGGATTCCTGTTTATTAAATAAAAATATAAATTAAAAGTGGACTTTACTATGCAGTTGTCCCTTTTTGTAGGGTGATTAACCAACATTTTGAGAAAGAGGTGTTATTCCCTCTGGAAAAATATAGATGAGTTCGCCAGGAGTTGTAAGAGAGAAATCAAAACCTTGTCTTTAGTTTGGACAGCAAATGAAACTTCATAAGTGCCCTACTTTGCAGCACCGTAAAGTTAGTGTCAGCAGTGAAGTTCCACATTGAAGAGCTCTTTCTGACACCTGGGCAATGCGAGAAAAATTGTGGTCAGCTCTTTCTACCCATAAATGCCCAAGGGAATTTCATCATTTGGCTCAGGACAACTTAATTTACAGAGCATTTTTCTTGTGGGGTGAGACCTTCCAAGCCCTTCTTGGAACCTCAACTATCAACCCATTTTACTCCTGTCCTCCTCTACAGGCCTGTTGCAGCACCTCTCTGTCTCTCTCTGTGTCTCTCTCTCTCACAAGAGAAACAAGGTGGGTGAGGTAATATCTTTTATTGGACCAACTTCTGTTGGTGAGAGAGACAAGCTTTCGAGCTTGCAGAAAGCTCTTCAGGTGACCTGAGGAAGAGCTCTGTGTAAGCTCGAAAGCTTGTCTCTCTCACCAGCAGAAGTTGGTGCAATAAAAGATATTATCTCACCCACCTTGTGTCTCTAATATCCTGGGACCGACATAGCTACAACAACACTGCATATTACATGCCTTTATTAAAGGGAATTGCTCATGTGAGAAATGAAGTGCTTCCTTCCCTTGGGGAGCTAAGGGTTCTAGCCCTCTACAGATCTCCTAGTTCCTGCTTATTTGAAGACCCCAGCCTCAGATTTACCTGTTGACTGCTGGGGAAGAAATTTTACATAGTTAGTAGAATACTGCACATTATATGGCACAAACTATTAAGTACAGTATTGACATCGGAAACAATGTGATTACATATTAAAACATATTAACAGGATTCTCAAACTGTACTATACATTGAAAACCCAAAAGGGTTTAGTCAAAAATGTTTAGTCAAGGGACATCTAAGTATCTTGGTAGACTGCACAACAGATTATCTTGGTAGGAAACTTGGGTTTGATCCTCAGTTCTCTAAGCCTCTCCCGGGAAGGTGAAACCAGCATGTTGCTTACACTTCTTTCTATCCAAGCAGACTCAGGTATGGTGTTGAAGTCTCTTGGAAACATGTCCACTATCCTGTTTGCAGGATTGTTTTATACTGATGCATCTGCCATGAGGAAGGCAGAAAAAACTGGACTCAAATAGTGAAAAAAGTGGCCCAGAAGAATGAGTGTAAACCTATGCAGCCATTGCAATGCTTAGCAGCATCACTATCTCAGTAACCTGAAAACTTTATGGTCATACTCTCTCTCTCTGGGGTCTGTGTGCATTCTTGGATACGTAGGGCCAATAACCTCAAAAAGAATGGTGAAAAATGTTAAGATCTTTTACCACTTCTCAATATGCTAGAGAATTATTTCTAAAATCCCACACAATACACGGGATCGGAGAGCAGCATTCCACAATATCTGTTAACTTCACCTACAGTATTCATGGCTTTGCATTACACCTCAGGGTAAAACGGGGCTGTTTCACTGTCTGAGTCTGAGGGCATGTCTACACTGCTGCAGCGGCTGGCATCTATGCAGCAGCATCAATTGAGCAGGTCTGTGTAGACCCGCACAGTCAATGGGAGAGCGCTCTCCTGTAGACTGAATTAGTCCACCTCCCCAAAAGGCGGAAGGTGGCATCGAAGGGAGACTCTCTCCCGTCAATGTAGCGTCGTGAAGACGCCGCGCTGCGCAGATGTAAGTACATTGACACGCGATACGTTAGTTACGTTATGTAACTAGCAAATCTCACGTCGACCCAGCGCGGCAGTGTAAACCAGGCCTTAATTTCAGTGACTCAAGCACAAAGTTATTCCCAATGTAAAAATAGCACAGATCTGCAAGATCAGTTGAGATTTCATATAAATTATATAGCAGCAGAGGTTGTAGGCTACTAAAACGTCAGAGAAGTTGAAAACAAATCTCCACCTCCCCAGAACCTCAAATTATATCAGCTTCCCTTTCTGGAAATGGGATGGCTCATCCTGAGTCTATCAATCTGTTATGCACGAGCAGGTGAACCACAAGGTCACAGCAAACTTTCGTAATCTGTTCTAAATCCAGACAAAAATTGCTTATCATCATCATAAACCCAAACCTTGGCCCATGTTCACAAGCTTTTTAGCCAACCTGAGTCAACTTTTGAGTGAACCTGGGAAAATTATGGGTGTGGGTGGAAAATAGATGGATTCACATAGTCTGTCTCCAAATGTGAGAGTTTTTGGAGGAGCTCTGCTTTGAGTTTGATGGGACATGGTTGGAATGTGAAACTCAAAGTGAGGCACATGTGACCCGAAATAGGAAAAATAAAGTTCATATAAACTCCTGTGAACTCATACCACTTTGGTTTGCAAAGCTCTAACTACATCGGCCCCCAATACTACTCTGTTCATTAAGAAATGTTTTTATTTTGTTTTTTTTATTAATGTTCTTGGGTGAATTTTTACTTTGGCCTGGCAACTGGACAGGTTCTCAATATTCCTGGTGGGGAGGTATCCCGGTGCCCACCCTTAGCAAGTATATTAGTGAGGCATGAAAAAAGCTTAACACTGAACATACGTGTACCAGAGCTTGGGGTGACGACTCGTGGAATGATTCTTCCCATTAGTTGGAGAGTCTTTTGTTGCTGATTTACTCAAGAGGAACTCTTGAAGTTTCTGCTTCACTTCTGTGCTTGCCACTGCTCCTAAAACACATAAAGATTGAAAACTCTTCCCACTTTCTACAGCACTGAGGAAAATAACAAAAACCAAAAAGAGCCATGGAGCTTGTCGTGGAAAGTGATGGAAAATAGAAGGAGCCCAGGTGGAAACCATAGTAAAAAATGGGACAAAATCTAAATTAAGCGTTCACTTTGCAGGAGACTTCTCTTTCTGGGCCTGATCCAAAAGCCCATTGAAGTTAATAGTATTTAAGTTGACTTCAGTGGCCTTTGAATCAGGCCCTTTGTGCTGTGAATCCTTTCCAGGTGCAGAACCAACTCTTAAATATCCCCAAATCATTAGGAAAAAGAAATGCTGACAGAAATAAAATATTGTCTAAGTCCCTTTGACTTACCCAAAAATGTCTTCACTGAACTAAAGCAATGCTAATAGCACCTTAAACCTGCCCTCTGCCTACTGCACTGACTCCTAACAGAATGCTGCATAAAGCCCAAGAGCTCAGTCTTTATTTTCAAGGTGCTTACTGACTTGGACCTGCAATACCTAAAAGATCACTTAATGCTCCAAGACAAGGACTGTGGTTGACAACTTTGCTCTTGACACAATGGAACTTTCCACAGCAAGAATGAAACTCATTTGTGCAGGAGCCAGAGCTTTCGAGGAGGCCTGTTCGGGCTATGGAACGAACTGCCACAGGATATGGGAATTACGTTAAACCTCAACCACCATCTTCCATTTCAAGTGCAAACTGCACTTCTTCAACCTTGTCTTTGCTAACATAAACACAGCATGTCGTATAGTTATAAAAAAATCCATATGTGATGTTTCCTGGAGGGTGAGAGAGAAGACGAGAACTACATATTGCTCAATGCACTACTGGAAGGCACTCTGAAACCACGGTGATGGGTGCTAAATAAGAACCTGAACAGAATAGAGGAAATATTTTGAAAAAACAATTTCAGAGTCAAATTTTGCCTTCAAACTCGTGTGCAGTTTACACTAACGTGATGGGAGTTCTATGGAGTCTAGTTTTTAAAACCTAAAACATATTCTAGATGCCAATGCTAAACTGGTAGCATTTTCCTTATAAATAAAAAGGCTGAGGAATGTCAGATGCTATGCAGATCTCTTCTGGTTTGCTCTTTATTAATTAATACTTTGTGCTCTTTCAGCTGTGCCATGGTAATACCTCCTTGCGGCAATTCCATTTTGAATCATTTCACATCTTTGATACCCTGGAACAACCTGGTTTTAAACTGACCTTACTGAGGGGAATTATTTGTATCTGTCTCCCTCTAGTGAGCATCACATTCCAGCAATGTTCTTTCTATCTTGCATTTGCCTTAAAGCCACACTGGAGCTGGAAACAGACCTCTTGGTCACATCCTAGGAAGCTGCATCGCCAGCACTGCATATGCCCGGCTGAAAAGACCTAGTGTTGTACCTAAAGCAGACATGCTCACTTGAGGTACTCTTAAATGCTATATTAAGTTTTCAGTCTTGAAACATTGTTCAAATTAATTTGTTTGCCAGCAAGCAGGCATTAGGTAATAAAGAAATTCTCGTAGACAGATGATCTGAAATTAAGCTTTATGCTTTTAAACGACATAGCATTTTATTTGTACAAGGCAAGGAAGGTATCCAAGAGGGAGATATCCAGCCTTGGCACAATGCACTTCAGAGACAACCCCCTGCATTTGCACAAACTAATAATGTGGATTAGCAGGTGTAACAGGTGAATCTGAATTTTACAGGCACACCTTTTACTCCTGGCTGAATATTTAATGTTGAATAGGACCATGCTTCTTAGCTTAGCGCTCCTGGCCATTAGCTACTCTGGGGGGGAAGGATATATCGTCTTTTTAAACTGAGTCCAGATACAGTGGTTCTTACTTTCTCTGCCTCTTTCTTTGCCTCTGAGGGGAGGAAGCTGCTGTTCCCTGCGATGTCTCTCCAGTTCCTGCTCTTGTCTCTGCTGCTCCAGTTTCTGCTCCTTTTCGAGAAGTTCTTGCTGTTGTTTAATAGCTAGGAGTTCCTGTTGTAACTTGCAAAGAATAAAATACATGAATAAATGCAGTCTGCATTGCTGTCAAGGTCAGTGTTGGCCAAAACAACCCATTACAATAGCTGATATCAGAGTTGTCATCTGTGCTCATATTACTCCGTAACCCACTTTTTTATTCTTTCAAGTGGGATATTGCATTATCAACTGCAATTAAAATCAGCTCTAATATCACAAAGTAGCTGGCTGCAACGGTTTCGCTTCTTTCTCTTTTGCCAAATGTGGATATAACCTGCACATTATTCTCACTCTCTGCCAATATAGCATCAGACTCTAGATTCTGTTCTCAACTGGATTTGTCTGTTAGCTGCACCATAGAAAGGCTCACCCCATCAGCAGAGTGGCAGTCTGAGATACTTCAGAAAGAAAAAAAATAAAAGCAAGACCATAAACTTTCCGTCAAAAATTCTACTTCGGTGTTTCTTCCATGACAGGTTTAATCCCATAAATCAATTTCTTTCATATTATGGGAGGGAGCCTGGAAAAGGGTATAGTGCCAAATTCACAGCACCTGCCCCCATTTTTGCAAATATCAATGGCAGGACACCTGTATCTGATTTGTGGGCACAAACTCAAGCAGCTGTGAAAAAGCAGTCACAACTGCTAGGCAGATCAAAATGGCACCTACAAAAAAGCAGCTGTATTGAGGCCTACCTGAAAATGTGGTGAAAAATATAGACTTTGATGACGTATCATCCAAACGAGACAGAGTAATCTAATTTAGAGTGCCTTGGTTTGCTGCCTGCATAGTACAACACTGCAATAGCCTCTACCAATTATGCTTGAAAATCTTTTTTTAATAGCCAAACGTTATCACTATTCAATCCAGTGTGGGTTTCCATTACTTCTCTATACCATGCACATGTACAACAATAATCACTCAAACTCCATCTCTAAATCAGAAAAAAACTTCCAGGATCACACTCTTTATAGTATTCAGCTTATTGTGGAGAATCCCAAAGATAAATGAAAGATTTTGCTACCTTTATGTGCTCCTGGAGCTGGGCCTGGTGCTGTCGGGTCAAGTTTTCATGCTGTTTCTGAAACTCTGCAATCAGAAGTTGTTTCTGAATTTGCTGCTGCTGCTGGATCAGAAGTAGTTCCTGCTGTAGCTGCTTTTCACGCATAATTGGGTCCACCATTGGAACCATCATTCTGAGATCTGTTCGCAAGTCCAGCGGTGTGATAGGCTCCAGTCCCACAGGAACCTCTGACTTTACATCCACTACAAAATAATAACAAAAAAAGGAAAATATATGAAATCTAATTGGAGAAGCAGATAAAAATTAATTTAGGCTCCATATTGAGCGAGGGACAGAACAACTCAATTTCACCCTCAAAATCCTTCAATGTAAATCATATGCAAAATCTAGTCATTTCCACTAGCAATCTAAGAAGTTCACACACCATCCTATTACTTTCCTCCCATTTTTTTAAGACTGTCCCCCTGAAAAATAATGAGAACCCCAGGTCCTACAAAACATTGTGCAACATGCCAGAATTTGCCAATCTGCTGACTTGGCATGATTTAGTTCAATTGATGAGACATTTCTGGATATGCAGTGTTATGTGACAATACACATTTAGTAGACTTGTGGTATTCGGCACAAGATGAAGGCACTGGAGTTGTGAAAGTTCTTGTTCTCAATGGAGAAAGCTAACATTCAGACTGACTGACGGGGATTTTACACCGAGGCATTGCTCTACAAATTGTGCAAATTCTACATTATGCAGTGAGAGCCATAAATACACTAGGCACAGAGGAAGACAGACAGGATTGTATGGGACAATAATGGGAAAAATACATTTTTAAGTTTTAATGTGGTCATTGTTTTAAATAGTGAACAGTCACATGTTTATAATAGATAGAACATGGCATATTCATCATGAATGAAAAGATCTTCCTAAAAAGACTGTTTTAATTCAACCCCAAAGATGGAATAAATTGCTAACACAACATAGAATCAGGTAAGGAAGAATCACTTGTTCTTTCATTCCCTGAATTAAATCCAAGTATATATCCAAACAATGATTTTCACTATGCTACAGGCCTACACCACTTGTACTAAGAGAATCTCCATTAGTAGTTAGCAGTACGGGTCTGAAGAGTTCTGTTTCCTTCCACTAAAGGAGAATTACACACAAACATACCAACTAGTTCACTGCAACTACTTTTATAGAAAAAAATATTGAGTGGTTATAAATACAGTGTCTCAAAATGACCAGCTACACATACTTCTATACATATTTTCTCACACATTTTATGTCTATTGTTCCCTCAGCTCAAAACAAAGAAGATAGGGACAGAATACAGTAGAAACATTCCAGCAAATAGTAGTAGTATGCTGGCTGTGAAAGCTAAAACTAAAGCTAACAGATTCAGCTGAGTTCTAAGTATATGCTTTTTGGTATACTTTGGCATATCACATATGCTGAATAAAAATAAACATTTTTTTTTTAGAAGGAGGACATGAGACACCAAATCTCTCCCTTTTCATTATATTCTGTTTCTGTCAATAAACATCAAACATTTTTGTTTTATTCCTTGAAACAGTGATTGTAAACCTCAAAGTACAATTTGACTACTTAACCTGCTATCCCAACAAAATGATTGTGTCTAACTGCTTGCTTTTGTTCTGAGACTAATCACTAAATTGTAAAAAATCACCCTTAGCTTACAAAAACTACTCTTGATTATAAATAATTGCCCCAGACCAAGAGAAAGCAGCAGTCAAGAACCCAGCCTTTCATCCAAATTATTCAGCAGCAATCCACATTCCATTTGTCTAGACTAAATATAGCAGCGTTTATACAAGAAATCAATAGTGCTTCCAGAGAGCAGAGCAGAGACATGAATATTTCATCAAACTCAGAGAGAAATGGCAATCAGCAAACTGACAGTTCTGTGTAGGTCGACTGGCCCTCCAGATAAGCCCCTGTTACTTGGACAATGGCTCATTGCCTGCAAGTCACAATCTTATCATAAGCACTGTTCTATTTTTAACATTAATTGTGTTGTAGGTGACAAAGGCTTATGATGTTTAAAGCGGAGAGATGGATTTTCTTACATCTTCTGTGACAGGATAATAAGCCTCACCAGGAGCAATAACAGTAACTAGAGCCATGGAAAACCTGCGGGGTTCAGTTTGCAATAGTGTTTGCAAACTGAACCCTGCAGTTTGGTTTGCAGGCACTGGCTACAAACCAAGCCCTTCATGTATGCCTGAAGATTCAAGTCTGATTATAACTCTCACCGCCAAGGAGCATCCTCACCTCTCTATCCACAGCAAGCCCCTATCTGGTTAGGGGTACAGAGTGAATAGATTTTCTAACAATGGTGAATGAAAATTTCCTTCTCTCAATCTGCAAAATGTAGCAAACCTGAAACCCATGCTCAGTTTGAAGGTATTCAAATTTTTCCTGCAAAGAGTTCACGCAGCTCTAATATTAACTAATATTAACTAATATTACCTATACTGCACACTAATACTAATGGTGGCTCCACTTCAGCGAGTTCAACTTACCACCCTTAGTAGCAGGGACAAAAATCAAGAAGTAGGTATTCAGAAATAGAGACTGTGTAAATTAACATACAATATTTACAATGGTCATCGTTAAAGAGTCAATATTTTCCTACAAATGCTCATAATCCTGGAGACCATGCAGTTATTTCCTGTCAAAAGTACTGGTAACAACTGTGTTATCTTGGATATTATCGTGAGGTAACTGTTGGTACAGTAAAATTGATTTTTTAATGGCAACCATGGTACTGAGACGGCATCCCTGGTAATAGCTAACCACATCAACCAAAAACCCCAGAAATTATTCTAAACAAAATGTATATAAAATCACGAATTAAACTGATTGTTATGGTGCTGGCTGCTCTATATGGCTGAGCCATTTCTATTATCATTATTTCCTACCAATTCATGAGGATGACATAGAGGGAGCCAATGGAGAGACATCAGTGTAAAAGTGGAGAAATGAAGTTGAGAACCAGTCAGCATGTATAAGAGCTTTGACATATTATTGTGAAGGTCTTTTTTCCCCTACCATTTTAATTCTAAAAGATTAAAGAAGGCACAACAATGTTTATTTTCAACACACTTCATGTGTTATACACAGCCACATCACACTGGAACACATGCATTTTTCTAAGTGTCTTAATTTTCAGTGTTTGCAACTTTTGCACAGCTGAACTAGGAGTGGGAATTTTTAAACATCCCTAAAAATAATGGGTTCTGGTCACCCATCTGAGGACTTACCAAAATTATCAGCTGAAAGAGGGGAAGAATGGGCATAAAGAAAACAGTGAGCTCTGACATCCTGCAGTATGCTGGTGAGACAACTGAAGATGTTACTCTAAGCTCCTGCAATTCCAGGAACTATGCCAAAATAGTTACAGGAACAAACACTCAGCACGTTGCAAAAACAAGTATATTTGTTTCCCTCAAGATCTACTATTGCCTTAATTTTAAAACATAAACAGCACTGGGGTTATAATAGGGTGTCCCATACAGGCTGTATTCAGTATATGGGACCTACAGCAATGTTTTTAACACACTAAGAAAAAGAATAGCAATACCAGCAAAGCAGCATGATCCAAAGTGCACATGGAGGCATGGACCTTGCACACCCATGTATAACAATATAAAAGGGCTGATTTTAATTGACTGAGGCTTTGGTTCTCCAAGTCCCATTTCGAAATGGACAGCAGTAGAAGAGCACAGCTCCTCTGTTGAAGAATGCCATTTCTTTTCAGTGACTCAGAGTTTAAATTTCCGCTGATTGGCGTATTCAAAGATCACGGCCTTACTCACCATTTTTATAAGAAAATAAAGAAAAAACAGCAAATATGGCACTGATCACCATATTCTCACAACAGGGGCAATCTTCCCTTCCTTGGTACACAATTATGTCATTTTAAAATACAGAAACTTGCGCAAGGGATGCTGTAATCTATCAGGTTACCATTTGTCTGCTATTCTTTATTTGAAATATAATGAAGAATACTAATAGGCTCACTTACCGTAACTTCTTTGCTGCATTAACAGTTCTGAGGTTAGAGGAACTGTATAAGTGCATTAGGAGTGTAGAAAATCAAGTTAACTGCTTCATCACTGAATTCCCTGGGCAGCAGGTTGAGTTATTCAGATGGGAGCAGGTGGCAGACAGGTTAAAGCAGCTAGAATTGGGTCAAGTTCATTTTGTCTCCTTGTGAGGGGGAGGTGGGAAAGGAGAGGGCAGCAGAAGCATTTTAGAGTTGGGGAGTGACTCTTTTTTTGTAGGGAGAGGGAAGCCTGCAGCAGCTGGAAAGCTAAAATTAAATCACACATTGCAACAGGTAACCATCCTTTCCCTAAAGCTAGCAATTTTAATGATAAGTGGTAAAGGAGTATTTTCTGAAAATGTGTAAGATTTATTAAAATCCAAAGAAACAAACTTCAAAGAAAGGGACACAAACTATTCAAAATGTCAGCACAATTTTGAGACATAAGATATTAAAAAAAAAAAAGAAAAAAAAAGACAATCCTTTCTATAGAGCCTCATGGGAAAGATGTTAGTGTTACTCTTTTTAATTATATTCTCCAAAAAAGTAAATCTTGAAATTGTTATTAAGTTGTGCAGCACCATCTATATATATCATATATGTTTCATAAAATAAAAACAAACTGAAACATAGGAAAGAGTTACAAACATTCAGAGAAGAAATAAGTTTTAAATTAAGATTCCAAAAGTAGAGAAGAAATGAATGTACAGAATTAATATTTTTCAATGTGGAAATAGAAGGAATGGGTTGACCAGCAACAAAGCATCACATGTATATAATCAAGATGCTGAAGAACCCACAGAAATTAGTTTAAAATGGTAAGAATGTGCTGGGAAAGCTTAAAAAAAATTAATGACAATGCTTTGAATTTATTTCTCACTTTAACCCCTGAACCTTGGAATTTATGTGCAGAAAATCCAGGATTTTGGAGAAATCACTGGTACTTCATAGAATCAAAGGTCTGGAAGGGACCTTAAGAGGTCACCTATTCCAGCCCCCTGCACCTATGGCAGGACCGAGTATTATCTAGACCATCCCTGACAGGTGTTTGGCTAAACTGCTCTTAAAAATCTCCAATGATGGAGATTCCAAAACCTCCTTAAGCAATTTATTCCAATGCTTAACTACCCTGACAGTTAGGAAGTTTTTCTTAATGGCCAACCTAAACTGCCCTTGCTGCAGTTTAAGCCCATTGCTTCTTCTTCTATCCTCAGAAGTTAAGGAGAACAATTTTTCTCCCTCCTCCTTGTAACAACTTTTTGTTATCATGAAAACTGTTATCATGTCCCCTCTCAGTTTTCTCTTCGCCAGACTAAACAAACCCCAATTTTTATAATCTTCCCTCATAGGTCACATTTTCTAGACCTTTAATCATTTTTATTGCTTTTCTCTGGACTTTCTCCAATTTGTCCACATCTTTCCTGAAATGTGGTGCCCAGAACTGGACACAATAATCCAGCTCAGGCTTAATCAGCACCGAGTAGAGCGGAAGAATTACTTGTTGTGTGTTGCTTACAACACTCCTGCTAATACATCCCAGAACGATATTTGCTTTTTTTTTGCAACAGTGTTACACTGTTGACTCATAATTAGGTTGTACTCCATTATGACCCACCAGATCTCTTTCCATGTTACTCCTTCCTAGGCAGTCATTTCCCATTTTGAATGCATGCAACTGATTGTTCCATACTAAGTGGAGTACTTTGCATTTGTCTTGATTGAATGTCATCCTATTTACTTCAGATCATTTCTCTGGTTTGTCCAGATCATTTTGAATTTTAATCCTATTCTCCAAAGCACTTTCAACCCCTCCCAGCTTGGTATCGTCCGCAATCTTTACAAGTGTACTCTCTATGCTATTATCTAAATCATTGATGAAGATATTGAACAGAAACGGATCCAGAACTGATCCCTGTGGGACCCCACTCAATATGCCCTTGCAGCTTGATTGTGAACCACTGATAACTACTCTCTGGGAATGGTTTTCCAACCAGTTATGCACCCACCTCACAGTAGCTCAATTTGGTTGTATTTCCCCAGTTTGTTTATGAGACAGTCGTGCAAGACAGTATCAAAAGCGTTACTAAAGTCAAGATATACCACATCTACCACCTCCCCCCATCCACAAGACTTGTTATCCTGTCAAAGAAAGCTATCAGGTTGGTTTGACATGATTTGTTCTTGACAAATCCATGCTAACTGTTACTTATCACCTTATTATCTTCTAGGTGTTTGAAAATTGGTTGCTTAATGATTTGCTCCATTCTCTTTCTGGGTACTGAAGTTAAGCTGACTGGTCTGTAATTCCCCAGGTTGTCCTTATTTCTCTTTTTATAGATTGGCCCTATATTTGCCCTTTTCCAGTCCTCTGGAATCTCTCCGGTCTTCCATGACTTTTCGAAGATAGTCTCTAATGGCTCAGATATCTCCTCAGTCAGCTCCTTGAGTATTCTAGAAGGTATTTAATCAGGCCCTAGTGACTTGAAGACATCTAACTTGTGTAACTAATTTTTAACTTGTTCATTCCCTATTTTAGCCTTATATCCTACCTCATTTTCTCTGGCATTCACTATGTTAGATGTCCAATTGCTTCTAACTTTTTTGGTGAAAATTGAAAAAAAAAAGTTATTCAGCACTTCTGCTATTTCCACATTTTCTGTTATCGTTCCCCCTCCCCCCCCCCCCCCCGCCTTTAAGTAATGGGCCTACTCTGTCCTTGGTCTTCCTCCTGCTTCTAATGTATTTGTAAAATGTTTTATTGTTACCCTTTATGTCTCTAACTACTTTAATTTCATTTTGTGTCTTGGCTTTTCTAATTTTGTCCCTACATACTTATGTTATTTGTTTATATTCATCCTTTTTATTATTTGACCTAGTTTCCACTTTTTGAAAGATGAGGAGGTAAATCCTGAGAGCATTTACTCCTGGGGGAATTCTGCACCACAGCACAATGCAGAATTTGCACAGAATTAATGATCTGCGCAGAATTTCATTTTTCCCCGCAGACTTAGTGCTGCAGAACTGCTGACTGCCAATAGAGACGCTGGACCCATCAGAGCCCAGCTCTCCAGCTCGCAAATACAGGACGCTGCCGGGGAAGAGAAGGAGTGGGAGGGAGAGCTGTAGGGTTCCTGGCAGCTGTAGTTCCCAGCACGTCCTAAAGGAAGGAAGCTCCATACAAGCCCAGGACCCAGCATCAGACTGTTTCTCTCTCTGGATCTCTGGGAGGTTGGGAGGGAGGGTGTCTGGGCTGGTGTCACTCCACAGCTGGGCTTTGAGGAGGAAGGGTTGCAGGTGTCTGAGACCAGAGGAGTAGAGTTGTCTCCTAAGATGTGCTCAGCTGGCACGTGTGACACACCCAGACTGAGATGCCCAACAAAAGCATAACAGAGAAACAGGAACTGGATTGTCATAGGGTTTCTTTAACTCTGTACTCCTGGGGGAATCTCTTTTGTTGCCTGTATTGTTACAGACGTACTTGCTGACAGGTATTTCTAAATAAATTACCAAAATAATTGAAACTGGTGTTGTTATATTGTATTATTTTGACAAATAAAATATGCAGAATTTTAAAATATTGTGTACAGAATTTTTAATGTTTTGACACAGAATTTTTGAATTTTTGATGCAGAATTTCCCTAGGAGTAGGTGTTGTGATGTCCTGAAGCAGCGTGTGGAGGGGGTAGAAGAAATGGAGTATTAGGGGTTTGCCTGAATGAGGTATAGGGGGGACAATGAGGGAGGTATAGGAGTAGTGGGGCCACAGGTAGGAGTTGGTAGAACTATGGGAAGGTAGAGGACAGGCATGTGGGGAGGGAGCAAGAGAAATAGGTTGAGGCAAGGCCACTGAGAGAGGGTGGGCAGGCTGAAGAAGAGTTTGCAATCATCCAGAAATGGAGTATATAAGGAGAGGATGTCAGGAGCTCAGAGCCAGTTGAGGAAGAAATTTCTCCTGTTGGGCAACAGAATTACAGGAACATTGCACACTGTAATCTAAGAGCAGTTCTGGCATTCTGATAAAGTTGTGTGGCAGGACCACACAGCCAATGTAAATAAACAAATAACGGAGTGATGTATCAGTACTGTGAATACTGGAAAATTAAGTGAGCAACATGGTTTAGAACAACCAGGGATAGAGGAAACATGGAGTCTGGCAAGAAAACTATTGCAATGGTCCAATGTAAAATAGTTACACAATAATTCACCATTTTGGACCTGTTCCCAAGAGAAGCTGAGTGCTCACATCTCTCATTTGCTTCAGGAGGAGCAATAAGTGCTCAGTGGCTCTCAGGATTGGACCCATATTGCAGAAGGGGGCTAAAAGGTTTGATTTTTAAAAGTATTGAATACATCAAGCCAGACAATCCATAAGCAATAAGATGTCACAATCTAAAGGGATGCCAAGGACTAGATTCTTAGTTTTAATGAAGCAATGTTGATTTACCCCAGCTGAGAATCTGGCCCCAAGACCTTAGCCACTAGTACTGGAGTGACAAGCAAAGGTGGCCTGGAGAGAATTTTATTTTAGTTATTCTTAAAGGGCCACCAGAATCCTGATTTAGGACTAAAGTATAGGTTTTGTAAAAAAGGGTTTTACTACATGTATGGGAATGATTCCCTACCATCACAACTGATAAGGAAAGGCACTTACATTGTAAACCATGGGACGGTCACTTAACACCTTTCACTACAATATTTTCTGTAAGCAATTCACATGAATTCACATTTTCTCTATCATAGGCTTTTGGACGTCAAAGAAAATGGAAATATAGAAAAAAACGACAGTATGGACACAGGGAAATTTTCAAAGCACAGATTGTATAATGACTTGCAATGAGAATTAGGTGCCATTTGTGCCTTTGAAATTCTCCCCTCCTTTGTAATGTCCTGGGAAGGGAAAGCACAAGAAATTAAACAGCTGTTATTTTTTACCAGAACATAAATTTATACTTAGATCTCCCTTAAAGTGTAAGGAATAATTAAAGTGTAAGGAATTGGACCATTGTGAAATTAGAAATAGAAATGAGGTACCAAACCTGATGGGACACACTCATTTGATGTTACAGGGTCAAGCAGTAATGACTAGAAATGTATTCCTCTTTGTTCTACATACCACAATTATATCTTTTCTCTCTTTCTTTTAAGCATTTGCATACACATCACAAATGAGAAGTAAAATAAATGCAAATAGCGTTCTGGACTTTGATTTACCATTCTCTTATTTCCCAAGGGTCTAAAAAGGAAGCTCAGACAACCACAAACTTCTGATATATCAGTGAGAGGCCTTGAAATACCAACACTGAAGTAAAAGTTAGCTGGCTGGCTGTTTTAAAAATCAAAGCCTGTATTATATTGATTTACTAAACTCAGAC
Organism: Emydura macquarii macquarii; assembly: GCF_026122565.2. NCBI lineage: Eukaryota > Metazoa > Chordata > Testudines > Chelidae > Emydura > Emydura macquarii. Next base: position 22,235,384 of record NW_027132559.1, read on the forward strand.
TCTCTCTCTGCAAATATGTTTATGAGTTAAACAGTCATAACAAACCATAACACAAACATGAATGCCACATAATTTGTAATACCCAAGAAGTTCTTAAATGCTGCAGTGTTTGCTATTACTTCACTAGTGAGTACTTAGCAAAAGCGCCATTTATCAACTTGCCAGTTTTCTTGCAAACATCAAGCCAACGTCTTGCTGTTAACTAGCAGGGGTCAGAAGATTAAGGGCAAATGCACACAAGATGTTACATTAAAATATGGAACAAATGCAAAATCTGTTAAGACCAAAACCATGATGATATGTTATCAAAGTTAGACCTGGGCTATATTTGGATTTCCATGTTGCTCTATTTATGCTTCAGCCAGTACCGTTCTTACCCACAGATTCTCTACACCTGCTGACAGATGGGACTGTTCATTTTTCAGAAGCTGACCTTTTCTTACAGGGAATCTGAATGGTCTTAATTCTAGATACTTCTGCTGCAGGCAAGATAAAAATAAGCCAAAGATAAATGTGGCTATATTTAAAAATGTAGAATTTCTCCTCAACCGACAGACTTCCTTCACAGCTCCAGTGTCCATGCTACACCCATGGTGACAACTAATTAATGATAATATAATATAATATACACACACATAAATGCTGTGTTCAGATATATCATATTTGTCTCGCCAGATTGTGCCTGACCGTTGCACATGTATGCAAGAAAGGGCAGGGGAGAATGCCAATGGAATAACAGAATCCTAGAAATGTAAGGCTGGAAGGGACTTTGAAAAGTCATTTAATCCCACCTCCTGCGCTGAGGCAGGACCAAGTAACCCTAGACTATCCCTCACAGGGGTGGTCCAACCTGTCTTTAAAAACTTCCAATGACAGGGATTTTACCACCTCCCTTGGAAGCCTATTCCAGTGCTTAACTATCCTTATAAAGTTTTTCCTAACATCCAATTTAAATCTCCCTTGCTACAGATTAAGCGCAGTAATTCTTGTCCTACCTTCAGTGAAGCTGGAAAACAACAGATTGTTCTTTACAATATAGCCTTTAATATACTTGAAGACTTATCAGATTCCCCTCTCAGTCTTTTCTCAAGCATTTCTCTGCCCTCATGTCCCCCATGCAATGACCAGGCACAACTGTAGCCCTGTTTTCTTGCCTTTTCCTAGTCATTACTGAAGAATGGATCTAATGTGACATGATTATCTGCAGCTCTAAATAGACATATATCCCCAACTCAATACATGGCAGTTTATCATTACCCTTGTTTAAGGTCACGTAGCCAGTTTTCAATCCATGTGACATATGCAGTAGAGTTCTGAAGTGTGAATTAGACAGGAGCATATCACTAGCTGTGTCTCTATGTATATACGTACCCGCATTGACCCCAGTGAATCCCTGGTGTCCACACATGCGTGCACGCATGCATGCACATATCCTGATGTTTTTGCAAAAAGTAAAGGATAGCAGTGATACATTGGCCACATGTTCTCCCCATCCCCTTTTCTTTCAAAAATATAAAAATCTAGGCTATGATTTCAGCAATCCTGTGGTTCCCATCTCAAACTTTGGCATGTAATCAAAGAAGGCAAAAAAAAAATCTCCCTCGACGACTTTTGTTCAAAATCTGACTAAGAAGGATTTTAGCAAACACCCCTTTGAAAATAACTGTCAAATGAATGCGATGTGTTTCCCAAACGGGTCATTTTTACTCCGAGTCACTGAGATCGAATAGTAAAAATTCATGGGCCAGATGCCCTGGTCTCCTCGGAAAACAAAAGGATGGTTGGGAGTGGGGTGCTACAGAGCTGATTATGGATCGCTGGTTCTGTCCCCGGACTCTGGTAGCTCTCAGGTCTCCTGTAACTTGTGCCAGCTGGCAACACTTCCCAAGTCCCAAGGGACTGTCTGCCAACAAAACGTAGCCAGAGTGCACTATGTTCTGACTCCTCTTCCTCACTCCACATTCTCTTGCGCAGGAGCCTGTAGGGAGGCTAGTGGCTATAATGGCTTTCCCTTGGCTGAGCACTCTCCAGTAGTGAGCATAAAAAACCAGTTTTCATCAAAGCACAAAACTAAAGGAAAGGGGGCAGGGCAAAGAATATTCTCCTAGCACTGAGATCCCAAAGGAAATATCATTTGAGTGGGCTGGTAGCTGTCCCCTAGTACCATTTGCTACCAAATGCACCTCATCCAGGAGGCAGACATCTGCGAGCAAACTGTCCACAAATCAATTTGGTGTTCAAACATGGGATCCCTACCACGCCCAGCAAACATGGGTAAGGGCCACATCAGACAGCAAACTCAGTGCAAACCTTTCAGAGGCCAGAAGGTAACATTACCATTTAGAAAAAATATACACAAAAGACAGACCCAAGAGTATACGTGGTTAAAAGGCATACTTAGCAAGCCTTTTGAATTTCTGCAGCTGCGTGTAGTCCTTGAGATATCAGAATGCCGGGTTTTTTCATATTGCACAGTGTAACTTAATGTGCTCACTGAGCTCACAACCCCTTGAGAAGTCATTATGCCCAGGAAATTAAAAGAGACATTTGATTATTTCAATGCCTTTAATCAATGTTTTTGGAACACCCTGGTCTTTGGCAAGCCAGGGGCTAAACATGGTTTCTAATCACAGAAACAGAAAAGAGGAGGTATTAAACTGAAGCCTCCCACAGAGGAGAAAAAAATCCCAACAGGAAGATAATAATACCCCTTTTAAACGTCTTTTGCAATGGGGGACTGGTTACACTGGTAATGAGATACTTATTGAAACTTGTACTGCTACCCGAAGAGTAAAGATCCTGTACATATGAAGTTGTTAATTATTGTTTATATTTATTAGTAATATGATATATTTCATTATATATTTTACCTCTCTTCCCCTACCGTTAATATGTTCATTGTCTTCTTAGACTGCATGCAGTTCGGGCCAGTGACTACCTTCCTGTGTATGTGTGCGTGCGTGTGCGTGTACGTGTACACCACACCGAGAATATTTTGGGTGCTACTAGAATACAAAGAGGTACAACATAAATGCAAAGAGATCAGGACGATGGCAGACATATGCCATGTTCCATATTTTTATGTATGCCTGATGGTGGAGTTGACACAGAGAAGACAAACGTATTGTTGAAGCAAGAGAGGTGAGTGGATAAAGGGAAAGGAAAATTTAGGAGTAGACTGAAGGGGGAAATGATGGGACACACCCCCATCCCACTGATGGAAATGCTTCTTGAACTCAGGCAGCACCTTGAATTAGACACACCTGCAGAACATGCTCTACCTGGAGAAGTGGAGCTTAGAACGGTGAGATTAGCCACAGAAAGAGGGGGCAGTTTTCCTAGGAGCAGGAAGGCTGCCAAGACTGCTGGTGAGCTCCAGTAGCAAGGCAACTCAACCTGAGGTAGTAAGTAACCTTTTCCTTCAACCCCCCTTGTTTGGGGTAGATTGACACAATAAGGTCAATATGAGTGAAGGCCTTGGAGGGCTGCTTCCAGCCAGCAAACTGAGGTGTTCTGGGAAGTGCCATAAGGGGCCAGAGACGAGGGGACTGCAAACTGGGTTCTAAAAAGGAATGACCTCAATTCCTGCTGTGAATAATAAGATTCCTCAGGCACGTGCGACTCCTGTAGGGGACCCACGGGGAAAAGACTCAAAGATGCTACAACCAAGCCCAAACTCAGGGTTGGCTGACTACACGGGCTCAGGAGGGGGAAAAATACAATGGACAAATAGCATGAGGCTTGGTAGGATGAAGAGTTACAGTCTTTGTAGTGGAGTGGGATGAAGGGGCCAAAAAACCAATAGCAATGGCAACCAATGGAAAAATTATGCAGAACTGACGAGTTTGATGTGAGAAGGCAGCCATTGCTGCAGTTCCCCCTGAAGAAGGGATGGGCAAGCTATTAGGCCTGGCTTCCTGGGAGGCTCCCTCTAATTCTGGTGCGAGGGTTTTAGAGGACTGGAAGGCCCTGATTTACCCGCTGCACCCTCTGCTGCAGCTGGTGTATACTTTGGAAAAGCATCCTGGATTGACATTGGGATGGACTAAATAAATCAACAGATTTTTTTCCATGTCCGATGTTTATGATTATAAGCGAGGAGCTTCAGTGTGAGGATTTACACGGAACGACACACAACAGAAAGTAAAAAAGCAAAATCAAGGAAGCACACATCAATCATCACGAACACTTAATGCAAGCCACTGCCTCCCAAACATGAAGACATTTTGGTTTTACAGCATCCCAAGTCAAACCACAGCAATTTACAGAAAATCATCCCAGGAAAGTCCTTTTTTCTCTGCTATTTAGAATGACTATGAGGATTGCTTAAAGCAGAGAAGAAGAGAAACAGCACATATTCACAGTTATACTCAATCAACATTTTACAGAACACTTTCCACTGTAAAGGCTAAGGTCTACTTGGCAAAGTCATACTTTGTGGGTTTTCTTCTAATATCAAATTACATTCTTGAGCTGAAAAAAAAATAAGCTGCTAAGAGATCTAATATCTACTTCATAAAATTATGTGATTTATCTAGCTTCCCCAATCTACTACACTGTGTATATGAGCTGTTCTTTTTCTAATTTGGCTTCTTTGAACACATGAAATGGTTTAGATCCAACTTTTCTCATGTATTTATTTATTTTGCCCTAAGGGTCCATTTTGTGTCTTTAACAAAAAGTTGTTTAACTGTTCTTATTAAATTCAGAATCTTCTGATGATAGATGTAACTGAGCATTAAAAATATAGTGATCCATCTGACACTCTGATAGAATATAGATATTAAGATCTTTTTACCAAAGCAACCAAAAAGTACTGTACAATATTAAGTACGCTCAATATTCCCTAGACTAAATAGATCTATGGATAACATCCACTGGAATATAATGCTATTACTTTAGCCACCAGAGGGAGTCCATTTTTAAAGTAAATAAAAATACATTTAGAATTAAAAGAAAAGAAAATACAAGGGGAAGAGAATACAAACAGACTCCCAGGTTTCTACCAAGATATATATGCATGCGAAACTAAATGAAAATCAGGTTGAATTTAGTATGGTCTTCACTTTATCAAAAATGAAGAATAATCCTGAATTGTTATTAGAAGTGTCTCCTATGAATAGAATTCCTCTCAATATAATCTTTCATGTATGACTGTAGCGGGACTAGGTTGGTCAAGAATGGTCTTCTAATGATTCCTATTGTCCCGTCAGGACAATATCCTAGATTTCCATTCAAATTAGTGTTCTTTCCTTATTTGGCTTCAAGTCACTTTCATGAATCTTAGTCCAACTGTTTTAGACATATGCTGGCTCAATAACAACTGTAAACACAGCAGGCTGTCTCCAATTTACTTCTGATTAAGTCATCTTGTGATCAAGCAGAGTTATAGTTTTAAGATGCTAGGTGAGAAAAAAATCAAAATTTCTCTTCACTTTGACAAACATTTGCCATTGTAATTTTTAATCAGCAAGCAAACAAACATTATGATTTTCTTTCATGATGGCAGCTTTCCAGGTACTGCTTCATTCGACAGGGAAACTACTCTTATTCTGAATAATCACTGCAAAATGACTGTATGTTTTATAATATTCTATAACCTAATGTGACTAGACAAATGAATCACTTCTAAATATATACATAAACCAGCCCATTAGATGAAATAACTATACAGAACAATTTTGTACAACTCTGCTAGGAAATAATAAGTAAGGCAAAGCATCACGTCTGATTCAAAGAAACTGAGAAACAGAAATTATTACCCATTAATTGGTTTTCTGCATCTTAGCACATCAATTTGTAACTAGTGTTTTGCTTCTCTTTTCCTCTCATCTGACAGGCAATGAGTCACTGAAGTAAGAGGATTTTTGGTACCTTTTCCTCAGACTTTCACTAGAGATTCTTTTCCCCAGAAAGATTTTCCATAGCTGTAACACTGTAGTAGGCCCAATCATAAGGGACATCCATTGATTTTAGTGGGCTTTGGATCACAGCCAGTATAAATACTCAAGTTGGAATTTTAAAATGAGTCTAAGGGAACTAGACACCCAAAATTAAAATTCAAGGATTCCAGCCTAATCAATCAGACAATGAAAGAACTATTTGCCACATTAAAAATTCAAACTAGTATTTCTAGGTTGTTTCTGGTCTGAACTAATAGTTAGGTGGGCCCATCTTAACATATTTCATTGTGAAACAAATGGAATAGTGTTAACTGAAATTGTGAACCTAACTAGATGGGTCATTATAAACTGATGTATTGTGATACATAGAGGCCATTAACAGGTAAGAATTTCTATTTCTGCACTCTCAGGACATCCTTTACTTGATGGGACCTGATTCATAAACCCCTATGTACCCATGCATCCATCATGGTACACCAAGAGCTACGTGAAGAACTAAGTGGGAGTAACTGCGCTAAATACCTGCCATCTAAAGGCTATGCTGGCAGACATGAAGGCAAAACTTAAAGAGGATGGGATTAAACAGGGTCACAATCAATGGCTGGGCTTCAATTAAGCCAGAGGAAGGACGGTTCAGTGGTAAGGGTGATAGTTTAGGACTTGAGACCTGGGTTCTATTCCCTACTCTGCCACAGACTTCCTATGTGTCTTTGGGCACATTGCTTAGCCTCTGTTCCCTATCTATAGAATGAGGTCCTCAATATTTCCCGACTTCACAGGTATGTGGTGAGGATAAATATATTAAAGATTTTGATGCGCTCAGATCCTACAATAATGGGGGACATATAAATACCTCAGATAGAAACCCAGCCATTACATTAATGGGACAACTTTGAGGTGGGTTGGTTGATGGTGAGTTGGCATTTAAACTAGAGGGATGAGCTCTAAATTGAGGGTGAGGTAATATCTCTAAAATTGTGTTTATTAATGAAATCCCATCAGTAAGCAATGATACACCCAAAACCTTTCTGAGATCACTTTAAACCTTGATTGAAAAACTGTAGCTGATAGTGCTTAGAGAAAGCATCCAGGGGAAGAGGACAAAACTGCCTAGATATTTTGGAAGCCATATGGGCTTCCAAGGAGATCATGCCAAGTATCCAGAAGTTTTGAAGAGGGAATCAAAGATGGTGAAAAGACTGTAGAGGCTATAGTTATGGAGAAGAGAAATACAAGTGGTTTGTGAGGAAGATGATCGTCATAAATGAGGAGTGGATAAATTTGTAGTGGAGGAAGTCCTTAGACTGTTTCCAGGGGCACTCAGAGGGATAAGAATAGGAGCAGAAGATATGGGCTGTGAGCCAGGTTCAGAGTTAGTGGGATGGAAGGTTTAATGGGAGAGTAATGGCAGAGGGAACGGTGTTTTGGGGATTGATTACAGAATCAATGGACTGAGGAAGAAGAGGAGAGGGTGCAGAGCTCCAGGGAAGGCAGGTTTAGATAGTACATTGACGGGTGACGGTATAAAACCCTAAGACAGATACACTTCAGATGCTTATCTGATTAAATCTCTAACCATTCTGAGGTTTACTCTCCATCATATAAATTATCCTAAAAATACACTGCAAATAAAAATGCACAGTCAAACCTTAATCTCTCAATCACTGCTTTATAGCTCCAGAAGCCTTCCTTTGATTCATTAATGCAAGACTGTATAATATGTAAAACCTGGTTTTAGAGCTAGCAAAAGGAGATACCTGACAACTTTGAACATTCTTTTAAAAAAATAATTCAATTCCACCAAAGAACCTCCAGATTACTCAGGTCCTGATCTTGCTGTAACTGAAGTCAATGATAAAACTCCCATTGACTTCAGCGAGAGATGGATTGGGCCCTTATTCATTAGACACATGAACTGCAAAGGGAATACACTGAGAATGTGAAATCTTGAGCGTTGTTGTAGCCATGTTGGTCCCAGGATATTAGATATTTGGATATTAGAAAGACAAGGTGTGTGATCTTGAGCGGCCCTTTGGGGACGAATGCTTCTAGAACCTCAAGTGCTTACTTACAATAAAAGTCCCACAATCTGGGCATTTTATATCAGATTATTTGCAGTTATATTCATTTTATTTTTCAGAAATGTGCTTTCCTTAGTTAGCTCATATTAATACAACAGACCATATCCAAAAGATGTTAGATCTGAATTTGAAATCTTCACCATCATTTTTTAGTTTAGCCAAACAGATTTTGAATTTTGGATGAAGAGTTAAAACTGAGCCCTACAGGCATCTAATCCTTCAGTCTTCACCTCATTTCAACAAGCAATCATGTCTGATAACTTCTGGAAACTAAAGTTAGTTTTCCAGATGAATAGCCATTGCCCACTGATCACATAGATTCTTTTGACAAACATAACATAAAGTGGGACTTTTGTTATTTAAGAGGAGCTGGTTTTCCCTCAGGCATATTTATCTATACCACCAGGCATTTCGATCAATACACAACTATAGCAAGAACTGCTTGGGTAAATAACAAAAATCACATGGCTGAGGTCGGGAGCTTCCCTGCCACTGATGGCCAAACAAACTGCATGCACACACCTAGGTGACCAGATGTGACCAGATGTCCCAATGTTATCAGGACCATTCCACTAATGGGGGCTTTGTCACATATACACAACTATACCCACAACTTCCCTGGAAAGAAAAAAAAAAAAAAAAAGTGTCCTGATTTTTCACACTTGCTATCTGGTCACCCTACACACATCTCACTCAACTTTTAAACACTTTTCCCGACTATATTAATCTACTTGATTTTGAGCTTTGCTGTTTAAAAAGATACAGCAGCTTACGTTTACTGTAACAATCCCAAAGCAATATTAAAATTGAATCATATTAAAGACATTAAAAACAAAATTAAAACAGTTTCTTGTGGAATTCACAGTAAAAGTGGCTATACTTTATAGGATTATGTTCATTTTAGATTTATATTTTTTTTAAAATAGATATTTGGAATATGGAGGAACTTTACCAGGCAGGTTACTTACATTAATACTTAGGTATAAAAATTCCTATAATATAATAATAAATATGCTGTGGTCATAAACTATTGCTAGTTTTAGTTAGTGTTACTTTAACCTGTGAATCAATTTTCTTCCCTAAAGTAATATCTGATGACAATACCCAAGCCCATATTACTGCTTTGTTATGGTCATTTATGGAACATAGAATTACTCACACTGTCTTCCAGTCTAATAAACAGAATCCTCTTCTCAAAATAATCCAATTTATACTTCCTCTCTTCTTTGTGTGTCAAGTACCAAGAGTTTCTGGGCTCTAACTACTGTCACAACAATGAGATCATGTATCTTGATAATGACTGTCAGGCTCACATGCCACTTGCCTCAGCTCCTGGTCCACCAAACTGCCGGCTATTTCAGTTGTGACATCAAGATTCTTAATAAGCTAAAATGGTCTATCAAACTGCCTTCCACAACTTCCTAGTGCAATTTGGCTGAAATGTTTTTCCATCACAAATTCCTCATTATCATTATGAGAAAGAAAGACAAAATAATCGTTATTCATTCTGAAGCAAATGTCAGTCTGACCCAAAAAGAAAAACACACTTTTTTGATATAGTTAATGTTGCTCAAGTCTAAGGACTTGCATTTCCCTTTGGTCTTTCAAGACAAAAGTTTTTATTCCCCAACACATCTCATAGCTCTTGTTTCCACATGAGAATCATGTTGACACAGAATAGATGGGCACAATGCAATAAAATGTACTGAATCTCTTGTGAAAGTAGTTTCCTTTTATTTAAACTATGCACAGTGGTGGCTCTGTGGAAAAACTCCAGGGATAGACAGCAATGCATTTAGCCTTGCAATAGCTACTGAACATGCTGTGAGTTTGCCAAAATTGAAGATAAAAAAATAAAATGAGTATTGAAGCTGCAGTGAAACACTAGCAATAATTGTGTGCATTACTTTATATGTTATTTCTTACCTATACTCTCTCTGCTTTAAAAACAACACCAGGAGACACTTCCCTGGAAAACGTATTTGCAGGTATTTATTCTCTGACAGATTATTGGACCTTTGTTTCATGCATTAGTGTCACATTGGGCTACAAAAAAACCCACTTTCCACACACACACAGGTCAGAATGCATAGCACCAATAAGTCCAGCTATTACTCTTCTCTTATTATGAAGAATACTATTTTCTACACAAGCTAAACAACATATGTCCTATCTCATATAGCAATATTTGGAGCAGCAATGTATGCAAATAAACAATCTAACTGACAAAGCACAGAGGATCACAATAGGGACAGTGCCAAAGGAGTGGCAATAAACGAGGACTTAACTGGACACCAACTTCAACTGCAATTTATTGAATACTTTATAATAGTTGTTTTTTTTTAAAGTTTCCTCATCTCATATTTTCTCTAAGCCCTTGGGATCAAAGTGGCATGTTAGCAACATCTCCAGCTACTAATCTGACTGTAAAACCTTTGTTGGCATCCCCCATTGTGGAACCTTACTAATTCGAGCTATTGATCTAGTTGTACTTATTGCCCATTGATTTAGTTGGGGGATGCCAACAAAGTGCAGAGATGCTTTAACTCCTCCACTCTGTGGTTTCCTTTTCCACAATAGGCTACACAATATTCCAAGGTACATTCAAAACCAGTATAAATTTCCTGCTAAATTACTGTGGTTCCCAACTATGGGCACCAAGAACTGAGCCACAATCTCTGGAGTAAAGAAGCATCAACACACTACCTCAGTTGCTGAATAAAATGATTAATGTGTCCAAATACCTATATTTTCTAGCACAATATGTTCCAATGGCTTTACTAGGCTTTTTGGAATCTGTAGTTTGCATTGCTATAAAAAAAACCCAAACCCACTTAAGGTTTCTCTTTGAAATACACAATTGCCATGATTTATATTGCACTGCATCTTTACATGCCATTAAAACTCAGTCATTTACTTTTCAGAGTGACTATAATCTTCTTTGAAAAAAAGCACACAGAAAGCAGGATTCTTGAAATTTTTATTTTATAATAAAACCTGCCACAAGCAAATAAACACAGTTCTGAGTTAAAGCTGCAGAGGCATTGGGTTTCAGTGCTACCATAAAACGGTCAGGCTGGGATGGGAGATGCTGAATAGGAAAGCAGCCTCTCAGCTTAGCTACCTTAACTTACCAAAAACTCACTAAGTCTCCAATCCTTACACATGTGCACAACATTATGCATGCAAGTGAATTCTGTAAAGTTAAACATATGTGAAACAGAGCTAGATTAGAGCACAGGAACTACAGGTCCCATGCCTAGGGCCCCAGCTCCGTGAGTTATTTGATCATATAAGAATCTAAACTTGCTTTCTTTCTCTTTCTTTTGTAATTTTCTAGCCTCAGGTGTGAAGGAATGATGAAAAATGTGGCTTACGTATAAACAATGCAGTACCTCTGCCTGAGTCTGAACAGAGCCTGAAACAATTCCTCTGAGAGAGGTGAACTGCCCTATGCATCCCTGTGTAGGATCAAGGCCTTAAAAAGTTAAGCCACAATACTGTGAAGTAAATGGAAGCTGTGTGCACTCAATACATAGAGGGATTAGAATTTCCTCAGGCATTAATTTTGACCATTGTATCTTTGCATGGCTACAAATACATTATCAACTACCTACTGAAGTTCTGTATTTAGCACCAGCTACTAAAAACCATATTGATGCTATCTTAAAACATGAGAAGTTGGCTGGCCTAGTGGCTTGGAAGCTCTTGCATTCCAGAATGATCTAATCCTTTCTACATTTGGAAGAGCTCTGACACAGCACAGCAGTGACACACACTTCAGCCCTGGGGGTGGCACATCATAAAGGCAGATAACTGCTAGACAATGACACCTCCAGCCATTTGATAGACCACCATCATGAGTACAGGAAGATGGGGCCACAAAGTGTGTGTGGATGCTTCACAGTGTGGAGGGGGCAAGGATCCCCAGTTAAAAGGGATATGGACATGGAGAGAATTCTGACTCACCAAGAAATGGGGCAGTTAAACTGCTTCACTAGGCCTGGCTGTCCCTGGGATCCATGCAGATATCTAATGTCACTTCCTTTCCCTCACTGCCAGACGTGCTTCTGTTTCCCTGTTGAGACGCTACAGTCCCCTGTCTTCTTCCACTCCCTGCTGGATATGCCTGCAAAGCAGAAAGCAGCTAAATCTGGACAGGAAGAGAATGCAGGGAAGGCAGAGAACCAGTGCAGACCTAAACAGCTCCCAGTAACCACTCCTAACACATTCAGTCCGGGTGTGTGAATAAGGTAGGAATCCCAGAAAGAGGGAGTACTTAAAACTCCTCTTTCTCCCACGATCTTTAGCCTGTAAGACAGAGATGATAAAAGTGCCCACAAGAGAAGAGGGACAGAGAGTAAGAGGAGGAGATAAGGCAAGAGGGATGGCTATGATTGCAGAGCAGTAGGAGAAGGTTGCAAAGTGCTAAGAAGGGGTGGCCGGGCCTGCAGACTGCCAGAATGGTAGAGCAGGCTTCCGAATACTGGGAAGGTCTGAGAGAAGTGGCCTGTAACTGATGCTCCAATCTTCAGCCTGACACAGCACATGATCTCCACCAAGGCAGATATCAGACCTTTTTTAATAAATGGAGGCGCTAATATAACAAGGGCTGTTTCTACATCTAGGGAGGGCGTCCAAAAGAAAGAACAAAACAATCTGCTGCTGTTGCTTCAAGCAGCAGCTTCCGTTGACTGAACGTATGTGAGACTATGGCAGACAAGGCAGGAGAGCCAATACCATACACAAAGAATTGTGGCAGGCAGAGATTTGAGTCGGCCTATGGGCTTCAAATCTCCCCCAGCCGATAAGTGTATATAAAGACTGGAACTGCATTTATTTGCACTAACCTTCACTTGGGATTAGAGAGTTTTTTAGTTCCCAGCCCCTCGCTTGCTTACAACTGCCATTAAACTATGTGAGAGTATTTGGCCAGTCACACTGACTTATCTTATCAGTCCAATAGCCACAGCACACTATATTACTTTATGATCTATGACCGCATGTGCAGGAATGCTGCTTGGAAAAGTGAACTTGTTTTAGGCCAGATCCTCTCACAGAAAATTTCACAAGGGAGAAAAAGATGTTAAAAATAATAGTCATGAGTTTACCCTTTAAAAGTGAACATAGGCCTGGGCCTACAACCCAACTGATGTGCCAAGATCTGCAAGAAAATCCCATGAATCTCACGGTATTCATGCAGGACTAGGACATTTGAAAAGAAGGTTGGGCCTTCCACGCTGCTCTTTGATCCTCTCCACCCATCTCCTCATGCTCTTGGCACAGGGGCTCTATTTGAAGTCATGTTGCCAATACTTTACTGCCTACAGCTGGCCCCCTTCCTACTTCCACCACTCCTCTATGGGATTTGCAGGCATCACTTGTGTGTGCATATTTTGGAATCTCTCACCTGTGCACAGAAGTTGGAAAAGTAGGGACAAAAAAGTTTGCACATACACAAACAAAAACCGAATTAGGCCCCTGAAAATTTCACCATTACTATAGGTTAATGCATTACTTGGTAAGTGAGTGATAAATTGGCATCTATGTGAACACACTTTCTGATAAATGTATAAATGGTTTTGCACTGTGTCTTTAAACAACCAGTGGCATCTATTACTTTGTCACTTATACTGTTTTTATGGACAGGTATAGCTACAATGCTATAGTATTTTTCATGCAAGACTGATATCATACAATGATATCTCCCTTCTAAAGACTGCCATATGATTTGGTATTGAGATCATACTAAGTAATGTTTCATTGGATTAAACTTGATCATTCACTATTTGTTATGCATACGGCTGGGTCATGATAACTTAAGCATGATTTATATGTAGCTTAGTAACATACTTATTTCAGACCTTTTTAAAACTAATAGCATAGCCTGAAATCTGGAAGTCTAGTTTCATGTGGTGTTTATTTATAAACACCTTCATCTGAAAACACTACCATATTTGTCCATCACATTTGTGCTAACAGTTCTGAAGGCAGATCACAGTTAACACAGCATTCAGCTCTACCATGAACATATAAAAATAGTAAAAGACAGCAGACATTTACTCAGAGTAGTATGCATATAATACAAGCACATATAAAATACTGGACACAACTATTCTTCATGGGAAAAGGATTGCCCAAGACAGGATAAATCTCCCTCTTCAGGTACCTAATAAACATATATGACAAATATCTGCAGCATTCTTTATTTTCAGAATGTATTATAAAATGGAAAGATTTAAGAAAGTCATCCAAAGAATCATCCTCTACTATTTCAGTTCTATTGGTGAACCTTGTATTTTTTCCCCAATAAATACTGCATGTTGGGAACAATAAAGACAAAGGTTTTTATAATACTGTAGTTTACACAGGTTAGGAACAAGCATCATTGTGCAGGTAGGAATCATAGATCTCTAGTACAAGTGCAGATTGTGTCTGTATTCAACATGCAGGAAGTCTCCACCAATATAAATCAGCTGTCATCACCACTTAGTGAATTCGTATCACTGTATAGCACAGCACAAATCCTTGATGTGGCTCTGTTGTCTCATGCGACATATTACCATTCCTCGAGGGAGAAAAGAGTCAGGAAATAGGAACATTTGGAATCTGGAATGTGAAAGATTTGTGATGTGTGCCTACAACCAGATCAGATTGCTTAGTATTGATCATCACAGCTAACAGCTCAGGGATACAAAAACAAATCACACAGAAGAGAAAGATTTCTCATTATCAGGAGAATCATTCTCAATGGCGTAACACTTACTAAATCCAAACCGAACACAGAACAGGACATGGAAGTACGCAGTGCCCCCAGAGCGTAGTAACTTCACAGCAGCACTGCTTATAGCTTCGCTTTCGAGTGGCAGGTGAAAAGGAGCATTGGATGGCTGCTTTGAAGAGCTTTCAGTTGCACACCCTTTACTCTCTTACTTACACCATTTCTGGTGGGGAGTATACAGCTGGAATGCTTTGGCCATGACCAAACCTGTTTTCAGAAGGTCCCCATCACTTGCCCAATATGCACCCAAGATATGAACAACTCATGCACCTTGCTTTCCACCCCATCCCACATTCAACATGGATGCATGGGGCACAGCATTTTGTCTTGTGTCGCTCACTCATTTCTTTGCAGTAAGTATGGGAAAGAGATGGCGTGACCCAAAATGAGCAAATACGAAAATGAACCCATACTCATCAGTGTCACTCTAATCTTTCCATGCTTCTTGGAAAGTAGATAGATGACACTATGGCTCAATAACATGTAACAGCAGTCATATGCTGAAGGGAGCAAGCTGGAGCTCCTTATTAAAATGTCACCACTGGGGAACCCCTCCCATTTCTCCTACATAGGTCTGTCAGCTAAGAAAACATGTATTAACCTTACACCTCTCAACCAACCACTTGGGTCCCTGTTACTGCTGCTTCCTCTTCACTGTCAGCAGCTGATTCCTCAATGCCTCCAATCTCCCTTTCTGTCCTCCACAGCACAGGAGCGAAGAAGCAACAGATATAAGGAAAGCAGAAAAGAGGTTGCAAGGTGCTTCACTGGAGAGCAAGACATCCCTCTATCCAGCTTTAATGCTCATTCATCTACTTTTGAAGACCAAGAAGAGATTTTCATGTGGGAAAAGAGCCCAAAGGGATAGATAAGAAACCATCAGAGGTCGGAGGACTCTGTGAGGAACAAGAACAAGAGAGTGTAGAAACCCTGTGAGTGACAGGCACATTCAGAAAGAAACATGTCAGCAGCAAGAGACAGCATTCTGTAGCTGACTTATTTCTCAGCCTGACATTTTTGTGGTCATTTTTTGATCCAGTCGTACAAGGTGCTAAGCATGATCAATTCCGGGTGGTTTGACTGGCTCTTATCACAGTGCAGGGCAAGTCCCTCTGTGACGGTCACGTTCTGTAGCACGTAATCGCGAACGGTAATTTGAAAAAAATCCAACTTGCTTGAATGGAATTTGCCATCCTTTCTATTGTCTTCTATGAACATTCATAGCAGTGTTTTTTTCCCTTTAGTAAAAAAAAAAAAAAGGACGGATAGGCGTCTAGTTCAGGTACTAAAATAGGCCTCAAGAGAGCTAAATTCAATTCCGTTCTCTGCTTTCTTATAAGAAAATGAAAACAAATGTACAGAGCCTCAAGGATTCATATAGCTTTGCAACAATGCTATTGAAATGCATCCTCACAAAGAACTATGAACTGTTATTTAAAGCCAAAATGGATGTATTTACTTTGTTAATACAAAAATAAATCTGTTGTTTGAAAATTAAAATCAGTTCAAGGTTCTCTCTCTTTCTCTCTCTCATACACACACACACACACTCACCTTGGCCAGTATGCCATGCTGCCCAGGCCATCGTCTCTTGGCCCACAGTGGAAGGCATGTGTCCATACATATTAGCAAGTGATCATATGCCAATGGAAATCATATTTCACAGTCAATTTACTTCATAAAAAAGAAATTTCTAAATCAAATCAGTGGCATCTGCTACACTTTCGAAGCCATTTCCCACAAAATCAGGCTTCTTAGATGTCTAAAACCCTTTAAAGCCATCTACTAAATGCAACATATTATGCGTTGCTTTTTATTTATTTTTGCAACATCAATTCATTTAGACTAAAGCTACCTAGAATTTAATTCTGTAGCCTTTGAGAAGCCATGAGAAGCCAACCGGACTCCATAACCTGAACAACAAAATCAAAATGTCATATTTTGGGGAACCATTATATATACACACCCACACACAAAAACTATGTTAAAGAACATTATTAAGGTTGCAAAGTTAAACACTCAAAAGTTAGGAAATGTCAGAATTGAGGTTGCCTGTGCATATGCATTTTGATAAACTCTTTAGTTACATGATCAAATACTATTTTTTTCCCACAGGACCCCTGACCTCTCTTTCCCCAACTAGCTCCCAGCCTCTCCCTGCTCATTTCCCTCCTTGGCTCCCAATCCCAATCTCTTTGCTCAGGCAGTCTCAGTCTCCTGCCCAGCCTCTCAATCCCAAACTGTCCCCACTCCACTCCACCCCCAGTTCCCTCTCCACCCCACCCCACCCCACCAGTCTTCAAGTCCCAGTGTCCTACTCCTTTCCTAGTTCCTTGTCCCAAACTACACCCCCCCCCCCCGCAAAGTTCCAACTCTTCTCCCCTCTGCATTTGAATCAGGTGACTTTCTCCTCCTCATTGCCTGGGGATCAGTAGGGGGGCTTTGAGAGTGCAGGAGAGAGAGAGGCTGCCTGCTCTCAGTTTCACTGCCCAGTCTCAGCACAGGAATTGCAACAGCAGGGAAAGTCCTGC
This sequence comes from Emydura macquarii macquarii, assembly GCF_026122565.2. Taxonomy (NCBI): domain Eukaryota; kingdom Metazoa; phylum Chordata; order Testudines; family Chelidae; genus Emydura; species Emydura macquarii. The sequence continues at coordinate 22,252,680 of NW_027132559.1, forward strand.
ACAGCTTTGGGCTGAAGTATGCCCAGTGTAGTTGGAATCTTCAGGGAACAAAATTACACAACTCTAGCAAGTCTATACTGAACAGGTGTGATTTTTCAAAGGCCAGATTTGGGTGGATTTTCATGGGAAAAGCAAACGGCATCTCCTGACACAATGGCCACCCCTTCCAAATTTCAAGATCCTGCTCTAAAGCATAAGGGGGATGGTGGGGTGGGAATAGATCTTCCTATAGGAAAAAGCTGCCAGAATTTAACATTGGCAAAACAATATATTTTCCCTAGCCATCTTATCAGAAATGGCTGAACTGTTTTGGCTGAAATAAATCAGCATGAGGCAGTCACCAGGCATGTAAAATTTCAGCCCAAATGGTTAAAGTTTGCAAAGCTAACATCAACTGAAACAGGGTCTTATAGTGGGAAATGACAGGCAACCAAAATCATAGACCAGCCCCGCCTATACACGCAGGGTGAATCCTGGCCCCACTGAAATCAAAGGCAAAACTTCCACTGACTTCAACACAGCCAAATTTCATTCCTAGACTACATTGTTTTGAAAAATCAGGCTCAAAGTTCTTCCAAAGTGATTTCATCATCCAGGGTCTGTTCTTCCTCTTATTTAAGTCAATGACAAAAGTTTTATTAATGTTAATGGTGCGGGTTCAGATGCCAAATGCAGGACTAATTTCAAGATTCATCAAGGAAGGACATTCATTAGACAAACTGTGTCATACAATAATCTTTAACCGATGAAATATGATTGCAGAGAATAATAAACTAGAAAATTTCCAGTGTACTTACATGAGCTACTCTGAACCAGAATTGCAAAGGACTCTCTATATGTATTTAAAAAAAGATGATTTCTGATCATCTTATAGTAAAAGAGAGAAGCCAGGTGTTAAAGAACATAGAGCTGGAAAAGTCTCATAAGCTGTCTTATTTTATCCCCATGCCAATGCAGTTTCATCAGCTTAGGGTGGCTGTTTATCATAATTTATTTAGCTCTATGCTCATTTTGAGTTATAGTATTCCTGAATGTGACAAGTGAACTGTTGTGAATGAGTCTTTGGCTAAGTAGAAGATTTATAAACAGGAAATGAGTGCAAGAACTTTGGAAGCTCAGAATAACTGAGAGGAGAATATAGCTTAGACGTCTTAAGAGTTCAAGGTGAAGGGGATGTAGTGGAAGGATGCAGGCTAGTGTGTTGCAAAGTCTGTATTGCACTGCAAGCAGTTAAATCCCTGCATAGGGGAAGAAATGTGATAAGTTGTGGACTGGAAGACAGAGCAAGAGCAATGATTAACCAGTGTCAGGACAAGAGTAAAATGTTCTATCTGGGAGTAAAACGCAATAACATGAAAAACTGAATAAAAAAATGTAGTAGATGCTTTTTCAAAGTTTAGCTTTTGTGGCTGGAGGTAATTTAGCTTGATGAATTTAGCCAGATGAATGTTTGACTTACGAAGTTTCTGGAATTCCCATGTATATAAATAATTTTCGCATTTGTGGCAAATTTTTATGTTTGTGCAAATGTACAATGAAACCAAAACAGTGTCACTGCTTTCATCATTTCAGTGTACAACTTTCCACTAATAAATTATCTATTTCATATTAATACAGAAGGCAATTCAATCATTCTGGCATCCCACTTGGTAAATGATGCTTTGCCTTAAATAAAACCTCTTTAAAATATTTTTACTTTACAGCTGGAGAATAAAGGTAAGATTATAAGTAATTTTACTATTACAAATATCTAAAGATACCCAAGAATATCCAAGGGAGACTACTCTTTGGATAAAATGACAGATACATAGCACAGGTTATGAAATCTTGTTGAAATTCCACATTACCCTTGTTCGTTTTTGGTTCACAATCGAACAAGACAGACCACTTCTATTCTTCTATGACATTCTTGTTTTTATCACCAGCAAATGGATTTCTAAGTGTCTTTGCCTAATGAAAAATCCCTTCTGCCACAGTCTCAGAGATATTGGATGGTAGCTCAACAATTTGGACATGAAATGTAACCAACACACGAGTTCCAAGAAACAAATTCATAAATCCTTCTTTGGAGACTTAAAGGACCTGATCCAATCCTGAGATTCTTTCCACTGATTTCAGTGGGTACTGCTGCACCAAATCCTGGCCAAATCCTGCCTCTTCCTTTGCAACCATAGAGGACCCTGATCAAGTAGAAATAGTACCATTCTGCAGCAAAATCAGAGGGCAGGATATCAAGAGCCTGTGCAGACCCACTGCATGCCATGGAGCCCTGCTCCACAGAGGCTCCTTATGCCTTATTGCATGGGAGGATAGAGGAATGTGCGCGTGTGGGTGGGATATTCTCCTCCGTCCCATGAAGTGGTAGTGGAGGTTGTGTTCCATGAGGGAGAACAGTTCATTCATTCCAACTGTGCAGGGCTCCACACTGCGCAACCCACCCATCTCTGGATGCTTAGCTCTAATTTAAAGAGCAATGCTGATGTAAGGTTTCAGGTGTCTGTGTGACTGTATACATGCCAATGATGCCAACATCTACTGGCTGCACCTTCCATTTCTCTCCTCATATTCTGTTAACATGCACCTAATATTTATTTTACCTGATTGTCAGCCCTGGAACTTCAGCTCCTCCGTTTATCCACAGAGTGGAGAGAGGCAGCTGCAGTGCAAGTTTCCCCACACTCTTACCAATATCTCTTACAAGTGGCCTGAATGGACGCACAGAGAGGCAAAGGAATAATTTAGTTGCAAAGTCCATTTAATCCTTAGTTTTTCTCTGCAGATTGCAAGTTTTGGATACCTGTCCTGTAGGACCAGGAGAGTCATTTCACAGAAGCCAATGAAAAGCCAGCAGGATAACATCTTTTGGTCAATCCTAACAACCAGCTTAGATTCAAATTCATGCCCTACGGATGAAAGTCTTTGAAGCCTATGTCCCCAAGAGATGAAAGTCTTTGAATCCCTTGGGCTAACCATTTCCACCTCTGAAAAAATGGCCTTGTTCTGGCTTGAACTCATTTCAATTGCTTGCTCCCACTGCTGATTTCAGCAGTGTATTCTATATTTAGCCAACCTCTTGTAAAAAAAAAAAAAAAAAAAAAAGGCCATGGGTATTAGGATGGCTCTCCAATATGCTGACCTCTTCATGGGCCACCTCGAGGAAGAATTTCTGGAAAAATGCACCACAAAACCAATGATATACCTAGGACACACTGATGATATTTTCATCCTCTGGACAGATAACCTGTATTCCCTCACAGATTTCCAACATAGCTTCAACAACCACCACCTTTCTCTGTGCAGTAAACTTTCTCCCTAGAACACTCCCACACCTGCATCAATTCCCTGGACACCACAATTTGCCTGAACAATATAACCCTACAGATAATTATATACAAAAAATCCACTGATCAGCATACTTACCACCACTGATCCAGTAATACCAGACACTCAAAAAAATCTGTTATCTACAACCAGGCGCTCAGATTCCACAGAACTTGCTCTGTCTCAAGTCTAGTATACACAGCAAAACACACTTAAAACAACCTTCACTAAACAAGGACACTCCACTAGAGAAGTAGATCTCATCATGGAACAGGCCACCCAAATATCCTGGGAGAACCTATTTCAAAATAAAAAAACTAAAAAAACCCCAAAACTCACTGACCAGATGGCCTAGTTGTCACCTGTTACCCCACACTAGAACACCTACCAGGTATCATCAATTACAATCCATACTCAATGGGAACCACATCTTGAAAAAAAAATCTTACCCAACCCCTCTCTGGCTTTCAAATAACACCCCCAACCTCACCAAGCTCATCATTAGAAGCAAGCTCCCCAAAGACTAGAAAACACAACTCAAAATGACACCAGATCTGCCAGAACAACAGATTCAAAACTTGCAAACGTGTCTCCTCTGCTACAATGATCAACACCCCACACAATACACATTTCAAGATTCACAGGTTCTACATGTGCCAATCACAAGATGTGGTGTACCACATCCAGTGCATCAAATGCCCTAATAACTACTACGTGGGTGAAACCAGACAATCACTACACGCTTGCATTAAACTCACACAGAAAAATGATGAAAGACAAAAACACCTGTGGGTTAACACTTTTCACAAAATGATCACTCCATATCTTATCTTTCAGTACTTGTCCTCAAAGGAAACTTGTGCAAACACCTTCAAAAGGCAAATCTGGAAATTTAAATTCTTAACTCTGCTAGACATCAAAACCCATACACTTAACAGGGACACTGGTTTTATGGCTCATTACAACAATTTGTAATACACCACACTGCCTGCTACCCTTAATTGTGCACTTCAAACCCTTTATGGATAACAATCTAATTCCCATTTGCCCACTTCATTTCAAGTGACTGCCTGTAACGTGCGTTACCTCTTCTGCTTAACAATGTGTCCAAACTTGTATATGGCTCAGATGCTCTGATTTCCTTCCCCAGAGCTGAAGAAGAGCTCTGTGCAGCTCAAAATCATGTACCTTCCACCAACAGAAGTTGGTCCAAAAAAATTGCTTCATCTATTTTGTCTCTCTCAGCCTCTTCTTAAGACATTCTGCCTGCGTGTCTTATTGACTAGACACTACATCTAAATTCAATCCAGATCTTGCCTTTAAATTAGTTATTGTCTCAAACTGCTGACTAACAGTGATCCCATTGCTTTCCTTTGAGAGTGCTATATGCAGCATACCTCTAAGTTCTAGTTGGTCCCTGTATAGGCCACTCATATCTTTTGTACTACAAACAGAACTGAAAGAGTTAATTGAAGGCTTCCCTGCTGCTGAATTTAGCCAGCTACTCTGGTAGTTTGAAACTTCAGAGAGAATTTCTATAATACAGAGCCAAAGGCGACTTCAATTTCCTCTGACTCCATTATGGGCAATAATTTTTTATAGTAAGCCGTGTGATGCAAAAGCAAGCAGTGGTTTTACCCACCCAGCACTTTAGTGAATTACGCCTTTTAGCTTCTAGTGCTCTGCTAGCAAAAGTGAAATACTTTACTAGTATTTACATACTGGTAGGGGCATTTTGATTCTCCAAAATGAGATTTCTACCTCAATAATCTGAGCAGCACAAAGGCATTTAGCTGCCTAAAGATGCAGATAGATGCTTAGTGGGATTTTCAAAAGCTCCAGTAGGAGTTAGGTAATTTGAAATCGAAAGGAGCATTATCATCCCCATCATTTGAGAAAAAAGCGACACAAAGAGGTTTTACTCAAGGTCACACAAGAACTGCAAACAAAACTAGCATCTCCCTACTCCCAGTTATGTTGCTCATCCAGTAAGCTGTGTTCTTTTTTGCTCAACCTTCTCCTGCTGCAGTTTAGACTCATTTTAAACCCATCCCATTTTCAGAGTTTTGTAACTTATGTTACAGTGCCATTTTGCCCCTCAGTGAAATTTAGTGCAAAGGTTTCAGCCCTAAATTTAACATAGGTTTTACCAAACCTGAAGAAGGAAAGAAAGTGGTGGCTGTTTTTAAACTTAGGAATGTAAATACATTGCTGTTTTATGATTACAGATAAATTTCTTCTACTCTTATAGTTCAGTAATGGCTTTGTTTCTGGAAATATATTTTTCCAAGCCATTAAACCATTAAGAGTAGTGGAGTCTTTCAGTAATTAAAGGGGAAAAAGCACAAATTATAAATGACTGAGTTATTTCACTTGGAAATATGCTTTTCTCTGCATATGCATTGATTACTTCCCACAAAAATCTCCTAAGGATTACGGGTCAATATTACATCTGTATCAGGAAGGCTGTGCAAAAGCTGATGAAGCTGAATCTATTTATTGAAGCAGGTCCCAGTAAGGATGTGCACTAAGTAATGATGGGGCTTTAACTAACCCAAATTTGCCTCTGTAGCTATGGGTCTTAGAAGTTTCTAAGAGACAAGGAGGAAAGGGAGCCCCAACAGCAGAAGGCAAGTGAGGAAGAACTGAGGTCTCTCCCCATTTCCCTGGTATGCATTGGAACTCATGCTTCTCTCCTTGGCAGTACGCAAAGGTATAATTCCAGCCCCAAGACTATAAAATCTCTTTTGGGCTGTGCTGCACCATCAGGGGATTTGGTGGTGAGTGTTGGGGGGGCTGGTTAACAGAGAGAGAAGAAGTTCATGGGATATTATTAAGGATATTTATATGTGAGCTCTCTTTTCACCCTCACCTGGACTTGAGCAGGCCATACCTTCTTGGACACAAAACTTGGGGAGGTTTGGAGGCATTATTGCCCTTCTGCAGTAGGCACAGGCCATAGGGTTAGCCCTGGGTATAAGAGGCTGATGGGGACTCTAGCCGTCCCACACTTGGACATCCCAGACTACTGCATTGCGTACCCTAGGAACACCTTTTAATAAAAAGCACATCAGATATTTATGTGAATTAATAATATTCAGTTTATAAACACCTACATGGGGAAAAATAATTAAAAGAATGAAATTAAATGCAAAAAGTGATGGGCCTGATGGTTGTGTCACTATGGCTTTACACAAGCATAACTCCACTGTCTGTAACAGCGTTGCAGACAATGGAGTTACTCCCATGGGGCACAACTGCTTCCAGTGGGCACTGGTGCAAGAAAGATAAGAATCAGCAGGTGTTTCCATAATGCTAGCACACACAAAAGGCCCAAGACAATGACAGCAAAATCTACCACTCAAGCCTTTTTATTTGCTAGGTCTTTTATTTTTCACAACAGTGTGAATTAAGGGATGAATATAAGTTATTATTTATGTCACTATTATGTCACTATTTAGTTTATGGCCTTTTACAGCTAGTTAACATTATGTAACACAGTTGATATATGGTAGTTATTGTACCTAAAATCAATTCATCAATAGAAAAGTTAGCACAACCAGAGTCATGTTATAAATATGATAGCTGGATATTTGTAAGTTATTTTTGCATTTATATAGAAAACCCTGAATCGACAGGTAGATTTTTACAGTCTTCACTAAGGAAGACAAAGGAGCTAATCATCATCGTGCCCTATGCCGTAATTCTGGGTCTAGGATCCAGGTGGTGGACCTTTCAGGTTACACTGAGTCCACTGACTCTTACATATGTTCAGATCCCTGTGTAGGATTGGGGCCTTAATCTGTGGCAAATTTTGGACAGAATTTTTGTATCAGACCAAACCAATGTATCAGTCAGCTTCTTCATGAGACTTATAGAGATTTCCCTCCAGGCTTCAACTCAACCAGCTAGCACATGCTAAAATACAAATGCCTTTTATCCTAGTCTAGATATACCTTTACAGCTCCATAAAGGTCCTAAATTAACAGAAATGCCAGCATGTAAAAAGTGTCAGAAGAGGCAATGGAAAGAGCTGAAGGAGCTTTTTGGATAATGTTTGAATTCAGGCAGTATTATACAACTATGTTACACAAGCTCTTTTATTGTATTAGTAGTGCTCTTAAAACTAGGTTTTGACGTGGAAGGTCGCTGGTTTTCCATTGTTAGTTCATTATTACTTTCTCAAAACATCTTCTTCCCCTTACAAAGTTACACAGTACTATGAAAAGGATGGAGGGAGCTGTGTCAGGATTTCAAAATTGCTGGCATCCATCAGAAGTTGGCTTTTTGCACATTTCTGATAAAAAACATTTCAATCATCATCACTGGTGACAGACTCTAAGGAAACAATAAATTATTTCAGAAAGAAATGGATTGCCTCCCAATGAGGAAAATTACAGAGGACGACACTATTCTAAACATTGTTTTTTTGCCATAAGACATCAGTTTTCCTATAACTGCATGGTATCCATTATTGTTCAAATGGCTTGTTCTTTCCTAATTGGATTCCACATCATTATTTTTGACAAAAAGAAAGGTTTGCTGAGTTCTTAAAATAATTAGGCCTGATTGCAAATCAAATTATCCAATTTCAAAGCTCTATTTTCCTCTCTGAAAATGCCTGTTGAAGAAAGACTGCAGATGACTAAGCCTGTGTCATCCCATGGCTTTATTAGGAGAATGTTCTAAGTCCTTCACTTTCTATGTAATCAGAACTATAATTTCTTCAGATTATTTTAAGACTCAGCTATGGTTAAAGCAGGAAACTCAATTTTATTGTGCGCCTCCAGACATGTCAACGCAGCCAAGCTGGGCTCCAGTTTTATAGGCTATCTTCTTACATAAAGCTTAGCGTTGGTATTAGACTACTGCCCTGAAGGATGCACCATGCAAGCTACTATCAGATCGTTTTCTATTCATGGAGCAAGACATTAAGGGTAGTACTATCTGTTTACAAGTCAGTACTATAGAAGTGAAATAGCACCAACATGGCCACTGCCTTTCTCTCTTCTATTTATTTTTAAAAATCTTGAAAAACTATCTTGTACACATGGGATTTAGAAGAGCCATAGTAACATAGATATACCCGGAAACCATGGAACAGTTAGCTCAAACTATGCATTTCTACTTAGCTCTTCCACATTATTATTGGTATTTGTTTCAGTATAATTCTAATAAGTTATAGAATTCATCCTCCTAAGGCAGCCTTTTCATGTATAATCAGCCTGAAGAACCGTCTACTTTCAGCAAACAAGTACGTCTAATCACAACTCTAAAAAGAAGTACGATGAACTTTTAAAAAAAGAAAAATCAAGTTGAAGTGCAATGAACTGTAAAAGCAAATTAGCTGCGAAACTGCAGCTATGAGGTCTTCTTGGGGCTGCAGAAAAAATAGAACATGGTTATTACTACACTATTTTTCAACAGCCTAAAGAGGGCCTTGCAGCTAAAATGTCATCTTGCATCTGATTTTCTGCTGCTAGGATATCATTTAATGAACTCTTTCTTTTTAGCTGTTTATAGCCTATGTAAGCCCTGCATTTGCTCCACCTCTACCTCTACCTCTCTACCCCTCTACCTCTCCCGCCTCCTCCCCACTCAAGAAAAGGTTCAGGTAAAAGTCCCAGATAATAAAAAATCTTTGGCCAATGCCTCTGAGATTATCCTATTGCCTATGTTTACATTACATTACTTACTTCATTGCTTTCCTTTCTTTCCTCTTCTTCACCCTTCTCATTTCACTCCACTAATGAATCCCACCTCACCACTTTCTACCTATCCTCTTAGTCTTTTCTTCTATGCGCCCTCCTGTTATAGTGCACTGAGTTCTAATCTTTTTTTCATTCAAATCCATCTTCAAAACTCACTGGGCAGTACACAAACACTAACCCAGATTAATGAAAGTACCATCAGTCACATTTTACCTCCCCACCAGTAGAAATGTTATTCTAAAACAGAACCTTCAACTAGGTTCTCCAGGATTTTTTTGTCTATCTTTCTTTTTAGCCTGTATGTTCCTCAGGACAGAGACTGTATCTTCCTCCTTTCAAACTACATATTTTTCCCCCAATTTATCAAACAGATGGTCAACACCTCCTTTTGATTTGTCTTGCCTATGCTGAATAATAATGTTGTCCATTTATACAACTTCTATCATTCACAGGGATTGTATAAAGCTTTACAGAGAAAGATTCAGACAGTATCTGGGATTTACCTGAGTGCACAAGAGACAGAGAAGAACAGAATGGAGCTTTCTCTCCCTGCACTGGCCTTACCCCTCCATGTGCAGAGCTCAGGAAGAACTACAGTGCAAATTTGGAACTGCAACTGTCATTGACATCTGGAAGGTTTTCTTCATCGCTGTAAAGTTTTTTAAAAAAATGAAAATATTGCAGATTCTGATCATGTAAGCCATGCTGGTACAGTGTACTATAAAGTACATGTCTGATTCCAACCCATTTGTATAGTTCCTCCAAATCCATGTAAAGTCAATGAATTTTAACAGTATAGCATTTCACATGAGGAAGGAAAAACACCAATTTTAGGAGGAATCCTTCATAGGCCAATCTATCAGACCCCAATTCAGCAAGATACATAAACACACAGGCTTCAGTGTGACTAATCACATGTTTAAAAGTTAGGTACATGTTTCAGTACCTAGCTGAATTAGGGCCTTAATTACCTGGAACGTCTGTGTTATTTGTATGTCATCTTTTTAATAAGCATTCTTACGTATTGGTTTGTTTAAATGTTTTCAGGAAGATCAGGGCACAAGAAAGGGCCACTGTGAACCCTTGCTCAGAGGCATCACTGTACGACACATTTGATAAATCAACTATTTCTCACTGAGTTGTATTAATGTATTTGCGAAATGAACAATGAATTTAAAGGGACACTGTGTCAAACCCATATGTGAGGACTTAGTTGCATGCCAACTGCTGTATCATCTCCATTCAGAAAGTAAATCAATTCTGAAAAAAAAACAATTCAGAAGACTGATACCCATGACCAAAAGAAAACATCATCGTCTGACCTGACCTTTAACAAATAGCAAATATTTCATTCCGTTTCCATTGATGCAAGATCTGACACAAATGGGAATATTACCTGAACCCAGTAAAACAGGTATAAAGCCACAACCTGAATGTTTTGCCCTGGAGGATAATCATTGAAGGCAGTAAGCAAATAGGTCATTTCTCTCCTTTATACAAACAGTAAGGAGATAGTTTATTCCATAGTACTAAACTAAGGTAATTTTTCCAAAGGAGCAGTTGAGCAAAATAAGGATGAAATTATGTCTTTTCTTTCTTGCCTTTAATTTATACATGTTAGCAGCCCATAGGTCGACAGCATAAACTGCAACACTATAAATGGATAAAGTGTTTTGTCTACATGACAGTCCATGCCCATCACAGAGTCACACTGGGGAGCTCTGCAGCTGACCATTAGGGTTTTAAAAAAATGCTGGAACATTCTAAATCCCTACTGCTTTCTCATGTTCAAAATTAAAGCTGTAAAATTACTGTACAATAGAATAGCAAGATCTAGATGAGGTTCAGGTATCTGATTCACTGTAGGTTTGAAATAAAGGTGCAGAAATAACATTTATGTTTCCCCTCTACACAAAGCAAATTGTGTATTAGATAGTTGACTTAAGAACAGAAAAAAAACAAAAACAAAAAAACAAAAAACGACTGTACCTGTTAGTACTGTGTACTCTTAAAGAACCATTAATGCAGCAGTATGCCTGATTAAGAGCTAGGTGAACCCTGGAGGGTTTGCAACACAATAAGGTTTACGTGCTTAATTCTGCAATTAGGTTTGTCACCGAGTAGCAGTAAATCATTCCCTTCATGTTTGCTTGGAGATTCAAGGCTGTGAACTTTGATTTCTAAGAGACAATTGCAACCCCCTCCTTTTCCTCAACTCAACACTGATCAACCCCAGAATTACCCTACCAACCATTATTCTCTTCCGTGGGTTTAAGAGTCAACTGGGGAGACCCTACCCTGGATTTCTAGCATGTTGCCTGACTGTCCCTCTCCTATCTTCAGGAGTCACCAGACAGGGCCACTATTCCACAATTCCAAGGGTTTTCCAGGGAGTTTAGAAAGTATCCTGGCCACCCCCAAGAGCACCAAGAGAGGGATGACTTCCAGCTCATCCCTCCCTCTCTTTCAGTAGCAGCTCTGAAATGAGCTCGTTGGCATTAAGTGCCTTTTAAGGTCTTGCTTAGTAACTAAAGAATCCTTGGATGTTCTCCAACAACTGCATTTTAGCAATTACAGGGCTTTCCTTTCTAGTGCATAATCTCTAGACCTAGAGACTAGGGAACCATTGACGAGTCCCTGGATACTGTGCTAGAATTTAGGAAGAGCTGCATATGAAGAGCTGTACAAGCAACCTTAGTTCTGACATTTCCTAACTTTTGAGCACTTGACATTGCAATCTTAATTACGTTCTTTAATGTAGTTTGCGTGTGTAATATTACTACTGGTGGCTAGCATTGGATTCAGAAGTTAAGGAAATGAGGAGTAAACAACTGGAGAAGTAGTAAGGCAAAAAATTACCTAAAACAACACAAAACCCTTTGGCAAAGAAAAGGGGGATGTGCTTTGTTTTCGGGAGATTTTCTGAGATCAGAGCAGTAGGTCAGGAAACTAATGTTCTCTCCCATTTTGCAGAAGTGCTACCGGAAACAAATAAGAAAAAATAATAATAGTTCAGCAAGTATTGACATAATTCCCCAGATAACACTATCTTTTGCATTTGGTTTCTCTTCTGCTCTCTCAGTCTGTCTTTTGTGACTTCATTTTGAAACACTCTGTGCCACGATCCAAACCAGTGATGTGCTGGAAGGGAAACTGACTCCCAGGAACCACATAACATTTTTGCCTACTTGAACACAAGGCTGGAGTAATAGTCTCTGCCTCTGGCCAAGGTTACTGCTCTCTGGATATGGCTAATTACTACATGACCTTAGAAAAATATGCATGAAGAACAGATATGTTGCCTTTAAAGATGATCAAGACAAATTCAATATATATTATACACAAAAAACTACATTAGAAGAACATTATTAAGGTTGCAAAGCCAAGCATCCAAAAGTCAGGAAATGCCTGAATTAAGGTTGTCCGTGCAATATGAATTCAGCTCCCTTGAGTGTATGTATTATGATACGGTCTTTAATTACCTGATCAAACACTATTTTTCCCACAAGATCCCTTCAGCAGCAAATGAAGCAGGGATTCCACCCAGAACCGTGGGAATATACTCACATTCCCAGCCTGTGCCAGGGTCCATGCTGGTCTTCACTGCTATTTTCAGCCTCACTAGCTAGATTAAAGCTAGTGTGGTATGCCTACAAGAGTTGAATCAAGCTTGTGTAATAATGAAGGAGTTTATTGTCTGTAGAATCCCTTTTACAAGAGCTGCAGTTACACTTCCTCCACCAGTTTGCACACATCTTCTTCTGCTTACACACTGTTCACTCTGCTATCCTATATTATCAATATACTCAGCATATTTTTCAGGAGCAAAGTATAAATATTTCCATGAAATATATTTAATGTAAGTTTACCAAATGATGTTGCCTCATTGGTCATGTTTAATATAATGTATAATGTCTGAATAATAAAACAATAGGTTATCCAGTCCCCTTTCTCTCTGCAATCACATGCACCCCTGATGAATGGGGTATCACATACAGTGCTGTTTACAAGCAAACTGGAGTGTGTTGAACTGCAGTTATGACTGGCTTTCCACTCAGACCTGGTATGAAAGGTATGGCTTTAATCCAAGGGAAACAGACAACATACAAATACTCTGCACTGAAGGAATGAAATAGCTACAGTAGTTAAATGAAATGTCATACTGGATCCCTTCCTGTTAACTGCTAGCTAAAACTGAGGGGAAATGGATGTAAACAATGGGATTTGATAATCTTTCCACCCTGATTTCAGAGGTGTCCTAACTTACACTTTCCCTTTCCAACTAAAGGGCTTGAATAATGTAACTCCAGGTAATTGATAGCTATGCATTACGCATTTCTGAAATCCCAAGCTCATTAAAGACCCAGTGCTGCAAGTTGCTGAGCAGTCTCAGCCACCACTAAAGTCAATTGTGACTGAGGCAGATAAGCATCACAAAGACAGTTCCAAGTGACAGTTATGAATAATTCTTCAGCAAGGTCCCTATCCTGCTCCCAATATTGTAACTGAGAGTTTTATCATTGACTTAAACAAAGGCAAGACTGGCTGCATGATCTGATATGACTTTCATTTACAAGAGTCACAGATAAACCAACAACAACCACAAGAGACTGCAGTCTCCAGAAAACTCTATTCCTTTTTTTTAGAATACTATGGGGAAAGGAAGAACAGGAATATAGCATTTCTAGTAGTCCTGGACTAGGTACTTTATGTGGACCACTGTGCCTATCTTTGGTACTGTACCCTGGTACAAAGATTCTGGATGTGTGATGTAGTAGAATATTACAGTCTATCCAAATACCTGATTAAGGTCATGCATAGTCTGGTGAGACTTAGGGCTTGTCTACACTTACCTCCGAGATTCGGCGGCAGTCAACCGGAGTTATGCAAGCTACGCAAAAAACTTGCGTAACTCCCGTCGACTTCTCTGCTTCTGTTCTGCACACCGTCTTCACTGCACTGCGCCGATGGGAACCGTGTTCCCGTTGATGCAGTGTTACGCCACTTGAGAAGATGGTCTTAATACATCAATTTCTGGATCGACTGAGCGGGTCTTCACTGACCGCTCAGTCGATCCAGAGAAATTGATCTGATGGCGGCAAATTTGCCATCAGTGAAGACATAGTATTATTCTTATCTAAACAAATTCTCAATTCACTTCACTGAAAAATACCTTGTCAAAATAAAATCAGGAATTAGAGAATGTATTAATTAATTTCTCATCATGCGACAGGTGCCACTTCAAAATATTAATTTCTGTTTTAAGACAGCTTATTTTAATTAAAGCAATGTGGACACAACAGCACTTCCAAAGAATTAGTTTAAACAGGATGAAAGAAAATCACCTAAGTCAGCTGACCCTAATGGAAAAGTTCCACTGAATTTAATAAAATATTGTTAACTTTCTATAGGTTTCTGAACCATCCTACAATTTAATAGAAAATCAGATCTTTGCTATAGAATTTGATACCATGGTTCAAAAACGTACAGCAAATATCTCATTTTCTAGAGTGGTTTCTATGGAATCCAATGACTTTTCTATAGGACTATTTGTTTAAACAAGACTTTTCCATAGGGGAATCAACTGAGATAAAGTCAGAAATGGTTCTTTATTTTTATAGTAAGGAATGTATTTTCTTCCATTTGCTGTCTTATGTTCAGTCCAAGGAAAGAGGCAACTTCAAGGTTTGATCCAACTGCCACTGATGTCAATGGGGAGTATATATCTATTTTTGAAAACCTAACTAATATTTTTGTCATGAATACTTACCATAAGACCAAGATCCCAAGTATTTCAGAATCAAAGGATCTGGGGACATATCCACTAGGACTACGTTAATAGAAAATAATTAGTTTTATGAATTTACCATAGTAACTGTCAACAACTCTGTCAACAAATTATTACAAAACAACTATGTAGCACTTTAAATTTTCACAACATAAAGAGCTGTCTCCTGACCTGAAGAGCTTACAAATGAAAGCCAAAAAGCTTTCTACTGTAATATACTTATGCAGTGTGGTTGAGTTACTGTTGCAATGGTTCCCATTTCAAATCAGTAAGAAATGAGGGGTTCGACTCCTCAAAGTGCTGAATGCTCTGGCCCCAATCCAGTAAAGTACTTAAACACATATCTAACTTTAAGCACATGAGTAGTCTCTTTGCTGGATCAGGGCCAGAATGCTCAGCACCTGGCAGGATATTCCCCATGATGTACTAAACATCTGTTTCACTCATCACTTATTTCTCAACCAATACTTACCAAACTTAGTCAACCATTCATTCCTCATACAAGCCAGGGCCCCGATCCTACAATGAACTCTGCATAGATAGACCCCAGCACCCGCATTGAGCCCACATTAACTCCAATGGAAAGGGTAGATCTGTGTTGGCACAGGGCTCAGCCCGCATTAACTCCTATGGAATATGTAATTCTGCATTGGCGCAAGGGTCAGCGGTACATAGCTCTTTGCAGCACTGGAGTCTCATTTTTTTATAAAAAAGGCATTTTTGAGTTATACACATACACAGAATCACTGAATACAAGGATTTTAAGTTTCAAGCCAAAGGGTATTTTTCCAGGAAAGTTATTGGCACATGAAAACAGAGATGAGAATGGAAGTGCCTCCCTTAACATCAATACCATATAATTTCAGCCATCAACACATAGTTTAAAGGTTCCAGAGGGGTAGCTGTGTTAGTCTGTTTTCAGAAAAACAGCGAAAGTTCTGTGGCACCTTAAAGAGTAACAAATTTATTTGAGCATAAGCTTTCATGGGCAGAAACCCACTTCATCAGATGCAAGATTATAGATTTTCATTTTGGAAAAGCAACATATTTTTCAGATTATTTGGGGCAAGTTGGACACATTCTCATCAGTGTTAAATGGTAGTTAAGTTTCTTAATGTCCATCATTACTTAAAAATTCAGGGTAATACTGAAGAAGAACATAACAAGAGTTATGGACTAGAACTGGGGCCCAGTGGACTAGAACTGGGGCCCAGCAAAAGGGGGAAAATGAGTTTATCTACACATTTTTCAAGCAACTAAACGTGTCCTTAGGGAGTCTGGCAGAAATCTGAAATTGACTATTATCTGTATAGTGATCTCTGCAATTTGAGCTGATTCTGAAAACTGCATATGTAGATAACATGCAAAACAGTCATGACTCATATTTTTCAAGTTTTAAATTATTTAAAAACAGCTTGTTTGGTTAGGGGTTTTTTCCCCCTCTCCCAAGGACAGATTTCATAACATGCATCTAAGCAGAATTCAAGCATTCAGAAAACGTAATCAAATCCCCAGCTTTGGATGAGCTGAAAATGAAAATGGGAAAAAAACTGCATAGGAGAAACAATAATAAAAAAGTTGAGTGTCACTTATTTAACTTTGGGAAAGGTCTATATCAAACAAAGATACTGTCAATCAAGAACAATGAAATGAACAAACAAAATGATAAACACTTTTACAATACAAGATAGCTGCCTCTTGACAGAAAAAATATATGAAAACATTTATGGACAACTCACTCAAAATGTAATAAATGTTAAATGTTGAAATGTGCCAAGCAATGTGCCAGAAAATTAGATTTGCATACCCAGGCCATTTTCACTTATATGAAAGCTGTTGGGATGTAATCCCTTTGAACTAAAAAAGAAATATCAAAAAGGTGATAAGGCCCTCTTAAGATGCTGGGAAATAAATCATTTCGTTATCAATTTGATTTAATGGCCAATTCTTGTTAGTATCAGGACAAAATAAATAAATAAATAGCAGGGCTCTACTGTAGATTTTGTTATTTTTAATACCTGGGGCAACAACAGTAATAAAATTATATCTTATATTTTTTTAGCACTATTCATGCTTAAGGATCCCAAAGCAATTTATAAAATCTTATTTTCCTGAGTCACACTGGGTAAGTATGGGGCTAGCAGATTGGTCTTTGATCTCTCCTAGCAGTAGAGTGGCTCAGGAAAGCCAGAAGAGGAGAACAAACATGCTCTGGTGAATACCTGACTGATCTTCCAAAAAAGCAGCAGTGTGAAGCTCTTCCTAGCACATGAGAGGCACCTTTTCCCCACCTTAGGGGAAGAGAGGGGAACCTGGTGACCAAAAACACCAAAGGGCACAAACAGATTTGTAGTGTGTCCTGTGAAGAAAGAGAAACCAAGAAACACTCAATTTTTCTATAGGCTGCAAGCATGTAAATTTACATTTTATGCAAATTAGATGTCTGGTTTCTTAATGATCCAGTGTAGGCACGTACGGTCTCATCTGACAGGCAGCACCTTCCACAACACAGTTTCCTCTAACATCACGCTGGGCACTTGTGCACTATGACTAGGAGGGAACAGTACCACCTAGTGAATCACCAGCACACAACACTACTTACTGCAGCACCCACTTCTGAGATTCAGGGTATGTCTATACTGACGGCGGCAAAGTCGCCGCCACCAGATGGATCTTTCTGGATCGATTGAGCGGTCAGAGTAGACCCGCTCAATCGATCAGGAAGTCGACTGAGTAAAACCACCCGCTCAAGTAGCGTAGCGCTGCGTCGACAGGAACACAGTTCCCGTTGACACAGCGCAGTGAAGACAGTGCACAGAAGGAAAGCACAGCAGTTGACGGGAGTTACGCAAACTACTCTGCATAGTTTGTGTAACTCCCGTCGACTGCCGCCGAATCTCCAGGTAAGTGGAGACCAGGGCTCAGTATACATAATAGAGGGGAGGGAAGTGGGGCAAACTGCTCCAGGAGGTGGAGTGTCCGTCTAGCCTTCCTCTCAGAGAGAGAGATGATAGGCCACCAATGCTTGCTCCATGTTCTCTCCCCATCACTGCTGCAGTCTGCTATATGCCATTTTTGTGTAAAAAGCAGGAACTCATGGAAGAAATAGTTGCCATCATTCAGCTTTCCTGGGTAAGTAATGTGCAAAATAAAATGCCTCTGTTGCAGAAAAAGATTAAACCAGGGGTTCTCAAACTGAGGGTCAGGACCCCACAAGGGGTCAGAAAGTTGTTATGGGGGGGTCGTGAGCTGTCAGCCCCCACATATGCCGAGGCTGTGGCTGTCAGCCCCGTGCATGGCTGACATCCAGAGCCTTTCAGACCTGGATGGCCAGAAAAGAGCAATTGCTGGCCAAGGTGCTCTGCAGGCAGAGCCACCCCCAACAGCAGTGCAGAAGGAAGGGTGGCATGACTTGAAGGAGAGTGGCATGGCATGGGAGGGTCGTCACTTTTTTGGGGAGGGCTGACACAGCCTGAAATACTTTCAAAGCGGGTCCCAGCAAAAAATGTTTGAGACCCACCTGGATTAGACACAGGCAGAAAGTAAGAAAGCAGCAGCAGGGAAATGAACTGACAGTGAGTAAACTGCGCTCTTGGCCCACAGGAATGTTATCAGTTTTGCACCCATTGCTGTGTAATCTAGTCAACATTAAAATAAAAAATAAGGCCAGAGAAATCTATTCATGTCACCCAGTCTAACCCCCCTCAATTCTGCAACACTTCTCCCTATGCTGCTCCACTTAATCCTGACCTGTTGGTGAATACCTGCAGTGATGGTGTTTCAGCCATCTCCCTTGGCCGGTTATCTGTGTCACTGCTCTCAATTCTTCTTACTATTAGGAAAAAAGTTCTTACATCTTAGCCTAAAATGTCATTCTCCTCCCCCTCCCCCTTCCTTGTTTCACCATCGTCTGAGAACAAATAATTCCCTTCCTTCATTTATATTGTTACCTTGAAGTTATTTATAGCTTGTGCCCATGGCCTCCTGAGTTTTCTCCTTTATATACTATAAATATAGCTCCCTCCATCCCTCTTTATCCTCCAGCCTTTGCATCAGTTTTGTTACTCTTTATATTTTCTCTAGCTTTAAACTGTTCAGACTAGAACTATTCACAGTATTGCATATGTGCAGAGTGACACAATTACCTCGCTAGTTTTAAAAGTTTTACCACTACAGTTTTGACCGCTACAATTAAGGTCAAAATGCAGCTTCCGTTCTAACTACTTTCTCTTTTTCAGTTGCTCTTTCTAAAACAAATTGCTTTCAGGCTACGATTTCCCATGTTTTGTCTCAATCCAGAAATTAATCATTTAAAGTTTCAGCAAAATACATTCAATCGTTTTTGAGTTTTGCATGTGTGCACATTTAAAAAAAGAGAGAGATGCTCTTTCTACATATGTTCTCTCAAACTTTATTCCCCAAATTACTCAATAATAGCTGAATCAATTTTGTTTAAACATGGTTTGTTCTGATCTTATTGACATTTAAGGAACAAGTCAAGTTTGAAGAAAACTGGTTCTATACTTTTGCAATTTAAAGCTTTGAATTTTTGTTATACATGTTTGAAAGTTTGTTATACAAACTCTGGGGCATTGGGTTAAAAAAAAAAAAAAAAAGGTCTAAAGGAGACAGAAGCATAGTCTCAGCTAGAAAAATTGTTATAGCTCCATTATCTTCAATCTGCTTCAAAAAATTTACCTGGCTTTCAAAAAGCCTTTCACAAAATCCAACAAAAAAGGTTGTAAGGAAATTATTAACTTCTATTGGGCTTTGGGATCAGTCTTCACTTAGTCATGGGCTGAGAGTTAAAGTTTTATCCGGGATAAGAAACTGCTTTAGAGTTAAAAAGACAGAGTAAGAATAAACCATTTTCAACATGGTACAAAGCAGATAAAGGCAAGCCACAAGGTTCTGCAACAGAATTATTCTTTAATAAATTTATTAATGATCTCAAAAAAAAGGGGGGGGGGAGTGATCTGGATAAAACTTTAAATGAAAAAAATATATTTAGGATAGTCAAAGGAAGACTGTGAGGAACCCTTGGAATCCTAATAAAGCTATGTGATTGGGTAACTCATTGGCAGATTAAATGCACAGTTTACATATGAAAAGTACTGTCTATTGGGAGGCTGTGACTATTTGGGGAATCTTTCAGTACAGTCTCTGAATTCTGTGTGAGATTATGAACTCTCTGTATGTATCTTTACCAACTTGCAATCTCCATTTTGAAAGTTCTGCTCTTCTGTTGGCCACTTGCCATCATGTTGGGCTGAAACTCCAAAGGCTGGTGACAAAGAGTAGCAAAAGAGGGTCGTTGATTATAAGTGCTGCTCCTTTCAAATGGAATAGCTCTGAACAATAGACTATCTCCCAACCAGAAGAACTAATTTGCCAGGGGAGCGTTCATCTTGTCAATTAAGTTACCTGGCCGGGATCTCTGGTACCTCAGGAGACTGATCAGGACATTCCCTGACAGAGGGAGCTAAAAGCTATAAAAAGGGCAGGACTGACAGCTCTTCTTTAGGCCCATTTTTCTCCTGCTCAAGAGGAGGGCAAAGCAACACAGCGTATGGGATCCAGATGAGTCAGGCAGTCTCCCAATGGATGGGTGAGCTAGCATTTACAAGGTTTACTATGCTCTACAAGATCTGTACTCTCTGTGTGAAAGGAAGAGCAGTGGTGCAAGAAAAGTGTTTCTAAGTATTGATGATTGGAAAAAGGCAAATATAGTGCCCATCTTCAAGAAAGGGAAGAAAGAGGATCCAGGGAACAACAGACTGGTCAGCCTCACCTCAATCCCTGGAAAAATCATGGAGCAGGTCCTCAAGTAATCCATTTTAAGGCACTTGGAAGAGAGGAAGATCATCAGGAACAGTCAACATGGATTCACCAAGGGCAAGTCATGCCTGACCAACCTGATTGCCTTCTATGAAGGGGTGACTGGCTCTGTGGATCTGGGGAAAGCAGTGGCCGTGATATACCTTGACTTTAGCGAAGCTTTTGATACAGTCTCCCACAGTATTCTTATCAGCAAAGTTAAAGATGTATGGGTTGGATGAATGGACTATAAAATGGATACAGAGCTGGTTACATCATCAGGCTCAATGGGTAGTGATCAATAGCTCCATGTCTAGCTGGCAGCTGGTCACAAGCAGAGCGCCCCAGGGGTTGGTCCTGGGGCCGTTTTGTTCAATATCTTCATTAATGATCTGGAGGATGGGGTAGATTGCACCCTAAGCAAGTTTGCAGATGACACTAAGCTAGGGAGAGTGGAAGATATCCTGGAAGGTAGGGATAGGATACAGAGTGACATAGACAAATTGGAGGATTGGGCCAAAAGAAACCTGATGACGTTCAGCAAAGACATGTGCAGAGTCCTGCACCTAGGACGGAAGAATCCCATGCACAGCTACAGACTGGGGACCGATGAGCTAGGCAGCAGTTCTGCAGAAAAGAACCAGGGGGTTACAGTGGATAAGAAGCTGGATATGAGTCAGCAGTGTGCCCTGGTTGCCAAGAAGACTAATAGCATATTGGGCTGCATTAGTAGGAGCACTGCCAGCAGATCAAGGGAAGTGATTATTCCCCTCTATTTTTGGCATTGGTGAGGCCGTATTTGGAGTATTGTGTCCAGTTTTGGGAACTAGACTTGTTTAGTCTGAAAAAGAGAAGAATGAGAGGGGATTTGATAACAGCCTTTAACTACCTGAAAGGGGGTTCCAGGGAGGATGGACGTAGGTGGCTGTTTTCAGTGGTAGTAGATGGCAGAACTAGGAGCAATGGTCTCAAGTTGCAGTGGGGGAGGTCTAGGTTGGATATTAGGAAAAAGTTTTTCACTAGGAGGGGGTGAAGCACTGGAATGGGTTACCTAGGGAGGTGGTAGAATCTCCATCTTTAGAAGTTTTTAAGCTGTGGCTTGACAAAGTCCTGGCTGGGATGATTTAGCTGAGGTTAGTCCTGTTTTGAGTAGAGGATTGGACAAGATGACCTCCTGAGGTCCCTTCCAACTCTAATATTCTATGATTCTATCTCTGTGTATTAAAGAAGCGTTTACACCTACCACTTGCTCCTTGAAGAGGTGACCAGAAGGGTCACACCTTTGAGTGAAGTTCTGGGGCAGAATGTGTTAAAGTTACAGGGATGTCTGAGGGGTCAGCACTCAGTCCAGGGTCTAAGCAGCTGGACAACAGCTTCCAGTTCTCAGAAGAAGTGCTAGACAGAGGCTCTGTGATCCAAAAATGTGCTCAGGGACCCTGAAACTGGGGCAGTGCCTGTGCTCCACTCAGGCTCTGGAAATTTAAAATACTGGGGACCCAGCAGCTGGGTCTCCTCACAGCAGTCTAATCAGTGGCCAAGGGACGGTGCTCTATTGGACCTGCAACAGAGGCATAATTTGAGCTACACCTTACTGGGCTCTATATTACCTTTAAATACTAAGGGAAGAGACCAGGGTGGCATTGTGGACAACGCAGTGAAAACATCTAGTCAATGTGCAGCAGTCAGAACTTAAAAAACAGTTTTAGGAAGTTCTCAACCTTTTTCTTTCTAAGCTGCCCTCCTCCTCCAACATGCTATAAAAAATTCCACGACTCACTTATGCCACGACAACTGTGTTTCTGCACACCGAGTAGATTAAAAATTTTGGCCAGCGTTAGGGGGAAGCAAACACAGTAATTGCTAAGTTGTTTGGGCTTTGGATTCAGCCCTGGGTGGCAGGGTTTGGGCTTCAGCTTTCTGCCCTGGGCCGCAGCAAGACTAACGCCGGCCCTGCTCTCTGGTTTATTTTGACAGAGCCACAGAAACCTGCTTGTGGCCCCCAGGAGGCCTTGTACCCCTGGTTGAGAACCACTGGTATAGAATACACTAGGAATAGGGCAGTTCCATATACATGAATAGAGCATTTTTGTTAGGAATACTGTGTTCAGTTCTGGTCATCCCAACTTAAAAAAGACATAGCAAAAATAAAAAGGTACAAAATGGATGAAAAAAATATCAGAGACATGGATAAAAATGACCAGATGTTTAACACAATTAATAAATGTTCCCCCATTAATAACACAATTAATATTAAACAAGGGGAAAGGAGCACAAGCAGAATATCGAAAGAACAGGTTAAAGACTATTTAGATAAGTTAGATGTCTTCAAATCAGCAGGGCCTGACAAAAATTCACCCTAGGGTACTTCAGGAACTAGCTGAAGCAATCTCAGAACCATCAATGAATATCTTCAAGAACTCTTGGAGGATGGGTGAAGTCCCAGCGGATTGGAACAGGGCAAACATAGTAACCATCTTTAAAAAGGGGAAAAAGGAGGACCTGGGGAATTACAGACTAGAAGCCTAACTTTGCTATCTGGAAAGACACTGGAACAAATTATTAAACATACATTTTTTAAGAACCTAAAGGATAAAAGGGTGACATGGATTTGTCAAGAACAAATCATGCCAAACCAACCTAATTTCCTTCTTTGACAGGATTAATGGCCTAATGGATAGGGGTGAAATTGTAAATGTGACAAATCTTGATTTTAGTTAACTTTTAGACACTGTGTGACATTCTCATAAGCAAACTGGGAAAAGGTGTTCTAGATGAAATTACTATGAAATGGGTGCACAATTGGTTGAAAAACCATATTCAAAGAGTAGTTATTAATTGTTTGCCATCAAACTGGGAAGATGTATCTAGTGGGGTCCTGAAGAGGCATGTTCTGGAAATATTATGCAATATTTTCATTAATAACTTGGAAAACGTAGTTGAGTATGCTTATAAAATTTGCAGACGACACAAAGCTAGGGTGAATTAAAAGAACTTTGGAATTCAAAATGACCTTGATAAATTGGAGAATTAGTCTGAAATCAACAAGTAAAACAATAAATTCAATAAAAACAAGTGCAAAGTACTACACTTAGGAAGGAAAAATCAAATGCACAAATCAAAATGAGATATAATTGGCTAGGCAGTTTTACTGCAGAAAAGGATCTGGGGTTTATAGTAGATCACACATTGAATACGAGCCAATGATATGATTGCAAAAAAGGCTATTCTGGAGTATCTGGCTATTAATAGGAGTATCAAATGTAAATATGGGAGGTATGGGAGGTAACTATTCCTCTGTACTCGGCACTGGTGAGGCCCCAGCTGGAGTACTGTGTCCAGTTTTCAGTAACACACTTTAAGCAAGTGTGGGAGTGAAGAGGAAACTCAGCTATTTCCTACAACAGGATGAATTTTTGAGCACATCACTAAGCTTCTGTTTCGATTTTTCTCTCACCCAATTCCAAAAGCAGGCAAAATGGCTATTATTATTATTAGTTTTATATGTGCATGTTTTCCATTAGAGCCTTGGGAAAGCTAAGACAAAGAAGTGAGTCTTGCATTTTGCCCTGACTGTGGTTAGGTTTGTGGTCATCCTCAGCTCCTGCAGAAAGACGTTCCCCACCGCATTGGGCCAGCCACCAAAAAGGCTCTGTCTCCAGCTCTTACTAGTCTAACACTCTCTGCTGAGAGTTTCACAGGGATGAAAATAGCTGTCTTCAAAAGTCTTGGTCATGGAAGAAGTGCACTTAATAAAGGTAGCTTAGGCACAATCCACTGACAGCCTTGAAAATCAAGATTTGGGCATTAAACTTGACCCAATATTCAGTTCCAACAATTGGAGCACTGTAGTAATATGCCCCTTTTGATCTGTGTTTGCTGGAATGTGTGAGCCACTGCATTCTGCATCACCTGGAGTCCCTTTACAGTGCAATTTATATATGTCTTGTTATTCAGTGCCTCTGCAGCTAGAGATCATATGGGGCAGGATATCTCTCCCTGCATTTTAGTTCTATTACTGTCCAGATTGTCTAGAGAGGCAGTGACTGGTGAGGGGGGCGGGCAGCGGGGAGAAAGAGGAGGGGGGACATCTGCAGATTAGAGAAGCTGAGAAGGAACAGAGGGATTGGAGTGGAAAAATGTCTGGCAAAAACATTTTCTACAAAGAAACAAACACATTTACAAAGAAAAGGAGAGAGAAAATACACAAAGTAGTAATGGAGGCTTTTTAAAAAACAAAACAAAAAAAACCCCAGAAGGCCTAGGGATGTACTTGTCCCTCCCCACCACTGTTGTGTAGGGTCTTGTGCTCCAGTTATCTGTTGCCTCCACTATAGCTGAGATTGTTGCAGTTCAGTGGAACTGATGTAGCCATCACTTGACGGTGAAGTGTGCTATATAAAAATAAAGTATTATTATAGTATTTTCTTCTTACAGGGACATCCTGAAATTTAGCCTATGGATAATGAACGGTAATGATGGCCCTTTAATCAGGTCAGTGTTAGCATACATTCCACTTAATGGGGAAGTGCCATGTAATTAAGAGTGTTTAATATGGTTTTAATTATGTGTGAAATTCTAAGCTCTGATCTTTTCATACACAAATTGCCAATTCAAATTTGAGAAGTGTTTTTTCTAGGCACTCAGGGCTTGTCTACACTTGAAATACTATGGTAGCTACACTGCTGTAGCGCTTCAGTGTAGACACTAAGGCCATGTTTCCACAACAGAGCTTACAGCTGTACCAATGCAACTACGCCACTGTGAGATTGCTTGTGTAGCCACTCTATGCCAAGAGGAGAGCCGCTCTCTGTGGCACAAGGACACCAGAATGAGAGCTGCCTTCACTGTGGAAAAGCGAGTGGTGATCACTGAGTGGAAGCTGGCAACTCCAGACTGCTATCAGTCAGTTGTGAATCAGTTTGGAGTTGGAAAGTCCACCGTGGGGGTTGCAGTGATGCCAGTGTGCAGGGCCATTAATCACCTCCTGCTGTGAAGGACTATGACTCTTGGTAACATGCAGAAAACAATTGATGGCTTTGAAGCAATGAGATTCCCCAATTGCGGTGGATCCTTCTGAAGGAAGCCCTTCATAGAGTCATAAACTGTAAGGTCAGAAGGGACCACTGTGAACATCTTGTCTGACCTCCCTTATAACATAGGCCATAGGACTGCTCTGAATTAATTCCTGTTTGAACTACACAGTATCTTTGCAGAAAAACATCCAATTGTGATTTAAACATTGCCAGTGATGGAGAATCCACCACTGCTGCAGACCTAAGAATATCTGCAAGTGGAGGGTGACTGGACAGAAGGGTAGGTTTAGGGTGCTTCTCCCCCATCCCCTCATGTGGACTTTCTGAAGTCTACAGAATGGAAAAACTACCAGACAACCATAGGAGAATCATTGCCCCACTCACAAGCCTTAGCAAGCTTGTTTGGGCTCACCTAACCCTTAAGTCTTAGGGTACATTTACACTGAAGCTGAGGATGTGATCTGCAGCCATGTAGACGTACCCATTCTAGCATTAACCTAGCTAGCTCAATAAAAAGAGCAGTGAGGATGTGGCAGCACAGGCTGCACCCGCCTACCTGACCCTCCTGGTTACATAATCACTTATGCAGCCCGCGACGGAGTCCTTGCTGCTACATCCTCACTTCTATTTTTAGTGAGCTAGCTAAATTAAAGTGAGCATGGGTACCTCCATACAAGGTGCAAATCACTCCCCTGGCTACAGTGGTGCAGACGTACCCCCGGAACTCCTTGCATTTCCACGAACCTTCATATGTTCATTAGTCACTAGCAAGCCCATGGAGTATTTTTAAGGTGTGTGTGTGTGTGTGTGTGTGTGTGTGTGTGTGTGTGTGTGTGTGTGTGTGTGTGTGTGTGTGTGTGTGTGTGTGTGTGTGTGTGTGTGTGTGTGTGTGTGTGTGTGTGTGTGTGTGTGTGTTTTGAGCATTTAGTCTGAAATTAAGTTTGAGAAATGTCAACACGAAGGATCATTTTTCAAGATACTGATGTGTGTCTGAAAATATAGTTTTAGAATGAAATGGCCAGGTAGTATCACTGCCATTTATTCATCTGCAGTGTCACTCCTATTAATCTTAGTTACAGTGGCTTTCCTTATCTCTCTGTTTCCACTTTGCTTGTGACTTCTCTACTGTTGTCACTTGCGATTTCCTTGCTTCCTGCATAAAGTTTTCCGATTGCCTCATTATTATCCTTTATGGGTTGAAATCAGCACAAAAAATAGTCAAGTGAGTGCAAAATTCTGACTGGCCTACACAGGCACGCCCAAAAAGATTAAGTGGAGGAAAAATGGGTGTAACTGTTCTGGTCTAATTCTATGTCCCCACAAACCTATGTCAGTAAGTCCACAGGAAGCGGGGAAGCGCCCTAAACCTACTGTTCTGTCCAGTCACCCTGCACTTGCAGATATTCTCCATCACCGGCAATGTTTAACTCACAAATGGAGAATCTGCTCTGTAGGTGATCTATAAAAGCCAAGGTGTATTCCAGGAAGGAGCTATCGGATGAAGCCCACACATTGTGACACACGTAACATGCCCATAGTCCTATGTACCCCACACTAGACAGTTAAGAAAGGGCTTGTCTAGATGAACAGATAGGTTTGCAGCAAGCTGGTACCTTACACTAGCCTGTCACACATTAACTGTCCATGTGGACCCTGCTGACGTACACTAAATGTGCCCTACTGAGCTTTGATATACTCCCATTTCAAAAGGAAGTAGCTCAAATCACACCACGGAACTTTTAGTGCACGATAGTAGGGGCCACATGGACAGTTAGTGCTGACATATTCATGCAAGGTAGATTTATATCCCAGCTTGTTGCTCACTAACTGTTCATCTAGACAAGCCCCTGTTGTCCTGCCACACACTCTATGTGGTGGGGAGAAAGGTGTCTGAATATTGGCTCAGAACCAATTGCTTTGCAGCCTTAATGTTCAACTGTTTGGGAGAAAACCAATGTGGTTATTTCACAATTGTTTTCCTCTTCCTTTATTTTAGGTTCACTTTCCTGGATGGCTAATACGTATTTCGATCTGCCCTATTTCCACTTCCTATGCAATTCTCTTTCATTTTCAGATCTTTCACCAACCTTCATGGCATCAACATTTAATATTTTCTGGAGGTACACTTATAATGTTAATCTTTGTGCTCCAAGTATTATGTTTCTTAATCTCTTCCATCCTTTTCCAACCACTTTCCATCTAGGGTCTTAATCTATATCATATTAGCAGAAGAAAGATAGATGAGACCTAAATACTATTGCTGAGGGTGAAATTATTTCAATAGAAACTATTCTCAATCTTTCAAAATGTACATTGTTGTCCTTTCTCTGAAAAAAAGTCATTGTACGGAAAATGTCTTAAAGAAACAATAACAAAAAATTATGACATAAACCCTTCAGGAAAATATACTATGCACCTGTCCTGCTATTCATATTAACAAAGACATGTAAACTGGCAATCTTTTCTTTCTATTTGTCACATCTTTTCTTGTTCTTCAAGATATTAAATCTCTCTGACATTAAATTATTCATCTCAGAATAAACTCCCCAAAAGCCTGTGTATAAATATATTTCATGTTTGTTGTTGTTGTAATTCATACATTTTCTACATGGATTTTAAACAGCTTAAAGGTCATTTCTAACAGATTCAAATTTGGCTGTCAAAAATAACAGGCTAGAAGATTGAGGTTGGTTGTTTAGATTCTTTTATACCCATGAAAATATAATATCGATCTAGTTAAAGGAAAAAGCCATGCCTTTCAAAATGACAGGTGAACTAGGGATCACATAGATTAAGAGGACTAAAAAAATATTCTCAGTGGAGAGTGGAGTTATGAAGGGCTAAGTAATAAAGTCACATATTTACAGTGGTTGCATGCAGAAGAAGCACAAACCAAACATAATTACTTTATAACATTTGGCATTTAGAGGCTATTTTCCCTCACCCCTGCAGTATTGTTACTGCTCAACACCAACAGGGTGCTGGCCTTGGGCACAAGGAAAGAAAAAGGAAACTTGGATTAGGAACAGAACAAATGGGGGAAATAATTAAATTAACATTAAACTTTCTCATTATTCCATTCCAAACTGCACATAAATTGAATAGCTATCATTCCTCCCTGGGGTATGCATACCTCCAACTGCATGCATCCTGGGAGAGAACAATAACCTTTGTAAAAACACGATTTAGAAAACGGGCATTATGAAAAGAATTCATTTTTGTACTTGGTTTTGTTTTATTTTGATGATAAGCAATTTCAATACAAGAAGGAATGTGCTATCATTAGAATAAACTCTCCTGCATTTCAAGCACTCTCATCAACAAGGGGCCTGAATTCTTGAAGCTCTTGTCATATTTGTATACTTCCTGGAGCAGTAAGTGGTTTATAATCAGGAGACACAAAACAACCAAGGCAGATGTATCAGCTATGTTCAGATAATAATGCCAAAATAGCCTTAAAGTAATGTACAAAACAGCACAGCTCTCAAAAACAAAAGTACTACTTATCATATACTATAAGAATTAAGCATTAATGCCGCACTGTCCACCACATCATGGATGCTGCCATTTTTTCAGGTGTTTTTAAACACTTGCATTCCAAAGTGGATATTTTATTTAATCAGGACATTTTATTTAATCAGGAATGTAAACAGGGGTCACAGTAAGCTGTTTAATTTGGGGAAAAGTTTGTTCGACTGTCCCTAGATATTATTGCAGTATATTTCACTACCTTCCTGAGCAACATTCTACAGTCAACAGAGGCTTCTGCAGCAACACATTCCTAATGATCTGTCACATTATCCTTATTTTTAGTTCTTATATTGCCTCCAAAAGCCACACGGAGCCTAATACTGCCCTTAGTTACACCTGGGCAACCACACTGACCTCAGTGGAGTTCTCTGGTTGTAAGCAAGGGGAGAATTTAGTTCATCCTAGTTAGGAATGATAGTTCTTTATGTAGTATTTAAAGCTGTTCAGGTAAGCATGCATGTTTTGGAAGGCAGTAAGAAGAAACTTGCTAGAAGTGTGTCAAAGAACTGAAGATACCTGTTGTGTCTTTGCATAGAGAATCACAATGCACATTGGCATGTAACTGACTAGAAAACATTTCCATTGTGGTTAACAAGTTTTCATTAAAAGGGTCAGTGCTGGAGGAACTGCGTGTGTGTGTGTGACATGTTCACACTGAACACAGAGTTCCACAGTGGCTGCCCCCCAAAATAGAACCTTGTTGTCTCTTGTTGTCATTGTCAACCAAAATCCTGTGTTCCCTGTGACATGGTGCATTAATTTGGACCCTTTCTCCACCAGAGCAAAAAAGAGCACTACCATAAGGCATTTCTTTTTAGTTGAAGTGGTGCAGATAAAAGGGATGTTGCATCTGCTACAAGCACACGTTTTAAACGATATCATTGCCCCTTAGCAGGCTGTTATCATGTTGTTTTGGCAGCAGGAAGGACTCTGTGGTTTTTCTTGAATGTTGCTCTTCTTTATTTAAACTACTAGAAATAACCCAAAAATGACAGAATGCTCTGTCTATAAATAATCATTCCGGTGTAGAGTTATATTAGGAGGTAACTCAGATGGCATGATAACGCCTAACAGGCTAATCTTAGACCTGTAATGCCACAAGATGAAAATAACTAGGCTAAGAATAACTGACCGATTGGAGTCAGCCTGCTAAAGAGATCCACAGTATAGGGCACGTTAGATTTTCATCTATTTAACAATAATCTGTCATTTTCTTTCCCCAGAATGCTTTTGGGTTGTTTTGTGTTTTTAAACAACAGAAACTATACTAGTCCATACTAGGTTACAATGTAATGTCATCTGAAACCTCACATGGCAAATACACACACACACACACACACACACAGAAGTATACTAATGTTTGCATACTACATAGTCAGTCATTCTGCCTTCTCACAGCTTTTGCATTCTCTGCAAAGACTGCACAAGAGAAAGGGAGAGAATAATTAATGCAGAAATGGAAGTCTGATTAAAGCTAGGACAAGGCAAACTGTATACAGAATGGGACGAATTCTCTCCTCACATCCTGTGCAAGAAATCAGTGGGTTCATGTATAGGTATAAATGAGGAATAGAATTTGGTTCATGCTATCTTCTTTTAAGTGCAATACATTCCAATGAATAAAGTAGAGCTGAAGATTTAAATACACATGGCTAAAATGATATAAGGCAAAAAATGGAAAGAGTTTAAGTCCTCCCCCACTATTGAAAGTTATCATTCACTATGCACTACAGAGAGTTGTTGCTGATATCAATGAGTACCTGCAATTCAGGCAAATAGCAATTGCAGTACTTTCAATACCAAACATTCAGAACTCAAGAGACAGGCTTAAAAGATTTTTTTTAAATATTACATATTGGATTCTTTTTATCTGACATCTGTTTTTGTGCCTTTAAGGGTTCATATTTTCATATTTTTCTCCATAAATGTGAGGACTAGAAATTTAATGAAAGCTGAATTTTTCATGTAATCCCAGGAATCCAGGAGCTAGGGCTTTAAGAAAAACACAAAATCTACAAGACACATGATAAAATGAGAATTGGTCAGTTCCATGCTCTCATTTAGGCATGATCATGTCCAAAAGCAGCATCACACAGAAAGGGGCCAATCTAGCAGGTGCTCTTTGTTCCCTCAACTCATTGTAGTATCAATACCCAGTCCCACAGCAGGTAAGATTTCCACTGGAGTTAATGGGAGTTTTCACTGCATGAGGACTGCAGGACCCATGGTACTTTGGCTCTTCTAATTCTGTTAATAATTATGGCACTGAATAGATCCTATTTTCTACCTTTGAGTCTGTGGGACAGAAATGGATTCCCTTAGTTGCAAAATGGTCACATTCTGGATGCTTTAAAGAGTTTCTGGGTTTCATATCTACAGCCACATATCTCTCTTTCTTGAAACATGCTTAATGCTCAGCTCTTCTGCTTTTCCTCTTTCCAGAGCTCTAGAGAAAGCCAAAAAGCACAAGTTCAGGGAAACATCAAACTTTCTCTCTCTCTCTCGTTAGTGTTTTAATAGCCATAGTGCCATTGCTGCTAGACAACAAGATTCATACAGCCCCTTACCAATGTAAAATGCTATATGGTATTAATTGAAATGGGCAAATAATTCAAGTTTTCCATGAATATTAGAGCAAATCTTCAAATGAATTGGTTTCAGCCATCTTTATGACCCTTTTGCATTCACTATGCAAGAACATTTGAGCAACTGAGTTTTCTTGGCCATGAAAAGCAAATTTCAAAGTCACAGGTGCTAGTATTTGCAGTCAGCCATTTAAATTCACATGCTCATCCAACCACAGAACAGAAACAACAAATGTGATTTATTCCACCACTCACACCTCAGCAACACAACTTCAATTTCTTAATCAAACCACAGAGTAAAATATTTAAAAATATATGCACTGACTAAATTTCAGGAAATTGCAGATATTTTGGAAGCAGATAGAGAGGCTACATTAACCAAATCAGTCATTCTGAAGTATTTTACTCCATTAGGAACATGCTTGTGAGCCTAAGTAAGCATTATTTTCCTGATATTACAGAAGGGAAAATTGCGACATACCAAGTTATGTAACATGCCCAGGGCCAGCAAGTCAGTGGCACATTCAGGCTTAGAACTCAAGCACTTTCTTGAGCTTTTGATCAGGCTTGTATGTGCGACACACCAGCACAGGATAGGAAGTGAAGAATTCTTAATCCAAATACAAATGTACATAGAGATTAGGGAGGCAGAATGCAGGAACCCATGTTGGAATATGGCCAGGAAAGTGGGAGCACCACCCCTATGCTTTTTTAAAATGGCAAGGAATATTTAATGACCAAAAGGATTCCTGATCTTGGGTTCACTTCTCAAAGCCATGTATCCTCAGTCCCAACAGTATGGTAAATCTACATCTCCCCCTACACAAAAGCCAAATTCATCACCGGTTAAACTCCATTTAATCCGATTATTATTGTTCTGTGCAAACTATTTGCCTTGTTCAAAAAAAAACTTACTAGAATTTCACATAAATTATTATAGTTTTGGGCCAATTACTTGCCATGATCTATTAAGCTTACTGGCGTTTCACCAGAAACCAATTTGACCCAACACACTTTCCCTCAAGGCACTATTATTATTATTTATTATTTGTATTGTGGTAGTGCCTGGAGGCCAACTGAAAACTTGGGCCCCTTATGCTAGGCATTGTACAAACATAGAAAAGTGACTGTAATGGGTAAAACAAACATAACGGCACATATTAGTACACAGAAAGCTCCACCACCGCTAAAATAAGAGCCTTTTGGGCCTGACAGCTATACCCCACCTACTTTCATTTGTTTAACAAAACGCATGATCTCTGAAATAACTAACAGTCATTTTGGGAGGGGAGGGGGAATTAACAAGACACAAAATATTTTTTCTTTAAAAAGAGAGAGAGACAGTTCACTTCCTTATGTATAAAACACATATTTGATACCATACTTCATTAATCAGTGTCATCCTGTTGAAGAAACGTGTCGAGCACTTGATAGTGCATTTTAGAGCAAATAGTACTATACATTAACACATAGAACAGTCTTTTTCAAGATCGCTGATATTCCTATTTCTGAGATAGGGTGTAGGTGTTTGTAATTATATAGCTTCTTGATTTGGTGCCTATCTGGATTGTCCCATTCATGATTATACTTTTGACTGGTACCTATCCAGATCATCCCATTCATAATATGATTTACAAGATGAAATGGAGGCAGGCAGCAAAGCAGTAATTAAGGGAATACCAGAAGTGCTGCTTCACATGACAGGAGTATTTCATATGCCTGGTATTCTTAGAAATTCCTCAGACAGTTTGATTTGTGAATACATATCAGCTGCCCATTGGAACAGTCTTCTCTGGGGTTGACTCCATCTATTTTAAAATTAGAACTGAGGAATGCATGCACAGTGAATCTGGAGATTTGCAAATCTAAATATCCATTAAGTTTGTGCTAATTCCTAGATTTTTGAAGGATTAAGGGTGCACAGTGTAAATATTTAGAGGTCTCTTCTCTTCTTGATAAATATGCACAGCTCATTAATAGGAATGGAAGTTACACATGTATAAATTAGAAAACAAAATCACTACAATTAGCTGACCATTTAGGCACCCTATCTAACACAGCCATATAGCACCCTAGCAGTCTTAGAGGGGCAACTCCTCTCTCCTATAAGTAGAGCAAGTTCTGCTGACACAGACATCTTTCACAAGTTTCAGAAATTAGGGGGATTTGTTTTAATTTTAAATCACATTAGGGCACAGTGGCATCTTTTTTATTATTTGTTGCAGAACAATGCGATAAAATACTATAGAAAGAAAGGGAGGAGCGCCTTTCCAGTTCAAAACTATATGGATCCTTAGTGTTTAATCAGATTTTATCTATTGTTGCGATATTTTCCATAAATTCTGTAACACATCAGCCATTATATGAAAAATGCCAGGTATCAAATTATAGGGCCTGATCCTGCAAACTCTAGAAGTCAAAAGGAGGAGAGGTCACTCAAAAGCAACTTTGGACCCTGCAGTTGCTCATGAGATGGATTAAACTGCAGGCTACATACAATAGTTGTAGTTTATTTGTATATTTTAAAGGTCAGCATAAATACTGAAGAATGTTTTTGTTTGAAACAAAGTCACTTTTAAAAATCCTTCACCTGGAAAATAGTTTTTTGTCTCCCAATTAATAAAGGAAGCCATTAAAACATTATCTGTTGCTTCAGAAGAAGTTGTATATGTTACATGGATCTAACAATACCAGATAAAAATCAAATGTTACCTGACATTCTTGTCTTCAAGGGAGGAAAGTAGAGCTATAATCTCACAGAAAAGTACCAGCTTTTCTTGGGTTCCAAATCAGAGAACTGCTATTATTCAAATGGAACTGATTGGTAGTTCAAGGCAGCAGGATGGGTATGCACTAACTTTTAACCTCTGTAAACCTGGCTTTTTTGGCTTTTTTGGCTTTTTTTCAAGTGAAGAAGTGGGCCTATCTGATCTCTGGGTTATGCCGGTGCCCATTACAAAACCATCAGATAACTATTAATCTGTGCATAGTAGACCAATGACTATAACAACAGGTCTACACTTAGGTGGCTTGGCAGAGCTGTGAGAAAGCTTGATGGACAGAACCTACAGTGCCTACCCACCGTCTGAGCCAGTACTTAGCTCTTTACATTTACGAATAAATTTACCACTAGATATTTTTTTAAACCAGTGGTACAAAACCTATTCCCAAAACATGAAGAAACAGTTTTGTAAATTCTTGAAGAAGAGACTAAAAACTCAGTCACAGTGGGAGAAAAATAAAAGCCTTATAACACACAGAGAAAATTGACAATACAAAGCAGTACTGGTCATAAGTCCCCTCTCCCAATCCATTACCTTTAGACTTGAGATTGCTTTAAGCAGTTTTTCAGTCTTTCATCACTTCTCTCAATCTATAATTATTCCTAGGTGGCCTTGGTTTTTTGCAATGCAAATTATTTACTGTGCTGTTACTTGTTAAGACATTTATATGTCTTATCCGAAAAGGCAGGCATTCCCAGGTGACAAACTCACAACACAACAATTTAATATCTGAAACCATTATTCTGCTCTTCAGTTCCACCCCAGTACGAAAAAACCAAAGACAACTCTAAGCTTATCCCTGCCTACAAATAGGAAAGGAAGCAGATATCAAATATACACACTAATCAGGAAAGGTTCAACAGGTGGATCAAGAGTCTGACCATTACAACAGGCATGTTGCCGACCAACAAAAGGGTTCTTTCAGACATAATCATGCTTAGGAAAGTGGGAAGCACCGCTAAGCTTTGTGAACATTTAAAAGACTGAAGTCTACCTGAGCAAATCACAATTTCACATGCAGGCTTTATGCAACGCCAGCTTTACAAATTAATAAAGAAGAACCAGAAACAAAGGATTGAAAACCACAAAGCAGATACAAACCATTGTGTCCCAAAACATACTGAAGTTAAGCCCTATAAAACCGAAGCCAGAATCTCACAGTGTTAATCAGAGAGAGGCCAAATTTGACTTGAGCACTGGGTTCTTTTACTAAGCTATCCTGTTAAACTCTAGCAACTAAATTCAGTCTCAGTGCATCATTCGCAGATCTAAGACACAGATATCACAGAAAGTAGAAAATACAAGTGGGTCTTCAAAACTGGGAGGTGATATCCATTATTCTGTAACTGCAGCTTTAAAACACCTGTTTCAAAAACACATCCAACTTACATTTTCAGTGAGTCATCACATCTGACTGGCATTGCCAAGGTTCCTAAATATGTTTAAAGATATAACTAGATTTAAAGTAAAGTAATATGTTTAAAGTAACATAAGCCCTATGTAAAAAAGACAGATGTACTTTAGAATGATTGAAAACGATAGCATTAGGAAAACAGAAAAAGACCTTTACAGAAATCTCTCTGTAAACTTGAGAAAAAGAAAGTTATAAATAGACCTTATTCCTGCTTACAAAATCATATATGAACCCAACTGACTAGGATGAGTTATGAATTGCAGCCTGCTGATACGGTCTTGTCTGATGGAGTCTCGTTCTGACTGAGCCTGCGATCATCACAAGCCCCATTTTGCAATCACAGAACAAGAGGGGGAAAAAAAAACCCTCAAACTACATTTTACTTGCTAGTTTTCTTTTGGCTTGGAAGCAGCAGGCTTAAAAGAAAACCACAACAGTAGCATCAAGTGTCCAAGTAATATTGTTGTAGAGATAATCATTTAAAAAAAAAGCTAAATAAAATAACTTAAAAGAGAACCAGTTCTTTAAAGCAGAAGTGCTTTCCTGTGACAGTTAGTATTTCCTTAGAAAGTCACCCTCCAGACAGAGAAGCCTTAGTTATTGAACTGCCTCTTACCTGAGCTGATCATACTGTGCATTCTTTGCTGAGCAAAGAGCTGTTCAGGTCCAGAAACTCCATCTGAGGAAAAACACGATTCGCTCTCGTAAATTGTCTGCAGCATATTCCAGGCAGTCTGTACTTCAGCTACATGAAAGATTCATCACTGTATCATATCAGGGCGTCAGGAGCAACCCTTTCTAATCCTACCTCCTTCACAGGGAGTGGAAAAAATAATAGACTTTGGTAATTAACAATATTTAAGCATTTGAATAAATATCTATTGAAAAAACGAAACAAAAGGACAATCCATTTTTACTCTGTCCCAGTCTGCTGCAAAAGAATAGGGAGGACTCAGTGGACTATGCACCTCTGAGTTGGAATAGTTGTGTTCTGGAAGCCAACAGCAGGTGGATGAAGAAATATATTTGTGCTTCAGGCTTTCTTGTGTGGTGTTGGGGAGGAAGGGGAAGAGAGAATAAAGCCACTTTAAAAAATAAAACAAATAAGCATCGTTTCCAGGAACTTCAGTCCCTACCGGCTTAGTTTCAGCTACCCTCAGCCTTGACAAGTGTTTCTGTCCCTGTGCCCTCCTCCTTTCTCTCTCTCTCCCTCTGCCTTGCTCTGTCTCTCTGCAAAGTTGGCTGAAGCTAGTGATAACTCATTTGCATATGAATCAACAACAGCGTGGCCCACAGGCAACAGAAATAGA
The DNA here is from genome assembly GCF_026122565.2 of Emydura macquarii macquarii. Taxonomy (NCBI): domain Eukaryota; kingdom Metazoa; phylum Chordata; order Testudines; family Chelidae; genus Emydura; species Emydura macquarii. The sequence continues at coordinate 22,289,973 of NW_027132559.1, forward strand.
ACAATGGCCAGCCTGAGCCAAAAATAGGTCAAGCATGGCCGAGTGATTGGAGCCTGCATTAATGCATTTAAAAATACCACAGCAAACACAGCTGTCCAGTCTCTGTCTTTCAAACTGCTATTCTCTTGCCAATCCTCAAAAGTAATTAACCCTTTCTCACTGTCAAACCTATTGGTACACAACTGTGTGTTTGTGAGCAGCTTTTCAAGAAGAGAAATAAGAAGAGGAATATAAATTAAAATTCTGGAGAGAGGAACGTTCATGATGTTTGATATCTTTCTTTCTCCCCCATCTCTCCCTTCATGGGTATTTTGTGAAAAAAAAAGAACAAAATGACAAGGGCTCTGGATTGGTTCTAAAATAATACTGGAAGCTTTTGCTCATAATGTGGTTTCTGCCTCACCCACGCACAGCAATCCTGGCATTCTATTTTTGTTGCCTGTTTCTCTGGCTACACTGCAGTTGGCTGTAGCACTAGAATCTTGCTGCTGTCTTAGTTTCAGGACCTACAGTAGAATCAGAAGCAGTGGCTTCTGAAACCAATGAGAAGGGGGGAGGGGGGAAACGGGACATGTTAAAGAGGGATCCATCTTTGCACTTTCATTATAAGCACTTTGTTCATTTTTGGGTGATTGATATTGTCCTATGGCAGTTTTCAACTGCAGTACCACATATTAGAGATGCACTATTCCAGTGATTTATGAGAATTTGAACAAGAGCTGCACAAGTCTGCCTCTCTCACAGCTTCAGCGTTAAACAATTTTTACTGTAGTTCTCTGTAGAATTTAGAAAGAAACATGGACACAAAATAGCAGCTTTCAAACTTACATAGCAATGTTAAAACTACATGTCCATGTGTCTCTTGGAAGCGTCTGTGTGATGCAGTGCCAAGTGCAGTTGTTTGCCCCTCCCCCCCAGCCAGCTCTCAAGAACAGTTTATTTGCATTTTAAAAGGCAGGTAAGTGCAGATTATATTTGCTATTTAAGTAGAAAGGTCATTATACCTGTACACACAGAATTAGATACGTAAGACAATGCTACAAATGATACACTTGGTGTCTTTTGGTTCAGTATTGCTATATAGAGTTTGCTATGTATTCAACTAGTGCAACGTTCTTCGAGCCAAACCACGTCAGCTTTTTAATAGATCATGTGAACATTATAAACTAGCCACAAACCTCTCAAAGATATAAGTACATCAGAGTATTCCAGTTCTGAGAAGGGGAAGGCAAGCACAGCAGGTTAGTAATTACCCTAGAAAGTCAAATAAAGCAGCAGATGGACATGTCCCATTGTCCTTATGAGACTCAACTAATATTTGGGCCGTTTCAACCTCTTTTCTCTCTTGGAGGTGCAAGGTTACTAGGCTGAATGGATTCAATTCTGCTCTTAGATCAAGTATAGAGAATTGAATTATTTGTCATTGAACTGACAGGATAGAACTAGTTTCAGCACAGACAGTTCAATGCATCCACATTAATCCTGGTAATTCGGCCTAAGGACCAATATAGTTGTAACCATGTATTCACATTTGCATTGTTCTAAATGTTTCAGCTGCAATGCCCTATGGGGAATCATTCCGTAGTACCCCACACAGCTCCCAAAAGTGGATTCTGGGAGATTTATATAGGCCACAGGTGCACTGAAAGTCAGTAGTGGGAAGCCTACTGGAATGATTTCAACCTGCATCTACAGTCTGGTTGCCACTCTGGTCTTGCGTTAGGGTCCGCACAAGGGTTTTTGTGGATTCTGTATTTCAAGACCATAAATTTTAAGAATCTGCCTAATGATGACCTTCTATCACTGATGAGCATTTTGAAGTATTGAATGTTTAAATTTTCATTCCACCCTTACCACTCCCCATAATCATTAAAAGAGTTTGCATGATTTGGAGCATACAGAAATCAAGAATTTTATAAGTGAAATGTTTAACATTTATTTAACATGTATTTAACATTTGCAATATCAACCAATAACAATAATATTTTAATAATACGGGCACATAAGGATGGGAATTGGGGGAATAGCACTGACCACAATTTTCATTTTATACAGTTACCACTCCTTTTTATGTAAAAAATATCAAACATTATATATATATATATATATATATATATATATATATATATATATATATATATATATTGAATAAAAGAATAATAACTTTAACCAAATACTTCATTTTGGCATCATTATAAATTATGACTATGATGTTCTCTCTCATTCAAACAACAGCTGAATGTCTGAATATGTCATTGCCATTTTCATCTGCAAATGCTAATGCTGATTTTTTCAGATCACTAAAGCATGCCATACCTCCTTGGCATGCACACAATATGGTTGGCACTGTTACATCCACATCTCATAGACTTACAAGGCACATCACTCTCACGGGAGTACTTGATTAACTTTAAAATATCTGGATGAGCAATAATGACATTGTCTGGTACAGATTTTGAAAGCAGGGTCTTGGACCTGTCATTGTGCATCGATCCATACTGGATCAAGTGGATGCTGGAAGATGTGCTCATTTTACATTTTCTATAAATGCTTCAGTTGTTAGTGGTAGTGAACTGAGATTTGGTGTTGACATTTGCCATTTTTTGCTGCCCATGATTTCTGCTAGCTTCCAACATGGTGGCATATTTGATAGTCCGTAGCAGGCAGCGATGAATTTCGATGACATCAGGCACTGTTCCACTGATGTCACCCAGCAGAGAGGGGAGCAAGCATCCAGCTCACAGAAACTCAAACATAGTGTCTTTGCTGAGGTCAAAATAGGAAACTCCTGTATCACCTCAGAGTGCATGGACAGTTAACTATCTTGGTACAATATTCTGGTGTTGATCTGCAGGAGCACGGATGTCTATTACAGCTCTCTCTTGTATTGGGGGAGAGAGGTGTTTTCCAAAATCACTGAAGATGTTAGACTCTGTTCAAGGTAATGGTGCAAAAATAAAACAAATATATCAGTGTCATCTGATAATAATGATACTCCCAACAGATTATGCTTTGCAATCATCACTAGTTGTTGTGCAAGAATGTTGTTGTCTTCCATATGAGAGATGGCCATATGCTCTCTATTGATCACCACATCTCCCTAGCAGGTGTTGCTGCCTGTGATGACTAGCTTGTGCTCTAGTACATGTCGCTGATGAAATTTCTGGACTTGATTGAGTTCTGTACAAATGATCACAGAATCATAGAATCACAGAGTTGGAAGGGACCTCAGGAGATCATCTAGTCCAACCCCCCTGCTCAAAGCAGGACTAACCTCACCTAAATAATCCCAGCGAGGGTTTTGTCAAGCCGCAGCTTAAAAACCTCTAAAGATGGAGATTCCACCACCTCCCTAGGTAACCCATTCCAGTGCTTCACCACCCTCCTAGTGAAAAACTTTTTCCTAATGTCCAACCTAGACCTACCCCACTGCAATTTGAGACCATTGCTCCTTGTTCTGTCATCTGCCACCACTGAGAACAGCCTAGCTCCATCCTCCCTGGAACCTCCTTTCAGGTAGTTAAAGGCTGCTATCAAATCTCCCCTCATTCTTCTTCTTCTGCAGACTAAACAAGCCTAGTTCCCTCAGCCTCTCCTCATAAGTCTTGTGCTCCAGCCCCCTAATAATTTTTGTTGCCCTCCGCTGGACTCTAACTTCTCCACATCCTTGTTGTAGTGGGGGGCCCAAAACTGGACACAATACTCCAAATGTGGCCTCACCAATGCCGAATAGAGGGGAATAATCACTTCCCGCGATCTGCTGGCAATGCTCCTCCTAATGCAGCCCAATATGCTATTAGCCTTCTTGGCAACCAGGGCATAGTGCTGACTCATATCCAGCTTCTTATCCACTGTAACTTTTATTTTCTGCAGAACTGCTGCCTAGGTCATCAGTCCCCAGTCTGTAGCTGTGCATGGGATTCTTCCGTCCAAAGTGCAGGACTCTGCACTTTTCTTTGTTGAACCTCATCAGATTTCTTTTGGCCAATCCTCCAGTTTGTTTAGGTCCTTCTGTATTCTATCCCTACCTTCCAGGGTATCTACCACTCCTCCTAGCTTAGTGTCATCTGCAAACTTGCTGAGGGTGCAATCTACCCCATCTTCCAGATCATTAATATCAATCATCTGATTCTTATTTTCAGTTACTGTCAAGAAAACTTTCTGTGGAGGAAGTTGTGTACTTGTTTTCCACTGATGCACTCTACTTGCTTCTGTAGCTCTACTAAATCTTGTGCTGAAGTCTTTGTACTGTCAAAGGTATACATCACCTGCTTCTGGCTTGTGTTCAGTGTAAACTCTGAAACTGGTCACAAGTCCTTGATGATACCACTTGCTGGCTAGCATACTACTTAAAGAGCTATGGAACCATCAATAACTGTGCAGGTGACTTCTTGTGAAGTATATCTAGCTGTGTGACACCTCGGTCTGCAGCTTCTTTTGGTTAGACTTAGCTTGGATAATCCTTATGTCACCAGAGTCAGTAAACATTGAGGTTGATACATAAGCCAAATCACGCGGCAATATATTCTTTATGTCCACCCATGGTAACTAGCTTTTGGGCCTATCGCTCTTGAATAGATACCTGCACATGCTTTTTTGTTTCTGCCACTGTCTCTATTATCCTTGGCATTGTGTCGTCATAGACCCCTGTGGGCCAGCCAAGTTCAAATTCCTGCATTTGGCAAATTCCAGTTATAAGTGCGTCATGTACACTGACTGATGGTGGTGTCATTCCACCACTGACAATGCTTACGATTGACTATGGGTGCTTAGTGGGTGCAAGAGATTGATGCACAGCTCTAGTTTCTTATTGATGGCTTCTCTGTCCCCTACACCTGCAGCTATCCTTGACTTCATTTCTTCTTTGTAGAGCTCTTGTGCCTAATTGCTGGTCTTTATGTCTGTAATGTCTTCTGCCGCCCAGCTGCATATGTGGAGGCTAAGAATCCAAGTCTTCAGAGTCTCTGGTTTCAGAGTGATCCCAATGATGCCACTATGGCCATCGCCGTACCTCATGAAGGTGGTTTCAATGTACATATCACTATATATCATTCCATATTCCTGGAACGTCGTACATGTAATATTCCAGGAATGTGATGCAGTGGCTAATCTCCTTCTCTCTTGGTTCTTACATATATCATGATGTCTTGGTTTGTGGGGAGAGGAGGAATGTACTAATAAGTATACAGTTAATAGACACTAATAGAGATATATCATCTGTACTTCCTCGCTAATTATGTTCCTTAACAAAATATTAATGTGAAGTTTTCAATAAAATAATTGAAATTCAATTAAAGTGATTTCACTGTCTCCTGACTTGTGAATCGGGAGGAGATGGTGTTCATATTTCAAAATACTCAACAATGACAAAGTGTCATCAGGCAGTTTCTTTTAATTCAGGGTCTTGAAATTCAGATCACACAAAACATTGTATGGACACTAAAACAAGGTACTACCAAAAAAAGACTGTTACTAACCTTCTGTGACTGTTGTTCTTTGAGATGTGTTGCTCATGTCCATTCCACTCTAGATGTATGTGTGCGCCACATGCACCAGCTCCAGAGAACTTTTTCCCTCAGTGGTATCCGTAGGGCTGGCTCTAGCACCCTCTGCAGTGGTGCACATATGCGCCTGTATATAGGGCGCTGCCGGTCCCCCTCCTCTCAGTTCCTTCTTGCTGGAACTCCGACAGTGGGGAAGGAGGGCGGGTTGTGGAATGGACATGAGCAACACATCTTGAAGAATAATTGTTACAGAAGGTTAGTAACCATCTTTCTTCTTCGAATGCTTGCTCATGTCCATTCCATGTTAGGTGACTAACTAGCAGGAGTTCATGGATGTGCTGTTTGCAAAACTGCTCTTGAGATACTTGTTGAGGCGTCGTAAGTTCAGTATGGGTCTCAAGCCTCCCTTGGCTTTTGGAATCAGAAAGCAATGGGAGTAGAACCCCCTTCCTTTTATTTGCCAGGGAACTCGCTCTACAGCCCCTACCTGCATGAGCTCTCATACCTCCTGGACAAGGAGTTACTCATGACAGGGGTCCTTGAAGAGCGATAGGGATGGGGGGTGGGAAGGAGGGATAGAGGCAAATTGGAGCATGTATCCCGCTGCAATGGTACTCAGGACCCACTTGTCTGATGTTATTGCTGATCACGCAGGGAGGAAGGAGGAAAGGTGGTTTGAGAAAAGAAGTGGGTATGGATCCTGGTCTGAGACTGCTACCTCGCTCCCGGGCATACCCTCAAAAGTTTTGCCTCCCACCTCATGGGTAGAGGCTCGAGGATGACTGAGGTGTCGAGGAAGTCTGGCCTTGTCAGTATAATTCGTGTTTCTCTTTTTATAGGGTTTGCTCCTGGAGTGGCTCTGGAACAGATGCTGGGGCTGGGGGCGGAAGTGCCTCCTGGATGCCTGTGGAGTATATAACCCTAGGGAACATAATGTAGCCCTGGAGTCTTTGAGCCCATGCAGCTTGGTGTCCATCTGGTCCAAGAACAGGGCAGTGCTGTCAAAAGGGAGGTCCTGCTGAATTTCTGTCGATAGGCTAGATGATTTCAGCCATGACGCCCTTCTCACGGAAACTGCCGACGCCACGGTTCTGGCTGCTGAATCTGTGGCATCGGAGGCAGCCTGGAGAGAGGCCCTCCCCATTGTCTCCCCTTCCTTCAGAATGGCCTGGAATTCTGGTCTTGACTCCTGGGGCAGGGAGCCTGCAAATTTGGACATTGAATGCCAGACATTGAAAGCGTATCTCCCAACAATGCCTGCTGGTTTGAAATGCAAAGTTGTAGGCATACCATGGAATAAATCTTGCACCCAAAGAGGTCCAGTTCTTTGCCTTCATGAACCCAGAGGGCCACCCTAGAGAGGGCTGCCGCTGCCAGGATGTCGAATAGAGAATCGGCTGTGTTCTTCATTTACTCCACTTCCAGCCCTAGGTTGGCTGTCACCCATTTGAGGAGTTCCTTGTGGGCCCTGACACCATCTCATGGGACTGTGTTAAGGGGCCCTGTCACTGCCTCATCTGGTGATGAGGAGGAGGATGCTGGTAATGGAGGGGTATGCAGGCATTCCTCCATGATCTGTATATCTTCTCCTTGTAGGGACCTTGGCGTCCCCTCAGTCTGACTTGGTTCATCGTCAGATTCCGGGGCAGCCCACGATATCATGGCGGAACAACTCTCCAATGTCCCTAAGACAGACTGGTGGTGGGATCTCTGATCTATTTGGATGCTGTCAGGGGGTGTTCCAGATACAAGACAGAGATCCCCAAAGCCATTTGGGCAACTTTGAGAGACCTACAGGAAACTAGCAGATACTACATCACTGCTATCATTTGAACTTACATATGCGGACTCATCTGTTATGTATTTACCTGCTTTAACCTCTGAATAACTTTCATTTATTTTTCTTAACTGATAAATCTTTAATTAGTTACTAAAGGATTGGCACTTTTGTGTGAGAGATCCAGAGAATTCATTGACCTGGGGTAAGTGACTGGCCCTTTGGGGCTGGGAGTAACCAAATGTGTCGTGATTTTTGGTTTTCATAACAGAAATCCAACTTGTCTAAGTGGCAATATGCACTGGAGAGCCTAAGGGGACTGTGAGACTAATATAGTAATCCAGGAGTGCAATTTGTTACTGGCTTGGTGGAATGTAACTATAGAATATACCACCACTTTGGGGTGTCTGCCCTGTTTTCTGACAGTCAGACCTAAGATTGGCACACTGAATTGCGAGCCAGCTACTAGACAGTCTGACAATTTGATCTCTGCTGCTGCCTGATTGCGTACTTCTGGTTCCAAATGAGGTGTGTGGTTGACCAGTCAGTTCGTAACTCTGGTGTTTGTAACTCTGAGGTCCCACTGTATTTAGGCTCTCAGTAAGTGGATGGATTTTCAGTGGTACTGAACATTCACAGCTCCAGTTGACTTCAGATAGGGCTTAGGGATGCTTAGTGACTGAAAATCAGAATATTCTGTAGGAGTAGAAATATGCATTTAATTGCCTAACTTGAGGCAACCTTAATATTTGGCACATGCACATAAAAACACAAACATACTATTCTATCTACATTTTTACACCACGGCGCCTCACTGTTGTATCTGAGTGTATATAAACACACACATTTTAAATTTTATATATAAAACTACATTAAAATGTTCTCTATTGCAAAGTCAATAAATATTTCCAAAGACAAGCATCATAAGTTAGGACTTTTGCAACCTTGAGTCTTCCCCTTTGTGCATATCCATTATGGTTTTGATTAAGCAACGCACAGAATCAAAGAAGAATCACAGAAGTGTAAGACTGGAAGGGACCTCAACAGGTCATCTAGTCCAGTCCCCTGCACTGAAGGCAGGACTATATAATAACTAGATCGCTCCTGACAGGAGTTTGTCTAACCTGTTTTTAAAAACCTCCAATGATAGAGATTGCACAACCTCACTAGGCAATTTTTCCCGGTACTTCTCCAACCTAAACCTCCCTTGCTGCAAGTTAAGATCATTGCTTCTTATCCTGTCCTGAGAGCTTATAAAGAACAATTTTACACCCTCCTTCTTCTAAAAGCCTTTTATGTACTTAATTGTTATCATGTCCCCTTGCAGTCTTCTTCTCCAGACTAAACAAATCCAATATTTTCAAACTTTCCTCATATGCCCTGGTTTCTAGACCTTTAATCTTTTTGTTGTTGTTGTTGTTGTTGCTCTCCTCTGGACCTTCTCCAATTTGTCCACATCTTTCCTGACCTGGATCTGACCTTTCCAGACCTGGACACAATACTCCAGCTGAGGCCTTCTCAGTGCAGTATAAGGTGGAATAATTACTTCTCGTGTCTCGCTTACAACACTTCTGCTAATACACCCCAGAATGATGGTTGCTTTTTTCTTTTCTTTTTTTTTTGGCAGCGGTGTTGCACTGTTGACTCATATTTAGCTGGTGATCCACTATAAATCCCTTTCCACAGTACTCCTTCCTAGGCAGTCATTTCCCATTTTGTATGTGTGTAATTGATTGTTCCCTCCCCAGTGGACTACTCTGCATTTGTCCTTATTGAATGTCATCCTATCTATGTCAGACAAGTTTGTCCAGATCATTTTGAATTTTAATCCTATCCTCCAAAGCACTTTCAAACTCTCCCAGCTTGGTATCGTCCGCAAGCTTAAATAAATAAATGATTAACTTTAAGCATGTGTGTAAATCTATCCCTTTTCAGCAAATGCTTAAGCACATGCTTAAATCCTATGGATTTCTATGGGATTCAAACACATGCTTAAATGTTTTGCTGAATCAGCAATCAGTGATCACATAGTTTTCTATACATCTTTTATAACCCCCAAAGGGAAAGGATAAAGAGTTCATATATGAAGAGAATCTGTTTTGTATTTCTAAATCTATGCATGTTTCAGGTGTGCATTTTTATGCAGGAACATGATTTTTCTATTTATCTCCCCCCCATGTACTAAAACCTAGAGAGCTTTAATGACCCATGATTTAACAGTGATAAGGTAGTTTTAAAGACATTCAGCAACAGTGAGAAGACTCTAAAGCACAGTGGAAGCACTGAGATCTCATTACAGTGATTTGACAATGCTGTTCTCCCTTTGCTCCTCTAAACAGAAATAAATAAATAAATACATGTAAATTAAATTAAAAAACATTAATGCCACATTAAGGTTGGGAAATCAAGCACTCAAAACAAGGAAGAGTTAAGTTTTCTACTGCATGAGTAACTCAGCCACATTGTAATTAAGTAGTATTTGTTTATTCCTGTTTTCTTTATTAAATGTAAACAATGTATTACTGGTTGCTTTTTAATCTGTACTATTCAATATCCATGCTATTTTTTAGTGTAGCTTAATTAAGATTGCAGTGAAGCCTTAACTTTTGGAATTTCCTTGCTTGTGCGTGCTTGATTCCTTAATGTAAGTTTCACACTACATAGATATTACATTAAAAAAAATTAAGTTAAAAGACTGCTTTTTAGGTTGCATAGTCATGCCCTCGGAAGTTAGCAAATGTCAGGTTTATGGTTGCCTGTATAATCTTAATTTGGCCCTCTTATGTGTCCATCCTGTGCACTGAATGAGGCAGGAGTCCTGTAGAAAACAGAGTATGTGATAACGGAATTAAAGACTGTTATCATAATGCATATGCACAAGGGGCAACCATAAATCATTTCCTAATTTTTTAGTACTCAACTTTGCAACGTAAATAACTTCTTTTAATAAAGTTTTTGTGTGTGTAATTTTCTAGGACTCTTTTTAAAGAAAAAAGTTTTTAAAAATTCTATCACATGCAACTGTAACACCTCCACACCTCCATTATCCATCATTAGCAGGGGGTGAACCTAGTAATTGCAGCACTGAAGCTACATTACGATTAACTATATTAGCTAGCAGAAAGAGCAGGTTGTGTTCCCAGAGGAGTTGGATGGGGGTTACTGGGTAGGGTGAAAGCCCGTTGGTTTGGTGCTCTCTCACTCTCTTCCTTCCCCTCCTCATTATGTTAGGGGAGCTCCTTCCCTGTCCACATAGTACTCCTCCTGGGGAAGTGTAAATGGGTGTGGGCCACATGCTGGGTTTGGGAGTTTACATGGGATGGGGCAACCCAGCAATTCCCCCATTCTTCTTTCCACTGCAGCTGCTCAAGCAGCTTACTGGTATCCTAATGCACAGTACGCTGCTACTGCTGCTGGTACTCTTTGACACTGCCATGAGCCCAGTCGCAAGGTGTTCTTTAATTCTGGGACGTGGCTAATTTCTTCCAAGTGAGAGAAGGGAATCTGATTTGTAACGTTTTTTATCTCAATCAAATCTGAATGGAATTTCATGGGACAAAGAAAAGGCACATCTGTAGCCTCAGGGGATTCCCCCTGCTGGATATTAAATCTGCTGCAAACAATGGAAGTGTGAGAGCTCTTCAAAGACAAGGCTGCAAGAATCCTTTGTAGTAGAAAGTGTTAGACAACCCAACTAGGGGGGCCTCTACCTGTCCCCTGTATAATAACAAAGAATTCCTATATATCCATATTTCATCTAGTGATTTCTTATATTTTATCCCTGCATTTGTCTTCTAGTGTATAATCCTAGTAGTGCTGATAACTATTCTTCTAAAAATTAAGTCCCCAGTTCAGAAAAGGCACTAAAGAATGTGTCTAACTCTAAGTGCAAGCTCAGAATTCAGCTCATGGTTAAGTGTTTTACTGGCTAGGGATACTTTCCCAAATGACAGGGTGTAAATAATTTTACAAAACACAAAACAAAACAAAAAGCGAGACATAGAGAGAGAGAGAGAGAGCTATTTAGGTTGTGAATATGTTGTTGACGAACTTTCTAATCGTTTAATTAATGCAGACATTGATTTTGAGGAGAAAAATTAAATGTGGTCAGCAAGGCTATGTGTAACTTCTAGCCTTGTGCAATTCAACAAAATGTGAAAACTGCATGGAATAAAGAATGTAAATCATTAGGTTATGAGCATTTTTAATACTTAATAGGAACAGGCTTTCCTCCCTTACAAACCTGTTACTTACTGTAAAATAAACTAATCCACAGAGTCTCTAAAGACAACCCTCCATTCCTAATCAAGTACATCTTGCTCCCACTGAATGGCAAAACTCCTATTGACTTCAATGTCTCTCTTGAAGGAATGAGTTGCTCAATTTTCTATTTAAACTCCAATGTTATTTTTTAAAATTCCAAATATGCTGTTTTGTTATAAGACTGTATAATTTTGAATAAAATAACACACTAGATAGAGCTTTTTGTAAACTATTTGAAAGTATCTGTTAATTTTTAAATAATCATAGCAACTCAACATCGCAATGGAACTGAAAATCAGTGTTACCAATATATTTACTGGATTGACGATAAAGTGCTTGAAAATCACAGGACAAACTTTTCTAAACCAAATAATTTAATGTTTAAATAATGGGTCAGGTTTCTCAATTGCACTGCTACATTTTTAAATAAGCCACAGGGTACTTCTGTTTAATCATAGTGATATTAAAATGAACGCACAAATCAAAGTATATCTTGTTAGGAGGTATAACAACAATCCAGTTGAAAGATTAACTAAGGGCAAATGGTTTACCCTGAAAGGCACACTGCTTAAACTGGTGGACCAAAAATGTGACCTATCGTACTAGCTATGTTTTAGATTTTAGTTACATGCATGCAGGTGCCATTTTTCCCTGCTGTGATGTTCTGCTCTCTGATCTCCTTCTCTGCTTTTATTGTTCTCCAAACTGCATTTCATTGCAGAGCAGACAAGCAGATAGAGAAATAATATTACAAATGCAAACATGCTTCTGATAGCAGAGACAAACTGAGCACTCACTGCTTTATTATTTAAAAAATCACATCTAGAACCATTCAATACTTTCATTATGGGACCCCATGAAATCCCTCTGATTTCTGAATGTAGATAGAAACCTGAAACTTGGCTTGAGTTCTCTGTAAGTTTGTTGTGTCTTTGTACAGGAGGTCAGACTAGATGATCACAATGGTCTCTTCTGGCCTTGGAATCTATGAAACCTGGATCCATTTTTGAGCTAATCTTGTCTCTCCTCATTGATTCTACGAAAAGATATAGGGGCAAATCCTCAAATGGCATAAATTTTCATAGCTCCAGGGACAATTTATGCTATTTGAAGATCTATCCCGTACTGTTCTATTCAAAACCAGGCAAAACATGAGGTGAAATCCTCATGAAATCAATGCAAATCAGCAGAGGTTCAATTTCTCCTGAGGAGTTCAGTAAATTTAACTTGTCTTGTTCAAACCACAATCTAAAAGGCTGAAAACTCCAACAAAAGCAAAATAAAAGTGAACTCAAATCACTGAGCTTTGCACAATTCTGAATAAAACTAGGGCAAAGGTTGCTTGTCCCCCCCGCTACAAATAAATCTTAAAGTGTGCAGGCTACCACAGAAAAAAATACTTTTATTTGTAACGTGCTGACGATCACATTTTGGCATTAGCAAATCAAAGTCTTGAGTGGCCTCCCAGTCTTTTAAACATTTGCATTCAACATTTTAGAACTAAACTTAATAGCAAGCCTTATAGAATGCAATGCTTGGAGAACTACAGAGAATTACAAGAGACTATGGAATATAATGAATTACAATACACCATATTGTCCTTGTTCAGACAACACTCCCATTCAAGTCAGCTATAGATTTATTTCTTCCTTATGAACTTTTCAACAGTTGAAGGATACATTAACTCTTTGTACTTCACTTTTAAATGTGCTTTTGCATTTATTAAAGTTGATATAGTATCTACAATGGGTGAAATCTTGGCCCTATTGAAGTCAATGGGAACACTCTCATTGACTTCAGTAAGACTAGGATTTCACCTATTATGCTTTAATAGTCTCAATGAGGATGATGTAGGAGGAAGTTGGCAAAACTCATGCCACCAAGTACAGGGGAATCCAGGAAGAGAGATAATATAGAAGAGCAAAGGCTTGGACCCATAATTCACAGCAGAGGTTAGAGTGTATTAGAGATAGGCTTGAACTTCAGGGTGACCAAAATCTAGATCTCACCTTTGTGGTTTGGGCCCACCTCTAAAAGTAATGCAGGCCTCAGTATATCTTATCACAGCATTGCTACTTGGTAGAAGCAGGTGGGAGGACATTGACAATACTGCGAGGAAAAAACCCATCCTAGGTCAACCACTCAGAGCTTCTAAATGTATATATCACACATGGAGTAATGTCTGAGCTAGCCTACTTCTGATTCTCTATCTGCAGGAATAGCGCCTCAACTTCTTCCCTCACCAGTCTATTCCACTGCCCCACTGCTAGGAACATTTTCCTAAGATCCTGAGTAAAACTTTCCTTCCTAAGTCTCTGGCTATTGCTCACTATTTTACCAACTCCTAAAACCGTTAGACCATGTCCACCCTAGGAAAAATAGGTGTCTTTTTGCAACGAGATAGCTAACATGCACTAGCATGCACCTAGCATAGACAGGGCAAGTTGCAGTTTTATCTCAATGTTGCTGGTTTAAGTGAACCCCAGAGGATTGTGCAATGTGTTGGCTACCATTTATAATGTGTATCATTATAAAAACACATCTATTTTTCCTAGGGTAGACATGGCCTTGGAGTGTGCTCATGGATTTCCTGGATCCTCCTTACTATTGCTCTAGTGCTGCTAGGATTCACTGTGGACACTCCCTTCACAGCAAATCAAGAAACAAACATTGCATCATTAAGAAAACATGTCTTGAAAAATGTTTGTTTGGAATGGGGGAGGAAGTTTTCTCTGTCTTGGGAGATGGGTGAACATGCCCAAAAGATGTCCATGGCTCTACCTTCGTTTAGTCAGATCAGAGGTAGCAAAACTGGGCACCATCTTAACTAAAAATAAACACGTTCATAATAGCAAGAATGCTGAAAACCACACAAGCAAAATAACCAAGTGCAATGAAATCAGCACAAGCCTGTTTTTGAAGCACAGATAGTACGAATTCTTCTAAAAATAGAATGATTATACTTTACAATATTAATTTGCCTACCAACCCCAGTCCATTTCATGCTCTACTTTCAAGTCATGCACATAAAACATGATAGATGTTATATTTCACAACCATTGTCTGCAATAAGATAGTCAAATTCAAATAAAATGCTATATTTAAACCTTTGAATCACATCACACTCTTATATTAGTACTTATCCACATATCAAGGATAAAAATCTAACTCTTCCACACACTGTAAGGTACATGTTCACATACACCATGCAAACTATGCATTTTTAGCCACTGGCATCCCAAGACCATGAAGTTCCTCTATAGCCACATGAAACTATAGTGTATTAAGGCCTAGATTCAGCCAGGTACCTAAGCATGTGCTCAACTTTAACCATGTGAGTGCTTAAATACTTTGCTGAGTTGGGGCCTAAAACATTACATTCACTTTTATTAAAGAATTAACAGGTAATTTTCTTTCACAAATTTTCAGACACTTCAAAATACAGCAGAGAGCTACTGACCAGCAGGACATTTTGCTGTTTTATGCGTCATCTACAAACAAAACCACTGGCAAATATCAACTATCTACAACCTCCAAACAAGCTTCCAAAACACATTGCCTATCAGCAAGCCCCACAGACTAGCAATGTTCTTGGAATTGCTGCCAACAGAAATATCAGTCAAAATCTTTTCCAGTGCTCTGCAATTATCCTTCTCAGTGTCATTTTGGAATGCAGTGTTTCTAGGAAGGGCATGAAATAAATTGTGTGGATGAGTCCTGAATCAGAAGGTAGCCCTGGCTCCAACCAATCCTGCTTTCATTTACCTGGGATATGTACCATTACAAAAACACAGTTTGTGGAAACTCCAAATTCTTTGCAGTATCTAGTGACTGTTTTTTGGGACTGTCTTTTCTGTTAGCTGTGACATTGCTTCTAGCTGGAGAAGAATTTTAGGACTTTCAGCATCATTCCCTGTGGTCCCAAGGCTCAGCCAATGTTAAACTTACTTCTACTGCCTCAGTGACTCGTTGTTCTACTTATTAGCATTAGAATTATAGTGACAGAAGTTCAAGTTATCTTTCACATCATATTACACTGTTCCACTGAGGTTATCTTTAGGAGGCTCTAAGATGGTGACGCTCTTCCTAGACAATCTATATGTCCTGAGATTCCCAGAACTGTATAACTAACACCCTCTAAAGATTATAACTCTTGGTGTATACAAGGCAAATATCAGTCTTTGTTATGAGATCTATTTAGGACATAGGTTACAAAGCATTTGAAAATCAAAGTCTTTAATAATCCCCCAAAATTATAACCATGGTTACTTATGGTAGCACAAATAAAAATTAAATTATTTTTATGCATAATCATGGACCAATTTTTTTTTAAGTGGAACTTTTCTCTTCAGTTCATTTCTTACATAAGACCCAGCTCTATATACCACAACTCTGCATATTATCCTATTCCAGGAGCATAGAAGACAGAATGTAGGGTCAAACCACTTCTAAAAGATTTTTACCAACTTCAGCCTTTCCTTTCAATAATTTTAAACTGAGCTGATTTTTCCCCTTCTAACTCACATATACCTCTCTTCTTCCCATTCTCGGTGCACACGCGCGCATACGCACACGCTTCCCTGCAGCCTGTAATTTTCCTGTCCTGTGTCCTATAAGAGAGAACAATGGGAGTGTACCATTTGCGCAATGAGAGGACAGAGTGACATTTCAGATTGTGTTGACGTTATTGGAGAGGCTGATAAACAATCCATACAATTTGGCCGCTTTGTTTGCTAAGCTTTATATTGATTTTTTTAGTAACTGTGCAGGAAAAAATGGGTAAATAAAAGGGTTTACTATATGTCACAGTTACCTGTACATGAATGTGAAATTAACCAGAGCTGCAGATCTTCAAATTAATGAAGGAGTCTAGATTTTAACATTTTAATTTTGAATACAGATGTGGCAGCATTCAGTCTGATTTAAAAGCGATTGACCCGCACCCATGACATCTTTTCAAATGCATCATAGGTACTTGTTTTTGCAAACTGAACAAACCAGCCTGAATGTGACTCATTCTGCCCACTATTATCTTGAGCCAATGCTCTATTGTGCAAGCCAGGGAGAAGGTAACATTAGTTACTTTACCTAAAGCAACGACATGCTGTACTTTGTCAGCACGGGAAGCCTGCAGCAATTTTATTTTGGCTGTGCCAGGAGGGAACCCTGAGTTCTGTTCATGTACTGAAAGGCAAATATCCACTAGTAAATTACTGGTTATATTTAAGCTTATGAGCCTCTGTTTTTCTGAGTAATGCAGATAAAGAACATACATAGCAACAATAATTTTTGTGCAAGGTAGAAGGTAATGTAACTATCCTCAAAGAGACTATTTGGAGGGCACTGTTAATATCTATTTAATATATTAATCATAATACTTAAAATTAAAGGAAAAATAGTCCAAGAGAGGAAGAATAATGCAGTGGTTAGGGCACTACTTTGGGACCTGGAAGACTTGGGATCAATTCCAGTTTGCAGAATGGAGAGAGGTAAATAGTGGTATTCCCTGGGGTTTGTACTGGGAGCAGTACTGTTCAACATATTCATAAATGATCTGCAAAAAGGGGTAAACAGATGACAAAATTTGAAGATGATACAAAACTACTCAAGATAGTTAAGTCCAAAGCAGATTGTGAAGAGTTACAAAGGGATCTCACAAGATTGGGTGACTGGGCAACGAAATGACAGATGAAATTCAATGTTGATAAATGCAAAGTGACGCACATTGGAAAATATAATCCCAACTATATATAAAAAATGAAAGGGTCAAAACTAGCTATCACTCAAAAAAGAGATCTTGGAGACATTGTGGATAGTTCTCTGAAGACTTCTACTTAATGTGCATAGGCAGTCAAAAAAGCTAACAGAATGCTGGGAATAATTAGGAAAGGGATAGATAATAAGACAGAAAATATGATATTGCCTCTTTATAAATCCATGGTATGCCCACATCTTGAATACTGAGTGCAGATCTGGTTGCCCCATCTCAAAAAAAGGTACATTGGAATTGGAAAAGATACAGAAAAGGACAACAAAAATGATTAGGGGAATGGAACAGCTTCCATGTGAAGAGAGATTAATAAGACTGGGACGTTTCAGCTTGGAAAAGAGATGTCTAAGGGGGAATATGATAGAGGTCTATAAGTCATGACTTGTGTGGAGAAAGTAAATAAGGAAGTGTTATTTACTCCTTCCCACAACACAAGAACTAGGGGTCAGCAAATGAAATAAATAGGCAGCAGGTTTTAAATGACCGAAAGGAAGTATTTCTTCACACAACACACAGTCAATCTATGGAACTCCTTGCCAGAGGATGTTGTGAAGGCCAAGACTTTAAAAGGGTTCAAAAAAGAACTAGATAAAATCATGGAGGATAGATCCATCAATGGCTATTAGCCAGATGAGCAGGGAAGCAAAACTATTCTCTGAACTGTCCCTAGCCTCTGTTTGCCAGAAGCCGGGAATAGGTGACAGGGGCTGGATCACTTGATGATTACCTGTTCAGTTCATTCCCTCTGAAGTATCTGGCATTGGCCACTGTCGGAAGACAGAATACTGGGCTAGATGGACCATTGGTCTGATCCAGTATGGCTGTTCTTATAATTTGCGACAGTATTCCGGGGCAAGTTACTTAGGCCTGGTCTACACTGGCGACTTAGGTCGACTTAAAGTCACTTAAGTTGACTTAATTACACCCGCGTCTACACTGGCACCACTCTTAATTCGAATCAAGGTGCCTGTAAAATCAACTTAATAAGACCACCTCCGCAAGTGATGTAGCACCTAATTCGAATTTGTTAGTGTAGATGCAATGGAAATTAATTTGAATTAATTAACCTCCGGAATGTATCCCACAATGCCCCATTTTGACGGCTCTGGACAGTCGCGCTGTGCTGCTCAGTGGTAACGCTAGCAGGAAAAGTCCTCTTCCCGCAAGCCCCGGGAAGATTTGAATTTTCATTTCCTGTGCTGCCAGCGTGGAGAGAGCTTTGTCACTGTTCTCCACATGGCTACTGCCATGGCTACTACAAAGTCCAAATGCGCTCCAGCATGGAGTCGACCAGAAGTCCTAGACCTCATCGGGCTGTGGGGCTCAGCTCAGAGCCAGCAAAAGGAATCTGGACATTTATGGGAAGATATTCCAGGGCATGCTGGAGAAGGGACACCAAAGGGATGCTCAGCGGTGCCACGTGAAGATTAAGGAGCTGCGCCAGTCATATCAGAAAGCCAGGGAAGCTAACAGCTGTTCTGGTTCCTTGCCCGAAAATGCAGGTTCTATGATGAGGTGCACACAATTCTCAGTGGGGATCCCACCATGGTGCCTCCCCGCAGCATCGATACCTCCGCTAGGTCACAGTCCATGATCAAGGATGAGGACTCCATGGATGAGGAGGAGGAGGAAGCTGAGGAGAGTAGGGTACAGGACAGCGGAGTGTCCATTCTCCCCGAAAGTCAGGACTTATTCCTGACCCCTGAGCAGTCCAGCAGCACACAGGACAGCACAAATGATCTCAGGGAAGGCACATCTGGTGAGTTTTCATTCTTATTAGCATTTCTGTCCTTGTACATTGGGTTGGGGGGTGGCACGAAGGGGATCTCAGGCATTTCATTGACTGTACTGCGTGGTTACCCAGGGATCCGTTTTTTTATTTGATGAGAAATGCTACGTTTATCATCAGTTGATATCTCTTGGAAAATTTAATGTATGTAATCTGTTATCCTTAGAAAAATTTTTCAGGGGAGGGCTGCCTTGTTCCTCCCTCCATGGTAGGATTCTTCTCTGCAGTCAAGGTAGCCAGCATCATGGCTTCATGTGTTTTAAGCATAGCTTCCCCCCCGCCCACCGTCTGCAGTTCCTCTCTGTAATGGTTTAAAATACAAGCAGAGTGAATCATGTGCTACACTGTATCAAGGGAACCATTTGCAACATTTTAATGGAAATATTGTATACATTGTTTCACTGTAATCATTTGCTACATTTTTTTCAGGGGATCATTATCTAAACTGTTACATTTGTTTCATTTTCACTGTGCTAACTGTGGCTACCTTGTTACTTTTCTTTCATTCTGAAGACACCTCCGCACTGGACCGACCCTTAAGAAATGCTGCGGACAGACTGTCTCAGATTAGGAAGAGGGGGAAAAAAAGCAGAGACGACATGTTTGCGGAGCTCATGAACGCCTTAGCAGCCGCAGAGACAGAGCACAAAGTGTGGCGGATGACCTTGTCACAGAACATGGACATGGACAGGGAGAGTCGCAGAGAAATAACGGAGCATGACTGCAGCATCACGCAGGAAATGCGGCGAATCATACGGGACCAGGCAGACATGCTCCGGCGGCTTGTGGAGCTTCAGGAGGAGCGGAGGCAGGACAGAGTCCTGCTGCAGTCCCTCCACAATGCTCCTCAACCCAGGGCTTTGCTGCCCTCCCCCTCCCCTGCCCCCAAGTGGTCTTGGAGGAGATTGTCCAAGATACAGTATGTGCTCTCCTCCACCCCAGTGGAGACGAGCAGAAAGCAGGTGCGGCCACCCTGATAGCTAGCCAGCAAGCTATCACCCTACCCCTTGATACAGTGAATGAACATTTCCCCTCTCCTTCCCCCATGACTTGAATGTTCAGAAATAAAGTTTTGCATCATTTCAACACGTTTCTTTATTAAATCGTATCTTGTTTAGGAGGGATTTGGTGGGCACAGATATCATTGGGGAGGAGGGAGGAGGTTACACCAAAGGCAAACAACATACAGGAACAGAAATCAGTCCTGCATCTCATTGCAGAACCTGGTTTTCAAAGCTTCCCTAAAATGCAACATGCTCCACGGTTAGCTCTCAGCATATTGGTGGCATCTGACTGCTCATAACTGGCAGACAGTCTTTCTGTCTCCACAGCCCAACCCTGGGGGAATCGCTCACCCTTCGCTTCACACACATTCTGAAGAACACAGCAAGCAGATATCACAGAAGGGAGGTACTTCTCACTCATGTCCAGCTTAGTGAGGAGACTCCTCCATCTGCCCTTTAAACGCCCAAAGGCACATTCTACAACTATTCTGCAACTGCTCAACCTGTTATTAAAATGCTCCTTATCACTGTCAAGGTGACCGGTGTACGGTTTCATTAGCCAAGGGAGCAAGGGGTAAGCAAGATCCCCCAGGATCATTATGGGCATTTCCACACCCCCAATCTGAAGTTTTTGGTCAGGGAAGAAAATTCCCACCTGCATCTTAGAGAACAGCCGTGAGTTACAAAATACACGAGCGTCATGCACCTTCCCAGACCACCCCACATAGATGTCTGTGAAACGACCCCTGTGATCCACAAGCCCCTGCAGGACCATGGAAAAGTACCCCTTGCAGTTTATTTACTTAGTCGCTAGGTGTGCAGGCACTAATATGGGGATGTGCGTCCCATCAATGGTCCCCCGCAGTTTGGGAAGCCCATCGTGGCAAACTTCTCCACTATGTCCTGCACATTTCCCAAAGTCACTAGCCTTCATAGCAGAAGTCTATTTATGGCACTCCACACTTGATTCATGGCTATGCCCACTGTAGATTTACCGACTCCGAATTGATTCCCAACTGAGCGGCAACAGTCGGGGGTTGCCAGCTTTCAGAGAGTGATGGCGACTCTCTTCTCCAGCGCCAGAGCTTGTCTCAAGCGAGTGTTCACGCACTTCAGGGACAGTGCCAGCTCCGAGCGCAGTTCCAGGAAAGTTGCCTTTCACATACAAAAGCTTTGCAGCCACTGATCATCATCTGCATAACAATGCGGTCCCACCAGTCTGTGCTTGTTTCCCTGCACCAGAATCTGTGCTCCACGGACTGCAGATGACTTGTTACAGCCTGCAGCAATCGGGAATTGTTCTGCTTGATGTCTTCTAGCAGGGCAGCCTCGGTGGCATCGGTGTTGTCTCTGCTTTGACTTCTTGCTCTATTTCAAAAATAATCGATGATAAGCCACGATGTGTTTGTCACGCTCACAATTATAGTGCAGAGTTGAGCTGGCTCCATGTCTCTGCAGCAGTGGTGATCGCGGGGAGTAAAGAAACGGTGCGAAAACACTTTTTCTGTTTGTTTGGGGCAGGGAAAGAGTGGGCGAAGCAGCGTTGCATCCTGGGATGAAGACACTCGTCCCAACAGCCACCGTGGCTAGTTGCATTGTGGGATAGCTACGCACACTGCACTGCTTTCTAATTCGAATTAAGGCTGGTCAGTGTGAATGCAAGAGACCAGCCCAAACACCGTAGTGTGTACACTCTGCTGCGATTTCTAAAAATCGCCTGCTGAAAGTCGAATTAAACAAAGTCGACTTCCTGTGGCAGTGTAGACATAGCCTTAATCTTGTACCACTCAGCTGTCCATCTCTAAAAGGAAGATAATAGCACTTCCCTAGCTCACAGGGAATTTGTGAGGGAAAATACATTAGAGATTGAGGGCACTCAAATATTGTGGTATTGGGAGCCATATAAATTCCTTAGATTAGAGTATAGCAGCATTAACATCTCAACAGCACCTTTTATCCATTGATAATAATTTGTAAGCTTCATTTTTGCCACCTTAAATCGGCAAACTGCAGGAGTTTACTGTAGCCATCTTTGTATTTTATTAATCTGCATTGTTTGAGAGGATAATCACTGCTGAAAAGAAAACCCTCCATGGTCTCCCAATACCACTGGACTAGGTGGCTTCTACTTAAATAACATAGAGAAGGCACAAACAGCCTACACATGCTTTCCTTTTTCAAAAATATTGTCTTTGTGTTATATTTAATCCAGCCTCCCATCCCTGAGAACATCTGAAGTCATGTTGTTCCACTTTATGAATAAGAGGGTATCTAATAGAAACACTGAGGAACTAGGAAAAAGGAGGGGGGAAAGGCTTCTCTGCTTGACCATTAATTCTGAAAGTAGCCTTTTTAAATTATTATTTTCATTAATTTTCCAAATACAACAAATATACCAATATATCAGATTCATCATAATACACAAAGTAAATAAAGAGGGCTAGTATAAAGGGAGGGAAGGAGAAGCAATATATCTATCTTCATGGTCTACGTTAACCACAGACCTCTAAAAAGTCAGCCCAAATGCTTTGAATTTTTCAGGCATTCCCTTTCTGAGGAATGCTGGTGGTTTGTTAGTTGCGAGGTCAACAGCTATTTGGTGGGAATCAATGTTTCCATTTTTGCAGGATTATTTTTTTAGCGACCAATGTTGCACATTGGAACCATACTGCCTTGTTACCAGGTGACCTACAGGTATCAGAAATATACACAAGAATGAAACTTAAGGAGGAGGTCTCCAACTTACCATCCAATATCAAGTTGGTCCTTTGACCCACCCCATACCAGAAATTCTTGCTCCAGGAGCATTCCCAAAACATATGAACTAATGTAGCACTAAGGTAGTTAGATTTTGAAAAGAGGCCAGCATTTATTAGGCCTATTAACATTGGCCTAAGTGGGGACTGGTATATTCAGAAAAGTGCCTTCTGATGAATAAGCCATGCCTCAGATCTATAGTAGTTTTTTTAACATCAGA
The DNA here is from genome assembly GCF_026122565.2 of Emydura macquarii macquarii. Lineage (NCBI taxonomy): Eukaryota > Metazoa > Chordata > Testudines > Chelidae > Emydura > Emydura macquarii. The sequence continues at coordinate 22,313,057 of NW_027132559.1, forward strand.
TACAACTGTATTCCACTAGATCAGAAACATTTGCATATCCAAATCTCTATTCCAAGCAACTCTCAAATTATCAATCTTTGGCAAAGTTTTTTGGGCCAGAAAATAGTAATAGCATACTGCTGGCTGAGAAAATCCAGGATGTTCCCTCAAAAATAATAAAAGTTCTGTAGGTTCTGGAGTTCCCAATGCATCCAGTCCAAATACATTCATAAGTAAATGCTTTAACTGGAGAAATCTCCATGCTCCGGAGCAGGACAAGCCAAATTGTTGCTGAAGATCTACAAATGGTTTAAATTTATCATTGTCAATTAGCTGTGACACAGTCATAATTCCTCTGTCCATCCAATCCCTCCACATCAAGGTTTTACCACTGATTTTAAGGATAGGATTGCTCTAGGAGTGCCTTTGCATGGAAGAATAGATGGAAGCAGAACTTTTTAGACAAGTTTGACCAAGTTTGCCTCACAGCCATTATTGTGGGAGCCCTGGAATCATCAAATCTATAATAATTTGATCCCACAATGCCTGGAAGTGGAAGAGGGCATTCAAATTCTCATTCAACTGAACCCAAGGTGGGAGTCTTTAGGGTCATATCTAACAGCCACAAAGATGCCTGGCTTAACAAATAGGAGATCTGATAATTTTCCAAGTCAGGAAAACAAAATCCACCAAGAGATAGGGGAGCTGTAATTTGTTCAGAGCCTATCTCAGTTTCTTACCTGTGCCCCAAAGGAACGTTCTGAAAATACAGTATTATTGAATTTATTAAAACAAGTTTGAGGAATAGAAATAGGGAGACCCCTCTGATACACATAATTTTGGGAAAGACATTCATTTTCAGTATCTTAGTTTTACCCCACAAACTGAGGGTTAACAAACTCCATTTCCCCAAATCGTTAGCCACTTGGGCAATAATTAGTTCTATATTTGTCTTAGGGATGTCCTAAATATTTTTGGGAATCAGTATTCCTAAAAGTGTCATATAAGAGAACTGCCTTTGAAAGTCCCAATTCGAGAAAAGGCCTTTGTGGACATATTTTTAATGCCTAATATTTCTGATTTACCCTAATTAATTTTATATCCTTAGAGGAATCCAACCTTACTAATAATGATTAGAAGACTAGGAATGGTAACCTCAGGTTTAGATATAAATACAGGAGCATCATCCACATAGAGCATAATTTTGTGCTCTGTTTGGCCCACCCGGGCCATAAATCTGTTGATTTGCTTGGATGACAATGGCTAAAGGTTCTAGAGCTAAATCAAACAGAAGAGGAGACAGAGGGCAGCCCTGACTCATACCTTTCTGTAATGGAAATTGGGTGGAAATACCACCAGTAGTAACTACAATGGAATTCAGATTACAGTATAAAATCTTAATCCAAGCAATAAATTGGTTACCAAATCCAAATTTTGCTATGCGGTCAAAGGCCTTTCTAGCATCTAAAGAAATGACAGCTACAAGTCTTTTTTTATAATCTCTCCAAGTAGTAATAATATCAATCAGTTGACTCAAATGATCCAAGCCACACCTATTACCAAGGAAGCCTACCTCATGTGTGTGTGTAACATGTGAGATAATTTTGTCCTATCACAAAGCAAGAGCTTTAGCTAAACTCCTAGCATCATAATTGATTAAAGAAATTGACCTGTAATTACTACATAGTCCAAGGTCTTTCCCAGGTTTTGGATTAACTGAAATTACAGTTTCTCTTAGAGTAGGCAGGAGAGTTTGCTCATTCTTGGCCTCATTGAACATATTCAATAATTTAGGTGTTAAAGTTTGAGAATTTTTTTGTAAAATTCATTTGGGAATCCATCTGCACCTGGAGTCTTTCCAATCTTCATTTCTTTTATAACCTAAGTCAGTTTTGTGATTTCTAAAGGGGCATCTAAAAGTTCCTCTTGAGAGCCAGAGATCTGTGGCAGAGAAAATCCACTAAAAAAGTTATCTAGGGCATCTTTATTGATTACCTCATCAGCTAAATACAGATGTAATATTTCGATAAAACTGTTGAAATTGTTTATTAATATCAGACTATGTTGTTCCTAATATATTGCTACTATCATGAATTTTTTTTTCTTAAGTCAATAAAACAACAGCTTGCCAGTTCTCTCAGCAGATTCCCAGTAGTTTTGCTTCAAACTGAATAAAGCAAATTCAACCTTTTGGGACAGAAGTTTGTTGTTTTTATATCTTAGGCTTTGTTTACATTAGCACTTATGCAGGCAAAACTTTTGTTGCTCAAGGGTGTGAAACCCCCCTGAGCAAAGTAAGTTTTGCCGGCGTAAACATTTGTGTGGACAGCACTATGTTGGCAGGAGACACTCTCCCATTGACATACTCTGGCTACACAAGTGCTCTTATAGTGGCACAGCTGTACTGATACTGTAAGCTTTAAGTGTAGACTAGCCCTTAGATTGATGGGGATTCTGAGTTTCTCTTTGGAGTGGGTAGAAGAATATTCTACATTCAAGGTCTTAATATCCTTCTCAAGAGTATCAATTCCACTGTCTCTCCATTTCTTTCCATTTGTAAATGTGGTATAAGAGATGATATGGCCTCTGATGAAGGATTTACAGGCTTCCCAAAGTGTGGCAGCTGAGGAAGCAGTGAGGGCATTTGTTTTAAAAATAAATCCTAACTCCTGCTGGATACAGTTAACAAATAATGTATATTTAATTATACTTTATATATTACTAATCATATATTTAATCTCCACATGTTAGTTGAGGGTGCATACTGTAGCAGCAGAAAAGACATCTGTATAGAAGCATGGTCAGCTATAACAATAGTACCAATGCCACAGTCAGAGATAGAGTTGATCAAGTCTTGTGACACTAAAAAATAGACCAATCTTGAATAGGTTGAACGACCTGCAGGAAAAAAAACAATTTATAGCCTCTGGATGTAGGATTACCCAATCTCCATACATTTTGTATATCTAAATCTGCCATGCATGGGTGAAGTATCTGATGAGTATTAGTGGTTTTATACGGAGCTGGGGAAGATTTATTAAGGCCTGGGTCTAGAGTTTCATTAATGTCTCCAGCTAGAACAACAGGATGATGGCCCATGTCATCCAGTGTGACCCCTAGAGACTAGCAAAAATGATTATAGAACTGCCAATTTCAGCCTGGAGAACAGTAATCTGCCCTCACTGTTAGACCTGTTCTCAGAATATTGGCATTCAATTTTTTATGTATTAGTATAGCAACACCCCTCACTTTAGCATTAAGGCAACTAGGAACTGAGGCCTACCCAATCTCTATTCAGTTTACAAACTTCAAGTTCTGTTAGATGCTTATCCTCGAGCATAGCAATCCCAACATTATCTTTTTTTAGCACTGAGGTTTTTTTTCTTTTAATAGAGTTATTAAAACCCTTTATATTCCAAGAGAGACACTTAATTATTGGAATCATCCTTGTTAAAATATACTTGATAAAATATAAAGTTGCTTCATGAATAAATGAGAAATTGCAAATTTTCCTGAGTAACATACAGTTCTTGCATATCCAAGCAGCAAACGTTATATAATCCAGGGGTAGGATATTGCTACCCAGTATATATTTCACAGGAGTGGGAAGGAAATTCCCAGCATGGGAGGGTAACAGTTGCAGGACAGATAGAAGAGTTAAAGAAGTGAAAAAATAAAACAGGAGATAGTGAAGAGAGAAATACACATTTAGTGCCATACAATCCAAAGAAAGAATCTGTTTAAACAGTCTAAAAATACACATTGACACCCACATCAGGTAGCTGGATCTGGTGTAATTTGGAGATCCTCACACCCCTGACCCCAAACATTATAACTATAGTAAACACCTATTACCAATAGAATCATCATATATTAGTCCATAAGGAAGCACCATCTAATAAAGCAATGATAATATATGTGTGCGTGTATATGTGTGTGTGTGTGTGTGTATATATATATATATATATATATATAAAACCTAATCAAATGATAGATTTTACTCCGATGCTCCTTTTCCATGAGTTAAGGCAATAGGAAGTAAATTGAAAATAACCCTTAACCCTTCAGCCGCAATAAGAGAGAAAAAAAAAAAAAAGAAAAGAAAAGGAACTAATGTATCAATATCAACTAGCATTCATCAGCTTGTTTAGAGCAGCCATATCAGATCTCAGATAGCAAGACAGCAATTCCGTACAGTTGGATCATTCCATAGATGTCTCCTCTTGCAAGAGAGGAGTTTGCAGATTATTGAGATATTTTCTGCCTCCTGAGAAGAATTGAATGATACTACCTTCTCACCATTCTTAATACGGAATGTTGCTGAGAATTTAATAAAATACTTCAAGACCATCTTCCTGGCCAATTGCTTCACTTGCTTAAAAGCTGCCCTCATTGCAACCATATCATGGGGCTAATCTTGAAAGAGCAGTATTTTAACTGCTGGTTCTCCCCATAACAGCTCCTTTTTCTTCTCTGGATTTTTGCAATATAAGCTCTTTAAGAACTTCACAATCAATGCTCTAGGCGACCTCTTGGAGCTGGCTTGGGGGCAAGGGCCAGGTGTGCCCATTCAATATCAAAACAAAAATCTACTGGCAGATCCAACAACTTAGTTAATTACCAGTTAAGGACAAATTCAGAGGGTTTACCTTTCTATATTCCCTCAGGGACACCCACAATCCTGATGCTACATTGTCTTGAGTAGCCTTCTAGATCAATTAGCTTGATCTTAACAGTCTTAATATCATAACCTGTTCTTCATAACATGTAATTTGTTCTCTTTGAGATCAACTTCAACTTCAGAAATTCTATGTTCTCCTTCACCACCTATCTGGATACAGCTTGTAGTGCACTCTCAATCGTAGCCATGGTGGTCTATAGAGTGGAAACCGTAGATTTAATTTCAACAGTATTTACGGTCATCAGCTGAGTTCCATAAGGCACCATTTTGTTTGTATAAGAGGGGGAGATAGTTTTCCTCTGTTTTTTTGGTTTTTTTGGGGGAGGAGGGGTATTTTCAGATTTGAAGAGGAAGATGCAGAGCTAAAGGGCATCTTGGGGGTTTAAGTAGTCTGGCACAATATTTCTTGGGGTTGGATTGTGGGTTTTAGGGTACAATGTTTGGGGATTCCCCGAGGGCTGTTTTAGATGTCAAGCAACCTGCTTCCACCTCCCAGAAAACTTTGGTGCCTGAAAGTAGTTTTCAGAAGTCATGGTCAAGTGGAGAAGCCTCATTTTCCTCTCTTTCTCTCTAATTCCCCAGTTTTTGTACTAGAGATCACTCCCATTCATAACAAGACTCAGAGGACAACAACAAGACTCAGTAAAAACTCTTAGCAGGCAACGAATCCAGCTAATGTGCATATTAAATGCCTAATATGCAAAAACAAAACAAAAACCCAACCTTTTTCATATCTGAGGTGAAAACGACCCATTATTTTTCAACATGGGGGTAAATATCTCATTCTTTAAATCTGCATCACATGATGGCTTGATAACATTGAATGGAGGAGTCACTCTTCCTACATTCAGCTGTAGCCTCCCTAGTGGTCATATGCACCTGCTCTGCTCACTTTGTCTCCAACATGGGCCTGGCATGGACAGCTAGTTTTCTTTCCATGATGGACCATGATGAACTGCCTCTTCTCCATTACATAGTTGTCTGGACAACCTCCATCCATAGCACTACCCTGGTTCTGGAGCCACAACAAGAGACCCATCCATATTGAGGTACTTATTTCCACAGGATTCAACTGTCCAGTGAAGATATTTTTTGCATGGCTGGAGGCTGCAGGTGTCCCTAAACCTCCAACTGCCAGAAACTGAAATTGGATGACAGGGAATGGATTACTCGAAATTGCCCTGTTCTGTTCATTCCATCGGAAACATCTGGCACTGTCCACTGTCAGAAGACAGGCTATTGGCCTAGATGGACCATTGGTCTAATCCAGTATGACCGTTCTTATGTTTTTAACTTCATCCACAAACACCAATTCAAGTGCTATCTCTATGCTGAAAACTTACAGACCCACTTTCCTACTTCAGACCTGTCTCTTTCTGTCCAAATTAAAAATCTCAGCCTGTCTCACTGACATTTCCTTGTGGATGCCCAGTCATCAGATCAAGCTTAACATGGCTAAACCAGAGCTCTTAATCTTCCCCCCCAAGCCTCCTCACCACCTCTTTTCTCAATCACCACCTCAGGCCCACCATCTCTGACTCAGAGCTCTCTCAAGGTTATGTCTACATCTTGCAGATTCTTTCTGCATAACTTCTCTGAGACATGGCTTCTCCTGTCCCTCCATGATGCTAAAACTCTCATCCAGGCCTTCAACATCTTGTGTCTCAATTCCTACAACATCCTTTTCTCTGCTTTGACAAATGCAACCACAAAAGTCATTTTCCTAGCCCATCACTTTGAATGTGTCACCCCTTTCTTCACATTCCTCCACTGGCTCCCCTTTCTCTGTTACATTAAACAAACTGTTTGTCTTCACTTTCAAGGCCTTTCACAGACTATCCCCATCTTACCTATCATATCTTATTCAGTATTAAAATGTTGATTCCTGCTTCCAATCAGGCCATGATTCCAGCCTCCATCATCTACTTCTTAAACTGTCAAACAATCACCTTAGTGCTTTGCCATGATGCCTACAAAATATTAACACCTGCTATGTTGCTGGTATTCTGAGACTACTCCCTGTCATGTTGACCACTGCTGTTTCATTGTTTCCCCTATCTATCTTTTTGTATCCATCTGTAGTCTCGTCTTCTACTTAGTCCCTACCCCCTAGAATTTACAATCTATCCTTTTGTTCTGTGTTTGTATAGCACCTAGCACAATGGGGTCCTGGTCTATGACTAGGGCTCCTAGCCACTCCTGTAATAAATAATAATAATCATGGTTGCTGTGCTTTATTAGTACCCATCAGTACCTTGATACATAGAAGATGTGAGTCTGTTATAGGCATGGCTCTTTAGTTCAAGTTGTAGAAACTCACGTTTTTGGCTCTGGAGGTCTTTGGTTCAATCCCAATAACCACCAAGAAAGCACTGTCACATCAGGAATCTCCTAGAAGCTAAACTGATGTGAGTATTTCCTTTACTCTATTCATCTGGGCTTTCTTACTAATGGAACAGTCTGCCATCCACCAAGGCTCATTTGCTGGTGGATTCTCTGTACCTTAAAATCTTTAAACCATGATTTGAGGAATTTGTTAAATCCTTGGAAAGTACTTGTATTCAGAAAGAAATCAGCACGGAACACAGAGAGATGCAAACCCATGAAAAGTCTTTATTGAATTACACTAAAACCAGCCAGGATTGGCTGAGGTATCCCCATATAGACTTGGTCTACACTTATCTCCACGATTCGGAGGCAGTCGACGGGAGTTACACAAAGCATGCAAAGAACTTGCGTAACTCCTGTCTACTTCTGTGATTCTCTTCTGCGCGCCGTCTTCACTGCACTGCGCAGCGCTACACCACTTGTGGAGGTGGATTAATAACGTCGACTTCTGGATTGACTGAGCGGGTCTTCACTGACCACTCAGTCGATCCAGATAAGTCGATCTGACGGTGGCGACTTTGCCACCATCAGTGTAGACATAGCCATAGTCTAACTCTATTGCTATGGCAACAAGCTACGCTCTGTTGCTACGGCAACATAGGCAATAAGGCAAGACACAGAATACGTAATATATTCCTCCCCCTTTAATGAAAACACCCATTTAACAGAACAATCAGTAAACTAGGGAATGAGGGTAGACTGCCTCAGTTGCCAGCTAAACCCCCGAGATTATTCTACCCCATAACGTGGGTTTGCCCTAGCTAAAGATCCAGCCATTGAGGAAGCCTTCTCTCTCTAAGTGGGTTACAGCGGATTTCTGGTATTCTTGCATCGGAAAGTGTTATTCGTGCGGGTCTAACAATGGGCTCAGGACTTGTAGCTCTAACAAGTGAGGATGTTGTATCTCCTCGAACAGGGAAGGGGCCTGTATCCACTGCAGAAGTGGACGGAAAAGGGGAGTCAGGCACGAACGATTCTTGACTAAATGATATATGACCTGTAATGGTGAGGTCAGGGAGTTCAACTGGAGATATGTCCTTGGGACATGTATGACCTGGCAACAACTGAGCTACATGCCACCACTAGGTGAGATCATCTGCAGTCTGGACAGTGTAGGAAACAGGTCCTGTTTAGGCGATGACAGTAGCTGGGATGCATTTAGCTCCAGAAGCATAGTTCTGAGCTAGGACAGGCTGTCCAGGACTAAAGATTCCGTCTTTTGCTCTGTGTGCACGTCTGATGACTTGGTTTTGCCGTTGACTTTGCACAGCTTGTCATGCTTTGGCAGGTTTCAGCAGATCAAAGCAAGTGCGCAGCTGTTGTCCCATCATTAGAAAGGCCGGGACGCTTTGGTTGTAGAATGAGGTGTAGTATGAAGATAGTAAGGTGTCCAGATGCTTTCGAATGGACGAATGTCTCCTTGCAGATCTTAAAGCTTGTTTCATGGTCTGTACAAACCTTTCAGCTAATCCATTGGTGGATGGATGATATGGTGCTGAAGTGATGTGATGTATCTCATTTGCTTTCATAAAATTTTCAAAATCCTGAGAAATGAACTGCATCCATTGTTGCTCACAAGTTGTTCTGGCAGAACAAAACGACTAAAGATTTCACGCAGTTTCTGGATAGTACTTTCAGCAGTAGTGGACGGCATTACAGAAACTTCTGGCCATTTAGAGTGGGTGTCTACAACAAAGAGGAACATGCTTCCTTCAAATGGGCCAGCAAAATCAACATGAATATGCTGCCACAGGATTTCAGGCCCATTCCATGGGTGTAGGGGCACCAACTGAGGCCCATTCCTTACACTCTGACATGAAGTACAAGCTCTTGCCTTCTTTTCAATGGCACTGTCCAGATCAGGTCACCAAAAGTAGATTCATGCAATTTCTTTCATGCACACTATTCTACAGTGACCTGAATGTAGCTGTTCTAACATCTGTGATCCCAGTAGTGGTGGAATAATGATGCGCATCCCCCACAACAAGTAACCAGAATGAACTGATAACTCCATCCTCCTGGACATGTAGGGAAGGAGGTCGAGTGAGACCTGAGAGTCCCGTAAAGATGTTCCATGCATCACTAGGTCCATAACTTGGGACAGTACTGAATCAACATGAGTTGCCTTCTTTACTTGAATGGTAGTGATGAGTGTTTTCTCTACCTGTTCAAAGTAGAAAATTTCTTTCCAGCCAATATCTTGATGTTTAACTGGTAAAGGCAACCTTGAGAGACCATCTGTGTTGCAGTGCAGAGTGGATTTCTGATATATGATCTCTTATGTGTGCACAGAAAGCAACAATGCCCATTGTTGCATATGACTAGCAGCCAATGGTGGAATGTCTGTGCGTGATCCAAAAATTGATATTAGATGTCAATGGTCGGTGAGAAGTGTGAACTTCCATTCATACAGGTACTGGTGAAATTTCTGAATTCCAAAAACAATTCCCAGTGCTTCATGTTCGATTTGGGCATAGTTAGTTTCTGCTTTGCTTAAGGTGTGTGAGGCAAAAGCAATGGGTCTCTCCTCTCCCGAAGGCATAATGTATGACACGACTGCTCACACTCCATAAGGGGAGGCATCTCAGGCCAACTGTAGAGGTAAAGATGGATCAAAATGTGTCAGAACCTCTGAATTTAGCAATGTGCATTTAGCTTTGTTAAATGCAACATCACAGGCTTCAGTCCACTTCCAGACCTTTTTCTGGCCAAGAAGTTCATGAAGTGGTTTTAATAGTGTTGCTAACTGTGGAATAAACTTTCCATAATAGTTCAATAGCCCTAAAAAGAGTGAAGTTGGCTTATGTTTTGAGGTGGAGCTTCCACAACAGTCTTAACTTTTGCAGTAGCCTTACGAAGGCCAGTAGCATCTATGATATGTCCCAAATATTCAACAGAGGGCTGGAAGAATTCATATTTGTCTTTGCGGACTCGTAGGGCATACTCTTCCAGTCTTTGTAGGGCAGCCTCCAAGTTCTTAAGGTGATCCTCCTCATTCTTGCCAGTGACCAGGATGTTGTCAAGATAGCACTGGACTCCTGGCAAGCCACTCAAGATCTGGTCCATACCCTCTGGTACAAAGCTGGAGCAGACATTATTTCGAAGGGCATGCAACAGTATAGATAAAGCCCTTTATGTGTCACGATAGTCAACAGCTCTTGGGACTTCTCATCGACATGCATCTGTAAATATGCCTGACTCAGATCAATCTTGCTGAACTTTTGGCCACCAGTCAAGCCAGCGAAGAGGTCATCGATGCAGGGAAAAGGGTATTGCTCTGCACACAACACTGGGTTAACAGTGACCTTAAAATCCCCACAAATCCGAATGGAGCCATCTTTCTTCTATACTGGAACGATTGGGATTGCCCATTGGCTGTGGGGAACTGGTACTAGGACTCCATTTTTGACCAGGCACTCCAGGTCCACTTCAACTTTTGACCTGATGGCATATGGCACAGTTCTGGCTTTCAGACATTTTGATTGGCTGTCAGGCTCAATGTTCAGTTTCACAGTGATTCCCTTCATACTTCCCAAGTCCTCTCCAAAAACAGCAGCATGTTTCATTAAATACAGCTGTCAGACCAGTTTCTTCTTTAACCATCCTGTGCACTTCTGCCCAGTTCAGCTTGATCTTCCTAAGCCATGACCTTCCCATTAAGGCTGGGTAATTGCCTTCCACCACAAACAGTGGCAATTTAGCAGTCTGTCCATTGAGCTCCATCTTAACATCAGTAGTGCCCAACATGGATACAGCTTCTCCAGTGTATATCTTCAGAACAGTTTTTGTCGGCTTAAGTGGGAGATGCTTTAGTTTCTCCTTATACACAGTGTCTGAGACCATCGAAACTGCTATGCCGGTGTCCAGTTCCATGCATACAGGCTTACCTTCCAACAGTGGGATTACCCAGTATTCATGTGAGCCAACTGCCATGGACAAGTCATGGAGTGGCACTTCTTCTGACTGGGTGCCACTTTGATCATCCTGAGTCTGCTCTACTGCATGCAAATTTTCCCTTTTTGTCCGCCAGATAGCAGTATTCTTTTTCTCCGGTTTGCCTGTTCTGTTTGACTTCTTTCTTTTGTTCGCAGGCACACTCACTGTGTCCCTTTTTCCCACATTGTCAACACACTAGGTCTTTACACCAGCATTCTGATGCATGGTGACCCGGCTTTCCACAGCGGTATCATTCCTGGCTCCACTGTCTTGTGGATAGGTTCTTGTGACACCTTATGCACTCTGGTCGATGCACTGAGCTGTTGGGCTTCCTTTATGGCCAGCTCCATAGAGATTGCAATTTCAATGGCCTTCTGCCAGGTGACCTGGGCTTCTGTCAATAGGCACTTCTGTATTGCCACATTGTGCAGACCACACACTAACCTATCATGTAGGGTGTCATTTAACACATCACTAAATTCACAGTGCTCAGCAAGCTTCTTCAGAGCTGCTACAAATTGCATAATTGTTTCATCTTCTTCTTGATTCCTTTTGTGGAACCTAAATCCCTCTGCAATTACCAGCGGTTCTGGAGAAAAACGTGCCTCCAGATTTTCACAATGTCACTGTAAGATTTTGTCTCTGGCATATCAGGGTGCAGTAAGCTGCGCAATAAAGTATAGGTTTTAGCTCCTACAACACTTAAGAAAATGGGCACCTTCTTTGCATCTGTAATTTCATTTGCAATAACAAAAAGCTGAAAACACTCAGTATATGAGTTCCATTTCTCTAGAGTTTCATCAAAAGGTCCCAGGGGCAACATAAGTGTAGCAATTGCTGTCCCTTTTTTTCCCCCTCTCTTTCATTCATGTGTGTTGGGGTCATTCACACACAATTGCTGGTGATTTCCATTCACTAGCTCTGTTTTTGTTTCTTCCCTGTTCCCCGTCTGTCCGCCTCACTTCGGTCAGAACAAAGCAGAGCCTGTTTTAGTTTCAGTTTGAACCTTCAGTGTATACAGCCCAACCCCCAAAACAGCAAAAAGGTTTTTTTCTTACATTGACTTTTACTTTTTTGCTGGTGCAGCCCAGGTCGATCCCCTCCGTCGCCACTTTTGTTATGTTAAATCCTTGGAAAGTACTTGAATTCAGAGAGAAATCAGCATGGAAAACAGAGAAATGCAAACCCATGAAAAGTCTTTACTGAACTACACTAAAACAAGGCAGGACTGGCTAAACTATCCCCTAATAGTCTAACTCTATTGCTTGATAGAGCTAGTCATCAGAAAAAAAACTGTTTGCTACGCACAGATGTGTTATTATTCCCATCAATCAGACAGAACTGCCTGTTCTTAAAATAAAATTAAACCGGTGTTTTCCCACTTTGCTCTGTTGTCTGTGACTCTCACAACAGGATTTTTCACAGGATTCCATCATGGAATCACATCTTCTCTCAAAACACAGATTAAGAAACCTCTGAAGATCAACCTCTTGAACTGAATTATCACAAATGTTCTTACATTTATTACGACTTGGAAACCAGGAGGATATCAAAACCTGCTATCGCAAATCAGATTCTATTCCTCTAGTCAGGGATCTATCCAGGCTTATTTCACTAATTTTATTAATAGGGTGTCATACACAGTAGGCCAAAAGTCTGAAACTGATTAGACTACATGTGCACAAGGTAGATGCTGTTTAAAAATAAGAGTTTTCACAACCATTTTTTTTGTTATGGTTACCAACATAAAGTGGCCCCTTAACAGACGTGAATTGAGGGATCATGGCTTTACAGCTCTAATTATAACTCTGTTTCGATTACTGCAGTCTCAGTACTACTTTGTTGTTAATCCAGAATTTCGGAGGTACTCCCAAGAATATCATCAACTGCATTCTTTTGTAGGAAATGCTCATTTGTATGAATGCCAAACAGATTTGGGGAGCACCTTGCAACAATTAGAAATGGCATTTGTTCCAAACCTATTGTTGTTCCCTGTTTCACATAATGAAGACTTCCATGGTCTCTGTCTGTGTTGAACTCCAGTAATAAATACAGGGCATCCATCAAAGAACAGTTGACACCATATATATTTGTTTGGAATCCCAGTGTTTCCTCAATAAATAAACATCTTTCCCACAGATTTCTCTTTTAGTTTTCACAGCTCTATTCTCTCTCATGCTTGCTTTTTTTCCTACTTTTTTCCATATTTGCCCCATTTTCCATTAAAGTTCTTCACTATCCCCCCTCCCAAAACCCTATGATGAACACTTCTCCATTCTAATCTTCTTAGCTGTCTAAAATTATCCCCTATTTCAAAACACAGTTTCTTACTTTTGATCTCTTAATTCATATCTTAACTGAGGTCCCTTTGTTCTTCTTGTATACAGCCTGAATAATTTTTTATCTTGTGCTATTCAAAAACACTTTTCTCATCCACTTGTTTCTGTGCTGTACTCATATATTTTTATCTTTCCTTACACTATATGCATGCTTCTCAATGACACATTGTCTTTTCCAAATACCGATACTCCTCCAAGTTCCCCAGGCAAAAGGAAACTTCAATCACAGTGAAAAAACCACTTCTAATCCCCCTATTTCCCCTTTTTGTGGGGTGAATGACCCAAAGCACCCCTGTATTCACATCTGACACACTACTGTAATAATCTTTGTACAAAATATGCTTGTGAGGTATCATCTGAAAACTAACTTGCTTGTCAATAATATCATGAGGAAATGTATGTAGCACCATTATCTGGAAAGTTATGAATTCTCCCTGTATGATGTTACTTGTTCAAAACCAGATAGCCATGCCTAGGAAAACATTGTTCAAAGGGTCTATCCTAAACAAAGGAATTTACATTTAAGCAAACAGGGTCATCAAGACAGCAAGGGGGTGGAGATGGCAGGGAACAGAACAACTTGCATTTCAGCAAACACAAGTGGGGGAAAAAAGAGCACGGAGCCTCCTTCACCACAACTCCATGTTGCCTTTCTCACTACTTGAATAGACTTCGCTTGGAGGGGTAATCTTCAGAAGAATGCATTTAATAAAAGAAAGGGGCAGAAAAGCCCAAGTTCTCTCTTTCACCTAAGAAGACAAAGGCATCAGCACTTTTGGGCCTCTGGAAGAAATCCTAACAGAGGAAATGGTCAGCCACCTTCTTGCTGGAAGACTGTGGGTGTGAAAGGCCATTTTGAACAAAGCCTTGAACTAAAACGTGCTAGATTAAGTTTTAGACTTAAGATGCATGTTTTCATTTTTATTTGCTTGTACCCAGTTCAAACTTTCTTTTATACCTGAATTCACTTACAATTCTATCTTCTTTTTTTAATAAACTTGTTTTACTATAAACCAGCCATACTGTGTTTGTACTAAAGTGAATGCTAGCTCCAGTTAATGTGGCAAATTGGTGTGTTCTGTTTCCTTAAAGGAGCAAACAAGCCATACTAGTTCTCTGAACTGCCCAGAAGAGAGCAAAACATTGCAAAGCACATGATTTTGCAAAAATTTAGGACTGGGAGTGTGTTGGGGGTCACCTGCAAGTAGTAACCAAATATGGAGGAAGCTACAATGGGGGCTCTGGGGTTGTAGACAGGCTGCTTGAGTCCAATCTGCTGACCCAGGGCTGCCTCGCACACAGACACTCACGGTGTGACCTGAATGCTGGTAGGCTGGTTGTGGGTAGCCCAGATAGGAACTACAACGGCAAAGCATTTTGATGCACCCAAGATTACAGGGCAGACAGGGAACACAACCCCTCACTGATCTGGATTGCACTTCAGAACGTGACTGGGGGAAGGAGGGTTGTGACATTTGTTGTAGATTCAGCTAATTTCATTTTTGATTTTGCAGAAGCTACAATTTTGCATCTCATCCTTCTCTGAGAAAGTCTGGTTCTCCATATGCCGCTCAAAGGGGTTGAGAGATCTGGACTCACTTGCCACTTACTCAACAAACAAAGACAACTTCTCCTGAGCTAAACAATTTTATTTCCCAAGCCAGTGTAATTCCAAGGACCAGACAAGAGAAATAGAAAACACACAAAGGGCACCAAATTTGCTATGATTCTAAAAGACTCAATATTTCAACGTTGCTAAAAAGACACTGAGAACATAATAGGAGCTTTGTGTATTTGATTTCCATATTTTGTGATCATCTCTTTTTAGCCAGTTTCATCCTATGCTATTTGGAAAACAGACAGGGGTGTGAAAGCACTGTTTTTAATGGAAATGACACTAACTTAGGCTTTCTTTCTTAAAATGAAAGAGGACATGGCCAGTCTTTCCCACAATACAGTATAAGAGAAGGGACACAGAGCTGTCCAATGCATAGCAAAGTAGGAGGAGTGATGAGGTAGTTACCAAACAGAGATGGGTACTGTGGAACTCATAGAAACCTGAAGAAGCCTGCTAGGAAAACAAACAAATGTGGCACTTTGAGAAAAATCACATTATCTCTCTGACAGACCTAGATATGGTGGTTTCATAGCATATAATCACAGTCACCATACATGGCTCATCATGGATCTTGGCAATTAACTTGCAAAACATACAGCAAGACTCTGAAAATCAAACTTTTAATTAGTTTAAAAGCTTAGACACACACACACACAATTTTCCAATATTTTGTTAGCTTTCTATGGACGTGTTCATGTTTCACTGTATGTTGCTTAAATGTGCTGAAAAAAAGCAGCAGAAGCACAGGGTGTGTAATAACACTGTTCAATCACCTGATTGATCAGATCCTCTAGCCAACAGACCAGTGTCTGCAACTTCTCTTTCCATCACTCTTTCACGACTTCTATCTTTCTTTGGTATGCCTGCTGTCTTCCTCATGTTGAGAACGCATGCCAATCATCTATATGCTTCACACCTTTACAATCCCATTATTTGCTAGTGGAGTCACAGTGACAAATGTCTAACTGAATCCCCATTGTGTCATTTCCAATGTAAGCTCCTACGGGAAGGGGCCATGTCTTACTGTGTCTGCAAAGAGCCATTCACAACTGTGGTGTCATATAAATAACAATGGCCCTGATCCTGCGAACACTTACAGGCATGCTTAACTTTATGTACACAGAATGTAATGGGACTATTTAGTGCATAGAGTTAAGCAAATGCAGAAGTGTTTGCACCCTTATGCCTGTTTGTTATTCATCAAGTAATGCTATGCATCATTTAGCATTATGTCAGAAAGCATGAAGGAAGGAGAATCAATAGCTTGCAAATTAAAAAAAAAACAAAACAAAAAAACCAAAAAAAAACCACTCGTCTCAGTGGCTCAGTCTGTGTTTATGATAAGCCAAACTTTATAGAAGTAACAATAACAAGTAGGAGTGAGGGTCTATCATTCTACTAAAATGTGTAACACTAGTGTTTACGGTGGCTTCTTCCCGTTTAGCAAAAATAGCAAAGAAATGACTAGGTTATATTAAAAGGTGAGTTTATGCAATGCACTTGGTTAAGTCATACCTACAGTATATTATTGCCTTCAGCTCTGGCAACTCCTTTGCTGAGCTCTACAAAAATGCTGGTAATGATGTAGAGAAGAGAATCAGCAATAACTCTAAGATCAAGTCAGGAATCTCTCATAACCTTTGGCTTTCCATACATGATAAATATTGCTACAATTTCCTCCTTCTTACATGTTTCATAGAAAATTCTGATGCTTATGTTAAGGCAGCTTGTATCAAATACTTGACTGATTTCTTCTGTTTGGCCATGTGAGAATGGAACTCAGTTAATACAGCAGATTTCACCTCCCCAAGGTGTATTCACCATTATTGTTCTTATATTAAATACACGGTTAAAGATATGATCACTATTAGCCCCTTCCCTCTCTCCACACACAATATAGACACTCACAAAGGATGAAGTGGCGTATCTAAAATTAGAAACATGTCACAGGGGTGTTTCAAACACTGAGCCCAATCTTGAGAAGTGCTGAGTGCCTTCTGCAAGGTGTTGAGGCACCCTCAAATCTCATCGTCTTGAACAGGAACACAAGACAATGGGATGTGAGGGTGCTCAGAACCTCACAGGATTTGGCTGAATAGTTGATCTAGAAACAACAGCAAAACGGAGAAACCTTATGAAAGGGAATTTATAATGCAAAAGAGCATTATAGAGCGTTGAACTATAAAGTGCAATCTGTTTACATGTAGCACATGGGAGTGTATTTTGCGGAGATTTCACGTGCCTCTTGTTTATTCTCAGGTTCAAGTTGTCATTCCTGGCAACTATGACAATTTTTCAGTGGCTGGTGTTAAGGTAAACCTGCCCTAAATTATAGTGATCTGTCTTGACCCATAGAAAAAACAATGACAGTTTATATTAGGACTGAGCCTTAAATCACCCCATTATGTTCCACTATTTCACCTTATATGGTATGTGAGATCAACACCTATTCCCAAACTATTCCAAGATGCAAAATGTGAATACAATAGATGTTAGAAAATGAAGGGAAAAAATCTTCTAAACAAATCTTGTGGAACTAATGAGACATTTGTTAAACCTCAGCAGTTAGTCACCTTGCTTTTGGTCCATTCCACTTTTCATCCTTTTTTCTCTCCATTTCTATTTAGAGGGCAGGATCTTTGTCTACATATCTATCTGTATATCAACTGATATTCTCTGTATGCTATGTAAATGATAATGAATTAAATAAAAAGTGATAATAATTATATTGATGATGATGTGCCTTAAGAAAGAAGTCTGGTATTTAACTCTAAATTTCTTTCAATCATTTTTTTAACATTATTCAGTTTTGTAAGTTGTTATTTAATCTTCTATGTATGGCTTTTACGATACACATTTGGTTTAAAAAAAGGCAGAAGGGAAGTGGCACTGCTGTACCATGAGATATGAAGCTTCTTTAGAAAAGACATCAGGTCAATGGAGTCATTATGACTTAGACAAGATTTCTTTCCACAGGATGCATGTTACTTTGTCTTTAAGGCAAGCCAGGCTCAGCCTCACCTGTGAGCAGAGAGCTATCCCCTAGGTGAGGGTGATGGAGACAATTATAATGGCTAACCCCAGCTGTAAGGGATCAGAGAGAGAGAAACTACTAAAACTGAGCTGTGAACTTGATCTGGGGAGGAGAAAGTTTTCTTTAGGAAGGGCCTCAAGAAGCCAGACTGGAAGAGGCTCACAGAGCTCGAGCTTTGAGATGGAGCCTGCAAGGAACAAGGAGGTCACTTATGTAAACTTCTGGAGTCCCTGGGGAAGGAGGCAGGGGGAACCTGTTAGGTAAGAAATAGCTTAGGAGAGCCAGGCCACACAGCGCCCAGATAGGGTACATCTACACTTTGAGTGGGGGTGTGATTCCCAGCTTCAGTAGACATACTTGTGCTAGCTCTCATTGAATTAGCATGCTAAAAATAGAATGAAGTTGCAGCAGTGTCTCTGCAGCTGCCCATGCTACTGTGACTATACTGCTCTTTATACTTGCGCTCGCTTGATGAGAGCTAGTGCAAGTGTGTACGTGAGCAGGGGATTCACATCCCTAGCCTATAGTAAAGATGTAGCCATAGAAATGGTTAGGCCCTGGAACACTCGGGGGAGAAACAGATCACTGCAGAGGTGAGAAAGTAGTTGACAGGTGGCAGAAGAGGTGAAGTTCGCTGCATTGCTGTGTCCAGGCATGAAGGGGCACCCTAGAGTTGAGGGTGTGCTCTTATCAATGCACTGTAGTTGCTTGATCAACTTGGCTACCTTGATTGTTTCAATGGTTGTTTGGATTAAAAAAACAAGCACACTATATTGAAGTCTCCTAAATTTAATGCTCTCAGATATGCTGAAAAAAGTTTCTGAACTCTATATAGTTACAGCTCAACACACCTGATCCAAAGAATGATTGTGAAATGCTGTAAATGTCTATGGCGTGGTCTACACTTACCCAGTGATTCGGTGGCAGTCAACAGGAGTTACGCAAGCTTCGCAGAGTAGCTTTCGTAACTCCTGTCGACTGCTGTGCTTCTCTTCTGCACGGTGTCTTCACTGCACTGCCCCAAGAGGAACCACATTCCTGTCGACGCAGCGCTACGTCACTTGGGGATGTGGACTAACAGCGTTGACTTTTGGATCGATTGAGCGGGTCTTCATTTCAATTTGATCTGACGGCGGCAACTTTGCCACCGTCAGTGTAGATGTACCCTATGAAACTTCATCAGTATGTAAAATACATGGGGTGAAATCTTGCCCCACTAAAATCAATGGGAGTTTTGCCATTGACTTCAATAGAGCCAAGATTTCATCCCAGAATCCTGCCCCAAGGAGCATACAATCCAAATCACCTGGAATACAATAGCTATGTAAAACACACATGTACACACACAGACACTTATCTAACAGCATAAGGTGCTGTAAAAAGATATGTAGAAATTCTGATTGATTACTGTTCTTTAATATAGGTATTCACCTTTAAAAGTGCAGAATAAAAACACCGGTCCCAATGTTTGTATAGGAGGAATTGAAAACTTCTGTAGAGTCTGAGCTCTCACTAAAATAATTACACTTCCAGCGCTTTATAACATTATAAAGGTGAATTGCTATAGCGCTGTCTTCCTGAGCCTGTAGAAAAAACATGCCCAAGCATCTGTTGCTGCTCACTAGTCCTAAGCATCACCAGATTGAAACTGAGAGAACTCTGGTCAGTTTCATGGCTGTTACTTAAACCCCTGGCTGCTGGGATATTCACAGTAATAACGTCAGTTTCATTCTACTGCTGTTTGGGAAAGAGGGAGAAGTAATATAGGAAAAAGTCAATGGTGTGGAGGTGGCTGGGCAACTGGCAGGCTCAGGTTATGAGTACTACACTTTCAAAAGATGAAAAGGTAAATTCTTCACATAAGGTTCTTTCCCCCAGATCACAATCTGATGTACTATAAGGCTTTATACAGTCTCTAGGCAACTCATAGGAAATTGCCTACAGTTGCCTACAGCTGATCAGCTCCAAAAATAGAGTGAAACTGATCCCACAGGATGGACTGGATTGGCTGAAAAAATAGGAAAAAAACCAAAACTTTATTTCCTTTGAAAGGTTATGAATAAAAAAAATCCCCAGACTGTAAAGCAATGAAATCTATGTCCATTCCAAATGTTTTGTTTTCCCACCTGGTAATAAGAGCTGACAATGCAATTGTTAACAAAATTAGTGCTTTGTTCCAAATCTGCCACTATAAATAGGCCTGTTATAAAAAACAGGTTCACTGCCTACTACTGTTTTAAAGGCTTAAGAAGCTACTAAAGGCCAAGTTTGTTGTAATAAAGAGAACCCAAAAATGCAGTGGCTAGATAACTTCTTATCACACCAAACTGAAAAATATGTATAAGCCTGATTTGTAACATACATTTGTAATGTTAAAATCCCACAAACGATTCTATGGGGAAAGCACATATTTAGGTGGAAACAGCTGTTTTTGTCAGGTATAATCCTTTTCTTTTTACTAGAAAATACAGACAAATGCAAACAACAATACTCCTTTGCTAGTGGGTGAAATAAGTCTTTTCACAAACACGTTGTATTTTCTTCAAAGACAGATCACACTTTTACCCCAAGTCACACTGAAGCACCAAAAATGTCAGCTGTACTGAAAAATGTTAGCTATCTCGCAGAGAATTAGTCTTGAATTTACTAACTTAACCTTCATACCAGTTGTAATCAGTAAAGCAATTTAAAATCACCCTGATGAAAATATTTCAATCTTTTGAACCAACTGTGTTTTTTATCTTTTCCACCCAGCAAAACAAAACATTTGCATGGTTTACTAAATAAAAGCAACAATGTTTTTATTAGCAGTAATATAATTTTACTGTACTTTTTCCACCACCCTAATGATACTACTAACTTAATATTCTATTTCTAGAATTTTTTGTAATTATTGTTTATTTTCTCAGTTTGGCATAACAAGCAGCATAGCTGCAAATGCTAGTTAGGGGTTAGCATTGGACTGTTTTGACTACTGTTAAAATAAATCCATCTTCAACTGGATTCATATTAGGGTTTATCCCTCATAAAATGTCCTATTGGAACTTATGCATATGCACAGTTTCATTGTAGGGACATCCCTGGTTGAAGTGCACGATGTAAAGATATTATGAACATTAAATGTAAAAAGCTGTGACTTTTGCAAACAGAGCATGAGCTCTGTCTGATGTGTCATAATGCTACAAAATTACGTGCAACTTCTGTCAGTAATTGTCTGACCTGAACTGAAATCTAGTGAGACTGCTGCCAAAAGCAACAATGTTGATTTCTTTTTTTTTTAAACGTATTTAAGTTAAAGGATGAGCACAATTGAAGCAAAAACCAGATACTAAATAGTGCTGTAAATTACAATGGTTTATGAAGAAGTTCAAATACGATGCTTTAGTAGTAAATTTCCTAATGCGATGTTTTTAAAAATTCATATTGGTTAAGATTTAGCATTTTATAATGTATCTTGTTACTATGTCTGCACAAGTCTGATGCCACTTACCAGATGAGTAAGCAACAAACTCAGAGACCCTGATCCAAAGTCCACTAAAGTCAATGGAAAGACTCTTGTTGGGTTCAATGGGCTTTGGATCAGACCAAGCGTATATAAGTGTATATAATTTTGGATGCTCAGGATGGACAAGTATGAAGTACTCTAGTATGAAGAGATGGGCCACATATAATTTCAGAGGTATTTTTCCATGGACTTGCAAAAAGGTGTTAGATTTGACTCAGGACCTCAGCAATTTAATAAATCATAATATACATTTTTCTGAGATGGGGAACGCCATTTTTTCAATTATTGTCGTTTCAGTTTTATTGTTTGTTTTAATTTTGTACTGTAGATATTTTAATCAGTGTTGAGCCAGGAAAGTGGTGCTTGGATGCCACTTAGGTAGGCTAAATGCTTTGGAATGTGTGTTCAACAGTTAATCAGAGTTAAGGTTCAAGTTTGGATTTGATTATACCAAAATCTAATGATCATTCTTGCAAGATTTTATCCCAAAATGGCAGAATCTTGTAAAATTAGATAATCTAGTGAGATTTCTGCCAGCACAAACAGTAGCGATCAACGTTCTCACACTTTTGCCATCTTGGACTGAAATCAAAGAGTATGGGTGAAATCCTGGCCTCATTTTAAGTCAATGGGAATTTTGCCATTGACATCAAAGGAGCCAGGATTTCACCACCTGCATGTTCTTGGGAGTTTTCATCCACATCAGAACCAGCACTGAGGAAATTTTGGATTTCACCTGGAATACAAAGATTCAACTCTGCATCACCTGAAATTCAAAAGGGATTGAGATTTGAAGTTCTTGTTTTGGCTATCTGTAACATTTCATAGATGTGCAAACCCAACATTGACGCTGTCAATTTACCAAAGAATGGGTAGTAAAACCCTGAGCTGGGGATCATAAGATTTCTCTTGTGCAAAACTTATCTTCATAAACTTGGTATTGTATAAGTGAAGTTTCTGATTGTCTGGAAAAGTTTGTGTCAGAGCGACAACTGGATGCAAAGACACTGAGAGGAAACCTAGATAAGATAGTGTAGGTAACAGGATTGGATGAAACAGATGAGACTCAGTAACAGTCATACAAAGTCCAATACCTGGGGAGAGGAAATGAACAAAACAGACAAAGACAGACAGACAACAGAAGAGACTCATGGGGTGATGGACAGGTTATAGCATAGTAAAAATGATCTTGCAGTGTCATGTCATTGCAAAAAACATTCAATTCCAGTTTCATATGTATATTGCATAGAGAAGGATAACGTATAAAACCATATTTCATACCATAATCATACCGTATTTTATACACCTGAAATAGCATGTTCAGAGTAGTTAAGGAAATTTGCACACGGAATATTTTTTAGTCTCCAAGAGGTTAAAGGAATCACTCATGAATAAGATGAAGCCACTGAGAAGATCTCAGTCAGGTACCTACTATAATATACTATAATTGTATATTTATAATTGTATATTTATAATTTTAACCAGAGAAGTGGTTACCTGGTAGAAGGGATGTTCACACCTGTTATAAAAGGATCTCAGAGAACCCCTTGAAAGACTAAAAACATAATACCATAAGCTTTATAATCACTTACATTAAACTCCTAGACATTCAAAATTTCTGCAGGAAACCTAGGACTCCAGTAGAGAATTGCATACTTCTACTGAATTCATTTTTTATTTAAATTCATATTTATATAATTTTTGCATGCTTTGTGAATTATTTTTAAAGTTTTGCACATATGCTACCATGTTTTTGGTATTCTGGTAGTAAGTGGGAAGAGAGAGATCTTTTTAGTTTAGTTTATATTCTGCTTAAAGTTGTACAAGTGAATTTGAAAGGTAGTCTGTGTCTGCAAATAATCAAGTGTAATCAAATTCCAAGCAAGTAAAGCTGGTTCTCAAGGGAAAAGACCAAAGTCCATAAAATTATACATAATTGTTGTTAAGCACTGAAATCATGACTGTCTGCATCACGGAATCCACAATGGATACCCCAGGGAATTATCTTTGTATCTTCCCTAACAGTAACCCTCAAGTAAATAAAACTACATCTTAACTATCCTCTTTTGGTCCCATCACAGATCCTTGACAACTCTCACAATTCTATCGTGATTCTCATGATATTTGGTGTTCTTCTTCAAACTCCGTCTTTTGGTGGCAAGTGATTAGGTGAGAATCTTAGCTTTTATTTATTTTTTAAAAAGTGTTTAGCCTTCAAGGTCGCAAAGGAAATCTTGAAAATGTGACCCAAGTCTATCCTAAAGATGCAGAAACCAGAAGGCAAGTAAAAAGAACCCAAAATTTATTTAAAAAAATTAATAATATTTTAAATGATTTTTTCGATTCTTAATTTTTAAGCCAATCAGCTGCATTTGGCAATGCTGAGGTTAGTAATATAGCATCATAGCTTTATGTCTTAACTGGACAACAAAGCCATAGCTGAATGACATGAGACATCCACATGTACTTCCTCTCAGGAATGAGAGGAGAGGCCAGGGCTGGAAACTCCTGCATAGCAGTTCAGCTGTGGGCAACAAGGCCATAGGCCATCCAAAACAAAATCATTTTTTAAACCTGACAACAAATGATAGTCTAGAGGTTTAGGGAGAAAGGTTTACTTCCCTTTCTGCTCCCCAAGTAACAGAGAATAATTTGACATCGCCTATACATTAAAATAAAACAAAACAAATTTTGGTTCTCCAAGCAAAGCTTGAGCAAAAACATGTTTGTCCATGTTAAGTACACAGTGGTTGGTAACAAGGAGCTTCTTCCAACCTGTAAACAGAGCCCAGAACACCCACACCGATGGATCACTGACTCAACTATAGGGCATGTGAAGAAAACGCATACATGGCACATTCCTAACTACCTACCTGAGTTTGTAGATAAGTGTACTTGTGCTGTGCATCCATTAGTTATGACCCAGCCAGCAGAGAGAGTTACTCAGCTGCACAGTACACAGTGAATGCAAAGTCCTAGCTGTTTGATTTCTTCCCTGCTGTGTATGGGGACCACAGGATTTGCTCCTTAGGTAACAACTGCTAATCAAAGATAGGGAACTTTAAGCCCAATTCTGTATCACAAGCCAAAGGTTAAAAACTATTTGTAAACTTCAGAGGTTATCTGTAGAAAATAATCTGGATAGTTTCATTGTGAGGAAAACATGTCTACCAAACTATCTTAGGGGGAATTTAGGCAAATATTTATCACAGAGTAATATTAAACTTTTATACTAAGGGTTGGATACCCAAAGAGTGCTTGTTAAGCAGGCAAACAAGGGGAATAATGTACAAAACTGCACATGCAAAGGAACAGAATTATTTTCTGATGTGAATTGAAATCTTTAGTGAAACTGGAAATAATTATTTGTGGGTCTGATACCACTCCTATTGAAGTGAATGGCAAAACTCCCATTGACTTCAGTGGGGCAGATTTTGTTTCTTCCCCAAATTTTCATGCAACTCATCACTAGAATTTCAATCAACTTCGGGAAATAGTTTTATGCTGGTAAATGCACACATATCTTCCTTTATCTCCCCCTTATTTACATATGCATCCTGTCCAATTTATGCTATTGTATATCATTCACTAGAGATTGAATCACAGTTTCTACTGCTTCCTTCTTTCTCTACCTCTTTAACTCAGAAGAAAACCAACGGCAAGTAAAAGCTCACTTTTAATTATGCTAGGGACAAGGAGTAATTTAGTTTAAACAATACACCTTTTCTCTTCCAAATCTCCTTTAATTCCTCATAGGTATTAGTTGCAGTTTTTCATGCACATGCCTATGAAAACCACTAGAAAGAGCTCAAAACCTCTTTGCATTTCAACTCTATTAGCCGGACAAATATCTTCTCCCTTCTCATTTTCACTCATATGACGACAGTTAGCTATTGTAAACCCTTCCTCTCTGGCCTTAATGCCAGCCATATTTGTCCTCCTCAAGTCAATTCTGCTTCTAAGATCACCTTCCTGGTATATTGTTCTGATCATATCACCCTTTTCTTTTTTTACTGGTTCGCCATCCTCTACCACATCAAACACAAATTCCTTGTCTTTGCTTTTAATGCCCTTCATTATTTAGCCCCATCTTAATTATCAGAATGACTAGCCATCAGCTCCTGCCCACTTCTCCACCAGCACCTCTGCACTTTTGTCTATGCTATCGTTACACATGGAAAATTCTCCCCAAGAAAAATCACAAAATCTTTTCATGTAGATCATTATCATAATTAGTAATCACCATTGCAAAGGATTTCAACCATACATGTGTGTATATATATGGGTGAGTTGGTGTATAATTTTATATTATATGGCATTTGTTCCTTATGCTATTTGCTTATTGACACCAGGAGTGCTTTTGTCATATTGAAATATTTTTTGCTTTCTTTTGAAATTTAAAAAGATGTGCCACATGTTAACATGGAAAGCAAATAATGAGCAAGGATACATTTTGCAGCACAGAAACGCAGTTTTGGAAATTCACTGCAATGTGTCTAAAATGATAGGGATTATCAATTCTTTTACCACTTCTGCAGTGCAGGCAAATGAGCTGGAATGAAAATGAACATAGACAGGATATAGAGTGCAGTAGCAACAAAAATGTGGTTAATATCATAAACCTGATTTTTGGCAATGACTTTAGGAAATGTTTCTGCAAAATGTAGACAACACCATATAAAAATGAATTGCTAGAAGCTATTGCTCCTTTAAAATATATCAATAAATATGAACAGAAATCACCCTAAATTCATGTCCTTTTAAATAGTTGCTTATGTGGCACAATCATTTCCAACTCGTAGGGAAAAAAAAAAAGGCTAAAACTCAGGATACTTTGTGCCCAGAGCTCTCTTCCAGAAATTGGAACACACTAAGCCTGAATCCTGTATGCAATGTGCATGGTTGGACCCCTGCTCCCTTGTGGAGACCCAGCAATTTACATGGAACAACATGTGTACCGAAGTTCATCTGCACACATCATGGGATCAGATCAAGAACTTGTCCGCATGTAGGAATTACAGTGGTTTAACTTAAATGGGTTTTTAAACTGATTTAGTTAAACTGAAGCAAGCCTCTGTGACCACACTTACTTTAATTCTATTGAGGAATGACTTATTTTGGTCTAATTTAAACCTGTTCCAATAGACTTAAGCTAAACCAAAATAAGACTAATTTAAAGAGAATGTCCACACGGACGTTGGACCTGGTTTAATTAAATTGGTTTAAAATCATATTGTAAACTGAGTCAATGCCATTTCTTTGTGTGGAAAAACTCTGATTTCAGTGGAGCTAAGCTGATTTATACCAGTTGAGGAGCTGGGCTATCTTGATTAATAAATATAGGGATTGCCAGTTTGCCTAAACTATTCAAAAGCATGAATTTTGAAAAGGGATAAGAAAGCTATAACAGGGCAGTTTGTTCCATGGGCTAGAGAGCCTGGGCTCAGCCAGCCCTGATAACAGTATGGACTCCAGCTGAGAGAAATCAGGTATTTCCTGTATAAAAGGAGCCAGGTTTAAGTGTTGAAGGGGCCAAGGTGGGGAAAAGCTAGAGGGAAAAGACTGCAGGGAGCAAGAAGGCTCCTGAAAAAACCTGTGGGTATGTCTACACTGTAATAAAACACCCGTGGCTGGCCTGTGCCAGCTGACTCAGCTATAAAATTGCTCTTAGATGTTCCAGCTCTGGGACCCCATGGGGGGATGTGTCCCACAGCCTGGGCTCCACCCAGAGCCCGAACATCTACATAGCAATTTTACGGCTCTGCAGTACAAGCTCCACGAGCCCAAGTCATCCAGGGGTGGGTGTTTTATTGCAGCGCAGACATACCCTAAGCCATTAGGGAGGCCTGGGATCCTGAGGGACCCGCAGGATCCAAGTCCTGTCACAGGGTTCTGCATACAAGCTCTACATATAGTTAACAAGGTTAACTGAGCTCAGCAAGAGGGCTGCAGACTGAACATGACCTGGCAGAGGAAAAGTCCAGAGAGGGTGGAAGCTTTTTGTTTTTGTTAAAGATAGTTTTGAACTTTACTTTGGACAACAGTGTCCCAGGAAGGAGGGGGGGGGGGACGGGGGGACGGACGACGACGACGACACCACGACGACGACGACTAAAGACTGTGATTTGGCTGGAGGGTTGAGTTATCTGACAGAGAAACCACCACAGTCCTGGACTGTCAACAGGAGGTGCTAGCCCAGTTTGGCGCTGCTACACTATGTCTGGCCAGGAAGGGGTGCACAGTGGTAAGTGAACTCTGTTACAAAATCCCTCACTGTTCAGTGAATATACTACTGGACAGGCCCAAAATGCATGGTTTTCCTCCCTCACAAACATACTAATCCTCAATTAAAAGAAGCCGTTGCACCTTCAAAAATGTTCACTTGAAAAATTCTTTTGATGAAAAATGACCTTTTTTCCTAAATGAAATATTGTGGGGAAACTTTCTTTTTGAACCTTCCTTTATTTGACAAAAAGTTTAAAATTTTGGCCTTAATCTCGGTGTCTGCAGATTTTTTTAAAAAGCAAAACAAGACACATTTGTTTCTTTCTAAACGTTTTGTGGAAAATATTTATCATTTTCCTGCCAGTTCTAATACAAACATTTATCCACTGTTGGAGATTGAAAACTGTCACAGGACTTAGTGTTTTGGAATACACAGGCACAAAACTGTGCACGCAGTGACAGCATTGCAACTCCATATATTTTCACTAGGGTTTCACAATGCAAAGGAGAGGGCATACTGTGGCCCACAGGTTTTTAGGATGGAATTTTTTAAAGCATTCAGCGTTGGTCTAACTATGCTCCCTTTGAGGTCAATGGAAGTTTAACTATTACTATCTAATTCAATGGGAGCACAGTTTAGGCCAGAGCATTTTTGAAAATGGCATCCTTAATGTTTTTGAAAACTGCTAGCACTACTAAACTTAACACTGCTTTTAAATCTTCATTATTTTTTTAAAAGAACTTTGGAGAATAAATTCAAATCCTTTTCTCCGTAACCTTGGTCTAAATACAGATAGATGTATAGCCAGATCCTGAAGCTCATGGAGCTATCCCAGCTTACATGAGCTGAGGATCTAGCTTGAAACATTTAACATTAATCAAACAAGCAAACTATCCTCTAGTGAGAAACATTGAGCTTTTAGCAACAAAAGTTAGTTCAACCCAATGACATGAACCAAAAAACTGCTACTGAGAAACAAAACAATACATTAACTCATCTATAAATAGCCTCTAGTTCACCAAAACCTTCAGTGGACAACAATGAGATATAAGTGGCAGAGTTAAAGTAACTTACTCTAATTAGATTTAGGCTACTACTTAAAGAAAGTTTTGACTTGACACTAATAACCAGTTTTACCTTCCGTAATCAGTGCAAGCTGATTAGAGTTGATTCAGTACGTAATCTGTTGGCTGTGACATGATTATTGTCTTAAAAACTCCATTATTCATTTTGCTGCAGCTGCAAATTTCTCTATAACAGAAATGCTCAGCAGACTGCAAGCTGTTCCATAACCCATATATTAACAGCTATGGGGACCTTTGGGTCATGGGTACTATTAATTATCGGCCTGAGCCTGAGAAGTGAGGGCATATGTTCTCAGAGGTAGAGAGAGAGTAATTCAGCAGATTCAGGTGTCTGAAGTTCCCAATAAGTAATTCTATCCAAAACACAAGAAATAAAAGTTATAAAACTCTTATCCTCAGGATGATAGATGCCTGGGTTCCAGAAGGGGCCAGTGAATGAAAAGATATTGAGATTATCCACCCACATATCCCACTTAATTTAGATTGTGTGAGCAATCCTTTCCCTATTCCCACTCATAGTCCTAGCTACATGAACAAAGTTCGTGGCAGGACAATACAAAAGGGATATTTAAAGTAATTCAGATGGGGTTGACAAGGAAATATCTCATGTGCTATTAAGCCAGATATTGATACCCTTACTTACACTGCCATATGCCACAAATGGTCCCATTGACTCAACATGAATAAAGGGCTCTGAATCTGGCCTCAGCGTTTTGCCTCTCTTATCACACATGCTTGCTATACACATCTGTTTGAATGCTGTTGTGATTAGTTAGCTAGTATCATCCTGGAATAGGTGCATGGTACTAACGTGTACCTGTATTTAGAGAAGGGATGAGGGGGCAAATCTGCTCTAAATTCCTAAAAATGGAAATTCCTGCTCTAAATTCCTAAATGGAAATGATATTGTTAATAGTTGCATTCAGTGTAACAGTGGTGAGAAGTTGGCCTAAAATTCGCATTCTAAAACTGCAAAGTCAAAATAAACTAAACTGGAAAACAATCATATAGACCCCTTCCCATTCACCACTGAATTTCTCAAGGCCAGACATTCACCCTCTAAAGTAAATTCAGACATAGGGTCTTGGCAGTGGAAACTCCCCAAGGGAGAGTTTGCAGCATCCACATTTACAAGGGGGCCATAGTAGACCCCAGAGTGCATGTAGCTGGTTAGGAATTTGTCCACAAACCCTTTTTGGTCGGAAAATGCAGATTTGTCAGGAAAAGTTCCTCAGGTCCAAGATGAAATTTCTGATCAACACAAAAGAGAGATAGAAAGATGCGAGAACAGCCAATAGCTCAGTGATTTTGGCACTCACCAGGGATGTAGGATAACAGGGTTCAAGACCCTGCTTGGAATCAATCAGAGCAGGGACTTAAATTTAGGACTACCACATCCCAAGTGAGTACCTTAACCATCAGGCAACTGACTGATCTAGGGGTGTGGTGTGGTGGTTGTTCTTTGTGAAAAATTTTGAAATGGCTTGATTTTGTCCCAACGTGCAATGGGAATTTTCTTTTTAAATCTCACATTTTTGCAGGATAGCGAAACCATCTCTCACCAGCTCTCTTTGGAAGGGGCTTGGCCAAGGCAGACAATAGCCATATTGAGGAAGCACATTCCCTCAGCAGACTGAGCTAATGGGGCTATAGTCACACATTAAACATATTTCCTGGTAGAAAATGTGAGGAAGATAATGGCGGCAATGCAGTCTGCTCTTCCCCAGGGTTAATCCCTCCATGGAGCACAATTAACACCTCCCTGCACTAAGCTTCAGCTGGCCCAATATGCCCGCTTTTAATAATTTACTCATTTTTTTTAATGTAGAGTTTTTCTTATCTAGAGTTTTCTGCAGCTGGTTTATTGACTGTTCAATAGGATTACACAGGTCTAAAGCTCCTGGCCCTAACTGAGCTGTCCTATTAATGTAAATAGAGTATTTCAATCATATTACTTCAGATTTATAGTGGTATAATTGAGAACCTAGCTCAGGCTCTTTAGGTCTGATAATCAGATCCCCTTTGTTTGTGTCCCTTTTATTTATGTTTTATAACTGTTACTGTGGGGTTCTTCCCCTTGGGCACTGTATATTGGTCTGTGGTCTACAAGTGCATTTACAGGAGAAAAAAAAATTATAATCCTTTGACTAAACTCCAAAATGGGCAAATTCCACCAGAATTCATTCAAGTTTCACCTAGAATTTCAGGCAAACACAACATACCAAAAACCATTCAGAGAACATGAACTCCTGCAAACTGTATGAGCTGGTTTCAGTTAATTGAAACTGGATGAAGTGAAACTGACCAGTCTCCCTAAGTCCAAACAACTCATTTTCCTTTGCTAATATAAGCAAGTACCTGAAAATGTCACCTGTTCACAAGCCTGTCTCATCTGCCACCTGCTGGAGTCCTACAATATTAACTCTGGCAAAATCAGCCTGAACTTCTGAAATAAATTATAAACAACAATCTTACTATTACTATTATTATTATAAGTAAATATACATCAGAAAAGAGTGAAGAATGGTGTACTCTATTGTCATTCATTGGAATGAACTAGTATAGTGACCTCATTTATAGCTCTTCTTTTATCTGATGCAAAAGTTAGGTCGGCATGCAAAATCATAAAAATAAATATGGGCCTCATATAAATGGTGTACTGAATATTACAGTAAAAGCTACCAGGCCAAACTGGAGTCTCAAGTACAAGAGCGTATATCCACAGCAATTCCCGTTGTCAACTAAGTTGCTTTGGATTTATCCAATAGTAACTGAGCCCAGTCTTTGTCACATTATTTTCCTGATCATTTTTAAAACAACCTTAGTGTCAAAATATTTAAAGCATGAGAGTCACATACTACCTTGTAGGAACCTGTAAAAGGGGTTTGAATATATTAGACATGCATAAAAAAACATTTTGAGAAACAAATTTGGGTATAATATTTCCAGACATGTCGCATCTCACTGTAAATAAAAAAAAACTTCTCTCCTTTGCCAAATGTGCCAGTGTGTCAGTCCTAATGGCAGGCCATACGCCCTGCTGAATTATCGTTGCCAGAGTATGCTGAATATTGTAAACTGTAAGGATGGACACCAATACTGCTTAGGTTACCAGACTTCCTTAACCTAAGCAATTTAGACCTCCTGACACAAAGCTCATCTCCTCACTGTAAGATGAAAGGAGAGATTGCTAGAACCATGGCTGAGATGCTTACTCCCAAGACAACCAGGAAGGATATCCCTTTTACTGCTTTTGGGCCAGGCTGATATCTCCTCTGTGGAGTAAGGGTCTAGATTCTTGCTCTGAACATTTGGAACTCAATCCTGAGAAGTCCACAGCACCTTGTGAAAGGCACTTAGCTCCCTCAACTCCCAGTGTCTTAAACGGAATGGGGACCTTTGCGTGTGAGTCCCAAATCTAGATTCCCAAATTTCTGGGATATCACAGAGAGCATAGGTAGAGGAGCCTATAGTTAAGGTTGTCCAATACTTTTCATTGTACAACCATGTTTTTTCATTTGATTATAATTTTGACAAACTAACTGGGCTGAAATTTTCCCATGCTACATGTCTGACTAAGGCTGAATTTTTGGGGACAGTTGCAGCTAAAACAGTTCAGCTCTTCCTGAGAAGGCAATGACGTGAAATGATATTGTTTTGCCCATGTTAAAAAATTCTTATAGGAGTTTCACTGAGAAGTTCCAGTACCTACAAGCTTTGGAACAGGGACTTGAAATATGGCAGGGGGATTACCCTATGCTCTGAAAGGGGCCTTTTGCCATTCCCAGTGAAAATTCACCCAAATCTAAGACTTCAAAAATCACTATTTGCATATGCTGCATAGAGGCTAGTCAGAAGCTGGCAGTGAAATTTCCTGAGTGTTCAGTTTCTACTGAGCATGATCCACCCGCACAGAGCACACTGAGCATGCACGCTCCAGGCCAGTGCTAAGAAAGACTTTTCCTGCAATTGTGCCTTTGGGTTACAAGGACTTTCTGTGACACCAGACCTGTGAGCTGGAAGACTCTCTCTCTTGTATTCTCAATGTGAAGGGGCAGTATCAATCCATGTGACAGATTTTTTTTTGCAGTTTATGTTTAAAAATATTAGGAAATTACAAAAGAGAAATCATATTTAAAGGATGTTAAGGTTGCAAATTCAAGCACTGAAAAATTAGGAAATGCCAGAATTAAGGTTGCTCATGTCATCTTAAATTGGTCCCTTTGTGTGTATGCAGGATGATACAATCTTTAATTTACATGATCACATACTATTTTTTCCCCACAGGACTCCTGCCTCATTCAGTGCACAGGATAGATGGTGCTCAGGAAATGAAACACAGCAGTGAAGTGAATGTTGTAGTAAAACCCCCTACCTCATTTGTTGCAGAAGTTGGAAAGTGTGTAAGTGAATGAGGCAGAGAGGACTGCAGGAAGAGAAGGGCTCTTCTCTTCTATTGCCTTAGCTCTCATGGGTACGGCAATTGAATGCTGCTCTGGAAAACTGGATTCTATTCCTGCCTCTGCCACAGAGTTCCTCTGCGTTGTTGGTCAAGTCAAATTTTCACAAGTGGCCACAGTGTATTCCTCATTTTCTGCATGTATGACTTGAGATATTTGGGGTTCTGATTTGCAGAAGTGCTCAGCCCTCAGAATTGCAAGTGAAGTCGAATGGAGGGTTCTATGAACAAACAAAGTGCTAAGTACTCTGAAATATCAAATTTAAGGATTCTAAAATTGGTCATCCCAAATTAGTGGTCACTTGATAATATTGGCCTTAATCTCTGAGCCTCAATTCCCCATTTATAAAATGAAGATGTCATCTCATCTTTCAAATGTGTTGTGAAAATAAATTAACTTTTAGATCTACATTTAGATACCATGGTCATGAGCATCATAAAAAATGGTATGAGGAAATTAATAATTCTGTATTCAATGCACAGTTTGGATGGCATGCAATAAAGTGGCCTGAGGCCACACATTAAATGAATAAAGTAAAAAGAAATATTGAACAGCAACCTATTCAGTAAGCACCATCCATCCAGTGCACCAAATTAGGCAGGGGCCTGTGGAAAAAATAGTATGTGATCACGTAATTGACTGGTACATAATGCATGTGCACAAAAAGGAGAGTATTAAGGTTGCACAGCAATTTTCATGTTTTTATTCATGATTACATAAGATGTAACAAAAATGTTAAGTCACACACACATTTTGTATGCATACACACAAACATATATTGAAATATATTTTACTTATTTCCTCTATTTCTTCCTGATTAGAAGATGCGAACAGGGTATCTTTCTTCAGAATTTATATTTAGGCTCTTGTTAAGCCGATTTATGGTATTTGTACCAGGTTTCTAAAAACAAACAAAAGCAAAAGCAAAAATCCTAATTTCCTCAGCTGGGATATTAAAGTTCTATTTATGTACAGAGGTGCGTCATTACATCTCATTCCAAATCAGTTAGGCACAGAAGGTTAGCCCTATTTTTAGATAGGGGAAGCACCAGGTTTTTTTGACATGAGGGTCTTAGAGTCCTCACCTGATTTCAGATTTAAAATGACAGCTAACACAGCAGGAAAAATAATGTAATTATTCCCCTCAAATAAAGAACCGTACCTTTGCTAAACTCAAAGGTAATCTGTTTTAATTATAAATGGCAAACAGAAGTGTGTATGCACACACACACACACTACTTACCCAAGATTATTTTAGTCAGAAATCCAAATGAAATTGGGGCTAACATCAGCTTTAATTAAAATCAGCTCAGTAAACCTGATACTGGATTTCCAGTGCTAAATGGAGGTTTACAGGGCTTTAATTAGGATATAAAGTCTCTGTTTCCAGTGGAACAGATCTTCCGTAAACCTCTCTGCTATTCCATTATCCCCAGCCCAGCATGCGTCATTAGATGCCTCTGTCTATTTTAGCCTTATTAATGTGTTTAGGCACATACATCAGTGAATTAGCTCAAACTGGTCTAGAGTTTCAGGACTGGGGAGTCAGTCATTTCTATCGCATCAGCTTTACCTCTGACTCTTCCAGAAAAATAAATACCACAAGCCACCCCTGGTAGTTTCCTTAGTTAGCTACTTTAGATATACAGCAGGTTTCATAATAAAAGATTGCGTTTCAGCAAAGGTTTATATAATGAATACAAAGTTTCTTTTAGAAGGCATATATGGACCAAATAATCCATTGGATTTCTGATTTACAAGAGAGACTTACTGTCAGGACACGAGATATTTCACCCTTCCAAATGCAAAGAAGTTCAAGAAAGGGTTTACTTTTAAAATCAAAGTACCTTTTCTCTTGTGGCTATAATTCTATCAGATAAATATAGAGCTACAGGTTTTTATCAGGGCAGATGAAATTCTTACAAGAACTACCTATTTTTAATTCCCTTTCCTGGTTCACTTTTGATCCAAAATATTCAGCAGGGAGCACAAAGCCCTTTTATGGGCACCACGTCTCATTGACAGAATCTACTGTCTTTGCTAATATCCCAAGTAAGAATATGCTTGTTACTAAAAGTTATTTGTTTTGTATTTTCCAGAATGCCAAGTCCCATTTTGAATTACCAAGATATTTCAAAGCCACCTGGAATTCCAGAACTGCCATGCTCATGTTCACTAATCAAGAAGAATCTTATTTTTATTGCACCTGCTGTGCTTATTTTTCAACTAAACTGAATTTTGAAAAAATGGGGAGGGTGGAATCACAAGATGCAACAAATAGAAGGTAGATGTTCTGTTAATTATTTAGACTGAGCATGGCAATTTTGATGTGGTCAGTCAAGGATACACTGATCCCCCAGAAATTGACCACACTTTACTTAGCCAAGATGGACCTGTTTGTTTTATCTTCAGAAACACCAAATTAAGGGCTAGTTTGAACCTTTAGATTTGGCCCTGTGTAAGGAGCAACACACAGCTGCACCATCCAGGATGAGCTTCAAGGACTGTGACCCAGTCACAAAGCCTCCCATTTCCCTCTTGGTCCGGCAAGGCCAGGAAGGGAGAGTAAATTCGGACAACCTTTTCAGAATGGTTCTGAGTCTCCCTCAACTGCTCCTGGAAAGTGTATTAGGCAAGCCATGTTGGAGTACAATTTATGTGGTTGCTATTGCTCCCTTAGTCCCACATTAGGGATTTTGCACAGCCACTAGCCCTAGCATGGCCCAGTAAATCTGTTACCAGCCACACTATGGATGGCCTCTATTGCACAGGTGCAAGAAGGAAGAAGATTCCTTGGGTCTTCTCTACCTTTCCCCCACCACCACTATCCACAATCAAGCCCTGTTTTTGGTCAACTGCTATGCAGAGAAATCTATGATTTTTCCTGAGTGGGACTGAGAAAGGAATTCCGGAGCTGGCCCTACATTTGTCATTATAGAAGGAATTGTTTTGTGCTTTAAAATGAAACACAGAGCCAGTCTCACACACAGAGATAATCTGAAAACCATTGTAACAAGAAACATATAATTTACCCCTTTTGCAGCACAGTGATAAGCATCATGTTTAAAATACCTAGATTCTTGGGAATCATAGCCTCAGTTCCCAAGAAGGTCCGCTAAACCTTAATTGGTAGATAAGCTGTGACATGCAGTTCACTATATATGTGTTGAGACCTTACAAACCTAGTCCAGAATTTTCAAAATTGAGTGTCTATAGTTAGAACTTAAATCAATATTTAATCACTTATATAAGAGGCTTCATTTTCACATGTCCTCAGTACACCAAGTGGGAGCTGTGAGTGATGAGTAGAGTTGTGCGGATAACGGATTTTTTGGTTCGCTGGAAGTTATGGAAAAAATAGTTTTGGCTGAAGAAAATATTTTGTTTTTATTATGGGCTTTTTATGCTTTAAAATCTTTTAAAAATAAAATTGAAGGACGTTTCTATTGGAAATGGGTTACACCTAGGGAGATGCTGGAATGTCCATCCTTAGAGGTTTTTAAGATGTGGCTTGACAAAGCCTAGGCTGGGATAATTTAGTTGGGGTTGGTCCTGCTTTGAGCAGGAGGTTGGACTAGATGACCTTCTGAAGACCCTAGGTGCTAGAAGAGGTCATTGGAAGGTATAAGTTAAACTGGAGGGATGAGGAGGCACTATTTTAAACCTCTCAACTGATGCTAGATGCATGTCTTGTAACTTCTTCTCATGGAACATAGCCAACATAGCCTCTACTGATCCCTCTCTTATGGACACTTACAAATCTTCTGAATTTGTTCCCTAATTTATTTGTTAACCTCATCCAATTTCTCTGTATTTCCTGAGAGAACCAGTATATATCTGGAAAAGGAGATTTTGTTGCTTTCTGAAACATCCTGCGGCAATTTAGGGAAGAGGCAGAAGCAAGGCTTGTCAGCAAGCCAGTTACCACTGAATGTGAAAATGTCCTCAGGAAGAGTAGGGCTGTTTCCTCTATGACCTGATGAACATGAGCAGAAGAATAGATGTAGGTTTGGGGAGGGTGTTAAAACCTACTACTATCAAAAATATTTTATTTTGGATTAATTTCAGATTTTGTTCTCAAAGGTCCTGTTCTTTCCTACAGGAACAAAATGCCAGAGGCACCAAGTATATCCAGTGGTTCAAATTCGTCCACCTAATCATGTAGGATTCAATGGGACACAGGGCAGTTTTTGGCCCTGTCATTTCATCTTCATCAGTACTTGTTTATAGCTCATACCAACATTTTGTGCTATCCAATTAAATGACTAAGTAAAATAAAATAAATAAAACTGTTGAAACTTTTAAAGATATACTTGGGTGTTCAGCTGAATATCAAAAGATCCTTATAAACTGATTTTATTAGTAGAATTACGGTAATGCCTAGAGGCCACAACTGAGATCAAGACCCTATAGTGTTAGGCTGTACGCATACAGAGTGAGAGACAGATTCTCCACCAAAGAGCCCACAGTCTAAACAGACAAGACAGACAAAGAGAGGAAAGGAAACTGAGGCACAGAGAACTAAGATGACTT
The DNA here is from genome assembly GCF_026122565.2 of Emydura macquarii macquarii. Taxonomy (NCBI): domain Eukaryota; kingdom Metazoa; phylum Chordata; order Testudines; family Chelidae; genus Emydura; species Emydura macquarii. The sequence goes on from NW_027132559.1 coordinate 22,350,841, forward strand.
GCCCAAGGTCACTCAGCAGATCAATGGCAAAGGTGGGAATAGCACCCCAGTCGACTGCATCCCAGTCTAGTGTTCTAACTAGTGGACCACGCTGCCTCCCAAGGCTGAAGGTGGAAAGTGTTATATACAGTTATTAGCTGAATGATTAAACATCGGCATTTCTGTTGGTATGAAATTACAGTGAAAATTGCTTGACAAACTCATCAAAAGGATGTGGAATAAGGTCAAATCCTTCTATCCATTAACAATTCAGTCCTTTTATGAATGCAGGATATAAATCTGCACTTGACTGTATTCACATAGGAAAGAACAGAAAAAGTAATATTTTGCTCTAGCTACAGTGAGAATAAAGATGCATTGTAGTAGTCTAAGAAGAATATCTGATTTGATGTATCATACTTGTGTGAAGTAGTCCACAAGTCATAGCTGTGAACATTCAATTATTGCCAAAAATCCAGGGAATTTCAAACATTAATTTTAAATACTCAATTACGTACTAAACAAAAATCTATTAGGATGCTGTTGTGGCTATAGCGGCTGCTTGTTAGTTTTCTGACATGGTAATAAAGCCTGAGCAATGAATGTAATTGTACTAGGGATCAAAGAGTTGAGCTCCTACTGAGAAGCAAGTGTATATGCTGCCAATATTTCATCATTCAGAGCCACCTTCCCTCCTCTACCTAATATGAAAGCTATAAAAACAAAACAAAAAAAGCCCCTGAAACTGTTATTGTTAAAGCCAAAAACTAATTAGTCATTGCTTCCCAAAGTGTTATGTGAAAAGTCACTAAAAATAATGGGCTGCATTCTCAAATTTTATAGGTTTACTGAGTCTAGTGTTCTCTGGTATTTCCTGTTTCCCTTGCTAGGGAAGATTGAGTAAAGTTTACAAGTCATCTTGAATAATACAAACCTTTCAATAAAGGCAATAATTTGTGGATTCATAAAGTGTACAACTACACTTGAAATAAAGATACGGGCGGCAAATAAAAAAGCAATCGGTGGATTTTTGTTTGTTTTGATTTTTGTAACTAACCATGTTCGGTATCATAAACCTTCTTTAGACAGTAAATGAGCTTCCAGACTTGAGATGAGGTGACAAACTTTTAATAATTGTTCTTGTGAATATTTTTGTTTTTGATAAGAGTAACATATTGGAATTCAATTAACAAAGTGGCCCGTATAAATTTATACTGTCTACATATATACACAAACAAACACACACACACTTCATAGCAATTCTAGACTGATAAAATATGTAAAAGATATGAACGAATAAAATCCCTTACAAGTATGAGACATTTCATCTAAAAATCCCAAAACACTCAACAAGCTGGTGACAACACATACTGAGACCACTTCACCTATACTTGAAAACACATAAACATGGCATTCACTCAAAGGATGTTCAAAGCCATGAACAGTGCATGAGCAATGTTAGAAAACAGTTAATAACAGGAAGTATAGCATACCTTCCTTTCCAATAGATGCTATAAAAGAACCAGGGTTAAATGTCATTACTCCTGAGAAAAGCACCATGGATGAGTGAAATCCTGACCCCACTGAAGTCATTGGGAGTTTTGCTATTGATTTCAGCAGTCAGGATTTCACCCATGAGATAATTTAATGATCCCATGTAATCAGGTCCTTCATTTTACATCTGAAAGACTCTCCAGCAGAACTGTGAGGCATAGTGTAGTGATTGGGCATTCATTTAGTGCTGACTTAAAGGGGAAATGGCCATCTATTGGATAGCCAATAATAATTTATCCAGCACCTGAGTTACTGGACCAGTATGGGCCACGCCTGCTTATGAGATCTAAGAAGATCACAGCCCAAGGGGCTCTGGCTGACACTGTTTTTAACATTTCATTTTATTTTGCCTTCAGCTGTATACACTTATACAGTAATTGTGAAAATAAATTGTGAAAATGCTATTTTCAAGTATTTAGGATATTTTGAAACTCTGTCTATAATGTATGACTGTACTTGCAAACCCTGCACTATTTCTCTGCCATTACAAATTTATCTCCTGTTCTCCAGTCTATTTCCTTCCTTATATTGGATGCAAATCCAAAACTCTCCAAGGTTTGTGTGTGTATCTGAGGGGGAAATCCCAAGGGCAGATAGTGCGTTTTTTGTTGTCAATCTACCTATTTTATATGTCTAACCATTGACAATGGTTCGTGTCTTTGATCTTGGAACTTGTTCAATGCATGCAGACCCCTGAGCCTGCACAGAGCCCCAAAACAGTCAAATATGGTGGGATCCATAAAGGGACCTAGGTATTGCAATGCTGAGCATCAGGATGCCTAACTTTTAGCTGCCTAGAAAATCACAGACAAACCCACCAAAATCCACAAAGCCTGAGTTAGGCATCTAGGCTCCCTATACAATGAATGGGGAAAGACAGACGCCTTGAACTGCAATCCACTGAAGCACGCTAGGCGGGGAGCAACATAAGATAGCCAATGGGAGACATTGACCAGAGGGGTGTGTGCTAAGCCCTACCCTCTCTCAAAAATAGGTGCCTAATTCCAGGCTGTATGGAGGCACCTACCTTTGCTAGTGATCCATGAATTGAGGGAAGATAAGCACTCAGCCAGCTAAGATGCATGTGGGCCTCTAAACAAAACCAAGAGATACAACCCCCCTTATAGTCTTTAGCCTAGTGAATCTAAGCACCCAGAATGTGGGAGACCGCGAGGTCAAGTGCCCCTCCACCTGAAGGGGAGAGGGATTTGAACAGATATCTGCCACTGCTCAGGTGAATGCCCTAGCTGCTAGGCAATAGTGACATTCTAACTCTCACTGGCCCAAGTAGTAATTGAGTATTCAATTGTTTAATTAAAGTGGAACAACTTTAATAGGAGAGATTGAGGGAAACCTACATCAGGCACTTACCTAAGAAGTGGGAGACCACTGTTTAAATCCCTTTTCCCCCTCAGGATGGTTCTTCTCTTCCCCCACCTCAGCTGTTTTGTGTGAACTTACCTTGGGGGCCCAATCTGGTAGGCATTCTCAGAGACTACCTACCAGAACAGTGCACGTGACTTAGGTAGACAAACACCTATTTTCCCCAGTCTGTGAAGCACTCTGGAGACAGGGGCGCTGGAACGATTTGTATAGTGGGGGTGCTGAGAGCCATTGAACTGAACTGTAAACCCTGTATATGATGGAATCCTCAAGCCTGAGGGTGTGGCAGCAATCCCAGCACCCCTAGTTCCAGCAGCTATATGTAGAATTTAGGTAGGAGATGGGCATCTGTACCCTTATCATAAGGCAGTTGCGTACATGCTGAGGCCAGAGATGGGCACTCGATGCCTAGAGTGAGGCTGCAGCACATTCACCTGAAGGAAAAAAAAAACAAATGTAGGTGCTGAGTGAGTTTAGGTGCCTACAGTGTTAGGCAGCAGCTTAGCCGGAGTTTTGTGGATTGACGCGTTGCGTAAAAATGAGACTTAGGTACCTAGAGCACCTTTGTGACTCCCACCCATGGCCTTAACTGCACTTACACCAAAATCCAGCAACTAAGATCCACATGGTAGAATTAGCAGGAGCAGGATTAAATGCAATTTAGACGAACAGCTGAAAAGAAGGGGTTGGGATCGCAGAAACAAAGGAATCGTGCTGACAAGAATCCAGATAAGGTCTCTCTGAGGACACAAAGCTGCTACCAATGTTTGTACTTTTTGTTATGCTTTTTTGTGTTTACTGACTGTTAAACTCCATGGAATGCAGCTAGTGATTTGGTAAACTGGTGTCTATCTGGGTTAACCTAGAGCCACTGCAATAAAACCCTAACCAATAAGGGTGATTTCATGTTCAAACCTGAGCCTCCACTGAAAGTTTTATCACGTGTCAATCTGTCAGTGCCCCTGAGGCCCTTTTCAGATCAGATTGTGTCTGGGTGCTGTGTAATGTTCTGATGTAGAATAAGTTAAGTCTCCTATTCTTGACCAGAACTGCCTTCTTTTTGGAATCTGGCACAATGAGCACACTCTTATTGTGTGACAAAAAGGCAGAAAGTCATAAAATGTCTATGTATTGTTTTTTAACACACCGAGAGTTTTGGTTTTAAAAGTTCATAAACCATATCAAAATATTTTTAGAAAAGAAATCCAAGATACCTGTTTTGAATAAACTGCTGGGTTCTGAGGTAATTGGATTGTAAAAATAAATATGAGTATTAATAAAAATGTTCCACCAGTTTAAGTCTGTTGTGATTTAGTAAAATACAGTATACCCACCCACTAAAGCTGTGCTATAAAGTTACTCTGGACCTAATACTGATGTATTTGTGGCTGCAATCTTCATTACAGGCCATTTATTTGAACTCTTTCTAACATGCACCATAATGCTGAAATCGTTTTTGATCCCACAAATAGGCCTGCAGAGAGAGGCTGAAATTATGAATAGACGTTAAAGATGGGTGAGTTAACCCAGGACAATAAAACAGAAAAATCCACCTACAATATGCACCCACCCCCCAGCCAAACCTGAAGGATTTATTTTCTTAATGGGGTAGAGAAATTGATTTATCTAAGAACTTGCCTTTTCCCTAATTGTCAACAAGCCATAGGCATAACTGTGCCAAAATAGAGGTGGTGGCCTTTACGGTTTAAAAAATGCTGGTACTAGGAATGCCAGCAATGAGTTCACAGGGAGGATCCTGCCAGTTGTGGAGTGATCTGAACAGCTGTGGCAGTTGCAGTGTCCTTGTACAGGATCCTTCTACCAGGAGGATTCCCAGTGCCACAAACCTGAAGAGGAATGGGGAAAATGCACTATTTGAAATACAACAGAACTTCTGTCTTTCCTCCCAGCACTCCAATAGACAGCAGCTCCCTCCTTGCTTTGAAAAAACTTGTTGCACCCAGTATTAAAGGAAAAAGTATTATTGCCAGTGACCTGCAGGGCAAATGTACAGAATAAAACTGTCATAAGCATGAAACAGGACCCTGGCTGGACTTTGAGGACAGTACATGAAGATCACAGAGGAAATAAATGCTTTTTTTAAAAATAAAAATATGGTTTTCCTTGGACTAGCTTAAAAAAATGTTTATGCATGGACAATGGAACAGGAGGTGCAGACTTCATGCTAAATAAAACCATGCCAATGTCCCCCTGTTGGGGTTTTTTTGTTGGGGGTTGCTTTTTTGTTGTTGTTGTTGCTGTTTTATGCAATTCCATAGTGTATTATGTATTAAGATATTACTTTCTATATTAAATCTCTAGAATTTATCTAAAAGATGTGTTTTGTCTGTTTCTTGGACTCCTATAAAGATCATGAAGACATAATAATGTGGATTACATTTTTGTTTTTAAAAATAAATTATGTGTTAATTCACAGGAATTCTTCCTTTCTTTCAGTGTTATGGGAGCTACCAGATAGGTTACGTAATTTTATAATTTCAATTTTGTATCCTTTAAACCAAAAAGTGATACGAAGTAGATTTCACAAGAGAATTTATTTAGTGCTATTTATGCAATGAGCCTAAATTATTCTACCCACTAGTTAAAGGTCTGTCCTCAGATCCCTAATTAGAAACAATCCATTGCCATATTTGTAATCATTAATAAAAACTTTTTAGGAAGGGAAAATTGAAAATTTTCCAGTAACCCAAGTCTCAAATAATTTTAAAAGATCACTTATAAAATTACCACCACCGACATTTTTTTTACATGAAATCTGAATAATGTTTTTAAATGTCAAAAGATTATTCCACAAAGGGCTTTTAGAAGACTCTGTTCTAAATACCACTTAATTTTCCAGAATTTTAAGCCAACTGAGCTTATTCTGTAGGCTCTTGTAAAGGGCCTGGGCTTATTGGTGGTATTGCCTAGTGGTTGGGTTCCTGGGTCACAACTCCACCGTCTCTAGTGTCCTCTGCTGATGGTTGCTCCAGTGCAGGCATGTTTCTTCTCCGGTAGATAATAACTTGGCCCTCTGGCCAGGTCACCACTGAAGTTCACCCCCTTCCAGGGTAACAGAGCCCAAGAAATCATACAAGTCCAACATTCCCCCAGAAGAAGTTTTCCGCCCAACTCTGAACCCCTGAAGGCTTCACAAGCTTGATCTATGTTCACAAGTAAGATCTATGTTAGGGGAAGAAATATATGTATTGTATATATTGGAGGTATATTTCTCTCAATATGTCTACTAGATTTAAATATTTTATCTATTTCTGTATTATTCCTTTTCATTTTCAGATTCTGTATGAGGGACGGGGTAACATGAGGATTTGTTTAAATTATTTTGCAGAGTGAGGTTAAAATCCTTGGCACATAAATACGGACTTGGAAGCTTACACCTTTTAGAAGATACCACTGAAAAATTAACATCAGTGGAACTATGGTGATTTACACCAGCTGAGTATCTGGTTTAATGTGTTCCCATCTAGGGATTATTAAATATGAAATTATTATTTATATTAACATATTCCATTATGTCACCCATTATTATGGATTTTCATCTTAAGAGACTAGAATATAAAAAGACTAAGATCTTCAGGAAGAGACTGTCTCTTCCTTCATGTATGCACAGTGCCCAGCACCTTGGAGCTCTGATCTCAGTTGGCACCCTAGGTGTGACTATAATGCAAATTATTAATAAAACTAATATAATCCATTTAAAAGTCAGTTTAAAATAATGAAATACTTTTACCTTAGTTACCTCAGAGAAGCATTTCTAGAGGGGGAAAAAAACCATATCAAACCCAACACTGAGGTATTTACTAATGAAATAGAAATATTTAGGCAGGCTTCTTCCTGAATTCTTGTTTATCTTGGAGTACAGAAGGAGTCCATTTGGTCCATAGAGCAATTATTCACTGTAGAGTACAAGAATTACAGTATATGTAGAGGAACCAGCATTGATATGGAGCATGGGCTTCCATGAATTTATGTAAAGATTTCTCACACACTTTTTCACAGATTACATTTAGGGTTGGCAGAATGCGATTTTAATTTTTTTATAACTTCGAAGAATACCAACATTTAAGCTTTTTTTTTTTTTTAATTTTTTAACAATTTAAATTTTCCCAGTTGCAAAAAATTATGCAGGGGACGGTGGAGTGGGATAGCAAGGGGCAGAGTCAGACTATAATTATTTAATGATAGTAGACACTGAGATCTAAAAAAATAAAGATTTATAACCGTCAAAACAAATTGTCATTATCACATGTCAAAATATACAAAATAAATATATTTAAATCGAACTCTAAACTCTCAAGCAGCATTTTTCTTAGTTTGCCTATTTGTAAATTTTTATTATTGTCAATGGAAATATTTTTTGTTGGTTTGTGCATGTGCAGTGAAATCAATGTTTACCAACATTTACCGATAAAAATCTAATCCTTACAAACCTAATTATACTATTTATGATCAGAAATTGTGCATAGTCAGATTAAGATGAATTATCCCCAAATGCTGGAAACTCAACATTATGTAACTTTTTTAGAGTTACTGGACTCGGGAATAAAAAATAATAAAATCGGTCACAACTAAAAATACCATGGCCCTGATCCTGCTTTCAATTACAAAATTAAAACCAGGAGTAATTCTACTTCAATCAAAGGAGTTATACCCATATGAAGCCTGTTTAAGTGAGAGGAGAATCAGGCTCTGTATATATTTCTAGACAAAATGAAGTTAGAGTTGACGGTAATGGTCAGCAATTTAAGGCTGAATATACTACAGGATGTTGTTACCAGAAACAAACATTAAAAACCCAGGAAATTCACAATTAAATCTAAAAGAAATTCAGACATGTTGTGGTACAGAAATGTACCATTAAGGTACCTGTAGGAAGCCGCTGTGGCCTCCCCCGGAGCCAGAGCCCAAGGAAGGGCGTGAGCGCCCTGATTGGACCACCTCGCATCCTGCCACGGAGTCTGCCCAGCAACAAGGGACCCGGGCCGTGATAGGACCGCCCAGCCAGTCCAATTGGCGGCAGCAGGGCGGAGCCCCGACAGGAAGGGGAAGTATAAAAGCCAGGCCCCTGAGCTCAGTAAGCCCCAGACTGCTGCCAGAGACAGACTGAATAATCTCACAATATCTCCCAATAATTTAATTTTATCAAAGGAACCAAATGGCGACCTCACAATACTTAGTAGCAATAACTCAACTAATAATTGAAGACAAAGCTGAACCAAAACAATGGTTCTGAGCACCTTGGCACTTTGGATCTGGACCCAATTTGTGTGGCTCGGGCCCATTCCAAATACTACTGAATAAAAAACTGAGCCATACCATGCATGCATGAGACTAGATAGATGACAGCAGCAGCCAATCAGGAAATTCATCATTAATCTATATCTTAATATCTAAAATCTTAATCTATATCTATATCCTGGCCTACTTATTGTACTTATCTGGCCCCCTTTAAATATTCAGATTCTGTTGAAATGCAAGCTTGTTTGATATATATGTAATTATATATAAATTTATCCTCACAATCATAAGGAATATGGTGTATATATAACATTCTTTATGATTGTGATATAAAATTCCTTATGATCATGAAGATAATTTTCTAAATATGAATTGATACAATACTACTGTAGCAACCCAAAAATAGTTCTAAGATATATAGGTACTGCCTCTGTTCATCTTATTGGGGTGCTAATTCAGACGCCTAATAAGGATATTCAAAAGTCACTTATTTTCAAATGACTTTAGCATGTAATTGTATTCTTAAGCAGTACATGTATTAGCCACATTGGAGGGGCCAGTGGCCAAATAAACAAAAGGCAGAAATAACTGTGTTCTTAAAAGTGCTCTGCATCAGTTTTTTCCCCAAATGAGTGAAGGTGGCTGAAATGACAGTTTTATTAAATTTAGAGGCCAGTGCTAATTTAGGACACTTACTCATGCTGAGTAATATCTTATTCTAAAGGGTAGAAAGACAGAATCAGGCCATAATGGTTAGTTACTGCAGAAGGGCTATAGCCTATCCTTGGGTCTTTGTGCAAGCCTCCCACACTCATCACCAGCAGATCTACTGTGAATTAAGGGCACTGTATGGTCTTAAACTTTGCAGCCACCACCAAACAATGATAAACAATGTCTCTACCCAAAGATCTGGCAACTGATCTAAATGGGGAAAGAGGAGCTTTCCTAAAGTCCTTGTCAGAAGTTTCTGACTACCAGTTATACTGTAGCTGTGAAAGATCAGTAAAACTTGGATCCCCTTTCTCCATGGTGAGAGCTGTCACCTGGTAAACTGGGTTAACAAGAGTAGGTCAGGTGCCTATCCTCACTGAATCTTTGTATTTCAGAATATGATAGATAATAGGTTTTATACAATAGAACTGTGAGGATGGATTAGTTTACCTAGTAGATATAAAATCTAGATTTGCTTTGGTTTAATCTTGTCAGTTGGTGAGGTACTTTCCCAATAATGACTCATTCTTATATAAAATGCTAACCACATATTAATGAAGAGATCCAGTGAAAGACACTATTACAAATAGTGAAAAAGCTGAATGCAGAGAGTCATATTCATGTTATTCAGGAAGAGTTGGTGGGGGAGAAGGGGGGAAGAGATATATACCCCAAGAGGCTTCAGATGTTTTTTAATGTTCTGCAAGTCTGAGCACAATTAATTTTTGCATACTGTGTATCTGGATATGAGACACCAGAGATTTGCATGATATATAGTCATTTGATAATATGCATAAAAAGTGCTCTATTTTGACAAGCATGGCTAGAAAAATTTCTGTAAAGCAAGGAATATGCATATAGTGGTTGTGTAAATGATATACAAAATGGAGTGGGAGTCATGTAATATCACTAACCAAAACAAAGCAATCTTTTTTTGATACCACTGAAGGCAGTTAAAAAAAAACTAACCTGGAGTATTTTGTTGGCAGAAGAAATTCAAGTGTACTTGCTTTGAAGAGGTTTGGCTACCAGTAGCCAAACAAACCTAAGTTTAGTGAAGATGCTCTAAACCATCAGATACGCCTCACACCTCTTTCCAGCCCCTTTCTTTTACAAATTTTTCCACCATTGTTAGGTTTAGAAGCTAAAAGAAACTCCCATGGAAAACTGAGCATGGTATTTTTAGCAGAATGAACATGATGCATAAAAGGATAGAGTCTGTCTGAGGATATTTGTATTACAAAAGGGTTGAAGCTACTGCTCCAAACAAGAGCAACTGAGGAGTGGAGGATGGATCTATTTAAAACACTTCTTTGGTCTCAAAGATGTAACTGTCTTCATTGAATAGACTACAGAACTGCTGCAAACCAGACAGATAAAAGAAAAATAAGGCAATAATTCTGAATTTAAGTATTCTTGATGTTGCAAGAAGATTACAATATAGAAAAATTATTGATTTTATTTTTATTTATTGTTTTTTAAATGGGTGATTGCCTGCTATCTTGGAAACATTTTTTGATAAGTTATTATGCTCTATATCTGCAAAGAGGGACTGCACAACCAAATTGTTAGACTTTAGTATCTTGTGCTACCGGCAAGCCAGAAGCCAAAGACTATTCATTGCAAGATCACCTCAAGAATGTGTCTAAAGGATCCTAAATCTCTGCCCTAGCCTCAGATTTTACCCTGCACTCACTGAAGATACCACAGAATTTCAGACATTAGCAACGGTTCCAACTGTTAGGATGTCATTATGCTGTATTAAAATTATCTGCTGATTTGGATGGCCAATTGTATATTGAGCCGAAAATGTTTGCGGCAAAGAAATGGGAGATACCAGAGGATATTTCATTGCATCTGCTATGTGCACCAGATATTTGTAAGGTGTTCTACGCTTGGAGTCTTCCATTAGAGCTATAAGAGTGTTGATGTCCAGGGGCAGGATCTTGGCAGCCATGTGTTACTTGTTAGCATAGTAGGGCTCGCCAAGCTACACTTTGCTAATCACACACACTATAATTTACACGTGCATGTGCACACATAAACACTCACAAGGTGTCATCTTTGGACTTCTCAGCAAAGGTTTATTTAATAGAAGAATGATGTAGCGAAGTATAATATTACTATGCCTTAATTATTTACCATACAATACATTTACCAACATACTATTTATAAATAGTTAAAGTTATAATAGACTACTGCACAGGTATCTAGATAAACATGGTATGTTTTGTGATGCCTTATCCTTTCTTTTTCAACGTTTGTTCACTTGGGCATGATCGAAAGCCTATTGAAGCCAATGGAAAAACTCCAGTTGTCTTTAATGGGCTCTCGATCAGGCCCTTGAGATAATCCCAGCAAAACTCATACAAAACACTCGTTGAATCTACAGTGACTTTTGTCTGAGTAAGGTCTGATGGATTTGGTCCTTCATTCACTAATATGCAAATTTCAATAATTAGCAGTGGGTCTCCCACTTAGTACAAATTGGGGAGGGATTCTTGTGGTGTTTGAGCAAGATTCTTGGATATATATTGCTTTATTGTGTTTTCTCCAATATTTTAAAGGAGAACACTTGCAAACCTGACAGCTCTGTTAGTGAACCTGCGTTTACGCGCGCGCACAGAGAGTGTAACATCGGCCTTTAAAGGTCCAAATATTGATTGACTGCTTCAATAATGAAAAATACATAAACAATTTAATATAAAAAAAAGACAAGAAAAAATGGATGCTTTTCACAAACAAGTAAACAGTGCTTATCTGCCCCCTCATTCAGAGTCACTGTTCTACTAGAAGGATACACAGACTTTGAACCATTCTTCCCCAGATTAAACTCTTTGTTCCATTTAATATCTTTATTATTATTATTTTACTTTCTAGAAAACAATGTGTCTCAAAAGATAGCAATATATCACAGATATATTAATGGGCTAACGGACATTCCCCTTTTCAGGCTCACTGTCCCCTGTCTGGCTAACTTGGACTTTTTGAGAGATATATACACACTTATTATTTAAACAACTCAGAAAGATCTAGATCAGATAAATGCATCAAGGAAATATTTCTCAACAAGAAAAAACAAAAGTGTGTTCTGTCCTTTTTATACATCTGAAACCAAAACCACAGCTAGAAATGGCCTATTTATTTGCTTCACAAAACATATGGTGTTGAAAACAATGAGTACTATTGGCTATAACTATTTGTAGATGTTATCTCCTGCCTTCAAAAACTATATTGGTCCCAACTGATCATGCTTTCTGCACTACTGAAAAAAACAGTTGTGGTGTAGGAACCAAACACGATATGGTATTATTTTTTTCTGTGGCAAGGCCCTTTAAGATTTATGTTCAGGCATCTTATTTAGATATGGTTTAAACAAAAGAGATGACACATTGAGCTGCTGCTTCAGAGTTTAAGTCACGTTTTGCACGATTGCTGGTATTATTATCATCACTGAGATGACATTCATTTTCTGCAAATGGCCCTTCCACCAGCACTGAAACATCACGAGAGCCTTGCTACAGAGGAACTTTAAGAAAAAAAAATTGAGGAAGCTTCTTTGTTGACTTAGTTTTTTCTCAAGTAATCTAAGTTTACCATGACTCTGAAATATGTAAATGATGAATATAATAAGCCATGTTATTTATGGTGTAAAGAACATAAAGGACTGAATCATTCTCTGATTGCCACATCCTTTCCTGCAGCACAAGGAGTTTTGGGATCCAGCTTAGTGTCACAAATCCTGGGAATCCACAGGGAGGAAGATTAACAGATGAATGAGCAGCCATACAGACGGGCAACTTCTCCATACTATTATCTCCCTACCCCCCCTTTAGGCAGCACAGTTCCAGCAGAGTCCACACTGCCATTGGCTGATTTTCCAACCTACAATGTAGGAATTTTCACGGGAAGGAATGTTGCCTGAGTCAACTTTAACGCCAGAAGCGTATCCTGTAGGGCCAGTTGGGAGCAGTGCAGTGAAGAGTAACTAGTGCAACCCCTTCCATGCCATGACCTCTAGGGCACTGTAGCATGACTCCACAAAATGTCTTATGGAGGGACTTCCAGGGGGTTCTAGGGATGGAGTGGCAATATCATGGATGAAGCACTCTTTCTCTGCCTACCATAAAGGGGCATTTTGCCTAAATTGGGCCCCTCCGGTTACATAAAAGAGGGATAATATGGGCCTAGGTCATTATCTGTCTTATACCTGCTATTCTGTTAATTTACATTGAATGTAGTACTATGACTGGAGAGATGAGAAATGCCAGCAGCCATTACCTCACACTAAGATCATGCTAGAACAAACCAGTTAATCTCATTTAGAGACTTCCCAGTGAAATACTTAAAAATGCAGCCAACAGATTTGTATTTGGGAAGGGCATTTTTAAGAATGTTTCTAATTTAATACAATAAAAAACTTCACAAAAACTGCTTTGTAACATTTTCAAGAAAGGTTTTACAAGATTTCAATGGTTGGTTTTAGTGAAAGGAAGGAAGTTGGATTATTTAAATGTAAAGACACAAAGGGCTGTTTTCCTTATGAAATTAAAAAAGAGCAAATAGCCATGGATGGAGTCTGAGTGTAGAAGTGAGAGAGAATTCTAATGAGAATCAACAAAATCAATAACATATGCACTTAGGAACACAGTATATCTACACATAGAAGGCGTTTAAGATGATGTTTTAAGCCTGTATTCACTAAAAAACATTTCAGTTAGCAAACTGTTTGGAGAAAAATGATCTTTTAAAATATCAGAGTATCAGACAAATTTGCAGGCAACTATATCTATATTATCCCATTCAGAACAGAGGTTTAGGATTTAACTGGGGAAGATGTTTTCTCTCCCCTCCCCTCCCATTCCTCCTCCCCTTATGTATGTGATCAGATAACTATAATTACTCCTAGTATTTAGGGGAAAAAAACTATAAAGGACATCATAATAGTTTAAAAGTTGCCATGTTTGATCAAAATAAATATAGGTTTAGTGAACTGAGAGCATGTATTTCCCATAATAATAATGACTGACATTTAAAGAACATACATGAAGAGGGCACATTTTCAAATTGAGGCCATAGAGTTCAATTGATCTTTCTTGTGGAGAAATCTACCAGTGGCAAACAATATTCTGCAGTCTCCACAAAAGGAGGCTCATGAAGCTACCTTCAAGAATTCTGTGAGGAAACTAGTCTGTATCCCTTAGGGATACAGAAGCAGTAGTGCAACAAGTCATCCCATCCCAGCCACTCCCACCCTCACAGTATGCTCTCCAACTTGAGCATTCCCTAGCTGGGAAGTGTGTGTGCAAGGACTTCAGTTATAGTCTCTCTAAGTGGTTATACCACCCTCATCACTCTAGTATCTCAGTGCCTTCCATTAATGCATTTAAGAGTCAAAGGTGGGTGAAGTAATATCTTTTATTACACCAACTTCTGATGGTGAAAGAGACAAGCTTTTGAGCTACACAGAGTTCCTCTTTGCTTGTCTCTTTCACCAACGGAAATTGGGCCATTAAAAAATATTACCTCACCCACCTTGTCTCTCTAATATCCTGGGAGCAATATGGCTGCAAAAACACTGCAAACATTAATGCATTAAGTCATGTGACTAACATCTAACCAAGAACTATGTTAGACTCAGGGGAGACTTGTGTTTGCACTGCAGTGTTCTGTTTTGCTAGGATGCTGGTTTTGAGGTTTGTTTTCTTAAAGTGTACACACTTGTGTATTAATGTTAAAGAAAGCTTGTACTGGGAGCAGGAGGCAGTGAGAGTTACTTCCTGTGGGAGTCTGTTCTGTACACCTGGACTGGTCCTCAAGAAAGCTCTGTCTCCTACACAGATGAATTTTATTCTTATTCTATTGTGCCTGAGGAATAGTGTTGTTGACCACAGTCCTCATCATAGAGCTGTAGGTGATCTTTTATATATTCTGGGCCCAGGCTATTGAGCATCTTGAAGTTAAGGACAAAGACCTTGAACTTGATTTGATATTTTATGGGGAGCAAGAGAATGGAGGACAGGATGATGTGTCATGGTAGTCCATGTGCAGAGGAGACTACCGCATCGGTTTGTATTAGCTGGCGTTTCCGTGGGCATGGGGAAGCATGCAACTGTCCCAACCTAATTTCTACTTCTTTTCGCTCACTTCTGCCAGCAGAAAGTGAGGAAATCTTCCAAATCATGGACAAAAATTTAAGTTAAGAACTGATGGGTGCAGCCAGGTACCACACTGTTTCTGTTAGGCCAAAAGAGGCACCACCGAGACTAACTATTTTTCTGTGTTTCTGTCCACCAGCATTACACTTTTCAGTATTCCCAGAGAAAACGCTTAGTTAATGTGATCCATAAAGATTCCTTAATCAGCTTATATTGTGAAAGAGTATTAAAGTCTCCACTTTCACAAGAAGCATGTGAAATATACAGTTTTATGATATATTACTAGCACTGGAACTCACGGCCCCCTCCCTCTGAACCACCTGCAATTTTTAATAGTCATGTATCGCCAGGGTACCAGAAACCCATAAAAGTTTAACCTGCCAATTAACAACTAGGTAACGTTCCAGCCTCGTACAACATTTTGCTTGATTCCTAAAGTTATCCACAAAATATAGCAAAGATGCCCTTAAAACCATCAGCCAAAGTTTTGATCTGATCAAGTTCAGGAAAAAAAACCCACTAAAACACCAGTCTCTGTTTATGTATGGCAGTGATTCATAGAAGCAGCAAACCCAACAGTAGATAGAAAATTGCCTCTTTTATACAGCAGGAACTTTCATTCAAATATTTCCTATAAGTGAAATACACAAAGAATGGATAGCATTCAGATCTCTGTCAATCAAGACGTGAAGTACTGTACAATACTTCTCATGCTATTGTTATAGATATACAATATATCAAGGGCACTAGAAAGAATGAGGATAAATTGACTTCCTAATAATTTGCTTAGAACTGCTTCATCAGGTGAAACCATGTCAGTTTTCATTAAATGTATTTTAGAGTTAGATAAGAAACTACAGATCTCAAACTGTTTTCAGGGACATATCAGTAAAGTGTAATCTAGCTGATAGGACACAGGAGAGGAAAATCAGGATTCCTGATTCTAATCCTACTTCTGCCACTAACCTGCAGAGTGACTATGGGCATCTAACTTCACCTCTCTGTGCTGTTTCCCCTTTTATCTGTTTAGACTGAAAGACCTTCAGAGCACTGTCTGTTTCTTACTTTGTTAAAACAGTACCTACCCCAATGGGGCCTGGTTCTTTAGGGGTATGGAGAGAGTAAAAACTCATGGTCCAATCTCTCACTTTCCCATAGCAGCCTGGAACCCTACGAAGTATAAGATAGCTGTGCGATGATGACTATTAGCCACATACCCTAGGCTCAGTGAACTTGAACTCTGTTGTAGCTCTGCATTGCCCTTGGATCAACAATTACTTGGATCCATGAGGCAAAAACTAATATAGGTCTTGTATTCAGGATACCTGAAGCTGGATTAATAGCTATGGAGATGCCCTACACACTCTGCCTGAAGGCTGGGGTGCATTCCAGTCTCCCCACCCATTTTAGGCTTTGCAGAGTGGAGAGTAGTATTTCACCCCATCAGAGAGGTCTGATTTTATACTATTGTTACTCAGGAAGGAAATAAGAAAATTGTTGTGATAAGACAAGAGTAAATTTCAGTGCTGCTAACGCTCACAATTTTAATCACAAGTGTCGCAAGAGTTCGTTGTTCTCATATAGCCTCAGTTTTGGAGTCTTTTTAGTACATCAGAATTTTGGCTTTCATTTAAAAAAAAAAAAAAAGAAAGAAGACGTTTCTAGCCTTCCTAGTTTGGAGAACAGTTAAAAAACATGAACCCTAAACGAAAACAAAAAGACCCAAAATTTGTTTTGAAAATCTCATGGTTTTGGGGGGGCCTGACTCCTGATTTTTGTATGTTTGGATTTATCAAGATCAAAATTGTGTGTACAGTGTGCTTTCATTAAAATCCCGCAGAGAACACTATTATGCTTTCATCTTGCAGTGAACTACAATTACCATTTGACACCTCATGAAGGGAAAGATTAACACAAATGTAAGGAGTAAACTAGTTTGTGCTCTCTTAACAGGCCATAAACTGAGTGAAGAAACAGCAGTGGACTTCATGGCACATTCAAATACTTCTCCATTATTTCATTAACCAGCTCTCTGGCTTTTTCTTGCACACACAGGTTTCTCGGGTCTTGTCTCCACAAGAGAGGTTTGTTGACAGCAGTTACACTGGTGAGCAAAAAGTGTTGTAATTACAGCGTTTGCGCCTGTCCACACAGCACTCGTGTTATCAAAGTGCATCGCCGGTTGCTGCTCTTACATCGAGAGTAAGCAGTGCACTCTGGGTAGCTATCCCACTGTGCAAGTCAACACCTTGCACCCTTAGGAGTTATGGGAAGGCAGAAAGGAGCAGAGTGCATCATGGGTGCAGGCTCAATGTCACATGATGCATTGATTTCTGTCCCTTCATTCCTTGTGTTTCCGGCTGCATTTCGTGGCATTTTCAAATGGCCCTCTGTTTCCTGAGCACCCACCATTTCTATCTGAAAGGATGGATCCTGCACTGCTCTCCACTGTTGCAGTCAGCATTCTGAACACATCACGACTGGTCATGCAGTATATCATGAACTCACAATCGGAACAGGAATCCAGGGTGCCTGACCTGCTGTGTGTAATGCAAACAAACAGCACCCCATTACTGTTTGTATTCACAGAGCATCTGTACATGGTGCACCGCTGCTTTTGGGCATGTGAGACAAGAACTGAATGGTGGGATCACGTCTTTATGCAGGTCTGGGATGATGAACAGTGGCTGCAGAACTTTTGAATGCGCAAAGCCACCTTCTTGGAACTCTGTGCAGAGCTTGCCTCTGCCCTGCGATGCAAGGACATATGAGTGAGAGCTGCCCTCTCAGTGGAGAAGAGAATGGCGCTCGTCATGTGGAAATTAGCAATTATAGACTGCTACTGGTTGGTTGCTAATCAGTTTGGAGTCGGGAAGTCCACTGTTGAGTTATTTTATCCAGTGGCGTACCGAGGGGAGGGCAGGGGAAGCAGGCTGGGGTAGCCCTTCACGATGCGCAGGGGATGGAGGGTGCAGAAGGCTCTGAGGGGCAGCTGGGGGGCGATGCTGTCTGGTGGGAGCCGGAGACCCCTCCTGCCCTGCATGGGGGGAATGGTCAGATGTGGGGGGCACAAATGCAGGCTTGGCCCTTGGGCACCGGAGACCCATGGTATGCCACTGGCATTATTGCAAGTGTGCAGAGCCATTAATGGCATTCTGCTATGAAGAACTATGACTCTTGGAAATCTGCGTGAAACAGTGGATGGCTTTGCAGCGATGGGATTCCCTATCTGTGTCAAGGCAATAGATGTCATGCATATCCCAATTCTGTATCATCTTGCAACAGAGTACACCAGTAGAAAGGGGTACTTCTCTATGGTACTGCAGGTGCTTGTGAATCACTGTGGGTGTTTCACTGACACCAATGCGGGTTGGTCAGGAAAGGTGCAACACGCACGCATCTTCAGGAACACTGGCCTGTACAGAAAGCTGCAAACAGGGACTTTCCTTCCAAACCAAAAGATTCCAATGGGGAATGTTGAGATGCCCATAGTGATCCTGGCAGATCCAGCCTACCCATTAATGCCATGGCTCTTGAAGCCTTACACGGACAACCTGGATAGAAGCAAGGAGCACTTCAATAACAGATTGAGCAGGTGCCAAATGACCACTGAATGTGCCTTTGGAAGATTAAAAGCTCGCTGGAGATGCTTTATGGCAGGTTAAACCAAAATATGTACACTATTCCAATGGTTATAGCCTCTTGCTGTGTTCTCCATAATTTATGTGAAACTAAGGGCAAAAGGTTTGCTCCTGGGTGGACCGCAGAGGCAGATCACCTTGCATCTGAATATGAACAGCCAGACACTAGGGGTATTAGAGGGGCACAACAGGGGGCCATTTGGATCAGGGAAGGATTGAGGGCCCATTTTGAGAATGAGAATCAATAAGGTGTTTTTGTGAACAGCACTATGCCATTCTATGACTGCTATCCAGCATGAGCTGTATATCAGTGCCAGGTGAAAGTACCGTTTGCAACACAGAAATAAAGAGTGCTTATTGCTTGTCTTTATTAAATGAAAACAGCTTACAATACAAATAAATCACTGGGCTAGAAGGGAGAAATCAGTGAAGGGGAGTGTGAGCTATGAACGCTCGGTGTAAGTCCAGCTGTTGCTCTCATAGCTGTCTGAAGGAGTGGAGTGTAAGGGGTAATGAGATGGGCCAGGAGCTTGGTAGGAATGTGTGTGGGGAGTGCATGTAAGTAGTTTTGTAGTGGCTGCAAGGGGGGGGTCAAGCACACATGAACTCTGTCTGCAGTGTCATGATTGTCTTTATTAGCTACGTCTCAATGACCTTGATCATGCAATCATGATTTGCCAGCACCCGGACATGGTTTTCCCTCCTTTCCTGTCTATCTATTCTGACTTTAGGACCCAGATTGTCTCCATGCCCTTTTTTTTTTCTTTTTGCCGCCTCAGAGGAATGGAGGAGTTTTTGCAACATCTCCTCTTTGCTTCTCCGAGGTCACTTGCTTATCAGCCAGAGGCGCTATGTTGGTGTGGGGGATTTAGCTCTGAAGGTCACATCTGTAGAAGCACAAGAAACAATGAACAGAAGCATTATTGTGGGTGCCCCAATACTATAGATGCATTACTGTTAAACACACCTCTTTCTGACTGTCTCCAGGGAAGAGCACAGCTCCGAATTCAGCCTGGGCATGGTGAGTTTTGCCGGAGGGGTGGGAGTGGGGAGTGGTCCATCATATTGGGGTAGAGGTTGGGGCATAAATGTAGGTACATAGGGACAAAATTTCAAATTGTGCCACGATTTTCCACAGGCAGGGGCCATAGAAGGCACTATCTTGCTCCAGAGAGTAAACAGGGATGCTAGGTTGCACCTCCTCCAGGCAAGCAGCTTCTTCTCTACCAGAGATTCCTCAGCAGAGCTGCTTTGTTTTTTCCCCCCATTGTAGGAAGCTTTCCCGTGCAAATTGGCAATCACTTGTGCAGGGACCAAAGCAGCACACAGGTGAACAGCATAGGGACCTGGTTTGAAGCTACTTGCATGGAGGAGATGCACTCTAGCATCCCTGCTTACTCTCAGGAGTGAGATATTGGCTTTATTTGTCTCTTGTGTATGGTGGATACAGCTCACATAGATACACAGTACAACCTGGCTAGCACTCATAGCATGGCACAGTGCTGTTTACTGAGCAATAATAAGGTGTCTCTGTCAAAATGTCTCCTCTAAGGCCTCCCAGATTCGAATGCCTCCACCCACATTGTGCCCCGCTAATAGCCCTGTCATCTGATTGTTCATAGTCAGCTGCAAGACAATCCGCCTCTGTGCTCCACCCAAGAGGAAACTTTTCACCCTTAGCTTCACAAATATTATGGAGCACACAGCAGGTGGCTATAACTATGGTAATATTTTCCTCATTTAGGTTTAACCTGCCATAAAGGTAATCACCAGAAAGCTTTTAATCTGCCACAGGCACATTTAATGGTCATTCAGCACCTGCTCAATCTGTTATTGAAGCGCTCCTTGCTACTATCCACGTTGCCTGTATAAGGTTTTATGAGCCAAGGCAATAAGGGGTAAGCTGGGTCTCCCAGGATTACTATGGGCATTTCAACATCCCCAACTGGAATCTTCTGGTCTGGGAAAAAAGTAATTGCTTGCAGCTTTCTGTACAAGCCAGTGTTCCTGAAGATGCACTGTGATGACTTATACGTTATGTGAACCACATCTCACATGTATTAAGTTGGTATTGCACAATTATATGTTGATTTAGATGTTGTTGGATTTTTGGTGGTTATAAAATGAAAACTGTAATTTCACATTTTAGATTATTTGGACTGTAAACTTCTTGGGCCAGGATCTTTCTTCCACATATAAATACTGTTGACACTATAAATAAATAATAAAAAGAATGTTTCAAAAGAAATTTGATGGGACTTTAATTAAATATACTACATGATACCAGAGCATTAAAATGCAGGGAGAAACTATATCAAATGTCTTGAACAAAACACAATAAGTGATGCACTAGATCATTTAGCTATGTGTTTTCATTGTGCCCAGCACAATGGGTCCCTAAATCTATGTGGGTTTGGTGCTACCAAAATATGAACAAATAATTTAAGCTCCTGGCTGTAGATGCAGAGTCAAGAAAGAGAAAACCTGAGCTGCATTCTGGAAAGGGGTTTTATATAAATTATTATTAATGTGGGCGTGCCCAAAACCTCCAATCGGGCGCTCTGCTAATACATAGTCCTTGCCCCAGAGAGTTTACAGTACAAAAAGATAGAAGTTTGGAGGGGGGAAGAATATGACCTTGGTCTGAAATCAACAAGACAAGTGCGAAATACTTCACTTAGGAAGCAAAAATAAAATGCAAAACTACAAAATGGGGAATAACTGCTTATGTGGTAGTACTGCTGTAAAGGATCTGAGGGTTACATGGATCAGAAATTGAATGAGTCAACAATGTGATGCAGTTGCACAAAAGACTAATATTCTGGGGTGTATTAACAGGAGTGTCATATGTAAGACATGGGAGGTAATTGTCCTGCTCTCTTCGGCACTAGTGAGGACTCAGCTGGAGTACTTTGTCCAATTCTGGATACCACACTTTAGGAAAGATAGGGAGAAATTGGAGACAGTCCAGAGGAGAGCAACAAAAATGATAACAGCTTTAAAAAAATTTGATCTATGAAGAAAGGTTTAAAAAAAATGGGCATTTTTAGTCTTGAGAAAAGAAGACTGAGGGGGTTCCTGATAAATCTTAAAATATGTTAAGGGCTGTTATAAGGAATACATGTTCAATTGTTCCCCATGCCCATTGAAGGTAGGACAAGAAATAATGGGCTTAATCCACAGCAAGGGAGATTGTTAGATATTGGGAAAGCTTTCTAACTAGATGGGCAGTTAAGCTCCGGAAAAGGCTTCTGAGGCAGGTTATGGAATCACCATCACTGGAGCTTTTTAAGAACTGGATGGACAAACACCTGTCAGAGATAGTCTAGGGTTACTTGGTCCTGCCTCAGGGGGCTGGACTAGATGACCTCTCAGCGTCCCTTCCAACCCTACATTTCTATGAGTCTTTCCAGATTGAGGCTTAATTGTGGAGCATGTTCCTACAGTATGGTATAATGTGAACAAGTAGAGTGTACTCTTTTGTGATCCTTTGAATTAGGGTGGAATGGATTTCCTAGTAATATGGTAACTTCTATTTATATAACTGAGAGGGGAAAAAACTTGAATCAAAATAAACCAGACATTTATAACGGTTTTTAAAGCCAATAATAAGCCAAGTAAGAAATAGGAAGAGACAAAAATGATATGGAATTAAAATGATTTTAGTCAGGCTGGAAAGCCTGTACCTGAGGTTAGAGTTTAGCCTAAGGATTTTACTAGGTTTTTTTTGTTTTTGTTTTCTCCCATATTACGAAAGCAACATCAACACTGAGGCCTTATCCACACTGAAAGTGTTGTTGAAGCAAGTTACAGCGATGATCAAAAAGCGCTATAATTACAATGCTTGTGCCTGTCCACACAGCACTCACTGTGTTGCCGAAGTACATCCACAGTTGGTGTAGTAGCATCGACAGTGAGAGCAGTGCATTGTGGGCTGCCATCCCACTGTGCAACTCTCCACCTTGTGCTGATAGGAGTAGTGGAAAGGCAGAGAGGATTGAAGTTTCCTGAGCTCCCGCCATCTCTAGCTGAAAGGATGGATTCTGCACTGCTCTCCACTGTTCCAGTCAGCATTTTGAACACATCGCGGCTGGTCATGCAATATATCATGAGTTCACAATCGGAACAGGAATCTGAGGCACCTGACCTGCTGTGTGTAATGCAAACAAACAGCACCCCATTACTGTTTGCATTCACAGAGCATCTGCACATGGTGCACCGCCACTTTTGGGCATGTGAAACAAGCACTCAGTGGTGGGATCGTATCGTTATGCAGGTCTGGGATGATGAGCAGTAGCTGCAGATCTTTTGAATGCTCAAAGTCACCTTCATGGATCTCTGTGTAGACCCTGTCCCAGGCCTGTGGCACAAATCAGAATAAGAGCTGCCTCTCAGTGGAGAAGTGCATGGTAGTTGCCGTGTGGAAGCTGGCAACTCCAGCCTGCTACCGATCGGTCGCTTATCAGTTTAGAGTCAGGAAGTCCACTGTTGGGGCCGTGTTATCACATGTGTGCAGGGCCATTAATTGCATTCTGCTACTGTGAGTCTTGGAAATCTGTGTGAAATAGTGGATGTCTTTGTGGCGATGGGATTCCCTAACTGTGGCAGGGCCATAGAAAGCATGCATATCCCAATTTTGGCCCTGGATCATCTTGTGATGGAGTACATCAATAGAAAGGGGTACTTTTCTGTGGTATTGCAGGCTCTTGTGGATCACTTGGGTTGTTTCACTGATATCAGTGCAGGATGGTCATGGAAGCCTCTGTGTTTCTACATTACAATGTGTACATGAAGAAATGTAAGTAAACATTACACAATTTAACATCCCCATTCCTCCCCCCCAAGATTCCACACATGTTAAATCTATTATTGGGGTGGAGGTAGGGAAGAAAGTCTCCCTAGGAACTCTGCATTGATTTCCCACAGTATTCCCTAGTGTCATTTCCAAGATTAATAGCTATATTGGTCAGGGTCTGGAACAGATCCTCAACTGGTATAAACTCTCATTCCTCCATTGAAGTCCACTGATTAAAATTATGACAATTTACACTAGCTTAAGATCTGCCCCTTTGACTCCACCCCTAAAATAGGGGTAATCGTGGGTGGCCAATTCTGGCATTACACAGACATTGGCAATGAACAAGAGGCAGCAATTTCAATAGCTCCAGAGTCCACAAAACCAGTGGAAGATGATTTGGGCCAGATAGATAGTTTCTTGTTCCCATAATAATCCCATCCAGTTAGTATTACTTATGCAACAAGGCAAATTAGGCATTAAAATAACAGCTTCAAATTACAGATCCTTTTCATATTGTTGTAACATTTTGTTTCATATTGATATTCAAAATCTATAATCAGATGGAGTCTCCCACATGCTGCAACTTTGATTCCACAGTTGATTTACCTTGCTTTTTAGTTTTGAGGGTTATAAGGGATTTTCCTGTTTGTGATAGGTGTGTCTGAGATTGCCCTTTTTAATTTCACATTCACTGAGGAAAATGGATCATTCAGTCATACCATATTGTTTTACTCAATGCCACCTGAAGGGCTATAGAAATTAGCTTTGTCACACACCAGTGACCTGCCTAGTCATTTTTCAGCTTCATAAACAAGTCAAAAGGACAGGAAATCTATTTTTATTAGCCAGCTTCTAAAACTAAAGCCATTTATAAAAGCTGTATGCTTCACTCCATTGAGACTACTAGTCAAAGGAAAAGAAAGCCAACTGCAATAAGTTTACCAAGAGGTTGCTTTATTAAAATCTATAAGGTGAAATTTTTCAACACAATCAAATCACCATAAAATATGTTATGTATTTATGGTAAATTAAACTGTTATTATACTCCTTCCTCCCTATGACACTACCCTGGGGAGCAAAAGGATTTTGTAGGTTCCAAATGTGTTATTGTAAGGTGCTGCTCTAGTTAAGGTTAACTTGCATTTTCCATTATAAACGTTTATTTCCAGGGGTTTATTACTCAGCCATAAAAATCTGCTTGAGGCTGAAATGTGGTATGTAAAGACAGCTCAACAGCAATTTTTTTTCTTTTTTTTTTTTCACCTTTTTTTTTTTGCACTGAATTTAAAAAGTAAGAAAAGAAAACCTCAGTTTAGTTATTTTTAAATTAGACAAGCACCAACAATTCCATACAAGCAAGGACCTGAACTGGGATCCACAGTATGGTACTAAGCTCCCAAGGATAACAGAGGCTGATAGCTCTGAGGATGTATTTTGGTTACCTACCTTATGTCAGTCACAAGCAAATTACTCCACTTACCATGTTACTAGTTTTGTCCAGCCTTCCTACAACCTGAGCCTGCACTCACTGAAGTCAATGGCAATATTGCCATTTAACTTCAGTGGTGCAGGATCAAGCCCATAGGCTAGCAGGACAATTGTCATGACTTGCGCCCTCCAGCATCATGGCAGTATGTTCAAGAAGGGAAAAGGACCCCTTCTTTCCAATTTCTTTTTAAGTGAGTATTTATTTTGCATTCTTATCACTCAAACACAACTTCAGTATCAAACAGGCAACTAATCCAGAATGTGATTTCATCACTTTTAATACTATGGGGAAAAAATTCCAAAACTATTCTAGCAGGGTATTTTATTATGCATTAGAGTCTCGTGAGTTAAGACTGCAAGACCATTATCATGCAGTTGCACTGCCGTCACATTGCTAGACTAAAGGTGGCAAGACATGTTGCACTATAATCCCATAATTTTCATCTCATATAGATTTCTGGAAAGAAGACTTTGAGTTGAAATTTCTCTAGTTATTCGTGATTGAAATAAGATTATTTATTTTTAGTACATGAAGCACAAATGATTCAGAACCATTTTAGTCTTGAGGGCATAATCTATACATGATTTGACACAAAATCCCACTATGTTAAAAGAACATTATTAAGATTGAAGGTTAAGCACTCAAAAATTAGGAAATGCCAGAGTTAAGGTTACCTATGCAACATTAAGTTGGCCTTCTTGTGCACATACATTATGATAGTCTTTATTACATGATCATTTTTATTTTTCTCTTTTTTTTTTCTCATTTAGTACACACAATGGACTATGTTAATTTGAAGAGCTGCTCATTAACATTTTGTTTTCTCCTTGTTCAATGTGTAGCCACATGCCTTAATTATGACACGCTATTCAAACTCTGCTGTGAAAACAGAATTATTAATTTACCCATGGGCTTTACTAGGACACTCATTACTATAGTAGCTGAGTGCATCACAAACATTAAATTATTTTCATAACACTTTTGTGAGATGAGCGGGTGGTGTCCTCATATTACTGACGGGGAGCTGAAGCAGAGATAAAGGCCACTAAACCACTAATTTGGGATGCCCGATTTGAGACACCCAGGTCCTGATTTTTCAGAGTACTTGGTTTCATATAAAACTTCATATGTTCAAACCACAGCTTCCAATGACTTCATTTGTGGCTGTGAGTATTCAGCACTTCTGACAGCAAATCGGACCCCAGATCTGAAGTCAGGAACCCACAAAATAAGGAACACACAATCGGTGACCTGTGAAAAGTTTGTTTTAAGCGACTTGCTGTTCATTAGATAGGAACTGTCTGGCAGAAGCAGGGATAGAATCCAAGCTCCAGGGCAACATTCAACTGCCTTAACTTTTAAGTTAAATTGTACAACCTGCAATTTTTTCAAATTCTTATAACTTTGCCAAAGTTGGGTGGTTTTTCCCGGGGATAGCAAAAGTCACCTCCCTGAATGCTAGGCCACCTCCTGGCAAATTTATAGTTCCTGCTCCAAAGCACAAGGGCACTAGAGCTTTACAAAGGAGGTTTGAATTTTTTAACATGGGCAAAACAATTTTTCCCTAGCCTCATTTTTGAAAACAAATGAACTGCTTTGGCTGGGGGGAGGGGGGACGGTGTGGAAGTGGGAGGCGGCAGCCTGAGGCAGATATACAACATGGAAAATTTCACAAACAGTTAAAGTTTGGCTAAATTATAAGTACCTGAAAACAGGCTCTTAATATTGGAAAGTGCTACCAGCTCCACTTATGATAAAATTTCATTACAAATTACTTTTTCTTTGCTCCTCCCCAATAATTTTTCTAAGTTTAAAGTGAAAAGTACGTATGTTCATATTAATAGCTATACAGATGTACATATATGATATATACACACACTATTTCAATGTATATGATGCATAAATGTGAATGTGTATGTAATATAATGCAGAGAGGGTTGTAACAGGTCATTGAGCGAATGACTGACAATTATTTTCTATGATCTCATTGAGCTAGTGTCTTGAAATTTAGCACATGTATTCATTTTGGTTCACTGAATTTAGGAAAAATTATAAATTTTAACTCTAATCTTTCCATCAGAGGTAATCAGTAATGCCTATCAGATTGTGTGTGAAACCGTTTAAGTGCCTTTACATGTATACTAGCATGGGGTGACAATTTACAAAAACTGCATTTTTTTCTCCCATGAGCCACTGATTTTGGGTATGAGGCCTTCACTTTGAGGAAATGAAGGACATGAGGTCACCCTTTCTATTCATGGATTTTAGCCACAAAATTTTCCATGTAACATTTCTGTGAGTTATTATGGTTGCAAGCCTTGATACAACCTAAATAGCAAAGTGTTCTGACTGAGAGGTTCTAACAGTTTGTGCAATTTAATACAAATATCACTTATATCTTATATACACTGCAGTTTTAGCCGCCTGCACCTAAGTTAAATACTTAGTGTAGACACAATTAGTACTGGTGCAGCTTACTCCACTTTAGAACCGTGTATTCACTAGGCACTGCACAAGTATAAATCAACTCTACTGTACAGGTCTGCAGTGGTGCAGCTGCAGTGATAGCTAAAAAGCCAATGTTTTCTAAATAGTAGTTCTAAAGACATTTTTCCTTTGGTACAAATTGAAACATATTGGGCTAGATTGTACACAGTGTGAGAGGGCAGCTTTGCACCTCTTTGTTAGTACCATCTTCAAGCTGCTCTAGTTCCTGCACGGTGCTGACCTGGCAAAGAGCAGCCCTAGGCTTAAAGCTTCCTTTGCTCTTTCCCACAGTAGGTCACCCAAGTATTCCGTACCAAGAGCTGAGGATCAGGGCCTCAGTGTTCACTATTAATGGTCAGAAAGAACACACACACATACGTACACACACAGAGCATATCATGACCATGCAAGACTACACAAACCACAGATAAAACTTTGTGCTGTAGTAGTCGTAATAGGAAGATCCTTCCCACTCCCCCAACACACACCCTCCATTCACGGTCAAAATATGATTTCAGTACATCCTCTTCCTAAAGATTTTTAAGGCCCATTGTGAAAAGCTAAGTGGAGATTATTTAAATACTCAGAAACCTGACACACTAATTTTTAATGGGCAGGCAGACTGTTGTTTATTTAGTTTTTGAAATCTAGTCTAAATTAGGCTTAAAGAAAAGAAAAGAAAAGAAAAGAAAAGAAAACGTCAAGGTTTCAATTAACAGATTGTCTTCCACTGTTCAAGGGATAATTTGAGCTTGAGTGAAACATGTGTATGAAGTAAAAATAAAACACAAGCACTTCCTCAAAATGCATACTGCTTTGCCTCAGTCCAATTATCTGTGCTTTTGTTTTCTGGTTGCATTTACACTGGAAATTGACATTATTAATAGATTTTGTTTATAAGATATCAATTTAAAACAAGAATGATTCGTATTAAAAATCACTGCTGTCTACATCAGTTGTCAAATGTTTTAGCATTGTCCAGCTTATTAATAATGCCCTAAAGAAATCAGAGCAGTATGATCTGAATAATAGGAACAGGAAAAGTTTCCATAAGGAACATGTCAGTGGAAAGCAGTGAAATGGAAATATTATTGTAAGAGAAAACGATATTGCTTTGTAATGTTAGCGTCAAATTTGGAAAAGCTCTGATTTCTACTGTGCACGTTACGGAAAAATTACTCCTAACAAAATGTTATAATGAAAATACATTTTCTACAAAATCCTTATTTTTCACAAAACAAAAGCAAATCTTTAAAAATTAAAAAACTTCTTATAATAAAAATAGTTGAAATTATTTGCACCAGATTCTGCCACCATTACTCATGTTGCATATTATCTTATTACACAGATGGGCCCATCGAATTCAAACCAACTACTTGCAGAGTAAGGTACTGCTCAGCAAGATGTAAGGCTATCAAAACATGGCCCTTTGTTATGAGGGCCAAGAAGAAGTTACATTAATCATTGGAAGGGCAAGGTTGGGAATTAAAATGAGGCTGACTAAGATTCGTCATGGGATACTTGTTTTGGTGATCTGACTGGCCATGCCCCAGTAGGCAGGAGATATGCCAGTCATTTTGACTCATTCTCTTAGGAGTGGCATCAGAGAGGACATCTGGGCACTAGTCTCTGTTGTAGCTAACCTACTCATGCACCTGAAGTCAAACCAGGGTTTTAACTAAGGCCGTGGCCTTCTCAGTCTGGTTTCCAAAGACACTGGATGAAAGAATGATTGTCCACTAAAGACACAAGAAAAGTTATACAAAATCAATTTAGTAAATTCTCCCTCCTTAAACAGAACCCCTCAAACTACTTTGTAAGTCTCAGATGCTTAACAACTTAGTGGACTGGCACTAAATACAGTAAAGTGATTTTAAGTACAAAGCCAGTGAAATGAAGTCCAGTCAGGAAACATGCAATATGAAGAATCTACCGATTCATAATTAGTATGAATGTTTTCTGGGATACAACTAGTCATAGGGTTTGCTTTGTTATTCCTTTAATCTATTAACAAGATAAATGGGCCCAAGCCACAAAATTAAGATCTAGATCTGAACTACTCATCTCTGGCTAATATCTGCTCAGCACTTTTTAAGACAAAGTGCTACATAATTGTCATTTATTATTATTCTGCTTCGGTTCAACATGCTGGGGGAAACCATTAATTTATTAGTTTGGTGAACAGATCCTATGCAAAAGGATGAATGAGAATTATTTGTTCATGTTTTCTTGGGATCCACACGTACATAGAAAATGTGGAGTTCGAAGAAGCCCTGCTCTCCTGAAGCCTGAGAGCTAACAAGAAAATGCACAGAACTGAACACATGCTTTGTTCACCTTGCAAACCTTGAAACTAAAGCACTAGGGTTTCTATACTGCTGATACATTTGTGTTACCTTGTAGGAAAGCATAGTTATAAATTGTAAAACCATTTGTATATATAAAACAAGCTCAACTTCCTGTTCGCCTCCAATTTTAGGTTAAGAGTCAGAGGTCACTTCACTTGTTCAAGGAAAATGCTTTGTTGTTTCAGCTCTTTAAAACTATCTTACATCCCTTCTAATTCCCTAGCGTCTCCATTTAGGCATTCACTGTTTTTTTTCCGTCTTGCTTTGAGGCCCCTTTCTTATTCCTCCAAACATTGTAACACAGCTTTGAAAATACTTGATTGCACAGTAAAACAACATTTGCTGCATGTGGTTCTCTACCCGAATGGTTACTCATGCATCCAGTCCTTAGTTATGTGAGTATCCCCCTTCAATGAGGATACTCATATGAGGAAGATTGCAAGATCAGGCCTAAAATTCCAAAATACATGAATGAATATTACATGATACCTTTCCTTGAACTATATTCTTAGGAAGTCGCACTATCTTAGATGCTTATTACCACAACCAAATGGAAACTCGTCTGTTAGGGAGCCTTTGTCCCTGGTCAGGTGCACATGCACACTTCTCTGCCCCATTCATCCCCTACACAAGAGCCTGGAACAATGTGCTTAGAGAAGTGCAGAGCTGCTCTCTCCTCGGTTCCTGATGGATGTACATTGCCCCCACATGGTGTTCAGACAGCATATTGATTAATACAGCATTAAAAGTTAGCTAAAAAGCAAAGGGTCAAAAGAAGCTATGTTCATTTGCCCCACATGCTCTACCCCAGTGAGAGCAAGCTGCCCCATCCTGTACCATGCAGATCTCAGGGAAGGCATGTGGCTCCCCCTAGAGCCTAGTGTATCATCCACAGCCTCCTCCAATACCACCATCATATATCAAGCTATGAAATGGTATGTTAAGGAATGCATAAAATGGGGACCTGGGAGTTTCTGGGTGATAGATGGAAATTACAACTTTGCTTGGCTTTGTAGTCCATTGTCACAAGTGACTGCAAGCTGCAATGGTAACCAGTGGGAACGGTGAACTTGTCATGGGATAAGTAGTTTTGTGCTTGAACACAGTAACAATTGCATTGCCAAAAACTGCTGAAAAAATCCAAGAGAAGTTCCGTTTGAAGGTTTAGTTTGCATAACAGCCAACTCCAACCTTTGCCAGTAGTGGCTCTGATGGCTACGTAATCCAGTGCCCACAGTGAAGGGCTTCCTCTACAGATGTATGCATCACTGCTGACAGAGGCCTCCCTTCCCTAGTGGCCTTCTCCAAGTTTTAAGTCACATGAGGCAACAACAGAAATGAGCGTTCTGCACTCTCAGGGTATGTCTATATTGATGACGGCAAAGTCTCCGCCAACAAATCGATCTTTCTGGATCGATTGGGTGATCAGTGTAGACCTGCTCAATCGATCAGGAAGTCAACGGAGTAAATCCACTCCCTCAAGTGGCGCAGTGCAGTGAAGACAGAGCACAGAAGGGAAACCCAGCAGTTGATGGGAGTTACCCAGTCGATTGACGCCGAATTTCCAGGTAAATGTAGACCAGGGCTCAGAAAACTGCCTGGTTTGGGACAACGAGCACTGGGCAGCAAGTCAGGAAGCCCCAAGTTCTAATCCGGGCTCTGCCACTGATTCACTTACCTCTCTGTCTCATAACACTTAATTCACAGCAGCATGGGTGGGTTCAATTAGTTAATGTATGTACTATAGGTTTGAATATGTAAAGCTCTGGGTAAATGCTAAGTATTGCTGGGCCAGATGGTTTCCCTCCAATCTCAAGAATAACAGGCACATCCCTCCACGTCTGGATCTATCCTCCTCTATATGGAAGTAGGGGCTCAGGTGACTCCACTGCACCGTGCCCTGGCCCTTATGGGAATGAGGTAGACTTGGGAGGTAATGCACATCTCTCCCTCTTTGCAGAAATTACCTGGACAAGATCACACAGACAAGCTAGGTTAACTCTTTCCTAGTTCCCCTGGAACCCGCGTCCCTTGGCAGCCTAACACCGTCTGGGCTACACTGTCAGCAGTAGTGATGTGGGCTCAGTCCACTGCTTTAACTGCGGTACTGTGTGAGACTACAGAGAAACAACCGAGTATCATACGACTATGGTGCCACAGTTTAGCTGCAACAACTGTGTGGGAAGAGAAAGTTATGTGATTCTTTCCTGACGTGCTGAGTTTCCTGGCTCTGCATCAGTTGAGGAGTCCCCCTCATTGAGATGCCTTCCCTGCCCAGCTTAAGGCAGCTTTTAAGGTGGCACAAAAGCCCAGGATTTGGCCCATATGATTTTCTTCCCCACAGTGTTATATTACACCAGCTCAGGAGGACAGTAATGAGTAGGGCGTGGGGGGGTCACTTATGTTATGCAGCAGAAATTTTCATCAGTGGTGTGCATGTACGGTAATCAGAGATGAGTTGCACTATAGATGAATAAAATGGATAGTGTCTATAAGTCATAGTCCATCTAGGCATAAGATGCTTATGGCAGATCTCAAAAGCATTATGTACTTTAATACAGTGGATAGTGATAATTGATTAGTGAGGCCGGGAATTATAAGAGCTGAATGTGGGATATTTATAAGGAAAAAAAGATCTGCAGGTTAAAAATGAAATATTTTGTAGCTATCTTTTATAAGTTATTCAATGTCCTTAAAATTTATTTTCAGATACTAATGAACAAGGGCCTGATACTGATCTCACATTATTTTTTCACCAATGTAAATCAAGTGACTTCACTGAAGTTGCATTTAATTTACACTAGCATAAGTGAGATCAGAATTAGGCCCAAAATATATAATGGTCTGACAGTTACAGAATGAGCAGAAGATCAGCAATTATCTATAGAGAATAAAAGAGAACGTGTGCACGCACGCACAAATTTATGACACAGAAAACAGTTTGCCAAGAAAACAAAATAGCACTCCAGCGTTCCCTTGCAGTGCATGCTAGAAAAGTATAGTCTGTGCCAGCTTGTATCCAGAAAATAGAGTGGAGCTAGCTAATTAACAGTCATCACCACCATTCTGTGTATGTATTATCATTACTTCTAATGAGACTCAAACTGGGTCCTTAGTGGTATATAGGCAGCATTTCTACGGGGTGAGCCAAAGTAAAGTCTCCCTTGGCCAGGTCAGTAGGAGCTGTGACAATAGGTCTCAGCTGGAAGTTGCTCTGTCTATCTTACATATCTAACCTTACATTTACATCCCTTAAATTTGAGATTGTAATTGGGGAAGCATGCAGATGTGCATCTGGTTCTCTACAGGAGGAGACGTCTGTGGCAAGCAAAGCTATCTGACACAGGGACACGTGTAAATAACACACAAATCTGCATGTGTGCGTGTCTCCCTCTCAGGCTACTTCTATACTGCACACTTCTTGCCATGGCGTGTATAGTGTGTGTAGCTACACACCACGGTGGATGCAATGTCAGTGGAAGGCTCTGGCAGGGGGAAGGCAGCACGGAAAGGTTTGGCAGTGAGGAGCTGCTAGTCTTTTCCCATTGTCTCCCCCTTGCCAGAGTCTTTCACTGCAAGGGGAAAATGGTGCCCTGGATGAACTTGTATTTTGGCACTCCCATCGCTCCTTGCCCACACTGCCTCCCTAGGCTCCACACCTATTCTCCCATCCATCCCCCATTGCCGTCCTCTGCTGCCTCCCCATCCATCCCCCATCACCCTGTCCTCTGCTGCCTCCCCACTCATCCTCCTATCCTCCCTGGGACCCGCTGCCTCCCTATGTTCCCCCCTCATCTCCCCTGGGCTCCACTGCCTTCACAGGCTCCCCACCCCACCCTGCCCCCAGGCCCTGCTGACCCCCACCCTCATTGCCCCAAGCTCCCTTCCATGGCATCACACCCCAGGCCAACCGCAGTCTTTGTCTCTTGACCACCCGTAAGGCCAACCTTGGGAGAAAGGCTCTGGCAGTTCCCTGCTGCAGTGAAAGGCTCCCCGCAGGGAGCTGCCAGTGTCTTTCCCTGCAGCAAAAAATAGCAATGTAAACAGGGGTGGTATTGCTTGAGTGAGTAGAAACTTGTAGGGTGCATACATGGAGGGTTCAGGCATCTCAGCGTCTGACCTTCTACATTGCTAGTCATACCCCTGGTAGGAGGACATGTAGTGTATGTACTCTACATGCCGCCAAAAGGAGTGTGCAGTGTAGACATACCTTGAGATATGGGCACAATCCTGCACCCCTTACACAAGCAATCTCTGATCAGGAGACCAGCCCAACTGTAGTAATCTTAGTTGGGCTCTAGGTATTTATTTTATGTACCATGCTCATATTTTAGGGGAAAACTGTAGTTTGAAAAGGTACAATTCTTTTTAAATGCTCTTTGCTCCATGAGTCCCTCCTCTCCTGATCCTTTGTGTGCAGATTTTAGTCATCTTGAGTGGAAAATGGACACTACCACCTCAACAGCAGTGCTGCCACTGTGCAGAGGGCTCACTACCGGGGCTGGGGGAGGGGAGGAGAACAGAGAGGATCTCACAAAGGAGGTTGGGGGGTGGGGAGGCCTGTAATTTCGGTACACAGAAATTACAGAGGAAAGATCATACAGCCCCAAGCTTTGCAGATTCCACATTAAAGGGAAAGATAAATCAGCCGTGATGATGGATTTTAGGGGGGTCTCCACAACAGCTGCAGAAGCCATGGCAGCATGGCTTTATTTGAACTGCAGCAGCAGGGAATGCAGTATCTGTCCAGGGAACACAGTCTCAGCACAAATGCTCCTGGCCTCCTGCTGATCACTGGTGATCCGTGCACTTTGTGGGCCACAGTCTGTTGTTTGGGGGAGGAGGAAGATGCATGCCCTCCTCACCTACAATGTAACGATCAGAGAAAAACCTCAGATTTCCTGCCCTTTATTCCCCTCCAGCAACTTTTATTGCAGGAGGGGGTGATCAGGACCATTGTTTTTTATTCTTTTAGGTGTAAGATTAGTTATGGGTAGAGTTCCTTTACTTTGTTAGACCAGTCCACACACAGTCAACTAAAAATATAACTATATATATATATATGACATTTAAGTTATGTTATGACAATGCTGCTGGAAATGCTGCAGAATTCACACTGTACCACAGAACGTGCTTCAGAATCCAAGCTGTTATTTAAAAATGTTTCTAGCCTTCATGGTTGCAAAGAAAACAATGAGCTTATGTTTTCAAAGTTAAACGAAGCAGTGCTTTGTGTTTGAGTCTGCAGACAGCCAGCAACAAAAGAGATGATTGGTATAAGCTGTCCCACTCATCTTAAAGGTGATAGCTCTGAAACCTAATGATTACAACACCAATGTCAACACTGTTAACCTTTTCTTTGCTGCTCATTTTCCTCACAAACATCCTGCTAGGGAATGTGCTTGTGTGATCCCAAACATACCTCATCGGTTGCCAAAAGTCTCAACTATCCTTTGCACAGCAGCCAAAACCTCCAGCTTGCTGGTGACAACTCTCATGATGTGGTTATGTGTTGTCAATACAAAAAAACATGGCATACTGAAAACTGACATTGCAGAGACAGTGAAAAAATAAACAGAATGTAATGCGTTGATCAGATTATCACATTTTCATATATAATTTATAACTCATTTTTAAAGTATTTGAATCCACTACAGTATTTACAGAATTTCCACTAGAATACTCCTGAATCCAATGAACTTGCAACAGAGTTGCATCAGAGTAGATTGGCCTTCAATTAGTTCTGTTCTGTGAATTTCAATTAAACTTTTATGAGTCACTTGAACTATTGCAGATTTTTGTTTACTGTAGGGTGGACATATATTTCTAGGGGACCTTATACTGTATATGGGACTATGGTTTTAAAATGTTATTTATGTTTGTTATGTGTGTTTGTTGTGATTGTCTATGGCAATGTCTATGACAGCTGGCATTAGGCCCCCATTGGGTTAGGCACTGTTCAAACACACAGTAAGAGACAATCTCTGCCCTGAAGAGCTTTCAATCTAAGTCAAGGAGGAAAACAAAGAATGTGAGAAAGTGAGCATTATCTCTATTTTACAGAAAGAGAACAGAAACACAAAGAGATTAAGTGAAGTGTGTGGCAGAGCTGTGTACAGAGCTCAGATAGTCCAAGTCCCAGCCAATGCCTTCAACACAAAACCATCCTTCCTCTCTATGAATTCTAATTAAGTTATTTTTCTTCTTTAAAATAAAAGAGCCAGCAAGCATAAGGTTACTCTTCTGCAAGTTGTTCTGTGCAGGAAAACTCATGGAGCTGATGGGACTCCATGCAAATAAAGGAATGCATCTGCATAGAACGACTTGTAGGATTGATTTTGTTTTAAAATCTATATGGGAGATAGATCGCTGGCCAAAACAGGTCTACAATCCCCACCTGTTAAACAAAAGGATTTTCTTTCCAGTTGCACAGAAGGGCCCCAGCACATCCTTCCCTGAACCGTTCTAAAATTACAAAGTAAAATTAATTCCTACACTATCAGCC
Source organism: Emydura macquarii macquarii (assembly GCF_026122565.2). Lineage (NCBI taxonomy): Eukaryota > Metazoa > Chordata > Testudines > Chelidae > Emydura > Emydura macquarii. Next base: position 22,387,153 of record NW_027132559.1, read on the forward strand.
TAGTACATGCTACTGTATCAATTAAAACGTTGTGCTGTAACCTCCTTTTCTCCCCATCTTTAGCAACACATAATAATAAAGTGTCACAGTAGTATGGCTTTTCAGGAAAAGGCCACTGTACAGCTGTTTAATAGCTCTCCTAAAGACATAGTCTTCAGTACACTGGTCAGATTGACCTGAAGTCCTGAGTCAGATTCAGACTACACACTACCACAGTAATAATTGCAATATGTTAAGCCATTTTTTCCAGTCCACATGGCATATCAATTTTGTGCTGTCTGTTTTAAAACATATCACAAACATCTGTGATGCAGCTCTACTGCAAAGCTAGTTGGATTGTCTAGTTTTTAATGTTAGTCCCTGATCATTCCTGTACTGAGCCACATTCACCCCAACACTGTTATAGAATGAGTTAAGTTTTAGAATAATTTTCAAACTGCCACATTTGTCTTTTTGGAATGAATAAGCAATCAGTACATATTATATACTGTACAACTGATGTAACTGAATATTCAATGAGCTCGGTGTGCAAATATGTATTTGTGCATGTGAACTGCTTGTCTTTTTTACATGTTTGAAAGTTTGGTTTGTTAATTATATGAGTCTACACCCCCCAAAAAACATTACATGAAAAGATTTATTTAGGTTCCCTTTGTGTGCCCCTTCTGTGTTGTGAATGAAGCAAAGCACCTGTGGAAAACTTAGTATGTGATCATGTAATTAAAGACTGTATACATAATATATATCCACAAGGAGATGGAATTAAGGTCCAGCAGGCATCTGAAATCTGACGTCTTAACTTCCATCTAAACAATACTCTTTTTGTTCAGTTTTTCATATATAATTTCCTAGGGTGTGGGGAGCATTGGTTTTAAGAAAAAGGCAAAAATCAAATCCTATTCTGTACAATCATAACACCCCAACACATCATGAATCAGCGTTTGAACCTAGAGCCTTCAGCATGGCAGTCAAAACTTCTACCCCATGGACTACAGGACTAACAATATTAACTAGGAACAGAAGAAGGCAATTATCCCATGGGCTGGATGGATGGGTCACTAACGTCATGTGTTCAGGCTGCAGGGACGGTAGATGGGACAGGGGTAGTCTATTTTTTGTCAAGGTCCAAATTTCTTAGTCAAGAATAGTAAAGGTCCAGACTCCAGAAAAAATAATCAAAAATAATAATGCTAATAAGTAAATAAAAGGATTTCACTGTCTGTTCAAAAGCAACTGGTGGTCTAGATTTGGCCTGCAGTCCACCTATTGACCACCCCTACCCCAGAAACTGGGTAGCTCCTGTTCCATTTGATACCACAAGGAGAATGGGTCACTGGGGCCATATGCTGGATTTAAGGGTTTGTCAGAGGGAGAGTCCTGCCTGCCTCTCTTTCACTCCCACCACTAGTACCGCTGTTCTGACAGCTCCCAACCATTTCCACCAGTCGATTGCTATTGCTGCTTGGGCAGCACACAGGCCAGGTCTTTAGAATGTTCTTGTTCAGCTATTTTGGCAGGCTGCCAAAATTCTCCTGCACGGCACATGCAACAGGAAGGAAATGACAATTTTTACCTATTTATATTTTTAGATAACCTGAATAGAAATTCATGGGACAAACAAAAGGCCCATCTCTAGCCCACATCTCTAGCCCTGCCGAATTTTAAAGGCCTGCTGTAAACAAGTGCTTCTCAAAAGAAGGTTGCAAGAATCTTTTATAATGCACCTTAGCTATAGAGGTTTTTGCTACCAGCTCCCTCTATAATTATGCGAATATGTATGTATAATGTGTACACATACACACACGAAGATATGTCCATGTATGTATACATATACACACGAAAAGATACACATACTCATGCTGAGTTTGGATGTTTTCTGATGGCAACTTCAGAAGAAACATTCTCATCCACAAACCATTACTGAACAACAATCTTACATCCAGACTTTTGCCCCAGTGATTCTGAATCTCCTGCACCTAGTCATTTAGGTTACTTTTAATTTAGTTTTTACGAGTTAAAAAACAAGAAAAGGCTTAGCCAATAGGACCTGAATCCCAGGAGCTCCATGATAATACCATGGCTGTATTTTAAAAATTTCTGGAAATCCATAAATACCTTTCCAGTATATCAGAAATAATAAAAAGGACTGTCTTAGACTGTTATTAGTGAGTAGGAAAAGCCAAAATAGCCCAGTGGGAGGGAGAAATGTTAGACTGATATAATTATGAGTCAATGCAGTTTTGCTTGAACCTGGGCCATTTATTTGAAAATTTGCTATCCCAAAATGTTTCCTAATTTGCAAAAACCTTTATTTTTTTAACTGGAGATCTTTTATATAAATTTGTTTCCATCACTTTATTCTCAGGAATTTTTCATGTTGGCCCTTGTGTAGCATGATGCCAATAACATCCAAAACAGAGGGCTCCAGGATGTCTGCCATAAGAAAATATACTGGCTTTCTTTATTTTTAAATGTTAATACAGTTGGCAACCATGAGGACATGAATGACATGATTTACAAGTTTGTGGGCCAGACAAAGAAGGATCAAAAGATTATCTGCAAGCAACAAGTCAACGTTCCAAACTGAGGAAATAGGAACAGAAAAGGCCTGAACTGTACCCAACCCAAATCTTTTCAACAGTCAAAGGTAAAATAGCAGAGATAGAGGGAAATCTTCTACTATAGCTCCCTCTAAAGGAGTTAGAGTGTAATCATCTAGAAGAAAGAAGAAAATTAAGGCTAACAATCCCTTTCCAATTCTCTAGCTAGCACACCAGTGCAAAATTGGGTACTCCTTTGTTTTCTGATAAATGGATAAAACAAAGAGGATGATTTCTAGCTCTCACCACTGCAGTAAAATTTAAGACAAACTCTTCTGGATGTAAATGAGTTCTTTTAACCTAAAAAAAAAAACTTGGCTAATATTTTCACATCTCCCTTATTTCTTCCTTTCCAACTCACTTCCTAAATCGCCTCCCCTGCTGTCTTAACTTTCTTCAGCACTCCCCCTTGTTGTATCTAATTTTTCCTTATTACCCCACTGCCTCTCACTTCTCTCGCAATGCCAGGGGAATAGAAGCATATACACTCACTGTCCCTGAAGTTATCCTTTCTCCCAGAGACTTAAATAAATGTCTCTCTGCTGTTACTCTTACACCATGAGATAGGAAGGAGATACTGCAGACAGATATTTTCACCACAGTGAGTGGTAGGAATAACTGGTCACAACCCAAACAAAAAAAAATAATATGGGAATTACAATGTCTAGTTTCAGTTGTAAACTCGGTCTTTGTAGGAAAGAGTCACATTGTAGAGTCTTTGTCCTCGAGGTCCTAGGCCAGTGGTTTGAATGCAACATAGGCTGGTTGTAACTAAGTCTTCAGTGGCGTTTGATTGTCTTTGTGAGATTAGTTATTTGCCTCTGTCTTGTTTACTAATGAGCATGTTCCACAGTTAGCCTTGTTTTCAGTGCCTACAGAATCTGTGTGAAGGAAAGATTTATATTACCACTTCTGAAGAGGGGTGTGTATACAGTAGAACCTCAGAGTTATGAACTGACCGGTCAACCACACACCTCACTTGGAACTGGAAGTACGCAATCAGGCAGCGCAAAGACAAAAAAGAGAGAGGAAAAAAAAGCAAATACAGTACAGTACTGTGTTAAACGTAAATTACTAAAAGAATAAAGGAAAAACAGAATTTTTCTTCTGCATAATGAAGTTTCAAAGCTCTATTAAGTCAATGTTCAGTTGTAAACTTTAAAAAAAAACAACCCCAGTCATAATGTTTTGTTCAGAGTTACAAACATTTCAGAGGTACGAATATTAGGAGCATCACTTACACCAGACATCTATCTGCTTCCTCTGCCATCCCCATGGGAAGAAATATTTCTGTCATTCCCTCCCCTAGCTCAGCAGGAAATATGAAAAGGCCAATTTCCGCTGCACCTTTTAGTAGGGGAATGGAAAGGAGAAAAAGTAGGAACTGGACCACAATGGGAGCGGGAAGGGATATTATGGGAATATTCAGCCAAATCAAATAATCTCTGGACATCATAACAGTGCACAAGCCTCAAATACAAAAGTAACCCAGTGTTGAATATGCAACCCTGCTGATTTTATGAGCTGTACAATGAGGATCATGCAGGTATCCTTTCAAGGACATGTACCATTTAAGAATACAGCCCTCAAGCTGTTAAAAAGAGCCATTTCAATCTTATATAAACACACACTTTAAAAAACAGTTCTTCAAATTGATTTTTGACGCAATACAGGGCTCAACCTAATGCATTTTTCTTCACATTTCCAGATTTCTCTTCTCTGTACCCAAAAGAGCATTTTCTGAATGTGGTGACTGGGGAAACTGGTCTTTCCCCTGGAACTCTGCAACCCATTTGTACAGTCAGTCCCATCAACTGAATAATGAAAGGTTTGTGTTAATGGAGAAATTGTTTAACCAGATGGGCACAACTCCAACTTGCAGCTCTCTCTATCAGCGAAGTCAAAAGAAGTTCAAACAGTGAAATGGTTTTTGAATGGAAAAGCCCCAAGTGCAAAAAATTAATTTTTTCACCCACAGCAACAACATTTCTACAGAAATGCAGAAATCCATATTCAAAACCAGCAACACTCTCTAAAGAGTGGTGACAGTGACACAACACCTCATAATACAGCTGATCAGCGGACAGCAAGAGTGCTGCTGCACATGTCCCAAAGCTACTATTTAAAATATTTTACTCATTTTAAAATGAATTTTTGAAACACACATTACACATTTCTCACATTTTGTGTTATAAAATGAAAGGTAAATTCTACCTTGGACGCATGTACAAGGCGACCATTAACTTCTTCAATGTGAGCTCAGTGAACTCATCTGAGAGCAGAGTTTGACCCAAAGGATTGTTGTTGTTCTTTTTTTATTCACAGCATTGTGAAAAGCTTTCAACAACAATAAACCACAAGTGCAAAGGTATGGGGTTTTATAATATATTATGCATGCATACCATGTGTGTTCATACACACACACACACACACACACACACACACACACACACACGTCCTCTGAAGTATGTATGTGTAACAAACACAACCAAATGTATCCCATGGCTCTGCAATGTATTCCATGGATATCATTTCCAAGTGTGTGTGTGTATTTTATATACACATACATATGTGTAATTCACACATATCTAGAGATGATATTCATGGGATCGATTCATTTATTACACACCTTTGACCACTTCATGCCCACCAATTTATTTGTTCTGGGACTATTTTGAACATTCTGAACTGCTAAACAACTTCAAATTGTCATTCATTTTATTTTTTAAACTCAACCTGCGATTAAAATGTTTCCTTATCCACCCCCCATCCAACTCAGGCTCGCAAGACTTGGGCTATGGGGCTGTTTCACTGCTGTGTGGACTTCCGGGCTCAGGCTGGAGCTCCAGTACTCTGCAGAGTAGAAGGGTCCCTGAGCCTGGGCACCAGCCTGAGTCCAGAAGTCTACACAGCAATGAAGCAGGCCAAGCCCTGTGGGTTTTTCTTTGCTGTGTAGACATGAATGTCTGAGCCAGTTAAAATCAAAGGGAGAACACCCAGGGAGGCAGTTACTAACAATGGACCAGATAAGTTAGGAATGTAAAAAGGAAATTAAGCATGGACAATGCATGGACAGAGTATGCTGCACAAGGATTGGTTCCTGCAAAGTGACTAAGCAATCCAAAAATGTGTGATGTATGTAGAGTAAACGCAATGAGATCTGTAAATATATATGAAAAGATAGGGTTTCTGCATAATTTTTGATGTGTGGCACTGCCTATGCCTATCCTCTACACTTGAGTCTGATCAACTCAATGTAGCTTTGCTGTACGCCAAAGAAAGGAACCTGAAGTCAAACTGAGGTTTTTTGATTCCAGATGAGGTGTTCTCCCAAGAACTAGACAGCGCGTTCTGGATAAGCCAAGTGGAAAAGGTCTGAAGTGGAATCCCAACACATGCAAAGGCATCCGGGATTTAAATGAGTATAAAAAAATAGGTCTAATAATTTAAAAAAAGTATAGCCCACTAAAATCTGTAAAATATTTTTTTCTGTAATGTGTGTGGCATGTACAGAACACATAGTATGGTGGAGTACTATAAAAGTTTTCTTAGCTCTCCTTTCATATTACTCACTTGTTGCTTTTCCACTTGTGAATAACGTGGCAATGCTCGGTTCCTCTAGATAAAAACTCTGTTCCAAAAACACACAGTCATACAAGCCTCTTTCCCTCCCCTATACTCTTCTACAATATATGCACTACATGTTGTTTATGTTCTATATCATACACACTATTGTATACATACTTGCATACACATTTTTAACATGTGCAATCTAATAAACTAAGCACAGATAAATGGATCTTATTTTTTTAATTGTAAAGCAAATACTCATGGAGTGAATTTTTATGCTAGAAATGTTTCGTATGATGTCTATTCAAATTATAACTATTCAACTTTTCAAGTCACCTCAGATAAAGTTTTCAGAGAAGATGTGTGGCTAAATCTCCTGCACTTCTCTGAAAATCTCAATGGGCAGATAAGCAAATGGAAGTGAATCATGGATAGATATCTATATTCTGCTCTTCCGGACACAACAGATACTGGACAAAATCCCATTGCTATTCTATTTATGCTCTGATATTGCTTGGGTACTTTAAACAAATGTTTCAAATTATTTATAATATATCATTGTGAGATCTTTATTTTTATCAATTCATTAGTTATTGACTACAAAAGTGATGTATGCAATTTACTTTATCTTTTTGCAAATTTCAACAGAAAAAAGGTTATTAAAATTCACCCACCCGTAGACTCCATGTTATTCTAATCCTTCTTGGTGTGTCCTTAACCCAAGTTCAAAGAGTTCAAATCTGACATTTGCATTATATAGAATCTTTCTTTCATTAAATCCATTCAAGAATTAAAGAGGAAAAAAACAATATTATGTGCACATATATTACTGTATGTGCACTACTATTTTTGTAGAGAATCTACATGCTTATTTAGCCATCTCAGGAATGCTGTACACAATCCTTCAAGCACCAGTCTACTGGCAAAGAGGAAATCTATGTTTGCTTTCACAATAATACATAAACCTAACTTTAGGGACATACCAAAATTCTTTATTAGTCACCTGCAAGTTACTTTAATATATTAGCCATACCAAAAATAAACTGTCTAACTCTACGGGATTATTTACAATTCCCTGCCTTTAAGTCACTAAATATGAATCAGACACAGAATAAACAACCAAACCCTACAAACATTAGCTATTCCAAATACCTAGCTTTGGTCTCTATTGGCCATAATGCCTAGATACTAATTGTTTTACTTTTGCTGACTGATCATTTAAACTCCTATCTATTATTAAGTCTTTGGGCTTTAGGAGTTTCCGTTCTAACTACCGAGGAATCTGAGATCTCCTTTAGGTTTCCTGGAATGAGAGGTTAAATATTTTTCAAGAGGTGTGAAAAATGAACCATTTCCTGTGGATAACTCTTCATCTCTTACCAACAAAAGCAACAAGATAAAGCTGCACCACACTTGCATACCAGAGTCTTTAAAACTGAATTACACAACACAGAAGTAAGATGCTCTAGACTTTTAAAAATGCAGCTCCTGGCAGCTAAGAAAAAATAACTTATTGTTATTAATTGTTTCTGATCTTAAAGTCTTCAGGATACCTTTTCAGTAGTGCATTCAGAGAGTGACAAACATTTCTAATTACAATGATTGATAGTTTAGTGTAAAATATTCACTATGAAATTAATGAAAGCCAGAATCTGAGGTTTCCCCCAAAATGGTCCAATTTCACAAAATTTAAAAATATACAAGTTTTTAAATGAAGAATAGGATAACATTAACAAAAATGTAATCATGCTACCCAAAAGTGACCTAATTTTAAAGCAAAAACCTCATAATAGTTTAATTCAATTCAGAAGATGATCCATTTTCTTTTAAAAAATGTGCCCAGAATGGAACATTTGCAAATTTTGGTGCCAAAATTCTGTTTTGTGAAATGTTATAAGAACACACAATTTTGTGGGCATGATATACAATTTCACAGCTGCAGTGAATGTTGGGTATGTGTGTATATTCCATCATGGAATATCTATCTACTTATTACCATTTACATGATTTCAAGTCACACTAAAATGAGAATCAGGTCTATAGAACTTTTAAATTCTCAAGGATGAACATATTCAGTGTAATTTAATTTTAGGCCTCACACCTGCAGACATCCCACTGCAACCCCGAGTTCCACTATACTCATTCGGATTCTGCCTGGGCACAGCAGCATACTTGCACATTATCATTTGCAATATCAGAACCTCAGTGTAAAAAATAATGAGTTCTATTAACTAAATTAGGACATAATCACATAACTCTTACTCATTTGATTTCTGCTGTGCTCTTTGTATGTGTAAGAGGTACTTTATAAACCAGGGCTACATGATTTACCACTTCTACTGTACCACCCCCAGAGGCAAAGATCTGTCATTTATCTATCTGTAAAGCACCTGGCATATCTACTATGCTGAATAAATTATACATAAATAAATAATAGCATAATTTATTATATAATAAATGATGGTGGGTGAAATCCTGGCCATTAAAGCCATCCACTGAAGTCAACGGCAAAGTCCCACTGACTTTAATGGAGACAGAATTTCACCCTGTATGTTTACTTGCCTATTTGTGCCTTAGATCAAAGTAGGAAGCTAATTCTCCATTCCTTTACACTGGATTTGAAGTTTATGAGAGTTAGGCTGGTGTAAAACCAGTGTAACAGAGTGGAGACTCAAGCCTAATAGTTAGCAACACTGATCAATTGTCATAATGTAGCTCAAATTCAATAGCCAACTGCAGAGACAAGAAAAGTTTTGCCCATAGGAGCTGCAATACAATGACATAATTGGGCGACCTATGAAGGATGTGAAATATGAGACTCTTTCAATAGAGGAGTTAAGCTGTCATCTTTCATTTTGGATGTCTTTGGTTTTATGGCTAATTTTAAGTCACACCCTTGAAGCTTTTTAGCATAGTTTTTATATTCAATAACATGGGAAAAAGACCAACGAATCAAATGTCAAGTTCCAGTGTACTGGTTTTCACATGTTTTTAAAATGAAAATATGCTGCACCGCGAAACAGTTCGGTAGGTTTTGGCAGAATACAAAAAATACCAAGGCTATAAATTTGTTTTTTAAAAAAAGTTAAGTTACTTACAAGAAGAGCCATGATCCTAAAGCAAAGAATATATATATCATCATAACCTCATCCACAGATAACTAAAATTTCAAGGAACAGCTGAGGAATGTTAATGATCAATAAAGATGATTTACCTCACAGGTTCAAAGCTGGAGAGTGGCATTAAATATATGTCCCTTGCAGAGCTGATTTTGTTTCACTTATTCACTTGGATTTTGAAAGGACTGGTATGACAAAATGACATTTCAATAGTATTAGACTGCATTCATTTGCCACACTACAAAAGGCATTGCTTTTCCTAGAAAAGGAACTCTCAATCAGGAGCCTGTAGTTGAGTGAAAGACAGTAGATAAGCTCTAAGAATTTCAGTGCCCATTTTAATCTTGCTTTAAAGTTTACTGACAGCAGTACTGGGGCTTGAGCACCAGATGAAGCATCTGTTTCCACCCTTCTATCATCCATAATGTAAACGAACAAGGTCTATAAAAACCTGTACAAGTCTGAGACTCCCAGTCTGACACAAACACATAATTATGCCTGCAGCTACATAGATAGAAAGTTAGAATGCCTTTCTTAACTGTATCTAGATATTGCCACCCCTGCTGCTCATTGGTCCACTAGCTAACCTTTAAGGACAACTGATCTGATTCTATCATCTTCCTAAAAACGGTCCTTTTAAGTTTCTTTTTAAATTGATATTTTAAAATATTAAGGTCTATTCTGCCAGAGCTGGAGAATTGTTTTTTTATTTATCTATTTGAGAAATACTGAATGTGGGTCACATGAATCAGAAGAATCAATAAAATATGTAAAATAGCTGTTGTTTTAGTCTGATCTGAATAATCGCTGTATTAAGTACAGACAGTTCCAAGCTGCAAAGTTTGGAACAGTCTGAACTTCTCAGAGCTCGGGGCTGCCCAGATCTAAAGGTTTTAGTTCATGTTTCATCTTTAGAAGCAGCTGTTTTCTAACAGCTTTAAAATACTGAAAGCAGGTGGAATAAAGACCTGACATTAATGCCCGATACACAGGTGCAGTACCGACTTGCTCCTTATACACCCCTCAGACAGAACAATGGACTCAAAAGGAAAACAGTTGTGCTCCAAGTGACATCCATTCAACCCCATTAATGTTAATGGGGCTGCATGGTGTTAGAGTGCAAATTTTCACCCAGGTTGTAAATTGGAAACATTAATACAACGAATCTCCCCCATGTCTAATGACGTTATTTAGATAAAGCAGGTTGCACTTCTGATATTACATCTCTCATGACAGGCCCTATACATTTTCTTACTAGCAGAAGGGCAACCAGAATTTTCATAAAACTGTCTTCTTCTCTGCTGTCCTGCACCTAACCCCATACACTTCCCCCTCACCACCTCTGCTGCCATTGTGCCCAGCCCCGAGCTCTCCCCATGCCACTCCCCGAACTCTCCCTCCTATTCCCACATTCACACACATCCCCTCCCCACTGCCCCACACCCAGACTCACTCTCTCCCCCCTCCTGCTGCCCCACACTCTACCCTGTGCTCTTCCTTCCACCCCTATTGCCTGCACTCAAACTCCAAGATCTCCTCCCTGCACCTAGCTCTGTGATCTCTCCCCATCCCACACCCAGACCAGATCTCTTATCCAGAAAAGGTGGTGTGACGGGATGGCCTTGCCCTAAAGGGCCTAATGGTCAGCCCACCCCAGCACATGGGATGGCATGGCATGGCCAATTAAGGGTTTGAAAGGTCCAGTTACATATAAGGACCTGGGAAACATTGGGAGAGTGGAAGTGGTCCCAGGAGTAAGAAGTGATTGGAAGGAAATCTCTTACTGTTATTAAAGTGCCTAGGGGCCAGAAGCCTTGCAGAGAGGGTAGGTCAAGGCTCTCCACTCCCACCCTGACCAACTGGGGATGAGCTGGAAGAAAGGGACCAGCATAAAGGTTGTCTCCCCTCTCAGAGTGGATACCAGTAGGAAAGGCTGGCATGATGAGCAGCTTGAAGCCTAAGAAAAGGGGCCAGCTGGGGAAGCAGCACAGCTGGATATTCCACAACTCAGCTTCAGAGAAGAGAGGGGACAGCGATGGGCTCCTGCTAAAGAAGGACTAGAGAATGTGATTAAGAGAACTCAGGAGTCTCCTGGGCGGGGAGAAAGCACAGGACTAACTAATACAGCCTAGTTCCACAGAGGAGAGCTGGGAACTCCTGCTTAAGGAAGGACTGACCTAAGTAACCCAGAGAAGGAACTGAAAAGAGACAGAAACAGAAACAGAGAGTGTTTACACGTGCAGGAAAGAGTCTCCTGAAGGAATGAGCCAGAGACCCCTAGTTGTATGAAGCCTGAGATGATGAATACACAAGCTATATCTGAGAGAGCTCTTACTTACACTCACGGCTCTTGTAAATAAATGAGACTCTTGGAAGGGGGCATTCTGATTAAAAGATCTGCCTGGACTTGTTTATAACTTGGGTGAAGGGAAGGAAGGCAGGGCTCATAGAGGGCAAAACTCCTGACTGAAAGGGGGCGCACCAGGGTGAAACTCCAGGACATCGCAGGTGGTCAGGCTAAGGCGCACCATGCCCACTAGGGGCCCGGGAGCTCTGTGAGCCCCAGACCCCATCCTCCTTCCTCATCATTGCTTCCACAGGCAGCAGCAAAAGCTGAGATCCAATCCTCCCACTCTTCTGAGAACTGGGTGTTTTCGGTGCCTCGTGCTCTGCTTCTCCTGGTGGCTGGAAGTGCCTGGTGCCCATGGTGTTGGAAAGACTTCAAAAGTATGTGGGGATGGGGGTGAAGCAGGCCCAAGGGGTCACAATGCCATTGCCATGCAAATTTGACCCAGCCGCCCCTCCAGCACGTGGGCAGGGAAGGGACTCCACTGTTAGGCATCCTGCTCCAGCTGGGGCCAATACTGTGCCCTTTCTTATCAGCTTAATATTTAGCAAAAACTGACAACTCATTGAAACAAGCAGTTCTTCTAGAATGGATACACAAAATGTTTGGGGGTGCGGGAGATGTATTCCTGACCTATTTTAGGCTTCAGTAAAACAAAATAAGCACATACCTAATGTGTATGCAGTTCCATTGACTTGCACAGGACTACTCAGAAGCTTAAAGTTTGACCCATTTACGTAAATTGCTTATTGAGGGTCTTAAATGTATTTGGACAGTATACAGCTGAAACAAAATGCACATCAGACGCTCACACTTTTATATGAGCAAGGGAGTCAGATAACCTAGATATCTCAATTTGCAAGTCCTATGATAATTTGGGATGCATCTCTTCTGGTTTATTTATTCATTCCTGTGCAGTGAATGTTTTGCTTTAACATTTTTTTTTAATACAGAAGCTTCTTGAACTCTTACTAATACATCTGATTATTTTTAAAGAATATCTTACAAAGAATATCTACAAAGTATTTAACACAGATTGAATACAATCTAGGCAGTTTGTCCTAAGACATGCAAATACTAAGAAGTAGGATACTCAGACAGATTCGTTCTCTTATTGAGGGATGAGGAGAGAGTCCTGCCTTAAATTAAAAGTATCCTCTGAAAGAGGAGCAGAGAGTGTGGCTAAAGCACTCAGCAGGTAAAATTACAAATCGTCCTGTTATGAAGCCCTGATATCCCTGCTAGCGAGCGTCTTTCTGTAGCTCCTAACTTATTTCTTTCTGTACCTCAACCTCCTACGGGTCCTTTAGCCTTAACATACTCTTTTACCCATCCTCATACACCTATTTTCTACATATGTTTGTACAGCAATATGATACCAGCATTAATCCAATGCAAAAACCATCTAAGACAAGTGATTGTTTAAATCTTTCCTTGTATTAAGCTGAAATGTAATACAAGTAAATGTTTCGATTAGAAAGTCTTTACAATAATAGTCTAACCATTTTTCATTTATGTTAATGTTTATTATAGCAATATTAGTTATGATATATAAAGTCATGTTAATAATGAAGATGCCATGTGTACTTCAATAGAATTCTTTTGTTCAGTTTTCATTAAAAGGACTATTATTTTACAGGGCTTCAAAAAACATTAATACATAATGTTAAACTGAAATCCATACTTCAGTTATTTTCGTGAAGCAACTGGCAAGGTTTGCTTAAGAAATTTCATGCCCAAGCTTCAGAACTGTGCACCCTAACCTTCTTTGACATATAATTCAAGATAAACACTTTCTTCATGACAGACATTTCAAAAGATCAAAGAGTGGAACAAAGGCGGAGGGTGACATGAAGCACAAGTTCTGGACCATTAAGATGAATGGATAGATTAACTGGAAAATTCATGATGACACATTGGGCTGGCTGAAGTGGCTCTGTTTATGTAATTACAGCTTGGGTGCTTAGGCGATATGAAGCTCTAAACAACAATTCTACAGTAGTGCCCCTGTAGGAGAGCTTCTGCAGTATTTCAACAAGCCCGTCCATCAATGCCAATCAATGCAATTCACCTGACATCTCATTACAGATTTTAAGCAGTTAGATGTCATCTAGCAGAGGACAAATAGTTCATTAGACAAACAAATACAACCTTTATGTGGAACATTCCAAACAACATTCAAGTATACTGCCAAAAAGGGCTAAATAAAAGACAAACAAAATAAATTAGTTTTAATGGAGTGTGCTCTTTATATAGCTCAATCACCCAACTAGCCCATTTATGATTTACTAACAAACTGCAAGAAACAATGTTCTGCTTACTAAACAAAATGTGTTTTGTAAGGCATATCCTAGATACAGAGTGAGATCGGCAGCGTTGCTTTCACCTCTGAAGCTTTCTTTGTGATGTGAATAAGAAATAAAGCAATGGTTTGTTTCATTTACTGAAGCTCAGTATTTTCAGCCCACCATCTAAATTAATGTTTTCAGCAATGTTGTAGACCATAATGCTGATTTTAGAGCATGCCATGACATCGAAAAGCTGGTCAAGGTTTCTCTTTTGATGGCAGTTTGAAAGGATATGTAATTAATTAAAACTGTGATTTATGAGATTCTAAGTGGAACCACACTCACTGATTTGCTAGTGATTACAGGAAGAAAGCTATCCACATAGCAGGCAAAACCTACAGTGCTGGAATACAGAGATGGAGGGAGCTAAGGTTTCTTGAACTTGTTCACAGGTGCCTTCCATTGCTCACTATCAAACAGCTGCACATTTCTTTTCATGCTAAGAACCCCACTGCACATTTCTCAGAAAAGCAGAAGGGATCTTCTAAAGTGAAAAGTCCCTCCCCCCTAGAAATGTAAAAGCATAAGTGATAGGGAGCAACCCTGCAATGGCAGGAAGATGGATTAGCTCAGTGGTTCTCCATATTTTTTCCCCATAAGGTGGATAACATGTTAATAGAGATTGTTGCCTGTTTGCAAACACAGAGACTACCTTCCTTTTCACTCGCAGTCACAGCCTCCATGGCAAGAATTGCTTACTTGGAAAGGTAATATAGGAACAATAATGTATTTTTAGCTTTTTTAAATGCCATTTAACAGCTGAAAACCAGGAGGCTGGTCTGTACCATGTAACCAACCCTGGAATGCCAGAGAGTGCTCCATAGACCCCAGTTTGCATTCTACTCTAAATGTTCGCACAATCTGGGAACCGTGGCACTAAATGTCCTCACAGGCATTTCTCATTTATAATTTTTTGTTCTAGTGCTGGTTAGTCATTGTGGGTAACAGTTACAACAGTACAAAGGGAAGCATTTACTACTTTAATACGATTTAGGGGTCATGGTGGACAAGCAACTGAACATGAGCTCCCGGGGCAATACTACAGCAAAAAGGGCTGATGTGATCTTTTGCTGTATAAATGGGGGAGTTGTGGTTAGGAGCAGAGATGTGATTTTACCTCTGTATACAGCATTGGTGAGCCAAACACTGAATAGAGAGAGCTCTGGTGTCCACATTTTTAAAAGGATGATGAAAAATTAGAGAGGGTGCTGAAAAAATGCCACAAATATGATTTGAGGACTGGAGAAAATGCCTTACAATGACAGACTGAAAGAGCTCAATGTGTTTAGTTTTTCAGAAGGAGGGGTGAGAGGGGACATGACGACAGTGTATAAAAGTACTTTCATAGGGAACAAATACTGGTACTAAAGCATTCTTTAATCTAGTAAAGGAAGGCATAAGAAAAAGCAATGGCTGGAAGCTGAAGCCAGACAAATTCAAAATAAAAATCAGGCACACAGTTTTAACAGTTAGCCACTGGAACTAACACACCAGTAGCAGATTGTTTCTGTTAACATCGTATCTATATTTAGAAAAGGGGCCAAAAAAGTGAGCCAGACCTCAGTAGTATGCAAGGCTTTACAACAAACTGTGAAGGAAAAAATAATTAAATTCAAGGAAGTAAACAGTGAAGGGGATATAATGCAACAGAGGTAGATTATGCCAAACTAAACTGATTTCCATCTTTGAAAAAATAACTGATTTTTTAGATAAGGACGTAGAGTTAAGGGCTTATCTACACTTAAAACACTCCCGCGGCACCACTGTAGCACTTCAACGAAGATGCTACCTACACCCATGGAAGGGGTTCTCTCATCAGCATAGGTAATCTGTCTACACCGGGGATTATCTTGGTTTAACTGCGTTGCTCAGGAGTGCAGATTATTCACATCCCCGAGTCACATAATCATATTGACTTAATTTCTTAATGTAGACCAGGTTTAATATGTTTGGACTTAAGTAAAGCATTTGACATTGTACCACATGGGAAATTATTAGTTAAATTAGGAAAGATAGGGATCAGCCTAAGCATTGTAAGGTTGATAAGGAAAAGGCTAAAGGGGAGAGGGCAACAGGTTGTGCTAAAAGGTGAATTATCGAAATGCAGGGAGATTATTAGCAGAAAACCTCAAGGATCAGCCTCGGGACTAATCTTCTTCAATATTTTTATTAATGTCCTTGGCACAAAAAAATAGGAGTGTGTTAACGAAATTTGCTAATAATACAGAACTGTGAGCCATCATCAATAAAGGTGAAGGTGGGAATATTACACAGGAAGATCTGGATGACCTTGAAGACTGGAATGACAGAAATGAGATGAAATTCAATAGTACAAAAAGTGCAAGGTCATGCATTTATGGTCTAACAATAAGAATTTCTGCTACAAACTGGGAGCTCATCAGTTGGAAGCAACAGAGAGAAGAGGACCTGCGTGCGTGGGGTTGGTGGCCTTTGATATACAGGAGGTCAGATTAGTTGATCTGCTGGTCCTGTCTGGCTTTAAATTCTATCACTCTATGACTCTCTAACAAGATCAATCATTCGTTTTGTGCCCTAAAGTCACAAGAAGCAGATATGCTGTTCTATTGTATGACAAACACTGAGCAGCTACGTAGTCCAGACTAAAAGTTTAGATTGTTCGGCAGTTTACCAAATCACACTATTCTCTTGCAACCAAAGTGCATCAAACTGAAGAACTATATATTCTTTGGGACTTTGCCTGGAGCTCCAGTTGGTCTACTGATGTTGACTCCTGTAAAAGCAGGAATGCACTCCAGCTAACTAAAGAGTTAGCCAACGCTGAATTAGCACTTGCATTTGGACCAACGTAGCAGAGGAAGGGAGAGAATCTGTCTTTCAAGAAAAAAAAATTGGCTGCAAGTTCTTTGCCTGTCAGTGAAGGACTGGCAAAAAATCCCCTCTTTCTGTATAAAGTAGAAAAGAAAATGCCACATTAAACTGCCTTTGTAAAATATAGATATTTTTAAAAGATTTTGAAGGCAACATTTCTTCAAGTGGCTTGAACTTAACTCTTCTCCTCTGTTAACTCTTATGTTACTCTTAGCTCAGAGAAAGTTAAGCTGAAAAACAAGACTTGGGGCTCTAAGCGACTCTATGGATCCTGAGTTCACTTACCTCCTTTCGAACACTGCCAGGTAGGCTAGGCCAGAAACAACATGTGATTTCCTCTTCCCAGTTCAGAGGAATTTGAGTTAAGAGTTTGCAAAAGGTACAGCAGGAGGAGTCTCATGCTTGAATTTGATTTAAAGATGCAGTTTAAATTTGCAGCTGTTACTAAAAAAAAAAAATAGCTGACAGGCATAAACTCAACGTTCAATGCTTCTGGCTAATCTTTCACTAGTGATCCAAGCTCAGTAGTGCCAGGTCCTACCATGACAGCTTGTCTGCTTCCAGCCCTCCTTTCCAGTGGACTGAGGAGCCAGTTGGCTTGTTAAACTTTCCATTAGGTTAGGAACAATCTACTCTCCAAATCACATAGGTACTGTAAGCGATGCCATTAATTTAGTCTGCCGTGCAGTTATTTGCCTTTTATTGTGGGGGCCCCCTTCCCTACTCCACTTCTACAAG
Source organism: Emydura macquarii macquarii (assembly GCF_026122565.2). NCBI lineage: Eukaryota > Metazoa > Chordata > Testudines > Chelidae > Emydura > Emydura macquarii. The sequence goes on from NW_027132559.1 coordinate 22,404,725, forward strand.
CACTCAGTGAAAAGAAAGACAATGAGGCTGATTCTCCATTAGCTTGCCCTCATATGTAGTCACTGACATCAGTGCAAAGTCAATGTAAAAGGCTTCCATTCTGATTTAGTAGTATTTACACCCACTTTACTTTGGTGTAAATGACTGCAGGTCATGCAGGCTAATGGAGAATTGGCCTGCTTATACATTAAACTTCCTTTTGAGGAGTATATATAGTTAAGCTCAGCTATTCTTTCCTCTGTTTAATCTATTTAATTCAAGAAGGTATGTTGCTTTACACTCAGCAGCCAATTGCTTATCTGATTTTAATCCTTAATCAGGAAGGCAATTATGTTCTGTTATTCTTTACTACCACTGGCCAATACCACACAGGTGGTGAATTCAGATACACAAGTAGTACATCAACAAATCCCCAAAGGTGGATGGGAGTAGATGTAGGGTCACAAGCTGAGCAGGGACTTTCTACAACATTTGGATACACTTTAAGTAAAAAGCATCTCAACTTCTGCATGCTAAAGCAAATTTAATTTATAAAAGCCTGATGCAAAGTCTATAAAAATGTTCACTTAGCACTAGTTTCACTAGCGACCTATACATATTTACTATGAGTTAGTTTTTGTAGCCATAGAAAGTTTTAAAGGAATGGTGAAAAGCAATCAAATTTGAGATGCAAATTTTTTACTTTAAAGGTGCATAGAGAGCTTTAACGAAGAGTGCAATATTTTTTTAATGTTTGTCCTTATAGATAGCTTATTTCACATTACAAATTCTACAATCCCTATTATTCCTCCTAATAAAAACAGTGCATTTCCCTCTAGAGGTAACCCAGCAAAAGGACTTAATCTATTGGAATTCACCAAAACAAATTAATTAATCACATTTATTCTTTAAGTTTTTGAGTATTAGATTGATAAATCACTGGCAATTTCAATACAGGATTTTGCACTTTTCGGTAATTTAACAGAAATAATAGCAGTAGCAAGACAGAACAAAATTGTCTCAATGATCTGATGCAGTCTAAAATTTTGCCTGGCATTTGTTTATATTTTATTAAAAGCTAAAGTTACATGGTCAATGGAGCTTGCAACACATATGAAACAGGTAATCCTCAAGGAAAACATGATCCACTTTAGTATCCCATTTTCATCGTAAGTTTATATTCATCGTTACCACGATCCATGTATTGAAAAAGCATTTAAAAGGGCATTTTATTTTTAATGGATGTTTTTTGTTATGATGACATTGCAGATACAAATGGCCCGTGCCACACGTGGATTTGAATGTCTCCAAAGTTGGGGTGTTTGTGCTTGGATCTGGAGGTTTGGTCTATTTCCAGTTGTGGCAGTGCAGACAGCCATTTAGAAAAGTCACAGTAACATCTGTTGTCCAATGTAATTCCCTAAAGTCTCATTAGTTAGAATCTCCCAGCTTCTCTCATTCCAGAGTTAGTATGGCTTAGTTGGTGACACATTTGCTTCTGGGCTAGAACAGTCCTTAAGGCTGCAGCACTGTTTTTAAAGCTCTTTACAAAACATTAACTAGTTACTTCTCAACATCTATGTGAGGTAGGTAACTATTAACCTGATTTTACACCTAGAGATAGGAGGTGGAGAGTTTCTCCCAGACCTTGTGGAAAGTCACAGATAGCAAGTGACAGTCAAGGTGAAAACTACAGGTCCTACAGCACGTTCAGGAAAGAGAGAGGATAACTCCAGTGTTTTGGCTAATCCTCACAGATAAACGGGTCCTAAAGCTCAAAACACGATGAGCGCACAACAGCGGTCTCATTTGCCTACTGAGGGTATGTCTACACCATCAGATCAATCTTTCTGGATCGATTGAGCGGTCAGTGTAGACCCGCTCAATCGATAGGGAAGTCAATGCAGTAAATCCACCCCTTCAAGTGGAGTAGTGCTGCGTCAACGGGAAGGCGGTTCCCGTCGGCGCAGTGCAGTGAAGACAGCGCACAGAAGGGAAGCCCAGCAGTTGATGGGAATAGCTTGCATAACTCCCATCAACTGCCACCAAATTTCCAGGTAAATGTGGACCAGGGCATAGTCACTGCACTGCAAGTACGTAACCAACTGCATCCAGTGACTTAAGATATCTTGACATCGAAAAGGTCCTCTACCAAACCTACTTCTATTTTATTCTATACCTGCATGCCTAGATATCTCTATTTTCAAATAGTCATTGGGCATTGGGATTTAGCAGCCATCACACAGTTTGATGGGATAGAAGATTAACTCAAAAGATATTTTCTACAGATAACCACCTTTGTTTACAAAGGGGTAACAAAATTCAATTTAAAATCTTAAGGAGATTCATGAACACCACCAAGATCACACACCAAATATTTTATACATCACACTTAACTTCTGTCTCTCTTCATAACGAATTGCAATGTGGAGCAATGGTAACATGGCTGATTACTGTACTGTGTAATTGTGTATGAAAGGTATAAAGCTAGTTGGCATCTTGTGGATCAAAATGCATAATGAAATCAAGCCAAGAAGTTAACCAAAGGTGGTTGTTATCAGTCACTTTATTTTGAGTCAGTGTTTTAGATTACAAGGTTTCCTTTCATTTTCTCCATGTATTTATACGGTGACTAACCTTTTTCAGCATTAAATCTGTGGATGGATGCATCATCGAGCAGCACCTTTCCCAGCCAAAACCGAGAGAGCACCATCAAGTATTCCACAGACATTCATATAACATGATGCATCTGGCACCCTTCTGCACTAGCCCCAGCCTCTGCCTTTAGAATTCACGTCTGAACATTAGCTACCGTCAGTCTTTTCCTCCCACTTTCTACTAGTGTGAAGTGAAGTTTCATAAACAGTGAAGTGTGTTAATTCAAACAAAATACAAGACTGCAATTCTTTCTAGGCGGTAAAGCTCTGTCTGCATATTTCAGCTGTTGCATAATTGTTACCTTTAGCCCATAAACTTCAAGGTCAACTCAAGGTCAAGAAGAGGTGGTTAGCACATGTAATGGGAAGGAATGTAGCCAGAAAAAATACATTTGAGAAAATATAATGATTATGTTTGAAATTGTATCAAATTTTCTTCATAAGACAAACAGTTATACAGTACTTCCAAGCAAAATGTACGCATATATAATCTATTATATGTACAATACCATATATCTAGAACACAAGAATAACATATCATTTCTATATGCCAGATTCTTTTACTCCTCCCCTGCGCCCCCCCCGGTAACCTCCACATCAAGTGTTCTGTGTTTATGGTTGTGGAAGGGCAGAACTCAGCTGCCCATTCAAACATGGAAGCATTTATTCATAGGGGCCATATCCGATCATTGAAGGTCCTTATGAAGACAGAACACGATTGCGAGTGGCATTCCAGACAAGTTCTTCCACATTAAAAAAGCTATAGGTTTTATGTTTAAACCCAGGTACATTCAATTTTATTTAATTTGTATTTCTCTCCATCATTTTTTAAACAATGATATCTACATGCCAGCCATAGCTAGGACAAATGTCTCATTATATATAGATATAAATATAGATATTTGCTCCTGCACAGAATAGCAGCACACTGAATAACCATGAAGAAAATATATCAAGTTATTTAGAAGTATATTGCTGCATACAATAGTGTGTGTGAAGTAAGTAACCGTTAATTTCTGCTATCACGAGCCTGCAAGTAAAAATGGTTTTGAAGGTTGACTGTTTTTATGCTCCATTTTCACTTGCATGCTTGTTGATACCCAAGATACAGAAAATAATGTCCTTACAAAGGATTAATTTGCTCCCAGGGAATAAAAGGTTGCGACAGTAGTTTTTGGATCACTCGACAACAGAACCCAGTGTTTATAATAAGGCTCAGAAGAACAGCGGAAGGGGAAAAAATCATTTACTTAGCATTCTTTAATTCTTTGAGGTATAACAAGAATATGTCTTGATTTATGGTTGAATAGCACATTTATTTTGCTCACGAGAAAAGCCTTTCATAACCTGCTCATTTCTGTGTCACTTTAGAGTTATGAGATCTAAGTCCACCCATAAACGTGGTGTCCTGCTGAAAGCTATCAGATAGCCTTTCCATTGAAAAAATAGTTCTATGTCCTGCAAGGTTTCTAAGTCTCTGGGTTAAAACTCCTAAGTACCAGAGTTTGTAAGTGTGAATTGAATGATGTTGTATACCATTATTTATTGTATTACTTGTTTTTTAATATGGGGTCATTTATTTTTAATTAAGCATTCTTCCCCTGATTTGATTACATAAAGAGCTAGTTTTGTAACACAATAGCGCGTGAAGGTCAGTATGGCTACAGGAGAAACCTTATATACTGTGACAAATCCAATAACCATCACGGTATTTGGTTCATGGAAATACAACATTTCTTAAAATATTTTGCTGATTCGCTAAGGTATTGGGAGACATTTTGCTGACTGTGGAGCCTGACCTTCGTTGAAAGGCATAGAGAATATAGTAAGGCTGTCAACAAATTTGTTTATGAGATGAAAGTTTGCACTTTGGGGAAGCCAAGAGTATACTGGAAGAGAAAAACAGACCTGAAGACAAAGGGGCTGCTGAAAGAAAGAAAAAAAGATGAAAATAAGCTACTGGTGATCCTTGATTTCACATCTCTCCCTATTTGCAGAAACCAAAAAGACTGTGTTGGGTTTTTCCTTTGCTGGGCACCCTGAGAAACACTTTGTGTTTTTACATTTAATCTTTTTTAATTTTCATTAACTTTTAGAAAATTTAAAGGCATTAAGGATGTTAATCAATGCTACATTTCAAGGAGTTAAACCATGGTCGTGATCAGCTGCATATACATCAGTCTTTAATTTGTTGGTACAATTGAAAAATGTATTTAAATACAGTATGTCTAAATCTCAAAAAATAAATTAGGAAAAATACCATCTGAGAGGAAAACTAACTAACTTATTCTAGAAATTAGTTTCAATTCTCTGTAAAGTTTCCCACAGTAGTAAAAGCAGAGTTACAAAAAAAATTAAGACTTTAGCTCCCCCTAGAGGTTTCTACCTTGTGGTCTGCCTTCTTTTCATTTATGTTGATTTAAGTTTCATTCCTTGATCAGGGACAAGAATTTCAGATGCATGAAGTTAGGTTTCAAATGTTTAATGGATTTCACATTTTTTAGGCCAAATGAGACTGTTAGAAAAATATCAAGAGAGAGATGCAGTCAAAGTAATTGTGCTAGCAAAAATAATTGTCACGTCACCTCATTGTTCTAGACACTAGAGAACAAGTTAGCAAGGCTTGATGCAAAGGCCTTTGAAGTCAATGGGATTTTTTCTATTGACTTCAGAGGGCTTTGGATCAAGGCCTTACTGTTTTGCATATTACAGCCTGAAAGGGAGACAGGGGCATCAACACATCACATCTACATCAATTTTAAACATAGAGTCATATAAGATTAGAGTTGGAAGGGACCTCAGGAGGTCAAAGTAGGACATGTAAGGGCCAAATCCTGTTCTTAGAATACAACCTGGGGAACCTCTCATACCAAAGTGGTATTGGTGGAGACATTACATATCCACTAGCCCGGTCCCTACCCCATAACTTCTCCTGCATACTGGGCCCTGCTACACAGAGTGTGGCCCATTGTGTGGATCTCCTAGATCCTGCCTCATTCTACAGCAGAATCACTCAGTTCCACTGTGTCCTCCAAGAAAAGAGCGAGTCAGCAAGTATTTCCAGCATGATTGAAAACATGGGTTCTCATTATTCTAATGACACTTTTTACTGGCGAACGCACATGGTTTGTTTAATTAATCAGATCTCTGTAAAAATGGAAGAACTTAGAAGACAGTCCAGTCCAGCTGACTCCAGTCTCCAAACCACTGCAGCTCAAAGCTGAAAAGCAGGTTAAGAAGAACATGCCAGTAACAAAGCTGCTGCATGCATGACCATTGTACTTATGCGGATTAGTGGTGGGTCAGGATCCCATGGCTGCACCTGCAAAGCTTGATGCTGTGACATTAGCGAATATCCTGCATAAATCATATTCCTTCTGTTTAAAAGCAAATAAAAAATAGTTGTGTGTGTCACTGACCTGTATTATTGGGAAAGTAGTGAGGTTTATCTTTATGGCCATAGACTATGCCAAATTAACTACTTGTGGCAGGGTTTCTCCCTATTGCTTAAGTAGAATTGAAATTCAAAGCTCCCACCATTCATAAAGTGGGTTTTGTTTGTTTGGAAGGGGTTGGGGTTTTTTTTGTTTTGTTTTGTTTTTTTAAGGGGAGAGGAGAGCAATTTAAGATCATGAAAGCAGAAAATTGAAAAAGAATTTTATGGTTCCCTAATGCACGTGCCTTATTCAGAAATAAGGAGAAAACTCAGCTGTTCACCTGTTTCAACTGTTTGAATATTTTGATGTGTCAAATAATGATACAATATACAACAAGCCAAAATCATAACGCTTGGAAGGGCTTTGTGCCTTTGATCTGAGTTCAGAATATGAAGCCAGATCTAGATGTGAATTTCACCCTAGCTCCTATTTTAATAATGGATTAAAAGGGTCCAAACACCCATGAGCATAGCTGGTTCGAAATTCAGATCCAGATCTTAACCATGTGGCTCAGCCCTATTCCCCACTAAAGTATACAGATGAACAACTTGTAAATTTTGTCTGCAAACAGAAGATTTGGTCAATTATTTCTCAACAGCTCAGAAATCACAACCATACATTAGTGTTTGTATGTCGGTCATATTAATCTACTGAAATAATGTCCATCAAGGATCAAAATTTTTCTTTTCTGACGACCTGCCCAGAATCAGTACTGTACTGTCCTGAGGTCTGGGGGGAAAAAGTGTAATGGTCCCTCAAAGTATATTTGCCCTTGATAGGTCATCAAACAACTCAAAATCTGGGGGAAAAAAACATAATTCTGATCACAATGTTGCTTTCTTCTAACCCCTCATGATTTTAAGCAGTCAGTTATCTCATGAATTGCTACAGTCAAGGACTAAAAGCTTGTTTTTTTAAACAAATCATGAATAAATTGGTGAACATGAATGGCTATACTTATACACCTGATTTGTTTAAAAATTGCTTCCTTAGTGCTTTATGCCGCTTGAAAGATTTTAGATTGTATATTACAAAAGCACTGTTTTCTGGCTTTAGCAGGTCTGTTGACAGTACCTTCTAAAATTATATTTGAATTGAAACCTGGGAATGAAGAAGCACGAAAACAATCAGAATGGTATGGTTTTGTCATCTTAACTCAAGCTTTTTGGGTCTAGAAACAATTGTCATTTACTGTTGAAAAATGAAAAATGATAGATAATAGTCATTTCTTGCCTTGATTATTTATAACATACCCAATATTTAAAATGTCACTGGTCCCTCGTTCTAACAGAACTCGTTGAGGTTTTTTTTGGCACTGCTCCAGAATTCAATATAGCAAGTCCCTAGTCTGGTATCAATTTCTTTTGCATTCCATGATACTCACAGACCCTCATTGCCTTGTTTTTCACATGTAACAAGAACAGTGATCTCCCAAATTCTCTGCGACTATGGGGGAAATGTGTGTTTTAATATGGACCTGATCTTATAGCTGTGTCACATACAGAAACACTCATTGAAGTCATGGCAGTTCTATGCACAAAATAACTGCATAACCGGATCCTGACCCCCTATTGGGAGTAATACTTGAATTTCTGACCTTTTGACAACAAGGCCTGTTTATAAGGAGGCAAATCAGCCAGAAATGGAAAGGAATCTGCTTTCATTTTGACAGCAAACAACAGGAACAGTAGAATAAATGGACCAAGAGCAAATCATATGCAAGTTAACCTAAATCAATTACAGCTAAAAACACAAAGAAAAATGTTTTCTGTTCTTTGAATGAGAAATGCTACAGGATTTCAAGGTAAATTAGCTTAGGACTGATCATGAAGGGGCCACAAGATATAAAATATTCAGACAAATCTCAAGACAGCAGAAGAGAGTGAATATTTGTATGGGTACTGGGTTAATTAGTAGCTAATAAAAAACTGTACATTTCTAATGTATTATTTTCTATTTGTATGACAGGTGCACCTAGCACCAAGACAAGAGCAGGGCCCGACCGTGCAAAACCTTATACAAACACCTAACAAAAGTCGTCCTTTCCTTGAGTTTTTATTCCAAATAGACAAGTCAGACAAAGGGCGGAAACAAGGAAAAAACATACAAGCAGACTATTGGGAATTGAGCCACAAAGAGGTCCAGAGAGTTGACTACGGTCATACTAAAACCTTGTGGGAATATCACCCAGACCTCCTGAATCCCAGTCCAGTATCTTAACCACAAGACCATTTATCCTCCTCTAGTTTATGGTGTAAATCAACATTGGATAGTAAAAATATTAAGAAGGACTGCTCGGCAGAGACAGGGTCCAACTATGAGGAAAGGGAAGAGCAACTTTGGATACAGACTGGCTAACCTAGTGAGGAAGGCTTTAAACTAGGTTCGATGGAGGTAGACAAAAGCCAACAGTTAAGTAAAAAACATGTTGACCTGGGAGAAGGGTTGGAATTTGTGGGGAGCATAGGGCATTATAGCAGGGTCAAGGGAGAGACAAGAGGCAACATAGAGGGAAATCAAATCAGTATCTTAGATGTCTGTATACTAATGCAGGAAATGTGGGGAATAAGCAGAAAGAACTAGAAATGCTAGTTAATAAACACAACTATGACATATTTGGCATCACAGAGACTGGGTGGATGCACGACTGGAATATTGGTTGCTCAGAAAGGACAGGCAGGGAAAAAAAGGGAGGAGGTGTTGCCTTATATATCAAAGATATATATACTTTGACTGACGTATGGAAAGAGGAGACAGACTTTTTGAAAAAGTCTCTGGGTAAAGATCAAAGAGGTAAAAACAAGGGTGATATCATGGGAGGACTCTATTACAGACCGCCTAACCAGGAAAAGAGGTGATGAGGCTTTTTTTTTAAACTAACAAAATCATTCAACGCACAGGACTTGTTGGTGATGGGGGACTTCAACTACCTAGACATCCATTGGGAAAATAATACAGCAGGGCACAGATTATCCAACAAGTTCTTGGAATGTATTGGTGACAATTTTTTATTTCCAAATGGAGAAAGCTACTAGGGGAGGGGCTGTTCTAGATTTAATTTTGACAAATAGGGAAGAACTGGTTGAGAATTTGAAAGTGGAAGGCAGCTTGGGTGAAAGTGATCATGAAATGATATAGAGTTCATGATTCTATAGAATGGTAGGAGGGAAAATAGCACAATAAAGACAATGGATTTCAAGAAGGCAGACTTTAACAAACTCAGGGATTTGGTAGGTAAGATCTTACGGGAAGGAAGTCTAAGGGGAAAAACAGTTCAATAGAATTGGCAATTTTTCAACGGCACAAGAGAAAACTATCCCACTTCATTGGAAGGATTGAAAGTATGGCAAGAAACCACCCTGGCTTACCAAGGAGATCTTCAAATTATCTGAAATTCAAAAAAGAGTCCTATAAAAAGTGGAAACTAGGTCAAATTACAAAGGATGAATATAAACAAACAACACAAGCATGTTGGGATAAAATTAGAAAGTCCCAAAATGAGATTAAACTAGCTATAGATATAAAGAGTAACAAGAAAACATTCTGCAAATACATTAGAAGCAAGAGGAAGACCAAGGACAGGGTAGGCCTGTTACTCAATTGCAGGGGGGGGGGGGGGGGGGGGGGGGGGGGGGGGGGGGGGGGGGGGGGGGGGGGGGGGGGGGGGGGGGGGGGGGGGGGGGGGGGGGGGGGGGGGGGGGGGGGGGGGGGGATAACAGAAAATGTTGAAATGGCAGAAGTGCTAAACAACTTTTTGTTTGTTTTCACCAAAAAGTTTAGTAGCGATTACACATCTAACATAGGAAACGCCAGTGAAAATGAGGTAGGGAAAGAAAGAGTTAAAATAGAGAAAGAACAAGTTAAAAATTACTTAAGGCAAGTTCAATGTATCCAAGCCGTCAGGGCCTGATGAAATACATTGCAGGATATTCAAGGAGTTGACTGAGGAGATATCTGAACCATTAGAGATTACCTTTGAAAAGTCATGGAAGACAGGAGAGATTCCAGAGGACTGGAAAAGAGCAAATGTAGTGCCAATCTATAAAAAGGGAAATAAGGACAACATGGGGAATTACAGACCAGTCATCTTAACTTCACTACCCAGAAAGATAACGGAGCAAACAATCAAGCAATCGATTTTCACACATCTAGAAGATAAGAAGTAACATTCAGCATGGATTTGTCAAGAACAAATGATGTCAAACCCACCTAATAGGTTTCTTTGACACGGTAACAAGCTTTGTGGTAGAGGGAAGTGTTAGATGTGGTATATCTTGACTTTAGTAAGGCTTTTTGATACTGTCTTTGATACTTTTTGCATTACCTTCTCAAACAAACTAGAGAAATACAACCTAGATGGAGCTACTATATGGTTGCTGCATAATCCATTGGAAAACCATTCCCAGGCAGTAGCTATCAGTGGTTCACAGTCAAATCACAACTCAAAGGGGGTCCCACAGAGATCGGTCTTGGGTTGGTTCTGTTCAATATCTTCATCAATTATTTAGATAATGGCATAGATAATATACTTATAAAGTTTGCAGATCATACCAAGATGAGAGGGGTTGCAACTGCTTTGAAGGATAGGATTAAAATGCAAAATAATCTGGACAAACTGGAGAAATGGTCTGAAGTAAACAGAATGAAATTCAATAAGGACAAATGCAAATTACTCCGCTTAGAAAGGAACAATCAATTTTGCACATGTACAAAATGGGAAACGACTGTCTAGAAAGGAGTAACGTGGAAACAGATCTGGAGGTCATAGTGGATCATAAGCTAAATATGAGTCAATAATGTAACACCGTTGCAAAAATAGCAAACATCATTCTGGGATGTATTAGCAGGAGTGTTATAAGCAACACACGAGAAGTAATTCTTCCGCTCTACTCTACGCTGATACGGCCTCAAGTGGAGTATTGTGTCCAATTGTGGTCGACACATTTCAGAAAAGATGTGGACAAACTGGAGAAAGTCTAGAGGCAAGCAACAAAAAATGAAAAAAGATCTAAAAAACATGATCTGTGAGGGAAGATGGAAAAAACTGAGTTTGTTTAGTCTGGAGAAGATTAGACTGAGGGGTGACATAACAGTTTCAAGTACATAAAAGGTTGTTACAAGGAGGAGGGAGAAAAATTGTTCTCATTAACCTCTAAGGATAGGACAAGCAGCAATGGTCTTAAATTACAGCAAGAGAAGTTTAGGTTGGACATTAGGAAAAACTTCCTAACTGTCAGAGTAGATAAACATGGAAATAAATTGCCTAGGGAGGTTGTGGAATCTCCCTCTTTGGAGGTTTTAAAAAGCAGATTAGACAATCTCTTATTAGGGATGTCTAGATAATACTTTGTCCTGCCTTGAGTGCAGTGACCTGACTAGAAGACCTCTCGAGTCTGTTCCAGTCCTACAATTCTATGATCTTGGATTAAAATGGTTCCTTTCACTGCAGCACTAAAACCCATTTTTAATCAAGCAGAAGCATACATGGGTCTCGGGCTGTTTTCCCTTCAAAAATTCCTCTGAAATTGACTGAATAAATGTCTTGACACCTCCAAAGCCCTAGTTTAACATAGGTCTTCAGTGAAAAGCAAAGCAATGTCTCACCCTTCAAAATTCCACTCCATCCTCAGGCACAAACATTGTATTGGGAGCCTGGCAGATTAGTTTTAGTGATAAAAATGAAGAGGGTGAGTTGCATTAGGGTTGTCTGAAGTCAGAGTAGGGCGATGAGAATGTTAGACCCTTATACAAAAGATAAGGCCCCAGTGTGTCCCTAAGACTAAGCTATATACTACAAAACAAGTTCACATTAATGCTTTGACTTACAATACCACCTCACTCAAGCCAAAACAATACGTGGGGTGTTTCAGTCTTGCCCAAGTTAACCTCTTAGTGCTGGGAATTGGGACTTTTTATTCAACAGCCCTCAGCATATCCATAATATAAACAACAATATATACAGCAGAGAGTAATCCTGAATTCTCAGAGAAATTAATTAGATGACGTAAAACATCTCTTCCATCTCTAATTTCTGTGCTTCTTTAGTACTTTAGCACTTAAAGGGTTCATTGGAACTTGGATTTTCACAATATGTAAAGCATTAAGTTAAACCTGATGCAAAGTTAAAATCAATGAGAGCACTATTAACATAACATGTTCTGGAAAGAGCTTCTAGTTTTAACCTGCTTTGTTGAGATAGATAAGTGAAATTAAAGGTGCACATTTGGCATGATCTCCAGTCCCATAAGTAAAGCTAAACATTAACTAAATATTGTTATGGAATTTAAATTCTAGGACCTCAGGCCCTCCTTAGACTATGCTCAGAAAAATCTGTGGATTGTCAGATATTGCCTTCTGTCCGTTCAGCTATAGAAAGGAAGGAGACAATTCAGCTTACTGGAGAAGCAATGTACTTGAAACTCCATGAGTTGAAGCTTGTGGTGTTTACGGCATCACAAGCCTTTTTTTTTTTTTTTTTTTTTTGCTACATAGGGGGCAACATGGGCCTAGAAGCAGAAAATGAAAACATTTAATCCCATGAAATAACTATCAGTATAAAAGAAGGTAGGAAAAGAATGGAGAGGAGAGTGAAGCTAGGAACAGTAAAATTCTCAGTGCCTTCAGTTCTTCATGTCTAAATTTTAATTAAAATGTCAATGAAAATAGATTATTTTTCTGGGTTGTGTGTGTATAGATCTGCATACAAGCATGCATGTAAATATATATATTTACACACACTCACCCATGCACACACGCTTATTAAACAAACAATTCTGAAGATTTTATTGAACTTGTGCTGTTTTAAGAAAATGAATTATTTCCTAAACAATGTAGAACAAATTACACTGCATTGAGAAAAGATCTCCTTCTTAGCCCAGCACACAAGTATTTAAATAAAGCTTTAATGCCTTTTAACAAAAACAGCCACATATTGAACAGCTTTGGTCTATTGTTTCTAGCAGTAGCAGAATCAGTGAAATCTTATGAATACATTAGTATGTTGTACACTATAATATTAAATGTTGGTGTTTACTCTTATTACATCTGTAGCATAAATGATACTACACCGGAGGCTGCTCCGAAGACACGCTCAAGGAAACTAATATTATTTGGAAAACATTCAATAGTATGGTCAGCAGGGGGAGCCATAATGCAAAAATACCCAGTCCAGCTCCAGAATGAGTGAATCATGTAATATTCAGATTCTTGGTGTGCGTGTGCTAATGTTCAGGCACTCCGAAGCAGTTATTACACTCAACCCCTCAGTCCTTTTCACGAAACCTTCAAGACAATACCCCAGGATACAGATATGTCCAACACAGCATGATACCTTCTGGAGAAGTTTTTAAGTATTTTACAATCCTCCACTCCTGCTTCAGTGCACATTCCACATCCCATTCCTCATCTCAAGCTCTTTAGAGGGTGAGGACTTGCAAATTATTTTTTATACTCTGGAGAGCTCTTCCCCATCTCATAGCAGCTGAGAGGCAAAAGTTCAGTCACTAGGCTAAGCTAGCTTAGGAGTTGTGACGCACAATAGATATCGTTTGACAGAGTAACAGAAACCTGTAGTTTTCACTAGCCACATCATTATAGGTGTTTGGCTACCACATTTAAGTCTTTCTGTTTCATCTCTCAACCTCATATCCAGTATAGGTGTGGGGCTGGACTAAATGTCAGCTTCATAACTGCAGGATTGGGTGTGGCAGCCTGTTGTCCTCCTCCTAATATTACCTACCTGTCACTTTTCAGGTTGCTGGAAACAAAAACAAAAAAAAGCAGGACGTGGGAAACAAGACTGTCAAACCCGTCTAGCCAAGACAACATCTTGGATCAAGCCAACAAAAATTCTTGGTGAGTACAGGAGGGACATTTCTGACAATAGTCCATGTTATATTTCATCTTTCATGAATGATAAATTCATTCATATAATCAATAGAGTAATCCATGGTTACATATACAGTATTTTTTATTTGTGATTATCTTACTGACACACTTAATGCAAAACACTCTGCAGTTATTGCACCAAATTTTAATTTGCACCACTAAATAAACCATTGTGCTATATTACTGCATGATTTCCTTTTTCAGTTAGTACCACTAAAGCCCTAATAATTAGGATCAACAAGACCCACATATAAAGAGGTAATTATGCACAAATCACATAAATGCACACCTCGCTATTTGATGATCCCAGCAATTTCACAAGCCAACTGGAAACATGGCCTTTTGTTGCACTAAGAGAAAAATATGAGAACCAACTCATCACCAAAATAAAATACCTGAATCCTCAGAGATGTTGATTAGATAATGTGAAGTCTAATGCATAGAGTCTCTGCTTCATATTTCAAAGATATTCACAAATCTAGAGCAATGAGGGACTCAGTTGTATGATATGCAGTTCCCAGACATGACATAAATTCTCCTTCTTTACATTACATTTCATTTATTATGGGGCATCTTTGAACCAAAACACTGGAGAAGAGTAATAGAAGGATATTGCAATAAATCAACCAAACCCCCTCTCCCCCCAAAATGAATTCACAACTGGTGGTCTTGAATGAGAGCAATATATTAAGTTTATAATAAGACTACCAGGAAAAGTTACTCACGTTGTATGGTAACTGTAGTTCTCTGAGATGACTCTCCCTATGGATGCTCCGCTTCAGGTACGCATTCACCTCAAGCCCCTGATCGAAGATTTCCAGCTAGCAGTGTCCCTTTGGCCTGCGCACATACCCTAAGACTCCTCATGGCAGTCACCAAGACTATATAGGGATGTGCAGACAACCACCCTAGGTGCCTTCTCTAACCCCTAAAGAACAACAAAAGCAGAGGGAAGGGAGCGGGTAGTGGAGCACCCACAGGAGGACACATCTTGAAGAACTACGGTTACTGCACAGAGTGAGAATAATACTTCCTTTTTTTTCGAGTAGTGCCCCTATGGGATGCTCCACCACAGATGACTTCCAAGCTATATCCCCAGAAAGAGACAAGAGCTTTGGAACAGAGTCCAGAACTGAAGATAGTACTGCAGAGCCAACTGCCGAATTGGATCTGATGGCACGGAGCAAGTAATGCTTTGAAAAGGTATGGATTGAAGTTCTAGTAGTGGCTCTATATACCTCAGGTACTGGAACATTCTTGAAAAATGCAGTAGATGTTGCCTGCAATCTGCCTGAATGTGCTCACCCCCACTGGGGACTGAGCACCTGCAGACTCGTAACAGGTAGAGATAAAAACCCAATATCCATTCTGAAAGTGTTTGAAAAGAGATAGGAGCCCCCCCTTAGATCTATCTGCAAAGGAGACAAAAAGTCTAGACAAACTCCTGAACTGCCTAGTCCTATTCAGATAGAAGGGCAAGGTCCAGGGTATGGAAATAAGATTCCTGTTGAGAACTATGAGGTTTCAGGAAAAATACTGATAGATGGTTAGATTGGTTAAGATTAAAATTCGATGTCACCTTCTATAGGACTTTAGACTGTGGACATAAACAGACCTTATAATTAAACAACATCGTAAGGGGGGAGGGGGGGCGCGGGTGATCTGCCATCAAGGCCCCAATCTTTCTGACCTATGGGCTGACATGACAGCAACAAGAAGGCAATCTTCATAGATAAGCGAAGTAGGGAGCAGGTTACCATTGGTTCAAAGGGAGGTCTGGTGAAGTGGTTGAGAACTAGATTAAGGTCCCAAGATGGGGTGTGGTGTCTAACATGGGGAAGATGGACAATACTGGGTGAGCAAATAGATCTGGACAATACTGAGTGAGCAAAAATGGAGAATTCCTCAACCAGGGAATGAAAGGCCAACATGTCAACCAGATATACCTTGACTGAACTGATGGATAACCCAGACATCTTCAGATCTAGCAGGTAATCTAGGATAAGGGAAACAGGAACCAATTCAGGCTGGAGGTATCTACGACCACACCAATGGCTGAATCTCTTCCATTTCTGCAGAAAAATAATGCAGGTTGATGTTTTTCTACTGTTTAATAACACCTGCTGTACATCTGCTGAGCAGCAAGCCTCCATTCCCAAGAGCCATTAAGAAGCTGCACACTGAAGCATAGAACCCTTAGGTTGCGGTGAAGCATATGAGACAGAAGATGAGTAATGGTCAGGAGCTTGATTGATGATTGGACACAAAGTTGAAGCAGGTAAGGGTACCAAACTTGTCTTAGTCAGGCAGGTACTATGAGGATAACTCTGGCCTTGTCCTGCCGGATCTTGTTCAGCAGCCTTTAGGATTAGGGGCACTGGGGAAAAGGCATAGAACAGATTCTTCTCCATAGGTGTCCTCTAGGAAGTGATGAGCCAGACCCTCCTTGAACAGAAGAGAAGGCACTTCCTGTTCTCGGAGGTGCCAGAAAAGATCAATCTCTTACAGTCCCCATCTCTGCAATATTCTCTGGAGAACCTGAGCGTCCAGCTCCCTTTCATGTCATGGAAGAAGTGTCTGCTGAGGGCATCGGCTATGGTGTTCTGTATGCCTGGGAGATAGACCGCTGAAATCTGGATATTGTGGGCTTTACATTAGTTCCAGAGCTTCATGGCTTCAGTGCACACAGATGTAGAACATTCAGGACATGTTGTCCACCATGACCATGATTGCCTTGCTCCTGATGAGAAGCAGGAAATGGAGATAAGCATTCCTGACAACTCTGAACTCCAACAGGTTGATGTGGAGACTGGTTTCATGAACTGTCCATCTGCTCTGAACTGTGAGGGTGTTGAGGTGGGCTCCTCATTCTAACAAGGATGCATCAGTAGTCAGAGTCACTGATCGGGTTGGACGACAGAAAGGGACGCCCCCACCAACGTTGAACTGCTCCTTCCACCATTTTAGGGAGTTCTTTACATGCAAGGGGACAGTCACCTGCCTATCCAAGGCTTGGAGAGTAGATGGTTCTGAGCCAACCCTGGAAGCAGTGGAGGCATAGTGATTGGCCATAAAGGTGCAAGCTGCCATATGGCTAAAGAGTTGAAGACAGTTCCTTATTGTGATCCGAGGGCTTCCCTGAATTGCCTCTCATGACAAGGTCACAAATCTGTCTAAAGGGAGGTACGCTCAATTGTCAGTTAGTCCAAGTTCACCCCTATAAACTATATCCTTTTTACTGGTACCAGTGTGGATTTCTTTACATTCAGCTGTAGGCCCAATGCCTGGAACAGAGCAGGGCTATCTGGGTGGAAGACAGCACTATCTCAAAGGAGCAGCCTTCGAGTAGTCACTCACTGAGGTACAGGAAGATGAGGATCATTTCCTGCCAAAGGTAAGCCGCCACTATCACTAAATTCTTCAGAAACATCCTTGGGACAGAGGATAGGCCAAAGGGGAGCATTCGGTACTGGAAATAATCTTGGCTTATGGTAAATCATAGGTATTTCCTGTGTGATGGGTGTACAGTTATATGGAAGTAGGCGTCTTGTGGGTTGAGGGCAGAAAACCAATCTCCTTTCTCCAGTAAAGGAATTATAGTTGTCCGAGTAACCATCCTGAACTTTAGAGGCTTTATAAACCTGTTCAACAACCTTATATCTAAGATCTGCCTCCAATCTCCATCCTTCTTTGGCACTAAGAAATACTTTGAGTAGAACCCCCTGCCCATGAGGGGAAGGGACTGGTTTTATTGTTCCTAGTCAGAGTAAAGAATCCACTTCTTGGCTCAGTAAAAGTTCATGAGAGGGGTCCCTGAAGAGAGACAGGGAAAGGGGGGGAGTGACATAAAATGGATGGTCTAGCTCAATGTAATTACCTCTAAGACCCATTAGTCTGTGGTGATCTGCTCTCAAGCCTACTGGAAATGGACAAGAAGGTCCGAAATGAGGGAAGGCATTGGCATAGTTTGGGGGAGGGAGGGCATTTCCCCCCAAACTACAAGCATTGGGCAGACACAGAATTTCCCTCTCACGGCAGAGCTGGTGCTCTCCCGATCAGTCTCCTCTGCGTGCTAGCTCACCCACCCTGCCCCCTCGTCTGCCTCCACCAATCAGCAACTGACATTATACAGAGTGACAATCCTCGTAACCAAAAGTAGTGGGGCAGTGAGCAGTGCCTCTTGGAGTAGGGCAGGCAAGGAAGGGGTCAGTCAGAGTCAAAGCGGGAAACACAGAGGTCCCAGTGGTTGTGTGGGAAGCATACAGTACCCTGTGGTGGGGATGAGAGCATATGGTACCCCGTGGTGGGGATGAGTAGAAGGGAGGGAGCACAGGGGCCTGGTCATGACAAGGGGGGAAGAAACAGAGGGTCCTCTGTGGTGGTGATGGTGGGAAAGAGACGGGAGCACAGGGCCCCCAGTAGTGGGGGATGTTGGAGCCTGGGGAGGGGCAGTGGAGTGGGAAAAGGGAGTCAATTTCTAAGGGAAAGGAGAGGTGAGGGCATCAGGCTGTGCCCTGAGGGAGGGGACAGTGAGTGTGCAAGGGGTAGCTGAGGGAGAACTGTCCCTGGGGCAAGGATCCTGAGGAAGGGGGAGCTGAGAAAGAGTGGAGGGATAAGAGCAGCTAAGTGGGTCTTGGGGTCTAAGAAGTCTAAACCTAACCAGTGTCCCTTAAGTGACTTGCCACAAGATGTCAGAACATGTTAGTATTAAAGCTGAGTGGGTCAAATATTTATTTAATTTTCTTTCTTTATATAGGAATTAGATACAATACTCCTGTCAGCTATTTTCCAAGTTATTAGCTGCAAAAAAAGCTAGAATTTTCAGTTGCCTAAGTAGCCCCTGGAATCATGGTTACCAAAATCTGAAATGGGGCCCATGCCTACATGCAGCCCCATTGGCTGGACTGGAGCTGCCCCCAAATATAGAAGTCAAACTACGCCTATGGAGGGAGGTGGTCTAATGGGAGCAACTGTAAATCCAGAGGGGTGGGATGATTCAAATCCGCTACCAACCCATCAAAACTGCTGTTTAGATGATGCCTGGATGGTCATGGAGGGCAGTTTGACAGGCCTCTTTCTCTGAAACCTGTGTCTCTTTCTGCAGAGGGGGAGGAGTTCTGCGGGACTATGGTACCCCGAGAACTGAGCAGGGTGTGACCTCCAGACAGTCTGTGGCCTTCTAAACATTTTTTCTCAGGGCGTGTATACGTCCAGGGAACATAGGCTACCTTGGAGTCCTTCAGCGTGTGCAGGGAGTCATTCCTGGTCTCTGAGAAAATCTATAACCATTAAAGGAAAGGTCCTCTACTGTGTTCTGAACCTCCCTCAGAAACCGAAAAAGTTGGAGACACGATGCCCTGCACATAACTACCACTGTGGAGAAGGATCTGGCAGCAGTGTCCGCAGCATCTAGAGAGGCTTGGAGAGCCGTTCTGGCCAATAGTTGACTCTCCGTGACTGTGGACTGGAATTGCTCTCTGCAATCATATGGCAGGTGCTCAGTGAGGGCTGTGAGCTTGTAATTGGTAAGATTGTATTTGACCATGACCACTGGATAGTTTGTGATCTGGAACTGCAGACAAATACAACTTTTGTCCAAAGAGATCCAGCCTTGATCTTGGTCTTTCATCTTGGTCATGGGATAGATCTCAAAAAGTGCTTTTTCTTTCTTTCTTTATATAGGAATTAGATACAATACTCCTGTCAGCTATTTTCCAAGTTATTAGCTGCAAAAATGCTACCCCATTCATTCACCACATCCACACCTATGGAATTAGGTGGGGGATGGGAAAATAAAAAGTTAGAATCCTTAAGGCGCATGTAGTAGTTCTTATCTGCTTTTTTGCACATTGGTGGAATAGCGGCAGGCGTGTGCTACGCCATCTTAGCCAGGTCCAGGAGAACTTCATTAAGGTAGCACCACTGTGGAGGGTGTTGTCAACTGCAAGATATCCAGAAGCTTGTGTTGCAGATCCTTGGCCTCATCCAGAGGAATCTGCAGTGTCTGATACCCTTCTAATGAGGTCCTGAAACACCTGAAGTCATTGGCCATGGAAGGTGGTAGAGGCATAATTGCCTCATCTGGCGATGATGAAATAGGAGTCTCAGAGGTGGCTTCTTTATCTGCTCTAGCCTCCTGCTCCTTAAACATCTCCTCTTGTGGGGGTGGTGGATGGTGGGGGGAAGGTTGTGAAATCCTGGTCTCCCTGAGGGATGGTACTGGTGGTCTAGTAAATTGCTTCTGACAGGCAGCCTACAGGTCCCAATATGGCCATTGCGAGGCTTCATATGGAAACAGGGGTGGCATGCAAGGCTGGTTTTACCAGCCTTGGTGATCTGCAAAGTTCTCCCTGTAGCTGGCCAAAAGCAGATTCCCAAAGAGGTATGTAGGAGAACCCTTCACTGAAATCAAGGAGACCAACCAGGAGTCCTTTTCCCCCACCACCTCCCATGGAGGGACAGCCGTTAAAGATATGAGAGGATGGCTGCTTGGAGACCAGAGTCTCAGAACCAAATGCTCAGTAGCCATCAACAATGGGGACTCTGGCTCATACGACTCCAGAGGTCCCTCAATTATTGGAATTCCTGAGGTTCTTGAAAGGACCCCAGCACTGACACACCATGGCCGAGATCACCATAGCTGAAGCTGACGATACTGATGATGATGGGCAGACTGCTGGCAATACAGATGTCTGACACTGTTGCTTGCTCAGTACCAAGGGTACCGCTTGCACAATACTGATGGCTGGGTTAAGGCACGTGTTGTCACCAACAGCTGAGTATGATGCTTCAGTGCTGATTGTGGGGCCAAACTCGATGGTACCTGTGCTTGCCCTCCTTACTGGTGGAGGATACTGGTGCCCTATCAGAGCTGTGCTTCATAGGCCCACTAGTACTGAAGGAATAGTTCTTAGCCTCAACAGAACCTTCAGAATCTGAGGAACTCAATGGGGACCTGTTCCTCTTTTTGGGAGTCTTCCTGGTGGGTTCCAAAGACTTCCCTTTTTTAGGAGATCCATGCCCCGAGGCTGACGGAATTGGCTCCGTCTGGGGACAGATGTATGGGGAAGAGGTCTCCTGACCTGGCTCAGAGAATGGTTTCAGGGAGTGTTCAATGGCTGACAGTCTGAGCTTTATCTCCCTGTTCTTCTTTGCAATGGACTTAAGCAGAAGGAACTCTTCTGGGAGACATGGAACTCCCCCAGGCATTTGGTAAGTGACAGGCACTCTGATATAGCTTCCCAGCAAGAGAGGCAACGTTTGAAGCCTGATGAACCAGGCATGCCTCACCGCGAGAAGACAAGTCTCCCAGAGAGAAAAGAGAGGGAAAAACAATCCTCTCACCTGAAAGCTAACTAATTATACTAAACACAAACACTCAACTATAAACTACCTAACTGCAGTAAAAACAGAAGGCAGCGTCTGCTCTACGAGGACACGCTTATCAAGCCAAGGCAGTAGAGAAGGACTTGAGGGCAGTTCACCTGCACACCCCTGTAGAGCCTCAGAGTGCCATAAGGAGGCAGAGGGAGCATGTGCAGGCCGAAGTGGATGCTGCTAGCTAGAAATCTCCAATCAAGAGCTTAAGAGGCACCTGAAGTGGAGCACCCATAAGGACACTACTCGAAAAACAAATCATTAAACTAACCATTTAAGAAAAGAGATGTTCTAAGAAGGAGGATGACATAGCCCAATTCCCAAAGTCCCGATTGAAAGTTTGGAAGCATTACCCAAACTATTAACTTCCATGATATGAAATGATGATGCCTTACCAGTATTACAGCTGTGCACATCAGGAATATGGCCAATATAGCAATGCCAAATATAAACAATATTGTACCCCGTGGTACCTGAAATCCTAACACTATTATATAAAATGCTGCAACCTGATCCCAGAAACATTAAGTCAATGGTCCTTTCATGCTCAATGCATGTTTGCATCTGGGACATACTGGAGAAACCTAGAGACATTTTGTGGAAAAGGAGGGGACAAATGGACAGGCTATATAATAAATGATGTGAACAAAGGACAGGTCTCAAAAATCCAAAGCAACTTCCTTTTTGGACCTGCTGTACCTAATCTTTTAGCTCATTCTCACATTTTCCAAGTCACAAGCATTATAGGGTTTTCAATTTTAAGCTTTCTAGCACATCTTTAATTCTAGCAAAATGCATAATTAAGTAGATTGAGGTAGTCAGTGAGCTAGTTCTGGTTTATCACTATCCTTATTAGTCCACTCCCAACACTAAGCCAAGGATTGATCTCAGCGTACAAATAAAACCTTTATTAAGGTAAATTATCCCTTCTTTTCTCAAGCTCCTTCTTCTGTATTCCCTTAATTACAAAGAAAAATAAAAGGATCTTTTAGAACCTACCAGAAGCTATAGAAAGACTAATCTTGATTACATAAAATGTGTCTAAAGATATGTCAAGGGAAATGTTCACTGACACTTCTCCTATTCAAGGGGAGCAGTCAACAAAAATTTAGGCACATACTAACCACCCAGACTCCACAGTTACAACTGCTTCCTTTTCTTTTTGTAACTAACTTCCTTATTTTTAGGTCCTGAATTGTGTAAATGAATATGGTCCTAAATTCTGTATGATGCATTCTGTTACTAAGAAACTGCAAGAAGAAAAGAGCAGATAAATTTTATATAACCTGAATCTTCCTCTCCTATAATAATTCCTGTGCCTGCTGCTGTTACTGCTCATGTGTTTGCCAGTCAGCAGCAACAGCAGCATGAAGCTAACATGATTATTAAAGTTTCATGCTGCTCACAAGGTTTCAAATAGCAGGACTGAAACTGAACAGTCTTGTAAATTTCTGTCTACTGCAGTAGAAGCTATGCCAGAGGATGTGTCTGAAGATTAAGAAAAATAATATTGCATCCATTTATATTGCTGTCACAGAAGAAAGGGTTTTCTTTATAACCATAAGGAATAGATTTAGAAAAACAAAAAGAAAAGGTTAAGTTCTGAAAAAACAGGTATCTGAGTTTCACCAGGGAAAGTTTCCCATTTACCACAAGTAAGTAGATTTTTCTAACTCTGTTCCGTGACTTAACTCAGATCTTATATTAAACTAATTTTAGAGTCTTTACCACTTTTAGCATCGTAACATTATTGCTGAGGATGATTCCACAGTCAGAGATTGTCAAACCTTTGATTCAGGCTTATATTCCTATCCAAGACACTAATTTCTTTAAGCTTCTGCTTACCTGGGAATATTACAAAGGCTATACCAACAAGACTGCAGCTCATATAGACATAACCGAGCGGGCTTTAATCTAGCTAGTTCAGGTATCAGAGAAGTGAAGCCACAGCAGGTGGGGCTTCAGCATGGCCTGAGTAATTACTTGGGGCTCCCGGTGGGCTTGTACAGCCTGCACTGAAGGCCAAGCTGTCACGACTTCACTACCCAGTACCCAAGCTATCTTGATTAAAGCTAGACGAAGCCAAAGAGTGCTATCAAGCTCCTTATTACTTTTCTTTCTTTCTTCCCATCATGACTCCAATGACCAGACATTTTATACTGAAGAAAGCATTAATCCCAGAACATTTTTTTTATTTTCTCTCTGCATTGGTTTGGAAATGTTTTTAGTATTTGCTGCACATGCAGTCTGCCTGGCTGCCTTGCACCACAACAGTGGGCTAAAGGAGGATTTAAAGTTCACAAGATTTAGCCCCTCACACCAGTTCTACTAGTTATTCTCCCATCTGTTAAGTACTATGGACCAGACCCTTTGAGCTATGCCAGTTTATACCAGCTAAGAATCTGGTCCATGTATATTTGACACAAGACATGAAATAAAATGAGGACATACTAAAAGGCAATAGGATTTTGTTCAGAAAACAATCTGCATAAAAGCCATAACATTTCAGAAGATTTCCCATTTATATATTGCAGGTGTCCATGTAGGAAAGATTATCATATCTAGAGATTTAACTGTGTTTTTTTGTGGAGGTAGGGGAAGAGAGGAAGTATTTTCCTAGATTTGGGCCTAAAAGCACAAAAATTACTGCATCCCTAGTCAACAATACAAACAAACTGTAAGAATCTGATTTAGCTTTTATTCCAAAATTCAGTGAAACATGGAATTCTGCTTTCCTAAAGGTAAGGTAATACGAAGTTACTATCTGTGACTGCATATAAACACATCATGATTATCAATTACCCAAATATATATACAGCATGGAAATACAATAAAGCCTTTGGTTTCTGAAACTTATGTCTATATGCCCTGAGCTGAATGAGACTCTCTAAACTTCCCTAAAGTGATCTGCTTCTAGCCAGGAGAGGGCAGCAGTATACAAACACGCACAAACAGCATATAACAACATACAGTACTGTTTTAGAAACAGAGCAATTTCTTGAAGAAATATTGCTGTATTTTAAGCAACAATGTTTTGGGTAGGTGCATTTGTTTTGAACAGATGATTGTGCCTGTGAGACTTCTCAGAGTGGTGGACTAACAACATCAAAAACATGCACATGATAAGGTGAGATGTGCCAGACTCCTTATATTTCCAATCATATTGCAGGGTCTCTCATTTGGAGTTGTTTAGATTTAGTGTGAAAAATTAGGTTAATTAAATAGTATGGGTGGGAATAAAAATGCATAAAAGTCATGATATTCAGACTTATGGTTTCCACAGCAACAATTACTCCTTTTGTGTTTCCACAGTGATATACGCTGTTAAAGGAATGCCTTTGAATACATATATATATATATATATATATATATTACCATTTATAAAACTATGCCCATTTCATGCCTCTAGATGCCGATATAAACTCAATTTAAAAACCAAAAACATATATCAACTGATGTGAACACATGAGGACAACCCAATCATGCACCCCGCAATCACCCTTCCTAAGCAAAGGCTTCAGCCAAAATATTGGGGTTATTGTCAACTCCTGCAATTTATATCATGACTTTCAGGATATTTGATCTTTCTCTTAAAGCTCAAAGTTCTGGAGTCATGTTGTGGTGTTAGAGTCTCAGCTTTCATTATTAAAAAAAAAGTAAGCAAACCCTCCTGGAGAAAAGCTTGAAAACATGATTCTTAATGGCCCCCAAAAAAGGCAAACAACAAAAAACCCAAAACATTTAAATCTCACAATGTCTAAACTAATCTCATCATTTTGGAGTCCTGATTCATGATTTTTGAGCATTTGGGGTTGGCAGTATAAGAATTACAGAGGTGAGGGCCATCCATCGAGAATGCCCCATCTCCAGACCTACAGTGTGCAAACCTGAGGACTGTGAGATGAAGAGCACTGGCTGAACTCAACAGCCACATAGGGCGAGAGTTGGGCCAAGAAACAAGCAAAACAGGACTTGATAAATCACAATCAACACTGCACTCTGAACTGCACTTACAAGCCAGTGGAAACCATAGAGAAAAGTTTTAAATATGCTCTCAATAGTTCATACTGTTAAGTAAATGAGTGGATGGCCAACTTTCTAATATGTGAAAATCGGATATTTAAATGCTGGAACCTGTCCCCTTCCCTACTCCGCCTCTTGCCCTGAGGCCCTGCCCCTTCCTTTGTGCCCCACCTCTGCTCCTCTTCCCCCCCACCCTCGCATCATTGCTCGGTGGTCTCTCCACCTCCCTCCCCGTCAGCTGAGCAGGGCTCTAGGAGTGGTGGTGGGGTGACTGGGGCAGGAAGAGGTAGGGAGCCACTCTCCAGAGCGTTGGGAAGGGTTGGCTGGGGCTGGATGGAGGTGGGGCAGCTGCACTCCAGGGGTGGGGGCAGGCCCATTGACGAGGGGGTGAGGGTGAAGGGGGCAATTGTCCAATGGCCCAGCCATTTAAAAGGGCCCGAGCCACGGGTGGCAGGTGAAGCTTCCCCTGGGGAAGGCTAGCTCCCTGTCCACCAATTCCACAACCCACCCCCCCACATCCCTCCTTCTCTCCTCCCTCTCACCACCTGGAAGAAGAGGGTGTGTGGAAGAGAGCGGGCCAAGTGGGGGAAGTGTGGGGCCTAGGGCAGATCAGGGATGGAGCATGGGTGGGCCCTCAGGTGGAAGAATCGAGACAGGGAGTTAGTCTCCTCGAGGGGAAGTTTCACCCGCCACCCATGGTCATAAGCCTTAGCCATCCCTTCCTTGGTGGGCCATTGACTGTTGTGCCCTGGGGCACGGAATTGCTGTCGGCGGGCCTGGCTGGGTGGGGGTCACTGGGGCAGGATGGGGGAGGGGTAGCTGCACTCCAGGGTGGACTGGGGCAAGAAGGGGGAAGCTGCCAGAGCCTCTCTCTGCTGCCGCCATTCCTGAGTGCGCCTCCAGGCTCGAGCAGCAGCTGCTAATCATCCTGTCTCTCGGTGGCAGAGGCCGGTGAACTGCAGGTAAGTGGACACTGCCAGGTCCCCTTTTCAACCAGACTTTCTGTCAGTTCTGGAAACCTTATAAATGAGCAGCATTAACCTGAACCACACCCTTCCTTGCCATGGAATAGTGTTCTGTGGCATCACACTCTGCAGCAGCAGAGACATGGAGCGGGGCTAGTTGTTCCAAAGTTAAACAGTTCTGCAGGCCAAAAGTGTTCTCAAGTCCTATGTATGTGTGTACTTGAATGGACACTATTACCACTCACACTCTGGGCTCCACTGCTGTCACGGTGGAAGGGGACAGTTTCCCACTACGTATTCACACCCTAGCACGAATTCCAACAGCTGAAGCACCTACATTTAATGTCATGTCTGCGATTCCACAAGCCTCTGAATGCATTTGGCTTATTTAATCTTGGGGGAGTCTCAGCAAAGGCCAGGGTTGGTTGTGGTGAAGAGATGGTAATCATGGATTAACCGATCCAATTCATACGCAACACATGGGAATAAAAAACAAGAGGTTTTAAAAGAACTAGGAAAGACAAATACGGAATAAAACCAGAAAATGAATGAGCTCCCAAATGTCCCCCCCATCATCCAAAATAAAAGGGTCAACAGCATAACCAACCACCTCAGAGGAATTAGAATCTGCTCCCCATTTACTAGGATAAGGGGTGGGGTCCTGGGACCTGGATCTGAGCCCTGGGTTAGCACAATTCATGTGTGGATGAAAGGAGGGTTAGGCTTGAACCTGATTTTGAACTGTGGGCTAACACTGCAATGTAGACATACATGTAGAGGCAAAGGGAGAAGGGAAATGGGATAGCAGCTGGAGAGACAAGTGGGTTCAAGATTTATTTGGGGGGAGGTATTCATTTTGTCTTGAATTTAGTATGGAGAGAGAGCTTCATGCTTAAACACATATGGAAAAGCACTTCAAGATAAGTAGAACGTGAGATGGAATAAGGATGGGAGTGAGTGTAGGGTATAGAGAGGGCAATAACCAGGAGGAGATGGGGTTCAGGACAGAGGGATCCAAGGTGAGAATAGGAAAGATATCTCAAAGTGACTTGGATAAAGGAGGAAATAATATACGAAGGGGAAAGGAAGAAAAGGTGGGAGACAAGGATGGAGCTTGGGCGAAAGGGACATGTTGAATCTTGTCAGCCTTCTTGAAGACATCAGAAAGATCTTGGGCAAAGACGACAATGTAGTAGTTAAAGATGACGAATAGTCCGAGGGGCCTATCAATTTCTTCAAAAGAAAATTTATTTCCCAAAGTTCCTCACATCCAAGGCACCAAATAAGGTCATCCCCAGCCTTGTATTCTCTCCTTCTTTGCTTACAATTGAGCATATTACTTTTGCAACACATGATTACCCCCCTTTTTCCCCACCACCACCACCAGACACACACACACACTGGCCTGGAGGGTTCAGTCCTAAATTCATTTCCAAACCCAACTCTCACACAAAGAAAGGATTTGTTTCTGGAATCTGATTAGCTTTGTGATAACCACAGATCATAACAGCTAAAAGGAATACTTCTGAGAGTCAAAAAGAGCTGAAACTGCTAAAAAAAAATCTGATATTAGCAGCAGGAGGTTTCAATGAGCTGACCTGGGAGGAGCTGGGGAGCTCATTTTCCTTACAACAAAACATTAATGCAGCAAACATTTTCAAATGTAAATATGCTGAAACAGATACAATGCGACAAAAGACAGGCATTTTCCTATTTTATTGCTATCATATTATGATTTTATTTTGCAAGGGGATTTAAGAGTTGAAAGGGCTCTCAAGAAAAGCATGGGCTCCCTCTCCCTCCCCTCCCCCTCCCCCCACACCCCTTCTTTTCTTTTTCACATATTGAGCTCTTTTAAACAAAACAATGTGGGACGTACTCATTTCCCACTGTAGGATGGAATCCAAATTTAAATAGGATATAAAAAACTACTTTAGAAGAGAAAAATGATTGGGGAGGGGAAAAAAATAAGACAGTTGTTTAGCTTGCCATTTCAAAAAGAAATGGTATCTTTGATTATTCTGCACCCTTGGCTTAAAGCTAAGCAGGAGATATCCTAGTTAGTAAACATCATCTAGCTCATTCTTAAGAAGCTTAAGAAATGCCACCATGAAAATGTTTTGATGTAGACTTTCGCAATAACCAACAAAATGCATATATGTTAAATGCATATTTTAAGAAGTACTCTATTGGAAAATTGTATTTTAAACATTGGAAACCAAATCACTCTTCTTAGAGGATTTATTACCAAAATCCTTCGAGATGCACCTTTGGACTATCAATATGGATATTGTTGTGAAGAATGGAGAAAAAGTACTGTCTCTACTTGTGATTTCCCAAATGCTGCATGTTATGTGACAGAAATGGATTTAGAAAAAAACCTCAGTGCTTCAATTTTCTACCAATAAATACAGCCCCACTAGTTTAAAATGACAGCAGTGGATTTATCTCTATAGCTGTGATTATTGCTAAAGGTTGAATAGACATTAATTTCCTTATCAGATATTCAGAGACTCGTGCAATATTTTATTCATGGACAGCCATCAAAGATTATGGGAGGAATTCAGTCATACTATATTAGTTTATCAAGCCGGAAATAATGGTTGCATTTACACTCTGAAGTGCTAAAAGGAGGTGAGGTGCAGGACTCCCTTGATCCCTCACGGAGTTCAGTGGTAGGGACAGGGAAAGGCAGGTGAAGGAGGCAGAGTCGGCCTACAGATGAGAAGAGTCTGCCATCCAAGAACTGAATTACCAACAAAGAGTGCCACAATCCTTTGAGAATCTTGTCAGAATAAACATCATTCCAAATAATTAGAAACAGCTGAAACAGAAACATTTATCCAACTAATAAACTGTATCCTATAACTGAACAGAACTTAATTTCTTTGGGCTCATACATAAACCAAGACAGAGCAGCCATAGCTTTCCAACTGATTTTAAACACTGCATCAAATGATACCTGCTACACTACACTCTTTATAGAACTAAGCATTCATATGTCCCAGAACTATGCAAACAATTTACACTAGAAAAATAACCAACTCTGTCACCTAAAGACAGAGGCCAGCACAATTACAGCATATCGGAAAATGGTTCAAAGGCGCTTTAAGCCAACGTCAGTGGAACTCCCTCTTCAGACCAAGAGAACAAGTGAAGAAAGGTCACATTTGGTTATAAATAAATTGCAGAAGTATGGAAAAGGGACACTTGAAAGTTGGCTGGGTTTTCAGTTCCTCTTTAAAAATTCACAAAGTGTAATGTGGAAAAAATTCTAAAATAATATTTTCTTTTGTAATGCTAATGCAACAGCTGGTCTTTTTAACACATAGATTTTGTTTGCTGTCTGAACACGATGTTGATGTTAATACCATACATCTTGAAATTACAATAGAATTAGAGTAAAAGGATATATTTTCAAATATAAATAGGGTAATTACTTGAATAATTTAATAGCCACTCTGATTATTAGTTTAGCCCTATCACAACACTCAGCATAGCACTTTTCTTGAATAGATCTCAATATGTTTTACAAATCTAAGAAAGCATTTTTACACCCATTTTAGAGGTAACTGAGTCAAGAAGAGATAAGTGACTTGCCTATGGTCATATAGCACACCAGAGAAAGTGAGCAATACCTGGCTCCCAAGCCACGTTTTCGATCCAGTAGAGCTCAGCTGACTTCTTTGTCAACATTCACTGACAGAAATATGTAGTCTTCTTCCTTGAAATGAAGGGCTTGTCCACACAGAAAGTTAGTGAGTGGCAAAAAAGAGTGTGAATCTACAGCGCACTAACTGGCCATATGGACCCTGGTACCTCACGAGGTAAGTTCTGTGCCTTTTGATGTACTCCCATATGAAGCAGCAGTATGTCAAAGTGGACTATGGAACTTTTAGTGTGTGGTAGCAGGATCCAAATGGCCAATTAGTGCATGGCAAGCTAGTGTGCTGTAGATTCACACCTTGGCTGGTCATGTACTAGCTCTCCCTGAAGACAAGCCTTAAGTCTATTTGACAGCATATCTTTACTAATATAGCTTTACTGGCAAACCCTCCTATTGTAGATGCATCTTCAACAAGCGAAAGTGTTCCAGAACAGATTATACCAGTTCTCTGAATGAAATAAGCTATATTGGCAAAAGCACTTTTTGGCTGGTATAACTGTATGTACACTAGATTGTTTTCAGGTATACAAATGTAAAAAAAAACAAAAAACATCAAAACCCAAACCAACATTATTACTGGTAAAGGTTTCCACTCTAGCCTTGCTCTTTATCTTGATAGTTTTTCCAAGGCTACATTGTGCCAGCAAACCCTGTTAGCGCATGTGTAAATATATACGTAATGATGCACACATTAACCTGTTTGTAGGTGCAAATGCCACTCTGCACAAAAATGCATAGTTGCACATTCAATGAGCATGCACACACATTTTGCAGGTACACCTTAGGTGTCAACTTTTCAAAATATGGCCCGTAAGTTTCTTAAAGTGACATTGCAAGATTGAACACCACCACCACCTCCCATTGATTTCCCAAATATGTATGAAGCCAAGTGCAATTAATCAATGCTCAGTAGTTTTCATTGTTAGGAAAAAGATCATGAAGAAGATTGAGATGGTCCTCCCCCCTCCCTTTTTTTTTAAAACAATACAGACTGTACAGTTTAGACAATAACTGCCTCATTAGATTTCAAAGATCATTGACCTGCATGATCCCTATGCCATCTGAATATTTACTCACACCGGCATGGAAAGAAACCTCTGCAGGATTTGTGAACTTCAGTAACATTAATGCAGCAATGAAAAATTAGCAAATATAAACCCCAAAACTCTAATAATACAGGGGGGAAAACCCACTAATGAACTTTGTGTTCAAAAGCTATTTAAGTTCAGAATATGTAAGGCAATTTCTAAGGCCACCCATATTATAAAAATAAGTGTGCCTAAATACCCATTACTCTCTTCCAAAATAGTGCTTGGAATTTTTTAATTTTAAATTTTAAAAAAGGAGGGTAAATTCTATTTATTTCTCCTCTTCCCATTTTTTTGCCCAGTTCTACTTCCAAATCTTTGTATATTCAATATTTATTTTGATACTAGACCTAAGAATGTTTATATCTGTTTATTATTACTGTTATGAATCCAATATTTCTCCCTTTAAGTCTGAGCCAGAACTGGAGTAGGATTTTAGTTAACTTGTCTCACAGGAAATACAGTTTTGCAAAAGCAACAGAACCATCTCTCTAAGTTGTCCTAGTGCTAGCCTCATGATTTTTAGAAAAGCCAGAGATGGTACTTTACCATGTCTGTTCCCTTTAAAAAGCCCACTGATTTATTTTTAATAAAGAGAATGATTTTTGGACCTCTATCGTCCTTTTTTACTGCTGGAGAAGTGGAACCCAGCAGCTTGTACTGGGTTTTCACTCTACAGATCTCATTCAAATAAACTGCACTGGCTTACTTACATTTTTTTTCCCCCATGCTTACTACTCTCTTTCATCATCAAACAAAAGAGTTTCTAGTGGGGTCCTACAGGGATCGGTTGTTGGCTGTACACTGTTTAACTTTTCTATTATGACTTGGAAGACAAGAACATCATCACAGATAAAGTTTGCAGATGACACAGAAATATGGGGAGTGGTAAATAATTTAAAGGACTGGTCACTGATACAGAACAATCTAGATCACTTGGTAAACTGGATGCAAGCAAACAATATGCCTTTTAATATAACTAAATGTAAATGTACACATCTAGGAACAAAAAATGTAAGCAGTACTTACCAAGTGCCTCTGAAAAAGATTTGGGGATGACAGTAGATAATCAGCTGAACATGAGCTCCTACTACCACATTGTGCCAAAAGGTCCACTGCTGAAACAATGTGTTTAGTTTTGGTGTCCCTATTCAAGAAGGATTTTGATAAGCTGGGGAGTGTTCAAAGAGGAGCCACAACAATGGTTAAAAGATTAGAAAATGTGCCTTATAATGACAGAGTCAAAGCGCTCAATCAATCTAGCTTAGCAAAGAGAAGGTTGGGGTGACTTGATTACAGACTGTAAGTACCTATATGGGGGAACTAACACTTAATAATAGACTCTTCGTTCTAGCAGAGAAAGGTATAGCATGGTTCAATGACTGGAAGATGAAGCTAGACAAATTCAGATTGGAAATCAGGCATAAATGTTTACTGATGATAGTACCAAGAACTGTAGTGGATTCTCTGTCACTGGCAATTTTATTTTGGGGAAGGTCTATGGCCTTATTGTACTGGCCATCAGACTAGATCACTGATCACAACGGACCCTTCTGGCCTTGGAATCTATGAATCTTTAGGTAACCTCCTGACTCTCTGCTCTCCGCTGAACTCTTCTCCCCTGGAACAAACAGTCATCCACATGATCCCAATTCACTGCTAACACTGCAGCTGTGGTCCCCAAGAGGAAAAGAGAATATCTTCAGTTTTATTGGAATGTGATTTTCAGCAGTGCTATATTATTCTTCAGCAGCTATGTGAAGCTGATGAAATTTAGAGGAAGAAAAGCTAAACATCCTGCAAAAAAAGGCAAACACTGCTGAAGTCATGAATAAGATATTTCCAACTACACACGCAGAACAGGAAATGCACAATTAGACTGGTCTTCTCTTAACACTCAGTCCCACCCCTACCAAAAGCCATTAGGGACTATTAATAGTTATAATTAAATGTGTTTGGTGCATCAAAGTCCCTTACAATAAGTCTTCTAACTATTTAATTACTAAAAAACTTTTTTTTTTTTTTGCCATTATGTTGATAACAGTTGAGATTAATAACAAAAGCACAAGATAATTAAATAGGGATATTTAAACCAAATGGAATTCATGCATTTATTACACACTTGGTTGCCTGACTAAAATTAGGCAACTAATCTGAATATGACTGATGAGAAATAACGATGAAAGAACAATTAAAACCAATACGAAGATAAAGGCAATGATTATTTTCCTTTTAGCCCTAAGTGCCATTTGTATTCCTGATAAAAGCAGCCTAATCTGATTTCCTATTTGGTTTATGATTATAGGCCAAAAACAGAGTACATTGTTAATTGGTCCACACAAACTCTATCATTTGTTTTTATTTATCTCTAGACTTTGATCTTAATTTCTCTGGTACTTCCTATGAGAATTCTTTGTCATACTTTTACAAAATCCAGGAACTACAATGGATATACTAAATTTATACTGAATCCTTTACTTCTGAGTAATCTGCCTATATACTCTAATTTATAGTTTTTGTGGATTTTTTCCATCTGGCTGTATTACTGAGGCAGTTGCCAGTACAACTGAACATAAAGAGATGTCAATGGTGTCTGCTTTTGAGGATTATAGTTTGCATATACAAATATATCCTAAGCTAAAATATGGCATGCACCATCAGATAATGAAAATTCATTTTACAAAATGTCAGAGGGAAAGTCAGCTTGGCCATTTTAAAGCTATAGGAATGCAACATAAAAACAGGAATTGATGTTTTCTGGAGCATTTCTTATAACTCATGAATCTGGATTTTAGTTAGGATTGCATTTGTGTACGTCTGTGGACTTGTAGTTTTGGGTTCCGAGGCATTCAAGAACAAATTAGTCATTAATGAGCTGTTACACTTAGAAAAAACAGCTATCACATATGTGTAGGACATCACGCCAGACTAGCATATGGAAGAAGCCATCACTATTTTTGGGTAATTAGAATAGGAGCTCTATACTCTTTATATAGTACATATAATTTAGTAAATTATTTCAGTTTTCTCTACCCATCCTAATCATTTGCTATTACCAGGGATGCTAGCACTTCCAATTCCTATTAAGATCAATGAGACTCTAAAGGGATGACAAGATCACTGTCATTGGAGTGGTTGTCCCACTCAATTTTAACCCTGAAAAGGGCTGAGGCCTCTATCTTATGTACTTATATGGCCACCATTACTATATGATCTGAGTGGCTCACTTTAGAGTATTTATTAAACAGCCTGTGGGGTATACTTGCCTAAAGTCAAACAGGAAGTCTGGTGGAGCAGGGAATTGAATTCTTGTTTTCTAGGTCCCAAGCTAGTGCCCTAACCACTAGATCATCCTTCCTCTCTCTGTGGGTTGATTCTTCCTGACTTACTGGGTTGTGTGGCTCATTAATGCCACCATGGATGTAAGCAAAGTTAGGAGAAGCCCTCTGGGAGAAGAAGTTAGGGCCTGGGAAAGAGGCTTGGGCTTGTTGTTTTGGTTTTGAGTTACCTTTCACTAAAGCCAAACTGGGGGTAGGGGGGAAGAAGAGAGAGAGTATACATGTGTTTTTTCTTGTGCAAGAGCAGGGCAAGCACCCAGACCATATACAGGAGCTATGAGGGTCTCAGCACCTCTAAAAATTGGCTGGAAAAAAACCCTTAACATCCACACAATCAAAATATAACAACAAAAACCCTGCCCATATAACCACAGACACCATGATCCTAATCCCCAAAGAAGAAATGATGCATTAAACTCTTGAAGTAACCACCTCAACCTTCAATTCATCCGATGTCAAAAGCCCAGCAAATAAATAACTCAGTTTGAAACTGGTGCAGTAATTTAGGTCCTTGTTTTGGTTTTTGGGAGGTTTTTATTTATAAAAGAAGGCTGTACAAAACCTAACATGTGTAAAAATATTTTCATAACATTTTGAAAAGCATTAAATGTAAAAAAAAAATGTAAAAAAAACCCAACAACAACAAAAAAAACCCCAACAACTACAAATAATTTGTCTGCACTGTTGTGAATGTGAACTCAGCAGCTCTGCACTAAAGTATGAAAACTGCTAAGTGAAACTGAAGCAAACCAGAAAGTAAATATTCTTGAACAGACCAGGCTTTCCTTTTCCAATTTGAGGGGAGTGTAAGGAGCAAACAAAAAGCATAAAGGGTAAAAAGTAAATCAGATTTTTACAATTCTTTCTGTTTTAATCATCTGTGTTTTAAAATATGTTTTTTTACATTGCTGATGTCCTTCCAAAAACGTGGTCTCAACAATCTATAAGCAAATATTTGTATTGCATTGTTTAAACTAACATTACAAGAAAATGGGGGGAAATGTAGTAAAAACAGTTTAAAATAACTTTAAGGTCTTGTCTTAAATAAATATAAGCCAGGAAGTGCCATTAAGATTGACATTCTCATCATCCCACTCTATTGTGGCCAGTTAATGAAGCTTATATGGTCCTCTCAGGAATGGGTAATTTTATATACATTGGTAGCAATGACACACACATTAAGGAAAAGGGCTTTTAGTGTTTTCTGACTTCTCTCACTTTAAGCCAGAAATTTAAATACTATTTTAACATAAGTTTATACATGTGTGCCTTTCTTCCCTTGTATTTCCTGATGTAATGCATACTTTTGTATTGTTTGTTTCTAAGCTTTGGTGTTGTTAGGTTTTATTGGCAGGTCCTTCCTCACTAAGAATGAGTTCTTCCTTTACTTTGTACCATAAATGAGCTGTTTGGTGCAATTTCCTTCTTGTTGGAGATTCTACGATTTGAGGGCAGGAAGTCAACAATTTGTTCACAAAGAGTTTTGATACTTCATTCCAGAAAAAACCTTGCTTGCTTTAACATTTTTTCCAGCAATATTATACAATAGATACCTAATTCAAGAGAAATATATCTTTGCAGCTACTGAGTAATGGAAATAGCTCTATTTTTGTCCACAGTAACTTCATACAAAGCAACAAAATGTACCACCACTTAACCAAACTGATTTTACAAGAGGCATCTAGATCATAGTTTCTCAACCTGTGGTACGCATACCCCAAGGGGTACACAAGACACAGGCGGAGGGTACACGGCAAAAAACCCAGTGAAGGGAGGCGAGCGGCAGCCCCCAACTTCTGGGGAAGCCAGGTGGCAGCTGCGGGCTTCCCGCCCGGTCCCAGCTGAGAGGCAGGCGGCCCACAGTGTGATTTGGCCCAAGCCCGCACTCTCCTAGGGATGGCCATGGGGAGTACTGCTATCAACTCTTGTGCCTGCTCATACCTCACGTGTTCCCACCTGTGTGAGAACACCACGTGACCCCGCCATCAGGCCACAGTGATTGGCTGGTGTTGACCTTTGCTCCTATATGGAGGAAGGGGAGGAGGAAGAAGAGGAGAAACAGCAGGGGGGCTTGTGATCTGCCACAGCCACACAGCACTGCAGAACTCAGAACTCTCCTGCTTTACGAGAAATATAGTCATCCAGTGGTAAAGGGGGAAAAGATTGTATTTCTTAGAGTGGAAAATAGAGTGTTGGGGTACTTCTTAAAATTTTCAGAAGTTAGGGGGTACTTGCTACCTAAAAGGTTGAGAAACACTGATCTAGATAATCAATGCCAGTTAAAATGAATCTTGTAATACCACTTTCTCATATGCATATTATTTATTATTAGCTTTAGTAATTAATATGAACATTAGAAAGAGATAGTACAGGATTAATTTAAATTTTAGGAATATTTACAGTTAATGTTTCAAGGTAAAAAGTAAGTTCTAAATCTCCCGAAAATAAACAAAATTCTAAGGAAGGCTGAAAATATATGCTCCTGCAGAGGTACTCTGCAGACACCAGGCTTCAATCACTCAAAGCCCTTATTTATATTGAAACTTTGCATCATGGTAACATGCTTTAGCTCACAGAATGTTAAACATATTTTTGCCCTTTGTGTGAACCAAAACCGTCATGTTTAAAAACACATTAGCTGGTCAGGGTAAAATCACACCTAACGTAGTACTAGTTAAAACCTGTTAGTTAGCTTGTTTTCTAACATGATGCATTTCGCCAGCATAGACAGGGCAAAAGGGCAGCCACTGAAGTCAGTGGTAAAGGTCCGAGGGTATGGCTGCACTTCAGCTGGGAGCAAACCTCCCAGTCCAGGTAGATGGACTCATGTTATCAGGGCTTGCGCCAGCACCCTAAAATAGCTGTGGTCATTGTGGTACCAGTGAAGCCTTAAGCTAGCCACCTGAGCTCAAGCCCACCTTACCCCTTACGGCCATGGTCAAGTAGCTAGCTCAAGCATTCACCAGTGCTGCAATGTCCATACAGCTATTTCGCACGCTACATGAGTCCTGATAACACAAGTCCATCTACCCGCGCTGGGAGGCTCGCTCCCAGCAGCCGTGTAGACGTGCCCCAATGGTGGTGCAGGATCAAATTTTTGGAAAGTCAATGCAACCTGGCAAGGCCACTGACTGGGAACATTATAAAGAAATGCCGAAGAAACAATCCCTGAATGCCAACAGCACGAAGCAAGTATTAAAAAAAAGATATAAATACACCCAAGCTATTCCATTCTTAATCAACCCCAGTGTGCCACGGCAGTCTAGGGATCCCAGAGCAGTGGATGGATTCTTCCTGCCATAGGTGCTGTAATAACTAGAACAACAAAGAGAGTTGAAGATGGAGTAGCATCTTCATACACCATTTAGGCCTTAAATGAGCTTAATGCCGGTGGGTTCCCATGCTTATGTGGAACTCCACTGCACTAACCAGAGGGGTCTACCCGTGGAGAGCTCATTGTAGGATTGCAGTCTTAGCTTCTTCTAGTAGAGTCCTTTAATAATGGAGGCCTCAGGGCTGCGCACAAATATGTGCAAAACCTGTATTTTTGCACACAGTTACCATCACTGCACATGCAAAATATATGCTGCTGATTTAACTAAAGCAAACAAACTGAATGAGAAGGTTCTATTAGTTAAAACTTGAAATACAATCACTGCTAGGCAGCTGGCATACAACTGCACTGGTAGCTGTGGAAAGTTCAGGGAAAGTTATAACAACTGAATTGTAAACCATTTAAAGATTATAATACAAATATGTCACAGATCCCTAAGCATAAAAATGCACCTGAGCATAATTATAATTTAAAAATTTAACCTTGAGCACCATCCACTTCCACTCTGGTTATCTCTACAGTGTTTGTCCATTTTATCTACTGAATAATGTTTTTGCTATTCTCAGCAACCCAGGCTTAACTGAGCTGAACAAAACCCAGCTGCGTTCACACCGCTTCATAAATCACCATCACCAGCCAGAGATAATGACAAAAATAATCTAATTCTGACTTTTTCCGTTTTGCTTTTATATAAAAGCTGCATTAAGTTTAAAGTAAGGATCCAAGTGAAACATGAAATGGCAAAAAAAAAGTCAAAGTTAATGTTGAAATCAAATGTTCTTTTATATCAAGGCACAACATCCAGGCATTACATTCGGTACGCCTTAATTCTGGAGGACATGGTATATTTTTTACAGTTATTTCAAATACCCTCACCTTTATGCGTTTTAATGAGATCTTTAATGTTAAACTACAACAACTATTGTAAGGTAAATTCTTTTCCTTTGAGTATTTAAAGGAACCAATCTTTTTTTTTTAATGAAGTTTCAGTTTTATCATTTACATTCTCCTTGTGTGTAAGAGACTTAAAATAGTTTGAAAACAGCCACCCATTTTCTTCTTTTCTAACTGGAAACTTCATTTTTGCCCTGTATTTTGAAGGACCTGGAATTCTCATTATAAATTATTTCTCAGCACTCAAAACTGTGCTATGAGCTTTAGAGAAACATCTCTGCCCCAAAAAGTTAAACTCTAAGGGCCTGATACTGCAAAGTTTGACACTCTTGAGTAGTTCCACTGAAGTTATTGGGAATACTCATGGGCATAATGTTACTCACAGGCATGAACCCTTGTAGGACCAAGATCTAAGGTTACATGGGACACAACAAGAGAGGCCAAAAGGCAAACAATGGAGATGGAAAGAAGTGGGAGGACAATGGTTACAACAGTAAGATCATGTGGTTACTTGATTAAGGCACATACACATCTTGAGGTTTCTGTGATGTTTCGGTTTATTTACGTATAAGAGCATGGGGTTACTTTCTTGATCATCGTGGCGAATAGCCATTAATGGACCTATTGTCCATGAACTTACTTGATTCTTTTTGAACCCAGTTATCATCCCATAGTAATTAGTTCAACTGGTTAATTGTGCATTGTGTGAAAAAGTAATTTTTTCTTGTTTGTATTAAACCTGAGGCCTATTAATTTAATTGGGTGATCCCTAGTTTTTGTATTGTGGGAAAGGGTAAACAACACTTCGCTATTCACTTTTTCCATACCATTCACGAAATAAATTATTTATATATATATATATATAAACAGGGAGATGGATGAAGAGGGTGCTGAGAACGGTAGGGACTGACACAACTAGCCCCATGACTTTAGCTTCCACAGAAACAAGGATCAGTGAACTAACCTGGGTAAAATAAGAAAACAAGGTTACTTACCAGTAACTGATGTTCTTTGAGATGGGTTGCTCATGTCCATTCCATTATAGGTGTGTGCACGCCTCCGTGCACAGCTACCGGAACTTTTTTCCCCTCAGCAAATCCCGTAGGGCCGGCTCTGGTGCCCCCTGGAGTCCCGCGCGCATGCTGTGGTATGTGAGGCACTGCCAACCCTACACCCCCTCAGTCCCTTCTTTCCGCCAGCTCTGGCGGCGGTGACGGGGGGTGGGCTGTGGAATGGACATGAGCAACACATCTCGAAGAACATCAGTTACTGGTAAGTAACCTTGTTTTTTTCTTCGAGTGATTGCTCATGTCCATTCCATTATAGGTGACTAACAAGCAATACCTTGGAGGTGGGCCTGAGTTAGCGGAGAGCTGCCTGCAGTCCAGCTCTGCTGAAGCCCACTCCTTCCCGCGCCCTGAACAGAGGTGTGGTGGGATGTGAAGATGCCATCCCCTAGCACTTCTGCTAGGAAGGCTGTAGATGGAGCTTGAGCTCTGCTGGGAGAGCTGTGGCATCCAGAAGCGGCACCTTCACCTGCTCATGGCCGAATGCAATGCAGGAATTTATTCACTCTGGGCTTGGGACCTGGGCCTGCGTGGCAGATCATGCGTCTCGTTGCCACCAACTATGCCCAGCCTTGGTATGGGGGCGAACCCCCTTGGTGCCGAGGCTGTCTCACGATGCTGGGTTCTGCACCGCCCGGCAAACTCCTCGGTGCCGAGTACATCTCCAGCATCCGGGGTTCAGCGTTGTCTCGGCCCGGGGGCGAATTCCTCGGCACCGAGCCTGTCTCCGGCTACCTGGTTCTGCACCTCCCGGAAAACTCCTCGGTGCCGAGTCTATCTCCAGCATCCAGGGATCGGTGTTGTCTCGGCACGGGGGTGAACTCCTCGGCTCCGAGCCTGTCTCTGGCTACCGGGTTCTGTACCACCCGGCGAACTTCTCGGTGCTGAGTCCATCTCCGGCATCCGGGGTTGCATTGCCTTGGTGCAGGGGCGAACTCCTCGGTGCTGAGACTGTCTCCGACATCCAGGTTCTGCACTGCCCGGCAAAGTCCTCGGTACTGAGACTGTCTGCGATGGCCGGGATCAGCTCCACATCCTTGCGGGCGAACTCCTCAATGCCGGGGCGGTGGGATGGACCTCGCCCGGTGCTGGGGGGTTGAGACCAGTGTCGGGCAGGTGACTTCGCTCTCCGCCTCGATGCAGGTTGGCCCGGAGATGTGACCTGGGATGACTTCTAGGGGACGTTCCTGCTCTACCCTAGGAAACCGGTCTGCAAGAAATCTTCCTCCCCATACCAGGGATCTCCTGAGCCATTCAGGGGGTCCCAATGCGGGCTACCCTGAACACCAGCCCCTTCTTTCTCATGGAAGCATGGGCAGCGGTGGCGTATGCAAGGCCTACAAGGCTCTTGCCGCCCTTCAGCCACCGGAGTCGACGGTGCCAGTAGGTGCTCCACCCCGCCTGCTCCGACGGTGCAGAGGAGTGTCCACGCTCCATCTTTGCAGTGCCAAGTCGGGTCGGTGCTGATGGTGCCCTCTGCACCGGCCGCACGCTGGACACCACAGCGAAGCGGGATGGCTCGGAGCTGGCTTGGGGCTCCATGAGCCAGGCTTTCAGGTGGATTTTCCGGATCTGAAAGCCTCTCTCCTTCCACGAAAGGCTTCCCCCCCACACCTCAGACAGTGTGGGCCAGCTAGCAGGAAAGCCTCTCTGCCAAAAGTGCGTGGCATGAAGCCATGACACCAGAGTATACCTGCACCGGTAAAGTCTGAGCTAGACTATCTTTAAGTCTCTAACTACCACTACAGCAGTTATTATATCTAACTAACTAACTAACGCACACAAAAAACTTGTCTAAAGTTTAAACACGGAGAATGAAGCGCAGGCAGTTCTAGTAACCGCCACGGGTGGAAAGAGGGAACTG
This sequence comes from Emydura macquarii macquarii, assembly GCF_026122565.2. Classification (NCBI taxonomy): domain Eukaryota; kingdom Metazoa; phylum Chordata; order Testudines; family Chelidae; genus Emydura; species Emydura macquarii. The sequence continues at coordinate 22,446,302 of NW_027132559.1, forward strand.
AAGGGGCGTAGGGCCAGCAGTGCCTCATATACCGCACCATGCGCACGGGACTCCAGGGGGCACCAGAGCCAGCCCTACGGGATCTGCTAGGGGGAAAAAGGTTCCGGTAGCCATGCACGGAGGCGTGCACTCACCTATAGTGGTATGAACATGGGCACTCACTCAAAGAACTAGCAGTTTTGCTGTAGGTGAAAAACATTTTATTTGTTTGTGTTGTTGTTTAAAGTTCCCCATGCATCCGCACTTTCTGATTTCAGCCAAAGATAAAAATGGAAGTGTCAGAGATACCGTGAGAAAAATTATTTCTACCATCCTGGTACCTCCAATCTCAGTTCTAAAAAATCTTACCAAAAAAACCAAAAAGCTATTCTCCAGAGGTTTCCAGTTTCATTTATTGACCAAAGAAGTGCAATACGTTTGAATAAGTTTTTTGAATGATTAGTGTTATGGGTTTATTTTGTTTTTCCTCAAAGCCAAGTATTTTTGTTTGTTTGTTTTTTTTTTGTTTGTAATGGAAGCACAGCAAGTTAGCTCTTTGTTTTACAGTATTATAAAGTTTAGTGAATGACTACATTTACGGCAGAATAGTTCTGAACATTAGAGAACTGAGCATAACAGTTTAATGCAGAATGGCCACATTTTATAATAATACTCACACTGAATGATCTACAGCAATCTAACATGTAGGGCAATCTTAAAGTGCCTTTCCTTAAAACACACAGTGCATTCTGGAGGAAACCAGAGATTAAATATAATCAATTCCAAGACTTCTTTTCCTATTAAACTGTAACACAAGAATAAAACAACACATGAGGACTTCCCTCCCGCAAAGATTTAAAAGTTTTGGGGCAGCTGATTTAGTTTGAAAGCTTGAAAATGAAGGAGGTTTTGTTTATTTTATATTTGTTTTGCTGTTTTTTTATGTTCTACTCTTCAATTTACAACTCTTTATAGACATCTCTCCCTCCTCCTCCCACACTTATTCTAATATAGTTCTCTAGACTACATGTGTGAGAGGGACATTGGCTGAATTTCACAGTTCCTAGGAACATCTTTCTCTCTTCTCACAAGCACTGAGAATTATGACTCTCAAATCCTATATATAAAATTAAAAAAGCTCAAGTCTGCTTTCTGCTAAAAAGCTGTCCAAATAGAGCTGGAACAAAAATGTGATTTTAACACTGTTTTAATGTACAACGACACAAGTGAAGTCTGTCACATTACAAGTCTCAGGGCACTTTATAATTTTTAACAAAAGTTCACAAACCCCCATTAGGTTTGATAAGACATAGAAAACAGGTGTTTCTCAAATGTCATCTTTTATATCCAAATAGCCGAATCTCAAACAAAGAAGTTCAAGATCACTGTAACACTACAACTACAAATATGAGACAATCCCACCCCAAAAGGTCTTATATCTGTGCTAAAAGTTGTCAGAAGCTCTCTTGGTTCATGACAAAGGAGTTGGGAAGTGATCGATAATCTCAAAGAAAGTGTACCAGGCTCATGTTTTATTCACATCATCTGACTGTTCACAGAATACAATTAAAATTAATGCACTGTATAGCAAAGCCCTCTAATGACAAAAGCTAAGTACCAAGACGCTTTGATAAACTAATATGATCTAGATAGGCAGATCTATACAAATAGCAGCAACAAAAGCACGTTCTTCCACTTACATATCTTCTATGCTTTATGTACATCTGGCATGTATGTATGGGTCTTCAGCTTTATATGTGGAATATATATTTTCTCTCTGTAATATTTAGATTGTCAGCTCCTTGGGACAAGGATTGCATTAGTGTCTGTTCTGTACAGCACCAAGCACATATAAATAGATATGGAAATTTCCATATCAACATGTTCATCTTTCTTTCAAAGCTTTGGGAGTCAGTCCTGTTTCCACTGATGTCAGTGGCAAAACTGCCACTAACTTCCATGGAGTTACATTCAAAACCATAGTCTTTATCCCCTAATGCTCCAAAGTACATCTCTAACACATAAGATAGGCAAATTAGACATCCTCTTCCCAGACTTACACTAGTGGTAACAATAAAATTTGCAGCATCTTTAATTCAGAGTTCAAAAACTGACTTGCAACTACATACAGGGGTTACTTTTTGCAACAGTGAAATGCACCTACTGGCTGAGTGAATGATGAGAGATCTTTCACAGTTCATAGTGATACCATTTAACAGTTTAGGACAAAAGCAAAGAATCCAGTTGAAAGTTCAAAAGAAAATTAGACAGAGAAATGAACTATGCATTTAGAACTGCACCTTCTCTCCTAGACAGAAACGTGAGGAAGATATGCTGAAGCTATGCCTACACTACAGAGCCGATGCCAGGATAGCTGTGGTGGCATAGCCCCCCTAGTGTAGATACAGCTTACACGGACAGAAGGAGTTCTTCTACTGGTGTAGGAATGCCACCTCTCTAAGCAATATTAGCCAGGCTAACATAAGCAATCTTCCATTGACAAAGCTGCACCTATGGGGATTTTGTTGGCATAACTGTCAGTGAGATGTGTGGTATTTCCATGCCCTTGACCTATGTAGCTATGTCAATTTAAGTTTTACATGTAGACCAAGCCTAAGTAACACTCCAATTTCTGAAACACTGAAATACACAAGTACTAAAAAAGATATTGGTTGGTGACATCCCAGATTATTTGCCTTCACTGTGTTTTGTTCGGGTGTTTTCCATGTTAGTTCAATCATAAATTTCTGCCTTTGGTAATTTCTTGTCTCTTCTTCCTCATAACAGGAGTTTTCAAATTTCAGCCTCAGGAATAGATGCACACACTCACTCCATACGCACTTTACACAATTATTTAATCCAGTAACTAAAGGGTTAGTCACCGCTCAGTGTATGCATGCTGGCTAACACGGAGCCCCCATGAGCCTTTGCGTTCCTATTGTCCAGTACAGTAAAAGGTGATACGCTCTTGTAACCAGTGTTACAGTCGCTGGGTACTTAAATATTTTCAGAATACAGACTGTATCATAAAGACATTAGCCTTGATTCTTGTGTAAATGTAGTGGCAAGAGAGGATGCACGGAGCTGGTTGTGGTTCCCTGCCTTTGGACTGCCCAGACTCCTCACAATTTAGATTAGGAGGAATCCTACACTGATTTACAGTGTTGGCATAAGGTTGAGAAGCTCAGTTCTGTCACACCTCCCTGCTCCCAACACACCCTCAGTCTGCACATGACACTGCTCTTTCTCCACCTTACACAGAGTGTAATGTGGGGTTCTCTACCCTAGCAGAGATTCCCTATACATAGGGGAATTCTCTGCTGGGAAATTCGGCCAGTTTAAGGCCACTTTCTGTTACGTAAATGTGAAGCATAAATTGGAGAATGGAGAATTTGGGTCATTTTCTCTTGGATATCTCCTGTCCAATGTATGATCCACTTTCAAACATGGATGAGAAGGGAAGCGGCCTAACATCCCATTGGCAAATATAGCAATCGCCCATATGGCAAAGTAATATTAGGACATCTTTAGATTCTTTTACTGTGACTTAACAGCTGGAAATAAGGAGAAGAGTTGACACTGTGACTATTCCCACAAACCACCAGCAAGAACTACATGGCCCACTAGAGGTCCGTGGAACACACTGTTTGGGAATCACTCCCCCTTTTTTTCTGCGCCTAAACACTACCTAGCACAACGGGATCCTGGTCCATGGTTAAGGCTCCTAGACTCTACAACAATACAAATAGTAACAACTATCTGCATCTGTGTTAATTGTATTAAGACAGACCAATGCAGAAAAATAGCTGGAGAGCTACTGCTGTGTTAGAATTTGAAGATGTCTAGTCTTTTTTTTCTTGTTGTTATCTGGAAAACACATCTTGGCTTAATCAAAGTTAATCATTTCAGTGATGTGCTTCAAGTGGGTGCTTCATGGTTCTTTGATTCACAGCAAGGTAGTTAAATACTGTTTTTAACTAGGAATCTAAAAAAAATAGTAGGCACCAAAAAGGAAAAAAAATCATCTTACCAGCTGGAAATGTTAAACCCCTCTTTAAGAAGTAAGCTAACCGTTGCAAGCAGAAGTATTTAAATCTATGCCCTACTTTTGGGATGAATCCCAAATAAGAGATTAAAAACTGCAAAAATATGTTTCACCTAGACCTTTATACCAACATAGTTCCAATTAAGAAAGTAGGGGGCTTGTATTAAAATCTTAGATCATGGGGTTTTACAGGCAGATCTCTTTTCCTGCATTTGCTACTTGAAGGGTAGAGAAGCTGGCTTAGTTCAGGATCATGTGTTCAGTTTTGAGAGTGTACATGCCTGGCATCCGTAAAACATTAACACTCCTGAACCCTTCATCCCTGATTTAGCACATCTGTCTCACTCCACCACTGTCAACTATTACAGTAGCTCCTTGCTGGATCAGTTATAGGGGTCCTGCTGTCATAGGCAAGCCAGGGATGATCTGCACCTACTATAACAAGTTCACATGCTACTGATATAATCATTATATAATCTAATGCACATGTAAAGCCAGGACAAGAGTCTTTGTACGTCTGCAACAGAAACGTAGGGTTCTCCCACTACTGAGCACAGTAACTGCTATAGCTCCTAGCAATAAGTCTATCCTTTCTGAGGACCAGCCGAGGACAATATCATTCACTCATTCTTAAAACCAGTACATCATCACACTGCCAGCTGGCACAGTTTGGAAACATTTTGATGCCCTAGGGTGTGTGTGGTTAAAGCCATGCTGGTTTTTGCAGCTCCCTATAAGACAACGCAATGGCATCTTCCAAAATAACGATAGCTCCACATGGCAGGGAAAGGCAGGTGGAGTGGCTGCGTTCAAGTATATACACTGAATGCAGAAGGCATACTTTATGGAGCCACTTTTACAGCAGAATGAATTTTGGGGAATAGATGGAATGGAAACATTTACATAACAAGCAGTTTACTCAAAATAATTTATTTTAATTCAGTTTTTCAGTATTTCAGATATTTGTGTTTGTTCAGTGTGATCTCCCCTCCCGGCCCTTCCTCACTTCCAATCTAATCCTGCACTGAAAAAAAGAGAAAACAATGTCTGTGACCTCAGAATCTGTAGACATGGGAATTAACTATTAATTATGTGGGGACAATTCAGATATCCTGTGGTAAGCAAAGGCCAGCCTGAGTAGAAGAAAATGAGCCATGAGGAACTCAACTTTTGACCAAAAACATATTTCTGATAACTCGCAAAACAGGCCCTCACTGTGTAACTCCACACAAAAAAACCAAAACAAAACAAAAAGTGGTCAAATTTATTTTTAAATCTGATATAAGTGAAAGGGTTCTATGATGTGAAGTTTTTAAACTCTTAATAAAACGAATTTTAAGAAATATTAGGACCAAAATTTTTCAGAAAAATATCTTGCTGAATCACTGAATTGTTCTACACACAGGCAGATTATTTAATACATAAATTATGCTTTTAATAGCAGTACCAACTCTTCTCCTGAGCAGAAGATTCTGATATCATTTTCAAGAGACAGGTCCAGATTCTCCTTCACTTACACTGGAGTAAATCAAGAATTCCAGTGACTTCCACTTATACTATTGTTACAGTGAACAGAATTTGGGTAAAGACTCTCCTTCACCCTTCTACAGCAGGCTGTTAAGGTTGCACAACTCACATTTGAAAAACTGCCAGCTGAGAACAAATTACTACCAGATTAAATAAAATAGATTCTAGAAGCACAGGACCAGATTCTGATACCTTTAATCAGTGGAATAGTACCTTACTGCATGAGTCATTCCACTGATGTCAAAGGAACAGCTTTTGGTGTAAGGTGCTATTCAGCATGAAGAAGGTTATCAGAACTTGGACCACAGAAAAAAAACAAAACAAAAATAAACAACCACCACTGTTCCTCATTTCATCTTGATCAGTGAAGAAGGCAAACTATAATAGGCTATATACTTTTTTGTTTGTTTTTAAAAGTAACAGCAGCTAACAACATGAAGAGCAGTCAAGCCACATGTAGGTATTTCTACCTGACTGGAGTGCATGCTTGGTTTATTCCTCTCTTTAGCCTGATGCTGTTCATACTGTCTCAGGTGCAGCAGTTTTGAGATTACACAAAGTTTTGGAGTCATTAACGCTGTATGTTTGTATATTTATATTTGGTATTCAGTATTAGGAAGCACATGAAAAGTGCTTTGAGTGCCACTTAATTTATTTAGTTTGAAAAGCATATTTTACCAGAGTATTCCATGGAATTTAGACATAATTGTGCAATTTTACTAAATTTCTGTCTAACGACAGAACAAATGCTAAACAAAATGCTTTGCATCATGCCCCGGTCATGGCTAGGCTACAGCTCTAAAGAGCTGCCCAGAGGAGCAAAAACTATGGATGGGGGACCTGAATTAAGAAAACACTGGAAGACATTCTTTTCAAACTTACATACCAATAGCAAGTACTCAGTCTTCAGTGCTGTGACTGTGTACAGAGTGAGAAACAGGTCAGTCAATTAACCAATTCCTGGACCATTCACGGCTTTGAACTGTCTGCAGAAATGAAAAGGAAGCCAAAGCAGAGATTTGAACACAGGTGTCATATAATCACAGCTTCCTATCTGCTACTCTGTTTCTACAGTGCCTAGCACAATGGTTCTCAAACTTTTTGTATTGGTGACCCCTTTCATACAGCAAGCCTCTGAGTGTGACCCCCTGGTCCCCACGGGCACCCCCCCCCACACTGTCCCTGGCCTCCCATGGGCTTCCCACTCTCTCTTTGCCCCAACCTCTGCACTGTGCTGCATTCACCCTTAACCTCTGCACCACCCCCTCCTTCTGCACCCACTGGTGAAACAGACCTACATGCATGGAGCGGCTAGTATTGCTGCTTGCTCCCTACTTGAACACTGCTCCTTAGCGCACAGGGAGCGAGGAGCAAAATCAGGGCTCCCTGTATCCAGATCACTTTCCCCACTTGAGCTGCATAAAGGGAGGGCAAGAGCAGCAGCTCCTAATCCTCGCCTCACAGCACACCACAGGTGGGGAAAATGACCTGGATGCAGGGAGGTCTGGCATTGCTTCTCTCTCCCCCTTCCCACAGTGCCCCCTGGGGGGGGGCCGAAGGAATGTTGAGGGGGGTGAGCAGCATCTGTGTGTCAGAGCTTACCCCCTCTCCCATGTTTCCCCGCTGGGAGGAAGCAGGGAGGCTCACAGCTCCACCCCTGGCCGGAGTCGGAGCTCACAGTTTCGTGACCCCCACCTAACCATGTTGCGACCCCCAGTTTGAAAACCAATGGCCTAGCGCAAGGGGCCCCATTCTGAGTTGATCCTTAGACACTATGATTAGTAATAATGATAACTGTTGCAAGATCTGCATTTGAGAGGAAAACCCAGCCTTCTGTCCAGCTGTAAATGACTTTGTAGCTGCAGGTTCTGCTACTATACGGTCTAATCAAGGAGCAACAATGGATCGATTAAGTCCCTCATGCGGCAATCCATTCCCATGAAGGTCATTGTAATTCAAGGTTAATAGAAGTTATTGTTAAATTATATAGGAATCACATAGTAGAAGATGTAGACAGAGCCCTTGCCAAATAATTCCCTACCAACAGACATCACTTCAGAAGCAACCAGAACTTAGCCATTACTATGATGGGCACAATCAAAAAAAATCTACGTTAGATACAAATGCGGCTGAGTCGGTCTGTTCACCTTACATTGATCCTACTTCAGCAGCTCTGCCAACTCTCACTGCTTTGAAGCATGCATGATAATGTTACAGCACAGTTTATTATAAAAAGTGTCTTTTGGATAACAGCCTTATGAGCTAATAGTTGTTGGCAGGTTCAGTTTCAGAGTCCATTTCTACACAAAATCTCAGAACATTTAGAATGGGCTCAACTGTCACACACGGCAAGTGCAATAAATATTTCATTCGGTCTCAGGACACAACACTCAGAGTCAAAGACAGCAAAGGAAAAGAAATCCTTTACAAAGGCCAGTGGAGTGCTTAGTGTTGGTGAAAACAGGTATCTAACTCAGTGGAAGAGGGGAGACCTTTAGTGCAAGAAAGGAGAGGGACGCAGGGATACAAACCTCAAGTCACGTAAAAATCATCACTCTTACAAAGAAAAGACAGTTACCAAGAGAGTTTAAAAAAGCATTCAGGTCACTCTCCATCTACATACATTAATTTTTTATAAAGGGGAAAGCCCCTGAAGTTAAAGTTCAATGGAAAATATTGGCAGTCAGTCCAGCTAACATTGCTGCTTTGCACCACTTCATCTGGTTCATTTTTATGAGACCTGGAATGTAAACAGTCGTAACAAAAGGCAGCAAAAGTAGATCACAAAAGATAAATACAGGTCTTTAAGCAGGATCCTTCGAGTTTGTGTGTCAGGGAAAGAGGATTTATGAAAACCTGGACCTCTCAATATCCTTATTAAACTGATCTCAAAATATAATCTCTTTTTGTAATCTAACCCACAGCTAGAATCTGATGTAAGAGTGACTTGATTTATGAAAGCATGGACCCAAACAAATACCAAAATGTATTCTGGATAGTTGCTGGCCTGTTTATGTTACTTTTGTTCTAAAGTTTTTTTTTAGGGACCTGATATAAAGCTCATTAAAATCAATGGAGATTCCCTCTGACTTCGATGCCCTTTGGAGCCTACTGAACTGCACTAAATGCAGGCTACAAAAACAGCTCTTTCCTCATTAAAAATAAATTAAAATTAAGAAGTGTTATTTTGAAAAGGGGTCAAAGTTAATGAAATAGACTAACACTCTTGAGTATTTCAGCCCTTCCCTAACCAGCTCCTGGGCAGAATTGGATGTTTTACAAGTCTTCTGTTCAGCAGATTCTGCAGCGTGTGGCAAACAAAGCAGTGAAGCAATGGCTGGGCAATAATAAGATAAAGAGAGGTGTGTAACACGCAGCAAGGTCTCATACCGTCGAGCTTCCCACAGGCAGGAAGTTCACTCTATCTTTAACAACAGCTTCACAATTACATACCGACTTCGTGCCTTTCTCAACAGTGTTTTTAGTATGTGGTTTAATACAGTGGTTACCTGAGAAAACAGATCCGGCACTTACAGCTACTAGCAAGATACCATTGAGTATCTTGCTGAATGTAAAGCTAACCCATTTGAATACCATTACCAAATATTCTACTATTTTTTCCAAGTCTACCAGTGATGGATGATACTTCTACATCACCCTGGAAACTCAGTAAAATAGTGGGAGCACTGTTTTCTTCAGTTTCAGTTTATCAGACCTATCGAACCCTAGAGCTAGATTCTCTGCACGTATCAGAGACAGGGGCTGCTGGAGAGCTGGCTACAGCCCTCTCCAGCCCTAGCCCCACTACTGAACTGCTCTAACATGTGCTTTCTGGCAACCGTCCCTAAGGTCTTGCCTCATTTGGAAACAAAGGTGCGTTTTTAACTCCAGTTAGCTAACTCGAGGTAAGTGCTACCGAAGACAAGGCCGCCTTCAGTTTTCACACAAGTTAGCAGATCTTTCACTCAACCTTCTAACTTGTGTGAAAACTACAGATTGCCTGGTCTTCACTAGGACCTTATCTCGAGTTAGCTGATGCACCTTTTTTCCTACGGGATCATCCACTACTGGGGGAGAGCTGAAGCAAGCCAACCTCTGGCAGCTCCTCCTCCACACCGTGACATTCTTCTTTCTCTCCCAACACGCCCCCTGAAGTAGGGGCTGTAGAAAGGAAGGCATAAGGAGCCGGCTACATCAGCTCTACATCTGCTGAGGACTCCCTCACATCGGGCAGATATAGGCAGTCTCAATGCTCATTCCTGTAGAGCAGTGCTAAGGAAGCAAAAGTAGCTTTAAAATTCCATCCACTGTTCACTAAAAGGGAGAGAAAAAAACTGGTTGACTTTCAACAAGATGGGCAGAGACCTAACAGCACAAACCCAAATGAACCGAGAGCCCTGTGCATGTTACATTTGCTATTCCTTCTCACTCATTCATTTTTCATTCTACAGTTTTCCTTAACATGGAAAACAAAGTTTCTGTTATTCATTGTGCCTTCCATTATGATTTTTGGGGTTTTTTAAAAATTTATTTAAATGGAACAATTTTCTAAAAGGGAAGACTACCAGCTGGGAGAGTCTCACACTTAACTCCAAATTTTTGGCAGATCTCTTTGTATAATCAGGGCAGCACCACTTTTAGCAAATTGGCTGATCCTCCTGTAGTTATGATACTGCAGTTTTAAAGCCCTCATTAGAAAGTTAGGAAATTCCAGTGAACTCAGATTATATAACAGCTCTTTCCTTCTTATTTATTTATTTTTAGTATGCATTTAATCTCAGAAGGATGTGATAGTCAAAGGAAACAAAAAAAGACCAAAGCCCTCTAGAATTGCAGCCTCTACCCACTAACTCCTAAGCAAAACCATGTTTAGCAATTTCTGCAGCAAATATTACAGCATGTAAATCTGACTGTTGAAGGGATCTATTTAGGACATGGCGGGTGTTAGTAGCTAGTCCCAAATCAGGTGAGAGACTTAATTTTGGGGACATTGATTAGCTACTCAGATCAAAAAGCGGCAAAGTACAGGTGTGTGTACTTCAGATGGGAAATTGAAATTGGAAGTAGCCAATCATTTGTTCTTTGATGCAATCTTGTTTATTTATAAGGAATGTACAAAGTCCAGCGTCTCTGAACATAGAAGGAACCAAGAACAAAAAAGAGCAGTTTCCCGTTGATGCAGTGCAACGCCACTTGAGGGGGCGATTTTAATGCATCGCCTTCCGGATCAATTGAGCGGGTCTTCACTGACCGCTCAATCAATCCGGATAGATCGATCTGACGGTGGCAAATTTGCTGCCGTCAGTGAAGACATACCTTTAGCTTAGCACCCAAGGATCTTTAGCCTACACCCAATCCATAAGCTCTCTCTCTAGCTTTTTTCAGGGTCACACTGTGCTTAAAGGCTCCTGCTTGGCTTTTTCTTGCCTCTTTCTGTTCTTGTCTGTGAGCTCAGTATGTGTGTGTTCTATCACACCCCCACACACACCTATCAAAACAATACACAGCCCAAAAGGTCTTGGGCCAATTCACACACACCTTTTGTTTTACATAGGGCTTAAAATTAGTTATGTTAATTGAAAGATGAGTTCACACCTTAAATGGGTTTTTAACCCAATCCATAATGAGGTTTCACCCACTTCATAACATTACCCCCACTTCAGCTTCATTCATCTCTCCAATGAAGCCTAAAAGTGGTGACAACCAATAACCATCCCAAACAGAAAAAAAAATAGTTTAATAAATTATACGTTACACAAGCTTAACTATTTACGTATGTACAGCGTCTTTCTGTCAAGATGCTTTCACACCACCAAACCAAAAGAATTTTATTCCCACCCAAATCTCTTTGGGGTTCTGCCTGGATTTCCTTTTAACTACCTTTCAGTCAGCCCCTGAGGAATGCCTATTGTTTCTATGAAATTTGCTGGCTTGGGATTTTGAAGGATTTGAAAGGATTTTGAAAGATGGATAGGCCAAGAAAGGAACAGACTCTAGAGTCTTTTTCAACTCTGAAAATGCTACATCACACTCTGCTGACCACTGAAATGGTTCCCCTTTCTCACCCTACCTATGCAGTGGTTTGGAATACTAGGAAATCCACAAACGAACCTAATAGGAGCAGAGCCCTGTAAAACTCTGCACATCTGTGAGTGTCTGGTGAGTTGACAAACTCTGTACAGCTTTAGTTTTCTTTTTGTCAGTGAAAATTCCCTCTTCACTAATTGTGTGTCCAAGGTAGAGTGCCTCTTTTTGGAACAACTCACATTTCTTTGGGTTGAGTTTCAAAGTGGCCACCTTCAGCTTATCACAAAGCACTTGTAAATGTTTTAGCTCCTGCTCAAATGTTTTAGAAAGCACCAGATCAGCCAGCTATAACAGACAGGCTGAGAAGGACATGCCATGTAATACCCTCTCTGTTAGCCCCTCAGTTGTAGCTGGTACATCTTAAATTACGTCAAGCCTTGTGTTGCTGTGAAAACAGGTTTGTTTTCCCCTTCTCTTTTGGATCTACTTGCCAATACCCACTTTTAAAATGAAGTGTGGAAAACCAGATTGAACCTGTTACACCATCATCTATTTGTGAAAATGGATAAGAATCCTTTAAACTGACTTCATTTAATTTTCCGTAGTCAACACAGAATCTGATGCTGCTATCCTTTTGCTTAACCAGACCTATGGGTGAGGGGCAGAGGCTGATTGAAGGCTCCATTATGCCTTTTGTGCGATGGCCTGTAGTGCCTTTTCCCTTTTTGTTCCTGGCAACTGCAGAGGTGGCTGTTTAATAAGTCAGTTTAACTGACCAGTTTCCTTTAATGTCTGTATTGTTGTCAATTTCCCTTGTTTTACGAACTAAATTTATCATTTGTTCCAATCATTCCATATGGCTCTGAATAAGATTTGAACACCCTCTTTTATCATATATGTTGTACCCAGAGCTGTACTTACAGGGCTCATGGTCATCAGCTTCATGGCCATCTTCAGGCTCATGGTCATCTTCCTCACTAGCAGCTGCTTCCTGTTCTGGTGAACTGCTGCAAGAAAAGATTCAAGTTCTGGGACAATTTCCTTAGCCTCTTGAAGTGTATTTGGCCTCCTCTCACTCATCTTGATCTGCAAGTCCAAGACTAGTTGAACATCTATAAATTGGTCCATTTTTAGTCTATCCTGAAAGGCCTTGGTGGCATATGGGTATGCCAGGACCACAAGTCTCTGCAGGTCCTCTGCTAGTTCAGGTGAAGTTTCTTCTTTCCCTCTCTTTCTAGCTGTTAGATGTGGCCTGGCCAACTCAGACTTATGACTAGCTCCAAATCACATTTCAAGGGTTTCCACCATTTCTTTTCTGGGTTAAATTCTTCAGTGCCATCAGAGTAGGGCCAGTGGACCACCCAAGATGACTGCTAGTAATCCCCCTTTCTATCCCTCCTCCATGCCATTCATTTGAGCTGGAATGGTGAATTTAGCCAAATAAGCCTCCCAAGGAATTTTTCCTGAAAAGTTTTTGCGTTATTTTATCTGGGAGAGTCTAACCTGGTCTCTCTGGGTCTTTGTAGGTTCCAAACAGGGTAAAAAACTGTTCTAAGTGCCTAGTCTTACGAAGTCCTCTGGCTGGCTCAATTCCTCATCCAGGTGGCTGCCTTCCACTGTGGACAGTAACCCTTTGATTTCCTTCAGTAGCTGTTTTTAGCTCCATAAGTCCTTGCTGCAGATCATTTTGGTTGGCAAATTCCACATTGACTAAAGCTTGCTTAATCTTTGCTATTTTGTGGAAAAACCTTTGGTATGGCAATTGGATTTCTGGGAACCTCCTCAATCCATTCTACCATTACAATCTGGTTGTATTGCAACTGGGTTTCCCTCCGGGCACTCTATATTTGCTGCTTCAGAGATCCCTCTCAGCCTGCAAATTATCTTTGAACCCTCTTTTCTTAATTCCTTTTGCTAAATCACCAGCTCCTATTTTAAATCCCGCTGGCTATTTTTTATTTCTGCAAGCAACTCCATTATATGTTCCATCTTGATTTGACAGGAATATCAACTCACAACCTCTCTTCTTGGAAAATGGATCCCTTTCTTGACATCAATGTTGACATAAGCAGCTAGTTGAAGTTCAGGACCCTGTGGGTGCTTCACTTGAGAGTAGAAATTGGTGGTAGCCAGGTATATTTTGTTTATTTACAAGGAACATACAGAGTCCTATGTCTCTGGACACAGAAGGAACCAAACACAAAAAGGAGCAATTTCTTAGTTTACCAAGCCGTGTCCCCCTGCCCCCCAAGTCTCTTTAGTCAACACCAGACTTTTGCTTTTCCCAGGGTCACATTGTGCTTATAGGCGCCTGCATGGCTTTTTTCTTGCCTCTTTTCCTCTGCCCATTCTCTCTGTTCTTGTCTGTGACCTCAGTATGTGTGTACACTCTATTTTAGTCCAACCCATAACAAGGTTGCACCCAGCTCATAACAGAGCATTTAAAATTTGTTTGGGGGATTTGTATATTCAAGTTACCTCACTCTGACTTTCAAACACAGAATGAGGTCCCTAATTATCACCTCAGTCAAAAAGTCTACTGGCCATTTTCCTATCTGGAAGCAGTATTTATCCAAAGCACATTTATAATTATGCTGAAAGAACAGGATCCCAAAGATCAGTCTAAAAAACAGTTCCATGAGGGAATGTGGTATCATAAACAGGTCAAATACCCTGTAATACTTCTGTAGTTCCTGTTGACTGTAACCGTAAGAAGTCAGGATTTACATAAAAGCTACTGTGTATGTGCACATGCAAATGAAAAGCATATTAAGTACCTGTTTTTAACACCTGTGGCAATGGCATGCCACACAGATTGAACCATGCCTCATGGTTTTGGAGAGTCCATAGTCAACATCACTACACAATTGAAAAACAGGAGACAAGCCTATCACCTCTACAGCGTGCCTGCCACATATTGGTGACACGCCTCAGCTCTTGGATGAACAATTTCCATTACGCTATATATTCTGGCACAAAGTTGGAAAAGAGTTAACAAAAGATAGTGCCTAGCTTTTTCATGCCCAAAGTTTAAAGCCTCCAACAACAAAGGTAAATCAATTTTCAGATACATTTCTTAGTTAACACAGGCTCAACTATGATTTTAAGCTCTTTCTTAGTCTAAGCTCTTCTAGGCGGATGCAATCTTCCTCTATGTCTGGAGTGGACATACCGTCAGCGTGCTCCAATCCTGACTTAGCCCTCAGAGTTCACAGAAATAAGAAGACTGTTAAAAATAAATTAATAAAATTAGTCCAAAGTCTTCAAGGAGTTGTCTCCCAACATCTTAGGCCAGACTCAGGCCAAAGTTATATCAGCTTTTTCTAGAATTATCCCAAGAGGCAGGTTCCCAAGGTGGACAACCTGCTAGAAGAGGTTGTGGTAGCAGAAAATAGCTAAAATGTTCCCTCCATCAAGAGAGCAAGCTTGGACCAAAAAGTTGGTAGCTCTGCCTGGGGAATAGGCAGGGTAATTGGAGAACATGCAGAGTCAGCACATCCCCTTCAAAAGCCTCTGCTGGCTGGGCTCCTCTGGAATCCGGACAGCAACTTAAAACTGCTCCCTGTGGTGGAAATCCAGAGGAAGGACAGATGGCAGCAACACCTCCTACCTTCTGTTTAAGTTACCTCTCTTGAAGTGGAATGGATTTGAGAGGTGAATCCAGACTATTGTGTTCAGCCTCCCATTTCACCACTCTGTTCTGTCCAAGCCATACAAATCCCTCCACCCTTCAGGTCCTCCTCTCACTCTCTCCTATTCCATGCAGTCAGGCTTTGTGCTCCTAACTCTCTCCTGGTCCCAGTCCCCCATGCCACTACCTCCTCCTCTGTGCCTGCCTATGCAACAAACTATTTCCAGGAAGACAATAACTGTGTCCTCCCCTCTGCCCTTTCCCCACTTCCACTCCCAAATAAAAGCCTGTTAAGCATCTAGCAGACATGGCCACTATATAAATATAAATAGTAACATATATAAACAGCGAATTGCAAGATAAATTAATAACAAAATAAAATAGTGGAACTTAAAAGTTGGCACACTGTGTTTCTAAAGGCATGTTAAATATTTGTTTGCTCTGTGATTAACTGTAGAGGGTAATCCTAAATAGGAAATTACAGAGTTTTAAAGCTTCAGGCGAATAAATAATCTCTCTTTCTACAAATAAAGCTTAAGGTCTCTGTCTGCTCTAGTCAGATCTACTGTATTTTGCAGAGTTTAATTGTCAAGCCAGTGGCATCAGTTTGAAGAACTTAAGTTTACATGCAAACCAATGAAGGTGATTAACATCAAGAACCATCATAATGCTTTGAAATTATTTAACCAAAAGTGCTAAACATTCCACTTCAAAACCTGTGATGCAGGACTCCTTCGGTTTTGAAGAGCAGCTACACATTGAATATTTCACGTCACTTGATAGAAATAATACCACTAAGAAGATCACTGATTTTAAGGGCAATATAATTTCAAGACTTGCACTGCATTCCAATTTATTCATTTTTTTCCAGTGTATAAAATGCAATCTAATGCAACCTTTTGGCATGTCCAGTGGGCTGTTAAAAGTCACAGACTGACAGCTAAAGAAAACTCAGAAATAACTGCCAGAAAAAGAAATTCAGGCTCCCCCACTCTCTCTCCAGCTCTTCATCTTTTTCGCAGGGTTCACACTCCTCCTGTGTTGATTCACCATGCTTTAGCCTACTCCAAGTCCCTTCTGAAAAAGCATTTCTGCCAAAAGGTCATCAAGCCCTAATCATCCATGGACAGAAGTGTTAAGTTAATGCATAAACTGTTTAGATTGAGAGTTCTTTGAGGAGGTGACCTTGGCCCAGATTTTGAACTGGTGTAAATTAGTATCCATTGATCTCAGTGAACATCTTAGTGGACCTTACCAAATATAGTCATAACTGACTGTACAGTACCTAATCCATGGCTGGTGCCAAATAATTAATAAATCATGTGAATTTGTTATGTAAATATTACATTTCTAAAACGTCTAGACAAGACTAATCTCTGTACGGATACTTCCTTTGTTCTCCATACTGAACACTGGCTCTTTTTACCTCTAATAATGCCTCTAACCATGCTAAAGAGGTGCTCTGAAAGTGTAATGGATGATGGACAACAGCAATTTTTGCCAGAGCTGACATCTCAGATCACAGTACAACTTGTTTTCAAATATATAACTCACAGTGGAATGAAAGTAAAAATTGCCAAGCTCAACATCACCAGCTAATGAAAACTAAAGTTTTTGTGGATGGACTGTAGATTAAGTATTTAGCATTTTAAAACACAGTCTCTCTCTCCCCCAAGGAATTATTATAATAAAATAGCTAATAAAACACTATAGTATCAGAAGCCTGCAAACCTTGAACCTGATAAGCACCCCTTTTAATATTAAAACCCATCATCATGTCTGTTTTTCTACAGTAGTTTATATCTATGATTAGCATTCAAAGAGCAAAACACTGTGGTCTCAGAAAGACTGAGAACAGACAGCCTCCATTGTGTGACCCTGCTACAATTACAGGATGCTGAGTTTTATCATTATCAAGAAGCTGTTTGAGATGTGCATTGAATACAGTATTCACATTAACAAGACTTGAGAAATTCAAAAGCCCTAATATATGACAAACAGAGGTCAAAATGTAATTTGTTCATGAAAATGGACTTTCTCATTTACCAATAAATAACCAAATAACCAACCAACTAACTAACTAAATAAATAAAAACATACCATGTATATTTAATTCATTTGCATTTAAAAAGATTTATTATTGTTTTCTGTTCAGCACTGGCACATTTTATTTTATTTAAGATATGTGGCTGTAGAAAGGACCATATGCTTTTTTTGTCCTCCTAATTGCGGATTCCACATTGAGAAAGTTCGAGTCATAAATTATGAGTCTGATGTGAAAAGCTAAAGGAAGGTAATACAGGAGCATGCTTCTGTTTACATATACTTATCATAAATAATTACCTAGTAAAGGATGAAAACAGACAATTACATGAACAATAAAAGCAACAAAATGTAATCCACGTTTCCATATTTTGAAATGTAAATTCATCTTACAAGAACTTGTTCTCATAATCAGTGTTTACTTGAAAGGCATACACTGTATATGATGTATTCTGTCAGTAGATCAAGCAGTTTTTATCTGATACAATCTTTTTTAATCATTTCATCCATTTTGTTAAGAACACTAGAAATTTCTACTAAAAGTCTGTGCATGCAATCAAACTTCAAATGGTTGCATCAGATGCTTCACTGCCTTGCAACATTCTAGCTAACTCAAAGCACTGCTTCATGGTTAGGAAAAAAAACGACAAAAGAGCAATGGAGGAAAATGGAAATTCTGTTAAAGATACATTAAAGTGACAGGATTTTTACAAAGCTGATTTCCATGACAGCCTTCTGCTTTTAAGTAATGATATCTATTACATATAAAGCAATATTTGGACTTTAAAATACAGCTGATTAAGTAAATTGTACTTCCTCAAACTGGAAAATCCTCTCTCAGTAAAAAAAAGATTGGTCATTAAAAACTATTGACTTCATTACATAGTTCAGTAACAAATGCTGAACACATGGGCCAAATTCATCTTCACTGTAATTCCAATTGAGCTAATGGAATCATGTTAGGATAAATTTGGCCCTGCCTTTTCAGCACGTCAAACTGGTTTTATTTTTCAGAGTTAAACACATTGCTCAATGGTGAAATAACTGCTTTGTGTACATAAAAGCTGAAAAACACACCACAGAAATGTAAAGTTAGGATGAACTCCTTATATCCTTGTTTATTCAAACTATTCCCTCAGATTATTTCAGTCTGTGGGAGCTCCACAGAGAAGATACATCCAAAGGTCTAAAATAAAACGTCCATGATACGATGGTGTAGAGACCTTTTAAAGAATTTCTAAGCATTTGCCATGATTAGCTTGTCTCGGTTCTAGATTTGGATGCATTAGAAAGATTCACAGATGAGGAGTACTTATCGCCACTTCAGTTACAAGCAATCAGACTGCTGACATTCATAAGAATATTGCATGCTGTAATGTGCATTGCCCTGGTAATGACAGAGTGTTGTCATAGCAGTGACTTGTGGTGTAGGGCTGCTTGTGTTAGAACAGCAACCCTTGGAGTCCAACATAAATTCAACTTCTCAATCTATTTTACAGTGTGCATGTGCATGCGTGCAGTATCTAAGGATTAACCTTCTGTTCCCTTCTTTCATTCAGGGGGGAAAAAAAAAGAAATAGCATACATCCACCGGTCTCTACACCACTTGTAGGCTCTGGGTACTGTTAGGAATCTCTATGGACAGAATGAATGAAAATTGCATGTATGAACAGAAGGGCTGGGTGAATACAATTATTCACAATGTGAATTACAATCTATTACCATAAAAACAGACAGACAGAAATCTGACACGCTATATATTTTGTCTGCATCTATGCCCAATGTTAAGAAAACACCTACTTCACTTACAAAGAACAAAACTATAGTAACTTCCTCAGAAATAATCTGTCAGTGATCATTTTATAGTACTCAGGCACAGATTCTGCTTTCTTTTCCATGCAGGGTCTGATCCAAAGCCCATTGAAATCAATAGAAAGATCAAACCCATTGAAGTCAATAGGTTCTGTTGTATTAGGCCCTTAATCCTCACTGATTTTACACCTGAGAGCAAAATTTGCTGTTTTACAGTGCATCACTGTAGCATGTGAGCGCTGATCAAACATTAACAATCTGAGCATCACAACACATCTATGTCCACACATACCTCTGTATGTGTGTTTGCATATATTTAATGAATTTTAACAAATATTTTCTCTTGTAACTATAACATAAGAGAGGTCTCACTGAATATCTTGTGGTTAAGATGTGTGACTGGGAGCCAAGATTCTGTCCGTAGCTCTGTCTCTCAAGCACAAGATAATCAAATCAGACCTCTCTCATGCTACAGCTACAAGAGAAAATGATATTCGTTAAAATTAATTCAACATTGAGTTCTTCATTGTTCCACATGCAACTTCACAAATACCAATGAGGTTCATGAATAGGCAGAATTTGACCTACTGTTTTGAACTAATTGCTGTAAGCTCTCTTGGTTAAATCAAAATAGCACTAATGGTTTTGGGTTGGCTGGAAAACAAGAACTCCATTTCACAAAAAACTTTTGAAGTTTCTATATAGATTCTGATCCACAGTGGAACATAAACAAGTCTTTTTGCAATTTTGGAGGGGGAAGAGTAAGAGAGGGAGGGCCTGGGCCTGGGCCTGGGCCTGGGCCTGCAGGTTAGTGTATTCACCTGGGATGGGGCTGACTCAGGTTCAAGTCCCTGCTTTGCCTGATTGGCAAATGTCCCAACCACTGGGCAAAAAGTCAGTCTCTCAACATCTCCTGTTGGAGCTGTTCTATTTTGCATAAGTAATTAAATATTAACAACAAAGATACTGACTATAGTCCAATGGTTAGGGCACTCACATGGAATGTGGACTTGAACTTGTATCTGCCACATTCTTCATGAGGATAAGTTTAGCACCTGGGCTACTGACTATCCTGGGGCCCCACAGTATCTTATTTTGACCAGAAATTCCACCCTGCACCTTAGAAACTATCTCAATATATCAGCTTTTCTGATGAAAAACATTTAATCAAAAATTCCCAACCAGCTCTACTCATTGGGACAAATTGTATCCTGGCTTAACTTTACATGCATACTGAAGTCAATGGACTTGGGCAGAATCTGGCCTTGCAATACTTACTGGACTGTGGAAAAGTACATCCACTATTATGCTTCAAAGAACAAGTAACAAAATCAAAAACACTTTAAAAATAACAAAGAAGGGGGAATATTTTTCTTGGTTATGGATCCATACGTCTTTTGCATATAGAGAAATAAGATCTTTTTCTCTTGTCAGAATACTATGAATATAAGACATGCAGCACACACAGCAATCAATGACCAAAATGAACCCTTAAGTCCCATGCATTCCACTGTAAGAATCTGAATGTGATGTTTTAAAAAATAGATTAGAGCTATCTCTTTCCAATTCTTCTCTACCTCAAAATAATTTTGAACTGAGATTGAAACATTTTTCCCATCTGTCAAAATATTTTAAGTAGAATAAAGCTGGTGGTAATTTGTCAAAATATTTAATTGCAGATAGTATCTGAAATTAAGCAAGCAGCTCCTTGAACTATTTAAAATGAATAAACTGTCAAAGAAACAGAACGTTTTTAGAAAAGTTTGCAAGATTTTGCTGCATACATAATGAGGGTGTTTAAATTGACTAAAAGACTGATGAGAGTAGTAAAATGTATATAGAGCAAATGCCATGCTTCATTTTCTGCCTGGAGGTTCCAGGCTCTAGATCACCATATATACACCCGATAATGAACCTTACTGCAAAAGTGCTCTAGGGGAAGGGATATGTATCACTAGATGATCTTCCTTTCCACTTTCAAATCCTTCATTTAAAAAAAAAATCAATCTAATTCTTCCATGAAGACTTTCAAAAACAATCCACCAGAAATAAAATAAAGCAAAAACATCAAAAATGCACTGTTTCACACTACTTTCAATCTACTGATTTTATATATATTTTATACACACAAAAAAACCCTGTGTTAAAAGTCAAGCACTCAAAAGTTAGAAAATGCCAGAATTAAGGTTGCCTGAACAACCTTAATTTGCCCCTCCCCTTTTGTATGTATGCATTATGATACAGACTTTAATTACATGACCAAATACTACTATTTTCCCTACGGCTCCTACCTCATTCAGTGCACAGATTGGGCAGTGCTCACTCAATATTTTGTTTTCTCATTTTTCAATGTGTGGCTCTATATCTTATTTTTTGCACACTATTCAAACCCTGTTTGGAAGACAGAATTATTAATTTCCTCATGGGCTTCTCTATGGTGCTCATCAATATAGTATCAGTGCACTTTGCAAACAATTATCTTATCTCCAGAAGCCCCGTGTGAGGTTAAGAATTGGTATTATCCCCACTGTAAAGAAGCTGAGGCACAGAAAGATTAAGGACAAAAGTTTTCAGTAATTTTGATATATCTAACACTTAGCATTCTATAGCACTTTATGTGTTCAAAGAACAGCTTCCACTGACTTCAGTCACAGCTGTGAGCGCTCAGAACTAGTGCAGAGCATGCCACAGGGTACCAATTCAGGTACTCCGAAAACGATGAACACACAATTAGTTACTACCTGTGAAAAGTTTGGTTTAAGTGACTTGCCTAGCATTACGCAGGAACTCTGTGCCAGAGGAAGATATAGAATCCAATTCTCCAAGTCAGCATTCAACTGCCTTAACCATGAGAACATCCTGTCTCTTCCGGCAAGCCTCTGCTCCATTCATTGCACGCCTCCCATTTTCTGCAACAAACGAGTCAAGAGTCCTACAGACAACATTCATTCCACTGGTATCATTCGTTTCCTGAGCACCATCCATCTGGTACACTGAATGAGGCAGGGGTCTGGTGGATAAATAGAATGTGATAATGTAATTAAAGACTGTATTGTAATGGATATGCACGGGGTGCTGAATTAAGGATGCACAGGCGACCTTAACTCTGGCATTGTTGAACTTTTGAGTGTTCAATTATGAAGCCTTAACAATATTTTAACTTATTTTTTTAGTTTGCAATTCCCTAGGTTTTTTAAAAAGCAGAAAAAAAACTCCAAAAACAAATTCCATCATGTGGCATCATATTGACAGCCACATAAGTCATCAGCCAGGTTGGAACCTTTTGATCCACCGTACTTACTTCTGCCACTATAGCTAACCAAGTAACTGACAGCAACAGTAGACTGTTAGGCATTCCCAGTTTCCCCCAACTCTCAGTCCAATCTCCTTGCCCAGCCAGCCCAAGTTTCCCTCCCCTCTGCCAGCCTCCGACTCTTATCCCCTCTGCAATCTAATCTGGCAGTTTTCTCCTCCATACTAACTAGTCCCATTGACAGCAAAGGAGAGACAGGCTAGTCAGGTGCCAGAACCTGGAACAGCACACAGCAGCCCAGAGCTGCAACTACAGGGAAAACCCTTCTCAGTCCCAAGCTGGAGCATGCCCAGTGTGGATGGAATCTTCAGGGAATTTAGCTGCTACAGACTTGTTTAAAAGGCTTATAACTTGGTCAATTTTCATGAGGACAGCAAGAGATACAACCCTGACACAAAGACCCCTCCTACCAAATTTCAAATCCCTGCTCCAAAGCATGGAGGTGCTAGAGCTTTTCAAATAAATGGTTGCCAGAATTTTTTAACTTGGGCAAAACATGGTATTTTTCCTTATGCTTGTTCTTGGAAACAGCTGAATTATTTTGGCCACTCCCCCACCTGACCGCTGCAAATATCCAGCCTGAAGCAGAAAACCGGCATGGAAAATTGGAACCCAAATGATTAAAAGTTTGCTAAAGTTACAAGCAATGGATAACATGGGAAGTGTTGGGCAATTTAATAATAGGCAGTGCTACTAGCCCTGCCGAGAGAGAGAGAGATGTAATCTGTCTGAATGCACTGTCTATGTCATTAAACCGTAAGATCCTGGAGGGAAGAGGACAGTATCTTGCTCTACTTTTTCACAGTGTAAGCACATTGATAGTACTTGATAAAAAATAATAGTAACAACGAAAACATTGCTATCAAGATTGTTCTTTATCTTCCAGTCACCAACTCAGTTTAAACTTTTTCCTCTGACAATATTCTAATAGGAATACTAAGAATCCATACTTGCTTTTTTTTTTTTTTTAAATAAAACAAGGGGCAGATTTATGTGCCTAGCTCTCATTAACACTTATGTTATATACATGGAGAAATAAATTAATTCCTTTGTAATCCTGCATGAACATGCCATTTTTCACCCTAGTATTGTTACACACCCAGACACCCACCCCACTGTAATAGTAGTTCTCTCTATAAATCCAATGCAACTCTCTTTAAAGATAATAGAAACATGCTCATTGACTTTGACGGGGCTGATCCAACTTCCATGTGACTTGATGTACCAGCAGATCTAATAACATTACACCTTCATATGCCATTCTCCTTGAATGAATACTGGCTGGCCCACCATCTCCCCTTTACCCAGGCTAGTTTACAGCTCCTCCAAACCCTTTCCAAAGAAACAGTGCCATTTCAATTGCCTCAGCAGATCCACAGATGGGCTAGGAATTACTTGGGAGAATACGGTCTGCAACAAAAAATAATAATTTTGGAAAAGATTTTGGTACTGGAGTGCGTCAGTCCTCAAAATTTCTGTTCAAATGAAAGGCTTTCCTGAGAGGTGCAAGACTGTCCTATAGTTAAGACAAAAGATTGGGAGTCAGGAGTCAAGGCCATGCAACAAACTTCGTGTGTCTTTGGTCAAGTCACTTAGAACTAAACTATGTTCAAACTATATGAAAGAGACACAGCATGGAACTTGCAAGCCAGAAGCAGGAGAGGCTAATGTGGTTTTAATTCACCTTTGCACCCTCCTATTCTGGGGGCTATATAAGTCCCTAGCATAATTTAGACAGGCTCCCAGGTTGTCTAAGTTCCAGCAGTGTTACCAGGCTGTTCTATGGGCTTGAGCACTACCCAGAATCTCCACACACCATGCATGCTACAGCCTGGCCTGACACACCTGCCATTTCCCAGCCCCACTCCTGGAACAGTCTCTTAAGTGGAACTTCCAAAGGAGTCCTTGGAAGGCAGCCTTACGGTTCTCTACTGCAGTGTGTGTACCATGGGACTCTGCCCCACATTGGACCCAGGGCTTTTTAAACCCTTTTATGTGGCAAAGAGTGGCTAGAACAGGAGTGAGGATCTCACTCATTAGGTCCAGGCGCATAGGTGTAGGTGGAGTTATCTGTTTGCTTACTCTTTTCCCAGAGTAGGAAATGGGCAAGGAGGGACAAGAAATGGATGCAGCTGAAGTACAGTCTTAATTCAATGCCTCTATTTTGCTGGCCACTGCAGTTGAGCCAGCAGAGGGAGGATGGTCATTAATTACTGGTACAGCTCAGCAGAATATTAATATCCACTGGGAGCAAAGCTGGGACAAGGGAGAAACTGTGATTCAGAGTTATATCTCTGAGGCCCAGTGTCTACCACTGCTACTTTTGGAGTGGTGCAGTTGATACACTACCCCTTGTTTAGGACTGTACCTAAAAGTACACTCTAGCCCTTAATCTCTTTGTGCCTCATCTTCCTCATGTACTCAACTGTTTAACAAGGGGATTGAAGGCTTAACTCATTTAGGTTGATAAAGTGCTTGGAGATCATTGGAGTAAAAGCACTATAAGTGCACAGAGGTATTATACTGATCAAATGAGCACAAAGAGATCCTGTATGTATAGGACATCAGTATCAGTTGGCCTTTGCCAGACACTTCACTAAGAGCAGGCCCATAATCCATGGAAGCCACATTTTAGCTTCACTATCCCCATGTATAATTTTAATAGACAGCTTCCACAAGATGACATTTGCAGTACTAGATTCTGTCTACACTTACCTCTGAGATTCGGCGGCAATCAACGGGAATTACGCAAGCTACACAAAAAACTTGCGTAACTCCCGTCGACTTCTCTGCTCCTCTTCAGCACGCCGTCTTCACTGCACTGCGCCGATGGGAACACAATTCCCATCAACACAGCGCTACACCACTTGTGAAGGTGGTCTTAGTACGTCGATTTCTGGATCGACTGAGCAGGTCTTCACTCTGCCACCGTCAGTGTAGCCGTAGCCCTAGTAAAATATCACTGGTCTGTAACAGTGAATAAAGCTAATTTTTACTACTTCCTTGATTGGGTATATAGAGAGTTAGACAAATGCTGCTTTTCTTCTAGACATGTCTCTTTCTCTCTCTCTCTCTCTCTCTCTCTCTCATGCTCTTTTCCGGTAGCCGAATTTGTATGTATTTTTATAACTGTCTATATTGAGAAGCAGCATTTTCTGCAAACAGGTTAAATTTTTAAGCTCTCCTAAAAGAATGCTTAATGCTGCATATTTGGGAAAAAACCACAGGACAGAATTTTTAAGAGGGCTCAGCACCGAGAAGTGAGGTTAGATTTTCAAAGGAGAGCTCTGATCACTTAGGCCCTTACATAAAGGCACCAGATTTTCAAAAGTCATCAACATGTTGAGCATTCTGCTTTTTTGAAAATCTAGCTCTAAATGTCACAATTGGAGCCTTCTGAGCTCTTAGCTATTTTGAAACTCTGGTCCCAATTATGAGCACTGAGCACTAGAAAATATGGGCTTGATCTCTTTTGAAAATGCTGGATGGAGCTACTATGTACCTACCCAAGCTAAAAAAATTAAAATGGTCAATGAGGGGACTCAGCCACATTCACTACTTTCATGTCTCTATATTGTATATTAAGTATGGTATATATATAATGCCACTCTGTAACGCTCATTTTCATTGTTTTATCCTGGTAGTGGTTCTCCATTCATAAACGAGCAAAGACATGGAGTCTTCTAACTCTGTGATTTGTGTTTACATGGCTTCAGATGCACCTGCAACGTCAGTAAGTCACATGTATTTCAACCACTCTTAAAGTACTGTAGCCACCATTGCTATCAGGGACTATACATCCGACCAAGACAGAGTGTCAGCAATACAATCAACATGTCCAACAAAACTAATCAGTTGGGCTCCTGCCTCCAGAGTCATATCTCCCACTCAGAACTCCATGCTATCTGAAGAAGAATTCCATTGTACATATACCTCAAGTAATTTAAGTAGGCAGTTGGGCATAGAAAACTTGCCCAATTGCACATTTAGGATCTGACCTTGCAGTTGATAGCACACAGGCAAACTATTGCATTCACTGAGAGGGCCACTGAAGTTCACTTGTGTGCTGCTATCTGTTGCAAGATCTGGATCACACCTTGCATGTGTAATTAACATGACTGAATAAATAAAACAGGTAATTGTGAAGACTAGTGGATGATTATGGTCATTTCCATACAAAAATACCTATTTTGTATACACAATTCTACATACAAATTAGCTATGCAATTGCCTAAATTATTTGTCAGTGTGGTGTATTTGTTTTGTTTAATGAATGTTTTCTTACATTTCTCAACCCCTTATTTTGTAGCATTGTTACAGGATGACACTGATCCTTTAAGAGGGAATAGGGCCAGTGCACCTGTGACTGGCCAGCTGATCCCATCTGAACTTTAAAAGAAGGCACCTGATCCTAGAGGGAGGAGACCAGCTGAGAAAGACCCTGTGAGGAGGAGCCTGGGTGAGTTGGGCTGACAGCTGGTCAGAAAAAGAGCAGAAGGAGTGGACATGGGGCTCTTGCTGCCTGCTCCCTAAGAACTGGGAGACCTGGAGAGGAGAACTGCCAGAGTCCTCTGAGAGGTGAGGCAGGGAAGCAGGACTGCCAGAGTGCCCCAAAGGGGAGCCAGAAGTAACCTGAGAACTAAAGGGGGGAAAAGCCCTGGGTGCTGTAGCCCAGAGCGAATTGAAGAACTGTGATTTTGTTGAGTCCTTAGCAAGCTGGGGAGAAGCACTGAGGTATTACAAGTTATTACTGACATTGCAGACCACACTGACAAAAGAGGTATGCACAGCATGGATCATTTTGTATCAACAATTATACATGACTATTTTTGACAAATGATACTTAACAACAGAAAAACAACTGCATGGCTAAATGAAGATTTCTATACATAGGTAGCCCTTGGGTGTTTCCAATGATTTAAGAGCATAAGTGTATTCACTTGTAAAGAATTAGGAATTACCGAGGTGCACTCCAAGCAATCATTCTCTCTCCATTTCCAACAAATCAAGACACTGAGCAATATATTTGCTCATGAATGGATTGAGAAAATATTTTCTCTGAATTCAAAGGTAATTTATAATATAACAAGTTTTTTAAAAATTCAAAAGTGAACCACAAAAAAGTCACAAAAATACATCAGTAAAAGAATAAGTAATAAAAATGAAACAGTAAAACAATGCAGAAACTGTAAATTTCATACCATATATCATACCTAGTGTGAACAATCATATACAAACTTTACTCATGTCTAATGTTCTTAGACAGTCTGAAACTTGATGTATTATCTCGCAGTTCAAGTAAATATGAAACTCTGCCATGTAAATTCCAACAATCTCATACACTTCCGTCGCAGGTCTGATCCTACATTCCTGGCTCTGCCAAAACTCCCATTGAGTAAAATGATAGGTGACGGTGCTTCACACCTTGCAGGATGGGGCCCTAATTTAACTGTACTGTGCTACTTACTGGTCAGCAAAAGTATTTCATTTTCACTTGCACTCCCAAATAATTTCCCACAATAGGAATGGGAAACTGCTATCAAATAAAGCCAAATATTTAATAATATGTCAAGTATTTCTCCAGAACTACTGCATTTTCTAAGAGTTTGTCTTGACAAGAGTTGAGGTATAATTTGATAATACTGAAGGCGTACTCTAGAACAGCAATCTCTCATTTTGCAGTTGTTGCTTGCCCGAAGAATTGTGTAGCTAACAGCTTTGATATAGCCTCAGCATGCTTACCTAATGACAACTTATTTCCTCAAGTTAACTGTCTCAGTGAAACCCAAAAAATCAGTCTGTTGTCCAGAATAAATATATTTTCCTACATATCCAAAATTAGATGATCACATTTTGAAAGCTCACTCATACCTGCACATTTTCTTCTGCCCAATCTAGAAGCAACTTCTGTTGCTCTCTGTGGTATTTGTGAGCAAAAAGCATTCATTTAAAATATTCCTGTCTCATTCTAGGCAATTCGATTGGGAAAAGAAAATGTTAGTAGTGACAGCTATATTACTATATTAAAATATAGTAAAAACAAGCAACAGAAAATCAAAAACCATCAACACTCGACTAATTTTTTTAACTTGCTTCATTCATTCTCATTACTAAATATGAAATTGCTTTACAGTATGGATGAATGATCTTAGAATACCATATGTTGGTCTCAGAGGACAAAATCCAATGTAATGAGGACAAATATATTTGTAAAACAGTTGTGTCCTGTGTTAAAATGTATGCATAATTGTAAGCAAGTATTTACATTACTTACCATCGCCCCAGTGTCTATTCCAATACATGGCAGGAGATACTGTAGAAAGACCCCTCTGCAGGTGTCCAAATCGTTCTGGGTAGTTAAGATGTTTCTCATAAGGGGCTTCTGTAATGCATCCCAAACATTTTCCATCTAAATCCATTTTAGTGAAAAGTAAGATAAACACCAAGTACATGAACATGAACAGGAACATGAAATACAATTTTGATTAAGTCAACTTTCTCTACCCAAATGGACAGTTGACACTACGTTTCCCACCCTGCAAAGTATTTTTAACCTAGGAGCCTCTCACATAGCCCATAACAAGCAATGGCTATTCAAAATTATGGCTATAACAACAATGGCTATACAAAAAAAAAACCCTACAAAATTCAGTCTTGTGACTTTCAGCTCAAGAGAGAAAATCATCATTTTGACCATGTACCACAATGGAAAATAATACTTTGAAGAGATTGTTTTTAGTGTTTATTTGAATTAATTACTACAAATTAGAAGTGATATCCTTGTCAAAACAATATTTCTTATAATAAAAATTATTTCAGAAAACACCTGAGGAAGTTTAGAGCTTGTCTACACCTACAGCGTGGCAATGGAGAAGTCACCCTATACCGAGAAGAGAGAGCTCCCATCAGCATAATAAAACCAGGTTTGCAAGAAGTGGTAGCTCTGTTGGCGGGAGCAGCTCTCTCACCAACATAGTGCTGCCCATACTGGTGTTTATGTTGGTGTAACTTATGTCGCTTAAGGGGGTGGTTTATTCATAGAACCCTGCAAATCCGCAGATATCCGCAGACCATTTTTTGCGGCTTGTGGATTGGATGCAGATCTCAAAGGCAGGGAAGCAATGGTCTACAGCTCATAGCCTTAGAGACTGCTTCCCCACCTTCAAGATTCAGGGGTGGGGACTGGCTGCCAATCAGCTGTATCCAAACTCCTGAGAGACATAGTTAAACTAACCTAACCCCCAGCATTGACAGCATTAAGTTGACGGAAGAATTCTTCCTTCAACCTTGCTGCCACTTCTTGAGGAAGTGGATTACCTATAGCAATAGAAGAACCACTCCCATCACTGCAATATGTGTCTATGCTTACAACACTACCTCAACACAGCTGCAGCAGTGCTGCTGCAGCATTGTAAGTGTGGTCTATAGCCTAGCACTGACCTAGGCTAACACAGATTTATTTGAATTATATACGTGGTCTACCACAATGTAATAATCAATACGACCACTATTCCTTGGCTGATTTGACAGCTGAAAGTCTGGAAACAGAATCAGAGAGATGAGGTGATATCTTTTATCAGACCAACTTCCATTGGTGAGAGAGAGACAAGCTTTCAAGATTACACAGAGCTCTGCTTCAGATTTTGGAAAACACACTTAGGGCATGTCTACTCTACAAAATTAAGTCGACCTAATTTACGGCAGCATACAACTGTTGCAGTAATTACATCCCTTGTGCCACGTCTACACTTTGCTCCTTGTGTCAGTGGTGCACCTCCTCATCAGGAGCACTTGCAACTGAACTGTCAGTGCGGGGTATTCTGGGATGGTGTAGCAAGGTGCTGTGGCCTTCCTTGGAGCCTGGGCCCAAGGAAGGGTCACTCTACCCCTGCTGGACAGAACCAGGCCCTGCAGGCCAAGCCACCCGGAAGCAGAGGGGTGAAGCCAGGGCCAGGGTAGGAAGTATAAAAGGCAGGCCCAGCAGCTCAGTCAGGGGGAAGCTGCCGCTGGAGGCAGATGTGTCTTCCCAGAGGGTGTGGTCTAGGCCTGACCCAGGCCCTGCAGCAGTTTGGCGCAACCGCGCCGCCGACTGGAGTCTCCAAAGCCTGCCCGAATTGCTGGGCTCGAGTGACTGGAGGGGGGCTGCCCGACCCTAGTGATGGGGTAGGGCCACTGGACCGTAGTAGCTGGGAGTAGCTACCCAAGCCCCCTGGGTGGGAGAAACCCCGAGGCCGGCCCTGACCTGGAGGAGCTGCCTGGTGTGGAGGACCCACCGGCATGGATTGAACCTTGTGGACCGGAGGAACCCCTGGGGTCCTGTGATCTGGAGGAGCTACCTTCCGCAGATGACCTTAAGCAATTTCCGGACCTGCCACCGGTCGATGGTGAGGGACTCGCCGGACACCCGCTCACAGCCTCCCCCAGTGACTCGGAGGGAGCTACATAGCTGCAGATACCCAAGGATTGGGTGAGAAGAAGTGGCCCAGGGATAGCCATAGCAAGTGGCTGAGTCAGGGCAAAACCCCCCATCAGCGTGTTGCAGCTGGAGCCCCGCTTTGCCACTAATAGGGCCCTGGGCTGGAATGCAGTGAAGTTGGGTGGGCCTGCGTTCCCCCCCCTTCACTAACCACCCTGGGAGTGCTTGGCGTCCTCTACACTGCTGGCCACAGGACCCCAAGCTTTGCCAGCCCTGCCTGACTGTAAGGCCAGGGGCTATAGACCACTAGACCTGCCCCGCCCACTCAAGGGCCAGGGGCTATTGATTGCTGCATCAGCCCTGCCTGGCTTGAGGGCTGGGGGCTGCAACCCATATGTGCCCCGCCTGCTCGAGGGCTGGGGGCTATGGACTCCTTCGTCAGCCCTGCCCGCCTTGAGGGCCAGGGGCTGTAGACTGTACCTGCCTGCCTACTTGAGGACCGGGGGCAACAGACTGCTTGTCTGCCCCGCCCCGCTTGGGGGGCCAGGGGCACCAGACTACTCACCACCACCACCACCCCCCTGTTTGAGGGCTGGGGGCCATAGAACCATGGTACTTTCCAGCCCCGCTTGTAACCCAGGGGCTAAAGACTCTGTTGCCTGTCCCACCCTGTCTGAGGGCCAGGGACAATAGACTACTGGCCCACCCCACCTGTCGGAAGGCTGGGGGCTATAGACTGCTGGGGAAGCCTGCTCCGCCTGGGGGCTGGTGCTACAGACTCATAAACAGGGAGTTTATTACCCTTGACAAAGGCGCTGTGGCCTTCCTCGGAGCCTGGGCCCAAGGAAGGGTTGCGAGGACACGGGCTGGACCATGCCACCAGCCTACAGATGGCTTCTGAAATCCAGCAACAGTGGATGTAAGCAACACAGTGTCTACATTGGCACTGCGTTGACCTAACTACATTGACAATGACTTTACGCCTGTCATGGAGGTGAAGTTATTAAGTCGGTGTAGCAAGGGAGTTACATCGGCGGAATCAAAATTTTAGTCTAGACACTTCAGGCAGTGTAAACTGCCTTGCGTTGACCTAACTCTGTAGCACAGAGCTCCGAGTGCCACAGCTAAATACAAGATGG
Source organism: Emydura macquarii macquarii (assembly GCF_026122565.2). Lineage (NCBI taxonomy): Eukaryota > Metazoa > Chordata > Testudines > Chelidae > Emydura > Emydura macquarii. Next base: position 22,478,234 of record NW_027132559.1, read on the forward strand.
AACAGATTGTTTAGCATAATTACTTCACCTTGAATGGTCTCTTGAAATATGTTAAGTGGTCCGTTTACACTCCTCCAGTCAAAGAGGGGAATAAAAGGAGGGGGGAGGCAGCTGGGAGAAAGTTGTTAAACAATCTGCTCCACCTGGTATTCAGCTGTCACACTCTGGTTTCCTAGACCTGAAGAAGAGTCTGTGTAAGCTACAAAACTTGTCTCTCTCATCAACAAAAGTTGATCAGATAAAAGATATTACCTCACCCACCTTCTCTCTCTAATATCCTGGGACCGACACGGCTACTACAATACTGCATACATAGAAATAGAATTGTCAGCCATGAAAGTGAACATGGGAGATGTCCTAGAGACAGGCAATTCCTGCTCCTGAAAGTTAGCTTTTTTGGGAAGCATCCTTTTCCCGACATCTGGCAGCAGCAGCTGTTGACCACTGATTCATGAGGGAAATACTTAGGAACCCCTTTTCCAGCTTCTAGGTGAATGTAGATACTTGATCTCTCTACTGGTTTAGTATTGTGGGAACTGTGTGGTTCCAGCAGAAGGAAGGAGAAGAATGGGAATAATGAAGCACGAGATATGGCATTCATCAGGGTGAACTGATTTAAATCAAAGCAGTTTAAAATCACCAACTTTTATCATGTTTTAATCAGCAAGCAGAAAACCTTGATTTAAGTCATTGATATAAATCGGGCTTTGCATTTGTATTGAGTCATTTTCCTAAAGAAAGGTTGATTCTCATCGGTTGGTAACCATTAAAACATGTTCATTTGCAACTAAATAAAGCCTTCACACTTAGAGCTAGTCTACACTTAAAATGTATAGCGCTCGTATAATCATGATCGATCAATGGGAGAGAGCTCTCCCATGGACATAATAAAACCACTTAAATGAGCGACAGTAGCTATGTCAGAGAGAGAGTGTCTCACACGGACATGGCGCTGTCCACACCAGCAGTTATGCTGGCAAAATTTATGTTGCTTGGGGTGTTTTTTTTCACACCCTTGAGCAACAAAAGTTTTGCCAGCATAAGTGCTAGTGTAGACAAGGCCTAAATTTGGTACTGCTTTTTGCTTACCATGAGAACACACTACAGCTACACAAATTTATTTAAGCAATTATCCTGTTTGATTCATATTTACTCAGATACTTAAGTTTTACATTTTTATTATATTAGAAAATGGTGAAAGATGCATTTCTTATTAATAGATTATTTTTTTCTTGTGATTTTGTCAAGCTCTATTTGGACAGAAATTCCAAATCAATTAAAAATGAACAAAACCAGAATTTTAATTGTTTTAATTAAATAAACCAGCCTTAAATGTTCTCGATGCATAAGAAAAGTTTATCAAAACCTGTTTTGCATTTAAAACGAATTGATTCATTAAACAAAGGAAGTATCTGTAGTTAGTGAACTGAACTGATTGTTTCTGGTCACATGTCCTCCAAGGTTTTAGAAACAGTAGATCTCATGCTCTCAGGCCTAGTTTTCATTCAGAGATTGGAAAAGGAAAACAAGATTTCCTGCTTTTTTCAAATCCCAACTTTTTTCTTAACTTTGAATGCACTAATCATTGAACTGAACTGGTTGAATAAACAGAAATGAAGAAAATATTCTCTCTGACCCTATAGAAAAGGGTGCTGCTGTCATAAGCTGGTTTAGCAAACTCTGGTTCTAGGTTCTTAATCAATAACTTCTACCAGTTCAGTGGTAATGACTTTCTTTAAAATGTGGCAGCAAACATGTACTGTTTAATATTATTTTTTGTATTTAATTTAAATAATTTTAATAGATTATAATAAATGTAGGCCTTAAAATGGGTTGTCAATCTTAAATTTAATTGTAAATAGATTTTTAAAAATAAACCTGTATTTTATTTAAATTTTAAAAATCCAATTTAAACTAAAAAAGTCTGACCTTTTAATTTAAAAAAATTATTTTTATCCACTGTGGTGTTCATTTATGAGATCTTCTTCCCCAGGCACGTTTGCAGCCCATTAATGTGAAGCTATGTGGTGTTGGTTTTACCTTTTGAGGCAGGCAGACTTTGCCAAGAGATAGGATAACCCACACAGAGGCAGAGGTACCATCTTTGGTCTTCTGGGGCCCTACACATTTACACTCAGCTAACTACAGTGTGTTATGACCTCCTAAAAAAGTAAGAGAAAACTTTTCTTTTGTAACAAAAAGGAACTGATTAAGCTTTACTAAGTCATGCCATCTGACTTCAAGGGAAGGCCTTTTTGCATCAGCCAGACAAAGTTTGCTGGTAAAATACCCAAGCTTGATAGACTGTAATATCATTAAAATGTAGTATCATTAAACTCAGGTCTGTATTTGAGGGCTAAATTAGGCAGAAGGAGTGAATAAACTATATCTTTCAATGTGATAAGGTCCATTTACACTCCTAGATGAGATTACTTTTCTCTACAATACATTACCCAAAGGTACTTGCAACACAGAGGGACTATATTATCATGGTGTTAATCAGAACTTTTTTTTTAAGTAGGTCAAATTTTAAAACAAAACCCTGAAATCTTATGCAGTGTTACACACACACACACGCACAAAATCCTGAGAGGTGTATTGCCAAGGTGTTAATCACTTTTTAAAATATAAAAAGACTTACTTTTGCATAAACATGAATGTAGCACTTTAAAATGCACAGTCACACATCTAAGGCTGTTCTTTCACTGTCATTTTAATTTAGTGTTTAATAACCAACTGACTTTTAATTAACCCCATTACTTTATTCATTTATATTTTTGAACTTCACAAAAGATTGACTTATTGCCTGATATCCATGTTTTCGGTCATCAGATTGCCCCCATTACCAAATAGTCACAAAGGGGTTGGACTACGGGAGTGGTTTAGTTCTCTAATGGGAAAGAAATGAATGTACTTTAGATTCAAGATATTGTTGCCTTGCCTATTTTTATTTCCAATATGCACAATGCTGCTGTTAAACAAGAACGGACAAAAGAGTAAAAAAAAACCACACACCTTGGCACCAGGCACTAGAAATAGTTGAATACTATTTATAAATATTACTCAGCAAATTTTGGTTTTTGTTCAAGTGATTTATTTGATTATTTTTTTAAAGTATTAGATCAGCTCTACTGAGCCCTGAGACATTTATTTCACTTATTTTTATCTATGTATTTGTAAAGAACTGCATAGAATTTGAAAACTGGTGTGGTATGAAACGAAGTAGTGGCCTTTTGGGTTATACAACCATAGCAGTCTCCTAAATTAGCTGTAATAATAATCATTTGGATAGCTAAGATTCAGGAATTTTTAAAAGAAAAATAAAATTAAGACTAAATAATAAACTACAATTACAGGACAGTAAATTACAAAGTAGCAGGATTAATTTCACTTCTGAAGCCAAAAGTAATCATGAAAATGAAATAAGAGCTCCAGTAGTTTAAGAATATTAAATGAATAACAAAGCTAAGCACAATTTGAAGATTTTACAGTGCTAAAAGATGGGGAGAGTGAAAATGACTATCAACATCTGCTGTTTTATTGCAAGAATAAAAAAAAAAATCTATCCCCAAATACAAAGCTGATTAAAGCTTTCTGTTCAGTTATATACAGTACAATTGCTGCTTTATCTCATTTTGACTGGAGATATACAAAGTTTGGGAATCATCATTCCCAGAAGTACAATATTTGGACAAAAGAATCAGGAATGGGATTAAAGTGATTAAAAACATTGCAGTCTCCACTCCAGAGCGTTCTCAAGTCGCCATTTAAAAAACACACCCAAACAAGCACCCTTGTGATTCACACACCTCAGAATTGATTTATCGTACAGCACATCTTTTGTTTTCATACAGTTGGGAGGAGAAAGTGACCCACGAATGAAATAACTTTGACCAATCATGCTAGTGAATCACCAGTGTATTTAACTCTCTCTACTGGCTCTTTACATTTATATTGCCAGATTACTCTATAGAATCAAGGTGATTTCAGTGGGAGCTTTGCCTCCAGCTATAGAAGTGTTTAAAACAAGCTGCAATATTAAAAATATCTTTTGTAGGCTGCCACTCTACATACTATAAAACATTTAGGGAAATGACACTGGAAAATATAGCTCAGGCACTCCCTCCAGTTCTTATCCTCAAACAAACAAAAGAAGTACAGTAACACTAAGGTACACATAATTTTTGTATGTTACACTTGGATGCAGTCTTACACTCACAATTAGTTGCAAGGGGAAAAGCATGTATTGTGGTCACAAACCTGTGTCTGTCAAAATGAAGGCCCAGTCTGAAAAGCAGGCCTCATATCTAGGCTTGGAAAAATGTTTTCCATATCTCAGAAGCAAAAGAATACCAAGAACTTAATAAGATTCAGAAGGATGTTTATATGGATAACAAGAATATCTAGAGTTATAATTAACAACAAAAATTCTGAAAGGTGTATTAAACCTCACGCATCAGGGATTAAGTCAATACTTAACTATTTGAGATCAGGATAAGATCTAATGCACAGAGCAGACCACCTTATTAACAGTTCCAATGCCTTCCTCGCATGCTCCTGGTACTGGACACCATCAGAGACAGGACACTGGCTCTGATACTGTATGGCAATTCCTATATTCCAAGAGAGATTAATAGTGAGATGCCCTAAGGACCAACACTAGGTCCAGTGCTATTCAACTGATATATTAATGATGCTGAAGTGAGGATACATACAGTATTGCCAACCTCAGCCAAAACTCAAATGATTCCAGCTGGGGCAGGAACGACACGACAAACAACGGCCAGATCTTTGATCTGGGTAAATCATCATAGCTGAACTGAAGTTAATGAAACTATGACAATTTACACCAGCTGAGGTTCTGATCCAGAATATAGCAGTAGTTGCAACGTTGTGAAGAATGAAACGCAAAATCCGTTTATGACAAATACAATATCTGGAGGGTTTAGGGATGTATCAGCAGGAGTGTTGTAAGCAAGACACGAGTGTTGTAAGCAACACTGCTCTACTCCTAACTGAAAAGGTCTCAACTGGAGTATTGTGTCCAGTTCTGGGCTCCACATTTCAGGAAAGATATGGGAAATATTGGAGAAAGTCCAGAGAAGAGCAACAAAAAACGACTGAAGGTCTAGAAAACATGACCTATAAGGGTAGATTGAAAAAATTGAGTTTGTTTAGTCTGGAGAAGAGAAGACTGAAGGGGGACATGGGAACAGTTTTAAAATACATAAAAGGTTGTTACAAGGAGGGAAAATTGTTCTTCTTAACCTCTGAGTATAGAACAAGAAGCAATGGGCTTAAACTGAAGCAAGCACTGTTTAGGATGGACGTTTGGAAAAACCTCCTAACTGTCAGGGAATTAAGCGCTGTAATAAAATTGCCTTGGGAGGTTGTGGAATCTCCATCATTGGAGATTTTTAAGAACAGGTTAGACAAACACCTGTCAGGGATGATCTAGATAATGCTTGGTCCTGACATAAATGCAGGGGACTGGACTAGATGACCTCTTCCAGGTTCCTTCCAGTCCTACAATTCTATGAAAATTCCAGAGCAATACCCGAGCAAAAGAATAATAAAGAAATTCAATGTAGACAAGCACAAGGTAATGCACATCAGATGTGTCAAGCTCCCCTCAAAACAGGCCAGATACGCCAGCCAGTTTTTATTTGTGTTATAATTCAGTGTTAAGTTATTTTATAACAACACTGTATGTTCTCCCCACTTAACTCAGATGACTGAGACCAATTACCTTAAAAAGCAATGCATTCTGCAGCCACTGCTACTGCTTAACTTGTTTATTGTAAGAATTGAAATCACATTGTTTTGTTCCCTGACCTACTGGATTTAAAATTTGCTTCATTATGGTGGTGCCCTCTAGTGCCATTAATGTTAAAGATTCTTTATGATTAAACTATTTTACAATAAAATATTGGTTGCTTATAATAAGAGCCCCTATTCTATAGCTGGGATATAAAAATTTGCTCTTGGCTGAAACTTGATACAGAAGTGCCCATATTTTGTCTTGTACTAATTTCTGTTTAAATTAATTCCACTATTTTTCAGTGAGAGAACAGCAAGCAAAGCAAGCATGTTTAGTGGTTTCAGATGCTATTTTGCCCTCCTATACTCATCTGTTTGCTTTCATTTCCAGGTGATTTCATTTCCATTTCCAGGTGACTTAGCTGAATGATTCCACTATTTAAAACAAAAAAGCCAAACACAATCCAGTCGATTATTATTTTGGATTTTTTTTTAAAGTAATCACTGTAAAAAGGAAGAAACTACTCTGAAAAAAAACGTAGGAGTCTGAGATGATGATGAAGTAACCACACTGACTATAGAGCTTAACATCTGTACTCACATACCAACTGAAGTGATTCCAGGTTGGCATTACCATGGATGATGACCCCTAAAAAGTCGTCAGTTTATTTCTGTCACAAGTTTTTGATAAAGCCTCCCCCAAGTACAACACCCATAATTAAATAAAAATCACTGATCATATAAATTGACACACCGTTGTGAGCCAGCAGCACAATATGGAATATGCCATTTATTATGAATTTGTTTGCTTTTTCATAGTTTTGTTTGGTGCTTAGATACTCAGATCACAGGTGCCTTATTAAAAAAACCAGAGCATGAAATTAAATGTTGTTACAGCTGAAACTCTATTGTCAATTCTTTTGCTTGTGTATTTAGGATCCAATACGGCTCCCACTAAAACCAATTAAACGTAGGATCAGGACCTTAAATTGCATTGGTCTCCAAATATTGGGTAAGTCTAATGAGGTAAGTTAAGATCAGAGTTTCAGCCTTAATTATATAAGTCTAAAACAACATTACTTCAATTCAGGTTATTTAGTACGGGTCTCACCCTTCCAGCTTGTGTGGATAGACATACACTAGCTCTGCTCAAGTTGGCATACTAAAAATAGCATTATAGCCACCAGCAGTATGGGGGCAGCTTGGGTTAGCCACGCAACTATGTATCTAAAGGATCCAGGTGGTTGCTTTCAGGCAGCTAGCCTGAGCTGCTACCCTGCTATCCCCCCCCACATCTGTCTATGCATGCTGGGAAGCATATTCCCAGCTGCCATATAGTCATACACCCAGAGAGAAATCCTCATTTAAAAAAAAGGTACACACCAGGCAGAAGCAGGGCTAGTGTGTTACACCTCCACCAGTGGATGAATGGGGTAAGAGGATGGTTCAATATCCATTCCTTGGCTTCTGTTCAGCCCATCTACAAGTTTTCTGATTAGTACCACCTGTGATATTTCCTGTTATGTGAACACTTATTTACCAGGAACTGGATGGAAACCACCAAATTAGACCTAGCAAACAGCCACCAAATGGTAACAGGAATACATAAAGCTGCATTCAACCAAGTGGCATGGAGGCAAAGGGCTGCATACAATAAAGTACTAATAGTTAACATTTACATAAGGATTTACATTTTCAACGTACTGCAAAGAGATCAACTAACCAATTAATCTCTATCATTTTCTACTCTCCCCAACTCAGGATTGTTCTCTTCCCCCTACCACCTTACCCTACTCCCCCCACCCTTTTTTTTTTTTTTTTTTTGCTATTGCTAGTTTGAAGAATAAACTGCATTAAGAAGTAGTTAAATGTACATCTTCCTCATCAAGGGAAGATGGACCTAGGTGGACATATCAACTTGTTATTCTAGCACCTGTGTCCATGTGATCCAAACCCATTTTTCTGCATAGCACAAACTGTTATACTGTATTTCAGATTTAATATTTGCAGACATAAGCTTTCGAGAGACTTCATCTCTCTTCTTCAGATGCAGTAATACAGAAAATAGGTAACACAGAGACATCTTATAGATATCCAGGTGCATTGAGAACAATGGGGGAGGTGGAGTCCGGTACTTAAGACCTAATGGTCGTCATTAGGTCTTAAGTACCGGACTCCACCTGCCTCTGTGTTACCTATTTTCTGTATTACTGCATCTGAAGAAGAGAGATGAAGTCTCTCGAAAGCTTATGTCTGCAAATCTTAAATTTGTTAGTCTTTAAAGTGCCACGGAACTCTCGTTGTTTTTGCTGTATTCAGACTAACACGGCTACCCCTCTGGAACTGTATTTCAGATTATTATCCAAAGGCTTCAACTTTTAAAACATACATCTTTTTAAAAAAGTATTAAACATTGCACTTTATTTCCACTTTAATCATCACCTTAGCTCTTAAGTAAAAGTAACTTACCAGTCCAAGTGTACATTTGTCTCACTTATATAGCTCCCAGAAGTTTTGAAAACTAGCAGGGCTCTGCTAATATTATAACTGACATAAAAAAATTAAAAGCAACAATGAAGGGAAGTGGTTAGTCAACTTGCGGTTTTATTACTACTCCCTCCCACTGCGCATAGCAATACCTGATGCTGTAGACACACAATTTAACTTTCCACGTCAGTTCCTCCTTTCGGTTGTAAAATCTAACTAGTTTTCAGGGGGTTATATTCAGTCAGCAGTGCAAAAGTTACATTACTATGGGTATGATATGGCAGAAGAAACTAGATACAGACTGTCCTAGCAGTACAAAGCTTCAGTTTCCCAGGATATTAGCTAGTAAATTTATCTGTGGAAGTACCAGTCTACAGAGTTATCCCTAACAATATCTCCCCTCCTTGCTGCTTAGAATGGATGCCAACAAAATTTGGAGCATTTCGGGGGTGTAAGGATGTGTACTGTGTATTACTTGTTACTGTTCAGACTTTGGAGTCAATACAAACTTTTAAAGACCCTCCAATAAGCAGGAACCAAGCACACTAAAAGAATGACCTCAGTTCCAACACATATCACACAACATTGTGTGCTGTAGCATAGAAAATCAGGTATTGCTCTTGCACACTTCAGAGGACAAAACTGAACACCAAGGATCAGGTTCAGTTATGTAAATCTCTTCCTTTTACACATGCAGGTCAGCATTTTGTAACTCTCTGTCCAGCTGCATACTCATATTACCATGGGGAATACTGATACGTGTGTTTTCTGCTGAGAGCTTTAAGAAGGTGGAGATCATTTTTAACAGGAAACAGTGTATTGTAAAGCAGATTTTCCATCATTTCCTGCAGAATCTCACAAATTCTCCTCACACAAAATCATAATCCTTTGCAATCTCACAATCAGTTGCTGACAATGTTATTATGAAATCAACATGACAAAGAGAGGAATATTAGTTAAAGCAAGGGATAAAAAGCATAAGCAGTTTGATTTCTAAGAAGCAAACATTTCTTACTCAAAATAGCAGGTGTGACTCTCCCCTGCCTTGCACTGAATGCAGTCTTTACACATGTGTAAAGTGAGTGCAAAATGCAAGGCAGGGAAAAATTGGGCTCAGAAGATGCACGAGCAAAATTATTTCTAAACAGAACATTTTTCAAAGATTTCTGAAAGCCACCTTTGCACACACCATTCCGGAGTTGTACTGTGTTCTCCTTGGCTTCAGCCATGAACATTGCCCACTATATCTGGCAAATGCCCTTTAAGGATTCATATGCAGCATTCCATTAGGTCATTTTAGGGCATTAATTCCTAGAGTATTTACTCTCAGGATGATATCATACAGTGCAATTCTCCCTCACCCATGCTCTTTCCCTGCCCAGCTGTGCCACCCACTAAACTCACAGGGCTCTTAACATGTGGAGTCTGTGCACATGGACTTCCACACAGTAGAAAGGACAGTGAAATGGTGGCACTTTGAAGGAAGGAAGCTGAGCCTAATAGATTTGGATCTGTTTTAGAGGGTCTTCCATTACTTTCATTGTTCTGCAGCGAAACTCAGAGAGGATAAGTTAGCCCTTAGCCAGGACAGAGGCCCCAAGGAAGTTTGTTCTTTTAACAAGTTGCTCATTTTTTAAAGATGTTCATTTCTAAACAAATTACTGCAGTGCTGCATACTGTAAGTTACAGTCAATTTATAAAGCACCATTGCTGTCGTATCTAGGTGCCACAGAAACAGTTTATGAAACAGCCATCATACAAGAAAATCCTACACTCCGTTCTGCTTTCAGATGCAGGTGGTCAATCAGGTTTTTTGCATGAATGTTGCAGAGCAGAAACTGGGCCTCTGTTTTTCCACCACCCACTGCCCCCTCTTTTTATATTTTATGCTATGTGACTTTTCGCAAAATGTTTTCAGGTTCTTATGTACACTGAATCCAAATAACTGCTGGTCCACTAAAATCTCATATAAATAATTGCCATTTAGAGATATATTTGATTTTTAATTGTGTTCCCACACACACAAACATTTCATATTCAATTTACTGTTCTTGAAACCAAGACATGGCACATTACATATGTTATATCCAGAGGAAAGGAAAAATAGTAACTTATTCAAGACATCTTGAATAGGTATTTTCTGAGTATCTGTTATTCACACTGAGCAAATTTTAGTCTTCAAGACAAATGTTTAAATACAGTGCTTGATCTACGCTTGAAAGGCTAAAAATACTGTATATTGCACAAGGCTAGAAAGGAAGGTGTTTAGAATATGGTTCAACAAAAGCTAAGTAATTGACTGTTAAGATGTACAGTATAGCCAGAATAATCTGCACCTGCATTTTCTTCTATGGAATAAATCTGGTCCAATGCTTCTACATAAATTATATATGAACACAGAGTCAATCATGTCAGGAGTTATTTATGTCAGCAAATCATCTGGGCTTATTTACTTTCCTTCCCGTGTTTAGCAAATAGGTCAGGACTTCAGCTGTTGTGTTTCATAAAAAGAAGCCTAAAGTCACTGAAACTTAATGGGCCAGATCCTCTGCTGATGTAAATCAGCATGACTTCCATGGAACTTCACTGATCTACACAAGAGCAACCCCAATATATCACAGGGGTACATAAGATAGGTTTAGACTGAACACTACATTGACCACTGTTCAGTATAAGATTTACGGCCTTCTGGGACAGAGGATTAATTTGCACAGTCTAAAACGTAATCTAAAAGTAAACATGACCTAGGTGCAAAAAGAGGTTAGCATCATGGAAGTACAATGTTTTTTACATCATTGCTCCCCTGTTGCACTTCAACAGAACTATCTGACAACTGCTGCGTCAATATCACCATCACCTAAGTGCCACTGCCAAGACATATACATCTATTACATGTTTCAAAAGGTAAATTAAGAGGTTCTCTCAAAAGATTTCCCCAAATGTAAAATGAAAAAAGACCCAGCAACCCATTAACCCCAACTATCCCCCACAGTATATAAATAGCCCTCAGGTGAGCTCCCCAGCCATAAAATAATTCCTTTTCAGAATCCACACCAAAATAATCCCCAACAAACCCTCTCACCACGAAAAACCTGAGACTCTTTCAGAGCATCCTGCAGATTGGTTCAAAAGAGCCCAGATTTGGCAGAGAGACAAGCAAGATCCAGAACATGAAAATAATCCAACCTGAAGATGACTAAAACATAGTTAAAAATAATGTTCCAGGTCTGCATCCACATGAACTGGCTGCTACCTGCTTCTTAACAGGAGACAATAAAAAGTCCTCAACACCAGCTGAAAGTACCAGCATTCAGGAACACCTCTGGATACAATATACTTAGTTCGGGCAACTTTGAAACAAAGTACGTATATATTCCCCTCATTTCAGAATACTGGGATAGTATAATGACTATCATTCCTTCTGCTGTAATGTTCAAATGTAGGGTCAATATCTCAACATCCAACAGGAAGCTCATGCTCATATTAGTATCACAAAATCTACATCCATCCCCATTCACATCACTCAATATACACACACAGCTGCATCTATTCAATTGCTTCTGTTCAGTTGAAAACAATGTAACACAGAAGATTTCCAGACTTTTTAAATTTAAAATTAAACTCAGTGAAAAATAAATATGTTTGCTATTTTATGGCAGTTTCATTTTTTTATTAGTTAAATAATTGTTTGCTGTGCTGACATAAGCAACATAACAGTATGATTTCAAGACAAACATCTAAAAATTGTTTCATTTGCTCTCTTGAGAAATCATTACATGCTCCTTCCTATTTAAAAAATTAAAAATAAAGAAAATAAAAATATCTCAACTGCTCCAATCTCCTTTTAGACTAGTTGTTATGCATTGCTGAAATTCCTTGAGGAAGTGCAACTTTCAGAAGTTTGGACAGCTTGTTTCATTTCCCCATGCTATTTCTTTTTAATATCTTTGCCTAAGAAAAGAACAATTTTTTTTTCCCAAGAGACAAACGTCCGTATAGACAGAACATAAATTGCCTTTTTAAAACTGACCTTTAAATATTACTAGTAAATCAAACTACTATAAAACAATTATGGGGAAAGAGATAACCACCATCCTATTTTACTGTCTTGTTTTTTAATGAACGGGGAGAAGGTTCCATGATTTTTATGATTAAAATTATTATTTTACAATCTGTTCCACATATGTGGAAGCAAAAGCAGCTGTGCTGCCCCAGGAGCAGTCTATGAAACAGATTGTGAGAGTCACAATCTACCTCCTGTTTTAACTTTGCTTGGCATAACACACCCTGTGCCATGGCACCTATATCTGGGACAGTGAACATCTCCCACTGCAGTTCTGTTGGCTGGAAGGAAGTGGAGCTGCTCCTTCTAATCCACACTCCACCCAATGTGCAGGGATGACACAGTCACCCCACAGAGGCTGTATGCCCTCCTCACTGGTACCTGTTATATGGGTAGATGGCATAGGGTATAAAGGAGTGCCTACCCCTTAACTCCAAAGAAAATCACAGAGGAAAGGCCACAATCTGGCTCTATAAAATTACTCCCCTCAGGCATTAGAGAGGAAAATTAGTTTTATTTTTACCGTTGAAACACTTACTAAATTTTGTATGACATAAAAATGCCTTTACCTGAAAGCCTCAGTGTTTCCATGTCCCAATGGTCAGCACAGCAAGTGTGAAGAAGTGTGGACAGGGGGTGCAGTTAATAGGCACCCATATAAGACAAAGCCCCGAATATCGGGACTGTCCCTATAAAATCAGGACATCTGGTCACCCTAGTCTGCACAGAAAGGCCTGCACAGCCTAGGTTTTTAGAAAGCAATGCTTTCGATGTGAGTGAAAAGAATGTTCTACCTGACTGGAAGGATCTGACCATAGAATCATAGAAGATTAGGGTTGGAAGGGACCATCTTAACTAATATACAATTAGGCTTAGAAGGGTTATATTTTTAATCAGTAAATGTTGGTAAACCTCAATTTCAGAATACACTCGCAAATCAATGGAAAAAATATGTAACTGAAATTTACAGATAAACAGAGTAAGAAGAATGCTGCTTGAGAACTTATTAGAGTTTGATTTAAGGATGTTTGCTTTGTATGTTTTGACATGTGATGTTGACAATTTGTGTTTTAACAGTTTCAAAGCTTTAATTTTTTGAATCTCAACTTCTACTGTCATTAATTTATTCTCTGACCTCCCTATTGTCTGATCCCACCTCTATAACTTCCCCCAACTGTGAAAGTTTAAACTGATTAAAAAAAAGCAAAACCCATAATTCTACACTACAGTGAAAAATTAAATGGATAACTTTTTTTAAAAATGCTTTAAAAATGAACATGGATATTATCCATGGAAATTATAAAAAAATAAAAATCAAATTCTGCCAAACCTACACAGGATTATCAAGGGACTATTAATGGGCCTGATCCAATCAGCAGGCAGAACTCCCATTTGCCCATTATGTATCAACTTATAGCTGAGATGGCTAAAAATTACTGTAAAAGTTCCTGCCCTATTTTGCACTTGCCTCTATTACAAAGTCAGAAGGAGTTTTTGCAGGACTCTATAGAATGTGTATACACCCTGTTCACAATTGTACCAGAGACACAACTTCAGTGGTCTTCATTGCATTTTGTGGGAAAAGGTATTTTGAGTCTCATTTACACTAAGGCTCCTTTACTCCACTCTGGCAATGCCAGGGAGCCTCAAAACACAGCCCATACACTGCCTGGGTGAGATTCTGTGCTGTGCCTCCAGAACCTGGGCGTAGGCAGGACCACAGTGCTGAAGGAAGCTCTGCCCTCCATAGAACAGCCTATGGAGGTTTTAAACCGCCTTTGCACTCACTGGATCCTGGGCTGCTCTACGGGCTAGAGAGGCTTTCAATGTAATTTAGACAGCCCTGGGGGCCTATCTATGCTACCGGGGACTCCCCAGCTGTTGCCTGGACTCTTTGCAGCCTTGCCCCTGGCATACACGGGTTTGTGAGGGTCTCCTCAGAGGGCATCCTTACAGCTCTCTTCCACAGTGCCTGCACCAGGAGAATCCTACCCAGCCAGACATGGGGCTTAAAGCCTCTTTCTGGCACTCCAACTGTTTAACACATAAACAGGGCCAGAGTGGGGGCTGTGATGTAAAGGACCACTGCTAGTGTCAAGGATCAGCACTGCCCCCTTTTTGTTCTTTCAACTGACAGTTTTCTAAGCACATTCCAATTTTAGTGATGTTTAAAGAAGTTCCAAAGGTTAAAAAAAATAAAAAACATTCAGTCTCTGGGTCAGTGCTACTGGCCCTCAAACTGCTCCAGGGTAGAGCCTCTCCAAGAGTATTCAACGCTGCCTGCGCCCCACTCCCTCAAGGAATCACATCATGCTGTTGGTTGCCATCCCTATGTATTGAGTAGCGACCACATTTTCCAGTTATATGTTCCTATAATATGGACTGAATGTGTTGGAAAAGGCAATGAGGATCTCAAATCTTTGCAGACTTTAAGACACTTTAATTTTCTGAGAAAATGTCTTTTTCTCATTATCTAACATCTCTGTCTTTCCCTGTGTGATCTGGTCCAAACTCCACAGCTGGATTTAGAAACAGATGAGAGGAGCACTAAATATCAAACAGTTATGAAAGGTTGCACATTGCAGTAAAACTCTTCAAGTGCTATGTGCTGTCAAGGAAGTCACTAGCATACTTTTTCTGTAAATTAAGATTCTGAACGTAGACCTGTCAAAACCCACTGAGATCAGCATCTCCTGCGCAAGGCCAGCCAATTGATGGCTAAAGTTTAATGGTTTTCCTATCTGCTGTGCCGTGCTATCTCATTTACAGAAACGTTTATGTAACGAAAAGCCTCAGCTTCACAGCTTTCCACAGGCATCTGAGCGTGAAGTGATAATAAGATCTTGTGCAGCATCTCTTTCTTGTTCACATACCCTCTATGCTACTTTCTCTGTATTTTCAATACTCTCAGTATGGAAGAAGACAGGTCAAATGCTGAAGACTATATAATTCCATTGCTAAAAGTGACTGTTGGAGGCTGCTTGGAGTGAAAGTTTATAAATTACTAAAAACTCAAGGATGAACTCTCTGGCCCTCCCCCACCCTGGACATCTCAGAATAAAAAAGGTTAACAGTGGAAATGGGCCAAAATCAAAATAGCTCAATTTGTAAGTCAAATCTTAAGAGCATTTCCCACCATAGGATAGGAACTTTAAACTGGGTCAAACAGGAGGCTAAGATAGGTTACCAGAGTCCTTTTAAGTTTCCTTTAACTTTTAGAAAGTATATTAAATTTGAGGTGAAGTATGAAAAGTGGCACTTTACATGTTTTAGATTTGCTATACAAAGTACTAGTGGCCAATATTTTCAGAAATGACTAGCAATTTGGTGTGCCCGGCCTGAGATGTTTTAAAGCAGTCTGATGTTCAGAGCGGGTGCTCAGCCCTTTTCAAATGTCTCAAGTTGAGCACTCAAAATTCAAGGCACTGAAAATCACTAGCGACTTCTGAAATCTTGGTCCGGTATGTTTGGGAACACATGGTCATAAAATAAATAGTGTAGGGTGGGAGTTTTAATTCAGATTGGGTCTGCTGTTTAGTATGAGATGTGGGTAAGGAAGGACAAGGGCTGCTGCTGCTTTGATTGACTGCCTAAAACTATTCTATATTGTGCTTTTAACGTATGTCATGGGTGCTCCAGGCTCAGGATGAGTGGTCTTTGGGATAGAGCTTTTTTAATCTAAAAATAAATAAATAAATGAAATGAAATCAAGCATGTTAGAAAAAAGGTGCAATAGAGTAGAAAATTAGAAATGTCTGTATGGAAGAATCATCAGACACTTTGTTCACTCCTATGAGGGAGGGGGCCCTCTATATACTCCACAGACCCAAGGATCCTCCACTTTTCCTCCATATGCAGCATCCAAAATGGCTCATTTTATATGAGGAGGATTGCATGGTACCACCCTTGGATCTCATCAGTTTTGCTCTTTGACTTGTCCAAAGGTCACTTATTGGGCAGTGTGTCTAGTGGTTAGAGCAGGGAAGTGTGACTCCTGGGTTTTATTGCCAGTTCTGCCAATGATTCACTGTGCAACCTTCGGTAAATCACGTAACTGCTCTGAGGATCAGTTTGTCCCCTCTGTAGAACACTTATCTCTCAGAAGTGTTTGAGACTTCATTAGTGCTTAGATGAAAGATGCTACATAAATATAATCTAGTAGCTGAAATCAAGGCCTCCACAGCCCTGAGGAAGAAAGCAGGGGGTTGGACTAGATGACCTCCTGAGGTCCCTTCCAACTCTAATATTCTATGATTCTATGAAAATCAAACCCAGGCCACCAGCATTAAGCCACCTGGCCAGTCATCAGAAGTAGGTTGTTTAAATGAATCAATTTTTTCCTTAAAAACAAATACTTAAGTTTCATTTTGATTATTAAAGTTTATTTTTCTCTCAACAAGGCTATACAAAAAATGTGTATAACACAGCAAACATGAAAATGATAAGAAGCTTCTGGGAATGCAGCAAAAGTCACTAAATTCATCTTGCACAACTACTATGCCTCTTGTGATTAATAGATAGCACTAAAAGTATACCAGACACTGACAGTGTGCCCCTGTCCCATAGCATTCATGTACATAAATGAGGTACTCTGCTTATCTCTTGTACGTTCTTCTTTGGTGATACTTAATAAAAGGGAAGCAAACCTCAGAGAATCATAAATGAAGGAGCTGCTGCTGTTACTATATTTGCCTCCGGCTCTTTTCCCTTTACAGAGAAAACTTTTTTTTCCTGGGTTTTCCTGGTGGGTATATCTCCCCCCACCAACACACACACACACACACACTCTTCTAACTTCTCAAACATTCTCTGGAATTTTTCTTCTCTCCCCCTCTGTTCCTCTACTACAGTCCTGTCAAATAGCAATACCACAAGTAGTTTATAACAGCTACCATTTACATTCTAGCCTCAAGGATTGTAACAAAAGTAAAAAACACACTTAAAAGGCAGAGTGAGGATTTTATGCTGATTGTAAACTGAATCTCTCCCCCACCCCCACCACCAATCTTCTTCAGATGCCCACATGACCACTATCCCTTGCCAACATCTCTCCTAGTTATGGTACAAGAGGCTTGCATGATCACTTATGTCAGACAGATTGAGAACAAATGACACAGCAAGTGGAAATTCAATTTTGGGGATGCATATGCTTCAGGAAACAAAGAGATTCCCCTCCTCCAAAAGCCAAATGAAAAATGATTTTTTGCTTTTGGCAAAACTGTTCCAAGAAAATATTTAAATTTTTCAACCTGGCATCAAAATCCTTTGAAAAGCAAATTCCAAAAAATGCACAGTCAGGGCATATTTTATTTTACATAACTTCTCCTGTTATTAAAACTTAAGGAGCATCAGACAGAGCTTTACACTGAATGGTCAGACCTTAAAAAGCAATGCAGCCTGTAGATGAATCTCATTTACAGGGGTTTTAGATTTTAAGTAATTCTAGTTATCATGATTCTGATTGTAAACTGGTATCTTCAATGCCTGTACTGCTCTGGAGTTAGACATATGTAAACCAGCTCTTTAACTGGTATGCTCTGTAAGAGGCTTAAAAGGATCAGTGATCAGTTAAAGATAAGGATCTTGGTGCTGAGTGTGCACATTCATGATGGCTAAATGGATAAAGGGATTGGTGGCTATTTGTCCCTTATTTACTCCCAGGGCAAGAGTATCTGAGAGCTACTGTGTGTGGTAGAACATTTTGCTGAAATTAATCATGAAGTAGAGCACTTTCTATGGCACTCTATAGAAAGAAGTGTTTTAATCCCCAAACCACTGCTTTAATCCTCAACTTTATTGTAATCAACTCTGCTGCATTCCATGAGCTCTCATCCACTGAAGTGTGCATTCCTTTTGAGCTGGGTCTCACAAGTGATTATGACAGGGAATGTTTTATCTTCTAAATCAGGGTTTCTTAACTCATGGGTTGGGACCCAAAATTGTTTCAAGGGTCACATAGGAGTGCCTGTCCGACAGGGCTGGCTGGGCTCGCCTCCCTGATCCAGTCACTGCAACCTCTGGGGTCCCAGCACCACTCAGGTTTGGCCCAGCTGTCAGGATGACGGGAGCCTAGGTAAGCCATATCTGAGTGAGTGGCACGGCAACCCCATGAATCAGGTCATTACTCTACTCAAACAAATTTAGTCCAGTCAGAGGGGTGGGGTCAAACTTGAGCAACACTGCCATCCCAGAGGTTGCAATGCTCAGAACCGAGAGCCAAGCCCAGCCAGCCCCACAGCACAGGAGCTGCAGAAGCCACCAGGCAGGACCCAACCCCACTGGGGGGCAAACAAAACCATCTCAGTGCCTCCACCCCCAGACTATTTAGTGGGTGGCGACAACCCATAAATATTTACAAATGGGTCCTGAGCCCAAAAAGGTTGAGAACCACTCTTCTAAATCATCAAACTCTCTGTGATAAACTTATTTCTTTTAAACCTTCCTCATCCCATCCTGGCCCTCCTTTGATTGAGCTTTCAGTCCTACATAACTACCTGCTCTACTGGCTAATAAATTACAGGTAAAGTCCAAATTCACAACTGAAAAGTGAAAGACGGACACACACACACACACACACACACACACACACATTTTATAATCATTAAATAACCAGAAACTGGTTCTACTCAGAGCTCCACAAATATTTGTCCTTGCTTGATTCCCAGCTAAACTGTTATAGAATCATAGAATTGGAAGGGACCTCAGGAGGTCATCTAGTCCAACCCCCTGATCAAAGCAGGATGAACCAGGACTAACCTCAGCTAAATAATCCCAGTCAGGGCTTTGTCAAGCCTCAGCTTAAAAACCTCCAAAGATGGAGATTCCACCACCTCCCTAGGTAACCCATTCCAGTGCTTCACCACCCTCCTAGTGAAAAACTTTTTCCCTAATGTCCAACCTAGACCTCCCCCACTGCAACTTGAGATCGTTGCTCCTTGTTCTGTCATCTGCCACCACCGAGAACAGCCTAGCTCCATCCTCCCTGGAACCCCCTTTCAGGTAGTTAAAGGCTGCTATCAAATCCTCCCTCATTCTTCTCTTCTGCAGACTAAACAAGCCTAGTTCCTGCAGCCTCTCCTCATAAGTCTTGTGCTCCAGTCCCCTAATCATTTTTGTTGCCCTCCGCTGGACTCTCTCCAACTTCTCCACATCCTTTTTGTAGTGGGGGGCCCAAAACTGGACACAATACTTCAAATGTTACAAGCTGAGTTCTGACATTCAGAACTATTTCACTCCAAATCAGAATAAATTATATTGTGGTAGACACTCTTCTGTGTCCTCATTTCAGACAAGCATCCATATTCCAGAAAGCACTTAAACCATTCTTAAATCTCCTGTACTTTAATGGGGATTTAAACACATTCTCTAATCTAACCCTGTTCAGGAAAGCATTTAAGCACATGCTTAAGTGTTTTCTTGAACTGGGACAGAAGAGAATTAGAGTTGCATTTGATAACATGATCTGAACATGAGGCAAATTTCCACAAAACAACTTTTATACAGTTCTGTAGATGCAAGCTCTGCAATTATCACTGCATTGCCAAATCTAAGGAGCGGTCCATTCATTTTAATGCAATGGCAGGCTATTATATGTGTATCTAAAGCAATGCAATAGCATACCATAATGGTGCATCTTTAAATCTTCCCTTTTTTCAGCTGAGACAACATTTAATGACTGCTTCTAGCACAGATTTTAGAGCACTAAGCCATTGATCCTTCTCATCTGAAATTTACATTTAGATAAGCAATTTTTATCTGTATACCAGTTTCTCCTTATTACAGAACATAAGTTCTTCCTCAAAATAACTTGCTATTTTTGTATCATCACTCAGCCACACACTTCCACAAAGCTGCAAGTGTTACTTCAGATAAACTTAGTGGGTTTTTGGCTAGTTTCCATATTACTTTATACCAACTTTACTTACAAGAAGAAGATACCTAATGAGGCTTGTTTCTTGTACACCCTCCATCACTACTTGAACTACGAAAGAATCAAGAACTGATTTGTTTGTCAGTCCTCAGAAGACCTTATGAAAAATGTGAGGTTTATGTGCATTTCCCCCTTAATGGAAATTCTTGGGTGAAAACAAGTCCAACATCAAAACCACTCATCTGGCTACCTTTTATTGCAATGCAGAATATTTTCTCGACATAGGATGGTAGTGTTCCAGATAACAATATTATCCTGCCCCAAGAAGGGATTTAAAAGAGTGCCAAGAGTTAGACCTCCTAACAAAAGTGTAAAGTTCTCAAAAATATTTTTCTAAATCTATGTTCCCCAGTTGATTTTTTCAGTCATGAATTTAATCAGAGCAACTTGAATGATTTAAAAATACTTCAAATTGAATTCAGTGACTGACTGTGTAACATTTGAACACCAAGAAGTCAGCCATTGCTACTTTAACAAACATACACCTTCTTCAAGGTTTAGGATCCACATAAATGCTAAACAGAAACCCTCACCATTAGTGAAACATTTTATTTACTCATTCACAAGTATCATGGTGTGTCATATGACTGTGGCAATGCCAAAAAGAACACCAAGGTATGTGCTGAGCTCCACAAATCTCACAAACATTTGCAGCTCTACAGCATTTCTACTTGTCTGATACTAATTTTTTTTTTACTTAAGTATGTCCTACGCATCTCATAGAAGCATTAGTAACTATACAGTTCCACTATTCTTTACAGGAGACACTAACTTGTCTTTTGTTCAGGTCCTCAGCATGAGTCTGTTTTGATAAAAATGGTCTGCATTGTGAAAATCTCATTGAAATAAAGAGAAGTTGTGAACACATACTGACAGATATACTGTATATTGCCACTTACAACGATCATGATGGATTTAGATGTGTACTGACATAGAAATACATGGAAATAGAAATTATCTACAAGTACCATATCATAGAGTCATATTTTTCTTCTTTTCTATTCTGAAATATTCTAAAAAGAAAATACAAGCATATTCAAACATTTCTTACCAACTATATACTTTATTTACATAGTTACTTTGGACCAGATCGTGCAATCCTTACATAGAGTAATACATAGTCATACAAAAAACCTTATTAGTTTGAAGGTACCATTCACACAAATTCTATGCACGTGAGTAAAGATTGCAGAATCAAACCTTTATTATGTAGGCCTACAAATAGTTTAAGGGCTAAAAATATCTAGTAATCACTTGAAGAATTTTGACTCCAGTAATTTACTGAAAATACAGTGTAACTCTGATTTTACACTGTTATGCATACAGGTTCTGCTGAGCAAGCTGGCCATGTGGAAGATGGATGTCTTTCTTTCTCTGTAGCTCTGCTGCTATGAAGAGCAGTAAGACCCACATGAACAGGGTTTGAGGAGTGTGCCTTGGAGACAGCACCAACCTTTGATTAACCAAGAGTTTTCATTAACCAGAGTTCAGTAAATCCGGATTAAACTGTGCAAAACTGAACTGCTTTTCAGAAGTGCTGGGCACCTGCAGCTCCGATTAAATGTAATGAAGTTTTGGTCATTCAGCAGTTCTGAAAATCAACCCCTGTATGCCTTAAAAATTGCTGTTCAGGGCAGGGGTTGTCTCATACTAGATGTTTGTTCAGCACATTTAGTGCAATGGACCCCAATCCTTATGGCAGCCTATGAACACCACTATAGCACACATAAATAACAACACTGTGCAAACTGGAAAAAAACAAACTTTCTTGTAACTTTCACTTTCACCTGGTTTATTATGGAACTTTATTTTTATTTCTACCGCTAACTTTACCAACAGTTCTCTCTATTTACAAAAAATAATCTTTCTTCTGGACCAAATTCTGTCCTAAATTACATATAATTTAAATATTACTGCCCAGGTATAAGCAGAACCGGACTCTGTCTCTCTGATTTTAGTACCAGGATTAAATGAATCTACATGCTTAACAAAGAGGATGGGGAGAGTCTCTTCCTCAGAGAAGAATAAAAGAGAATAAAAAAGGTAAATGCCTAAATTTAAGGTACAAGCTATTTCTTTAACTATCAAGTATGGAACTCTACTTTTTCAAAAACATTCCCACTTCTTAATACCAACTAGTTCTTATTACTAATATCTTACCAAGTTCTTATTACCAAGTAGATGCTCTTATAGTATTTTCTGTATTCCCTTATGATTCCCTCTAAGAGCTCTTCCTTTTACACTGACTGCCCTGTGAGCCTAGCAGAGAAAAATCCAGGGATCTGTAATTCATTAGCACCTGCAAGATTTAGTGCACACTGTGATGAACATGAGCTACACAGACGTCAGTAATCTGCCTCGAGAGACCGTCCCACATCTCCCTAAAAGTTCTGGAGGGTACAAACAGTTAACGATTGGATTATTTACACCCTACTGTTTGCAGGTATTAGCACCACAAATACAATTTAGTGCCAAAGCAAAGCTACTGAGCTGGAGGTGCAGTTTTAGCAACCTGCTCATCTGAATCTCTGTAGCACTAGATCTCAAATCAGTGCTGGTTGTTATTTAATTAGCTAAATCATATTCTATCTCTAACCGGTCAAATTCTACTCTGGAGTTCTGTGGGCCTGACCCAAAGCACACTGAAACCAACAGAAAGAATCCCCCTGCAGTCTAGGCACCATTAAATCTCACCAGCAGCATCTTGCTCCTCTGAAACATAGTTTCTCAACCTGTGGTAGGCATATCCTTGGGGGTACATGAGACAAAGGCAGGGAGTACTCGGGGGGAAAAAGAGAGAAGGGGAGGTGGGCAGCCACGGCCGACTTCTGGGGAAGTCTGGCAGCAGCAGCCCGCTTCCCACCCAGTCCCAGCTCCTAGCTGGGAGATGTGCAGCAGCCCCTGGCTCTGGGGAAGGTGGGCAGCAGCCCCCCCCCCCCACTTCCCGCCCAATCACAGCTCCCAGCTGGGAAGCGGGCAGCAGGCAACACATTCCCGGGAAGCCGGGCTTTAGCTGCCCGCTTCCTGCCCACCCACAGCTCCCAGCGGGGAGGCAGGCAGAAGGCACCAGTTTCTGGGGGAGGCAGGCAACAGCCGCCCGCGTCCCGCCGGGTCCCAGCTTGGAGGCAGCCGCTGTTTTTTTGGGAAGGCGCGCAGCAACCGCCCGCTTCCCGCCAGGTCACAGCTCCCAGCGGGGAGGCGGGCGGTAGCCACCAGCTTCTGGGGGAGGCAGGCAGCATCCCCCCTGCTCCCTGCTGGGTCCCAGCTCCCAGCTGGGAGGAGGGCAGCAGCTGCCACAATCCTGGGAAGCTGGGCTGCAGCTGCCTGCTTCCTGGCCGGTCCCAGCTGGGAGGCAGGCGGCAGCCGCCGGCTTTTGGGGGAGGCGGGTGGCAGCCACCCCCTTCCTGCCAGGTCCCAGCTCTGAGCTGGGAGGTGGGCAGCAGCCCTCCAATTCCCACCTGGTTACAGCTCCCAGCTAGGAGGCAGGCGGCAGCTGCTAGCTTCTGGGGGAGGTGGGCAGCAGCCCTCCGCTTCCTGCTGGGTCCCAGCTTCCAGGTGGGAGCCTGGTGGCAGCCTCCTGTGTCTTATGAGCTGGGCTCGCAGCTGGGTGGCAGCCACCCGCACCCCAGCTCCAATCCGAAGGACAGCCTCCAGCACCCCGGTTTGAAGATGGGAAGCAGCCGCCTGCCCACATCCCTGGGTCCCAACCGGTGCAGAAGCCTCCTCTGTCCCAGCTCGGATTGGGTGGCAGTTGCCACCTCCTGGGCTGGCAGCCAGGCAGCAGCCACCTGCAGCCCTCCTTCCTGGCTCAAAGTCCAGTGCCCAGAAAACTTGTCAATTTCACTGCTTTATGACAGCCCCAGATTTGACCAGTTGCCTCTTTTCCTCTCTCTCTCGCTCTCCTCCCGTCTCTCTCTCACCCTTTCCTCTTCTCAAATCTATAGCAAAAAATTTGTCACAGCACTTTATATTCCCCAGCACTGGCATGCCGCTCAAAGCCTCGTAGCTTTGGCCAACATCAGCTCTAGCCCAGGTACATACTTGAGTTGTGCACCCCTGGTGTAAAGGTGGTAACCCTACCCACACTAGATCTGACATCTGTCTAATCACGGCCTTATATACTCAGCCCTTCTTCCAACATATGGCTCACATTAGTTTGTAAATATAAAATCCCGTGGGAAATTTATTGTTGGGGTACTTACTAAAATTTTCAGACGTTAGGGGGTAGTTGCTCCTTAAAAGGTTGAGAAACACTGTTCTGAAACACTGGCTAAAGAAAAAGGATCTCTGAAAGATCTTTTAAAGAAATTATTTTGGTTCTGAACCATCTAGATGCTAAAACTCCTGTTTCTTCAGTAGAGGAGAAAATGGGGTCAAGTTCTGGGATGCTGACAGCCTTGTATTCAAGAGTTTCCAGAAATTAGCAGAAACTAGGCCACAGAGAATCTGAAAAACAAAGAACTTTAAAGAAACAAACGTGCAAGATTACTTAGGAAAAATAACTATTTGCTAATTAAAACTGGAAGCATCGAGGACCAAGTCAAGGTTCAAGAGAACCATATCCTGGGAATTCTACATGTTGTTGATCTTGAGCCCATCCATAGAAAACTCCATTCCAGCTCCCAAAATTGTATATTCTGCTGTGGAGAGGAGTTATAAGATCCCTGCACTCAAAAACAAAACAAGAGAACAATAGAAGCAGCATTATTATTGCTACCTTGTCTGACACATGCAATGGGGAACAAATTCTGGAAGCGTCTTAACCCATAGGAATAGCCATTTATGAAGTCCAAGATATCGTCCTTCCCTGACTCGAGGACTATCACAGAAGCATATCAGAATGAGTTTGCTCCTCTTAATGGGCATGTGAACATCCAAAAGTGCAAACAGCTCTATTATTCCTTGAAAAATTCTGAATTATCTACAAAGAAAAATTCTTAGAGACAGATTCTCAGCTCTCGTAAATCAGCATAGCTCTGTTGAAGACAATGTTGTTATGCCGATTCATACCAGCTAATAATCTAACTCCATCTTCAGGGACATTAATTTCACTAAAGCCCTACTGGAAGAGATTCTGAAAACCAGTCAATCCTGATTCTTGGATTTCTCAGAAGCGGAGGATTACTAATATTTTGATGTTTGAATCATTGTTCAATGTAAGTAAGATGTGTGTCCAAATTCCCGTTACCATGCTCCTTATCCCACTGAACTTGAATGCCTTTCTTGGAATGCCTTTGATTTTATAATTGTATTCAGGTGGCACTATGCAAAGTGAAAGCCATTAGGGCAACTTTCATGGATCCTAACAACATATCAGGTTTCATCAGAGGTAGTTTAACACTTGACACACTGTGCTATAAAAATAAAACACCTCTTTTTGGACAAGAATCTTTATTATATTAGCTAATTAAATATGTATGTGATCTAAGGATATGACCTAGGCTTATCCTTTGCCATTGTATGTGTAATCCCATTTTTAAAAATCTGAATATGACAAATTACACTGTTTCACATATAAATTAACAAAAACTATTTAAGAAAATAAAGACTACCCCCTCAAAGGAATCTTGATCAACAATCCTGCATTTGTAGTATGACACTGCAAGTTTAAATGATTAAATCATACTATTGTAAGCATTTCTAGAGGCATCTGACTGCAAATCTGTATATAAAAAGCATAATACGTACGAACATTTAATTTAATAAAATGGGTCATATTTCTGTATATTCATTCAAGTTCAAGGATATTGCTGAATTCTTTTTACATTTAAGGACACCATGGAAATGGGCAACAGATAACTACTTTTAGTAACAATATTATAGTTCATTTATCAGACACGTAACTTTTACCAATCTTGCAGCCCAGTTTGCTTCTGCACTAAAAGTAAACTAGTTTCAAAAATGATTTCAGTGTTATGTGCTAGTTATGAAGTAGGATAGAAAATAGAAACAGAGAGGAGGGGACAATACCACATACTATACAGCATATCAAAGGGTTCTGAACAGGGAATACTGTTGCACTCCTAAAATCTTACTGTCGTTGAAAACATTATGTGTTTTTTTAAACTAGCAGGTAAACCCAAAGATTAGTCAACTATGAAAAATTTACAGAGGGGTAGTCATGTTAGTCTGTATACAGCAAAAACAACAAGAGTCCTGTAGCACCTTAAAGACTAACAAATTTCTGTGGGCATAAGCTTTCATGGGCTGCAACCCACTTCGTCAGATGAATGAAGTGGAAACCACGGATAGGAGGTATACATATACATTAAAGGGTGGGAAACATAACAATGGGGAGGGCAAGTGCTAACAAACTAAAAGAAATTATGAAAAATTATGAAAAATTAGCTATTTATAATATCATCAATATTGACTCTATTCTGGAAAATTTGGAAGTCATCCAGTTTGAAATGCAAGGAAATATGTATAATTGTATATAGGGTAGAATTTAAATTTTAATGGAAAAGATTAATATTTAAGGCCCAGTCCCACCATTTTATGGAAAAGTCCACAGGAGAGGAAAAAAATCTCACTAGCAGTTGTATGTAATAAACCGTGCAAGATATTCAGCACAGTACAGGATTTGGAATTTATATGTAAAAGGTGAACCTATTCATTTTACTTGTATATTTGCACATCACATATTAGAATAGCTTGTCTAATTTCTGGAAAGTTAAACTATTTTAACAAGATTGCTACAGTGATCTTATTGTTACACAGTATCAGATCAATACTATTAACTGTGTTACTACTCTCTGGGATTTAAAATAAAAAAATCCCCATTTCTTATCAATGAAGATGAAATAAAATAGTGAAGCAAAATCCAGAATTTGAAACTGGGATTAGAAATATTAGTAAATTCTTGGAAATTAATAAGTAATCTTATCTCTCTGAGCACCCAGGGACTTGCTGAATGCATGCATAAGAAGCATTTGCATTTCTTTCACCTCTAAATTGTTAACATTTCCACCAGATTAGAAACCCTGAACAGGAATTGAAAGATATGGAAACTCAATTCCTATGAAGCTATTTCCAACAAAATCATTTTAATTTATTCAGGATAGAAATGCAAATAAATCTTTTGAACACATACCAAGCACAGAAGATTGCCATGAGACTTAAGTATAATTATTCTGACATGAGGGGAGAAAATTGAGAAAAGTATTAGCATGGCAGCTTAGAAAAGAGACAGTCAAAGCATGCAGTTCATCAGATAAGCATTGACACAGGTCACATTGTCACCAAACCAAGGAGTACCAGCAATAGTTTTCAAACTACTATCAGAGATCCTAGAGGAAACAATAGAAGCCTTTAACACAGAAGCTTGACATGTAGGGTAGTAAAAAAATAACAATTTGATGTTTTTAATGCAGACAAGGTGACAGTAGGCAGCATGTCTTATTGTTACTTGATGCTGACCAGGTCTGGGGCTTGGTTGAACAGCCTTTTCTTCTTTTTTTAAAAAAATGGGCTTTTTTCATGTAAATTTGGGAGGCAGTTTTATCAGATGGATTAAGCACTTTACTTCCACCTGGGAGGAACTGTGATAACAAAGATTATCTATTCAAATATTTTGACCTTTATCTACAGCGTATTTTCAGAGATAGAGGTAAAACTGCAGCACAGTACATTGTGGACAAAAAAAAACAATCACTAACCTTTCGTAACTGTTGTTCTTCGAGATGTGTTGCTCATGTCCATTCCAAGTAGGTGTGTGCGTGCCGTTTGCACAGTCACTGGAAGGTTCTTCCCCTAGTGGTATCCATCAAGTCGACTCTAGTTCCCCCCAGATGTCACACCTTCATGGTGCTATATATAGGGCCTTGCTGACACCCCCTCCCCACCTGGCACCTCTTCAGTTCCTTCTTGCTGGCTGATTCTGACACATGGGTAGGCAGGTGGGTCTTGGAATGGATATGAGCAATACATCTCGAAGAACAACAGTTACAGAAGTTGAAGAAAAAAATGGTTATTATTCGAATGCTTGCTCATATCAATTCCAAGTAGGAGACTCCCATGGAGATCAGTAGTAGGAGGGGTCAGATTGCAGCCTGTGACCCAGGGATGAAACACCGAGATTACAGCCATGTGGACCTGGATTGATGACATGGATAGTTCTTGCTGCTATAAATGTAACAGGTAGTCCAAGTTTAAAGGAATCGACGACTGTGTAGGCAGAATGCCCTTCCATGTCAACCAGACTAAAAATCTCTTCCAGTTAGCTAGGTAAGTGGCCCTGGTGGATGGTTTCCTGCTGCCAAAGGAGAACCTCTCTAACTGGCTCCAAGCATGCTAGTTCCAGGGGATTTCGCCATGAAGCTTCCATGCAGTGAGGTGGAGAGACTTGAGATTGGGATGTTGTAGGCAGCCATGGTCCTGGGTGATCAGGTCTGGAATCAGAGGCAGACTAATCAGAGCTTTTACTGACAAGTTGGAGAGTTTGGTGTACAACTGCTGATGCAGCCAAGCTGGAGCTATCAGAATCAAGGAGTCGTCTTCCTTCCTGACCTTCAACAGTACCTTGTGAACAAGTGGAATAGGCAGGATCGCATAGAACAGATGACCTGATTATAGGATGAGGAATGCATTCAACAACTGACTCCAGGCTGCGATTCAGGAAGGAGTAGAACTCCAGGCATTTCCTGTTGCATTTTGTTGCAAACAAGTCTATGTGGGAAACTCCCCAACACTGGAAGATGCTGTTCACAATGTCGAGGTGAATGGACCACTCATGGCTGGAGAAAGACTTGCTGAGGTGGTCTGCCAACTCGTTCTGAGATCCTGGAAGGTAAGATGCCTCAAGGTGTATCGAACAGGCTATGCAAATGTCCCACAGCTTGAGCACAGGGGAGAGGAGCATGCTCCACCCTATCTGTTGATATAGAACATCGCTGTTCTATTGTCTGTTAAGACCGATACTTTTGCCTTCCAGGTGGGCTTGGGATGTTTGATAGGCCAGGCATACTGCTTTCAGCTCTCCAACACTGATGTGCAGCGAGAGCTCCACTTGGAACCAGAGACCTTGAGGTTCTGAGCCTTTCCAGATGGGCCCTCCACCCCATCGTTGATGCGTCTGTGACTAGAGACAACAAGAGGCAAAGTTTGGAGAAGGAGACCCCTGCACCGACATTCTGCCAATGGAGCCGCCAGCAAAGAGTTTCGATCACCGCTGGTGGGAGTTAAACTATTCTATCCAAGGAGTCTCAACTTGGGCAGTACGCTGAAGCTAACCACGCCTGCAGGGGCCAGAGCCGGAGTCTTGCGTGCTGAGCAATGTATGTGCATATGGCCATGTGTCCCAGCAGCTTCAGGCAATTCCATGCTGTGGTGGTGGAGTATTGCTTGAGGCCCTCTAATGGAGCACATAGCTCGGAAACGGGATTCTGAGAGAAATGCCCTGGCTTGGCTCAAGTCCAGCACTGCTCTTAAAAATTCTATTCCTTTGAATGGGAATGAGAGTCGGCTTTTGTGTGCTTACTAGCAGACCTAGCTTGTCGAAGGTTGAATGTATCAAGCTCACATCTGCCTCCACTTGCCCTATGGTGCGGTCCTTGATCAGACAGTTGTCGAGGCGCGGATACACTTGAACTTTATTTCCTCAGGAACGCTGTGACAACTGCCATGCATTTGGTAAACACTTGAGGGACCGCTGACAGGCGAAAGGGAACAACGGTGAATTGGTTCTGGAGGTGTTGCACTATGAAGTGGAGGAATCTTCTGTGGCTTGGGATAACAGAGATGTGACAGTACACATCGTTCAAATCAAGGGTGGCATACCAATTGCCTGGATCCAGGGAGGGGATGATGGTGGCCAAAGAGACCATGCGGAACCTCAGCTTCTTCATGAATCTGTTGAGGCCTCATAGGTCCATGATAGGTCTGAGACCACCTTTGGCTTTCGGTATTAGGAAATGCTGGGAGTAGAGGCCCATGCCTCTTAGCTCCCGAGGAACTTCCTCCACTGCTCCTAATTTTAGGAGCAACTGTACCTCTTGAATTAGAAGTTGCTTGTGAGAGGTGTTCTTGAAGAGGGCCAGGGAGGATGGAGGAAGAAAAGGAAGAAGGGAGACAACTGAACTGAAGGGAATAGCCCACTTCTATCATGTGTAGCACCCAGAGATCTGAGGTACTCTGGGCCCATGCATAACAGAAGTGAGATAACTGGTCTGAAAAACACAGGGGTGAAGGACCTGGGTTTTGAATTGGTGCACTACACTTGGGAACACCCTCAAAGGTTCTGTTTCGGGTCTGAGGTTCGGTCTCACAGGACCAGGACTAGCAAGTGGTGGAGGAGGCCTTCTCCTGTAATTCCTGCTCCGATTCCTGCCTCTGCTGTTGGTAAAAAATGAGGTATGGGCTGTGGCTTGAAATGTTTCATTTGTGGCGCGGGAGTATGGAGCCCCAGGGACTTTAGGATGGCTCTCGAATCCTTGAGGCTATGGAGTTTCGAGTCAATTTGCTCTGAGAACAGAGCCGGTCCCTGAAAGGGGAGGTCCTGGATAGTCTGTTGGACCTTGTATGGCAGGCCCGATGCCTGCAGCCAGGAACTGCGTCTCATGGTCACGGCCGATGACATGGTCCTGGCTACAGAGTCAGATACATCAGAAGCCAATTGTAGAGAGGCCTTTGCTACCATTTTCCCCTCTTCTACTGGCACTAAAAAATCCGTCCTGGAGTCTGATGGCATCAGTTCAGTGAACTTAGACATGGACCCCCATCAGTTAAAGCTATATCTGCTAAGTACTGCCTGTTGATCGTCAATATGACACTGGAGCCCCCCAGAAGACTACACTTTCTTACCAAAACGGTCCAGCTTCTTTGCATCCTTTGCTTTAAGAGAAGGTCCTGCTGGCTTTGCCTCTCATGCTCATTCGCAGCAGACACTTTTATTGAGCCCAGTGGGGGATGGGTATTCAGGTACTCATACCATTTGGAAGGAACAAAGTATTTTCATTCCATCCTCTGCTGTGGAGGGCAAAGAGGCTGAAGTTTGCCAAGAGTTTTTGTCATTTCTTGAATGGTTTTAATTAGCGGCAAGGCAATCCTTGATGCCCAGCCAGAGCCAGAATGTCCACCATGGGGTCCGTGCTCTCTGACACCCCTTCTATCTGGAGCGTTAGGTACGTGCCATCCTTTGCAGGAGCTCCTGATTTGCTCTGCTGTCATCCAAGGCCAGCACTGCAGAGGTCCCTGCCATGGCTTCATCTGGGGATGAAGATGATGATGCCCTAGCTGGTACGGGAGCTTGTTCTTGGCTATCTGCCCTGAGGGGATCACGTGGTGCCGATGCCTCAGGGTTGGTGGCAGGTTCAGTGCTGTGCACCATGCCGCAAGACTGCTCTTGTATCAATGACGGTGGTGGAGGCTCTCTCCTACCAGAGGCCACTGACAGAGACCTCCTAGAGTAGGATCCCTGGGCCTGGTGAAAAGCCCATAAGGTCCAAAAAAGCCATTGGGTTGGCACTTGCCACTGTCCTGGCCAGGGCATGGGGAAATTTTGAGCCGTATCGGTCCCTGGGTGCAGTCTCTGTGTCCGGCATCTGCTCCTCCTCGAAGCGCAAGATTCTGCTTTGGATTTGAAGGTTCTCTCCATGGTGACCTGGGCAGTGCAGTGCCAGATGGTGCCAGGGAGTAGTGCCAAGGGGAAGGCAACCTGCATGGTATCATTGCAGGTTTGCCTCTGGATGGTTCTTTATGCTGCCGATGTGGGGTCCAGTGCCCACTCTTACCCCCAGAGGGAGACAGCAGTGCCATAAGTCCTATCAGCTAACTTGCTGCCTTGAAAGTTTCTGGCATAGATGAAATCTTCAAAGTCTGCCCTTGGCTCTCTCTAGAAGGGGAGTCAAGGATGCCGTAGAAAACGGTACGGCACCTGAGTTGCCCAGCACAGGTCGCACTCTGTTCAAGCCTTTACATGCTGGTTGTTTTGGCGTAGATGAGCACTCTGTGTCTTCCTCTGTTTTTTGCGTGACACCGGAGATTGAGATTGGTGCCTTGCTTCTTGCGAGGAGCCTCTTGGTGCCAGGGAGCCTGGCCATTGCTGAGACATTGAATCTCTTCTCGGTGCCGTAAACTTTGCCATAGACTATGGTATGCTCTGCACTGAAGCAGATGTGCTCGGTGCTGGTTCAGTCAGGCTCGGCTCAGAGTGTTAGTGGAGGGCTACCTCCATCACAAGGAATGTTAGTCTTTGGTCCCTTTCTTTTTTTGTTCTGGGGTGGAATCCCCTGCAAATTTTACAATGATCCCTCTGATGGGATTTCCCCACACACTTCAAATAAGTCGTGTGGGGATCGCTTTTAGACATGGACTTGTTGCATGCCCCACACAGTTTGAACCCGTAGGACCGATGCATGCCCTGGGCCCACAGGAGGTGACCCCAGTAATTGGTGTCCTAAGTATTCTAAATACAAACTATACACTACTTTACACTAATACTAACTGTTATAACTATGAAAGAGGTGAAAGAGAAGAGTCCACTCGGGAAGTGCTTGCTGAAGCATGAGAAAGAACCAATGTTTCAGTGACCCACACAAGCAGTAAGAAGGAACAGAAGAGGTGGGGGGTTGGCAGGGCTCTATATACACGGTACCATGAAGGCGCAACTCCAGGAGGCACCAGAACTGACTCAACGGATACCACTAGGGGAAAAAACTTCCAGCAACCATGCAGGCAGCGCACGCACACCTACTTGGAATTGACATGAGCAAGCACTCAAAGAATGTTCATGCCAACCATCAAAAGGACCAGTGAAGATCAGTTGAGTTTCAACTGGAATATACCTACAGAAGATTTAAACACCTAATATGTCAAGGAAGAAGCAGAAAAAGCTCACCCTTTCCTCTTCTGAATCTATCAGCACAATAGTCTTCAGTCATTACGATAAAAAGATCCCAAAAGTAATAAAGGAAATAGAGTATTTCCCATCAAAATGACATAGCTCTGTCCTAGGAATTCCACACCTTACCATTAACAAGGTGTATGGAGGAAATAAGTTCCAAATTACCTAAAAGTATATTCAAAAGTATATTTGAAAGCCTCATCAGACTTTGATTCAAATTACTTGGTGAGAAATTTGCCCATATAATGCAGCATTAGGTATTCTGGATACTAATTACTACCTATTTGCTTGATTTAATTTATACTAAAATTGCTTTTTTTATTAAACTTTAATCTGATCTTTTGTCTAGTTTCTGTATGTCCAATTCAATATAGCAGGGAAACCATAAGAGTGTAGTAGCCCTCATCACTTCTAACATCAAGAGGTAAGAATAAAAATTACAGGAAGCCACTTTATAATACTAGCGGTCACTTTTAAGGCCTTGTAGAGGTCCAGAAAAATAAATCCTGTGGCTATCTATCCATGTACATAGATATTAAACAAAAGGTAATTCTATGGACATCTCTTATTATAAATAATATAAAATGTTAATAATTCACTAGAAAAGGGACAGACACCATCAGTTTATTTCATAAATCATCAAAAACCAGGAGATGATGATGACACTGTACATCTACCAACATTGGCCTAATTCAATGCAGAGAGCTAGAGGCGAAAAGATACCATATTCCAGTATTACCAATCTTCTAAATCTGAAATCCTAGTGATGTTTAATGAGAAATACAACATTGGGCTTTACATGAAAATGGACCTTTGAAAGCCCTAAATCCATCAGATTATAGTGAAAAAATAGAAAATTATAAATTTACACCACACTATTCCATTTGCTCAGTTATTATCCTTGTCTAAATTTAAGGGCTGGAAGCAGACCTGTGTGAAAATTATTGATAATGACATCTGGTAAATCTGCAAGAGGAAGAATTTAAATAACTGTGAAATATATGAGTGTAGTTGATGTTTAGCAAGGGCCAAGTGTTTTTAAAAAAAAAAAAAAAAGTGAAGCTGTTCTCAGACTTGGGGTTACAACTCCAGGACGGGTTATGAAACTGTTTTCTGGTGGATAGGGCTGCTGCAAAAATGTTCTAACTCGAAATGATCTGCAATAGATACACTCCTAAACCACCAGTTGCAAAGATAAACTTCCAAAGTGAACTGGGATAGTTGGATGTACAGAATTGGGGAATGTGCAAAACATTTTCAACAAAAAAGTATGTAATGCCATTTGGGCAAAGGCTTCTGTATGGGGGTGGAAAGGAGATGTACTGCAACTCCAGAAGCCTCAGGCACAGTTACTTTTAGGGCTGCTCCATGTGCACAGGGACGATGAAAATTTCTCCCCCCCCCCCCCCCCCCGGTATGCTGGGCTCACACTGTAGGCCACTGTGGAGGGAACATGGGACCATGGGACCATGACCTCACCTCCTCCTAGCCTCCTTTCTGGTTAAATTTGGAACAAGAGAAGAAACAGCAAAGACTGAGGAGTCCCTTTCTGTGTGATCACAATCTGCCCCATAATTCATACTCTTCCCCATATATATTTTAAATAAGATACCAACATTAAACGCATAGGGCCAGTTCTGCACACAATTACAATGCTGTCATTTCAGAGTAATTCCATGGGCTGTAATGGAGTTTCTCTGCATTTCCAGAGTTGTAAGTGAATGCTGAATTTGGTTCCCTGCATGTATACTTACTTAAGCCATAAATGAGCCTAAAATATCTAGCATTTTATGTATTATGCCACTTTTAGAAATCTTGACTGACATATTGCAAATTATTCTGGGACAACACCACAAAGATTCTGGGAAATGGGATCATGGGAGAAAATCCTGGTTTTTAGGAGCACAAATATTTAGTATTTCTGCTGTCATGTTTACAGTCTTCAGAATTTGCCCCCAAATTTGATATTTTTAGAAGTGGGACATCTTAATTAAAACTAATTAGATTTTTAGAAAGAGAGCAGAGTTTATTTGTACTAAACAGGAGACAAAGATGCACTTCTAGTATAATAATAAAAGTAATTTCATTCTACCCATTTCATTTTTCTTTTTCTGTTTATCACTTGAAGGAGGATTTCCTGCTCAGTCTAAAATCAGTTAAAATATTCAATATGCAGAAGAGCCTGGACACTTATTTTTAGGTGGGAAATATAGAAATCTGTGTTTCTCTTGAAAACTCTAAATTTAGCTGTAAAGAAAGAGGTAGTGCAAGTGTGAAATCTGTGGTCATTGTGGAACTTCCACAGCTTTTAACTTCTTTTCTTATCTATATAAGGACTTAAACTAGCTTCAGACATGTACAATAGAGAAATACTTCAGTTCCATTTATAAAGTTGGGCACATTGTAAAATACTCTAAGCTGACCTGCTACCTGCAGGAACCTCCAGAAGATATTGGTCATAATAGTTACTAAGACTTTGCGTGGCAAAAATGTACCCAGAGATAAGGCGAAGATGTGCCAGCAATTGGGAGGGGGTCTGAGCTAAGGGGTAGTGCTCGATTCTGAGCACTCCTGCGAGGTACTGGACGCCCTCAACTCCAGTGCGATCAAGCCCATATGGTCTTAAAAGCCTGATGTTGCACTGGTTTAGTTAAATCAGTGCAACTTTGTGTGTGGACATTCTTACATCAATTTAAAGAGGTCTTAAAGCGGTTTGGCATGCTGCTGTTTAATAATAGGATCAGAGTCACAATTCCTTCCCTGTTCGTAGATGCCTGAATTCCAAGGCCAGAAGGGATCATTGGGTTCTTACCATCTGACCTTAGAACTTTCCCAAAATAATTCCTACAGCATCTTTTAGAAAAAAATTCCAATCTTGATTTTAAAATTGCCAGTGATGGGGAATCCATCAGGACTCTTGGTAAATTGTTCAAATGGTTAATTACCCTCACTGTTAAAAACGTAGACCTTATTTCCAGTCTCAATATGGCTAGCTTCAACTTCCAGCCACTGGATAGCGTTATACCTTTCTCTGCAAGACTGAAGTGCCTGTTATCAATTATTTGTTCCCCATGTAGGTACTTACAGTCTATAATCAAGTCACTCCTTAACCTTCTGTTTGTTAAGCTGGAGGCTCAAAGAGCTCAGTCACAATAAGGCACGTTTTCTAATCTTTTAATCATTCTCGTGGCTTCTATGGACCCTCTCTAATTTATCAACACCCTTCCTGAATTGTGGACACCAGCAGTCCAGCAGCAGTCACCACAGTGCCAAATACAGAAGTAAAATAACCTCTCTACTCCTACTCAAGATTCCCATGTTTAAAGTACCCAGAAATTGCATTAGCCCTTTTGGCCACAGTGTCAAACAGAGCTCCTGGTCCACTGATTATCCAGCACAACTACCAAGTCTTTTTCAGAGTCACTGCTTCCCAGAATAAAGTGCTCATCCTGTAAGTATGGCCTGCATTCTTTGTCCCTAGCTGTATATATTTACAGTGAGCCATATTAAAATACTCATTGTTTGTTTGCACCAAGCTTCCCAAGCAATCCAGATTGCTCTGTACCAGTGACCTGCATTCTTCATTATTTACCATTCTCCCTATTTTGTGCCATCTGCAAACTTTATCAGTGATTATTTTACGTTTTCTTCCAGGTCGTTGATAAAAATGTTAAATAGCACAGGGCTAACAACTGATCCCTACAGGACCCCACCAGAAATACAGCCACTCAATAGTCATTCCTCATTCACAGTTACATTGAGACCTATCAGTTAACCAGATTTTGATCCATTAATATGTGCCATATTAATTTTACATCTTTTTTAGTTTTTTAATCAAAATGTTGTGCACTACCAAGTCAAATGCCTTACAGAAGTCTAAGTATAATTCATTAACACGATTACCTTTATCAACCAAACGTTTCTCTTAAAAAAGATATCAAGTTTGGCAGGATCTATTTTCATAATCCCATGTTGACAGGCTAATATAATTAATGCCACCCTTAATGATTTATTAATCAAGTCCTGTATCAGCCACTCCATTATCTTGCCCAGGATCAATGTCAGACTGACAGGCCTATAAATTACATGAGTCTTCACATTTACCATTTTTAAATATTGGTACAACATTAGCTTTCTTCATTTCTTCTGCAACTTTCCTGGTGTTACAAACCCCATTGAAAAGCAACATTAATGATCAAGCAAGCTCTCCAGCCAGCTCTTTTAAAACTCTTGAATGTAAGTTATCCATACCTGCTGATTCAAATATGTCTCACTTTAGTAACTGCTGTTTAACATCCTTCTGAGATACTAGTGAAATGGAAAGAGAGTTATCACATAATATGACTACATCATCAATTTTTTCCCCAAATACAGAAAAGCAATATTGTCTGTCTTTTCTGCATTATTATTGAGAATTCTACCATTTCCATCTATTAAGGGACCAAGACCATTGTTAGGATTCTTTTTGTTCCTAATAACTTTACAAACTCCTTATTGTCCTTAAGTCTGCTGGCCATAGGTTTCTCCTTATATCCCTTTGCTTTCCTTATTTTTCTATCTCTTTCTTCCATTTGTTATAAATATATTTTATAGCTGTCTTAGTTCTCCTTATTCAGTTATGGGATTGTGTTTTGAGGGGCATTTAGTAAAGTCTTCTTACATAATTCCCATTTATCATTCACATTTTTCTGATTAAGTTCTTCCTCCAAGCTGATTTGGCTCATAACTGTTTTCAGCTTTGTGAAACTTCCCCTTTTAAAACACCAAGTATATATATATATATATATTACTGGACTGGACTTTATTGTGTTTGCACATATAGGTCTGATGCAGTCATGATCAGTTGTACCTAAGCTATCATTAATTTTTAACTCCATGAGCAGTTCCTTTTTATCTGTCAAGATGAAGTCTAACATTGAATTCCTCCATACTGGTTGTATGAAATTGTTTAGTAGAAATTGTTTCCTTATTATCCCCCAGCCTCTGGGGGCAGATAAAGTAACTTGCTGAGTGCAGCCTACTTCCCTACTTGTACTAGCTCAGGTCTGTAGGCCAACCTATCCAGAGCAAAGCCAATACTCTGTCCAAAACCAGCCTCTCTCTGCCCCCTTTCATCCATATGCTTTGGGTTTTATAGAATGCTAGATATTCAACTCCTGCTGTCCCTCCTCCACTTGGACCCATAATGAAGGCAACACGGTCATGCAAGGCTTGTTGGGGGGTCTTACTCTCCCTTACTACCCTATATGTTCATTTAGGGAAGGGGCCACAATCATCCCTTAGTAAATGGACTGGAAACCATTTGTATATCACTGACTAAATATTTAAATAAAAAATCTGGAGCAATCAAACTAATCACAGAGCTGCTCCTACAGCTGGGGTGATCTAAATCCGGAAACTCATCAGTTTAAGACCCCATGTCGTGCAGCTACGTATACATCTACTTAAAAAAATCCCATCTGCTTAGCTTTATCACTGCTCTTGTCAAAAACTAATAATACTCATAGTTTGATTCCCCCCAAGACATCTTTGAACCTGACTACAAGTGTTACTATTTTAAGATCCACTTGTAAATTGAACATGCAATCACTTGCAGGAGATGTCAGATTTGCAAGTTTTTAAATCACTCGTTACAACCGATGATCAAAAAAATAATCAAACAAGTGATTTGAAAGTTATTTTTATGCTTTTATATTGAAATGCTTCCAAAAAGCTTTTGGAAATTTTAAAATTCTGCTTAGCACAGTTAGTACAAAAAAATCACAGGCCCAACTAAGACT
Organism: Emydura macquarii macquarii; assembly: GCF_026122565.2. Taxonomy (NCBI): domain Eukaryota; kingdom Metazoa; phylum Chordata; order Testudines; family Chelidae; genus Emydura; species Emydura macquarii. The sequence goes on from NW_027132559.1 coordinate 22,517,095, forward strand.
GATGAATGTGTTTCTTTCTGCAATTCAAAAAAACCTCACCACTCATGGGCATTGCAGGTGCAAAAGAATTACATGTCAAAGAAAAAATGCCAGTGTTACAAAAAGTGTAGATATGTTTGAACACAAGCCTTTTGTAAAGAATAGTTAATGAATTCAACTATTGTATCACTTTTTATCATACGGCAATTCTTCTGAGCCTCTGAAGCTGTCATTTGAGATAGGTTGGTAGTAGGGATGTAAAAGCCAACACATTTAAATGGTAATCAGCTGTTTAAATGTTTAAACTGGGGGGGGGGAGAGCGGCAGCTGGGCTCTGCTCCCCACCAGTGAGAGCAACTGGGAAGCTCTTGCTTGGGGGAGGTGCTAAACCCAGCACAGCTCCCCCCACTGGCGTGTGCAAAGTGTGGGAAAAAGTTGCAGCTGGGCTTGACTCCCTGCGAGCAAGAGCAGCCCAACTTCCCTGCGCAGCAGGTACATGCTCCGGGGGGCAGGGATACAAGACATGGCAGCAGAGCCCAGCCAAAGCCCAGCTCCACCGCCACAAAGTCCATGACCACCACAAAGTCCCCGGGGTGCAAGAGGAGGAACGTGGTGTGTGTCCTTCCCCCCAGCCCAGGTACAGACCCTCCCGTTCCCAGGGCAGCCATCTGATGGGAACCAGGGACCCCTCCTACACCAGAGACTCACCGTACGCCACTGCCATGAGCAAGAGCTACCCAGCTACAACTCTGCACGCGCAACAGAGGAGCCAGCTGGTGTGAGCATGCTCACTATAAGCCAAGCAGTAACTCTGGGGGGCATATAACCCCCATGTGCCTCCCCCCGCGCCCACACACACACATCGCATCTGATTTCCATCTACTTGTCTAGTAAAACTGTACTTGTGGCACTGTTGCTCTTTTGAGTAAGGGTGCTGGTTGCTGAACACAGAGAGGCACAGAAAACAATTTTAAAGGGGGGAAAAGGAGTATCTAGGTCTTTTCAATGAAATAAAAGGCAACAGCTAAAAATTAATTAAAGCAAATAGGAAAAGTTGGGGCAGAAATTCCATTCCAAACATCAAGAGTAAAAGGAGACTGAACATAAGATTTAAGAAAAACATTAGTGTTGTAACAAAAACTTTAAAAGAAAATGGAAGAAAATGGTGGGAGAAGGGTATGGAAAGCATTTAATTATCAATAACCATTGTTTTCATACACACGAGAATGTGATAATACGTCTGCTCTGTGTAATTTATATCAGTTGTCTATAAAGTAACAGAAGGGTTACTTAATCAATATTTGTTATCAAAGACTGTAGCGAATTTTGCTTTACGTAAGACCCCTCTCTTTGAACCTGGGACATAAAGGGAATCTATGTTCAGATACCATCAGTGTTTACAGATCCTACCACTACGTTTCAAGCACATGCACAGTTAGGCTTTTGCCATGACGGCTCCTGCAATACCCAATTGCTTCTCCCCTGAAATGTGTCTTATTACATTTCTCCTGCTTTAGAAAATAAAAATCTCTTTATTGTAGAACTTATGCTTAGTTTGACCATTCTTGACTCTATAGTATTTCACTTTTTCTTTTCCCATGCTGGGGCCTATCTGATTCACTATATTTGTTAGATGTTTGATTTGGCTTTTGTTTCAATACATTTTACTCACTTCTGATGATGTACACTGCCCTAAGTTCTTTGGCACTTACTTAGTTCTAAGTGTGTGATAAGGCAGGAGAATATTCAAATCTGTATTTGCAAGTCCAATTACAATGAGATTCTCAGATTGTACACAGAGGAATATTTGATATATCATATTAAGATTAGCCACAGAGAAGGACCATGACATCTTTAAACACTTTCAGACAGAGAACTTGCGTAGGTATGGCATCTATTATTTTGAGTTGACCAACAGATGACAATTCTATTTCTTGGCAACTTTAAAATCTGTTTTCATTCCACATTGGAGAGAGCAAGAACCTCTCTCTCCACATTATTTTCATCAGAAAAGTTTTTGGTATGGGTTGAGAGACCACAGATGGGTGGTTCAAATACTAGCCTGTGATGTGGGAGACCCAGATTCAACTCCATAATCTGTTTAATTCATAATGAGATTATCTTCCCAGATTGCTCTACATCATGGGCTTCAACCTCAAACTCCCACATCCTAGGCCAGTACCTACCCACCCAATTACAGAGTCTCTCTCACATTCTGTCTTTCTGTTGACCTGGATCCAGAAACCTTCCCGAAAAAGGTCTTGTGGAAATTGCTACGTCTCTGTGAAACATTTCAGCAAAAATGTTCCAACTAGCTCTACCTATTACATTGGGGGCCTGATCTTGATTAACACTTTTGGGCACTACTCTAATATAAATACGAATAATTATCTTATGCAGGATTCTGATACCCCTACTCATGTTGAATGGTACTTTAATCTTTGTACCTTACTCCCACTTGATTTCAGTGGGACTGCTTGTGGAGTAAGGTATTATTCTAAGTGTGCCAAATTTTGGCCCATTGCAAATAGGGCTTTTCTTGTGAACATAAATAGTACGTTCCTATGAATTTAGCGTTATGAAACCCTCCTTTGACTCATCCATGTGGGGAAATATTACAATAAATTAACATTTTTATTCCCTCTAATTGGTAGTGTCTGTTCTAAACAAATATGTTTATCAAACAGTTTGACTGGCAAAATATATTACTGGAGCTGCAGTTACCCAAATTACATGCTGTCTAAAGCAAAAAGGGCAAAAGCCATCTGGCTCATATAACTTACATTTTCTAGACAGCTTGCAGCTGGTTCTGATTAACCAGCATCTCAAAACTCCCAGAGATCTATTTTTATCTCTGTAAGTTTATTTTTAGGGCTCACACATCCAAGGCACATGGTGTTTACATTAATAAATGAATAACCACCTACAGTTAAGAAAAGATTTGTGCAATTCTTGTGGCACAGTCACTGTTCAAGATGGATAGAAGGCTGAATAAAATAGCTTGTGTCCCAATTAAAAGACCTGCCCACTTCCTGGCTTTTTACAAAAGTGCAAGGAGCGTCTGGAGAATTTGGACACTGAAGAAAGCAAAACATTCAAAAAAAATTGAGTTAGAGAACACTGTGTTAAAGCCTTTTTTCACCCCATGAAGATCTTCTTTCATACGGAGTTCTGCAGTCCAGAACTGATGGAGCACTTAGCCTTCTGACCATTCCCACTCTTGGCCCCAGTCATACTACCATGCAAAGCACTGTGATGGTGGGGGAGTGGGGGGGGGGGGACAGCACTGTCCCTGCACTAAAGATGCTCTCTAGAACCCAGTTTTTGCAGCTGTGCTGCAATAAAGCCATCACAATGATACCCACCTTGGGCTGTCTGTGTCTAAGGCGGTCTTAATCACACCAGCTCTGAATCCCTCATTTAAACTCAGATCTCAGTTGGACCCCTGTATTAGCCTGTAAAGTGTTTTGGGCGTTATATAAATAATTATAATAAAATTATTTTGCTCTCTCTTTCCTTGCCTTCTCTTCAGAAATAAGCCTTGTCCATCCTGCTACAAACCAGCACCTGTCTTCAGGGATCAGAGCTGGCCCACAATCCATTTGCTAGCTGTTGAAACAGTGGTCCGGCCACCCAGTAAAGCTCACTGCCATGTCTTGGAAGAATAGCCACTCTGAGAAGTGCCACAGCATGTAAAAAGAAAGCTGAATATGGCTTCCCACTCCTGCCTGAGAGCATGCTATCAGAACACCTTGATATTGCTATAGCCTTCAATACACTTATAAGTTAACTATTTATAGCTGATTTATTTATAGCACATCTGTGGTAGGGGAGAAATGTAAATCACGAATCAACAATAAGGGTCAACAATCTAGCAACAAAAATCATGCATTTTTTATTACATGTGCAAATAGCAGGGCACTGACTGAGGCATCTCAATAAACACCACAAATCTAGCTTTTTCATTTTCTATGTGAAAAGATGAAGCCATTGAAGTCAATGGGAGTTTACCCAGGGACTTCATTGGGGTCAGAATTTCACTCTTTGTGCAGCTCTTCTAGGACTGTGAGCTACTTGGTTACTCTGATGCCCTCATTGATTTCCTTACTTATGACAATAACTTCTTATGCACTACAGTTAGGATGCAAGGATGCTCTGTAACAACCATTAGGGCAGGCCATCGTTTTAGAACTCTGGACACAATTAAAATCTCTTAATGTTCAGCAATGCCCTATCCATGTTACTGTCCATGAGCCAGTAAATGCACAAGTCTGGTATTTTAACCTTATTTTATTTTGAGATCCAATGTCAAAATGATAAGACACTTCAAGGGTTTATTATACTTCTTGGGTGGATGAAGATCTTCATGCTTTTCAGCATCATCCAACAAATGAAATATTTCCATATGCAAATACATATTGCTTAAGAATACTGACCAGGTTTAGCATTAGAGTACAGGATTTCTAATTAAGGGAGGTGTACTTGATTAGGAAAAAAAATAAGATTATTTTTGTCACATTTTACGATTAAGGAGTCACTTTCTGGAGACAAGTATCAGGCACTGGTGTTTTTGGATTGGGATGATGGTTACTCAGTTTACTAACCAATCTGATTTGTGCTGTATTGCTTGCTTGGACAATGCATGTTAAAATCCATCTGTTTAAAATGTGTTTCACGGGATATGGCAAGAACGTGATCATAACTGCTGCAAGGGTGTGTTTGCTGGCTGCTGTGCTAGCTTTTGCTTGAAAGATTCTCAAAGTCAGCAAGAAAACTGTTTTCCTAAACATGACATACATGTTCTGTATGGAACATCCTGCAAACTACCTAGCAAACATTCAGACTACAATAAAAAACAAAAACAAAATTAAAAACATGCCCCCAAAAAATCCCTCCTCCCTTACATGGATGGCAAATCTGCTTTTAACAACAAAGGAACGGCCATACTGGATCAGACCCAGGATCCCTTTAATCCAGCATCCTGTCTCCAACAGCGGCCAGCACCATATGCTTCATAGGAAGGTGCAAGAAACCCCACAGAACTGGGATAATTTGCTATCCCTCAAAGTCTCATCATAATCTCTAATAAATAGTGATTATCTTAAACCCTCGAACCTGAGGTTTTTATCCCTTCCAACAAGCTCATCATCTTAGTGTACATCTAAATGCAATCACAGTTGATAGACTATATACAGCATACGCAAAAAGAAGAACCTTTATTAAAAAGCTGCTAAAATTGTCTTATCCAACCTAGCCCCTTTGAGCTGCCCCAGCAACAAAAAGAGGCTTGAAGCTAGCCACATCAGGCTACCTGAGAATTCATCCAACTGAGAAACTCCGAGTTGAATAAAGTCAGCATACCCTTCTCCTTTCACGATTCCCACCACAGCATAGGGGACATGCCAGGATGGGTCTGAGCACAGGAGAGAGTCTGGTCTGGGACTTCTCATGACATCAATATCTAAGGGATCTGGGGGCATTTCCTCAGAATATCTTTTTAAAAATATTACTCTCAGTGTTTCAGTACTGCCCATCTCATCTTCCTCTCTCTTTCTTTCATCTATTTCTTTTTCATCTTTCCCTGGACCATGCTCATTGGCCTCATTCCTTTTTTTCCAGTCTTTTTCATTTGTCAGCTCCTATCTTTTTTCTGCCTCATATCTCATCTGAGTTTTCATCCTCTTTCCCCCCCTTGCTTTCTCCCCTCCCTCCCTATATTTCTTTGCTGTTTTTGTCACTGTCTTCCCTCTTAGGCCTGGGCTACAAACAAATTTTGTACCAATATAATTATTTTGATTAGGGTGCGATTTTTTTTTAAAACCAATATAATTATACCAGTCCATCCCCTACTATGGGCAGTTATTCCAACATAAAATGGATTATGCCAGTATTGCTTATTCCCCTTCTCGTATGGGAACATAACTCTGCTATGGGGGTACCACTTTATTATACCAGCATAGTTAAAGCAGTACAACTTTTGTGTACACCACATTTTAGAAGAAGCAGAGTAATGTTGTGTCCCAGCATGAAAGCACCATGTATATGGAAAGTGTCTGAGTTCCTTCCTCTGCTGCTATTCTTCATGCCACTGCTGAAAGGAACAGTCAATACACATACATCTCCTCAGGACTGTTCCTTCTTTTGCTTACTAGGGGGCATGTCCATAAAAGACTGCCAGGGTCACTCATGAGCTTCTCTGGGGGGCCAGGTATCCTGTCAGGAACACTTAGGCTAGTGTGACAACCACAACCCATAAACCCTCTATAGGAAGCTGTGATAAATATTTGTGTAAAGACAACAGAACTCCTACTCAGTTTCTGAGAGGTAAGGTTTTTGGGTGAAATCCCAGCTCCACTGAAGTTCATGGGAGCTTTGCCATTGACTTCAAATGGGGCCTGGATTTCACCCCTGATTTGCAGTACAGTATCAAAATACAAATTGACTAGATACAGATTAATAATCAGAATCAATAATTCTTCCACCCTTATTCACTCTGAATATCTCCAATAAACGATAGCCCTGGAGTCTTTATTCAAACATAAGCTTCCATTGTCCTCTAAGTAAAATCAACAGGATTCAGCGCCACATTCTCAGGAGGAAAAAAGATAACTAATTTAATCCCAGAAGTTAGTGAGCTTGTTGTTTCCTGCAATGGTTAATGCTTCTTTTTTGATTAGCAGTGACTGATACACAGAACACAGACCCAGCAGGATGAGTAACAGATCTATGCACCTACAGAAAACACAGCATGTCTTTACCAGATCACTTTCCCCAACATTAGTCATTCATAAATCTTATACTCATACTTGTAGTCTAGTATTGTTAAGAAGGTACAATATTAATGAACAATAATTATGTCTGTTTTACTTCTGTGTATATATACATTCTGCAAAATAGAAATTGTTTCAACTATTACTTTTTCCCCACACTTTGTGAATGATAACACTTCAAGTCCCAAGCACAGGCAATGAATGCTCCTGGTTAATGGACCAACACTTAACCCAGTTAAAAAAAACAAAACCCCACCTTCTAGAAAGAAAAGATATACACAAATGATGGATGTGTACTTTAATTATCTCATTGATTACTTCATACACAACACAAACGATTCCATAAAGGCATATGAGACCTCAACACACCAAAATGTAGCTTTGGACAGAAATGGTATTGCAAAGATCTTACAAAAAAGTGAAATTAGTTTCCTTAATTTTCTTCATATAAAGAACCTTCTGTTACAAATTTAATGATTCACCATTTTTGGCATGAGGCCATTTAGGCAAAGATAAAATCTGTGTCTAAAAATAGTTATGAGTAACAGTTAAGAGATAGTAGGCTTAAAATCAACCATAAGCCAGCATTCATGTCACTTTCTAGAACATGAAGCTCAATTCACTATATCCTTTTACACTATGCTTCATAGTTTTAAAATTGCTTCCACATCACCAAAATAGCCCCAACTTCGTAAGAGTTACTTAATCTGTAAATTACCTGTTATAAGTGTTCTCATTATCTTTATAGAATCACTTATTCTGCAGACACATCTGAGCTTCCAGAGACAAACTTAAGAAGTGGTGTGTGGGTGGAAAAAAATTAAAAGTTGTCAAACATTCTTTCTTCAGGAGCTCAACATAATCTGTTATTCCAATTATTCTTCCTAATATCTATGCTTCTGATTTAATGAATTCAGAAACTACAGAAAAACTTTGAGATGATATAACAGAGATGAGTGGAAAGAATAGGAAGAGAATAGTACAGGAAGTATAGTTCAACCTGCCAACTCCCAAATCTGGGACACAATGTGATACAAAGACCCAACACACAAGATCTGTGTGGAATGTAACTAACTTTGTGGCTAAAAGCAGGGATATGAGAGAGTTATGGGGACATGTTCTTTGGGATAGGCTGATTTTATTTATTTAGAGTGTTTTGTTAAAGTTTCTGTGTAAACCATTTTATTTCCGCAATTATCTGTACACTGCCTATGTGTTTATGACATCTATGTGCTGAACTGCAAGACCTTGTGATAAAAAATGCACTTTGCACATATCTTTAGCTGTTTTGTGGTGGCTGGAGCTTTATGAACCTTGCAGAATGCGTGTGGGGTCTAGAACATTTGGTGTTGCAGAGTTCAAAGGACTTGGCATTTAGTAGCAGCTGCAATTTTTGTCGGAAAGTGAACCCAAGAATGAATGATGTAGCTTATAAATAAAGATGCACTTACTGGGTCATAGGACTTATTTTTGTTGTTAGTGTGTTTTCTTGCTGTTAGTCTCAGGGATTTACAATCAGGCGACCCAGGTGACTGCCTGGGGTGCTGAGCTTAGGAGGCACTAGGCTTGGGGTGCTGTTTTTGTTGTTATTGACAAAAGGGAAAATAGAATGTTTGAAGTACAATGTTTCAGGTATTCGGTATGTGGATTCATTCTTCTCTAACCTCCTAGAATGTTCTGGACCTTTGCAGAATTTAATGGAACCTTCCAGACTTTCGGAGAACTACATTTTCCTCGCACCTCCTTGAATGTTGTCAGCCATGCCCTTGGGGGTATATAAGGGGCGGGGCGTCGCCAGATAGTCAGTGAGATAAAAGAATGGACTGAAGTGAGAACCCAGCTATGATAAATCATGCATGCAAATCATGCATCAAAGTTGTGAAATGGGCTACAAATGCAATAAAAAATAAGATATTCAAAAGTTTAACAAATGGAGGCAGGGGAGGCGCTGAAAACGCTCCTCGTGTGGGACACTATTTGGTCTAGGGCTGGCCATGGTTAGTCTCATCTATTTAAAGACTTTATACTTAGTTAAAAGGGCATAGCTGGCTTAAAAGTACGTAAAGATATAATACACTTCATGTGAACCATGCCCACTAATTCAGTTCCATCAAGCTTACCTGTAACATGCCAAAACTCTGAGCAACATCAAGTAACTGGCGCCTGCTTTTAAACAACCTGAAAGAAGGAAACACTTATTTGGCACCACCCTCCATGGCCCAAGGTAGGCAATATTCATTCCTGGTACTTCACAGCCTATCTGGGACAAAAACAGGAGTTTTGTAACATTAGAAAACTAGAAATTGCCCCTTTCCTGGTTGAAAGAAACCTCACAGAGAAAGTTAACGGCACCCAAGAGTCATTGCTAGGCCACTGGGTTTGACTCAGCAGACGGACAAGAAATCCTCCTAATAAGATGAGCAAGAACAGGATCAACACTGACCTGGAAAAGTCCTTGGAAGCTGGGTACTGCAAAAGCAGGTCCTCCAAGTCAGGACCAACAGGTACAGAGGACAGGTGGACAGTTGAGCTATCAAGTTATATATTGTAAAAGAGAAACCCCTTGGGAATACTGAGCTGTAGTTTGGAGACTGTCATAGAGACTGTCAATTAAGGTTAAAAAATAAAAAAGGATCTCGGGGAGAGCTTATTATGGTACATACCAACTGTAGAGAAAAAACAGAGAAACACTGCTAAGGCACGTGAACTAGATAGTCAGGGATGCTAGATCTGAAGTCACAGTGGAGCTAGAGTAACCAAACCAGATCAGAGTAGCCACGAGCCACCAAAGAGAGGTGTAGCGACTTCAGGGGAGTTTCAGTACCACAAAGGCTCTAACGGGCTCCATTATCATTTGCAAAATCATTGTGCCAAGTTCCAAAGGATATGCTGGAATCAGCTCAACGGATGTAAAGCCATCCACATATGCAAAGAGCACACAAATCAACAGAAGCCTCGTGGGGGGAGGAGAGAGAGAAACAGTTGGAATACATAGGACATTTATTCCAGTGAATCAACCAGAGACCAAATACCAGAGGGGTAGTATTAGACCCAAGACACTGGACCAACAGACAGTAAAAAGGAGGAACCATTTAGGGGGGAAAATGTAGTAGTTCTGAAATTTTTTCTGGTGACATTTCTAAAGGACAAATATAAGGAATTTTTTTTTTTTTTTGGTTTACTTACAGGTAACTAAAGTACTAAGGGGAAATTGTAAGGGTAATTAACATTTACTTAATCTTAACACAAAATGATTGCTTCAACAAAGCAAAAATGTTTCTGTTTAAAAAATCCCTATCAATTTGCAGTGCATATGTGCACCCATGTGTGTGTAAGCAAGGTCTGAGTGTCTGAGTAAAGGGGGGCACATTATTTGCATGGGCTTTGTATCTGCATGAGTACAATTAAGTACTTAGCATAATTTACCTAGGTGTGGAGCATAATGGGAAATGGTTAGCAGGGCTGGGTTTGGGTTACAAAACACTTTTGTGTTAACTGCTGGGGTAATGAAATGTTGCCCTTCAATTGTATGAACAGATGTCAGCAAAACTGTATTTAGTCTGTTATGATAGAACACTTCACCCTAAAATAGACAGAGCTCCCCAAGGGTGGCAGGCCGATGTTTCAGCCTGGAAAAGGTGGAGGTGGAGGAGTCTCCTATGGGGATTGCAGGGGCCAAGTGAAAGGATGGCCCCCTGGCAGGGAGTGACTCTCACCTCCCAGTGTTAAAAGGTAGACTTAATGACTCACCTTGGAGTCTTTTGTCTCTTGAAAGCAGGGACATTTCCTGTATGACAGCAGAAGGTTTACCTATGAGCTGAAATCACTAAGAGCTGAAATCATTAGGAGCTGAAATCACTGAGAGCTGAACCTTGCCTGACCACTAACAGAGCTGAGTGGGCAACAGGCAACTCTGGTGGGAGGCTAGCACAGTCGGTGCCAGCCCAGTCAACAAAGGGGGCCGGCACAATCGGTGCCAGCCCAAGGCGGTTGGCGGAGAGGCCGGGCACAGTTGGTGCCAGCCCAAGGCGGTCGGTGGAGGGGCCGGGCACAGTCGGTGCCAGCCCAAGGCGGTCGGCGGAGGGGCCGGGCACAGTCGGTGCCAGCCAGGGCGGCCAGCGGTCGGCGGGAGCCAGGTGCGGTTGGTGCCAGCAGTCGGTGGGAGATTGGCGTGGTCATTGCCAGCGGTGGGGGACTCAGTGAGGCCCACAGGCGATAGGAGACAGCAGCAGAGGGGGCCTGGACAAGCCTGTGTTGGACCGGTGCGGCCTACGGGGCGGAGTCACACCTGAGAGGTGGATATTGCAACTACGACAGTCAGTACAGGGGCAAGAAGGAAGGGAGAGGCGAAGGACATGCCCCGTACTCTGGGATGGGTTTGGGCTCAACTCAGATTGCTGGGAATCAGAAATAATATTTATCAGTTTAAAAAAATGTATGAGAGAAATAACATGGCATAAATTAGAGCTGGCTGAAATTTTTTAAATTTCAGAATTTTAAAACAATTATGAACATGGCTCATCAGAATCCATCGTACTAGCATGCCTTGCTGGTATTTCCTCTTGCACCTGCAGAACCAGCTCCCGCAATCCCTATAGGTGTTCCCTTATCCATCGGCATGTAGAAAGTCGGGTATATGCTGCATTCTTGTGGCAGGACCCATATATGTTTATTACCTTGCTTACCCTTAAGCTCTTGCTTGCAGCATTCAGCAATGAATTATCCAGTGAGTCTGAATGCATCTGGGATGATTTTTGGATTGGTGACCTAGTACCTGAATAATCATATGACAATTTTGATGCCAGGCTCTTCTCTGTAATCACCTTCATTGAACCAATGAGCACATCCTCTAAGATCAATTAGAAAGGAACTGGGTGACTACAGTACTATAAGAGTGTGCAGACAGAAAGCATGCCGTGTTAAGGCTCTGAGAAGTCATCTTCCTAGTCCCCTGACTTGGCCAGTCTTCTTTGTGGACACGGCAGTTTCCTGACCAATTTGCAATTAAGTGCAGTACCACAAAGAGCTATTGATTTTAGTGGGTTGCACCTCAAAGAATTTAGGATTCGTTGTTTAATCAAGTTGAACACCCTAGCAGCTCATTAAGATCAGGCTTGCAGGATACAATCTGAACAATATTAGTCATATGTGAAGGTCCTGCTAGAACAGGTAGAAAATTCACTGGATGGTAGCAGCCACAGCACCATCCACTGAGCCCAGGAAAAGCACTGGATCATAGCTCACTGTGTCACATGTACTGGAATTAAAAGATGTTGTGGGATCCTTTTGCTAGCCTAGACTCTTAGATCTTGACTGTTCATTGGGGGAAGAATGATACAGTTATCAGAGCCATAACTTCCTGTAACAAGGCTAGGCTTTTTAGCCGACGGTCAAATGGGATCTCATGCAATGGTTGGGACTCTTTTCTCTCAGCTTGAACAGCAACACAATATTGGCCAGAATTGCATGAGACAGATACTTCCATCTTCACTAAGTATCTGTTGGGAGACAGGTCATCAAACGTAAGGGCATCACTTATGCTACAGCCTGCCCTTCTCCCTGGGAAATGTTGGGGAATTTCATTTTATTCCCTCTACCCCAAGGGGCATAAAACAAAATAAAAAAGGAATTCCTCAAACTATAATGAAAAATTACAGATAATAATTTCACAAGGCTCTACCTATAGCTGACCAAATTTGTTGTAGAATTATGTTGTCAATCTGTCTAGTATAGGGGTTGATGTATTTTTGTCAGATAGTCAATCCTGGTTGAAGCACTTTCTAGTTCCCTGACAGGACTCAGATTAGGTGGTCAGATGAGACCATTAAAATAATCTATTTGACCTTCTATATAGCACAGACAAGAGCCTCACCCAGTGAGCTGTGCATCAAGCCCATGAATTCTCTTTGAGCTATACCATATCTTTTAGAAAGACATCCACTCCATTTAAAAGACAAACTCATGGAGACTCCACCACATCATTAGGTAAATTGTTCCAATCGTTAATTACCCCCATTATTAAAAAAAATTACACACTATTTCTACTCTGACTTTGTCTAGATCCAGTTTCCAACCATTGGATCTTGTTGTGCCTTTTTCTCCTTGATTAAAGCACAATCTACTATCAGAAATCTGTTCTCCATGCAGGTGTTTTTAAACCATGATCAAGTCACCTATTCATCTTCTCTTGGATAAATTAAATAGATTATGCCTTTATAGTAAGAAACTTAAGAAGCCCAGTTTCCAGACCTCAAGTCTGCAGCTCTTTTCTGAACCCTTTCCAGTTTTATCCTTTTTTGAACTGACCACACCTGAACCCTCTAGCTAGTTCCAGTTTTTCACAGATTAATATGTCACAATATTTCAGTAATGGTCTCACTAATGCAGTACCCAGAGGTAAAATTACCTCCCTACTCTCACTTAATAGTTTCCTGTTTGTACATCCGAGGATCACAGCCATTCTCTTAGCTACAGAGTAAGAGTGGGAGCTCATTATCTATTGGTTACCTATCACGACCCCTATAATTATTGTCATTGCATTCCAGGATTCAGTCCTGTAAAAGTGACTACACTTTTTGTTCCTAGATGTATGCCTCTGCATTGGCTGTATTAAAAATGGGTGGTGTTCAAATGATCTCACCTTATCGAGCAATCCACGTTTTCTTGGGTAACTGATCTGTGCCCATTTTTTTTTAAAACCAGACCACTAATGTGTGTCATCTAAAAATTGTAGTCAATTAATTTTCTTCCAGATCATTACTATAAAAAGATGTTGATAGCATTGGGAAGAGAAGAGATACTTGCAGGACCCCACTAGAAACAGCTCCAGTGGATAACAGTTCACCATATACAATTACTTGTAGATCCATCAGTGAACCAGTTTTTAATCTATGTAACATGGGCTATAGATGTTATATAGGATGTTGGGGGGGTTTTAAGCAGAATGTCACGTGGGAGTATGTCAAATGTCTTACAGAAGCATAAGCATATTATAATCAACAGAATTACCTTTAACAAATTTGTGATCTCATAAAAAAATAAAGTCTTTCACAAGACTTACTGTCCATAAAACTATGTTGATTGGCATTAATTATTTTGCCTGCAACAGATATGAGATCTGAGAAGCATGATGTCTTCAAAAGACTGCTATATTGAAATGTGCCACACAGACCTAAAGTCTGGGTAACACACAAAAGGAATGGGAATTGCACACCTATGATCATAAATTTAATCTAGTTGATATTACTGAAACCTGGTTGGATGATTCACTTGACTGGACTTTTAATATCAATCCTTCCTAAATAGGCTATAACCATTAAGTGGGCAAAAGGCGAAGGGGAGCAGCACTCTATGTCAAAAATGGCATTATCTGGTTCCAACTCACAAACTCAAAAGAAAATTAGCTTGAATGCAAATGGATCAGTGTCCTAACAGATAAAGCACAAGGGGTATTGGTTGGTTTGTTACAAATCACCAACTCATACCAGGGAACAGGATGACCAGTTCCTATCTATAATGTGTAGAAGAAAAAGCTCCATGATCTTAGGGGACTTCAATTTGAGTGACACTTCTGACATCTCATGTTGCCAGCACTAAACATCCTTGGAATTTCCAAATATTGCAAATAATTTCCTAACTCAAAAAGTGTTGCATCCAACATGAGGGAATTCTACATTAGACTTCGTCTTGACAGATAAAGAGAAACTGATCACAGAACTAAAAATAATGGTAGCTGAGGTACAAATGGTCATGACTTGATCACATATATAATGTACAAACAGAATAAAGTCCAGACCAGTAATATATTGTTATGAGCTGTGTAAAAACTTGTGTTAAAACCCCACTGAGCTTGGAAAAGGTGAAGTTTCCTTTCAGTTAACATAACTGTAAACATGGAAGTTAAAACATTTATAAAAATATTTATAACAAGCGGGAAAAAAGGGGACGTTGAGAGTAACAAATATAAATCAAAAGCTAAGAATTGCAGAAAATTGATAAGGGAAGCAAAAGAGGAGACATCTATGTCCAGCAGAGTTAAGGACAGCAAGGAAGATTTTTTTTAAGTAGTATATAATGAACAAAAATAATCCTAACAATGGCATTGGTGCACTATTTCATAGCAGTGGCAGGATTATCAGAAATAATATAGAAAACCGAAGTGTTCAATAAATATTTCTGTTCTGTGCTTGCAGGGAAGGGGGAGGGAGAGGAGGGAACTATGAGATATGACTACAACATGATGATGATACTAATACTCTTTCCATTCTGTTGGTATCTCAGAAGAATGTTAAACAGCAGCTACGAAAAAGTTAGACATTTTTAAATCAGCAGGCCCAGACAATTTACATCCAACAGTTTTAAATACATTTACTGAGAAGCTTGTTGAACTGTTAATGATGATTTTCAACAAGTCTTGGAACACTAGGGAAGTTACAGAAGACTGGAAGAAAGATAATATTGTGGCAATATTTAAAAAGGGTAAACAATGATTCAGGTAATTATAGATCTGTCCATCTGACATTGATCCCAAGCAAGATAATGGAGTGGCTGATATGGGACTTGATTAATAAAGAATTAAAGGAAGGTACTATAATTAATGCCAATCAACAAGGGTGTAGAAAATAGATCCTGCCAAATTAACTTAATATCTTTTTTTGATGAGATTACAAGTTTGGTTGCTAAAAGGTAATAGTACCAATTAAATATACTTCCTTTTGAAAGGTTTGTCACCTGGTAACACACAACATTCTGATAAAAAACTAGAATGATATAAAATCAATATGGCACATATTAGAAGAATTAAAAAGCTGGTTAACTGATATGTCTCAAAATGTAATTGTTGAAGAATCATCATCAAGCGGGTGTGTTCCTAATGAAGTCCTGCAGGTATCAGTTCTTGGTCCTATCCTATTTAAATTTTTTCAGTAACCTGGAAGAAAAACAACACAAAAAATCATTACTGATAAAGTTTGCAGATGACACAAAAATGGAGAGAGTGGTAAATAATGGAGAATATGGGTCACTGATCGAGAGTGATCTGAATCACTTGGAAAGCTGGGTGCAAACAACCAATATAAGTTTTAATATTTCTAAATGTAAGTATACACAGCTACGAATAAAGAAAGCAGGCCATACTTACCAGATGGGGAGGGCTCTATCCTGGAAAGCATTGATTCTGAGACAGATTTTGGGGTTATGATGGATAATCACCTGAACATGAGCTCCCAGTGCAATGCTGTGGCCTAACGTGACCCTTTGATGCATGAACAGGTGAATCTCATGTAGGAATAGTGAGGTTATTACCTCTGTGTTTGGCACTGGTGTGACCACTGCTGGAATACTGTTTGTCTAGTTCTGGTGTCCACTATTCAAGAAGGATGATAAATTGGAAAGGGTTCAGATAAGCCACAAGAATGAAAAAGGATTAGAAAATATGCCTTATTGTGACTGAGCTATTTGACTCTATTTAGCTTAACAAAAAGGTTAAGCGGTGACTTGATTACACTCTATAAATACCTCCATGAGGATCAAATATTTGATAATGGGCTCTTTAGTCTAGCAGAGAAATGTATAACATCATCCAATGGCTGGACAGTTGAAGCTAGACAAATTCAGACTGGAAATAAGGTGTAAAAATTTAACAGGAAGGGTAATTAACCATTGAAACAATTTAGCAAGGGTCAGGGTGGATTCTCCATCACTGGCAATTTTTAAATCAAAATTGGACATTTTTCTAAAAAAAGATATGCTGTAGGAATATTTTGGGGAAGTTCTATGGCGAGTGTTATAGAGGTGGTCAGACTAGATGATCACAGTGGTCTCTTCTAGCCCTGGAATCTAAGACATGGGCTTGTTACAATAAGTGTTAAATGCTTATTTGAGATCCTGACTTGCTGAGTTGGTTTTCTGGGCAATACCTTGGGGATAAGTAATGTAAATTCCCCAACACCAATTATTTAAAAACTCCACTCTGAAGCTTCAGTCCCTGAAGAGAGGGTCTTGATTAGTGTTCCGTGTTACAGGAAGCCAGAGATCAAAGGCCAACATGATATAAAGAAACAGCTGAACCATTCCAAGGTGATTCCTGTTCTTGATCTAAAATGGACATGAGCTGGTAACCAAGCCAGCAAACCAATTGATGGGTTTGAATGACTGACACTGACCAGTGCCCAAAGTTGAAGACTGCTGGTAAGTTTTTAGTATGTGTGTAGGCCTAATTATTTTTATATGTTTTCTCTGTGATGCTTTTCATGTGAAATAAATGTACTTTGCTTTGTGAAGGCTAATTGGTAATTGATGTACACAGTTGCAGCCATTGGAGGAAGAGAGAATCACAAATACTGAGAACCCTGGCCAGACCTGTTAGGTAAATCACAGTGAGGGGCAGAGAGATTACAAGCCTAAATCTCTGGTCTGGAGAGAGAGAAAGATGCAGGTCTCCACCTAAGAGAGATGACTGGGTGCCCTCGATTCACCCAAAAGGGAGTGCGGTGTGAAAGGTGGATTTAACCCTGAAACTTTGACACTACCATCTTTTAATTCTCATACTGATTGCATCCCATATCAGCCTTTCCATGATTTTGCCCAGGATTGATGTCAGGCCAGCTGGCCTATAGTTACCCCAGTCATCCGATTTAACCTTTCACAATATTAGTAAACATTAGCCTTTTGCCAGTCATCCGAAACTTCCCCAGTGTTAAAAGTCAACATTAATAATTCAGACAGCGCCAAGGCCAATTCTTTTAATATTCTTGAGCATAAGCTATCTGGTCTTGAATGTTTAACTTTAAGAGTTACTGTTTAACATCCTCCGTAATTACTGATGGAACAGAAAGTATTTAATTATCACTATAAGATATGAATACATTTCACTGCTTCTTTCCAAATACAGAAAAGAAATATGTATTGAATTCTTCTGCCTTTTCTATATCATGATGGACAATTTTATGGTCATTAGAGAGTACTCGATCTACACTATAGTCTTACTAGAATTTCAAATTGTTCCTGATATATTTAAAGAATTCCTTTGGATTGTTTTGGTGGTTGGAGGGGAGAGAAACTGAAGTGCTAGACATTTAATATTTCTTTAGTAGGAATCTTCATGGTATTGGTGCATTTTGTTCCACACAGTTTATCTAAAACCCAATTAAACAGTCAGAGCCACATCCTTACCCAGAACCCTGGGGTCCAGGGCCGGATTAACCCATAGGCTAATAAGGCTATAGCCTTAGGCCCTCCTATTTTTACGCCCTACTTTAGGCCCTCTGTTCCATATTGAAGTAACAGCTGAGCAACGGTAGCGGGGCTATTGAAATGTTTCCATCTCATTAGATATTGCTTTGTACAAATTAATCCATCAAGATTGTGAGTTCAATTTATGGTGGTTGTGATTGTTTTTATGGGCTAAGTAAGTGTTTGTGGGCCCAAGCATATTGAACTTTGTACACAGTAGGCCTACACTGGACAATAGAAACCATGTCAAAGAAAGGAGGATGGCAGATATTGAAGGAGGCCAAAGAAAGACGGCAAAGACAAGATGTAGTGCTGAAAGGTACTCGTTCTCTCCTAACATGTATTCCCTCCCACTAAGTCATGATCAGGAAGTCCAGGCGAACATCAGTCCAAGTGAACTGGCTGCACCTGATAAAAAGGAGCAGCCTCCTATGACTTCTCTAGCTGCAGTCTCATCCCACTCCTCTGAAGACTTTCCCAATGATAGTCACACAAAAATATCCTTCTCCAATGATCCAGGCAAGTGGGACATGACTTCTCAAGATCTCATTGCATATTGGACTGAGAAGGGCCCACAGAAATGCCAGAATCTAGATGTTAACATTACACTGACAAAGTGAGAGTACAGCGATCAGAATCATTATCTGACCAAATCAATGTTTGAATATGTGAGGCCTAACAAACAGATTGGCAAGCAAGAATGGCTCATCTATTTGCCTTCTAAGAAGAAAGTGTACTGCTTTATTGCCGCCTGTGTTCTGATAACAAAAAGTGGGGAATATTCTGGGAAGGCTTCAATAATTGGAAGAATACTGCATGCTTTACCAATCATGCAATGGGTGAGCAGTATACATTGTCAGTTAGCAGCTACCATGCTCGAAAGAAAGTTAGCGGCAAAATTGATATCCAAATGGAAAACCAGTTTTTGGAAGCTCGTGCTTATTGGAAGTATGTTCTTAGATGCATAGTTGAAACCATAGTTTTTCCTGCTTAGCATGATTTGCCATTCCATGGCTCAGATGAGACTGTTTGATCGAAACACCACGGCAATTACCTTGGTGTTCTAGAGCTAAACGCTAAGTTTGACAGTTTCTTAGCTCAGCACATCAATGAACATGCAACTCATGGAAAAGGCCATACATCGTATCTATCGAAGACTATTTGTGATGAATTCATTGCACTGCTGGCAAAAACAATGCTATTAGCCATTGTAGATGAGATAAAGGATGTGGGATATTTTTCAGTGTCCATCGACTCAACACTGGCTGTGTCACATGTAGGTCAGCTGACTCATCTTGCATTATGTGCTATCCAATGGACAAGTTGAGCATTTCATGCCTTCATAAACATCACTAGCCACAAGAGGAGAAACTTGCCTTGTACCTAACTCTATTTCGTCACCAAAAATGGTACTGAAATCAGCGTTTGTCGTGGCCAAAGCTACGACAATCCAAGTATAATGAAGTGGCAAATATTCAGGGATGCAGACAAAGACAAAAGAGTGCAATGCTTTGGTTGATTACATACCATGTGCTTCACACTCACTCAACCTTGTTGGGCAGTCTACCATGGATTGTTGTGTTGAAGCAGTTTCTTTTTTTGGATTTGTCGAAGAATTGCACATTTTTTTCTCTGCAATCAATCAATCATTGGAAGATTCTTACAGATTCGCTACTAAAGGAATGCCCAGCGTCCACTCTCAGGGACATGGTGGAGTGCCAGCACTGAAGCTGTGAATGCTCAAATTAACCTTTCCACTGCTGTGACCCTAATGAGGAGTCTTGGAACTGTTCTTCAACAGATGTGGGATAGTTTTGATAAGTATGAAATTCAGGGGGCTGCAAGGACTGCTAACCATGAGTATAAGTTAGCCAAACACAGCAAAAGACAGAAAACATCTAATGATGCAACTGCCCACTCATTCAGTGACAAGGAGGCCTTCAGGGTTAATATTTTCATCACAATCATCGACAAACTGAAGAGCATGCTGACAATTTTTTCTCCTAACATTTCATGTTCCTAAATCAGTGAAGATACAAATATCTGTCAGAAGTACCCAGGCAATCTCCCAGTAGATTTTGCTAAAGAGTTTCTTCAATTTGTTGAATTCACATCACCTCAGATATATAAAGAAAAGATGACGAAAGCAAATCTATTTGGATGTACTAAGTTATCACTGAATCCAGTGTGATAGAATGTTTCCCAAATGTTGAAGCTGCATTATGGCTGTATTTGTCACTTTCAACCACTAACTGTAGCATAGAACGTTCCTTCTCTCTTCTAACAAGGGTCAAAAATGTCCTCCGATCCACCCCGACTCAAGAACATCTCAGTGCTTTGTCCCTCTTGAGCACTGAGAATGAAATAATGAAGTTTTTGAATTATGATGACATCATTCATGACTTTGCCACAGCTGAAGCTAGGAGGGGAAATTGTTTGAAGAACTGAGTGTAGAGAGTAGAATAAACTTGTTAATTTTACATAAATAAATAATATGTATGTAAATAAGTGTTTGATGACTTCATAATTTTTTTTTTACACAATATGTAATTCTTACTTATGCCCTTCCCCTCCCATTAGCCTTAGGCCCCTCATAACCTTAATCCGGCCTTGCTGGGGTCAGATATCTGGCTGGTGTAAATCAGTATAGTTCCAATACATACCCATTGGAGGATCTGGCCCAAGGTATGTAATGAACACAGGGAAAGGTTTTACAATCATTAGGCCCTCTGTAAATTCACAGTGTGCATGGAAATCATGAAAATATTCCCAAAATCGTAATTTTTTGTAATAGTCAGTCAAAGTAAAATGGGTATAAAATTTTAAAAATCGCCTCAGCAAACTGTTCAGCTCAGCTGTTACATGCCTGTGGATACTATTCTTCAGCATGCACAGCTTAGAATGCTAGGCACATGCGGAAGAACACAGCGCGGTGAACATGTGCAGCAAACAGTGCTGTGTAGTGATCGCTAAATGAAATCTAGGCGAGAAACAGTCACACTGCAATCCAGAAAATGAATGTCTCTGAAAAAGCTAAAGAAGTATCTGCAGCAGATTGCATAAAGCATAAAGCACTATCCACAGTTGTACACAGTGATGGAGGTAAGCTCTTTCTGTACATCCTGCAATGTTACTGTTGATCACTACTGAAAAGAATCTGTTGTCAGACATCTGGATTCAGGCAAAGAGAAAGGCGGAAATACAAAGCAGCATGTCAACTGCTTTATCTGCAAAGAAACAAAAAAAACGGTGACTCCCCTGTTTCAAAATTCCACTGAAACCCGTGAAGCCTGCAACTCCCTAAATTTTGACCTAATAGAGGCACTTGTTTGCACAAATCTCTCTCTTGAAAAACTAGACAACCAAAAGCTAAGGAAATTCTTCAGATGAAATGTAGCAAGTGGTGGAGCGATTCCTTCCTCAGCACAACTGAGACATGAATATTTACATAAACTTGCCAAGTGTGACAAGCACAAGATTATGGAATTGGTGAAGCAGTCTAATTGCTTGCCCATGGTCACTGATGAATCGATTGATGCCCAAGATATTAATATGTGTTACATATTTTATCTGTTTTGCAAGGCCTAAATGGCGAAGAGGTATGACTCAAAACTGAAAGCTATCCTCGCTGATGTAATTAACAGCCTGTAGGTAAATTGTAACACAATTGCACAAACTACTGTAAAGTGCTTGAATAATTTTGGGGTGGATATTGATTATAAATCAGTGCATTTATCTCTAAGGGCTTGTCTATACTAGAAAATGAGATCAACCCAGCTACATTGCTCTGGTTTCTGAAAAATCCACACCCTTGAGCCACATAGTTAAGCCAAACCATGTCCCCATGTAGGCAACACTAAGAATTCTTCTGTCAACCTAACTACCACCTCTCAGGGAAGTGGATTACTTATGTCAATGGAAGAACCTCTCCCACAGGTGTAGATAGTGTCTATGCTGAAGTGTTTCAACAGCACAGCAATAGCTGTGCTGCTGTAGCATTTCAAGTGTACAATCCCTTAGGCCTAGTCAACACTACAGGGTTAGGTCAATGCAAGGCAGCTTACGTCGACCTAGCTGTGGAAGTGTCTTCACTTAAATTTGGCTCCCACCAACATAAGTGCCTCTCTGCTCCAATTTAATACCACTGCCTTCCCAAGCAGCATAGTCAATGTAATTAGATTGATGTAGTGCCAATGTAGACACTGCATTACTTACATCAACTGTTAACTGGCCTCCAAGAGCTGCCTCACAATGCTCCACACTGACCCATTTGTTGCGAACTCCGCTGTCCAGGGGTCAGGTAGACAGGAAGCCACCCCTCCCCTTTAAAGCGTTGCAAAATTTTGAAATTCCTTTTCCTGGTTGCCCAGCTTGGCAAGCACACCTAGCAACTCTCCACGGTTGTGCACAACTGCCCAGCTGAGCACGCCAGCCACATGCTTTAGATGCACTCCTGTCTGGAATAGATAGATACTGGATCTCCTGGGCCTGTGGGGAGAAGAGACTGTGCAGGCACAGCTCCAATCCAGACATAGAAACATGGACACTACAAACAGATTGCTCAGGGGATGCAAGAGAAGGGTTACAAACAGAGACTAGCAGCAGTGGCACGTGAAAGCCAAGGAGCTGTCGCAGGCAGACCAGAAGGCCAGGGAGCAATCCCCAAAGTAGCAGAACACGTATTTTCATTTGCTCATTTTTACTTGTTCTAAATGAGGTACTGGAAGAATCAAGAAAGGTAGAGTTGCTATCTGCTTTTCATTCTGTTCTAGAGTTAGTCAGTGGTGGCTATGTGGAGCAGTTTATGTGCATGGTGATGTCCCATGAATCCTCCTCTGGTGCTAAAATAAAGATATGAGTGCCATCTATTGCCCCACCACAGTTAGGAGCCCATTGCTGCAAAACCATCCACTATCTCCCGCACACTGCCCAGAGTCACAGTCCTTCACAACAGGAGGCAATTAACAGCCCTGCACACTTGCACATTGCGGTGGATTTCCTAATTCCAAAATGATTCCTGACTGACCGGTGGCAATCTGGCGTAGTAAGTTTACACAATGTGATCACCACTCACTTCTCAACTGTCAGGGCTGCTATCATTTTGGTGTCTCTGCCCTGGACGGTTTGGAAGAGTTTGACACACAGATCAAGGAAAATGGCCTTGCATATCTAAAAGCTCTGCAGCCAATGTTCATCATACCAACCCTGCATGGTAATGTGATCCCACCAGTCAGTGCTTGTTTCTCGGGCTGAAAACCAGTGCTCTGCCATATCCAGTTCCATGAACGCCACCAACAACCTTGACTTGTTTCTTTTTATGTCCCACAGCAATCTAGCCTCCAAGGAATTATCGTGCAGAAGCATGCATTTTAAAACTGAAAAGTGAGCGTGGAAATCAGTGGTCAGGAATCTATAACACGCACAAAAATAACTGCACAATAAGGGCAAGAAGCAAGAGAATCTTACAGTTTGATAAGTCGTTTTCTATGGAAAGTTGTATGAATTGTTTCCATGTGGAAAGGGAAATGTAAATGAATTAAAGGATCAATTAAGTGACTATTGATAATATATGCGTGCATGTATCAGGCAACCAGGTTTCCAGTCATCTGTATAAAATACTTCTATGAGATTTGAAGAGAAAAAGCAGCTGAACAGATATAAAAACCTCCAACATCTTGAACCAAATCTTTAATCATGCTCAGTTGTTATTCACTCCCACAATGGCTGACTCCAACAATGTAAAAGCTTCAGGATTCGATCCATTGTGAGAGAAAAAGAGAGAAAGATATACTCTATATGCAGCAACTTCTTTCAACCTCACCAAGGGACAAGTCAGATTGTACAGTCAGACTAAGGCTATTTTGGATCTCTGAAAGGAGATTTGAAAGGTCAAAACACTTGAGCTGTGCTTTGCATTTAAAGTTAAAAAAATGTATCCTATTTCAATCTGCAGGAGCTTCCTGAACTTATTTTCCTTATTTTAAATATACAGTGCAGCTGCAACAGCAAACTAGACATGAATTCTGTTAAGCCATAATAAGCGTCTATTAATTATGATAGTTACTGGGCCAAATTCAGCCCTGGTGTAAGTCACTGCAACTCTATTGAGCTCACTGGTCTTATAGTAGGACTAAATTTGGGTCAGGTTTTATCCAAAGATATTTTTGTGTTCCACCTTAAAATGAAAAATCATGGCAAACTAGGAACGCATTTGATTCCTTCATCAAATGCAGTTACACCCCAGTTCAGAACAGTGTTCAAGCACATGTTTC
Source organism: Emydura macquarii macquarii (assembly GCF_026122565.2). NCBI lineage: Eukaryota > Metazoa > Chordata > Testudines > Chelidae > Emydura > Emydura macquarii. Next base: position 22,541,348 of record NW_027132559.1, read on the forward strand.
AGTTCTATTGACTGCAATAGAATTTAAGCACATATGTAATTGTGCTGTATCTATTCTGTGTATAACAGAAGACTTCATTCTCCAGGTCCATTCATCATGCATCTTCCATGAGCACTAAACTCTCTCAAATATTTTCCAAAGTGACTGAAGATGATTAAATGGGAGAATAACTGATTAAAAAGTGAACATATGCAGTCTGGCCATCAAGCTTCTTCTGGCTTCATCTCTCCATGGTGTCTGCTGCTAGATCTGATAGTCTCAACTGGCTGGGGTTACCCACCTCTAGTACTGGGATGTTAACATCGATCAATAGAGGAAGGAATTTGGATTAAGGGAAGTTTTCTACAAATTTAGGGACCCTGAAAAGAAAAATAAAGAAAAGCAGAACAAGAAAACAGCCAAGGACAGGAAGAGTCAGCAACTGAAAAACATGAGGAGGAGATATGGCAAGCTATTCCACAACAGGAACATTAAGAAGAATCAAGACTGCAACGAGAGCAAAAGGGCAAGGTGACATAGAGAAGCTGCAGAAGTAGGAAGAGGAAGAATTCAGAGGCCTTGTGTCCGTTTTCATAGTCTAAGGGGGAAAAAAGTCAAATTCTATGAACTGAACAACAAGAAGCTTTTGCAATGTATACAAACCTTTGAAAGGTTAGCACTGATACAAAGAACAGGGAGGAAGTGTGGACAAAGCACTGAAGAAGAGAAAAGGCAAGAAGAAATCCTAACCAGCCAACATGAACTACTACATGTTGCTCTCAATGTTGTTCCTCCAAGGGGCGTCACTGTAAACACCCTTTTTGTGGGTCCTTCCATATCAAATCTGGAATGCAACACACAAAAAATAAACAAATAAAAATCACAGAAACATGGACTTGAATCAGGGAGAAACCATGTGTTTCAACTGTTTGTACTTCGAGTCATGGGAAATTTTATTTGATGGAGAATTTACTTTCACGTTTAAATAGGTACTCTGATATCTCAAAGTTAGAGAATGAGAAAGTGAAAAGAAGTGAGATTAGGGGAGGAGACTGAGAAAAGAACAGTCACAAAGAAAATGAAACTAGGAATCATGAACTGAAAAGGACCTCAGAAGTCTAGTTGAGATATATGTAAAAAACCAAGACGATCATATAAACAAGATGATGTGCAAGCATTATCTGAAGGAAAAAGAACCCCCACCACCTGCATTTTAAATGTATTCTAATTTGGCCTACTAAAAGCTAGCATTACAGTCAAAGAGTAATGTGATCAGTAAGTATGGCTTGAGTGAGAAGTATAATTGCCAATTCCTAGAATGGGGGGGACGGGTGGTGGAAATAATTTATTTTATTTGATGTATGCAATCCAATCAAGCCACACCACAGTGTTCTTTTCAAAGATGTTCGAGGCACGAAGGCCTCCAGGAAGTTGAGTCCTTTTGCAGTCCTCAACAACATGTGCATGGTTTGTGGCTACCCACACTGACATAGTGGACTGTCTCAAACGCCACCAAAATTCCACTGCAGCACAAATTCCATGTCCCATATGAAACTGATTCAGAAGGCTCCATTGCCTTCGTGGTAAATCAAACCCAGGTTGATGTTGCATGGGGTCTGAGACAAGATAATTATTTGTCAGTTTCTCTGCAGACCATGAATCTCGTCACACATCCTCTACTGTAAATCCCTCTTCTGGTAAATTTATCCACAACGGGCGCCATGAGGGTGGATGACCATGTGGTGGATTAAACAAGTCTTTAATTAACAGTAGATGTTTATTTTAATTTATTTGTCTCTTTATATTGTACTCTTTGCTGAACTGACAGGCATCACGATAAAAGCCACCTGTGGACTGTTCCCTGTTGTTGTGGCTTTCATAGCCAAAAAGCAACTAACAAGCCAACTAAATAGGGAATAGACTAGTTTTGCTTTAATTTAGCAAAAATAAAATGAAGAACAGAAAAAACACACGAGCATTATTAAGGCCACTGTCTTTCCTCCATCTCTTTGTCTCACTAAAACACAGCATGGGAGCAAGCTGAACAGTACACAGATAGGGCAACCGTTTGCTTATTCACACAGACTCCTGCCTAGGGGAACAATCACCACTTCCAGACTGATGAAATGAGGATGCAGAAAATGCAGCAGATAAGGTCAATAAAGCCTACTTGTAATAAAAACATAGAACAGAGACTGGGACTGCCACACTAACTGTGGGATGGACTGTGCGTGGAAGGGAGGCAAGCCTGCACAGAGTCAGAGACAAATGTAATTGATTTTGAACACAGGACATAAAAACAGAGCTGATTCCTATAAGAAGAAGCCATCCAAATTGTTCAAGAGGCCTCTCTTCCCATATTTTAAATTTCCTTCCCTCCCCCCACCATGATATGAATAGGCAGCTTTGAAATATAACTGGCATTACCTATTAATCACACACGGTGGCAATGACAATTACCTTTCTTTTAACTCTGGATAGACCACCATCTCTGTATAAAGGGAGGGTGCTCAGTTCTAATTAACTTCAGAACACTATGTTTGGAATATCAAGACTGCACATTTGAGGGGGGAAAGAGGTTTTAAAAAAAAAGTCACACAGAGTCAGGAAATGAAGATTCCAACTGAAATATTAACTTAGTCACACTGTAAATCCTGTTTGTTTCATGGGTTATAACACAGAGAGACAAGGTGGGTGAGGTAGTATCTTTTATTGGACCAACTTCTGTTGTCTATCTCACCAATAGAAGTTAGTCCAATAAAAGATATTACCTCACCTACCTTGTCTCTCTAATATGCTGGGACTGACATGGCTACAACAACCCTGGGTCATAACACAATAATATATTAAAGCTCTATGTTTAAACAGAAAAATAGGAATACAGAATACTATATATTGTAAACATGTTATCATTGCTACTCAAACCTTAACTTTTGCATTTCCTGAAAAGAATTTTAACTGCATAGTCTGACAGTTGCAAAATGTAGGTTTTTTACATTTAATTACCTTTCACTAATGAAAAAGATAGGAAATGCTTTATAGGTTTAACATGCTTATTCTTTATTGTTACTCTGGGTCTCAGCCTGAAGTGTGCACTCAAGTCAATGTCATGGCTGAGTACTGGCTTCAGCTTCTTCTCTCTTGGAAGGATGCATGGAATGAGGGCCAGACTCTGCCAGGAGCACAAAGCTGTGGCAGTCAGCGTCTAGCCCAGCAAAAATAACCCACCTCTGTCTGCCTTACCTAAGACCCTGTACCACTGCTGCATGTGTTCAGAGGCCCATAGAGTGATGCAGAGGTGAGAAAAACAGGCCTTAAAGCTTCATAACAGCATAAATGAGAGCTTTATTCATCAGTAAGATATTTAGGCACATGCCTAACTTTAAGCACACGGCCCCATTGACACATGCACTTAAGTTAGGCACATGCTTATGTACCTTGCTGAATCAGGACCCTACATAAAGGTAGCAGAGTAAATCTGTAGTTAAAGTCAATTATTATGGTCCATGCAGCTACCTACCCATTTGGTGTAATTTTTAAATGCACTAAGTTGTTTTCACATGCAAAGATCAAGCAACTATGTAGCTGTGCTCGGGCAGCGGCCAGAGGTCCACACTAAAGTGTAATAGTTTCAGGCTACTAAACCTTTTAACTATTTAAATATTTTAAAATGTCTAATCACTCTTCTTGTGTTTGTTTCCTTGCAAAAGGAAGTAGGTGGATTTTTTTCTTTCATTATTGATGCTATAGTTTGTTTTTTTAAATTAACGTGAACTGTTAATAAAAGTTGTACTGAGTTAAAAATCCCAACTGATAGTTCTCAAGCAACATCTCCTCCTAAATTGAGGCCAGCCAAGTAATACTGCTTTTAGGCGGATAGGAGGAAGAGCACAAATGGGGAAGAGGTACTCAAAACCAATATGCTATACAGCAGCCTAGCACTCTAACCTTTTTTAAAAAGTTTCTCTGCTGTGCATATAAATGAACTCTACACACGTTTTGAACATCTTCTTTTCAGCCTACTTTTCAGCATATGCCCACAGTCTTTTCAAAAAGTGGCATGGTTCCATGGGGTTTAGAAAAACTCTCAATAATCATCCCTTTGATGCATTGATCAGCAGCTTTCATAGGTGCTACAGTGAAAAAACAACTGCCCAGTAAATTCACTGTGAAATTGGATAAATAGCATAGTTCAATATCAAGCTGACTACTATCTAGAAAACACCTTGCCCACTTTTCAGAAGTTGGTCATTTCTAGAAGATCAAGGCCCGTGGACAGTTCAGAACTCCACTCATTTTCCGGTCTTCAACATCTAATGACATTAGTCATGCACCTCTCCCCAATCACAAATGACTCCATACTATCTCCTTCTTCTCCTGGCCTCTATATAGCTCCCCAACTTTTAGTTTCCTAATAAAACTGATGTTTTCATCACATCCCCTTTATTCTGAAAAATTTTCATTCACAGATGGAAATTAGGACCACTATTTCTAATAACATAAAATTTTCAAATAATACATTATGTTCATGTAAATACTTTGAGAGTGAAATACTGGTTCAAAAAATGGGGGGACAACAACAAAATCTACTGGTTTGGTGGGGTTTTTTCCCCAGGGAAAAAACCACCATTTTTACAGAACCCTGCTTTTTGCAGGCATATTGGAAGTACATTCATTTTTGCAGGCGTGCACGTTTTGCTTTCCCTTGAAAATTTGAACAACTGTGTTTAACATAAAATAACTTTTTTATTGTCACCCAATTTTATTAAAATGTTCTCTTGGGATTCAGAAAAATAGCATGTTGGCAAGAAAGAGATGTATCAGGAACTGAACTGGTATTCATCTGATGTAAACAAAGCTCCAGCCACAAAACCATGGATTATTTAAAAAAGAGAGAGCTCTCGGCTGATGACTATGTATTATAAAAGTAAACAAACACCTCTAAAAGCATCTCTTGCCATATAAATCATCCATGTATATTAATCCACCACTGAGCTTTTGCTTATTTAATCACTATTAGCAGGCAAACAAAGGAGGAAAAGTTTTCCACAAACAATACCAGGTTAACCACCCTCTTTTAAGAGCAAATATTTTCTTTTTTTGTCCAATACTTTTATGTACATGGATTGGTTAAGAACATGTAACAGCAACAGGATGTAAACACTTCCTTAATGATCTTACACTTTATAACAAGCAAAGCAAACAATCAAACTCAGGCATTTTACCCCCTATTGGGATTCAGCATTTACTTTATAGCTACAAGAATTAGCCACTCATTTAGCCAGAGCCTGATCCCCAAAGGTTCAAAGAGTTGCGTTCAACTTACTGGGTTACACTGTTGTTGTAAGTAGATGTTGCTACACAGGAGGCCTATTTATTGCATCATGCAGTGTGAGGAAATATTTATTATGTGCATTAGTGCTGGAAACAAAACCTACCCAAAAGAGGTTCCTTGGATATCATTTAGATAAAACATGTACAGCTTTTCCTTGGTCCACATCTGTTCTTTCAATGGTTTTTTTTTGGACAATGAGTTTACAAACCCAGCATAAAGGGAAGCTTGTTAAAATACAGCTCTTCTAAAGAAAGAAACTATTTCCTCTGCTTATTGCTCCAGCACTCAAAGTTTTTAGCAATACCAACGCCCAAAACACTTCCACAGCTCATGTTCTGAAAATATAAAACAAGTTTAGCAGAACATTTTACACTTTAAACAAAAATCTAAAATGATGTAAGAAGATGATTAATAAATGGGTATCCCACTTACAAAATGGATCAGCATGAAACATTTAAGTGGCACTTACATAACAGTACCACTTAAATGTATGACGACACCACAGCAGCAAAGTGGTATTTCACTTACAGTGGTCCCCTTCTGTGTAAATAGCATGTGTGTTATTTTTATCTAAATAAATGAGCTCATTGTCTCCAAGATAAAATGTAAAATCAAAAGGGTTATCATCAACTTTTCTCGAAGTATACTGTAGTAGTCTACAGCAGTGGCCCAAAACACTACCAGTTCCAACAACATTCCTGCAGTTCTTTCTGAGCATGCATATAGGGTATAGGGGATGAATGAGGGAGCATGTGAAAAATGGAAAAGTAGCAGTATTTTTAATACTGTTGGACTTAATCAGTCATTACAATCGTTCCCCGTTCAAAAGTGATTTCATCTTCCTTAACTTCTGTCTCTATATGAGGAGAGTCTTTCCTGTGTCAGATGAGGGCCCCTGGAAACATCAATTCCATCAGTAGTGGTAGGGCAGTGGGGCAAGCTATCCGCAAGCCCACCATGGCCTGATTCAACATGCCTTCTGTGAGCCTCGCTCAGGCAGGCAGCTCTGGAACTCCAGAAAGAACTTAAAAGCTGCTTCCTCAAGCTTAAAAGCTGCTTAAAAGCTGCCAAGGGAGGGAGGTTGGTATTACCACCACAGCTGGCCCTCCCCAGGGATGGATTCCTCTGCCAGTGTGTCAGCGGGATAGAGCTATAAGGGAAGCAGTACAGTCTATAACCAACAACAAAAAAATGCTCCTTCCATTCTAATAGCAATATTGCCCATCACAAGCCATTCAAAACTCATGAATCAGCCCCCTCACCCCATAATGAAATTGATTTAATCTTATTTGCCTTCTGGTTTTGAGCCTTTCGGGTTGGTGTTTTCAAGATTTTCTGTACAATCATGAAGCTTCCTTACTTCCCTTTTTTTTTTTTTTTTTTTTTTTAAAGATGAAAGCGGAGATTCCTTCATATTCACATGCTTCCAGGAACTGGGACTTTATAAAAAGCACCAAAATTTGCAAGGATTGATTACAATAAATTACTGTGCAAGCACGAAAAAGCTGTATGCTTATTAACATAGTAGAGTTCCAGTTTTTCAGTCCTACATGAATATAATGTACAAATTCACCAGTTCAGCATCATATACAGATGACATAACTGTACACTGTGGATGGGCAGAGGACCGGCACAAGGTCCTCTACCACTTGAACCTCACACCTGGGGGAGATAAGTTGGAGTGGCTGCACAGGAGCGCCTATACTCCATGAAAACAGTATCTGCCAAAAGCCTGGATAGAGACAAATCATGAGAGGGCCAGGGGATAAATGGTCAAAGGAGCCACTTAAGCATATCCAGAGGACTGAAAACCCTGGATAACTCATACAGTGGGGTCAACGTTGTTATTCCAGCCCACTGGCTGGAACAGCAAGTTGGGAATGGGAAAAGGTAGCAGTCGGGGGAAAATGAGGATTTTCAAATCAGAATTAGCACTGTCATGGGGGTAGATTTAACTTTCCCGACCTCTCTGCATTCCTAACAGCGTCAGATTACCAGGGCTTTACTTTGGAAGAGTGGATTTTAATCTTCAGGAATCACAGAATAAAATGACCAGATCACAAAATCTATTTGTAGTATTGTAATTCATGTTCTCATTCTCTTATGTTATAATTCCTTTTTTCCCCATAATTCCACTTACATATATGTTTCTAAAAGCACATTTTCTTTTTCTATGAGCTTTCTCAGATTTTTGCTGCTGCCCTACACCCCAGTGGTGCTGGGGCAGCTAAAGATTTTGAATTGCTTTTCACCTGCAGACAGATCACTCTACACAGTCACACTTTGTTTAAAAGAAAATGTAAGCCAAGTGGTACTTAATACTCCTAATGCATCTTATTTCATTACTAAAAGTTTGAAGCAACATGGCCAGAGGTGCAATTACTGAATGTTATAAAGTTAATCACTTCCACCATCAGTTGGAGTTCTGCGTCCCGTGAAGATGAGAAAAGTTATTTTAAATTAAAACCCAGAATTAATTTTTAAAACCACCCACTGTAGCTTTGTTAGGCTAGATCTATACTTACAGTGGCATGTAGAAGACAGGCAGTACATACATAGTTACATGCCACAGTGGAAGGCTGGCTGTGTCCATACTTATCACTGAGTCATGTAGCCACATGCAGCAGCAAAAGGCTCTGGAATCAGATAGGCAGCAGGGCTCCAGAGCCACTGCCAGATCATTTCCCCACTGCTTCTCCCATACCAAAGCCTTTCCCCGCAGAGGGGAAAGGCTCCAGCAGTGTGGAGGCACCAGGACATGACTGCTAAAAATAGTAGTGTAGATGGAGAAGGCACTGCTTGGGCATGTAGGGGATCATGTGATATACAAACCCTAGGGGTTCAGGTATGTAGGGCACTCTACTCAACTAAGCTGTGTCTCACCATCTACACTGCTATTTATACCCATGCTAGCTGAGCATGCACTCTCTGTACTCTAAATGCCACCATAAGTATAGACGTACCTGTAAATAGTAAAAAGCAGCATGGCCACAAATAGGGCCCTATTGAAAGCTGGGATCATATCAGTAGTTTATTTTAAGAGCTGCTTTTTTTTATTATGTTTTCATTTCTAAAATTTTAAAAGACCTAGTCCCCTGAAACACTAATCAGGTATTTTATACTTTTGTATTTCACAGTCATTACCGTATTATCTGTAATCGCTGCTTGTTACACGGTCCAGAACTCTCAATGTTACCTTGTGCTCCCCCCGCCCCCATCCACCTGTCTTTTGTATCCACTTGTCTTATCTTAAAACTTAGCCTGTAAGCTCTTTTGGGCAGGAACCATCTTTCTTTTATATATTTGTATAGTGCCTTGTACAGTGGGGCCCTGACCTCCAGGAGTTACGCCAATAAAAATACAAAATATTTGACCTGAAGAAATCAGTACACCTGTATTGTCTAGATCTGGAATCTGATCACATATTTACAGTACAGGAAGAATGATACCTGCATAGCAACTATGGCCCAGTTTCCAGAACTGCATGGACGCATGTTGGGCCACTTTGTGCCTGGCCCTCCATGGGGGTGGTAGAAAGGGTGAAAGCAGCCTCTCTCTACCACTTTTAGTTTTTTCCCCCCTTCATCTTTTTATTGTGTAGCCCCTCAGGAGATGGAAGGAAGCTAACGAACTCGGGGTTATAATCATTGTTAGTTATATAACTTTTCCATAGTTTTTTTTTTTTTTTTTCTTTTTTCCTCTTTCCAGTTGAATGCCATTAACTATGGGCAGTAGAGCATTGGTAGTATCAATAAGTCATCCACAACTTTTTAAAACAAGACCGAGCCTTTGGGGTAACCTTTAGTGCTTGTAGTGAGATCTGTGCGGTTATAAATTTAACAGTGATTCCATTTTACAGATAAAAATAGTTTTTGTGACAAAAACTATTTTGACTGAATGACCTTCACCACAGACTGATTACAAATGGTTAGAGAGACTAGATTACTATACTGTCACTTCAAATTCAATTTTTTATAAAACACTACACAGAATGGTAAGGTTTCTGTATCTTATGAGTGGGCACAAACACCAACCACCATCAAACAAGGACTATTTTCTTTTAATAAATCAGAGTTCCAGTTATAGTCTACGAGGCACAGTCATAAATACATGACTCTAAATGTTAATGGTAGTCAGTTAAGACCCACTGGGAGTTGAGGATGCAGTGCACCTAGCAGGAATGGACCCTACATACAGAACTCGTATCATTACTACCCTGTTCAACACACTGAATATTTCTCCTTTATGGAATTTGGAATAACAACAGAAATTTGAACGGACACCCACAGTCCTCTTTCTTCTGGTAAGGAGGGTCAATCTGACACCTTTCATGAGGAGCCAAATCATTCCCAACTGCAGCAGAGCTACACCAGGAATGCATTCTACTCGAGATCAGCAATGTAAATTAGTAAAGCACCCTGTAAAGTGGAGGGCTGTGACATGTACAGTGTATTAGAAAAGCACAGTGATACTTTATTTCATATTTGTTGCCAACGGGACATATACAAAACCAAGAGACCACAGAGCCAATAGCAGAATACAACTCCTTCAAAAAAGCAGAAAGGAAAGTCAATAACAGCCTTAATGATAGTACCCTTCAGATCATCAAGTCCTCCTCTGCAAAACTGATTGTACTCAAACCCAGAACATGGGCTTGATTTTTAAAGTCAGGCTTCCATTATTGGAGACATATTTTGTATCGACAATAAATTATGTCCACCATTTCTGACTGGGGCTCATTCACGCTTTTTCCTGACAACTCACTACAGATGCAAAATTGTGTTTGCAAAAATGGAGGCTAAGTTTGCAATTAAAGCCGCTTTTTGCTGCACTAATGTGAATTCCTCATTTCCAACACAATGTATCTGACATTTCTTCAAAAAAGAAAAATCTTAACTGAAAAACACTCCTAAATTGAGGTGCATGATATCCCACCAAACCCCCCCCCCCACCCAAAAAAAAAAACCAGTTAAGATCTCTGCTAATTATTATGTCTTTCTTGATGTTTTATACTAGTATTTTCACAAAACCAGAGCAGACAGAAATAAATCACCTGTACAGGGTTATGTTCCCAAAAGCACAACAAATAGATGTTTAAAGTGGGGGTGCACTGGAGTATGGGCCATATGGGACATTGTGCAGATTTGACTTAGGGATTCTCATTCCTCAAAGCAGGGGAGAGTAGGCGTGTTCTATATGGAACTTTTCTTTCTCTAGAATGATGGATGTAGGCTGTACTGCTCATAATTCATCTCCTACCAACTGAACCAGAACCAGCTCATTCTACTGACATCAGATAAAGCAGATACTAAGATTGATATTAACTAAGCATGTGTCTACAAAGAGAAAAAGGGTAGCAGAGGATGACCACATAGGCAAGTATCCGTAGGGATAAGAAGAATAAGGGACAGAACAATGCAGCCTACATTCAGATTCTTTAAATACTGCCATTGCGTAAAGGTGCACAATAATTTAATGCATGAGTATACAAATATTAGGAAAGAATAAAAAATAAGGTAAAGATGTTTATTCATGTTTAATTATGATTATTTAGCTCCTAAACAAATCTCATGGAAGACATTACACAAGAATTACAGAATCATTCAGTTTGTAATCCAACTGAGATAAAATATCCAGACAATATAATTTCTAAATGTATACTCCTGTATTTCATTTTATATGACAGTCGAATCTTATTAGATGAAACTGGCAAAAAGGGCAATTGCCACCTCTATTTCAGCTTCGAACACAGACACATATTGAAGAGTTCTGCAAATTATAATGTATGCTAATATTCTGTGACACATGAAAAAAACTAACCTGGCTGTGTTGTGGAGCTCATTGTTGTGACGAAACAATAAATTGTTGACAGGTTGAGACCAGATCTCAGCAGCAGTAGACAAGATTGGAATGTTCTGGCCAAGAAGAGGTGAATCTGAAGATGCAATCTAAAGATGAAAAACATGGATCTTATATTAATAATATAACCTGCTCTTATAAACAAGATTTCTTCTGTCATTATGTTCTGTAGTTTCAAGTAACTACGGCCCCAAAAACCAAACCATTAGAACTAAACATCCTCAAACTTTAGTGAAATTCAAATCCAGATCTAAACTTGCAGCTTTGGCCCATCTCTAGTTTCAAAAGTAGATTGGAAAAGAAGGTCAAAAGGGATGACTTCTCTTACCATGAGGTTGGAGGATTAACTGTGGAAATTGAAAGGCCTGAGGATAAAGTAGCTGGATTACCATCTTTTGGTTACACAATGGTTAGTTATTCACAAACCATATCCCAATTGCAGACTTTTGGTTTCTGAATGTGTAGCAAAAATTCACATTGGGAACTCTTTCCAGAAAATTTACTGTTTCAATTACTAATATTTACATGGTTTGGAAATAGACAAGTTGTTGACATCTGTAGTATCACTGAGTCGGTCTCCCACTACTAACTAATTGACATGTATGACACTGACAGGGGAATGCTGTTAATAGGGTGGGCTGTTTGAGAGTAGGTCAAGAAAGTTCTGCTGTTATTGAATTCTTTTATACCTCTCTGGAATATTAAAGAAGAGGCAATGCTTTTGTAATACTTTATCTACTGAAAACTGCAGATATATTACACTTTCAGAGGTATATTTTAATTCAAGTATGATATAAACAGCATAATGCACAACCTTCTCTTATCTCCAACTGCAGTGCACTGTACCTGCGATTACCTCATTCAATCACTTCTCTAGATGTGTCTGGATATTCAAAGATATTTTAATGCTGTATCCGTTAGCAGCTTTTGTCAATGTGTTTTCTTCAACACAAAGTGGTTTTAAGTAGAGCTGAATTGCATTTCAGCTAGTAAACCAGAATGGCAAAATTTAGTAATTTTGGATCATCAACATTAGCTAATGGGAGGGTCACTTGTTTAGATGAAGAACCTGTATTAGTGTCACCACCAAAGATACATAATTCAAATAGATCTGATACTCAGTCCCTAAAATTAGTCTGAGCTGTGCATTTTTTTTTTTTTTTTATTTACAAGGCTACAGTAAGTGCTAATCTGGGGAAATAATGGACCTCATCTGCATCACTCTAATATCTAGAATTGAAGATTTCACACAAAACAAAAAGGCGGTATCTTGGATTAGAGCAAGATTATTATTCCACTTCTCAAGTTTACAAGGTGTGCTAGTGACTCCATAACAAAGAAAGAAAAATATAATCCCTGCCTCAGAAAAAAATTTAAGTACCAAATCCTGCACATTCAAATATGAACAATTAATGATGCAAATATCACTAGTGACTTCAATACAATTGTTCAGATAGTTAAAGTCACATGTATAGATGTCTACAACATAGGCCCTAAATTTCACACAAAGGAGGAGGAGACAGAGCAAGAAAGAATGAGCCTTACAGAAATTATGGTTACATAATGATTCGTTTTAAATACATGCATATCTTGGTGGTTTAGATAAAGTTTCTCTCTCTAGGGTGGGTTCACTGAAATAATGACCATAATGATTTAAAACAGAAGATATTAAATGACTCTCTTACTGTGAGCATTATCAAAGGAGTGAGTTTTCAAGAAGGGATTTTTAATCGTGCTTCTAAATGAAATAAAACATTTTAAGGGTTTCAATTTGCTCCAAATGTTACAAGAGCATTATTTCAGCCACCATCTCTAGGACTAGTATCATGTTAAGTTTCATAAGATGTGCTGGCCTGACCCTGCTTAATACTTGGGAGAAGGTTGCCAGAAGTCATGTTTGTAATTCAGTAAGTAATATAATTCCCTCTTGTCTGTAAGGAATGTCCTCTGAACTACTGAAAGAAAAATGCCATCCAAAGAGGAAAAAAAAGTATACGAGAGATACATCCATTCTTTTGGTTGTCAGCTGGGAGAAAAATGTCCATCAATTCAAAATGATGGATAGAACCAGTCTTTCAATTGCATCTAATATTTGAGGCAAAACCAAACGAGTTTAACAATTTTTGGGAAAAACATCAAACTATTTTTTGTATTTGAGAGATTTTTACCATTATTGGCAATTCTTCTATTGAGTCCTAGACTCAGTATGTGTACTTTGTGACTCCCAATTGTTTAAGTGTTAAGTTAACATTCAGTACGCCATCCATAAAAATTAACAGTTAAAGCTACTGGATTCTATTTCCCTGATGCTCATTATTAAACTGCTTCTTTGTAGGTCCTTGATATGAAATGGAAAACCCTTGAATTCCAAGATACTGCTAAATAGAATCAGCCCTGAATATTTATTGGAAGATAGTTGTACACAAATTATTTTCAGTAGATCTAAGTATTTTGCTGGGATCCTTATAAAATACCTACCTTTCTTTCGTAAAATATATTACCAGTGGAGAGGAATTTATAAAATGACAACTGGCATACTGCCTAACGAGACAGTGTATTTCCATTTGTTTCTTTCAAATACAGAGCTTTTATTACTAATATTTGGTTTGAAGAGTTGTAAAAAAAATGAACTTGTAAAAAGATTCATGTTTTCAGAGCTCCCATTTAGTCCCATGAAAAATCCCATCCCATCACATACAGAAGTACAGATGCAATCCAATCACTCTCATTCAAATACACCTACACTTTAAAAGCTCATTCATTTTGCTTAGTGTGATGGAATGTTCAGAGAAATATTGGAGGGGATGTCATATTATGAGCTACAGTATAAAGTACATCCCCAGATGCATTTTAGTGTTGCAGTTGAATTGAAGGGAATCAGAACAGTGCTAGCATTAGGTCAAAATGTTAGGTGGACACTATAATCCTCCTTGAAGGATAATTCTATCTCCCCCACTTCTCCCCCCTCCCCTCCCGCAATATAGGTGCAAAGCTCCTAACCACAGCAGAACTATTCTGCCACCATACCAACGAGCCCCCATACCAACGAGCTGCACTTCACATGCCCCAGGATGGTGAGTGGTTGTGGAAGGGAAGGGCAATGGAAGTGCAGTAGATTCGCCAGACATTCCCTTCATAGAGGATGTGGCAGGTGCTGCAAGGGTTAATGCAGCCTTGACTAGCCTCAGAGGTGATAGATTTCTTTTCTCTATGGTCACCATAAAGCTTAGAGCTTCTTGTGACTATAATTAGGTATAACATTTTTAGACAGAAATGAGAATTTCAAATGAATGTTGTTACTTGAAAACTGTCATCTTCTTTCACCCCAAATTCCCCAGACCACTCACTCACTCCCATTCTTTATGTTGTGCCTATATTGCAATATTTGAGAGAATAGGGTTTCTAAAATAGGATGCACTAACTACAAATTAACAGAATTTACATAAAACAGAAGTATCTATTTCCATTCCCTCCCACCCCCAGCAGATGAATTTTTTTGAGTGTGCTTTTAATATGCACCCAATAGCATATATTTTTAAATACTTTCTTAAGGAGGAAACCAGATCCTCTTCCAGAAGGACATTACACCTTTCTCTAAAATACCTCCCTTTGAAAAGTGTGTGGGGAAATTATGCATAGATTTTGCAAATAAAATATAGCATACTGTACTCCCAGAAATTATAAACAAGTTGGCATCTCCAGCAATACATTAAGTCATCAGAATATCTCTGCCAGCTATTTTGTTTTACAACAGTAGCATCTGTTTATCACTTGCTGTGAAGGTTTTCTTTTATCTTGACCTAAAATGTGCTGGCCCTTTGGCCTCAAGTAGCACAGAAAAAACACTTCCTCCTAAAGTTGCTGTATATGAATTTTTTAGATCCAAATCCTTTGTTAGTACTGGTAGACTCCCTGTTGTCCAATAATATAATGTTTTTTGCAGTGTGCCACAGCTGGAGATACAGTAATAAAAAAAATCCTAAACCTTTAAAAACAAACCAACCTACTTACCACCTTCAATAATAACTATCCCTCCAGGGCAGCAAGAACATAACTCTTCAATGTAAAAGCTGACATTCTAAATTACAGAAGTTTACACCATAATTATGAAGAGGTATCAATGTCATATACAGTTGAACTTGCTTATAAAATGCTCTAATACAGAGAAAATCCATTGAAGATGAAGTAGAATCAAATTAAATGGTACACTGCATAGCAACAGAAAGACCGCAATTCAGGTTACAGCAAACTTAGATACATAGATAGCTGTAAACTGACCCCGTGCAGACAGACAGCACTCCAAGTCCACCACTCATGTCCTGCATGAACCATCAAAACAGGGCTAGGAAATAAGCTGGCATAGGGGCACGAAGACAAAACAATTCCAAGGTGGTGGTCAGGAGTCTAAAGAAATACATATGTGAAACTTAAGCAAATTGGTTTTAAAAAACACCTGTGTTTATTTTGGTTTTAGTACATTTTAATGTAAACAACATTAATACAGTAACACAAGAATGAAGTCTGTGTAAAGCCATTAGGCATGAGGCCTGTTCATAGAATGCAATATGGATTTATTTCTAGCTCTCAAAAACAGAAACTATGGCCCAAATTTTGAAATGATTTCTGGGCAATCAGACTCCTGCATCTTGGTTATTGTAGGATCGGGGACTAAGAATGGGGTAGGAGGCTGGTAAAGAAAAACCATGATCCCACAGAGTCTCTGCAAAGAAATATCTATGAAATAATCAAAAACTGGTAAATATACATTAGGTGTGACTAGAAGTGGGGAAATTCCTCACTAGGGAGTCAAGAAATGCAGATCTTCTCTTCTCTCTGTGTAACTGTTATGTCATTGTACTTTCCACAATTTATATGGAAGATAAGGAAAAAGAATGAATTTATCACTATTTTAACAACTCACTCACCCAATCATAAGCAGGGAAAGTGCTTGATTTCCATCTCCTCAGCTTGACTTAGATCTCTATATATTTCAGAAACTACATCACTGTTTGATAGCATTATTTCACCCTCTCTTCCTAATGCACACAAACTGCATGCTGGTTGGGTGAGTGTTTCTGCTATTGAGGTAAGAGGACTTACCCCAGTTTAGAGGTGTACTTACATGTTTAAAATTTAAGTACAGGTTTAGTTCCCATTGAAACCAATGGAACTACTCACAGGCTTAATTTATGCTTGTGTTTCAGCACCTATCAGACAGTGGGGAGGATGCCACCAGGGGGGACCACAAACATCCAGAAGATTCCAGAGGATTTGTGGGCAGTATCGATAGCCTGTTCCCAGGTGGGGGCACACCCCTCTCATGACACAATAATCAGGAAGAAACTTATACAAGCTGAACGTTGGAGGAGATTTTCTCCACTATAGCTCACTCCCGTGAGTTTCACACTAAGGAAAAAGAGGCGGGGCAGAGTCAGATACTGCACTCAATATCTTATATGTAGATTATTTTAAAAGAACCTCTGGTCTGAAGAACCCTATGTATCTTTTTGTTTCCCCACTGAGCTTTTTCAGGAATCAGACAAAGAAAGCACATTGCACCAAGTTTGGACTGGAGTCCAAGGAGCCCTACTCCACCAATATAAATAGAGCTCATCTGCTTATACTCATGCTGAGTTCAACCTCTTTATCTCTCCTTTGTCTGAGTTTGCCCATTGCCCTTAAAAAAGAAGTTCTGAAAAGAAATTAAAAGGAGATTAAATATAATTTAAACACTGATATTATTGTGTTTGTTAGAGTAGTACCTAGGGATCAACAAAGATTGTACAAACAAAAGAATAGTTGACAGCCCCTGCCCCAAAGAGCTTACTCTCTAAATAGGCAAGACAGACACAATGCAGGAGAAATCGATATAATACGGTATGCCCAAAAATTTAGAGTCTTAGACCAGAACATTGTCAAGGATTTAAACAAACTGTATAAAAGCCCAACAATAATATCTGTTGAGAGCACTGGCACTAGCAAAAATAGTTGTTTTAAGGAACTAGAAATGGACAGGCACATTGAACTCCGTGGAACAGTCTAATAGATTGCAACAGACACAAAACAGAGTGTTTTACCTTGGTTTATCTTTTCTATCAAAAGATTAGAAACTTTTTTTTTAAAGATTGAAACAGATTCTTCAGATACTAATGAACCTCAATCAGCAGTGTGAGCAGTTAACATACAGCCCTGGAAGAAGGATGAGGATATTAAGGTGACAATGGCCTGGTCTACTCTGGTGGCTTAATTCAAATTAAAGTCCCTTAATTTGAATTAATTACTCCCACATCTACACTTGCACATTGTTAATTCGAATTAAGGAGCCTTTAAAATCAAATTAATAAAACCACCTCTGCAAATGGATTAACGCCTGAAGCGCATCAGTTAATTTGCATTAGTGTGAGTGTGGACGCAATTAATTGGCCTCCAGACTGTATCCCATGATGCCCCATTTCAGTACCCTCCCCCAAAGCAGCCCTGGGAAGATTTAAATCTTCATTTTCTGCGGTGAATGGGTTTAAAATCCAAGCAGCGATCATCCCCCCTCCCCCCCACACACACACAACAAGCCTTTTGTGGTTTGTCTCTTTAAGGGTTTGAAAGATTTCCCCACCCACCATCCCCCCACGTGGTGAATGCATTTTAATGGCCCAGCAAGCCCTTTGCAGTTTGTCCCTTTAAGATTTGTCTCTTTGAAAGTTTAGCCCTTTAAAGTTTGTCCCTTTGAAAGATTTCACCACCCACCCCTCTTCCCCTGTGGTGAATGCATTTTAAATGCCAGCAGTGAGAGGAAATTCTTTGCTACATTGTTTCAGTGGCCAATCATGGAAATTGATACTTTCTTAACAGTTTATTAACAGTGTTACATGTGGATACATTATATCATTTTTCCATCAGTGAAATGGAAACATTTGTATCACTGTATTAATATACTAACTGACTGGGTTGTTATTTATCTTACATTCTACAGACACCTGTAGAATCAAAATCTAAGGCAAGCAATATACAGGGGGTGAGGGGGGGGGAAGCATAAAAGGCAAACAGCATACAGTTCTAAAGTAATCCAGGATAAGCTGCGATGTATTTGTCACAGTCAAAATGAAAGCATAGTTCAGCTGGCTCCATGTGCCTGCAGCAATGGTAATCGGGGGAGTAAAAAAAACAGCATGAAAATCTTTTTCCTGTTTGTTTGGGGATGGGGGAAGAGGGTGGGGGAAACAGAGCTACATCCTGGGATGATGACACTCATCACAACAGCCTCTATGGTTAGTTGCACTGTGGGATAACTTCCCATATTGCACTGCTTTCTAATTTGAATTAAGGCTGGCCAGTGTGGACGCAAGAAACCTGCACAAACACTGTAGTGTGGACAGTCTGCAGCGCTTTCTATAAATCACTTTCTGTAATTCGAATTAAGCTAATTCGAATTAGTGCTGCAGTGTAGACATAGCCATGGTCTTTATTTCATGTTCTCCTTGTTCATTTTATCCTTTCGAATTAAGAGGCAGTTTAATTATGTATTTTATTAGATTGTATTGTGCCTGAGCACTTCAGCAAGAGGACCATGAACACCACTATTAATTATTATCTTTATGACTGAGTCCATGATGGTTCCAATTGTTGGTTTTTGTTGTAGTAGTTCTTCCTCATGTGTAATGCTCTTTAGGGTTATCTTGCTTTAGACTTCATTGCTCTCAAGAGTGCCTTTTTTCACGCTATCCTTGTTCCCTGCCGAGTTCTTTGTTAAATTTAATTCAGAATTTTTAGTGTTTCCATTTATATTGATTTTCAGAAGTGCTCAGGTTTAGCTTAACTCTTCTCCTTTGAAGTCAATAGAAGTTCTACCATTGTCTTCAGTGGGAACAATATTAGGCCAAGGCTGAGGGCTTCTGAAAATCCCATACTTAAAGCATAAAAGTAAATATATTTCTCCAATGTCAACGTGACAGATAAGTTTTTATATAGTTATTTACCGAGCTGTGCTAAATTCAGTGGTCTTGCTATGCAAAGGGTTCAATATATTTTGGAGAGGTGGGTGTGAATCCACATGAACCTACCAAAGTTTTGCCTTGAATTTGGGGTTTAATTCAACTCCAAAACGATGTGAAACAAACAAATGTGCCATGTTTTCCATGGTGGTGAATCGTGGTTTCAGAAAAATACTAAGTTACTCATTGTTTGAATTAAACCATTATTATTTCTATTAAAGTAGTGCCAAGAATGCCCCCACCAAGATTTGAGCCCTTTTCTAAAAGACAGTCCCTGCCCTCAAAAGCATGCAGTGTAAACCAGATAAAGGATGGGAAAACTGGATGTTTTAATATCACCATTCTTACTGTGGCAGAGAGTGGTTAAGTCACAAGGTCACACAGGAAGTATGTGGTGGAGACAGGAACGGAAACCAGGGCTCCCAAGTTCCAGTCTTAAACACAAGGCTATCCTTTCTGTCTATAAATCCAGTATGAAATGTCATGAAGAGGAAGGGGAGGTTTCATTTTCTACTACATGGTCATGCACTGGGACTGGCTGTCTGAGGACTGAGGAATAGTCTTCAGAAGCAGAAAGGCAAAGAAAGTTGAGACTCACCCTTGGCAAAAGTTTCAAACTGCCCTGTCTCCCCATTAAAGGAACAGTCTCCAGTCCTATACACAGCAGTATAGAACGATATTTTTCAAATTTAGTTTGAGGCTTTAGAAGTCTGGTATGATTGTGTGTCTTTCTGGGAAGCTAGAGGAACACCTATTTCAGCTGCATATTATCCTGCTGTTTCAAAGAAAATGGAACTTTTCTGAATGTTGTAATATTGATATGCTATAAAATCGAAACTGACAAGTGAGTATTTGGATTTATGATTCACTGGATTTTGTCCTTTTCATACTGATCATGTGTGAATCCCTTTCTAAGATGATTTACATCATATTAAAACCACTCGGGGAAATAGTTTGACATAAAAGAAAGCAAAGGACTCAGAACAGACTCCTGGGGGACTCCAAAAAAATATGGAATTAAAGAAGCTGACATGGCTGCTGGGCAGAAACTGCTTGCACAGATAGAATATGAACCAAGAAAGAACAGTCTGGTACAAGTTATATCTCAAGATGTTTACCAAGGAATAGTTAATTATTTTTAGTTTCATGTTATGGTAGCACTTAGAGGCCTCAACTGATATCAGGGCCTCCATTGTATCAGGTGCTGTACAAACACACAGGAGAAGCAGCCCTGACCCCAAAGAGCTTACAACCTAAACAGACTAGAGAGACAAAGGGTGTGAAAAAGGAATACAACAAAAAAGCAAAGTAGTCACAGTGACATATGTCAAATGTCATCTTTTAATGCACAAGTTTTTAAAACGTTGACTATTTTGTTCATAACGTATGCCTTTTTAAAAAATATGTGGAGAAAAGTAAGAGATGGTTTAACAGGACCAAGGAAGTGGGAAAAATCAAAACGAGAAGTTGGGCATTGAATAGAGGAAGAAAAGATGAGACAAACTGATAAGAAGCTAAATTCCAGCACCGACTACAGGCACATAAAAATCCTATTGACTTCAATAGGAGTTACATACAGGTAACCCATATGGGGAATTTTGTCCCAATTGTCAACCTTAGAGGAATGATTTTCATATGCTGTAAACAAACATCTTCATTAATATCTATAACTAGAGCAAATATTTCCCAATGAAAAACTTACTTGATGGAAAATAGGGTTTTTGATTAACAGACAATTTTCACTGGGGTGGGGGGAGGAAGGAAAGATTTTTGTCAGAAAACCCAAAACCTCCCAAATTTTGATTTGCAACAGTTTTTGGCCAAAAAAACTGGATTTTGGTTGCTGAAAACAACATTTTAGTTTTTTAAACAAAAATAGAAGTTTATTGTGGGGAATGGTGCAAAAATGTATTTTCCATCCAAATCTCTTAGAAATGCCTTAGATTATTAACAGTTTAAGTTTTAAAAACTCAAATCACTGGCCATTGTATGTGTTTCTCGTTTAATTAATTAATTTCTCCAAACTTAGAGAATGAAAAGCTTTGATGTCAGCTTTTATTTATAGTTATTTTCACTTTTGGATTCACTTTTGGATTCACATTTGGGTTTCAAACACTGCAATGGAAAGTTTAGTGGTGAAAACACAGACAAATTGAGTGCAAACAGTTAAATGAAGAAACACATCTATGCTTCTTATATTTAAAGTAAACCTTGTTTTCACAAAATTTAAGTTGTGGGGCAAATATAAATTGACACTATTCCTTAATTGTGGGATTCTTTACAATAGTTGGCTTGTGACAGAACTTCTATGTTACTTGAATATAACTTACTGTATGCCAGTGGGTACTTTGGCTGGCATTAAGTAACACAGGAAGGTTTAATTAATGCTTTGGCATGCCAACCATGGGACGTAAGCAAAGCAAATCTAAATTCCAGCATCAAGTAGTTAAAATGATTTCATAGAAAGATCTGGAATAATGTTTTCAAGATAGAAGGAAGTTTCTATGAATTCACCAATGTGCATATTAATAACATTATTTGGGATTTCAATATATTCTGATAATTTACAAGTTATATCTGGAACATTGCAAAGTAGGTAGCCTTTATTCAGCGTTCATAGACCCTGATATGGCATTCATTAAAGCCAATCAAAAGACTCCTAATAACTTCAATGGGTGTTGGATCCAACAATTGAAAAGAACTTAAATGGAAAATCCTGTGCCTCTGCCACAAGGGAAAGGATGCTTTGGCAGTGTTACTGAAATGGGGCAAAAACAATAGAAAAGCAGATATCGGATTCAATGGATAAAGAATTAAAAGGACAGGAATATAATTAATGGCAGTAAACATATTTGTATAGAAAATAGGTCTTGTCAAAGTGGATTTATTTTTCTGATAAGATCAGAATTTTGGCTGTGTGATGGTGCGCATGAGTGGCTCTTGTTGGATGGGTGCAAACCTGCACTCTCTCTGCTCACAGTACCCCATCAGCTGCTGCCCTCGTCTTCAGCGGCTCAGCCCTCCAGCTAAGTCACACAGTCTCAAAACATGAAAGAACCCCTCCCAGGGTAAACGGTCCAACTGGGCCTGTCCCTGTGTTCTTGTTACCATCTTTAGCCCTGTCTGTGGGCTCACTCCTCAGCCCCTTCTGGGCTAGCTTTAAGTCCATGTCTTTCCTGGTACAGCCCAGTTCCCCCAGTGCTTTCTCCCTGGAAATTCTAAGTCCTTTAGCAGTTCTCTGGTGTCCCTTTAAGTCCTGCCCTCCTGCCTCTAAACAAGCCTTATCCCATTGTTGGGTCTTAGGCCACCTCCAGAGCCGGGGGCCTCAAATGGCCTGGTACACTCCATCACAGGTTGGTAAAGGTAACTGCAAAAATATTATGTATTTAGACTTTTGTAAGACATTTGACTTAGTACTGCCTGGTATCCTGATTAAGAAAGAAGAACTATACAATGTCACGTTAAGTGGATTAAGAATTGGCTGACTGACAGATCTCAAAAAGTAGTTGTCAACAAGGAATCTTCATTAAATAGGGATGTTTCTTTCTACAGGGATTCATACTAGGTTTGACACTATTCAATGATCTAGAAGTAATTACAAAATCACTGCTGATAAAATTATATGTGGATGACACAAAGATTGCCAGAGTGGTAAATAATTATGAGATCAGAACAGTCCTGGATCACTTGGTAACCAGGGCCCACTCAAACAAAATGCATTTTAATACCGCCAAATGCAAAGTTTACATCTAGGAACAAAGCATGCAGACCCACCATGCCTCCAGAATTGGGAACTATATCCTGGAATGCCGAGACACAAAAAAAATGTAGGGGTCAAGAAACTGAACATGAGCTCTGAGACCAATGCTGTGGCAAAAAGGGATAATGTGATCCTTTGATGTATAAATAGGGGACTACGTGTAGGGAGGTGATTTTACCTCTGTATACAGCATTGGTGAGTCTGGTGCACTGGAATACTGCACTCAGTTCTAGTATTCAGATTTTAGAAAGGATGTTGAAAAATTGGAGAGAGTGAAAAGAGAAGAAAAAGTTATTCCAGGGCTGGAGAAAACGCCTTACACTCAGAGACTTAAAGATCTCCATCTGTTAAATTTATTTAAAAGAAAAAATTTAAAAAAAAATAAAAGGGGGGGGGGGGGGAACCAAGAGGTGACTTGATTGCAGTGTGTTTAAGTACCTTCCCGAGGAAGAAAATACCAGATACTAAAGATTTCTTTAATCTAGCCCAAAAAGGCATAAACAAGAACCAATGGCTGGAAACTAAAGCCAGACAAATTCAAATTAGTAATAAGGCACAATTGTTTTTTTAAACAATAAGGGTGATTAACCAGTGGAACAAAGTACCAAGGTGATCAAGACTGGATGCCTTTCTGGAAGATACGCTTTAGCCAAACGTATGTTATTGGTCCCAATACAGGGGTAACTGGATTAAATGTAATAGCCTGTGATATACAGGAGGCCAGACTACATGATCTAATGGTCCCTCCTGACCTTAAATTCTATTAATCCTTTCTGTTGTGCATGGGGGCGGGAAGGAAGCGGGAGGCATGCAAGAGACCAGGCAGGTGGTGCACATACTCTCCCTGGCACTAAGTGCAGCTCTGTAGGTGCTCCTTGTGCACCTGTGCAAAGTGAGTATTAGGAGAAGGAGAAAGAGAAGGCTCTGCCACTACTTAGCACCTCAATTCTGGCCTTCTCAGGGCTGGTCTGTTCCCACTCAATGGCTGAAGTTCAAGAATGAGAAGATACATCACCCAAGTCCCACTTACTCAGGCTGGTTGCCAGGTAGGCAATTTGCTCATAAGTTACTCCCCAAATACAGCTCCCCAAAAAATACTTCCATTTTAAGTATTCTTATAAAACTACTGGCTTGCATTACCTCAAATCATAGCCCCTGAGGCGAAGCTCAATTAAACTGTGCTCACAAAATTATAACCATCAACCAGACACAAAATTCCACATCCTATAAACGAGAAGTCTTGTCTGTACTATGGATTCACAGTCCACAAATATAAAAATAATGGGCTATTCCTCTTCCAATTGGAAATGAGACAGACATTGTGGCATTGACTGACTCAGTTTCCCTTCCTGTTTTCACTAGGACTGTGAAAAAATATACTGTGGTTTTGCTTTGCAGGGTTTCATCTGCACAATTATTTCAGGTTCTATATGGGCTTGTTGCACTCCCCAAAAGCCCAAAACTTTAGAAAAACTCAACTAAAACTGATAAATTGACAAATGACACATTAACAACAGCATATATAGTCTGTTAGCTCTATCATGACTAGATTACATTCTTGATCCTAATCACTGCAAGGTGAATTCTGAGTAATTCCGTTCATATGAATGCCCACTATTGGTTTCACATTCTGAGCTGTGAAGGAGGTAAATATTGGTATTAAAAATACATGGTAATAAATAATTCTCAGGCTATGAGGGAACTGTATTAAACTATATAATCTTTTTTATGCCTAGCAACAGCATATTTGCCTTCCTTTTTAAACCGGTTTGTTTTGTAAAGCATTTTATAGATGAACAGATGGAGGCACACGGAGGTTAACGAATTTGCTCATATTCACTCAGGAAATCAATGATACAATTGGGAATAAACCCAGCCTCCTGACTCATAGTCAGGAGGTCTGCCTTTGGACAGTGCTGCATCCAGTAAGAAACTGCTATCCAAGTATTGGAAGAAGTGGCATTCTAAACAGAAGTTGGAAATTCATACCTCCAAATGCAAATATGAAATGTAATTAGGAATCTGTAACCACATTACCACAACTGGTACCCACCTTTCAGGAAAGCCATGTATTTTTTGGCCAGGCTGTCACTAAAGAAAGTGAGGATATATAGGGTGAAGTTTTCAAAAGGGCCACAACCCAGCTCTCCATTTGTGGGCATGCAAGTTTACACACACACATGAATCACTTGTACATGTGTGTTTTTTTCTCCATCACTTAAATGCACAAAGTTAAAATGTATATATCTGAATTCCTTTAGTACTCTCTTGACTCATGCAAATTTTTGTAAATAAAAGTGTACAAAACATGCATGCTCCAAGGGAGGCCACGTTTCAGATATATAACTATAGTATAAATTATAAGTCACTTTGAATGCACACAGAATAGCAAAAGCAGGAAATGAAAAATAACCCAGAAATTCTTCCACAACAGACCAGAAGCAGAAGAAAAATTAGTAATTAAAAATATACTATTACATTTAGATTTTCATAACCTACTGTCAAAGCTTGTGGAAAGTAGATTTCAGTTGCACAAACAGGAGCAGATCCCACACTATGTTACCATCAGAGCTCAAATAGCCTGTGTTATAGTCTACTATACAGCTCACACACTGGATATCTACCGCTATAGGGGGATTGTTACCTTAAACCTTTGAGTGTAAATTCTTTGGGGCAGGGGTCAACTATCTTGTGTGTTTGTAGAGTACCCAGCATGTTATGGATGCTACCAGAAACAAACAATAATTCCATAAACAGAAGCTTCATCGTCCTGGTGCCCTCAAACACAGAAAAAAAAAATCACACACTCAACTGGTACACATATATCACATCTGAGCATCTGCTGATGTTGCTGGCTTTGTCCAATCCTAAAATAAGTTATTGTAATGTGATAACAAAATCCCTTATTGATCCCTTCTTTATCTGTGGATGGGCAGCTAGCCTCATGTTCAGATTACCATTATTCAAGGATGAAATTTAATAGTGGAAAGTGCAAGGTCATGCATTTAGGGACTAATAAGAACTTTTGCTATAAGCTGGGGACGCATCAGTTGAAAGTGACAGGGGCGGAGAAGGACCTGGGCGTATTGGTTGATCACAGGATGACTATGAGCCGCCAATGTGATATGGCCATGAAAAAAGCTAATGCGGTCCTAGGATGCATCAGACGAGGTATTTCCAGTAGAGATAGGGAGGTGTTAGTACCGTTATACAAGGCGCTGGTGAGACTTCATCTGGAATACTGTGTGAAGTTCTGGTCTCCTATGTTGAGGAAAGTTGAATTCAAACTGGAACAGGTGCAGAGAAAGGCTACTAGGATGATCTCAGGAATGGAAAACCTGCCTTATGAGAGGAGACCCAAAGAGCTTGGCTTGTTTAGCCTAACCAAAAGAAGGTTGAGGGGAGATATGATTGCTCTCTATGAATACATCAGAGGGATACATACCAGGTAGGGAGAGGAATTATTTTAGTTCAGCGCCAATGTGGACACAAGAACTAATAGATATAAACTGGCTATCAATAAGCTGAGGCTTGAAATTAGATGCAGGTGGATTCTCTGTACCTTAAACCATGATTTGAGGACATCTTTAAACCACGATTTGAGGACTTTAATAACTCAGTGATAGGTTAGAGATTTATTACAGGAGTGGGCGGGTGAGGTTCTGTGGCCTGCATTGTGCAGGAGGTCAGACTAGATGATCATATTGGTCCTTTCTGACCTTAGAATCAATGAGTCTAAAAGTCAACTTGAAACATATCTAATAAAAAATAATAAAACAAAAGAACATGCAAAATCAACACAACACACATTTCTATTACATGCCAGGAAATGCCTTAAACAAACAAGTCACAATAAACAAAAATTTCAAATACAAAATAAAAACATAACATTAATTGCAAGACACCATCATATAATGAAACACAGAAAACAAAAACTGTCCAAACTAAAATCTTCTATTGACCTTACTTTAAACCCTATTTGTTTAGTAGAGAAACAAAATTAAAGCTATGCACACACAAAAAATTCAAGGTGACTGCAGAATAAGCAGTCAAACTGTGCCACAGTTTGAAAAGGTTGCATGATTCTTGAATAAAACCTGTTTTCCAACCTGTATGTATGCCTAAAGGTCCTGCATGAAATGGGTTTGTTGGCCTCATCTCACTTCTTAGAGGGAGACCTCAATCTATTAAAAAACCCACTCTGAAATGTTGAATAATGGCTAAATCTCAGTGCAAAATGAGACTCAAAACCAAGCACCAAAAATAATTTATACTTTACTTTTAGGGATCTCTCTTCTAGGTAAAGATGGAGTCCCAGGAGGGAGCAGTGGCCAGGCCTGTTGATTGTAATATTCTACCTTCTGAACGGAGGGTTTTAAAAAGCTTTAATTTTCTCAAATTTAGCACAGACTTCATAAGGAATAAACTATGTTTGTGAATTTCAGAAAGAAGAGATTCAGAAATACCCTTAAAAGAGTCACACATCTAACACTTCTATAGAAGATGTGTGAATATTACTATATATGCTTACAGGCTTCATCCTAAACTCACTGAAGTCAATGAGCTAATGGTGCAGGATGAAGGTCACAGTGCCTAGCATAATGACATTGTGATCCCTGATTGGAGTTTCCTGATGCTACCACAACACTAATATTGAACTAATAAACAATAATAAACTGAACAGCAGTATACATCACCCAAGAAATGAAGAAAATAAAAACAAATCTATATCAAAGGCAAAAAAGAACATCCCAAGGCTCACATACACAAATGTGCAATAGTGTGCAAAATGTATCACAAAAGAGTTTAGTGAGAACCATTCGTAAAGAGAAAGAGATTTCAAGTACCAATTTCTTAAGAAGGAAGCAAGCAAAAAGTTCCAACTGTGGACAGTTAAGGGGAGAGAAGAGGCCAAAATTGCAGAAACAGAACAAGTGGGCAGGAAAGTAGGTGGATACAAGGTCAAAAAAATTCACTAGAATAAATCCCTGGAGAGAGTTACAAAACACAGAAAAACCCAAAAAACCTACAGAAGGACAATTCTCAATTGTATTCTGAGATATGCCTCCAGCTGAGACAGTCAATGACCATGATAATGTAAGAGGCCAGGGTAGAGAAGCAGGGAGTAAGATTTTAAAGGTGTTCAAATATGAGGAATTTTCATTCACAGATTAGAAGACCTCCACAGGGGCAGGAGGGGAGGAAATTAGTGAAGAGTTTGTGACAAGTACAGTAGAGTGAACCAAAGCATGAATGGTGTCATGTACCTTTCTGATGTTAAATGGAACAATACAGCCATGTCTGTGTTCAATGGAGAGCAGAATGGAAGGGAAAGAGTTTTCAGGGAAAGCAGAAGTGGAGCAGGTCAATAATCTGTTAATATATTAAAACTTCAACCAACGCCCATTGAAACCAATAACAAAGTACCCACTGACCTCAATTGTGCAGAATCAGAGTCTTAAGAACTATCAGTTACCTGTACTCTCATCTCTCAAGAGAAATTAGGACCTCACAGTATACAGTGAGTTTAGAAGATAGGGAGCTCAGTTAGCTAATCCCAGTGGATGCTGATTTTCAGTGGCCCCACTACCTCTCCAAACACCAGCAGCTGAAACTGGACAAGTAATAGTCAAAAGATAAGTAATTTGGAAGCAAAAAAAAAAAAGCCATACAATGTAAATCAATGGCTTCTCTGAAGTCATAACCTGAAACACACTCAAGAAAATTGTTACAGGACATAGTATTTAATGCTTCAACACACACTGAAGCACATGAAAAAAATAAGAAAGAATATCCTGTTAAAAATCAGTTTTTTTTAAAGGTTTAAAAATCCTATATTATATTTTAGATTAGAACGGAAGATTGTAAAAACGTAATTTACTCTTTTTGTTGCTCATTTCTCCCAACTTGAACAATGAAAATAAAGGAGTTAACTGCATTTTCAGCTTCTCACACTAACACAAAGCTGAAACTTGTGAGTTGCAAATCCTGCAGAAGAATGTTTAAAAATTTCTTGGCAATAGAATTTTTAAAATTAAATAGAAATGTTTCACTTGGCCTTGGACTTCATAAAAATCTTATTTTCAAAAAACCTAAGTTTTGGACCAAGCTTGTACTGAGAATATTCTTTTTTATGAAGTCCTGATTATTGTGAACACCTACAGCTAAAAAGCACTCAGTTTCATATTTCAGTTCTCCATTTGAGAACATATACAGTCTGTAAGAGCTTCAGCTACAAGTTGTGTGCCCCTAGGGCAATGTTGCAGTGTCTTGCTTTTGCTCAACAGGAAAAAATTGAAAAATATTTTAAAACAAGGCCCTGCTCCTGCAACTGGATCCACACAAGTGGCCCTTTGTGCCTGCACAGAGCCTTTGTACCTGCTTTGTACAGAGCCTGATTAATTTCAGTTGGGCCCTGGCCTGGATATAAGATCCTGTTTCAGGATTGAGGACAAAGGCCTAACCTACACACAGGTTTTAGGTTTTTTGGTATAAGTGTTTCAGTTGAGGTGTATTTTTTACTGCATTAGCTATATGCATTTTTACTGCATTAGTTATATTGGTACAGTGAGTACTTCTACTTATACCAGTATAAAGGTGCCTTGTACTGGTAGAGCTTACTTCTCTTCCCATATTGGAATACACTATATTGGTATGCGTACTTTTATACTGTGTCCACACTAGGCACATTGCATCCACGCTGGATTGGGGTATAAGGATTGGGGGTGTGGTACCGCTTTTACTCTATTTGAATAATTAAAGCAGCATCAACCCCACCCACCAACTGGTAGAGTTAAACGACACACTTGGTAAAGGGGAGGGGGGGGGGATAAAGTTGCTTCAGTGATTAACTAATAAGTCATGTATACAATGCTGTAAATATAAAAGAAATTGCATGAGTTACCATGTAACTACATTGTGTGCTTACTTTTAGTTTCATAACATGTATGTGTTAACTGACAAGAATTACGGACAATAAGGAATGAGTACTATTTTTTTTATCCAACTGTTTCATTAAACATGAGACACTATGAATAAAGAGAAAGGAAGTGATTTGTCCCCTTCGTTTTCTTTCCCGTCTCCCTTCCTCCTCTCGCCCCCCTCAAAAAATTAGTAAAATAAAAATCTTTATGGAGAGGTATTTACAACTGAAAAAGTCAACATACCAAGATCTAAAGAAAGAGCTCTATGTGTTTTTGTTTGTTTCTAGCAGTCTAGTGAATAATTAGGATTATGACAGCAAAAAGATATATAAATAAAAACAACAGATATTGAGAACTTATTGTATTTAAAATAACTTATCCAGATGCACTAGGAAAACTACATGTAACAAAATAATCCAGTTAAAAGCTCAGAAACAAAAATAATATATGGTTAATCTCAAATTGCATGTCTTTTGTAACTCAGAAATAGCTAGTTAAATCTCAGCCAATAAGCAAGACACCTTTCTCACAAGATGGAGAAAATTTAGTGACCTATATTTAGCAATGGAAGTCACAATTAAATGTAAGTGCTGGCCAGAGAAAATGCATGAAACTCTATAGCAGCTGCTTTGATGAAAAACACATTCTATTATGGTTTCCCTGCCAAAGCTAAACCTGGGTTCAGATAAAGAGAAAAAGCTACAACTCTGTTTTCTGAAAATGAGATCAGCTAAATCAGTCTCTTACAATACTTAAACTATAGACAACAGCTTACTTTAAACAACTTCATTTGTAATTTTCTTCCCTTGTGTTTTGGATACTAATTAGCAGGGTAACAAATAAATAATATTTTGATCTTTCATTACATTTCATTAGAGGATCTTAAAATATTTTAACATCAATTTAGCCCAGCACCTGTGTGAAATAGGAATTACTAAAGTCTCTTGAGAGGTGGAAAACATGAGGCAAAGCAGAACTGGAAAACCCTATCAGAGTACATCACTATAGCTTGTGAACACCTCACAATTTGTATTTATCCTCACAACACTACTGTGAAGAAAGTAAGTACTATTATCCCCATTTTACAGATGGGGAACTGAGGCAAAGAGACAAAGTGACTTGCTTAAGGAGACAGGCAGTCTATGGTGGAGCAGAGAATCGGGTCTTCTGAGCTTCAGGTTAGCACCCTAACCACTGGACTAGTATCCTGTCCCTAGAAGTCAGAAACCCTGTTACAATGGCTGATTTAGCTGTGAAACACTCCCCTCACCCCTTTAAAACACCAGGTAATGCAGATCTGTAAATCAGGTTACTAGATTATGCGTCTGATCCAACGCCCGCATCTTAGACTTCAGTTCCTCCTGTGCCACTTACACATTGAGTAGTCCAGTTCCTCCACTGATTACATTCACTCTCTAGTTGAGGTACTTCTTCCCAAGTGATGACAGCACATTCATTATCCTCTGTCACTGTCTTTTGTCAATTCTTCCTTGGTCTTCCTCACTTTCTCTTTCCTTCTTCAGGTGCCCAATTCAATGCATGCTAAACATGTCTCCCATCTTCCATACAGCATACATGTCCCAGACACCTGAGCCTTCTTTCTCGGATGATAAATGTAACATGTCCTGCTTTGTCAGCAACCTTACTTTCACAGTATTATTTTGTTCAGTTCAGATCTCCTTCCAAGGGTGTGTCCAAGTCCAATATTCAGGTCGCTTCCCCAGTGGCTAATGGTGGGGACCTGGGCCCACCTGCTACTCGGGTTGAGCCTATGAATAGCAGCCACCCGTTGCATCCCTTTGAACATTCACAATGCTGCTAGGTTTCCCTGGGCCACTTCCCTATTGCCACAGCCTTCACCAATGCTTCACTCTTACCATAGAGCTCTTCTATCTTCAGTCCCAGCAACCAACCAAGAGCAACTTCTTGCTCTCCCGGTCCCTGCCAGTACTGCTCTATCCACAGTGCTGTAGCTCCCTTGGGCCAGCCAGGAGCACCACCCGCACTCCTCTAGCTCCAGCAAGAAAATGACTGTCTCTAGCTCTACAGCTCCTTTTATATGGCCCTCCTGGGCTCTGATTGGCTGCTCCCTGCTACCTCTCTCTAATTGGCTGCTCTCCCAAGCCTCTTTAGGCCACTTGGAGTGCCTAGCTCCACCGCTCCTTTCTGGATAGGGTGTGGTAGGACCTGAAGCCACCAGCAGGGGGCCTGATACACCCTGTCACACACCTTTCCTCTCAGACAGGATTGGGGGGTGGTTCTGCTGCAGGTAATGTCCCTTCTTATCCAGCCCTTTTGCCACACTTTAGCAGGGTCTTCTCCCTCTCAGACCTCTCTGTCTGGAGAGCTATTAATTTACCCTCTTCTAGCAGGGTCCTTTTTCTCTCAGGCCTCTTCACCTTGAGAGCTTGTCTTAGTCCTTGACTCTTTTTTAATCAGTGCTCTCTCTCCCCTGTCTGAAGATCTCTGTCTGAAGATCCTTTGCCCTGGTCTCTCAGGATCTACTCTCCCAGGTCTTTCTTACCCAAAGAGCTTGTCTGCAATCCACTGAGTAGTGGATAGGACTGGGCCCCTCCGTCCCCACTAGCCACAAGCAGAGTGGCCTACTCCCTGAGGAAGGAGTTGAACCTATCCTCAGAGACAGGACTGAAGACCCTGAAGAGGGTCAGCAATTTACTGAACATTGAACTGTGATACACCCCCAAAAGGGGAACTGAACTGCTAAGGGCAAGGGCAAAACCATTGTGTCCAGAAAAGAAGCCCTAGGAGAATGGCTCAATACCAGGGCCGGGACTGTATAAAGACTGCAGACCAAGACTTTACTGTTGAACTATTTATCCCAGAAGGGGATTTGTTTTGTTGAAAGTCCACAGACTGTGTACACAACTTGGCCGGAGGGCTGAGGCACTGAAACTGCCTGAGACACCACTAATAGGGGTCACCACAGATTGAGAGAGCTGAAGACACACACCTGGTCAGGGGACGCTTATGAGAGGTGGGTGCCACCGTGTTACACACGGTCACCAGCCAAATCTCTGCTTTGCACAGTACAATCATGTGATATAATCTGACCTTTAGTTTGGTATGGAGATATCTGTTTCACAAAATGATGTTCATCCTTCCAAAGGTAGTGTTTGCTTTTCCCAATCTTGTATGAATATCTTTATCATAGACACCTTCAAATGTCACCACTCCCCAGATAGCATCTTTCTTCTACCAGAAGGATTTCTTTTCCACCCTTTGCATCAGTTGATCAGTTTCTTACTTTTATAATCTTGGTTTTCTCTGTATTTATTTTCAATTCAATGTTTGTGCTTTCTGTTCTACTTCTGATGTAAGGGCAATCATTCCCTTCCATGTCGTATTTAATAGAGCAATGTCATCAGCAAAGGCAAGGTCATGTAACGTCTCTAACCCATTTTACTCCATCCACGATGCCTTTTGTTGCCCGCTTCACTGCTCAGTCTATTGCTAATGCAAAGAGGATTGGTGAATACTTGAATACTGCATGCAGTTCTGGTTGCTCGAGATACATTAGAAATGGAAAAGATACAGAGAAGGGTAACAAAAATGATTAAGGGTATTGAACAGATTCCATATGAGGAAAGATTAAAAAGACTGGAACTGTTCAGCTTGGAAAAGAGATAACTAAAGTGGGATATGTTAGAGGTCAATAAAATCACGAATGGTGTGGAGGAAGTGAATAAGGAAGTGTAATTTACTCCTTCATATAACAAGAACCAGAGGTCACCTGATTAAATTAATAGGCAGCAGGTTTAAAAGCAAACAAAAACAGAAGGAAGAACTTCTTCACACAACACAGTCAACCTGTGGAACTCATTGCTGGCAGATGTTTTGCAGGCCAAAACTACAGATGGATTACAAAAAACAATAGCTAAATTCCTGTAGGATAGGTCCATCAATGGCCAAAATGGTCAGAGATGCAACCCCATGCTCTGGGTGTCCCTAAGCCTCTGACTGCCAGATGCTAGGACTGGATGACAGGGGATGGATCACTTAATGATTACCCTATTCTGTTCATTCCCTCTGAAGCTTCTGGAATTGGCCAGTGTCAGAAGACAGCATACTGGGCTAGATGGACCATTGCCCATCGAGACTTTGATCAGTGAATAGCGTCTGGGGAAATGTATGGATGGAGCTCCAGGTTGCTGTTTTACATATCTGAAAGTGGACTCCTTGGAGGCTGCTTATGCTCTGGCTGAATGAGCTCTGAAGGACTGGGAAGACGGAGCTCCTACTTACTGTTCATAACAGAGAAGGATGCAGCTGGAAATCCAGTTTAAGGATCTGGAAAGAAACGACCTCTCCTTTTATCTTCTCTGTTACAGAAATGAAGAGATCTGGTGATTTTTCTAAAGGCTTTGGCCTACCAACATAGAAAGCCTGAGCTCTATGCATAGCTAGGGAGTGGCTATGTCCTCCCTATTTGTGTAAGCCATCAGGTAAAATACAAGTAAGTGGACTGTCTGGTTTAAATGAAAAATCAGAGGGAACCTTGGGAATGAATCTGGAATACAATCTCAGGGATATCTAGTCTCTATGAAAGATGGTATAAATGAGGATCCACCATAAGGACTGCCAAGTTAACCTACCCTTCTGGCAGAGGTATTAGCCATGAAGGCTGCCATCACAATAAATATAATAGGGATCAGGAGGCCAAGGGTTTGCAATAGTGAGTTCATCAAGGTAGAGAGCACCAAATTCAGATACAAAGCCAGCATCAGCCTTTATACTGGTGGGACCATTCTCACAGTGCCTTCTAAAAATGTTATTGTAGGAGGGTGGGTAAAAATGGAACAATTTTTCACTGGGGGATGGATGGCATTAACAGCTACTAAATGTATTCAAAGTGAACAGATTGAGAGGCCCAAAGATTTTAAGGAGAGGAGATAGTTCAGGATAAGGAGAATTCCAGTCACCTCAGAGCAATTGATGCTTATAGCACTATCTGGAAAAGAGCTTCCATGTGGCTGTATAAAACCTCCTTGTGCAGAACTTCCCGCTATTGAGGAAGATGGCTTGGACCTCCTACACGCCAGCTCTCTCTAAGTCTGTTGCCTATCCAAAAGCTAGGCTGTCAGATGGAGCCATGCCAGTTTGGGGTAATGGGTTCTGCTCTCATTCTGTGACATGAGGCTTGAAAACACCCATAAGTAAACATATGAACAGGAGGCCATCTGGAGAACCACCATGAGCCAGAACTGCCTCAGCCACCAGAAGAGCTATTAAGATTACCATCACCTTGTCAATCTTGATTTTCCTGAGGATGTGTAGTAGGAGGGGGATGAGGGGAAGACATACATCAAAGCATCTGACCATTGCACTAGGAATGCATCCTATCTGAAGCTGCACCTCATGCACTCCAAGAGAAGTAAACCTGGCAATTCTTGTTTGCTTAGGTGGCAAAGAGGTCTCACGATGGGATTCCCCACTAACAAAAAAACCTGTTGGGTCAGAAATGAGCGGAGCCCCCAGTCGCGGTACTTGTGAAAATGCCTGCTGAGGTGGTCTGCAAGGGAGTTCATTACCCCCAATAGTTGCACTGCCAAGAAGGTGATACGATGTTGGATGCACAAAATCCATAGCTGTACTGCTCCCCTGCAGAGTGATGTTGACCTTGCCCCCTCCCCCGCCACCTGTTTGTTTATATGATAAACTGTGGTCATACTGTCTTACCTGACTCAGACGTGAATGGATGGGATAAAGGCAGGAATTGTTGGCCTACTCTGTGTATTGCTCACAACTCAAAGTGTTGATGGGGAGCAGCATTTGCAGTAAAAATCCTTTCTCCTGTGTAGAGGAGGCATGGGCTATATGGCTCCTGGTTGGATTAGTGAGTCCACTTCCTATCTGAGAATCCTTTAATGAGAGGGGTTTTGGAGAAGAGGTAGACAGCCGATTGAGATGATGTCCAGGACCTTGTCTGAGGTTAAAGACTGCCACCTTGGAAAGAAACAGGCCAGGTGGCTACTGAAAGGAGTGAGGCTGGTGAGCTGGTGACTGGTTAATTGCTCAAGCATTCTGTCAGGACACCTTCTTGGGAGACTGTTGGGTCTGGAGGGGAGACAGTAGTGGAACAGTGTATGTGCCTCTCTGTAACTTCTGGCACTTTCTCAGTGGTTTAATAAGTGACATCTGGTGGTAGAACAACTGTGGGGCTGCCTGGAACCTATGCTGTGGTCGTCCGGAATACACCCCAGCACTGTGCAGGAAGTATATCCCCATGGAACGGAGAGGGGAGTGAGAGTCTTTGAGTGAGTGGAGTGACAGATTGATCTTACTGAAGAGGTTGTTACCCTGAAAGCGGAGGTCCTCCACTGTCAACTGGACTTCCCTGGGGAACCCCGATGACTGCAGTCAGGACCCGTCGCATGATCATCGAGATCGCCACAGCATGAGAGGCTATGCCTGCTGCAATCAGTAATGCTTGAAGTAACGATCTGGTAACTAGCTTCACCTCATCCAGGATGGTCTGGAATTGTATCTTACACCCAAAAGGTAGCTTGTGGGCAAACTCCAAAAGCTTGTTATATAATTCATTGTCATATTTTGACATGAGTGACTGGTAGTTCGCAGTCAGGAGGAGGAGGATGCTGGCCAAAGAAAAGTTCTTTCTGGCAAGAGGTCTTACTTCTTTGTATTCTTGTCCACAGAAGTGGCCTCTGGTTAGTGAAGTCTGTTCCACTCCATGACCGCTTGGACTATCAGAGTGTTCAGGTCTGAATAGGAGAATAAATATTTTGCTCCCTCACAAAAATATCCCTCCTCCCCCCTTTGGGATATGGAACATGTGGCTGAAGTCTGCCAAATATTCTAGACAAGTTCCAAAATGGCCTCATTTATAGGGAGTGCCACCTCAGAGGGAATCATTGATTGGAAGGTATCCAGGACCTTATGTGTGGGACTCTAAGCCTCTTCCAGCAGGATCTAGAGGGTTTCAGCAATCCTCCTGAGCAGTGTCTGGCATTGCCGCCTAATCTGAAGATGAAAAAGTTGTTGGCGGATCTGACGTCACCAGCTGCTGTGGCTCATCTGTGCGCTCCAGCAGAAGCTGAGGTTCTTCCTCAGGAGGTGGCTGGGATGAGGTCAGTGTCCCAGCTGTTAAAACTCTGAAGCTTGCTGGCAGGGATCCCATGTGCCTCAGTATGGCCAACGCATGGGCTCATAAGGGTGGGACAGACCACTGGTGGGTACCATTGCTCCCAGGTGGTCAGATATGGACCCCAGGGATGAGAGGATCTCCAGGAGGCTCCAGATGCCCTATGTGGGCTAGTCATTTGAGATCAAACCCTCAGCAGAACCAGTGGTACAATCTCCTACCTTTCCTCGGAGTAAGAGTTGTCTGACTCAAAAGGGGGAGTCAAGTATGTTAAGGTCATGCGGCTTGAGGTAGGCTCTAGAGAGTAGTGCCCTGAAGGTGTCAGAGTATCCATGGCTCTGCTAGAACTCAGTACTGGTGAGTGGCATGTGAACGGTGTAGTGATGTCCTTCACTAACACCGGGTCTGTCAGGATTGGAGACTCCGGATCTATGTAGATTGCCAGGTTCTTGAGCAGGACTTGCTGAAGGTCTAGCGGGGGGAGAACAGGCAGAGTCTTGGGTATGAGATCCATTGGTGCAGGCTGAGGAGCACAGGGTGGCATAGCTGGTATAGCTGAGGGATCTTTAATGTCCTTGCGTGCTTTGGTTGGTAATTTTGGAACACTGGAAGCTCCCGGCACTGTCGATGCCAGCCTGCATTCACTGTGAGCTCCAGGCACACCCACTCCAGGGTGTGGAGTCTTGCTAAGTCCTGAAGGAAAGGGTGAAGCCACTCATCTTTGAGAGAATCTGACCGACCTCTTACGAGGTGCCTCTCCTTACCCTCATCATGCTTCCATTTCATGGAGTCTTTGGATCTGCTAGAGGGTTTCAGCAGTGCCTGCGGGGTACTGCTCAGCAGCTCCAGCCAGTGAGGTGGGAACACGCGGGTCTCAGATCTGACAAAGGTCTGATAGCAAGCTCCATCAGGTGCCAGTGGAGTCTGAACTCCTGAGACTGCCTAATGCAAAGGGAGAAAGAGCAGCAGAACACTGAGGCCATAGAGGCAGTTTTTGAGCAGGTTGCTTACTGGGAAGACCAGGAGGCAGGCGAGGCAAGGCTTGAAGCCCAAGACTGTGGGCATAAGTGCCCTGGCATTGGGAGAACAATGCAGGAGAACCCCCCCAAATCCCACTAACTAGCTAGAGCCTAAAAACTACTATAAGTATTGTACATAGTTTAATTAGGAGTAGAGTTTTGAACACACTAGAGAGCATGGACACAGGAGAGTTCCATCCCAGCACGCGAGCAGCAGAAGAGGAACTGAAGAGGTGGGCAGTCCGCACTGCCACTTATGTTCTTGGTTTGCAGTATCAAGCATGCAGGTCCAGATCAACAAATAGTGACATTGAAAATTTTCCAGTACTGGGCACCCAGAGCACACGTGCACCCGCACAGTAAATGCCCAGAGGAACTGGCACTTGAGGAACTGCACTTGCAAAATATGCAAGTACAACGTTTATAAGCACACATAATCCTTATTTGTAAATACAGAATACATACCTGAACACACAAATTTTGATTTGCATTCTCAATTACCAATATGCATGGCTACGTAATTGTACTTAGCCTATTTGGAGACATTAAGAAGACTACCAATTATATTTTTACATTATTATATTAGTTATTGAAAAGACTTTTTCAATGCCTAAAAATAAGCTTGAAATGTGTACATGAACAGTTTGCTTCACCATATAAAAAGTAAAATTACTTTGGGTTTCAAACACTTTGGGGTAAATGTTCAAAGTATTGCACCAGGTTTGAGCTGTAGGACCCCACTGACTACTTGAAGGGTTAAAAACTACACAACAGGCTTCTTTGGGTACAGACCTGTTTACAACAGATACAGTACTACTTACACTGAAGTGTGTTAATTGCCTATGTGTTCCAAACCACTTTCAGATTCACCCTTTAAGGGCCCAATTGTTGTTTTCAATGAGTGAGCAAGGGTTTGTGGAATCAAGTCCTAAAATATTAATTTGTCATTTCAAATGCATAAGGAAATCAGAACACCACTTCAAAATATAAGTCAACTTCAACAAATACACATATACACTTCATATATTTGGCAGAATAACCCCTTATTATGCATTTATGTATATCTATAATACTGCTTCTGAAGTTCTATTGATAGAAATTATAAAAATATTTATTTACATTTCTAATTTACAAAAGTGGTTTCACTGTCCTCTCCAGTTCTAAATGTGAATCTTACTTAAATTCTCCAATTCACATTTAAACATAATGTTTGATGTTATCAGAAGCGAATGAAATAAATTCTGATCTTCTGCCTTTACATTAATAGCCAGTAGAGATATGCAGGCCTGGGGATGAAAAGATTGTGTGGTGCAAAAAGACTTATCAAAATAAAATGCAATCAGACTCCCAGAACAAAGATTACTGTTTCAAGTTACTGTGTTTCAGCAAATAGAAGATCTTTCCTTTCACAAATTTAAAAAAAATAGTGTTTTAAACTGAGAGGGATATTATGGCAGCAATAGAAAACTACAGAAATCCATTTTAGTAGGCCAAGTAAAGCTTGAACATAGAGGCGAAATAGCCGTTACCTGCACTGAATTGCTACCAGTGACATGATGAGGAATCACTTTTGTCATCATTGGTGGTGTTTAATTTTTGTCCGTAGGCCTGATCTTGTGCGGGACTGAGCACCCTCAATGCCCAGGCCCTAAGAATAAAATTTGACCAACATCAGTGAAAATACCACTGATTACCCAACCCATAATGTAGCTGGATTTGGGCCCACAATTCCATGCACCTTGCTTCACCAGATGATATTATTTTCCACATCTTCAGCAAGAGTTTTTCCTCTGTGTTAGTAAACTTTTATATCACTAAATCTTGATAGCAGGCCTGAAAGGAAATTGCTGCCAATGTGATCTTGCTACTTCAGT
Organism: Emydura macquarii macquarii; assembly: GCF_026122565.2. Lineage (NCBI taxonomy): Eukaryota > Metazoa > Chordata > Testudines > Chelidae > Emydura > Emydura macquarii. The sequence continues at coordinate 22,581,205 of NW_027132559.1, forward strand.
TTTAAAGTAGAACTGTAGTCTCCACCACCCCCTTGATATAAATATCATTTACTTTCAGTATACCGTGCAGTAGATGGCATGATATATATCCTCAGAACTGATGGGGCAACTGACTGTGGTCCAAATTAGTTTCTATCCACAAGATTTTTTTCTTCTGGAATAGACTATTGCGATTTTACAATAACTAAGTGCCGCTATTCTTAAGAGAATACAATTCCCACTGAAGTCAATGGAATCTGTGTGGATAAAGACAGGATATAGAAAGGTGCTTGGTTTTCAGTTTTTTTGGTAAAAATTCAGGCACTTGTAAGCCTGATTTCACATCCATGTCTGAGAGTGATGGAGAATAGCAAGTAAGAAATCCGTCACTGTTACTAGTAGAAGCCTCTAAATATTTGGCCCTTTGTACTCTTAATGTTTTAAAGATTTCTAAATGGAGTGTTTTGTACTCATTTCTTTTTGGTCAGCTTGATTGCCTCTATTGAGTAAGAGGCTCTGTTTTCCTCTCTGAAGGTTCTGCAGCATGTTATCTTTCTAGATTATGTTTGAGTGTGTTCTCAACTGGGCTTTAGTTTTAGTTAATTTTGTTTCTATTTTCCCACTGGAAGGTATGATTACGGTGTACTTATATTCCCTCTGCTCTGGTAGCGGTGCGCTAACTTTCCTTTATGTAAGTTGTGCATTTATCTTCCTGTGTCCTGATTTTGTCCATTCAGCCTGTTGCTTGTAGAAGAACAATACACGTAAAACAAAATAGCAGCTGTTAATGGTTACTGTGCATTTTGAACAGGCTTCATTTATTGTATTAGCGTACACAGTACAGGTCACTAAGGCTGTGCTATATATTCAAGTACAAACATCCCCCAAAATAGGGTTTTATCCACAAATTTCCAGGATGAAAACATTGGATTGGATCACACTGGTGCTGAATCCAAATATACAAGATATTATCTCTCAGATAAGCCCTCACTTGGATCCCATCTGCCATTCACAGTGCCTCCTTAACTCCTAGAAATCCCTAGTGGTCAGGATAGAGAACAATTTAAAATGTATTCTCCTTGCTGTGCTTTTGCACTATAGATGTAACCTTCCCCACCCCACCAATTTTCATGCCATGGTTCCTACCAGAGATTGCCTAGCCTTGCAGTATCCAGCATCTGGCCTGTTGATAGCCTAGGAAGGAGCTAACTGCAGTTCCATTTCCCAGGTAGGCACAGAAAGCAAGCTTGACTTCAACCATTATCAAATGTATTTATCTCTTGCACATAGTCCCACTTATCACATAACCAGACTTGAGAAAGGAAGAGAGAAGAGGTGCTAAACAACAAAGAAAAAAAAATCTACAGACAAGAAGTCAAGATGTAGAACAATATAGATATACAGAGTGAGTAGACACCAGTAGTGGTGTGTATGTCCTGTCACTGACATTTTATTATTGCAGAATTGTTTGCTGATATAACACTGACACAATGCAATGGATGATGGGCTTATGTTGTACGTAGTCTTAAGCAAAATTTCATATCATCCACAACAGAATGCAAAACAACAAAAACAAACTAGGGCTGATCCAAATTTTTCAAATGAGAAGTTTTTCATCAAAAAATGGCCTTTTAAAAATATTGTATAAACTTGTTTTCTATATTTATCTTGATTTTTTTCATAATATTTGGTTTAGTCAAAAACAGTTATAGAAATATTTCTTTTACCAAAAAAACAGGCTTAATGAAAAATCCAGTTTTCAGTAAAATGCAAAATTTCAATAACCATTTTGATAATGGATTTGATTACATTTTTAATAAAAAATTCAATGAAAAATGTGTCCAAAAATTGGAAAAGAGAAAAAAAGGCAGTTTTGAATCCCGTGAAACAAAAATAATTTTGAAAATTTGAAGTTATTCATAATTTGTTCTCATTTTCTCACCAGCTCCACAGAACACTGTATTTAAACATCCTGCAGCACAAAAAAATAAAAAAATAAAAAATAACAACCCAACATACTATTCAGTGAAGCAAACATCTCAAAATAAGTGTGGCCTAAATGAGCCCTACCTACACCTCCAGGTCCTCAGGAAGAGCAAGGAAGTGATTTATGAATAAAACCCACTACATTCAGCATTCGCGCGCCTCCTGCAATGAGTATGTAAATTACTCTTTTCTTAGTCTGGTCTCTTCCAAAACCAAAGCAAAGCAAAGTGTCCCAATGCAAGTTAATACATATAAATAAACAAAATGTTCAACTTGTTGGGGCAGGAGAGAGAATACAATAAGTTCTCTGGAGTGACGTAGGATTACATTCATTTTAAAATTGCTCTACACAGCTCGGACCTGCTCCCTTTGACTTCTATAAGAAAAAAAGCAACCCCAGCTTTGTAAAGGTCTCAGGGCTTGATCCTACACTATTAAAACCAATGGAAGTTATGCTATTGAGGTCAATGTGAACATGATGATCAAGCCCTAAAACAGAAGTTTCTCATATAGGCATAGCCAATGGAAAATGAACACCACTAAGGATGAAATCCTAACACCAGTAAGTCAATGGGAGTGTTGCCACTGAATTAAATGGGGCCAGGATTTCACAGCAAGTCTATAGAATAGTCACTTTCCATATCACACAAAAGAACAAATGCAAAGTCGGATAGTCTATGGACCTAACTTGTTTAAGATTTGAGAATAAGGCTCCTTAATGGGTTGGCTTTGTAATAATACCCTGCTGAAGCTCAAAAAAGCTGTCTAAACTGTATGGAAAACTATATGTTAAAAACACTTCTTACCAAGGTTGCCGTATAAAAAACTAAGCTCTTGCAACAGAGCCCATCAAGAATTGAATAAACAAACTGCTGTCATAGAAAGGATTGAGCCTTCTATCACCCCCAAGAACTGCAGGCTGGATCTCATATAAAAAGCTCTGTTTAAGGTTATTATTAATGTCAATTAAATCCACAATCCCATGAATAGAAGTGAGAAGGAATCGTTTCAGCTTCCAACAGACAGTGAAGAGAGTAAGAGAATCCTCTTTTTAAAGGCATCTCAATTTTAAAAAAAATTATTCAAGTAAACCAGCCTGCTTCATTTCATAATCTTCAATAACGAGGCTTAAAAGTTCAGGCTTCTTGGATGTGGATACCGAAGTGCAGTATCTAGTTGTGATATGGTCAGATTCTGAGCAGTAAAACTCACATCACACCCAGATTAGGCAAACCAAACCTCAGGATTCCCCATTTATTTTCAAGATTCTTGTTCAGTAAAAAGAACACATGCAGCCACGTTGTCTTCATGCATCTGAATGAACACCCTATGAATGCCAAACAAGCAGAACAACAACAAACAGGGCAGCTTTTATGTCTCCTGAGCTCCCTCTCCCGGCTTCTGATCACTAAAACCCCTACTCTCCCACATATGAGAATAGCCCAGCCCATTATTTAAGGTTATGGGCCTTACTAGGTTCAGCCATAACCAGCTTCCTCAGATCTTGGAAGCACTTCAGGTTAAGCATCTGAAATGCCTGCTGGAATTTAAACCATAAAAAACACCCATGATCAGGTTTGGCTTGGCAGGAACTCATCCTAATGGCACCACTGGGGTGGTGACACAGAACTGCTGAACCCATTCCAGGGAAAACCAAGCATCTAATCACACTGAGCAATGTTTGGTGTCTGTATATCATATTAAACAGCATGACTGAGGCAGCCTTGGAGAGAAACAGAAGAATTATCTTAAAGGTTTGTTATGTAATAAAGGCAGCACTTTCTACCCCTGGTTCAGAAGAAGGCTGACCATCTGAAAGATTGAAGCTTATTCATTAGTCACAGCATGCAGGGAAACCCATCCCAGAAAATTCAGAGATCAACTTTTGTTTTGTTTTGTTTTTCTGAGACCATAAGCTTAATTCATTTCTGCTGAAACTGCACAAACACATAACCAAGTACCATCGATAATTTTTTCAAAAGTGCCTCAGCACAATTTTAAGAAGCAAGTTGAAAGGCAATAGGACTTAGAAGCCTACGTGTCTATATCGATTTTGAAAATGGGACTTAAGTACTTTTGAAAATTTTACCCCTCATCTATAAAGTATAGATAACAATGATTGTACACCCCGGACAATTAGACTGTGAGTGAAGGCAAGGTAATTAAGTCCAGCTGCCAAAAATGGAACCTGAGCATGAATTTCTGAAACCATAATAATTACATCCATACTGTGGCCTATGGACACAGAAGCAAATTCTTCTACTGGTATCATGGGATATTTTCAATACTTCCTGTTAGATCTTGAGAGAAGTTGCACTGCCATTAGTAGTTTTTAGAAATAATGTCTTGGTGCCTCATGGCAAACTACGTGTTAGAAAGAAGATATTGTGATGGAATTAATGGTTTTATGATGCACTTGTAGCTTTTCTGTAATAATTCATGAATACTGTTTGTTGACCTGGTTATTGGGCTGTTTACTGTACAAATGTATTAGTTTAATTTAACTGAAGGCTTTTAGAAAAACAAACAAAAAGGGAAAGAATGGCTCAAGCCAAGCCACCCTTCAGTAAACACATGAGGGCTGTTAAGAGACAATAGCAGAGCCATTGGCTCTGAGGATTTTGGCCTGATCTCCTCCTGAGCCTATAGGCTGGTTCTGTCCAGAAAGGCCAAAGCAAGAGAACAGAGAAAAACAAAAGAATGATAGCAGGGTTTAAGAAGACCTCTCTCTCAAGAACCAGACAGAACACAGGGACTCCCAAAGGGTGTCTGAAGAAGGTAAGCCTACCGGGGTTACTATCAGGGGGTGGTAAGCCTTTAGATAAGATAGACGTGTGTAAGTCTGTTTCAAAATCCTTTTTGCTAAATGCTTTGTTCCCTACTGTTAAAACAAATGATATTTTGGTTTGAGAAGACTGTCTGCATACCACTGGTCACGGATTCCCTAAGGAAAGAGTACCAGCACTCAGTTAGACCTGCTGGGTTGATACACAGCATACAGTAGGCCAGAGCCCAGTCCAAGAGTGCGAATATTATGGCATTCCATCCCAGGAGAGATAAAGGCTTTATACAACTTGTGCTCTTACAGGAGGATGAGAATGCCACCAGCTCTCTCACACACTCTGGCTTTTTTGCCAGCCTGTTATGCTTATCATTAATAGCCAGAACATCTCCCCAATATGTTATAGAACAACATAAAAGTTATTTTTCCCCTTCTGCAGCATGGAGGATCCTAACTCCACAGGAATTGCCCAAGGGAGAGCGGTAAGATTTGGAAACCCTATGAGCTGGGCCATGTCCCCATACACTAGATAACAGCTCTTCAGTGGTTCTCTAAATCCCATCAGAATAGGTTTGGAAGCAGGGTGGAGACAAGTGGATCTGACTACAAAGAACCACTAGCTATTACTTCTTGGAGTGCAATACAAGCAAAACCTAATGGGGTATCAATGCAAAGTGGCTGCATGGGTGCTGGAACTAGGGGTGCTACCGCACCCCTGGCTTGAAGTGATTTCCATTATATACAGGGTTTACAGTTTGGTTCAATGGCTCTCAGCACTCCCACGATACAAATTGTTCCAGCACCCCTGACTGACTCTGCATTCCCCAGTCATCTCCAACCCAATTACCCAGACTGCACTGGCCACAGGCTTTAGATGATAGTGACCAAATACAAAGCCTCTAGTCTTTTTGTCCGCTCCCCCCCTTTTGGAACATTTAGTTTTCTTTTCGGTTGTTCTTGTAATGATGTGTTTTGCAGCTTTTATTATTCTGCAAACAGTTCTTTGAATAGCAGTCACACTTCCACTCTTATGCTACAGCACTGCAAGAAAATGCTAATAGTCTCTATTTATATCCTTGATATGTTGTAAAAGAAAATCAGTTAACTCACTCTGAAATATCAGCATTAAAGCTTCTAGAGGTATTATTAGGAAATGAGATCCCATTGTGCTAGGTGCTGTACTAACCCACAGTTTGTGGCCCTAAGTGCTTCCAAACCTATTACAGTTAGGAATTATCTTTTACAGTCTCCACTCATACTTAACTCTATTTTTCTTGGAATCAAATTTCTCAGTATAAAAAAAAAAAATTCCAAGACGGAAACTGAGTGAAATATAAGTGGTTACAAGTGATATTTGAGGCTTAACTTCACTGATTCTTGCATACTTTCACAGTATTAAACTTCACCCCAAACAAGTGACCACTGGCAGAGGGTTAGACCCACTTGAGTTCCAAGAGAATTATTTCTTCTAGCTGAATTTTACAGGAAAGGAGAACACACCATTAAACTGTGTGGTAGTCTCTAGACTAATTCTGCTCTATTATATCAGGATGAATCTAGATTACCTCTGGAACAACAGAAAGCTTTGGCCATAAGGATACTCACAGCTATCAGTCCACTGTCATAGTAAACATGCAGCTATGCTTTAGGTTATGCTGATTTAGTCTGTCTAGGAACAGATAGGGCTTTCCTTTTAATTTCATATAAACTTACATTATGGCTGAGATTTTCAAATGCTGCCTAAGGAATTTAGATACCCAATTCCCAATAAAAGTAAGGGCATTTGTATGCTGAATTTCCATAGGCAGCTTCAAAAATTTCATTTTACATTTTCTGATAGGTTAGATATAATCTATGGCCATTTATTTCGCTGCCTGGATACAAGAGACTAGACTCTTCTCTCATTTACACTGGTATGCAATAAGTGCAACTCCACTGGTATCACTAGAGTATCATCGGGGGATAATTAATGTTAGCAATGTTAGCAAAAAGAAGGCAATGGACATGTGAGTAACTTTATGCATATGTAAGTACCATGCAGTAAAATTACTTATGTACGTAAGCGTTTTAAGGATCAAAAGACTATGCACCCATGATGGGTGGGGGAATTGAGGATTTGACTATCCTACTGCCCTTTGGCATGCCTAGCTTCTTGTGAAATCAAATGTGAACAGTAAGATAAACAGTTTAAAACTCAATTCTGTCCTTGGATATGTGAACAGAGCTCCCACTGAATTCAGTGTATAAACATGCACTTATCTGATGATAGAATTTGGCCCTTAATATCTTCTGTTTTACATATCTGAAGCGAGAAGATGGGTAATAACATAGCATTCTCTTTCTCAAAATGCAGTAGTATAAGATTATGCTATACAAACCACAGAGATAGGCACCTTAAAATATCTGAAAGAGAATCATCTGATACTTTAATAAATATTTTAGCCTCAATATCTTAAAGCTAACCAATTTCATGCAAGAAAATAGGGTTTCACCAGAGTAAGCCAGGAGAACTTGCCCCTAAAGAGTTTTTAAAAATCTAATTTACTTTTCACTTGTTTACTGTTTATATTTCTGTCAGCCTCAACCATGTGAAAATAGACTTCTACGTTCTCAGTGTTGCAGTATTTTGGATTGCAAACATTTCCAGGGATACTGGGTTTTTTTGTTTTGTTTTGTTTTTTAAATGTACGGAAACATTTCTATTGCTCTAACCTGTTGTTTCTGTTTGTAAAACCTAAACTATGGTTCAAATTCTTTTCTAACTTAAGGATGTTTGAATCTTATTGTTCCATTATGACTAAAGCATATTCAAATGTAGAGATAGTTTAATATCTGATGGCCCTGCTGTTCTTTCAGTGATATAAAAGATATATTTAGTGGACACTTGTGGTGATGGAATAATTGAAAGTCAAGTCCAAGTACAGAAGCTCTGTGTTCCTCCACCTGACTATTTACATATGAATTTTTTAAGAGTTGTTTTTCCTCCTTGGTATTTCTTTGTTTAAAGCTCTTGCTAACATGAGAAACAGGAGATAAACATGCAAGCCTGAGATTTATCATTAAAAAAGTTATGATGGCTTTCCGTTATTTGGATTTCAGGCTGACTTGCTCACCAAACCTCACTATGGATTATTATTGCTAGCTCAAGGGCTGACTTGATCTGATTCATGTTGGTTGATTTTTTTTTGGTGTTTGCTGTTAAATGGCACTCATTTACCTGGAAAACCTCTCTTAGGATTGACCTGATATTATTGATCTCAAAGTGTAAGGACGGCAGTGTTTAGTTGTACTTTAGTCAAATATTACATTGGCTCCATTTGTCAATTCTTCCACAATCATCTCCATACCTTCTTGCACACTGCCTCTTATGCAGGGAACCTCCTCCCTGCATTAAATAATGATAAATCTTCTACCCTCCCCTCTATTCCTTCAAATCATTCCTCAAAACCCACTTCTGCAGTGTCACATACAAAACAGCCAACCAAATAATGGTTTGGTTGTACTTGAGTTGGTGAATCATTTAAAATTATAAACACACTGACTTTAAACCATCAAGTTTCTTTTGGCTGTTCATGTAGCTAACTTTGTAATTATGTGAACTTCTTTGGTTATCCTCATCCTTCTTCCGTTTTCTCCTTTTGTCTGTCACACACTCACTTGTTGCATCTTGTCTCAAAGGACTATCACTATCTGCCTGTCCTGTTCTTAGTACAACAAAGCTGTGATCCCAGCTGGGGACTCTATGGGAAACTGCAATACAAATAGTAATAACCTAAAGTTTAAAGTGACTAGGCCTACTACACTACTTTAGCCAAAATACAATAAAACATTTGTTTAAAAGAACAAAAGCCGTATCTCTAACACAGAATTATTGTGGCATCTTTCAGTGTGAACTGCAATTTCGCTGCAACTCCCCTACTGAAAGTGAAGTCAGCTGACAAAGAAGCATATTTTATCCCTTGATTTTTTTCTTAAAAATTCCCAGTGATCCACATATGAATCAAGGACAGTATAAAGCTCTGAAGGACTTACCAGAATGAGGAGCACTTCAGACAGGGGAAGGAGGATCCCCACAGCTGCTAGATGGGATTAGGCCCATCTGAAGAAGTCTAGAGCCTGGAGTCACTCCTGGCTCACTTGAAAACAGTAAAATTTAAGGGAAGTTTCTGTTGGCATGCAAAAGTGAAAATCATCTCACAGAAGGAGACAGAGGCCTGAATCGGGGGTGTAGTTCACTTAGCTGAACTAGACTCAAATATAGCCAGTTTGGTCTACACTGAGTGAATGATTCATGGACCACAACACACTTGAGCTGTGCTTGTGTTGGAGGACAACACATGGCTACACTATGAGTTATTACCCTAATTAGAAGGGCCCAAAACAGCTTCTTCTCTCTTTTTTAATACAAGTGGGGTGATTTAAAAGTTAGCTTGATTTCATTTATTTATTCATTTCATTTATATGTGGTAACTTTATGCACAAGTAGAAAAAATACATTTCCCATAAAGATATTTAGTATTTTCAGAGAAAAAACAAAGCAAAAACATTTTGATCTTTGAAAAACAAAAACATTTGGGTTTTGGAAAAAATATTCATTTTCAATAACTGAAAGTTTTAAACTGATTTTTTTCTTTAGAAAAATGTTTTGGTTTCTGGTTGTTGATTTTTGTCAACACACAAAAAGTTTGGCAGGGGTCACGCCTTCAAAAAGATTGGGAACCCCAGCTAAAGGGAAAGTTTCTTCCTAAGCCTATCCATTAATAGTTGTCTTATATCTCGATGTCTAAGGATTTATAGCCCATCTTAAAAAAAAAAAAAAACACTTTATATCCTCTTTAATCTAACTGTGAATATCCTGATCATCCATATAAATCACCAGTCTGTGTCAGTTAAGCAATTCACTGATATCTTGTAGAAATGAGTTCCACGGGTTAAGTATATGTTATGTATAGAAGTATTTTTGTTTATTAATTTTATATTAATTTCTTTCATTTTCATTGAATGTATCCTGTTATTGTATTATGAGAAAGGGTAAATGTTCCATCTTCTTTGTCTTGTCTCTAACTAAACACTCCAATCTGTCAAAGAAGTCTCTTCTAACCATTTTTATGAACCTCTTCTGTCTCTACTACACACACACACACATATACACAGATCAGGACAGAACAGAATAGAATAGAATAGAACAGGACACAACATTCCACGTGAGGACATGCCAGTGATTTAAACAATGGTATTATAATATAGTCTGTATTATTTTCTATCCCAATCTTCAATCCAAACATATTCTACCTAATATTTTCTTTGGGATTTTTATCACAATTCAAACTCAGCAAGGTTTAGTTGAACTGTCTAATAATGGGGCACCCCAATGTTTTTGCCATGATGAAGACTCACCATTTATTTCTACTGTTTGTTTTAGACAGAACCATGTTCAGATGGAAGAAAAAGGACAGTTCACTGGTTAAAGGCACCAGCCTAGGACTTGGACATCCAGGTTCAATTTCCTGCTCCACCACAGGCATCCTGTGTGAGCTTGGATAAGTAACAGACTCTCTGAGCCTCAGTTTCTAAACCTTTAAAATGTAGACAATAGTACCTGTCTATCTCACAGGGAAATTGTGAGACACTCAGATATTACAGTGAGAAAGGCCACATATAGTTATAAAAGATGAGATACTGAATGACTTAAATCCTTATTTCCTTGCTGTTTGCACTAGTGCAATATACAATCTAGAAACGTTAATTCAGCATTTAAAAAAAACTATTTTGGGAGTGAGTAGGAAGGGAGGCTTATACTAGCCATACTCTGATAACAAAGACTGTTTGCAATCCACTCCATAAATCCCCTTTAAATGATAAAGGACAACAGTCCATTTTCCTCCAATAATTACATGCTCCCATCAGCTTCTATTACATGCATCTTTATTCTGATGGAAAATAGACAGTTTCCATGTTTCAGAATATTGGAAAGTACAATAAGTCAATAGTTTGCAGCTGCCTTCTCACAGGACCTTTGTTTTGTAGAAGTTTAAGAACATTCTGTAAGGTAAAAGCTAAACAGTTTAAAAAAAAAGGAAATCTTAAATATTGTAGTTACTACTTAACTATTGAATATTATTTTCCATTTAGATTCACGGATCTTTCATTCACACCATCTTTTATTTAATGTGTTCTATACTGTAAATACAAAAATAATTTGGTGGTTTCAGTTTCAGTGTAGAATACCTAACTTCCAGTTTAAGAAATGCATAGTCTGGTTTGTTAATCCATGGTGGTTATACTATCTATAGAATAGGGATAGCTGTAACGTTAAGGTAGTAATTATACCTACAGCATACTGTCAGAATACATATACTTTGGAATCATTAAACATTTCTTTTAGGTCGGAATAAACAGAGAGCCTCTGGAGAAAAAATGATTAAACAGAGCAGACTTTATTAAGGTTACGTCTACACTACAGCAGCACAGCTATAGTGCTGCAGCTGTGCCGCTGAAGCATAGATACTTCCTACATCGATGGAGGGGCATTTTCTGTGAATGTAGGCAATCCACCTCTGTGAGAGGTGATAGCTAAGTCAATGTAAGAATTCTTTCGCTGACCTAGCTGCATTTACAGTGGGAGTTAGGTAAACTCAACTACACCGCAGAAGGTATGAAATTTTTCATAGCCTTGAGTGATGTAGGTAGGTCAACCTAAATTTTATATGTAGACTGGGCCTGAGAAGGAGTGCAGGACTGAAGACATTCACATTTTCTATACATACACCCACAACTGTTTTCAAGTCTGAATGACTCAAACAAATTAAATACCAGCAAGTCATTTCACCCCCATTTGTTTCTTAGTGCAGTTGGCTTGTGCATGCCGCATGAGCCATATTTATAGCTGCTTAACTCCAAAGTTTGCTTTCTATTATGGATTTATACCTCCGATATTTTTCCCCCTCCTTCTTGGAAATACTACACTTTTGCCTCAGGCTAATCCCTCTCTTGAAAACAAAGCTTGAATGTAATAGCTTTGCCTCTTGGAGGCCTATTGATAGATGTCAAAAAAATTAACAATTAGGGTTTTGTTCAATTAAACACCAAGGCTTACTGGAATGTTTGTGTTACGCAACTTTCCTGCTCAACTTTTATAAAGAAGTCATAGTACTGTATATAAGATGCTTGAAATAAAATTCCTGTGTCACACTACCTCATACTCCAATTTAAAAAGATTAAGGAACCTTTGCATGCAAAATTATCAGTCCATTTAAGTTTCCTGTAGATAAGATACACAAACAAATTCTCCAGTGGAATTATGCACTTTTAAAATGAACTTTATGGGAAAGGAGCTATGGTTTTAATCTATTGGTGCATTATCTTGTGGCAAATTATTAATCTGTTTACTACTTGGCATTATCATCAATGTGAAGTGCTGTGATGAAGTGTAAGGAAGGAATGTGTACAGGGTTTATTTTTATTTTAAATGTGCACAGTGCTGAAAGGCAACAGAAGTACAGCTGGGCAAATTTTTCAGTAAAAGATTAACTTTTCAGTGCTCCAAAATTATTCACAAACTCAGGTCAAATTCAACAAATGGTTTCAGCCAAGAAAAAAAACTGAAAGAGCCTAAATGTTTAATTTCAACAATTTTGTTTCATTTTGACTTTTCCATTTCAAAATAGCATTTTGAATTAAAATTTGGCCAGTTAACACACACAAACACACACACAAGGTAAAAGACACCTGAAAATGGCCAAATTCACCAAAAACATTTTGGTCAATCCTAAAGAATAAAAAAAATTGGAAAAATCTGTTTCAAATTAACCCAAAACATTTCAGTTGATCTGAAACCAATTTTTCAATTAAAATAAAGAAGGTTTTGGTTTGAATCGAACTAGAATTTTTCTTTTTTGTTTGGTCCCAGACCTGAAAATCTATGATTCGCTCAGCTCTAAACAAAAGCACAAATCAAGAAAAGTCGATTTTCGGATTGGAGTGACTAAAGAGACTGGTCTTCTCTTGAGACCTGATCCAAAGTCCACTGCAGCCAATGGAAGTCTTTCCACTGACTCCACTGGACTTTGGATCAGTCCCTACTTCTAACCTTCCATTATCATCTTCCTAACAAAACTGAGATTAAAATATTAATTAGAGAAAACGCCTTAAAAATGCATAGCATTTTATATGTACACTTGCAGAGCAATCCCAAGGTTGTGAAGTTAGGACATTTCACGCTATGCCTTCACTACAGAGTTAACTCTTCTCAAGTTAGCGCAGCCAAAGAGAGCAATGGACACACTGCAAAAAGACATGCCTACACTGCAGTTGCAGGATGGGACTGCAGCTTATATGGACATACCCACACTAGCTTGAATCTAGCTAGCACGGATACTGGAGCACTGAAACCTGTGCTGCTGCAGTTCCACCATGGGCTGTACGTGCCCACCCAGAATCCAGGTGACTAGCTGGCTTGCCAAACAAAATATGCTATCGCAAAAAGGACTTTTTTGCTAATATAACTGCATCAAGACTAGGACTTTTGCCAGCACAACCATGTCAGGAGGGGGGAAGGGAATTGCACCTCCGACTAACATAGATATAGCCACAAGAGTTTAAGTGCAGACCAAGCCTAAACTCGTTATTTAAAACAATATAGTGAAACCAGCTAAAACCCTTATGTGGTACTCTTATTCCTTTCTAAGAATGGAATATTTGATTTAGCTTAAACTTATTAAGAATTGGTTTATGATGAACCAAAGTAAACTGGGTTTAAATCGAAACATGTGTCTACAGTGCTTTAACTGAATCTGTTTTTAAAAAAAAAATTTAAATCACACCTTAAAATGAACCAGTGCTCAACTTTCTTTTAGAAGGCAGTGTAACCCAGTGGATAGAGCAGATAACTAGGGCTCAGGAGACCTGAATTCTGTTCAGAGGTCTATCACCTGGTACCCTTAGCCAAGTCACATCCTGCTCTGTGCCTCAGTTTCCCCCATTTGTGAAGTGAAGATAATACTTACCTCCTTTGTAAAACGCGTTCAGTTCTATTTATAACAAGCACTCTATAAGAGCTAGGTATTACCATTTCTTGTATAGGCAAGGCTCAAGTTTCACACAAAAGTGTCAGAGCAGCAAATCCAAGCACATAAGAAGAGTTGCTCAAGAAAGCCTGTGAAGGACACAGCAGACAGGAGAGACCTGAGACAGGCCATTTACTCTTGGGTCAGTTACTCCCTCCCTGCCTCTGGCCAGTTCCCACAAGAATCTCTGGATAATGGGAACTTTGAACATTCAAGTGTCTAACACCATATGCCATCCTCACCCACTCCTTTTGCAGCCTAATCTGGTACTGTGGGTATGCTCTGCCTTAATTTTTTCCCACTTGGGGCAGTAATAGGTTCACTTGAACAGTCCGGGACAAGGAGAAGCCAACACACACTAACAAAACAGCCTGTCCCATTTTAATAAGATTTCAAGAGAGAAGCAATGCCACTAAATAAGGTCCTCACCTCAGGACTATGCTTCAGAGCTCCCAAACTTAAAGTCCACAAAACAAAGTCCCTGGGTCTGATTAATAGGCAAGTCTCCTGGAAACTGAGAGAGATATCACTGTTCACTGCACCTTGCAGGGCTTCTACTCCCCCTCTCTTGCTCTACTTCCTATTTCTGTTTAAATAGCCCAGCTCTCGGGCAGGACACAGCATTCTTGATTACGCCCCAGGCTGTTCCAGCCACAAGGTCCAGCCTGTCCCTTAAAGGGGTAGAACACTCCTTCACAAAGTATTTCTTTTGTTTTTCTTTCTTTCCTTGCCCCAGGTAAGGCGAGAGTTAACTGTGGGAGCAGAAAGGCAGGAGGACAAGAGGGGATGTAATAGGGCACCTTCATCCCAGGTTACCAATAAGGAATTGACAGTCATGATCACAGCAGTAGCAAGGTCAACTATGTATAGTTTATATTTTTTTAACTAGAGCTAACAATAGCCAATTAGAGTGCAAACTGTAGATACTTTGTAACAATATATTATAAAAATGGAATTACCAAAATGTTTGCCAGTAATCACCCTCATCATTTTGCTTATAGAAAATATTCCTTTCCCTTATCCTTCTGTTTCTTGGCTTTTTGGATTGTAAGGTCTTCAGGTCAGTGACTTTATTTGTTTTCTGAACCACCTATTTAGTCATCAATGAGGTACAAATAAGAAGCAATCAATTATTACAATTTTTTCCTATAGATTTGTGCAGTTGGAAAATCATGATCTCCATGCAATTTCTCAACATCCTTGTCCTTTAGAAAAATACAATTTTGATTAAAATAGTTGACGGAAGTTTTTCCAGAAACATTCTAAAATGTGTGTTATGTTGCATGAGAACTGTGTGCACGTCTATGCTAAGAAAAAAAAGGAGTATTTTAAACATGTTAACTAATGTATTAAAGTCCCACTGAAGATAAGGCAATTGTAGTGCTAAAAAGTGTTATCTGGTCAAGATAAATTCTAAGTTCCCCCATAGGGTTTACCTTGACCAGCTGACATTAAAACTAGGACTGTCTTGTCTTCAGTAGGACTTTAACATGTTAACTCGTGTTTAAAAATACACCTTTCCCCCCAATGTAGACATAGACCTTTTACATATAAACAGGCTAACACGAGGGATGGCATTCTTCATTGAAGAGTACACAGATTACATGCAGTAGACTCAAAGCAGAAGTTGGAAGAGTCAACAGAAAACTTAAGCATACAAGATATTTTCATCAGTTGTTTTATATTCTCCTCCTCCCTACCCCAGTGAGTGTACATTCATTACTCTCTATGCTGTAATTTGTTTGTCTTTATTTACTTCTGTGATTTAGGAATATAACTAAAAGATTATTCACAAATGGCAAAGGGACAATGTCAGTAATCTTAAAAAAAAAATGGAATCCCAACTTTAGTTTAAAAGACACTGTATTTGTACATAGCTCTGAAACCCACTACTCTGTTCTGCAGCTCCTCTGTTCCTACTCCTGGGTCACACCCTCCATGCCATCTACCTGAGAGTTAACAATTACTCCTCTCCCATTCCCGTGACTCGATTCCAGGACCTCCATATCTATTGCAATTCTCCAAGCTTCTTGTGGCTCTTTTTCTGTAGCCCACAATGCAGGGCTTTTACAAGATGGCTCCACTCAATATTCCACCCCCAGGCACCTCCCAAAACAAAACAAAACAAAACAAAACAAAACAAAAAAAACCACCACCAAAAACCCTCTTTTTTTCTGAGCTCAGCTTGCCCCAACTGGGTTAGTTCTCCTCCTTTGCCTAGAGGGAGACATGAACTTTCTGCTTAGTAATTTCCCCAACTCTAGCCAATTCTCTCCAACAAATCTCAGCCACAGCACAATCCTATTAATGTTCTGCACTGTTAGCTCAACTACTGTTCTCACAGCTCCGATACCTGGCAACTCCTGACTGTTTCTCCCTGCTCCCCTTTCTCAGCTACTGCCTGAATCTTTACAGAACCCAGGTGCCCTCTATCAGGCCACATTGCTAAGTGACTGACTACTCACAGGTTGAACCCATTCTCACTTAAAAGGGCCAGTCACTTTTTCACCCAGAGCATTAGCAAACAAAGGGAAGATTTTGCTTCTTTCTGCAAAACACCCCATGCTGCATTCCAAATGCAAACAAATCTCCTACTGACTAAAATGGGAACTTTGCCTGGCTATGCAGTGCACTCTCAAGCTTTTAAGATCAAATCATCTTACCACTGTCCAGCCTAGGTCATCAGGCCACATTGTGAAGGGGTCCCTGGATATCCTGTTAGAGATGAACAGATTCCTCCCACCAAAGACAGCAGAGCAATAGTGAGCTGCTCTATGGCCAATGGCCACCATTGCAGCCTCAGGGGCTGAAGAAACCAGAGGAGAAGCTGTGGAATCTGTGCAGTCATGGATCCACCATCCCTACTGTTGTCCTTCAGCTGCTGCTGCTCCCTGAAATCCCCTTGCACGTGGTGGCATAGGGGAGCACAGCTTGGCACTGTGGTCCCGTGTGTGGTGTCCCTGAACTCCACACACATAGACTGTGTTCAAGGAATTTCATGGCCACAGGGGAGGTAGTTAACATTTACCACGTAGGGCTTAATCCGATAATGTAAACTCACGCAGTACCATTGATGCAGGGGGATCATTCATATAGTAAACACTACACCTGGTAGCAAGTAAGGGCATGTCTACACATGGAGCTGTTCCTCATAAACTATTCCTAATTAACTCCATGTGTGAACGCTCCTATTTCACAAAAAGAGTGTCTTTCTCCCCTGTTTAGCTTAACACAGTGGTTTAAGATGAACAGAAGCAAAGCACGCTTATTCTGGGAAAAGAGTTAATTGGGAACAACCCCAGATATAGCCAAGCCTTAAGTGCTTGGAGGATGAAACCCTTTGGGCTCAATAATATGTGGTGCTCACTGCACTTAGAGAGGTGCTTGGCCCCCTAAACATTCATTAACTGAAGACAGTCATCATCTATCAGGATCAGGCCCTGTATGAGTAAATCCTGTGGAAGATATACATTGATAGTATTATCGCTGGAAGAGTAGCACACAAAAGTGTGCAAAAATAAAACAAAATCTACAAAAATTGTAGTTCTCAGATCTCAACTTTGAATTTATTAAATTAAAAATGCCGTGCTTAAATACCAATCTGAAATTGTTACTTTTCTTTATTGATTTGAGGTTTTATTACATCTGGCTGTATTCACTTCAAAACTATCCAGATCAACAAACATTTTTGTTTTAGAACAAAACAGTTGCCAACAATCAAACTCAAACATTAAATTTGAAAAACAATTGCAATTCCTTGCATGAAAGCAATAAATATAAAACTGTAACTTAGTAAAATGACAGGTAGAAGTTGGCCAGATTTGCCCTTAATGCTGTGAAGATGTGCAGTTGTTCAGCAACGTTGTGTGGATCCCTTTCATTTACAACATACAGTAATATTCCTGCAGGGAGTTTTTTCCTTTTGATTGTTTCTTGCACATTTTCATTTTCTTTATCGCCATTATCTTATTTTTAAAAGGGCCTCATCCAAAGCCTACGGAAATAAATGGGAGGCTTTCCATTACTTCTATGGATACTGGATCAGGCTTTAAAGATGTGGGGTTGGATCTTCAGCTGATATAAATTGTCACATCTCAATTGACTTCAGTGGAGTTATGACCATTAACACTAGCAGACGATCTGGTTCTGAGCTGTGTGTGTTGGTAAGCAACATCTGTGAGATAATGCAGGCGTTCAAGGACCTACTGAAGAGATTACCTGGCCAATACCTTGTTCTTTCATTTCCTATTTTTGGAAATCACTGGGCTATATTCCAGCTTTCTAGATTTTTTTTTTTTTTAATATATTTCAATCACTTCAGTAAGTTTAACCTCCATGTTACAATAGGGCTTGATTAATTTCCAAATTAAATTTCTCCTATTAAAAGAAGTTAAGCACTCCTATCATTTGTATTCACTCACAATGATCATGTTATTATAAATTAGCATGAACTAGTCACACTACTATAAGTGCGTGAATTTGATCAGGGTTCTTGGCATGTGAATTACATCTTTTAACAATACCTGAAACCTAAGTAGGATGCTGAGATAAGCAGCTGATAATTATTTCTCATTATTAGAACATTTCTGATGTCCTCATTTTTAGAATGAATTTATTCTTTGAAAATGACTTTTATATACATATATATTATCTGCTCTTCAGAAATTGTAATCTGTTTTATGTTTGACCTTAAGACTTCATTTTTTTTCATAATTTAAAGATTTTTTTCCTTTGCAACTCTGAGAGAGAGACATCTGTATTAAATATATAAAGTCAAATCACTAGTTCACTTCTGTTTAGAAACTTCAAGACACATGAAGGAAGGTGGTTGTAGTAAGCTGAAAGCAACTTAACAGGAATTACTGTTTCCCTTTGCTAGTGGATTTTTCACTAAAGCCTGCTACTCACTTGTGAAAAAGTGCTAGTTCACAGAAAGCGATTGGGAGGCCAAGAGACATTGTTTCCACAACTGACATTTTAGTCTGGATGAAAATTTAAAAATGCACCCAGAGATGCCGGTTATCAGAATGAAATGGAATATGAGACAGAGAACAGTGTTTTGAGTAAGGTTAACCTATCTTTAGTGTTGTAAATGAGAGTACCTTGTCAGCAGCAGAAGTGGAATGGAGTGCTCTTCTCTGCTGCGGGAGCCTTTCACTGAAGGGAAGAAAGGTTCTGGCAGGCGGGAGACAGAGGGAAATGGCTCAGCTTTTCCCCAGTTCCTCCCCGCTGCCAGAGCCTTTCCCCAGGGCCAGGAAAGGTTCTAGCAATGGGGAGCTGGCAGAGCCTCTCCTCACTGCTGGAGTCTTTCCCTGCGGCAGGGAAGAGGTCTAGCAGTGGGGAGCTGCTGCAGACTTTCCCAGCAGCATGCCCGCTACCAGAGATTTTCCCCACTGCCAGAGTCTTTTTCTATGGCAAGGAAAGGCTCTAGCAGTGGGGAGACAGTAGGACATTACACTGATAAAAAGAGCAGTGTAGACAGGGAAGCACAGCTTAGGGAAGGAGAGAACCACATTAGTTAGGTACTCAAGTACATTCCCACTCCCTTCAGGCACATCTTTACTTTACTCACCTAAGCTGTGCCTCACAGTCTACGCTGCTATTTATATCCATTCTAGGTAGACTATATGTGTATGTACACTACACACTGCCGAAAAAAGGGTGCATTGTAGACTCACGTACCCATAGAGCAGAGATATTTCAATGTGTACATGAGGGGGCCAGCACCAGTGGGCAGGCATAATATGGCTGAGAACACTGCATCTTCCCAGTAGGCATGTTTTTTCCACTGGGTTGGAAGAGGTCTGTTTGCTGATATAATCAAAAGGAGGTGTTAAAACTGTGTATTGTTGTAACGTTAATTTTACAAATGTGTTGATTAAGTTATATATACACACTTGTGAACTGCATAATGTATAACTGTAAAATGACACAATTCTCTGTGTGAGGGCAGAGAGCTGCCTTCCAATAATGCTCTGGTACTGTGTTAGATTCTGTGGGTACAAAACAAACAGGATTCTGTGGGTACAAAACAAATGTAAGACCAGGCCCTTCTGAAAGGAACGGGTGGGCTGGTCACAGAAAATTTAGAAAAGAAAACAGAGGGAAAATTAGATTTTTACAACTCTCTCAGGCAGATCGAGGAAGGTTGGTGCTGAGAGGAAGGCATTGGAAAAACCTTAATATGAAATGCTTTTCCTCTTTGCTCATAGAGTTTATAAATAAAGCTTGAAAGCCCTCGTACTTAAAAAATGAACTAAAATTGCATTTAGTGAATGTCCCAAAACTTTTCTTACTTGTCATAGAAAATTACATTTCTTCATTTCATTAAACTATTATCATAAAGCAGATAGACAAAAATATATATGAATTCCTTGGTTTATGTTATAATTTTTATCTGTGCTTATTCTGTGCTATTTATGACAAAGAAGAGTAACAGCTATTGCATTAGAAAAAAACACTCAGACCTTTTCAAATGTCAGAAGGTTCCATAACACACTTCATTATTTCTCTATCCATTCTAGGCTTGTTTTAAGTATTCTTCTATAAATTTATTTCATTCTTATGTATTTTAATAACACCTCCAAGTTTTGAAACTGCTACAGGAATCTTAACAAATACAAACTGCATCATGATAAACATAAATCTTTTAAGGGTGGATACCTTCTCTGCAGTATTCACAATGGTAAATCTTATTTTTCTAAAGTAACTTGAGGCAAAGTATCAAGTATTGTTACCATTATAATCTATTTTAGATTGTGCAGTAATATACAGAAAAATTGGGTATACTTACTTTGTTTGCAAAACAATGTTACCTTTTATTTTAAAGTGCCAAAATTAGCTAGTCTATGCTTATTTCAGTTTCTTACAAAGTTTTGGAATTTGAAGTCACTTAGCTACTTAGTCATAAAAAATAAAAACTCCCATCTTCCTGAAATTTGGAGTATAAGAGTCTTATATGAGGATTCAAATTAGCAGCAGGAAAGGCATATTCAGTTTTCCTATCATCCAAATGCTTCTAAAATAGCTACACCTGGCCCGTTCCTATTATTTAACCAAATGTCCTGTTAGCCAAGAAAGCACACCTTAAAACAAAATCCCTGCAGGTTGCAATGACTGTAAAACCACTTAATACTGGACGTACAGACATGAGCTCTTCCACCTGTTTTGTTACCCACTGTACATCTCCCACTGTGACACCACAGTGTAGGTTTTAATTACCCAGTTAGCCTTAACGAGCATATAATTTACTATTCCCCTTCCACCGGCCTAGAAATTATTTTTGTCAGCTCTTGAACTTTCCTGAAAACCTGGATGTTTTATTAATATGGTAGCTGGATCTGGCAGGGCACAGCACAGTGACAGCCGCTGCTGGGGGAGGGAGGCAGTCATGAAGATTTCCTTCCCCGTACAAAGCATATTATGAAAAAAACCAAACAAACCCCAAACCCTTCTCATTATTTATCTGCGCTCCAAAGAAATAAAAACTTGTTGGGGAATAATTGTCTCTAGCACTAGATCCTCGCCCCCCCCCCCCCACATCCTGGCACCAAAGAGCCAGGCAAACAGCCCACGATGCTGGACCCAGGCAGGAGCTGAAGTTGTGACAGCCAAGGGAAAAGGTCCTCACAATGCTGGCGAGAGGTGAGCCAAGCGCCCGGCCGCCAGGGCACAGATGGAGGGGGGCGGGGCGCCGGGGAAGAGCTAGCCCGGGGCTCCGGACTGATGGAGCAGAGGCAACCTGGCGACCAGCCCCAAGCCCCCGCCGCTCCCTGCCACTCACCTTGCCCGCCGCGCGGCTCCTTACCGCTTGGCCCCGGGGCTGGAAGTTCCAGCCCTGCCCCGAGCTGCCATCTTTCAAGGGCGCGGGAGGGGAAAGTTGCCGCGGCTGCCGCTCCGGCGGCGGCTGGGGGGTGTTAGCTGCTCATGGCCCGGGCGGCGCGCAAGCAGGAGCCGCGGGGGGGGGGGAGGAAGGGCGGCAGGCTCGCGCAGGGAGGGGCTGGGAAGCGATGTGCGAGCGCAGCCCGTGGCGACACGAGGAGGATTTGCTAAAAATAGCCCCTCGCGAGCGGCAGGGGGAGAGGCCGGCGGGCTGAGCCGAGCCGAGCCGAGCCAACCCGCCCCGCGGCGGGAGGGGGGCGAGCGCAGAGGGGGAGAGGCTGGAGAGGCTCAGTGGGGATGGGAAGAGGAGCCCTCGGGGGCTAGGGCCGTGCGGAGGGGGGGGGGCCGCCCCTGCAGCCCTGGCTAAAGCGCAGGAGAGAGCGGGGAGTTGTTCGGCGTAGGGCCTTGGCTGGTGGCCCGGCCCCGTGTGGCAGGCAGCTCCCTGAGTACAGGGCCCCGTCCGCCCCATGGCCCCCTGGGCCTGCACAGCCCCGTGGACACCCCGTCAGGGGTCCCCTAAGGAAAGGCTGGGCTGTGGGCATAGGCACTGGGAGCGGAGCCCCTCCTTTGGGGTATCATCAGATCTTCCCACCGCTGCCTCCGCACTAGACCCGGGACGGGGAAGTGAGGGCGTTGTGCGAAGTGCCACCAAGTTCTCACTAACCTCCTCGGGGAACTAGATTTACTGCATCAGTTTCTTTTCAAATTGACCCTCTCTTTGGTGACATCTGCCACTCAGTTATCCATGTGCTTTGCCTATGCTGCACGTTCTCTTCTTGCACGTCTTGCTAGTGGTAACCACAATGAGCGCGCTAAAGCAGCGGGTCCCAAACTCTACCAAGTTGCCTGCCACCACCTGTAGTACCACCGGCTGTAGGGGCACAGCTGGAAGGGGGAGCCGGGGCTGGGCTGCTTGGGGGGCTGAGCTGGTGCTGGAGTAGCTCCTGGCCAGCCGCTTTGTGTCCAGGGGGCAGAACGGCTGGGCCACTGCACTGCTTGGGGACAGGGCCGGCGCTGGAGCGGCTCCTGGCCAGCCCCCCAGCAGTAGGTGGACGCGTATCATGGGGAGGTGGCCTGTGTATCACCAGCGTACCACAGTTTGGGAACCGCTGCTTTAAAGTAAACAAGGCACCAGCAGCCACATGCTCTCACATACTGCCTTATGTAGACCTGTGCTTTGCAGGATTATGTGGCATGATTTGCAGCCCTGGCAGCTGGCCCACATTAGCATTTTCCACTAGTGCTGACACTGGTGGAGCTGCGACAGTGGGAAGTTTTATGGGTAGTGTATAATGAAGACACGATACCAGTCACCAAAGGAGGAGTCACTCCTGGGTGGCATCTTCCACTGGTTCTGTCAGTCTTTAACTGTCAAATAATGGAAGAAGCTACTTTGCCTTCCACTACAGACAATATATCTTCACTTCCCTGGGTCTTTATGCCTGTAGACCTTTACACCTATCACTTTTGCCTCCTTTTTTCAGGCTCAACTTTATTCTTTCTGCCAAACTTCTGTTTGGAACAGTCTTACTGTCTTCATCCACAAGATGCCTCTCTTCCTCCAAAACCTTCCTTAAAATTCTCCTCTACTAATAATTAATAATCCCCACAATTTTCCTCTCCTAAAATATTATCCTAGGTATTGTTTTATATGCACCACAAGCTCTTCAGGGCAGAGATATGTTTTATTTATGTTTATATCTAAGCCTCTGTTTTGCCTAGAAAAAGGCAAGCTTCTGCTTTTTATTTTTTCCCTAGTAGGAGAAGGGATAGCCTCAAAGCAGTTTGGTCCTCTAAAATTTACACAATCCAAAAGCTCCTCAGATTTTGTATGATCCTCAGCAGATGTTTCCCAGAGACAGACTTTGGAATTTTAATTTTAATTTATATGTATTTGATTTATTTTATTGATTTATGCTCAAGTTCTTGGGAAACACATTTTATCTACCTATCCATGTTGATGATTAGAAGAGAAGTTTAATCTATTTGGGTTGATTCTATTTGATTAAGAAAGCTTATATTTATTCTAAAACTTGTTTTCAGATTTTTTCCTTCTGTGACCAAAATGTTAAAAACTTCTTGTTGTACCTTATTCTTGTTTTTGGCTCTGGCTTTGACTGAGAATTGGTTCGGACTCAGAGGTAAGCCGAGAGAAGGGGAATTGGAGCTGTTTGGCATGAAGGTCCATCACATGCACACAACCGTCCTGTAGAGCTCCCCTGGCTGGACACTAGCAGGCTGTGGTGTTTGGGGCCCACCTCACTGGATTCTGTATGCTCTTTTAACTTCCTGAACCAAGGCCAGGCACTATGTCTCACTCTGGCTCTCTAGACCAGTGGTTCCCAACCTTTTTTGAGTGAAAGCCCCACTAGTTAACACTAGGTAAAACATGCACCTCACACCTCACTTCTCAACCCGGCCATAAACACATATAACCCCTATAAACACATATAATGATAATAATAATAAAATATTCTTACCTGAGTAAGAAGACAAGCTTTCCCTGACACAGCCGCCACCACACACCCCGTGTGGCCCCACCTCTTCCCGTCCCTCATGTACGGAGGGTAATGGAGGCAGGGGGTGCTGTCGGGCTGGTTGGGGCTACTTCAGGCCCCCACCGGCTCAGGGCTACGCCACTCCAGCTGGGTGCCTAGCCGACTTAGGGCTGGGGGGGGGCTGCTCCTCCGCTCCGGCTGGTGTGGGACTTGGGGAAACTGCTCTTCCACTCTGGCCAGCGTGAAGCTCAGGGCTGCTGCTCCCTCAGAGGGGCTGTTCCTGCTCCTCTGCTCCGGCCAGCGCAGGGCTTCAGCCTGCTGTGCCTGGCGGACACAGGGCTTGGAGGACTAAATGACCTCAATATTACTGAAGCCTCACGGACCCCCTATAATCTTTGGTGCCCCTCAAGGTGGTCCTGCACCCCATGTTGGGAACCATTGCTCTAGAGACTCTCTCAGGGCACAGATCCTCTTCTAGCAGTCCCTAAGTCCCCTTTCTGAGAGTTGAGACCCCCACAGTCCAACTACCTAGGCCCTCTGTCAAGAGTTGGCTTGTAAGAGGTGCCTTCCCAGCACCCCCCTCATATAGGGCCATGGCAATCTAGCAGCTCTGCTTCAGCTTCCCCACATCGTCCTCAGACCACTTCCACTGTAGATGTGACTTAACCCTCCAGTCAAATAACTTCAGGGAATTCAACCTCATCTGGGGTAACTGAGTCTTTTATTCAAAATTCAACAGTGATTTCACATGAATAGAGTTTCTGATAGTGTTCCTCTCAGCACTCATAACTTCTGTCAGTTATGTCTCCATTAAGAGATCTGAGAGGAGCAGTCTCTCTGACTGAAAGACCTGTTGCTTTCTTGATTTCATCTTACACACCTCCTAGATCTCCAACCTCAAAGGATGTTTGTGTCTTCTCAAACAGATTGAGACAGTATGACTCAGCATGGTGCCTTGCTTTTCATTGCAATATGCTCTTGGCCACACTGAGGTTAGCACATGCCTCAGGAGAGGGGTTCATGTTGCGGCGGAGATATGCTGTACATTTTGCTTCAACAATTGGAAGCATATATTCAGAGTATGCTGAAAACCAGTCTTTATCGTGTACAGTCTTTTTACCAAAAGGTAAGGTTGCAGCTGTATAGCTATTTATTCTCTGTGTGTTCCATGCTACATCAGAATTCAGGGGAGGTATAGTCAATGACATAGCTTCCTTGAGATTCATAGTGAATTGGAGACATCTTCCTTCATCTTTTGTGTTGCTGATGTTCATGTGTGGGCAACAGTTTTGTTTGATACTATGGAATTTCTGTATGAAAGCTTTAGTTTTCAGCAACAAGTGCGTAGTCTGTGTCACAGTCTGCACTGTGAAAACTGAGAGTATGGAGAACATCCAGTGTTTTCCGTGGGTGGTAATTAATCCAGTTGGTGCCAGTGTCCAGATCTGGGATGTCTCCATGACACCTTGCAGTGGTGACAGCCTTGGAAGTAGGTACTGGTAATGCACAATACTCACAGAGTGCAGCACTCCAGTAGTCTTTGCCCATTGTTGTTCATTTTTCCAGCTCCCTGGTGGCCAGTGCATAGCAGCCACAACTCATCATCTGAGCATTGAAAACTCCCCGTAGTTACAGTTACTCACTAAATGCTTACTGATAATGCTGTTAAGTTGCTGATAGAAGAAGTCCTACTAGTGAGAGATGGAGGAAAGTGGTGGTGCATATGTACTGATGACGTTGGCAAAGCCATCTGTGATGAATATTTGTAGTTAAATGATACATTCCGATGTTGCAACAAGATATCAGAACATGAGTGCTAATGAGTGTTTTAACTGCAAAATGCAACCTGTGTTGACAGTGGTCTTGTTCGCTTTCTCCATGACAGAAAAAAGTATAATGCATCTTGCCTGTGTCAGCTTGTCTGGTTTCAGAGAGAGTGGCTACGTCAATGTCTAACTTCTCCAGCTCTCTATCAATGTTGGCAGACTTTCTAGAGCCATTGACCTCCTCTAGATTGACATACCAGTGCACATTGTCTTCACATTCCAACAAACAAGTGTGAAGAGGCTGGGAGACCATCATACACAAACCTTTGGTATGTACACTTAAGCAGAAAAAATAAGGAGGCAGAGGCTTGCCTTGTGATCAAAGCCCCCGCTTTTGTGGTACTGACTGGGCCCAAAGGCTTGGAGACCAAGACATTTGGAAGTCAGCACAGCTGCAAGGCAGAGCTGAGTTGCAGTGCTGTATACCTAACATTTTCCATGCAGTGGATTTGATTCAGGGTTTTCTCCTCTAGCCTTTGTTCAGCAAAGAACTAGCTTCTGTAAGGCAGCCGCACCAGATGGAGTCACTCCTTTGTGGATATTGTTTTTCATTCCAATAGGTATCAGGCATCCCACCACTCACTGAATGACGGGGTTCACAGTTTAGTTGCCGAACACCTGACCCACGACCGCTTAAACTGGGTTACGCGGTACCAGGAGCAAGCTTACAACTCTGACCTGATTTGAAAATAGACACAACAGACAAGGAATTAAGGGGGACGGTGTATAACAGAGTGAACAGATGCAAATGCAAACGTCATGAGAGTTCCACAATTTCTGTTGTTGCTTTCTTTCAGTGTTCCTGATTTGTTTGTATTTATGTATTTTTATTTATTTATTTATGGATGGGCATATTTATTTATTTATTTATTTATTGGGAGGTATATTAGCTAAACAGCAAGACAAAGAAGTAGGGAGAAGGAAGATAGGGGAAAAGAAAAGAATGGTAGAAGGAAGCCTGGAGATAGGTGGAGTGATGCTGAAGAGTCTATGTGGGAGAGGATAGGAGGGAGTTGGAGCCAACAGCCAATCAGCAGGGGAAGAGAATGGCCAGAGTAACACCTGTAAAAAGCAGTCAGGCACTGCTGACAATCAGTATCTACAGGTCCCTACTGTGGCTCCTTGAGTCAGCAGAAGCAGAGAGAATTTCAAGAAGGCCCTTTCCAGAATTTTCTCTTCTGTGAGACAACATTACTGGGAGGAGTGGTGAGTCCATATGAGCCACGGTGCTCTTGGAAGAGGACTCTACTCTGCATAATTCAGAGTCTTGGAGGGAGGAGTATCCGCAGCCTGATCTTGGCTCCCCCTGCCATGTTGCAGCTGTTAATGGCTGAAGCTGTTTGTCATTGCTCCTGCTGGCTCAGGCACAACTTCCATTGACTTTATAGTGAGACCTGGGTAAGGACTGCAGTTTTTCTCAGTAGCAGAGCTGGCTGGAAATTTTCTAACAAAAGTGTGATTTGTAAAAAAACAAATACTGGTTTTGATAAAACTTTCATGAGAACACTTCTCAGATCTAAGATGGACTTTCAAGTGAGCAAGACACCAACCTTATGGTTAGGGCACTCACCTGGGCTGTGGGAGGCCCAGGATCAAGTCCCTCCTTTTGCCTAATTAGGAGCAGAGACTGTAACCTCGGTTCCCTTCATGTCAGCTGAGTGACCCCTGACCACTGGGCTATAGAGTCAGTCTTGCGGTAGCCTGGTGAATATTTAATTACTTATTCAAGTGGAACAGGAGAGATTGATTCTATAGGCTGGTGGATAGGGGCACTCAGATGGCAAATGGGAGATCTAGACTCAAGTTGCTGTCCTGAACCAGGGTCTCCCACTATCCAGGTGAGTTTCCTACCCACTGAGCTATTGGCTATTCCTGGGTCTGTCTTGCCCTCATTTTTAAAACGTCTTGCTTTCATTCTGATGTAGAACCACACATTTTGAAACCTCAAAAAAATTGTGAAATTCTTGTTTTCCAGCCAGCCCTACTCAGTAGCATTAGCGTTCTGATCTGTTTAAACAGCTCCCCACATATGGCTTCAGTTTGTGGGGCAATCTGAGATCTTTTGGTATGAACACTAGTACTTTACAAATTCATATTTGTTATTATAAGTTGATGTGGATAATGAAAATGAAGTAATTGGAATAAAATACTGTGATGTGATTGAGTTCTGCTTGAAAATAAGGATTTTGGCTCCCTTTTGGAACTCACCTACCACCACCAACATAACATTATTTAACATAATATAAACATTATTTACAGAAAATGATCAGTTCCATTTACATTTTATATTAAAAGGAAGAATGTTTGTGTGACTGAGTGAGAGAAGGAAGAAGCTGTCATGTATGGTCCTGCGATTACTGCCCACAAATCTTATCACATTTTACTTTTCAAAAATATTCTTACAAAATATTAGTACAGATAGTACAGTATACATATGTTATTGGAGTATAAATAGTGCAACTCAATCTTGTAGACTCACAAGCATGCTAAGGGCTCAATCCAATGACTTCATTAAGATTTGAGGATGCTGAGCAACGCACAGGAAGCACTCAGCACATGCAGGACTAGACAACATATTAATGACTTAATCATGGGCAGTACTAAGCACCTTCATCTCTCATTGAATCCAATGGGAGTTATGGACCTCAGCACCTTGCATCATCAAACTCTTAGTTTTCAAATGACTTAGAAAGAGTTCCTTTTATGTTGCATTGTGAAGGCACAAAATACGACTTTCAGATTGTTCATATAATGGTCACAAGGTATCTGCTACCTATAACTCCTTACCAGATTTCTTCTTATTACAAGAAGTTTTAAAAAGGTAATTAATCAGACAAGAAAAACAAAAAACACACTTTTCGTCTGTACTGGAAGCTGGCCTACTTTTAAGCAGTTCCTGAGTTCCAAAAGTGAATACCAATAAATGCCAAAACTTACTTGCTATGTTGCCATCAAACAGAGGTGCTATGTTTAATAGCACCAATAGGTTAACATATAATGCTTCACCAACTCAAAGCTACAATAAAAAGCCAGCTACAGACAATTCTAAGAGACCCAACACAAAAAAATGTTGAAGATGTCTGACAAATGCAGGCTTTAACACCTGAGAGGAGGCCAAAAAACAAAAGACTTTCAGAGAAAAATTATCAAAGGATGTCTTTTGCTTCTATAGAAATCTCACTGATATCTGAACTATTTAAATATTGCATAACTTTGTGTGGTTCACAGCGTAGTTTTTGGCTGTTTCTCACAATTACTATCTCTTTGCCATAAGAGTTCAGTTTTCAGTTCAGTAAATGTTCCTGGACGAGAATCTCTGATTAAGCTTTTATCAGCCTACTATGTACAATATCTTCTACACTAAACTGAATAATGGTGTAGAGGTCATACATGCTCATTGTACTGTATGAGTGCCCACTTACTGAAAGATTTCAGAAAATGTATTGTGCACAGTGTGTGTATATATATATACACCCATTGAGTACCATCTATTCAGCTGGAGTAAAATAGTATGTATGTATGTGTGTGAGATGCAAATTCAAAATTATGTCTTTGTTCATGCTAACCATTGAATAACATTGTGTTATGCATTGATGGTTGTAAAATAAAATGTTATAATACTATTTTAAATACCTATACTGTGTGCAGCTGGTAGTTGTTTTGTGTGCGCACTTAGGTGTGAGAGATTTTTACCATGACAATTATTAAAATTCCTAGAAGAAGGGGTTTAGGGTTAAATGAAAATTCACCTTGTGTGTAACCTTTGATGTCTAAGAGATTTTTAAACTCTTTCCACTGCACTGAATTACAGTACTAGAATTATAGGAGAATATGATAGAATAGAGAATCCATTCTCTCAGTATTCCTGTCTTTTTCTTGTAAGGCAGCTGAACTATGAGCCTATGTCTCGGGGTGCAACTCCCCGCCTTGGGTGCCTCCTACTGTTTATCTGGGGAATCAGCCCTCAGCCAGGCAGATGCCTCTCTTTGTGGTGTCTCATCCAGTCTCCGCTCAACCCTTGCTCTCGTGACTCAGCCCTCTGCTTGAGCCACAGTCTGGGCTCCCTCCCTTTCAAGGGATTCTGCAGTCCATTCTAGCCCACTTCCCCACGGTTGGCCACTGCAGTCCTGCCACCAGTCCTATGGCAATCGGGCTGGGGGAGGGACCCGGGCCCACTCACTACTCCGGGTCCCAGCCCAGAGCCCCTAGGTGCGCCAGCCTTTCACTGCATCAACCCCAACTCCTCCATAGCTTTCCCTGGGCCACTTTCCCACAGCCCTAGTACCTTCTCCATCTTTGCTTCAAGGCCTTTGGCTCTGCTGATTCCCAGCAGCCAGCCACTGCTCTGTCCAGGGTACTGCCAGTCTTTCCCCTTCAAGCTCCTGGGAGGTACTCCTTGCTCTGCTCTCTCTTTATATACTGGCCTCCTGGGCCCTGATTGGCTGCCATGCTGCTCCTTTCTATTGGCTGCCTTTCCAAATGCCCTGTTAACCCTTTCCTGGCAGTGAAGGGTAGGCGCCCTGTCACAGCCCAATCTATAGGTCCTTTAAGGTCTTCAGAAGGGAGTTCATTAAGGATAAATACATACCAATAAATAAGCAATCAGGTTGTTAACTCACATTTTTCCTGTACACTTGGCCTGTTAGTCTGTTCAGATGAAACAAGTGTATGTTAGTCTCTTGTTTGTATTTCTTATGAATAGAGTAAAAACTCAAAAGCTGACTTCAAATAAAGCTGACTTCAGATGGATTCACTGGTGAGCTTTTATATTAAATATAGGTTTATTGATTTTGATGTTTCTTTTTATTTACATTTATAAAAACCTCTCTAGACCCTCATCTATGCTTTAAGTGTTTCATCCCACATGTTAAAAATTATATATACAAAAATATATACACAAATAATTACAGAAAACATAAAAGTGTGCCTATCCCATCTTGACAGATAAATATTCAACAGCAAATAAATAAAATCAAACTTCTCTAGTCCTGAACTCACTCTCTCATCCCCATAAATAAGTCTGGGCCCCTAGATTACTAATTGTGCTTTGATGAAGGATCGTTGCCCATTCTACTAACATGGCACATTTTACCCCTACTGCTAAAACCCAGCAAAGACTCTCTTTAAATTATTTATGCTGATCTCACTTTCACAATGTGAGTGTAAACTACTGTCAAAAATACTTGCAAGCAGACTACAAAAAGATATAGACACTATAACCCCTCAAGAGTAAACAGGATTAATAAAGAAGAGATTTGAAGCTAACTGCATTAGAACCCCATTGATTAGAAAGAAACTGTTCTCATGCTTTGCTTTATCTCTCACGATTAAAGCATTTGATAGTGTTGAATGGAGTCATCTTTTTAATACAGTATAGAAATACACACATTTAATATAATACTAGAAAAAAATTGATTTTGGTGCCAATTTTATTAGGTGTGTCTAAACACTATACCGTAGCCCACAGGAATCCAAACCCACTAGTTCAGCTATCTCAAATTCTTTAAAGTTAACTAGAGGCAAAAGACAAGGCCTCTCCTTTCCCCCAATATTGTTTATTGAAACAATGACTCTTGAAACAATCATATAAAGTAACCTTCAAATTCAAACTGTGAGCATGAAGGTGGGAGAATACTCCAGTTATGTTTGCCCTAATACCTTTGTGACATATTTATTTTTAAAATAACAACACTACAGAAAATCATTGTGTGTCCATGTTTTGTGCCAAAGAGACCACATAAAAAAATTAACAGATGAGGGCTTGGAATAATAAATTACCTTTAACAATGTCCTATGGAAATATACATATAAGATACATGAACACATCTGAAGCCTTCACTAATATAGGGGACAGAGACCTACCCAATTCAAAATCATAATGTCACAATATGTCAGTTTTCTTGTTAGATGATACTGAAGGCAAAAATCATCAACTCAGACAACCAAGAGTGTCTACACCTAGATGTAGTACTAGTGCTAGGTGTTTACACCAACACTTTAAAATATAGGTGGGGCCCAGGAGCACGGGGTGAGTGGTACCTCCTGACTGCAGCAGGTCAGCAGGGATCCTGCCTCAACATGCTGACTTGACGTAGGCAGGAGGTACCACTCACCCCGAGCTCCTTGGCCACTTCCTACTGTTTCCCCTGCTGCTGTCATCTGGGGCTCCTCAGATTCTCGGGGGTCCCCTCGTGTTGGCCTCTTACTAGGTGTCGGTCTCCAAACCGTTGACGGTGTCCCATGGGTCTCAGTTTGGTTGTCCAAGTCTCCAGTTCCTCCAGCTTGGAGCTGAAGCAGCTCGTGGCTGAGAGCTCCTGCAGGGCATCCTTCCTTCTCGGTGGTCTCTCTTGAATGAGCTAGGCTGCTCCCTTTTATCCTAGGGAACAGTCAGAGCATGCCCAGCAGAGTCTGGGGGGGGCGGGTTTTCTGCTGCCCACAGAGTATGGTTAACTCTTTCAGTGTGGGATAAGTCCACCCCGTCACTGTGCCTAAAAGTGGAATAAGAGCTCAACTCAATGAAGAGCAGTTCCTGGTTCCAGAGGGCCCCTGCCATGGATTCCTCACTCTCAAGAGTTGACATCAGGGAGACAGAGGTTAGGGGA
This sequence comes from Emydura macquarii macquarii, assembly GCF_026122565.2. Classification (NCBI taxonomy): domain Eukaryota; kingdom Metazoa; phylum Chordata; order Testudines; family Chelidae; genus Emydura; species Emydura macquarii. The sequence continues at coordinate 22,613,824 of NW_027132559.1, forward strand.
GGGAGCGGTGGTATATGCTCCCCTCCCCAGTCGTAGGGCAGCCTCCAAATACAGAGAACCTCTGCTACTGACCTCACATCCCACAGAGGTGACATCAGAGACCCTGGAGGAGATACGTTTTTTATATTTCTCCTGCCCATGGCAGAGTATACATTGGCTCCAGATGACCTCCACCAACAACCTGACCCTCAGAAGTAGGGATGGATGCAGGGAAGTATAGCCTCCTTCTCCCCAGTGGGGAGTGGGTGCCTGCTTCCAAAACATATATATCCTTCCAGTTTAAGAACTCTGAGGCAGGGCTTTTGGATGCTGTAGAGTTTGAAGGCCTCTGCATCTGTATAATAATTAAAATCTTGTCTACTCTGAGTTACCATGTCTGAGCTTAAGAGCCCCTCAATGCCGACTGGCAAAGGGTTTGCTGTCATGTAACAGCAATGCCTATCTGGCCTGAACAACTCACTACACCTAACACATCGCTGTCATGGTATTTATCTACAAAGAATATTTTGTAAGATATCAAATGAAAACTTATATCATGTTGGTTATCATGATCATTATGTGATGTATGTACATACCATTAAATAGTTGTATGTTTACACTAAATATATATTTAAGACAAGTGAAGCAGGGGAGTTAATAACTAAAGATTTCCCAGACAAAAGAATACTGACTTCCCTGTCTGCTCAAGTCTTAAATGTACACGGAGCAGGGTTAGCCAGAGATAATGGGAATTGTATTTGCATAGTGAGCAACAGGAAAATCAAATAATCTCTTTTTTAGCAGCTAACTCTCCCACTGCATCGTATAGGGAGTCTGGGTGCATAAATTAGGGTTGTGAATTCCACTAGGAGGCAGATTATCTAAAAGTTAGACACTGCAATGCTCAGCATTGCAACACCTAAGGGCTTTCTACACATATAGCACTGCAGCGGCACAGCTACAACGGGGCAGCTGCGCTGCTGTAGCACTTTAGTGAAGATGCTACTGTGCTTGTGGAGAGCTTCTCCCGTTGGTGTAGATAATCCATCTCTGCGAGAGGCAATAGCTATGTTGATGGGAGAAACTCTCCAGTCAACGTAACGCTGTCTACCCTGAGGATTAAGTCAGTATAACTATGGTCACTCACGGGTCTGGATATTTCACACCCCTGAGTGACGTAGTTGTACTGATGTAAGTTTGTAGTGTAGACCTGACCTAAGTCTCCCTTGTGAATCTAGCAATAAGTGGGGTTGAAACTGCAATGAGGAGATTTCCTCTTTCCTCACATCCCCATCACCGTCACATTAGTTAAACACTGGCTGAGACTGTAGAATTAGCTGATAAATATTCCAGTGCCAAATCCATGACTTGTATAGCCACTTCTTAAAGTCATTAATCTTTTTTGTTTGTTTTAAACACACATAGAGGGGGTTTCTCAGGAGAGCAAACATTTTGTAATAAATTATTTATAATAAGAACTCATAGACTGAATGGTTAAAACGGAAACAAAACATCAAGAAGAATTTATTTACACACAAGGTGGTTGAAGGTTACATAAACTTCTGAAGTCAATAATAGACAAAAGGAACATGCTGTAAATCAGTTTGATCAGCTGAGCAAATCAGAAGAGATTAACGTATGGTACATTTTAGCAAATTGTTGATAGGTTGATTTATATATTTTTCAAGGGGTCTGTGGTCTTCTTCTCCTTAAATATTCCTTTGTACAAGTGAATTGAATGAAAGAAGGATGACTGGGGGCAAATAACTTCACTTTCAGCCTTTATAAGGAAACTCCAAGGTTCAAGATGGCAGTCCATGTTTCAAAACAGTATCTGAGTTGAGTATAAATGAACTAACTAAGTCTATTGTTTCCCCAAATGAGGCAATAAATGCTGATGTCTTGAGAAACACAGAAACAGTACATTTGTTTTCACATTTGTGAAATGGTAAGCATTTAGTTGCATGCGTGTAATTAAGGCTAAGTGAATGGTCTGTAACCAAAACAAAATGAAAAAAAAAAATTCCTCCTTTAAAATTCAAGGGTTTGACTTGTCTGAGCCAAGATAGAACTTCACAAATATTTCTGAATGTCTTATGATCTTTAGGAATGTTCATGAGTGCATCCCTTTGCTAAGTATATAACACTATCACATCTATGCAGGTAGAAAGTACAAAGACTTCAGTGCTACAAGAAGCATAGTGTAACTGCCCACAATGTTCCAGTTTATGGGCTCAGTTCTCCAACACACAGAGCACTTTGGCCCTGATCCAGCAAAGGACTTAAGCGCCTGCTTAACTTTAAGCACATCAGTAGTCCAATTGATTTCAATGCAACCTGGCCCTCAAACTATTATCCTACTCTAGCCTGCTATTTTTAACTATTTAAATATAAAAAAAATGTTGTCTGATAAAATACTTTAGCTAAATAGTAGGACCACAGTATGAGACCATGATGCTATATATCATTGATGACCTGCCTATTTCCCTATCTCTGTTAAATGGTGTAATTACACTTATCTACCTATTTCATTGGGTTATTGTGGGATAAAATTCATTAATACTAGCCAGCGGTTCCCAATTTTCTCGAGTGTGTGGACCCCTTTTCAACCTCCAAACATTTTGCGGACCACCACATGCTACTAGTTTTATTTGAAATTGTACATTTCTTTGGTGAGGATGTTATAATTTTTCTTTTCCGCAGCCCTCCTGTAGTAGCTTCACGGACCACCAGGGGTCTGCAAACCTCAAGTTGGGAATCGCTGTAACTAGACTGTGGTCAAGCATACATGAATGTGCAAGTATTAGGGAAAGTGTGTAACAATTCTTCCCCCTGCCCATCCCTGTTCAGGGACCTGTCCAGATGTGAATCAGGGGTTAGAGAGTATTGTTAGCTTTTTTCTAATTAGCGATGACCCTAGCTTTACAAAAAGGTGGTGGGGTAATTGCAGGACTTCACTCACTCTTCCTGCACTGGCTAGCAGAACTGGACTGGTGGAGGTGGCTGACTCAGCTAGAATTACTTCTGAGGGGTTCCACAACAATGTGACCCCTTCATCATAGTTACAGGGAGAGGTGCACATAAGACCCCTTTTAGTCCTTCTCGAGAGTACTCCTTTGGAGTTGTATTTTGGTACCTTCACTCCTTGCTGGGGGGAACCATATGGTCCTACCACTTTGATACTGAATGTCTAAGCTGCAGCCCCTTGTTTACCAACCATTTTGACCAGACAGGCCCAAATATGTTTGGCACCTGTAAGCCCTTTTTGACCAGGAGCATGCCACAGCCACTGATTAAAGTGACTCAAAAACAGCTTCTTCAAAACACAGCATTATTTATTCACCCAAACGTACATAGTAAGCAGAGCAAAAGGTAAAAACAATAAAGGCCTATATGCATATTTCCCCTTACCTAAATCTTAATCCAGTGGTTCCCAACCCATGGCCATTCAAAGTGGCTGCCGCTCCCCTCCTGCTGGCTGCAGAAGGGAGCTGCTGCCTAAGGATCCAGGTAGAGTGCATTGCAGTGGGGCTACAAGACTGGTGCAGGCTCCTTGCTGCAGCCAAGGGGACTGGAGATCAGCGCTCCCCTCCCCCTGGCTGTAGCAGGGAGCACAGCAAAGCATTCCACCTCGGTCCATAGGCGCTGGACCATAGCTGGTCCATATGGACCGTCAGGACCATAGCTGATCCCTGCTAGAGCCAGGGGGAAGGGAGATCAGTGCCCCCCTTCCCTCGCTCCAGCAGAGAGGGAGGGGCTGCTGCAGAGACTGGTGGCCCTTCAGGGTTGTAAAAACGATATCTATGGCCCTTGAGCCAAAAAGGTTGGGAACCACTGACTTAATCCTTCCTTGCAAGCTCTGGTAATTTCCATTCAGCCCAGTTACCTCCATTTCTAAGTTGACAGAAGCAGACTACCTGGTTGCTGCAGTTTCTGTGTCTCTTTCTGACAGAGACTCATCTCCAGCTGCTGCTGACAATCCACTTCTTCCCTAGTTCAGCATCTTTAAGGTTTTAGCATGCTTTTTGACTGGGCCTCAGAACAGTAAACCTTGCCAGCCTGGTTGGAGACAGGCAGAAGCATTCTCCAGTTAATAGTTCCTCCCATTGTTTCATTAGACAGCCTTGTCTTTTTCTTTGTTTCATATCCACTTTACAGTTTTCTTCCTCCCCTTCCTCAACAGCCTCCTTTGATATTACTCAATGTAGTCAGGCAGGATAATGTCAAATAGGTAAACTGAGTAACACATCATACTTATAAACAGTACTACAGATATCTCCCTCATTCTCCACATTTCTCTTCACATCCTTTTCCCCACCATCCATTGACTTTCAGCACAGGCAATGGTTTAAAATCCATCATCTGGTCTGTAATCATTCTCAAACAGTTTGATACTGTCAGATGAAAAATGCTATATGATGCACATGATTATTATTAATTAATTATTATTATGTATCGTTACGGGTCTTACATGATATACGGGGGCTAATATATTATTCCAGCCTCTGTGTACATCACGAAGCTTCCTCCTTCTCTTATTGTTGTTTCACTCACTGTTATTTGCTTTTTTGCTGTCTACCCATCCATGTATAATATGACACATTTTCAACTGTAATCTCAGTATGAAAACACTCAGAGCTTTAAAGCTTTCATACATCTCCAGAGCATTGTAGGTTACTTTTACCTCAGATATGCTCAGATGACTGTCATGAAAGAACATTAAAGTGAAACATCAAATGCTGTAAGTATCAGGAGCTGCACACGGTAGATGCAAGATTCAATGCACAAAGTAACTCCCTCTTAATAAACAAGCAAATATCCATTGTAAGGAAAATTTCCCTGCATTTGAAATTTAACTGCCAACCATTCACATCCTACACATAACTGTCATAAAGGATGTCTAAATTTGTCCTTGTTTATAATATGTGTTGTGACAAGATTTGACAGTTTCTGAAAGAGCTATAATTGCCACCTAAACATCCAGCATTTTGTCAACTGCTATCATGGTTAGGGAAAGCATTTATTTCACTTAAAAACACACACACACCAATTTTTTTCCTTCCTGGAAGATGACAATTTTTTTTTCTTCTCATTAGTGGTTGTAAGTCAGGGTTTTTGGGTTTTTTTTTTTCTTTACAGTATTTTTCTAGTGAAGGAAGTTGGAACTTTTAAAAGAGGAATCCATAATGAGCAGAAACTAATATCAATTTAAGAAATTTAAGAGATACTTCTACAAAGATACTGGTACTTCTGACAGTTAATTGGTGTCTTTTAACCTGAAGAGCTGATTTAGGTAGGTATTGTGCTGCCTATCACAGGAGCAAGGGTGAGAATGGAGGAATAATGTCTCAGTATTTGCCATTTTAATACACTTGAACCACAGTTACATAGTAAACCCCATGGGCTGTTTTTTTTAATTTACTAGTAGATTATAATACCGTTGTATAAGTTTTATTCAAATGTGAAGAGTTATTCTACATATACAGTCATTGCTACAGGATTGAAAGTTGTCATTCCAGGGGGAGGCAGAATGTTCCTGCAAAAGGAACTGTGATGTGCCTTTTATACAGCAGCTTTCTGCATAGGTGAGACTACTACTAATCTATAATTGATTAACTTTCTTTGCATATTTTTCATTGAATCCAAAGTATTATAGCAGAGCTCTGCATTAGTTAAATTTAAGTTAAAATTTAGTTAAAATTAAGTCTGTTTAAAGGACGACTTTTCTAAGTACTCTAAATATGCATGCTTACCTTGATTGGCCTGGCATCTGATGTGCCTCACTTGTAAGGTTAGTGGTCCAAATCTAGGGTCATGTGAGCAAGGGGTTCCTAAGATACAGCCCTACAAAAAAACAGCATTTTACAATATCAAGTCCTTAACTTCTTTTTATTTTTATTTGCACACTCCTGGGTTAAAACTATTGCTTTGATTGTCCCCCCCCAAACTGATCTCAGTCATTTGACCTTTATCACAGCTAGTGCACGGCCCGCCACTGCCTCTTTGGGGAAGCAATATTGAAAGTATTATTAATGGAAGAGGGTGGCTCTCAAGAATGGTATGTGCCAAACACTCATGCACCAAAGAGATTGAAATGTGCATGTGTAGCAAGATTAGGCAAGAAGGTTTGCAAGTAACCTAATTTTAACTATAGCAGAGCTGGTGTAATACTTTGGATGCAATTAAAAATATGCAATGAAAGTTAATCAGTTATAGATTATAGATTAGTAGTAGTCTATGCAGAAAGCTAACAACAAAGTAACTGGATGGCTCAATGGGACAGGTTATCACTGAACCTAAGCTACACCCTACTACATGTGTGTTAAGTCTGAACCTTACCCTCAACAGAAATCTGTAGGCATGTTGCTATTAGCTGCCTTTGTTATGTTTTTGGGTTCTGTTTGTTTGTTTTTAAATGTGCCCCGATAACTTATACAACAAATTTAGAGAGCTGTTTTCTGAAAGATAATAAATGACACATGATCTGGGCAGATATGTGAGAATGATTGCTGGGCATGTTGATACTTTTCCGCCTGCAGCCAGCATTAATTATCTATACAGGAGATGAAAGACAGGATATGTAATGTAATCAAATGTAATCATATTTCCTGAGCAATGGGATTGAGTGAGTTTATGGTCAAGGAGTTCCTGATACGCAGCCCTCTGAGGTGTTCATAACATTTTTAGATTTTTCCATCTCTTTTGGTGCAGAGCTGTGGAATATGGGGTATCAGAGCAATGAGGGGGAATGAGTATATGTGGAAAAAGTGTTTTGGGTGTGGGGGTTGGAATACTGCAAGGAGGAGAGATTTGCAGGCCAAGGAGAGGCAGGGGCTAGGGGGAGAGAGGTTTGGGGCTGTGGCAAGTTGGATAAAAGGGGATGGATGGTAAGGGAGTGGAGAGGACCTGGGGAGGAGGCCAGAAAGAGGGGATGGGGATTGGGGAAGTAGGAGAGACACAGAGAGAGGTCATGAGGGTGAGCAGCAGAGGAGGCAGACCAGGGGCCTGTGACCACCACATTCTCTCCTCTTATGTGAGTGTTGAGATCTGGGAGGGCTCTGCACTGAACCCTACTCCCTGCCCTCTGTGTGAGCCAGGTTTGGGGGTTGCCCCTCTGTAGGGTCTGAGCCCCTCTCTTCCTCTCCATTCCCCTGCCCCTCTTCATTAGAAGGTACAATGTAGCTCAAAGCCATTAAAAGCAAGGCTATATGCAATAATACCAAATATTCTTGAGGACAAGAAGGGAGAGAAATTGATTTAATTTATCAGGTTTAAAATAGGACCTTCTGTTAAAGCTGAACTGTGCTTATCCATGAGGCTATTTTTCAATAAAATGCAATGTTTCACCTTAAATATACCAACTGCAGAGGTGAAATTCAAAACAAATTTTGTGCCAACATTCTGTATAGTCATCTTTTTATAGTTACAAATACCCAGCTCCCCTGTATTTAAGAAGAAGCAACCTCAGCTGCATTCTCTGATCTGACATGGCTTAACAGAAGGTGATCTTGATTTCAAATAGCAGCTAAGTTGTACAACAATGGGGAAAAATAGACTTTTTAAAAAGACAAACAGTTTGGTTTGCTACAAACCTGATTCTTTTCCTGATGGCTTAAATGCCTTTTCGTATTTGCAGATAAGAGATATTTAGGCCTTTGAGATGGCCCCATTTGGTAGTATTTGGAGCATCCACTGTTTGCTACATAATGTCAGGGTTCAGTTCAGCTGTTAGTTGAATTGGGATAATTTCTCTCTTTCCTTCTCCTTCCAAGAAAGGATGGGATATGGTAGGGAAGTTTTGGAGGGATGGGATGTTAAGCTATGGTGGTTTCATATGGGAGGGGAGAAGGGGATAGGGGATGTATTTAGGCAAGGAGGTTATGAAGACTGATCTGGAGATCTTTCAGAGAGGAAGTCCATTAGGGGTCTATTGAAAAGAAAGTTATAGAGAGAGAGGAGAATGGGATCTGACAGATCTTTGTGGGAAAGTAGGGTACTGAAGGGTAAATGGAATCTATGTGGATCTTAAGAGTGGAAAAGATGTGATCTGCAGTGTCTCTTGAAGGTAGGGGAACCAGAAGGGGAAGTAGACTAGGGTCTCAGTAATGGGGAATATTAGGGGTTGGGCAGAGGCACCATTTCAGATATAGAGGAGGGGCAACTTTATCTGTGATGCCAGATATTTAGGCATCTGAAAACTCTAGTTTTTTTTCAAGATAACTTAGAAATTAGCTGACAGAAACACTGTATCTAATTCCTATATAAAGAAAGAAAAAATATATACAAACACCAATTAAAGCTGTATTTTGAGTTTATATGTACATTTAGAACAATCAGGAGATAATACAGCAAGATAGTCCCAATCCCAAGCCTTTAGGTATCAGTTTTGGAGCCTTAACACAGATATCAGAAACACAGATTTGATACTTTGTACACTATCTTTAGTAGAGATAAATAAAAATAAATAAAATCTATTTACCCCTGCAATGTTTTTTTTAAAAAATGTTTTATGTTTCAAATTGTGAAGAGGAGAATAAGACAGTTAGTTTGTTGCTTAACACTAAATAAATTATTGAAAACAAACAAAAACCACTCCAGATCTGAGCTTAAACAATGGATACCACCATGGTCTCAACTTGGCAAAATTGTCAATGGCCTTGTTGATATCCAGGTGCTTTGAATCTTCATATTCACAGGCCAAAATTACCATGTCACTTAAGCGCCCATCTCCCAATGTGGATCTTAAGTAGTCCTTCACTCTTTTAAGCACTGAAAAGTACCAGAAGGCTCAACACAATATCTACAATAGACAGCAAAGATTGGTAACTCCTTGGTAAGTCATTGAGAACATTCCAGAATTCAGAAATTGAAGTCAATTTTTTGGTGCAATCTGCTTCTTGACAACTTTGACATCTGCATCCACATCACCAAAAATTGGTGCCTGTTGAGCCATAATGATCTGCAATTATTTTGAGTTTCTCATACTCAAGAAAACGTTCACTCTTTGGAAACATTCTACTAGGGCAAAGACCTGAGACTTTATACCGTACCTGACTGGGGCTCTAGGAGTGTTACCCTATCACAAATAGTAATAGACTAGAAACTGACACTTGCAAGCCACTTTCGCTTCAGTTTAAAGGCTAGTTATTTTCCAGAAAGCTCTTAAACACAACACTTCAGTGATTGCGTTGCAGTTCTCACGAGAGAATATTTAAAACCAAATACCAAGAAAATTCCACATTTTAAAGTTGAGAAAAAAAATTGAGTCTTGTTTAAAAAATACCCATATATACAAACCCTAAATAATAAAATACCATTCTGTGTTTGGACACTGTGCCTTAGTTCCCACTGCTGTAAAATGGGAATAATAATACTTGCCTGCCTACCATACGGCATTATAAAGATTAGATTGAGATCTATGGCTCAGGAACTAGGCCTTCTAATGGTTTGTATGGTGCCTTTCACAAGGGGGACTCCTACTGGTTAAGGACACCGGATGCTACTATAACATGAGTCAACTGTTGAGATGCCTGCTAGTGGTAGCTGAAGGGGATTTACCTGGTGGGTGGGATGTCGATGGAGTACAGGTCAACCTCTGTGTGGGCCAGCAGCACAGCTTCATCCCCTGAGAGCTCAGCACCTGCTGGCAGAATTTGCAGCATAGCATGGATACACACCTGTCCTTAAAGTGGCAACTGCTAATGGACATGATGGCTCTGGACCAGAAGGGTCGGTCCCTGGTCTCTTCCTGGGCAGAGGTGAGAGTGCCGCTACCTCTCTGAAGGCAAACGGATACCAAGACCCATTTTGCTGCTCCTAGCTGTCCACCCTTATTCAGCTCTCGCTCTCTCAGGATCCTTGCCCCAGAGACGCTGCTTCTCCCACACTCACTGCCCCCTCCCTCAGGACACACCCCTGTACCCTCACCTCTCCCTTCTCCTGGAGATTGACTCCCCTTTCCAACCCCACTGCTCCCTACAGGCTCCAACTTCCCCCCTCACTGGGGCCCCTTTCCTTCCCACTGCCACGAAGGACCCTGTATTCCCTCTGCTCCCCACCCCACCACCACTGGGGACCCTCTGCTTCTTTCCTCTACCCCACTGGGGCCCCTGTGCTCCCCTACTCCCACCTACCCCCACCACAGGGTACCCTATGCTCCTCCCCCCCACTGTGGACCCTGTGCTCCCCCTCCCACCCTGACTGACCCCTTCCTTGCCTGCTCCATTGTGACATTACCCAGGATACCATCTGGATTGATGAACAGTTGTGTCCCCTCAGTTCTCCAGACTGGGGTGCCTTTTACATTGCTTTGGTGTGAGAGTTACCACTCCTGGTCTCCTCATAGTTATAGTATATGAGTGCTATAGCCAGCCACTCCTGAATTACATTGCAGATCTTTGAGATAGGGACATCCCTGAAGAAGGCGACAATGAGGAGATCGATCTTGTGGAATGTTTACGGATCGAGTCTGGGGAGGGTCACATTACTAATTTGGTAGCACTGTCTGATGCAAGTTGAGACCCACTTAGAAAGTCTTTGGGCTGATATTGATGAGCCCTTGGATCTTTCCACCATAGAAAAGAAAAGTCTAGGTAACTTCCTGTGAGTCTTTGTTCTATCAAGGTAGAATGCTATGTTGGGAGAGATTTAGGTTGTAAACAGATCCTTTTCTCTTTAATTGGTTTATATGCTGTTGTAATGTACGGTTTTGGACTCCATATTAAATTGTGTTGGACTCCATATTGAAGCAGGCCTAAGTTGACAGTGTGCCAAGGATTAAACTCTGCCCAGCAACTCAGTGAGCAGGGCTAAGGAGGGAAAATCCCAGCCGACCGATTGGCTGAGCTTAGGCTCGGACAGGGTATTTAAGACAGCATGCCCTGAGACTCAGGGCTGTCCATACGTGTAACAGTGTGGCACGGTTACGTCTATTTGCACAGGCTTCAGGACCAGGACGAGAAGCAGACAGACAAGCCAGAAGACACCTTACCCAAGTGCAGGAGAAAAGGAGGAAAGACCACTTACCTGTTTGGGATCCAGTCATCGGCTCTGGGCCATCCAGATCATGAACAGCATTCCCTGGGAGGGAAAAAAGAACTGTAATGTACTATCACTGACTTTGGACCTAGGATAATGTTAAGGTAGTGGGGTCTCAAGTACACCTCCCATACCATCTTAACCCGAGTGACTTTTGGGCATATGGTAATTTTGTTCATTCTCTAATTATCCTACATGTTAATCAATCCATAAATAAATCTGTTACTGGTTCACTTATAACTGTCATTGGTCATTTCAAACCACACTAGTGATAGATACGGATTCAGAAGTGGACAATTACACAGAGTTTCTTTGCGAAGGGGGAGAGGTTGAGTGTGCCCCTCAAAATTAGATCAATTACCCTTTTAACAGCTAAAGCCCTCCTGATATCTAATGTGGCATAAGGGTCAACTTCTGGTATTGAACCGAAAGCCCAGCTCTGTAAACAAGTATACTGTGGTGTCGATGGCTCAATGAGTCTCATCTAGGTATGGGTGGATCATTATCCTTTGCGAGCATAGATAGGTGGCTACCACTGGAAAATGCTCTCGGGGCCAATGAGAGCCTGAAGGGGAGGACTCTGTATTAATAATAGTCAGATCCAAGAGTGAATCTGAGAAATCGTCTTTGAGCCACTAGTATGGAAATATGAAAGTAAGTGTCCTGCAGGTCGAGGATCAAAAACCAGTTTCCCTGTTCCAGTGATGGAATGATCATCGATAAGGTAACCATCTTGAACTTCTGAGTTTTGACAAATTTACTGAGAGCTCTGAAGTCTGGTATGCGTCTTCAGCCTCCCTTCCTTTTGGATATTAGGAAGTAACGAGAATAGAACTCATTGCCTTGTAGATGCTGAGGAACTGGTTTTATAGATCGACTTCTCCAGCTAGGAGCTATCTCCTGTCATAGGAGACACTTGTGAGAAAGGTCCCTGAAGAGGGATGGGGTAGGCTGTTATGGATGGAGTAGAGAGGTGAAGTGGATGGAGTACCCAGATAGGACAATGTCTAGGACCCATCTGTCTGACATTATGTGTTTCCAGGCACTGTGGAACACTGTAGAATGGTGGCCAAATGGGTGCACGGTCATAGATAGTAGTTGGGAATTGTCTTGCAGAACCACGACCTGCCCATCAAAAGTGGTGCTTTGAGGCAGTGCGCTAGGTTGAAGATTGTGAACCAGATGGCTTACATTTCAGGAATTTTCCCTTTTTTGTGATTCATAATGGCGCTGGGATGGGAATTGAGACAAATAAGGTGTGTGTGGAGATTGGGGGCTAAAACATCTCTTTTGCCCCGGTATATAGATTACCAGTGACCTAAGGACGGCCCTGAAATCCTTCAAGGTGTAGAGAGAGGCGTTGGTCTTCTCTGCAAAGAGCTTCACATCCTTGAAGGGGAGGTCTTCCACTGTGGTCTGCACCTCCTTTGGCCTTGGAGATGGGTCTGACTGCTGTGTCGGTGGCGTCGAGAGCCAATTGCAGTGTTTTTACCACTAGCTGTCCCTCCTGAATGATGGCCTTGAAAGATTCCCGATGACTCTATAGCAGCTTATCAATAAAGTCATTTAATTTATTCTAATTTGTGTAATTGTATTTTGCCATGAGTGCCTAGTAATTTTTAATACGAAATTGTAAAGTGGCTGAGGAATACACCTTCCTGCCAAAGAGATTGAGGAGCTTCTAGTCCCTGAAATGATGTTGTCAGCCATCAGAGTTTACAACATCCACCATGATGGAATTGGGTGGCGGGTGAGAGAAAAGGAACTCTGATTACTTTGCGGGGACATCATATTTTTTGTCACATGCTTTCACATTGGGGCTACTACCAGGGTTTGCCACAGTTTTAGCTGGGTCTAACATGGCTTTGTTGATTGGGAGGGCAATCTTCAAGGAGGAAGAATGGAGAATATTGATTAACTGATGGTGTGTCCTTGATCTCCTCCAATGGTATGTGGAGGATATCCACTGCTCTTTTTGCCAGCTCCCGGAACAGATGGATGTCGTCTGCCATGGACAGTGTTATACGCATGACCACTTCATCTGGGGAAGATGTGGATATGGCTTTAGGTGTTACCTCTGAGTCCTCTTCTTGCTCCTCTGTTTCCTGAGGCTCTGACGCCCTCAATCCTGTGGTTGAAGGAACGTGCCTGGAGGGTTGCCGGGCGATGCTTGAACCTTGTGAGGTAGCTGTCAGTGTGCTGCCCAAGAGTCCCAGTATGGCCATTGTGGTGGCATATGGCCTAGTGGAGGTGCCCATGGGTGGCCCTACCAAGATGGTAGTGGTGCCATCTGCAAGTACAGTCTCAGACCCTGTTGATAGTGGGTCCCATATGTAACTTGGGAGGAGTACTCTGTAACCTCCCAGGCTCACTATCCAGTTCCTCACTCAACAGTAAAGGGGCATGGCATGATTACGGGGCTATGCCCCGTGGCCTGCAAAGGTTCAGTGTCGTGACATCGGTACTGAGAGGCAGAGAGTCAGGTGTCTCCATCATGCCAGGTAACTGACATAATTAAATTCTGCCACTACTGATCAGCCCAGTGTTGGTGGTGGTGCTGGGGGAGATGGCGTCCTTGTCTGTACCGGTCTCTTTGGGTGCCAGACAGACTATTGTTGCTGGCAGTACTGATGTCAACTCGTGTACCGGTAGCATCTTCCTAGCATGTTTGCCCTTATCTCTTGTACTGAAGATTCTGTGCTCATGCCCAAAGGGTCTGTGGGCCTGTGGTACTGGATATCGACTGTCACCATGAGGTGTGGGAGCCAGATTGTGGTCTCAGTGCTGGCGTTGCCAAAGATACCAAGTGAGATGGCGATCACTTTTGGCTATCCCTAAGCTTGCTGAGGGGACTTCCCGCTGTCTTTTTTTTACTTGTGAGAGGAGTCCCTGGACTGTTTCTTCAACCCACTATCCTTCAAAGTTGAAGGCTGAGTGGAAGACTCACTCCCGCTGGAAGGTTGGGGTCAGAGAGCTGCCTCCATGTAGATGAGTTTTTGGTGAAGCTCTCTGGCTTTGTGGGATCTTGGCTGGAGCTGCTGGCAGAGGTGACACTGTTGTTGGATGTGGCCCTCGCTGAGGCAGCATATGCACTGGAAGTGCTTGTCTGCAACTGGGATCACCTCACTGCAAGTGTGGCACTTCTTGAATCCTGGAAACCTTGGCATACCGTTGTCTAGGGGGGTCCGCCCCAAACTGGGGGATGACAAAAGAACAAAATCCTTTCTTCTTCTTTTTTTAGACAATGGCCAAAAAAACAGTATAACAAGGAAAAGAAACAAAAGCAGCTACAAAGGAAACTAAAATTAGCAATTGTAAAAGAGTTAATGATCTACAAACGGACAGCTAAAGTTCTCTCTCTAGCCAAGGGCAGGTGAGAAAGAACTGAGGATGGTTTAGCCTGCACCCACTGGCTATCCTCATGGCGCAGCCAGAGAAGAGACAGCGCATGTGCAGGCCCAACAGATACTGCTACCAAAGTTCTCCGATCACAGCTTAGGGACACAGACACACTTACAGAGGAGCACCCATGGGGACACTACTTGAAGAATAATCTGCTATACTCAGATAAGATTTCTTAAAAATAAACAAAACACACACACACATACACACACATACCCTGCAAATAACACACCTTGACAGAGGCAGATTTTCCACAGATGTTTACAGTTCACTACCAGATTTCTGCCCAAGGTAGGTATCAAAGTTCAAAGTTGCTTCAAAGCTGTGTACTTAGTGAACCTGTTCTCAGGGCTGTATCTTGGGAATCCCTTGCTCAAATGACCCCACATTTGGATCATTCACTCTACCCTAAACTTTTAGGCAGCATACCAAATTTCAAGACAATCCATGTAAGTAGATGGATTTTAGATTACTTAGTAGAGTCATCCTCCATAGTAGTAGAGTCATCCTTTAAACAGGAAGGGCTTCCTCACCTTACCTAGAGCAGAGCTCGTGCTCTGTTACAATTATGCTCTGAATGACATAATATCAATGTTTAATATTTTATTTTTGTCAATTTAAATTTTCACACTTATGGGAATTTATAGGAAAGTCAAAAAATAATTATATAATAGCTGTTGAGATTCAAAAACAAAGTTTTATAACTGTTAAAATACAAATTGTCAACATCACATATCAAAATATAGAGTAAATATCAAATCAAACTCTAAGAAATTCTCAAGTAGCATTTTTCTTACTTTGCCTATCTGTAATTTTGTATTATTTTTTATGGAAATATTTTTTCCTCCGTGTGTGTTCAGCGAGATTGACGTTTACGGACATTTATTGATAGAAACTTAATCCTTCCAAGCCTAATTATAATACTATATGAAATTAAAGCAGTGGTCCCCACCTGCACCCCACCTTATTCCTGTTTTTGTCCCCTGCCCTCCTCCAGCTGGGGGGGTTGGGAATGGGGCCATAGTTGGGGCTGGGATCTGCGGCTGGGAGTGGAGCCAAGGTCGGGGGGTTGTGGTCAGGGCTGGGGGAGAGGCTGGGACTGGGGCCAAGGTGGCCGGGGCTGAGGTGGGAGGCTGGGTGGTGTGACTAGGGCTGAGGCTGAGCCAGGGGATGGGTGCCAAAGCTGCAGCCAAGTTGGGGCTAGAGGCCATGGCTGGGCCTGGAGCAGAGGTTGGGACAGAGCAGGACTGGGTGGCCCTACGGGGGTGCGTCCCACAGTTTGGGGACCTTTGAATTAAAAAGAGTATGGAGCAGAGGGGTTCTATGCATCCATCAGCAGTTTAGCAGATTTAGAGAGGTGTGAAGTGCCCATTCTCATCTGAAAGTGAATACCAATACCTGAAATAATAGCTCTGGGATATGTGAATTGCCCCATTCAAGTCAGTGGCTTTTCTCATCTCCCCTAACTAGGACTGCCATATTTCCCCCAGATCCCCTGTCACACTTCCCAGTGTCCCAAATCCTCTCTTCCCACTCCCCCTCGGCTCATCATCTGATCTCCCAACCCTTCTCTTCCTACTCCCACCTGTTGTTCCACCCCTAATCACACTCCCCTCCCCTCCCAGTGAGCATTTCTTTGTATAATTTTTCTTTAAAGAAATTGGTTTCAGCACCTTCTGTATATTCTGCTGTAGTCTGATTACATTTCCCCCAAATAACCACCCCCCGAGAAAGAGCCAGCTTGGAGCAATGTGGATTTTTTTTTCTTTTTTAACTTCAGATTTCTGGCCTGGGTTCAATTTAAATTCACAGTGCCTGTGGCTGTACTTGGATTCAAAGACCATGAGCCACACACCTCCTGGGATGTAAGAGTAATTTTCCAGACAGTCCCTCTCTCTCTCTCTCTGCATACGTACAGTGTAATCCTTTATGTGCACGAATAGGACGTAGCTGTAGACCTGCTTGGTGCACATCGCACTGGAAAAAACAAGGTTACTTACCAGTAACTGTTGTTCTTCGAGATGTGTTGCTCATGTCCATTCCGCTATAGGTGAGTGCACACCTCCATACATGGCTACCAGAACTTTTTTCCCCTTTTTCCTAGGGGACGAGGAAGTACCTTGAGTAAAATCTCTTCTGCCGTACCCTGAGGGACCTTTCTCACTGCTCCGGGCTGAGGCAGCCTCAACCTCTTGGATGTGGAATTGCCACTGAGAGGGAGGAAGGGGGAGGTGTCATGGGGGCTGGGGAGGGGGAAGCGGAGATGACCGGGGGGCCTAGCCCACCGAACCATATCAAGGACCCAGTGGTCCGAAGGCGTTCTGGCCCATGTGAACCGGAAGGAGGATAGAGGCTAGGGTGCTGCCCTTCCGTGCACCATCAGAAAGGGCCTTTTCCCACTGCCCTATCGCCAAGATGACCCTTACTGAGGGCTTAAGGAGCCACTCAGGACGAATGGTGTCTCCTAGACCCCCTGACTCTGTTGCATTGCCCGTAGGTCGTGAGACGGCCGTGGCTGACCCCTCTGCTGCTACTGTCCCTGGGGACATGCCTGACACCTAAAGGTCTGTGGCGTGTAACGGTCCAGGGAACAGAGCGTGGTCTTGGAGTCCTTCAGACAACGCAGCTTCGCATCCATCTGAACTGAAGACAAGGCTGACTCATCCAAGGGAGGGCCCCGGAAGGGGTGCTCGAACCTTTTGGGACAGCCCGGGATTGCCACCACTAACAGCTGAGCATGCTGATGGTGGCGGGTATGGCTCTGCCCACCGAATCAACAGCAACTGAGGAGCCTGTGTCATGCTGGGTAGATGGGGGGAGAGCACTGGTTATATTGTTTGACATCAATATGTCAAAATCATAATAATTCATGTGAGATATGCCATGTCAGGTACTGTTAGGAAGGTTATAATATGCTAAGTAAGATGATAATACTTATGTTCATGTGTGAGGTGTGACATTGAAGTTATAGATATATTTGATATATCTGTATTTCAGAGTGTGCTGTCTGAGTGGCATCTCAGACAGGATGGCTGCAGAACAATAGCCTGCTTAATGGCCCATTAAGCCATTCCCATGTGCAAGGGGGCCAGGGGCAAAAGCCAGCACCACTAATGAGTCACCAGAACCTGCTCATGTGACTCTGGACTCCCTTTTGGTTCCTGTGAAATTCTACAGGCAGCATACCTGATGAAGCACCAGGACTGGTCCATGTGACTCTGGTCTCCATTTTAGCTCCTGTAAGTTTTCACAGGCCGCATGGCCAAAGACAGAGAGTATATAAGATCAAGCCAGAGAAACCATTTTGCCTTTGTTCCTGTTCAGTTACTGACAGACACCTGCCTCTGGATCAATTCATTTTGCAACTGAACTGAAGGACTTAGACTCATCCAGGTACTGGATGTGTACCAGAGGAGACTATACAAGCCTGCAACTCCACATTTCTTCTAGAAACATGATGTATATGGAATTTCAATCATTTGTATGTATCTGATTTGCTTTGACCCTTTAACATTTCTCTCATGGTTTATTTCTTTCTTTTTACAATAAACCTTTAGTTTTACTTACTAAAGGATTGGCTGGTAGCGTGATATTTTAGGTAAGATCCAAACTTATATTGAACTGGTACTGTGGCTGACTCCTTGGGGTCAGAGGGAACCTTTTTAGTAAAGAGCATAGAGTTTAAATAACTGGTCTCTTTACTGGACCTAGTGATGATTTGGGAGCCCTGAGCTGAAATGCAGTAAAGGGGGCTGTATGCATTTGTGTACTGGCTTCTATGGAGATTCAGAAGTGCAGTTGTGGCTGGTTGGGAAGTCTGGCTTCAATGCCACCCACCAGTGCTGGGAGAATTTGCTCTCCTTCTACAGCCTGCCCTGACCTTGGCATTTTCAGGTGGCTGCCCTGGGCATGGACGGGTCACAGCCCAGAGCGCTGCTCTAGCTCCCATGGTACTTTCTTGTGCAATGGTATACAAGTTGAGCACCTGCTGCCGGGCAGAGCCTCAGCAAAGCGGCTCACTGAGTCCCCCAAGGGCTCACCTTCTACTTGCTGGTAGTGCTGTTGAATAAATTTTTTCACCAAACAAGTCTGGCTTACAATCGCCCTTGTTCTCTGGAGTAGAGCCCAGCTGCCCTGCCTATCCCTGTGGTTGGCGGCAACCACCACCAGGGACCTGGGGCGGGGTGGTGAACAAGTATTCAAACCCCTTGGCTGGGGCATAATACTTTTCTCAGCTCATTTAGGTATCGGCTACGGAGGAGGGGGTTTGCCACAAGGCCCTCACTATCTTGAGTAGCCCTTTGTAGACTGGTAGGGCTACCCCCACGGTGAGGGCCTACTGCTAGCACATTAAAGGGACTGTCTGACGCCCCTTTAGCTCCTTTGCCTCCAGCCCCAAGGTGGAGGCCACCTCTTGAGCAGTCCCCAGTGTGCCGTAAAATCAACCAGGGTCCAGGAGAATGCTTCATCCGGCGGGGAGGAGAGGGGGGGAATTGGAGGGCCACAGCACCTCTTCCCATCGACAGGCGGTCCCCACAGGAGTCCCTGCCCATGGGGCCGAGTCGTTGTCCGAGGGCAAATGATGGCCCTTTTTCCTGTACCCGAGGGACTGACTGCATCCCCGAGGGGTTGATGGACCATGGTCCCGTCCCCCGAGAAACCCTATAGGCCTCCATGACTATTGCCTCTGAGGCTATCCGGGACTACCTGAGGCTGGGGTTCTGGCACCTTTCATTGGTGGTGGCTCCTCCAGCAACTACCTCTCCAAGGGACACCGAGGCACCGTCAAAAGGCCACAGTAGCACTGCCCCAAAGGCTCTCACCGTGCAGTACTGAGCGCGGGGGGGAGGAGCCGGGAAGTGCCCCAATCCCCAGGTGCTCCGGCGCTCCGATGAGCCTCCCCTCAATATCGATGACCTCAACTTCCAGGTTCGACACTGGTGCCGCGGCTGGAGCAGGTGTACGGACAATGCTCCGGTGAGCTGGGCTGACCAGAGCGTCATCCTGGTAGCGAGGACTTGCGCTCTGCATGCATCTTGGTGCCAAGTCAAACTCCAGCGCCAGGTTCTGTGCGGCCTCGGTGCGGGGGAGAACTCCTCGGTGTCGAGTCTGTCTCCGGCAACTGAGTTTGACACAGCCTCGGTGCAGGGCAAATCCTCGGTGCTGAGGCTGTCTGCGGCATCCAGATTCAGTGTTGCCTTGGTGCAGAGAGCGAACTCCTTGGTGCTGAGTCTGTCTCTGGCAACCGGGTTCAGCACCGCCCGGTGAATTCCTCGGTACCGAGACTGTCTCCAGTAACTGGGATCATAACTGCAGGAGAACTCTTCACTGCCAGAGAGTGGGAACGGTGAGATGGATCTCACCTGGTGCCGGGGGGTTGAGACCAGTGTCGGGCAGGCGACTTCGCTCTCTGCCTCGATGCATGTCAGTCTGGCGACCGCGACCTGGGATAATTTCTAGGGGAGCGTTCCTGCTCTACACTAGAAAACTGGTCTGCAGGAGATCTTCCTCCCTGTGCTGGGGATCTCCTGAGCCATTCATGCGGTCCCAACACGAGCTTCTCCCATAATGCCAACCCCTTCTCTCTCGTGGAGATATGGGTGGCGGTAGCATATGCAAGGCCAACTAGGCTCTTGCCGCCCAACAGCCTTCAAAGTCGACGGTGCCGGTAGGTGCCGAGGGCTCCCCCACTCCCAAGAGTTGGAGGAGGATCCCTGGTTGGAGACACTGGCTCAGGCAGTGATCCTCTGTGATCCGACCTACGTGCGAATTGGTGCTCCACCCTGCCTGCTTGGCCGGTGCGGGACAGTATCTGCGCTCCAAGCGCTGATCCCATCTCTTCGCGGTGCTGAGTCGGGTCGGTACTGATGGTGCCCTCTGCACCGACAGCACACTGGGTACTGCAGTGGAGCAGGTTGATTCGGAGCCGGTCAGGGGCTCCGTAAGCGAGGCTTTCAGGCGGATTTTGGTCTAAAGCCTTGCAGATCCGTTCTTCTTCTTACGAAGGCTTCCCCCTCATGCTTCAGGCAGTGGGGGTTACTTAGCGGGAAAGCCTTCCCGCCAGAAGCACACAGCATGAAGCCATGAGACTGGAGCATACCCGGTCCCTGTAAAGTCTCAGCTAGACTATCTCAAAGTCTCTAACTACCACTAACAACAGTTATTAAGGTAACTAATTAACACAAAAAATCCTTGCTTAAAGTTCAAAACACGGTGAATTTCACACTTGCAGTGCAAGCACAGGCAGTTCCAGTAACCGCCATGGGCGGAAAGAAGGAACTGAGGGGGTATAGGGCCGGCAGCGCCTCATATACTGTGGCATGTGTGCGGCGCTCCAGGGGGCGCCGGAGCTGGCCCTACGGGATCTGCTAAGGGGAAAAAAGTTCCGGTAGCCGTTCACAGAGGCGTACACACACCTATAGTGGAATAGACATAAGCAAGCACTTGAAGAAGTAAACTCTTTTTCAAATAACATTGATTTCCCCTAAAGGGCTTGGTGCATGGTGTGCATTCTGGTGGAGGGGTAACTCTTAAGCTTCTGAGACCCTGATGCAATGATTTGAGCCCTGCTTGGAACTCTATCTGTGCACAAAAGGAGGTTGTCAGAATGTGTCAACATAATAAAAAAAAAAAAAAAAAAAAAAAAAAAAAGCTGTTTTGGGGCAGCTGTATCTCAGAAATCCCTTGGTCAAATGGCCCTCTAACAGAGTGCACTTATCAATGATCTGTAAGGCACTAGGGTGGTTTTTTTGCTTGGTATCACAGCTCTTCAGCTGGATCATCATCTACCCTCTTTAGGGTCACAACTGCCTCAAACTAAAACTCCACGGATATCTTTAACAAAACCAAAAATCCTTCTGCCCTCTCTGGGGCTCTTCCTCAGCATGTCTTCAGGTGCGTCTGCTGCCCCTTGCTGGACTGAACAACCTTACAAGTTGGATTCACTCTGTAATCAGGTTTGCCCCAGGCTTTCCATCCCCCAGCATAAGCCACCCTGTTACAGACCCCAAATTTGGATCATTAACAGTACCCCTGGCTCCCAGAGGCATGCCATGTTTCAAGACAACCAAGTAACCAAATGGATTTTAGAGCACTTAGAAGAGTCAAACTTTAAACAGAAAGTTGGCCTTAATTTTAACTATAATTGAAATATCCAACATAAGAACCTCATCTAGCAAATGACCTTTCCTTTATTGACTTTTCTAGACATGTTGAATGTCTTCCGCTGAAGAAAAGCTTCTGTTTTTATCTTAAATAGAATATTTTTGTTGGTGTTGGTGGTTTTCGTTTTATTTTTAATACCTAATTTTGAAGATTTAAAAAAATACCACTGGTATTTTCTTTTTTAAATTCCACAGTTACTGGCCAGTCTGACTACCCAGTGATAATACTGTGTCCCTTCCGACTCAGTCCTGATATTTGTTCTCTAGGACAGGAGAGATTTCCTGAAAGGAATTTACTATTTAGGTTTGCTTAACAGTGACCCCTCTGGGCAAGGAAATAATGGCACTATCAGACTCCAAAGGGTATCCTTCTGGAAAGATGGCAAATGATACAGGAACTGAATGGAGGGAAATTAAAGTGGGAAAATGATGCCATTCTAAATACATTTTCTGAAAGTGAAGGACCCCCTTGGAAAGGTCACATCAGCAGGTGTGATAGCGCTCCACGCACAGGGGGTTTAGCAAGCTTTGATCTATTTATATGAATAAAAACAGTTTTTTAAATTTGTGAACACAACTTGGTAGGCTAATTAGTCATGCACTACAGCACTGCCCTTCAACAATTTATTTCCATCAGCACTATTAATCACTACAGAGCAGATGTATTAGGGACAACCCAAGGTTAAAACAAACGAAAAAAAATAATGAACTAGAGCACAACATGATAACCTGGAGAACTTCTTGATTTATTATTCAGCAAGTGTCTGCTGCGGGTTTCTGCAGCAACTTTATGCAAGCCTATTTCCCTTTTAACCAGATCACATCATGGTGATCCTTACTTTGCATTAATTGTATTTGCCTTGGAGGTAATGTAATTGTGATAAGAGCCGATTAGTTTTGCACCATCAAGAAGGACAATGAAATGTGACTTGGCAAAACAAAGATAAAATTAACCATTTGCCTAAATGGGGCTATTGATTGTTGTTTTCTTAAAAAGCTTATTCTGCATATGTTCAGCTTCATGAACTAAAGAACAGTGAAGGATATGCAAGTTTACTCAAAGAAACATTCTGAAATTAATACGACACTAATCTAGTAACATTGCCCAGTAATTCAGTGCTAACTTTCCCTAAGCCATTAGATCTCTGTCTAAAGATTGTATTTCACACACTTGAATGTCTAAGGGGCACAGTGAGAAATAAATTAGCATTTCAGTTCTTGTGGTCTGGGCTTCTTGAGTAAGAAATGAAATGAGCTGGATGGTCTCAGTGAAGTTCTTGGGGATATATTTGTCCAGGTAAGTATAACAACATCCTCTTGTCACAACTGTCAATATGCATTCACACCTTGGGAGTGAGCCTGTACTGGAATTGCTCATCAGGGTGAAGCAAACAAACTGTTCAGTAGACAAAAATGAAAAGCTATTCCTTACACTATAATAATACTTTGCACCACTACAGAATCTATCATACAAATAGTTTTACATAAACAGCACATCACAAAGTCCCTGTGATATAGATAAATATTATCATCTCTGTTTTACAGGGGAGAAAGGTGCATTTTAGAGAGTTAGCAAGATAATACTAATGTCATATTTCCATGATCATCATCTATACTGTATTTCAGTAAGCGAAACCCTTTCTATGTCCTTGTGACATTGATTTAAGGCAGGGATTTTCAGTCATATCTATAGCAGTTTGATGCCCAATTCCTATTCTAATTCAGTGAGATTTGGATGCCTAAAGCGCCTTTGAAATTCCCAGCCCAAAATTCTGCTGTCATTAGCTCTAGTGAAAATCTACTGAAGTCAGAGGAGTTACTTCAGATTTATACCAGCACAAGTAAGAGTGGAATTTGACCCACTTTTAAAAATGGTGTTTCCTGTGTTTTTTTAATAGCACTAAATTCTTTGTTGGCTCAGATAATTTTTGTTAGTAGCCATCACTGGTAATACCTTCCTGGAACCTGACCCAAAGCCCACTGAAGTAAATGGAAAAACTATCATTGATGTCAATGGGCTTTAGATCAGGCCCTTCAGTCATATGTGCCTCTCTGCTGCTGTTTGGCTGTTTCTTCATCATATGCAAAGGGAAATGGCCACTCCCATCAGCTCAAACTCCTCCATTTCCTCCTGAATACCTGGAAGTTATAGTTTCTTTCTTGAGGACTTCTATGAATCAATGTGCATAACTAATAATTTCATACATCTTAGGTTTTCACACATTCAAAGCCCCCATTGAAACCATTGTTTGTTTTGGGGTTGCAAAGAATGCAGGATCAGGTCCCATGACAACACACTGCAGTTGGATAGACTATAAAGTACATTCAAATAATAGGCTGTATTTATAAAAAAAGGTACACAAGGAATAAACCACCAAAAATGACAAAAATGAATCATTTCTGATGCAGAACTTTATCATCCAGTGGCCTGTTTAGGTCTGCTAAATAGTATTGTTTCCATAACAGAGAGTACAGGCTTAAATGCAATGGATAGCCTCAGACTAAGAATATTGATCTAGAGAGAAGATACTTGTTTTTCAGTGTAGTGTTTCTGTACTGAAATGTAAGCAAAGAGAAAGAGTCCTTCAGGTTACAAAGTTCCTTTTTCTCTATAGTCAAAACTATTTTGTCTGAACTTCTTTTAGAACTACAGACTATGCCTAGGGGTGTCATACATCTGGCTCACTAATCTTTTTTGTGTGGCCCGCAGTGCCATCTCGCTGGAGGGTAGAGCTGCCGCCGAAAGAGTGGACAGCGTGCGATTTTCAAATAATTCAAATGTGGCCCGCCGGTGGAATTGAGTTTGACACCCCTAATAAAGAACATGAAAAGTCCCTGGGTGCCCACCCTAATGAAAATTCCCTGGGTGCACACCTTAATGAAATGTGCTGCGCACGCCTATGAGACTATAAGACCGTTAGAGGAATAGGACATTTTACTAAGACATCCAGAAGTAAACTTGGGGATCTACACCTTTTGAGAGATTTTGCACCATGAAAAAAGGTACTGTGGTATTTGGAGTAAAGAAATATTTTATTTGCCTGGATGCTTCAATATAGGTATCAAGTCTGAAACACACTTATATTAAATATCCATCTGGTATTCAAATACTACAGTGAAGGCATAGAGATACCATGGTGATGAAACACATTAGAAAACCAAGATAGGCAGAAACTTAGAGAAGATATTTTAAATATACATGGCAATTATTTTAAAACTATTAGCTTTTCTATGGAGATTTGAACCCTGGTTGATCACTCCCTCATTTTAAAATTTGTTGTCTTCTACAAATGGTATTGAAAAGAATGGCATAAATTCAAAAGCTGAGCTAATAGAAAGTTTTAAACTGCTTCAGGCAAAGGAGTCCACAGTGGCACTGAAATTATGAGGTAATCTTAGCAATTTAATATGAATACTTATAATAGTTTTCATCTGTAGATCTCTAAGAGCTCAGTCGTGCATAAGTATTGTTATGTCCATATTACAGATGTGGCATGAAGTTAAGATCTGAATCTTCAAATGCAAACATTCATAAACTTTAGGTGCCTCCATTTTTCGGCACTCGACTTCAGAAATCTGCTGTAGGGCTAGATTTTCAGAGGTTGCTATGCACCTTCAATTCCAATTAAAGTTAATAGGTGCTACACATCATTAGCAACTCTCAAAATCAAATGCATTACTTGGGCACATAAAAAAGGAGAAATGCGAAGTTAGTGAAAATGTTTGCCTGAGTGATCTAGCCAAAATCACAGCGTCAGCAGCAGAGTTGGGAATGGAACTTCGGTCTCCTGGCTTAAAGTCTGTGCTCAGTCCACTAGATCAAAGTCTTATTCAAATTATCCTTTTTTTCCCCAGCGTAACACATGCATGTGTCTAAGTGACTTGAGACCTTGATCCCAGTGTCAGGGAGAACTGAAGAACCACTGATTAAAAGATACATCATTTATGTGTTTGGCGGGGTGGGGCGGGGAGGGGGAAGGGGTATTTTTTTTTTTTAAATAGAGAAAGTGAGAAGAGAAAAGGAACAGTCATTGTGTCCCAAGAGAGCACTACACCATATGGGAAACTCTGAAAAGCATTAAAGCCAAAATGTACAAATTTGGGATTTCTAAAGCTATGCAACCAAGTGGCCTGAATTTCATACGTACTGAACCCCTGAAACGCTCAGTGGGTTCAGTGGTAGCAGGAGTAGGCCTTCCATAACTGGTCATAATCCTCTGTTTCTGACATTCCAGTTAGTTGCAGTGGAAAAGGATTATGAGTTTGAAAAAAGATTAATGACCTCATGTATGGAATAAACAGTAGACATGATCCTATTTTCATGAAAATGATCTTAGCAACAGAGTATAAAAAGGAAACAAGGAGAAAAAAATGTTTTTCAAAGCTTTCCATGAGACATCAGCATATCTTTAAGGCCTGGTCTACACCTAAAACTTAAGTTAATCTAGCTGTGCCGCTCAGGAGCATGAAAAATTCACACCCGAGAGACCTGTTTAAGATGATCTAAACCCTGCTGTAGACACTGGAAGGTCGATGGAAGAAGTCTCTTGTCGACCTAGCTACCGCCTCTCAAGGGGATGGATTTACTATAGTGATGGAAAAAACCCTTTTATCGCGGTAGCAAGGGTCTACACTACAACAGCATAGCTGCTGCACTGCAGCTGTGCTGCTGCAGTCCTTGTAGTGTAGATTTACCCTCATGAGACAGAGGATAGTTTATTGAGTTCTTCTAGATTCATATATGTATTTTAAAAGAACAACAAAGGGAACTTGCTCTACTGGTGGTAGTTCTAAACATTCATAACTATAATTTTAAACAACTTTAGTTTAGAAATTCGTACCCCTCTTATTAAACTTCATTTTCACCAGTAAACCAAATGCCTATATTTTCAGTAAGAGCATTATTCATCTTAGATTTCATTTTTTGCCTATTTCTTTTCCACAAAGCTTAAAGTTAAATTAGAACATGTTGAGCAAAAATACACAGCACAGTACAACTGCATTTAAGAGAGATTTTCCATACTATATTTAAAACATTTAAATTGTGTGTCTAAGATCAGATGTGAAGATTTTGCTTTTAATGGTAAGCCACAGCAAGTTTTCATCCTATATAATGAAAGATATGTAAATAGCACAGACTGTTAACTTGTGTTCCCTCGTTCTGGTCCTATTTCTTAGGTTATTTATGTTAATTTCAATTTGAAAAGGATAGTGGGTTAGAGCTTTATGAATACAGAAACAATAACTCTGCATTTTTGGAACTCTAGCTATCTATGACAGCTGCAAAAAGCAAACTTTTCTTCTTTATAGCAAAAACTATATCATATAACATAATATTCATGTGAACTAACAAATTACAACTTTTAGAATCTTCACTCCAAAGCTAAACAAACTTGAGAATTACAGGCCACTGACACAATACATTAGGTCTGAATTATTGTCCCATCAGAAATTCTTACGTTGCCTAAGACCCAAATGTTCAGATTTTGCAACAGAATTGTATAGTTGTTTAAGCGTTTTCCTCTACACATACAGAATCTGACAATCTTTCTTTCAAGCTTTGCAGTTATATGCTGTGATATTGAACTAAGCTTTTATGTTTTCATGAAAATTTTAATATTGCTTTCTCACCCTTTGTGAACACTTTTTTTATTAGATACTGAAAGAGCAAAAACTGCATTTATTAGCCTACCTGTCAGTTAGATATAGATGTTTTGCTAGCTAATGAACAGAGCTCTGCCTTATCTTCAGGAAAACAGCATGGGTATCCAAAATACTCACAGGCAATCCAGTGCTCAAACACATTACCCAAAAATGACTGTCTGGGATTGCATGAACTATTGATTCAGATTTCCTGCTTTAGCACAAAGGATAAAAGAACACAAGCTTAGGGAGAGGAGATACTACTACACAAAGAGAACAGTGAGCAAGAAAATAACGTCTAAATCTGTGCTGCACATTCATTCCAATCAACTCTAAATCAAGCAATTAGCATATGGTACAACTTGTAAAATGGATTAGCTGAAGCACACATTCCCATCTGACAGGTGCTACAGTTTGTGGGTCTGATTCTGCTTCTATTGAAGTCAGTGTGGGTTTTGCCACTATCTTTGATGGAGCAGGATTAGCCTGTTTGGTAACTAGTCAGTTAAAAGCAAAACAAGCCAGACTACACAGAATGCTGCTGCTAAAGCCTCTTTCTTGCCTGGCATTCAGACCATGTGACCTCCCTTCTTGAAACCTCTCTTCTGGATTACTCTTTCCATCAACCTACTACCTATGTTCTTCCTAAATCACCCTCCTAACTATTCATTTAATATCTTTCCAGTCATTTAAGATGGCTCCTAGGCTTAGGTTCTGGCTCTATATGTCTGAACTATACTGAAAATCCAATTTCATAGGCAGAAACCATAGCTACATATGTACAGAACCAAGTACAAAGTCATTGTTACATAAAAAACCAGTTGTTTTGATAGGGATGTTGGATCATTCACAGTTTGACACCCAGAGAGAACTGTCCAAGTTGACCCACATCAATTCTAACAACAATATGCTCAGTACTTGAGAAAATGTCATACTGTACATTCACTTTCTGCCTACAGCACAAAGTGGAGCGATCAGATTCAGACCAATTCATAGATTTTCACCAGAAGAAGGGATCATTAGATCATTTATTCTGATCTGTCTGTCATGAAACATATGCTCTACATTAGGGGTAACCAAACTGGTTAGCATTAATTGGTCTTAATTTTATTTTGCATCTAATATTAGATATCTAGTTAAATAAATTTCAGGATGTGGTTCATCTACAGTAACTATTGTAGGCATTTCCCCCACTGATTTTCTGTGTGCCAGATTATGTCTTTCCTGTGGATGGGTGTGTCTGTGTTTAGCCTCTTGATGTCTTTTATTGCTGGCCAATTAATATATTCTTCACTTGAGAATTCTTAGGGAAATTAAAGAGATTTCAAATGAAAGCCCACTCACTTGTTTTTAAATTTTAGCTCCCCTCCCCCCCTTTATTTTTCCTCACCAAAATGGTTTATTCATCTGTGGTATAATTTGATTTAGATTTTTACAAAAATATTTGTTAATTTAATTCTTATGCAAATGAAGGACTAGTAGCTCTAGTTACAGCCAGGTTTAACCCAAATCTCCAAACCTTATGGCCAAAATCCTGCAGAGTATGGGCAGCCTCATGCAGTTGTATATAAGTGTAAAGCATGTCCCGTACCAGAAACATCCAAGATAGCACAGGCGGAGCCTGTTCTTGCAAAAATATTCATAGATGTTCAAGGCTTGGGTACAGTAAAGCTGCCAAATGTAGGAGCAACATGCTCGCTGCAATCACACCAGCATACGTGATCACTGGATTTTGGCGTAGCTCTATCCGTTTTTCCTGGAACCTGGCCAGTAGGCACAGTGTGCATGTCCAGTCACACTTGTTAGGAATGTCTTCTAGTGCAGTCCTGTGCTCCCTAATAGGATTCTGTTTGGCCAGGTGCACTGCAGCTGGAGCGCTGGCTTTTGTTTCTTTGCAGAGGTGCAGAAGGTACAAAAAGGGGATTGTCATAAGCAGAAGTTTCCCCACACGGACTCAGTCAATGATGCTTACTCCCTGACCTATCAGACTTTTGTGAATTGTACCATAGACTTACAGGTGAGAATTCTGCAAACACACTGGAAAATAATTTTATACTCACAATTGCCATTTAGGGGTCATTCTACAGCTAAGACTAGTGATCAGAGTGCAACGTAGTCTGACTGTGATCCCATCCTTCCCCAGTATGTGCCCTGCACAAGGGACTTTCACAGGTGGAATGGGGTATGAGGAGTCAGAAGGGCAACCCAGAACCGTTCCAGCATCTCCACGATGCCCAGACAATTCCTTCCTACCAATGGTGTTTCTTAGGGGCTTGTTCCACCAGCTATATGCTGCTCCAGGTAGTGTAAAGGGGCTGCAGTGGAATACAGACCCTGTCTCATCAATTATAAACCAAGAACATAATCACTACCACAGGAATACAGCCCAACAGTTGATGGAGCTAGCCAGGAAGAGAGTGTAGACAGAGCTGTCAGGGGATGTGCTGGTTCAATACATCCCCTCAGCTGGTTCTACCAGCAATTCTTCTTTGGAACTCAAGAGGAAACCCCAAAGAAGGGCAGGTAGTGGATACTGGGAGTAAATCTCTCTAGGGGATTGCTAGAAGCATGAGGTGCAATTTACACCCCCATACAGTTCCTTCAGGGAAGGTAGCCCATATTCTGTGCATCTTATAAGAATACCTGATCTACATTTAAGTGTATGCTATGAAAGTTAAAATGAGGTTTTAAATTACATTATTTTACATTATCAGCAAATGAGTACATTTGAGGACTCAAGAAAAACAAAACATTTAGCTCAATAATATATAATTATGGTACAAGATTGGCTTGTTGTTGTCTTGAATATGCACCATGATATAAAATCTCAGAATGCTTAAAGGAACATTTGGATGCCTAGT
Source organism: Emydura macquarii macquarii (assembly GCF_026122565.2). Lineage (NCBI taxonomy): Eukaryota > Metazoa > Chordata > Testudines > Chelidae > Emydura > Emydura macquarii. Next base: position 22,643,909 of record NW_027132559.1, read on the forward strand.
CTTGTGACCTTTTTTCTAGATTAACCAAAGAAAGCTTGAGTTTATAGAAAATATTCATCTTAAAAGAAATTACATTTCTCTAAGCCAAATCCATTCCTCCTGTAACCCAATCATTTCAATAACATCACACCAGAGATTAATTTAGCCATACATCTATATAAAATCAAGATAAATGGAATCATATGCTGATTTGCTTTCTTCTTAAAACATTCACAATGTAATGCAAAAGCTTGTGAATCAGTATTCTGCAGCCGATGTTGATGTTTGACAAAGCGATGGAATAAACTGCCACCTAGAGTTGAGGCGTAGGATGACACTAGTATTGCGTTGTGACACTCCAGCATCAGGATATTTCGGGAGCTAAGTGCCACTAGTCAGCTCTAGGTTTTGAATATTGGCAAAGGACTAGAAAATTGGGACTGATTCTAAATAAATGTGAGTTTGATGACGTGAGTAATTTCTTGACTGATACCAATCTGTTTCAAAGACACTACAGGACTGGAAATTATCTTTTTGAATCTATATTTCTCAGCTATTCGGATTACAAATGTAATAGCTGATCAGCAAAATGAACCAATATTTTAAAAACAGGCTGTCGTTTTTCATTTCTTGATGCTTTAAATTTGAGTCCAGTGGGATTGCATGTACAGGTACATCAAGACCTGACAATTTCATCAGCTGCGTGGTTTTTCTTTCTCCATACATGAATTATGAAGCAGAGAGAGTTCTACTGTCTTCTAAATCTACTAAATAAGAAATCTGGATATAGTATGTCCATTTATATGTAAATGAGACATTTATTAATTATGATGTTAAAGGAGAGAGATCATAAGAGTTCGCTACCGCACACAGAGGTTATAACAATTGATTGCAGTTGGAAACTGCTATATAAATCCTGAAAGTCACAGAATACACACATAATGTTCCAGAAACTGGAGAGCTGACTGGACCCAAGCTGACAGGACCTCCTGGACCTGAGTTTGTTGAACAATTATCACTTGCAAAACTATTAAATAAAGATTCCAAGCGGGCTTGATGCTTGGCCTGGCTGCTTGCTTCCTTTTTGGTGGCCCCCCCACTCCTTGAACTGTACCAGGCCAAAATATGAACAAGCCACAGCTGCCTTTCATTCATGATAAAAAGAAAAGATCATAGATCGATACATGTCTTCAAAATGTTCTAGAATTTATATGTATGAGATATTTTGCTCGTTTTAAAAAAGGTGTTTTACAAAGATGGGTAAGAATTATTATCTCCATTTGAGGAAAGTGAGGCACAGAGTGGTTAAGAGGCTTGCCCAAGGTCATACAGCAAGTCTTTGGTAGAGTGGGAAACAGACCCCAAGATTCCTAAATCCCATTTCAGTGTTCTACTTACAAGACCAAGCTGTCTTTCCTGCCAAATACAGTAAGTTTATTATAAAACTATTTTTTACTTATAATGGTGTCCAATTCTTTTAGCCATTTTATCCAAAAGCAGCTTTGGACTGTTTAACTTACCAATTAAAAAATTCAAAATAGCCTGTTGTATAATCATATTCTATCAAGAATTCTATCGACATACAAATCATAGTTTGTTGTGCATGGCATATTATAATAACCAAGTGTGTGAAATCCAGTGAAAAGTTATTGTTATTTTGAAGGATCCATTCCAGCAGGGAAGAGAACCAGGGACCTTTGCACCAAAAATGGGACTAGTTATTGAGCTAAAAGAGAATCTGTAGTCTCTGTAAGGCTGAGGTTATACTGGCCTTAAAGATTATACTGGCATTTTATGAGTGCCTTCTGACAATTCATTAATGATGACTAGAGATATGTATGCCCTTAGACTTTGGCCTGTGAGATGCCAGACTGATTACTTGTGCAGGAGTCAAAAGGGGCATTCTGAAACAAGTATTCTTTGTAAAAAATGTATGCAATGTGGTTTACTCGCATATTTACAAAAATTGTTGTGGCATTTTTTATTTTGGGAAAATAAAATGAAAAAGCAGAGTTTTTATTTTAGCCCTATTGTGCTAGCTGCTGCGCTAACATATAGGATGACATGGTCTCTGTTTCAACAACTTTATAATCTTTCTACCTAAAAGTTGAGGGAAGAGCTTGTGATATTCTTTGGCCTGTACAGGGAATTGAGCTGGGTGAACTTCTGAAGTTCAGAATGAGCTTACCTTTCCAGGGTGTCACCTACACCCACTTGCACTGTAGCATTTGCTGGGCCATCTAAAGGAGCTGATAAGCTTCAAACAATGTTGGCTAACGAGACTGGGCCTTTTAGGGCAGGCAGGTAGAGCCTCATGCTTTTTGAGCCAAAGGTCTCAGATTCACGCCCCATGGCCAACAACCCACCCAGGGGCATGGTGTTACATATGGAGAGTTTGTATTTAACACTGAAATTACTATTTATTTTAACATTGCATAGCAGTAACACAACAGGCTGTGTTGACTGCAACTTGCATCAACCTGCCTTCCAAGATATAGAATGACCTTTGGTATCTGTAGCCACCTCCCCCTACATCCTGATGTAACAATAGCAGCTACTCTGCACTGAGATGCAGGGCATTTATCCAGTGCTCTATTAGTTGTCCCCTAGGCACAGAGTCCCATTGCTTTTCACCAGGGCTTGTACTCCTAAGTACTTAGCTGCTTTTGAAAAGCTGCCAGATAGCCAGCATTAAAGTAAATCCAGAGACATGTATAAAGAGTGAAGTATCCAATTTACATCCAACATACATATTATACAATGCCTCTTTAGCATCAAAAATACATTTTGATACTGGCATTTCTGAATTCAAGAGTCAAGTAGGAAGATTTTAATGCAAACAATACTGACAACCCCCAAAGCTCAAATCCCATGAATCAGATCACCAAAAAAAAAAAAAAAAAAAATCATGATTGTCTCAATAATCATGAGCTTGTTTTTAAAAGAAAATCATAGTGGGTTTTTTGGTTTGTCTTTGATTTTTGTTCCTCCTGTCCGTGCGTGTGTGCTCTCACGTTGGTGGTCATCCCTCCCCATCAGGCTCAGAGGGAGGCCACTCTGCTTCACTACTAGCACAGAGATCAAGTCAATTAGCAGGGGAATTAGTAGCTCCTAGCTACAATTGGCAGTCTATAGCCCTGGCCCTTCAGGCAGGCCCAAGCAACCATCAGTCTTTAGATTGAACCTAGCCTCCTGGCTAGGGCAGACAGCAAATACAGTCAGGTGCTCTGGCTCTCTGGGCAGGGCAGAGCAAGGAGCAGTAGCTAGCAGCAGCCTTCTGGCTGGAGCCCAGCACAGCTAAACACCGGCTGTTCAGCCTAAGGTGAACAGGCCACCATCTCTGGTTGGGATCTACTCCACCAGGTCCCAAGTCAGGGTCCTAACAGTGGCAAATGATTCCACCACTGCATCAGTGAAGATTTCACCAAAACATGCTGACACGTCTTCTGGCAACACCATCAAAGTAAAGTCTATTTTCCCTAGGTCATTTCCTACCACACTTTCCTGGTGCAGCTCCATAGTCTGTAAGTTCTCAGCCTCCTCAGGGCACGCAGCAGCTGGAGGTCTCAGTAGCACCTCTCCACCATCCATGTCCCCAGGTAAACAGTAGATGGCAGTCCCAGTGACTCTTCCCTGCGGTTGGTCTCCTCTGGAGGCAAGGTGGTGGGTGGCTTGGGGTCTGGTCTGGAGTCTCGCAGTAGGCTAGACATGTCTGGCTCCTTCCCTGGTTCCGGCCCAAGAGAACCGGAGGCCCTACCTCTTATCTTTCTGGTCCCACTCCTCTGCTTCCAAGTGGTTGGTGGGGCTGGCCTGGCTCTGCCTAACAGGAGGGAGTGGAGTGGTCCCTCCCCATCAGGCTCTGAGGGAGACCACTCCACCTCTCTACAGTGTGTGAATTAGTGCTGCCAATGCTCCCAATTGTATTGAGTAAGGTGAGTTTGGCCCTAGCTGCGGGAGCTCTTGCTGGCCGCCTAATGGCGTGGGGCTTCCAGCTTCTCCCCAAACCTCAAAATTCTAATTAATCGATTCTGCGTCCTGCCCACTCGACATCTGTCCATCCTCTAGCCAACATTTAATTCTGGTCCCCAGCACCCATATCAATTATTATGCTCATCGCCAAGCCTCCACATCAATTCTGCCTCCATATCAGTTCCACCCCATAGCGTGTCACAGGCAGCTGAAGAGGGTTCAGCTTTCTCCCCTTTCCAAGATTGGGGAGGGAGGGGCAGCTCCAAGGCTCTGTACTCCCTCTCCCCCTCCCCAAGGCAGCTCCAGGGCCCTTCACCCCAGTTCCCACTTCCTAGACCTAGTGTTACAAGGAGGATGAAGGCAGGGAGCCAGCACTAGAAGGGGTCACGAGGGCTGTGGCCTGCTGACTGGAGGACAGAATGAAGGGGTTATAACAACACGGTTACCTTTAGACCCCTTTACTGGACTGTTCCCCGGGGTTGGGAATAGGAACTGTCAGTTCATCTCTTTGTCATTCTTAAAACAATGGTGCCTATGATATTGCACCTCCTCTTTTTGGCAGCCTTAGCAAAGGAATTCTTTGTTGTTTCATCAGACCTTGTGAATGTTTTTGGGAACTCACTGTAGGAACTACAGCCTGTAGAAACTTGTGCTAGGAGTGCCTACAGCTCTTGCATGTGGGCTGGTGTTATACCAAACATCTAGAGGACTATTGTACCACAACACTCGCAGTGACCCCATGCAGCGGGGTTTGTTACACTGGTGTAAATCTGAAGTAATTCCATTGATTTGTATCAGTGTAACCCAACAGAACTTGGCTGCAGTTAGACTTATTCCAACAAATCTCTCAGTTATGGTATTTTTAGAAGTATACTACACATCTGCCATGCAGTAATCTACAGTTATGAGGCCCCCAATCTGTTAACAAATTCAGCTGGTTTAGATTGTAGTTAACATTTTATAACCCCACTGTCCAGTTGTCTCCAAAGCATTTTCAGTTAGAAAGAATAGTGCCATCTTGAAGCATTCAGCAAGTTACTACATAAGAAACATTTGTAAAGGAAGACAGAATGTTGCTATAGCTCAGTGATCATGCTTTGTGTAGGTTTATGATGTCATGCTCATCCAAGCAGTAAATTACTTTTTGGACAGAATTCATGATCTCTGAGGGTTGTAGCTCTTTTTGAAATAAAAGTATTGACAGCTCACAATGTTGGAAGACACACTGCAGTTCGCTTTACATCAAATATAATTATTTTGCATTTGATAGCTATAGGTAACAATGACAAATGATAGCTTCCTTACATTTTACTGCACTCCTCTACTATATATTTCAGTCTGTATTTCTTCTCCCTCTCCCACGCACACACACAATACATATTCCTGCACTCTCCTTAATTTTATATAACCTGGTGACATCAAAAAGAGATTTGAAGAGCTGTTGGCAGGTAATAACATCTCAAACATTTGGAAATGTTTGTCAGGTTTCATTGCTTATCAATGGAACATTTGAAAAAAAGTAGAAGCAGTATAATAAGGGAATGTTTCTTCTGTCTTTTTAATGATTAGTTTAAGGCTGCTTTCTGCCTATAATTGTACCTGTACACCTTGAAGGTTCGCATAATTTAGATTGTATAACAGTGTTCTATAATGTATTCTGCTTTTAAAAATTATGCATAGTTAATCCGAACTAGGAAATTATGGCTCTCGTGGCTGGTCCACATAATGTGTTTCCTGCTAATAGTCCTCAGTTACAATAATCATGCTTAATGTGAGTGTCGAAGTCTAGGAGACCTCGGATGTTTTGGACAAGCATCCCATGGCTAAGGAACTATGTAAGACATACAAGGAGAGTGTTGATCTTTGTTCTCCTCTAGTGGATGTCCATATACATTTTTCAATTTGCTATGGCTTCCAGATGAAGGACTAGGGCCAGATTTTTAAAGATACCTAAAAGGCACCTAAAAATGCAGATAGACTCCTAGTCAGATTTTCATGGGAGCTAGGTGCTTTAGGCACTTTTGAAGATTCCTCTAGGTGCCTATTTGCATATTTCGGTATCTAAATACTTTTAAAAATCTGTCCCTAAGTCTATTAGCTCACATAACAAAGTCTCATATTTGTAACAATGTGGGGCCTGGCTTCAGCCCCTGCTGATAAACCAGATGGTGTTGTGCCATAAGCAGCCTGCGAAATTGCCAGGTCTGCAGAAGTGTAGCTTTGCATTTTAAAAAGGGAAGAGAAGGAAGTAAATAAGGGTCCAAATAACAGTCAAATGAGCAAGTCATATACAGAGCCACAGTCTCCTCCCAGGCACACTACAGCAACATCACTTACTTTCATGGAGATACAGTAGTGTCAGTGGAAGGAAAATTTGGCCCATTCTGAAAGTTTTTTGAACTCTCAGAAAAATTGAAAGTGTATATTAAATCTGCTTCCAGAGAGATGGGAGGGAAGGAAGGGGTAAGGTGGAAGAAGTAGAACTTATAAACACACAGGGTTAATTTTGCAATCAGTTATGCTTAGAGCTGGTCAGGAATTTTCCAGCGGAATGATTTTCCAGCGGGAAATGAAGTTGCCACAAAATAAAATTTTTCTGTAGGAAAATTTTAAATCAAATGAAATATTTTATTTTGAGTCGATTTGACATGAATTGGAATATTTAGTTTTTTTAACTGAACTGTTTAATTTCAGATGAGCTCAACAAAATATTAAACTGCATTTTCCTATTAGGGAACAACTTACTGTTGTAGTTCTGACCCCTGTTCTTTCCTATGGGCTGAGTTCCTGGAGGACTACATCTCCCATAAAACAATGCACTGATTTCACTCTGACCAAGCTGTGTGGCAGGTAATAAGAGTCACATGACTTTGGATACTTTATGGCTCATGTAATACTGCCAGGAAGACTGGGCCATAAAGGCGAATGGGGGCATCAAGGTCTAAACTATAGTCCTGATAAGGCCACCATCACCATAAGGAAATGCAGCTTAATGTTGACATGAATTTACAAAGTCTTTCGTATCACTTCAGCAAACTGAAACAAAACATTTCAGTTTGGGGAATATCTAAATATTTAATTCTGATTTAAAATGTTAAAAGAAAACATTTCAGCATTTCCATACAGGAATTTTTTGAATTTCTTTTCTACAGAAAATTTAGACATTTCAACATTTTGTTCCATTTCAGGATGAAAACAAAAGTTGAAATGTTAGAATGTCCTGTGGGATGTAAATTCCAAATTTTGTAGAGTTCTAGTAGTTATGCTGGTTTAAGTTCAGAGTGACTCTGCTGAAGATATGAGGTCCTTATAGACTCACACACCATTATAACTGATAATGTTTCCCTCTATCTGCCAAACACACAGGCTGATGCTTACTTGTCGATGAACTTTTATTCTCTTATTCTATTCTTACTCATTTTAATAGCTTATAAACAAATAAAACTCCCTAGCTATATGTACAGTACACTAAAATGATTAATGTGTTACTAAAATTCACATATTTTGCCAACTTCGTTTATCTCCCACAAAATCAATGGTGTGACTTCAGAGAACAGATGTTATTGTATAGCATGGATACAAGGTGTGGCTGCAAAGGTCCATAGATGACCCTCCAGATTGGGATTCAGGACTCTAGACTGTTACTACTACACAGCATAATAGACAAGCTGCAGGCTGAAGTCAACAGCAGTCTCTGGTTCCTGGTGCTAGATTTATACAGTCTGAATACATTAATTTAATTGCCAAAGATAAACTCTCTATTTTATTGTGAAGAACAAGGTACCCGCTGTACAAATACATACTTCTGCTTTAGAATTTCAAAAGTCTATTTAAAACACTGAAGAAAAGGTACAATTAGTTTGAGTAAATAAGCCCTTTCTTAAGGGGCTAAGTAAAGAAGCTTTTGTACCTAACTTCACAAGACAGGGACAGGATCTGTTTTTCCAAGCATGAAGCAGCACAATGTTACCAATTAATAAAAATATTAATAACTTTGTTGGAGTTCTTAATTAAGCCTTTAAATAAACTATGTAACTATAATAAGTAATGTAGATAAAACATGCTCTGATTGGCACAGAATGGGAGAAATTAGATGCTATCTGCTGTGTAATCCTGATGGTACAAGGTAAAGCTTCCACAAGACAGGACAGGACAATGCACCATGGGCCTGATTCAAATGGAGATCTTTCCATGGGCTTCAGATCAGGTCCCACAGGGCACACTTTGCTGTCCATCTTAGCAGGAACAGGTACTCCAGAAACTGTTGAAAGCAGTGTAACACTGAAAATCACTAGCTGGTGCTCTTACAGATTGTCTTACATGTTCTGTTTGACTGCATAGGTAGTTAGGTCTTGGAGCAACTGCTTAGTAGTAATGAAATTTACTTTATTAGAAGCTCATCATATCGCCAGTTGGTTCTCCTTGCCTTTATCCCTCTGACTGAATCATTTAGTAGGTGCAGAGCTGCTGCCTACAGATTCCACACAACCAAACAAAACCTGTACATGGTGTCAAGTTGCACATAGACTAGCCCGACGGAGAAAGGATGAGCAGATATACCTTGTAATGAACAGATTATATCTCTTGGGAACATGGTATATTAAATAACTGTAATTTCCACACCTTATGGAGGTATACCACCTATTTATGTATGTGTGGATGGGGAGGAAAGTGGTGAGAAAATGGCCTTCTAAAACCTCTGATTATGCCCTTTTTTGCACCAAAGCTGAAAAGGACAGGATTTAGCACCAAAGTGGAAAGATTAGGATAAGTGACTCAGTCCAAAATGTCATAACAGGAAGAAATCTTCAGAATGTATAAACACATTTTTGTGTTATTTTAATTAGTCAAATCTGGAAACAATGGAGATAGATTGTTAACTTTTACATTACATCTTATTATAAAACACTTCTGTGATAACATTAATTTTGCTAGCCCACAATTTATTTGGCACTTCTGCAGGAGGCAAGGAAAACTACTCTGGAAAATGTATAATTAGATTTAATTATCTGTATTGTTATATTAAAGGGGGAAGACAAGTCTTATGTTATGGCACATTCCAAAATAGAATATTATACACTGAGGAAGTACATTTGTTCAGTATCTTATTAAATTGGTTCCCTTTTTTTGCTGAATTGCACACCGTAAATAGATCAGATGTCATTATAATTCATAGCCCTATTTAAGGCCAACTTTTTCTGTGAAGCCTACAGAAATTAGCCATCTAAGACTTTGTTAAAAATAAAAATCTATGACTGGTTCACTTTGCTCTTCACTAGCTTCCATTGAGTAACTCTGACTTTACTAGTGTTACCTCTGTCCTTCCTCCTCCCTTCTGCCTTGTTATTGTCTTCATTGAGAGCACATCAGAATTTAGGCTTGGGCTTTGTCTACACTACAAAGTTTTGTTAATGCAAGTTATGCCAGAGCACAGCCACCACTGTAATTAAACTGCTGTTGCCCGTCCTTGCTATGCTCCTTGTGCCAATGGAATGCATTCACATACCAGCTCTTGCATCGGCACAGGGAGCAGTGCACTGTGGGTAGCTATCCCAAGTGCAACTGCACACAGGGTGCCTTGAGAAGGGTTTGCAATGCCTCATGGGGCAGGCACAGCATCACTCAGAGACTCTAAGGTCAGAAAGGACCAATATGATCATTTAGTCTGACCTCCTGCACAATGCAGGCTACCGAACCTCACCCCCTCCACTTCATCACACGATTAAGGTTTCTGAATCCCATTGTTCCATGGGCATCCTACTAGATCGACAGCCGCTTTTCAACTGCCCTGTCAGCCAAACTGACATTGCTGAACACAAACACAAGAAGCCCCAGAAGTATATGTGTATGGGGGAGGAGGTGAAGGTGGGGGGGGAGTGTTAGACAGTGAGTGAATGAGTGAGTGAGAGAGCCAGTGTGTGTACTGGGGGACAACGAGTGTGTCTACATGCTGTCTCTTTAATTTCAGACAGCAGCTGGAAGCTACCATCCTGAGGCAGAAGTTGGTGAACAGACAGCTGGTGTCCCCTTCCTCCCACACCCAGCTCAGCAGAGATCTGTACACCAGCATTACCTGTACACCTGACATCAACCCCTGCCTCCCTCCCTGGCTCTGCACAACACATCAGGAGTCTCTCCCTCCTGGTCACCCAGCAGCAGCCCACGCTGCCTACATGCCTGCCATAGGATAGCAAGATTGATTCCCTCCGAGTTTTCCCACAGCCTCGTATCCCCAGCCCACAGACCCAGGAGAATGATTCACTCCCCTTCCCCTGTAGTCCATGCAGGATTGCGTTTGCTGCCGGGAGCTGGCATGCTTAACTGGGCAATAGCTGTGTGAGCTCTCCACACTGAGCAATTTCAAAACTTCCCTGGGGTTTTGAAAAGGGAGGGGTGCATGCTTGTGTAGCTGGAATGCAGTGCAGTGCAACAGAGTTCAAAACATTGAGCAGAATGGTCTGGGTGGGCATTGTGGGATAGCTCCTGGAGGTTAGTTACAGCACACAGCGTCTATGCTGATGCTTTCTCGCTCCAACTTCGCCACAAAAAGCTCTACACCTCTGCTGAGGTGGTTTTATTTTGTCGCCAAAGCACAGGAGTTTTGTCGGCAGGCGGGGGAAGCATTGTAGTGTGTATGCCACCGGTTTCTTGCCAAACGCTGACTTCTGTCGACAAAACTTTGTAGTGTAGACTAGCCCAATATAACTACGTTGCTCAGGGGTGTGAAAATCCAAATTTAACCACCCGTGTAGACAACGCTATGTCGGCGGCATGGTGGTGGAGTTATTAAGCCGATGGGAGAGCCCTCTTCTGTCGGCTGAGAGTGCTTTCACCAGACACGCTACATTGGTGCAGCTACACTGATGTAAATTTGTACTGTAGACCTGCCCTAAGTTTGAAAGATCCTTGGGACAGGATCATATTTTTTAATTGTATTGTGAGGTGTACTTTGGGGCAGGGAAAGATGTAGTGTGGGTTTTTCAAAAGTCAATAGTCAATGGTACAGAATTTTAACTTCAGATAGGATGGAAGCAAGGTCACTTTGAGGACTGATTAGCAGCAAGGGATCAATCAGTCCAAGCTGGGCTTTGTGTCTTCTGGTATAATAGAGACGGCACTATAGAGCATTATACTAGGCTCCCCTCCCCTCAGACCTTGGATAAGACATTACCCAGCTTGGTCAGTAGATATAATAATGAGGCTTTTAAGAATTATGCTCAGCAAGTTATCTGAAATCCTAAAAAATGGGCTCTCCCATGGCTCAGCCAGGAAAGACTTATAAAGGAGTCATAGACCAAATTCACTGGGATCTCCCTGTCTGATAGTTCCTTGCTAGATAAGGGGCCATGCGGCCAAAAATCACCCTCTATCTTTCCAAAATAAGTTGATCAAAAAAACAGGAAAGACTCCCTCCTTCCACCCAGATATATACCCAGGATGGAGACTTGCCATCTTTGCAACATCACGAAGGCTATAACCTCCTCTCAGACTCCAAAAAGACGTTTTAAAAGGAAGTTTAAAGGTGTTCCTGAGGCTGACCCATGAGCCATCCATCCTCATCCTGCGGATGCACAGATGGAGTTACTGTGGCCCTAGAATTAGAGGAAGTCCTACAAATAGCATAGTCCCCAGCACAGTGGGAACATAGGGAGACAGATGGAACAAAACTTGCTATGAAAGCCTCAGCTGGTATAGTTAAAGAGCCATCTTGCCTCTGACACGCTCTCAGTAAGAGAACTTCAGAGAATTTCTGACAATTTCCTAAAAAGATAATTGGACACTTGTATGCATTTGTAACCATTATCAGGGCAGCCTGGGACAATGAGCATGAAGAAAGAATTCTTCATCTCAGATGTCGGTTGCTCTTTACATTTTAGGTTGGGCTGTGGGTTTTGTCCTTTAAGAGATGCTGGAGAAACCCAAAGTCCTATTTGTGCCAAGTAATTCTAGAAATGCATAAAGGAAAATAATTGTTAAACAAATTCAACCTGAAACTTTATCGTAATTGTGTTATTTAGTCATTGCTGTCTGTTTGACAGATGATAACTCCGTTAAGTATAGACTGTTGCTTTTAAATAATTGTACAGCTGCATGCACCTATTACTAGCTTCCTCCTTTGATTGTACAGATTTTCATTTTTAATTTGTAGTCATTTCTTAAACTAAGCAGTGAGACTAGAGTCATCATTATGGAGAATTTAATATCCCCAAATGAGCTCCCTAAGGGCTTACATGGGAAAGGGAAAAAGGATAATGTGACTAATAAAGGTGATTCAGATCGACTATTGTAAAAGTTGGCAAAATAAAGAAGCCTGAGATATCACTACACTAATGCTGGAAGCAAGGGAAAGCAGCAAAAACAACTACAGGTTTTCATGCATGAAAGCAATTACAGGTAATTGTAAAACTGACAAATGGACAAGACACACTATTGTAATGCATATATCACTCCATGTTCTAGTCCTCCCTATGCACAGGACAGCTGTCCTATGGAAGTGGCTGACCCACTATATTACATGGAGAAGATCCACACACAGAGGGATGCCTTTGTGGATAGAATCATAGAATTGTAGGACTGGAAGGTGCCTTGAGAGGTCATCTAGTCCAGTCGTCTGCACTTATGGCAGGACTAAGTATTATCTAGACCATCCCTGACAGGTATGTCTAACCTGTTCTTAAAAATCTCCAATGACGGAGATTCCAAAACCTCCCCTAGGCAATTTATTCCAATGCTTAACTACCTGACAGTTAGGAAGCTTTTCCTCATGTCCAACCTAAACCACCCTTGCTGCAATTTAAGCCCGTTGCTTCTTGTCTTATCCTCAGAGGCTAACAAGAACAATTTTTCTCCCTCCTCCCTGTAACAACCTTTTATGTACTTGAAAACTGTTATCATAGCCCCTCTCAGTCTTCCCTTCTCCAGACTAAACAAACTCAGTTTTTTCAATCTTCCCTCACAGATCATGTTTTCAAGACTTTTAATTATTTTGTTGCCTTTTTCTGCACTTTCTCCAGTACGTCCACATCTTTCCTAAAATGTGGCACCCAGAACTGGACATAATACTCCAGCTGAGACCTTGTCAGCACCGAGTAGAATGGCAGAATTACTTGTCATGTGTTGCTTACAACACTCCTGCTAATACATCCCAGAATGAGGTTTGCTTTTTTTGCAACAATGTTACACTCTTGACTCCTGATTAGGTTATGATCCACTATGACCCCCAGATCCCTTTCTGCAGTACTTTTCCCTAGGGAGTCATTTTCCACTTTACATGCGTTCAACTGAATGTTCCTTCTTAAGTGGAGTACTTTGCATAAATTCATTTTGAATTTCATCCTATTTACTTTAGACCATTTCTCCAGTTTGTCCAGATCATTTTGAATTTTAATCCTATCCTCCAAAGCACTTGCAACCCCTCCCAGCTTGGTATCATCCACAAACTTTTATAAGTGTATTCTCTATGCCATTATCTAAATCAATGATGAAGATAATGAACTGAACCGGATCCAGAACTGATCTGTGCGGGATCCCACTCCATATGTCCTGACAGCTTGACTGTGAACCACTGATAACTACTCTTTAAGAACAATTTTCCAACCAGTTATGCACCCACCTTATAGTAGCTCCATCTAGGTTGTATTTCCCTAGTTTATTTATGAGAAGGTGATGCAAGACTGTATCAAAAGCGTTACTAAAGTAAAGATACCATATCCACCGCTTCCCCCCATCCACAAGGCTTGCTACCCTGTCAAAGAAAGCTATCAGGTTAGTTTGACATGATTTGTTCTTGACAAATCCATGCTGACTGTTACTTATCACCTTATTATCATCTACGTGTTTGCAAATTTTTGCTTAATTATTTGCTCCATTATCATAGAATCTTAGAGTCAGGAGATCATCTAGTCCAACCCGCTGCTCAAAGCAGGACTAACCTCAACTAAACCATCCTTGCCAAGGCTTTGTCAAGCCGCAGCTTAAACATCTATAAAGATGGAGATTCCACCACCTCCCTAGGTAACCCATTCCAGTGCTTCACCACGCTCCTAGTGAAAAACTTTTTCCTAATGTCCAACCTAGACCTCCCCCACTGCAACTTGAGACCATTGCTCCTTGTTCTGTCATCTACTACCATTGAGAACAGCCTAGCTCCATCCTCCCTGGAACCCCCTTTCAGGTAGTTAAAGGCTGCTATCAAATCCCCCTCTCGTTCTTCTCTTTTGCAGACTAAACAAGCCTAGTTCCCTCAGCCTCTCCTTGTAAGCCTTGTGCTCCAGCCCCCTAATAATTTTTGTTGCCCTTCACTGGACTCTCTTCAACTTGTCCACATCCTTTTTGTAATGGCGGGCCCAAAACTGGACACAATACCCCAAATGCGTTTTTGGGTACTGAAGTTAAGATGACTGATCTGTAATTCACCCTGTTGTCCTTATTCCCCTTTTTATAGATTGGCATTTTATTTGTCCATTTTCAGTCCTCTGGAATCTCTCCCACCTTCCACGACTTCTGGAAGATAATTGCTAATGGCTCAGATATCTCCTCAGTCAGCTCCTTGAGTATTCTAGGATGTATTTCATCACGCCCTGGCAACCTGAAGACATCTAACTTGTCTAAGTAATTTTTAATTCATTTTTTTCTCAATTTTAGCCTCTGATCCTTCCTCCTTTTCACTGGCATTCACTATATGCTGGTTGTCCAATTTCACCAATGCCTTTCTGGTGAAAACTGAAACAAAAAAGTTATTTAGCACTTCTGCCATTTCAACATTTTCTGTTATTGTTCTTCCCTCCTCATTGAGTAACAGGCCTACCCTGTCCTTGCTCTTTCTCTTGCTTCTAATGTATTTTTATAATGTTTTCTTGTTACCCTTTATATATCTAGTTAGTTTAATCTCATTTTGGGCCTTTCTAATTTTATCTTTACATGCTTGTGTTGTTTGTTTATATTCATCTGTTGCAATTTGACCTAGTTTCCACTTTTTGTAGGATTCTTTGAGTTGAAGATCATTGAAGATCTACTGGTTAAGCCAGGGTGGTCTCTTGCCATACTTCCTATCTTTCCTACTAGATCTTGAGTATTTTATCAGGCTGTGCATTGTGTTAGAAATGTTCACTCAGGGCCTTATCCTGCAAGGGGCTGAACACCTGCCACTTTCTTGGTATCACATACTTTTTTACTGGTTCAGGATCATCTAATTGATCTATTAATGTTACAGAAGCCAGTGTTGTTTGTCACAAAATTTGGGCCTTAAGTGCCAGAATTTTTTGCTTGAATATTCAAAACATTATGAAAACTATGGAATAGAAGAATTACAACAATTGATCTGCAAATAATTTATTTTAATTGGGCGTGTGCCCTTTTTTGCCTCTTTATGATGCATAATGAAGGCTTGAAAGTGAGGTATTTGGCTAGGTTTTTTAACCTTAGAAATGTTTGGAATGTCAACTTTGTGGTAGGCAACAGCTAAGCCAGCACTCTGATCACTTAAATGCCAATTAAATCCTTCTAGGGTGGACCTGACTGTGGCTAATTAATGGCTTAGAATGTGCTGGGGAGGACTAAAGACACAGGGCATCAACACAGGGCAGAAGGCACCACAGATAGAAAATGGGGGCTGTTAGAACTATGGAAGGCTTTCTTGGTGTTGAGATCTCTCCCCTCCTTGGCAGAAGAGAAACCAATGCTGTAAATGACGTGGTATATAGCTCAATTAAGGTGGAGGGAAGAGCAATGTAAATAAACTACACAGTGGTGTCTAACAACTGAAGATCTCTGAACAGTCTGTGTTGGCAGAACAGAAGACCGGAGTGGGACTCTGCCTTGTCACCGTGGGGCTCAGCTGTTTTATTACATCTCACAACTTAACTGGAGGAGGTACTGAATCTTTAACAAAGGCAACCTTTCTCTTATGGGTTCTTTAGACATTGGAGTTAAACTGATATTTATCTTGAAAAAAAAATTCGAGAATGAATACCTTTCTCTCAGTTACTTATCTTTGCCTGCTATCTTTCTTTTTTATATTGTGATTTCACTAGAGGCCTGAATCCAAAGACTTTTTAGTCAGGCTCTGATTCTCCAGTCACCCACAGTCTTCAACCAGTCTTCCACAGTAAATAAGATCTGAATTTCTAATGCACACATTAAAAAACCACAACCCAACAAGCCCCACATCCATCTCTCTTTTTTTGAGGGGTACTGGGGCTGTCTGGGTCTTGTTGCAATTCAGCTGAGTGGCTCAGGGGAAAGGTTGTGGGTGTCCCTGGCCCTGGGGAGTAGATGATGAGAAGGCGAGGAGAGGGCTGTTTCTTGTTTCTTTATTTATTTAGGCATACCTGTTTTTGTATTACAGTACTATTAAAAACAAGTGATTAAATGTATCTACATAAAAATGTGTATGTTAATTTCTTCATTACTATCATTCACGGTGTCTTCCTAAAACTGGGTATAAATTCCTTGTTCCATTCTGATCTTTTTAGCTGAAAATTAATATTAAAAATTTAATTTGCAAAGTGCCTTGACAATTCACTTTCAAGCTAAGTGCTCAAAATATAGTAAATACTGTAATAATATGTAACATTTCATTTCCTGTTTAGTGCACACCAAATGTTTTTGTTGTTGTTTTGGGGTTTGTTTTTTTTTAACAGTGAACTCCATAGAAACAAAGAACTGCATAACAACGTCTGATCATAGGTCCCAATCCTAACTTATGAATGGGAGTGAAATTCACAAGAAAATGTTTGCTGGAGTGAGCCCGCCCCCCAGATTGCCGGCTCTTAGGTGCAGGGACCATATCTTTATTTATTCCTGTGAAGCGTTTAGCATACCTTTGGGTGCTCAAAATAATAATTACTACAACAAAAATACACCTTTAAAATCCTAAGGTAAGATTAACAATATGAAAAAATTGTCAAGTCAATATTTATGCCTACAGATCTTGAAAGTTTCCTTTTGGAGATAAATTACTGTCATGTACAAGCCTATAGGAGGTGCATTTTTCCTTGATATTCACCTTACTTTATGGCCTGATCTAAAGCATACAGAAATCAGTGGAAAACCAAAGCCTACAGCTTACCTCATACTTTAGAAAGAAGTGAATAAAAATGAAAATTGAATGACTTCAGTTTTTATGGCACTCATAGCAGAAAATAAACATTATTACTGAGGCCTTAAAAATAGTACAGGAAGTCAAAGATTCGTAGGCTCTCTCATGGAGAGCTAAATCCTGAAATCTAAAATCCTGAAAATTACTTTATGTAATTACAGTACTAGGCAAACACACCTGAATCTGAACCACGCAGCTATTAAAACTGTTAAAATTAAGTGTCATTTTTAACTGGAAAAAACCCTCACAAAGTGCCACTCAAAGGTCTAGTAGACACTAGTTCATTTGGTTTGTTTAAAAAAAAAAAGCAAGCTGATTCTAGCTCCCCATTCTGCAATCTTTTAATCAACACCTGAACTCCTCAGTGTGATAAAAATGTTAACTGCAAAAAGAGAGAATATATTTTATGGTAATAGCAGAATTTACATAGTCTTCCTCATTGTTTGCAGCAATGAGGTCAAACATTTATTCATACAATGTATGCAGGACTACTTACAGGCATAAGTATCTATAGGATCAGGTCTTTGAGGCATGACAGTAAAGATTCTGAATGTATTTATAAAGACAGCTAGTATGTATCCAGCTAAATGGTGAATAATGTAAAACCAGGATTTCACTCACAGCATTTTTACCTACCTCAGGTAAGAAGAGAGATTATTTTTCTTTATATAGTCTCAAAAATAAATCACTACAGCAGTCACTTGGCTAGCAATTGCATTACAAACTAGGGCCCTCATCTTGCAGGATGATTTATATAGCCGAAGCAGATGATCTTGCAAGGCCAGGGCTTTAGTTTAACTAAGCAGCTGCATACTAGAAAAATCATGGTTTAAATAAAAACGAATAAATGTAGGAAGAAAAGTCCATCATTAGATCTCATTAGAGAACCTTTGTTCTGGTTCTTTGATTCTGCACTGCTTTCCAACTTGTTTATAACTTCTGCCTGTGGATTCAAAACAGTGGAGATTCAGGCCCTTTATCAGTAACAGCTTCACTCTCTGCTTGGAAGAATGTGTGTATCCTGCACCGTAAGTCATCTCCCCTTATTGTCTATTTTGCATCCATATTAAAATTATTAACAAATGATTCCTGTGTGTTCTGGAAAGCCCTTTATTTCTGAGAAGAATACGGATCACTCACCTTTTGAAATGCTAATCTCTTTGAGGAGTATTGTGTGCCCAGAACACACCAATCAGTCCTAATCAGTACAAAGATGTTTCTAGATAAATATATTAAACTTCTAAGGTCCTAATGTTACAAACATTTATGCATGTGCTTAATTTTACTGCTGAGAGTATTCCCACTACAGTAAAATTAGGCATTCTCATGTGTTTGCAGCATCTGAACTCTAGGGACTAAGAGATACATAGCTGTTGAATCTAGGGAGTCTTTCTGACTCTGCTCAAATCAATACAGTAAAGTTCAGTATTGACAACCCTCAGTGTTCAGAAATCATGTGCCAGCTCCTAAAAACATGAGACTGGCTTTAAAAGTGATGACATTACTTACAAATAGGAAGTTTTGAGTACATTTATTTGCCTTCTAGTTTTTAAGCCTTTAGGATTCACATCTTCTCTACAGCCATGAGGGATAACTTATTTGTTCAAACAAATTAACGAGGAGATTCTCACGTAATCACATGACATAATGAGCTGGAGCTTTAAGAAAAAAACAAGACTTTTTAGGATATGAGTTGGCAACACTGGCATAGCCATAGTTTCGGAAGGAGCAGGGAGGACGTTTCCTCTCTCAATTTGGACAGAGGGAGACAATAGTACTTCCCCTTGAATTGGAGGGAATGGGAGAGAGGTCGGAGCAGAAGGGCTTCTTGCAGGGGCAACTGCGGCTCTCAGCACCCCATTATCCTTGGAAATGAGACTTCTCCTCAGCCAGCAGAGGAAGACAGAAGGCAGCAGAGACTTGCCTTCCCAACAGCATGCTTCCACCCCAGAGCCTGCACGCTACACTGGGGAAGAAAGAGTGGAGACACTAGCCAGAGTCCCTTCCCAATCCAGTGGAAGAGAGGTACTTCTGGGGGGGAAAGGAATAGCCTGTCACTAAACATTGATTTCTCCATACAAACACAAACTGACAAAAAATATTTCCATCAGTAATTAAATTTATAGATAAGCAAAGTAAGAAAAATGTTTCTTGAGAAGTTTTTTGATTTTGACGTAAGGATATTTACTTTAAAACCCATAATTTTGCACAACTGTAAAAATTTAAATTGAAAAAATTGAAATAAAGTGACTGGCACTTGTAAATCATTTAGTATAGACAAGACCCTGGATAGGGCATAGATTTGATTAAACACAACTCACAAGCTACTTGCTTTCAGATAGGTCAGATAGAGTTGTAGGATAGTCTTTTCCCTAATTTATTGCAAACTGCAGCCGGGTTCCAAATTTGTCTCTGAGGGTTTCCAAGGACCATTTTGATGACTAAATTTAAACAAACAAACAGCTCTGACTTTATGTTATTATTTTGTCTGTCTTTGTTGTGATTTTTGGCATGAATTTAACCTGGGTCCATTTTTGCTAATAGTGCCAAATGGGAGGGGTTTCAACCCATGGGAGAACAGAACCAAACTGCAAAGCATCCTGAAAAGATTGGACTGGTGGGAGCTTGAAGCAATAAGGGAAGATACAGTACAAATAATAAACTTCTTCACTTGGAGAGAAGAAATAAATAGTAGAAACACACAACGAGGAAGGCTTACAATCAGCTAGCTATAGTCAGCATGAATTTTAGTGTTGCCAGTTCTTCCAAGTTTATTGTAACTTTCTCAGTATTTGGTGTATTAATACCAGATTGTTGAGTCATGCAATTAGGAGATAGTGTTGGCTTTCATTTAAAGGAAAAAGTAAGTTTCTAGCCCTCATGGTTGTGGATAAAAGCTTGAAAATGTCACGTGAATGAACCTGAAAAGATTAAAAAACCAGAAGGAAAATAAAAAACTTTAAAATGATCATTTTTAAAGAAATCTCATTTTTTATGACCTGACTAATGATCTGTAAATGCTTGGTTTTGGTAATGCTGCAGTTAGCACATTTTTTGTCTTGTCTTTTTAATACTGCCATAATAATACAGTATCTTATGCACAGGAGGCAGGCTAGTTGCCACAGGAAAGCTGTGGTTTCTAGATTAGGAGTTTGGGACAGGAGGTGACCCACAGTACAAGAAATCTTGAGAGTCACTGGTATTTTCCTTTTACAGAATGATGAATTTATATTCAAGGACACTCATCCTCTACTCAGCCTCCCTTACTAAAACTCAGACTTTTTTTAACGTTTCCTAATTAAGAACACTTTCTCGGATGAAGTGTCAAATCTCTGAGATTAATTTTTCCTTACAGTTCTAACAGCTTTCAGGATGGTGTTTACAGCTGATCTTGCATAACAAGGACTGGTCCCTTTCCAGCATAGTCAGGACTACAGGGGTGACTCATGCTCCCCATTATCGATTTCCTTCTCTTAATGCATCAAAATGGCTTGGTTCTATACTGTTTTGTTTTTCACTGGCCCCTTGTTGTCAAACCTTCAGCAGCCAATGCTATTTTTCTACTGCTCTTTCTAAGCAATATTTCAATTTTAAAAACAGCTTGGCATAAGAATACAGATACCCTGATTTTGATTGGGTCATCCACAAAGCTTAGATGACTATCAATGCATTCTCTCATTTACTGCCTTCAGCATACAACCTGTTCTTCTATTCTTGGGTCTTGCCTCCTTTCCCCTTCTACTAGGAATCCAGTGTTTTTCTTTGAAAATGGGAAAATAACATATTTGGGGTGGTTGTATGTTTTACCAACTTATTTTACTGAGGTGTCTCTCGGAGTGAGACATCTTTTCTTTTGGCTCCCATCCTTGGGTCATTCAGCCATTAATGTGACCCTGTGCTCCTTTCTTTGTTAAATTTATTGCATCGATTCAGTCTTTCATTCCAACCCAAGAACATCCTAACACCTTTAGAAATACTGGGGAATCCCAACCTACAAAGTACCACATTACAGCATCTTTGTGTATGGCCAGTTACCTGTGCTCTCTACACTATACAGAGAAGATCACTAGATATTCCTTCCAAAGACACCCCCTCCTGCCCGCCACCAATTTCAGCTTAGTTTGTGACATAAGTATTCTGGCCCCAAACTTTATTTGAATAAATGGTATTGTGCATATCTTCATGAGCAGGAGGGTGAGTGTTACAAAGATTCAAATAAATTCTGCTTGCTTACCACTGGAACAAATAAAGCCCATCCCTGTCTCCAGCACCTCTGATCAATGACAAAAGAAATAGTCTGAGTAAACAAATATAGGCTGCAGTGTGTTCTAAAAATGGTCACGCTCAAATGGAACCCCAGAGGAAGCAGATTTCAGAGCTGAAGGCCTGCAATGACATGTCAGCTAACAGCAGGAGTTTAGATCTTAGGACAAAGAGGAAGAGCATTCAGACATTTCACAAGAGGGCATAGGAGAGACATCACTCCGATAGCCAGGACAAAGGCCACTTACATTTGTACAGATATTACCCAATACCTTGATGGGGACAGGAAGCATTTGCAGAGCACAGCTATATATTCTTGTAACTCCTGACCCACTTTGGTGACATGTGGCCACATATTCCATACTAATTGAAGTGTCTGAGTAACCTCCATGAAGAATTTTATTTTAAAATGAAAGCAAGAAATAAAAAAAAAAAAAAAAAAAAAAAAAGATCTTTTAAAATAAGTCCACTTAAAGAAAGAAATACCGATGAAAACAGGCCAGTTAAAAACCCCTATTTTCCTAAGCATGCTGTCTACTCTCTTTCATTTACTTGTTGCCCATAGCAGCAACAGCATGGTAAGTGGCACAAGAAGCATTCTGTTTGCATGCTATTCAGATAATGAAGGCCAGAAGCTGAGTGACTGATGCTTGCATCATTGCTCCAAAATGATCTCAGTCACTGTCATTATAGACTAATGAAACAATTTAATTTCTCAAATCTCAGAATGATGGTCTTTATAAAAATAAATCCATTTTTCTAAGTGCAGAAGTCCAAACTAGCTCCTAAATGCTCCAAATAAGTAAAAATAGTAAACAAAACCCAGAACCTTGGGCCCATTGGAGTAGTCCAGCATAGCATAATGGAGGTGACAAATGTATGTATAAATGTAATGAGCTCTCTATCAGGAAGGAAGGGTCAAAGGTGATGAAAGAGACTCCAGACCCCCAAGGAGCAATGATGGCTCCAAGAAAACTGCTGAAATACTGACAGGAGGGGTGGGCATCACATGCCCCTCGCAATGAAAGAAGCAATGATAACACCTGTCATTTCCTCAAGATCCTTTCCCTCTACCTGCCAATATTAATTTCTCCTTGTCTCAATTGATCCTTTCAGTCATGACATCTTGTGTTAAAACCAGTTAGTTTTTCTCCTATACTTTTCCTCAGCTAAACAGTGGGGAACCAAGAAGATGTAGCTATCTATTCAATAAGAAGTTGTAGAGCCGAATCTCGCTAGCATACAGATGGTACAACAGCCCAAAACATCTTCCAGTCTACCCTAATAGCCCATGCACACTAAGCAGGAAGGGTAGCAGAAGAGAATCTGTGGGATTCAGAATATAAGAGCCCTGGGGGAGAAGTAGAATCACAACCCTCTGAGTCCTCTTTGAAAGAAAAGCAGAGTCATTTTAGGAAATTTGATATTAGCAACAGTATCAAATCTTGAAAACTGTCTCACATCAACAGCTATTCCATCACATCAGGCATTTGATTTGCTATTTATAGATGGACACTTTGCCATGAGACTGCTAGAAAGGGTCATGAAAACAACAAGGATAACTGAATCAAGTCAAACTTGGATCTATCCATCCCTAAACTACACAACCTGTCAAAATAAAAAATGAGTCTGATCAATAATATGCAAAATTAGGAAGAGAATCTCCTACCAAGAAAAGTGGGAAATTTCAGAATTTGTTTTTGCTGATTTTTGTTCTAGTTAGAAAAAGACTAATAACTACTAAAGTGAAGAGCTGTATAGAACAAGCTATCTCTCCTTCTTTTGTTGTTCTCCACTTTTCTTTTGTAGACCTTTTTCTTTGGTCTGGCCTTCTCCACCTCTTCTCTTTAGTGTTTTTCTTCTCCTGCCTCCTCAGTGTTCAGATCTTTCCTTTTCCCCTTGTCTTGTCTCCTGTATTTCAGACCTTCTGGGATGAAGCCAGAGTATATGACCTCTCCAAATGCAGATGATCAGTGTTTTGGAGGATGATCTGTTGACTGTGTGTGTTGATTTTTGCCTTCCAGGTGAGTTGACAGCCCTACATCCCCAGACTGTCCTCCTTTTAGTCTCTGAAAAATTAATACTTTCCTCTCTGTCTCATTTGCAGGTCAGAGCAGCATCTCTTCCCTCTATTGCTACATCTTGTCCATTTGATCTCTTTCTTTCCACTCCCCCTGTTCTCTTATCATCTTTCTTCCTTCCCTTGGTCTCTCTTGTGTCCTTCTGCCCATACCTGTACTTTGTTGAGAAGGCAGATCAACTCAATGTTTTCACAAACTGAAATTTACTGAAATCACTGGTAAATTTCACACTGCATCCAGGAGTGCACACAAAACCTAAAAGAACAAAGCTGCTAAACTCTCAGATTCTCTTTTCCACTCCATCCCTTGGTGGTGTGGGTATAAGCTGCAGGCTTAAAAGCAAAGTTCACCAAGAAGTGCAGTAAATATTACTTTGCACAGTATCAGAGCTTCAGGAGTTAAAAAAATCTGGATTAGCCTTCAGGGAAGCTCAGGTCAGGAAAAGCTGTAGATGAGCTGAATATCCTTTTGGTGATATACAAGGTTTACCACGAGTTTGACAGCTTTAGGGTCTTCACATGTAAAGCCCGATTGGCTCTGACTCTGTAGGTTTCCCAATAAGCACTTTGATATATCTACTAGAAAAGAATGGTTTACCAGGTCTGCAAGAAAGAATAGGATGCCCAATCTTTTATGTAAAGTTTTATTCAGTTTGTTACAGTTAAAGCTATACATACTCCATATCAGAGGCATTATGTAGCTGTCCACAAAGCAGGTACAAAGGTGTCTTGGCACTTCTGTGTATGATTCCTCAAACCTAGTATCAGGCTTGTCCCTTGAAGTTGATCTATGTTGAAGAGCAAATAAGTGTTTGGTCTTTGGGTTTTACGGGGCAGAGTTTGATCTTATCTTTGGTGGTTTTGTTGAAGGGACCATCAGCGTAGTCATCCTTTTATCTAGCTGTGTGAATGGCCTTGTTTCCAGACCTGCTTACACTGGCACAGCAAGAAGCCTGAAAAAATGTGCCTAAGATGTGCAAATGTAAACATCTGCATTCCAGGAGAACCTCACTATGCACTCTCCATAATCCATCAATGATCCACGCAATACAGCAGTTCTCTCCCTTCCTTACAGTCTCTCTTCCTCTTCAATTCTAATCTCAGCAGGCCATTATGCCTCAATTTCCACTCCACTCCCAGACCCTCAGTTCTCCTCTTCCCCACCACCTCCCACCCCGCTCCATGTTAACTCCTCTGCTAGGCTGTCTCATGTTCCTCTGTGTAAATGTTTGTGGTCCTGCCCTCCCTTGCACCCTTCTTCCTGCTGTTTATAGCCACATCATTCTTCTCTTCTGATGCCAGACTACTAATATCCTAAAATTAGAATAATATATTATAACTTTCATAGCTAATCATTTTTGCATCAATATTGATGTTTCATTCCACAGGATCTTTCAGAGGTATAGGGATAAAGAACAGTAGTGAATACACTATTCAGTAGCTTCAATGTACCAGTACAGGAATGCTAGGTGGTTCCCTGCACAGCATGTTGTCTGGCACTGCCAGCTCTCAGGCAGAAATGGGGATACATTCAAAGAAGTCAAGCATAATTCATGTATTAATTAGGATATCTTTTTAATGACAAGAAAAGAAATCTTTATATTTATCTACCTAAACTCTGGTTCAACAATTTGAAAATGATACATGTTACGTCCAGGGAATTTCAAGCTCCCTTGTTTGCACTGACCTGAGTCAGGAAGTGCTTCTTGTTCTATGAGATGGAAGAGGAGTGGAAGATTAAGTTTGTTCAACTAAACCAAGATTACTGTATCACTGACATTCTCTGAAGTACATTTTCCTGTGTGTGCATAACCTATCATAAAAAATACACATTTAAGAGGGGAGAAAAAAAGGTCTTACCATAAAGTAAGGGTTGTTTTTGCCTAAAAAGACCAGTCTGAGGCTAAGGATACTGCTCCAGGATTTGGGATACTGAGCAATTAATACATGCTACAGTGTCAAGCCTAATATTCTGCTCTTATAGCATTGACAATTGGGATTTTCAAAAGTGCTTAAGTGAGTTAGAAGCACAAGTCTTGTTGACTTTCAAATGGATGTTTTGTTATAAGAACAAAGTGTCCCTTCTTTCTGCTCGTAGCATATTTAAAGTAGGGTAGGATTCTCAAAAGTGTTTTTTTTTCTTCAATGGGATTCAGGCTTCAAACTCACTTAGGTGTTTTGAAAATCCCACCCTATGCTCTCAAGGATGCTCAAGGTGCAGAAAGAAGAAACATTTGATTCTAATCACAAAGTACCCATTTTACTAGAACACCATTTATGGTTCAATTACAGGCAAAACACAATAACCCTGTGTCTGTATACGTTTACTTAATCCCTACAGTTGCACTTCCTGTTTCCCATTTCGCTCATGATTTATAGTAGCAATAGTAATTTATCTTATCATTTGGATGGTACTATACCTCACCCATAGAGAATGCACTAATGGCAGCCTGTGGAGATTACCTAGTTTGGGTACAGCTAGTACCAAAATAGCTATATGACTATATGCTCACACCCTGTTTTTGCATAATTACACAACTGATGGTTTACCAAGCACTCTGCTATATTATTCTCCCTTCAGAGCTGTCTCTAAGCACGGTGCAGCTAATTGGCTGAATGCAATTAGTTATGTGATGAAGACATGAACGTTGTAAATGCAGTCTTACTGCAATGCATAATTTTGTTAATTCTGCCAAACAATTGTCTTTTGTGTGAAAGAAAACTAAGCACTGATAACTTTTTTTGTTCTGTTTTGTCCTTTTTTATATGTAAGTAAAACCCAAATGCCTGATGCAGCGGAATACCTCTTGTTAGCTATCAGCGTTCATGACAGAGTATTTTTGAACAATTATTTTATCAGTTTGTTGTTATAGTCATAAAGTGGACAAATTACATAAAGTTACATAGTACAGTATGTTACTGTTAACAACCATCTTGTTAAAAGTATGGTTCTGTTTTCTAATGTTGTACTTCTCTTAGGTATCCACTTAGAGAAAGTATTACTGTTGTTGCCAAGCTCAAGCATTAAAAAATCATGAGATTTGGCTTAAATAACTATACAAAATTCAACAAAACATCTTGGGTTCTTTTACTTTGCATTCCATTTTTTAACTTTTAGGGTTCACCTTTTCAAGCTTTTCTCTGCAGCCGTGAGGACTAGATACTTCCTCTTTTTTAAAACAAAAGCTGAAATTCACATAACTTCAGGAGCTCGGGCTTAAGGGCAAAAAAAAAATCATTACAAGACGCATGACAAAAGTTGAAAGAGTTGACAACACTCTATTAGTAAATATTAATGTAAACACTACCTAAGTTAACACATCTAGTACTCACTACTCCTAGAGGAGTTCTCCTTTACCACTTCCCCCATTCACGCCTCCACTCTAAAGAAAACAGGTCTCCTCCCCTTTCCAAATCCAAACAAGACCAAAACAGGTCTCCTCCCCTCTTCCATTTCTGAAGATTCCAAACTTTCCCTTACAGGGAGTTCCTCCTCCTATTTCTCCCTTCATGCACCTCATGAGAGCTGTGATGCTAAACCCCAATCCCCACTTTACACACCCATGCCTATTTCATGAAGGCCTTCCAAGGATAATGGAGTTTTGCTTTCAGTACAAACCCACCGCTTTAATAATTTAATTTTAGTACATATAAAACTAGATGAATACTGCACTGTCTAGACAGATTCTTCTGTAAGCAGAGACTTGCTGGATCAATTGTAATTTAAGGTCCTGATCCTACAAAGACTGATGCACTTAATTTGCAATCATTCCTACTGACTTCCCTGGAACTATTAACGTGGGTCAAGTTAGGTGTATGTGTGTTTCTGCAAGATCAGGCTGTAAATATGTTTACACATTTATATTTTTGCTCTCCTAATTGTGCAGCAAAATCTGCGGAAGTATTACACAATTTACTGTCCCCCCTCCAAAAGCGTGTTGACTAGTTACAAAGCCATCTTAACGAAATACTTGCTTATTGCCCTAAAAGCTGATACCAGAGGGCAGTGAACTCTATAGGAGCAGATCTGTTAGCCCAGGCATTGCTCAGATCCAGCTGCACCTGCAGGTAGCAATGAGCTAAAGGAGCAAGCGAAATCCAGGAGGGACAGGATCAGAACACAAGATCCATAAGGATAAGGAGCCAGGGCCTGTAGTAAAACAAAGCCCACCCAACTACATTCTTGAGCGACAGCAAACCCGGAAACCCCCCAATAAACCAACCCAGCCCCGCCCCTGACACGTGAGGTATTTCTAGACCCAATACACCATCATCATCCATGCAGTTACTGTATTGAACTCCTGGTGCCCTAGCGGGGGGGGCCAACACGTACCGTCTGCTCCCTCTGCTGCTCTCTGACTGAGGTGCATTTGCCAGCGCAAGGCCTAGCTCCCAGCTAGGGCCTCCTTCCCCGCCTACTAGCCCCTGCCCCAGGCCATTGCCCTGCGTGACTAGCCCAGGCTGCTCCCCGGACGGGAGCGAGCCCATGGTGGCCGCTGCCTTAATCACCCCGCACCCTTGGCCAGGCCTCAGGACTGCAGCAGGGCTGGGCTCGGCTGGGCTCGGCTCAGGCCAGGAGGGCGAGATGGGGAGGGGAGGGGAGGGGAGGGGCGGCTGAGTGCGCGTTTCTCCGCATGCCGCGCCGGGCCGCGGCCCCAGTGGGCGGGCAGGCGGCGCGCCCGAGGCGGCGGGGCTCGGCTCACGTGACGGAGTCCTCCCAAGATGGCCGCCGCTCCGAACCGGGCTGCGCCGAGGCGGCGGCGGCGGCAGGGCTGAGCTAGGGGGCACCAAACGGCCGCTCAGGAGGGCGGCCGGGAGCCGGGGGCGCCCGCCGCGCAGCGGGGCGGGGGAGTCTTTCCGGGCGACTGCGGGCACCATGCAGCGGGGCAAGAGCCGGGAGAGTCCGCAGCGGGGCAATAATGTTAGCAGAGGTAAGAGCCCACCGAGGCCGGGGGAGCGGCGGAGGGAGCCACCCCTCCATCCCCCGCTGTGTGGGTCTCTGCGGCGCCTTGGCGCCTTCACACCCCCAGCCCAGCCCAGCCCAGGCAGCAGCCAGCGGCTCCCTTCCCCTGGCGCTGCGCTGCGCAGCCCGACCCTCGGGCTGGGCCCCCTCAGCCCGTCCCCATCGTTAATCCCCTCAGTAGCCGGTAACGGCGCTTCGTCGCTTCCCGTTGGGGAGGTTCTTGGAGGAGCCGCTGGGCCGGCCCCGCTTAGGGCTGCGGGGTTGGGTGGTTATGAAGTGCGGCCGCCCCTGCTCTGGGTTTTAGTCACTCAAGAGGCCGAGGTCCCTCCCTGCGTGCCTCAGGTTTCTCAGCCTAAGAGATCCAAGGGTCGCCCCCAACCCCACACGATTTTGCTTCAGCGTTACTAGGACCCCCTGTGATGCTCTTTGGTGCTCTGGCTGAGCAGAGGTTTTGCCCTGTTTACTTAAGGTGTTTATTAATTGGACAGTGAGGCTGATTGGTGTAAAGGGCTGAGAAGCAGGAATTCCTGGGTTCTAGCCTTGCTCCGCTGTTGCCTTGTTGGGGTATGGCTGTAGGCACTTCCTGTAACTTGCTTGCCTCAGTTTCCCCATGGCAGTGTGGGGAGTCCTGCCTTACTTACAAGTGTGTTGTGAAGCTTAAGGTAATGTTTTTATATCACATAAAGTCTGATGTAAATCCAAAGTATCTGATGCGTGGTCTACCCTAGAAAATTAGGTTGGCATAACTGTTGCTCACGGGTGTGAAAAATCCACACCACTGAGTGGCATAGTTAAGCCAACCTAAGTCCCCATGTGGACAGAGCTAGGTCAATGGAAGAATTCTTCCATAGTCTAGCTACTGCTTTGTAGGGAGGTGGATTATGTAAGCTGACGTGTAGGTAGTGTCTACACTGAAGTGGTACAGTGGAGTGGTGCTGCTATAACGTTTTAAGTGCAGACAAGCCCTGAGTGTCATAAGTGTGCTTGGTGCTGTATGAAACAGAGAAAAGATATGGTTACTGCACCAACAGGCTAGGTGTGCAATATCATGTCTGGTATAGTTTATTAAACACTTGAAGTGACATGGGTTTCATATGTTTGTAAGCTTTCTTTTTAAAGGATTATTCATTTTCTGAATGTCAAGAATGTGTTTGGTGTACAAACATTTGTAAGGCATGATCCCTCTCCATGGTTCCTCTTCATATTCTAGTCTGTCATTTAAGTTCATCTACCTGCAGGAAAGGGATGGAAGGCTAATTCCTCTAAACAATGTATAGTTAAATTTTGTCACTTGTTTTGTGTGGGGGAAAATGGCATTAAAGGAAAGTGACACTGCCTTTTGACACTTGAAGCATCTGATTTTTATTGGACATGAAGGCAAACAGGCATTTAAGCTTCTGATTTGCAGAAGGTTCAGTGCAGTATTTGTGGAAAATGTTCATATTAATATAACAGGGCAAGAACTTGCAGAATAAATAATAGAAGGAAAATAAAAATCCTAGTTTGAACATGAACTATATGGTGATATTTTGTTTGGAGTAAATGATCAGTAAGTGATGTGTATATGCAAAGCTTTATGTGCAGTATTTCAGCAGTAAAACCATATTATCTCAGATTGTGTTTATTTTAAATTAGCATAGATTTTAACATTTCTTATATCCAAGGAGCTTTATGTCTAAAAGGAATTACTGAGGAGTTCCTATAGTAGCACTGAGCTGCTTTGAGGTTGAAACTTGTTCTTTTGATTTTTATCAGATTTCTTAGTGATATTTCAAGGTACATCATTGGAATTCATGCTAATAGCTGCTTATATTTTCCAATTTGAGTTGTAAAGTGAAGAATGCTGCCCAAAACTAATAAAGATTACCAGTTTTTTCAAGTTTCAGGTTTAAATTTGATTTGCTGATTAAAAGCCTACTAGCAAAACAGAGTTATCCACAAATGCTATATACTAAAATGAATACTAAAAAGATACATACAGCTCCAGGTTTCCCCACTGGCTGCTTCATGTTGCTCAGAATCAGTTTCATAAAGAGGCCATTGCTGAAGACTTCTAACTGGAGAGGAAATCAGTAAGTAGTAGAAATGTTTTGTGTCCTTTTTATTTGCCAAAAGAAACTCCATAAAATTGTCAGGCAATATCAAAAACTGGAAACCTTAAGAGTAGCCCACCTTAAGTGAAGTTAGTATGTAAAATTAAGAAGTATAACCTTTGAACCAAACATATGACTTGATGTTAGGGTCAGAGGGAGATGTAAGTGCTATGTAGATGATTCATCTTAATTTTTTTTTTAGAAGCATTATTCCTCCTTCAGTCATCCATAGTTACATTTAATCAAAATAATAAAAACATTTTAATGCACAATTTGCATTCATATACTCATATTCTTAATTGTTTTTCTATTCTTATTATTAAGTATTATCAGCTTGTCATTGAGCACCCTCTTTTTCCCCTCTGTTCTCCCCCCCCGAACAGACCCATTTTAAATTATTGTTAGTATTGCTCCTTCATTACTTTAACATTTCCGGGATGCTGCTGCTATGTTCATGATGCTTTTATTAGATGCTCCTCTAAAAATATAATTCTTTAAGTGGTCCAAGTATAGTATATCTCTTCTTAAGCAGACACTAGATTCTGCTTTATAAAATTATTGCTTTGCAAAAACAAAAATGCATTTCAAGTGGATACCATTTAGATGGTCATGTACGACTTTTCTTTTGGAAAACAAATATTCTGTATGGTTTAGCCTAGTAATGACAAATATTGTCATACTTCTGTAAGGCATTTAACTTGGTACTGCATCTCATTTTGATTAAAAAACAAACCTAGAAAGATATAAAATTAACATGGCCACAATAAATGGATTAAAAGCTGGCTTACTGATAAGTCTCAAAATGTAATTGGAAATCATCATAGAATAGGTGTGTTTTTAGTAGGGTCCCACAGGGCTTGTTGTTGGCTCAATGCCATTTCACATTATTATTAATAATTTGGAAGAAAACAAAATCATTACTGATGAGGTTTGCAGATGACACAAAAATTGGGGGTGTGGTAAATAATGAAGAGGGCAGGTCACTGATACAGAGCAATCTGGATCACTTGGTAAACTGGGTTCCAAGCAAACATTGTTTTTTAATATGACTACGTGAAATACATACATCTAGGAACAAAGAATATAGGTCATGCTCACAGGATGGGGGACTCTATCCTAAGAAGCAATTGTGACAGACTGATAACTTCCTGCAATACCCTGAATTAACTTTATTGAATTATAAAAAATGCAGTTGTGTATGTGTTATTGTGCAATTGTATATATTTTCGTGGAGGGATAAAAAGGAGAACTGCAGGGGGAGATTAAGCAAATTCATTCATGTTGTAATATCTTCAGAGAAGAGCTCTCTTTACCCACCTCACACCTCCTGAGAGGTATGCATATACTAGTTCAAACTGGATTCTACAGGGACCAACAGACAAAGAAAGGGTTTTTGGATAAATAGCTTGGATTTAAACTGGTTCATGGCCTTATTCCTGATCCAGCAAACAGACAGGACCACTTATCCACACAGGACCACAGTGCTTAGGGTAAGATTGGAGGACTAGGTCTATTGAGGTTTATAAGAGTGAGTGCTTGTTTTGAACTAAAGCTGCGATGAAGTGTTAACCGCAAGGAATCCCATTGGATAGGAGAGTTGAAGGACTGCTCCTGCCATAGTCCGTGTTAGAGTTGATGTTAACTCTGATAAGCTTATTAGCATGTATGTAGATTCTTTTATTATTTTAAATATGTTTTCTCTGTAATGCTTAACTTAAGAATAAAATAGGCTTTCATAGGAAGTGCTCTGTTGGTATGTAGTGACTATAACTGCTAACATCTCTGAAGAAAAAGCAAGCATGCATCTGAGGGCAACCTGTCTCTGCTGGGAAATACATGGTGAAGGCAGGGAACTGGACAGACTGGAAATAGCCTGGTCACAAGAGAGAAGGATGCATGTCTCCATTCGAAAGATAACAGCTGGGGAGATGGAAGCCTGAGAGTGGGTGCCCTGGCTGGATCACTGAGGGGGTAATACAGGTGCAGTTGCCCTCAACTGTGTCAGCAGAGACTCTGAAAACGATTTGGTGGGGGTCATGGTGGATAATCAGTTGAACATGAGGCTCATGCAATCCATGGATGCATAAACGAGAATATTGAGTAGGAGTAGAGAGGTTATATTTGGCATTGGTTTGACTTCTGCTGGAATACTGTGATCAGTTCTGGTGTCCACAGTTCAAGAAGGATATTGATCAATTGGAGAGGGTTCAGAGAAGAGTCAAGAGAATGATTTTAAAGGATTAGAAAACGTGCATTATAGTGAAAGTGTCACGGCTCTCAATCTATTTATCTTGTCAAAGAGAGAGTTAAAGGGTGACTTGATTAGAGTGTTAAAATACCTTCATGGGGTATAAATATTTAATAATTGGCTCTTCAGTCTAGCAAAGAAAAGTTTAACACAATCCAATGGCTGGAAATTGAAGCTAGACAAATTGACTGGAAGTAAGGCATACATTTTTAACAGTGAGAGTAATTAACCATTGGAACAACTTATCATGGGTTGTGGTGGATTCTCCATCACTGGCAATTTTTAAATCAAGATTGGATGCTTTTTTAAAAGGTATGGTCTAGGAATTATTTTGGGGGAGTTCTATGGCCTGTGCTATATAGGAGGTGAGACAAGATTATCACAAAGATCCTTCCTGGCCTTGGAATCTATGAATCTAAATCAGTGGTTCTCACACTGGGGGTTGCAACATGGTTATGTGAGGGTCATGAGTTGTGAGCCCTGGCCCTGGCCAGGTGCGGGGCTGTGAGCCTCCCTGCTTCCTCCTGGCAAAGGAATGTTGGGGGGAGTGGACAAGTAGTGATACACAGATGCTGCACACTCCCTCTTTCCCCCAAACGTTCCTTTGTGCCCTCCTACGGGTTTGGGCCGGGAGGAGTGAGAAGCAGTGCCAGGGCTCCTTGCATCCAGGTCACTTTCTCCATCTGGGCAGTGCTATGAGGTGAGCATCAGGAACTGCTGCTCTCTGCCCTACCCTTATGCAGCCCAAATGGGGAAGTGACCTGGATGCAGGGAGCCCTGACATTGCTCCTCCCTTTCCCCCTCATAGCCTCCTAAGGGTGTGTGGAAGAGCAGCATTCAAGATGGGAGCAAGCAGCAATACCAGCTGCTCTGTGCATGCAGGTCTGCTTCCCCAGGTGGGCGCAGGAGGGGGTTGCAGGGGTTAGGGGTGAAGAGAGCACAGTGCAGGAGTGAGGGGTGACGGGGGAGTGGGGAGCCTGCAGGGGTTGAGGAGAAGGGGGAGTGGGGAGCCCACGGCGGCCAGGAGCAGGCACCAGGGGGTCAGGGTGTTGCACTCAGAGGCTTTCTGTGTGAAAGGGTTCACCAATATAAACTGAGAACCACTGATCTAAATGAAGTAGACTAAAATGTGGTAGCTCATTTTTTTCTTTCTATTAAATCTGTGTGCAAATATCTTAAAATGTAGTTAATGTTTGCAAAGCACTGTTTAATTTGTAGGTGCTGTAATGAGAGCATCAGTGACTACAGTGGCTCCAAATCCAGCAAAGACCTATACATGTTTAAATTTCTGTACAGTGAGTTAGGCCCATTGTCTGAATTGGGACTTCTTACATTGAATAAAGTTAAGCATGTGCATAGGTCTTGACAGTTTGAGGACCCAATTCAACAGTGGTTTCCATTCCAGCCTCCTTTATAGTTTCTTATAACTTTCTGAAACTCTTCATTATTTCAGGTTGAAATTTTCCAGGCTTGGGCTCTGCCAGAAAGGGATCCTTTATTTAAAGTTTGTGCAAAAACAGATGAGCTGTTTATTGAGTTGTGAAAAGTGTGTGTGTAAATGGGGTTTCACATTACAAATTCCTGCTAAATAATTTTTGAACAGCTCTTCAGTTGAAACACCTGGGCATAGAAAATTGAAACTTGGCTGGAAATAATGCTTTTTGGGAAGTGATTTTGAATGTTTTGGTGAAGATTAGGTTTGATTTGACTGAATTATGACCCTATGAAAATTGCATGTTTCCTTGTGTCATTTACATTCTGCATAATGTTTCTTGCTGAGCTTCTGAAGCGTGCAAATATGGAAATCTATGCTGCATACATATATGGCTGACTAAGCATTTGTCTGTGCTGCAGTGTAAGCTCAGGGTTTGAACTCAGGCTCAAGCCTAATCCTCTTTCCAGCTGTACAAAATTGCATTAACCCAGGGCTCAGACCCGGGGTCCCAGAACCCTGGGGGCAGGGGGTCCAAGCCTGACTCATGCTGGGACCCAGGGTTCAAGCCCTATTGCTTTGCAGTGTAAATATAGCCCCATGGACTCATGCTCTGGGGGTCTGCCAAAAATATCCCACAATCACAAGGGCTGACTTTCTTTGTTCTCTGGACAGTCAGTTTTAGGGGATAGTTGAGTTTGCCCACACTGTGCCATGAACAAAGGACTATAGTAGCCAAATTTTGGGAGGGCCCTAGGGAGTCGGGATATGGTGGCTGGACTTGAGTCCACGTAATGCAGTGTAGGTGCTAGAATCCCAGGTAGGGACACAGGGTTCAATGATTCTTAACTTGGGGTTGCAAATGAATGTAGATGCACAAGCCCTAGGTCAACAAACCCAGGGTCTGCTAACTCTCATTCTACTAACTCTGAGCTTGCATTGCAGTGTAGATGAATTCTTAGGGTTCATCTACACAGGAAGTTAATCCAAATAACTAAGACAGTGTCTACACTATGGGCCAATAGTGGTTTTGTTACAGCGCCCTAGTTATACTGGCATATCCCCATAGTGTAGATGCAGCTACAGCGACAGAATGGGCTTTTCCATCACCGTAGAACACCACTTCCCTTGACAATGGTAGCTAGGTCAACGGAAGCATTCATCTGTCAACCTACTTGTGTCTACACCGGGGTTAAGTCAGCATTATCGTGTTCAGAGGTGTGGATTTTTTGTGCACCCAAGCATAACAGCTATGTCAATGAAAATTTCAAGTGTAGACCAGGCCTAAAGGTGTGACTTTAAAGTGTATTAGTTAAAGCACATTAAACTCCCGAGTAAATTATCTCATTCAGAACTAAAGTGGCCTTAGTTTACTAAGTGAATTAAGCTGAAGCGAAATCCTTAATTATTTAGGTAAAAGTGTACTGGAGGTGCAACGGGGTCTGGTAGAATTGCTGCTCTGAAGCATCTTGAGAGTATCAAAGCAGGACAATGTACAAAGCACCATTCCCAGTTGTGCATCTTGAAAATAGAAGGGGATTTTTGTGGATCTCCTAAGTAAGTTAGTGTTCCCATGTCAATGAGCCAAAACTTCCAGAATATTGTTTAAAGCTAACTTTGCAAAATCCTAGGGAGTGACTCCCTTTTTATGTGAATTTGCCTTTTAAAAATAAACAATAAACCTAATAAGTCCCATATAACCCTATATTAAGTAAATGTTAAGGTTGCAAAATTAAGTATTCAGATCAAGAAATGTCAAAGATAGGATACCACAGTAGTTTTAAATGACAGGATAACTTATCAAGTCTTAAATATGATAAAAAGGGCTGTCTTTTATGGAGGAAAAACAGTAAAAAGTCTTAGGGTCATTTATAGTTGGCTCCTATGTAATGGAGCAAAGTATTTTGACACTGGTATTTTGGTGGCTTTATATTTTTATTGTGAAATAATTTATATTGAACTGAAAATAATTATTGTAGGATTTTTCCCCATAAATTTGTGTATGTGCTATTTTTGCAATGTCAAACAACCAGCCTTCTTTGCTATTAACTTACTTTGAAATAATCACATTTATGAACACGTTGCCGTTTACCACTTCACTACTATAATACTAGCTTGATTCAGAAATATTCAGGAGTAAGTTAATTGCTTTGCATATACAGACTTGTTTGATTTCTTTTGTCTGTTCCTTGATTTGCAGCTATGAAAGGTTGACAATCAGGTTTTCCAAAGATGGTTTAGAAGTTTAACATCATGACTGAGTTATAAATTGCTGGTAGATGTAGGCCTGACTTGACATGAGTAATTGGACATGGGTGAAGCTTTATTTTTTGGGAGACAATATAAGGGAGTGTAGAAGATCCTCCCCCGGTAGGGGGCAGCGCCGGCGGCTCTCCATTGGTGTCAGTCCTCGAGGGAGGCCACACCTCCCGGCACCTATGCCTCTTGGGAGTCCAAATTAAAGGGGCCGCCTCTGGCGCTTAGTAGGACGAGCTGGGGGTTCAGACTGCTCCAAGGGGAATAGTCTCTTGCCCTGTGGGCGGGCAAAGAGTCTAGGGCCAGGCCTTCAGCCAGGGACGGGCCAACAGTGGGAAAAGCAGTCTCTAGCCCCAGAGGGTGAGGAAACAGTCTATCGCCTAGCCCTTCGGAAGGGCAGGCTGCCCAGCACACTCTCGAGCCCTGGGCAGGGCGAGCAGCAGTCTATGGCCTGGCCCTTCTGTAGGGCAGGCAGGCAAGCACAGGCTCGAGCCCTTGGCAGGGCGAGCAACAGTCTGTGGCCTGACCCTTTTGTAGGGCAGGCAGGCAAGCACCTGCCTGGCAGGGCGAGTCATCAGACTAACACCTAGCCCTTCTAGAGGGCGAGGAAATGGTCCAGGGCCCTGGCCCTCGGGCAGGGCAGGGCAGAAGGGCAGCAGTCTCTAGCCCTTAGCAAGGCGGGTAAGTAGTCTGTGCCCAGCCCCTTGGCAGGGCATGGCTGGCAGTAAGGGACAGGCTCTGACCCTCAATGGACATTCACCCCAGGTCAGCGTAGGAAAGGGGGAGGGGGACGCAGGCCCACCTATCTCCACCGCGTCCCAGCCCAGGGCCCTGTCAGTGACAGGGTGTCCCGTCACTGGGTCAGTGGGGCTCTGGCCGAAACACGCTGACTCACAGCCTGTGCAAGCTCACCCGGACCGTAGTTGGCTTCCCTCTCCCTAGAGTACCTGGGGCCAGTCGTCTCCCTCTGTGTCGCTGGGGTAGATGGTGAGCGGGAGTCCCATGAGTTCCCTCACCGTCGACTGGCAGCAGGTCTGGAAACTGTTCAGGGTCCTCTGCGGAGAGCAGCTCCTCTAGGTCCCAGGGTCTGCGTGTCCCTTCTGGCTCTCCAAGGGTCGCAGCAGCAGGAACAGCAACACCAGTGCCTCCAGCACCTGGCTGCACTGTTCCCTAGCCCGAGCAGCACAGCTGTGGGAGAAAAGATGGGCCCAGGTAGGGCCCTGATGCTGCTCCGCCTGACTAAGCTGGGACCAGAGGACAACCCGGAGGCCTTCCTAGTCACCTTTGAGCGGGTTGCATCGGCTGCCAGCTGGGCCCTGGTCTCCCGGCTACAGGGAGGTAAATGGATCAAGAGGCCAGAAACAGAATGTTTTTATTAGCTAAGATAAGGGGGGAATACTGCACAAAAGTGTTTTTTGTGTCATTTTTAAATTTTACCAATCTGCACTTACCTAAAAAATTGTGCTCACTAAAGTTTAGTAAAATACAGTTAAAAACTTTTTAAAAATTTCAAAAAATTAGGGCTGTCAATTAATTTTGTTTTCAGTTAAGTGCAGGTGTTAACTGCTATTAACGGGTTAATCATATACCTTTGGGTTAGAAGGGAGGCATGGGGAGGGGGGGAGGGCTGAATTTC
This sequence comes from Emydura macquarii macquarii, assembly GCF_026122565.2. Lineage (NCBI taxonomy): Eukaryota > Metazoa > Chordata > Testudines > Chelidae > Emydura > Emydura macquarii. Next base: position 22,681,927 of record NW_027132559.1, read on the forward strand.
CAGCTCGGAGGGAGGGGGGGGCCTGAATTCCCAGCCTGGAGCTCGGCAGGGGGGAGGGGTGTGTGATTTCCCCAGCCAGGAGCTCTTGGCGGGGGGCCTGAATCCCCAGCCTGGAGCTCAGACAGGGTGGGGAGAGGGGTCGCTGAATCCCTGTTCCGGAGCTCAGCGGGGGGAGTGGAAGGCTGAAGTCCTGAGCCTGGAGCTCCATGAGGGAGCTGAAGCCCCATGCCCCGAGCAGGGCTGAAGCTCCAAGCCTATATTTGAAGATATAGAAAACACCCAAAAACATTTAAATAAATAATATTCTGTTATTGTTTAATAACACGATTAAAATTGCAATTAATCATGGTTATTTTTTTTAATCACTCGACACCCCTATTAAAATGCATAGGACTGCTAGGGTGGGAGTAGCTAAACTGCAAGAAACTTCATAGGACTGGCACAAAAAGTAAACTGTTTAAAATTAGCATATCATTTAAAAACCAAACTGACAGAGAAATACTGTGGGAACGTAACCAAGCAGTTCAACAGAAGATAGCAGCAAAAATAGTGCATCCATTGAATGAGAAAAACCAAGGACATATTAATAAAGTTTTAACTGTATATAATATATTTAATAGTGTAAGTAATTGCTTTTTTAAAAAGTAAGACATTAAGTCAATATGTTCTAATAATAGTATAGTAGTTTGAGGGAGATACATGCTATGCAAAGTAAATGTGACCTCAAGTTATATGAAGCAAGAAAACTTGTCTTTTATCACCACAAAAAAGTTACAATTTTGGTATAAGAGAGGTAATGTAATGCCAATTGGTGCGGGGTAAGAAAATCAGCAAGTGCCCAATACCATTAAATTAAATGTGGAACCACTGTATCCCATACGAAGTGGAAGAATTTTGATTTCTCTCTTCAAATCCTGTTGCAAGATAATGCAAGGCCTGGAAAGCCCCAGACTTGTGCTACTGTTTGCACCTAGGGGACACTTACATGTGAAGGTCTAATGTCTTACAAACAGAGATGCTGGCAAGTGGGTTCACACTGGAGAAACAGTGTCCAAATTGCACAATACAATTGAGACACTAGGATCTTTGTAAAATAAAAATTGCCTATGCTAGTGATAAATATTGTGTGGTGTCTGAAGAGGGCCACTTCTGGTATGGATTTGGGGAATGTTATTTTAATTGACATAGGTTTTCTTTCACACCTAAATTTCCTGTGTTAATAAATGGAAAGTTTTTTATATTTTGTAGCAGTTTTTTTATAATGTAATAAAAGCAAAGTTAAAATTATAGAAGGATGCTTTAAAGGCAGTTGTAAGCTTATAATGTGGAATTATTCCCTGGTGGGCTATACCATAGGAAGTAAGGTTGCACCCCCTGTGTGACGCTGTCTGTGTTAGAGGTGACCATAATATTATTTAATACCAATATGACAAAATTGCAGTGAATCTTACAAAATATGCCATGTCAGATACCATTGGAAAGGTTATAATTTGCTAAGTATGATAATGTTTATGTGTATCTATCGTCTTTGTACTTTAAGTTATGGATGTGTGATATATATGGATATCTGTACCCAAAAACTTGTGCTGTGCTACTGGGTTACACCATCTAGGCAGATTAGTGTCTGCATTGATGATTCATCGAGGGTCATCACCTATACAAAGAGCCAAGGGAGAGAAGCCAGGGCTGCACCTATGAGTCATCAAAATATGTAGGGACATGCCTGCTGGGGGGGCGGTGGCAGGACGGGACTGCAAGTGCTTTTTCCTGCCCATGTGCAGTGAACTTGTGGCTTGTATCAAACACATGACAGAAATTATAAGACTACTGCACCATTTCCATCTTTCTTGTCTTTATTCCTACCTCTGGATCAACTACTCTACATCTGAAGCTGTGAAACAAAGGACTGAGACCCACCCAGGTACTGGATATACACCAGAGGAACTATACAAGCCTGCAAACTCCACCATTTTGCCGAGAATCTGATACATACAAATGACTTCAAAGTCCATATATATCTGATTTCTTTGACCATTTAACATCTCTTCTTGTTCATTTCTTTCCTTTTATAATAAACCTTTAGTTTTAGTTACTAAAGGATTGACTGGCAGTGTGCTTTTGGGGAAAATCCAAACTTAAATTGATCTGGTATCGTGTCTGACCCATTGGGGATCAGGAGAACGTTTTGGTAAAGGGAATAGAGTTTTAATAACTCATCTCTTTACTGGACCTCGCTGATCAGGAGCCAGAGACTGAAAGTGGCAGTGTATTTGTTGTTGTCGCTTCTTAATAACCAGTGTGGGAAGTCAGAAGCACTGTTTGTGATTAGTTGGTGAATCTAACTGCAGTGTTAGCCACTAGTTTGGGAAGAATCTGCTGTCCTTTTGCAGCCTGCCCTGACCTTGGCATTTTCAGGTGGGCCTAGTGTTAGTGGTGGTTCAAATAATTACAACTACTGTGATCTTGGGAATGTGTTGTTGGGCAATAAACTTGAAAAACAAAGCACAGAAACACAAATGTAATGCAAATAAACCTATGCTAACATAGAAAAGAAAAACAAAAGCAGTGGAATGTAGGCTTAGCTTGACATGAGTAATTGGAAGTGGGTGAGGCCTCATTTCTTGGGAGACTGAATTAGGGAGGTGAATGGATCAGCATATTGGAAATAGAACGTTTGTACTAGCAAAGATAAGGAGGAACATCCAGGGAATCATTTACGATGGACAAGTTAACAATGGATAAGATGAGTCAGGAATGTAAAGATGAGGTAAAGAATAAGTTGTGCATGGACAGAGCATGCTGTATAGGGATTGGTCCCTACAAAGTAACTAAGCCAATCCCAAAGTAAATACAATATAATATGTAAATGTATATAAAAGAAGAGGTTTGCTGTGTGTAACTTTGGATGTGTGGTATGCTCTTTACCCGCACCTTAGCTGCATCTGATCAACTCAGCATAACTTTGCTGTATTCCAAATAAAGGAACCTAAGTGATGAGTTTGGAGTTGAATTGAGTTCTTGAGGAATAAGTGGAAGAGATTTTGGGGGAACTCCAACAATAAAGAGATCTTAGAGTATATTTCTTAGGCAGTTTTAAGAAAGGTAAAGTTTCAAGTGTCTGACATAGTTTACATCCCTGCTACACAATATATTTAAAATGTTTTCAACTTTATTAAAGGGCAGTGTTTGAAATCTCCAAAAGAATAGCCTTGAATATATAATGGAGCTTAAAATCATTTAGTTGCAGTGTAGCCAGTTGTAGTTCCTTGGTACTTGGCCTTATTGCACAACACATGAACTAAGTGCATACAAAATAGCTTATCATAAGTCATACAGTAAACATAGAATTTTGATGTGTGTTCAGGTTCTGCGATGACTGGTATGGTAGAGCAACCTATATGTATAGCCTGTGATACCCATGAAGTAAAAGCAGATATAAAGATTGTGAGAAGTGGGCTAAAATGGTGGTTAGTCAGACAGGGAGCAAATTGATAAAACTGTCTGAACATGATTCCAGCTGGTCTGTAGCACTGAACTGGCTCCTAACAGAGACCTTATGTCTGTGATCCTAATGTTTGCCCCTCTTTTCACCTCCCCACACAAAGATGACATAGCATGCTGTTTTAGCAGAGACCATGAGGAGAGTTGCTAGTATCAGCTCTCAGACATCTTCAGCTTTAGACACAAGGTGCTGGTAGTAATTCTGTTGCTGGTAGCACTCAAAGCATTGGCTATTTAAAGTGCTTCTAACATTTCAGACTGTTACTTGGGTAGAGATGGCAATGTTGATATGGTAGAAAGATCAGAAAATAGTAGAGGACAAAGATAGAAAATAGTAGAGGTAGAATCTCAAATAAAATGTATCCAACCAGAAGCAGTGCTATTTGTAAATCACAGGCTGGAAGCACTGTCTCCAGAAACATAATTTCAGGTGTTGTGGCATAGAAGGGGTCATGAGGTAGGGTTGATCACCTGACCACTGATAGTGGTAGAGCAATAGGTGTCCGAATCTTTGACATTTTTGATCCCTGTCTTCAATGGTTGGATGCTGTCCCACTTTGAAAACATTTTGAAATTTACTTTGTTAGGGCTAGTATGGGTGTTCTTGTGATGCTGTCTAAATTAAGGGGCTCTTTTAGAATAGTATTTAATATCAGTATTGCAAAATTACAATAGTTCATACGGCATATGCCATGTCAGGTATCACTGAAGAGGTTATAATTTGCTAAATATGATGATATTGTTTGTGTATGTATCATCTTGGTACTGTAAATTATAATTATGTCTGGCATATCTGTACTTCAGCTTGTGCTGTGTTTCTGGGCGACAGCCTGGACAGGATGACAGTAGCACTAAGCCTGCTTAATGGCCCATTAAGGGAACTCTCAGGTTTGAGCCAGGGAGAGAAGCCAGGGCTACACCTTATGAGTCACCAGGACATGTAAGAACATGTCCTAAGGACAGGGGATTCTGAGACTTTTCCATGCTATGTGGCTGTGTTTGGCACAAGCCATATGGCAAAGGGACATAAAAGGCAGCTGTACCACATCCATATTGTCCCCTTTCCTGCTTCCTACTTCTGGATCAACTCATCTATAACTGAAGCTGTGAAACAAAGGCCTGAGAGCCATCCAGGTACTGGATATACACCAGAGCAGTGGTTCCCAGCCTGTGGCTCACGGGGGCTTTCTAAGTGGCCCACAGCTCCCCTCTAGCTGGCTGCAGAAGGGAACCCCTGCCTTAGGACCCAGGCAGAGCGCATTTCTGCAAGGCTAAAAGTCTGGTGAAGGCTCCTTGCTGCAGCCAATGGGATTAAAGATCAGTGCTCCCCTCCCCCTGGCTGTAGCAGGGAGCATGGCAAAGTGCTCTGCCTGGGTCTCTAGGTCCTGAGGTCCCTGCTGGAGCCAGAGGGAGGGGAACAGTGATCTTCTGTCCCGCGGGTTGCAGAAGGGAGCCACTGTCTAGAGACCCAGGTGGAGTGCACAGAGCTACAGGACCCATGCAGTTTCCTTGCTGCAGCGAGGGGGAGGGGATATCAGTGAGAAGGCAGCCTCCTCCCTGAACTCCTTCCCTCTGGCTGCATGGAGGTGAGGGCCTGCTGGTGGAGACTGGTGGCCTTTCGGGGTTGTAAAAATTTTATCGGTTCGCAACCACTGCACCAGAGGAACTGTATAAGCCTGCAAACTCCACAATTCCACTAAGAATCTGATATATGTATATAGACTTGGAAGTCATTTGTTTTTATCTGATTGCTTTAATCATTTAACATCTCTCTTATTTGTTTCTTTCCTTTTATAATAAACCTTTAGTTGCTAAAGGATTGGCTGGCAGCATGGTATTTTGGGTAAGATCCAGATACATAATGATTTGGTAATGTGGCTGAACCTTTGTGGATCAGGATAACCTTTTTGGTAAAGGGAATAGAGTTTTAATAACTTATCTCTTTACTGGACCTAGTTGCTGATTGGGGGCCAGAGACAGAAATGCAGTGAAGGGGGCTGTATATTTCTTGTTGTAGTTTCTTGATAACCAGTGTGGGAAATGAGAAGCATTGTTTGTGACTAGTTGGTGAATCTAACTGCAGTGTTAGCCACCAGTTTGGGAGAATCTGTTCTCTTTTTGTAGCCTGCCCTGACCGTGGCATTTTCAGGTGGGCTACCCTAGGTGCGGACGGGTGACAGTTCTCACATAGTTAAATTTAATCATATAAAACACCCTTGAGAATTTTTTTTTAAATGATCACGGTTTCAGTGGCATAACCGTGATTATTATGGATAAGATTCAATACTTGCAAATACACACCAAAACCAAGCATTGTGAAATAGCATACATAGATGGCTAGGCATGTTGGGCTGAGTGCTTTTTTTTTGGTAACTAAATATTTGTTCTTAGGATAACTTTCAAAGTTTTTATGTACCATGCCTATGAGTGTTGAAGGATATCTATGAATCAGTTGCCTTGTCTTTATTCAGGTTATGTGTAGCTATTGCCTGTAAATTCCCAAGTATGTTGGCACATGGCAATACCATGTCCTGTACAATTTGTGTTAAACAGCTGCATGTTTTTTTTATTGTGGCTAAATGTGACCTCGATAATACAATTCAGATAAGCTGACCAAATATAGGTCTGAAAGTTGCTGTTTTTTGCACCATCATCATGGTATTTAGGTATTATGCACACATGAAATAAAGAATCCCTTCTTCAAAGAACTGCAAATTGTTCTATTCAAATGGAGCTTTAATGGGGTTTTACACAAGTATAGCAATCTGTCCGCAGACATGTTATAGGATCAGGCCACAGTGATTAGGTTAGTAGTTCCTCATATTGGAAACTATAGAATTGACTGACTATACCATCACCATCAATTTTGTCACACTTTACAAAGGAAGTGTGTGAGATGGATTGAGAAGTGGGTTCGAACAGTTTGATATGGAGAACTGTTGGGAATCATCAGGAGTTTCTTCATCTTGCCAAATGTGTATAGGTAAACATGAGGTTTGTCAGGTGATCCCCAACAATTCTTGTACAATCTCCAATTTTTGTATTTCAGGAAACATGCATAACTGCTGTTGGGACAGTGCTTTTTACATTTGTTCAGTAGCTTGCTAGGGTGAGTTGATTCATAGTTAATGGTATTTTTGTGAAAGTGATGGATAATAACCCTGTTAAATGTCCTTTCCGCCAGTGTCAACTGTGTCATTAGATTCTTAAAATACTTCCTTATTTTACTTCCATATGTTGACAATTAACTGTAGACTTTTTGTATCAGTAGGTCAGGAAGCTATATTCCAAATTTTTGCTTTCTAAGAACGTTTCTGAGCTTGTTACTATTTAATGAGTATTAGGCAATGCTGCAGACACATCTGGCTTTTTCATTTTTTCATGATTATGGGAGTAAAAATACTTTACTGGAGTATGTTTTAGGATGAGCTCTGATTATAATATATTTGTGGTCACAATCATGCCAGTTAGCTTTTCAGTTCCTTCAATTTCAGGCTTTGCAGCATATCTCTCTAGTTTTAAGGAATGAGCTGTAATAAAGACATTTGCTGGTACCGTAAGGCCATTCCAAGTTAGTAAGGCCATTGTTTATGCTGTAAAGGAGTGAGCTTCAGAAGGAAGTTTGAAGTTGCTACCCATCCTGTAGGATACTCTGCATTTCCATGTTTCCTGTTGACTCTCTCAGACAGGGATCAACTGCAGAAAATGTTCAGATTTTCATTATCAGACTTGTTGCAGATGACCCACTAACTATGATATAGTGACTCAGACTTCTCGGTTGAAGTTATTAAAAATCTTTAGAAATGTAGGGTTGGAAAAGGGGAGGTCTTTGAATCCAGCCTCTGTGCTGAGACAGAACCAAGTAAACGTAAAACATCCATAATCGGAGTTTGTCCAACTTATTAAAAGCCTCCAATGCTGGGGATTCCACAGCCCCCCTTGGAAGTCTATTCCAGAGCTTAACTACCCTTATGGTTAGAAAGTTTTCCTAATATCTAACCTAATGCAGATTAAGCCCATTACTTCAGTGGTCCTGGAGAACAATTGTTCACCATCTCTGTATAGCAGCTGTTGACACAGTTATTGATTGGAATGGGGTTCTTTTGCACATATTTCAAATCAGTAGTTAAATACAATGAAAAATAACAAACACTTATGTTTCATAACAGAGATCTCACAAAACTGGGTGACTGGGCAATGAAATGGCAGATGAAATTCAATGTTGATAAATACAAAGTAATGCACATTAGAAAACATAATCCTAATTGTACATATAAAATGATGGGGTCTAAATTAGCTGTTGCCACTCAAGAAAGAGATCTTGGAGCCATTGTGGATAGTTCTCTGAAAACTCCACTCAATGTGCAGCGGTAGTCAAAAAAGCTAACAGAATGTTGGGTATCATTAGGAAAGAGATAGATAATAAGACAAAATATCATTTTGCCTCTTTATAAATCCATGGTATGCTCACATCTTGAATATTGTGTACAGATCTGGTCAGCCCATCTGAAAAAAAGATAGATTGGAATAGTAAAAGGTACAGAAAAGGGCAAGTGAAATGATTAGGGGTATGGAAAAACTTCCATATGAGAAGTTAAGAAGAATGGGACATTTCATCTTGGAAAAGAGATGAGTAAGCGGGGATATGACAGGTCTATAAAATCATGACTGGTGTGGAGAAAGTAAATAAGGAAGTGTTATTTACTCCTCATAACACAAAAATTGAGTCACCAAATTAAATTAATAGGTAGCGTTTTAAAACAAACAAAAGGAAATATTTCTTCACACAACACAGTCAGCCTGTGAAACTTCTTTACCGAGGATGTTATGAAGGCCAAGACTAACAGGGTTAAAAAAAAAAAAAAAAAACTAGGTAAATTCATGGAGGATAGGTTCATCAATGACTAGTAGGATAGGCAGGGATTGCTGTTTGCCAGAGGCTGGGAATGGCCGACAGGATGGATCACTTGATGATTACCTGTTCAGTACATTCCCTCTGAAGCATCTGTCATTGGCCACTGTTGGAAGACAGGATATTGGGCTAGATGGACCATTGGTCTGACCCAGTATGGCCATTCTTATGTTGGTTGTCATGCTAATCCGGATTTGAAATTTTGGCACACCAACTCATCATTGGTATGTTAAAATCAGGTAAGGTGGTATCTGCTGTGAGAATAAATGCAGTCTTTATTATTGTGGAAGTGACTGCTGCCACAACAGCACTGTTGGGAACTGCATGATCCAAATGCAGGCAGGATGAAATCTAACAGCAGAAACCTCTCTCCTCAGGTTTTGTTTTTGCTGGGTTTTTTGTTGTTGTTGTTTTGGTTAGAAAGAGCATGATAACTGTTTTCTCTTTCCCTCCTTCTCCGTCTTCCAAGGCTCTGCATACCTGCCATTCTTCCTCCAGCTGGGGTTTCCCTAAATAGCATAGTAATACTGCTGCTTCAGTTCCCCAGAGAGAATGGATAATTAGTGATGCAAGATTTCCCATTTCTCACTAGGGCCTGAATGAATTGACTCTGCAGTGCTGACCCACAGAATAGGGATTGAATTAGTTCCATACAAATGGTTGCTTCCATTTTGCTGATGGTGTAGCTTTTCTTCTTGTGCATCTCTCACTGCTCCCCTGATGTTTTTCTTTTCTCTTATTTTTGGTCTTTCCCTTACCCATGGACATGGCAGGAGAAGTTCCGGAGTGAAATCTTTCACTTTGTTTAGTCAGTTTCCTTCAGCACAGCAGGATGAGCTGAGTGAAGTATCTCTTTAAGTGACCCACCAATTGCAGGAAATTTCCTGTTTGACTCTGCCACTCCTTTAGGTGTCTATACCTATAGAGTTTTGAGTGAAACTAACTAGAAACACTGCTGGACAAGCACTATAGTTGAGATTTGCAAAGGTACGTGTAGATTTTCAAAGGTCATTGTAGAACGATGACCTCAGAGGGTTAAGGGGTTCATGCTACAATATAGACCTCGGAAGCCTATTATGGAGCTTAATTACACTTGTACTTAATTTTTTCCTAATATCTAACCTAAATTTCCCTTGCTGCAGATTAAGTGCATTGCTACTTGTCCTTTCAGTGGACATGGAGAACAATTGATCACCATCCTTTATAATAGTGTTGAACAAATATGAAGACTTATCAGGTCCACTCTCACTCTTCTTTTTGAAGACTTAACATGCCCAGTATTTTTAACCTTTCCTTATAGGTCAGATTTTCTAAACCTTTTATCATTTTTGTTACTCTTCTCTGAACTCTCTCCAGTTTGTCCACATCTTTTCTAAAGTGTGTTGCCTTGAATTGGACACACTACTCCAGCTGAGACCTCACCAGTGCTGAGTAGAGCGGGACAGTTACCTCCCGTGTTTTACATATGACACTCCTCTTAATACACCCCAGTTTGAAATTAGCTTTTTTTATCGGCGGCATCACACTGATTCATATTCAGTTTGAGATTCACTATAGCCCAGGTCCTTTTCAGCAGTACTACCACTTAGCTCATTATTCCCCATTTTGTAGCTGTGCATTTGATTTTTTCCTTCCTGAGTGAAGTATTTTGTACTTGTCTTTGTTGAATTTCATCTTGTTGAAGGCGAGTGCAAAGCACATCACTTAGGAAGGAAAAATAGAATACACAACTATGAGTGCTTTCTCTCCTCTGGGTTGTGAACGATTAGCACAAATAAGAAACTGGACTAGGTAATGGACTAAGAAGGTAAAGAGTGAAAAGGACAATAAACAAAGTGTTGTCATATGGACAAGGTAAACTTGGAAGAAATGGATATTTTTCTTTAATCTGTCAGCTCAAGGAATCTTGTCTAGTGTTTTTAGCAATAGATATAAAATCTCACTTCTAAATTTTTTTAAGTTAATGGCATCCCTTTAAATTCATGTCATAAGGTCATGGGTTTCTAACTTATGTTTGTTTCCGGGTGTCCTTTGTCTTTTGGTTTTGGGTACTTTGAATTTATATTTGACTTAAATAATACATATCATTTACCTTAGTTTTTTGTTGAATTTATTTTTAAGCCTTTCCATTCGTTGGTTTATTCCCCACTGTATAGTGCTGCAGTACTGTATAAACAGTGCAATATAAAGTTTTACTGTAAACTGTTGAATTTTCAATGAAGTTTTGGGGGAAAAAAGGCAGAATAAAAAATTTTGCAAACAAAAGCCCACACAATGAGATAGGATGCATAATACTAAAAGTGACCATACAGATGCTACATGGTACTTTGTTTTCCATAGTGTGATAATCTGGACAATTTGTGTTTGAATTTAAGAGGTTGAATACTTAATTATGTTTGACTTGGATTCTAAAAATTTCATTCTAGAAGCAAAACCTCTTGCCTGCTGTAAAAGGGTCTGATCTTGCAAACATTTATTACCAGCTACAGTGTTTACTAGTGTCAGTGTCATTGGGTGTGTCAAGATTTGCAGGCAAGGCAGTGCTCTTTTAAAAAAATTGATTTAGTCAGCATGACTTGAACCCATTAACACCTAGGTTACAACATGACCAAACAACACCATTGTAAAGGCGTTAACTATGTCTTCCCTAAGTGTTAAGGGTTGTTTAAAAGACATGCTGGCTAACTTGATTTTAGAAAGCACCTCTTTTCCTTGTCTAGCAATGGCATTGAAACACTTCACTTAGCAAGTAGACTGGACACTTGCTTGTTTACATAATAGAGTGCATAATTATTTGCACTGTTAAAACATGGCATTTAATATCCTATCATAGACTTATTATACTTTGAATATATTTTCATGAGTGAAAATATGGAATCTGCAGTTACCACAGCTAAGCACCAGATAAAATCAACTATGCAGGTGAATGAGATTAATGAACAACTCAATAATTCAGTTTTCATTTGATAACTATGTTGTAATTCTGGTAATTGCTTCTTATAGTAACAAGCAAACTGGATACTAAAGAAATAAAACAGGATTTTCAAATAATTGTAGTATAAAGTTAACCAGTAATTAAAATAAAGACCATTGCTAAAGAAATAGATGTAATTCATGAATAAATCTTTTTGCAGCTTACCACCTTAAAAACTAAACACATTATAGTAGCAGCATATGCGTGGTGGGCTCTGTTGACATCCACAATAGTGTTTCCTGCCCATAAGAAACTGTAGATCTGTCTTTACATTTTGATTATTTGTCAATCTAATATTTAAAAGAAAAGCCTCTTGTAAACAGTTAATTTAAGAGAATTGTATGTTAAAAGAATATTAATCACAAACCAATACATGAATTAAGGAGAGAGAATGAAATGTCTTAAATTTTAATGGGTTTTAATGTTCTCAAATTTATTATGTAAAATTTATTTAAATAAATAACCTGTTAGATTTAATTCAGTGAAGTATTCTGGAGCATTGTATCTTCATGTATGATTAAAAAAAAAAAAAAAAGACAATGTATTTCTTTTGTGCTGTATGCAATTTTCACATTTTCATAATTTTACTAAGAGGGAAACTTTACACTACTTCAGTGCCTGTCATTGACTTCCTTATTTGTTTAAACTCAGCTAATTTGTTCCATTTTTGGTCATAATTTACTATCTGCCTTTGTTGGGCTTCCTAAGTTTTTGGAAGTTTTCTGAAGAAAATGTCATATCAGTCTAATGGTTAACTTTAAAAAAAAATAGTGGGAGATTTTGTAATATAAAGGCTTAAGAGGGTGAAAACTTCAAATACTCTTTTCCCAGGCTCACTTGACTGCCACACAGGTGGTTGCAGGGGATGTTTCCAGAGGATAGATTGTAACTCTGTATTTGAAATACTTCAAAAACAAACAATCCTACCTTAACATCAGGTACAAGAGAAGCACAGGTATGTGTGTGTTTGGCAGGCAGGGGTAATCAATACCTAGTATTCTAAATAGCAAAGTTATATTTAGCTGCATAGAACTGGAGTACTTGCAGACTTGGAGAAAAACACTGGTTTACATTTGGTTATAATTCTAAATTTGCAGCTCTACGGGCTAGAAGCCTAGTTTTTATTTTAAATGATATTTAAAATTCTACAGAAACAGGTGGCTTAGGCCTTATGCTTGAATGGGGATTGTTAAACATTGGTGGAGGATTTTCTTTCGTTTAAAGAATGATTGTCATCTCTTTATGATCCAAAGGAAAGAAAGCGATAGCAAAATAATCACGTTTACACATTGGCAATATAGTTTATTCTTGGGACAAAACAGCTCTCAATACTTTTATCACATGCCCTTTGAGGCATGAAAAGTGTATGTTGTTGGCATAGATTAAACTATTGACTGTGCCTCCCATTATGTAGGAATAGGATAAAATTATTACCTGGGAATTTATGTAACAATCTGCTTATAGTAACTAAGGCTATTTATCTTCTTAAATGAATTAGGAGTCATCAGAACTAGTTATTCTCTTGCTGGCAAGTAGTGTTGTTATACTGCTGAGGCAGTTGATAAATCACCATGTCATTGTCACAGGGTGTAGCAGTATAGGATATTTTAGATGAAATAAGTACATCACTGTTGATTTGGTAAACACCATGTTAATAATAATATTAAGAAATAATAAGAGGACTAGATTTTCATTTTTCTAGTGCAGCTTGACAACTCTTACCAAATCATCTGGGTTGACCTATTCGAATAGCACTTGTCAAGTCTTCTCCTCCCTGATCACCTGCTTCTTTATCACCATTTCAGTAGTTGTGCTGGAAACTCTGATAAAATCCAGATCACGCTGTGAGAAAGCAAAGTATTAAGGTTATTGCAATGGAATCAGGCAGCTTGTGTGCCGTGCCAACGTAAGAGATTTTTTTCCCCTATTCTTACAGCATTGGAAATTTTTCTTTATAAAAGAGAGGTAGTCTGTAAGCTTAAAAAAATTTAAGTTTAAGGGGCCCTGCCAACCATCACCCTCTCCCCAGGAGTTGGCCATGTGCTGTACCAACTGGTACATATATATCTAATAACTTCAGGGAGAGTGCAGACTGACAGGGCAGCGCGCTGTAGAAATGGATTCAGAGAGCAGCTGGCTACTGCTGCTAAGCGGAATGGTAGAAGAGGCGCAGTGCAGGCGTGTTACAGAGGAATCAGCTAGTTTGCTGTTGGCATTCCATTCTCAGGGCACATTAACACAAACATAACCAACATTAATTTTACAAAACCACTTTTCATCTTCAAGAAGCAGAACTACTAAATTATGAAGAAAAGTTTGTTACAGTTGTAGGTCATCTTGTATGACTACTGTTGCTTCCATAGCTTCGACTGAGCTTTGCATTCAAGTTTTAAACCTGGTAGAATAGGTAGGTAGACAGTCTACTTGAAATAATTTTTGTAAATGAAGGCTGACCTAATGAGCTGGTTTGAATGGAATGTTGGAAGCTGGAGGAAGTTTGAGTGGCTCAGACAATCCCAAACTGACAGGAAGTAAATATAGGTGAAATAAACTATTAAGTGATTAACACAGAATTGCAATGTTATTGCAACATGAAAACAATAGTTTAAAATATAGTTGTTTTTTTGTTTTAGGAAATGTAGAATATAGCCATAGTATTGTATTTACTTGAAGAGATGTTTTGAGAATTCAGTTTCAGTGCAGAATCTGAAATAGACGTAATGTATTTATCTAAAGACCAAATACAGGACAGTTCAGATACAGTACAAGTTTATCCCTTTGACGTGAGCTCGGCCTTGAGGTAGAAAGATCACTTTATTTTCCCACTCTGAGTGGAAGGTTATGCTTTCCCCATGCTAGTGTGGTTCAAAATACTTTCTTACTCTTTATAACCCCTTTAGTTTTACTTATTTCCTTCCTGTTTTCACCTTTTTGATTTGCATTCATGGTGGAGTGATTTAAATCACGAACTGGAAAGTCTCAATTTAAATCATCAATTTTAATCAACTTTTCCATTTGTACTTCCATTAAAGAAAGGTGCATTCTCAATGGTTGAAACATGTTAATTTAAATTAGCTTTGGTACATCTTTTTGCTTCATAGGAGGGTATGCTATAACTGCATACATTTATTTAAACAATTATACAGCTTAATGTTTTCAGACTTGTATTAATTGTACATTTTAGTATGTTAGAAAATGGTGAATGATATATTGCTTATTTACTAAATAATTAACTCTTTGCTCATGATTTGTGTCATGTGGCATTAAGATGGTAACGAACTAAATTAAACACACACACAGCATGCAAAATTTATTTTTACTGAACAAAACAACCTTAAACATTTTGGATACATATACTTTTTTTTTATCAAAACATGTTTCACATTTACAACTAAATGATTTATTGAACCGAGGAAACAACTGAAGTCAGTGAACTAAACTGATTTCAGGTGAGCCTGGAAAACTTTCAGATATGCCTAAGTGAAAGTGATTAGAGTTTGTTCTTTCTTGCCTAAGTACCTTGAAAATGAGACAGTCATCTAAGTTACTTAGGCTGTCCTTCAGTCTTTTAAAACTATTAGATCTCATTCCCTCCCTCCTCATTTTTATTCACAGACTGGAAGGGAAAAACCAGTTTTCCTGCTTTTTCAACTCCCAGTTGATTTCTCAACATTGAATGAATTAGTCCAGATAAAGAAAATATTCTTTCTGTGCCAGCAGAAGAGGTTACTGCTGTCAAAAGCTGGCTTAGCATTTAAACTGGCACCAGGTGCTTAGCTGGTAACTTCCACCAGCTAGGTGGTATGACTTTTAAAACATCAGCGAACATGTATTGCTTGAAGGGTTCACTTCCAGCCCTGAAATTTATTCTGGTTGGCATAGTTGATGGGTGATTATTAGATGCCCATGTGTAGCAGTTGCATTTTCCGCATCTACCCTGGTACTTTGAGCTGAGAATAATGACAAGAAAGTAAGGTGGAGTACAGTGCTTGATCTATTTGCTTCTTAACCGTCTGCAATTTATCTTGGTTGTTGGGTATGCCTTTCAATGTCTCTTGAAGTTCTTTCCAAATTTTAGCATCAGCAATAAAGCAGCAAACTTTCTGCAATCCAAGTCTATGGAAATAGGTTTTAGTATATTCACTATATCTTCTACATTTTTCTTTAGTTCAGTGTTACTCCTTTGGCTTTGATAGTTCCATCTATTTTGTCAGAATTTCTTCACAAATTGTCATCAAAATAGGCCACTTCTTAATAAACAGCTCAAAACAGTCAACCACTGAATTCCATTGCACATCTTTAGGAAGAATTAGTTTGGATCCTCCTGCTCTCAGTGAAGCTGAAGCAAAGTGGTTGTTACGGTAATATTTTCCAATTTCAACAACATTTTCTCTTTATTCCTGGAGTTATATTTAAATCTTCGGCTAAAAGAGGCATCAAATGAATACTGAAACCATATGTTGTTAGTTTCAGGTTCCCATCATTATCTTGTAGATTTCTTCTCATCTTTGCTACCTTTGCAGCATTTTATGTGATAAAGCTATGTTCTTGACACTTGAAGTGTTGTACAGTTTATCAATTTTACTGCTAAACTCAGTTTTATAGAGAAAAAATGAATCATAAAGATTATCTTAATCTATTTAAACCCTTATCTCTAGCAACATATCAAACAGCTTGGGAATTTTTTTTAAATGTTAAAATTCATAAATACCTAATGACACTTTACTTTCAAACAAGAAATCTTCACCTAGAATGTTTGATTATATTAAGCAATAAAAATAATTTCAGAAATCCAACAGTAGTAATAAAAATGTTATTGATAAATTTCTCCTATGACAAATTAATATACCAATTATATTTTGAACATAAATGTTTTGAAATTCATAAGTAATCCACCCAAAACACAAATTTATGACTGACTAAGTTATAATTTACTAGCATAAGACACAGAGGCAGTCAATAAGAATGGTGCAAAAATAAATTTACTAAGCAGTTGATCCAGATTGTGCAGACGTGATCTGAACATCATCATCATCATCTTCAAAATCATTGCCTTCTGAAGAGTATTTTTTACAATATTGTTTCATTCTGACAGCCAGGTCTGGCATCCTTTTGTTCCACTGTTTACATTTAGCACATGTTCATTTTTTACCCAGAAGTACATTAATTTATTGAAAATATTCCCAGATTGAATCTTTATGACCTGCAGTCATGGCAGCTTTTTTCCACCAGTTCCCACGTGTTGAAATCAAAACAAAAGGTTGGACTCCAAAGAATTAGACCAGTTTTCCTAGTGTCCTGCTTTGACACCAGTGTTGCTCCTTTCTGGTTTCACATTCTGCTCCTTCTCCCGTGTTACAAAACTGCCCTGCCCTAACCTCACCCCCAGAAAAACAAAAAAGCGAACAGCAATCCAAGACTTCTGCTTGTGTAACCCTCATTCTTTTTGCACTGCAATATTTTATTTGTTTAGAGACAGAGAGGGGAGGCAGTTGAGAAATGAATGGATTTCTGTTTGTTTGTATCTCTGTCCGTATCTCATGCAAGGAGACAGCAAGGCCCAGAACTAGAAGTGCTCAGAACCGTCCAGAAGCCAGGGCTGATAGTTACTGGGCAGATCAGTGTTTTCCATGAGATGGGGAAAGTAAGTTTCCATGCTGGATGGAGTAAAAAATATTCATCATTTGAGAATTGCGTCAATCAGATAGGGAGAAGATGTAAATTAGGAGTATGAGACCACTCAGATAGGCTCAGTGAATGATCCTGATGACGTACATGATGGTGTCTCCTGGAGTCAGAGGCTGAGGCCCCAATGCTTGTCATGACTATGCCAATCCTTTGTACCCAGTAGGTTCTGTCAAAATAAATGGGTCTAAATTATTTTATAGTGATCTTGATACTTCTACTGAAAAATCAGTGTTTAAAGGGATACAGTCAATTCAATACCATTTCTATCTGAAACATTTTTCCTACTGTTATAACACCTAAAATGACTATAACTTAAAAGATCAAAGGAAATTAGTTCAATCTCTTTACCTGATGTCGATTTGTGTATAGATTTCCCCCCCCCCCCCCCCCCCCCCCCCCCCCCCCCCCCTTGTTTTCCTTTGCAATATGAAAAACTTAACCGGAGAGAATTGGGTTATGGTGCATGCCTTACAGCAATTTTTCATAGCCTTAAAGTTTCTTAGGATGAAAATGGATCACAGAGTGACTGTAAAAAATACAAACAAATTGTTAGATAGTTGCATGTTGTTATATTACTAGAGTTTAGTATAGTTACTAGCCTCTCTCTGCTACTAGGAAGTTGGGAATGATAAATAATTTGCAGAGGTGTGTTTTTGCACAGCTCCACCTGACATCATTTTCATTTGGTTGTCAGAACCTTAAGTCATCTAGGTGTAAAGATGTTAGCAGTTTATTTCACATCATATGAGGTGCCTCACTGAGTTTTTTTTTTTTTTTTTTTTTTTGTTATATGCTGTGTGAATCAGAGTTCTAGCTCCACCTACAACATTCCAGATTCTAGTTGTCATGCTAGCTGAAGTACAGTAATTTGAATCTCAAAATAATTGTTTTAATCACATGACTAAAATGACATCTGCCCTAATTATATAAGGTGTATATATGAACAAATTTCAATTGCTCTGAGACTTGGAAGCCAAAGCTTAAAAGGCAGATGTGTTTGGAATTAAATAGTTAAACTCAAATACTGTATGTTAGTTAGTTGTCATACAATTTCTGATAACTACTGTACATGCAGTAACTTATTCATTGACATGGAGTTTTCCATCATTCCAGCAGTGATGCTAAATATATTAGGCAAACTTTAGCACTGTATTTCTTATTTAAAAATGAACACACTGATTTGATAATTCTTTGTGTAAATTGAGTAGTTTTGTCATTGCTCTGTAGTAGCTACTTACAAACTACACTAAGTAAAACCATTGTCTCACTGGAATTTAATTTAAATATTATAATAGAGCAGATATACAAAATAAAATGATTATGTAATGTAGGTGTTTCAAAGGAGCACCCTCACCACTACTATTCTGTAGTGAGTAGATACCTCCGTCCTGCACTCTCTCACAACTCCACTGAGAGGAAAGGAAAACTACCTATTTTAACCAGTCTGTTTCTTGTTGGTGGCTGGACAAATCTCTGGATTACCACAGCTGTAATATTGGGGGAGTAACCTATTCTTGAAGTCTTGAGGTTCAGGTAAATGATTCTGGAGCTGAGCCTTTATGCCAGCTTCTCTTAGATAAGCTGTAATTTTGCCTGTATTTTTAAAATGAAGATATCAGAGATTTTCTTTTCCACTTTCACTGTGCATCTAACGGTTCTTTCCACGTTTCACTTCCTCATTTCCTATTTTGGTATGAAGATGGCCAGTTCAAATTGCTGTCTGGGGCATCTGGTTGCCCGCTTTCCCTTTGACAGTGCAAGAGTCATAATGCAACAGTCAGTGTTTTCTAATGTCCAAACGTGTGCTGGGTGTTTTAGACATATGAAGGATAGGGGGAAGGGATGCCGTCATGCAAGCAAATAAGTGAGAAGTCCACAATTTTTGTAGTGTTTTTTTTCTTTCCTCCTCCTACATCTTGTCCCCCTAACCGTTTACCTTTGATTCAATCTTATATTTGCCCTGCAAATCACTTGTTCAATACCTGCTTCCTAATCCTTATGCCCATATTATGCCTCATACCCAAATCTTAACTCAGTATTGCCAGGAGCAAAAGTTCAAAAAAAATCATGTCAGATCCCGAGAAAATCACATAACTGGCACAAAAATGTTTTAAATAGGCTTTAAATCATGTTTTTGATTTATTTTTTTAAATTACCTCTTCCGTCCCTCAACATGTAGGAGACAACTGGTGTTGTCAACTGTCACAAATTTAGTCCCTCATAAGCATTAATGTTACTTCAGACTTGCTGTCCGGAGAAACAAGTTTATTAAATCATATCTGGACTTTTTGGAGCTTTCACAAGCAGAGTCTTCTATTCTCTGGACATAGACAAAATCTCCCACAGATTGCTTTGCATCTCAGATACACTCTGGAATGGTGCCTGTTTTTAAAGAGAGAGCTCCCATTAACTAAAACACAAACAGTAAAAATGCAACAGTAATACAAATATTATCACATATTCAATTTCATTTCTAAATACAATGCTTTGGCATACAAAATCATTCCAGCAATTATTGAAGGTTTTTTACATTAACGTTTTATACTAGATGTATATTTTCCCCATTCTCACGCGGTGGGTCATCAGCAGAGTTTGAACACAGAGTTGTCAGATCCACAGCACAAACCTCTTCCCACCAGTTATTCTTTTAGCTGATGTGGAAGTAAGCGTACTATTGTTCTTTATGTGGACTAGAGCATAACAATGAGACATATTTTGCCAGTGTGTTAAATGTGTTTGTGACAAGCTGAGTGAATTATTTTGGCAAATGGTAAATTCACCAAAAGTGCATTTAGTTTCAGTCAGAAGAACTGAGGAAACCATATTTTGGGAATGTTGAAAGGTGTCACTTTGAAACAACATTTTTTCAGTTTTTCATTCCGGTGAGGAAAACCAAAAGTTCAGTTTCCGTTCTGAATGAGCCAGATTCTTTTTTGGATTTTTTTCAGTTAAGCCACAAAATCAAAAAATTCAGCTGTATTTGTGACACAGCATCAACTCTGTGTAAGGCACAGCGAGTCTCAAACTCAAGTCTGCAGCGAACACCTCCACTTTGCCACCAATCAACAGTTGTAACCAACTCATGCTCCACTACCCATGACCTGCTGTGGACACAGAATACAGGAAGTCCTTCTTTAAGGGTCTAACAGGCAGTAACCTCATGGCTTCTGATTGGCTCCCCACCCTATATAAACCCAAAGGGAGTTCCAGGAAGTGTCCAGTCAACAGAGCAGGTTTTTTGTAGTTGCCACGTCCATTCCTGCTCTTGAACTCAGGGCTCTGACCCAAGTTTGATTTGGACCTCGCCTCCTGACTTGGACTCTGTTCCTTTGTATTGACTCCAGATTGGAACTTGACTGAAAACTTTTCCTACTCTCAGCCTCTTATTTCACCCTGCTCTGACCCTTGGTCATGACTGCCCGTGTCAGGATCCTGACACTCTGGGTGTCAGGATTCTTGGTCTTTTTGCCTGTGTCTGGAAGCAGAGTGTGGTGTAGTAGCTAGACAGCATAGCTAATGTAACTGTGCCCCCATGAAGATTGTCTGTGGGTACCAGGATGTAAAAGCATGAACCTGTACCACCTGAGCATCCCGAAATCATGTGAAGGCTGAAGCTTTTCCAGTCTTCCGAAGATCAGTTGCAGCAGGGGCCAAAATCACATTGTTCGTGAGGTGGTAACACTGCCCATTTTGAATACTGCTAACTCCCTGTCCACTTATCTGTTTGTTTCCACACCTTCCAAACAAGCCTATCTGTAACCTCACAGCCATCTCAGAATCTGGAACTAATGGAGCGTGAGAGGTACCACCAGGTAGCTGATGTTGCTGAGTCTTTCTGTTCTGAAGAAAGTAGGCTTTTCCTACATAGCTTCAGGTCCAATTGAATTTATGTAATTGAAAAATATGTAACTTGTAAAACTCTGCTATATACCCCCCTTGTGTTCATCTTTGTGTAACTATTTAAAGAGAGGAAAGTTCCATTTCAAGGTGCGCTTCTCATTTAATACAGACTCTGACAGTAGCAAACTATTCAGTAACCTAGTTTGCCATTTGTGTTTTTCAGTTTCAGAACACCTACACCCCCACGAACATGGAAAAATCAAAACTCCTGTCACAGGATTTATGCCATTCTAAAAATATAACAAAAAATTCTGTTGTTGTTTGTACATCTTAAAATAGCTTTAGGTATGCGTCTGAACTTGCTAGTTCAAAAAATGTGGAAAACTACCATATGGAAAACTGCAGAAAAAATACTTGTAAAGCATAATTGCTGATTTTTAATAGCAGCTTGTAACATGAACCATTCAGCAGATTTCAAAATTCTTATGTTCAGCTTCTAATACAAGGTATATAATTTTCACAATGCACCATTTAAAAAAAGTTTGGTGCATTTCCCTTAATGACCCTAAACTTTTGAAATGCCCTTCTTTGCTATCTAGCTATTTGGAGGTATGGAACAAGCTCTTAATGTAAGTATTTTATTCTGCTTTTATGAGAACAAAACAATCAAAAGGCACTTCATCTTAGGTGTCCATGGCCTTTCCAAATTTTTTAAACTTAACTGTGAAGCCACCAGCAAACTTAGTGTAAAGCAGTAACAAAACTTTACAGTGGGAATCCGTAAACAAGCTCTGCTCTTATTGTTATAAAGGGAAGTGGGCACAACCCCAATTTAGTCAGTTTCATGAGGCTCCCTCTGTGTATTACATGCTTTCCTTCTCCCAGGATGGCTGCCCAGTGAAAAGCACAGCCCTCCCAACCCACCATCCTCTCAATGAGTGTCTTAGCTTCATACTTGGAGAAGGTACTACCAGTCACCATTTTAAAGAATCTTGTCCTTAAATAGGAAACATGGAGTAATCTGACCAGGAAACAGAGTTGAACTATCAAGGAATGCCTCTAAACAGCCCTGTCCTATCAGCCCTGTCCATGCCAACCATTAACCTGGTCCTTCCCACAGCATGCCTACAGCAACTTTACCTTTATTTAGCCTATCCACGATGTGGCGAGGAGGCTGGGATGTGGAAGTGGGGAAAGAAGGAGGGAAAACACAATTTCTTCTTTCGCTCCCTTACAAATTGCTGCTAGAGCCAGTGGCAGGATGTGTATATCTTCTGTACTTTTTAGAAAGGAATTACTTATCTGTAATAATAAACTGACACATCTTTCTTCTCTGGAGAGCTGGCTCATGCTATATTCTTAAATTGGGACCCAGAAAAAGAACAGACTATAACAAAATACAGAATTCTGTGTAACTTTCTGAGCTATGTGGCAGAAATTATGTTTATAGAATTCCCCTTTCTGTAGCTGAGCTATGAATTTCATAATTTAGGCTTCAATCCCACAACCTCGCATGCTTAATTTTAAGTATGGGATTAATCCCACTGAACTACATAGGGCTACTCTTCTGCTTAAAATGAAACATGATTGAGTCTTTTGCAGGATTGGGGTCTAAATTATATGCTGGGGGGTCTAAGTAGTTTTCTATAGGAGTTACATATCTACAAAAAAGGTACAGTAAAAATTCTCTGTCATTGAGATTGAAAGTATGTCTATACTATAAATAAACACTGCAGCAGCAAATCTCAGAGCCTGAGACTGGGACTCATGCTATGGAGCTAAAAATAGCAGTGTATGCCTTCCCATTGGAGCTGAAGCTCAGGCTCTGAGATCTGGCGAGTAGGAAAGGCTGGGGAATTGGAAAATATTGACATTTGAATATTAGTATACACTAAGGTAAATAATTCTCCAGCATTTTCTACTAAACTGGTATTATGTGTTCGTAGCAAATTCTCTCCTTTTGCTAACCCAATACAATGCATGGACTTTCCTTGCCTTAACTCTATCATTTCAGTAGCTGATATATATAATTTTAAAAAAACAAATGTAGCTGTGAGACATAGTGCTACCTTTGTCTAAAATTGTTCTTGGGAATTCCATTATCAAGAAGCCTAAATAGTACCTTTCTAATTACTAGCTTTTTTGAGTAGCTAAAAAACAAGAAGATTATGCACCATTTCATAAAGTATAGACAATTTGGGTGAATATCTAGCTAAAGTTAATACAGTGGTACCAAGTAGTGAGAGAGTTTATACAATTGGGTCAGTTAAATTTTAGTCTTAAGAAATCCTATTAAAATGCCTAATGAGATTTGTCTCCCTTTGCTACTGTTAGCTAAATTACAAAAAATGGTATGGTGTAGAGAAGTTGTCATTCTGGCTACCCAGAAAGTTTTGAGGGAGGTGTGTTTGATAATTATAGAGAGTCCCTTATCTTCTAAATATGAAGTTTTTCCCTAAACTTCTAAGATTAGCTTTTGTGATGCAAATTTAATAAAGCCTCAGTATAAGCATTTTGTATGACTTAAAAAAATATAGAGAAAACTAAAATGTGTACAGTGCCATTAAGCATAGATGTGATTTTTGTGTTTATAAATTTTGATCACCATACTCTCTAACTTCTGCCTGTCTTGTCTTCCCTTGTCCTTTCTTGTTGCTTAGACTGTAAACTATTTGGAATAGGGGTCATGTCTGTTTTTTTAGTTAAAGCACCTAGTACTTTTGAGGGCACAGTGAATAAATTTCCTTCTTTAAACTTGGGGAGCACCTAGAATTGGAGGAATCTTGCTTTGTCATATTGTGAAATGGAAACTTTTTTGTTCTTGTGGTCTTAAAAAATAAGATTATTTGTCATTTTGCTGCTTGGCCATAGTATTTTGCCCAAAGAGAAAACAATTACATCCTGGACTGATTTGGCTAGACGACGATTCCATGATTAGTTAGCATTCAATTCTTCAGAATTGGAACGGTCATTTAAAAAAAAATATCAGGCCTTAGTTATGATGATACCACTGAAAACATGTACAGAAAGATATACAGGAGTAATATGACTAGAAGAGGCAACCAAATCCTCAAATCTCTAGGTGACTAAAGTTGAAAATATTGGCCAGTGTTTTTATCCCACAATCCCAAACTTTCTGTTCAGGTGCCAATTCCAAAACGGGACAATTCTATGCAAAATTATGTGGTGTATTGAAATTGGATGACAGTGTAAAATAGGATTTAATATCAGTAAAAGTAATACAGGGAGAAATTCACTAATTGTATTTATTGGCTTTCATAAAATTGATTAACAAACCTCTATTTTTAATTAAATGAAGCTGTCGTAAAATTTCCAGAATGTTGCATCTGTGATTCAGAATTTTGGTCCACCGTGCTATGGTGCACACAAGAGCTTGCTTATAATAAGGGCCATTGGAAATACCGACTTTTAGGGTGACAGAGGTCTTTGGTATTTCTGTTATTTTCTGCAGAATTTAAGCTTTTGTAAGAGATTTTAGTCTCCTGACACAAGACATGTTGCAAGGTGAGAACTGCCCTATTCTAAGTGGGGGGTTAATTTTTAAGCCTTGTGATAACAGGTTAAATCAGCATAGCCAAGTATTTCACTTTGGATCATTTGATAGCAGAAAGAAGAATTGAAGAATCTGTTTTTTCATTAGAAAATATTAGAAAAAGTAGTGTTTTTGAAATCGTAGATGAAACAACTTTTTTTCTGGTTATTAAGGGTGATCTAACTGGATGGAGAACGAACAAAAACTGGATTTTTCATGATAGAAAGATGTATGTATAGTCAGAAGAGTAAAGGGGAGAGAGAAAGTAGCTTGTTATTTTCTGAGGCAAGGATAACTCCATCTAGTAAGGTCAAAACAGTTCGCAGCCAAAAAAAATCTGTAGAGGTTTCAGTTTTTATCTACTAGATTTTGAATTGTATTAATGTTTTTAATTAATATTTATCTATAAAAACCCTGATGTTAGAAGGAAAATGTGTTTTCCAACTCTTGACCACCTGCTCAAATAGCTGCCTTTTAATATGTATAATGGGGACACTTATTTAGGGGACTTGTCTCTCTTTCTAAGGAAGAAACAAGTAATTTTAACCAATGGGAAAGCAGAACTTCACTGTCAACATTCCACTAGGTTTAGAATCACATATGATTCTTCATATCTTGTTAAGATAGATTGACAGACACCCACTCATCCAGCAATCTATCCTGAGAGGTGGAAATGTATTACCTATGTTTTCTCCCCACTCCCCTCCACGAAAGGCACAAAGGCCACTTTATGATGTCTGTTCCCTTGGATCATACGACTTTTGACTCTCCTAAGAGATCTAAATGCCTTTTCTAGAAAGTGAGCTTTCTGACTTTCACACATAAAGTGGAATCCAAAATATGTAAGCTCTGAATATTCTAATCACTCCTTTCAGAGAATAAGAATTAAAGGTAAACTTTTCATCACTCTCTGAGGAGAGCTGGCTGAGCTGACAACGTAGTGCTAGATCTCCTTTTGTTTTCCAACTGTCAAATCACATTAAAAGACAAGTATATTAAATACTTAATGTTATTCTTCTACATAAGCAATTGCTACAGGGATGTCATTTGATCACTAGTAGGAGAGGTGGTAAATTACGCATGTTCTTAGATGTAGTCCACACCAAGAAAAAGTTTGACAACCCTTCAGTATAGCAGAACTTTTGGAAGGCCTCTAAATTATTTTCTGTATTAATTTATTTCATGCTTGGGATCAGGTTAAAACTTGCTTTCCATATTCCACTGTAGATTGGATTGAACTATGCTTAAATTATGTTCATAAGCCATGTTGCAGCATTGCAAAAGTAGTGTAATACAGTTTGGTCCCATCTTCACTGTCATACTGAACTTTTAAAACTATATCTGAGGGCCTACTTTGCTGTTGGAAGACCCTGGATACATATCACAAATTATAGTGTAAATACTAATTGAGCATAGTGATGGTGTACATCTCATTCCACTATTCTGGCAGTTTCATCATGAGCAGAAAAAGGTAAAGATTTGTCCATTGAACTCTATAAAGTAGCTGCCCAGAATTAATTTACTCAGCAAATGCTCATTAGATTAATAAATTAGGCTTCGTTTTACAATACTATCCGCAAATGATTTGAGCAAGAATTAAAATTTTCTGTCTTGTTTTCTATCATTTGTCACTCTGTCTCCTTAGTGTTCATATTGTTAAATTGCTTGTGATCCAAAGTAAAATGTAGGTACATCTACACAGCAGTTAGACCCCTGCAGTTGGCTCAGGTCGACTGGCTTGGGCTCCCAGGGTTTGGGTTGCAGGGCAGCATTTGGATACAGGGTGGAGTGCTGGCCACCTTCCCACTGTCTGTCTCTGTTATGGTGACTGGTCTTGTGAGGATGTTGTTGGCATGTACTTCCCTCAGAGCTTTCTTCATTGAGCACTTTCTCATAAAACCACTGCCACTTCCAAATGATCTCACTGTCTTCCATCAATACTCGTCTCTTTTAATCTTTGACACACTTTACAGCTCCCAAATCCTTTGTGCTTCTTTGCCGGATCTTGGCTTATCTATATATTCCTTTCCATTGTTCTATATATTGCCTACCCCCCCTCCTCCCTCCAAATTTTTTTCATGGTTGAGGTGGTTTTCACTCCCTCGAAAATGCCTCATGCAATTGGTGTAATATATGTAGCCTCTGACAGTTGCTGCTCAGTCTGGACCTTGGGCTCTGAAGATTGGGGGGGCGGGGGTAGGTTTCAAAGACCAACCTTCAGCCTGAGCTGCAGCTTCAAAGCACTGTCTAAATCGCTTTTTATAGAGCACTAGTACGAGCCCCACTAACCCAAATCTATTGACCCATGCTGAGAGATTTGCTTCCAAGAGAAGTATAGACACTGTGGGTCTTCATCTTCAGGGAGTATGTCTGTACAAAGCTAGGGTGTCCCCCCCAGAAGTGACACACAACTGCTTCGTCTGCTGTCTGGGGAAATGGGAAAAGGCTATGTGTTCTGGGTGCATTCCACTAAAGAAGTGAGCCCAACAATTATATTTGGCTTCCCTGAATGTGGGATCAGTGACTGGAAAATGAAGAGTAGATGAAATGTTGAAAAGGAAAGTGCATGTTGTCTGCATACATGAGACGAAAATGGATTGGGTCAAAATCCATGAACATCAGGGTTGGGTTACAAGATGATGTATCATGGCTCAGCAGTAAGGAGGAATGTAATAGGAATAATTGTATCAGAAATATTACAGAATAAGGTTGTGGATATCCAGAGGAAGAGTGATTGGCTGATGAAAATTAAAATAGCACTGAGCAGAGAACAAATATTTAATGTTATATGCAGATAAGAACCGGAGGGTGGTTGTATGATTGAGGGAGGAGGAATTCCAGATAGATCTGGATGAAGTGATAAGTGAAGTACTGCAAATTAAATACTTGATTGTCGTAGCAGATCTCAATGAGCATGTGGAAGAACACAGTGAGGGCTATGATAGTTGTTATGGAGGGTGAGCTTTTGAAACCAGAAATGAAGCTGATGAGGATATCTTAGGGTTAACCAGCCCATGGCCTGATTGTTGCCAATACATACTTCATAAAGAGGGAGGAGCACCTAATTACATACATCAGGTCCCAGATTTATTACTTCCTGATAGGAGGAGGAGGTCTAAAAATGTGAGACTGTAAAGTGATCTGGGGAGAGCAGATTGTGGAGCAACATAGATTGCTTATAGTAGACTTCTGTATGGGTGGTATTGGTAGCCTGTGGTATACAGGAAGTCAGACTAGATAATCCAGCCTTACATTTTATGACTCTGACACTGTCATTGAGAAAGTGACACACACAATTAACTCCATCTTCTAATTAAGACTTCAACAAATGTTTGATGCAGCTCTTGGCCAGTGTGGTGGAATTAGCGAAAGAAAGCCATTTTGTATTGGTCTCTAGTCTAGTAATTCCTTCTGGCTAAATAAAGGAGCAGCACTTGTTGGCTATGGAAAGTAGTGTACAAGTGGAAAGATGGTTATTGTTGTGTAACATGAAGATATACTTTCCATGACACACAGGCTCCTTGGCAAAGGACTCTCACCACAAACCTGACAAACTTACTCAACCAAACATGTCTTGCAGAATATGTATCCATAAGGTATCTGTAGAAAGCGTGTAACTTGTCAAGATTCATAATCATTGCGAGATGCATGGAGAGTAATATTTAAGGAATAATGTCTTTATAGTGAGAGTATACTTTATGGACTTGGAGTGAAAGTTAGCCTCCAGGATAATTTGCCTTGGTGATGGCCTATTCAAGCAGGAGGGAGTTGTTACCCTGCTCTGGTTGGTTGGTGATGTAATGTAAGACTAAATTGTCTAGCCTTGCTCCGTCCCAAGACTTTCAATGGAAAATCAGCAGAGAAACTGCAAACAATAAAAGCCATGTGGAGGTACAAAAGGAATGTTACAACAGACAGAGAATCACCCTGCCTATGAATAAAGACAAAAGACTGTTTCAGTATAACACAGGGTGGGGAAAGGCACTGTGTATCAGTTCACTGAGGATACATCTTATGGCGTAAGGATGTTTTTCATAATGCTTGTAAACTGGTATACACTGCTCCTTTGGGCCCAGAGGATATGGGATTTCTGAGTAGCAAGTGTTGAGCTGGAGTTCACAGAAGAACACTTCAGAGGGACTCGGGGACTGGAATGCGCCTATTGTTAACCTGCAAGATGAAGACAGGCCTGGCATAGCCCAAAGGAGAGCACGAGTGGTTAACAGGCTAGTGGTATAGGGAGCTAACAGCCAGCCACCATGGCCAAGGTTTCCTCTTGTTGGAGGCAGAGTGTGACTCTCAGTCGTGGATTCCCTGAGAACCATCACACTTCTCTCCTCCAGAAAGTCTGGGGCACATCAAAAGTAGTGTAAAGACTGTAACAGAGGAGGAAGAAATAGAAAGTTACATGGAAATAAGATGACCCAAGGAAGAGAAGTGCACAAATGCATAATGGGAATAGGAGTGACGGTGTGGAAAGTAGGGAAGGATGTGTAAATATTTAATTTTTGTGTGAAAGGGAGATTTAGTAGCTGAAAGAATTGTGCAGTCTGATTGTTGGCTAAATGGGATTGTTAGCCCCCAAATATTCAGTGATAAACTTTCTGTCTGATACTTTGGAACCTCTTCTCTTAACATCAAACAAAACTAAAACTCTGAAAACTAAATGGAAATGGGCCATCATTATGAAATCTTTTAAGACATTACAAATATGTTAAATTTAATCTATTAAAATTTCTTCAAAATGTACAAATATTACGTTAATTATTCCTATTCTGTTTTTTATTTCAGACCAGTCTTTCCACATGGGGATGGGGAAGCCTTGTTGTTGTGCTCTTTCTAGTAACTTTTGGACCCTTTGCTATATTTTACTTTGCGTTTTATATCCTCAGCTTTGTGGGTGGGTAAGTATGCTCTACTATGGATTATAGTTTGTTTTGTATGTTTAATTTACTGTGTCTGCTGAAATACAATTAAGAAAAGAACACATGAGAACTAAAATTAAGTAAAGGATAGAAGTACAAGAGGAAGCTATCAAGACATGAAGCACATATATTTTATCAGATGCTTCATGTGTTCACAGCAGAGAACATTTCCTTATCTAGCTTTTTTTCTTTACCTGATCAAAATCTATCCACCTTCTCTTATTAAATAAGTGAAGAAAATCAAAATTCTCTTCTTGCTGCTTTCTTATTTACTTAATTACAGTATTTTATTTGTCTGATAAACTTTCTTAACAGGGTATTTATTTCCCTTGAAAATTTCTGTACAAACTACTATGAAATAAAAAGGTAAATTTGAAATAAAACAAACAGAACTTTATTTTCCACTGAATGGTGCTTATAACATCCAAGTACATTGTTTCCACACAAGTTTGAGCAGTAATCATTTTTTTCTGACTCATGACTTGTCATATTGATTTCTTATGTTTTAGCAATAAACAGAAAATAAACAGGCATACAATGACCAACTTAACTATCTTCAGTTGATCATTACCTTCCATTGCTGTACTGATTATTTGGCCAAGAACCATGGGATAACTGTACTTTGTCCACTTCCCTTATCAAAACCCCATTTATTTATATATATATACATATATATAACATATGCTAGATCTTAGACAACTTAGTCAAGTCAGGCTATGTCTTCACTGACGGCAGCAAATTTGCTGACGTCAGATCGACTTCTCTGGATCGACTGAGCGGTCAGTGAAGACCTGCTCAGTTGAACTAGAAATCAACGTATTAAGACCACCTTCTCAAGTGGTGCAGTGCAGTGCAGATGGCGCGCAGAACAGAAGCGGAGAAGTCGATGGGAGTTACGCAATTTTTTTGCGTAGCTTGCGTAACTCCGGTCGACTGCCGCTGAATCTCCAAGGTAAGTGAAGACAGGCTCTTAGCAACTCCTATTTGAATGCCAGTCTTCCTTGGCAACCACACTTGCAACTGCATATTCAAAGAGAGATGGCATGGGAGTGTAATTTTGTCTGAGGAGAAAGCAGGTGATATTTTAGTTGTGTTTAGCCACCAGTATTATAGTAGGCACAACTGTGTGTGATATAATTAAGGTTGCAGTTTGTTTTTATTGCATACTAGTATGTAAGCCAAAATTATATTTATTAATGTATATCCTAAACTATACAATGTGTGTGGTGGGAGTAACCTTGGCTATTGTAAACAGCCAAGAAATTCCCCCTTTTTTCAACTTCTGATGTTGCATTTGTGTTATTTTTTTATACTTCAATACATAGTGAGTTTTAGTTTACTGTGCACTTTTATCAACTGTAGTAATCTTTCTTCAGGATGCTAGGTCAGTAGGTCATATTGGCAGGTATAGTAGCTTCTGAGAGAGTGATTGGTGGCTAGAATAGTTAAAAGTAGGACACAGTATTTCTCAACCATTTTGGAGTCTAGGCTCATAATGAGCCCATAATGGTCAGTTTTATGGAGTAGGACAACTTGGTTAAAACTGAATTATTCCCAACAAACACTTCCCTAGGAGGAGTGGGCTTTTAGACATGAATGGATAAGGTATTTTTTTATTAGTGGCATTTTCTGTAGAGCTTTGTTGTAAAGAGACTAATATTTTTACATTTTGTTATGGGTTCACTGCACAATATGTAAGATGATCTGAAAACTTCATTGTCCGGCTATACCAAAAGAAGGACAAGAGACACTTGATCTGGTTTTAATCAGGCCGCAACTTTATTATTAGATGTCTGGGACAAACCAGCAGATAAAAGTGTATAGTGAATGTAATCCCATGTTCATTCAATATCTACCTGGTGGGCTTCTGCAAGCCCCCTCCTCTTCTTCCATCCAGGTCCCCCAGCCAACCCATTGCTGGGACCTTACCATCCACTTATAGGAGCGTTAAGGTGGGATCTAAGAAAGGGGGGTGTTGGCCCTCTGCCATACCATTCATAGGAGCCCTGAACTCCCCCCTTCTACACTCCACCCCGTTTCATTCCATTCCTTTAACCGACACCTCCTTTTTAAGTCCTTTACCCAAGCCATTTATCCAGTTACTGTTTACTTTGCCTATGGAATACCTGTGCTGGACATCTACCGCATACTTACATAATGAATTGTGACATATAGCTTAACTCCCTTTACGCCTCATGTCAACAAAGCCCTCCCTGAACCCGCTGTGGGGAAGCCAGTCTGGTAGTGAGGGAAAAATTCCTTCCCAGCTCCCCCCAGAAAGGGGTGGCTATGCAATGCTCACAACTGGTTGTGGCCAAATCTGATATTTTTCCACCTAAAGGAGGAGGAGGATGGATGCTACCTCTTCTGCTCCATGGAAAAGGGATTCTTCCACCCTGACTTGCCTCTTTTCAACCCTTCTGGTCCCAGGGAATGAGTTTGTCACCATGCTGACCCATTCCCCCTTTTGCAGCTGCTTTTGACCTCTTACGTCCCCACCCCCACCTGTGGAGCATTGTTTCCTTTTCCTCAGCCAGCCGGACAGCATCCCCCTGCTTAAAGGTGTGGTGTGGTCAATATCTTAAGTCTTATCAATATTTAGTATGTTGATCTAATGTGTATGTATTCTCCTGTTGGCCAGTACTACTTAAAGTGCTCGATGGCTCCTTCACTTGAGTAAGTTATTGATATTTTGAGGTAGCATGTTTTTGCTTTTGACAACTTTGTCTTTGAAAGTTTGAAATCATATATGTGCTGACTTTCCCTTTACTGTTGATATTTGGGGCAGTGAGCACAAGACTTGTAAACTAGTTCATTTAAAAAAAAAATATTTGCAGGCCACTTTAAAATGTTTATAGACAAGAGCTCCTGCATTATTCTTGCTTTTCAGTTCTTATTACCACTTCCTTACTACAATGTAGTCTAAGAAATTCTCATAAATTCTCTTGGAAACTACATTATTCTCTTGGAAACTACATTAATCTCTAGTTTGTGTTCAGTTTCAGCTCCCATGCTGAACTGCTTGGCTTGTCAAACCTATCAGACTGAGGAACCAAAGACAACTCCTGATGTAGTCAGTTTACCTTCTTTGATTACTCATTATTGTAGGTAGCATGACTGCTACATCTTGAACACTTAACCAAGCCTTCATCAATATCTGCTTTAAAGCTAATTTCATTTTATGGTAAAATATACTCTATACTGTTATGGTAGAGTTTCTAGCCATCCTCCTGTTACTTGTTTACTGGTGTTGGTAAATGTTAAATCTCAGACCTCAAGTGGAATGTTATTACTTTGTGAATTTAACATGCGCAAGGTTTCCTACCTTTGTTCCTACTTATCACTACTTAGTGTTGTTAATCTTTTTAGGAACATGATATTTACTTACTCTAAGCTGTATTAATGTGTGAAAAACAAAGCTGTGTGTACTAAACTGGTGAAGATAGGTTTATCTGAATTGTTCCTGTCTGCTTTTTCTTCACAAATTGATCTGTCACATTAATCTGATCCAAATTATGTAAGATTCCAAATACTCTTCATCTGATACAAAGGTATTTAAGTACTTGTTGACTTTAATAAATTACAAAGTTTTAAGCTGATGTTTAAAGTAAATTCCTCCTCATAAAATGCCATGTAGTATATCTACCTTTATACCAGAAGGAAAAAAAACCTTAATACTTTTGGATCACCCTTTGGAAGGCCTCCCTATACCTAACTCATCTTTATCATCCTGTATCATCCAAAACACATAACACACAACAATTTTGGGTTTGGAACTTTGCTTGATACTTTGATATTTATACCTGTGTTTTTTCCTGTTTGGCATGCAGAGTCTTAAAAATGTGTCTTTTTCCTCACCAGTATTTCAAAGCTTATATACTTAAGCAGTAGCATTATTTTTTTTGTTTTCATTTATGCCCCATTAATGCCCCTCTGCCATGTACATTGGCCAAAACGGACTGTCACTATGCAAAAGAATAAATGGACACAAATCAGACATAAAAAATAACAACATCCATAAACCAGTCGGAGAACACTTCAATCTCCCAGGACACTCTGTAATTGATTTGAAAGTTGCTATACTTCTACAAAAAAAACTTCAAAAACAGACTTCAAAGAGAAACTGCAGAACTAGAAATCATCTGCAAACTTGACACAATCAAACTGGGTCTAAATAGGGACTTGGAATGGTTATCTCATTACAAGAAGTAATTGTCACTGTTCACACATTCTCATCTCCTAATCAATGGTTGTGAATAGACCTCAACTGCTCTAACTGAATGGACTTTGCTTATATCTACCTTCCCCATTGTTGTTCCTTACACTTGGATATGTATATATATATATACCTCCTATGTGATTTCTATTCCTTACATCTGATGAAGTGGGTTACAGAACACAAAAGCTTATGCCTGCAGAAATTAAATTTGTTAGTCTTTAAAGTGCTACAGGACTCTCGTTCTTTTTGTTATAGTTACATTTCAGTGTAGAGCAGCACGTCAGGTTGTCCCTTTGGCCGTTAAAGGCCTCCAACTAGATTACTTGAAATTTGCAATTTGGTCTTTAAAATTCTGTGTTTGACTAATCTACAGCTTAATTCTTTTTCAAAGATTGCTTTTTTTTTTTTATTCCACCCATTTCAGAAGTTGAAAAAGAACATACAGTACAGTTTTTTTGCTTTCATCCACTTCCTATCAAAAGCAGCATTTGTCTTTCTACTATCATCCACCAGAGTTAAATAGCTGATTCATCAGAAAAAGCAATTGAATTTGTCATAATCGCAACTGAAACCATTATTTTTTTACTGTCACCTTAGTTTTTACTAGGATGAAAATGATGCAGTAATAAAATTTGTTGATCTCCAATTCATTTTATCATTGTAGAAACTCAAGAAGAGCCAAATGTTAATTTCTAATAAAACCTCTTTTTATAGTAACCCCACAAAAAGCTCGAGTGTTCCTTTTATTGATTAAATTATATATTTAAATAAAAATAATAGGACCACATGCTTACCAAATTCCTTCAGCATCATCTTAGGCTTTTAACTTAGTGTTCTGTTCTTATCCAAGTTAGCTGATCAGTCTACTTGTTCAACCTTGCATCTTTATTTTACTGCTCCTACCTGGTTTCAGCTGTCGTCATGCAAATTTAAGTAAACATTAAGTGTCATAGCAGTTTCTTTCTGGTAAAAGTTATTATACAAAGGGTTCTTTTCATACACTAAATGTTAAAGTTTGTGTCCATGTCTTATGCTTTCATGTTGTGATCTGAGTGCATTTCTAAAGAGTTTAGCGCTTTATAGAATGTAAAGAAAAAAAATATATACATATATTTGTTTTTAGTGGTCTGATTTCCTCTAAAACTATTTCATTTTGCTAACATCTCTGTGGATATAAACACTATGTAAATTTACCATCTTTAGTTCTGATCCTAAATCAGGGTCCACTAGCATAGTCACCTACCCTGTGCAGAAGGAAGGAATCAACACCGATCCCAGTGCTGGGTAGGGTCTAAAGATTTTACTTAATACAAAGTACACTGGTGACATTAAACAGGATGTTAAACAAAAGTAGAGTTTTCATGGTTCTTTCTATTTAAAATATTTCTTGAAGAATATAGAGATTCAACTTTGTATATGGTGCATTACAGTCACCCTTGACAAGCGTTATACAATGTTGATGTAAACTTCTGTTAAAAAATATTGCTTATTAGATGCCTTTGAATTTTTAAGTTTTAGATTGTCATTGAATGTTTAGAACATGGAAGCTCACACTTCCTTTTTTTTTTTTTTTTTTTTTTTTTAAGGGGTTTTGTGGTTACTCTCTTATTTGGAAAAACAAATTCAGAAAAGTACCTTGAACAGTGTGAACACTCATTTCTTCCTTCTACACCTGTTGGGATTTCTAAGGTAAGCAGCATAAGGAAAATTAACAAAACTTTTTAGCTGCAAGATCAGAATCTATAAACTTCAAGCTTTCTTGCATGACTCTTTCAGTGTGCTGGTACTATCAAAGAATTTGAAATGTATCTGTTTAAGTGCGTATTTCCCAAGATGAACAATTCTGTTTTCAGAGTTCGAGCCAGGTTTTCTTCTGCTACAAAGAAATATAATAAATGGGTAAACCCTGCACTGGTCTTTCCTAAACACATTTTTATGAAGTGTGTGCTACTTTAAAGAAACTGTTTGTTTTTATTGTATTTTTCTGGCTGCAGTGTGAGAAGCAGAAAAACATATATACTAAGTAGTTTCTTCCTATGTGCAATCTGTGTAGTTTTTCTCTATTTAACTTTTGTCATTTCCTAGTTATTAATTTAATAAATGTTTGTGGCTTAGTCTGCAAAAGTGTGGAGACTGGACTCCTCCTCCTTCTTATCCAATAGAATCACCATTGCTGTTTGGGATTTTTCTTGAAGTCATGTTTCTTGAAGCCAGTGACTTTTCTTTGCTCTAACAACCTGGTTTTCTGGTTGGTTGAGCCTCCTTTTAAGACTCTTCACTGGGTAGATTTTGCATCTCCTTACCTTGAAGGTAATGTAACAAATACCTCAGCCAGAACAATGGAAGAGGTATTTCATGCTGTCATGTAGTTCTCTGTATTTGAACTTCCACAGTGAGAAGGTGTTCCTTCGTACTTGTCTTTGTTAAAAACGAAGATCCTGTCCACCTAAAAAGATCCCTCCCTCCAGAAAATATAAAGGAAGAAAGCAACCATCATGCTGATTTCCCCCACTGGGCCCAGACAGACGTGGCATCCTTACCTGTCTCAGCTGGCACTATGTCCACCAAGGACTCTCCAGACCACTCTGGGCCTTCTATTGCCAAACAAGAGACATACTCTCCATCCCAATCTGTGACTCCCACGACTCAAAGCATGGCTCCTTCATGGTTCCAATACATAAAGACATCTTTCTGTAATGAGTACAGGAAGTACTACTGCACAGTAGGAAGGAAAGTAATCCTCATACCTACCTACAGAAATGGAAGAGATTCCAAGTATGATGCCAACCTAAGGGTGTCGCCCCAAATACAAACACACTACCAATAGTCCTGGGCTATCTGTTGGCTTTCAAGAAATCAGGACTCTACCTTAACTCACTAAAGGTTCACCTAGCAACAATCAGAAGCTTCCACCAGCAGAACCTATTTTCTCCCATCCAGCTATGAAGAGGTTTCTCAAAGCCATAGCAAACCTCTTCCCACAGCCTAGACTTCCCACTCCAAGATTGCCATTTGAACTCATGACCATATGTTCATTAACTTACCTTTCATGAAAACAGCATTCCTTATCACCATTATTTCAGCGAGACACATAGGGGAAATAGAGGCTCTCATGGCACATTCTTCGCTTCACTGTATTCTTCCCAAACAAGGTCGCGCTTAGACCACATCCGAAGTTCACTCCCAAGGTAACTTCTGCATTCCATATAAATCAGCTTATTCAGTTTCCAGCCTCATCAGGATAATAGGGAAGCCATCTTCCATACATTCAATGTAAGGAGAACTTTAGCCTTGTACTTGGACAGGACGAAAGGGTTGAGAAAATCAGTGAGACTTTTCCTCTCTGTTGCAGATAGATCAAAACGAACAGCGATTTCAGCTCAAAGGCTGTCTAGGTGGGTCTCAGGCTCTATTTAAACTCTGTTACCAACTGCGTAATGCAACATCCCCATCTTCAGTATGCACACACTCTATGAGGTCGGTCTCCTTGTCAGTAATCTTCTTCAAAGGTATCCCTGTATCAGAAATCTGCAGAGCAGCTACCTGGCCATCTGCACATACTTTTGCAGAACACTATGCCATCCTGGGGGATTCAGCTGCAGATGCCAAATTTGATGCTACAGTACTATCATCCATATCGGACTCGACTCCGAAGTCCCAGCCTTCAGTGGTGGGCACTGCTCGGGAGTCACCCTATAGTGAAGCAATCAAACAGACTCTACTGGAAGAAAAGAAGTTACTCATCTTGTGCAGTAACAATGGTTCTTTGAGATGTGTGTTCCTATGGGTGCCCCACTACCTCTGCTTCAGAGTTCTAGTAGTTGACTCTGTGGTAGAAAAGGAACTGAGGAGGGAATGTCCGCACGCACTGGCTACCTCGTGGCAGGCAGAGAGCAGCGCATGTGCAGGCGGGACGGACCGCTACCAAAAATCTCCAGACAGAAGTGCCGGGGCGCAGACACCCCTATAGTGGAGCACCTATAGGGGGACACATCTTGAAGAACCATCATTCCTGCACAAGGTGTGTAACTTCTTCCTCCTCTTCAATCTCTGAGTGCACTCCTTCAAGTGACAAGCTTTGCATCTTCACCTTTCTCGGTGCAATCTTGCAGTTCTCCTACTCTTGTACCAGTCTCTTGGTTACAGCAATCTTCGTACCACCTGTGACTACTCAACAGGCTTGACTGGGTTTGGCGCCTGCAAATTTTCTCTTCAGGACCTATGACCCACTGAATAGAGACCCAAACCATCCTTTTCAAAACCAAGTATTGTTTAATTGTAACAGTAGTAACACAGCATAACAAAAGAATTTTTTTTTAACACAAATGAAGGTCTGTATGCATGTCTCTCTTGCCTAACGGCTTAAAGTAGCCTTGTTTAACTCCAAAGACCCCAACCACTGGAATCTGAGTTCCCCTTCTCACCAAACTCTCATACTCCCCTGTATGGGGAATGTCCTATTATAAGTCTAAGACCAGTCCTTTGTATTCTCTGGTGTCTCATGAGAGCTTGGTTAAACAAGTTTGGTCTGTTCACAATGGGGTCCAAGTTAGATTTGAAAGCAGTTGGTTTTCTGCATTGATTCAGGAGTTTGCAGAGCAGCTGCTACATGTCACAGTCTACCATCCTGGGTATGTGCCCCCAATTCTTGTTTGAATTAACCTCTTATGCTCATCCAGTTAACAATTAAAAACAATTAGACAAGCAGATTGAACTAATAAATTCCTAAAATATTAAAGGCAGCCTTACCTTCACTATAGTACCCACTACCACTATAGAATTCAGTGGGCTCAGAAGAACAGTGACTTAAGTTTTAGAAGTTTTATTTTTTTCAGACCAGTGAATTAGAAGTGTGATGTATCCAAGTGCAATATCATATACAGAGCAACTCAATTAATTATAGGACATATGTTTCATCAAAAGTTGCACTTGCAGGGAACTCCCAATTTACACAGAACCACCACCTCATTTGTTCTCATAACTGATGTCACTTTTTGAAATGAGGCGTGGGCGGGTGGTCAAGGTGGGAGAAATGACTTGTCTTTTAAAAAAGAAAAAAAAAGTATAGTTTTGGTTTTCCAAAATGTGAGAGGTCTCCAGATTTCTCAAAGACTGTAAGAAAATGAAAATATCCTTTTTTTACACCACCCCGCCCCACCCCCAGAGTTGCTATTGATACAGGACACAGTTTAGGGCACCCAGACAAACAGTTCTGCTTTTCCTATTTTTCCAATGTTTATTTTATAAAAGAAACCTTTATTTTTGACTTACAGGCTTTCCAGAGTTTGTTATATAATAGTTCATCATTCTTTTAAGTCATTTTCCAAATAAGTTTAGTTTTGTGTGCTCAACACAGCATGGAGGTTGCTCAAGGTTGCAGTTTCTAATGGTTAGGTACAAATCCCAGATCTGTACTTTCAGTCCTATTTTAGTCACAGACTATCCTTTCTCTTCTGTCTATTATGGCATTTCGAAGGAACCTAATTTTTTCACCATATGGGTAGAGTTTTTCCAATATTAGTCCCTCGGCTCGATTCAGTGCATAGTAGAAGGAGTTGGAGAGTGTGTGTGTGTGTGTGTGTGTGTGTGTGTGTGTGTGTGTGTGTGTGTGTGTGTGTGTGTGTAAATAATTTTATGTACTATATAACTCATGATTATAAGATAAATACTGTAGTGTAGGATTCTTCACTACGAAATGTTCATGTACCATGAACAATAGATATCACTGGTTCTTATTCACAGTGAAGATCTGTTTAGTAAAATTGTCTAATCTATTTTTAAGTGTGCAGAAGAAATGAAACATGAAGCCAGGCCTATTAAGATTGACCGAAGATTGACAGGTGCCAATATAATTGATGAACCTTTGCAACAAGTGAGTTTTAATATAAAATATTTGAATATTTTTTTATCTATTGGGTATGGTATTTTTGTGACTTTCATAACTAAAATATTTGTGTGATCCACAAAATGGGAAACTGTTTATGAATAACAATAATTGAACATTGCTTAAATATAAATTGCATAGTTTTTATAGAAGTCTGTTCTAAATAACTAACGAATACCTGCCTTATTTATAGGTTGAAGAGCTCGTTTTTAAAATATCTTCTGTATGGAAGACTGAATTTCACTTTATACTTACATGGTGGCGGAATGTGTTGTTAAATCCTTAATTTTACCGTTGTACTTATTTGTTCGACAGATTTTGTCCAAAATGATGAATGAGGACAAAAACAGCAAGTCAGTTGTTTAATTCTTTTGAGTAGTTGTTACATTCAGCATAGTAATGACTTGCAGATTGAGCACTGCGCACGAAATTTAACAAGAAATAAATATAAAATATATTAGATTGCGTCTCCTTTGACATTTTCTGTTTACTTATAGATCAAATATGACATGGGCAGTGGCATTATAAATTTCCCTACATTGCCTTGCCAGTATGCCTCTACTGTAAAAGGAAGGACTAAGGGTTGAAAAGATTGAATTCAATCTCCATATGTGTTCTTATATTGGTCTCTTTACTGAAGAAAGCAAAGATAGTAAATTATAAATTTAACTCTCATAAGCTTAATTTAAAGTTATTTATCATAAAATGTTACAGAATAATATAAATTTCACTTTATAGAGCTTAGCTAAAGCAATGTTTTCTGCCCCAAAGAATGCGAGACATATTTTTTTTTAAATTACGTGCTATAATAAACCTGAGAAGTACGTGCTAGCCTTCAGGCATCAGATTGCAAATATCTTGAATTATGAATACAAACTCTCTGCTACAAACCCAGAAACTCAAGTGAAATAGTTGTTCTGTAACAACCTGTTAAATGCTCAGAATAAGGTTAAGCTTTTATCACACCTTTGGTGCTACAGACATAATTAACAATCTCATTTTCAGGAGGTATTTTTTTGTGAGTGACTTATTCTAGAAGTGTTTGTTCTCCCAAAGTAAAAGTAATGGTAGCTGACATGGCATAGGTGTAGCATACAGCTCTTCAAATGTTTTGGATCCTGTGCTTAATATTGAGTAGTATCCGCACAGAAAAAAAAAAGACTGATTAATTTAGTTTAGTTTTTACTGTTAAAAAAGATAAAACTCGTGTTCAAACCCCAGTACTAGCTCTCAAGCTCTGTACGGCAAATAATTCTCAGAGTTCTTATGTTGTCTATATCCATTCCTCCCCATAACTCATCTCTTAATGATACTGTACAACTCACCATTCTCTATCTAAATTAGTACAGATTGGATATTGTGTATAGTACCAAATTAATATGTTACAAAATTCAGTTAAAATTGTCACCCTGATCTCTGTCATATCAGCTGTACCTGTTATCGGCATGTCTCTAATTTTGTGTTTTTTGAAGAAGATGGAGAAAGTGTGGGAGGCAACTTCGGAATCATTTGGGGTCCTCAAATTCCATGATCTCTTTATATCTGGCTTTTGGCCCCAGGGTATAGTGATTGTGGAGGCTGGATTTGATAGCAGCATTTAACTACCTGAAAGTGGGTTCTAGAGAGGATTGAGCTAGGCTGTTCTCAGTAATGGTAATGACAGAACTACGAGCAATGTTCTTAAGTTGCAGTGGGGGAGGTCTAGGTTGGATTTTAGGAAAAACTTTTTCATTAGGAGGGTGGTGGAATCTCCATCCTTAGAGGTTTTTAGAGTGTGGCTTGACAAAGCCTTGGCTGTAATGATTTAGTTGGGGTAGGTCCTGCTTTGAGCAGGAGGTTGGACTAGATGACCTCCTGAGGTCCCATCCAACCCTAATCTTTTGTGATTCTATAGAGCATTTTCTCTTAATTCCTTCTTTCCCTATCAATACCTGTTTCCAGAACTCTTTTGATTCTGGAGGGATGACCTACAGTGTGCTACTCTTTCCCAAACATCTCTTTTAGGAGGAGGGAGGAATGCTCTTTATCTGTGAATATCACCAGTGCTTACTTCTACTTCTGCTCATAGTCATTTCATGCAGGAAGAGTGAATTTGATACTGTTATGTGTTTCACTCCTGCTCAGATTCTTCTTTTACTGCTTGGGAAGGCTCTGAACAACAGAAGAGGCACTAGAGTTGTTTGTCTTCAGATTCAGGAAGGCAACACTTAGGGTATATCTATATTGATGGCAGCACTCTGGGTACCACTGGATCAATTCTTGGGGGGATTGATTGAGCGGCAGTGGGGACTTGCTCAATCAATCTGAAAGTTGATGCTGTTAATCCACCCCTGCAAAAAGAGTAATGCTGTGTCGACAGGAAGGCATTTCCCGTTGGCGCAGTGTAGTGGGGATACCGCAATAGGTAGAAGTTAGGAAATTGACGGGAGATAAGCAAGCTTCTCTATGTTCTTGAATTTCGCCAGCAGTGTAGAGCAAGCCTTAATCTATTCACACTCTGTCCATATTTGGAAGTTATCTTTGCAGCTGTGTAGGCTTAGAAACCTTTTCATTATTTTTTAAAAAAAAGCTAAATTAGTTCCCTTCTCCTCTGACTTTCATGCCGCTACATGCTTTATAGGTGCTGATAAATGAAATTTAATCCCTATCTTTATCAGCTGTTGACTGACCATGGAGAAGTTAACTTGGAACAAAGCACAGTCAGGAAAAATTCGCAGCTTGGATTCTTTGTATTCTAAACCACTAAGTACTTTCAGAATTCTATTTGCAATGCTTAGCTTTCCACAGACCGCAAGGATTGTCTGGGACCAGATAAAATTGTGTCCTTCTGCCTCCTCACTCTCATCTTCTTGCAGAATTCAAACTAGCCTCATTGCAGTTGAATTACTCTTCAGTAATTCAGAAAGCTTCTTAGGAAAATTTAAAGCAGAGCCATTACCCCCCTCAGATATACCTAACAGCACTCACATGTTGAGCCCAGGCTCAAGACTGTCTTCACTTCCCCTTTCTATTGTTTGTCTGAGATATGCTTTTTATATCTATATGAAACCCATTTGTGTGTGTGCGGAGGAGGGAAGGTTTTACAAGATTAGTTGTGACCCTGGAATACTCATTTTGAAACTGTATTTACTGCCAGCTTGCTGTATTTTTATACATGTAAAATAGCTGTGAGCATGTGATTGTGGAGGCTATGCAAATAGTTCTTGAATGATAATGCATTTATTAAAAATCATACTTGTATATTTCATAATATTTGTACTTGTAGTTTATGGATTCATCTCTGGTTCAATTTCATAAAAGAGAGAAATTGCAAGGAGTCAATGATCTACAGTATAGAGCTACACTGTACAAAAAGAATGGTGGAGACTGCTCAGCATAAGTAAATGTAGTGTGAGCTTTGCAAGAGTCACAAATGGATTGCTGCCAGTTTTGTTACCAGATTTTTTCAGTGCAAAATCCATTACTTGCTATGAATGCAGAGCTGTGAGTATGAAAAGAGGAAACTTGCAAGTTTTTCACTTTCTTTAAATTTCTCATTGAATTTGATATTATAATCACCAATGACACAGTTTTTACTATTATGATGTAGAGCAAAATCATACACTTGAGTATGTTAAATCTTGTGTACTTGCCAAGTACTCCCACTAAGAAGTATATGAAGATTTAAAAATTACAGTGTGTCACGCTGTTTGGAGTGGCTCACAATTGTAAGTGACTTCCTGAGGGTAGATTGTCAAAAACAGGGCAGACACCCCAAACTGATGGTATGTTCTATAATTAGATTTTTTCAAGCCAGTAACAAATATGAATCACTGTAACAGTCTAACCATGGAATCGGACAATCCCCTTAGACTCTCCAGTCTATCTTGCCATCAAGACAAAATGTACTTAGTGATAAATGGTCGTTTACACCAAAAATCACACAATATTCAGGTCACTTCCAGTCTCAAGAAACCAGTCACTTACCTCAGATCAATTAGTGTACGATCGAAAGTACCAAAGACAAACTCCTGTCGCCAATCCTGTAATAAATGATCTAATGGTTTATTAACTGGGAAAGAGAAAAAAGTTATTTATAGGTTTTAAAGCAAGCAAATGAGTTGCTGAATCCAAAGAGTGACAGAGTTGTAGTGATCTGTCAATTCAAAGTGTCTTCCAGAGAAATCTCAGGAGGCAACCTCTGGGGATCTCTGTCTGCAGTTTGGTGTGTCTGGCCCTGTGAGAGTTCAAACAGTAAAGATATGAAAAATCTTCATGTCAGCTATTTTTATTTCCCTCTTCCAGCATTCAAAGCAATGTGATGAGTCCTCCTGCATGTACTTCTCATGGTGGATGGGGAAACTGTCTGATAATGGCCATCTTAAATTTTGATGGTAGTCCTGGATGAAATTGAAGAGGGGTTAATTTCCGTGCCTTGGCTCACAAATTCAGAGCAAACATTTACAAAGTTTTATAAAGCAAAACTTACGTATTTTCTGATAGCATGGAGTGTACGTTAGAAGTAAGATTAATGGATGCAGAAATTTGAACAAGCATTTCCTAGTCTAAACACTAAATAAAATCTTATAAGACTAATAACTGTTTTTTTGGGGGGGGTTTTGAGCAAAACTAACATACAGCTGAATTGATTTGGTTGCCAGCTATGAGTTTGTCAGTTCTTGGTAAGAGCTGGTACCTTATCTGTCAGCATCACACAGTGCCTTTAGATATGTCTTTAACACAAAGGCCAGACAGAACAAAAGAAACGAGCTGTGATTTGCAGATAAAATATTCTGCCATCCTCTTGTAACCCTGTGGCAGGGTTCATGGTACTTGTATGTCTGAGCCACAGTTGTAATTGTGATGAGTAGAGGTTGCTTTGCACGTCTTTCCTTTATGTGACCAGTGGTTCTCTGTAATTGGCAAATCCACTGGGTGAACATCTCAACACCCCATAGCTCAGACACTACATGGAGAGAGTAGCTATGTAGTTCCAAGAAGCTACAGAGTCTGTCTGCATAGCCTTTCTGCTTTATCATTCCCTTAGCCAACCAGTAAAATAGGTGTTTCCCTGTGTTTGGGGCCTTCCACAACTGCAGAAAGTCTGAGACTTTTATGTAGCTGTGAGTAAATTTGCATAGTCTAAGGTACATTTAATGTCTACATAAGCATAAAAATATATTGATAAAATCAAATGTTTCAGAGATTGTTTTGATGCTCAGCCTAGTCTCTGCATGTTTTGAAATATTTCTTGGAG
Organism: Emydura macquarii macquarii; assembly: GCF_026122565.2. Lineage (NCBI taxonomy): Eukaryota > Metazoa > Chordata > Testudines > Chelidae > Emydura > Emydura macquarii. Next base: position 22,726,659 of record NW_027132559.1, read on the forward strand.
TTTTCACCATTGTAACAATAAAGAAGGGTGCAAGTTAGTCAACTGTAGAGAGTGAGTTAAACATAGACAACATTGAGGTTTAGTTATGTGTATAGCAGTGTCTCAGTCACTGGGATGTAAAGGATGTAAGAGAGCATTGTTTTATTACACAAATAATTTTGTATCTTTTTAATGTTTTTTTTAATTTTAGGTAATCCAGTTCTCATTGAGGGACTATGTCCACTATTGGTATTATACACTAAGTGATGATGAATCCTTTCTTCTTGAAATCAGGCAGGCTCTTCAAAATGCACTCATTCAATTTTCTACTAGGTAAGACTCTTTGTGTTTATATAAACCTAAGTTTAAGCAAATGCAAAATAATACTTTTAGATTGCAGTATAAATTGTGGAGTTTATATATTAAAAAAAAAAAACTTCAAAAACTTCTTAAGCATAGTACAAAAAGTAGTATCTGAATTTTGTGGAACGAGCCCATAGCTTTTTAAAATAATTGTTCAAGACAGGTGCAACCATTTAACCGTCCTCTAATCTGAGTAAATCGAGGGGATATTTACAGCTATTCTATTTTGGAGTCTATACAAATAATGCATAAAAATGCCTAATAGTAATCTCCAGGTAGTTTTGGCTTTAAATTATACCTGTGATTCATCGGACATCTTTTTATATGTAATCCCTTTTCATATCTGCAACAGAGATATGGTTCCAAAGACAAGTCAATCAAAGCCATAGTTCAGGTATTTGTATAATATATTTGTTTAAAATAAAAAAGTTCTAGCTATTTATATGAAGGTGATTTGTTTACCAGTACAGTGAGAGTTCTGTGGCGCCTTAAAGACTAACATATTTTTTTGAGCATATGCTTTCGTGGGCAGAAACCCACTTCATCCGACGATGCATCTGATGAAGTGGGTTTCTGCCCACAAAAGCTTATGCCCAAATAAATTTGTTAGTCTTTAAGGTGCCACAAAACTCTCGCAGTTTTGCTAAAAACAGACTAATACGGCTAACCTTCTGGAACTTGTTTACCAGTGTTTCACATACTGTAGTTTTGTTCTGGAGTACATAAGAGCAATGCAGTGTGTCCAGGGTAAATGCGACATCAGTGATTTGCAGAAAATGGCAAGCTTATATATGTATTTTAAAGAAATATGTGTTAGAATGGTATCTGAGCTGCTATAACATGGGCACGACTATTTCATTCTTTAGGAATTTTAGATTTTTCCCCCCTGCTTTTGGTCAAGTAGGTAGCAGAAAAGAAAGGGACAGCTTTAGAGAGAAATTCCTCTTCTTCCAGCTATTCCCTAGTATGCTTCCTATATCAGTCCAAGTGGCTGTACAGCATCATATTTTGGTGTTATTTCATTACATATTTCATTCACTGTTTGTTCTGAGTGATCATCTTATTTTTATTTATATGTATTCTTAGATATATTGCTTTATTACCAATATGATGTCTTTTTGTAGCTTGATGCAGGAAAAGGGGGTTGTGATTACCTTAGTTAAAGTGTGATGTCAAGCACATTTTAGTAATGGCTTTTCTGCCAGTTTCTTGAAAGTGATATATATTTGCTATGAGTTCTCTTGGCAGGTCTGCTGTGGGTTACTGAGTAGACAATCACTTTCTAGTGAAAATAGACAACTGTCCTCATTGAGCTTTAGCCTGAATTTATTTTTGAACAGAATAAGGTGGTTTCTTTACACCTCTTGCTTCTTAAAGGGATACTGATAACTTAAAATCTAGCTAATTAAAAAAGAAAAATATGCATTTCTAGATGCTACTACTGCCACAAAGTCTCCTTGCTATTTTCTGTGGCTTTACAATCATATTTTATATTTTTAATTTCTTTCCCCTGTTGCAGTGAGACACCCAACACAAATAGGGGGGATATTTTATATAGACAAAAGGGAGAAATTAACTGGTCTCGAATGCACAAAATAAAAAATTGAAAAATAGGGATGCTACCTTTGACAAAAGTAAGTTTTCAAAAAATCAGTGATACTTAAGGGTTTGTCTAAAGTAGTTGTGGGTGTGTTTGTGTTTTTGCACTAGTGTGGCTATGCTGATGGAACTACATCAGTGTAAACCCCTAGTGTAGATGCAGTGCACTAGTACTACAACTGGCTTGCACTTCATTTCTTACACTTTTGCAAGGCACTTTGTACACTGGTACAGTGGGACTATACGAGGGGTTTGCCCTGTTGTTCTCAGGATATGCCCTGTTCAATTTTAGGTACCTTGCCCTGGGTCAGGAAAGCATAGTGGTCACTTTTTAAATGGCTTGAACCTGGAATATTATTCAGTTTTAGCAATGTCATTACCAGAAAGACAGTGGGTAGACAGCAAGCTGGAGCAAGTTCAGATAATAGTTATATAAAGAATCAATTGGTAGTAACTTGAGGAAAAGTTAATAACTCTATTTAATTTGCCTACATTTCACAAGTAAGGGTTTTGTTGCCAATGGAGCTGAAAAATAATCTAGGGTGAACAGTGGGATGTAACTAGAATAATGAGTGAAATAGATGTGAAAAATTAGTCTTAATATCAAGATGATGTCTTACTGTTGACAACTGTTAGGTTATCGAATAATGGAAACTTTTGGAAATGTTATCACTTGGGACCCTTAAAAGTTTAGTGTTGGGACTAAACAACATGGGAGACAGCATACTGTGGGAAATAATCCTGCATTTGCAGGAGATGGACTGCTCTTTGCCTCCATCTTTTAACTACTGTGATTCTGTGCAATTACTTCATTGGTTTATTTTTATAGGGAGGGAAGAATTCACGACTTTTTGAGTGCTATTTGGCTATAGGCAAAAAATTTAACAGCTTATAGGAGTGCTAATTAGTTAGTTAAACTTGATTGACCTGTTTTGACATTAAAGTAGAACTTGCTGTCCTTGTAAGATTGGGAAGTTTGCATTTATGCACATCTTATTTTTAAGAACCTTATTTCATAAAATTGGTGCAAAGCCATCAATAGGCAATCAAAAAAGGCTGCTCCAAGTTTTTGTTACAGTGGTTAGAGAGAGGTATACAACTGTCATAGATAGGTGGATTGGTTTTGGTTTTGGTTTTCTCTAAAAGTTTACAGGGTGGCATAGATTCACTAAAATGATAATATATACATACTGCAAAATTCCTTGGTTTTTTTCCTTGGGAAATACTTGTCAGAGAAATTATGTAAGGCTGCCACCTAGTGTTCTTTGTGTGCTTTAGTAGGTACTTACTACAGATGAACAATTTGGCTACTGAGTCGTCATAACATTGTCACACTCTTCAAGATGTAATGCTTTCTACTTATCATTTTCTCCCAGTTCATTCTTCTAGACTTTACTATAGGCTTACTCCTCTGTAAAGTTTCTTGTTGATATTGGAGGGAAAGCAGTTCAGAAACCAAGGAGGTTTTAGTTAAGGGTAAGGGACCTTTTAGGGCAGAGTAGGGTCCAGAATAGTTCGCTTTTGTTGTTTCAGTTAAGAAAGAACCCAGACTGGGGAATGCCTAGCAGGGAGGAGATGCTATGATTGGCTGCCTTCTACTTTACTAAAAACAAAAGGGAGGAACATCTTTCAGTCTCTAAACAGTTAGAAAGTGGTTTTTTCCCTCAGAGCACTTATGAAATGCTGATACAGGAATATCATAAAAAGGTGGCTACTATTATACCAAATGTATAATACAAAAGAACCTTAGAGTTAAGAACACCTGGGGGAATGGAAGTTGTTCGTAACTCTGAAATGTTTGTAACTCTGAACAAAACGTTGTGGTTGTTCTTTCAAAACTTTACAGTTGAGCATTATCTTAATGCAGCTTTGAAACACTACTATGCAGAAAAAAAATGCTGCTTTCCCTTCATTTTTTAGTAGTTTACGTTTAACCCAGTACTGTACTGTATTTTCTTTTTTTTCGGTTGCCTAATTGTGTACTTCTGGCTCCAAATGAGGTGTGTGGTTGATTGGTCAGTTCGTAACTCTGGTGTTCATAACTCTGAGGTTCTGCTATAACTGGCTCCCTCACAGTTCATGTGATTTTTTTTTTAAATGATTGCTTGCTTATGACATTGCATTTATTTGTAGCTAATGTGATTTCTTATATGTTTACATATTACAAGTTGAGAAGAAAATAATTTGACACCATATTTTTTCACAAGTAACGTCACACATCTGTCTGCGATGTCTGTTAGTGTTATATATTGAGACACCATACAAATGTTAAACCTCTGCTTTCTTATGCTTAGTATAAATTATGAAAAGTGCAAATGCTCATTTTTAACATTTTGATGCAAATGTTGAAATTACTGTTGTACAATATACATTATAGTTTATTATGTAAATATATTTATAGTATGTAAGAAATCATACATGATTTAAGCTTTTCCTTGTCCTCTATGTGTGTTTTTTTAGATGTATAAAAAGCTTTCTAGTGTTGTAGGAACAAATAAATACAAACATGGAAATGTGTGTCTGATTGACTCCCTTTTGTGTAGGCTTCTGTAGACCTCCCTGAGCTGATAGACTAACGTAGGACCCTACTATTGGTTACTCATACAGGTTTTCAGAAATGTAATACTAAATCATACTTCTTGAATCCTTAGATAACTACTGTTTACCTTAGCATTAAAAGAAATTAACGCTTTATTCTGCTTTAAAAATTATGTTGATGTGTATAGTCTGTTTTCTAAAAGGTCAAAAGAAATAGACTGGCAGCCTTATTTCACCACACGACTTGTTGATGATTTTGCCACTCATCTTCGAGTATTCAGAAAAACTCAACAAAAGATAACAGAAAAAGATGATCAAACAAAAGGTATTGCCATAATTTAAAATACATTTGACTTTGTTGTTGTTGACTCTGCATAGCAAACTAGGGTTTTCTCTATTCTACTCTTTATCCAAACAATTTCTTTATTTGTATTCAATTACTACTGACTTACAAAAGAGTCTTACATGTACACAAATATCTTTTAATTTCTTTTGTGTAGGTACAGCCGAAGACCTTGTAAATACATTCTTTGAGGTTGAAGTTGAAATGGAGAAGGAAGTCTGTCGTGATCTAGTCTGCACTTCTCCCAAAGATGAAGAAGGTTTTTCTAATTATTATTTTCTAAGGGTTGTGTTGCTTCATTAAGCGGTGTTAGAAATGTTAGTTACAGCATCAGCTGACAGCATGGAAGATATTCAAAGCTAAGCCTATAACTTTATTGCAATCAAATATGACATGGTATTTCATATATTTCTTGATTGGTGCATATCAGTATTATACTTTTAGTGTCAGTGACAATATATATAATTAAGGCTGAAAGAATTTCATATGGAAATGTGACTTTATTCAATGTCATGGTATCCCTTTATGGGTGGTGGGAGGAAGGAGAGGCTAGTCATTTCTTTATCTAACCTCAGATTATCATCTGGATGAGGAAACAAGGATCTGTTCATTTAAAAAAAATTAAAAACCAATAATAAAGAGATTTGTCATTAATAATGCAGTTACTGCCTGATTCAGAGCAGGAACTTAAATCTGGGTCTCCCACATGAGTACCATGCTATTGGTTATTCTGTGGTGAGTCTCTCTTTCCTGTTGGAACCGTTCCACTTTGAATAAATAAGTTATTCATTTTGGGGGGGGGGGGGGGGGGGGGGGGAGAGAGAGAGAGAGAGAGAGAGAGAGAGAGAGAGAGAGAGAGAGAGAGAGTGTGTGTGTGTGTGTGTGTGTGTGTGAGAGAGAGAGAGAGACTGACTGACTGCATAGCCCCACTGACTAAGGCACTTGTTGGTTATAGGAGATCAAGTTCAAGTCTCTGCTCTGCCTGATTCAGAGCAGGGATTTGAATCAGGGTATTCCACATGAGTGCCCTGACCACTACACCAGTAGCTTCTCTGGGATGGGTCTCTCTCTCCTTTTCTCTCATATCCTGGACCCGAGAAACTTCCCAACAAAAGTTTAATGGACACTGATTCATTTCTATGAAGAGTTTCAATTTCAGCTAGTTGCATATTTCAATGAAAAACTGTTTTGTTGAAAAAATCCTGAAATGCTGTATGCATAAATATGAAAAATGCACTGGAGCAGAGTAGGTGCTTCTATGGGAGTTAAGACAATGCATTCATCCTTCTATTCTAGTCAATATATATAATTAGTAAAGTAATATACTGTCTAGATTAAGTCAATCAGGAATTTACTGCATTGTAAGATTTTAAGACAGTTACATATGTTTATATAAAGTAGAAAAATAAACTTAAAAGTTTGAAAATCATTGAAAATTATATTTAATGCTTTCAAATTCAATCCATAAACTAAAGCTTTTAGAAAGCAAAAAAAACAAAACAAAAAAGCTATCTGAGAATACAGGAAAGGAACATATAGTGTTGTCACTTCTCTGTATTGGATTGAATTTTTTTTTTTTCCTTAGGATTCCTAAGGGATCTGTGTGAGGTGTTACTGTATTTATTGCTACCTCCTGGAGACTTCCAGAACAAGATCATGCGATATTTTGTCAGGGTAAATTTAGGATTTTATATTTATATTTATATTTTACCTTAAGACTTCCAGTCATATATATATTATAAAATAGAATTAGATCTAGGTCACTTATTTTGTGTGTTGTATAAAATGTGATCATCAGCTATTATATTTATACTGGATGATATTTTTCAACATAATCGGTTAGATACATGTTTTCATACTGAGGTGTTGGCTTTCATGTGACATTGGTGAACAATTCTAGATGTCATTGTTTAGAGATATGAGTAGCTTTTGGTGTGCAGTGGTCACTGTTAAAAACTCAGTATTTACCTAATGATACCACACAGTGGTTTTTGTGATACTATAACTTTGGTATGCTTAAAATGGGAAATAACTGAGATTGCAGGTACTATAGAGGGTAAACGTTTCTTCCATGGTCACCTTTGTATTCTCGTCCAATTAATATTACAGTTCTTGAAATTTTATAAAGATGAGTGTTTCATTTTGTCATGCTTCTCTATGGTTCCTTTCACTATGATATCTGTCTGCCAAGGAAGGCTCTCTTCCTTGAGGTCAGATGACTAGTTTCTGTACTGAACACATAGCAGACTAAGGCCTGGTCTATAATTTACCAGGAAATTCGGTGGCAGTCAACGGAAGTTACACAAGCTACGTAATTCTCTTCTGCACGCCAGCTCCACTACGCTGCGCTAACGGGAAATGATTTCCCCTTGACGCAGCACTATGCTTTTTTTGGAGCTGTTTTTATTGAATTGGCTTCCGGATCGATTGAGAGGGTCTCACTTCCGCTCAATCGATCTGGGTAAATCGATCTGACAGCAGCGATTTGCTGCCATCAGTGAAGACATACCCTAAGAGAGCTAACATTCTTTATTTATCACATGAATTTACATTTTGGTGTGGGGAATGAGTTTTGAAAAATAAATCTAATTATCTCTTTCATTCTTTGTTTCAGAATTTGTTTTTAAGTTTGTTCTTAATCTGCTTGAAGATTGATTTGTTACTCAAATATAAGCTTTACGTTGAATTCATAGTAAAATTTGATTTTTTTTGAGTACAGCATTTGTTGCTTTTTAGATATAGAGGACAGATTTCAATTGTATTATATTTCATTTTTCAGGAAATCCTCGCCCGAGGAATTCTTCTTCCATTAATAAACCAGCTCAGTGATCCTGATTATATTAATCAGTATGTCATATGTATGGTAAGCTTTTTGGTGCTTCAGTAGTATTTCCAGAATATTCATCTGTAAGCACATTCTTATTCTCTTTTCCTATGCTTTCTAAGCATGGTTGGTGTATTGGAAATACAATTTGTAATGCAGTAGAAGTGGTAGGGATGCTATAGTTAATGTTGCATAAGAATTCCCATTCTAATTCCCTGCTTTGGTGGCTTTATAACTTTCCCAAACTTTGTTCTTTCAGGATAATAGTTTCTAAACTTGCTCTCTACCTGCAGGTAAACTTTTTAAAAAAGTTTGAGTAAAAATGATTTGTATTTGAGTACAATCAAATTAAGGGGGGAAATAATTTGTCTTCACTATAAAATCATAAAACTTAAATTCTTGCTGTGTTTTGAGAGGTCTGATTCTTCAGTAGTCAATATTTGTTATGAAAATGCCTTAATTGAAAAATGCATGTAAGAGTTGCATCAGATGTTTAGTTTTGGGTTGGAAGACACGATACATCTGAAATCATATTTTGCACTTGCACAGTAGTTTCCTAACCATGATGCACAGCTAGGGAAACCTGCACTTGCGCATAACACAGTGAAACATTTAGTTGTGAGTGTATGTATGATTTAACATACATCTTGCTGTAAGGTTAAAGCTGCATAGTTCCTAAGGTTCACAGTAGAGAGGTCACCTAAATTATGCACTAAAGGGCAGAGGTAAAGTGCATATGCCACCTTATACTTTTCATTTCCTGACTTAAGTGTTTAACTGCAACTTTAATGTTCTCAGTACAATTTTAATGGAATGACCAATTTGGGTTGGTGGAAAACCATATTTATAAGAGTTTTGGGAATCGTTTTAGCCTTACGTGGAAGTTAAAATAGTAACAGTAGGTCATAATACCATGATAAAGATGAATTCAGCAACATTATTAGTGATTTTCATAGCATGCCTCCAAATGAAATAGTTTTCCAAGGGCTTTAAGAATAATAGATGAAACAAAAGCTAACAGCAAAAAGTTTAAGTACATCAGAAGCAGGAAGCCTGCCAAACAATCGCCACTGGACGATTAAGGTGCTGAAGGAGCACTCAAAGACAAGGTCGTTGCAGAGAAGCTAAATGAATACTTTTCATCAGCCTTCACTGCAGAGGATGTGAGGGAGATTTCCACATTTGAGCCATTTAGTTTTGGTGACATATCTGAGGAGCTGTCTCAAATTGATGTATCATTCAAAGTGGTTTTGGAACAAATGGATAAATTAAACAGTAATAAATCACCAGGACCTGAGGGAACTCAAATATGAAATTGCAGAACTACTAACTGTGGTATGTAACTTATCACTTAAATCAGTCTCTGTGGTGACTGGAGGATAGCTAATGTAGCAATGACTTTTTAAAAAGGCTCCAGAGGCGAGCTAAGCAATTACAGGCCGGTAAACGTAACTTAAGTACTAGAAAATTGGTTGAAATTATAGTAAAGAACAGAATTATCAGATACACAGATGAATACAGCATATTGGGGAAGAGTCAACAAAAAGAGTCCCTTTTGTAAAGGGAAATTGTGCCTCACCAATCTATAATAATTCTTTGAGGGTGTCAGCAGACGTGGACACGGGTGATCCAGTTGATATGATATAGTTGGACTTTCAGAAAGCCTTTGACAAGATCCCTCATCAAAGGCTCTTAAGAAGAGATATTAAAAGATGATAAAAGATATTACCTCACCCACCTTGTCTCTCTAGTATTCTGGGACAAGCCTGACTACAACACCACTGCATATTTACACAAAATAAGTAGTCATGGAATAAGAAGGAAGGTTCTCTCGTAGATCAGTAACTGGTTAAAAGATAGAAAATAAAGAGTAGGAATAAATGGTTAGTTTTCACAGTGGAGAGAGTTAAAGAGCGGTGACACCCAAAGATCTGTACTGAGACCAGTGCTGTTCAACATCATCATAAATGATGCGGAAAATGAATAAACAATGAGGATGCTAAGTTTGCAGATGATACAAAATTACACAAGATAGTTAAGTCCAAAGCTGACTGTGAAGAGTTACAAAGGGATCTCACAAAACTGGGTGACTGGGCAACAAAATGGCAAATGAAATTCAATGTTGATAAATGCAAGGGAATGCATATTGGAAAACATAGTCCCAGCTATACATGCAAAACGATGGAGTCTAAATTAGCTGTTATCACTCAAGAAAGACATCTTGGAGTCATTGTGGATAGTTCTGTGGAAAATATCTGCTCAGTGTGCAGTTGCGGTAAAAAAGCTAACAGTATGTTAGGAATCCTTAGGAAAGGGATAGATAATAAGACCAAAAATATCATAATGCCACTATATAAATCCATGGTACTCTCAATTCCTACTCAAGATTCTACTGTTAATGCATCCCAGAACTGTATTAATTCTATTGGCCACAGCAGCACACCAGGAGCTCATGTTCAGCTTTTTATCCACCACGACACCAAATTTTTTCAAAGCACTGCTTTCCAGAACATAGTTCCCCATCCTGCATATATAGCCTACATTCTTTGTTCCTAGATGTATACATTTACATTTAGCTGTATGAAAATGCACATTGTTTGCTTGCATCCAGTTTACCAAGCAATCAAGATTGTGCTGCATTAGTGACCTGTTTTCTTCATTATTTAGAACTCCCCCAATTTTTGTGTCATCTGCAAACTTTATCAGTGATGATTTTGTTTTCTTCCTGGCAATATATAAAAATGCTAAATAGCATAGCACCAAAAACCGCTGAGGGACCTCACTGGAAACATACCTGCTCAGTGATGATTTCCCCATTTATGATGATATTTTCAGACCTATCAGTTAGCCAACTTTTAATTCATGTAATGTATGCCATGTTCACTTCATTTCATTCGAGTTTTTTAATCAAAATGTCATGTAGTACAAAGTCAATGTCATGCTTGGGGGTAGCTCTTGTAAAACATCCCCCAAAACTAACGACATATCCTCCATCAAATCCCTCCTTAAAACTCTCCTTTGCTGTGATGCCCACAAAAAAAAATTGCCAACAGTTAGGCTGCAAGGTAGGCTGAGACCACTGCTTATCGTGCTGACCAATGTTGTCTCATTGTTTCCTTGTACTCCTCTGATCTCTCTCTCTCTCGCTGTTGTCATTAGTCTTACATGTAGGTCGTAAGCTCTTTGTAGCAGGGGTTGTGTTTTTGTTCTTTGTTTGTACAGTAGTTCTCATAATGGGGTCTTCCTGGTCCATGACTAGCATCTAGGCATTATGATACTGCAAATAATAAATAACAATCTTGGACTAATGCTACTTATTTGAATTTATAGAACAGGCATGTGGAGCTCCTTGTCTCAGTCCATTCCTCTCATCGTGCTGCAGTCCGGCTCTTGTCACCTCCACTTTCTAATCAGGCAGCTTCTTCATGCTGGGGCCAGCAGGGGGATCATTGACAGCACGGGAAAGAGAGTCTCCCTGAGCTCGGTTCAAATGTCTGCATTTGGGCCTGTCACAGCAGCTCAGAGTTGCAATTGCATGGAAAGCCCTGTTTAGCCCCAGGCTAGAGCCTGTCCAGAGTAGATGTAACCTTTGGGAAATTTAGCTGCTTAAATCTAAGTTGTCTCTACTGAATATGGTCAAACTTGGTCAAATTTAGGCAGATTTTCACAGACACAACCAAAGGTACATCCCAGACACAAAGACTGCCTCTGCCGATTTCGAGTCCCTGCTCCAAAGCAAGTAAAGAAAATGTCACCAGAATTCTTTAATATGGGCAAAACAGTGCATCTCCCCACCCTCATTCTTGGAAATGGCTGAACCATTTTGGCTGAAACTTTCCAAAAACTTCAGCCTGAGGCAGAAGCCCAGCATAGAAAATTTAAACCCACATGGTTAAAGTTTGCCAAAATTTTCGAAGCAACTGAAAACAGGTCTTATAATGGGAAGTGTCAGATGACCTTACCAGCACTGCCTATAATTAAGAATGTTCTTCGGGATTGGAGTTGGGGGAAGGCAGTTTTTTCATTATATGTTTGTTTTTATGAGAGTTAGTGCCCAGTTTCTGGGTGAGATTCTCACTCTCTGCTCTGCCCTTGTACTGCACATGAAAGGGTCAGAGCAGTATAAATGGGCTGTAAAATTCCTGGATCCAGTCATGGGAGAATTTTCCTGATGTATAAACTGAGGAAGAGAGCTGCAACCTTTTAGAGGGTAGGTGGAGTTAGGATGTGTGTGTGTTAGGTGAAAGGCTGCAGAACATAGCACTGTAGAGCTTCTGGGTAGTGCTCTTGCATATGAAAAGCTGGAGACAGACTGCTAAAAGTTTGACACCCCTGAGTTGTGCTGTGGGCTGTTTTGGCTCCTGCAACAGTCCAGAATCAGGAAGGCACAAAGGTGACTTAAAGGTGCATTATTTCACTTTCCCCTGTGCTGCAAGTTCTCAGTATCTCACCCTCAGTTTTACTATGTAGGGAGAGACCCTCTAGATCTGTAATATCTAAGAAGGAGTTTTAAATGTGAGGTCTTAAACTTTCAGAATTTATATATTTTCTGAGGTGAAAGATGTCTTGGATATCGGTGGGACCATTCATGCCTTTTTCTGATCTTTTTTTCTTGATAGAATGTGGGGAAACCCTTATATGCCGTAGGGTCTATATATCATTCATGGACTCAGGAACAATTCAAAACACACAAGTGTGGATCTGTATGTGATAGCAAAATGACAAACTTGCTTTAAATATAGCAGGCACACAATTACTGTGGGCCCCCACAATCTGGTCTTTGTTTCTTCTGAACAGAGAGTCCTTAACAATTTTCATTAAAAATTCAGCTTTTAATTATAAAAGTCTACAGGTTCAAATAGAATTTTCTAATTGAAAACTAAGTTTGATAGTTTAAACTGCCACAAGGATTTATTTCTCCATAGACAGCATAATCCCAAGAGAGCAGTTTGCATTTCATGGCATCTGTGAACTGTGATGCTTTTAAAGTGATGGCACTGTACAGTATATGTTAAAATTATAATTTTTCCTTAATTGTCTCATTCCAATTCACCATGAAGAAGCATATGCTATGGATAGATGTTTCTCTTCTGCATAATTTTTGGTTGTAAATTTTCTATTTCAGATTCGTGATTCCAATTGTAACTATGAGGCCTTCATGAATGTTATTAAATTAAGTGACAATGTAGGGGAGCTGGAAGCAGTAAGAGATAAGGCTGGAGAAGAACTGCAGTATCTTCGATCCTTAGATACAGCAGGAGATGGTTAGTATTTTTACTTTTATGAAGAAGTAAAATAGGCTAAAGCTAACAGCAAGGGTTTTTTTTTCTATTGCGGGAAGAGTTAAAATGTGAACTCTTATTTTATTAAATAGTGTTAATTATGAGTGCTATTAAAAATGTTATGTGGAAGATTCAAACCTGAGTTTGATCTTATGTGCAAGATCAACGACTGATTGCCTCCATCTGTATTTCCCCTTTCTGTGCTGGCCATGGTGTCTAACAGTAATTGCATGTCTTGGTAGGTTTTGTTTTAATAAAATTAATCTTTTAATAAAAGTCAAATGATCCTGGTTGAAACCTGCCTGACTAGTTCTGACTTTCAATAGTGCTTCACCTATTAATTATGGATTACTCTCACTTTATTAAATAACTGAAAGTTATGTTGAGGAGGGAAGGAAAAAGAGACTTTTTAACTGCAATTTAGTTCTTCCAATAGAAATGAAATTGGAAAAAAAAGAAAAACTTCACTATAGATATTGACATTGATATCCAGTTTGGTAGGTGTCCTTACAGAAAGAACAAATCAAGAAAAACCCATAATGTGTACCTTTAAAAAAAAAAATATTTAAATTGATAATATACTTCAAATCAATTGCTTAATCACTAGTTTGTTTCTACTTCAGTCTTTTTTAGTCTTAGTTCATGTGATGTTTTGTTTTCAGATATCAATAATATAAAAAATCAAATCAACAGCTTATTATATGTTGTTAAAGTATGTGATTCAAGAATACAGAGGTTGCATTCAGGAAAAGTAAGTACTGTTTTTCTGTTAATACTCTTTCTGATGTATGTTTTAATTGTAAATGATGATGTGAAATTGTCTCTATCACTCTAGTTCATTAAGCAAAAAATGTGGCTGTAGCCCTTGAGTTTATACTGTTCAGTATATATACTGAATATATTGAGCTGTATACTAAGTAACTGTGTAGTTGAAGTTGCACCTTCATACTTCCAATATTGTATGGGAAATTCACCTACCAGAGCTTCTGTTAGAAAATGTTACCTAGTGCAATAGCTATTATGCTAAATATTACTATTGCATATTTCAATTATTTTCAAACATTTAAAAATCTTAGGTAGGAAAGAACTGAAGTAAGCTTTATAGCTGACTAATGAAGTTCAGAATTAAGAGAAAACAGGTTTCTCTGACATGGGTTCAGACTTCTGGGATTAGCTTCTCTATGTCATCTAGGAAGTTCATGCAGCAAGCAGCTCAGTCTGGAAACCTTTAGAGCAAGTCCCTGTTTTTCAGCTGTAGGAGTTCATAAAGTTGCTGTCTACTTATTGATAGTAATGCTCTCTTTTTAACTACAGTTGGTTGTTCAGAGTGCCAGTTATTTTGTTTAGACCTACCAATGGTATTTTGCACTGCTTGGAAGTGCTTGTGTGTCAAAAAGTCATTACTCTTTGTTGTTCTAATAGCGTTTCCAATTGCTATCCAGTCTCTAGCTCTACTTTTTGCGAAGTTTGAGAAGCTGCTTGCATTCTTACTTTAGCATATCTGACTTTGTCCAGTTTCTTGGGACACCATCAACTGAGCTTTCAGCCTGGATGTGGCATAAAGATTATGTGGTTTGTGCTTATTGTACAACATAGGGTGCTGGTCCAAGACTCGGACCCCTGGCACTACTGTAATGCAAACAAAAAAAATAACTAATGGATGTCAGATATCAATGCAGACAGATCTATATCATGTTATATATTGTGAAGTGATAATGAATTGACTACAGAATTTGAGGTGGTATCAGGTCATTTTTAAGATGGTTGTACTGATTTCTTTAGAAAATATTTCAGAAGATTGTGATGAACATTTTCTAATCTATGCACTTACTGGACTCTTGTGAGCAGTTAGGTTTAAAAGACTTGCCAACAGGAACTCTGTGGCAGGGGCAGGGATAGAGTCCAATTCCCCAGAGGGCACGAATCACCCATGCTGTAAACAAACGTTGTGAGTAGTTACATAAACAAAAATTGTGGGGATAGCAGTGATCCTCTAAACTACTGTTTTAAAAAAACAAACAAACCCCAAACAACTTCCTATAGTTCAAGTAAATCTGTTTACGTAATATAAACACTTCTTTGGTAGTAATTTAAAAAATATCAAAATAATACGGTAACTTATCAATGCTGTATCCTGTATTTTACAGGAAATAGATACTGTGAAATTGGCAGCAAACTTTGGAAAACTTTGCACAGTCCCTCTGGACAACATTCTGGTAGACAATGTTGCACTACAGTTTTTTATGGGTAAGGAAATGCTAACTTTAAAAATATATATGTTTTTCTGAGGTAAGAACATGCGTATGAGCTAATACACATTTGTCTCATGCCATAACTGTACATGATCTTTGTCAGAGGGAAATGAAACTTAGTCTTTGCATAATGAGTCTAGGTTAAACTGATATTCTAAACTTCATACTTTATGTTGTAGTCAGTTTGAAAGAGCTTTCAGACATAGTGATCTAGCTCCAAGACTGATTCAGTAAATGTTTGTAGTGATGTCACCTAAGTTTGTTTTGAAAGATTCTACCTGTCTAAGAGATTCTTTCCCTTTTAAGTAGGGAATATACTAGAACTGGTAATTTCTCTTAAATTGAACTGATTTTTTTAATTATGACCACATTGCTTCGTACTCTAGGTAGTCCTAATGAAGTCAATGAGACTACATCTGGTAGTATCCACTCTGTCTGAATTTGGAGGATTGCAGGACTTTAAGACTCCAAAAATGCCCTTTGTTTAAAAATGCTTTTTAAAAGCATTCAAATGTTAATATCTCTAAAATGTATTCATATGTAAGAATAGTGATCTGTCTGCCTTTAGATTATTGGATTCTGCAGTAAATCACAAAATTGATAGAGTGAAGTTCATTTACAAATTTCACATGTCAGTTTATTCAGTTGAGACCTGACATTTTCAAGGATTAAATAAAAGTTGAGACATCTCTGAAGTGACCCGGTTCTGCCCCAGGCTCAATTTTTTCTTGACTTCTACCATGCTGTACCCAGCTCTTTGTGGCTGCAATTCAGATGTGATGAGTTCATGTTTTAATATAAAACACAGCCCCAGTTTTAGACTTTCTTTCAGACTTAGCTGGTTGATAGTCTTCTGTGTATACTAATATTTTTTGGGGGAGGTGGCAGGAGGGAGGATGACGGTGGCTTTGCGAGTATTAATGTTATATTCTTATCCAAAACCAGAATCAAATCCTGAAGATTATTCCTAATTTAGTTAATGTTTCTGATTTAGTAGTTTTTTACATGAGGATGTGTGAGTTTTTAAGATGTGTTTTTTATCCTAACAGGTATAATTACAATAATGATAATTGATTTTGTAGATTACATGCAGCAGACTGGAGGCCAAGCACATCTCTTCTTCTGGATGACAGTGGAAGGGTACAGGGTTACAGCACAGCAGCAACTGGAGGTATTACTAAGCCGGCAGAGAGATGGAAAACATCAGATTAATCAAACCAAAGGCCTATTAAGAGCAGCTGCAGTTGGAATTTATGAGCAGTATTTATCAGAGAAGGTAGGAATATTGTCTTTTGAAATAATTTATTAAATTTTGAATTGGTAAGTATTTGTGAAATTTTATTTTAAAATAAACATACACTGCAGTGTCGGAACTCATAGTTGAGTTTAGAACAATTAGAAGGCGATAGCAGCTAACTTCCTGTGAAATAGATTTGGTGAAAAACTTGTTGCAAGAACACAGACGTTTTGCAGTTGATACCTGAAGTATTTCACTTGTATCAAGCTTAGGATAAGTAGTTCCTGCTAGCTGGTCTATAAAAGGACACTGGCATCAACACTGATGGCTGCCTGTCCTGTAAAATGCAATGCATATAAGATACTCAAATGTTGGTTGACACAGACAAAGAAAAACAAATTGAAAACCTAAGAAAGCAGCAGAGTCTCTTTCCAGGGAGGAGAGAAGGCTCATCTGTGGAGTAAAGCCTTCCATCTGTTCAAACCTACATTTTAAAAGTGGCCTCGCTTCCAAGTGAAGTGATTTGCTGTCCCTGTGTGACTATCTGTCTAAATATCCACGAGCCAGTTTGGCACAATTTTGACAGACACCACCTCAGGTCAGGTACTGTAAAAGTAACGTGATGCAGATTTGAATGTAAGAGAGACTTACCATAGTTATATTGGGAAACTTAACTGACATATTCATCTCAATATTCTGCTTCAGTATTGGCCCACTTCAGAGGCCAATTTCACTTCAGTGGTGCTCCACTTCAGGTGCCAGGCCCCTCTCAAGCCCTTGATCGGAGATTTACCATTAGCAGTATCTGTTTGGCCCTCGCAGGTGCTCTATACAACCTCATACTGTGTGCGTTCCAAGGGTCTACAGGACTGCATGGGCGAACTGCCCTAAGTTCCGTCTCTACCCCTCTACCTGAGATGGAGCTTTAGCGTTTCTGCCTCATGCATGTTTTGTAGTTGTTGTTTAGTTTGTTTAATGTTCTAGTTAGTGTTAATTGTTTTTAGTATAGAATTAGTTGTGGTAGGCTTCCGTGTTTTCCTTTCCTCCTTTTTTCTCCCCCATTTTTTTCTGGGGAGCTTATTTGGTCTGATGGGACATGCCTGGCTAAATACATTCCAAACACTAACTCTCTCGTCAGGTGGCAATCCTGATCAACAATAGCCACTCTGAGTGTATCCATTGTTTGGGGAAGTCCCATATCTCCCAAAAGTGTACCTTTTGCCTGGCTCTAAAATTTAGAGCTTGGAAGAATTGGGAGCCCAAACTGAAGCTGCTGCAGTATACGAGGTGCTGCCAGCCCTACACCCCCTCAGTTCCTTCTTTCCGCCCGTGATGGCTTGCTGGAACTAGCCTTGCTTTCAGCAAGTACTATTCCCCTTGTTTGGACGTGTTTGATATTCTAAGTTAGATAAGTAGTTAAGTGTTGTTAAGAGTAGTTAGAGATAAGGCAAGTCCCTGCGGGGACTTCGAGCGGCTGGGCTATGCCCCGGTTGCTGGGATTCAAGCCATGTGCCTCCTGTTGGAAGGCCTTCCTGCTCAGTGACCCCCATGACCGCTGCCTCAGGTGCTTGGGGGAAGCCCACAGAAAAGAGAAGTGTAAGATCTGCAGGGCTTTTAAACCGAGGACTCAAAAGGACTGAGAAATCCAGTTGAAAGCCCTGTTGATGGAGGGCAGTACTCTGCCTGGCGTCCTGGCCATCCCGCTCCACCTTGGTACCAAGCGTGACCTCGGTACAGAGCGCACTGCTGGCACCGGCCTCGACTCAGCACCATGCAACATCGCCGGCACCGAAGAGGAAGAAGCAGCATGCGGAGCATGGACACTCCCTTGCGCCGTTGGTACAGGCAGGGTTGAGTACGGAGAAATACCGGACCCGGCCCGTCGAGTGTTCTCTGGTGCCTGCATCTCTGGTCAGGGATCCTCCTCCGACTCCTGGGAGTGAGACAATGCCCCTACCAATGCTGTCGACACCGGAGGCTTTTCAGGTGGTTAGAGCCTTGTTGGTCGTGCCTACGCCACCTCCGCCCCCCTCCGCCAAGGAGAAGGGGCCAGTGTCATGGGGGAAACCTGTGTTGGGTCCCCCTGAATGGCGGTGGAGATCCCTGGTACGGGGAGAGAGATCTCCTGCTGGATGGTCTCCGAGGGTAGAGCAGAGCCGCTCCCCCAGTAGCCACTCCACGTCGTTGTCATCGAGCTGACCTGCTCCGGCACAGCATGCAGAGTCTCCCTTTTGGCGCCGATGTCGATCCCCGGCACTGGAGGCAGTGCATGCCAAGAGGCGGTACCGGTTGAGATCTGCCAGGCGGCATTCGGACAACTCATGTTCCAGATCCCCGCCACCGAGGAGTTCACCCGTACCTAGATGGCGAACCTAGACAGTTGCTGTCCGAGGACCCGGCACTGAGGAGTTCGCCTGCACCGAGACGGCGCGGAACCCAGTCACTGGAGGAAGACCCGGCACCGCGCATTCCACAATGTGGAACCAGGTCGCTGGAGTCCAACTCGGTACCGAGGAGTTGGCAGCGGTGCTGACCTCGGTCACCGAAGGTGTCTGCAGGGCCGCAAGGCAAGCGGAAGCGGAAATCATCGGTACCGAGATAACACTCCGGTACCTCTAGCTCTTTGGAATGCACCTATGTTTGTCGGCACTGCTCACGGCAACGGAGGCAGTCCTCATCATTCTTCAGGTCGGAGGCATCGAGAGGGTGGTCCCCGGCACGGAAGGGTGCCTGGGACTGAGGACTTACACGGCACTGCCGGTCCAGGGCCTCCGACTATGAGGATGACTCAGGGTCTCCTAAGGGGAACAGTTGTCGGGCGAACCGATGCCCCCACAAAGCATTACAGCCAGCCCCGGGGTGGCCCCAGGGACAATGGCCGCAACAATGGCCTTAGTGGGCCCCATGGGGTATCCAGGTGGGGTCGGGGCCCCAATCCATTATGTTGTTGGGGGTGAAGTCCGTTCCTCGGGCACAGGAGAAGGCCCATAGAAACCACTCCGAGGACGAGGAGATGGACCCCATGGAGGGACCCTCAGTGGGTGCAATCCTATGCCAGTAGGGGTGCACCCGCAGGACGCACCTCAGCAGTCTTCTTCCTCCTTACCTGACGAGGCAGTCTCCCGGGACCACTCAGCGCCACTGAAGAATTTCAGGGCGCACCAGGAGCTGCTCTAGAGGGTAGCCTCCAACTTGGGGCTGGAGGTGAAGGGGCTAAAAGAGGCTGAAGATACCCTCTTTAATGTGCTGGCGGCGGTTGCCCCAGCAAGCGTGGCGCTCCCAGTCCACGAAAGGGTCCTTAAGATTTTAAAGGCCCTGTGGCAAACTCCTTCCTTGGTCACCCCATGTCAAAGGTGGCCGAGAAAAAATATTACATTCCGGCCAAGGGGTTTGAGTATTTGTTCACTCACCTCACCCCAGGAACTCTGGTAGTAGATGTGGCTAACCAGCGAGACAGGCAAGGTCAGCCAGGGTCCTCTCCCAAGAACAAGGACAATAAGAAGCTGGACTTGTTTGGGAGA
This sequence comes from Emydura macquarii macquarii, assembly GCF_026122565.2. Lineage (NCBI taxonomy): Eukaryota > Metazoa > Chordata > Testudines > Chelidae > Emydura > Emydura macquarii. The sequence continues at coordinate 22,746,597 of NW_027132559.1, forward strand.
AAGGTTTATTCCACGGCAAGCCTGCAGTTCAGGATTGCCAACCTTCAAGCCCTCCTGGGCAGATATAATTTCAACCTGTGGGACTCCCTCAGGCGGTTCGCTGAGGACCTGCCCCAGGACCAGGCTGCAGACTTTAGCATCATCATGGAGGAAGGAACCACAATAGCTAGGGCAGCGCTCCAGACATTGTGTGATACTGCTGACTCGGCAGGCAGGGCCATAGCCTCCGCCATCTGTATGAGAAGGTGCTCGTGGCTGCAATCCGCGGGCCTGTCCCAGGAGGTGCAGCAGTCTATTCGGGACCTCCCCTTCGATGGGTCGGCCCTGTTCTCCGACCAGACCGATGCGAAGTTGCACGGTCTAAACGACTCCAGGGCCATGCTTCGCTCCCTGGGCCTTTACACACCCCAGTTTTCCACGCGTCAGTCATGGCTAGAGGCGCAGCAGCAGCCAAGGCCTCCGCCCAGCCCTTTTCAACTCTATAGGGATAGGAATAGGGGGTTTAGAAGAAGAAATCAGTACCATAGCTCGTCCTCAGCTCCTCAGCAGGGGCCCCCCAGGAGGTCAGGCAACCAGAGGAGGCAATATTGATGGTGCGCCCGAGGGTGTCGCCCTGACTGCTTTCCTGGATCTGCCCCGCCCCTTCCTGAACAGGTTAAGCCCCTTCTATTCCGAATGGGCAAAAATCACTTTGGACCGTTAGGTCCTTGGGATAGTCTCAGGGAGCTATGCCCTACAGTTTACATATTACACACACACCCCCCCCCCCTCCCCCAACAACTGTCCCTGTCCGTCCCTCTTCAGGGATCCCTCTCACGAGCAACTCCTCTTACAGGAGGTGGACACCCTCCTCAACTGGGAGCAGTGGAAATGGTCCCTCAAGGCAGAAGGGGGAAGGGGTTCTATTCGAGGTACTTCCTCATCGTGAAGGGGGGTCTAAGACCCATATTAGACCTGCGTCATCTAAACAAATATGTCAGACGACTCAGGTTTTGCATGGATTCCCTAGCCTCCATAATCCCTTCCCTGGATCCCGGAGACTGGTATGCTGCCCTCGACCTCAAGGACGCATACTTTCCTGTGTCCATCCTCCCCAGCCACAGGCGCTTCCTCCGTTTCACAGTGTCTGGCTCCCACTACCAGTTTACAGCCCTACCCTTTGGCCTATCTTTGGCTCCCAGGGTGTTCACCAAGTGCATGGCGGTAGTGCAGCCCACCTGAGACGAAAGGATGTGCAAATTTTTCCTTACCTGGATGATTGGCTGATCAGGGGCAGGTCCAGATCCCAAGTGCAGGAAAACGTGACCATCACTTGCTCCACATGCAGCAGGCTGGGACTGCTCATAAACTAGCAGAAGTCCACACTAACCCCCCATGCAATGCATAGAATTCATTGGGGCTACCCTGGACGCTTCCCAGGCCAGAGCCTTCCTGCCTCAGCCATGTTTAGAGGTGATGGTCTCTGTCATCTCCCAGCTGCACCGATGCCCAAGAACAACCGCCAGGCACTGCCTACAGCTGTTAGGCCACATGGCGGCCTGCACGTACGCAGTGAGACTAGTTCGCCTGAGGCTCAGATCGCTTCAGGCGTGGTTGACCTCGGAATATGTGCTGAGCAGACACCCACTGGATTGGGTGGTCAGTTTCGCCCGCCCGTCCTAGCCTCCCTAGATTGGTGGAGGTCTCCCAGGGCAGTGTTGAAGGGCGTTCCATTCAGGGAACTGGTCCTGTCGGTCACCCTAATCTCTGACACCTCGGATGTGGGATGAAGAGCTCACATCAGCGCCAACCTAACCATTCAGGGGCTCTGGTCGGGGAAGGAGAGGCGCCTGCACATCAACGTGAAGGAGCTGAGGGCCATTCGCCTGGCGTGCAAGGTGTTCCTTTGATTCCTGACAGGCAGAGTTGTGCAGGTGCTGACAGACAACACCGTAGCCATGTTTTACATAAACAGGCAGGAGGGAGCGCGCTTCTCAGCCCTCTGCGAGGAAGCTATCCATTTGTGGGACCTTGCCGTGACGCACGACTTCCACTTGACTGCCTCTCACCTCCTGGGAGTGAGGAATGAAGAGGTGAGTCACCTCAGCAGGTCGATTTTACCCCGCCATAACTGGTCATTGCACCCAGAGGTGGTGGCTTTGATATTCCAGATGTTCCCCAACTGGACCTATTCACATTGGCCTGGAACACGAAGTGTTTGAGATTCTGCTCGCTCCGGGGTTGCAAGACTGGGTCGATTTCCAACGTATTTCTCATGGACTGGACGTGGGGACCCTCATGTATGTGTTTCTTCCCATTCCGCTCCTACCCCAGGTCCTCCTGAAAGTAAAGAGGGACAGGGCGAACATTATGCTCATCGCTCCAGCCTGGCTGAGACAGCAGTGGTTCAGCATGCTGCTTGACCTTTCGATTGCCCCACCCCTTGAGCTCCCGAGGCGACACGACCTTCTATCCCAGGACACGGTCGTCTCCCTCTTCTTCCCTGTGAGGATACAGCTCGGGAGTCATGTGAAGTGGAGCACCCATACGTATGCTACTTGAAGAAGAAAAGATTACTGTCCTTGTACAATAACTGGTTCTTTGAGATGATTGACCTATGGGTGCTCAACAACCCAACCTCCTTCCCATCTACTTTGGACTGTTCTTGTTGGACATTCGGATAGAGAAGGAACTGAGGGTAGTTCATCCACACAGCCCTATATCCCTCAGAATGCAGCAAGAAGTTGTATAGAGCACATGTGTGGGTTGAGCAGGCACTGCTAACAGAAAATGTCCAATCAAGGGTTCGAGAGGCACATGCACCTAAAGTGGGGCACCCATGGGAGGGGGGGTATCTTGAACATATCTCGAAGAACCAATTAGTGCACAAGGTGATTAACCTCTTCCACTCTGCTCATAAAATTCACTGACAATGTCCTCCACAGATGTCTTCAACAAATTACTGTCCAAATCTCTTGTGTAATGTTTCTTTATCAGCGTATTTTTTCCATCAGTTTCATAATGAGTCTTTCACTTCTGGTTACTTGTTTTCAATACTAGCCAGGTTGGTGGTGACCAGAAATTTTTGCCTTTTGGAACTGATTTGGTGGGCTATATGGATTAGTATTTTTAGTCCAGCTTGGATATACACCGAAAAAACCCCTCTGTCATAGTTAGAACCGTTCTTGGCAGTCTATGTAGAAATCAATGATTGAATTGACTCAGAGACTGTTAGTCTTTCCCCTGCGTCCCTTCAGGGGTGAGGCACATTTTCCCTGTGGGATATATTTATATTCTTTAAAAAATGTATATTCTTGTTGACCATGTTGTATAATAATTATTAATACTACTTCAGTTTTCTGTAAAACCCAACTGGGATATTTCACAAACAGCAAATTCACTTCAAAAACATGAAAACAAATATTTTAATTGTTTTTAAATTATGCCTTACTTATAATTTAATTTTTATTAAAACAGCTTTAAAGCATTCACATGTATTCTTGAGGTGATTCTCCACATTTAATACTGGATAATATTTCAGAAAATTTCAAGAAACAAAAATGAAGATATTGAGAGTTAATTTGAACAGTCTGTTCTCTCCTTGATTCATATAACTCTTATTAACTTTGAATAGCAGTTGTATGCATGTATCGAGTAAATGCCAAGGGGCATTTTTAGGTTTGATTTCAGTAACTGTTGCAGAGTCATTATTTTGTGTTTCTTATTTATAGCCCTATTTTGTCTCGAGTATTAAGGCTGGGGATTAATTTTTTCAAATGGAGTATTTATTTTTTTTGAAGTTAAACAATGCACACATTGATTTAGATCTCTGTGACAGGCATCTCCAAGAGTTAATATTGATGACTCCTTGGTAGCAAAACTGGCAGAAACATTGAACCATGAGGACCCAACACCTGAAATCTTTGATGACATTCAGAGAAAGGTATAACATATTCACTTTTTACTTAATAGGACTTGTTGAGACTCATAACAAGGTGGATTTTAAAATCAAAATAATTTAAATCGCTGACTTTAATCATGATTTAAATCACAAGCAGGAATACTTGATTTAAATGGTTGGTGTTAATCATGTTTTGTATTTGTACTTTTTAGTTATTTTCCTTTAAAAAAAAAAAAAAAAAAAAAACCAAACTTGATTCTTGTTGAAAGTAACCATTAAAACATGTGGACTTGCAATTTAACACAGCCTTTACACTATATTTGGTGGTAGTAACCAGGAAGATACACTATAACTATACTCATTTATTTAAGCAGCTATATAAGCTTGGCTTACATTTATTCAAATTTTTAATTTTTACTTTTTTATCGTGTTAGAAAATGCTGGATAATGCATTTTTATTAATAAATTGATTTTTTTTTCCCTGTGATTTTTGTCAAAACGGCATTTTGATTTGTTGAATTAAATAAAATTGCCTTAAATATGCTGGGTGCATAAAACTTTAACAAAAACTGACACATAAAAGGAAGTATTATTTACAGTTAGTGAATTGAACTGATTGTTTCTGGTCACCATGTTCTTCAAGATTTTAGAATTAGTAGATCTCCTTTCACAGCTAGTGTTCATTCATAAAATGGCAGAGAAAAACAAGTCTTCCTGCTTTTTCAAATTCCAGTTGGCTTCTTAACTTTGAATAAATTAGTCATTGAACTGAAGTAGCTGAATAATCTGAAATGAAGAAAATATTCTTTCTGCTCCTGCAGAAGAAGCTACTGCTGTCAAAAGCTGTTTTAGCACTTCATTAAATGCTGATTCCAGGTGCTTAGCCAGGGACTTCCACCAGTTCAGGGGTTTGACTTTCCTTAAAACTGGCAAACGTAGTGCTTAATATTATTTTTTATATTTAATTTAAATAATTTTAATATATTACAATAAATTTAATATAGGCTGTCAACTTCAAATTTAATTTTGAATAAATGTATTTGATTATATAAAGCTGTATTTAATTTAAATAAAAAACCTATTTAAATAAAAAAAAATTAAATCATTGATGTTTATCTATCCCCCCATTCTACAGGATTTATTGGCAACAACCAAACTTTTTTCTTCAATTTTTATTAAAAAAATGAAAGGCACTCCAAAGTGTGTCAGCTTCAAATTAGTCATCCAATGCTGTTCTTACAGTTCTAGTACACAAGCGTCATAACTGGTTCATTGTTTTAAAAGCAGGTAGGGGGGAATGTACATATGACAGCATTTTTTGGGCATTGTTATAATTAGGGTGGTATTGATATCTCTGAGTTAGTCCTGGTTTAGGAAAGCATTCTTATGCAGGACCACATTTAAATGTGTTTAAGTCCCACTACTTTTGATAATATCAGGGTAAGGGTGGGTGAGTAGATTGTTTTGCCTGTGCTTGGAAATTTAGGCAAATTTTTTTTTTTTTTTTTTTTTTTTTTTTTTTTTTTGCAAGAATGTCTAAAATCTACATTTATTGCTATTGCAATGGATAACTTCAAGAAATACTGTTAAAATATTAAGGAGCTATTATGAGATGTGAAAAGGTTAACTGCGCTTCCGTAAACAAGGGGGAAAAAATTATATACACACACACACACAACATATTTTAATCTTTGTTCTGGTAAACCAGATATTGTCTGAGAAGATATTCTCTATACTTTCAAAGGGAAATATTACTAGAACCAGTAATATCAAACCTTGTTTTAAAAGTAAGTATATTAACTGTGCTTCGTGTGAACCAAAGCATTTGTATAATACAGCAACAGGGTTTAAAGAAACTCCAAAATAGGGAGTGTGTGTGAGAGAGATATGGTGTGCACATAAACAATTTGTCGAGTAGAATTTAATAAAACTTTTGCATATTTAGAAACTTACGTTGACTATTAGCTTTGGTAATCTTGGTATTTTAATTCAATAAGGTGTATGAATTGATGCTGCGGGATGAAAGATTTTACCCTTCATTCAAACAAAATGCACTGTATGTGCGCATGTTAGCCGAGCTGGATATGCTGAAGGATCCTAGTTTCAGAGGATCCGATGATGGGGAAGGAGGTGAGGTCATGAACTATAGCTTTTCTCTTTTAGCTTTGTATTCCCACTTAAATATTAAGCAGTCATGCAACCAGAATTTTCAGTCTGACTTTTCAAATCATAAATGAATATTGATTTGCTGTATCACCTTCCCATGTTCTATCCTGCTATGTTCTCTTATATGTGGATTTCTGAGTTACACATTTTATTTAACTTTTTATTAACTGATGTTAAACAGTATTTAGATTAATTTTATTAAATTAAATGTATACAATATATCACAGATGACAAACTTATAGATACATTGTAATCCAGTTATTGGTATGTATTTAAATAGCTAACTTTATAACTGATTATTGTGATGAACTCAAGCTTGAGATTTTACATTAGGATTCCTGGTGTCGCTGACTTTCTATAAAGCTGGATGAAGGCTTGCCCACAAGAGTCACGAGATAAAATAAATATCTAACTTTAACTCAGGTTTTCTCCAAATACATTGCATGTCGGGGCAGTGATGAAGTTTGCCAACTCACTTTCAAATGTAATCAGCCTCTACAGTGATATCATTGTGTCCTGACATATTAAGCTATATGGTTCATTTTATGAAAATGTAAACACTGTGCATGAGTACACGTGTGTGTACTACTTATTTGTGTGTATAAAATGTGTTGTGTTATGAAAATGCATGAGATGTGGAGTTTTCTGAAAACTCTCTAAAAATTTAAATTTAAAAATTTAAAAATCTATAGCCACTTCTAAACAGGAAATGCTATATTCCAATGAGGAATAAAGCTCCTAACTCAATAACTAGTTAAAAACTTTCCCTTTTAGTATCAGATCATTGTTCCTCATTTCTGTATTATCTGGTCTGGGAATAGTTCCCTTTTTTATTTTATATTTTTATCTCAGACTATGATCCTATTTCCTGAGTTGTCTTTTTCTTGATTATACAAATTTAGCCCCATGTTTCTCTTATGACTTACATAAAGTGATACAGGGTTTGAGGATAACCAAACTTACTGCATCACGTTTTAACCTCATTGATATAATGGAGGATTTTGCTACAGTGAAAAAATAATTTAGTTGCTAAAATGTATGTACATATACACAAAGTATAGAAACAGCTGAAGACGAAAGATGTAAATTGTGTACTTTTCTGCCCTCTAGTGGTGTTTTGTAGCAAAAGCTCTCAATTTATTCTATACAAGAATAAACAGAAGATGAGATCTACTTGATCTCATTTATACTTCTGCCAAAATAGTTTTTCACTAGAGTATATTCTCCAGTGTTTGTCCAGTTTTAAATAGCAAAGTTCACGTGGTTTTCCCCTTGTCTTTGAGAAGGTTATGTCAATCAAACACAACCCAGGGATATTCAGCCAACTTCTTTTCTTTCATTCCCAAATAATTTGACATACCCTTTACATCTACCCATTCTTCAATTTGTCAACATTTCTCTATTATTGAAATGTTCCATGAATGAATGTAGTATTCTAGGTGCTGTCTCACCAATGCAATATATAAACAAGGAACAATGTTATCTCCAAATTTGATATTGGATGCAGTTTTGCTAGCATATTATACTATTTATTTAGATATTTCTCATTATGTTGTATTAATAAATGATAAATAAATTAATAAATGGGATGATATAGCTGAGGTTAGTCCTGCTTTGAGCAGGGGGTTGGACTAGATGACCTCCTGAGGTCCCTTCCAACTCTAATATTCTATGATTCTATGATTCTATGAATAAAAAATTAATGATAACAATTTTATTACCACACCTTAGTTTCATTAGTGAGAGAAATTTGACAATACCCTTTTTATATTTTTTCTATGGTTCCAGATTAAAATGCCTTATTTTAAAATCTTTGTTGTAAGCTATATAATGATGAGTAGATTACAGAAATTCCCTTTAACTGATGTTCTGTTATTCATTAAATCACATTCCATATTTAGTTTTTGCTGCTAGCAGACTGTTTGTCCAGATATTTCATAATGAAAGCCAATTCATGGCTTTCTCGCAGTACAAACTAGGTGGCTTTTTTGACCTAATATGATGAGGCAAGAATAATAGTAAAGAAGAGCTAACATTTCTTTGCAGACATTAGTGTGCAACTTTTTGTGCATATGCTAGCCCCAAACAAAAAACTTTGTTGATGGGATGTGCATTGAGGAACTTTAAGCAAACACAATCTTTACATCAAGTAAAAAGCAAGTTAATGCAACTTTCAAACATATCATAACAACGAAATATCATACAAGTCCAAGTGCATTTGGGTATTTACCTCCATGATATAATTGTTTGCACTTTTGACATATACATAACAACAAATGCACATGCCAAATGAGAGGGTGTGATGGTGGGTGCGGGGAGAGAGGATGGCAGGTAAGTGAGGAATGGGGAAATTGGACTTAATATATGGAGTGGGAGAAGTGGAGCTTTATATTAGTGACAGGTAAAGGAGCAAAGGGGAGCAGTCCACCTAGGGGCCCCCCATCTACACTACAAACTTACATCGATATAACTATATTGCTGAAGGGTATGAAAAATCCCTGCATGGTGCAGTTATACTGATCTAGCCCCCGATGTAGACAGAGTTATGTCAACTGGAGGGCTTTCCCCATAGACATAGCTGTTGCCGCTCGCGGAGATGGATTAACTGCGCCGACGGGAGACGCTCTCATATCAGCACAGTAGCATCTTTAATGAAGTGCTAAAGCGGGGCAGCTGTGCTGCTGCAGCACTGTTAGTGTAGACCTGCCCTGAGGAGCTACAGGATATTTGAGTGGAGTTTCTCTCTGCATCTCCATCCTAGACCCCCTCTTCGTACCCTACTTCTCCCCCTATAAACCTCAGCTTCCCTCTCCTTCCTACGCCTGCTGGTACCTTCCTCTGCTGCTATATGGTATGCCTGGGGAGTTGACGTGGGTTTGTGAGCATATGGGAGGATGGGAGGTCGGATGGAACAGGTCAGGAAAATTGGGGACTTAAAGAGGTAGCCTTATCCCTTAGCGCCAAGTTGCTGTTGCTCAAAAGGCTGCCGAGCCCTGTTTCCTTGCTCTGTGCTGTCCTTTTAGGAATTATGACCTAATGGATAGGAGATTGGACTAGGACTTGTGAGACCAAGATTTGGCTCAATCAGACTTCCTTTTGAGACCTTGGGGAAGTCACTGAGGGCTTGACTTCACAAACAATTAGTGTGTGAGAAACTAGTGTGTTAATTTACCATGTACTAGCCTGCTGCTATTTGATCTACTCCCATTTCAAATGGAACTTTTAATGTGTAGTTAGCATGGACAGTTAGCATGCAGCAGACCTAGTGCAAGGTCATTTTACACCACAGCTTGTTATGCACTAAATATTTGTAGAGACATGCCTTTAGTCTTACTCACCCAGTGGGACCCTGATCGTCAGTTTCCCATCTGCAAAATAAGAGGAATACCTTCCTATCTCACAATGCTGTTGTGAGGATAATGTCCATTAATGCTTGCAAGGCCCTCAGGTACTACAGTAATAAGGACTGGATAAAAACCTGAGTAGACACACCAGCACCAGAGAAGTAGTCAGTCAATTTCTTTCCCTCTGCACCCAAGTCTTCAGTATGGTGGTGCTGCTGCCTAGTGCTTCTTGGAGTTGCAACAGCAGCAATGAGTACTGCTTCTGTTGCTCCTTATCCACAGGTCCCACAAAAACTTCCCATATCTCATGCTCCTTAGTATCTCTGCTGAGTAGAACTGGTAGTGTCATAGAATGGAAGTAGCCACCAGAATGCTGACTTTTCCTTGAAATCAGATTGGTTATAACAAACAAGGGAATGATTCTTTGTGTTTAAATTTTAAAAGCTGCCTGGATTTGATGTGTGATAGGATGGAGTATGGAATATTTGGAGACTAGTGATTGATTCTTCAGCTGGAAGGGGCCAAGAAGTGGTTTTTATGCAAATTAGTAAACATTTGAAAAAAGAAAGGTAACTCTGTTGTCCCGAGCAAAGTTAGTATGTCATATTTGGAGACTAAATTCAATAGTTAATGTAAACTATATAGGAATTTTAATCAAACTTAAGGTTACTTTCATATTTTCACTTTAACTGTTATGCCTACATAATTAGACAGCTTAAAGTAATACTATGAGCCTAAAATCACAAATTGTTCTCTAGTGTATGAATACACTCTTCTTTTCTAGCTGCAGGTGCACACACATTTTCATTTAGATGTTTTGATTGGAGCCTTTAGGAGCTTAGAGACTTGGAATTGGGTGTGTGCCACAAGTTCTTCATTTTTCTTTAATGTTTTGTGGTGTTTAAGGTGACATGATTTTATTTCTAGTGAATGACCCTTAGATGCAGCAACTGTTTAGAAAGCATGTTCTGAATTCTAAATTGATTTTTTTCCTGCAGAATCTTTTAATGGGTCCCCGACAAGCAGCATAAATTTGGTAAGTGCCTTGGGCTTTTTTCAACATTATAGAAGTCTTATAAAATAGTTTAAAATATGTAGACACGAGAGGTTTGATTTTACTGCAATTGCTTTTCTTGAAAATACAAGCCTACCTTCCTGTTGAGCTGATTAAGCAAACCTAAAGCTGTTCATTTAGCCGCAGGACACAGATTTACTTTTCAGCCCTTTCCCTATTTTTTTAAAAAATGAAGAATGTATTATTCTGTTTCTCATGGAAATGGGATACATTCATCTACAATTATTTTAATTTATGCAAAAAAGTACATTAATTCCTAAATGATTTCTTAAATAGATATGAGCTTGGGTGAAAATAAAATACTTCATACCTTGATGGAGCACCTTGAAACCATGCAAATCTAAAAGGAATAATTTTTAAAAAATAATTCACCTATGAAATTATAAGGTTACTAGTATTAGCTTTCAAGATATGATAAACAAATTTAGAAGTTTGTAAATTAAATTCTAGATTCTATTCTATATTAGATATACAAATAATTGTAATTGTTCAAAATATGTAAATATCAATCTTGCAGATTTAATAATTTCATTTTAAAATAAAAGGTTTGCAATAGTTAATCAGAACCGTTCAATTATCTGACTCCTCTATAGTTTTTAATACATAAACATTATAGCAACAAGTACTATGTTCCCACATATATGAAGGTAATAGTCATATGATAAACAAATTTATCATACACTTTTGAGCACCTTCTCTGCCATTTTCCCACTAATTTTTTCCAACAGGACTTATTTTAACATTCCAAATCCCTAAGCACATTCCGCACCTTCAATCCACAGCCATTTAAAAAAAAATCCGCCTGCCCAAATATACTTCCTCCTTTTCCCCTCAGTGTGTTCCCCTAAATTACACCTGGCTGAGGCCCAAGACAAGAAGATTCAGCTGTATTCCCCATCTCTCTGCTCTGAAGTAAACATTGGGGTCAGCCCTTACTTCAAGTACAAAAAAACCAGAAATCTGAATTTGAAGGCATGACTTTTTTTCATGTCTAGAAAATGTTCTAGGTTGTTTTTTAGGGGATTCTTCGACTCTCTTGGAGTCCCTCTACTACAGTATGATTCATGGTAACTAAGTTACCTGGCTGTATTGGCAGAGGAATACAAAGAATAGTTCCCACAATTTACTTGAAAGCTAACACATTTTAAAAAATGAATTGAAAGTAATTTGTTTTTTCACATATCTTGGAGTTCCCCTGCCAATTTTTGTGATTTTGCAATCATATTTTCTTATTTTTCTTCTCACCTGTTATATAAAATGTGCACAAAAACAGGGGAAACTGACTAACCAATTGTTAAAAGGAAATGGCCTATACATAAAGTGCCATCAAACACACAAAATAAAAAGTAAAGAAAAATAGTTGATCTAAAGAAATCTTACTGTAGCATGTACAGCGTTTGGATTAATTTGTGCTTCCCTAAATGTAATCTGTGTAAGAAGTTTTTATGTAAAATGACTTATAATTTTAAATGTCCTAATAGCTCTAATAAAAAAAAAAACCCAACCCAACCACCTCCCTTCCCCCTCACCCCCCACACACACCCTTCTTACCTGTTGTGGTAAGTGTTAAATCTGTTCATAAAGAAACCATAATGTGTTCAGTTTACTATAATTAATCAATGCACTTCCCAGCACGGCCAATCTAGTTGTGATTGCTAGCGTTTCCATTATAAAACTGCATTTTTAGCATTTTATACCTTGGTCATAAGAATGTATTTCAGAGTTATTTGGAGGACAGTTTCAGCCTAAGAACTAATTTTTTTAAATCAACTGTTTTAGGTTCTAGATAGGTAAACATAAGGTATGAAAATATACTTTGTTTTAAGATAATTTTAAAATAAAATACTGATGTATCTCTTAACTTTTTGCAGTTGATTTATATTATAGATTAATCTTATATGATGTATTGAAATAGTCTGATTTGAGATGTATGATATACAGAACCATTGCAGTACATACACTAACTATTTTGCAAATTGTTAAACAGATATCTAAATGAGTCCATAATATAGAATTTACACTGTTTCAGCAGTATATGCTGTTATGCCTATAAAAATTGCACAAATATTAGCTTAATGGAACTGAATCAGGTTTCAAAGCTAGGTACATACAGTTGTGAACATAAACTAGATATCTGTGCAAACACATTTCTGTTCTGAAGTTTAATTGGTGACTAGTTTGTTTAGATCAGGGGTCGGCAACCTTTTGGCAGGGGGGTTCCAAGTCTTCCCCCCTTCCCGCCTCCCACTTTCAATGAGCCCAGCGCCCTGGCCAGGTGTGTGTCTGCAGGCCCGTTTCCTGCTCTCCTCCCCCATGCAGCAGTGGTGTACCTGAGAGGGATGCTGCCCGCCCACTGACATCCCCGGCAGCTGCCCCTCTTCCAAGTGGGCCCAGCGGTGCCCTGCTGGCCGAAGCTGTGCGGCTCCCCGCCCCAAGCAGGGCCATGTAGGCACAGTGGTGTGCTGGCCGGAGCTGGCGCAAAGCAGCTGGGGGTGGGGGGAAGCGGCCTCTGCGCAGCTCCTGGCCAGGGCCATGGCGCGGACCCAGCCCCTCAGCCTCCCGGTCCCGCGCTGGGTGCATCTAGGGAGTCACGAGGACCCCGGGCATGCAGGGGCCAGGCAGCCTTCCTCGCCTGCTTTGCACCAGCTCTGGCCAGGGAGAGGGTACTGCTGGGCCCCTGTGGGAGAGGGGTGGGGCTGGAAGGCGAGAGCAGTGTGCAACTCAAAATCATTGCACATGCCACCCTTGGCATGCATACCACAGGTTGCCGACCTCTGGCATAGATGAATAATATGCACTTGCTCACACATGCATGTCTAATGTGTGCATTTATTAGTTAGGGATTTCCAAACTTTGAAAAACTGGACATAAGGTGCAAAGGAGGCAAGGATCCCATACATGTAAATGCCTTTAACATATATTTTCTCTCTTCCCTATTTTTAAAAAATAGAGTAAGATTAAAACTTCAAATTTCTAAAAGCTCCATTCTCCCTTTTTGTGAGCACATTTGTACCCACACTCTTTGCACTTTTAGATAATTGCAGCCTAGATAAATCTAGGTAGTTAGACGTCTATACATACACAAATAAGTTAGTTAACTTTGTAAAATGTGTTCTTAAAGAAAAACCCCCAAAACATGGTGTGACAGGGTTCCCTCTCCGCTCATGGCACCTCCTGCTGATCGCTCTGGGGATTAGCTCCGTCTCATGCTGTGCATTCGTCATCTCTCTAGGTGGTCTCTCTTGCTCTCGGTGCTGTCACTGCCGGTCCATGGCTTGGCCCACTGGCCAGGTCACTAAGTCCCTCCCCTTTTGGGGAAATTAGTCTTTCCGGCCCATCTGTCCGGTTGACATCTCCAGCGCCCGGAACCACTACCCAGTGGCTGGTAGAGGAACCCAGGCCCATCTTCTACACTGCTTCCAGCCCAGGAACTCTATAACATGCCATCTAGGCCTGTATTGCCTTTAACTTTAGAATCATAGAATCATAGAATATTAGAGTTGGAAGGGACCTCAGGAGGTCATCTAGTCCAACCCCCTGCTCAAAGCAGGACTAACCTCAGCTATATCATCCCAACCAGGGCTTTGTCAAGCCTCAGCTTAAAAACCTGTAAGGATGGAGATTCCACCACCTCCCTAGGTAACCCATTCCAATGCTTCACCACCCTCCTAGTAAAAAACTTTTTCCTAATGTCCAACCTAGACCTCCCCCTGCAACTTGAGACCGTTGCTCCTTGTTCTGTCATCTGCCACCACCGAGAACAGCCTAGCCCCATCCTCCCTAGAACCCCCTTTCAGGTAGTTAAAAGCCGCTATCAAATCCCCCCTCACTCTTCTCTTTTGCAGACTAAACAAGCCCAGTTCCCTCAGCCTCTCCTCATAAGTCCTGTGCTCCAGCCCCTAATCATTTTGGTTGCCCTCCGCTGCACTCTCTCCAAATTGTCCACATCTTTTTTGTAGTGGGGGGCCCAAAACTGGACACAGTATTCTAAATGCGGCCTCACCAATGCCGAATAGAGGGGAATAATCACTTCCCGTGACCTGCTGGCAATGCCCCTCCTAATGCAGCCCAATATTCCATTAGCCTTCTTGACAACCAGGGCACACTGCTGACTCATATCCAGCTTTTTATCCACCGTTACCCCCAGGTCCTTTTCTGCAGAGCTGCTGCCCAGCTCGTCGGTCCCCAGTCTATAGCTGTGCATGGGATTCTTCCTTCCTAAGTGGAGGACTCTGCACTTGTCCTTGTTGAACCTCATTAGATTTCTTTTGGCCCAATCCTCCAGTTTGTTTAGGTCACTCTGTATCCTATCCCTACCTTGCAGGGTATCTACCACTCCCCCCAGCTTAGTGTCGTCCGCAAACTTGCTGAGGGTGCAATCTACCCCATCCTCCAGATCATTAATAAAGATGTTGAACAAAACCGGCCCCAGGACCGACCCCTGGGGAACTCCGCTTGTGACCGGTTGCCAGCTAGACATGGAGCCATTGATCACTACTCGTTGAGCCCTATGCTCTAGCCAGTTCACTTTGCTATGGGCATTTTCCTATCTCACTAGCTTCCCCCTGGGTTCACCTGGTTCTCCACTCCCTCCTCTTGGGGAGTCTATGCAGCCTGCCTTCCTGCAGCTTCAAACACTCCTCCCCCTTTCCAGGGAGTGACTACCCTTCTTAGCCACTGCCCTTTGCCCTTTACCCTCTTGCTAACTACCTGGCTTTCTACAAGCCCTGCCTGTTCCTGCCCAGGTGAACCCATTTTTCCTCAATTAGCTCCCTGGCTTGCAGCCTAATTAGTAGCTTGGACCCATCTGACCCCACTCAGCTCTTGTTAGGGCAGTATGGGGTGCACACTCCAGTACACATGGGCACTTTGGGGGGGAGGGACAAATTGTGAACTGGGAGACAGGGCATCAACCCAGCTGATAATGTACTCCTACATATGACATAAGTGCAAAAATCTCTTGCTGAGAAAATTTTTTGAAACTGTCTACTCTTAGTTTAATTAAGATGTTCTTTCATCCAGTTCATCAACTTTTGTGTAATACTTTTAACCTATTTAGAGAGAAAACAGAGTGATGCAATCATGTGAAGCAATAGTATATAACATTTATTAACTCTTGATGCCGGTATCTACTATGTCTATAATATTATTTTTGTTTGAAAATATTCTATAAAAAGAGGATGCACGTAGATGAGATGACAATCTAAAACTGTGTTAACTTTTTTGCCAAAATCAAACAAACAGATGAAGGTGTGACAGACATGTTAGTGGTGCTCATCAAATTGTAAAAATACAAAAAAAAAATTAAAAATGAAGGTATAACAAAGTGGTGGAAATAAAACTTCTGAGATAGGGGCTTTTAATGTCAAAACAGAAATTGTAGTTGTCAGATACTGGAAATATTTATAAATGTAATAGTATTTCTGCTTACAAAACTGTTCCATTCAACACCGTGAATTAAGACCTTGAAAATTAAATGAGTAGGTGAATAAACAAAAATCTCCTTCCTATAAGAGGGGTATACCTATGATCTTTTCTTCCCTCTAGTCCTTAGATGACCTTTCAAACGTCTCTGCTGATGAATCAACACAACTACATGCATACATTTCAGATACCGGTAAGTGATTTTATTGTTGTGATGGCTTACTTCTCTGCTGTCCCCTACCATTTTTGAGCTTCCATATGTTCCACCATTTAATACATTTTTTTATTTTAATTAATACTAATGTTCTAATGTTAGTGAACTAATTATAGGCCCCTCTTAAATCCTAATCCTTTCCTTTCTGTATTTTACACTTTTGTTTTCATGTTTGCTGATGATGAAATCATTCTAATCCAGAGCCTCATCAAATTCCTATTGTAATTATAGTTGTGCAGCATATGATATATTTCAGTCTCTCTACTAATAATAATTAGAAAAGTATCCATTTATTTTAATTCACTAATGTACAATACCATATTATTGTCAAGTTGAATTTATTTTAAAATTGAATTTATACATTTCTAATTGTTCCTTTTTCAGTCAAGCAAACCCTATTCTCAACTATTTTCTTCTGTATTGTAACATCTTCGGCTATCTTTCTGTAAAGATTAAGTGAGCCAGAATTTTACAGCTATAGAAGGGGCTAAATCTTATGCTGCAGTGAATGTTAAGAATGGTTCTGCAAAAATTAATGACATTTTAATTGCTTGTTACAATTAAAATTTAGTTGTTCAATAGGATTGCTGTTTAATGATATCATATCTTCTGTTCACGTTATGCTACAACAGTAAGACTGTCATTGTTACTTCATTTGAACTTTTTACAATATTAATATTTGTTTTTTTTTTTTTTTTTTTGCCTGGTATCACGGTGCTATTGGGAAACCTGTTAGTATTTTATTCTTTCTTGGCCATAATTTCAGACAACCATTCCCTGAGTGCATTTTATGGTTTCACTATATGGATACTGAAAATTTTGCAGTGTAATGTCTTAAAAACCAGAGATGATTTGTGGATATTTGTACATCTTCTAGATAGTGTTGGTTGGGAGGCATACAAAAGCCTATGTAGACTTTAGTGAAACTCCCCTTTTATTATAGCGGAACACCAGCTCCACTATAGCTAACCTTAAATATCTCTTTTTGTTTACATCTTGACTTTTCTAAGTGCTCTCAAATCCCTGCAGTTAGTTATATTGCCTTGAGATTTTGTTTGCCTCATGGGGGCACTAGGATTAATCAGTGATCCAATTTGGAGGTCATTTGAACAGGGAGTTCCTGAGATACAGCCACCTGAAAAAACGGCTTTTCTTAAAGTGGGCATCTTCTGGTGATGACTTTCTGTCTTTTGGTGATGACTTTCTGTGCACCGATAGAGAGAAACCAGGGCTCAGATCATACCACCAAGTTCCCAAATACTTGAATTATTCCAACAGAGTGCATGCCCCCCACTAGCCCTTTGGGGAAAATCAAAGTACAACATTATTATCCAAAGAGTTTGGTTCTTAGACGTCAGCTATATAAGTGCTTGGCGGCACTCCACAAAGGTTACTCTGCACATGCAGAGAGAGAGCAAGTGTGAAGCTAATTAGCTTGTTAATATCTGAGTCACAGGAGTGGCTCAAGGAGGAATACTCCAACCATCAAACCTGGAAAGCATTTTAGGCACTGTGTGTTCAAATCCAACTATTGACAGAAATCTGAAATTAAAAAAGGAGACATCTGGCTCTGTCAAAGGTTTTTGTTTGTTTTGAGGAAATGTAGTCAGAATACAGCAGGATTTTCAGAAGGCGCTGAGACTGTTTTTGAAACAAAAATAAATTACATATGCAAATATTCATTGGCAGGGGAAAGTAATTAGGGATGGAAGAGTTTTTGGGAATGGGGGAAAGGGATTTGGAGTGCAAAAAAGAGAGTGGGATTATGGGGAGGAGGCTAGGCGGAGTGGAAGCAGAAGGGTTGGGACACTGGGAAGTGGGAATGTGAGTGAGAGTG
Organism: Emydura macquarii macquarii; assembly: GCF_026122565.2. Taxonomy (NCBI): domain Eukaryota; kingdom Metazoa; phylum Chordata; order Testudines; family Chelidae; genus Emydura; species Emydura macquarii. The sequence goes on from NW_027132559.1 coordinate 22,764,537, forward strand.
GCTGGGGGAGAATAGGGCTGGGGCACGTGTCAACATGACATTCTCCTCCCATGTATGCCAGGATCTGGTTGTCAGTACCTCTTGGAGTGGTCTGAGACTCTCTCACTGCCATTGTGAGTGTACCACAATTTTGGAGACCCTAGCCCCTGTAGAGGGGCTCTGATCCCCTCCTCCCGTCCTCCCACATATGAGCCCCGATTAAGAGGGGTTATAAGAGATGCAAGAGTAGGTAGGAAAAGGGGGTTGGATCTGCAGCAAGGGATGGGGCTATTATGGGGAAGAGGATAAATGAAAATGGGTGATGGAGAGAGAAAAGATTCAGGGCTCAGGTACAGAGGTGTGGATTAGGGAGAGTAGGAGGAACTGGAGAATGTGAGGGGTAGCAGAGGAAGTTGGTTGTTTAGAGGTGGGGGTATCGTTATCAGTTGTAAGTTCTCCACTTCTGTTAGTGTGCTGGTATCTGAGGGACCCCTAGCTCTTAGCAGGGATCTGAGCCACTCTCCCTGCCTAATGACCGTTCTGGGATCTAGGGCACCCTGCTCCTTTTGGGGTGTCTGAGCAGTTCTCCCTGCCCCTCACTGTGAGCTGGGATCTCGTTGGTTCTGTCCCTCAGCGGATCTTGGAGCTTCTCTCCTTGCCCTATGTAAGCAAGTATTTTGGGAGGGAAGAGCTGAAGGTAATGCAGATTTAAAAATCTGAATTTCAGAAAATGAATAGTGAAGATACACATCTGCTCTGTATGGGGTTGGGAGGGCTGGCTAGAGTGTGTGGAGGAGGAGTGGACTGGATGAGCCTGGCATATGGCTGGGGAAGCCAGGCTGAAGCAGTGACAGGAGTGTCCTAGGTAGGGTAAGTGGTGGGAGTGAGGGGCTCAGCTCAATGTGAAGTTCAGGCTACATAGCCAAGGTAATGTGTGGCCCTCCAGTAAGCTGCTGCCTGTAATGTGTACACACAGAAGTATAGGGCAGGAGACAGCAAGGATGAGCTTCTTACATGTTAATAGCTTCTAGAGTGCCAACTAATGGCTTAATGAATGGAAAGGAAAAGGTGAACTGGAATTAGGGAGAGGTGTATGATGGGGGGGAGATATAGAAGGAGACACACAAGTCTTCTCTATGTTGCTTAAAGTTATTGTAACCACCCTGTAAGAAAACTGTCAAAAGCATGACCATTATCTCTGTTCCACTCAAACTGTAAACGATAGGGGAGGAGCATTGAGGAATCACATCGCAACTGTGTGGACTGGCTTTGTCACTGGCCTGCTGGATGACCTGGGGCCAGTCACTTCACCTCTCTGTACCTCAGTTTCTCATCTGTAAAATGGGGATAATTATGCGAAGTTCTTTGTGATTTACTGATGAAAAACACTATATTAAAGCTAAGTCTTTTTTGTTATTACCTAGCCACAGTAGCATGTCAGCTGCAAACCTAGGTGTGAACTACAACTGCTTAAATTACCACTAACTCCTACCAACAAAAAATTCTTTCTTTTTAAAAAACTAAGAAATTAAATGACAGAAAGCATTGTTACCACAGAGGTAAGGTTGCTGGGTGATAGCTCGTGCCCTTCCAGAATGCCAAGGTCAGCAAAACTCAATCGTCTGAAACCTGGGAAATCCAAAGTTAAGGTACCCACCTGTGCAACTTTAACTTTGCCCCTCTGGAATTGGCAAGAGCTGCTGACAATTATCTGCACTGCACTCCAGCTGCTTCCTGTGTTTTAGATATGGCTATAATGAATGGTAGAGGCACTAGGTGGGGCAGGTAGAGATGTGTTTGTGATGTGAGGAGGTCTGAGGAGCATCAGAGAGCTGTGATTGTGGCATGAGGAGATCTGGGTCTGAGCCCGCCCCCCATGTGTGTTATCAAAGAAGGAGGTACACGTGTACCTTGAACTTCCAATCTGCATCATTTCATTACATAATTGTATAGGTTGTGTCAGTAGCAGGGCACTGGGGTCTTCTTGCTATTGGTATTATCAGTAGTGAGATGGAATATGACAGCAATCTATGGGTTTGATGATGGGTAGTGGAAAGTATAGGTTTAGGTAGTATCCTGTGTGCAAATGTCAAGGGTTTGTAAAAAGGTATTCAATGGCTGTTAAATTTTACAAGTGTGGTATTCTTTTGGGGCAGTAGGCTCAGTGTTTTAGTGTAGGGCAAGTGAGGTTGCGCCTGGCCATTACAGTGAAAAAGTAGAATATGTATATGTGTTATGGGTGTTTCAGGGCGTCATTCAAAGAAAGTAGAGTTAGGGTTTCATGGACATGTATTAACTCTGTATATCCTAGTTTTCAAAAGCTTGGGTTATCCTGAACTTGACATTCTGGAAGTGCAGAGAGCTATTACTGGGCAAGCTTAACTCATGTTGACTAATTTTTATTGCCATTTAATAAACTTTGCAGATGCTGTTTGATATGAAATACCAATATCTTGATTATAAAAATTGCAATGTTAACAGCTCTTTAATGTAAGGTCAAGCACTCAAAAGTTAGGAAGCCCCAGAAATCAGAGTTTGTGCAGCCTTAATTTGTCCCCCTTGTGAATATGCATTATAATATAGCAAGGGTGGCCAAAGTGTGGCTCAGGAGTCACATGCGGCTCTTTTGCAGTTAGTGTGGCTCGCAGTGCCCCCAAAGCCCTCCCACCACCATTCTCCACTTACCAAATTGGGGTGGTTAGTTCAGGACTTCTGCCATGCAGTTGGGTGATGTGGACTAGAGGTTTCTGCCCAGCGGGGGAGGGTCTCAGGGCTTCAGCTCCAAGGGGCATACTTGTCAGCGCTCGGGGCTTCAGCCCCATGGTGAGTGATGGGGCTAGAGGCTTCTGCCCCATGAGAGGCACCTGCTGGGCCTGAAGGCCTCTGCCTTGTGTCAGGATGGTGGTGGGGCTTAGGGCTTCTGCCCCATGAGGCGTGCCTGCCATGCCCTGAGCCCCACCCCCACCCCACAGGGCTTAAGCCCAGAGGCCCGGCAGGTGTGCCCAGGCGCTTGAGCTTCTGAAAATTGTTGTATGCGGCTCTGAGAGTCAGTAAGTTTGGGCAGTAATACGCCTTTAATACATGATCATGTATTATTCCTTCACCCCACCTCCAGGAATTCTGTCTTATTCTGTGCTATGGGAATGTATCAGGTTTGTGTAGTGAATACGGCTGTTGTCTGTAGGGTTCCTCTGTTCATATCCATTCAGAATGCTGCTGCAAAGATAGGTGGAATCTCCATCCTTAATGGTTTTTAAGGCCTAGTTTGACAAAGCCCTGGCTGGGATGATGTAGTTGGGATTGGTCCTGCTTTGAGAAGGGCGTTGGACTATATGACTTCTTGAGGTCCCTTCCAACCCTAATCGTCTATGATACCTGTTATCTCTTGTTCACTGTGGAGATTCCGACTACCATCTCTAAGCAGCCCACGATGCCAACCTCCATCACCCACTGTTTAAATTTTCAAACAAGCACATTGATGCTTTCTCCCTCCTTCATGCCTGGGAAGAGCATCCGCAAAGCTAACTCATTATCTTCCTTCAAACTCTCCTTTGCAGTAATGCTTACATAAAACTAGATAATGGTTAGGCCACTGGTGTTTTGATATCACTGCCTGTCATGCCAACAAATATGGTTTCATTATTTCCTTGCTGAAGTGCTGAGTACCCATAACTGCAGCTGAGGTCAATAGAATCTCTGTCCTGAACATACGTATTTCTATAAATGTTAAACAGAGCACCCAAAATTAGTTGACAATTCTGACAGTATTGGCTTTAATCTCACTACCTCAGTTCCCTGTGTGTAAGATGGGAATAATACCTCCTCAATTTACAGAGTTGTGAAAATAAATTCATATTTATTAAGACACTATGATAAAAGAATTTCCCATGAGGAAATTAATATTTCTATATTCAGAGAAGGATTTGGATAATGTGTAGTAAGTAATGCATAGGGCCACCCATTGAATGATGAGGATAAAAGAAAACATTGAATAGTTTCCAACTCATTAAGCACATCCTTTGTGTTAATTGAATGATGCAGCAGTTCTGTGAAATAAATAGTATGTGATCATATAATGATACAGTCTTTAATTACACCTATACACACAGAGGCCAAATTAAAGTTACATGGGTAACCTTAATTCTCATATTTCATAGCTTTTGCGTGCTTGCAACCTGGTTTTTATCTAATTTCCTAAGTTTAAAAATTATTAAAAGAAGTGTCATCATGTGGAAACATTGACACTCATATGGGCCTTCAGCAGTGTTGGAATCTTTAGATCCACCACATTGTCCTCTAACAGTTGGGTAATGGAGTAACTGGTGGCAGTAGAATGCAGTTATCTTATGTGTACCTGTCACTAAAGTGAGCTGAAGATGAATGATTGGCCAATGGCTTTCACAGCTGTTTGCTAGATAGCAAAAAAAAAAAAAGTTGAGATTCAGGAATTGTACGATCAAGTCCAGGTTCTGCACGGGAGCATTCTCTAGTGGTAATAGATCTTTTGCTCCTGTCTCTCCCTCCTCATCATCCAGTTTCTCCCTGTCTCCAGCTCCTGTCTCCAGGACAGTTCCTGCCCTGTATCTCTCTCTCCTTCCCACCCCCCTCCCCACACACATCTATCCTCTCACCCTTCATTGAGAGCACAGGAAAGACCATCTTCCTTCTCTTAGTTCCTATGCCCAGTGCCACAGTGACTCCTGGCAGCTGGGAGGAGTAATTGCAAGATAAGTCCTGCACAGCCCCTATGTTTCCTGGATGGGGCATACATACTCTGGTATTCTATGGGAATGATGCATGTGCAGTCCACTAGGCCTGTCTGGGCTATGAGGGGATGGAGCATGCTTGGCGCCCATGGAATCGTACACATTAGCTTCCGAGCTCTAACAAGTTTCTATTGATCATGTGTAAACTGTGATTTTTCCAGAGGCTTATGACATGGCCAAATTTGGGTGAGCCTTCATGAGGAGAACAAAAACTGCTTCCCTGGTATGTCCAAGTCCCCCTACCAACTTTAAGGTCTCTATTCCATGGCGTGCCAGTGTTAGAGTTTCTTAGGCAAAATATTTTTTCACTAACTTTGTTCTCAGAAGCAGCTGAGCTGGTTTAGCTGAAACTTAAAAAAACAAACAAAGTTCCAACCCAGATGGTCTGTTTGGCAAAGCTATAAGTAACTGAAAAGGGGTCTTATAATGGAAAACGTCAAGCAACTTTATATACATCAGTATCTCTGCCCCACCTATAAATGTGCTTCATATTGAACTACATGACTCCTATTAGCTCAAGATATGGCAGCTTTCAGTTCTGATGGCAATAGGTTACAATATAATATTTTCACTTCAGAATGCTTTAAAAACTACAACTTAAAATATTTTGTGTTGCCCTTTAGAAAGTCATTGGTTGTGACCTTTAATTTTAGGACTACTTCTCTCTCTGAGTTTTAACCTAGTGATTGAAATCCGCTGAACACACAAACTGATAGTTTCTAGTTATTGTTCTATGGCATAGAGGCAGGATGTTCTCAGTTAAAGGTCTTTGAATCTGGATCTTCCTTGTTTAACATATTCACTCCCCCACGAGTCTAGAGAGCCCAAGTTTCTTGACCTACATAGGGTTATCTATTTTTCCAAATGGAAAGTGAGTTATCCTTGCCTACAGAAAATAGATGCCATAATGCTTCTTGAACAATTATCCCCTACGTGGTCTCTCTAATAAAAACCTCGCAAGCATAAGTTTTTTCTGTGGGTTGTATATAATTGGAAATAAGCAGGACTAGTGTGATGTAAAGGTGTATCATTTGGAATGATAGAGTATTTTTAAGTGCACAGCTGAGTAAAGTTGTCAGTTAACATGTGTTCTTCAATTTTTGGAGTCATTAATTCAATGAAACAGAGTTTTAAAAGCTAAAAATGCCACCTCAGAGGTTTTTCATGTTTTCAAGCGTGACAATAGATGGGCCAACTCAAAGTTCTGTTGACCGCCTAACATGGCATTCTCTGTACTGTATGTTTAAGTATAAACTTGATATTGTTTTTAGACTTCCTTAATGTTTTACCATTGATTGATATGGATTTAAACTGTAAATATCTGTTAATGCTTTTACTTGGGAATTCTATAACTATATATCTAACATTTTGGGCTCTCTCAGTGGGTTCATAAGTTATTGGACTCAATACAAGCATAACTGGGTAAAATTTAATGGCCTATGTTATACAGGAGGTCAGACTAGATGATCTAATGTTTCCGTCTGGTGTTAGACTCTACAAATCCATTGGTAGAAAAGGGATGGGGAGGGAAAGGTACAAAAGTTATTGGAATTATAACCAGTTTGCTGAATTTATTAGTCTGAGAGAACCTAAATTTCAAAAATATATTGGTATCTGTATCTGCTCTGTAAACAATTACAATTATCTGTAATAAAAGAAAAATAAAGGAGCGGTTACCTCTCAGATTAGTCACACTCATTACTCATTAACATTTAAAGAGAAATTAAGAAGAGACAGGCTACATGGATCGAGTTGCATCTCCTTACATGGGTGTGTATACATATCTTAAATTTCTTATTTCTTAAATAAGTGTAGGCCTTGCATTTAATAAAATCTCAAGTTAACTGATGGCACTTATTTTCTGGATCATAATCTACTAGTTGTGTTTTAATTTTCACTTAACTAATTACAAGTGATGTTACTATTAAATGTTTTAAAATGTTTTGCTTGGTAGCATTTTAACTCTGCATGCCTCCCAAAAGAAGAAATCCGCAGAGGCAGAAGAAAGACTTATATGTTTAGAGAAAAGAAACTACCTGAGTATGACTAGTACTCTTTCTAGATTTACAGTAGCCTCCACCCATTCCCTGAAATCCTCTAGGCTAAAATGTTTTTGTCAATCAAAAAGGTATTCAGTGTTTGAAGATCTGACACCTTATATGCTCCTTGAGGCATGTATTTTTTTTTTTTTTTTTACTTCATACATTAGTGAAACTTATATAATTTTCTTCTAAGCTAAAGTTTCATGCTTACACAATATGGGAGTCTCTGGAGGATGCTACCTATGGAGAATTTCTGTTACAGGAGGGTTTGTTCTTCTGCTTGTACATCCATTTTTGTCTCCACGTCTGTCATTTCAGATGTTTCCATTTCATGTCTCTTGTGTCCTTTCGTCTTCCTCCTTGTTTGTGTTTCTCTTTCCTCTTCGTTTTTTATTTTAAATTACTAGTCTATGCTGACTATGACCCATATGCTGTGGCAGGAGTATGCAATGACCATGGCAAGACATATGCACTGTATGCTATCACTGTACATCGACGAAATCCAACTAGTGAAGAGATATGGAAAACCTATCGTCGCTACAGTGACTTCCATGACTTCCACATGAGGATAACTGAACAGGTAACTGATCCTATAGAGACTGTTTAATCTTATGAGTATATCTTTGAAAGTCGTGATTATGTTTAAGCAGCTATAGCATTGTTTTAGAATTGGCTACTAAAAGTTGATGTTAATATACTTTCACTTGTGTGGCCTTAATCCAGTGGTGTACTATGGGTGTCTGATGCCCCGGGGGCCCACTTACATTGGCGCCCCTCTCCCCTGTCGGCAGCAGCGCCCACTCTCCCCCACTACTCCCGTCAGCGGCAGCAGCAGCGGCATGTCCGCCCTCCCCCACTCCTCCCCTGTCAGTGGCTGCAGCAGTGGTGGCAACACCCTGCAGAGGAGAGGGTCTCCGGGCCCATTTCCTGCTCTCCCCCCTGTTGACAGCGGCAGGGGCAGCATCCCATGGGGGCAGTGGTCTGTGGGTGTGTTTCCTGCTCTCCCCCTGCTGTGGGGGTGTCGGGGGCTGCCCAATGGCAGGGGGGAGGGTGTTGGGCTCTGGTCCCGGCGACTCCCTCCTGGCGCCCAGTGTAGGGACGGAGGGGCTGGGAGTATGCCCTGGCTGCCTGTGATAGGGGAAGCGCCTCTGAAGAGGGCCCCCATAGGCCGGCACCTGGGTCATGGCCCCTTCCCTGCCTTGATATGCCACTGTCTTAATCACTATAAAATGATAATCCTAAAGTCGTTACTTAGTGTTTACTTAGCACTTGCTCAAGTAAAAGTTTGTTGAGGGAATGTCTACACTACAGAGACTATACTAGCCTAACTATGTTGCTGTAGCTACACTGGCATAACGTGTAGATGTAGCCTACACTGACAGAAGGGTTTTTTCCATCTGTGTAGGAATATCATATCCCCAAGCAAAATTAGCTGTGCCTACACTGAGGGTAGGTCGGCATGGCTGTGTCGGTCGGGGTGTGGATTTTTCACATCTCTGAGCTCCATAGCTATGTCACCCTAACTTTTAAATGTAGACTAGGCCTGATTTTAGTGAAAGTGTACTGGAGCAAAGAATGTTAAAACTGAGGCCTGGTCTACACTGCTGCCAGTGGTCGACGAGAGATATACAAGCTACATTATGTAATTATGTTGCTGTATTGTGGAGGAATTGCCCTCCAGTCGACACATCCTTACTCCTTTGGCAGGGGGAGGTGGATTAATGGCATTGACCGGTGAGCAGTTCCAGGATTGATTGAGGGGGTCTCCATAGCCCACTCCATCGATCCCACTGTATTGATCCCTGCAGCCACAGCAGTGTGGATGTACTCTGATTATTGAATTCAGATTTGGGAAACGTCTATTTTGAGCCTTTGTTGAGAAGTCTTCAGAAGGATATAATTAATGATATGTGAACCAGCCATAAATGATAATTTTATTATGGAGGTATTGTTTGTAACTCCATAGCTAAGGTTGAGTTCACTTTCGTATTTAATCAGAGATTTAATATTTTGTTCTGTATGAAAAATATGGTATATTGTCCCCAAACTTACTGCATTTACTCTGAGTCCATGTTTTCTGAATTTTCTTTAAAATGACAAATTTGTTAATTAGATGGTTAAAATTTATTAAAAATTGTGTCCTTCAAAAATTTAGCATGTCAATTTTTTGTCCCACTTGATCTTAATAACAGAATAACACTGATTCTTTAAATTTTCTGTATAGTTACAATTTATTTAACTAAAATTAACTTGGGCATGGACAATATTAGAAGAAATTAAATTGTAATTAAGCAAAATTAGCAACAGTTGTACGTAATTGCTGTGATTATATAAACTACAGACAGGCTTTAATTAACTTGGGTAACTAAGTATGTGTGGGCTATTGTGACATCATAGGTAACTCAGCCAATCATCACCCTTCCTCTGCAGTTAATTTGCATGTAATAAAACAGTGGTATGAAGGAGACTGGCCATGTGTTGAGTTCTCATTGGTAAATTAGTTGGCTCAAGTGGGACTGCTTTTTAAAGATTCTATGGCTGCACGCCTAGACAGGCTCTCATGGCACTGCTGTCTCTGCTATACTGTGTATAGGGGCATCACTGTTGAGGGAATTCAGGCAAAAACATTGGTGAACCTAGAAAGTTGCATAAATATTACGATTCAGGGACCTGGTTTCCCCAGCCCTTCTTTCACATATCACCAGTTTCACTAACAGGTCTATAAACCAGGCTGGAAATAGAAAAAAATTAAGATTTTAGTACATATGTTCAGATCATTAGAAATATCAATGAGTAGCATTCTGTTTCTTTGTTTAATGTTCATGTATGAAACTTATAATGATTTTTTAAAAGTAAGGCAATGTCAAGACAAAAAGCTATGTTAACTTCAACTCCATTTTAAGAATATTAGTCACTTAAAGCCAAAAAGCATTACAGGGATGCTATAATTAAGTGGATTGCACATGTTACAAACCCAGAAATTCAGAGTTAAGGTTACACTAAAAAGAGATTCATGCATGCTAAGGTTGAGTTCTTATTGCAGATAAGGCAAACAACCTTAATTCTACCCTGCAGTCTCCCCGTAGGCTAAAACACAGCCAGCTAATGTGGCTAGCCTGCATCTTAATGAATTTCTTCTATAATATTACTGATCTGACCTGATAAAAAATGCACCCTTTTATTCCTGTCAAGATAGTTCATTAAAGATAATCAGAATAAGCAACATCAGTGTGGTCTAAATCAGTGTTGTTCATACCTGGGGGTAAAATCAGTCTAGCAAGGGCAGAGATGTCTGCTTTGGTTTTGGTAACGTGTACATGCTGTTAGGATTTACACGGTTAGGTCAGTTTAGGATTATTATATTATTATTTGGATTACTAGAGGGCCTAAGTCAGAGGTCAGGATTCTATTGTGCTAGTTGCTGTATAAACAAAGAACACAAATGTATTTTTGCATATTAAATTCAAAGTCCAGTTTGTTTTCATCTCTGTTATTACAGTATCATAAAATCTTAGCATTGTAGGGCTGGAAGGGACCTCAAGAAGTCTTCAAGTCCAGCCCTCTGTGCTCAGACAGGACCAAGTAACCTAGATTGTCTGACGGGTTTACCCAACCTGTTCTTAAAAACTTCCAAGGATGGGGATCCCACAGCCTCCCTTGGCAGCCACTTATTCCAGAGCTTAACTACCCTTATACTTCAAAAGATTTTCCTAATACCTAACCAAAATCTTTCTTGCTGCAGATTAAGTCCATTTCTTCTTGTCCTGCCTTCAGTGAACATGGAAAGCAGTTGATCGCAGTCCTCAATATATGTTGGCAATAAATTGCAAAACTGTTATTCTGCAGCATAGACACCATTTCCCTAGCTTGACAGGCAGAACAAGTGTTTGTCAAGTAGGGCTGTTGAAAACAGTATTAGACTCTGACTTTCTATTTAAATTTATGTGCTTTTATGTGATATGCAACTGCATTTTCTCATGATTAGTGTTAAGAAGGATTTGCACTGAGCCTTATTTGCATATTTTTTTAATAAAATAGTTTTTTGTAGATTAGTCATTGAAGTCTTTATTTATGTTTGGTCAATAAAGAGGTGCTTTTTATAGGTGTTAGAATTAACCATCAAAAGAATAATTAAAAAAAAGATTATCTTAAGAATTATTTGGTTGACATGTTTTAATAATCTTTTTAATAAAAAATTAAGTGATGTTCACATTGGAAGTGTAGTCAGTGTGGAACAGTGGTTTAATTCATTTGTTGTATTTGTCACAGAGCTTAAGAAATAAAAACTGAGCTTGGGAAATGGGCCATTTAGGTTTTTAAGTGAAATGCTAAGGATCTGTGAGGTCTAGGAAGGGGACAGCTGTTGGCAGTGCTATATACTACTAGACAATCTGCCTTTTATTGCTTTGCTTGTATTCTCATACTCTTAACCCCCCATAAAATAAGAGAAAAAAAATGCAAAGACTTGTAATTCACCAGCTGGTACAAAGTAGAACCTGCTGACATGAACAAGGGTTAACAACACAATGCTTTTAAAAAAGTCAGATGCTTTTGAACCACGTCTTAGCAGCAGTTGAGATTATGACTATATAAACCCTTTAACTATCCAAAACTCTTGGTCTGTAGCATGCGTTTACTCTGTTTTTTGGTAACAGAAATTTAAATACGTTTGAATACTCTGGGTTCTCTGTGGCTAGGTCAGTATTATAAGGTCAAAATAATATTTTAAAGTGAAAATGGCCAACTTCTTGAAAAGTAAGCATATATACACACACACGTACATATACTGTACACATACAATTTATATTTAATATTTTGTATATGCACATAGATTAAAAAATTTTTAGGTTATAAAACCTATGATCAGAGTTGGACAATTCTAACTCACTAATTAGCAGGGTATATTGAATAATACAGTTCAGTATATCAATTTTGCACCCCTTTCTGACTGCAGGAATAATTCTTCATATCTATGCAATATCTATTTAAAAAAAAAAAAAAAGCAAAGACATACCACACCCTGGAATCTAAGAAGCTGAAACAGCTGTAGGTCTCTTACAGCACTTGGTAAAGATATGGAGTTGATGTTGACCCCGTGATGATAAAATGTATTTGAAAAACAGTAGTTTGTACATATAGACACACATTAAAAGCCCTTTGCAGTCAGTGGGAGCCTTTCCATTCACTTCAGTGGGTTTTGTATTGGGCTCTAGATCACCATAGTCTGGACTACAGTTTAAAGCAACAATATTGACTCTATGATAAATCTTTATTTTTTAAAATGAGTTTCTCTGGAAGCTACAGATAAATAACAGCAAAATGTAATTATGGAAGTGTGTACAGAACAAGCTGTAAACCACTGTTCAGTGCTATTGTGCATTTAAGTTAGTTAAATCTTGCTCTTTCACAGAGTATTTAATTAACCTGCATATATTCTAATTCTGTAAACTATAAATATTTGCATCCTGTGGCCTTTCTTTTGAATCTAGTTTTCAATCTTTTGTTAATTATGTATGACCAGTTGGTGTTCGCAAGATCTAAAACCTTGAATCTACAGATTTAAAAAGTAAAACTGCCAAGTATTACCATATAGTGAGATTTCCTATTCTAGACATTGGAAAAAAATTAGGTATCTTAGGTTATATCTACACTGACGGTGGCAAAGTCGCTGCCGTCAGATCGACTTATCTAGATTGACTGAGCGGTCAGTGAAAACCCGCTCAGTCGATCCAGAAGTTGACGTACTAAAACCACCTCCTCAAGTGGCACAGCGCTGCGTTGACGGGAACACAGTTCCCGTCGGCATAGGGCAGTGAAGACGGCGCGCAGAAGAGAAGCACAGAAGTCAATGGGAGTTACGTAAGTTCTTTGCATACTTTGCGTAACTCTTGTTGACTGCCACCGAATCGCCGAGGTAAGTGTAGACCAAGCCTTAGATGCCACTGTGTGGTAAATAGCTTGTTAGAACTAATGATATTGCTGTATCTCCTGTGCTCTGCAATATGAGAATATTCTATAGTGGTGTTTGAGCCAGAGTTGTATTACATCTATTCTCCTACACTGGTGTAAGGTTCTTAAAGGGCTTTGCAACAGTGGCATAAGTTAAAGCAGCCCCTCAGGTTCTCTAACTTGTACAGGGGCTTGCCAATGCTAGATCAAGGAGTCATAGCCAGTGGCTTGCAGCCTCCTGAATTCTCAAGCACGGCTTGGACCCATGGGAAACCAAGTCCTGTGGTGTTTGCCTTTTTTATTTAATTTTTAACAGAAAGAACCACCATGTTATTAAGAGAGTCTCTAAAAACAAATAACATCCAGAGTTGAGGGGGAGTAGTGGGGAAGAAGTAAAGCTTTAATTATCCTGTGATAATAAATCTCCTCTTTAGTGCAATGGTCTTAGCTGATTCAGGGAGGATTACTTTATGCTTTTCTGTGGTAGCTTTGAATTAGGCCCAATATTTTATTATAAAAAGAGCCCAGAAATGGGTCACAAGTATTTGTGCCTTCATGAAGGAGGGTTGTGATGTTTCTGAAATTTTGAGAAAAATAAGAGTTATCAAAGCTGGCTTGTGACATTGGTTTCAGATTGAGCTACCCCAACCCTAGAAGCAAGGGGCAGAGGATTTGTAGTGGGTGGTTCTGGAAGGCAGGAAGAGGGAGCTCAAAATTCTCTTGCTACTGAAGCAAGCTTCTCTGGGTGCATTAATAGAAATATCATCTTAGATCAATAGGGGTGTTGAAACTGAAGATTAGCACTGCCTTTTACAGGATTGCAGAAACTCAGCACTTGATCATGATCTTGAACTTCGCTTTGGCTGTGTAATGACTGACTTTTTTATGATGATATTTCAGGTGTCTGTCTGAAATGTAAAGATGTGGTGAATTTGAAAATTGCTGTACATGAGATACAAATTTATAAATATGTCTTTGTTTTAAAGAAGAGCTTAAAATCCTGATATTCATTTAAAACAATTTGTCAGACTATAAGATAGTATAGTTATTTATTTACTTAATGATTTTTTTTTTTTTTGGTTCAACTTCTGTTTGCATTTTCTGTTTTCTGACCTTGGTGCTGCATCTTGAAAGTACTATAGGTTTGCTTCCAATTTCTAAAAGTTCATATTTTAATAAATTCTGAAAAGTGCCATTGAAACCAACCACCCATATTCAATAGCCTATTCTCCACTTCCAGGACTTCTAATTAGTCTTATTTTAGCAGGATATTTTTTGTCTGTCTGTCTGTCTAGTAGCCTTCCTCTGTGACATTTTTTGTAGAGTGAACTAGACTTGGAACCATTTTCCCTTTTGGTTTTACACAGTGCATCCTACAGATTGTAATTCATTTAGAGCTGTGGGAGCTTTACGAGGATCAGTGATCTTCACAGACTAAACTCGGGAGTTCACTTTGCAGGAGCTGGAAATGAACTGTGGCAAACAGCCAGCTTCACCCTAGTGGATCTCACGCTTCTACCCCTTGTAGTGGGCAAGGGAGTCACCGGTCACCCCGTCTCCCGAGGCTGAACAAGTCTTTTGTCCTTTTCCCTCAGCGTGCCCCCGGGGCCAGGGGAGGTACCTTACTGTGGCTCCCTCCTGCTGGCTGCGGCCAAGGGTTGTTCTCTGTCTCTGCCCCTCGGGCTGCAGAGAAGCACCATCTCCTAGCCTGGGGGAAGTTTCTCCTCCAGCTGCCACAAGCCTTCTGGCAGCTTCCTTCTCCTGTGCTTCCCCCCCTCCCTTTAGGGAAGGCAGGGTTTAAGTACACCTGGACTAGCCCTTCATTGGGTCCAGGTGTGTCTAGTTGCCCTGCAATAATCTCTCCCCTGCTTGCAGGAAAAAGGGTTTTTGGCATTCTAGGGCTCACGCTCTGGCCCTGTTATGCCCTTTTGAGACCCTCTGGCCTGACTTTGACAGAACCAACCCTTCCCTGTTTGATTGGACTCTAACTCACATATCATGAGAACAGTTCTTCCCTCTGTCCCAGAGGTGGTTCTTAACTAAATCCCACTTATCCCTTCAGAAGTCCCAGGTTTCTGGTGGAAAATCTGGGTTTGCTGAGCATGAAGATCTCTGTTCCTGAGTCTTCAGGGTCTCTTTTCACAACCTTGAATATTCTAAGGTATTGTCATGGAAAGACACTCTCTTCCTAAAGCTCAAGGTCTCATTGGAGAGAGGCAGAAACAGCCTGAAAAAAACCTTCTCCATGTAAAGCAATGGGATAGAAAAGCACTTCAGCCTCATCAATAGGTGCTGCTGTCCTAAGCCCAAGGGCGGATAATGGCTTGTGAGGTTTAGTGCGATAACTAAGGGTAACTCTGATTCCCAGAATCCACATGCTAAGAATTGAGACTTGATTTCCTAGCATATAAATGCTAAAGAAACTGTGGATTCCTTTGCTAGTGTGCTGTGTATTATGGTGTGCTTATCTTGCTCTGGGTTTATTGTGACAGTGGCCACTTTCAGGTCTGGGTGTTTCACTTCTCTAGCTGGTGTTGTTCCCCCAAAGATACAGTATGCAGTCAGCCATGTGATATCCCAAAAGACCTTGGCATAGATCCACAGTTACAGAATGGAATCAGCAGTAGCAGGAAGGGAGACCACTTCCCCAGAAGACACAATGGTAAGCAGGGCATCCGAGGACTTGTGGAGAATGGCAGCAAGCTGGCTGACTTGAAGAGAGGCAGGAGAATGTTTTGAAGGGGTTTGTGGACTCTCCCAATGTGCAAGCAATCTTTTAGCTCCTCCTTCCCAATTCACAGAATATTAAATCTTAAACCCAAGCTTAGTTTGAGCAGATTTCATGATCTATTCTATGTTTATATTTTGTACAGCTCTAATTTAAAAATAAGTGGGTGTTTCAAGCTGACCTGCTGTGGCTGTTGAACACAAGCAGACCCATTTCATGAGCATTCAAGTCTGCCCATGGCATCTTTCAGAGAATGTGCTGTACACCTTAATTGCAATTTTTCTGTGGTCTGCAGGGGTGCCTTCTGGAAATTTCAGGAGTTATGGGCTTGATGCAGAAATTGAGTGAGGTTCTTTGGCTGGTGTTATGCAGGAGGTCAGAATAGATATCATAATGGACCCTTCCAGCCTATGGTTCCATGAAAAGGCATCACAATTAAAAAAATATGCTAACATTTTTTTTCCCCCCTAGTTTGAAAACCTAGCAAGTATATTGAAGCTTCCTGGCAAAAAGACATTTAACAACATGGACAGAGAATTTTTAGAAAAGAGGAAAAAAGATTTAAATGCATATTTGCAAGTAAGTTCTTAACTAGTTTAGTTTCAAATTTTCCTTCATATATATGGCTGTCTGCCTGAACTAATGGTTTTCCATCAGATATTCAGTAAATTTCAATCACCTTGCTATTGTCTTAATAATGATTTGAAACAAAACAAGTATGTTGTAAATGTCGCAGCTGAAGGTAAATGCTAAATTTAACTTGGATAATTTCAGTGTCCAGAATTTAAATTGAAGTGTAAGTGAGAGATACATACAGTTTTATAAAATGTTAATCCAACTGGAAATTGGGTTATTAGCAAAGGGGCTGGAAGTAGTTTATCCCAGTGATGGAAAGTGGTTTACTGCTTAAGGAAGAGTATCCCTCCTGTTATACCATAAGTAGAACACTAAAACTTTATTCTAGTTAATCGTTTCCCCTCTCACTGTTAGCTCAGCATCCTTCTTTATTTTCCCCACTCCCAGCTCAACTTTCTGACTTTAGCTACATCTTCACTGCAGCTGGGGGTGTGATTTTTAGCTTGTGTAGATGTAACCATTCTACCTTTAATTTAGCTATCTTGCTAAAAATAGCAGTGAGGACATAACACAGGCTGCACAGGCTTGCCTGGCTTCTCTGGTTGTATACTAGCTTGTGCAGCCTTCATGGAAGTCCACGCCACTCTGTCCTCAATGCTATTTTTAGTGACCTCGCTAGCTTTATTATAGCGTAGGTATGGCTACACAAGCTGCAAATCACACCTCCAGCTGCAGCGAAGATGTAGTCTTGGTAATTGTACTCAACTTGACTGAAATAATAGTCCTGTCTTTTGGTCATTTTAAAAAAAAGCATTAGAGTAACCACTCTTTTCTTCCGTTATTCTGTTGCTGAATTCAGCTGGCTAATTTTTAAGTGACTCACTGATAAGATTGATTTCTAAAGGGCTTAACACTGAAGTACACTCTTCCAATCAGCAGGGGAGAGTTGTCTGGGAAGTTACTTTGTTTCGAAGTAAAATTCTAAGAGGGAGTGAGAGTAAACAAAATGCTATGAAATCTAAAAGCTGTTTAGGTTGTCTAACAGCCTGCATTTGTAGTATGTGTGGTACCTTAACTGAATTCAATATTTTTTCTTAGTGTTGATTACCAAGTGACTAATGGCTTTAGAAACTAGTTTCAAGGTGGCCAAAAAAGATACCTTTTACATATAGTGTAGGACTGATAGATCCTTCTTAAAAACGTTTGAAATTAATTATGAAGTACTTATTTCTCTCTCTGGAATAATACTAACCTTGAAGTAATGTTTAGAGAGAGAGAATGAAGAAAATACATTCAAAACTGCCACTTCTTTGTACAAATATATAAATTTGGGCAATGCATACGTTATTAAAAACCTTTATCATATGAAATGAAATATGATTTTTTTCTAAATATGGTATAGTATTTTGGAAGAAGTTGAAAGATTAATTGTAAACTTTTATTTCTTAGTTGTTATTAAATCCTGAAATGATGAAAGCTTCCCCAGCTTTAGCCCATTGTGTGTATGACTTCCTGGAGAATAAAGCCTACAGTAAAGGAAAAGGAGATTTTGCTCGGAAGGTAAAAATGGCATTTAATATTTAGCAGACTTTAGTGATGCATTTGGTGCCATGGTTTAGTAAATGAGTTGAACATATCAGTAACTGACTGCAGACAGTAATAAACCACAGTGTTTTATTTCATATTCAAGCAATTTTTGAATTTGCATTGTATTAGTGTTGTATATTGTCGGAAGGCAACAATAATACATCAGGAATTAAGAGCAGTATAGAATTAAGAATTTAGCCATTTTTGAAAATCTCTTTATTTGTAAGTCAAGGAAACCAAATTTCCAAAGAAATGAGTGGGCATTGAATATGCTACAAAAGGCTTTTTAATTCTATTGTTGACAAGTTAACGTCTCATCAGAGATTCCTGTCCTCCCTTTTCCATTCCCAATCTCCTACCCACCTCCAACTCAACACATGCTGCTGCTATCATGACTTCTACTTTCCAGCCCAAAAGATGTAATGCTTGTCCCTTCTGAGGCTGCTGTTATTGCTGTTTTACATTCAGCCAGCAGAGAACACATAGAGCTAAACACCAAAGTTGTACATTCACTATTAAGCCTGCCAAAACTCAGTTGTGTTTGTGAAATGGGTGTCTCTGCAAATAGGTACTTGTGATTACAGTTGCTCATTTTGCATGGGCAGCTGCTTTTGCAAATTAGGTCCTCATTGTCATTCCCAAATTTCCAGTGACCTGCATAGCCAACACCTTAAACTATTCACAAATTTATTTTTAATTATTTAAACTGTGTTCATTAAAAATTTCTGACCTTAGAGTTGCAAAACATCATTCTGAATTTATCCGGCTTTATGAAATGGCCAGAAAAGAATGCAGATTTGGTATTCTCCTTTCCAAATGTATTGGATCCTTCATAATTTTATCTTTTCCTTTTGTAAGCTATTATATTAGATTGTGTGTTTGTTACTTGCGCTGTACTTTAAAAAAGTGTACACTGAAAAATCAGAACAATCATAATTCGTCTCTGTGAAATATTATGCTAAAAATAATTTCAATATGTGTGCCTAATGGTGATATGCTACATCTAACATGCTCAGCATGATGCTGTATAGACAACACATGGGACAGTGATTCAGGTAGGATATGAGATGAGATCAAGGGAGGAAGCTCTTTTGGAAGAAGTGTGATTGCAGGAGAGAGAGGACAATTAGTGGGGATAAAATGGAAAACCCTTCACAAGCTAAGGGAGTGCTATGAGTGAAGACATGAAACTGAGATTGAAGGAACAGTAAATAAGGGTTAGATAGGTGTAGGCAGTTAGACTGGGAATGTGAGAAAATGGAAACTGTAATATATAGATGAGAATGAAGCTAAAATGTTTCTCTGAACTCAGTGGGAAACAAACTTAAGCACTTTAATCAACATTTCTGTGTGTCACCATAAAGTATAGTTCAGATATGCACACGGAAACTTTTCCATATATTAAGATAATATGACACAAAGATATCAAACAACTGTGTGTAGATTTCCCAGAAGTTTCAAAATGTACTTTATTGTAAAAAAAAATAAATGCAGAATTCATTTAAACTAATAAAATTAGTCTTGGGATAGAACCTTGAAGACTTTTCAGTAAAACATGCCTCATGTCTGATTCTAGCAGGCGAAGTCCCTTATTCTGTATTTAACACATTGTTCCCAAATTTTAAGTGTTGATAGCCAATTAATTTTCATCCACATTAGATATTGTTTCCAGTATGTGTGAGTGAAAATACGGAAGTAAAAATACTTAATATAGTGCTTGTATCAATAGATTTTTTTACATTCTTAATAAGAGGTATATTATAAATTAGTTTATTCTCTAGAATAGTGAGACTTTTTTCGTACTGGATGATTGTACTAGTGTCCTCCATAGGTTATGCAATTGTGGTAAATGTTTTCCCTTTCAGATGGACACATTTGTAAACCCACTGCGTAACTCTATGAGAAATGTTTCAAATGCAGTCAAGTCCCTGCCTGACAGCCTGGCAGAGGGGATGACTAAAATGTCAGACAACATGGGCAAAATGTCAGAAAGATTGGGACAAGACATAAAGCAATCATTTTTCAAGGTAAGAATGTATTGTTGAGGTAATATATAGTAGAGTCTAACAGGAAATGACATTTAGGTTTGGGTCCCCTTATCTAAAAGCAAATGTTAAGCACCCTTTTGAATAGAAAAGGCTATAAACGGGGAAACAACTATTATGCAGGGGTTCTATTTACTTTGGAAAGTTGAAGAGTAATAGGAGTTGCAAATAAAAGCAAAATACAAGGTAATGGATGATAGTCTCTACATCAGACACCTAGTTACTTTTAAAATCCAAGAAAAAGAGGGCACTAGGTAAAATTAAAAGGCAACACATTTCAAATGGATGGAAATATTGTGCAAAAATTTACATATTGCCCCATGATTTATTTAAGCCAACAACTAAGCAAAATTTGAAAAAAGAGTAAACCCAAAGCACAACCAGAATCCCATTTTTACTGTCACTCTTCAAAATAGAGTTAAGATAAATAAAAGTGCTTTTAAAGACCCAAACCAATTTTTAGATGGCCCAGGTTCACTCTTCCTTGCTTCCTGTTTCTAGGAAGACCTTCCCTCACTCTGCTACCTGCTAAAATAGCTAATGAAGTCACTTAGCAAGGAAGCAGCATTTGCTGTTTTAGGAGAGGGAGCAAGAAGGTGCTATTGCTTCACATAGAAGGAGTATCCTCAGATGATCTACAGGACCATAGGGGGTGATGCTGTGCCTTTTTCTTTCCTACATCTTGCAGCTGAGGATCAGGCAAGAGGTGAAGAAACCCTAGGCTCCACAGATACTGAAAGCAGACAAGGGATTATTGATAAGGAGCTAAGTCCAATGCTGGCATTCCTGCTTCTGTTGCAGGGCTTTATGATAGCTGCCTACAAATGCCACCTAAGCTGCTGCTCTGCTCTCTTTCCCACCAAGTCTTTGGTGTTGCTGTGAGGGAGGGGAGAAGAAGCTGTTGTTCTTCTGTTCACCACCCTCTCTTGATGATTTTCTCATCAGGCATGTACATTATTTTTCTTCCTGAGAGTGGCTGCCCTGATAACTGAAAGGGTGGGAGTAGAGGAAAGTATTCTTTTCATCTGACCCTGCACTAGAAGTGGGAGAACTCAACAGTGATTTCATTGCCTGCTTCCTGGCATTGGTTCTGTCAGGATTCTTTTTTTCTCCCTGGCTAGTTTATACCTTTGTATAATTTGGACTAATTTCATGATCTCACCCACCTCCTGTATATCAGATATCAAAGGTTATAAGGAAGCAGTGGGAGCTCCACTCTCTTCTTCAAATAACTGCATGTGTGCATTTTATTCTTGGTGTGTTTGCACCCCAAACAGTTGTTGGAATTTTTTCCCTTAGTGGTGTGGTACCTGTTGGTGCTGGTTGAATGCCTTTCTGCTGCTGCGTGCTGCCTGTGTGTCATTATAAAGGGCACTGATGACATGCCCTCCACTTTTCATTCTTACCACCTGTGACAGATGTTGGAATCTGTTGATCTTGCTTTAGCAAGTGCTCTCAGCATGTTTTTTTCATGTATATAGTTACATATTTGTATTGTTATTAGGGTTAGTTAGTCTTTATTGAGTGAGTTTTAGCGTCTGTGAGGCCTGGTCTACACTGCTGCCGGCGGTTGACTGGATCTCCTATCAATGTGCTTAAGTTTACATAGCACAGCGTCTTCACGGTGCTGCATCGACGGGAGACACCCTTTACTACCCGCTCAATTGATCCTGCTGAATCGATTAGCCGCGGCGCCGACAGAGAAGACATACCCTTAGTTCTTCCTCAATTTCCCAAGTTTGGAGTTCCATTATGAGTACCAAGGAATGCCTTTGGAAGTATCTTGCCTGGCATGCTTGAAGTCCAAGCCTGTGAGCTCTAGTTGTTTGAAGTGCTTGGGTGAGTCTCCTATTAGGGATCGGTGTTGGATTTGAAAGGACTTCAAATCTAGGCCCAAGAAAGATCGAGTGGCCATGCTGAAGTTTCTTTTGATGGAGGCTGTTCTGAGATCACTTTCAGAACCTTCTTGGTCAGAGAGGGTACCGAGCAATTCAGAATCTGAGGGAAGTGTGCCTCCAATACAGACTGAATTGCTGTGCCCTGGAAGAAACAGAAGTCTTTCAAGGACTCTGCTGGGAGAGGCAGGTTTTCAGCTATGAAGTCTGCCAGGAAAGGGGACAGAGTTAGTAAAATGCAATCGGAATCGAAGCACTCCTCCACTTATTCATTGGCTAAGTCGACCTGTTGACTCCTGCGCTTGGGCAGGGACTGTCGAATCTGAGGCCTGAATTGGTGCCTTCATGGTTGTGGCACTGTCTAAATCTCTTGCACACTGGTCACAGACTATTCCGGTGCTATCCATGCCAGAGATGTTTCAAGCTGCAAGGGACTTGCTAAGCTTATTGGTACCATTGTCCCCAGTGGTATAGGAGATCATTCATCCAGTACTTGTAGACCACTTGGCACCAGTGCAGGGCACAGTACTCAGTTAATCTCCTGGGTCCTGGAGCTCTGTCCTCCAGTATTGTCAAAAGAGAACTCAGCGATGATGGCTTCTCTTCCCAGGACTCTCAGCACCAGTCCCTGGCACTGGCTGGAATGGTTCCTCTATAGTCAGGAGAAGGCAGTTCTTCTGACTTGAGGTTGGCTCCTGTGTTTCCCAGGCACAGTGTGTCTTGCCACTCCCCTCCTACACCTTATTCCCCTGAGATGAGACCCATGCATATATGGCCTGCAAAATACTGTGTTCCAGCGCCTTTTCTGTGGCCCTTCTGGAATCCATGAGGGATTTCCCCTTTTTCCAGATCCTCAGTGTATCAGTAGCATTCAGTTTCCCTTGGCTAGAAGTGGGGAGTCTGTGTGTTGAGCACCTCCTGATCCCAAGCCTGGTACCAAGCAGGAAGAAGGTGTTCATGAGCATCCAGTGGGACAACTAACAAAGAAAGCTCAGCTGCCTCCCCCTTTCCTAGCTTCATCCTCCTCCTGTCCAGATGAAGCAGTTTCTTTGGGGGTGCCTTTGCCTCCTCCTGATGACTACAGAGCTCAACAAGAATGTTTAAAAAGGGGGGCCCTCAGTCTTGGACATTCAAGTAGAAGAGGTGAGGGAATTTTCTCACAGCCCCATTAATATTTCTCTGCTGCTCCATCTCAGGTGGCACTGCTAATAAATGAGGCAATTTTAGAACCCATCAAGGCTCTCTAGAAAGCTTTCTCCTTTCTCCCTCCCACATCAAAGCAGACAGATATCTAAAAACAATAAAGTGTTGCTTGGTCATGCTGGCTTCCATTATCCTCTCCCTGTATCCTGGTATGCCACCCTCAACTTAAATGATCACTATTTCCATGTAGTGATTTATGAAGGCCACAGGAAGTATCTGAGATTCCGGGTAAATCAATCTCATTACCAGTTTGCAGTGTTGCCCTTTGACCTGTATGCAGCTTCCAAGGTTTTTACAAAATGGTAGCTGCCTTCCTGAGACGGTTAGGAGTACATGTCTGTCCCTAATTGGATGACTGGTTTGTGAGAGACCATTCCACAGTTCAGGGACTCTCCAGTGTATCTCGCATCCAGTAAACTTTCAAGTCTTTGGGTCTGTTGATTAACTCAGAAAAGTTGATCTCATCAGCTCAGAGAATAGAATTTATAGAAGCAGTACTGGATTCTACCCAAGCCAGAACTTTCCTTCCTGGATCAAGATGTGAGACATTCAATCCATCATTTTAGATCTCAAGGCTTTTACCCAGTCACAACGGCACAGAATTGTATGAGACATCTGGAACATACGGTCTCTTTCACATATATAGTCTGGTATGCCAGATTGTGTCTCCAGATTCTACCAGGTTGGCTAGCCTCAGTATTTTTTCTCAGCCATCACCATCTGAACACTGTGTTCAGAGTGCCTGCTCACATTTTAGACTCTAGACTGGTGGACAAACCCTGCCAAATTTGCATAGGTGTTCCATTTGTTCCTCCTCAACCATCACTAGTGCTAGTAATGAATATGTCTGCCCTCAGCTGGGAGGCTCATCTGGATTTCCTTCAGTCACAGGGGTTAGGTCCACAAAACACCCGACTCTTCACATAAATGTCGAGTTGAGGGCTAGCCGGCTAGCCTACCCCTGTCGCTGCCACAGACCGAACAGAGTCAGTGTTCTATCGCAACAGACGAGGGGCTCACTCACCCCTGTTCCGCTAAGAGGCAGTTGTCTATGGGATTTTGTTGCCAACACAATCAATCTTACAGCCTTTTACCTTCCAGGGGTGCAGATCTAACTGGCAGATCACCTAATCAGGTTATTCATGAGTCACCAGGAGTGGTCCCTTCATCCAGATGTAGCCAAGTCCATTTTCCAGCTTTGGGGGATTCCCCAGTCGATCTGTTTGCATTGAGATACAACAGGAAGTGCCAGCAGTTTTGGTCCCTACAAAGTCACAGTCTTGGTTCTCTAATAGATGCTTTCTCCATACCCTGGATGAGTGACCTCCTTTACTCTTTCCCAACAATTCCATTCTTTCGCAGGGTGCTATTAAAAATCAGCCTGGACCATGTCTGAGTCATTACTTCCCCAACGTGGCCAAGGTAGCACTGGATCTCCTCTCCTCCTCTCCTGTCCCTTTCAGTGACAGAGTTCTATTGGACCCAGATCTAATTTCTCAAGATTACAAGAAAATAAAAATGGTCATACTGCATCAGACCAATGGTCTGTCTAGCCCAATATCTGGTCTTCCAACAGTGGCCAGTGCCAGATGCTTCAGAGGTCATCCACCCCCTGTCATCGAGTCCCAGCTTCTGGCAGAGAAGGTTCAGGGACATGCAGAGCATGGGAGTGCATCCCTTACTATCTTGGCTAATAGCCATTGATGGACCTATCCTCCATGAA
This sequence comes from Emydura macquarii macquarii, assembly GCF_026122565.2. NCBI lineage: Eukaryota > Metazoa > Chordata > Testudines > Chelidae > Emydura > Emydura macquarii. Next base: position 22,789,030 of record NW_027132559.1, read on the forward strand.
TTTATCTAATTCTTTGTTGAACTCAGTTATACTTTTGGACTTCACAACATCCCATGGCAACAAGTTCCACAGGTTGACTGTGCATGGTGTAAAGAAGTTCTTCCTTTTGTTTGTTTTAAACCTGCTGTCTATTAATTTCATTGGGTGTTCTTGTGTTATGTGAACAGTTAAATAACATTTCCTTATTCACATTTTCCACACCATTCATGGTTCTACTGACCCCTATCATATCACCCCCTTAATCTTCTTTTTTCTAATAGGAACATTCACCGTTTTTTAATCTCTCATATGGAAGCTGTTCCATGCTCCTAATAATTTTTGTTGCCCTTCTCCGTAACTTTTTAAATTTAAATGTATCTTTTATGAGATGGGGCAGTCAGAACTTTATGCAGTATTCTAGGTAGGGGGTACCATGGATTTATGTAATGGCATTATGATATTTTCTGTTTTATCTGTCCCTTTCCTTATGATTCCTACCTAGCATTCTGTAAGCTTTTTTGACTGCCTATGCACATTGAGTAGAAATTTTCAGAGAACTATCCACAATGACTCCAAGATCTTCCTTGAGAGAACTATTACTTGTAAAAAACAAAGATTGGGCCTTGACTCACCCTGAACCTCCCTTTTGGAAAAGCTTTCCAATTGCATGAATAAGGATAACACCTGCAGTTATATACTAAGAGAGATCTAGAATTATGAATCTTCATGCTTCAGGCCAGAGATCAGGGCACATGCTGAGATCAGGAAGACATATCCACTCTTGGCTCTATGGTATGAGTTGATGAGTTTTACACCTTTCTCTGAAGCATTAGCTGCTATCTGAGAGAGGATATAGAATTTAGACAATCCATCATCATCTTCCAGTTCTTATGATTATTTTGAATATAAATATGCATTTGGATTTTTTTTCATGAGGATATTCCAAGTTTTGGGAAACTATATTGGGATACACACTTCAAGCTGTACTGGAAGATAGTTCAATATGCACATTGATATATCTTGGTATGTAACTAACTTCTGATCAAAATGCTTGATAGTATGTCAGTTATGAAGATTATCTCAAATCAAATTTTGAAATTGGTTCTATCACAATTAGAGATTTCCTTGAGACCTGTAATTTTCCCCCCATAATCATGTCTCTTTTTGAGTATAGGTGCCTCCCTTAATGCAGAAAACTGATTCAGATCCTGAACACTGCCGTGTCGCAGCACAGCTTGATGACGTGAGTCTGACTTCTTTTTCAGATTTGTTTAGCTACTTAATTTTAAAGTAACAATGTGTATTTTGTTTCATATTGTATTATATGCTTGCTCAGTCTATGCTATGCTATTTATTAGAATCAGAAACTACACAGGAGTGAAAATTGAAAATAGCACTTTAAAGTTAAAAAAAAAAATTAACTTCTGAAATTTACATATTTCATTCTAAAACTTTTAGCTCTTTTAACACTAAATGGTTTGCATGGGAGTGTGGTAAATATAACCTACCTAATGTTACTTCCATAACTATTGTCAAAGTTAGAATAGGGTTGCAATGTTAATAGTATTCAGCTAAATCTGATTCTAACATCTTTAAAACTAGCAAACATACTCAATATTGGTGATCAAAGAGAATTGTTTTAAAGAAAACTTTAAAAAAAGAAATTCCTAAATAATAAATGTTCAATATATAGACCCTGAAGTACATAAAGGGGAAAAAATATTAGAAACGTGATAGTGAAGTTTAAAATGTTAAACTCTTGATGTTCTCATAAGCTATGGTATTTTCCCAGTGTTCTGATTGATACACTGATCATATGTGTGAAAAATAGTTGAAAAAAATCTTTTATCCGTAACTAGGACTAAAGAACCATAAGATTACTAGTGATTATATGCAGATTTGTCATGGTCATAAATCTGCACCTGTTCTACACTTCACATTTTTATTTGTCACATCAAAGCATTCCAGTTTTTCTTCCTGTGCATAACTGCTACCAGGGGTCTGGTAAATGCCTTTTTGCTCAAGTAACATAGGCTTCAATTCTTTTGTTTTTCAATGATTTAGTCTAAAGCAATTGTTTGTCGGTAGATTGTTTATTTCAGAGGCTTACTTTTGATATTCTTGTATTCTGAGACACTGAGCTCAGCCAAAACAAAACAAATTAATACAAAAAGTACATATACACAGTTGTCAGCACTAAATAGGGCAGAAGTTTGAACTATTGTCCTCCTTTTTTTTTTGTAGTTCAACTTTTCAGAAAAAGTATTAGTATCTACCTAGTCTAAAAAGTTCATTTTTAAAGAATAGTGCTTGGAAATTTGAATATTTGAATTTGGTATGTTACATTTAGAACTTTTCCTGAACTTAACAAAATTCATTGGATATTCATAGTTAAACCTTTAGATAATACAACTCTACTGCGTTTCTCTTCTGTGAGCATTGCGGAGAATCAATATTATAAGGAAGATTTAGTTGGCCTATACCTCACTAACTGAATTGTGAACTAAGAGCAAGATTTTTAAAAAGTGACTCTTAAAATTAGGCTTCAAAATCTGTATTAAGGCTCCTAAATATGTGGCCATATTTTGAGTGCCCAACTTCAGTAATTGATGCTGGGTCTTGACCACTTTTGGAAATCTTGCCCTTTAAGTGACTAAATATAAACTTAGGCTGGGATTTTCAAGGGATCCTTAAGGAGTTAGGTGCTCCTTAAGGGAGTTAGGCTTATGTTGGTGTAGCTAGGGTGACACAGTCTTTATGTAAAAACACTGTTACTTACAATGGCTGTTGGCTGTCCTATTAATTTCATGGCTCCATGTTGGAGCCGTGAAATTGACAAGAAAGCTAAGCAGCTAGAGCTGGCTGCGCCCACTGGGCTCCCCCATATAGGGAGGTGAGAAGTCCCTAGACGCTGGACCCCCAGCTGGGGGTGGGAAGGCAAGAGCCTACTCCGGTGGCTGTAAGTTGAACTGACATAGGTTTGTAGTGAAGACATGCACTAAGGTGTAGACTAGCTAACTTTCACATAGCTGTATTTACTCTGCAATTGACTTTTAACAAGACTAAAATTTAGTAATGTTGTTATATCAGTTAAAGGAAGTAGGTTCCATTTTTAGACACCTTTCAGAGCAAAGCCACACTATAAGATATTTCGATACAACTGAATAGTATGTTTAGTTTAAAATTTCTACCTGAAGCAAAGTGAATTCACCCTTTAAATCAGAGATTTACAGATGGCTCAGTAAGTTTTCTTAGATTTCTTGTGTTCCAGTGGGTACAAGTTTGTTAAAACTATACTAATTGGCAAAAAAAAAAAAGCCTGCAAGAAGCTCAGTTAATATTTTTGTGTGGATTTTCTTTGATTTTTAATACCCACTTCTGGCTGATTCACAATCTGGTATGAATTGACTTCACACATTGAAATGGCTGTTCTAGATAAGTTATGATCTTACATGTAAATGTATTTGACAAAAATAAAGTTATTTATGTAATAGTATCCATCAATCTTGTAAACTACTATTTTGGCATTTGTTACATAAAACACATTGATAACAGACCCTACTGCTCATCCTATAAAGAAACATTTGTTATCAGATTTTTACTTTTGGCGTGGTCAGATATTACGGTGATGGATATTAATATGAAATGCAAAGATAAAAGTTGAAAACATAACGAATATATATTAAAAATCAATATAAACCGACAGTTACTGCAATTGCACAATAGGCTTTTACGTTAGATTTCTAGTATTTGGGGCTATACATTTTTTTGGCAATATCTCTGTAAATATAGCGAAACTGTAGAATAGCAGCCTATACAAACTTTTAAAAATAAAAACCATAATTTTTACTACAGAAGCACAGTGAAGCATTTGAAAACAGAATTTTCAGTCTCCCCACCACTAAGTTAAAAACACAGGCCCTGACCTGACAATGACAGCTTACTTCTGCATCAGGCTCAGATGGACCTCAATGAATAAAAGTTTGGGTTCTGTAGCCATGGAAGAATGGTCTGCAATCAGGCCCCTTCCTTTCGGAACCACTGTTGCTACTCCTGCATTCAAAAGAAAGGGTACCCAGAAGAAAGCCACTTCTTGAGTTTCCCATCATCTTCACTCTCGAGAGCGCTGTTGCTCCCTGAAGAAGAAGAAACTCCTCTAAATAGTACTGCCACTGCCCTTGTATCTGGTTCTGAACTCTACCATCCTGGCCTTGACAATGCAGCGGATTCTGTTTTGGGCCATATTTTTAAAAGACCATACTTAAGCCTAGTTTAATTTAAAAATAAAAACCACAAATGATTCCATCGTGGGAAAAAGATTTCAGATCATAGCAAACTCTTTCAACCACTGACTTCTTTCAGAAAGACAGTGCATGTAGGGCAGTAGCAGAAGCACTAAAATGCTTAACTTTAACAATTGTAGTAGATACCTTAATTGCCTGAGTTGGAATACAGGTCTACTCGTTTTCTGTTTATACTTTACCTTTTAATCCATGTATCTAGGTGGAGGACAATACTCCTCTTAGAGTAATGCTGCTCCTTATGGATGAAGTCTTTGATTTAAAGGAGAAACATCAGTGGTTAAGAAGAAATATAAAAAATCTACTTCAACAGCTTATTAGAGCAACATATGAAGACACGATCAATAGGTACCAGCTTTTTTATTCATGCTCAATAGCTGTATGAGTTTGTGAATCATGTCTAAAAAATTCTTTTATCACGTTGTTCTAATGTTCTTACAATTGTGCATCTGCAAATGCAAGTTCACTGCCTGAATACCATTTTTTCTTTCTGAGATTAATGATCTCTGTTCATAAAGCTGGAATGAGATGGAGACAGTCTTTTTTAAAAATGGTCTTTTTAGTGTCTGTTGCATAAGACATGGAATGTGTCCTATTTAAACTTCTCTAAAAATGTGTATCTCCTAGAATGTAGTAAACTCTTGCAGATGTTAATATAATGGATTTATACTTCTATAGATACCAACTAATGCTGACATTGTGTAAGCTTTTGGTGAACTTTATATAGTGTTTGACTGTTTATAAAGATTTATTACTTCTTGCACGATTAAACAGTTAAGTTAATCAAATGGCCATAAAACTGAAGCCCTGCAATGTATCAAATTGGTTGTATTGTACATAGTTATACTGTACATATTAGAACTGATGTCAAGAAAATATTTTTTGTTGGAAAATGCCAGTTTATCAAAGGAAGGAGTGGTTTTGACAAACTTTGACTCAAAAAAGTTTTGGAAAAATAATCATAATTGTCAATGTTTCGTTTTGATGCTTTCAAAATGAAAAATTCCAATTTTCCCATTGAAACAGCTGTTCATTTAGATATTTAATATAATTATAGGGGGGAAAATTAAATGGTTGAAGTCAAAACAAAATATTTAGAAATGATAGAAACAAAATGTTTTGATTGACTCAAACTGAAAATATTTTTTGATTTTTTTCCGTTCATGGATGTGAGATTTTGACTGATTTGGTATGGAAAAATGTTTTGATATGTCCAGTTTTTGTGGGATAGTAAAACTATTTCCCACTCAGCTCCATTAAGTATGATTTGGGAACTTACTGCATTAGTTTTTCTATTTCATCACGTTTGTTCTCTGCATGTGGGCTTGTAGCTGGGCCGTGGGCCCTGAGTAAGCAGCTGAGACAGGTCCAGTTTGTTGGTGCCTTGGTAAGGCTGTGTGGCTTTGACCCTTGGACCTTTGATCCAGCCCTACTTTGAAGTCTGGGTGGTTAGTCGCTCCCTGGTATTGAGGGGCTAAACAGGGAGACGTGACATAAAATGTCACTTGCTAGGCAAACTTGAGAACTTTTTTTTTTTTTTTTTTTTTAGGGGGGGGGGAGATGGCGGGGGGCAGGCAACATGATAGTTTCAGGAGTTTGGAGAGGGAGACTGAGAAGCTTTCCTTCCAGGTCCAGCACTACATGTGATTCCACAATGGCCAGCAATGGAACGATGGTGGTGACCTGCAACAGACATGCCATGTTTTCTTTCTTGCCTGAAGGAACTTCTTTGTATGAAGTGCAAGTTGGTGGCTATACTGGAAGAAAAGATTCTTGGATTGGAAGGTGAAGTAGAGATGCTACTGAGAATCAGAGAAGCTGACAAGTTAGTTCTTCTTCGAGTGATTGCTCATGTCCATTCCATTATATGTGAGTGCACGCCACCATGAACAGTTCCCAGAACTTTTTTCCCCTTAGCAGATCCCATAGGGCTGGCTCTGGTGCCCCCTGGAGTCCCATGCACATGCCACGGTATATGAGGCACTGCCGGCCCTACGCCTTCTCAGTTCCTTCTTTCTGCCAGTGACAGTTGCTGGAACTAGCCTTGCTCTCTGCAAGTGCTATTCCCCTTGTTTGAACTGTTGTTATTCTAAGTAGTCTAGTTAGTTTTAAGTAGTTGTTAAGTGCTGGTAAGTGTAGTTAGATAAGCAAGTCCCTGTGGGGACTTAGAGCGGCCGGGCTATGTCCCAGTCGCCAGGATTTAAGCCGTGTGCCTCCTGTTGGAAGGCCTTCCTGCCCAGTGACCCCCACGACCGCTGCCTCAGGTGCTTGGGGGAAGCCCACAGAAAAGAGAAGTGTAAGATCTGCAGGGCTTTTAAACCACGGACTCAGAAGGACTGAGAGATCAGCTTAAAAGCCCTGCTCATGCATGCAGCACTCTGCCCAGAGTCCGGGCCATCCCGCTCTACGTTGGCACCGAGCGTCACCTTGGTGCAGAGTGCACTGTCAGCACCGGCCTTGACTCGGCACTGAGCAACATCCCCGGTGCCAAAAAAGAAGAAACAGCTCACGGAGCACGGACATTCCTCTGCGCCATCGGTACGGGCACGGTCAAGTGCGGAGATGCACCGAGCTCCGCCCGTCGAGTTTTCTCCAGTCCCTGCATCTCCGTACAGGGAGCCTCCCCCGACTCCTGGAAGTGGGAGAGTGCCCCTGCCGACGCCATCGACACCGGAGGCTTTTCAGGCGGTAAGAGCCTTGTTGGCCTTGCCAATGCTACCTCCATCCCCCCCGCCCTCTCCACCGAGGGAGAAGGGGCCAGTGTCTCGGGTCAAGCCCACGTTGGGTCCCTTCGAAGGGTGATGGAGATCTCCGGTACGAGGAGGAAGATCTTCTACCGGCTGGCTGCCGGGGGTAGAGTGAGGATGCTCCTCCCACAGTCGCTCCAGGTCGGCGTTGGTGAGCTGGCCTGCTTTGACTCAGGACGAGGAGTCTCCCTCTCAGCGCCGACGTCAGTCCCCGGCGGCAGCGCAGGCCGAGAGGCAGCACTGGTCGAGATCTGCCAGGTGGTACTCGGACAGCTCCCGTTCCAGATCCCTGGCACCGAGGAGGAGCAGAATCTGGTCACCGGAGTCCGACTTGGCACCGCTGAGTTCGGGCGGCGCCGGTCTCAGTCACCGAAGGGCAAGCGGCACCACAAGTCATCGGTACTGAGATGGTGCTCTAGTACCGAGAGCTCTTCGGAGTGCGCCTCTGTCTGTCAGCACCACTTGCGGCGACGGAGGCGGTCCTCGTTGTCCTCCAGGTCAGAAGCATCGAGAGGATGGTCCCCGGCACGGAAGGGCACCTGAGACCGAGGACGTGCACGGCACCGCCAGTCCAGTGGCTCGAGGTCCCACGGGGGGGACAGTCGTCGGGACAGCCGACTCTCCCAGAAGGTGTCACAGCATGTGGCGCAGTCAGCCCCAGGTTGGCCCCAGGGACAATGGCCGCAACAATGGCTTTATTGGGCCCCATGGGGCATCCAAATGGGTCTGGGGCCACAATCCATCCTGTCATTGGGGGTTCAGTCCATGCTTCCGGCACAGGAGAAAGCCCATAGACACCACTCCTCGGACGAGGAGTCTGACCCCATGGAGGGACCCTCTACAGGCACACGTCAGGTGGCGGAGCACCTGCAGGATGTGCCTCGGCAGTCCTCTTCCTCCTCACCGGATGAGGCAGATTCCCGGGACCACATGACGCCACTGGACGATTTCAGGGCACACCAGGAGCTGCTCAAGCGGATGGCCTCTAACTTGGGACTGGAGGTGAAGGAGTTAGAGGAGGCCTATGATACCCTCTTCAATGTGCTGGCGGCGGCTGCTCTAGTGAGAGCGGACTTACCAGTCCACGATAGGGTCCTCAAAATTGTAAAGACCCTGTGGCAAACCCCTTCCTCGGTCGCCCCTGTGTCAAGGGTGGCCAAGAAAAAGTATTATGTCCCGGCCGAAGGGTTCGAGTATTTGTTCACTCATCTGGCCCTGGGAACCCTGGTGGTAGATGTGGCCAACCAGTGGAACAGGTAAGGTCAGCCTGGTTCCACTCCCAAGAACAAAGACAACATTTGTTTGGGAGGAAAATTTACTCCACGGCAGCCCAGCAGTTCAGGATTGCCAACCATCAGGCCCTCCTTGGGAGATAAATTTTTAACTTGTGGGACTCCCTCAGGCGGTTTGCTGAGGCCTTGCCCCAGGACCAGGCCTCAGACTTTACCACCATCCTGGACAAAGGAATCACGGTGGCTAGGGCAGTGCTCCAGATGTCCAGTGACGTTGCTGACTCGGCAGATAGGGCCATAGACTCCACCATTTCCATGAGAAGGTGCTCATGGCTGCAGTCCTCGGGCCAGTCCCAGGAGGTACAGTAACTGATCCAGGACCTCCCCTTCGATGGGTCGGCTCTATTCTCCAATCAGACCAATGCAAAGCTGCACGGTCTGAAGGACTCCAGGGCCACACTTCTGGCCTGCCTCATTAAGGGTTCACCTGGCGGCCATTTCGGCCTTCCATCAGCCACTAGATGGGAGATCCCTGTTCTCCCATCCCATGTCGGTCAGATTCCTCAAGGGCGTGGAGAGGCTTTATCTGCAGGTCCGTGATCCGGTACCTCCCTGGGATCTCAACCTGGTCCTCTCGAGACTCACGGGGCCCCCCTTTGAACCCGTGGCTTCATGTGCTGTGCTCATGCTTTCATGGAAGGTAGCTTTCCTGGTGGCCATTACCTCCGCCACAGTCCTACCATCAGAAGAAAAGGTTGTATTGGGTAAAAGCCAACCTGGGTTAGAAGGCAAGTGAGGGCAGCTATAAAACATTATAAAAGAATATATAACAAACTAAAGAAAGGGGAAGTTGATAGTAATGAAAATAAATCAGAAGCTGGGAATTGCAGAAAATTGATAAGGTAAGCAGAAGGACCCAAGGAGATATTTATGGCCACCAGAGTTAAGGACAATAAGGAGTTTAACTATATTAGTAACAAATATATCCTAAAAATGGTATTGGTCAGTTACTCAATGGAAATGGGAGAATGGCAGAAGAGTCAGAATTGTTCAATAAATATTTCTGTTATGGAAACAAGCCAGATGTAGTCATACCTCATGATGATGATAACACATCCCATTCCACTAGTATCTCAGGAGGATGTTAAACAGCAGTTACTAAATTAGGCCCTTTTTATAAATAAAGAAGTGCAGATTACTTTCATGCAAGAGTTTTTAAAGCGCTGGCTGAAGAACTTTCTGGACTATTAATACTGATTTTCAATAAGTTTTGGAATACTGGGGAAGTCCCAGAAGACTGGAAGAAAGCTAATGTTGTGGCAATATTTAGAAATGGATGATCTGAGCATTTATAGGCCTGTCAGTCTGACGTCATCCTGGGCAAGATAATGAGGCAGCTAATATGAGATTTGATTAAATAAAGAATTAGAGGAGGATAACATAATTAATGCAAATCAACATAGGTTAATGGAAAATAGATCTCATCAAACTAACTTGATACCTTTTTTGAAGAGATTACAAGTTTGACTGATGTAATAGATTTCTGCAAAGTATTTGACTTCGTGTTCTTCACATTTTGATTAAAAACTAGAACAATACAAAATTAATAAAGCACAAATTAAATTAATTGAAAGCTGGCTAATTGAAAGGTCTCAAAATGTAATTGTAATCATCATTGAACGATATGGTTCTTGGCCTTAAGCTATTTACCATTTTCTATCAATGATCTGGAAGAAAACGTAAAGCCTCATTGATAGTTTGTTGACACAAAAATTGGGGGAAGTGATAATAATGAAGAGGATGAGTTGCTGAGACAAGGCAATCTAGATGTTTGGTAAGCTGGGCACTAGCAAACAATGTGTGTGTTGATGCAGCTAAATGTAAATGTATACGTCTAGAAACAAAAGAATGTAGGCCATACTTACATAATGGGGACTCTATCCTGGGAAGCAGTGACTCTGAAGAAGATTTTGGGGTTATAATGGATAATCTGCTGAACATGAGCTCCCAGTGCGATGCTGTGGGCAAAAGGACTAATACTATCCTTGGATACATAAACAGAGGAATCTCAAATAGGAGTAGAGAGGTTTTTAGCTCTGTATTTGGCACTGGTGATCACTGCTGGAATAGCATGCCCAGTTGTGGTGCCCACAATTCAAGAAGGAAGTTGATAAATTCAAGAGGATTCCGAGAAGGGTCACAAGAATGATTAAGGGCTTAGAAAACATGCCTTCATATTGATTAAATTCAAGGAGCTCAATCTGTTTAGCTTATCAAGGAGAAGGTTATGTAGTGACTTGATTGCAGTCTATACATACCTACATGGGAAACGGAAATTTGATAATGGTATCTTCAATCTAGGAAACAAAGTTACAATATGATTCAGTGGCTGAAAATTGAAAATTCTTTAATTGCTCTCTTTCTACGTCAACGTGATGTAATGATTTAGTGCTTTGTTTGTTGGATGGGAAAGAGGGTAAATTACCTAATGACAATCTAGCTTGTAGGCTTCTCCTGTTTTCCACCCTTCTTCATCCTTTTCCTTTCCTACTTCTGTTGGGGTAAACATACTTAACTTCAGAAGTACTCAAAATGAGGAAGGAAAGTGGGTGAATTTAAACCTTAAATGAAACTGAAAATTTACAGTAGGCTTCCTGGTGTGATAACTTGATGTAATCTATTTGTGGAATGGTGAAAAGGATACACTTCTTTGTTTTTTCTTGTTGCATATTATTTGAAGTTTTAGCTACTTTAAAGCACTCTGCTTCCTGATCCCCTTTGAAAAGTAAAATGAGAGAGATCACTGATTCGTCTCACTTTGATTTTAGAAAAATAGTTGATCATGTTGACTGGATGACATCTCCTGAACAAGTAGCAGATGCAGTGAAACGCTTCAGGTATGTGTTGTATCTACCTTTTTTATTAAAACCGCTAAAAGGTGAAGTGTGTAATCTTACACCATGTAGGCCAACTGACACCTAAAGATTGTCCTCCTACCTCAATAGTGGAACCAGTTTAAGCTGTTCGAGACAGTAAGTCCTCCCTGCTCTCTTCACATTAGAAATTCTGTCTATGTAAAAGATTCAGATAGGTAGATTATTTCCTGATTCGTAAAGATTTTGGTACATAAATGACTCATTACTTGAAGAAAGAGATGATTCTGTGACTAGTCTCTCATTTAATTTTCTTTTTTGGGAAAGGAATAAGTTATTCACTACCTGTTCTAAACTGCTGCAGTATTGTTGTCTAGTCTTAAACAGTAGTTAAGTTTCACTTCACTGATGAGTGAATTGGCTTGTTTGTGTGCAAGCACATCACATGTATAATATATTATAGAGCAAGCAGCAACAATTACTGCAGTTAAATCCTTGCCACAGGTTATTACGAATATTTGCCTATACATACATAACATTTGAACTTTCTTTTGGTGTTTTCAGCCCCTCGAGTAATTGGTTTTTAAAAAATGTATGAGCTAAAGAAATCTATTTGTACTACATCACTTTTAGAATTCTGTCCTAGTGAATGCCTCAAGAACAAGCTAAGATTAGTCCTAAGATATGTAGCATGAGCTCTTCAGAAACGTGGTTTCAATGTTCACAAAGTTTCCCTGTTTAGCAAAGAAGATGGATATGTGACAGGTATTTTCATCTGAAGAGAGAAATACCTAAAGATACAAAGGATAGTGCTAACATCCAATAACAGAGGGTCTTTTGGACACTCTTCCAGTCTGTATAAATCTAACCCACTATGGACAAGACTGTATGTGAAGATGATGCAGAGATTTCATCTCTCATTGGAATTACTGAGTGAATTTCTTAGTTTCTCCAAAGGTAGAATAGATCTCCAGACTGTGATCCATGTTTTATGTGCATGAGTAGGGTTATGTACCAAACTGAAACTGCTTTGCCAGCAATGTATGAGCTCAAAATGTGATTTTACATTGTTCTGATTCTAGTCATTAATATACAGTACGGACCTACGCGTGAGGCTCTGTTAAATACCTTTCCAAAACAATAGTTCCAGATAAATAACTTCAGTGTTTGTTATTTATCCAACAGAGCAATTGCAAATTGATTTGATAAAGTAAAGGCAGATTGGCTAGACAGGCAGACAGTTACAGAGAATGGAACTTTCAATCCACAGGTTTTCTTAAATAATATACATGTTTGAAACTAAAAAGTTAATTTTTTTAACAAGCTTAAAAGTAACATTTCGTCTTAATAGTCAAAATTTCATGGCAGTTTTCATTGATAAGATAGCAGGATTGTCTATGTTTTCATTTGTCTCCTTGAATTATCCAACTAAGAAAATTGAGAGGCCCATATGTCATCTAATTCTACATAGCAAAGAAGCTTACGGTTTTTGGACCCTTTTAAAGTAAAAAATGCAAGCAGCACTGTTGTCACACAGATCAAATGTTCCAAAGCAAGTCATCGTCTTGTGTCTTACTACCAACAAATTTCAGCCTAAGTTCTTATTAAAAGAGAGAAAAACTTATTGATAGAAAGTGATTTTGTAAACAAGTTACATATAGCTAATAAATTCAGCTGTATTTGGAAGGTTCTGGCAGGGAAGGGGTGGGTGTGGTTGTTTACATTTTCCCAAGAGGCTCAACCAACAGACTCCCTGGAATGCATAAAGTAGTATACAACTGTTTAGTAACATTGCTGAGTTATGTTCCTTTTAAAGAAAAGAAATTGACAAGCAAGAAATTCTTATTTCCTTATTCCAGTGTTTCTCAACCTTTTAAGTAGCAAGTACCCCCTAACTTCTGAAAAATTTAATAAGTACCCGAACACTCAATATTCCACGGGATTTTATATTTACAGACTAATGGGAGCCATACGTTGGAAAACGGGCTGAATATATAAGGCCATGATATGACAGATGTGAGATCTAGTGGGGTAGGGTTACCATCTTTATGCCAGGGGTGCACAACTCAAGTATGTACCTGGCCTAGAGGTGATGTTGGCCAAAGCTAAGAGACTTTGAGCAGCATGCCAATGCTGGGGGATATAAAGCGCCAGGCCAAATTTTTTGCCATAGATTTGAGAGGGGGAGGGGGTGAGAGAGAGACAGGAAAAGCGGGTAACTGGTAAAATCTGGGGCTGTCATAGTTGTCAATTTCATGGCTCAGCTAGAGCAGTGAAATTGACAAGTTTTCTGGACACTGGGCTTTGAGCCAGGGAGGGGGGCTGCCACCAGGGCAAGTTGCAACTGCCACTCAATCCAAGCTGGGGCAGAGGAGGCTTCCGCACCATCTGGGACCCAGGGATGTGGGCAGGCGGCTGCTGCCCGTCTTCAAGCCAGGACACTGGAGGCTGTCCCTTGGGTCGGACCCGGGGCATGGGTGGCTGCTGGCCAGCTCACAAGACTCAAGAGACTGCCACCAGGCTCCCACCTGGGAGCTGACACGAGGCGGGAAGTGGGGGGCTGCTGCCCGCCTCCCCCAGAAGCTAGCAGCTGCCGCCTGCCTCCCAGCTGGGAGGTGTGACCGGGCAGGAAGCAGGGGGCTGCCGCCTGCCTTCCCCAGAAGCTGGGGGCTGCCACCCGCCTCCCATCTTAGAGCTGGGACCTGGCAGGAAGTGGGCAGCTTCCATCAGGCTCCCCCAAGAGCCAGTAGCTGCCACTCACTTCCCAGCTGAGAACTGGGACCAGGTGGGAAGTGGGCTGCTGCCACCTGGCTTCCCCAGAAGTCGGCAGCTGCCGCCCATCCCCCCTTCACTCAGTTTTTCCCCGGGTACCTCCTGCCTATGTCTCACGTACCCCCAGGGGTACACGTATCACAGGTTGAGAAACTATGCCTTATTCTACTCATTCTGATACACACCTCCAGTCGTTACCAAAAGTTTTTTGAGTATTAAACTTTTTTGCACATTAGCATTATCTCTGAATGAATTCAGTTTGTTCACATTATGCTATGAGGTAGCTCAGACGATTTAAAAATGTGATTTAAAAAGAAACCTGGGCATTTTAACTTGTTTTGAAAGGCTTATTTTTGTGTTTGTTACAGAGATGCCTTTTGGCCCAATGGCATTTTAGCAGAAACTGTTCCACGCAGAGACAAAGCTATTAGAATGCGAACAAGAGTGGCAGGGAAAACTAAGCTACTGGAGATAATGCCAGGTGAGTGAGCTTTAACTATTTTAATATTTTTACTAGTATTGTACATTTTTGGATTTTATATTGTTACTAAAGTTGGAGTAAGGGGTCCCGATCTTTATTTAAAAGGGAAAGGAGCTAAAGAATTAAATTAATATCCATGGAGTAACTAAATGTCTATTTAAACCCATATTTTAACTGATTATGATAAGATTGAATATTTTGGTATAGTCTGACAGCTTAAGATTTCTCTTAAAACCAGCTCAGTATTAAATTTAACTAAAGAATGTATTTTTGAGTCGTGGACATGCATACTGTATGTAGATAACGAGACAACTGCTTTATAACTCTTGCCATTTGTTTAGATGAACTGAAGCACATCATAGGTGCTGAGACAACACGGAAAGGCATTCTTCGAGTCTTTGAAATGTTTCAGCACACTCAACTAAATAAGAGAATGGTATATGTCTTTCTGGAGGGCTTCCTGGAAACCTTATTTCCACAATATAAATTTCATGAGCTCTTCAGCAAACTGCATTCACGATCAGAGCAGATGCAGAGATACAAGCAGAGACTACAATCTACTCAAGAGCCTTCCTTACAGAAAAGGTGACACTCCAAACTATTAAACTGGTGTGTTTTTGTCCAGGACTAATGGCTTGGGCATATTCTGTGGGATTTACGTGCTGTTATTTCTGCACCAGTCTTTTCGTGTCACATATTAGATTATTGATACATCCATAAGACCTGTGGATCTTCTCAACCTCACTTATATTACAACCACTACCACAAGGAAGTTTGTGTGTCTTAAATGATTTGGTGCATCTTCATGCAACACTGAGAAGAATATTGGCCAGTTATGTAAGGAGTGTCAGTTTCTTCCATTCCTGACTGAATCGATGATTGCCAGCATGAAAAGTGTGTTTGTTTAGTGCTAAGCAAAGCACAACTACAGTGACAATGAGAGATTTGGCTAGTTCATCACTGGGAGATTGTGCAATGTGAGAGAATCAGGTGGGATTTGTTTTGTGTTATCATTGTTGAGGTCTTGTGGGTCTTGATCAATATTTGTGTAAAGGCTGAGCTAACAGGAGTAGAAGTCTTTGGAACAGCTGGTTCTGGGGAAAAAAAAGTTACAGTATGTTCCAAAAAGAACATTCACTGAGAAAAGGTTGAGATAAGATAATGTGACTTTTACACCACAATTAACTTCACCTTCATTTATTTTTCAAAATAAACTAACATTATATCTTGTTTGGTTTTGTTATTCAAGTGGTGTAAGGCAGAGGTTCAGTAGAAAATAGACCCTTTATTCTGATTAATTTGTAGCTTTAAGGGCCCTATTCTGTTCTTATGGCACATGACATACAGTTTGCATGCAATTTAAATGGAAAAGGGGCATACAATTTTTTGTTGAAAGTGTGCAGTTGGTATATTCCTTGAAGCATATCTCAAGTAGGCTTGAAGTTACAGAAGGAAGGGGATACATGTTCCAAGTACGGTAGACACCACGTTAAAAGAGTAGAAATTTGCAATGAAAAGCAAGTTACACCCAACTTTTCCCAGTAAAACGTTTAGAATTGTTTTTAAAAGCCCATTATACTGTACTTCATTTAAAATAGCCCTAGGATAACTTTAACTATATACCCTTCACATGAATTGCTAGAATTTCTTGGTGCCTCACCTACACAAGATTCCTCTAGACTTCATTGAACAGTCATATGCAATCATTTGGAAATTCCTGAATGCATCAGTGTATATATGAAAATAAAAAAAGGAAACATAACTACAATATTTTTAATAACAATCTTTTTTATTTTTTACATAACGTAAAATTTTAATAAATAAACCTGTTCTACACAAAGGCCCCACCCCTAGTGTATCCATTTACTTCAATAAAAATTAATGTCTAATCAAGAATAAAGTAATGATTAATTACACTTGTTTGGCCGTAGTATATCACAGAGTTTGCATCCTTCTTTTTGGATTCCCCTTCTATCTTGAGCACCACCTATAGAGCAAAGGATGGGAACCATACACACTCCATTAGCACATATGGAAAATTCCCTCCCCACTGCCCCATCTATGTATATTTCACCAGATTCTAAAGAAACATGGTAGTTAAGTGCTGTTGGAATTAACCATTTTTCCTCACGTTCTTATATAAGGTAACTGATATGGCCATGTTTGAAATTCCTGTTGCTTACATGTCAATCTAAATCTTATCCCTATGTCAGTATGTATCAGCATACTTGACATCTAAAGGACAGAATATCATGCAGAATTTGTATTTGATGGGCCACACAATACATCAGCCATGACCATAGTCATGACCATATCAAATTCTATTTTTGAGTTAAATTTGAATATCACTTAAGTTAATAATTATATCTAGTACTTTGAAATCAGAAAGATAATATGGTAGTCTGTGAAACTTGTGGTGCATCTTCTCTGCAGGCACCCATGTTAGACTGCTGGAATAAAAATGCTCATGCTCAGTTTGTAGGAGATTTTACAATTACTTGGTCCATAGGTTTAAAAAAAAATCTGTAGGTACATGAATTGTACATTATGTACCATGTTTAAAAAAGTCATTACACTTAATGCATTTACTACTCTATATATATATATAAAGGTTTGTCTTCTACTATTTTATTTCAGAATGTGGTTTCTTAACTGTAGGCAGGAACCATCAATGGTAAATAATTTTTTTATCAATGTTTGTGTATTTTAAATGGCTTACATGTTGACCATTTAAAATAATCAACCCTGCCAATCCATGTGATCTGTTACCCTGTAAAGGCCCCAAAATTGAATGTTAAAATACAGCACTTAATTGGCTAGCTCTATCTCCTAGCATTTGTGTGCTGTGACTAGCTGCTGAAAATAATTGTGCCATTGTCCAACAAATGCACTTATTTTAGCCTTAATTGTTTTTAAGAGAAAATGAACAGTCAAACATTTCATTTGGTTAATCCTAAGCTTGTGTTGCTGGTGTTTGCTAGAACAAAACAGTTAACTTTAATGCTACCAGAATGTGTACCAAATTTTTTAAAAAGTAAAAAATAATAAATTAATTCCACAGTCTAAATTTTAATTTTGTGCAATATTTTCATTTAACTCATGTGTATTTGAATTATTGTAAAATAAATGAATTTTTAATGTTTTGTGATCTAGGTTAAGCTGTCTCCTTAACCCAGCAACTTATGTTCTGTTGTTGTTGCATCGGTTTATTTAAGGACTTGTTTTAAAAGTCTTGTTTGACACTCCTTGTAATCTCTCTTGTTATCAGTGATCTTTGCTCAACTGAGCATGGCTCGTATAGTACAAGGGAAAATCTAAAGAGCACATCTTACAAATATAGCTGTTATAAATGACTTGTGCATATCATTCTACAGTAAGTGTCAGCTGTGTGCCTACTTGTTCTAATGATATTTCCCTTCCCTCTTTTGTTTAACAAAGAATGAACATGAATCAGAATGTCATGGTCATTTTTACTGAACGGCAAAGGACTCTAAATTTTTATTTGGAGTTTGCATTATGCTCTGTCCAATAAAAAAGCTGAAAAAATATTACACTAATAAAGTATTAACAATATTTTTGCAGAGTCTGTAATTGGTTTGTTTCAAAATAACCTTCCTATCAGTAGACAAACACATCACTTCAGATCTGAAAACCCACTATTCACTACTGCTTTACCTAGTAGCAATAGAAGCTGAATAATTTGTAAATATATACCAGAGGAATACTTTTACAACAATTGCCAAAGGTAGTATGGAAGAAGTCTTCAAAAAGTCATTTCCATTGGTAAATACTGAGTACAGATTCACTTCTTAAAAAGAAGTTCATGATGCATAGTTTCATTTTTTGCACCTGCATTTTAAAAAGATTGGAGCAGGAAAGCCAAAAAGCAAATAACTGCAGATCTTCCTCAAACTGTTGTACGTGTTTGGACCTATGCTACAAAAAACATCTTTACCCTTTGGGTTTATTTTCACAGCAGCTGGGTCTGCCATGGAAGCACAATTATTACCTTTGAGATATATATATATATATATTCCAGCTGTTCCACATTCATCATAAAGATGTCCTGAGATCTTGGAGCCACAAAGATATCATTTGTTTGACCCTGTGGTAAAATATTTACTGTGGCTATTTTCAGCTAATTTACACTCTTGCTACAGAATATATGTACACTTCAGGGATTCCATTAGCTCACTGATAATTTATATTAAAATTTATTTCAGCTGCCACTACTGATGGTAAGACTTACTTCATAGTATGAACTTTAATCAATTTAGATTATTCAAAATAAAAAACTTGCCCAACAATTGTCTCCTTTAAAAAGGATTTCCTTCTGTTGAATCTACATAATTATGCATCTGCTAGTTGCTAAATGAAGGTGGTATATGTATGTATTTTATTTAGTTTTTACTCTCCAAGATACCATATAATATCTAATTTATGTGGTCTTTGATCTCTCGCAAAGGGGGAGGGTCACTGGTATTTATAATGTTATGCACTCACCATCATTTATCTTGACTTTTTCTAACTTCAAACTTCTTGCTGTATCTCTCAGAGAAAAGGAAATTAACTTATGTAATGAAAACAGTGTGAATACACTTTTGCTAAATATTTCAAAATTAATTAAGGTTTAGTTTCATGAAATGTTCCATCTGTACCATTGCAGTTTTTCCTCCCCGATTCGCTATTTGTGGATACTTTAGTCTTTAAGTATCTCAAATAACTATTTCTCTTGCAAAGCTTTTTTAAAAATTACTGTGGTCCATTGAGGTTAGGGATTGTTTACATACGATAGTTTCATAGACTAATTTCTGTTACTCAAGTTGATAGAGCTAACTGGAGTTTTCACTTGACATCATTTTAGAATCTGAATGGGGAACAATTTAGTTCCAAGAATCATTTTAATTATACAATTAGATCCCTGCGTTTATACAGTATTGACAATTCAGCGCACTGAAAAAATCCTGAGTCTGGCCCAAAATAAATAATGAAACTGGGTATGAAAATATGAGGGTTTTTTTTTAAGTTGTCTGTGTTGGCAAGGAGGGTATTGTCCTTATGATTTTGAATCTTTAGGTGCACTGAGGTCATGTTTTCAGGCTTTTTTACTACAACCATGAGGGCTAGAAATTTACTTCTATTAAAGGAAAGCAGAGATTCTCATGGAATTACCAGAGCTACAAGAAAAAACCCAGATATCATGAGATTCATAATATTGTGAGTTAGCAATGCTGTTATGTTCATTAAGGCTATGTTTACACTGGCGGTGGCAAAATCGCCGCCACCAGATCGAACTTTCATGATCGATTGAGCGGACAGTGAGACCCGCTCAATCAATGAGGGAGTTGACTTAAGTCCACCTCCTCAACTAGCGTAGAAGCAGTCGACGGGAATTACACAAACTACTCTGCATAGTTTGCGTAACTCCCGTCGACTGCCGCCGAATTTCCGGATAAGTGTGAACAAGCCCTAAGGGTTTGATCCCACACAGGCCCTCAACTATGAATGGCATCTTGTTTTGCTGTATCAAATGGACAGAGCATGGGAGAAAATTACTATTTTTTTCTTGTTTGGCACCACTTTTCTAGTGTAAGCCCTAAAGGATGAAGACATAGGAAAACAAATTTCAGGCAAACCTTCTGGAGAACTCCTTGGAAGAGTAGTGAACTGGAGTGGAAGTTTTCTGAGGCGCCTCAAAATCCACTTTCCCTCTTCCTTGCTCACATTTCAGGTCTTGTATTGTCTTAAATCCATTAGTTCTCCAGTCATCGCTATAGTCCTGCAAGGATAAACAAGGCCTGAGAACCAATAGAAAAAACTTGGAAAAAATTAGGTGCTTCATTCTCTGTTGCCCTGCATCTTGTGTAGTCATTTACACAAGTGTAAAGTGAATGTAGGATACTGCCATTCTCACTTGGTGGTGTTTTACACCCATTTTAATCTGATTTTGCCCTGGTATTCAAAGTATAGGACAACAGAGAATTGGGCCCCAGCTTTAGGAAGCCTAACCATGGCTGCCCATTTAAAAAAAAAAAAATCTTTGCCCGGATCATCCAGTGTTTAAGGTGTGCTGTGTCTCAAATAAATAGTTCTAAAGAGCCACCTAGGTTGCTTAGGGGGCGTGTATTTTTAGTACAGCCTGGAGGGAAAACTCCTCTGGATTTTTTCCCCCACTTCCTTGCCTCCTTGGGAGGAACATCCAATCAGAGCTGCTGCAGGAAGTAGGCAGAGCACTCCCCACACCCCCTCAGGAGCAGACCCAATTCGTACAAGAGGGGGAAAAAGGGGAGGAGAAAGAGCTCAGCATCCTCTACTCCTCTCCCTTCCTTTCCTGCAGTATCTAGCCTGAGAAGCAGCAAAGGTGACTCTGCTGCAGTCCACTCAGGCCTGGGAGAGAGGGGTGAGGAAACCCAGGAGCAGCAGACGTGAGTCTAGGAGGCAGAATTAAAGGGAGAGCTGGAGGAGCGGAACAGATGTGGGGGCAGAATTTAGCAGGGGGAAAGGGATGATTTGGGGCTTGGGGTAGAATTAAATGCTGGGCAGGGAGATGGGCAGCTGTGGGTGTGATGAGGTGTCCCCCCCCCCCTTTTTTTTTTCCAGATCACTTCCTTAATCTGCAGCTAGGAAGAGAATATTCACCAGTGTGGCCAGTGTAACCTCCATAACATTCTCATCTCAAAACCAAGTCTGACAAGGGCAAGGTAATTTTTTTTTTATTGGACCAACTTCTGTGGGTGAGAGAAGCTTTTGAGCTACAAAAAGCTGCTCTTCACTTCTGGGAAATGTACTGAAGAAGGCCAGGAGGACCGAGTTATGTCATCACATCTTGTTCAATAGACTTAACCAAAAATAGAAGATTAGATACTGGATGTTGTTTGGTTGCACTGTTAGGGTCAAATAATAGTTTCCTGAGCTGAAGCCCTAACCCCCACCGTAAGAGAGTCATTATTGTCTCTGTCAACAATGGTTCTATGTCTTTCCCACTGGCCTTCACCATCCAGTAAATGCATGGGTTCTGGCACAAGATGTTCCTAGTGTCTCCAGTACCTTGGGGAGCAATTCAAGCAAAGCAGACCTAGCATTTTTCCCTTCCCATGGATGCAGAATTAATTTCAAATCCACCTACAACATAACATATCATTTCCTCAAAACAGAAAAGAATTGAATCCACTGAGTAAAGATTAACCTGGCTATCCACAACCTGGCTAGATTAACCTGGCTATCCACAACCTAAGTCAAGTCTGTTGTGAGATTTTGTAGATGTGATGGAGGGAGACATTCAGGATAAAATGTTAAGAAGAATATGAAATAATGAACCCAAACTTTTGCCCCAAATTCAAACTGGATCTTTCTTAGGATTGAAAATGATCTTGAAAGGGCTTTTGCTTGCCCTTGCTCTAGCTGAAAGAAACAATAAAGTACTTCAGAAAAAACTATAGGAGACGGAGTTTGAGCCTAAATTCACAGACTCCAAGTAGTATGAAATGGGTCAGACAAATAACTTCTAGGTTCTTAACTGAACTTCTAAATCTTTTGAATTTTGCCCATTACTAATATGAAACAGAATTAGGCTCTACAGGCACTGAGTTTTGGAGACTTTGGGGCTAGCACCTGCTGAGACAAAAATTTTAGGTCAATAGAGTTTCTAGTGGGTTTTTTCAGCAATTTGTTGTGATTCTATGTTAGACACATTCCACATCAGAAAAACACTAGCGATGAGGAAGTATTTCTTGATTTATTCCCTCTCCCCCCGCCCAGAACACCCCACAAACATTTTGGGATGCATCACGTTTAAATTCACTTGCCATTCAAACATTCCATCATCTGTTTTCAGGGCTAAGACCTCTTAAAAATTGCTTTTTGTTGATCATCTTGGGGGGGGGGGGGATTGGTTAGAACTGTATCTCAGTTGGCCAGTTTGGCTTTCTCAGGTGAGCAAAGTTGGTGTCTTTTCATGAGGAATTAAGATAGAAAATACCAAGCAAGACTTTAAGCCTTTGCCTCTGACAACATACAGTTTTTCTTTATAATGTATTTTCCATTGTTTTTTCCAATTGAATAATTTAAAAGATAGGGCTTCCACCATGCCCTTCTTCAAACTGTTCCACAGTCAATGACTTTAAAAAAATATTTATTCCAAGTTTATTCTTCCTTGATGATCAGTAGAGCTGGTCGAAATATGTCAGTAGTAAAAATCAGTAGAACTGATCGAAAAATGGAACTTCGACCATGCCATCACCAAGTGAAATAAGGTGCACCAGGAGCTGCTAAGGAGGGTGGCCAAAAACCTGGGGAAGAGCGGGAATCAGAGGGCCAATGGTGGACATTTTGGTACCAGAGGGCTTCTCTAGGGTAACACTATCCCTTACGAAGACAATACAAGCCACCACTATGACACTGGCAAACACCAGCTTCTATTCCCCCTACAGCTAAGGAGATAGAACGAAAATACTTTGCTCCAGTTTCCCATCACCAACCAGCAGGTGATTCTGAGCCACTACAACTTCAACTCCTGGGTTACTATGACAAAATTCAAGGAGTTGTTTCCGAATGACTTCAGACAGGAGTTCATGGCAATCATCAAGGAGGGCAAGGCCACGGCCATGACCTTGTTGCAGGTGGCCTTCGATGCGGCGGACTCAGCCACACGGACAATGTCTTCAGCGTTTGCTATGAGAAGGAGTTCATGGCTACAAGTGTTGGGCCTTCCCCCAGAGGTTCAACAAACAATACAGGACCTGCCATTCAAGGGCTCGGGGTTTTTGGAGCAATCAGACTCCAAATTGCACAGCCTGAAGGATTCCAGGGCTACTCTGAAATCCTTCGGTCTACACACACTGAGCACCCAGAGAAAGCACTTCAAACCCCAACCTACCCCACGTTTTTATCCTGCAGAAGAGAGACAGGATTAGTCTAGAAAGGGGCAGGAATAACAGGCGCAAGATCCCCCAACCCCTGTCTAACCAGGGTCAGGGCTTGGCAAGGTAGACTTCTAGCTCCAAGTAATCATTTTGAGGGTGCACCCAGTTGACTCATCAGACCAAATCCAGGATCTTCCCCCTCTTTCCTGAATTGTCTATGCCATTTCTACCGGGCATGGACTCGGATCATCTCAGATGCATGAATGCTTCGTATGGTAACAGTGGGATATTCTCTCCAATTTTTTTCCTTTCACCCACCTTCCCCTCTTCAGGGATCCCTCTCATGATCAACTCCTTATACAGGAAGTGCAGGAGCTTCTACAAGCAGGATCAGTAGAGGAGATTCCTCAGGAATTAAGGGAAAGGCATTTTACTCCGAATATTTCCTAATCCCAAGGGCTGAGAGGGTTCTCAGACCTATTCTTGATCTGCGAAACCTCAATTGATTCACGAAGAAACTGAAGTTCTGTATGGTCTCCCTGGCCACCATCCCCTCCCTGGATCTGGGAGACTGGTATGCTGCCCTCAATTTGAAGGATGCATATTTTCACGTTTTGATAGTCCTGTCTCACAGAAGGTTCCTCAGGTTCTTGGTCCTTCCCTTTGGACTGTCAGTGGCAACTCAAGTTTTTACAAAATGTATGGTGGTCGTCACTGCTTTCCTAAGGAAACAACAAGTACAGGTGTTCCTGTAACTAGATGACTGGCTTGTAAAGGGCCACTCCAAGGAACAAGTAGAGACACACATCAGCCTGATATGGTTGACCTTCAAAAAACTAGGGCTTTGGCTAAAAGTGCCCAAGTCAACATTATCCCCTACCCAGAGAATAGAGTTTATAGGAGCAGTCCTAGACTCGGTTCAGGCCAGGGCACTTCTGGTGGAGTCTTGCTTCAAGAATACGTGCTCCATCATAAATTACTTCAGTTGTTTTCTCACTACAACAGCACGAACTGTCTTGAAACTCCTAGGTCACATGGCTTCCTGCACATATGTGGTTCAGCATGCGAGACTGCACCTCAGACTTCTCCAGGCTTGGCTAGCATCAACTTATCCACCAAACAGATACAAATTGGACAAGGTGGTTTTAGTCTCCCCTTGGGTCATCGAACCCCTCCAGTGGTGGTTCAGTGCTCAACTGGTATGCAAGGGAGTCCACTTTTCCAGACCACACCCATCATTGTCTCTGGTCACAGACGCATACGAGTTGGGATGGAGAGCGCACTTAGGGACCTTCAGGACCCAAAGTCTTTGGTCTCTGGCAGAGCTCTTGCTCTACATCAACGTCAGGGAGTTGAGAGCAGTTTGCTTGGCATGCCAAACCTTTCAGCCTCACCTAGTGGGCAGATGCATGTCAGTCACGACAAACAATACATTGGCGATGTTCTATATAAACAGACAGGGTGGAACACACTCCTTCCCCTGTGCCAGGAAGCCATCAAACTGTGGAACTTCTCTATCACTCACTCCATATGTCTGGAAACATCTTACCTTCTGGGATCCCAGAACGAGCTGGCAGACCATCTCGGCAGATCCTTCCACAGTCATGAGTGGTCCATCCTGAACAACATCTTCCAGCAGTGGGGCAGTTCCCAAGTAGATCTGTTCGCAACCCAACTCAACAGGAAGTGTCAGCAGTTTTACTCCTTCCTCTATCACAGTCCGGGCTCGATCACAAATGCATTCCTCCTTCCATGGACCCACCACCTGCTTTATGCATTTCTCCCCTTTCCCGCTCATTCACAGGGTCCTATTCAAGATCAGAAGGGAAAGGGCATCCATCATACTGATAGCTCCAGCCTGGCTCTGGCAGCATTGGTATATGCTGCTGCTGCTGGAACTGTCTGTGTTTGCCCCAGTTGGCCTGCAATTGGTGCTGGACCTAATCATGCAGGATTATAGTTGCCTGGAGCATCCCAGCCTCCAGTCTGTCTACCTCACGGCATGGAAGTTCCATGGCTGAACCCCATGGAATTTGCTTGCTCAGGGCCAGTCATGGAGGTCCTCCTCAGCAGCAGGAAGCCAGCCATGAGGGCTACATACTTTGCCAAATGGAAGGGGTTTTCCATTTGCGGAACGCAAAAGAGCACTCCTCCAATGCAAGCATCGCTGCCCTTCATCTTGGACTATCTACTGCACTTGAACAACTAGGGCTGGCAGTTTCATCCATAAAAGTGAATCTGGCAGCGATCTCTGCATCCTACCTGGAAGCGGACAGATGATCAGTCTTTGCTGATCCCGTTTTCTCAAGGGCGTGGACAGAGTCAACCCTCAGGTTTGCTGTCCGATATCAGTATGGGGCCTAAACCTGGTACTCATCAGATTAATGGGACCTCCCTTTGAGGTGTGCTCCTCTCGTGGAAGGTGACATTGCTGGTGGCGATTACCTCAGTCAGAAGGGTGTCTGAGCTCAAGGCTTTGACATTTGACCATCCGTACATGGTGCTTTACAAATGCAAGGTTCAATTGTGACCCCACCTGGCCTTCCTTCCTAAGGTGGTATCCTAGTTTCACACAAACCAGGACATCTTCCTCACACTGTTCTTCCTGAAGCCACATGCCAATAAAGGGAAAGAAGCCACCATTCTTTAGGTGTCAGGAGGGCACTAACCTTCCATATAGAGAGGACTAGGCCCTTTCATAAATCAAACCAACTCTTCATCTCTATAGCAGATAGGATAAAGGGTCTCCCAGTATCGTTCCAGAGGATCTGATTGTGGCTCACCTCCTGTATCGGGACCTGCTACAACCTGGCTAAGGTGCCAGCCCCAGCACTAATAGTGCGCTCCACGAGGGCCAGGCTTCCTTGGCAGCTTTCTTGGCACAGGTCCCTACACAGGAAATGTGCAAGGCCGCATCTTGGTCATTGATCCATATGTTCACCTCGCATTATGCTATTACTCAGCAGGCCAGGGACAATGCAGCATTCAGCAGAGCTGTGCTTCAATCAGTGATTCTGTGAGCTCTGACCTCTTCTCCTACGGTCAGCTTGGGAGTCACCTACTTGGAATTGACATGAGCAAGCACTCGAAGAAGAAAAAACGCTTCCCTATCTTTTATAACTGTTGTTCTTCGAGGTGGGTTGCTCACATCCATTCCAAGACCCACCTGCGTTCCCCTCTGTCCAGAGCCTTCTGGCAAGAAGGAACTGAGGAGGTAGCAGTTCAGCAGGGCCCTATATACAATGCCATGGTGATGCCACTCTAGGGGGCGCCTGCACTGACCAGACTGGTTCCACTGGGGGGGAACCTTCCGATGACTGTGCATGCAGTGTACGCACACCTCTTTGGAATGGACATGAGCAACCACATCTTGAAGAACAACAGTTACGAAAGGTAAGTAACTTTTTAATCCAAGGATCTGAGCACCCAACTCCCATAAGCCCCTTTGACCATGCCAGCCTAAACATTTTTCTTAGTTTTCCCTGAATTCTGGTTTATCACCATTTTTCTGGTTATGAGATAATAGTAATATGAAAATGCTAAAAATGTGGGTTTAATAGAGAAAAGACTTTTTTAAATATTTCCCATATCTATTTTAGAAGAGTGATTTAATGGACTGGCAAGCAGCAGAACCAACAACTCCTGAGTTTTAAACCTGATTATGATAGCAACTTTTCCTTTGGCTTTACTCAAGTCACTTACCGCTTACATTTCTACCTGTTTTCCCTATCTGTAAAATCAGGGCAATATCTCACAGGAACATAGTGAAAATGAATAGTATTAGTGCAGTGCTTTAACAGTATATTTTTAAAAAACTATGAATTTCTTGTGGATAACTGTACAGGGCATCTAAAGGTATGCCTACACATCAAGTGAAGGTGTGATTGTAGCACATGTAGGCACATTTGTGCTAGATTTAATCTAGTTCGCCTAGATATGCCTGTGCTACAATCACACCTTTGTTTGCAATGTTGTCAAATGTAATCTCACTGATATGTATTCCTCCATAATATGGGACATATTTCTATGTATGGAACCCAAAACGGGGGTGGGATTTGGCATCTTTTCACTGACCTTGACACCAAAGTTTAACCTCCAGTGACTGCTGTCTGTAATGGCAGCATTCAAAAATTTCTTGTTAGACTTACTTGCTATCAATCCTCTGATTGTGCTGTGGTATGCTGGTCAGTCTGAACCATTCCTCTGTATAGCCAGCTTCTTAGGTCAAATGGCAGAGTATGATGAATCCTCCATAATGTGACTTCTTTTTTTCACCCTGTTTTAATTTTAAGGTAAGCAATACATTCTAGATAGTTTTGGAATGTCTTAAAGTCACTCATTCTTCGGGCATGTATAGAGGGTGAAGCTATATTTAATACACACACGTGTGTGTGTGTGTGTATATATATATATATATATACAAACAATTTTGAAGAGATTCCCTATGGAAGGGTGGAACAGTTGACTGGAATGGACTGAAGAAGGGGATGGTGGAAACACTGTCTTTATTCTTTTTCTTCTATTGTGAAAGTGACAGAGATCAGGAATGGCACAAAATGATGGATTTTCTGGAACACATTCCCAAAAACCTTATAATGATTTTGAAACTCTGGCTGCAGAACTTGCCCTTGAAGCCTGGACACCAGACATTTTCATGATTAGTTGATGTTATACTTTCATATATTTATGCTACTAAGCAACAGTTCAGATGCAGGTGGATGTGGAGAGGTTTTCAGCAAAAGGGTGTAGGAAGGTGCTATGAAAGAATTGGGCTTGGTGGGTATGTTCGGTGCTCAAAATACTGAAAAGTGGTAGGCTTCCCAAATATAAGTGGTGACAAGAAAGGAAGTAAAACTCCAGCATGTTAAGAGAAGACAAGGGTATCATTTCACTGTGGTAATGGCGCTAAGTACGGAGTGTGAAATGCTGGCCCCATCGCAAAACTCCTGTTGACTTAATGAGTCCATGATTTCATCCAACGTCCTAAAAACAGATTTGAGCATGTTAGCACAAACTAAAAAGAGTACTGTGGATTCCAGCAGGTCATTGGAATGCAATTTCTTTAATTGGTTCAGAAGAAAAGAGTCTTTCATTTGGTTCAGATATTTGACTTCTTGGGTGCTTTATAAAAACGAATTTTAAATTATAAAACAAATTATAAAAAACTAATTATAAAAATGAATTTGACTTCTTGGGTGCTTTATAAAAACAAACAAAAATAGATTTGAGAAGCTTATGATACACCTAGGCACCTGCAATACAGGATAGGTGCTTTTTTTATGATAATTTCAGATACATAAAGTAAATTCCATCATTGACAATGACAGTCTGCCATTTTGTTCAGACCATTGTAATTCACTAAGGGGTTAAAGTAGCAAAACACTGGAGAGGACTCAATAACCAAGTTGATCTGTGCTTGCTTAGTGTACTCTTTGTCATGTCCAACCTGTCATGCTAAAGATACTTCAATCTATTTCCATTTTATATGGGGAAAAAAGGCAGGCATCTGTGGCCTCATCTATACTTGAATGGCTTTGCCGATTAGTTACACCAACCTAGCTATATTGGCAGCATCCGCTGATGGAAACACAGTTAATATTGACATTTCTTTTGCTGGCAGAACTTAAACCAAGTCAGTGAACAAAATAAGATATATTGGCAAATGGACTTTTTTGCTGGTATAACCACCAGGGCTTTTGCCAGCATGACTATCTTGGTCAGAGGTGTGGCTTCCCCCCCTCTCCTAACCAACATAGCTATGCTAGTAAAACATTATAATGGCCTATGTGATATCACAGTGTCAAGTGAAGGAGAGAGACAGGGAGGAGAGGATTCCTGCACCATTCCTAGCATTTCACCACCTTTCCTTTTCTCCACCCCTCCCCTTCATCAGCTTAATTCTTCTTCCACATTAGAGCCAGTTGCCTGACTTAGACCTTCAATGGTTTCATTTATACACCTGACTTTTTTGGAAAACATTCCAGGTTTTTCATGTATAAATCGATGCTCTCAGCACACTTATGCCAGTTTTCTGGTCCCTTCTCCTCTTACTTAAACATTTTTCATATGGTGGAGCCCAGCCAACTAAAATAGGATTGAACACTTAAGAATATATTGCAGAGAACAATCCTAACCTAAGTGAACCATTACTAAATTCTATGAATTAATCATGTTCTTACTGAAATTACCTGCAAATACAAAATTTCCTGTCAACAACAGCACTGTATAAGACACATGAGAAAATGCTTTGTATATGTCTTTGGAGTTTACGTAGTCTGGATTGATGTGGGCAATAAATTGTTCTGTAATCAGTATTGCAGTATGTAATAAACACTGTTTTGTTACCCTAAGTAAATTTCCCAAAATATTTATTTCACTTGAATTCTACCTAAGTTATACCTAAAGCAATATTTTTAAAACTGTGGTTTGTTTCAGTTAGTTTGTTTAAAACTCATTATTTAGTCTCATTTGTCCTGGGAGTAAATGCTGCTTTTAAATAGTGACCACTGTAGTACATTTCAAAAAGCAAATATGTTCTGAGGGATGTTACCACGCTAGGGTTTAGCTGATACATGTGATGATGCACAGTTCTTGGAGGCCTTCAGGGTACAGTGTATAATTTAAGGGATATAGAGTGTATTTCTGAATGTCTAACCAATGAGGCAATTGAGAGCAATTGTGAAGGGGAATCATTTAAGAAATTGTAAGAACCAAAGTGTGAACATTGTAATTAAAACAGAAATGGTCAAAACTGGAACTTCATATGAAATTACCTTTGAATTACATGGCATGGACAGGGGCCAGATTTTGAATCCCTGGATCAAATCTCACTCTTAAAAATTTTGTTTGTGGTCAGATCCAAAATCATAACGAACCTGTTTTCTGGTTCTGGTTTGGTTGTTGTTGGCGCCCCATACGAGATTTCAGCCTGACATCTGGGAAATGTGAAGCTTCTGACATTTTAATTCAAAATCTCATGAGATCAGCTTTCAAGACTTTGTCCTTATTGAATGTAAAATGCAGACTTCCCTCAACTCAAATTTTGCTTTTTTACCTCTCTCTAATTACAAAGCACATTAACATTACTGGTCAATGATATACAGGTAGCGATTATAGAATGTAAAGAGATACTGAATAGAAAAATGATTTACAGGTCTGTACTTAAACAAGAAACACAACAGGAATGGCTCCAAGAAACAATGTAAGCAAAAGTACACATTCTTCTGATGTGATAATGATCATGAAACTGAAGACCAGAGGATGTGAACTGTTTTCAAAGCCCGCTGCATTTTTCTCAGATGATTTTGTGGTACATGCTTGCCATCATCTGTTCAGATAAGGAGATGGTCCAAAGCAGAAAAATGTTCTAAAAGACAGGCAACATCAACCTGCTTAGTAAAAGGCTATCTTGCCAAACTTGTGCTTTTGGATAAAATCAAATACAAATGCAAACCCCTTAAATGTCAGTGAATAGAGTTTGGATTTAAACATTCCCTTGCATTATTTGTGACCCATGCATTGCAGCATTGTGGGGATAACAGAAAATCAAAGGCTGGAACTGATTATTACTCCATTTCCTTTATCCAAGCTGAGTGTAAAGCTTGGAAATAACTGGAAATGGTAAGAAGCAAGGTAGAGTTGTACCATTTGTTTTAATAATCCATGTATTATTGGTAACACAGGCAGTGATATTAAAGTAAAGGCATGGGACCCTATCCTACAGCCCTTGTATACGTAACTGTCCTACTGCACCTGATCTCTACATTTTTGTTTCTAAAGAGGAAGGAATCAACCCGGTGGTTCTCGCAGAGACTTCTCCAAAGTCACTCCTTCCAGGGGCAGGAGAGAGTTTGTTCCTGGGATCATCTGGGATTCACTCAAAGCAAGGTTTGTCCTTGCAAATTCTGTGTCTTTGCAACAGCTCTGGCCCTGCTCCTTGGCAGTCAGCTCCACGTTGCCAGTGACAGAATTGTCTCCAGATCTGTCCTTAGACAGAGGAAAAGTTAAATGGCCCTAGGTTGTACTTTATTATGATGTTTACCTCCACCCTGCCTTCCCAAACCTACTCTTTTCCTGCTTCCTCTCATCCACATCCATAGTCTAGGAGAGAGCCTTTGGGGGGGGGTCCAGAGGAAGGCAGGGATCGAACCACAGAGCCCCAGTTCCACATAGCAGTGGGAAATTGTCTTTGGGGGGGGGGGGGGGGGGGATGACTGGGTTTATTTACTTCAATTATATTGTTCATGTAAGCAAGAGCTGCCGGATTGGTCCCATGGATTTTAAACCATTATTGTCACTTAAAGCAAGGACCATAATGCTTGTTTTGAGCAGCTGTCGTCTTTTTTCCCCCCACTAAAGGTTGGCTTTAAAGTGGAGGGGAGAGCAGTTAAATCCATTGGGACCCAAGTCCACTACTACTTTAAAGCACAATGCTTAGAGCTGCCTAGTGCTTTGCATCTTCAAATAGTTTAACAGTGTTAACCAATTCAATCCCCCATTGCACCCCTGCAAGAGAGGCAAGAAAATGTGATCCCCATTTTCCAGGGTCTGATCCAAAGCTCTCTGAAGTCAGTGGCTGACGGGTCCAAGTCTGAAGACACGAATAAGATAGCGGGGAGTTCCCACTTCACAGTGCTCTTGGCCATTAGATTATACCACTCAATTATTTACCCATCTATTAGTAGTCTATAAATGGTTTTAGTATTTTTCCTTTCTTTTTTTCCCCACAAGGCACCATTGCATTGCTGTGTTTTGCTAAAAATGTAATAAGGCAAATAATGATTTGACTTAACCAGCAATTCCTCAGATCAAGACAGTTTTTATCATTAAAAAAATGTGGTCACTGTAATTTGTTACCCACACAGCTCCACAGTAGTAAGGGATTTTTCTCAGTTTACTCGTTTTGGAAAATCTAGCTGCAGGTGTTTTTCCTTTTTCTATTCAGGGGGGGTTCAGGGAGGTCACAGAAGCATGAAATCTGCCTTCATTCAGCTTAGCTGCTAATTACATATAGAGAAAGGAAAGTGTGACTGAGTATTGAGTAAATGTCAGTTGGCACCTGTTTTCACCATCTCAATTTGTTTTTCTTCTCACAGCATTTTACACCTCTTAATTTAATTTGTGACTAGTCTTTTCTCCTTCCAGCTGTCCAGGGCTACAGAGCACACATTCCAGCTGGTGTTCTCGGGGGCTTAACATGGCCCATGTACTGAGCCAAGCAAATTACCAAAGTTGCATAGAACCTGGGGTCCCAGCACTCTCACTGCCTTATCTCACCACAGGCTGGTAACTTGATTCTCAGGAACTGAAATGGAGTAAGCATATTTCAAATACCTCCAGAAAGTCTTTCCCATCCTAATGATGTTGTTTTGGGATTTAAAAGGACTTTAGGTAACAAAGTGGCCCATTCAGTGGCTTTGCAGTAATTACAATGCTAATGTTGATTTGTTTGGTTTTTTAAACACAAGGGTTCCTAATGGTATTTGCAGAATAGTTCAGCTGAAGAATGCTGTTGAAATGTGTGGCGTGTAAGAGTTACGTTTGACACATCAAAAAAAAGAAAGAAAGCGCTGCAGGTCTGGAGAAATGGAACATTCCACTCTAGTTCCCAAAGAGACGTTTAAGGCACTCCCAAAGTGAGATACAGAGCAGTAGCAAATTTAATTTCTTGGGCCTCAGGCTACGATAACTTAATCCCTCTTCTCCACCACAACTATCTCCCAAAGTGAGATGTGTGGCAGTCTGGAGAAGTTAACAGACTGGAAGACTGAAAGATACTGAATTTGCAAGTTACAGAAGCCAACAATATCCCCTAAGCTTTGTCTGTGGAGGTTCAGAGTATTCCAGGCCAATAACGAACATACTGGCCTGACTCTGTTCTCTTTCTGAGCCAATGTTTTTGATGGGCTCTGAGTCCTGTGACTTTGCAGAGATCATGATGTTTATAAGCAGCAGTAATTCATCAAAAAGGTTGCTAATTTGTTTGTATTACAAAAATAAATATTCTGTGTCAAAACTAACAGCTCTTTCTGTCACTGCAGCCAAATAACTTGCTCAGGATATTTCCATTGTGATGGGCCTATAAAACAGCATTACACTATTTTCAGTTTTAAAGTGGGGTGAGACTTGAGATTTGTTTATAGAAACCAATATGCAAGCCCACTGTACAGTGTTTTTTTCCTTTGTGTTTTATGTGACTTCCCTCCCTGCCCCCATGAACGCACACACTACATTTATTACCCTGGAGTAGTAAATCATCTCTTTGCCTTTGTGAAATATACACTTGGCTGGCACGTTAGGTACAGCATGTGCTTTTGGAAATTGTGCTATGAACTGGGGGAGAGATGCAGGGAAAAGCGCTACTGAGGCTTTCATAGAGAAACTCTCAGAGGCATTCAGTTTGGCAGCAGCTCTATTCAGTCCCCTTCCTAGTGGTGGGTGGTGTTTTCTGTAAGGCTGGCCCCATCAGCTGTGACCCTTTGGGCAGAGAAGCCAAGGATGGAACAGCCATGGCAACTTGAGCAACAGGTTTCACCAGGGCACCAAGCACATAGACAGCATGGGGAAGCTCTAATGCTCAACAACTTGTCCTCCATAAAAAAACGAGGATCCTCTTTATACTACAGCGAAGGAACTAAATGTAAAACTTGGATACAGTGTAAGGCCCATCTTACAAACCCTTTTCTCTCCACTTCAGTCCCAGAATGTTCTAGTTTTTCACTAACCCTTCCCCTGCCAATCGTAGGGGTGTGTTGTGATGTCACCATCATTCTGCTAGTGTTTAATGGATGTAGTATTGATATGTGCTAACCTTTCAATAGACTCTCTCAAATTAGAAAGGAAGCGCAAGTCTCAGGCTGAATGGAGGAGGCATTCTCAATGTGGAAATATGCACCAGAAAAAAGTCATGATTTTTTGTTTTTTGGAAAGTAGCTTTTGTTTTGTCATGCCACCAAGTTAAGCCTTAACAGAAAAAATAAAGTTGCATGGAGAGCCCACACATAGGATTTGAATTTCCAAGATATTTGCATATGCTGACTTAAAACCCACCAACATAATTGGATTTCTGAGGTAACAAATATCCAAGTATATTTCTTGAGTGAATAAGTATATAAATTCAGTACATTTATAACAAACATTTCTCTAAAATGTCTGGAGTTAGGGATTCCGGTAACCAAGAGAATTCTAAATATAATTCTTGAGTGGGTGGATGTTCAACCGTGTATAATTAATAGAGACCTAGGGTATACTCGTATCACAGTGGTTCTCAACCAAGGGTATGTGTACCCCAGGGGTATGCAGAGGTCTTCCAGGGGGTACATCAACTCATCTAGATATGTTTCTCTCAACTTAAGGGTTTAGACCCCCAGGGGGGTTGCTGGATGGTTTTAGGGGGGGTCACAAGTGCAGGGCCGGCATTAGGGGGTGGCAAGCAGGGCAACTGCCCAGGACCCCAGCTGTTTGATTGGGGGCTACAAGTAAAAAATAAAAATTACCTATGAATTTTACATCACTAGGAACCCCCCAGTCCAGTGAGAATTTACAAAATAGAGCTAATGGGAATGGGGGCATTTGAAAAAGTTTGGTTAACTTTTTGCTCACCTATATTTGCTTGTCTCTGTGGTTTCTGCTATCAGCTAGAAGCAAAACTACCAAAACGTCTCAAATCTCACTGCAACCATCGAGAGCCAGGAATCTCATGAGAACAAGGTCTCTTGGTAGATTTCCAGCCATATTTGTAGAACCAAAACATTTGCATAAGGTGCTGTACCAAATTTTCATATCCCCCACCCTGTCCCTTGCCCAACCCCTACTGTTTATTTTAATTCCTTCAGTGATCTTATCCCTTCAAAAAAGGAGTCTCATGAGCTGGTCTAATTATATATTTCTCATACTGGGGTAGTCAACTGCTGATGACAGAAGTGTCTGGGAAAACTCCAGCAGGTGTGGGGGTTAATCTATGAAAGCAGCTGAATTTTCCCCTCATTTGTCTCTTAGGAGGAGAAGCTGCTGTTTAAGAGTGTGTCACAGCAAGAGGAAAGATGAGACAGTAGAAGTGGGAGGGAGGGGAGCATTGGGAAAATGTGTTTGTTTTAGTCAGTACTCACAAGAGCTGACTGGGGTCAAACTTTCTCAGGTCAATCTAGCTCTTGGCAATTTTTTATTTTTCTAAAACCAAAGAAGGCTGTAGTAAAACCATATGCTTAAGGAGTAAACTTTCAAACCTGGCTCAGAACTGGGACCACCAGAAACTGATTACAAGACTTTTTCCGGAAAAGGAAGTTGCTAACCCCTTGAGTACAACCCAAAAGGCATGCTTCTTCCAAAGGGGTCATGATTTCAAGTGCTGCCATGGTTGGGTCAGAGTAGAATCTGGCATGAACACTGCTGTATCCTTTTAACATGGGAGAGGAAATGTTCACTTGGAATGAGTCACAGATTCAGTGAAACAGAGTAAACAAGAGGTGTTTCGGTACCTGACAGTACAGCAAGTTTTTGCAGGGGACAAAATACATCTATTCCAAGTGCAAAATACACTTCTATCTCGGGTAGATCTGGGTCAAGCCATCCAAATGGCAAGCTACTAAAATGAGATACTTTACTTTGAATGGAATTGTTTCCTTGCTACAGAATATATAATTGTTTCTTGCTATCTTCTTGACTGTCGAATGCATGTTCATTTCCTTCTCTCTGTGAGATTAATAATTTTAGTTTTGTTCTAAATTACTGTAGAAGGGATAATTTAAGTTTTTGTTCAAAGTGCATTTCCCCCCAGAATCATAGAATATTAGTGTTGGAAGGGACCTCAGGAGGTCATCTAGTCCAACCCACTGCTCAAAGCAGGACTAACATCAGCTAAATCTTCCCAGCCACAGCTTTGTCAAGCCTCAGCTTAAAAACCTCTAAAGATGGAAATTCCACCACCTCCCTAGGTAACCCATTCCAGTGCTTCATCACCTTCTTAGTGAAAAACTTTTTCCTGAAGTCCAACCTAGACCTCCCCTACTGCAACTTGAGACCATCGCTCCTTGTTTTGTCATCTGCTACCATTGAGAATGGCCTAGCTCCATCCTCCCTGAAACCCCCTTTCAGGTAGTTAAAGGCTGCTATCAAATCCCTCCCTCATTCTTCTCTTTTGTAGACTAAACAAGCCTAGTTACCTCTCCTCATAAGTCTTGTGTCCAGCCCCCTAATCATTTTTGTTGCCCTCCGCTGGACTTTCTCCAACTTTTCCACATCCTTTTTGTAGTGGGGGGCCCAAAACTGGACACAATACTCCAAATGCGGCCTCACCAATGCCGAATAGAAGGGAACAATCACTTCCCTCGATCTGCTGGCAATGCTTCTACTAATGCAGCCCAATATGCTATTAGCCTTCTTGGCAATCAGGGCACACTGCTGACTCATATCCAGCTTCTTATCCACTGTAACCCCCAGGTCCATTTCTGCAGAACTGCTGCGTAGCCCGTCGGTCCCCAGTCTGTAGCAGTGTGTGGGATTCTTGGGAATGTTCATTCTATCTACAAACCTACCCATATGATAGCAAACGTGAGAAGGGGAGTGAGAGAGGTTTTCTTGGCATGAGTGTCTGAATTACTCTGCATGACCAAGCCCCAAATGGGTTGTAAGCAGGTCATCCCAGAAGAATGCTAATGAAATCTTTATGTCATTGCATTATGTCTACTTTATGTGACACACAATCTGGTTTAAAATCCAATCCTGAAGTGGATCTATGCAGAAAGACTCTTAATCAAGATCTGATTGTAGGATTGGGGACTTGGAAAGATTTTTAAAAAAATAATGGGACTTTTTTTTTTTTTTTAATGTTTTCTTACTGAGACCTTAAAGATGAATCGCAAAAGTGTTTCTTTAAGGCCATTTAAAATACATTTTAAAGTGGAGAGGGGGAGAAGGGATAAATCAGGGTAGGTTTAGAACCCTTGCTAGCTTTTTACATTTAGAAATTTTAGAAAGTCAGATTTTGGAAGGCAACTGGAAAACTAGTGAAATTCTGACATCATAAGAGACTGAAAATGAGTAATTGAGAGGGGAAGGGATTTTTAGTTTGAAATTCTTTTGTTTAATGTCAATTTAACTCTAAAGCATCATGAATGCTTGAGAGAGAGAGTATCCATAATAAAAATTCAGCAGTCTTACTACTTTCATATGACTGTTTGCAATCCATGCTCTTTGAGACTCCTTGAATTCCTTCATTACAAATGAGGAAGACCAGAAATGACAATCCTGATATTTCAAGGTTACACAGGCAGGAAAACAAAAGTTTATTAAAATAAATAAACCTTCAACCTTCTTTGTATTTGATAAAGAATAAAAAATGGGCACATACCCTTTTTTTAAAGTCTTTTTCAGGTCACCTTTAAAAAAATGGCCCAAGGTAACTATTTTTCAAGGCATTGTAAAGATAGAGCCCACACAGACTGGGCCCATATCCAGCCTGTGTTTAAGGATATTTTGAGTAGTGACTCAGATAGGCTTTCTCATGTTCTTTTAAAAGAAAAATCAATCTTTTAAAATTGTTTTGATAGAGGCAGGAAAAACAAGGTCTGTGTTTGTGTGCATGTGTGGGAGGGAGAAAAAGGATCAACATCTGAAAAGTGAAACAAACGTTGGTTTCTTTGTTCTTGGGCACGAAGAGCTTGTTTTGATTTTTGGATGCGTCCCGCTTTTCTCCCCCTTTCAGATTTCCCCACTGTTTGCTTGTAAAACAGTCTGGCTGACCAGGTGCGTGGGTGCAATGGTGGTCTCTTCTGACTGCACCCGTCTGTGGGCCAATATTAGTGTCTGCCACATGCATAAAGTAGCACTGTCTACATGGTCTGTGCAGAGATTTCTTTTTTTTTTTTTTTGAAGTCACATGCTCCTAACCATAGCCTTGTCATTGCAATCTGTGGCATGTCACTGAAGTTTTGCCTTTCCAACCAACTGCCAGAGGTTACGAGCCTGGAACAAACTATTAGCCTCTTCCTGAGAGCTGCCACGTGCCCTCTGACTCCTAATGACTTCATTGGGAGTTGTGGATGCTCAGCACCCTTCCTAATTAAGCCCCCTGGATGTGCTGGGCTATCGACCTTCTTCCAATATGTTACTAGAATAATCATCCTGGTCAAACTGTTTTTCATACTGAGCAGTGGTAGCATGAAATTCTGCTTCACACATTAGCAATTGTCTGTTCTGATTTGAGGCTAAGGCCCTGATTCTAAAATGAGCTTTCCTGGGCAGCTGCCTGCACCCAAGCTGATGTCGATAGGGCTCTGCTGGTGTACATTCAGGAGTAGGCCCTTGCCCAGGACTCCAGCTCCTGGGGCCATATGATTACATCAGAATCTGTTTTCACTTACCACACACACACACACACACACACACACACACACCCCCCCCCCCCAAAAAAAAATGTTTCTATCCCTCCAGGTTCTGAAGGAAAGCTTGAGAATAGGACTTATACGTTATGGATGCAGTGATGTGTGCTCGAGAGGTGGGGACTGCCCACGTGTCTCAGTGGGTGATTAATATGAAGCCCCGCGGCTTTGGGGGACACGGGCCATAGCAGCCCAGCAAAGGACTCTGTGTGGTGGGTGGGGAAGAGCTCAATGGACCTGCATCACTTCAGTTGCTGGGATATGTAGGAGGGTCCCCTCAGCAGCAGCCCCTGAGGAGGAAAGGTGACCCTTATGCTGCTGTCCCTGCCTCCTTGAGAGGAGTGGAGGGCTCCTTGCCATCTTTAATGCAAGTGGGGGCCTGGTCAGAATGAAAGAAACAGGTGGAGCTGTGGGGGTTGTGGAGGAGGGCCCCGTGTCATGGTGAGAGTACCCAATTGCCTTCATCCAGCCCTGTGCCCACTTGGAGCTCCCTGAAGGACTGAGGTCTAGTCTACGCTGACCAGGAAATTCGGCGGCAGTCAACAGTAGAGTAGCTTGCGTATCTCCCATCGACTTCCTAACTTCAACTTACCGCGGCGTCTTCACTTCACTGCACCAATAGGAAATGCGCTCCCGTTGGCGCAGTGTTACTCTTTTTCCAGGGGTGGATTTATTAAATCGACTTCAGATGGATTGAGAGGGTCTTCACTTCCACTCAATCAATCCCGAAGAATCGATCTGAGAGCGGTGAATTTGCCACCATCAGTGAATACATACCCTAAGGCTTAAAACTGTTGATTACTTTAAGTCTGTTGGTAGCTGTAACTTGTTAGTGCTGTTTGTATCTGGTGTTGCCTTTGGCTTCTTCAGAACCCCCTGAAAATGAGATACTAATTTTAAATATTCCCCTGGGTGAAAGAAAAGGAAAGAATGCTTCACTGCTA
Source organism: Emydura macquarii macquarii (assembly GCF_026122565.2). NCBI lineage: Eukaryota > Metazoa > Chordata > Testudines > Chelidae > Emydura > Emydura macquarii. The sequence goes on from NW_027132559.1 coordinate 22,828,597, forward strand.
CATTTCCTTTACTGGTTGGGCCTTGGCAAACAGTCATAGAGCTTGCCTACTCTGAAAGGCTTTGCCGGTATAGCTACATTGGCAAAAGTGCCCTAGTGGAGACGCAGCGTACACTGGCAAAAGGTGTTCTTTTGCCCATATAGTTCACCCCTTGGCCTCCTCCCTCTTAACAATATCAGCTATCCTGGCAAAAGAGCCAGTCAATTATGTCTACAGGGGGAGTTTTGGTGGCATAGTTATGTCGGTTGGGGGGGGGGGTGTGCTTTTTTCACATCCCTGGCCAACATGGCTATGCTAGCAAAACTGTAGGGTAGTCTTAAACTTACACTTTGTAGCCTCTGTGTCACTGATCTGCTCAGAGCAAGATACAAATCCCTAATACATTCCTATATTCATTGAAAATTCAGTGAATTCTTAAAAATCTGACTCACTGTTTCTGACACAACGCCTTTCCCAGAGTAGGTCCTGATTTGTATTTTTAATTGCCAATTTTAAAAAAGGGATTTTCTGATCCCCCTAAATGGTGAAAGTTGATGGTACATAAAGTACAAAGTGACCAGTTGTCATTTTATGTTACTTTTGTACCCGTCATAGTTAAAAGTTTCAGGTGCAAATGAAATATTTACTTTAACTGTGTCCCTTTAATGCAGCATAGCACGCAAACAGATATTTCAGGTGAACAGTAGCTTCTGGGCCTTTTAAAACAGTAACATGCTTGCTGTTTACCCAGAAATAAGAGTTGTTTGTTTATAACAGTGTTTACATGAAAAATAAAAGTAGAGTAAAATTCTAAAAGAAACATTTGAAAAGGAATAACAGAGAAACAGGAAAATACATTAGATTAGAGAGACTTTCAGGGCACAATGTGGTCAGTCTGCCAAGGTTCTAACAATAAATAATGATTATGGGATAGTAATGTTTTGTACTTCAACGTATCCTTCCATCTGAGTATCTCAAAGTGCTCTGCAATGTGTGATTTACCCTCATGACAGGCACCCCACCGAAGTAAGGTAAATAAATATGAAACCCATTTTACAGATGAGGAAACTGAAGGAAAGAAAGCTGAAGGCTCCATTGCTGCAAAAACTTCCATGCTCGCCTAACATAATGCATGCCACTGAATTCATTGGGCCTCTCACTTCTGAAAATCAGGCAGTTAACCTCACTGTCTCTCTTTCTCCATCTCTAAAACGTGGTTAACAATGCTAATATATCTTCAAGGTATTGAGGATGGAGTGATATTTGTCCAGTATACTGGACAAAATATAAAGTGTCACTTATGTCTTAGACTGTTCTGTTGTTATCCCGACTGGATGCCCTTTATGATGATCAAATTAGGGTTGGATCCATTGCAATCCACACCACAGTCGGCTCTTTGTCAATTCTGTCACATATGGGCTCTGGGCCTCCTCAGCTATTCAGATCTCCATTTCACATGTGTGTCATAATCCAAGTGTGAGACAGAACAGATTGAAATGATGTGGAATTCACGGGTTTCCCTTTGATCAATACACAAACTAATGGGAAGTGCAGCTACATGTGTGCATTCCAGCAGCCAACTGCACCTGACAGTTGAAAGCACCTGGTAAGCGTGGAGAGAATCCCTTTTTCAGTTAAGTTGTGTGGTGGTAAGAATGGGTTCTGCTCTGTAGGAAGGAAAGTGAGAAGTAATGCTGAAGATTTTTTAATAAAAGTTCAAATGGACATTCATAAGATACTAATGTTTGCCAAAATTTCAGTCTCTCAGTCCCTTAATGTTTTAAGGTACAGACAGAACTGGAGTGGGGGCGGAGGTACTCTTTTCTTCCCAAGTGTTTTTTTAAAAAAGTATAGATTTCATAAATATCCAGGGATGACGTGATTTCTGCTGCCAATAATTTTAATATGCTGTACTTAGTGCTGATAAAATCTGCTTTTGGCAGATTATGAGTTCACCAGCACCTCTGAGATGTTTTGTCAGATGGCGATTCTGAGGCATGTGGTTTGTTGTTATAACCCAGTTAGAACATTCAGTTTAAAGGAAGACCTTTTCCTGGCTTCTGTGATGGGCATCTTTTAAATGCCTGGCATCGTGGCAGTACCCCTAAAAAGTCTCCTTGCAGTGTTGTTATCAAGGCCACTGGATATGCAGAAAGGCACATCGTCAATTCATTTTTGTCTGTGTTAAGGAAGAGGGGTGGGGTTCTAAAAGCAATCATAACTATCTCAAGCAAAGGGCATTTCCCGATGAGTTGATGACTGGCTGGATTTAATGACCCTCAGCTTTTCCTTGGGTCATTAACTCTCCCAGCTAGTTGTTAATCCCTAGGAAATGTCCTGTGCCTCAGTGATCATTGCTTAAAGACAAGACACACTCTTTTCTTGCACATATTTTCCTATGCCATGTCCAAAATACACATCCAACTGAATCTTTTTCCAATCCAGATGTTCCAGTGTTTTCCAGTGTTCAGAAGAAAAATCTCCTTTTATCTCCGTGATTTATGTTGGCCTCACATTGTGATGATTAAAACTTGTCACTAATAGACATCTGAGGCAGACTGAGAATATTTACACCCCTCAGTCTCTTGGCCTTCAGTCCCAATTCATTAAACTAGCAGCAAATGTCTCTGTGCAATATAATTTATTTTTTGGTCTGGAATGTGTAATTTATCAACCTCATTCTCGACTCAGTCCCATATATTTGGCTCTCCCTGTACTGATGTGGAAAACAGCACCCACTCTGAGAAGAGAGACTGATACTATTACAGACTTCCTAATATCAGCCAGTGCTAGCAATGTCAACCTTTCATCCAGTTCTATGATATGTATGGGGCAGGTGAGAAGAACTTTTCTACTTTGCCCTGTTGAGTCTGGCTTAGATACGTAATGCCTAATGCAGAGTCCCTGGTTAGAAATTACCAAGATTCTCCTTTTCCATTTGTGCACTTTGATTTCCTTTTAAAATCCAAATTGTTAAAAAGCATCCCTTAAGAGTTTGCAGAAAATTGAGGCTATATGCACTACAATAAAGAAGTCTGCTGGGAGACAGCAGTTGATGATCTAGAGGAAAACAGCCTATTAACATCCACAAAACTTGACAGTAAGTGCACGTAGGATTTCCCAGCTCTGTGCCCTAATGGCAAATACATGAATACTCAGTAATGGGAAATCTTTATCTATATGCACTACAATAAAGAAGTCTGCTGGGAGACAGCAGTTGATGATCTAGAGGAAAACAGCCTATTAACATCCACAAAACTTGACAGTAAGTGCACGTAGGATTTCCCAGCTCTGTGCCCTAATAGCAAATACATGAATACTCAGTAATGGGAAATCTTTGCTACTGCTGCCAATGCACTCTAACCCTCGATCATTACTTAAGAGAACTAGAAAGGAGCAAGATACCTAATAGAGTGAAAAGGCAGAATAGTTTCTCTTCTTAGAATTTAAACCCCCTATTTAATCTCCTGCAATTTAAGGCAGGTTTGATCCGGTTTATATGGGGCCTGATCCTACACAAATCTATTGAATTCAAATAGGAATGTTTCATATATAGGCTCATAGTTTGTAGCTGACACCTAATCTGTATTCAGTGTACCTTATAAATAGGCAAAGAGGTAAGGGTTAAGTCTCTGAGTTATTCCTAGGAAATGTTCATTTCTGACCAATTTAACTCTCCCAATGATGTCTGCGTCACTCAATGGCATTAGAAGTGCCTTTTTCTGATATTTTATTCCTAGAAGAGGCAGTTTGACAGTGACACTTCTGGCTGATTCAGCACTCCTTTCACATGTCTGCACACTTATGGAATCTGCATGCTTATCTGCACGCTTATGGAACAATTCCATTATCATATTTTAATTATGGAGGGTGGTGACTCCATAAGAGCTGTTCGTGCCCCCTGCACTGAAGGGTATGATCTTTTGTCATAGTTAAGCACTACATGGTCATTCCTTTTCAATTCTCTTGGGATCTAGTCCTGAAGTCTTTTCTCAGGTAAACCTCTAATGTAACTTCAATGAGAATTTTGCCCTGAAGGTGCAAATTCGCCACCACTATTAGCAGGTGCCGGTGTTGGGATTTGGCCCTCAGTGAATGAATACTAATGTACACTCCACCCTTTCCTGTTCCTAAGTGGGATAGTGATTGCATTACTGTGCTCTCCAGTGACTTGAGCTGCATCTTCCTAATGAGCATTGCTGCTACCTGAGAAAAGTTCCAAACTCTCCTAGGAAGCAGATCTTATGGACTCGTTAGCATACAGGGCTCCTTGGTCGTGTTTTTGAGAGGTGGACCAATGGGGACCAGGCTAGGATCATAACACATCAGTCCTGGACTAAATCTGAATCTCCTGAGATGAGAAGCTCTGACTGCCCCAGCTAACACTTTTGATTTTCCTCTTGCAAAGTTGGGGGTTGAATCTGTTTTCAGATCTGGTAATCATTTTTATTTTAAAAAAAAAAAAAGGCAAATGATTTGCATCTGCCAAGAAGAACCAAATTTGAGCTCATTTAAAAAAAAAAAAAAGTTGCTTTGAACAAAACTGCCTGAATTTCCAATACTTCCCTCTCCAGAAGGTTTAAATATCTTGGTCTCACAATAAGTCAATAGCTGCAAGCCTTCCACCAAGCCCAGTCTTTATATAGTACAATAAACCTGATTACCGACCTTTGACTATGAATGTGCACAAATGTAAAGCAAGAGTGCCACCTCCTGGAAAATGCAGTTTTGTTAAAGCCATCCCCGGATAGTAGAGAGACAAGGTGGGTGAGGTAATATCTTTTATTGGACCAACTTCTGTTGGTGGGAGAGTCCAGCTTTCATAGGGAACCTTGAGAAATCATCAAGTCCAGTCTCCTGTTCTGAGGGAAGGCCAAGAATATGCATCCTTAACCCTCCCTGACAGGTGTTTGTCAAGCTTAACACAGAGCTCTTCTTCAGTCTGGGCTAGTCTTTGTAAACACAAATGTGCCATTGGTTGTTAGTTAATTACTCATTTTTGGCTGATCCTGAGTTTTCTCTGCAAACCCCAAATGCTGGGGATGGAGCCTCTGGGGAGAGCCATGGGGGGGTCCCTGTTTCATAGTGTGACTAGGGCACCCAACTTACTTAATCCAGTCTTGTGCCTGTTTGGAGCTCCCTGCAGCATCGCTGCCTAAAATTGTAAATTAAGCCTCTTGGTAAGTAACTTGCTATTGCTCTTTGTGTGTGGTGTTGCCTTTCTTGGCTTCTGAGAAACCCACTGAAAATGAGTTGCTAAATCTCAACTATCCCCCTTGGATGTAAGAAATGAAAAGTGTCTGTTACATCTCCTTTGCTGACTAGGCCTTGGCAAATCAAACAATGAACATACTTCGCAATAGATTTTTTGTCTTAAGTAATTAAAAAATGTGTCATTTGTAAAAAAAACTATTTAATCTTTGCTGTCTACTAGAAGATGAGTGTAGCCAAGGCTTTTTGAGATGCTGTTATAACTCAATGGTGAATGCTAAAGGACAATAGAAAGCACATACAATAGTTAAGTACATACAAACTGGGAATCCCTGTTCAGCCCTGACTCAGGCAAAAGTCCAAGTGATTTCGGTGGGACACAGACTGACACTACAACCAGACCATCTTAAGCACCTTGCCAGGGATCCATCTGGGTAGTGTTCAATTTACAAGGAGCCAACTCGTTTGGGATTTGCCATGATGATGATGATTTCGGTTATGGATCAGTTCAATGGACCAATTAGTCTGGTATACTGACTCGGACATGGCCCAATAGAAGAGGATTCAGAAGCAGACATAAGCTTCCCTAAGGGGCAATGAGATGGTAATTTACCTATTGCTGACATTTCTTGCTTACCACATGTATTCGACGCTTGGCCTGAGTTTGCCTGAACAAAGATGGAGTAAAGGCTTTAGAGTTAGGTCCACTGTATAAAAAGCATGTCTTCTAACCTGATGCACTTGTGAAGGGACTATTTCAAATGCAGATGCATCTCATTTAAAAAGCACTGAGCAGAGGGTCTGTTAGTAGAAAACTTACCCATGGGCCCTTTGCCATATTTTTAAAATTTATCTTAGCAAATTCATTAGATAAAGAAAACAGGACACCCTAAAGCTAAGTGGTAATACAAAATGTATTAATGGCAAGTGTACAGAAGGGAGCTCTGATAAAACCACAATAGTTAAAATGACTCAGATCTGCATTTTGCTGTACTGTTAGCTCTATGGATAACTTGCCAGAAGCCCAATGGTTATCCCATCTTCATGTTCATGAGCATAACACAAAACCAATCTATACAATCACACTAAATCACTTTTGTCTTTGGTGATACACAGCATGAACAACCAATTGCTTGTAACTTGTAGCTGATTATCTTTTTCCCCTCACTCTGTTTGTAAAGGGAAAGGGTGACTGCAAGGATGGACAGCAGGTTAGAACTCCACAGGCTCCAGTTCTGCTGTTATGTTGCCCTGCGTTTTTTGTGGGGGTTTTTATTTTCCAGTGCCAAACTTTTTGCCAGCACTGTTTTTATAGCTACTATTGTCTGCAGTTCCATTTTCATTTGGAGTGCTGTTTTTGCCACTTCACACAATGCATAAAGATAGAGCTTCCTAAGTGACATTACTCTCGGAGGCTAAAAACTGGTGGATAATTTTAACTTTATTTTGTCCATATCTTTCACAGGGATGTAACATCCAGGCTATTGTATAGGAGAGCACTGCTTTAGCAAAATGGTCTGTCTGTGGCACTAAGCTACACCACTTTCCATGTGACAATACAGAATGAAAACTTCCCAAGATGTTGCTATGCAGCAATGACAAACTACAGCAAGAAAGGTAGCCATGTTACTCTGTTTTTCGCAAAACAGCGAACGTTTTGTGGCACCTAAAAGACTAACACATTTATTTGGGCATAAGCGTTCGTGGGCAGAAACCCACTTTGTTGGATGCATGAAGTGGAAACTTCAGTTTGGTAGGTATCTATACACACGCAAGGATGGGTGAGTTACATCACAGTGAGGAGGGCAAGTGCTAAAGAGGTAAATTCAATCAGGGTGGATGAGGCCATTCATAACAGTTGATGAGAAGGTGTGAATGTCAAAAGAGGGAACATTCTTTTTTGTAGTGGGCTAGCCACTCCCAATCTCTCTTCAGACCTAGAACTCACCCATCCTTGCATGTCCCCTAATAAGTGTAGTATGTGCAGCATTGCTGGTGAAGCAGCACAAGAAATGACTTGTGAATATTTTCAGCAATTAGTGTGTCAAATTTGCTCAGCTGTCATTCGTGGGATAGTTTTTGATTCACACATGACTGCTGGTTCGGTCGCAGACATTTCCTTGAATAAATGGCCAAATGTTTAATCAGAGACATGCGTACGGGGTGTGCCGGGTGTGCCCAGGCACATCCTCATGTAGGTGTCAAAGTTCTGGGTCGTGAACCTTATTGATGTGTCCCGCAGCGCCATCTCGCTGGAGGGTAGACCTGCCACCGAAAGACAGTAGGGCGCGTGATTTTTCGGCAGATGGCAAGACAGAGCGAGCTGCCGCCGAAAAAGAACACACCACAATCTGCCGCCAACATACCACTGTTCGCAATATTTCTCGGCGGAGACTATGATGCGGTGAGAATTCCACCCGCGGGTACTTCAAATGTGACCCGCCGGTGGAATTGAGTTTCACATCCCTGATAAAGTCCATGAAAAGTCCCTGGGTGCACACTCTAATGAAATGTGCTGCGCACACCTATGTGTTTAATGTTCATTGTAAAGACGGTTTATACTACAAGTGCATTGTGAGCTATTTAATAATATTTTTAAAAATTTCTATTGTCCCTTTGATGATAATACTTGGCTTTTTTCCATCTGCAGCTCTCAAAGGAGGTAAGTATCATTATCCCCATTTTACTGATAGTAAAACTGTTACACAAAGGTAAACTGAACTCCAAGATCACCCAGCAGGCCAATGGCAGATCCAGGAATAAAACTCAGGTTTCCCGAATCCCCATCCATCAACCTATCCGTTAGACCACACTGCTTCTCTTAGTTATTAGTTATGTTCCTATTTGAAAGGTTTTCTCATCTGCAAATGGAGCAGAAACAATCTCCTGTGACCCCAGGTGACAAATCCCAAGCAGCTAATGCATGAAAGACACACTCAAACCAAGCTACCTATGCGCAGTACATGGAATGACTGCAAACCACTTCTAGGGGCAAAAGAAGTAGTTTAGTTTCCATGTGTATTGAATGCTTGACCTCATTACTAACACTGCCAATGAGTATGCTCTGATAGTTTGTAGACATTTTTCTACTGGGAACTGGATTGAGTCCACCCAACCAACTTTGCCAGTGTTATTACTGGCATCTTGTAGCTGTATCAAGCACATCACAAGAAGGTAGATTTTCCTTCCTTGTCCTTGGAGAGCTTTTAAATTAGTGAATGAACTCCTATTAAATTAGATCTTTTCTCCTTTTCCATGATTTGTTAGGTTAGACTGAAGAACGAACGTATGTGACATGCAAACCCGCTTAATATTCCTGCTTCTTTGGATTTAGAAGCTTTGGAGAAAGCTGCCAGCTAATTAGCCCATACAAGCAGCTTAGTATTCCTGCTGAGTTACAACTCCACTGAGAATATTTAAAGAATTAGTTCTAAATGCCATGGTGTTCTATGTCTTTTACTAAACTTCAGATATGTGGGCAAGAAATGAACTGGAAAAAGTCCATTCCAGTAAATATTTCAAAGCTACTTAGGAAGCGCTTAAAAGCACCTGTTCCTGGGATTTGTTGAAAAAAATCACTAACAGGGAAAACACTAGGAAATATTCTATATGGTAAAGGCCTTCATTTACGGGGACGGTAACTCAATGGTTTATCAAGGGTATTCCATCTCTATTAATGTAAGATTCTGACACCCTTCTTAGGCCATGTCTATACTGACAGCGGCAAATTCGCCGCCGCCAGATCGATCTTTCTGGATCGATTGAGCAGTCAATGTAGACCCACTTAATCGATCAGGAAGTCAACTCTAGTAAACCCACCCCCTCAAGTAGCATAGCGCTGTGTTGATGGGAACGCTGTTCCCGTCGCACAGTGCAGTGTAGACAGCGTGCAGAAGGGAAGCAGAGCAGTCGACATGAGTTATGCAAGCTACTCTGCATAGTTTGCATAACTCTTGTCGACTGCCGCCGAATCTTCAGGTAAGTGTAGACCAGGGCTTGCTTAGGGTCAGATTTTCAAAGAGCTCAGAACCAGATTTACTCAGCTCCCATTTGCTCACCGAAATAAGGACCAAAGTTTCAGAAGAGTTCAGCAGCCAATGTGCTAAACCCTTATGAAAAGCCGACCCCAGCAGTCAGTCTGGGACCACTGATAATTTCATAGACAAGTTAATGGTTAGAAAGGTAAAGGAAGTGTCATTTGATTTGTAAAAGTTTACAGAATCATAATTTCATTGGTGTTACCATCTGCAGCATGGCGGGGGGACTTGTTCCCTCCCTTTCCTGTCCCCCTCCCCCACCTCTGGCTCCCAGCTCCAGGTCCTCTGGCTGTTAGAAATTATACAATGTCACTGGAAATTGGTCAAGTTGGGCATCAATCAAAAGCTTTTTCTCTCATGAACACAATGGTACCAAACATGACAACCCTAGAGCAATTATGTAGCTATATACTTCAGAAAATGTTTAAAAATCAGCTTTTTTAAAAATTAAACTTTGATGCAGGCATGTCAAACAGGCAGCCCTCATACAGTTACCTTGTGGCCCTCAAACGAGAACACAGTACTATCAGTTAATGTTCAGAACATGATATCTGATTAATTTTTGTAATGTTACAGATTACCAGAAATGCGTCGAGATGAGATGCCATTGTCGTCAAAAAAGTGGCTCAATGGTATTGATTATCAGCTTTGTTTATTATGCCAAAAGAATTGAAATGAAGCACTGGATAAGACATCAGCATCCAGTCAGACATTGCGTACAATTTGCGGGTGGATTCTACTACATAATAACATAACGTAATTTAATATCCCAGAGTAATGTACTACAAAATTCTTGTTTTTACTTTGGTCTCCACCCTTTTTATACATCAACTGGGAGATGAAGAGTACCAGGTAACAGCGGAATCTTTGGGAAATACCAGTGTGGAAGACCTGGTTAAATGCAATGATCAGTGGCATCTTACGTGCTATAAGAAGTGTACTCATAAGCTGAATTTGGCAAGGTTGGAGAGGAAGTACACTGAGAATTAAGAAAAAGGTGAAGCTGCTGGGACAAGTGCCAGATGTGGGTGAAACTCGCCTTATATAATGTCCCTTGGCATGCTTTTCAAGAAGTACACCTGCTGCTTCTGTGGTAAGCCAGAAGCCTGAAGGCATTCATTAAGTGAAATTTCAATATGTGAGATGGGTGAAAAATGGTATGAATCAGTCACACGTAGTGAGCACGTTGCATGGAAGTGAAGTTAAGAAGTTGCATTGTTGCAAAAGACGCCCATGCATATGACGCTGCATATTACATTGAGTGCTATACCAAGAATGTATGTAATGTGTTGCATCAAAAGGTGAAAGTTACAGAAAAATACTGGTTTTACCACTGCAAACTGTGTGACTCATCTGGAGTTCTTAACTTGCCTTGCAGAGGCTCTAATGGTCTCTAAGTACAGAGAAAAATGTGCTTTGAATGGGATTCAAGAGAAACAAATGCTTAGCAGAAAGGCCCTTAAAGCACTTATTGAAGATGAACTGTGGGATATGGACATAGCTTTTAGCAATCGTATCCACAGAAATGCACCACAACACATATCCTTAAAAGCTGCAAAAGCCATGTTGCTATCAAAAGTGGAATAAAGTGCTGATGTCAATAGTAATATAAAGATTGTTAGGAGCTGCTTCGTTTTTGCAGAAAAGCATTTTGTCCTGTAGTATGTGGAAGCTTCAGGGACCTGGAGCGAGGGGGGCAGAGAGTTCCCCTGCCACACTGCAGAGAGTGACACCATTGAAATCATGATTCTATAGATTTTTATGAATCAAGTCACCCGTGGAATGAGATGTTCCCAGATGTAATGGGTGCTGAGAGCACGTATGAAACTCTGGCTCCTTGCGCTCTCTGGGAGACAGTAGAATTGTCTTCTGAAAAGAGTTGGGTGTGTCAATGGCATAAATGGACAGTTCTTTTCCATTACACACCCCGATTAGATATAAACAGTGATCGCCACAAACACATCTGCATCTTCACCCCTGACATTCCGTAGATTCTAGCTGTTCAAGCAAAATTTGTGTTGACAATCTGGCTTCCATTCATCATACCCCTGAACATGACAAGGCTAAGAGACAAATGCAGATGAGTGACAGATAATAGATTTTCAACAAGGTATAATCACAGCTAGTGTGAGGTATAGACTACATAGGTGACCACCAGGGAGCCTAATTTTTACAGGTATTTCTTATGTGGTTGACTCCCTCACCAGCCAAGACAACTTCTGGGGCTGTGCCCCTTTAAGGATAGCACACAGCTTTCTGATCTAGAATATAGTTACAGATGTACAGTATGTTATGCTCAACATCAGTGTGGCAGTTGATGGACGAAAATATGTGGAAAAACCACACACCCAATCAAAATCCTTTGAAACCTGCCTCCCTCCTGCTCCCGTTGATGTGAAAGGGAGCTTTGCCATTGATACCAAAGCTCTATCTGAAGCCCAATTAAGTCAATGGAAAAACTTCCATTGATCTCACTGAGAACAAGCTCTGGCCCTTCGTACCGTTCATTCTTCAGCTAGCCTGCCACTATCCCTGGTAACTTCTATTTTTGTCTCCTGTTCTTTTTCCCTTATCTGGGACTAATTTCCATCGATGTTAATGGGAATTAGGCTGGGCAAGAGACTAGAACTTTTTTTGCCTAAAAAACAGCTATTGCGCTTCTTACTCATAAGCCAAAATTATTTGTATTTGTAAGATTTGTCTTCCTCCTTTTCCAAAAACAGTCTGTCAAGTCATCACTCATCTCCTTCCTCACAGAGCAAAACTGCCACTGAAAATCTGCAACAGGATTCAGACTTCCTAAATTTTAGTTTAGTTTCACTAAATTCTTCTTTAGTGACTAATTTTTGGCTGACATACTTGTCCGTGGTAATGTATATGTCTTCACTATCCTGCGCATGCAATCCTCTTAGACTCAGAGACTTTAAAGCCAGAAGGGATCATCATGATCATCTAGTCTCACCTCCTGCACATTGCAGGCCTCACCCTCCCACTCCTGTAATAGACCCCTAACCTCTAGCTGAGTCCTCCAATCATGATTTAAAGACTTCAAATTACAGAGAATCCACCATTTACACTAGTTTAAACCTGCAAATGATCCATGCCCCATGCTGCGGAGGAAGGCAAAAAACCAGCATCTCTGACAGTCTGTTCTGGTGGAAAATTCCTTTCCCAGTTATGTCATTCAATTAGATCCTAAGCATGTGGGCAAGACCCACCAACCAGGCATCTGGGAAAGAATTCTCTGTAGTAACTCGGAGCCCTCCGCATCAAGTGTCCCATCACCAGCTGTTTGAGATACTTACTGCTAGCAGTTACAGATCGGCCACATGCCATTGTAGTCAGTCTCATCATCTCATCAAACGTTCCATAAACTTATCAAGTGCAGTCTTGAAGCCAGTTAGGTTTTTTGCCCCCACTACTTCCATTGGAAGGCTGTTCCAGAACTTCATTCTTCTGATGATTAGAAAACTTAGTCTAATTTCAAGCCTCATCTTATTAATAGCTAGTTTATATCTATTTGTTCTTGTGTCAACATTGGTGCTTAACTTAAATAACTCCTTCTGCGCTCTGGTATTTATCCCTCTGATGTATTTATAGAGAGCAATCATATCTCCCCTCAAGCTCTTTGAGTCTCCTCTCATAAGGCAGGTTTTTCCATTCCTCTGATCATCCTAGTAGCCCTTCTCTGCACTTATTCCAGTTTGAATTCATCTTTCTTAAACATAGGAGACCAGAATTGCACACAGTATTCCAGACGAGGTCTCACCAGTGTCTTATATAATGGTACTGACACTTCCCTGTCTCTGCTGGAAATATCTCACCTGATGCATCCTAGGACTGCCTTAGCCTTTTTCATGGATGCATCACATTGATTGCTCATAGTCATCCTGTGATCAACCAATACATCCAGGTTTTGCTCCTACTCTGTCGCTTCCAACTGATAAGTGCCTTAGTTTATAGGAAAAATTATTGTTGTTAGTCTCTAAGTGCTCTTTGCACTATTAAATTTCATCCTATTTCTATTACTCCAGTTTTCAAGGTCCTTCGGATCTTCTTGTGTGATATTCCAGTTCTCTTCCTAATAGCAATACCTTCCAACTTTGTGTCATCCATAAATTTTATTAGTGCACTCCCACTTTTTGTGCCAAGGTCAGTACTAAAAACGTTAAATATGATAGGTCCCAAGGTTGATCCCTGAGGCACTCCACTAGTAACGTCCCTCCAGCCTGACAGTTCATCTTTCAGCATGAAAGAAATCAAGTTGGTCTGGCATGATCTACCTTCTGTAAAACCATTCTGTGTTTTATGCCATTTACTGAGTACCTCTATGTCCTTAATTACTTTCTCTTTCAAAATTTGTTTCAAGAATTTGCATACAATTGTGGTCAAACTAACAGGTCTGTAGCTTCATGAAAGTTTTTCCCTTTCTTAAAAATAGGTTCTATATTAGCAATTCTATAGCTATAAGGTACAGCCCCTGAGTTTACAGATTCATTAAAAATCCTTGCTATTAATCTGGCAATTTCATGTGCTAGTTCCTTCAATGTTCTTGGATGGAAATTATCTGGGCCCCTCATTTTAATCCCATTAAGATGTTTGAGTTTGACTTCCATCTCGGATGTGGTCATTTCTATTTCCATATACTCATTTCCATTAGCATTATCCCTAAACTCTTTATTACCCCTACTAAGCACTGAGGCAAAGTATTCATTAAGTTATTGGGCCCTGCCTAGATTATTTTTAATCTCCACCCTATCCTCAGTGTTTAATGGTCCCCCTTTTCCTTGTTTTTTGTTTTTGTTTTTAAATTTATATGGCTCTAGAATCTTTTACTGTTGGTTTTAATTTCCCTTGCAAGGTCCAACTCTGCTTGGCTTTTGGCAGTTCTCACTTTCCACCTTACTTTCTGACTTCCCAGAGGTAGCTTTCCTTGCTGATCCTTCCCATCGTCTATTCCTTGTTGGCTTTCTGCTTTAATCACCTGTCTGAGATGTTTGTTCATCCAGCTTGGTCTGCAACCCTTGCCTAGAAGTCTCTTCCTCTTGCTTGGGATGCAGGCTTCAGATAGTTTCTGTAACTTTGACTTGAAGTAATCCCAAAACTCCTGCACATTCAGACCCTTGAGTTTTTCAGTCCAGTCCACTTTCCCTAACTAATTCCCTTCATTTTTTTGAAGTTTGCCCTTTTGAAATCAAAGACCCTAGTCACAGACATATTTTTGTTTATCTTCCCATTTAGTTTAAACTGAATTAACTCATGATCACTCGAACCAACATTGTCTCCTATAGCTGGTACTTTTATGAGGTCCTCACTACTCACCAATACCAAATCTAAAACGGCATCTCCTCTTGTTGGTGTGGTGACTATTTGGTGAAGAAATCTGTCAGCTATCACATCCAAGAAAATCTGGACCCTACTATTATTAGCTGCACTTGTCCTCCAATCTAGATTTGGGAAGTCAAAGTCTCCCATAATCACACAATTCCCAGTAGTATTTACTTCATTAAAAACATTAAAGGTCTCTATCCATATCCAGATTGGATTCTGGGGCTCTATAGCATACCCCAAGCACGATCCCAGGGGAACCTCTGGTAGCTTTCTTCCCTAAAGTGATTTTGACCCAAACAGGCTCTGTCTTATCCATTCTATCACTTCTACATTCTTTAAGTCTACCTTATCAATAATATACAATGGTACTCCACTACCTTTACCTTTATTTTTGTCTTATCCCTTCGCTCTCTTGAGTGACACAAGTCAGGAATGGAATTTCAATGCCCCTGATTTCCTCATTGTGGAAAATCAGCAGAGCCTTATTATTCAATATGATTCGTTACATTTTTTAAACAATAACCAAATGACTACTAACAGACTAGGCATCATGAATCATTAGAGTAATTCATTCTGAATAATTGAGCATTCAAAAGTGGGATAAAAATGCCACGGTTATGCAGGCATTTTATATATTTTTTCAAGATTGTCTTAATAACATAAAAGCATATAGTGTGTGCTGCTTAAAACTAAGCTTCAAATACACTCCTCTTCAGGACATTTCCCCAATTAGCTATGTTGGATCTTATGGATGTGTGTCAATTATATCCCCAGCCTTTGTTATATATGAGATAAGGTGATTTATACCCTGCTTGATTACCATTATAAATATGATACTTGTTGTTTGAACTCATTTGGTCTTTTTGAAGCGCTGCTCTTTTGCTGAAGTGCTTGAATGGCTTCAGTGTAACTTGGTTTGTCTGGCAGCTGTTTAACAGAAACTCAAGTACATTTTTCATTAATAAAAGGAGAAGAAAGTTATGAAATATTGAGAGAATGAAAATGCAATGAATCAAATGTCTTCACATTTCAAACAGACACAGCAATTTACAAGTAAACTTTTTTAAAAAGGTATGGGGTCGGGGGGAAGGGCTAAGATGCAGTTTATAGTCTAATACTGCCACCTAGTGAGCACTGAGATTAACTATTACATTTGTATTAAACTGTAATCTGAAATTTCTTAGGATAAATTCTTCCCTTTTATAATTCAAGATCACACCTTTGTTACCTTTTCAAAAGTTTTTACCCTGGGGAGTAAGCTAAAATAGTTTTAATGACAGACTCAGTGCAACATACCACAACAAAAGGGTTCTTGTTTGGCTATTTAGATATGTACAGCAAGGTGATAACTATCAGAGCATTGCGTTTTTTAGGCATATGAAGCCCAGTGAGGTCGATGGGAATTAAAGTTTTTAAAAAGTTACCCCATCTACTGTTACACTTATGAAATAAACAGCAGGATCTTATTCAGGGGACAAGGCAGTATACCGCGTTTATTATGAAGACAGAAAATATTTCAAAAGAGCAATTGCTTAAACAAACCTGCAGACGCGCGCACACACACAGTTCTGCAGGGGGGATATAATTACCAGCCTCTGTGTTGTGTGAGCTGAATCACTGGCCAAGTGACTCAGACATGAGGATGGAACCAGGCTCTGTCAATCGCAAGACGATGCTCCTTGGGATTTGCAGAACGAGCCCAAAGTCCAGGTTTCTTCACCCCATTTGTATACTTATACATCCCCATTCGGGTCTATGGATTTTGTCATGTCAGATAGTCTCCTTGTTTGATGTAATCATCAATTATGTTTGATATCACAAGTGTGACAGCTTTCCCATTCTTCTTTCATTCCTGTTTCACACTTTGTCATGTTCCTGTCCTTGGGTGTTAACTCCCCTGTTTTCCGAGGTTATCTTGATATTCGGCATCTGGGTTGTAAAAGTTCTTTTAAAAAAAGCATCTTCTCTCCTTCCTGCCCTTGGAGGCTAAGATCCATTACCTCAGCAATTACTTCCTTGCCATCTTATCTCAGCAAACTCAAACTGCATTCACTCCTCATTCATACTTACTAAAAATCATTACAGTCTTATCCCCTTACATTGGTACATTATCTTGTACTTACTTACTAACATAATAAAATCCTTATACCTACACTAATTTTATTAATACCAATTTTACTAAAGGAAATAAAATAAATCTTATTTGCCTCCTTATTACCCCATGATTTACACATCAACCATATTCCTGATATACACTGGGCACTTTACTTCACTTGTAAATGATCACAATTATATTTCAAAATGTTCCCAAACATTCATACGTAGATCTTCACAAACAGGGCCCCAATGTGTCATAAATGTTAAATCACAAAATGTTTAGGTAGGATGTTCCTACTCATATGTTCAAGTAGTCAATTATCATAGTGGAGCCTGGGGTGGCATGAACAAAGAATCAATGTGTCCGGAACATCCCTATCTATAATGCCCTGTTTTGTTCTTTCTCAGTGTGAGGATTAACCCTTAAGCTTCAAATACGTATCCATGGTCCGGGCCTGCCCTGGTTCAGGCCTACATCACAGTGCTGGAGCCTAAACTACCTATGAAATCTGTTTTCTGCTACTGTATATGAATTTGTTCTTCTTCAAGAACAATCTCTTCAATGTTAGAAATCAAGAAGGGGTCTGGTGTATTTTAAAGAGAACAGCACTCATTGCCTGACACGGGGTTCATTAAAGTCAATGGTTTAGCAAGGTTTTTTCTGAATTTATATATCTAATATATGAACATATGTATACTTATGGGTTATGTTATTTTTATTACCTCCACACTGACCACTCATTTCCAAAATAACATTAACCTAGAGATCAGAATGGGACATAGTCATTCTTATAAAAGTGACAGATTTGCAGTCTGATTCCTTATGGTCTATCATGGAGAATTGTGAGATGCTCCTCTCTGCAGGTTAGAAAGGAATTTATAATCTCCACCTTGTCCCAATAATATTCCATTGCACAGCTAGACAGGTGCATTGTGGGGTATTGATCACTGCCAGAGGACACACATAGGATGCCTAATCTTTCCCTCTCTCTTTCAGTAACACCTTCTGAGTTACTGGGCTGTCAAAAGAAAGCAGCTCTTTGGTGATGGGTTGCTTTAGAATATCTGTGCAAATGAACTGCCCTAGGGACTCTGGAGACATAAGGGTTCTGGACTCTTAATTGTCCAAGATGCAATTGGGAGGGGAAAAAATCACCTTTTTTGTATTTCTCTTTAAACAGATATTTATTCACAGTTGGTTTGATTTTATAGCATATGTAAACCATCTGAAACATGGAGCCATCTATGTAATATATATATAAAAAAAAAGATTGAAAACTGAAACTGACCATCAGTAACGTGATCTGTGGCATAGCTGGCCCCTGTAGACTGTGAAATTTCAGCTAAGATGGACCTACTTATAAAATTAAACTACCAAATTAATAAGTGCATATTGCAGAGTATGTGAAATGGTGACTGGAGTCCATTTTGAAAAGGGGTGATTGTTTCTCATTGCAACACACCCATGCTGTCTTTCTATTCTCAAAGTATGTTGGTATTTCATTAAGATAACTGTTTATTAATTGCCTCTCTGTCTGGACCATTTTCCCTAATGAATTTATCCTCTGGGAGTAACTCATCTATGCAGTAAACAGAAATGTGTTAAATGCAGGGGGTGCTAGACCTCCATGGCTCCAGACCTCTCAAAATACCTTAGGATCAAAGCTAATGGCTGGATGCCACCCCAGGTATTGCTCAATTTAATCACAACAACCCCAATATCCCTTTGTTTGAAGGGTGGAACACTGAAGCTAAACAACACATCTAGGTGGATAGCACCTTTTAACTAATTAAAGCACATGGGTCTCTCCCTCTTGTATCGTTTTTGGGAATTCCTGTGTTTACTCATGTAAATTACCAAAATGCTTTGAAAAACATTGGATTTAAGAATATAAAAGAGAAGCAATGGAAATAAGCAAGCAGGCAAGCTTCAAGAGAAGAAGAACACTCTTGACAAGAAACTGAGAAGAACTACCATCTTGCCCAGCTGTCTTCTGAGACCACGGATCCAGGCTCTCGGGGGAAGCTGCTAAGAAACCATCACCGCCTCTTGCCTGCATTGGTGAGGATAATTACTTTTGCAGCTAAAATATACTGGACTTTTGGTTTGGGGGCTCATTTTATATGTTTATAAGTATAGTAATTAAAACCTTTCTGTCATTATCGAACGAGAGTCGTGTCAATTCCTGAGCACACTAATAGCAGATCCCAGTCTGTGAGTTAACAGCCCCCTTCTGTGACATATTTGTCTTTCAACCCAAAAGGGATGCCTGATGGAGTAAGTAAATATTCTATGACTGTTTACTGACAGGGAAGTAAATTACTTTGTTCTTACCATTTTTGTTCATAGTAATGCTTATTCTCTGCTATCCTGCCTTTCCCCTTCTTTTTCTTTTCTCCACCTGCGTCCCTTGCTGCATAACCTGCATAGAGGAAGTCTACTGTGGGGATTGTGTTCATGCAAGTGTGCAGGGCCATGAATTGTATCCTCCTATGAAGGACTGTGACTCTGGGAAATGCGCATGAAATAGCGGACGGCTTTGGGGCAACAGATAGCATGCCCAGATATCCCAATTTTGGCCTTGGATCATCTTGCGATGGAGTATATCAATAGAAAGACGTACTTCTCTATGGTATTGCAAGTTCTTATGGACCGCTTGGGTCTTTCACTGTTATCAATGCAGGGTGGTCACGGAAGGTGCATGATGCACACATCTTCAAGAACACTGGCTTGTACAGAAAGCTGTAAGCAGGAACTTTCTTTCCAGACCTTAAGATTCCAGTGGGGGATGTTGAAATGCCCATAGGGATCCTGGGAGACCCAGCCTACCCCTTACTGCCCTGGCTCATGAAGCTTTACACGGGGAACCTGGATAGCAGCAAGGAGTGCTTCAACAACAGGCTGAGCAGGTGTAGAATGACCATTGAATATGTGTTTGTCAGATTAAAAGCACACTGACACTGGCTTTATGGCAGCTTAGACCTCAGTGAAGAAAATATTCCCATTGTCATAGCAGCCTGCTGTGTGCGGCATAATAAGGGTGAAAAGGTGCCCCAGGGGTGGAGTGTGGAGGCAGATCGCCTTGTGGCTGATTTTGAGCAGCCAGCTAGCAGGGATATTAAAGGGGCACAAGAGGGGCTTTTCGAATCAGGGATGGATTGGTGACAATGAGCACCAATAATATGTTTCTATAAAGCATTCTGCCATGCTTTGTTAACTTGCTGCCTTGAATGAAAATTTTGATGATTGCTTCCTGACCGTGATTTGTAGTCTGCAAATGTGCCAGTAGCCACTGTGTATTAATTCCAGCAGCAACCACAGTGTTTAGGAGACACATAAAGTTTGATTTTTCTTTCAGAGAGTATTTTTTTTATTAAAGAGCAATAACAAACACACAGAAAATGCTCCATTGAAAGGGAAATAACACTGAGAGGAGCACTCTCTTCATGGAGGCTCTCATAGCTGTGTGTTAACTCCACAGTCGGGGAATCTGTCCAAAGGGATGGAGAGAATGGGGTAGGGCAACAGGCCAGGAAGAGGCAAGGAATGTGTGGGTGAAGTTTGGGGCGGACGTGGCAAGCAGTTCTGTATGGGCTGTGGCGGTAGGAGGGGCGAGCACGCAGTTGTTCTGTCTACAGCGCAGTTAGGGACTTCAACATCTCGGTTTGCTCCTCTACACCTGCTCCTGGCTCTCTAAAATTCGCTCCTGGCCCAGTTTCCTTTCCTGGCTGCCTATTTTTAGTTTTTCATTATTGTCTCTCTCCACCCCCTGTGTTCCTGATCTGTGGCATCAGAGGATTGAAGCACCTCCCAAGACATGTCCTCCTTGATTCTCCAGGGTTGTTTGTTTATATGGCAGAGGTGCTCCACCATGTGTAGGGGTGTGTAGGGCACCGCTGCAGAAGCATAAGAAGCAATAAACAGAAGCATGATTGTTAGTGCACTCACAGCATTGAATCATAGTAAAATATACCTCTTTCTCTCTGTCCCTTGGCAAGCACACAGCTCAGTGAACGCCTTAAACATGGTGAGTTCAGCCCAGGGGGCGGGAGCTAAAGATGGTGCAGAGGGCCTAGATGGTTTTTTAAGGGGATCATTGCAAGTGACCAGGGACAATATTGCAAATTCTGCCGCCATTTTCCACAGGCCGGGGTCATTGAAGCTGATATCTCACTCCTGAGGGTAAGCAAGGATTCAAGGGTGCATCTCCTGCATGCATGCGGCTTCAGACTGGGTCCCTATGCTCAGGTCTGCTGACAGGAGGGGCAATTGACCAGGGACTTGACAATTTAAAAGAGTCCGGGCAGATGGGAGGATAGAAACCTCTCCTCCACACTGCCTCCCCATTCCCCGATCCCCCCGCTGCTCACGCTCTTCACCCGTCCCCTGAGCTGAGCTTATTTATTATGCACCATGCAGGCTCCCGAGCAGGCTGAGGAGGTGATATCTGCTACTCAGCTTCCTAGGTTCATCAGTAATCCCCCTGGGGAGTCCAAGGCACCTGGGAAGCTGAGTAGCAGATACCACCACTCAGCCGTCAGGGAACATGCATGGTGCATAAATAAGTAAAAACGTCTAATGGAAGCTCACTCGGCCCTCAGCCATCCCTTTCTAGGGGGCCATTGATTGTTCTGCCCTGGGGCCCAGAAATGCTGTTGGTGGGCCTGCCTATGCCGCTCATCTGTGCACCGCTTTGGTCCATGCACAAGTTATGGCCGATTGGTGTGGCAGTTTCCTACAGCGGGGGAAGAAACAAAGCAGCTCTGCAGAGGAACCTTCAGCAGAGGATTGGCAAGTACCATCGTGGAAGTTTCCTAGAGATCTCTCAGGTGGATTCCTGTGAAATCTTGGTGTGCATCAACATACTTTTCTGCAGGGCCCCCACTGTGTAGCTGCATAGGGCAATGTGATATGAAGCAGATGCAAACACAGCTAGCCTTGTACATTTCTATCCCTTAACTCACTTCCAGCATATAACAAAGCAAAGGACAGCTCTTCATGTCATCGAACAGTATCAAATCAAAATCAGCACTTACCAGAGCTCCCCTCTCCTGCATCGTGCGTGCCAGAGCCAGAGTGTTGGGACTGGCTTGAACCCTCGGCGTCAAGAAGCGGTCCTGGCTCACCATGGTACCGGACGACCCTGTTGCCTGTCCCCTATTATCCTCAAACTCAATCTCCTTATCAACCACCTCATCCTCGAGGTTGAGTCCAGGGTCCACTGTTTCCAGCCCCACTGAAGTATCCACAGGGCTCTTGGCGGTGGAGGTGGGGTCGCTGCCAAGGATGGTGTCCAGCACCTTATAGACGTGGCAGATCTTCGGCACAGCACCAGATTGATGGTTTGACTCCCTGGCCTTCTAGTATGCCTGCCCCAGCTCCTTGATCTTTAGATGGCACTGGTGCATGTCCCATTTATAGCCCTTATCCAACATGCCACAAGAAATCATCCTGTAGCTATCGAAGCTCCTATTGTTGGAGCAGAGCTAGGACTGCACAGTCTCCTCTCCCTGTAGAGCCAGCAACTCCAGTGTACTCCATGCAGGAGATCATTTAGCGTGTGGAGCCGCCTTGGTCAGCTGGGAAGATGCGATTCGAACTCTCCATGTCGAACAAACAGCAAATGGAATTTCAAAAATTCCCATTCCTTTAAAGGGGGAGGGGTGGATTCCTGAGTGCCTGAGTACAGAGCAGCAGAGTTCGAACTTCTGACCACAGCGGGATGGGCATTGTGGGACATTTCTGGAGGCCATTTACAACGACCTAACCAAATGCAGTGTTAGTGTAGACATTGCGTCGAGGTAGTTTTATTTTGTTGGTATAGCAAGAGAGTTAAATCAGCAGGAGGAGCGTTGTAGTGTGTACACTTCCATTGTTTTGTCGACAAGGCCTGAGTTTGTATTGGTGGCAATTTACTTACCAAGTCTATGCTACAGAATTTGTCTGACTTTTGGTATTTGCACAGACCATGCGAGACCTTGCGAGGAACTAGGGCTGGGTTTTGTAAAGGAACCCTCTAAATGCTAAAGGATAGAAATTAAAATAGGATTCACTCCCTGTCTCCCTCCTTTAGTAATCATGTACCAGTCTTTACCATTAGAAAGTTTTACACACACACACACACACATTTCAATTTTTTTTTTATTGAATAACACTTCAGAAGATAAACCGTTAATAGTACATCAATTAAAACACACCCTGGCTAGACTAACATATCTAATTGGAGATTTGCTATTTTTCTTTTAAAATGAAAAATATAACATAGTCTAAACTCTAAAATATATATATTTAAATCTCACAAAATAAATACAGGGATTGGGACGTTGTTAGACAAGTGGAGGTCTTTTGCATTTAGGTAGGCTCACCTTGGGTGTTATACTGACAACTAGATAAAACATTTAGTTGTCCCACAGAACCACTTTTCACAATCTACAATACTGAGCGCATACACAATTTCAAATGAAAAAACTGCAGTTGCTGTAATTGTTAGGCTCACGTGGTGTCTTTGGTTCAATGGTGAGATACAACTCAGAAAGACATTTGGCCTCCAGTCTAAGATTTCTCCTTTTATGGTGGTTTCCCGCTCTCAATAGCACTGACTTCTGTAAAATTACTGGAAACTGTATTGAGATCCAGCCCACAGATTCATTCTGAATTACCCTGGCTGCTCTATCTTCTCCATGTGAAGCCAGGATGGATCTGACTGGTGCTCAACATGGCTACCACTTTTGTATCCCTGATACAACTCGCTACTCATTCGTCAGGAGTTTCCAGCTTCTACCTAAGGAGGCTGTGTGTGTAGAAGAATGTCTGTCCTTAATGAAAACTTCCACCCCACCTGCCAAACAGTTTCTGAGCATGATTAACAGCTTCCTGCACTCCCTCTAGTGTGCTGAAATAGCAACTACTTGTTTGTAGTCACTCAAACCGTTATTGTCTAGGAATGTTTCCATATTTGCTCAGAGCAAGTAGATACAGCTTCTTTGATTACATTCAATAAGGCTTTTGGCTGAACTCCAGAAAAAGGAAAGGGTGAGGTTGGGGGGGGGGGGGGAAGCAAACAAAAAGTTACATCTGCACTCTTTCTCACCCCCACAAATAACCACTGACCTCTGCAGGTAGTACAGTGGAAAGAGAGGCTTTCCCATGGCACAATATGTGTTGTCTGGACTTTATTCTGAGACTGCTGTGGTTTGATGGCATATTGTACAAACCTCTTTTTTCCATTTCAGAAAGGATCCCCCTATCTGGTTTTACTCGAGTTTGACAAATTGTGGTCACTAAGTTTGGCATGTCCATCTCAGCCAGAAGTACTAGAGAAGTACTACCCTCCCTGAATGCACTCAGAAAGCACTTACAAACTGGTTTGAGCCTCTTTTGAATGAGACCATGGTAGATTATTCTAAAAGGAAATGTAATTAAGAAACCCCATCAGACTGAGCATTTAGATGTGAATCCCTAGAAAAATCAACCAACAACAACAGCATAGTCAGTCACTGACCTCCAAGGTCACAGAATTGCACAATTTAGAGCAAAAAGCTTTGGTGACTAATGGAACACTTTAAATAACATCCTTTCCCTGCCTGGGAAAGATGTCCCTTACAGTTTCAACAGAGAGCTAGCTTTAAACTTTTATGATAAGTAACTACCTCTTTTTGAGAATAAAAATTGAACCATTCAAACGGGATGCTTATGTTTTACCTCTATTTATTGTGTGTGTGTGTGTGTGTGTGTGTGTGTGTGTGTGTGTGTGTGTGTGTGTGTGTGTGTGTGTGTGTGTGTGTGTGTGTGTGTGTGTGTGTGTACACATAGTTATATATAAAATAATAATGGAAGAGCTGCTGGGCATCCTTTTCATGAAAACAGTCTATTTAATGCCATAAATCATACTGCTTCAAGATTAAATTTCAGCTGTTTAAATCCACGTTCAATGTTAAGGTTCCTCGTGGTGATTTTACCAAGACCTTTTGTGCATCCTGTGCATGTGTTGTGATAGCAGGGTCTTTCATAATGTGATCATGTAACAGAGGCTAATGTGACATACGTATTTATTTTGTAAGCATGAGCTTAGTTCCTTTCCTCTCCAGTATGTCTGTATTTAAGATGGAAAAAGAGAAGGATTAGAATTTTTTAAATGTTTGTTCAATGGCAAAATGTCTAAATTAATTTATTTTTTTTATTTTTTCTAATGAAAAATTCACTAAACTCAGGTTTTTGTGTTTTCCTCATAATATCCACAAAGGAAAAATGGGGAATTTCATGTCCCTTTGGTGTTGTAAAAAATGGTGAGGATCCCTGTTCAAGGGTGAGATTCTGTCCTGCACCTTTATGAAATGCATGCCCTTCCTGACCTTGTCCTTATGCAGCTGTGATGTGTTTTGGCTTTCAGTCAATGTTTTTCATGCTAGAGGCGCAATAATTCTCTCAGGTTTGGAGTACCTAGAGAGAGTCCCTTAAGTGGTAGTCAGACTCTGCAAATACAGAGCCCATATACATGCCCATACAAATGTCTAGATAGACAGCAGAGACACAAGGTGCGTGAGGTAATACCTTTTATTGGACTAACTTATTTTATTTTGTTTTTCTTTTACTGGACATCATTTAGGTCTGCACTAGCCCATACCATTTAACTGCTGAGGATTAATCTCTTTCCCAGATGCTAACTGGCATTGCACTTTAAGCAAGGGAATATTACAGGGTTACTATAATTATATATATTATTTTAGCAAAACAATGAAAGTTCTGTGGCACCTTAAAGACTAACACATTTATTTGGGCATAAGCTTTTGTGGGCAGAAACCCACTTCGTCATATAATATTGTTATATTAGTTATTATACTAGTCATGCAGAGTTTTATCATCCCGTCCTTTTATGCTTATTCTAATAATTCGGTGTTTTCTGTAGAAACAGATGTATGTTTTGTATTCAGGTGCAAAATAGATACTCACTTAAGGGAGGAGGCTGATTATATACCACACGTTCTGAGACAAAGCAAATCTCAAGTGTTTTTATGAACACAGCCTTCTAAAGGTGACTTACTGCCTCATGTCTGAACCGTTGCGATCTGGTGATATATTATGGGATGGATGTGTGCTTTTGAAACATTTTCCCCTGTGTTGCAGCATGATTCTTGAAATATTTGGGGTGGGGGTGACTGGGTGGAGAAGATTAGTCAGTCCTGTTAGAGGAAGTGACTTCAAGGTGAAATCAATCATCTAATCACATTTCACAATGACCTCCTGTAGGCTAGAATGATAAAGCAAAAGAAAAATGCATCTCTCCTTCCTCTTAAACTTGCTTTCTTTTGATAAAGCAATTTTTACACAAGAAGCACGATGGAAAGAATATGTCTTCAGCTGACAGAGCCTTGGCACAACAGACAAACTTCAAAGTGCACTAATATTCTCCAGAGATCAGTCAATGTGATTGATATATAGTCTGTGGGATTTTTATTTTTTGCAAAGTTACATAGACTTCTAAAAACCAAAGCAAGTTTTATATTTAATGTCTAATTTGTTCCACATGGTGGAACATGAATCAATATATTCCTGTTAATAGCCAAATTATGATCCCCTTACTCATGCTGCTCACTAACTTTGGCCTGGATCCACATGGGGACTTGTGTTGTAATGCTCAGCATTGCAACACCTCAGTTTTGGGTGCCTAGAAAGTCAAAGGAACAATTG
Organism: Emydura macquarii macquarii; assembly: GCF_026122565.2. NCBI lineage: Eukaryota > Metazoa > Chordata > Testudines > Chelidae > Emydura > Emydura macquarii. The sequence continues at coordinate 22,854,940 of NW_027132559.1, forward strand.
CTGGAGGAGGAGATAGTGGGGCCGCCCACTTTACAACCTTTAGTCCAGTGATTGGAGCCTTCCCCTGATGCAGGATTTGAAGAGGGATTTCTTTCTCCACCTCAGCCAAGAAAGGGTATTGAACGTGGATCTTCTACATCCCAGGTGAGTGCTCTAGCTACTGGTCTGAAAGTTATAGACTGGGCACCGCTTCCTCCTCCTCTTGACAGATTTTGAATTGGAGGTGACCTCTGAGCAAGCCTACTGGATCGGGCACCACAGGTAAGGTCGATGCTTGTCCACCTATCTTCTCTCAGTTCATGGATTGCAGTGGGGGTAGGTAGGAGATAGGCCTAGAGTTGAGGTAGCTGTGTGCATGCCCAGAGGCAGAAACTTAGGTGCTAGGGACTTTTTACAGAGGAAAATTTAGGCTGTGAGTGAATTTAGCTGCCTCCAGGGTAACATGTCAGCTGAATGGAGGTTTTGTGGATCACAGTTGTGCCTAGAACTGGGACATAGGTGTCTGAACCTAAAGGATTTAGGTTCCTAAGTACCTTTGTGGCTCTGGGCCTAACTTCTCAAATAGTTTCACTGAAATCAGTGGGAACTTTTGTGGAGTAAGGTGCCTATGCAATGTGAATAACATTATCAGAATCTGACCCTACGTGAAAACTGCGTCCAACAGTTGTGTGTAAAACTAAATAAATTGCTTGTTGGATTTTTCCTTCAGTGGTCTTTCCCATTAGTATTTCTCTATCAGTCAATTTGGGGAATATGAAACTGTTTCTTTCATTCTGGAAATGTTAATGATACATTTTTACTATGGCAGGAGGGGTGCCCATTGTATCAAAGCTACCCAGTCTATATGTCCAGTGCCTAAGTTTCTTTAATGGAAATTGTGTCTCTGGAGCCACTGCCTCTGAATACAGTTTCACTTACTATGTCTACACTGCAAGCCAAGGTGTGATTGCAGCTTGGGTAGACATATCCATTCTAGCTTCACCCACACATTGCACATGCATTGCTAGAAATAGTAGTGTAGATATGATGCAGCCTCCTGTACAAGCCTGGTGGGGATCCTAAGATACATACTAGCCTGCACTGAAGCCTTGCCTCACTTCTACACTGTTATTTTTACCAATGCTTGCATGGGTATGTCTACCTAATGGAGGAGGGGAGAATATAATAGAAGTCTTTAAAGTCTTGAATGGTGTGGAGAAAGTGAATAGGGAAGTGTTATTTACCCCTTCACGTAACAAAGGGACCAGGGGTCACTAAGTGAAATTAATAGGCAACAGGTATAAAACAAACAAACAAAAAAAAGAGGAAGTATTTCACACAACTCCCAGTCAACCTGTGGAACTCATTGCCAGGGGATGTTGTGAAGGTCAAAACTATAACTGGGTTCAACAAAGAATTAGATAAGTTTATGGAGGATAGGTCCACCAATGTCTATTTGCCAAGATGTCAGGGATCCAACCCCATCCTCTGGGTGACCCTAGCCTCTGACTGCTAGAAGTTGAGCCTGGATAACGGGATGGATCACCTGATAATGGCCCTGTTCTGTTAATTCCCTTTGAAGCACCTGGCATTGGCCACTGTCAGAAGACAGGATACTGTGCTAGTTGGACCATTGGTCTGACCCAGTATGGCCGTTCTTCTATCTTTATGTTCTTATGTACCTGAGATGTAGTCACACCTCAGATTAAAGTGTAGCCATAATCTAGGTAGGTGATACATCTTCCCATGGGTGGCTGATATAGGCATAGAGCTATGAATGAATACAGTTCTACCGCTGTCTACACTTATTCATAACAGAAGGAGCAGGGATCATCCAATGAAATTAATAGGAAGCAGATTTAAAACAAAAAAAAAAAAAAAAAAGGAAGTTCTTCTTCACACAGCTCAGTCAACCTGTGGAACTCATTTCTAGGGGATGTTGTGAAGGCCAAAAGTATAACTGGGTTCAACAAAGAATTAGTCTGCTCATTTGTCTTTATTTTTATTTTACCCCCCCCCCAAGCCCCCCTCCCCCAAAAAAAGGTGCGAGATACTTTTTTGGCTTCAAAGATGAGTTCCTTTTGGATATTTCCAAGATAGTTAAACTCCAAACTCTTATTTCATCTATCAAACAGCACTAGCTGGGCTGCTCTGGGCTGTTACTGCTGGACATTTTCATTTGGCGCAGAAAGATCCTTGTTCATAAATGGCTTTGTCATTTGCACCAACTCTTTATCTTTTTTTCAGAAAGCCCCTCAAAATCCTAAAACTGAAAGATGCCTTAGTGTATTTCCTTCCTTCCTGTATTAGCTCTTTGAAATTATTTGCAGCACAGTTATAAATTGTTAAATGGGAAATGGGTAAAGTTTCCCTCCCTCCTCCTCTTCTGCATGTAGCTGTTGAGTTACACTGGCAGCCACCCATGACTTGAGAGACTAAATCTGAAGGTTGTGATGGTGTATGAGGTTTTGTGGTGGCATGTCTGGACTACTACCCAGTTCCGGCCTGCTGACCTTCCGGAGCACCCACTTGCTCTCTCCCCCTCACACGGCAATTCCAGTCAGTTCTGAGGACACACCTTTTTCGTATTTCTTTACATACTTTTACTGTAAAAGCCTGTCTGAGCTGTGCCAGCAGAGCTAATGCTTGAAACAAGTCAAGCGGCACCTTTCATCCACAAGCAAATATATGCAGCAGTAACTGAATGAACACAATGAAGGATGTCTTAATTTCCCTGCACCTGGTTTGCTGTTCCTTTTCAGAGACCAATGGTAGAGATCAACCACCTGATGCAGATTTATAAGAACCAAACAATGAAATGCTGTAACAAAGTGGTTTTCCCACTGTTGTCTGTGGTCCACAAAACGCTTGCTGGTGGCCTGCAGAGGGCTGGTTGGTCACACTGTACTGGCTCTCTTCCTTGCTTCCAACTATCAAATGGCATTAGAAGTCAAGGTTAAATATTATAAATGAAATATTTTTCTAATGTTCCATGAGATCAGTGCTCTAACTGTGATAAAGAGCATATGTGGTCACGAAAGGATGGGGAGGTGTTCCATGTGATAGGGAATGATCAATGGGGCAATTGCTCTGTTAAGTTGTAGGCATTGCCTGGACTAGAAATTAGACCCCATTTTGCTATTTTTGGCCAGAAAGTGGAGTTTGCTCCCAGTACAGCTACATCAAGTGCAGACCAGGTTGAGATTTGCACAGGTTGAGATGATCCATTTCAAGCAGATGAAAATCATAGAAAATTAGGGTTGGGAGGGACCTCAGGAGGTCATCTAGCCCAACCCCAACTAAATCATCCCAGCCAGGGCTTTGTCAAGCCAGGCCTTAAAAATCTCTAAGGATGGAGATTCCACCACTTCCGTAGGTAACCCAGTCTAGTGCTTCATCACCCTCTTAGTGAATCATTGCTCTTCTTGTCCATTTCTGGAGTTTTACATTGTCAGCTCTTTGGGGCAGGGGGAATGGCTTTTTTGTTCCAGGTTTGCACAGGGTCTAAGCCCATTACTAGGATTCATAAGCACTATGCTACTACAAATAACAAATCCAAAATAAGAACAAGACTAGACAATACCTTTCTTTTTGTATCAGTAACATAGCAAAGCTTCTACTGAAGCTGTTGCTTGGTAGGACACAGCGTACATACTGGGCCCAATTCTTTGCCCTAATACAGCCATTTACGTCTTTGATAGAGCTCTGTAGGAGTGAATACTGGGACCAGCTAGGTCCAGTGAAGGAAGATAAGGATAAAATGGCAGCTTTAACTGACAATTCATTTTAATGGTTTGGTTATTTTAAAACTTTTTTTTCTTTTACGATAGATATTTTCCCCCCAGACACCTGATAGCAAAGTCTGTCTGGCAGCAGGGGAACAAATACCATTTAGCAGTAAATGTAATAGGTGATTTGTTTAGGAGTGTATGTGGAACGCAATGATTTGAACAAGGTGTTAATGAACTGACATAAAATGTATTGGATTTGTGTTCCTAAATCCAGCCATTCAAATGCAACAGTGAGAAATTCCCACAGTTAGGCTGCAGCTAAGCTGGGAAGGATTGAATCAGGCTGTATGCCTTTACCAGCTCTACTTAAATAAAACTAGAGAGAAGAGTGTTGTAGGAAATATAGAGGATATGTGGCTGTGGTGCTAATGCTCTGTTGGTGGGTTAATACAACAACAGTTATATTAAGACATTATCAAGTTGTAACTTGCGTGTCAGGGTAGTTTACCTCCTAGCAGTCTTACTATTAAAATAAAATACAAAAATGAGAGAAGTGCCAGATAAACAGCTTTGGAAATAGAAATGCTCTCTCTCCCTCTCCCCTCACCCGCCTTTTCTTTCTGCATAATAGGAGCAGTTCAGACCATTGTTGTGGAAGCTTCCTTCTGGTCCCTAGACATTCATTGTGCCTTAGCTTTGATCTGCAGAGGTGAGGTCATTTCCTCTGCCCTTTTTAGGCCCCTGTTCTGCAGTGTACTGAGGATTTCCTGAAAGGGGCTCAGCACCCTCAACTTCTGTTGGCCACTTGTCAAAGGTTTTTGCACAGTTGAGCCTTTACTTATTGGCAGTTCTACTGAGACTCCCAGCAAGGGTATCAGTTGCTGGATTTTGTGCCGTAGACCCAAATTTGGTAGATCACTGAGATCATTAACTCATTTCACATAGCCCCTTAAAAAAGCACTCACTGGACAGTAAAGACTCCATACCTGGTGTATCCAACACCATGACTCTTGCAATTCAATCACTATGATAATTTAAATGAGGCTTAATGAGTCATCACTTACAAAATACATATTCTTAAATACATAGCATCTAGTGGGAGTAGTATGGTCATGCTAAGCCCTGGATATTCAAAACAACTTGGGTCCTCTGCAATTGATCTGTATCTTTAGACAAGTTGTGAAATTAGCATTAAAAATCTTTGATATGTTATTGGCCTAAAACTTTTACCATAGGCCAAAACCTTAGACCCCTGTTTAGCAAAGCATTGAAGAATGTGCTTAAGTCCATCCCTGTTCAGCAAAGCACTTAAGCACATGCTGAGAGATAAGCATGTGTTCAAATCCCACTGGTTTTGACAAGACTTCATATGTACCTGAAATTAGGTATGTGCTTAAGTTCTTTGCTCAATAAGAACAGACTGCTGAATTGGTACCTTATTATATAACCTGGGTAATTCCATTACCATGTCTGGGATTGCACAGATTGTAGATCAACATGGGATTTGGCTCAATATATGGCCTCACAAAGACTTCAAAGAACATGAATGTTATTCTAGGGGTTCCAAACTAAACATGGTCTTCAGCATTAATGAGGAGTTCTTAATTACTTTTGAAAGAATAAGGGTTGCATCAGCCATAACAAAGGAGTCAGAGGAATTTTTCACATGAAAAATAGGATCCTACTAATAATGAAATTAATCTCTTGGGAACGAAATTAAAAGCCTCAAGAGACTCATGGACAGGGAGATTTATAGCGAAGGGATCCAAGTCCATCAGGAATCCATTAGAATGACATCCATTTCCATTTCCTGTCCATAATTTAAAATGCCATCTGCTATTCTAGTCTTAATTTAAAATACCTTAAAAGTTCTCAGGCTACAAAGAGTTAAATACAAAGATGTTTTCATTAACTGTATTTCCCCCTCTGGACTTTATGGTTCCTGTATCAAAGAGTGATACCACAATGAACCAAATATTTTGGAAGATATTTCTCCTCTGGGAGAGAGACGTTTACAGAAATTCCGGACATGAAAATGTCAAATGTTACTCATCCTCTCTGTGGCTTTTTTTTTTTTTTTTCATAGGAATGTATGCTTCCACTTGTTAGCTCAGGGAATCATTGCTCGCTGTTTGATATCCAACACTGCAGCACACAAAAGGGTGACTAATCCCATTTACGGGAATTTTACTGTTTTCATCAAGGCCAAAGGTCGCATTTCAAGCTTTATAGTAAAAACAAAACACCAACTGAGAAACTGACTTCTGTTGTTGTAGTAAATTAATATAGCTTTAATGTTACAGGAAAAGAAAGCTTTTTGGTAAGTACTTCTCAAGTCAAAGGAAACTTATTTAAAAAAAAAAATGTGAGGGAGAATTTATAGTAACTATACAGAACAGAAGGCTCCTTGTCCACTTCCAGTCAGTGCAAGCTAGCACTTGCATGTGAACTCAAACACATACGCACACATTTCTCCCTCCCTCCCTTTTAAATTTCATAGTTTATGAGGACAACAGATTAAATCTAATTTGAAATCGACAGCTAGTAGTTTAACCCCACAAATGACAACTCTTGCCAATGAGAACCACCGGGCTAAAAACGTGTATGGCACTTGGAATAATTTTTTTCTCTTTAATATTCAACAAAATATCATTTATTTTCATGGAATGAAATACCGAACTTACTTAAACAACACATTTTTTTAAGTGTCCTTACAGGTCTCTTTTCTGTTTCAGTTTTACTTGGTATTCCTTCCACTCTGTGTTTGCTTGTATTCTGCAAGGGTCCATGGGGCTTACAAGCAATTTATGGTGCAACATGTTCATTGAAATAATCTGAATTTATGACAAATAACCATTTGAACAGCAGATTTAAAAAAAGAAAATCTAATATATATTGATTCTGGGTGTGTTTTCATCTCTGCTGATTGGTTGTTTGCTTCTACCTCTGCACTCAGCTTCTTTCTATCCTTCCTCTCTCTTCTCCCTATTCTCATCTCATCCCTCTCCTCCTTTGCCTATCCCCTTACTCTGATTCACTCATGCCCTCTTCCTTCCCACATTACACCATTCTCCCTTATATAGTTATCAATTGTTATACAACGCCGTGGTCTCCATATTAGTGGTTTAAGGCAAGGAGGCAGAATCTAATAATGACACAGACATGAGCTCACTAAAAACAGATCCCCATCTAACACTGTTACCAGTTCTTTCATGGTTTTATCATGAATCTTGTAATATTGGATGTTTTTCTGAGATCCCCAGGTGTTACAATCAAGTGATTACATAAGAACTTCAGCTTTCAGCTGAAAAAAAAAAAATTAGTAAGTTCCCAGGCTTCGTGGTTGCAGAGAACAGCTTGAAGATGTTAACCCGAAGGCTGACAATCCAGAAGAAAATGAAAGGAGCATCAAATGTATTTCCAAATTCTCATGATTTTTTGGGCCTAACTCATGATTTTTGAATAACTGAGACTGGCAAGACTCTTGTCACTGGAGGAAGGCACTGGTGCCAAGGCAATTCCCCTGCTTGGACAGGTATTGCGGGACCAAATAGTTTCACTTTCTTTCCCAGGCAGGAAGTACAAACATACACATGAACTCATTTCAGAATTATTTCTTGAGATGAGGGGTCCTTCACACCAGGGAGAACCTGCACCTTTTTAGGTTTCTCTCTCAGTGTACAGTGGGCTAACACTTCACTGCATGGACACAGTAACACTGTTACTTTGTTTGTCTATAAAAAGAACAGCATATTTTTAAAATGTGGAACTCACATGATGCTTGTCATTCTCTCTAGTCATTGTGCTTGTATGTTTAATCCTTTCCCCTCGCTATTTTTCTATCTTGCCTACCTGGGAGCAACTCCTCACCCACTTGCAGGATCTAACCCTGAATTACAAGCACTTCAGGGAAAGGACTATCCTTTATAATGTGTGTATAGATCCCAGAACAATGCCTTGCTTCTGATTGGAACCTCTGGGCCCTATAGAAATACAAATAATAGAAGTTTCATTACCAGGCTGGGCCATTGAAAAGAGACTAAGGGAGAAAACTTGCAGGGGGCGGGGGAGCCAGCATTTTAAAAGCCACATATTTGTTATCTGAAGCCCACATGACCTTAATCTTGGAGTTTTTTGTTTGTTTGTGTGAATGTAGTGCTTGTGGAAGGTGCTGGAATTAAGGCTTGAAGCCCTAGAACAGATAAAGCATATGTTAGGGCAGAGTTTCTCCATGATATGCTGGCAAATTGCCTCAACCCTGAGAGAGACCACTTTTTAGCACTCAGAGATAGCTCTGTCTCCACGCTCTATTCAGTATTTGTCTTCTCTGCTCAGCTTGCCAGCTAGGTTGACCGTCCCAACCATGTTGGTGGGTTTGGTCATGTTCTCTGGGAATAGTACTGAGATCAACTGCCTAGTATTGTATTTTGATGTTAGTGATGGTGCTTTCCTGTATGATACAACTTCCTCTCCTGCTTCGCATCAAGCCCAGAATTCTAGGATAGTTAAATCACATTCTCTTACTGTACAACTGCCTGTAAACTCATAGCACTGGATTCATCAATGAGATCATATGTAGGAATTTAAACAAATAATGGAATTCCTATTTGTAAGTTATATACTTTAGAATTTAGAGTACTGAAAAATATGTATAAAAAAATAAAATAAGCCATTGCTCTGTTTATAGGTAGCACAGTTCTCTATGAACTGTTAGTTAACAGCTATTTTGTAATAAAAATCCCATAAACTACTCTTCAGTTCAGGGTTGCTAGCTAATGAAGTTATTGCTATCCATGATGGGTTCATGGTTGAGATCCTATACCTTACTCGTATAAAGGGTGACCAGATGTCCTGATTTTTATAGGGACAGTCCCGATATTTGGGGCTTTTTCTTACACAGGCGCCTATTGTCCCCCACTCTCTGTCCTGATTTTTCACATTTGCTGTCTGGTCACCCTACTTGTATAACCATTTCTTCCTTCCTCTTATTTTTAACCTTCTTTTTAATAAGAATCTAGCTTAGCCAAGTCAGGACAAATCTGTACTTGCAAAAATTTGCTGTGATCAGAGTAGCAAGCTAGAAACAATGCTTGGAGCAGCTTGATTCTGGTAGAAGTTCCTGGAGTGGCTAACAATGTTGTGTGCTGTGCCAGGGGTTTTTCTACCAATTGAACAGTAGCCCAGAGAGAGAAGCGGAATTTTCCTGTCTCCCGCCAGTCTCATCTCTCTCCCCTGTTGTGTGTATTTATCCTGTTTTGTCTTAAAATCTGATTGTTTCTTCTGAACCGCAGAACTTGAGATCTGGAACTTCCAAACTCGTTGCTTTTCCTCAACAAAGTAATTTAATGCCCTCTGACGAGAGCTTCTCATTTTTTCAAATTATTTTGAGGGAAACTTTGAAACAATTTTTTGGATTCCAATTAAAAAAATAATTTCAGTTTCATTTTTGACTTTGCTGAGCCTCCTTGTAGCATGAGGTACTAATCAGTGTGAGTAAGGGTATCCCAATATGGCACCATCTCTTTGAAAAAAGTGAATATGGACAGGCCAATTATTCAGGGAGATTTTTTTTTCAAAGAAAATGGTTCTGTCTATATTATAGTGATGGAAATACATGGCACATACATTTTAATATGCAGAATCACCAGTTAGAAACAGGCATTTTAGAATCAGCATATAGGCATGTATTGATTTTCTGTTTCTATTTTGAGTGGACTTTGTGGTTTTTCCATTCCCAGCTTCTCCCAGCAGGTGTCATTGTAAGGCAGTGCTGTTCAGAAAGTCTTTGATGGAGACATTAGTAGATTAAAATATAAATGAGTGAAAAGGGATCTTGACTTTAGGACCCATATTTGCTTGCAGTGGTGATATGCTAACTCCAAATAAATCACCATCAAAAATATAAATAATTAAAAATAATAAAAAGCATTGGAAGGGGAATATAAAATGGGAACATCAAAGTTTTCCAATAAGCTCAATTTACAGACTACTTGGGCCCCATTAAGACCTCATGAGAATCCAGCTGATCATTTTCCATTTTAATGGGTGTGAAATCACCAAAATGACAGAGCATTTTGCAAGTGTAATCTTTTAATGCATGGACCCTGTGTACATAAGCATGCATTTGAAAAGCAAGTATGTGTCAATGAAACAAGGTGCAAATTCAGAGCCAAACTCTGAAAACTGGAGGGGTCATTTTTCTTTCATATGTGTGAAATAGGGGTTAAAGAAAAAAAAAAGTGAGATCTGATTGCCCTTGATGTCATTAAAATATGTTCGTAGACAGTTGAAATGCCATTTGTCCTTTTGTTCTCATGTTTTAATTCAGTGGATTAATCATATGTAAATGCTGGATTGTTCCTTTTATATTTCACTCTCTCTCTCTCTCTCTCTCTCTCTCAAGTGGAGTAATGACAACACATCAACAAACAGGAAAGACATTTAAATGTGCCATCCACCAGAGTCCTTCATCAGCTGCCTATTTTGAGGCAAAGTCTTTGGATCATTTGAGCTAGTATGATGACAAAAATCAATCTTACTAATCACAGTGCTCTACGCAGAAGATCACTAAGCACTGCCTTTGTGGGAAACAAAAAAGAAATGAGCTGTCATCAGTACCAAGACAAATTGCATGGAGAACATAGAGAAACTCCAAAATATTGTAAATGGAGGGTATATCTTCCTTTGAATGAGGAAAATTAAGGATACTAGTTCAAAAATGAATAGGTGGAACCAGTAGGGAAATAGGAATAAAACTGAAGCAAAACTTGCCCTTAAATTGCATAGTTGTTCAATAAAAATAGGTTTGAAGCCTATTTTCTTCTGGTTGCATAGGTATAAAACATACATTCTGAGCTCACCTCTGGAAAAGCATATACTTTCTAAGAGAATCTGCTGCTTCAATACCAGTTAAATAATTTGATACTGCGTGGGGGGAAATGTTAGCTTGCAATTCTGATGACGTGCAAAATATTCATAATGTAGTAAAAACAGCTAAACTGTCTGGGGTGGTTTGCATTTGTGAGTGGACTAAAAATGTCAGTTTTGAGGAAACTTTCAATGTTCTGCAGATTTTTTTTTTAAGTACGAATGAGCGTGAGTCTTAGTGAAATTGTGCCTTTTTAATTTGAAAAAAGCTTTTGTTTTAAAAACATGAGAAAACTCCTGCTTTTGCAAATTTTCAGGGTGAAAAATGACTTTTTGCCAAAATTCCACGTAAAAGTAAATTTGAAAAAATAGAAAATTGCAGGAAAGTTGTTGAAAGAAAAGTCACTTTTATGAATTTATGAAAACTGGCACTAAGAATGTATGGCGTTATTTATTCCTGTTTTAAGGCATAGCCATTCATAACCTCTAAGAATGGAGTTTGAGCACATTTTACATTATTTGCACTGGTCTGGATATGAGGAGTCCATGTTATTTTCCATGCACTGAGCCCGAAACAGTAGCTAGCGGGATCCAGTAGACACTGAGGATCCAATTTGTTCCTGATTCATACTTCACAGGCAAAGTCTGTGGGCCCCCCATAGCAGAAAGTCTATCTGAAGTAGCAGCATGGAGCCATAATCTGCCTGCAGCCCCTGGCTCACCAGAAGTGTCGAGAGCAGCCACCCGGCACAACCCAGAATTTGTGCAGAGTCCATCAGATGATGACATGGCTGATGCATCTGAGACATATGCTTGTTTGGCGTGTCTCCAAGGCAGCCTCCTCTGGCAGAGATTTCATAGAGTTTAAAGCTGCTCTCCTCTTCTGGAACCTTCCAGGGCAAGACCCACTGCACTTCCCTGTGCCTGTGAGGGTGAATTAAGCCCTCGGTCTGGACACACAAGTCTACTAACCACTCTGCAGAAGCCACCAGAAGGGAGGGACCCAGAGCTGGCTGGAAGATAGGAGCTAGGCCAAAAGGAAAGAAGAAAGGAGGCTAGGTTCTGGGAAGGGAGTGGAGGGAGGAAACAGCTGACAGGAGGAAGCGGGGAGTTGGACTTAGCACACAGCTGGATGGAGGGAAGGGAAGGACGCTGGAGGGGGAAAAGTGGAGGGCACAGAGGTCATTTTAGCTATGCATGATTAGCAGTAAAAATCTGAATCAGATTTAACCAATTTGTTGACAAAATCCACTCTGATTCGAATTTTTACCTTGGTCTGAGCCTGCAGGCATGCCCTGCATATTTGGGCAGGCGCTTTATGTGTAGGCAATTGGAAATAGGTCGTTTCCCTGCCCCCTGCCATACTACAGAAGAAATAAAAAAGCCTCCCCTTGTCTTTTACATTTTCTAAGTTTCTGCTGCTGAAAGCTTTTTAATGAAAATAGACTGCCGTTAAAAAAAAAAAAAGTATTTCCTTTTCCCTTTAATTTTAGTCTTCAACAGGGCAGTACTAATGGAATCCATGTAGTTACTGTGAGAGGTCCTAGTAAAGTGCTTTATCATTATACCGTAAATAATAGAGAAGTAAATTTTAAGACTATTAATTTTAAATCAGTTGGGTTTTATAATAGATTCCGTTATATAGATTTCAAAGCTTACAGTAGTGTCAGCATAGACAATGACTATCTTGCATTCCTTCCCATGTAATGCAGCTGCTCCTTATTTTCTTTGCAGCTTTATATGTTTTTTTAAACATCTGGCTTGAAGGAGTCACTTTATGTCTGTTGTCTTATTAGAGAGTTTGGTAGCTGAGTTCTCCAGCTGAATGCCAGAATCCTGCCTTTTTGTTTTTCTCAGTGACGTGCAGAAAAACTTTGAGGTGGTATAAGAACAGAGGGATCCAGGGCTAATAAATACTTCACTTAAATGGGAGAGTGTTTGAATTGAGCCGTTGGTCTTGCTGGGTTTAATTCTAACCAGAAGGAGCAATAAGCACAGCTTGCTTTGGATGGGAGAGGACATCAATCACTGTCTCTTCAGCAGAGGGGAAAAAGCAGAACAGAAAAACTGTGCTGCATTTTAGCTCTCTGGAAGTGCCACTGGGAATTCACTTAGGAGCCAGGTTAATTCTTCTTGGTTAATCAGCATTCCATATTCACATCCCCAATTGTCTTTCAGTGGTTGTGTTTATCCTGCTGGTAGTATAGACTATTTAATACATTTATGCTGAATAGGGTTGGGTATTATATATATTATATATAAAATTAAGATTTTGTTCTGGTTATTTTTAATAAAAGTCGTGGACAGTTCCCGGACAATAAACAAAAATTCATGGAAGCCTGTGACAAATCTGTGACTTTCAATAAAAATAATGGGGGTTGGGCTGATGACTGAAGCCTGAGTGGGGGAGCTGAGAGGGGGGTGTCCAGCATCCACTGTAGTGGCATATGACAGCTCAGGGGCCCCCACCACTTGTGGTGGCTCAGAGCTCCAAGTCCCCCTGCTGCTTATGGTTGCTGAGAGTTGTGAGCTAGAGGCTTGGAGCTCTGGATCCCCCTATTGTCCGTGGTGGCTGAGTGACGGGTCCTCCTGCCACCCACGGCTTGAAGCTGTGGGGTCCCTGCAGGCTGATAGCTCTGGCCCCGCCACCCTGGGGCTGAAGCAGAAAATGTCACGGAGGTCTCTGAAAATCATGGAATCCATAACTTCTGTGACATAATTTTATCCTTAATTATATATAATAACTGGTGATTATTTGTATTATAATAGCACCTACAGCCCGCTCTGTGCTGGGTCCCACTGTGTTAGGCATTGTGTGTTGAGGATCATTGTGGCATTTTCACTTTAATGGTACAGGAGGATTTCCCATATTAGAGTTACTTATCAGTGTTGGTGAGAATTACCGCTGGTGTTCTGCTAAATTTTCCTTAAATATTTGAGTATATGGGTAAGAGTTTTAAATAGGTATCAGAGTACCATTACTAGCTAATATGTTCTCCACAAGCCATCTTGTCATAACTGAAATAGGGCCAATCACATTTTAAGTATATTTAATCTCCTCCATTCACATTCTACTCCATACAGCTGCGATGAGATCAGTGTGAGAGGAGCTATAGGCTTCCTCTCATTGATCCCTATAGTGTTCCAGGCAGAAGAATTTGACAAAGGAACAGTTGCATGTTTCTATCAGTGCTCACCAAATGCTAGGTAAAACAAGACAGTGCTGGTGGTTTGTGTTATTCACCTCCGCCTTTCTCATTGTCAGTATGAGCTCTAGTAAAGCTCAGAATTAGAGATGACAAAAAATTTCCAATTAAAAGTTGTTTTTGGATCAAGAAATGAGGTTTAGTCAAAAATGATATTTTTTTAATGGGAAAAATGTCATTTTTGCCAATAATGATTTTTCCAAAAGTTTTGGAACTGAACTTTTTTAAATAGAAAATATTTTTTAATTTTTCAAATTTTCAAATTGTGTGGGTTTTTTTTTTTTTACTGTTTTCCAATTTTTGCTAATTTGCAAAGAAGTCTTGAAAATGTTACTGTCTGAGAAAAAGTAACAAACTCTTTCACTTCATATGTTAATTTAGCACTAGAAGCAAATGTGTTTTTTAAAACTGAAAACCCCACCACAAAACCTTACTTACTCACATTCCTTTACAGTATTGCAATAGGAAAAGTTTGGAAGCAGTAAGGTACTATGGGGGCAAAACAAAATAAATACATGGAAAGTGTCTTGTTTCATTTATTTTTGAAGTGTCCTTCAGGAAAACTAGAATTCCCAGTTGGTGGAATTGCTAAAAGGGTTTGTTTTCTGACCAAGTGTCCTCAACATGTTTTCACTATATGGAGGGACTATGCTTCATTCTCAGGATGAAATGAACATAGATTGGTTGATTTTAAGGCCAGCATCTCAGTCTGACCTTCTCATAACACAGGCCATAGATTTCACCCAATGCATCAAACCCAACAACTTGTGGTTGAACTAGAGCATATCTTTTAGAAAGACATCCCATCTTGAGTTAAAGAAGCCAAATGATGGTAAAAGTGACCAGACCCCTTGATAATTAAAATGTCTCTGAATACATGTGTGTTGTTTGTTGTGATCAATGTTACTGAAACAGCAGTGTGAGCAAGCAGCTTGATATAAGCATAGTTCATTCTGCAGTGATTTAAACGTAAAGAATTGAAATACTCTTCCTATTGAAGTCAAGGGGAATTTTGCCACTTACTTCAATGGGACCAGGAATTTCACCTCAATTCTTTTATTCCACATTATGTTTCCTTTTCATTCTCTTTGCCAAAGCTTCTCAGCATGCCTCCCGGCTCATTGACACAGTCCCTTTTTAGCTGGTAATTTGATACACTGTGCATTAAGGGAAACGCTGTCTTCATCAACAGCATTACTGTCCTCACTGACATGAGATAGATTTGATGCAGTGCCTTGCTGTCTCTACCCATTGCCAGCAGAGCAAAAAGGTCAGATATATGTCATATTAGTTTAGAGGGGTGGTGTTTTCAAATGAAAAGCTTCACATTCTCAACAATATTGGCTATATCTGCACTGACTTGCCGATATTTTCTGCCACTGAGAAGTGGCTGACATTTTTTAAACATGATTGATATTTTCCCTCTATTTTTGAAACTGCTGTCATATTTAGACATGAATTGTTGTCTCTTCTTCTAAACTCCTCTTGGTGTTTAATTTCTTTGAGTGTTATCTGGCTCACTTAGCACTGTGGAGTAGATGAGGATCTACTTTCTCTTGATCGCTATTTATTAATGCGTGCAGTTCAATTTCAAATTGGTGATGATTTGGAATAAAATAACTGATGCAAGCCTTCCACGATCCCAAATTGAATTTTTTCAGTTCATTAAATTGTTTTACATTTTTGTCACACTTCTTCACCTCCTCCTGGTTAGATCAATCCAAATAATGTGCATGTCCCTTTTTAAAAATCTGGAGTGAAATCCCCTTACTATTAAAATCAATTGAGGTTTTGCCATTGACTTCAATGGAGCCAGAATTTCATTCCATGCTTTCATTCCATGTAAAATTTATATATCCCTTTTGATAATGTTTCTGACAAAAATGTTGGGGGTGAGAGGTATAGAGGAAAGAGGCATTAATTTTTTTTTACAAAAATTTTCCAGAAAAAATGTCTCTTTGGACAAAAACACTTTTTATTGGTATTTTTCAAATTAGTTCTATTAAATGGGACTGATTTCTCTTTCACCTCCTATTTCCTTCTTCCTTTCCCTTCTCCATCTGTTCAATTCCTTCTGCTTTTTTCCATCTGTTTTGTCATCTTCCAATTTCCCTTTGTACTTTCCTTTCTGTTCTCTTCTTATTTTGCTCCTCTTCTTCTCTTTCTGCTCCATGTCTCTCTCAATTCCACTGATTTCACCATCTTTCTCTTCCTCCACCTTCCCAATCTTTCTCCTCTTCCTTCTCTTGCTCAGATAGTGTCTCTTTCTCTCTCCCTATTCCATATAGCTGCTGCCCCACAGGACAGACCAGGTCCCCAGAGCCCAGCACTTCAGGACATCCTGTTCCTCTGTCTTCCTCATAAACCTGGGTTTCTGGTCCACCCACCAGTTATGACTCAGATTTTTGAAGGCAGTTATGCATTGCGCTGCTCAGCATTGCAAGTACTAAGGGATTTAGACAGCTAAATCCCACACTTTCAATGACACTCAGGCGCCTAGGTACCAACATAATTTTTGAAAATGGAACTTAGGCATCTAAGTCACACATGCATTGAACCACTGAACAGGGCAATGCCTAAATATATTAAAACTTGGGGCCTATGTGTAGCAAAGCAAGATGCAGTTTGCTTACCAGATAGGCTGCCTCTTCCTGTAGTGGTTCCTTCAGATAAGCACTGACAGTTAAACAAAACCATGAATATGCTCATACATTTGTTAAATATTTCAGACTAAGGATGCACAAAATAACGAGATGGCATCAAGATGACAGACATGAGTTCAGAACAACCTGGCAACAGATCAAATCAGTTCAGACATCAAAATACAGACATGAGTTCAGATCAACCTGGCAAGTCAAAAGGGGAGCCTAAAACATAATCTTAGTTGGTGCTTGGAAACATTTTTGGTATTCCAATAAATCGGAAGGTTACTTGTTTTGATATATTTTCCACAACCTCTCCCACCTAATTTGTTGGAGTGGCTTAACAGTGTAATCTTGACAATCTTTCAGTTCAGGGTCATTTAGTTTTAAAAACACTGGTTCTTTTACAATAATAAGGAAATTAGTCTTGGCATCTAAATTACTTCCACCTATTCCACACTGCTGTTCTCAAGTGATCAGTTCAACTAATTCTCTTGTAATTCATATGAGTTCCTACATATCTTTTAATCCTGTTAAGAAGAGAACAGCGATTAATTTGTTAAGGAGTTCATTGGAAAAATGATCTAAAGCTCATGCTGAATCACTAAACAAAGCCCCTAATTGAATTATGTAACATTTGGGAGACATTTCTGTGCCATTTCTAACGGGTCAGCAACTAACATAAATTTCAAGTCTATGTAATTTACTCAAGAACACAAAGAAGAATTTTTTTTTAAAACTGTTACCCCTGAATGAGGTTCAAAGTCTGTGGTTGGATGGGCTCTCTAAATAAACTGATTCCCTATACTATTTCTCTTGAGCAAAATGAAGTTATATGAGTGATTAATTTGGTCTGAGGATGTAGCTTGCGTTTATGGGATGTGATTTTTTCAAAAAGATCTGAGCATTGGCCTAATTTTGCTCTAATTAGAGCAAATGGTAAAACTTATATTGACTTCAATAGGAGCTGAGTTAGGTCAACACTGAGTGCTTCTGAAAATTACACCCTATATATAAACGCACCTCCGAATATACATAACAGATGTATATACACACATGCGTGTGCACATACTTAAATACCTTAGAGCTGCTGCTTGGTGTCATTTAAAATCCTTTCCATGGCATAGCACAGAATTCATTAAGAATTATAATACTCAGCTGTGTTTCAGGGGGAATTTGAAAGTGTTAAGTACCGTGGATGTGACATCATTAGAAGCGATCTGAATATCATAGTTCCCTTAAGGAGTAATACACATACACACATTCAGTTACAAATTACAAGTCAAGTCTTGTTCAACTTACTCATGTAAGTAGGCCTACTATGTATATGGAAAATCATATTAAGATTCTCCTCAAGAAACTCTATCTCTTATTTTACAGATTTGACATCTTGACCAACCAAGTCAATTTGCTCCTTCAATTGGATAAAAAAAAGAGGGTCTGTTTTCTTATTTGAACAGTTTACTCCAATTGTATGTACAACTGTCCTTATAAAAAGCACATTTGAGACTCTTCCAATAATTTTTTTTTAGTGCCTTAAAATTGCCTATACACCAATGCTGGGAGCCTGGATAATAAAGAACAGGAACTGGAATTGCTCATTTATAAGCATGAAGTTGACTTGAGTGGTATTACTGAAACGTGGTAGGAAGAGTTGCATGAGTGGAATGTTAAAATCAATGGTTGTAACCTATTTAGAAAGGTTCAAGTGAGCAATAAGTGGGGGAAAGCATTCTTGGAAAGGCATCTGTTTTTGATTCATTGACAGTCAGAAGCAAGTGATTTTGAATGCTTAGAACGTTGATCTTAACACACAAAGCACAAGATGGGGGTTCTACCTGTTGTCTGCCACAGATTACTAAATCACACTAGAGAACAGTATGACCAGCTCTTTAAGCACACATCTATAATGCATAGGGGAAAAAAGCTACCTTAGCATGAGGTGCATTCTTCAACCCAAATGACATATGCTAGCGGTCTCAGACGGCCAGTACTAAAACATTCTCAGAATTTCTAAATATTATAGATGACAATTTCCTAATTCAAAAAGTGTCGCATCCGACATGAGGGAATTCTATAGTAGACCTCATCTTAAAAGATAAAGAGGAGTTGATCACAGAACTCAGAATTAGTGGTAGCTTGGGTACAAATGATTATGACTTGATTACAGTTGCTATGTGAAAACAGAATAAAGTCCAGACCAGTAATATATATGTACTTGGTGTTTTAAAAGTGCCAATTTTACAAAGCTGAAATTGATTATTAGCCATATCAGTTGGGAGAGAATGTAAACAGAAAAAAGTAAATGATAACTTGGAACAGTTTAAGACCATTTTGCTGGATCTCTCCCCTACCCTAAAAAAGTCCAAACAAAATACAAAAACCATAACTGAGAGAGAATGCCACATTGGTTAAAAACCAAAAGCAGCTGTAAAAAAAATTAAAAATTAAACATCTAAATAATCAATAGACGAAAGTTGATAGTAATGAATATAAATTAGAAGCTAGGACTTGTAGAAAATTGAGATGGGAAGGAAAGTCACAGTAGACGAAATCTATGGCCAGCAGAGCTAAGGACAGCAAGAAGGGGGTTAAATATATTGGGAAGAATGGAATCCTAACAATGGTATTGGTCCATTATTAGATCAGATGATGTATTCATATCATATAATGATCATGAAATATTTTCCAGTCTGACAGTAACACCTGAGAATGTTAAACAGAAGCTATTGAAACTAGACATTGTTAAATCAGTAGGTCTTAATGACTCCAAGAGTTTTAAGAAGATGTTGACCTTTGGACTGATCTTGGAGGGTCTATAGTTTTGGGCAAAATAATGATGGAAGTTATTGAAGCTGTAACAGCAAGTAGAAGAACCAAAATGTACGTAGTAAAAATAGGCTCAGCTATAAGTCTTAAGCATTAGTATTAAGAGTTTAGAGTGAGGCTTAGATGTTAGCAATATGCATCTTGTGATAGTTTAGCAATGCATCTTGTGATAAACAGGTAAACAACAAATCGATAGATGGTAGCATCTTAGGGGCTTTTTGCATAAAGAGTAAACTTCATTGACATACCAAAAGGATTGACATGAATGACTGGATTAACTGTCAGAAATGTACTTATGACCAACTGGAATAACATATCTGGGAAACCGAAACCCTAAAACTGATTTCCTGAAATACCAGAGATGAATAGGGGACTGAGACTTGATCAGATATGGTCCCAAATGCATATGGGTGGAATGAAAAAAGGTGTGTAAAAGCTGGTCAAACACATGCTAGTTAGAACGTCAGGGATGACCAAATGGCTGGAGCCTGAATACGAAAGAGCCTCTTGTTGTGAGTTCCACTTATTTTTTCTTCTATCTTTGCTGTTACCAGTCTCTTTAAAGTTGTAACTGTGCACAGGGTTGTAAGTATATCAGCATTGGGGGATTATTTTATCTTGTGCCAGCCTAAAGCTGTAAGTATATACAGTACAGGAGAGCATTTTACTGTACTTATACTTACCTTGCTTTTTTATTATTCTATTATTTCAATTATATTTGTCTATATTAACTAAAACATCACAAAGTCTTTGTGTGTGCTCCACCAATCTCAACTCAATACACTTTCTTATGCAGTTGCCTGAGTAAAGATTCTGTTGATAGTGACTTGTGGAATTTGCTTGTTTCTAAAGCTAAAAAGAGATGGCTGAGGGGCATGAGATTATAGAAAATAGCTTTTTTTTTTTTTGGTGAGATTAAAAGTTTGGTTGATAAAGTAACAATGCTAGTGCAATATATGTAAACTTGGCATTTGACGTGGCACTGCATGACATTTTGATTAAGAAACTAGAATGATACAAAATCAATATGGCATGTATTAAATGGATTATCAAATGACTAACTGATAGTTCAAACATGTACTCAGTAGTTTTGCTATTGGCTTTTATAGGAGCAAGTCAGACCTTAATTTCACTTTTGCTGTGCAGTTACTTTCAGTTGCTTGTTCTCATACATTAGTTCAATGAAGTTGGGCCTAAATTCTCATTTACAGTAAGGCCCCTTGTACACTGTCACAGTGGTATAAAGGGGGCGTTAGTGTAAATGAGAATCAGGCTGGTTGTGTTTGGGTACCTAATACTGCAGGGAAATGTTAAATTCCTCCCAAAAATCTTTACATTTAAAAAAAAACTTTAAACATTCTTCTAATCATATTAGACTTCATACAACTCATCCCCTTTCTGTTTTTACATAACCTCATGGTTTTTTGGGGGTGGAGTAGGGTAGGAGAAGACCATTTTAACACCATGTTCTTATGCATTAGGGGTAAAAAGTATGTCTGAGCATTTAAACATAGTTTTTGATGAAAAGAATTAAAAAGGCTTGATCTTCACTAAATCCTGTAGTTGTGAAAAGAATTAATGAATCTGACTGCTTGAAAAACTGTTCAGTGATATATAGCATTCCTTTTGGGAGACCCAATCCAAAGCCCATCTAAGTAAATGGAAGCTTTGACACGATCTAACCTCTTACATTCTTTTAGTTCCTTTGAGTAGTCGCAGTAATAGCAGAGACTTATTACAGTTTACATTAGGTTACTAGGATGGAATAGAAATAATTTCAGATATAGCGAATGCAAATTCTTTGTGTTCAGAAGGAAGGAGAATGGAAAGCGACTGAAGTGAAGTCTTTTTCAGATGATTTTGGAAATGATTAGAGCATTTTGAGACTCCATTCAAATTAATTATAGATTATAAAAATTGATTTTAATTGTCTTTTTCTCTCCTTCTTGCTGGCAGGTTGCCAGGGTGTTTCAGTCTTTTTGCCCGTGGGGTTAGAACTCAGGTAATCACATCCAAATGTCAACAGTTTGTACTTGGACTAGAGGTGGGTAAATGCAGGGAAGATTTAGCACCTTTTGGCAAAATACATAGCTTGGTTTAATTTGGATTTTTTAAGGAGAAAAGAAAAAGAAACCTTTCAGAGTATCACATTAAGATTTAGGGGATTTTCATTCCTTTACATTACTCCTCTAATTTCCTTGTACTTCTGTTTCCTGGTTCATCTTTGAGAGAGAAATATAGTGCAAACAAAACTTTATATTTCTTTAAATAGTAAGCAGGAACAAAATGGGCTGTGGCAACATATACACAATCAGCCAATGTCTTTCAAACCCAACCTGGAGAGACCACCTCTGGAGATGCAAGGGTAATGGCTTAGCTGAGATTGCTGAAAATTAGTGACAACTGTGATGGCAGCTTTTGTGGTGTAAACTCCCTCAGCAGGAACTGAACTATTGAAGTGGTCAATTCATTTTACATAATTTTCAGACTCCACCAGTCAATGCCTGATTTACATTGTTGACATACAGGTGAAAGATTCTGCATCCAATCCTCTTCCCATTCCTGCCAGGGAACATGCTGGCACCTTTTCCCTTATGTATTTTAAAATCAAATTCTAGACATAAAACAAGGCTGATAGTTTAGTTTACAAGAGATATAGTGATGTGAGTCCATCCTAACAGTACCTGGACAACAGGTATCCAATGATATTTTGGACTTGTTGGAGCTAATTTAAAAGAAACATAATACTGTTCAGTTTGTTCCTAAAATCCAGACACTAATACTGTTGTGAAAGAGCTGTAAGCTAGAAAAATGTTCTTCAGTCAGTATTGAGATGCAAGTGAGTTTACACTTACCTCGCAATTCGGCGGCAGTCGATGGGAGTTACGCAAACTACACAGAGTAGTTTGCGTAACTCACGTCGACTGCTCTGCTTCCCTTCTGCGCGATGTTCACATTGCTCTGTGCCGACAGGAGCAGCGTTGTTCCTGTCGACACAGCGCTACGCTTCTTGAGGGGGTGGATTTACTCAGTCAACTTCATGATCGATTGAGCGGGTCTATACTGACAGCTCAATCGATCCAGAAAGATCGATCTGGCGGTGGCAAATTTGCCGTCATCAGTATAAACATAGCCTAAGACACTACTAAAGTCAGCTTTGGTAGACAAAACAGAGGTGGCGTACATACTACAATCAACCCCTCACTGACAAAACTGTCCCATTTTTTCAACAAAATAAAACCACCTCAACGAGAGGTATAGGGCTTTTGTCGGCATAGTTAGGGCAATGCAGTGTTAATGTAGACACTGTGTCCCCTTATGTCAGAGGTGGGGCTGTCATTCTTGTCAATTTCACCACTCTGTTGGACATGTGTCAACTGCTGGAGCGGTGAAATTGACAAGAAAGCCCAAGCCCAGGTGGCTGGTCTCCACTCTCAGCTGGGAGCTGGGGTCAGAAGTCCAGTTGCTTCTCCACCTGCTCCCTTGGGGGGCAGCCTTGTCAATTACACGGCCATGAAATTGACATAACTGCCCTTTCTGGAGGAGAGCAGGGAATGGAAAAGCCCTGCATGTCGTCCCCCAGCTCCTGGCAGGGAAAGGAGAGGGGAGAAATCCCCAGCACCTTCCCCCGGCTCCCGCCTGGGACCAGGGAGTGGGAAGGAAGCCCACAGGGAGCCCGAGAGCCTCAGGGCTCTCAGCTCCCCGCACTGCCCTTAGGTTAGTGGAAGCGCTCCTAGTGAGGATGCACTCCACCCACCCAAGGAGGGCACGCCGCTGTAATTACAACAGTGACTGTAAATTGACCTATATCATGTCGACTTATTTTTTTAAGTGTAGACAAGGCCTAAATGTTGATATTTTCCTTTTGCAAGTAATTCGTTACCTCAGTATTCCCTATATTAAGTATAGGGAACATGTGAATTCTGCTGTAATATTAATTAGCTGGGGATAGTGACTACTGTACATCCAGCAAAAGCACAAGTAATTTTTAAACTGGGGCAAGGGTGGAGATGCAACATTAATGGCCTAAAAATGGAGCCTGAACACCCAGGATCTCTTTTTGATTTTACTTACATTGATTTTACACCACTGACTTCAACATTGTTGCTACTGATTTACCACAGTGTATCTGATAGCAGAAGCAGGCCCTTAATTACCCCTTTTAGGGCTTAGCCACTGTGCATACTGTCAATTAACTGACCTTTCATATTGTTGTTCTGGAAAAGGACACTGTTAAGCCTAAATGGCCCAGCTTTCAACTAACTCCTTTAGATCTATTTGCAACATCCATGTAACTATTTCCTTAAATATAAAATGGCTATTCTATATAAGTATATAAACATAAAAATGAATAAAAAATAATTAATGCCAGTAGCCAACTGCTAGGTACAACGCTAATAATGACAAATCAATTCACATATTGAAAGAAAGTAATATACAAAAAGTTAAAATAATTTTAGGGGTTTACCAAAAGGGGGGAAATTTAGATAACAGGCTAAATCTCTATCCATAATGAGGTCCATACATTTCAGATTATACTGGCAGTTCCAAGTTTTTAAAATCAGTCCATTAGACATAACAGTGTGGGCTGAAGATGGAATTTTAGCCTTAAGTCTACATTTCCTTTGCCTGTGCATATGCAAGCCAAAATCTTAACCTTATTTTGTAAATTTTTGACAGTGCAAATATGCACTGTACTGTATACAGCCAAGCATAGCAATGTCTGGACTTAAAAATATCTGCCACTCTTCCATTTTATTTCTTGTATTACATGTGTCAACAGGATATGGCATAGCACAATTTTGCCAAGTTGTATTTTCATATAATTCATCCACGGATCACTCCTACTTCCTTCATCTTCCAAAGAAACAGATCAAAGTGTCTTATGTTTGGAATTGGTTGGCATCAGGTAGAAAACTCTGTGACATGAAGTTTGCTCTTTTCCCTCACAGAATTCTGCTCTCTTTACATGTTTTCTTTGGAGACCACTGCTAACTCCCAGTCAGCCAGCCAACCAACAGCTGATACAGTATATCTTGAATCACGCTGCATAGCCAACTGCTGTGGAGTTGGAAAGATCTGGTTTTGCATAATTAGACCATGTAATGTGCTTGTACTATCATGATGTATTATAAACACTTAGCAATAAACCAGAATGGAAAGTGGGCATTCGTTTTCTCAAACACTTAACTTGACATTTCATTTAAGGAGTGAAAGCTAAAATTTTCCCATCAAGACTAGAGCCACACACAACTGAAGAAGCAATGGCCTCACACAACACACTTTACAGGTTATTTTAAGATGTCTGAGAAGCTGAATTTTGGAAAGTAGCTGCAAAACATATGCAAGAAGCTCTTTCCCCCCGAGTGGGATTAGAACTTTGTCATGATGATTTCATGATGATAATTTTGCAGAACTACATTTATCTAGGGCTTCACAGCTCTGCCATTCCATACCATGCCATCACCACTCAAGATTTCACAGTGACAGTGGGGAATTGAATTCAGAGAGGTATAATGGCACACTAACCAGTACATATGATCTCACTCCATCAGAGGGGCTCCCGACACTACCTGTCCCTTGTAAAAGATTAATTTTACCAGTAAGGCTAAAATATATGAACAGATATCAACATTTTGTTCATTTCTTATAACCTGGTATTAATATCTGAGTTGGCGACTTTATGGTGACTTTATAAAGGCGACTTTATGGTGGTTTTTGGGATATTGATTCAGGGCATATCCATTATCTGAAGAACTGAGCAGCAGTAGAATGACAAGAGGAAAAACAGCCCCTGTGTCCTGATTACTCAGCGTAAGCTTGACTCAAAGCTTTATTGGTAACTGTAAACTTGAAGTAGAGTCTATTTGCCCCCAAAACCGAACTCCCCCACCCCCTCTATCTGACCACAGCTATTTCCCTCCTTGGTCAACTTCTACTGACTCTGGGAACAAAGGCCATGAATTCTTTTCCTTTGTGATAACATAGCAATCAGCTGCCACACCTATGCGCTGACTGATTAAAGTGTTTTCAGGGCATTCAGTTGCATTCCATCCAGCTGCCATTGATGCCTACAATTTTTACTAGGTGAGTATAAGGGATTTTATGGGAGAAGAAATAAGTAAATTGTCAAAGGAAATCCTGGTGTTGGTTTCCACTATTTCCTTCCATTGTTGAATCTTCCATATGCTGAAGTAATCCCCACTGAGCTGGGAATCCCACATTGACTGTTGCCATCTACAGGGTTGATAGTTAAATCATTCTGCCTTCTTACTGGAACAGATGAAATATACAGTATTTTAGGTGTTTTTCTAAATGAACTGAAAACTCCACTATTTACATCTGCCATAGGTCCCTCCTTTATTAATAGAATTTAATAAAAAATGCTGAACCTTACATTATTTTTTGATCAACCATATAGAATTTAATAGGAAATGATGATGGCCAAAAAAACCCTGCAAGTCTATCCTCTTCCTCTGTTAATCATAGTGTTAGAACTTTATTAATTTTCTATAGAAAGCTGTTGATTCCAGTCCTATTAACTTCTGTAGGAGTTTCCGTAAGGCCCTCTACCAGCACTGGACCATTTAAGGAAATATTGTTCCTGAAGGCAATACTTCCAAGAATAGTGACTATATAGGGAAACAGATGTCCTTATTTACTCTCTTCATATGGACTTCAAGAATATGTTTTATTGAATGAATGTTGGTCAGGACAATCAGGAATGATATGCAGCTCTCTTTGGAAAGAGCCACGGAATGAATAACTGGAAAGTCACCAGAGAGCAGCAGGAGAGATGCAGGTTTAATGAGCTAGCCAAAAATCCAGGGTGAAATGTTGGCATAGTTGGCTACTGCTACTGGTTAATACCCTGCAGAGGCAGTCCGTGTTGAGCAGGAAGCAAACACCAGGCCTATCACTATGAAAACACCACAGGATAATTTGCCACTCAGGAGAGGCAAAAGAGCCAGAAATGGGTTGCAACTGGTCAATGGAGAATTCCCCTGTTTTAAAGGAACTCCCTGATACTGTAAGTGTGCTGGCTGTGGGCTCCGCACCTGTTTCACCCTCTGCAAGTGTGCAGGACTGGGGTGGGAATGAGAAGGGGTGTGGTGGAGGTCCACTCCACTCCACCTGTTCTCCACTGCTATAGGAGAAGGACTGGTTGTCAGTAGCAGAACTTAGAGCTGCCTGGAAGTGGTTTTAAGTATGATAAATGCTAGGACTGGTCTTGAGACTCAAGGAGCTCGGAGCATTTTCCTGATGTCCCTCACCTCTTCCTGACCAAAATGAGTTCTGGTGTGGGAAGGATCTGCCCTCATGTCCAGAGTGACTAAAACAGAGACACACATGACTTCCGTGATTGCTTATTTAAGCCAGTCACAATCTGTTCCAATGTTCAAGGTACAAGGAGGTCTCTCTTCCTTTTGTGTCCCCATCACTGGGCCTGCCCTGCTCCCTGTCCTCAAGTAATCCTGGATAAACCCAGGGACTACTTGTGTTAAAGGGCTGAAAGCCACCCTAAAAGATGGAGAGGGCCCAGGCGGAGGTATAGAGGAGAGACCATGATACCTCCTCCTAAGATCCAAGATACCATCTCCCAAGATCACAGAAAGCAAATCCCTTATACACAATGCCTCTCAAACCTCCCCTTTGTGCCTTAATAGCACAAATATGGACTTCTATGTTGATGGAGTTTCTATGCCTCCTTGGCTTAGATCTCAAAATGCTTTACAAAGGAGGTCAGTATCATTATCCCCCTTTTACAGATGGGGAAACTGAGGCACAGGTGAGGGAAGTGATCTGCCCACGGTCACCCCGCAGGCCAGTGGCAGAGCCAGGAATTGATCCCAGGTCTCACAAGCACTAGGTCGCATGGCCTCCCGATTAAATATCAACATTTGTCTGGAACAAGAAGATAGAATACAAACAAAGGGGCAAGTACAAACACTGAAACCACTGACTGCCTTGATTTCACTCCCTGTGTTATCTTCACAATTATTATTGCCGGGTGAATTTCAAGCAAGCTTGTTAGTTTATGTTCATGTTTAGTTCCCTGTGCATAAGCAGCACCAACATGTTCCAACATGGAACTGAATTATCTTAGCCCTTTGGGTCTGCAAAATTGAGCTGCAAGACTCATGGGAATAAGCTTTCTCATGAGATTCCTCTTACTCCTGCTCCAGAATGGGTTGGGAACGCCATAAGTAAAACCTTTCTTGTACCATATCAGCACTCTGATTCCCTCTGGGACCAAGCAGTGGACAGGAACATGATAGTTAAAGAGAAAAAAGTTAGAACTTTTTCAAATTCAAAAGGTTCGGCTCCAATTTGGTTAGAAGATTTGGGCAAAGGCTCTAGTTTTTATTCAAGCCAGTGCTCCATCACTAGTTGTTATATCATCATTTCCTCACTGTGGAAATGTCTGTAAACTTCTCACTGTGCTGTGCAAGTTTGTTTTAGGTCAGATGATCACTGAAAAGTTTAGTTGCTTCCCTAAAACTTGTGCAGCTATGTCCTGATATTTAACTGTATATAATGTACTGTCTCTCCTGCTCATAAAAGTAGACTGGAAAAACTCACTAGAACATGATCCTGTGTGATAATTTTGTGCAGTAGAAGCTGCTTAATTGAGCCATCCAAATAAAAAGGCTACTCATTTTAACATTTTGTGTTACTCAATGTATAACCACACATCTCTCCACTCCAATGGAAACCTGCTGTAACCTTGAACCAGAGTAATTAGCACTTCTAATTGTAATTGACAACTAGGATAAGTAGGCAAAAAACATCCTAACAAAGCAGTTTGAAGAATTATGATCATCCCCTTGAGTGACATAACACACATGGAATTTTAGAGTTCTTTGATGTGTGTCCACCTAAAGCAGTTTTCTCAATTTATTATCTCTGACCCATTCTATTAATCGCAGTTGTTATTTTATTTTAAGTGAAAACTAAGAAATGTTGATTTTTTTAAAGCAGCACAAACCAAAATTAAATGAACTTTTTTGAACATCATAAGCTTAGTTTGGGTTTGGACAGAGTTTTGGGTGAAGGGTCAGTTTGATTCTTAGTGTATCCAAACAGGGTCACTCATTCTCTCTTCTTTTAAGCTGTATGGATAATATGACCTGGTCACTATAGGAGCATAAAGTATCCTTCAGAAAAATCTTCTGGATTTCTTTCAGGATTTGTCTATGCTGGGAAAATGCACTATGTTAGAAAACAGGGTTAGTGTGTTAAATGTGACTGTATTTGTCCCAGCTAAAGGCAAAGTAGTGTTTAACATTGGACTATATTTTTATTCGCCCTGCTTCCCCTATTTACTGAGCAGTTCACCAGAAAGCAAACCATTAATGGGTCTCTCTGACTACTGAGTGAGGAATCTGTAGACAAAATAGATTTTACATACACCTTTGGATGTACTTCAAAAGGTGTCATTTGCAATACCACCACCACTACTAGTGAATTTAGACCAAAAGATTGAGAGAGAAATGCATAAAGCTAGGCACTTAGGTAAAAAGTGCCTGATCTTCAGAAGTTCTAAACCCCTGCTATTCCTGTTGAGTTCATTTGCTACTTGTATAATTGTACGCCAGGAACTGGAAACTCCTGACTCTTACAGTTCTGAGGGCCAGTGGAGTATGTGCATATTGAGGCATTGCCTGAAGAGGGTGAAGGGAAGTTGGTGTGGGCAAACTTTCTTTTTCACTTTTTATCCTTTCATAGTGTTAGGTGGAATCGTGTAGGTGAGAGGGAAAGGATTACAAAAGGAGGTGATGACCCTGTACATTTCAACAGCGGTGGGGTTGGCAAAGTAAAGGTATGTCTGTTAATGTGGCATATTGGGGCATCGCTGAAAGAAGACAGAGTTAAGATTGCATGGGCAATCTTAACTGTGCATTTCCTGGTTTTCAGAAGTTTGTCTGTCTCAACTCAGCATTCTGCAAGGGGACAACATACCGCCAAGCAATCTTAACTCTGCATTAACATAGTCTTTTTGTCATTGAATTTCCTAGGTTTTTAAAAGGATGTGGTGTTGGGAGAGGTTAGTGGTCATTTAGGCAGGTGCATATATCATGTACTGTAATTTGCATACCAAGAAAGCCAGACTCCCTCCCTCCCACTCACACATCAGCTGGGCCCCATTGGCCCTGCTTCAGCACACTCTCCCCACCCATGTGCCTGACCCATTTCCCCCTCCAACCTGGCTCTTTCCCTTCTACTGTACCCAGGCCACCCTCTACCACAAGCAGGGAACAAATCTTTCAGAAGTCTTAACTCCCTGGTATACAAACGTTTGTATTGCTGTTACTCCCCTTCTTCCCCCTCAGCCAGTGCTTGCAGCAAAGGACAACTCATAGACTTTAAGGTCAGAAGCAACCATTATGATAATCTAGTCTGACCTCCTGCACAATGCAGGCCACAGAACCTCACCCACCCACTCCTCTAATAGACTCCTAACCTCTGGCTGAGCTACTGAAGTCCTCAAATCTTGATTTAAAGACTTCAAGTTGCAGAGAATCGACCACTTACTCTAGTGCAAGCCAGCAAGTGACCCGTGCTCCACGCTGCAGAGCAAAGCGACCCCCCACTCCAGGTCTTTGCCAATCTGACCTGGGGGAAAATACCTTCCTGAGCCCAAATATGGTGCTTGGTTAGAGCATTTGGGTGAGATCCACCATTCAGACACATAGGAAAGAATGGTGTAGAATGGTGTTGCTGGTTGTGTTTCAGAACGGTTGGAGGGTGTAGTTTGTGGCAGGACTGGTGAGAGGAATCACAGATAAGGCGTCTGTTCCAAAATACTGGCAGTTTATCATTGAGTGAAATGGCAATTTTTTTTCAGGGCTTCTATCCCTAACTCAGATGACCCCAAATTTGGATCACTATTCACATGCTGCAATCTTTTGAGGTACACCATATTTCAAAGGAATCTGATTAAGCATGTCAATTTTAGAGGGCTCAGGGCCATGTCACTACAATACTGAAAAATCTACTCTGATGAAAAGCTACCTGAAGGCACATTAAAATCGATCACCCTTCATTTTAAGATTAGAACAATGTAGTGAGCATATTTCCTTTTAAAATATGATTAGATTTATGTTGCGCACTTTTTATTAATTAAAATGTCCACTTTGACTCAAAATATTTCTTGACACAGAAAAACATGTGCTTAAAGTCTGAAGTAACAGGTTTTAATGAAATAATGAATTGTTTAGAAGCAGACAAATGGATGTTTGTGGACTGTAATAGTAAATCTTACCATTTCCCATTGCATATAATACGGAGTGAAACATTCCATACACTATGTGTGTCCTGGACTATTATTTTATAGGTATTTTGGTGCCTGGCTCCTTACTGAGAAGAAGGGTGTTATTATTGCATAAGATCTGTTTCCTGAGATGATTGTATGCTTTGTAGTTGAAAAAGAATGGACCTAGCTTCTCCAGGGCCTTTGTGAACTCACAGACTGGAACTTTGTGTGGAGCTCACCCCTGCCCCGTGGCGCAAGGAAACCAGAATGAGAGCTGCCCTCTTGGTGGAGAAGTGCATGACGATCGCTGTGTGGAAGCTGGCAACTCCAGACTGCTATTGATCTGTCACTAATCAGTTTGGATGTGGGAAGTCCACCGTTGGAGCTGTGTTATCACACATGTGCAGGGTCATTATTGCATTCTGCTATGAAGGACTGAGAGTCTTGGAAATGTGCATGAATAGAGGATGGCTTTGCAGCAATGGGATTCCCTACATGTGGTGGGGTGACAGATGGCACGCATATCCCAATTTTGGCCCCAGACCATCTTGCGATGTAGTACATCAATAGAAAAGGGTTCTTCTCTCTGGTACTGCAGGCGCTTGTGGATCAACGTGGGCATTTCATTGACATCAGTGTGGGTTAACCAGGGAAGCATCTAAGGGAGTCTCCTTGTACCAGAGATAAGCCCAGTTGGTGTAAGAAATCTCTGACAGAAACTTTCAACTGAGTACCTCAAAGCAGACTTTTCCTTCAGGGTTGCAATGATTTTTTGTTTCTTTTTTAAAGAAATATTTCTAGTTTATATAGGGATCAGAAAGATTTATGCAGGACACTTTTTTTCTAACTTATGGGTGGGGGAAAATCCTGGGTAAGAAGAGAGGCTTTGAATTTACAAATGAGGTTTTGCGTCACTAATTAATTACACTATGAAAAGAAACATTCGTATCATTTAATGATAATGTAACTGAGAGATTAGTCATTGCCAAGATTATTCATCAAAATGTAAAGGGAATTCTCAAACTAAAATCAAGATTGGATATATTTTATAAACCAAAGTTTGAAGTAAAGCAAAAGAACCTCATAGCTGTCATCCTACTTCTGACGAAGTCGATGGAAATTTTGCCTGTGGCTTTAATTGGAGGAGATAGAGATTGTTTGAGAGAGACAATAAAAACGGAAACATTTAGAAGTCAGGACATTTAGAGTCAAAATCCAATGAGAATGCTCCTCTCCCACTGCTGAACATTTACCTAACTGAAAAGGACAGAAATCCACTACTTTGACCTATGCTACCTCATTTATACAGTATTTCCTCCAACATGCTACATATTGGCTTGTACATCAAGCACTGTTTTGTCTACAGCTCTGACTATTACCCACCATCTCCTATAGGCTAAAGACACCTCCATTTTGTATTTTGCCTCTGATACACAGATTAGAGACTTGACTTTTCTTCCAATGAAGAGATCTAATATGGCTCATTTAAGCTTATCTAAATCATATGTCTTTGGTATTCAAAAGAATTAGGCAGAAGATAATTTTACAGCTTGTATATTGCAGGTGTCTTCCTATTAATGGTTTTTCTGGGTTATCTGAACACAGAAGGATTAAGACTAACACAGTTTTGATGGTACTTTGTGAAATAAACATGTTTTAAGGCTGGGATCAGAGCAGTTAACTAACATCTGTTAATGTTAGTCTTTTTTACAGGTCACCTTTCCTTTCCTTGCTCTCTCTAATACAAGGTATAACACGGAAGTATTTTCCCATGCACTGTAGGCTGCATGTTCTTTTGTTGTTTATAGGGTGAAATATAATCAGATGGAGAGCAGACAGAAGAATCAGATGAGAAGCATGAAGCTTAACCCTCTTTGATAAGTATTATGGGAAAAGCCACTGAAATAACAATTCAGATGTGCAAATAAGAATTACACCTACTAGTCTTCCATGGATTTGTCGGAATACAAAGGCAATTCAGTAAAATTGTACTATGCATGTATTTGAGCACTACATACTGGCTGTCAAGACTCTTTCTTTTCAGACAAAGCCTTATTGTTTATTAAAATATTTCAAAAGCCCTTACAGTGAGACTAACAAACCTCTCTCTCTTCCAAAGCCAAATACTGTTTAGGGTATGACTGGGAATGCATATCCTTGTCAATTTTAGCTAAAGAATAATCTCTCTGTAGCCTGTGCTAAAAATCCATTTGAATGTAATGTCTCCTCCTCAAACTTTAAATGACCCATGTTGTCTTGTGTCAAAATAAAAGCGTGCACTGACTCTCTGTTCTGGCCAAGCCATACTCACTCTAGGAATGGTGGGGAAGTGGAGACAAAGATAGCTATAAGCCACTTTTCCACTCTGCCTGTTCTCAGTGAACAGCCAAGTGAGAGCAGCCTTAGGGTGGCTCTAATTCTCACCCCGCTGTAATGACTCTAGAAGTGGTTGTGGCAGCCATGAGTAACTGAAGCAGTGTGACACATTCTGTCTT
Organism: Emydura macquarii macquarii; assembly: GCF_026122565.2. Taxonomy (NCBI): domain Eukaryota; kingdom Metazoa; phylum Chordata; order Testudines; family Chelidae; genus Emydura; species Emydura macquarii. Next base: position 22,887,946 of record NW_027132559.1, read on the forward strand.
CCATCCATGATCTTGTTTGTTTGCTATGCTTGGGGTTGTGAGAAGGGTAGCTTAGAGCTATTATGCCAGCTCTCCATCATGAGATTCCACCCATTTTATGCTGCCAGAATGGGATCAATGGGATAAAGCATAACAGATCTGGGTTCAGTAATCTCCAGGTTGCAGGCCCTTTTGTATAGATTTCTCATGCCACCAGTCTACAGTTTACAATAGTGTGATTATTTACTCACAGCTTTTCAATGTTACATTTCTGTAAGTTAGTTTGTTAGTTATTACTAGTGAGCTGGACAACCACATACAGTAAGAATGCACCAAGTATAGGACATTATGCAAATTTTGAGCTATCACCATTAATTTTGCTCAAGCAATAACATGTGAGCACCCATTTGCATATGCAAAACACATATTTGTATGTGCAGATTTGTAATTAAATGTATAATTTCCTGACTGTCAGAGCTAAAAGCCTGCGTCACGGACAAGTGTGGGTTATTCAGCTGCACAATTAGTTTACACAGATTTAAAGACCAGAGTGAGAGTGGCTAAAAATGTTGCCTTATACTGATTATTGCCATACAATAACTAGTTGTGGCTCCAACAGCAGTTGACTCTAACGGACTTTGGATCTGGCTTTGTGTAACTAACCCAGGCAATAAATAGAATGTAATTATGTCTCATATTACTGGGACATATCGACAACTTCTTGAAGATGGTCCACAATATTTTCCAGAAAATAGAAGGCCAAGTAGCTCATGCTACTAAATTTCAAACATTTTCACTATATCTAAGACAGATTACGTTTTGTTTAAGAAAACCATTTCATGCTTCCACTATTTTCCAGTGTTTTCTGATCCCTTCCAGTTCTGTGAGTATCTGGAGCCATGTCATATTTTTTGTCACACAAAAGTAAAGTTTATATTTTCTAGGATAGAAAAAAACCAGACTACTCAAGGTAACATAGTTTTTACTCTTTATTTTCAAATAGAACAAATAAATGAATCAAACTAGATAAAACCCCTTAGTAAGCCTTATTGCATTTTTAAAGCATAAAATTTAAACAAAAAGATACAGTACATCAGGGCAAAGGACAGAAGACAAAAGCGTATCTAGGATAAATATGCAAAACAAAATGAATGGTTTTGCCCTTTCTCCTAAAAAGAATATGTTGAACATAAACAAAAACCAGGGTTGTTCATCTGAAAAACCACAAACCCAATGCAAGCACTTTCCAAAACAACTCTTGGGATGAAGAGCCCAAAATAAACAAAGATTGCCCACAAAATGAGTTTCTGGACCATCTATGCACTTTCCATTTCTCTTCAAAATGACAGGTCAGGATCATTTCCAAGTGTGTGGGTGCACACAATGTAATGGAACAGGAACAGTGTTGTGTATCCTATTCAAATGTGAATATAATAACCAGAGGTTATTTGACAGGACTATATAGCAAATGTTCATAATCTAAAGCTTGACACATCGCAACGTGGCTTAGTTACTGCAAAACTCTCTGTTCTGCCATTACAGTGAACATGCAAAAGGCTGCTTGCTACAGCCTTAATATACTTGATTGTTAATTGTCACAGGGCAAAAGTGAAGATCAATTCAAATCTAACGTTCTTGGTTTTGTAAGTCGTACCCATGTAGTTACCTTTCCTTTCTATACCAAACATTAGTGTCTCTTCATTAAAACTAAGAGTCTTCCTCAAAATGCTTTCAGTTACATGTCTTACCACAGAGCTCCCCCAATCTCCTCCTCTCAAGCCAATGAAGAGGAAAGAGGGGACATGCAGTAATTCTAACGGGGGCCAAGAGCTTTTCTTTTCCCTACTGGTCCAAAGTCCCCCGCCTCTTCTGAAGCTGGGTGGGAAGGGGGACATTGTGGTGTCTTCAAGATGTTTAATAAAATGCAACTTTGTTTTCTGTGTTCTAGCTACCCAACCCTCCACCGCAAGTGAATCCCTTTAGTACAGCCTCACAGGACTCTCAGGCGTCTGTACAGTATATCCAGATGGATTTGGGGCCTTCTTCATTCAGTACTTGTATTTTGCTCTTTAAAGGGAAACTGCGTTTTCCCCCCAAAATTTAAACAACCGCTTAACATTCCCCAAGCCCCAAATAGCGTCACTGGCATTTGTTTCAAAAGCAAATCATATTTAACAAGCAAATGAAACTTCCTCTGGGTTAGAGCTGTGCCAATGTGGTTAAAAACAAAAGGTTTTTTTTTTCCATGGCATTTTTACAAAGACTCACCACGTTTGGAGGCAATTTCAGAACTGTGAAAAATGTAGTAGTAATAATAAAAAAAAATTGTATCCATTTATTTTGATTTCAGTCTAAAAGCAGCTCCACTCCAAAGCGTACCATTGAAATCTCAGAGCACCCTTGACTTACATTTTGAAATACAACATCATAGGCATTCCAAACATAACACCATACAAAGCCTCACTCCTTATTTCTCCCTCCCACGTATTGTTTCATCCAAGCTAAGGAATCAGTGTAGTTTAAAACCCCACTGCTCAGACTGCAATCTCCCCATCTCCATTGATGCCCAGTCAAACAGATGGGCTTTACAGCCTGGCTTGGAAGGTCAACAAATACAGGTTGATTGGCATGAGGAGAGCCTTCTGCAGGAGAGCGGCCCTTAGGGACAAAGCACTGCCAGAAGCCACATGCCTTATACCTCTATAATAAATAATCATAGTTTTGGCGTACTGGATTTTTCATAGGGAAGAGAGCCAAGGGGTGGGGTGCAGATGCTCTATATTCTTTGATATGGAGCATTGTCTGTAAAATTGTATCGATAATTTGTTTGTCGCTTTCGGCCCACCCCATTCATGCCATCATACAGCTCAGTCCTGCAGATATGGACTTCCACTATTCCAATGAGAGTGCGTTGGTTCCTAGCCTCATTTTTTAAAATTGGTTAACGGGGAGACAGTGTAGTCTAACAGATAGATAGGGCTCTGGGGCACTGGACTGGTCATCGCTGACTTCATTTCTATTCCCGGCTCTATTACTGACCTACCATGTGACTTCAGACAAGTAACTTCTCTCTGTTTCCTCTCCCACCTTTGTCTATTTTGTCTTGTAAGTTCTTTGGGACTGCAAAGTGTCACTGTCACTGCACTCTGGGTCTGAGAGTGCTTAGCACACTGAGGCCTCGATCCCTGGGCAGCGGATGAAGCTTCACCTGGAGAAGGCTAGCTCCCTGTCCCACCTCTTCCGCCCATGGCCTTGCCCCACTGCACCCCAAGTTCCTCCCTCTCCTCCTTTCAGCCCCCCCCCCACCACTGGAGGGACGTGGTGGGCAGGAAGGGTATCTTGCGGGGGCTGGGCGGTGAGGAGGGTTGCAGAGAGTGGAGGGGGTCTGGCAGGGGAGAGGGGTGAGGGATGAGACAGGCGGGAGGGTCTTGCAGGGGTTGGGGATCAAGTGTGGAGGAGAGGAGGGATGCGGCGAGCAGCAGGGCTCTTGTGGGGCAAGGGGATGAGGAGGGATGCAGCGGGGGTGATGAGTGTCTCGTGGGGGCGGGGAGGAGAGGAGGGATGCACGCGGCGAGCAGTGGGGCCTCCAGGGAGGGAGGGTGTAGTGAAGGAGAGGAGCAGCCAGGCAGCAGCAGGGTCTGATTCTGAGAACTCTCATTGATACCAATGGAAGCTGTGGATGCTCAGCACCTTGTCCGATCAAGCCTATATACAGAAGCCAGATTTGGCTCTGGTTCCACGAGGTGCTGAGTTGTCTCTGCAAAGTGCGGAGCTCCCTTGGTTCCTTCTGAAGATGATGAGGTCATGGGGCCTCAGAATAATGCAAGATTGGGTATTTATGGTGCAAAACTTCCAGTGATTTCAATAGTGCAAGATCAGGCTGATAGATTTGCTGGATTTGTATGAGAGGGAATCTGTCTGCCACTACATTCTGTAATGCATTGGTGACAATATATAAAGGACTGGTCATCATAATATTAAATTTGTTTTAAGTAAGAACTGAACAGCATCGCAGAATCACTTTCTTTGAGCTGAAGTCAGTGCAATGTAGTCTGACCTGCCGAACTATGGGAAAGGGATTAATTAACACTGCAAATCTTTTCCGCAAAGCTTTATTGGTGCTTAAACTTTGCAACACTGTCGCTCCTTTCTTGAGAAGTAGCAGATTTTGTGGCCTAACGTCAATTTCTCACTGGAAATCAGTGATGCAGAGTATGGATATTAGTGAAATTTGTTTTATTTACACTGTATGTACCAGTCCTTGAACAGAGGTGCTCAAACAGCATGTGGGGAATCCTGTCTTTCAGGAACCGCAGCCCAAATACTAAGGCCCTGTTCCCAGGGTGCAATTCTGCCTCAAGAATTGGATACTATTTAAATAGACTAACTTTGGTAGCAAACTCTGCTTCTGCTTGCATCCCCAAAGCTGTGGCATCACAAAACCAACAACAATGCAGCCGTACTTGAAAGACTGAATGGTTCTCATAAGCTAAGAAACAGAACTTGTAAAACAATGTTAACAGCACCATCTGGTGACTACTGTCACAACGGTGCTTTATTACTCCAGCCACAGCCGCTCCCAAAAGAATCGAAGATACTATTGTGAAAGATAAATAGTTGCTGTCACATTGATGTATAATAAGTTACCTAGGCTGAAGATATACTATGGGGGAAATCCTCTGCTGTAGCTTCCTTGTGTGAAATGCAGTTACTAAGTGGTATTAGATGAGATGTCAGCAGGTAACGTCGAATCAAGTCTGCTGTGTGGTGACTGATGTTATGAGTAAGGGAGCAAACGCCGGAAGGAAATCAGATTGTACCTGGACCTTGTGTGCAAAAGCAGAGGAGGGTAAGGAGTCTTCCGCCATCCTTGGTCGACCTCTCCACAGAGGCCAGACAGAGTATCAGTCGGGTCTGTATCCTAAACACAAGGACTGGTCCCTGCTAACATCGTCTGAGGCACTAACCATCCCAGTAGGAGGAGGATGGATGAGGAGACCTCAGGGCCATGTCTGCACTAGCCAATGCAACACGGTGGCTGTGGAGGGGAAAACATGCTGCACCCATCTAGGGAATGGTGCAGTGGATGTGCTCATAGTGCTCCTCTAGGGATCTCAGTGAGTTACGCTTCTCTTTGGCACAATACCCCCCAGAACTTCTCCTGGGGCGGGGGGCTTCCCACTGATCCCAACACAGCTCAGTAGCCATCAGGCCCAATCTGGGGTAAAATGTACATGTGTTTAGCTTGCAGGCTGATGCTTGTTGCAAAAATAATGCATCGTACCCAATTTTTCACATTTGTTTAAACTGTTTGTACTAAAGTATCTGAAATCTTCATCCATGATCTCTTCTGTCTGAACACATTTGGGCCCAAACCCACAGACCTTTACTCGTGTGACTATTCCTACCCACCTGCAAGTATTCCCACTGAGCACAAGGTGTTACCACTGGCTTGTGTCAAGATTCCTTAGTTAAAATTTTGCAGGATGGAGGATTTTTTATTAACTCATTCTGGCCAGAATGAATGAAAGCATTTTATCTTTTATTTGTTGGCTAAATCCCACCTCCTCTGTCACACATCTGCTGTATTTCATCCTTTACAAAATTGATCCCAGTTGCCAGCGCTAGTTCTCATGTCCTCAAGTCTTTTTTTTTGGCTCACGATCTTAAAGATCAGCAACATTGAGTCAACACTAAGTGGAAGAGTAATTATTTATTATCCTGTTTGGTCAAAGATTCCAAATTGAAATGCAGTGACAGCTGTGAAGCTATCCAAATGCTATTTTCTCTCTTTTTGTTTAGTTTAGGACATTATTTAGTTTGTCTTGAAGTTACAGGTTTAGGGCCAACATTTTGCTACTGACCTGGTTGTTTAATAAAAGGAAAATTATTCAAGGTGTTCACTGGAGATTCTTTTCTCAACATCTGACTCGAGGAAGTCTGGCTATAAAATACCTATATGAAAGGAGAAGTTAGTCTGTTTGAAAAGAGAACTGGATAGTGTGTTATGTGATTGTAATGATCACTTCTGCCTGAAAAGAGCCAGTCCACTTTCACTGGTCTTAGCCTTCAGAGGCTGAAGCAGCAACCACAAGTTCATGATTCACTTCCTTTTCTGGGATTTACACAATGTAGATAGCCCAAGAAATGAGTGTGTCTCTTGTATTAGCTGGTAAAAGGAGAAAGGCTTGCAACTTACTCCCCCGCCCATGTTGCAGTGCTGATCTGACTCTGACTTTGTGGTCAGAGCAAATGTTTCCTTGTAAAATGAGAAAATACAGGAAGTGTTTAAAAGAATAAATGCATTAGATCAATATGATATTCATCACTGGCAATGTTTAAATCACAGTTGGATGTTCTTCTGAAAGACATGCGCTAGTTCAAAAGGGAATTAATTCAGGGAACTCCTATGGCTTGTGTTATACGGGAGATCAGACTAGATGATCAAGTTGGTCCCTTCTGGCCTTATAATGTATGGGTATATAAAGCAGTGAAGTGTGTACTTTATACATGTGCTTTAGTGTAGTGGTGTAGGAGAGGGAGAGAAATCCTGTTAAAGCTGGGATCATAGTTTCTACTGTAGGTCTTCAGCAGCAATAAATAACATTATTGTATTCTGCTTTGTGTACTGTCGTGGAAACTGAAAAGAAGAAACTTTAATGATTTTATGGACCAGAACATGTACATGTCCTTCTAGAAAGAGGAGGATGGGCTGCATCATATCCTGTCTGTGCATAACAGCATTACAAAAATGTTCTAGAATACAATGCTGCAATTTACAGTATCCTAGGTTAACCCACACTTGCACAGGATGGCTTTTTGTCCTCCTTTAGTGGCTGGAACTCAGATGTTTGAGTTGCTGACTTTAAACTAACAGCTGAATCTTTTAGCTCAGACAACAGAGGTTCATGCTTTCAGATCTGGAAAGCCCAGGTTCAAACCCTCCTGCCAATGACCCATCCAGCATTAAACTAGCATGTTTACATCCTAGCAGGGGTTTGGTGACAGGATACAGACAGGTTTATCCAGCACAGATTAGTGGTAACCAAAAATCATTATTGTGACTGTTTGGTGGCTTATATAACGTGAGTTAATTATCTCTATTTAGTTCTTGATCAGCAGGTGTCTGTGCATATTGACCATCAGCACTTTTGTTAGTAGTCCCAGGAGAACAGCTAAGGACTGAATGTTCAGGGAGCCACAGAGAGCCTCTAATAGTGTTTCTTCCTGATAAAGAATGAGATCAATGCTAGGGAATGTGCCCTGCCTGTGCTTGCACCTCATCTGTGAAAGGAGGGGATTTCAGGTTCTGGTGCTGTCAATCTAGCTTCTTTCACAAACATTGATTTAGATTAGAAGAGCTTGTGACACCTTTTAAAAATAAAAAAACTCAAGTGAGCAGTCTACAGTCTCACTGCCCAAACTGTTCTTACAGATTATTGGAACCTGGAATTCATTTTCCAAGAACCTGTATTTATTTTATAGCCAATCAGCATCCTTAGAAAGCTGCTTCTAGATGGTCCAGGGAAGAGCATTGGAACAACCTATTGACAATACCTGAAGAACTGACAGCAGTGTGGAGCAGAGGGTGCGGCTGGGGACTTCATCTTTGGTAAGCCACTGAGCAGAAACATTTCCAAGGTGTGAGGTTATATTTCAATAATCAAAGAATATCTGATTAAAATCAAGTGTAACGCTTGATCAGGAGTGGTGTTTTTGTGGTATTGCCTACAAGAGTGGTGCTCTCCTTTATAGGGTAGCTGCTACTGCTGGGTTCTGCAGCTTTAAACTCTGAAACTGCTTTTTTGGTGAGCCTGAAGGCTTCTTAGAAAATGAAAAGAAAAAAAAAAAAGGTGAATCAAAACCTTTTTTTGGGGGGGTCATTTGGAAAACCCTGGGCAACAATCCCATTTTCAATTTGCACCATAGTTGAATTAAAAGCACTATTCTGAGTGCTTGGCACTTAAAAGAATGCAATTGCGGGTGCAAATTAGGTTGCCAACATAAGGACTAGGACTAGGTAGCAATTCATTTTGAAGATATAAATTGTTCCTGTATAATGGCTCTAGTTGTGTTGCCAGCAAGTTTAGCAGCCAAATCTTCAGTGCTAAAAGTGTGCCCCTGTATCACTAAAGCTGTAGTAGACTCTTACCCACCCATGTGGACTATCCACTAGAAAGGTATAAAGATCCAAGTTTCCTAGCATGGCTTACATCTGTGTAAAGGGAGCCTGGGTCTTAATGCTTTGGAATTTTCCCCAGTGTCTAATGCTTCTATTTGCAATGATGCTGATTTTAAAAAACATAGTGGAAGCAAGATATATGTTACTGATCAAACACTCAGAAGGTGCGTGGCTGAATAAATAAATGTCACAGATAGTTTATAAAAGATAACTAAAGATTATTCAGTGTGGACTGAAATAGGATGGATCAAAAATGCTACAGCGATAGAGCTTGCTTTTGCTCCTATTAAAATTCAATGTCAAAACTCACATTGGTTTCAATGGGACTAGGGTGAACTTTCTTGGGCCTGATTTGGCTCACACTGAAGATCACGGGAGTGGAGGCTGTTGAAATATTTTAATCAAAAATGGCTTTTTTGTTAAAAATGTTTTGTTTTGCAACAATTTCAAAATTTTTCATTTTATTTTTGAGGGCGAAAGAAAAACTACTTTTGTACTTAAAACAAACAAAAAAACTGAGGTTTTTTCCCCCCCTACTGAAACAAAATTGTTCCTTGAAACAAAATCATGAAAAATTTCAAATGAAATAAAGAATACTTTTCTTTCAACATTTTACACAAAACAGATCTACCATTTTTCGACCAGCCAGCTCTACATGGGAATTTTGCCATTGACTTCATAGGAAAAGGATTAGTCGCTTTCTCTGTGCTCCCATAGAAGGGCAAGATTCTTTCCTTCTCCAGAGTTCTGCTTGATCCAGGGTGGAGAATGTCAGCGAATGGAGTTTAACTTTTTATTTCTAAGGGTCAGTCCCAGCTACAACACCAGAAGGCCTTGTCTATACCAACAGGGTTTTGCCAGTATAAACTCCTAGTGTGGACGCAGTTATAGTATAAAAGTGCTTATAAATCAGTATAACTTATGCTCATTCAGGGAACTGGCATCAGATATGATGATTACAATTATCCTGACATAACTACGTCTACACAAGGGCTTTTACCAGCTTAGCTATGTCAGTTAGCCTTAAGTGACATAGCTATGTTGGTAAATCTTTTTGTGTAGACTAGGCCTTACAGCCTGCTGTTGGGCACCTCTCAACTGCACCATATAGCTCTTAATGAACCCTGTACCAATGGAGGATTTGTGGAGTGGTGCTCCATTACGTTCACTCCTCACTCGTACCTTTTCCTCTCCCTGTTCCCAACAAGCCTACCATGCTGAGAGTGGGGTGGGGATGAAGAGCCACAGAGTGGAATAAGGCTCAGCAATGCCCAGCAGCAGAGTGTTCCCCTAAACTGGTGAGTTTTCTACTGGTCATTTACAGCCAGATTAGTCCCCATGATGCCACGTGAGGGATTATGAATTCACTGGGGAATATGGCCGAAAAATGATTTGATTTAATGAGGTGAACTTTCTGTTCTGCCACTAATTAATACACACAATTTCTTTTCTTCAAACTTTTCTGCTCTCTTTCCTCCTCCACCTCCCCGACCCTGTGCTTCTCTTCAGGAAATCTGGTCCTGTTTATTTTTACATTATTATCTAACAGGCATTAATTATAGCACTGCATCTCTTGGTATGTCTTTAGGGAGTGAATGCAAGTTGTGGAAGCCAGCAGCAAGATGAAAAACACAAGCTCTTTTCAAAGAAAGCAGCCTTTTCACTTTACGAGTTCTGCGTATATGCTGGGGGCCTATAATATTGAATACATTATTTATTTCATTTGTTTTTACAGCTTGGCATTATAAGGACCTGTTCAGAGAACAAACATTTAAATGTCCCCAAAGTCGTTCTGGAGCTAGTTCAAAGGACAGTTAGAACGCTAGCATTCAGTAGAAGAGCTGAAAGCATTTAACAGTAAGGACATCTTTGTCCAAATGAATTTTCAGTCAAATATCTACTTACCTTCTGCTGAAAAACTGGTACTGTAAGGATAAGTGAGAAGATCATGGAATAAGTGTTTGGACTCAGAGAGTCAACAATGAAAGCACTTTAAAAAGTGATTGGAAGCAGGAAAAGAAAACACTCTTCCACCCAAGCAATATTCCTGAAATTTGTGGAAAGTGGTGAACCTAAAGAAAAGCCAGTCTAGATTCACTATTTTATTAAGAAGCACCCAGCTTCAACTCTTGTAAAGTAGAATCTAGGCTCATATATTCCCAGGCTTACCTGAATGTGAAGCTCAGTCACAGATGCTGAGATGTCCCTCAGTATCAGAGATCAGTATCTGGCCTGATATCTAAGAGCTTGTCTACACAGGGACACTCAGGAAAATTAATCCAAATTAATTGTTAGAGTGGATTAGTTAAAATGCATTAAATCACTCCATGGACACACTCATTCAGAATTAAAGTGGATTTACTTTGGTTCAGTTTAATTCACTTTGGAAATGAATTGAGAGAAACTGAATAAAGGCCACCTTAATCCTGAATAAGAGCATCCACACAGGGGTTTAATGCAGTTGAACTAATCCACTTTTTAAATTCTCACCTTTAGTTAATTCAGATTAATTTGTGCCTGTATATAGATATGCCCTAAAACAATAGATGAACAGGAAGACTAACTGCTACAGTCACAGCCAACTGGCTTGGATGTGCTAAATCAATGAGAAATTAAGATTTGAGAACAGCTTCAGAGCATTCCTGCCTTTAAATTGTGAAGGTGGTAAATATCTGAAGTTCCTCCTCCAGGTGTGTCAGTAGAAGTTCTGCTAGACTTCTCAGCTATTAGCTAGAGTGTTTCCTTCACATGTGTTCATGGGTGATTGATCCAGGCACTGAGAACTTTAGATGACAAAGAAGTTAAAAACTGAATTCCAGAAGCCGTTTTTGTGCAGTAGCAACTACATGAGGAGGTTATTGGGGACCATCATAGATCTCTTGAATATTTACTTAAGGCTTGTCTCCACCTCCTGGAAAATTGTACTTCCCTTGTATTTTACACCTGAACATGCGCTTGATTTTGAGAGAGGTTGAGCATCCAAAACTTCAGCTGAAGTCAATAGGAGCTGCATTTGTTCAGCACTTCTAGAGATCAGGCATATGATATATTGTGTACCCGTCTAAGGACCCTTTGGGATGATGATGCTGAAAAATACCCCTATATCTAATCTATCCCCATCAAGCGATAGACCGAGACTGGTCTATTTCTAGTTTTAGTTCTACCTCTGACTTGTTTTGTAATCTTGGGCAAGTCATTTGATCAGTCTGTGTCTCATTTTCCCCATTTGTAAAATACAGATAATACTTATCCAAATTTTTTAGTTTGATTTCAGTTGTTGGCTTTAGTGCATGGTTGCTGAACGGTGTTGGTGGCCTTTGATATACAGGAGGTCTGTCTAGGTGATCTGGTGGTCCCTTCTGGACTTAAACTCTGTGACTCTGTAACTTTGTAAAACACAGAGATCCTTGGAATAAAAGTGCTGATTTATCAAAGTGCATATATCAAAAGCCAGTTAAGTTACAATACAATGGTAAAAATATGTTTTTATGTCAAAATGTAAACCTGTACAGTTGGTCAAAAGATTGGAACATTTTTTTGCAGCTTTTTTGTGAAAAGTTTGTCCCTGCTTTTTGATGAAAAATATTGAAATTTGATTTTCTTTCTCCCAGCTCTAAAATTAAAAACATGCAGTGTCCCACAGAAATATGGTGACATTTAAAAAAATGCAAACTGCCTTTTTAAAATATGAAAAAACTATTTGCAATACTGAATGTTGCTACTGGAACCAGCACTTCATCTGGGCCTCAGTGATTTTTTGCAGTGATTTTTTAAAATCCTTGTACAACATAGAGATTGATTTTTACCTATGTAAAGTACTGCAGTAAAACTCATGAGTAATCAAAATGTAGTTCTATTTTGAAATTTTGACTATGTTGCAATGGCCACTTCTGACTAAACACATCTGCTCCCTGTGTCTATTCAGAGTCACATCTGCTCTACAGTGACAATCAGTTACACCTAACAACTGAATTGTACAGTTGTCACTGAAGGCATAATCTGAAGTCTATGGGTTTGCATGTATATAAATGAGGGCATAAACTGGCCTGCAGAATCTTTATTACCAGGGATGATACAGGAGAAAGAAGCTCTTTATTCTTATATCTTATCTGGCTGGCTTTGCAGAGCTGATGGTTAGAACTCAGCAGCTCCCTCCCTCTTCACCCTCTTTCTATTGTAAACTGAGCATATTTGATCTGGAATCACTGAGTGATGGCGGCCTTCAACTACCTGAAATGGGGTTCCAGGGAGGATGGAGCTAGGCTATTCTCAGTGGTGGCAGATGACAGAACGAGAAGCAATGGTCTCAAATTGCAGTGGAGGAGGTCTAGGTTGGATATCAGGAAAAACCTTTTCACTAGGAGGGTGGTGAAGCACTGGAATGGATTACCTGGGGAGGTGGTAGAATCTCCATCCTTAGAGGTTTTTAAGGCCCTGGCTGGGATGATTTAGTTGGGGTTGGTCTTGCTTTGAGCAGGGGGTTGCACTAGATGACTTCCTAAGGTCCCTTTCATCCCTAGTCTTCTATGATTCTATAATAAACATGCAACCCACTATGATGCCAATTTTACAATCACTTCTCAGGGTAGAATTGCACTTTAAGGAATAATGATTTCTGGAGAGGGCATTGCCTCACAATTAATGACCGGTAGAAAGAGATGAGGGTCCCAGGTGAACCTGATTGCTCTTAATCCAGACAGACCAGAGGTAATTATTGCTATTATGAAAATATAGTTGGCAAAGAAGAAAATATAAAATGTTCACAGTGCTAGAAAACTAGAGGTTAAAATCACAGTTTCATACTTTGGTTTATTGAAAACTATTCAAATAATAAACTGTCACTTTACATTTCAGGGTTTCCTGATTCATTTTAAGGAGATCTATAGGGAAGTGGGAAATCTGGGCCGAGCAGCAGACAGTCAGACACCTAGTAAGGTGGAATGATTTGTGCCTTTCAGTTTGAGGACGCAACCTGCTTGTCTCCCTCTATTTTGGGGTTCTTGTGTGTTATTGACTTGAATCCTAATAAATAAAAGCAGTGTTATATTGCAACCTTTTGACAAAAGCATTTGTTTTTAACTAATGACTCTTTGTGTATGCCATGAACACAGCACATGCAGATATTTTCCTTTCAGCCAAAGACTGATACAATTACCAATGGAAAAGTAGAACTGTCTTATGGCTCCAATTCAGCAAAGCATTCAAGCATATGCGTAACTTTCAGCATGTACTTCAATCCCATTGATACCAACACATGCCTAAGTGCTTTGCTGATTAGGAACGGACGGCTAATTCAGAGCCTATAAATATGCCATTAAATTGATAATCTAGACCAAGACTAATAAACATGAAAGATTAATGGTAAAATATCATTGTTCTATCAGTAAGCCATAAGCACAAGAGTTCATCCTTAGTTTTTTCTTGGTGGTTCTTATAAATCTTGAAAAGATTTACAAGACTCACTTTCCAACATTAAAAAGGATTTTAGGGAACAGTTCCCCTTTGTCTTAGGTTATGAATGTCTCATATAAGTTTTTAAGCCTTGTGGGTGGGATGTTGGTTGCATGGAAAAGGATTTTACAATATGTGATACTAAGTCCATGTTCTGCTGCCTTTCCACCAGCTCTCTTGAGCCTTCCTGGATCATTCAGAAGTTGGAAAAACAGTTTAATGAACAAAATAACATTTTGAATTTTCTTCCATTTCACAGGATTAGAATTGGAACTTTTTTTACTTTGTTCTCGAAGTATTTTTTCTAAAAAATTTGAACAGTCCAAATTTTTAATTTCCCCACATTTCCCCCTTTTTGCTCACTCTTGTTTTTCTTTTATTTCTTTCTTTTGGGGGAGGAGGGGGGGAGAAGGAAATTTTTTTCTATCAAAAAAATGTCAACCATCTTTATTCAGAAATTTTCTTCAGTGTCTCTCTATGCTGCCCCTGCCCTCCACTGCTTGTGGGATTCCATTTCCCTCCACCCACAGCTGTTTGGAGCATTCCATTTCCTTCTGTCCACAGCTAATCATCATCTTGAGAGTCTACTCTGCAACTATTTTGGGCCTCTTTGGTCAACCCCTGGCTACTCTGCACTTTTTCCATTTCTCCTCCCCAGACACTCTGGGCCTCTGTAGTGTGAAAATTGCCCCCACTACAGGCCCATTCAGATGTTCTTTTCAATTGTTTAGAGCCTTTCTGATCTTCCTCTCTTACACACTATCATGGAAGATGAGCATCTCCATTTCTTCAGACTTCTTCTGCCCTCCTGCAGTAAAAGCCTCTTCCAACCTGTGGCTGCTCTTGAGCTCTTTAAACTTCTTCCATAACTTTAACATTTCCCCCAGATTCCTGGATGTAAACAATCTCTCCTTAACTGCTATGGGCCATTCCACTTTTAAGCACGTTAGCCTACCTCCTTCCCCTCTTGCTACACCTGGCAGCCAAACTAGGCTTACTGAACCTCTGTATATATATTTAATTGTTAAACAGCTATGCAGTCCAGCAATACATGTTATATGCATGCCAGAAGACCTACAAACAGGATTTATTTGGCTCTTGCAGCAATGAGGTAAGAGGATTAAATGAGGTTGTGGTCACACATAATCAGACCACCATCAGAGATATATAAAAAGCCGGGCCCATTGTACTAAGGCAAATATTCAAACAGTTTGCATTAGGAGAAACATCTCTGGCCATTTCTAAAAACTGCAGTTTCTCTGCTTTGTTCCTGGAGGTTAGCATCTCACTGCCTGTGAGATGATAAATTAAATGTTACTGCAAATCAGGGGAGAAATCTGTGGCTTGTGTTCTCCAGGACCTCAGACTAGATGATCCTAATAATCTCTTTTGGCCTTAAAATGTATGAATCTATTTATTTCCGTACAGCTTAAAAGTGATTTACCAATAAGCAGAACTTTACTACTTAAGGGCTTCTTGCTGAAGCCAATGAGAGATGTGAGTTCTCAGCACCTCTGATAATCAGGCAAAATGCTCAATGTAGTTTCATTTTTGATTCTGAAAGCTGTCTTGAATCAAGATGGAAAATGGTCTGCACTATTTGACACTGATTTCCTGTAATGCCAGCATCATGTCATTTTTCAGCAAAATGCTGTAGTAGTAATATCAGTGAAGGGCTCTAAATACAACTTTAAGGACCTGATTCAAAGGTTAGTGAATTCAGCGGAAAGACTCCCTTCTTTGGGAGTCTGTAATGAATAACTTTCCACCAAATTCTTCCCTGATTTACTTCTTTGTACTCCTCATTCACTTCCGCGTTATTGCACTTGCCTGAGATCAGAATTTGGCCTTCTATTTATACACGTGGTAAGTAGGCCTTGGAGATATAAAGCACTATAAAAATCCCCAAATCAGCAAGATGGATGTAACTTACTGTTCGATGTCCAAGAAGCTTTTAGTTTAGAGATGATTCAAAACACAAACCTTATCCACCTTTCTCCTGCCTCGATTCAGATAAAATGTAATTTGTGTCCATTGGTTTAGAAGGACCAAAACATTTTGCAAGAGCAAAACCACTTCTCTTTAGAGATTGGGCAAATCTGGAACCTTTTATCTGAGGTCTCCAATCCATCTGGAACTATGGTGGCGTATTTAAAATGAAGCATGGATTCGCTAGCGAGGCATCCCAACGTTTGCCCTTTTAAAGCTCTTACTCCACATTTGCACTGGTATAACTATCAGAATTTGGACTAGTATGACGATAGTAGGACCATGTGTGTCTTTTGCCAGTAGCAAAACACAAAGACTGATTCTCAACTGAGACAAGTTTAGCACGACTCTCTTTTCGTACACCTGCTAGAGCTGCTTTCTATAGACTTGAGGGTTCTGGTTTGAGTCTCAGCTGAAATAATGGTCAGGTTGCACATAGACATTGAATCCAACTCCCAAATTAGTGATTCAGTGGTGTGGTGTTGGTTTTAATTAATGATTAGACAAAAAGGTGCACCAAAGCTGTTTGATACAAACTGGGGGCGGGATGAGGCCCAGTGTTAACCAAGAAGTGGTATTTTTCAAAGTAAAACTGCCGGGCTCAGATTCACTGCTGTTGTAAATGAGTGCAACGTCATTGCCAGAACCATAATCCATGTGTATATAAAAAAGCTTGAACTTCTGTTTAAACTGTTCATCTTGGTGAAAATATGGACAAACACGCTGCTAATCAAAGGTTACAAAAGTGAAGCCCTAAGGCATTCCCATTTTAAAATATCTCCTTTGTACTGATGATTAATTTTGATGAGGTATTTGCAGAAAAATCCACTAACCCTCAAAATTCATGATAATCCAGTCTTTGTCTCTCTCTTTTAAATATTATCCTATGCTCCAGGCCAAGGGACTGGCCTTTAATTTGGAACTATACATTGTTTCCTTCAGTTGTCCCTGAAAGACTTACTATTTTGCAAACTCAAGTGTCTCTCTCCTTTTCTTTCAAATGTATAATTGGTTCCTTACACTTTGGTCCGTGCCTGTGATCGGTGGTTTTATCTCTTCTTTGTATTAGCTAGTGAGCAGGATTTTTTCTGTCTTCATTCATTTATGTAGGATTAGGCAAATGTAACTGTAAAGCTCAGAAAACTGAGCATAGAAATTATTGATCTTGAACACATTAGCCCAGATCCTCTCACTTAATATTAGTGAGCAGTCCCATCAAAATCGCTGAGGCTACCTGTGAGAGTAAAAATTGCTTGTGTGAGAAAGGGTTTGTAGAAGCATTACCTTGATTCCTAAAGGTGACACTTTACAATACTAGTTTTTGTTTCTCAATACTTGGGTCAGGTCCTCAGCTGGTGCAAATTGGAGTACTCCCATGATGTCAGTAAAGTAAAGCTGATTTATATCAGCTGAACCACCTTCTACACCATTGCATACACTTCTTCCCTTTCAGATTTCAACAATCTACATTTTAGTGAGGGCCTCCAACTGTATAGCTATTTTATGGCAATGGCCTGAGTGGACTTTTTGAGCCATAAACTTCAACTGATAGCTTTCATTTTTAATGCAGTTTATTTAACTTTGACTTTTACTGCTTTCTTCACACAAGAACCTTTGTTGAGGAATGTTATTAGCATAATTTAGATAAACCCATGACATCCTGTCTGGAAGAAATGGCTCTGTCTCAATTTTCAAGTGGAGAAATGTATATCAAGGTTTCAGTTTCCATCTTGTAAACGAAGCAGTCTAGAAATGTCTTTTAGCAAAGGTCACTATCACTTTCAGCTCTGCTGCCTGCTGATCAAACATTATGAAAGCTGCATCACATGCTGAGCTGAAGGCAACTGTGTTTGTTGGATGTCCTGGTCAATTATAGTACAGTGGTCAGCCGAATCTGTCGTGAAAGGCAGTTCCTGTTAGTTCAACTTAGCTAAAGCAAATATCTATTTTTTTAATATTTAAAATCACTGATTTTCCCCTTAAAACTGTGTCTAAATAATTGCCTTTGCTAAATAGTTCCTTTTAGCATTTGGTGGGAATTCAGAATGGAGAGAGAGATGCCAAAACCAAGAAAATTTTTTCAGTGGATTTAATTCTGCTATAACTTACAGCCTGCTGGAAATGTTGTGGGATTGATTGCTTTCTGTGGAGTATTCCAATATAATCTTTGTGTGTGTGTCTTTTCAGTGATTTTTTTTCATTGTTTGGAGCATGCGGCAGGAAAAGGAGTTTCTTAGGAACACATGCTGTTCCAGCTTCACAATCCCCCCTATTCTCCCCGCCAGCATTCTCTGTTTGCTCTGGTGGGCCTGGACACCATCAGGAAGAACTCCATAGTCTGGTTTCATGTCCACAAGGTATGCTTTGGGAATGATTCTTTAAACTCAAAAATCAATATGGAAATTTCAGTATATTTATTTTATGTGGCAGCATGGTTCTCTTCATCCCTGGCAATGCCCATTTGACAGACATTTAAAAACTGTAGTAATTTTTAAGATAGTTATTTGAAAGACCCGCTTGAATTGCAGTTCCTTCAAAAATCAAGGTTAGGCTGTTAGATTGGTCTTAAATTTGGGAATATCCTAGTCAAGGTTAAATTATGAATTATTAGTAGAAGGGGTCAAATAATATAAAAGGTGGATCACAAAGAGTTTCACAAATAAATGTGAGTTCATTGCATCATATGTGGGCCTTTGTTATTTGTAATCAACAAGTAATCAGATATCTGCTCGTCTGTTCATGAAAAAGTCCGCAAAACCGAACGTTTAGTGAATTTTAGCACAAATGACTATCTAGCTAAAGCACATGCTATATAGTTCATTGCCCATTAGTCACTGGTCGTTGTTTGTATTGTAATTAGTCATTCTCCTGTTTAAAAAAGTTGACCAGTCAGGAAACAGAACCATGTGATGCAGATGACTGTTCACACACTGTGAATAGTGAATAGGCCAGGAACATGATCCTGCCCCACTGAAATCAATCACAGCCTTATCATTAACTTCCATGGGTGGAGGATCAAGGCCAGCCAACAGTTTGCAAACAATCCTAGGCTGAAATTTGTTACATACAATATTTGCAAAATACTTAACTAGAACAGCCACATTCATAGAAATCCAGATCAGTTTTTGAACAATTCACAATCTGAAGAAACACCAAAGATTGCTGAGTAAGTTGTTTGTGATAAATAATGTGACCAACTCCGTTCATGAACATATAATGGAAAATCCTAGCCTGTGGCTACATAACTGTAATCAGATGACTCAGTTTGGGCATAATGCCCGTAATCTGTCTTTCTATATCACAGATTTCTTTCAGGAAAAATGGGGCTAGACAAGCCAGAAAGTTTGAAGTTATTTACAGGCCAAAAATATGAGATTAGAGTAGATTTCACACATGTGGGGAAAAGAACTCATTGTTAGCAGCACTCATATTTTGTTTAAAGAAGGGAAAAGACCACTGCAGTTGGCCTGTGTCTTATCCTGCCTGGGGAAAAACTCATCTAGCTCTTTGCTATGTAAATTTTGATCTTATCAGTTGGAAAAGTACAACTATAGGAAAAATGCTTGTGTGTGCCATAATATTTCCAAATAAATTGGCTTGTCCTAGGTGATGTACACAGAGTCAGGCCTCCCACTCCAGGCACTCCTTTCACCTCAGGTGCAGGTCACTAACTGGGAGCTTGCTCACATCTCTGGGGAAACAGAAAACAAAAAGTTTCCTTTTAAAACATTAAAAACCAAACTGCCTTGCTCTGTTCCGAGTAAATTTCAACTGTACTAGGAGCAAGGAGAAAAAAAAAATAAAGACGTATTGGTTAGTTACAAGTTCTAGCCTTGGAATGTTTTCATTGAATGCTCAGGGAGGAAGCCAAACCAGATATTTACATTAATCCTCCTGAGAGTAGCTGAAGAGAGCAAAAGGTTGATCCTGCAAACTCTTACTCTGAGTCATTTTGGTGCATGTGATCAGCTCCACTGCTTTCAACTGAGCTGCTTGTGTGAGTAAGAGGTTGCAGGATTTTGCCCTTAATGGTCAGTGAAAGCAGATCATGAAAGGTTAGATGGAATGAATGATTTAGGGGCCCAATCCTATGAGGTGTTGAGCATCTCTCATAACTTGCTTAGCATCCCTTCCCCCGTGATTTCAAGTGTAAGCTCTTTGGAACAGGGCCTCTCTTATGCTATGTCTAAACTACACCCCACTTGAGGCTGTGTGTAGCCTCTACACTAGGGAGGCCACTTGTCCAGTTTG
Organism: Emydura macquarii macquarii; assembly: GCF_026122565.2. Classification (NCBI taxonomy): domain Eukaryota; kingdom Metazoa; phylum Chordata; order Testudines; family Chelidae; genus Emydura; species Emydura macquarii. Next base: position 22,907,798 of record NW_027132559.1, read on the forward strand.
AAACTCTTTTTGTCCTCCATCCGACACTGAGACAAAAACCGTATATGGTATTGTCTGGTATTGGACGGGGGGATGCCATTTTGAAGAGTGCACTCCTCAGCCCTCGCTGGTCTGACCGTACACGCACTGTGCGTGAGAGGTCATGCTGCATGGGGGAGAGAAAGAGGGAGCAGTGTGGCACACGCCTCAGAATGGTGTTTCCCATGCAGCATGACCTCACGTGCACTGTGCAAGAGCGGTCGCATCAGTGGGGGCAGGCCCACGCTATTCCTGGAAGTACTTTGCCAGTACATCCTACATTAGTGTTCGTGAACCTGCCTCTGGGGTTGACCAGCACTTGCATAATGATAGAGTAGTATCCTTTTTGGTTTATGTATTCATGTGATCCTTGCAGTGGGCAAAATATGGGTCCATAAGTTCCATCAATGGCTCCCGTGCAGTTTGGAAAGCCTATTCTCTCAAAACCAGCAATTATTTCAGGGACATTGTTTTTGCCCTCCACTTTGGGTGAATCACAGTCCTGATCACCTTGCAAACCTCCACCATCACAAACCCAACAGTAGACTTGCCAATACCAAATTGGTTAGCCACAGACCTGTAACAGTTTGGGGTTGCTGGTTTCCAGATGGCTCTAGCAACCTGTGTCTGGACTGGTATGACCTCCCTGATGCTGGAGAGCCAGGGCAAACTTCTCACAATCCTCCAGGAAATCAAATTCTTCATGCAAAAGTTCTGGAGCCACTGGTACTCATCCCAGGTCTGCATGATGATGCGATCCTACCAGTCTGTGCTTGTTGCCCTGCTCCACAAGCACCATTCTGCATATGAGGAACCTGTGGGTATGGCAACAGACATAACCAGTGTCAACCAGGTGGTATCTGCCGGGTCTAGATCACCCTCCAAGAAGTGCCATTGATAGGACAAATACCACCACTGAAATGTCCACCAGCATTTCAAGGATGTTCTGCTTGACTCCTGAAATAGGACTGAAAGCACAAGCTCTTCCATCGGTGCTGGCTCCAGTTGCCGGGAGCATGAAGACCCAGAAATGTCTCAGCTGGGTGTGTCTGCAGGCTAAGACAACTTCCATTGAAGTGCCATAGGATGGTCAGACATGTTTTCCCACAATACACCCTGAAGAAAGGCTAGAGCATGTTGGGATTCCCTCTGTGATCTCTTTCCACTTGCCTTCCCAAGAACTCAGTGTGACTCCAGATTTGATCACTCAGATATTTTTATTTGGCATAGAGCAACACTATGCTGAGTTGATCAGATTCCAACATGGGAGGTGCGGGGGAGTACATGACAGTTCCAAAGATAAACAGAAACCTTCTCCTTTTATATACATTACACATGTCATTGAATTGACTATACATTCCATGACACATTTTTGGATTGTCTTCGTTACTTTGTCCATGCTTGATGTACTCTTTACCTCATCTCTACCTTGTCCATTTTTATTTTGTTTGTAGTAAATGGTTCCCTGGATGATCTCTGTCTTATCTTAGCTGGCTCAGCTGACCTATTGACTTCTTTTATTTAGCACAAACATCCTGTTTTCAGCCTGATGATTCATTTACCTCTCTAACTCTATCTTCCAAGAAACAAGACCTCCCTACATGTGTTAATTACTCATGTCAGGCGAGGCTGTTGTACCTAGCTAGGTGCAGATAGCCACACCAGTTTGTGTTTGTAAGTTTGTTCTTAGATGTTTCTGGTAGCCTTGGGCCCAGGAACTACAATTCCCAGGATGAATGAGGAGAGGGGAGCATGCTGGGAGGGTGGAGAGAGAGGAAGAGAAGGAGGAATAAGAATGGAAACTCTGTGAAGGAGCAAGGAGAATAAACCATACCTTTGCTGTTATCTGTCTACCTGAGTCTTCCTCACAGGGATTCAGGTACAAAAGGCAGCTACAGCTGACGAGGGTGCTAGGAATCCTGGGAGACGCTGGGACATGATCCTAGAAGCAGAAGGTCTGATTCACATCTGTATAGTGCAGTATGGATGTATCAGCACATTTGTGAGGCCCGGGTTCAGCAATTGTAAACCCAGGATTAAAATGCAGTGTGGATGCTCCAGTGCAGGCTTGGAAATGCGGAGTCCACAGGTGCAGGTCACACAGATCTGGGCTTGCAGTGCAGTCTAGATCTACCTTTAGCTGTTTTTGGAAACTGTATTCCCAGTCCCTTCTGAAGAGGCTATCCAAAGCCCCAGTCCTTCAAAACCACAAGCATCTGCTTGCCTTTATGGACATGAGTAGCCACGCTGAAATGAATGGGACTGTGTCTGCAGGATCAAGGCCTAATTTCAGCTCAGACCCAATAAAAGAATGTGACAAATGAGAAGCGGGAAGGTAAGGGAGTTCAAGGGGATCAGTAATAAGCTCACATGGTTACTTATGTTAGCAAATTTAAAAACATTGGAGAGTTTGTTTAAAAAAAAACAAAAAACCTATATATGAGAACTATACTCTTGTTTCAGAGTTGTGATGGCGGCTGTCCCTTTCAGGGAAGTCTGGAACCAGCCTACCTGGGACAGGCTCTGCAAAGGAAAATGAGCCAACCCAGAGCCAGCTGTGAGCGAGCCCCCCTGTAGCTGCCCAGGAGGTGCCCAGTTTGTTCCCCTGGGTGGCTCCTGTACCTTGCCTGGGAGCACTTTCTCTCTTGGGCTGTTCCTCCTTCTGTGAGCCCCTGCTCTCTAGGGCAGTGTTTCTCAATTAAATTTGGCCACGGAACCCTTTTGAACTCCATAAATAATTGCGGAACCCCCCCAAACTCTTAGCAGTCTTCAAATGTTGAAATAAGCAAAGGTCAGCATTTCTCACTTAAATTACACTTATACTGGATACCCTCTGCCGGAAAATCCAAGACATCTTCCCTTTTTTGGCGGCGTGGAGAACAGCTGCTCGCGGAACCCTAACAGTGTTCCCGCGTTCCGCGGAAGACCAATTGAGAAACACTGCTCTAGGGAGTCACCACTGGGCGTAGTTTCCTAACCAGCTCCCCTGAGGAGTCTCTTTTTCTGACTGGGCCCTCATAAGCCTTTGTTCTGCCCAGATGTTCCTTAACTAATTAACTGCTGCCCAGCCACTGAGGTAATTAACTACTCACAAGTGGATCTGAGTTGGCTCATTTTCCATAGCGGAGCCAGTCACCGATAGGCCGGTCGCTGACCCGCCTGAAATGGCCAGGCCCCGGTCACATGAGTGCTATATGCTGGTTTAAAAGTTCTGCTGAAAAGATGTTATCTGTTAAATTCCGTGGGGTTTTCCCATAAGGCATGTGGCTCCCTGGGTTGTTTCCATTGATCAACGGCAAAGTGGAATGAATTTTTTTTGGAGGCTGTTTATCCTGATGCCATGACAGTCACGCACAGCGGATCCTTTTCTACCCCCTTCATGATATAAATGCATTCTCCATACGTGTTAAAATATCAAATGACAGGACCAGCCCTCCAAATATAGGCATCTACATGACATCTTACATAACATGTAATATTTCTATTGATTTATCCTCCCAGCTGTCTGTTTTTTTCCTAGGGGTACCTGCAGCCATGGTATCTGTGCACTAAGATGAATCTTGTGCCAGATCAGTCATTGCACACCCTTATTTTGTACCTTCTTTCCTCCTGACACCTTGGCCCTTATATATAATATACAGTGCCTTGTCCTTGAAACCCTACCACAGGCACATGGCTTTACTGAGTGTGCGCTCAGCGGGATTACTCCCAGGAGTAGAGTTCCTCACATGCATGTGTTACAGACCTGGCTGAGTCCCCCTAGCTGTTGGTCACTATTCAGTTGTAACTGGACCCAACCTTTGGATCCCACATGCTTCCAAGTCAGCTTGGTCTGGGGAGAATCTAGTCCCTGTTTCTAGCTCTGGGCAGCTCAGGGTTATGTCTACACAGCAATGAAACACCCGCAGCTGGCCCAGATCAGCTGATTCAGGCTTGTGGTGTGCAGGCTGCAGGACTATAAAATTGCTATGCAAACATTTGGGCTGGGGCTGGGGCCCAAGATCTGGGATTCTGCGTGGGTGGAGGGTCCCAGAGCCCAGGCTCCTGCCCAAACCCAAATGTCTGCACAGCAATTTTTAGCCCTGCAGCCCGAGCCCTGTCATCTGACTTGGGCCAGTTGTAGCTGTGCCACAGGTCTTTTATTCCAGTGTAGATGTACCCATAGATACACTTCTGGGTGCAAACACCTTGTCTGGCACCCTTCCTTTGGATGTGGGACTCTGCAGTTCAACTGCTCTTAGCTCCGAAACCAGTGTCAAGACTCCCCCACCCCAGTTCTCCCCAGTTGCTATGTGCACTGGTTTATAGTTAAACTCTTTGGGGACCACAAGGCAGGTAAAAAAAGGAACACAGGATTTGCACAGGAGTTTCTTAACTACCATAAATGTTACCCCTAAAATATACCAAAGTTACAGATCTTTGGGCAAAACAACAAAAGTCTGTACACTCTCTCCCCCTAGGTTCATGCTCACCTGTGTGAGTCCTAGGCCATTCAGTGTATCAGGTAGCTAGATAGGGTTGCCACCCATCCGGTTTTCACCTGGACAGTCCGGGTTTTGGTGTAAGTGTCTGGATGCCATTGGATAAGCCCTGATATCTGTTTTTTTTATCTAAAGGGAAGAGGCAGAGCAGAGGTGGGGCCTTGGGAGAAGAGGTGGGGTAGGGGCAGGGCCTCAGGGGGGCTGGTTACCAGCCATTAGAAAGGTGTCAGCCCTATAGCTAGGCCCCTCTTGCAGTCCTTCTGTGACAGGGAATGGTCAGCCAGCAAGGCAGAACTCTGTTCAGGTGATTAGCTGGGAAGTCCCAGCCTTCCTGGAGTTCACAGTGGGAAAAGTAGCTCTCTTCAGCCTGGCTCCTCTCTTTAGAAAAATTAGTGTTCTAGGAGTAGACCCCCCCACTGACTGGAAGACAATCACAGTTGATGACTTTTGTGTCAGTCCTTCAGGGAGCTGTCAGGCATTACAATAAACTGGCTTTGGTCTGTCCTTTACGTCTCTAAAAAGTTACAGCTACATTTTCAAAATGGTGGTTACAATGTCAATTGAAGGTCACAGTTTGGTACAAACATGGACATACATACACCACTCCATCACAACCTGTATCCAGGACTGGGTCCTTCATTGGTAAGCTTTTTGGGGCAAGGGGCCATGTAAAGTCCATGTATGTGACATTATGTACAAATGTTAGTAGATTTGTAATGCCTACAGTCCCATCTGGTAGGTTCTGGCCCCCGTGCAGTCTTTGCATTTGTGTCCCAGCATGCTATTTAGCCTCTGCTTTGGGCTTCATTTAATACTTGCTATCTGAAATGACAAGGAGCAAGAACAAACACAACTAAAGCAACAATCTCACTTGTCGGGTTGTTCAAAGAATCTTACAGTGTTATGTCACTTTTCACAGGATGAGCGTAAAAATATAGGAGCTAATTTAATCTTGATCTTTCAAGAAAGGAGGAAGGAAAGAAAAAAAGTATGTGCCTGCAAATGTTTATTTTTTTAAAGCACTTTAAATTTTATAGTAAGATTTTTGAATGATGCGTGGCTAGTTGGTGCCTGTCATTTCATGCAGGTGGTGCAGAATTCCGTCTTTTGTGTCAAAGACAAGATGTGCAGATAGCCATGACAATTCATCTACTCTCTGGGGTGCCTTTCTCCTTTGTCTGCCTTAATTAATATTAGGACGTTTGCTCAAGTCCTCTTATGTAATAGAGTAAATATGATCCCGTTGCATTGCTTCTGACTGATATTAGATGTACCAATTAACAAATTGCTTGTGCATTCCTAAGATATATAGCAGGAGATGTAGAATAGATGTGCACAAAAGTAAGACAAGACCAGCAGCGCTCTGTTCTGTGCCATTTAGTTCTCAGACTTTGAGGCTGGCCTTGTTTTTCCAGGGGAGGGCAAGTTAAAACAGCCCTATGGAAAAAGAAAAGAGGAATATTTTTTCCTTCCTTGTTAGATTATTTTTCCTTAGGGCTCCGCAAAAGAACAGTGTATTGCATATGGAATATGCAATAGATAGTTCTGCTATTGCTAAACCACAACAAGGTAGCTAAAAGGCTGCCACGTGTTTAAAACAATTGTCCAAAAAGCACATTTTCAAAAACAAATATATTCCAGCAGATGGATGAGAGAAAGGTTTGTTTTTTTTTAATGGCCCAATCAAACACAATTGAAATTGGTGGGAATCTTTCCACTGAAGGTAATGGACTTTGGATGGGAGCTTTAAAGGGTTGTTCTTGAGTACTCTACTGGGGTTACCAAAGCCACGGCAGAGGTGGCAAATCCACATATAACTAGGACATCTGGTTTTTGGTGAGTGCAACAGAACCCACTAAATTCTGTTTGAAGAAATTTATATGTAAGAATTGTAAAAAAGAGTTAAGGTTGCTTTGTTTTTCTGCCTTGGAGGATTGCCTTTTGCTGCTCCTCCTGCTCAAATTATGCTTGTGGCATCTTTGCTCCAACTTCTTGTTTGGCAGTCTCTTCAATACCAGCCCCTTCAACTCCTACTTTCTCTGTTGTGTTAACTTCTTCGCTGCTTTTTGAACATCTTCAGGTATCATGGTGCCAGCTACACAGACCTCTGCTTCCTCCATCAGCCTTTTCTCTGTTCCTTCTTCCTATGATCTCTGAGGTGCCAACTCCTCCCCTGATTCCTCTCCCTCAATAATCTCTGCTGTCAGCCCTTTCTGTTCTCTTTAGTTTCTTCCTGTGGTCCCTGTAGTGCAGTCTCTTCACATTTCAGGTGCCAGCTTCTTGCTATTCCTATATTCTCTCTGCCTCCCATAGCCATGTCTCTGATCATTCTCTTTAAAAAAATATCCTTTACCTTCCTGCTGATGACATTTGCAGGCAAAAAAAGTGCTAGATATAATTGGCTAAATATAATCCACTAGACGTGGAGTTTAAAAGCTGTTTAAGTTTATATATTATATTATTTTCTTCCTGTATTATTAAAATGAAAGGCTTAAGCATAGATGATACAATAATTTAATATTCAAGGTTTAATAAAAGGAACATTCATAGCTCATTCCTAGATAAGGACATTTTTGCATCCTGCACACACTGTGCATGTGTGATTCTGACACTTTTCCTGGCATGGGTATTTTTCCATTATCGATATCAGTGTCATTAATGTGGTGGTATCGATGCTTACTTATGAAAATATAAACATAACATTTTCTAATATTTCAGAAAATATATAGTACTAACACTGTTTGATAAAACCATATTCTAAGGTCTGGTCTTCATTAAGAATTTACATCGGTATAGCTACGTCTCTCCAGGGGCGTGAAAAATGTACACCTAGAGACAGACATTGCTATACCGACCTAACCCCTAGGTGTAGACAGTGCTGGATGGATGGAAGAAGTAACAATTTAGCTGCCGCCTTTCATGGGGGTGTGTGGATTATCTATGCTGACAGAAGAATCCCTCTCGTTGGCATAGGTAATGTCTACACTGAAATGCTACAGCAGCACTGTGCCACTGTAGTGAATAAAGTGTAGACAAGCCCTTGTTATATCTGTGAAAATTCAGCCCAAGGTAGCAGATGAGAAGACTGAACACTTTCCTCCTCCTCCTTGCTACATATTTCAAAGGGCCTAAGTCTGATGGTTCTAGACATGGGGATCTTAGGAAACCAACTTACTCAGAAAAATATATTAAAATAAAACAACTTTCACCTGGAATCTGTGTGTCACTTAGAGTGCTTAGTTTAACAGTGTAAATATTTTCTGAATTCCATATAAAAAATCAACTTTAGGACATCTGTTACCATACACAATCTAACGTTAAGTGCACATTCCAGCAGGGACAGTCATAGCAACAGCAAGACATCAGGCACTGAACTGAACAACCTGTCATACAAAGCAGAGGATGGAGAAGCACTTTCAAAGATGCTCTTAGCCTGGCATGTGTTTATTAAGAAACAGCTAAGTAGTCTCCTTCCTATCATTTTGACACAGTCACCAGAGATCTCCATTTTGTGCATGCAAACTTCACTCACTCATTCTGAAAACCAGACTCTATATTTCTTTTCATTGGTTTCCTGACAACAACAATGCATGATCCTTTGCATGTTGTCTGCAGAAGAAAAGGAACAAAACTGGAAAGGCAGATTTGATGTAGAGACAGAAGCCGCCTGCTGCAGTTTACTACTGACTTCAGTAGGATTTCACCCCCGGCATTGAGCTCATGGTGAAGTGTGAGTGCTTTTAGGATGCCCTGAAAATTGGAAGGCTTTTAATAATAGGCACATTTCAAATCTATCACTGTGCACTTTTGTAGGTCTATTCTATATATCGTTCTGCCATGTGAAAGCTGATCACAGGAATAGGTTATTTAGTATCTTTCCACGTTAACAAAGTTGATTTATGCTTAATTTAAACTAACTATCCCAACATTTTGTCTTAGAAAATAATTTTTTGACCTTTGATTTATACTTCTAGCACACTAGCAAAAAGAAAATTATTGCGGTACAAAAGTAAAATGTGGTAAGTTTTTTCATGTGGATACAATAAAGCATATTTCTGGTGGCCCAGCCATTACACACATGAATAGTTTTTGACAGAGAAAATAATCACAGTTTAGGTTGGGTTTTGGCAGTGATCCAGTAACCGAAACTTTTTTACAAGCCAGTTGCTTTAATGTATATTTTTTCCACAGAAATTGCCATTTAAATTATGTCAGTGTTTTTCTGTTTGAATATACTGATTGCTTTCTTATTTCTGCATTATTTATTGGATTGATTAGGCTGGCATTTTGTCATGGTACAATTTTTGGGAATGGGAAGAATGCATTTGACATGATGAAATAACAAAAGTCATAGCATTGTGGTTAATGTAATGAAAATTCAAAAATTTGAATGAAATCAGGTGTACGTTAACAATTCATTTACATGTTTTGCAATTTAGTTTATTTTTTTACATTACAATGTTGTTACTTTGAAATAAGTCTGTTAAATATTATATAAGGGTATGCAGAAGCTACTGTAGCTCTACATATCTAGTCTAAGGCATTTATATGGCCTCTATTTCCATAGTATATGTGTGCCTCACTATCATTAATGTATTATTCTGTAAATGTCCCTGTCCGGTACGGAAGTATCATTCCCAATTCAGAGAGAGGAAACTCAGGCAGAAAGAGAGTACATGGCTTGCCCGAAGTCAGAGAGAAAATTTGTGTTGGAGTAGGACACTGAACTCAGGCCTAATCCTGGGCTAGTGCCCTAACTGCTGGGCCATACTTCCTCTCCTACATAAGCCTGGTCCAAAGCCTATTGAAATCCATGTAACAAATCCCATTGATTTCAATGGGTTTTGGATCAGGCCCTGCACAAAAGCCTGCTTCTGAAACTTTTACCCATGTAAAATGATCTTTCTCAGGTGAGCACTCCTACTAGCTTCCATGCAAGAGCTGCAGAGTGGTGTCTTAACGTGCCATAACAACTGACTCACACATAAGCCTTTTTTGGATAAAACATAAAGAATAGACTGAAAGGTGAAAACCAACATCTCGGCTATCACAAATCACTTGAGAAACGAAGGAAGGATTCAGATGATGCAGTGTATAGTCACAGGGAAGCCTGTCTACAGAGAGCTTTATTTGACAGAGAAGTATAATAATAGTAATCCCGAACATTAAAAATGAATTACCAAAACATGATGTGACAGTTCCACAGGGCTTCTGTTAAAAGATTGTATTCTGCAAAGTTTTTCTCAAAGTTGGCAGTGCTTTCTGAAAGCAAGATATTGAAAGATTGTATCTTTCTCTGTGCGAAACACAATAGGAGAAATTCACCTTGACTGCAGCTCTGCTTATTTCAGTGGAGTCACTGCCAGGATGACTTTGTTTGAATGAACCTATCAGTGGGAAATAGTTATGCCTTTTGTGCCTCTTATGCAATAATGCAATTTTAAAGTTACATTTTAAGATAGAGCATGGAGAGCATGCAGAATGGTTAATTTAGAGTCCAAGCTATTTCCGGTGAGAAACAAGACACTAAATATAGATTAAAGAAATGCTATCCCCAATATGATTATGCTTCAAGAAGCACATTGAGTCCCGTCTTCTAACGTGGTGAAACCTCAGATCATGAGATGGCTGAAGACAGGATAAAATAATTTTGAACCTTGGGGACTTCCTTTTATTTTAATAGGACAGTGTTTTGGTTCTCATTAGCTGTATCCTAATTAAAATGTGTTAGCCATTCACAAATTTTCTTCTCAGCTGTAACACAAATGATTCTGGCCCAGATCCTCAAAAGTACTTAGACTCCTAACTTCCATTGAAATCAATGAAAGTTAAGGAGCCTAAATACCTTTGAGGATTTGGGCCTCTGTGTCTTGGATGATTAGAGGGGACTTGGAAAATCAAAAGAGGAAACATCTGTGCACTGATACAGTACTTCTGCCTAAGTAATGTGCCATTCCTGAAGCAGTAGGAGATCTGTCATTATGCTGAATAGGCTTCCTCTGTATACAGCATTCAATCACATCACAGAGTATCCGTGTTACTTTATCTTATCCTATTAACATTTTCTCCAAACTCAAAAATGGAAATGTTTTGAAATAATCTGGTGTGTATGCAATGAAATCAACAAATCCAAAATTCTGACTGGGAAATAGTTGGAATCCTTATTGAGTCAGTTTTCAAGGTTTCCTATAATGCAATTCCATATTTTATATTACAAATGCATCAGTTATGTAATCTCAATAGTCAGTTATGATGGAGGGCTTGTTTCCTGACATTTATGACGTTGATGATGTAACAAACATAAGAGATAATATGAGATAAGTATTGGGAGAATTTAGGGAATGACCTAGAAAATACTGTATGTATATATATATGGGTGTGTTGCTATATATATCATGTTGCTTTTAAAAATATATATATCTATGTAATATCTAGACAATTTTAAGGTCTCTACTTACCATGGCTTTACATCAGAAAAATAAGAATGGTTTTGATAAAACCAGAGCGTGTAATATAAGAACCCACTTGAAATATTGGTTTTGTAATTTGTGTAGGTTTGCTGGAGTTTTAAATGATTTCAGATTTTATATATCATGCCCATGCCACAAAAAACAGTAATTGTTTTTTATATTGAAACATAAAAGTTGAAGAAGCTACATTTCCTGAGCTGAGATGCCCAGGTTTTTGATTAATTTGTGAACACTTTTGTAGAGTGGAGTGGAGAATGAGAGAGTCAGAAATTTCACTAACATGTCTCCATTTTAAGATGAATTTTTGTTTTTGTCAATATTTTTTGAACTAGCACTATTCATTAAGTATTTTCTGATTTATTTGCAAACCCTTTAGAATAGATGTTTATACGGAAAAGATGAATATGCTCACAAATATAATGCTTTGTTACTGAGCTGAAGGAATATAATGCAGTGTAGCTAGTGCCTTGTTTGGGGTACATTGAGGAACTGGTTAGGGAATTTAGTTTTGTAAGTGAACCTACTGGAGTCAGAGGATGCAGACCTCTGCCATGTGACTGTGTCCAGGAAATAAAGATGAACCTTTTGTAATTGACCCATATCACGGGACTAGGGCCAGATAAAGATCAGTCGTTTAATAGCACTCCTTTGCATCACACCTTTATTCCAGGTCTATGGGGGCCTTGCAATACAATACAACATAACAAAGGGAGTGATAGAAATATAAGGGAATGAATTTTTGTTATGCTTCAATTTTTTGTTTTATTGTAATTTATTTGTATTACCATAGCACGTGGGGACCGCACACAGAACAAAAAGAAATATTTTTCCCACAGAGTTTACAATCTAAGTACAAAGGCTTATCCTTTGCTCTCCGGGGTCTTTGATGCATTTAAGAAAATATAGTTATAAAAACGGTAACCTGTCTGTTACACTGACAGATCAGCTAACCTGGGTCTGACCCAAAACAACTTAACAAGAGGCACTGAAATGTAATCAAGACAATCTACTTGTATGTGAATTTAAAAGAGATGTACTTGACCAGCAATCATTGACACATTTATTTGTAATAATAGAAATTAAGGGTACATGCTACATGTATTTGTCTATGTTTACCTATATCTTGTTAGAAATTTAACAATGTAACCAGATTAATTGGTAGATGCTAATTCCTTTTCATGTCTTAATTGCCTTATATTATGCCTGAGAATGCTTCCATTAACCTTAGGATCAAATCTGTAAGATACTGCAGGAAACTAATAATATTATCTGCATTGTCTTCTACTTAATTATCTATGCTATAATGAAGTAACGGCTAATTGCCTTATGTGAATGAATGCAACTAGTTTACCTGTATATGCATAGGAAATAGAAGATTAATTTCAAAGCAACAATCTGCATGACCTGTGCTTCCTTGGGGAAGGTCCTGCTGTGACAAGAGACTTGTCAACTTGCTAGACAGCTATAAAGGAAAGCTCTGGGCCTGATCCTGCCATCTCTAGTCTGCTTAAACTTTGAACAGGGAAAGTATAAGTCATAAAATGGAGATCTTCCAAATAATGATTTGGAATAACCTGGAAAATGCATGGAAAGACTTGAACAGACTCTGCACCTGTACTGCCTATTGGACTATAACCCCTTTCAATTGATTCCACAAATATTTTTACAATTCAGCAGCTTCACCATCGCTACTATTTATGGTGAAAAGTTCCAGAGGGGTAGCCGTGTTAGTCTGTATACAGTAAAAACAATGAGAGTCCTGTAGCATCTTAACAAATTTCTGTGGGCATAAGCTTTTGGGGGCTGCAACCCACTTCATCAGATGCATGAAGTGGAAACCTCAGATAGGAGGTATATATATATATATATATACATCCAAGGGTAAGAAACATAACAATGGGGAGGGCAAGTGCTAACAAAGTCAATTCAGTTAGAGTAGATAAGGCCTGTTCACAACAGTTGATTAGAAGGTGAGAATGTGTGAACAGTGACAATTACGTCTTGTAATGAGATAACCATTCCAAGTCCCTATTCACATCGAGTTTGATTGTATCAAGTTTGCATATGAGTTCCAGCTCTGCAGTTTCTCGCTGAAGTCTGTTTTTGAAGATTTTTTTTTGTAGAAGCATGGCAACTTTCAAGTCAGCTACAGAGTGTCCTGGGAGATTGAAGTGCTCTCCTACTGGCTTATGAATGTTACCATTTTTTATGTCTGATTTGTGTCCATTTATTCTTTTGCGTAGTGACAGTCTGTTTTGGCCAATGTACATGGCAGAGGGGCAGTGCTGGCACATGATGGCATATATTACATTAGTAGATGTGCAGGTGAATGAGCTCCTTATGGTGTGGCTGATGTGGTTAGGCCCTGTGATGGTGTCACTAGAGTCGATGTGCGGGCAGAGTTGGCAACGGGGTTTGTTGCAGGGATAGGTTCCTGGGTTAGTGTTCTTGTTGTATTGTGTATGGTTCCTGGTAAGTATTTGCTTCAGGTTGCTTTCTGGTTTATGCATAGGAAAATTTGCAAAATAAAGTGCTTTTTAAAGACATTTAATAGTAATGATCCTGGCATATACCTTAGGTTAAGCAAATTGCTGTTTCTGAGGCAAATAGCTTTTGAGAACTATGTAGCTAATGCCAATTTACACAATCCATATGGTCTATATCAGCGGTTCTCAACCTTTTTTTTCCCGAGTACCACTCGGGTCAGGTACAGTACCACTTGACCTGACTGTACCTGACCCGAGTACCACTCGGGAAAAAAAGGGGGGGGGGGGACTTTCGGCGTCGGTAGGGTTTCGCATCAGCGGGGGGGGATGACTTTCGGCGTCGGTGGGGTTACATGGGGGGAACAATGCCCTCCGCCGAAACCCTGCCGCCATTTGCCCCTTTTCGGCGGCAGGGTTTCGCGGGGGTGGGAGGGACTTTCGGCAGCGGTGGGGTTTCGTAGTGGCGGGGGGCGGGACTTTCGGCGGCGGATTCAGCGGCGCGGTACGGCTCGCGTACCACCCAGCCTTCTTCAAAGTACCACCGGTTGAGAACCGCTGGTCTATATAGTTTCAAATTCTGTGAGGGTCAAGAGGGTGAAATACTCCCTCATATCTCTCTGTTTCTCTTGTGAAACACCAGCTGAGGTACCATAGCATCTATGCAATCACCTTCTTGATCTGCATTATCCCCTTCATATGTCTGTCTGTATTTAACCCCGAGTTCCATAGAAGAAGTTCCTGTGGAACACAGTGTTGCAACACATATGGAATGAAATCCTGGCCCCACTGAAGTCCGTGGTAAAACTTGCATTGTCTTTAGTGGAGCTGGAGGATCAGACACCCTGTATAGGAAGCTGTGTTGGTTCCACTGCATTCAGTGCACATGGAGTGGTGAGGGGTAATGTGTAACTTCTCTCCCCAGCATGTAACCCAAACGTGTAAGAACGTCCATGCTTTATCTTTGACTTTGCATTCTGGGCTTCAGCTTTTGCCCCCCATATCTTCCAACGGGCTGCTAAAGATTTCCAACAGCCACTTTTTTCAGTGAAGCCAAGTCAGAGCTTTTCAAAAAGGTGAATGAAACAGTCCATTGAAAATGCATCAGTCAGAAGCCAGAGTGCAATTTTATTTTTTTGATTCTGGCTCAGAATTCACATAATTGACACGTGGCAAACTCTTAAATGAACTGGAACAAAAGTACTTGAAATAAATGTCACCTTGACCTGATTTCCACTTGACTGAATTTGTTGTAGTGACACATAGTTGATAAAACAGTAACACATGTCTGCATTTGAAAACAGAGAACAGATGGTAAATATATTTATATAAGAACTGTTATACAAGAGCATTCTGTATTATTCAGAAAGCATTCTGTATTATTCAAATCTCCTGAAAGCTGAAACAAGTTTGATAAGGAAAAGGGATTCACTGAAGGGAAGCTAGAGAGGAGCCATGTGAGAACAGCTACTTGCAGTTTCAAGAGTTGCAGACAAACGGGGCATCCTGCCCATCTGCTTCCCTTTTAAACCAGACCTACTGAGTGTGATCATTTTCAGCAGTACTGGCTCTGAAACGGCTGTTGCCAGAAAGGACATCCTCATCTCATTGGCTGGTTGATTCTGTGCCATCTTTCCAAAAAGTGCTGCTGGTGGTATAACAACTGGTTCCATCTAGCACTTATGGGCCTTACTGAAATGCCTTTAGATCTTACTGAACCATGAATTCCCTCATTTGACCTATCTGCTCTCATTGGTTCAACAGATCCTTCTGACTTGCTGTTGGTACTGCATACAATGCAATAGAGAGGCAGGATAGGAAAGGTGTCTGTCTGGTTATCGAGAAAGAGCACTTCCACCTTTGATTAGTAAATGGAAGAAGGATAGCTCATTGCAGCTGATGGAGAGGGAGGACTCATTAACCAAGGAAACAAACAAAAATATAACAGTTATGCTAAAAGGAAATGCTGAGTGTATAATGGATAATTTTCCTCAGTTAAAGTATGTGGTTTATCTTGTATTAGGGTTCAAAAAGTCTTAACTGAGGTTGCTCAAAAATGCACCAAAATACATCTGAAAAGCGAGACAAAATAAAAGTAATCTAGCAGAAAATGTGCATTTTCACAGAATATAAAGAGTTCGGTTTTCAAAACCATTCAGTGATTCTTTTATTAAAATGTAAACCATTATATAATGGTCTTTTGCATTTAAAGCTGAGCTTTACAGTTAAAAATATACCTGGGAAAAAGTATTGTTCATGCACCATGTTTTTCCAATCAGTTCTTGGCAGCAATCTTCATAATTTTAAATTGAAGTTGCTCCATTTAAGGACCCCCAGAAAACAGAAATGGAGTGAAAAATGAGGTGCTGAAGTCAGGCATGTTGAATACTCAGCACATGTCTGTTTTCAAGAATTAACCATGCCAAAGTCATTTCACTTGTGAATTATTGAACAGCTGTCTGCAATTGGAAATCCAAATTTAGTCTCTTATCAGAACTTTTCTCTGGAGGCCATTCATTGCCTTAAAACAAAAATGGATCCAAGTCAAAAGCTTTTCTATACCACATGGGATTGTTTATCTAAGATGGGGATTTTGGTGGGATCTGCAGTGAAGAATGCACATCTTCCTGCACCAGAGATGGGCCAAATTCTGCTTAGTTATGTAGATGTAACCAAATATGGAAAACTTTTCTAAAGAAAATAGGGTCCCAGATCATCCCCTGGGTGGGTGGGTGGGAGTGGGGTGATGTCAGGAGGGGTCTCAGAGGAGAAAATGCCGTTCTTATTCTGGTGTTCTTCCCAGTCATTCTATCACAGCCATGGATCCTGAAAACTGGTGGATCCCTCTGCCTCCACATTGATTCTGGTGTCCAGTGGGCCCTTCCCAACTATGTCCTTAGTTACAGTTGTTCTTGGCACTTCTGGAGGAGCCTGCAGGGGTCTCCTTGCAAACTATAATAGCTCCAGACTGTATTATGTTCCCAGGAAATGTCCGTGTGTGTGTGTGTGTGTGTGTGCACGCGTGTGTATGTCTGGGGGGTGTCTGATGTGTAACCCATCCAAGCATTCCCTTGACATGCCCACTCTTCCTCCTTATCATCTGCCCATTTTCTACTCCCTCTCCTGTGCAGATGGTGTCACATGGAGTCCTGGAGAGCCAGGGCAGTGCTGTGGAGAGGGGAGATTCACTTATAGGAGATTTTCCTAGCATGTACATATAGGGGGTGGTTACTTCCTCATATTTTTATTGCTCCATACTCTTATTTATATTTTGGCTGAGATGTTAAACTAAGTTTCCCATCACTTGTCTTCATTAAATATTCCAGTTTGCTATTATATATAAGGGAGATAGTTCCTCTGTCCTAGTCAAAATCTGAGTTGAGTAATTACATTCAGCCTATCTGAGTTCAGTTTCAATGGAAGATAGAGTATATGGTATTACCTTTTTGCTGTTGTATACTAGGGTGTAGTGTGGCTGTGGGTTGTTACACAGCTGCTACCTTCTACTCCAAGAGTGGCTGCATTTCAGTGATGGGTGAGGTGATTTATTTTATATCAAGATGGTAGAATAATATTTATCAAATAATTATTCAATTAACTTTGCAATATTTTCTCCCCTTATTCACCAGGCATGTGGAACTGGGTCAATAATTTGCAATTATGTCAATTGAATAATTTAGTCAAAAACACTTGTTTTTCATGATTTCCCGAGTTCTGCTTTTATAGGGCTCAATTCTGCTCCCACAAAAGTCAATGGAGAGCCTCCTATGACTTCAATGGCAATCAAATCAGGCCCACAATTTTATAAAACACTTTGGGATGAAAAACATTTTACAATTTACACCCTCTGATTTAGGGAATGAAATCCCTCCCTCCTCGCCCCTACAAATAATGAATACTGAACAGTTTGCCAGTAATCCATAGGCTTAAATTTGTTTGTATAAGCCATTCATTGAAGAAGTATGAACAGAAAATAAATAAAATTGAATGTTGATTGGTGAAAGATTTATGAACAGAAAAAAAGTTAAACTTGAGGGATAATATCTTAATAACAAATAATTTGACTATCTCTAGTAAAGTAGCTGTTTCCTGTATCTTCCTGCTGTTCCTGACTCACTAGGAAATCAGGTTTATATCCAGCTTTTCATTTCATATAATTGTAAAGCTCTCATCTTGTCAGATGTCTAATGCTGGATTAGCGGCTGGTTTGGGCTTCGATTCAGGAAAGCACCTCTCATCACAACAGAACTTAAGCACAAGCTTAAGTACCAAAGAAGTCAGGGGCACATAAACATGCTAAAACTTAAGCACATGCTTAAGTGCTTTCCTGAACTGGGGGGCCTGGAAAGAGTAAGAAAGTAGTTTCTGCAGTCACATGTGTTTAGTGTTTATTAAATAATAAATATGTTATATAATAACAGAACATAATACTATTAATATAGTAATTTATGAAAGCTGGGAATCTGTGATCTCTCCATGAAATGACATTCAAAAGAAAGTATCACAGATGATATCCTGGCAGTTGTTCTTTCAGAACTATTTATTAGTTCGCTCTCTAAAGGTCACCCGTGCTTAGTAAAGTTTCTAGGAGTTTGCTTTCTGCTTGTAACAGAAACTATGCACTTTGTTTATCATTAAAGGAGGATATTTTTAGACTTCTAAGTTTTAAAACTTGGCATGGCAAGATATGGAGTTTCAAAGACTGGCATGTGTTTAACAGAAATTTAGTTATTCCATGAGATCAATCAGGGATATACTATTGTATAATGATACATCTTCCATTAAGCTCTGCTGTGCTCCATGAGAAATGCCATGCTCTGACTACGGCTTGATTGAATTAATTATCATTTTAGGCATAAGTTTACAACAGGAAGCTTTACAGAGTTCACGCTTGGTCTCATAATGAATTTTTTTTTCCTGTCGCTACCTCCATCCAATGTTCATTGATTAGTAGTAAAGCCCATCCAACATGGACACAAAGAGGAGGCAAATCTGTGAAATGCAGCACTGGGAGGACAATGCAGTAATAACTGACATACCAGAACAATGATATGCAATCTATTCTAGTGTCACAACTGAAAGACAGAACAATGCAGGATCTGTCAGATGAAGATTAAAAAGAAAGAAAGAAAGAAAAAATTTAAGACTCCACGTCCTGAGCTGTGGCCAAAGAACACTCAGGGACCTCTGAAATCAAGGCGCAAAAGGCAGCTGAGGGTCTGGCCGAGCTGCCACTGCAGTATGTGCTCTCAGGGAGACTTGGAAAGAGCTCTGGATGGTAACTCAGCAGCCCTCTGCACTTTTTGCTTCCTAAAGGCGGGCGTAGCTGTGCAAAATTTACTGAGGTTTAGCTACTGTCTCATATGTGTATTGATATCAGGAAAGGGCTGAGTACAGGTAATACCTTCAATAATCCTTCTAGCCTCTCCCTCCCTCCCCCGCACTTCCTGTAGGCCCTTGGTATATATACTACAATATCAGCACATTCCTAGCCTGAAAGACCTACTCCTAAAAGTATTGGACAGTGAACATCTGTGGTTGTTGGGTACTTACCTCAGTTAGATCCCTTTGAAAATCTCAATCACCAATCTCATCTGCCCTTTTCTTGTTAAGTGTTAGAGACACATGCATTCTGAAACACAAGGGAACACAGTTCTATTTAGGTTTTTACACCACCCCCATCACCCTCGTGACTGAGCATCTTTCTAAAGTACGTTAAGCTCTGTGACTAGCATTTATTACACATGATTCTCTCCTTTCACCCTCTTTCTCTCCAGGGGAAAATTATGTGAGGGATTTTTTTAAAAAGTACATATTTATTTATTTTAGGTCTGCTGTGTTGTGTGTGTTACAAAAAGACAGGTCAAAGAAAAGCACCTTTTAGAACAGAAAGTGGTGACATTGGAGGCAGCTCATAGATCCTGAAGAAATTCATTTTACAGCGTTTGACTGCCCTCGATAAAGCTTTGTCTCCTGCACAGACAGACTTAACACTTGCATAATCACCAGTGTGCCACATGTAAGCTGGTGTAGAAGAACACATGGCAATACCTGATATTTAAAGAACAAACCAAAACACAAGTGCTAAAGTCACCAAGCTCTCTGTCATCCTCTTACTCTGATCCATGAAAAGCTCTAAAATCTATTGGGGCTGAGCGGCTCCTTGTCCTATTTCGTACATAGATTGCACTCTAAAAATGATTTTCTATCTCAGCAAATTTGTATGAGCAAACAGAACATCCATGACTTTCAAGAACTGAAGCAGATCATCAGTCATGTATACAAACGCAGTCGAACAGTTGATGGCGTATCTGATATTTTCTACATCCAGAACATACAGTACCAGCAAACACATTACAGTCTACATTTCAGGAGCTTCCGCAGCAGATGCTGTATGGACTGTCTGTGAATTTATCTCTGGAACTAGGGCCTCAGACCATGATGCTATTATAATTCAGCCTATAAAAGTGGTGTCCATAAACACATAACATGCCTGTGTCACAAAAGACTATCAAAGAATGCATCACTAACTTCATGCCTTAAACCCAAACCACTGAAAATGTGTGAGCTTCCATTGTTACCTTGGGTTTGAGGGGCTTTGTACTCCAGAAGTTGACCGAGCTACTAGCAGCCATATTGTGTGCATTCAGCCACCATGAATTAATAAAATAGAATATCACATAGTTACGGGTTAATTTGAACAAGCAGGGCTTCTAGAGGCAAGGACAGATGATAACTGAAGGCTGGCAGTTTCTGTTAATCAGAATGGGAGGATGGGAGAAAAAAGTCAACAATTTGAGACTGAAAGAAAACAAGTGGCTGGGAACCTTGAATTTAGGTGCCTGTGATAGAGAAGCTTATTATAGCTAAGGTTGTTAGGAATGTGGTTTTTTTTAGATGTTTATTGAAGTTAGGAGAAATAATGACTCAGTAGAGCTCACTGAGTTATGTGTTTTGTAAAAGTTAGCTATAAAAGATTTGGTCAAAGTAAATACCTCGGAGCAGTCTGATAGAGCTTCTCTTAGGGCAAGGAGTTGACACTTAAACTCCTCATCAGCTGGACGGAAAGAGGTCCCCTGGGAGCCCAGCTGGTGACAATTTAAAACCATCTCAGACTGTGGGTAACTAGATCTGGGATGTCCTAAACCTGTCGCGTATGTTTGTGTGTACTTAAATCTAATAAATACTAGTTTCAGATGAGAGCACATTTGCTTGTATTAATCCTCATCAGCAGGAAGTGCTGTGTTCCCATTGGTTAACTCCTGAAACAGCCTGGAGTGAAACAGTTAATTCACCACTGCTGTGGGTACTGAAAATCCTGCATAACAGATTTGGTGAGCCAGTTGCCAGGAGTGGCGGAGAGGAGGGAAAGATTAATACAAAACATTTGTTTGCAATAGAGGAAGGGGACAGCGGAGCAGGGTAGCAACCTGTAATTTTCCACCTCGTAGTCTGTGAATTGATGTACGGTCACACTCTGCTATTCATTTATGTCTCAGGCTCATAGCCTGGTTAAGTAAGAAGATACGTCAGAAGGAAAGAGAACATCTAGAAAGAAAGAAAAGTTGGAAATGATTTTGGATATCAGCTTGACAGATTTTATGCAGGAGCCTGATGAGGGTTTTTGGAAGTCTGGGAGCTTTACTGGGCTGCAGATGGAAGAGATAAGGCAGTTTAAGGCAGCAAATGAGGAGTTAAAGAAAGAGAAAATTGAGAGAGAGACAAAGAAATATCTAGGCTAAGGGCAGCTCAGAGAGTGGATAGTGAGCAAGAGAGTAACAGGCTTGAACAGGAAATATCTGGATGGAAATAGCAGACAGTGGAGAGTGAAGATATTGTTAGAGCCTTATCAAAGGATTTCCAGGATAAAACTCAGGCAGATCACGGGGAATGTCAGAGATAGAGTTGTGCTCTCAAAGCCATGTTGACAGAGCAGAAGGGAATAGTGGCTGTGATTCGTGAGAGACGTAGCCTAAGACGAGGGAGTGAGTCAGAGGAAGATCTCTACCCGTACCCTTCTCATTATGAGGATGAGAGGGATGGTCCCCATGAGTTTTCTTTTCCCTTGGACTCAAAGACTGCTCAAAAACTGAAAAGTTTGTTAGTGCATGATGCAATCTTGTTTAAATCAATAACCTCCCCAGATAGCATTTTAAAGAAAGCGGGGGAAGGAAGGGAGACGGGAGACAGAGTCCCTGATCCCTGGTGGGTGGAAGTTTGGAGACGGGGTTCATTGGAACTTACGGTAACTCTGGGTTACAGCTACAGACCGAAGCTGTTAGAACTTTTGAACCCCTGCATGACCAGACTGTGCAGAAGCTGGAGCCACAGACAACTTGACCCTGACTGGCCATTGGGAGGCGTACATCTGTTTTATTGGGAGTGGTGAGCTTTAGATGTTTGGCATGTGTATCCTGTTGATTTGTTGCTAATTGAAGGATATTCACTGGGTGAAGGCTCTTTCATTAGGAAAAGGCCCCACACCCCCATAGAGCCCTGAGTCCACCAGAAATGAGTGTGTGCCCTGAGTCCACGGAGGGGTACAGCCTGGAGCCCACGGAGGGGTAAACTTGGGTCCATTATGCCCTGAGTACCACAAAGAAGGGTAAGGGCAGGAATCTTAAATTGTTTGGGCAACCTAGATTGTTTGGACCAGAATGACTGAGCACAACACAGCAGCTGGACAGATTACCCATGCCCTTCTGCCAGCCAAGTTTCACAACCTTGTGGCAGAATGACCACCCCAGACACAAAAAAAGGGGACCAGGAGAGGTGGGAAGCTAGCTGATGGGCCCACCCTCCTTGCTAAAGGGTTAGTGGAACGAGGTCCGTGCCTATGAGGACAGGACGCCTTCCAGGGAAAAGAGGCACTTGAGTCCACTTGTAAGGGGATTGAAGTATACTATAATGGCATGAAGCTGAAATCAGACAAAGATGCGATAAAAGCAGCATTAGGGAAAGCTGCCAGTAATCTTTCAAGTTTGGTGTTACTCCAAGAAAGGCAGCTGTGTTGCAGGGATTGTACTTGCCGGTTAAGCCTTTACCAGCAAAATGCAACACCTTAAGAAATGAATGCCAAAAGCAGAAGAATTAGCTCAGTGATGCTGTAGAAACACAGCACTCTGAGTGAGAGAATGGATTGTTTAAGACGAGGTGTCCAAAGTTTTCGTGTGAGGGGCCACATTGCAATTTTTTTTTCACTTAGGGGGCTAGTAAGCTCAAAGGGGCTGGAGGGAATGGACTAGTCCTCCACCTGGCTGGCTGAGGGGGAGCTGCTGCTGTACCCAGCTGGCTTGGGTCTGGGGGGCTCGGGGTTGAAGGGGAGGGTCTGCTGCTGTACCGGGCCCGCTGGGGGGAGGGGGAGGGTTGCTAATGTGCCCTGCTGGCTTGGGGATGGAAGGGGCGGGGCTACTGCTGTGCTCAGCCAGAGTAAGAGGATGTTGCTGCACCAGGCTGGCTGGCTCGGGGCTGGAAGGGAGGAGCTGCTCCTTTGCCCCGGTGAGCCAGATAGCAGCCTTTAGCAAGCCGGACTCTGGCCCCCGGGCCATGATTGGACAATCCAGGTTTAAGACCACAAAACCATGTTGCCAGTGAACCTTTAAAAGCTATGGCAATAAAGAGTGATACAATAAAGCTAAGATACGGGAACATTGATGCAGAATTCCCAGAAGCAGTATAGGTATCCAAAGGAGGCAGACGCCAACCTGAAAGAAACAATTGAAGGGTTTTTGAGCCAAGGGGGTTAGTGGAACAATTCAGCCTCAATAACGCTGCCTTCTGGTGAGTTCTTAAAAGGGACGGTAGGATTTGGAGACAGATAGTGGATTTTTACCTCCCTTAATTAGAGACCCTGCTGATGGCCTTCATTGTATGTGTGGGGGGGTGAGGGGGGCAGTGGTTTTCAGTTTTGGATTTGGCTAATGCTTTCTTTGCTATCCCTTTACATCGGGACAGCTAATATAAATTTTGCTTGACGGGAAGCAATTGTGGTTTGCCAGTTTCCTTGGGCTGGAATAATTCCCCGATTATTTGTCATGCCCATGTAATCAGGATGTGGGATGGGATTCCTGAAATATACAGTGTGCTTTTTTTTTTTTTTTAAATGTGGATGGACACCCTGATTTGCACTCAGACCAGGGAAGAGAATTTGGAAATATCAGTATGGTGTTACAAAAAATTCAACGAACTGGATTTAAGATAAAATCAAAGAAAGCCCAGTTGTGCTCCCAACAAGCAAAATTATCTTGGAGTGATTTTAGGACAGGGAAGGGCACTCCCTTGGTCAATAGCATGTGGAGATGATTTTAATCTCCTGCTCTTAGATCCTTTCTGGGAATGGCTAATTTTTCCCAAGATTTGACTGAGGGATTTTAGAGAAAACAGCCCCGCTGCAGGAATTGTTCTAGGAGGGAGCAGGGTCAGACGGTTGTTTGTGCTGCAGCTGGCAATTATGGAGAGGGGATTGAGAACTGTGCTGAGTCAGATCGATGGAGCAGGGCTTTGCCCTGTGGCTTTTGCCTCCAAAATTGTAAGTGAAGTAGAGAGGGTTCGTCCCCTGTGAAAAGGAGGTTTTGATACTAGTTTGGACTTTGCAGCACAAACAGCTGAGATTGTCCTCTGTGTTAAGTGAAATACAGAGCAAAATGGATGTTATATGATTTGTAGATAGATGCTGTTATGAAAAGGGGAAGAAGGAGAAGGAGTTTGGATGATACCCACACCATTCAGAACAGAAATGATTTTCCTAGTCCGTGAGTGGGAGCATTTGAGAGTAGAGAAAATCTTAGCTAGATTGCGAGCCGCTGGCTGGTGGCCAAACATGAGCAGTGATGTGGAACAGTTTGAAAATAACCGTCTGTCCTGTGCAGCCACTAATGCCGATTGTAAAATAATCAAAGGCTATGGCTGCACTGACGGTGGCAAAGTTGCCGCCGTCAGGTCGATTTCTCTGGATCGACTGAGCGGTCAGTGAAGACCCGCTCAGTCGATCCAGAAATCGATGTACTAAGACCACCTTCGCAAGTGGCATAGCGCTGCGTTGGTGGGAATGCTGTTCCCATTGGTGCAGTGCAGTGAAGATGGCGCGCAGAAGAGGAGCAGAGAAGTCAACGGGAATTACGCAAGTTTTTTGCATAGCTTGTGTAGCTTCCGTCGACTGCCGCCGAATCCCGGAGGTAAGTGTAGAGAGGGTGATAGAATCTCTGGAACAGTGTCTGATAACCTGCAAATCCAGGTCCTTACAGACCAGTGGATGAGACAGCTGTTAATAGTAGTTGCTAGTACTCATAGACAGGTTGCTGTGGCCGTAGGAACCAATGTTTGAAAAATGGATCAGAGAATGGGTCCAATCTTGAATTCGCAGGAGTGGCAGATAGAGGATATGGTTATGTACCAACCAGTTAAAGTGAAAGCCCACACTCTAAGTTGAGCCTGGACAGGACCTGTGAGAATTCGCAGTAGAGCCAGTCTCACTTTTTATCAGCTAGAAATTCGGTCAAAGAAGAAATGGTTTCACTCTTCACAGCTGAAAAGCTGGGAAGGGGATAATAACTCGAACCAATCTTAAATAAATTAAGATCATTGCACATGCTGGATCCCAAGAGGATGCTTGGAGTAGAGTGAAAAATTCAAGATCCCAGTCCTGAGAAGAGAGGAATTTAGGCCTGGATAGGTCTAAATACAAGTTAATAAATGTTTAAATGCATACTCCCACTACATAGGGAGGGGAGAAGTTATTTTCTTTTGTGTTACAGATTACTGATAGTATGAATGCTGGAAGATTTTGGAGATGATGCATTCCTGTGTGCTGTTTTTGATGGGGTTTTTTTATTCAGAGTGCCAATGAGAAGATTCTTGCTCTGTCTTGGTTGAGAGCCTTGAGCCTAAGGCTGGGCCTTCACAAGTAACCCACTGAACTCATTACACATGTGTAAAAGCCTTTATATTAAAGGCTATATGGCCTTTAAGGAGGGGAATGTTACCCTGGATTTAAGGGGCTTTGTACCCCAGAAGTTGATCCAGCGAATAGCAGCCATATTGCGTGCATTCAGCCACCATGAATCAATAAAATAGAACAATACACAGTTACGGGTTAATTGAACAAGCTCCTATGGCCACAGCAACCTGTCTATGAGTACTAGCAACTATTATTAACAGCTATTGCATCCACTGGTCTGGGCTTTTAAAGGCAAGGTCAGATGCTAACTGAAGGCTGGCAGTTTCTGCTAGTCAGAATGGGAGGATGGGAGAAGAAAGTCAGCAATTTGAGACTCAGAAAGAAAACAAGTGGCTGGGAATTTAGGTGCCTCTGATACAGAAGCTTATTATAGCTAAGATGGTTAGGAGAAATGATGACCCAGTAGGGGTCACTATGAGTTATGTGTTTTATAAAAGTTAGCTATGTCAAAGTAAACACCACAGAGCAGTCTGATGGAGCTTTTCTTAGGGCAAGGAGCTGACACCTGAACTCCTCATCAGCTGGACGGAAAGAGGGAGTCCAGCTGGTGACAACTCAAAACCATCTCAGACTGTGGGTAACTAGATCTGGGATGTCCTAAACCTATCGCTTATGTTTGTGTGTACTTAAATCTAATAAATACTAGTTTCAGATGAGAGCACATTTGCTTGTATTAATCCTCATCAGCAGGAAGTGCTGTGTTCCCATTGGTTAACTCCTGAAACAGCCTGGAGTGAAACAGTTAATTCACCACTGCTGTGGGTACTGAAAATCCTGAGTAACACCATAGTATACAGGGTGAGGCCAGCTTTTGTGACTGGTATCATGTCACCAAAGCTTGTACAACTTTGCATAGTATCTAATACAGGTCTCCAGTAGCCAGAAACCATTGTTGCTCCCATTCATAGATTTTAAGGCTAGAAGGAACCATTGTGATTGTCTGTTCAGACCTCCTGCAACAGGCCATAGGATTTCCTTGTATTAATTCCTGCTTTAAGTCCAATAGCTGTGCTTGAGCTAGAGCAATATATTTTAGAAAAACATCCAATCTTAATTTAAAAATTTCCAGTGATGGAGAATCCACCCCAACCCATGGTAAATTGTTCCCATAGTTAATTACCCCTCACTGTTAAACATGTATGCCTTATTTCCAGTCTGAATTTGTCTAGCTTCAATTTCCAGTCATTGGTTCTTGTTATACCTTTGTCCGCTAGACTGAAGAGGCCTCTATTACCACATTTCTGTTTCCTGTGTACACTTATTGATTTTGATAAAGTCACCCCTTAGCCTTCTTTGTTAAACTAAACAGATTGTGCTCCTTAAATCTTTCACTATAAGACATGTTTTCCAATCCTTTAATCATTGTTCCCATTGAAGTAAAGACATCCTTTGAGCTGTTTCTCATCATGCATTTTCACGCTGTTTAATACTGTAAGATGGAGTAGCTCCAGATGTATAGTCTGAGGACTATAAGACTTGTAGCAGAATGTTTTCTTATTAAGGTTGTCATTTGGAGCCAGCCTTGGAAGGGGGTTTTCCTATGAAATGGGGACAAGTGTCAGGGATTTGACCCCTCCAAGTTAAAATATAGAATGATCGTTGGTGGTAAGTAACATAGGATGTAGACTCAGGCATGGCAATACAGACAAGTCCAAGCTCAGTACAGTGGATGTGGCCCTGATCTCTACTCACTACACTCATCTATTCAAGGTAATTATTTGTTTCTATAAAGTGAACTGGACAATGTATAAAGTAATATTTTTAAGTCCGCCTCTGCCATTTATCAGCGCATTGGAGTACTGGGATATCATGCAATGTCCAGGGCAGTAACAGAATTGGAGAGCATTTCCCAAGCATTGTGTGCTTTGGATTCTTAAAGACGAGTAGCCATTTGTACTACATAGAAATGCAATGATAACAAATGTGAGAAAAGGTCCGCCATTAGTATTTATGTCAAACTTTGGAGGGGTAGCTCCTATCTTTAAGTTGACAGGGGGCTCATGTCCGAGAATTCAGGGTCTCATTTTACCAAGATTCATGGCTAGACTGACTATATCCAGTCTTCAAACCAAAGTGTCTTTATTTGAGAACAAAAGAAACAAAACTTCAATAACACTGACCAGCAGTATAATTAATAAAAGTGGACTACAGAATCCATAATAAATCTTGACAGCAGAGTTGGCAGCATTGCTTGATCCACAGTATAAGAAACATGAGAAAACTGAAACCTTGCAATAGTTGTAGATATTGATCTATGGGAGAATGTGCTTCTGAACAGATAGTTTTCCCCTCACTCCCATGTTTGGGTCACAGACCTCAGGAAAAACATCTCTTTATGTTCAGAGCATGAGTCCATATAAGAAGAAATTAAGATATTGCTGATATTACTGCCTTAGAGCACCACCATTACAGCCACAGTGCATAAGAAGGAATGGGAATAAAAGTGATGATTTTGAGGGTCTGACGGTGGAAGAATAATTATATACACTTAGAATTAGCCACTTTGAAACCAGTACCTTCCCATTAGAGAACACTGGAGATATACATGTCATATGCAAAAACCTATTTGATCAGTTTTCGTAGGTTACGTACATCTCCATTTGAGGTTTTAAAATCTAAAGTTTATTGTTAGAATAATAGCTTAGTATTAAATGTGTTAAAGTCTTTTCTTACAAAATCAGGAATTTTTATATGAATATACACTTTTCTTTCTTAGACGATACCTTGTATGCATGAGCACATATAAGTCTTCATTAAATGTTTGAGCTACACTTATCAAGCTGCAAAAATTATACAGTGGGCATCAGACAGAACGGACTGCAGTGAATTTACGATTAATCTACATGATTTCTCTTTTTGGAGATTTAATAGATGCCCTGGATATTTAATTCACCTGCTTTAAAAAATGTCTAAATTCCACGGCTTTCACAAATACATTCTCATCATCATAATGAGAATTAACCTTGAACGTTGCTCTTCCATGGGATCTATGATCCTATGTATTAAGAGCCATATATGGATCTGATCTTGCATTCCTTGCACATCCAAAACTCCCACTGAATCACCCGGGCCTTCGTTCTCTACTACACCTGAGCTCTATTTATACAGTGCAAAGTGGCTTTAGTGGATTGGAGAATCCAGCCCAGGGAATTCTGGACCTATAATGGTAATGTGGTAGTGTTCTGACTGGTTGTGACACTGAGCCAGCGAGGCTTAAACGACCAGCAGCTGTGTGACTTGAAAATTAACCTTTAAGGATATATCAGAAAAGTATTTAAATGGAAAACAAGACCATTCCTTGTAGATAGTTCTTAAAGCCATGCTAATAGACTAGAGTCTTTGAAATGTAGGCCTGTATTGATAGAGAATCAGAAATAGATACTAATTGTATTTGTCTGTGTTTACCTATATCTTATTAGCAGTTTAACAATGTGATCTAATTAGCTTGTTAGATGCTAAACTTCAGTTCCCATCTGTAATGTTTCATTACTGTGATCTATTGATCCAGAGATCAAAAAGGAATATTAACATTTAGATGGCCTTTGTGGTATAATAATATTGTTGTCTTCATTTCTCCTTGCAATCTGTGGCTCCACATTGTAAAACTACCTGTGAATAGCTTGAATGGCTTCATGTGTTGTCTGAGGAAGGGCCCACTGAATAGAGATCAAACTGTTGGGTCACTTTCATCAAAGCCCATGTGCTGGAGTTATCTGACAGCACCCAAATTGCAAAGGAAGTCGGGCCTGATCCTGTTTTATCTCAGATCTGCTTAAACTTTGTCAGGAAAGTTCTAAGCCTTAACGATTGAGGTCTCCAGTTAGACTGGATTATCCCTGCATCTTCTCGTGGAAGAATTTGAACAAGTGCTGCACATGGACTACCTATTGGATTATAATCTATGGGACTGATTCCAGAAGGACTTTTACAAATCATCTGCCACACTATCTCTACTATGAAAACTGACTTAAGAACTTATCTGTAAGTATAATGATCTTTCAACCATAGTAATTCTTTCTTTTCTTTATTAATAAATCTCTGATTCGTTTATAAGAATTGGCTGTCTGTATTTGGGTAAGGTCTGAAATATTCATGGACCTGGGAATCTCTTGGGATTGGTAGAACTTTGTATATGGTGAATAAGATTTTAAATAATCCTCACCATATAGACTTGGCTGTCTTGGTGTGAGCCAAAAGCTGGCTTTCTTAAAGGGAGATGTATATTAGCTTCCTGGTAACCAGGAAGGTATTAGGGAAACTGTTTTATTACTGGCTTGAATCTAATTATAGAATAAACCACCAGTTTTGGGGATCGTCTGCCCAAGTCTCTGCAGTTTGCCCCGATTGAGCATTTTTAGTGTGGCCCCTGCAGCAACCAAAGTCACACTGGTTCACAAGGTTTCTCTACTGTGGTTCCAAGAAACTGTGGTTATTTAGGTCTCACTGATGTAGCCAATTGTCAAGGATACCATCTCTGTCATCTCCTCTGACCAATTCAGCACCTCTGTATACTATGATGAGTTCTTACCACTTCACTGACTGTATTTTATCTTGTGTCACATTATTTGGAAAAGCGTACTAAAAAGTGTAATTAGTAAATATGGAGCGAGACCAAAATAGTTTCTGACTGTGGCTTTACCCTGATGTCAGTTCTCAATAGGAGGAGAGCCCAAGAGAGGAAAAGAAATTAACTAGGCTTGAAAGTTATTTGGACAGATTTGGGAAAGATTTATTGCAACACTACATAAAAAGCCTAAAAACCATGTCTGCAGGATATTAGCTATGCATTCCAAGAGACTTTTAATGTGGAAATCTGGGACTTTGTCTTTGGTTTTTACTATGACAATCCAATGTCAGAGAAATTTCCCGTCCTGTCGCCAATTCATTTAAAAATCTGGAGTCTTGACAGGGAATATCTTACCTTTAATCTTCACCATGCAGTATAAGTGTTGTAAAGGACTATATCAAAGTATTAACAGGTAATCTCACCATGCTGTCTACCTGGCCAAGTTTCTAGGGAAAGGATATGTAGGCATCTGGAGTTATAAGGAGGAATTTGGCATAATTCACCATGGTCTCTTCCTGTATCCTATGATAAGTGCACTGGACTAGATTGTGGATAGGCCTTGCATGAGTATGTGAGGAGACATTGCTTGGTCACAATTGACTCCTATGAGCTGCTCTGAGAAAGGGAAGGATAAAGGTGCTCAGAATTATAGTCCTGTGTGTGGAAATTTGTTGTTGTTTAGTAAAAGATCAGGGATTTTAGAGAAGGAACAAAACAGAAACAGGGGAAGCAAAAGGCTGGAGGGAAGGAGCTGGGGCACTGGGGAGAAGGATGGGCTATAGAGAAGGGGACTTACTGACAGGTCTGAATAACTGCAAGCACCTGATTTTTCGTGGACTACACAAACGTAGGGTATTCAGGTTTCCCCACTACTAATGGAAGGCAGTTGTGAATAGCTGCCTTAGCCTGGCTGTTTGAATGAAAATGAAATACTATATTCAAAT
This sequence comes from Emydura macquarii macquarii, assembly GCF_026122565.2. Classification (NCBI taxonomy): domain Eukaryota; kingdom Metazoa; phylum Chordata; order Testudines; family Chelidae; genus Emydura; species Emydura macquarii. The sequence continues at coordinate 22,938,717 of NW_027132559.1, forward strand.
CAGTCTCACTGTAATGATGGTTCCAGTTAAATGAATAACAACAGATGGCAATGGATTAAGTCTAACATTTATTGGAATCTGGCTACTCTCTACTACATTCACTCTAACTAGTTTTCCCATCTTAGCATTCCTCTACCGTTCAAGCCCCTACTAGTATATACTGCATTAGCGTCACTGAGCTCAGAATGTGGCATGTGGCATGCAGCATGCAAAGATACAGCAAGACCTTTCTCAGTTATTGGATTCTTCCCTCCTCTCTCTCTCTCTCTCTCTCTCTCTCTCTCTCAAAGAATCCCTGGAAAACATCTCTGTCTAGCAAATGTTTTCTAGTTTCTTTATTTACATCCTCCTCATGTACGTGTAATAATCAATGCAAACCGACAGGTTCTCTAGGTGACACTTAAAACTGCAGCATAGAAAGGCCCCTTTACATTCCCTTTTCAGAGTTTCCTATTAGTTCCTTGTATCATCTCAATTATGACATACAGCCATTAGCAGTTACCTACACTGAGCTGTTGGAGCAGAAGTGAACTAGTAATGAATCCTGATGGTTAAGATACAATAAGAGATCACCAACAATTATGTCATCTGTCAGAGCAATCAGTGTTCCTTCCCCCCACTCCACCAATTCAAAGAGTGCACTTCCCTGTCTGTGCCTAGAAGCAACACATTGTTCTTTCTTACAGGCTAAATACAGATGGGAACCTGGGTTGCACACTGGCCTTATTATTTCTTCAAATACAGAAACCATAAAAGACCACTCCCTCCACCATAGAAACACAAGAGATAACATCAGTTGTTTAACAGCTGAACAGTTGTTTAACAGCACGCTCTAACCACACACAGCAGTTTAAAACAGGAAGTCATATCAACTTGAAATAACTAGGGAAATATCAGACAGGCAAAATGGGTTACATTCTGATTCCCTGAGCAAAGCTATAATAGGAGGGCTCTGTGTGTGGTAGATACCTGGCTACTGATTGAGATGAAATCTTCACCCCTAAACTGGATTCAAGACATGGAGCATCTGGGCAATCTGGCCATGCTTGCTGGTACAGATCACATGCTGGGCCCTTCCTTTCATGGGGGTTAAGTTCCAGAAGATCCAGGTAAGTTTTGAACCCAGTGGCCACACCCCTTCCAGTTTTTGTGCCTGTCCACAAACCTATCCGGTGGTCTGGTGAAGAGAGTTGTGATGTCCCTCAGACTCACAGCTTGTGTGGAGTCAAGGAATCCTTCTGCACAGGCTACTAACTTCCAGCGACAGCAGAAAAACAATATTTCTGCTGTATTTGGACCTTCTGCAGCTGCAATTTAGCTAAGGACTGAGCTTAATTGTAACATCCCTAATCTCTGAAAAGTGCAGTGAGATCTTTCATTGCCAAGAATGGTAAAAATCTCAGTTTTACATCTTCTATGAGAGATAGCACCACCAACAGTACAATGTCCCCAACACCATGCTTGGGAACTGATGCACAGTTGACTCATTAGTAGGTGTCACTCTGCTCAAATCCCCAACACCACTTCCTTATTATAATTGCACCGAGATGCCCTAACTGCTTACAAACTAAATGGACAGGACACACTCACGGTGTGAGAAAAGAAGCATTATGCCCATTTTACAGTAACTTTGAGAAGTGACCAAGGGTCACACAGGAAATCTGTGTCAGAGCCAGGGGTTGAATCTAGATGGGTCTTAGTCCCAGTGCAATGCCTTGAACACAAAACCATCTATCCATCATTATCTGCATTTTCCTTGGAGTACTCACATCAAAGAACTCTTTCTAGTTTTGACTGGACTTCCTCTGCCCTGTGTTGACTGGCTGTTTGCTCCAAATCTCCCTTTCTCTCACAGCCCCTTTGCCCCTGTGTCACTCCATATTTGCCTCTTACCCTCCTCACCCCACTTCCCTTCAGTATCCCTCTCCCTTCTCTTTGCTTTCCATTTAACTCCTTCTAAGTATGCCACCTAACGGCGGAGGAGGGAAATAATCATGGAACTGCCATGAAGTTTGCCACCATCACATTAGCTATTCTGCTTGTGTGATATACCTCTTCCCCATCCAACATCTGTCTAATCTATCTAGATTGTAAGCTCTTTGGGGCAGGTCCTGTCTTTTTGTTTTGTGTTTTTACAGCACCTAGCACAATGGCATCCTGGCCCTGAATGGGTCTGCTAGGCACTATGATCATACAAATAATAAATAATAATACTGGCCATGCCAAAGACTGCTTAACTTATGTGAGCTGACAAGATCACAAGCCAAGGTGGTATGGATGATCTCAAATAACATTTCTGAATAGTCTTAGAACAAGAGCGCAGCGGATTTAATGTAGAATTTTTGGAAACAGGATACAGTCACTAATAAAAGATTATTGCAATGTATTAATACATTGTGTGTTAAACGTCCATGCCTAGAAAGGGGCTTTAGTGTTTTGGTTTGTAATGCCATAAACAATTTTTTATTTTAACATCTAAAAGGATGTTGGTGTTTGCTGCGGTTTGACTCACATGCATTTGTTTATGCTCTATTACGAAATTCACCCAGTTAAGGTACCTTGATGGCAGACCCAAGCTTTTTGGGGCAGCTGTTAGTCTGGTACAATGCAATGTTTATTTCTTCTTCAAAGATGAAAGGTAGATAGGATGCAGCCTGCTTTTTCTGGCATTAGAGGGTTATTTTGATTCTGCGGCATGGCAGGTTGATTTACAGTGCTAGCACTATCAAAGTATTTGTCTCTGTTAACTTACCCCCACATATTTGTAGAAGTTAAGCTTTGTTAGAATTATATGATAAACAGGGCTGTCATTATAGGACTTTGATATTATCCGAACTGATATAGTAAAAAGAGAAATACATAGCCTCCTGGCTCACCTGGTAGACAGACTACTGTAGAATTTGTGTGTCTGTGTTTTGCTGAGGTAATGTGCAGATGCAATGAGGCAAACTCCTAAATCAATTGTGAGGGCTAAGAGAGCTCTGCTAAGTGGTTGTCAACTTAGTCTTGTACTTCAGTTGGCAGGCCCAGTGCTCGTGCTACATATCACAGGAGCTCAAACAGAAGTTATGTGCTTGATGCTGGAATTACTAGGTGAGGTTCTGTGGCCTTTGTTATGCAAGAGGTCAGACTAAATAATCATAATAAGCCCTGTTGGCCTTAAAATGTATGAAAAGCTATCCTAGTTTTCTATAAACTTTGATGTTTCGGGCACAGCTTCTCCACAGCACGCCATCTTTAGCCTGCAATGAAAAGGCAGAGACCTATGAAGGGGAATAGAGGAGAGTAATGGTCATGCAATATTGTCTTTGGAACCGATAGGGGAATAATCTTGACTCAGAACGCATGCAGTAAAATTCTCTGTGAGCCCATATATAGAATGTACAATGCATAAATCATTTTCTCAATTAAACTCATCGATGTTAAACTGTGTACTCCTCACGGTCCCACTTAAAAAACCAAAACCCACACAAACACAGGGTTATATTAACTCAGAATAAGCTGTACTGTTGTGCACAGACTAGTTTAGTAGTAGCAATTTGATAGGTATGCCTGGTTTCCCAAGAGAGAGCAGGGCCCTGTTGGTCTCAGCATTGTTCAAAAACACTGTTTTTGTAAGAGTCTCTGCACCAGAGCACTTACATTCTAAATAGACAAGATAAAGAAATGGCAGGAGGGGAAAGACAGACACAAAGACATGAGCTGACTTAACTTGGCCAAGATCACACAGCCACTCGCAGAGCCAGGAATAGAGCTCAGGTTTCCTGGCACTGCTCTGACATCCCGCACTCTTCAAATAAGTCCTACCATTGCAAGGAGCAAGTAGCCTGATGCGGTCTCATGTTGGACAATGGGAGACGCCCTTTTTCGGACAATTTTAGATGAGAGATGAAAACATGGTGACAGTGAAAATTGTTTGTCAGAGAAATAATCTGTTTCCAAGGGTGGCAAATGGTTCTATAATATAGGCACCTCAGAAATTTCAATTCAAGGACATCATTTAAAAAAAAAAAAAATCGGAACTATTCAGTTTGGTTTCTATACACAAAGTTCTGACCCTTCTAGAACTTGCTCTTGCTCCACCCACTAGGATTTTGCTCATAATCGAATGAAAGCTAATAAAATGCCAATGAACATAATTACGTTAATAATTAGGAATTGGCTTGGAGGACTGAGACCTGGTGGTGGCCACCCGGGCATCCCCTCATGGATCGGTGGCTCTGCCGGACCCTGCCCTTGTTCTCCCCTTCTTTAGAGCTCCTCAAACAAAACTCCATACAATCTGGCTCATCCAATCGCAGCCCTTCTTGGGGGTCTGGTTTCTTTGTTCATACAAAGTTCCAAACACAAACACAGAAACAAATCTTCCACCTCACCTCAGCCTGGGCCCCGCCCATCGTCCTGAGGTGTTAGCCCTTTCTGCTGTCTGAGCAGCTGGAGAATATGCAAGACCTGGCCTGCCTTTTTTGCCTTCTCCCAAAGGGGAACAAAACTTGCATCTGGGTTGTCTTATCCAGCCCCAACTCCCTGCTTCAGGAACCACTGCAGGAGTCCCTCTCTCCCTGCAGCTTTACTCTGCCGTTCCCCTGCTAGCTCTACCCTCATTGAACTCCCTCTGACCATTTATAACCCACGTGCAACCCTGCCCCTTAACTGACTCAACTGGGAGTTCTTGCTCAGGCACCAGGGACTTGGACCTATTTCAATGACTGGGTCCAGCCACCCTGTGACAAGGATTCTGTAATAAACTTGATGTAAATGCCTTTGCATACTAGCAGCTAGGAAAAAATGTCTCTGTAGATACAGTAACATAAAATTTAAAGGAACAGCATAAAACTCCTTATATATCACTCTCAGTAGTGTGCCTAGTCAGCATTGGTCAAGATGCCTTAGCCTAATTTTCTTCAGACACCAAACTTGTATGTCTCGGGTACTGTCTCCCTAGTCTTTCCCCACAGTGTCACAGAGTTTTAGGCCAGAAGGGTCCATCCAATTATCTAGTCTGACCTCCTGTATAGCACAGGCCATTATATTTTACCCAGATATTCCTATATTAAGCTCAAAGTCTTTAGTTAGACCAAAACATTTCAGTCCTCGGGAGATGAAACAATGCGCCACAGGCAGAGAACAGGTGCTACAAGATGGGGTTGCTCTATGCACTATGGTCAAGATTCTACCTAGTGGCTGCTTTACCTACTACAGGACTTTATTATTTAGAGACTGGCAGGTGAGAGCCCTTGCAACACCCCTGGCAGGTATTGCCCCCATTCAATTTGTCTTTTTTGTGCAGCTCTTGCATCCTGTCTGTCACATAGCTAGTTCCTGCCTCCGAGCTATTATGGGGCTCTCAATCTCATGCTTTCTTTTTTTATTTGTATATTGATGCCTAGTGCAATGAGGCTCTAATCCTTGATTAGAGTATCTAAACACTAACATAATACAAATGAATACTAATAAGAGATCCCTGTGAACTTGTAAGACATACATACAGTTAGACTGATGTTTATGGAAAAACTCCCACCCCAAGACACAGCCAAAGTCATAAGGCTGCATGCTGAAGAAGTAACTTTTCTCCCAAGCCATAGAGAGGTGTGGAGCCAGTCTATGGTCATTTCTACAACCTCAGGACCCTATTGTGTGAAGTCAAAATTCCATGGCCACAGGTATTAATCCATGGTAATTCTGTTCTTGCTTCCTTGTGCTAATTAAAATAGAATTTAAAGCTACATTTCTAAGGACAGTTTCTTCTGTTTCCTTTGGCACTCTTGGTTCCTAACATTTGTGTTTACATATAACCCTAGCCTGAGTAGTGATACATGCAAAGAAAGGGGTAAGAATTAGGTGAATTATTATTAGCAAACAATTAATTCAGCAAATTTAACCCCATTTTCTGTTTGTGAATTATCCACTGCTTCTTGTCTGGTTGGCTCCCAAATCTCATAGTGCTACTTTATACCTCTGGCATGAACGCTTCTGTAAATCCGATAATCATGACACCTTCTCTTTCCACAAACATTCTTGCAAACAAAATTTCACACAGAGGAACCCTCACAGGAAGGGAACAAAGTGCAAGAAAGTGCACATATTATGACTAAATATTACAAGGCATATTTTGAAACCATTGTTCAGTGTGGATCTTTAAATTGTGAAATACAAAGACTAGTATCCAAACCAGTTGCCTCTACCTTGTAAAGTGGCATTTGATATTGTGGTGAATAATTTAAAGAAACCAGACTGCTCATCACAGCAGAAGCTTTTGCTGCTAAGTTCAGCTGAATTCCCCAATTTTATTTCTCACCTCATATAGTACAATATGTTAACTGTGCTTTCAGGATATTGGGCTAGCATGGAGCTGAGACAATGACATCTGGCATCCAGGACTGCTGAAATGTGATCTTTCCCTCCTCTTCCTCTCTCTCTCTCTCCCCCCTTACACCCTTTTACATTCCCCCCTCTCCCCCCCCCACATTCTCCTCAAAATCTGGCAATGAAGGAGAAGGGGTGGGAAGTAGGCAAGAATAAGCGGTAACAAATGGCAACAGCTGAGCTAATCACAAGGATGTTTGATCTGAAATGAGAGAAAAAATGTTTTGTTCTCAGTAAACGATGGAGAAGTAGGAAACTGCTTATATCTGCAGTGTATCTATTGTTACTAGCTGCCTCAATGTATTAGATTAAAATAGCTATCACATTTTGTTTGTGAAAGAGAATAAAAGCGGCTACTATGAATCCAAATGAATGGTACCATACAATGAATAGGAAATCCAACATAAAATTAAATATGCAATCCAAGTCAACCATTAATATTTCACATTCTTCCTGAGTATTTTCAGCCAGCAACTCTCTACAAATATATTACATTTAGTCACTCTGGAGTCTGAGGGTTGGTTATTATTAGGCATACAAGTCATTTATTTATCCTCAAGCCATATCCCACATAAAATACAATATCTTTCCACTTTGTTTGTATTTGAATTGCTTTTAAAATGTATTTAATTCTAAGACATTTATGTAATTTATTACTTATAGTGGCTGGAGCCAATGAGTACACATTTCAGCACTCAAGTGGAGGCTGGTGTAAAGGTGACTTTAAGATACCTTTGTATTCCTCCAATCCTGGATTGACTCTGCATTGGTCTGATCGCCAGTGTAAGTTAGAGCAGCCAAAGGGCATCTCTAACTTAACCAGCTGCCAGTGTGAACTCTGAACAGTGTTAGAATTTTAGTCCCCTACCCGTGAACCATGCAAAAGCTTCATTGCAGTGTTAGGGTAGAGGATTTGGGCACACAGTTCCATAGATTCTAGATTAAGGTCCATACTGATGAACCAGTATTAACTTTGCTGGCCATCCCCTTCATGTTGTGGGGCATTCCAGAGACTCAGGGCTGCTGCACAAAAATATCACTCTGATAGGCAACTGTCCTAAAAAATATGTTGGTTTATATGGGTGGCTGGTATGCCTGTGTAAGAAGACCCTGAATGCACCCCCTCTGTATGGCACTACTGAGACCATACTTAGGTACAAATCATGTAATCACATTGACGGATCAAACTGCAGGAAGGTCAATGCTACTTGGAAAATTCCGTGAGTTTACATTATAGAATTATACATTCAGAGATTTGCCACCCAGTGGAGTTTCCATGACCTGACAAACCCAAGATCCACAAGGAAATATCACAGAGAAGCTGGACTCATCTAAACAATATGCATTTTAATACTGCCACATGCACATAGGTCACACTTACAGAATGAGGGACTGGAAAGCAGTGACTTGGATAAGGACTTGTGGACCATGGTCAATAGCCAGTTGAAAGTGAGCTCCAGGGTAAGAGAGCAAATTAATTTCTTAGGGTGCATACGCCAGGAAATGTTGAGTAGAAGTAGGAAGGTATACTATATCCATTTCTGGTGTCCACGCGTCAAAAACGATGTTGAAAAATTACAAAGAGTTCAGAAAAGAGCTTACAGAATTCATCTGACATCTGTCTGCAAAACCTGTCTGCTGATTAGACACTAGAAGATCAATCTATTTAGTTTATCCAAGAAAAATTTAAGAAGTGACTTGATCATGGTCTGTAAGGGTCATGTGGACAAATTTTCTTATAGTAAAGTGCTCTTTAATTTAGCACACAAAATCCAGTTGCTGGAAGTTGAAACTAGACCAATTCAGACTAGAAACAAGGCGTAAATTTTTAGCCGGGCAGGTAACCATTGACCACTGGCACAATTTATCTACAGATATGGCAGAATCTCCATTCCTTTCAGTCTTTAAATTAAGTCTGGATTTCTTTCGGAGGGCTTGTCTATATGGCGTGGTTACTATGTGCTAACTTGAGTTGGTGTTCATTGTAGTGTCCTATGTGCACATGGCACAAACCCTTAAAGCACAGTAACTCTGTAGTAACTGCACCGCTTTGTGCTATGCTTCTGCCTGGCTTCTGCTATGTATCCCACAATGGGCAGCAAGTAGAATCCCAGAAGATATACAGCCCAGCAGTGAAGCAGAGAACCATGGGAAACCCACCAGAATGCTGTAGACTTACTTCGCACAACGCCTCTGTTGTGTGTGCGCTAAGATACAGATTGAAACAGAAAACAGCTGTCCATGTGTATGTTATCACTGCAGCTTATTTAATGCGCATGAGCCAGTGAGGTGCAACTTGATATGCAGTAAACACTCTGTGTAGACAAGGCTTACACACTTACCTCAAATCCTTAACTATTTTTAGCTTTCTTCCCATCACAAATTTCAGCTCTCTGTCGCTCTCACACACAATTTGTTTGGGATGAAAACACACAACAAAACTCAGATCTGAAACAATGTCTTGAATTTCCTATACAGAATGCCATCCCAAGCACACTTCTCCCTTTTGTTCCCTGCTTTAACCACCTTGGGCTATCCAAACTGAGACAAATGAATATCAGATCAGGCTTATCCACTTGCCTCATGGCATATCTTTGGATGCTGTTTCATAAATTCAGTTACATTACTCATCATAATACAATTCCAAACACAGAACTAAGAAATGAAGTCTGAATAATGAAACTTGAATTGTGTTGTGTAACTACAATGAAGCAAATGATGATTGTGCAAATTAAGCCTTCCGGTATCTAAATGCCCCTTCCATTTTCTCTTTTGCTCCTGTTGAGACCCAGAGAATTGTTATTCCTTACAAACCTTCTACTCCAGGTCTTACCATTATAAAAAGCCAATGGACATTACAGCAAGCATGAACGGATGAGCCTACTGCTACTATACTTTGCTCCTTGGCCAACCCAATACATTCTGGCAAAAAGTTATTATAGTTATTGACAATTACTGCACATTGTGGTAGCTACACAGTAATCCCATTGGACATAATGATGCATACATATATTAATTCACGTTACCACTAATACATTTTCTACTCTGAATAATGATGTAAATTACTTGTGACACTGCTATATGTTGAGCTACTGATACAGTTCTATGTATCTTCAAAGACACTTATCGTAGCATTGCTCTGGTGATGCCCGTGAACTGTCATCTACTGTTACTGCACAAACTAGAAACTAAAGATTAAGAAAGAATATCCAATGCTCCTGTACTAAATTAGCTATAAAATTAATTGCTGGGGAGCTATACAATATTACTGTGGTAGTCAATTTAAGTAGCAATGATCTCATCGTTGAACTGAGAAGCCATTAATTAATCATCCCACCTATAAACATGGTTGAGTCGGAGATGTCAACAACTGAGGTTATAAATTACCAGACAAAATTCTGCTGTTTTAAGTGTTTATGGCTAGTTACATGAATGGTGTTAAGATGATCACCATGCAAACAGCGTGTTAGATATATCTATGACTATGAGGAAGATGTCTACTCAGTTTCACAGAACTCTCTTTGTTCCTAATAAGTTACTCATGTCATTGCTTTTCTCATCTCATGTTGTTATTCAACAAATAATATTTTGCTCCACCGAGAGGCAAAGAGGACATTTCTTGAAATCTTATGGGGATAATAAACTTTAATGGATTTGTAGGTTTAACATATATTGCTCGTGAGAAGGATTGGGGAGGACTTCTTAAGAGTGGCACATTTTATAGCCTGTAAAAAGGTTTGGTTTAAAAGCAGCAATAAAAGTAGATGCTTTTCTATGTTTATTTTATTGTAATATTCTATAGTCTGCATTTTCGTCACCAAATGGCACCACTGAGCATGACCACTGAATGTCACTACTGAAAAGAGCAGCTGTCTTTTGCGGGAAGGTGGGGTGGGTGGGGGAAATGTGGGCCGTCTTCATTTTGGAAGTTTCAATCTGCAAATTCAGCAGAGAGAGAGAGAGAGAGCGCACTTATCTTAGAAAAGAGTCCTAAAACAAACAGACTTGTGGATGTTTTTTTTTTTTAAGATAAGAGTTGCGTAGTGTATAAGTGAGGGCACATTTGGCCCACAGACTTTCTCTGAATTATAAAATTTAGTACCATAGCTTGTCCAAATTCCATTTTGTAAGTAGGCTTGCTGTAAAGCATCTCCTGGAGATACCTCTGCAAAAGTGAACATTCACTGACAAATAACAAGACCTACCAGGAGTGACTATGTGCTAACAAATAGGAATCCAGACATATAGAGTACTAACTAATTAGGGTCTATTTTTGCCACCCTCACTCACATTGACTAGGACCTTACTCTGTGAGTATTCCTAATGAAATCAATACATCTAGCTGCAGGGCAGTGAACCACTGAATATCAATTGAAGCAGCAGAATTGGTCTCTTATGCAGCAAAAGGTCAAATTAAGTGGTTTTGAGATTTCCAGTTTTGACTGGGAAATGGTCATGTGTAGTGGAGGGGATAACCTGCTTTGGGTTTTTGTTTTTTTGTTCAATAGTACTGATACAGTCTTTCTAAATGCATTAATCACAGATGGACACAAGCCAACGACAAGGATCTGAACTACATGAAAGTTTGGATGCAGATTTGAATTGTATGCGTGGTCTCTGTATCTATAATGGCTGAACCAAACCATGGCTCTGAACAGTCCCAGACTTTGGTTTCTCTAACTTTTATTTATGCTGGGCCTGATTCTGATCTATACCTGTAAATTGTGAATAATTCCACTGGAGTCAATGTCATTACACTAGTATGAGATCAGAATCAAGTATGCATATGTGTGCATGCATGTGAGCCAGATAAGAAATATGAGCAAATAGTTTATTGTGAATAATGTTAGTTACAAACTTTTCCCTTTGCTCTGTTTGTGAATCATTCACCAACCAATCTGATATTTTAAGATAAGCTGAGTGCCTTAACCTCAAATGTTTTGGTTTCTTGTAAATTTCCTGGCTTTTAATGGTTGTTTTTTATTAATTTGCAATGTTTTTGTAAAGGTGTTTACCCTTAACTTACTGAATTAGAGTTTCAACCTTAACTTCACCTCAGTTAAGTTTTGTGTTTGGAAATAGTTAAAAATAGGTAGAAACATGACTGATACTCTGTTTAAATATATGCCTGCTATACCTACCCAGAACCAATACAATGCATTAACCCATGAAGAGGTATTGTTAAAATATTGCATACCTAACGTGGTCTAATGACAGAGAAATTAATTATTTTGAGGATGCTATCTGGCAGAGTTATTCTCACAAAACAAAAAACGACAACAACCTCCCCTCCCCCCCCACAATTCCTCTCACTGAAAGAGTTTAAAGAACAGCTTTTTACATTGAAGTTGGTTCTTCTGTTTATTTTTTCCATACGTCTTCAATGACCGTGACCAGTCAAAAGTATAGTACATTCAAAGTTGACTAAGGGAAATGCTGGAACAAAGGACCTATATACTACATTTATTTAGCTGAGGTTAGTCCTGCTTTGAGGAGGGGGTTGGACTAGATGACCTCCTGTGGTCCCTTCCAACTCTATGATTCTATGATACACCAATCAGTGTGGAGTAGTGTTAAAAAAAGTTAGTAACTCTGATGACGAACTGTCTTTGCTTTAGCCTAGTACAATATTATGAAGACACAATTTGTAATAATAGATGCATTCAAGAACTAAAATGGACTACATGATTTCAGTGGTCACTTTTTTTCTGCATTACTCAAAAATTTCAATAACACACTCTTTATTACAAAAGTCTTTTGCAGTGATTTAATTTATCCACCCATGGCTTGGCATTTTTCTTAGATTAATATATATTCAAGATGACATTAGTAATTTGTAGGCATGCCGTTTGTTAAAAGAACCAGAAACATACTATGTGAGGTTGATTGCTTTATGGGTACAGCATTAAAACTAAAATTGGAAAATATTTTGTTACTCTTCTAACTCTGCATGGTGTCAGGACTGTAGCTGTGTATAGATGCACCCCATCAAGAAGTGCATGAGAAACAGATTTACAGTCAGCCATCCGCAAGCAGTTTCCTTTTTGGGTGTCCAGCTTTGCAGACACTAAGGAGCCCTGATTTTCATAACGCACATAGTACCCAATCCTTTAGGTGGCCAATCTGAGACACTGTAAACTTGAGGCACCTCACATCACTAGTCACTCTTTAGAAACTTACCTGTGATTTTCTGCTAAGTGAAGATTATTATACTTGACATACAGATAAGCACTAGAATTCACATGCAAATATCCAAGTTAGCACACACCTGTAGCGAAAACCAAAGTGGTTATCTACAAAGGGTTAAGAGGAACAACAGGTGAGAAAAAGTTGTATCATGCATAATGGCAGATTATAGCTACCCATTGCTAACTGCTGATTAGATGAAGACATGTGTGTCCGTTTTCAGCAATTAGTGAGAAGATCAATAGAAAACATATATATTTAATTAGACATATGGTTCATTTTACTGTAATTGGAACCCCATGTCTCTCCTTGCTCTCCCATCTGTTGTATGTTTCCAAATTGCCTTTTTTTTTTTTAAATATACTTTTTCATTGTATGGAAAGGAGAACAGCAGATATAAACTGATATTCAGATCTTACTGTCTCATGGTGCTGTTAAATCTAGCCATGTAGTGGGATTTAAAGAGACCTGAGACTAATAAAATCCTGATTTTCAATGTCTGGATATATTTTAACCCCCTTGGTGATGCCTGGATATACAGCATGTTTCCCAACAGCTGCAGCTGTGAACAGAACATCCATTCACTATTGAGTAGAATGTTCTAGTTTTTCAGTACTTTGAAGAGAAGGGTTTCCTGGGAGGTTCTTAGAATTAAAGAGGTCTTAATTTCACTCCATCTGAGAAACAGGTATATCCAGTGTGAATAAGTCAGCTATTAGAAATACATTGTTCTACTCATGAAATTTATTCTTCTAGATACAATTTGGGTAAAATCAGCAAAACATAAATCAGCCAGCTAAGCGAAAAGCTCTCTGCTTGTCTGTGTATACCTGTATGGAGATCATTAGTGCATTACCTTCTGATACTGGAAGTCATACTGTAGGTCAAGTCTGAGACTTTACTACAGATCAAGGGGAATTTCCTTTCCAAATGACATTGGCAATTTAAAAAAATCAGTTGTTAATGTAGGAGGAGTTGGAGTTCAACTGTCTATTCATAATGCCCAAACCTCTGTGTGCGTGCATGCATGTATACACATTATATGATAAAATATCTGTGTCTAGGCATTTTAGAAATGCATAATCTCCATAATATCTCACAGAATACTTTCTTGCATCCTGACTGAAACATTACAATGTTCTATGCAATTACTGAATAGAATTTTTATAAATGTAACAGATCTATAATGGATGAACTACAAAGCGTTAATGAAAATCACAGCTTTACCTCAGCTCCTCCTAAGGATACTTCATGCTGCAAACATCTGGTTCAAGCTGTTAGTTCTATTTGTAAGCAGAACATTTAATTAGCAGAAAGAACAAGAGAAGTCTGTTATAATATGTCAGAGAAAATGGCACAAGGTAAAATATATCACCAAGATTATTTTAACGTACAGTTAACGAACATTCTTTATGACTGTATGCTTTAGAGACGCTATGACTGTAGATATTTCCTGTTACCCTAAAAATTCTCCATTCTTTTCTGTAATCTATCACCCTTTCATGCACTATCAAATGAGTTAATGACATCCCTCTGCTTAGAAAGGCAATGACATCCAACGTCTGTCCCAATTTTACTTCGCTTTCTGCGTGTTATCACTGAACAGGCCATTGAACCATGACTCTTGTGGTCCATAGGCAACAGCTGTAAAAGAGACCCTTTCCCAAGTCAAGCCAGCTGGGCTAAGCTTGTTTTGTTAAAAAGTTGTTCTTTGTCTTAGATATATTAATGGTACTGTCACCCATCAGTCAGCAAGCTTTCATTATATATTTCAAGGAATGTTACATTAACTTCCTTTCTCATGCACTGCTTAAAAGAGCTAATTTTCTATGACCTGCCTGACATATGTTTCCTTCCTGCCCCTTGAAAATAAAACAATCCAACTCAGACCTTGTGCTGAGGCCTATGAACATCTTCTGTAATTCCCCCAATTAATGGGAATTTTCTAAGTATTATTGCAATTTAATAAATTGTCATCATTAGTTCTGTTTTTCAAGGAGAAGTTTCTTTCACTGATATCTGAGTTCTCTCTTGCATAATGCTGGGGGCTAGAATATTATTGCAGGACAGAGGCCTGAACACCATGTACAGTAAGGGCCAACATAGAAATAGTGGAACTCTATCGAAAGTGAAGTTGCACAGGTGTAAATGAGAGGCGACTGAATATGGCCCTGCTAGTTAGTGTGAAGTGTCTTTATATTTTTACACATGAGAATCTACAAAAGAGCTTCTAGCTCCACTTCCAGGCCAAAGAGGCTCTTATGAACACATAGGCCTATGAGTATACAAGAAACCATGCCATGAGCATGGGAGTAGAGCTACCTAAAGGACAGCTCCATTTCATGACAAGTTTGGAAATTTGTTGTCATTCCACTTTGGAAGAAATCCAAAACCGCTGCAACATTTTTGAAAAACAGAATTGTGCTAAAACAGCACTTTTTCTGATAAAAACTGTCAGGTTTTCAATTCAGGTCACTCTTTCTCTGTCTCTGGTCAGAAGTGACCAGTACGCTCTGGAATCTCCCATCAAAATCATGATGACTCTGCAAAATATTTTGGCTGTGACGAAACAGCATATTAGAATGAAAATACAGTTCATCAACATTTTTCTGACCATAAAAGTTTGTATGGATGCCAACCATTTCTGAATGGACAGCTTCTATTAGTGCATAAACCAGGCCAACAGGAAAGGCAGCAGATCCTGGGTGTCCTGGAATCATTGAGGGTTTTCACAACTCTACCAGTAACCCTCTTCATCCTTTCAGAGAAGAGTCATCCCTTGGCCCAAAAGCTAAGCATATAACTTAAGCAACATTTGCCAAAGGTTACCATACATGCTGAGGTGTCCAGCATGCGCCTAATTACACTCATTGCAATTGTCCCATTGATATCAGTGGGAGCAGATTCAGGCCAAGTGAATTTTATACGTGTGTAGGCATAATTGTTATGGATAACACTTGTATGGCCTAGTGATTAGAGCAAAGGTCTAGGAAACCAGGAAGCTTTTAGTTCTAATGTTGGCTGAGAGTTAATGATCTTAGGCAAATCACTCAGCATCTTCCCAAAGGATTTTGCTGCTCTGGTCTATCTGGAAAAATGTTATCTCCTTCCAGCCTGCAGTTATTTACATGCTCAAAAGTCACGAAATATTATTCTGCTTTATGTTTTGCTACACTAGGAAGCTGCTGCTTTGCCTTTATGGGAAGCCACTTGACCTCTTGGTCCTTTAGTCAACACAGATGGAACACGGCATATAAATAGGATGTCACTAGAAATCATATGAATTTTCTGAGCTGAGTTTTTTATTTCAGTGAAAAAATAACAACAGCAATGATCCCGCAACAGTTTAGCTCAAAAACTAACTATCCACTAACTAAGGCGTGCAATGAAACTTTGCAGTATTTTATTATCACCATTCAGCACAGTGGCTGTCTTTTTAAAAAAAATCAACATTTATCTTACTGACAGCATTCAGTGCGTTCTGAAGTAATCCAGTTACTGCTTGTACCTCAAGTTCTGGTACCACTGCATGGTAAGTGTTGGCTTATCAGTGGCAGCCACTGTTTGTAATCATCACTATTATTTCTGCAGTATTTCACCAATTTGACAGCACCACTGAATGCTTGTCATGTGTGCACCAGGTTAATTAGTTTAAAACACTTTTACATGGAATAAAAGAAGTACATTTTCTATATGCCATATCGGGGGCTTTCAGCGACAACACCATGACTACCAGCCTCCAAAGAGAGCAGCCAGCAGTTGCTTTGGGTTATGAGTCTGCTTTCTTTTTTTCCCTCTGACCGTCTGCCAAAGCAGATTTGCTCAGACACTACAATTAGCCTTTCTCAGATACTAAAAACACCTTATTAAGCTGCTTTGCCAACCCTTGTAGTGGCTCCTTAGAAGTGCCACAGGGACCAGCACAAAAGATTCTGGTTGCATCTGAGCAAGACTCTTTGAATGAGGCAGAATGTGGAGTCACAGGATGAAAAATTGGGTGAATATAAAATTCTGGCTGGAGAAAGGTTGAGAATCCCCTAGTCAGAATATTGCATGCATATATATTTACCTATCAGTAGGAGATTGTCTAAGTCTTTATAATGTCTGACTGGTTGATTTCAGTTAGGTTCTCAGTGGGAAAATATTATACTGTACTGAAAAGTGGTATTGTGACTATGTTTAAATGATTGGAGCTGTTGGGTGCTGAGTACTTCCAAAAGTCTGGCTACTTCATTTAGAAGCTTAAATGGGGGGGTCTGAATTCTTTTGGAAGAACTATGTAGACATTTCTAATAAAGCCACATCACTATGGTATCTGTGTACCAGATAACTCAACCTGCAAGTAAGTCCAAAGTGGTTTTCGCGGGAATGCAATGTTCTCTCATCATTCATTTGATGCAGTGCATAGCTAAACATTGCACAACCTAAACTTACCTTCACAGGGACATGTGCAAACAATTTAGTTAGTTTTGGGCTGCAAAATTCTAGCCTGATTACATCTCCTGAATTTCACTTTGATTTTTCAGGTTTGAATATATTGCTTATCACCTGGGTTTGCATGAAAACCGGGTGAAATTTGTAATTTCACATGATTTTGAGGCAAACCCATAACCTGGGCCAGAGTCGCTGGAAAGTTTGGTGAACTCTAGTGGCTTTGTTGACAAACCTGGTCTGAGTTACCATATGCAGTATTAAAGGCTTAAATAAAAACTCCCTCAAGTCTGCTGCTATGGCCCAGTTCAGTGTCGGAAACAAGTGTCTGTAGTAATAGTAATAAAAGAAATAACTATGCACGTATAGCATATGAAAACTACTCTTATTGTATGATTTGCAAGTCTATAAAAGCAGCCACCAAAGAAAGTGAAATGAAGTGAAGCTTAAGAAAACAATTGACAATGGCTAGTTTCAGTACAGCAAATACATGAACAGTTTGGAGAAATGGCAGATCTGGCTGGAAGCTTTCATAGTAGAAAAGCCTTTGCAGAAAATGGTATTGATGGTTA
Organism: Emydura macquarii macquarii; assembly: GCF_026122565.2. Classification (NCBI taxonomy): domain Eukaryota; kingdom Metazoa; phylum Chordata; order Testudines; family Chelidae; genus Emydura; species Emydura macquarii. The sequence goes on from NW_027132559.1 coordinate 22,956,272, forward strand.
ACAATCCATATTGTTGTAACTAGAACCTATGGGCTAAATACAGCCCATACAGGGTTTTGTTGGCTTGTCTCACCATAAGAAAGTCGGGCCAGGTGGGAAGGGATGAGGTGTGTGGCCCAAACCCTTTTCCCCCTGGGCCACGGACTGGGACTGGTGTAGCAAAGGAAGTATATTGCCCCACAAAAGGGAGTATAGTAGTTGGCTGAGGAGTTCTGAGAGGCATTTGCTTCCTGGAAGCAGAACTCCTCCCCTAACTTCTTCAGGCATAGTATGGTTCAAGATGGAGCTGTGCCTATGCAGCACAATTGAGCCCTGTGTTAACATGTCAGACACTCTCCATATTAAATATACCAGCTGCCTGAGCTATATTTCAATAAATACTATTGTAAATGTCATTTACAATGAGCTCAGTTGAATGCCCAGTTTGACAGGATGGACGTCATGTCTTGTTAAGATACAGTTGACTTGACCTAGCTCTCAAGCTTTATTTCATATCCTCCTGCCAAGGAAGGAACCTCGACAGGTTTATGTAACTTTTAAGACCTTCCTTTGACCCACTTCAGTGAAAACTGCTTTGAAACATTTTCACATCTGGAAGACAGGCCCACATATTTGTATATTTTTGACAGATACGTTACATGTAATTTAAAATAGGTTTAAGTAAAAGTTTAAAGAGTTTTGGCATATTATTTTTATTTGTCTTAGTGGAAGCAGAAATTGTTTGTTAGATAGCTCTCTCTGCCCTTCCACCAGTTATAATGCATGTTCACCTCCAGTTAAGCACGGTGAATTCTGAAACACGCTGCTGTTAGGAGTATGTGTACAACATTGTTACTAATGATTAATGTAAAATCCTGTTCTACTGATGTAGAAGAAAAATACCACAATTAAGTACTACACGTGGACAGCAACGATTCTATGGTACTTTGTTTAATCTCACTGTGGGATCCACTGTCCAAGCCAAAAGTAATTGCTTATGGGCCAACCTCATTAGTGTAATCTCACTGATTTTAGTAGAATTACACCAGGGATTCATTTGACAGTCTTCTGAAATATTTTCAATGCCATAAATGGGAGTTAAGTGTCCACCTTCCATTGTCTTGCACTTCCTTTTAGTGGTGCCCAACATCCTTGTGGCTCCTGTCCAGTTTATGGTAGTGCTTTACCATAACCAGTATGACAACGGGCAATAACTAGTCATTATGTTGGCAGCCTCTCTGGCAAAGCCAAGGATAGAATGGCCATGGAGAATGAACTACAACTACATAGCTGATCGTCCCCAAATCACAGCTGAATCCTCTTAATGGTGCAATGGGAGGAAGCTTTCACTGCCATTGCCTATGCCATACCTGTTCTTGTGTCTATAAAATGGACTTTGGTCTCCAGGGCTATCAATGTGGCAAACTTTATGTGCACACATATTAATGAGGAAAAAACCCTCAGAAAACCTTCTGGAGCATGTAATGGTTGATAAAGTTACTGAGTTATTAACTAAATTAGCAACGGATATTTTTATTGCTAATGACACTGAAATAAACAGCTCATAACAACCCAAGTATTATTTATTATCTTCCTGAAAAAACAATAAGAAATCCCCCCATTTTGCAACAACAGTAACTGTGAACACATGCTGTTAAGTTTATTACACCATAAATCACTCAGTTATAAAATATTTTGCATTAGAACAGTTATAAAGTAAATCGATGAAAGAAGATAAATGGAATGATTCATAAGTCGGCTGAGCGCTCATAAGCTCCCTTTAAAATGAATGAGAAGTATTGGTGTATGAGGAACCAGGGCTGTCTTGTGCTATGAAATCTTGGTATTTGACTGAGGAGTCAGAGTGAAAATAATGATCTCATCTCGTGATTAACAATTGACTGTTCTGTTATTGGGGCTATAATGAGGCTTTCTCTTCATTAGAGCTCATTGAGACTCATTATCTAGAGACTGATGTTTCCCATAAAATGAGAGGGTGTGCTGGAGACACATACGTCTCAGCTGAAGTTTGGTGTTGTGTATCATTTGAAGTCTGTAATTCTGAGAAATAAAGAACTGAGTAGGTATTGGGCTGGGGGGGGAGGAGGAAGTGTACAGTATAAAGGCTTGGAATTGTGCCACTGTAAATACAGAATGGCTTGCCATCCTTCATGTCACTGGGCTGAGAAATACCCAGCGTCATCCCTCCAGGCTAAATGAGGGATCAGTTTTTGTGCTCTCAAGTTTTTTAAAAACCTGGTATCCATTTAACCCTTTCATTGCCTACAAAAACCCATCCACATGGCAGCTGCATATTTTGGTTGACTTGCTCTCACAGACCTGAGTATGAGGCATATGGCTTACAAAGGGTTAATGATAAAGGGTTTCAGGCTGAGAATTCCTCCTTCTTCCTAACAGAGCCATATGAAAAGCAGTACTTGACTCTCAAACATGGCATCGAACTTGTGGGGATAATCATAAAAGAAATGACCACTGCTTTCATAGTCTTCTGACACAAGGTCTAATTCTGCTTTCGGTTAAATGCACGTAGCCCCAGTGAAGTTAATGGGGTTTTACAGGTGTAACTGAGGGCAAACATTTATGTTTCTGAGCCTGAATCATGCCTGACTTCCTCCTTTGAGAGCATCACACAGAGCTGTAATTCTAAATAATTCCTGTTGAGTCACTTCTCTTTTCAATTTTTTGTAATAGAGATGGTGCAGCTTTGACCCTCATCTCTTTTTAATTAGTAGAAACTAGCATGGCATTTAAAATACATGTGGGGGTTTCCTGGTTTACTTTTGAGCAAAACAATGGTTAACTATCAGTTCTTTTTCCCAACATATTTTGGCAGCTTCTCTCCCTTGAAGAGTTTGTGTCACCAGGTGGAGGCATGTGATCTGACACCACCTTAATAATATTCCAAACCTTGCCATAGCAACAAAAATGTAACCACAAAAAAGTCACACAAGTTGCTAACCAGAAGAATTGAAGTTTTTAGGGAAACAGTGAAGATTAAGACCAGCTTACCAAAACTGTAAGACACAGTGTTCCAGCATTTGTTCTTGCCCCACACTCCCCAGTCAGATGTTGGTGTAGCTTCAATATCTGAAGTCCCTTTGAATTGCTGTGCGAATTGTTTGAGGGGAAACATGGATTCCTTATGTACATTATAGGTTTATGTTAGGAAATGAGAATATACAAGAGTTCTCACAAATTTGCTTTCCCTTTTAATTTTAATGTTTGAGTCCTGAATGACACAACTTGCCTCAAATTTAACATCACTCTCATATAAACAAAGAGTTCCTTAGGGCCTGATCCTGGCTCGGAGTCCTATGGATTGCAGTCCTACACATAAGATTAAGAGTTTGTAGGATCAGCAAATCCACTTCCAGTGACCCGCTCCAGAGTCCAAATATTTTGGCTAACTGCTGCCAGGGGGAACCTTCCACGAACTGCTCCAAAGAGCCAGTTCCAGGAGGTTGGAGAAGGTTTTGTGCCTTAGCTTGCTCTATCTATAGAGTGGGGGAGGGTAATAACTAATAGCTCAATCAGACTGGAGATCGTAGGACACAGTCGCGAATCATCTGGCCTTGGTCCTCCCTCTGCCATGTGCTTAGAATCCTTCATCCCACTCCGGAGGTCATATGTGCACTGTCTAGTGCAGACAGCTTATCTTGCAGACTACTTATGTAACTGCACTAGTTCCTCTACCTACATGATGATGAGGGTGGGATTTTCATGCAGTCTTATTATTCTCAAGACAATACTGTGATTTTCTTTCTAGCAGAGTTTCCAGCTGGTCCACTTTGGGGAATATGGTGAGGTTGAGGGAAGAAAGCTGAGGTACTCGGCAGACAGTTCACATGATAATTCTTCTAACTCATACCTTCCAACCTCTGTGACACCTCTGTTTATGTCAATAGCAAAGACTAACGTTTAACAGCAAATATAAAGATTACAGCTAAGTGAAACACTGGGGGGTAAAAATAAAATTACCAACCGTTCAAACTCAGACCTAGTCCAATATGAGCGCCCCCCCCCTTTTTTTTCTAGTTTGAAAACAATGGAACTTTTTTGAATTCCCAGATGGCTCCATGTTTCCTGGCTTCACACAATACTGGGACCAGAAGTACCACAAGGCCCTGGTTTCATAGGATGGGAAGTTCCCTCATACAAGCAATGCCATGACTTCAGCGGGGTTAGTAGGTAGTAAGGGACTACTCAGCTTATGTAAGGGAATCTGACTACTATCAGTGCCCAACCCATCAAAACTGGAAAGGAATAGAGACCTCACCAGAAAAATCTCATTCTTACAAGGTCTCAAGCCTAATTTCTGAGACAAAAACTGCATGGGGGAAAAAAAAAAGGTTGACAAGATTTTGCAAAACTGAAACCACTCCTCTTCATGAATTTTTGAGGGCATACTATGCAGAAGGCTATGATCTATTTCTGCTCATCATCCTCATTAGCCTATATTTTTTAATTCAAATTAAATGGGATCCAGCTATCACCCACCCAATATGTCACTCACCCAAGATTTGTATTTTATAAATCAAACCCCCCACCCTTCCCCGCAACAAGATTTTCAAAACACAGGATCCTCAGCTCATCTCTAATTTGGATTGATGCTGAAAGAAGCTAAATCTTTTGGCCTTTTGAAGTTCACCCATCACTTATCAGGAAAAGTACTGAGAAAAATGTATAGGATGTGTCTGGAATTTAGGGCAGCATGAAAAGATTTAACAGTAACAAAGGGAACCTTCGTGTTTTATTGTATCATGTGCCTAAGGGTCATGAAAAAAAGATTTCTCAAGAATCAAATGGTTGGAGTAGGTGAGCATGAATTGAAGCAGCAAGAAAGAACAGGAAAACTAATCTGCTTTGGGATATTAAGAAACTATTTTGAAAAGAATGAAATATTCAGGATGATAGTGTAACATTCCTCTGTTGTAGCTGAGAGAAGGCACTGGAGGTGTTAGCAAAGAAGTGACAGATTGTGTGCAGAGGGGAGTATGCAAATGGGGAGTGTGCTTTGCCCACATCCACTTGCACCTCTGTGAAAGCAGTCCTTGCATTTGGGAGAATGTAGGATCTGCTCCCTTCTAGGGGGCCCAGGATTGCAAATAATTCCAAAGGGGGTCAAAAAAGAACAGAGAAGTTTGCGCCATGTAATTGCCACTGCTCTCTAGTGGTTTGTTGTAAGATCTGGTTGCACCATCCAAAAGGATAAAGAAACATGCGCGTTTTCCCTGTGTGTTGTAAATCTGGGGAACAGGATTGTGCCTCCTGTGGTACAACCAGTCAAAATGCCCCTTCCCCGATGCTTCAGATCCATATCATGCCCCACACGTGGCAATGGTCATTAAAAAATCTGATCCTAAACATTTATCTGGCCAATGTGGTTCAATAGGAAGGACACATTCCTGTTGTATCACCTTGGGCAAACCACTTCATTTGTCTGTGCATCAGTTTCTTCATCCATAAAAAGGGGATGATACTGGATATCCAGTACTGCAGCACTCTTTGATCTAGACAAAGGCAAAACAAAGTCCAATGGATTGAGGTTGAAGCTGAATAAGTGAAGTGAATAAGGCACAGCAAGGTAACTAACCACTGGAACACCTGAGCTATGGCTGACATGAAGTCACATCACATGACGTTTTTATATTAGGTTAGGATGTCCCAAGGAATACAAGTGACTAGAGCCAGACATGATATGAACTTATGAAGTATCCTCCTCCTGATCAGAACCCACAAAAGTGTCCTGCTAGACCTTAAGTGGCTATTTCCCCATGTGGTCTACTGGTTAGAACGGGGGCCTGGGAATCAAGAGACTTGGGTTCTGCTGCTAGCGCTGATATTGACTTGCTTCATGACCTGAAGCTTGGGTTCTTTATTTGTAATATGGAGGTAATTTATGCTTTACGTTTGTAAAGCATTTTGAAATCATCAAATGAAAGGTACCTGAGAAAGTCAGTATGAGATATTACGTTAGTGTCAAGTAAGGCTAACACTTTTATCTACATTTACACAAGCAGAATGAAAGTTGCCACTTAATTTCCATTGAAATTTGCAGATTAATAATTACATTGTGATGTCATAGCAACTCTGAGAACTTTGGGCCAAATAATTGTATTTTGCACAAAAATGCACATTTGTATATATTTACCAGTTGAAGCGCCTAGAGCCTGCGTTTGCCAACAAATACCTAAAGCATCATTTATGTTCTTATTTCACACATTGCCGTTGATGTTGCTCAGTAATATGACACATTTTGTGTGTGTGTGTATGTGTGTGTGCGCGTGCAGTCTGGCATCCTACTAAGATTCTCTTCAGGAACTGTCTTTGTTTCCTAGGCAGCACTCAAATAACACAGGTCTAAGTCCCAAGTCTTGCAGAAGTGGAAGTGTGACCTTTTAACTCCAGTTAAGTTGATGAACCAGAAGAACCTGCAGATCCAGTCAGAGACAGACCCAGATCAGTGGAGCATATCAGATCTTCATTCTGTGAGTTTTCCCTTTTTGATTTGCTAAATCCTCCAGTGATTTTTATTCTAGAGTCAAAATTAAGCAGCCTGGACCAAATGCATAGATAAGTTTAGGAAAGTCTAAAAAGAGTCTAAGTTGGTTAAACCCAATCCTTCTGGCCCTTCAGTGGGCATACCACACTAATGTGTAAGTTAAAGTAGGACACCCTGTGCTACTCCCTTCTGTAAGTTACCCCTTCTCCTGACTGTCAGAGTTTTGTAGAGCCAAGATATAAAAGAGACACCTAAATGAGGCACAACCTACACAAATTCACTAAAAGAGATAATGAATGGGAAAAAGAAATACCTGCATCCTGTAGGCACGAAGTGATTTATGTGGATGCAACACAGCTGGGCCCCAATATCTACTGGAGTCTCTGGAGTAGTTTACATCACTACTAAATAATAGCTTTAAAATTATGGTTCTAATAGAACTAGCAAAGTGCCAGATTCTAGCCAGTTCTCCAAGAGAGAAAGAGAGAGCGAGCACAAGAAACTGGGCATGGGCAGAATCCCAGTGGGCTCTTTCTAGCTCCCACCTGTACACTACCTGCTGGAATAGGGCAGGAAGAGTGCAGAAGGATGACTCTACCCACTCTCTGCAGATCATAGAGGCAGGAGGCTGCAGGCTTGGATAGCAGCCAAACCAGAGCGCACTTCCTCACAGCCCCCAAGAGGAATTTTGATCAAGTCAGGCAGAATTCCTCCTGTGGTGCTATGCAGCTTATCCAGCACTCGTGACAGCACATGGGGCAGAATCTATCCAAAGACATGAAGCTACTGAATACAAGCCAAAAAGAAACCACACGGAAGGAAGCAAATCAAGAGAACCTAGTAAATGGGCTGCATTTAGAAAGATGAAAGAATGAAGAATAACTGGACAGACTTAGTCCAAAACAAGGTCCATGACCATGGCTAGCCAGTCTTTTTACTCTGTGATTAGAAATCCTTGCCCAAGCACACAGTACTAAGGTGTAAGTTAATTATTAACAACACAGCAACTATCCAGAACCAGACTGAGCTATTTTCAATACTTGAATTTCAGACTTTCTTTTATGAGCTCTGGAAATATTTGTTTGCAAAAGCTTCTTACATTAGAGAAATGTAAATGAAGTTTGGTTTCAACCCCCAAAATAATCATTCTCTTAATTTCATCAAATGGCATGTTCTTCCTAGGCAGCTCAGTAGTAGCAATTAGGAGCAAGCTTGTTATGTTATCACCAGCTGGCAAACACTTATCAGTGCCCTACAGTGCTATTCCATTTGCTACACTTTTACTCTTTTTATTGGAAGGACACACAGGAATGTGCTTTTCTTCCACTGGTGAAGACACTCAATGTGAAATGTATAACTCGGATTGTTTAACACTGAGCCATTCTTAAAATGCTTTGCTAACCTATCTGTTATGGGTGCGTACCTCATATTTTTTACTGCAATCACATGTGATGCAAAAGCTGGCAGAGACCCTGTACATGATGCTCATAGCTGGCTCACAGAAAGTGCAGACAATCATTAGAAGTGCCCACAAGCCTTTTATTTCAGGTACATACTATGAATGAAGTGGTACCGTAAGCTTCTTTCTTAGGACATTTTGCAGAAGTATCACTCATTCTAAGAATAAAAACAGGTAGTATTAGAATAAATCTCACATGCACAATTTATTTTTGGTGACTGTGCTGCATATTCCAAGAGATTACTTGATTACTTTACATGATCTTTTTGGTTTTCTCCCTGCACTATAATTGGTTAAGTAGAAGTCACCAGCAAAAAGGTAAAAGTTGTGTGACTGCTTATATCATGCAACTTTGAGGGATTTCATGACAAGTAGGAAGAAAGGTCAGAAACAAAGCTCTGTTATATGTCCCACATAAAGCAAAACTGGGGAAGTGTATATCTGAGTGTGTGTTAGAGCCTACAGTAAATTAATGTGTCCTCTAATTAGGAAACAATTACTGAGTACATCTCTCTCTATCTGGGTCTAATCTAGTCACTTGAAGTTTATAAACACAGATTACCAGTGATATAACTTTAAGAATAATCGTGTTTATCATAAACATAACAAAATTTACATTTCCCCCTCTTTAAACAGATGAGAAATTATCTTACTTAACAAGAAAAAAATAGGAGGGAATTATTTCTAATAAAATGAATATTAATTGATAAAAGTAACACATAACTTAAAACTTTAACTGATAATAGAACAATCCTATTAAAACTGAAATTTTTTCTCCAGGACAAAACATACTTCAAAAATATTCTGCAATTCCCTTGAAAAACCGGTAAGTATTGTCAATATTAAGCTCTTAACCAGTGCACCTGAAATGCAGTTAGTGTGTTTTTATTATTATCTGTACCTGTCTGAACTTGCTGTATTGCTTGAGGAGTGCTTTCCAGGTTAGCGTGCCTTAAGTTTCTCTGCTTCGAAGCAGCCAGTCTCTGTTCTGGTAAACAACCAGTTCTTTGGCACACCCGATTCATTTTTACACTCTGCAAGTGTTATCAGGGAAGGAATGTACACATTGCCAGTCTTTCGTGTTGCAGAATGGCTATAGAATTCTTTTTGGATTACTAAGTAATCTGCAAGAACATGTAATTATAGTAGATATAGGGCATTACCAAACAAACCTAGTGTACTTATTGGGTAAGCAATGGGTACTTACATGATATCCATGCTCTGTAACTTAGGTATCTAAAATTCTGCTGAATGTTATAAAGACTTTCACAGAGTGCCCTTCTGGCACCAGAAAATACAGTGAAAACAGAGCAACAGATGGGATTTGGGAGCTGTGATCTTATCAGGTTTGAGCTGATGTGCATTGTAAAGCACCAAAATTAGTGGATTGAGTCCCAAATTATATTCCACCTAAAAGCATTGATCATTCCATTACGCAGTGCAATTAAAATGAAAAATTCAATTGCAATAATGTTAATGACTAACATGAGAAATAATCTAGTTAATTATCCAGAATGAATGCAAACAGTCTTTGAACCTTAATTCAACAGTTCCAGTAACATACCATTCATGGTAATCTAAATTTGGATCATCTGTAGTTTTTGCCACCTCAATATTCACTTCCTTTTCAGATAATTAAAAACATATTAGACAACACTAGTCCTAATACAGCCTTGGGACACCACATGGCTGTGAAAATTATCGTTTATTCCTGCTCTTTGCTTGCCATTGCTTAGCCAATTGCTAATCCAGGACAGAACTTCAGCTTTCACAACATGACTATTTAGTAGTATCATTTTAAGGACATTTTTCTTGTGGAAAGTTATTTTTATCAGCTGTTTACCCATCATCTACTTTTTTAAATTCACACACTTAGAGAATTCTAGTGGATTGGAGAAGCACAATTTCCCCCGTCCCAAAGCTGTGTGATAAGGTGTGATCACAGTGGACAGGAATATTACATTGTGGTGTGGGGTAACTGGAAAATTGTTTTGTAAAACTGCGTGAAAATGCTAAGGTCCTCTCCACTTATCATTTGCAACTCTCTCTGGAAATGGGACCGAGTTGGCTTCTGCTCACTCAGGGCATGTCTATACAGATGGCGGCAAAGTCGCCACCGCCAGATCGATCTTTCTGGATCAATTGAACGGTCAGTGTAGACCCGCTCAATTGATCTGGAAGTCGACTGAGTAAAACCACCCCCTCAAGTAGTGTAGCGCTGCGTTGAAAGGAACGCTGTTCCCGTCGGCGCAGCGCAGTGAAGACACCGCACAGAAGGGAAGCACAACAGTCGACGTGAGTTACGCAAGGTTCTTTGCATAGTTTGCGTAACTCCCATCGACTGCCGCCGAATCTCCAGGTAAGTGTAGACCAGGGCTCAGTTCCTATGTTTCGGGTTAGCCTGCTGCTGTTGCAACAGGAAGTCCTCTCCAGAATTCCCCACAATCAGCACACATTACCCACTTGCTTTCAAAGCCACTAACCGTTGAAGAGGAGCAAATGAGATGAAGCAAATGATATTGCAGTGAGACTCCTGTAGCTGCTGTAACCCACTGATGCCAGTCCACCTAGCCTACAGCTTGAAGCACCTGTATTGGGAGTGTGGAGTACAACTCCTCACCCTGACCCCAAGAGAAACTTGTTCCCAACCCCTACGCCAACTGGCAAAAGGTGCCAAACCCTTCTCTCCACTCATGCACCAATCAGTCAAGGACACCTGCTACCACAGCACCTCACCAACCAGAGAAGACCCACTCACTTCCCCCATACATGCCAGAGGATTGCTGAAAGGAAGAGTATGGGATTGGCAGCTGCTCTGAGTGAGAGCGAGAACACAGAACTGAAAGATTTTCTGGGGAAAGAAGAGAATATCACATTTGTTGCCAGCTGAGGCAGAACTTATTTTGAAGGGAGCCCCTTATTAAAATGTTGGCAGCTCATCATGAAGTATAGGAGTATTTCTGCATAATTTTTGGCAAACAGAGCACAATACATACCACACCTATTTCTTAACTCGGTACAGCAAAACCTTCAGCTCAGCATCTTGGTTGATCAACATCTGTCCTTCATTATCCTCACACTCAATCTCTCTCGGTGGTGTTTGTTTAAGTGCCCTTTGCTGGGTGATAACCCTGACATTACAGGCCTCTCATTTATACTAGAAAACAAGGCTTCTTTTGTTGAGCTATGCTTTTTAATGAAAGTTTCCATAGGTGGTGTAGTAATTTTATTTTGACGGTATTTCACTTCCAAAACCAGTTGGTCTTTATTTTTTCCACATTTTCTTCTTACATTTGTTTTTGGAGCTTGTCACAGGAAAAGCCAAATGTCATGTACAACTGCTGTTATGTGGACCTTTCCGTTCTTTTTTGGATCATTATCTCAGAACTAGAATGACAGGGGAAAAATATTCTTAAGACCAGAAAATGTTAACCATACCTTGGTCCTTCTAAAGTTTTAGTCCCAGATCTCTCAGCTCTTTGTGCATGGTTAACGGTTGTGCCTGTGTGGAGCCCCACTAAAGTCAATGGGGCTGTGTGTGTGTGTGGTAGTCCACCCATGCAGGGTGCAGTCCAGCATTGGGCCTAATTCAGAAGCATATATTATATTGTAAATACAGATATTTATATATGCAGCATTTCATCCTACAGTAAATTCAGTGACTTCTGCCCATGGCTGAAGACAACCTTGGTGTAATACATATTAACTTCAGTGGAAGCTTCTTCCCTCTTAAACCAAGGATGAATTTTGTCTCTAGTCTGGACTTCCCATGACAAGTTGTGATGAAGGGAAGGTATTTTTGGGGTCTTCTCTGAGTGCTGTGTGCGCGCCTCAGTTTCCCCCAAATTTTACTCATATATTTCGATGATGGGAACTGGGTGTGTAACCATTGCAGAGGCCATTGGAGGGTGGAAGGGTCTTCCTCAGTCACACATCCACCGAGCAGGCCCCTTTGTCCTCCTGAGTCAGCCAGCTAGAACAGGTTGTAGCAGGTGGAGACCAGGAGGAGTGGCCACCTTGCCTGGGAAGGAGACAAAGGACTGGGGAAGGGCAAGGGGATGGGTCTGTGGGTGGCTGGGTGGAAGAGGCCGGTCCCCCGTGAGCGGTTGGGGAGAGTAGGGCCTGAGAAAGGGGGCTGTCCAGGTGGTCGCTGCTGTAACTTCTAAGTAAGCTGCTAACAAAGTCTGTCTTCACTGTGATCCTGAGAACTATTAAACTTTTCTGACTTCCACACTGGCTGTGAATCGCTTCTGACTGCAAGGCGGGGTGCATGGTCCCTTTGGGGGCATGTAGGGCTCCTCAGAGTCCCAGCCAAAGGGCTTGGGGAGCTCGGGTGGAGCAGACGTGCTGAGCGCTGCAAGACCAGAGTCAGGAGGTGGCTACATTGGTGTGTGGAGACCCAAAGTGGCAGATGCCAAAGCACTAGAATCCTGACTGGCTGCGTCCTGAGTGGTTCCAAAGCACTGTTCCTGGGAAACTCCGTCACACAAGTATTTATAAGAACATACGTTCTTATTTTCCAGTGACAAATATTTATGATTCTAAATATCTGGAGAGGGTATAAAGTTCTCATTTCTTAGGGCTGGTCTACACTAACCACCAAATTCGGCGGCAGTTGATGGGAGTTAGGCAAGCTACATAAAGTAGCTTGTGTAGCTTATGTTGGCTTCCTAAATTCTCTTCCGTGCATGGTCTCCACTACGCTGCACCGACATGAAATGCTTACCTATTGACGCAGCACTACTCTTTTTTCAGAGGTGGTTTTATTAAATCGACTTTCGGATCAATTGAGTGGGTCTTCATTTCCGCTCAATTGAATCGGATAAATTGATCTGACAGTGGCGAATTTGCTGCTGTCAGTGTAGACACAGACTTAGAGTAACTTGCCCAAGAAAGAGACACTAGACTAATTAATTGAAATCATTGTTATGCCATTAGAGGCTTAATTTACCAAAATGCCTAAGTTCTATTTTCAAAAGTGATTTAAGTGCTTAATAGCATTAGTCTCATTGGATCCTGAATGCCTAAATCACTTTTGCAAATGGGACTTAGGTTTCTAAGTCATTTAGGTCCAGATATTTAAAGGTATTTAAGTGCCTAATTCCCATTAGAAATCAATGGGACTTAGGCACCTAAATACCTAAAATACCTTGGAATTTCTATACATTATAGATGACAATTTTCTAACACAAAAAGTGTTGCAGTTATCAGGGGAATTCTATATTATACCTCGTTCTAACAGACAGAGAGGAACTGATCCCAGAAATAAAAGTTAATGGTAGTTTAGGTACAAGAGATCATCACTTTATCACATTTATAATGTGCAAGCAAAAGAAAGTCCAGTCAATAATAGATAAATAAATACTTAGTGCTTTAATAGGGCCAATTTCACACAGCTGTAAATAATTATGAGTGAGATCAGTTGAGAGGAAGAATTTAATCAGAAAAATTTGAATGATAATTGGGAATAATTTAAGAATACCTTACTACAGGCCCCAAAAACCACAATCCCACAGCTGAGGAAGAATGCTGTGCAAATTAAAAAAACAAACAAACAAACAAAACCACAACCTGGTTTAGAGAGAAAGTGAAGGCAGCTGTAGAAAAATAATATATAGCAAATGGAAGAATGGGGAAGTTGATAGAATGAATATAAATCAGAAGTTTAGACTTATATAATATTGATAAGGGAGGCCAAAGGACACAAGGAAAAATCTATGACCAGCAGAGTTAAGGACAATAGGAGGAGTTTTTAAAATATAATAGGAATAAAAAGAATCCCAACAATGGTATTGGGCCATTACTAGATGGAAAGGGTAGATAAAAATGCAGAAAAAGGTAGAAATGTTTAATAGTTATTTCTGTTCTGTATTTGGGGGGTGGGGGAGAACAGTTTCATCATATGGTGATAAAACCCTTTGTAAAAATGTAAATTTTTAATAAGTCTTGTAGTATTGGGGACGTTCCAGAAGACTGGAGGAAAGCTAAAGTTGTGCCAATTTTTAAAAAGACTAAATGGGATGAACAAGATAATTATAGGACTGTCAGCCTGACATCAATCCTAGGCAAGATTATGGATCGGCTGATATGGGACTTCAGCAAAGAATAAAGAAAGGTAATGTAATTAATGCAAATCAGTGTGAATTTATTGAAAATAGATCCTGTCAAACTAAAATCTTTTTTTGATGAGATTACAAGTTTGGCTGAAAAAGACAATAATGTTGACATAATACAGTTAGACTTCTATAAGGCATTTGACTCGGTGCTGCATGACATTTTGATTAAAAAACCCAGAGTGATATAAAATTAACATGGTATGCAAGAAAGAGACTAAAAAATTGGCTTGATAGGCCTAAAAATGTAACTGTAAACAAGGAATTATCATCGAGCAGGTCAGTTTTCAGAGGGATCAGTTCTTGATCCTTTACTATTTAACATCTTTATCAATGATCTGAAAGAAAACATAAAATCATAATTGAAAAAGTTTTCAGATGATGCAAAAAACTGGGGGAGTTAAACGTAGTAAATAACAAAGGGGCCAAGTTACTGATTTAGAGTGATTTGGATCACTTGGTAAGCTGGCACAAGCAAACGATATGCATTTTAATGAGAAAGTAAATACATACCTCTGGGAACAAAGAATGTAGACCATATTTACAGGAAGGCAGATTCTATTCTGGGAAGCATTGATGCTGAAAATGAGAGGATCATGGTGGATAATGAGCTCTCAATGTGACTCTGTGGCTGAAAGAGCTAATGGGATCCTGGGATGCATAAACCGGGGAATCTTGAGTAGGAGTAGAGAAGCTATTCTGTCTCTGAATATGGCACTGTTATGACTGCTGTGTTCAGTTCTGGTGCCCACAATTCAAGAAGGATGATGACGAATTGCAAAGGGTTAAGAAAAGAGCCATGATAATAATTAACGGATTAGAAAATATGCCTTATAATAATAGACTCAAGGAGCTCAATCTATTTACTTTAGCAAAGAGAAGGCTAACAAGTGACTTGATTACAGTCTATAAATACCTATATGGGGAATCAATATTTGATAATGGTCTCTTCAATCTAGTAGAAAAAGATATAACACGATCTAATGGCTGGAAATTGAAGCTAGACAAACTCCAATGAGAAATAAGATGTAAATTTTCAATGATGAGAGTAATTAACCTTTGGAACAATTTGCCAATGTTTGTGGTGGATTCTCCATCATTAACCATTTTAAAATCAAGATTGGATGTTGTTCTAAAAGATACACTCTTGGAATTATTTTGAGGAAGTTCTATGTCCTGTGTTATATAGAAGATCAGATGAGATGATCACAATGGTCCCTTCCGGCATTGGAATCTGTGAATCAATCAAATTGCCAAGAAGTGAGGAAGGCTGACTATTAGACATACTTGAAAATGCATCCCTTTTTGATTATGTCAGGGATCATATTGATTTACAGCCTATAGGGTGTGACACTTGAGTGAGGTAAGAGGCGAGGGAGATTTTGGAAAGCATCTTCTTCCTCTCCTTAAAGCTGCTATTTATTTCTTCATCACCATGGGTATCCGTGGTGTTTTGCAAATAAGAGTCAGCTCCCTAGAAATGTGCCCTCTAAGACTCAGGCACATTTGTCATCTTTATTAGGCAATGCTTTATATGGAATAATATTCACTCTGGCACAATCTCTTTTCTTTTCTGATGTTATAAGGAATAAAATAGACAGTTAAGAGAACCACAGGTTGGATAGTGCAAAAAGAAGGCACATTATACTGTAAATATTTTAGCCTCGTTCTTGAAACCCTAGATTCATCTGGTCTCAAGATGGACTGGAATGGAGGTGGATATCAAGGTCAAATTCCCATTTCTCAGCTTGAGAACTTGGCTGCTCCTGAACTGCAGGTGGTCCTCTGCTGCTGCCATCTTCTTCCAGAACTCTTAGTATAGTAATGATTAAACTAAGCTTTATGAAATGAGAACTCTGGAGTTTCCTGCCTTCTGAACTGAAGTGAAGAATCAAGGGGAGCTTTTTTTGTTTTAATTGGAAACTGAGACAACTTACTTTTTCAAAGCTTGAAATTCCTTGAAGTGGTACCAAATCATGTTCCAAAACCACTAACCTAAACCTGGCAGTTGGAGCCTAATTAATTCTGATCAGCTGACTGAAAATACACACTCCCCCCTCGTGCCACAAAACAGAACCAAGAAACACTGAACAC
This sequence comes from Emydura macquarii macquarii, assembly GCF_026122565.2. Classification (NCBI taxonomy): domain Eukaryota; kingdom Metazoa; phylum Chordata; order Testudines; family Chelidae; genus Emydura; species Emydura macquarii. The sequence continues at coordinate 22,972,440 of NW_027132559.1, forward strand.
ACTGCATTCTACCAGACATTTACATTTATTACAGAGCTAGCACAGATGACTTCAGGTTTATCTGTGACAGATTACATAGATTGCTTTAAGAAGTAAAAGCTTCATGAAACCTCTGAAAGAAGACTAAAAAAGCACATTCACTTTACAGGCTATTTTTACAGTAATTTAAATCCAGCCCCACGGCAGGGCTTTATAGTCCTCTGCTATGAAGATGTGCCATTCAGGACAGATTCCCCTTTTGTGGTGTGGACTTGGCTTCTTCTGGGGGCTGGGAAGGGTGGGGAGTAGTAAAATGAAGAGAAGCTGACTTGCAGCATCTGCTCCATTACAGATTCTGTTCTTCCTGTTCAGAATGATTGATATTCAAGCACAGTCCAATGGAGCACACACACCAGTTCACAAGATGTGAGGTTTTTTTTTAAGGCAGCAGAGACTTGGACAGGCAGCCCATTGCTGCAGTTCTATAGACATCTGGTCAAAGCAGCACTGTTCATTCACATCTGCCTTCCATTCTCAGAAATCTGTCATTGTGTCATTGTCATTGTCATTGTGTCATTGACTTAGTTAATTGTAAAATGCTCAACATTTAGAGATGGCCAAAACACAAGTCTATTATGTAGTACAAGTGGAGCATTGACAACCTGGGCTCCTGTCACATGCAAGCCTTAGTATATGGCATGCTGCGAACCTCAATTAAGTTGAGGTGCTGGAATATATTCTTTGTAGGCATCAGTCTGTGTCTGTTCTTCTTCAGCAATAGTAGAGTAGTGATCAGCTGGTAACAGCTGTGAAATATTTGCTGCCAAATTAAAAACACTAAACCCTTTTTGATTTCTTTGTGCTTCCATGAAAGCGTAATGTTTTACCCAGAAGCTTCCACTGTTGCAAACATTTAATCAAAGCTGGATGAAGAATGATTTTCCACTCCCAGAAAACACCTGCTCTTTACACACCTTCAATGAGTGATTAATTCTTGGAAGGGAAGGCTCAAAGGGACAGTACGCTGTATGAGAAACTTCTTGAATAGTACAAAAGCCTGTTCCAAAACAGTTCACTTATTTAGCAATTGGGTTTAGATTTAGCCTGTGTGGGATGTATTTTTATTTACTATTTGCAAATATTTGCATGGCAAAGCAAATAGACCTTAACTGGAAATCCCCTCTAACATATCTGACTTTTGCCTGGAACTGCCATTATACATGGGAATAATTCCCCATCAACATTTGAAAAACTGCCTCATCATTCTTTTTAGGCTCCAATTGAGCAAAACACTTACATACATGCTTAACTTTAAAGACATGCTTAAATTCCATTGACTTGAGTGGGACCTAAGCATGAGAGACTAAACACCAGGACCCATTGAAATCAATGGGAGTTAGCTGCTTAAATAGCTTTGAGGGTCTGGGCCCTAGTCATGTATTCTGCTAAAGAGGCCTTAAATCCTTCCTTAAAACCTCTCTCTGTGATGCCAACAAATTACAACAGTCTGGTATTAGGGTGATGATATATGTAACTACTTTGATAGCAGACTATCCACTTGTGCAGCGAACCTGTCTTTGCTGTTTCCCATCCCACACCTGTTCATCTGCTTATCTGTGTGTTGCACCATGTCATAAAGTGCGAGCTCTCTCAAGTGTTAGCCATTTGCAGAGTGCCCAGTGCAATGCAATCCCAATCCCTCATCAAGGCTAAAGGTACTACCATATCCAATCAGGAAACAGAAACGATGCCAGGTGACCTGAGTGACCAGTCACAGAACTCAAATATTGAACAATCACCTGAAAGCTTACTACAAACAATGCATAGCTCAAACATGGAATCATAGAAACTAGTCACTGAACAACTGTGAATAATGAACAAATTCATGATCTGTTCCTGGGCGATTTATGAAGATGAAACAGGCTAAATTTACTAACTAACTGAGCCTGATGAATAGTTTGACAGCTCTAACAGTGATGGTTTAAAGCTGAAGATTTAAAAAGTAAATGCTAGTTTTCATCTTTAGCTGTTTTTCTCCTCCAAATCTACAATATATACACTTCCTTACATATTTATTCACTCAGTGCATATACATGCAGACAAATATAGAATACACACCAGGGCCAGATTTAGAGGCCAGGTGCCACGATCTGGATGATGTTTTGGTTGTTAGTGACAAAAGGGAAAATTGAATGTTTGAATTAAAATATTGCAGGTATTCTGTATGTGGCCCTTTTTTTCACTAATCTCCTAGAATGTTCTGGACCTTTGTAGAATCTCATGGAACCTTCCAGACTTTCTGAGACCTAAATTTTCCTCAAACCTCCTAGAATGTTCTAGGGTATATAAGGAGTGGAGCATCACCAGTCAATCAGTGAAATATAAGAATGAACTGAAGTGAAGTGAGAGCCCAGCTGCAATATCGTGAACATTGTGAAAGTGTACTTGTTTCTTGAGATTTAAAGAGAGTAAGTAGTGACTAATAAAGGACATTTAGTAAGACACCAGAGATATTTATCAAACCCCTATCTATGCAACAATATAAAAGAAATACTATTACTTCTTTTGCCATGCTTAAAACATAATGTTTGATGACTTTTTAAGACTGCGGAACATAGGCTTTTGCTCTCCCTAATACTGTCCATTTTCCCCCGTCGAAAATAAAAGATGCCCCCGGAAGAAGCCTTCAGAAACTCAGTATAGGAAGCGAAAAGCTCAGTGGCAATCTAGTTTGCAGCAAGGAGCAAATTTGATGGGAAAATATCTGAAACAGAACAACATAGACCGGGCTTTAGTACATTTCAGTTATTCTTAAAATTAAAAAGTTTCTATAAGCTTAGAGGAAATGATTTTTTTATTTGCTTATATATTGAATGAATAAATACAGATTTACAGATCCTAGAGTGCAAATTTATCATCATATATGATGCAAATCACACAGCAAAGTAGTGAAATAAGCTACAAATGAAATAAAAAATAAGATACTCAAAAGTTTAACAAATGGAAGTTGGGAGGGGAGGGAGCGCCATTTGGTCTAGGGCTGGCCCTGATATACACACAAAAAATGGGATATTACATCAAAAAAAGAAAATAATACTTGGTACTTATATCATTACTTTGATCCTGGGATCTCAAAGCATTAGAAGATTAATCATTAATCCCCATTTTGTACATGAAAGAATTGAGGTATAAAGAGTTTGTGACTAGACAAAGTTCACTCACCAAGTCAGAGGCCATGGTAGGAATGAAACTCAGATTTCTTGCTTTTCCAACCCTCATCTCTAATCACTAGACCATGTAGAAGTTAAGAAATGTTAGGAATAGAGAAAAGCTCTCTGTCCCATCATTCTCTCTCTATATCCCATGCAAAATCCTTCTAACTGTGATTACCTGTTCTTCCACTTCACTTGCATATGTCATTCTTCTGATAGACTCGGTGGAGTTTCCACAACCTCCCCCACCCTTACTTCCAACCGCTCCACTCTCCAAATAAATGAAAGTAAATAAATAAGCAGTTAACCATGACCTTACTCTGACTTCTTTTCCCCATCAGACAGAAACATTGCACAGGTTTTTCACTGTCACTTGAATCTTTGTGAAATCAGTGATTCCCTTGTTTTGTCACCTGAAACCTGAGGGGTAGCTAAAGACTAGGAATACACTGTCTCTAGCTATTTGTATTGTTGTCAGGATAGTTATGTTACGTTGGTTATGGTGTATATCTATATAGTGATGCTGTTCACTGACAGAGTGGGGAGATGGCAATGTTTGCAGCAGCATCTCATTGATTTGTCTGTGCCCGTGGATCAGCGTGCTTCCGAAATCCTCACCCCTAGATTCTTTAGGTAAACAGAGCCCACTGCAGATCAGCTTTGTTGCCTTCCTCATTGTACAAGACACAACACTGCACCAGCAAACTGACTGCTTTCTTCCTGTGTGTTAGAGATGATCCTGTACTGAAGCACTTACAAACAGAACCGCTTTTTTCTTAGTTCCCTGGCTGCCTGGGTCTCTCAGTCAGTGACCCTCCATCCTGTTAAATCAGCAGTGCCAAAATCAGAAAACTTGCTGGTACAATGCTATCTGGGATCAGATAATCTTCTGGTGTAAGTTGGTGAAATACCACTGAGTCAATGGAGCTGTGTCCATTCATAGCAGTAGAGAATTTGGCCCTAGTTGGTAATGATCTTGTAAAATTACAGCTAAATCTCTAACTATGGAACAAACCATGTCATACCAAAAAATAACTGAACAGAAAACGAGCAATATTGTTTTTACAAAGCATTCTAATCCAATAGACAGTTGGGTCTTGAACATTTTGCCAGGTATTTTCCAAGGAGTTTATGGGTTTGTCTTTGACTAGGATATAAAGTGTGTCAGACTATGTTAGTTAACAAGCATGGGTGGAGTTTGGGGGGCATTGACCTCCCCCCCCAAACTTATGATGATTTTTTTGGGACTTATCTTTTGGCAGGTCGGCCTGCCAGAAAAACAAGCACTTCCGTCTTCCGGTCATGTGACCAGAAGCAGGATGTTCGGGAAAGCGACTGGCTGAGAAATTACCTCTCTACCCGCTTGCCCCACCAAATTAAACAGTCAAACTCCACCTGTGTTAACAAGTTCTAAAATTCTATAGACGTGGCAATGCAGACTTGTCCTATCTGGTTGAACTGTAGCCTAGTGGGAAGCCTAGGTTGCAATGTGACCAGCTAGCGCACAGTAATGTTTACACTGCCTTGTCTAGACTGGGGTGCTAAAATGTTATTTTGAACATGATCTTGTAGGTGTTTATGATGGGATGGGTAACTGATATCCAGTGGGAACCGTTTTCTCTAAGTGCATGAACATGAGAGCAATTCCATACACAATCTCATTGGCATCCAAAGAAAAGATAGGATCGAAAACAAACAAACAAAGGGGTTAATAAATATAGTTAATTTGAGATTCTCTATGTTTTATGAATTGAAGAAAGGACTTTAAAAGCTTAGTTATCTCTGGGATTTGCAATAACAAGTTTGAAAACTAGCTGTTTAAAAGAACATACATTTTATTAGAACCATATTTCATTTTGTTTTTAATACCAACATTTTGGCCTGCAAACTTTATCTATCTTTATGGGGAATAAATGTGTACTGCTCATAGCTGGATTCAATTTCTAAGAAGCTACAGTAGTTGGAAACTCTCTTTTGATGACCAGTTAAAGATCAGTTGTGAATTTACCACTTAGCATTGGTTCAAGCTTGTGCAGGCTCAGTGAGGCCTTCCACTACGTTACTGAAAGATAATGCAAGAATTATGTGCATAATTAGTTGCAATGAGTATTTGTATTTTTTGGTTCACAGTGATGATGCTGACTGGAATCTGAACAAAGACTCGGGTTTTTAAAAGGAGCCTGAGAGACTTAAACATCCAACGAGTTGAGCATCCAACTTGCAATGGGATTTGTGCATATAATTCCCACAGGCTTTGCCTTAATTATCATTTAAAAGTGTGTGGTTAGAATGTGTTTAGCTAGCAGAAAAACTGATTCACACTGGATGTCAGGTGTGATTCTTTCATGGACAGCTACAAAGTTTAGATGCCAGCAGTAGGAAGCTGCTTACTCACAAATAACAAAATTCTGGGATCCTTGCTCCCAAACCATGAGCAGGACTACCAGTTTTGGCAACATGAAGGACTAGCCCCTGTTAAGAAAAAACTCCCCATTCTACCTCCAGCTCCCTTGATATCTCTCCAGCTGGGAATGAGTGGAGCAGAGCCCAAAGGTGGGTCAGAAAATGAGAGCAGAGTGCAATGGTGACTGAGTACACTAGGCTGATCCCTATCACATCTTACATAGATGGTTATGGTAATTGAGGGGATTTATGGTGTAATATGGACTATAGAAAAATATTGCCCAGACTGCTTCAATCCACCAACTAAGTTCCCAATAACGTAGGCTCCAGGGTGAGAGAGAGGTGGAGAGGAGTGGGATCTTGGGAATGAGAAGGAGAAGAGACGTTTGGTTAAGCCTGCAGGAGACTCTCAAAGGAGATTTTTTTATTGGGTTCTAGGAGATATTTTTATTGTGTCACCAGAATTTTGATGCTTCTGTGCCCTTCACCTTAAAGTGTTGTTATACTCTGAAAATATGGTGTCCTGGGGTTCTATGTTGTGGAATCAGCACATTTGTTATGGAGATGATGACACACACGTACAAAGATGCTTTTGCTAACCTCAGAGTTTATCTGGAATTTGAAAACCAAGTTGGGTTCTTTTCATCATCCTTGTGTATCATCACCAGCAGTAAGGGTTCCGCAGACCAAATTATGCCCTTATCCACAGCTGTGAAACCTCATTCTCCTCAAATATGACATCTGTGGAATCCCAGTCAGTAGAGTTGCACAGGGGTAAGAGTATTTAACTTGGTAACTATTCTGGTCATTTTGCCAAGAAAGAATAGAATTCAGCTGCTCCAGCACATCTTACAGGAGCTAAAAGTAATAGATATAGGATGGGGACCTGTGACTGAAAAGGATCCTAATGGGAACAGGAAAGGATCCACTGCTTGTCCTTCAAGTGGGAACAAATGATACTGCTAGATTCTCACTGGAACACATCAAGGGAAACTATGCCAGACTGGAGAAAACACTTAAAGAAATGGAAGCTCATGTGATCTTCAGTGGGATTTTACATGTCCCTAGATAAGGAGAGCAATGACAAGGCATGATTATGATGTGCAACAGGCAATGGTGCTATTGGGAGGGCTTTGAGATGTTTGACCACTAGGAGGCATTCATGGATAGAGGACTGTTCTCATGGGATGGACTTCACCTGAGTAGGGAGAGAAATAGACTTCTGGGATGGAGGTTGGCACAGCTGATTAAAAACGCTTTTAACTAGGAATCTGGGGGAGACAGTTTGGAGATGGTTATATAATCTTCATGCCTGATACAAATATTGAGCGGGAAGAATATCAGGCAAGAGAGGATACAGCAATGGAGAAAGGAATAACAGAGATAGAAGACTAGATAACAAGAGGAAAGATAGTGCCAATACCAATGACACTAACAGTCAGGTAGGTGATATTGGCAGTAGAATGACTATACCTAATCGGGCAAAGAATCTGGGCTAAGCCAAGCCGAAAAAACTATGATGTCTGTAGGCCAATGCAAAGAGCCTTAGTAACAAAATGGAGGAATTAGCATTACTGGTGCAGGAAGTGAAACCAGATATTATAGGAATAACACAAACATGGTGGAATAGTAGTCATGACTGGAGTATAGGTATTGAAGGGTATGTGCCATTCAAAGCAGACAGAAATAAAGGTTAAGGTAGTAAAGTAGCATTGTGTATTAATGATGAGGTAGACAATAAAGAAATTAGAAATAATGGAATGGATAAAATGGAATCTGTTTAGGCCAAAATCATTTAACATCAATACAGGCTCCACTGGGATAGTGCTTGGGCTGTACTACAGACCCCCAGAATCCTATTTGGATATGGATACAGACCTCTTTAATGTTTTTAATGAAGTAAATAGTACTGCAAATTATGTGATTATTGGAGACTTCATTGTTCTACATAAAGATTGGAGGGTTGGGTCCAGATATTCCTCAGTGTGATAGCAGACAGATTTCTTCACCAAAGAGTCACTGAACTGATAAGAGGTGATGCCATTTTAGGTTTAGTATTGGTTATATTGGTTAGTAACGAGGACCTCAAGGACCTCATAGAACAACTGGTTGTAAAGAACAACTGTGGTTCGAGAGATCATGGACTAATTCAGTTTAAATGAAATGGAAGGATAAACTAAGAAAAATAGGTCAGTAACTTGGTCCTTGATTTCAAAAGGGCAAACTTAAAGAAATTAAGGAATTAGTTAGGGAAGTGGACTGGACTGAAGAACTCAAGGATCTGAATATGGAGGAGATTTGGAATTACTTTAAATCAAAGTTGCAGAAACTATCTGAAACCTGCATCCCAGCAAGGGAAAAAAATCATAGGGGAGGGTTGCAGACCAAACTGGATGAACAAGCATTTCAAACAGGTCATTAAGAGAGAGCCTACAAAGAATGGAAGGTGGCATGGATCTTAAAGGAAAGCTAACCCTTGGAGGTCAAAAAGCATAGGGATAAAGTGAGAACTGCCAAAAGACAAGCAGAGTTGCACCTTGCAAAAGAAATTACAACCAACAGTAAAAGTTTATTTAGCCATATAAATAAAAATAAAACAGAGAAAGGAGAAGTGACACCACTAAACACAGAGGATGGGGTGGAAATTAAAGATAATCTAGGCATGGCCCAACACCTAAATGAATACTTTGCCTCAGTTTTTAATAAGGGTAATGAGGTGCTTACGGGGTAGTGCCAGGGTGCTAATGGAAACAAGGATGTGGAAGTAGAAATGATCACATCCATGGTAGAAGTCAAACTCAAACATCTTAATGGAACCAAATCAGGGGCCCCAGATAATCTCTATTCAAGAATATAAAAGGAACAGGCTCAGTAAATTGCAAGTCCAATATCAAGGATTTTTAATGAATTCATAAACTTGGGGAGTCATATCCTATGACTGGAGAATTTGCTAATATAGTACCTATTTTTAAGAAAAGAAAAAAAGTGAGCCAGGAAAATATAAACACATTAGTTTGACCTCAATTATATGCAAAATCTAGGAGCAAATTTTGGAAGAGAAAGCAGTTAAGGACATAGAGATAAATGGTAATTAGGATAAAATACAACATGGTTTTACAAAAGATAGATTGTGCCAGACCAACTTGATCTTTTTCTTTGAGAAGATAACTGATATTTTAGACAAAGGAAATGCAGTAAATCAAATCTATCTGAATATCAGTAAGACATTTGATACAGTTCCAAATGGGAAATTATTAGTTAAATTGGAGAAGATAGGGAGACTACAATAGGTGATGCTGAAAGGTGAAGTGTCAGGTTGGGGGGAAATAACTAGTGGCTTTCTCAAGGATCGGTCTTGGGACCAATCTTATTTAAATATATATATTAATGACATTGTCACAAAAAGTGGGAGTGTGCTAATAAAATTTGTGGATGATAGAAAATTAGGAGGTATTGCCAATATGGAGGAGGACCAGAATATCATACAAGAAGATTTGGATGACCTTGAAAACTTGGATGACTTGAAAAAGTAATAGAAATGAGATGAAATTTAATAGTGCAAAGTGAAAGGTCATGCACTTAGCGACTAACAACAAGAATTTTGCTATAAACTGGGTCACATCAGTGAAGAGACAGAGGAGGAGAAAGACCTGGGTGTATTGGTTGATCACAGGATAACTATGAGCCACCAATGTGATGTGGCCATGAAAAAAGGCAAATGCAATCCTAGGATACACCAGGTTAGGTATTTCCATTACAGATTGGGAAGTGTTATTGCTATTAAATTAGGCATTAGATCAGGCATTGATGATCTGGAATACTATGTGCAGTTCTGCTCTTTCAGCTTTAAGAAAGAGGAATTCAAACTGGAACAGGTGCAGAGTAGGGATGCTAGAATGATCAGAGGAATGAAGAACCTATCTTATGAGAGATTTAAGAAGCTTGACTTGTTTAGCCTAACCAAATGAATGAAGGGAGATATGATTGTTCTCTATAAATACATCAGAGGGATAAATACCAGGGAGGAGTTATTTAAGTTAAGGGCCAGAAGAACAAATTGTAAACTGGCCATCAGCAAGTTTAGGGTTGAAATTAGATGAAAGTTTCTATCCATCAGAGGAGTGAAATTCTGGAACAGTTTCTCAAAGGGAGCAGTGAGGGGAAAAAGCCTAACTGGTTTCAAGACTGAGCTTGATAAGTTTATGGAGGGGATGGTATTATGAGGTTGCCTACAATGGCCCATGGCCCATCTGTGACTGCTAGTAGCAAATATTTCTAGATGCCAGAGATGTGATGCTAGATAGGGAGGGCTTTGAGTTACAACAGTTGACTTCTTTCCCAGGTGTCTGGCTGATGAGTCTTACAGACATGCTCACCACACTTGAAGGAGGGAAGGAATTTCCCCCCAGGTCAGATTGGCAAAGACTTGGGTTTTTTTTCACCTTCCGTTGCAGCATGGGGGACAGGCCACTTCCTGGCTTTAACTAGAGTAAATGATGGAGTCTCTGGAACTAGTCTTTAATCATGATTTGAGGACTTCAGAGTCCTCAGAACTCAGCCAGAGGTTATGAGTCTATTACAGAAGTGGGTGGGTGAGGTTCTGTGGCCTGCAATTTGCAGGAGATCAGACTAGATGATCATGATGGTCTTTTCAGGCCTTAAAGTCTATGTGATATTTATTTATTCACTCTGGTGTGAATCTGAGTACCCACAAAGAGAAATTATGTTATAGCCCTGGGTGCAGAACAGCAATTCCAATCTGGAATGAAAACAAAATCTTTCAAAATTCTCTGAAAAACAGAAATTCAAACTCTAATAAAAAAATTGCAGCGCCAGGAGCCTGGAAACCCTGTGCCTCCCAGTAGGGCCAGGAGCCTCCCAGGACTTCCAGGATCACAGGTTCCCTTTCAGTCTGTCTGGCGGGCTGCCCCAGAGCCAGGATCCCTGAGGTAGTCCATGTGGCAGGATGCCCTGGAGCCATAGATCAAGGAAACCCTGGTTGCTGAGGCTGCTGAATAGCTGTGAGTTTAGGAGTCAGGATTCCCAGGCGTCCAGGCTCCCAGCTCCCTGTCAGCCTACCTGGTGGACTGCTTAGGAGCTGAGTGGATGAGCTGCGGGAAACTCGGCATGTTTTCAATGGACCAGCTCTAATATGTTCATCACATTTTTTTAGTAGTGCCATACTTTAACCCACCATGGAGCGACAAAGACTCAAATATGCTCTCTTGGCCAGAAACTCACATGCATATTTGAGTGGTCCAAGGTACAGAGTAGTGTTAGGAATGAATACAGGATTTTTCATTGTTCCTGATTTAACTATGAGCATTTTACAAAGTTCAGGCCAACTTCCATATATGTACAATGTATTCCACATATGTAGAAATAGCATCATGTGACCTGTTCTGTTCTGAATTACTGAGTGGAAAAATCAGACAGAACCAGTATATTAAAGTGCATGTTTAGATGCATCATGCTTTCCAAAATCAGAAATGGCTAATATAGTGCACACAATCTCATTTCAGATGACTTTCCATGTAAGATTTATACCACTCCCATTACATTCACTTTAACAACAACAAAATAAAACATTGACATGTCTTGACTAGGCAGCTGTATATATTAGTTCCCTTGAGATTAAAAATACCCCACCTACCTCAGTTGTGAAATAATAGCCTTAGTTTTTGGCTTTAGTCCTTACTTTATTTGTTGTATTCCAAGTCAGTATCTTTTCAACCAGAAGGGTAACAGAAAAATTAGTTTTGTTGTTCTAAGGTATTCACATTTTGTAAAAACATTTATTCAGTTTGGCTGTTTTTTGTGCTCATCTAACAAAAATGACTGGATAAAAATATTCTGGCATATGAACAGTGCATAATATAGTTTATTGCTTTTGGAGTTTTGGCAAATAATCACTGCTAAGACACTGTGGTTTGAAAATTGGCTATTGTAAGTTTCGCATATACATATACTTTTCATAGGAATTTCATTATAATGAACCACAGCCAGGCTGCATGTGTAATGATGTGATAGGTAGCCTTTTGCCTCTATAATACGTCTTAAAAATTATGGGGCAGATTTTCAGCTGGTGTAAATGAAGTAGCTCCATTTACATGACTTCAAGATCTGGCCCCATATATATATTAATACTACACGACTTTTGAAATCAAAATGTGGAATCAGTTCTTTATGCAAGAGATCAGAACAGTATTTGCATTTTATAAACTTTCTGTAAAGAATATTTTTCTCCCAAAAGTTTTGTTTCTCTGAAATATAAGCAAGAGAGAAATTTCACCTGGCCCATCTTTTTTTCTGTGCAAGGGGCCTTGGTCCTTGCCTTGGGATCCTTCGTGCTAGCACAATACAAACAGTAAAGGTTGGCACTCCATCTTATAACATACTGTGACTGACTGTAACATCCTTAACAAATCTTATGGGATTAAGATACACTTTATGGAATTAAATTAAACCTTATTAAAGTAGGGTTTATACCTTTAGGATACACTGGATGAAAAAATGCAATGCCTTGTTGTAGCTTTGTATGTATCTTCTCTAATAGGCAGGGGGGGAAGCCAATGAACTTCCTTCATTATCAGCCTGTGAAGCCCCCCTGGGGAGATACCCATACATTAGTTCAAACTGGATTCTCCAGAGATCAACAGACCAAAAAAAGAGTTTTGGATAAAAAACCTGGTTATTAAACTGACTCAGGACCTTCTTCCTGATCCAGCAAATGGGCAGGACCCCCTGTCCATGGAGGGCCTTGGACAGAGGCATCATAAGACTGTGTGCTTTACTGAGCTGAAACTCTGATGAATTTGTAACTTCAAAGAAACCCTTATCGTTCAGTGATAGCCGGTAGGCTTATTAGCATGTGTGTAGGGTTTTTTTATTGTTTATCACATGCTTTCTCTGTAATGCTTTTTACCTTAAGAATAAAGTAGGTTTGCTTAGAAAGAACTGTGTGACAACTTATGTCTGTAGCAATCACTCTGTGGTCAGTCTCTGAAAAGAAAGCAAGAGGCTCTGTTTAGGCAGACTATCTGCTGGGAAATACACAGTGAGGGCAGGGAACTGGGCAGCCTGGTAATACCCCAGACAGAAGGGAGAGAGAGACAGATCTCCACCCAGAAAGCCAGAAGCTGGGTAGCTGGAGGCTGAGCCAGGTGCCCTGGCTAAACCACTGAGGAGAAATACAGGTTCAGTTGTCCTGAACTGCATCACATACTGTGATGTTCCACCCTGCAGTCCGGACTGGTGTGTAGCTGTGTCAGCCCAATTCTGCATTCTTGCTGCGCACTGCACCCTGCAAGCTCATTACACTTGTCTGTCAATTTATCAAAGAAATTGATATGCACCAGCTCTGTCACTCTAAGTGAGGTCTCTGCACACACACAATCCACATGCACTGTTTTAGATAAAACAAGTAAGTTTATTGACTACAGCAAGATTTTAAGTGGATCTAAGTCAGATTAATATAAATCAAAAGATTAATAAATGAGTCAAGGAGTTAACCATGATTAAGTAAAAGATAACTCGCATCTTAACCTAAGACTAATATTTCAGTCTGTATGCAGCTTACCACACAGGCTGGTTGTGATGCCTCTTGCAACCAGGCCCCCACTCCCTGTGGGTAGATTCTCAGTCTTTGGTGTTGCTTAGAAGATGGATTCCAGGGGAGAGCCCCAGACAAGAGGCCTCAGCTTTTAACAAGTTTCCCCAACACCGCGTGGGGTCAGGTGATTGGCTCTGTCCGGCAATGGGCATGATTTCTTCCACTTCAGCCAAAGTGCTCACAGATGCTTAGGCCAGTCCGTTGCTCCTGTATGCATGCCTCTGCTGGGCATGGAAACACAGCTTTGTGTTCGTCTGCATCTATTCAAGCCATGTGTGAAACAAATTTGGAGATATAACATGGCAGAGTTTCATATCTGTACATATGTATGACATTGCAGGGAACATGCTACCATAACAATAATGTTCAGCATACCATGAGCCAAAACCACCTTACATGGCATACTTTGTGTCAGACAATACACAGTTACACTGTAAGAGTGAACATGAATGATATACAAATCACATATCATATCATCACATAAGGGTGTACATGGGGTATAGCATGTCATATATACTATGTGCCTTCTTTCCTCTGTGATGCTGCAGTGACTTGAACTGATGGGTCTAGCATAGCTTCAGTGCATTTGCAAAGTTCCCTTTATCATCAGTAGAAATTCCTTGCACCCATCCTGGAAAAATAGCTTACCAAGGATAGAGGATAGAGAAAGCAGTGAACAAAGAAGATAGAAGTTAACAGGCAATGTTCCAGAGTGAGTGTGTCTAATGAGATTGCATAAGCAACAACACATTCTTGTGGTGGATGGTTGAAAATTGATTTGAGTTTGGTGATCTTTACAAGTCACGGAGTGCCTGATCAAGCATTTTGATATACTGGTCCACAATATATTTGTGCATAATTGAAAGCATTGGGATTTTAATTGATTACATATGGTCCTAGTCCCAGGTGCTAAGTAAGTTAGCAGAACAAACTTTTCAAATAGTCAAAAATACACTAAAGAAAAAAGAAAATAAAGAGAATCTGGATTGCTTTTTTTGTTTCTCAAGTATATTGTATGCGGAAATACATCCCAATACATCTAAAAAACCAAATATTGTTAATTCCAATTAATATGCTTCTCAAAAGGAATAATTTATCTTCTCTTTGAATACTGGTGACCAAGTGAGTATATAGTAAGGAAACATGAAGAATTTGTTAAAGTGCTGGTCAAAGACAATGCTACCAGATGTATTCAGTTCAACTGCCTAATGGATTCGAGTTCAGATGGAAGCCGAAAGCTTTTATTAATTATTATTATTATTATTTATTATTTTATTTATGTGTATTACTGTAGCGTCTAGAAACCCCAATCACAGACCAGGAGCCCATTGTGCTACACACTACACAAATACAGAACAAGCAGCGAGTCCCTGCCCCAAGCAGTGTGGCAGGATTAGATGAAGCTTCCAGTAGATTCAGAGACAAATAGCAGAAAAACTCACCGTCTACAATGGAATCGACACCATCTAAAGTGGAATGGAGTGCGATAGGTACTACAACACACACACAGAAAGGAGACTGCTATTGTCACAAGTGACAAGGTAAATCAGGGACTTAATTATACACTGAAAAAGCTATTGCAGCTACTGTACCCACAACAGTTGAATAATTAGACCTTCTAATAGTCATTGATAATAGTGTTAGTGGGCGTAAGTGGATGGATGCCAGGATATAATTGTTTGTTATTGCTTTAACTTACATTGTATGTGAAGCTGAGGTGTGATATAGATGTTGTGGGTGTAACTGGAAGTTATTGTGATGATTCTTATAAGTGGAATGTCGCATAGGGAAATACAATCTAGAAAGATGAGATAAAAAGAGAAGAAGAGGTGTGGCGAATGAAGCTATATGTTAAAAGTATGTACAGTGCCAGTCAGGTATAATTGGACAATCATACTAGAAAAATGAATTGGAATTGGCTTGGATGCGCTCTAATGGCAGGCGGGGATCACCAGTGTACCTTCACCTCCACTGCCTCAGGCCTGTCCCCCCCGCCAGTGACATTGCTATCCTCTGAAACTTGGTCTCTTTTTGTATTGCCATAACTACCACAGCCCCAGCATCTGGAGCCCAGCTCTTTCCCTCCAGCTCTGACCAAGTTGTTTCTTCCCTGATTCACCTATTAACTCACAGCACAATTACCTGAATGGCCTGTTAGTCTGTTTGTTACTCTGTTTGATTACCTGCACTGTTGGTTGACTGCTAGTTGATATCATTTTCTGACATTACTTTTGCACCAGGGATACCTCATTCTCTGCCTCATTGTCCCCTCTCCTCTTCTTCTGCTCAGGTCCTTCAGCTCTGTCTCTCTATCCATCTCCCTTTCATACCCACACCACGTCGACTCCCTCCCATTCCTATCCCAATCCTCTTCTCAGCCTTACAAATTCCTATCTGCATTTTCTGGCAGCTCTGCTCCAAACCCAGCTCTTCTTCCATTCCCATCCTTTCCATTTCCCCTACCTTTCCCTGACATCAGCTATGTCCTGTTGGACCCTCTCTGAGTGACAGCCTCACTCATATCTTTACCATTGCAGACCCATAAAAAAAAAATCTAAGACCGTCTTTTTTCTTTAGCTTTTCAGTTAACGTTCTACAAGGCTTTCCACGCTGCAGAACAAATTCAGGCTCTGCTCTCCAGACTTTTGGCAGAGCTGCTGGGCCACAGCAGAAATGAGGGAAGTCACATGGGAACTGCAGATTCCAAAATCCTGTGCAGCTTTTCTATGAGGCGTTTCCTTCCTGACAGTGTTTAAATTTGAGGGGAATCACAGGCACCTGTGTCACTGTACACTGTATCAAGTAAATTCATGGAATTATGTATTTTCCCCAGTATTTACAGTAAACAAATCCAGTGTAGATCTTAATCAGTTCCCAAATGTAAAATGCTTTCACTATAAAGCATTCACATTTAACATTATATGTTGTTGCAATGGTTCAAAGCGCTCATAATTAACGTCTGGGGTTTTTTCCAGCTTTATCATTGTTTTTTGTGACTATCGAAGCCACCGTGACTAATTCTGTTGTATTTGTAATTGTGAATAGTTGCCGACAGCATAAAACACTAAAAAGAAAATGTAAACAAAATGTAAATTAACTTATCACTAAGCCACAGCATAATGAAACATTATTGTCCCTCATGCTACTCATTTACCACCCTGCGAAATAAAATGAAAATGAATCTAATTTAAAAGGGGCTCAGAACAATCTACAAACTGATACTGTTGACAAATTCAGTAGCATTGGCCTGATTCTCTAGGGTTTTCGCCCATGTGACTTCAGTGAAGTTACTTCTCATTTACATCAATGTGACCTAGTGCCATACATAGAGCACTAGACTGGAGATCTAGGTTATCTTCCTAGCTCTGTGCTGGCCTGCGAGGTGACCTGGGGCAGTTCACTGTGTGCCTCAGTTTCTTCTTCTGCAAAATAGGGATAATGACACTGACCTGCTTTGTAAAGTGCTTTGAAATATATGGATGGGCATCATTACAGAAGAGCTGGGTATTACTATTATACAGCCATAGTCAGAGTGGAATCATTTCAAAGAATAGCTTCTGTAAATATGACTTCCTTTTATGCCTTTCTCTCTCACCATATACAAAGCAGTGTATTTATTGAAAAAAAAAGATAAGTATATTAGGAAGCACAGAGGGAAAGCAAATCAATTTAATGGGCTGTTAAAGATTTTTCAGAAGAACTGAAAAGGCTGTGTCATTTTCCTCAGACTGATAGAAAAATGTATTTAGACTATCGTGAAAAAGAGCAATAATATCTTTCACTATTTTCATTGCTGAATTGTCTGAATAGAATTTATATACATACCAGTAAAGGTGTAGCATATCAGAGAGCATAACACAAATTAACCTGACACCCTTTTTAAGACAAACTTTTGGAAAAAATGGAATTTTCCCTACTCTTTGTGTAAAAAAATTAAACTCAGCACTAGAAGGCTGACATTTTCCTAACTAAAACTGTGATGGCTTTTGTATCCTGACATGGTATGAATTACTACAGACAGATTTCAGGCATTCAGCCTGTTTATTTACCACCTCACTGAAGTGAAAAATCAGAGGATTCAACTTCTTGCCAATCACAGAATGATCTTGCAGTACCAGGAATAAGCACTGGAAAAAAATAGATCAATATGGTAATTCTAATATTAAATAAAGGGTTATTCATTACAAAACTGGGCATCTCCTGCAACGCAGTAATTTAATATCCACTAGTTAAAATGAACTGATGATCAAACAGTTTGCTGACCTGATGACATTTCTTACTGCATTAATTGTGGTAGGTGAACAAACTCTAACAATTTTGTGATTAAATAGTATCATAAATTTTCATCCCCACAACTGAGAAAGATTGATAGGGTCAGAGGACAGGTAATAGGAGATGGAATCTTTCATCTCTATGTAGCTGGACTGAATCAGGCCAGACCAGTAGTAAGCCAATGTTTTTATGATCTTTGATAAAGATCTCCTGAAGTCTGTTTTCTGACTAAGTGAACCAAACTAGTGGTTTCAATCCAGATCCACATAACAAAATAAATCTCTCACTAGCCCGACTGCCTTTTGTTGGCTGTCTCAGTAAAGGGGCCAACAGTTCACCATTCATGCATACACACTTTCCCTCACTCCTAGAGATAGCCCCTTGAGGACTAATTTTAGTCACACTGGTGGTGTAGGGAAGCTTGTTGTGGCAGTGTTCAGCAGCGAGAAGTTTTATGTGTCTGGCATAGGGCATATTTCACACTCAGTAATCCCACTTTTTGAAATGAACATATGACTTCAGATGAAATATTTCTTATTTTACCCAACCTGTGCTGATCCAAGATGAAATTTAACCTAGAGTAGAGATAATGAGCTGAGTTCAGGGGTGACAGTAAGGTTGATGTAAATTAGATGTTGATAAGTGAATATATCATGCAGGAGAGAAAGCAAAGAGTGTAGGAAGACTCTCCTCTTTATCTTATAGCTTCTAACACCATTTCTGTTGGTTATTTTTCTGCCAGTCCTTCTAGCCTTTAGCTTGTAAATTACATATACTTACTGATCCATGTATGTCAGTTACCTCTGAATTTGGACCAAACAGAGCAAAGGCCAGCATTCTTCCCTCTCTGAGACAATTATTATAGAATCATAGAATATTAGAGTTGGAAGGGACCTCAGAGGTCATCTAGTCCAACCCCCTGCTCAAAGCTTTGATCTTCCTGTAAGCCACAGAACTAGAAGGCTTATGGGGAAAAATAGCTCTTTGCTCTCTGAGAAAGAGAGCAAGAGGAAAAAATAGCCCTGGCAGACTTAATTTACATGAATTATAATAGTGCCCCAATGCATTGTTGTACAGTGTTTTGTGTTGTATGGTTGGGTTTTGAGTTCTGTTTTTTTGAAATGATATTAAATGGTGCATGTAAATATAGTTATGAAAGTGGGGAGAAATTCATAGATTCACAAATTCTAAGCCCAGAAGGCTAGACTCATCTAGACTGACCTCCTGTATAACACAGGCCATAGAACTTCCAAAAATCATTCCTGGAGAAAAAACATCCAATCTTGATTTAAAAATTGTCAGATTTAAGAATTCACTATGGTTTCACAGGTAATTACTCTTATCATTAAAAATTTACACCTTCGTTCCAGTCTGAATTTGTCTAGTCTCAACTTCCAGTCATTGGATCATTGTATACCTTTCTCTGCTAGATTGAAGAACCCATTATTAAATATTTGTTCTCCATGTAGATACATATAGACTGTAATCCCTTAATTTGTCTTTGTTAAAATAAATTAGAAATTAAGAAAGATATCCCCTAGAAGACGTGACTGACATCCTGAGTTTAGCGTTAGTGGACTCTGGTTGGTTGAGAAATCCAGCTTCAGTAAGGGAATTTGAGAGGCTGTCTCTAAGAGTTCAAGGGTTTCTTCAGAGTTCTTACTTTGCCTGCTGCCATCACCATAAGATAACGGTGGTGGAAGCTAGCTCGGTAGAGCTGACTTTGTGGAACTGTATATTAGATATGCATATTAGATAGTCATAACGCTGAACTGGTTGGTCTCCTGTGGTGGACTATAGCAACCAGGTGAAAGAGAGCTGACTCCTAATGCCCACATGACCATGACTGAATCTACTTAGATAGGTGAGTGAGGTTATAGTTGGGTGGGGATTGCGTTGTGAATAAGAGTTCTTGGGACTCAGCAAGCAAGGCAATTATTTATAAAAACTGTGGGATTGACCATATCCTTAATACACTGTGTTTAAGTTTTCCAAATTTTATTTTTATGTATATATTGTATTATTATTTGTATAATATGTATTATTTTTATGTATATATTGTGTATTTCCCCAAATAAAAAAGTATTTGTGGTTTCTTATTCACAGAGATTCCAGAGTGCTTGTGAGTGGAGAAGAAACATTTGAAAAGATTACCTGGGGGGGGGGGCCCAGCAAGCTTCTTTTGCACCACCTGCATAGTGAAAAAGGCGAGTATTATAGCAGACCATCTGTTCACCTGTTTTTATCTATTTTCGTGACGTGCATAGCACGCTTTTGGGTGCTATAAAAATAACAAATAACAATCTTGGTTCAGGATTCAGGCACCTTAGGCTTTCAGAATATGAGCAAAGCCAGCAAGGCCTAGAAAAATAAAGAAGTTTAAGAAATTAAGCCAAGTACATAAACAAGCATTTCTGGAAAGTTACCGCTGAAGAAGAAACTGAGGAGATTAAAGGGTCATTCTTAAATATCGGACAACATTAAATCACATTTTAAAAATGCTATTATATGAAGATAGCACCCTTTTTAAATGAAGGCTAGAATCTGCAGATATGCCCTTTGGTGTCTCTGGCTAAACTCTAATTTTGTAAAAGAATAAGTCTGATTATAACAAAGCTAACTCCAAGACAAGCAGGAAAACGAAAAGAACACACATTAAAAGTATTATTTAGATCACTCTGCACATGAACTCCATCTTGAACTTTAATGGACTTTGCTTTGGCTGTGGTGTTGTGCAAGAGCTCATTTGATGTTATATGAATCTGTAATGGTAGGTTAAAGTTACATGTTTATTAAAAGAAGAGCTACAGGGCTTAGCCAGTATATGATCATCCTAGATAAAAGCTGATTCATTTTGGCCCAAGGGCAGAATCGCTGAAATAAATCCTACAAAACGCTAAAATCAGAAAGAATCAAAGCTAGAAATCTGGCATGCAAGAGCTTTAATCTAGAAGCACTATATACATTGTATTAGAGCTTGGATTTTAATGTACTCATTGCTTGGAAAAACATCTGCTTTACATTATGCCTGCAGTGAAGAGTACATTGATATCATTACATTTCTATGCAGAATAACAATTACTGGACTCTATGCCATTTTTAAAATAACTTTCGATAAGAGTAGAACAACAGTTCTAATATTGGCATGGTATAAGATCCTAAACTGAGTAGCTATAAACGCATATTTTGAAACCATAGTTCAGAGCTGTTCTAGTCATTTTAAACTTAATTTAGCTTATACTCTGGCCGTTAGTTATCTGCCATGGCCACTGAGTGATTTGACTGGAACATTTCACTCCATTCATGTATTAACAGTTCCCTAAAGTAGTGGGAAGAGAGGTTGATCTTGAATGGATTGGTTTGTCAAGTTGTGGGACATGAATACATTCTTCCCCTCTTAGGATGTAAATTATAGAAGAATTCAGTACTGTTTGGGGTTTTCAAGAACAACTTTAAACAGTGAGTATCTACGTTTTAGACGTATGTAAAATGAGGTATCAGACGGTAACAGGTCTTCTGAAGTCAACATTAATAGAAAATTGAGTGTGTAAAGGTTTTACAAACAAAATAAGCAGCTGCTTCTGCCATAGAAGCAAATATAACTTGCTGGAGTTTTCAGGGAATGCAAAAAAGCATTGATGATGATGACACTTAGGAAGGAAGAATCCCATGCACAGCTATAGACTGGGGACCGACGAGCTGGGCAGCAGCTCTGCAGAAAAGGACCTGGGGGTAACGGAGGATAAAAAGCTGGATATGAGTCAGCAGTGTGCCCTGGTTGTCAAGAAGGCTAATGGCATATTGGGCTGCATTAGGAGGGGCATTGCCAGCAGGTCACGGGAAGTGATTATTCCCCTCTATTCAGCATTGGTGAGGCCGCATTTAGAATATTGTGTCCTATTTTGGGCCCCCCACTACAAAAAGGATGTGGACAAGTTAGAGAGAGTGCAGCGGAGGGCAACCAAAATGATTAGGGGACTGGAGCACAGGACTTATGAGGAGAGGCTGAGGGAACTGGGCTTGTTTAGTCTGCAAAAGAGAAGAGTGAGGGGGGATTTGATAGCGGCCTTTAACTACCTGAAAGGGGGTTCCAGGGAGGATGGGGCTAGGCTGTTCTCGGTGGTGGCAGATGACAGAACAAGGAGCAACGGTCTCAAGTTGCAGGGCGGGAGGTCTAGGTTGGACATTAGGAAAAAGTTTTTTACTAGGAGGGTGGTGAAGCACTGGAATGGGTTACCTAGGGAGGTGGTGGAATCTCCATCCTTAGAGGTTTTTAAGCTGAGGCTTGACAAAGCCCTGGTTGGGATGATAAAGCTGAGGTTAGTCCTGCTTTGAGCAGGGGCTTGGACTAGATGACCTCCTGAGGTCCCTTCCAACTCTAATATTCTATGATTCTATGATTCTAATTAAACATGTTATTGTACACATAGTGAACGACTCTAGCACACAGTCCTATAACAAGAGAAGCACATTTTTATTATGTCACCAGCCAGTATGCAGGGGGAAAGTAGTGTACGACGATGCTGCCAGGGTCAACCTTACCTTTTATTGTAAATTCTTCACTGCTTTGATGGAGAACAGGTGCTCTGAAGTTGCTCTGTGCAGTTGAAGTTAATGTACCGTACAGAATAATTTGCAGGATTGAAGCTTTGAAGTGCTGCTAGAGTCAAAACTCAAATCTTGAACTAGTCTCTTGTCAGGGGCCAATGCAGAACATGCTATGGTGGGTAGAATCCCCTCTACCAACACTTGATAATCATTAGGACAAAAACTAGAGGCACCCGATCCACCCGTTAGAAAGTCTGATACAGACATAATGCAGATTCATGACATAAAAGCATTCATTAGTGTTACCAAGTCATGGTGTCAGACAAACATGCCACAAAGATGATAAAAAGTGGCCCAGAACAAGGCTGAAACCTGATCTTGTAATATTAGCCCTTGAGCCCCCCAGACATCACATCACAATAACTGTACAGGTAAAAAAACCTGGATCTTGCATATGTTAAATTGCTTACTGAAGAAGCCCTAGTTTTAATGGAGCTTTTGGCTAATACATTTGAATGTTTTAACCAGCACCTGCTATTATACCAGCTTTTGGTGGGTCATCTCTAAAACAGCTGTTCAATGTTAACTGAACATTTTATAGTATATAAAATGCATAAGTGAGTTTCTTTAAGAAAGGAAGTAATTGGAAAACACATTGAAAAATGAAAGGCTCCTGCCTGGAATGTAAGAAAGAGATATGAAAGCATTTGTTTTGAGTTTACTTAAAGAAGTTTTGGATCTAAGTCCAGAGATGAATGTACAAATAAATTAATCTTAGTAACATGACAAGAAATGTTTTTACAACTAGAAATCTCTGAGGATGGGAGATGTAATTATATTACATTTCTTCCTATGTGTTATTGATGGAATCGATTTTGAGATAACACTAAAACTGAACATTTATATTAGATTGGTTGGCACAGCCCAGTGTGATTCATCCACTAATCTATAAATCATAAGGGAGCTTCAGGCATTCAAGAAATACTAGGATCTGAATACATCATGTAAAAGAAATGTGAAAATGATTCTTCTCCTTATTCCCAATAAAGTAAGGGTTTCTGTATCACTTCAAGTTGGGAACTCCAGTTGTTACCTTCTGGTGTTGAAGCCTGGCTCACTTCGGTGTCTGTGTGTAGCATGTTTTAGTGATTGTAATATGAATAAAAATATATTCAAAAACTAGTCCATGCCCATATTATTTATTTATTTACTTTTTAGTTATTTATTACAAAATTTTATGTGAATTTAGTACTGTTCATTGGTAGTGAATTGACAGCATGGGAATGAAGTCTTCTAGCCACTGAACAGATTAGGTGGAAGTGCAAGTTCTCTCCCTCACCCCTGCTTCTGAATCACTGTACCTCATCTTGACTTGAAGAATACATGTCTAGCAGAGGAAGAGGGCAGTTCAATCTTCATTCCAGTACAGGCCTTTGAGCTTTCTCACATCTGCAAGTTCCGGTGTCTTTTTTCATGATGTGGAGTTAGATGGAGACCCAACCCATTTCAAATAGGTCACTGAACAGCTAGCTGATGGTGATTTCTTTCCATCATTACCGATCTGGGTTCCATATTATTGTTATTAAAAATGGGAGTAGTATTACCGTAGCCCAGTACAGTGATTCAGTCCATACTTTCAACATTCATGGAAAAAAAACTTGTCTTTCTACTCAGAGTTGCAGGCCTGTAATATTGTGATTTCTAGCTCAGCATATATATATACAGTAGGAGGCCCCACTCTAGATCTTGTTTTTATACTGGGATCGGGGATGAGGTTGACAGGTGGATATTACATCCCTATCACTATTTCCTCCATTTTGCAAATGATGCACAACTCTTCCATTAAATATGACAAATAGTGATGAAGTTAGAAACGGAAGAGGGAGCTCTCACAACACCAGTTGAGGATGGGACCTGGGGAGTCAGGGAGAGGAAGGGGAAATGCTATGCCATGGCTATGTTAAACATGAAGGATGAGTCTCCTATCACCCATACCAATAGCATCTGTCAAGCCCCAGTCAGCATAACAGATCTGCTATGTGGACAGCCTGAGGAATATGATGTCACTTATAATGGTCGAATCATTCTTAAGCATAGAGCTTGACGGTAAATGCAGCATACAGACTTAAAATAAATGAGTCTTCTGGCATGTAGCACATCAGCATTTAAAGCAAACCTTGTTTTAAATTTAAAAAAAAGCACTCCAATCTTTAATGAATTGTGTCTTTGTGTCAGGTTTTGAGCCAGAGAAAATGCTGTACTTCTGGCTTTTCAAAGAAAGAACAAGGTTGTTATTCATGGGTGTGGGATAGCTATTATACACTGCTTTGAAGTGAAACCTTTCAAAGTCAGTTTAAAGCTTCAGGTAAGCCACATTTATTTTTTAATATAAAATGTTCTCCTTCAGTAACACACTGTGTGTCTGGTCCGTAGGAAACCTTTAAAAGGAACAGTATTAGCAGAGGCAGTGAGAGGTGCTTTTCCTGGAAGATGTGTGCTGAATAAAAGAGATCACTTCTTCCCATGGTTATTAACATGGGGCTATTCTTGCTTGGTGCTCAGTATCTTCACTGACGTCTTCTCATCTGTGGGAGCTGAGGGTAGCCTCAACACCTTGCAGAATCAATGTCTAACTTTTCTTATATATATCTGTATTTATCTAGAGTGAAATGCACTGCTGTGCAGAGGGCCAGCCCACTGTCTAGGCCCATGGGCCGTGATGGAAATATGTATGGAACTCAAAGTGCCATTCAAGGGATAGTATCTTTGCCCACAGAGGCGCGCTCCAGGAACCTGCTGAAATAAGTCTCTGTGATGATCAGACCTGCTTGTGTCATAGTTCCTTGAATTTCTTGAGATCAAGATCCTATTTTCTTTGACATTACTGTTCAGACACTGTGCGGTGTCATTTTGGTCCTCTGCTATGTGAGTATTTGACAGATTTATTAGGTGTTTTTCCACCCAGGTCAGCAGCAAGTGTGACCAAGGTTGCATTGTCTCACTACACCTGGATTGCCTTGATGTTGAGTTAGTGTTAGAAGTGGGAGTCTCATTGCCCTCATTTTGAGGTGGTTGAACAACTTTTTGACCATTTGCCCTGGGCCACCACCTTTCCCAGATGGGGTGCTCATTCATTCCCAGTGGGAGGGCATCCGTTTTTCCTCTCAGCAGACTTAATTAAACAGAATCCTGTACATAAAGACAAAATCACAATACTTGTACTTGTGAATTTTCGCTAGAAGGCATTTTAATTATGTGCATAAAATTAGGTTTATGATAGTTTCTCATCACAATTGCTTGACCTACTGTTCCTTTCATTTTGAAAAGAGAAAATCTATAATCGCCTTACAGCACTAGTGAGTGGGTGGTATATATGGAGTATATAATGTGTGGGTTGGCCTAAAGATAAAGAATTGTCACAAGCAGAGATGAATGAATAATTCACAATGCCTGGCTTTTGCTAGCAGAATATTCATGAGAAGAATCCAGTTACACCATGCAGATAGAAGTAAGGAATCGTTTTCATCCTCTCTGCACAAGTACTACGGCGGAGAATGATTTGGAGGACCCTTCAGAGGGAATGGATCATCAGGAGACCCGTTTGATCAGAAGGCAAGAGATGCATTCTCCTAGGGACGGGGGTTCCACGACCATTCCAAAGAGGAAGAGAAGGGTGATGGTGGTCGGGAACTCCCTCCTAAGGGGGACGGAGTCATCCATCTGCCGTCCGGACCGGGAAACTAGAGAAGTGTGCTGCTTGCCTGGAGCTAGGATTAGGGATGTGACGGAGAGACTGCCAAAACTTATCAAGTCCTCAGACCGCTACCCCTTCCTGCTCCTCCATGTGGGCACCAATGACACTGCCAAGAATGATCTTGAGCAGATCACTGCGGACTATGTGGCTCTGGGAAAAGAGATTAAGGAGTTTGAAGCGCAAGTGGTGTTCTCGTCCATCCTCCCTGTTCAGGGAAAAGGCCCAGGTAGGGACAGTCGCATTGGGGAAGTGAATGCTTGGTTACGCAGGTGGTGTCGAAGGGAGGGCTTTGGATTCTTCGATCATGGAATGCTGTTCCAGGAAGAAGGATTACTAGGAAGGGACGGGATTCATCTAACAAAGACAGGGAAGAGTATCTTCGCAGACAGGCTGGCTAACCTAATGAGGAGGGCTTTAAACTAGTTTCGACGGGGGACAGGGACCTAAGCCCGAAGGTTAGTGGGGAAGAGGGACACCACAAGGAAGCAGAAGGAGGAGGGTGCAGCAGGGGAAGCCTCCCGATTCATACTGGGAAAGTAGGCCGCTCGGCTACTTATCTCAAGTGCCTGTACACAAATGCAAGAAGCCTGGGAAACAAGCAGGAAGAACTGGAAGTCCTGGCACAGTCAAGAAACCATGACATGATTGGAATAACTGAGACTTGGTGGAATAACTCTCACGATTGGAGCGCTGTCATGGATGGGTATAAACTGTTCAGGAAGGACAGGCAGGGGCGAAAGGGGGAGGAGTTGCACTGTATGTAAGAGAGCACTATGACTGCTCTGAGCTCCAGTATGAAACTGGAGATAAGTCAGTTGAGTGTCTCTGGGTTAAGCTTAGAAGCAAGAACAATAAGCGTGCTGTCGTGGTGGGTGTCTGTTACAGACCACCAGACCAAGAGGATGAGGTAGATGAGGCTTTCTTTACTCAACTAGGGAAAGTTTCCAGTTCACAGGGCCTGATTCTCATGGGAGACTTCAATCACCCTGACATCTGCTGGAAGAACAATACAGCAGAGCACAAACAATCCAGGAAGTTTTTGGAGAGTGTTGCAGACAATTTCCTGGTGCAAGTGCTGGAGCAACCAACTAGGGGCCGTGCTTTTCTTGACCTGCTGCTCACAAACAGGGAAGATTTGGTAGGGGAAGTACAAGTGGGTGGCAACCTAGGCAGCAGTGACCATGAGATGGTCGAGTTCAGGATCCTGACGAAAGGAAGAAAGGAGAGCAGCAGGATACGGACCATGGACTTCAGAAAAGCGGACTTTGACTCCCTCAGGGAACTGATGGGCAGGATTCCCTGGGAGGCTAATATGAGGGGGAAAGGAACCCAAGAGAGCTGGCTGTATTTTAAAGAGACCTTATTGAGGGCACAAGAGCAAACCATCCCGATGTGCAGAAAGAATAGCAAATATGGTAGGCGTCCAGCTTGGCTTAACAAAGATGTCCTTGGCGAACTTAAACACAAAAAAGAAGCTTACAAGAAGTGGAAGCTTGGTCAGATGACTAGGGAGGATTATATAAACACTGCTCGAATGTGCAGGAATGAAATCAGGAAGGCCAAAGCACAATTGGAGTTGCAGCTAGCAAGGGACGTGAAGGGGAACAAGAAGGGTTTCTACAGGCATGTTGCCAACAAGAGGAAGATTAGAGAAAGTGTGGGCCCCTTAGAGAATGAGGGAGGCGACCTAGTGACGAAGGCTGTGGAGAAAGCTGAGGTACTCAATGCCTTTTTTGCCTCTGTCTTCACAGACAAGATCAGCTCTCAGACTGCTGCACTGGGTGGCACAGAATGGGAAGGAGGCGAACATCCCGCAGTGCGGAAGGAACGGGTCCAAGACTATTTAGAAGGATTGGACATTCACAAGTCCATGGGGCCGGATGCAATGCACCCGAGGGTGCTGAGGGAGTTGGCTGAGGTGATTTCAGAGACATTGGCTATTATCTTTGAAAGCTCGTGGCAACAGGGGGAGGTCCCTGAGGACTGGAAAAAAGCAAATATAGTGCCCATCTTCAAAAAAGGGAGGAAAGAGGATCCAGGGAACTATAGACCGGTCAGCCTCACCTCAATCCCTGGAAAAATCATGGAGCAGGTCCTCAAGGAATCCATTTTAAGGCACTTGGAGGAGAGGAAGGTGATCAGGAACAGTCAACACGGATTCACTAAGGGAAAGTCATGCCTGACCAACCTGATTGCTTTCTATGATGAGGTGACTGGCTCTGTGGATGTAGGGAAGGCGGTGGATGTGATATACCTTGACTTTAGCAAAGCTTTTGATAGTCTCTCACAGTATTCTTATCAGCAGGTTAAAGAAGTATGGGTTGGATGAATGGACTATAAAATGGATAGAGAACTGGCTAGAGCATAGGGCTCAACGAGTAGTGATCAATGGCTCCATGTCTAGCTGGCAACCGGTCACAAGCGGAGTTCCCCAGGGGTCGGTCCTGGGGCCGGTTTTGTTCAACATCTTTATTAATGATCTGGAGGATGGGGTAGATTGTACCCTCAGCAAGTTTGCGGACGACACTAAGCTGGGGGGAGTGGTAGATACCCTGGAGGGTAGGGATAGGATACAGAGTGACCTAAACAAACTGGAGGATTGGGCCAAAAGAAACCTAATGAGGTTCAACAAGGACAAGTGCAGAGTCCTCCACTTAGGAAGGAAGAATCCCATGCACAGCTATAGACTGGGGACCGACCAGCTGGGCAGCAGCTCTGCAGAAAAGGACCTGGGGGTAACGGTAGATAAAAAGCTGGATATGAGTCAGCAGTGTGCCCTGGTTGTCAAGAAGGCTAATGGCATATTGGGCTGCATTAGGAGGGGCATTGCCAGCAGGTCACGGGAAGTGATTATTCCCCTCTATTCGGCATTGGTGAGGCCGCATTTAGAATATTGTGTCCAGTTTTTGGCCCCCCACTACAAAAAGGATGTGGACAAGTTAGAGAGAGTGCAGCGGAGGGCAACCAAAATGATTAGAGGGCTGGAGCACAGGACTTATGAGGAGAGGCTGAGGGAACTGGGCTTGTTTAGTCTGCAAAAGAGAAGAATGAGGGGGGATTTGATAGCAGCCTTTAACTACCTGAAAGGGGGTTCCAGAGAGGATGGGGCTAGGCTGTTCTCGGTGGTGGCAGATGACAGAACAAGGAGCAACGGTCTCAAGTTGCAGGGCGGGAGGTCTAGGTTGGACATTAGGAAAAAGTTTTTTACTAGGAGGGTGGTGAAGCACTGGAATGGGTTACCTAGGGAGGTGGTGGAATCTCCATCCTTAGAGGTTTTTAAGCTGAGGCTTGACAAAGCCCTGGTTGGGATGATATAGCTGAGGTTAGTCCTGCTTTGAGCAGGGGGTTGGACTAAATGACCTCCTGAGGTCCCTTCCAACTCTAATATTCTATGATTCTATGATTCTATGAGACGAGCATCTTAATGATTTTATACTCTGTGGACTGAGCACCAAAATTCAGAATTCATTCTGTATTGCTTAGTTACGACTGGCCAGATGTGCCACATAGTATTTCTGGTTTCTGATTGGGTAAGCTCATAAGCCATTCTGGTGTGAGACTTACACATATAAACATAAAAATCTGGTTTCTGTGAATACTCATACAAGTGACTTTGATATTCCCTCTCAAGCAAACATTTTTCCTAGTGAAACTCGATTAATCTCTCAAAGGTTTGTAAGAGATGACCACAGAAAGATGTTAACACAGAGGAAGTAAATTAATTAAGAAACTAAAATTCCACTCAAAATTCATTGGCTAATTCATGATTGGTAGTATCACAAGTGAGTTATACTAATTTTCCCATAAAAGGTACTAGCATGCTTAACTTTTTGCTTCAGCCGCAATACGGTAGGGTTATGTTCTTTTTCAGTCTCCATCTGCTTTTTCCCTTTGAAATATATTAAATATTAAGGAAACAACTATGTCATTCATATGGGTGGAGAAGTTACAAATCTAAAATAAAAAGTTTATTTATGTAACTATTTGACACTTTTATCATAGTGAAATGCAGACTTTTATCTAATACATCCATCACAATGCATGAACTTGCTAATTTGTAAGATACAAAAGAGGGTTACATCTAGTGTTGCATCTGGTAACAGATCCCCCTTCTCTCTCTCTCTCTCTCCTCAACAGAGAAGTCTTTCTAATAGTCACTCTTCATCCTCTGAAATTGTTGGACCATGACATTATCTTTCTGCAAAAGGAATAAATAAAACACATACCAATAAGCTGCATAAGTGGGCCAGTCTGCTGCAGCAGAAGTTTGAAGTCTCCACTGTAGGCATTGAGTACCAACACCGGTAGTTCGTTTCTACTGCCATATTAATGCTGGAGAGAAATTAATTGCAGGTGGCTGCTTTATTTGAAAAATAAACTGATCTTCTACAAGAAAGAATCTTCCAGAAGTTGTTAGAACATAGAATGCAAAAGTACTCCCCACTTTCCTAGACAAATCAAGCAACAGGGTGTAACTTGTGAAGATATATGTGTCTTCGATTGAGGGGGAGGGGAGACTATGTCCTGGCAAGAATAAAGTAGGGAGATATACTGGTAATCTGTTATGTTTCCCCTGGCCCCCTGCCATCTCAGCCACTTTGGTCCCAAAGATAGCCCCAGCCTACATCAGAAAAGTAGTGTAATAAAATGGTCAGTCAGTGTTTTCAGGACTTAGACAATATTTCATTTTAAAATGGACCCAAAAAACTGGGAACTTTCCTCAATAGCTTCTTTTTTTTTTTTTTTTTTTTTTTAAAGATAAATGACAAATGCTTTCAGCCTGAAAAACTTGACCCTGCACCTGGAATGATAGCAGAGGCTCAGAGGTGAAACAGAGTGGCATAGACAGACTAGGTTTTTTTAGATGCCAGTGAAGCACTTTGGTACAGTTATTTTATTAAACACTGCCTGCACTTTTTCTACATGGAGGAGGAGAAGTGATCTTTTTCCTTAAGCATGCACATTCTCAAGGTTAGGTAGGCCAGCTTTAAACCCACCTGCTATCTTTGACAAGCCAATTTTCTTCTTTTGCAGAGTGAACTAAATCCATTGTGACTGGGCCTCTAGGGTAATGAAGAACATCCAGAATAAGAATGCAAGTAAGGGTGGAGAGGAGGACAGCAAGCCAGAAAGTAAATAAATATACCTTGTTATTGATAAATAAAAAATTATTTTTAACATACTAAAAGGATTCTATAAAGTAGTGCCAGAAATGCTTGGAAGCAGCAAACAATTTCTGCTGTAGTTTGTTAAATTATATAAATAAATTCATAAATAATGAATTAGTTAGCAGATATTGTATCGGTTCCTACACAGAGGGGAATCATAAATAAAATTGGAAGCAAATGAAGATCTCTGGTTGTTTGCCATGAGACCCTCTTGATGATAGCAGCAAACATGCTCTGCAGCTGAAAGTACAAACACAAGGTCTCAGCTGGGGAATAAACACCCTTTCCTTCTTCCAACTTTTCTGGGTAGATTTGGAAATAATATTTGGCTGGGGCACTTTAAAATATTTTGTTTGACTTTTGAAAAATGTACAAAAAATGAAATGTGGCGGTCAGGTCCAAATTCTTCAGTCTCTCTTATCACACACACACATACATGCATGTACCCTTAAACCTCAGGAGCTGCATGACATGTGTTTTCCCAATAGACTGAAAGATCCATTCATGGATTCTAAGCACATGTATCATAGGGTCATAAATTAAAAATGGGAGAAATCCATTAGGTCATCTAGTCTGTCCCCAGAGTACAAGATGGTTCAGTCTAATTTTAAATGTCCTAATCAACAGAGTCTGCTTTGCAGACTGTTTCACAACCTAACAGATTTTACTGTCAGGAAGCTTTTTTTTTATATTGAGTCTACTCTTTCTTAATTTCATCCATAGATTCTAAGTCAGATTCTCTGGTACTATGTTAGTTCCTTACTTATTTAGTCTTTATAACTTTCAAAGAATCACAGACAGATGTCTCCTCTTTGGTTAGCAGATATTGTATCGGTTCCTACACAGAGGGGAATCATCGAAAAAAGAAAGACCTGTAAGACACCAATGGAGAAAGAGAGACTTTGGAGACCAAGTCGATGTAAGCCTGCAATGTAATATACAACAAACCCAGAGCAATACAATGCCTGAGGAATTGCTTCCTGGAACAGGGAGCTAGGGAGGGGTTCTCTGCATCCAGATACCATTATAATGTGATGAATACTTAGTTTAGATATATCCTGTGTCTGGTGTGACAGCACCTGAAATATTATTTTCAGTTGCAGAAAAACCTTGCCTAAGTGGAGGGAGTTTAAAGAACAACAATAAACGTTGTTGGGGATGGGTGAGGGGCTGAAGGGATTTATTTATGAGGAAAGACTAAAGACGTTTTGATGGTCACGTCTGACCTAATATGTATTTGAAATATTAACTTTAACTTAGCTCTTCACACAAAGATTATTTTGTTGAGACATGATGAGGAAAAATAGCTCTCGCTATACTGCACTGTACACGATGGGGGTGTGAATTGTAGAGGGCGCTAAATTGTTGTGCTCTGCTCCA
This sequence comes from Emydura macquarii macquarii, assembly GCF_026122565.2. Classification (NCBI taxonomy): domain Eukaryota; kingdom Metazoa; phylum Chordata; order Testudines; family Chelidae; genus Emydura; species Emydura macquarii. Next base: position 23,004,768 of record NW_027132559.1, read on the forward strand.
TGTGGATGCTACTAGCGTGAACTAAAAGGTAACTAGTGCACATTAACGCAGTCCTGTTTGAAAGAGGACTATGTTAACACGAGCTAGGTACCTTTTAGTTTGTGCAAGCAGCAGCTACACAGGGCAGTTAGAGCACAACATGCTAGTGTGCATTGCTGTTCACACCTCTGTAGTCCAAATTGCAGGGCCACGTAGACAAGCCATTAGAGTAAAATATGCCCAGCTTGGCTAAGCAACAGCTATTTGGGAAAGACACAATAACAGTTAAATATTTTGTGGTGTAAATATCCAGGAGAGGGCTGAATCATTTGATATAATGAGACAGCATATAAGGAAAGGTAATGGGAAGAAATTAAGAAAGGGAAAACTTAGCCTGAACACAGATAAATCTTCCTGCCAGTGACAACTGTTAGGGGTTGAATACACTCTCAAGGGAATTAGTGGAAGCCCCATTGCTTGGCACAGATAAACTTAGACTGAACAAAGCTTTAGTACAATAACAAGAACCATCTCTAGATTTATGATTCATCAATAACATTTCAGTTTATTTGATCTTTACAAAGGCAGTTTAAAAATAAGGTTGATGTGGTTAAGAAATCTAGTGAAATCACCGTCCTTTCTGCCATGTAATCATGACATTGGACAACCTTATAAAACACGGATCTACCTGTAACATGTTATAACACGGGTTGGTTTCAGCTTACATCCCTGATCTTGGTAATATGGTTGCCTTAATATGGTTTGAACTGGTCTGTGTAGACAAAAAGAAACCATGTTATAACACAGCTGGAGCACAACCACATTGTTGTAATTGGGTTACACTATGGAGTTGATAGTGCCTTAATTATCAAAGTGAGCCAACCGGCAAATGAGAACTTTGATTGATGTCTGCCCTAAAATACAAATTGAGCAAAGCCTCAATATTTGGATGAAGTACAACCACTATGAGCATATAAAAATGGCATGACAGTCACAGCTACAGCTAACTACAGTTAATCAGATAAAGCAGTTCTACTCAATACTTCACTGTGAAACCAAACATTTAGTTTTTTGTGATTGATAGGGAGTAATTTAACAAAGTTTGTCCGTTACAAGTCTTGAAGCCTGGTTGGATTGCTGGAATTCATTCTGCAAGTGTAGCTTACCTACAAATGCTCAACTGAAATGACATGACAAAAAGAATGTAAGCAGTGCAATGCTTACTAAGCACAATGTATTTTCCAATATCAAAGTGCTTGCATATTTTTAGCTTCCAGTATTCCTAAAACACAAGGCTCTGAGCCATTAAGAGAATCACAAAAATCAGAACAGGATGTAATTTTATCCCACAAGGTCAAAAAAAGTTCTTTTTAATGTAACTTTAAGGGAAATATACTAACATTCATCTACTATAAATGATTGTATTTAGGCAGGCTAAAAAAATCCATAGATCCACTAACTGATATGTGGTTACAAATGAGCATGCTCCAAAAGTCTAAAATGAATAATGTGCTCGAAAATGCACAGGCTCGCAGCATTCAACCACAATGGCGGCGAGTTTCCCAGTCTTCAAATTAATTCCCCCTTCTACTACTAGGCAAAATATGCACTTGAGCATCAACAAGATTAATTTATGCTGGGTTTTATAAAGAGCAACTGTGGGATCTTTCAACTATGCTATAGCAATCTACACCAAAACCACAGACATTTTATTTATAAATGAAGGCGCATATCTGGTTTCTAATATCAACTAGCCAGGAATTTACTTGCTAACATGGGCATAAGAAAGCATTTTATGCATGAGTTAGTATGCTAGCGCCAAGTAATTTTATTCTAAACTATATTATTAAAATACAGTATGGAGAAGCAAAGGTCTTGCTAGACCCAATTATTAATTGACTCATGATTTTAATTCCAGGGGGTGATTCTACTCTTTTTCATACAATTTTTATACGTTAAGGGAAACCATGACTCAGAGAAGGAAAAATTACAAGTTTATTTATAAATATTCTGTAAAGAAAATAACTAGCAAGTAATGGAAATGTTAATGTGAAAATATGTTTTCCTACAAATTCATACAACTGAAAGGAATAGCTTTTATATGTATGAAACCCATTTACCATAGATTTTTCTCTGCTTAGCAGAAGTTGAGTTTATACACTAAATCAATAGTTGGATTCTATTTTCTTATCATAGATTACCCAAGCAATTTATAGAAATATTGTCCCCCCAGAGTAAGTCCAAGGATATAGGTGCCAGCTTGCCTTGATAAATTCAGTATCTGAAGGAGATTCAATAAACAAGTTACTTAAAGAAGCTACTGGAAGGCTATTCACTTAAAAAGAGACATTACCTTCTTCAGTAACTGGAGTTCTTTGATATGTGTGGTCCCAAGTGTATTCCACTCAAGGTGCACATGCACCTGAAACTGGAAGATTTTTCACTAGCAGTGTTCGTTAGTCCACACCTGAGATATTTTCCTCCTCGTGTCCATACTGAGGGCATAAGTGTGGATCAACTGCCTCTCCAGTTTCTTTTCGACCACGGATAACCTTCTGGGTAAGGATCCGAAGCAGAGGGGAAGGAGGGCAGGCAGTGGAATACACATAGGAACCACACATCTCAAATGCCAGTTACCGTACACGGTAAGTAACTTTTCTTTCTTCTTGGAGTGATGGCCCTTATATTGTTTTCAGTTGAGGAGACTCTCAAGCAGTGTTTATTGAGCCGGAGGGTGCAAGGAATCCTGCTGTGCCCCAGATTGGGGCCTGCTGATCCAAAGGATGCATATGCTGTTGAAGCTGGTACCAGTATAACCTGGAACCCCTCCCCAAAAGGAGCTTGAGTAGTCAAGGATATGCACAGATTAGCACCACGTTGTTTGGTCATCAGAGTTTTAATTGACCTCTGTTTGAACTTCTGTGTTCCAGTGGTGCCGGGTGCATCGCTCAGCGTGCTGAGTGCAGAGTTTTGAGTGTCGTGTGCACCAATCTGAGAGGGTGGGGTGCAGAACTGAGTACCATGTGCAGCACAGTTGCGGGAGGAGTGGAAAAGTGGTGTGAAAACCAGATTATAAATATCCTGTGCTCCCTGGCACTCGGACTGTCCATTCTAGTGGCAGTCTGTGTGCACTCGTTCCATCGTTTGATTCCTGTCATCAATGCAAGAGAGAAGAAGAATAACTTACCCGAAGTACCTGGTGTCTGTTGGTGTTCATTTGGTTCCTGATTCCTGTTGTTTCTGGTCCCAGATCCTGATTTCGTCCTGCGTCCTTTCTTCCCCTGGTATCGGTCCCTGGTAGTGAGTAAAACCCCTGTTGTTAGTTAGTCCATGCTCATTGTATGGATCTTGGCTTTAAGCCTATATATGTTTTCTGGTTCTGTTATCCTTGTAAATAAACCTCTCCCTGTTTTGGAAAGTAATCTTGCCTGTAATCCCTTGAGTGGGTGATTAGATACCATAGTCTTTGGGGCAATCCTGGAGAATCCAGCCCAATTACAAATTTGAACTGTTCTTTGAGGTGCCTTGGGTTTCAGGAAGCAGGCCCATTGGCCGTGGGTCTGGGTGTGAGGTTTTGTTCTCAGCCAACCCTCGGGAACCAATTGGTAACACCAAGGTGTAATGTCATGGCATGTACAGAGCCCCATGTTGTCACTGTACAGATCTCCAGAGTGAAGCTACCAACATGGCCTGGGCTCTGGTCAAGTGGGATCTCATACCTTGTAGGGGAGAGGTCGCAGAAGGATGCAGCCTGAATTCCATTTAGGGAGTCTCTGTGCAGAGATTACATTTCCTCATATGCATTCAGCAGAGACAAATAGTTTGGGAGATTTCCTGAAGGGTTTGTTCCACAGCAGGTAGAGTGCCAAGGTTCAATGGACATCTAAAGAGTGGAGTTTCCTGTCTGTTCTGGTGGCATGGGTTTTCGGATGGAAGACAGGCAGGTGGATATCCTGGTTCAGATGACATTCTGAGATTATCTTCGGAATAAATTTAGGGTGTAACCTCAAGAAAACTTTATCCTTGTGGGAAACTGTATAGGAAGAGTCCACCGTCAGAACCCCCATCTCACCCCTTCTGGCTGAGGTGATTGCAACAAGAAAGGCAACCTTCACAGATAGAGGAGCAAAGGAGCATGAGGCCATAATAATGAAAGGACTAGATTGAGATTTTATGATGGCATGGGAGGTGGTTAGGTTCTGACAGATTCCTTCAGAAATCTCACAATAGTAGGATGGGCTGCCAAGTGTATGCACAAGAAGCTGAAGGACAGCACTGACATTTTTAGAGAGAGGAGGTAGTTCAGAATAATAGGGATTATAGAGCGCTCTGGGAACATCCAATGATGATGGCACCAGATAGAGAACCTTTTCCATTTTACTGTGTCACATTTTCTTGTGAAGTCTTTTCTCTTATTGCTAATGATGGATTGGATAGCCTAGAAGCAAGACCTCTCTAAGTTCATCATTCATCCAAACACCAAGCTGTGAGATGCTGGGTTGGAATGGAGGATCTTGCCTCTGGTCAATGGGTCTGGGAAGAACTGCATGACGATGTATGGGCATGAGGACTATTGAAGGATGCTGATGAACCAGAACTGCCTTGGCCATCGAGGTATCAGTAGGATCACTGGTGCTTTGTCTTGTTTGATCTTCATCAGGACTCGAGGTAAGAAGGGGATGGGTGGGAATGCGTATGTCAGCAATTCTGACCATTGTACTAGAAATACGTCCCCTGTGTGGCCCTGGGCCCCTGGCTGCTTGGGAACAGTGGGTCAGGCATTTCTTGTTCTCTTGAGATGCAAATATATCACATGGCAGGAACCCCATTGTTGAAAGATGATCTGGTCTTCTGAGTTGTGTAACTTCCACTCATGGTGTCTGGAGAGATGTCGTCTGAGTATCTTGCACTCCAGAAGGTGCTCTGCTAGGAGGGTGAACTGGCGACAGGTGCACAAATTCTAGAGATTGATGTCTTCTATACAAAGACAAATGGGTTTTGTCCCTCCATTTGGTTTGTTGATATAATAAACTGCAGTCATGTTGTCCAGCATGACTTAACGTGCAGGGTCTGAATAAATGGTAGGGACCATTTGCAAGCTTCATGTACTGCCCACAGTTCCAGAAGGTTTATGTGAAACATGGATTATTGTTGGGTCCAAGTATTCTGTACTCTGTGCTCAGCTAGATATGCTTCCCAACCTAGCAGGGAGGAATCTGAAATCAACCTTTTCATGGGTGGGAGGTGGAGGGCAGAGGTGGGGAAGGAAGGGCCCCCTCCCAAACACACACACACACATTGTTTCCATGGTCTCCCACCAGCTGAATGAAATCAAACTCTGTGGTGGAGAGATACCAGTTTGTCCAGACTCTGCTTGCTTGGCACATAGACTATCTGCAGTCATACTATGCAGACAAAGTCCCATGAAGGGCATTACATAAGTGCATGTAGCATGGAAGGATAAGGTAGAATCCCATTGTCATCTGAGCGCTCAGTGAAAGCTGAGTGATGAGATCCTATGTAGCTTGGAATATGTCCCAAAGTAAGTATGCTTTGGCTGATAGCATCAGAGGCATTCTGTTTCCTTGGAGACCTAATGGTCAAAAGAGTTGTTGCAGGGATATGGTTGCTGTCCGCTGTTCTTGGTATGACTTTCCTGTGAACAGCCAGTCATCAAGGTATGGGAATGCTGACTTGTCTTGATAGCATAGGTGTCATCACTATGTAAGCACTACTGATAATACTTTTGTAAACACTCTTAGCACCATCAAAAGGCTAAAGGGAGCATTCTGTACTGGTATTGATTGAGGAATCATAGGAACCTCCTTCATGCGGAGTGGATATCTATATAGAAATAAAGGACCTTCAAATCGAGAGCTGTAAACCAGTCACCTTTGTATAATCCCTTGAATAAACAAGCCACAGTTTTCTGAACTTCAGGCAGTGGATGAAGACGTTCAGTTCTCTGAGATCCAGTCCCTTTCTTCTTGGGGATGAGGAAATATCTTGAGTAAAAGCCTCTCCACTTGTGATGAGAAAGTACCAGTTGTTTGGCTCCCAGATGGAGCAAGGCTTCTAATTCCTGTCTGGGTATCATCTCATTAGAGAGGTCCCTGAAAAGGGACAGAGATGGAGGGAAGGACAGGAATTCTTTCATGTAACTGGTGGTGATTGTCTCCAGTGCCACTCTGTATCTTTAAGATACTATATGGCAGAGGAAGAGTGAGCTAAGCAGTCAGCAAATGGGGGTGAAGGAGTCTAGTCTGAGTGGATTTGGCAGGAACACTGATTTTCTGCTCTTGAAGGTCCCATCAAAAGGACATCTTGGAGAGAGCCTGGGGATTGCAAGAGAGTGAAGGGAGAACATTTTGCTTACTGAACTGCATTCTTTGGTGTTTTCTAGAGGTTTGTAAGCCCTCTTTTTGGAAAATGGTTGGGGAGCTAGTCATTTTCCATAAGGCTGAAACTTAGTGTATTTTCTCCATAGTGCTGGGCTAACGATACACAGAGAGCAAGGACTGAGCTGTTTTCTCACTGAGGTGATTTCCCTCAAAAGACAGTTCTTCCTCGGAGGATTGGACTGCTTTGGGAAATCCAGCGGTTTGGTGCCATGAGACCTGTCTCATAACCATGGATGGTTTCAATGAGCAGGAAACTGTGTCTGCTGTGTCCACTGACCAAAGCTTGGAAGGCAGAGCAGGCTATCAATTTACCTTCTTCGATGATTGCTTCAATTTGATGTCTGTGTTCTTGCGGCAATTTGTTGGTGAATTCCAGGCCGGCTAACGGGGGAAAGGGAGCAAAGGGGACAATTGCTCAGGGCCCTGGCAATTTAAAAGGGCCCAGGACTCTTCTGCCCGTGGCCCTGGCCACACTCCGCTGCTCACTGCTTGCCACATTGCTCCGTCCCTGATGCTCAGCTTCCCTGCCATTGCTCGCCACTTGTGTCCCTCCCCTTCCTCCCCTCTCCACCCCCCGCCGCTGCCCATTGCGTCCCTCCCCTCCCATCAGCGGTCACTCACTGCCTGGGGAAAGGGGGACTATGGAAGAGAGGAGGGGAACTGAGCCAGGGGGGCGGGGGGAGGGACATGGCGGTGAGGGGACCAGCCGGGGGAGGAGGCGGGGCCTGGGGTGGAATGGGGATGGACTGTGGATGGGGGCCGTGTGTGGAAGAGGTGGGATGGGACTGTTCTGCCCTGGGGCCTGGAATTGCTGTTGGTGGGCCTGGTGAATATTGTAGTTAATATCATATGTTACTAACAAAGCCTGGTAGGGTTGATGTGGAACTGTAAACTTGTCAAAGTTAAGCTCTTTTCCTCAAAGAGATCTAGACAGTGGCCTCTTTGTCTGCAGGTGTAGATCTAGGTAAGTGCTACTTGTTTCTTTCAGTGACAGTTTGCACTTGAGTATTTGGAGCAGGGTGGAAGAATAAGTATTCCACCCTCCCCCTTTAGATGGTACAAAGTAATTTTTTTTCCTGTTCTTTTTGGAGTGAGAGAGAGCAGGTGGCTGGAGTGTGTCAGGCTGTGTTGGCCTATTCTAAGATGACCTCACTGTTTGGTGTTTACTAGGACCTGCACCCTGCAGGATATTCAGTAGCTAATGGAGGGGGTGGGCTGTACTTCTTCAATGGAGATCTAAAGCAGTGGTTCTCATCCAGGGGTACATGAACCCTTGCGGGTAGACAGAGGTCTTCCAAGGGTACATCAACCCATCTAGGTATTTGCCTAGTTTTACAACAGGCTACATAAAAAGCATTAGCGAAGTCAGTACAAAATAAAATTTCATAGAGACAATGATTTGTTTATACTGCTCTATACTCTACACTGAAATGTAAGTATGATATTTAGATACCACTTGATTTATTTTATAATTATATGGTGAAAGTGAGCCATTTTTCATTAATAGTGTGCTGTGACTCTTCTGTGCAGTTGTCTGATTTTGTAAGCAAATAGTTTTTAAGTGAGGTGAAATTTGGGGTACGCAAGACAAATCAGATGCCTACAAGGGGTAGAGTAGTCTGGAAAGGTTGAGAGCCTCCTCCAGAGGTTCTGGAATTGCCTATCGAAGTCAGGTAGTGACGGTGAGGCTGGTACGATTGCCTCATGTGGTGATAATGATGACACTCCTTGGCATTTCCTATGGGCTAGCGTAGGCGGCTCCCTGCTCAGCGTGCTAACTTCTGTGGATCCCAGTCTAACTATCCCCCTGCAGGGAGTCTGAGTTCTTAACTTGGGGGCTGAGGATTCCACTGGGCAGCAGAGTGCCTCCATGTTAGGCATTGCGATGCCTGAGTCTCCATCTCGCCAATCACACCCACTTTTACAAAGGAACTTAGTCACCAGAATGCTTAGATGGGCAGAGTCCAACTCTAGGCCAAAGAGAATGACACCCTACCCAGATGGTTAGAGCATTCTCCTGGGCAATCTGGGTTCCTGTCCTTGATTCAATGAATAGTGAAATATTTTATCCACTGTGGAACAGCTTCAACAGGTGAGACTAAGAAAGCCCCACCCCAGAGAACCATATTAGCCCCATTGTTAAGGCCCTCATCTAGAAGGAGACAGAGCTGAGTTCAAATCTCTGCTCCAAATCCAGCAGTGTGAGGATCTGAAAATAGGTCTCCCATCTTTAAGATAAGTGCCCAAACCATCAGGATACTGGGTGTACTTGCACTTTGTCCTCTCCAGACCTGCTCACTTCTGCCTGCCTTTGGTTCAGCGCTGATCTGGTAAGTGTGGGCTGAGCCCCGTAGGTGAGATAGCTGGGGGAGGGGGACCTGGTTTGGGAATCCTGCCAGGGCGTAGGCATGAGCTAAGGTGCTGAGAGCAGCTTGGCAGCAACAGAATACAGACAGTTGTGAATACAATCTGTGGGGCATGTCCAACCGTGGAAACACAGGCGCTAGACCCACAAAGGCTCTAACCTCTAGGTGTCCTATTGCCACAAGGACTCCATAGCCCCAAGTTATAAGCCCAAGCTCCCTATACATTGGGAGAGGTGAGACCCTAAGAATAGGGTCCACACAAGCCGAGTTGGGAGCCACCTATGCTAGACAATAGGAAGTGCAGAAGAGAGGGGTGTGACCTAAGCGCCATCTTTCCAAGAAACATAGATACCTAAGTCCTGGGCAGAGGGAGGCACCTCTCCACCTGGGAGTCACAGCTGTGAGCCTTCTCATGGCTTTGGGTGCTGAAGCCCTATGTCACAAAAAAAACCAAGGTGCCACCCTTCTACCCCAGCCATTAGAGCATTCACCCAGGATGTGCATTCAAAGCCCTGCTTTGTCTGATGTGGCTCAAGGATTGGTACTTAGATCTCATTCCTCCTAAGAGAGTGTCCTAGGGATCTCTAATGGGGGAGGGAGAGCTCTGACACCCTAACTCTCAGCATGCCAAAAAAAACCCTTCAGTGGGTTTTTTGGAAGTCACAGTACTACCTGAGTGGGGGGAAAGTGGCTGGGTGTCAAGGCTGCTTATGCCAGGCCACTCATTCTTCGTATGAAAGGGAGTTGGAAAAGGAAATTTCTGGTCATGACCAGGTCAATGTGTGTATGCGAGGTGCCCCCGGAGAACTTGGATCACAGTTTTTCAAGACTGGAGTGCTTACATCCACAGCACACTTGAAGTAGGAGCCCAGCCAGTTATATACCTGCCAGTGGTAGCATCCAACTGTATACAAGAGTAGAGCCGCCCCTGTTGGCGAGGGCAATTCAGTGGTATTAATGTACTAAACGCTTCAGGCCAGAGACACAACGGCACTTATGAGCCTCTTCAGGTGCCTAGGTCTAAATTTAGGCACCACTTACATTTTTTAAACTACTGTTCAGCTGCCATCTCACCCTGCAGGCACCTCAGAGTCTGGTAGTAGGCATGTGCAAAGCCACTGACGCACTACCACCTCTCTAAGGTGATGCACCACTTGGATCCCTTACTCAGGCACAGCCTGCTGGGCTCCTCAAACTAGGCATTCCCTTGCCTGTAGGTCCCTTTCCCATAAGTGTGCGCCATGCTTGCCTACAGGCTCAGGCCCCACTCAAACACCACCTGGTGAAGAGCAGGTTGGGCTTTTCTGTCCTAACAGCCCAGTGGCTAGGGCACTCACCTTGGAGTGGGATGAGCCAAGTTCAAATCCCTGCTCAACCTTATTTGGAGCAGGGCCTTGAACGCATGTCTCCCACCAACCAATGCCCTAACTGCTGGACTCTATCAGATAGGCGGGGGTGGGACTCACTCAATCTCCCCTATTGAAGCTGTTCCACTTTGTATAAAATACTTAAGTATTCATTGGGCATCAGGAAAGAGTGAGTGAGTGACTGACTTCATAGTTTAGTGGATAGTGCTTTCTCCAGTGAATACTCAAGTATTTTATACAAAGCGAGAGAGACCCACCACCAGGTGGACAAGATGACAAGAGGAAAAGTGACCAATTCTGGATAAGTTATTGCCAGACAGTTCTCAGTTGTTACTTAATAAAGTGCAGCCTAGTATCTTGTGTGTGTCTTCCTGCAGTGTCTGGGGTAAATGGGATGATTCATGTAGCTACAGGCTGATTAGCTTGACACTGATACATGGCAAGGCTGACAGGGACCCCACCAGTAAAGAATTAAAGGATGGTAGTGCACTTGATACCACTCACCGCCATTTAGTGGAAAATAGGTCTTCTCAAACCCACATGGGGTTTTTTGTTTTTGTTTATGAGATTACAAGTTGGGTTGACAAAATGCATTAACATCAGAGACTTCTGTAAGATATTTGACTTAGCACTATATCCATGCACATTAAGTGGATTAAAAAGTGTCTAGCTGATGGATTGCAAAAGGGAATCTTCATCTCATAAGGGTGTTTTTAATGGGGTCTCCCCAGTGATCTGTTCTTGGTCCAATGATATTCAATATCTATCACTGATCTGGAAGAAAATATAAAAGCATTGCTCATGAAGTCAGGGGAGTGGAAAATAATCACACAGACAGAGCAGTTCTGCAGAGTAATCAAGATCACATGGTAAACTGGGGCTTACTTGAAGAAGATGTGATTTAAAATACAATTAAATTTAAGATCATACTTATAGGGAGGGAGGCTCTATTTTGGATATCAGGAATGCAGAGAAGGACTTGGGGGACATAGTGGATAAACAGCTGAACATTAACTCAGTGGGATGTGGTGGCTAAGAAACCAGATGCAATCCTTGGATGAATAAATATCAAGCAGAAGTAGAAGAGTGTTATTACCACTGAAGCCATTAATGCAATACTGAATCCAGTTGTGTTCACACTTTAAAATGGATGTTAACAAATTGGAAAGTATTCAGAAAAGAGCTGGAAGAATGACTGAAACTTTGTAAAACCTGCCTTACAGCAAGAGACTGAAGAAGCTCCATCTATTTGGCTGAATTTAAAAAAAAAAAAAAAAAAAAAAAGTTCAGAACTGGCTATCACATTCTAAAAAGTACTTTACACAGTGTGAAGATTTCTCACATTACAGGGCTCTTTAATCCAGCAAGATCCAATGGCTGGACACTGACGATAGACAAATTCAGGCTAGCAATATGATGGATTTTCTCACAGTGAGGGTAATGAACAATTGAAAAAAACTTACCAAAGGATGGGGTGAATTATCCATCACAGAGTTTTTAAATCAACATTGGGTGTCTTTCTAAAGGAAATGATCTAGCTCACCCTGAAGTTGTAGGTTTGAGACAGGAGCCACTTATTGAAATTCTATGGCCTGTGTTAGGCAGGTGGTCATACTGGATGACCATAATGGTCTCTATTAGTCTTAGTCTTTGAATGTATTCTTTTAAAATTGGCCAAAAAATTGTGTTAAAATACTCAGACTGTGGGTTATTTGCAAACTGTTCACTGCCTAGTCACTATTTGTGTTTTTCATCAGCTAAGTAACACAGGACTGCTTCTATTTACTCCCTAATTGAAACGAGAGTAAAGACTGGAACATGTTTGGATGAATAATAATTTGTGCTAAAATTAGAGACTTTTGATATTCATTCACATTTTAAAAATGCCCAGCACTATCCAAATACTCAGACAGTCTTATCCCAGGAATATAAAATCAGTTTCACTATTCAGCTAGTTGTAATACTATAGACCATGGACAGAATAGTCTCCTTTTGATATCTATTGATAACTTTCTTTAATACTCAGGCACTGTGCACTGAGAAGCAAATGAGAGAAAGTACAAGGCTTGGGTATCACTTAAGCCCTTCTGTGTGTGTGGAGGAGGTAATTGTCTTTTTTCTAAAAGGAGCTAGGGATGAATGCATGATTCACAAATGGGAAACTCCTGAGTTGGTCATGTCATCTCTAACTCATCTAATGAAAGGCATATTCAAGGAGAGTAAGTGCAATTTTCCCTTTTGTAACAGATCTTGTTCTGTATTTGTTTTTATTAAAAGAGTACAAGAGCAAAGGCTTTTTTTTTTTTTTTTTTTTTAATTATTTACTATTACGTTCTTACGGATTTATAATAATCTATTTGAAGGCAACTGTTTTCTTATCAAACACTTGCCCTACACTTCTTACATTAACAGGACTGGTGATTAGTTTGTATGTATCAAAAAAAGAAACTGATTTTTCTTCCTCTCAGAGGACATGCTTTCAAGAATAGTATGCATTTTGCATTCAAAAAAATGGAGCCCTACAAAGAGAAATTAATACAAAATTGCTAAGTTAAATTTTGGACCTATCACACTCAGGTTTCCTGGCACCAGACTGTTGGTTAGCAAGTGGTGTCTGATTCAATTCAACTGTTGAGTTCATTGTTGCTGGTGTTTAAAATGTTTGTAAGCTACCACTTACCATTCTGTGTCATTTTGATACAAAAGTACATTTCAAATGCATGTTTTTATATTCAGCACTAAATTGTCTACATGTGCTTGTGTCTAATACTTTGTGATTTACATCACTGTGGACTTTGGGATTTCCAAAGCATCTGCGATAGACATAGAGCTGTTTTTAGTGAAAACATATATATCAACTACATTCAAATGATTATTTTATTACCATATATTATGTTTTACAAACGTTACCGAAGGTCAGTAAGAGCTCTACAAAATCATACCCTAACCCAACAAATGTATTGCATGGCATGTGCAGGCTTAGCAACTCAGAAATAAGAACTGGAAAGCAAAACAAGCCAAGAAAACTGGTACAAAAATGGATAGTAATACTGATTAACAATGGGTTATATCATACTCATAACAGAACTGGAGGGCTAATAAAGAAATTCAAAAATTCCTGTGCACTTTCAAAGTAGTTTGGTGCAGATTAATAGTGCATTAATACAGAGTCATAATCACCGGTTTGTTGTAGGCATAGCTACAGAAAATAAGCTGATATGTGTATAACAAAACTAATGTTTATAATAAGGTAGCATACTGCTGCTTCCTTGGCACTTAGTGATAGGACAACATGTTTTTGGTTTAGCTTGACTGAAACAAGATACATTTTATTTGTACTGATGTAAAAATGTGCATTATCCCTTTGAATCTTTCAGTTTTACAGTATTTATATAACTGATTGTCAAATTCACACTCTTAACATGATACACTAACTAGAAATACAAGACATTCTAGAAATTGGTTAAAACTTGTATTAAATTGAAAATTTAAGGTTAAAATGTTAAATGAATCCAGATGCTATTAAAGCAAAACTTTTTGTTTTCAGTGTGAAATATCACTAAGTTTGAAACATTTAAGAATCTAATTTCACGTCCCAAGCCACAATTTCTTTTTAGGGCTTTCCTGAATAATTAATAGCATTAATACAAGCTTGACAAAGCCCTGGCTGTGATGATTTAGTTGGGGTTGGGTCCTGTTCTGAGCAGGGGGTTGGATTAGATGATAGCCTGCAGTTCCTTCCAACCCTAATCTTCTATGATTCTAAATTAATTTCCCTACGGTCCCTTTCTCCCTTGATAACTTCATTTAAAGGCACTGGTAAAGTCAAACATCTGAAATTCTACAACTGAATTTGATATTCTGTCTAGCAGATGATATTACAGTATTGAAGGAAATTATTTTTACTCCTAGAGAGTGTTTCAAAGAAGAAACCAAAGAAATGGGGTGAAAATCTAATGCACAGTATTTAGCTTTGAAGTGATTTCAGTGCAGATTGCACAAATGGTGGAATGAAACCACCCCCATCACATTTTCAACAATTTTGCAAAATATTCTCTCTCCTCAAGTTAAAGAACTCCAATTTTCAATGATTGTCCTTGTATTAAACAATGTGAACACCAACCAAGAGAAAGTTGGTTTATTTTTGTTTTCTTTTTAACAAACTGTCTACATTGTAATTTATATTATACATAACAAAGGTAAACATTTTTCTTAATATATATGATGTAACACTTTAAAATTAACTGGTTTAAAATATTTTACAAAGACATTTTATCACACATAACTATACAGCACGCAAGAGTATGCAATAATTTGAACATATACATGTATCTGTATTTCTCAATTATGCTACCATTTTGCACCAAACACTGGTGTCTACAATCCGCTCAAATAAAAAAAACCCCAAAGCAATAGTTTTAGCTTTTCGGGAGGGGGGGGGGAGGAGGGGAGATCCAAATCCTTTTCATTACTATGATAATCTCTTTGAATTTGAACTAATTTTTTTTTCAGTTTCATATTTTGCACATAGACCTTTTCAAGTGGGTTCACATAAATAAAAAAAGATAGCTTCTTTTCCTTCAGAGTGCAATTTATCAGAGATAATATTCAATAACAGCAGACCCTCTCTTTTCCCCTGCAATGTTAAAAACTGCAGTCAATCTTACTTTGACCATCAGTGAAGAACTTTTAAAAAAAGTAAACCTCAATACTATTTACTACTGAGATGCCTCTTCCCCCATAATTTAAAATTTAACCCTTTTCAATATCCATTTTAGTTAAAGTATTTGCATAGAGCAGCCTTGTACTTTTACTTCTGAAGAACATTACAAGTGTTTTAACACAAGATAAGGCACATGTTTTTTAGCATTGAAAATCTGAAACTAATCTTAAGGAATCATCCACCCCCTGCAAATACTTGTTGTTTTTACCCTGTTTTACCTGAGGAAAGCAGAAACGTAGTACAGAAGAACTAAATTACCTCACCTGACCTAAATTCAAATCAATAAAAACTCCAGATAAGTGTTACAACTCTGCAGACTCAGAAGTAAGTCTAATTCTAAACAGCCATTGCTAAAACTTTATAGAAAAAAGAAAGCCAATAGCACTGTAGATGTTAGTTTAAAAAACATCAGACCAGATGATAGAAGTTCACACAATATAGATGAATAAATTATGGTGAATGTTTTCCACAAGAAGCTTCCTTTCTGAAATAAGGTAGCTAAATTGTGAGGCACTTAAGGTTGACAGTAAAGGAGGAATGCAATGGATTTGTTTATATAAAACCAAAAATTGTGTATCAAATCCTTGTTTTAATCCATCTATTAAAGTGCTAGAATTGGAAATCTAAAAAAAGGAGCTAAAACAAATAAGTGTTTGAAGGAAAGAGCTTAGCATGCAGTAAAAATTAAGTGCTTTTGGTGATCTTAAATTTAAAGCTTTCTTTTTAAATTTAAATTAAAAAAAAATCTGGAAATAATCCAAGCGTGAAAACATTTTCCTTTGTGCCATTACAAGTAAGGTTGTCAAAGTGCCCATTTATTTTCTAAAAAATAAAACCATTTGCCTTATCTTATGTTCTACAATGAGATCCATATTGCAACAAAACACATTTTCAATCTGACTGAAAACAGAACATGCACATTTTTAGTCAAAGTACAGTTCCTATTCCCACCCCAAAAAGTCAGGTATTGGATTACACGACCTATTGGTATATAGTGCAACCAGCCTCAATTTCTCAAAATGTATACTGGACTTTAAAGCCCAACGTTCATAGCCTTATCAAGCTCTCCTTCACAGGCCAAAGTGACATCCATCAAAACCCACAGACGGGATATTGGCTCTGAATTACATAAATCCACTGAATGCCAAATCTGAGAGAGGTCTGGATTCTGTCGGATGATGAAGAGGCTGAAGATGTGTGGCAGTCTGTGTGTTATTGATGACATCTAACTGAGAGGGATATGCTTCATTTAAGTTTACTCCACTGAAACCATTTTGGAACTGAAAAAAAAATTACAATGGTTAATGATTGCTTTCTTTAAAAACTTCAAAAGCATCTAGTGAAACGTCCAGGTAGGATATTAGAGATTCATAATCCTAAAATAGACAGGGACTCTTTCTGCATTCTTTTGCTAAGCTTCTGGTTGTGTTTACAGCCCCCAAACCCCACTCTGATTGTGAAAAACACTTCTTCTATAGAGAGCAGAAAAGAGTCATGATCAGCTGACCTAGCCCCAGAACCACAAAGCGACTCAGGTTTAGGCACCAGTGCACTCCACAAAACCCACGCTAAGTGGCTATCTAACCATGTAGATTTCTAAATTTACTTGGTGCCTGCATTTTCACTGTAAAAGTTCCCTAGGTCAGTGGTTCCCAACCTATGGTCCAGGAGCCAAAAGTGGCCTGCAGGGTCTTTCAAAGTGGCCCATCACTTCCCTCCCGCTGGCTGCAAAAGGGAGCTGCCATCTAAGGACCCAGGTGGAGTGTATTGCTGTGGGGCTACAAGACCAATGCAGGCTCCCTTCTGCATCCAAGGAAATGGGAGATCAGCACTGCCCTCCCCCTGGCTTTAGCAGGGAGCATGGCAAAGCACTCCACCTGGGTCCCTAGGTGCTGACATCCTTGCTGGAGCCAGAGGGAGGGGAGCACTGATCTCCCGTCTCCCTGGCTGCAGAAGGGAGCCACTGCCTAGGGACCCAGGTGAAGCGCACAGGGCTACAGGATGTGTGCGGTTTCCCTGCAGCAGCCAGAGGCACAGGAGATCAGCAAGGAGGCTGACTCCTCACTGAACTCCTTCTGTCTGGCTGAATGGGAAGGGGAGGTGGGGGGGACTGCTGGCAGAGCAGCCAGGACCCACCGTGCTTGAGGAGGGCAGGACTTTAAAAATCAGTGCCTTCCGGTTTGGCCTGCGCTTAGCAGGCCACCCACCGTGACTTACTGTGAGTAATTTGTAGGTGTAAAATAGTGAATGTAAAAATGAGCAGAGCAGCATCAAAATGTTTACTTTAAATATATAGCGATTTGTAGTCCTTAATGGTGTATATGTCAATACATTTTTTCTGAGCTGATAGACTGGTGGCCCTTCAGGATTGTAAAAATGATATTTGTGGCCTTTGAGCCAAAAAGGTTGGAGACCACTGCCCTAGGTGCATAAGTTTCTGTAGGCACCTGGATGCGTATCTCACAACTAAGACAGCACTAGAGCTCAATCCTTTGAAACAGGCTAGTTCAAAGCATTAATGAAATGTTTATGTGCCTCAGCAAGATGCACACAAGAGCTACAGAACAGTAGGCTAGTGCAGGGCAGATTCATACCCCAGCTTGCTGCAAACTAAATACTCCTGTAGACAAGCCCTTGGCATATGCCTGGGGCCAACAGAGAGATACAGCCTATTGGGATGGGTGAAGAAGGAAGTACAAAGGCACAGTAAAACAGTCATGTTTAACATAAAAAGTCACAACACAGCAGGCAAACTAAACGTTCCCGTCAACAAGCCTTAACTCTATAATATAGAGGCAGGGATTGTCTTCACTACAGGTGTGTACAATTTCAAGCACAGCAAGCTCTTGACCCTTTACTGAGGTCTCTAGGCACTATTACAATATGAATAGTAAATCAAAACACCACCACATTAGGTATGTTTGATATCTAAAGGGAAAGGGCTAGCTAATACCATTTTTTTTATTGTTGAACGCACTAAAATGTTTCAATCCTCCCTGAAAAGATTTTTTGGGATACCCAATAAAGGATTAAAAGCTTAATATATAGAAAAATCCTATACCGTGTCTGATAGTGACTGTATGTCACCTGATGAATCAGGCATGTGAATCCATGAGAGCTATCTCTGGGAAAGAAAACAATTTCCCCCTCCCCATAATACATTTTTCATATTTTCAAACATCTCAAAGATTACCCCAGTCAGGGGCAACAACTGCTTTTGCTTAGGGCAGAATTTGTGGAGTTTGTGTTTTTCCCCCCAAAAATTAAGATTACATGAAGATCATAGGCAATATATTATGATTATGAAAACTTTTCTAACATCTAAATTAAAAATAGTTGGCCATTCAAGGAATTCTGAAATTGGTTCTGAAGAATTAATTATCAAACATCTGAAGTAGTAAAATAAAGCTTGGTGGTTGTTGAATGTAGTCTCTTGTGCCGTTAGGAATGCTTAAGTACTTCATTTGATATATGATAGATATTTAAGATGTTTTGGGGGACATTTTTTTCAGCAAAATATTAAGGAGCTGCCCTCCCGCCCACACACACACACTTTGGCTCTGCAATGCATATCTGCTGTCATTTTTTTTAAAGTAAAAGATTTTCAGTATACCTTAAAACTTATTCAGTTCTAACCTCTTGGTAACAGAACATAGTCATTAACATTGCACATGTTGCATAATAAATCACATGGGTAAATCCTAATTTCTGTGGTCAGGTGCAAATAGAACACACTGGGCTAGTAAGAGAATTGAAAAGTTAAATAAACAAAGATCATGGGTGCAATCCTACTTTTGTTGAAGTCAATGGGAGTTTTTTTCCACTGACTCCAATGGGAGAAGGAGCAGGCACCTATGTCTTGAAAATTTCCACAAATCAGATTTTTAGTGTGATTTTTTTTTCCCCACTTCTGGAAAGCAAAATCCACCTCAACACCCCCTGAATTTCCTCATCAAGAATGTTATAATTTCAAAATCCAGCTAAGGATGCATTTTGAGTATGTGTGGTGGTGGTCAGTTTTTATGGTTCTTCCATGAATGTGTATTCAGTCTATTTATAAATTGGAATGTACTGCATTTAATGCACATACTGTAAGGTGTTAGGGTTTTTTTTTTTTTTTTTTTTTTTAAATGAATGAACGGTCACTACCACCACCACCACATCTAACCAAGTCAAGTGATAGTGCTGAATGCTTTTTATCAGTCTCAACATCATGCATTTCAATAATTCTCTTCAAAAACATTTCCCCCTCCACAGGATTATTTTAATCAACTTATGTAATGCCTCCTATCATTTTACAAAAATCATTATATGAACAAATATTCCCCATACTAGTGGAAAATAAAGCAAAACACTTAAAAAATTTCATGAACTCTTTGCAAAGTAGTCTTGTTTTAAAGGGCATAAGATGCATCCAAATCACTGAAGGCCTGCCTTAGAATAGCACATATACGATACTACAAGCCATGTATTTTTTTGGAAATGGTTTTTCTAGCTAGAGAAATCTGCAAATGTTCATAGTTATTTTCATTCTGAGTTTCTAATGACTATAGGCAGTAGCTCTGGATTCAGCTGCTTTTTTATCAGAAGGTGGCAAAACCCTTTTAAGATAGATGCAACAATTCTTTCTAGAAATATTCACAGAATCATAAGTCAGAGATGTCACTAGCTACCCCCCGCCAGGACAAGTTTATTCCAGTGTTCTACATTAAGTTCTTTTTCTGGTGAGATCACTTATTAATATGTGCATTGTCTGGCAGACTATACTGAGCAAAATAGTGGTTGGGTGGGCAGGGGGGAGTAGTCCCTGTTTAAAGATCTTAAAATAATTGGAAGAATTTATTAAGGGCTGTGGTAAATTCTCAATCATTGGAAACTTTAAAATCACGTGTGAAGATTTTTCTTAAAGCTATGCTCTAATTCAACCAGAAATTAATTCAAGGAAGTTCTATGGCCTGTGTTATGCAGGAAATCATACTAGATACCCTGAACATATGTCTACACTGTCTAAAAAACCCACAACACAATCTCAAATCCCAGGGTAGCTGACAAGTGCTCATGGGGCTCAGGGTGCAGGGCCAATAAACTGCAATGTAGACATCTGGGCTCAGGCTGGAGCCTGGGCTCGGAGACCTTCCCCACTGCAATTTTATAACCCCACAGCTGAGCCATGGAAGTTTAAGTCAGCTGACCTGGGCCAACCACAGCTGTGCTGCATGTCTTTTATTGCAGTGTAGGCATAACCACAACAGTCCCTTCTGGACCTTAGTTTCTCTATGACAAGATTTATAGCTAACTTGGGTGGCAGGATAATAAAAGGGTAAAAGACAGAATGTGCTTGTCAACACACTTTTTTAAAAAAAGTCAACCCCCACCTGTTTTATTACTGTAGCCATTATTAACTTTTCCCTATCTCCAATAAACATGCCTCAAATTCATTTATATTATTTACAGTCCTGGCTTTGGTTTGGAACTTATTTCTTGTGATTATTACTTCAGATATACCCCCCATTTCTCCCTGTCACACATTTGTTTGGAATCATTCACTCTTCTGAGACAACAGTAAACATGGCCATGATACAAATATATTTTAACATGGGGTTGTCCTAGTTGCTCTTATCTCCCTCGATGCATTAATATTATTACAAAAAGATGAAAAATCAGAACCCAGTATTATAGAGTTGTAACCATTTTCATGGATTGAAAACTATATTTAGTTTTAACTATTTATAATATCCTATTAAGTATGACAGTACGTTGTATTAGTACTGTGAGAAACAACTACAGTCCTCTGGCATGAAATCTTTGCCGAGGTGTCAGAAGAGAAACGTTCTCAAAATGAAGTGATAAAAAAGGAGAATAAGGGAATAATTAGAGTGGCTAAGGGTATTATAGTGAGAAACTAACAACCTACAAGTTAAAAAAGAAAATTTAAATTGATTATTAAAAATAGGTATCAACATAACAATGTTCAAGAATAAATGAGCTCTAGTGTTATGAATTTTGTGTAAATGACAGTCCTGTACTATGAGAAGGGGATGAACTCGGATGACCCAGGAGATGCTTTCCAACACTATTATCTAGGACTATGAAGGATTAATTGCACTGACTAGAGCCAGGCACAATGCAGCCAAGTGTTGTGTAAGCTTCCTCACCAAACTCTGCCAAAGTACCTTCTTCATGCAATTCCAGCACTGGGCCTCTCAAGCAGTAGCTATTAATCTTGCACAACTATGCTAAATTTTAAAGGAGGTTTTATCATTCTATAATTGAATTTTATATAAGTGCTGCAAGAATTAAGAAATGTAGTAAGTCTTCATTTTACTTCTGATATGATGTAAAATAAAGACTACATTTTCTCATTGTGTACTTCCTCCTTGCTCTGTGAATGCCAGTTAATGCTTTAATTCTATAAATGCTTATGTATGTGCACAAGCATTTGTAGGATCATGGCCTTAAAATGTAAACTTTTTGGAAAAAGAATCATGTCTTTGTATTACATGTCTAGCACAACTGGTCCCCAATCCTGATCAGGGTGCCTGGGCATTATTACAATAGAAATAAAAAATAGAATTTAAATGCACCGTGATGCAGATAGCTGCTATTGCATTCAAAGAATTATCTTGGAATTTGAAGTTTTGAGTAGCTATGCTATTTTACTGTATTACGTTATTTTGTTTTGCATTCTCCTTGGCAAAATATGGATGCAGCTACCATTTTCAATGTTCAGATAACACTTCCTTTGTGCTGAATATAAACAAAACAAAAAGGTAGAGAAGACCTGATTTTTTTAATCAGCAACTTGTGGAACAGGGAAAAAGTGTGTTTTGATCTTTTTCTGCTGCCACATTATTCCACTTTGACCGAGGTGCAATTTAACTAGTGACTCTACACGTTCAAAACAATTAGCACATACCTCCTAGTTTAAATCAGAATTCATTACCGCTTTTGCTTGCATGTGCCCTAAAGCTCCAACTTGTCTGTAGAATTAAGGTATGCTTCTGAATAACCTTTCCCACCTTTTTTTGAAGTTTCTTAAATTAAAAATTGTATATTTGTAAAGAAAATAAAATTGCATTTTTATACGGAGGTGTAGAATCTTTAAATAATTTACATCCACGCTCTGCTCTGAACCTCATGCACTAGTGTAATTAGTCCCACTAATCAAGGTCTAATCAATATTTAATTTTTGTTTTTGTGTGTATGTCCTATTTATGTAGCTTGTGATAACTGTTCTAGTATTCTTAACCTTGCTCCAAATGTTGCGAAAGAAATACTTTGAACTTCTACGAAAGTAAATGTGTAACACATTTATAAGTCCTCGTTCTTAATAATATTGTGATATTTTATGAGTAAAATATGTATAGGCCAGTTTCTCATCTTAACTGTGCACCATGTGTTGCCACACAGTTTGAAAAAACTCTCATAATACTTGCACATGTGTAGGACAGAGATTCATATAATTCCATGCAAGTTATGTAAAATTAGAATTTGGCTGTTAATATGATATTTAAAATATATTAAATTAAGCAGCAAGATTATGTTGATTTAACAAAGCTTTGTATTTTAAGAATCCAAACAATGAAAATTTACCTTTTTATTGTAAAGTAAGATAAATATATGTATGGTTAAAATGAATTGACCATGAAATGTGCCAGACAATTATACTGTCAGCAATCTGTGTACCTACAAAATAGATACAAGCATACTCCAAATTTCTGCCACTCTGTCTCAGCCTTGGCCTGGAAGAACTAATTCTAGGTCTGAGAAGTTGGATGTTTGCAAGTATGGTGTGGAATTGAAGAGGTTCTTCTGATGTGGACACATCCCCTGGGAAATGGACTGAGCGTGGCTCATTTCAGATTAATGAATAGAAGATACAGTACCTGTCTTTCATTACTAACCTACAGCACTTTCAAATCCAATGACTTAGCTGATAATAGGTTCTGTACCCATAAATCATCTAGGTTTGCTGCTAAAAACTATTATAACATGGAAAATAATTTAACAAGGCCTTTTACCATACCTTATTTAACAATAGTTGTTGACCCTCCATCATAGAATTATACTGTATTTGATCCACAGAGTTGGGTTGAGTTTCTGGAACACACTGGTACATAGACAAAGCACCTGCATAGCGTGTTTGAGGAGTTACCATAACTGGCTGAGAGTTTATTCCACACTCTTGATTCTCAGGGATTTGTTGTGAACAACTGAAAAAATCCTCCAAGCTTGAAGAACCAGGATAGGTTGATCTGCCAAAATGTCCTACGGGGAAATCTATTTGGGTAAAGTTAGAAAGCTGTGGTACCAGAGTTGTGGGCTGTTTGTAAGGAATAAACTCCTGCCGACATGCATGAGGTGCAGGGTTGACTTCTGATTTGTAAGGGAACTCTTGAGTAGTGCCATGCATATCAGAAAAATATTGCGCTCGCTGTGGCTGTGAACAGCTAAAAGACACACTACCACCAGAGTTCCAATTTGTGAACATCCCATTGACTTGCATATGCTTCATCTTCTGACATAACTGCTGCTGGTGCTGTTCAACCACTTGTTTTTGGTGCTGATTAAGTTGCTGCTGATCCAAATGTTGCTCTGCCAAACAACTAGAGTTCTGAACCATTGTCTGTTGCTGATGGCACCCTGAATATAAGAAGTCAGGCTTATTATTTAGGGAATCCTGTACGTATGACAGGATTTCATCAGTTATGTCAATGTCTCCAATATCATCCACACCACAAAATTCAGCTTTAAAAAACTCCTCATCCTGTTGAATACATTTTATATCTTCAAAGTCAATACCCAGACTTCTCATGATGTTATACAAGTCACTATTTTTGTTATCTTGAAAGAGCCCTGCATTGTCTTCAGTAAGTATTAAGTTACTTTCCTGGGGACAGTCAGTTTGCTCCTGTTTCAGGATGTTATTCTTTCCAGTTGGTAAGATATTATCCTGCCAGTCACTGGTAATAACATTGCCCGATTCATCGCTGGGGTCAGTAAAGAAGTTTCTCTCAAAGGAAAATGCATTTGAAGCGGGAGGGCAGAGATATACAGACTCATCTTGCTTCAACATGGCACCCAGAAGTGAGTTTGGATCGACAGAATCTGTGTGTAGTGTAGATTTGGGAGCATTCCCAATGGTGCTTTTAACCTTTGTGTGTGAGGGATCCATTAGACTAGGCAAAGGAAAGGTTACATCATACAACACAGCCTCACCAGTTGCAAACATAAAAGGCACCTTCATGTTTCGCTTCCGTAAATGCTCTGTCCCTTCTTCTTCTCTGAAATCAACAAAAATATGGTAGTTTATTACAGTATTATAGTAATTACAATAAAAGAATATAGTTCTATTTGCTACTTAGAACTGAAGCATTAAAACAGTAAAGTATTCTATTTCTAGGCACAGTCACTGTGGAAGCTAGCTATTAAAACTTAACTCTGATGGGTAAAATGAGCAACAGATCCTGGGGCCGGTTTTGTTCAACATCTTTATTAATGATCTGGAGGATGGGGTAGATGCACCCTCAGCAAGTTTGCGGACGACACTAAGCTGGGGGGAGTGGTAGATACCCTGCAAGGTAGGGATAGGATACAGAGTGACCTAAACAAACTGGAGGATTGGGCCAAAAGAAATCTAATGAAGTTCAACAAAGATAAGTGCAGAGTCCTCCACTTAGGAAGGAAGAATCCCATGCACAGCTATAGACTGGGGACCGACGAACTGGGCAGCAGCTCTGCAGAAAGGGACCTGGGGGTAATGGTGGATAAAAAGCTGGATATGAGTCAGCAGTGTGCCCTGGTTGTCAAGAAGGCTAATGGCATATTGGGCTGCATTAGGAGGGGCATTGCCAGCAGGTCACGGGAAGTGATTATTCCCCTCTATTCGGCATTGGTGAGGCCGCATTTAGAATATTGTGTCCAGTTTTGGGCCCCCCACTACAAAAAGGATGTGGACAAGTTAGAGAGAGTGCAGCGGAGGGCAACCAAAATGATTAGGGGACTGGAGCACAGGACTTATGAGGACAGGCTGAGGGAACTGGGCTTGTTTAGTCTGCAAAACAGAAGAGTGAGGGGGGGATTTGATAGCGGCCTTTAACTACCTGAAAGGGGGTTCCAGGGAGGATGGGGCTAGGCTGTTCTCGGTGGTGGCAGATGACCGAACAAGGAGCAACGGTCTCAAGTTGCAGGGCGGGAGGTCTAGGTTGGACATTAGGAAAAAGTTTTTCACTAGGAGGGTGGTGAAGCACTGGAATAGGTTACCTAAGGAGGTGGTGGAATCTCCATCCTTAGAGGTTTTTAAGCTGAGGCTTGACAAAGCCCTGGTTGGGATGATATAGCTGAGGTTAGTCCTGCTTTGAGCAGGGGGTTGGACCTAGATGACCTCCTGAGATCCCTTCCAACTCTAATATTCTATGATTCTATGATATAAGGCAGTTTCTCAAACTGGGGGTCCCAACCCAAAAGGGGGTCACAAGGCTATTGTAGGAGGGTCGCGAGAGCAGTGGCTGCTGGCCAGGCATCCAGCTCTGAAGGCAGCACTGCCATCAGCAGCAGCATAGAAGTAAGGGTGGCAAAACCATATCATGCCAGCCTCTCTTCTGCACTGTTGCTGGCAACAACACTGCCTTCAGAGCTGGGCAGTTGGAGAGTTGTACTCTCCCTAGCAGTGTCCTCTATTTGGGAACTTGAAATACAGTGGCACGGGGAGAGATGGGCAGGTCATCACAGCCTGAAATATTTTCAAAGGGGGGGTGCAGCAAAAAAAGTTTAAGAAACCCTGATATAAGGAGTTTATTTACTGTGTGAGGTTATCAATATTATGTGTGCAATTCAATAAACCTAAATTGCATACTCCATATTCTACTATTCTTGATTTGCTGGAAACATGACATTTCAGCACTGAATTCTCTTGGTATTTTTCATTTCTCAGTGTAAAAGAAGTGCTGGGTTTGTATGGATAATGCTAAATAATAAGTAGAATGGAATCATGTACTCTATGGAAGTTAATTCTTACGAGTAAAATATGATAATGTCTCTGCAGCTTCAGCTGCAATTCTTCATTTTGCTAACTTGAAAGAGGAGAAAAGGAGAAGTAGGGTAGATGGAACAATCTTGTCCCTTTGTGTCATTAAATTTAGTTCCTGTGAGGAATACAATTGCATCTGCCATAATCAGTGTTATGTACATTTCGAGATTACAAGGGAGGGATTTACAGATGGAATTATTGCAACAACAGTAATTTGTTAACTCTTTCTAACAGATAAAACAAAGCTCTCTTTGCTGCAGGTAGAGAACATTCAAAAACAAACAAAAAGCCCCCAAATCCCTGTATCTTAATAAGACTTATAAATAAGATGGTGGATTGGGAGGTTTCAGGGTAGGCTGTCTTTCTGTAACGATTACTTACGTAAGAGGTCTCTGTGTTGCAATGATATAATCAGGTCTTCCATTTTTGTATATCAGGCGTGCATTTGCTTGAACCCAGGCCCATCTATTTTCTTTGGTAAGAAGTCTAAATACAGTCATGCCACTCTCTCCAGTCTTTATCACTAGAATTAAAAAGGTCAAACATACAGCTTAATAGTTTTTCCAGTTAAGAAATAAAGAAGGAAACTTGGCATGTTATAAAAATAATTTCACTTGAAAAGCAATTTAACAAGTCTCCAATTAACTACTAATATAAAGGTAAGCACTTAATAGTATGTTTCCATATTACAGAATTATGTTCTCAGTAAGCCCACTGATATGCAATAACCAAAACCATGTGGACCCAGCAAGTAAAATTTAAAAAAAATGAATATTTTGGTGATCTGCATGCCAAGAAGGGTATAGGTAAATACAAGGAAAAAAAATCACAATGAATTCTGAGATATTCATGTGACCCTGAATTAACAGGCCAAGTCACCTGTGTGTAACCTAAAGGCATGTCAAGAGCCACTGCAAGGTAATCAGGCCACTTCAATTGTATGTGGACGTTAAATGGGCTAGCAAGACACCAGCCCATTCACTTGTGTTGACAAGAGACCAAGGAAAATGTTGATGGTATTGTTTTCAACTGTCTGTATCCTGTACTCAATCAACCTTAAGATCAAAGATGTGCATATACTGCATGAAACTAAGGCCTTGTCTACATTAGCATTTATGCCGGCAAAGCATTTGTCGCTCAGGGTGTGTGAAAAAAAACCCCTCCTGAATGACATAAATTTTGCCAGCATAAATGCTTGTATAGCCACGTTATGTTGATGTGAGAGAGCTCTCCTGCCGACATAATGACACCACCTAAACAAGCAGCAATAGCTATGTTGGCAGGAGAGCGTATCCCGCTGGCATAGCACTGTCCACACAAGTGTTTATGCCAGAAAAATTTATGTTGCTCAGGGGTGTGGTTTTTTTTCCCCACAGTCTTGAGTGACAAATGTTTTGCTGGCATAAATGCTAGTATAGACCAGGCCTAATGATATTATCTGTATTTTCTTCAATTATCTATTCTTGTTTTAATGAATGGCTGGCAAGTACCATATGTAAATCAAGATAACTGGATTACTTGTGTACGCATGAGAAGTAAAAATTAATTTGAAAGTAAGGGTCATTGGTTTAACAATGGAGATTCATAAACTGTCCGCATTACCTATTCTTCATCAGGGAAAACCCAGGCTGTGCCAGTGACACTCACCAAGCTGGTTGCAGCTATTAGCAGCAGCATTGGGAATGATCTTACCTTCTCTGATCTGCTGAATTCTAAACAGGGGGAGTTTTGAGCCATTGGACTCTGATCCCCAAAAAGCTAATTTCGGGAAAGCCATGAGAGATTTATGGAGATCAGCAGATTATGGAGATTACATTCTGTCCTGAGTTTGGCATTCGCACCTGTGAGTCATTTCAGTTTAAAAAACAAAACAAAACGTAATGGTGTCATGGTCCATTATTTCCCCAATAGCAGGGACTACTACTAAGTACAAAGCACATAAATGACAAAAGCCAAAACTCTGTGTTCCAGCAGAAAGGCAACTGAAATTACAAAAACGAAATAAAACAAAAAACAAGACCACCACACACAGAACATTTGCTTTGAATCTAGGCTGGGTCATGTTTAGTCATTTTATACCTCTAATATGGTGAAAATGGTATAATAGTGAGTATTTCAAATACATATTGTTTTCAGATGCTTTTTCAGAAAGTCTATCTGCCACTGTATCACCTTGCAATGCCTTTTAATCCAACTGTCACTTTTATTGTACAAACACTGGTGAAATTGCATTCCTAGACACAAACTGAACTGCAAAATAAAAAAAAAGTAAAATTTTGTAAGAGTCCCTCAGAGGAAAAACCTATTCTATAAGGAGGAGTTTAATATACTTTGCACCAGAATGGGGAAAACCAATGCGGAAAAATTATTCCACCTCTTCCCTGAACCCTCTCCCATTTTAAAAATCAAATTTTTTGAGGTTCTGAAATGTTTGGGGTAATTTTCCCTTCAGCACCACCATTTCCAAACACTGTCTCAGCCGGAAATTGGAAATTTACATTCATTCCATGATTGGATTTGGGAGGGGGTGACTGAGTGTACCACCAAATTGTTCTCAAAGGCTCCCAAGGCTCAAAGGCTCTGCGTGAGCAGACCTGATTGATATTAATGGGGCTCTGACAGACTCAGGGGTTCACTTCATGTTACAAAAATAGGACTAAAAAAAGCCCACCATATAATGACCAACAGCATCACACAGTATTATACAGCAGGAATGAAATACTACATTGCTTCCCCTTGAATGTTACTTGAGCCCAAACAAACTGCTAGGACTCACTAGTGGATATTTATAAAATACTGATTTACAATCTCAGAGATTAATTTCTATTAAAAGAGTACATCAGGATCATGGAAAGTTGTAAATTTAAGCCTCAGGGGTGTGAAAAAAAATCCGCTCTGAGCGATACAATTTTGCTGGCATAAGCATGAGTGTGGACAGCGCTATGTTGGCGGGAGACACTTTCCACTGACATAGCGGCTGCCACTCATTTAGGTGGTTTTATGATGTCAGCGGGAGCGCTCTCTCCTGGCGACAGAATGCAGCCACACATGCGCTTATGCAGGGAAAATTTATATCGCTTGGTGGAGGGGTTCTTTTTCACAAAGAGTGTAGACAAGCGCTAAGAGAAGATGCTGAAATAGCAGCAGTTGGGCTGTGGGGAACAGGAACTGTGAATAGCTGGACATGACAGGGACCAGGATATTTAACCAAAATGGGTCCAGATAGGAATATTAAATACTTCTTCTTCCAGTATAAACTCTTATATGCAGCAGAAGGACAAGTAGAAAGAAAAGTGTTTATTTCATTAATGACTAGATTAATTTTGGTTGCGTTTTATAACTCTCTTTAGTATAAATATAATCTTTGCTTTGCTTTAGCAACCTCCCTCACAGATTGCAAATTACACTTACTTCGGACATGATTCTCAGCACAATAAAGCATATCAGCTGCATGAATAAACTGATATCCTGTTCCTCTCATACACAGCTCTGCTTCAGTGTATCCCAGCACAATTTTTCCTCTGTAAGAGAATAAGGAAAACAAACTGTAGCACTACTAGTATACCAATTTACTGTGTGAACTCAGGAGCTAATCAATCTGGGCTAAAACATTTCTCCTACAGCAGAGTATGTCAATTGTATTAACAATAAAGATTTTATATTACATTTTATGTAATTCTTGTTAAAAAATTTAGCAAATACATTATGAGCCATAAGGCCTTTATTATTTACCTAAACTGACTTCAGTATCCAGAAATGCTTCCGCAAAATGAATTGCAAATAAATGGGGAATCCAAAGAAAGAAAGATGCAATAGAAAGAAAAGGGAAAGCAATATGGAAAACAAGAGAAGGAGAGAAAATAAAAAGGAAAGGAAACAATAGACAAAATAGAGAATAAATGGTCCGAGAATAAAAAAGACAAGAAAAATGGGAGCTGGAATATAAGACACTAATAAAAAATACATAAACAAAAATGGAAAGAGGAAGAGATGAAGATAGCAACTTTATGGCTAGCAAATTTTACTTCTATTTTATGTATTCACATATGTACTTTTCTGTATTGGGATTAGTAGTAGTTGGGAGAACATGGGGAAGGTATGTTCATAAACCGATAGAAAGGGTGGAGGATAATCTGTCTGTGCATTGTGAAGCATGAGTGCACGGGAATCTGACTAAGGTTGCCCAATCAAGAATGGAAGGGAAGATTTAAAGCATTCAGAACACTGAAAATCTGACCTCAGAAAGGGATGGAGAAGGATAAAAACTCAGGAGAGGCCAGAGGATTTCATCATGTAAGAGGAATCAACTTAGTGGGCTTTTCGCCATGCTTGGGGCATGGTTGTGCTACATTGATCTAGCAATGTGGTACGTTTTTTTTTTAAATGAAGAAAAAAGAATGGTTTGGAAATTGGTCCAAAGCACTGTACAAAACAGTTATTTCATGTGGTTAATTTCTGTATCATTTTGTTTAATTTATAGCTAATTTGCAACAAATCACATTTCCAGAGTATTATAAGCCATCCCTGCTAGGGGTTACTTTTATCCCTAATTCATTAAAATAGTTCCAAAGAGCAATTTTTTTGTTTTGATTATGCTCAGGAGACAGGTATCAAAAAGAGTTTCTGAGGAGGATATCCTTTGTGATAAAGTCAGGCCAGAGGGCCTCAAAAGGGCATACGAGGCCCAGAGTGTGAGCCCTAGAAGGCCAAAAACCCGTTTTCCTGCAAGCAGGGGAGAGATGATTGCAGGGCAGTTAGAGACACCTGGACCCAATGAAGGGCCAGTCCAGGTGTACTTAAACCCTGCCTTCCCTAAAGGGAGGGGAGAAGCACAGGAGAAGGAAGCTGCCAAAAGGCTGGTAGCAGGTGGAGGAGAAACTGCCCCCCAGGCCAGGAGACAGTTCTTCTCTGCAGCTACAAAAGGACAAAACCCCTGGCCCCAGTCAGCAGAAGGAAGCTGGAGCGAGGTACCCCCAAGGGGAGACAGGGTTACTGGGGTCTCCCTTGCCCACTACAAGGGGTTGAAGTGTGAGACCCACGTGGGAGGAGCTGGCTGTTTGCCACACCCTTTCTATCTACAAGTGCTTTATACCTCCCAGCAGTGGAGGAGACAAACCTAATGACAAAATATGACTTACTACTCTAATACACAATCACCTCCCAACGCTCACCTAAAGACACTCATTGAAACATTTTAAAGGTGCAGTGACCTATTTCATCTGCAGGTGTACAGGAAAATGTAATGCTATTGAGATGATCTTGCACCTACTTTGCATCACAGCCTGTAGGTGTGAAGTCCAGCTTGTGTTTAGTTCTGAAAATGAAGTTTTTGGTTCTTATCTCAAGGATGGATGGAGGCTGCAGTGGGGTAGCCACTGCAAATAGAGCCAACTGAGGAGAGACAGGAGAGCCATCCTTCCCTTTCTTGTTTTGTCCGTGAAGAAACTTTAATCTGCCTTGAAAATTCATGGCCTTCAGATGGGGAAAATAAAGTGATTACAGATTAGAGAGATATTTACAAGTTTTCCATTTTTTCATATTTCCATATTTTTTCCATTTTTCTGAAAAGTGGCACTTATTTTAACTTTTGTCAAATTCATGCTTTGGACCTTAATTAATATTTAAAAATTAGCATTCTAATAGAGAGAGTTATGCTTCTATACTTAGATTTCTAAATGACAGGCATTTATTACCCCATAGAACTCTCAAAAAGCAAATACAGAAAACCTGGTATAAAACAGAACATCACTAGTAAGCAACAGCTGCATTGTTTTGAACTCTAAGCAGAGATGGATTCAGAGAATCTTTTATTTTCTTTCTGGGCACATCACTTGCTGTCTATTCATTATTATAAATATTCAATATCAAGATCAACATAATTTGTTTCAATTCACTTAGCAAGCAGCCATGGAAGCAGGGGGAAGCTCACATTGCCTATATCGATATTCAGTTAAAAGAGATATCACTAAAATATTTAACATAGCAAATGAAGAGGTTTTCTGAACAAAAATAAAGGGACAACATAATTTTGTTGACAGTTAATCTTTTCCATAGCAAGTAATAGATACTGGTAATTATCTGTTACATAGTGCTTTTTCATTCATAAATCACACAGCACTTCACAAAAGACAACATTTACTCTCATTTTACAGATGAGGAAACTGAGGCACTGAGAGAGGTGAAAGGATTTGCCGAAGCTATCATGTCAGAGGCCGAGCCAGGTTAGTGCCCTATCTATTGGATCATGTTGATCCACATAGGTTAGCTCTCTACTAAACCTTAACTAATAAAATAAGTTACTATAAACATTACCATCTCATTTTATATACTTCAGGCAAGAGGGTAAGCCTTTATACAATTGTACACTCACCAAGAACCCAGATGAATTATCCAGGAGGCACCGTAATCTGCAGATGAAATTTCTTTCCATAAAGGAAGAATTCTCTGGAGGAAGCTGTTCTGGGTTATAATAGGTTGCTGGCTGTGAATTATCTCCTGCAGGAAAAGATTATTTATAAGGATTATTTTTAGAGAAACACCTAGTGAAGGCTATCTATAACAAATGATCTTCCGCCCCATAAACAAAACTCAGGTCATGACCTGAACATGAACAATGTAAATTGGAAACATCCTCAAGACCTAAGTTGACTGCACCACTAGAAATGGTTTAAATGTCATTTCTCCTGATAGGATTATGTTTAACTATCTATTGTACTGCATAATTGTGTCTATCACACTTCCTAGTTCTGGTTTAGTAATCCTTTTTTTAGTCTATGATTCAGATTTTGAAGCAGTCTTGGAAAATTAGATTTCTCCATAGAGAATGTCCACACTGCCTTATGGGTAGGATTTTCAAAGGAACTTTGGTACTCAATGCCCATTTATTTTCCTTGGGAATTAGGCACCTAACTCAACTTAGTCCTTTTGAAAATCCTACAGCATTTCCTCTTGAAGCCTAGTATCGCATTAAGAAATCACAGCTCTTCAAGAACTTAACAAAATTCAAACGGAAAATGTGTCAGTGCCACAGATCAGCTTCTCTGTTCAGTTTTGTGTACTACCACATTTATATATTTATTTTTAAAGAAACATTCTCATATTCATATATTGTGATGTCTCAATAGCAGGTGCAGAATACATAAACTATACCAGCAGCAAAATTTGCTGTGTATAGTGCTGATCATGAAATCCGAGAATAGTTTCATCAGAAGCATGTGGAAAAAACTCTAGGATGTGTAATCTAGGTGGTAAAATGATACTGTGGTGGCAGTTTAGTATAACTATTTAATATAACTGTTCAGGCATTAATTTATACTTCAAGAGTTATACTTCAACTACTTCAAACATTGCATAAGTAATCTGCAGACTGACCATATGATTTGCATGATGTTACACAGTATAATCACTGTACTATGTCTGTTCAATACCAGTTAATGAAGTACTCTTTGTAGGCAATATATATAAAAACCTCATACTGACCCACCAAAATAATTCATAAGCACATAGATAAAACTGAGAAAACTGCCTGACACTCAGATCTCTTATGCAACCTATTCAGCATGGCTTTGGAGTTGTGCAAACATCTTGATTAAAGGAAACCAATCAGGTGCATAAAACCTACAAAAAATTTGCTATGGCATTTATTCCAATAGAAATACAATAACTAACTGTATCAATGAAAAACTCTACATAAAAGTCAATTGAGGAAACTGCTTGTGATGGTATGGAAAAACACCACCAATTTCGTGCCACAAGCAAGATCTAATCATACACCAAACATAATAAAGTAAATGAACTGCTCATTATCTACAGCACCATTCTCTCTCACACATTCTGGGGGTAATTTTATACAGTCAGCAATATACTTGGTATTAGAACACATTTAACCATCCATGGTACAGCCGTACCCATGAATGTTTGAAAGTTTCTTCTATCTTCCTTAGAAATCGAAAAGGCCCAAATGTACACATAGGTACTGCTCTTTTGGATCCAGAGGTCTAAAAGGATATGAATTCTGCTATTCAATGTGTTTAAAAAAAAACCCCTATAATTAACTATCAATGTAACAGAAATCAACATAGTGTAACTTGAATAGTATTGTCAGAGGTATTCAATTGCTGTCATGTTATCTCTTGGTCTTAATCCTACTCTTTGTAACAACACAGCAGGCGCCCTCCACAGCAGGACATTTGAAATTTCATCTGAAATTTTTTATCCATATTTCATTATGCAAAACTAATTTTATACTGTCTTCCTTATGGTCATACCTATTATGTCCCCCTCTGAAAAACAAACAAACAAAAAAAGAAAAGTAAAAACAGCACACATGGACTGTTTCCGGTTTTTCCCATAAGAAGAAAATGTTATGAGGCATGAAAACATGTTAATAATCCAGATTAACATATTATACACACAATTTACAGTTTAAATGTGAAATGTTTATACTATACTGAAAACTAATGGTTTCTAACACCAGAAACTAAATGATCTGATTTACAGGTCCAGTAAATGGATGGCTAATTGAATAAGCTCTTCCTTTCCATTCTTCCCTTAACTCCAACCATGCCTCACAATGGGTAAAAAGTTTGTTCAGTATCCATACTAGTTTTATCCTGTGTGTCACTAGAAGTACAAATCAAGACATATATATATATATATATATATATATATATATATATATATATATATATATATATATATATATAAAAAAATGAGGGTACTAAAAATCAGAAGGTAGTAAAATGGATAATGCTTTCACTAATAAATCAGGGTCCTCATGATCGTAAGTGTGATATTTGTTATAGAGCTGAATTAAATAATAATAAAAAATGACCTAAGAGCCGAAAGCTGTATCTTCCTGATTTACAAGTAACCTTGTGTGAAAACAGTTTAACAGCATTAAGTTAATTAGAAACATACTGTACAGTATTAATATTCCTGTTCTGTTCTTACATTACTTCCGTCATCCAAGTGAAATCTAATACTGAGTTGAGCTGGTGTCATACCTTTTCACACATTATTTTCACACAACATTATTTATAAGCTGCTCTGCTCTGTTAAAAGGACTTTTTAGCTTGGGAATGCTTTTTCACTTTAGAGTAAACCACTCTATACAAATACGCCTTTTGACAACAGCTGTTTGCTAATTTAGATCCCAACACTAAATCAAAAGACATGTTTACTTTAGTATGTTTTCAGCTAGATTCTATAAATGGATCCAGAGCTGGTATAAACACTATAAAAACCTAGTTGAGTCACTAACACAAATTAACTGTTTTGTACTAGGCACACCAACAACTGTGAAGCACACTGAGCTTTAAATGAGCCAAGACCACAGGTCAAGCTTATTTGGTCTTTTGCTATCTAGCTTAGTGGACTTTTACCTTATTAAATATTAAAGTATGCCATCTGTCTTCAATTTAAAAAGGTTAATGGGAAATTGTAAGATTTTTAAATCAAGTTTGTAGGTAGATTTACCATAATATGGATTATTTCCTGTTTGCTGGATTCAAAACGGAAATAATCCAATAATAACAGAAAGATGGACCTGGCCTACATATTTATAAAACTACAGTGCCAAAATGCACTTATCCAAATGTTTCCAGCCTAATCAAGGTCTTCTTTTCTCTATATATATAAAATGCCATGCCCTCAATGTCATACAGTTTCAAAGATGAAGGCCCAAAGACTGTTTTCATTGCTATAAGAAGAGCAGTATAAAAGCCTTATTAAAGCTCAATCTAAGAATATCACTGACGCTAGTAACATATGATAATTCAGATAAAACTTCTGGATGGTTTTCCAAATAATGTAAATTGTAAAAATGTTAGCACCAAAGAAAGTATCTCCAAATATGAAACCACAAGGTTACCTGGGATACTGATTAGTTTGGTTGGCTTTACGAGGTAGGATTCAGTTCCTGTTATTACAGGAATTCAGCTATAAAGGCAAGTCCCCCTATCCCTATAGGCAAGAGATATATTACCCACTAGTTGCTTCTCAGTCTAACAGATCAGGTTGGCACCTACCCCACAAGGCCAATTAGGAGAGTCTCTGTCGTAAGGGCCATCCCTCTTGTGTCTTCAGCTACCTTTTGTTCTTTCTCCTGCTCCCACCCAGGAGCAGGTGTATATGAGAGAGACCATTCATGGACAGGGGAAAAGCCACTCTCGTACAGCTACTAATGCACTTCTCCAGTGCTAAGATGTGACAAATGCACCCCATCAGCCACCACAGAATGGATTCCTAGGCCAAAAGTGTTGAAAAGGTATGTCACACAACTTCAGGGACGTCCTGACTAAGATAAAAGATTTGACATCAAGCTCTGTATCAGGAGTGGATGTTTAATAAATACACAACTTCATGGCAGGATCACTACTTCATTCAAAGAAGATCAAGTCCTTTCCTCCCTCCTGACAGAGATGTATAGACAAATTGATTGGTTGTACGCATATGCGTATCTTTAGTTAATGAAATAAAATCACATTTGGGCACTTTTAGAAAGAGAATATCCATCCTAGACATCAAATTACTTCACCCCAGAATGAAATTGAGCAGTGATGTGATGTGCAAGGATTGGGATTTGTGCTTCAAAACAATATTTTCCACCCGCAATTTTCATTTAAAGTGAAACTAAATTATTGATTATGCAAGAGTTGTGTGTTAAATGATATAAATGGCTATCTGAAATGAGAATTTATAATTTAGAATATAAACACATAAAAGCAATTGTAAGCTAGTTGATTGCATTTTCACCTTGTATTCTCGGTCCAGAATCTGTAGATTGTGCAGGGTTTAACGCCCAATGAAGCTGACGCTGAAACTCAGGTCTGTCTTCTGTATGAATCAATTCAAATACACTCTGGTGTATAATATCAGACTACACACAAAAAAGAAAAAATAGTGAGTAAGACATCTTTGATGACAGCACCAAAGTCATCTTACTGACTTCATTTACACAATTAGTTGCTATAATGGATATTACATTCCATCTCACAGAACATACAATAATATAAGTTTGTATTTAAGAAGATATGTTTTATTAAATCATTTGTAAAAGAATCATAAAAGAATCCAGACTTGCGCATTAGATTTAAATACATTCTTGTTTTATATTTTTGTTTTCTTCTGACAAAAGTTCAGCATATCTTAATTTTTCAAGGTTTTATTTTTCACCCTTCATTGTTCATAACAGCCTATTAGAAATGTAGAAATAAGAAAAAACAATAGCTTTGCCATATGTAGAAAGGACAATGGAAAATATTTCTTTTTTAAAATGGGAGATGAAGCTTAAATGGATTTAAAAAAAAAAAGCAAATTTCAGTTTATATAGGAGAAATGTACCTACAGTGCCAATCAGGACTTGAGCACAGTTGTGCTAGGAGACAAGGTCCCAAAGAACTCACAAATCTAAGACAAGTATAAACGATGAATGTTGGTTTTGTTTGCCTGGAATCTTTCCCTATCTAAGGTCCTTTTATATCTTTAATTATTAAACTGCCTTATCAGCTGCAGTAATGGTGCTTAAGAATGGGACATGAGCCACAAATTAAGAACTTCCGGCATCAAGCGTTGAAAGAATTGAAGGAAAAACATTTTAAAGGTAAGAAAAGAATATTTAAGAGCAGAATCAGGAAATTGAGATACATTTCTGTGCTGTAGGTTCTCATAGAAAATGTTTGCTTTCTGTGTGTAGTAGTCATTATATAAACTCACTGTATAAATATAACAAGGACACAAGGGATACAAGATGATTTTGGCAGAAGCAATAGTTTAGCTCAAACTAAATTAGTTCTTTGCTTTATCACATTTTATGAAAAGCCAACATTTACTAAAAAAAACTGCCAGAAACACTAATTTTTAAATCTTAATGTAATTTTTAAACTTTACTTTTTATATAATAAGAAATGCAAACTTCATATGTTGCAGTTACTATGTACATTTCATACCTACTTTGTTTTTCCAATTTTTCAACAAAGATGAGTAACTTGAAAAAAATATTTTATTTGGAGCATTTTCTTTTAAACTAAAAATCCCAAGGCCCTTTCAGTTGGCTAAGCATATGGACCCAACAGAATCTCCTCTTACTTTTAATAGTAACTTTGCATATCACCATCTACAATATATAATCCAGCACCCAGCAAGAGTGAAATCTGTATTAATACCAGGTGGTGAAGAGGTTAAGTACAACTGTACCTTCAGGATATCAGTATGATCATTTTTCACAGGAGTTTTTTTTAAATTTGTTTGGCTTATATATTAAGTGATATTATCATTAAACAAAAACTCAATTCCTTTATTTACACAGTGTGTTTGTACAAAAAAGGTATTATACTGAAAGAAAACGCAAAGGAACTAAAGAAAATTAGTAAGCTAACCCAAAACATAATTAAAATAACCTCAAAGCATATGTAATTCATTTTATAAGAAAGGTTTCTATTAAAATCATTACCTTTCCACTGAATTATGTAGCATTCAACACAAACTGTGCAGCACTACATATGATTTCAAACATTTGTTCTAGTAAAGACCATTTAACTGTGAAAGTTCCGCAACTTACCCAACACAATGTTGGAAAAAATATTCCTATTTTGCTTGGCACAAGACTCCTACTCTACTATGTCAGCTAACACTAAAGAAGTATAGTACTAAAGTAATCCAACTCAAGATATTTAACTGAGATTTTCCATGTAAATTATCAAAAACTAAATATGAGCACTGAAGCCGTAGGAAATAATGAAAATCTTCTAGAGATGAAAAAAACTTGTTGGGGCAGTGGGAGAGCGAGAAAAAAAGACATACTTGCTGGAACCCCAGATAGTCCTGGATGGTTGAAGATGCATAAAAGACTAGTGCATCTGCTGTAACAACCAGTACAAAGCCATTTAATGCCTAGAAAGAAAAAGAAAAACAAATTGGTTAGCTTGAAAGACAAAATTCCAGATTAAGTATTGTTATTTATATTCTACAAATTGAACTGAATTAATTCCTGATGAAACAACACTGAAGGCAAAACCTTACTGTAACTCCTCTGAAGTCATTTACACCAAAGATGAATTTTGTCCTTGATGTTACTAAAAATTAACTGCCCCAATAATGGAAGAAATAAGGCAGTAATGCAGATTAGCTAAGAATGCAGAATAGATTCTCAATTTTACTATGCTTAACAGATATAAAACATCTTTAAAATATCTTTTACTTATTTATAGGATTGTCCACGCTACAAGTACCACAGTGAGTGGGGACTTAAAAATAAACAAAACAAAGCAAAAATATTATCTCAGAGTTTTACCCCCAAAAGGGAAAAGTGCAAAGAAACCCTATGAAATTCACTAGCAACTTTTCTTCTGCTATTGATTTTTTGTTGAAGATGCTGAAATACTATGGTAATGGATGGTAATAGAAAACCAATATAGATCAATCTAGTTACAACACAATTCTGCCAACCAATGTGCGGTGCAGAAAACTTAAACCAGGCTTGGATAGCCCAAACCTGCACAGTTAACAGATACAATCCCATATACAGTACAAAATGGAACAAAATCTCTTCTACTTGTAGTGCATGCAGGCCTTAAATGGAGCGGCAAGTAAATTATCAAGCCCTATATCATTAAAAAAGCATTTGCAGATTGTTTAAAATATGCAGCTGAAAATCTCTATACTAGCAGACACTGCAAGCAAACAATGTTTTGAACAGATTTTCCCCCTTTATGAAGAAGTAGACAAAGTGGCTCCTTATTTGAAGTCACGCAAAGGATATTTATCTGAGCTCAAATCAATATAGCTCATGGTGATTGTTGTGATAGCAAACAGGACATTTGTGACTTGGCAGCTCATC
Organism: Emydura macquarii macquarii; assembly: GCF_026122565.2. Lineage (NCBI taxonomy): Eukaryota > Metazoa > Chordata > Testudines > Chelidae > Emydura > Emydura macquarii. Next base: position 23,044,470 of record NW_027132559.1, read on the forward strand.
TAAAAGGTGCTGATTTACTTCCATGGATTCCAGTCAAGAATTAACAAAACGTTGGCTCAAGGGACTCAGCTAAGTATGTTTTGCCATTTAATTACCATAACTGCATTTAGAGCTAGAATTTGGCTATGTTTTCAAATAAACTCCTTTTGAAATGTGTGGTTCTTGTGACAATTGTTATTTGATAAATCGTCCCACGGAGGATGCAGTTACTGCTTCCATTTATTCTTCCCATTACCAGGGAAATGGTAATAATAAAGTCAGATTAACTAGTCCATTAAAATACCTTTTTGAAGGCTCTCTGAACCCTTTACTTGTCATTGAAGATTTAAAAAAAATATATATGTCACATTTATGGAGCAGTTTAAAAACTTTTCAAAAATGAAGTGCCCTCCACCTATAAACAGGATATTACAGTTCTAACCCTGGAAGATTAAGTGACAGTATGAGTTAAAAAGAATCCAGAGTTAAATTAATAATTTAGCCAATCCAAGCGCTCTTGAGATTTCACAAATGACAACAACATGCAGTAGTTACGTAAAGTGCCTGGTTTTGTTAAAAAATAATATAAATTACAAGTGAATACACTGCAAAAATGTTATGGTCTGTGTTTGGATGCTCTTTTGATCTGATTTATACAGCACTAATACACCTACAATTTAAAAAATGCTGTAAACTGATAGTGATTTAATTCTGCCCAGCAGCTAAAATTAATTTCTGTGCCTTTTCATCAAAAAGCCAAAGTAAGATTCTTTGTTCACTGTAATACAAAGAGACCATTTCTCCAGTCTGGAGCAACATATTTTATAGTGGTTCTGCTGCTTATTTCAGAGAAACGTGACTGTCCATTCCAAAAATGGATTACGAGGTAAGTGGAAAGTTCAGTTTCTATGAAATACCAAATAAATTACTTTCCCAAAGCTTTTATTAGGGGAAAAAAATACTGAATGTTCTGTAAACATACAGGTGTCCTACATAAATTTGAACTCTTCAATTTCTTGTTTGATTACAACAATTTAATCACATCATTTATCTGTTTTCAAAAACTGGGTAAAATAAAACTCATTTCATTTCAAACATAACAAATGGATGTCTCTAGCATAAGTAAGTCCTTTGCCTTTATGTGTGTTTTCCTCCATTTAAAAAGAAAACTGGTCACCTTAATACCTCCATAGTATTTTTTGATTGTATCGGCTTAGAGGTAAAATAATAATATATTGATGTGCCTATAATTTTGATTTGTTTTTCTAGTCATTCAGGAAATTAGTTCTCATCAACATAATTTACAGTCAATGTTTTTAGGTGAAATCCTTTCCCGGTCATGTTTTTACAGATTATTTTCAAGAAAACAATATGAAAGAAAGTATAGGCAAAAACAGTGGTAAAGAAAGGAAAAATATTGGGGATCATTCTTGATGTTCTTTAAGAGAGAGTCTGTGAAAACAATTCATACATTCAGTGTGGAAAATTTTTTCCTTATTATATCACTATTATTATATATATTATATCACTGTGCTAGGTGCTGTACAAACAGTACTTTTGCTAAACAGTTTATTTTCAACTGCTGAATTATCTGGGTATATTTACTGTAACTTTGGACTAGATGGACTATTGGTCTGACATAGGATAGACATAATTTTCTTATAAATAAAATAAAAATACCAAAATACAAAGTAGTATATCAAAAAATCCTGCTTCATTCATAACACTTTCCCCTCCTTCCACCTACTCATTGATACTAAACGTGAATCAAAAGTTTAGATTTTACAATGTGACCTGAACTTTTATTGCCAAATTTTGGCTTTTTCAAACCTCCAGAGAAGACAGGATCTTCCAGTGAGCACATGATCGGCTATAACAACTTTAGCCCCATGAAGTAGTGCCTAGAGCAGCACAGCAGATGGTTTCTTTCACTACACAACTTGAGAGGCTAAATTATTAAACAGATAGCTGGGTCCAAGACATTTAAACTGTTATATGTTTTAACCCAATACTTTGAACTGCACCTGGAACCACACAGGAAGTCAGTACAGGGTCCAGAAGTCTGGTGATCTGTGGTAACAGGCTGAACCAACTGAGACAAGATATTGCTTTCTATGCAAACTCAAGCTTTTCAGTCCCTGTGAGAGTAAGGCCAAGTAACATACTGCAATAATTTGGCTTTGAAGATGTACCCATGGATCATCTATAGCAAACAGAAACAGTCTAAGTCCCACAGCCAAATATATATGGATAAAAATTGTTCTAAACTGTATAGTTAAAAAAGCAAACACTATTCCTAGACTCATGGAATGTAGTAGTTGTTCCAAAATTGATGAAACTGTAGTGCTAAAAGTTTCATATGTATTTCAAATGGAAAACATTCTCAGAACCCTTTCCCCATTCCTTCTAGTATTAACCCATTTTTTCAAAGAATTTAGGAAGAAGTCCAAGGGAAACATACAGTTCTTTCTATCATAGTTATGTTTGATCTTTTGATTCTTCTTTAATGGAGAGTTTTAACAGTTATTTTCTAACCTTAACTCAGCACTATTCTCTTGAATTACATTTACTGCATTCCCTTCACGAATGAATTTTGCATTTCTTCTTAACAAAAGCAAATGCTTTTTCTGGTCAGCTGTGCTGCTTTCTGTTCATGGTTCCATAATACAAGGACAGCATTGAGAGAGACTAGACTGGCTGGGGAAGGTTCTATCTGTGAGCTAGGAGGTGACTACATTGTCTTCTGTAAAGGGAAAGCAGAGGATGAAGACAGGATTCATGAAGCTGGACTTGCGATCAGTACATCTTTTCTGAAACAACTTTCTGACTTTCCTTTTGGCCTGACCAAATGGCTCATGAAACTTCAATTCCCTCTAAATTCCTCATGGCAAGTCACTGTCATCAGTGCCTATGTGCCTACACTGACCAGCACAGAGGAAAGAAAGCAGTTCTACTCCAAGCTGGACTCCATTCTCAGATCAACACCTGCATATGATGACAACTCATCTTGCTGGAAGATTTTAACGCTAGAAATGATAGAGACAGCAGTGACTGGAGAGGTGTGATAGGACAACATGGAGTTGGAATGATGAACAGCAACGAACTCCTCCTTTTAGGAAAATGTGAAGACCACAGTTTTTTTTCCGCTGGTTCCTTAAAGGTACAATTAAAGTCCTGTAATATATTGTAGTCAATAACTGCTCTGGTACCTTATGCTTTCTAAAAAGTAATTTAACATTTAATTAGTTTCCCAAGTTAACAGCCTCCACGCTGGGTTACAAACAGCTAGCATTTTAACCCAAGGCATGGTTTTGTTTATTTTTTTTGTTTGTTTTAAATAATCTGTTAGAGATTAAGGAATAAGAAAATAATTGGAAGAGTATTGTCTGATAGCAGGAAAATAGCAATTGCTATGTTGGATCAGACTATTGGTTCATCTAGTCCAGTATCCTGTCTCTGAAATTGGCTAGTACCAGATGCTTCAGAGGAAGGTTCAAGAAACCCCATAATTGACAATTACATAGCAATTTGACAATGCAAAGTTTCTTCCTAAACCCCATCAGTTAACTGCAGGTTTATTAAAGGTAACAAAAGACCTTTCTTTAGCATTTATTATATCCACTATAAAACATACCTGCAATAAAAGTTCTCCTTCTAATAGCTGTATGCCTTCTCCAGGCTTAGTTCGGCAGTTGTCCTGAATGCCATTTATTGCAGGCCTTGTACAGTTGGAAGATTTTAATGCAACTATGGAAACAAAACAAAAAATAAAGATGTTTTTTTCTTTTAAGGTCTTACCAGTAATCCATGAAAAGTGCTAAACTGTAGTTAAAACAAAACAAAAAAAACACACACAAAATAAAAGGTCCCTTAATTTCAATACTTTGTGTCCATTTCTATCTTCTCAAAGGCACAAAGTGTAATAATATGAAAAACTAAGTAGATATAGTTTATGGTATTTACTGTGCAGAAACTCACATTAGCCTGCTTCTAAACTGCTGTACATTCAATAGGATGTGTATTATTTTACTAAAACAAACTAGCTATCACAATGGCAGCTTCCTATTGTTTTATTTATTCTTTATTATATTTAAGACATTTATTTTTCACTGCCTTACTCTTTCTCTGTAAACAGTACCTTAGCAATATGTGGCAGTTTTCATTCAACATACTATTATAGGAGAAATCAAAGAACATCATGCTATGTGTAAGATAAGAAGGCACTTTTCATTTTAAGCCATTATAATCACTGCTAAACCCCTACCCCTCCCCAAGTCACCCATCTGTCTTAAAGTGTCAATCCTTATTCTTTCAAAGTATAAATGAATTAAAGAAAATTCATTTAGCTAATGTAGAAGGAACTGTTTATGCTGTAAAATCAATAATACTTTCCCGAACTGAGTTTAGGAGATTTCAGCAATAATACTTCATTTACATTAAATGCAAAGAACATTATTACATGGTTTCGTCAATGTAAAGCAATAAACACATCTGTAAAATGATAGGCCCTTGTTCCACCAAAATTCATTTTTAATAACTTGACCTAGGTCAACATTCACGTATAAGTTAATGGATGAATCCTGCAGTTATCACTCATGTCACAAGTCCAACTGATTTCAGTGGAACTACTCATGTGAATAAAGAATACCGAATGAGACCCTAAATATTTCTTGCAATTTATGTGATAAAGCATTTAATAATAGCATCTCCTTTCCTAATACAGAATTACTATAAACAGGATTCAGTGAAACAAAGGATACACTTAAAGATTTTGTATAACAATGTTCTGCTTGCGGAATGCTTAAATCTTAGAAATTAAAGAAATCTTTGAGTTTAAACACAAAAAGGAAGTTTACAAGAAGTGGAAGCTTGACAGATAACTAGGGAGGAGTATAAAAATACTGTACAAGCATGTAGGGGTGAAATCAGGAAGGCCAAAGCACAATTGGAGTTGCAGCTAGCAAGGGATGTGAAGGGTAACAAGAAGGGTTTCTACAGATACGTTAGTAACAAGAAGATGGTCAGGGAAAGTGTGGGCCCCTTAGTGAACGGGGGAGGCAACCTAGTGACAGATGATGTGGAAAAAGCTGAAGTACTCAAATGCTTTTTTTGCCTCTGTCTTCACAGGTAAGTTTAGCTCCCAGACTACTGCACTAGGCAGCATAGAATGGGAAGATGATGAGCAGCCCTCAGTGGTGAAAGAACAGGTTCAGGACTATTTAGAAAAGCTGGACATACACAAGTCCATAGGGGTGGATGCAATGCATCCCAGAGTGCTGAGGGAGTTGGCTGATGTGATTGCAGAGCCATTGGCCATTGTCTTTGAAAACTTGTGGTGATTGGGGGAGGTCCCAGACAATTGGAAAAAGGCAAATATAGTGTCCATCTTCAGAAAAAGGGAAGGAGGAGGATCCTACGGACCAGTCAACCTCACCTCAGTCCATGGAAAAATCATGGAGCAGGCCCTCAAGGAATCCATTTTGAGGCAGTTGGAAGAGAGGAAGGTGATCAGGAACAGTCAACATGGATTCACCAAGGGCTAGTCATGCCTGACAATCTGATTGCCTTCTACTATGAGATGACTGACTCTGTGGATGTGGGGAAAGCAGTGGACATGATATATCTTGACTTTAGCAATGCTTTTGATACGGTCTCCCACAATATTTTTGTCAGCAAGTTAAAGAAGTATGGGTTGGATGAATGTACTATAAGGTGGATAGAAAATTGGCTAGATCATCGGGCTCAATGGGTAATGATCAACGGCTTGATGATCTAATTGGTAGCCGGTAACAAGTGGAGTGCCCCAGTGGTCATTCATGGGGCTGGTTTTGTTCAACATCTTCATCTGGAGAATGGAGTGGACTGCACCCTCAGCAAGTCTGCAGATGACACTAAGCTGGGGGCAGTGGTAGATACAGAGTGACCTAGACAAATTGGAGGATTGGGCCAAAAGAAATCTGATGAGGTTCAACAAGGACAAGTGCAGAGTCCTGCACTTAGGATGGAAGAATCCCATGCACTGCTACAGACTGGGGACCAACTGGCTAGGCAGCAGTTCTGCAGAAAAGGATCTGGGGGTTACAGTGGACAAGAAGCTATATATGAGTCAACAGTGTGCCCTTATTGCCAAGACGGTTAGCGGCATATTGGGCTGCATTAGTAGGAGCATTGCCAACAGATTGAGGGAAGTGACTATTCCCCTCTATTTGGCATTAGTGAGGCCACATTTGGAGTATTGTGTACAGTTTTGGGCCCCCCACTACAAGAAGGATGTGGACAAATTGAAGAGAGTCCAGCAGAGATCAACAAAAATGATTAGGGGGCTGGAGCACATGACTTATGAGGAGAGGCTGAAGGAACTAGGATGATTTAGCTGTTGTTGGTACTGCTTTGAGCAGGGGGTTGGACTAGATGATCTCCTTCCAACCCTAATATTCTATGATTCTAAATACATTGATAGCAATTGTCAGAGAATCAGTGATTTACATATGTCAAATCCAGCTTTTCTACTGTTTACTACCAGTAAAAAAGCATATTCCTTGTAGTCAGCTGGAATATTGAATATTTTACTGGAATTTTACAAACTTTGGTCCCACAATCTAAAATACTTTTCTAATGCATTTTATTTCACTCCATATTACAAAAATTGTGTGCAAAAAATCCTAGCTACCAACTACAAGACACCTATAAAAGTGGTTTTGGACAAAATCCAACATCTCATAGGCTTGTATTTTTCCACCTTCTACATCCACTCTAATATATTACTAAAGTTTAATCGGAGTTTAGGGGGAAAAACAGTCAACTTGATATACGAAGCTTTATCTCTGCTTAACTCCTTCATCCTCAACTTCTATGTTAAGATTTTTTTGATTGAGGCTCTGAGAACTCATTATGATCTTCTTTTCAGAGTAGGTTTTATTTAATTTTTTTTTAAACGAGAATGCATATGAGAAATAAATTACACTCATCCTTTCACTGTCTTTCATAATCATGTAAACTATTACTGTTGGCAAGAATAATATTAATTCACTTCAAGCAAGCTCTTAGTAGATCTCACATAAATCGCAGCTTTTAAACCAGACAGTTTTAATTAAAGTATCTCTCTCTGTTCTATCTAATTGCTTTGAAATCAAAACCTTATTCCAGTCTTTTCAAATAGATAACCAGAAAAGTGTGTCCTATAACACATCATGGATAGCTCTCATTGTGGATCCCATTTTAATTGGATATATGGAACTTGAAACATCTGACTTCTTCCTAATGATTATAAATTACTTCTACATTAACTTAAGTCAAAGAATTCACTCTACAGTTATAAGCAAAATTTTTTTTCTTGGCTTTGTCTTGTATATTGAATAGCAAACAAGCCCACATGTGCAAGGACATTCAATTTCATACACAATTGTGCATGCCCAAATTTGAAACTCAGGTCCAAACTGTAAAGATAGAAAAATATCACACACATTTTTACATACATGCAGAGTTTTAAACAACTGTAAAACTTGCCTTTCCTAAATTAATTGAACTAATAATATTAGCATCCACTATTCTCATCCACCTCAGTATTACACCCTGAAGGCATTTTCATGCTGGCTGCAGCAAAGTTCCATCATGTCACCCCTCTTGTCCAACATGCATATGCAGAGGGAAAAATCAATTATTGAAGATGCATAGATTACAACATTTTCACTATGCTGATGACATTCTGCTCCATACGTCTATCTCGACTGATCCAGCAGGAGGTACAAAATACCTTACCCAGGGTCCAGTTCCGTAGTCCATCCATACTCAGCAAAGCACTGAAGCATGCACTTACAGGTAAGCACATGTATAAATGTTTTGCTGAACTAGGACCCCATTCCTGCTGGACATCAGGGTATAGATGAGAGCCAACTGGCTGAGTCTCTTTCCAGATAATACAAAAGAGATGTTGGTAGGCTGAAAAACAAATGGATGATCACGGGAAAATTATATTTACTGCTATTATTGAAGTTATACATCTGCAATAGATTCCCTGAGTGCATAACTGTGAGTATCTTTCACCCTGTGGAGACAGTGAAATTCCATGCTTAATTAAGATCTGTGGGCCAGGGTATACATTTCTAGCCTTCGTATATGTGAAGCTAACCTTCCAAACGCACTGTTGATTTGCCAAGTCTGCAGGAAGAGGATTCAGAGAAATGATTCAAGGACTGGAAAACCTGATAAGACTCAAGGAGCTCAATATATTAATCATATCAAAGAGAATGTTAATGGGTGACTTGATCAATCTATAAGTACCTACATGGGGAACAGAAATGAGGAGTCTTTAGTGTACAATACAAAGGTATAATAGGATCTAGATTCATAGATTCCAAGGCCAGAAGGGACCATTGTGATCCTGACTGCCTATATCTACTGGCTAGAAGCTGTAGCTAGACAAATTCAGACTTTAAATAAGGTGCAAATTTGTAACTGACAGTAATTAACCATTGGAACAATCTATCAAGGGCTTTGGTAGATTCTCCATCACTGGAAATTTTTAAATCAAGTCTGGATGTTTTTCTAAGAGATACAGTCTATTTCAAACAGGAATTAATTCAGGGAAGGCCTATGGCCTGTGTTATGCAGGAGGTCAGAGCAGATTACCACAATCATCCCTTCTGTCTTTATAATCTATGAATCATTAAATAACATATTGTAGACCGTATTTTATGTTTCATTTTATTGTGATTTCACTATCCAACTCTAATCTTCCAGCAACAAGAAATCAAACCTGATCATTCTAAAGTAGATTAAAAAAAAACAGGAAACAATTAAAAATTATGCACTGATGTTTACATATTTAAAAAGGAACAATCAAGGGCACAATCAATGTGCTTCTCTGCAATTTACTTTTAACGGAAATCTTCAACAACTTTAGGAATAGCACAAAAGAAAATAATCCAAGGGTTCTTTTTAACAATTGGGCTTCATGCTAAACACTTTTCTACTTTTATATGACGCTAATTTGTAAGCATAAACTGTGCAAGTGGCTAAATACAATTTATCATATTTGCATGCAGTGTTCTTTTTATATAAGAAAACATGTCCTCTTTATAATCTCAAACTTCATTGATTGTCGCTTAATCCTAGATTTATCATCCAGTAATAATTCACCCAACCATTGCCAGGAATTTTCCAATGCAAGGTAAACACTAAACCCTAGATGAAACAGAATGAAGTAGCGACCTTTTTTAAACACAACAGCTTTGGTTTTGGGAACATTTGTCTTAAGAGTATGAAATGCAATATGGTTACATTCATACCAGCAAATGTAAAAGATATTAACTTGATTCAGTTTTGCACTGTCTACTTTAGACAGCAAGCTAAATACAGACAGGAGAAGTAATTAAAATACTAACATTTAGCAATCGTAACCTCATATCTTTAATTCTAAATATATGGGAAAAACTGAGTTTAAGTTAGATAAGACTGTGCTGTTGGCAGGTGCTGACTTATATGGTAAATGGGAAATTAGTTTTAAAAATCAGATATTTGCATAGCCGTAAGTACCAATGGAAAAAATGAAGTGGGAGATATTTTAAATATACATGGAGACTAGGTAGGCAGTTTATTTTCACAGAAGAATTTCCACTTTGAGAAGTTTTGCTAAGTGGTGTATTCTTGTACTGCTTGAGATATAAAGATCTTACAGAATCAAAAGTCAGATGTCATGGAGAAACACCTTCTATAAACTGTAGCCTCAGTGATCATAATTGTAACTCACTGGATACGATGCAGAATAGAGAGTCACGCATGGGTGCTATCGCAGTTAAAAAGCAAGTGCACTTTTGTCCCCTCAGATTTCTCTGAGAAGATGTCCTCAAGCGTTAGGCTCTGTGACCTGACTTATCTCAGGGTGGAATCCTGAGATTCACCCATTTATAGCCTGGATCCCCAGACTACAGTGCCCTGTGTACCAATCCTGATTAATTCACCAGGCTCAAATGGATTCAGCGCCTGCAAGTTTCTCCATTTGGGAGTTGTGGCCAGTGCTTAATACAGTGACCTGAAAGTTTTCATAAAGCAAGTTATTGTTTAATTTTAACAGTAGGAACACAAAGCATAAGAGGCAAAAGTATTTAAAAACAATAAAAGCCCTATCATATGCCTATTTTACCCAGTGGCTTGCCATTCCTTGCAGAGACTGTAAGGCTATTCCTCTCTCCTTCAAATCCCTGGCCTCGAGAGTCTGTGTCTATAACAACTGTTTCTCAACAGCAACCCCCAAAACCATTCTCCTCCTCCCATGAGAATGTCTCGTGTGTCGTTCCTCCCCCCCAAAGAAGCCTTTAACTTGCTTCTTGAGCTTTTGGTGCTTCTTTGGCTACAAACTGTGATTCTTCCCCTTAACCAATTGGCCCACTGAGCTCAATAGGAAGTTGGAGGCCAGATATCAAAGCAAATGGTTATAACATTGTCCCCTCAAGTGCATAAATCGGTGACTCTCTGAAGACATCGCCTTTATTTCTGCCTACATGCAGCCAGTCCATGTTTGAATTAACTCCTTGTAGTCCTACCATAAACCACTTCCCATTGTCAGACAAGCAGAACACATAATGATTACAAAGCTACTATCCCAGAAGCACTGATAACTGACAAGATTCAAAGGCAAACCCAGACTTATGTAATGGTGAAAAGATCTCCCCCTGTCCTATGTGTAGAATCAGGTCCACCACACCAATTTGGAAGAGAGTCTAGGAATGTCAAGATATCCTCTCCTTCTGATCAGACCTCTGATTTTGCTGTCACCTTTTGCTTTGAAAATGTTGCAGCTAGATAAGCCAAAGTCTGTGTGATGACAAAACACACAATTGAGAGACATGTTACAAGCACATTCAAGGTAGCATTTGAAGCTGCTAGATTTCTTCAGTCCTGCAGGTAACTTCCTCAAAGGCTTTAACACAAACACTAAACACACTCTCTCTCTCAGGAAAGTTTTCTTTAAACAATGCTTGTGCCACAAATCACCAGAATGTGTCTTATACTATACCTAGAATTCTAACTTGCGTCACAGAGGGAGTGGGAAAATGTATTAATATTTGCAAAAGCATTTTGAAGGCCAAGGATGGAAAGTGCTATGGATACACACAGTACTATTACACTGTGACATTCACTGAATACATGCTGTAATGTGTTGTACCATGGAAAAATTCAATAACCGACGTAACACCTTAACATTTTTTGCCTTTGTACTTTTCATCTGAAGTAATGGTATGAAGACATACTCCTCCTTGGAAGAATGACTACATGTCTTTTTTGTTAGTAAAATAGGATATTACTTATTTTGCCCACATTTGTTTCAGGCTAGTTCTAAATTTGAGGGTAAATATTCAATTTGAAGAAAATGCTCTTGGCAAGACAACAGAAATAACCTCTAGGATTAAGAGAATTGTGTGTGTTGAGTGGCTGAAGAAAACAGAGACCTTTAGCGTACCGAAATCAACCAGAAGGGTTATGACTAAACAGACCTCTAATCTCAAACTCTTCCAAAGCCAGCAAAACTTTGTGAATGCTGATTGCCATTCAGCTTTTCAGCCAACAGTTGCTGGATCAATCATACGAAAACCCTTCTGTGATTTGAGCTTTTTCTTCTTGCTAGAGATGAAGATGCAACTAGAGGGAGTATTTGCAGAGGCAGGCTGATTACTTGCATTGAGGTGGGAAGAAAGAAGTCTGAAGTTGCTAACTCTTAACTGATCATTTTAAAAATTCATTGAGAAGTTTCTGCTTAAGTCTAAGTCAATGCAATTTTACTATTAGCATTCAAGCCTAAAACTGTATTAGGCAAGTATTACATCAATCTCAAGTAGATCTTTAGTACATCATTCTGGAATTCAGTCCTAAAGAGCTTCCCAGAATTGCTTATCAAGTTTTGGCACAACTCCCACAATTTGGTCAACCAGGTCAAAGTTTGTAGTTAGAGCCAGGTTAGTCTGTTTCATAACCCTTTCAATATACAGTTATCACAGTTCAACTAATCTGTTCTAAATTACTTTTTAAAATGCTGTGAAGAGAGGGAGGTTCTTAGTTGGAGTAACCACCACCAACACCCAAAGTACAGTTAATCAATCAAAACGAGACTTATTTCAAATGACCTAAAGGAAGACACTGTTTGAAACACTGAAGGCTGGTCTACACTACCCAGTTTTGTCAACAAAAGTCAGCTTTTGTTGACAAAACAGTGGAGGTGGTGTACACTGAAATGCTCCTCTCACCAATGCAACTCCCGTGCTATGCCGACATAATAAAGCCACCTTAATGAGAGGTGTAGGACTTAACTTGTGAGGCAGTGTCAGTATAGACACTGTTTCTTACATCCTCATTTTTTGACAATTTCATGGCTCCAGAAAGCTGGGCACCTAGAGGCCAGCTGCCCCCTGCTCCCAGCTGGGAGTGGGGAGGAGAGATGCCCAGGCGGTTTCTCCACCTGCTCCTCACTGGGAGTGCCAGGGCTCGACTGTGAAACTGACAATGCTGCCCGGGCTCCTGGTGGGGGGAGGGTGCAGTGTGAGAAGCCCCAGGCGACTTCTCCCAGAGGGGAACAGGGACAGAAGAAGCCCTGGGCGGCTTCCTGCATCTCCTGGCAGAGAACGGGGAGTGGCAGCCTGCCAGGAGCCTGTGGGGAAACTGGGCTCCTGGCAGGGAGCGGCCAGTGGAGCTGAGAGATGGGGCTCTCAGAACTCCCCACACTGCCCCTCTTAGGTCAGTGGAAGTGCTCCTGGAGAGGATACACACCCCCTACCCAAGGAGGGCAGTGTGGACACCAGCCACCACAGTAATTAATGCAGTGGATGTAAATCGACCTAACGTAGGTCCACTTATCTTGGTAGTATAGACAAGGACTGAGTTAATATTAAACAGCTACCTAAATCATTAACATACTTTAAACAGTTTATACTAACTGAAGATTGATTTTATTTGATTTAAACTGATCTTTTCAAGGTGTTCCAGTAAAGGAACTAACAAAAAAATGAAAACAAAAAACCCAAAAATCAATTTAACATTAGTACCAGGCTGACTTGATTTAACTGTTGATTTAAATCAGCAAGCAGGAAACCTGGATTTAAATCAATGATTTTAATCTTGCTTTACATTTGTATTTCTTAGTTATTTTACTAAAGAAAGGTTGATCATCACTGATTGGTACCATTAAAACCCATTGATTTGCAACCACATATAGCCTTTACACTAAATGTGGTACTTGTTGCTAACCAGGAACATACACTATATCTGTACATACTTAAACAAAAATATTTATTCAGATTCTTCTTATATATTTGTATTATGCTAGAAAATGGTGAATGTCTTCTTTTCTTTTTTATTTACTAGGTGATAAAATTTTCCCTTGTAATTTGTGACAAGCTCTATTTGGATGGAAATTAGAATCCAATTAAAAACCTACAGAGCTTTTAAAAATTTTTTTTATTAGTTAAATAAAACTACCTTAAAAATGCAACACATAAGAGGCAGATATTTATTACACGTACAGACATATGAGAAAAATGAGTTTATCAAAACAGAGTTTGCATTTAAAATTAACTGATTTATTAAACAAAGGAAGTATTACCTATAGTGAGTGAATTGAACTGATTGTTTCTGGTCACTGAGTCCCTCGAGTTTTTAGAACTAACAGATATCCTTTCACACCAAGTTCTTATTCACAGATTGAAAAAAGTAAACAATTCCCTGCTTTTTCAACTCCCACTCAAATTCTTAAATTTGACTGCACAAGTCATTAAATTGAACTAGTTCAATTAGCTGAAATGAAGAAAATATGCTCTTTGCACTTGCAAAAGAGGCTACTGCTGTCAAAAGCAGATTTTGCACTTCAAACTCTGCTTCCAGATGTTTAGTCAGTTTTTACTTTCTTCAAAACTTCAGCAGCAATATGTATTGTTTTCTCTTTATTTCATTTAAATGATTTTAATAGAATAGTGATGGTGATGGATTCTCCCATTGCTTTGACAGATGAATTGTTCATGTAGTATTGACTTTGGGTCTGGGTTTGTTTGTTTTTAAGGCTTCTCACATGGGAAACGAGTCCAATCCTGGATTTCCAAATGCAGCTGCACATGTAGTAGTTGTTGGCCAGAGTGTCTGAGGCATTAGCCTCACAATGTGTTTTCTTCTCAAGCAAAGAGCTCACATGCCGCTCCTCAAAAGTGGACACAGCCTTCTGGCACACACCTCTCCATCTGGGTCTGTCCTGTGCAATGTGTACCCAAGTTTTAATGTCTATCTTGCACGCTTTGAGGTTGGCCCTTCAAGGTGTCTTTGTATCGGAGGATGGGTCAACCCTTTGTGTGGGCTGTAGAACATTGCTTTCAATATATGGGAAGCCTCCATGTGGACCATGTGTCTGATTCAGTGAAGTTGAGGTCTGATGCGCATGCTCTTGATGCTAAAGATTTGGAACTCTTAAGGACTTTGGTGTTGGGGATCCTGTCCTGCCACTGGCTATTGGAGATGGATCTTGGGCAGTGAAGATAAAAGCCCTCCAGCTATTTGATGTGGCTTTGGTAGAGTATCCATGTTTCACCGCTGTAAAGGAGTGAGGTGAGTGCAACAGCACAGTAGATTTTTATCTTGGTTCTGAGGCAGACTCCATGGTCCCTCCAGAGCCTGCTGGTCAGCCTACCAAATGTCAAATTGGCCTCTACAGGCGTTGAACGATCTGATCATCCAACATGGTATTGCTGGAAAGCATGCTACACAGGTAGTAAAATTTCTTGTATTGTCAATTGTGACAATGGGATCATGGTGCTCGTGATGCTGGTTGGTACATGACCTCCATCTGTTTCAGGCTGATTGTGAAACTGAAGCATTTTGAGGCACAGGCAAAGCGAACCATGATAAGCTGAATGCTCTGGAGTGTGCCTTCAATGGGGGCCCAGTCATCAGTAAATAGCTCTCTTAATAGCTGTTTGATTACCTTAGTGTGGGTCCTGAGTCGCTGAATATTGAACAGACCCCTCTCCTCCTATAATATCCAATTTAAACTGGATGTGCACGCCTTGAACAAAAACAAGGCTGAAAAGACAATGGCAAAGGGGACTGAAGCCATCATGCATCCTTGTTTGGTGCCGCTGGTGACAGGGATGGCTTCTGATGAGTCACCATACTCCATCAGCCCGGCCATCATGAAACAAGTGGATGTCTGCAATAGTCTTCTCTGGGCAGCCAAATTTATGAAGGATTTTCCATAGGCCCTTGTGATTCACAGTGTCAAAGACCTTGGTCAGGTCAACAAATACCATGTACATGTTCTTGGTTCTGTTCACTTGCCTTCTCTTGTATTTGTCAGGCAGCAAAAATCACATTCATGGTGCCACAACCAGCACGAAAGCCACACTGTGACTCTGGATTATAGTAAATTTAGGCCTAAACATAGTTTGTCATATTTTCAGATTTAACTTTTAAAAGGTTTATTTTTTAAAACATATTTAAAGAAAATATCCAATTTTTAATAAAAAAATATTTGTTATCCACCCTGATTAATACAACTACATGCAAAACTAAGTGCACTAGGTAGCAACACGCAACAATAAAGTAGGAAATGCAAAATTAAAGGTTTGATGTACAAGCTAAACTTATGTCCCCTTAACTTAGAGAGGTATGGAGCATTTTGAATTACTCTGTACTGCTGCACCCATGTAAGACAAAAGGAGTTTATGAAAATTATCTAAATGAAGAATACAAAGCAAAAAACAACTAAACCAAGTATTTAAAGTGAGAGATAATAAAGAAGCAAGAGCAATGACAGAATTGACCAGCAACTAGCCACCTCTCATAAAGCAAGGTCTGACTCATTCAGACCAACAGCATTATAGACACCATATGTTGAAAACAAACAGCTTATATGCAATGTCTAGGTTACCAGGTGTCACCCAACTTCTACATGGAGACTCTGGTAGGTTTCAGAGTACTTCAAGATCCTCTGGCAGGGCCTGTCCCTCTGGGTGAAAGCTTCATGTTAGTTCTTGAATCTGGTGAAAGTGACCTCCGCCTCTATGTTATGCTGGTTACTTCATAGAGTGTTCAGTTCTATCAGGTGACACTAGTATATGCAATTTTCCCTCAGGCGTGAGGCTTCTTCAGACTTGTTACTTGCCATGGGATTTGCATTAATTATTCACCCTTCCTCTCAAAAAAGTGATTTTTGTTCCTACAGGAAACCCCTGTAACTCCCCAATGGAGCCAGAACACAATATCTATCCCATAAAGATAGACACAGAATTTATAAAGTTGATACGATAATATTTGAATATTTCATGTGTCCATAATATTGGATATTAGGAAAAAGTTTTTCACTAGGAGGGTGATGAAGCACTGGAATGGGTTACCTAGGGAGGTGATGGACTCTCCATCTTTAGAGGTTTTTAAGCTGCGGCTTGACAAAGCCCTGGCTGGGATGATTTAGCTGAGATTAGTCCTTCTTTGAGCAGGGGGTTGGACTAAATGACCTCCTGAGGTCCCTTCCAACTCTAATCTTCTATGATAATACGTCACAATAAGGTCGTAGGACAAAATCATACCTGCAAATACAAAGATTATCTTGAAGAGTATGCAAAAGGCAGCAGAGTTGAGACTATACATGCACCCTTAATTTTTGCATTTTTTACCTTTTGAGTGATTAACTTTGTAAGCTTAATGTTATACTAAAGTAGTATAACTAAGTAGGTTTTACATGTAATATCCTAGGTGGCGTGCACATGCACCTGAGCTTTTATTTTTTTAAAGCTAACAGAAAAACACACAAATGAAACATTAATTCATAAACTGGCAGCTAAAAGGCAACAAATATGATTGCCATCCTTCACCATAAGCTGTGTGTGTTTTCCTGCACTAGTTACTGGCAAGGAAACCAGGGAAAGCAACACACAAATCTTAACTGCATGCACTGCGTGTTAAGTTTGGGAGAAGTATGAAAAAGTTTGACCACAACTATCATTTGCACTTGTATGTGAATCCTTCATCCATGTATCTGAACTTGGGGTTACCAGCAGAAATGTTACCAAAAAGTGTGCTACCTTGAAGAACTGCAAAAACTGAAGGTAAAAGGAAGGTTTTTCCACCTTACATTCATTTGGAGTTCAATTGCAACAATGACACATTTTGTTCACAGAAATACTGACAAATGATGAGTGGCTAGATTTATAATTTTTCTTCTAATTTACTGTAGCTATGTCATCCAATTTGTAAGGATTGCTACTGCCAATATGCACTCTGTTCATTGTTTTAACAAGACTATTGCCCTCCCATGTGACAATCCTACTTTGGGTATTGATAGGTTTCACATTCTAATTTTCCAGACAGGTGATTACCCTTAGTTCTATGACTCCACTTCTTCTAGTCCATCACCACCAAGAAAGTCCACACCTGGTAGTACACCCTACCATTTTGCTTTCTTTTTCTTTTCTTTATTTATAATTTTATATTAATTTTTCCAAATCATTTTGTTTTCTTAGGCATTTGAGGGGGGGAAGTTAAGGAAGCTAGGCTGATAAGATCTGGGGATATTATGATTTAAAGTGAAGCACACAAAATAGAGGAAATTGTGGATAGTCCATTATAGCTTTACTGTTTAATTATATATTGTATTTATTATTGTGAAAGCACCCAAAGTAATGGATCGATTCTTTTAAATGCAAAACAAAAGAATGATAAATAATTACTCTGATATGGTGAAGGGGGATGAGGGAATACAATTTATAGAACTTAACTTTGGAAGCTGCATGAATATATGGATCAGTACTTTCTAAAGATGACCAAGGAAAAAAGAAGTGGGACAGGAGGAGTTAACTGTTCCCCCCTCCCTCTTCACTCAGCCAAACAAAAGGACCAAACCCATTGGAACCTGAATCCACAGCAGCTATGATACCATTTGACTCAACCTTAAAGTGGAGTACAACGAAATATTTTTCTTGTTTACTTTAAAATTGCATTCATTTCTTATATTGCAATAAAAAGTTCTCAGTAGCAGCTGCCATATTTAAATATTATCATAATGGTGTCCAATTAAAGGTAAAGAAATCAGTAATGAAAGCAACCTGTGAACCACATGCAGCATAACTTTCTCATTCTGGACATGCTCCTGCCTGGTCTAGGAGTGGGCTGTAGGAGGCACTATTTTAAAAATAAGGATTGGTGGGAGGTGGATGAGTAGGTCTTCCTCCTGAAACTGTCTCATTGGTCAGTAGACCTTGGGGCTACTCTGTCAAAAGCTACACAGGCTGTGATTTGATGTGAGGAAAATAGAATAGGAGACTGTATGGTGTCAGTAAGAACAGACAGCTTGGAGCCCAAAATTGTTAGTGGGCTTGAAACAAACAGCATCCTGCAGAGTCTTGTGGCATGACAAAGGCTCCTGAACTTGCTTCCAGCTAGTCTGGTATCGATGCAAGACAATGACAATTGGTCAGTTACTGGGTGTCACAGTCAGGCAAAGCAGAGTATCGTTGTTATTTGTTTCTGGTACCCAAAATGTTCTAGACACTTTCAAAAAGTTATCTGGCTTTTTACTGGTACAAATGGTGAAAGCTCTAGAAATGCACTTTGGGGGAATAAAGACACTACATAATTGACCTATCTTTTTTTTTTTTTAAAAAGAGCCACCTCTAAAACTGGTACAAATGGGGAAAATGTATTTTTGTCATCCTTCCATAGTAAAAATTGCTAAAGAGAATTTGTTCAAACTTTGCAAAAACATTCAAACTCCAAGAACAAAGAAGGAAAATTTTAGCTCTAAAAGTGAATGATTCAGATGTTTATGAAACAGAGGATTTCAATGGAAACTATTCTGCAACCTTGAGTATAGGGTTTTCACTAAAATATTTGGCTGCTAAAATAAAAAGGGCTTTGTATATTTTCAGTTTAATCAGGATAAAGCACTGCCAATATTAAGGTTTTATTAGTAATTGCTGCATGTTTTAGAGAACACAGATGGAAACAGACTTACAAAACAAACCATAAAATAGTAAATATTTTGTCAGTATTCTCCTGAAAATTACTTCGTGTACAGCTACAGAACATTCCGAATGTCCCTAGTGCTTAAAGTTTAAAAATATGTCTTCATACATATTTTAAATTAATATGGAAAAGGAGTAGGCAGTCTTTAAATTACTTCAAAGTCAGCAAAAATTACTCCTTGACTTAATTATATGCACCCCGCCCATAATGAAAAAATAGAACAGACTTATGGCCCAAGGCATAATAAATATTTTAAAACTTCTTACATTTAAATGAAAGCTGACTGGTAATGTCTGGGGTTTTTTTGTTTTTGTTTTTCCAATGCTTTAGATTCATCTACCACTAATGATTTAATTTTAAGATAACCTTGGGTCAAAAAAATGTGTAAAATTAATATTTTTTTCCTTTAGCTGCAATCGAACAGACTTAATTAATTTAGCACAAAACAAACTATTTTTGGCATAAGGAAATCTGTTGCTTGCCCTTTCAAAACTGACATGTTTGTGAGCTCAAACCACTGCTACTTGGTTTCCAGGTCTATGAGAGGCATATATATGTTTATAAATCAGAAGACAGAGACAAGAACTTGGCAGAAGGAACCATCCGCTCCACAGATCCCCCCCACCCAGTTGAATTTCACTGACCAAGACTGAAAGGCAGCCCACAATTTCCCAGAAATTACATTTCAAGATCACAGGAATCTCAGTAATAACATGCATTTACTAAACAGACATCAAAGAAAACTTGTGTTTCATTCTAAGTACAGTATACTCATTTATTAAGTTTTCTACTTGATAAGGCTTAGTAGCATAAATGAGAAAACATTAATAGAAGCAGAAAAGCCTTTTAAAAAGGTTTCAATGAACTCCTCCATACTCTTAGATGAATATAGGAGAGCTAATATGCAATCTTACTTCAGAGTGTTGTGCCATTGGTATTTTTATTTCCCAGTCTTCCTTTCTATGCTCAGTTTTTCACATTTTCTTATTCCATACTTGATCTTAGTACTGAAAGCTTACTCAAAGATGTATTTCCATATCATAAGATGCTGTAATATATGCCACTTTATGAATAGGCACAACATGGGAAAATTTTCACTCAATTGCTCTGACCAAGATTACAACACTTCTTTTGTCATATTAAAAGATGTTTAAAAAGGTAAACCAAGAAAATTCAAATGTATCCTATATCTTCATTAAAAAGCTGAGATTTCAGTCATAAAACACATTTAGCATTAGACTAGTAGAGAAATAACAGGTGAGCGATATGCGTTAATGTTTTCCTGTAATGACCAGTGTACATAAGTCTGCTAGTACCTAGCTACATGAGGGTATGTTATGAAAAAGGAGGAAGACCAGATGCAGAAGCTCCCCCTTTCCAACAACCTAAGCTATCTGCAGAGCTGCAGAATTCTCCTATTAAAATGCCTCAGTTGCTTCGGTACCCTTCCCCTCAGTGGAAAATTTATTTATTAACAGAACTCAGACAAAAATAATCTTCACTCACAAATGCAGCACAACTACTTCTTGGATGAAATGTTGCAAATGTTACAACAAACAAGGTAGGATGGAAAGTGTACCTTATCCAAATAAAATAATGGGTTAAATTAGTCAGGCAGATTATAAAGTAACATTCTGAATTAGAACTTCGCCAGGATACCAGGGCTAACACCCCTATTTGCATGAAAAGGGCCACACACACAATAACTGATGATCAACAGATGATCAAAATGTAGGTTTTCGACTATATATAAAATACTTCAGCTGTCCCTTATCATGAATGATAAAGCAATGGTTCAATATTGACTCTGAAAAGAATGCTACCCAGAGACCTTCTACTTGCTTTCCAAGATACATAAACAAGGCAACTCAGGGAGATCCATCAAGTCTGGCCATGGCACCCTCATGGACTATCCTGATTCCTAGAAACCATCCTTAAATCATTCACCACACAAAAGGCCAACTTCCTTGAGGACACAACCAACTTCTTCCACAAACTCTGCAACACTAACAACTTCCCTCAGAACACCATCCTTGACACCACAGATGTCACCTCCCTATAAACCAACATCCCTCACAATGATGGCATAGCTGGCCTGCCTCAAATATTTACAAGACAATGGACAACACTCAGATATCCACCCCAAGCATATACCAAAACTCATCCATTTTATCTTCACCCATTAACAATTTTACATTCAACAACACTTTGTCCAAACCCTGGGAACAGCCAGGGGTACAAGGATGGCTCCCCAATGTGTCAATCCCTTCGTGGGCCACCTTGAAGAATTTCTGGACAAATGAAATACCTGAGAAACATAGATGATATTTTCATTCTCTGGACAAACAACTTCAGCTCCCTCATAGATTTCCACCACTATGTGAACAACCACCACCCACCATAAACTCTCTCTGGAACATTCCCACACCAGCATCGTGATATCCGGGAAGTTGATCAGCTCCAACAATTGAACCCTACAGACAATCATATACAAGTAACTCATGTATCACCACACCTTCATAGATCCAGTAATCAACTGAAACACTCCAAGAAATCTGTTACCTACAGCCAGGCACTCAGATACCACAGAATATGGTCCAAGGAGCAAGTCCAGGATATAAACCTCTACACATACAAAACTGCTTTCACCAAACAATGACCCTCTGTCAGAGAATTGAATCACATCATAGAATGTGACATCCAAATACCCCAAGAGAACCTGCTTCAATACAGAAATAAACCCCCTCTGACTGCCCTCGTTATCACCTATCACCCAACACTGGAACCCATATGGGGTATCATCAAACAACTACAACCCATGCTCAATGGGGACCCCATCCTGAAAAATCTTTCCTGAACCCCCTCTTCTGGCCTTTAAATAACCCCTCTCTCTCCATGTTCATCATCACAAGCAAGCTCCCCACAGACCGGACATACCAACTCAAAGCAGCACCAGACCCTGCCAGAACAACAGATGCAAAACCTGAGACATAACTCCACCACTACAATAATCAACACCCCACACAACACACCTTTCAAAATCCATAGTTCCTACATACAGTGCACTAAATGCCCCAATAAAAACTCTTTGTTCGAGAGCATAGTGATTGTCTGGTTTCACCCAAACTCACACAGGAAAACAATAAAAGACAAAACCACCACATCAACGGTGAATGAACACTTTCCACAAAGTGATCATTCTATAGTTGACCTATCAGTCCTTATCCTCAAAAGAAACCTGCACAACATTTTCAAAAGAAATGTCTAGGAGCTTAAATTCATGACTTTGCTAGAGAAGAAAAATTATAGACTGAATAGAGGCACTGGATTTATGGCTCATTACAACAATCTATAATCCACTAACCCTCCCCCCTCCCCCAGTTACTGGGCCCCACTACCTA
Organism: Emydura macquarii macquarii; assembly: GCF_026122565.2. Lineage (NCBI taxonomy): Eukaryota > Metazoa > Chordata > Testudines > Chelidae > Emydura > Emydura macquarii. The sequence goes on from NW_027132559.1 coordinate 23,066,843, forward strand.
TCCTTTCCTCCCTATGACTGGAGGGGTGTTAACAGGTCATTTCACTTTGAATGGTCCCTTGAAATGTATTAACTACTTACGCTAAATGATCTAGTCCACCTTGTATTTAGCTGTGACACTGAGGGCTAACCTACCCTAGAAGCGCTACAGCAGCACAACTGCATTAGCGTGTCTGGTGAATATGTTCTAAGCCCATAGAAGAGAGCGCTCCTGTTGACTTAATTACTTCACAGCTCCAAGAAGTGGTAGCTATGTTCCGCCAACATAGCACTGTCTACACTGGCGTTTAGGTCGGTGTAACTTGTGTCGCTCCGGGGTGTGGATTATTCGCATCCCTGCACAATGAAAGTTATACCAAAGTAATTGGTAGTACTGATAGTGTAGATAAGCCCTAAGTAAGTTTCCCTGACCTGAAGAAGAGCTCTGTGTAAGCTCGAAAGCTTGTCTCTCTCCATCAACAGAAGTTGATCCAATAAAAGATATTATCTCACCCACCTTGTCTCTCTAATATCATAAGACTGACATGGCTACAACACTGCATATAACGGAGTCATTTGTATGTCTCCCATTCAAAAATTAGACTTCTCCTGATATTGTTAACGTTACTGCAGGCCCAAATATACAAGCATTTGGGGGGGAAAAAAGGAAACAACAGGTAATAGAAATATTGTTGTTCAGCCCAAAGACGAATTTCCACCTTAGCATAGGTAATTTTTATACAGCGGCACAGAAGAATCAGACATTGTCTAGATGTTTATATTTAAGTCATCAATCTTAAGCAATTAAAAAGTTGCCAAAGCACATCATTATGGAAGTCACAATGGTAAATGAAATGCTTGTATGTGAGTCCACTCTCAAGAACATTTATAAGAATAGAGAGGAAGGATGGTCTAGTAGTTAGGGCATTAGCTTAGAATTTGCGAGTTCCTACTCCAGCACAGACTTCCTGTGTGACCTTGGGCATATCACTTAAGCCTCTCTGTGACTCAGTTCACCATTTGTAAAATGAAGATAAAAGCACTTTCCTACCTCACGGGGTGTTTCAAGTATCAATCCTTTAAAAATTCTGAGGTGCTCGGATATGGGGGCTATCTAAGTTTCTAATATACATATTTAAAAACACTTGATATAATTTAAAATTTACTTATAGTGAATAATACGGTGTTTTAAGAATTCTTGTTTAATTTGGTTAGCAGCATTGAACAGTGAATTATGAATGGTTACTGTTTTGTTTTTTGGTTTTTTAAAGATCCTATTTTTTTTAATCAGTTATATAAGAGACATATGATCATCAATATCTTTATACATTCAGAGTATAAGAAAAGGAAAAGCATGTGATGCATCACAGCCTAAGGCAGCAACTTCTGCTGAAGGCTGGGCTTGGAAAGCCTAATAGATTCCCAATACATTATTGACTAAGCTACAGAAAGCAAATGCAGGACTAACAATTTACTGCTCAGCCTGCAACATTCAGAAGTTGAGTTCTGTATACAATTATCCTAAGAAAAAACATACTGGGAGGGAGAACAAGAATTAAAGCTGAATTTACAGGAGGAAGCCTAGAGAGAGGAAGAAGGGAAACTGGAACCTCTGACTACTTAAACCACTCTTCCCGAAGGGAGAGCCTCTCAGAGAAATCCTGTGCCCTAAGCAATCTGCTAAGTGCTGAATCTGCAAATGCCTCCATGTGCAGTCAATTATGTTTTAAAGAAAGAATGCAGGGTAAGACAGGTGACAGCTTTGCAAAGCTCATCCTATAAATTCTAACATGTTGAGCTAAATTTCTTTGGTTTAGTTCTAACAATACAGCCTACATGTACTATAGATTAATGAATAAGTCAATGATTAATAATTCAGAAATATAACACATCAACTTTGACTGTGAAACAATGAAGTCCCTGAAGAAATTTATTTACTAAGAATTTACTGCTTGAACAAGTTATTTATGTTAGCACACAGCAGTGTTAGCCTTTTAGGCAGGTAGCCTAAATATATATTAAATAGAAACAATTTTGGGAGCTCATCATCAGGTGAGAGTAATTTTTTCTTTAGAAAACTTAAAATTAAAGATTAAACTTGGTAATTAAAGTCTAAGCTTTTTTAATCATGATTTTAATTACCAATTTAAATTGTCTTGATTAAAATAAATCTGCCCTAAAAAGCCCAGAAGGCTTTATTATTCCTCTCAGTTCTGAAATGGAAAATTACATATTTGTTGTTATTCGTCCCCCAGAAGTTCACCTTATAAATAAAAAGCTACATACTAATTCCCAAATATTTGTATTACTTTACATGCTAAACCTATTTGGTTAATATAGCTCCTGAATCAATTGGGAAAGCCAGCATCTAAGTGTTATAGTTTAATAAGCATCAGGAACTTGGCATTGCACAATACACAAACATAAAGAAAGCATTTGCCTGAGACGTTGACAGTCTGTAGGAAAAAACACATAAAACAAAGCAAGATACTCTGGGAGATTTAAGTGTTGTTTTTAATTTGAATCTTGTTTTAGTCTCACTTCTCATCACAAATAAAATATTTGACTTGCGAGGGCTTGCAGATCTTTTGGAAATAGTGTTTTTAGAGGGATTTTAAACAGTTCTATAAATGAGTGTGATTATAAACAAATAGCACTACATAGTACCCTTCTAGCAAATTGATGTCACCCACCTCTTTACATCCCCAGATTATATAAAAATCCACTAGTTATGACTAAAGGAGTATGCATTCTATACCACTTTACAAAAAGATTCTCATATAGTCTCACAGTCTGCCCCCCAAATTTTTTTTTATGAGAGTTTTTATCTCCTTGTGGATGATACCTAGAAAGGATTGCCATTAGTACCTCTAAGGAAGTTGTTAGACATGGGAAAGCCCGAACACAAGTAGCTTTCTTTTGAAAGAATTACAATTTTAGAAGTGGGCTGGACCTCAAGTAGTTGGCAGAAGGCTAAGTTAGAGGGGCTGGTCTCTTTCCAAACAGTGCCAAGGAAAAATTTTCAGCATTATATTTAGTTATATGTGGTAAGAGCCACTGTAGATTTTGTAAGTTAAATGTCTATCTCTGATGAATGTTCTGCAGTCTGTTATATACTGAATATTTTTCTGTATGTGTCTTCAGCTGTGTGTTAATTTCTACATTTTATTTGTACACATGAACTCTTCTGAGAATACTGAAGAGTATTTCTAAAAGGGTGGACTGTAGCTGGCCTTTTCTGACCATCTGTTTTTTCTGGGAGCAGATGCAGTATAATTACAGCTAGGTCTATTTGAAGTGCACTTTTGAGGGAAGAAGAGGGGGGCAGAGGGTACATTGCAAAATGGTGTTTGAGTTCCCTTAATATAGTACAGCAATTTCTTGATAACATGTATGTGCATGTTTTAAATAAGGGGTGGGTGAGGTTGGGAAATTATTTCATAAGTAAGTTCAGTGTTTTCCAACTTCACACTGTAGACTTGTAACTATGGGATAAAGTTAAAAATGAAGATGTGATACACAGCTATACAGTAAAAATAAATATCAACAGTAAGTCAAATGTGATAGATTCTTGAAGTTTTGGAAAAAACATTTACATTTTGATTAAAGAAATAAAATCTCAATTCCCCTTTTGGACACTGGAGTTCAAAAAGAAATTGGCCTATTATTCTTTGAACAACTTGTTCCTTCCTTCCCACCAGAATTAAACAAATACAGATAAAAAGATATTAACATGAGAGTTATAGCTGAATTGTACATTAGGTTTATGAGCAAGATCTCGCTACTTTATGTACCAAACTGACCATGGCTTAGGAAGAGAATACAATGCTGCCAAGGCTAGAGAACCTGTAACAGTTACGCTCTGGAGGACACTGTAAAAAAGGTGTATCTTGCTATAGTTACAATTTTTTATAACAAAAAGTGCACCATCTCAGAAGAAGCCCTACACAACTTCACAATACCGCAATAAGATACAGTACAGTTACAACTGGAGTTAACAAATTTAAAGGCTTATCTACAGGGGAGAAAAGCCCGGAGCATCTAGTGCAGAATAGTGGATTAACAAACAGCAAAAAGGACCTTTTGGGCCATGTCTACACTACAGATGCTAAAGCAGCACAACTACAGAGCTGTGCAGTGTGACTGTACCATCGTAGTGAAGTTGAAGTTCCTACAGCAACAGTAGAGTTCTTCCCATCACAGTGGATAATCAGAGCAGAGGTAACTAGGTTGACGGAAGCATTCTTCTGTCAACCTAGCTGCATCTATACTGGGGATAGATGGGCTTAATTACAGTACTCAGAAGTGTGAATTTTTCACATCCCTGAGTGATATAACTAGGCTAATCTAATTTTTAAGTGTAGATCAGGCCTTAGTATGGAATAATAGCATACACATGGGGACCTAGTGCAGAATGGCTAGTCCACTTTAAACTCACACCCTAGCTATTTTGCACTATGTTCCCCGGGGTAGATAAGATCTTAAGTATTTGAATGTGCAACTCTGGTTTTAAAGTTTGATTGTTTTCAAAACAATCTACACAAAGAATTGTTTTAAAAACACTTTAACTTTAAAGACAGTGTTGTACAATTCTCTAGGGTTACACATGAGCAAAACCATCTAACATTAAACACAACTAGTCTGCACCAGAAGCTCCAAATATACGTGTTAATACTCCCAAAATTATTATTCCAAGTTTATGTTCAGTCCTTTCCCACCTAATACATTTTTAGCAGTTAGATATCATAAAAGTTGAGACCGACCATTATAAATTAAAGAAATGCATTTCATCTAAATTTATAAACATACAAACCCCTTCAGGACTTTTGATTGTTTGAAATGAAAGACATTTTTAAAAGGTTTCACATACATTATGAGCACAAATAGTTAATGGTGGCTCTCATCCCCAAAAAGCAAATACAAAACAGGAAATACTCTTATAATGTGGGCAATTATAATGGAGTTTGCTAAGGCTGCAAGCCAGAGCACAATAAAGGATTGTATAACTCAACAACATATATAGCATTTGGCACATTAATGAGGATTTTAAATACTCTGTCTTTAAGATACTTTTATCTAGGACACTAAGTTTAATTTAAAATATTTACCACTTGTTACGGTTCCCGGGTTAGTTGTGCCTTTGACTTCTCCTATCAGTCAACAGGTCCTATCAAGCAACAGGTCCAGCATCTCCACTTCTCTATGAGTGGAATCCCATAGTTCACTCCACCTTTAGATGCGAGCTACTTAACACTCGTGTATCATCTGTTTTTCTTTAGCAGGTCCAACAGGATTTGAGTCCTACCTTTCAAATTTATGATCAGCAGGTACAGTGATGCCAAAAAGCTTCTTCAAAACAAAGCATTGGAACATAGCAATCAAAGAGAAAGGAGTTAAAACAACAAAAGGTCTACACACACAATTTTAGTGAAAGCTTAGCATTTCTCTCAAGACTCAGGCAGACCCAACTTATCCCAGGTACCTGCTTCTGGAAACCAGGTTTCAGTCTGCTTTTCCTGCAGACTCTGCTTCTCCTCTCCCTTCATCAGGCTGCTGTTTCAACAATTCCCAAATTCGTGGTTTAAGATTTCCTGACTAAAGAGCCTCTCTCCCCTGTCCCAAGTTATGGAATGCGGACAGAAACAAAACTTCAAAGGACTTGACACCTGTATTGTCACTTAAGCACAGTGACTGGGCTGTCTACAACCACTAACTTTGGTTCCTGCAGACATGCAAAACCATCTTCGACTGACTCAACCCCCTAGTTATTCTTTAGCATGTAATGACCAACAAGCAAACACACACACACATATTTGTATAAATTAATAGAGATATCTCCCATGTTCTTAACACCTTTCTAATATTCGTTTATTCTCTTTTTTAAAAACAACATTTATGAGCTGTAGATTAAGTAAGCCACTTTTAAAATTCCTAATATATATAATTTAGTGAGTCACTTCACTGAAAGTTGATCTTCACATTTACCATTTCTCTCATTTTGTAAAGAAATGTAATTAATGCATATTTACATTATGACAATGTAGGTCCCTTCATCTAAGGATCAGCATTCATCAAGGATTTTGGTTTTCATATGGGAAAAGGACGATTGAAATTAAGTTTACAGACAAAATTCAACTGCAGTTTTATTTGTAATCAACACAATAGTACTTATGAATTTGTCTTAGTACACGGTGTAAAAGCATCATTTTATATATCTCATAACCTATCAAAATCATTATTTTGTATTTTTAAGGATTTGGTTTAGAAAGGTTTATTTTGGTTGCTTTGTATTCCAGTTAAAAATCTGGTCCATCTCTATCAACTGTACTCAGATTCTTAGAGTAAGTGAAAATCAACTTGAATTTTAAGGTTACTATCTGTCATGCTCTTTGCAATCTTGCTGAGAGAACACAAAAAACAAAGCAAATGAAACAATCCAAACTCTAGGCTTCATTTCATCTGCCACAATGAGCAACGTTCAAGGTGGCAAAGACAGATCTGTACAATAATTATATATATTTCAGTAACTCGTTCCAAATTCTTGGAATATTTGGGATTCAGCGAGGAAGAAAAACAAAAGTACTGTGGGTAGTCAAGCAGTTCCTCACAAGCTATGTATAAAGTTATCTTCAGACAACAGTTTAAGTGTCTATTAACCATTTCTGCTTGATACTGAGCCCTGATCTACACTACAAGTTTGTCAGCATAACTACATCGCTCAAGGGTGTGGAACATCCCGAGTGACACAGTTATATCGACCAAATTCCTTGTGTGGACTGCACTATGTCGACGGGAGAAGCTCTCCTGTTGGCGTAGACAGCATCTTCACTAAGCACTGCAGCTGCGCCACTGCAGCGCAGACAAGCCCTAAGTTAATGTACAAAAATCCATTTCAGAATGGGAATAAGGTTCCCTTCCAACTCTAATATTCTATGATTCTATGATAGCGGCCTTTAACTACTAAAAGGGGGTTCCAGGGAGGATGGGGCTAGGCTGTTCTCGGTGGTGGCAGATAACAGAACAAGGAGCAACGGTCTCAAGTTGCAGGGCGGGAGGTCTAGGTTGGACATTAGGAAAAAGTTTTTTACTAGGAGGGTGGTGAAGCACTGGAATGGGTTACCTAGGGAGGTGGTGGAATCTCCATCCTTAGAGGTTTTTAAGCTGAGGTTGGGATGATATATCTGAGGTTAGTCCTGCTTTGAGCAGGGGATTGGACTAGATGACCTCCTGAGGTCCCTTCCAACTCTAATATTCTATGATTCTATGATTCTATACAGGAAGTAAATTTTCAAGAAAGTACACCTTGTTTTAACCCACAACTGCTATTTAAAACGAAAGAAGGGCAAATAAAACTATACGTAATGCTTCAAAATATTTCACTGTCCATTTTACTTTGTTGGCTCCAACTACGGTACATTGTCCTAGAAACACCTTTGAAAACATTAAGAATGTATTTTGCTCCCACCACTCCTATGTTCAGCTTTCTGAAAATCATTCTCACTAACGAAGCTTTGCTATTTTTTTCATAGACGGCAAAACAATCCAACAAGAATGTTTAATTACAATTATTTATTCACTACATGTAAGTAGCTAACAGGAATTAAGCTTAATTTCTTGATTTAAAATTTAGGTTTTTTCTTGTTTTCAAATTGACTGTCAATTTATTTAGAGGTATGAATTTAGAAAAACAGAACACTGGTGTGGACAAACGAAGATTAGTTATAGCAGCATGAAAAAAGATGGCAAATACATACGAGATAGTCAGGAAACTTCATACAAATAGCAAAATCAGAGAGTGAATGTTATAATATTTACATTACTTCCTTCCCTCACTTCCATGTTCAAGTATTTCTTTCAATGAATGTCTGTGGCTACATCTGCATTGGGGAAAAAAACCAAAACCCCTGTAGCAGCAAGTCTCAGAGCCCGGATCAAGTGATCCGGTCTTGCAGCAGTGGGCTGAATACAGCCATGTAGATGTTCCCACCTGGGCTGGAGCATGGGATCTGAAGCACAGAGAGGGTGGCTGAGTTTCAGAGCACAGGCTCCAGCCCAGGCTGAGAGACTTGCTGTCTTTAAAGATAAAAGTACATTCTGGATACTCTTTGCTGTAAATAAAAATAATATACCTTAAATATAAAACTAGGAAAACTTCATCCATTTAAAAAATTGCTAGCTACTTGGATTCTCAGCTCCTATTCCCTAAAGATCTTTAGTCATTGCAAAAATGTTGCATTTATGGAAAACACAACTCTAAAGAATGCTTCATATGCTTTAGAGTTTATATATGTATATATATGCTCATCATGTATCATTTTAAAATTTAGTTATTAATGGGTCAGCTACTATAATTGCATGTTAACCTGTCATTTTTGTACTGCAATATGGTAAAAAAAATCGTACGAATAAAAACAAAAATGGAATTTTCCTGAATAACAGTTCTCCAGAAGCCATGGATTGGTACATATTGTCACTCTTATTTACAAGCACTTCCATGCTAATTATTATTTCACTTTATTACGTTGTTTGTGACAAGAGCCTACAAGTCACAGAATAACAGCCCTCCAGCTCCTAACACTACTCCCTCAATAGCATTATGAATTCTTCTCTGACTTTCTCGTGGGTACAAAATAACACTTGTTTCCCAGTATCAAGTCTTACTGAACATTGTGCATCACACATTTAAAACTTCAGGCTGGTCTCGAGCACCAGTAGACACAATTAAGTCAGTATTTCCCAACTCTCAGCACACTTGGCATCTACAGTTTTTCCCCTAAGCTTAAAACAGGAAATGAATGCAGTTTCTCATAACAGTACTGGCAAATGAAGACTTTCTGATAGTGACTTATGTACTGCAAAAATCCAAATGTGGCTTGAGGGAGAGCTGAAATAGAGGTCAACAGCAGTGCTGATCTAGAAGAGCCAATAAGAACATGGAAGGGACAAGCCCTTTCTACAAAATCTTGTGTTTATTCTCCAGAAATAAATCTAGTTTTGTTTGCAGAGAAAAGTGGACCCTCAGCTGAGAGCCTGAGCACTATAATGTTTACAGTTTTTGTACTTTTCATGTACTTAAACCCTGTTAAGTGGCAGAAACTTTTTGATAGGTATTTAAAGACTGGATATTGTCATTACAGTTAGTGTGTCAGCTAAAGTTATACCAGCTAATGGCAAGAGTTCCTCAGTTAGTCCAGTAAGCATAAGAGCTTTGGATGTGGACACAGCAGCAAAATGATGACAAACATGTGCATTGAATTAAGCAGCAAGCCACAACTTTTGTTAACCTTTTAGCACAAGGGAGGGGCACTACCTACCCATCACCCATGCTTTCCTACACCAGGCATTTAATTGGTTCCAGTGCAGGGGTTACAAGGCTCCTTACCATATAACCTGTAACTGGCACCAGGGTTACGGGGCTCTTAACATATAACCCATAAAACACAGTGGGTTCTCCTTAGCCTACCCCCCAGGATTCAATCTCTCTGCATCTTAGTATATCCCTTCCCCCCAAGAGGGTGCAGCAGGGTGGGGACCTCAATCCACAAGGCCCATGAGGTCTGACCTCAGCCCACAAAAGCCACAAAGTCTCACCTATCCCATCAGCCCAAAACCCATCACCAAATCTTCAGGTCTTTTACCTCTGAGAACCATTAATTTTATTCTCTTAGCCGCACTGGAAACCAGCTACATGAGGCACCAGCAACTAGCTTGGTCGCTTCCCCTCACACTCTCCAACCACACTGCCTGTTATCACAATTTGACTAGAACAGATTTAATTAAAAGAGATGTTTGCATATATTACGAAAAAGAAAACTGACCAGATATTTCCATGTGTGGTGGGTGGGTGTGTCTGGATTTCATGAGCTTGTAAATAATAAAATTGTCATATAATTTTAATAAGTTTAATACTGATATGCCCTCTTGACCTGTAGGAGGCATACAGCACTTGATAAAGTATTCTATGCATTTACAGAATTTTAATTACCCAGTACAAATAGCAGCCAAAAATTCTGCTCGTTTGCCTCTAAATATGTATGTAATGGTGAAACAAAACTACAGTAAGGATCCTAAAACACTGTAAAGAACTTTACATAAACATCTGTTCTCACTACTATGTTTTAGTAACTTTAGTAAATGTACTACGACTTAAATATTAGCCCTTCTCATACAGTTTAGTCAATTCATTTGTCCTTCTTACTTGACGTCAGCGAAGACAAACAGGAAAAACTTGCATCATTTCCAAGGAATGGAATATTTTAAAATTCATATTCCTTGTATAAATGTAAAATAAAACTATTTCTTGCTTAGAATGGAAGCATGAATAGACCTTATATGGACAGCCTACTAAAATTCTGAAACACTATCACAATTGAGCTGTGTAATGGATTTTGAATGCAGGAATCAATTACCTACCAATTCTTGTGACAAAATATGGCCACCAAAACCACATAATAGAAAGAAGAAAAAAAAAGTATGAGCAATTGCTTAAAAGACCATTAAGTCTTGTAAAACCATGTTTAGTATTTTCAATCGTAAGTTTAATACTCCTCTACTCCTTCCCAATGGCTACTTTTATACTGTACTTGCAGAAGTGCACAGAATAGGTGAAGCTACACATGGCAGTGAAAAGCAGACTGTGTCCACACTGTGGTGTTTTGCTACATGTATCAGTGAAAGGCTCTGGCAGGGGTGAAGCAGTAAGGAGATGCCAGACCTTTCCCCACAGCAGAGAAAGGCTCCAGCAGCTCCCTGCAGAAGTGAAAAGCTCTGGCAGTGGTCCTCCACACTGCTAAAAATAGCAGTTTAGATGGGGGGAGGCACTACTTGGGGAAGTAAAGAGCCATGTAGAATACATACCCGCAGGATTCAGGCGTGTCTTTACTCTACTTGCCTCAGCAGTGCCTCACAGCCCACACTGCTATTTATGTCTGTATTAGGGGGGCATGCAGTGTATGTACTCCACACATCACCAAAAGGAGTGTGCAGCGTAGACTTAGCTAATCTTACAAAGCCCCTAAATTAACCCCACATGTAGTAACTGACCTCTAGCAAGCAGAGCATCCTAATATTAAAACTATTTTGAACATAACAGCAAGTCAATCATCATCTAAGACTGGGAGCTAAATAAAGAAGTCTTGCAACGTTGTCATTTATAGAAAAAAAAATGTAACAGGAAAAACACAAGTCCCAGATACCTTTAACAGAAAACTAGGCTGTGGGAGTGGTCTCCCAGAAAAGGTACTTAAATATGTTCTCACTCGCCGTAGCTCAGACTTAAGAGGGGGGAAATACCTGCATGGCCTCTAACTTTCCCACAAATGTGACCTTTGCCTAGCCAGCTGAAAGACTTGTCAACTCATCCTGTTGAAAACATCAGCTACAGATGATCGTTGTCTCTCTATTTTGTAGATGAAGAAAAATACCATTTTTGTAACTGCTTATATTGAGGCACAGAAAGACTAATGGTGTTGGTTGTACTGTATATTGCTATACTGTCCCGCCCATGTCAGAAGACGAACAGGAGGCAATGGAGGTGGTTTAATTAGGCCACAACCTTATTCACTTAAAATAATGAAATACCAAGCAATAAATTGTACAGTGCAGGTAATCATTTCTTTAACTGTTTCCCTCCTACTTGAGAGGACTGTTGTCAGCCCTCTTCCTTCCCAGTCTGTTCCTCCCCTTGTATCAGGGTTAAGGAGGCTGGAAAAAGGAGAGGAGTACATGCAGGCATCTGGCGCTGTTGCTGCCTAGAGTGGAGACACTGCAACCACCATCGTTGCTGCAAGCTGTCAAGCCACTGCTGCCAGCCTAAATGCAGTGAGAGGGGGCTTCTTTGGAGCCTGGGGTATAGAGCCTTTTGGATTCAGCCTGTCCCTCATCTGGAAGGACAGTGCCCCCTACCTGGTCCCGCCACTTCCTGTTCCATCCCTGCTCCATCCAGGTAAACTTTCCCCTTCCTCCCCACCTCTGTTATCAATTGTAGAGGCAACCCCCATATGGGCCTTCTCTTTTGGTCAGCCAGACAAAGAACACACCACATGTCTTTGCAGTGACCACATTTCTTACAAAGCATGTGCAGAAATTGAGATGGATCTTGTTCAGACACATAACAGCCACTAAAACATTCCTTTTAAGAAAATCTTGGCCTGCTATAGAAGATTTTTAAAAATATTACTTGGGTACTCATTTCTCCAACTTATTTCTATCTTTCGCTGTACTTATAATATTATTTGTTCTCCTCATTCTATAGGTAGAAACAGGTAAACTTACTGGGGCAAGGGAGGTTGCAGAAAACACAGGTGCCAATTTCTTCTCTAAAACATATGTCTAGCATGGTTAATATAAATTAATGATAAAATACACAAACTAGACAGAGCTAAACAATGCTTTCCATAAGAATCACAAAAAATTTCCTTGGATGTTTAGTTTGGCAAGTTCAGTAAAACTTTACCATCTTACATTTATGTACCCAATGGCATTTCCTCCCACAAAACCTGGTGCCAGAACACCTATTTATTTCACTCCAAACCTTGAAGTGTAGTATAAAGATATAGATGGTATCTTTCAGAACCAGTGCAACTGACCAAATACAAATACCATGTACAGTGTGTTGACATTCAACCTATTTTCTTAGCAGGCTTTTAAACAAAACTGACCCTGCGGACATGTAACAATTTTCATTAAACCACTTCAGTAATAACAAGAAAAATCTTTCAGAATCATATTCAATTACTTTTTTTTATGAATTTTCTAAAAGAATGGTCTTTCCAAGAAAATAAAAATCAAGTTTATTGGGTAATTTTCATTTTTAAATCTAATTAGTTACATGGTTCATCTTGCCTGCTCTATTCAACACTTGTGGATATAACTTTATAGGCTTGTGTAACTTCATTGAGTTGAATACCTCTCTATTCCATCTTTTAGACTTACCAGTCACTGAACTGATTACTTTCAGTCAAATATTGACTTTAGGTGAGGTGGCAATGTTTACTTTTAGGAAAGTGCACTGAAAGAGGTGATAGTTGAAACTATCTATCTAATCTACAACTGTGTTTTTCTTAAACGACTGTTCATTATTTTCCTTGAATTGCTGGATATTATGAAAGTTTATAATTTAGATATGGATTACCACAAAAGGAGAAATTTAATTTACGTGGATGGTTATTGGTAAAAAAGTGCCATTTAATGAAGTTTTATTACAGCTGTACCATAGGCTTATAATGACTACAATAATAATTTCATCACAAATGAAAGTACAAATTGGGCTCTCTGTGTGCCTTTGCTCCCCAGCTAAGTGATACATTCTTACATACTAAGGCTGTCAAATGAGCCACATGATTTGCCAAGCATTAACTTTCTAAGTAAAGGAGCTATAATCCTCCTGTATCACAAAGGTGCTTTTAGCACTGTAAGTGATAATCTTTGCTGTTTATCTTCCCAGAGGACTATCTATAGGATATCTCCTGCTATAAAATACACCTTTAAAGGCAAAGGAAGCATTGCCAACAATGGAGATACCACTATTAGTGGTGTAATTTGTATTCTGCCCACTACAGAGACTTAATCATTTGATTCATATAATGCAGTTACAGTTAGCTTTGTTTCTGTCATGAGTTATTATCATCACACAATACTACTGTGACAGGGCACTGGGCCATAGGCACATGTGTATATTCTAGTGTGCCTATTACAGCCCTTTGACCCTTTAAAACTGGAAGCTGTAGTTGTACGCCACAAGCTCCTACCCATGTGTCCTACACGATATTGTATATAAGACTTTCTGCCTCAGAGGCAGGGAAGCAGACAGGCAAGGACCTGGAAGGGGAGCTCTCTACACCTGTTAGAGCAGAACACTTTAAAGAGAGACATCTGCAAAAAGGAGCTGGCTAGGAGGAAATCAAAGCTGGGAAAGGCTGGGAAGCCCTGGAAAATGGACTAATGATGATGATCAAGAGACAATTAAAACAAGACCCTAACGAGTAATGAGAGCCTATTTTGGGTTGCTTTGTGTTATTTTTAAATCTTGTTGCTACATTAATAAAGAAAAGACCATCAGCTTAAAACTACATATCTTTTGTTTAGAAGAATTTCAGAACTCTCTCATACTTTCCAGTAACCATTAAAAAACTGCAGTCAAGTTACAACTGTCCCAAGACAGTCGTGAGAGCAGAATCGCCTCACTTTTATTCCCACTGTAATTACTGATCAAATGTCTCTTTCGTAATCATTAACAACCTGACAGTATTCTGGGTTATTTATCAGAAGTGTATTTCAGTGCCTCCCCTATACCATCCTCTAAATGAATTTTACGATGTGGATGTGCCTATATGGTTATAGCTAGCAGCCCAAAGGAGATCATAAACCACAAATGAGACAGCAGACAAACTTTTAGGGAAGCAGGGGAATGAAGATAAAGAATTTCTCCAAGAATCTCAAATTCAGTTCTATACAAATATATGGCTGTGGGTTTTTGGTTGGTTGGCTTTGTTTACTAGCTAGCAAGCAGGGAATCTTTATTGAAAGTCAATCTGTAAATGTAAAAAGTGTGAAAGTTAGTTTAATAAATGCTGTGATTTCCCATGATCTATATTAATCCTAAAAGGACAGTCATTTCACCCACATTGCTACAGAGGAGGGCCATTTCATTACATAAGCAACATAAGTTTCCTAATACCCCCCTCCCCCCCCAACAAACACACACATTGATCCTATCAAGCAGCTTACATACTTAGTTTAGAGGAACATAGATCAGATTCCAATGAAAGTTGGCGGTAGAGCAGGAATCTTACAGTTGTCATTGTTGAAAAGCTCTGCAGAGGTTTGTTTTTTTTCCTGACAGATTTGAAGGAGAAAAGGTAAGTTGTTTGTGAACAAATGAGGGTCAATTAAGTAACCTAAAAGTCTTGGAGGAACCTGCTAATTTATTACCTTTTAAGTTCCACTCCTCATCCTTGCACAGTTTTCCTTTCCTTTCCATGCCCATTTGTAATCCTTGATCATATGATGAGGCCCCTTTCCCAATAATAAATTTTCTTGTGTTTGTGGTGAGGTGTGGGGCAAGATGGGCACAGATGGGTTCCTTTCTAATATGTCATATGCTGCAGAGGGAAATTAAGGCAAGACACTCTTCTTCATTTTCAGCCTGAGGTGTGAAAACTACTAGGACGATGCACCAGAGCACGTAGATATCCATCTAGTTCAGTCCTGCCTCCAACAGTGGTAAGCGCCAGAAATTTCAGAGGAAGGTGCAAAAACCTTGCAGTGGAACTTAAAAAGGGACTTATGATGGGAATTGTCAGGAAACCTTATTATAGGCATGGCTACCAGCTTCGCTTCCCCTACCTAATCAAAGCTGGTTGGGAATTTTTTGATTAAAAGGTTTTTCTTTGAAATAAATTTTTCACTAGCCTGTACCAGTTTTGACAAAATTTTAGTCAGGAATGGTTTCTCATGTCCATCCTGGAATTTCTGGTTAAAATAAGAGAACATCTATACTGAGAACAACAAATAAGACTGCTATCTAAGCACACACCTGGAATTGGGAGATCTAGGTTTCAAGTTTCTGCTCTGCCTGATTGAGACCTGGGATTTGAACCTGGATCTCCCACAATCTAGGTGAGTGCCTTAGTAACCTGGCTATTGCTGGGGTGCAGACTGGATCTGTTTTCTCTCATTTTGACCAGAAAATCCATCCTGTACTTGAGAAACCCCTCCCAAAAAACGTTGGGGTTTTTTTGGGTCAAAACTGGTACATTCCTGAAAAGAGAGAGTTTGTTTTGATGAACTAGCATTTTCTGACAAACCATTTCACTGAAAAATTCCCAATCAGCTCCATGTCTGTTAAAGATGTCGGTATATGAACTAACTTGTGTACTCTCAGCTTCTGTGGCTGTCTCCCCAGCTCTTAGTTTAAACACTCCCCCAAAACATTTATTTTTTTGCCAGCAGTCTGTTTCTATTTTGATGGAGGTTGAGGTAGACCCACCTGTAGGCTCTTTCTTCCCCAACACATTCCCCACGCCTAATAAACTTAACCTCTCTTTTTCTTTACACCATCTTTTCAACCACATATTGAGGGACTTTTCTAGGTTAGAGTTGAAATCCTTGTTTTGCTCCACAAACCAATTGTCTTTAAAAAACAAAGAAACCCCCTCCTCCAAGATGTTCTGTATCTCCACTTCCATGAACACTTTCATTTAACAAAGCAAAAGCTGAGGGTCTGAGAAGGAAACCACTTAGTCTAGCACAGTGCTCAGAAGTCCAGGCAATCAGCCACAATCTTTTCGTAAATGAGTGTTTCTTTCTATATCACTGATATAGGACCTTCAACAGCAATGTGACGTAATAGCTGAAAAGGAACTGAAACGCTACTTAAATCTCATTACATGACACTCAGCTAATACAAAATTGATATCAAATAATTAATTTAAGTAATTTTATCTTTAGGCTTTATTTTTATATACAATGCTGAGCAATTTGATGATGGAATCCTAGATTAAGAAATTCTTGATTTTTACGCATCTAACATTGCAATATAGGTTTGCATTTCATTTTTTTACCTTTTAAAAATAGTAAGGTGCTAATGAAAAACATGCAATTTCACACCAAATTTAATTTTGTGGACTCTTGCTTGGGTTTTAAATTTAGAACCACTACATACGGTTTTAAAACTGGAGACACTGAGGTCTAGCTGGCTAATGCCTCAAAAAGGAAGAGTCACCAGCTGACTCACCCAAACTGTTTTCTGAAGCACCCTAGATTTTTTTGAGGTATCGCCCTTTCGATTATGGACCTGTCTTGACCCTGCTTAGCTTGCAGGAAAAAAGAAAAATAGCCTTATTTTAACTGTTAACATCAGACCTGGTAAGATGATATTGCATGATTTAATAAGAGACTGCTTCAGGCACTGAAAAAAAAAGTGTGTGTTGGGGGGAGGAGGGGAGAGTGTTAAACCACATCCTGCAATGGTACTAAGTACCTTGCCAGATACATAGTCTACTTTAGCATGTCACTAACAGTATCCTCCATCCTATGTCTCTAGTTTTCATCAGCAAAGTTTTATTCCAAATCACTGGGTAATTGTTATTTTCAGCATTATTCTTAACAAGGCCTTAAGTGCTCTGACTTAGAAAAAGCTTTCTGGTTTTGCTTGTCAAAGATATTCCTACACCATTCTATAACTAAATGAGGGAAGCATATAACCTAGGTCTCTACAATTCAAACAAAACAAGTATTTGTGTTATGCTTTTGATCTGGCCCTTTCAAGTAGGGTATGGAAGTTTAATGCAATAGAGGAATTAATTCATCACTGGTCAGTCATTCTGTTCCTGAAATAAATTGTTAAATACTTGCCAGTTCATTCACAATTCCTCCAACAAGCTGAAACGTGTAGACAATTCTTCCACAAAAACTTTTTCTCTCATCACACTTTTGCATATCAATATTCTGCATTTATTACATGGTCTAGGAATCTTAAATAATTTTCAAATTCCCTTTACAGCTTACATTTATTATCTTTTTTAAAACTTCAAATAATTTCAATACACAGCCCGTTTCAGCTCTTAAACATAAAGGTCTGTCACATGTAATGTCTTGATACATCAAATCCATCATTTTTTTCTAATAAATATGTCTCAACTACAGAAAAAAATGGCTTAAACTCAGGCTTGCCTTTCTTAATTGATTGCTCAATGGAAATGTTACAGAATTTTTGGCAGATGAATTTCTACATGCTTTCATTTGTAGAAAGGAAAATATCAATTGCCTCAAGTGTCCAATAATGAAGCAGGACAGTTTAGTTATTCTACTGAAATTATGTGGTCTTGTCTTTTACCCATAAACATAATCCTTTGGGTTGGAGGGGATTTTTACAAGGTCATCTAAATTCATCCCCCGGAATTATAGCAAGACTAATTCAATTATTGCTAAATAATCTCTATTACATTCATACCCTACCTAGATTGAGAGAAAACACCCTGTGGTCCAACTGAAGGAAGTTAAAAGTTGTAATTTCACATATAGCTTTGGATGAACTAGCAATGTAGCCTGTTACCTGTCAGCTCTGTGTTCTTGGGGAGCCAGGGTGCAGTACCCAGCCTGTCTGACTCATGAAGGACTCCACCGTGCCCCTCCTCCACCACCACCACTCAGCTCCTGCTTGAACCAAAACTGATCAGAAGAAAGACTTACAAAAAGCAATGAAAAGTCAGTGGGAGACACACCTAAACCCCTCCAGACAAGGGTGACAGGATTAAGGAAACTCCCCTAGCCTCATTTGCACCCAAGATGGGACAAGAAGGCATCTCCATTAGCATAAAGAATGGAGAACAGAGATTCCAAGGCATGGACCGCACTGAACTCTGGGACCAGAGAAGCAGGGAATCACTGCATGATGATGGGGGAATCTCTGCTCCAGATGTTAATAAACCCACGCCTGCACACCTCCAGCTCAGCACTTATCAGACCAGTTCTAGTAATGTACCCTTTATTGGCATCCAAATACTGAATCTGCCTAATTGTATTGTGAGAAGGAAAACAGCTCATAGCCAGGAAGGATCAGTTCCTATTGTCCAGCCTAAACAAAACTCTGGTATACTCCTTTGAGTCATCGTTTACTCATAAACAAATCTAGTGTTCTCCCTTGAACCATTGTTTCCCTACAAAAACCCTACCCAAGCTCAAGTTTCTGTTCTGATGCCTAAATCCAAAAACTGCATCAGTTCCACTGGCTCATCTTGGGGGCCGTGCCTGTCTCCAGCACTCTGGACCCTCAGCTACAACAACCACCTGGGAACTTCGACCGGTTCAAGCTTCACGGAGTGGTGAGACCCCAACTCTCCCTCTCTCTTTCTAACACTCTTTTTTTAATCCAGGTATAGCTTTCTAAACCTGACTTTTGTAATCAAATTTGAGTTAGAGTTCCCCAATGCCCCAAGTGAAATCATGTAATATGGTATCTGTTTGGTTTGTTTCTCTCTCCTTCTATGGCTATTACTACTAATAAGTTCATAAATTCTTAAGTTCATATCATAAGTTTTATATACCTGGCAATAAAATCACTTTTATAATCAAGCTGGTTGCCAGACTCTCTCCGAACTTCGCTTACTCTTGTGTGTTCTCGGCTTCCCTATTTTGCTCTGCAGCCACACTCCTCTTACCTAAGCCAAAGATCCCTGTAACACCCAAAAATCTTATGGGGTTTGCTCATCAAGGGGGTTACTACCAGAACAATTGTAATGTGAAAGTGGGAATAGGGACGTGCTGAACCTGTGGCATATGAGGGTGGCAGCTTAGAACTGCTGCTTGACTGCTGAGTCCAGGGACATGTAAAGGGTCATCCTGGGAGTGCTGATCAACCCGGTCCGCTCAGATGCATCTGCATCTGATTCTGGGGCTGGAGGAACCCAGCCCTGCAAAACCTAGGTTCTGCAGAGTAGCTCCATGGGGAGGAGACTTGCAGAAAAGTGGAGCAGAGCTCCATATGGAAACACTAGTAACACAAACAGTACATTGACAGAATTATAGGAATGTAACTCTAATAAAAGAGTGCACCCCAAGGTGACAAGCAAACCTGATAACAAGCCCATAGGATGAAGAGGCAGCAAAGAGTTCTTGCTCTTCTGCAGTTTATACCTTACACCATTCCTTTGTCTTCCAGTCATTAGCCAATTCAAATGCTGAATGTACACACATACATTTCAAAGGCAACAGTAACATGGTGGCTGTCCCTTTAAGGGAAACTGGACCCAGCCTCACCTGTGACTGAGTACTACTCACCTGCTGAGACAAATCTAGTGATTAATATTTAGCAAGTAGCTCAGCGAAATTGCTCTGCTGACAAGTCCTGGACCATAGGGGAGAGAGGCCAGTGAAAAGCGTCTGGGAGGGACCCTGCAGAAGACTCCAAGTCGAGAGACAAGACTGGGTTTATATGTGAAACTTATGTTGAACGGTTCTATTGTGTTTGTGAAAAAACACTGTGCCCTGAAGAAAAGGCCTGAAGAGACTCTGGGCCTAGCATTAGTCCTTCTTGAGCAGGAGAAACAGGCCGGCCCTAGGTTGCAGGTTCATGGAAAGCGTGCAGCTGGACTTGTTTCAGAAGAAGGGCTGCAGTTGGCTGGTGCTGCCCAGAGCTTGGGTGGGACTAGATAAGGAGAGCGTGTGGGCAGTCACTCGAGATATACTACTATTCAATGGATCCCTGTAACAGCCTCCATTTGTAGGACTTCAAAAGAATTTGTACCACAAATCAAAACCTAAACTCTCACTAGTCGTGTATCCCCATAGGACACAGCAACGCCCCCACTCTCTCAGCTGGCACACAGGGATACAACTTCCATTCACCCTTCCTTCCATATCAGTAAATAAATCTGGCCCAATGTTTCCACATTAGGATTATCATCAATTGCAGTAGGAGTTAGCATCTCTTTTAAAGATGAAGTGCAAGAATAACAATAAAAATACTATGTATTTCAACTATGGCCCCGATATGGTTAAGAAAGGACTTGAGCAAGAAACTCTTTTTCCTTTTCAGATTGCATGAAATAATGTCAGCTAACTCAGTTTCAGTTGAGTCAGAATTCCTTATGCATACTAACATTTTACTGTAGTCAAATCAATGGTTCAATCTCATCTATGTGCCGTAGTGGTAGTCCCATGTCAAAAAAAAGAACACTGCAGAATTAAAAATAGTTCAGAGAAAGACGAATGATTACAGGCATGATTAGAGACATAGAAAAACTCTCATTTGAAAAGACTGGGATTGTTTACCTTACATAGGCAATAAATAAGAGGAAAAAAGTATATAAAATAACTAATAGTATAGGAAAAGCTTCTTTTCTCCCTGTCTCAGAACACAAAAACAAGGGGAACATTTAATTAAATTAAAAGGTGGCAAATTCAAAACTGACAAGGAAATACATTTTCATTCACTGACACAGGATGTCATTGAAGACAAGAATTTAGCACAGTTCAAAGAGGGATTGAACATTTATAGGGATAAAAAGTATAGCCATAATTATAATAGTTAGTATTAACAATTTTTGGAAGGAATATTAAATCTCATGCTTCAGGGTTTAATCCAATCTGTAACTACTACAGATTAGGATGAGTCCTTCATGGGGCCAGATTATCCCCCACCTATCTACTGTGGTGTTTGCTGCATCTTCCCCCAAATATCTGGTGCTGGCCACTGCTGGAGATACACTACTGGACTAGATGACCAAAACCCTGATTCCTCGTGTTCCTAACAATACAACCACCTCAAGCTGAGCCACAGGGGTCAAGGATGGTTTTCGGTGAATGTTATGTTGCCAGGTTATTAAAAGCCTTTGTGATGTACAATATCATCTTTATAACATGGCATCAAATAGTAAAATGACACAGTCTATTATAGCGGTTGGGGAAGAGGAAGAAAGTTGAATTTTAAGAGATTTCAGTAGAATACCAGCAGATATTTTTGAAAATGATTAAATTGTTAATTTCAATTTGCATATCACCTTTAAAGTTCATAGGTAGCAAACAAAATCTTTTAAATTTGGAGAAAAAGAAGTTCTCATTTTAGTCTCACTGGTAAGTTTTGTCTGAACAGAATGCCTTGTGAAAAAGTGGTAGCTATTTTGACATCCAGTCCATCATCTCATAGGGATGGAAAACTTCCTTTTATAAACCACTGCAATAGGAAAAATGAATCCAGGCTAATCAATACAAAATTTAGTCTAGAAATATTGGAAGAGCACTTTTTAAAATATTTTTTCCCACTATTTTAGATGTCCTGGATAACTGGAATCTTTTCCCTTGAGGTTTGCTGATAAGATGCATATTACGCACTATCCCATAATTATTTATTATTTAGCTAACATAACTAATACAATATTTATAAAATCTATACATACCAACTGATTGAGTAGTGTTTACTAATAATGGCTTTGATGCTCTTAACTCCAGTTTAATAAAGTACTTGTCTGGGATTGCTCTAAACTTCTGAAATTATTCACAAAGCAAACTTTTTAAAAAGTAACAGCTCCATTAAAACATTTACTGAGCAGCAACTGTTTTAACAGCTGAATTTTTTGTTTACATAGAGAAATAGATTACATTATAAATGGCTGGAATTGTAAACATCTACAGAGCTCAACCATACAAGCAAGTCTTATTTCCTTATCAGACTAGAGATAAAAATCAAACAGGAAAACTCAGAGGTTTCTGTTATCAACAAGCACATGTAGGGGGGAAATGCTGAGTCATAATGAACACAAACCATGAAAAGCTATTTCAGCCTTAACTGCTCATTATATCTTTAAAACTATGTAAGACGCTAGCATTTTTTAATACTATGAAGTGGTTTTTTACCATCCCCACCCCCCACCCCACCCACCCGAACAGTGATCTCTAGAATTACAAGGAATTATTTTTAAACAGTATTCAGAGAAAAAGTTCAAGGGGTGAAATCCCGGCCCAAAGTCAATGGAAGTTTTGGCATGGACTTCAATGGGACCAGGATTTTAACAAAGATCTTTATGTACTATGACATTTTAGACTGTATGCCTCTTTGGAGTAGGGACTATCAATTATGGTTCGTACAACAAGCACAATGGGGACTAACTTGGTTGTGATCTTTAGGTGCTACTGTAATATAAATGTTAAACAATATTACTATATATTACTGTTATTGTTATCATCATCATTATAGTATGTGGATTTACATACCTAACTCTCTATGTAAATCAAAATGAGACTAACTGGGTCACCCCACAACCACACCTGATGTAGTTTAGGGGACAGGACAGTCACCCAATCCTGTGCCTGTGAACATCATAACTATAAAAATCATCCCTACTAATAGCTTCAAGGGGCTTTTTTCAGTAGCCAGGACCATCAGAACATAGAGATGCCCCAGCCATACAGCCTATGTCTCAGTCTGGAAGTAAGGAGGATGCAAAAGATGCTACAGTGGCTATGTGCCCCATGAGAAATCCCCACAGTGGCTTTCCAGCTGCTTTTCACTGAAGTAACACAAAGAGAGTAGGATCTAACATCTGGCCCTTTATTTTCCTTTCTTGTTAGAGCTCATTGTTCATGTGAAACTACATCACTAAAATTAATGAGCTGCGTTATAATAATGTATTCTCTCTGTAGCAATGTAAAACCAGAGCAGAAATCCTGAATGCAATACCTACAGATATTTGCAAGTAAAAAAATCCCTCCAACAACGGTGATATTTTATTATTTTATTAAATATCTGTACTATAGTAGTGTCTAGAGGCCACAATCAAGAATCAGGACCATACCTGTACTAGGCTCTCCCCCCATATAACGACAAAGAGCTTTCAGCTTTCAGTCCATATATTCAAAATATTTTTAATTTGTAACTTGTCAATAAAGATCTAATAAGTAAAAAGTAAATGTATCAGAAAATATTCTCTCACTTTATTAGACCTTGTAACTGCCAATACAGCTGTGCTGGATGAGGGTGATATATGAGTGATCACATGTACCTCAGTTTACTGTTTGATATTATTCTGACAGACTGTCTGGAGTTAAATCATTGGAGGTGGGGGAAGGGAGGACCAGAAAATGAAATGACAAAGATAATACTGAGGGTCCTTAAGAGAACAAGTGGGGGAGCTACTCAGTAGGAAATATCTACCTGGCTAATGCCAGCCAGGTTAACAGGCCAATTTTCTCAGATCTCAGCGCCTAAGATCAAAGAACAGTGAACTGTTCAACCTCCCTACCCAGGCAAGAAAAAGTGTGGTGAGCAGGAAGCAGCTGCTCAGGGAGACACACAAAAAAGAGAACCTGCAGGAGAAAAGTGTCTATCCCTGCCCAGACAGAGGGAGAGCCTGGCGCAGGGTGGTGGAACTAAGATGGGGCTACGCAGGAAGTGTTTGAGGCAGCTGGGCAGCCAGCTATGAGAAAGGCAATGAGCTATACCTAGGAGATGAGCTGCAAAACCTAGGCATGTTAATCCTGCTTGGTTTTAACCCATTGTCCATTTGCCAAAATGTATACAGGAAGCAATGGGTCTGTTCAGAAAGAGTTGTTTTGAATCACTTTAATCAGCTGTTGGTCACAAGACCCAAGGAGGAATGTCTTGCAGGTACCAGCTATAGTAGTGCCCGTCCTGTCAACACAGTTTGAAACAGGAATGCGGCTACCTCTGGGTCTAGTCTAAGAGTGATAGAATTGTGGAGTTCCACACTGCAAAGAGTGCAGGTAGGGGCCTGCCACTTGGAAAGAGTGCCAACAGGAGAGAGAATGGTGAAGAGATCACAGATGCACCTTGACCCTAAGTCGTCACAAGAGCATATCACCTTGCAGTTTCAATTTGAAGTTATTTTGTCATTTTCTTGAGCTCTGCTTTCTACAATTTTTTTATGCAATACATTTCAATATAGTACTTCTCCTCAGTTGTGGAGTGTATTATCTACAGAGCATTAGCATGCTCAGCCAGGTACAAAACTGAGGAAAATGTGATCCATGCCCCAAAGAGTCAACTTTCCAAATGGGACAATGTAGTTCAGACACAAAATAAGCAAATACACTAGATTAAAAGTAATGAGTGACAACATCAAACAAGTTTTTCCTTTAGCAGGCAATTATTAGGCTTCAGGAAATAGCATATTCTAAATAAAAATTTTAATGAGAAGGTGCCCATTTGATACACAAAGAGAGAAAAGGCATTTAAGAATACAAGTGACAGCATGAAAGACATGAAAAAGATAGAAGTAGAAGGAGAACACAAATGGATAAACAGCAAGTGTAGAAGAATACTAGAGCAGAGATGTATGATAGCTAGGGACAGAACTGAGCAACATTTTGGAAAAACAAAAAAGCCATCAAACTTTATACAAAAAGACAAAAGAAGCCCTGAAGATATGTGAAGAGGGGAGCCACATCAATGCCATGGGAGCAGATTTTAGTAACAGCATTTTGGTAAGATTGGATTGAGGCAAAATGAGATGTGAGGTGCAAGAAAGGGGATTGCAGTTGTTGATGCAGGATGTGATTTAGAGATAGACAAGGGTGTTTGTGCCTGAAGAGGAGGTACTTTGGAAGAAGCAGAAACAGAGCTGCAGAGAGGCTGGATGTGGGGGGAGGGAGTGAAATATGAAAGAAAACAAGGGTTGTAAGCTTGGGTGAAAGGGAGAATATTAATTTGTCACCAGTTACAAAAGGAGAGCATAAGGAGGGTTTTGGAAAGAATTGAAAGGTCTGGTTTTTACCATGTTGGATTTAAGATGGCCACAGCATATGCTGGTGCTGATATCAGAGACAGTAAAATGAAAGACTCAGGCTTGGTTTACACTGCTGGTGAAATTCAGCAGCAGTCGATGTAGAGTACGTAGAGTAGCTTGCATATCTCCCATCAACTTCCTAACTTCTACGTAGCATCACGTCCCCACTATGCTGCGCCGATGGGAAATGACTTCCTGTCGATGCAGTGTTAATATTTTTGCGGGGGTGGATTAATGCCATCGACTTCTGGATCGACTGAGCGGGTCTCCACGATCCTGAAAAATCGATCCGGCGGCACCAACCATGCCACTATGAATGTAGACATACCCTCATAATAAGAAACAAAAATCAACTTTAATTTAAGATGTAACTTCAAATTGAATCAATGGACTCAGGAAATTAACTTTCATAAAGGGAATCACAGTCATAGGACTTTAGACCTGTAAGGCTTGAGGTTGTTTTCAGCTAATAAGGTGTAGGTCGAAACTCATTTAAATGGCTAACAAGCATACCTGATCCTCAAGGACAATGGCTAGTGTAAGCATCCGATGGCTCAGGAAGCCAGATGTCCTCTTAGTTATTCTAATTCCAATGAGAACAGCACATTTGCTTTTAGAATTTCTGTCTCACCTGCCACCTATCTGTAAGGACTGCCCCCCCCCTTCTTCCTTCACCTTACCCCTGCCCTGAGTGCAGCCCTAGGATCCTTGATGTAAGTAGAGTGATTAAAAGTGTCTCTGCATGTATGTAACGACCATTATAACTGTTGTTCTCTCTGGACGGGACAATGCCTGTATTTGTAAGTGAATAGATAAAGAATTTAAAATGTACTATGTAATTGATAAGAAAGTGTATATAATTGACCACTGTAACACCATGAAGTTGAAGCTGACTTATCAGACTTCCCGGTATCGTGAATAAACCTCTTCAGTATTGTCTGTGCTGCCTGATTCTTGGAGAAAGAATCCTTTGTGCTTTACAGACCTAATGACTTGACCAGTGTCTGTAAACAAAGTATTTATTTTTAAATTTCCAGAATTACAAATAAAATACACAGCTGTGGCTAAAAAAGGAAGATGAACAGACACTAACGTGAGTCCCAGGACTGGGTGCTTGCTGGGAACAGGAGCTGTTGGGGCTTCATCTATTGTGAGAAGAGAAAAACAGACTGCGCACCTCCTCCCTGCTTAGTTTGCTCATTAAGCTCTCTAGCTTCCCTATAGTTAAAAAAGGGAAATCGAAGGGCTTCCAAGTCTAATTTACATATGGAGTTTATGAAGCGCTTAAAGTTGTTTTATTTGGAATTTGTTTCATTCTTAGAAACAGTATTAAAAGTGTTATGTAACTGCATGTATGTAGAATCGTATATTGAATATATCAATTCATGAACATCATTCCAAGGGGAAAATGACCACCCTGATCCGGAAGTCAGGAACAATGCAGATAGAGAGGAGAGACTTCTTCTGGAGGCTTTTGCTCTGGTTAGAGACGCTCCAGCAACATATTAAAGCTGCCTATGGTGGACTGGAGCCAAACTGGTGAAATAGCAGACTGGACAGCAGCTGGCAGTAGAGGATGGGAGCTGACTGCTGTAGGCTACAGAAAATCTGACTAGTATGTTGGGCTCTACTTGGCAGAGGTGTCATAGTGTAGTTAAGTTGAAAGGAGACTGTCTATATTGCATCCCCTTGACTACTATCAAGTCAAACTACATTTCAGAATGTGGTTTAGATTTGTGAAGGCTGTGCTTTGAATAAGTGCCTTAACAAATAGCTAATAAATAACAAATGGAACTGGAGGATCTCCTCTCTCTCAAAAGTGTTGTGGGTTTGCTTAATTTTATTTTAAAATTCAGATATTTTAGCCCAAGTAAAAGCAGTTGTGTTTCAGGTTCCCAAAGACTTTTCTGTGTGACTGTAGGAGGGGAAGTGAGACACTGTTAAGATGGCCAAAGTTTTAGTTTTTGATTCCTTGAACCTGAAGTACGGGGAATCATCATCAAACGGGGGCATTTCTAGTGGGGTTCTGCAGAGATTCGTATCTGGCTTGATGCTATTCAACATTTTCATCAGTGATCTGGAAGTAAATATGAAAACATTGTTGATAAAATTTGCCGATGGCACAAAGATGGGTGGAGAGGTAAATAGCGAGGGCAGGGCAGTCAAATTGAGCGATATTATCATTTCATAACTGGGGCCCATTCACACAAAATTGGTTTTAATGCAGCCAAATGCAAAGTTATATATCTAGGAACAAGGAATGCAAGCCATGCCTACAGACTTCAGGACTGTATCCTAGAATGTAGTGACTCTGAAGAGGCCCTAGAGGTAATAGCATTAACAATAGCACTTAACATGAGCTCCTAATTCAATGCTGTGGCAAAAAGGATTAATGCAATCCTTGATGTGTAAAACAGGGGAACAGTCAGCAGGAAGATGATTTTACCTCTCTATATGGCATTGGTGAAACCAATACTGGAACACTGTGCACAGTTCTAGTGTCCATATTGTAAAAAGGATGTTGAAAAATTGGAGAGGGTGCAGAAAAATTCTTTGAGGGCTAGAGGAAACGACTTACAGTGACAGACTTAACAAGCTCAATCTGTTTATCAAAAAGACAATTGAGTGGTGACTTGATTACAGTGTGCAAGTACCTTCACAGGAGATAATAGTGGGTTCTAAGGGGCTCTTAGAAATGCATAACAAGAACCAATGGCTGGAAGCTGAAGCCAGACAAATTCAAATTAGATACACATTTTTAAAACAGTGAAAGTGATTGGCCCCTGGAACAAACCAAGGGAACTTGGGGATCCTCCATCTCTTGACATCTCCAAATCAAGACTGTATGCCATTCTGGAAGATATGCTTTAGCCAAGTACCAGTTATTGAGCTCAATACAGGGATAACTAAAATCTAATGGCCTATGATATACATGAGGTCAGACTAGATCAAGTGGACCCTTCTGGCCTTAAACCCTATGAAACTATGAATGTGTGGATACTTGAGTCAATTGTTTTATATATTTTCAAAGAGACCCCTAACAGTAACCTGGACATCAGATTAATATCAGCCCTTTATACAGTCTAACACCTGGCAAAAGAATTACATCTACCAGTTAAGCAGCAAATGTGCTCGGACCGCTGCTCAATAGTTTCATTGTTATCTTGTGTTTCCCATCTATTGTATGCATCTATTGACACTTATCTTATATTTTAAGTCCTTCAGAGCAGAGACTGTTTTTATATTTGTATGGTGCCTACCACAGTACAAACAGAAAACTACAACAACAAAATTATTTATGTGCTGACAAGAGGCACGTACTACAAAGAATGTGTGTTAATTATTACATTTGAGTAAAATTAGAAAGTGCAACCTGAATGAAAAACCCTTACATTAATTATTTTATGTTGTTTCTGGGCTTGCCAAAGTCACTTGCATATGACATAAGAAACTAATTTTGAATAGAAACTTTCTTCAGTGACAGCAGAACACTGTCCAATAAGCAACAGAAAGAAGAGCGCCTATTAAAACCCACAGGAATTTATAGAAAAATGGAATAATAGATACCAGTAATATTAATAAGGAATATGCTAAATGCTTTGTTTTTAAGATCTTTTGACATCTATACCTAAAATTACAATTCAACCAACAGCACAGTGCTTTTATATTATGCTGGCAACATAGATAGCTTGTTATGCAATTCTCACCCTTATAATGAATTTAATTATAGATAAAACAGTCAACAATCGCCTCTAGGTATTTTTGGTTATGACTAGTGGGTTACTTGCACTCCACAGATTGCTGGCAGTTCTGTGGAAATATGACCAACTGTTAAATAACATCAAAGACTTAATTTTAACATCATTTGCAAACCTGCAGTGCCACTTGTTTAGTTGAAATATAATCATAACTGAGGCAGGCATGGGAGACTTCCCTCTAATTGTAATGCAGAAGAAATTGAGTGCTTCTTCTTGATTTGGTTCTGTAATAGAGTAGCCTTTTATATAAATCTGCTCAATTCAATGGTTTCTTAATCTCAAAACTATTGGAATCACTCCTGCAACTTTAATTATGGAGACACTACTGCATCTCCTTAATACTTGAGAGAGATATTTGAGTGCAAGAAGCTTTTAATGTACTTGTTTGCTTCTCAAAGCCACAGCTGAACAGTCTGTAAAAGTTAAATGAGAAGATCTATTAAAATACTTTATTTTTACTTAAGATTACTTTTTTTTGAAGTATAAAAATAGTTCTGTCTTTCACAGACTTCCGTCTTCAGAAAACAGACATCCACTCTGGATTATTTAAACTTGGAAAAATGCAAGTGGTTTTTTTTTTTTTTTTTGAAAAAATATCTATTGTTACAGCAAAAACTTGGGTTTCCTTTCAAACCAGATCATATGATTACACGTTTATATTTTACTTTCCGCAGGAATTCACACACACCCCCATTTGCATCCTGTTATTCATTTAACGTTTCCCTTCACTTCAGCATGCTGTGTTAACAACATGATGATCACATTGCTAACTTTTGCATTTAATAGGTTTCTTCTATACACAGGGTATTTCAGCTTACTACACAAAGTACGGTTCTTCTTCATACTCTCTCTGAGACACTGTAGAGGGCACCACTGTTTTAAACTGCACTTCACATCAGGAAACTCACATGATACAGAAATCCATGACCTATTCCTTAGGTGGATCAATTCTCTGTTGCAATTTCTGTAGTTAGTATACACAAAGTCTTTTAAACAGTGAAAAGATTAGGGTTACTCCCTACTCCTAATATTGCATCTGTCCGACCCTTAGACATTTATATTTGTTTGTACTCTTTACTTTTATTAGTAACACTATAAGTGTAAATCTTTAAATACTTTGAGACAGATGCCGAGTTACCAAGCACACAGTGCTCTTAGAATGTAGTGAGTGTAATGAGTCTTAACGAAAATGGTACAAAAAGCCCTATGCTCACAATTCTATCCAAAGCTGTAACATAAATACACTTGTCAGAATTGAAGATGAAACATCACAAAACATGGCCAATATTTTGAACATAGGTCATGCTTCCCTCTTCACATCTAATACAGTTTAATCATATAGAATAAATGGGTGCTACACATTTACACACAATTGTGTTGAAGATCAGAATGTCAGAATTTCTTTGTTCTTTGCTTAGCTGCTGGAATTACAGACTGCCAAGAACAACAGGATGAAAATTTAAATGAGTTTTTAAAAAGCCTGTAATATAAAGAACAGTTGAAGTAAAAAAAAACAAAAACAAAACAAAAAAAAAACATTATACACACACACACAAATTTTAAATGTATGCATAATTTATTAGTCTTCTAATTAGTAATCTATTAGTCTTCAAAACATACCAGACACCCTAAGTGCCATTTCACATATCACAAAACCCTTCGGTTATAAAAGTAACACTAATTGCCCTGTTATAGGATTCTGCAAAACAAGTGTTTATTACTCAGATTTATTAAACACATTGTTTTATGAGAAATTTAAATAAAATTAGAACTTATTTTCATCACCAGAGATAGTCATGAACATTTCACATCAGCGGAGATTGATGCACTTCAGTAGAAATTAGATGGGACATTGAGGAGAATGGGGGGGGGGGGAGGGGGGGAGTGCTACATGAATAATTAGGACAATGAGTTAAAATAAACTCTTCTGGCTCAACTAGTTGTGTATCTAAAGTCTAATAATACATGAAAGGAGTTTAAAAACTTTTAAAAGACATCTCAAATGCACCAAATAGTAGCCACACTAGCCTTTTAAAGCTTTAAAATACTGAGTGTGTGAACTCTATTCCTTTATCGGGAAGCTACAAGGTGTTCAGTGGTGAACAATATGTTAAGCTAAGGTGAGCAGAAAGAGAGGTAAGACTGCATAACAGTAAGTTTTTCCAACAGTAAGTCACCAGAATAAAAAATAATCGGAGTTACCTGGATTTCCTGCAATTCCTTACCATTTTTCAATATTATCTTCCTTACATTATAGTCAGATATCCTTAAATAAATTTATTAGTGAATCCAATCTATATCCAGAAATGATTCCTCTCCTTCCAAAACTTATCTCTCATTGTCAAATTTGCCAAAAAACGGTTACCCACCTTTCATAACTGCTGTTCTTCGAGATAAGTTGCTCATGTCCATTCCAGGTATGTGTGCGCTGCGTTCACAGTCGCCAGAAAGATTTCCCCTAGCAGTACCCATCGGGTCAGTGCAGGCACCCCCTAGAGTGGCGCTTCCGTGGCATTGTATATAGGGCCCTGCTGACCTGCTGCCTCCTCAGTTCCTTCCTGCCAGAAGGCTCTGACAGAGGGAAGGCAGGTGGGTCTTGGAATGGACATGAGCAACACATCTCAAAGAACAGTTATAAAGGATAGGGTACTGTTGTTTTTTCTTCGAGTGCTTGTTCATGTCAATTCCAAGTAGGTGACCCCCAAGCTGACCATAGGAGCAGGGGTCAGAGCTCACAGAATCGCTGATTGAAGCACAGCTCTGCCAAATGCTGTGTTGTCCCTGGCCTGCTGAGTAATAGCATAATGCGAGGTGAACATATGGATCGATGACCAAGTTGCAGCCCTGCAGATTTCCTGTGTAGGGACCTGTGCCAAGAAAGCTGCCAAGGAAGCCTGGCCCTCATGGAGTGTGCTGTTAGTGTTGGGGATGGCACCTTAGCCAGGTCGTAGCAGATCCTGATACAGGAGATGAGCCACAATGAGATCCTCTGGAATGATAACGGGAGACCCTTCATCCTATCCACTACAGCGATGAAGAGTTGGTTTGATTTATGAAAAGGTCTAGTCCTTTCTATATGGAAGGCTAGCACACACCTGACATCTAAAGAATGGACGCTTCTTCACCTTTATTGGTACGCGGCTTCGGGAAGAACACTGGGAGTAGAGGTCCTGGTTCATGTGGAACTAGGATACCACCTTAGGAAGAAAGGCTGGGTGGGGTCACAACTGAACCTTGTGTTTGTAAAACACCATATATGGAGGGTCAGATGTCAAAGCTTTGAGCTCAGACTCCCTTCTGGCTGAGGTAATCGCAACCAGGAATGCCATCTTCTACAAGAGACAGAGGAGCGAACATGTCGCTAAGGGCTCAAATGGAGGTCCCATTAATCTAGGGAGTACCAGGTTCAGGTCCCATGCTGCTGTTGGACAGCGACCCTGAGGATAGAGTCTGTCCAAGCCCCTGAGAAAACAGGTCACCACTGGATCAGCAAAGACTGATCATCTGTGCACTCCTAGGTGGAATGCAAAGATCACCACCAGGTTCACCTTTATGGATGAAACTGCCAGCCCTAGTTGTTTCAAGTGTAGTAGATAGTCCAAGATGCAGAGCAGCGATGCTTGCTTTGGAGGAGTGCCCTTCTGTGTTGCCCAAACAGAACACCCCTTCCACCTGGCTACGTATTTAGCTCTAATGGATGGCTTCCTGCTGCTGAGGAGGATCTCCCTGGCTGGCCCCAAGCATGCGGACTCCATGGGGTTCAACAATGAGGCTTCCACTCCGTGAGGTGGAGATTGAAGTTGGGATGTTGCAGGTGGCCATGGTCCTGCGTGATTAGGTCCGGCACCAATGGCAGGGCAATTGGGGCAACCACAGACAGCTCCAGCGGTGTCGTATATCAATCTGCTGCGGCCAGGCTGGGGCTATCAGTATAACAGACGCCTTTTCCCTTCTGATCTTGAGTAGGATGCTGTGAACAAGCAGAAAAGGGAGGGAATGCGTAAAATAGGTGGTGCATCCTGTGGCCTGAACCAGGTCTAGGACTGATCCTATAAACTCTATTCTTTGGATAGGGGATAATGTTGACTTAGGAGTATTTAGCCAAAGCCCCAGTTTGTTTAAGGTCAACCGTATCAGGT
Source organism: Emydura macquarii macquarii (assembly GCF_026122565.2). Lineage (NCBI taxonomy): Eukaryota > Metazoa > Chordata > Testudines > Chelidae > Emydura > Emydura macquarii. Next base: position 23,099,959 of record NW_027132559.1, read on the forward strand.
TGACGTGTGCTCTACTTGCTCCTTGGAGCGGCCCTTGACCAGCCAGTCGTCTTGATATGGGAACGCATGTACCTGTCATCTTCTTAGGAAGGCGGCAATGACTGCCATACACTTGGTAAAAACTCAAGGGGATGTCAACAGTCCGAAGAGAAGGACCGTAAATTGATAATGTGTGTGGTTTACCATGAACCTGAGGAACCTTCTGTGAGATGGGACTATATAAATATGAAAATAAGCATCCTTCAGATCAAGGGAGGCATACCAGTCCCCCAGATTGAGGAAGGGGATGATTGCAGTCAGGGAGACCATGCGGAACCTCAGTTTCTTCATGAATCTATTGAGGTTTTGCAGTTCAAGAATAGGTGTGAGACCCCTTTTGGGATTAGTAAATATCAGGAGTAAAACCCTTTTCCCTTAGTTCTTGAGGAACCTCCTCTACTGATCCTGCTCGTAGGAGCTCTTGCACTTCCTGTATAAGGAGTTGCTCGTGGTAAGGGTACCTGAAGAGGAATGGGGAAGGGAGAAAATTGGAGGGAATATCCCAATTCTACTGTGAGCAACACCCAAGAAGCCAAGGAGATCCGAGTCCAAGCGTGGTAGAAATGGGATAGATGATTCAGGAAACAAGGGGAGGGATCCTGGATTTGGTCTAGCATGTCGCTCCTGGGCGCACACTCAAAATGATTGCTTGGAGCTAGAAAGCTGCCTTGTCAAACCCCAGCCCAGGTTAGATAGAGACTGGAGCATCCCACACCTGTTATTCCCGCCCCTGTTTCTAAAGTAATCCTGCCTCTGTTGCACAGGATAAAAATGTGGGGCAGGCTGGGGCTTGAAGTGCTTTTTCTGGGTACTCAGCGTGTGTAGACCTAAGGATTTCAGTTTGGCATTGGAATCCTTCAGACTGTGAAGTTTGGAGTCCATTTTCTCCTAAAACAAGCCCGAGCCATCAAACAGCAGGTATTGAATGGTTTGTTGGACCTCTGGGGGAGGCCCGACACCTGTAACCATGAGCTCCTTCTCATGGCAATCACCGATGACACTGTCCTTGTGGCTGAGTCTGCTGTGTCTAGGGCAGACTGCAATGAGGTCCTTGCCATGGCCTTGCCCTTCTTGATGATTGCCACAAACTCCTGTCTGGAGTTAGCTGGGAGCAACTCCTTGAATTTTGTCATAGTAACCCAGGAGTTGAAGTTGTAGCGGCTCAGAATTGCCTGCTGGTTAGCAATGTGAAGCTGGAGCCCCCCAGTGGAGTACACCTTCCTACTAAAGAGATCCAACTTCTTTGAGCCCTTGGACTTGGGAGCTGGTGCTTGTCCTTGTCTCTCTGGGTCATTTGCCGCCACTACCACCAGCAACCCCAGCTCGTGCCCTGCGGAGGGGGCAAAGTACTTTCTTTCTATCTATCCCTTTATGTGTAGGGGGGATAGAAGCTGGTTTTTGCCACAATGTCTTAGTGGTGGCTTGTATTATTTTTATGATGGGTAGTGCTACTCTGGAGGGGTCCCCTGGTGCCAAGATATCCACAATGGGTCCTCTGATTCCCGCACTTCCTCCGCTTGGAGTCCCAAGTTCTCAGCCCCCCACCTTAGCAGCTCCCTATTATCCACTGGTGATGGTACTGTCGAAGTCCCTGTCATTGCCTCATCAGGGAAGGATGGCCAAGGCCCCTTCTCCTGCTGGTAGCAGCATCCCTGCAATCAGTGCCGACTGTGCCTGGAGGTGTAGGATTCTGCCTCTGAGCCAGATGATTATGACTATGAGTGTGGGAACCACGGCGGTGCCGAGCAAGACAGAGCCAGAGAGCTGTGCTGCATCATGGCAGGCTTGGCTGTAGATGGCACCACACTTCACTGCAGTGTCAGAGGTCTTGGTTCCTGCTACTCAATCCTGGTGAGGGACGACTGTGCCGTCATGGCTATCAGGTGCCTAGCTGCCTTGAAAGTGTCCAGGGTGGAAGCAGAGTGCAGCTTTCCCATATGGCTCTCTGTTACGGGTGAGTTCAATGGAACTGGACTCAATGGCACCATCGTGGGATGCACCTGGTTATCATCTGTCCCAACAGCCTTTCTGTAGGCGAAGGTCCTCTCTCCGTTTTCTTCCATTTCTTGTGAGGTACCAGAGAGTGGGATCGGTGCCAGGTGTTCAGTGCTGGGAAATGCCAGTGCCAGGGGTCATTTGGTGCCAAGTCTTTCTTCGGCACCGTAAACTCTCTAAGAGGTCAGCACACTCCACACCAAGGTACTGGGTGCTGAGTCCAAGTGGCCTAGTTGGGGGTGGAAAGCTGCTTCCATGAGGATGTGCTTCAGTCTCACATTCCTGTCCTTTTTGGTCCTTGGATGGAAATCCCTGCAGATCTTGCACTGGTGGTCTGATGGGTTTCCCCATGGCACTTCAGACAGGATTCATGAGGATCACCCTTCGGCATAAGTTTGTGACAAGTCCCACAAGATTTGAATCCTTGGGACCGAGGCATGCTCTGGTCCTGTGGCATAACGGTGGGTGGAGGAGGAATAAAACTTATTCAACTACAAACTAAGTTAACTAACTCTAATCTATTATTTACAGATTCAATAACTCTCTACCCCTAGAAGAAAGCTTCCTGATGAGAGAAGGCAAGAAGCTCCAATCACCATCACAGGGGGCAAAAAGGACCTGAAGAAGCGGCGGGTCAGCAGGGCCCTATATAAAGAGCCATGAAGGCATCACTCAAGGGGACACCTGCACTAACCCAATGGGTATCGCTAGAGGAAAAATCTTCCAATGACTGTGCATGCGACACACACACACCTACTTGGAATTGACATAAGCAAGCACTCGAAGAAGACTACTTCTTTAAAGATACCATAAAATGTTGTACAAAATGCACAACTTATTCAAGTCATTTCTGGGTACTACTGACAGTGACCAATGCCAGGAGCTTCAGAGGGATAAACAGAACAGGGGATCAAAGTTAATTCAAAGTTACTGCTGCATACAGTACATGCATACATTTCTTGTAGCATGAAAAACTACTCACTCACCACAAACAGGCAAATTAAACAAAACTCTGCTAAAGAGCTCATTACCATGCAACAAGATTAAATACACATATACCTGCAACTGTTCATCTCTAAATGTAATACTATGTGCTGCATAGATTGTTGTGTGAAATGGCTTTCAGCCCAAAAGATGGGTTTTTCAGTTCAGTGCTATGCAACCTTTCTACAAATCTGTATCTAATATATATATATATATATATATATATATATATATATATATATATATATATATATATATATATATATGTTATAACCAAAAGTGCAGGCAGGCTCTTTTGGTGCCAAGACAACAATTTCTAATGAATCACTTTAAATGCATTCAGGCTCTTTTGGTGTCGAGACAACAATTTCCAATTAATCACTTTAAATGGATGGCAACTACCTCTACATCAAGCTAGTTAGACACAAACAACATATGTAAGACAAAAGAAGTGGGCTGAATATTATGAGGCTTTGGGTATACTCCTATATAGCGTGAACTTGGATCAAGACCCTTAAGTCTGTGCAGGATTCATAAAGACTTTGGGCAGTTATAACAGGAACCTATTTCTGGACCTTGAAAGACCACATAATGTTCTTGAGCAGGCTGAAAACTGCTATTTCCATCCCAAGGGAAATTCTGAAATCTGGTTTTGTCCTAAATCAGAACAAAAGTCAAAAGTATAACATAAAAGTCTAAACAAAAACATTTCAGCCTCATCAAAACAAAATGTTTCCGAATATTTTGTTTCACTCAAAATTCCAAGGTTATAAAGTATAACATAAAAGTCAGACCAAAACATTTCTACCTGATCAAAATGAAGCATTTCAAAAAATTCCTGTGAAAATTTCAATGAAAATGGGTCTGCTCCTATGAAACATCTCAGTTTCATTGAAAGAGCATTTTCTGATGTGTCACAAGCCGGTTTACCCCCCCAAGCACCTTCTCATGGCCAAGGATGGCTGTGCAGCATACTGCCTCAGTTTTCCTTCTCTGACAGGGCTCCTCAATAATTTACCATCACAGTCCAAAACTGTCCAAAACACTCTCCTTCTGGGGTCCACTTTATTTAGTCCTAACACTCTGGCCTTCCAGGCTCCAACCTCAGTTCAGTGTCTCTCTCCTTGAAACAGGAGTCCCCTTCCCTGCCCTCCACAGAGCTGGGTTCAAGTCAGTCTGTCTCTGTCAGTTCTGTGTGTCTCCTTCTGAGTCAGGAATTTGGCCTAATCCAACTTTCTTTACTCTCCACTATAGTCAGTCTCATTCTGTGCAGTACTCACCTGCAGCTGCTTCCTCAAGCCAGCTACAGCTTTCTGGGTTTGTGCCCTGCTTGGGCCTCCCAACCCGCCTAGCTGGAGAGCTAACAGCTTTGACTTGAATTCCCTTCCCCAAAGACTCCCCGGGGAGTCTGTCCATTCTTCCTTTATCTCCCCAGCCCTAGCCTAAATTAATCACATGACCTCATTCTTGTCCACCTGGAGAGCTGAGCTGATCTTAGCACAGGTAGGTTGAAGCAACATTTCCCATTAAAGGGGCCAGCTACCCTGTGACATGATGGGAAATTGTTCCACCAAAATTTTTGACAAGATGTAATCTTGAACAGATTTCATATGCTGTACTGTCCTAGCCTACCCCAAAAAGCGTTGCATTGATTGTTTACTCAGAGAAATACAAAAAAACCAATGTTTTTTAAAAGAACACTTGGCAAAATTTACCAGGATTAGTTATCAACAACAATATACATATACACTATATATGGGACTACTGACTGCTAGCAACCAGTCAAGACAACCTAAAGCTGCGGTTCCCAAACTGTAGGTCATGACCCGAAGTGAGAACACAGCAATCCCAAGTCTGTGGAGGACAACATTTTACAAAATATGCTCAAGGTCATGCCACAGGGAGGATGCTTTTTGCTCTACAAAATGGCACCTTCCATGCAGTGTCCTTACATAGTGTATGTGCAAGGTCATGCTGTGCGGAGGACACCATTTTGTAAAGCAAAATGGCATCCTCTATATGATGTGATCTTGGGTGTACACTGCATGCAAGGTCACCCTGTATGGAGGGTGCCATTTAAAAATGATGTCCTCAGTGCTGTCTGAGGTCACAGAAAATAATACATCTGAAAATGGGATCATACAGGGAAAATATTTGGGAACTGCTGACCTAAAAGTACTTTGGAGAAAAGAAAAGGTAAAACTATTTGAAAGACAGACTTTAGTAGCATGATTGTCACAGACCACATTACACCTTTAGTGTGGTGTTAAGGACAGAGGTTACGATGATGTCACACAATTTTGCTGAAAAGGCTTTCAACTAAAAGATTAGCACCATTATAAGCTCAGTTCCCAAGCTAATATGGATGATAAACTTTAATTATACAATTAAAACTTCAACACTACCACAGCAAGTGATATAACAATCAACAAAATTTGATGTGGGCATGGTTCTTTTTGCACTGCTTCGATGATACAAGAGAGCCAGATTCTGGCCACAATTGGCCAGATAAGAATTTCCACAGTGGGGAAGCTCTCAGCTGGCATTAAGCCAACCACTCCATTTCAGCCAAGGGGGCATGCCAGGGAATGAAGGGGCAGCCCAGAGTTTTGCTCCACCAAATCTCAGCTGGTGTGGGGAATCATGATGTTGACCCAACACAGAATAGCTCCAAGAATGCTATACTCAAACCAGAGCCAAGCTCAACACAGACCAGCCCACAGAAACAGGGAACCTTAACTGGTTCCTTATGTTCCCGTACTCCCTCCATTCTCCTGTGCCAAGAACAGCTTGAACACAGGAGAGACTGTGCCTCCATTAGTTTCACAAATTAGCTTCCTCAAACACTTTACATGGTAAAACAAATTATGTGATTGGGTTGCAGGTGTTCAATCATTTTATTCATAACAAAATTATCTTTACTGCATCAAGGAAAACTTTCAACTGATGGGAAATCCGTCTGAAAAAGTGTTAAGTTCAACAATAATTTTATCAAGGCACTTCTTGGAAAAAATCTCATCTCCTCAAAATCTCTGAAACTTTGAGGAAAAGGTCTGGAAGACTCATTAAAGACAATATTGCTTCCAAATGCAAAACTTTCAAAGGCTGGTGAGTTAAGTGAAATGTAAATAGATACATTTGGTTTTCAAGAAACTGGACAACTCATTCTGTACAGTTACACTGTACATCACAACACAACTTGTCATGTCATTAAAGTATAGATAAAATTCAACTATTTTAAATGCTAAAACAGCTGAAAGTAACATGCAGCACCAGCAGTATTTTAAAAGCAGTCCAAGAAAAATTAAATCCTAATCTCTTACCATCAAAGAAACTTTTGGCTCTCAGGTAACTCACGCTAAGCCTGAGCACAGACAATTTATCCAGTTTGGTGATAATATCTTGTGGGAAAGGCAGGAGGCCAGCCAAGCGATCTAACTCTGCATTCAATCTGTCTCTGTGTCTCTTGGATGGATTAGATTTGGCTCCTTCAGATGAGGATGGCTTTACTCTGTGACAAAGAAAAAACATAGAATAAATGCACATATGTTCTCAAAATGATCATATTGTCATAATTTTTTTAACAGAAACGTAATAAAGCTTTGCCATTTAAACTGACAACCACCAACACAAATAATCTTTTAAACTTTAATATGTAAAATGTCTTTCCAAAATGACTTGCACATTCCTAAGCAAAAATTAACTCAGACTGAGGCTAGGAAAAATGAACTTCAGGTGGGCATCTAAGAGTCCTGTTCACCCATCTGAGCATTTAGTGAGAGACTTTTGAAAGTTTAGAGAGACTTATTTTTTTAAACAATAGAACAGATTATTATTAAATATCTCAAATGTCACTAGGAATGTGACAGACAGAATCACAGAATCATAGAAACCTAGGGACCTCAGGAGGTCATCTAGTCCAACACCCTGCTCAAAGCAGGACTAATCTCAGTTAAATAATCCCAGCGAGGGTTTTGTCAAGCCGCAGCTTAAAAACCTCTAAAGATAGAGATTCCACCACCTCCCTAGGTAACCCATTCCAGTGCTTCACCATGCTCCTAGTAAAAAACTTTTTCCTAATGTCCAACCTAGACCTCCCCCACTGCAACTTGAAACCGTTGCTCCTTGTTCTGTTGTCTGCCACCACTGAAAACAGCCTAGCTCCATCCTCCCTGGAACCCCCTTTCAGGTAGTTAAAGGCTGCTATCAAATCCCCCCTCATTCTTCTCTTCTGCAGGCTAAACAAACCTAGTTCCCTCAGCCTCTCCTCGTAAGTCTTGTGCTCCAGCCCCCTAATCATTTTTGTTGCCCTCCGCTGGACTCTCTCCAACTTCTCCACATCCTTTTTGTAGTGGGGGGCCCAAAACTGGACACAATACTCCAAATGCGGCCTCACCAATGCTGAATAGAGGGGAATAATCACTTCCCACGATCTGCTGGCAATGCTCCTACTAATGCAGCCCAGTATGCTATTAACCTTCTTGGCTGGCTCATATCCAGCTTTTTATCCACTGTTACCCCCAGGTCCTTTTCTGCAGAACTGCTGGCTGGCCAGTCGGTCCCCAGTCTGTAGCTGTGCATTGGATTCTTCCGTCCTAAGTGCAGGACTCTGCACTTTTCTTTATTGAACCTCATCAGATTTCTTTTGGCCCAATCCTCCAGTTTGTTTAGGTCCTTCTGTAGCCTATCCCTACCTTCCAGGGTACCTACCACTGCCCCTAGTTTAGTGTCATCTGCAAACTTGCTGAGGGTGCAATCTACCCCATCTTCCAGATCATTAATGAAGATGTTGAACAAAACCGGCCTCAGGACCGACCCCTGGGGCACTCCACTTGTGACCGGCTGCCAGCTAGACATGGAGCCATTAATCACTACTTGTTGAGCCCTATGCTCTAGCCAGTTCTCGATCCATTTTATAGTCCATTCATCCAACCCATGCTTTTTTAACTTGCTGATAAGAATACTGTGAGAGACCATATCAAAAGCTTTGCTAAAGTCAAGGTATATCACATCCACCGCTTTCCCCATATCCACAGAGCCAATCACCTCTTCATAGAAAGCAATTAGGTTGGTCAGGCATGACTTTCCCTTTGTGAATCCATGTTGACTGTTCCTGATCACCTTCCTCTCTTCCAAGTGCCTTAAAATGGATTCCTTGAGCACCTGCTCCATGATTTTTCCAGGGATTGAGGTAAGGCTGACCAGTCTGTAGTTCCCTGGATCCTCTTTCCTCCCTTTCTTGAAGATGGGCACTATATTTGCTTTTTTCCAGTCATCAGGGACCTCCCCCAATTGCCACGAGCTTTCAAAGATAATAGCCAATGGCTCTGAAATCACATCAGCCAACTCCCTCAGCACCCTCGGGTGCATTGCATCTGGCCCCATGGACTTGTGTATGTCCAATCTTTCTAAATAGTCTTGGACTTTATATTATACATTAATACTGGTATTTCAGTATATTTATTAATGTTCTGTGCAAAATTGTACTCATGTCTACACTTTTTTTTACTGTTAATGCAACATTTCTCAATATAGGCTTAATTTTTGTATAGTGTTTTGTTTGGCTTATTTTCTACTTAACACTACAAGATTCTAACAACTTTTTGGACAATAACCTGTTTAGCACTGTACAAGACACAAACATCTGGGTCCCTGCCCCAGACATCTTCCAATCCGAGAGAGAGACAAGTCAAGATATGTTGGGAATTTCCTGAGTAAGGAGTCACTATGAATGCTTTTAATGAGATTTTGAGGGTTGGAATATGTACAAACAACTCATTACATCCTCTTATCATTGACAACATACTGAGCACTAAAATACTCTTCAACTCCTAAATAATCACAACATTTGTAGTAAGTATGGTATGACAGACTGCTGAAATACACTATCCAAAATAAAGTAACAGTGCTCTACTATGAATTATATTAAGAGGTATGTAATCTTGCTTCTAGTTTCCATTAACACCCACCATAAATTCCCACTGCCTCACTGAAAAATTTCCTACACACATGAAAGTCTAAGAACAAGGTTGTGAATAGGGGACCCTAATCTTACCTAAAATTATATTCAATCATTATAAACAAATTCTGAGACTTTCAGATTAGTTTTGTACTGTACTCACACATGCTATGTATGCTTAAAATAGAATTTTCTAATTACAGAGGGATCAAATCATGGCTGCATTTTTGTGTAACAAGCTTGCTACTACTTAGGTTACTTTTACATGAATGTTGGTTTTGCATGACATGCTATCTGCAAGCTCTATCCATGCCTAAGTACTTAATTTAGTCTAAGTAGTCTTGGAAGTATTTATTTCCAAGTATTGCATTCAATCAAATTAGTATTTTGCACTGGCCAGAAAAATTAAAAACCTCCAGGAATGAAATTTAGATTCCGCTGGTGAAAACATGATTTGTACTGAAACAATTTCATAGCATCCAGTTAAATGCATGACAGATAAAACTGACATAAAATAGTGCAACACATCATATGTTAGACATTTTTTTTAGTTCCAATTATTAAGTATTTCCAGGAGGGGGAAGGGGGTTAGACAGAGGGAAGATTAAAAAAAATTGTCAATATTTATTTATTAATTTAAATCTAAACCTTCCAAATCTACTTCTAAAGACCATCTCATTATTCCAGTATCACTTGTCCACTACCTCTCGATGGGAGAAAACTTAAATTTGTCTCCTGAACTGTTCACTTTCACTATAAAAAAAGGAACTTGTTTTGACTTTACATGCCAAAGGGGTGTACACTCTCCTCCTTCTCTTACCCAGAGTTTGTAATCCGACTGAGGTTACGGTACAGATTGTTGACAACATACACATGAAAATCACTGGAATAACAACCAACATCATACTTATAAATTCACTACCATTAAAGCTAAGTTTCTTGCAGAAATAAAGGGTCAGCTTCCCCACTGCTCTGATGGAAGTTAATGATGCAGAAACGGGCAAGGGGGAAATGATGGAAAAATCAAAATGGGTTATGAAAGTTACGTCTCTTAAATAGAGAATAAATCCAAAGCAAAAACAGCACTCCATGTAAGGGTGTATCATCAATTATAATAGGAAATAAATATCTGGTTAAGGGCAGCATTAGAACTAACACCTACATTATGTGCTTTGACTTTACTTTGTTCCGATAAAAGAAATCAAATAACGTTTACGTATTCTACTGAAGCATTTGTGTACCCAAATCATGACAACTGGCACAATTCTTAAAATAGATAGACTACACAACAAAAAGCTTGGATTTCAATATTAGCCAAACAACAGACTATAAGTCATCCAACATTTCCTTAACAATCCCTATTAACAACACTAACCCTCACTGATTCTGAGTTGATAACGTGTATTATTGCCAGTTAATACAGAATCAAATTTTTGTTAAAAACTTATTGCTTAAAGTACAATCATTGCGGGGACAGCAGGACTAAACTACCCCCACTCCTATACTTGTACACATCTAAATCAGTCAACCAGGTCTGCTGTTCCTGTGAAATAGTTTCAATAGTGGAATAGCCTTCGATTCCTCTGTTAGTAAGTTACTGACTGCAAAAAGAAAAAGGGCGATGTCACAAATGGCCTCCTAAAGGCACCCGCTCCCCCCGTTTTTTTATTTAAACACGTAACAGCTACAAGCAATTTGACAAGCTAAGTAGAAACTATAGGACATAAGCTAAATCAATTGTATCATGCATGTTAGGATTTATTCAAGAGCTAGAACAGTCCCAAATATAAAGTTGGTGGAGGGAGAGAGGCGTTTCAAAGTGTGATTATTTTGAAGGGTTTTATTTTATCTCCCTTTTTTCCTTTAAACTATGCCAGTGCATATTGATTTTAGAAATATTATACACTGGTTTAGTAATATTGAGCTATAGGATTCATGACTTTTAACAAGAACAAGTCAATAATACACATCACCATTTGTAATTTTTTTCTGATTTTTTTCCATCCCAATCCTCCATTTTCCTATTCCATCTAATTATAACCCAGAATGTAAAGTGAACCTTCCGGGAAGACAGAAAGGGCATGGCAATGAGTGAGGAGAATAGTGGGTCATATTAAAAGAACTGCACTATTTCCCATACACACACTCAAACCCCTGGCTTAGATAGGAGGGTGCAGTACTACATGCATTACAGCAAGTTATCCCTGAGTGAAATTGAATGCTATGTCAAGATTAATCCTTGTATATCTGTGTTTTACAAAAACTACAGGAAGAGAGGGCAAATTTTAAGCCTGTTAAAACTGTTTTAACAGTAGGCTGTTCTTGCAGTCCTGCTGCTCTACTTTAGGTACAGCTGTGAGCTCTGAACTCTCTAATAAACTGAATGGCCAGAGTTCCTAGTTTAGATAATATCTATCACAGATGAACTCATAGATTATAAGGTCAGAAGGGACCATTATGATCATCTACTGCAGGGGTGGCCAACCCGTGGCTTGCGAGCCACACGCAGCTCTTTGCTCCTCTGAATGCGGCTCACAAGAGCCGCACGTGGCTCTTTGCGTGCGGCTCTTTGCTCAATTGAGAAGAGAAATTGACAAGCTGCCACCAAAATGAGGGATCAGCGAAAATTGTCGGCGGAGGATAAGGAAAATGTGGCTCTTAGCATTATCAATAGCTATTTTTTGGCTCTTCGTCTCTGACTGGTTGGCCACCCCTGATCTAGTCTGACCTCCTGCAGAACTTCACCCACCCCCTCCTGTAATAGACTCCTAACCTAAGACTGAGTTATTGAAATCCTCAAATAATGATTTAACTCTTCAAGGTACAGAGAATCTACCAGCAAGTGATCTGGGCCCCATGCTACAGATGAAGGCAAAAAAACCCAGGGCCTATGGGGGAAAATTCCTTCCCAACCCCAAACATGGCAATGAGTTAAACCCTGAGTATGTTGGCAAGACTCACCAGCCAGACACCCAGAAAGAATTCTCTGTAGTAACTCAGAACCCACCCCATCTAACATCCCTTCACAGGCCACTGGGCATATTTACCACTAGTAATCAAAGATCAGTCAATTGCCAAAATTAGGCTGTCCCATCATACCATCCCTTCCATAAAGGTATCAAGCTCAGTCTTGAAGCCAGCCAGGTTTACTGTCCCCACTGCTGCCCTTGGAAGGCTATTCCAGAACTTCACTCCCCTGATGGTTAGAAACCTTCATCTAATTTCAAGTCTAAACTTCCTGATGGCCAGTTTATATCCATTTTTTCTTGTGTCCACATTGGTGCTGAACTTAAATAACTCCTCTCCCTCCCTGGTATTTATCCCTCTGATGTATTTATAAAGCGCAATCATATCTCCCCTCAGCCTTCTTTTGGTTAGGCTAAACAAGCCAAGCTCTTTGAGTCTCCTCTCATAAGGTAGGTTTTCCATTCCTCAGATCATCCTGGTAGCGCTTCTCTGCACCTGTTCCAGTTTGAATTCATCTTTCTTAAACATGAGAGACCAGAACTGCACACAGTATTCCAGATGAGGTCTGATCAACATCTTGTATAACGATACTAACAACTCCCTATCTCTAATAGAAATACCTCGCCTGATCCATCCTAGGACCGCATTAACTTTTTTCACAGCCACCTCACATTGGTGGCTCACAGTTATCCTGTGATCAACCAATACGCCCAGGTCGTCTCCTCCACTGTCACTTCGATATGATGTGTCCCCAGCTTATCGCAAAAGTTCTTGTTATTAGTCCCTAAGTGCATGACTTTTCACTTTCCACTATTAAATTTCATCCTATTTCTATTACTCCAGTTTACAATGTCATCCCCACCTACTTGTATGATATCCCGGTCTTTCTCTGTATTAGCAATACCTCCACACTTTGTATCATCCACAAAACATTTCAATACTTGTGAGACCAGCAAGTGTGGTCATAGAGTCAAAATAAAACAATGCTGCCATATTATTTGAACATTATATTCATAGTTCTTCTACATCACTGAGTCTTTAATCACATACCTTACTATGTGTGAGCTTAGATTTTTTTTTTTAAATATATCTATAAAATACAAATAAAACCGAAGGGCTGTAGCCTTAATTTATACCATGCGGCCAAAGCAAGTTTCAATACATACATTTCTGATTTAAAAAAAAGTAAATTGAAATAAAGTTCTGAATAAAGTTAGTTGCTGAGCAGCTAAAGGTAAGTGAATATTTATTAGCAGAGATCCTAGAAATCTATTTGCCACGGAAAAATACAGAATTTGCATTTTTATAGAAAATCTTTAGTTTTTCATTTTGTGAAAAAATGAAAGTTACTGAAAGTACCAGTGTCACTTATTCAATGCATGCAACCTCCCCCTCTTGTGGCTGATTTTTGAATGCGCTTTAAATTTATAGTGATAGGGAATAGGTTGATCTCCCTATAGACACAACCACACATGCAAAGACATAATAAGGTTTTTACCCAAAAATTCTTATTAACACCATGTCTGTCTATTACCAAAAGTGATGCATGTTCACCATTCTCAAATGATACCACTCCACTTAGGGGAACTAAAAACCCTAAGCATGTTTTACTGCTTTTATTCTCCCCACCACCATATTCAACATTAATAATACATTCTGGTTCTGATGTGTGGGGTAGGAGTCGAAGATGAAGGGATGGCTATTATTCCTGTAGATTACTGATCCCTCTGATTTGAGGTTGGGGCACACCTCTCTCAATGGTGCAGCAAACCTGTCTGGTGGTTTGCCCTCAGCAGGTGACAGAACCAATGAGCTTCCAGGTAGCTTTAAAGAAACATGCTGTTCTAACTCTTCTGTCAATGGTGTGGTAGGACTATGTAATCATTGGTCCTCCACTAGGGGCTGCTATATCAACACCCACCCACTCTGTTGGCTTCATATTAACAGTTCATTTTGGTTTAAAGATGGCCTGCAACCGATAAAGGAAGAGGAGATTACTAGTGTACTGACAATGGATGTTTCGTGCCAAGTCCAACAGATTGCACTATATAGTTTTTAAAATCATATGCCATGGCTGTGAATGAATGAAAGAGGTTTTGGTTTTAATCCCACAAGTGTGTGTCTTTCACCATATTTAGAAAACACTAATCTTAATGCTATATACATTTTCTTTTTAATGTCTCTCTGCAAGAAGTAGAGTACATAAATCTGAAATTGAAAATATGAAGTATCTTAAAATACCAGCTGCTATAATTCATCTAAAGTACTGAAACTATAAATGAATGTGCATTGTTTCTAAAAAGAAAGACTGTTTACTAACTCTTGTATTAAGTGCAGTTAGAGATAATGAAAGGTGCCAAAATGAGGCTGGAAAGTGAACACCTATTTATAGGTAAAGAAAAGCAATGACAGTGAAAGTATCTCTACAATGCCTCTTGCATCACTGTACATTAATCCTAGACCGAAGAGTCACCCAGACAACGAAATAAAGCAAACATTTCTGGGCTATATTGTATATAGAGAACCCATATAAGTAAGCACTGGACAAAACCAATCACTTATTTCTTGTTCATTTTGCATTATCTAAGAATTGCAATTATGCAATTAGCTTTATGGCACCATTCCCCCACTTACTGTTTACTGTGTATTTTACTTCAACAAGAAAATAAAGTATATTAAATGCAAATATTTTATCTAAAGACATCATAAGGATTAAAAATATATCAATTCATAAAACCAGGGGAAGGAGATTAAATGCACACAGTGATCTTATTTATAACACATCTTAACTTTGTGGACCTTGCATTCCATCCTGTTTGGCATTAGATGAACTCTATGGCTTGTTATGTAATTAATGAGATTCCAATGATTAATAAAAACTCAGAAAACTTGAAAATCTGAATTCATCATATTCGAAAAATAAAAAAGATACAATCCATTAGCCTTGGTAAACCTTTGTTAAACCCATAGTAATATGACCACGGGGGAGTCAACATCATTCAATCAATAAAATAGAAAGATTTACTAGGAGGAAAATAAATATAAAAGGCAAAAAAGTTCAAAGAAAGTGCATGTTCCCTAACACATAGTAAGATTTAGTAGGGGATAGGTGGGGAAATCACACTTGAATTACCATGAATTTTTCTTCTTTAACAAAAGAAGCGGATATTCTTTCATTTAAACTAGCTTCAATATTTCTCCAAAAATGTCAGTATCTTTTCTTTTTGTACTTATTACAGTGATAAGGTTGCTTTCTACAGAAAAGATTATGTTCCAATACTCGGCACAGTCAGGGCAATGGCCCAAGATTTCCTGTGGAGTTCACTCCTATACACTGTAGATAATAGGAGTGTTTTTTTCTGAACTGGCTTCAATTACTACAACGATTTTCAATTACTTATTTTCCATACAAAAATCAGAGTTTTTCCATTTAGATTTTCTTGTGAACATTACATCATTATATAGATCAG
Organism: Emydura macquarii macquarii; assembly: GCF_026122565.2. Lineage (NCBI taxonomy): Eukaryota > Metazoa > Chordata > Testudines > Chelidae > Emydura > Emydura macquarii. The sequence goes on from NW_027132559.1 coordinate 23,115,373, forward strand.
AAAAAAGTTGTTCACACAAAAGGGTTGTCTGTATTATGGGACAATGCATCAGTCATGCTCCACTAGGAGTTTTGCATATGGCAAGTAAAGCACAAATACACAATTCAACAAAAATTTAATCTCTTCCTTGTATGAAAAATATAAAAACAAGTTATGCTACTCACTCAATATAATAGTACGTCAGCCCTTTTATTTTAAACCATTTTTTCAAGAGGTTTGAAATTTGCCGGGAAAAAGTTAACTTCAAGGCAATTTTCCCACAAGCGTCCTGTATTTTAATTTGAGGAGAATCAGAGGCACGCAATAGCTTTTTACAATAATGAAAAAGCTTCACAATCTCTTTAAAAGTTTGATCTGATAATCTGCTGTTACTCCAGCTGCCTTCTTATTTTTTTTTTTTGCCAAGAGTATGAACTATGATCAGTTTTTAACTGGGCAAATCAGAACCCTTAGGCCTGCAGAGAATGTGTCTCCCAAGACTCCTGTTAGGGTACAAATGCAAAAATCAGTAAAATTAAGCATAAAGAGAGGGAAATAAGTACATATGTACACTGAAAAAATAGAAATTAATCTTGCACAAATTATTTGTCAGTCCAGCAGGATAGCAAATAATGATTAACAGGGTTGGGTTTTTTTTAACCTATTATAGGAGAAAACCAAATTACAATGACTCAATTAAAAACAAAAATATGTACTTTTTTAATTTAAAGTTTTATTTTTCCCTTTCAGTCCTAAAAAAAAGAAGTTCTTTTATGACAGGGACACTCCAAGGCCAAATATTAAACTTTTTAATTGATTTCCACGCATATGTTGATTTATATAACAAAATAAATCATCTTCAGATTCAAGTATGGTTAAGTGTAGCAAATTAAAATAAAGAATATAAAAGATGAAGCAGCCTGAGAGTCAGACAGATATTTTTATACAAAATATAAAAATAGGAAGTTCAGATCTCACCAGAATCTATTAGTAAATGAAGCATTAAGCCTTCTGATCAGAAAGAGTGAATAGCTATACAACAGTTCCTGAAATCAAGATTTTTGTGGACTTGAAAGGATTAGTCTAAGAAAGTATGTAAACAAAACTGGAAAGTTAGTTGTGGTAGGGCAGGTGCTACTGCGCTTGCGCATAACTGTAAAAAAGTAAGCATTTCCTATACACTTGTATATTCTGAATTAGGGCAACTATTTCTTTCTAAAATATAGATTTATATTATTGAACTGTTTTATCACTTCTATATTTTAGGTTGGAAGAGGTTAGCCACGTTTACAGTAAGTTATATTCACATTTACTGCAGAGATTGTTGGTTGAAATAATCATACACATTGCTTTTCACTTACTTCTTCAGTCCACAAACATAGTAAAAATTAATTTAATGCAAAATATCCATTTGTATAAATATTTTAATAGCAAGAGCTGTAATTGAATATGCACTCAATGAACTGATCCAAAACAGGGAGCTGAATGATTTAAAGGAACTTGTTTACATGTCAGAGTCCCAAAATGTTTTTCTCTTTTGCTAGCATGTTACAGAGAATGAACTCCTTTAAACTTTGTGTATGGTTTTACTTTTTATACAGTTATTTTTCAGCAATGCTATTTGAAAACAAGTGCAAATAAAAAAAAAGTAAGAATTTTGTTTTGGCTATAAGTCAATAAGAAATTAGCTACCCCTCCCCCAAAAAGCAGCTAAGCAGACTTTTTAGAAGTAGTTAACTTATGCATTTTTATGTAGTAGTTAAATGAAGGCTGAAAATCATTTCCAATTAAAGTAATCTTTTAGTGAAAGCAGGTACAGTCTTGGGCCCAATCCTACCAATACTAGGATAAAATAATTAACTTTACTCATGTAACTAAATGTTTCCAGAATCAAGCCCCTCTATTTGTTAAAAGGTTGGGGGTTTTTTTCTTTTTAAGATGTGACTGTAATTTCTGTGATTTTTATGTTTGTTTGGAGCTAAATGAATAAATACCATAAAATATAATCAACATTTTGGCAGAATAAAAACATTAGGAAAAATGGGTTTTTAAATATTCCCAAACAGGATAACAAGATTACATAGAATCTATTGTCATGCCCTTTGTTGAAATGTCCTATACAGATTGTCAGAGATATTGACATTCGGAAATACCACTGCAGATATATTATATTTTAGGGGGTCCAGGATCTGATGTATAAGACTTCATACAGAGCTCAAGTAATAAAATGTACTTTATTAGTTCAAAATCACAGTACTGTATAGAATACATTCAATAAAAACCAGCTCGTGAAATACTCTGCTGCAGAGAGCGAATGGTAACCTACAAACCCATCCAAGTGAAGACAAGCAGGGGCAGCACCGCTGCAGCAGTGCACCCAGCACAACGTGCCTTTCTGCACATACACACACACACACACACACACACCACATGTCCTCCTAAGCAACCCTGCTCGTGCTAAACAAGACAAGAAAGTGCTCCATCGCTCTGTGACCACCAAGACATTTGAAAAGCTGCATTGCCATGTAACTACTTTTAACAATTATTTTAGCGGGTGGGGTCTTTGCGGCCATCGCTAGGGAGCAGTCACCTTAAATGCCTCCTAGTCTAGGTCAAGTGAAGCAACCCAGCCAGCCACACTAAAACTTGAAGTCATTGCTTTTGCTTCTTCCATCCCCCCCTCCCAGCACTTTTAATCCCCATCCTTTATACAACTGGGTCATCGGTGCCTGCTCACAACTGGATCGGATTCTGACACAGCTAACTACAGACTTCCACTATTGGGGGGGAGAGGGGGAGGGGGTCGGTCTGAAAGTGAATCACTTGGATTCCCACAAGTTACGCGCACACCCAGGATTGCTGCCCAAAGCCGAGAAGAAAAGCCCCGCCAAAGCGCACAAGGCATTGCGGCAAACAGCTCCGGGTAATTCCCCCCCCCCCATCGGCGCGTCTCCGGGGCTGCATAACCCCGGGCAAAGCCAGATCAGCGCCCCAGACAAACAAACCAGGCAAACCCGTCGCTGCCGAGGCCCACGGCTGCCTCGGGGCGGCGGGGAGGCCGGGAGCGGCAGACATCCCACCGGGCTCTGGGCAAGCGGCGAGGAGCCGCAGCACAGCGGCCGCCGCACGGGGCTAGAGGACGAGGCGGCGGGGGGCGCAGAGCGCAGCCCAGGGCCGGTTTGGGTGAGCCGCTGACAGCCCCACAGCGGCGAAGCTCCCGCCTCCCCCGCTCCCCTCTTACATTTTCTGCACGGGTTTCCGCCGCTTGCGACTGGCGTAGGTGACATTGGGGTTCATCCCGCCGCCGCCGCCGCGGCTCCCCGCACCGCAGCCGCCGCGAGTCCCCGGCGAGCCCGCAGCTGCCCGGCCCTGGCCCGGCCCGTCTGCAGGCGCGCCGCCGCCGCCGCCGCTTCCGAGACGAGCTGGCAGCAGTGCACTCCCCCGGCCGAGGGGGCGGAGAGCCCAGGTGATCAGCGCCGGCTACACCCACCAACCCCGCTGCGCCCCCGGCGGGGACAGGTGCGGGGGCGGCCGGGGCTTTCCAGCTCCCCCTGCCCGGCGGCTTCGCTCCTGCCCTCGGGAGTCTGGGGCTGGGAGTTGCGGGCCGGGCCGCGCCGCACGCCCCGAAGCTGCTGCCGCGGGCGGGTGCGAGGATCCCTCTGTCCCAGTGCGGCCGCCGCGGCCCGGGCAAACGTCTCTGTCACCGGTCGTCACCACCCGCCGCCCCCGGCCGCTGCCTCCCTCTAGTCCCAGCGAGCGAGCGATCCGGCCCCTGCTGCTCTCCCCGCCTCGCGGTGGAGGCGACGGCCTGCGTGAGGGGGCGGCCTGCGACGCCATGTTGGGAAGGTCACACTCGGAGAGGCCCCGGGACTACGGAACTGCCTCTTGCTGAGGCCAGCGTCCAGCCCCTCAGTACCCAGTAGGACCGGACGGGACCGGGAGCTGCCAAGCCCGCCCGGCCGGAAGATGGGGGGGGGGGCGGCGATAGACACAACCCCCCGAGCCACAAACTAGACACCTGGGACAGTAACAGTGAAAGGCACAGAAATCAGGACATTTCTCTTCCAAACAGCTGCTATCAAGGGCAGCCCTGCAGGAACATTTTGTATAGTGGGGGTGCTGAGGGCTATTGAACCAAACTGTAAACCTTGTATATAATAGAAACCTCTTTAAGCCAGGGTGTGCGGTAGCACCCTTAGTTCCAGCACCTATGATTGCTGCCTGTGTGCAAGGGCAGAGCTGTGCCCACTTCCCCCATATCAGAGGAAAGACTGCCCACAGCTTATACAGCAAGTGCAGAGGAAGTGTGAGCACCCACCACCTGAGGAAGGAGCAGTGCCTTAGCTGAGGAGGCTGGGTTGGGCCTGGAAGTGCACCGAGGAAAATGACAATGGGCTGAAAGGAGAGATACACATGCATCTGGGACAACCAACCCGTGTTTGCCCTTATGAAACGCTGAAACATCTGAGCCCAGGATGTGGTTAATGTTTTGTTAAGGGGGAAAGCTGTTATCTCACTAATATTTTAAACAAAATACATTCTAACGGAACAAAATAAAATTATTACAAGCAACAAGGGCTGCCAAACTCCTAAGTCCACCTGTTCAAGCAGAATTATGCATGCTTCCTTCTTCCCTCCTCCTCATTTATATATTTTCATTCGCTACAGATCAACGAGGTTCTTCTCCCCCAAGTAATAATAGTTTGTGTCAGAACTAAATTGTGAGGCAGGGGCAGGCATCTCCCAATGTAAAATAAATGATATACAAGTCTTTACTGAGACAAGAACTCTGATGACTTGAGGTGAGACAGAAAAAGAGCCCAGTCCTGCTCTCATTGAAATTACCTGCACATTTCTCATTAGTTTCAGTGGAAGCATGACTGGGCCCTAAAGACGGTAATGAGTCAAAGGAAAACACATTTTCCCTTTCAGCAGTTTGAAGGGAAATTTTGTTTGGACTTCCCCAGCACTATTCATTTTGGAGTTCTCTAATTCAGCTGCAAGAAGTGATAAGCTGAGACAATGTCTTTGGTGCAGGCTAATGGCTTAAATCCAGCTACAGGAACCAGGCAGAGTGTAAGGGTTAAAATAGACAGTAACAACATCTTATTCTGCATATTCACTCTATGGTTATTAAAAATACCAGATTATGCAAATCCTTCTGTTCGGATTTGCTGATAGATGTAAGTAGCTATAGTATAGGTATTAACATATTATGTAATTACTGAAAGATAATAGTACAATGATTATGCAAATCAGACAGCCAGAACCAATCAGTGCATGGAATTCCACTGCAAAACTGCAGTGCAAAGTTTCAGTAACCTTACAGCTTCCCTGAAGCTGATTGTCTAAGAAAATTCTATTTCGGTACAATATTTGTTCAGTATTCAAAGTGTCCTATACAAAACACAGAATAAGATATAGTCCTTGTACTGAGGAAATTGCAATCTACATAGACAGCACAAAACACACTGGGCAATTAGCAGTCTTATTTGGTGACTCAGTTGTTTACCTCTCAACCTATGTCTGATGCAAAATATAGACTATATTGATTTGACTGTTAAAATAAAATTTAAAAAAAGCAGCAAACTCAAAAATAAGTTAACATAAGAACACAACAATGGCCAAACTATGCTTCTGGAACTAAATGGGTCCCTGCTATAGTCATCACCCAGGCAGGACCTATGTCCTACACTGTCCAGACTGCAAATGATCTCACCTGGCGGCGACATGTAGATCATTTGTTGCCAGGTCATACAAGTTTCAAGGCCAAATCTCCAGTTGAACTGCCTGACCTCACCAATGCAGGTGAGATATCATCAAGTCAAGAGTCACCCGTTCCTGACTCACCTCTGTTGGAGGCCCAGTGCAATTTGAGTTGCCTGACCACTGTCCTACAAGCCTAGCATAGCTTTAATTGCTTGCTTGGCTATTCTGACCCCTATAGCATGACGTCTGCCAGTTGGCAGAGATGAATAGGACAACTGCATAACCTTGCAGATGTCTCAGTTTCTGCATACCACAGCACATAATAAGACAAAATACACAACATGTATGCTTGCAGCTATGCATAGATAATGGTGATGGGAACAACAAGTTATCCTTGAACGTCTGGGGGTATACTTTTACCTTTTTATTGCCCAGGGGCATGTCTTTAAACCGCCCCTCTTATCACCAGATGTTGTTTTGTCGACCCCAATTATCATGGTGAGAATGGAATGTAGTCAAGGGTGAAAACCCAATGTAGGTAATTAGCATATATGATAATGAGTAGAGAGAGAATTAGGTGAAGGCTGTTTATGGAAGGATATAAGAAGTCACTACTTAGACAAAGGGGCATGCTCCATCAACACCTGACTCTACGAGAGGTGCTGCCTATCGGACCAGAGGCCACTGACTCCCTGGCGGGGCCCCTGAAGAAAGCAGTTCCTGTATACAGCCTTCTCAGTGAGTGCTTAGCTCTCCAGGCTTAATGAGTATGATATATTGTAGTTCATTTTAGGCTTTGTATTCAACTAGTCTATTTATAAAAAACCTTGCACATTAAACCTTATTGATCTGGAAATTGGACATACCGTGTATCACTGGTATTCACACTGATCACTAAGCGTCCAATATCAATAATTGGCATCCCTGTGTGGGCTCCATCAGCTGTGAGTGAGACGATCTTTGAGGCGTATGGTGCAAGGGTTTCTCTGACTGCTTGTTAGCAGGGTAGCCACCTGTCTGGCAAGGTTCTCTGCGAAGCTGTATTTGTATTTGGCTTCAGGAGGAGGGCATTATGTCCTCTACAAGAACATGTTGTGAGTCAGGCAGTCAAGGGGTTGCCACTCCCGACCTCCTTTCTGTAGAACCAGTCTCGGATATGGAAGCTTTTGTAGATGGCCAGGGAAAAAAACCATGGTCTGGAGGAGCATTTAAGGGTAAAACAGCATAGGCACATTTGATGCTCCAGTAGGAACAATTCATAGAGACAAGCCTGATTGTAAGAAAAAACGCTTGGCTGCTTTACATGGGCTCATTTTAGTATCTAAAACCCTTAATGAAGAGTTAGGGAAGTTAGCCAAAGAAAACAAGGAGCTGCATAAACAATTGATACCATGCCAAGGTCAAATACAGGAACTGAAAATAGAATACGAATCTTCAGTGTCCCACTGTCTCATTCAGGCTAATTTGCTCTCTAATTCTCAGCGCGATGCAGAGGGGTACAAAGAGGAAGCTAGACAGTGGGAGGAAATAGCTCGTATCTGGGTAGCGAAATGTAAGGATGCGCAAGCTGCGGTATGCGTTGTCCTGGAGGAGAAAAAGAGGGAAACTGAGGGCTAGTCCCATGCAGTTTGTTGGCGGCAGTTGTCTGTGTGTACAAAGCAATTGGCTGCAGCTCAGGGAATTATTGCTGCCATGCAGGCAGACAGAGGTTGTGGTGGTGCAGAGAGTGTTGGTATGCAGGACTTTGATCTGTCAGCCTTCTGTTATGCAGAGGCTGTATGAGAGAAGAACCAGTCAGCTCAGAGCATGGGACATCCTCCCTGTGCTCTTCTTAGGGAGATAGTAAAACAGCTGGCTGAGGAGGATATGCCACGGGCTACTGCGCCCATGGCTCCTGTGATTGTAGAGACAAAGAAAGAGACTATTGGAGAGGGGGAGGAGGAATTTACCACCTACACTACCACTGAAGTGAATAGGATACTGAGACCTGAGCAAGTGCAGACATTGAAAAAAAGCTTTAGGAAACATCACCCCTGACAATGTGGTTGCCTGGTTTGCACAGCTTACCACAGTGCCTCAGTTAAATTATAGTGATTATGCCTTGCTCTTAAGGGAATGTCTCCCATTAGACACCTTCTTGGGACTTCCTGTGGATATACAGAGGGGAGAGAAAGCACAGAGGGGTACCCTTATGAGGGATGTCTTTGAGGTAGTAGACCCTGGCAAGCACATTGAAGTGCATTTTCATTTGGAGCAGTAAGCCCTAGGGCAGTGTTTCTCAATTGGTGTTCTGCGGAACCCTGGGGTTCTGCGGGAACACTGTTAGGGTTCCGCGAGAAAGTGACATCGCGCCGCCAAGAGCAGCTGTTCTCCACGCCGCTGAGAGCAGCTGTTCTCCGCGCCACCGTAAAAGGGAAGATGTCCCGGATTTTTCGGCGGAGGGTATCGAGTATGAGTGTAATTTCCCCGTGGAGCCTAAAGGGTTCCGCAGGGAAATTTAATTGAGAAACGCTGCCCTAGGGGAATGCCCTGATGCTTATTTACAATGTAAAAAGATCCTATGGCAAGCTATGGGACATTAGGAAGGTCAAGAGTTTATGGACACAGACTTTCCAACTCGTTTCATAGAAGGGCTATGTCCACAAGTAAAAGTTGCTTTGGGTACTCTGAATTTATCAGCTTTGACAGGGGAGGCACCATTACAGAGAGTTCAGCAAGCTCATTTCCAAGCCTTCCTCGACAAGCACAAAGGGAAAGCTGCTGCACAGACGGGAAAAAAAGTGGCTGCTCAGATCACCTTTCAGAATCAAGGGAGTAAGGAAGCTGATTTAGTCCTTGAGGGAGTTAACAGAGGGTGCAGTCGAGGGCGAGGCTGTGGGAGTATCGATCCCCTGCGCTGGTTACTCCAATATGCCCCTAAAGCTCTAATTGATGGCAAATCAAATAAGGAGCTGACTGACCTGATTTGTCAGAAGGAAAGGGAGTCTCACACTCCGGAGAAACGTGCTGATGAAGGTCAATGGCCGACCCCACCTCCTGAGGGGAAGCCCTCATAGGCATCGGAGGGGCTGGGCATCCCCGAATAAATGCAGCAGCTTTAACATCTGATAAATGGGGATGACCCACTGTCTGAGTGGATTTTGAAGGGGGGATGTACAGACAGCATATGCTTGTAGATACTCGTGCCACTATTTCATTGATTGATGACCGCTTAGTTCCTGCAATGGTCAAGTTAAAAGGAAATCACAGGCAGAGGTTAGAGGGAGCTTGAAGGTTCCAGTGTAGATATGCCTCTCTCTTGTCCCCTTATTTACACCATTGTAAGAAAAACATGGACAGGGATTTTTGGTTTGGCACATTCTGGAGAAGCAACTATTTTGAGCTTGAATTGTATACTTAAGATGCAGGCTGTTGTTGATTTAGCTAATTGGGTGTTGTAGATTGGCTTGGGAATTCCTAGAGTTGTTGCAACTGCGCACAGGGTGGCAGCTCTTAAAGCACCAGAGCCACTCTCAGTTACAGCAGAGCAGTATCCCATGGATGCAGCTAATTTAATACAGGCACATGCACAAGCATGGGCCAAGAATAAATTGGATTGTGGTTGGGTAGATGCCTGTGTTCTTATTGTGGGACCTGATCCACCACGCCAGAAGTAGTACAAATACCCAAAGCGGGCTGAGAAATGATTGTTATCCACGATTACTGCTTTCTTGCAGCAAAGAGTGCTAGTGGAAACTAATAGCATAAACAACTCCCCCATATGGCCAGTCCATAAAGCGGACGGGAAAACCTGGTGATTTACAGTAGATTACAGGGCATTGAATACATATACACCAAAGACAGCCCCTGTGGTGGTCAATTTACCAGACGTGATGGCTGCAGTAGGTATGGGAGCTAAATGGTTTTCCGTATTGGATTTATCAAATGCATTCTTTGCTATTCCTCTACATCCTGACTGCTGGTATAAATTTGCTTTTACCTACAGGGACCATCAACTCACATTCACCCATGTTCCACAGGGGCTGCACTGCTCCCCATGATTTGAAACACCCATGTTATTAAATTATGAGATAGGTGCACAGCACCGATGAATGTTATCTCTTATGTGGATGACATTCTCATTTGGACAGTAACCTGAGAAGCCCAGCTGCTTTTGCTTGATGAAGTAATCTCCCTGATTGAGCAAGCAGGCTTCCGAATTAATTTGGAAAAAGCCCAGATGTGTCAGCAAGAGGTCTTATACCTGGGTTCAGTGTTAGGACAAGAAGGAATGACCCCTGACCAGCAGAGAGTGGAACTAATTTGTAAACTGCCAGCACCCACTGATGTCTCTGCATTGCGATCCTTTTTAGGTCTTACAGGATGGCTCCGCAACCATATGGAGAATTTTGCCTTAAAGGCACAGCCACTGTACCAGCTACTGAGGAAGGGAGTACCCTGGAAGTGGAGCCCAGGACAGAATCAACCCTTATTAGAACTGAAGGAAGCAGTAACCTCTGCCCCTACACTAGCATATCCAGATAACACTAAACCATTCGTGTTGCAGCTAGCTCACTCCGCAAAGGGAATAGGAGCTAGTTTAAGCCAGGAGGTGCCCTCTGGTCAAAAGCCAATGGCATTTTCCTCCCAAGTACTGGAAGGGCCAGAGACTACCTTTACCCCTTGTGAAAAAGAAATGTTGGCTTTGGTATGGGGCTTTCTGGTTCTGCCCTGATTATTTTGCAAACGGCCCACACTCTTCTTAAGTACATAGTGTCCTGGAAAATTAAAGAAGGACATGTGTCCAGCCCTAGATTGGCTAAATGGACCATAGCTTTGATGAATAGAAATGTGGAAGTCCAACCACCTACAGCTTCCAACCAGGCCCAATATGCCTTGATAATTGAGGGTGCTGAGCATAATTGTCCTCTCCCTCCAATAGAGCCAGCCCTTCCCAATGCAGGATCAATACAATTTATAGGCAAAGGGAATTATAGAATACCATTGTACAATTCCTTAATCATGCCATATGATTTCACAGGCCGCTGGATAACAGCAGATATGGAAATTAAATATATGTAAATAATTGATACTAACAGAGTCTATAGATCCCGCTTTAGTTTTGTGGTTTTTGTTTTGTAGATAGTTATCACATAGATCCACGATGGCACACAGAAGTACAAGATCAAGACATGCAATATGAGGAAGAGTTGCATGGTATTCTTGCTATTGTGGTGTGAACAGGAAAGATGATACAATCTCAGACAGATGTTGCAGGATGGTGCCCCTGCAAACTACTATGTGGGTTGGGGGAAGCTGCTTTGGAGCTTAAGATAATGGCTTTCTGTAATTTTGAAGGGCAACTCACAACTCACCAAAATGAGTACCCCCTCACCAAAATGAGTACCCCCCCTCCCCCCCCCAGAGGAAGCCGGCCCAAATTATTTGATTTATTTATACAGAGTGAATTGGACCAGAGAGGAACAGAGCAACACACTGTTATGGCATCAAAATCAGCCTTAAGTCATTTACAACAAAGCCAATTTTAGCTATTACTACTTGGAGATATATTGGTACCCTGGAAAATGAACAATGGAAAAGCATGCCTGAGCCTATTAAACCATACAAAAATTGTGATAAATGCTACCTCCAAAGCTTTAGGTTGCATACAAGCACAGCTTTGGGCTCAATGAATAGGCCAAGATATCATCCAACAAGGACTTAGTGGAATTCTACCTGATGAAATAAAGACATTGATTTGGGATGATGCCACCACCCAAGAAAGGGCCATAAGGCATTGGTGGAAGATGCTAAATTTCACAGTAGATGCCCAGGCTTAAGTGATTACAGTATATGTAATGACAATATCTGATGTTTGCATCATAGACATACACAGAGTAGTCCCCTTAGGCCTAAATGTAAAAACTGAGTGTTATGGCCTACTGAACACCTGACATGGGGATTGAAAGAAGGAAATGAAATTTGATTGATTAGCTTACAAAGCTGCACACGTGAAACCATGTTGGGTTCAGAATTGGGATATATCTGTGAAGAACCACTGACACAATTTACATATCCTTGTAAGAAAGATGAATTGGATGTATGGGATTTTCAATATGCATTGTTACCCAATAATAGTATTAATTCTACAATTGTGTAACATTGGACAAGGTTGTGTCTGTGTACAAGCAATGTACCCAAGTTTTGATTAATGGAATTTATAAAAAGGATGTTAATCCTGCCCAAAACAAATGTTATTGCAATTTTGCTGTATTGGAATTGTGTGAGGTAGCTTATGAAGTATCAAAGAATATATTTCAGTTATTAGTAGCAGATGTTAATGGTGTAGAGTACATTCAACGCGTGATATTGAGAGTCAATACTGATCTGGTACAACGCATGATAACACATTCAAACATGATAGCCTGCTTACACACATTCAGGAACAATTGAAGACTGTAAATTTGATAGTCAAACATAATGCGACTAAAATAATTGAAGTTCAAGATACTGCAAAAGCTGCCACAAAGCACAGTTGCTGGGAAACCCGACTGGGATGGTCCCCCACTATCACTGGGATTTTAAATCTAGCATTGCATCCCATTGTGCTCACATGTGTATTACAGATAGTTTCTATAATGAAAGCATTGGGACTCTTTTGGTGAACTAGAAGATCTCTAAAGCAACTCAAGGGACTAAAAGACCCCTGCATATGAGTGAGGCGGCGCTCTGCGATATATCTTACCAGTGAGAAGACCCTAATCACTTGGACCCTGGCTGGTTTGCCTTGAGCCATGGTTGGAAGTGTGTATCAAGGAGTCGTTGTGGTGGCCTATTAAGCTATGGCGGCCACCAAGGAGGGGAATGTTGGAGGCCCAGTACAATTTGAGTTGCCTGACCTCTGTCCTAAAGGCCTAGCATAGCTTTAATTGCTTGCTTGGCTATTCTGACCCCTGTACCATGACATCTGCCAGTTGCCAGAGATGAATAGGACTACTGAGTAAGCTTGCAGATGTCTCAGTTTCTGCATACCACAGCACATAACCAGACAAAATACACAACATGTATGCTTGCAGCTGCACATAGATTACAGTGATGGGAACAACAAGTTGTCCTTGAACATCTGGGGGTACACTTTTTCATTGCCAAGGGACATATTTTTACACCACCCCTCCTATCACCAGATGTTGTTTTGATGACCCCAATTATCATGGTGAGAATGGAATGCAGTCAACGTTGAAAATCCAATGTAGGTAATTAGCATAAATGATAATGAGTAGAGAGATAATTAGGTGAAGGCTGTTTATGGAAGGATATAAGAAGTCACTACTTAGACAAAGGGGCACGCTCCATCAACACTCGATTCTGTGGAAGGTGCTGCCGGTCAGACCAGAGGCCACTGACTCCCTGGCGGGGCCCCTGAAGAAAGCCGTTCCTGTATACAGCCTTCTGAGTGACTGTTTAGCTCTCCAGGCTTAGTGAGTATGATATATTGTAGTTATTTTAGGCTTTGTATTCAACTAGTATATTTTTAAAAAGCCTTGCACATTAAACCTTATTGATCTGCAAATCAGGCGTACCATGTCTCACTGGTATTCACACTGATCACTAAGTGTCCAATATCAACATCCTCCTCCATCCACTTCTGCAGCAGATACAGCCCCCTCATCTGTTCGAGCAGATACAACTTCCTCACCTGTTCGAGCTATGAGTCCTGAGCCCATTGTTAGACCTGCACCAATAATACCGTCTGGTGCAAGAACACAAGAAGTCTGCCGCAATCCACCTAGGGAGAGAAGGCCTCTCCAATGGCTGGATCTTTAGCTAGGGCAAACACACATTTACGGGGCAGAATAATCCCCAGGGTTGAGGCTGTCTACCCTCATTCCCTAGTTTAGTGATTGTTCTGTTAAATGGACGTTTTCATTAAGGGGCGAGGAATATGTTGTGTATTTTCGTGTCCTGCCTAGGTGTCTAGGTTGCCGTGGCAACAGAGTCTAGCATGTTGCCATAGCACATAGTTAGAATATTAGGGGATAGCTCAGCCAGTTCTGGCTGGTTTTCACTTGTAGTTCAATAAAGACTTTTCATGGGTTTACATCTCTCTGTGTTCTGTGCTGATTTCTCTCTGAACACAAGTAATTTCCAAGGATTTAACATAACACCAGACAGAGTAAGAGTAAGAAAGCAGGCCCCAACTACCCACCCAAAGCCAGAGGGCCTAATCCCTCCCAATTTGATGGCAACGGGTCCAATATTTATTAAAGGAACCTTATAGGTTCATCCCTACTGGCAACTATCATCTGTGGACTCGCAGAAGGGAACCACAAACTGATCAGATAAACAAATAATTTATTAACAAGCAAAGCACAAACCAGATACCAAATGGGCCTAAAGCCTAGGGACCCAAACCCACACAGTGTCTGAAAAGGGAAAATAAAGCCAATGATGATTAAAGTCTGTGATTCACACCCTCAGCACATGCATGGAGAGTTATAACATATGAGGATCAATGGATGGATGCAGGATCAGGACTACACAGGACAAATGACGGAAACGGATGACAGGCAGACAATGGCGAATGATGGGAGGAATGGATAACAGGAGTGGATGACAGGAACATAGGAACAGGTAAGGCCTCTTGATCTTTCTTGATCCACTGTGTTGAAAAAACATGGGCTGCCATCTGGGAGGACAGCACCTTGTATGGATTGTCCAAAGTCTTTTATACCAATAGTTCAACCAATAAGGTAACCTCGCTTTCCCACCTTGTGCACTCGGCACGCTGGGTCTGCACCTGGCCCTTTAGTACAGTGCACACGGTTCTATAAATCTTTGCATATGGTGTTATAGTCTTTTTTTCCTTTTGCAAATGACACTACACTACACATTAATAGTTCCCGCTTAGGGCTTACAAATTTTTCCACCATCTACCAAGAACATGCTTTTATAAATCATTAAATTCATAAGTCTTATGAATTGCTCCTCATAAGGAAGCTGTTCCATACCCCTAATCGTTTTTGTTGCCCTTTTCTGTACCTTTTCCAGTTCCAATATATCTTTTTTTTCAGATGGGGCAACTAGATCTGCACACAGTATTCAAGATGTGGGCATACCATGGATTTATAAAAAGGCAATATGATATTTTCTGTTTTATTATCTATCTCTTTCCTAATGATTCCCAACATTCTTTTAGCTTTTTTGACTGCCACTGTACATTGAGTGGATGTTTTCAGAGAACTATCCACATTGACTCCAAGATCTCTTTCTGGAGTGGTAACAAATAATCATTTTATATGTACTGTATAGTTGGGATTATGTTTTCCAAAGTGCATTACTTTGCATTCATCACCATTGAATTTCATCTGCCATTTTGTTGTCGAGTCTGTTACCCAGTTTTGTGAGATTCCTTTATAACTCTTCACAGTCTGCTTTGGACTTAACCATCTTGAGTAGTTTTGTATCATCTGCAAATTTTGCCACCTCACTGTTTACCCCCTTTTCCAGATCATTTATGAATATGTTGAACAGTACTGGTCCCAGTACAGACTCCTGGGAGACACCACTATTTACCTCTCTCCATTCTGAAAACTATGTTATAAAATTATCTTTAGAAAAATATTTATCTTTGGCAAATAAAACTTGCAGAAACATATTAAAAAGAAAGTATAAGAGATGAAAAAGTGCTTCCTGAGCATAAGTTTTTTCTCTTCTCTGTTATTTTTGTCATATTCCTGGCCAAACAGACCTATTTCTCCGCTCACATTTACTGCCATGTCCATGATAGCTGTTTCCTGTTTACCACCTTCTACTTCTTCCTCAGACCCATTCACCCATGTCCATCTCCACACAGTATCTTCCAAAGATTTTTTCAAAGAAAAGATCAGTAAGATGCACTATAATCTCTTTCCTTCCCCCTCTCCCACTTTTTATATCCTTTCCTCCCTTACCCCTGTGTCCAAAACTGAGGTTTCTTGCCCATTGTTGTCCTTTATGCTCTCCATCTATTCTGAGCCCTGTCCCCCCCGCCCATTTCTTTCAGCATACTAAATTCCCATATCCCCCTTACAGCCTCCTCCCTTTTTAACCTTTCATGGTTATCTAGCTCCTTCCCCTGTAAATACAAGCATGCTGTGGTCTCCCCCATCCACAGAATAAATTCTTTGACCCAACCTGCCTCTCAAACTATCACTCCATCTTCATTCTGCACTTGACTACTAAGCTCATTACAATCCATGTTACAATCATTCCCTTGAACTCTCTCCCTCCATCTCTTCCAGTCTATCTTCCAGTCTCGCTCCATTTAAACTGCTTTAATCAAAATCTCTAACACCCTCTTCTCAGCTGGGTCTCAGCATCTGTACTCCATCCATGCCCTTCCTTTGACACCATCAGTCATCCCCTCCTTATCATCTCATCCATCCTAGTCTTCTCCAATTCTGTTTTCTTCTGATTATCCTGCCTCTCTGACTGTTCCTTCATCATCTCTTTCAGAGGATCTTCCTCTCCCACTGTTTGTAATGGTACCACAGGGCTCTGCCCTGGACCCCTACTTTTATCATTCATTAACCTTTTTTTTTCTTTTTGGGTGATCTCATGTATTCATATAGTTTCAGCAGCCTTTACCATGCAGACAACTCTAAAATCTACCTGTATACTCCTGTCTCTTTCCATCCAGTCTGGCATTTCAGCCTCTCTGACATTGCTTGGATGTTTCACAATCAATTTAAGCTTAAAATGACCAAAATCAAACTCCTCATCATCCCTCCAAAACCCTGTCTACTGTGCTTTCTCTGTCACCATCAGTATCACCACCATTCTCTATGTTGCTCAAACCTGTCACTGGAGGGTAATTTCTGACACATCTCTAGCCCTTGTCATATTTATTCAAGCCACATTCAAATCTCTCTTTCTGCCAACTAGCATGGTTCAGCCTACAGTGGTTAATCCATTGCAGCCATGGTGGGGAGAAGAAAACACATAGGACAGTGGGGGGAGGGCCAAGGTGAGTTTAAGCCACCTTTGTGTTCCTTGTATGCTGGGGCTATCTTGGGGCAGGTCCAATTTATGTTCTATTCTCCACAGACCCTGAGAAGCAGAGAATTGCTATAGTGCAGTGTGCTCTGGTCACTCCCCTGACACACTGCCAACACAAGAAGCAGGGATAGGGGCTGGGAGCAGGGCCAGTGCAGAACCTTTATGCCATTCCTGCACTAGCCAGAGAAGTCCTCGGTGTAAGGAGTATTCTTAGGGGGCCATTTACAAACACTTTAATTCCTTTTATGCTGCCAAACAGTGTAAAAGGCCCTTAGTGTAACTGAGCCCTAAGCTTACTGAGGCATCTGGGATGTGAAAAGAACCTTTTGCCCACTTCTTTTTAAAAAATTAAAAAGGAAAAAGAAGTGTATCTAGAGACAGAAAGATTTCTCTAAGTGAAGGAACAAACATATTTACTGATGTGCCTACTACATGTAATGTGTTGTTTTATGACTATGTCCTTTATAGAATTTCTTATAATAGATTGCAAAATAAGCAATTTTCATGTAAGTAATCACCAGTTTTTAAGACAGTCACACTTCTGTGGGCACAGGAGAAAAGCAGCTTGCTCTTTTTTCCATCTTTGTGGCTGTTCCCATATGCCAGTATTTAAAATAATGTCTGTTGTCTTCAAAAATAAGTAGAATACTGATGGAGGAGGGATGGGGTGAGGGATAAGGGGATAGGCTGTACAAACCTCTTAGTGGGCCTGAAGGAGTTAAAGGACAATACTGGGCCCAGTAGAAGACCTGCAGAGCATATGCCAATTGGACAGGAAGCTGAAAAGGGAGCAACTCTACTCAGAAGGGGAGGAAGACATTTATCCTGAAGACTCTTGAACAAGAATGCTGAAGAAACATTCACTATGAGGAACACAACTGCTTGCTGAGCCCAGTTGGGCTGAGGGTTTTGCTTTGCTTTGATTTGCTATCTTGGAGCAGTGGGGGGAGATGGAAGGTAGGAAGTGACCCAGAGGCGATTCTGAGGGCATTCCATGGTGTCAGATGCTGTTGGCTCTCATAGATCCCTGGGTTGCAGCCTGGTGGAGTGGGAGGGCCTGGGCTGCCCTACCAAAGGCCCTTGCTGCGGGAGGCGTATAAGTGTCATTTCCACCCCACTCCCCCCTCTAGTGGAGGACACTGAAAACCCTGAGGTAAACCTAAATCCCATACAAGGATTAGGAACTGGAATGAAAGCTCTTGCTGCTGGGAGACAAGACTGAAAACTGGGTGTGCTACCCACTAGGCTACCTGGACTTCTAGGGATTCTATTACAGAGAGAATTAGTTGTTGAACAAGTAGAATATAATCTATACAACATCTAATTTGAAACAACATTTTCTTTTTAACAAGGCATCTTAACTACTTCAGATATTATTCTTTATATAAATAATTGTAAATCTAACAGAACCTGAAGCTCTGCTTTTCTTTTGGATACTGTGCTCTTCTTTAATTGGTAAAGATCCTATCACTGGTAATTTGTTTTTCACTTTCTAACTTTTCCAAAGAAAATTTTTTGTTGTTGACATATTTATACTTTATGGTTTATAATGACAAGGTATTTCCCATACATTAATGAGTGTCTGGATTAAGATACCTTGTCTCAACTTCTCCAACCTACAAAGCTGGTCACAACTTGCACACTGCACTTAGTCAATGCCAATATAGAGGAGAGCACATTCTAGCTGCTGTCATGGATAGACCATGACCATATTCAAATAATGGTCAATATTTTCCCAGCTACCAGAAAACCCAAAAGGCTAATTAATAGTCATAGTCCATCCATGCAGATTTATGGAGCCAATCAAATTCCAAAACATACTAAAGGACAGCAGTACTCCACATACAGGTCAAGGAGTTGAGTACCAGGTGAGTAATCATCATTGTATGGTAACTAGAGCCATAGATATGCTGGCCACTAATACTCCTTGCCTCCCCATTGTGCACAAAGATCTCCCTGGTTCTCAGACACCCAGCACCAGATGAAGAAAGGGATGCAAACTTGAGTGCTGATGGAGAAAACTGAAGCAGAAAAAGACAGATTAAAACTTCTTCTAGAACTTCTTCAAGCCTATGAAGAGGCATCTGATACGTCTGTACCACACTGGGAATTGCTTTCCCAATCATATTACTTTCCCCAAATAAGTGTGTTACTTTTTCTCTTGACTAGAAAGACTTTCATGCCTACTAAACACAGGTCAGCACATGATCTGTATTACACTAATACTAGACGCAAACAAATGGATCTAATATAATTCCAGAATTGATTAATATGCCGTATGCGTAATTCATATATTTTAAGATTGTCTCAACTGCTTACTTATTAGGAAAAAGTATTTGGAATTTTCACGGATCCACACGGTGCTCTGGAACAGCTCTGGGAGGACCCCTTCAGTGTGCAAGACCCCCCTTAAGTTCTCACCCCTTCACTAGGGTAAGCCACTTGGCTTCATCGCCTGCTTAGACTGAACCTCGGTGCCTTCAACACCCCTACTTCACACTATAAACTCCCTTCAGCGAGTCCACCTGAGAGAAATTTGTACACCCACAGGGAACAATGCACCTTCCATCTTCAGCATTTGCAGTGACTCTCAGCCAGTGCTGCAAAAGCAGTAGGGTTTATTAGATGTCTGAAACAGAACATAAAAAGTCCTTGGTTAGCACAGAAAGCAGAAAGTTACAGCATTGTCTATCTTGGTCAACCCAGAGCCCTCTGACCTGTCTTCTATCCCAGTTCTGGAAAAACTCAACCTTCCAGCAGTCCATACTTAACAATCTCCCACCTTGCCCCTCTTCAGTCCTTTGTTCTTATTCCCAGGCAAATATGGCTTACTTCCTGCGGAGGGGTGGGCCATCCATGGTCATTAGTTGCTAGGTACCAAATGTCCAGGTAATTGGAGTAGCCATTGTTTTCTCAGATTCTCTGTGGACATGGGGGCCCAGGCTCCAATCAGCTAGGACAGTCATATTTTTATCTCTGGTCTCTGCAGAGAATAAACAACCTTTTCCTGCTGCCTAGTTAACAATACAGCATGTAGGGAAAACTGAGGCATACACACTATTAATATAAAATATTAAAGAAAATTCCCACTCTATCATTGGAACTATTAGTGGCATGGTGCAAATTACTATATAAATACCTTTGCGTTGGGCACTGGTTAAAAAAATAGATGAATATGGAGAGATAAAGAAGATTCAAATGGAGAAGGGTTGGAAGCTGGGGATGAATATGTGATGAGATGTGGAACTGCCTAACCAGGAACAAAGCAGAGATGAAGGACGAGCAAAAGAACAAACTTCCACTACAGGAAGTCAGTATAGGTTTGGAATTGCATCCAGGGACCTTAGAGTATAAAGTAGACAAAGAAAAGCATGGAAGACAGGGGAGAGATGAAGTGATCATGGAGTCAGAGTGAAGGGTAACTGGGAAAGAGAGTAGAGGAATGACGGTAGTTGAGGATTTAGAGAAGTAGGAGGGTGAAAAGGAAGAGAAAACAAACAAAACACTAAAGAAAAGAGAATATAACATAGTTTCAGTCAGCATACAGACTGTCAGAGACTATTATTTCACTCACAGAGCTAGATTCAAATAGGAAAGCCAGCATGGGACCTGATAGAGGCCCCAGTAGGAGAAAGTCTGCATTAGGGGGGTGATTAGTAGCAACACAAGTTATCTCAGCCAGTCAGCGCAGTCCAGAAAAACAGGTGATGGGGAGGAGATCTGGAAGGGATATGTTCAGGGGATGATCTCTCTTGGTAGCATCCATCAGTTGCCCTTTAATAGTGAAGAACATCTGGTGAAACTTATAAACTGCCTTCCCCCAGTAGAACCTTCAGGGGAAGGCACACATTGGAAAAATATCTGTCTCTCCCCAAGTGTGAGTCCCCCTGTAACCAGCTAAAAACAATGGCTGTGTTTTAAATGAACCTTGAGAACAAACTAAGAGGGTGGGGTATTTTTTGTATGTACTGTGCACCACTGTAGCTGTGCCGTTGTCACATTTCAGTGAAGACGCTACGTAAGCCAACAGATGGCCTTCTTCCGTTGGCATTGGTACTCCACCTCCCCATGAAGCAGTAGCTATTTGAAGGGAGAATTCTCCCATTGATCTAGCACTGTCTGCACCAGTGGTTGCATTGGTTTAATTGTGTCATGCAGGGTTGTGAATTTTTCACACCCCTGAGCGACCTAGTTATACAGACTTAGTTTCCTAGTATAGACCTGGCCTAAATAAAAGTCTGACTGTGACTAGCTGATATATTTCTATGTCCTAACCAGTAGCTGTTACAACAACAACATTTTTCACAAGAGATTAGTGACATTAATCTTGATTATGAAACTGTTGATTGCTTAAGTTAATGACAATCAGATAACTTCTTTTGGTCCGTTCCAGGTTTATTGTAACTGCTGCCTGTAATCAGTATAAGCTGTATGATGCATATGTAACAAGCCATACTTCACTGATTAATATGTGCTGATATTCAAACGGAAAAGAAACAATAATCTGAAATTCTAATGTCAACCAGCATTCTGTATAGAGATGTGACTTAAAGCAGACTTTTCAACAAATAGACATCCCCTCATTGCCATTGCATTCCTGGTCTATGTCAGAATTTTTCAGAAAAAGTAAATATAATATATCTGTAGCCATTAACAATATTATTACTACTATG
Organism: Emydura macquarii macquarii; assembly: GCF_026122565.2. Lineage (NCBI taxonomy): Eukaryota > Metazoa > Chordata > Testudines > Chelidae > Emydura > Emydura macquarii. The sequence goes on from NW_027132559.1 coordinate 23,136,750, forward strand.
CATGTAATTGATTTAGTTGGTATTCAAATGCCCTAAGAGCAGCTAGCATTACCCATATTTAGTACGTTGTACAACTTCAATTTCATTTCTTCCACACTGAGGACATGACACACACATACATACAGAAACACACACAGATGCTTGTGCATAATATTTGTAAAACTCACATATGAAAATGAACTTGGAACTGTTTTTTTTATTATAATCCACCCTATATACCACTGATCTCCTGTATACAAGAGAATATCACTCTGAGTAGCAAGGGCACATCCAACTATAAAAAGCATAGAAATCATTTGTGTGTAGTGCAGTAGCATTTCTCATACCCGTCAATCTGTGTAGCCCAACGTAAGTACAGAGGCACACAAACGCAAACAAATCTGTCCTCTTCAAGCTTGTTGCTTAAAAAAAAAATCAGGCCAACAAGTAGTTGGCCTTATCCATGTTTTCTCTTATAACTGAAATCATTTCATAGGTGACGTGAAGTGAAAAAGTATAGTTATTATCCCTCTGCAGAAACCTATGGTATCTCTATTCATTGCCGTACTTCTAATTCCCCACATTCCAAGAAATAATTTATTTAAGGCCAGATTCTGATCCCCTTGCTTACAGTGAGTAGTATCTTATTTTGCAAATAGTCCTATGGAAGTTAATGAGATGACTCAAGGAGTAAGATATTCAGGCCTGGTCTACACTTGCGGTGAAATTCAGCGGCAGTCAACAGGGATATGCAAGTTACGTAGTCGACTTCCTAAATTCTAATTAGTGCAGTGCTGATGGAAAATACTCTCCCATTGACACAGCATTAATCTTTTTGCAGGGGTGGATTTATTGAGTCAACTTCTGGATCGATTGAGTGGTTCTCCACTGCTGCTTAATCAATCCCGCAAAATTGATCCTGTGGCACCAACAGTACCGCCGTGCGTGAAGACATAACCTCAGTGTAAAGGTGGCAGGATATAGTGTTTAATGAGTACTTTTGCAGTTTAATTATACTTAGCTGCTCTTTGCTTAATTTGGTTTCTGTAACATGGTTTCATCATCTGTTTCTTCCTTTACTCATTTCTACCCACAAACATTTGCGAAACCACTCAACTCAAAACAAGTTCCAACTTTTTTTTTTCAATCTGAGCATAGTACAGTATTGTGTTTTAGGCAGTGTTTTGGGAACTGGACAATCATTTTGCAGAATAGCTCCCAAATCCATGTGAGTTTGCATCAACTGAGATTTTAAACTTGGTTAATCTCAAAACATTTTAACATCAATGCTTCAGTGCCAACTTTTTAAAAAATGTCTAAAAGCTCTTCTCTTGCCAGTCATCACATTGCCATTCTATACTGTCCTCCAATAATAATCTTAGTGCAACACTTAATTGTGACAAGTTAGTGATATTGTAATAATTAGGGCCTAGCAGGCCCACTTTAATTGTTAGCCTAACTGGTGAAAAGTGAGAAAAGATTCATGAATTGTCACAATGACCTGTTATATAAAATTATTTAAGAAAAGATGTAAGAAGGAGACAAAGACTGAATTAATTTAAACAGAAAGGACTTTACTGACACCACTCAAAGACTCTGTTAAGATCAGGACTGGTAATCCTAGAGGAATAGAGGACTGGAAGTCAATGGATCAAAATTGGTGCTTCAGAAATTAGGCCTAATTGATGGCAAAAGAATGAGAATATGGACCATCCACCACCCTTTTTGGAGGCCCTTAAAGAGAGAGACTTTGGTGGAGAAAAAGGGAACTTTTTTACCATTACTGCAGCTGCAGTGGAAGGATTGTTGCTGTGATACCAGACTTTGATATTCCAGTGGGAACGCTTGACCACCATTGCTGCACTGGCAAGGATCCTAGCCTGATACATGTGAGATCCTGCTCTGTGTTTCCCTCTCTCATGTATTCCTTTCCATCCCCTACACAATCTTCTGCCCTCCTTCTCTCAGCTTTTCACCTGATCCTGAAATCAACTGCACTGTATGACACCAGCCTGGAGAGATGAGACAGTCTGTCCTGAGAAGGACCAGTGAAGGAGAGGCACCTGATCAGACCAAACAGATGATGTCTCTGAATGGGGAGGTGAGCCAAGGTCCACGGCAATAACTGTTGTGGCTGACCTGCCAGCCTAAAGCATAGACCCGTGACTGACCAGCCACACACTGTATCCTAAGAACATCAACAAAATGCTGTATTTCTCCCATCTTTACTATCCTATCTCTTCTCCCTCTTCTGTGTCTGTCTGATTTGTCTAAAGTAGGAAATTGACTATCATTCCCAACTCAAAATAAGTTTGACAGAATTAGAGTCTTTACCCCATATGCACCCTCTCTCACAAGAGACATCGATAGGTTTTGATTAAGCTTGTTTTGCATCATCACTCAATTCCAGTTTCAGTGCTTTATGCCTTGTTTTGTTTCTTTTCCATTTGTGTGTTTCAGTTAATAGAGTTCTAACCTTTTGTTAGAAGGTTTTGTGTTTCAATTAATAGATTTCTAACCTAACCAGGAATATCATGTTTGCTATGGTATTAAGCAAGCTAAGGCCTCTGTATACCAAACCCTCAATCTACTTAGCACTGTTTAATGTTGGACAGTAACAGGGTCACATTTAAAAGAGAAAAAATTGTGGCCTTATAGATCAGTTCACAGGGGCCATTTTATAAGTAAGAGTGGCATGAAAGAAGGCACGAGAAGCTGTGGATGAGGCTGGTATCACTGGCGGAGCAGAAGGGGAAAGGATGATGCAGTTAGAAACAAGATCAAATAAATAGGAAATGTCAGAGATATAAAGGACCTTGAAGGGGAGAACAAAATGCTTAAATCTGATGTGGCTGGAAAGGGAGATTGGGTGATGTGTTTTGAGTGATTGAGATATGGGAAGATATGGGCATGAGTGAGACCAGAAAAGCCTTCTTTCCAGCATCTTGGTCTGCATTGTTTAATAGTTCTAAAGGAAGGAATGTTAAAAGCTGGTAATTTCATGAATACACACTAGAACTTTTCTTTATTTTTTAAAAAACTTATTTTCTTGAGACATTAGTCATGGACATGATACTACAATACATTAGCAAAGCCAGTAGAGTGTGTAAGTTCTACAAGCTGAATACTCTGAATGCACAACTTATAGGTTCAACTAGTGAAACTGTCATGCTCTTCAGGCTGAATATTAAGTAACTTACAAGGATGCAGAAAAGATGCCTAATTAAAGATCTCTCTGTTACTTTCTGTAGTAATCAGAGGCATTCAGAAACTGTGAGGGAAAATACCACAAAGCCATGGAAAACTTCAGCATAGGTCAGGATTCAAGACTAATGAACTTGGTAAAGCAAATGAAACTTGTAGGCATCATAAATTAATTACTTGGACTGTAAGCTCTTTGGGACAAGGAGTAGAGCTGTGTAAATAAAGGATTTTCTGGTTCGCTAGAAAATCTGAACATTTGTAAAAAAAATGCATTGAGGGTCAAACCAAAAATGGTTTTAAAAAAATGTTCAATGAATCAAAAATTGATTTTTTGTTGTATCAGGTTGAACAAAAAGTTGTTTGAAATCAAACATTTTGTTTAGATTTAGAGCATTTAAGCTTTTAATTTAAAAATATATATATTTGAAGGAAATTTATAAACAAAAAGTCATTTCACACTGAAAAACTGAAATATATCATTTCAAAAATGTCAAAATGAATGGCTTGGAGTTTTCAGAATTTTTTAAAAAACATAAACATTTTGTTTAAAGTGACCTGAATTTGCAAAATGTTCGATGTGCTCCCCTAAATTTCACCCTGCTTTAACATGGACCAACTTTTTTGTTGTATTTGTGTAGGGCCTTGCACAACGGGGCCCTAGTCCAAAGCTCTATCTGCTGCCACATACCAATAATAATAATAACAGGAATAAAATAAGAATCAATAAATCCAGATTAAAAATATCTATTGTACAAGCTCTGATTGGAGAAGAGGTGTCTAAGTCAAGTGGGTTTGCTTTAGGTTCACATTCACTCAATTTTGCGCCTTCAGGGAAACCCTCTAAAGTGTCGCTCAATTTACCCTCTGTGGCACTCTGTACCTCAGAGTAGTCCTCTGAACTTCCCGTATTCACCACTTTCATATCATTATGATATGTTTTGTACAAAGTATGTCTTGTGAAATATCATTTTAAAAGTCTTGATCAGTTGAACATTAATATCCTATTGGATTGTATGTGCTATCAGTGTATGAGACGTTATGAAGTTTTGCCATGTGGGTATTACTGAAATACATTGTGAGGTTGGGAACACCCACAATCAGCCTTTCAGGTATAACAATGGAGTAGCCAGTCAGCAGTTAATGGCTCATCAACACCCAGAATCCACCATCCCAGAAACTTCTCAGAGGGAGCACATATACAGTGGAGACTACTTGACCAATGGGAACTGCCTGATCCCCATGTCACAGCAAAAGATATTTCCAGCAAGCTGGAAGAACATATATAAAAGAGGGGAAGTAACATCATCACTTGGCCTCTGTCTCCCAACCTATCTCAGCACCTGGAATGTATGGAAGACAAAGAATTTGAATTGAGGGAGAGTGGTCCCAGGCTGGAAGGAAATCCCAGCCTGTGTATTGAGGAACAGAAGCCTGCTTGTACCATCTGTGAGGGTGTGACACTGCTTGATTCAAATCCTATTTAGTTTATAGAATTTAGACTGTGAATTTACTTTTGTTTCTTAAGTAACCAACTTTGATCTGTATGCCTGCTACTTATAATCTATCTTTCTGTGGTTAGTAAACCTGTTTTATATTTTACCTAAAACAGTGTGTTTTGGTTGAAATGCTTGGGAAATCTCAGCTCAATTTACAATGGCTAGTGTGTATCTACTTCACACTAAGAAAGTGGCAAACTTAATGAACTTACTTGTCAGGCTTCTGACCAGTGCAAGACTGAGGAGTTGGGGGGAATTCACTGGAGCCTCTCTATTGTTGTTTCATGAGTGGCTGGGAGATTATTCACATAACTCAGTTGGGTGCGTACCTCCCTGTGAATGTCTGTGTAAGTGCAATGCCTATCAAAGGTTTGCAGCTTGATATCAGCATCACGGTATGAGGGCCAGCTCAGGTTGGTGGGACAGAGAGCTCAGCAGACCCAAAGTCCAGGCTTCACCCTGGGGGCCCTGTCGTACCCTCCTCACAAAAATAAAACAAACCCCAAATATCCCAATACCCTCCCTTCCCCTTCATAGAATCATAGAAGATTAGGGTTGGAAGGGACCTCAGGAGGTCTAGTCCAACCCCCTGATCAAAGCAGGACTAACCTCAGCTAAATCATCCCAGCCAGGGGTTTGGCAAGCTGAGCCTTAAAAACCTCTAAGGATGGAGGATCCACTACCTCCCTAGGTAACCCATTCCAGTGCTTCACCACTCTCCTAGTGAAAAAGTTTTTCATAATATTCAACTTAGACCTCCCCCACTGCAACTTGAGATTATTGCTCCTTGTTCTGTCATCTGCCACCACTGAGAACAGCCTGGCCAATCCTCTTTGGAACCTCCTTCAGGTAGCTGAAGGTGCTTCTTTCCTTTGTTGTCAGAGTGCCGCTGTTTCATGGAAGCAGAAGCAAGAGACGCTTCATGCTTCTTGTAGATATCTAAGGTGTTAAGAGGGGGTGTGGTTCTATGATGCAGGGAGCTTGAGATCAGCCATAATGGAGAAAAGGTCACTGGTTTCCCATCTGTTTGAACAACCTCAGCTGATGCTTTCAAGCTTATGTAAGAATTAGCTGAGATTTGCAAATGCATCAAACCTCAAACCCAAGGTGAAGTTCAAGTCAGTTTGAGGTCCAAAGCAAATATTTCTCACAGCTCTAGTATTAACCAGTGGTTGATTAATCTAGTGTGTGAATTGGGGGTGAGGGGGAAGAGTAGGGGAATTGTTTGCTTTGTAGTTTAGTGATACTGAGCTCAAATAATATGAATGCTGTATTTTTATATTTAAAAAACTCGTATTTTCAGTACACGTTTCATTGCATGTATATACTAAATGGTCTTTGTCCAGAGGCTGATTTTACACCAATGGTTGCTCATCATACCTTTCAAGTGTCCTGTATTCATTTGAACTACCAGTCTTTCCTCTCTCTTTCCTGTCTTAGTCTATGGTCCTTAGTTTTGGCAGAAATGTTCTTTTCAGGAGATATTAAAATCTATGGAGGAATAAATATGGTATGGTGGGTTGGGATGAAACGATTGTCTAATTTTATTTTTTTTAAGCAAAGACACTGAAAGTGAATGTACTGTTGGTAGTGTGATGCCCTATCCACTGGACCACACTGCTTTTCCAGTTATGTATGAATTCAAGGTGCTGATTCCAATTCACCTAGCTCCCTGTGTGGGATTCAATGATTTGTTCCATGTGCCTACTTATTACTTCAGTGATGCTACTACAGCCCACTGTAAGGAACTGTCATTTCTGTAGTCTCCTCAGTTTGTAGCAGACCAAACAGCAAGCTTGTAGGTTTTGCACTTGCTTCAAATTCAGATTATGGTTAGGAAATTAGAACCTGCTTCCATTCATTGTTTGTGCTATAGTAAGATGCCAGACTGCAGTGAGTAGGTGGTATTTGTCATATAGCAATTCATGCATAGCCTTAAAATCAATTGTCCCAAACAATTTGAATTTCAGAGGGCTTCAATTTAACTAAATATTTTGCATGAAACCCAGGAAACACAATTTCTGCTAGAGATCACAAAGACCAAATTAAGCATGATATGAAGAGTATAAACGTTCAAGATGGGTTGGAAAGTTTGTTCACTTTTCATACTTTTGACTTAACTGGTAGAAAAATCCCACGCTACAGAAGCAGATAGGCGGCAAACAAAATGTTTAAAAAAAAAAAAAAAAAAAAAAAATTAAAGAAGAAAGGAAGTGATCTAAAAGGTATTTTTCTCCAAATAAGCTCCATTACCGTTAACAACCTTCACTTCAAGCTTTTGGCTCATTAGGTTTCCTTTGGTTACATCTAATCAAATTGCTTTGGCATAATGTGTAATTTCGTTGGATTTAATGAGCTTAATGCTTAATATAGCACTGCTAGACATAACTACTGTATGTAGATGTGAAGATTAATTCTTCCTTATATAAACCATGATATGTAAATACCCTCGTTTAGACAATGGTGGTAACATCTGTTCTTTACGTATATTTCAAAAGTACCAGTATGTCAAGAGGCAACAAGATTTGTCTCAGTAACCTTTACAATCACTAATATACAATTTAAAGTGCAGATGCAAAGTTTTCCCTTTGCAAAAAGCTACTGTAATACACTCCTACACAAAAATGAACTTAATATTTTGGGTTCTTTCTCATAATATTACAATAGTTTTTTACATTGTGAATATAAAATTCAGAATTAATATTAGAATATATTGCAAATAAGAAAAAAATTAATTAGTGAAATGGAAACCTGCACAGTTGGTCATGCTTTCCAAACCAAAAAGACAGTTCATAAATGATTTTGCTTAGGATGACTTAGGAAGTAAATAGCAAGATAAGGTATCAATGACTCTACTTATATTTCTTTACCTATGGTAATCATCAATATGTTGATCAAAACTAATGTGCATTAAAACATGTCAGAGTTGTACAGTATCTAACTGAAAAGAAAATCCTGATCTTTTTAAGCAAATATAATCATATATAATGTTTGCGTTAATGGAACACATTAAACAAATCTGTTAATATTAATGTTATATGGCCTCTGGCATTCTAGTAACAAACTTGCTAAGTCTCACTTACTTTTTGATTAATTGTCTTAAAGAGATTGTAAAAATGGTCTCTTCTCCTGTGCAGGTAAATTATGTAACATGCTCCAGTGCAGTGGTTCTCAACCTATTTCCATTGTGGGCCACATATGCAGCTTTCTATATGTTATGCGGGCCACATCCATACAATATATATACACTACTTGGATGGCCCTGAGGCTGTCACATGGGCCGCAGCTGTGTGCTGATGGGGCTTCAAGCGACCACGAACCACTGCTCCAGTGGGACAGTTCCAAGATAAAGATTAATACGTTAAAAACAAAACTTGCTTCCTGTATTAGCAATAAGACCTTAGATTATTAGAAGTGAAAGTATATTTTAAAATCTAATTTACTGTCCATCATTTATGGTCTTTTTACTTTTTTCACATTTCAGTGAACCGTACAATGAAAAAATACCATGCTAGTACATGAGAGTGGACATTTCAGGGTCTGAGTTATTAGCACAATCTTGTTTTAGTTTGTGTCTTGTGTTTGTCAATGACTGTGCGGAAAAAATACACGATTTTATTAGTATTAAATTCTGTTACAAAAAAATAAAACCTACCTTTTAAGGTGTAAACAAAGTGATAATGTCCTTTTTTAAAATCTTAATTTAAATCCTGGGCCCACCTACTCATGTGATGTGGAACCATTAGGAGCTTTGTGATCTACCAAGGATCCACAGCAGAGGAAACCTATGCAAATTCTGATGGGGGAGTCCCTCTGAGTTGGCCAGCTGGTGTACTGGATGGAATAGATGGATGTCTATATCTACGAATATAGAACTTCCACTTCCCAAGCTGGAGACCATGGTGCCGTCCCCTTTGATTGCTCTATATGGCAGTGGGGCAGTATATAAGTTGTTCAGGGGAAATAGTGAGCAATTTTGTGTCCTGAATTCTCAGCAGGGTGATGGTGGGGTTTTTTTTAATGATAGACATTTGGGGAGAATGAATAAGATATACAGGGAACACAGCTTAAAACCCAGTGTCCCTGGATTTCAGCTCTGTAGAGATCTGAAGCACAGGAAGAAGAGGCTTTTGTTAAGATCAAGAAACATCTCTGTCCCAAAAGAGTCAACCTATCAATCACAGTGACATCTTCTCCTATCCCACTTCAGCAATTTATGTCATAATAAGAGGTTGTATTTTAACTAAATACATTTAAATATCTCAAGTTTACTCAGAATGTTTTTTATTTAAGTAATTCTCTTACTCAACATGAACACTGACAAGACTGGCAAGCCTAGTTAGCAATTCAGATCCACATCCATTCTTTTTTCATAGTTATTATGTTATGATTTTACAGATTCTTAATTCATAAAAGTTCCAAGAAGAGGTTCAATTTTTCAGGTCACAGTAAATTCATTCAAGGCATCTGACAAAGTGTTTCAAGAAAAATGTTATAGTATTTCTGGGCCTCAGTTTCGATTTCTTTATTTTTCTTTTGTAACATAGAATTATCCAGAAAATGAGAAGATGTTTAGGGACAAAGCAAATGACCAAGTAGAAAAATTTGAAACAGTAACCTGGTCCTAAGAGGTCTAATGGTAAAGCAAGATGATAAACAGAAGCACCATTCAGAAAGACGTAACAGCTAGAATAGATTCAGATGAAAACCTTAGAGCCAAACACACCCAAACTTCAGGGAAATTCACATCCAGATCTGAAAAAAATGAATGCTGGGCCCTATACATCTAATGTATTTAACCCAAAACACTAGCTACAAACATGCTGATGCTTAGGGGAAAATTGGATCTGAACTTTGTAGTTCAGGCCCATTTTTAGTAAAAAATAAATCTAATGATTATTTGGACTTTAAAATTTTAGCCTTGTCACTTAATGACAGTAGATACACCACCCCAATCCATAAATGCCCTGATTCAGGAAAGCATGTCTGTTCCGGAAAGGTGCTTAAACATGCACTTATCTCTAAGCACATGCTTTGGCCCTGCTGAAGACCTTGGCATTTAGGTGCTTTCCTGAACAGGGACAGACTGAAGAATGTGATCATGTGTTTCTTGATTTAGATCCAAAGTGTAAAATGTCTTGGATAGTGTGCCATTTAACTTGTCAGTTGTCACAATAAACATACTACACTGTAAGGGACCAGGGTATAGGCTGTCTGGCCTAGCAGTCATAGCTGGAATGAAATCTACCCACCAGAGATGGGAATCACCAGGCAGAGTTGGAGAAATCGCAAGGTTCTGCGAACAAGAGTCAGGGTCAGTCCAGGGTTGTAGATGAGATTAGAGGCAGTACCAGGTTCGAATCAAGAGGCAAGAATCAGAGACCAGAGATCAGGACACAATGCAAAGTCTAGCACAGCAGCAGTCCAAGGTCTGAGTGGCTGCACAGACAACTTCCTAGGGCAAGTCCTGTGGTTAAGTAGGGGCACTTGGCCAATCAGAGGGCTACAGGAAGGTACTTCCTACTTTCTACAGTATTCCCTGGCTATACCTCTGTATGACCTCCCCGTGGCACTGTGAGAATACAGACCCGGATTTTAGGACCTTATAAACACACCTTTTCCTTCACATTACATGAGTCATCTTCATCTCTGGATTAGAAAAAATACCATTGTTTTCTAAAACAAGGGCAAAATTAGTAAAATACATTTTCTACCAAACCCTCCGCTTCTTCCCTCCATCTACAGGAAAGACTGAGTATGGTCTGTCTCCTAGGACCTGAACTAAGAGGTGCTGGACTCCTGTAATTGCCACATCATCATCTCTCAGGCTAGACTCTTAAGAAGAATAACTGACATATGAGCAATAGAAATTTTATTTGATCTCAGTAATTAGAGATCAGAAAGACTGATTAGAGATCAGAGAATCCAGCCCTCTGCTAAGACAAGATACAGTCACCAGAGAAAGTTGTTATCAGATAATAAAGTGATGTAGATATCTGAGATATGCCAAAAAACATGCAGGATACATAAGCCTAACAAAGAAAGAATATATATACCTCTTAAAAGGACTTTAAGAAGTAAAACTAAGAGATACATTTTCATATATAGCCACACAGATCCCATTAAGGTAACAAGAGTCCTTCTGACACACTTTGTCTGATAATGTACCCTTTTTGTGATAAGTCATGCTGTTTCAAAGTGCCCAGAGTTGATGCCTGATCTCGTTTATGCAATAAATCATGTAACTGTCTGTGACGTGCTCAGATGACTTTCTTATCCAGGCAGTTTATGAAAGAACAACTTAACTGAGGTAGAACCTTGGGTTTTTGTAAAATAAATACAGTGCAATGTCATTAACTTGATATAAAGCAGAAAAAAAGCAGTGTAAAGCAAGGGAAAACTGATTATGATTTTAAAAATCATTTACGTTTGATAATCAGAGGTTCTGTAGTCCTCACTTTAGGCAAGAATTATGCAGTCATTGACCCAATGTGTGTGTTTTAGTGGTATGGTATAGCTTTAAGTAAATGAATTCTGCCAGAAGTGGGACAGTATCCTCCCTTTCCCTCCCTGCTCTTGGTTTCCACAGTTGAGGATTCTGCCCCACTTTTCATATTTTTGTCTGCCTTAACTACTTTGCATGGGGGAAACAACATTTGGCCCTCAAACACATTAAAGTAACTTTAAAAGCACATGTGCAGTATGAGATAAATGGAATATTTTTGGCAGGATGATTGAGAAATTATTTGTGTATCTCCTGTTATGTCTATTTTAAAATGTGTACATAATTGTATGTACACTGAGCTGATAAATTAGCCTCCCAAGGCAGAGCTGTCGTCTTCTCTACCACGTTGCCGTGACATTGCTGATTGCTTCAGCAACACACAGTATATGGTTTAGATGTGTCCCTTTAATTAGGTCCTCAAGTTTCCTGTTGTAGAAAACGCACTGCTTGGTTTGCTGAAGAGCAGCAATCAGCAGATACTCTTCAATTGCATTATACTGGCTACTGTAGTAACTTGGAAACAACAGGAATGCTACTGTAGTGTTTGGTGAAGTCTAGGAGATAGCTATTTGCGAGGCTATACAGCTCAGGAGCCACAGAGCTTTCATCTTTGGGTCATTGGCTCAAGTCTAGAATTCAGTGATAGGGACAAAAACTTACCACCAGTTGATGGGTCTTTTGAGGGCTCAGTCTAGTTCCTATTGTACAGGTGTTGACATCCATCATAATTTGCACTTCAGTCTGCTGTTTCTGCAGGGAGACCAAAGACTGCTCTATCCTCGCAGTTGTATTCTGGTATATGTTCCCTTCCCGCAGTGTCAGTGTGGAAAATGAGAGTACCTGCTCGATATTACTCTGTTTGATTGTATGGCGTTAAATCAAAGGAGGCTTTTAGGGTGGAGAAAGCAGGAAATGTCCAAAGAGATCAAGGGTCCTTAAGAGAGCAATGGGTGAACTAGTTTTTAGGACATACCTACCTGCCTGTCACCAGATCTATTTTTCCAAGGCCAGACACTAAGATAAAAAAACCGCTAAGCTGCTAAAACCCCCAATCTCAAGGAAAAGGAGGAGGGAGCAGATGGCAGCAGCTTCTTGGGGACAGACAATGATTCAGGCAGAGCCTGCAGCAAGGGCCGTGGAACTCAGGCAGAGGCTCTGCAGGATGTGTCTGAGGCAGCAGACCTCGCCTAAGCTTTGAGCGAGGTGATGAGCTGCAGGCAAGCCTCAGGCATTCAGGCCCATTTGTGGCTTTCTCCCTGCTTGCTAGGTACCTTCGGACAAATGTACAATACATGTATTTGGAAGGAGCTGTTCTGAGTCATGTTAATCAACTGCTGGTCATAAGCACCTGAAGAGGAGAGTCTTGCAGGTACCACCTGCAGTTCGGCCGTACTGTTAACACAGCTGGAAACAGGGACACTGCCACCCCAGGATCCAGTCTCTGCACAGTTCCACCTGCAGAGAGGTAAAGACAGCAAAACTTGTCACCTGAGGGCGTGAGCTTGTGGGGAACTGCAAGGAGGAACTGTGATCGGAATAGGGGGTGTTGCAGTCTGGTAATCCCACCTAAAGTGGTATGAACCATGGAGAGCAGGTCGGGGCTGTCACTTGGAAACAGTGCCACAGGCGATAGATCACAGGTGCAGCTCCCCTCAGGCTCTCCCACTCAGAGTCAGGAATTTTAACTGTGCACTGTGGGAAAGCTGTGCACTGTGGATAACTAAAAGATTCATTCTCCAGAGCTGTCAACATAGTGCCTTTCAGAGACATTAAATTCACATTAATTTATTCTTAAAAATGAAGCTGCTTATTTTACAGACTGGTCGGTTTTACAGTGCACTGCATGCATTTACCTGTAAATATTTCAGACCTATTCTCTGTACATACCAGTCTTGAACTAAGGTTCGCTATCTAGAAAATCTGTTTATCACTAGAATTTATATCCTCTTTATTTTCAACAGAGTGAATCATGTGGGTATCCACAAATATCACACCTTAGAAGTAAAAGCTGTAGTTGTCCTGGCATTTCTTGACATTTACACCACAGAAATGTTTAACCACTTGATAGGGAAGAAGTTACTATGTATGTTAATCTGATAAGAAGCTGACGGAAATCCTACCAAGATTGAAACCTCTCACCATCATTCTAAAACTAGTTCTCACTGCATACCTGGCTAGAGTTACCCAGAGCTGAAACTACTTTTGAAACTGACAAAATCCTGCAGCAGTGCAATTCTTCCTCCCACCTTATCTCTCTGGCCCCTTGTGGCTTTTTAAATCCATAGGCTCCCACACCCACACAGACCAGCTAAATGAATCACTTTCCTCCCCCATGAATTCCCCTATGTCTATCAAGATTTAAAAATAGATTCTTTTTACATTGCTTATCAGAAAGAATATTTATTACCAGTCATAGGGGAAAATGAAATAGAATGGGCAGCCAAAGAAGTAAGACTTCTCAGAATGTTACCAGTGCCCTGATCCAAAGCCCATTAAAGTAAATGCTCCTATAGACTGCAGTGGGGTTTGGATTGAGTAAAAAATGCATATAATGATAAAACATGCTATGTAGATAACCACCATCAAACTGGTGGTCCCCTCCGAACAAAATCTGATGAGTTACACCCATGCAATCTAATTGGCATCTACAGGGATAAATTTAGCTCAGCTCACTGTAGTTTCTCCAGTCTGAAAGTGAGGTAAAGTGTACCTATCCTAATTAGCAATTACATTAACAAACTATTCACATGTGTAGATGTCACATCAGTGTTGCTTTTCCTTTTCAATATCAAATGTTTGCAATTGTACAATCATGATATTTTTAATGTCCCAATATTCTCCTGCAATTATTTGAATACAACTGTCACAGGACTTGAGATGACTTTTATTCTAACTAGGTGGAGGTCACAAAAATGCATTTTTTTTTCAGCTGAGCACCACAATCTATCTATATTTCAGAACTTATCGTTCTCTTGGTCAAAAGCAGGAACTTCAGAAAAAAAGCCAGACTTTTTAGCCACAAAATGAGAATCACATCATGTTAGCAAGGAAACCAAAGGTTTAAGATGATGCATGTTCAGAAATAACAAAGAATAAAGATAGTAAAGTCTGTTATGCTAACTACAATTTTTGAGAAATTCTATAGTAAGCCTTGGTTTTGCGGTGGGCAAACTAAATATTACAGGCTTCTTGTTAAACCGGTTAATGAAGCTTTTTCAGTTAGAGAATGTTAACTACCGCTTGTCTTTTTGCGGAGTCAATCTAGACTGGAGTTGAATGTATTCATAAAAATGGTATTTAAAATTGTACTGCATGTCCTTTTGGTGGCATGGAACAGTTCTTTTACATATGTTTATATTCTAATACTGCCACTTTCTGATTATGGATTTGCAGCCTTTATGTACAATAATGTGCATTTTTATGCTCATTTCCATGCTCTAGTCACATCCCTCTTTGAACCCCTCCACCATCGCCTCTTGCTTCACCACATCACATTCAAGCTTCTTGGCCTCACCATCAAGCTCCTTTACAATGCTGCTCCTCCCTACCTGTCTTTGCAATATCCCTTGCTCCAGCACTGGCAAGCCAAAACCAGGTCTCTCCAATGATAGTACAAAACACAGGGATGGGACTCTTTTCCGTGGACTCATTAACATTTTTATCATTCAGGGTGAAATTTGTTTCACATGAACAAAGTCCAAATAAGTGAGCTGTAGGTGGGTGAAATGCTAGGGAGACAAAAATCTAGCCCCCAAACCAAGGTCAGGGTTTGAAGTGCAGCTCCTCATGGCAACTACTTATGGGCTTACATGGGAATTAAGGGCAACTTGATCCATGTGGTCATAGCTCCTATGGCCCCCTTCCTCTGGCTCACGTGTATCCTATCCCGAGGCTAATCTCTTCAACCAGCAATTCCCACCCCTTTCCTCAAGCAACCCCACCACAGCATAAGTGGTAGAGAGTGCCTTGCTTAAGCCCTTCACACCAGGATAGAGTACATTCTTAACAGAACTCTGTACAACTTAAATGCAGTTACAAACGCTCCTCAGAATCATCTGCAAACAAAAGTAAAAGGGTGCAAATGGGAAACATATTACAATTTATTTCATTATGTTTAAGAAGAAGAAAAACACTTTTACTATTTCATGTCTTGCAAATGAAGCCTTTTTTTCTGAAATCTACCCATATCAGAAAATTTAAGAACAGAAATGTTTTAAAGGTCTGCCAGGATCACCTTCCCAGTAAAATTTGCTCTACAGCAAATCACTCTTGAGCACTAACATGTAGGACACTGATGATGTCTCTTGAAAACTATAAAACTTATTAGGTTTATTTATAAGAAGTGCAGTCCTAGGTCTGTGGCTTCCTCATTCCTGGGGCAGTTTCACCTTTAATTAATGGTGGGAGGTAATGGATGTGCTTCATCAGGCCCAGCTACACCAGTGACAGTCACAGAGGGCTGTGAAAGCATGGCAGGGAAGTCTCTGCTGAGCTCCAACCCAATTTTGCCATTCTAATTCTTCTTCTTCTTCTCCTCACTGCTTATTCAATGCTGCTGTTTTTCACCCTTTCCCATAGACTTGCTCTGCTGCCCTTCTCCTCTTAACCTCCCTCCACCCCCAGTCTGACTCAGCACCCAAAGCTTTTCATTATTATTATTTATAAAGATACACTCAACATACAGTTTTAATTATAAACGGGGAGAGGGAATTGGGGGGGGGAGGGACAAAGGATTATTTAGGCGAGGGCTCCTACCCAGTGACTCCACTATAGGGGCACCCATGCCCTACCTTAAAGAAAGAATAGCAATTCTGATTTATTATTATTACTACCGTATCATTCTGACTCCCATGAACAGCTGAAGTTGAAAATTGGCCTTCAGAGCTCTTCTGTAAACATAAGGAAAGTTGATGTGAAGATAAAAGGAATCAATGCATTGCCAAAGCAGGAGCAGCCTGTCGAAGAAACATTGCTGAATGTTGTAGGAGAACAATTTTTATGCTGGTATGGAGTAGAGATGAACCCAAACCAAAAGCCATGGATGCAAACACCCTTGAATTTCGGAAAAGTACAATTCTGGATTCAAACACTCTGACTCTGGCTCATCTCTAGTCTTGAGGATTTGCCCTTTAGAACACAAGATGACTTGGGAGGCTAAACAATGTGTAGATTTCTTGTCTCAAGACTCTCGATTTTCTTTGACAGAGCTGAGCTACAGTGTATATAACAATTAGGACTCCGAAGATAACAAACATGAATTTATTTAATAAAAAACCCAATTAGCTTGATTTTTTAATTAAATAATTATATCCTTCATTGCTTTTACGTACTACAGGGCAAAAACCAAAGCAATCCAATAAAATGAAATACAACAGAATTCTGCCAGCAGCAGCTGAAGTTGGGATTATTGATGCACGTAGACAGATCAAGTACAGTTGTGGTTTCACATCAACTTCTTTTGTTTTACTTCCATATTTTGAAAGTTTCCCTTAGGTGTGGAACACATCTGCTTGTGTCTGAAAACTATAGAAATGCTCAATTTGGAATGTGGGAAAGGTTTGCCTCACAAAACAAGTGAAGTTTTCTGCTAGCAGGCTTGTCGCAGGGCACAACATGATGGAGAATATGAACTGTTGCACTTGCCATTGCTGTACAAACAGAAATGTCTCTTAAGACATTACCTCGATGCTAGCTGGAGAATTTAGTTTAACCTAACAAGTGAAGTATTCCCAACTGACCTCTGTCACTGATTTACAATATTGAAGAGGAGTCCATGTATCCAGCTAATCAGGGCAAGGCAGTTGTAGTCTAGCATCATTCAAATTGGCAAAGTATGGAACTGAATATAAAAAAATCATCCATGCCCACAACTATCCCCTGACAGAGAGAGAGAGAGAGAGAGAGACAGGGTGAAACCCTGGCCTTATTAAAGCCAATGGGAGTTTTGCCATTGTCTTCAGGATTTCACCCTTAATATCTACTATTGTGCTTCCAGTGCATTATGCAATTTACTGGAAGTGAAATTAGAGCTGTGTAAACATGTGGAATGTACTTAAACCGAGTTTAAAATAACTAATCATGAAAAGGTTGCAATACATACTGCTAATAGAAGATCCATCTTAGAGATAGTGTTTTGGCAATTATATTTTCTTCAGGCTATGGAGAGAGAACAGGTACATTTTCGGTGTGATGAACACTGATTAAGTGAACACCCTTCATTATTAATGAGTGGTGTGTCATTCTCTGGGAATGGCACTGACAAAATACTTCAATATATATAGTCTGGGGCAAGAGAATTTGGAAAATCTAAGGACGAAATTTTTATTTAATCTTGAGTTAATGAGACCACGAGTTCACCCAAGATGTTTTAATATTTTTGGGCCAGGAAAAGGAGACCAAAGCTAACATTTTTTCTTAATAATTGTATTAATGAGAATGAGGCATAGCAGCCAGGAAACATGGAATATGGCTATTAAAACACAAAGTATGGTTAAATAATACAGGAGTTAGCAAAAGCAGTCAGAGATCTAAGCACACCATTAATTTCTTGGGACTGGTACTATGAAAAGGCTTTGGCATACTCTGAATGTATCAAGCAGAGAGAGGGTAGTATTTTTCCTATTTCATTCAGTGAACTTTGAAAGTTTCAGTAGGTGCAATCACTTGGAGAATTACTGGATTTTTAAAAATGCTTTTTAATATTCATCTGTAAGAAGCCTTATAACAAGATCACTAAGAAGCTTGTAACTTGTTTACTGTGAAACTCCTTTGTCTTAATCATCTCTGATAATAATAGGGCAAATGTGTCAAAGAAGGGGAACTGGATCATATTCCATGTGTTCACACTTCCTTAATTTACTTGAGCATTACTTAATACGGTGTTTGAATGGGAGGGGAAAAACTGGTTTATATGCTCCACTTCCCATGCCCAGCAAGTACACAACTGGCCTTAAGATTCTTCCTGCCCCAGTCAACTATAGAACCCCATTTCCCCCCTGCGGGGGGTATAAAGATTTTACACATTAAATAAAAATGTAAGAGCTTTAAAGTCTTCTTGATTCCTTCATCTGCCCATATTCCCATATCTTTATTGCCTTCTTTCTTATCTTCCTTTTTCATTCTCTCCTTTTATCTTCATATCATTTTCTTTATTTTTCTATCAGTTTTTTTTTAATTACTTGCTTTCTTCCCCTCTTCTTCTATATCTCCCTCACCCATCTCCCCATTTGGCCAGGTCCCATCTTCAAACCATTCATTCCCTCTGGCTTGTCTCTTTTGATTTTTTATTTTCTGTTGATCCTTATCCCTAACTAAAGGACAGCTGATAAAACGCTATAACTTTGGATCAGTTAATTATTTTAGAAGTCCTTATCATTTATATACAAGAATCACTTATAAATTTAGGCATGTGAGTACTTCCACTGAAGTCATATGCTTAAAGTGAAACATACTTAAGTGCCTTGCTGGATAGGGTTTTATCAGCACAGCAATTTGTGTTCTATAAATAAATACGTAAAGTAAATACATCACTCCTGTTCTCTTGACTGGGCAATGGCCCAGGTGTCCTAACTGGCAAAACTTTCACTGATTTGCCTGTATAATCCTGCCTCCTCTTTGCTCAAACCACATTGGCTGTGTCTACACTGCAGTTGGGAGAGAACCTTTCAGCCTGGGTAATCAGACTTCACTTGAGCTAGCACACTAAAAAACAGCACGAGGGACATTATAGCTTCAGCAGCAGCTTGGGATCTGAAGTCCATGCAAACCCATGGGTCTGAGCTCAGGGAACTATCCTGAGTCTGCCAGAGTTGCAACGTCTACACT
Organism: Emydura macquarii macquarii; assembly: GCF_026122565.2. Taxonomy (NCBI): domain Eukaryota; kingdom Metazoa; phylum Chordata; order Testudines; family Chelidae; genus Emydura; species Emydura macquarii. Next base: position 23,155,758 of record NW_027132559.1, read on the forward strand.
GTTGTTTTTAGCACACTAACTCACTTGAAGCTAGCGTGAATCTGTCTTCTGGGGGCTGGGAGGCTTGTTTCCAGTTGCAGTGTAGACATATGCACTGGGAACACTGCTCCTGAACAAATCCTCACCCAGGGGACAGGAAATAGGATTTGCCTTTAATAGTGAAAGGATCTCTTTTAAGTGGGGGGGGGGGAGGATAAGGCACCATAAGACAGAATGCAATTTCTATATCATAGTCTAAAAGATAATCTGAAGGAAGAATACTTTAACAGTGGTCAGTCTAAAATGATCAACTAGAGAGAACATATTTTTGGCAATTTTTTTTTATCTTTTATCATCTGTAGAAATTAAAGGATGGCAATTTTCCTGCATATGTATCTTCTAGCAATGTATGAAGCTATCAAGATTGCCATTCAAGATGCTTTATAAAAACATTGAGGTGTAAAGACTGAAAGTGTGAAGTTCTATGACCAAACTATTAGAGTAAAACTGCACTAGGGTATTTCCAGGAATCTTATTTATATTTTCTGCAGCATATCAACAGAGTATAACCATTCATTGATTGGGTCATCGTATATCTAAGATAGCATAGATAAGATATGAATGTGAGTGATTTTCTTTTGAACCAATAAAACCCATTGGCAGTGCAATTTTTTGGTACAATTGAAAAGCAAACTTTTTATATGGTGGCAGAAGCTGCAAAATGATCCTTATAATATACCAAAACATGAATAACCAAGCCCATTCCAGAGGTGGGTTTTTACAGCTATGATTGTTTATGAGTCAGTGTATGAATGAATAAGTTCTTTGCACTAGTAAAGTTACAATTTTGAATAATTTGTACAAATAAACATGTACCTTTAGAATGCTGAATTAGTCAAAATATTTGAAGCTATTTTAAACACAAATATGTAATGTGAATCATAATAAACACAACCATGTTTCTACCTTACATCCTCTAATAACATTTCAGCAAAAAGGTGAAAATAGTTCAATTCAGTTTACTCCTGAAGGTACAGTACAATAGGCCTCAATGAGAGCAACAAAAACAGACAGAGAAAGCCAGTCCTGTTAATGGAATATTCTTTCATGTAAATAAATAATTTGTCTACTGTCAAATGCTAGGCTTTTGTAGTCAACATTTTAGGGTGGAATGTTCCGTTCAGTTGACATTTTCTTCCTTGAATAGATAACCAAAAATGAGAACTGATAACAAAATGCAACAATCTATGTATGTGTGCCCAGTTACACAAAGCATGATTTCTCAGCAGGAAATGAATAATTTATAACCTGTTTTCAAATAACTTTTTTAACTTGCCATCATGGCAGAATTTAGTAGGCAAAGAAACTCAGACATTACTTAATTTTTCCTTAAAATATTTTGCCTAACTTGATTTAAATAAAAAATCTTTCAAATTCCTATCTTCTCTTTACATATTTTAGTAATGAACCTCGGGCGGCTCAGAGGGTAGGCTAATGAGAAACAGACTTTCCCTTCTAGATTGTTGCTTTAAATCCAGCCTGGGACAGATGTGTTCAAAGGTTACCATCCAAAGGCTTTTTGGTAGCACATGCAAAATGATGTGTGATTCTCAGTTACTTTCCTAATTGACCTAAGCTAAAATTAGTTGACTAATATCTGTATCTGAGTATGAATGTTGGGGCCAGATCTTGTCACTTGCTCTGCTTCGTTTGATCTCACTGACCCCAGAATAAATCAGTAGTGAGCCCACCAAAGTCTTAAACTAATTTCAGTTTATACTGAAATACCCAAGAAAAGAAAGTGGCCTATACAACTTTACTGACTTTTGTTCCACTGAATTAATGCAAATTAAATTCCATATATTTTGTAACTACAGTTAATTCCATTGTCCCGGGCTATATATCAACACAACACAGCAACACATGACTTCTCACTCGTTATGGTTTTTCTCCAAAATCCACAGCTCCCATTCTGGTCACTTCTTCCTGTTCTTGTCTCCTCCTTCTTCCAACTGCTATCAGCATTCATTACATTTCTTTAAAGACACAATGAATGCACTGGTGCTGAGACATTAAGTAAACTTCAAATGCTAATTATAACCATAAATGCTAACCCTGTTAACTGCTTCATTGCTGAACCATGTAACAGGTGCATCCAGGAAATGTGCTTGTCTCGAGTGTCTGGACTGACTTATTATATTCCTGACCTTCCAGGCATTTGAACACAAACGTGCTTAGGAAAGTGTTGGCCAAACACATTTGCATTCCGGCTGCAGCAAAGATGGTTAAAAAAAGAAGTTAAGACAGCTGGGTCCTGCTTTTGATTTGGATGATCCAAAGGAAAAAAAAAAAATAACTCATGTGGCATTTGAGCCTGCTGGAATCAACCTAAAAATCTTGTTTAAATCTAGGATTTTTAAAATAAGCTATAAGAAAATGTAATAAAATTCCATCGATTTTAGAAAAATCAATGTCCACAGTCAGCAAAAAGCCAGTCTACAAAAGACCTTCTGTACATAATTAGCTCACCTCAACTTTCCTCCACCGCACGTTTCTTTTTTGGTCTCATAACTTCTAGGCCTGCAGTGAATCACCCTTCAGATATTACAACACGCACTGTGCAAGTGATGTCAAATCACCACACCAACTATGGAAAAACACAGTAGTAAGATAAGCACCATTTTTATGTATTCCAAAAGGTTCATACTTCCAAAGGTTCAATAATTTCCAAAAGGTTCATAACCAAAAGGTTCTTTTAAAACCAAAAAAGTGCCCTTTATCTCCAGAATTCTAAAACTATTCAATAATATGAAGTAAGCACCCATAGAGGCCCCTTTCAGGAAATAAGTCTCATTAACTTCAGTAGGACTTAAGCATGTGCTTACAGGGCTCTCCTAATAGGGATGCTTTCATGAATCAAGACTACAATCAACGAAATAGCAAAATAGGAGGACTATTGGGAATGACCACTCTATTTATAAACAATCTCAAATACTTAGAAGACAAAGATTGTGGCAGGCTTACTCTCTCTCCTTCTCTTTCTTAGTGGGTCCTTTAAATGCTCTGGTCCAGGTCTACCTGGGCTGGATGCGGAGGTCTATCAAAATAAAATTACCTTAAACACAAACATTTGATAGCAAAAGTCCTTTCTCCAAGTGTTGCTCTGGGAGATGGTAATGAGACTCCAGGTCACCTCTTTCTCTCCTGGAATGGATTGTCCACTGGCAAACAGTCCTTCTCCATTTTTTCCCCTTTTCCCCTCACAGTGGGAACAGGGAGCTTTTTGTGCTGTTTTCTAATAAAAATTTTTATCATGGTTGGTTGAATGATCGATTGGGGAAGCAGGGAGCCTTGTTCCGCCCTACACTATAAGTCTCCTAGCCCTTAAAGAAACAATCATCTTTTCTCCCTGAGACTCAGTCTTTCCAACAGACTATTTCCTTCAACCTCATGACTACTCTTGCTGCTCCTCAGATCTTTGTTTGATTGAGACTAGTTGGAATGGGGTATCCTCGACCCAGTCCCCCTCTCTCAGCCAATTCCTCTTTTCCCTAAAATACTCCATTTACAAAGATGTTACAGTGGACAAAAACTTTACAGATGGGTGGATGAACTAGATGGACCACCTAGCTGCCTCCTGTCCATAAATACTATTTTATGTACTACAAATTTGTTTTTAGTAGTATTTCATGTATGTCAATGAAGGATCCTCAGGATGAAAGAATGCTTTAAATAAGAAGTCAATAATGTATGGCAGACAATATCAGTAATAGGTTAACACGCTGAACACATCTATATAAAATGTCATGCATTGAGAACATCTCCTTCATTATAATCTCAAGTATGAATTGTGCTGTCTCAATTCTAGTAGAAGAGAAATGAGTTTCCCTTAGGGGAAAATAATGGTGTATCTGTTATCTCCCATCTGCAAACAAAGATGATAACAAAAACATTGAAACCATAATAAATTATCTCCACCTGTGACACTGCTAAAACACTGAGCTGGAATGGGCCAGGTAAAACTACAAGGTTAAAATAAAAACAGCTGGCTGGAAAAAGAGAATCTATGGATTTAGATATAACACCTGGGCCCAAGAGCATAAACAAAAGGACAACCTTCAGTTACAATCTCTGATGATGAAATAAAATGTACCAAAGAAAGGCATTTCTCAATAATGAACAGTGATGTGGGGAGTTTAAAATAAACATGATGTCTTCTGTGAGTTTGGCATCTATGAGAAACAAGAAGTTCTGTTTTCTGAATAACATCCTAAACTCCCAATTCCCAATTCCGCTTTATTTTGCTCCTTAACAAAATAAGCAGAAGTAACAACATAAAAAAAATTGCACGATGTCGCAAAAGAAATAGAATGATTGCACTTCAGAGGTGGATACAATTGGTCCATAAAAGCTGGAACTTTGCATATTTCAGGTTCTAATTTTCCTAGTGTAGTCAAGGCCTACGGGACCAGTCTCTCACATTGGCTGTGTCTATACTAGGATCCACCAGTTCACTCTGTCAGTGATCACGATGATGGGACTGGCTGCCAGCACTTATACCACTGTGCCATGCAGACCGGTTCTGAACAAGGTCAGACATGTTGGTCTACATTGGCATTCCCACCATCACTAACATAGGTAGAGTTGTACTAGTTTTGGATCAATGGTAGGAAAATTCCCTAAATATCTCCAAACAGACAAAGTCAGACACATTTTCAGTTTTTGTACAGTGTTAAAAATAACAAGTGTTTTTTCTAGACATTTTCATTTCACAAATGCAATTTGTCACTGGTGGTAGAAACAACAGAAAGACCTATGCCCTGCTCTGGTAAATATACCTGAGACCTTATAGTTTCTTGGGATAGACATGGTTTAGCAAGCCAAGGCTAGCAACCAATGTAGCTGAACTGGTAGAAATCTCAAAAATAGACAAAGAAAGCCTTGGTTTGCACCATTTGAACCTACCCCTGCTTGAAACCAGGGAAAACTCAACTGGTGCAAATCACAGCCTTCCTTGCCTACTCTTGGAATTTGCTTTGATGCATTTATACCTGCTGCTCATCACCAGTTGCTGCATCCCAAGTATAGAGATGGCCTGAGTTCAATGGTGGAGCTGCACCAGTGGAGAATTATGAGTCCTAATTTTCCTAGTATAGACGCAGGCTTAGAGTCAGACTGTGATGTACTGTTCATTTTTAATAGGAGTCTTACACCTCAAGTAGTTCCATTGAAATTAATTGTGGAGTAAGGTATTAATCAGCATGAGCAAGGGTATCAAATCTGCTCCATAATGAGGAATGCTGGCACAGTCCATTTGTATGTGTATTTGTGAGAGAGACAGAGGGAATGTATTAATAATGATTTGTCCCTGGTTTGAAGCTTCTATATTCAATATCAGTCAGAAACAATCTTTTATGGCTGAGCTCAATTCAGAAAAGAAAGGGTATATAATAAGCCAAACACATCTTTCATCTGTGAATATACTTCTGTGTTTTAAAAGAAGTAAAAAGTCAATAAAAGCAGCAGTATTGTTATTCCCCAAATAAAAGCCAATATACTAACTGAAACAATCTTTTTTGTGCCCTGGGATGATAGCCAGAACTAATTTTGTACTCTTTCATTCTCTTTTAACCAAAGTTAAAGATATCACAGAGCTGTTCTTTAGGCTTAGATGATCAAACATACTGTACGCTGCTACGATTGCTGGCTGTCAGTAGAAACACATAGGGACTACGGGAAGATCAAAGAGAAGCATAGAGAGAATGATTTTAGAACAAACAACACCATAACTCTACATGACTGATTTTATTTTACTCACATTTATTACATTGTCAGTGAAGTCAGTGTTATATAAGCTTAAAGCATTTCCCAAATAACTTGCTGTGTACATGCTAACTCAACCACCTTATATAAACCTCATGAGCAATGAAGCCCTGATATGGCCTGAATCATAGAGACCTGGTTGCATGACACCTCCTTTGCTAACCTCAATGCATTTTAATTCATTAATATAACAACAGAAAGGCAAGCCAAAAGTAACAGATTTTATGCTTATTTTCACCCCCTCTCCACCCCCGCCCCCAAGACTTGAGGATTCCTAAAAGAGCTCACTGATATCTAGTCAGTACTGTGGTGAAATGACACAAAGTTGTTGTCAACATTAATTTAGAAATGTCTACTGCTCCAATTCCACAGATGGGCATCCTGAACTCAGACATGGAAATGCTTCTGGACTTGTGGAAACAAAACACGTTATGACAGCTAGAGTGTTTTATGAGTTCCCAACAAAACCCTTCTGAAGCCAGGTCTTCAGTAAAATTATTTTTGCTATGAACTCTGACACAATCCCTTACACATGTAAATGTAACTTGGGTAACACTAATCACTTATTCATTCTTATGCTAGCTCTGGTAACAAATATTCTTTGTGCTATGTAAAATAACGGTCTCTTGCTTCATATATGCCTCTGTAAAACCCAATAAAAGTTTATTGACAATAAACCTCTTCTCTCCACCGGTCCTGAAGTCCAAACAGGTTTATTCTGTTTCAGAAGCAAACACAAACTGGTCATTTAAAACTCATCTTTCTGGCATGGAATGGACCTTTTTATTTATGGACCCCCCTTTAATACAATGAGGTCTTTGCTATTTTGAAATAGAATAGTAAGATCTTGAGAGTAGATTTTTAATACATCTAATTACATAAATAAAACAATGTGCTGATCCAGAGCTCCATTGCATTATTCTGCAGCTTCTGCTTCCAACATATGCCTGGAAATGGAGAAAAATTAAACAGCGATACTCTTTTACACGTGCATATAACAAACCTACGTATGTAACCATATCTTCCTATTGTTCTCTTCTCTCAAGCCTACTGTTTATTGCTTTCATTCATTGCATCGTGACTTAAAGGAGGGCTAGACTCAAAAACACTTCCCACTGCTAGTCAAAGTGAATCAGTCCTGGGACTCCTCCCAGTAATAGACATTACACAAAGTTTGCAGGGTTCAGTTCTTAATCTGTAAATTTCTTAGGCAGGAACCATGGGTGAAATCCTGGCCCCAGTGTAATCATTGGAAGCTTTTTCATCACCTACAATGAGTCCAGGATTTTGCTCCATGTCTTTTTGTTGTTCTGTAAGGCACCTAGCATACTTTGGAGATGTATAAATATTAATTGAAAGAAATAGAACACTGATTTTCAGAGCAAGCTATAGAAAAGCCTCACTAACAGTCTCTGTTATCGTGGTATTTTAAGCTCCAAAAATCATTTGAATACCACAGCAGAGAATGTGAATGCTTTAAAATGCTCACCTGGGGCCCTCCCTTTAAAACTATTATTATTCTAGAATCTATAAACAGAAATCTCTTAATGATTCAGTGGTGACTCAGACTGTGTCATTTATCCCGCCCTTGTTGCTTAGGGAACTTGCGGCACACTTTCAGCCACACCATCACTGTACAAAACAGTGACAAGCCACAATAGTCACTCTGCTACTGACTTCACAGCTGCTAAATGCCAACGTCTTGTGAAAAAAAACAAACCAGATTGCATACCACTATATTTTGTTATTGTCATCTTTTAATCCTGTGATTTACTGTGCAGGTATGGGGACAACGATATAATCTGCAGTTTAGGAACCTGCCTACACTGGGGAAATTTGTAACCAGTTTTTAAAATGGTTCAGCTAAGCTGATTGGAGCTGCAGTACAAACCTAATTTTAGATGATATAAAGGTGCCTCATCTGTTTTTTACTGAGCTAGTTTAAAGACTATTAAAACCAGTTCAGTAAAACAAAACAAGGCTAGGCAACCTCAAATTGGGTCTATACTACAGCTCTTGGTGGTTTTAAAATTGGTTTTGTTGATTTCAAAGCCATTTAGAAAATGTCCCCAGTTTGTCCTGGCCTGTAGGATCATTCAGTGATTTCCGCTGCTTTCCTCAGACAAGTCTCTCTGTCCTTTACTTGATCCTTAGGACATAGCAGGGAAAGACGAGAAAAGGGAGTGAAGAAAAGCAATGTTTTAGTGATCTACCTACTTAGGCTTACTCCACGTCAGTCACCATGGTATCTGAGTAATCAAAAGGTTCTAAATATGTACTATTATAGGTCCTGTTTAAACTGAGCACTCAATCTTGCAAGCCGCTGAATGCTCTGGTCCCAGTCCAGCAAAGCACTTAATGCATTTTTAACTTTCAACAAAGGACTTAGATCTCCTAGATCCATGCTCCAAACTCACATGATGCAATGTATTCCTTAAATACCAGCATTGTAACATATTCATTTCCTTCTTCATACGTTTCTCTGCCTTTCTGTGACCAAGCTGGGGTCTTCTCTGATGCTATTGAGTTAGACACAGCTTAGTAATGTTCAAAATTGTGTAAGCCTTGTTATGAATGAGAACAATCTAGTAATTCATAAATTGTTTTGGTCTCAAGTGTCAAAAGCAATTGAAAAAAACAGCTGGAAAAATTGTTGTGGAACCTTGTTTGTATCTTTTATATTTCAGGAATGAAAGAGTTCCCTACTATATCATGAAAATACATCTCTGCAGGCTTACGGATTAGTGAAAGGATACTTCTGTGACACCAGAAGGTTAGAGAGTATTTTTCTTACAAACTCATGCAAAGAAATTATATAACTTCATGTAACACACCATGAACAATTGAATTTCTAAATTTACGAGGTAAATGTGCACAGGGATTGCACAGCTTGAAATATACAAAAATATATATATATAAAAAACATAACATGAATTAGGCTATATGAAAGGCAAGGGGATATTTATTTCTATTCTGCCAACATTGTAGAAACATATTGTGTGTGGGTAATTGTTTATCCATATTTTTAGGATTCAGTGCATGATTTTGTATTTTATGCATTTTTCTGCGTTAGGAGAAAGTTACATCTCCTGTTCTTAATTGCTTGTAAATTCCACTCTAGGTAAAAACAACCACCAAACAACTTTTAAAAAGAAAAACATTTGCATTTAGACTAGCCACAGAAAGATTACAAATCACAGGAATATCAGGCTTCACTCTTCAGGGCATGATATAATTTCCAGCTGGAGTCAGAATAGTAAAAAAAAAAAAACCAACCCAAAAAACTTTCTTCTTGTATAGCATTGCACAGCTGGCCAGGTGCATACAGACCAAGGACACAAGATAATAAACAATATTGGCACGTCCTGATATATAGTGTTTTCAGCCATAGATCTCGAGGCACATTGTATAGGATTGTTATGCCCATTTTGCAGATAAGGAAAATGAGACAAAGAGAGGTTAAGTTGTTTGCCTAATGCAAAACAATAAGCCTTCTGCTCTCAGTCACTCAGTTCCTGCACATGGGACTGGGAGGGGAAAATAGTGGCTTCAAACCATGTTTTTGCTGCCATATTCTGGGCCTATGTATGGACCCTGCTATGACTATTCTTTGCTTCCCTGTGGGCTTTTAAAAGCAGAGAATAGCCACAGCGCAGTGCACTTCAGCTACATCCCTGCTGCAGGGTCTCGGAGCAAGGTTGGCATAGAGCCCTTATGTCAGCTCTACACTGGTTGAGGAGGGGCTATTTCCACCTACTTTAAGAGGTAGTTATATTGCCAGAGCAGCCAAAAGGAACCTAAGCATAATGAGAATCAGGCCCAATGGGTTGGTGAAATTGCTGGAATAGAATTCAGTTTGCCTCATTCCTAGTCAAGGTGTTTCATACCTCCCTGAAGTTTAATGTTAAGAAAAGGTTCCTACCTAACCTGTACCTATCACTGTTTTAAGTGTAGATAAATGACATTAAGCTGAGCACTAGTTCATTGAATCATAGAATATTAGGGTTGGAAGGGACCCCAGGAGGTCATCTAGTCCAACCCCCTGCTCAAAGCAGGACCAACCAACTAAATCATCCCAGAAGGGCTTTGTCAAGTCTAGCCTTAAAAACCTTTAAGGATGGAGATTTCACCACCTCCTTAGGTAACCCATTCCAGTGCTTCACCCCCTAATATCAAACCTAGACCTCCCGCACTGCAACTTGAGACCATTTCTCCTTGTTTTGTCATCTGCCACCATTGAGAACAGCCTAGCTCCATCATCCCTGGAACCCCCCTTCAGATAGTTGAAGGCGGCTATCAAATCTCCCCCCACACACACTTATCTTCTGCAGACTAAACAAGCCTAGTTCCTTCAACCTCTCCTCATAAGTCATGTGCTCCAGCCCCCTAATCATTTTCATTGCCCTCCACTGGACTCTCTCCAATTTGTCCACATCTTTTCTGTAGTGGGGGGCGCAAAACTGGACACAATATTCCAAATGAGGCCTCACCAGTGCCGAATAGAGGGGAATAATCACTTCCTTTGATCTGCTGGCAATGCTCCTACAAATGCAGCCGAACACACTGTTAGCCTTCTTGGCAATAAGGGCACACTGTTGTCTCATTACCAGCCTCTTGTCCACTGTAATCCCCAGGTCCTTTTCTGCAGAACTGCTGCCTAGCCAGCTGGTCCCCAGTCTGTAGCTGTGCATGGGATTTTTCCATCCTAAGTGCAGGACTTTGCACTTGTCCTTGTTGAACCTCATCAGATTTCTTTGGGCCCAATCCTCCAATTTGTCTAGGTCATTCTGTATTCTATCCCTACCCTCCAACATTCCCCCCCCAGCTTAGTGTCATCTGCAGACTTGCTGAGGGTGTAATCCACTCCATCCTCCAGATCATTAATGAAGATCCAGGACCAACCCCTGGGGCACTGCACTTGTTACTGGCTGCCAACTAGATATTGAGCCATTGATCTCTACCCTTTGAGCCCGATGATCTAGCCAGCTTTCTATCCACCTTATAGTCCATTCATCCAACCCATACTACTTTAACTTGCTGGCAAGAATACTGTGTACAATACTATGTACAATTGAAATCAATGGCAAAAATTCCACTGACTTCAATGGGACCAGGATTTGGCCCTCACTTAAGATTTGAGAACATTTTTTACACTGAACAAGTGGCTCAATTTTACCTTCAGTTACCTGGCTGTTTTTCTCATTGGCACCTTGCTGAGGTAGGAAGTTGCACCTATAGAACTGATGGTAGAATTGGGTCCAATCCTGTCTCTGGAGTACTTGTGGAAGGCACCTTGGACAGCAGGCTGAACTCTTTCCCTTCTTCTTCTTTAGTAATTTCCTTCACGTCTGTCTCCAGCAGGGGGGGCTGGAGAACACATTTACCTTTTGAAGAATTGTGTGTCACTCAGGGCTTGGATGTAATGGTATTTCCAGCTTCAAAGCATTTTTTTTTTCTTTTTTAAACATCAGCTTCAAAATGTCTCCAGTTGAAAAATGGGTGTTTTGATGGTTACATTTCACTTAACTGTTAAAGACATAAAACTGTCTGTCTTAGAAACTTACATAAGAACAAAAAGCCAATGAACAACACAATTTTTGATAAGCTAGTAAAGGAAGCTGTAGGCTTATGTTGATTATTACAGTACACTTGTTTTTCTGATTATCGTGGACACTGCCTGTCTGGTATGCATATTTCAAATTTACTGACCAAGAGCCATTGGAAAATCATCCCCCCTTCTACCCCCCTGCACATAAACATGTAAGACATCCGAGCCAGAGAATGTGGGGGGGAGGGTTGTCAGAGGAAGTTACAAATCAATGCGTGCTAATAGGAGCTGGAGTTCACAGGCAAAGGGGAAGGATCTCATTGCATTGTGGGGTCCTGCTTAATCTAGATGCTAAAATGACAGCTGCCCTAGAAATTCGAAAGACTGTTTCTCATTGCAGAATTCTAATTGGAGGTGAGAGCATTTTATAGAATGATCCAAGATCAGAGATGTGACATTTGTCAGAGAAGTAAAGGTGTTATGTTCCCACAGTTCTTAGGAGACATTACATCTTGAGTTTGTGAAGTCTTCTATGGACATTACTCCACTCAATAGGCAGGCTGCCTTGGGAAGATTAAAGTGGTACCTCCATCATCCAGCAGCTCGAAGAGGTAGTAAGAGTGGCTTAATTGGCTTCCTGAGGATACCACCAGTGCAAGAAGAATCTTGGGGTAGACTAGATCTTGGGGTAGATAGAGATTAGCATCTTTCTGCCACACCTGCTGAACTCTAGTGTAGTGGTTTTTACAGGGAAAAAGGAGCATGTCTAGATTGTGTCTATACCCTGGCACATCCCTAGCTGCAGGAACAGTCCTTTGGGGCCATCGGCAGTTAGGCACAATTTAGAGCTGACTCAAGGCTGGCCTAAGTTGTGCTGAGGGTCTAACTAGCCCCCAGACAGCCCCGGATCAGGGCACCTCTGCCTTTCTTAGGTTGTGAGATAAGAAATGATCACAGCACAAGGTGGCTTATTTCAAATCCTGCCACTGTTTTTATTTACAATTATAGTTTGGCGATACACTACAGAGTTAAGTGAACACAAGGCACCTTACATCGACCTAACTATGGAAGTGCCTACACTTAATTTCACACCCGCCTACATAACTCCCCTGCTAGGCCAACTTAATAATTCCACTTCTGTGAGCAGTTTAGAGTCACGATTGATGCAGTGTTACTATAGACCAGGGGTTCTCAAACTTTTTTTTGCCAAAAGTGATGACCCCCATTCCATAACACCCTTACTGGCATGTGTGGGTGCTGACAGCTTGCTGCCCCCCCCTTGCTGCCCCCATAATAACCTCGCGACCCTCTGAGAACCCCCTGGTGTAGACACTGCATTGCTTATGTCGACCATTACTGGCTTTCAGGAGCTGTCCCACAATGCCCCACACTGACAGTACAATCAATACAAGCGCTCCTGGTAAGGACGTGCACCGCTGACACAAGGAGCAAAGTGTAGACATGCACAAGTGACGTAATTACTGTGGTGGCTGCTCGCCAACGTAAGGTAGGTCAACTTAATTTTGTAGTGCAGACATGGCCATAGACACTGATAGTCGAAAATCACATTCGGACTGGTTGGTTGGGCATTTGAATGATGTTACAACGGAAAGGTGTCAACAATTTTTGACTGAAAAATTTTCCCATTAAAAGAATTGAGCTTTGCTGGAAAAAATTGTGGGTTTGATAACATTTTTATTTTGATGGGAAATTTCAAAATAAAACAAAAGCCATTTTGAATTGAAATTCAAGAAAATAATCAGACACATTCATTTCATTTTGGTTCGAATTGCATTTTTAAATTTCAATTTGGTTTTTCAAAACCAAACAAAAAAAGACCAAAAAACACCCCCCCCCCCAACCTCTAAACCTTTTTAATTGAAACAAAACCAAACATTTTCAATTTGTTTCATTTCAGCATTTCCCATAAAAAAAATAAAAGCTTTTGAATAAAGATTTATTTGAAAGCTTTTGTGTGGGGGGAAAAAAAAATATAGTTCTTATACCCAGTTCTAGTTCCAAGTCCCAACAGTACCCAAATGGGACTGCCTCACTGAAACACACAAATTATCCATGCACTTACTAGATTTAATTAGCAGTGGGGAGTGGGAGGGTGAAGGAAGGAGGACAAATATTAAAGCATCTTGCTGGGGCAGAGGTTAATAAAGCAATTGGAAGCAAAGAAGAAGGAGATAAAAGGGCAAAATGACAGTTCTAAACCATCTTTTTTCCCCCAAGTTCCAAGCAGACATTCCCACAGAGGTTTAGATGTGCTTCTAACACACTTTCCAAGGTAATATACTAAAAGTTTCCATCCAATGAAGTCAATGACTCTTATAGAGTTCAGTAGGAGTTGGAGCAGTTTTATGCCTCAGGATGCAATCACAGGGTAAACTAATAGCCCAGTAATGCACAGCCTGTTGTGTCTCATTGTTATACTGTGTCACTATTTCAAGGTGATCCTGATAGCATGGCAACGCAGCTGAACTGAAATTCTCTTGATGTACATGCTGGCACCCTTCACCCATCACTAGTATAGTTTTGTCCATATTATAAATATTTTTGTTCTTATAGAGTTGACTTCTAAAGAGGGCGGCTGAGCAAATGATGCTGAAATAATTGACCTACACCGGGAAATATAAATACAATCTTTGATGTTAAAAGACCTAAATTCTCTTTAATAAGAAACCACTATGCTGTAGAAATTAGATTTGTTTGCATCTCATATTCCCTGGGGTTGCAGGGTTGCATTAGTAAATGAGAATAATCTTACCATTTCATCCAAGTGAAACTACCTTGGGCAACATTGCCCCAGTACATAGTTGCATTTAACATAGGTAGTGGATGATGATTTTTTTTCAAGATAACTGAATCCTCTAGCCAGCAGACATTACTGTAGGATTTAGGAAAGATTACACTTTTAGTAACCTGCCAAAAGCAATAATTAAAGTAACTAGGATCTTCTTATATAAACAGCTGTCATTTTATTTTAAGTAGGGCTTTTGCCTTTTACCAGTGTCAAACAGAATAAGCTTCCAAAAGACACAACTTTCAAGAAGTTCTCTTCAGTAATAACTTTTCTGAAGCTTTAATCAAACACACTCAGTTGTAGACTCTATCCTCAGTAAGACAGTTTGCAAACTGTTGGGAAATGTGTGTTAATTACTGCACAATGCAGTCAGGTTTATGGACATATAGGAACAATGTATTGTTCATACTTTTAAAACAGCAAAATCTTGAAATTGTTATGAAGTAACAGATTTTTAATACTGTAGATCAAATGGAAAGAGTTATGTTCTTTGCAAGCACATTGAAATCAGTTGAAAGTCTCCCACTGACTTCAGAGGGCTTTGGATCAGGCCTTAGAAGCACAATTGAATATGCCGTGGTTGTCCTTGAAGGCAAAGAAAGATCAAGGACATTCTGAGGAAGTTCAAGTATCCTCTTCCCCATCCCAACCTTGTGGATCCTGGGCAGCAAGTAGGGGTTGCATGGTGAGGTAGGCAGCTTGAAAGACTCTAGGGTCTAGGGGCCTATTTTAAGAGTGTAGATAGGAGGTGCCATGAAAGAAGGGAAGATGGAAGAGAAGGGAAGGCTTAAAGGGATGGATACAGCTAATGGAAAAAATGGAGAAAAGATTGTCAGAGAGCATAGAATATGGGGGAAACAAGGAGGAGTAACTGGAGAGAGAAATGAAAGGAAAGAAAATGCTATTTTTCAAAGAGAGAGAAGGGAAAACAGAGGTCATGCAAGGTAGAGAGGGAAAAGGAAATCTTAAGGTGATATAAAAGGGAAGTCTCTGAGTGACTCAAAAAAAAAGACAAGGAAAGTCACAACTTGAAAGTCAGTGCTCCAACTCACCAGCTGGGGAAGTTAGAATAAAGTCCCCAACAGCCATTCAGTCCAAGACCCTTTCCTCTGGGCTGGCTTTCCTTTCAAACAGGAATTCCAAAACAAAAAGAAAATAAACTCAAAACACTGGATAGTAATCTCCTGAGGCTTCCCCAGATTCCACCTGCTGGGAAGGCACAGAACACACTCTTCCCCTTTGGTAGCCCTTCCTGGCTAATATAGAAAGGCCTACACTAGGACTTCCTTGACCCTGGGTCTCTCCTGTCTGCAGCTCCTGCCCCAGAGACAGGAATCCTTATATCTGGCTTCCAATATGTTGCACGTTTACTCTTAGATGTGTACAGGGCCAAAGCATCATTTTTTCAAGCCCCATACAAACTTGTAACACGGGCCCTCTCCCACACACATACCACAATCCCTCATCCCATACATAGAATCTCATGAGACATGAAAAATTCTGAAATTACTTTACATATTCTACATTTCTGAAAAACATGCCCCCTTTGCTACTTTTGTTTAACGTAACACCCAGCCTGAGAGTCCTACAAGTTTGCTGACTATTTTATAACTTTTTGGCCATTATAAATGTATTATATCCTGTCAGTGTCTTGATTTTTTTATTCTAATGAACCAATGTGACTGCAAACATTTTATAATTAGGCCAATTAACTTTAAACGTTAACTTCTGGACTTTTTCATTGCAAAATCATGAATTAGCTTCCCAAAGTCAATTTCTCTGGGACTGGTAGTTCTTGATCTTGATATTATAGACCACGTCACAGAGAGGAGCACAAATCTCTCTGTCTCTCAGTCTCAAACTACAAATCCTAGTTTAACTGCACAAGCACACACTCTCTATTCTAGAGAAGGGCCTGGGCTGGGCCACCAGGCCCAGCAACTCACTGTTCAGACTGTTGCTTGAGACTGCTCTAACACTGCTTCTGATTGGCTCCAGCAAATCTCAAGATCTGGACAATAGGTACAGGGAAATAAGTTTCTATAAATATCCTCAGGCATGATCTACAATTTAGTCTCAATTTTTTTTTCATGATAGTGGGGGTTGCAGCCTGGGCCAGTCCCCCCAGGGCCTCCAGGCCCCGGTAAAGTGTATCCTTCCCCCCACATGTGGGGGCCCTGGTTGTGTAACCCCAGCTTGCTCAATCACTATCTGATTCCCTCTAGTGGTGGCTATGCCAGCTAGAGATTGATGAGCCTGTGTCTTTTAGCTCAGGCAATTGGAGCTAAATGAATAAGCCTCTGAGGTCCCAAGTTTGATCCCCACTGCTGATACTCCTGTATGGGTGAGCCTTGAAGTTGTGTCCTGAAACTATAGCCCTGAGGTTTAAAGGCCACAATGTGCACATGGGAATGTGACCCATGCCTCATTACTGTTAGTATGAGTTATTTATGTTGATAGTTTTTGTTGTTGTAGCTTGGCAAAAAAAGAAGGAAAACTGTTAGGCTGGTGAAAATCCATTCTCAGCCACTGGCAGATTTTTAGCACTTATTTTTCATCCCAATCTTAGCCCTGCTTGGAGGACAATGGCTTTAACTCCTTTTTCCTGTCCTTCAAGTAAATTAAAAATATTGTATTAGAAACAATGGCAACGATGTTTTCTCTGATAGATAGATAGGCCTACAGAGTTTATTGGCATAATTAAATGCAGGCTAGTCTTTAAAAACTAACAATTTCCACATAGTCTGAGAGACTGTAATTGCATTAACAGGAAGTACTGTATGTAGCTCATGATTTCTTTGTTTAGTTCTTGCACTCTTTGAAGACTGAGCCAAGTTCTTAGGTGAGTCTAAAGAAGTCCAAGTTGGTGTAATTTACACTTTCTTTCAACCACTCAGCATACACTAAACTAGTTTCAGTCTCAATTTCTGATATATACTTTCTACTCCTACACATATCCTCTAAATGTGGCTCATTAAATTTAAAATTGGTGTATCTCATACACTTCTCTCTTCCAGATCCTCAGTATAACAGGAAAAGCAACTAAGAGGAGGATGTAAAAAAATACAACTTAAAATAGGTCACCAACTATTTTAACTAGCACTTTCTTCTGGCTTCTTACCATAGAAATTAACACAATCTTAGACTGTGCAATAGAATATTAACTTTATTATATCCACTTAATGTGAAACTTATCACAACATAGCAGCTATGAATTAGCTCTACTTTCTTATGAATTATACTTTCCTTTATAATTATTTATGCAGACTAGTTATTTAAAGAGCTGCTTAGATGCTCAGATAAATAGTGATTGATTCTACTGCCACTTCTTCTGACATCAGTGTCCTCTTTGGACACCAGTATCACTCCTCTGCAGAATAGTGGCAGATATCTCAGGCCTTGCAGGTTAGCTTTCCTTGGAGTCTGGGTACATTCAAGCATAACTTGTATTTGACTAAATAAAACACCAAATCAGGAACAGAGATGGTCAGAAAGCATGCATGTAATCCCTTCTTTTGGAAATCTAAAGCCAGCACCAATATCCAATTCTCAAAGAGCAACTCTGTCTCAAGAATTGATTAATTAGAAATCAAGGCTGAGAGCAATCTCTCCTGTTGCTCACACAGCAGCTACTCAAAAGACCACTGCCTCCACTTAGAACCTTGTGTAACTACAGAGCATGTCTTCCCAAGACTGAACATTTGCTTGCACACTGTGAAAAAGATCTTAGATGATTACATTGAACAGTGCCAACTGGTGATGTCTGCCATAACAGGCACATTATAAGTATGTGGTTAGAGAGACAGACTGATTTTCAAGATAATCTTTCCAAATATATCTAGGAACATAGGAATTGCCATACTTAATCAGATAAGTGGTTCATCTAGTTCAGTACTCTATCATCAACAGTACCTAGTACCGGTGCTTCAGAAGAGATTCAAGAGATCCTGTTGTAAGTAGTTATAAGATAACCTACCCTCAGAAAAATATCCCCCTAATCTCAATAGCTAGAGTTTGATTTAAGCATTAGTGTTTAAATAGTGCTTCCATCTTGTGCTGTCTAGACAACGGGAGATACATAAAAATAAATCTAATAAAATCATTTACTCAAGCACACTATTATCATATAATTATAAACAAACACACAGAGAGAAACATCTATGCCTGGTAGCATCACAATAGTTAGTCCTCCCCTTGTTTTGGGGGGGTGAAGGGAGATCTTCATCTGGTGCCAATTGTCATAGGGCCATTGAAGTCAATGGTGCTATGACAATTGACACCAGATGAGGGTCTGCTCCTTTACAGTTAGCAATGCCTGCAAAACACAACATAGGAGCCAGAGAATGGGGCGGGTGTATGTGTGGCAACTGTTGGAGGGCCACAAAAAGAAAAAGAAAAAGAATTAGATTGCTTTTACAACAGAGATCCATGACATCTATCTGTCTACTTCAATCCTGCTTTACGAGAAATACAGTTGTCCAGTAGTAAAGGGGGGAAAGATTGTATTTCTCAGAGTGGAAAATTGTGTGTTGGGGTACTTATTACAATTTTCAGAAGTTAGGGGGTACTTGCTACTTAAAAGATTGAGAAACACTGTACTAGAACACAGCAATACTACTCAAGAAGTGAGAAATACCTAATAAAAAGTTTAGATGGGAATTTTAAAAATAGATGGAATCTTTTACCCAGTTGAAAGTTGGTCAGGACGTTGTGATTAACCAACAACAGTTCTGTTAGTGAAGTACCAACCCTTTTAGAAAAGGGAGGGAACAAACAGAATACAGTAAGTGTACTGGCATCCCAATTGTATGTGCCATTCCCATATTTTAAAAGTACAGGGGTTTGATGAGGGGCTTTTGTTTGTTTGTTTTTGTTTTTAAGAATCCATTGGGAGCACTTGGGCCTTCCCATTCCAGTAGGGTGTGCCAAGGCAGCTCAAGCCACAACATGGATTCGCTGATCACATCTTCCATTAAGGAGTATCTCAGAAGGGCTATAGTACTCCATCTAAAATTTTAAGCCAGTTGCTAGTAGAATCAGCCTCCCCGCTCTTGTGAAAAGTGTTATTGAATATTTATTGCATTTTTTTGTACCTTAAGATCAGGACAGGGGGCTGCTGGAGCATGGAGGCCTTATGGCTTTTCACCCTTTTAACTGCAGAGGAATTCCTCAGAGTCACATTGAATGTAAAATGCACCAAATCTAGGCAGTCATATAGTCCATCTAGATCTAAAGAAACCTTAAACTGTGCAATGTTCATCAAAGTCCAGTAGGGCAGGGTGGATAAAATGCAGTACAAAACTCAAAGCTTACCTCTCAGTGACTTTCAGCATTTCATGTAAGCACTGCATAGTGGATAGGGACACTTATTTTGCATGAGCAGACTTCAACTGAATATGAAATTAAATTAAAAGAATTACCTTACTGAAAGAAAATGAATTTCTTATTTATCTGTGTTATTTAGAACATGATAGGATTAGGGGAATTAAATTAATGCTGAACCCACTCACTTTCCGTCTCATGATCAATGTGGAAACAAACATTGGCAGGAGAAAGAACAGAGTACTTACTGAGAGTGCCTTTGCTGGCACCAACTCTTTCGAGAAATTGCCTATATGATGTTCCTGTGGGAGGAAAAAAGTTTTGTAAAGTCAAATTGCCAGTGATTCTGAGAACTGGAGACTTTCCATTGCTTGTATTCTGAGGAGTCTACTTTCTCCTTAGTATGTACCATTCAGTAACTCCTTGTATTGTCAATGGGTGTTATATATGTGTACGTTCAGCCTAAAGATTATAATTTTTCCATTAGAATTTACCTGGTTTTCCAACAAGTTCAGAGCCACTTTGAATAATTTGGCAGAATCTTTTTTTAATGGTAAATGGATGTCACCATGCTGCTACTAGGTTTCGGGTAACAAGTATCTCATGTTCACCAAACACATGTGCGAGATAGAGATGCCAGCAGTGAATTTAAGGTTAAATTATTCTTAGTTCACACGTTTTCTTTCCTTCCCCTAACTCATGACATCCAAGCATCATCCTCATGAAGCCAAAATGACTGATGATCTATACTGGCTTGGAAATAATGAATATCTTTACTTAGCAGATCAAGCCAGTTCCACGAACACAACAAGGATTGCTCTTGGTTCACCGAGAAGTACAAGGTCCATGAGTAGTAACTGAAGCCCGCCTAACTGAGATTTGCCCTTGTTTTATGAAATTCATATGAACACAATATTTTACTTACATCCCCAAAGTGCTCAAGAAAGTAATCCAGTTAAATGGTCTACAATTATGAACCAGCACAGCAAGCACTACTTGGAAATACATTATTTTGAGAAAGATTTACATTGACGGTATAAGTCATAATCAATTTAAAAAAAAAAAAGGCAGAACTTGATGCATATCAGAGCCAAGTCTTGAGTTCCTCTCTTAATTTGTATTCCATCAGACTGCCATTGAAGTAAAAGGTTACATATAGCATACCTGACGACGTGCCATCTACCAGCAAAGGGAATTGGCCTGAATGAAAATGGAGAGTGAAATCCTGACCCTATTGAAGTCAAGGGGAGTATTGTCAGGATTTCTCTCTGACTACAAGTTCTGATTTGGTTCTAAAGACAGATCTGTAGTGAGAAAAACAGCCCCACCAAGGTTAGATGAAGGAAATTAAAACAGCAAGTTGAGTATCATGGGCTGGAACTAATATTTAATAAAGAGGTTCAGGATGAAGATTATGAGACATGGAGGGGAAAATAATGACATTTCCATACCAAAACCTCAAGGATATACTAAATGAAGATGAATAGTTGTACATCTGTGTTGGACTTAAAACAAACCAGGTTTTATAGGGATGTTTAAATTCTCATGTTAAACTGACTGATCCAGAGTCTATTTCCTAATATAGATGCCAGCTGAGCAGATTTGTGTTTGACAAGAAGAACAAAAACATAACTGCACACATTTAAATTATTAGTTAAAGAAAAAAAATTGTATGAGAGAAGGAGCTGCAGAAAAAGATGAGGCCAGATTCTGTCATCAGTTAGACATATATTTCCATTGACTTCAAATTCACTTACATGCATGTAAAATGAGAGCAGAGACTGGTAAAAAAACCAAACAAATTTGTTTTGATTTTGATCATTCAAGTTGAGAGGAATCATGAGTGTTTTGTACAAATGTGTATTCGCCTGCACCTTTAAAATAATGAGAATTGAGAGAGATCTCAATCCAAACATTCCAAATTCTTTTTCCCTGTACGAAGCATTTAACTCTATTGATAAGTAATTGCCAACCACAGGAAATAATACAACAGTACGGGCTGAATTCTGTTTCCACTTGTTCCGGTGGAAATCTAGAATTAGCAGAGGACAGAATGTGGCTCATCAATTTTGAACAGAATAGAAATCAAACATCAAGTGAAATAATCACATAACCAAACATACAAGAGCTCAAGGGACTCCCTGGCTCTCACCTGAGAGCTCAATATTACAGGTGAGGTCCTGTTTATAGAAAATTAATTTAGAATTATTCTCTGGTATATACAAGGTTTCACCAAGTTGTTTTCAAGTACAGGAGGTACATTAACACTATGAAATATTGCAAAAAAATAATCTGTCAAGCCTGTAGCAAATTCTGCTTTATTCATTGATTTGACAAATAAGCAAAATTGAATTTACTTTAGTCATAGTGGCCCTAATATAGCAAAGCACTGACAATTACCTTGCTAGGGCCCTGATCCAGCAAAATGAAAGCAAGTTAAGTAAGTGCTTTACTTGAAATCAATGGGACTACTCCAGTGTTTCAAGGTACACGCTTTCTTAGAAACTTTGCTGAACAAGGGTCTGATCCAGATCTCACTGAAGTGAGTAGAAGGCCCATTCTTGACATTAGTGAGTCAGATCAAGCCTTCAGGGCCTAGATTACATATATTTTAAGATAGAAAGAAATAGTTCAATAGAAATAATGTAGGGTAGCTAGTACGTTATCATACCAGGAGAGGGAAGTAGCTCCAGAACCACTCTGGCATGCAAGCCCCAATCAGACATTTATATAAATAGGTTTGTAGACTAGAACAAAACTTGATCATGAGGGCTTGTAGAATGAAGGGATAGTGTTTTATAATCATAGACAGCAGAAAGTCACTTTGAATGGAGGTGGCGGGGCACACTGAGGTCATGCTGAAACCTAAATGTACTAAGCATTGTACTAAGATACTAATACTAGTACATTGTACTAAGATACTAATACCTCGAGACCCAGGTATTTCTATACACAGTACATCCTGTACTGAATTGTGCACTCCTCAAACCTGCACCACCAAACCACTCATCCAATTCTTTCTTTGTTTATTGTAGGATGTTCTTAACACAGTGATAGATGATTTCTGCCTTTAGCACCCCTCTCCATTAATTGGCCCATAATCGTTGGTGCCTCCCCACAGGCCACATGTCTCTCCTCCAAGAAGGAAAATGCCCCATGTCCCTGCATATTCCCCACCCCTCTGCTGTCTAGTGCCACATGCTTCTCACCTCAACACCAGCCACTCAAATTTGGCCCAGCCACACCCCCTATCATGACAGAGGGGTGGCCAGGACAAACCTGAGCAGTGCCACTAGTCACTGGGCCAAGTGAAAGGATTGGAAGAGGATTGGGGAGCTATTCCTACCTGTTTCCTGGCAGCTAGCCTAATCCTGGATGCTTTGGCAGCCATTCCAGCTCTTCTTCCAGGTCCTGATATTGTGGGAAACATACATCAGCTTCATTCCCACTTCAGGTGTGCTAACCCCACCATCTCCCATCCCTATTTGTCATACCCTTCAAATTCTATAGATCCACAGGATGGATGAATGTGCTTTCAAACAATTTCCTTGCAAAAAGAATTTCTGTTTCCTCATATCCTAGGGGAAAATCTTTTCCTTAAATGAGCTAATAATAGAAGCAGCTTGCCCAGTGGTGCTGGACCCCTCTGGAGCCATGAAATCCTTTGCATCTTAGTTTAATGCTCCTCAGTGTGGCAATAAGAGAGAGACAGATAGATCTGATGCTTATATCCTAAATTCACAATTTGAGTCTTATCGTTTGGGAATGGGAAAAGTGCTGACTTTATGGGAGTCTTATCACAATTTGAGTCTTATCGTTTGGGAATGGGAAAAGTGCTGACTTTATGGGAGTAGAGGAATATTCTCTCTAGTTGTTAACAATCTTGACACCAAACAGATGATTTAACCAAGGAACTAAGGAGTCTGTAGCCCAGGGCCCCAAGGGGGGGCAGGACTGGCCAAGGAGTCTGTAGCCCCCAGCCCCCAGGCAGGGCAGGCTGGCCAAGGAGTCTGTAGCCCTCAGTCCCTAGGCGGGGCAGGGATGGCAAAGGAGTTTGTATCCTCTGTGGTGGTGGGCCAGGAGGAGCCAAGCACTCAGAGTGGTTAGGTAAGGGAGGGGGAGGTGGACACAGGCCCCCCAACTCCACTGCATTCCAATCCATGGCCCTACCAGTGACTGAGGGTTCTGCCACTGGGTCAGCGGGGCTCCAGCCACAATGCGCTAACACTGGTCCAATTCAAAGTCAGCCAGACCTAAATCAGCTGCCCCTGGGCTACTTCCTCCCTCCCTGCCCCCGGGTACCTGGATCCTGGGGTCAATCTCAGCCTCCCTGTGATATATGGCTAGTGGGAGTCTCACCAGTCCCTTGCTGTCATCTGGCAGCAGGTCTGGGAACAAATCAGGCTGGTCACAGGATGACAGCTCCTCTATGTTACAAGGCCCCAGTAGTCCCTCCAGCCCCCAGGGCTCAGGCAGCTCCGGCGGGTCCGAAGTGATGAGCAGCTCTTCGAGGTCATTTCTGGGGTCCAGGGGCCTTCCCCAGTCAGCAGTCTCCAGCAGCCCTTCCCAGTCGCTTGGGCCTGGTAGCCCCAGCAGGCCCTCATGGCTCCGGCCAATGGAAGGTTTGTGCTACACTGCCGCGGAGCCTGGGTTGGGCTCAGGCCGCCACCCAGGGGAAAGAGCATCCTTTTCTGGCAGTCGCTTTCCCCTGACTGTGCTGTTGGGCCGGCCTTTTATACCCCCGCCACCTGGCTTAGGCCTGCCCTTCTGTTTCCGGGGTCTGGGCCCTGCAGTTCCCGGATCCGTCCAACAGGAGCAGCACAGCACCCGGGTGTTAGTTTCCTTCATCTGCTGGAGCCATCGTAGGGGCACATGGTTCGTGATGACCATGAAGAGTCTCCCGAGGAGGTAGTACTGCAGAGCTTCTGGCGCCCACTTTACGGCCAGCTCCTCTTTCTCAATCGTCGCGTATTTCTGTTCCCGAGGAAACAACTTGCAACTGATGTTGCCAACTGATGTTGCCAACAAGAGGAAGATTAGTGTGGGCCCCTTAGAGAATGAGGGAGGCGACCTAGTGACGGAGGATGTGGAGAAAGCTGAGGTACTCAATGTCTTTTTTGCCTCTGTCTTCACAGACAAGATCAGCTCTCAGACTGCTGCACTGGGTGGCACAGAATCACATGAAGGAACGGGTCCAAGACTATTTAGAAGGATTGGACGCGAGGGTATTTCTGTTCCCGAGGTCCTTAAGGAATCCATTTTAAGGCACTTGGAGGAGAGGAAGGTGAACGGATTCACTAAGGGAAAGTCATGCCTCACCAACCTGATTGCTTTCTATGATGAACTTGATATACCTTGACTTTAGCAAAGCTTTTGATACTGCAACTAGAGATGCTAGCGAGTAGTGATCAATGGGGTCCTGGGGCCGGTTTTGTTCAACATCTTTATTAATGATCTAGAGGATGGGGTAGATTGCACCCTCAGCAAGTTTGCCCTGTTGGTATTCTGAGTGAGGATGGCCTCCAGTCCTTCTGCCAAGGCGTCTGATTGCACCAAAAAGGTGTGGCTGAAATCAGGGCTGTAGAGAACAGGTTCATGACAAAGCATGTCCTTCAGTGTTGCAAATGCTCTCACACAGTCTGGGGTCCACCAGACGCGGAGTGGCTGGTCCTTCATGAGTAAGTCAGTCAGGGGGGCGGCTGTGGTGGCAAAGTTAGACATGAATCGCCTATAGTAGCAGGCCAAGCTCAAGAACTGTTGCTCCAGTTTTTTTGTGCTCGCCTGGGGGTATTCCTGAAGGGCCTGCACCTTCCCGATTAAGGATCGCAGGGTTCCCTGACCTAGGGTGCACCTGAGATAGATGGTTTCCTGCCACCCAATGTGACACTTTCAGGGGTTTGCGGTCAGGCCAGTGTCACGCAGGGTCCTCAGGATGGTGGCCACTTGGTTCAGGTGGTTGTTCCAGTGACAACTGTACACCACCACATTATTCAGGTAGGCGGCAGCGTAGTCCACAAGGGGGCCCAGGAGCTGGTCCATCAGGTGTTGGAATGTTGCGGGGGCTCCATGAAGGCCGAATGGCATCCTAATGAACTGATACAGTCCACTAGGGGTAGTGAACACGGTCTTTTCCTAAGACTTGCTTGAAGGGGGATCTGCCAATACCCCTCTGTGAGGTGGAGGGTGGTGAAGTATTGGACCTCCCCGAGTCGGTCGAGCAACTCATCTACCCGAGGCATGGGGTATGCATCAAACTTTGATATGGAAGTCACTCGGAAGTCTATGCAGAACCATCGCGACCTATCTGGTTTCAGGACCAATATAATGGGGCTACAATCACCCCAAACTTTAATATGGCTTGGACTTCTTGTTCCACTGCCGCCTGTAGGTGGCGTGTTGGATACCTCGTCCTGGTACACACCACCTCACCAGAACGGGTTTGGATAGTGTGATACACTCAAGTGGTTTTCCAAGGGGTCGCCATGAAGGTCTTTAAGAAGGTCTTCAGAAGGTGCCGTCTCTGGGTCTCAGAGAAGTCCATGCCTAGCTGGGGTTTGCCGGGGTCTTCTTTCCCAGGGATCTGCAGTCCCAGTTCTGGATCAGGTGGGTAGGGGTTAATCATTAGACCCTCTCATTCATGCCAGAGCTTCAAGAAGTTGATGTGATATACCTGCTTCTTTTTTCGCTGGTCTGGTTGTCGAACCTCAAAGTTTACCAGGCCTACCTGTCTAATGCCCTCATAGGGTCCTTTTACCTGGGCAGCAGTTTGGAGTCACCAGAAAGTAGCAATAGCAGCACTCAGTCGCTGGGCTCAAAGGTGCAGGTCTGGGCAGCCTGGTTGTAGGTCTGTGCCCGGGTGGCTTGGACTGCTTGTTAATTTTCCTGGGCCTCAGTCCCCACCTGTCAGAGACGCTTCTGCAGGCCCAGGACATATTGCAGCAGCTCCTGGGTCAGCAATGGGGCCTGCTTCCAATTCTCCCTCATCAGGTCCAAGATCCCCCTGGGCTGCTGGCCATACAACAGTTTAAAGGGGGAAAACTGGGTGGAGGCCTGAGGTGCTTCGCGTATTGCTAGGAGTAAGGACGGAATCAACTGGTCCCACCTCCACAGTTCTTCTGTGGGGAACTTTTGTAGCATGTGCTATACAGTTCTCTTGATTAACCCATCAGTCTGCGGGTGGTAGACTCAGGTCTGGCGCTTCTAGATCCCGGGATATCACAAATCTCTCAGAGAAGTCGGGAGGTGAAATTAGTCCCCTGGTGAGTGAGGAGTTCCCGAGTCAACCCCAGCCTCGCGAAGACATTTACAAGTTCCCCCATTACGGTCTGAGCTGTGGTGTTTTTCAGGCATATGGCTTCTGGGAAGCAGGTGGAGTAGTCCACCAGGATGATAGGTAGCGGTATCCCAGCACTCTCCACTCCAGGGATTCGACCAGGTCTATCGCCACCCTTTTGAATGGGGTCCCGACCAATGGGAGAGGCATGAGAGGGGTCCACAGGATATTAGCCGGGGCAGCCCACTGGCACTCCGGACAGGACACACAATACTCCCATACTTCATGATGCACACCGGGCCAGTAGAAGCAGGTCAGGACCTGGGTTAGGGTCTTATCATGGCCAGGCTTGCCCACGGATGGGATGTCATGTGCCAATAAAAGCACAGCTCTCCAGTGGGCTTTGGGCACTACCAACTAGGTGTGTGATTCTGAGGTACGGGAATCTCTCTCCACTCGATAAATCCGGTCTCATCTTAGTTCAAACCACGGCCACGGCACGACCCACTGAGGGTCAGCCACCACTCCATGCACAGTGGCCAACTCATTGTATGCCTGGCTGAGGGTGCGGACCTCTCGTTGCTCCTGGCAAAAGTCACTCCTAGGATCCACTGGCTTGGGGTAACCACCCGCTGGTGAAGGTGTCTCCCCCTCCAGGGCCTCCGGATCACTGGGAAGATCCAAGGAGTGATCTGCACTCTCGTCTTCTGGGCAAGAACTGCAGTCGCCAGGGATTCCTTCTTCCGGGGCCACCTCTTCTGGGGTTCCTTGGCAGCCTACCTTCTGCAGTACCCCAGCAAATTCTGGCCAGTCCCAGCCCAAGATAACGGGGTATGGTAGGTGGAGTGCCAGTCCCACTGGGGGCACCCTGGTGATTTGCCCAAAGGTCAGGGGGATGGGGACTATGGGGTAGGTCTTCAGGACCCTGTGAATTCATTGGAGACCAACCTTCCTGAGGACCCGTCCTGCTTCGTGGACCAGCCTCCGCAAAATGAGGGTCTGGCCACACCCAGAGTCAACAAGGGCCTCCAAACGCCCTCCTGCCAGGTCGACCGTGATTGTATATGTTGGGGTGGTCGGCCCTTGGGCTCAGCTCTCCCCTGAATAGACCAGGCAAAAGGAGCAGTCCATCGCTGGACACTGACATTGCAGCTGCCCCATCTGGCTGCAAGTAAAGCAGGCCCCACACCCCACAGGGTTATCCGGCCCTGCTCCAGGATCTCCCGGGGACGGTCCTCCTGTTCCTCAGTCAGTGGTCCCTGGGGTCCACAGGTCCCAAGAGCTGTCTGGATTTGAAGGCTACTATGGCCTGTCACCCGACAGGGCCGAGCGACCTGTGGGGGTTGGACCAGTGCTAACCCTCTGGGGCTGGCCCACCCGGGGTTGGGGGCAGCCGGAGCACCAGATTCTCAGCAGCCGAAAAGTCCTCCATAAGTTCACTGCCCCATTCAGAGTGGCGGGGTGGTGTCTCATCACCCATCTCCTCCCCCGGGAGGGTAGTACGTGCAGGAACTGCTCTAGGGTGACTAACTCCCCCAGGTCAGCCATGGAATGTTGTTCCAGCTGGAGCCAGTGCCAGCAGGCATCTTTATCTCCTGGGATATGGCCTGGGGATGGGCCCTGGGCCGTATGCCTTCCCCCGGAACCAGCGCTGGAAGGTTTTGGAGCTAATGTCCAAAGTGTCCAGAACAGCGGCCTTCACAGCCCCACAGTTCCGCGCCTCATCACCTGATTGAGCCCGATAGGCAGCCTGGAGAGTTCCAGTTAGGTACAGGGCCAAGAGGGTGGCCCACTGGTCTGGAGCCCAACTCGCGGCAGAGGCCACACATTCAAAGGTAGTCAGAAAACCCTCAGGCCCCAGCTTCATGAGACGGAGCAGTAACGGGGTCGGCACCATGGGCCGGCCGCCGATGTAGGCAGGGCTGGCTGGGCCCAGCAGCAAGGTGGTCAATTGCGGCACGTATTGCTGCAGCAGCTCGCGGATTAGCTGTTGCGCCCCCACCGCTTGTAGCAGCTGGTGCTGTTGCTGGAGCTGGGCCACCTGCTGCTGGTGGTCAGTCCACCACTTCACGAACTTGTCCAGATCCATTTTTCTCTCCTTCAGGCACCTGGCTCGGGTTTCCGGTGCATGGCCCTAGCAGGCAGACCCCTTTCCATCAAGTGATGCACATTGCCTGCATTCTCCATCATGTGTAGGCTGGCGGATCCATCCAGCAGAGGCACCGCCCAGGCTCTGAGGAAGGCCACATCTCCTTACTACGGGGGAGGGGGGGGAAGTTAGCGGGTTCCGTCTTGACTCAAGCCTGTGCTTGGTCACCCAAAGGGGCGGGGTCAGCCAAGGAGTCTGTAGCCCTCAGTCCCCAGGTGGGGCAGGGCCAGCCAAGGAGTCTGTAGCCCTCGGCACCCCAGGAGTCTGTTTGGTAACATGAAAAATCAGTTGTTTGTGGCGGCATGCAGTGGTGCCCCAAACAGCTGATCCACAGTGGCCAGTCCCAGTGGGTGTCCACTATTTTTCCCCTGTGGGTGCTTGAGCTCTGGAGCACCCACAGAGTTGGCAGCCATTGGAAGGGAGTCATTGACTCCACTTGAACAATGACTGCTTTGAACACTGACATAGATTATAATCTCATGCCAAGGGAAAGTATCAAAAACAGTCAGAACAAAATCTGAGCAGGCATTTAGAGTGAAAACATTAAAACATATTCATGTCTGTTTGATGTGAGCATTGTTGTTTCAAGCTGCCCTGCCAACTTTGAGTGTAAATCTGATATTTAAATTTTTCTTGTTACTGCGGCAACCTCAGGACTACTAAGAAACCGTGGGGTCACGCTTTAACTGTTCTGGGACTGTCATGAACTTTGGGAATGAATGAATTGCCATAAACATAACAGAAACAGAACTGTATGAAAGATAAAAACATCTTTTAATGCTGACATGTCCTCAGAAGTCTGAGTTAAAACTGATTTCTTGCCCATTTTCAGTTTCTTGCTGAGGTTATCCTATTCCATCATTTAAGAGTACATAAAATGTCATTTACTGTAATTAGTTGGTCATGAGGTTTTCTGCTCATCTGCCTCTTCAAATTAGTGTAATTAGCCAGAACAATTACTGACTAACTGCTTACTAATCTTTTATTAAATACTGCCACTGGGTTTTTCAAAGGAGCCAGGGAGTTGGGCATCCACTCCCATAGAAAGGTCCTGGTTTTTAAAGAAGGATGTTCACATCCAACAAATTTTATGACATGTGCTTTACTAACTAGCAGCAAAGCTGTAAAGTATATTTTCTGATTCATGGAACTATCTGAGGGCCTGAGTAAGCACAATTTCCATCAGGCAGATAGATTTTTTACATAAAAAAGTCAAAGCTGATTTGCTTCTGGCTTATGTTAACTAAAAGTCTTTCAACCAACATTTTTTAGCACAAAATGGATTTCCAGCAACCTGGAAATTGGGTTTCATATTCTGTTCCATTGGCAGTTTTAGTGGTTCCTTAGACTCTTCTCTATATGTTAAAATGTCTTGGAGTCAGCTAGTCGATCATGGCTTTGAAATGGCTTGATACTGCCAAGTACTGAGCACCTCCAGCAAAAGATTGAGAACCCTCAGCTCCTATGAAACTTGTAAATCAGCTGTGGATTTGATCCTACAACCTCACGCTAATCTTAGACCACCAGATATATTTGTTTTAATCCATCTTCTGTTCTATACGACTGAAACATACCTATAAAAAATGCCCCAAGCCTGGCTTGGAGATGCTGGAGTTTGATCCTACAATCCAGTTTCATGCACGTAAGGCTTATTCATAGAAGTAAAGACCGCAGGATCAAGCCTCTATTTGGGAAACTGAAAATAGTTTGCTGGACTGGATTACTGAGAGCTCAGTTGCCAAAAATGTCTGACCTTTTACCTTCCCTACAGACTTCAAAATGTCAGCATCACAATGATACCTTTAAAAACCTGGGCCATAGCACCCGGTTATTGGTTCTTCGGCTTGGTGCAGGAATGGGTCTGGAGTGGAGATTAATGGTGGCTTCAAACCAGTTTTGTGATCCCAGTTTTGGGGCAGCTAGAGTCTACCTGATTCTTGGTCATTTAGAGCTACTTTCACCTACATTCTGCTTCTCATGGACCCCTCCCCCATATCCCCATCCCCATGAGATCTGGGAAATGGAAAATAACCCTAAGCAGCATGTGCTCCAGCCATATCCCCTCTCTTTCTCTTGCTCATCTCAGCTATACAGGTAAGAGTATATCTTCATGCCTTTTCAGCATGTGGTGTTTCTGCTGAGACTTGCAAGACAAGAGTTCTTTTATCAACTGTGATGGAAGGTGGTTTCTGCGTTCTGTACGCTTAGGCCACCAATAAATCATTTCACTCAGTTCATTTATCAGATGGCAGGAACTGTGTGTCTCTGTTAACCTGTACTGCATTCAGATCTATAGCCTAAAGATAAACCTCTATGCCCCATTACCAGTTTCACAAACGGAGTCCTGTGCACCATCAAAACTAGAAAAGCTATTGAAAACATGTCTTCATTCTGAGTACTTACTTGATAGCTTCCTCCAGAACAACTGAGAAATTTAATATTTGGGGATTCATACCTGAAAATAGGCATGGTTAATGCCAATGATAAAGGTTACATAGATAGACTCATTTGCAACTCCCTGATCAATTTGTGCAGTTCTGATTAAATTAGATATTGACAAAACACGAAATCAAGAGTCACTTTTCCCTCTAGTCTAGAGATAGTGCATTTAAGTACAAAAACATAGATGAGGGATGTCTGGAGAAATAATAGTCTTGTAACCTGCTTCAAACAAATTACTTGAAAAAACAGCTAATGGTTATCTTGTGGAATTATATGCCCAAAAGACATCTACTTCCAGAGATTTAAGCCTTTAAAGAGAACATCTGCTATGAATTTTCTCTGCCTGAGTTGTGGACTGCTAACTGAAAGCATTGATTTTGATCTGCTGATAGCAAAATCCTTAGATCTATATTGTACCTTCTTTTTTATGAGCTACTACTGTTCTGTTGCTCAATAGGACTTGCACATGTTGACCCTGGAATGACAGAAGTATTGGGGAAATGGATTAAAAAGGCCTCCATGAAGTTTAATATTCCAATTATCTACAGTCCAGCTAATTTCTATCCAACACGTTTCCCAATACGGTTGGCCTAAAAAGAAACTCCACAGAGGAGAATGGAAAACTATAAGTGACAATTATATTGTTTGAGCCTGGCATTCCCAGAACTAGAGGTAACAACTTGATTTTAATTTTCAATGCCTTCCCAAAAAAACATTGGAATGATATGCAATATAAAAATTGCTGTTGAATAAACTAGTGAAGGTGGTTCTAAGAGAGTTTCCTAACTGTCTAGATCCAGATTAAATATTTGTTTGAATTCCAATGCTTTCCCAGATTGTCAGAATTGACTCTTCTTTCATGATATGACTGAAGAGTACTGAATTTCTAAATACACTTTAAAATCCATTGAATTTAATAGAATTGCAATGTTCTTATTTTCATTTACTTGAAATCACAATGCTGTACAACAGTGAACTGTTGAGAAGACTATATGACACCCTTCTGAGTACCTCTTGAAGGAGTGTGCCGTTCAGTTAAATATCTCATGTCATGTTCTACAAATTAGGACATCAATGGGAGTAGCATCTGGAATCAGGATCAGCCCACCAAGTCATGAGTCATCTATAACAGTTTATTTAATGTAATCCTTTCAGCAATTATGCTGCCAAAGACAGGCCTGCCATGCTGTGTTTCAAAAGGGCATTTTTTGCAGAATATAGATCAAAGCATATCCTGTTCTGACCACCCCAAGAGCAATATGTCTAGCACTCATTATCGTTTCAATGTAATCAATAGTTTTGTTAGTCAGCCTTAGAAAAAATACGTTCATTCATGTTACCTCGCACCATTGCCCTCAGTTTGCCTTGTGAATTATTTGATAACTTATTATGGTCACACTGACACAGCTGGTAAACACAGATCTATTCACATCTCTAGATATTAGGCAGAAGGAAAGACAATTACCTTAGACCTCCCATTCCCTATGAATCCTCTGTATCCGGCACTGAAAGAAACTCAGAATCTTAAAAGAATCCATCCGCATTATATTATTTGATGTTTGTTAAATATTTAATAAAGTCTTTTTGAGAAGTCATACTATGTACAGTTTGTGTTTATCTTTTTAAAAAATATACTAAGAGCATTTGAAAACAATTTTATGCATATCTGTTCCGTGCTGATGCTTCATAGCCATCTACATGATGGCTACTGTGAACCAATGGTATTTTTTTTAAAACAGTATAAAAAGAATAAAAACATCATAGACACAACACTGTTTGAAAGCTCCAACTATAAAACAAAAAAACTTGTAGAAGCTGGCCTGGCAATATGAAGACATTTTGCAAATTTGTGTTGAATTCTTTGAATTGTTTCGACTGAAGATTCAGAAAAAATCTAAATGCTTTGTTTTGACATTTTCAAAACAAGTATTTCAATTCAAAACAAGTAAATGTTTAAAACTCAAATGAAATATTTCATTCAACACAAAACAAATTTTCAACTTTTTCAGGTTCACAGAAAGATTAAAAGATCATTTGTTTTGACTTGTTCCGAAACAATTTTAAACAAAAATATTTTCGGTTTGGTTAGCAAACCAGAAAAGTCAGTTATTTGCACAGGTCTATCTGGGTGTCAAGATGATCTAAAGTCCGAGGGGGCTTCAGAAAGGCCTGAGTTCAGCAAAGTACTTGATCATGTGCGTCGCTATAAGCACATAAGTAGTCATGTTAGATAAAGTCAATGGCAGATCTCCCACTGACTCCAGTGGGGTCACGATTTCACATATGGACTTCAATGGGAATGCTCACAAGGGAAATTCTCAGAGACAAAGAATTAGCACCCAGCTCTTATTAGAAATTAGTGGGATTTGGGTGCCTAATTCCCCTTTGTACCTTTGAAAAATTGCCTCCTAGATGCTTAAAGTTAGGAGCATTGAGTACCTTGTTGATCTGGAGCTTAAACTGAGAAGTAGAAAGTTCAATATTTGACCTTTTTTGTGTTTAGTGTTTCTCAGAGAAAAAGAAGGGAAAACTCAGCACACTTGGAAAACAAACAGGTGACTAAGACCCCAATCCTGCAAAAATTTATCAACAAAGTTAACATTTTCTGTCCAGTCTTCCAGCAGGCCACTCCTAAGAGCATACCCATCATGCAGACTCAGTAAATATTTCTAAAGGAGTCTTTCCAGTAACTTAGTGCCGCTTTTAGTCCATGGAAAAAGAATGTCATCATTTTGGATGGATTTGCCTGTGTCCTTTGGGAGAAGGTGTGTTTTGAAATGAAGAAAGACAAAAGTTGGTGATTTGGCACACTGCTTTTAGACAGAGAGAACAAATTTCTACATGATTAGAGAAGAAAAGGCCTAGTGATCTAAAAACCACAAATGAGAGTGTAACACAGAGGTCCCTAAACTGTGAGGTGGGCCCACCTAGGTGGGCACAGGGGAGAGAGAGAGTGCCTGGGCCAAACCCCATGGGGATGGGTTGGGGAGGGAGTGCCATCCAGCATCACTCTGCCCCCAGTTCTGCCCTTGCCTCGGCCCGTAGCTCTCAACCCAGCCCAGCTGCAGCCCTGCCTCCAGCCTTAGCCCCAGCCCTGCCTTTAGCCGTGGTCGCAGGCTCAGCCCCTAGCGCCTGGCCTGGCCGTGCTGCCACACCCGACTGTGGCTCTGCTCCTGATCGCAGCCTGAGCTCCAGGCTCCAGGCCCCGACCACAGTCGCGCTCCCAGCCGCAGCTCCGGCCCTGGGTCCCGGGGGAGGGTGGGACACGGACTGGGGCAAGAGGGGGTACAATGTAAAAAGTTTGCTGAGAAAGAGAGCGAGAGGGAAAAAATAATCCTGCCAATATCGCCAATTGCTTTTTAAAACCATGGAATGTGTCAGTAATCAAAAGGCTGGATAGAAATAATTCATTCTACAATTTTAAGTGGTGAAAGAATCAAAGTTTTATGAAACACTACTAATAATGTAAAAATAAAGTTTAA
Organism: Emydura macquarii macquarii; assembly: GCF_026122565.2. Taxonomy (NCBI): domain Eukaryota; kingdom Metazoa; phylum Chordata; order Testudines; family Chelidae; genus Emydura; species Emydura macquarii. The sequence continues at coordinate 23,190,585 of NW_027132559.1, forward strand.
ACAGTGATATCTTAATGGTAGTAGTGCAGGTATGATGTTTGCATAGAGTTCAGAGGTGATAACAACAAGGTTTCTGTGTATACTATTTATGCAGAGCTAAGAAAAGTATAGCCTCTTCCTAAACAATCTAACTAGATGCATGCTTTGTCAGTAATGGCCATTCATTTTCAGCAAGTATGCAGAAACATACTTACCTTTAACCATCAGAAGAGCCATTGGGAAGTTGTATTGAGGAACTTCAAGCTGTATGAGCACTGTTTTGGGTAATAGTCTCATTGGACCTGATTCCTGTCTCTTTTATACTAGTTTTGCATTGATGTAAACTCAGTTGACTTAATAGCAGTTGCTCCCAATTTATACAGGTGTGAGATTAGAATCATGTCTTTTGTATTTGTGCTGACTGGGCCAGTGCTTCCCCTCACACCAATGTAAAGCAGGAATATTTCCACTTCTATTCATACTGATATAAATCAGAACAGGGTTAGCAACTCTTTGTCCATGTCCATTCAAAACAACAAAAGAATCCATGATTTTGAGTTCTTGGTCAGAACATTGTAAATTATTATGAATATAAAGAACAAGGTTGGCACCCTTTAAAGCCCTTTAAAAAAGTTTTTCAGAAGTTCAGAAAACTTCTAGTTTTAAATGGGTTTGTCCCTCAGCACTAACTTGTTTCTGCCAGTCTAGAAGTAGAAATGTTGAAATACTACAGGAAATGCCTTTCTCACGATATATTTCTGTGTAGGACAAGAAGGTGCCAGAGATCTTGCAAGAAAGCAATTTCAAAACAAAAGTGGGTTGGATAAGTTTGGATAAAATTTCAGATAAGGATCAGATTTGTTCACTGCTGGTTCCAAACAAACTCTGAACACGAAGGCCTTTACTAGATTAAAACAGAAACTTCTTATACTTGAAAATATGTAGATTTATCTGATAATGGCTATCAGCTGAATCAACTCCATTGATTCAGTAAGAAGCAGATTACATCCTGCACATTCAGAAGTACTTACCCTCTCTAGAGTATATTACAGTTTTCAAAACTCTGGTTTCCCTTCTCAAGGTCTCACATCCCTAGAATTATATTTTGGCTTCAGCCAAAGCCACCGAGTTTCACATGGTTTCCACCCCTAACCACTAATTAGCCCAGTTTGCATGAAAAATCTGCCCATTTTTTAAACTTTAACAAGCTTTGCCATGAACCTGGAACAAGTTTTGGGGTTGTAACAGAAGCTGAAATATGGCTAATTTTGCCTTGTTTGATGGAAGGAGTTTGGCACAGCGCTGGCGAAAGCATCAATCAATCAATCAAACAAACCCCTTATTTCTGATCACTCATCACTTTCTCATGCACTTTAATTGGGCAGGGGCAACTATAACTTCACATACTGAGCTAACGGTGATTGTTTTTGTTTGGAAGATTTAAAACAAATCCATTCTGTTGTTTGAGTTAGGCAAATACCCTTTATTTGATATTGTCTTCAGCTGTACAATGACATTTTAATTCACTAAAGATATTAAGATGTGTATTTAATGTAGTATGTCTGTCTCATTAGATTGCCCCATGGTGTGTGCATTTTTTTCCCATGAGCAATATGATTAGCTCATAAAGAAAAGAGACTAGCTCTACAAGACCATGTGAAGTGACTAATATGAAAGGTAAACTTCCATTTAAGAAACAACATACGAGGCAGGAAGAAAGGAAAGTTCCCATTGGCAATGGCTTCTTGCATTCGGAAATTGATTTTCCTATTTGTGTCTGGGAACAGTGCTGTAGAAGAGGTTCAGAGTGGCAAGTCTAGTACATAATATTAAAAAGCATTAGTTCATATAGCAATTCTGACTAGATTTTGCCCTTCAGTCATGCCTCTGAGAAAACAAATTGAATTTCCTGATTTCAAATGGCAAACTCTGCTATTACATATTTTGTGATTTCAAAGAGCATCTGTCATCACACAAAGACAAATACATTTATCAAAGAAACATCTGGTGCTTTTTAAAACAAGCCTCAGGCCAGGTCTGTACAAAGAATGAAATATGTACTGTAGATAGAGTGTTATTTAGTGTTGCTTTTCATTTAATCAACTGCGTGTGGAATGTTTGTATTGAGTTAACTATCTCTAAAATATTGGCTCTCTGAGCATTTTGAGCAATTGTTGACTCTCCCCTCCCCCAAGATTATGCTTTGAATATAACAAAGAGCAGTAAATCAGCTCCACTTCATTTCCCAATTCCTTATGGGAAATCCGTGGGAAAGGCACTAGATGCTTTCTCACTTACTGCCACAATATTTGTTAGAAAGGCAGCTCTTTCGTCATTGTGCAACATGAAAAATCCAGCATTAAATTCCACTCATTTAATCTACATTAATTTCCAATAGATGAACAGCGTTCTCTCTATCCCTACAGAATGCCAATCATAAGTGTGCGTGTATGTGGAGAGACACACACAAAACATTGGAAGTTTAGTATAGAAAAGAATAAAGAACAATAATACGAGACTAAGAGAAGACCTTACAGGCTCCATATTCCACTTTGGAAGTGTTTTCCTACTGCTTCCTGCCATGCTGCCACCAAACTGGATATTGAACTGCATATAACGAAGTACAGTAGTGTCTCATCTTGCTATGGCTCAGCGTGAATTTTCACTTGCTCATCTATACACATTCTCATAAAAGGAATAGATTCTAATATAAAATGTCCACCCCTATCTTTGCTGAGGGAGCACTATTTCCACAGCACAAGCTCTGCTCTGATGGGTATTCTGGCCACAGTTTGCTCTCATATTACAGGCAGAGTAGAATGGACATAAGGGAAAGCCAGACCTACTGTTAAGGGGACATCTTGAGACATTTTTGTATGCGATGGACTGAAAGTTGAAGGGGAACAAAATGAGGGACACGAGGAAGAAGAAACAAGGGCAGAGCAGAAATGTGGAATTGAGAAATGATATGTCCATGCTGTATGGGAGGAAAACAGGGTGTGAAGTTCATATCTGGAGACAAAATTCCCCCCTCTCCAAGAGTCATAGGGCACAGATTTAGCATTCTGGTTCAGATCCATCTTAAATCATAGGCCTAAATTGTGATCCAATCCAGATCCAAAACATCTCCAAAATTAAAGGGTGTCCAGAACTGATCAGTGTACTGGTTTGGGCAATGTGTGTCATGTGCCAATGATCAGTGTCACATGTTCCACATTTTGTGGGTCATTGGGATCTGCAAAGATTCATATTTACACTCTTTTGGTACAACTTGAATGATACAGATTCAAACAAACAGACTTCAGTCCATTTGTTCACTTTACATTCAACTACTGTATTTTAAGAAAAAGGAAAGCGTTCCCTCTAGATTCCCTAAACTCAAATCCTCCATTTAGGTGGTGGTAAACTAGCATAAGTAAGTTATAGATTTGGAGAGCAGGGAACTAAATCAACAAGTATGTATAAATAAATCACTCATACAGCACAGCCGAAAAAAAAACACTGAAGAGCAGTATCAGCTTAGCATATGCCTACAGTAAAAAGAAAACAAAGCAAAATGAACAAACAAGACCATAGAATGCATCATCAGATTGCTGGAATACAAATGTTAGTTTATTCTGCTATTGCTATACAGTATAGCAAACTTTCCATTCAATTTCTTTTGCCGTATGGTCTGCAAATAAAAACTTTCAGCCAATCCTCCATTTTAAAAAGGCCACATCAAATAACTAAACCAAGAATTTTGGAAGAGGTATAAACCTTCATGATTTGGAATATAAGCCAACCTCTAATTAATAGGGTTACTGAGAAACTTTCATGGCGGATAGGTTATTCCATAACAGCCTTGTTTCAGCTCTCATGCACCTTCCTCTGAAACAGTTCATATTTGCCACTGTAGGAGACAGGATACTGGACTAGATGGATCAATGATATGGATCCTATATGGTAACACCTATGTCCTTACATTTCTTTTTAAGCCAAAGAAAGAATGTAGTAGACATCAAATGCTGCATTTGTGCCGAGTTATCCTCAAAAAGGATAGAATTCCAGCGGGGGGGAAGAATTAATTTTGGAGAACATTTAGCAGCTTGGCTGGAGACCGTGTACTGCACACAATACTATTTAATTGTTATCTAAAATTACAAAGTGCATCTCTGTTACCTAAGCAAAGATACTTCCAAAACCTATGGCCAATAGATTTGGCAAAGAAGGAGGCACAAAAAATTCCAAGGCAAAACTCCCACACCTTGAAGTGTCTTTTTTTTATGCTTCTCTTTCAAAACCCAGCGAATTCAAGAGTGAAAGTAATTACACTGGTCACTACTGCTAGTGCAATGGGCTGTTTGCTGCTAGCCCAGAACTCTCATGTCAGCACCAAAGCCAATCTGCCAGCCTGTACTTTCACTCCCACCCTGCTTCTGTGCACACCAACTTGCTGGCCCTCCGCATATCATTAGTGGACGAGCTGCAGCAGCAGCAGCACGCCCTGGAGTGTGTGCTAAATCCATATAGCCTGGATGCGAAACCTACTGGGTATGTTTATTTTTAATTTTAGAGCCAGAGAATAAATTGCAGGGTTTGTTCTTCCAGGAGTATGGAGAGAGAGAAAAAATTAAGTGGCACTTATTTGTCCAGCACATGGGGAAAATTGGCAGGTGCCTCTCCTCTTTAAACCTGGAAAGAGCTGTGGGTTGAGAGTGAACAGTCTTGGGCAGCATGTGAGCAGCAAGACTGGCCTGGTCTCAGTAGCAGCAGCCTGCTGTCATGGCTGTGGGGCTAGTGACAGCTGCTAGCATGGAACTACCATGATGATAGCTGCATGTATGGCTTATTGTGAGGCTGTGGACAACATCACCCTGATTTCTACAATGGACAGCAGAGTAAGACAGATTTCAAGGCATTTGGTAGCTAGGACATCATGGCGCAGAGTTTGAATCTTTTGTAGTTGAAGCCCTTCCCCCTAAATATGCAGTGACTGTGAGACTCCCATTAAGCCAATGACCTTTTCTTTCCCAGCAGTCTATTTTGTCCTATAGTCCTGGCACAAATTATTGAGACTCAAATCCAGAAACCAGTTTTTTCTCCTGCTAAATCTGCAAACATTTATTACTTCAAGTTTGGATTAAGGTTCAGATGTAGTTCAAACAAATCTAATTATATAAATGAAATAACAAAATAACTTAATTTCCTTGATGTTGTCCCCATGATGTAAAGTTATCAAACTGAGTCAAACCAAAGGTTAAATAAGCTAAATTAGTCATCCAGAACTAAGGAAGGCTTTATAGATGGGATAAAAACAAAAGCATTTTTTGCAATTATTTTGTGTATAACCACTGTACAGGAGGAGGACATCACTGAACAGAAAAAAACGCCACCAATCTGATGATATAATAGATGCACAAAATCTCCCACAAATATTTAATTGAAGCTGTAAGAAAGTGTATTACTTAAGAGATTACAGTTCACAGAGATATCTGTGCTATTTCCCCATGCAGCAGGTTACACTAAGGACTATCTTGACAAATTCAGTCCTGGTGAAAGCGGATGAAATTCCATTATCATCAGTGGAGTCCAATATCTGAATTTGGCCAGGTGTGTCTGAACATTAAGACTAAATGACAAAAATCAACTTGTTTGTATTTAACTGATGTTGGTTTTAAATTGCTTGTTCATCTTGTTTTAATGTCTCTTTCAAATAGTATCCTCTTAAAAGAGAGTTCCATTGCTCAAGAGAAAAGTGCAATGACTGAATAGTAGGCGTGTATCCCATGGATTGCAGAGACCAACAGTTTTTCTTCAGTGCATCGCTCTGGAGATGCCTGGAAAGTTTGGTTTGAAAATCCCAAGATTTGTATGTTAGGGGGATGGAGTCAGGGCATTCTCCCGGAAGGAACTTCAGCTCTGGAATTTCTTTCCCCAAGTCTGACAGTGTACATCTTTTTGGCAGCTTGGAGTGTGCCTCCCAGCCCAGGTAGATGGACACATGCTAGCTCTGCTTAAATTAGCATGCTAAAAATAGCAGTGTGGACATTGTGGCATGGACAGCAGCATGGAATAGCCTTTGAGTACAAACCCACCTGACCCCAGGTCTACTATAATTCCTATCTTCAAGATGGATTGGAGGAATTTTGTTAATGTCAACTCATCTATTATTTTTGTTTGCATTGGCTAGCACTGGACATATTGTGCTGTTGTCTTGCTGTAATTGCAATGGTAGGTGAGTACATGAACAGGCAGGGAAAACTTACACAGAGCCATGCAAGTGGAAGGAAAGGAGTCTGATGTGGTAAAAAACAAGAAGTTAGTGAAATGATTCAAGAAGGTGGTATGATGTGGTTAGAAAGCAGTTGGAGAGGAAGATAACTTTAGCAGTGAGATTTTGAGCAGAGAGAAGGAAGATGTAGGGAGATCACACATCTTAGCTTGATTCCTGGTTTGTTTGTTTTTTAATTCAGGTGTTTGGAATTTTTTCATTTTGACAAATGACAGAGTTCGTGCTAATACAGTATTGTACAGAGTTCAGTGACACACGTGTGGCAGATATGTTGAATGATCTGTTTTTTTAAACAAATTTTTCTCATGGGAATATTCCCGTTATACCTACCAGTAAAACAAGGCATTAGGGATATGCTCTGACATACCATGATCATGGATGCCAAAAATACCGTGGCAAAGACATACAATAAAATGAACTGGCATATATAATCAATCATTTAATACTTACATAGTTTTCATCTATCTATTGCAAAGCAGTTCACAAAAGTGGGTAAGTATCATTATCCCCATTACACTGCCAGTAAAACAGAAACACAGAGAGGCAAACTGAGTTGGCCACGGTCAAACAGCCGGCTGGTGGCTCAGTCAGTTTTAGAATCCAAATGTCCTTGTTCGCTAATCCCTGGAAGATACTAATGACATGGACTTCCTCCCTACTTTTTACCCTCCTCTTTGCTATCCTCCTCAGCTGGTCTCCAAACTCTAGGGCAAATTTCTCTGCTGGTATAAATCAATGCATCCCATTGAAGTCCATTTTACATTGGCAGAGAATTTGTTCCCACAAGTTTCTATTCATGAAAAACCGTCTTGCCAAATGCAGGTTGAGATATTTTATTTTTCCTGGGTGAAGACGTTCACAACAAGATAGCTTTCATGCAAAACTTGTGTTAAAAAATAAAAAATTGGGTATTTAATAGAAACCTGAATATTTTTGTTAAAAATGTTTTTCTGAAAAATTTCATTTTTGATTAAACCCCATTTTTCAATGAAAAACTTTGTGTCAAAAAATTTTGACCAAATGACTAATTATTTAAACTAAGAAATAAGTTGATTACATAGCACACCTCTAATGAAGGCTCCAGATGTTCAAAAGCCACTTGCTACCAGAATTTCAGTGTTTAAATATAATAACCCATAATATTTTAATACAAAATAATAATCTAAATAAGTGTCAATGTACTAAGACACAGTCAGAAAACTCTAAAAACATATGAAATAAATCCTCAGTTTAATCATATTCTCCTGTTCATATTAATTTATTTTTGTTTGATAAGCTGAACTATTAAAAATGGATTAATATAGGAACAGAAAGAAATGAACATATAAACTACCAGTAAGAATAGGGATGAAGTAAATTTACAGTAAGGTGCAACATGACTTTTACATCTGTTTCCAGTGTGTTCCCAGAACTGTACAATTACAGCAGCAAAGAGCATTTAAAACAAAATCAGACATTCTTAAAAAGACAAAAGGGATATTAACATACCAGCCATGCATTAGCTACTGAACTGTATACTGCTGTTAGTATAAGCCCACACTTGGTTATTAGTCAAGAGTTAGGAAATAAGGAAATACAAAAAAGTCCCAAACATTTTCATAGAACTCTGATGGATAGCAGTGTTTGTTGATCTTCTGCTACTATAACACTTAGCACTTGCAGTGGGCTTTTCAAACTGTAAACTGCAGCTCATTTACATCATTATCCCTATTTTAAAAATGGAAAACTGAAGCACAGAAAATAGGGATGACACGGCGAAGTGGTTAGTCTTCCTTTCCTTCAGATAGGATGTTGGAACACTACTCCCATTGCATCAGAATGAGATTCTTGGTAGGTCTATCTGCCTCAGTGCTCGGCCAGCCACATGTGCTCCTCTCCTGCCGTTTACTGCTTCTCATGTTTGAGCTGTTCACATTGCTTGACTGTTTCAAAATGCATGAGAAGTAGTGCACTAAATTAACACAAGAGGCAACAGGGTAGGTAGACTCACATCCCACTCTAATCTGGATCATCTACTGCTGTACCACCTACCCTTCAGTGATGCTCCTCCCACTCATCCCAGTGAATCTAAATTTTGGTAGACTCTGGGCACCCTGACAGCCAGGGACCAGTCCTGCTGGGAAGGATTTTGGGGTGTCTCCAAGACCTGTGATTTCCCTAAGACATTTCCTTGTAGGCCAGTCCAAGCCCAGACACGTAGTCTTTAGTAGTAACTCAGAGTCAGTCTTAAGACTAGAAGGAACAACTAGATCATCGAGTCTGATGTCTTGTCTATTGCAGACCACGAACACTACCCAGCACATGTACACTAAACCCAACAAACAAAACGAGCCTAAAGTATTACAGCTTACAGGACACTAAACTAAAATTCCTACAGGCAGAGAATAGGAGGGACCGAGGCACATCAGAGTGCGAGGACCTCACAATAGTAGCAAAAATATTAACTTATGTGTGGACTTGTAGAAAGCAGTAGCAATGTCCAATATGCATGTATTTTAATATATGTTCCTAAATACCTGTTATTACAATTACGTCTCTTGCACAAAAGCAACCTTCAATCATGTATTTTACATCAGATAGATAGATAGCATAACACACAATAATAAAAAAAAATGTTATCTATAATAATTTTCACTTTTTAGATAATTACTTGTCATATTTGACCAACTGCCACGACTGTGATAATTTAATCATGTGTGAATTTTTCTGAGAAAGACAGATGTCTGTTTTGATTTGGTTCAGTTGTTGATAATCTCACTATTATCTTGCTCATTACTGTTACTCTAGATTGTTCCTGACAAAACTATACAAGAAACTTTAGCTCTCTACACTTAGTTACTTAGCACAAAATTGCTGTTGCAAAAATTATGTTCTTGTGTTATTCAAATCTAACCCACAAGTCCCATTAAACAACATATTCTCAATTAAAAATATCAAATCCAATATATTAGCCACTTCAGTATTATAAAATGTACTAGGTACTTCCTCTGCAATGGTGTGCATATATTCTCTATAGCAAACAACTGATTTTTCACTTTGTTGGCCATTCAAAACAAACAAAAAAACAAAACACAGGAAAAATACCTCATTTCATAGCCTCATTGTTTAATGCATTCAAATACTACAGTGATGGGGGTGGTATAAAAACCGATGTAGAATAGAATGTCTTGAATCTCAGACAACAAAAACTAAAAACTATAATATTAGTTCCTCGTTTATGCCCTCATTTCTAGAAAAGATATCAGTAGACACTACAGATATAAAAGGTGGAAGACTTTTACAGTAATGGTTATTCATACTACAGAATATATCTGATAAAAATAGATTTTTCAAAAATTTTGTACAAAAAGAAAAGGGACACATTTTTCATGAAAATGTTCAGTTTTTTCCCTGTTTTCTGAATGCCTGTAATTCTGAAGCTCATTAGACTTCTCCCCAAATCAGCTAAGTATAAAAACCTCGTGCTTAAATACAGTAGATTCAAAACCTCAAAGTTACGAACACCTCAAGGATGGAGGTTGTTTATAAAACTCTGAAATGTTCATAACTCTGAACAAAACATTATGGTTGTTTTTTTGAAAGTTTACACCTGAACGTTGACTTAATACAGCTTTGAAACTTTACTATGCAGAAGACAAATGTAAACCACCAAATAAATAAATAAATAAATAAATAAAATAAATAAATAAATAAAGAGAAAGCAGTATTTAACATAGTACTGTACTGTATTTGTTTTTTTTTTTTTTTTTTTTGGTCTCTGCTGCTGCCTGACTGCATACTTCCAGTTCCAAATGAGGTGTGGTGACCGGTCAGTTCGTAACTGAGGTTCTACTGTACCTCATTCAGCCAGATGGATTTCTACTTATTACATGATCAAATGTATTCTTAATTAGGAAGTAGCTGACCCTAAATACATGGGACTAAAGCCTCAACTGGCATAATGGAGCATAGCTCCATTAAAGATCGGGACCTGGCATGTTGATCAGCGAAACTCTGGATCTCCGTGGCCTTTGCTTGCCACCACTGAATCTTGAGAAGCTTTTTTCAAGCAACAAATCTATCTATGGACCAAGTTCAAACGGCATAACCCCTCTGCTATCCCAGGACAGCTTCACCCTTTTTAAGGACAATGTAGCTCTCAAGCAATGTTGTTAGGATCATTTCAAGATTCTATTGAACCATGAACCTGAAGTTTCAGCTCCCACCATTGAATCCATTCCTCAGCATCCAGTAATGGAAACTCTTGCCAACCACCCCATCTTCTGAAGAAGTTTGGCATGCCATCACTCATACTACAAACAACAAGGCACCAGGCCCAGATGGCATCCCCATGGAGGTCTTCACAGCTGGTGGAATAGCACTCGTGCAAAGACTTTAATTTGTTGTTAGAATTCAGGTTAAGGAGGAAATTCCACCTGACCTAAAGAATGCCGATATTATGACCATTTTTAAGAACAGAGGCAAGTCAATTTGCAGGAATTACAGAGGTATTGCCCTCCAGTCCATTGCCGAGAAGATCATTGCTTGCACCTTTTGAACCATCTCCTCCCTCTTGGCGAAGATGTCCTTCCAGAATTCCAGTGTGGTTTCAGATAGTCTTGGGACACCACTGACATAATTTTTGTTGTATGACAGATCCAAGAAAAAGGTAGAGAACATCACTAGACATTGTTTATGGCATTTATTGACCTAACTACAGCCTTTGATTCCATCAATCATGAAGTGTTATAGAAGGTGCAGTCTAGTTTGGTTGTCGATTGAAGTTAATTTGTGTTCTCAGGCTACTTCATGATGGAATGACCACCACTGTCCTCTAATGGGTTAGAGATGGACCCATTCACCATGCATACTGGTGTTAAGCAGGGCTGTATTATTGCCCCAATCCTTTTCTCTATCTATCTTGCCGTAATCTTGATTCTTATTCATTATCGTCTTTCCTCTGGAATTGGGATTCAGTACTGCATGGATGGCCAGCTTTTCAATCTGCGGCATCTTCATTCTAAAACTAAGGTCACCAGGATTGTTATTACCGGCTTTCAGTATACTGGCGACTATGTTATCCTGGTGCACAGAGAGATCAATTTGCAATCTACCCTAAATCTTTTTTCAGGTGCCTATCATAGCCTAGGACTCTCCCTCAACATTGGGAAGACTAAGGTGCTCCACCAGCCTGCCCCAGCACAAGTTGCCCCTATACTCCCACAAATTGTCTTCAGCAGTGAATACCTGGAAAACATTGAGTATTTCCTTTACTTTGGTAGCCACCTCTCCCAGACAGCCAATCTTGATGTGGACACTGAACATAGGAACTGTTGTGCCAGCATATCCTTTGGCAAGTTGCTCCGTCATGTCGTTATTGACAGAGATCTGCAGATGGAAACTAAGATCCTGGTCTACCCACTCTTCTTTATGGACGCAAGACATGGGTGACATATCAAAGCCATCTTAAGCATCTGGAGTGGTACCAACAGCGCTACCTTCGGAAGATTCTCCGTATCAGATGGGAAGACCATCACACTAATGCCAGCATTCTCTCTGGAGTAACATCACCAGTGTTGAGGCGCAGATGACTAATACTCATCTTCTGAAGCAAGTCCTTTCTTCTCAATTTAGAACCTGTGGGAGACAGAGAAAATGCTACACGGACACCCTGAAAGAATATTTTAAGAAGGGAGGCACTGTCTCCATGAATTGGGAAGAACTGGCTGGCAATAGACTGCAATGGCGTTATATCATACATCAAGCCTCAGCCCATTTTGAAGAGAATTTCCTTGCTCAAGAGGCTGAGAAACAGCAGAGGAGGAAGGAAAGTGCACAGCTTCCCGGTCAGCAGTTGTACTCTCTCCAAGGAATCACCTGTCACATATGTAGAAAAATCTGTAGAGCACGAATTGGACTCCTCAGCCATCTTAAGTCTCATCAATGACTTTCCCCCTGGCAGACATCCTCCTCCTATCGAGGGATAGCAGACGATGATGATGATGATTAAGGAGGGCTTTGTTCTTTGTTTCTGCACAATAGATCATTTTGGAAAACCACATTCATATCCAGAATCCTCTTACAAACTGCTTCCAGAGACATCAGTGTTGGGGTGATGGGAGGGAGACCAAAAAAAAAAACAACCAAAAAACCCCACTTATCACATTCACGCACCTGATGAAAAATGGAACAAAGGGCCCAATCCTGAAAGGTGCTGAGAATTGCAAGTGATCACAACTATCAGGAAAAAGACAAAAATGAAGGAAAACCCACACCTCAGCTTTACCTCAGAAATGAATGGGATCTGATTTTACAGCTCCATTTTTTTCTCTTCTACAGAGTATAGATAATATCTTAATGTTGACTACTTTCATTTGAATTTTGGCCACTAAACTTAGGGATCAATTCATACTCTTTTGGGTTTTTCAAAAGAGCATCAACAACTTCACAATCTTTTTATATATATATTGAAACAATTTTCCTTTAGCTAAACTACAACTGGGCTCAAGAAGCAATATTCATGTACAGATTTGCATTAGAATGGGGTTGGGGCGTGAGGTCAAACAAAGTCTAAAGTTTGATGATAATTAAACCTCACAAGTATCCAAATACAAAGTAGAAAATAAGTTTCTTTTGGGTTTGGATCAACTTGGAACCAGAATCATAGGTGTGAGTTTGGATCCAACAATTTAAAACTAAACAGGCTGCAATTTGACATTCTGCTTTGGGCCCATCTTGTTATTTTTCCAAGATGAAGTAGAAAATGGAAGCAACCATTAAAGACTGTTTGATAGTAATTTTAGGAATACCAAAGAACAAACACAACACACAGCAGCCCAGAATTCATAGTTTATCAGCACAATATGGAGCTTGCACCTAAGAAGGTTGAACTCTACTAAATCTAGAGCATACCATTTTTGTGTAGGTTCTAAACTGGACAAAGTGTGTTTTCATTCCTATCAGAGATCCTATGTAGACCCAAAAAACTAAGGTAAGCAAGAGATGTTAGAGATGGCTGGGGGGGACTTATCAAAACCAGTTCAAACTGCCAGATCTTTAGAGGTTCTCCCATCTCCAGATGAATTACCTTATTGCTATGCAATGTTGATAATATGCCATATTTAACTAGTTTGCTTACCGCTTTTCTCTGTTATTATACTCAGTAATCATCTCTAAAGATGTTGTACAGTGGCCTCTTACCATGCTATTTTAAGGCACATCGTAAAATAAATTACAGTATGCAGTTTCATGCAAAATTCAAGTTTCAATCTACAATTAGTCCTAGAGACTGTATAATTGGCTGGACAGGTCTTAAATGTCAATGTTCCGTTTTTAAAAGGAAACCTAACAATCCCTGGTTACATGCCTCATGTTTTTCATAACATTGTCTAGATTATTCCTACAAGACAAGACTGATAAAGACTTATAAAATGTCACTTCAAAGTCAGTTTAATTTACTCTTGTTGTCAATTATGCATTTAGATATAGTCTGTTTAGACAATAAGGATTTCTAGATGTGTCATGTTTGTGGTTAAACGTGTTAAATGTCACATTAAAGCAGACATAGTTATGGCCCATGTGGGAAGCACTATTAAACGACCTCCGACTCAGATGCTGTGCACGTCATCAAATTAATTGTTTGTTTGATTGCAGTTCAAGGGCATAATATTGCATATCAAGTGTCCTGTGAAAAAGCTGTTTGTTACGAGAGGGCTTTTGCCTTCCCCTTCAGTATCATGCCAGGGCTAATGCTCATCACAACTGCTCACAGCTAAGAAGAATTGGTAATTTCATTTAGCATTAGCAGAATTCTTTTTTAATGAAGTCCTGCTCCTCTACTGTTTATAGTCTGGACAAAGATGCTCTCCTGATTCCCATGCTGACTCTCAGGCACTTTGCTCTGTTTGGCTGAGCGGGTTCTTGGGTTTTTTTTAAACACAGTTATGTACTTCAGAAATAATCCTAGAGAAATGAATTCTTCTCAGAAGTAGGTTTTGGGTTTTTTTTGCCTTCTGGAATGCTCATAAACTAGTAGACATTAGTAGCAGTTGACTCAGAGGATTATCACTACTGTAAACCATTTGCAGTGGTGATTTATAATATTTAATTATATCTAATACATGGGTTTCTAACACAGCTGGACCGTCATTACAGTGGGAATCGTATTTGCTGGCAGTTAACAGATGACTTTCAGCCAGACAGATTTTTATCAGCCCTCAAGACCTTTTCCATTAAGTGGAATAATATTTATAAATGCCATATATGCATGCATTTTCTTGCCTAGTTTATTCATAATTAAATCTTCCGGGAGCCACGGTAGTTTGTTCTATATGGTAGGCATTTTTCTTTCATGTTTTATTCTATCTTGGAAGAAAAAAAAAAAAAGCTTCTTTAGAAATAATGGATAAATATAATCAAACAGTTTGGTTTGCACTAGATTGAGTCACTCCAGGAGAAGCCTTGAGAAGAAATTATGACTCAGCATCACATAATTCCTTCCTTTCTCTTCCCATATTCCCAGGGCAGATAAGTGACTACAGCTCTTTGCTAGGTACAGGCCATCTCTCCCTTTCTGCTAGCTCATCTATGTCTATCAGACCCCTGGCCTATTAGCTCAAGTAGTAAAGGCTTCTGCTGTCGAAGCAGGAGAGTTCAAACCCTGCTGTTAAACCAATTGGAGACTGTTACAATAATATCACCTTGTGGGAAGGGTGAAGCAGAATAGTAACTCCAGCCACTCTCTGCCCACTTGCTTTGGGTGGGGTGTGCTGACTTCTTTCCCTCTTCTCTATTCCTGACATGATACAGGCACTGCTAACCCAGTCATGCAGGGTGAAAGGGCCTTACTCCCCTGCATAGTGAAACTAGGCAGTCATATCCACTGGGTTTCCACAGGGATCTATCCTGATCTGGTACTATTCAATATTTTCATTAAGAGTTTGGATAATGGAGTGGAGAGTAGGCTTATAAAAAGCTGAGGCTGAAACCAAGGGGGGGAGGGGTTGCAAGCAAGTTGAGGACAGGATTAGAATTCAAAATTACCTTGGCAAATAGGTGATTTAGCCTGAAATGAACAAGATGAAATTCAGAAAAAAAAGACAAGAACTACATTTAGGAAAGAAAAAAAATCCCAAATGCACAGCTGCAAAATGGGGAATAACTGGGTAGGCAGTAATACTGCAGAAGATGAGCTGGAAGTGCTAGTAGATCACATATTGAATGACTCGTGATGCAGTTGCAAAAAAAAAAAAAAAAAAAAAAAAAAAAAAAAAAGCAAATATTCTGGGATGGGCTAACAGGTGTCATATTTTAAGACATGGGAGGTAATGGTTTATTTCTATTCAGTGCTGGTGAAGCCTCAGCTACAGCACTGTGTCCAGTTCTGGGTGCCATGCTTTCAGAAAGAAGTGGACAAATTGGAGTCATTGGAGGTTAAGAACACGTTGGACAAACAGCCATGAGGGATGATCTAGGTATACTTTGTCCTGCCTCAGTGCAAGGGATGGACTTGAGGACCTCTCAAGGCCCCTTCCAAACCAACATTTCTTGATTCCATAGGCGTGTTAGGTAGGCCACAATCTGTCCCTGCCTTCCGAGGGCAAAAGCAAGACTGTCAGGTATAACTAGAGCTGGCTGGAAAAAACATTCACATAAACCATTTTACATTGGAAATGCAGTTTTGTCAAAACTGAAATGCTTTGTGAAATTGTGATGAGTTCTCCAAAGTGTATTTAAAAAAAGAGTCCCAACAATATCAAACTATCCCCTTTATTCTGAAGTAACATTTTGGTTATAAGACAGTACAATTTTTAAAAGAGTGATACTTTCTATAGTGCAAAATAAAACGGACATCAAAACACTGATTGAGCTGAAACTATTTTGGCGGGGGAGAATTCACACCTAAGAGTTTTGAAATTTTGGAGTTTGATCCAAATCAGAAAAACCCCCAAATTTTGAAATATCAAAATCCTTTACAAATGGAATGTGTCCTCTGCACATGAATCTGCTTTTCTTCCTCCAATTTCAAGGAAATTTCAGAGAAAGCCCAACTCTTGTCTAGTTCTTTGGGAGGGTAAATAGAGCACTTCCTTTTGTAAAACTATTTCTGTTGGCCAATATGGTGGGTAGAGAGGGTGCCTATAGCACCCTCACCCAATTTCAGGAGGTTAGGTCCACTGTAGGCAGAGTCTTTGAGATTCAGGAAGCACAAAGACCAGACAGCACCCAGTCTCCATGCGGGGGCAGGGTAAAGGAGATGGAAATGCTGTTTGCTCATCACCACCCTTGCAGGGCCAGATAAACTAGCAAGAATGAAAAAAATTAAGACAAACATTAAAACTTTTCCTGGATCCTTCTACCATAAGTAGCCCTTGGAATAAGCATAGTAGGGTGGCTCTAGGACAATGTTTCCCAGCCTGGGGTGCGGGACCCCCTTGGGGGGGCACCAAAGATCACAAGGAGTCCATGAGGCTTCAGCAATATTGAGGTAATTTAGCCCCTTGTGCTGGGCTCAAGCCCTGAGCTGGCCGGAGCGGAGGAACAGCCCCCACCAACCCCAAGCCGGCCAGGTGCCTGGCCAGAGTGGAGGGGCAGCCCCCCAAGTCAGCTGGGCACCCAGCTGGAGCAGAGCAACCTTGCACCAGTGGGGCCTGGAGCAGCCCTGGCCAGCCTAACACCGCCCACCACCTCCATTATCTTTCATCCATGAGGGACGGGAAGAGGTGGGGCATGTGGTGAAGGCTGCATCAGGGAAAGCTTAGCTTCTTACTCAGGTAAGAGTAATTTATTATTATTATTGTAATTTAGTGTTATTTTATGAGTTTATAGGGGTTATATGTGTTTATGGCTAGGTCATGGGGGGCTCATATTTTAAGCTAGTGTTAACCAGTGGGGCTTTCACTCAAAAAGGTTGGGAACCACTACTCTAGAAAATACATACAGTTTAAGGAATCAGCGGAGGTTCTATGAGCTTTATGGGCAGAGAAAGGGCCTTGTTAGATCAAAGTTCTAAAACAAAGTGTCACGGCCAGGTCAAGGGTGGCCAGACCTAGTAGTCTGAGTCAGCGTCTGCAGTCACAAGACAGAAGTCAAGAGAGTCAGGCTGGGTCAGGCTACCAGGGGAATCAGAGGCAGGAGACAAACTGAAGGTCAGGTACCACAAGTCAGGTGTCAGAATTCAAGCTCAGTCAGGATGCCAGGAAACAGGAGCAAGGCTCAGGAAGCACAAGGCACACAGTCCAAAGCAGGGTGGAGCCCAGCTTCCTGTTCCTGCTGCTGGCTTCAGTAAAGCCAGTCAGCTGCTCTGGGTCTCCTCCAGTCAGACCTTAGAGATTGGGCTCCATTGGCCCCATGTAAGCTATTGACAGCAGACTGCCAGGTGGAGGGTTGGAGTACAGCTACTCTCAGGAAAGACCTGGGTTTGAGAGCCAGGGGACATGGCATATGATGAGTGAAGTCATGCCTTACATATTTGTCAAGAGTTCCACATCCCCCAGAGAACTTTAACAAACAGGCTGGAGGGTTACATAGGGTTAGAAGACTATGAACTCACAAGTCCCCAGTAAACTATCAAGTTTCATGGGAAAAGCAAGTAGGGTCCAAATGTTGCTGAAAATACTGGGCCAAATGCAGACCTCACTTACAACCATGCAATTCCCATCAAGTCAACAATAATGACTCAACTTGAATCAGAGCTTTTGTAGGTTCCAGCGATGTAATTTTTGTCCAAATTTTTTTTTACCAAAAATGGTTTCAATGTTATGACATGCCCGCTTTATATGGCTCTCTTCTCCTTAATCTTCTTCCTTTTGGAGAAATTAGATCTCTAGACTGCACTGTCCTACAAACAAGAGGAGTTACACAAGAATGGCAGTTTACATGTTTTACTGTTTGGTCACTGCCTCAATAACATAAAAGGTTTATGAAGATGCAGTATAGGAGACTTCACAGCTGATAAAGACATGTGCAGTACCATATAGGGCCAGATACTTAATTTGCAAATACAGCTAAGAGGAGAAGGTTACATAATAAGAAAGGCTAACCTTGCTTTTGTGGAGGTTTCACAAAATTGCAAATGATAATTTTAAACTACATCATTTTGTGAATTTTTGCAATGTAAAGATTTAGGGGACAGGTATTTTTGGTGAAAACAGAATCTGCCTCTTATGATAAAACTGAGCAAGTTAGGTACCACAGCAGAGAAGTACCAAAAAGTAATGTTCTAGGTGACTGCATCACATGTCTTTTTTAAATGAATCACATGATTAGCAGTGTGCATTGTGATTATGAGTTCTCCTGGGAGAGTGAAAAGGAAGGGAAGAGATAGCATAGACATAGAATAAGAGAACAAGTGACTTAGCTCCTCCCCCATTCTCCAAATAGATACACAGTGGCACTGGAAATACAGCATTAACATGTGCCCAGGCTCTGCACAATTGTTGCCCCACGCAGATTACTGCAGCCAAGACTGAATAACCTACCAGCAGACTGTGCAGAGGTGGTGCATAATAGGCAATTATTATTTAAGTTACTATTGTGCTGCAATCGGGCCATTGTACAATCACAGTAAGAAAAGCCCCGCCCCTGAATAGACAAGACAAAGGCACTGAGAGGGTGAAATGACTTGCATAAGGTAATATAACAGAGTGTAGGATAGAATCCCAGATCTCATCCTTCCAAGATCAGTGCCTGAACCACAGGATCATGGCACCAGAACTCTACATCTAGCCCTGAAAGGCCCATTTGAAGCATGTAGTGCCAGTGGCATGAGCACCCCAGAAGTTTGGGAAAAACTAAGACCAGGAGCAACAATAGTTGACCCCACATTTCAACAGACAGACACACAATTTCTTGTGTCCACTTACTGTATTCACTCTACTTGATAAAATTGGTTCAATATATGTTCCTAGGCAGGAGTGTTTTTCATGAGCAGATAGAGTATATGATTAATTTGATTTTAGTGTGCTGATGAAGTGATTTAGAGAAAATAGAGTGGGCTGGAGGGACTTTTTTGTTGGCATTTCATGAAATAAATATGACAATTTAATGTGTTTCAATGGTTTGTAGTATTTTGTAAACTTTTTGCTATGAAAATTTCTCAGGGCAAAGCATATTTCAAGTCTTTCACAATTGTTTGCAGTAAAGCTATAGCTCCCAGGTATGTTTTCAGTTAAGACAAAGACCCATTATTTATCAGATAACATTTATGAGGACAGGTGGCTGAAGCTAAGCTTTACACCTCAAAGTTGTCAAAGTCTCCTTAATACCTTCCTCTTGATTTATGTACCTGACCATCTTTCCTCCCTGGTGTGGCTTTGCTGTACTCTTTCCCCAGCTCTGCAGGGAGGAAGATTGGTCTGCAAACTGCTTTTGGTTCAGCCCGCATGACACTGTTAGTAACCTATCTGAAAGGTGGCTACAGCAACCACTATTTCCCAGCACAAAGTTTCAGTAGGATGCAAGGGCCATGCCTATTTTTTTCAACATTTATTTCTTCCACGATACGCTGATGGGCCTGATGCATAGTCCATTTAAGTCAGTGGAAAGACTCTTGATGTCAAAAGCCTTTGGATTAGACCTATGCACTCTCTATTTGTTGTTTAGAAACTATCTAGTTCCCTCATCCTAGGCTTTCTTGCCTCTGGAGTGGTTCCCCATAAAGACTTCAATGGGAATTACACCTGACTAAATCCTGGGTGAGTACTTCCCCATTTGGGCACAAAGTTACTTGCATACATTTATGCCTTTTCCTATTTCATTCCCACCCTTTTGTCAAAGACAAATACAAACATTTAAAGACAGAAAAAAGTTACCCATGACATCACTGTCACAATCAGCTTGTTTTCCATACTTTAGTGCTCTGTAATATTTGCTCCGAGTTCCCGTCACTCCCTGGTTTGTGGCACTCAAACTGCCAGATTGCGGTACTTGCAAGATATTCTTCTAATGAACTTTCAAACCGGATTCCTGCTCTTTATATTTCATTTATGAGATCATCATGGTACATAAAAGATCCCTAAAATTGTGAACAATTTGTTACATGAATATATTTTCCATCATTCAGCTACCACTGATGTTTTGAAGTGACCTCATAATATTAGGTTGGCTAGGCAAGCTGTCTTCATAATGTTTCCCCAGTACAGCTTAAACTTAAGTGGGGATTTCATTTGGAAATAAAAGGGAAACCAAATGGTGGCACCAAACAATTAATGGGTTTTCCATTTAGAAATAAAACCTAACCCTATTACAGTGAAACAGCAGGTAACATCTTAGAGAGAGAAAAAAAAAACAAAAATCCAAACAACCTCAGTCTGGATAAAGTTGAAAATATACAGTTCATGTTGCTTGATTATGGAGTCCTTTAGCAACATAATTCATATTAAGAGCCTGGCAATCATGAGTGTTTCTATAATGAGTTGTTCTATGCAAGTGGACCTCTGCACTCATGGAGCAGCTTGCAGGATCAGGACCTAAATTAGTAGCGACTGTGCCAGGGTTTTAATAAGTGTTAAACGTTACCAACAGCCCTGTCACCTGAAGTCATCTAACCACAGATGAGGTATAGCATGAGCAGTAGCTACATGAGTTTTCTTACAGAAGTGTGTAACTCTACCTGAAAAGAAAACTATCACTAGAGAAGTTCAATTTCAGAGTCCATTCAGTCTTTGATCTCTCTGCTGATATTTCCAACAAGAGTGCCAGTTAGGCTCCGTTTGCACTAGGGCAATTTATGAAGAACTTCTCTCTTGCTAACACCAGGTCAGTGGAACTGGTATTCACAATATTAGGAGTTTGATATAGATGGGGTTTCAGCCAACTGACACTATATTCATTACTGCACTGAATAGACATTTTCTGGGTTGGCTCAGAAAGGAGTTTTTTTGTGGGGCAAGTGCAAATGAAATATTGTGTGGAAAACAATTTGGATCAGATAGGATAGAAAGCAGCTCAAAAGTTTTCAGCCCCATTGGATGAGAATAGAAACTTTGGTCCTGACACCACTTCAGACCTCAATTCTGCTCTCTAGCCTACTTCAAGTCTCAATCTAGATCCAACATTGCTTCCTCATTTCTTACTCCTTTGTCTGCAAGCCACCATTACTAGCATTACAGAGGCAGAGGGCTCAGTTCTATGGGAAGGGAGTTCATAGCAATGTTGACTGAATACAAAATAGAATATTTGAATACCCTGAAAGCAAGGGGGAAAAAAGGTGATTACAACAAAGACAAATGAAATTTCACCATAATCTAAATCCAGGATCAGGAAATTCAAAGTTTAGGGAATACAGCGTGTAAGCATGTTCGGCTCCGGGGGAGGCCACAGTGGCTTCCTACAAACGGGGAATAGCTCGCACTTGGCGAGGGAGTAGTTCTAGTCGTCCACCCTTAAGCAGGGTGAGCAGCAGTTAGTTGCGCAGGCCCTTAGTGAGGGCGAGCGAGCAAGGAGTCTATTGCTCCAACCCCTAGGCAGGGGTGAGCAGATTGCTCAGGCCCTCAGTCCGGGCGGGCGAGCAAGGAGTCTATGGCTCCAACCCCTAGGCAGGGGTGAGCAGAGGCGGATCGCTCACACCCTCAGATGGGGCGAGCGAACAGGAATCTAAGTTCTAACCCTTAGGCAGGGTCAGCAAAGGAGGCAACGGCTTCAGGCGGGGTCAGGAGAGCAATTCTCCTGGGGTGGCTAGGGAAAAGGGGAAGGGGAGGGGGACGCAGGCCCACCCGTCTCCACTGCGTCCCAGCCCAGGGCCCTAGCAGTGGCAGAAGCGGCTGCCACTGTGCCAGCGGGGCTCCCGCCGCAACACACCAGCTATAAGGCGGCTTCAACCACAGGCCGTGGCTGTCCCTGGGCTACTTCCTCCCCACTGACCCTAGTACCTGCTTCCTCTGTGGCACGGGGATAGTCCACCTGGTGTAGCGCCATCAGTCCTTCCTCATCAATGGGGGGTAAGGCAGGAAGCTCCTCTTCAGGGGGCAGCTCCTCCAGGTCGTTGTAGGTGGGGAGTGGCTCAGCCTCGGGCAGCTCCTCCAAGTCCTGTCCCGCTGCAGGGAGGGGCTCAGTGGCCAGCAGTTCCTCCAAATCCGGCCTGGCCTCCGGGGGTGCCCGCCACTCGGGCTGCTCTGGGGTCTCAGCCCAGTCTGGCAGTTCTCAAGCACGGCCCCGGGCTCGGGGTAACTCAGCCCAGTCATCCTGGCCGGGTTGCCTAGTCCAGCTTCTCGAGAGCCCTATCCAATCCCCAGGCGGGGCCGGGGTTCATCGGCGGCAGCTAAGCTCTAGCCTAGGCCTCTGCTGGCGGGGCAGCACATCTGCCTCTGGCAACAGTCTGAGCCCTACTGAGCTCAGGGGCCAGGCTTTTGTACTTCCCCTTCCTGTTGGGGCTCCGCCCTGCGGCTGCCAATTGGACTGGCTGGATGGTCCTATCGTGGCCCCGGTCCCTCGTTGCCGGGCAGATTCCGGGGCAGGGCGTGAGTTGAGCCAATCAGAGCGCTGGTGTCCTTCCTCAGGCTCTGGCTCCGTGGGAGGCCACAGCGGCTTCCTACACAGCAGAACAATGACAATCAAGGACTATTTTTTAAAATAATGTCATAAGTGTTTCATCCTTTGTAATTCATGGTGATTTCTGGTTTTCAGTAACAAAACAAAAACAAACAAACAAAAAAAAAGAACACTTTTGGATTTTTTGTCAACCTGATATGGACCACAGCAAATAGCAACAAACCTTTTGTGGTAAGGCCATTTCTGCAGATGTGCTGGTAACTTGAGACCAAATGACAGCAGGCAAATGACTCTTTTCAACTGCAACTTTTTACCTTTTTCTAAAGGGAAATTAGTAACATGAGATTCCAACCTCCAAACCATGTAAACAAAGCTCTGTTAAAAGCTGTAACTGGAACTCACTCTTCAGTTCTAATTGTGCCTGTCTAATCCTTAAGGGGTATCCTTGATTGTAGCT
Source organism: Emydura macquarii macquarii (assembly GCF_026122565.2). NCBI lineage: Eukaryota > Metazoa > Chordata > Testudines > Chelidae > Emydura > Emydura macquarii. The sequence goes on from NW_027132559.1 coordinate 23,213,762, forward strand.
TCTTCCTTTTGTTTTAAATTTCTTCCTTTCTAGGAATAATGCTATTGCTATCAGTTGTGCAGAGACATCAGCATCTCCCATTCGTTGCTATTTACAAGACACAAATCCTAGCTGATATTAAATGTAAGGATTAGAACAGTGTTGTGGTTTTTTGTTTGTTTTCTGCAGCTAGTCTCAAGGCATGTTGGTGAGTAAGTGAGCATTTTCTTTTATTTCCCTTTCTTTATTCCCTCTTCATCTTAATTGTGGGAAATACTCCAAGGCAGTGTCATCAAGTGGCTGGCCCGTTCAGAGGAATAGCCTCACTTGTGAGTGATCAGCTAAGGATCACTATAAAAGCAAGCAGGGGGGGCCATAGGGTAGAAAGTTGCCAGAGTAAGGATGTTCTGGCAGGAAGCCTCTGCCCTTGAGGGTCTAGCAGAAGCAGGGTGAAGTCCAGGTAGATGGTCTGTAGAAGAGCTGCTAAGGTTAGGAAGCCCATGAGGCAGAAGAAGGGACAGGTTTGAGCGTGGGAGTTCATTACCAGTTTCCATGTGGCAGAAAAAGCTAAATCTCTGAGAAAGAGCCTGCATTGGACTCTAGGCATCATATCACTTCTTCCAGCCTGGAAAGAATGGGTGAGTAGTGCCTAGCAGACTAACAGATAAAGTTGGTAACATTCCCCAGCACTCAGAGCTTTCCTTAGGAGATATGAAAAATGCCTCAGGCACCAGTTTCCGGACACAGCAGCCAGTAAGCAGTTTATTTGTGAAGGGGAAGAACAGGCTCCTTGAGTGACTCCAAGTGTTCTATGACCTTAAGTTAACTGGACTAATCTTATCTAGGTACAGGCTTTTGTGACTATGAAACAAAGGATCGATGTGTGATACAGCAGCCTGTCAAGGGTTGCTGTATCCCACACTGATTCTTTGTACTTCAGAACTGAGACCATTTCTACTTATTGTTTCAGCTTCATTCTTGGCAGCAGGGTTTGACATGTTGAGCCAAACCCAACCCTCTGATAGGCAGGGGTAAGTGCCACTGGTTTAATAGAAAAGAAATAGATGTATGCAAGTCCTAACTATTCTGGAAGGATGGGTTAGGTAGGGTGAGAACATAGGAAACAAACAGTCAGCAACCTGACTGATTTTTAAGACTGGCCCAACACAGATTTCAGCTTCCCTTAGGAATTGGTGGTTCCACAGCCCTTTTTATTTGCAAAGTTAGCCTGGAAAATGTAAAGTTGCAAGTTCATCATTAGAACTCTTCTGAAACTCAGATGCCATTCAGAATCTCCTGTAAGAGGGGCACTCCCCTGTGAGCACCTTTAAGTGGCTGGGTGCCATCACACAGTCCTTTTCCCATTCTTGGTGCCCCCTGTAGGTTGTTGACTGTGCTTGGCAAGTCTTTAAAGTCTCAGCTTCCAGACATTTTGACTGGAGGAACTGAACTTCTAGGATAGAAAAGAGTCCAGAAACAATGATTTATCTGCCCTCACCAAAGTCTTCAGCCCCACCTCTGGGCCCTTTAAAGTCAGCCCTTTGTTCAGGCTTCCAGAAGAGACTTGTCTCCTTCTTAGGGCTTACACCATTTCACCAGGGTTTGGTGGGTGAGCCTAGGCCCACCCCCTACTCCAAGTTACACCTATGGACTCTATAAAGAACAGCCATGTATAGCCCACTTCCATTCATTGCAGCTACTTCCTTGGGCCTCTTCCTATCCTGCTCCTTTACCTTCACCCCTTACCTCAGGGCTCTCTTCCCCAGCTTAAACAAATGCAGCCAGAACCAAACTCTGGCTGTCTGTTCATCAAGTGCCTTTGGCCAAAGAGGCACACACTGCCTCACCCCTCTGATTCCAGCCAGGAACTGAGCTGCTAAACCCCTGCAGCTCCTTTTATCTGACCCCACTGGGCTCTGATTGGCTGCATCTGTGAGGCCTTTTTAGGACCTGGAGAATCCACCTTCACTGTTCCTTGCTGGAGGTGGGGTATGGTAGACTAGCAAGGCCATCAGCAGAGGGTCACAAAGTCCTGGTACACCCCCAACCCTGGTTTTTATGCTTCCTTTACATTAAAACTTGTTTTTTCCAGGACCAATTCTCCACCATAGTGGGGTGGTTGCTGCCCACCATACTACTACTGATAGCAAGAGGGTCACCACAAATTCCTTCCCCTGGCTGTCAGCCAGCTACCTCCAGCTAAGTAGCTTCTCAGGTGAGCAGCCTCTGGCCACAAGGAGACAGCTACATAGTGGGAGTGGGCAGAGACAATAAGGTCTTGTGGACTAAGCACAGGTAAGGGAGCATGGAACTTTGTTCTGATCCCTTTCTCACTACTCTCCACTCCTTACTTCAAAATAAAATACCTATGTGAGAGAGAGAAGATGATATTTGTCTTAAGCAAGGGGGCTATCTAGCTAAAGCATAGTCATTTCAAAAACCTGCTTTCTTCCATAGAAGGAAGTAAACTGACAAACTAAAACCCAAGGGGCCCGACTCTCTTCTCCCTTAGGCATGCGTAAGTACTTTGAGGTACATGGATTTACTTCTGATGTACGCCAATGTAAAGAACAGGAGAATTAGGCCTACTTTTTTCCAGGTCTTGTGTATTCGTGTGTTTTGGTTAGTGTGTTGGGTGCGTGGAACTGTGGAGTTTGCAAGCTTGTATAGTCTCTCTGGTGTACATCCAGTACCTCGATGGGTCTCAGACCTTTGTTTCACAGCTTCAGTTGTAGATTAGTTCACCCAGCGGTAGGTGAAAACTAAAGACAAAATGAATGTGGTGCCTTTTATGTCCCTTGGCCTGTGCCATGCTGCTTGTGGAAATTTACAGAAATAAGATAGAGTCCAGGGTCATATGAGTAAGTCCTAGTGACCCATTAGGTGTAGTCCAGGCCTCTCTCCCTGGGCCTGTTGTACCCGTGAGTTTCCTTAATGAGCCACTAAACAGCTTACTGCTGCTGCCCTCCTGTCTGGGGTGTCACCCAGAAACACAGCACAAGCTGAACTACAGATACATCAAACATATCCATAACTTCCAATACAAATATGACACATGCATATAAACAATATTTAGCAAATTATAACCTTTCTAATGGTACCCGACATGGTATATCTCATATGAATTATTGCAATTATGAAATATTGACATTAAATAATATCATAAATGGTCCCCCTAATCCAGCCAGCATCATACCCTGAAAGAACAAAAATACAGCATTTGTAGTTATTTTATCTTTCTCACAGTTAGAGCAGTTGCGGTTACCAGGATCTTACAAGCCATCAAATCAATAGCCTAACAAAGAGCTGAAAAAGTTTCATTCTCTCTCTGTTTTTATTCCAATAGTACTTAATATATTAGGTCCTCAAAGCGTTTTACAGATATGAATGAATGAATTACTCTCCACAACACGCCCAAGAGGTCGGTATTTCCTCAGTTTACAATTGGGGGAAACTGATATATAAAAAAGATTAAGGACCAGAGTAATTTTGGCTACCTCAATATTAGTGCCTACATCTCAATTTTCAGAGATGCTAATTTTCATTGGGACTTTTGGGTGCTAGATTAGATTTTTCAGAGGTGCTACGTGACTCTAGTTAGGCCCTCAAAACTGGTGGATGCTTTTGAAAACCTAGACCTTGCTTCATCTTCCAGAAACATGGCTGCCAGCCCTATGCCCTAATCACAACACCCTCCTTCCTTCTCCCCTTTGCCCTTCTGTGCATTTTCCAGTAGACACTTCACAAACATCTCAGCTCCCAAAACTAATAAAACATTTGTCTAATTATACATCCAGCTTTACATCATGTGATGTGCACAAAGATACAGACCTGAAAAAGCTGCAACTGTTTAAATATTGCGTGTGCTTTGGAAAATTTCCCCTGCTATCTTTGCCTCTTTTCCCTGCCCCATTCTTTTTTCTTTAATGTAGACAGTGTCCCCTCATATGTAATGCTTTAAAATGTCTATTTTTTTTTAAAGGCACCTCTAGAGCTCAACGAAGTCCTAGCTTTATTTCCTGGACTTAACTTAAAGTTCGACCCAATGCCTCCCACCTGCAGATTTGGCACCTTAAACCTAAGGAACTATAAGAACACTTCAGGTAACTGCACTGGAGAAGTTCTGCTGGTCACTATTTTGCAGGGAAAACCTTTGCTGCCTCAGTAGCCCTGCATGTCATCCCCATACTGCAACCTGCAGAGCAGAGTGGATTGTAAGTAGTGACAGGTGAAACTCAGAGTCCAGATAAGTAGAGCTGGGTGAATAGCTGATTTTAAAAAAAATAGCTAGCAGTTCTGAAAATTATGGGGGGACAAATCGGTTCAGACCAATGCCTATTCATAATGGCAATTCACTCAATGAATTATTCAGTGAATAGTCATTGGTCCATAAATAGAGTGAGACTGACTCTGTAGCCCAAGGTGGGTATGGCACTCACATAGGAGGTAGGAGCCCCAAGTTCAAATCCTTGCTCCCATGACTATTTATAAGCAGAATATCTTCAACAGGAAAGGTTGAGCAAGCCCTGCTTCACAACAGCCAGGTGGCTAGGGCTGTTTCCTGCGCTGTGAGGGTATGTCTACACACAAAGAATAACCCACAGCTGGTCCATGCCAGCGGACTCAGGCTCATGGGGCTTGGGCTGTGGGGCTGTTTCATTGCAGGGCTTAGGCGACCCGAAAGCTGGCATGGACCAGCCGTGGGTTTTTCTTTCCTGTGTACACATACCCTGAGAGATCCAAGTTCAAAAGCCTGTTCCACATCAGGCAAGAGGGGAGTCTCCCAGCAACCAGGTGAGTGCCTTAACCACCAGGCTGGAGCTTGTAAGGAAGGCTTCTCTTGCTCTGGCCATTTTGTGAGTGGTGGCTCCGTCCCCCCCAAATGTTTTGGCTGAAACTATTCAGTGAATTCATGTTAAAGTCACATATGGTGTTAGATTGATGGAAAACTACATTTTTAGGCAAATAAGCTATCCACCCCCCTCCCTCACCCCCCCCCCCCCCAAAAAAAAAAAAAATTCACCCAGCTCTACAGGTAATATGCTTAGCCATATCATATCTGTGCCATTCAAGCCTCCTGCCTGTGCAGGTATAGGCTGGCAACCACATGAGAAATTTTATGACAGCCTGTTCTATCTGTCTAAGCATTTATATTGTGCTCCTCACGTTATTATCAGAGTGCTTGGTACTGTCAGCACTTGCTACTTTCATTCAGATGCCTCTTTTGTGGTATTTTGAGCTTCTTGCTTGCGTTTTTATTCCTGCCAGGACCATGAAGCACAGGACAGCACACAAATAAAAACCAGGAAATACAGCACTTTTGTAAATTGCAAACAATGGTTAGTTTAAATTTAGGGCAGACTGGCAGGTCTGGTTTTATTTTATCCAACAGGAGAATGAAGCAGTCAGTTCTGGGCAACTCAGTAACAGAAAGCATTTGATAAACCAAAGGCAATTAAAGTTAGAGGTCTGGAAGGACTGATTTCAAAAGAGAGAGGTATATATGTATCATTTAGTTAAACAATGACTAACTGTATATATGAGAACCCTCTACAAACATCTGAAGGAGGGAGAGGAATAGTTCAAGTTGGTACAAAGTGGCATGACTATTAGTACTGTAATTTTAAGTAAGCAGATGAAAACATAGGCTGCATATCAATATTCCTAAACCATTAGCCTGGGGAATGACCTTTCAGGGGAAGTTATGGTGGCTTCATTTCACATATTTAAAACTAGAACTAAAGTGTGTGCTGTTGACAAATATGATTGGTTAAATTTTCCAGGTGAACATAAGAGGAGGCAATAAAAGTCAGCTGTCATTTTCAGATATGTTCCTACAAGGTCTTCTTTCTAAATTTACAGCGACAAAGGTACATTAAAATCTAATGAGCAAACATTTCATGCAGTAGAGAGGAACTCAGATGTGGGTTAAGATTGGATTGTTTTGCTGTCATTAACATGTTTACACAGCTTGGATCAAACCTGATCCTAATTTGTTTGGGCATGCAAAATTCAAGAAACAACAGAACTCTGTGGATCTGCTATTTACAGTGGGCAGACTTTTGTGTGGTGACTTTCCCTTACGAAACACAAAGGGGGAAAGGTATGAAGTAATACTGTGGTTGATGATCTTGTGACTATATTAACTGGCCAAAACAATTTCATAAAAGGAACAAAGGAACAATACCTACTATAATAGCCTATATGAAAGCAGCTGAATAAGTGATCAACAGCCTGGGCAAATGGAAAACGATTCCATCTGATGAAAGCCAGCGAGTCAGTTACTCAGTGGTGGAAAGTCTAGCTGGAGCAGCCACATGGTACCTATAACCCCTGTTCCACTGGCAGTTTGGTGACAGCCAGCACAGCCTTTAGTAGCATAGAAGCCCAGCCACAAACTTTTAATGGTAAGATTAAGTAACCATTGGAGCAACTTCCCAAGGGATGTGGTGGGTTCTTCATCATTTGAAATCTCTAAATCAAGAGTGGCTATTGCTGTAATTCAATAAGTTTTGGGGGCCTGATACAGGAATTACTGTGTGACATTCTATGGCTTCTGCTAGTTAGGGGGTCAGATTAGATAATCAAAGGGGTCCTTCTGGCCTTAAAATTGGCACATCTATGAATCTAATAATTTAGTGCAAAATCCTCATATGGGGGTTTACAGTACAGGAACTTTCCAGTTATGGAAAGTTGTTCTTTTAGTTGAGAACAACACTTCAATGCATAGGTGATCCTGTGTCTTTTTTTTTTACCATCAGCCTGGTCAAAGCTTCTTTCAAAATAACCAGAGATAAAAATTGATTACACTGTGCTAGAAAGCACCACTACACGGCACTGTTACAAGACTCTTTTTTCTTTTCGTTCTTTTCCTTTTATAATAATCGAGGACAATGACCTCAGGCAAAGTGATGCCAGTTACTTTTTATGCTTCATTGGCATCTCTCTTTTATTTCAAAGGAACACACAAATGCAGCCCCTGACTAGCAGGTCTGTACCATTGACCTGATAACCATCAGCCCTTTATTTTGATGAGACATAGCTAGAAGATGGAGTGAATTACTGGCATTTGCATGTTACCACTTAACACTGCCAAACCACATATGCTCAGTCCTCAGGAGTTTCCAGTCAAACAAAAAGCAGGTTCACATGCTGTTCTTGAGGGAAGAATCAGGAACTATGTTAGAAAACAGTAAAAAGCTCTTATCTTGGCATGGCCCAAGACTGGTGTAGGTTGACTCAACAACTGAAAGGTAATTTTCTTAAATGAATATAGCTTGGGTCTTCTCTGTTGAATTAGGACGTTAGTTAATTGGCACTAGAGGGTGGAATTAAGCTATAAGTTTGATCTACACTACACAATTAGATCAATGCAGAACAGCTTACGTTGACCTACTTGTGTGTCTACATGTGTCTACTCTTAATTCTGGATCCTGCTGACGTAAGTGCCCCTTTTTGCCAACTTAACACCACCTCCCCAAGCAATGTAGAGTCACAACTGACTTACTTTGGTCAATGCAGTGTGTGTAGACACTGCATTAATTATGTTGACTCTAACTGTCCTCCAGCAGCTGTCCCATAATGCCCCACACTGACTGCTCTGGTCACCATTGTGAGCTTCACTGCCCAGAGTCCACAGAGACCAGCTCTCCCTCCTCCCCCCTCCTTTAAAGCCCTGCAAATTTTTGAAATTCCTTATTGCTCGGTTCGGCAAGCATACCTAGCAGCTCTCCATCGTTGAGTGCAACTGACCATACCTGCTACACGCTCCAGATGTGCTCCTTCCTGGAGTAGACAGAAGAGATTGGTCTCCTGGGCCTGTGGGAAGAAGAGGCTGTGCAGACACACTTCCAATCCAGATGCAGCAATGTCAGAATCTACAAGCAGATTGCTCAGAGCATGCAGGACAGGGACCAGCAGCCGTGCTGTATGAAAGTGGAGGAGCTGCAGCAGGCATACCGGGAGGCTAACAATCAATCCGGTGACAAGCCACAGACCTACTGCTTTTACAAAGAATTGCATGTCATACTTGCAGAGACCCAACCACCACCCTTTACAGCACTGTAGATACTTCCAAGTAGCCTGAGTCACAGGCCCCTGCCAGGAACAGGGAGGAAGTGGTGGTGGCAAATGAGGAAAAGGATGAGGAGGAACATGGAGGAAAGATGATGGGGAATCCAGCTGCAATCATCATCTGTGGAAAATGGTGCCAGTATTCAGTACCACTGCCCTATATTACTTGAATCATGCAACTGAGCAATTCCCTCTTCATTTCCCCTGACTCCCAGCGGGCCATACTCACCAGGTCTGGTGCTGTGACTGGTGCCATGCAAAAGCGAGAATGTAATGCTTAAAACTTTAAGGGATGAAGGGGAGTGATGTCAGCATCTTAAGTTTCACTTTCCATAGTGAATACACTGACAATGATACCTCTGAATGTTATTTGCACTGCTGCCATTGCAACCTTCAGGATCTCCCCCTCCACACCCATGGAATGCATGAGCCAGATAAGGAGGAGAAAGAAGAGGGCTCAGGATGACGTGCTCAGTAAGATCATGCAGACCATGAGCACAGGGCTTGGAGGATGAACATTTCGGACAGCCTGGAGAAGAATAGAGTAGAGAGGAGCAAGGCGCAGGAAAAGGAGAGGAGCTGCATCAGACATAATGGGGCTTCTCAGGCAACAAACACAGATGCTGCAGTCTCTGTTGGACTTGCAGGTTCAGCAGTCCCATGCTTGCCTCCCTCTGAAATCCATTGAGAGCTCAATATTAGGACCTCCTTATAAGGCCCCCTCCCCCCCCCCCAAAAAAAATTCCCCATGACATCAGGGGTCACTGCACCACCCTTACCACTCCACCCCAGGGCACATTAAAGACAATCACAGCTTCACCTACACTGACCAGTGAAAGCCATGGTTGGTGTATGTGTAGATGAAATGTACATGCATGTTTTTCCCCTAAAACATTTCCTACATGTACAGCAATTACCATATGATTCACATGAGGCTGCAGAAGAGTAGAGCTGGGTACAGCACTCTACCCCACCACACACTACTGTGGCTCATTATTAAAATGGTCTTTCAAAGCCTCCCTGAGCCTCATAGGTCTGCAATGAGTTCTTCTAATAGCCCTTATATCTAACTGTTCAAACTCAACACACAGTCACTCCACCTCCACTGCGGCAGAAACTTTTCCCCCTTTGCTTCACATATATTATGCAGGACACAGCAGGCAGCTATAACCATTGGGGTATTTTTCCTCATTGATGTCCAATCTTGTGAGTAAACACCAGCATCCCTTCAAACACCAAAGGCACATTCAACTCTCACTCTGCACCAGCTAAGCCAATAATTGAATCATTCCTTGGTGCTACTGAGGTGGCCGGTGTACGGTTTCATGAGTCAGTGGATAAAGTGGTAGACTGGGTCATCCAGGGTCACTATTGGCATTTCAACATTCTCAATGGTAATCTGCTGGCCAAAAAAGAAAGTCCATGCTTGTAGCTTTCTGAACAATCCTGTGTTCTTAAAGGTGCGAATGTCATGCACCTTTCCAGCCCACATTGATGTTGGTGAAGTGTCCCTGGTCATCCACCCCCACTTTCATAACCATAGAAAAATAGTCCTTTCTGTGGATATACTCTGTTGCAAGGTGATCTGGTGCCAAAATAGAAATGTATGTGCAGTCTGTCACTCCCGCACAGTGTGGGGACTCTATTGCTGCAAGTCTGTCCACTATGTCCTGCATGTTGCCAAGAGTCACAGTCCTGCAACAGGCGATTAATGGCCCTGCACACTTGCATGACAACCGCCCCCACAGTGGATTTCCAGACTCCAAATTGATTCCTGGCTGATCTGTAGCAATCTGGCATTGCAAGTTTCCACAGTGTGATCGCCACTTGGTTTCTTCACTATCAATGCAGTTCTGATTTTGCACACCTGAAAGTTCTGCAGCCACAGCTTATCAACCCAAATCTGCATTAATATGTAATCCCACCAGTCAGTGCTTATTTCTCAGGCCCTGAAGCAGTGATCCCTCATCTGCAGATGCTCCATGAATGCCATTGTGGAGAGTTTGGTTGGCCCCCTCTGGCAATGAGAGGGAGGCCACACCCCCTCTCTACCCTGCCTCAGCAGGGGTAGTCCCAGCTCGGGGGCTGGGGGAACAGTCCCCGAGCTTTACTTAGTTCAAGGCCCCCTTGGCGGGGCAGTAAGCCATCTGTAGGCCCCCAGCGGGGCAGCAAGCAGTCTAGCTCCCCAGGCGGGGTAGCGCACCATTGAAAGGCCCCAGGCAGGACAGCAAAATAGTCTAAGGGTCACTGGTGCGGTTGGGGGATGCAGGCCCACCCGACTCTACTGCGTCCCAGCCCAGGTCCCTAGCTGTAGTTGAGGGGTATGCAGGTCAGGCAGCTCTTTGGGGCCGTCAGTGGGGGGTAGCTCCTCCAGGTCGGGCCAGTCAGGGCCCATGCCTCGCCATCGTCCTCTTGCCCTTCCAGGGCAGCTCCTCCAAGTCTGGCCCCCGCAGGGCCACTTCCTCTACAGTGGCGTCGGGCAACTCCTCCAGGTCCTCACCCCTTGGAATTCCCTGATCCCACGGGGTGGAGGGATCTGGGGGTACTGCGGAGCCCCAGGCCTCGCGCTGCTCCTTTGCCTGCTCCCGGATGCCGGCCCTGGTCCGCTTCCCTGGGTACCTGGTCTTGGTCAGCTCACCTGGGTACCAGGCTACTGGCAACCCTGGAGGGCCAGGAAGGACGTCCTTCCCCTCCAGGAGCTGGGCTCCAACTGAGCTCCTGGGCCTCTCCTTTATACTTCCTGCCCTGCCCCCTCGCTTCCAGGTTGGTAGACAGGCATGCTCTAGCTCCGCCCCCACCGGCCCAGTCTGGTTCTCCGTGGCAGTCTGGGAGGGAGGCCACACCCCCTCACTACAGTCACCAATAACTTTGAATTGGTTTTCGCTATAACCCAGAGCAATGTGTCCTCCAAGGAACCATCAGCTCTGCAAATACTCCATTATCCTGCACCCTATGCTTGCAGCACACATGACAATAGTGCAGAGCTGTGCAAGCTCCATGCTTCTGTCAGAGAGGGCAGACAGCGAGGAGGGCCACGCGGCCTTATGAGATTTTGAAAAAAAGGTGCAAAAATTATGGGATACAGAAGACATAAGTTTGTAGTTTAGATATGGCCAGAGTATTACATCTTTCCTTAGTATTGTCAGTGGTGAATAATCATATACAGCTCAACAAAATCTGATATGCTGAATAACTAAGTCCAAGAAGGAGACCAATTACTCTCACCACAGATGGGGAAAATGGTCAGTAAGAACATTCAAAGTTATTTATGGATTAATAAACAAATATTTATCACATTCAGATCATCAAAGCCTGCATTTGATTTAATGGAAACAAGTAAGGGAAGTCTTAACCAATAAAGAGGAACTGATCACAGAACTAAAAATTAATTGTGGCTTAAGTACTAATGATCATGACTTGATCACATTTATAATGTGCAAGCACAATAAAGTCCAGACCAGTAATACATATACTTGGTGCCTTAATAAGACAAATTTCACAAAGGTGAAAACAATTATGGGCCAAATCAACTGGGAGGAAGAATTTAATCAGAAAAATGTGAATGATAATTGGGAATTATTTAAGAACACCTTACCTGAAGGCCAAAAAACCCCCCACAATTGAGGAAGGTAGTCATACTGGTTAAAAAACTAACCTTGTTTAGAGGGGGACTGAAGGTAGCCTATTCAAATCACATTGCACGCATTTCAAGCTTGAAATCACTGGGAATTAAGGTTGCTCAGCACCACATGGGCTCAGATGCTAATGCCATAATACAGTGCCACAAATTCCTAAGTCCTACTGTATCCCAGGCCTTCAATCACCAAATGGCTTTTAGTAAGAAGAAAACTGTACCTTTCTTTATCGAGGTTAGAACGCTGACATCTAGTCCTTGTCATGGACTTTAAATGTTGCATTAACCAGTGGTTCCCAAGCTTTATGAGTGAAAGCCCCTCTGGTTAACACTAGGTAAAACACGTACCCCTCGCAATACACCCCCCGACCCGGCCATAAGAACACATAACACTTATAAACTCATATAATGATAATAACAACAACAACAACAACACTAAATTACATTAATAATAATAAATTACTCTTACCTGAGTAAAAAGCTAACCCTTCCCTGGTGCAGCTGCCACCATCGCATGCCCCGTGCGGCCCTGCCTCTTCCCGCCCCTCATGGATGGAAAGCAATGGAGGCGGTGGGCACTGGCGGGCTGGCTGGGTGCTGCTCCAGGCCCCACTGGTGCAGGGCTGCTTCACTCCAGCTGGGCACCTGGCTGGCTTGGGGGGGCTGCTCCTCTGCTCCAACTAATGTGAGGCTTGGGGAGGGCTGCTCTCTTACTTTGGCCAGGCACCCAACTGGCTTGGCGCTGGGTTGGGGGGCTGCTCCTCTGCTCCAGCCAACTCAGGGTTTGAGGCTGCTGCACCTGGCCAGCATCGGGGGCTAAATTACCTCAATACTACTGAAGCCTCATGGACCCCCTGTGATCTTTGGTGCCCCCCCAATGGGGTCCCGCACCCCAGGTTGGGAAACATTGCATTAAACAACTACGCGTGTACGTATTTTTTACACAGTGAATTATTTTTACACTTACTGGGTGACATGAAGGGTCAGGTGCCTCACAACTTGATGCTGGATTTCTTTACCATGGCATCCAGAAATTACACGCACACACACACACACACACACACAAAGCCCTGTATCTGCAAAAAGATGCCAGTAACAAACATGAATCCAGACGTTTAGCAAGGTTTATGAATCATTGTCATCTCTCTTAAACGAATTTCTCCAAAATAAACAGAAAGGCAGCTATCCAAATAAATCTAAAGGCTTTGCATTGCTTGAATAAGTTGTATGATTTGTTTTAATGTAGACCATTTTTCAGTAATGATGTGTTATTCTATAGATTAATTAATCCTCTTTAAGATTACTATAATTCCAGTTCTGGCTTTCTTACCCATAGTTCTTACCCTTGGGCAACAAAAAACAAAGTTGACAATTAAATTATAATTGGCCCAGCTTCTAAGATTTGTTTTAGATAAATGTTTCTGGTGAATTCCAAACAATGGTTTTCATTTGGGATTTATTCTATAAAGCTGTCAACACTCAAATATTTCTCAAAATTTCCCATGATGGCACTACAAACATAGTAGCTCTACTAATGATAGCAATGATGGGAACTCTAAGTACACAAAGTGCCAGTATTTCAAGGCAGGCCAGAAGGACAAAAAAACAGCTGCTCTGGTGACTTGTCTACACTAGCATGCCCCTGGTTGCTGCCCCTGCTGGGGTACACAGAGGGAGAAGGCCATCTGCTCCCCAGAAACAGTCAGCACTTGTGATAGACTCTTTCATGGACTATGCAAGAGAGTTGAGTTTCTCGTCTCCAATTGCCCCACATAAGAGCCATTCACAAGCCATCCCAGAGCATCCCTGGAATCCTCTTTTCTTGGGAGTGTACACTTTCAGCAGCCTTTGTAGTTTGTGACAGAGTCATCAGTGTGCAACCTGTGTAGACACCAGCAGCAGCTGGAATGCGTATCTCCTCAATTTCCCATTTTCTTTTTCAGCCTTTCATGTCATTCATCCATCCAGGATTGCAGGAGAGAGAGATCAGTAGCAATGCCACAGAAAAATGTCTTTCCTTTCTGGAACTGACATGGTAATTTGTTATTCACACCCTCTCCCTGTCTTCTTGCTGATGACTGAACTTCAAGGGGTAAGGGGAGGAAGAGTGCTACAGAGAAAAGTCACACACATCAATTTTTCCTCCTCCTCCTTTAGATTTAGGCTAAGCTTCTATCCCTCTTTTGCAGAACTCGGTAAATTAGCAGCATGGGCTGGATTCACAAAGAAATTTAAGCATAATGACGTTTGAGCACTGGGACTCTTAGCTTATAAGAACTTAGAAAACCAGTGGAATTCACAAAGCCTGAAGTCAATGCCTAGGCTTCCTAAACAATGAATAGGCAAAAGAGATTCTCAAAAGCCAGCACAATAGGCAGCTCCTCACCTAAATTAGCCAATGGAAGGTGCCAAGGCAAGAGGTGTGTGCTAAGCCCCACCTCTCTCTCAGAAATAGGATGATTTTTGCAGTCTTCAGGATAGGCTAGGTGTGGGCTGGGGGCAGGAAAGAAGGTACAGCACTAAGGAGATCCTGGGCTGCTCCTCACACCATAGGTACTGTAGGGTAACTTATGTCAGCTTGCACAGTTCCTGTGCCAGAGGGATTCTCTCCAGAGTTGCTCCTTTATACCCCCAGCACATAGGGAGCAGAGCAGGTGACTTGACCTGGAAATACTATCTGAGGTCCTGATCCTGCAAAGCAGCTACAGTGGCAATGAAGTGAATTTGAATGTTACTTTTAATGGAGCTACTCCCATTATTAAAGCTGACCATGTGCCTCAGTGCCTCACTGGATTAGGATATGAGTGAGCAGAGAGCCATCCCGCAGGTCACACCAAAACATGCTGGGTAAAAGCACATAAAAATGGAAACATTTTTATGCGAAATCATCTGTGCCAGCATCTTTCACAACCAGCCTAGCAGAAACCCACAACAGGAAACAAAAGTTAAATCTCTCCCACTTGCCCATGTTTTCATCCTAAAACTTAATAGGTTTATAAAGAAACAAGCTTGTAGCTCCTTCTGCTTTATGGAATGTGCCAATAAAGTGAAATGTTTTCAATATATATGAGTACAGTTTTAGTTTTCAATATAAAAAACAGGTTGTGGAGGCAACTAATACGTATTAATGAATTTAACTTTCATTAAGAAACAAGTCGAAAGAAAACGTGACCAGACATGATAGATTTGCCTCAAATTCTAATAAAAATATCAGCATTTGCAGTTTCCTGATGCTATAGTTGTATACCTGACTCTTTTTGTTCTTTGGCACAGGCAAATCAGTTGCATAGATATCACTCCTCTACTTTTTATATTTCCTTTTGTCTAGTCCTTAGTAGCATGCTGTACAAGAGGTAACTAGGCTGTGATCCAGCGCCCCGTGGAAGTGAATTGAAAAACTTCCAATGAATCCAACTCATGCCTTTACAGAACAGATGTAATGCGATGATGACTTGGGTTCACACACCATAAGCATATAGAAGATGCTGCTGCATAATTTCTGCTTCTTTGTTTTCCTCTGGACAGGAGCTGATCTGTGTGCAAAAGACCCCTTTCTGCACAGAATCCCCTAATTTGGTCTGGCCCTAAATTAACCTCTGGCCCATGTGTGAAGGTAAGATTTAGATCTCCATTTTGCTTGAAAACAGAGGAAAGATTGCCCACCAGGATTTGTTTATGCTCTAAATGATCATTTTAATATTCCTGTTCATTAAAAAAAACAAAACAAAAAACAAAAAAAAAAACATGGACATCTGTAATCTGGCTTTGATTTTCCATGTATGTTTTGCAGCTTTTAAATAACATCCTTGATAGCAAAGTTAGAAATATTAGACCATGATATTAAAACCTGCAAGTGGGTTTGAGCATGCAAATACTTTTCCTGGTCCCATGTCTGCTCAATTTCAGAAAGTGCTATTTTGCACTAGGATCCCTGAGAAGATTGAAAATAAATCCTCAGCAGGTGTAAATTGCCTAAGCTCCATTGGCACAGAGCCATTGAAGTCAATTGACAACAGCTGAGGATCTGGCCTCCTGCGAAATTGTATGTAATTTTCATCTTACTTGGAGTTTCTCACTCAATTTATGCACAAATCACTACATCCAGGTTTTAAAAGTATTTAGTTTAGTTGTTTTTTTAAAAAAAAAGTGGTGAAGTCTGTATTCAAATTATTTTTTAAAAAAATACTTAACTTTTAATTTCCTCTCTGTGTAATTTGTAAGTGTTCATGCCTGACCCATAAATTAAGCCATAAAAAACCTTGTGCTGCTCAGCTCATCCAGGTACTAATATTCTGAATGAAACTGTCAAATTGAGACTATGCTGAACTACAACTGTAACGATTGTAGATCATAAATCTTTACTGATATTAAAAGTTCAAATGTCTCCAGACATGCAGCATAACATTATGGTTTATTTAAGGTGGTATCCTTCACTCGTAGCCATGAGGAATAAACATCCAGACAAACAATCACACTGAGCAGCATGCCAAGACTGCTGTCATAAAAGTATCTAAAAATATATCTGAAAAATCTTAGTGCTGAAACCCTAACCCACTTCCCTCCCTCTCACAGGGCTTAAAATGACAGGTTTAATGCTTGCAGAATGAACCTGTTTATATAAAGTCTGAACATAGCTGGGTTTAAAGACCTAAGCACTGAATCCTGGAACTCCCAAACAAAGTCACCTATTTCCGGTTTGATGTGCAAGTCTTTTTGTAAGAAACTCTATTGTATATATCTCAGCATAGAAGAAATACAGTGTATTGCTGGAAACATAGTAGATATTGAAACTGGAGCCATTACATAAGAATGGCCATACTAGGTCAGACCAATGGTCCATCTAGGATAGTATCCTGTCTTCCTGTAGCCAATGCCAGGTGCCACAGAGAGAATGAACAGAACAGGTAATCATCAAGTGATCCATCCCGTCATCCACTCGACACTCCCAGCTTCTGGCAAAGAGAGGCTAGTGATACTAAGGCCATGGGGTTGCATCCCTGACCATCTTGGCTAATGGCCATTGATGGACCTATCCTCCATGAACTTATCTTGTTCTTTTTTGAGCCCTGCTATAGGTTTGGCCTTCACAACATCCCCTGGTCACGAGTTCCAGAGGTTGACTATGCATTGTGTGAAGTACCAGCTTTGGTTTGTTTTAAACCTGCTGCCTATTAATTTCATTGGGTGACCCCTAGTTCTTGTGTTATGTGAAGGAGTAAATAAATCTTCCTTATTTACTTTCTCCACACCAGTCAAGATTTTATAGACCTCTATCATATCCCCCCTTAGTTATCTTTTTTCTAAACTGAAAAGTCCCAGTCTTTTTAATCTTTCCTTATATGAAGCTGATCCATATCCCTCATCATTTTTGTTGCCCTTCTCTGTACCTTTTCCAATTCTAATATATCTTTTTTGCAAGTGGCGGGGGCCAAATAGATGGAAACATACATTAGATTCTGGCCAAGTGAGTGCAATTTTATTACACCTTTAACACAACAAATAAAGTAACATCTAAAGGCAACCTGTCCTGGCAACATGAAAGGAGGAGAGGCAATAACTGCCCTTTAGTGTGCCATAAATCAGTATTTTGGCTTCATTCCTAAACGAAACTTATGTGGTCTGTGAGATCCAAAGCTGATTGAAGTTACTTGAAGGAGTCGCATTGACTTCAGTGGGCTTTGAATCAAGTCCTTAAGGAACATCTACTCACGTCAGCCATTTAGAAGCCTCTCTTGTAAACACCAGAAAGACATTCATGGGCTGCATTTTCAGCTGATACAACTCCATGCATTTAATGGAATTGCATCTGCAGAGAATTTGGTACCATATCCTTATTCTACAGTAGGTTCTTCCCATCTATGTCTCTGTGTTACCTCAAGTATACTTTGCAAAAGACAATCGGCTATGGTCAACACATCCATATTGCCATCAATGGAGGACATCTATGATATACAAAGCATGACGACAAAAATCCCTTATATCCCAGACCCAAGCTAGCATCCTGAATACCTGTCAGAGAGGACCCAAAGGAGCTGTATTTCAATATTAGTTTTGAAAAACCTATGTAGATTTTGCCTTTACCAAACCAGTCTCTCTCAGGGATCATGGCGATATGGGTTGATTTTATCCAAATCATGGAATGTTCAGGCTGTTTGGTCAGGTTTCAGTATGGGCTCATCCGTATAATGGGAGAACTGTGTTAGTCAGGATTTGGTTTTACAGACATAACCCAGAGACGCTTGGATCTTATTTATACTTTATCTGAACATCCAAAGTTCTGGGGATGAGGGGTGAACAGATGACAGAAACGGTTCCATGTTTGGCCCTCTTGCTCAGCAGTGCTGAATAGATACATCCTTCAGAAATGACAGCAAAAGTGACCTGCAATAAAAAAACAACTTTTTCTGACCATCAGATTAGAAATAAATAATACATCTGCCAGCATGAACAACATGAAGCATAACAGCATTAAAATGAACAGCATGAAGTATGATAGCAAATATTTAGCATTCTACATCCTTCAAGAGATGTATAGTTGCTTTCCCACTAATTAATGTTAGATAAATATTTTTAGTCTGACTTGAACGTGCTTTGGCTCCCACTTACTCCCTACCATTTCATCTCAGTGCCTTCCTTGTTGTTCTCTAATTTCTGTTCTGCTTTTTTTTATATTTCCGTACTTCCCCAGTCTACTATCCACAAATTCTTAGATATAAATTTCCTTTCAAGCACTCACATATTTTTATATTGTTTTTACTGATCATTTTAAATCCTGTTTTTAATTTCCTACACTTGTTTCATCATAGTTCATATTGCATTTGATTTTCTAGTTCGAAAGATACAAAAAGATGAAGCCTATTTCTTTTCCCTCTGTTTCACCTCTTCCTCATTCCTCTTTACTCTTCCTCCCTCTGCCAATTCTTCTGTCTGTGCTTCTCCTAGTCTCCTTTATCATTCATCCTACCACAGTGCATGCAATAATTCCTGTAACAAGCTATAAAAAGGCAACAGTTGCTCACAGCTGCAACGTAACAGTGTCTGAGGTGCCACAGTTACCATCTCTTTAGCTGGGCAAAATATTTTGTATGAATAAATCATTTGCTGAAAAATGTCATTTCAGTCAGTCTGAATTTGACATGAATTTTCCAAATGGTTTTGGCCAAATTTTATTTTGGAGGTCTTAGGTTCCATTCACAAAACAGCTGGAGGAAAAGGAAATGGTGTTAGACCTGGAGGTGCTAGTGCCTTCTTTACAACCATTAGCCCAGAAGTTAGCATATTCACCTGGGATGTGAGAGACCTGGGCAGCAAAGATTTGAGAGTGCCCTAACCACTGTGGTATAGGATAGTCTGGGGCAGGTCTCTCAATCTCTCCTGTTGAAGCTGTTGCACTTTGTATCATAGGCTTGAATAATCATTGGGCCATAGAGAGTGAGGGAGAATAACTCTATAGCCTCGTGGCTAAGCCATTCACCTGTGTTGTGAAAATTGGGCCTACAAATTTACCTTAGTTGTAAATTTAACTGCAAAAAATAAGTGTAAGTTCATAAGACGTTATCACAACCTAGAACAACAAACGTTGATGGGAAAAGGTAAAAAAGGGAGGAAAAGACTGAATTGTTCCAAACAAAAAGGCCTACTGAATGATATAACTCAAGGTATGTCTACACTGCAAAGTGAAGTCAATTTATTTTAAATCGACTTTCACCAGCCGAATTTCAGAAGTTGGAGGAGCATGATCACACCACACTCATTGCGTTGGGGAATTACATCCCCACCAGCCGTGCTTGGGTCAACAATTAAAGCAGTGCACTATGGGTAGCTATCCCACAGTGCAACTAGCTGCAGAGGCTTTTGGGAAGGTTGTTGTCCTCCCGTGATGCAATGTACTCTCTCCCTACCCCCTTCTTGTCCCAGTCCAAAACAAACAGACAATCTCCTTTTTGCACCATTTTTTCAAACCTTCCACTCTCTGCAGCATGTATGCCATTGCCCGAGAAGAATGGAGCCCGCTCAGCTCTGCACTATTATTGTGAGCATCACAAACACCTTGTGACTTATTCTGCATTATTTTCAGGGACGAGACAGGAGCCGCAGTGCTGAAAATTGTGAAGTTACAGAGGCCACCTTGCTACAAGCCATAGAATGAAACAATTCCCGTTTGCTGCAGGCTGTCATGCACCATCTGCAGTTGGTGGAGCGCCGTTTCTATCCCCAGTAAACAAGCAGTGACTGATGGGATCACATCATTATGAAGGTGTGGGATGATGAGCAGTGGCTGCAGAACTTTCGAATGTGAAAGGCCACTTTCTTTGAACTTTGCGGAGAGCTCTTCCCAGCCCTGAAACACATGAATATTCACTTGACACCAGCTCTGACAGTGGAGAAAAGAGTTCGCTCTGTGGAAGCTAGCAATGCCAGACTGCTACCAGTCAGTTGGGAATCAATTCAGAGTCAGTAAATCCACCATGGGAGTAGTTGTGATTCAAGTGTGCCGGGCCATTAATAGACTTCTGCTAAGAAGGGTAGTGACTTTAGGAAATGTAGAGGACATAGTGGAAGGCTTTTCCACAATGGGGTTCCCAAACTGTGGGAGGGTGATAGATAGCACGCACATCTCTATCTTAGCCCTGGACCACCTTGCACAGAGTACATAAACCGAAAGGAATACTTCTTAATGGTGTTGCAAGACCTTGTGGATCACAAGGGATGCTTCATAGATATCAATGTGGGATAGTTTGGAAAGGTGCATCACGCGCACATCTTTAGGAACTCAGGTCTGTTCAAAAAGATGCAGGCAGGCACTTTCTTCCCTGACCAAAAAATAAATATTGGTGATGTTGAAATGCCAATGGTGATCCTGGGTGATCCCGTCTACGTCTTGCTCCCCTGGCTAATGAAGCCCTACACCAGGCACCTGGACAGCGAGAAGGAGTATTTTAATAACAGGCTCAGCAAGTGCAGAATGGTGGTGGAATGTGCATTTGGATGTTTAAAGGCATGCCAGTGAAGTCTGCTCACTAGGTTAGATCGCAGTGAAAAAAAATCCCAATAGTTATCTCTGCCTGCTGTGTGCTCCATAATGTCTGTGAGACAAAGGGGGAAAAGTTCCCATTGGGTTGCGTTGTGGAGGCAGATATGCTGGCCACAAATTTTTAGCAGCCAGATGCCACCGCAATGCTGAGGGCCAATCGCAGAGCACTACACCTCAGAGAAGCATTGAAAAACCGATTTTGCAATAAGACACAACTGTAATGTGTGTTGCTTATCTGTGCTGTGCTTTCACTTCGTATCCCCTACCCATCCCCCACCAAGCCAGTTCTCCCCTTCTCCTTCAACCACGGTTCCAGTCCTCTCTTCCTTCCCCTTCATTTTATTTTCTTCTTACCAATAAACAAACAGTAATGAAATATGAAGCAGTATGTGAAGCACATCCCCACTCCTTAAAGGGGCTGTCGCCTCTTTCTGCTCACCTCAACTGGCGAGGAGTGCAGCACGTACTGCACCCTGCTCAACTTCCTTCTAGACCGCTTTGGGATGAGGCCTAGTAAAGAATGCATTAGCTCAGAGTTTTGCAGGGGCTGCAAAGGGAGTCTGTCTTGCTGCTGAGCTTCCTGAAGCTCAACCAGATTCCTCAACATGTCTTACTGATCACCCATTATACGCAGCATCTCTTCTTGTGTTGAATGCTCATGCTCCTGTGCCGCCTTCCTGTTGTCCATGTCCATGTCCAGTTTGTCAGATAATGAAATCTTCCACACTCTTAACTCTGTGTCAGCAGCCGCGGAGGCGTTCATTAGTTCATTAAACATGTCATCCCGTGGGGGTGGTTTTCGCCTTCTTATCTGTGACAGGCATTCTGCAGGAGTATGAGATAGTGGTGTTTTGAAGGCCACATTGTCCACTGTGAGGGAAGCAAAGCACAAGGTACCCATTGTTAACTCATCTCATGGATGAAAAGCAATGTTACAATGTAAAAATAAGTCCCCTGAACATTCCCAAGGGAAAGCTACAACCGCATTCCATTGTTTGACTATTGCAGGGGTCGGAGTGCCGTTCTAGCCATGATAAGTAAGGAGTGAGTGCATCTATGTTAGGGAAATCCCCAGGGCCCATGCTACACAAGTCCATGCTCCCTACAGCAGCATGGATGTTGGGCTCCCAATTGATCAGGCTTTTAACATGTGATAGAAAGGGTGAGGGGTGGGTATGGGTTAACCATCTCTGGAGGAAAAAAATGGGAACCCATTTGCGGATGCCCAAAGGCCATAGCAACAATATCCTGCTTAGGGACTTTGGTGTGCTGAACCTAGAAACCATCCCCAGCTGTTCAAGAGCACACACTTAAAAACCTTTCTTAGTCGGGTACTGTAAATGTGCGCCATCTTCCCTAGGTAACCGTAAGTAATATCAGCCTGCTGAGGGTCACACAGGCGAAAAGGGAGGATTTGCTGCAAGCATCTGGCTACAGGCTTGGCCCTTATGCTGCTATTCTGTGTTCCGCAATGATGCCTGCACGATTAAAAACAGAGTGGCAGGGGAAAGTTTCCTATCGTGGTGGAAAAAATAAGGCTGCCCTCCCAAGAAACCTTCTGCAAAGGATTGCAGAGTACCTGCATGAAAGCTTCCTGGAGCTATGCATGGAGGATTCTCGGAGCATCCCTTTACACATAAATAATCTTTTCCGGGGTGAACACAATGCTTAAGCATACCAAGTGCAAGGAAGCACAGCCCCACCGCCACACACACCATTTTTTCCCTGCTGGATTCTGGACAGGGGATATAAGCAAACACATGCAATTTGCAGTGCATACTCACCAAATGTGCCATCCCCAGCATCCTGGTCAGTCATGGTTTCCGGTGTCTGAGCGGGCTGCTCCTGTGTTGCAAACAGCTCCTGTCTTTCAGGAAGAAGGGATACCCCACCCACCTGTCCCCTGTTCTCTTCATCCTCCTCCTCCTCCTCAACCACAGACTCATCCTCATTCATCCTGGCCTTGGATTTCCCCAAGGTATCAACATTGCGTGGTGGCATAGGGGTGGGGTCTCCACTGAGAATCGCATGCAGCTCCTCATAAAAGCAGAATGTTTTTGGTGAGGAGCTAGACGGCTATTAGCTTCCCTAGTTTTCTGATAAGCCTGCCTCACCTCTTTGATCTTAATGCGGCACTGCTGTGTGTCGCTGTTGTGCCCCTTCTCCAACATGCCACGAGATATCTTCTCGTAGATATTGTGACAAACGGCCGGCTTCATTCTAGTGGGTCTCACACTTTTGCCTCTCGTAGTGGGCCAAGGAGTCGTACGTCACCCCGTCTCCCCAGGGAGGGGGTAGGGACCCGGGCCTGCCCGCTCCTCTGGGTCCCAGCCCAGGGGCCTATGTGTAGCAGCTATGAGTTGCTGGCACCGTACTCGCAGCTGCAGTCTTTTTCCCCTGGGCTACTTTTCACCCCTCGGTCCTTCTGGCCTCTCAGGCCCTGCTTCCTTGCTGCCCGGACTGGGCATCCTGACCCAGGCCCCTGTGCCTGGGGGAGTATCTCAGTCCGGCCAGGGCAGATTTCCTCCCTCCTGGGCTCAGTACCTCTCTCAGGACTCCACTG
Source organism: Emydura macquarii macquarii (assembly GCF_026122565.2). Taxonomy (NCBI): domain Eukaryota; kingdom Metazoa; phylum Chordata; order Testudines; family Chelidae; genus Emydura; species Emydura macquarii. The sequence continues at coordinate 23,237,045 of NW_027132559.1, forward strand.
CTCTTCCACACCACCCTGTACTCCTCAGCACAGCACAGCACAGCACAGCACAGCTAATCCTCCCACTCATTCCCCGTCTGTCTGGAGCAGAGGGTTTTTAATCAAGCACCTGGCTGGTCCTTAATTGGCCCCAGCTGCTCCTAATTGCCCCCTCATGCCTTCTAGCTAGTCTGCAGGGAACAGAGCCCTGAGCATTCTGGGGCTTACATACCTCCCTTCGAGCACTCTCCTACTGCCCTCTGCTCTTGCTATATCACAATATCCAAATTTCTTTTGCTTGCTTGGAGTTGAGCCAGAACAGACTCTTTGCCCCACAGACCGATGAAATCCAAGACCTCAGGTTGACTCCAGGCTGGAGCGCATTTGGGGTGTGCAGGCACAATGATCAGTTGTGCCGACAAGCTCTCTCCACACCGCCCAAACAGGAAATGGGAATTCAAAATTTCACAGAACTTATGAGGAGGAGCCATTTCCTGTTTACGTGGCCACAGTGCAGAACACTGTGAATGTGCAACGTGGTCAGAACAGAGCATTATGGGATACCTCCCAGAGGCCAATGATGTCGATTGCACTCTGCTGACACTGACGCTCATTCAACCCACAGAATTCAACTTCAGCGCTATGCCACTTGCAGAGGTTGTTTTATTAAGTAGAATTTTACCGTGATTTAGATTGGTGGAACTGACATGCCAGTGGAGATGCATACTTTAGGTGATCAACGTAAGCCGTGTTACATCAACCTCCATTGTCAGTCTCAAGGACTGTGTTAAGATCATGTTGGCAAACCAGAGAAGTGTAGAACCAGAAATCAGGGAACCAAAATCGGTTTTGGAAACAAGGCTTAGTTGGTAGACAAAATAACGAGGGGATGAGCTATTGTGCCGACCACTCTCTTTGGGGTGTCTTAAAGAAAGAGACTTTGAGGAGAAAAACTGGCGATGGGCACAAGCTCCACCATCATGGCTGCCACTCCCATCATCTCCTGGGACCCTGGGCCTTTGTCATCCTGAAAGATGTCCTGACCAGACCACATCATCACTTCTACCAGCTGCAGCTGAATCCCAACCCCCACCTGGATGAAACAGGATTGAACTGACACAACAACAGCTCCAGTCCATCTCTACTAACTTCTTTTTTCCCCAAAAGGACAGTTATTACCATTTTTAATACCATCTAAGAGAATGTCAGACAAGGGGGCTTTTCCTTTTAAAACTCTCTCCAGCTAAAGGGAAAGTGAACAAGGGATGCTGTTAAAATGAAAGTTTCATTAATACTTCACATTTCAAAGGTTTTAACTGTTTTTCCTTCTTTTCTTTATCATTAATAAATAATAAAAGGTTAAACGGACTTTTAATGGTGTTTGCCATGGTACTAAGTACACTGTATACCAAACCTCGGACTTTGTTTATATGATTGGGTTGTTTATACCTTTGGCCCATTTAGTCTCTCTAAATGAATACAACCCCTGGGAGGTAGGAGACCCAAGTTCAAGTTCCTATGCCAATGACTATTTAATTCACAGTGGACTAGACTCCACATGAGAGACAGAGAGCCCTTGCCCTAGACTACACCATAGCCCACTGGAAAATGTGAGGTAAACACTGACAGATCTGAAGCTACATTGTAATAATTTATTATTACTCTATATAAATGATCTGGAATAAGAGGTAAACAGTGAGGTGACAACATTTGCAAACAGTATAAAATCATTCAAGATAGTTAAGTCCAAAGCACACTGCGATGAATTACAAAGGGATCTCACAAAACTGGGTGACTGGGCAACAAAATGGCAGATGAAATTCAGTGTTGATAAATGCAAAGTAATGAACATTGGAAAACATAATCCCAGCTACACATACAAAATTATGGGATCTAAATCAGCTGTTAGCACTCAAAAACGAGATCTTGGACTCGTGGATAGTTCTCTGAAAACATGCAATCAATGTGCAGCAGCAGTCAAAGAGGCTAACATAATGTTAGGAACCATTAGGAAAGAATAGATATTAAGACAGAAAATATCATGAGGTCACTATATAAATCCATGGGACACCCTCACCTTGAATATTGCTTGCAGTTCTGGTTGCCCGATCTCAAAAAAGATATATTAGAATGGGAAAAGGTATCAAGAAGGACAACAGAAATTAAGGCATGGAATAGCTTCCATATGAGGAGAGATTAAAAAGATTGGGACTTTTCAGTTTGACGACTAACAGGGGATATGATGTGGAGAAAGTGAATAAAGAAGTGTTATTTGCTCCTTCACATAACACAAGAAACAGGGGTCACCAAATGAAGATAACAGGCATCAGGTTAAAAACAAACAAAAGGAAGTACTTCTTCACACAACGCTCAGTCAACCTGTGGGCTCTTTGCTATGGGATATTATGAAGGCCAAATCTATAATGGGGTCAAAAAAGAATTAGATAAATTCCAGGAGGATAGGTCCCTAACTGGCTATTAACCAGGATGGTCAGGGATGCAAGCCCATGTTCTGGATGTCCCTAGCCTCTGACTGTAAGAAACTGGGAGTGAATGAAAGGGGATAGATCACTTGATGATTACCTGTTCTGTTCACTCCCTTTGAAGCACCTGGCACTAGCCACTGTCAGAAGACAGTGAACTGGGCTAGATGGACCATTAGTCTGATCCATATGGCAGTTCTTATGTTCTTATACTGACCTGGTTATTGGGATGTTTACAGTAGGAAGACTACATTGATTTAGTTTAATAGAAGACTGTTGGGAAAAAACAGGAAAGAAAAAGAGTAGTTCATGATAAGCCTTTTCCTGCAAACACCTGAAGGTTGTTAAGAGACAATGCCTGAAAAGGCCTGCGAACCAAAAGATCCAAAGGATTATAGCAGTTTAAAATGGAACACTCTCTCTAGAAGGGGAAGTGATCCAGGGAAAAAGACAGAGACAGCAGCACCAATTTGGGTGTCTGAAGAAGTTAGGCCTGCCTAGAGTACCATCAATGGGCTGGTGAGGCTTTAGGTAAAGTAGACGTATGTGAAGACAGTTTGCTGTTCTAAAATCCTTTTTCTCAAAGTGCTTTGTTCTTACTGAAAAATCCAAAGGACTTGGGTTTTGTTACTCTGAACTAGTGGTTGCAGCCTTCCAAGGGGAAGAACAGCGGGTGTCCAAAATCAGCCAGGCCCACTGGGTCAGAACGGTTGAGACACACGGTACTGCAGCACAAGGCCTGACACTTGAGGGGATGCACATAAAACCCAGAAAGGGGATAAAGGAGCAGCTAGTCCAGGAACCAGGACAAACATACCTGGAGCAACCAGAGGTAAGATCTGGTTCAGTCTGAGTCTGTCAGAAAGTTGTTGTCTAATTCCCTTAAAGTCAGGTTGCACATCCTGTAGTCTAAACTCTTGTCAAGTCATAGAACCATAGAAACATAGGACTGGAAGTTGACTCGATATGTCATCTAGTCCAATCCCTTGCATTGAGGCGGAACTAAGTTATTATCTACAATAAGTATTATCTATGTATTATCTACACTAATTATTATTTACACTATCCCTCACAGGTGTTTATCTAACCTGTTCTTAAAAACCTCCAGTGATGGAGTCCACAACCTCCCTAGGTAATTTGTTCCAGTGCTTAACTCCTTATGGATAGTAGACACATGCTGTGTTCCAGACACTCCCTTTCTTACCCCTCCCAATTACTATTGTGATTCATTGGTTTAGAGGGAATTCAGGGGAAAGACTGTTAGCTACTGAAATGCCACCAACACCACTTCCTGCAGCACCATGGTTTATCTTGGGAGATCCCCAAACCAAGTACTGTCCAAAATTGGAGATCTGATGAGATCACCACCAGAAGTGGAAAAGCTTTATGCTTAGGGGTTGTTTCTCCTTGAGCAGAGAGTAGAAAAATCACTGGAAAGTGTTCTCCTTTACCATTCTAATTATCAATATATTCTTTCTCCCAAATAAGTCTAAGAGGATTTCTTAGTCTTTGTTTTTAAATTTGATCTACTGTCTGTTAGTGAACTTTATTTTCCTGTTTCACTTTAGCATGGATTAAGGCAAAACAGCAACACAGTCATTTGAGATTACTCAATTTACTCATATAAATCATTCTTGTGTAATAGATCAAGGCGGCTGGCTAGAGTTAATGGAGGGAAAAAATGTCATTTGTTGACAAACATTTCAGTTAGCATGTGGAGAGCATATGCTTAGCCATCCCAGTCTACAGCTCCCAGTGGTCAGTTTGAGAAGGAGGTGGGGGGGGAAATAGTGGTGAAATTAATCATACTGACGCCTATTTGTCTGATATTTTTTGGCATACTGTGGAATGTTAGCTATAATGAGATTTGACAAGAAGTTCTGATGTTTAAGAAAATCAGGGTTTTTTTGAAGGTATCTTTTATCTGATCATTAATCCTTGGCATATAGCATATAGCATGTTCACATACTAAAACTTCAGATTAAAATATTAATTTGTCACCCAAAAGCAGTTACAAAATCTGACAAGGAAGAAGTCAAGTCATAGACAGCACTTTCAATGCAGGCTGTGAAAGACTGGATTGAGAGCCAAATGTGGGATTGATCAGACCTATGTTTAGAAACCTAAGAAAAGTATTAAACTCAGTTTGATGAGAACACTCCCTGATGCATGTCTTCCCTTTCACTGTCATCTGCTGACATTAAACTGTAAAGCTGCCTGTGATGTCAGTTCTGAATTATTCTCTCCTGACTGCTTACTCAAAGGCTAGCTGGCTAGAGAGAACGTAACATTTTAAGAATCATCAATCTCTCTTCATCAGAAAAATGTCACAATTAAGAATCTCTCTTTGGGAATGAATTATGAATATCTCTTTGCATGCTGTTCTTTGTATACTCACAGTAACTTTCCCTTCTTCCACCCTGAAGTATTCACTTTGGTTCTCTTTGGAGATGGGCTATTGGCACCAAGTCCACAGATTAGCCATTTACTGTTGAACACTCTAGTTGTCATGATTGGTGGTCTCTGGCTAGATCTCTGTCATAACAGAAGATGTAGACTTTCACATATTCAAAGTAGCTTTGAAGTATCCTACTCTGTAGAACAAGCGGATTAAAGCTAGGGGATGCTCACACTTGAAATAGCTCAGGCAAAATCTAAGACCATTGAAAGTATCGCCCCAGTCCTGGAAGGACATACAAACTTGCTTAACTTTAATTCATTGGGACTATTCACAGTAGTCACAATGACCACGGCCTCTAGGTACTACCCTAGTACAGATAAACAACAGGGCCAGGCTTTAAATGCATGTTCACTGCTAGTGTCCTTTGGGGGTGGGAGTGACCCCAAAGGGGTGAAGAAGCAGAGAGGCCACGAACCCACGCCTCTGCTTTGACCAGCAAAGCTGGATTGCTGCACAGAAGGGAGCATGCTGCACCCTTTGACTGGGTGATGCAGTGTGTGCACTCTCCTCCCTGGGTTGGTGAGCTCTAAGAGACACTGAGTGGGATATACAATGGGACTTAGATGTGACAGCACCATCATCATGCCTTTTAGCTACCTAGACAATCACAGGAACAACACTGCAATCCACAAAGCCAAGTTAGGTGTCTAGGTCCTCTGTACAACAAATGGGGAGAGATGGGCATCTAAGCCTATGATCCACAAAAGCCAGCACACTTTTGAACTGCCTAAACTAGCCAATGGGAGGTGCCAAGGAGAGGGTGTGTGCTAAGCTCCACCTCTCTCTGCAATAAACACCTCAATCCAAGATGCAGGGAGGCACCGACTCGGTTTAGTAATCTACGAATGGGAACCTACTGCCTGGACTCAAGCAGTTTAGGTGTCTAGGGCGTTTCTCGAAGGAATAAGCTAGGTGCCTGTGTTGCTCCATGCAAAATGGCTGGAGAAGCAGGAGCTTATATCTTTAACCTAGTGGTTAGAACACTCACCTGGGATGTGAAAGAAACAGCAAGCTATTCATACAGTGCAAAGATGAGGACAAGAGGAACAGTTTTCAATATCATGCAGGAAATATGCACATAAATGCTAAATGGCTAGCTGAACTTAGTGCATATATGTCAAACATCACTTAAATGTATCCTAGAGTGTCAAAATTATTCATGATTATTAATCCTATCTGAGATTCTCAAATCACTTTACAATTATGAATGAATTAAGCCTCATGGTGACTTTGCAAGGTAGATATTATCTGCATCTAAAAGATGAGGGCCAGTATTTTCCAAATAGACCTCTAATTTTGAATTCTCCATTTTTTGTGTTGTAAATTTTAGACATCTAGATATGGATTTTAAGGTAGACCAAGCATCTGGAGTTGCATTGACATTAACTGAAGCTGTATGAATTCAAACAATTCTGAAGAATCATATATGACATCTAAATTCAGGCACATAAAAAATGAGGCACTAAAAATTAGAAGCCACTTTGGAAAACCTTTGTCTTTGTGGTTTGTCCAGTATCACACAAGAAGTCTTTGGCACAGTCAGGAATAGATGAGGTCCATGACAACCACAAAATTATCCTTATTTAAGATGATTTAGGACAGCACAAGCTATAGTACTAAGGCAGTGTAAATTCTGCTATTGTCACACCTCCTTTGTGACAGTGCCCACATAGCTTATGTATTATTCTCCTATAAAATATTAAATGTTTGTAATGTGAACACTAAAGAGGGTTTTTCCCATGGTCATATGTTCTTTTCCTCTTTCCATGCACTCCTTAAGTCCTACCACAACTGAAAGTCATTGTGTTGCATGTTCATTGACTTGTGTATTATTTAAAACTAGTTGGTTTATGTATACCAAGGGGCACAGAGATTTAATCTCCTAACCTTTCAGCCCAGAGAGCAGCCTCCTACATTTGCTTAGTAAAAAAATTGAAAATGAGTTTGGTGATCTCATTACTAATGAGAGTTGCCAACTGGATTTCGGCCCCTGCTGTAGGCAGTTCTGCAATGATGTGAAAACCGGGAGGAGGAAGATTCTCTTTCCTACAATTCCCTGTAGCCTAGGGGAAGGTGCAAACTGCAAATCCAGAGACTATGAATCCTCAGCCCAGCTCTCTCTGTTTCACAGTCCTCATTATGAACCATACTACAACCTACAAACATTCATCCATTTCACAGGTACCAGAGATTGCACAAGATCACTTCAGAAAGAGTCTGGAATAGACCCCAAGTTTCTAATATAGTAAAACTAAACCTCATTCACTTTGCCACAGTCTCTAGAAAGGAACGTAACAAGTTAGATGCTTCTGTAATTTACACTAATATAGCATGATTCTAGTAGCTAGTGCAAAAAGAGAGATTTATGACCATACTGCCTCCCTGCTAAGAGATCTACTCATTAACTTGAGTGGTGAAGGCAGATTCTTTTACATACAGAGGATGCAGGTTCAGTCCCCATAAATGATCCAAACACAGTGGCATTGTTACCTTTGTCTATATTGTCTAACCACTAGGCTACAATCTGTTCCCAGAGCCAGAAAGAAAAACCAAGAATCCTTCTGCCCAATTTTCCACTACTGTCTCATAAGTACTTGTATAACCCACTGAGCAATATGTGCTGTGTCTCCCTGTAAGTGCTGGTCCACTTAGGGAACTCACTCTCCCCCATCCCACTAGCTACTCCTCTAGCTGAAGTGGAAGAGGTCGGTGCTGTTGTGGGTAGGAGTTCAAAAATCAGAAGGCAGACCCAAAAAAATGGATTTAATTATGTTTTCTTTTTTAAATCTCATGGTTTGGATTGCCTCATTGCAGTGGATTGCAAATGTATCTCATGATCTGACATGATCATCAGCCTATTGTTGAAGACAGTCCTAGGGCTGAAATTTCAGGAATCTATCGGGTCATCGTTGGGATGCAGGGTCACCCTGTTTAAAAGCTTTACTTTGGGACAAGCTTGCGGTACCTCATCATCACATCGCTTGGGTAGCACTGGCATAACACAACCAAATGCCATTCTTAATGGCTCTAAAAGTTAATTTGGAACTTTCCATGCTTGCAGGAATTTTCCCCTTTAAAAAACTGAAAGATGTTGTGCTATGTTATAGACTAAGGCCCCAATTCAGCAAAGCCCTTGAGCACATGCTTTCAGTTAAACACATACTGAAGTGCTTTGCTATATCAGAGCCTAACAGTTTGCAAAAGTAGTTTCACTTTGAAAAGCAAAGGTACTTTTAAAGTGACACTACCAACTATTTTTGGACAGTCAGATTTCATTAAACTGTCATTTTGTACTGACAGCATCTTAATATTTCTTTCTAGGATTGGTTTTCCATTGGTGAAGATAGTTTTTGGTCTGAGGGTTGTTGGGTTTTTTTGGTTACTCTTTCATGATTCAGAGAATGTATACCTGGTGGGTTTCCCAAAAAACGTACAGGGAAAAGAACACCCACACTATACTGGAGTTTGAACCTTTCATGGCCCAGTTTAAACTTTTAGCACAGAGCACATTTTTACCATCAAATTGTAACTCCAGTAAAGCAAAGTTTGCAATAACACTGCAGATTAACATTTCGCTGTATGGAGGCAAATGGCACAGCTATAATAAACTACTGAACTAAAACCGTGTAACAAACTGTGAGGCTCCACTAAGCCTTCCAGCACTTACCCCATTTCTTTATTTTAACACAAAGGCTACTAGGACTTTGACTCCAACTAAATTAAACCCTATTAAAACTATCCTCATTAACTACACCCTCTAACACACAAAATGCTTGGCTCCAAAGGATGGTGATATAATGAGAGTAGAGTGTGATGGACATGTATTTTTTTTTTCAAGACACCCTGGAGGAACTAATGTATTTTTATTCTCATTCTTGCCCTGTTTTGGTCTCATTCCACTTCCTTTGTGGTTACCTTGCTATGGGCCTATGACGACCATTATTGGTAATGGCAGTCTACATATAATTCAGCTCCAGATTTACAAGGTTAAAAAAAAAAATATAGAGGAAGCAGTAACACATACCAGAAAAACAATTTTGGGGGCTGCAAGGAACCCTCTCTCTCACACTCTTCAAGGCAGCAATTATATTCAAGAATTATACCCTGTCATGGCGTATTTGAACTGGGAAAATTAAATTAACTTCTCTCATGGCAGTTCCTAACCTTACTGGGAAATGCTTATTGGAGGCTCCTGAAAGCAGTCCTTTTGCCCATCCTGTTGGCTAAAAAATCTAGGCTTGAGGGTTCCTAGCCACAACAAACAAGAAATGCCAATTATAAGTAGTGTTTGAATCACAGACCATACGTAACTGAAATGTCAGCCTCATATAATGAAGATGATGGCTCACATTAGAGAAATTCTTCTAGAATTATAGCTGTGTAAACTTGGTAGAACTTGTTACCACTCATGACTTTTTCTGTTGGCACAGCGCTAGTTTTCTTTCCCCACGCTGGGTGTATACTTAAGAAGCTGCTAGCAAAAGAGCCAATGCTCTGAACAAAAGAGTGTATTGTCATGAAATAGTTTTCATGAGACCTTCTCTAAGCCAACAAATAATTGACCTCAGGCAAGAACTTTCTTTCCTTTAAGATTTTATTCAAAAATGAAGTTTAGGCAAATTCAAACCACCAAACAAGCAAGATTATGAAAGCACAAATCAAAGGGTCTCAGGCACTAAGGAAATTGCATGACTCTCAAGAATGTTAGCCTTTATGCCCACATGGATCCATCCTGTGTTATAAGTAGAACAAATGAGTGTTAGGATACATCCCCTTGACATTAAATCTAAGACAAATGAACTCCCTGGATTTCGGGCCAATATGAGGATCTACTCCATGATGGAACTTCAGTTCTGTTGCATTCAAACTTCTACTCTTTTCCACTGATGCAGGTTACACTGATTATTTTATTAGTTCATATTTATTTAAAACAAAATATAAATGAACTGTCCAAACTCAACACTGTGAACATGGGAACTTAAAATAAAGCAAATAAGCAGGAAAAAACGCATTAGCTTTTTTCTTCTATCATACTCCCACTTGGCAGTACAAAGTACAATCCTTTTCATGTCTTCATTTTCTACAAGTAGATATGGATAGCAATTCCAGTTATTATATTATGATCCTGATTCAAAAAATGAGACATAGCCAATAACATTCATGAAGAGATGGTACAATTTTTAGCACTCTTTGCAGTGATGGTTTAAGTCAAGTATATTTGATGGTGCAGTTGAGGATCTAGAACTGGTTGGAAGTATCACAGGATTTCCATGAAACTTTGACTTTTACAGGAAGAGAAGCTCACAATGAATTTTGGTATTTATGCTTCCAATCTTGGCTGACAACAGGGGTCTAGATTCTAAGCTGTGTCTATTGTCAAGTAAGGGAAGGAAGCCCCAAGGAGCCAGTTGTAGGCCCCTTGGTTTTAGGGCTTGTCCACACAGCACTGGAGTAGTTTAGAACAGTCTGCGGGCTTCTCTAAGCTAAGAAAAGCCAGCTAAAGCCACAGCAAGGACCCAGCATCACAGTGAAGAAAGGCAAGAGTTTAGAGTAGTGCCCTAGCCACATTCCTTATGTTGAGGGCTTACGACGGGGTATGTAGCATAGGAGAAATCTCCAGTTGGGGAGAGCTACTGGTTTTCTGTTCTTTTCTGTTCATGCTTCCAGAGTGGCACAAATGAGATGCATTTCAGGGAAAGAATCTGGCCCAGAATCTGTGCATGAGTTTTATCTGAATGTATTAAGTGACAAGAACAAAAACGTAATCAAGGCTTTTAGCTTGGTTCAAACTTCGGATGAATGTTTGGGTCATTTCTCATTTGATGCAGATGATTCACCCAATTCTTATGTCCAAAGAAGACTGAAGCTGGTTAGGCAAGAGCATTAAAGATGTTTGTACCTTCTCTCAGGCTGTAGACTTTACTCAAAGATGAAACAGAAAGTCATCTAAATAAACACATCTGTGAAGCTAACATTCTCCAGTCATACCATTTTTTAAAATTGCAAAATGTGTTTGATGTGTTCATGTTACAAAGCCCAGTCTCGAAAACATTACTTTCCAATTTTTTAAGTGTAAACTGACCTTTTTCTGCTGAGTCTGTAGTAGCCAAGATTTTTTTTTTTTAAATCTTGGCTAATGCTAGACGTAAAATGTTAAAATACTCTGGTTATTTTATATGCACTTTGGAACAAAAATATGAGGGGGCTGTATGCCCTTTATTCCTGGCAGCTGATTTGGAGAGTAGGACTGAAAAGGTTAGCTTTGTTAAATGTCATCTAGAAAATCATGTATTTCAGGAGATTACTTTGGCCAATAGATAAGAAAGAAACAGCATGTTTTATTTGCAACCACAGTTGGTCTTTAAGAACTCAAAGAGAACACGATCAGTTTTATGAGATGATAGAGCCTTAGGGCCAAATTCAGAGGTGATGTGGGAGGTGGTGAAAGTTAATCAGTAAGTTACATATGAGTGTAAAGAAGTTGAGCAGTCTGGATCTGTTCCCAGACAAATCAATAGCAAAATTCCATTTGACATGAGTGATCAGGATCAGGTCCTGTCCAGGATGAGGTGAGTGTAATAGAGGCCAAGGGAGTAAGATGTTGTAACTTAGTCATTGAGATCAGATGGTGTAAGGAAGTGAAGCTGAAGTAGGGGATGGGATATTTTACCTCACAGTTTCCCAAGTTCTCCTGGTAGTTGCTTTTCCTGTAACTTTTCAAGTCTTTTTTACTTAGATTACCTTACATTTATCGATTGACATACGACTTACACATCACCTCTGAATTTTGCCCCTAATTGATACAGGGATGAATCTCTCTCTTTTTGAGACACACACTAGCGTGGAAGCCTTGGAGAGAAAAAACAGCTGAGAGTGAAATAGCATATTAATCCAATTGCACTTTTAATGTACTGTATATGATGATGTAAGTGGTCTCTGGGTAGACCCAGGAAGGGGGCACAGCGAAGGAGACAGGTGGCAATCTCGTAGACTTTAAGGTAAGAAGGGACCATTATGATCATCTTCTAGTCTGACCTCCTGCACAATGCAGGCCACAGAATCTCATCCACCAACTCCTGTGATAGACCCCTAACCTATGACTAAGTTATTGAAGTCCTCATCTCCCCGCATCAAGATGTGATTGAATGGAGGGGGCATGAGAAGACTTCCTGATTTCTATTCTTCACCTTGAAAACATGCATTGCATTAGCTTTGCAAGTGGTCTGAACCAGGAATCCTAGCCTATTGGTATCTCAGGTGACAGTTCAAGTACTGTGATGTGCCTTCCTTTTCTCAGAGGAAGCGTTTGAAATTGGCACTCTCACTAAAGAATCAACAATTCCATCTTAACAAGCTATTTAGATACTGACACAGGCAGCTGATTTTCCCCTTTCACCTCAGAAACTTGATGAGGGTGAAAGGTTTAAACTTGCCAGTATGCCATCAGACCTTGATATTTATCAAAGCAAAAAGAGGAGACATGATGATGATGGACCTTCATTAAGAAGTTACAATGATCTCATAAACCCAGAAGCCAGACTATGCTAAGAGCTGTAATAAAATGCACTCAGAGTACAGTGGGATAGACTGCAGCCTGCTATTAAAGTGCTTTAATCCTTCTTGCAGCACAGCAACCGCAGCACTTGTTTAAGATCATCTGCTCTTCTGATTCATGTTATAATTTGTGTGTAGTAAATAAACCAATAGTATTGTTGATACTGATTAAACAGTAGGATTTGCTGTGCCAAATACTGAGCTAAAGATACTTCTTGTATTTATCTAGCACGGAGAAGATATGGATTTGTTTAAAACTCAATAGACTCATACTGTCAGCAACCTATAGCGTGCAGCCAGAAATTAATCCAGAACGAAGCCAGACAGTGACATTTAAAGTGTTTGGAGGTTTAACTCAGGATTAATCAGGATGTTGGCTGATAAAAACTTTAATGTGAAAGCTGCCTTTTTCTCCTCAAATAATGTTCTACTAAAATTGGGAACACACCTCAGTTCTACTGATACCATCATAGTACTAATAGTAATGTACAAATAGATAATGTACACTTATCTCGACAGACTCCCATTGCCAAGAGGCACAACCGATCCCAGGTAAGAAAGAGTTAGCCTGTTGCAGCAATCACTCTGGTCTCCTGGACGTTGTGACACGGTCACAAACAACAAAGATATTGGACACAGTGAAACAGGAAAGGTAAGAGGTGGCTATTGAGCTGCATTAGAAAGAAATGTGGTTAAAGGAAAGAGAGGCCAGAAAGTTGAATGCGGGGAGGGAGAACAAAACAAAACAAACACAGGAAATATACCAGACAACGCAAAAACTGGCCACAGAAAAAACAATGGGAAGTGAGTCACTAACTGTTTCTCTGACACAAAAAGATTGGAGGGAAAAAGAGACAAAACACTGAAAACATAATTCTAGAAACAAAGATGGAAGAAATAAGTGGGTGCCCATTTTAATTCAGTTTTGAGGAAATTAATTTCATTCAGAAATCTTTCAGGTGGAAAGCTCTTCAGCTGTGATGCAAGTCCACTGAAGTCAATGGAAACATTCTGACTTTGCTGGGTTATGGAACAGGCCCTCGGAAGCCCTCTCCAAAGCAGGAACTATTATTTTTTTTTTATGACCAGGAATTTCAAAATAACTGATGAGAACTTGGGAACCCACATTAGGGCTTATCAGAAACTCTCCATCAAAACTTTTCTTCAAAAAAGAACAAAAAAATTTAATTTGGGTGTTGAAGGAAACTGTTTGCTTTCCTTGAAAAGTTTTAGTTTTTTCAACAAAAGAGTTGAACATTTCCATTGAAAAATTCAATGAAAGCAAACATTTTTTTCATTTTCATCTAAATTTTCCACCAGGAAAATGAACACAGACATTTTCTGACCAGTCCTAACTTAAAGTTCAATAAGATTGACAGGATTTGGTACTTAAATACCTTAGGCCAGTGTTTCCCAATCTTTTTGGCTTGAGGGCCACAAATATCATTTTTACAACCCTGAAGGGCCCCAGTCTGATAACTCATAAAAAATGTATTCATGGACCCAGGTGGATCACTTTGCCATGCTCCCTGCTATAGCCAGGGGGAGGGGAGTGCTGATCTTCCGTCCCCTTCGGTGCAACAAAGAGCTTGCACCAGTCCTGTAGCCCCACAGCAACGCGCTCCACCTGGGTCCTTGGTAGCGGCTCCCTTCTGCAACTAGGGGGGGGAGTGGCAGGCCACTTTGAAAGACCCTGCAGGCCATTTTTGGCCCCTGGGCCATGGGTTGGGAATCACCGCCTTAAGCTGCAGTGTAGCCATAGCCTAAGTAGACATAAATTATGTCACTCAAGAGTGTGAATTAGTCACTGAGCGATGTAAGTTATGCCAATTTAAGTGCCAGTGTGGACAGCACTATGTTGGCGGGATAGTCACTCATGGGGGCTGGAGTAATTAAGCTGACAGGAGAGCTCGGTCCCATCAACTTAGACCAGCTACCCTAGAGAGTTTACAGTGGCGCACTGCGTCAGTGCAGCTGCACCAGTGTAAGCTCTCTACTGTAGCAATAGACTCTGGTTCCTTTGAAATCCCAGCTTTTATGTTTCACTGTGTCCAGTATCTTTGTTATTTTGACTCTGTCACACCATTCAGGAGACCAGAGAGATTGCTGAAACAGGCTGCCTCTTTCCTACCTGGGATCCCTCCTACCCCCTGAGTGCAGAGGACTGGACTACATGACTATTGAGGTCCGTTCTAGTCCTGCACTTCTATGATTTAGTGACATTGGGACCCAAACTGGCTGAGGTCTCTAGATTGTACTGCCATGCAAATAATTATTTTCTCAAAGCAGACTTATTTTTAGTCTTCATTTAATTTTTTGTTTCCTATTTTGTGAGGCTTTGGCTGTTTCTGATCACGTAGTGTAACATAGATGCAGATTCAAGAGACCTGTTGGTATTTTAGAGTTTGTTTTTGTTCATATCATTGAAAAAATATCTATAAGATGAGGGTAGGATTCAACAACATAAGCCAATACTCAATCAGCTCTCCTCCTTGTGATACTTTATGTATGTAGTTACAACAATACACACACAATTCATCATGAGTCTATACCTGGTCTGCCACAATCCCAAATCATCACTGGCTGCTTCCAACCTTGCATCTTGCAGAAGTATATACATCCATTACTGAACTGGGGCCTGTGACTTAGAGTGGTAAGCATTCTAGGAAGTATATAAATAGATCTCTCCTAAATATACATAGAAAGGAGAGTTCGCTGAGGATAACCTCTACATATGAGTCTAAACTACTTGACATCCTATCTCCATTCTCTCCAGACTCTAATGTTGATGATGTAGATCATGAGAAAAGAAATACCTTGGTAAATGGCAAGACTCTGAACATTTCCTCATTGTTTGAAGCTCTGACACTATCACAGGTCCTAACCACATCAGCCACACCACAAGGAGCTCATTCACCTGCACATCTACTAATGTAATATGTGCCGTCATGTGCCAGCAATGCCCCTCTGCCATGTACATTGGCCAAACCAGACTGTCACTACACAAAAGAATAAATGGACACAAATCAGACATAAAAAATGGTAACATCCATAAACCAGTCGGAGAGCACTTCAACCTACCAGGACACTCTGTAGCTGACTTGAAAGTTACCATACTTCTACAAAAAAACTTCAAAAACAGACTTCAGCAAGAAACTGCAAAGCTGGAACTCATATGCAAACTTGACACAATCAAACTGGGTCTAAATAGGGACTTGGAATGGTTGTCATTACAAGAAGTAATTGTCACTGTTCACACATTCTCACCTCCTAATCAATGGTTGTGAATAGGCCTCATCTACTCTAACTGAATGGACTTTGTTTATACTTAACTTCCCCATTGTTTTTCCTTACTCTTTGATGTATATATATACCCCCAATCTGATTTCTATTCCTTACATCTGACGAAGTGGGTTACAGCCCACGAAAGCTTGTGCCTGCAGAAATTAAATTTGTTACTCTTTAAAGTGCTACAGGACTCTCGTTGTTTCTGTTATAACAGATAGTCTCATTTTCATTTCTGCTAAGGGCTATTATGTCTGCTTCAAAGGCAAATGTTGTCAAACTTTTTAGAACTCTCCTTAGCTGCAGCTAACAGCCACCTAAAGGAAAAAATCATTCAAAGGGTGACTGTGAAAGCAAATTTTAAAACTGGGCCCAGTTTTCAGCTGGTATAAAATGCATTAGATCTCTACTGAAATCAATATCAATTGTCTATGTCAAATTTACACTGGATCAGAATCAGGTCCAGGGTATTTACACTCATGATGAACAGAAAGTTTTCCTCGCTCTCTTTTGCTTGTGTGCGCATCTTTTCCAAAAAAGCTGAAGTCAAAAATGACTGTGCTGGAAACCAGATGCTGAATTTAGGTGCTTTGTTGGAGGAAGAATAGGAGTGTTCTTTCAGACACAATATGCTATTATTCACTATTGGTAAATCAGTGAATGCATTGGAAAGCTGCAAGTGCTGGAAGGCATGATGCAATGTAGGTGGTCTCCCATATTAAATAGTTATGTTATGAACAAATATGCTCTAGCAAAGAAATAGTGCAAGATGAGAGGTGAGAAACTAAACAGATCATAATCTACAGGAATGCCCAGCAAGTAGTGTAATCTGTACTGAAATACAATGTTTTAAGCATCAAGAAAAACTTGACCGAAACCTGGATGTCTAAGACCCAGATCATGATAGAACTGGCCAAAATATTTCAGACATTTTGAAATCTGTATGAAAATTTGGTGGGAAATGCTGTGAAGCTTTCTGTTTATTTATTTTTTGGCCATTTTTATCATCTTATATAAGAGTGCGTGTGTAATTTAATTTAGATTCATCAGTTCCGAGTCAGATACTGAAGCAACAGAGATTTATACCAGCTGACATTCTCACCCTCTGTCCGGATGTCAAGTTCAAGGTCTCATCCTTTTCTTCACAACTCTTCATAACCACCATCTTAGCCCTCCGAATTCTCCATGCTCTGACTATGCTTTTAACACACCCTCCTCAATGCCTCGTGTGTCTTCTTTTTACTTTTGTCTTAATTATTTTTCCATACCACCCATTACTCCTGTAACTCTGTCCCTCCTTTACGTGCCAATTAACAGCATCGTTCATTCAAATCCCTCCTAACTCACACTTTTCCTGTTAAACCTATTAATGTTAATCCACCATCAACAGCAGAGCATTTTAAAATACGAATTTGTACCATAGTGAACGTTAGACCATCACCTAATCATCTCATCTATTTTATATATATATATGTCTGAATAGTATTGTCTGACTAATTAAAAATGCCATGTCTAAAGAGGCAAGAATTATTCTTCCCTTAATTGTTTGGACAGCACCATAATAACTGTTAATGCTTTGTGAAGGATAGTCCTGGTCTACATTTTAAAAGATGGGTAGTGACTTTGGGTACCCAACTTGAGACACCTTAAAAAGATCTGATATTCAGGATGGGCTGACCACCCAGCCTCTGAAAATCAGGCCCCTTTAAGGTGCCCCATGTGGGAAGTCTCAAAAACATAGGCACTCAGAACCATTAGTGACTTTTGAAAATTAGGCCTATATAATCACACACTGTATCCTTAAGCAAGTGTGAAGGGGTATTTGAGAGGTCATAATGACAAAAATGATGTACCACAAGAATGAAGATAAAATTACAGTCACATAGTATGTCTAGGGTTTTGGGGGGTTTTTTAATTTTTATATATAATGAAAGAGTTTTCACCACAGAACAGAAATTTGAAGCATTCCTTCCTTCACAAGAACTATGCTTTTTCTGGTGTTTGTACAGCACGTAGCATATTGTGGTTACTACCAAAAACAAATATAGACAATAGGCAATAACCATGGCACTTGAAATGTATTACAAACAGCAGCACATTTCTGTCATATGGAAACTGATACTGACACAGATACTGATATTTTCATAATAGAAAACTGGTCATGTTCTTATTCTCCACTTCCTCAACTGGTCAGGAGCTTCTATTTAACATTAAGGGCCTAATTCTCAATCATTTAATGGCATAAATCAGGAGAAACTTCATCGAAGGCAATGGAAAACACAGGTGAGAGACAGCAGAGAATCAGATCCTAGGTGTTTAGGAGGCAGCTCCTGTCCACGGAGGTCAGGCCCCAGTCTTTGGCCACTGGTAGATACTGGCACGGTAAACCATGGATATTCTGTAGATAACATGCAAATAACGGAGAAACTGGTATTCCAGTATGAATATTAGAGATTAAAAAAAAATCTTGTAGTTTAGAACTGAAAGTAACTGAATATTACTTATTAAAATAACTGATGCTTGCTAAAAAAAACCAAACAAACACATTTGTGATGGTTCCAGTAGGTGTGCTGCAGAATCTTGGTTAAATGATATTTTAACAATACCAAGTATCATACTTTATTTACTTTAAATTATTGAACTATGTCTACAGAATATGATGTAGCAACATTTCCCATATGAACAATATAAATATTGTGCAAACTTTGCTACACATTGAGGAAGAGACTAATAAACATTAGTCTTAAGCATCCATGACATTCTTCCACTGTTACCTTAAAAGTGATTTGTTTCTGTGTCTTATCCTTTTGCATAGATACATGGAGAGAAAAAATGTGTCCAGGATTACTGAACTCTAGCGAGTGCAGTCACAGACCTTTTTCCAGTTAACTATGGTTAACAGAAGGGAAAAAAAACAGTACTGTGTTAAAAAGGTTTGAAGTTACATGGAAAGATTCTTGTAAGTCTTCACTAGCTATGCCAGGAAAAATATATTTATCAGCATCTGAGAGTGAAAGAAAATGCAATATAAAACTCATATTTATAAATTCCATGTTTCAAACCTCCCAGAGATTTTATAGTGACTGGTGACCATCCAGTGCCTCAGATTATGGGTCTGGTTCAAAGCCCAATGAAGTTAATAGAAAGACTCTCCTTGCTTTCAATGGCCAAGATTTTCAGAAATTGCCAATGATTTGAGTTACCTCAGTTTTCAAATGCCCTGTTTGAGATCCCTTAAAAGGCTCCAATTTTAAGAGAGTGGTGAGCACTTCTTGAAAAATCAGGCCTTTTAAAGTTGTCTCAAGTTGGACACCCAAATATTGTGTCACCCAAAGACACTAATCCTGCTTGAAAATCTTGACCAAATTTGCTTTCAATAAAGCTCTGTGTTGGGATAAGCATCCAGAAATGGATAAATTACAAAGAAAGAAAACAAGTTTTCTGAACCTCTTCAGTCTGCAAAATTGTGCAACAGCAGACTTTCAGATGAGATTTCTGGTACTTCCTTATTTGGATCAAGCTAGGGAAAGTGTGAGAATAGCATTTCTTGCAGCATTTCAGCACTTCTGCTTCTGATCAGAACCAGAAAGTGCAAAAGTACACACATTATAATGGGTAAAGTGGATTACTCAAATTATTTTTTGAGCTTCAGAAGAGATTTGGTTTGTGTGTTAAAGGAGAGTTCAAGAAATATTACTATTTTGTTAAAACAAGTTTGTCCCATTCCAAAACTTTTAGCACGTGGCTTTTTTTTTTTTTTTTTTTAAATGTATTCATCCTCTTTTACGCATGTAAACTGAACATTTACTTTCTATATGCTGGTGTTCAAGTTACCCCTTAAAAGCGATCAGAACTTGGAAACAACCTCTTAACATAAACTGTGTTTTTTTAAACTGAACAGAACAATTAATACTCAAACCAAAGCTCAAATCAAAAAGTCTGATCAGGACTTTATTACAATGCATTATTGTGTATACAGCCTCGGCCTTTTTTTCTTGGAATAGCTGGAACCAATGGAGGATATTTCTGGTCTTGTTGTCTGTCTGTCTATGTTCCTATATGGCCTCCAGCCAGACATGACTTGCGCTAGTCAGAGTTTGGAAAAATCAAAAAGCATGTAAGCCAAACACAGGATGGGAATTCCAACCACTAAACCAGCTATCCTGAGTCAACGTGTAGAATAGTTGGAAGAACTAGGAATTCTCCCACTTTTCAAGAAGAATTGAGGAGAAAAGGAGAGAGATGAAATATGTCTGCTTTCCAAAGAGGACAAAGAAAGGTATCCCCATTCTATCCAAAAGCCATGAGGGAGAGAATCTGAGGCAATAGGTACCACCCCCGTCACAAGCAATGAGATGTTTCTGGATGATTGCAGATGGAGGATAAGACTGGTTAGCAAAAAATGAGCTGCCACCTGCGGGGATGATGGGATTATGAGCATGAGAAAAAGGGACCTTTGTTGGGAGATTACCACTACATCATCCATTTATGCTTCTTGGATTGAAGATAGTTACCCACCTTTGTAAAGCACTTTGACACAGGTGTGGGTAAGATCCCTACAATGTATGCCATCTCTCTGCCTATAGCCTGAGTCAATAAGGACACTGAAGAAGGTTCTGGGATGCTGACATTAGAAAAATTGGAGGATATTCCTTCTAAGGTGTTATTGAAGAATGATGCAACAGGGTTAACCCCCAAGGGTTCAAATGCAAACCCACCTAGGCCAGACCCAGTGGCCTAGAAGGTGAGCTCACTGCCTACCTTTCCCAGGGACACAAAATCAGTGCTGACTGTGTTATGGTCAGAAAGCCTGCTAAAAAAAGAGAATCAAAGGCAAACTGAACAGTACTGACAGTCAGGTCTCTCTTGAAAGAGGGAAACTGAGGCACAGCTGAAAGGTGCTGTGATTGAAAAACCTGCTGGGAGAAGGCAAACTGAAGAAGGTAAAGAGTACTGCTAATCTCATGATGCCCACCAGAGGATGAAAAAAGAGCCCCACATGGGTGTAACACAATTACATGGAGGAATGCAGAGGCGGGAGAGGGAAGTTTCCCCCTTAGTCTACAGTTTTAGGGTAGTCAGTTCAGAAGTAATTGAACCTGAGTGGGGAAGCAGGTGTGAAGAAGGGGACGAGGCTCAGGGAAAAGTGAGGAGATTCCACCTCACCCCTACAGCACAGGGACTGCTCATTGCCCAGAGGCACTGGGTGCTAAGACCCACTCTGCGAGGGGCCAAGCCCCTTATCACTACCCCATCCAAACAGAAATAGTGATGTGACAAGAGCACATGTGGCAAGCTCCAACCACAACAGCTTGGGAAGTGTCCAGCCAGAGGGGGAGCTCTACATGTGGTGTGTCTGTATGTGACAGGAGGTGATAAAAGGATCTTCTGAGCTGCAGTTCCACTAAATATTTTGGAACAGTAAATCCAGCAAAATCCAAACCTTCTAGTGCAGGTTTTGCAAAGAGGTGTTTCTTAAAATGTAATAATTCCTGTCAAACAGGAATACATTTTGGGAAACTATCCCACGTGCCACTACTGATGAGTCATTTAGGTATTTGCATTTTAACAAGAAAAGCAAACATCACAAAACTGCTGTTGTATTTATTTACAGTGGAATGGAAAGAAAATTGAAATGAAGGTACAACGTCTAGTAGTGAAAGGAGGAATTTGCTAAGAAAGATAAACATGGCAATGTTACCAGATATTATTGCCACATTCTACCTAATGTTCTAACAAACAGCCTCACTCAGTTTTATAGCATTTCCATTTCCAATATTGGCTTTAATGTGGAAATAAAAAAAATAAAAAGGCACAGAAAAGAGTTATCTGAACATATTGGGACCACCAGAAATAATGTTCAGTTTGAGTTAAAGCGGAGATCGAGACTGAGTCTTACCTTTTCTGAAACTATTTATTCATAAACGTATTCATATTTTATAATACTTACTCCATATATAATCCCACTGAACTCACTGTGGAGTAACAGGAGGGGTCAGAATCTCACCGCTAATTCTCTACCCCCTTCTCCAAAATCAAAACACTGAAATGTAAAACAAGAACTTTGAGCAGTTGTGGTCAATTCAATTAAAAAAAAAAAATTACAGGAAATTACACTTCAATTCTGCATTTGTGAGATTGCTCGAAGGACATGTGTATAAAAAAGGAAGTTAAAAATCTGGTAATTTTTTTTAAAAAGGGCCACTTCCTCTTTAGAGACTGTCATCACATTCTGATTTACGTACAGCACATTTTCCTGAATTTTAGAATATAAATAATGAATCATGAGCAGTTCTGAGATTTGTTCAAATCACCAAAAATAACTCACAATTTACAATAACCATTCCATTGGCCATTTGTATCTCTGTGATTTGCCTCATATTGTATACCAGAGATGTTGCTTTTTCAGTGAATCACCTCAGAATCCCTATTAAATATCTCCTGTACCATAAAGTCGTCACCACTATTTCCCCAGCTACCTCTCCTCAAACACCACAATGTACAGTGCTAAAAATAACGAGACTCCTGTAGCACCTTAAAGACTAAAATTTCTGCGGGCATAAGCTTTCGTGGGCTGCAACCCACTTCGTCAGATGATTTTCATGTATCTGACAAAGTGGGTTGCAGCCCACAAAAGCTTATGCCCACAGAAATTTGTTAGTCTTTAAGGTGCTACAGGATTCTCGTTGTTTTTGCTGTATACAGACTAACACAGCTAGCCTTCTGGAAATTTTCACCATGGAAGTGCTAAAATGTTTTGCAGATAGTAGTTCTATTGCAAATTTACAATGGGTTATGTGGATCACTTGATAATCACTGACTTTTACATGGCAGTTCCTGCAGTCCTTTCTCAGGTGACATTCCTATGGACAAAGGCCTTGAACCAGCAAATACTTAAGGGTGGGAGTCCAACAGTTTGTAATTAAGCAATGCTTAAGTACTTGCTGGTTTGGGCCCATCCTGAAGAAAGTAGGATTCAGCCTAGAACGATTAAGAGCTTTAACTTATTACATTAAAAAAAATCGGTTATGAACACATCTTGCTAAGGTCAGTGGAATTTTCTCCAGGACCCCACAAGAACATTTCTGGGCTGCTGGAACAGTATTATCTTGAGGTGCCTCATCTTTTTTTATGATCTCCACTGTTGCCGCATCTCTCCTGCCCTTTCCCAGACTGAATGTGGGAGCATCACAAGGTAAACACTTGCTGCCTCAACATTAAGGTAGTAAACCTTGAATTATCTTGATGTCTAGAGAAGATGCATCTAAGACATCCCTAATGGATTTTAACTAGGCTTAATTTTTTAATTGATTTTCATCTCAGGGAAGTGCAGAGTTATTTTTACTCTCTAACAAATATGCCCCAATGACAGGATCACTCCTGGGCACATGGTCAACAAACTATTGGGCCCTCAATCAGATGTAGCAGACAAAAGGTCTTTATTTGGCTGTCGCTTCCTTCAGGCAGAGCACCACCTGCAGCAGTCTTACACAACAATCACAAGCAGGGCATTGGTAGTGCTGTACAACAGCAGCACCACATCAGGCCTATCTTCCCCGAGGGAGGCAGCAAACTTTACTCAGTTCATGGACCCAGCCAGGCGTCTAACAGTAAGTGAGAACTGGGGATCTGATCTATTCCCCCTACCAACCAGTAGCAAGCTGAGCTGCGCACTACCATTTTAACCCCAGATCTGACACTTATTGCAGGTATAGAGGGTTGAGCCCACAACAGTTCATTAACCCTTTCCTGGCCAGTGTGGGATTTGTATATCCTCCACACTGGCCAGGAAAGTATTCCTATCAGCCTTTAGGGAAGTATTCCCATCAGCTTCCTCCTCTGACACCACATCGTCTACGGCTTCCGTGATGTTGACCCAAATACCTGTGCTAACTTCTGATGGTATGTTAAGAATTTTTAATGAGGAATCTTATTTTATACATAATCTAGCATCCTAGAAATCAGATCATCCAGTCCATATCTCTGCCTGTTTAGATTGTTCACTATCATACACTTTGACCTGTTTTGTCCTGTCTAGCTTTAAATTGTGCTTCTACTTTAATGAGATTTCATGTTTATTGTTTATGAACTATTTCAGCATATATTTACTTGGTTTTCCAAATTAAAAAAATTAAACAAACTAACTGCAAGCGCTGCACATCTAACTTAGGATCTTAAGGGTAAGATGGGTCCATTACTTTTTCATACATCAAACACCGGTAATTAGAGATACTGCAAGCAAAAATATGCCCTCAGTTACTTCTAGGCAATCCTATTGTTTTCAAATTATGTCCTTGTATACACATGTGCAACATCTGACCCTGCAGTTGGAACTTAATTGTTTGATTATGTGCAAGAAGGAAGAGAATCCCATTTACTGTCCTAGTGCTGTTTGAGATTGCAGAGTAAAAGAGGAGTTAATGCTTTAGTTTTGTCAATAAGGTAGGTAGATTTCATTCTGAATACACACATGCCGCAAATAGTTGAGTAAGGAAGTTTAATCTTTACACTGATACTTATCAGGGTAGAAGTATACTTTAAAAGGCCCAGGCTGGACTTCCATTTTCCATAGGAAACTATTCCACTCTTTGGGCCTGATCCAGTTCCCACTGAAGTCAGTGGGAATCTTTCCACTGGCTTCACAGAGAGTTGAAATAGCCCTTTGATTATCTACGTCTGTCCAGTGGTGTTAGTCACTCTTTCATCAGAAATTTAACTGCCTTAAAACAAAGAATTTATCAGTTATACGCCACTTTTATGTATTAAAAAAGGCTATTAATTGAAGAGAGTTTTGCATCATAGCTGCGGTGCAGTCATATAGAAAACATCTCCTCCTTAAAACAAGGTGTGCTGTCTCAGGACCAGTTTCCAATCTCTGTTATACTTGCAAAATAATCAGAAATAACTCTACTGAAGTCAGGGCAGTATCCCCAGAACTGCACCAGCCTCACTGAGATTAGAATCAGACTAGGCTAACAATGTATTCTTGATCAAACTAACCACTTAAATGTCCCAATAATCAGTAAAGAGGACTATTACCAAGCAAAACAATCATGTGACTTGATAGTCAACGCAAGAAAACATCATCTGCCATTCTGAGTCAAACCTGGTCCCAGTGAATTTAATGGTAATTCTTCTACTGAGTTCAGTGGTACCAAGACTTGGCCCTACTTGCATCAAGTCTGTTTGTTGAATGTAGGACTCCCCCGGCTGGGATGGAACAAATCTGTTAGCCTGTCTCCCGGTTATGCACTGTACTGAGGGTTAAGGGATTATGCCATCACAGAGTTTATTCTAGTTACTAGAGATACTAATATTTGTACCTGGGAAAAGTAGCTGCATCATGTGTTGTGGGGTGACAAGGGCTTTGATCCCGGTATTTGTAGAGGTACACAATGGAGGAGATGGAACTCAGGATTATAATCGCATGCATCCCGTATCCTCTTTCCATTGTCTCCACATGCAGTACATATCTAAACTATGTTGCCATGTACCAGACAGCTTACAGTGACACTGTTAATGCCCCTATTCTTGAATGACAGATCCACACAAACAACAAGGGAAGGCAGTGAAAATGACCATACAAAAAGTGTTGTCAAATCACAGACTGAAAAAAATAGTTCACAGAATTCTCTGTGCCCTGGAATCAGGACCAAGAACATAGCTTTAATGAGAACCCAGTGGCCAGAGATACTTCCGGTTTTATTTTCTCACTACAGAAAAAGCAGCGTTATTGAGAAACACACTTTCAATTGTGATTTATTTCAGACTTTGCAAACTAGATGTCAGGTTCTCCAATGTACAGGCAGGATTCTGCCACCCATACTTATCCTAAGTAATACCTTACTGTGGGCTCAGTTGTGAGCCTGGCCCCACACATGCACAGGGGGGTATGAGGGCATAAGGAATGCCTTTTTGCCCAGGCGTGGGCTACCAGCATTGCCAAGCCAACCAGATGGAGTCTCTCTCTCTCCCACACAGCTGGGTAGGGAGTGGGAGGAACTTTGGCTTAGTCTCCACAACTCACCAGGCAGCTTAGCTGCACTAAAAAAGGGGGTTTATTCACCAACGGCCAGACTATGACCTGCTTACTCACACTGCGACTATTTATGGAAGTGTCTGCTCTCCAGTGTGAGCGGTGGAGGTGCCTCAGTATGGCCCAAAGTAAAAGCATTAATCAAGGTGAGTAAGGGTGATAGAACTGGGTCCTAGTAGGGGTTGGGCTTGTTGTTGCTTTAATAGTGGGTATGTGTAGACAAAAGCCCAATCTCTGAAAGCAGCTAATTTTAAAATTGTGTGTTGAGTACTATAGCTTCTTCAGATCATCAGGACTGGACAACCTACCTAGAGGTTGATGCCAGTTGAACACTGGGCTCTCACCTTTCATATGATTTGCAGCATTTCCTGCTGCTATGCTTCACTACCAACAGGATGGACTGACCTGAATCCAAGGCTGTTTTCTCAAGTTGTTTATTTGCAGTGGTTAAGGTGGTCAGATTTGATATGTCCTGTCCCTCCTCTTCTCAGTATGTAGCTCTTGCTCAGGAAGTCACTGATGATCAATGTAAAACATTGGTATGTCTGTGGTCAAGGCTGGCCCTAGACTAAATGGCGCCGCAGGCGAGGAATGTCTTTGATGACCCCCCTTCTATTTTGGAACCCCCCCCCCTCCCCCCGACTTACACTTTCACAATTACACAATAAAAGAAGGTTCACAGTATTGCAGCTCGGCACTCACTTCTCTTCGTTCTTATATGTCACTGACTGGCTGGAGATGCCCCACCCCTAATATATCCATGAAGGCATGGCTGATAACATTGTGGGAGGTTCGAGAAAAATGTAGTTCTCAGAAAGTCTAGAAGGTTCCATGAGAGTTTACTAACAGCATAGTCCAATGGTGGTGAACTGTGAAATTATAGGCAGCCTTCACTTTTTTTTTTTTTTTTACTGCTTTCAGTCACCGTCTCTTCATCTCCTTTCTGCCAGTGAGCCAGTTCAGCTGGAACAAACACCAACCTAGCGCTCAAATGCCAATCAAACCTGAATCGAGCTTTTTTTCAGATTCAAAGCAATCTAGTTATCTTCCCTTCCTTTACCAATTTTTCATTTCTTCACTTCTCTGAACTTCTTGGTTCCAGCTGAAATTGGAAGAGGAAGTGCTGAGACTTTTCACAGAGTTTCTGGATCGAATAGAAACAGTGAGCACTGGAAATCTCCAGCCAAAGTCTGCACCCTTAGAGGACAAAGCTAACTGGTCCTCTGAGAAAATCAGTCATGACTGAATGATGTATGACTGTTATACCAAATCTGTAGATATCTAGGGCTTCATGATTTAAAAAAAAAAATTTAAGTCATTTGTGTTGCATTTTTACATGCAAGCACTGACTTTATAAACTGAGCATTTCCAAGTTAAAAAAATGCATTAAGTCAGAACATGAATCGATTTTTACATGGAAGTAAAATCACCCCCACTGTATCTCGCTCTCAACTATCCCTCCAGCAAAAGCCTGAGAACAGAGATTAGCCACACCCTATGATGTTATTAAAAATTTAGGCCCTACTAAGAATGCCTGCTTACATCTGGCGTCTGTTAGTCAGTACACTCTAGCTGATCTCAAACGTCACAATGGTGCCTAGAAGGAGAAACAAATCACTGACATAGCTCAGACCAAGCTGTATAGCGCTTTATAGATCAAAATCAACATATTGAATTGCACTGGAAATAGGAATAAGTCCATTGCAGCTGACAAAGAAAGGGGCTAATAAAACTGTTTGAAGATAAAGCAAGCAGATGCATGATGAGCTAACTGTAGTCCTATGACCCATGCATTTTAGTAATCTAGTTAGGAGGTGAATCATGAATAATTACACTCCATTTGGATGTGAGAGAAACTGTTGCAAACGAGTAGGCAGATGCGGATGGAAAAAGTGACTTGTGGTTACCCATGCTACCTGAGCTGGGGAGTTTCAAAAGCTAGATATAAACATATGGCAGAATTTGGTCTTAAATGGTGTGGGATTTTCTTTTTAAACAAGTCGTCTTGTTATTAAAAAAAAGTTTTGTTTAAAGTAACTAGAAAAAATCCCTTTATTATAGGAATGAAGCTCCAGTCTGGAATTTTCCTGTGATTTTGAGAGAGAAAAAATGTTTACAACAAAATTTTGGTCAGGAGATCAGCAGAACTATGGAGCCTTCTCTCTGTCTAACACTAGTTCAGTTTTTCTATTAGCTAAGGCAGGCTGAATCTCCTGAAGATTGGTGATTTATAGCAAATGTTCTAATGTTGACTCCCTGATTATTGGGTAACTATTAAGGAAAGATGAACTTTATACACTATGGAAAAATGCAGGTCTGGCACAATCTCCATTTGGTCCTATATTCCAATTGACTTGAGTGAACTCCAGTTATTAACATTAATATCACACCTTATTTGAAGAGAGATGTTCTCTTTCTTCCAGTAGAAAGAATACTACTACAGCCTTAGTAGTTCCATAGACTCCCACCATACTCTCTTCACAAGCCGTGACAGCCCTAGTACGGCAGTCCAATGTTTACAACACAAATCTAATTGTCTTTATTAGCCATTATATTTTTCTCAACAAATTAACATTTGAAAGACTTAGTAATGCTATTTAGAGGTTCTGTTGTGAGAACAACAACCGACAAATAACTGAATTCCTCGAGCTCTCTTGCAGTCATAATTGCTTGAAACAGGGTACAGATTGTCTTTGTGTTTTCCTAAATGGAATTACTGAATCCTCCAAGCATTAACTCCTCATTAGCAAGCAAAATGACTGAGTGCAAATGACTTCCAAATAATGATTTTGGCGAGATTATGAGGGTGCCAGGGAAACATATATTATAAAGGACTGAAATATTCCTTTCAGCTTTCCTTTCTGTGCAGGCCACCGATTTGAAGGGATAATAGATACTGAGCTAGCATAATTGTAAAGTATTTTCTTATTATCTCTGACTAAATCTCTATGTGGGCTAAACAGGCAAAATTCTAATACCATTTCCTGCCTATGCAAGAGCAAGCTGTAAAATAGTGGCCATTGTCACAAAGGAGATATTGTGGATTCAGAAGCACTAAAAGTGGTATGCAGGCAAAGGATTCTGTTTGCCATGAAACAGCACAAAATCTGTACTTTAATTTAAAAATATTAATTATTAATGACCCTTGGGGATGGAAATAACCATCATTAACATCTAGGAAGGATTGTGCTTTTAAGTTTTCACTTATATTTAAATTTGTCTATCTGCTGAGGGGAAAATGCCAATTTCAATGCTCTGATATACCATTTGACACTGTGTCACACTTCCAAAGGTGATACAAGAGTGTAAGCACCAACCTCAGGGCAGACTTAATTAGGATGACCAGATGTCCCGATTTTATAGGGACAGTCCCACTATTCGGGGTATTGTCTTATATAGCACCTATTACCCCCCCACTTCAGTCACAATTTTTCATGCTTGTTATCTGGTCACCCTGGACTTAATAAACCAGTGCACAAACCTTAAATTTGTCATGAGTTTTAAATTTAGACTTCACCAACCAACTGCACCAAATGCATATCCTTGGGCATATTAACAGCCTTAAACAGAGTCACAGACAGTCTCCTTGGGTCTTGCCATCCAGCTGAGCATATCTCTGTGATAGATGGCCCTTAAGACCAAGAATCACTGAAATATTCAGATTACTCCTAGTCCCAAAGGACCAGTCAATTAGCCTCAGGTCAGTTGTGCTTTAGATATCACACCAAGGACACAGCTTGCAGCCATTCCTATAACAAACTTTATGAAGTTGTATTAAATGGGAAAAGGAAACTGAAGAGTTTTTTATACAATTAAAGCAATTTAATATTGACACACAAATGAGCCTTAGGTTTTAAAAAGTAAGAGAGGTTTCTATAATCAACAAGCTCTATTTGTCCTTTAGGGTAACCCACGCTAAGCAGCTGGGAATCTGTTGCCTTTTCCTAGGAAGCTCCTTGCCCTCTCCCCCAGCCACCCACCCATCCCCAAGTCCCAGCAACAACGAGATCCTTAGCACCTTTTGTTTGGGGTTTTTAACCTGTCATGATTTTCCTTGCACTCATGGTGCCGTAAGACCTTAGTTTTACATGCCTCTGCAAGCTAGAAGCCCTCTGGAACGTGGCCAACAATAGCTTGCTCCAGGTCTCATTGTCAATGAAATTACTCTCATTGACTTCAGTGGAAATTGGATCATACCCTAAGAACACAGTCAACTGGCTAGAGAAGCTCAAATACGACCTCCGTGGTTACCTTTCTGGAGTTTTTAAATATGCTCAGGTTAAAGATGTCTGAAATTTAACAAAATGGCTGGCACTGCACCTCTAGTAGAATCATTAACCATTGTTGCAACGAAGAGTCCAGAGGCTCTGTGCCATACTCCTAACACATCCCTTTGATATGCAACATGCATGTGACACACTGGCAGACAAGGCGCCCGCTGATGCCAAGGTCCCCATGTCTCAACTATACATGGCTGAAATCTGTCTGGTTCATGCATGGGTTAATATTGGTAGGATGGGTGTTAGAATTATGAGAACATGTTTACACTTCAAATGCTTGTGAGCTGCTGCCTGCATTAATCTTACTTGTAATATCTGTATTCCCTATTGTAATGTGATGCCTGACTGGGGGCAGTGTGAGCCTCTGTGACTGTATGACTCGCCATACAGGGGAGGGACTTTCATTCGCATGAGGAGCTGCTCTTCTACAGAAATTGTTACACCCCACTCGAAAGGTGAGACCCACTGATCCTAGACAGGTGATGGTTGGATCCTACAACTGGAAACTCCCTATATCTGGATTGAGGAATCATCAACAAAATGACTAAAGACTTATTATTGTTCTGCTCTCCTCCCCAGGAAGCTAGATCATGCACGTGGACACTTCCCATCAGCTGAGAGCACATTGCAACCATAAGTGCAAGGAAAACCAACATACCCCAACCTATGCCCTGAAGAATATATGTCAAACATATCCTCAGTCACTGGGCTGCTGTCAATGTGGTAAAGGATGTCAATTCCCTGAGATGAGTGTTGTAGAACCCTGTTCTTGTTCTAAAGATCATTATCCAATTTAAAAAGAGCACATTCTGTATATGGCAGAGGGCAACATGGAGTCTTGAACTAGTGTACCATCATCATCACTGTGTGCACTCATAAGTCTCAAGTAGGATCTGGGCTCCTGTATGAATACATACCCTTCGCTGAAGGATTTGTAATCTAAGTAGTGACATAATACCTGAGGTGCCTGTTTTTCATACTGCAGTGATTTCCATCTGTAATTCTCACTCAGACATCAAAGGCCTGAAATCATTTACTCACCAGCCTCTAAGTTATTATGCACATCAAATGGCAAGATTAAAAAAAATGAGGATCTGCAAAAATGTTGCACAAGCATCTTCAAAGTAATGGACTGGACACCTAATCTGCAGGCGCCCAAAGAAATGTTAGTGGGGAAAAAAACAGTAAAATGCACAAAGGGGAAGACCTAAAAACTGGAACAGAGGCATCAACAGGTGAGAAGCTACATCAGCATTCCTGTCAACTGGGTGAAGCAAAGTAACATCTGGTGCAGGAAAGTTTTAAGCCAGATGTATAGCCAGTCAACAGGAAAGCAGGGTATTGTGCAAGCAGAAAGGAAAGGAGTTACAGACACAGCTACCAAAAACGAATGCATTTCCCTGCCTCACTTGAGAAATGGCCTGTCAGTCAAGAATTAGACTCTTCAGCCATCTATAAATCTCTAAACAATCTTACTAAATCAGGCCTCATTGACATGAAGCACAACAGAGAACAAATGTATCTGTAATGCATCCCTGGAATTGTCTACACATAAAAGAAGAAAATTTGAAAAGTTGAAACCTACCATTGTCAGACATCAGAGTCCTCTTATTCAAAGTTGATTGTCAGTCATGTCTGGGTTCCTTTGTTGTATTACCCATCAATGATTAAAGAGCCCTCTGAGAAAACCGGGAATATATTTATTAATTATTATTGTTTGTATGACAGGAGCCCCACACCTGGACCAGAACCCTAAGCTGTTAGGTGCTGTACAAACACAGAACAAAAAAAACAGTCCCTGCCATACAGAGCTTACATAAGTCATTCTTAATTGAGCCTGGAAAAAAAATTCACTACAGAATTGTTACCTTCACCCAATTCCTCTTTAATGGGAAATCATTTCTTGCTTAGGCCTGGGTAATCTGATTTAGGACTGGAACCATCTGTGAAGTGCAGGTCCTACTTTCTTACTGCTAACAGAGAGTTTTGAACCACTTTGAAAAACTGCATAACTCCAGAGAGTGTCTTGGGCCTGGTCTGCACTTAAAACTTAGGTTGACCTAGCTATGGTGCTCAAGAGTGTGAAAAAACCACACCGCTGAGTGCTGTAGCTATGCTGACATAACCCTGAGTATAGACACAGCTAGGTCAAGAGAAGAATGCTTCAGTCAGCCTAACTACTCTTACTCAGGTAGGTGGTTTTCCTGCAGCAATGAACCTCTCCCATCACTGTAAACTCATCTACACTGTAGGATTATGCCAGCTTAGCTAGAGCACCTTAGCTGTGCTGCTTTAGTCCCCTCAGTGTAAGCATCGCCTCAGAGAGGCCCCAGGTATATAGAGTGCTCCCAATGGAACCACCATTCAGAGGCGGCACTGTACTTCCCTGCATTTGATCAGGTTAAGTGGATTAATCTAGTGCCCTGTCCCCATTCTGCATGGAGTGCTGTTCTTAGTTTAAATAAGAACTTCAGAACCACCTTGTGTTTTCAGATCAGGTTGACATAGTTTCTAACAGTGGCAGGATTTCAGTTTGTTTATATTAGACCCAGATTGGGATTTTAAATCAAGCTGCATTTTTTCCCCTTTTTTTGTAGATTTTTTTCTCCACCATAGTTAAATTCCAAATGCCAGTTAAGCCGAGTAATATAAAATCAAAATAAATCAAAAGGATGAATAATTAGTTTAGCATCTCTCACTGCATTTGTAATTGAGCTGGCAACCTGCGCAGCTTTTCATCAAACTAAACAAATCTCATGTTACACTCTGTGCTGTATTCTGTGCATGCAAAAAATGGGAGGAAATCTCTTTTTAGAGCAATTAATGCATCAAAAGCAGATGGGTTTCTCTCAGCAATTATATAATTTCATGGGATATTGGTGCAGCTATGCATAAGTATAAGCCCCTCTGTCTTGTTCTGGGCCTCACTGTACTATTTCAGAAGTGAGAAAGCAACTTATTACCATTATACCATATGGTTATTACCATAACTGTCACCATAATACACGTTTTTCACTGTCCTTTCTTTATTACAAAAAAGTTAGGCATTTGCATCTTAACGCTACAGTATCATCCAGTGCACCATTTCCTAGCATATTTGAAGTGATGTAGGTTATAGCAGTGGGTAAAGTGAAAAATGCAAATAGTTTTCTCAGGTTCTGGTCGTTTTCCATGGACTTTAAACACGCCAAGTCCAAACTTGTCCATTAAGTGGCAAAACAGCACTTGGCACTAGTGTATGCCAGCCAGCGGGTACATGTCCATTCTCACTGAAAAAATGGGTCAGCTCCTCATTTCCTTTTCTAAAAGCTGCATTAAAGGGACACCTGAGGATTCTTGAGATTGTTCTATGTCATCTGCTCCTTGGCTCTCCTCAGAGGGTGAGTACTGAGGGTATGTGGCAGTGAGGGCAGAGCTGGAGTGGCCAATTCTCTGGCCAATCATCTACTGCTAAAGTGGTCTTAAGGGACCACAGTAGCTGGCACAACTTAGAGCAGCAGTTCTCAAACCCCCCAAGGGGGCATGAGCTAGACCATGGGGGGCACCCTGGGTGGAGTTTGAGGGGGTTAGGGGGGCAATGTCTCCCCCTGCTGGGTGAGGGGCACTGGGCTGAGAGCAGGGCTGGGTGGCAGTGGGGACCCCTGGCGCCTCACACGGGGAGCCCTGGGCAGGTTTTGGGGGTGGGGGATCCTTATGAGGGGAACGGAGATGGGAAGAGGCTGCTGCGGATGGCGGGCCTGTCACTGCTGGCGAAGCAGGGGACAGAGTTGATCCAGTGATCCAGCTACGCGCTTTGTGCAGCTGCTTCCATCTCCAGGGGGAGCGCTGCTTCCAGAAGCCACCTCCTGCAGCAGCAGCACCACCCCCACCCCACCGCTGCTGGACACGTTCCCCATGCAACTACCACTCTGCAGGCTCCCGGAGGCAGCAGCTGTGTCCGCACAGCGGCCCGAGGATAATCCCGACAATGAGGTGTGATTCCCTGCCACCATTTTCTCTGGTGGGTCACATTGGGCTCCGGAGCTGTGGGGGATCTGCTGCTACCCCTTGCCCCCCCAATTAAGCAGTCAATCTCCACCTATGATATGTAGGCCCTGGTTTTTTTCTGAAAGTGGGGGGGGGGATCAGAGGCTGGGGGAGGGACCACAATTGTTACACAAAACTCCATGGTGGGGCCTCCATTTAAAAAGTTTGAGAACTGCTGACTTAGAGCAGACAAAGGGCTCCTATAAGTTACTCAGGTTCAAATTTTGTTCCCTGGTGGAAGTAGAAAGTGAATCACAGCTGTACCAAGTATGAGCCCAATGAGAGCTGAAGTTGCTCAGCACCTTTAAAAAGCAAATATAAAAAGGTAGCTCCCAACATGTTTTCAGGGGTTACAAAAATATTCCATGTAAAGTACAAGTGTTGGTCACCATCTTGATTTACACTGTGGGGATGGAACTGGAGACCTCTAGAGCTAAAATCATGAGCTGCTTGAACTAGTCAGGCAAGAGTCTCTGCTAGGGCCATGATTCTCATACCCTGTAGGGGACCTGTAATTTGCACTTACCCATGGCCAATATAGACATGTTCTATTATACTCTGCTCCCCTACCTCCCCCCCTCAAAATTTTATCTCGAAACAAATTTTATCATTATATTTTAAAACTTCCACAGAATCCTAAGGACAGCAAATTTTTCCTTCCAGTCTGACACAAACTGTGTAGTCAGAAGCAAATTATATTTTATATAGTTATTAACTCAGAGCTACTGCCCGTCCCATTTTTTGCAAGAAGTCCCAACATTGATGGGAAATATCTTCAGGGCAGAGGAATGATATGGTCTTAGAGGACAAATATTTAAAGGCTGCAGACTTGTTTTAACTAGTATCACGTCTCATACCTGTTTACCATACTCACCTCTGCTCAGTGGGATCTAGATTATGGACTGTAGTTCATTCAGGTCCAAATGAATATAGAACCAAGTTCATAACATCTTCCAAATATGACAAGTCAGTTTTTTTGGGTCTATCCATTGTGCCAAAAAATTGTGAGGGTTCTGGTTAGCTTTGTAAAATTTGCAGAGTAGGGCAGAATTGAAAGCACCACACATATGCATATCACCTATATTAGTGTTGGGGATCTCTGCTAACAATCTCACACAGGTGCATACACACTGCTCACTGCCGTTCCCCAGTGAGTTAACAGAACATCCGAGTCTTATCCACAAATTTAAAAAACTTCCATGAAGGAAGTCACACCGAGAGCTCTCAGACTGCTACCCCTGGTGGCCTACATGTGCCTATATAGTGCTATGGGATCCTTAATATGCAAAGCCTACCAACAGAGATCATTCCGAATGTCAGGTGAGCCAAGGGCATTTTAACTAATGCCGTGAATCAGTTTCCATATCCGCTAAAATGCTGACTGCCATAATACGTCATCATTCCTGGGCATACACTCCAGGATCATTTCTGTTCAGATGGTTCCACCAATGCAGTTTTTCCCATCTAAATAATCTTCTAAAGTATCAAATTCCTGATTAAATAATAGATGCATAAAGCATCTCTTGGGAGGAGTGTACTATCAGCACAGTTTTCCTCAGACCTCTCACAATAACATCTTCCCATGCTCACTTGGCACGCAGAGTCCACCATTAGTTAGGCAATATTTACTAATAGTTATTACTCCTCAGTATCAGAGATAAGTTATTTTCTATTCGAAGTATAGAATATTGTAGTATCTCAGATCTTACCATGGTGCTAAAAATTGACCACGCTACATCTGTGTTTATTGGCAATGTGTCTGGCTACAGTGTGTTAAAGTACAGCATACCTTCAAAACTAAGTTGATATCTTTGTTCCTTTGCATATCGCTGGATCAATCTTTTCACGGCTACTGCATGTTCCCATAACCCAGCACCAAATCCAGGCCTCTAGGCACCACACACATATAAAAATTAAATAATAAATAGGTTGTCAGCACATTTCAAACCCATTTGTAACTTTGTAAAACTGCTGAAATCACATTCTGAAATGAATGAGCTACAGATATAGAAAGTCCCTTATTTAAGGGCAGACTGACTGACCAACCTGCTATTCATGCTAATTTTGAAAATACCTGTGAGCATTTTTGACTCTGCTCACCTGATATAATATAGGACCCTGATACATCCCACTGCCTGAGTTTCTAAAGGTTGAGATGGTATTTAATATGCAGGATCATGTTCAAACACCAAATACATTTTGTAATTGATTACACAATCCAGTTGTAATGACCAGGGGAGAGAAATCTCTCTTATTTTTGGTTTAACGTTGTTAGCATTTAAATCCTCCAAACTGTTCATTAATATAAATGATTTAGACCAAAAATTTAAGATTGGGCTGCCTAAACATAGTCTCTTAAATACATATGTAGGCATCTAAGTAGGAGTGGCCTGGTTTTCAGAAGTGCTGCGTACCCATGAAAGATGTCCATGGGAGCTGCAGGTGCAATTTTTACGTAGGTGTCTAAATATGACTTTAGGAGCCAAATTTCAGGCACTCCAGCTTGATTATTTTGGCCTAACATCAAAAATTATTTCAATGAAAGTGGTTAGCTTTACATCTGGACAGAAGCTTCTAATCATAGACCCCAAATATTAAGTCTTTACTCATGCAAAACTCCAATGGGTTTAGCTTTTTAAAAACCAGTCCTGTCTTAGAAGTGCTCCTGCGGGACTGCTCACTGAGTAAGAAGCAGTTTAGGAATTCTGGATTGAGTTTTGTTATAGGAATCTGTGGGTGAAATCAGCTTTTTTAGACAAGAAGATTCAATGGGTTCATTTAAAACAGCTAGGAAAAGGGGACAAATTCCAGAGGGTATATGCTATACTGTGCCGTAGTGCTGAAAGAGGCAAAATAGCATGGAAAGTCTGAAGAGCTGCCTGAACTTCTGTTTAAATAGCTGCTTCAGTTCAGCCTATGGTGGCAGAGGATAACCTCCCAGCAAGTTATAAAAATGTCAGGCTTTAGGAACAGGTTCTAATCTGCAAGTCACAAGGTTGTACTGTGGAAAAAGTAGCATCCTGCCCTTGGTTCCTATCCTTTCCATGAAACGGTATGTAGTTTCTTTGCCTCCTTTTGCTTGGAAGAGAGTAGCTTGTGAACACAGAATTATTTTTTAAATTTTTCTACTTAGTAATTCTTACAATACTAGCTTTTAATCACATTTCCCCTCTATTCCTTTCTCTACCATCCAAACAAAACCATCAGTCTAATATTTCAGTATTAGAGTGTTTCAATGATAGGATGAGCTATTATAAGTGGGGCTGGGACTGGTACTGTCTGGGAAAAGACACTGGAGCAAGGAACCCTGAGGTGGGGGGAACATCGAGACTAGACGAGGAGCCCAGGGAGGGAGTTGGGACTGGGAGGCAGTGGAGACAGGGAACATAGGCTGGGTAGGGAGAACTGGAGGACTAAGTTGCAGAGAGAGAGACAGATTTGGTGAAGGGCTGGGAGGGGTGGAGCCAGGAGTCACATTAAGGGGCAGACTGGGACGGGAGGTCCAGATGGGTGAGACTGGGACTTGCTGGGTAAGGGGACTGGGACTGGAATGAGAAACCTGAGGAGTAAAGACGGACCTGCTAAGTGGGAGAATAGGACTGGGATGAGCAGCCAGGAGTAGGAACGAGTCAGACAGTACTGAAACAAGGGTAATTTGGAGGGGACAGGACAGGAGAGGTGAAGCTTGGGGGAACAAGCAGAAGAGTCTGTGCCCACTACAGCACTATTCCTCTGCTATCAGCAAATATTTGTGAAACCCACTGGCAAAGTGTATTTCCCATTCCTCCCAGTGCTTGTCCACATACAGGATAACAACCTACTACTGCTATCAGTTACTCCATTAGCTCACGTGGCAGGTCTGTGCCAGGGGATCTAAAGATTCCAACCCTGCTAATGACCTTGTAGGCTGGCGGTTCCATCCAGCAGGGGCATTACGGCCCTTCCTCGCAGCCAAGCTCCAAGGAAGACCACAGCACCATGCTACAGCAGGAAAGCTAGTAGGTTCAGTTGCAGGTCAAGCCTGCACCTGATCCCCTGATGGGGTGGGGAGGCAAAGGAGACTGTAGCCCCCAGGCAGGGCGGGACTGGCAAGAAGTCAGTAGCCCCCAGCCCATAGTTGGGTAGTCTCCGGCCCCAGGCTGTGTGAACACAACACTTGGTGTCCTCTGTGGTTGCAGTCCCAGAGGAGACAAGCACTCCAAAGGTGGCTAGGGAAGGGGGGAGAGGGATGCAGGCCCACCGAACTCTACTGCATCCCAGCCCAGGGCCCTACCAGTGGCTGAGGGTTCTGCCACTGGGTCAGCAGGGCTCCAGCCACAACACACTGGATACTGGTGTGAGTGCACTCAGCCAGACCTAAATCAGCTGCGCCTGGGCTACTTTCTCCCACCCTGGAGCCAGGGATAATCCTCAGATTCCTCGGGATAGGTGGCTAGCGGGAATCCCACCAGTCCCTCCACTGGCAGGTCCAGGAACTCCTCGGGGCTGTCAATAGATGCCAGCTCCTCCAGGTCACAGGCCCCGGTAGGTCCTCTGGCACACAGGGTTCAGGCAGCTCCAGCGAGTCCCAGGCAACAGGCAGCTCCTCTAGGTCGTGGATGGCCCTGGAAGGTCCTTCCCAGTCAGCAGCTTCTGGTAGCTCTTCCCAGTCACTGGGGCCTGGTTGCCCTGGCAGGCCCCAGAGACTCCTGCCAGAGGAGGGCTCATGCTGCCCTGCTGCAGGGCCTGGTTCAGGCTCAGGACACAGCCCAGGGGGAGGCGCATCCTTCTCCAGCAGCAGCAACTTCCCCCTGCCTGTGGGGCTAGGCTGGCCTTTTATACTTCCCCTTCCTGTCTTGGCCCCGCCCCTCTGCTCCTGGCACCTGAGGCCTGCAGTTCCCTTATCTGGCCAGCAGGGGTGTCACGGTCCTTCCTCACACTCAGGCTCCGAGGAAGGCCACAGCGCTGTGCTACAGACCCATATTGGAATTTTTTTTTTTTTTTTTTTAAGTTTGTTGTTTTAAAGACCTAGGAAATTATGCACAAAAACCTCTGTTAAAACTTCTGTCTCAAAAGTTAGGAAATGCCAGAACTAAGGTTGTTTATGTAATAATAATGCAATTCAGAGAGTTTAAAATAAATTAATCAAGAAAAGCTCAAGTAGCAGAACTTCATCTGGTGTCCAGTATAAATCAATATTCTTCCCCAGTTCCCATGTGCCTTACAGCTAGCACAAACTATGTTGAGTCTGTTTAGTTTCAGAAACTATGTTCTTTCTAGATAATTTGGACAACTTATGTCTGTCTCAAGATGTATCAACTCTCTTATATCAAGGTTTGGGGGGAGGGGTAAAATTCAGTATATTTATTGCTCATGCAAAGAGCACCATTTATAGTTTTGGACACTGAAGCTGGAAGTTTTGATGTCCTACAATTTCATTATCATAGCTGATTGGTTTTGCCTTATCCGCCCACCAGATACCTTACTTGATTAAAGAAGTTAAAATGATTTCTACAAGTAAAATGCTTTCAGATTTCCCGCTGTTAGAACAATGACATACTAATACAGAACGTTGCTTCCAGGTATATTGTTAATTGTGAAATGTGCCATGAATGTAATGTTCCTTTTAAACCCTAAAGCACTGTAGCCTATAGATCTTACTTTTTAGTTTTCAAAAACTCATCTATATGATAAGTGAGTTAATTTCCTGAAATTTGAAATGTTATGTTGCAGCTTATTATCTCATCACTATTGCTCATTTCCAAGAATGTTAGATAAAGACCATATGTGACTGATGTGATAGACTTGTGTTCTAAGTTTGATATGAATCATCTTTAAAGTAAAGACTCTGACTGTTTCCTGTGAAGGATTTCAGAAGCATACAAATTAGACTGCCTCCATACGTTTCAATGATGACCCAGCAAATACCAAACTTGTCCAATTAACCACAAGTATGACCAAAATACTCAATCATATGTGCCCTGGTGTGGCTAGCACATGAGAAATTGGTATTCAGAATTCAAGTCCATCATGAAACGCCACTGAGAATGTTAGGAGAAAAATAGAGAGTTTGTCCACTATGACTTTAGGAACTTTTTAAAAAGTTCTCTCAGTCCATTTATATTAGGTGGGTAAAATTTTCCAATCTGTTGGCCCATCCATCTACAAAGATATCAGAGTGAAGTCTTAACTCCACTGAATGCCAGCAACATTCTCATTGACTTCAAAGGGGACAAGATTTCATCCTCATTGTGGTTGAGGGTGGTAACTGAAGATAAATTAAGATGCATATTAAGTCTTTAATACTTACTGTACACCTACTAAGAAAACTCCATCATCCTTGCTGAGCTTCCTAAACAGGGTGAGAGGCCCATCATAAAACAAAAATGACAAATAGAGCTGGGGACTTTTATTTTTATTTTTTCAAACATTTGAAGTTTTCACAACATGACATTTTTCATGAATCTAGACAACCATGTAAATCCCAGCAGAAAGGTGGCTTGGGTGCAGTTATAATTGTTTCAAAGGGAATTCAGTCAGAGGAAGGAGGGCGGAAGGGAAGAGATTTTAGGTTTAAATGTTATTGCCAAGGTCTGTTTTCACTCTAGCCACTGGGAAGCCCTTTGCTTCTATTTAGTGCAATTATTTTCTAATAACTCATTTTAACGCTGGGCAGCATCACTGCTGTTGTGTTTGCAGCTGTTATAGTTGCTCTGGAGATGTCTGCTTGGGGCCATCAGAGCAGCTATCGTAAGAAGAATTCCCATTAAGTACAAAGCAAAACAGGCTGCAATATACTTAGAGCACTTCCACCCCTGTGGTGGTGACAGGCTGACATCACCCAGAGGTGCTGCTATAGCCAAGAGAGTGGGAGCAGCAGTGCTCTTGCCAAATATTTAATAAAAATCTCAGACAGGCAAAACTAAATGCAGCACCAGGGAGCATATTCAAAGTAAAAAAATCCCCACACTCCTCACTGTCCGGTAACCTGCCTTTGTTACCATTCTTTTAAAAGTCATTGAGCATAAAAGAAGGGCGTGCTGGTTCTGAGAGGTTCTTCAGAGACTGGCTATTCCACATGCATGTTC
This sequence comes from Emydura macquarii macquarii, assembly GCF_026122565.2. Classification (NCBI taxonomy): domain Eukaryota; kingdom Metazoa; phylum Chordata; order Testudines; family Chelidae; genus Emydura; species Emydura macquarii. Next base: position 23,278,216 of record NW_027132559.1, read on the forward strand.
AGAAGAAGTCAGAACATACTTTTTATGACATCCCTGACCACAGGTGCATCCCTGCACGTTTTCTTATGCTTTTATTTTATTTCTCTTGTGCTGGAAAGTAAGTGCTAGATTATATCCTGCCCTGGCCATCCCTGCAAGAGGAATGCAGGAGCCAAAGAAACTCTCCATGAAGTGAATCTGATAGCTCTGTCTGCAAATCTTCTCTTCCAAGGGGAAAGTTGAGGTGAGGCCCCAGTAAAGGTTGCACTTTCCCATCTCCACATATCCCTGGGATCCAAGAAGAAGGAAACCATAGTCCCATGGAGGGCTTTCAGGCTCCCTGCCAGGTAGCTGGGACCCTAGACGCCCCAGCTGAACTCTCAGCTTTGCATCAGGAACTCTGGAAGCCCGGAGAATCCCAGCTTCCCGGCTCCTGGCTCAGCTGTGGCTCCCAAGGCTTCTAGGTTCCCAGCTTCTTTTTAGCCTAGCACACTGACAGGGAACTGGGCAACAGGTTTTTTGGAGTCTTTGCACCCAGGCTCAAATTCTCCTTTCTAAACACATTTAGATTATTTCTATATAAAACTTGTTATGATCTTTCCTTCCACTGGAAATGTCAAAAATTCTACTTTTCATTCCAAAAGGGGACAATTTCCTACAAATTAAAAAAAAAAAAAAAAAAAAATCCTACAAAAATTACAGAATTTCCTACAAAAAAAAAATTCCTGCTTTCAACCAGCTCTCTCCAGACCTATATAACCTATTCACAGTGGCTTCAAATGAGATTCAAAAAGATTTTAACCATCATATCTAGTAGCCCAAGAAATCAAACAGCCTCTTCAATCTGCTGTTGTATTTTTAATACAAGTTTAGCATCTTTGCTTCATGTAGTTTTGAGATGAGTTTGAGTTGGCAACACTTTAGGCAGCTAGCAGCTTTGGAAGAGAAACTTCCCAGCAGAATTAACTGAAATGCAGAGATCAGTTTGTTTGTGCGCGTCCATGTAAAATGATGTCTCACAGCAGAAGCATTTCACTAACTGCAGTCTTGCTTTGTATGAAGCCTGGAGGAAAATACACAAACATCTATGCAACATCCAGATGGCGCAATCAGTGACTGAAGTGAAGACAAACTCAAAGTTCTCTGTCTGCCTGAAAGCGTCCAGAATCTCTGTCCAAGAACTGCACAAAAGAGTGTTTGTCTACCCTCCCTGATGAGAGATCCCTTTGAAGCTGTGGCATCCTAACTGGCAGCATTTCATATCTGGCCATCTTTTGGTTTGGAGCAATGGATACTGGAAAGGCAGAAGTGAGGGTGCAGGGGAAAGGGGAGATTGGGGCCAGACCTGAAAGAGATCTGGCTAAGAGCTCATGGCATCAACATATACTTTTTGAACTACCATCATTCTTTTTAAACTTATGAAATGGGGAGTGGCCAGCAAAGCAGGAAACAGATCTTAGCTAGTCACACATTTTGCCCTTAAAAACCAGAATGAACCCTTACATTCAGGTACACCATAAAGCGTTTCTATAATAATTCTAAAACTAAAACAGAGTCCCACATACATAGAATAGAGATACCAGCTCTGACTATCAGGCTTTGGGGAATCCTTTTACTACAATATGCTTTCATTTACCTAGAAAGGTCAACAGCTTAGTTTTGCTAAACTACAAATGTTTCGAATCCAGGAAACTCCTAGTTTTAGTCCCAGTTCTGCCACTGCCTTATTGTGTTTTCATGGGAAATCATTTTACCTCTCTATGCCTCAGTTTCTCTCATCATAAGATGCAGGTAATATTTACCTCCCAGATGGAGTGATGTGAGAATTACTTTGATATTGATATTGACCTTGAAAGGACTAGATACATGGTACACAGTAGTTCTTGTTAATTTAACAGTGCTCAATTTTGCACTATTCACAAAGTTTCCTGTTACCACAGATTCCTCCATTTCCAATTATAATTAATTTTTAAACCATAAAGATTTCATCCACATCTGACAAATTCTTCTTTTTTTCCTGTAATCTACCTTTTTCTATCAGATATAATTTAATCTAGTTGTGTGCTGAAAGAAAGAGGGCATAAAAAAGCAGAAGAGATCAGCTCTTCATCCTCAAGATTTTGAATCCCCAAAGGATCAGAACAGCTCTGTACACCAGTGTTGTTCACCAATTTTCTATGCCTCTATTTGTGAATACTCAGCTCTAGAAACTTTGCTCACATCATCAAAGCTATATGATTAGGTGCCTAACTCCCATTGAAATCAATGGAAGTTAGCTCCTAAAACTTTTGGGAATCTGGGCCCTTGTGACTAATTTTACATGATCCTGATGACTTGCAGGACCTTCTGAAAATCAGGCACAAAGTATCTCAAGTTGGCCCCCAAAAATAAGACAGAGAAAATTATCCAACACTTCTGAAAATTTGACTGCATGTGATTTACCAGAGGCAAAGCAAGAGTAAGTGATAGAGCCAGAATTAGACCTCAGGATTTTGATTCCCAATCACCTCTCAAAACACTAGACCATTAAAAGCTTCAGAGTTTAGATTAAGTTAAGAATCTGAATTTTAAAAGCTTATCTGATCCATACTTCTTAGGACTTCAAAATTGGCCTGGTAATCTCACCAGAGCAGGCTCTTTCATGCAACTTCAAGTGCTTCTATTTCTGGTCACAGGCAGAAATACCACAAGATGAGTGTTTCTTTGGTATTTTGGGTTTTCCATTTCCTGTGCTAGCTAGAAACAAAAAGTGAAGGGAAGTTATCACAATATTTCAGAAATGGGTTGTGAGTTCAATTCTAGAAATGGGCAAGGGTTGGAGGGGCTTGTGTTTTACCCATCTTACTGGACACAATGAATTTTGACTGTCCAAATTGATGTAAAAGTGTCCACATGCCACGTTAAAGGTCTGATTTAGTTAAATCGGTGCAATTAAATCGGTCTGCAGCTTTGTGAGTAGACTAGGCCTCAGCTAGCCATGCAGAACGCCATACAATCAAGGGGAGGATTCCTCCCTGGTGAAGTCGAACAGGAATAGGGCTGCTCTCTTGCCACAGCCTTTGAACTGCTCTCCTCCAAAGAGAAGGACTAGGACTAGAGCAGTAGACCCTAAAGCAGTAGACCCTCTGGCCCCACAGTCTCTTCCCCCTCAGACAGCCACTGTATGTGGTCATACAAGAAGCAATGTCAGCACTAATCTGTGCAGTGTCCTGTCATCCTTCACTGTAGCTTTAGAACCACAACTGTTCTGCCGTGTCTGGGATTTTGTGCACCTACAAAGGAGACTACCTGGGCCCAAATGAATGCACTGGTGTATCTACTGGATATGTACAAGTGTCAGCCTATGAAACTCCAATTGACATAGGACCACGTTTTCAAAAGAAGTGAGGATTTCTAGTGCTCAGGTCCCACAGCCAGGTCCAATTTTTCAAAAAAGGTGAACTCCCATTTTAGGCATCCATGTAATAGACATATTTTCAGAGATACTCAGCCCCCGCAGCGCCCATTGTGAAATTTATGGCCAGGTTTTTCATAAGAGCTCAGCACCCGTTGTGCACAATCTGGCCACTAGTTCTGATGAGTAAATGGGAGCAGGGCTTTTTGGAAAATCTGGCCTATAGTGCATTATTTTTTCTACAGTACATAATACGATAGCAATTTGTCTCATCTTAATACTCGATGTCTTGAGAATGTGTGATTAATTCACAATGTGAAAATTTGAAGGAGACACCTGACTTCCAAGCTTATAGTTTAAAAAGAAAGTTGTCATAGATATTGATTAATTAATCATAAAAGGGTGTTTTTTGGAGGGGAAGAGGATAGGAGAATCACATCAAACAAGAAAAAACCTGTTTTATTTCTGAAGTATGGTATGGATTCTAATAGATTTCTCACCATAATCCACCCCTTTAGGGCAATCAGAAAAGGATATTGTGGCACTTTCGCTATGTAACTGGGGAGGGGGCAGGGTTTCTGTCCTGGCTTGGAAGTATTCGAAAAACATACCATAAATAGTAGCAGTTCTGTGGTGATCATTTGAATGTGCTTGATAGATTAAAACGCTCTTTATACCTAAACTTTGATTCCCCTTCTGCCTATATTCCACCCTAACCAAATGGTCAAAATGAGTTCTGTTGCTCAGCAGTGGGACACCATTTTTGACTCCTATTAAGCACATTTCACGCTCAGGACACCACACCTTCAGAACACGCTCCTGTAGGCTGATTGGATGAGCCTCTGTTCCTTATGAGGAAAATTTCAAATCTATAGATCAGCAGCAGGTATAGCGTGTATAGGGAGAAATCACCACTCTCCCTCTAATGAAAACCCAAACGTATGATCTAATATACCCTGATCCATTGGCTCTGAAGGAAAGGGATCTGTTATTAAATTCAGGTCTCCTGTCTAGTTCAGCAGCACCAACCTAGCCATTTAACACCTCTTCTCTTCAGTTGGATTCTGCAGTACATCCATACTGGCGTCACCCTGACTCCTGTTAATTGGTGAAACATCATAAAAACTCATGAAGGAACATTTACATCATACTCCAAAACATGCTTATTAACGTCTCCTTATTGGATCTGACACAATGTAACAAGTTCTACAGTCCAATTTAAATACGCTGGGAAAATGAGAGTTTCAGTTATAATTACCACTGCTGTTAACATATCCTATTGTTCCTAGGTATAACAAGAGATGATCAGCTACCCATCTGAGATCCTCTATGACATGTGAGGACAAGATGGGTGACTCATGATGATGGGTGGTGCAAAAAACTTAACTCTCAATTTTCTTGATGTTCTTGCTGTTATTTGTTTAAATCCTGGTTACCATTACCATATTTTACTTTCCAGTTTTTATGTTTAATATTTTTTCCCTATAGGATATTTATCATTCAAGTCCTACAACCCTGAGCAGACAGACAGAAATTTGACTAACAAAGCAATGACTATTTATTAAAGCTCCAATAAATAATAAGAGTTTAACTAAGTATGACAAATACATTCATTTCAACCAATAGCCAAGAATCTTTTACTTAGACTTGTGAAACTCATACTGAGCTTCCCCCAACCCATAACAAATAATAATAATTCCCAGCTCTTATACTGTTTTCATCCATAGCTCTCACAGCATGAGGCCTGGGTTACTTGCAGGTTTAAACTAGTGTAAATGGTGGATTCTCTATAACTTGAAATTTTTAAATCATGATTTGAGGACTTCAGTAACTCAGCCAGAGGTTAGGGGTCTATTACACGAGTGGGAGGGTGAGGCTCTGTGGCCTGCAGTGTGCAGGAGATCAGACTAGATGATCATGATGGTCCCTTCTGACCTTAAAGTCTATGAGAAGTTTAAAAAGGAGGTATCATTAACCCCATTTTATAGATGGGGAAACCAAAGCCCAGAAAGGTAAAATGAGTTGCTCCAGGTCGCCCCTCAGGCTAGTGGCAGAACTAATAATAGAACTCAGGATTCCTGAGTCCCAGTCCAGAACCTCACTCAGCCATGCTACTTTTAATGTCAATAGATTCACAATGGGTCCCTAATCCTGACTGGGACCAGTAAGGGGTACCACAATACAAATAAATAATAATAATAAACCGTAGTTTCCCATCCTTTGCTCAAAATCTCTTGTGTCCATCCTGTCCCATCCTTCATCAGCCACTCAGAGAAGCAATGTTGGACCCCCACCCTTCCAATGATGACCAAAGCCAAAACTGTCAAACTTGGATGCCAAATGAGAGGCCCCTGGATTCACGTTTAGGCATCGGAATAAACCTAGCCTGATGTTCAAAGGTGTACAGTTCTGGCAGCTCCCATTGACTGGATAACAGCCACTTTTATTGGGGTGTCTAAATATGGTTATAGGTGCCTAACATTGGTCGCTCATGTTTGAAAATGTTGATGCAAATACACTATCACTGCAGCACTCTTAGCCCTGCTGGTGCAGGAGCAAATTGTCTACCACACGTGTGTATTAGCAATACTTTCACCTGACTGACTTCCAGAATCCGGTACAAATATCTGCATAAAAGACTACCACAACAGCATGAAAAAAGCAATTTTTGTTGATGCAAATTGGAGGAACACTGGCCTTTTTTCTTGTTTTACAGGCTTTTTTTTAATCACTTGATTGTCCTGGAAAAACTGACATGTTTATCTGGTTAAACAAAACAACTTCTCTCCAGAACAGACCAATAAAACAGGATTTATTTAAGGAGCTAAAGTTTTATTAGCTATTGACTTAAGCTGTTTGCCCTATTTTAGGAGAATATCTTTTTTTATTAGGGTTGTGTGTGTGTTGAAAGAGACTGGTAATTACATTGTCATAAATAAGGAACTACATTGTTTAATATGGCTCTTAAAAAGGAGTTTTATAGATCACATGATAAGGGTTCATTCAGCTCTCTTACCAATTAATATAAATAAGAAGTACAGTAATGGTGCATGACATGTTTTTGTTTGACCTTTTTCCCCCCTTCATTTTTTCCCCAGCTTTACATTTTCTTATGTAATCTCTCCAAAAACTTAACACTAGTGTCCTCTGCTGGCCAGACCATTTCCTCAACATACAATGTTGCTTACTTATGTAAACATGGCCAGTCAAATAAAACAACATTCACAAACTGGAGGTGTATTGATGAATGCAGGTGTGCAGGGTGTGGAGCCAAGTTGATCCAAAACCACCCTCCAACTTGCTTGCAGTGTAAGCTCTACATCTGCTTTTTCCACACTTGCATCAGGGGTGCACAGGAAAGCTAGTTTGGCACATTCACAGGGAATGTCACCATACACACAAAATATGTTCAAATACAAAATATAATTTTAATGCATACATTGGATATTCCACAGGGTAACCTAGTGAAAAGTCCAGTACTTTACTTCCTCCAATAATTATTTTAAATCCTAATGCTTCCGAATTTCTGCATTCAAAACAATCAATCACTTCTATTTAAAGACGAGTAGAAAAATATTCAATTTCTACAATTTCTCATCTTTAAACTTTCCTCTCCTGAATGACGAGTTAGCTCAAGAGATCGACCATGTACTATATACATCCCTTCATCTCTAAGCTTCTGGTTTAAATCTGCCTCAGGTCAATAGTGAATAAAAGGTGTTGCGAATTTGTTGGCTAATATGAAATGAGTTGGTGGACTCAGTCTACCTTCTAGCAGACAAGTGTCCATGCAAGCAAATCCCAATATGGGCAAGAAAGAAGAGGTAAGTCCATGGCCATGCCCCTTCTCTGTGCTGGTCACAGGAAGGGTGCCATTAAGGTACAATGTCTCCTATTGTGGCTTTGCACCAGACACACTATGTGGCCCACTGCTTAACAGATGATAAGTCTTCAGGTGTTAAATTTCATTCATGCTCAAATACCACTGGAATGGCCAGCTAATAGACAGCTAAATAGCTATGCAATAATTTGAATATTTTCCTAGACACTGAGAAGAGTTTTCTGCCAAAGAAAGTAAATAAGTTTTGTATTAAAAATTCAGTACAGCCTACCCAATTATTAGGGGCATTAATGCTTTGGTTTAAAGACATAGCAATGGATTCCAGATACACCCTTCTCCATCATTAGAACTGATTAGAGGAATGTCATTAGAAGATCCTTGCTGTTCAAGCATATCCACAGACACAGGAAACATCATTTGTAACTAACGACCTCTGCCCAAGGGCTGCTTCTACCCATTTCACTGAGCCATCTGAAAAAGTAGCTCCATCTCCAGAGCAGAAGCAAGAGAGAGAGTTTATTTTGGCAGATAAGTGTCAGGAGGGGTCTTCAGTAGGATCTTAAAAAAATTATTAAAATAGGCAGGTTTCTTTTAAAATATTATTAAATCAATTTTTCTAATGGGATCCCATGGCTGCAAACTTTTTTTATTCACCACTAGTCTGGAAAACATTCAAAGAAGGTTGCCATGAAAATAGGATAATGAAAGTCTTCTCTTCCATCTTAAAAACTAAACAACCCATTGGGCTGCTACACATTAAAACACCAGTCAACAAGAGACGTTATCATGAAACCTCTCTAAAAGGGAAGTAAACTCATATTTCTCTCCTTCATCCCTTTTGATGCCACACACACACACAGACACACACACACACACACACAAATAAAAGAAATGCAGAAATGAAACTACATGTAGCATAATATGTCTAAGGAAAAGTTTCAGAAAGTCTTGGATCGCCTTTTAACATAATTTGGGATCAACAAGACAACATTCGCTCATAAGTGACCTGGTTCAAAAGCCCACTGAAATCAGTGGAAAGATTCTCAACTGAGTCAGTGCACTTTAGATCAAAAAGAGCATAATTAGAGTTGGTTAAAAAAAATTTCCGTTGAACATTTTTTAATGAAAAATGGCCTTTAACTAAATGGATACTTTCATAAGAACATTTCTACTTTCACTGACTTTTTTTTTTTTTTTTTGGCAGCGTATTGGGGGCGGGGGGGTGCGAATTGGTCATTTTTCATTTTGATTTGGGGAGAAAAGAAATAAAAGAAAGCATACCACCTACTTTTCCTCATTTTTACATTTTGCCCCCCTCTTTCAGTGGTAAAAATTGGTGGCAGGGGTGGGGATGATGGGTAGAATAAAAAAAAGGGAGAGAGAGAGTTTTCCCACCTCCACTTAAATGTAACTTTTCAAACAAAATTGAAAAAAAAAATTCAGATAAAAGGAAAATGTTTTCATTTTTCTCTTTTTTACATGAATTACACTTGCCTTGATTGGAGCAGATCTAAACAAAATATGTAAGGGTTACATTAGAGCTGTGTGGGAACTGGAATTTCCATTCTGCAGAAAATTTTGCATTTCCAAAATATTTTGGGGCCTAATCAGAACTGAGGCGGCATATTCTGAGGAGTCATGCAGTCCACCCACCCACCCGCCTGACAAACATCCTGGGGAGTCGGGGAACCCAGAGAGCCAGAACTCCCTGTGTGTTTGTCTGGTTTCCGTCAAAAGTTCTGTCAGAATTAACATGCTCCTCCAGGACATTTCAATTCCCTCAAATCAGCATTTTCTGATGGACAAAAACGGTTCCACTGGGAAACTTTCAATCAGCTCTAGGATGCATGGACTGAACAGTTACATCCTTACAGCCAATCGCTCTCCTTTTATGATTTCTTCTTGCCCTCCTCGTTTAATTTTCTTTTGACTATTAAATAATTGGGGCTAAATATTTGAATCTGGCTGGAAAACTCTGAGATGATCCCCTTGCAGAGCTTTCCTATAATTGCTTTCTTGTGTGGGATGATAGGCACAATAACCACTTGTTCTGTCCCCAAGCAGAGGGAATTGGCCAGGGAAATCTGTGCATAGTGCTTGTGCCAACATACAAGCTCTAGCCCCTCCATCACATCTCCACTAGAGCTGTGCTGCTATGGCTTTGCCACCCAACCCTTTTCCTGGGCACTCCACCTTCACTAATTATTCAAAAAGTGCCGATTGTCACAGTACCCCACGTTAACGGCGGTTAACTCCTTGCGGTCTCCTCAAGGACACACCACTTAGCTCTCAGGCTTCTGGGCATCACCTTTCCTGGGGCAGAGTCCTGTGATTCTCTCCCGCCTGACTGAGGCTTTAGGCTGCAGACCCCTGCAATTCAGTGCAATTACCTCAGCATCTCCGACTTCCTTTCAGCACCTGCAGCCTGTTCGCTCAGAGTTAGCCAGCGACCAGCCGGCTTTCATAAATCAAAGTACTACTTATTCAGAACAAAGGCGTTACAGAGAAAACGTATCTTGGAAATAATAAACAGCTTATATGCATGTCTAGCTTATCAGGTACCACCCATGTTCCCTGGTAGGTCTAAAATACTCCTCCCACAGGGCCTGCTTCTGTTGGTCACAGTCACATGCCGATCAGTTCTCAGATCAGGGCTGTTTTATGTTATTTCAAGTCCTTTGTCCACTAAGGCCTTTGAACCAAGTCAGACCAATCTATGCGCTTTTTCCCTCAGGCAGGTAAAACTTCAGAAGACTTGTTACCTGCATTGTTTCAGGATTGGCAATTTGCATGAATTGCCCCCCATTGTTTTTAGTTCCTGCAGGAAGCAGTCTTTTTCTGCACCATTTAGTCAAGAACACAAGCACTGACAAGTCCATAAAGATCCATACAACATTTATCCTATTAAAACAATAGCCTTTGAATATTTCATGATTCCAGAACATCTGTCAGTGGGCACCCTGAATTCCAGTCAGAATCAGTGGGAACTGCGGGTTCTCAGCACTCTGAGAATCAGACCCCAAATACCCTCTCTGTCCATCTCTGGGGGGCTGGAGAAAGGGCAACAATGTGTACATCCTTTTCCCAGTCCCCTCCTTTAGCCCTGTCCTGTTCTGTACTTTCCCCTTATAATCTGTTGATTCCTGAGCTTTCCTCAAGTGCTTTCCTCTTTGAAAGAGCATTTTTGTGTCTTAAAGTGATTTCAGAAAGTCTCTAGCTGCTCCTGGAAAGTTCTGCATAGTGCTACTATTATGAGTCCATAAAGCGAGGGTGGATGCCACCCAAGAAGAATTAATAGTAATGTCCAAATTAAAATAGTCAGCTACCCAATGATGTCATTTTCACTGACAAAACAGAAATCTGTTTTCCTATTAAAAGGTTCGCATCCAACCTTCTTGTGAAGAGCAGTCTCTGAATTGACCCCAGCCCTTCCTTATGCAATTAACAAAAATCATCAAATGATCCTGATCTGCTCTAATAAATTATGGATGTTCATTGCCTCATTGAAGGTCTCATTTCTTGAAGTGGAACAGTAAGTACAGTAGTTCCACCAGAACGTTAGGTGGCTGCTGCATTTTTAGACATTCTGATTCAAGCTGTCCTAAAGGATTTTCAGGAAAAAAAGGGAATGTGATGGGCTAAAAATCACTGCATTGTTACTAGTTACTATTTATATTGCACTAATACCCCAAGACCACAGTAAGGATTGGGATTCCATTGTGCTTGGTGCTGTATAAAAATATACATAAAGTCCCTACCTCTGAGCTACCATAAACTAGCATAAGTTTAAACTAAACTAATTGGTAGGTATTTAAATACATGCTGCAATGACATAAATGACAATTTTTTTTAAAACTGAAAATGTGTAAAAATGTTTTCACTTTAATTTAATTTAATTTTTTTCTCGTACAGTGGGTTCTGCATCCATACCACTCCAATATGTCAGTTCAAAAACATTCAAGTTAAGTCTGGAAAAACACATTAAAAATAATAACTTGCTTTAATTAGCACAATACCGGAGCAGAAAGTCATTGCATGTCAACACATGAAGCACTGTAGCATGAGTTCACGTTGCATGATTACATTAGAGCAACACTTTCTCCATTATTTTGTAGTTATTTTTTTAAATGCACTCAAGCATCCCATTTGCTTTTTAAACTGCTGCTGTGTATTGGCCAGATATCTGTGCTGAGCTCTCAACCACGAGTCCCTAAGGGCTCTGTTAGGTCTCTACATCATGGGGAGAGGAGGAGCATCACTTGCGTGGGGTTACCAGAAGGTATTCTTCCTGTGGAAGCTAGGCAGAATAAGCTTGATTCCCCCTCCCTTGTACCTGGTGTTGTCATCACTTACACCTGTGCAAAGTGGGGGTCCTCTGACTCCTGAGATTCCTGGGGATGCATGCCCTCTTCCCCAGGAATAGATATGTATTATATATGCCGCCATATATAAAATACTCACATCTACATTCATTGTTCCACTTTTAACAAAACTTAGCTATTCTGTATTATACTATGCATGTCATAACAATTGGCCAGCCAACCCTTCCATCCCCAGAAGAACCCACTCAAGGCATTGGTCCTAACTGACCTCCTGCACGCCTTCACATGGGGAAGAGCTTAGTCTTAGTCTTCCAAACGTTTTTCTCATTTGCAGTGCTGCCTTTGGTCACCTTCATCTCACCCTATTCCTACCACTACAGCTCTTAGCAACCCAGCCTTGCTCTCTCGGGTCACTGTGTTTTTCATCTTCATCCCTCCATCTCCTTCCTCTGCTTTGCCATTTTCTCTCTCGCCCCCCTTCAGTCTTCCTCTCCTCTTACCCCACCAATACCTTCCTCTGCCTTAATTTAATCCCACATGTTTTACCAGCCCCTCCCCCCCCCACCTCAAAACTAACATGACACGTACCTAATGGCAACCTAACCTTTTGCTTGGATGCTATATCCATTTTCCTCATCCTTTGTCTGTTTTTTGTCAGTGCTTCACCACTGCTGTGTTTGTACAATGCCTAGTACACTAAGCCTCCAAACCTGATTTGGTCCTTTGGTGCTACCCCAATATAAATACTAATTTACTAGTATCCAGCATTTTAAATATAGTTCCTGAATATTGCCATGTGTCTTACATTAGGTAGACAATGCATTTAACTTTTGTACATACAGACATTTATGGAAAAATTTATTTTCCGCATGGAGGAATGAACTCTGCTTTCCTCTAACTGCATTCAGAGGCCCGTGACCACATCTGAAAGTGTTTCTTGTCATCTCTTCTTGTTTACTATAAAGATCCAGTATGCTACCATAAATGTCTAAAATGAGGCCAGATATTTTCAATTATTCATTTCATGAAGATGCCTTTTCAATCACAACTTCTTACTTGCAGCACAGCTGCTTGGGTCACATTTCACTTTAAGAGCCAAACTTCCTGATTATCAAAAGTTTCTGTCTGCGTCAGTCTCAAAGTGAGTAAGGACAGATTGCCTGTGTAAGAAAAGGGCTCCTCAAACAGCAATCATTTAGAAAAAAAGAATTGCCTCAGCCACACAACAGCAAACTTTTACTGAGAGGATGGGCCCGCTAGGAGGGTGTGTTTATTGTCAGTTTGGGTTTTATTTGACACATGTGGCTGTGGCCTAGAGCAGCACAAGATCGCCAGTTAAACCATTCCAACATTCCCATTAAACCAAAGTTCTACATCAATATATGTGGTTTTAGGGCCTGATCTGGCTACCTCTAAAGTCAGTGGAAAGACTCTCCTGGACTACTGAGGGATTTGGATCAGGTTCTTACTCACCTTTGACCCACAAGCAGTACTTGCAAAAAAAATCCCAGAATTCCATGCTGTGGTAAACGGGAGGTGTTGCTGATGGAAACTAACGTTTATCAATACTTGTGTTAATTAGCCAGATTCTTCCCTGTGTTTCAAGTCTACAAAATAAAGTATCGGTATGAAGGGGTGAGGTGGGAGGCTAAGTCGCCACTTACGGAACACCTCTTCCCCAGGCGCAGAGGGCTCCTGGCAGCAGTGAGGTTCCTGTGCACAAGGGAGGGCAGATTTTGGGTGGCTGCATAAAGGGGTATGTACCCCGAGCACAGTACAGAGTTCAGCTTGCACATAAGATGGGGATGGGAAACAGGTGGGCTGGAGACAGAGCTTGAGGATCTACTGTTACATGGATTATCCTGTCCTTGCCCCAACGAAAAGGGCATGTGAGGGGCTACAGAGACTACTCTGTCCTTTAGCTTGGAGCATGTTCTGTGCGGCACCTGCATGGGTGCTGCAAGGTCTTGGAGATGGGGTTGAAATTGTCAGTAACTGATTGCACTACATACTGGAACTCAAACTTTGGGGATCCTTGTCACATTTAAAATAAGTTCTATTTTGTAATACAAAATAAAAATCTATTAACAGTACTACAAAATTGCCAATGAAAATGGACAATCTATTATCGGGGATAGGGGAGAAGTGTTTTCTATTGTTGTACTGCTTTTCAACCACAAAACAACTAGTGCTACATAAAGGCAATCCTGTCTAGACCCTTTTAGCAAGATTTGAATTTTATGAATATCTGAAAAAAGGTCTAGGTGCTGTGGTATGAGTAGTTTGGTTTATACTTATACCAGCTAGAGGTTTATCAGACTTCTCTTGCACATCCTGTTCTCTAAAATGATGAAGAACGAAGCAGTTATAAAAAGTAACATGAAACACTTCCGTGGGTACATTTTCTGCCACAACAAAATTGGTAGGGCAGAGATGCATAGTTAACAATACTAACTGCATGTGCAAGTCCCAACAATCTCGGGTAAAGGAGACACTAATTTTCAAAGCTTTATTTGAAATGTCAATCTATCTGGAAACCATTCTGCTAATGTAATAGATTATATTTTTTGTCCCATGTTCTTTAGTACTATTGATTACTGCATGAAAATATAATCATTGTTTCCTATAAGTTCATCTGCTCCTGTTGCTTATTCCCTGCATAGAGTCATTTTTATATCACAAATAGTTGCTATGGAAATTATTACAAAGTCATTATTGTAGGATTAGGATTTCACAGTAGAAGAGTAAGTGGGACACACTGAACTCTTTGAATGAATGAAAAGAGGATGTGTCAGAAACTGGGACGTGGGTGGTCATGCCTAGTGATTGGAGCAGGCATCACTAATCACGAATTAGAACTGAGGGTCAGAACTAGACTCAAAGGCCAATTGCCAAAAGCCAAGCATCAGAGCCAAAGTCAGAAGTCAGGAACTGGAGCGGAGGGTCAGAGCCAGGTTACCTGGAATGAGGCGAGGGAGGGACAGGGTTGGAACAAGAAGGGCGGGAGCTAACGCAGCCATGGGCGAATGCTTTGAACAGCTGCCTGTGATGCTGGCAGACCAAGGGCCAGCTCATGCCAAGGCCCCTAGGCCTAAACTGAGCACTGACCAGTACATAGCTGAAAACCAGTCTGGCTCACCTGTGTGTTAGCATTGTTAAAATAGGTGTTAAGTTCATAAAAATGTGTTTAGACTTTATAAAATGCTTATAGGATGCAGCATGAAGTAATTTCACTGTAACATCTGTAGCCCACATTAGAAGGTTATATTTAGTGTGTGCACTGTAAACCTCTGTGACTGTGTAAGTCATCAAACAAGAAAGGAGCATGAAATAATGTAAAATGCTGGCTTCCTACAGAAGGTGTTAGGTCCTCCTGCCCACCACGAAGGCCTATTGAAAACATCAGAGAACAAAGACTTTGTTAATTTCTTTCCTCCCTGCCCCACACACCCTGAAGAGGAGATAAGCATGGGGACTGGTCCCCTTATCTTCAACTCTGTGGGAAGGGAATAGAAATCCCTGACAGGAGGAAACTGGATCTCTATGCTGCTTGGACTTTGAAAGGGCAAGATTTCTAAACATAAGCAAGGGATCCCCAAATGCTTAGCCTGGGTTAACCCTAGATGATGTGTAGACCTTGCATATTACAGTAGCCTCTATTACCTTGTGGAACCTAAGACTGTAAATCATTTGCACTTGTATGCTTACCTGCTTTAACCTTGTAAATAACTCTCATTTCTTTGTCTTAATAAATAAATCTTTAATTCATTTATTACAGGACTGGCAACAAGTATGGTCTTTGGTACAGGATCTAAGTGCAATTGATCTGGGGTAAGTCACTAGTCCTTTGGGACTGAGTAACCCGAAGGCTGTTGTGACTTTTGGTGTAAGGGACCATCCATCACAAATGCAAGCTTGCCTGAGTGGCAAGATAGACTGGAATGTCCAAGGGGACTGACTCCATGATAAGGCTGTTAAAGTGTGTGAGGAGCTCACACTTGAGTCTGGGTTGGTGAAATCTAAGTATAGAACTCACAGCCAGTTTGGGGCGTGTGCCCTGGTTTGTAACAGTCTGCCCTGAAGTTGGTACTCACTCGCCTTAGCCACTCCAACACTACCAAACTGGTGCTGGGCTTAAGAGTTAGTCTGCTGATTCTTCCCACCAATCAGATGGTGTAGCTAAGTAAGCAGCTAGTCGCATTAAGTCGCCCAAAAAGTGGCTCTGCTACAGATCCCTATTCCTGACCAGATGTTTGTTACTCTCTTTCATAATAAACAACCAAAAAGGGAAAACATAGAAAATATTATCCAGATCAGAATAGATTCATAACTGGGTTTTTCCAATTTTTCTTCAGTCATCTGTTGGGTTTTACCTGAGACTGAAGTACAAGAAAGAGTTATGAAAATGCCACGTCCATCGACCAAAACCGGCGAAAGCTGTGGTGGATATATCACTAGCAGAGTGAAGTAACTATAAATGAGTAAGGATGCCATTTGGTCACAGAGGTCGCAGATTCCGTGACTTTCCAGGACCCTCCGTGACTTCTGGGCCGGGGCTGGAGGAGCTGTCAGCTCTGGGGCCACCGCCAAACAGCTCATCAGGGGCCATCCACAGGCACTCAAAAGCTGGAGCAGGGGGCTGGAGCAGCTGCAAGCCCCAGGAGCTCTGTTTTCCCCTCCCCCTCAGGGGAGTTTTAGTAACAGTCAGGGACAGGTTGCGGCTTCCAAGAATTTTTGTTTATTGCCCACGACCTGTCCCTGACTTTTACTAAAAATACCTGTGGCAGAATCTTAACCTTATAAATGAGCCACTAAATAGTAGTGAACATAGGATAAGGGAGGATGGGGCTAGGCTGTTCTCGGTGGTGGTAGATGACAGAACAAGGAGCAACGGTCTCAAGTTGCAGGGCGGGAGGTCTAGGTTGGACATTAGGAAAAAGTTTTTTACTAGGAGGGTGGTGAAGCACTGGAATGGGTTACCTAGGGAGGTGGTGGAATCTCCATCCTTAGAGGTTTTTAAGCTGAGGCTTGACAAAGCCCTGGTTGGGATGATATAGCTGAGGTTAGTCCTGCTTTAAGCAGGTGGTTGGACTAGATGACCTCCTGAGGTCCCTTCCAACTCTATGATTCTATGATTCTATGATAATGAATGTATTGTGGGTGGACTCATACCAAAAACATTGTGATAGTGAACATTTAGAAATGGGGATTTCCAAAAACAAATGAAGAAGCGAAAAAAAGACACTAGGGAGTTAAAAATGTGGAAATTAAAATCGTTACACTCAGCATGAATGCTACTAAGGCTATATTTACACTAGCACTTAACTGCAGTACAACTTATGTCACTCAGGGGTGTTACACTGAACTAAGCATTGGTGTGGACAGCGCTGTGTCAGCAGGAGAGCTTCTCCCACCCTCATAGCTGCCGCCGCTTGCAGGGCTGGATTAGTTAAGCCAACGGGAGATCTCTCTCCCATCGGCTTAGAGTGGTTACATTAGAGACCTTACAGTGGTGTAACTGCATCGCTGCAGCTCTGCTGCTGTCAATTCTCTAGTGGAGCTGTAGCCTAACCTACACTGTAACAGCCTCCTACAAAGCATATATATTGCTTCACAATAAAGGGAATAGGAAGGTAACAAAATATGGTTTAGCTAAAAGTCAAGACTCAAGAGGTTATTCAAGCCAACCTAGTATCTAGTAGAAAATGGGAAATAAACCAAATGAAGTAATAGAAGGAGCATGAGCTATGGCAGTTAAAGTGTAAAGAGGACATTAGGAGATTTTAAAAGAGAATTCAAAGAGCAAAAAGCCGAAGTGATATAACCTGTAAGATAAATGCCTTGTCTGCTGAAATCAAAGAAGTAAAAAGGAGAGCAATGAAAGGACATTGCAGAGATTAAGCTAAATGATTTCTTTGCATCCAGTCTTCTTTACAGAGGATGTTGGAGAGTCACCGGTGGACCTTCACTTTTAAGGTAAAAAAAGATGAGGCATTATCAAAGACTGTCCAAAATTTTAAAAGTTGTTTTCCCATGCACTCCTTTCTAGTGGCAGGAAATTTTTTGATGGAATGTTTTCCATTGAAAAATGCTGATTTGACAAAAGAAATGTTTTGTGGAAGCGTGTCAATTTCAATAAAATTTCATTTAGAAACAAAACCAGAATTAAGCATGCCAATAAAGTCAAAGTGTTCCATTTTCACCTTTTCAGACTGAAAGCATTTTGGTTTTCCATTTCCAATTTTTTAAAATGTATAACATAAAAAGTCAAAATCAGAATGAATTGTTTCATTTTAATTGACCCAAAATGATTTAAAAAAAAAAAAAAACCCTTCATTTTGCACAACAATTTTTGGTTTTGTTTCATTTTCGGAATAGAAAAAAAAAATATAGAAACCTTAGAAATTCACGTGAAACAGAAAATCCAGTTCCCGTCCAGCTCTAATCCTTTATTTCTATATTTTAGCCAGCAGGTGGCACCCAGTACAACCCCAATTCCTGGATTATTTCATTCACCAGTGGCCATCATTGGAGGTTCTTTATTTAGTGCCTCCCCATTGACAGTCTCCTGCTGAATATTCATCCTTGCTTCCACCCTCACATTTTAAATCAGGTGTCCCCAGTCCTCTTTGACCTCTCCCTCTAAAAGTGACCTCTTTCAGAGGGTCTTGTCTGTTTTCTCTTCTGAGATCAAGTGGACCAAATGCAGAAAAGCCTCAGTGGGAAAGTTCCAACCCTGAATCACTGAGGCAGGGGTATCTTTCTAGTCCTAAAAATCATGTTAGACAGGTACCTCTTTCTAGTACCAGTAATCAGGGAAGAAGTCCACAACATAGTCCTCTTACTCACTGAATAATAATTTGCTTCATTCTTGGTCTATGTTTTGCCATAGCTAGCCCCAGGTGTTCCCATCTCCAAGTTGAAAGAAATATTCTTTTTCCTTGGCGCTACCCTATAAATCACTTCTCCAGAAACATACAGTAGTTTTGAAAGCAAGGTAACACATCTCGATTTTTGCACTGTGGATCTTTAGTCACTGTAAAACTCTTCCTCTGAAGGGTATTTCTGAGACATATGGAGGATGGTTTTTCTAAGTAGTGTTCTGGTTTATGAACTTCAGAGACAGCGGAAATATGGGGCCAGGTCCGTGGGTGTGTTGAGGCTGCTTGATGCTGGATTGCTGTATGTACTTCTATCATGTATAAACCATAAACTCAACCTAGCCACCTCAGGGTGGTTCACCCCAGTGATCCTGATATGAGGTAGTGCTGACATAAGCTCTATATACCACACACTCTTTATCTCCAGCTGTAGGCCTGCTTCAGAAGTTCCATTCACTTCACTAATAGGAAAAAAGGGGGCATGGCTAGAGAAAATGAGACATGGTCAGGCTCACGCAATGCCAGTTTTGGCCGACATTTTCAGTCCTTCATGCATTACAGGCTGGTATGAATTAGGGGAATGGTATGTAAAAAGCAGTACCAGCATCAGGCCAGTGCAAAGGAAATCTTTAAACCCCATTTGCACACCACCTGCTGACTTCCTTTCAGTGCAGGTTGTGCCAAGGATCTGCCTTCATCTGGATAAATCATCATTTCCCTTCCTCCCCCACCCCAGACAGAACTTTGGGATATGTGAATTCAGTGACTATAGTCCATGAACCCTAGCATTAATTCCTCCATGTTGTAAGGAGTAGACATAGGATGGGTTCTCCTTCAGCTGGAGTCCAATTTTAGTATCATGAATTTGCCTCCTGCACTACTCAGGAACGTCTGTGATGATCCAAATTTACCTACAGGGTAGTTAAAACACCACATCAGTGAATCATCCCACACTTGATTGTGATATATGATATTTCGGTTCTCATTCTCCTCCATTCCCAAAGCCAACTCTCTGCAGTTCCTCTTATTTTCATGATTTTGTAGCTTTCTCCAAGTTTTGCCATTCCCCTTATTGGCACAGCCACTCAACAGTTTTGCAATTATTATTTGTTATTCACCCAATGGTAGTGACTAGAAGTTCCAGTCGGGGAACAGGGCCACATTGTGCTGGGCATTTTACAAACGAGTGAAACTAAGACAGTCCCCTCACCAAAGAGCTCATAGTCTAGGTTTCTGCTAAGATGCAGTAAGATGGAACAGGAACAAGATGGATAGAGGACAAAAAAACAATAGAGAGGTATATTTACATAAATAAGTAGTTTAAGTGATTAACGGCCACTTCTTCCTAGAAGAAATATATTTTTCCTGTCTTTCTTTCCCTTTTACATACGTTAACCCAAAGGGCATTAACATTGCCCTGGTGACAATCACACCACCATATTTTGATTATGCCTGGGGGGTGACTTTTTCTAGTATTTCCTATGTCTGGCCAGGTTGGAAATGCGTTGAGAATCACCTCTTGGTGATATTTTAATACTTCGATTTCCACACACAGTTACCATAAAGTGCAGAGGCGTACAAAAATAGTTATGACAAAATATAGTTAAAAACCTGACTTACAGATTGCACCCTGGGCAAAAGATCAGTTTTATCTGAACTATTTGCCCACCCCTGAGCTACCAGTTGCTGAAAGAGATTGATGCTATACATAGGGCAACAAAGTAAGGTAGGAAATTACAGCTCTAGTTGTGAACTGTTAAATCACACAGACCTTTTAGGTCACTGGCTGTTTTCAATTTTAGTAACCAACTGATGTTTGATATTAATTCTGTGAGTCAAGGAAAAATCATGGAGCAGGTCCTCAAGGAATCCATTTTAAGGCACTTGGGAGAGAAGAAGGTGATCAGGAACAGTCAACATGGATTCACCAAGGACAAGTCATGCCTAACCAACCTGATTGCCTTTTATGAAGAGGTGACTGGCTCTGTGGGTGTAGGGAAAGCAGTGGACGTGATATACCTTGACTTTAGCAAAGCTTTTGATACAGTTTCCCACAGTATTCTTATCAGCAAGTTATAGAAGTATGGGGCTGGAGCACAATACTTATGAGGAGAGGCTGAGGTAACTAGGCTTGTTTAGTCTGCAGAAGAGAAGAATGAGGGGGGATTTGATAGCAGCCTTTAACTACCTGAAAGGGGGTTCCAGGGCGGATGGGGCTAGGCTGTTCTCAGTGGTGGCAGATGACAGAACAAGGAGCAACGGTCTCAAGTTGCAGTGGGGGAGGTTTAGATTGGATATTAGGAAAAAGTTTTTCACTAGGAGGGTGGTGAAGCACTGGAATGGGTTACCTAGGGAGGTGGTGGAATCTCCATCTTTAGAGGTTTTTAAGATGCAGCTTGACAAAGCCCTGGCTGGGATGATTTAGCTGAGGTTAGTCCTGCTTTGAGCAGGGGGTTGGACTAGATGACCTCCTGAGGTCCCTTCCAACTGTAATATTCTATGATTCTATGTTTTACTCCAATTTTTTTCCCCAATGAATAGGATGCTGCCATAGGGGACACCTGGTGTGCTTTTTATCCATAGAACAGGTCAAGTATGGACATATTTGTCCCACACACTGTCTTAATCCTGGGTTGAATGCACCACTAGCCATGAAATATATGGTATCCATGTCACACCCACTGAATAACTACTCTAGTGGTGGGTCTTGTGTCTGATTGGACACCACCGGTCCATGCTGAAATGCACTGAGACTAATCTCATTTCACATATGCTGCTTTTTGTTACTGCTGGCCTGAACTAAATTTCAGCCAGTGACCTCAAGAAGTTCAAAGTCTTCAACCCCACTAACAGTCTCCTTACCAGTCCAGTTCCTCTTCTGTAACCTGATTTCCCAGTTTAATGCTGTTGTAATGTTTCACTGTGAACTTAGTTCAGTACTGCCTTTGGCTCATGTTCACTAATGATGTGCTACAATTGTTCTTGCCAGCATGTTTTCCATTGACCACAGCTGTGTCATTTGTGTTGGATTTTCCTACCCTAATTAGATATTGCAACTAAAGGTTTGGTTGTTTTTTTTAATTTATTTGAACTTGCCTTTCCTGGAATTCTCTACTCTGTCAATATGGGCAAGTGAACTCAGTCATTGGTAGCTGTTATTTTCATTTCACAGTCTCGTCTCTCAAATCCTATAACCACTGATGGAAACTAAGTGATTTTCCTTCCCTCCTCCACCCCAGTCAAGGAATATCAAAGTAAAGCGTAAGTTTTCTATGTCTCTCAAATGGTACACTGTATGCCATTAGCTCAGTTTACAAGTAAAAATGTCCTCCCCCTGCTCCCCCATTCCTCCAACTGACACCCCTGTAAACTCGATCTGAAAATCGGGTTGCGTTCATCCTCACTCACATATCACCACTAAAAGATTCTGCAAACCAAATTCTTCCCTTGGTTACATGGCTGCAACATTCATTTACTGCAGTGAGAGTTGTTCCCATACAACCTGGGGAAGAAATAGGCTCCTTCAGTCTTCAGTGGAGTTGTACAAGTATATCTGAGGGCAGAATTGGGTTCTAAATCTGAAATGTAAGGCTTGTTTACAGACAGACATCAAGGAAAATTAATCTGAATGAACTAAAGGTGTGAATTTGAAGTGGATTACTTAAACCACATTAAATCCCTGTATGCCCGCACTACAAAGAAAGACCTGTTTTAGCTAGTCTCAGAGCCTTACTTGGGCTTGCACTACAGGGCTAAAAATAGCAATATAGATGTTCCCATTCTGGCTGGAGCCCTGGCTCTGAAACCCAGAAAGGGAAGTGGGTCTAAGAGCACAGGCTCCAGTCTGAGCATGAATGTTTACACTGCTACTTTTAGCCCCATGGCATGACCCCCAGTCAGTTGACCCTGGCTCTGAGACTCATTGCCATAGTTTTGGGTTTGTTTGGTGGTTTTGTTTTGTTTGTTTCGGTTTTGGTTTTGTGCAGCGTAAACATACCTAGAATTAAAGTGGCCTTAATTTAGTTGTTTTAATTCAATTCCAAAGAGAATTAAACTAAACTGAATTAAGGCCACTTTAATTCTGAATAAGGTTGTTTACACCAGGATTTAATGTAGTTTAACTAATTCACTTCAATTTCACACCTTTAGTAAGGTCAGATTAATTTACTGGCTATACCTGCGTAAACAAGCCCAAAATAAGCACATTTGTTGCCAGGCCTGAATCATACTCACTTTTCCATAGCTGTATTGGATCTTTAGTGCAAAGAACAGTATAAAAGAAGAACATCTGTGACCTAACTGAATACACATAAGCAGTAAAAAAAAAAAAAAAAGATGCTATTTGTACAGTCATTTTTCAGAGTGGAATAATCTTTTAGTGGAAAACATATCTAAGAAAAATAATAAATTACTGTACAGGTGCCTAGAGATTGTGAAAAGGAGACCTTAACCAACAACTGATAAACTCTTTCAAGCATCTGGTAGCAAGAGCCTCAACTGTTTTCTTTATAAAGTGGAGTCCTGAACCATTGGAACTACGTAGGTAGGAATGATTAAGAAAAAGAGTTACATTTACATTGTCTTCAAAATGTATTAGTAAAACCCAGATTACATGGAAACTGCTTGGAGACAAATTAAATCTAGGAGGTCTATATTTGTGCAAGGGTGTGGGGAGGAGAGGATGTAGTATTGATGGGCTAGGAAAAGGGGGATCATTTTATACAAAGGAAATATAATCTTTGTTTTCTCAGTCCTGGAATCCTCACGTAGGTCATAATAAAAGTCTTCTGTCCCATAGAAAAAAACATTACAAGAGAGGCGTTACAAATCAACTTCTTATGTCCAATAGTAGTAAAGGTCCAACAGAAGCAAAGTTTATTTGGAAAATTTTTGGATGGGTCTGATAAGCAGTCAAGAAATTGACTCTGGTTTTTGGACTCATAAGAAGGGAACTGCTTTCCAGGACAAAAGTGCAATTGTGAATGAAGGCCTTTGCTTAATCATTTTATAATAATGTGCTAAAAAGATGACTACTTCGGGTGAAATCCTGGCTCTGTTAATGTCAATGGGAATTTTGCCAAGATTTCACCCTTTGCATTTACGTGAGCGAAAGGCCTGGAAAAGAGTTTAATTATTCTTGATCATTTAAGGTTAGGAGAGAGACCTGATATGAGGATAGAAGACAAATGCTTTAAAATGATCCATACTGTATTTTTGTTTCAGTTTTGACAATAATACTTTGCAATTCTGTAGAGCCTTCAAGATGTCACGCTAACCCTGTGAGATTGCAAAATGGCAATTCCTTTTGTAGAAACAGAAGACATTCAATAATTTGCCAAAGCTCATTCTAGAAATTTGTGGCAGAATCCAGAGCAGAACCCAGATGTCTCAGCCAGCAGCCCCATTCCTTAAACAAGAAAAAAGTTCTTCCTAAGGTAGCAGAATTGGCACGCACACACACACACACACACAAAAAGGGGGAGGGGGATACAACTGTTTGAGTAATATGTAATACAGTTGCAGAGAGCTAGATTTGTATAAAACAGTGATGCATCCTTCATACCATCTGGGAAAAGGAAGAACATACATTCTGGTTTCTCTACCACAACTGAATGTTCATCATAATTAATCAACAGCAGCCAAGTGTTCAATCAGGATTTATAAAGTCTTTTTTTCTGAGGTGTCTCATTTGTTCCATTGTAAGAATATCCCTTATTCTGGAAAATCATTTATGAAGCGCCGGGTGCATGTTTGTTGTACCATCTGGAAGTTATTACAATCTGAGCCATGAAACAATATTCAGCAAACAGGTGTATCCTGCTGGTCAGTTCTAACCTGTGTCATAGATATGGGGTTCAGTAAGATTAACTTACATTTCAGTAATGTGATATATAGTATTTAGCTATAAATTGAAATATCTGGAGATTAGGGTAAATTGTCCTCAACACATCAGAAAATTCAGCCATTGTTCTGTACCCAGTCCAAGAGAAGTCTGTTTGCATTTGACAATATTATAACCCTTGTTCACCTATTCACTTCAGTGCTTATTATACATCACCTGCCAAGCTTGAGCCTTCTTCCTGATACTTGATACTTTCAAAGCCTTCACGATCAGAAGTGATATGAAGGGATAGCACTCTAAATCAGATTCCCTGTTGTTGTTATCCCACCATTCCCAAAGCATAATTTCCTTGACAGAAACATCTGTGAAGTATTTCCTGGAATCATGTTCAAAATCAGAAATGTTGCATTATTAAGGTGTTGATATTTTACTGAACAGAAAGATGACAATTAATTGGAAGAAGCTTTTGTATGTAGTGCTGTCAAGATAAGTGGAGAGAGATTAAATAAAGAAGATGTCATCTCAGAGCGATTGCACAACCTGAAAATGTTCTGTTCAAATGCAGTAAGAGTGGAAAGCAATGAATCATATCCTTGAGACCAAGTCTAAAACAGGATTGAGATAGTCATTGAGTTAACCTTTAAAAATACCTTCACTGACCAATTTTATTATAGTATAAAGGTTTTGCAGTTTAGTTTTCAAAAGCATCTAGTTTCTCTGTATTGTACATATATCCAGGCCACTTACAAAATTACATTTATTTATACGACAACTTGTGGGGGAGTTTGTTGTTCATGAGATAACCACATCCTAGCTAATTAAATTTGGAGGCCTAGCAACACTGACTGTACAGCACCCTTCCTGCTAATGTTGCTTTTACAGTGCACTTATTCAATCACCTCAGCCCAATTAAGCTCACAAGAGAGCTTCCTCCTGTCTTTTTGAGATCTGTTAAGTTACTACTGTCCTCTATACTGAGGCAGCACCCAGACAAAGGACATAAATATGTGGAGGTAATTTAGAAATGAAATAGGAAATTCTTAAGTGATTCCAGTGTGATAGATGATGGATCATCTTTGTACAGCTCAGGCTGACCCAAGGTTTCACCTATGGTAATGCAGAGCATTGGGTTGGTTCATTATCTGCCTCTTATTAGTCATTGGCTTAATTTTTTTTTAAGTTGCGCTACACTTATGTGGTGTTGTTCTTAATCAGACATGAATACCTTTGTCTTGCTTCCAAGATGTGAAGTATAATTAAAGAGACCATGAAAAAAATCCTCTGGAGAAAATCTGTTTTGAAATATTTTTTTTCTTCTAGGTTAAGTTTTCTGAATTTCATTTAGTCTACACTACAGAGAACAAGTGTGTAAAACAGGATCTTTATTAAGAGAGAATAGACGTTCCTTCTGAGCTTGATATCATAACTGACTGATGAAGTGATTACTTCATGAAATTGTACAAAAGGAACTCAAATTTACTCTGATTTTGGTATATCAGTGACAGGGCCCATGCAGTGACTGAAGTTCTCCAATTTGGAATTCCCTCCATAATTCAACAATCAAAGAGCTGGAATCCATACCTTAGTGAACTCCTTGTTTCTTTAGATTGGTGAGGCGTGCTCATTGGGAACACTTTCCTAGCAGCCAATCACTGGAGTAGGATGAACACAACAGGGACGGAAAAGGCAGCATCAGCTCATAGTGCGAGTGCTGAATTCATAGCTGCTTACTAAGCGCTTGATCCTGCACCCTCTGACCCTTGCCCAGCACACTGTGTAAGAATGGGCTTAACTTTAAGCACATGAATAGTTTTATTGACATCAGTCGGGTTGCTTTAAGGTAAGTATGTGCTCAGCACCTTGAAGGATCAAAGCCTAAGAAGATTTGGTTGAAGCATAGTGGGCTAAAAGGGAGCCCAAAGCTAAGAGATACTGAATTGTTCTCATGTCTTTCTGAGTCAGTGCCTCATGGAAATTAAGCCCTAGGACGGACTCTCGGTTATAATAGTAGGTAAAGGAATGCCTGTACTCAGGTCCCAAATACTACCACTTTACAGTGTTTTTTATCTATATAGTATTACATTTTAAAGCAGAGAATGATGTCACTGCAAAAAATCATCATAAAAATTCTGCAGGAACAGACATCTCTTTCAACAGATGCCTGGTTGACTCACTTTCACAGCTGCAGCAAAGTATTCCAATCTGTTTCTGGAAAGCATTCCTGCTTGTGAAGTCTTTAATAGGACACTTTGACTGTAAGGGAATGCAGCCGTTTTTCATTTCTTGTGGCAGTCAGAAAGTTTCATTGAATATTTCTGAGCTCTCAGTCTCTTCCAAACACATGCTGAATTTCCTGGCTCTCTTCCTTAAAATTTGGTCTGGGTTTCTACACCCCTGTCCTGCCTCAAATTAATTTATGCACAAATAAAATGAAAACAAACCAAAAAGAACCCTAAAATCATTATTTAAATCAATTTTTAACTTTTTCCTTCGCTCTGTGCATATTTACATGTAGTTTGTTTTTTGTTTAAAGTTTCTATCCTGAACACATTACTAGACTCAAAAGAAGTTGAAACAAAAACATCAATCTTATAGCTATTAACAATGCAACACTGCCAACTAGAGGAACTGTATTGATCAAGTTCTTGTCTCATGGACTAACTACATCAGTGTATTTTGAGGGTTTGTAAAGATATACATATTAAAATTCCATATTTGTTCAACAGGAATGCCAAACTGCCAAATATATTGGTCCTTGCCTTTGTTTTGCTAGACTTTTGTTGCCTCAGTAAGTCATATATGGAGCTGAAACACCACAAATTCTGTTATTCGCTCAATATGTCCACCATCTAGAGACTCAAATACCACAAGGAAGTGTTATTTTCTGCCTCCTACAAGAGTCACTAGAGCATTAAATAGCTTGTGAAGACACACACATACATTACTTTGATGACAAATACTAGAAACTTCACCCACCCCTGATATAGTCTCAGTTAAAAACAATTTGTTATCTATTCGGACTACTAATACATTTGGCCCAATCCTGCAGACATTCCACATGCAGGATAGCTGCAGGATTAGGACCAAAACTCCCTTGGATAATGCTTTACATCTTCCAGGAATAAACATTAGGCAATATCCACAAACACCCTTGTGAAAAAGGTAGTTGTTCCCTTTTAAACAGGAAATATGTGGAATTGGGTACAGACAACATACATCCAAAAAGACAGGTTTAAGTGTCACCTTGCTGCACTTGATTCCCTGATTTATACAAGTTTACTGTATCATTGCATTAGAACAGATTAAGTGTGATCAATGTTTCTAGGTTTTGTGGTCTTATTCCAGTGGCTCACTGGATTGTAGCTCACCATTACCTAGCAGCTCAATGTGGGGGGAACTAAAGCCGTGTACAGCCCCTACTTAAAAGTCTAATTGCAGCCATTGGACTTAGATAATACAATGGCTGCTTTCAAACTGCTCCCTTCAGGATGCGTAATGGCCCAAAAGAAGCAGGTGAAATTATGACGCCACACACTCACCCCCACACCAGCCACCAGGGCTGGTTTGCCACAGGATGAGAATATGCTAGTCAGGCCTGGCATATTCACTACACCTCCCAATGTTGGCATAATCTCTGTATCTAGAAGGTGTCATGTAAGGTGTTACCGACACACTGTTAACACGCAGGTCCCCAAAATAATGGTGCTGTGTATGTAGGGGGTGTGTACAAAGCTATAAATATGTGCTAGAATTATGTTCTTACAATGTGCTTAGCAAGCAAATGCATAAGCCCCATCCATCCTAGACAAAGGAGTGCATATTTGTTTGTCTGACCCACCACGTCATCAGGCAGAAACAACGAAGGTACATTTACATATGAGGTAGACAAAGCCATTAAGCTAACAAGTGGGGGGAAGAAGACAGCCTGGCATCTATCCCCTAGCAGGAGAGAGAAGTTCCGTCTGGGCTTACTTTTTAAAGAACACATTTCAAAATGTACTGGACTATAAAAAGAAGGGGAGAGAAGCCCTAAGTTATCCTTCACCTGAAGAGTCCAGTGCTAAAGAACAGACCGTGGGAGAAAAACTTTGAACAAAAGACTATTTGTTAGCTTGTGTTTTAGTCTCAGAAGTGTATTTTTTCCCTTTCCTGGTAGTCATTTCTATCTGTATTCTTTATACTTGAAATCATGTAAACCTCTGTCCCTTTCTTAATAAGCTTATTTTACGTTTACCATAAACCGCCTCAGTGCTTTGACTGAAGTGGAGGGTTTGTTAACCCAATAAGCTATTGTGTACTTTGTCTCTGCAAAGGAAGAGAGAATTTAATACAGTTTTGTAAGCCTTGA
This sequence comes from Emydura macquarii macquarii, assembly GCF_026122565.2. NCBI lineage: Eukaryota > Metazoa > Chordata > Testudines > Chelidae > Emydura > Emydura macquarii. The sequence goes on from NW_027132559.1 coordinate 23,306,823, forward strand.
AGTGAGAGGGAGTGGACACTGCAGAAAGAGGTGACTCTTTGTGCTGAAAGCCAGGTTGAGACCTGTATGCGTGTAGGCTGGCTGTTGGCATCAAGGCTGTGAGCCGCAGCAGCATAGAATTCTAGGCACCCAGAGTTGGTTCAGTGATCAGCTGCTTTCCCTTTAATGGCCTGGGTGAACTCCAGAGCATCACAGCTGCTGTCCTTAAAGGTGTGAGTGTATTCTCATGCACACCTGGGAGCCCTTGTGAGACGAGGAGAGGGATAGCATGCCTCCTAGTGATCCCCTCTGGATCAGAGCTGCCCCACACCATTCCTTACTACTGCTCTGTGCTATTAGCATGATCTAGCCCTAAGAATATAAAACCCAATAAAAATTAAATAAATTGTCTCTCCCATAGTGATAGCCTACAGGATTATTTGAGAGTCATATATGTGGAAGTCCAGCATCCTAGAAAGATCTGGCTACAGACGATGAGCACTGGCTGTATCTATTAGAGCTGCTCAATATATAATTTTCATGCTGAAGGAGTTATTCAACCACATCTATGGATGATCTCATACTATCCATCAACACACATTTGCAGTAATACGTTCCATTTCCCCCCTGATGTTCATCCATCCCAAGTACCTATAAAAGGAGCTAGAAGCTTTAAGAGGCCTAAAGTAAGTGGGAAATAATCTTAGGGGGGCAAAGGGAAGCAGATGGAAAAACAGCAGAGAGTCATGGAGCCTTAGGACTTCAGAGCAGCTGAGAAAGAGGCAGAGAGTAACCCACGGGGAGATGAAGGAAGCAAGGTTTGCCAGGACCACACTGCAGGATAGTTCAACGATGCGGGAGTTAGAGTGACCCAAAACAGCAGACCAACTGGAAGGGGTAAGAGATGACAGTACTGGAACAACATGAAGATTAAGATGTGAGCCAGGGAAGCTTAGGCACTGGGCTTGGAAACAGAGTAAAGTTTACAGCCAATATAAACCACTGTAAAGAGTCATTCAATAAGTGTTCTTCCAGTTACGTAGTTAGGCTTACTGTACAGAAATCATTATGGACGGTAACTAGAACACAAACCCAACAAAAACCAGTTATTCAGTAGGAACAAAACCACTATGGCTTAGGACTAGCCGACGTATTTTATTCATTCTAGCAGCACCTGGAGCGCTTTAAAAAAAAGAAAAGAAAATACACATCTGTTGTGAATCATCTTATAATGCCAGAAGTGGAGTTTCCACAATGGTGAATGGGCCCTTGGGGGGAAAAAAAGTACACGATATCTAGTTTTCATTCTTTATTGAGATGAATCAGAGATTTTCTGGCTGTCATTCAGAACCCTAAGGTGAGTAGGCACTTGTAGCATTTTTCCATCCATTCATCAGTGAAAATTTGTGTGCAGCATTTTTGGGTTTTTCTGAAATCTGATCCCCCACTGTGTTGTTTTAAAATACATTTTACCTGATTACTATGTTATTAATGGCTTGATGCCAAGAGATGATGCACACCTGCTCTCACCACTGACATCAGTGGGAGTGGTGAGCGCTCAGCATCTCTGAAAAAATATCAGGACATAAACATTTTATGAATTAATCTCATTCTGTTCAGTGTATCGTCTGTCTGGGCATTGTGCTCTGTAATCTAGTTACTTAATTAAGGTGTTTCAGATACCTTTAAAGATGCATATATTGGCAGTTATTACAATCTTTTGGAGCCCTATGTAGAGATTTTGAGAGAGAGGTTTGAATTACTGCTGTTACTCCAGCTGCGCTCTGATCCCCTCACTTCCCACAATCTAAGCATGATTGGCCTGGGTTTGTTACCTAGGTGACAGACTTCCTTTCTGGGTGAAGCACAAAGTAAGGTTTGAATGGTAAATGCTGCCTGCTGAATCGTAGAGTCGGCTCTCAGACAATACTCAGCCATGATGACAGAAGACACTATCCTGTAGGAGGCACCATCTTTCAGATAAGACATAAAGCCAGGGCCTTCCTCGCCACTTGTGGTCAATACAGCACATATTGCAAGGGCAGAAGTGTTAACCTTTGCGTCCTTACTGAATTACCATTTGGATAGTTATAAGCTCCCGACCTACGTTGCCTAGTACACTACAATGGTTTCAGTGAAGAATAATGCTCATGTCCACTTACTTGCTGTCCCAAACTGTTGTGTAGCGCAGCTTGGTGCTATTCAGCAGCTTATACATTTCCCCACAGATGCAACTGCATTTCACGGATAGACAAACTGTACACAAGGACTACTTTGCTTATTTCAATTTGTCAGATCTTATCTTCTTTGGGGATGAGAGGAGATATAGGAAAGAGCAGAATTACAATATCATGACTTCATTGAGAAACTATATGTGTGCACGTGTTCAAAGATTACAGAAGTAAAAGATGGAAATGAAATCTTTGCTAGCAACTCATTCACATGTAACTCTAAAATACTTATCTTTCTATGGATAAAGCTGAGAGCTAGGCCATGGCATTATTAGTGCACAAAGTTAATATGATTGTGTTACTAGTTTAGAATCTTTGTTTCTACAGCTCAGGGGATTGGCCTTTGGAAACTATGATACAGATTCAAGTGGTGCAGTGCATTTTGAGGAACAGGGCATGTGCAGGGAAATAACTCTGCTTGCAGTTTTCTAAAAGATCCTCCCCCCAACTCCCCATAGTCAGATGGGCTCTCATTCCCCATCCCCCAAACCTCCCTAGCCCATATCCAATGCTCACTTTTATACAGTTACATTATTAGTAATACCATAGCTCCTGGGAGATCTAGTCATGGATCAGGACACCACTGTGCTAGGCTCTGTGCACACACAGAACAAAAAGATGATCCCTGCCCCCATAGAGTTTACTGCAGTTCAGTTCCACCGTTAAGAAATCCAAGGCCAGATTCACTCATACACTTGGCTACGTTGGGCTCCTGCAGTAGGGCAAAAACCACCATAAACTCCGTATAATCAGCCACGTAAGCCAAGTTTATAGTTGCTTTGTATCAAAAGAATGACACAAAGTGGCTGAAACATACGTGTCCTCTAGTATTTATGATGGTCTACTAGCAATGAATAGAGGAAGTACAACAGCAGGAAAAGAACAGTCAGAGATTGGACTCACAGGATGTCAAAGTGGAAATAGAACACTTTTGGTTATATTCACATCTCAATGGTGCCAAAGGAAATAGATCTTCTCCATGGAAGACTAATACAGCACTTTGTGATATCTACTAATAAGAGCTTTAGTAGGTGTTATTTAATAGTGATTAAACGATTTCACAACATTCATTTCTGTGGTTTTCACCAAAGAAGTTTAGCAACCACCAAAAGTTAGTCTGGTCTTCTCTAATGTTGTTACTGTGACTGTTTATATAAGATCATTTTTTGGTATTTGTTATTTATTTTTGAAGATCATATTTATGCCTTCTTTTTTCTAAAGACTTTGAAAAGTGATACTCCTGAGACTTTCCACTTCCTCCATTATGTTAAGAATGTCTCTAGCTTGATTTAAATTGAAGACTAAATATACAAAAACCAGATTTAGAAACTAAAAATGCACTCAGTTTAACTTTACACAGATTGAAATCCCAAAGACATTCAGTCTTTGTAAATAAGATCAAAACCTTTGATTTCTTACAAGACCACTAATCATTTGAGTTTAGATTTCACCTTCTAAAGTAAAAGAATCAGAAAACAAATACCAAAACATAATGCCAGTACTTGTAGTTTAACACATTCTAAAACTATTCACATAACTGCTTGTGCAAACCTAATTCTCAAGAGACTGTCCCACTCCATTTTTCAGAGCACTATAACAGGTGTACGTTACAAATTAACACTACAGCCTGTGTTACTTGCTGACGCAGTATGTTAAACAAAGGTATTTCCTGTATAGCTCTGCAATCTTTTTCTATTTGGTTTCTCAGAAGGAGAGTGAGTGGGATAATTTGGCTTGGATTCTTTTTAGCACTTTCTTTGGTGTTAAAGACTTTCAAGATGGGCGTGGTGCTCCTTGCTGCCTGGTTTGCTGGGCAGGGTGGGGAACAATGGCCTCTTTGTACATGCTGCTTTCCATGATTACTACTTACTCTGTGAAAGTCTCTGTTCAGACCTGTCTTCCATCTGGATGAATGAGCTGCTGAAGTGGGGAGTTCACTTACCTGGCACTAAAATGTAAAAGGGTGTGAGCAGGGTACAAGCAGCCTCTCTACTTGCACAGCTCACGTAATTTGAACAATTTGTAATTCAAGCCCCTGATTATATTCTGCTCCCTCTCTAATTTCTTTGGGGGCAATCAGCCAGCCCAAGGTTAATTAACATTGAAGTGTACACCTACCTTACAATACTAATCCAGACCTGTGCATTCTTACTAGGATTGCAGTAGAGTTCACAATGTACTAAGTCTAAGTGATACACAGCAAACTGGGAACTCAGATACCATTAAAATCAATGGGAGTTGGGTGCATAACTCCATTAGGAGTTTTGGAAAAATCCAAGGTGAAATCCTGGCCCCTTCGAAGTCAATAGCAAAACTTCAATGGGACCAAGATTTCACTCCCAACCTTCAGTTCAACAGGAACTATGCTAAAATGAGCAATGGCATTATCAAAATGGCTTCAATGACATTACCTTTCTGGGACAACTCAGAATTGAGAAGCAGAAGAAAAAAAGTTTTACATGGGAGTTACTTATCAGTGGAAGCATAAATTCATCATTCCTTTTCTTCCCTCCATCAATTATTGTAATGCCTTTTTCTTTCCCTTCTTGAACCTGAAGTCTTTTGTTTTTAATCATCACCATGAAGAAAGAAGCTCATTATGACCTATTTACAAAACAATGGGTCAAGCTGTCAGATTTCAGCTGTTAAAGAAATGCAGTCAGCTTTTAGCCAGACTCCATTAAAAGTTTCTCATTGCTTCTCATTGTTTGCATGGCTCTACCGTATCAGCAGATGGCGCTATCCACTTAAGTAATAAAATTGTTGATCTTAGAAAAAAATTCATCTCTTCTTCTCCTCTACCTCTTTCATATTAAGTTAAAATACTTAAGAAATGAGTTCCCAGCTATGGCTTGAAGAAAATCCACTAAGAAACAGGGAGAAAACAAATCATTTTGGCAAGTGGAAAAGCGCATAACTCGTGAGATAAGAAATGTTCAAGTTTGAAAAATATTCATAATCATAGAAGTTAAAATAAAAACTGTTTTAAAAATGTAATCTCTCTTTATATTAGTGTAATGCTACTGTACTACGTACTCTGTTCTTTTCCCATGCTTTACAATATCTGATTAGGTATTTATAAAGAGCCTAATCTCTGTGATATCCAATAAGGAAAAGAAGATATCAGATATGAGTTTTTAAATTGCACAAGAAAAAAAATTGTAGTGCTTTAATATGCAAAAACAGGGAAAAAAAAAGACTTCTGGTATTATTTTAATCAAATGTGATCTCTCTATCTTGTAATAGCAGATGTTTAGATATCCCTCTGTCATCTGGGAGCCACAAATGAAGGTCATATATTTGGCATTAAGAAGATAAGCAATAGCATATGACAAAACAGTACATAGCAGAGGTATATCATCAGGTTTTGGGTTTTTTCCCAGAAGTTGTGTGGTACCCTGACTTTATAATGTGAATTACCTGAGTGAAACAGCGCAACCCAACTCCGCATGGTGTGACAGTTTAATGGCACAGGCTTAGTGCAGAATTTATTGGGCAAGAGTCTTTGGTCTGTGTTATGCAAGAGGTCCAAAGGGATTACCATAATGGTCACTTCTGATCTTAAACTCTAGGACTCTAGAACTGTATGCAACCTAATCAAAGAAGAGAGAATGAGCCAAGATAGGAGATGAGAAATCCTGAGCTCTCATTCTAGCTCTGTCATTGTCTCACTGCATGGCCTGGGGCAAGTCACTTCACTTTTCTGCCTCACTTTCCCTAGCTGTAAAACAGGGGTAGCACCACTTACCCATCTCCAGCACCAGAGGTTTTGTGAATCTTAATCAGCAAATTTCTGGACAGGATTTTGAAAATGTGAAGCTCTATATAAACATTAGGTTATAGTATTCTCTCACTGTATAACAACGACAAAATGCAGTTCAAAAGTCAGTTTCAAGGTGACATTTCACAAGGAATTCCTTAGATGGGTCCACACAACCTTCCTTAAATTCTTACTCAGGCAACATAACAGTACTCCTATTCTATTTACTCATCACTTTCCAGCAACTATCCTCTTCCTAATAGTCTATCCTCCATTTGTGCCTAATCCAGACTTATTTGCAGCCTAGTTATGGCTTAGTTCCCATATAACTAATTCCCATGTACTCTGATTTTAGAACTGGGTAGGTGCAGCATTTGCATATTTAGAGTAAATTTCTAGTTAGCTGCTACTTCAGAAACAAATCCTTTAAGACAGGGGGAAGAAGGGTGCAAAACACCTCCCCCTCCACATCACCTTATATGTACACCACCCAGCATTAGTGATTAATAGCCCAAGTCTGGACATGGCAGTGCACAAGTACATCTTCAGTGTGAGGATTCGATATCTGGCGGGTAATTGCTGCTGTACCTATACTAGTCATCCTTCTAAATGTAGAACACTCCAGCTGACAAGCTGTGATGGAAGGCTGGCTGTACCTGTATGAGCTCCATTTTCAAACTCATTATTGCATATATGCAGCATCCAGGTCAGTGTGGAGTGAGGTTCCATCTCGTGGGCAGTGACTGGATTTAGAAACTTAAGGCACCTAGTGCGTCTCTATACAACGTTCAAGTCAATTCCCTCCAGCGTCGAGCCCCTCCATTACGACAGTGCCATCCTTTTGACATGTCTCTCTACATAGAACTATGCCGGTTGACATCTCCCTGTCCAAATGGAATTGGCGCACAGACGGCCAAAGCTGTACCCGAGCAAATGTTTTAAAGCCTGTTGAAAGCACACAAGTGTCAGAAAGCACAGAACTGTCAGAAGCTTGTGGCTAGAGAATAGGATTTGGAGTTAAGACATATGGGTTCTGCTCCTGTTTCTACCAAGAGCTTTTGTGCCTTGGGCAAGTTGTGTAGCCTCTCTGCCTCAGTTTCCCTCATTTGTAAAATGAGGACAACTATATTTACCCCACACAGGTGAGTAGACACTGAATTAATTCAATGGTTGTAAAATGCTTCAGGATCTTCAGGAGAAAGGTGCTTAAAAAGCAGAAGTACTACAAAGGGATAGAATTGTGCCTGTACCATGAAAGTGGACCAAGTGGGTGGAGGAAGGTAAGGAAAAGCCAAAAGGTGAATAAGGCTGACAAGTACTTCCAGCTCCTGACTGATCACATTCATGTTAGGTATACGCCTATTATATGTATATTCTCCCTTCCCCCTGCCCCGCCCCCCCATGCTCCTGGGCCTCTACTTACTGGTTGTGCATGAGAAACAGGTCTGACTATGTAGGATATATAGACAGGAGCACAGAAGGTATCTGACAGGGCAGATGCCTGGTAATTTAAGCAGCTTTGCATTAAGCCCATCTCCAGTTATATTTCCATCTGATTGAACTACTATTGTGCTTTGAATCCCAACAACAGTAGAGTATCTGCAGGAGATGAGGAACAATCCTATCAAATATATCCAGCAACATACTTAAATGTACTTACAACCTTCACATTTCATTCATATTTTCTCCCAAACAATTCTTTAATTACTAAGAAATTTGTTCTAGGGTGGGGAGTAAGACACACTGGGGCTTTGTATGATTTTATGCTTGGAATTCCTGGATGATTGCACTTTTAAAAATGTAAGTCAAGTAGCTCAGAGCTTTGGATGGATGCCCTCTGGCGTGAAGGTTCTTTAGACCAAAATCTAAATGAACACATAAAATAAAGCTATTTGTTTTAAAACAGGGGTTTGCTTCCTATTTTCTAACCTGTCCACATTTTCTTTTATTTGATCTTTAAGGTACTGAAAATATTGTGTAATTAAATGTAACACACATGAAATTTTTGTGCACTCTAATACAAATATTAAAGACGGTTTTTGTATACACAATGATGAGACATTTTCAAAAAAATTTAGTGCAAAAATAGTTGTTTCATTGCAACAACAGATAAGCAGAAAATACACGTGTGTTGACACCAACTAAAAAGTAAACATTCTGACAGGAAATTCTATAAAACAAGCTGCAATTTTTCCAGAACTTTTTTTGATCAAATATGGAAATCCTCATATGATAATTTCAACATCAATGGGCTATTACCAGAGATAAGCCAAAGCAGCAGATTTAAATGCTGGAGCCAAAATTCAGTTGGGAGAGAATTGGAGGAAATCATTTTGATTTAAGGCACATGATCCTTCACCAATGACTATTTTATGTTAATGAGAACTATGCTGTAATGTCAGGTAGAGAAAGAATCCAGTTGTATAAGAGAGGTTGCTCTTAATGCATATGGATTCCTATGCAAAAGTTGTACCCGAATGGACAAAGATAACCTAGGTAATTCCTTTTGTATTCAAGGACAATGAAGCACTTCTATGTCTGTCAAGCTGGGTCAGAATTATATTAAGCAGCAAATCTAAAAAACCTCCTATCTTTAAACTTTAAGTTAAAGAAACAATATAATCACCAGATTCATGATCTTTAAAGTAGCATTCTGTTTTGCTCCTAAATTTAAACAAACAAGTTACCTTCATTTGTTAATTACATTCTTCTACACAAAGTAACTCTTGTGTCATCCTATTAACTTCATACCTAATCTCCAAGTACCAGTGAACCCAGCCATTCATTGGGAACAATAGCACATACAGTTTCATCTTTCACTGGTGGTTTCTTTTTTCACTGGACTGAAGCCATACCCAAACTATTTGCGGGGGGAAGTCACAGACATACACAAGTCACTATTTATTTTGAGTTCCAATATGATGACACCTGATACAAGCCAAGATGGAGAGAAACTGGAGTATTTAGTGTACAAGCATGAGAATTCACAAGAGTAAAAAGTTAAAGAGGAGGGCAGGAGGGGTGTGGGAAGAAAAAAAAAGCTTGGTTTCTGACTAACTGGTTCCTGTTTTTTGCAGGTGGATACACTCTTGTTGCTATGCACATAGAACTGTGCAGGTCAGATATTCTTGTCTGTATAAATCACACCCATTTTTAACTAGCCGCTTCCAAAAAGAGGAACTTTTATCAGCAGAAGTGATCAGCTAAGGTGAGCAAAAGTTTTCAGCATTTAAAGGTATTTATTTAGCAGTGAATCTGTGTTATCTATAATGAGCATATTGCTGGGAAAGAAAAATAAAAAAAGTTAACTGGCAAAAAAAAAAAATCTTCTAAAGGGAATATATAAAGCAGGAGTGGGTCTGATTTCAAGGCTGTGTCCTATAACGAATGCATTGTTTAAACCAGCATACTGGCATTGGATCTCAGCATATCAGAAATGGACTTTTAAGCTGCATCCAGCAACAGTGATGGCAACTCTCTCTCATAGACGCCATCCTGGATTTTCTTTATGAGGATTTTCTGAAAAAATTGTTTAAGTGTGAGGAAAATATTTCTGTTGGCCATGAGCTAAAACCCCGTGTTCATTTCCTGAGACTGAAGAGAGATTCTTCTCGACTGTAAAAAGTGTCTTATTTATCTTGAAGGAAAGACTGACTGCTTATTACATAGCTGTTATATAGTCACAATTCTGAGACTATTTCACTAACCCATAACCATCAACATTTTCACAGCACTTTGAAAATATAAAACAAAATATATGTGACAGGTTTTATTATTAATCTTTGATGTGTCTACTAGTTATTATTAACCTCCACATACAAGGGCTACAAAGAATCATTTTTGTTGACTTTATACTGTAGATTACAGACGTCTAATTTTAATGGCCACAGGGTAGTGATCTGCACAGTCCTGGAGAGAGTTTGGGGATGATTTTCTGTTCCTAGTAGTTTTCCTGAATTCCCTGAGTTAAAGCAGTAGGCTTAGTCCCTCTTTGTGGAGCAGCACGTTACTCAGCACTCAACTTCAACCCCTTCAGCAAGTTAAAGAGATCCAAAAGGGGTTATCATCCATTCCTACACACAACATTGAGGGACGGGTATGTAAAACAAAGAAAAATTGTGGAATTCTTAAAGCCCCAAAAGAAACAAAGTGAACCACTATGGATCAGGGTTGGGAGGGAAAATATTATGGTGATTTTACGAACTGTTTTAGAAGCCTAGAGTAGTCTCTTAAGGATTCCATAACGCTTAGGAAATGATAACACTTGCAAGAAAATTTGTGTTTTGTTTTAATCAACAGATTCTATTGTGGCCTCTTTGAGGAGACTCTGTTTTTTGTGTTGAGATTGCCAGGTGTAGGAGAACCAGTGCTGGAATGCACTTGCCAGAATTGGAGTTGGTAACACTGATACATGGGGCATTGGAGGGCTGCTGTATAGGCTGTGTAAAAGCCCCCCAAAACTTTTCATGACTGCCCATCCTCAGATGGTGTGGTGGCTATTACACTGCTAGCATTCAGTCTTGGCTGGTCCTGGTGAAATTCCACAATGGATATAGCTACCGAGTTCAAATTTAAGGTATTCTCCATTACAACAGGCTTAATCTTGGTTTGGTTTTTTTAATTTTTAGTCAGAGGCCTCTCTCATAGATTCATAGATTTTAAAGCCAGAAGGGATCATCACGATCATCTTGTCAGACTTCCTGCAGACCACAGAATCTCACCCATCCACTCCTGCAATAGACCCTTAACCTCTGGCTGAGTTACTCAAGCCCTCAAATCATGATTTAAAGACTTCAAGTTATAAAGAATACACCATTGTGTAACTAAACACAATGCAGCATGGGACAAAGGTCTCTTGCTGGTTTAAACACTAGTTTAAACCTGCAAGTGACCTGTGCTCCATGCTTCAGAGGAAGGCGAAAAGCTCCCGAGGTCTCTGACAATCTGACCCAGGGGAGAATTCTTTCCCAACCCTAAATATGGCTATCAGTTAGACTCTGAGCAAGTGGGCAAGCCCCAGCAGTCAGACATCTGGGAAATAATTCACTGTAGTAACTTAGTTCTCCCCATGTAACATCCCACCACTGCCTGTTGGAGATATTTGCTACTATCAGTTACATGCCATTGTAGGCAGTCCCATCATACTATATCCTCCATTAACTTATTAAGCTTAGTCTTGAAGCCAGTTAGGTTTTTGTCTCCCACTACTCCCCTTGGAAGGCTGTTCCAGAACTTCACTTCAGTTATGGTTACAAACCGTCATTTAATTTCAAGCCTATGCTTATTGATAACCCATTTATTTCCATTTGTTTTTTTGTCAATATTGGCACTTAACTTAAATAACTCCTCCCCCATCCCTGGTATTTATCCTCTGATGTATTTATAGAGAGCAATTTTAGTTTATTTTTCTTATTCTCAACAAGTTCTCTTATAATTCATAAAGTGCTGCCACTAAAATTAACATCACAAATGGCAGTAAGCCAATACAGAAATTCAATTTTCTCTTCTTCATCATGCATTTCCAGAAACAGTGTATACTTTGCCAGTGATGGTCAGTAAATACCTGGGGCTTTGGAGAAACAATACATAGCAATGATTGGACCAGGTTAGAGGGGGAAAAGCTACCGTTTTTAAAAAACAGAAATTCTAACCAGGTTCCAAACAATTCCTGTTTGCACAGATTTTGCCTTTCTAATCAGAAACAGAAATCATGAAATTTCATGAGTGGCTATTCTCACATGAGTTTTGCCATGAACAAAAACCCTTAGAATACTGAAATTGCCATGACATTTTCTGAGTTAAGATATTTTGGACAAATGTCAGACAAACAAATACTTTTTTTCAGTGGAAGCACTGTTTTTTGTTTAAGTGTAGTTATAAATGTGTTTCCCACTTTATAATTTTAAATTGTAAAAAATATTCATTTGTTTTTGTTTTCTGGGAAATCCCTTCCTGATGCTTCGCCAACATGTCTTGTTACACCGGATTCTATGAGAAGGCAAGCTTTCTGTAATTTCAGCAAACTTTTTAAAAGGGACATCAACTATAATTGGAGCACAAAACCTATTGTCAATAGAAATGTTCCATGCCATTAGTTTTTTATTATTATTTTTAATTCCAACAATACAGCTTGGGGAAAGGAAAAACAACCCCAGAAATATTGTCCTGCCATATTGTTTGCAACCCAAACATTACAACATTAGACTAGAGAATGACAATTAGAATGTGAAATTGACCAGAAATGAAAGTGAAATTAATTCATTTTTCATTGTTCAAAACTATAGTAGTAACTCTATATTATTCTGCAGCTGTATATCTGACAACTTTGCTGTAAACTTAAGTATCTAGAGTAGACCACCTGTACTCTGGGCTATTGTCATCGAGCAAGTCAGTTGTTTCCAGAAACAACCAAAACAGTCCTTGTGGTATAGATCATTAGAATGCTATTAACATTGTCTTTCAGATGGCACCTTGTAATGAACCCACCCAATTAAAAATGTTGCTTTATTTTCCAGTTTCACAGCTGCATTGAAAGGGGCCTTCTTAAAGAAATAATCATGCATTCAGCATTGGCTTTGTCACTCCTGCTAATCGCAGTCTCTTCCAACCTCGCAATGGCAATCAAAAAGGAAAAAAGAGCTCCCCAGACTCTGTCAAGAGGTCCTGTATTTTCACTTTATTTAATTAACTGTTTAGTTAATATAAAATGCAGCCTAGTCTTTAAATTCAATATAATATTTTATGACATTTGATAGCATATGTAGAGAAGTTAGAGAGAGTCCAGTGGAGGCAACAAAAATGATTAGGGGGCTGAAGCACAAGATTTATGAGGAGATGATGAAGGAACTAGGCTTGTTCAGTCTACAGAAGAGAAGAATGAGGGGGGATTTGATAGCAGCCTTTAACTACCTGAAGGGGGTTCCAGGGAGGATGGAGCTAGGCTGTTCTCAGTGGTGGCAGATGACAGAACTAGGAGCAACGGTCTCAAGTTGCAGGGGGAGGTCTAGGTTGGACATTAGGAAAAAGTTTTTCACTAGGAGGGTGGTGAAGCACTGGAATGGGTTATCTAGGAGGTGGTGGAATCTCCATCTTTAGAGGTTTTTAAGCTGCAGCTTGACAAAACCCTCACTGGGATTATTTAGCTGAGGTTAGTCCTGCTCTGAGCAGGGGGTTGGACTAGATGACCTCTTGAGGTCACTTCCAACTCTATGATTCTATGATTCTACGTATATTTATTTTAAGCGTGTTTTGCTCTGAAAAGGACTATATAAAAAGAGCACTTTCTTGTTCAACAGATTTACCCCTTGTGTGTATTCACTCATACATGTTTTCTTTCCCACCCCTCACCTTTACTGATTTTTTTCCTTTTAGCTCTGTAAAACCAGCAGAGCTAAGAGTGAGAAAGGTTCTGTTTTTTTCTTGTGCAATGAAGAAATTTGCACAATTCCAATCAGTTATGCCTTCGTAAACCCAGTGAGGTAATGGAGTTGTACAAATATCGCTGAAGACCTCTGTCACAGTGCCTTGGTGGTGAGTGGACTCTTTCTCCTGGCTGCTCTGAGAATTAGCTCCACTAATTCTGACACCTTTCCTCACACCATGGTCTCTCTCTGGAACTCAGGGTATTCCTTCTTCATGACTTAGCCCTCCAGCAAGGTCACTTTATAGTACTCCCATTCCAGGGCATCACAATCCCATTGGACAACTGTCCCGGGCAGTATCCGGGTCCACTGCCCAGTCTATGCTATCACCTCAGTGGCTGGGAGAGGAACCTGAGCCCACCTACTACTCCAGATTCCAGTTCAGGCATCCTATGTCCAGCACCTATGCTCCATTTGCACCCAGATCCTGTTGCTGTTTCCCTGGACTCCTTCCTACTTCTGTGTTCTTATCTTCTAGTATATCCCCACTCCCTAGGTTTATCAGTCCAAACTTCCTATTCCTAAGGAGCGACTACAGTCTACTTCCCCTGCAACACCTTTCTGCTGCCAACTTCCTGGCTTTATACCAGTCCTGCCTATTCCTTTTAGCTGAGTTCCACCTTCAATCAACCTTTCAAGCCCTGTCTCACCCTCAGCTGCAGCCTATCAGGTTAATTAACCTCACTCAATCTGCTCTGCTTTGTATGGGGTGGACACCACATCACAGCCTAATTTGGTCTGCACAATCTATTACAGTAATGACCCAATTTGACATGGAAATCACATAGACTATTTTTGCTGAATCATTTTTCAGAACAGAAGCACATTTAGAGTCTGAACAATGAGGATGCTCACATATCTATCTCCTGTCCCTTAGTTGTTCATTTTCACACTTTTGAGAAGTTCCTTGTTATGCAAATTTTTCAACTTTAATGTTAAGTATAGACTTTAATGTAATGATTTTCTGCCTGTTAATTTCCTTTAGAATATGGGCAGAGGAGTAGTTTAGGAGCTCTGCAAGGTCCTTGCCACTTCTCCATCTCCCTTTGTCGAGTTTAGATAAGATTACTTGCTTTGCATAACCTCCAGCTACCTCCCCTGTCTCTCCCTATCATGTAGTGTTTAACTCCCATAACTCATGCTCGGCAAAATTCATCCCAGACAAAGGTTAGCACAAGGCACAGGCACCATATAATTCCCACCTAAATTACCCAATTACCCATGAAGGGTCACACATCCTTCCATGCAAAGAGAGGGGAACTCTTTGTAGCTGAAAGTCTGATAACCTATCGCAAGCATCCTGAAGTCCTGCAGTTCTTGACAAGCAAAGCTTTACAAAAATAGCAGGACCAAGGCCTAATATGTCACTACGGCATAGATTAGGACTGAAAATGGAAGTTATAATCATGTCAGTCTTGAGAACAATGAGAAAGACAATACAGAGAACCTCTCAGAACCATTGCTCAGTACATCTGGGTGTGAAACAGTTTTCCTCTCTCGCAAACATTTTTGAGATTTCAAAACTGTTTCAAAAATGTTTATGAACCAAAAGAAATATATATATGGTTACTCAAAACATTTTGATAATTTCAAAAAAGTGTTTTATTTCAATATTGATTGTCTTTTTTTTTTTTTTTTTTTTTTTAAGATTTGGGTTTTTTATAATAAATTAACTTAAATTTCTAAATGCAATATAATTTTGAACCAAAATATGGACCTTTTTGAATTTTGAAAATGTTAAAATGGGATGCTTTAATAATGTTTGAAATTTTCCAATTTTTTTTCAAAATGAGAAATTCCTTTCCTGCAGAAAGTTTTGGCTTTGACAAATCAGCATTTTCTAACAAAACAAGTTTCATCAAAAGATTCCCGACAAGATGTACCCATGAGGCTGTGGGAAAGAACATCTTTAGACCTGTGTGAAGAAAAAGGCCACCGCAATCTGGGAGCTATTGATTTATAGCTATTCTCCCGACTAAATCCACAAGTGAACAGCTCATGTAAAGTAATGAGACATCGTTCCTTGTTTTGGAAATTTGGAAGAAATAATCACTGACAGCATGTCACAGCTGGCTTACTCTGAATTCCAAGCTTTTGTGACACAATATAATTTTAAACATGTAACCTGCAGCCCTCATAACCTACAAGGGAATATATTGCTCTTTCCAGCAGTCCAGATTGCTAAGAAAATTCTACAATAAAGGGACCTTATATTAGCTCTTCTGAACTTTAGGACAATCCCCTTCCTCAGTCATTGAATCAAACCAAGTTCAGCTGCTTATTGGTCAATAGATCAGAACAATATTGCCAACCTGAGAGATATTTCATTAACTTAAGATTAAATAAATGATAGGAGGCCAAGAGATACCTGATTTAAAACATCTCAGGCTTCTTCTCTTTAATCCATCAGAATGGAGTCTGAATTTCAATCATGAACAAATATTGACAAGACTGGTTAAGAAAGCGATTGAATAATATGAGCTGGTGTCACTAGGTGGAGCTTTACTACAAAATCCTATGTGGTTGAGATTGACCGAGATACTCAGCAGAGAAGAAACAGGCAGGATCTTCAGCTGGTTCCAAGCCCAGTGAAATTGCCATTCAATCCTTGCAGCAATAGTACTCACACCATAGCCTTAATAGGGAAATAACATTGTTGAGGAGTCTGAAACAAGAATCTCCACATTATCAAATCCCTAAGGCACATGAATCAATTGGACAGTACTACCATCCTCAAGACCAGAAAATGATTAGGTAGGACTTGTAGCCTCTCCACTCATCCCCACCAAATCATTTTCTGGTCTTGAGGAGGGTAACATCTGGAAATATTTTTAATGTTAATTCTTATTAACTACTGCATGTATCACCAATTACTCATGTTCAAAAGTCCTGATTCAGGCCCCCCAAATTATGAGATTAGATTAAAAATGATGAGGTTTGGGTTTTTTTAAATGTTGACTTTGGAATCCTGTTGTCTTCTGGTATTTGAAATTTTAAGGGTCATGTTTTTAAAATTTTCCCCACAACCAGGAGGGTTGGGAACTCTTTTTTCACCCTTCTTTTGTCCTCTGGTATCAGGCTCTGCATCAAACACAGATCAGCCAGATTTAGGGCATGTCCACACTAGGTGGCTCCATTGGCACTGCAGCCATTTATGCAGCAGCATCGATTGAGCAGTCTGTTGAAGCCATGCTCAATTGATTGTCAAGCGCTTCTCCAGTCAACTCTGGTACTCCAACGGAGCAAGAAGTGCACGCTATGTAAATGGGAAAGGCTCCCCTGTCAACATAGCATAGTGAAGACAGCACGTCAGGAATTTGGGGATAGAAATTTAAATATGCAGCTAGGCAGGACCTAATGGAATTTATAAAGTGCTTAGGTTTGGTATCTAACCTGCCTAGGCATTTTTGAAATTCCAACTTCATACCTATCCACCTCTTTAGAAATCTGAATATCTTTTTAAACCTGTTTCCTGCTCCTTTGTGCCTAAATTTACCTATCTGTAAAATGAACGTGATATTCAAAAGTTGAGAGACTTAATATCTATATGGAGTTTTGAAGGCACTGGATAAAAAAAAATCCTACATGTGTGCAAGATATTGATAAATGCCCAAAACATAAGTTATTTTCAAGACTCTGCTTAGTGATTAATCCCTCCATTTTGATTCCAGGCTGGGGAGATGATATTACCTGGGTGCAAACCTATGAGGAAGGGCTTTTTCAAGCAAGAAAAAGGTAAAGGAGTCTTTGAAAAGAACATTTTGAAAAGATAGAAGTTGTCAAGTCAGCTGGTCAAAGTATTGTAAAGAAACAAACAAAGCAAAACAAAAAATCCCAATTAAATTAAATTACCTTTTTTCCCCAAAAATGTTGAAAGATATCTACATTTTGAAATTTCATTAACATGTTTCATTTGTGGAAAAATTTCAGCCAATTCCACAGCTGTTCAAAACCCACAAATTTTGCAATGAAACTTTTCAAAGAAAATTTTCAAGGGTTAGGGCACTTCAATCAAAAAATAGATTTTTTTAATGATAAAAAAAACCTGTAAAAAACCAGATCCAGGAAATTTTGACTAGTTCTATTCAGTAGTAAGTGTCTACAGGACTAGCCTTCTGTACTGAGGGAAGATTCTCTTTGTAATCTCTCCTGGAACTATACACTAAGCAATAATAAAATGATAATGATCCTCTGCAGTCTCCAAGTTTAGAACTTCTTATTTTAGAACATGTCTTGCTCCTCCATTTTCCTGAGTTCCTTTTTATGAAGGAGTTGCATGATATTCTTGTCCCTAAGTTCAGAAATATGCTCCATTCTTCCCAATGCCTTAGTCTAGGTATTAGTTTGGTGTAACATAAGATACAACAGCAGTTGCATATCCTAGCCTGTCAGTAAAATTAGAGTCACTTTGATACTCATCAGATGAGCTAATTCTGTTGTTTTTTGTTTTTTTTTAATTATTAAAGTAACAAGCCACTGATGGTCATTCATCATTTGGAGGACTGTCAATACTGTCAAGGTAATTTCAATTGTCTGACTGTTAAATTAACGTGATGATTTTTAGAATGTATATCTGCCAATATCTGGATCGTTATATGACCCCTTACTATATTTATCTGGAACACTGACTCACTTTCTCAGATGTGTTGAATATTTAATAGAATGTATTTTTAAAAGTAAATAATGAATACAGGCTGCTTACAAACCCCACCACAAGCCTCTTACAACAAAGAACGTGAAAAATACCTTTAAATTGTTCTGCTAAAGCTGATGCAGCATTAGACAGCTTAAATTAAGACGCATTAATTTACTCCTGACTCATTGAACAGATTTAATATTGTTCTGTCCTCCTGAACTGGTAACCAGAGAAGGAGACTGGTGCATGACTGCTGAAATTGACCTAAGGAGAATTTACCAGGAATAATACACTTTTGTCGGGCTGTGGCATTGAAACTACAGGCTTCAGAAATCATAGGAGAAAGCTTCCATTTGTACAGCTGAAGGTTGTCCTGATATAGGACAAAAACAAAATGTGGTGATAGATCTGTGACCTGTCTCCTTAGAAATTTGGAGAAGCAAAGCATAAACAATGTGGTCAGTCTCATGCATATGTTGCCACAGTGTGGAAAGAAAAAAAAGATCTTGGAAGCAGTGACTGAAAGCAGGTTTTAAAACCAACATAATATCTTTTCTAGCACTGAAGAAGGTTTTTGCAGAAAATGAGGAAATACAAGAAATGGCTCAAAATAACTTCATCATGCTAAACCTCATGGTAAGGATATAGATATACATATTTCACATTTTAAAACAATGTATTTCAGCATATGTTGTCACTTTAGCATTGTCTACCACGGCTTCATACGCTTCTATCATACGTTTCATGCACAAATGCTAGTTTCACAAAGTGCCAATGAATATTTAATAATTTGCTTTTAATTTTCCTGCCAGCATGAAACAACAGATAAGAACTTGTCACCTGATGGACAATATGTACCTCGAATCATGTTTGTGGGTATGCACAATATATATTTGCTTCTTCAAAAATGAAACCTCATTTCAATAGTATGTATGTATTATGGGAATTTTCTCCATCATGATACATAGGATATTTAATATTTTTATTTATTAATTTTTAAGTTAGCATGGTACATGCCAAATGGTTGCCTCCTTCAAGGACATACTATCCTTATATCTAGTTAGGAAGTTTTTCTTAATATCTAAAACAAATCTCCCTTGCTGCATACTAAGCCCATTACTTCTCATCCTATCTTCAGTGGACATGGAGAAAAACTGATCCTCCTCTTCTTTATAACAGCCTTTAACATATTTTACTAGGTCCTATCTCAGTCTTCTCTAAACTAAAATATCCCCTCTAGCAGAGGGCAGCATGGACAGACAGATGCATACATACACACAGAGAGAGCAGACTCCAGCAGACTATAGGAGTAAGGGATGGATGGAATGTGAAGGTAGTTTGGGTTTGAGTTCCCCACCCCCTCAATCTTAGAATTCTATTCTCATAGGCTCTTCCCAGTCCTGGGCTGAGTTTGAATCTGGTAAGACATTTTCAAGACAGCATTGCTTTGTGTAGAATCCTTGGGCCTGTGATTTGAGGGAGATGGCAGGGAGCTGGTGGTTCCACATCCTGGAAAGGGGATAATAAATGAAAGGTGTAGCATTGGCAGATGGTGCAGAAGGGAAGTGGATCGACTAGCTATTAAAAATTATAGTGATTTAATAAAAAAGTGATTTAAACAGCTCAGATTTAAAAATCAGTCTACCCAGGCAACTAGCCACAAAAGCAATCAACACTATATGCACATTGCCCCTGCCCTCCACAGCCAGGCAGACTCTCAGCTGTTGGCAAAAGGAACTTACTGAGTTGCCTAACTGGAAAGACATCTCCATAAATGTCTAATAAATTGGTCGTACAGCATTGCAATAGTACGTTCCTGCAAACAGTCTCACGATGGGGCAGTGTGTGTTTTTAATGCGCTCATCACTAGGCTGGTAAAAAGGGATGTGTCAGCCCCATTCTGCAATATAACCCAGCTCTGCGCCAAGCCAGCTGATACCAAAAAAAGTTCAATCCAGTGCCACATGGGGAAAGGGGTGCGCTGCAGTCCAGAGCTGCTCAGGTGGAAGATGTTGTGAATGAGGAAATCATGCAAGTGAATTTTCTACACACACACACACACACACACACACACACACACACACACACACACACACACACACACACACACACACACACACACACACACACACACACACCCCATTAATCGTGGTCTCTCTGTTTCACACTGCGAGTCCCTACAGCTTCAGTAAGCCTCAGGCAGGGGATGAGAGATGGGTGTTGTTGCCAGATCCCTCCAGTCATTATTTTTAAACAAGTTGCCTCCTTCAGGAAAGGTTCAGTGAGGGGATATAAACAAACAGTTACAGACCCACACCAGGACATTATCTTAGCACTGTATCTTCATAGCAAAGGTGAAATTTGCTTTTTAAAAAAAAGCCGTCACGAAGAGGGAGAAATCATGCATGATCAATGATGGACGGCTCAGTGTGGCTCTTAAACCCTGATCTGTAGATCACCAGGGGCCCAGAGTGTTCTTGGTGCTCTTCAGAATGAATCAGTTTGAAGACAAGTCTCAAAATGGTGCAGTGGCTGTAGCACTTGCTTTGAGTGTGGAGACCTGGATTCAAATCCTGATCCATCACAGACTTCTTAAGTGATTGGATATGTCACTTAGTTTTCTATGGTTTAGTTCCCCTATTATAAAATGAGGATAATAATACATTCCTACCTCACAGGGAAGGATGAATGCATTAAAGATTGTGGGACCCTCAGATACTATGGTAATGGGGCCATATAAGTCAGTTATAAGAATCTTAGCTAGAAAGCTTGAGAAAGGAAGTGAGCTAATGAGAGGATGATAAAAGTTGTCCCTCAGAAAGTAAAAGTTCAAGAATCACAGTAATGCACGATTTTGGCTCTGAAAGTGCCACATAAATCATGCAAATACACTACCAAATGTATGTGCATAGTTATACATACTGAATATATATTCAGTCAGACTGGCCTCCTCTTATGATATTCTTAATATGTGTAGCACAGTTATTTTTCTTTAAACATGCAATAGAATATACATGCTGGTGAACATAACAGATATCTCTATTTAACAATGACTACATAATATTTAAAATAAATATCTCACTCGTTCAAGTATGTATCAGTGTGATAAGAACTGTCTGGCGGGGAAGACTGTAATTTTTCCCTTTGCTCTAAATTAGTAGCCTCCAAAATTATCTTTAAATTGATGCAACCTCATATTCACAATCAATGGGTATTAAAGATGCTGTTAAAGAGAACGCAATAGGATAATGGTATAATATGGATTCTTTTTCAGACCCCTCTCTCACAGTAAGAGCTGATATCACTGGAAGATACTCTAATCGACTCTATACTTACGAACCACAAGACATACCATTCTGTAAGTGTCCACATTGTGCATGCTGTGACCAGCAACCTACCCATTGACTAGTGCTTAGGGATCAGATAGCATTTCATTGTCCTTCCTGCTGCCCACCCAAAAAATACCTAGGGAAAATCTTTAAAAGAGTCTATAAAACTATGATAAGGAGCTTGATCCTGCAAGATGTCGATCCAGCCAAAGCACTTAAGTACACAAATAATCCCACTGAAGTTGATAGGACTACTTACGTGAGTCAAGTTAAGCATGTGTGTAAGGTTCACAGGATCAGGATATAACTGATTATACAGGGGAACACTGGAATACTATGCACAAAAGGGCTGTCGGATGCATAAAGTAAACAGCCTGGGAAAAAAAACTGAGAAAAATATTTTTACTAGCAATTTTTTAAATTTAGAGTTACTTAGGTACAACCTAGGATTACATATTATCAGACAGAAAAGTGATTTTTTTTTAAATGACCTTTTCCCCTTCATGTTACAGCATCTATCAAAATGCATAACATTTTTCTTACCCCAAATGAAATATTGGATGTTCTGAAGACCATTGATTTTTATGTTAGCTCTACAAGTATGATAATAAGATTTACTGATGAGGAGCAGTTCTTTTTAGTGATGAACCATGAAAGTCTACATTCACTGTTGCAGTAAATGATGCCAAAAATCCCACAATAAAAGATCTACAATATATTTTGTACCCCAATATACATCATTTAATTCACATGCAAAGCATTTTAATAAATTGAGATTTTATTTTAAGATAGAAATATACTTTAAAATTTTTTTTTTTTTTTTTTTTGTAATTTTCTGTTTATTCTCCTTCCAGTGATAGAGAACATGAAGAAAGCATTACGCCTCATTCAGACTGAACTGTAACTTGTGGCAGTGAAATCACCATAACCTCCACAAGGTGAAATGGTACAAGGAAACCCTCCAAGTTTCAAATTTTAATTAGCTGATTTCTCTGTATTAGCATTTAAACCTTATAGCAATCAGTTGTGGTACATAGAATGTCATATGAAAATATATATGTTGCAGGTATATATAACACTTTTGAAAATGAATTGAACATTTAGAACAGATGATAGGAAATATGTAAAACATGTAAAATGTTAGCTACATAGATAATTCAGGAGAATGGTAAAAAGATGCAAAAAGTCTTTAATTTCTAGGTCACTGATTCAAATCTGGCCCAATAAAGTTTGATCAGAAGTTGTAACCCGTCCCAGCTGATGGCTGCTTGGTAGCTCATGCCAGTTAATAACCTCAGCTCAGTTCTTGTTTTTATTCTATACCTTGGGAAGGTCTTTAGTGCAACTCAGGTTTATTCTCCAATTTCTTGCTCTAGAAAAAAAAGAGCTTTGCTGAGAGGATCAGATCAGAAGACATTTTCTAGGGAGATTGGAGCAGAAAAGGAGAATATGTTCATTGTAACTTTTCAAGAGTAGCTCAGTTTTCATATTGCATATGTCATGCACATGACATGCACATGCCCCTTTTCCCATGATCCTCTGTGGAGGACCATCTCAGATGCCATTGCAGCAGGTAGAAAGGAGATCAGAGTTCCCTTGCACTAAGCTCTCCTGGAACAACTGAGCAGTAGAAATACACAGGAATGACTCTGTGGGTTGGTGTAAATAGCTGGAGTCAATAGAGGTATGACAGTTAACAGCTAGCAAGGATCTGCCCCATAGTTTCTGCTGTGCTTGTACATGGCTCACCAGAGGAAGCCAGCAGATGTTTCATCCTATGACAAGAGCAAGGACATGACCTATCATATTCGTGGTATGGTACAAAGCACAGAGCCCATTGTAGCTCTGTAATTTCCCATTTGATATGATGGGGCTTACATGGAAATGTAAGAAAGCAGGTGGAGGTAGTCTGCAAGACTGTTTCGGACCCATATATCTGTTTGTTAATTTACAGTACATACACACACTCATTTGTTAGGAAATAACTAAGTTATTCCTTAACTAGAAAGTAAAACATTGTGCATAAGGAGAGCTGCTGTTATAACAGAGTTTGAGAGAGACTTGGAGAGAAATGATCTGTATGCTTAAAGAAAAATTCACTTTCTGACATTAGTCACGAATAGTGTATTATATCTTGACAACTAGTAAAATGAATTTTGCACCTGTAGGAAGATGTTAAAAATAAAATAAATCTGTCAAATACGTTGCTTCTAATTCTGCTTCGTTTTCTTCATTGGATATATGATTCAAATTCCATTCAAGGCATAAGAAATCCAGGGAGTAGCCAGAATACTAGGGTCTGACATGGTATCACTTTGCTGTCATTTTCAAGTGTCATGATTAGACCCAGTTGGAATTTTTCAATCTATAATAATTTATTTTTAATCAACCCTAGTTGTGAGTCCTGGTGTCCTTCAGGTATCAAGGACTGACTCCTCAGGGCAACACAATATATTCTCAGCTGAGGTCCAAAAAGCCACCTATCATTCTGGAAGACTGCAAGAAATATGCCTAGTAATCATAATGATTTCCACTCCAGCAGGGACTGGAAATACAACGAGAGTCTGTGAATGAAGTAAATGAAAAAGCACAGCTTCTCATGGAAAAGTTTCTTAAAGCAAGTATTGAAGACTTGGAGTAACTGTGTTTTAAGAATCTGTGAACAAAAGGAATCTTATTACCTTCCCTTCCACTTATGCAGGTAACATAACATTTGTAACAGTGACAGGGCTGGTTATAAAAGATTGTAATTATGTGTTTAGCTTGTACCCTTTATAATTCAGACACTGCATAAAACCTGTAGTAACAAAAGGGCATTCATCGTACATACAGTAATACAAAGGAGAGCAACTGCACTGAGCTACAAGACTGCTTTGAGTTTATACAGTGTATGAACATTCTATTCCTTGCATTTTGTCGAAAAAAAATATGATACACATGTACATTGAAAATAAATCCAAACAGCTCATCTCCACTGAATGTTATCATGATATAACTAAAGAGGAGAAAACCACAAAACCTGAATTTGATGATATCGGTGTAACTCGGAATATAAGAACATAAGAAGTGCCAAGCTGGCTCAGACCAATGGTCTATCTAGCCCAGTATCCTGACTCTGTCAGTGGCCAAAGCTTCCGGGGGGAGTGTACGGAACAGGACAACCGGAATGATCCACCCCTGTCTTCCTCTCCCTGCATCTAGCAATGAGAGGTTTAGGGTTGCCCTTAGCATGTGGTTGCATCTCTGCCCATCTTGGTAAATAGCTATTGATGGACCTATCCTTCATCAATATATCTAGTTATTTTTTTGAACCCATTTATACTTCTGGTCATCACAACATCCCATAACACTGAGTCCCACAGGTTAATTGTACATTGTGTGAATAAGTACTTCCTCTTGTTTGCCTATTAATTTCATCGGGTGAACCCTGTTTTTGTATTGTAGGAAAAGGTAAATAACACTTATCTATTTACTTTCTCCTCAGAAGTAACTCCACAAAGTCAGTGGTGTTGTTTATTTTGGTTTTTAAATTTTTTTTTAAAAGTGCTTCTCTTTGGTTCTAAGCAACTCTGCCATGACTTAAAAATACAAATCACCACTTTAAGTAAAAGAAGAATGAAGCTTACCATGTGCACACTGAATTTTGCACAATTCTAAAACCAAACAGAATCCTGACAAAAGGGATTTCCTCAGGTAAAACCAGTTTTAAGAATACAAGTATGCTAAGCTAAAACAAGGCAAATATATTCTTTTTCATCTTTGATAACATTTTTATAACCATGCTTCCTACAAGGGAAGAACTTGGAGCCATTCATCTGAGCTGCTCCAGATTTAAATGCAAACTGAATGGTGTTACCAACTTTATTCTCGAGGACTGACACTACAAGAGCAAGCGCTACAAAACAGAAAGTCCCTCCCTGCACAAGTAGTCCAAAATCAAAGATCTTGCAACATTAATCCATTTACTACTAGCCCTCTCCTTGTCCTCTCCACCAATAAAAGATATTACTCACCCACCTTGTCCCTCTCAGATCCTGGGATCAACATGGCTACAACAACACCACCACCATAAACAACCCTCCCCTACACCTGTGGTGCTCAAGTTAACCATAAACATGTCATTTAAATCAACCACCTGTGGCTGGTACATTCAGCAGCAGGGCAGAAACATTCCATCAGGGCATACATGAAATGTTCAGAGACAGGCATCCATGTAATTTTACCTTAAGAATGTGCTTTAGGTATAGACACTAAGACTACATTTGTCGTTTTGTCAGACAACATTTGGGGTTTGGGACCTAAAACCAATGCATACCAGAAGCAATTCATGTAACATTAAGGTTGGGCAGTTGTAAAATAATTGCAACAATTAAGACTCCAATTGCATTGTTAACTCAGCTATGTTCCACAACTTGTATGTTTTATAGCATAATTGAATAATGGAACTAGTAACAGCAAGGTTTTTCTTAATAGCACAAACATACAATGCAGCCAAGTTAATGTCGCTTAACGTTTACAGTTACACAACCTAGGACTAGTTTGTAGAATATGGCATCAGTCCCAAACTGGAAGTGGCAAGGAGGTGAGCAGCACTGGGTGGTGAGGAGCTTATAGCAGGCTATTCTCCAGAAGACAGTGCACCACCACTGGAAACAACACAACCTCTGCCCCCCTCTGTACCAAGCCAGGGCTGTTGGCCAATTTGGGGGAGTGGGACAAGGACACAACCCACCCCTTTTACAAAGGTTAGTGTTAATAGTGGTGGCAGCCCTGCAGAGACTTTATACTCCCTGAATGCAAAGAATCCCATTGGCCTCTGCAAGGGTGATGACAGAGGAGAAGGGCTTCCTGAGCTTTAACAAGCATCTCATCTATTCCCTCTCATCTCATCCCTGTCCATGATTATTAATACAATAACCACTTGTGTTGCTGGTTAGGGAGCCTTGCAACCCCTGCTGTTGCATTTTAAAAGGACTTTATGAACCAGTTTATTTTTGTTATAGGTGCATCTCATTATATATAAAGCCATTCTTCCCTTTCTGAATAACCCTTTAAATTCCCTACCCTTCTCTCAACCCCACCTTTCCTATCAACAAAACTCATTTCACCCAACTGAAATAAGTTATTACTAGAGCTGGACACAACTTTACAACTGAAACCTTTTTTGCAGAAAAATGCAATTTGGGTCGACCCAAACAATTCATGGGTTTTGAGTCCATTTTGGTGAATTGTTTCAGTAGAAAAAGAAAAATCAGACATGTTGAACCAGTTTGTTTTGGCATTTCTGAAACAGAACATTTTGATCTTTAATTCTATCATATATTGATGACATGCAACTAGATGTTCATTAAAATGTATCGACTATATGTAATGGGGCTAATTTACACAGGAAGCAGGATTTGGGCCTATCATCTTTATTATTCATATTGCAGCAGCACCCACATGTATGCTAAATGGTGTCAAACATAAGAATGCATACTCTCTGCTCTAAAGGGTTTGAATGTGGATATTAAAACCCAACATAAACCCAAACAAATCACCATCACAGCAGTCTATGGAGAAGAAGTAGGCAGTATTATAAAAATGGTCACTGCTGATAATTCAGTTTTCTTGGACATGAAAACAAAGGGACTAAGAATCGGATCAGATACCAAAAATATTAACACAAGTAGATCAAAATATGGGTGACTTAGAGGATCTAGGAGAGAGCATAGCGGTAGAAAAAATAAGAGGATTTAGAGACCTGAAATGGTGCAATAGAAGAGAAGACTTCATGACCCTTAATGTAATGAGGTTTCAGATCCAGTCCATTGGGTGGAGCTATATATTCATAGAACAAACACGTTGTGTATCTGTAGTGTTTAATGTTTCCCTCTCGCTTCAGTTTTAATGTGTCTTTAAATTAACAGTTGACCTGCCCCTTCTCTCCCCTTGAGATTTACTTTTCCACATACAAGACTTGCTGCTGTAATAAGCTGAAATCAGATTTACAACTTGTTTCCTGGCGACCTATATTTTAAGCTAAATAATATGGTAGTCCATGACATGACAGATACAATCACCCTATCTTCCTCCTTCTTTCTCCTCCCCCTCTGATGCTGCCCTGAAAAAATACAGATGAAATGGTTTCAAAAGGGACAATGCTCCCTCCTGTCCCCTCCCGTCTCTTGGCTGCTGTCCTACGAAGCCCTGTCTCCTACTTTTTCATTTTAGCAGTACTAGTTGCAGACAAAGATTTATCAATGTTTTTTATTTCCTTCTCTTGTGATATAGGAAAGGATCTGTTCCTTCAGTTTCCTTATTCCTAGCCCACAATTCATTGACATGAGAAAGTCCCAGTTTGTTTGACTTCCTGTGTTTAGATTAGAGTTGATGAGGCCAGGAAGGAAAAAGATAGAGAGGGTGTGAGCGTTTGAGAGAGAGAGAGAGAGAGAGGGGCAATAACGTGCTTTTTTTACACTGAATCAAGTTAATAATAGCAGTACAGCAGAGCCAGAGTTCAGGAAGGCCAATGTTGTAGATGTGTCCTTTTATACAGCCTTATTATATATACAGTGCATGTATATTATAAGCCTGTAGAAGAGGAGATATCTACATCATGGCCTTTTTCTAGCTCTGGTATAAACTTGCTTCATTTTGAAAGCAGGCTCTATTGCCACTCACACATTTTCCTTTCTGGATTTATCAGCTGTAATTTGAACAGGGAAGGTCTAATGAACGTGGACTTTTTAACGTCAATGAACTGAGGTCTAGGAATTAGGAAACTGACGGAACAGGATCCTCCCCTATATCCGTCTCTGAGCAAAAGGGTGTTGGCTTTTATAAACAGATGGTTGATGTATAGCTCTGTGGAGTGGAACATTTTCTAATGTGCAAATATTTGCACTGAATCCGAACAAAAGAAAAACATTGTAGCTTTGTTTACCAGGGAGACCAAAGACTTTGGGACAGCTCAGCATTTAAGCAATATGAACCGGATGAATGAGCTCCGATCCTGATTTCAATTGTTTCGTGTTCTAAACCTGTTCTTGTCAAAGACTGGTGTAATGAAAGTTCCAAATGTTGAATTGTACTCCCAGGGGACCAGTCAAGTCAAGACTTATTGCTTTCTTTTCCTTCCTTCCTGGGGGGTAATGGTTTATGCAGATGATCAGTAGAAGATGGAAAGTAAAAATCCTCATGGCAATTAAAAAACCAGTAGCACTTTTGAGAAGAGTAGGAATATTGGTACTAGAATCTGGAAAATTCCAGGATCTAATTACTCAGACTGACTACCACATTCTCTTTGCTCTTCATTTTTGTCCCAAACTCCATTTTTTGGAGATAGCAAACCAAGGCAGAGAGAGGCTATGTGATTTCCCCAAGGAAACCTGTGGAAGAGCAAGGAATTGACGCAGAGTCTCCCATGTCTCACGTTAGCACCCTAGCCACTGAGTCGTCATGATACATATGAACATGTGTATAGTAGGCGTTACAACAGTGTAATAAATTTAACTTATCTGTACCACATATACAGAGTAAAGTACCTAAAAATAAAGAGAGGTTTTTATTTCTGGGCACACAAAAATGTGCACTACTGGTCCTAGATTATGCCTGAACTTAAAAAAAAAAAAAGTTTAAGTGTTATAACATACAAGTAAAGGGGGGACATTCAAGGCTTGATGACTGATTGCTGTGCAGTGAGCCAGAAGGCCTTTCTTCTTGCATTGTAAACCTCAAGGGGGATACGTGTTCTTCCAACAGAGAAAAGATGACTCACCAAGAGAGGAGAAAAAAATTACCTCTATGCAGTATAATTTCATAACATGCTCTACTGAGCCATAAAAAAACCCCAAGGGTAATAACAATATCATTAGGAAAACGCTAAATTCAAAAAATATTTGTGGTAAACTGATAATATGCCAATCTACAGCACTGCCAACAGTCATATGGTCTTTATGGCTTCCAGGGCTGGCAATAAGAGAATCCTCCCTAGCTCTACAACGAGAGTCCTGTGGCACCTTAAAGACTAACAAATTTATTTAGGCGTAAGCTTTCGTGGGCAGAAACCCACTTCGTCAGATGCATGAAGTGGAAACTTCAGTTTGGTAGGTATCTATACACATGCAAGGATGGGTGAGTTACATCACAGTGAGGAGGGCAAGTGTTAACAAGGTTAATTCAATCAGGGTGGATGAGGCCATTCACAACAGTTGATCAGAAAGTGTGAATGTCAAAAGGGGGAACATTATTTTTTGTCGTGGGCTAACCACTCCCAGTCGCTATTCAGACCTAGTCTGATAGTGTCAAGTTTGTTCCAGCTCAGCAGTTTCTCACTGGAGTTTGTTTTTGAAGTTTTTTTGTTGAAGTATGGCAACTTTTAAGTCTGTTACTGAGTGTCCAGGGAGATTGAAGTACTCTCCTACTGGTTTTTAAATGTTACCATTCCTGATGTCTGATTTGTGCCCATTTACTCTTTTACATAGAGACAGTCCGGTTTGGCCAATGTACATGGCAGAGGGGCATTGCTGGCACATGATGGCATATATCACATTAGTAGGTGTGCACGTGGATGAGCTCATGATGGTGTGACTGAGGTGGTTAGGACTTGTGATGGTGTCACTTGAGTAGATATGCGGGCAGAGCTGGCAATGGGGTTTGTTGCAAAGATACGTTCCTGGGCTAGTGTTTCTATTGTATGGTATGCAGTTGCTGGTGAACATTTGCTTCAGGTTGGGGGGCTGTCTGTAAGCGAGGACTGGCCTGCCTCCCAGGGTTTGTGAGAGTGAGGGATCGTCTTCCAGGATAGGTTGTAGAGCTTGATGATGTGTTGGAGAGATTTTAGCTGGGAAAACAACAGAACACCACTGGACAGTGGCCACTCAAACTCCATGTGGAAATCCTACATTTGTACCAAAGACGGCTATATAAGTAAACAGCACAAGCAATAGTGTATGTGCCTCAATCTTTCTGCACACACGGTGGATGTATGAATGAAATTTAAGCAGTCACTTGGGTATGTTCAGTTCTCTGCACGCATTAGAGTATTTTTATCACTTATTTATTCCCCCTAAAAGGAACAATTTGTATGTTTTGTGTACTTAAATAAAGAAGAATCCTATTATAAAGCTATTTATGGAGCTAAATTGTGGGAGTTGATAGAATATCTATTTATAAAAAGATAGATTTAGAAACTCCAAGAGCAATTGTTAATTCTAATTACTACTTCATGCATATCCCAGAGGAAGAAAATATATCCTTAATTACCAAAGCAATCATCATGGCAGTTACTGCAGCATGGATATAGCAACTGAATTTCAAACTGTCTCCTTTATAAAGAAGTTCTACTCTGGTTGCATAAAGTCCAGTTTAAGATCTGGAAATCATTTTCATCACAGCTTGGCTAGAGACTAATTTATTTAAAAAATATTCTGCAGTTTTATAAGCCTGTATGGTGAGCTGAATTAAAGTCCATAGGGAGGAGAACACTAATCCTTAAGAACTGTTTTTTGTGGGATACAAAAAATGTTGAATGTGATTAAGCAAAATGTGGAATACTGGGAGTTGGATATTTCTAGCCCTTTTACCTCTAGGTCTCAGTCACAAAATTGGATCCAGGTAAGGAATCATCAAAAATTATTGCCATGTGATAGCTATTCAGTAATCATTGTGAAACAGGTTGGTCAATAGGGAAGCTATTAATCTCAGTCTTCTCTAAGTGGAAAAACAGATGTCCACATAGGTATTACTTACATGACTCTCAGGGGTACTATGTGGCTTTACTAACCATTTGTAAAGCATTTTGGAATCCTTGATTTGAATAGTGATATTATGTAATATCCTTTTAGAAAAGATATGTGTCAATACAGGGTAACTTGTCCAATGTTAAAAAAAAATGATTCAAGTAGTCAGTGTGGGATTGTGCTGCCAACCCACTGCCATCTTTGCCAACAAAGCAGAGAAGGAACACTACTAATTGGTTAATTCTGCACAGCTATCTGCCAACTAGTATAAAATGGGAATGACAACACTTCCCTACCCTCTCTGGGGTGTTGAGGAGAAATACATTAAAGCTTGCAAGGCACTCTACTTTGACCAATGTAATGGTAAGATGGCATATATAAATACCTGAAATACTTCCAAGGGGCACTGCTGAACAGACCTACAACACAAACTGTGGCAGAATGCAATAGCAAAAAAGATACCAGTCAATAGTTGAAGTTGGGATTTTTCCTCTTCATTGTTTGTGATATTTTCAAAGTTAGAAAATACTCTCTCATTTGCTAGTGTTGACCTTCTCCATTTGACAAATCCACGTTTGCCACTATGACCTAAAACCAACTGGACTCAACTTTTTTTATTTCCTTGTTTCTTTCCTGTTTCCTTGATCATGTTAGCAAAACTGTAGAAATGAGGGTCAACCATTTTTAAATCTCTTGGCTGAATAATTTGGACCTTTGCACAAAGCACAAAGCATTTTGCATCTTACATATGACTAATGGTCTGATATCTTGATTGCAAGAAGTGCTGGATATTGTGGAGTATGAGGGCGTTGTGTATTATTTTTTATAAATATCATATCTAATTCAGTTTACCTGGTTGATATTATCCAGCCTGATTGCACTGAGTTAAATCAAAGAATGTTGTAATGACGGAAACAAACAGGAAATGAAAGAAACAGCAAATATCACCAAGGTTCCTTGAGGAGACAGCAGGAAAGCTTTAATTAGTAAATACCCCCTACCTGGCTCCAGCTAGGCTGGCCATTTTTATCCTTCTCAAATTCAATCCTAGGATCAAAAGGTAAGACTAACACTTTTAAAATGCTGCTCTACCAAAGAAGGGGTGGAGTGGGTTTCCATCAATTGCCCAGGGGAAGATGCTGACAGACACACACAGAGAGAAGGAGAAATTGCAGCAAGCAGTCGCTCCATTTCTCCCAGCCAGAGATGGTAGGCCCTGGGAGGAGGGGAACTTACACTGGAGTCTTTCCTTGCAAGCTTGTATGGAAGACCCATCTGTATAAGTCTTTTTTGTTTTTTCCTTTTGATCTGTGCGTTATGTACCATTAGGGGAATAAATAATGCATTGTTAAGAAAAAGCTGCTTTTGAGTCACTTTAATTAGTTGCTGTCACAGACTTCTGGAAGAAAAGGGCTCACAAAACACATCTGGACCTGTCAAGTTAACATGGTTGGTAAACAAGGAGGCTGCAGCCCAGAGATCTAGTCTGAATGGTAGGACCATGTGGTTCCACCCATAGAAAGGTGAATATAGTGAAACCTGTCCCCATCGGGGTGCACACAAGAGGGAGTAGGAATCATCTAGAAGCTCACTCTGTAACCATGACAGATTTTATACAATACTTATAATCCATATAATTTTCAGCACCAAAAAAGAACTCACTATAAATCACATTTTGGTCTTCAGCTGACAGTCAGAGTAGTACTGATAGACACATAAGATATAAATAAATAAAAACTTATTTTATTTTGGGGACAACAAGCTAATAATCAAACTCAAAATAGGGATTCAGCTGTATAAAGGAGGGCAATATTTGTCTGTTACTCCACTAAACCCTCTGACAGATGCAACTCATTTTCAAAACCGGGGTTATTTTTTAAAAATCTACATTGTATATGTATTCTTGCTGCAATTCATCTTCATTTACTATAGGATTTTCCTTCCTTGAGTCATCTGCCCAGCATCCTCTCTTGGAAATTGCTGAAGAATAAGCAAGCTGAAGTTCATCATAAATACAGACATTCCTTCTGTAGATTCTGCTGCGTGGTTTCCCAAGGTGAATATTCATTGTAATTGTTCCTGTGGTTCTTGACAGACATTTTGTGAAAGGAAATGCTGTATCCTTCCCAGTGCTACAGAAGATTAAAGCTATGAATATACTATACATGGTGGGCCTGATTCCCCTTTCCTTTATTCAGCATAAAGCAGGTCTAACACCAATGTAGGTGCATCAGTGTAGAACTGGTGAGAGAGATCAATCAGGCCGCATGACTGTGGCAGAGCAAGAGAAGTGCAGCAGTCTCCCCCCTCTGCCCTTGTTGGCGACTGTTGTGAGTGGGATCTCTGACAGGGGCACCAGAAAGAGGTGGTAGCATTCACCAAATCAAAATCATCGCTCCTGAGACCTTTTGTCCTGCATCTTAAAGCAACCATCTAGCTAGGTAAACATAATGGGATGAGAACCCTCTACTCTGAAGAAAGAGAATTTATGCAGAGCTACTGAAAATAAGTTTTCAGAATAAATTTGACAGGGTGAGCTTTTTTTTAAAAAAAAAAAAAGGATTCCTTCTACTTTCTTTTTGCACAGAGGCCATCTTCACTGAATGCAATGAGGCCTCGTCTTGAGCAATGAAGTTTATAGGCGGAGTTTAGGGGCAGTGCTATGATCAAAGGTCTTTCATTCCACCTGAGTTTTTTCTGTGTGAAGTGCTAATGTAAACAATACAACACTAATGATGAATCATTCAAGAAGAGCTGCTCCCTATGTATTTGTTTTATATGATACTTGCTGCATCAGGCCCGAGAGGCTTACAGTGTGCTTTTAATTTCACATTTTGCTTCTATTAAGTGTGATCAAATGGAGAGAGAAAAAGTGTGTCTTAAAGACAGACATTTCACAGAAGTATATTTTGGGCTCTTGTGGGACAGGATATTACCTGTAGCAACTTCATTGATTTCCCCAGTTGAACTACACCAGCTCGTAAAACTATGCACTTTCTTGTGTCTGGCAGTTGGGTGGTCAGACAGCAGGAACATAATTATAATTGGCAGTGAAGCATTCACCTGCAGTGTGATATCTGAGATTAACTCCTACTCACATCTAGCTGAAAGCTATCTATCTAACACAGAGATCCCATTCCGAGCTTCAAGTGCTGTAATGTGCATTGCTCATGCAATTTAAGTCCAGCTCTTCTAATAGGATTCTTGGCC
This sequence comes from Emydura macquarii macquarii, assembly GCF_026122565.2. NCBI lineage: Eukaryota > Metazoa > Chordata > Testudines > Chelidae > Emydura > Emydura macquarii. The sequence continues at coordinate 23,341,111 of NW_027132559.1, forward strand.
ACTAGTTGGTGAAGAGAGTATGTGTGTTTTATAGGTGGACAGATGCATTCTTGTTGGCACTGCCTCGCCTGCTGCATTGCAGAGAGATTCATCAGGAGGAGGCAGGTATCGCTCCCAACCCTCCATAACAGCACAGCTGGTGGCAACTGCAGTGGAGATGGGTTGAATCAGCACACTTCACAGTCGCATCTCCTTCTTGGCCAGCACTGCCAATTTTTGAGGCAACTTCTAGCCCACGGCCAAGTTAAAGTTATGGCTTCTTGCAGAAATTCTGTCCCTGGCCCTGGGTGTCTTGGACTCAGACCCTCCAGCCAGCCTCATCTAGGGGATGTAATTTGATATAACCCAACAGCAGTATGTCATACTTTGAAGCTTTGTGTCTTTAGAGCTACAAATTGGGACTGAAGGAAGTTGCCTGACCACCAATATCACCAACAGTGTAAGGGAAAGGTCAGCCCTTTGGGTTATTTAAAAGCTAATCAAAGTTGTTCACTTCCAAAGAAATACATAGTATTTGTGGGTCACATTAAATTTTGACTGTTAAGCACAATTAAAAAAAAAAAAAAAAAAAAAGCCTCCTGGAGATGTTCTGTCTCCATCATTCATAATAAAAAAGTTGCATCTGACCAGGCACTGATGCAAGTGCAAGTGGTGATTTCGGTGGATACCCCGGCTTTTAAAATGGCTCAAGAAAAAAAATCCCATGTTTCCTCTTTACAAACATTAATTGAAGAGATGCCAGCTATGTCATTACTACATTATAACCCCCTCTCTCCATGAGCTTTGTGGGGGTGTGCATACACATAAAAGCAAGAATGACTTAACTGATGCATAGCTGTAAGAGGCTTGAGATTTATAGAGCAAATATCTGATAATGAGATAGCAATCACAGGGGATTACAGGAAGGGAAGAAATCAGGGATAAGAATGATTTAGAATACAGTCAATTAGATTTAGGAAATTTGAGCACAAAAATGTTTTAGTTCTGATGAATTAATAGTTAATTGCTTCAGAAAAAAGGAACTCTTTAAACTTTAAGAAGCAGCATTAGAAACTGCAGCATTTCTGGATAAATAAAGCACTAGTACTACTGATGCCCTAAAAATTTACTTGAAGGCCCCCAAGGCAACAAGAAACAGGGAGGCAGACATTTACCAGTTGATTCAGTCTCTTCACATGGAGACTACTTCAGCGAGCATTTTGAAATGGATTTGTGAGTGGAGGAATTCTGAACCGGTTTATCATCACTTAAAGAACTATGTTGCAAGTGCAACCAACATTCTCCATAGTTACATTAGCTGCCCTAGCTGACCTCATGACAAAGTACATATAGATTACAGGGAGATTACAGTCATTCAAACATAGCTGAAACACAAACTAGGCTACCGCTCAAATGGAAATAAATTTTATCCAATCAGTTTTGTGAGCGAGCCACAAAAGTAGGAACTAAGAGTAAGGTAGTTCCTGGACACTTCTGCCAGCATGCTCAGCTACTCACACATACTCACTCAATTGCATTCAATGATTTAATTTAGATTTCTATGTAGTGCCAATCCTATGCTCTAGATGTGTTAATGGTTAATAATTCCAGGGTTTTTCATACTGGTACAAGAGGAAGGAGTGAATTCCAAAGCCCAGGACAGCAAACAAAATACTGCTTTGCCAGCTTCCTTTAAAACCAATTATTAGCTTCAGTGTATCCTTTCATCACAAATGTGTCAGTGTCACACAGGGATAGGAGCAGGTTTTTGATAGACAGGTCTTAAACCATTCTGAGCTTTATACATCAAAACCAACCCTATAAACTCCAGCTAGAAGCTCACTGGGAAACAGGGTAGATTTCAATGCACTAATGTATTGTGCTCTCTATATGAAGCACTACACACTATAATGGCAGCCACCTTCTGCACCAGTTTAAACTTCCAAATGGACTTAAGATGTAGCCTCATGTAGGACACCTTTTACTAAGACTCAAGGATAGAAAAGTTATGGATGACTGTTAAAAAGATCCATACCCTTCTTGGCAGGGCACAGGGGGAAACAGAAGGTACTTGGCCATACTTGCTACCTGATCACCCCGGAGCAGCTAAGGGCTAAGGCATTCCTAAATTGTGAACCTGAGTAACAAGTGATAGATGCATTCCATGGCTCAAAGTGATTGGATTTCCACTGTCTAGCAACTGTAATGTGATGCCAGGAGCTATTTCAGTTCGAATCAAAACACAGGAGCTTCCCACACACTCATAGCTAAATTATGATCCGTTTCTTCCTTCAGTAGTGTTCAATAGATAGCAGTATATGGTTCTGACTGAACTGATCACCCTGTCACCCAGATCAGATGTCACTGGTCTAGGCAATATTGCCTATTAGATTATAAGCTCTTCAGGGCAAGAACCGTGCCTTGCTATAGGTCTGTATGGCATTTAGCAGGATGAATCTTCTATCATAATTGACAACAGGATTTGTTCAAAATACATTTTTTTAATAGTTAATTTCACTGAATTCTTTTCAGAAACAGAATATGTTTGTAATATTCACTACAGTGTACTCAAAACATGGTTGACAAACAAACCTAGATGAGAGAGGGAACAGAAATATTTGTCTACGTTATTTAAGCATATTTTTTAACAATTGTTTGGATGGCTTAAGCACTGATAGACGTTGCACACTTACCGCTTCTTCAGTCCAGCCATTGTAAGGAAGTATATTTGCGTACATGTTTGTGTTTGTTTAGCTTCCTCCTGCTCATGTAGTTTTGAAGGAATGGATTTTTGGTCTGCATTGATGAGTGGCTTCTATGTTTGTTTTCTTTTTCCTTTTTGGTTAGTTGGTTGGTTGTGCATAGGCACTGGGGGCAGTAAGAGGCAAACTTTTTAAAGCAGGTATGGGCCCAACATGCAAATCTCATGTTGAGCTGCAGAGCAAGTGAATACTGCAAGAGGTCCTGGGTTCAAATCCTAGTCAATCTTTCCAATAGATTAAAGTGTATATTATATAGAGAGCTAAAGCAGCTTAGGCACTGCAATACTATGCAAACAAAAATATGGCAAGCCTGCAGATATTTAGGGATAATCAATTATGGGGATTTGGTTCACTCTATTAGAGGCCAGATGCAAAAGTGGGACCTGCATCCAGGTTCAGATTCCAATAAAATTCAGTTAGAGCCAATCTTGATTTTAAAGACATGAATACCATAAGTTTCTCTAATACATTTATTATTCTTTTCAAGAGTAGCTGAAACTTGAAGGAGCATTAGAAATGGTATTGAGTGGAATCTTTTTCGAGTATGTAAAATTCAGATATACCTTTCCCCTGCCTCCCAAGAATGTCTGGTTCATAACAAGAACGGCTGAGAATATACAAGCAATCATGATACAGAATAGTCTCTCCCACCCATTTCCCATGGCCCAAATAATTCCTTCCCAGGCACTGGCCACCAGAGATGGCCTGTATGGTAGAATCCTGAGCAATGTGCTGATTTAGTTATAGACTCACACTTTTAAAGTGTTCTTCGTACACATACTTTTATAAAAATATTGCATAGTATATACAGTAAGGCCAAGGTCTGAGTGAATAATGATTTTGGGTGCCCACTGTGAGTCCTCTTCAACAGGCCTGATTTTTCAGAAGGTGGGTGCTCAAAACTTTCTGAAAAGCAGGCTTGTTTAGGAGTTCTCAAGTTAGTGACCCAAAAGCTTGGCCTAATTGTTCAAGACACTGCAGTAACGCTAGCATACAGCTTTTGTGCTTCATACCATGAAAATTTACAACACTAAAGTAGTTTTGTAAGGGTAGCTTTTTAGAGAGATCAACTACCCTTAGTCGATAGAAAACATTTCTCTTTGTTTCCACTCTGTCTTCCAAAGAGACCACATAACTCAGATGAAATTCCCTTCTGTAGAAAGAGTACCGTCAATGTCACTCAAGTCTTCTTTTGAGAAATTACATGAGACTGAGGCTTAAACTGCTACAGCAGCACAGCAATGTAGACTCTCACCATAGCAAGGGGAGGGATTTTCCCATCGCCGTAGTTAATCCACCTCCCTGAGATGCAGTAGCTAGGTTGATGGAAGAATTCTTCCACAACCTACCACTGTCTATCGTTGGGGCTAGCTCAGCTTAACTACATCGCTCAGGGGTGACGATTTTTCATACCCCAGAGCACATAGCAGGGTCAACCTAATTTTCCAGTGTAGATTCAGCAATAGTCTTTAAACTAGCATTCTGCACACAGTGAATTTCACTCTCTGTGCATTTCAGTGGGGATAGAAATAGAGTGACCTTACTACCCACGTCAAAATGACCATTAACTTACAAAAATATTGGCAGTTACATCTCTGGAGTTTTTCGTCATTTCTTTGGTTAAAGATGAATATATTTAAACATTAAACAAAGCAACATGGATTGGGAAGTAATAAGACTCTAATAAGTGAAGTGTGGTACAACATCCCGAGGCAGGGTTTTATGGACTTTATGCCCTGTGCAATTCCTGCCAATTCAGATTTTTGTGAGGTTCTTTGTACAGCTTAGCTATTCAGCTGGAACAGAGCAGCCTGATATAGCCATGAGATATAGCGTAACTAGCACAACAACCCCAGCACCAATATTTAGCAATCTGTAATCAGCAGCGCAGGTAGCACCTCCACCAATAGATAGTCCTGTCTTTATCTTAGTATTAAGCTGTTGTCTTGAAGGTCATTACATTGTCTCAGTAGGTTTCAGCAGGAAGTCAGACATGCCTGTGTGTGCTGGAGTTGGTTCTTGCAGTTATTCCAATAAATCCCCATAAGCGAGTACTATGACTGGTGACAGCAGCTTCCAGATGGCAAAAGCACTTTCCCTTGAGAAGAAATGTATTGGTCCTGCAGATAAAATAGGAATCTGGGAGTACGTGCCAGACTTTAAACTGTTGCTTTTTGTGAATGAATGGTCTGATGAGAGAGCAGCACGGTACCTAGCAGTGCTTTTGGATGGTGTTGCCAAAGCATTTTACCAGCAGCTTCCCCTTCTGGATCATGATTGTTACGGACATTTACATGAACATTTATACAATTACAACCACTGTGATGGAAGACTGGTCATTTTAAAATACTGGAAGAAACAACAAGCCAGGAGGTAGAACCTCTGTATTGTTATTTGTGTGAATTGCAAAGACTGTTTGATGAGGCCTTCCCTGCCCCATCCTGGGGCTTGAGCAAAGCAGAACCTGCTGTTATGAATGTGGAACTAGCAGTGCAGAAAGGAGCCCATGCCTAGTAACAAGCCAGGAGAGGATTCTGCGTGAAAAGAGTTTAGAAATGGTTTAAACAGAAGAACATCATAACCTGCTGGTGAAGGAAGATCACACTGGATAAATCTCTGGACCAGATTATACACAGAGTTCAAAATGTAGAAGAACTCGGGGTTTCTTTAAAGGTATTAGGTGTTAATTCCCAGCCCGGGGGTAACTCCTTTGCAGCTCTTTCAGAAAAGATTGCTAGGGAAGTAGCTAAGAAAATAGCAGCAGCCCAGGTGCAAGCTATTTGCTGTTTCCTGAGAGAGTCAAGCAATGCAGATGCAATGGCCACTGGAGCTGGCATTGCCCAAGCAGAGAGGTGCCTAAGCTAGATCACAGGAAACTAGAAGATGCAGAGATGCACCATCAACAACTATTAGAACAGATCACATGAAGAGCTGCCCAGATACCTGCTCTATGCGTCTGAAGACATGGATCGCTGGAAGACCAAAGTGAGACTCAGAATCTGAAATAAGTCTGATTCACTGGGAACAGCCAGTACCAAAGAGGAAGAAAATTTGTACTTCAGGAATTAACTGATGACTATTAATCATCAGCCACTGCAGACAACAGGAGAAATCCAGCTGCTCTTATGGAATAATGAAGAGCTTGGGAGATATGACCAACATCAGATAGTGCTTAAGCCAGGGAATGTTCCTGTGAGGTTGTCCCCACATCAGACTCCCTGGTATCATGCAGCAGTGAAAGAGAAGCCAAATCACACAGCAGAGGATGGCTTGACAGAGGAATCTGCATCACCTTAGACATCCCAAATTGTAATTATAAAAAGTCTAATGGAGACTTGAGGATGTGTGTTGACTCCAGGAAACTTCATTCATGATAACTACCGACTTCCCCACATCACAGACACACTGGATAAAATATCAGGAGCAAAATATTTTAAGAGTTTTGTTTTCATGTATGGATACTATCAGGTTAAAATGGCACCTGACGATCAAGGGGAAAAAAACTGCCTTTCTGACACCCTATGGATTGTTTCAATTTCACAGAATGCCTTGGGCACTCATGAATGCATTGGGGACATTTCAGAGGGTGATCTAACCCTAGTTGTGAGAACTGAAGACATCCTCATATATTTGGTTCTCTGGAACATGAGAGGAACATCCAGCAGGAGTGAAAAACTTTTTAAGGAATCAGGGTTTAGACTTTCAGGAAACAAGTGTCACTTTGCAAGGAGTCACATCACCTTTCTTGGACACGTAGTCAGAAAGGATGAGTTGGAGTCCAACCCAGAAACTGAATGTTATAAAAGACTGGAAGATTCCTTCTAACCTGGAGGAAATACAGCAATTCTAGGATGCATCAGGTGAGGTATTTTCAGTAGAGATAGAGAAATGTTGTTACCATTATACAAGGCACTGGTAAGACCTCATCTGGAACACTGTGTACAATTCTGGTCTCTGATGTTTAAGAAAAAAGAATTCAAACTGGAATAGGTGTAGAAAGATTACTGGGGTTATCAGAGGAATGGAGAACCTTCTTTACAAGAGGAGACTTAAGAAGCTTGGCTTGTTTAGTCTAACAAAATAAGGGATGTGCGGAATAAATACCAGGGTGGGAGAAGAATCATTTAAGGACCAATGTTGGCAGAAGAACAAATGGATATAAACTGGTCGTCTAGAAATTTAGGCTTGAAATTAGATGAACGTTTCTAACCATCAGAAGAGTGAAGTTCTGGAACAGCCTTCCAAGGGAAGTAGTGGGGGGGCAGTAGTGGAGGGGAAGGTATAATGAGATTGCTTATAATAGAATATGACCCATTTGTGACTGTTGTTAGCCAATATCTCCCATGGCCAGAGATGGGAGAAGAGATGGGAGGGCTCTGAGTTACTAGAAGGAATTCTTTCCCAAGTGTCCAGCTGGTGGGTCTCTCCTACATGCTCAGGATTTAACTGATCACCATATTTGGGGCTCAAGAAGGAATTTCCCAGGATTTTTCACCTTCTTCTGCAGCATGGGACACGGGTCACTAGCTGGTTTGAACTAGAACAAATGATGGATTCTCTGCAACTTGACGTTATTAAGTCAAGATTTGAGGACGTCAGTAAGTCAGACACAGGTTACGGACCTATTGCAAGGTGGGTGGATGAGGTTCTGTGGCCTGCTATATGCAGGAGGTCAGATTTAATGATCATGATGGTCCCTTCTAGCCTAAAGTCTATGAGTTATGCCTGCACTGATGAAACATGTAGTGTTGCAGTTTGGCCCACCCAGCTGCATCTGCAGTGATCAGGTGAACTTGATCAATGCATTTGAATCCTGGTTATTATACAAGGTTTACTGACAACTCCACATAACCAAAGTAAGGACCAATGTCCCCACCGTGTGAGTAATAGATGAGGTAGAGAGAGTAAAGTGCACCATTGTGTCCATGCTTAGGCCTGGTCTACACTAAGAAATTAGGTCATATTAACTACATCACTCAGGGGTGTGAAAAATTCTCCCGTTGAGTGGAGAACCCTTCCCATCGGCATAGGTAATGTCTTCAGTGAAGCACTACTGCTGCAGCGTTTTAAGTGTGGACTTGGGATATGAAAACACCTTTTGTCATCTTCGCATATAACACCAGCGAGCACTCAACTATCCATTATTCTCCTTAGGAGATCATTTTTGGACTCCGCAAACCCACACTGTCCTGTGACAGTGTTCAGGCAGCAAGGCCTCCTGCACTGACACAGGTGAGAGACACAGTGGAGTCTTACAACAGCAACTAGAGGAGAGCATTCCAGAGAGGAGAAGGCTGGAGAAGCAAGCATGCCGGGCCCAAGATGCCAGGAAAAAGGGGAATTATGTGCCCATCCAGGAAGGGTGAAAGATGTGGCTCCACAACTGAAAAAAAAAATCCCAAACATACGTCTTTTTGGAGGGGACTTTACACAGTAATTAAAAAACTAAACAACTTATCCCTGACAACACAGACAGCAAGCGCTCGCCCCTTTGTAGTGCATTGAGAACCGGTGCACAGATTCATCAAAAGAAAGGGGAGGGTGAACACTGAAGATGCTTAACTGCCATCCTGGAAGGAGGCAGAAGACTATTTGGAGGTGCCCCAGCAAGTTTCTGTGGTTCATGGTGGGAGACTGGTTGTGGAGGAGGAATTGCCAGGATGCCCTCATGACTTCAACACTCTGCAGTCTTCACCAGACAGTGGATAGGCCTGATTTATGGGCCCTGAGCTCTGCATTTGCTGATAATGTAGATCCAATTACAAGTGATGTCTCCATGACTGAATACAGGACTCAAGCAGGCAGATCAACACAAAAACCTGCATGGATGGTTGAGTACCTGGATTCCTAGGAGTTACTGTTTTAAGTTCTTATTTAACTGAAGAGGGGAAAGTTATAATGATCAGTGCAGACAGCACCTCCACCGAAACATGGTGCTGTATCTTTATGTTAGCGTTAGGGGTCATGTATCATATGTTATTTATCTGATCCGAGGATTTTAGCAGGTAGTTCAGTCCTACTTGTGTCTGTTGGAGTTAGTAGTTACAGTGTTCAATAAATTCCTGTGATTCTATAAAGGAGTATTATGCATCTCATATGTGCTCACTGAAAAGCAACGAGTTACTACATTGTTTGATGTACTGTTCACGATGAAATATTATCCTGTAATACAAAAACAAGGAAGTAAAATGATATTATTCTGCACACACTAGAGAAGGTATGTGCCCCATCACAACTAACCAGTCTTCTTAACAGACTTGCATCTTACAGCTGCTGCCACTCTCAATCCCACACTCTCCCCCAACATAATTCAAGCCAAGAGGTGGGAGCTTGCAATTTTTATTTAAACAAAGCACTCCCAAATCATTGTGGCACTAAGCAACACCAAGACAACGCCCAGTACTGCTGATTGCAGTTATTCCTGTTTGCCCGTTCTACAAATACCGAGCAAGAATTTAAATTCACCAGAGGATGAACTCAATGAGACAATCAGAGATGGGAGGGATGGGGTAACAGGCAACCATTTAAATGATTTCACAAAATCTTACACATGTTGTGAAACATTTTGATTTAAAAGAAGAAGAAACCTTAATAGACAAAAATGCCATTTAAATTCATTTCTGTCAAGTGTTCTGGAATACTTCTGTGTTTTGGCTAACACTTTTTATAAAGTTGCATTGTGCATGGGTAGGTTTAGAGCTTATGCTGAGGTATTTACCACATATTTAAAGTCAGGAAAACTCATTTTTGTTTGCTTATCCACCAACCTAAGAAAAACAAAGAAACAAACAATGCCCCCTCCCCCAAGTTCAAGGGGCTGCTCTCATTGAAATCAATGAGAACAGGATCAAATTCCAAACCTTAAAGCTGTTACCACCAGTTTATCTGAAGGGGCTGCAGAGCAAGTGGACTAATTCTATTTTATGTGAACAAGGCTAGGTCACAGAGGAGGAAAAGCCTTGTAATTCCAAAAAAAGCACACGGAGTGCTCATATTGTTTTCGTGTGATTTGGACTCTCTGCACCTGCTCAGCAGCTTCCAAGCTTTTGTGGATTTAATGTTTTTCTGAATGAACAGATTAAATCTTGTAGCATGAACATTTAAAAAAAATCTGTTTTCCAAGTCATACGCACGACTTATTTGCCTGGATTTGCTAAATCAAACTATTTTTGTATCTAAGGATGTACTAGACAATGTGACCAATCAAGGCCCTGATCCTACAAAGATTTACATGTGTGCTTAACTTTAAACATTGTGAATAATCCCATTGACTTCAGTGGAACTGCTCACAGTGCATACAGGTAAGCACATAAGTCTTTCTAGGACAGTGGTTCTTAACCTTTCCAAACTACTGTACCCCTGAAGCCTGAGTCCCATCCCCACGGGGCTGAGGCATGTAACTTAGTTTCATGGCGCCCCTGTGGCTCCAGGCAATTGCCTTTCTTGCCACCCCCAATACCAGCTCTGCACTTGCGACCCCTCTAAAACCCCAGGTTAAGAAACACTGTTCTAGGATATGGGGCATTCAAAATCCAATTGCCAGTGCAAACAGGTATGGATATGTTCAAACAACAATGTAGCCTTCTGAAACTACTGCACATTCAGTCACTGTTAGTCCCAAACAAAGATTCTGCAGTAATTAATAGGTAGAAGTATTTGAATGGAGAGCCCTGTATTCCATTATTTAGTTGAAGAAGCAGTTTGCATGTGTATGAAACTGGTTTGACTGCACTTGAGTTCTAAAATGGCCTTTAGTTAAGCATTCATGCTTAAGTTTTTACTGACGTAGCTAATAGTCATCAAAAAGACAAAGCACTATCATAAAGATGTAACTCAGTGATGCACACACAGCCAACATAGTTGGCTCTCTCCAGTTGAGAGAATCACTCAGCTAAGCTTCGGAATGATGACTAGGACTTAAAGAAATCAATTATGAAAGTGCTACCACTGTTTATTTTCTGGGTTGAGCCTGTGCAATAAAAGCGTAGAGTAGTAGTAGAACTATTTCTGCATCAGAGTTACACGCGAGACAAATGCAAACAGTCCTAGCCATAGAAACATTGCACACGTCAACCAAAAAGTTTGCAAAGAAGGTGAAATAGAGATGCATTTTTACGGCTTTCTAGAAAGGAACCATTTCCTAAGTTAGAAGGAAGCCTGAATATAACAAATATATTAATTTGCAAAGCTATTTAAATAATTTCCCCATACTCTATAGCTCAGGGCTTAGTTTTCCCATAACAAGAAAAAGAGCAAAAAGAATAAGAGGGTATCATAGAAAAGGATGATTCACAAATGTTGAGACCTTAGAATCACAATATATGGCTTCCCAAATATCCTAATACAAGAAATTCTTGAAGCCTGAGGACTCATAACAAATTTGTTTGAAGCTGTAAATTGTTTTGCACTCTCTAATCAGAACCCCAGATCTTTTCTTCAGCATTTAAAAGCAGAATCACTAATAAATCTTGTAGAAGCTACATGTCAGGATTCTAAAGCCTCAGAACTTATTTCACTACTTCAATTTCAATGTGGTGAGCCAGGTTCAACTCAATTTATCACACTCATTTACATCTAAAAAATATACTCAGCACTTACATTGTAGAGATGGGGAAAATTGACTTGTAAAGAGACAACATCAAAGCTGGGCGTAAATAACAGGTTTTTTTGACTCTTGCCTCTGTGCTCTATCTGCAGAGCCACAGGGTCGCCAGTCAGTCGGGTGTTATTGAAGAATGAAATTTTCATCTATGAAACAATCAATCATTTGTTACCTTAGCTTTTTATAAGAGAGTTGATATTTAAAACAAATAGGCTAGGGGTGATGGCAATTATTTTCTCCAGGAAAGGAACTCAAGTCTCAGGGATTCTAATTGATAGGTCAAAGTAGCACACTCTAGAATAGAAAAGAGCCAAGTGTTCAGCCATCTCACAATTTTTAGACATACTTAAGTCTTTTTCTTCCTCTTCAAACCATCTTGAATAACAAGGCACTCTCCTTTCCCTTCTCTCATCTTCCCACCTAGTGGTTTATATCTCCCACCCTTTAGAAAGCCAGTAGATGCTGCCATGAATATTCAAGAACCACCTGTTTATCAATTAGGCTGGCTGGTAGACAGCAAGCAGCAGCAACAACTGTAACTGTCCCTTTCCTTCTGCAATCCCAGCAGCTGCTGCACATGACAGGAATTTAAACCCCTGCCTGCCAGGGTTCACAAGGAGTTCATCCATCTTACCCCAACAAGGTTTAACACATTGAAATCTGATAGCCAAGTTTCTGTCTGGTACCAGTAAACATGAAACTTCCCCTTTACCCCAAATTCTCCTTTTGGTCACTTTAGTCACTAATAACTATAATCTTATCTATATATAGGATTTCTTAACAATGCCAAAGCACTTCACAGACAGTGGATCAGATTGTGGCTCCCCACTCTAATGGCACCAAGCAAACAGAAAATTGGCTTATCTGACTACATGAAAATTCTCTCTCCACAAAAGAAAGCTTCAAATGGTATAGATCCGGTATAGCAGCTGTATCCCCCAGCATGGGGGATGTGCTTAGGTAAAAAGATATTACCTAAGTATTACTTTATTCCAGCTATGGAATGGCCCCTTGACACCATGATCAGCCAGGAAAAAGTTAGAGCAAGTTTCAGCGGACCCCTGAAATTAGGGGCACAAAGGTTTTGTGCAGTCACCTTTGCCCAACCACCTCCACAGCTGTGCTAAGCACAGCCCAGGTGCATCTCAGGCATGGTCCAGTGTATACTGGAATAATTCACACACCACTGTAATACAGACACTCCTGGGCTGGAAGCCAGCCCCTATTTTGTGTCAGCAATAATGAATACAATTTTCAAAGAGTAGAAGTGAAGAACATGTACACTATTTGAAAGTAAAGAAGGAATTTGGATAATGTAATTATGCAAGTTGGAATTTGGACAGGATAATAGGGATAACATTATTCCTTCTAGATAGGAATGACAGCTCTTTGTGACTCTGACAATGTTTATTTAGTGTCTCCACCTGAGGGAGTGTGCTTGCCTTTTCCAAGAGGCAATAACTCTAAAACAAGGTTTTAAGTACACGTGGCTATATGTCATTCTAAATATCTCACTCAGCCAGCTAGCTATTCAGTTTGATGTATTGCATTTGTATTTGTATACGGTGACAACCCACACACCAGTGAAATGCAGCCACTTCAGGGGTAGAAATCAGTACCCAATCTGTGCCAGCAATAATAACCAAATATATGAATACAAGATGTCAGATTTCTATTAGCTTAGCCTCATTGTGGCAATATATCAGTTATGACAGAATGTGATATGTCTGGGTCACAATATGACCTCCATTTTATATTGTAACCACCATTTTGTACTATGTCCTGAACTCAAGTCTAACCTTGGGTGAGGCAAAGTTATTATGATTTATTACAGTCAGTTACCCTGCTCAGGAAAGGTGCTTGATACCTCATTGAAAGATGGTCTCGCAGAAACCATCAATATGACAGTGTAGGGGCTCTTGACTCTGATTGTCTCAATCACCAGTCTATCCCTATGGAATAATGGACTATCTCAGCTAGAGCATGTAGGGAGAAGAGTGAAAGGGGGCAGGAAGGGACAAATCTGCCAGTGGAGTATATGGCCAAAAAAGAGACACTTTATTTAAGAGGGAGTGCTTCTCTGTGAGGGTGGCCATCCATTGCCACATGCAAGAAGAATGAGCTGGAGAGAGAAAAGCAGTAGGGACTGAGAGACTCTGCCGAGCCTGAAACACTAACAAGATCTTGGACTCACAGAAGGGGTGAGATCAGGCATGGGGTGGGTGGGTATGTTTCATTACTTTTGTTATTTTGCAAATGTCTGTAACTCTCTCATGTTTTTTAAAAGCAAAGTTAAGAAATCTCTTGGCTAAGCTTGTGTTTCTTGCTTTCCTGCCTTCTTGTCCCTGAAGGGGATCAGCTGGAAACCCAGAGTGCCCACAGCCAGGTGGAGCATTCAGGGAGTGTGCGTAAATGGCTAGAAGGCTCAGGAAGTCTAGGCACTGGTTCCTAGGCCTGGGATAGCTGGACTGCAGAGGTCTATAAAATACTGTCTATCAAATGACAATATAAAACATTAAAATGTGTACCTAAGCACTGTAGTAAGAAACCTTTCCCTATGTACACACGAGCTGCAAAAAAAAATAGAGGATTGTGTACAAAGCCCTCCCAACTTGCAACTCACGCCATTAATAGATGATAAATAATCTTCTCAAAAGTCCAAACTCTGGTAAAATGTCTGTCAAAGACTGTCTCACTAATGTGCTCGGAGAGGATGAATAATGAATTTTTATGAAACTCTATAGCACTCCTCATGCTTCTGAGCCTCAGCCTTTCTCTACTGTTATACAGTCTGAGCAACTTGGCCATTCCTATGATGAAATATTCTAAAGACCTAGAGGCTGTGGGGTGGGATGTTTATTAAACTACATACCAACAGGGAGCTTTACTCTGGGACCCTGAAAGATATCAGATGGAGCCACTCATTCTTTGGTACGCCATCTGATTCAAAGGTAGGTCATTCAGCCATTGCTCACAGCACAAACCAACAAACAAAATGGGACATAATACTGAAAACTTGTTATATGATATAACCGCACCTTTATCTGAAATATTACAGGACACCCAAACTAGTCGGATGACAGTACTTTATATTTACATCCATTTTGTCACTTTATATCAAGTAATGCTAAGTTGCATCATATACGCCAAGTGGGAAACAATTCCTGCCAGAGGGTTGGTTTGGTTTTTATTTTGTAGGCATGGATTGTGAGTCAGACGCCTGAAAGAATATATTTTAAATCCAATCCACATCTATCTATCTATCTACCTATTTGCTATGTAGTTTAATAAATGTATATACATTATATTAGGTGTTGATTTAGACTGCACATAATACAGGTGAAGTGAAGAACTCCCCCAACTGCTGATGGGAAAGCATTAGACTGACATGAAGTTGGAGGATGATTATTATATTATTAGCATTCAAGACAAAGGGCCAGATTCTCAGTTGGTGTAAATCAGAGCACTGCCAATTGAAGTCAATGGGTATTGGGGTTGCTCAGCATTCCACACTATCCAGCCCTTTTTCCACTTAGCTAATCTCAAAATCTTCTTTACTATTTTGGCAGCACTGGAAGATTGTTGGCTCTGAAATTTGGCATTTTCTGGGTTTGGGCTCAATTAATTTACAGCATACATATAGTATTTTGTTTTATTCCTCCCATTCAGTTGTGCTATTTATTGTAAAGTATCCCACAGATCTAGAGCTCACCAACTTTAGGTGCGTATACTGAATATGTTCTTAGGAAAAGAAAGGGAAAGTATCTATAAACACACTCTGCATTTTCTATTCTGCAGCCAAAGACCCTGGAAGAAATAAAAACTCTTTGTAAGAAACACTAAGACAAGGATAGTGGCCCCATTTTATCTGAACACTTATACAAAATTGTTTAGGAGAGTTACAAGAACAAATATTCAAAAATACAAGGATTGTTATTGAACAGAAATAAGGTAGTATCAAACCCTTCACAAGAAATGGAAGTCAAAAGAATAATCAAATGATCAGTTATTGTACCTGAAATAGTTAAATATTAACTTTAATAGTATGTAACATGGTCTTTAAGGTAAATAAGGGAAAGCCAGCAGGGCCAGTGATATACTGTTCCAATTTTTCATAAAACAATTCCTGTAGGACAGGGGACATGATCACTGAGGTGGAGGATGAGGTCTGCAATCTGGTGTTTATAACATAGTTCACACTGTTAGTTCCAGTATTAGAGCCTAAAGGCTGGATTCCATGAGAAAGGTGGGCTGGAACTCCACTCTCCTTTCATTAGTGTGGAACAAGACAAACTCAAGCAACATTTCAGTTAGGCTCTCTTTGAGATCCCAGGAAGTAAGGCTGCTGGAATGTGGTCTCTCCTGGCAGCCATATTTGTGTTTTTAGGTTACAACAATGTCTGCTGGGAAATAGATGTGAGAATTAAAATATTACTTATGTTACTGAAGGCTGCTGGGGAAGAGATTCAGGAAACACACACTGAATTAATATTTGGAAAGTCTAGATACTGGCTGAAATAAGGTCAAGATTTCAGAAATGGATGCCTAAAATTAGGCTCCTAGATCCACATTTAGGCATTTGAAGACATGACCTGATTTTCAAACGTGTTGAGCACCCAGTGGCTCCCATTGACTTCAGAGGCCTAAATGTGGGTTTAGACACCCATTTCTGAAAATCTTGTCTTAGAGGAGATTTAATTTAGACAGATGCTACAGTAGCCATCTGTAAGACATAGCTCTGCATCCTATGGGAGAAGCACAGGAGCAAAGCCCTCTCAGGTAAAATACTCCTTATATTACTACTCTGTGTCTGATTTCATTTACTTATAATCAGCCTATGCATAAAGTTAGCATAAAAGACTTTGATATGGGATTAAAAAAATCTTGACCTCCTTGAAGGCATAGATTTTGTCTTTATCATACATCCAACATCCAGTTCATAAAATTACATTTCTAATCGAAGTGCTGAACTACATTAATAAGAAAACTAATAATTACCAGATAAATGAGATCATCATCTTGTCTGTGTTCAGCGTTTTCCTAGGTATGTTTTACAAAACGTTGAGAAAACTAAAAATAAAAAGTGGTGTATTAGGGTAAAGTAGTAGTTCCTCTTACATGCATTTTATCTAAAAGCATTTGGAAATTGCTTTTCACTAATGGATACATGAAAGCATAGTGAATTTGAGAGACAATCTACATCTGGTGGGTTTTATCTCCCTATCTGGATAGAGCTAAACTTTCCCTACTAATGATAGCCATTATTCTGGCTTCTTTAAAATACTTCTGAAAAGCAAAATGCACCAAGTGGGCCTCAAATGGCATTTACTGTAGTTTCAAAATATATTGCCCAGATAAGGAACACAATAGATTTTGATCTGCAAATTATTCAGAGAAAACAACATGAATGGCTATCTTGCAAGCAAATGGTCCTAAAATTTTCCTAAATGCTGCACTGTACTGCACGTACATCAAATATAAAATCATGGATTTTTATTATATAATTAAAATAAATATAGGATTACTTTATTATATAGGACATGAATCAGAGATATATTTAAAATATCAGATTTTAAACAGTGTTTGTTTTTAAGGTTTCCAAATAATGTGATGGTTTCCAAGGTCTGTATAGCTGCCCACTAGAATAAGTTTAATTGTAAATATTCCTATTTGATGTAGATTGTTTTTAAAAAAACAAAAAACAAAAATCAATGCTTTGTCTTTGTCTCTACAGCATGCACAGTAAATGATCACTTAATTATCACAGTAATGGAAACCTGGAGTTCTGAATCATTATTTTTACTTTCTCAAAGCAATAAAAGAACTGTGCTGCAGGCTAAAACTTTCATCCAATCACACAAGGACAGATCAGCCTTCAGACAAATCAGGATTTAAGCTTACCTGGACTTGGCAGTTTGCCCATATTTTAAAATGTTTTTTAAAAATCACCCAAAAAGCCATGTAGGCATCTCTGTTCACATTTATTTTGCTTAAGCAAATGTGTATGAAAGGGTGAAATTATTTGATTAAAAAATTAACCCTGAATGTGATTTTTCTTTGGAAAAAACAAAGTTTAGCTCACAGGGAGCAGTATTCAAATACTCAGCTTGTGGGTGGAGTTGAGGTGTGCCAAGGCACATAAATAGGTATTACTGAGACTTTCCAGTTCACACTGAAACTAGGAACACTTGCCCAGCTCCTCAGACAAGTGGGAGGGCAAACAAGGTAAGGCTATGAGTTCTTGCTTAGAAATGCACCTGTTTAGAATATAATGAGCTTTGGACTCAAGTTACTTATTACTGTGGCAGGTGACAAATGGAATGGGAAGAATGAGGCAACTTAAAGTGTATAGTTCCAGAGGGGTAGCCGTGTTAGTCTGTATATAGCAAAAACAACGAGAGTTCTGTAGCACGTTAAAGACTAATAAATTTAATTACAGCCCACAAAAACTTATGCTTGCAGAAATTAAATTTGTTAGTCTTTAAAGTGCTACAGAACTCTCAGGTTTTTTTGGTTGTTGTTTTTTTTTAAAGTGTATAGCTTGCCATAAAGGGGATAGGCAGAGTAGTACTGTCTCTTCAATTAAAAGAACCAAATACTTTATTTTTCCTCTAAGAGTTTATCATGGCAATATCTAGATTTGTACGGATGATGCTTTAAGGAGCAAGTTTAATGCTGGTTGGTCATTGCTTTCAATTCTGCATCAGCCAACCAGCTGAGATTTATTTGCTCTTTGATTTTTCTGTTTGACCAGTACCTTCCCCCCCCACACACATTTTTTTTAAAAGCAATATATCCTACATACTGATCTAACTAAACTGTCTTTGGAGTCTCCTGTGAGTCTCCATTGGGCTTCCTGATGAAGATTTACTAAATTTCCTCCCCTCTGAGGAGACTTTTTTTCCTCTCACCAAAACAGCAATCTATTTCCAAAAAAACATTTCTTGTAGCTTTTTCTATGTGGTTGAAGCCATGACTGAGCAGAGTCAGGGTCCATTGGGCTCTAGAACAGCAAAGGATGATTTACCGGGCAAGCTAACAAGCCATCCTGCGGTTTCCCCCAAAGCCCTGGAAAGAGACAGCCTCACCACACTTTCACTTTTGTAGTCCACACTTAAAATATGCCTGCTGAAGTTCCTGCATCCATTTTATTTTTTCTGTGTATGTTTTGTCTAGCTGTTTGTCTTAGTTTTCTGTAGTACCCCTCACCATGCTAGTTTAGCACTCATGTGAGAATTTACAGAGCAAATTTGAATCACACAGAGTCAGGGTACTGTTTATTTGTTGGTAATGATCTTATTTAGAAGATTGAGGAACTTCTCCTGAAACTTTCTATGCTTACCTCATTCCCAGAATAAGGCTAAGGAGGAATTTCAGTAGTTAAGCATCCCTTAAACTGATAGGTTGCATTTCTAAACAGATCCTCACTGTTTTAAATAAAATAATTATTTTTGAAGATTTAATTATTGTGATACGTCAAGTGAGAAACATGATTTAATGGTTAAAGCACAACATTAGAAATCTGTGTTTAAACCCTGGCTCTGCCGCTCTCACTGAGACCCCTTGCGTAAGTAACTTTGCCTCTCTGCACCTCAGTTTCTCTGTCTGAGAAATGGAATAAGCCCTCCCAAACTTAGCTTCCTCACAAAGATGTTGGGAGATATCTAGTTACTCTGGTAATGTATGTTTTATAATTGAGAGAGACAAATTAAGTGAGGTAATATCTTAAATATGTTTTATTATGTTTAAGATAGACATTGCAAGTGCCTTTAGACGGTGGAATGACTGATGCTAGAGAAGTTACCTAATTGTTGAATTTCATTTGTCTTATTGAGTTAATTGAAATGTTTGTAAGGACACCATCAAGAAAAACAGAAAGAACTAGCATCAGAGTGAGTATCTAGGATGACTGCATTGAGATGGGATGGGCATATTTTAAAGTGGCAGCAACTTTTAAGATTTTGGGAGATGATAGATTTTATTTATTTGTAATAATTTGTTTGCCTAACAAACCTTACCACTTATTCATTACATCCTTAGAAATGAAATCGAGCAGGAATTGTAAATTCTAGCAGTGACTCAGCCCTGCTACATATTTGTGATTTAGCCATTTCTACACTGATGGTTCATATACTGTACAATCCTGCTGAGCAATTTTGTGGTTGACATTCTGAAAAACTGCCAGAATTCTAAGGATGAATTGTCTTTTCAGCACTAGCCATGAAGAAGAGTTGTATATCCGTGTTCCTGCTACTTGTTGCTGTCTCTTATACCCTGGCTAAAGACTTCACAGCTAGGAATGGTGGCAAAAAGGATACAAAAGAAGTAAAAGAGACTAAACCGAAACTGCCTCAAACTCTCTCCAGAGGTAAAACTTGGTTCATTCTCCCAATCCTAGCTCCATGAAAATCTTTCACCCCTCAATCTGCAAATTTTTAACCCTATTACATTTTTAAATAGCTGTCTGGCCCTCAGTCTCTCTCCTTTCACCTGCCTATATACTTTTCTCTGGCCTCTTGAAATACACCCTCCTGATACTTTTTTTTCCCTCAGAAGAGATTTTGTCTTCATTCAATTTCAATACCTTTTTTTGGCAACGTATTCTCTCAAAGTACTTATCAGTCTGCTTTATATCTGGTCTTGAAGTACAAAATAATCTCATCACCAGCGTTTAAAGGTAATTGCTGTATGTCATTTTTCTTTAGGATGGGGTGATAATCTTATCTGGACTCAGACTTATGAAGAAGCCTTGTTCAGAGCCAAGAACAGGTAAATCAATTTTTCTATCCTTTCCACAGGTTTCAATGGCGCCATCTAGTGTAATCTGATTTACCTGAATCCTTTTGGCATTAGGAAAAGAACTCTGACAACCATTAGAAATCTGTGCATTCATTAATTGTCCTTCACAGTCTGAGATCTCCCTCATCAGCACTGGCTTTAAGGCTGTCAATAAGGAAAGTCTAAAATGAGATGTCTTCTTTCATTTCAGCAACAGACCCCTGATGATAATCCACCATTTAGAGGACTGCCCACACTGTCAAGGTAACATAGCTTTGAACAGAAAATCATCTTATTTTCTACCTTTGAACTCAAATACTACTAAGACAACCTCATTCACTACTTCAGTGAAATATGAGCTCTCTGTGGGTATTAAAGTCCATCTGTATGATCTGTCTGGAGGATCAGGTCCTGACATGTAAACTAGACCCCTATTGAGTTTGATTGAAAGGCAGAAATAAAATAATATGGTGGGTTTGGAGGAAATTCAAATCCAAATCTCCCTGAAATTTGAAGGGGTTTGATTTTGGGGGGGGTGGGGGGGAAAGCAGATTTATGACATTTCTATTTGTTACTTCAACTCTGTTCCAGATACTGTTTACACATAGGCTTAAGACTCTCATTTTAATTTTCAGTTGGACATTCTAAAAATCTAACTTTGAATTAATACAATTTAAAACATGGATAGTGCACCAATCCTATCTGAATCTTTTTCTGTATCATTTATTGGCAAATGTGTGTTACTGTCCTCTCTCTTTTCCTCAGTTTGTATATTATTTATTTATTTGTAGCATTGAAGAAAGTATTTTCTGAACACAAAGAAATACAGAAATTGGCTGAAAAGTTTGTTCTTCTGAATCTCATTGTAAGTTCTCAAGTTATGTTTTATCAAAACTTAAAATTTTAACTAGTTCTGCTCGTGACTGGTTGGAAGCAATAAACATTTATCTTTAATTATGGCTTCTTTGACTAAGATAAATATTGTGTAACAGTTTAATCAGATATGATGATCTGTCTGCTACAATAGCGATAGATTTAACAATAAATATATGCTATAGCTATTACAATAAGATATAGAACAGTATAAAATATTTAAAATACTTAAGTACTGAAAATAAAAACATCTTCTGCAGTTAAAATAGTACTCTTTGGTTAGTGTTTTTTCTCAAACTTTAAAACTTCAGGCTACATGTTAAGTTTGATAGCCAAGGAATTATTAAGTAGTAAGAAAATGTTCTATTTGTACTATTTAGACAACATGATCCGTAGCAATCTTTACTTAGAACCTTATCACTTTTGTTCCAGTATGAAACAACTGACAAACATCTTTCACCGGATGGCCAGTATGTCCCTAGAGTTATGTTTATAGGTGAGTACTGTAAGTTTTAATGACCCAGCCTCCAAGGATGATATCCATTTTGAAGCTATAGAGGCTAGGTCCCCCAATGTGATACAAACTTGGAACTCTCAGCATTGTTAATAGCGGTTAATACCAAGAGAAGAATAGAATCCTTAGTTTGGTTTTGCTGAAACGAATGTGACAAAACAAAACTGGAATTAGGCAGTTGTGTGTGAGTCTTATGTTGGGGAGGAGGGGAAGGAAGCTAATGTAGTAATTAAGAAGAAATATTTTAATCATGACAATTTGTGATGTGTTCTGAAACAGACATGAGTACACCAATGAGAGCTTGATCTTGGCTTGAGGCAGTGAATACTTGACTCCTCATCTATGAATGAGGAAGAGACAAGCTAACCTGAACATACTTTTTGACCTATGCACTGCATGTCACCTGATGCATGTCTTTTCATATAAGCGTTCATGTGTTCTGCCTTTTGTTTTGTCCTGAAGACAAAACAGGACCCTTAGCTTGGCTCTGCCTTCAGATTTTCAATCTTGCCTACTATGGGTGAGATCGTAGCCTTATTAAAGATATTTGGAGCTTTGCCATTGACTTCTGTAGCACTAGGATTTTACCCTGTAGGTATCTGTTTAAAGCAAAATGTCTATTATCTAGGCTATAGATGCTCAGAACAGATTTAGAGATTGTTGACTCCTTTCTTGCTTCTCAAAGCTATTTCTAAACACAAAATAACCATTGAACTGTTTTCTCTTTCCTTGAGATCATAAAAATAGCAATGCTTTTTCATTTATGCTTAAATGAAATTTAATGAATAATGAAAATTGCTTTTCATTTATGCTTAAAGGGCTAGACTTTCAAAGCCAGATGTACTCAATTGTGTACCTAATTAATGTGCGCTGCATCAGATGCACATACATCTGAATATTTAGGTGCATAACTGGCCACATCCACACATCAAGCAATGCCTGCACCATTGCTCCTGCATATCTTTGAAAATCTAGATTGTTAGATGTGTAGCTCATAATCTAAAAAGCATCATTAATACTATGGCTGTTTTTAATTTCACTCTCACTACAAAAAGTAATCTCATGAGTTTAGAAAAAAGTGTAACAGTATACGGCTAGTATTTTAGACTCAAAACACCACTTTACTGGGCAAAAAACTCTCAGAAGAGAGAGAAGTGTAAGAGAACTTCTGGAAATTTCCCTGATGGAGCTTTCATCAGATAACACCAATACTTAGGAGTAAGTCTGTCTTCTCCCCTCACAGAACGAACAGGGCATTTGGCCACAGAACAGAGATTTCTGGTGTCCACTGGAGGTCCTGTGTCTCCAAACTGACGCTTGGATTTTCTGCCCTCTCTCTCTGGCTTCCTGCCAACATGATTTCAGTGACTCTCTATGCTGTCAGGGGCTCCTCTGTCTACTGCTGCCCCTGGAACAAGTATCCTGAGGGTATGGTGGGAAAGGAGAATTGCAGGAAAGATTTCCTGGTGCAAAGGTAGCTCCACTTGGTAGCCAATACAGCCTTGAATGACACTAATTTAGACAAATTTCTTATAGGGTTGGCAGAGGATACTGTAAGTGGCTCCCTCTCCTAGCCACCTCCCTCCCTGACTTCAGGAGGGCCTTTGCAGGTTCTGGGGAGGGCTTGCACGCGGATCATGTTGACTGTTTACAGGGTTTTATTCATGCCATTTATAAAACATGAAGTATCAGCTATTGGTAGAAGCAGAACCCTGTGGTAGATGGAACAACACACTCCATCCTGTACATATATATACAGCAAGTAAAGGGATAGCCTATTTAAGAATATAAAAATGGCCATACTGGGTCAGACCAATGGTCCATCTAGCCCCGTATGCTGTCAACCAATAGTGGCTGGTGGCAGATGCTTCAGAGGGGATGAATAAAACAGGGTAATTTATTAAGATATCCATCCTGTCGTCCTGTCCCAACTTTTAATAGTCAGAGGTTTAGGGACATCCAGCGCATGGGGTTGCATCCCTGACATCTTGGCTAATAGCCATGAACTTATCTAATTCTTTTTTGAACCCAGTTTATAATTCTTACCTTCACAACCCTGGAAATGAGTTCCACAGGTTGGCTGTATCTATATAATGTAAAGAAGTACTTCCTTATATGTTTTAATTGTGGCTGTCTATTAATTTAATTGGGTAAGCCCCAGTTCTTGTGTTATGTGCAGGAGCAAATAACATTTCCTTATGCACTTTCTCTACAACATTCATGATTTTATAGACTTCTATCATATCCCCCTCAGTTGTCTCTCTTCTAAGGTGAAGAGTCTGTCATTTTAATCTCTTCTCATAAGGAAGCTTTTTCCATATCCCTAATCATTTTTGTTGCCCTTCTTTGTACTTTTTCCAGTTCTAATATATTTTTGTGATGGGGAACTAAAACTGTACACAGTAGTTGAGGTGTGGGCATACCATGGATTATATAGTGGCATTATTTTCTGTCCTATCTAATTCTTAATGGTTCCTAACATTCTGTTAACTTTTTTTGACTGCCACTGCACACTGAACAGATGTTTTCATAGATCTTTCCATAATAACTCCAAGATCTTTCCTGAGTAGTAACAGCTAATTTAGATCCCCATCAATTTCTATGTATAGCTGCGATTGTTTTCTAATGAGCATTACTTTGCACTTATTGAATTTCTTGTACCATTTTATTGCCCAGACACCCAGTTTTTATGAGATTCCTTTATAATTTTTAGCAGTCAGCTTTGAACTTCACTATCTTGAAAAATTTTGTATCAGCAGCATACTTTGCCACCTCACTATTTAACCCTTTTTCCAGATCACTTATAAATATGTCGAACAGCACTGGTCCCAGTACAGATTGTTGGGGGACCCCATTATTTACCTTTCTCCACTGTAAAAACCGATAATTTATTCCTATCCTTTGTTTCCTATCTTTTAACCAGTTACTGATCCATAAGAGGACCTTCACTCTTATACCATGACTGCTTACTTTACTTAAGAGCCTTTGGTGAAGGACTTTGTCAAGTCTTTCTGAAAGTTCAAGTACACTATATTCACTGGATCGCTCTTGTTGAATTCCCCTCACAGAATTCTGCTACATTGGTGGGGCATGATTTCCCTTTACAACAGTCATGTCAACTTTCCCCCCCAACATATAATCATCTGTGTCTCTGATAATTCTGCTCTTTACTATAGTTTCAACCAATTTGCCTGGTACTAAAGTTAGATTGTACTGGCTTGTAATTTTCAGGATCACCTCTGGAGCCATGTTAGGTTTTTTTTGTTTCATTTTAAATTGGCTCTACATTAGCTATCTGCCAGTCATCTGGTACAGAGGCTGATTTAAGTGATAGTTTACATACCACAGTTAGTAACTTTGCAGTGTCCTATTTGAGTTCCTTCAGAACTCTTGAGTGAATACCATCTGGTTCTGGTGACTTATTACTGTTTAACTTATCCATTTGTTCCAAACATTCCTCTATTGACACCTCAATCTGGGAGTGTTCCTCAACTGTCACCTAAAAATAATGGCTTGGGTGCAAGAATCCCCCTCACATCCTTTGTAGTGAAGTCCAATGCAAAGTATTCATTTTAGCTTCTCATTTTAGCCTTCCTTGAGTGCTCCTTTAGCACCTTGCTAGTCCTGTAGCTTCACTGATGTTTGGAAGATTTCCTGCTTCTGCTGTACTAAAATAAATAAATAGAATTTGAAGAGCAACAAAAAAAAACTAAACAGCAAATTTAGTTTGGCCTGCCTAGTTATACTTAGTACATGCTTTAATATTAAATATTGTAGACATTTATTTGAAAATTAATAATTTCTTCTACTGCTTTTCCTATCTCCTTTCCAGATCCCTCCCTGACAGTTAGAGCAGATATTACTGGAAGATATTCAAACCGTCTCTATGCATATGAGCCTTCAGATATTTCACTGTGTAAGTATTATATTTCCTAATAGAAATAGTACCTTACACATACTACTCTTTGAGAAGGCATTCATCTGTTCCAAATGTAAGAAATGCTACTTATTTTATTTAATATCGGTTGAACCATGATTTAATTGCCAGACATAACTACATTCTTCGTGACCTCTTGCTTATTTAGGGCCCAACTCTGACACCCTTAGATACAGTTGTGCCTTACTGTAGAATAATTGCAGGGGCAATCAATAGGATCACTAGCAGAGGAAAGGTGCCAGAATCAGGCTCATAATGACAGCTCATTTTTCTATAGTTTATATATAAAACAGGTTGAGAGCAGCTTCGACAACAATAAATTAAATGTAAAGGGACGTTAAACTAAATATCTTTCCATATCATTGATTCTGAAAGACCGGTAGTATGGTCCTGGAGCATTAAAATTCCATCTGTTTTAAAGGAAGAAAATCCTTTTTTGTAGGAAGTTGCGTAATTGATTGGCATTCATTTTGCGTGATAGATGGAACATTGGGGGCCACAGGATAAGAAACCCATTAAAGTTAGCGGGAGTTATTAGTATCTTTGTGTGTGCGCGTGTGTGAGGCCCTCACAGTTCAAGAGCAATTGAATTGTGTGTAATTGCACAAAACTAACTGTCCTGAATGTTTCATTTCTAGTGTATTCAAACATGCAGAAAGCTCTGAAGCTGCTGAAGACTGAACTATAAGGGGAGAAACCCACACATAACCACTATGTCTGATCTTCCCTCTCTGCTCACTGGCATCAGGGAAGAGACTTTTTAGGTTGATTTTTAGAAATGCATAGTACTGGTTTATATGCATAACTAACTGTATGGTTTTATGTTAACCCTTTTGTACTGGATGGGATTTTAAGTACTGGTTGCTTTTTTTTTTTTTTTTAAACCCATACAGGAGAACATTGTATGCTTCAACTGTAAACCATGATTTTTAAAAAAATAAATACATTTTAAGGTATCTGTCTACAGTGTATATTGTCTTATTTTATGTGGCCTTGCTCAGCAATTTATTCAAATAGTCATCCAACATTAACCAAAGGAAGCCTACCTTCTTACAAGAGAATGCAAGATACAGGTTATAACTTCTCCACTGTAACAGCTTGATGCTAAAACAGATTCGCTTTAGATTATGACTTGAAAGGCAACAGAGGCTTTCTTCATCTCTACAGTTTTAACAGCCATTTAAAATTTATATTCCTCAGCTCCTAATGAGTGTGTTTCCTGTTTCTTTGGGATTTTTTTTTAAATTCTTTAAAAGTTTAATGTTTAAAGTGTAGTGCAAGGATGGGGAAGAATATCAGCAGCTAACAATACTGATTTGACCACTTCTCACAAATGCTAAGGAAGTTAGAGTAAGATGTCTATGATAGTAAGAGAAATAACTGCTTGATATTATTTGCACTAGCGTCCTAGTACATTTTAGTTCATAATACTAAACCCCAGAAGTTTATTACTAGATCTATTCCTTAAAATTCAAAAATAGTACAAGAAATACTTGCTAATAGTAAACATGAATTATTTACCTGTCTTCAGAAAGTTTATATGCAGACTCTATAATAAAAGGAACACCAATCTGTGACACTTGGGACCTGTGTACAACTATGAATTTTAGTTAGTTATGAAAATTGTTTCATGGAATGCCTATATGTATCCATCATTGCAAAGAAGACTTCAAGCAGGTCTCTGCCAGACTAGGTACAATGGAGACATTTTTAACCTTCATGACTATACTTTGACCAAACAATAGGTATGCTAAGGGGAGTAGGTGGAGCTGGGAGATGCCATCTCCTTCAGCTTGTCTGAAAGGGGCTGGCATTTGGGGAATATAAAATTACCAGCAGGAGAACAAAGGAAGCAGGTGGTGTTGGAGGAGTATATAAAACTAGAGGGATTCACTGGGAAATAAAACTTTGTGTAGGAGAACTCACCAGCCAAGGTCAGAGAAGGCTTCATGTTTCAGAAGAAAAGCCATGCACTATTCAGAAGGAGCCCACGCAGCTCCAGAGGACTCTGACTCCAACCCAAAGAATATGAGGAAACCAAGGCAGGGAAAATATATGTAAGGGTTTTGGGGTTTGTATATATTTCTCATGTGATTAAGTAAAGAGCACTGGTGGTTTAGAGTCCTGTAGAAAGTCTGTGTTGCTACATCTCCCATGTACCTTGAAGAGGTTAACTAGTAAACCCTGTGCACTCAGAGTTCTGGAAGAATGTATGTTTAAGCTACACGGGAGAGAGACTGAAGGGTCAGTACTGGAGAAAGAGGTTGGACTGTAAGGTCTCAGCTCTCAGTAGGGAGTTTGAAGTAACATAGAATTGTAGGACTGGCTGGGACCTGAAGAAGTCTTCTAGTCCAGTCCTCTGCATTCAAGGCAAGACCAAGCATTATCTAGAGCCAAGAAGCACCAAGATGGGCAGATTGGACTGATTCAGATTCTAGAAGCATAAAGCACATGGAATCCAATTGTTTGATACCCTCACAGTAGTTTGGTGACTGGCCTGAAGTCACAGCTCCAGTGGAGTGCTCCATTACCTGTACAAGGCCGTGAAAGCAAAATATCCAGTGATGATACTCTCTTCAATGTGTCCCTCCCCTACGACACTTTTGTTTGATAAACTCCACTTTTGTATAGATAATTCCCATACTTTTCTGGCATGCATGGTAGTATGCTATCTACCATGTTACTCTTAAGATTTTCTATTGTAGTAGAGTTAACTTCCACCTCAGCAACTCAAAGCACATGTGCACCACGGAGCTACATGATACTTCCCCCAGTAAGTATGAGTGATGATTTTGTACATAGTGGAGGTGTCTTCAACTTACTTATAGGGGAGGCTATGACTAACTGATATGGGAGGGTAAAGCTATATTAAGATGTTTCTACAGGTGGCCATTTTTTGTTTTCAGGGGAACACAAACTCCCACAAATCTTTAAAGCCACTGGTGCTCAACCTTTCCAGACTACCGTACCCTTTTCAGGAGTCTGATGTGCCTTGAATACCCCCCCCCCACTTTCATCTCACTTAAACTACTTGCTTACAAAATCAGCCCTTATTAAAAATACAGAAGTGTCACTGAAAAATTGCTTATTTTCTCAATTCTACTATATATTTATAAAATAATGGAATTGGAGTACAAGTATTATAATATACACTGAAATATAAGTACATTGAGTAGTATAAACAAGTCATTGTCTGTATGAAATTTTAGTTTGTACTGACTTCGCTAGTGCTTTTTTATAGCCTGTTGTAAAACTAGTCAAATATCTAGATAAGTTGATTTACATCCTGGCAGACCTTATTCCCCTCTCTTCGGCATTAGTGAGGCAACATTTGGAGTACTGTGTCCAGTTTTACACCCCCCACTACAAAATGAATGTGGACAAGTTGGAGAGAGTCCAGCAGAGGGCAACAAAAATGGATTAGAGGGCTGGAGCACAAGACTTATGAGGAGAGGCTGAGGGAACTAGGCTTGTTTAGTCTGCAAATGAGAAAAATGAGGGGGGATTGGATACAGCCTTTAACTACCTGAAAGGGGGTTCCAGGAAGGATGGAACTAGGTTGTTCTCAATGATAGTAGATGACAGAACAAGGAGCAGTGGTCTCAAGTTGCAGTGGGGGAAGTCTAGGTTGGATATTAGGAAAAAGTTTTTCATTAGGAGGGTGGTGAAGCACTGGAATGGGTTACCTAGGAAGGTGGTGGAATCTCCATCTTTAGAAGTTTTTATGCTGCGGCTTGACAAAGCCCTGGCTGGGATGATTTAGCTGAGGTTAGTCCTGCTTTGAGCAGAAGGTTGGACTAGATGACCTCCTGAGGTCCCTTTCAACCCTAATCTTCTATGATTCTATACCCCTGCTTGAGAATGGTTGCTTTAAGCAGTGATAACTGTTTAATAGTTTCTTTGCACATTTGATTTTGTTCTTTTAAGTGGTCAAAAGCTTTATGACAAAAGGAGGAGCCTGATTTACAAGGAACTCAGTGCTCCACGTTGGATGCAGTCTAGAGCCGATCTGCTACTCATTTTATCTACAGAAGTAGAAATAAGACCTCAAATGAAACAGGAGAATAACTGCTCACTTAACCAGCCACGGTACTAGATGTTCCTTCTAAAGTCTTTCTATAGACTCAGATCTGGAGGTACCACTGCTGATAGTTTGCAAGTAGTTGTGAGGGTGGGTGACACTACTTTTGGACACTACTAGTTCCAAGGTAGATCCGTAAATTGGCAGTTAATGGCCATGAGTATCAAGAGGTAAGAGCTAAGGAGTGAAAGCCTGCAGCTAAAAATAGGTGTGCATAGGCTATACCGCTGAGATCTGAACCAAAGTAGGTTCCTCATCAGCTCTTAAAGGATTCTCTTTAATCTACAACTCTAGGATCACATAAGTGAAAGGAGGAGGAAGAGGCATCAGAGAAGGAGGGGGCAAACTACTCATGTGTTTGGGGATCCCAAACTGCTTGCCAGCAAGCCACAATGAGATGAATCAAATGAGATGGGGAAAGACACTTATGTTCAGGTGTGGAAACAGCCTTGCTGAAGCACGTGGGATAGGAACTTCACATCAAAACAGAAGGCAGCTATATCACTGACTACAGGGCCTTATGGTAGGCCACTGAATACCACCCATAGGAGAACCTCTGTTACAAAAGGGAATCTAGCACAGACAACACATTAAAAAGTGCTTTGGTGGTCCAGAAGCTGTGAAAGGAGAAAGAAGGACAAGACTGGCATGGACCATGCGTCAGTTTAAAAAGAATCCACCAATTGCAAGGTGAAAGTTGCACCCTGCAGAAAATCCCTTCTGTTCTTCCCTGAGGCAATATGTTTCCCAGGAGAAAGGGTCTCAGCTGAAAAAGAAGCATCTGTTGTACTCTACAGAGTAAGTGAGAGCTGGGAAAGTGTTTCAGAAAGTATGACAGGAAAAAAAAGCTTTCTATATCAGAACTGTCTTAATCCGCTTCGCTCAAACAGGAATATGCTTGCTGACACGCGTGCATTCAACAGAGGGCAAAGATTGCTCCTGGGTTCTGCCAGAAAAAGGCCGGTTTTTATAACAAGTACGTGTGAAGAGAGGAGAGAGACAGCCAGAATGACAGTGTTGATTACTTTATATATCTATCTATCTGTTGAATAGTTAATGTTTGTTTTGACGGAGTTTAGTGTTCTTCAAGTTACACATTCTAAATGAGAACATAAGCTAATAACTTGTGATCAAGTACAGTAACCTCCTAAATATCAGGATATCCACTTTTAATCTAAGTATTTATACTATAGTTATGGCTGTGGAATCCAAGTGTCTCCAGCACACACAGGGCCAAAATTTCAAGAGTGGTTTTGAAATGTGGGCAACCCTCTGGAGGCACCTTGGGCCCAATTTTTCAGAGGTGCTGGAGAAATGATTAATTTGAAATGTGTTTATAGATGTTCCTCACCCTGAAAGAAGTCAAGCTGTAGGTGTCAAGTTGGAGCACTTGAAAAACAAAATCACTGTTTACTTTTGAAAATTTGGGCACTGAAGTGAAGTAGTAAGTTAGAGTATTTGTATGTAGTTTAAACCACACACAAAATGACTGGAGTTGCAACATACACTTCATTCTACTTTCAAGAGTCAGTCACTCCTTCCAAACATTGGCATCATAACTCTTCATTCCCCCAGTTCTCATAGCATCATCATCATCTATACTTCTCAACTCTCCAGTGATGTGTGAGTGTCCTCTAAGAGCAGTATTGCCAATCCCAAGCGTTTAAAAACATCACAGGTTGTATCCTGTCCCCAAACACACAATTGCACTATTTAAGCCAATTTTAAGAAATAATGAAGTTTTGAATTTATTTCCCTTTTGGTTTCTGAGACTTTAGGGTGCACGCCAATCACATTTTCAGACTTTCCTCCACAACCTCCAGGGCTAGATTAAAAAAAAAAAATTTAAAAAATGAAGATAGATTCTCATGTAATTAATTACAGGAATCCAGGAGCTTCTATAAAAACCCCACAAAATAAACCACTGCATACTGCAAGTCTTGTGATAAAGTCTTGAGGTGACAAATTGCTAGTCTCTTAGGACACCTACAGTACACTGAAGAAAGAATTTTAAAAAGCAGAATCAAAGTGGAGCAGCTCCATAATTTTATTGTAGCCTTCACACTCCCAGCAACTATATTCATGCTAAAATATGTGAAAAGAGAAAAGTCTTCCTTTAAGTATGCACATACATCCCCCCTCCGAGCTAACAGATAAAACGTCAGATAGGGTTCAGGTATATGTAGCACAGTTCTGGGTTTTTTAGAACAAATAAAAACCTTGTTGTATACTGCAAATGACTTCTTCTCTGCAGCTCTTTACATGAAGTTCTTAACACCTCCCTCATCTGTCCAGCCTCAAATCTCCACCTTGACGTCCTTATACTATCTCAGTTTTAGGAAAACTGAGCATACAGACGCCTCTATGGCTCTTATCACCTTTATATCTATCTGAGTACCTGCTTACTGTACTAGTTCAGTTATCTCCTATTCAGTGAAGGCCCTTCAAAATCCCACACCAACCCACATTACACTTGTTTCCTCATACTCTCCCACCTATGCTACCTGCACTCTTCTGTACCTGCTCTCCTAAATATTGTTTTTGGGTATCATCCCAGTTTCATGTTTCTTATCATACAAGGAGAAAAGGAGGAATTTCAGCCATGAGGGGTAGCCACTACTCCATTCAAATCCTTCACTGAAGATGACAACATTTAATCATAACTCAGAGTGCATATTAAAAACATTATGCACCTCAAAGATTAGATCTTCTGATAGTCCAGTGAACTGTGTCTGCAGTGTAGTATATCAGCGGTCTATAAATGTATTTATTTTAGCATATGAACAACTTGGTTAAGGACAGTGCCTTCCTCTGAAGTTTTAGAGAGCATTCAAGCACAAGCACAATTTTAACTCTCTTTAATTTTAAACAAACTACTGAAAATGCCACAATGATATTTTTACACTGACATTTCAAATCAAGTATTTTAGATAAATACTAAAAGAGGAAAATGGGTCACCTTTGAGGATGAATGTCAGTATCACACTTTTATAAGTTACTACAGCAATGAATTTAAATTACCAGAAAAAATCATTTTATAAGAAATATTTGGGCATCAAATCAAAAATTTGTTACTCTACCAAAATAGATTACCAGTTCTGATGTTGTGTAAGTACCACAGTTATTCACCTATCAAGTTTTTTTTTTTTTTTTTTTTTTTTTTTTAAAAGGTTCATTTAAAATTAGTCTGAATAGGTTAATTTTCATGGTTTTCCACAATTGCTTAGATACACAGATGAAAAAAATGTTTTTATTCTTTTTAATACAACGGTAAAGCTGCCAAAAACTAAAAGACTACAGGAGTCATTTAACATATGTTTATATTCATGATCTTGAATTTACCTAAAGAAACTAAACAAAATAAAGAGTTGATAAGTTTAAATATTTCAGATGTTCTCTATTCATTTTTTTTAACCCACACAGCAGAATGGGAAACAGTGATTCAACAGAAAATTACCCTACATTCCAACTGGCCCATGTAGCTCCAGGCATTCAACATACAGATGCATAATTTTAATGGGAAAGTATATTGTGGCTTTTTGTACATCAAAACCAAAAAACCCACAAGAAAGTGGTAATGTCAAAATAGTATGTTGGAAACAGTAGACTGCAGCAATTGTTAGGATCTAACACTTATTTAACCATCTCAGAAGTGTTCAGATTCTGTTCAGCTACAGAATAGACCAATCTATTTCAAGATAAAGAACCTTAGAGGTGAAGATGGGAAACCAAAGATGACAAGCATCTATGCTTAGGAAAATCATTTTCTTTCAGATCCTTAGTGTGCAGAAGTGCTGATTGATAGAGAATTCATATTTTAAACTGGAAAAGAGATGCAGTCCTTGAGAAATTTTCCAATCAAAGAAATGCACTAGGGTTTGCACGAGAATCTTTTTGGTTCCTGTATCTATAGGTCAGCCAAACTCCCAAAATCTGCAAAATAAAAGACGACAGACACTTAGCAGGGCTTTTATCCCCCCATCTGCTTTAGAGATTAGAATATTTTCCTGTAGTGTCTTGATAAATATTTCCAAATGCAAGTTCAGGATGTGTTTGCACTGGCACTAAAGTCACAAGAAAACCCAACAAGTTCCCTTGTTCCTAGTGGTAGGACATATCCTGTGAGAGAATTCATTCTAGCAACAAGGGGGAAAACTTGCATATAACAATATGTGTGGGGTTGGCATATACTTGTCACATACTTCCATACCACCACGTCAATATCTACAATTATTGCTTAACCATTTACCCACTGTATTAACAATATAACCTGAAAGGTGTGGCTATAATACATACTAAAGGTTAGAGATTTGGGAAACCACCAGTGCTGATTATCTACAACCCTGCCTCTTGGCAGTTTCTGTTTGCTATCCACTCTATTTGAGTGTTGCTAGCCAGAAAAAGTCAAATCATGTTGAATAATAATGTTAGAGATTTCTGTGGTAGATTCCTAGCACCTAAGACTTCCTTTTGGAAACAATTATGCTAATATACACTCACCTCAGTGAAACTGAAGAAGAGTCCTATGCCCCCTACAAATCTCAATACCATTCCTGAATACTCTTCTATTATAGGTGCACATGTTGAACACTGATCGTTTTTAAAGCAAGCCTGGAAGAAAGAAATTAGAGCTTTTAGATTGTGGTTCATTTTTTAAATGAGTATGTGAAGCTAGCTGGAGGTACCTAGTTTTTTAGATGGCCTAGTTTTGCCCACAGACCGGCATTTTAAAAAAAATATTAGTAAGTAATAATACCTAACTCCAGTGTCGCAGTTTTTAAATCAGGAGATCTCAAAGTGCTTAACAAAGGAGGCAAGTATCATAAAATGAATTGATACACAAGACAATTTGTATTTGATAATGATTTTTGAAACGAGACATTATTCCTCTAAGTGTGATATACTTAAGCTGCCAAGCAATGGCAATATGGTTGCCCACTTCTGCAGAAAAGAATGAGTGAAAGTAACAAGGTTTAATTCAGTAATCTACTTACAGCAGAGCAGGTTTCATTTGAATTGACGTTTCTGAAACCACAACAGTTTAGATTCCTCTCAATATCTTGTCTAGCACTATTT
Organism: Emydura macquarii macquarii; assembly: GCF_026122565.2. NCBI lineage: Eukaryota > Metazoa > Chordata > Testudines > Chelidae > Emydura > Emydura macquarii. The sequence continues at coordinate 23,375,713 of NW_027132559.1, forward strand.
GTGTTGTTCCATCCAACCTCTAGAAGTTGGCTCTACAAGGCACAAGTTAACACACACATCATTTAATAAATGCTATCCTTGTTTTTTGGATACCCACAGACAACCCCCACTCTGATATACTTACAGTCTAAAACAAGCAACATACCAATGTCATGAGTATGATGGACAAATAGCCCAAATATCTAAAGCGAGAAAAATATCCAGTACATGTGGGTCACACTCCTAATGGATTATCTCCACCCTTTTTTTTCAGATCTGCAGTTGAATCACCAGCAGGCATCTCATCAGTCAGATTTTAGTGAAACATTGGTTTTACTAGGTCCAAACACTGTGGGTGGCAGATCATCTAGTTACCAAGCCCTTGTGCACTCCCTGCTGCTGATGGGTCCAAACATGCTGCTCCTTCGTTTTATTTGTTTCAGAAACTAATGTTAAAGGTTAAGAGGCACTAACTGAAAGATGCCCCATAAAATCCAGTGTAGAGTAAAACATGCTAAATTCAGTTAGCAAGTTTGTTGGGGCTGGGGCCTAGCAGAGACACTTTTGTCCCTCCACAGCAGGAAGTTAGCCAGAAGCTGCAATGGTTACAGCAGCAGCAAGCTGCTCAGTAGCCTGGGGTGGCTGGGGGCTCTGGGGAAGTTTCGGAAGAAAGCTAATGTTATGCCAATTTTTAAAAAGTGGCTAAACAGTCTGACCAAAGTAATTAAAAGTCAGTCGGACATCAATCCCAGGCCAGAAAATGGAGTGGCTGAGACAGGACTTGATTAATAAAGAACTAAAAGAGAGTAATATAATCCATGTTCATGAACATTCGTTTATGGAAAATAGATCTTGTCAAACTAACCTGATACCTTTTCTTGATTAACATAGCATATATGAAATGGATTAAAAACAGGCTAACAAAGGTCTCAAAATAGAACTATAAACAGGGAATGGTCATTGAATTGGTTTGTTTCCAGTGAAGTCCTGCTAGGATCAGTTGTTGGCCCTATGCTATTTAGCAGTTTTATAATGACCTGGAAGAAAATACAAAATCACTGATAAAGTTTGCAGATGAAACAAAAATTGGTGGAGCGGTAAATAATGAAGAGGACATGTCGCTGATCTAGATCGCTTGGTAAACTGGGCACAAGCAAACTACACATTCTAATATGGCTAAATGTAAAGGTATTCAGCTAGGAACAAAGAATGTAGGCTGTACTTACAGTTCTGGGAAGCAGTGACTGAAAAGGATTTGGAGGTTGTAGTGGATAAGTGGAACATGTGTTCCCAGAGTGATGCTGTGGCCAAAAGAGCTCATGCGATCCTGGGATGCATAAAACAGGGGAATCTCGAGTAGGAGTAGAGAGGTTATTTTACCTCTATTTGGCACTGGTGTGACTGCTGCTGGAATACTATGTCCAGTTCTGCTGCCCACAATTCAAGAAGGATGTTGATAAATTGGAGAGGGTTTAGAGAAAAGCCATGAGAATGATAAAAGGATTCAAAAACTTGCCTTACAGTGATAGACTCAAGGAGCTTAATCTATTTAGCTTATCAAAGAGAAGATTAAGGGGTGTCTTGATTACAGTCTATAAGTACCTACCTGGAGAACAAATATTTAATAATGGGTTATTCAATCTAGCAGAGAAAGGTTAACATGATCCAATGGAGGGAAGTTGAAGCTAGATGAATTCAGATTAGAAATAAAGGTGTAAATGTTTTTTTAACAGTGAGAGTAATTAACTTTTGGAACAATTTACCAAGGGTTGTGGTGGATTCTCCATCACTGACAATTTTTAAATCAAGTTTGGATATTTTTCTAAGAGAGATGCTCTAGGAATCATTTTTGGGGAAGTTATATGGCCTGTGCCTTATAGAAGGTCAAACTAGATGATCACAGGGCTCTCTTCTGGCCTTGGAATCTATGAATTAAAGAGGAAAAGCTTTCAGACAAGGTGGGAGCAAAGGTGGAGAAGAGAATAAAGGGGATACCTTTCCTACCTTCACCTTGCAGCCTATAGAACTAGCCTGCTTGCTTATGTATACTTTTCCTTATAAATGTAAGTATTTGTTTTATTATAAGAGAGTCATAGATTTATATTAAAGTATTATAGCTGTAACACAAGAAACCTACAGGCCACATCCTGTAGAAAAGCTAGGGTAGTTAGCATACATGTGTTTGGGGACCTTTGGCCCAGATAAGTAATGATGGGTTAAAGAATAAGATGCATATATGGTCATAACCTTTACCCTAGATAAGTCAGGAGGCATCAAGCTGGGAAGACTGCCCAGTTTATGCCCCAAATAAACTTCACAAGTACACCACAAAACCCACAAAAACAGCCAAAAACAAAGGAAAGATGAGCAAACCATCTGAAAAAAAGACGTGTCAATAATACACATGAACCTGCCAGCCTATAGAATAAGTGTACCCTAATAATTTGGGGGTGAAAAAGCCAAGTTTGGACTTAGGAGGACCCATATTGTTCAGGGTATAAAAATGACAAACCATGTTACTGGGGTGTGATCACCAGCTACTTCTCCTTTTGAGCCTCTTTGGTGTTTGTTAGGATCTTTTGGTTTTAGGATACTCAGTATTAATTACAGGTTTTGTCTTCCTGAGCCTTACAGCTCTTCGCTCTCTAGCACTGCCCAGCTCTCCACCCCTCCACTCAAGAGGGGAGAAACCGGACATCCCTCTCAACCAGGGAAGGGGGTAAGTATATTATTCCAAAGCATACAGTATAAAATATACATCATATGTGCCTTAAAACAAGACATTCTAATCATTATCCATTTGATTATTCATTTCCTCTAGTGATTTGTCTATCATTCTACGTTATCTCAATAAAAGTCTGTAAAATTATACATATTCGGTTATCAGTGTAAAAATTCCTGTCATGCACCCTGGGGACCTTGTGAAACCCTTCTATGGCCTGATTCCAGAACAAAAACCTCATTATCTTCTAAACAGATCAATTGGCAAGCCTATAACCCCATTCAAATTATTAAACACCCAAAAATCAGGCAACAACCTCACACAGAGCCAGCAATCAAAGCCCTGCTACATGCTCCTCTTTTGCCCATAACAACTACCCCAGTTGGTTCCCCCCCCCCTTTTTTCCATGTTGGGGGTTGTGATCATGGTCATCAGTAATTCCTGCAAACACTGTTTGCCAGAGGCTGGGAATGACCGACAGGATGGATCACTTGATTACCTGTTCTATTCATTCCCTCTAAAGCACCTGGCATTAGCTACTTTCGGAGTACAGGATACTAGGCTAGATGGACCACTGGTCTGACCTAGTATGACTATTCTTATCTATGCCAGAAAACATCTTATCCACTGATGTGTGAACCGCACTGGATTATGAAGCTGGGCTATGGAAGTAAAGTTTAATAAAGGAGATCATTTTTTAAAGATGGCCCAGTTTTGTGAAGTCTAACAGTTTAAGCAGGGTGTAAACGTAAACAAAAGAAGATTGGCTCTTAGAGGCAGACTGCATGCCCAGGGGACGGGCCTGGTTCCATATGCCAGGGTACTACTAGACAGTCACTAAGCAGGGGGGTTAATGATCTGACTATTTTGGAAAGAGGGAGGAAATGTATTTTAAAAGCAAAGAGGGTTTACATGCTTAATGGACTGAACTGAACATACCTATAGCCATGGTTGTTTGGATTATTCACCTTATATGGAGAAGGTTTGGTCTATTTTCATATATGCAAATCATCTTTACAACTAAAGCAGTCACTGAGCTTCCACACATCAGCAATTCAGTGTTAGTCTGCTTTGTTATATTAAATTTAGATTACTGCTTATTTGTTCAGCTTGCTCCAAGTTGCTGAACTTCACATCACATAACTGACATACCTGGGACCAGAAACCTAACCAGGAAGTAAGGCAAAATATAAACCATTGAAAAGCAATATACTGAACCACATGCATTTCCTCCTAGGAATCTGACACCCAGTATTACCTTTGCAAGAGTCCTTAGCTTAATAAAACATGAGAAGAAGGTCTCCATCATCCTTTATAGATATATACAATCAATATTCTATGTACATTATAGTTTGATCAAGTTGTCAAGGCAGCTGTACATGGTCTGTTGTAGATAGCTCAGAACTATTTTTGTTCAACGGAAAATACAGAAGAAATTTCTTACCTGCTGTTCTTTGTTCAATGCCAAACAAGCACAGGAGACTGAAAACTGGACAATGAACACTAGCAAGAGAATAATCATGTACTGAAGAAAAACAGTTAAGGTTACATTTTCATAGGAATTTTGGGCATGCAAAGCATATGCTCAACAGTTACATGCAGAGTCAGGTATGTACTTAAATGGTGCTTAAGAATATAAAAACTATTGAACATCTAAATGGGAGGGCTTGGCATCTTTTGGAATGTATAAGTGCATAGCCAAAAAAAAGTAAAAGCCCAACCAGACAACGCATTATGATTTAAGTAAAAACCAATCTATTTACAATGCTTTGTATTTGTTTCCTACAAGTCACACAATTTTAAAGATCTAATAAAAAGTCTTTATTTCCTTCATATTAAAAGTTTACAAGGACTGAATCTGGGATTTGATTCAAGTACCAAATTAACATTTTATTTTGGTATTTCCCGCAACTACACAAGCTGCTTAAAGTTCACTCTTGCTGTACTTTAAGGTATTACCAGAATGGCCTCTTTGTGATGGAATAATAGCTCTAACTTGCCACACTTATCTTCCTCAACGAATCTTTAGACTACAATATTTTCCAAAGCAGAGTAGATTTTACAATTAAAGGAGACTAAGTTATAAACAAAGTCTGTTTCTAAGTTTTTAACAGCAGGAGAACCCATAGAACTTAGTTTGAATGCTTAATGTTTACTGGAGCAGAGCTGCGGCCCTGAAACCATGAACATAAAACAAGTTGATCCTCAGGATATATCTTTCTTGTATCAAGTATCTCTTGTATGTGTGTTCAAGTGCTTTTGGTGGTTTGATTATGTTCAGGCCTGTACACAGCTGAAAAAAGTTAGTCACTTTTACAATTGTTTGTGTAGCAAAACATGGCTATATATAAACAGCAGATTCAATGCAATAGTTTCACCTGGGCTTCCATACCATTTATTCACTTTATCCACACCAGAACACTTACATTTTCCCAAGGGTTTCCTATAGGCATCTGCAGCACAGAAGCTCCAGAACTTTACTGTAGCTGCAGCAGTGCCCAGAAGCCCAAAGGTCTGCAAGACTTGTGTGCTCTAGAGAAATTGATACAATGCCATATACCCATTAAGAAATGGGTAAGAAACAAAATTTCTGAGGGATAAAATCCACCTCCCCCTCTTTGTCCTTCTCCCCTCACCCATCTAGGTGACTAGGGACTAGGCTAGACTTCACACATTTTTACTGAATCCATTTTATATGAATCCATAGTTCGGTCTGTTTTTAAAACCCACCTGTGGGGGCTAGCCACCACACCGCAATCTCTCTTGCTTGCCAGACTTGCACACAACATAGAATTCATTTAACTGTTATATAAAGCACTATAACTAATCAGCCAACTGCTCTATTTGTAGGATAAATAGCCTCTCAAGGGACATTCTTGCATCCAGCACGTGCTATGCCTTTTTTTTTTTTTTTTTTTTTTTTTAAAAAGAAGGAAAAAAGGATTGGGGCAGAATACAACAGATTTTTCTGCACTCAATCTCTGAAAAACTGAGTTAATTTTGATAAGGTGAAAGCTAACTGGAGACTAGTCTGTGAAATCACCACTGCAATGGTAAAGCAGTAAAGAAATATCTTTCTTAGTGGTTTAACAGAGGTGTAAGAGCAGAGCTGTAGAAGGCTGAATATCCACTGTATGATCTATGGACTGCTATGTACTAAAGCAGTGACCTAAAAGGTTGTCTAAAGAAAAATATTTTAAACTGATAAAAAGATGCATGTTTGGAGAGAAAATAGTGACAGCTAACTCTGCTGCAATACATTGAACAGAATGGAAAAATATTAAGCCAAAACAAGGAATGTCGATTTGCCTTTTCATGCCTATTTAATCTATTTATTTGTATTATAGCAGCACCGGGAAACCTGACGAATGATCAGGACACCATCGTGCTAGGTGCTTTACAGACAAAACTAAGAAGAAAGTCCCTGCCCAAGAGAACATTTATCTGCTAACATTGTTAACAAGGGTGCAATTTTCAATCAGCAATAATTTTTGTGATGCAGAGGACTATCTGTGATCATTCTGATCAGACAGCTCACAGGTTCACCCACTAGACCTTAGCTGGAATTAAGTCAGAGATTGAGAAATGGGAAGTTCCATACTCCCATTGCTAATCCCAGACTCAAAATTAGCAAGGATTTAAATGACAAATTTTCTGTGCACAAAGCAGTTAATTTTCCAGGCAGTCTTAGTGGGCAGGCAGCACCCTTTGTTCAAACATTCTTTTTCCTTCAATGACTCAGTCTCACCTTATTACAGAATGTAACCTGAACCTGCATAAAACAAACAGGAGAGATACTATTACGATACAAAGTCTTACTTATCCTGTTTTCTTAAATCTGTTTTTTTAAAAACATCATTCTGAAAGGAAAAAAAATCCTTTTTAAATATTGAAGATGCAAGTTTTGAAAATCAGGCATATAATTTTTAATTAGTTTGCTGTAGTTCAATGACAAATTTGTATACTTCCAGAAACTGAACTACTGTATTAGCCAAGTCACTAATTTTTGGGTGCAGTCTACTAATGAAAAATAAAGTTGGAGTATCTCTACCCCCATCCCAGAATGAAAGCTAAATACAATGATGCAGATTTAACTATGAAAGGCATCACCACAGACTACTTACATAGTGCCAACAGATGCAACATGGCACGTGACAAAGTCCAAAAATTAGATAAAGTTCATGCTGTGGCCCATCTGGTAAAGAGTTCACAGAACTGTAACAGCAACTACTATCAAGCCTGACAAACTCACTACACCTAACACCTATGCTTTCATAGTATACATCCAAAAAGGATTAAGTGAGGCACCAAATAAAAGTTTGTCCTATTAATCATCGTGAAGTGTATGGATGGATGATATATAAGATGTATGTATGTACGTATGTACATATGTACGTACTAAATTATATTCTGTGTCCCATGCAGGGCTGACAGACAGATTTTGCTAGACAAAGATTCATCTGTCTGCCTTGGTTCACATATAAAGTAACCATTGTAAGCCAACACAACGGAAGTTGGTGGACAAATGACATCAGCAGGAGGATGAGAAAGCAATATGGAGCCAGCACACAAGGGAATAAACCACAGGCATCATCCTGACTCTAGGGACAAAAAACAGTGGATTTGGGAGATATAAGAAGCCAGCAAGTTGGCACCATTTTTATCCTTCACTTAAGAAGCAAAAATGACAGCGGGATCCTAGCCATGTTGGTTGGTGATGCTGAGAGATTGCTTTGGTGAAGAACTGCTTTAGACAAGGATTTTGGCTTTTAAAGTTAAGGTTAGATACTAAGGATAATGTCATACTTTTTGTTTTATATGTAACCATTTCTGTTTCCACCTGTTAGCCTTACTCATTCTTCGGTTGTGGCTTTTGATGATAAACTTAAGATTGTTTTCACTATAAATATATCTCAGTGCTGTGATGTTATCAAGCACCTGCTCCTGAGTTGCATCAGACAAGCTGTGTACACACGGTTCCCTTGGAGACAGCAAACTTGGTAATTTCTGTGGGTGTCCAGTTAGAGGGGCTGGCCACTACTGGAAGATGTTTTTAGTGGGACTTGGATATGTCTATTGTTAACCTGCAAAACAGAGTCCTGTGGAAATTGTTTGGGTGGTTAGTGAGGTTAGGGAATTTACATCCAGTTAAGGATCAGTAAGTCTTCCTCTTGCTGAAGCAGGATGGTAACAAGGTGACTCTTAATCCAGGGCACCCTGAGAAAGTGTCTCACATGCTCAACTCTAATTTGGGCTAATGTGGTGGCACAAAAATTGGGAAAGTGTTCTAGCATCTTTTTGTTCTGTGTTTGTACAGCACCTAGCACAATGGGGGTCCTGATCCATGACTAGACATTGCTCTAATACCAAACCCCCCTCCCCAAAAAAAAAAAAAAAAAAAAAAAAAAAAAAAAACTCCAAAGAGAACCCACCACCACAACTTGTGTTTGTAAATTCCCAATCAAAGGATACAAAGAAGAGTAACACCTGATGGTGCTTGACTGCACCAATTAATCCAACCAAAGCAATAAGGAACAGAAAGATCCCCACTGCAATTGCCACGCCAACGACTCGGAAACTAGAAATGAGGCCAAAGCCTATGCCCCATGCTGCAATTCCAATCAGCAACAGGCTGACCAGCTAGAAGGAGAGGGAGAAGAAAAAAAAAAATTAGCATTGGGGAAAAAAAAAAAAAAAAAATCTAGATTGCTAGTGCGCCTAGCACTTATGTTTCTTCCCATTAAAAGATGATACAACTTCTCCCTCTCTCCCTCTCCCCCCCATCACTCAAACAAAGAAGCCCAAAATATAAAGTTAATTTAAAAATAGCTCCGGTAGAGAGCTCTCTGGTTCAAAAATGTTTACGTGTACATTTACCTTTCAATATTGTGAACGTTGAGGCTGTTCCAACACATTCCATCCTTAGTTTTTAAGTTTAAGTTTTTAAAACCAATTCTCATACCAGAGACACCAATATAACAATGAGAATAATAGAGTTGAACATGCATTTGAAACAAACATTAACAACTTTATACTACAGATTGAGAGAAAAATTAGAGTTCAAAATACTTTGAGAGAAATGCAGGGCATATATTTAAAGAAACAGAATATAGCTAGCTCCATTGCTATGGAACAGGTTGAAAAAAACTCTACTTTCTAGAAGTGTAGTCCAATCAACACTACAAGAGTGTTAATCTTCAACATTTTCTGATTTGTTGATGCTGGGACAATACACATCTACAGAGATCACATGTAAATATACTGTTTGTTCCTGCAGTGTATCAAATATTGAGACAGCAAAAACAAATAGTCATGAGTCTTGTCCTCACTAAACATTCCTTTGGGAAACAGCTTTATTACAAAGTAAAGATTACTCCAATAAAATCAAAGCAAATTCAAAATGCTCTCAGTAAGCAGTTTCCTTCCTTTCAAAAGGATGGTATTCTGAGAAGGCAGATTGCGGCTCAGTTAATTTATTGGAAGTATTGTTTTATGAGCAGGAAAGTCCAGCCTTTCCTGTTTTCAGTCTGTAACACAAAGAAAAAAAAAAAGAGTTGTGGCCATAAAAAACTCCATGATAACTAGATCTGGGATGGGATGCAGAAGCACACCAGAAATAATTAGAGCCCTAAACAAAACTAAAAGTAGCTGAAAAAAAGAGGGTCTCACTTGTTTTAAAAGAGTGAAAATTGGAAGTGTTCTCAGTTTCCAAAATCTGGCCTTGTCAAAAGTAATTGAAAGTTTTGTAATTAAGTGCAACTGTGTTTACCTATTACACATATTTGATTTTATTAAATCACAAATACAACCTGAGCACTACATCTGGCTTTCAATTTCCATGTAAACAAAACAAATTTACAGCAAGATACCTTCATGCTCTCTCCACATCTCCAAACGAAAGATTTCCAACAGTTACCCAGGGCCAGATTTTTAAAGGTATTTAGGCACATAGGGATTTTCCAAAGTCCAATTGTGGAAGTTTAAAAAACAAAACAAAACAAAAAAAAAAACATAGGCCCTAAAATACTATTTTTGACATATATAAATCCACTATGTCACTAAGAGCTTGTCTAGATGGGGACATCCAGGAAAATTAATCTAAAGTACCGAAAGGTGTGAATTTGAAACGGATTAGATAAACTGCATTAAAGACTGTATGAACATCCTCATTCAGATTTAAAGTGGCCTTCGTTCAGTTTAGTTTAATTCACTTCCAAAGTGAATTAAGAGGAACCAAATTAAGGCCATCAACTCTGAACAACAGTGTCCACATGGGGATTTAATGCTGTTTAACTAATCCACTTTAAATTTACACCTTGAGTTAGTTTGGATTAATTTTCTTGGATGTCTCCATGTAGATGATCCGTAAAGAAGGAGAGAAGGCAAGAGAGGTTATTTTCCCTGCCCAAGGAAGTGCCTCACTCCTAGTCTGTAGGAGACCCTTTCAAAACAGGGTGAGGCCTAAATGTATGCAAAAATTTGCCCTGCTGTATGTCCCAAAGAAGCTGGCTCATAAGGTGTCTATGGTTGGAATATTCCAATGTTACATTAATAGATCAAAAATTAGCCTCACAAATGGGGCAATGTACATGCAAGATCTCCAATCTATGCCTACAAATTTTATTTCATTGTCTCAGACTACTATGGAGTGCCAGAAGTGAGCGTAAAAATATTTACTGGTTTATCTGTCCACACCACTAAATTAAAGTTAAGCTATATATGGAAGTAAAAATGTAGGTAGCTTGGATTTTTCATTTTAATGAAATGGTCTTAAAATAAAATCAGGTAAGCAATATTCTGAATGACACTGGCAAATAGCCGGGGGGGGGTGTTGTTGGTTGGTTGGGAGGAGGGTAATTAGTTTTGTATTGATTTTCACTAAAAAAAGACAATGAAAAGTTCAAAAAAAAGGTAAAGGTACAGTTTGCATAGGTCTCTGAATATCACATAATTCTTGGAGATCCCATGAAGTACACAATTTTATCATTTGTATGAAGTGCAAGACCAGATAATGTTAGACGTGTTGAGGGTGTGGGATGTCAGTAATAAAGTAGAAGATGACATACGTGAATAGAGAAAGGAGGGATGAATGGGGAGAGGGGAAAAAAGAGAAGGTATTAGGTGGAAGGGAAGGTCTGGCATTTTGTAACTCATCAACATTTAAAAAAAATAAAAATACATAGAAAGAGCGTCCAAATTTCTTTGAAATCATAATTTAAAGCAATCTGTAAGAGAATTTGCCAATTTAGTAGCACTGCTTGTACATCACAAAGGTGAAATCCTGGCTGCATTGAAGTCAATAGGAGTTTTGCCACAGATTTCAGTAGAGCCAGGATTTCATGCAAGATAAGCTACCTCTCTAGTAATATGTTGCTGGTAATTCTCAAGCTATACATCAACTAATAAGAGAAGAAAGGTCATGTACTCAACTTCGGAACAAATTAGACAAGAAAGAATTATGTACTATACAGCATATTTGATTGGGTGGGTAAGGAAACCACTGCTCTCCTCAATAAAAACTTTCAACGCTTCAAATACCATTAAATGGGTCTTTTCCTTTGATGGCAGTGTAAGAAGAACCAAACAGATACACACTATCACAAATACCCAAACAAACAGACAATATGGTATAGAGGAAGTGGGTCTATTTTTAGTTTATTTCCATTTGGAGTAACTGCAAGGAACCATAGATTGAGACTGTAGTAATAAGCACGAGTGGCATGTGGTAAAGTCTGGTTTACTCCATTGGGCAGCATTCATACATACAAAAGTAGAACTTCCCAGAATGGAGGACAGTTTGTGGCATCATTCTCAGAACAGGCTAGTGCAATGAGGCCATTGGTTGATAACTCAGGCCCTCATTCACCTACTCAAATCCTTGGTCTCTCTGAGGACAGCAACAAAGATGCTTTAAGAAAGTCTGGTTGTGATGATTGCTTGTTCACTGAAAACTGGATTGTGACTAAATGCATTTCAGAAACACTTATCAGATGACAACATCACTAACAACCTGGGCTGGATTTATACCAGCAACCTGCAAGTAAAAAAAGTTTCATGTTCCTATCAGCAAGTCAGCCGCTCAGGGATGGGATGAAGAATTTGTGTTTTGTTTTGGATTGATTGTTGTTGTCAGTAGGGTGTTTTTCGGGCCCCCACACCCTACCGCAGGGAGGGGTGGGAGAGAAGCGTGTGGTTTCAACAAAACAAGACACAGTTTGAAACATGTATAAGGAATCTCTTATTTAATACGTGTTTAGTCTCATCAACAGGAAATCCAAAATGCTTTTACAGTACATGTGTTATTCATGTTTCAAAGTAGCAAGCCTTAGAAATTGTTAAAGACCATTTTACTTCTAACTTTTAGAGGTGTCTTCACTGATTATTTATGAAAGATTAAGGCCATGTCTACACTTTGGAGACTGTAGTTAACATAATCCATAGCATACATGCAGCCTAGGGAGATGGAAGGGGTATTTTCATTGCTATAGGAACACTGTCTCCCTGAGCAACAGTAGCTAGGACGACTGAAGCATTCTTCTTTCTACACCAGACAGTGGTGCCCGCATAGGGTGACCAGATAGCAAGTGTGAAAAATCGGGAAGGGGGGAGGGAGAGAGAGAGAGAGTGAGTAATAGGCACCTATATAAGAAAAAAAAAAAAAAAAAAAAGTCCCAAATATCGGGACTGTCCCTATAAAACCAGGACATCTGGTCACCCTCTGCCCACAGCTGTATGCGCTTTGCTCATAGTGCATATCAATGGCAGAGGTGCCAACTGTAGGGGGCTGAGGCACCCCAAGGGGTAGCAGGGGCAGGGCCCCTTGTTTGAAAGCCTCCCCCCCAGGTGAGTGACATTGTGACCTGGCACATGGGGTCACAGAACCACTCAAGTTTGGCCCAGCAGTCCTTGGATGCAGAATTTGGCCTGATGGCCTCTTTGTTGCGATGTTTCAAGTTAAAGTGAAAGTGGTTCAGTTGTGTATACCATGTGGAATACTTCTGGGGGTGCCTCAACCCAGGGTTTAGATTGGCAGAGCTATGACACTTACAGCTATGAATTTTTCATATCCTGAATGATGTAGCATTGACCTACATTATACATTGACCTACAATGTAACATTATACATTGACCTACAATGTAACATTGACCTACATTATAAGTGTTTACCAGGAGTAAGTCTTCGATCTTCTATTTTGAAAGATCTTAGGCAAATATTTCTCATTACTGAGTTTCTTGGTGGTGAAATTCCTTATAAGAAACTAAAAATAGGCTACACTAGTATTTGTGTTGCAAAATGCACACAAGACAAGGAGTTTCAGTCTTCCAAACTTTTAATTCTTCCCAAACTGAGAATTGTCATCTTGTTCACTGTATTCAACTTACTTGAATTTTGCATATTATGGTATATAATGATGATAATCACAATAACAATAATTTCATTGCTCAACAGTAAACAGCTGTATAGAAGACAAATTAAGCAGCAAGAGCTATACAAAAAACTCTTCATATCCATTCTGTATTTAAAACAGAGTATCCATTTTTCAAGGATCTTCAGTTAAGTAATTAGTTCTATAGTTCTACAATCTGGAACTGTTAGAAAGAAAGTGATTCAACTGCTGCATATTTGCTGACATGGAACATGTTACCTAGAGAGCCAGCTAACACTATAGTAGTAATCAGGAGCATACAATTCTGATTTTCCAATCCAAAGCTGAAAACAAAGCAGCAACAATGAATGTACTTTTTGTTCAAAACCAAGAAAATAAACTTTATCCCACATATCTTTTTAATATATATTTAATTTTTAATATAGTTTATAAATCAACATTTCTTCTCTGATTTTAAAATGCAAAGATCAGCTTTCCTAGAGGAAAAACATTTTCCCACAAGTTCAAGTAGCCAAAAGTTACAGTGACAGATAAATTCCAAATCCAAGTCCCATACACACATGGCCAGTTAGAACATTTTGTCTATATACTCCAGCGTTGCAGACTTATGATTTTACTGAAGAGTCTCATGACATTTAGCGTTTTCCTTAAAGCCCCAGCTCTTAAAGGCATTGGAATACTGTATGCGAGAATCTCTGACAAACAAAATATCCAAAGTTTCAGGGTTCCTGGCTGCAAAGTAAAGTTTGAAAACATGAACCAAACTAATTCCCAAACCTTCTGGTTTTTTTCTTTTAATTAAATCGTTCATGATTTTTGAACATCTGGGTTAGCAGCACTAGAAAGATGCATCACCTTAGTTAGCACACAACCTTTAATTCTACAGTCCTTTTTGTCAGCCCCTCCAGACAGCATAGATAAACAGCAGGTTAAATGACAGAACTGCAGAATAAAGTATCTTAGATTGCTTTGCTCTCCTACCCCACCAAATTCTTACTAATATTGTTGTGGTGAATTGCTTTGACCAAAACGTGGTTAGTTTCACCTTCTCCCTCAAGAGAGCCCAGTACTTTTCAAACCAAGAATTCAGATCAGACAGCAGCAAGTTTAGATGCACAAATCAGTCTTGTGCATGTTATCTGAATATTCCACCACCACCTTAGTGTATCTAGACCTGACTTCTGACGATAATACGATGCTGTGAGTAAATGTTTTGTTGTTTCTATAAAATGTCACACTTATTTTTCATGTATGCAAACTGAAATCAACAGAAGTTGAGGGGACTTAACAGCTGACAGAAGGTACACAGTATCTCACATAATTACTCCCTGAGTTACTTATTTATTGGCAATTTGGATTCAGTTTTCACATTCTGTATAGGACAAGATTTAACAAAATAGCCTATCCAAATATACCAGTGTGCATTCAGTTTTATCACAGGCAATTTGATAAGTTATTTACTGTCAAGATGTAGAGCAGGAAGGAGCACTGATAGGCATAAGTGGTTAATAGAGGATTTAGGTTATTGGGGGAAGTGAAGTAATAATCAGGAAGTGACATAATGGGCTTGGAGCAAAATTTTGAAAAGTATGTAAGTGGCTTAGACACGGAGCCTAAGTGACTTAGACACCTTTGAAAGTTTTCACTCTAATCTGAAGGCACTTAAGTACATTCTTAGCTCTAAGTACATTCTTAGCTTAGCTGTGTGAGCAGCCTATTGAATTTAATGAGACTACTCATATGAATAGCAGTACAAACTAAAGTGCTGAGCTGTAACTCAGTGTGTGGGTGCAAACCGAAAGCCTCCTAATTGGCATTAACAATCATCTTCAAAACAGGACTACATTAAGGCAAGCTATCACACGGGGCAGTTACAGCATAGCACTGTGTTGCACACTGCTATCGACAAACCCATAATTCGAACACAGCAGTGTAGACACTGCCTAATGATACAGATAAAATGAAGTATCACACTGGATCTTATTCTTCTTTGGCTTTAGACAAAGGATTATTTTAAAGCTTTCTACCTCAATTTGTTCCCTTATCCAAATACTTGGATACTACACTGAGGGAGCCATAGTGCTTCACAATCACTAACAAATTTATTCTCAACACTCTTGCAAGGTTAGTATTATCCTTTTTACAAAAGGCAAGTGGAGGCACAGAGTGATTTTGCTAAGATCACACAGAAAATCCCGGCACTGCCAGGAATGGAACCAGATCTCCCTAGTCTAGTATCTTGCCTTAAGCAAGAGATGAACCTTCCTCTTTTCCCTGGTAAAAAGGAACAAAAGTCTGCTATTTTGACTATTTGGGTTTTTTTTTTCTTTTCCTTTTGATGCTTCTGCCATTTAGGATTGCTTATTGAAAAGAAAACTTGCTTCCTATTCTCAGAACTGCTTATGTTCTCAGTTCAGAAAGCTAAAACAGAAGCACAAAACTGAATTTTAGCATTTACACTTCAAGAAATATGGCAACATCATTCTGATTTACATGTGTGTCAGCAGACGGAAATATTTATAGGACAGCTGTCTGGATGAACATGGAACATGAACTAAAACCAAAGATTGTATGAAGGATGAAACATGAGGTCAGTGTGCAGCTACTTCCTCCTCATCTCTTCATAAACACAATACTCACTCCATTTCTTTTAAAGAGTGAATTTAAATTCCCAGCTAATAGAAATCTTTGCTTGCCTAACTAGAGGTTATAGATGTATCAATGTCTAACAGCACAGAGAGAGCGAGCACCTGGAATATGTTTTCTGTTACTCTGCATTTGATCTGAGACATATCACCATTTCATAGGCCACTGCTGTATCTTAAGGAAATTAAGGTTAAATGAATTCAGTTCTTTAGTTAGCGGTGATGGAACTCCTAACAGTCCCTCCCACCTTCTTCCTCCTGCCCAGCTAAGGGGAAAGGTCCTGCACCAGAAAGTGACTGGATTGTATTTGGAAGCAGCAGCAGCAATAATTAGGGGCAGAGAAACTGAAGGCAGTAGTCAGATGTCAAGAAGGCAGGGTGGATAAAAATCAATGATTTAAAAATATAAATAAAATCAGATTTTTATTTCAATCAGATTTTTTTTTAATCAATACTAAATTTCTCTCTCGTTTAAAAAATAACTGTTACAATTACATGTTAAACCTACACTTACAGTCTCATAAAAATGAATTAATGGTTCTGGTCTGTCCAGCCTAACTACCAGCTCTTGCTTCTTAAAAGTTCTGGACTTTCAGTTTCTGTTTCAGTTTCTCAACAGACTAAAATCATATGTGCAAAGAAAGACAGACTGGATAGGACTGTTGTTGTTCTGTGTTTATGTGGTGGTGGAGATGGTCCAAGCAAGGCAGAGGAGTTAGTTAAGACACTGTCTTAAAGACAGAGAGAGACAAAGGACAGAGGCAGAGTAGAAAGGAACAGTGGAGTCGACCGGAAAGAAAAAGGGAAGACATCATTCAGTACACACACAGCTTCCTATATTCCCCCACACTTTTGCCACAGAAAAACTGTCATGGCTTCTGAGCGTAAAGAGAGATCCTATCTGGGAATATTTTGAAGAAATTCCTTCCCTGGGTAAAGAAGGAAAATATTTCAAGTGTAAGCAGTGCAAGAAGGAGATGCAGGGCCTCGCTGCAAGAATTAAACATCATAATGAAAACTGCTTATTGGGAGAAAAGGACGTGGATGAAGATGTGGAAATGTCCGAACAACAATGTGGATCAACTGGTTAGTAACTTAAATAATTCACTTTGCAATGCATCATTCTTCAGGACTCTATGCCTTTTAGTATAAGTGTGATTTAACAAGTAAATTTCCAAGCTGTTTGCTATATTGGATGTTATTAGGAAAAAAAAAAAGTTTAGCTTAGCTAATTCTTATGGCTTCTTTAATTAGTTAACTAGATTTACAATCTATCACCCAAGTACATGGTACAGAAAGCTGCAGTAAAACTAGAGTTGCCAGTTGCCACGGGGTGTGATTTTCTTATTTTATATTATATAATACATGTCCCTTATTCTGGAACTTCTTGGCCACAGACCATAATGGTGATGCCATAAGTCTATTCCTTATTTTACTTCAGCATAACTCAGCTTTCCCAAGGGAACACCATCCTATACTTGTATTCTTAAAAAAACAGAAGTGTCAGTGGGTTCTATGGGGCTTACTCCAAAATTAAGTGCACTCTAAGTGCAGTCACTCTTAGCTTTTTTGGTAATTTGAACCAGATCTCCATCCTTGCCGAAAAAAATGTAAACAATTAACTGAATAAGAGTGAGAAGAACGACTATTCAAAATCATTTGAGTTTTGTTTCAGGATCCCATTTAAGCATAAGAGACTGACTATGACTATCTCTCTGCAACAACTTCAGAGTCATCCGTTGGTACTTTTAGCAGCAATGCTGCAACTAAACGTATTTCAGATAACAACATATCAGTGGCAAGCAAAAGATTTCAATCATCCAGTAAAACCACCACCATGGATGGGTTTGAAGTAAGGACCAGCAAATACTAACAAGATACCACAGATGAAGATTGCTCAGTTCATTTATGCCACAAATTCTCTCTCGCATTGTTAACAATAAACACTTCATTGACATGGTTGAGTCCTTACGACCAGGCTACACTCCACCTGATAGGGCAGACATTGGTGGAAGGTTGCTAGATACAGTGTATAAAAAGGAACTTGACCAGTGTGCAAGAAATACTGAGGGGAAATTTGCCAGTTTAAGCCTTGATGGGTGGAGCAATTTTACAGTGATCCAGTAATATATGCCTGTGTGACAACAGAAGATGTGGTTACATATCTTTCAGAAACGATATATCGGGAAATGCCCACACAGCCGAATAGTTAAAAGAAGTGGCAGTGAAAGCTGTAATAAACTGTGAACAAAAATTCAACTGTCACATGCGCAGTTTTGTGGCAAAGATGAGAAGATACTTAGAAGAAGAAACAGAAGGATGCTCCTTAACAACATATGGCTGCAGTGTCCACTTAATGCATCTTTTAGCCAAAGGCTTAAGTACATCTTCTCTAGGAATAAAAGAAAATGTTGAAGTTGCAAAATACTTCCTTAACCATTTTGCTTCAGCTTCACTGAAGACAGCAGGAGGATCCAAACCCAGGCCATGTCTATACTGACAGCGGCAAATCGATCTTTCTGGATCGATTGAGTGGTCAGTGTAGACCTGCTCAATCGATCAGGAAGTCTACTGAGAAAAATAAGCGCAGCACAGTGTAGACAGCGTGCAGAAGGGAAGCACAGCAGTTGACGTGAGTTACGCAAGCTACTCTGCGTAGTTTGTGTAACTCCCATCGACTGCCACTGAATCGCCAGGTGAGTGTGGACCAGGGCTAATTCTCCCTCAAGATGTTCGATGGAATTCTGTGGTTGATTGTTTTGAACTATTTATTAAGAACGAACGGGCTTATTCTCATAAAACTTTGTGATGAACACAGTGATAAAATAGATGGAAGTATCTCATCCAAAGTATCTAAGATCGGATTAAAGAGGAATGTAGAGGATATGCTCAGTATACTGAAGCCTATATCCATAGCCTGAAACAAACGTTAGAGAAATTGTTGTTGCATTGCTGATGCTCTCGAAATTTGGAAG
Source organism: Emydura macquarii macquarii (assembly GCF_026122565.2). Lineage (NCBI taxonomy): Eukaryota > Metazoa > Chordata > Testudines > Chelidae > Emydura > Emydura macquarii. Next base: position 23,394,422 of record NW_027132559.1, read on the forward strand.
GCACTTCAAGAGACATTGAAGAAATACCTCACCAGAAAATTAAACTGCAGACAATAAAGAAGCGAATGGATCAAGCCCTCACTCCACCTCATTTTCTTGCAAACATTCTCGACCCCAGATATAAAAGGTAGATGCCTAACTTCTGAAGAAGATACTGCCATGGCATGGGCATCTCAAAATCACTCCTCAGTTATAGCAGTCATAATAAATTTCAGGGCTGGAGCAGAACCATTTAAACAGTAGATGTTTACTGATGACGGTTTGAACAATGTCACTTCCTTGAATTGGTTGAAATCATTAGCCAGGCACCTTGGAACAGAGTTCCTTCAGTTGCTAAGCCAACTTTTCACAGCAGTAGCTTCCTCTGCAGGCACAGAGTGAATATTTTCATCGTTTGGTATTATTCACTCAAAGCTTTTAAAAAAAAAAAAAAAAAAAAAAATCGACTGGGAGTTGAAAAAGCAGGAAAACTTGTATGTCTGTTTCAGTCTATGAATAAAAATGACAGTAGGAGTGGGGAAGATGAGAGTTAGTTGTAGAAGTTTTAAGGACAGTGTATGTTTAGTGTTGTGATGACTTGTCAGACTTAATAAAATTTGAAAATTAAAAAGAGTTTAAGGACAGCCATCAGCCAGCAACTCAGGAGATGGCTGCAATTGCAAATGTGAAACATTTAAGATTTAGTTTAATAAAATATAAGTGCTATTGTGTTTGTGCGTGTGATTTAGTTCTTACCATTCCTAATATACAGCTGCTGCATCTGCAACTTGACAGGTAATGAGTATTATGTACTATTTCCTAAATTAATAAAAATCAATTTATCTAAAAAAATTACACAAAGTATACCCTCCTAGATGTTGTAAAATGCTGTATTGAGTTACAAATTAACATGTTTTAGTGATCTGATTTGCACCATTGTTTAATATGTGAAGTAGCATCAGGGGGAAACTTGATTTAAATCAATTTTCTTCTCTTGGTGATTTAAATCATGATTTACATCACCTTGATTTAAATCAATCCACCCTGCAAGCAGAGAGCTGGAGTAAAACTGAATTCATCAGGAACCCTATGCAGACCTGTGCATGGAACAGGCTGTGACTGTCATATATATACATACATACAGACAGCTGGGTGCCCATCTGAGAGAGCCATACAGGGGAGCAGCAGCAGCTGAGCAGGGAACCAGTGCAAAAGGGCCCAAATGAAAGACACTGAGTCTGGCTTGGAAACCTTCAAGTCCCTGTTGGCTTGAAACAGAGGGTATGTCTTCACTAACGGCGGCAAATTCACCACCGTCAGATCGATCTATCTGGACTGATTGAGTGGTCAGTGAAGACTTGCTCAATCAATCCGGAGGTCAATGCATTAAAACCACCCCCTCAAGTGGCATAGCACTGTGTCGATGGGAACCCATTTCCCATTGGCGCAGCACAGTGAAGACTCTGCGTAAAAGAGGAGTTATGAAGTCGACAGGGGTTATGCAAGCTACTCTGTGTAGCTTGCGTAACTCCTGTCAACTGCCACCAAATTTCTAGGTAAGTGTAGACCTGGCCAGAGATGGACTACAGAGGGCACCCCAGACACTAGGCCTGAAGAGCCCTACCTCTAGAGTGGACTGTCCCAGGGACCCATACAAGAACCATTCTTGCTCACTTTGAACTGTAATTTCTTAAGCCTCTGTACCAAAGATATCAGCACCTCCCTACTTCCTGCCAGCCCTAGCCAAATACCCTTTCCCTTCGCCATGTGTCTGAGTGGTTACTGAAACCCACCAGGGCTAGCACTCACAAGGCCTACCTGCTGAAGCACCTACAGCATGTACCTCCAAGTCACAGCACAGCTGTCACATTTCTGGCATGCTAGGAGTTTGGGGTATTGAGCAGACTCCTATCCCATTTATACAGTAGCTCACTTGTAATGCTGACTTTAGCAATGTATACTGGAGGAAATCTCTCTGTAAATTCACTGTGTGCGCACTGAAGCAGCTATAATGAAAGGGCTGGTTGGCTCAAGGGGATTGGTAATAGAAAACAGAACCTTTCACATCTAGGTCACTTGTCTAAGTAAAGGAGTGATCAAAGCCTGGTTACTGAACAGCCCTGTGAGGTGATACAGGCAATACATGTGAAAGGAGATAGGAATGCTGCAAGTCACAAAAGCCAGTTCTGCTGTTGGCATGACAGCCTAGCTCAACTCTCTACAATACTCACTAGTTCAGAGCAAATGGAGTTTGCTGCTTTTGACTGAAATAATCATCTCCTTTTTTCAGATGGATTGTAACAAAAATGCCTCTGCTGTTTAGTCCATGTTTTGTATACAGGTGTTACATTTATGTTTTGCAGTTATGAAAATACAGGCACCTACATTTTGTCTTTGTTGGTTTTGTGCTCAACTTGAGACACCTTGTGCCACATTTTCAAAACAGCTGAGGACCCAGTCCTCATGTTCTTGTCCACAGCAGGAATGGAAGGTGTGGGGTACCATAAAGGCAGCTTGAAGCCACCTTTGTGCCTCCTATATTCTGGGCCCTGTTAAGGGCCAGCATAAGGGCTGCTCTAAATTGTGCTGGTTTGTAAAAGCTGCGTAGGGACCATTATACTGGCTGAAAACAGCCAGACTACAATGCATTCCATGTCCCTCCCTCCTCTTACATTCTCTTGATTTTTTCCCCAAAATTGTGATGACAGCTATACACCAATCACTTCCTTACACTGGGGATACTTCTCAGAGACCTGTTTCCCTATACTGTCATATCAGCATAAAGGATGTGGATAGTACAGCAGAAATCTGGCCCATTGTGTCTTATGCTGGGCTCCCAAATATTGAGGCACGCAAAATTAGTGAACACTTCTGAAATTTTGGGTTTAAGTTTATTAACCAAACGACTATTTGCTTACAACTAAAGTCTGATATCAAAGCACCCAAATATTCTCATCAAATTCTGCTCAAACGTACAGTACCACACAACATTTAGAAGAATACGTAGCAGCAACAGGCAAGCAAACTGTCACAAACCTATGCCCAAGCTGCTAAACCAAAATCAAATATTTAGGTCTTGTTTGGACCACCACTTGTTTCATCCAGATGTTTGAAGATTCCTCAAGGAAGGTAATTCTGGCAGGATTGCCCATATAGCCAAAACCATGTGTTATTGGAAATGCTGCATCATTTCCATGCCAAACAGGCTACTGGTAAATCCTAATGACTCCACAATTTTTGCCACAACTCTTCATGCTTCCCCAGCTTTATATGTGGAGTCAGTGGAAACTATACCATCAGCAGTATAGTCATAGCGAGACAGAGTTTACCCCTATTGAGATTTAACTTTAAAGGAAAAAAAAAAAAACCCAGACAATGGAGGTTAGGCTGCTCAAGCAAGTAAAAAAGCTTTCTGCCACAAAGTAAAATCTGATCTCATGTTCTGGCTTCTCTATAGTGAAATACAGACACCTGCTCTGCATAAGGTATTCCCATGTGCAATAGCCAGTTAGTATGGAACCATAAATATCACCTGGCTCCATACCCAGTTGTCTGGCTCCAAACCCCATCTCTAACAATTAAATAAGAAGTGGAATTGTCATAACCCTGGTAATAGACGTATGGTAGAGCCAAGTACATTTCAAAGCATGTCATGTGAATATTAGAAATATTCCTAGGCCCTCTGTAGCCAATGCTATGTACTATCAAATGTGCACAAAGAAACTGGTGATGAGACCCATGCAATGGATCAACATGATTTAGTTTAGGTTAACAAAAATGTGTACTAAATATTTAGAAGAAGCTTCAGCATAATCATTTTGTATGGACTCAATCAGTTTGAAGTCTATCTTATAAAGCTATCTTCAAAATTACATTTGGTGGAGAAAGTGTTAGATGTGGGAAAATAGCATATCTATGAGTATCAAAGACATAAGATGAGGTAGGGCCACTCAGCACAAGCAGTTGCTGTGCAAACTTCCCCTTACAGTCTTGGCACTGCACTCCCAAAGCCCAGGCCTTTTATTTATATATTTATTAAAAACTCAGAGCTTCTTGAGTGGAGATTGCCAACCATACCAAGTAGTAGGGTCACTTAGTGGCTGCTAATCTACATCACAAGTTGAGAAATTCATTTTCATATGAACTCAAATGGAAATTTGCTCTGTTCTCCAACAGGCTATGAACTAATCAATTACCCCATAAGTCTGTCCAGTCTTGACACAAAGTTGGAGCAACCAGAGGACTACTCTAACTTATAGCTGGCTGCATATGACTTCAAGAAACCATTAAAACAGCCAGAAATTACTGGGGAATAGGTAAACCCAGTCATGCCCCTTTTTCCCCCTGGGAAAACCCACTGTGCCAAGGGTAAGGAATGGGTAGCATAGGAACTAATATGGTGGTTCTAGGGTATACCGGGATCTCCTATGCAGAGGGAATCCTTGGAGGAGGAAAAAGGGACAGATTCACTAGCTTTGCACTGGAAGATCTTTCCCATGGTGTGTCCCCACCCTATACTTGACTAATGGTTTGCTAGTAGCCATGTTTCTTGCAGTCAATAGCCAGGATGGCAAATGATTGGTTGTCTGGTCAATCTGAGAATTTTTGTCCTCACCTGAGATATTTTATGAAATATAGAGCAAATTTTACTTTCAGGTTATATTGGGAGATGGGGAAAGGAAACCACTGCTGAAAAAACAGAGAAGGCAGGTAATCTTAATCCATTAATTACACAAGTTATAGTTACCATAACCCACCAGCACAACAGGTAGTGTTACAGAAATGCAAAGCATGACAATTTCAAAGTAATACTAAAAAGTATAATACAACTTTACATAGTCTCTGTAGACAAACATGAGCTCAAGTATCAGCAAAGCACTATCTGAAGTGTAGATTTTTCTAATCAGATATTTGGTATTTTTCATTGTTTATGAACAAAGTGCAATTACAGAATGAACTCTGTCCTAGCTAAAAGTACATACCTTTAACTGGGAAAAATGATGCCACAACATCTACAGTAAATATCTATTGTAATTTAAGCAACATTTATAACAATTTGGATTTTTTTAATGTATTGAATATTGAAAGTTTCAAAAAAAATTAATTTCAAGGTTAGGTCTCTGCAGTTAATGCAGCAGCAGAAATTTCACTGTTTAGGCTACTGCTCAGATAAAACAGAACAAGTAGTTTTTGGTGGGATGGTTGTCAGCAGGCCGTTAGTTTAACTAGTCCTCGTCATGCACCTTTTCAGTTTTTGATTGTTAATTGGGACTGAAACATTCCCCTTCTGATAAACTGATTAAATAGGATATTAATTGCCAACATCTTTGCTCAACAACCGTAGTCACTTAGAGAGACACTGTCTATTTAAAGAAAATCCTGTCTGATTTATGTACTCTAATATTAGTGGAATTACCATATAAAGGTTCCCACAACTGAAAGATTAGCATTATATTTTTATATATTATACACAAACACATACTTCTACTTGACAATACTTCATGGACAGTCATTTTATCCTGTGGAATAGCAACAGGAGAAAAACACTGAAAAAAAATTTAACTGTAAAAACGTCAACAATTGTCAGGGACCTGAAACTGTTTAAGTATTTATTTTCTAACTGACTAAATTTCAAGTTGATGTTCCTTAAATACACAACAATTTTCCCATTAAGTCTTCATTCAAGAACGGCACTTAAGCAAGTCAGGTTTACTTAACTTTAAGTACGTGAGTATCCCACAGACTTCAGTGCAACTACATACATTCAATTGACTATATGTGGGCAGATTCCCTATTCCTGCACGGAATCCCAGTGTGATTAGTGAAGCTCTGCAGGGGCCCAGAGTCAGCCACATAAAACAAACTGCAGGATCAGGACTCAAGCACACTTGAAGCAGTCCTCTAACAATAGGTAGAAGTGAGTAAATTACAAGCAAAATGTAATGTAAAAAGAGGAAAGTAGTTAGGCCATTGAAGGCCTGAAACATTTTGGACATTTTGCAAGGTAACAGAACAAAAACAAAACAAAAACAAACCCTTTTCATCCATAGATTTCTCCTCTTCCGACAGTTTACAGCAATTGACTTATAGTCAACACAAGTTACTGATCTCCTTTTCACTATAGTACCTAGTAATATCACTACCGAAAGCAACTTTTAATATCCCGCTTTGTTGTTTAAAAGATTATAATTCATATTCTGTCTTATTCAAATCTCCTAATTTTCTAAAGCTACAGCAAGAACCTGAAATTCCCAGGATGAACTCCCTACAACAGTGCAATAAAAAGACAGCTTGTCTACTAAGCTATATTGTCCAATTCCAGCCAGAGAAATTGTTCAAGGGATGCCATCAACTAACTCATATGTTGGAAAGGAACTTTTTTAGCCATGTTACTCATACATTGGATTATTTGAAGGGGAACTTTTTAAAAATCCAGTTTGTTTTTATTCACACTTAGGTTGCTTTCTGCATTTCTTCCTACTTAAAAATTTAAACCAGTTTATGTCAGCTGCACTGCTGTGATTTTTAATATGGTCAGGTCAGCACCCAATGAACTAAGCAGAATCAGCATCTTGCAGGATCAGGCCCCGTAAGGACAACTTTGAGTAGAAAACAGCATTACCAATACTGTTGACACTCAAAAATCTACAGACACAAGTCTTAAGATTTGATTTGTTGCTTACAGTGGAAAACACATGCAACAGGGACAGATAATTTAAATGCTGTTTACTCAACCTTATGGTAAGGGAAAGTCCCATTTGCTTTTTTTTTTTAAATTACAATTACATTTCCAGCAGGGGTGAGATTGAGGAGGGTGAGGGGGAAGGTGGCAATGCTCTTCTTCCAAGCTCCAACCACAAAATACACCCTTCGTAGGCAAGTTATCAAAAATCACACAGTCTCACATTAAACTGTTCAGGTGTTTAAAATATGATCATGTAGTTCTCTGAACTCAGCTCCCCCTTGGTGACACTGATCTGCCCAAAGGCTCTGCTAGGCTCCTTGGGCTTGGCTACTACTTGACTGGGTGGGAGGGAGGGAGAAAGAAGAAGGAAACAAGGAGGAAAGAGGTATTATCTTCCAAACACCACCTCATGTGAGACACCAAAAATGAGATGTCACTTACAATACATCATGCAGATCTGCAATCCTCTCCCGCCCCCGTAGATGAAGAATTAAACAGTTAAAGTTGGACTGATAACATCTTTACATCAGTTTACAATCTTAATCTTAAAAAAAAAAAAAAAAAAAAAAAATGTTTCTTCACATCCATAATGGCTAATTTAACAAACACATACTTTCATGTGTTTAATTAAAGTGGAGATTCAAGAGAACTAGATGGTATCTTCAGAGAGGTGCCAGAATGCTGATTCCAATCCCTGATTTCCAGGATGACAAGGCATTTCCATACTTTAACAAACATTTGACAATGTAACAAAAAATTAAAATTCATGCTATGATAAAAATCTAAATTTTTAGGAAATCTGTGAAAGGAAAGAGTTATATCACATAGCTACACTTCTCCCTGCTTCTGCACCAGAAGGCCTTATAATAGAAATATAGTTGGAAATGTTGTCTTCTTTAAATACATGGGAAATAGCTGCTTAGTTATACTTGCGGTGGGTGGGAGATGGGGTAAAATTTGCATATACGACTTTTAAATAAAATAAAAATATTTTATACTTCCTTCCCGCTCCAAACAGCCTATATACCCTATGCAACAACTCTTTGAATTATTACTCATTTTTAAAAAAAGGAAATGACTTATGAAATTATAGGCATTTCTAAACCACTACAGTAATTGGAGGTGCTCATCCCTCTTTCCCCCCCACTCCCCACCCACTGTGTACAAGTGTCTACTGCAGTGGTTCCCAGCCTCTTTGGCTGGAAGGCCACAGATACCAGTTTTACAACCTTGAAGGGCCACTAGTCTCCACCAGCAAGTCCCCCCCACTGCAGCCAGATAGAAGGAGTTCAGCAAGGAGGCTGCCTCCTTGCTGATCTATCTCCCTGGCTGCAGCAGGGAAACCACATGTGTCCTGTAGCCCTGTGTGCTCCACCTGGGTACCTAGGCAGTGGCTCCCTTCTGCAGCCAGGGGGACAGAAGATCAGTGCTCCCCTCCCTCTGGCTCCAGCAAGGACCCCAACACCTATGGACCTAGGTGGAACGCTTTGCCATGCTCCCTGCTAAAGCCAGGGGAAGGGGCGCGCTGATCTCCCATCCCCTTGGCTGCATCAAGGAGCCTGCACCCATCTTTTAGCCCCACAGAAATGCACTACACCAGGGTCCTTGGGCAGTGGCTCCCTTCTGCATCCAGCAGGAAGGGAGCCGCTGGCCATTCTGAAAGCCCCTGCGGGCCACAGGCTGGGAACCACAGGTCTATTGAAGGAACTCGCTCATATGTGCGGCCTAGATAAAAGATTGTGCAGAGCCTAAATGACATACAAGTACAGCAGTTTTACATGTAATCATGCCAATGGGACCTATTTCAGCACTACGCAGGAAAAAAATTTAAGAAAGGAGCCTTCCTCATTCCTTGATTGGCTAAAGTGACTTTTCTAGATAAAAAAGGTACTCGCAGATTTATTCTCAACTTTAACATAATGGCATTCAGGCTTGGAGCACTCTTTCCCCACCTTCTCAGTTTGCCTTGTTTTATGACATAACGAAAAACTAAAGGTAAGACGTGACACAAGAACATGATTTAGTCGGGTAGATATTAAGGAAAGGAAATGGGGGGAGGAAAAAACAACTCTCTGGAACTTACGGTGCCCTGGTCAGCAGTTACTAAGTAAACACAATAAGCACCAGTCTCAAGGAAACTGCGGTGGATTTTGATCTGAAACAAGACACGTCCCTCCAGTCCGACAGGATGGTTTTAAAAAAACTGTAGTTAGCAACTAGCTTGATTCTACTGAACACTGGAGAGTGCGTTGATCAACAAGAAAGGCTCACATGCCAAACCCAGCTCCTCCCCTCCCCCCCGCAACCTAGAAACAGATCCTGCAAGACCTCCTAGTCTGCACCATGATCCATATACAAATCTGATGCGTGGTCAAACAAGCCTGTCTCCTATTAGACTCAAGGCTGAGTGACCGACTTCCCCTTTCAAAGAGACTGGGAGGCAAGCCTGACACCGAGACGCCAGCAGCTGCTGGCCTTTTAACCCCCTCTGCTCCGTCAGCAGGTGCTGCACAGCCAGGGGCAGCTGCTGATCGCCGGAGGCTGCTCGGGGAAGGCAGGCAGGCGGTGTGAGAGCCGTTTCGGGCGGGAGACGCTGTGCTCTTCCGCTGCTGCGGATCCAAGCTAGCTCTGGCGGTGCCTCTGGCTAGGAGACTGACAGAACCGGCGCAGCGCCCCGGCCTCTCTGTCCCGCTGCAGGTGGCGACGAGCCTGCGGCCGCCCGACACGCGAGAGAAAGGGAGACGAGCTGGGGGGTTACCACGAGCCGGAGCCGCGGCGCACGGAGCCTCCCAAGGAGCTTCCTCGGGGCTGCCCAGCAGGGCCAGGGGCTGGACCAGAGCGCGCGCGGCGCCCCCCACTCACCGTGTAGAGCAGGTTGAGGGCGCACAGGCAGTTCTTGGAGCAGGTGAAGCCGCCGCAAACCATCTCGCCAGCGCCCTTTGCAGCGGCGTGCGAACGGGGCTGCAGGCGCGCGGCGCGGGCCCACCTCTCCCTGGTCGCAGCGGGGCAGGTGGCAGGGCGCGGCGGCGGCCCAAGTCCGCTGTGCGCTGGGGATACCGACTCACGCGCCCGCCTTCCCTCCAGGAACCGCTCGCGCCGCGGAGGATGGCACCTTGGGCTGGTGGGGAGGCAGGGGAGTGGGCGGGGCCTGCGCCCGCCGCCGCACTCGCTAATTGGCTGCCCTTCGACCACAAAGGTAAAAAATATGCAAATGAGTGGCGCGCGGAGGGGCGGCAGCTGGGATCCAGGAGGGGGAGGGGCATCAGCCCAGCTGCTGCCAGGCCAGCCTCCCGGGGAGCCCAGGTGAGGGCGGTGGGAGCCCGAAAGGCAGCAGCCTAGGGGTGACGCACATGTGCCCTAGGGAGAGTGCATCTGCTCTGGTAGGTTCTCAGAGCACGGGGCGCCCTGGGGGGTTGCATTTGTGCTCTTCTGCTTTGGTAACGTCTAGTATCTGTCTGAATCCCATCCTCCCGCCCCTAGCGCATCCACTCCGCTCAGCTCTGAAAACGCAGGCGAAAGGAAGCTACAGGCCTGATTCAGCCCTTGGGGTTTTAATTTCAGAGGCCAGGGCAAGCAGGGTTGGCAAGCAGGCTGCTCACCCACAGATCTAATCTAGCGGTATACGGTGCTGGACGCTAGATAAATGGTAAGCATAAACAGCATGACATGATGTGGTGCAAGTCTCCAAGTGGTGCACGCTAATAAATGCAAAAGGGGAGGTCTGTAGGGAAACCTGGCCTTGCTTTGCAGAAGTAAAAACTGAAAGGATGGCTAAAGAATTGTAATATTTTCTTGTATGAGACTATTTCATGTCTGGGATCTAGTCTTTTAATTTCCATGTTAGATTTCTGGCTATTGTATACTCTGTTTAGCTCTGTTTTAGTTGGCCTTCTAATATATGGAAAAATTACCTAGAATTTCCTAGTTTATAAAACTTTATAGCTTCAAAATACTGTACAAAATCATTTTAAGGTCCTGATTCTGCCATCTGATGTGCTTGGGCCAGTCCCTTTACTGTCTGAGTCCAGTTGACTTTAATAAGGCACTGTAATACATTTATTTTAGGACAGGGACCTAGCATTCTCAGAACACCATAAAAATAAGCTGTAACTATGCTAATTTATGCACTTGCAGTGTAAGTGGTATGATTTGATTATCTCCACGTAGGACGTTTGTATACATAAGTACACTAATTATATGTCTCATGACACCTTTAATATTGGCAACAAAAACATGCTTTGTGAATGATGGGAAATGATTGCCTTTTGTTATGTTCTTTGTTTATTCATAAATTAAAAAGTAAGATGTCTGTGGCATTTAGGGCTTCCTGAGAAGGTGAAGTCTTCCCAGTCATTTTGTGATTGAGAATAATAATGAGAGAGATTGATCTTGTCATAACGATGATACAATCCCCTGTGTGTACAGGAAAAATTTCCCCTCGGTATTTTGATTGTAAATTGTTGTGATATTAACTGTGCATTACCATACTTTCTATTTTTTAATTACCTTAAAAAGTTGTAGGTTTCCTATGGCTGTTTTTGCACACTTTAGTGTTCTCCATGTATTTCAGTAGCTGAAGGGGAAAACGCATTTACGAGATAGGGATGGCTAGGTGATTTTTTTTTTTTTTTATAAATTCATCCAGGTCTGGTCTTAACTTCAGTTTAACCAAGTTTTTTTGTGGAGACGTGCTGCTGTGTAAGGCAATTTTATTAATATTCTCCAAGGCCCCAATCCCACACCACTTAACACATATACTTTACTACATTTGAAATCAGGATGATTACTAACAGCAGTAAAGTTAAGCATGTGCATAAATGATGCAGGGTTGGAACTTCCTGGTTTTCCTTCTGGACCTTATAAAGATATAAGAAGGGAGTCACACATTCCTTAGTTGTGACCACATTATGGTTGTTGTGGCCTAATGATGACAAGCGTATAGCACTATAACTTTACTTTATCATCTCTGCATGCTGGAGAAACCCTTGTGAGAGCCAACTCCTGGCAAACATAGAAAATTGCAGTTTCAGCCTGATGAATTTCACAGCAGTTCTTCAGGCAACTTAAGAAGGCACTCCAAATACATTTTGTTTTATGTAATATGGCTAAGTCCTGTCTGGTTGAGGAAAGCTATAGTGGGCTAATAATCCCAGCCATTAGTGAGACAAAAAGGCTGAACAGCAGCAGGCTTTGTCTTTTCTGGTCTGTCACTATGGTCTAGTCTTTTTTTTTTTTTTTTTTTTTAATGTTTTTTCCACGGTCTTTCATGTTTTGCCAGACTTCTGCAATTAAATACAGCACACGTTTTGCTCTGACAATAGTAATGATTCTCCATTTTCCTATTGATGGATATTTACCTTTCAGTTGCCAATGAGGCATCAAGTTAAAATCTAGCAATCCTTGTGACCACAAATTAGCAACTGTTGAATGTTCAAATTGAAAACTTTTTGTTGGTTTGTTTTTAAACTTGACAGGAGTGAGGCTTATGCCCATTGTAAGATGACAAAATGATCCAGTGAGAAATATTAGGTGCCAGAACTAAATTTCTAGGCGCCATGGCGACCTGGCGCCTGGGGTTTGTCAAGCCCTGGCCTAGGACGTCTTAATTTTTGTGAATGTATGCTTATAAGCTGTTACAAAAAGCCATCTTTCCTTGCATTTTTGGGAAAATCTTCCACTTCAGAAAACAAACAAACAGAAGAAGGGAAAAAAACCCTGCAAAACAAAAAACAAAATGCTAGGCAACTGATTATTTTATTTGGGCTTAGTTTCTTTAAGCATTTGGTCCTGCTGATAATAGCATGTACCTATATCTTCTCCCTTTATCTTTCTGAGGAACAAATTGTGTACTCATTTACACTGGGAACAGTTGTGTTTTCTTAATTTGGGGTCACACAGGTGTAACAAAAGGCAGAATTTGCCTTCTTTCTCTTCACTCACTTTTTCTGAGTCTTTCTTATTCCCCATTCTCTTACATAGGGTATGTCTTCACTGATGGTGGCAAATACGCCACCGTCAGATCGATCTATCTGGATCGATTGAGCCGTCAGTGAAGACCCACTCAATCAATCCGGAAGTCGACGCATTAAAACCACCCCTTCATGTGCCGTAGCACAGTGAAGACGACGCATAGAAGAGGAGTTACGAAGTCGATGGGAGTTACACAAGCTACTCTGTATAGCTTGCGTAACTCCTGTCAACTGCTGCCGAATTTGAAGGTAAATGTAGACCAGCCCTTAGTCTTTGTTTCTTCCCTTTGTCCTCTTTGGTATCTTTCGGTGGTGTCAGTGACAATTGGGAAAGCCAAACTGTGTGAGCCACTTATTCTTTCATGGGAAAATGTAACAGTCTGAGTGCCCAGATTGGTCACTTGTAATTCTGTGATTGCTGAGGACATTCTTGAGAAAAATGTACTTCTACATAGTGCTTGCTTGTCCACACTTAACTGTGCAGCAGTGACACAGCTGCAGTGCTTAGTGAAGACACTAGCTATGCCTATGGAAGAGCTTCTCTCATCAGTGTGGGTGCTCCACCTCACAGAGAGGTGGTAGCTATGTTGACAAGTGCTGTGTTGACGGGAGGCCTTCTTCTATCTACACCAGGAGTTCAGTAGGTATAACTGCATCACCGAGGGGGGGGGGGGGTGTATTTCCACACTGCTGAGCAATACAGTCATACTGACATAAGTTTGTAGTATAGACCACGGCATAGTGTGGTGCTTTTCTGAGGGGACAAGGTAAATTCAGAATTACCATGGCCCGGTGCCAAAACACTTCTTACAATTTAGGTCAGGCTTTGAATTAAACCATTTTCATAATTTACTGTTCATTTTAATATATTGCATATCTTGATGTAATTTTAATATGCTTTTAAACCATATTCTGAGGTTCTCAGAATGAGAAGGAGGTGTGAACTCAGTTTTTAATCAGGCAGGACTCCGATAGTTTTCAGTAAGTTATGAATCAATATTATGTCAGAGTCCTAAGATCAGTAAGTCTGTAACAGTGTCATGGTACAAGATTCAAGTCTCCATGACATCAGTGTTTGTTTAATAATTGATGTAATCATAAAATAGAAAGTTTGTGTGAATCTTTTTTTGTCTACTCCAGTTACAGAACATCTAGAACACTATAAATGAAAGATTAGATAGAGAAATCCTTCCTCCCACCCCAGTTTTACTTTGTGCATGTCATAGCACTTTGTGGATAATCAAATTCACTCTTTATCCAATATAGTCAGTTTCTCCTTGTTTGTGTGGGTCTCTCACACAGCAGCAAAGGAGGAGGAAAATTTTTTTAAAAAAGAGGTGACCAGAAAAAACTGGCAGGTGCTCTCATGGCAAGAGCACTTAAAAAAAAAAAAGACATAATTTAGTTTAATTGCTAGATTTCAACTTGACTTTATTCGTTTAAGTGCAATAACAAGCTTCTGCTGGTGAGAGGAAAAAATGAGCAGCTTAATGATGTTAGTTGAGTCCAAAACAAATCAGACTTGGGCTGCTTGTTATTGAACCGACAATATTCTGATAAATGGGCTGCTGGGAATAATGACTATTGAGGTTAATATTCTACTTAACTCCATTAAGATTTTCAACAAAGTTTACAGAAGCCTCATGCAAACTTTCTTCTTCAGTTGTTGTGGTTTAATTTTTGTGGACGTGACTCTTCGGTATTTTGGCTTGATTTCGGGCCTCAGCAACATGGATTCTCTGCTCTTATAAGTAAAACTACAAATGGTAATGGTAAAATCAGTGATTTTATATTTCCATTTCAGACCTCTGGTTATGATGATGCCACAGCTGGAGAATTTCTTATTTCCTTCAGCATTTGCAAAAATGGCCTGTAAGATTGTTTTTACAGATTACTGCATATGACCTAAAAACAAACTGAGCATTGCATTTTGTGGGAATTAGATTCATTGTATATACTGTAAGTTATTGGGATTTTTTAGATATTCATTTTGGGGTGCCCAGTCAACAGTATACATGACGGACCAGATCCCCAGCTAGTTTAAATAAACAGATTTATACCACCTGACTATCTAACCCTTAAAATGTGCTCCTGTGCCTGGATGTCATTGGAATTTCAGTAGTTTGCTCCTACTTGACTATTGTGATCATTACAGTCAGCATGAAGTAAATCTTTTTATTAGGTACTAAATATTTACTTGAATTGGCCTGTAATAGGTTTAGCATCACCATAACCATTTGCGTCAGTGAGGCATGTGTTCCCCCTCTGCTTCCTGGAGCAAAAAAGCTGATCTGCCATGAGGAAAGTAGTACTAACCCTGTGTCATTTCAACACTCAGAGACCTCTTCACATGCTTTGGAAGAAAGCAGCACAAGGAGAGAGGCAAGACTGAGACTCTGTGTGGCATTGTTTCCTCAGGGGGCTGGACTAGATCAGCTTTTGGGGCCCCTTTCAGCCCTTCATTTTATGATTCCATACATGAGTAATGTGCTCAAACCCAGATCCAGAAAGGGACTTATGCATTCCCCATAGCCCAGTGGTTTGAGCACCTCTCCAGAGATTAGAGACTCTCTTCAAATCTTTTCTCCCCATCACACAGAGGGGGGAATTGAACCCAGGTCTCCCTATCCTTGGTGAGTGCTCTGCCCTTTGTGCTGTAAGTAGAGCCCTGTGTTCTTCACAAATATGAAATAAAATGAAAAACTCACCCCACAGCAACAGTTCCTGTCCCTTGGGTCTCAGTCCAGCTCCCTGTTCCATACGTTGTGAGTGACCTGGCACCTCAGCACCACTCATCATGACAGAGAGGTGCCTGGGCCAAATTTGAATGAGTGGCCCTGTGAGTCCATGCGTCAAGTCACAATGTCCAGGCTTGAGGGCCAGGAGCCCCCACTGCAGGGTGGGAGTGCAGTGTGGACTTGCTCTGTAACTCTCCACTGGGCTGGACCTGCCCCTCACCTTGCATGGATAAAATTAAACAATAGGAAGTTCCTGAAAAAATAAAAAGAATTTCATTTCACAGGGCTCTAGCTATAAAGGATGCGGATGACGGCAGCACCACCACCAGATTTAGAATGAATCTTGATTTAGTAGATGTGCTCCAAATTGGGCCCTGGAGGCAAGATAGGCAACCCTCACCGATCTTTCCCTGGTTTGTGGATCATGCTGGAGCTCAGGCAGGAAGCAGGCATCTGAATGCCTAGAAGGAGGCAGCAGTGTGCATGCCCAGAGGCAGAAAGTTAGGTGCGTAGGGATCTTTTACAGTGAAAATGTAGGTGCCAAGTGTATTTAGGCACCTACAAATTTAGGTGGCAGCCCAGCAGGGGTTTTGTGGATTACAGTGGCACCTAAATGTGTGCCTGTGGTGCGTAAATCTGGGGTTTGGGCACCTAAGTACCTTTGTGGAGCTGGGCCTCAGATGCTACAGTGGTAAATGCAGAATAAAAACTAAATAGAACAGAAGCAAATGGTAATTCTGTGCTAGAAAATAAACTTGTGTTGGTTATGAAAGTTAAAATTCTTCCTTGGAGAGAAGGAAGGGAGCATATAGGAAGTATTCTCTGGCAAAATGGGTTATGCTCTGTCTAAACTCAAACCACTTGTTTGTGAGAGGACAGGAAAATATATCCATTGCTGCAGACCTTCTCCTACGCTGCAACCTACCCCTAGCTTGGAAACTAGCTTACCAAAGGCTAGCAGACCAACTGGTTATGTCATCTGAACAGTGTTCAGGATGATAATTCTGGCAAGCAATTATAACTGATTACTGATGAAATAACAAGTAGTTCCAAATTTATTATGGGAATACAGTATTCTGAAAATATAGTAGTGCTTGCTTTTGAGAAACTTACTCACTGAAATCAAAGCTGCATAATACTCTTCAGTCAAACAAGGAAAGTTAAATCACAGTTGAAAATAGAATGGAGGCTGTTTTCAAATAAGTATAGCTATAGGCAAGAATGAATGAATTACTCCAAAGTGAGCCATTGAATTTTGGGGCTGGCTTCTTAATCCTTCCCCATAGAAATCCTCTCCAGCTGTGCATGTACAGGTACAGGTTTGGTTGGGAGGACAATAGAATTTATAGCTGTATTGATACTTTTTTCTTTTGAATTGTCCGATCCTTTGGCCTTGTCTACACTAGCACTTACGCCAGCTAAACTTTTGGTGCTCGGGGCTGTGAAAAAACACACCCCTGTGCAACATAAGTTTTGCCAGCATAAGCGCTTGTGTGGACAGTGCTATGTTGGCAGCTGTTCCTTTAGGTGGTTTTATTACCCACTTACGTAATACAGCTACACTAGTGCTCTTACAGTGGCACAGCTGTACTGATACAGCTGTGCTGCTGTAAGTTTTAAGTGTAGAATAGCTGTTAGTCTTTGTCAGACAAAAGATAAAGTTTTGTCCCTATTACCCAGAGAGGCTGTTATGTTTGTAGACAGGTGGAAGGAAAGAGAGAAGAACTGAAACACCACCTGCATATTGACTCTATTATTAAGATGGCTTACATTTCACAAGGATGCCTTAGGGGACCGGGGGAGAGAGGCAAATAAATATTATCTTTATAGATTTGAGACAAGTTCTTGTGAAACTTGTATCCAAACATAAGAATTCCCTTTAGGCACATTTTTAAATCCATCTTGAATGAAGGAGAGAGAGGATTAAGATAACTTGCCTCAAAATATTCTAGCTTAAAGGGACAGTGTCACATCATTTAAAAAACATTTAAACAAATGTCTTCCTCAAGTTACTAATAGTATACAACAGTACCGTGTACTGCTGATTCAAAGCCCATGGTAGTCTGTTCAGTTTACGCTAGGATTTAGGAACACTCTATAAGTATGTAAAGCAGAACAGGCTGTTTTTATTTAGTCTGGGAGCTGGAGAGAATGACAGATTTCTGTCTTGATTAAGGATCCCCTTTCTATTCATTGCAACAGAATCCTGACTCCTTTCTGCTACAAGGGACATTGCACTCCTAGTTCCCTCTGGTGAGGCTAGCACCTGCTGTATTAGTGTTGTACGGTCCTGTGCTTGTTGTAGTGTGTTCCATCCCAGTGGAAGTAGGGGATGAGGACCATTTGTGGCAGTATCATGCACTAGCACCTCTCCCAACCTGCCGTCTTGCTCACCAAGTCTCAGCTTTCATTTTTCTTTTTAAAGTAAATCTCTAACAATTATGATATGAAAAAGCCCTTGAAAATGTGTTCCAAGTGTAACCAAAGCAGCAAGGTCTCTAAGGTTACAGAGAGCATGAAACTGTAGTTCTGATAAGCTTAAGGTGCCCCATTCACCTTAAAGCAAATGATACTTTAAATGTCAAACATTAACAATTTCATTGCTCAAAGCATTTAGGAAAGAAGAGGATGTATCATAGCATGAAGATCTGGACAATCCAGGGAGTTCCAGGATATGTTAGTGCCATGAGTAGGTGGGTTTGGAAGATATCACCACTTTTTTCTCCTCAATGAAGAATGAGCCCAGAGACCACAGTGGTCAGATTCTGAACATCTCACAATCTGAGAAGTCTCATTGGGACATCTTAAATGAGTGGAGTGTAATTTGTACCACTATCTTTTCCTTTTCTCTCCAGTTCAACCTCAGGATCAGGGAGATGGGTCTTGAGACTCTAACAACTGAGAAAGTTTGACAGAACTTTTACAATATCAATTAATCATCATCTGCCATTCAGTCTTTTTATTTCTTGCCTCACAAAGCTTAGAGGACTTCAGAAAAAATGTTAAAATCAGGTCTCTGAGACAGACTATTTTTGGCTATGTCAGGGAGTACAGGGCAGATTATATCACTGCTTCTTCCTATATTTGTACTGGCAAATCACAAAAACTACATTAACGTTGAAGATGGCTTTATTCATATTCATATCCCTTACTCCGGAAAAATCAGTGCATAAAACATTAGAACATATACATTGCTAAACAGCTGTTAATGTTGCTGCACAAGACAAACAACTTTTCTCTGCTACATATTAATGACAGGATCCATTCCACTGTTATGCTGAATAAATATATATTCGTCACAAGACAGAGTTTTTCTGTAGACCTGTGAAACTTATTGTAGTTAAAATGAAAAGTTAACTAAATGTTCAATATGTAACAGCTTGTATGAAGCTTCTAACAGATATGAAGCTTGTATATAATATATATATGTATATGTTGTGTATATGTGTGTGTGTATATATATATATATATATACACTGTGTGTATAATTGTGTATAATAGCTCCTGCTTTTCTGTTCTTTATAGCCATGTCTGTATATTTTATATTTATCTTCCTTGTGTTCCTGTTTTATAGAATACTGAACTGGAAAAAGTTAAATTGTAGACTCTGGGAGAATGTGATGCATTATTATGATATTTCACATCCCAGTGTTCATTGAACAGGTACTTCACCCAATACAATCGATCACAACATGTCAAATTAACAATGCTATTTTACCCTGATAGTGTCGGGTGCATTCTGGTTTTCCTATTCAGGATCTAGATTTGATTTGATTTAAAAAAAAAAAAATTTTTTTTTTGAGATCCCTCACTGTTATTACTTATCAGGCTCATGTAGCAGCCAACTGGAGATGGTCTTGGTTTTCAGAGATGGTGCCAGCTGCTACACTACTTGCTAGTCGGTCAACAGGGAGTCAATTAAGGTGGGCTTGAAGTGGCTGCACCTATTCTTATGGCAGGAGGCAAGGCTCTGGAGAGCTTAATGGCTTGTAGGACAGTTCTGAGAAGTAGAACAGCAGAGGATAATGAGCTGAATGAGTCCCCACACTGTGATTGCTGGAGAGGAGCCTTCCCTCAGAAAAGAGAATCAGAATTGGCAAAAGACCAGTGATGTAGTTTCAGCTTCTTAGCTTTAAAGTGCTCGCTAAATATTAACTACATTTATTGGCTGTTTGTTGCGGTTTCTGCAGTGGGAGCTATGAGCTCTCTGATAAATGGATTGGGAGGCTGTTTAGCTTCACTCTGCCATCTGTAATTAACTCTGTCACCTTTGCTGGGATGCTGTACCTACTTTTGCTGATACTACTTAGTCCCTTAAGGATACTGTTTTGATGCACTATTTTTTTTAGTCCAGCACTGGGAGGACACCACTGTTACAGACCTTCTAATCAGGGCACTTAGTCCTTTCTAGACTAGTGTTTCTCAATGACTAGTCTGTGGACCATGCCAGTCTCTGAGATCTCCCTGATACAGTTTAGGAAGGCAGCAAGCTGGTCCCTGGTAGCAAAAAGGCTGAGAATCACTATTATAGACTAATAGCAGCATCCTATGCTAAAAGTGAAGATCTAAACCTGGAATTTATTTATTTAAGAAAGGTCCATGTTTCGTATGTAAACCCAGTCATCTCACTACAACACTCCTCTTAGGAAGAAAAGGAAATGCTCTTATGATTTTCTTTTGCCACAGACTAAAAAAATACAGGACTCTTATAATGAATACGGAGAGGATTTTATTACATAAGGCTACTGGTCAAAGACTTTATAACTCTCTCTGATCCGTTACCTACTAGTCTAATACAGTGTGTTCTGACTACTGTCAAACAGCAGGAAGTCTTTAAATCCTGTCCTGGCCTAAGCAGTTATCGAAAGGACAATGTTGATATGGGGAATTCTACCCTCTGTTTAACCCATGTAACACCACTGGTATCAGTGGTAATACAGGTGGAACCATGGGTAGAATTTGGTCTATAGTGAGATGGGGAGAGAAACACTGCCTCTTGCTTTGTGTATTTGGTGACTTGGTGGGTAAACCTCTTGGAAAAAGACAGTCATCTCACAATAAGAAGCTCAAAATATTAGGAAAGGCCATTACAATTCCAAATGAAGACAATCTATTCTCCAAGACTTGAGATGTGGACCATCTGTGAGAGAATACAGTGGTCTGGCCAAGCTAATATAATCATCAGATGAATGAAGCAATAGGAGGGAAGGGAAGAGAGGTATAATGCAGTATTTGTGGTTTATTATTTGGTGTTTTTTTTTCCAGAGCTTCTGTATTTCAGTAGTCATTATAAGGACCACAGACCTATAATAGATGATACAGAAAGGATCTAAGGATTTTCTTTCCAGTTTCTCTAGAATTTTCTATCATACAGTGAGATGAAGAGCCCCTTCAAATCTCATCCATCTTGCAGGAAAAATTTGATATTTCCAAGAATCCAGGGCCAGCTGAATTAGTCTTTCAGAAAGCTCTGTTGAAGACACTTGCTTGAGTGATATTACCTGAATTTTTCCCCATCCAATGTATATTCCATACAATAATTGAATGAGATTCCCCACATGCTACTTTTGGAGAATATATGTTTATTGTAAGTTGTATCAGCATTATTGTGTATGAGTGACCCCTTTTAGTCCTTTGAGTGCATCCCTTAGGGACAGGCTTCATAACCTTCACTCCTCTCTGCATGGAACCTTGTGGTTCAACCATTAGGAGACCGGCATGCTGGGTTGCAGGCCACCCCTGTTTCCCAACCACGGTAATGCGAGAGGCCCAACTTCATTTGATACTGGTGAATTTCTCTTCAGGAACTTGACAGTATGTTTGCAGTGACACAGAAACAGCATCTTCAAAACAAAGCATTATTTATTCATTCACCTAGAGGCACAAAGCATAAAAACAATAAAGGCCTGTACACATATTGCCCCTTAATCTTTTCTTGCAATCCTTTTTTTTTTTTTTTTTTAATACATTTCATTTAGCCCAATTACCTCCATCTCTGGGTTGGGAGAAGCAGCCTCTCCTGCTGACAGCATGTCTCTGTCTCAGAGTGTATCTATTCTGCAGGTGCGGCTCACGTAAACATGCCTGAGCTAGCTTTAGGTACCGGCGCACTGAAGCCATAGAAGCATGAGGTTCAGCATGAGCTGTACGAATCCCCACAGCACCTTAGGTAATTATTAAAGTGACTAGCCTCCACCAAAGCCCATACTGCTGTGTTTGCAATTCTTTTTCCTGGAGCAGTTTATTCGCTGCTTTCCCCCCACTCATTATATCATTTGGAGGAGGCAGGGTTTCACTGCTATGGCTCTCGCTTGCTTTTAGGTCTGGCTCACCTTACAGATGAGATGTTACTGGCAGCAATCTAACTATTGTGCCTATTTAACCCTTCCCCTCAAGGATTTTCATTCTGATGTTCAGTTAATTTGTACTGATTTTTTCCACTTTCTTAGTCTTCACAGAAAAATCATAGTTTCTCTCAGTGAATTTTCAACTCTAAAAGCATCCATGATTTCTCTGCAATGTCTCCACCACCATATGCTCCAGCTCAGTTAATAGTCAATATCTGCTAACAACTTTTGAAAGATTTAAAATTCTTCCCAACCTGTGTGAAAACCATTGCAGTTTAAAACCCTGCTTCAACATTTCTTCAGTCGAGGCATCAGTAAGATCTTGACTCGCATGTTGGTTTCATTATGTTGTTACCTGTTTGAATGTGATAATGATTTGAGATGGTCAAATAGCAGGCTCACATGGAATTATGTAGTCAAAGATGAATACAGCACTGTACAGAATACAGTAAGAAAACATACCCCCATAGATGGTGAAGAGAAGGTAGTTTGGTTCCTTCCTCTGTATCTGGTAAAATGCTGATAGTGTTCAGTCCCAGGCTAACTTTCCAACACACTTTCCTTTTATAGGTGTGAGACAAAGAATCTCCTTTCTTGGAGGGAAAAATCCTTTCCCATAATTAGGAAAACAGAACACATGGTAAAATTAATTACTCATGGAATTTCTTGTCTGGTTGTCAGTTTACTTGAAGGATGAGAAAAAAGGACTCTCTAACCTAGTCATTATTTCTAACTGTGACAACCAGCAGTTCGTAATGAGTTAAAAATATTTTTCAATGGGTGGTGATTTTATCCACTACAGAACCCATCAGCAATAATATGTATCCCTTAGCAGTCATGCAGTTTTGTTTGTAACATACTTCTGTATACACTCTTATTTGTTTGAGGTGTCTGGACATATTCCCACAGATTTGGAGATGCTGAAGATAAACAGATACAGTCCAACATTCAGTCACATAAAAACTCATGAGTACAGATCACTCACAGGTCAAGAACTAAGGCTCTGGGCCTTAGAATTCAAAGACACTTTTTGCTAATATCATAAAGATTCTTGGAGAATAGTTAACATGCAAGTGAATGTAATATACAAGAAAAAGAAGACTAAAGATTAATATTTATTATCAATGTATATCTGAAATTTTCATCTTGTGCTTCATACCCAAGTCAGTTCTGATTTTGGTTGTAAAGGTGTGTTTGTGTACAGGAGATTATATAATCAAAGTGGCCATTTTTCCATTTCCTGTGGTCACTGTATGTTAAAATTTCAGTAATTCACACAGAAGATTCTCTGTCCCAAGCCTGTCAACTGAGCTGTATCATACTCTCATAACTCCTAAATTCTACTCAACTTCTCTTCTAGTCAGCTTTTTAAAAAATAGAATTTGAAGTCATTTCTGATATTATACTTTCCGTTAAATCCCTTTCACCGTTTTTGTGGTGGTACAATCACTTTTTTATAACGTTTTCCTTCCCTATTGTTTGAAAGACCCCACAACGATAAAGGAGGAAGCTGACTATGTAAGGGAAACCATGAAACTAAATATACACAAATGCACAAAGTAAAGAAATTGGGGAAAAAGAGGAATAGTTTCTCTGATCTTTGTTACAGTAACCTTCGGTGTGACCTGTATGAATTTAAATACTACTGTTACAAAAATATGGGGGGGAGGTTGTTTTTAAAATTGAAAGTGTTCCATTAATTGTTACCGCTAGTCATGGTTCAAAAATGTATTTTATTCTCCTCTAAATTTTAAAGAAAATAAATATTTTCATTATTTTTGTAATTTTTCACTAAAACTTTTGTTTTCAACAACTGAAAACTGAATATTTTGTTTCTGACAAAACTCCAATGGAAATTTTCTCATAAAAATGTATCCATTTATCAAAAAGTAATTTTTCATTTAAAAAAATTGATGAAAATTTTAACCAGTTCCAGTCACCACATTTTGTAATCAGTATGTTAAACATTCATCTTTCTTTTAGGCAAACACAGAGAACTCCTTTTGTAAAAGGATTATTTTAAGAAAAAGACAGTTACTCACCTTGCAACTGTTGTTCTTTGAGATGTGTTGCTCATGTCCATTCCATTCTAGGTGTGTGCGCACCTCGGTGCACGGTTACTAGAATTTTTTTCCCTTCAGCAGTACTCATAGGGCTGGAGTCCTGCGCACATGCCACAGTATAACAGGCGCCGCCAGCCCTACGCTTCCTCAGTTCCTTCTTGCAGTCAACTCCAACAGTGGAGATAGGGGAGGAAGGGTCATGGAAGGGACATGAGCAACACCATCTCCAAGAACAATATTTACAAGGTGAGTAACCGTCTTTTCTTCTAGTGCTTGCTAATGTCGATTCCATTCTAGGTGACTCACAAGAAATACCTTGGAGGCAGGCCTAGAATTACAGATTAGCTGCCTACAGCACTACTTTGCCAAAGCTGGCGTCATCCTGTGCCTGCTGGACAATGGTATAGTGGGACATGAAGGTGTGCACCAATGACCAGGTGGCAGCTCTACAGATGTCCTGCACCGGTATGTATGCCAGAAAGGCAACCAAGGAAGCTTGTGCTCTGGTGGAGTGGGCTGTGACAACACCCGATAGAGGCACCCTGGCCAGCTCGTAACAAAACTCGATGCAGGAAGTTATCCAGGAGGAAATGCGCTGGGCAGAGACAGGTAAGTGTGATGGGGCACTCACGCAGGTGAGCAATAATATCTCACATAGCTTTGAAGTGAGGCTGGGGCAGAAACACCTTGGTTTGTGTGGAGTCCAGAACTGCTCCGATGAATTCTATCTGCTTTGCCAGTGTTAATGTTG
The DNA here is from genome assembly GCF_026122565.2 of Emydura macquarii macquarii. Lineage (NCBI taxonomy): Eukaryota > Metazoa > Chordata > Testudines > Chelidae > Emydura > Emydura macquarii. The sequence continues at coordinate 23,418,954 of NW_027132559.1, forward strand.
ATTTTTGTTAGTTTATTAACAGACCCAGATGGCGGCAGGTGGTACATACAAGGTCCAGGCTGTTTCAGACCTGAGACTGAGACCTGCCCTTGATCAGTAAGTTGTCTAGGTACGGGTAAATCTACATGCCCTGGCATCTTAGGTTCATGGCCACCATCACTATACATTTTGTAAACACTCTCAGGACAGACGAGAGGCCAAAGGGGAGCACCATAAATTGGTAGTGGGAGTGGGCCACGACAAATCAGAGAAATCGTCTGTGGCTGGGAAAAATCGCAATGTGTAAGTATGCGTCCTTTAGGTTGAGGGCGGCAAACCAGTCTCCTGGATCCAGAGAGGGAATGATGGAGGCTAGGGAAACAATGTGGAACTTCAGTCTCTTGAGATATCTGTTGAGATGATGCAGGTCTAGAATGGGCTTGAGACCCCCTTTTGCCTTGGGAATAAGGAAGTACTGGGAGTAAAATCCTTTCCCCTTTCTCCTCTATAGCCCCTAGACTGAGAAGGCTCTCCACCTCTCGTACAAGAAGTTGCTCGTGAGAGGGATCCCTGAAGTGGGACGGGGAGGGAGGGTTGTGAAGTGGGGGGGAGGGGGAGAAAACTGCAGGGCATATCCTGCTGAGATTATACCAAGGACCCAATGGTCCGATGTAATCCTGGCCCACTCACACAGGAAGAGAGCAAGTCGGTTGCGAAATGGCCAGGAGGGAGGATCCTGTCTGGAGACTGGAACGCTGTCCTTGGGCACACCTTCAAAAGGATTGGCGCTGGCCATTGGTGCCTGTGGCAAGCCCCAGCTGGGGTACTGGGGTAGACCCCACAGTTGCAAGGCGCCTCCTAGACTCCCTATCTCTGTCCCTTCGCCTATAGGGGGCGAAACAAAGAGGCTGATTTCTCTGCTGTTGCTGCTGAGAGCCGAACTGATGCCTCGAGGCCTGAGGCATGTAAAGGCCCCAGGAATGCAGCGTGGCCCTTGAATCCTTCAGGCCATGCAGCTTGGTGTCAGTCTGGTCTGAGAAAAGGGCAGACCTATCAAAAAGGAGGTCCTGAATGGACTGCTGCACCTCCTGTGACAGCCCAGAAGACTGTAGCCACAAGCACCAATGCATGCAAATTGCTGAGGCCAAGGCCCTCCTGGCTGAGTCCACTGCATCGGAAGCTGCCTGTAGAGCCGCTCTAGCCACCGTTCTACCTCCTCAAGGATGGTGGCAAAGTCTGGTGCCTATTCCTGGGGCAGGGCCTCCCCAGAATGCTTGAGGGAGTCCCAAATATTGTAGTTGTACCTGCCCAGGAGCGCCTGCCGATTTGCAATGTGAATAAATTTTCCTCCTAGAAAGATCCAGTTTTTTTGTTATCCTTGTTTTTGGGAGTCGAGCTAGGCTGGCCCTGCTTATCTTGCTTGTTGGCAGCCACCACCACCACCAGGGGACCCGGGGAGGGGTGGGTGAACAGATATTCAAATCCCTTAGCGAGAACATAGTATTTTTTCTCTGCCCTTTTTGACATTGGGGCCATGGACGATGGCATCCGCCATAGGGCTTTCACCACCTGGACCACCCCTTCGTGCACAGGCAGGGCGACCCATGTCAGCTGTCTGAGGCGTCCTTGAGCTCCTCTGCCTCCAAACCTAAATTCAAGGCCACCCTCTTAAGGAGCTCTTGGTGGGCCCAAAAATTGTCCAGGGGCACAGACAGCCCCAACGCAACTGCCTCATCCAGGGAAGACAACAAGGACTGAACTGGCATAGTGGGGGGTGGCATCCCCTCCTGCTGATGGAGAGATGCTGACAATATCCCCTCTTGGGGGTCCTCCTCCGAAGCCGACTCATGCGCCCCCTCTGGGGCCACTGGTGCTGACTGTACACCAGAGGACCTGTATATGAGAGGGCCTGGGGCCACTGGGAACTTCTGAAGTCCCCAATATGGCCACTGTGCTGGCCACTGGCCCTGGTGGTGGTGATGCCCTGATCGTTTAGCAGGGTACCTGTCCTCTCTTGGGGAAGCGGACTTGCTGCCAGACAACCGGGGGGGGGGGGGGCAGCAGCTGGCTCCCTGGTGGTGCGGTTCCGCGGGATGGAGGAGCAGTACCCCAACCCCCAAGTACCATAGCATTCCAGTGACTACTGCCTTGGTGTTGGGGTGTGCAAGGAAGATGACTGGTGGTGCCACTCGCCCAACTGCCACCGGGCTGCCGAGGATCCGTGCTCCAAGGATGAATGGGATCAGTGCTGCCTCGAAGATCGGTGCATGGGGACTAAGGATTTGCGGTGGCGTTTGCCTTTAGGTGATGGCTCCCTTTCTGGCAACTGGGTTCCGCGCCGTGCTGGTACAGCCAAACTCTTCAGTGCCGGGGAGCGGAAACGGCACCGACTCCCCTCTGGAGAACGTCTGCGTGAGGATAAGCAGGATCAGTGCCATCCTGCAGAGCGCGTGCCCTCAGTGCCGGAGACCATGACCAGTGCCGCGAGGAGGCTGTCTAACGCCTCTGATGGTGACGTTCCACCACCAAGGAATGCCCCAAAGATGGGGATCGGGAGTGCCCTCTTGGGACTAGTGTCGCAACATCGACTCCTTGTGTGGTGACCTGGCCTGTGGGGACGGGCACCTCTGTTCAGGGGAGGGGTGCAAGCCATTGTGGGGGACACATTGCAGGCTACCCCCTGGAGACTGGAGCCTTCTCCTTTGATGGCACCGGGGGCCAAGGAGAAGGCGGCAAAGGCAGGGCCATCAAGTTCCTCGCCTCCTGGAATGCTTCTAGCATCGATTGGTACTGTAAGCTGAAGAGGCCCCTTCTGCTTCCAGGAGTTGGAGGTGGCTCTCTTATCAGGGTCGCGCTTCTGGGTAGCAATCCCCTCTCCTGCAGACCCTCAGCTGGCTGGTCCAGAATGGGTCCTATGCTTGACCCCACTTCCCTGGACTTTTTTTGTACGGGGAAGCAGCCTCCCTCTGCATACTGCTTCCTCCTTGATGGGGAAGAGGAGGAGGTCCGGTGCCATGATGGGGCCGGTGCCGACTGGGCGCTTTGCTGCGACGCCATACTTGGCACCAAGGTGGATCATGCTGGTTTGAAGGCCAGTTTTAGCACTGCCTCCATCAGCAAGGCCTTCAGGCGGATTTCCCTCTCCTTCTGAGCCTGCGGCCTGAAAGCCTTACAGATCTTATACTTCTCCTTCCTGTGAGCTTCCCCCAGGCACTTTAGACAACTGTCATGGGGGTCACTAAGAGGGAAGGGCTTGCTGCAGGAGATGCAAGGCTTGAAACCCGGAGAGCTGGGCATGCCCTGCTCCTGGCGAGGATCCCAGCAGGGACTATTCCTAACTAACTATCAACTATTAACAAGTACTTAGCTAACAAAGAACAAATAACAAACAACAACTAACAACTAGTGAAGGTACTGAGGAAGCACTTGCAAACAGGGCCCAAGCATAATTTTTTCAGGCCCAGTACAAACTTGTAACACGGGCCCCCTCCCACACACATACCACAATCCCTCATCCCATACATACAATCTCATGAGCCATGGAAATTGTTTTCCTCATGGTAATGGGGGTTGCAGCCTGGGCTGTGTCTCCCAGGGCCTCTGGGCCCCAGTAAAGTGTTCCCTGCCCCCTCTCCCCCCGTGTGGGGGGCCCTGTTTGCAAAGCAAGCTGAGCAGTTTCAGCAACCATAACAGGCGGAAAGAAGGAACTGAGGGCATAGGCTGGCGGCACCTGTTATACTGCAGCATGAGTGCAGGACTCCAGGGGGCGCCAGAGATGGCCCTATGGGTATTGCTGAAGGGAAAAAAATTCTGGTAACCCTGCACAGAGGCGTGCACACACCTAAAATGGAATCAACATGAGCAAGCACTCCAAGAACTAAAGTTAGCCCTATCGGTTGGGTTCTGGGTTGCCAGGCACAAATTTACATACATGCATGAAAATCTCTGCTCAGTCTATCAAATTTAGGATCACGATCTGTGTGCCTCACAACCCTCAATGTATTTATCCTTAAACCCTGAGTATGTGGGTGCTGCCCAGGTTCAACGGCCACAGCAGGTCTGCGTGAGTCATCCAGTTACTTTGATAAGTTGCTCTCCCTCCTGCTTGTCAGTTCCTTTCATGGAATGAGGACAGGGTGGAAGACCCTTTCTGTTGCCAGTCATTCTACACACCAAGCATCTTTTTCTCTGATTGCATATTTCTGGTTAGTCTCTAGGTGCTGGTATAATACAAATAATTCTGTGATGTTCATTTGTTTTTTGCATTGCTCTGGATTTCTTAGGCATGTACAAATGGATGCACACAGCCACTGTCCCTTTTCTGTTCCCCTGTGGCAGGCAGTGGAACCATGTGGCTTTTCAAGGCTACTTGCTCATGTAAACAGAAAAGAGAGGAGGAACAGGCATTTGGATGCTACAGTGATGAAGGTGATGGCACCTAGGTATATGGACATCAAAACCTGCCCAACAAGGATTCACACCATCACACATCCAACCAGTTTTGAAAGGTAAAAGGCTGCCGCCTTAATTTTGAGTAACCAATACAGTGGTGAGATGTTAGTGTCTTTTTGTTTAAGGTTCAGAGAGGCCTGTGAAACAAATGTAAAAGGAAACACGGTTTGTAGAGTGTGCGTTAGCCTCCGATACACACTAGAGGGCACTAAAATTCCATTCCCAAAATGATGCTATAGCTTTTGAACAAATAGATTAAGATGCTAACACATAACGGGCCAGTTTCATTTAGTTGTAATTTCCCCAGTGCAGAATTTGACTAACACCAGGTAAGGACTTGGCCCAATACAGCATGTTGAAATCACCAATGTAATATCCATTTGACACCTGTATGACATGAAAGTCCATTCCTGGTTCTTGTTTCGAGACAAACTTAAAACTTAGGGCAAGTTTGACAAATCGTTCACAAACATTTTTGAAAATTCAGGCCATGGTTGGACCAAGTCATGGAGATGGATGAAAAACAGAGAAATCTCTTTGGTGGCTAGAGATGGTCCTGAGTGGCAGTGGTTGAATTGGGACTTTCTAAAAGCAAGTTCAGGGTGTTCATAGCTAGGGTTTAGGATCAGACCCATCATCTTGATCTAAAGTCAGATACAATTTGGTGGTTCCAACCAGAACTTTACAACAGGTTTCCAGCTTCATTCAAATCTGAAACTCAGGGAATATGAATTCCAAAGTATTGATAAAGGGTGTGGATGAATCTCTATATACTCAGAGATGCAAAATCTAAATAGAAAAGATAAGTGCGAAAAGGTGGAAGAAAGGACAGGTATAGTGCAGATGGCAGTAGTGAAAACTTCATTGCTCCTGCCTCTGTCCTGCTGCTCCTCAACGAGCATCTGTCTTTACCATGTAGGGGAACCACCTCCAATGGCAAGAGGGAAGTTTAATCTTCATGCTTTTAAAGGCCTTTCAGTTGAAACTACCATCTGGAAACTGAGTGCGAGGGTGGTGGAATTTATGGATGCTTGTCCACTAGGAAAAGGACCGAATGCATCAATTTACTTCATATAAGCCCCCAAGCATGTCGTTACTGATATGGCATGATTTTGAACTTATGACAAAGGTGAAAATCTCAGTGTCTGATAACCAGACTTCTGAATTCTCTTATCCCCGCTTTCAGCATCTTTTAAGGATGCCAGGGTTATGCAAAATGTCATGCATCCCAGCAGTAACTATTAGGGATATGGAAAAAAAAATCATCAACTTTCATAAATTAGCAGGGTCAATTCCAGTCACTATTTAAATGGGAAATCTCTAGGGAAATGGAAGTATTGCAGGAGAGGTGTTAGAGATGCAATATTCTCTATCCTCTGAATCTGTAGTTTTTGTGGTCCACTGGTGTTGGGGATGTTTTCTTTTTGTAGACCTAAACCCCCCTCCAAAAAAAAATCCTTCCTCCTTATTCATTAAAGAGCTGGTGGTGCTTTTTCCTCAGACAGGTGTCCCAAACAAATTAACTACATCCTGTGTAACAAAAATCCCCCTGCAGTTTTACTTAAATGGATTTTTTTTTCCAGTAAAAATATTTATTGAAGTGAATGGTGGTTTTTGCAAGCATACGGAGTTTTGGATCATGGAGTTATAAAATGAAAATAAGGGGAGTACTGGATAGTTGTACTCTAAAATATTGTAGTGCTGTAAATGAATGCTATGCATACCTGGCATTTACAACTGTGATGGCTAATGCTGAACTGCTAAATGGAATACAGGTGCTGAGAGAATCAGGATTCTAGCAGCTAGGCAATATGGAAGTGACCGATTTCACGTTGCAAAATGGTGTCATTAAATGATCCATCATTAAGCCCGTGCTCATTGCTGACTGAGAAGTGATGAAATGAAGGCCATCAGAGGCTTGAAGTGTTATCAGTAGAGTGCAGTTTCTGAATTGTAACAGAAATTAAAATCAGGTCTGGAGAACACAGTAATCTCTAAGGACCAGCTCCATGATTGCTGAATAACAGCTGTACCTAAGAAGGGAGCCTTCTTTCTTACTGTACAGATTAAAATCCATTGTAAAAGAAAATCCTTCATAAAGTATGTACTGGGGGGCTCTTTGTAGAGATTTATGGATCATCCCAAATTATCAGCCACTTGCCTAGGGATACATAATCCTCTGAGGATTTTTTTTGAGGAAGTAGGAATTTACCTAGCAGGATACATATGTGTTTTGAAATATCCCTATCTTCATCAACCTCCTCTGGCATGAAACGAACCCATGTCATTAAGAACAATTAAGGACAGTCACGTGGTTAATTATCAGGATGTGCCCTTTTCTATACATAAGACATGCAGCCACCACTAGATGTTGCGAGACATACTGATGCAATGGCGACATGAATAAAATGACTCCCTTGTGGAAGCCACTTTCATCGTATTTTCCCCTGTTACCATGGATGAGTTTGAGACCTTTTAAAATGTACTTTGAAATTCAACTATTTAAAAAGGGCCCAATTGTATTACAGGCACTGAATATATTTTAGGTCCTTCTTGACTAACTGCCTCAAGCCCTCACTCAGAAACCTGGGAAAACTAAACAGAGCTTTCTTGGATGCCCATAACAGACAGAACTTCCCCCCCTAGCACGCACTCCAAGACTGTGTACAATCAAGGAAATCTTTATTAGGATGAAAAAAACAGTCAAACTTAGGAAAACACAGCAACAAAAAAATATTTGTGTATAACTTGTGCCTGCTGCGTATGGCACTCTGTCCCCGCCTAGTGGCAGGTAGACCAGCTACAGATTGACAATTCAGCTATTCTTGGCTAAGAGACTTGCAGTAGAGGCTCATGCATTAAGTTCCAGGTTTGAGCCTGGACAATGAGCAGGAGGTCTGTCGGTATTATATATGCAAACAAACCATAAAATAACCCTCACCCAAGTCATTGTGGCAGCTGTCCATCCACCTAATGTTCTTCCCCCACCAGTGAGAATGTCCCACATAATAGTGCCTTGGCCCCAACATATTACCCATCCACCAAATCCCACTCACAGCAGTAGTCCAATGTCTCTGTGTGGAGCTGTCAAATTATGGAGTGTTAAATATTAGGCGCGTGCCCTCACAAAGATCTTAGTCTGCGCTGTCATGTATAGCCAAAGATTAAGGATTCAAATTTTCTAAAACTTCTTTGAAGATTAAAAATCAGACTTCTTAAGATAATATGCACTGACAGTTCCCATTGGCTTCAGTGGAGTTGATGTGTGCTTTGGGATTTTCTGAAATTCAGCCCGGCTGGAACTCCATTTTCAACTGAATGAATGAACTTGCTTGTTAGTATAAACCAATCAACGGGTTCTACCATACTAGCCAGTGTGTCAACGTATGAAAAACAGTTTAACTTAGTTAGGATGTATCAGAAACAGTAAAACACTGATGATTTATACAATCCTAAAAGGAAACCAAAAGCTATTTAAGAAAACCCACTTAAATTAGTTTGCTAGAATGGTTGTTGAGAATCACACTTGTGTAAGAACCTTAATAAGTACAATCAAACAAATCTTGTGCTTACAATAAACCTTGCACTGCTTTCCACATTGAATGCAACTCAATAAGCACCAACAAAAACAAATATTTAAATATTATAGCTCCATTGATTCTATAATCAAAAGGCAAAGAAGTGGACACATTTTTAATATACAACCTAGTTATGCTCCATTCAACAGAAAGGCAACAATTGCTAAGCAGTCATCAGAAACTGTGCTGCTCTCACTCTGGCATAAAACTACATCTCTTTCACTACAGTTCTGCACTGTAGAGCACTGTCTTGCTGCATGGTGTGCTGACACATAGTAGCAATTGTCATACTATCCTGTAGCAGTACTTTATTGTATGAGCTGGAGGATTACTTGGATTGTATGCTTTTTGGGGCAGAGGCTGTCTTTTTGCTTTGTGTTTGTACAGCACCTGGCATAGTGGGGTTCTGATCTATGACTAGGGCTCCTAGGTGCTACTACACTACAAATGCATACTAGACAAATTATGCAGTGGGATACATGTTAACATCTTTCAGAGTTCTAATGAAAGAGTCTAACATATTTACTGTACAAATCACTTGTACCAAAAGCAGGTCCAAACCAAAAAACTGTATCCAAATTCCTCTGAACTTTGGATGTGTGAAAACCAAATCTGAATTTTGTGGCTTGAGCCCATCCTTAATGTACACAATAATATTTCCTGGTATGTGTGTCAGTTTTGTTCGTGAAAATAAATTGTGAGTTCAGTTTTCAAGGATAGATGCCCAAGACAGGGTTCACATGGCTATAGGTGGATATTCCAGTCTGCACTAGCCCGAATGCTGGAGCTATTAACCTGCTCAGCGTTAGGCACATACTTAAGTACTATGTTTAGCTGGGCTCTTAGGTACCTAAAGATGCATTTGGACACCCAAATACAACACTAGAAGTGCTTATGTACTGTGGTAATGAGCACTAGACAATTCAGTGCTTAGAGATTTCACACAGTAACGGACTCTAGTTATCCATATTGCTGAGGCAGCCATTTTACATCCTATTCTTTGTAAAATCTTAAAGATTCAGCCTCCTTCTTGGAAAACAGACATGCTTAAAATCCTGTTAAATAAAGTAATGGACATAGTCAGATAGGGCCACCAAAATGGTTTTAGAAGAGAGAAAAATCACCTGTTAATTACTTCAGTAACCTGAATTTTAAAAGTATATCACGAGATGGTTTATTTTTAAAGAGGAGATTGCAATTTTTAGTTCTAGCAGTTAAACACTGTCTACTGATTTTTAAATAAAATGCAACATATTTATGTCCTATTGTGCCATGAAGCATATTTATATACAGAAAATTCTTATTCAACAATCACACCATTTTGAAGACTAACCCTGGATCTAAATGATACCTCCAGTGTTCATCAAGATCTTCATATCTCCAGCAGAGGGATATGAACTATTGATATTAAATGTTGTATTCTAATAATGCTGAGCTTTTGACCAAGAGTCAGGAAATCAAAATCAAGGTAAACAAACACTGTCTTCTACCCGTCTCAAAAAAGTTAAATTCAAAGTGTCGCTCAAAATTCTCATTTGGGCCTTTTGTCAAAGCCTTAATTTATACACACTTTGGTGCATAAATTCATTTTGAGGAAAAGCTATTCTAAAAATATTTATCTAGGAGCACACCATTCAGCTTCCAATACATATTCTGGACAAGGGTTTTAAAGGACAATTCACCTGTTACATACAAAACACCTGGGCATATGTGAAAGTTGCAATCTGGAGTGACTCCAGGGATTGGATACGGGAACCCCAAAACTAAAAGCATGAGTCTCTACAGCTTGAGCTATATAGCCCGCTGTTGCTTGGGTTTTTAACAGGCTTCCTCTCTCGTTGTATTAGTGACAGAAGGGGACACAAGACACACTGACCACTAGTTTACACATAGCCCCACAGTACCGGTGAAGATCTGCACATGCAAGTGGGCACTTCCCTTTTACCAATAGACAAAGATAGAGTCTTAGGGAGAGTAAAAGGTGCATGTTCATTTTATGAGCATGCATGTCATGCCCTCCTTTCACAGTGTCATCTTGTGTATATACTGAAGGCATTATACCTTTTTGCACATTATGCTGAATTGGCATTTTTGAAGACATCCTGATTTTCAGGTTAACACAAATGTATAATTCTTTTGCATACCCTCTAACTCTATGTTCATTTTATGCATACTATCTTTACTTCGATAAACCTACTCAGCAGCAGCAGCCTTATATCAATGTAACAGTTCAGCAGCAGAACTTATGAAAATATGACCCAAGGCCAATAATGACTGTAGCAAGTTTGTTTCTGTAGGCATTAAGAACCCCTTTTAGTTCCAGATGTGTTCTGTCATTACATCAGTTTTCCATTATAAATAATGCAACTATCCTGGTGACTGCTAGTGCTGCTATAGTTACTGCAAACGTCTATTTTATATATTCTGTAAGATCAATTTCAGCTGCAAAACTTGTTGGCTGAAAGGTGGCATACAAGGGAATTTATTCTCTGCTTAATGCATACTGCTTCCAGTTAAAGGATGGGTATATATTGAGGCAAGAATTTACCCTTTGGATGCACTTCAGGAACATTTGCATGCAATATTTTTCAAACAAATCCCCTCCCCCCCCCAAATCTGTTGGGTAATTTTTGAGTCTCAAACTGCAAAATACATTGCTACTTTTCTGGTAAATGATGCTCTTTTGCACTTCTACAATTAAAACAGACTTTCTAAACCCTACTGTCATCATTCATCACAATGCAGACTTACCTCCTTTATATTAAAAATAACAAATGGAAATTCATATATTTGAAAATTGTCAAGTGCACACTTGCAGTAGCTTTTCACTACACCTTTATTTTAGTCTTCATAGGTCTTGTCTGTTTCCATAGCAAAGGCTTCAGATCAGTTAAGAGATTTAAAGCTGCACTTTAAAAATTATTTGCATACAAGTTATCGTGAAGGGGCCTCCCTGCATTACAGTTATTGTAGAGGCATTGAAATAGTGAACAATGAAATATCTAGGCCAACGGACTAGTTAAAGAATGCTGGCTGGATGGGAGCATAGGAGTGTTTCTTTGCTCAAGTGTCGGGAGGTGGGGGGCATGTTAACCTACATTGTCGTATAGGAAACCTCAAATTTGCACATGCAAATTTCAGTTACATATTTAAATTGGCAACCATCAGATTTATAATTATTTTGTTCATGAAAATCTGGTTGTTACCATTTATTGCATGCCATTAGATTGAGCCCACAATATTGATCTGTTGCATGTGCAAAGTTCGCACACGTAAAGGTCCAAGTCAACACTCCTTGCAGTTTTGCATTTAATTTTAGTTATTAGCAGATTGAGAAAACCAAGATTTGTCCAGGCACCTGGATAGTCTGACCAGAACCACGCTGGATCAGACAAAATTGAGGCTTGCTTACTGTGGCTTTGTGAATAGTGAATTTTAAAAATACAAAAAAATGAGTAGAGGAAGTCTCAGAATATCATGTTGCTCAATTTTCACCCAAGGAATAATAATTCTTAATGTGTTTAGTGGCAGACAATAAGTCTATGAAACAAATGCACTGAGAACAAATGAACTAAGATACAAAAAGCCATTTATTCAAAAAAAAAATGTGGAGGTGTCAAGTCACATACACAAGCCAATATTAAGTTACAAACACAGACCAAAGAATTCTATAAACATAGGAGTGTTCACATATCACAGTACCTAAGGAGACTGCTGATAAAAAGGAGTTTAAGTATTTCATTTCACTTTTCCTACATGACTCCTTGCTGAATGTCTTTACATCTGACTCACTGTACACTAATTTCGGCAGACTCTCAAGGAGATCATCTAATGCCTCAGGGCTCCATTAAAAAACTTTATTCTTCTAAACAAAAGGAAAGCCTAGCCTTGAGTTTTCTGTACGACAGTGAAGTAAAACCTCTTTTGCTTGAACAGTATGGCATTTCCAAAGAGCATTTGGTAGTAGCCTAGAGATTGTGCTTTGTTGAATCATCTTAGTTCTCCTCGCCTTCAGATTCTGATTCTATAAGATGAAAAGAAAAAAGGTAAAACTTTTCTGCTGTTTTTGAACAGAGTGACAGTTAGCGTTATTCCTGTAAATAGAAACAGTAAAAGATACCCTTTCAAAATATAAATAATGATTTGCCTCATACATCACATTTCCTAAGGAGGGCAGTCAGATTAATCAAGTGTCTCAGCAAGAAACACACTGCAGACAGAAGGCTTAATTCTATTCTCAGTTATACTCCAGCGATTTCAGTTGTACAGATCTAGATTTAGAACAGAATTTGTTCACTATGAATAATCCAGCCTTCCCACAAAATAAAGTGAGTTCAAGTATACACTGGTTAAATTTAAATATAATTATCTATCTGTAACTCTAATCTGTATGTCCAGGTGGGATTGCTGCTGTCCAGAATAAAAATTACATATGGCAGCTGATGTGCTCTGTCAAATAAATCAGTTTCTGAAGACTATTATGATACGGCCTGTTCACCAAGCTGTACGTAGCACTACAATTAGACTGAAGCACGTCAAATCTTTGCTAACAAAAATTTAACTAAAACAATGCACACACCCAAACAGTCAACTAAAATCAAGTGAAAACGTTTACATTATGACTTACTGTTCACCTATGAGGAAAGTATGTTGCAAATGCATTTCAATTTCAAACCAAATTTCTCAGGCCACATTTAATAGTGCAAAGTGGAAGGCCTTCCATTTGGGGATTAACAACATGAATTTTTGCTATAAATTGGGGACGTATCAGTTGGAAGTGAGAGGAGGAGAAAGACCTGCATGTATTGGTTGATCATAGGATAACTATGAGCCACCAATGTGATGCGGCTATGTAAAAGGCTAATGCAGTCCTAGGATGCATCAGGTGAGGTATTTCCAGTAGAGACAGGGAAGTGTTAGTGCCATTATACTGGTGAGACCTCATCTGGAATACTGTGTGCAATTCTGGTCTCCCATGTTTAAGAAAGATGAATTCAAACGAACAGATGCAGAGGAGGGCTACTAGAATGATCGAAGGAATGAAAAATCGACCTTATGAGATTAGATTCAAAGAGTTTGGCTTGTTTAGCCTAACCAAAAGAAGGCTGAGGGGAGATAGGATTACTCTCTTTAAATGCATCAGAGGGATAAACACCTGGGAGGCAGAGGAGTTATTTAAGTCAAGCACCAAAGTGGGCTCAAGAACAAATTGATATAAACTGGCCATCAACAAGTTTAATCTTGAAATTAGACAAAGGTTTCTAACCCTCAGAAGAGTGAAGTTCTGGAACCTTCCAAGGGGAGCAGTGGGGGCAAAAAACCTAACTGGTTTCAAGACTGAGATTGATATATTTATGGAAGGGTTGGCGTGATGAGTCTGCCTATAATGGCATGTAGTCCATGTGCAACTGCTAGCAGCAAATATCTCCTATAGCTGGGGATGGGACATTTTCTGGGAACGGCTCTGGGTTACTACAGAGAATTCTTTCCCAGTGTCTGGCTGGTGGGTATTGCCTACATGCTCTAACTGATCACCATATTTGGGGTTGGGAAGGAATTTTCCTCCAGGTCAGATCGGCAGAGACCCTGGGAGTTTTTCGCCTTCCTCTGCAGCATGGAGAACGTGTCACTTGCAGGTTTAAACTAGTGTAAATGGTGAATTCTCTGTAACTTGAAGTCCTTAAATCATGAGCTGAAGACTTCAGTAACTCAGCCAGAGGTGGGGTCTATTACTGGAGTGGATGGGTGAGGTTCTGGGCCTGCAATGTGCGGGTCAGACTAGATGATCATGATGGTTCCTTCTGACCTTAAAGTCTATGAAGCTAAACATAGGATGCATGTTTATATTTTGCAGTGCCATCTTGTACATGGTGTTTATTCAGCCACATTTACTGTACTTGCTATAACCAAGAAAGACTGGGGAGAAAGAAAAGGCAACAGAAGCTATGAAGAAATAGACACACAAGTAAAGGAGTAGTGGGGGGAGAATAAATAAAGTGTAAGACTACTGCCTGAAATGCAAAAATGTTAATTGGTCAAAGTTTAATGTTCCAAGGTGTGTGTTAAAAGGACAGTCTTTAAGTTATGCTGCCATCTGTGTAGTGGAATTGCTGTTCATAATCCCTCCATAAAATTCTGAATATTAACAATGTTTGATAACCCCAATACTACTGTCTTTAGGAACCATAGAAAATCAGCAGCCCTAAGAAGATGAAGGAAACAGTGTGTCAAATTATTAATTTGAACTGAGTAGAAGAGAGAGAACAATGATAATTATACATGAGCCAATCAATACAACTAACATGGGACCAGTCTTCAAAGGGATTGTTCATCTGTTCTTATACCAGAAGGCAAAGTGTTTACCATTGTAGGGCACCAGAAAAAAGGAAATTTGGGCCCAAACTCCCATTCATTTCCCTTCATGTTATTTCTTTTTTAACAGTAACTATAGTCATTGTGCCTTTATGATTGTTCTTCTCATTCAGGAATTCAGCGTTATTCAATCACATTCATCCTGCAGGACTCATGGAATTTTAAGAACTCAAGACTTCATATGGACACCATTAATTATATAAAAAATAGTGAGTAGTGATTGCCTTCTAAAGGCTAAGATTGTAAACAATTTAGAGTAGGTGCTGTCTTTTACTATACATCTGTACAGTACCTAGCACAATGGAGCCATGGTCATGGCTGGAACCTGTAGGCACTATTATAATACAACTAATATAAAAGCCTCTTGGCAAATTGATTTTGAAGATATCAAATATCTTAGCTTAAATGGAATTGTACCTTCTTCAGCATTTTGCAGCCACTCAACAAATTTCTTCATCTGGTCAAGAAATACACTTTTGCCTTTAGCAACATGTGCTTCTTTGTACCACTTCAGGATGGCTTCTTCACTCAGGACATCAGCTGCAATTCAAAGCAGTGGTTGCAAAGATCAGCATATTGACATTGAAAAAAATGCTAGGTTTTGAGGCAATATGAAGTAAATCACTTTGATCACTGTGAGGTGAGCTTTGAATCAGCATCATACTTGACACTAGACTGTAACTGGAATGTCTGATACACAGAGAGATCCCAGCTGTGTCACATAACATAAAGTCAGTCATTATCTAAATATGTTAGGCTTAAAATAAACCATTAAGTGTCATGCATCTGTAAAGAGCAATTACTTCTCAATTCAATTTGCTTTAAATAAGAAATATAAAAATACACCAACTGCAAAAGAAGTCAATAAACTACCTGCATATCTTAGAACTCACTTCAATAAGAAAAAGATGGTTACTAACCTTCAGTCACTGTTGTTCTTCGAGATGTGTTGCTTATGTCCATTCCAATTAGGTGAGTGTGCGCCTCATGCACGGCCACTGGAAGGTTTTTTCCCTCAGTAACACTCGTAGGATGGGCTCTGGAGCCCTCTGGAGTCGCGCGTCCATATCACTCCATTTAAGGGCCTACTGATCCTCCGCCTCCTCAATTTCTTCTTACCAGAAGAATCTGACAGAGGGGTAGGTGGTTGGGTTAGGAATGGACATGAGCAACACATCTGGAAGAACAACAGTTACAGAAGGTTAGTAACAGTCTTTTCTTCTTCGAGTGCTTGCTCATGTCAATTCCAATTAGGTGGTTCGCAAACTTCTCCCTAGGTGGTGGGGTCAGAGTTCAGTGAAACACTGACTGTAGGACCGCTCTGCCCACTTCTGCATCCTCTTTGGCCTGCTGGGTAATAGCGTAATGTTCTGTGAAAGTGTGAGCGGACGACCACATTGCTGCCCTGCAAATGTCCTGGATTAGGACCTGGGCTACAAAGGCTGCCGAGGTCGCCTGGGCTCTAGTCAAGTGGGTTGTCAAAGCTGGGGCCGCCATCTTCGCTAGTTTATAACAGGTCCTAATACATGATGTAATCCATGATGATATTGTCTGAGAAGAGACCGAAAGGCCTTTCATTCTGTCCGCTACCACCACAAATAGCTGGGGGGTCTTTCTAAAGGGCCTTGTTCTTTCAATATAGAAGGCCAAAGCCCTCCTAACATCCAGCGAATGAAGGCTCTGCTCATGGTTGCTAGCATGCATCTTGGGATAGAAGGCCGAGATAAAGATGTCCTGATTAAAGTGAAACTGTGAGATCACGTTTGGAAGGAATGTTGGGTGTAGTTGCAGACAAACCTTATCTTTGAAAAACACCATGTACGGAGGTTCCGACATCAAGGCCCTCAGCTCCAATACCCTCCCAGCCAATGTAATGGCTACCAGGAAGGCCTCCTTCCATGACAAGTACAGGATGGAGCATGTTGCCAAAGATTCAAGGTGGTCTCATGAGTGCAGACAGAACCAAGTTGAGGTCCCACTAAGGAACTGGCTGATGGGTTTGAGGGAACATTCTGTCAAGACCCTTGAGAAAACGGCTCACTATGTGGTTGGAGAAAATTGAACAGCCCTCTACGCACGGATGAACGACTGAGATTGCAGCTAGGTGGACCTTCAGAAAGGATACCAATAGCCCTTGATACTTAAGATAAAACAAATAGTCCAAGCTAAGTGGCATAGGTGAGGCCTCTGGGGCAACCCCTTTTTGCCGGGACCAGAGGGAGAACCTCTTCCACTTTGCCCCATAGGTAGCTCTCATGGACAGTTTTCCGCTTTCCATTAAAATTTCCCTAACCTGCTCCAAGCATTGTAGCTCCTGCTAGTTCAGCCATGGTGCTTCCAGGCTGTGAGATGGAGAGACTGCTGGTTTGGTTGACGAAGGTGGCCTTGATCCTGCGTGATCAGGTCTGGAAGCAAGGGGAGGCTGATAGGCATCTCTACAGTGAGCTTGAACAGCATGATGAACCAATGTTCACATGGCCACGCCGGGATGATCACGATTATCATCGATTTGTCTCTTTTCACTTTCAGAAGAGCCTTATGTATCAAGGGGATCGGCGGAAAAGCGTAGAACAGGCGACCTGACCAGGGAATAAGAAAGGCATCTGCTATAGAGCCCTGGCTACGTCCTTGGAAAAGAGCAAAATCTCGTGCACATCTTGTTGAACCTGGTTGCAAACAGGTCTACTTGGGGATTTCCCTACCTTTGGAAGATGTCATTCGTCACATCTGAGCATAGAGACCACTCGTAGGTGGCTACTGACCTGCTGAGGGAGTCCGCCAGCATATTCTGGAATTCCAGGAGATATGACGCTTCTATATGGATCTCATGAGTTATACAGAAGTGCCAGAGGTCAAGGGCTTTTTGCCATAGAGAAGAGGAGCGAGCACCCCCATTTGTTTATATAAAACATCGCTCTTGTATTGTATGTTTTTACTGTGATGCATTTGCCTGTCAGGTGATCTTTGAAGGCTTCACATGTCAACTGTATTGCTCTCAGGTCCTCTTGTGACTATTGTCCCTGGGTTCTCATCTGGTCCAGATGGGCCCCACAGCCCAAGCCTGAGGCATTGGTTACCAGCGTCATGGTAGGTTGTGGGCTCGAAAAGGGGACTCCTGCACATACCACTGCCCGGTCTAGCCACCACCTGAGCGAAGTCAGCACCAGTGACGGGATTGATATCACTTTATCTATACAATCCCGGGCAGGGCAGTAGACTGAAGCCAGCCATGTTTGTAGGGATCTGAGATGTAGCCTGGCATACTGGACTACCTGCGTGCAGGCTGCTAGGTGGCCCAACAGTCTTAACAGCTTCTGACTGCGACTATGGGGTGATGATTCCACTCCTCTATGATGGAGAGAATATTGTGAAAGCAAGTCTCTGGAAGGAAGGCTCTGGGCTTGTTTGAATCTAGGACTGCCCCTATGAACTCTATCTTTTGCGTAGGGGTGAGGACAGACATTTCTGTGTGGACCAAAAGGCCCAGACTGGCAAATGTTAGTCTTATGAACTTTATGTCCCATTCTACTTGCCATGTGGACTTCCCTTTGATTAGCCAGTCATCCAGATACGGGAAGACCTGAATCACCGCTTTCTGAGGAAAGCTGCCTCTCTGCCATGTACTTTGTAAAGACTCTGGGGGCAGTCAAGAGGCCAAACGGAAGTACTGTAAACTGGTAGGGACGGCTGTTGATCATATAATCTGAGGAATCTGCTATGCCTTGGGATAATTGACACATGGAAATAAGACATCTTTGAGGTCGAGAGCAGCATATCAATCTCCTGGATCCAGGGAGGGGAAAATTGACGCCATGGAGACCATACAAAACCTCAGCTTCTTTATGAACTTGTTGAGGTTCCTCAGTCCATGATTGACCTGAGACTGTCCTTGGCTTTCGGAATTAGGAAATACCATGAGTAAAAACCCCTTCAGCTTAACTCCACCAGGACCTCTTCCATCCACTTCCATCTCTAGGAGCTGTTGAACTTCTTGGATTAGAAGTTGCTCGTGAAAGGGGTCGATGAAGAGGGACGAGGAATCGGAGGGGTGGGAGGGAGTGGAATTGGATAGAGTATCCCAGTTATACTGTGCATAAGACCCACCTGTGAGAGGTAATTTGGGTCCATGCAGAGTAGAAATGGGACAAGCAGTTTGAAAACAACAGGGGCAGAGGATCCAAGTGTTGTATTGCTATGCCGTCCTTGAGTGCACCCTCAAAAGTTTTGTTCTGGGCTCAGGGACTGCTTCGTGGTGCCCTCATTCCAACCAGATGAGGACTGATAGGGCCTCCTTCTGTCTCTGATGGGGTTGCTAAAAGCGGGGAAGGGACTGTGGTCTAAAGTGCCTTCTCTGGGGCGCTGGTGTGTGCAGGCTGAAGAACATAAGAGTAGCTCTAAAGTCCTTTAGACTGTGCAATTTTGTGTCTGTCTGTTCAGAGAACAGTGATTGACCCTCAAAGGACAGGTTTTGCACCACCTGTTAGACCTCGTGGGGGAGTCCCGCCGCTTGCAACTAAGTGCTGTGATGCATAGACTTTCCTGAAGCCATAGTTCAGGTGGCCGCATCCGCTGCATCCAAAGCCCCTTGCAAGGATGCCTTTGCTGTTGTTTTGCCCTCTTCCACAAGGACTACGAACTCTTTCTTGGAGTCGGCAGGGATAGACTCCACAAACTTCTGGATAGATCCCCAGGTGTTATACAAGTATCTGATCAGGACAGCCTGTTGGTTCAGCACTCTGAGCTGAAGGCCTCCGGTAGAATAAACCTTTCTGCCAAAATAGGTCCATTTTCTTGGCCTCCTTGGCTTTAGGTGGAGAGCCTTGACTCCCCGGCCTTTCTCTCTCGTTTGCAGCCGCAACAACGAGGGAGTCTGGGGGAGGGGAAGTATACAGGTACTCATAACCCGTGGATGGTACGAAGTATTTTCGCTCAGCCCTTTTTGCCATCGGGGGAACCGAGGCTTGGGTTTGCCATATTGACTTCATATTCCTGTGAATAGTCTTTATCAAAGGTAAGGCCACCCTTGAGGATCCTGATGGGGACAATTTATCCGTCACTGGGTCCATTCCTCCTTCGGAGACTTCCTCAACGTGAATCCCCAGGTTCTGGGCAATGCAGCATTAGAGGTCCTGATGTGCCCTACTGTCTTTGGTTGCCAGTGCCGGAGAGGCGCCTGCCACAGCCTTGTCCAGCGAGGTGGATGAGGACTCCCTGAGTGGGCTCGTCTCCTGTCCCTCAGCAACAGTACCAAGTGTTCTGCATCCTCCACGGTGCCAGTGGCATCAGGCTTCATGCTAGCATAGGTGCCTCCATAATCGGTGCCATGACTCGGCTCGAGGTCTTGCTTGGTGCCAGTGTCCGGGTCGGGTTGAGAGGTGGTCTCTGATCTAATATGATGGAACCTGCTCCCCAATGCTAAGGACACTGAGCGAGCAGATTGAGGTCCCTGTGCCTAGTGGAAAGCCCATGGCGTCCAGAAAGGCCATTGGGATGGGTTTTGCCACTGAGGGAGCCACGGTACCGTGAAGGGCTGAGGCATCTCTTGGCCTCAGTGCTGACTCCCATCCCAGCGCTGACTTGAGCGCGAGGTGAAAGATTCAGCCTCAGACTCCAATCCTGATCCACCTCTCATTGACTGGTGCCGGGGTGATAGTTGCCAGGACATCATAGCAGGCTTCCCTTTTGACAGTACTGGTCTATCCAGTGCCGGTGCTACCACCTCTGGTGGTCGTCCCCAGGGCTGTGGTTGTTGCGGCACCGTGCTCTCAATGAGCTCCTTGGCCGCTTCAGATGTCTCTGGGGTGGAGGATGACTGGATGTCCTCCACCTCTTCATCCAACTCCCTGGAGGGGGAAGTGGTCGGCGCTGAACTCAACGTACCCCTCTCCGGGGCTGGAGTTGACAGCAGTGATCTAGGGTCAGTGCTCAAGTGGACCATTGAGGGTCACACTGCACTACCCTCCTATCTGACTTCTTATGTTTCTTCCTCAGGACCAGTGAATGGGAGTGGTGCCGGATACTCGCTGTTCTTGGGCACTTGAGTCCTTCCTAGGCACCAGATCACGCATAGAGCCCAGAGTGCTTCTGACCGATGCTGCCATACTGGATGCCCGCTCTGATGGGCTTGGAGATGGTCCAAGTACTACCTCCATCAGGGGGAATTTCAACCTCTTACTCCTGTCCTTCTGAGTGCAAGGGCGGAATCCCCTGCAGATTTTGCACCGGTCTTTCTAGTGCACCTTTCCTAAACACTTGAGAAAAGTAGAGTACGGGTCACTCCTTGGCATGGGCTTCTTGCACTCCTTGCAGAGTTTGAATCTAGGGGACTGAGGCATGCCCCAGCCCCTGGACAAGGAACTGATCCCTTAAGGGGATCTGCCTAACTAACTACTACCTGTTCTTAACTGCTAACTATGAACACTAATTGAACTATTTACAGGTACAAAGAAAATTGAATCACTGGGGAAAGAAGATCTTACCAAGCAAGAGACAATGGATTCCAGCTGACCATCACAGATGGTAAGAAGGAACTGAGGAGGCAGAGGGTCAGCAGACCCTTATATGGAGTGATATGGACATGCGACTCCAGAAGGCTCCAGAGCCGACCCTACGGGTATTACAGGGAAAAATCCTTCCGGCGGCCGTGGACAAGGCATTCACTCCCCTAAGTGGAATCGGCATGAGCAAGCACTCAAAGAAGAATACTGTAGTTTCTTTGGCTACTGACCTACAGCACTATGCAAGACTAAAAACTGTAAAACTTTGACAGGAAAAAAACAAAACAAAAAATCCCATCCTAATGTGGAGTCTCTTATCTTTCCCAGCTGATTAAACAGTAGTCATCAGGAGAACCCTTTAAAAGGGCCTTGCTCCCAAAACTACTTCTTTTAAGCGTCGAGAACAAAAATAATTGAGGGCAAGGGAAACATCGGACTAAACTCTGAGAATTAAGAAATCTTTACACGGACAGGATGCCCACTGTTCCTAGCTGATCAGAAACAATAGGCCTCTAACTGACGGAGCTTCTGTGATCCAGCCAAATCTTGCAGCTGAATAAGTGACTGTCATGAATTCAAAATCTGTGATGCACTTTGGCCTTTAGGGCCATTGGATGACACAGGAGGCCAGAATAAAAACAGCAGCTTTGGTTGTCACCACTTTCATTTTCAGTTATTTGTCAAACTATCATCCTCCTTCCCTAACCCTCATAATCAGCACATTTCCGGAAGTGATTTACATCAGCTTTGTCAGTGCTGCCTAGTGCACCAGCTATACGAGAGTCCCCTTGCTACTCCAGAGAGCTGGTATGCACCTGTTGAATACCAGGACACAGCCATATTCTACTATGGTACAAAGATTATAGGCAGATTCCAGCAGTGAAGGACAGAAGAAAATTAACTAAATCAATTATAATAAAATGAACAAACATCTTTAAAACGTGTCCAACTGGGAACAGGACTGATACCACAGACTCACTTCTTATAAACTATTGAACAGCAAACAGATAGTAGTGACCTGGAACTATTTGAATTGGTAACCTAGAGTTAATGACAAATGCCATCCAGTCACCCATGGGTGGAAACTGAATACACTTGGGTCTCCCTGGGGATTTCAAATCTGGTGAAAATAAGTGAAATTTGTTTAGAAGTCTCTCATCTCACAGATAGCTTTTGATATTAAAAGCTATCATCCAATTTGCCATGACCAACAACAAACAAACAAATTGAAGGTAGATGAAGAGGAGTGTCATACCTCTTGAAAAAGGAGTGGTGGCACAGATGTGTGCGCAAAGACTACAAAATTCCGATATAAGACTATGTCTACATTTACTTACAACTATCATTCTCTCCCCTAGTAAAAATTCAGTTACAGTATTTGGCTAAAAATGTAGCTGAATAACAAAAACAAAAACCACACCATTTTGTACTTGGAACATGTACTCAAAAGCAACAAAAATGGTCATGAGAAAAAAATTAGATACAGGAACTAAACAAAGTTTATAAGGAAGATGTGACATTTGGCATTAAACAAATGTCAACCCAGTAATCTTTACTGTGGTCAGCATTTGGCAGGCATTATGTCTATAACACACATTTGGACTTTGATTTAGAGCAGCGGTTCTCAACCTTTTTTTCCCACGAGTACTACTTGGGGGAAAAAAAGGGGGGGGAGGGACTTTTGGCGGCGGCGGGGTTTCGCAGCGGCAGCGGGGGGGGTTACATGGGGGGAACAATGCCCTCTGCCGAAACCCTGCCGCCGTTTGCCCCTTTTTGGCGGCAGGGTTTCACCGGGGGGGGGAGGGGGAGGGGACTTTCGGTGGCGGCGGGGTTTCGCAGCGGCGGGGTGGGGGGAACTTTTGGCAGCAGATTCGGCAGCGCGGTATGGCTCGCGTACCACCCAGCCTTCTTCGAAGTACCACCGGTGGTACGCGTGAGAACCGCTGATTTAGAGCATACAAGCTTCAAAAGCATTTACATGGAGCTTTTAATAGAGATTACAAATGTAATTTCTTCATGAAAAAACTAACACTGTACTCCAATATACTGTATAGCGCTTGCATAATATTCTAAGAAATATAGTAAACTGTGCCACAGATTCTCCCATGCCAGGGTGTCGTAATCCCTGGGAGAGAAGGATGTTGTGATTATTGTAGCAAAGTGCCCGCTCTGCTATGATGAGTCCCACACTTTGCTCTCATGTGGTGGGTCAGGGCACCACCTGTTGCCCCTGTCTCTGGGCAATTGATGCCTCTGTAGTGCATAGTGAGGAGGGAGGGGGAAGGGACCTGGGTCTGCCCGCTACTCCAGGCCCCAGCCCAGGGGCCCTATAAATAGCAGCTATGTGCTGCTGACACTGCTTGCAGCTGCACTTCTTTACCCTGGGCTGTTTCCCCCTCTCTGTTCTCTTGTACCTTTTTCATGGCTCTGGTCTGGTTCCTCTGGTTGACCGCAACACTCCTCCCACACAACTGCCAGTTCTCCTTACCCTCCCCCTGTCTCGCTGGAGCAGGGGTTTTTATCAGGACTCGAGCTGGGCCTTAATTGGTCTTAGGTGCTTATAATTAACTTGTAGTAACCCCTGCTCAGTCTGCAGGGAACAAGGCCCAGACCATTCTGGGGCTTATCCATCTACCTTTTAAGACCCTCCTGCTGCTGTCTGGTCTTGCTGTCTCACATATCCTCCCCCACACTCAACACCACGGGGTTGGTCTGTTTGGGACGAGAGACAGTGCTGACGTGACAGGCTGTCAACGTTGCTGTATTGGCTTCCGGCCTGTGTTGTATATGGAAATGGAAGGGTTGTAGAAATAGAAACCATCTGGTCATTCTCACGTTCTTTTTGTTTCTGTGCATCCACTAGAGCAGGGTGTGGTCTGTCACAAGTGTGAACCACCGCCCCACAAGGTAGTAGTGGAGAGTCTCAATAGCCCATTTAACTGCCAGACATTCCTTTTCAACGACAGCATACCTCTACTTCCTGGGGAGGAGTTTCCAGCTGAGGTACATGACTGGGTGCACATCCTTCCCCACCATCTGTAAAAGGATGGGCCCTAGTCTAACCTCTGAGGCATTTATCTGTAGGATGAATTCCTTCTCTAAGTCCAGGGTGATGAGTACAGGATGACTGCATAGGGCTGTCATCAAATTTATGAATGCTTCTTCCGCTGTATCCGTCCCTTTTACTATATCTGGGCCCTGAACTTTTATTAGATCCATCAAAGGCCCTGCTCTAGTGGCGAAGTGAGGAATGAACCTCCTGTAATACCCCACTAGCCCTAGAAAAGCTCTGACCTGTTTTTTGTGGACCAATCGGGGCCAGTCCTGTATTGCCTCTACTTTATTCCACTGGGGTTTTACCAATCCTCTCCCTACTACATATATGAGGTACCTGGCCTCAGCTAGACCGATTGCACACCTGGGAGGGTTTTCAGTGAGGCCAACCTTTCTGAAGGCATCTAACACTGCCTCTACTTTTCCCAGATGTGTCTCCCAATTGGGGCTATGGATGATCATGTCATTTAAATAGGTGGTGGCAGCATACTTGGCGTGGGGCCGTAATAGTTTATCCATTAGGCATTGGAATGTTGCCGGGGCTCCATGTAAACCGAAGGGAAGGATAGTGTATTGAAAAAGGCCATCAGGTATGGAGAAGGTGGTCTTCTCCTTTGCGTCCTTGACTAGTGGGATTTGCCAGTAGCTTTTGGTCAAGTCCAGGATGGGCAAGTATTGGGCCTGGCCTAACTGATCAACAAGCTCATCAATACGCTGTATCAGGTAGGCATCACATTTGGATACTTCTTTCAGTTTTCAAAAGTTGTTGCAAAATCTGAGGGTGCTGTCAGGCTTGTGTACTAGGATGATGGGGCTGGACCACTGGCTATGGGATTCCTCAATAACCCCAAGTTCCAGCATTCTCTTCACCTCCATTCTTATTTCTTCCCTTTTGGCTTCTGGTATTCATTATGGTTTTATTGTCACCCTTGCTCCAGGTGTTGGACCGGTGACGTACGGCCTGGTTGCATAGAGAATATGTCTTGGTTCCGCTGGATCATATGGATGATCTCTGTTTGTTGTTCTGGGGTTAACTCGGGGGATATCGTCACTCCCCTCTGTGGGGCATCTGCCTGGGGCGGCATTCTTTTGGTGACCAGGCACGTCTCTCCGTCCCACCAAGGCTTCAACAAGTTGATGTGGTGGATTTGCTTTGGCTTTCGGAGGTCCAGCTGCTTCACTCTATAGTCCATCTCCCCAGCCGCTTCCACTATCTCATATGGTCCTTGCCAGCTGGCCAGGAGCTTGCTTTCTGCTGTTGGCACGAGTACCATCACTCATTCTCCTGGCTGAAATTTCCATGCTTTTGCCCGGCAGTTGTAATAGGTCTGCTGGGCCACTTGTGCTTTCTTTAGATGCTCTTGTACTATGGGAGTCACTCAGGCTATCTGTTCCCGCATCTGCGCCACATGTTCAATAACGTTCTTTCCTGGGTTGGACTGTTCCTCCTAATCCTCCTTGGCAATATCTAGTATGCTGCAAGGATGGTGTCCGTATAGTAATTCAAAGGCGGAGAATCCAATGGATGCCTGGGGGACCTCCCGTATCGCAAACATGAGGTACAGCAGAAGGGCATCCCAGTCTTTTCCATCCCGTCTCACCACTTTCCGGATCATACTCTTGAGGGTACAATTAAACAGCTCTACCAGGCCATCTGTTTGAGGATGATAGACTGAGGTCCACAGGGCCTGGATGCGGAGCAGGGTACACAAGTCTCATTAATTTTGACAAAGGGAGTTCCCTGATCAGTCAGGATCTCCTTTGGGATGCCCACTCTAGCAAAGACCTGGAGCAATTCCCTTGCTATTGCCTTGAATGTGGGGCTTCTTAGGGGAATGGCTTCTGGGTATCGTGTGGCGTACTCCAGGATGACAAGTATGCTTCGGTGGCCCTGTGCCAATCTTTCTAGTGGGTCCACCAGGTCCATGGCTATCCTTTCAAAAGGGACATCTATAATGAGCAAAGGCATTAATGGGGCCTGCAAGTGAGGTCAGGGGGCTGTGCAGCTGTCGCTCTGGGCAGGATGCGAAATAGTGTGGGACCTCTGCCCCTTAGGACTCTATCCAGGGTCTTATCTATTCCTAAATGTCCCCCAAATAAATGGCTGAGAGCTAGTTCTAATTCTGCCTTTGTGTGCTTCTGTGGCCCTAAGAATTGCTCCACTTCTTTCTCCCATAATTGCGCTACCCAATACAGTAGGTCGTGTTTGAGCAAGAAGTATGGCCCCAGGCCTTTGGTCTTCCCCTCCATGGGCACGCCATTCACCTCCACAACCTCTGCTCTCACATTTGCATATAGTGGGTCACTGGCTTGGTCCTGTCTAAAATTCTCATGGGCAGGACCGATCTGACCTAACATTAGGGGATTGACTTCAACTCCATCCTTTAGGTTGCTCTTACTGGGGCTGGAAACCTCCTCTGGGTCCTCTCTGGCCTGAGCTACCTCCTGGTCTCCCAAACAGGTTTGTCTACCAACTAGGGCAGCTTTCTGGTTCATAGTCAAAATCCTGGTCCCTAATCTCTTATCTGCCCTCCTTTCACACCTAGACTTCCGGAGTTTTCCGGGGGTTGAAAACAATTCTGGGGCAAATTCAGCGATGACTGGTACAAGTCAATCTGCAGGTGCGTCGGTCTCAGTCTGGGGTTTACTACTCTTCTCTGGCTCTACTGGGGGGAACAGGATCTCAAACCCTGAGAAGTCACTACC
Organism: Emydura macquarii macquarii; assembly: GCF_026122565.2. NCBI lineage: Eukaryota > Metazoa > Chordata > Testudines > Chelidae > Emydura > Emydura macquarii. The sequence continues at coordinate 23,445,592 of NW_027132559.1, forward strand.
ACTTAGGACGGGGTAGGGAAGTTTGGGGACCACCATGGCTGTCACCCTGCTAATTTTCCCCTGGATCTCAATCCATACAGGAATCAAAGGGTAGAAATGTACAGTGCCATGGATGCGTTACCCCCGTGTGTTTGACCCAGGTCAGTTAGTCTTGCCCCACTAAGTTCCCTCAGACCAGGATGACAGCAGTCCCAGAATCCACCAGTGCTACAGTCTTGCTACCATTCATTTTCACTGGCCTCATGTCTCCATGTGGGGTCGTTGCAACCCCTACCAGGCCGATTAGGCTACATTGCTCCCTGTGATTCCCCAGATTGCACTGCAGGGGCTTCTCCTTCTTGGGGCACTGGGCTGCTATATGCCCCAATTCCCCACACTCGTGACACCGATACCTTGCACCAGGTGCTGCCTTCTGCCTTGGGCTATTTGGTCTGCTCCCCCAGCCTTTTCTCACAAGTCCCCAGGCCCCTTCCTGGCCTCGGGCCATTCTTCAGTGTTCTTCCTCTCAGCCCCAGCTCTCCTGGAGTTCACTACAGTCTGGGAACTTAGGTGGGGGCTTGCTTCCAGGTCCACCATATCTTCTCTCCATGGATCTTGAACAGTTCATGGGCTGCTAGCTGTCTCTTTATGAGGGCAACCACCTCATCATAGGTGGAGGGGTCATTTTGACCCACCCAGGCTCAGACGGCCGGTGGTAATCCCCTTGTGTATCGCTCTAACACTAGGAGCTCCATCTTGGAGCTGAGGGCCTTGGGGCTCAGCCACTTCCGGGTCAGGTGGATAGGGTCAAACAGTTGTGACCATAGTGCCTTGTCCTTGCTATGTCGCCACTCATGGTATCTCTGGGCTTGCACTGCTGTCATTAACCCAGATCTGGCTAGGATCTCTGCCTTCAGATGGGGGTGATCTGCAGCAGCTTCTGTAGCCATGTCGTAATAGGCCTTCTGGACCTCTCTACACAGGAATGGGGCGAGGATACTAGCCACTGATCTCGGGTCCAGGCCTCCCACAGGGCTGCCCTTTCGAAGGCCAGGAGGTACACCTCCACATCATCTTCCTGTGTCATTTTCTGAGGGCAGCTGCTGGCCCATGTGCAGCGCCCCATGATGGCTGCAGCTTTGCTCAATCAGGGCCCTCAACTAGCCCGCTACCTCCTGCGGCACAGCTCGGTCCTGGGCAGCCTGACTCATCAGCAAGCAATTGGTCTCCTGCTGCAGTCGTATTGCCTCCTGTTGGGCAGCCGCCTGGGCCCAGGTAACCTCCGGTTGGGCTGCTGTCACTTGCACTAATGCCTTCACCACATCATCCATCTTGAGGACAGGATGGTTTTGGCTCATGCTGGATTAAGGCTACTGCACGGAAATCCCATCCCCGACACCACGTGGCAAATTGCCCACTCTGCTATGGTGGGTCCCACACTTCGCTCTCGTGTGATGGGTTGGGGCATCACCTGTTGCCCGTCTCCGGGCAGTTGGTGCCTCTATAGTGCAGTGAGGGGGAGGAGGAAGGGACCCAGGCCTGCCCTCGACTCCAGGCCCCAGCCCAGAGGCCCTACGAATAATAGCTAGGTGCTGCTGACACTGCTTGCAGCTGCACTTCTTTCCCCTGGGCTATTTCCCCATCTCTGTTCTCTTGTACCTTTTTCATGACTCTGGTCTGGTTCCTCTGGTTGACCACAACATTTCTCCCACAATACTGCTTGCTCTCCTTCCTCTTCCCCCATCTGGCAGGAGCAGAGGTTTTCTAGCTGGGCATTAACTGACTTCAAGTGCTTCTAATTAACCTGTAGGTAACCCCTGCTCAGTCTGCAGAGAACAAGGCCTGGACCATTCTGGGGCTTATATATCTCCCTTCACTGGTGAAAAAGGAGGAAATCCTGGCCCTGTTGAGTGGGAATGGGAATTCCCTGCCAACTTCAGCAGTGCCAGGATTTTCCCCAGCATCCAGTCCTAAAAGTTGTCATGTTCCCTAAATGAGAAGTACTCCTAGACTAGAGACACTGACCTGTCCAGACTCTTGGTGTGGAAATAGATGCTGGAGAGTTTTGCCTCAGCTATTTCTTGTCTTGAAAGTCTTTAGTTTAATTTTTTGAAAAATATTACAGTTAATGTTTTTTCAGCCCTTGATGTGAACACACTTTCTCCTTTTTTTAAAGGGGCATCTGTTAGTGTTCAGAACCAGTATTATGTCATCAATCACCTTTTCGGAACAAGAGCAAATAGGTGAAGAACAAATTTTCATATATACCTATTTTTTTAATTCTAACCTTATTTAACCAGTGCGAAGTTGTGAGTGGAATAAATTCATTATTAACCTGTAAAAAAAAAAAAAAAAAAAAGACCTTCCTGCTGCTGTCTGGCCTTGCTGTCTCGCATATCCTCCATTTCTTTCTGTCTAGATGGAGAGGAAGGGATTGAAATTTTTATAATATGGGGTCATAGGTATGGAAAATTGTGCAAATGCAAATCACTGAATTGTTGGCCCCTATTCAGTACACCATGTGTTAGGCACTTGCTTAAGTGCTTTCCTTAATTGGGGCTATGAGGATGGTGTATTTGCAACAACATTAGAGCCCTTCTAGTGGTCCAGTATTACAAAAATTAGAGAGGTCTAAACCCAGAACAGCAAAAAAATTAAAAACAAAAAATTCTCATTACCCACCTGAGAGATGAGAATGGCCCTAAGATGGTGGAGAAGAGATTTGCCCACATATGATTCTCTGGCACTAAAATGAAGTGAATGTTCCTGCACTGACAGAAAATGCATCCAGAGAAGAAATAAAAAATACCTTCAACTACAGAAATGACAATCACATCTTTCCTCTCAACATGCCTCCAGTGTTCATAAGAGATGATATTCTCCTGTCAGTGCAGAGATGTTCAGTTAAGCAATCAGGCAGGACAGGGTGTAGTTAATGATACCTCTAGCTTGCTCTGAAGCAATAGGAACACGGGGGATGGAGGGGGGGTATATTTTAGTTATTTCTCATGAAAGATGATAATTACTTTTTACATGCTGTAATGTTTCAGCTGAATTTTGTGGTTGGCATGGTTCTGTGTTATGTTCACTGCACCAGATGATATCAGCCCTGGAGATCCAGTGCTAGTTTCCCTGCTGGTGCAGCTAACTACCACTCCAGCCACCCACCACATGAGCCACATGTTAACTCAATCATGAGAGGGAGAGGTCCCAGGCACACTTCATAAACATGTCTTCACTGCAGAATTAACTTGAATTATAACTCAAGTATTGCCCCTAACTCAAGTCCTGTCCACACACAAAAACTCTTAACTTGAGTGTGGTGGTGCTTTTAACTTGAGTTAAGGGGTCCGTAAGGGGGGGGGGGGGAGGTTACAGGCTACAGCTTGAATTACCACAACTCGTCATCTGTTAACACAATCATACTGTAGCTCAATTGTTGTTTTGCAGTGTGGCTGCTCTCACTCGAGCTCGGCTAACTTGAGAGGAGTTAACTACAGCAGACAGTCTTAGATGGTGCTTTTTTCTTTTTTTTTTTGGTTCAAGTAAATGTTACCCGCAGTTTAATTGTGGCAAAATGCTTACATTTCTTGTGTGTGGATTTGCTGCTGTGAAAGATTCATAAGCCACCTTCTACTTCATAGGGAAGGTAATTGGAATAATTGAGTAGAGATAATGGAATTTACCCCATGGAAAACAATTGTGTGTAAATTATAGCTTGAAGATCTCCTTAAGTGGAGCATTAATAAGTGGTATGTCCATGGAGGTGGTTCAAATCAGTTTGTTATAAAAACTCCACAATAGAGACAAGAGCAGAATAAAATCATTAGCATCTTTAAGGCCTCAGTCAGCTGCAGCAAGTGAGGGTACATCTCCCATGGGAACTCCCAATTCTCTCCAACTCTTCAGGGGATTCTGTAAGGTCAGGAAAGGCTTCAGGAACTTAAATAATGGAAAAAAGATTTTATTCCATGTTAGTAACATGTTTTTCAAGAGTGAAATACTGACCCTACTGAAGTCAACCGAAGTTTGGCCATAGACTACAGTGTGGCCAAGATTTCACCCCCGGGTCTCTAAATTAGAGATGAATTTAGTATAGATAGAGGAGATTCTGTGGTTAATGAATGTGGTATAATATGCAATCCAATATTAATTATCTTCAGTCTTTTTAGGTCAGCTAGAAACGAAGATGTTCTAGGTCATTTAGAATTGACTGAAAGCTTAAATCATGCTGCATACCATACCTGTCCAGTAAAGATCTGGGGGAAGAGAGAGGTTTATTAATTTTTTGTTATACTTGTTGCTGTTAGGGTTGTATTGTCAGTGAGCAATCTGTTTATGATTGATTGTGTTTTTAAGAGTTTAAAGAGCACTCTTTTCCATACTACTCACATATAAATAAAATATATACACAGAACAGAACATACATGTTTGTTCTTTTGCACTGATAAGAGACTTGACCCTTCTTATGTTGAAGTCAATAGCAAAACTCCTACCCTATTCAATGGGATTTAGACCAGGGCCTAAAGGCCTTACATGACCTAGCATTTCTTATAATACAGCTCTAATACCTAACTTCTTAAAAGGTCTTGTTTTATTATTGATTTCTGGCTTTAAAACTTTCAAAAGTTGGAAGAACATGGCTGATGTTTTTACTGCTAAACTGACAGTGGATTAGCAATTCAGAGGTCCTTATAAAAAGTTACCCAAATTTGAAGATCAGTTTCCAATTATATCAACCAAAATAGATTATATATGCAATCTCTCTTGAATAGTAATGAAAGTTTAGCCCCTCCAGCTGTGGCTGAAATGAACACAGCATGGATCGGGGGCATTGTTCAAAACTTGCTTAAGGCTCACCTTCAAACTCCTCTGATCCTGATGCTGTTCTGTTCAGATGGCTGGACTAAATGTTGATCCAATTTACAGTGGGATTGGCATAGCACAGGAATATCCTGTTCATATCCCTTTTCCATGCTACACCACCAGCAGGGAGGGGTAATAATGTATGAGCCCCTAGGTCATCTCTAAATAACTGGAGGATTGCCTTTACACTGGGATGATCCTCTCTGGGTTGGTTGAACTGGTTAAAAGGTCAGATTATGCCAAAAGGCTAATACACTGCATGAAAAAATCTGGCCCTATATCTGTGTATTATGAAAGGGACAGATTTCAGAGTAAGAACATAGACTCTCAGATTTTCCAGTTTACATTCAGATAATCTATTTTTGCTGATACATTAAGGGAGAATTCCAGGTTCTATCTGAGAAAGCAATTCAGGCTTATGAGGGCTATTTTATGCCAGAAGAGTGGGGAAATATAACAACATTAGGATTAGAATTTAGAAGTTAGGTATGCACATGGGAGTAGTCCAAGAAGGACATCTCCAAAAGCACCAATAGCAATTAGGTGCCTAACTCCCATTGACCAACTGCTATTTGCACCTTGGAAAATCTCCCTTGAAATGAATAACGTTACACAGGGTAAGAGAGTCCAGAGTGTCACACTGTGCACTACACAAGAGAGTTCTGCTAGATAGTTGCTTGCATTTCTTAATGCCATTCATAGCTATTCATATGCTGTGTAAATTCATCATACAAGAAAAGATTATCGGGTATTTGGAAATCTCTCCAATTCACGGCCCATCCATTTTATTTCCTGGAGATCACAACTAAACCACAGTGGCCTGTGGGCCCAAGATAATCAGTCCTTCAGTGAGAGGAAAGAGGAGCTGCTGTTCTCTCCCCACCACCACAGCTCTTGGTAACGAGTAAGTGATTGCACACATGTCTCATCACCAGTGAAACTACAGAGATACATAGACTTCACAAATCTCCAAGACTGATGAAATACCCTCTTTGTAGCAATGGTAGGGTGAGTGCAAGTTCCACCACTGAAATGAAGATGGTGACAGTCTGACCATGTAACAGGGATGGCCCAAGTATCTAAAATAGCCAAGCCAGGCTCAAATATTAAGTAGGGCATATGGCTAGCCTTAGAGAAGTAAAACCCAGGGAATTCATTCTTTGCAGGAAGCCATGGACTGGCCCACACAAGCAGATGTTGGCATTCACAATGAAATGCATATTCTCCTCGCCAGCTCCCAGCCGGGAGCAGGGTCCAGCTGGGCTCTAGGTGCCCGGACTTCTTGTCAATTTCATACCTCCTGGCACGAAATTGACAAGACAGCCAACTGCTAATGTAAGGGATGCAGTGTCTACAGACACCGTGTTGCCCTAACTACACTGACTGAAGCCTTAGGCCTCTCATGGAGGTGGAGATATTATGTTGGTGTAGTAGGACACTTACAAGGGCAGGAAGAAGGCTGTATTGTAGACACTGACATAATTAGATTGACGTAAACTGCCTTATGTCAACCTAATTGTGTAGTGTAGACCAGCCCATTGTTACTTGTTCAAATCCATCCCTTACACCATGGTGGCACTTAACTTAAACAAACTACACACAGAAAAACTGCAATGCTCATCCAGCACATAGAGAATGAACTAAGGATGGAACACAATCTAATGAGGATGCACGAAAGAAAATCAAATTAGAATGCTTGTGTCCTGTTAAATCTTAATTTCTCTCAAAAAGTCACATTTTCTTTTTTCTTTTTTCTTTTTTTTTTTAAGCTTCTGGGGTCAGCTTAACTAGACATAATAAGGATTGGGATATATATTGTTGCCTCACTTATTTCTGCTTTCTGAAAACCTACATGAATACTTTAATCATCAGGTATGTGTGTTTTTGAAAAAAATCTATACTGAGCATTTCTATTCACACTGATTGTTCCCCTTCAACTATTTATAACAAGAATGTCAGAACAAACTGCTTATCACCCACCTATCACATGCAGTGCAAGACTATCAGTCTCTATGACAACCTGATCTGAATAAACTTGCTAAGAAGCCACCTGTACTATAAAAGTGAAATCCTGGAAATAATGGCTTCTCTAAGGGTCTGACAGTGCCTAGCTATGGCCTGATCCTGCTGCTTCCATTAAAGTCCAGGCAAGATATACCAGGGACTTCAGAGGGAACAGAATAATGCCCTTATAGAAGCAAAAAAACAAACCTTGATCGCTGTTCTTTTCAAGATGACTTTGATCAACCCTTCCTATGGCCCACCCCTTCCCCCACACGTGAGGTAGCTTGCAGGGATCATAACTGTGACTCCATGATTTCAGGGCCACCAAGCACCAGTATAGGTTAGAGCAGGAGGAAGTTGTTTTAAGTTACACTCCTGGTGTAAGATGCTTTATGCCAACAGAAGATCAGGTATAGCAGAATTTAGCTCTATCATATCCCCTTCAAAACGCAAAATGCATACAACTCCCCTCCCCCCACGTCCTGGGTAAAGGGGTGACTGGTGTAAGAAGTGACCATGCTACCTCCTCCATCTCTATGCCAGTGGTGAATCTCCTTACACAGGAGTAATTCTATCACTGGCTGGTTTAAGTGGTCTCAGCAGACCCTAGAGTCCCGCTTCTGAATGTAAACACATGCCAAACTTACTCAATATCTTAAGTATAGTATGTTCCACTAGGCACAGGACACAACATTCACTGTACACCATACTAAGCTGGATATGGACATATATATACCTTTGTAAAAGAGTACCACTATCTTCTGAAAGGCTTTCATAAAGTGGATGTTGTCATAACAGTATTCCTGAACCTTCTGGAGAAGAATGAGCTCTGACTGGCCTTGGGTGCTGAACACAGCCAGCAGGGGTGCATATTGCTGAAAGAGGCGGGGAAAAAGGCAAATTATTTTTATATAAAGTACTGGAAGTGAAACATCACAAGACACCATTACTATAATTTAACTCCGTGTAAATTTCATTTTTGAAAAACAATCACAGAGAGAAAGGTGTGATTGCTACATTGACACAAAATTTTTTATTGCCGATAAGGTTCTTTTTTCCAATTTTTATGTGTGTTGATAGAACCTCCCCCACCAAGCAACTACAAGTACAAAATTGCTAGAATTTAGCTAATATTAGCAAGTAAAATATTCACTCTCTCTCTCTCAGTATACTCAAATATTTATCAACAATGCGGTTATCATCACTTTGGCAACAACAGTGCCAAACCGGAAGTGTGGTATTGAGATCCTTCCCTCTTTGCCCTTCAAATTGTCCAGCCTTTGTTTAATCGGATACAGATGTTGAGATGTAACAATACATGCTACGTGTCTCTATTCAATAATGTCAATGAGACTCCAATGCTGTCCAGAGATCGATGGTATCCTCCTGCTACATAAATACTAAGAAGTTTATTTTAAAAATATAGGCCAAATTCTTTGTTTATAGAGGGAGACCTTGATCCTGTCAGTGCTCCATTCACATTCTTTTTTATCCAATGACTGATAGGCTCAATAATTCAACAGGACACAGGTTTGTGATGAAATTTTCAAAACATCTAAATTACTTCAGCTCTTTAGTCCCATCTTCAAAAGTGACTTATTAGGAGCCTAAGTCCTGTTGCACTTAGGCTCATAACTGAGTTTTGAAAATGTTGCTTCCATGTTTTATAACTTCAAGTTATCTAAATTTAGTCATACAAAAATTACCTGGCATATCCCATTTGTAATAGGTAACTATCTGGGTATGGCCTCATGTAGTTGGGCAAAACAACTCCAGTGGTACCTAAGGCCAAGGATTGTCTCCTTTCAGGTGTTGAAAGGCTACAGCAAAGATGGGGCTAATATGTAAGTGCAAGTTAGTAGCAGTTGGCATATGTACCCACTGCAACCTTCATATGAGTGGGTCTTTGTCCGGCTAGCTGGGAAAAAGGGGGAAGGTTTGCAGGGATGGACAGTAAAGGCAGGAAGCAGTTGGGGCCAGGTCAGGAAAAGGCATTGGATGGCCCTTCCTGCTGACCAGAAGTGTGGGTGTGGCAAGAGGAATGGAGTATCTGTACCCCATACAACCCAGGACCCTTTTTTACCAGAATTAGGCTGGCTGGTTTACACCAGGTGGTACAGCATTTGGATGACTACTTGTTTGCACGTAGGACAGATTTCTGAGTTTATAACCAGCCTACTGGCCACATTCCAGGCCCTGGCTCATAGGCTGGGGGTACCTTTGACTGATTTAAAAAAAAACAAACCAACACCACAACAGAGGAGCCCTCTATGAAGTTGCTTTATCTGGGCACTGAATTAGATATGTGGGCTGGAATGGCTTTCCGGCTCCACACGATGCCTTGCCCCCTGCAGTAAGGGGGCAGAGTTAGAAAGCAGCACAGGGATGGGGAAATGCTGCAGTTTAGGACTATAGCACTGGGCTGCATATATCTAGATTTCCACAGGATAATCTGGGATTACTTCTGGGATTGCTTATCAAAACAAGATTGGCGAAGAAGGTTACACTGTGGGAACTACAATCTGTTATTGGGCACCTTAACTTTGTATGCCTAGTAGTGGCCCCAGTGCAGGCATTTTGCACCAGACAGTAAGCTGCCAATTTGGCAACAGCACAGGCTGGCCATTTTAGAAGGGTTAATAAAAAGATGAAGGAGGATTTGGGGGTTTGGGAACAGTTTCTGAATCAATTTAATGGTGTGCTGTGGGGTTTTCTGTTTGGTTGGTTGGTTTTGATTTTGAAGAAAAGCATTGGGAGGAATAGGTTTTGAAGTATTTTACCAAAGCAGGTGGTGTGCCCAGAAATGGCTCCCTCAGGTTGGATACAAAAAGGTATAGTACAGGATTTAACATTCCTGGAATTCTTTCCCATTTCGGTAGCAGTAACTATTTGGGGAACAAAGTTTGCAAACAAAAGAGTACCTTTTGGAAGTGACATCTTGGCAGTGGTACATGTTATCAATTGCTAGTCCTCCAGATCACCCAGGGTTATGAGGCTGGTAAAGGCATTTGGATTATAGAGTTTAAATCTTAACATATGTTTTTTTGAAAGCACGTACCAGGGATTGATAATGGCATTGCTGATGCATTGCCTCCATTTCAGATGAACAAATTTTGGGACCTGGCACAAGGGCCAACAAGGAACCAAAACAGCTGTCAGTAGCACTCTGGATCCTGGCCTTATGAGGGCTTTCAGGGCAGTATGGAGCTCAGTAGCACCATGAAAGTGTAGGGCCCTCTGACAGAAGTTTTAATGATTTTGTGCAATTTCAGAGAATGCCTGCCTGAAACGGCTCATGGACCCACAGTTGAGAGCCGCCGCCTTAATGGAGTTGAGAAAAGGAGGTTGGGCACCTACATTTGGATCAGTGGGGAGCCGACCCTCCTCCTTCCTGCACTGTACAATTTGTTGCTGGTTACTCCCAGATATTTTAAGTGAATAAAGTTGCAGCCTAATTAAACCACATCCATGGCCTTCTTTCTTCTAGCATGGACAGACAATGTGCTGTTCTGGGTGGAGCAGTGGTCAATGAACATATCAACAGGCCAAGCCTGCAACCTTTACACAGGCATGAGGTCCCCATGGTCTCAATTGGACTACTCACATAAGGACTTCTTATGAGAGTAAATTTTGCAGGACCGAGTTACAAGACAACAATATTTGTACATCACAATGTACAGAAAAACAACTTGTCTAAACTGACCATTTCTCTTTCCAGTGTTAATATTCTGAAAGTTGTCCCTTAACACAGATGAGCTACATTATTATATACTATACCCCAGGTTAAAAACACAGAACAAAACCTGAACTCATAGATACACTGCTACAACTATGAACGAAGAGATTCAACCAGTCATCACCCACAGAGTGGTAATCAAAGTCACAGTTGGAACTCCAAAATGCATCTTCCTGCTGGAAGAGAGCTGGGCTGAGTTTTCCTCCCCATCTGGTCCCACAGATGGAGAGGGCTCTATGACCAGCATACAAGGTGCAGAACCTACGTGGGATGCAGGATCCCAAACTGCCATGTGCTTTTTGCATGCTGAACAGCAACGGGGGAGGGGAGAGACAGAACCGAGGAAGAAGGGACAGCAGTTGTAGACGACATTAGAGATCTGCGGGGGTGAGTGAGGTATTGTGTGCAAGGCACAGATCCACGTTGTCATACAGGAAGCTGGAAGTTCAGCAATTTCCCAATCACTACTCAAAATATGCTTGTCTTAAAAGACTGTGGTGAGCAAGCATAGCCCCACCCTCAGCATTTACAAGTTCCCCAGAACTCTTCAGTGGAACTATGCCCGCCTCTCCAAATCAAGTGCCTGATATTTACTCTACAGTTCTGAATTCAGGTGCGTAGTACTAGCCATAATTTTGTTTTTTGGTTTTTTAAATGCCCTTGAATACTTTTCAGCCACATGCTAAGGTTTTTGTAACCTTATGAGTTCACTGTAGTTTCTCAGTACTTTGGTCAAAAGCAATGACTTTGTCACCATATGGCAGGCACAGGGCAGTATTCCCTGTGTGTGTCTTCCAGATTTAAATGTGAAAAAAAGTTTACTGACATCTGTGGAGTATCTTCTACTTGTTTACAAGCCTGGCACATGTGCACACACATACACACCTTTAGATGTTTAAGGGCTTGTTCTGCAACCAGCTCTTCCTTCTTGTTCCATTCAACGGCATTCATTATACAGGTCCACAGGAGTCCAATCACTGCAGGCTCTGGCAGATCATTTCTCTTCATTTCCTCTTTTACATAAAGCACTATCTGGAGGAAAAAAAGACATTCGTGTCTCAAGCAACATCTTCAATCAAATAGAAACCATTCTGATGACACATGAAATGTTTGCAGTGCTTTTCAAGTTTCACGAAGAAAAAGATTGTATTCTTTTGTATCTGTTTCTTGTAATTTCAAAGGAAGATGTGTCCCTTGTTTTCTTAAAAACAAATCAGTGTTACTGGTTACAAAGTATCCTCCCAGAATAGTTTGTACAGTTAGATAAAATTCCAAACTATAAATACACTAAAATATGGATTATGAAAGAGAACAAACAACTGGAATTAACTGCAATCATATACAGAATATTTTTTCGCTAAATTTTCCTACAGAGTAACACTTGTTCGTTTTTCAAGTCTTTAAGTACAATGTGACACTAAAGCAATTCTAGCACCATTATTGACAGCACAGAGAGCCCTGTGATCATGCTTTTGTGCAGAATTAAATAAGGAGTAAATGAAATAATTCTAAGATGACTAGAGGATGCCTATGGGGTATAAACACATTTCCCTATAGTCATTGTTCATTTAAATCTTTGCCTAATTGAACAACAGTATGAATATACAAATAAAAAACCTCTCCCTACCTCTTTAATTGGGCATTCCTGAGAAAGACGTTCCTGTAGTTCTTTTTGAAGTTCTTTACGAGTCCCTAGCGACTGCTGGACTCTGAGAAAATCTGAGAGCTCTTTTAGGCCTGCATCAGTGAAGTACTTAGCAAAATGCTCCACATTCTGCCGATTGGCTGGAAATAGTTCCTAGAAGACAGAGAATGTTTCTCTGTTAAATACAGTAACAAGAATGCTTATGGTTGGGAGGGAGAACTGGTTAAAAATTAACATAGGGACCTCATATTGAAGACGAAGAAACACAACTGGTAATGTACTTAAAAGAAATTAATGTTTGCATTTTCAGTGGAAAAGCCACATTTAATTTTTATATTGGCTTGCTTTAGAGATAGTTGGTTAGAGAGAGAAAACAACAACTCTTCAGATTATATACAAAGAAAAGACAAGTAATTTGCAAATTAATGTTGTATGCATATTCATGAAAAAACCTTGAGTTTAGGATACCAATTCAAGACAAAAATTATCAGAGTCATTCTATAGAATGAAAAAGAAACTCTCTCTTCCCTCCTACTCTCCGTCCAGTTCCAGAAGTCTTGTGTAGTAGTAAGCACAAATGTAGATAGTAAATCCATCATGCTACGATCAGTTACCACGACCACAAAGTATTCCTACATATTTACGTTTTGAGAGAGCAGATCAATGTGTTGTTTACCATATACTGCTTGAAGGTTAATAGGAATATTTTTAAGACTCATCCAATAAATAAAGAAAATTATGGCATTAAACAGACAGCACATCATTAAAAACTCATTCACAGGGGTGGCATCATTCAGCCCATATAATTCACAGCAACAGCAGCCTGTGCATAATGAGAAAAACTGTGAAAAAATGGACAACAACTTTCAAGTGTGCTACTACAACTAGCACCTCAGCTTGGCAGGGATTCGATGGCAGTTATTTACACACCAGTTCCTGGCATCTGAAAGAATGATTCAGACACACTAAAAGAGCTCACTCTATTTACTTATTGAAGATACGAATAAGAGAGGACTCAATCTTGGTCTGTAAGTACCTACACAAGAGGTATCATCTGATACTGAAGCCTTTTAATCTAGAAGACAATAGCATATATTAGCAATTCCAGTGGCTAATAGCTGAAGATAGCAATGTTTAAACTGGAAATAATATATACAAATTTATTTTATTTTGTAACTATGAGGGTAATTAGCTATTGGAACAGATTTCCAAGTGATATGGTGAATTCTTCATCACTTGGACTTTTTAAAATCAAGATTCAATGTCTTTATAGAAAGATATGCTCTAGTTTAGTCGCACATTGGGCTAGAAGCAGGAATTACTGGGTGAAACTCTGGTCTGTGTTATGCAGAAAGTCAGATTTATATGAATCTAAGTCTTCAGACAAATGCAAGAAGAGACCTGTACATTACATTAGCTAGAGAGAATCCATTATTTCTCCCCAGAAACCCACAATTCTCAACACTTCAGGTTATTGCTATGATCCCAGAATAATATACTTGAACCATAAGGCTAGTGGCCTGATCACACACTGCTCCTAGTGGTTCTGCTGTCATCTTGTTAGAAATACTGAGTCTTCCAAAAGGCTTAGTCTTTATATTCACTTTATTATGATATCTCAACACTATTTCACAAATTGTATTTTAAATTATAGAGCTATAATTCATTCTCAAGCATGTAGTGATTTCACAAACCACTCTACCTTCATTCTTGATTTTGTGCAACTACCAAAATATGTAAATAAAATAAAGCCCCAAATACACACACATTGATTATCTTCATGCTCTGTTATCAGAGTTTCAATGGGCGATGACAAATAAAAGCTAGTTAATTCTCCAGCTTCTTAAAACTATATTCTTCAGTTTTCCAGAAGGCTTTATGTTCTGGAAAAAAAAAAGTGGATTGGAAAATAATTACGGACCTGATGCTTTAACAATGGTGCAGGGACAGTAGCTCTAACATTATTGCTGAGATTCAAAATATTTCAATTTTTTAATGGGAGCATTAATGGGAATTAACATATTTATGACAAACTACCATCTGCCTTCTATATTCTCCTCTTCCTAAAATAAATATCAAAAACTCCCAGAAAATACATGGTACTTACTAACAATCGCTTGTCTAAGTTGGCTTTTCTTAAAGAGGAAGTAACTGAGTTGGCATCTTTCTCTGCCATCCATGCTTTGAAAAGCTTTACAGCAAAAGATGCTGCAATTCCTATTTAAGAAAATAAAGTAAACAAGAACACACACTTTAGCAACTTTTTGAATGCGATGCTTAAGAGATTTAACAAACTGGGTAGAAAGCAAAATTATGGGTTCTCTGGATTCTTTGTCAAAGATAGCACGCATGTACAGTTTGTGTTTAGATTATTTTTGTTTTGAATGCAGTCTTATTTTTCTGAATTACTTTGCAAAGTTCACATGTACTTTCAAAAATGCTGTTTTTCTATCTGCATTCGACCATTTAGATTTCCCCAATTGTTTTTCTTGGAATTGGTCATGTCAATGGTTTTTTAAAAATGAATAAATGGATTCTGACAGAGCTAGATAGGGAATCGGTCTAAGTAGAAGGATATTTAACTGTCTAAATAATTTGAAATAAATTAAATTACACAATGGAGGAAACTTGATGAAAACCCTCCAGAGTTACACAGTCAGTGCTTTATTATGATAAACCAAACAACACTGCTTCCATTGTACATAGTTTAGCTCAGTTTAAAGAAAAGAAATTACTATGTACTATCTTTTCTTCTGTGTTCCTGTATCTAGAATCACCATGGGATTGTAGTTATTCAAAACACTTACATAATACTTTAAAGTAGGCGTGCATTCTCTTTGAAATTGCATAGGTTTTTTTTTTTTTTTTTTTTTTACAGGTAACTTTAATTACTTTTTTTGTTCTGTGTTTTTACAGTGCCTAGCACAGTGAGGTTCTGGTCCATGACTACAGCTCCTAGATGCTAACATAATACAAATAAAACTACAGCTGCCCCATCTGCTCCCAAGTATTCATCATCTTCTCCCTCACCTCAAAATCTGGTTTTAAAATGAAAATATGATACAGCAAGGTAGAAAGCGAGCATGATTTAGTTGTTCTTTGCCAATTTATAGATGCTCGTTTTCGCTCTTTCCAGAAGATAGTTTGTGATTCGCTACAGATGAAAAGATTATTCCCTGAGCATCCCCAAAGAGAAAGAAATAACATTCAAGATTTGCAGTGAAATTGTTATGGCAGTTTTTCCAACCTTATTTAGTGGAATGTTGGCTGTGGGGCATGAGCTTGAGAAGAATGCTAAATGGAACGGCAGATGAACACCTCCTCTCAAGTTCAGACCGAAGACATTTTACTTTTATATTTGTGAGTCAAGTTCCAGGTTAAAACTGACAACACAAAAATGCAGTTACATAGCCTCTGACTATTCAGCAGTGACAAAGAGTGTATTTGACAAACATAAGAATTAAAGAACAATGCATGCCTATATGTCTTCAAAAATAGCTCATTTTTAACCACTGCTCACTCTATTAAAGGTTTAAAAAAATTAATTATGCATTCCAAATCTATAACTGAAATTGTATAAAAGACAATACAGCTAATTTATAGTTAAAAATCACTATCCACAGTCTATGTATATACTACTCACTGTATGATACTTTATAGTAGTTATGACTTTCTAGAAAACTCATGTGAGGAAAACATTCCACTTTGTTACCATAATGACATTTCATACAGCAAGGTCTGTTAGCACAGCTATTACCAGGATTTTGCTTTAAACACATCTTTTCTACTGAAAGTCTGATCCCTCCCAGCAGCTAGTTGGACCACATGACACTTCACTGCATGGAACAGATCGAAAGTGTGCAATAGCAAAAGGCTGACTTGCTGCAAAAACAACAGAAAAAACAAGAAGGTTCTTGGCAAATATATACCAAGAACCAAAAGCACTAGGAATAAATAAAGTGTTTAAATCCTAAGAATACAGATTCATAATGACAGTTTTTTTGCTCTGGATTTATACATGGCATAAAACAGTATCCTTCAACATTAATTTGAAATTTAGCATTTGTAATTCAAGTTCAAAACAATCCTAACTTGCGTGTCTTCAGACGCCTCGTGTTCCTGTAACTAAAACAGGCTGTCATTTAAAAGCACTACAAGCCATTACCCTAGACACAGATTAATGCTTTTGTTTGGATTTTCTTCTAGATATGTTCCCATTGTGAAAGCTGTGGGTGATGGCAGAGCAAGGCTACCTCTGTGGCTTTTCTTTCTGTAGCGTTTAGAAAACAAACGTAATGATGGTTAGCATGCTGCAAATGAGAAAGTGTTCCACTTAGAGCTGCTTTGAACAGTTGCAATACCTTGCAGTGAACACAGATTCATTTAAAAAAGTAATTTTGTAAAAAACTGTACAACACTGACAATACATGTACGAGTTATGACGGGAAAGCCACGTTCACAGAGAAACAAATGTGGGGGAAAAAGCATCTGGAAAAATATTAAGTCTCCAAAGCAGAAGAAATATCACAATGCACAAGAAGACTCAAAGAACAGTTACTTACCCTAGAGTGGCTCTAGGTCTTCAATGTGATGCAATCACTATGGATCCCACTGTAGGTGCGCACATGCCTCATGCATGCGAGTTCAGATTTTTAATAGGAGAGTGTCCATGGGGGTCACATATGAGCCCTCTGCCTCTCTGTGCTCCTGTGCAAGGACATACTGGTACTGGGGACTGGATAGGGTCCAGACAATGTTGGACTGCCCTTATTCAGAACCTTTTCCTGGTAGAGGTTTTTCTCTATCAGAATTTCCTGGAACTATAGGGATCAGTCCCTGCCCATGGTACTCAGTCAGCCAGCAGCCAAGTGCAGTGACTATGGATCTGGCCATGGGGCTGAAAGATCAGATCTGAACAGTCGGAGATCTGGATCATGGACTGAATGGTCATCTGTAATAGGTCTATCAGCCAAAACTGCCTCAGCCAATATAAGCTACAAGAATGAGATTTTGATCTTGGAAATCCTCCGGGGCATCAGGGGAATCAAGGAAAGGTATTGAGCAGCCTCTCAGACTGCAGGGGTGAAGGTGTCTGGCAATAATCCTAGAATTGTGCCCTGTCTGGAGCAAAATTTCTCACACTTGGCATTGTCCCTGGTGACAAACAAGTATTAAGGGGGATCCCTAATGATGGAATATCTGCAGGGACCATTCATGAATTGCCATGGATTATCTGCTCAGGAAGTACTGCCAGCTGAGCTGCATCTTCCTAAACTTGTGAGTCCTTGAGGAGAAGGATTTGCATGTCAAACACCTATCAGGAATGTGTCTTCCCCACACACAGAATAGGCATCAACTATGTCCATCATTCAGGGGTATGAGTCTGTCACAAGTCAGGCAGGGTTTAAACCCTGAGGGTTTAGAGCCTGCCATGATGATTGGGTGAGGAGTCTTGCCACACTGTACATAGCTAACTTTTTTTTTCTGGACAGGGAGGGAACACAAATGGAGAGAATGACCAGTTCAAAAAGACGAGATAGACGGGAAGAGTATTCTTTGTTGAATAAGACACATTTGAATCTAGAAAAACAGTAGTGAATTGGACTGGATTGCTCACCAGGTTCAGGCTGACTGTCTCAGGCAGTAAGAGGGAACTGAGGGAGGTCACAGCTGTTCCACCTTTTATGCCCTCATCCAGGAGCATGAGGCAGCACTGGGAACACACGTGGCCCTGACAGACACTGCTATTCAAAATCCAGTCACACACGAGGCACATGCACACAAACAGTGAGATCCACATTGACACATACTCAAAGAAGGGTTTTCCCCTTAACAAGGGAAAAACACAAAGTTGCTGGGAACATCAACGGAAAAGAACTACCAGTTAAACTGACAACGTAATTAACTTCCAGATCTTTAGATCCAGAATATGAAATATTGCTCAGCTCTGCATGTTCAACAAAATATTCACAAAGCAAAACAAAACCATGATTAAGCTACTTCTAACAGAAGCCTCCCACCCTATACAGTACCATATGTTGGGAAATAAAATTCTGAAATCTAGATCTTGCAGAGTCATGGATGGCATGTTAAAATGTGTGTAGAATCCCATCTGACTATACAGAAACATATTTTAGGTACCTAAAATAGGGAAGGAGAGAACCTGAATCCTGACAATTTTTGCACATTGCAGACCCGATTCACCGCCCACCGAAGTCAAAGGAAAGACTGCCTGGACTTCAATGGGCTATGGACCAGGCCCCATGCAGGTACACAATTCACCTACAATACACCTCACGTTGGCTTCCATTCAACCCTGTATAATTCTGTCCCCTCCAGCATTCACATGCATTGTTGATGTTGGGTTTGAATTTTTAACCTTGCTCTTCTTCCACATGGTGGCTCAATGTGAAAAATCAAAGCCAGGGTTAGGGAAGGGAATATTGGGCTGAAGGCAGAAAAGAGATTATAAAAAGACTGCTGCCAGCGATTCTGAGATCTGGAGAAGATTAGGCAGTATGTCAGCCTTTCCCCCGCATCACAAGAAGTCTGAAAACCTCTTGTTTTAACAATCTGTGTGCTTTAACTACTTTCAGGGGCAGGAGTTATAGGGAAGAGGGAAGATATCACTTTGTTTCTCAGTGGAGGGATCTAGTATATTTAATTACATCTAAGGCCTGGTCTACACTGGCGACTTAAAGTCACAAAGGGGATCTCGGGCATTTTGACGACTGTACTGGGTGGTTACGCAGGAATCAGTTTTTTTATGTGATGAGGAATGCTACATTTATCATCAGTTGATATCTCATGGAAAATGTAATGTATGTAATCTGTTATCCCTAGAAAAACTTTTCAGGGGAGGGCTGCCTTGTTCCTCCCTCCACGGTAGGATTCTTCTCTGCAATCAAGGTAGCCAGCATCATGGCTTCATGTGTTTTAAGCACAGCCTCCTAGCATAGCGTCATGCACCTTCCCAGACCACCCCACACAGATGTTTGTGAAACGACCCCTGTGATCCACAAGCCCTTGCAGGACCATGGTAAAGTACCCCTTGCGGTTTATGTACTCTGTCGCTAGGTGTGCAGGCACTAATATAGGGATGTGCGTCCCATCAATGGCCCCCCGCAGTTTGGGAAGCCCATCGTGGCAAACCCCTCCACTATGTCCTGCATATTTCCCAAAGTCACTAGCCTTCAAAGCAGAAGTCTATTTATGGCACCGCACACTTGATTCATGGCTATGCCCACTGTAGATTTACTGACTCTGAATTGATTCCCAACCGGGTGGTAACAGTCGGGGGCTGCCAGCTTCCAGAGAGTGATGGCAACTCTCTTCTCCATCATCATAGCTTGTCTCAAGCAAGTGTTCATGTGCTTCAGGGATGGTGCCAGCTCCGAGCACAATTCCAGGAAAGTTGCCTTTCGCATACAAAAGTTTTGCAGCCACTGATCATCATCCCACAGCTGCATAACGATGCGGTCCCACCAGTCTGTGCTTGTTTCCCTGCACCAGAATCAGCGCTCCACAGACTGCAGATGACTCGTTACAGCCTGCACAAACCAGGAATTGTTCTGCTCGATGTCTTCTAGCAGGGCAGCCTCGGTGGCATCGGTGTTGTCTCTGCTTCAGCTTCTTGCTCTATTTTGAAAATAATCGATGCGCTGCGATGTATTTGTGACACTCACAATTATAGTGCAGAGTTGAGCTGGCTCCATGTCTCTGCAGCAGTGGCGATCACGGGGAGTTAAAAAACGGTGCAAAAAAACTTTTCCTGTTTGTTTGGGGGGAGGGGGGAGGGGGGGGGGAAGCAGCACTGCATCCTGGGATGAAGACACTCGTCCTAACAGCCACCGTGGCTAGTTGCACTGTGGGATAGCTACCCACACTGCACTGCTTTCTAATTCGAATTAAGGCTGGTCAGTGTGAACGCAAGAGACCAGCCCAAACACTGTAGTGTGTACACTCTGCTGCGATTTCTAAAAATTGCCTGCTGAAAGTCGAATTAAACAAAGTCGACTACCCACGGCAGTGTAGACATAGCCTAAGGCACTACATACATAATTTATTGCCTAGATATTTAGAATTGTTTTGCACATATTTGGGGAGTGATTACATTAATTGTATTCAGAACTATGGTACAACGTGTTATTCATGGCTTTATTCTGCATTTTATTCCTCCACAGAGAGGGAAACTAGAGAAATGGCAACATTCATGTAAAAAATCATGTAATTTTTAAAATAGTCTTGCATATTCTGATTTTCAGTACCAATCCTTTGGATGACAGAGAGAAAAAACACACATTAAGCTTGTCTTCATTCTGAATATCAGAGTTTTAGGTCTTTCTTGGTGTGGGAGTGAATGGAGGAGAATGGAATAAATAGCTTGCCATGGTATAGTTTACCTCTTTTACATGAAACTGCATCACTACCAGTCACTTTTCATAATCAGCAGTGTCTTTGTGCAAGACATGCACATCTGGGATAACAGTGTCCAATTTATATGTATAGCAGATTTTTTTTGGTGTGGGAGGAGAGGGACTAACTATTAGCATCTCCACCCAGCATCCCCAGGGATAACAGTGTCCAATTTACCCAAGCTTACGGCATCCCAGCAGGATCATTCGGGGAGAATTAGCATTGCACATATACTGCGCTGAGTGACAGCTAGTGCACCCCAAACAGAAAGAGATCATAAGCAGCAGAAGCTGGAGGTGGCACTTGTTGCTTACACTTCAGTGAAGGGATTTAAAAAGAATAAGATTTCTCCCCCCGCGTCCTTCTACTCCAGCTAATGCATGAATTTTCCGCACAAGTGCGAAGTACAACTGGTTGCTGCAACTCAGCACCAACAAGTTGTGCCTGATGAGGGGAGCAGGGAGGAAAGGTAGTGCTGATGAGAGCCTTCTCCCTGTTGCTTCAGGGCATTCAGAACTCTGATTTTGTTTGGGAGTGTGATGAGGGTGTCCAGAACAGAAATACCTGTAACTGAAATTTGTGGATTTTTCCTTTTTTTTTTTTTTTTTTTTTTTTGGGCAATAAAAGAAATGCCCAAGTTATTATGGCAGAGCAATGCTTTGCAAGGAAATGCCCCCAGGGCAGCTCTCAGACTTTCTACATGAAGTAGTTTCATTATAAGAAGTTCGAGGCTATTTGTGTGCTTGTACCTATATCATATATTAATAAAACAGTGCGTTCAATAAAAAAATTGAGGTCTACCATGTTCCTCATTTCAAGGTGTGTTTTCTCTCATTCTGAGGATCACTGCCCTCATTTCACAGTCCCTTGGTTGAAAAGTATGTTGCTATGGGTTTGCAACAATGTAGCGACATCATTGTAGCTGAACTTGTACAAAAACCCCAACCAAACAACCACACATAATTGTAGGTAAGTTCTTGGTTGTCTCGATCCAAAAGAATGGACCCAAAATGTTTTCCCTATTGTTATGGAATCTGTATATGCAAACATCATGCAGTGGAGTTATATGAATTAAAAGATGTAAACTGCCCATTATGGACCAGATTCAGATGTGCTGTAAGCTAGACCCTGGCTTTGATACTTTTTTCTTAATGTACTTATAACAGACATTTTACTGAAACAATTTAATAGTTTCAGTGACAAATTAATGAATACTCTTTGCTTGAAAAGTTATTACACATGGGATGAATTGTTCATCTGTTATATTTTTGCACTCCTGCTTGACACAAACTAATGAAGTGGTCAAGATTAGAAAGTACGGAGTGCACAAACTTAATAAGCCATTTTCAAAAGAGTAAGCTATTGTTCAAAGACTCAGAGAGACAGAGACTAATGTATGGGCCATCTACCCCTCCAAAAATAAACCTCTCCCCTTCATTAATGGTATGTTCTTGCTCTAGAGTCACTGATTTTTGTTTTTATTTCAGTATTTCTGAACTGGCACACAAACTGCATTAAATTAATCTCTGCTATAAACTCACTTAACACAATACAGAAGTAGCCAAGGATTAACTTGTATTTTTTGTTAACTTTTGTATTAAAAAAAATATTTGCTTTGGATTAATAATTGATAGAACATTAATCATGGCATCAAAAAGGCATGCCTCTCTCTTGTGTAGATGAATTATAAACCTTAAAGTCTTTGCACCTCTGGAAAATGATACAGTACTTGATGTATTTTGTTCTTCTGAAATTCCAAAAAACACTTTTCCATATGAATTCAAACTATAGCTCATTCATAATATGTTTTAGATCCTGTCTATACACTTCTATTTTAGTAGTCCTGTTTTATTATCCTGTTGTTATTTTTTCCACTTTGATGACTGCATTCGAGCTGGCATTTTGGGATGGCATATTTCAGTAACTATCTGCATCTGCTTAAAAATTTGACCTTTTGTTGTACTGTTCCCAGTATGCCATGATTAACATATGTTGTTTTCAGTGTAGTTGTTGCTCTGAGGGTCCTAGGATATGAGAGACCCCAACTGCTGACTGGAAAACAAGCTCTGTGGAGCTCAGAAAGATTGTCTCTTTCACCAACAGAAGTTAGTTCAATAAAAAGATATTACTTCATCCACCTTCTCTCTAATATTAACACAGGTTCTACAAAATACATTTCTTCCCAACCCTATTAAAGCTACAACCAGAAAAAACATTTCAAAATAATAACATAAAAATAAAGAAGACACTATACCAAAACTTACCTTCTTTGACTATGTTGTCAGTGAAAAGGCTTGTCAGTATGGTAGCAGGAAGCGTTCCATTGGCTAACAGGATCCCAGTGAGCATTGCCAGCTTTGTCTGCTCTGTTTCAGAAAAGGCTTTAAGAAACAACAGGAGCTGTGGGTCAGATAAGACAAACAAGGAAATCTGACAGTTACTGCAGAGAATGATGATGTGTAGTGAAGAACAACAAGGATCAGATTATGGACCCCTTGCCTCTCAAACAGTCCTATTGAAGTCAGTGGAAATGCTAGTGGAGTAAAGTGCTACTCACCAGAACCATAACAGAATCTGTTTAGTGCCAAGCTTTGCCACACTTACCCCATTCAACATCTCACTGAAGAAAATAAAACCACTCAGAGGGTAAGGCACTACTCTACTTGAGTAAGGGTGATGGATCCGTCCTTCAGCATTTAAAGCCAAGGATGGTTTTTCATTAAGGGCTTCATCCACAGACTTTTGAAATTAATGGGAGTCTTTTAGTAGAGAGTCTTTCTCTTGACTTCATTTAGCTAATGGGAATCTTTCCACAGATAACTTCAGTGGCATTTGGATCAGACCCTACAGCTGCAGTTCCTTTACTGACTCACCAAAAGTATCATGCATGAGAGCTTCCAGTGTTCCCTATGTGGATGGGGGCAGGAAATGAAATTACAACAGATTCTCTTTCAGCTGACATTCAAAATAATTTCTTAATTTATGCAATACTGATATTCTTGATAAAGCTGACAAAGGAAATGCAGAATGTAAACTGCTGTTGAGATCTCATCATTCCCATTGCTAATTACAATATGGTAGCAAATTGGTTTGAGAAGAAAATACAAGCTTCCCTACTGTGTAAAGCGAAAGAAGATTTGACCTGTTCAGAGAAAATACAGTCAAGCATATGTCTCTTGGGTATCTAAAAACTAGTGTTTATTACCAGCTGGTTTCAGATATGCAATTACAAACCCTTTCTGTGACTTGGAATCCAAGTACTGTATAAACCTATGTGGGTGTTACATTTACTTTTAATTTCCCTTAATGTACCTCCCCATTTTACATTTGTATATTTTTAATTTTGTTTAATTTTACTATGCATTTTATCGTCTCTCATTCTTACCAGGAAAAGAGCTGTGCAAAAGAAGTTCTTCCCAAAGCAAAACATGTGATTTTTGTTAAACCAGATGGTTTGTGGGAGAAAGGGGTGGCTAAAAACAGTTTCTACCATTGGTAGAAAACTCACATCTGGCAAAATGCAGAATCCATCAGAAGCAGGTTCATAAGTTCATCCAGCAGGAAAAAACCAAGAATTTAGGATATCACTATTGATTGATAAAAAAATATATTCTTGGCTCTTTACACTGGCATCTCTCTAACTCCTCTTCATCTCCAGCTACCAACCATTGACACTACCCCTTACCACTGTCATGGCATTTCTCCCTCCCCCGCACACCCCGTCCTTTTCTCCCCTATTTGTATAGTACATGCAGTCTGTGGAGAGAGCCAATGAAGTGATGAAAAGCAGTCCACTCTGGCATGGACATTTTGTTATCCTATTCTCCAAATCAGGAGCATTACCTCTTCTATGTAGCTGATATCCATGTGGATAAAACAGAATACCAAGTGTGCTCCTGTACCTTCCTGCTGACAATAAATTCATTGTCACTAGCACTGAAAAGTGTCCTGTTAAACAAAAGCTGTCTGAATATAGTGAGTCTAAAATTCAAGATCACTAGTAAAATACCATTTTTAAAAAACCATCATATCTTGCAAATAACTCTGCTGTGTATCTGTAAGCTCAAAAATGAAGCTCTCTTCATTCATGCTGTAGAGATTACATAATATAGGCTTTAAATTATAGTTTGCACAGGCCCTAAATGATTCAACCGAAGGAAATCCACCATCTGGCCCTTTAGCAGGCATCTGCCAATTGCTTGCAACATGCTATTTTAGGATAAAAGAAATAGGAATTGAAAACAAAATCCCAAGTGCAACTTTATTCTTTCAGCCAAATTGTGATTTAAGCAGAAAATGTAAGAAAATCTGGGATGAAGATGACTAGAAGATTTATAAATATATGGGTGAGGAACTTCTCTTCCAAAGAAGGTACAGACTGACTCCAGCTTAACATGGTTAGGAGGAAAAGTTATTTAAAGAATGTTATCAAAACCAACAGATCCAGGTTAGAGAAAAATTGTATTTATGTTTGATAGTACCTATCTAAAACGTGCATTTATTGCATTTGTTTAGTCTACTGTAACTCTGAATTATGATTAAAAGCCACAGGAACAGTGACACCAGATCTATTAGTACTCCTCATATAGAGAGCCCAGAGTGTTCAGACAATAAGCATGTGGGAAAATGCCAGTGGGAAAATAATAGCAAGGGTCAAAACTCTCAGTAGCTAGAACATTTAGCGTGACAGCTGAAATCTATTTTAAAAATATTCCAATCTAATGCCAGTGCAAACTATTTGATTGATGGCTATGGGGACTTAAGTCTTCTTTATCCAAGCCTATGTGCTACCTGAAATGAGACCTGGAAGCAGTGAAAGTAATTCAGACTTTCCAGTTTTTTGGTCTCTGTACTGAGACTGCCTGCAAGGTTGTTAGTCAGAGGGAGGCATCTTTAGTTATCGCCCATCCCATTCGTCCCCATTTTGGCAAATAAATAAGGATTATGCACACTCTTTGGAAGCCAAATTGGGTGCATTAACTACTGTAGCATTTCAAACCAGTATTAATTTCTGACCATTCTACACCTGATGTGCAGCTGGCATTGTTGTTTGTGTGACCCATAGAAATCCCTGGGACAAATTCAGGCGAGCTGCACCTATTCATGTCAGGTCTGAACTTGGGCAAAAAGCTGCTATTTTCAAAGCCTCAATTACTGGCAACGTAACACTCCTATAAGCTATGAGGAGATGGAAATTATAAAGGGAATGGAAACATCTTTAACTATCAAAGCACTATAATAATACTAACAATAGGAACACATTCCTATTATTCAGAAATGCTTCTACACAAACATGAATGGTAACAGGGAAAAAACTCTGTTACATCTCTCTCCATAAAGCGTCATTCATAAAGGGAGAGGGTAGGGGGGGGGGAAAATCACATACTATAGTATTATATAACCCACAACATTAACATTTATCAATCCTTCTGAATGTCAGAAATCTACAAATTGAGCTTTACTATTTCTTTAAAGGTTAATGCAAGATCTGAAGTCACATAATATTGTTTTAAATGTTTCCTGTTTCTTCTCTCTCCTCTCCCCCCACCCCAACAAACATTCTTCTTACAAAGTCTTTTGGGACAGGTTCTAATTTAAAAGTTCTTTAAGTATATTACATTTCAATACAGTATCTTTGGGGCAGGGACCTTGTCTTCCTTCTGTAAATGCCTAATACACTGTTGATGCTATAAGAATATTTGAATTAATAAAGTTTAAAAAAAAGATAGAACATACGCTTCTCAGAGCTATGTAGAGGATCATTTTCCTTAATTCGAGGTATTATTATACAATTCTCATTCAGTTGCAAAATGCAGCCTAAATTAGGTATTAAGGAAAAACTTCAAAATATTTAATTAACCCTCTTCGAAACAACAACAAAAAGAACAAAGTTGTTCAATTCTAAATCGTTATTACAGATTTTCATTGCTGATTACTTTTAAAGCTCTTCCTTCACTATCACTTACTAACCTCTGTTGGGTAGTCACAAAATGTTCTGTTGTTACTAACCTCTGTTGGGTAGTCACAAAATGCCCAAGTTATTTCAGAATAGTTTGGAACATTCCACTGGGTTCTAAATGGCTTATTACCCACTGTTTGACAAGCAATGCTATTACTGCATCTGGTTATGAATACAAATTAGTTCCCGATATGAAAAATAAGAAGTTTGACTCTGGCTCTAGTACCGTATTCCTTGCACATCTAAAACTCCTACTTATTTCAGTGGGAGTTTTGAGTGCATAATTGGCCAGGATCAGGTCTATTGTGATGTGTTTCAAGATATCGTTAGTCTTTCTTTGCTTTTTTAAGCCTAAAGTGAAGTTCTGCGCAGTACAAACTATCCACACTTATCCTATGTAAACTAAAAGGTATATGGTAATACCAGTGCATTTGAATTTCTCTTGTAATCTGGAAAAGCACAAAGATGAAGATGACTAAGGGCTTCCATCCACCTACAGAAGTGCAGTTATTCCTGAATAACCCCATTGCCTGAAGTGGGTTGTTGCTTTAAAATTCACAGAATTGTTTTAAAAATACTTATGAAAGATACCGGCTTGTCAGTATTGCAAAGTGAAGCACTTTACATATCCACAGAGAAACAAGCAAGCTTCCCACAATACCCTATTTTGTTCTGCTCAGCATCTTATGCTAATCTATATTTCATCTCTCAGAATGCCATTTTTCTGGGATCCTACTACCTAGTTTCATTTGCTTTCATTAGGGAAAGACAAACACGACCAAAGTTCCTTATACCATATCCCTCTACTTACACACACTCCTGTATGCCTCATTAACATTTACCAGTGCAGGTACAAAAATCTACACATCTGCCCTTTACCATAATGGAGAAAAATATATTTCCGTCGCCTTGAAAAACGTTACTTAGGACAGTCGGCAAGTATAATGCTGCAAGGCTGAACCCTTATATCTACTGTATGTTATATACATCTACTGATAAGCACATGAACATGTGGCTAATCCTGCATGAGTTGTCCCACTGACTTTAATAGGAATACCTACATGAGTAAGGTGAGCAGGATTTGGTCTCAGGCGTTTTCCTAGGATTCCTCAGATTCCTAGGTGTTCCCTTAACTGTAGTAGGTTAACTTGGGCTTCCACAACTTCAACCACCACCACCTATCCATTAAACTCTCTAAAGAACATTCCCACACCATCATCAACCCCCTGGACACCATGATCAGCTTCAACAATGGAACCGTAAAGGCAACTATACACAAGAAATCCACGCATCACCACTCCTACATTCACAGATCCAGTAACCACTGGAAACACATCAAGAAATCTGTTATCTACGGCCAGGCACTCAGATATCACAGAATATGCCCTGAGGAGAAAGTCCGAGATATATACCCTAACACACTCAAAACCATCTTCACCAAACAAGGACACTCCATCAATGAAGTAGATCGCATCATGGAATGGGCCACCCAAATACCCCAAGAGAACCTGCTTCAATGTTGAAATGAAACCCCTCCGACTGCACACCCCTAGTTGTCATCTACCACCCCACACTGGAACCTATATAGGGTATCATCAAACAACTATAACCCATACATGATGGGGATCCCATCCTGAAAGAAATCTTTCCTGAACCTCCTCTTCTGGCTTTCAAACAACCCCTCACCTTCTCTTAGCTCATCATCATCAGAAGCAAGCTCCCCACAGACCAGGACACTAACTCAAAGCAGCACCAGATCCTGCCAGAATAACAGATGCAAAACCTGCAGACATAGCTCAACTGCTACAATGATCAAACACCCTGCACAACATACCTTTCAAGATTAATGGGTCCTGCGCTTGCCTATCACAACATGTGGTGCATCTCATCCAGTACACTAGATGCCCCAATAACAACTATGTGGATGAAACCAAACAATCAGTATGCTTTCGAATTAATTCATACAAGAAAGTGATAAAAAAGACAAAAACATCACATCACCTGTGTGTGAACACTTTTCACAAAGCGATCACTATATATCTGATCTATCAGTCCCAATTCTCAAAGGAAACCTGCACAACAACACTTTCAAAAGATGAGCGTGGGAGCTTAACACTAAAAATCTAGACACTAGACACTAAAAATCATGGACTGAGCAGAGACTGGATTTACAGTTTATTACAACAATCCATAATCCACTAACAACCCCTCTTACCTCCCACCTTTCTTCCTCCCCCTCCCCACCCCCCCATGACTAGAAGGGTGTTAACGGGCCACTTCACCTTGAACAGTCTTTTGAAATATTTGTTAACTACTTATGCTAAAAAAATCTATTCCACCTTGTATTTAACTATGACACTGAATACCTTTCCCAGACGAGAGTAGAGCTCTGTGGGAGCACGAAAGCTTCGCTCTCTCACCAACGGAAGCTGGTCCAATAAAAGCTATTACCTCATCCAGCAGAGAGTTAGCAAATTTAGCCATTGTGCAAAGACATCCTTTCCGACAATTTTTGAAATTCCTTGTATGAAATAAAAGTCTAGATTAAAAATTTCTCATCAGAGAGAAAATGCTACTGAAATCTGTGATATACTGATGCAATTGGGAGAAAGTCCTTTTAAAAATAGGATATTTTTACATCTCACTTCTTTTACAGTAAGATTTGAAAGCCAAAAACAGACAAGAAAGGGAAATGCTTCGGAAGGTGCCTTTTATAATAATTATGAACAGAAAGATATAAAAAATGACCCAGCGAAAGCAAGCGCTAGAGTGCAGATTGCCACTTGATACAATAAAAAAATCCCCCAAATACCACTTGCTTGGTTAAAGTGAGATTTCTAGTCTGGCCCCGATTTTCAGCATGACTGTCTTTTAACTCACTGAAATTTTAAACTAGTGCTACCTCAACATGCTAAATTGAATTATTTGAATGACTGCCACAGTAACAGCTTCACTGCTGGTATCCATTTCTTGAGCTATCATCACTTCTCATGCCTTTCTAAGAGTAATGTAGATTTAACTCCCTTTTCAGCTACCAATTTCCATAGGAACATATTTTAGGAGTAATACCACATCTGTCATAAATTCTGTTTATCAACATCTACTCATGCATTTTATTGCCCATTAAGGAAGAAGCAGTAAATATTTGATGGGAAAAAATCTAACATACTGAAATACTACTGCAAGGGACTTTAAACTGAATTACTCTATGGGTTGGATTGTGGCTACTTGCAGCGCAAGTTTGCAGCACAAAAAAGAATGAGGTGGACACAATGAGCCTTCTTTGTGATCCAGTACAAAGGCCAACATAGTGCGGCTGGGGAGCTCAGGCCCTAAACCTTGCCAGCATCCTCATGGGTTCCAGTTTCCTGAAATGGGATGGAGAAGGGAAGGGTGCCCCGATCCTCAACCCTGGCACTAGCAAATAAAGCTGCCAGTTCAGAAGAAGAGTGCATACTGCATCCACGCCAAAGGTGTGGCCCCTATGAGCCCCTTTGAAGAATACTAGTTGAGGACAGAGTAATAGGGCTGACAGAGGGGAAACAGTAGTGAAATGGTTTATAGCCTATTAACTATGCAGCACCTGAGTAGGCTCTTGAGCAGTCTCATCCAAATACTAATCTAACCCAGCTGACTAATTAAATTGTGAGGCTTGAGAAGATCACAGCCTGAGGGGGTACAGCTGAAACATAAGTCTTATTTGCGAATTTGGGGTAAGGAAAAATAGCTAGATTTACAATCCTGGAGATGAACATCCTCCAGTAATCCACAATTTTGGGGAACACCAGTGCACGTTTTCCACCAAGGCTCTAACAACATGCTTCAACCCTAACATCAAACAGCCATCACGAATAGTAAGAAAAATATTTCCACACCCAGTTAAGTGTTGGAATCTCTGTTGACATTGCTGCCAAGGCTGACTATTAGTGCCAACTATAATTTTTTTTTCAGCTGAGTTACTTGCCACTGGAAATGGGACTGGTATCAGTTCACATGTGCTAGAAACCAGCAATCCATTTTAGGTAGCTACTTGGGCACTACTAATTTGAACTGATGATCATCATCAGTCCATTAGCCCATTTTTAAAAAGCCTCAAATTACTCTGTATTGACCACAATCTGTGGCTGGCATGATTGTGTAATATGAACTCTTAAAAATGCACAAAACTCAAAGTGAAACAAATTATACTGCAAGTTAAAAAGAAGAGGCAGCTTGAATTGACATGGCATGAGGCAGTTGCTCACCTTGTGCAGTAACGATAGTTCTTCTAAATGTGTCCCCCTAGGAGTGCTCCATTGTAGGGGTGTCTGCGCCCCCATGCTGCTGATCAGAGAACATTGGTAGCAGTGCGTCCCGCCCACACATGCGCTGCTTCCTTCCTGCCATGAGGCCAGCCAGCATGCACGGGTATTCCCTCCTCAGTTCCTTCTCTACTGCAGAGTCAACTACTTGAACTCTGAAGTAGAGGGGTGGAGGGTGGGTTGTGGAGCACCCACAGGGACACACATCTCAAAGAAAAGATGGTTAATAACCTTTGTAATTGTTCTTTGAGATGTATTGCTCATGTCCATTCCAATTAGGTGTGTGCGTGTCTTGTGCACAGCTGCCAGAAGGCTTTTCCCCCAGTGGTACCCATAGGGTCAGGGAACCCCCTGGAGTTGCACCTTCATGGTGCTCTATATAGGACTCTGCTGACCCCCCGCCTCTTCAGTTCATTCTTATCACCTCTGATGGTCAGCTGGAATCTGTTGCCTCTTGCTCCACAAGGGTCTTTTCCTCCAGTGTTCTTTACTCTGTCCTTCTAAATACTGCAGAGTCAACTACTAGAACTCCAAAGTAGAGGGGAAGAAGGCATGTCATGGAGCACCCATAGGGACACATCTCAAAGAACCATTGTTACGGCACAAGGTGAGTAACTGCCTCTTCTTCGAGTAGTGTCCCTATGGATGTTCCACTACAGGTGACTCCCAAGCAGTAGCCGCCACCAGAGGTTGAATCTGATACAGATGATAGTACTATGGCACTGAATTTGGAGTCCACAGCCAAATCCCCCAGGATGGCATAGTGTTCTGCAAAGGTGTGCACAGATGCCCAGGTAGCTGCTCTACAGATTTCTGATATAGGGATACCCTTGAAGAAAACAACGGATGAGGAGACCGACCTCGTAGAATGCATATGTATTGAAGTTGGGGGAGCTACCTTACACGATTGGTAACAGAACTTAATACAGCCAGATGCCCACATAGAGAGTCTCTGACCTGAGATCGCTGCCTCTTTTGACCTATCTGCAATGGATAGGAAAAGTCTCAGGGATTTCTTGAAAGCCCTTGTCCTGTCCATATAGAAGGCCAATGATCTTTTCATGTTGAGCATATGGATAACGGATTCCCTATTATCCTCATGAGATTTGGGATAAAAAGACTGGAAGCTGAATAAACTGATTCATGTGAAATGCAGAAGTCACCTTGGGAATGAACTTTGGATGTGGTCTAACTGTGACCTTGTCCGGGAAGAACACAGTAAAAGGGGGATGCGCCATCAAAGCCGCTGTCTCCTCTATCCTTCTGGCAGAGGTGATGGCGATGAGGAATACTGTCTTCATGGAAAGATGAGTTAGTGAACAAGTGGACATGGGTTTAAAAGGCAAACTAGTCAGTCCTTTTAACGCTAGGATGAGATCCCATTGGGGAATGAGGAGCCTGGGTTGTGGGAAGAGGTTTGCTATGCCCTTAAGAAACCTCTTCATAGTCGGGTCAAAGAAGATTTAGTATCCTTCTACCTGCTGGTGGAAGGTTGCAATTGCTGCCAGATGAAACTTTAGCAAACTAAGAGAGTCCTGACTTTTTTTAAAGCCAACAGGTAGTCTAAGACAACCGGTAGGGTGGCTGCGGTAAGGGTGACACACTTGGGCTGACACCAGATCTGGAACCTTTTCCATTTCTGAAGGTAGGTACGATAAGTAGTTCCCTTTCTACTGTGTAACAGCACCTCCTGTACTTCCTCAGAGCAAGATGTCTCTGTGTGCTGAAACCATGAAGGAGCCATGCTTTGAATCACAGAATCCGCAAATTGGGATGGCGAGTGCATCTGTTGTTCTGTGACAGGAGGTAAGAAGTGATTAGGAGAATCATCGGTGAACACAATGCCAGTGAAGATAACAAGTAAAGGTAAGACGTCTGTCTGGGCCAGGTGGGAGCAACCAGTATGATGTTTACTTTCTCTCTTCTTATTTTCAACAGGCCTGTTAGTGAAGGACAAACTGAATGGGGGAAAGGTGTAAAGAAGGCCTTTGTCTCAAGGAAGGAGGAGAGCATCTCCCATGGAGTGTCGTCCACTCCCCACGCTGGAGCAGTACTGTGGACATTTCTTGTTCTGATAAGTAGCAAACAGATTTATTACCAGTGTCCCCATTGTCGAATATGTTGTGTAGTATTACTAACTATCTCCCATTTGTGGTCATGTGGGAATTTGCAGCTGAGACTGTTGGCCGTTGTGTTGTGTATTTCCGGTAGATAGACTGCTGATATTAGGACGTTGTGAAAAATAAACCAATTCCATAGTTTCAGTGTCTCTACGCACAAGGAATGAGACCTGGCACCTCCCTTCAGTTTATGTAATACATGCAGGCCATGTTGTCTGTTATGACCCTTGTGTGCGTGTTTTTGATCAGCGGGAGGAAGTGAGCACATGCATTTCTGACCACTCTGAGCTGAAGCAGGTTGATATGAAGGCATGTCTCTGTTGGGGAACATTTCCCCTGTATTGTGTGACCATTGAGATGCACACCTCTCCAATGAGGGATGCATTGGTGGTCAGGAGTAGAGACGGGGAAGACTGAAGGATTCCCCTACAGACATTGGCTGGGTCCTTCCACCAGTCCAAGGATTGCTTGATGCTGGTAGGCACTGATAGAAGTTTGTTTATATTGTCTCTGTTCGTCCTGTAAACCACACTGAACCATGGTTGGAGGCATCTCATGTATAATGTGGCATGAGCAATAATCAATGTGCCTGTGACCATGTGCCCCAGCAGCTGGAGGCAATGTCTGGCTGAAATTTGCAGGCTGGATTGTATTGTCTATCAACAAGGACAGACTGAGAAATCTGTGATGTGGTAGGAGCACTTTTGCCTGAATGGAGTCAAGGTCAGCTCCCATGAATTCTAGCCACTGTACTGGTGTTAAGGTTGATTTTTGTTTGTTGATCTGTAGGCCCAAATTCAGTAACAGATCCTGTGTGGTCTGAGTGACTCATTGGGCCTCTGTGAAGGACCATCCCCTGAGAAGGCAATCGCCCATGTAAGGATAAATCATGATACCTTGAGAGCATAAATGGGCTGCCACTACCAAAAGGACCTTAGAGAATACCCTGGAGACTGATGAGAGGTTGAAAGCGAGTTCCCTGTACTGGTAGTGGTCCTGCCTCAGCGTGAATCTGTGATACGGTATGAAGGAAACATAGAAATATGTATCTTGAAGGTCAAGGGCTGAGAGCCAATCTTCTTCCTCTAATGCTGAAATGATTGTTGATGGAGTGATCATCTTAAATTTCTGAGCTTTGACATATCTGTTGAATGCTCTAGGTCCAGTATGGGTCTCCAGCCTCCCTTTTTCTTTGGTATCAGGAAGTAGTGAGAGTGGAAGCCTTTGCCTCCGAGATGTACAGGCACAGATTCTATAGCTCCTACGCTGAGGAGATGATTTACCCCCTGATGTAGTGGACTCTTAGGAGAGGGGTCTCTGAAGAGGGACGGGGAAGGGTGTTTGGGGGGGTGGAGAGGGAGGAGAAATGGATGGCATAATCTCTAGTACCCACTTGTCTGAGGTTATCCATTCCCAGGTGCTGCAGAATGGGTTAAGGCAGTTTCTGAAAGGATGGATGAGGTCTTCCAGTGTTTGATTGCAAGGAGAGCGCTCTATTGATGCCTCGACCACCCCATCAAAACTGACACTTGGAAGTGGATGGCTGAGATGCAGTCGGTTGGGTTCCGTCCTTTGCTTTCCTCCCCTATTCAGGGTGATCCAAAGGGGACTGGGTGGCTGGTTCCATGGTTGGCCAACCATGGAAGCTGAGGGTCAGGTGGATGATACGGCAGATGCCTATAGCGAGATTGGGTCCCATATGGTGGGTAAGAAAAGTGGCAGGAACCCAAGTCCTCTTACTCAGTTTCCGACTCCAATAATGAGAAAGGCAGTGCATGGCACTGGGAGATGTTGGCAAGTCCAATGCTCTGGGTGAACTCGGTGCCGGAGCCCTGGTAATGAGTAGGGGCAAGTCCAGTGCAATGGACACCAAGAGGTCCATCACACACCGGAAATCCAGTGGTGCGGATAGCATTGGTACTGGTGGTGAATGTCGGTACTGAGAGACTTGCACCGATGGACTCGGAGATACGGACCTGACCATATGGTCCATCAGTGGCACATGCACTAGGGTCCGTGCCCATGCCCGTGCCGACATAGCCTTCCTTGGGGTGGATCTTCTATGCCTTCCCCGCCCCCACGGTTCCAGTATTTCTTTGCCCGTGCCCATCGGGTCTTTGGGCAGACTAACTTGCTCACACCAGGGTTGGTGAAGACAAACCCTTCCTTCTTTTCTTTTTCTTTCCTTTTTTTTTGTTTTGTTTTTTTGTTTTGGCATGGCCAACAAAAAATAAACAAGGGAGCAAAGGCAAAAAGCTTCAAGGGAAGCTAAAATTAACAAAAACTAAAGGGAGTTAATGATCCGTGAATGGACAGCTCTAAGCTCCATCTCTAGCCAGGGACAGCTGAAAAGGAATTGAGGAGGGAATGCTTGCGCATGCTGGCTGGCGTTGTGGCAGTTGGGAAACAGTGCATGTGTGGGAGGGAAGGACTGCTACCAAAGTCTTCCAATCAGCAGCATGGGGGCGCAGACACACCTACAGTGGAGCACCCCCAGAGACACTACTCAAAAAAGAACATTTGTTAAATATGCAGAAAGCTTTCTATAATTTGAATGCAATGAGTCAACATTTCTCATGTCAATGATTATAGTAATTAACAGCAAGAACATCAGATCTGTGTGGGGACTAGAGGTGAATTTAGTTCTAAAATGAGTGATGCACTAAGCAATCAGCATCAGTTAAAAGGTTCTCTGAGCACAAGTGTAAAAATAGCCTCGTGAACTAGCAAGAATGTGCAAATAAGAGCCAATATTTCTAAGCCACTATTTGTAAAGGGAACCAGTTTCACATCAGAAAGACATTCCCTCATGTTTTCTTTGCATGATATTTAACACTTACAACAGTTTTCCATTTCTTGCACATATTTATTAAATGGAGGTATTTTAGCCACAGGAGGTTATGTCTACATTAGCACTGGCCATAGTTTTATTATTCCAGACACTAACCTACAATACATTTTATATTAATTCTGGCTAGAAATATGTAAGTCCAAACATTTCTTCAGTATGTACCCTGGACAAACTTCACAGGCCGCACTCTTATAAAGTCCCAATTACAAATGAAAGCTGCCACTTCCGAGAGTTACAATTTATATCTTCTGCCCCAGCCAAGTTAAATCAAGATACTAACAACAACAGCATTTAAGAATATTCAGTTACTTTGGATATGTGATATTAAGCCCAAAGAGATACTTCCACCATCATTACCTTTTTGATTTCCTCTTCAAATGCCTTTTCCAAATATTTATATCTCCTGATTAGTTTGTTGAAGACCTAAATATAAAACAGATGAAGTTAAAGAAATAAAAACACATAAGTCAGCGTATTTCACAGAAAGGGAGCCAGGAACTAGAATGGTCTCTAGTAATTCAGAAAGAATACTCATAACTTATCTATGATCAAACTTAGAATATAGAATTTTTTTAAAAGACCTACTCCAGCTATGAGAAGAATAAATAAAGATGGA
Organism: Emydura macquarii macquarii; assembly: GCF_026122565.2. Lineage (NCBI taxonomy): Eukaryota > Metazoa > Chordata > Testudines > Chelidae > Emydura > Emydura macquarii. The sequence continues at coordinate 23,482,084 of NW_027132559.1, forward strand.
TTACTGGCTTTTTATGCTTTTACGTCCTATTATACAATTTTCTTTCAGATATGACCAAATACATTGTGTTTCCAGGAAACTAGCAGCCACTCAGTAGGATGAGTTCTGTGCGCCTTTGTGCAGCAACCCCTTGTCTCACAAACTACCATGACACAAGTTCTGCATGGTGTTTCTGCCCCTCTGCTAGCTTGGCTGATAGTGGAGAATTACAAACAGCATTGTGATGCCTCAGTAGGGCAGCAGTGTTTGGTATAGAGGGCAGTAGTTAGAGTTTCCAAGAGTTCTGATTCTCAACCTTTCATCCCTGCTCCCCTCTTGTCTCTCTCCAGTGCCCCTACTTCCCCTTTTTACCCCATTCAGAGATTCATTTACAGGAGTGAGACAGTTTGCATACATCCTCTGATAATATAGCTGCCTTGGGAGGCTGGGGGACTGAATGAAGAGAGGGGGGTTGTAATGCCATGGTGTGAGGGCTGAATACTTTTAGTAGACACAGGCTTATTAACCGAGACCTTGACACAAAGTATCATAAAATGCTTTATGATCCCAGGGGTGGGGGTGGGTAAAATATCTTACAAAGCTAGCAAAGTTATTTTAAAAAGGTTTTCAGGCACAACTCTGCAAGAAACAGTCAGTGCTGCTGGAGCATAGTGTGCACATTCTAGTGATTTTCAGATTATCTTAATAGGAGTATTTTATTTCAGGACCTCAAAAGTTTTGGATTTTTCATAAAGAGTCTTGCATTTCTCCCTCCCTACCAAAAATCCCCTCCTCTCCACAGCAGTTTTTTTCCCTGTTTGTATATGTGTGCATACATATCCTTTTGTGGTACATTCAGAGAATTAGCAGAAGGGGTTCCCCTTTCTCCCCACACTTGCATCTTCAGGGACATCTCCCTTCTCGTATGGGGTAGCGGATGGCTGGGGAGAGATGGCAGAGGGCCTTTCCCTGTTCTCTCCTGAAAGGACACAGGTCTCCTCCCACTAGGGGCTCTCCATCTCTCTCTCCTCCCCACGAGACACTCCTCTTTTCCTCTCAAATCCATTTTTCCCTCTATTTGTGTCTATCCTCTACTTGTCTGTTTCCCTCTTCCCCTCCCATAACTACCTCCCTATCACTATCCGTCCCTCCATTCTGTCTCTTCATCCTTTGTTCCCTGTTCTCTCCATCTGAGAGCAGCCCTGGTGAAAGGTGGAGGGCAGCTAACATACTCCTACTGTGGCTGTACTGGCTGGATGTGTCTGGTGGGAGAGGAGAGAGGTTGAAATCACCACTGTGCAGATTCAGCACAAAGTTTATGACTGACATGGGATTCTGTTGGGATGAAGAGCTGGTTTACAATAAACATCATTTAATTTTTTTATGTTGTTGCCAAATTATTGTGACCTAGGGGTAAATGACAGAAACTGTTTATGCTGATAATGTATTTTTAAGGTGCTTTCAAGAGCCTATGATTGGCACTCTTGTTGCAGAGCAGCAGAAAATGAAATAAAGGATGAATTATAGCCATTTGGAGAAGCAGACTGATATGGAAATACATAGTCAATTATGGTGTGGAAATAGAATGAAACTCATGAGCTAGGGTTTTAGCCTTTTGCCTTTAAAAAAAAAAATATATATATATATTTTTTTGCATATTATGACAGCAATCTGTAATGTGGAGAAGTGCCTTGGGATACCTGGGGCCTGTTTAGACTGCAAATAGACACCCAACCTGATCCCGAAAGTCTACACAGCAGTTTTTAGTTCTCTTGCCTCTACATTTAAATGCATATTCTATTGCAAAGCTAAATTTCTCTCCCTCCGACTGATATTTCCAGTTGTCATTAGCAGACAACTTAAATACCTATCAAAACTAAAGAACCCAAAGCAATGGTTTTGTGTAATAAGTATTATGAATAAAGATGATTTTAAAAAGAGAGGCATATTCTTAACAGGGTAGAGTGACTAAACATGTTGCTTGTTACACAAAATAATTTTATTTTCCATAAGTACAGATATTTTACTCTTCCAGGTAGGTTTCTAAAGTAGACTCTCACTTCTCAATAAAAATATGCTATTGAAACAATTTTTGATGCTAGTGCCCTTTGTATGAATCCTGCATGCGTTTGTATACCATCTGAACATATTGGCAGGAATAATGGTTTTTACTCTTTCATTTACTGTATACAGTGTTACAATAATAATTAGATACGTAGATAAAGTAAATCTGTTATTTTGTAAATAGTTACTTATTATGCTTGGACACACACTAATGAGATTTCGATTTTTAAAATTTAGCTTTACTTATATGCAGAATTATAGGGTGATTCATGTTTTTCCATACTGACAGTACTCATCCTTATTATATTACACATTATTATGCACTGCTATTAGTCATCACTATTTGTCATACTCCACTAAAAAGTTAGGTGATTTGAGATATTTTTGCATAATGTTTTAAGTTTCATTGCTTATTTGTATTTATTTCACGTAGGCCTATTTGTCCAGTCCTGCAAACCCTTACTCCTGTGAATAACCTTTTTCATAACATATAGAGGACTACTAAAGTCAACTGGACCATTTGTGCAAATCCTGATTACTTGCATGTGGAAGAGTTGCAGGATTAGCCTTTAAATTTTTCAGTCATTAACTCTCCTGTACCATGAGTTAATTAAACATAAACTTGCTAATACCATTTTTTTGTAAATAACTCTCTATGTAGAAACTAACTAAAGAAAAGAATAGGAAATGATTGATCCTGTTTCTTATGAGGTTTATCAAAGATAGATGTATGAGAGCCCTATAATTGTCTTTTAAAGCAACTGTGACAAGATGATTCTAGGAATCCTTTTTCTTATCTAATGCTTAGAGGTTAGAGAGGAGAAAGGCAGATTAGTACCTAACTGTACCTTCTTAACTGCTTTGTAACTAGTCTACTGGCAAAATCAATCTGCAGATTTATCACTATAATCTTTACTAATGATTTATAAACTGACTACAGTGACCTGTCAATAACGGGTTTTCCTTCCTACCCTGACCTGAGCATAGTTTCGGATAGTGTCATGATCTTCATCTGCAGAAAATACACAGTGGCTGGTCATCTTAGTCTTGTCATTGTCATCTATGCGTGTCCCTCCAGGGGCTAAAAAGAAAGAGAAAAAACACAATAAAGATGGACTGCTCAGTAAAGGTGTCTAAGTCTAAAAGCCTTGTCTACACTAGCACTATGTAAGCAAAACTTTTGTCACTCAGTGGTGTGAAAAAAACACTTGAACATAAATTTTGCTGGCATAAGCACTTGTGTTGCCACTTTATGCCAACAAGAGAGAGCTCTCCTGTCAACATAATAAAACCAGCTCAATGAGCATCTCCCACCAACATAGCACTATGCACACAAGAGTTTATGCCGGCAAAATTTAAGTCACTCACGGAGGTGTTTTTCACACCCATGAGCAACAAAAGATTTGCCGACATAAGTGCTAGTGTAGACAAGGCCTTACTAAAGCTTATAACCTCTTAAGGATCACTGAGGTCAACGTGGAGTGAGAACAGGCATCAGATGCAAAAGCAAAGAGAAAAGAAAGTAAAGCCAGAGCACTCATGGACTATGGTGGCATTTGGCATGTATAGAGAAAGGAAAAGTCAGGATTTCCATGCTATGCCACATCCTACAGACCACTCGGCCTACAGAGTCATAACAGGAAATCTTGGCTGGCTTTGAGTGTTGAGTGCTGGGTGTGGTCCTGTGGGGATTACTGATTGGCGCCAACTACCTGATAAATATACTAGCACCCTTATGTTAATTTTCATCCCTGTTTACAAATATATTAACATAATCCTTTCTGAAGAAAACTATTAGTACATCATCACTTGTTTTAAGATTCAGAACATGCTGCTACTCTCTTTACTGCTTACCATACCTAGCAAGTCAAGTACATTAAACCTTATTAAAACTAGTTTTATTGGCATCAGATATGTTCAATTATGAATGTGATGTAATAAAGCTACAAGCAAATAGTATAGGTATACATGGTTGTGTGATCAAACTCTAATCTGCACGTACTAGTATTTGCATGCAAATTAAGGGATGCATGTAAACATTCAGAGTTTGCACACATTTCTGAAAGTATCAATTTTTTTTTAAAATCAAACTATATATTTAATACCAATAATTGATGTATTTTAAGGGGACCAGCTATAATTATATTAAATGTGTCATAGCGAGATACAACATACTAGTAATTTAACCCATTAATAGGCCTCAGTTCAGCATGTGAACAGCCCCATTGAAGTCAGGTGAATTAGGGTCATAACCATTTTGTCTCTACCATTTTTATGCTAATATAGAGTTTCAGGGGAGAACGAACTATTTTCTAGAGGAAAAAGCAGATAGTGGAAATAACTAGATAAAGTTACGGTGTGAACAAAATTATCGATGCAGGTTTGTAACAAAGCGTCCCAAACAGAATTTGAACATAAGATGCTTTTAAAAAAAAAAAAAAAAAAAAGTTTCAGGTAAAATTAATACTGAAAATATTGACCATTATGCTTCAAGAAAATCTACTAAATACAAAATGGAAAAACACAGAGTTGCGATTCAGACACGAGTGCTAGTTGATTATAATCATGATGATATACTGTTATCTTTAAATTCAGACTCCTAAATGTACCTAACAGTAACCTTTCCTCATATGACCAGTCTTGCATCTCCAAATACCGCTAACCCAATCACCATCTTTATAGCTTGCTACCATCTCAAACTCAATACAACAAAAAACTCAGCTTATTTTCCTTCCAAACCTCCTCCATTCCCACCGACAATTCCACTATCTGCCACATCACCCAGGTTCACAACCTTTGTGTTGCATTATCCTCTCACATTCAGGCTCTCACAAATCCTGTTGCTGCCTACTCTACATAAATTTATCTTAATAAAACAACGGTTCTTCTCTCTTTGATCCTTACTGCAAAAAACCTTTGCCCTAATAATGAGCATCCTTTCCTTTGAATACAGCAACTTTCTCCTGTTCAGTCCAAAGAGCTACCTTCGAGTCTTCCACTCCTCTTGTACCATGCTTTTCATGCCGACAAGGTTGTCCCATTGTATGCTTGGCCTGTCTGCTGTATTCATCTGTTGCCTCTTGTCTTATATGTGGATTGTAAGCTGCTCAGGGCAGAGACCATCTTTTGGTTTGCACAGTGTCTGACATAGTTGGATCCTCATCTATGACTAGGGTCCCTAGGCACTACCATAATACAAATACTTCACCAATCTGATGGTGGACCAAATAAGTACCTAGATAGACAGAACTGAGGGCAGAGTTTATAGCTTTTGTGGAACAAAGTGTACACTATTTAACCACGTTCCTCCACCAAACGGTTATGTACAGAAATTTCCTAGCATCAACAAGATGCACATAAAGTTTACCTAACATGCTGCCAGCTACCAGGATATCAAAGAGCGTGTCGGCATAGCGACGATAGTCTAGCCTTGAGCCTGTTGAGTCCAGAAACTTGGCTACAGCCTCCAGGTCATTCCCAGCTTCATTGAGGCCTTGGATGATTGTATCCCTGAAAACTGTAGGTTCAAATTTCTCCTTTTCATCTAGGAGGGGAAAAAAGGAATAAAAAAAGTCAGCCAGCCATGTATATGCTTAGATTTACCTATTAAACAGCAACTGACATGTCTGCAGTATGGGAGCATAACATATACTTCCATTCTGGTTGTCCCATTTCACAGGTATCAGTTGGCTTTTGTTAGCTCTGGGAATGGTAATTTCTCTCTTCCCCTGGTTTTTCAAAAACTAAAAAGGAACATGCACAACCAATCTTGGGAAAATTAAATAGAAAAAAATGCATTAGTGCAAAATTAAATTGCATACATCTACAATTTTCTATTCCTATTTCTCTTACTAAATGTATTCCTCAGTACTATATATGATGTTAAATTAGATGATACAATACAGGATATACAAAGCTGCCTAGTTAAAAGTGCTGCAGGAACTTTCAGTTTTTCATTTTCTGATTTTTTTTTTAAATTGTAACTGCACCTTAATTCATGTACCAACATGTGCAAGCCTTGGGGAAGAGAAGAGATCACAACAGCCAACAAACTCCTATTTTTTATGAGCACAGAGGAGGGTGGGTGGATGGGTGGTTGTATAGTGTCACCAGCAGTCGTTCCCTAGATTAACAGAAAGCAACAGCTCTTGAAACAGAGAAGAGTGACCGTCAACGATGCATCACCTAGTTCAGTCCCTGGGCAAAAATCTTGACTGAAATGCTCACTTGGACCTCCAGACAACTTCTTGAAGTCAAGGCCCTTAGTCATAATGGATGCCTTTGCAAGTCCAGAGAAGCTTAGACACATCCGCATATACCTCCTGTTGCTGCTTCTTTTTTTGATAAACTGACAAGCTGTTTTTTTTTTTTTTAAATTAAATTCATCCTCCCAGCTAATTAGGCTCATGATTTGTTTTCAGCTTTGTGAAATCAGCCATTTTAAAGCAAATTTCTCTCTCTCTCTCGGTCTCAGGTCTGGGTTTTATTCTGTTTGCACATTAGAAAAATGATCAAATCATGATCACTTGTACTGAAGCTACCATTAATTTTTAGTTCTCTGATCAGTTCCTCAAACGGTCTAGATTTTAATGCAGGACTGGACTTTGTAATATTATATCCTGTGATATAACAAGGGCAGAGGGCAGCAGGAGAGTACATCTATTTGCAAACGCCTGCCCACTGCTAAAGGCCCCTCCCCCAGTCTAAGGGGAGGAGCCACTGAGCCTGGAACGCAACTGATTACTTGGGACAACTAATGAAAAAAACAGGAAGGGGCGTGAGGGTCACAGGTTTAAATGAAGGGAGCCAGAAGGGGACAAGCTGCTAATAGGTAGCCATGTATATTTGAAGCCTCCCAGCGAAGCAAGGCCTGATTTACAGAAGTGTGCTTTGAATGGCTTAGGTCTGAAGGTGTTTAAACCCAAAAAAACCATGAATTTTACATAGCATTTTGTCATCTATTTTAGGAATGGTGCCAAGGCATACGGTCACATAATAGCAATAACAAAAAGAATACAATAGACTCTGCACATGAAGGAAAAAACCCCTCTTACTAGTAAATAATGATGAAGGTCTATTAAAAACCTAGACCAAGCAAATAGTTCTGCCATTGTACCCTTAAACTAGCCCTACTCAAACTACACATTCTACTGGAGCAGCTTCCAGGAGCTGTGAGGCCTGTAATGAAAATACGCTCTAACTGTCCATGAGGAGTTTTACCACAGGTATATATAATGCAAGTAACTCAGTGGGGATTTTAACTCTTGCAATGAGACATGGAGAAGAAGAGAGGCAGTCTGTTTTACCTATGACCCATCAGAGCTTCAATAGACTAACCCAGTGGGTCTCACCCAGGGGTACACGTACCCTGGGGAGTACGCAGAGGTCTTCCAGGGGGTACATTAATTCCTTTAGACATTTGCCTAGTTTTACAACAGGCAACACAAAAAGCACTAGCGAAGCCAGTACAAATTAAAATTTCATACAGACAATGATTTGTTTATACTTCTCTATATTCTATATAACGAAATGTAAGTATGATATTTATATTCCAATCAATTTTATAATTATATGGTAAATATGAGAAAGTAAGCAATTTTTCAGTAACAGTGTGCTGGGACACTTTTTGTATTTTTATGTCTGATTTTGTAAGCAAGTAGCTTTTAAGTGAGGAGAAACTTGGGGTATGCAAGACAAAAATCAGACTCCTGAAAGGGGTCCAGTAGTCTTGAAAGGTTGAGAACCACTGTGCTAGAGCGCCATATGGGCAGACTAATGGCCCTGGCCACTGAGCACCTTACACTTGATTCTTGGCCCACTTAATTAGGGAAGGTTAGTTTTTCTGAGGACACACCAGAATGCCTCAAAAAAAAAAAAAAAAAAAAAAAAAAAAAAAGGCACTAAAAATAAAAGTTCCACCAATTAAATGTGCAGAGAAGGAGTGGCACAGTAAGCCATGTATTATAACCCTTAGCAGACTATCATAATTTATTGGACGAGAGGTCAAGGGACATACAGCTCTGAAAGCCTATCCAGAAGAAACAAACCAGTAACTTAAAGAATGCTTACTGAAGCTCATTTTAATCAGCTGCCAAAAACAAATGCCATGTAACTGTTCTGATAAATCCACTGTAAACCAGAGCAGTTAAAATCCAGGTAAATTTACACATAATAGAATCAATTACTACAGCTGCTAGGATATATATATATATAATCTCTCTCTCTCTCTCACACACACTTTCAAAAAATGAACAAAACAGTAGTTTCTAGCGACAGCAGAATAGCTAGATTTCAAAGTTAAAATAGGAATCTATTATGAATTATGCTCAGTGGTTTCTATAGTATCATATCCATTACTACCAATTGTTTCTTTTCACAGCCAAAGTGAACTAACTCCATTCTACCATTTATTGACTCAATTCCCAGACTAAGCACATAACCTACAGCGACCAATGATCTGTAAAATACATTATGAGATGCATCTGTGCACATAATAGGTTATATTTCACTAGAATATCTTGGTGACATTGGAAAACCCAGTGCCAGCTCATGCCAAGGCTCCAGGCCTCATTAAACACTGACAAATGCATAGCTGGAAACCAGTCTGGCTTACCATTGTGTTAGTACTGTTAAAATAGATCTTGAATTATAACATGTTTACACTTTATGGAATGCTTGTAGGATGCTCCATGTATTAATCCTACTTATAATACTTGTATGCCATGTTATAAGGTAATGTTTAAATATTTGTTCTGTAACTGTACAAATGTTTGCTAAAACTGTAAATCCCACACAGTCAGAGAAGAAGCATTTTACCAAGTGTGAAATGCTAATTTACCACAAGAGTTAGCTCCTCCCCCAACAAAAGGTCCACAGACGTCAGATAAGCCATTGTGGACAAAAGACTTTGTATATTGCTTCCCCCATAGCCCTAAAGAGGGTGGTGCACAAGCTCTCATTCCATCAACAGCTTGAACACTAGGAGAAGGAAATTCAAATACCTGTTCAGGAAAAATTGTTATCCCTATGCTGCTTGAACTCTGAGGTGCGAAGATTTCTAAGCATAAAAGAGGGGTCCCCAGCTGTTTAGTTTGAGTTAGCCCTAAAGGATATATAAAGCTTGCATATTATAACAGCTACTATCATATTTTGGAATCTAAGCCCTGGTCTACATTTACCTGGTGATTCGGCGGCAGTCGACAGGAGTTATGCAAACTACACAGAGTAGCTTGCGTAACTCACGTCGACTGCTGTGCTTCCCTTCTGCGGTGTCTTCACTGCGCTGTGCCACAGACGTAGCACAGACACAGCGCTACTTGAGGGAGTGATTTTACTCAGTCGACTTCCTGATCGACTGAGCGGGTCTACACTGACCGCTCAATCGATCCAGAAAGATCGATCTGGCGGCAGCGACTTGTACCACCATCAGTATAGACATGCCCAAAGACTGTATCTCACATGTGTGTGTATGTATACCTGTTCTAGCCTTGTATATAACTCTTACTTCTTTTCTTAGTTAATACCTTTAGTTAGTTTATTGTAGGATTGGCTACAAGCGTTGTCTTTGGTGAGAGAGATCAAGATCTGGTGTGACCTGGGATAAGTGACTGGTCCTTTTGGACTGGGAGTAACCTGAATATTATTGTGATTTTTGGTGTAAGGGATCATCTACAACTGAGGCATGCTTGCCTGGGAGGCAATATAGATCAGAATACCCAAAGGGACTCTATTAAGGTAGCTAATAGTGCCTGAGGAGTTCACACTTGTTACTTGTTTGGTGAAATCTAAGTCTAGAACACACCACCAGTTTGGGATTTGACAGTCTGCCCTGAGGTTGGCACCCAGAATTGTGAGCCACTCCAAACAGTGTGACAACCTTGATAAGTGGCATTAGCATTATTCAGAATGTGACAGGGTATTCGCTCCCTCAAGGGTAGTGGGGTCTAATGGTCAGCCTTCTCTCTCACGTGGCATGGCCCTTGAAGAATTTGACAGTTCTGATGCATATTATACAAACACGCGCTCACAGAGACCTGGGAAATGTTGGGTGAAAGGAAGTGGTCCTGGGAGTAAGAAAGGTTTCCCGGGGCCAAGAGCCTTGCAGAGAGGGTGGGGCAAGGCTCCCCCTCTCATCTCACTAACTGAAGCTGAGCTGAGAGAAAGGGACCAGCATAAAGATAGCTTCCTGTCTCATAGCAGTCCAGACACCAGGAGATACCAGCAGAGAAAGCCTGCCTGCTGAGAAGTCTGAAGGTTTAAGGGAAAGGGGACAGCTGGGGGGGTGAAGCTGATAAAAGCTGCACAGCTGACTAATCCACAATCAAGCTCCAGAGAAGAGAGCTGGAGAAACGCCTGTGTATGGAGAGAGTGTTGCACTAATTAATACAACCCAGTTCCCTAGAGGAGAGCTGGGGACTCCTGCTTAAGGAAGGACTGAAAAGGGGCAATCCTAAGAAGGAACCTAGAAGGGTTTCCAGATCACAGACTGTTTCAAGTGCAGGAAAGAAGAATCTCCTGAAGGAAGGAGCCACAGATTCCTAGCTGGACTAAGCTGGAGACAACAAATATCCCTGGGTATACCGGAGCAAGCTTCACTTGTGCTTATGGTTGTCATTAATAAACAAGACCCTCAGAAGGGGGGCGCTCTTTGATTACAAAGATCTGTCTGGACTTTTCTGTAGCCCAGGTAAAGGGATGTGAGGCAGGTATCACCTGAAACAACATGCCTGACAGAAACGGGGCACACCAGATGAACTCCTCACCATCACACAGACGACATAATTTCAAAATTTATGGAATCCTGAAAACAATAAGGGAAGAGACTTGGTCATAGACAGACACATTTAATATTAAATTATTAAAACCCCCTATGAAAAGGAATTTTGTGGTATTTTAATATTTTTAATATGAATTAAAAAATCTAACTCTTAAAATCCATAGTCACAGTAAAAATAAATATTGGGAAAAATGTATCAAACTGTTTAAAGAATATTAAAGTTTTCAGACTATCATCCTAAAAGAAAGCACTATATGCCCATGGGATATTTGAGAAGTAAGAAGTTACCTTCATTTTAGAAATTAGAGGCCCATTTTGGAGGACTGCATAGAATGACTCTAAAAACCTCATCAGTTGAAGTTCATTTTTGAAAGCTTCTTCTCTTTTAAGAAATCTTTTTTGGTTGTGCTTTCTTAACCAAAAATATGCCTTTACAGTGGCAGCTGGAAGTGTCTAATCATCATCAACTATTTTTCCTAATATCCAAATCTTCTGTAATCCTGGTTAAAATCTCGCTTTCCCCACTAATACCAAACAAAGCCAAGCTCCAGTGTCTCATATGAAGTCATAAAAGTATACAAAATATAACTTTAGTTACATTAAAAATACTAACAGTATCCTTAACATTGTTGGGAGGATGGGGGTAGGGTAGGAGGGGAGACCTTAATCCTACTAAACTTCAGTTACTCCATCTGTTCATTTTCTAGGTCTTCAACACCAGCATTTCAAATTAGAGGACAGCAGGCAATGCTTTATATGTCTGCGATAATTCTAATACCTTCATGAACAGGAAAAAAATAAAGCATTTAGCCTACCCCTCTTCCTAGTTTTGAACCGCTGTCCTGTTAGCACCGGCTTCTGATGCTTATTCATAAAATTTCTGCAAGAGAAGGAAAAATAATTTAACCTACGTATACAATTTTAATCAAAGTACTTACATACAATATGGTCACCTAGCGGTAAAACAAAAAAGTAGAATCCAGCAACTCTAATGACAAATTGATGTAAAAATTAATTTTCATTATTTTCAAGACAAATAAAATTGTTATGATTACATAATTTGTTTGAAAATGAATTTCCCTGATAAAATTGGTTCTTGACAATACTATAAAAATGAAAGCTTTCATTTTACACAGAAATTCACCAGAAAATAATCTCAAAAGTTATATTGTCCTAACCTCATTTGTCTTGCCTCCAGTTCAAGAGACATAAAGTAGAGAAATTAATTACTGTATTGGATAACGAGTCTCAGGACTAAGAATTATCTTAGCTCTAATAAAGGCCAGCTTTAACTAGCCATAGGATCATCTATAGGATCAGGGTTTGTAGATTCATATAAATTGGCATCATCATCATAATAGAATTTCCTGAATTCTAAGATAAAAAAACAAAACTAAAACAATAACATTTAAGACTAGATTAAAACCTTATAATCCGATCTGAGTAAGGGACAACAGGCTGCTTCACTGGCTCAGGAGCAGATCAAACTGTGATTTACAGGAGAATCACAATTCCTCCCCTGACTGCCCCTTACTCTAAGGAGAGAGTAAATTACGTCACCCCTTTTCAGAAAGCAGCTTACTCTTGTCTTGTGCACCGAGTCAATTACTCAGGCTGACAAAAAGGGGAGCAGGGAAGCATGGATCTTCCCACTCTCTGCCACTTCCCTTGCTTGCTTCACTTAGCTTGTAGTGAGAATAACCCCTGGTATCCTCATGAGCAGGCTAAAAATTTGAGCAAGGAAGTAAGGGGGAACCTTACTCCTCTGCACAGTCAAGGAAGGGCTGCAATAATATAGCCCTCAGTGATGAAAAGCAAATGACTAATGTCTGCACAGAGTCCCACTGAAATCAATATGGGTCCTAAAACAAAGAAGTTGGCAGGATCAAGTCTTTGGCAAAGCACCTGGCACTGGCCACTGTCAGAAGACTGGATACTGGGTTAGATGGACCATTGGCCTGACCCAGTATGGCCTATCTTATGTTCTTAAATACTTCTCTCAAACACCAAATATATTTTTCCTTCCCTAATCAAGTGTATAACCATGATTTGTTTATTAGCTACTAAAGAACTGGGAAGAGAAGTCATTGCCTTCAGTGTGCCACACAAAATGGTAGCTAGTTTTCCTCCATCAGCAATTTTGTATTTAAATAGATACTTTAAAATCTAAATGGCATTCCATTAAATAATATTAAGATAGGATGAATATTGGGCCTAAACTTCTGGAGAGTATCCCATAAATACAGGCCTCAATTAATGTGAGATTAATATGGCAATTCTGATTAAACCTTTACTCATTCATAATTATTAAATAGCATATTATCTAATGAACATCACTATTCTTCAATTTTATTGAGTATATTAGTATAACTGATTTAATCACATAGCTATGTTTTGCATAAGCATCACATCCTAAATTGCCAAATGATTGTAAGTGATACAGAGTGAATATAATGAAGTTTCATTACACCCTACCAGCTGTCCTATCTCCCCCTACCTTGCCCACAGATGAGGTTATTGTTTGGACTGGGTAACTCTCCCATAGGTGCTGGAACTAGGGGTGCTACCGCACTCCCTGGCTTGAAGAGGTTTCCATTATATTCAGGGTTTACAATTTGGTTCAATGACTCCCAGCCCCCCACTACACAAATTGTTCCAGCACCCCTGAACCCATTCTTGACGCACGTATGAGCTCCCTAAAGTTTTATCTATTCCAAATCAAGTTTTAGTGAAGGTCCAAAAAAAATGAACTATAATTTTAATACACACCCATATCCACACCCACACATACCCTACCTCATTTTAGGCCCATTTGTTTACAAATGAAATAGAGAAGATTCATTCTTCTGCAAGTCTCACTCATGCTACCGGTTTCAAAGCACACACTAGACATCCCATCACCTCCTTCTAGATTGAACAAAGTGAATTCCTGGCTTCACAGATCGACATATTCTATCCATTACAAATTGCTGTACAGGATGCAGAAATAGAAACTGCCAGTTAACTGTTTTTTTGTATCCCAGTAAATTAGTTTTTGAACACCCCTCCCAACAATGCTCTAGTGATATAATCTACTCCAATTTCTGAGAGGTCTATCTTTTCCAGATATAATTAGGGCTGTCAATTAATCATAGTTAATGCATGCAATTAATGAAAAACATTAACTAGATTTAAAAAAATAATCACGATTAATCGCAGTTTTAATCACACTGTTACCGTTTTTACAGTGCAAATCTCTGTAATAAAAATAATATAAAGTGAGCACTATACACTGTATTCTGTGTTGTAATTGAAATCAATATATTTGAAAATGTAAAAAATACCTATAATAAATTTAAATTGTTATTCTGTTATTTTTAACAGTGCTATTAAAACTATTAATCACAGCTTTTTTAATCTCGCAATTCAATTGTGATTATTTTTTTAAATGTTTGACAGCCCGCATTAAAATATTATTATCTGGCCCCTGTGTTAGTCATCCCAGCAGCGTTGCAATGTTGTAACTCAGGAGACAAGCATTCTGTAGTCCAGGGCTATGACTTATCTGGGATTAGGAAATGCCAGCATGCATGGGAGAGAAAGTGGAGAGGGCCAGAAAAATTTAGAGTCTTGATTGGCTTTGCTGCCTTTAAGTCATAAAAGTAAAGACCCAACCAGCAGTTATAACTTCCCATACTGAGAATATACTCTCTCTCAAAAAAAAAAAAAGTCAAACAAGCTACAGTTTTACCAGAAGTTAAGAACATTTCAAAGAAGTTACAATACTGCATAGCCCACCCTCTGGCAATGCACTTGCCTACTTGCATTTTGTGAGTTAAAATAAAAGATGGTGAATGAGATGGCACAGTGAAGTTTAGAAAGCATTGTTGGAACTGAACCTCTCCACTGAGCAGAGTCCAGCAGTCTCTCTTGTCTAGTGTTCAGGAACTTCACAGGAGGAGTACAGAGAAACACAGGTGTACCCCTTTACCAACTAACACCATATCTAGAGCAACAGTAAATGCTTTCTAAATGAATTAGACAGATCATACTGCCACTAGTGCCTACATGTTTTAAGTCTTCTAGCTAGTGACCTGATAGATCTGACATATTGATTTTGCCCGTGTAACAACCAATTATTTGTGAAAGAGTGTGATGTGTACTAAAAAAAAATCTGCATTTCCATAAGTCTACTACTAATAGTGGATTTTATGTTTGTGTTCTGCTAGTCATCATAGTATCAGACTGGGTTGGGAAGAATATTTTCCTCATTGTAGCAAACATAAGGATGTTCATTTCAAGAAGACACAGAAACCTTCCAGCAGGCTGGGAAAGAAAATATGAGGCAAACCATAGAATATGCATTAATTAATCCTACTGTCACAGCTCTTCAGAGCATAAACAAGCCAGCAGACTGGCATTAACACAGCTTAACTCCTTCAGTGAAAAAAACATCAGCTTGTCTTTGGGGAAACAGAAGGGAAAACCAGCTTGCCTTCCCCCCAGCAAAGTAGATACGAATTCCCAACAGCTGTGCCATCTTCTGTTTTTCCATTAATCTCTATTACTGCACATTTTTCTTGTGGAGGAGGATGGGGATGCCTCCTTTTCCAATACTAAAAACATTTTTCATATACCTGAAGCTTGACAATTACATTTTAAAATTGTTTTTCTTGACATCGAAGAGATGCCCCTAAACAGAACCTGGAATCAAACAGGCAAAACAAGACTTACCACTTGTGGTAGATTTAATCAACAAAGGTTCAGTGCAACAGCAGTCACTCTCGAGTAGTTACTAGGAGCAGAGGTTTCGCCTTGTTCTATATTTAGCTCTAAATGCACTGCGCTCTAATCTGCTCTAGTGAGGGTCAGCCTTTATAAGGTACTCACTAAAGCACTGGCCCAGGAGCAAAAGCACTTTCATCAGAAATTGCAGAAGCACTTGCCTGAACAAAACAGTTCCTCCCTAAATAGCTAAACCTAACACCCATTCATAGTGAAGACAATGTAAGACATTGCACATCAGATTTTACAATTCCGTTATCAAATAAAACAAAACATATATGGATAAATATTTTCTAGTTTAAAAAAGAAAAGTTTTGAAATTAAATTCTAACCATAAGGGAAAACTTTGCCAAATGTTTTTTTTTTTTTAAATGCAACTCCTATGTCAATACCAGAAATTCAATACACAAGTTTGAATCAAAAATACAATCTAAGGGTAGGAGCGGGGGAAGGGAACAGGGAAAGAGAAAGAGAGTGGGAGAGAGAAAACCCAAATCAAGAATTAACTTTTAGTTTATCTAAAGCCTTCACAAGCCCTATGCAAATTCTGCCAAGATTAGAAGCTGAAATATCTACAAGCCTCGGTTCTTGTAAGATATCAAGCTTGAACTGAAAACAGGAAATATTGGAAACCTATTTCCAGACCACATTTTGAAAAGACATTATTTTAGTCTAGATACCTTAACAGAATCTCTGAGGCATCCAAGATTCTCCAAATACAATTAATATGCCCAAAATCAAGTTATTCGTAACAGCTGGTCCATAGCAGTAAAAGTTCACTATAGTGACTATAGAAAGTGGTAAATCAATGCATTATCAAATGCGAGAGACTTCTTAACAAACTCCCTGCTGAGATTTTGTCCGTGTACACTGGGAATTTTACCACAAAAACTTATTCATTGTGGTAGGTTGCGACCCCAGGTATAGACAACCTTCTCATTCCAGATGTCTACTCAACATGGGGTTGAGCAGCACATGTGCTGAGCATGATTGATCGCCACAATGCTAAAAGAGCTGCTGGAGCACCATTAGCACTCGGGTTTCCACTAGCACAGGCATTAGTAAGAATGGGAATTCTTTCCTCAGTGGAGACAAGACCTATAAAGGCATGAGCACTCCACATCATCAAGTTACAGAGAAAAAATCTCCCACCTATTTTTTTAATTGGCCATTTTTAATCTGCATGTGGAAGATCAGATACCTTGACTAGGAAATTTCTGAGTCTCTATACTTCTGAGAAATTAACTCTGTCACCACCACCATAAAAAGTCAAAGCAGCAGCATCCTTTTGGTTTCAGGCTCTGATTTTAAGAGCCAAACTACGAAGTTAGAAATGAGTTGCAGGACTCCAGTGGCACAAAGAATCATAGGACTGGAAGGGACCTTGGGAAGTCTTCTAGTACAGTTCCCCGCACTCAAGGCAGGACTAAGTATTGTATAGACCATCCCTGTCAGGTGTTTGTCTAACCTGCTCTTAAAAATCTCCAATGATGGAGATTTCACAACCTCCCTAGGCAATTTATTCCAGTACTTAACTACCCTGACAGGAACTTTTTCCTAATGTCCAACCTAACCTGCCCTTTCTGCAATTTAAGCTCATTGTTTCTTGTCCTATCCTTAGAGGTTAAAGAGTACAATTTTTCTCCCTCCTCCTTGAAGCAACCTTCTTTGTATTTGTAAACTATTATGTCCCCTCCTCCCCCTCCCCTCGAGTCTTCTCTTCTCCAGACTAAACAAACCCACGTTTTTCAATCTTCCCTCATAGGTCGTGTTTTCTAGACTTTTCATAATTTTTGTTGCTCTTCTCTGAATTTTCTCCAATTTGTCCGTACTGTTCCTGAAATGTAGCGCCCAGAACTGGGCACAATACTTCAGTTGAGCCCTTATCAGTACAGAGTAGAGCAGAAGAATTACTTCTTCTGTCTTGCTTACAATACTCCTGCTAATATATCGCAGAATGCTTTTATTGAAACAGTGTTAGATGGCTGACTCATATTTAGCTTGTGATCCATAATGACCCCCAGATCCTTTTCCACACTATTCCTTCCTAGTAGTCATTTCCCATTTTGTATGTGTGCAACTGATTGTTCCTTCCTAAGTGGAGTACTTTCTATTTGTCCTTATTGAATTTAATTCTATTTACTTCAGACCATTTCTCCAGTTTGTCCAGATTATTTTGAATTTTAATCTTATCCTCCAAAGAACTTGCAACCCATCCCAGTTTAGTATCATCTGCAAACTTCATAAGTGTACTCTCTATGCCATTATCTAAATCATTGATGAAGATATTGAAAAGAACCAGATCCAGAACTGATCGCTGTGGGACTGCACTCAATATGACGTTCCAGCTTGAGTGTGAACCACCCATAACTACTCTCTGGGAATGGTATTCCAATCAGTTATGCACCCACCTTATAGAAATACAACCTAGATGGAGCTACTATAGTTTGTTTATGAGGTCATCATAGGCGGTCACAGCACATGTAATTAGGGGGTGCACCCAGGGAATTTTCGTTAGGTTGTGCACATTTTCGTTAAGGTGTGCACTCAGGTAATCTTTGTCAGTGGTGTCAAACTGAACTCCGCCAGCAGGCAACATTTAAATTACCCACCAGCGGAATTCTCGCAGTGTCCTAGTCACCACCGACAAATGCCGCGAGACAGGGTATTTCAGCGGCAGATCACGGCGTGCTCTCTTCTGCCACAAGATCACGCAGCTACGTCCGCAGAGAAACCACGCGCTCTACACAGCAGATTTAAACTGCACGAGATAGCACCACGGACAACATAAGAAAGGTTCGTGGGCCTGATAAAAGGGGTATGTGTGGTACCCCTGCATTAGGGTGTGCCTGGGCACACCCCATGCGCACACCTATGGGGGTCATGTGAGACAGTATCAAAAGCTTTACTAAAGTCCACACTACTGCTTTCCCCCATCCACAAGGCTTGTTAACCTGTCAAAGAAAGCTATTAGGTTGGTTTAACATGATTTGTTCTTGACAAATCCATGCAGACAGTTACTTTATCACCTTATTATCTTCTAGTGTTTGCAAATTGATTGCTTATTTGCTCCATTCTCTTTCCAGGTACTGAAGTTAAATGACTAGGTCTGTAATTCTCCATGTTGTCCTTATTCCCCTTTCTATAAATTGGCAGTACATTTGCCCATTTCCAGTCCCCTGGAATCTCTCTCATCTTTCCTGACTTTTTTTAAGATAATCACTAATGGCTCAGATACCTCCTCAGTCAGCTCCTTGAGTATTCTAGGATGTATTTCATCAGGCCCTGGTGACTTGAAGACATCTAACTTGTCTAAGTAATTTTTAATTCATTTTTTCCCTATTTTAGCCTCTGATTCTACCTCATTTTCACTGGCATTCACTGTTAGAAAAGCTGCCCTAAGCAATCCTATTAGAGAAGAGAAAACAAAACATGCCAGTAAACAGCACACAGCTGTTTGTGCTGTCTGGAAAAGTAGCAGACATTTAGATTATGAGCTAACAAAATCTGTAGGTGGAAAATTCATAAATCACTTTCACTAGAGATGAACACATCATCATGAGATGATAGCTGGATGTGATGTCACTATAGTTTCTTGCCAAATTCTTGTCAAGCTTCCCATTGTGATATTTGCTAGTGTTTGGATTCTCTTTCTCTCTACCTCCACAGTTATATCAGAGTGGAGTAGTATAGTGTGTGAAGAGCAAAACCAAAGAACACCTTTTACATAACCTGTATGCTCATTACAGTTGTCACCAGGTAGCAACTGCTGCAGTTACAGCTGTAAAACAGTTTCTTACACCCTTAACTTTTTAAGAAATTCATCGGGGGGAGGGGAAAGGCTAAAACTTTCCAGATTTGGTCTCTGTCTAAAGGTGAAAATTATTGCTAAGTCTGAGCCAGCTTCACTGCAGGCCAGTATTGTTGTAAAGAATAGCAGTGATGCTCCCTACCGCCAAAAAGTTTCATGGATCCTGTTTACAAAAATAGAAAAGCTAGAGATCTAATTCTCTGCTGCTTCTGAGCAGGGGGATGGGGAGATGCATCAAATTGGAGGGACTCCCTCTCTCCCATTTTATGCCCACCACCATCCTCTCCTGCCTGTATAGCACCACTCTTCTGGAGCAGCACATGGAAATTGCCAAAACTCAATCACTTTCATTGTCCTTTGGGCACCAGAAACTGACCAGTATCCTGTTAATTTCAGGTTTTACAACAACATATATAGTATTGCCAGAGTCATTCCCTTGCCCAACCAAAAGAAAATATAGGTCTTACAAAAGATGTCAGAATCAAAAACACTAGAGACTGGAGAGTTTTATTTAGTCACAGCACAAATGCAGCAAGGGAACAGCACTGGAAGCCTCCACGTTTACCTTGGCACTGTGTCCTGTAAAGGCCAGCACTAGGGACAAGAGGTTAATGAAATTCTCATGACCCCTGAAATAGGCCTTAGGGGATGGGTCACTTACTAAATGAAGGTCAGATTCTGATACCCTTATTCACACCGAATAGAACCTTACTCCATAAGTGACTTCAATGGGACTACTTATTTAACCTGAGAGTACCAAAATCTGGTCCTTAATATTTAAATGTAAGTGCACATTATTATTAATCCTGTGTTTCTCCGCGGGAGAGTAACCTCCCATGTTATGGACTGATTTTGCTTATCACTGTATAGCACGTAAGGCAACTAGATACTGACCTTTACTTTCATATTTGGAGAAGTGGCGCCTAAGTTACCATGGGATATCATGTTCAAGAATACATTAAGGTAGCATAGTAGCAGATTACAGTAGGTACAAAATATAACTAAGGAAATTTTTTCTTTATTATCAATGGCTGGTGAAAATAAAACCAAGGAAAGGTAAAATGAATGACATTAGCAGCTGATGCATGAAAAATTGAATATCAGTAATGGAAACTTTTTTCAGAATCTGTGAGCAGGCACAGATATAAGATCATTTTGTGGGGATGATGTACTCCTAGAAACTTTTATTCTAGCCATCTTCTTGCAATAGTTTTGTGCTGCTCTTAATTTACCCTTAATTAGAGGATGTCAAAACAACAGACATTGCGGAATACTGCAATAAATAAATAAATAAATAAATAAATAAATAAATAAAGATATCTTAACCTAATACCAATCAGGTACAAACTTGTAGCTGGCATGTTCTTCCAGCACAAATATCCCATGGGAGAAGAAGTGGATGAGAAGGGTTGGTATAATTAGAGATCAAATTAGAAAAAAAATTGAAAGTATAGTACTCTTCCAAGCTTCATGCACAAAATCTATTCCACTTACACCAGAAGTCACTCAGTAGATTGTGCAGATGTTCAAACTATGCATCACTGCATTGTTTAGCCTCAAAAACAAACACAGTTTATCTCAGAAACTATAACAGCTAGAGAGAGAGAGAGAGAGAAAAACCAGATTCCCTTCTCAGCCTGGGACCAATATCCTCAGTACAAAGACAGTCTTCCCAGCATTCTTGTTGCCTTCAGAATAGGTGGTGGAGGAGAGAGGTCGTCTGGTCTCATGATGTCATTGTCCTGCTCCAACTTCTCTGGATTGTGGATTTACAACTTGTGATGGGATCCTTGGGGTACAACCTGGAACTGTAGGATTGCTGTGCCCCTTAACTCTCCATTGTCCCTTATTTTATACTTTCAGTTCATGTCCCAGGGAAGATACTGGCCCAGACCATGTCCTGGTGGGCTTTTGGTGAGTCACCAAGTTGAGTCATCTCCCTCGTGTGTTGCTTGCACAACTGAGTCACCGAGTTGAGCAAACCCCATTGTGTGGTGCTTGCACAACTGTCTCTTACAGTATTGTAAAGCTCTTGTTTACAATTCCCCTGCTGGTCAATGGCTTGTGATGGTCACTTAATGTCCATTTGGGTGTGGGTCACCACTTGGTTGTCACTGAAGAGCTAGAAGTAGGCATCTCCCAAACTCACAACATATTTCAACAACCACCATATAGCAAAATCTCATAACTTCATACACAACAACATACATATGTTGACAGAACAGTTTCAGAAGAGCATGACCTGTCACATGGTACCTTACAAGGCATGCTTTGTATGAAATATCAAAATCATATACCAATGATGAATATGGAGTTACAGGGTGCTACTTTGAGATATTGTGCATCACTCAACTAAAAGGAGCATTTCAAACTATGGACGGAGGACCTTCCAGTCTTTTGGAAGTTACCAGAGAAACTTTTGCAAGCCAGCAATCTATTCTATCACAGCTATGATCCTGATCTATGAACACTGAAAATCATTTGTATGTATATGATTCTTTAACCATTCAATAGCTCTTCTTTTATTAATATATCTTTAGTGAGTTTACTAAGGACTGGTTGACAGAGTGATATTTGGACAAGATCTGACTTGGGGATAAGCATCTGATCTTTTGGAATTAACAGAACCTCACGTATGGCGAAATAGGTTTTCAGTAATCACTCTCTATATTAAATCTGTTTAGATAGGAGCCAAGGTTGGAATGCTTAGGCTTCTTGTTAGCCCATGTTGTACTACAGAAGTTCTTTTGCTACTGGTTTGGTGAATCTAATTACAGAATAAACCACCAGTTTTGAGGGATTGTCTGCCCTATTTCTTGCAATCTACCCTATCTCTGACGTTCTCAGCATGGTTCATTCCAGGTACCTGGTCACAGGCTACATGAGGAACCAGTAATTCTCCGCCAATATTAGGCCTCAGAGGATTTTGGGATGGTGGCACTTCACCCATTCCCATCCTCCAGCCAGAAGTATCTGTTTGAACTGTTCTAGGACAATTCTTTCAGGTATTTGGGCTCCTGACTTTTTGTCAGGTTGGAGCACCCCCAGCAATGTTGTCTCGGGTGCTGGTCCACCACCCATGGTCATGCACCTGGTGTAAACCTTTCCTCCTGAAATCGCTGGCAGTAAATCTCTGCAGAAATACCAAACGCATCTAAAGACTGTAGCGCCTTAAGTTAAGGGTAGTCTTGTGCAGCCACCACATTGAGTCCCTAGCACACAGCCTGAGCTAGTGTCCTGTCCAGCACGGCACAAGTAAGAGTGGCTCAGCTCTCAGCAGGCCATTGCCACCCTTTCAAAGCTTACCAGAAAAACCTCCAGGTCATCCCCGGCCCCATTCTTATTAGCGTCAGTGGAAGACCGGTTCTTGACCTGGCCTGTAGCTGCTGAACTTCCCACAGTACCCTGGAGTGAAATGTGTGGCCATCTGCTGCATCAGTTGTTGCTGTTGGTTTCTTCACTGAGCTGCTAATTCCCTGATGAGTTGTTGCTGCTGCTGCAAGGTTTTCTGCTGTTGCTAGGCAGCCAGCTGCTGAAGCAATTGGGTCTGCTGCTGTTGGTACATAACTCATTTCAACAGTTTATCCAAATCCATCTTTCACTCGCTCCTCTCCTGTTCTAGATTGTCCGTGTTCTCCATTGCTTTGTGGCAGGCTTCTCTTTGGGACCAGCAGGTTTAGTGGTCAGACCACAGCCAAACAGTCTCTCCTAGCCTTGAGGTGGCTCATCTAAGCAGTCTAAGGGCCTGGAGTCTGAGGCCATGCCCCAGTTCTTCACCACCCCTCCAGACTCCTCTGGGATCTCTCAGGAGGCTGGGGGAAGATTAGGGGACCCAGGCCCTCCCTCTCCACCACATCCCAGTCCAAGGACAGAGAGGCAAGGGGTGGCTCAGCCTCTTACGGCTGACACCCCAGAGACACTCCCTACTTTCTCTGTTTTCCCTTCAGTTTGGGGCATGGCCCCAGCCTTCTGCTTACATAGTCTCAGTTGTTCAGGGCTAGATCTATATGTGGGAGGGATGATTCCCAGCTCACCCTCAGAATCCAGTTATCCCTGTGGAGTCAGAAGGAAGGAGAATCCCAGTCAAGTCTTACTCACTGTCCTAGTCTTTCCCTTGTAGATTGCTCTGCCTCAATAGATGCAGGCAGGCTCTCTTCCACACACTCCATTGCCAGACTCCCAGAACTCCCTTTTAAGCAGGTCCTGTCCCTGCTAAGTAGCAGGGCCTTCTTGGCCCAATACTGTTCCACCACTCACCTTAGTCTGGGCTCTAGAAACCCCATCTCAGAGCTTCTCACAGGGGAAAAAAATTCACACACATCCTTATTAATGGGAAGTGTTAGGCAAACAACACAGGAGTCACTACCAGCTCACCCTCATTAGCCAATCTATTTAGTTAGAGCACATTTACAAAGCAGCTTAAGTGTTTTGTTTAAATTATGAATAAGAGACCATGGCAGAGCATGGACATCTAAAGAGTCCCAGTAATTAAGAACTAGTGGACTGAGGAGAGGTAATCTGGAATGTATGGGTACAATAAAACAGAATCCACAAACACGTGTATATTTATTATAACAGCAGCAGCAACAAAATCTGACATCTAGGAAGTCCTCTTCCTCTCAAATAGGATATACACTATACATCTATAGACTTCATTGATTCTGAAACTCAGTGAGGCAATTCACACCACTGAAACAATGTAGCAAGAGTTAAACACCACAAATTATGTTCAAATAAAATGTTAATGATCGAACTTGCACCTACCAATGGAGGGAAATTCAGTTTGTTGATTAAGCAATCCCTTAAAAGATTACCTATAAAAGAAAACAAAAAAGGACACAAACTCAATATATTTTGAAAATTCTTTAAAAATACCAGAAAAGTAAAGCCTCTTCTTCCATGTTTTATTAAGCTTTTTGGGTGACCAAGAAATGCATATTGGAAGCTTACAAAGACCACTTTTTCCTTAAGTGTTTTAATTGGAGAAGATTCAAAGAAGAGCCATAAGAATTAAAGGATTAGAAAACATGCCTTACAGTGAAAGACCCAAGTCTATTTAGTTTGTCAAAGAGATGATTATGGGATGATTTGATCAGTCTATAAGTACCCACATAGGGAACAGAAATGCACTATTAAAGGGGTCTTCAATCTAGCAGAAAAAGGTGTAACAAGATCCACTGTTGAAACTACACAAATTCAGTCATAAAATGAGGCACAATTTTTTAAGCAGTGAGGATCATTAACCATTGAAACAAGTAACCAAAGGTTATAGTTAAGATTTTGTCATGGGTATATTTAATAAAAGTCAGGAACAGGTCATGGGCAATGAATAAAAATTCACAGAAGCCCTTGACCTGTCCCTGACTTTTATTAAAAACACCCTGAGGGAGCCAGGACAGAGCACTGCCAGGGCTTACCGCTACCCAGCGGCCTCAGCTGCTCCAGCCCTGCCCCAGAAAGTCATGGACTCTGTGACCTCCGTTACAGAATCGTATCCTTAGTTATTGTGAGTTCTCCATCACTGGCAACTGTTAAATCAGGACTGGATGCTTTTCTAAAAGATATACTCTAGTTCACACAGGAATTAATTCAGGGAAGTCTCACGGCCAGTGTTATGCAAGAAGTCAGACTAGAAAGATGATCACAATGGTTCTTTCTGGCTTTATAAACTATGAAGTAAGAACATATTAACAAAAATAAAGAGCTTTTTAAAATCTGAATAAAAGTTACTTCCCTTCTAATTAATCAGATTTCACTTCCTAGGTACTTGTGATTCCATAATACAACTAGCTCTCCAGTCAGCCACAAAGTCTTCTTAAGCAGACAAGACCTGAATTCAGGGTGGATGAACTAATTCAAAGTAATTTAACTCAGCAAGCAAGAAACTTTGATTTAAATAATCAATTTTAATATTGATTCACATTTTTCTTTGTTATTTTCCTAAAGAAAAGATTATTCTTATTGGTTGGTATAATTTAGTAAATAGGAGGATACACAATATCTATACACATTTATTTAAGCAATTATATAGATTAATAGACTTATTAACATTTTAATTGTACTTTGGTTTATTCTGTTAGAAAATGGCAAACGATGCATTTCTTATTTACTAAATGATTAACATTTTAATTCATGATTTGTGCCAAGCTGCATTTGGCTGGAAATTGGAATTCAATTAAACACTGTTTGTACAAAAGCAGCTTTTTTAATTTGTTTCTTATTCGTTAAATAAAACTACCTTAAATGTGCTGCATACATACGGAAAAAGGTTTAACAAATTTTGCATCTAAAACTAGCTGATTTATTAAATAAAAGGAAGTATTATTTGTAGTTAGTGGACTGAACTGATTGATTCTGCTCACCACATCCTTCAAGATTTTAGAACTGTACATCTCATCCTCTCTCATCTTGTTTTATGCATAATGGAAGAGGAAAACAAGTTCTCTAGCTTTTTCCATTTCAGTTTCTCAGCTTTGAATGAGCTAGTTATTGAATTGAATTAGCTGAATAAACTGAAATAAAGAAAATAATCTCTGTGCACCTGCAGAAGAGGATACTGTTGTCAAAAGCTGGTTTAGCATGTCAACGCACTCTAGCTATGTGGTTAGCTAATGACTTCCACTAGCACAGTGGGTGGACTTTCTTTAAAATTTCAGCAGCAAACTTATACTTCCTGAATATTTTTTAATTTAAATGATTTTAATAGATTATAATAAATTTAGGCTTTATCCCAGGTTGTCAGTTTCAAATTTAATTTTAAATAGGTTTATTTTTTTTTAAAAATCTAATTTTACTGTTTCTTTTTTAATCCACCCTGACTGAATTATGAATGGTGGAAGACAGAAGCAGAAACAAACAATGTACAGGACTTCTTATACATCAGAAGAACACCACAATAGCACAAACCTATTTTTCCCCTTTACAAGTCACCTTTAATCCATTTCACGTCTACCAGGTATTGCAGGATATGGGATATTAACATTCAAATTGACAAATTATCTTGAGCAGACTGTTTTATTTCAGGGATCTGTTTGTTTTACATTGGGCCTTTAGTCCATCCTTTTATTACTGCAATGCAATATTCTTTTGAGGGATAGAAATAAGAGTATAAACACATATTTAGTAAAACTTTCAACTTCATATTTTCTCAATGAGGGGAAAAAACTTGTCTACTCAAAAGCTAACTAACTTTCTGAGCATAAAAATAAAATAGAACTGGACATATTATGGATGAATAGTCTGTTAAAAAAGTATTTTAAACAAACCCCAGAAGATGTTTCCGACCCACAGGTCTGCAGACACCTGCAACCACAATTTGTAACTTGCACTCCTAAAAAAATAACCTCCACAGATTTTTTTTAAAACGAAATAGTGACATATGTAAAAAAAATATCCCAAGGTCTGACCTCACAGCCCAGATTCCTGCAGGTGGCATTTCTTTGAAAACTAAACCAAGCCGGGAAATCCACCTAACAGTTGGGTGAGAGTGGCTATAAGGCAAAAGTTGAGATCCCCTGAACTCTAGAGGCGGCAGTGGGGGCGCCCCTGTGTGAAACTGCGCATCCAGCAACTGCTCCACTCGTCCACACACATTGTGTTACACGACACACAACTAAGCAACCACCTGCTTCATCCCAGCCAGGGGAACGCGGCCAGCGCAGCGCTGAGCCATTCATTTCCACCTCCGTGCGGGGCTCCCCGGAAAGCCCCCACCACCTCCACCTCCAGCAACAATCCACCCCGGGTCCAGGCGCCTCGGTGCGCGGCTGATGCCCAAGACAAGCTGCGGAGGAGGAACGTGCCCAGGGCACTCCCCGATCTCCAGGATGGAGAGACCCAGCCCAGCCCAGCCAAACTCCCTCAAGCCTCCTCCGCCCCCTACCCGCGGGCTCTCCCGCCTCCCAGACCCCCTTTACCTCGGGAGGCTGCCCGGCCGCAGGAGCGCACACCGGCCCGGCACGCACCAGCCACAGACAACGAAGCTGCTGAGCCGCAGAGACACACACTCACATTAGCCGCTCCGCAGCTGCTCTGCCTCCTCCTCCCCCCACCCCGCTCGGCCGTACCATCGCTCCGCTAACGCGGGGGGGGGGGGGTGAGGGGAGATTGGAAAGGAGGCGATGGGAACAACCAGCACGGAGCGCTGGGTCTGGGCCCGCCTCCACGCAGTAGGCCGCTGCGGGCGTGTAGGGGGGCCGATCCCGCTGGGAAATCAACCCCGCGCGCGGCGAAGAGGGTGGCGGCCGCCGCGTCTCCTCCCGCCTGAGGGGGAATGGTTGGGCCCGTCCCCACCGGCGGCCGCTCCGAGTCCTAGAGAGAGGCGCGGGGGAAGTTGCTGCGCCGGGGCGCCCTTAACTCCCCCCCCCCGCGGCGCGTCGGGCCCGGGCGCGAGCGGGGCGCCATGGCCCCCCTCAGGAGAGGCGAGCTGAGCTCGGCGGAGAAGGAGCTGCTGGTGGCGATCGCCCAAGGTGAGGCTGGCCCCGGGCCCGGGCAGGCCTGGCTGCGGTCGGGGCGCGCCTGGCGTTGGGGGACCGGCGGAGGATGGAGGCTTCAGCCGCTGCTAGCTCGGCCCTTCCCGCCCGGCTTGGCCCGACGCACGGCCAGGCCGTTTGCTTCGCTAACGGGCGCGTCCTGGCCGCCGCCGCCGCCGCGGGAGTCAGCAGAGCCAGGGGGCCGCTTAGCCGGAGAGGGGGCGCTTGGGCCGCCGGCCTTCGTGTCCTCTGTGTCACGGCGCGGTAGCCCTGGGGCTGGCGGTGCCCGGCTGGATGGGTGCTCGGGCCTCTCGCCCAGCTAGCCCCTTCTTTCTACTCCCCCCGAGATTTGCTAGGCGAGGACTAGTTCCACTGCCAGGGTCATCACCGCCCGTCACTCCCGCTGCTTCCCCTGCGGGGAAGTTGTTTGTGGACCACCCATTGCCGTGGCGGCGGCGCCTGCCTGTGCCATTGACCTCCCTATTTCCAGGCAGGCTGGGATTTAGATCCGCTTCCCTGCCCCCCTACCTCCTAGAAGTATTGCGGGAAGCAGCTAAAATACTTACCCGCCTGGGGAGCCCGGGGCCGCAGCCTTTCCGGCTTCTCTTTCTCTGCTCCAAGCTGCCAACCTAACAGGTGCAGGGCACTGCAGCCCTATTTCCTTAGCAAGCTCGGTGCCTGAGGAATCTGATCCGTTTCCCAGGGCCCAGCGGCACTTCCCTCTGACTTTCCCTCTCGCTCGCCTTCCTCACACCCTACTGCTGCCAGGGATCCCCGTGGGTGCACAGCTTTTTGTACTTGGAGGTCACACGATGCTGGCTCCTTTTCCTCTCGTTCTAGCTCTACTTGGGGGCACACACGTAGTTCAGTTGGGGTTCTGAATTAACTCTCCAGATGTAGAGAGGATGCATTATATTGTGTAGCTGGTAGATGTGGGGATGCCCTGCTGCAAATTTTTACCCTTACACACACACACATCCCCTCCTGTCGTAGGCATTGCATTAGCATGTTCTGTGGCTAATATCTAAACTGCTAATGGGTTTCTTTTTAGTGTGTGAACTTCTCAAAAACACTTCCCATCAAATAATAGGATTGCCAAGCCCATTATGTTTTTCATCTGTTACCATCCTGACCAAGGGAACTGTCATCCCTTTTCACGCTGTTCTGTGGCCATACAGGGTCCAAATAGCTAGTTCCCTGGATCTGCGTATATGAAGATGACCTGCAGATGAGCCAGTTCAACCCATCCCTCATGTCTGCTTCCTTGTGTAGTTCTAGATGCTAATCACTTGCTATTCATAAACATCAAGAGGAGATGGGCCTTAGGTTTTTGTTTGCTTGTTAGTTCTCTCTCCTCCCTCCAAAAGTCTCTTTGCAGAACTATCTTGAAATTTAGTAATATTTTTTTTTAAATCTGCCCTTGACTTCATAATTTCCTATTCTGGCTTTTAAATGGTTTTTCTGTTGCCTATTAGCTGTGAAGACCCATTCAAATAGGGGAAACTGACTTTGGAAGGGAAACCATGAAACTGATTATAATCAGAGTGCAGTCAAATGCACAAAGTAACCCAACTGAATGCCTTGGGTGGGGAAAGGGAAATCAGACTTTTTCCCTCCTAATTTCTGTCAGTTACAGAAGTACTCTTCAGAGTTACTGTTAGCAATAGTGAGTAAAAAAACTTTGCAGATAGTTGACAGTGCTAAGAAGAATGAACTTGTTCACAGTATCTTCCAATTATTTACAATTTGCAGAATTACAATGACTTAAAAATACAACTTTAAGGCAAGTAACATAATTTTAAAACTTTGCCATAAGAATATTAACCACACCTTAAAACACTGATAAGTTTTTTTTTAAAATATTTTCATCCCATTCTTGTTATAACTGTAATCAGTGATAAAGGTTCTGTGCTCAGGCAATGTGAAGTCAGTGGCTATAACATTGTTTATAATTACATTCCAGTTATATCTGGAAGATTGGAAACAAAGTTTCTAGCAAAGGGTAAATGAACAAGGAATTTGTATACCTCACTTCTTTCTGTATAACTTATAAATCGTATTTTCTGTGTCAGCTGTGAATATGTATATTTTGTATAGTTCTGGGATTTGATTCTGCTGTCAGATATGCAGGCACATATCTCTTCATATCTTATAAAATCTGCAGCAAATGGAAGACAGTCTGTATTGCTTTCTTGTGCATCTGAGATCAGAATCCGCTTGACTAAAAGGGATTCTGCCAACCTTAAAAATGACACTTTTAAGCAAAATTCCCTGTCTACATTACTAATAACTTGGGCGCCCCATTCTTGCAAACACTTGCACATCTTTAAATGTACTCATGTGACTAGTCCCATTAGCTGTAATGGGATTACTGGTGCCAAAAGTTTAATAAGGTTGTGCCATAAGTCTTCTTGCAAGTTTGGGGTCCTAAATTATATAACAGAAATCGTTTAACAGTCAAATGTTTCTCATCATTTATGCTTTCGATTTACTACTTGCACTTCAGCATAAACCAAAAAACCAACCAACCAAAAAGCTAAAATGTCTGATTCCCAGATGTTACCACAAGGCTTTGTTGTTTAAATGTTTAAATCCAATGTTTTAAATATCTTAATTTAATAAAAACAATTCTAATACTGTTTTTTAACTTTATGAAAACTAATTTGGGCCTAAACTAATGGACAATGGCCTTTCACTCAGTAAATTTAGCTGCGTGAATATGAAAAACACTGACCTGAAATGTCTTTAGGTTTCACAACCCAGATTTTCTGGAAATCACACAAAATGAAGCATGTTATGGTATAATTGGACTGCATTAAACAGTTAAGTAAAATAAATTATCTGTCACTTGACATGCGTTTGGAGGGGAAGGGGCTGAACCAAAGACACCGTCTCAAGAATTGTTATGCTGAAATGTAGAACTTTTCTAAGCAACATGTCTCTTTCTCCACTCATCTTCTAATACTAAAAAAGTAGTCTAAAAATAACTTGGCTATACTTTCGATTGCTTATGCACAAGGCAAACAAACATTCCAACAGCCTAACTTCTGAAGTATTTATTAGTATCTGTCTTTGTTTAACCAACCCATGCCAGGTAATTTATTTTTATTATGTCATTTATTTTGTCCCATGGACAAAAGAGTGGGAGTTTCAGTTGTTTGTCATGTAAATAATAGTAGGATTGTCAATTAATCACAGTTAATTTGTTTTGTCTTAATCACATGCACTAACTAGAAAAAAAAGATAGTCATGATTAATCAGTTTTTATTGCACTGTTAAACAATAGAATACCAATTTAAATTTATTAAATATTTTTTGGATATTTTTCTACATTTTCAATTATATTGAAAGTGTAGTGCTCACTTTATATTATCTTTTATTACAAATATTTGCACAGTAAAAAAGATAAACAAAAATAAATGATCATTTCACCTGACAAGTCCACTCAGTCCTACTTCTTGTTCAGCGAATCACTAAGACAAACAAGTTTGTTTATATTATGGAAGATAATGCTGCCTACTCATTATTTACAATATCACCTGACAGTGCCATGCGAATGCCTGTTCTCACTGTTGTAGCTGGCGTTGCAAGGTATTTACGTCAGATATGTTAAACATTCATATGCTCCTTCATGCATCAACTTGTAGGCGCTAAAGTTTTAAATTATTTATTAGGGCAGTTATGTAACAAAATAATAATTCTATATTTGTAAGTTGCACTTTTGTGACAAAGATTGCACTACAGTACTTGTATGAGGTGAATTAAACAAAAAAGACAGTATTTTTCATATTTTTTACAGGGCAAATATTTGTAAACAACTATAATAGAAAGTGAGCATTGTATACTTTGTATTGTGTTGTAATTGAAATTAATATATTTGAAAATGTAGAAAAACATCCAAATATATTTACAATAAATTTAAATTGGTATTGTTTAACAGTGCGATTAAAACCATGATTGTGACTATTTTTTTAACCTCATGATTAATTGTGGGTTTTTTTCAATCATTGGACAGTCTTAGACATTAGTTTAGGACACTGGTAGAATAATTTTGAGCCCAACCCTCAAACTCTTAGACACTATTGTATTTTGATCTTGATGACTACTTGCTCAAGAAGTACATCTAGTGATTAATTTGTAACTAAAGAGATGCCAGAGCTCAGCAATGAGGGCTCAAGCAATTTTTTTACATTCATAACTGATGCAGCAAGCCCAGAAGTGCTGGGGCTATGAATTGCCAAGTGTAGAGGTGCTGGGCTCAGCCGTGGCACAAATTAAGCACGGAGTACAGCCATTAATGTCTGACATAGATATATGATAGTAATAAAGTCCCACTAGTTTGACTTTTTAACCAGTTCCCATAGAACCCAAGGTCAGAACAATTTATTAATATTTAATACTATCATCACTTGCATTGTCATTGATGAATTAGGAGGCGTCTCACATCCTCTGCTACTACTCTGCTACTACTATCAGAATAATGATACAGAAACGGGCTTTATAAGAGGTTAGAGTTTGAATCTCAAAAGTGAGATATTTACTCTGCATTCTTATAAACGTAGTTCATAACCTTTTTATTTATTTATTTTAAGTTTGGGATTTTTACTATCAAATTACTTTTTGCACAACCCACTTCATCAATAGTAACTCAAATATCAATGTAACACACATACATTAACATTTGTATGCATCAGAGAAATTATTATGATCAACATGAAAGCTACATTAAAATAATCATTTTATAAATAGCTTAACCCACGTATGAAAATAGTATCAGAAAACAACAAAACCATTCTTACTCCAGCCTGGAACCCATATGCCAAAGAAATATCCAAGTTTAAATGTACTTAGTTTTCCTTTACTATTTCTTGATTTGGTCACTGATGAACCCACTTACCTCCTTTATTCTATCTCTTCTCGCTCCCCCTGCTCCACTATGTTTATCACTAGGTAACATTGTTATAAGAGAATGATTTCAGCGCACGCACGCACGCGCACACACACACACACACACACACACACACACACACACACCTTTTCCTCCCAAAAACCCTCAGCTCTTTTAGTGTCAATGAGGCTTTTAGAACCAGTATGGTAAGCTGCCACTTTTTGTGTTTTGAATATTAGGGTTGGTTTTTTGGCCAGGGTAGAAAAGGATGTTGCAAATTTAAACAAAAAAGAAATGAGTAATTTATAAATCCATTCTTCATTCTGACCAAAAAAGATTTCAAAGCACAGTAATACCTCTCAGTCAAATTAGTATTCTAAGTTACTTGGAGCAGGACATCAGTCATTAATTAATGGCATTTTGACACCTATAGGAATATTTATTGCCCAACTATATACAATACCTTAAAACATTCCCTCTGTGTTAATTTACCAAGTCGAGCCGTCCTGATGCAAAAGGTATATTAATTTCCCAAGCTCAAATTTTATAGAGTAGGCTAATTTCTCCAGATAAGCAATTTTCTTTAATGCAAGTCTTCTAATTACCCCCTATTGATTTTAAAACTTCTTGGCTTTTAGCTTCTAGAATTTAATATTATCCATCCCTGAGTTTTTTTCTTGCTTGGTAACTTGACAAATTTAGTCTGAGTACTTAAATTAAAATCAGAAATAGAAAGATTTGTATTGCTTTGATTCTTCATTTCCTCTCTTTTAGCCCCTGACTTTTAATGGAACACCATTTTATTTTATTTTTACCTTTTTTTTTTTTTTTTTTACCTTTTTAAAGGAAACACTGAAGAAGCTGGAAGGCTCTTGGGCAACAAGAATGTCCGTGTCAATTGCTTGGATGAGGTACAACAAAACTTGTAAATTAAAAGTATCTTAGCGGGTCTGTCAAGGAGAAGTAACACATTGGAAAGCTATTTAGAGGTCTATAGGCTTCCTAGGTGCTAAATAACTTTTAACACACAGGAAATCGGCAGACTTCGGAATAGCTTTACAACCTGCAGCTAGTAGTAATCCTCAAAACTACTCTTAATCTATAAAAGTATTTGAGGATTTAAAACCATTAGGCTTACATACAGTAAGTGTTTTCTCAAATTCTGCACAGGCTTTGTTGACAGGTGAAATGGTACAACATAAACTACAAAGAGGCTTATAATCTGCTTTCCTATTGCAATTCCTCCAAATTTAAATTCCAAAAAGTCAAGCTATCACAGGTTATCTCTGGCTCTTCAAGCAAGTTCTGCATTATTGGATAACTCTGAGACATCAAAACGGTGCTCCACAACAAGCATGCTGGCTGACTTCGAGTCAGTGGCATTGGTTAGCTCAGAAGTGGATACAGCCCTCTTTTAGGGGCCGGGATGGAAGAGAGAGGACAGCATAGAAGTCCAATAGGTGTTAGCGGGAATCAAAATATTCTCCAGGGGACTGGAGTTTAGTGTGAGGATAATGATAGATGGGGAAATATACATTTTTAATATACAGTATTTTCTGCTGAAATACAGCATTAATACAAAGTGGTGTGAATGCAAAATTAACTAGCAAATCCTCAAAGGCACTTAGCAATGTTTAGCAGTTCCACTGAGCTGAATGGGTATTGTTAAATCGATGAGTATCACTTTGTTTTCATAAACTAAAAATCGAGACTTAATAACTAGTGAGACCACAATCACAAACATAAAAATGAAAAGAATCTGCACCTGAATCTTCTGAGCAGAATTGTTGTTTCATTCATCTTAAGATACTTGCGTTTCTTTTTTACTAGAAAAGCAATCAAAATGTAATGCAGTTTAAGAGAACTTATGTCCATATTTTGCTTAAGTGCTAAGGGTCTACTCCTCCAAACCTTTATGCATGTGCCTTATTAGGCCCCTAATCTTCATTTATGGTCATTTCTGGTATATCAGTACCAATTATTTGTCAGTAGAAAAGATAAATATTTAACACCACCAAATTAAGGTTGAATTTTTTACATACTTTCTAAAAAAACTATTGAACACAATCTTGGACTAAACCATTGGAACTAAGATGTAGTGTAATGTAAATGTACTGCTGTAGAGCTCCTGCTCTTTAAATGTGTCTCTGCGGGAGAATTGTACCGGGACCTGTGGAATATATGTGTTGGGAGTCCCAGGATGCATTGCTGTAGCAATGATTAGAATTAGTGTTGTGTATACCTGTTTTTATTTTTTACAGTGGAATGTAATGTGGATGCTCTGAGTTGTTACAGGGGCAGCAGTGCTAGCAATACATTGCCTAGTTTTCATAGTCATTAGAATCACTAAACATAGTCAGATCTGTGCAGTTGTGAGATATGTAATGGTAGAAGGCTTCAACAGTTTGTAATAAGCCCTTTATATAATCATTCTGGGAATTACCTTTTTTATCTAAAAGTTTCATATATGACAATTAAACAAGAAACTCAGAGAGAATGTGACCATGCAATATTTCCAGTAATTTGAAGATGAGTAGCATAAACCTTAAATTGCTTGTTCAAATTAAACTTTTAGAGCCAGATTCACTGGTATGCCATACTAGCTTTAATAGATCTAAGGGCCAGAAGGTATCATTATGATGACTTAGTGTGATCTCCTGCAAAACACAAGACATGGAACCGCCCACAGTAATTTTTGCATCAAGCCCTAGCTTCTGGTGAGCTATAGTCTATCTCTTTGACAGAAGTCCAGTCTTGTTTTAAAGACAAAGTGGCAGAGCACACACTACACCCCTATATAAATTATTACAATGGTTAAGTCCCTGCTATTAAAAATAGCAAAGTAGAGGGCCCAATTCTGTCAGGTGCAGAGCAGCTCCTAGAGGCATTGAGCAAATATGGCTCACATTGATTTTTAAAAAAAAATTTTTTTCCAATTGGAGTCAGTCACCTGTCATACTGCAGAATGGAGCCCCTGGGGAATGCCTATTACAGTATAGTAACGATCAGCATTTTAACGTTGACTGCTGCAATCTGGTATGAGAGTATTTAGATTGAGAGGGATTCATTTTTAATCTCAAAAAAAATTAAGAGACTTGAGACGCACCTGGGGAGGA
The DNA here is from genome assembly GCF_026122565.2 of Emydura macquarii macquarii. Classification (NCBI taxonomy): domain Eukaryota; kingdom Metazoa; phylum Chordata; order Testudines; family Chelidae; genus Emydura; species Emydura macquarii. The sequence continues at coordinate 23,517,953 of NW_027132559.1, forward strand.
GGGAAGTCTTTATAAAAATTGTTAGTTTTTTTTCTAAATAAGATAGACGTTTTAGTAGATTCCAGAGTACTGGTTCATGCTACTTTCTGTGTCAGGAGCCAAAGGAGCTGTTGTTTGGTCTTTATGCTTAATCTGTTCATTAGTTTACTTGAAATATTTCACAGTGACAATCCAAATGTTGTCATCCTCTCATGTTTTGAAAATGCAATACTTCTCCCTTGACTCTTAAGTTGTGAAGAATGTTTTCAGTCACTTCAGCTTCTACATACGGATGTAATGTGGGAGTCAAATCTCTTGTAACTTTCCCCAGAAGATGCTTGTGGTTAACAAATTCCTTTTATTTTTATTGTGAATTTTGAAGGCTGATATTAGAAAAGGGAAATTGAGACCTTTAGGTCAGATTTCCAAAGCTGGAGTGGTGTGCACACAACTCATCATTTGTTAACAACTTATGCATGTGGAACCACCCATTCTCAAACATTAAACCTAGGCCTGGTAGACCTAGGCTTCTCTTTAGAAAAATAGATGCCCAATTTGAAGATTTAAAAAATATTCTTTGAATAGAAAACACAGGATAGAGGAAACTGATGATTAGAAACAACTAACGTTCCATGTACAACCATACCGAAATAGTATTTTTAAAAGTCCTTCTCCAACCACACATTCTTTGTGTTCTGGATCCTAATTACAGAAAATGAAAGTAAGACCATGTTATTCCTTGGCCTCTCTGATTCTCTTTCTTGGGGCTTGTATATGTAGTGGGGTAATGCACTCTACAAAGAGTGATGCTAACATGCATGAATGTGCTGTGCATTAATAGGCCTGTATAGACCTTGCTGATGTATCTAGTAGTTCTCTAGTGTGCGTTAAGACTAGGAAACCTTTCATGTGTACAAACAGTGGCTGCACAAAGCAATTAATGTACAACACATTAGTCTAGGGTTACCATATGTCTGGGTTTTCTCGGACGCAGCCTATTTTTTTGAGCTTCCTTTCTCTGAGTGGATGGATTTTTAAAAAAATAGGAAATATCCAGGGTTTTTGCAGAGCAAACAAGCTGCAGCTCAGAAAGAGCCTCAGTTGGTCTGCATTCCAGTTGGTCCTTCCCCTGCATTGGCAACTGATTGGTTTAGTCCCCTGAAAGCCACAGGTGCCAGTTCCCGCCCACTCAGGCCCCAGCTCCCAGCCTTGGAGAGAGGATCCCACTGGGAGGTATTGACTGACTGCTGCTGGTGCATTGTGGGCTTGTGCCAGCCACACTACCCTCCACATCCAGTGAGTACCACCGTTGCAGGTACCCTCTCCAGCACCCACAACTGTACCCCCCTTCCCGTTCTCCCTCTTCTCCAGCTCCTCCTTCCCCCAGCTCCCTTCTCTTCCCCACAGCTTCACCCTTCCCGAACCCCTGGTAGTGTCCTCTTTTTGGGAATCTGAAATATGATTACCCTCCGTTAGTGCATATTAGAAATCACACCCTGTAGCGTGCATTACCCCATTGTGTAGACGAGCCCCTAGGCATTGTTTAAGTCTCCCTAAGTCTATGCTTTGCCTTCTGCCCCCCACCTCCCTAAAAAAACCTCAAACCCAAAAATTATGCTACAATTTTGAGCAGATATCTGCTCCCAAAGGTTATTATGCAGGATGTTAGTTCTTATCTATATTTGGCCGAGTGTGTGTGGGTGGGGGGCCACAAGATTTTTGGATGCTTTCTCTAGAAATGACCATATGGTCACTGCTGATCCTACTGCATAGCACTAGACTCTTCCTCAGACTGCTTATTTTTTTTCTGTCTCCATTTCTACCAGGAAGGAGGCAACAAGCTATACTGAGCATTAAACTAACCACCTGATTAATCATTTCAAACTTCTCACCTTTCATCATGCAGGGCTGGCTGCATCCATATAGCTGTCTAAACTCAATGGTCTGGATCCATTGCAAAATGGAGACTGTCCTTTCCAGATACTTTCCTTTAGAAACAGTGACTCACTAAAATGTGTTCCTTTCATTTCTTCAGATTAGGAGGAGATATGGTGCCATAACTCATGCTCTCAATTGGAGAAAGTGTTTGTAACTTTCTATCACTTTTCAATCAAGGTCCAATTATAGTCCTCACAAGTCATCATGGTTCCTAAAGCTTCCCTTTAGATTAGGCTAGAGTAAGGAAGTATGCATCAGTGTAGCTACATAGTTGTAGTTGCACCAATTCAAACTCCTAATGGAGACACACTGAACCATTTACGTCAGCTTACACTTCTCCCCTCCCACTCCCCGCCCCCTCCCCCCATTTTTTCCCCCCCCATTAGAGAAATGGATTTATTGATGGGGTTAGAACCAGTGTAACTACACTGCTTAGTTACACCACTGCAGTTCTGGGGAAAAACCTTCAGCTACTGATTGAACCCTTCACTTGTATTTTTGATATTATGAATATGTGGTAAGTGGGAGGGAGGCGTGGTAGTATAGTTACTGCTCCATCAAGTATGATTAAGAATTGACAGCATGACTTTCACAGTTGGGTGTCTATACATCTTTGTAATAAAATGAGAAGAGCCCTATACTGAATATTCTTACTCCTATATGTGAGCAGTGGAAAAAATTTTCATTTGCCAACCTAGGAGGCTGGCAACTTTCTTAGGTTTATAGGGTTTAATCTGTCGTTAACATTAAGTAAATGTAGAGACCTTTGGCAAATGGGGATAAGTATTTTGTTTTTTTTGAAGACTGAATTGCGATGTAATAGTACAGAATAATAAGAAATGAAAATAAAATAGTGTAATGAATGAGTGTGAAATCCATTATAAAATCTGTATAGTCCTTTTATCCAACACTTTGCTTTATGGTTTGGTTTGCTTTTATTAACCCACATGTTAAATGAGGCATTGTACATGGGTATGTAATTACCAGGTGGGAATCTTGATGGGTACAAAAATCTATAAATGTAATTACCACACTTGCATATATTTCTTTCTTGATTTTTCTCCCATTAGCATGGCATGACCCCTTTAATGCATGCAGCATACAAAAGGAAAGTTGATATGTGCAGGTTGCTCTTGCGGCATGGAGCTGACGTTAACTGCAATGAACACGAGCATGGATATACTGCTTTGATGTTTGCTGGACTCTCAGGTAAACTCTAAGGTTGTATTTTTAAATTTTTATATTGCTAGCTGGACAACATGCCTATGAACAGGTTACAGTAGTTCAGGACACTGCCTTAGGATGGAATAATAAAAAGATGCCATTACTTAAGTAATGGTAATTCGTGTGGGTCTATGTAACTGCAGAAGTACTAGTACAACCCAGTATTCAGGAAAGATGCTGTTGACTCATTTTGTTCTATATTAAGTGGATTTGCTCAGCTAATTGAGGCATATGCTATATAATTCCTATTATGTTGGGAGGAATACTGCTGTACTTAGTCCTGGAGCCTTAAAATTCCATCTGTCCTGCAGTGATTTTTCTGCACAATAAGGTGAATTCTGTTTAATTACATTGAGTTCCTATGAAAAACACCCCCTTACTGAAGGATGGGTGGATTTTTAAGACTTCACAACTGTAGCTTTTAATAAGCAATGCCATTTCAATACTTCTGAAGCTTGTCAAATTTAGTCTTTGCTCACGTAATGTGTGCAAGCAAATTATAGTTCCCTTGAATGTATTTAGCAAAAATTTTCAAGGTGTAGATCCGTTACCCAATTCCCTTCCTCTAGGGATCGATCACTAGCAGTTAACTGCATGTGTTTTGATTCTTGAACTTTGAGCTCCATTGGTTATTTGTGACTGGTCACATGGTATTGTTTCTGTTCCCTGATTTAGATCAGCAATAATTCTCTTACAATCAGGAAAAGGGCTTTATATCTCTGGAGCAGGGGTAGAAAAAAGTTAAGGATTAGGGAAGTTTTGACTCTTCTTAAATCTCTGCCTTTCTGAGTCACTCAGGTCTTTCTCAAAGCATAATTCCTAGAGAAATGAATATAAGCTCTTAGCTAGGTGTAGATGCATGAGTGTAAGATTTTTAGCTAGCTATAGAGTAAAATCAATGGCCCACAGTCTCCATTGTGAATACTCCTGGCTGTTGTTTTTCAGGCCTTTAATCTGTGAGTTCAAAAAAAAAAGTGTGAGAGCACAGCTGAAGCAGTGTCAATCAAAAATTAGAGCAAATGCAAGAAACATTTATATTTTTTTCTCCTTTGTAGTCACACCACCCTAGTCAGCACTCCCACAAATACAGAAAGTAAAGGAAGAGTACATCTGGAAAATAGAACCAACGAGCCTGGTCACAAGTGTTCTTATTAGTCTCTCTGAAGGGCACCAGTTAAGTGATAATTTTGCCATCAAATTTAGCTTCATCTTACTTATTTGGTATTTAGCCCAGCCTGAACACCTAGTTCCCACTGTGAAGAAAAGAACAAAAAACAAGGTTACTTACCAGTAACTGATGTTCTTCGAGATGTGTTGCTCATGTCCATTCCACTATAGGAGAGTGCACGCCACTGTGCACAGTTCCTGGAACTTTTTTCCCCTTAGTAGATCCCGTAGGGCTGGCTCTGGTGCCCCCTGGAGCCCCGCATGCATGTCGGGGTATATGAGGCGCTGCCGGCCCAACAGTCCCCTCAGTCCCTTCTTTCTGTCAGCTCCGACAGCGGGGCCGGAAGGTGGGTTGTGGAATGGACATGAGCAACACATCTTGAAGAACATCAGTTACTGGTAAGTAACCTTGTTTTCTTCTTCGAGTGATTGCTCATGTCCATTCCACTATACGTGATTAACAAGCCATACCTTTGGTGGTGGGCCGGAGTTACTGGTGAGCTGCCCTCAATACGGCTCTGTCAAATCCAGCGTCCTCTCTAGCCTGCTGGACAGTGGCGTAGTGGGCCGCGAAGGTATGCACTGACGACCAGGTGGCAGCTTTGCAGATGTCTTGCAGGGGCACTGTCTCCAGGAAGGCTGTAGATGAGGCTTGAGCTCTGGTAGAGTGCGCTGTGATGATTCCCGGAAGTGGCACGCTCGCCTGCTCGTAGCAGAACTTGATGCACGATGCAATGCACGAGGAGATGCGCTGGATGGAGACAGGGATCCTTTCATCCAGTCTGCCACGGTGACGAAGAGCTGCGTCGATTTCCGGAATGGCTTTGTCCGCTTGATGTAGTAGGCCAGAACTCGTCTCTCCTCCTCTGAACTGTGCGTTTTGGGAAAGAACATGGGGAGAAAAATATCTTGGTTACAGTGAAATTGGGAAACTGCCTTGGGCAGGAAGGCTGGATGCGGTCTCAACTGCACCTTATCTTTATAAAATGCTGTATAAGGGGGCTCCGAGGTCAAGGCCCTAATTTCAGAGACCCTCCTAGCTGAGGTAATGGCCACCAGGACGGCTACCTTCCATGCAAGCATGAGTAGAAGGCATGAAGCCATGGGTTCAAAGGGGGGGGCCCCGTGAATCTCAAGAGGACCAGGTTGAGATCCCAGGGAGGCACTGGGTCACAGATCTGCGGGTAGAGCCTCTCCACCCCTTTGAGGAACCTGACCGACATGGGGTGGGAGAACAGGGATCTCCCTTCTAGTGGCTGGTGGGAGGCTGAAATGGCTGCCAGGTGAACCCTCAGCGAGGCCAGCGCCATACCCTGGAGCTTTAGCTGGAGCAGGTATTCGAGGATCACCTGTATAGGTGAGAGGCTTGGCAGAATACACCGGGACTCCGCCCAACAGGTAAACTGCCTCCACTTAGACTGATACATGACCTGTGTTGAAGGTTTCCTCTGCCCAGCAGGACTTGTTGGACCTGTGCAGAGCAGGCTCTTTCTCCCCGTCAGCCACAGAGCCTCCAGGCCATGAGGTGCAGGGAGTCCAGATCCAGGTGCAACAGGCGACCATGGTCCTGGGAGAGAAGGTCGTGGCGCCTCGGGAGCTCCATGGGTGGGGCGATCGAAAGGTCCAGCAGCATGCTGAACCACTGCTGTCTCGGCCAGGCCAAGACGATGAGTATCACATCCGCCCTGTCCCTCTTTATTTTCAAGAGAGCTTTGGGCAGGAGTGAAATGGGTGGAAACGCGTACAGGAGGGTTCCCGTCCAGTCGATGAGGAACATGTCGGATATCAATCAGGCCTCGTGACCCCAGAGCAAGCAGAACCTTGGACACTTCGTGTTCCAGGACAACGCGAATAGATCCAGTTGGGAACACCCCAGTTCTGGAAGATCAAAGCCACGACCTCCAGGTGCAACGACCAGTTATGGCAGGATAGAAACGACCTGCTGAGGCGATCTGCCTGGTCGTTCCTCACTCCTGGGAGGTGAGAGGCAGTCAAGTGGAAGTTGTGCCTCACAGCGAAGTCCCACAGGCAGATGGCTTCCTGGCAGAGGGCTGAAGAGCGTGCTCCCCCCTGCCTGTTTATATAAATCATGGCTGCGGTGTTGTCCATCAGCACTTGCATCACCCTGCCCGTCAGGAATCGGAGGAACACCTTGCACGCTAGGCGAATGGCCCTGAGCTCTTTCACAATGATGTGCAGGCGCCTCTCCACCCAGAGCCCCTGAGTGGCTAGGTTGGTGCTGATGTGGGCTCCCCATCCCACATCTGAGGCATCAGAGATTAGGGTGAACAAAGGGACCAGTTCCCTGAATGGGACGCCCTTCATCACTGCCCTGGGAGTCCGCCACCAGTTTAGGGAGGCTAGGACTGGCAAGGGAACTGTGACCATCCGGTCCAAGGGGTGTCTGCTCGGCACATATGCCGAGGCCAACCACGCCCAAAGCAGCCTGAGCTTCAGGCGAGCTAGCCTCACTACGTACATACAGGCTGCCATGTGGCCTAACAGCTGTAGGCAGTGCCTTGCTGTTGTCATGGGGCACCGGTGCAGATGGGAGGTGATAGAGGCCATTGCCTTGAACCATGGTTGAGGGAGGAAGGCTCTGGCCTGGGAAGCATCCAGGGTAGCCCCCAATGAATTCTGTGCGCTGCACCGGGATTAGTGTGGACTTCTGCTCATTTATGAGCAAGTGGAGCAAGTGAGGGTCACACTGCCCTGCACATGGGACCTGGACCTGCCCCTGATCAACCAGTCGTCCAGGTAAGGGAAGATTTGCACACCTCTTCGTCTCAGGTGGGCAGCCACTACCGCCATACGTTTGGTGAACACCCTGGGAGCCGACGAGAGACCAAATGGTAAGGCTGTAAATTGGTAATGGGAACCAGCCACCGTGAAACAGAGGAAACGCCTGTGGCTGGGGAGGATAGACACATGGAAGTATGCGTCCTTGAGGTCGAGGACGGCATACCAGTCTCCTGGATCCAGGGAAGGGATAATTGAGGCTAGGGAGACCATGCGAAACCTGAGTTGTTTGATGTATTTGTTTAGACGACACAGGTCTAATATGGGTCTCAGACCTCCCTTCACCTTGGGGATGAGGAAGTACCTCGAATAGAACCCCTTCCTCCTTCTGCCTTGAGGGACCATTTCCACCGCTCCCAGTTGAGGAGTGTGTTGACCTCCTGCAAGAATTGTTGCTCATGAGAGGGGTCCCTGAAGAGGTACGGGGGTGGGAGGGTTGTTGGCGGGGGGTAAGATATAAATTGTAGGGTGTAGACCCGAAGGACTATCCCGAAGACCCAACGGTCTGACGTGATGTTTGCCCATTCAGCGTAGAAGGGCCTTAATCTGTCTAGGAAGGGGCGGGGTGGATCCAGGGGGGCGGTAGGGGTGCCACCCTCAGACGCACCATCAAAATTGCCTTTTCTGACTGCCTGACCCCTTGGGGGGGGCCCTGCTTGGGGGCTGAGGATGAGCTAGGGGGCTGATTTCACCTTCTAAACCCCTTATTTCTATCCCTGCTCCTGTAGGATTGTAAGGGCCTAGGCAGAGGCCTTGGTTGCTGCTGTATCTGGGCCCATGACTATCTCCTGGAAGCTTGGGGCCATGTACAGGCTGAGGGAGCGAACTGTGGCCCTGGAGTCCTTAAGACCGTGCAGCTTTGCATCGGTCCGATCCAAAAACAGGCCTGACCCATCAAAGGGGAGGTCCTGAATGTACTGCTGCACCTCTTGCAACAGCCCCGAGGATTGCAGCCACAAGCATCGTCTCATGGCGATGGTAGAGGCCATGGCCCTACCCGCCGAGTCTGCAGCATCACTGGACGTCTGTAGCACCCGCACTAGCTGCTGTGATTCCTTCATCCAGGACAGAGGCGAAGTCTGCGGCCTGGTCCTGGGGCAGGTCCTCAGCAAACTGTCTGAGGGAGTCCCACGAATTAAAATTATACCTGACCAATAAGGCCTGGTGATTGGCAATCCTGAACTGCAGGGCTGCCGTCAAATAAACCTTCCTCCCAAACAAATCTAGTTTTTTGTTGTCCTTTTTTTTGGGAGTGGACCCTGGTTGACCTTGCCTGTCCCCTGGTTGGCCGCATCAATTACCAGGGTTCCCAGGGCCAGGTGGGTGAATAGATACTCGAACCCCTTGGCCGGGACATAACATTTTTTCTCGGCCACCTTTGATGTAGGGGTGACCGAGGAGGGGGTCTGCCACAGGGCCTTGACAATTTTGAGGACCCTGTCATAGACTGGGAGAGCCACCCTTCCTGGGGCAGCTGCTGCCAGCACGTTGAAGAGGGTATCTTCGTTCTCCTCTAACTCTTTAACCTCCAACCCTAAGTTAGAGGCTACCTTCTTAAGCAGCTCCTGGTTTGACTTGAAATCTTCGTGGCGCTATGTGGTCCCTGGAGACTGCCTCGTCCGGGGAGGAGGAGGAGAATTGCCAAGATGCGACCTATGGCTGTTACCCCCTCCCCTTTGGCGGTGGGTGCACCTGTGGAGGGTCCTTCCATGAGGTTCAATTCCTCATCCGAGGAATGGTGTCTGCGGGCTTCATCCAGTGTGGGAGGTGCAGAGTGAACCCCCGAAGATAAGACAGACTGAGGCCCTGGTCCCATCTGGATGTCCCATGGGGCCCAATAAGGCCATTGCTGCGGCCATTGACCCTGTGGCCAACCAGAAGCTGGCTGTGCCACCAGCTGTGGCACCTCGTGGGGGTGTCGGCTATCCCTACAGCTGTCCCGACGACTGCCCCCCTTATGAGACCCTGAGCCACTGGAGCGGCGGGGCCGAGCCCTCCCTTGGTCCTTGGTGCTGCTCTGTGCTGGGGACCACCCCCTCGACGCCTCCAACTTGAAGGACAACAAGGACCGCCTCCGTCTCTGCGATCAGTTCTGGCGAAAGGCACGCTCTGAAGAGCTCGATGTACTTAAACGCCATCTCAGCACCGACCTACGGTGCCGTTTGCCCTTCAGTGATCAGGATCAGTGTTGCTTGGAGTTTCACTGTGCCGAGCCAGACTCCGGTGACTGGGTTCCACATCGGGGACTCCGCAGTGCCGGATCCTTTGAAGGCGACTGGGTTCTGCACCGCGTCGGTCCGGGCGAACTCATTGATGCTGGGGATCAGGAACTGTAGCTGTCCAGGTGCCACCTGGTGGACCTCGACTGGTGCCACCTTCTGGTCTGCGCTGCCTCCGGTGTTGGGGACTGACTTCATCCTGAGTCGACGCAGACCAGCTCAACGACGCCGACCTGGAGTGACTGCTAGGGGAGTGTCCTCGCTCTACCCCCGGTGGCTGTCCAGCGGGAGACCTTTCCACCCTTACCGGGGGTCTCCACTGCCCTTCAGGGGGACGCAGCGTGGGTTTGCCCCGGGACACTGGCCCCTTCCCCCTCGGCAGGGGGGGCAGGGTGGAGGTGGCGTAGACAAGGCCAGCAAGGCTCTTGCTGCCTGAAAAGCCTCCAGTGTCTATGGCACTGCAGGGGCACACTCCCAGGAGTCCAGGGAGGCTCCCTGCCCGGAGATACCGGCACCAGAGAAGACTCGATGGGCCATACTTGATGCCTCTCCACACTTGACCCTGCCCTTACCGGCGGCACGGGAGTGTCCGCTGTCCGTGCGCTGCCTCTTCTTCTTCGGCACCGGAGATGTCGCTCAGTGCTGAGTCGATGTCGGTGCCAGCGGTGCGCTCTGCACCAAGGATACGCTCGGTGCCAAGGTAGATCGGGACGGCTCAGACGCTGGGCGGAGCGCTGCCTCCATTAGCAGGGCTTTTAACCGAATTTCCCGGTCCTTCTGGGTCCGTGGTTTAAAAGCTCTGCATGTTTTACATTTGTCTTTCCTGTCCTCTTCCCCCAGGCACTTAAGGCACCGATCGTGGTGGTCGCTGAGCGGGAAAGCCTTCCTGCAGAAGGCACACGGCTTAAATCCAGGTGACCGAGGCATAGCCTGGCCACTCTAAGCCCCTCAGGGACTTCTAATCTAACTAAACTCAACACTACTTAATAAATACTTAAAACTAACTAAAGGACTACGAATAACAAAGAGCCCAAATAATGGGGAATGGTACTTGCAGAGAGCAAGGCTAGTTCCAGCAACCTTCATGGGTGGAAAGAAGGAAGTGAGGGGCCGTAGGGCCAGCAGTGCCTCATATACTGTGACATGTGCACGGGACTCCAGGGGCACCAGAACCGGCCCTATAGGATCTGCTAAGGGGAAAAAAGTTCCAGGAACTGTGCACGGTGGCGTTCACTCACCTATAGTGGAATGGACATGAGCAATCACTCGAAGAACAATCCATTCTCTTCTCTGTTTCTCCTGTATGATAGTACTGAATTGGTTCTTCTCTTGGCAGAGCAACTACTGTAGTAGTTCTGTCGAACTAGATTAGCAGATCTTGCATCTATACTGCTACCCAAATTTGGGGCTCAAATTTTGGTATAGTTACTTACACACTGGATTCAGTGGGAATTGAACATGCATAATTGAAGGCAGAATCTGACCCTAAGAGAGTGAATTTTTGTTACCTGGGGTTTTGCAAAAAAGAAAAATACTGTTTGCTCCTTAATTGACTGTTTAAACGAAGGACATCAAGGATTTGTTGTGTCAGTGTTGTCCCTATTAGGTCTCAAAGGTCAGTTTTGGGTTAGTCACTGGTCTTCCTCAAATTACGTGCATCTGCAAAAGACAAAACAAAACTCTGTCTTCTGTCTTCCAATACAGGCAGCAAAGAGATCACCTGGATGATGTTAGAAGCTGGAGCAGAGACTGATGTCGTGAACTCTGTGGGAAGGACAGCAGCTCAGATGGCTGCCTTTGTGGGTAAATTGAAATGATCTCCTAATTTTCACCAGGGCTATGAGATTATATGGTTTGGTGGATTAAATTGTTTTTTCTCGAAGGAACATTACTATACATTTCTGCATAAATTGATTAAAATCAGAGGATTAGATTTTAACCCATCTCCTAGTGAGTCAGCAGACAGTCAGATTTCATTCTCACCAATGTTAGAACGTATATGATCCTCCAGTCTGCTGAAATCTGCAAAGATAGTTGCTACTGTGCTAGAAGTGTAAATTACACTGGATCATCACTTTTTAAAACAATAAGACAGACTGGGAAGTGCTTCAAATGTCTGAAGTAAAGATATGTGTTTCAGCTTTAAGGTAATGTGTGCTAGTGTGAATAAACACTCCTCAGTCTGAAGGAGTGAGAACGGGGCTGTGAATCAGGTTCTAAGTTCTAATGTAGACCTTGCCATTGACTTGCTGTGGATGAGTCACTTCACGCTCTGCTCAATCTCCCCATCTAGAAAAGGGAAGTATTTACCAGCCTACCTATTAGGGGCGTTAGGAGAATTATCTAGTAAGTAGTATTTATCTAATGGGTACAGCAGGATACTGAAGACCTGAGATCTGTTTCCAACTCTTCTATTGATTTGCTGTGTGACTTCAGGTGAAGCACAAAGCCAATTTGTGCCTCTGTTTTTCCATCTGTAAAATGAAGATCCTTGTGCAAAGTGCTTTGAGATATTTATATAGCACTTATCATTCAAGTATAAAGTGTTAATATAGCACCTTTTCTCCTTCCAACCAAAAGAAGATATGTGATTAAGACTTGCTCTAATATGTCCAGTTACCTGTTCCTTTCTCCTGAATCAACAGTGCTGTAAATCCTGAGATTGTTAGGATGACGTCCAGTTCCAATGACCTACTTCTCATCTCTTCTCTTCTTAATCCAACCTTGGGAACTTTACTAATGTATCTTAGGCTGGGGAAAGATCCCTCCTCCCCTATTTACATCCTGTGCATCCTGTAGACCAGAGGCGCTCAAACTGGAGGGGTGCGGAATGCAATGTGGAGGGGTCTGAGACGTTTTAGGGGAAAAAGAAAAACTTACTGTGCACATTTAACCCCACACCTGCAAATAACTAGTGAAGCTGATTCCTCCAGACATATCTGGTCCTCAGACGGCGCTGTGCATTTGACTCTACATGGTGCTGTGCATTTTGATGGATTTCTGTTAAGCTTGCATAGCGTTATACAAAGTTACCATATGAACGTTAATCCGTTTGCTGTGACACAGTGCACGTATTTAATTGTAAGCATAGACTACAATCACAGTTTTGCTTTTACTCTTATTACAATGGAACATTGGCTCATTCGTGTAACAAAAAAATTCAAGTGAAAAAAAAAGAAGGCAGAACTGATTTAAGTGAAGCACCGCCACTAGATATATCAGTGTATGTACTTTGTGTGGTGGAGGAAAAAGGGGGCATAAACTACTACACACACAAACACAATGGGGTGTGATCAAATAAATTTGAGAATCACTGCAATAGACAACGCTATGACCTACTTTTGTGAATGGAATACTCTCTTAAAATAAATAGCAGGAAGCCAGAGAGCATCTCTTGAAAACTTGCTAATGCCAATATGGCAGACCCCTGTATATTTTTTTGAATAAGAAAATATGTGGGGTTATTGAAAGGAATACTGACTCCTCTTATTGCTTAATCTTAAATGCATTATTAAAGAATCTTGGGGAGAAGAAATTAGGGGGCTCCCCTTCTCAGCTCCTAAGCTGACATCTTAAATGTACTTGTTTACTGGCAAAAGGTAAAAATTGTGCTAGACCAGCTCCATTGAGGATTGGGAGGGAAGTAATAACTAAATTAAATTTTCACTCTTAATGGCTTTTTTTGCTCTTTTTTTTTTTTAGGTCAGCATGATTGTGTGACCATCATCAACAACTTCTTTCCACGGGAAAGGCTAGATTACTACACTAAACTACAAGGACTAGACAAAGAACCAAAACTACCCTTCAAGTTAGCTGGGCCTCTTCACAAAATTATTACTACTACAAACTTGCATCCTGTTAAGGTGCAGTAATGTGTACATTTTCTTTATTGGCATAGGACCAGATTCTGTAACTCTTGTGTTGAGAAGTATCTTACTGAAATCAAGGGGATTACTTGCAAAATAAGGTGATCTTTGACATGAGAAGGGGTGGCAGACTGACCCAAAATTAAGAATATTAAATCCTGAGACATCAAGCTAAATGGTATTGCAGTACTATGGCTTATATTTCATTCTCATGAAATTTAGTATGGTACAGGCAAGTCAGAAACTGAGTTCACATCTCTGGTCACAGAGGTTCATACGTCTGGAAATAAATACTTAAAGCTATTTTACATTTCCTTCATTCTGTTAGTGGAAACGTCAGGCAATGTTCAGTCTTAATGCTAACTCACTGTTCTTTCAATTAATGACAGAGCAGGTGTCTTACTACTACTTTTTCCCCTTTAATCACTATTTCATTGCAGTAATTTCTGCTGCTGTGACTTCTGAATATATGTGCAATAGACTTAAAATTATACCAATAGGTAAAAACATAAAAACGAAGCTGTAGCTTGTTGCTTATTTCTATGTGTAGTTCAAGAAATAAGTAGCCCTAAATTCCTACAGCTTGCCATTGAAAGTTAGCATTTGTCAACCATCACCAGTCTGATACACCATAGTTTTCATCTGCATTTAGAATAGGAAATAGTTCAGGTACCATTGTGGTATCTATGGCATGTGCAAGCAGGTAATTATGTACAGCATTATTTAGAGTAGCAATTTGGGCTCCTATCTTTGAAAGTGTTTTGTTCAATGTTATGAACAGTTTGTTTACTTCATTCTAGGCTTACTTTAGGTTAACTCTGTAGTGGTAAAACAATATCATAACAATGCCAACTCCTCATACATGTACCTCAGAGAGGGGGATGTTGGGCCAGGGTATTTGTTGAACTGCCCTCTCCCCCCATTATAGTGTTTTGAGGTAATGGTTACACTGTAAAAAGATCAGAAGCCCTACTACAGTTAGCTATTTTCAGCCATCTAACTTAACATGCTTTAACTCACATGCTTAAAGGAAAATAAAGTTTCTCATTAGATTAAACTCTCTTCACTGTTCCCTGTAGATTGTGTTGCTGGTCAAAGAGAATCCCCTACTGGCAGAAGTAGAAACACTGCTGAAAAGCTACAGGGTGTTGGATCTGATTTGTGAGAAATGCATGAAGCAGAAAGATATGAATGAAGTACTGGCTATTAAAATGCACTATATCAGTTGCATCTTCCAGAAATGTATTAGTTTTCTCAAAGAGCGAGAGGATAAACTGGATGGATTAATCAAAAGGTATGCATTTATCCAGAATTTAAAAGGAGAATGAAGGTTTACACATGAACTAATTTTATACATATGAAAAATAATGCCTCTGTTGGGATGAAATGGAGCTGTCACATTGGTTAGTTGAACTTTTTTGATTTAAAAACTACCAAGATTAAATTGCATTGTTTGAAAGACTTCAGGTTAGCATTGTCCAGGGGAGCCCAAACACTAATGCACAAGTAGTGGTTGCCTTTTGTACAGCACAAAGAAGGGTGCAATCATGGTCACTAAACATCCCATAGGGCGCAGGGCTGAGTGCGTTAGACTGGCTTGGCCATAGTCTGAATGCCATGAAGCACCGCTCTATGCCTGCTAGAGTCTATGCTGGGGAGTAAAGGGTGGGATTTTTAAAAACATCTAAGCAATTTAAGAACAAAGGTCCCATTTAAAACCAAAGGAATTTTTGGTTCGAAGCCAGTTGGCTTTTAAATCTTAGGCACTTTTGAAAACCTCACCTAAGTACTGACAGTCAGGCTAATTTGAGTTAGGTGCCTAACTTTCAATAATGTTGAGCATCTGGAGTTCCCACTAACTTCAGTGGATGTGCAGGTGCTTCCGAAAAATGGGTTATAAATGAAGTAACCTTTCTCTGAAATATTAAAATAAATACTGCAGTGATTCAAAAAATAAGAGGATAAATAAGGGAAAAGAGGAGATAAGATAGCTATAGTGAAGTCAGGACTATAATGTGGTATTACTAATAGAATTTTAAACAAGAACTGTACCTCCATGCCTTATATATAGATATATTTTAAACAAAGCAAAGCCTCTCTCATAAGCTGTATGTCTGGCATTGCTGATATAGGGCTACCTGCGGGGATTCTCTAGATAGTTGAAATACAGTGGGTCTATGTTTCCAAAACATGGCTGTAATTATTATTTTATACTTCAAAATTGTTGTGTATTTACATACAAAGAGCTTCATTTGCATTTTTAACTTCACTGTGACTTTGACACTACAGAAATTACTTTGACTTTGAATACTAACATAAAGTTGCAGTATGAGGAAGGAAGCCAGGGGGACAGCAGAATAAAGAACAGCCTGGACAATGCTTGTTAGTAAACACTAATCATTAGTTGCTAGTAGATTTTCATTTAACTTTTGCTTTAAAAATGTCAGTCTGTTAAAAGGCAGAGATACAGATGGTTTTCCTGTGTATCAAGAGAAGCTCATCAGAGAGTGCATTCGAAAGTTTCCTTACTGTGAAGCTACCCTGCTCCAGCAGCTAGTGAGAAGTATTGCTCCTGTTGAAATTGTAAGTGTCTCATTAAGCAAGTAAGTGCTATTTTATAAACAAAATATCCCAATATTCAATTGAATCTAAAATATCTTTGTGTCCTTTGACTTATGTCCTCTGATGCAAAAGTTTTGAATGTCCCTGAGGCATTAAAAAAAAAAATTGGGGTTCTAGGGAATTCTTCTGTAGCAAATACAGTACAACTTGTGACCCCCTGACAATTGGGTTTCCTCTAGTTTCCATTTCCCTACTGTGGCTTTGACTCTGTGGATCATTATTTATTATAAATCTTCACATCAGGAAAACTAGAGCAGAGTATTCTGATGCCAGCACTTCATATTTCTCTCCACTGGGGGGGACTCTCACTTTGTTTCTTCTTGTGAAACTCACCCCACAAATTCAGTGTTCTTAGGCAGCTAATAGTCTTATCCTGCACTTGTTACTTGGACGAAACAGCAAAGAGTGTAAGGATTGCAGGATTTCCTGGGACTTTTTTGCAGTCATTTCCAATGGACCAGAAGTGGATGGCAATATGTGATGGTAACTTGGAGGAAAAGCACCTTTTTGAAGCTGCCTTTACCAGCAGAAGAAACAAAATGAAACAGTTCTTGGTGTCCAGTGCCATGGATGCCTAGTAAGAAAACTAACTTTACATCTTCCCATATGTGTCTGATAAGGAGACTCTTTAAAGAGTATTTTAATGGGCTCAGAATAAATCTTGTACAAGAGACTTAGTTTTTTTGGAGGAAAGCACATCAGCGCCTGTTTCTGAAAGCTATGCAGTACATGTGTTAAGACTAGTATGATCAATTTTGTGACACAACTGTAATACACTTTAATGAATTAGAAATAGCCTCCATCTTACAAGGATCTGATAAATTAGACTGTTGTGCAGTTTAATTCCTGCAGTAGTAATCCACACCATTTTTCTAGATCAGAACAAAATGCAGCACAATGATCTGAGTTTTCAAACCCTGCCTTAAACTGTTTAAGGCATGCATACAGTAAACATTTTTTTTTCTGTTCCTGGCAATTTCCTCTTCCCCTACCACTTCCAGTGAAATAACACTGTTTTGTTGCACAGTCTTTGGTTCTTTTCAGTGTACCTATAAAGCTGTACAAGAATCTGTGCTATCAATTATATTTGTCCAGGAGTACTTGACCTTAGACATGCACAATTATGCACATTTAGTATGAGAAAAACAGCCTTTTGTGTAGCAATTACCATCTTGCATTTTCTCAGATGATTTCATGGTTTTAGATTTAGTTCTGAACTGGAACAACTTGTTTGGTTTACCTCCCCACACCTCAATGTTAGCGTCATTCCAACAAGGGGTTCTTAACACTTTAATAAAGTTACCAAAGTAGCATATAGCAATGGCTACTGTAGTTTATGAAGGAGAATGATGTCTGCAAATTATATTTGGTATTTTAAAGATTCCAAGTTGCAAATATTCAGTCTGGGAATATTTGAATACATGGAACACTCCAGTACATCAGTGCCAACACAGAGAAACCTCTCTCTATGTGCCAGTACAGATACTAGTGCGCACAATCCTGCTGCATATTATTTACAAACTGCCAACAGTATGTGAAAAGAACATCACACAGTATAGTTCATTAATTCCACCAACAAATACATTAAAAGGATGTTTTAATTATGACAAAACAACAAAAGCAATGGAACATTCCATATGTGTTCTGATATCAAGACACATGGCCATATCTATGAAATAAAATAAATGGTGCCCCATTATGCAGAGGTACTGGAAAATCTGAAATATGTTTCACCAGCTGCCACAAATGGGAGTGGGCACAACAAAAAATGTATATATTAATTTCTGCACCATTAGATGCAGGGACAATATCCATCGTTTCCAAATGGGGAAGGAACCTCAGTACGGAAAGACGTTCTCTTCTAAAGTTTCTTCAAGGATACCACAGGCAATAGCATATAATGAGCGTTTAAAAAGAATCCAGGGGAAGAAGCTTTTTGTTTATAGGCTTGCAAAGGATACTTTGTAGTAAGTGCAGCGGCTACAGTAAGAGAATATTCAGTGTGACAATAAGAAGCTGCTTGTGCTCCACCTAAATCCACACTTAATGCTAAAGTGGTACTAGTGGTTACACCTTTTAATCTGTAAATATGCTTCATCAGAAGCATAGATGCTGCTGTTTATGTAGTGTTAACCTTTAGTGCCAGTTCTGTGCTAGGCTAATGGTGTGCGCGGCTCTCTTTTGAAGTCATTAGAAGTTGTGCATGTGTAGCCAAGGGTAGAATTTGGCCCCTTGTATCATTGACTCACTGGATCAGGTATGATATTTTGCAAACTACTATAAAAGTTCTGAAATCCTGGCCATCTGTGTTTTTCTGCTGATCAAATCTGGAATGGTGAAGGAGGATTTTGCACATCCAGTACTTTCTAAAGTGCTGGCAGCATGAGAATGTGGGTTTAAATATTTAATTCTAAACTAATTAACCTGAAACTGTTCAACCTTCTTAAAAAGCTGCAGACTAAACAAACTTAAGCTACAGCTGTTTGTGTAAGTGTAATGAATGATAGTAGTGGAGGATCCTGCCTTACAGCTGGGTTCACAATGATTAGTTTTCTGTTCCTGTTGCTACAACAGAAACCTCTTCAGTGAAAATGCAGAGCCACCAGGCATCTTGCTCTTAAGTTACTGATTGCCGAAACTTTTTGTTAATATACGTGTCCTATTTCTACAGTCTTTAAATGATGATTTTCCTCCTCCTCATTGCCCACCCCTTTTCTCTTCCCTCAGGGTTCTGATCCTACTGCTTTCTCTGTACTTACACAAGCTATTACTGGCCAAGTGGGCTTTGTAGATGCTGAATTCTGCACAACCTGTGGGGAAAAGGGAGCAGACAAAAGATGTTCAGTATGTAAATTGGTAAGAAACTGTAGTTGGAGTTTAAAAAATGTAATGCCACTGGAAGTTGAAGCTAAACAAATTCAGACTGGAAATAAGGCACAATTTTTAATGGTGAGACTGACTAACCATTGGAACAATTTATCACGGGTCAGGGTGGATTCTTCATTAGTGACAATTTTTAAATCAAGATGGGATGTTTTTCTAAAAAATGCTCTTGAAATTATTTTGGGGAAGTTCTATGGTGTGTGCTCTCCAGGAGGTCAGACTAGATGATCACAATGTTCCTTCTTGGCCTTGTAATCTGTGAATGTATTACTGCCAGTCTGGAAAAGGGAGGTTACTTACCAGGAACTGTAGCTCTTGAGAAATGCCCCTGTACGTTCAGACTCATGAGGTACAAGGCACCTACTTGTGGTGCAGGTATCTTGACTCCAAGAAGTAGGAATATTTAAAGTCCCTAATAACAGTGTGTGGGTTAGAGGATGGGATTACCATATATTGTGGACTTTCTAAATTAATTACAGTCGAACAGTAGTTTCCTTTTGAGATAATGTACAGAACACCCACATTGTATGACCTTATTAACTGTTCAAAATTGTAGTTTCGAAGAAGTAATCTTAGGGTACATAATACATTGTTCCACTATCCTTATTAAATGTGTAGCTTTATCTCCCTATAAAGTTAAATTATTGTACTGCCCTACTATATGAAGGTGAAGTAATGGCTCTGGAAACTTTCAGGTTATTTATTGTGACCAGAACTGCCAGAAAATGCACTGGTTTACCCACAAAAAAGTTTGTAAGATGCTGAAGGAAGTTCATGAGAAGCAAGAGCTAGAAGCAGCCAAAGAAAAACGGAGACAAGAGAACAAGCAAAAGAAAGGTTAGGATCTACAGTTTGCTAACTGAGATTAATCCTGCACTAACACATTCTGCTACAAGACGCAATAATAAATTCTATTACTGCATGTATTAAGTGAGGTTTAAGAGACTGTCTTGTTTGGTAGAAAAAAATGCCAGTAATTGTTGGAATGCTTGACTTTTTATTTGTGAATGCATAACTTTATATACACTGCATTAACAAAAATACACATGATTCTTGAGTACAATAGGCCATCAGGAATTCTGATTTTGCTGTTTCAAAATCCTAAAGTTCTGATTAAAAAAAGCTGAAATCCTAAAGTTCTCACCCTACTTCACTGTATAATTGGAAAACCAAGTGACAAGTTGAATAATAAAAACCAAAACAAACACCCTCACATATTAACCCACTGTCCAAAAAGTTAATTCAGAAGTTAATTCTTTGTTTTATTGTGGGGATGGGGAGAGGAACAAGGAGCTCTTGTGTGAGTTTGTGTGGGGGTTGCTATTTAGTTATTTTGGTTCTTTTTTCTTACAACCTCTAACAAAATGACACACTCTGAAGATCCTAACACCTTTCCTCCAAAACAGTGTTTCTGCATGTAAGTCAAAGGAAAGTCCCTGATGAAGTAGCATATATGCTCTTTCTCACTTCCTATCCCTTAAGCCCCCTCTTTTTTATTATTACTAATTTATATGTTTTAACTTTATTGTAGGCAGTTACAAAATACAGGAGCCATGTCATGCTTGCCTTACTCACAGGAGAGGTAGTTCTCCTCAGTTAGACACTGAAAATACTATTGCAGAGCAGTTATTAGTATATTAGGAAGTTGTAAACAACTCTACCTGGTGACTCTCTCATGTAAAACTTAAGAACCCAAAATGGGCTTTTTTGATCAATCTGACCCCTAAGTAGACTTTCAATTCCCTTTTTAAATTAGGGTCTCTAATGCCCCACTACTTAATTTGGACAAGCCAAATATATTTATGCTTTTCCTCAAAACTCCTTTTGGAAAGTATAACAGCTAGCTCCTTTCTGCCTGGTCAAACAATAAAGGTCAAGATAGTTTACTTCAACCAACCTTTATGACATTCAGCTTGATTCTTAATAGACAGAGGTTCTCTGTTCTAACAAACAACCTCTTATGCAAATCTGCATTTGCCAATTTTCTCACAAAACCTCCTTAGCTCTTTAAGTCAGAGAATTTTTTTCTTGGAGTCAGCAAGTCATACTCTGGTTTCTCATTCCTTGAAATACCACTTTGAAGTGTATAGAGGGTATTGCATTAGAGTAAGTTTGAAATTAAAGTTTGATTGGAGTAGGGCGCTAAATTAACCTATTCACCTAGTATCCTCAGAGCATATGCCAATTCCTAGTCATAATGGAGACAAAATTCATTACTAAAGAGAGAATGTCATGGGAAGGTTTGTCTGAGTGCAGTTACGTTGGAAACAACCCTAGATACCTAACATCTCCCTAGGCAGAACTCCATTGTCTGAGATAATTTAATGAAGCCCTTCTTCCTTATTACTTTTCCAAGAATAAATATTAGGAAACTTGTTGATAGCAGTAACAAGGTGAAAAAACTTCTCCGTGAAACAAAGTACCTGCCAAATTCAGCCTTAAGAATAGCAGTATCTGCTTCTTGTGTGGGTGTTTCAGAGGTCTGTTGATGATAGGATTTGTGAAATGTGTCTGTCTTTTGTTTTTCTTAGATGAAGCACAAGCAGCTGATCTTAGTTCCACAAGTGAGGAACAGTTAGACCCTCACCCAGAAGCTACCAAAGAAGTGGGCCCAAATCATGCAGTTGATAGAACAGAGGAAAGTGTGCTTGACAAGGACCCAGTGGCCCCACCAGATCATCCTGACAACCTGTCTGAAAGTGAGACTAGGTTAGCTGACATTGCTTTGCAAAAAGTTCAAGAATCTGAAGAGTAAGATGATGGTGGGCAAGGGACAAGTTTTTTGGCTGAACCCTGTACTTCTAAGTTGAATATGTTTATAGCCCTGCATAGCATATGCAAAACTCCTGTGAGATAGCATATGGTTTTTCCTGGGTTAAGAAAGAGGCCAGTATAATCACATACTTTAGATTCTATCATGGGTTGTCAAGACAAGTAATTTATCCTCTGGTCAATACTGTATTTACATATATCCCTCTGTTTGTATCTACAGGAAGTGTAGTAAACCTATGAATATCTGTGGAAAATGAGCCACTTGCTAATAAAGTGGGAAAACATTAAAATCATGTGGGTTATCCTTGTTTTCAAAAATTAAAAACCTACATATAGTTAACGATTTTTCTCCATGTGCAATAAGTGAAGCTGAGAGAGGCTTATGGAGTTTAACAGTTAAATTGCTTTACAACGCTTCACAACATCTACTTTTTTGAGAATCTTCATCTGATTTCTGAAAACTTCACTGTTCTTTACTGTGATTAATTAGTTTCTGCTATTGGTGCACAGCAATATATAATTTGTCTGTTTTGTGACAATTTTCATTAAATGATACTGCTGATCCAGATGTCTCAAGTTGATTATGAAATGCATCTTTCAAATAAATTACTTGATCAGAGAGACAATATAGGTGATGTGGTATCTTTTATTGGACCAGCTTCTGTTGGTGGAAGGGACAAGCTTTTGAGCTTCACAGAGGTTTTCTTTGGGTCTAGAGAAGGTAACCAGTGTGTCCAGGCTAAATACATGGTGGAGCAGATTAAGCATAAGTGGTTCACACATGCATCACAGAGTTTGTATATCAATTGCTTTTTAATTAATGACAAAAAAAGCTTTGTTAACCCAGAAATTTTAAAGTTGCCAGGTGATAGCTCGTGCCTTTCCAGAATGTCAAGTTCAGCAAAACTCAAACTTCTGAATCCTGGGAAATTCAGAGGTAAGGTAAATACCCACACAATCTTCACCCTGCCCCCTTGGATTTCTCAGTGCCTACAGCAAGTTCCAGCTGTGTTAGGTATAGATGTATTGAATGGTGGAGGAATAAGATGGAGCAGGCTGGATGAGCTGTGATTATGATGTGAGGAATCCTGTGTCTGAGTTTCCCCCCATGTGTGTTATCAAAGGAAAGAGGTGCATGTATAACTTGAAGTTCCAGTCTGAATTGTGTAGGTTATGCCAGTAGCAGGGCACTGGGGTCTTCTTGCCATAGGTATTGTCAGTAGTAAAGTATGATATGAGAGCAATCTTGGGGATTTCATGAGGGGAAGGAGAAAGCTTAGGTTTAGGTGGTATCCTAAGTGCAAAGAGGTTGTAAAAAGGTATGAAATGGCAGTAAAATTTGACAAGTGTGGGGCTCTGTCAGGGCAGTAGTCTGTGTTTGTGAGGAAGGCAAGTGCAGGTAGTGCCTGTCCATTACAGTGAAAAAGCAGAGTGGGGGGTATATGTGTGTTATGAGTGTATTGGGGCATCTTTTAAAAAGGGAAGAGTTAGGGTTGCCTGGGCATTTACGACTCTGTATTTCCTAGTTTTCAGAAGTTTTGAGTTTGGCTGATCTTGATGATCTGGAGGAGCACAAGCTATCATCTGGCTAAGAGGGACAGGGCTTCCTCAATTCTAGCTCATGTGGTAGGGTAGAGATTGAGCCCAGACCCATCTCCCCATAAGGTATGCCCCCTGAACTTGGCTCAGGGGAGGGGGGGGAGGGTCAGACCTGCATAACCAGGGATCCCCCCCAGATCCCAGTGCACACAAGGGGGCAGGGATCAGACAGCCCCAGAGAGGGAAGCCCCCCCATATCTGTTATAAGGGGTGTAGCAAAAGGGGTTCAGACCCCCTTAAAGAGGCAGGCAGTCAGTCCCCAGATCCTGGCATACACACATGGGGGGGGAGAGGGGGCAGTGTGGCTCAGACATGCACTATGGGCAGGGACAGCCCAGCTCACGTGGGGGAGGGGAGATAGAGGCCCAGATGCCCCAAATCCTGGCACCTGAAAGAAAGGGAGAGTGTGTGGCACCCCTGCCCCAATTCTCACCCAGCTTCCCTGTCACTCACCCATGTGTTCCTCACCTGAGCCCCCTCAACCCTTCTTTTTTCCCTAGTGCCCCAAATCCCTGACTCGTTTTCCCCCACTACTTCACTCCTTAAATACTCTTCACTCTCCAGGCCAGCAAGCATTCTCATTCTATTTTTTTTACAAAAAAATACTTTGATTACATTGTCAAAATAAAGTAACCCTGACAGACACAGATTTTAGCAGTATGCCATCCAGCCTTTTTCCAAATTTCTGCCCAAGGTGGGACTGTAACTGACACTGGCAGGGTGGATCAGGTTCAAAGGACTACTGCTTATCCCCTTGAGCTATGCAGCTGAGGTGAAACTTTGAAGGCTAACAATTCTGTTAACTACTCTGTCCATGCATGCTCAGTGTAATTTCTTAAATGCATCTGCGTGGAGGCTTGTGATGCACTAGATGGGAGAAGATATATCTTTTTGAAATAACCTTTTAATTTGATCTCCCCCAAGGGCTGCTGGGTGCCATGCACTCCATTGGGTAACCCTGATGCAGTGATCTCAGCACTCGTTTGACCTCTCTGGGGAGGGGAAGAGTGGAAAAAAGTTGCCAGAATCTCTCAACTGTAAGAAATGCTGGGTTTGGAGGGGGTTGTTGCTTTGGGGGGGAGGGGGAGGACGGTATCTTGGGAAACCACGGGTCAAAAGGCCCAACACTTGAACCATTAATAGAGCCCTGCACCACTATGAGGCACACCACATTTTAAGGCACTCCGAGCAACTGTGTAGACTTTAGATGAAGCATGGCATAAACAGAAACCTGGTGTTTAGCAGAGCGGTACACTTAAAGTTCTAATGGGTGCACAGCTGCCCTGATGCTATCTATGATGTATTTCTTCTGTGACTCATGAGGACTTTAGTCTCCAGGGCTGGAAAAATGAGAGACTACTACTTAGGGTACGTCTTCACTGACAGTGGCAAATTTGCCGCCGTCAGATCGATCTATCCGGATCGATTGAGTGGTTAGTGAAGACCGCTCAATCAATTCGGAAGTCGACTTGTTAAAACCACCCCCTCAAGTGGCGCAGCACAGTGACGATGCCGCTTACAACGGAAGTTAAGAAGTCGACGGGAGTACGCAAGCTACTCTGTGTACCTTGCGTAACTCCTGTTGACTGTTGCCGAATTTGAAGGTAAGTGTAGACCAGGCCTTAGAGTGGGCATTTCAAAGGAGTCTGAAGGAGGCCCAAATTCTATTCAGTTTAAATGGGCTCATCTGAAAATCCCAATCTTTGATTCCTGCTAACTGGCCTTTAAATTGAATGCAATGATTACTATGGAACTTTTTACAACCCATAACACAATTTTGCCTTTCAATCTCTGCCAGCCAAACTTTCTTCCTGCTTTGGCCTAGTCTCATTGAAAAGTCCTACAATTGGGAAAGCACTGAGGTGGGAAAAAATGCCAGATCCTATGCCAACAGCAGCTCACTAGAAGCTGAGGATTTGGGCCCTGAGCTCCCATTGTGCAAGAACTGTGTAAACCTCTTATGAAGATGCCAAAGATCTTGCAATCTAATTTCAAATGAGACACAGTGAGTGTACCAAACAGTAGGAGGAAATGGAGGAAAAAATGGGACAGAATAAGAAAATAGTTATGTAGGTTAGTTATTGGTAACAATACTTAGTCCTGGCACAAAACTTTTCACTCATAGACCTCAACGACCTTGCCAAGGATGTGGGTGGGGGTATGTGTGTGCAAGTATTACCATTTTACTGATAGGGAAATTGAGGTACAAAAAAGTAAAATGACTTGATCAATGTTGCACAACAGATCAGTTGCAGAGTTAGAAACAGAAACTAGGTCTGCTAACTCCTTGTCCAATTCCCCATTCTGTTCTACCACACTGCCTCCCTCTGTGATGGTTCCAAATGGTTAGTGTGTTTAGCTAAAAAGAAATAAACAGTGTCATCTAGGTAAAACTGCTCCACATCCCTGTCAATGTTATTGGGTACTCCTCCACCTGCCTGTCTAAATCTGCTAATTCCATTTGGTTCGAAGTCAGTTGCTAGCCACTTTTCTATCCGTTATTGACAATTCAGTCAGCTTTATGTTTATATTTTGAATCCCATCTATGCTACTTTATACATCAACTCAGCTTTAGTTCAGATGCATAATTTGTTCAGAGTGACATGTAGGGTGACAAGATGTCCTGATTTTAATAGGGACAATCCCATTATTTGGGGCTTTCTTATATAGGCGCCTATTACCCCCCAACCCGTCCTGATTTTTTCACACTTGCTATTGGGTCACCCAAGTGACATGCTCCCTCCTCTTCACTGTAAGTCACGGATGTGAGCAAATGCACTCCTGTCCTCCTCAGCCTGATTTGGAGGCAGCTGTTCACTAAGAAGACCATGTTGCTGAGTTCTACTTAGTTGCTGAGTTCTACTTACATTTGGGAGTCTGTTCTGTGAGCAGGAATCAGAAGAAAACATTTCACAAGGTATGTTCCTTATTAGACTAGCAGAACCTAAGTGACCATAGACAAGTGGATGTGCTGTCATGGCTGCAGGAGGTAGGAAATGTAGATGAGCCAAGATCATGCCAAATAGGCCATTTTCCTCCAGCTTTGCCTTCTGCAAAAACTGGAGCCTTGACTCCTGCTTGCCCTAGCTGCAGAAGGAGATGATGTAACGGAGGGAGTCCAGCAGCTATGGACCTGTCCCTCCCAGCTTCATGTAGCTTTTGGTCCCTAACTCCCATTTTGGCTTAATGGCTGTTTAATGGGGACTGCTGCTGTAGCTGGCATATTAGTCCTAGAGGAGTTTGACTGAATTTACATATTTGAACAGCTAAAATTATTTTAATATATTTTCTAATACCTAGATATTTTGTACATTCAAATTTTTACACTTTCCCATGTAAGTTGCTTTTTAGGTTCCCAGTTATCTAGCTAATGCAAAAGACTGTAAAGCTCAGTGAAATTTAGGATGACCTTTATATTTGTGAGTATTTATTTGAATACAATCAACTGCCCTGAATATTTCATTTGCACTAGAAGGCTCTACATCCGCTCTGGCTTTATTTAAACCTTCTGATGAGGCCCAGAGGAAAATGGATAAAGCACCATTGTATATAGGTTTTTATTTCCTAGAGAAAAAAGTACTGACATTGATTGTTTGTGTTTATCTGTCAATCAGCAGTTATGCAGATGTCCTCCTTGAGATTGGCTTACTAGCTTACACACGTCCAACCCTTTCATACTGCAAAGGGAATGTATAGCTGTCACTATGTTGAGAGGTTTTTGATTTCTTAGTAGACTGGGTTTGTGTTTTTAATCTGTATGTACCCGGGACACTAGTATGCAATAGTGTGAGGTGAGCTAAGTGTGCAACAGCCAGAAAAACAGAAGGAATTAATTATAAAAAATCAACAGAAGTCACCATAAAGTCATTGTAAGGCTACACTTAAAAATCTGAATTCACTACCAGCCACAGAATTAAAATACGATATCTATATTTTTGAATGCCTACTGCAGAAAGGCTCCCAGTAGAGCTGGTTGAACTGGAATGAAACAAATTCAGAATTGTAGCATTTCCTATAAATCAGAAAGACTGGCTTCCACCTAACTCCAGCTAGAAACTTCATGTGAATATTGAGTCTGCCCTAACAGGAAAGGCTTAAGGTATACATGCACACAAGCACGTGCATACATACACACAGCAAAAAAAACCCTAAAGTGACTAGACGTCTCAAACTGTAAAGTACGGATTCTCTAGCACCTTGATCTCAACTGCATGAGGGATAGAATTCAGAGGATGTGGAAATTTACCTTATATGGAACTTTTCTGTTCTAGCTGCTTGCACTGCACCCAAGACTTTAACGCCCATTAGTAGATGACAGAACAAGGAGCAATGGTCTCAAGTTGCAGTGGGGGAGGTCTAGGATATTAGAAAAAAGTTTTTCACTAGGAGGGTGGTGAAGCACTGGAATGGGTTACCTAGGGAGGTGGTGGAATCTCCATCTTTAGAGGTTTTTAAGCTACAGCTTGACAAAGCCCTGGCTGAGATGATTTAGCTGAGGTTAGTCCTGCTTTGAGCAGGGGGATGGACCCTTCCAACTCTAATATTCTATGATTCTATGTACCTGCAGATATGGGTATTGTTTCCATGGATGTCAATATGAGCCATCACAGGCAAAACATAGCTGTGTAGATGGTTATAATGTTGTATATATTGAGTAACTAATTATGTAACATAAGAAGAAGTGCACACCAGGAACTGGGCATGCTGGAACACTAATTCCACTGATAGCACCTTTTAGGACAGCCTTACGTAACCCTTTTGTAGCCAAGAAAGTTGACTAATATTTAGCTGGGTTTTTTTAACCAAAGTACTTTGTCTACAGGAAAATATTATAGCTCTCCTGCTCCTTTCTCGTAACATCATCATAATAATTACTTTAAAAATAGGTTAAAAGAACATTAAGGTTGCAACATCAGGCACTCAGGTTAGGAAATGCCAGACTTCAGGTTGCCTGTGTAATCTTAATTTGACCCCTTTGTGCATGTGCATTAGATCTTTGATTACATACTAATTATTTTCCCACAGGACTTATACCTCCAGTTCACAGGACAAATGTTTCTCTAGGGATAAATCAGGGTTATGTGTGAATGAGGCTGTTGTCAGTAGGAACCTTGTCTCATTTGTTGCAGAAGTTGGAAGATGTGTAATGAACGACAGAGAGGACTGCAGAAAGAGAAGGGATAGTCTCATGGTTAAAGCAGTTCACTGCTGCCATGGAGAACTGGGTTCTAGCCCTGTCTCTGATAGTGTCCTATGTGGTGATGGGCAAGTTACTCAAATCAAAGTGTTCACAGTTGGCTGCTGATTGTGCATAACTCATTTCCTCCGTGCCCAATGTGAAACAGATGGGGCCACAAATGCAGTGTTAAGTGCTCGCAACTGAAGACAATTGGAGCTGAGCTTTAAATATAGAAAGTACAATAACCCTGTGCACTTAGGTGTTATCTCACGGATGGGGAACCAAGGCGCACATAATTTAATTGTTTTGAATTTCCAGAATACCTAGGATTTTTATTGCAAAGATAAATTCATTAATGTCTGAAGCACTAAGTTACTATGGTGAGAACACAGAAATGCCAGGAGTAAATTAATAATTTTGTATTCAGTGCAAGGGTCAGATCCTGAGTGGTAAATAAGGCCTAGGGCCACAAACTGACAAGGATTAAAAAAATATATATTGAAAATATTGACGAATTACCCAGTGTGAGGCACTGGGTCATTTGGAAAAAATAGCATATGATTGTGTAATTAAAGACTATCATAAAACATGCACAATGGGCCCAAGTTTAGATTGCACGGCCAATCTTCATTCTGGAATTTCCTGACTTTTGAGTGCTTGATTTTGCAACCTTAATGTTCTTTTAACCTAGTTTTTATGGCTATAATTTCCTAATTTTGGGGGAGGGGGGGGATTTAAACTGAAAAAAACTCCCATCAGATGGAACCATATTGACCACCAACATGGGTAATCAGCAGGGTTCAAACCTTTAGCTCTACAGTATAGACCTCTGCCATTGTGTTAACTGAAATAACTAGTAGGCTGTTATCCAACCACAGTATAGGGATGGCATACATACACACTTTCCAGCTGGTTTCACAGCTATATGCTGACAGCAGAGGAGTGTAGAGACTCAGGCCCCCCTGATTCAATTCTAGGTTCTGGAGGAGAGTGTACTTGAGTGCTTATAGACTTTTCTGACCTGTCCCTCCCACACAAGCCTGTCTCTTTCTGACTCTACTTCTGTCCATCCCACTTTGGCTCTGTCCCTCTCTCCTCCTATCCCCCCCCCCCTTGGCTCCTGCCCCTGCCCCCCTCAGCTTGTATCTAATCCCTTCCATCCTCTGGCTTATGCCCTTCTCCTGCTCTGTGCCTATATACCCCTTAAGTCCTTTTCCCTTCCTCTCTCCTCCCCTCCCTCTGCTCCTTCCATCCCACTACAGCTCCTGTCTCCCTTCACTGGCTCTTGTTCCTGCTGCCCTCTCTCTGTTCCTCCCCCCTCTCCCCTCAGCTCCTGCAAACCACCTTCCCCACATGCACCTCTCTTCAATCAGGCAGCTTCTTCCTTCTCTTCCACATTAGCAGGGGGAGCATTGAGAGCACAAGAGAGACAAGTCTCCTTGCTGTCAGTTCCAATGTTTGGTGGCTCATTGGCCCCTAGCAGCAGCGAGGAACAATTAGAGGGAAAGTCCTGCTTGGGCCCCTACAACCATAGGCTGGAGTATGCTCAGTGCACACAAAATCTTCAGAGAATTTAGCAACATGAAATTTACTTCTGTAACTGGGAAAATCCGAGTGTAACCTTATAGTGCAACTGTCCCAGTGCAACGTTCCATTTTAGAGTTAACAAACACCCTCCTACCCTGGAGACAAACATTTCCTTTCACATCACATTCAGCTTTCATACTCCTGCGAAATAGAATTTTAGATGCCTTCTAACTGTACATCATGGGATAAGGCACCTATAGCGTATAACTTCTGGGATGATGGTTAGTCTCTCTGGACTTAATCATGGCTCTCTGATCCACCAAAAGCTCTCCCCTACATTACATACACTGGGAGATAAATGCTGCCTTTCCTTCAATGGAACAAATGAGGAGATTCTCTATGAGAGCAATCCAGTAGTTTTCGCATTAGGAGTGATTAATGCCTCTGACGGGCAAGATTCCTAGTCTTTCAGCTTGACCACTATGAGCACAATTGCTAAGAGAGGTTTCTGGCCAACAGCAAGTAAGAAAGGCTGGGACTTTTGTGAGAAGCCAGCCTAGATTTAGCTTGCATATTCTCTACATTCCTAATGTGATTGGTTTTCCTTTGCTGCCAGTTCCAAACGCTCTCATTTGAAACACCAATCAGCAACGGTCAAAAGTGCATTGTAGCAGGAATTGGGAACAGGAAAATAAAGATATCAGTGATAAGGACTATATAACAACCTTACATACAGAGAACCTTGCAGTGGCTTCATTTGGGAAAGAGATAAGGTCACATGAAGCCTTACTCTCACCTGGAAGTGTTAGAAACTAAGGAGGTAAGAGAAACCTTGTTAATTTAGAAAAGAAGAGGCCAACCAGCAAAGAATATCAAAGATGAATGTATTCATCCTTCATGTCCTAAAAATTAACTTAAAGGTTTGCTATGTTAATTTGTCATAAAAAGACAATATGGTAATCATGAAGATTCAATTAATGGCAACATTATGATAAAGTTACAGCAGATCTGTGATTGGCATTATCTAACCTTAATCCTTGAATCCCCACATTTGCAGTTAAAGGAAATGAATTTGGAATTTTCCTGTAGAAAGTTCTTTTAAAAGTTATCGCATATATGTCTTATGGATATTAACTTACAATAAAAGTGTAATATCCAACATGTAGGTACATGTTTTCCTAAGGAACCAAACAGTTATCTGAATTTGATTGTCAGTTTCTCATTGGGTTCTTCTGGTTTGTTTTCAAGGCGTTTTTCTAGAGAGGTGGATATTTTAGTCCAATCCACAGATGAAAATTCCATTATCGATCTCTTCATTGCCCTGACAAAAACTGCATCTTCAGGGTTCTCAAATGGAACTCTACAAAAAAAAACCAACAAAACAAATGTAAATAACTGACATAATAAAAACCAATTTTTCCTAACCACTTTGGAATTAATTTGCTAGAAACAGTTATGTGGAAAGTAATGTTAGAGGCAATTACTGATTAAACTGACTAGTCTAGAACCACTCAAGAATTAACTAGTTTTGGTAAGGTTCCTCTCTAAAACTTGGGATCAGAATGAGACAAAACAAAGAAGAATCAAAAAGAGGCAAAGTCAGGGAAGTCTAAGTAAAAGAAACTTCATTTTTGATTAAACTAAATGCACTAAAGAAACTCATTAACATGTAT
This sequence comes from Emydura macquarii macquarii, assembly GCF_026122565.2. Taxonomy (NCBI): domain Eukaryota; kingdom Metazoa; phylum Chordata; order Testudines; family Chelidae; genus Emydura; species Emydura macquarii. The sequence continues at coordinate 23,549,400 of NW_027132559.1, forward strand.
TTTCCTTAACTTTAAAAAATAAGTTAACTTAGTGCAAAAAGATATAGTAATACAATATTAACTGTTCAGAATTAGCATTCATAATATTGCCATATTATACACAGATATGATTCTATGTATATCGATATGGTTACTGTAGGAATTATAGCTTTGAATTTTGTCTCTTGTACATGTAAAATCTTAATCATTATATTACATTTATAGTCTCTTTTGCAGATGTAAGTGATCACACATTCAGCCAAATGCAACTATGTTTATTTCATTGTGGATCTGGATAATCAAGGTGCAAACTTTTAATTAGCAGATTTTGAATCCAAAAAAAAACTCCTTAAATTTGTTTTGGGGCTTGTCATACGTTAGTTGTACCATGGGAGATGTGAGTTGAAGACTCACTCAGTGAGGCGAGCAGGGGCAGAAAGAAACTTGGAAGAATAGTCGCTCTCATATATAGGTGCTCAGGTGTTGGGTGCAGTATAAACAACTGAATAGAAAAGAACTCTCTGCATAAAGGCATGTACAAATGTTAGCATGTGCTTAAACTTTAATCATGTGAGTAGTTCCACTGACTTCAACAGGTGTATTCAGTGCTTATAAATGTGCTTAAGTATCTAAGCACCTAAAGTACATCCAGCAAACAGAGTGATATTGAAAACAGCATAGAACTCTGTTTTCATTATGATTTGCTTGATTGTACAGAGCTATACTCAAAGTGGATAGCTACATATACTTAGATTGTTAAAGGAAATGGTGGCCAACTTATGTAGCACTTAAGTGCACTTACCTGCGTTTATGCTAATCTTAAAAATATATTACTCAACATCTGTTTAAAACGTAGGTACTCACATGTTGCTCACTGATAGATTAAAAGAAGCGTGAACTCTTAAAATAACTTGTAAAGTTGCCTGGTAAAAAATACTGCATCTAAAAATGGTTCAGATCATTAATAGCATCCTTTTCTCTACCCCAACACAAAGAGAGAACTAAGTTTTACCTTTATCTCTATGGTACATGAAAAATCCAATAAAGTAAAAAATAACCCAACTGTGGGCTGAGAAATTTCATTCCACAGAGCAGCATTTTTTCCAGGAAGGTGCCTATTTAAGAATAGGCACTTAGAAGGAAATTGCTTCAGCCATATTATATATAGCAGAACCATTCTGCTGCCATAACATATTCATGTACAATATTTTTAGCACTTAGTTTTTGATATTACAAAATGAACTGCATTTTATCATACTTCATTTCCTACTTAGCAGTACTACTGAAAATGCACTGAAGATAGCAGCAGGTGGATTGTCTCATCACAGATGGACACAGTTGTTTATCCCATCACAAAAAAGGGCAGAATATTTTTAAAAGTTACTGCTTTTTTTTTTTTTTTTTTGTAGGGGCAGAGAGGATTGAGTGAAAACTTCTGAAGTGCAAAAACAAAAGAGACAGAAGCAAACTACTTACTTATTTATGTGATTTGCAACTTCATAACCTGTAACAACAAATTTATAGTGAGTACTTAATATTTGTACAGCACTTCGACCATTTAAGAACAATAGTTTGTTTCTTGCTCCCATTGACTTGAATGGTATAAGTTCTAGGAATGCTAGCCATTACTATTTGAAATTAGTAGTTAAATCAAAATAGATGCTATTGCTGCTTGGTTATTAAAGATTTTCTTCTGACTGTTTATGCTGTGTAATTAACTTGTGTTTTAATTTCCCCCAAACAAATGCTGCCATATATTTTTTTCTTTAAGAGAAATAATAGCACCAACCCTCCAATAACTAAGCAATGTGAACATATGATGAAGAAAAAGATACACTGGTCAAAGATTTCAGTTTCTAACTTCCCTGGGGTCCTTATGAACCATGAGAAAAAAGATTAAAAATAACTAAAATGTCCATTTAACCAGCCTTTTAAAAAATTATTATTAAACTAGTAAAGCTTATAGTCATTGTTTTGCACATGACTTAAAACTATGCAAACCATTACACTCAATCACTTGCAGTTGGCTTAAAGTCCAAACTTAGCACTCTGAATCCTTGAAAATGGACTTATAAGCAACTGCATGATGTTACATCTACAATGGGAAATTTGTAAGTATTTTTACCAGTAGTGGACACAGTATTGTAGATAGGGCACAACAGTTTTTAGAGCAGGCTCAGATTATAGGACAGTAGAAACACCCGTGATCTTTCTCTACTACTAGAGAATCCACTGCTGGTAGCAGTGAAGCTACAGCAATGTAAAAAGTTGTCATTTTGTTTATAATATAAACCCGTTTTCAATGGCCCTTGAGTGTTCCATATTTTGCTGTTTAAGAAAGTATGAGGCTGAGTGTTGGCTAACTTCAGTGGGATTCATTCACATGCTTAATGTTAATCATGTGCATTGTTGAAGCAGATATTTTAAGAACTCTAACAAATTCCTCTATACAAAAAAGCACCCCAAGCATTAGGTGGCAGAGCTTTTTAAAGTAAATGTATAAAAAGGCACTTTTTACAAAACAGAGCCTGAGAGAGAGTCATCTCTGCTTACCTGAGTGATTAAAGAAAGTTTTGACTATTTTTGCTGCATTAAATTCAGAGATACAAAGGAGTATTACGTGGGTTATATTTCAGAGTTTACCTACTGGGGGGGGAGGTTAACTCTGCAACTTTTTGATGTGTATTACATAACATGCACTATGCAAACCACACTAATATCGTACACATGGGAAAGCATGCCTGCTTTTAATATGCATCAATTTGTACACTTGGTGGTGATTTACTGAGTACTAAGGGCATGGTGTACTTGGATATTATCCTTTGCTTTGCTGCTAAACAGCTTGCATTCTGGGATTTTTCTCACTATGCATTGTAGGATGCATAATGGATGCCAGGCAAATTCAAATTTTTAAAAAATTCCTGTGTCTTTAGCCCATGCTTCCTTTCTGAGAAGGCTAGTGCCATTTTCAAATTTCTGTCAGCCAGCGTGGACCCAAAAATGTGTCAGTGGCCTTGTGACAGGGTGTACAAGCCCCACACTGGTCCAGCTGGGGTTAATTTCAGTCTTTGGGCCGAAGAGGCCGTACCCCCTCAGCTCTACTGGGCATACTTCACCTGCAGCCTCAGTACAAAATGGAGTAGCCCAACTCAATTGGGGTGGACTACTGAGGAGAGAGGATGCACCTTGAATGCTCCAGCCCTGGAGCAGTCAGAGCCCCAGACCACGCAGGCCAAGAACTCTGCAATGCAAGCGGACACCGCACCGCCCGAAGGAGGTTCAGAGGAAACAGTCACTGGGAGCTGCAGCAGCTGACAACCCCAGAGTCCCAGGAGAGCTATGGACTTTGCCACTGGGGAAGGGGGTAGGAAGTAGCCCCAGGGACTTAAACTTTGCTACAGTGGAGGAATTGGGGAACTGGTCAGCACGTTTCGGGGGGATCCTGGGGGGCGAGCACCACTGCCAAAGCCTTGGGCTGGGGCTTAGAGGAGGAGGGAGGGCCACAATACCTCGCAGAGGAGGGTGACCTTATTGACTTCTGCTGTTGGGCCCCGCTGCCCTGACCGAAGGGGTCGCCTATTGACTCCGACCATTGGGCTTTGCTGATCTGAAATGCTGGATGGGATGTTACTCGACTACGAGGTGTACAAGCCCTCCTCATGCTCATCCTCCAATGAGTTTTGTTGGTTGTTCTTGGGGAAGTGGGGAAGAAAGTATGCAGCAGGTTCCACAATTTTCCTGGGTATAGTGGTCATGTAATTGTGGAAAATCCTGTCCAATTCTCCATAAAATGATAGGTTTCGTATCTCCTGCTGGATTTTTTCCCCTTTCATTCCAGGTTTTAACATAGGTCTTCCTGAGTTGTTTGCTCCTGATCTGGTACTGATAGGCCTATGATCATGAACCCTTGCAGAGATCTGATTAGCAATGTCCAACTCCCTGTATAGACAAGTCCACAGCTTGTCTAGAAGGAGCAAATTGTTTAATTAAATTCCAACTGCACACCCAACGTGCATTCTTTTACATCTGCACAGCCCCATGGAAGACAGTGAGATTGCATATTTGTCACTGAGAAGATAATTTGAAGGCAGTTAGGTTCATGACTGTACCTTAGACCAGAATTTGATTTGCAGAATCTTTAGTAGTAAAGATGGGGTGTAAGACAAAAAGACCCCTCTAAATTTGACAGTTAGAAAATACATCATTACTTTTAAATGGATCAAATTTAATCTGGACTCAAAGACCCAACAAACTATGATGCTATGTTGCCATTTTTAGAAAGCCACAATTCAAAGCAGAACCACATTTTAATAAAATAGGTACTGAGAGATGTTAAGTATGTAAGTCTACTACCACAACCTAAAAAACCTGAACTTTTGTGTGACTGATATTTCTAGTATGTATTTAGTTGTAATATATTTTAAGCAAAAGGATCCAGACCTATAGTTTTGCTTATTCAGATGCTATAGAAAAGGCTCATGTACCATCTGCAACACTATTTAGGAGAAAAACTTTTCTTTGAAAGACTGAAAACATCTATGGTGTCAAACAAACACAAGAGGACACCAAAACTGTAAACTACTGATCTGTCCGTCTGTGACAGACTTTCATGAGACGAGGAGAGTGAGGTTATATCTTTTATTGAACCAACTTCTGTTGGTGAGAGAGACAAGCTGTTGAGCTGACACAAAGCTTGTCTTTCTCACCAACAGAAGTCGGTCCAATACAAGATTCTACTTCACCCATCTTGTCGCTCTAATATCCTGGGACTGACACGGCTATAACAACACTGCATACATACAGACATTCATGGTCAGTTCACAGGTGCCGTGGAAAAATTAATTTCCCTGTTTAAATCTGCTTCTTTAAACAGAAACTGTGAGTAAAAACTTCAGCATGAATCAAAATACATTTTGAAAAGATAATGAAATGCTATTTTGAGTAGCTGCCTTAAAGGCAATTCTGTTGTTCCAGAGTTTGATTAAAACGCATAGTGTAATGTACCCATTAGCAGAAAGGATCCATCATTGCATGTTGCTACAGTTTTGTTAATCAAATAATGAAGCACCCTGGCTGAGTTTCATAAAGCATACATATTTCATTATCAAATCTAATTAACTTTACAACCAAGTTGGTGAAAATTATTATCTGTAATTCAAATTACCTGGAAATGTTTTTCCCTAAATCATTATAAATACCTGGAAACAGCAGCAAACTTTTGGCACATGGAGATACTGTCTTAGCCACCAATGGCATATCTCTTCTCTTTCCAAAACCTATAGATCGGAGAACTCGGGACCTTTCATGGTTGTAAATATGTAATGCTGATTCCCTTTCTTTTTGAGTAACTTCTGTTAAAAGAGAAATAAAAACTGTTTCCCTTTCTATACCAATGAACAACATCTAAGCTAAGCTACTTACTTGCATTCAGAAGAAAATTAATTTCTCTAGATTGGTGAGGATGGATGGGGGAGGTGTAAGGGGATGGATGGGGAAAGATGAGTGCACGGATGGATGGGGTTGGATGGTGTAAATCTGCATAGTTCCACTTACTTCAGTATAGAGAGATACTGATTTACACTGGCTGACTATTTAGGGTGAAATCCTGACCCCACTGAAGTCAATACCAAACTCCCATTAATTTCACTGGGTCCAGGATTTCAGCTAGGCTCTGGTTGCATACTCTTTAAATGAATTATACTAGAGAACTAAATGAGGTCTTAACTCACAATAAAACAGAATGCCAGTTCAAAGTCAGTAGTAATTCCCATCACCCAATTACAAAAACTTGTAGAAGTATAATCAAAAAAAGTTTGCAGTTTCATTTCATTGCTTTACCCTTTTGTTCAAAGATTACTTATAAATTTTAAATAAAGAGACTAAGTTTGTAAATCAAAAGGGGGATTTGGACATTAACAACATGTACCACCTGCTAATCTCAGCACTTCCGAACTGGGATAAATGTGAACTAAAGGCTCAGAACAAGAAACTCTGGCAGAAGCATTTTGAATTCAGTAAAGTCTTTTAATATTGGCATTTAGGGAACCAAATAGAAAGGAACTGCAGTAGTTATGCCTGGAGGTAACAAAAGTGTGACCAAGTGTCTTGTATAAATGAGGAAGGCAGGAGTATATTTTAGTAATATTTCACCGATGGTAAAGAGAGGAATTTGTAATGTTAAAGAAAGTTCTTAAAATGAGAGGCATTATTTTTTACCAAGCTTTATCCATGACTAACTTCTTAATTCAGGAATGATCATTGTACTATGGTTGTACTTAAAGGAAGATTAAGTCTATGAATTTACAAAGATTATCCCTGGACTTTGTAAATATCAATATGGCATTCTCCAGATTAAATTTTAGCCAGTTCTCCATCCAGCAATGATCCTCATGGCAACAGTAAGAGAAGTGCTATCTTACATACTGAAAAAGTTATTCTGTACAATGCCAAATGTAAACTGATAAGCCTTCAGAGGGAATATTGTGTCCTGTTCTGGGCACCACATTTCAGGAAAGATATAGAAAAAACTAGAGAAAGTTCAGAGGAGAGCAACAAAATGATTAAAGGTCAAGAAAATATGACATAAAATATTTTAAAAATTGAGTTTGTTTAGTCTGGAGAAGACTGAGAGGGGACATAACAATCTTCAAGTAAATAAAAAGGTTGTTACTACGAGGAGGGTGATAAATTGTTCTCCTTAGCCACTGAGGAAAGGACAAGAAGTAATGGGCTTAAATTGCAGCAAAAGAGATTTAGATTAGACATCAGGAAAAACTTACTAACTGTAAGGGTATTTAAGCACTGGATCAAATTACCTAGGAAGGTTGTGGAATATCCATTATTGGAAATTTTTAAGAACAGGTTAGACCAGTGGTCCCCAAACTGTGGGGCACGTCCCCCTAGAGGGACACAAAAGAACATTCAGGGGGCTGCGGCAGAGCTTGGGCCAGCCCCCACGTGGGGTAGGAAGGGTACACCACCCATCCCTGCTTTGCCTCCCAGCTCGGCTCCGGCCGTGCACTCCAGGGCCCTAGCCCTGCTCCCAGCCCAGACATGGTTTGGAGGGGGGAGGATGGGGCACGGACCAACTGTTCACCTGGATGATAAAAAAAAGCAATGTAGGTAAATACACAACTTAGGCATTTATTGAAGAAGTTGATCTTTAGGATCTACTACTTCTGTGGCATCTAGAAGATCACGGACCAGGAGCCACTGGATTAGACAAATATTTGTCAGGGATGATCTAACTATAATTAGTCCTGCCTCAGTGCAGGATACTGGAATAGAAGCTCTATGAAGGTCCCTTCCACTACCACATTTCTATGCTTTCTATGTTCAGAAACAGGCTTGAGGTCCACCAGCAAACCTGCATGTGTATAATAGGGAAGTGCACATGCAAATTGTCACGTGGGCCTGATCTTGCAAACCATTACTTGTGAGGTCAATCCTTTCTCAAGTAGGATCAGCAAAGTCAATAGAACTATTTTTATTTTTAATATTTAGATTGTGGTGGAGCCAAAACTGTCCTTCTGCTTCTCAAACACTGAGGAAGTTACAGGTGTTTGTCTGGAAGAAAGTATACTGAAAATCCAAGGTAGTTGCAGAAAGGTGGGAAAGTGATATATTATACAGACAAGATGATCATAGTGATGATAGATGTCTTATTAGTTACACAGTTGTATTGTATTGTAATCCTATGGGTGAAATTCTGTGTTGCAGAAGAGACACACACAGAACTGGCAGGCCAGGAAGAAGAGTCTAAGATGGCTTTATGGAATCCTCCTGAGATGGAATCCTCCTGATTCTGAGCTACTCCAGGTCTGTAATGGCCACCAGCATAATTTAGACAGTCCTGGGGAGTTGTCTAAATTATGGCAGCCTCACAGAATGGGCTATGGGCAGCAGCACTGCTCAAAATCTTCACAATGCTGTGGGACGTCCCACCACTCATCCCCTCCCACCTCAGCCACACCCCATCACTAGTACTGTTGAGAGGGGTGCTGAGAAGACAACCTGTGGCTGTCTTTCTCAGTTCTTGCACCAGGGAAATTCTCCCATGGCCAGATCTGGGGTTTCCAGAGCCCCTTTATACCACTCCTGCCCTATAACCCAGCATAAAGGGTCTGGAGCAGGGGTGGGAATCTTACCCACTGTCTTCAAGACTCCTCCCTCCTAATGTTCAACCCTCTTCCTCTGCATCATTGAACAGTTCACCCGGATGATAAAAAAAAGCAATGTAGGTAAATACACAACTTAGGCATTTATTGAAGAAGTTGATCTTTAGGATCTACTTCTTCTGTGGCATCTAGAAGATCAATTAAGAAATGTGCGTGCATTTATTTAAATTGTACAAAGGTGTGCAGACCTCTTGGTGAGCACAAACTGAAATAAACTAGCCATTGTACATGCACTTACCCAGTTTGCACACATGAATGTAGATGTATATTTCTGAGCACTGACATTAGCCTCTCTTAAATTTGGTCCATAGAATTTTATGTAAGACAAATGAAATCTCAGAGTGGAGACGCACGCATTTTAAATAGCAAAGACGACAAATCTTTTAGGAAAGGTCTGATATCAAGCAAAAGAGAATTGTTTAGTTCATACAAACTCTACCTGCATGCAAACTCTCACAATTAATTGGATTCAATTCATTATATGATTTGGTATATAAGCAAGTGACAGAAGAAGCACACCCACAGGAAGTATTCACCTACTTTTCTAAATGGGCTAGAGTCATAAGTGACTGTCAATACACTGTGAAAAGAGGAAAGCAGTTCTTACTCTTCCTGTCAAGGAGTTGTACTGAAGGAAGGAAGTATGTCACATAAAGACGGTACCCTGGATCTTGTGACAGAGGGTTATGAAATAGATCTGCAAAAGTTTAAGGGAGGAAGAAAAATGATCAACATTAACAAGCCTGAAAAAATAATTACCATTTGGCAAAGATATTGTAGAACACGCAATTAAAAATGCCCAAATTGTTTTTAATACTATGAGCCCAGCCCTGCAGTCTGTATTCAGACAAATTCCCTGGTTTTAATAAGGATTGCAAGATTTTGCCCACTGTGAAATGTATGTGAAATACTACTGAAAATAAATGAATTAAGACGCCACCTTTCGTGTTGAGCCTTTGAAGTTTCTGCTTGATCTTTTATGTTAACTAGGAGATCTTTGGTATACTGACAAAGCCACGAAGTTTTTGCCTTTGATTTGTTTATGTACGGTAAGATAAGTATACACTTAAATACACAGTTCTTTTACCATATTCATGGAATAAAATGTGAATGATTAGTTTTCTGGCTTTTGAATATGTCTTTCTGGAAATGCCTTAGACAACTCCAAATACATATCAAACAATGGGTAAATAAAAAATGCTTAAGTCATTTAGGACCCTAGGTCTTATGCTACTAAATCACTTAGGCCCGTTTGAAAATTTGGCTCAATCGCTTATATTAGAATTCATAAAATTTGTTATCTGAACAAACAAGCCCTTTTAATGAAGGATATTTATTTTTCTTTGAGAGTCATATGTATCAACCCAATATTGCCATTTGCTAAACGTGATCTCGCAAAGTCTTCCTAGATCAAATGCCACACCATTTGGATTTATGGGAATGATGTCACAGGACGCAATGAAATTCAGTGGGTACAACAAAATGAAGACCAGTTCATTCCCTAGTTGACTGACAGACAGGCAGGCAGGCAGGCAGACATGGTTTTTAAAATGGGTTGTGCAGCAAACCTATTTCTTCTCTTTACATGACAGCTGTGTCTGCTAGCCACGTAGAAGAGAAGGTGCTATCAGGCCCTAGATAACTACTGTGATGTTTTTCAAGAGGAAAGGATAGGCGATAAGTAGAGGAGTAGGAACCTTCATGGTGATTACAGCTGAAAGAGAAATCTCCAACCCCATTCGTTTTCACCACCACCAGAGGACCTAAAGGCAGTGCTTAATTTGTACTAGAGATTGCCAAGGCTGACTGCTGGCACCTCTAGGCTTGGCAGTTCATAGCTCTGGTACCTCTGGGCTTGCTGCATCAGTTATGAATGTAAAAAAATTGCTTGAACCCCAGCACCTCTTTCATTACAAATTAAGCACCTGAGACTTTTTCTCTCGTTCTTAGGACCCATGTGACAGATACTCAGCTATTCTAGGGGTATGTCTACACTACTGACTCTACACGTCAAGGCACACAGTTGTGTCCAAACCATCCTATTGTCCACATTGAAACCCCTGAAGCACTTATTTCGGGGCAAGTAGATGCTGAGCTAGCTAGCTCGCCTGAGGGGGTGTAGGTACATGCTCCGGTGAGCTGTGGCCCAGCACCATACCAGCTCCCTTAGCAGGGTGAATGTGGTGAAAGTGTGTACAGCTCAAGTTTCAAGAGCCCTTCACTCCCACAATTCATATCTTGCTGCTCCTCAATCTTTAAAGTTCTCACTCCCTCTGTATGCACCAGAAGTAATGTTCTACAGTGTCCAAAGCTCACTAACATTCTGTTTCAGTATCCACAATTCAGTATCACAGCTGAAAATGGTAACAGCTCAGCGAGAAGCACGTTGGCCCAACAAGGATATAAAAATTTTAATAAATATCTGTGTGGCAGCACAATTTCATGCAGAGCAGCAGGAATAGCCACTTCTACTCAAATCGCCAGAAGGCTGGCAGAGTTGGCCACTGAGAATGACACACTTGAGGCAGTAGTTCAGGAAGTCCAGGACTGAAATAGGCAGTCTGGGAAAGCACCTGCCATATACACTTTCTATGCTGAACTGGATCATGTGCTGTCAAGGGCCCCCAACACTGACCCTACTGTGGTTCACAGTTAGGGTTGCCAGGTGTCCAGTTTTTGACTGGAAAATCTGGTCAAAAAGGGAACCTGGCAGTGCCCAGCCAGCAATTCTGATCGGACACTAAAAATCCAGTTACTGAATAACAGCAATCAGCCTCTCCACCGAGGGACAGAAGAGCAGCAGCTGCTGCTGATGGAGAGAACTGGCTGGCTCCCAGACCTGATTCCACCTATCTGGTACCAGCACAGCCACCGCCCGAGGAGTGGGGGGAGAGCTTGTTTGTCCTCCACCCCACCGTGCCTCGAGTTCCCCAACCCCCCTCCACTCCAATGTGCCCCAATTTCCCAGCCCCTTGCTCTGCACCCTTGCCACACACCCTACTGTGCCCTGATTTGCTCCGGGGACTGCTCCCCCCCGCACACTGCATACAGCACGTGCACCCCCACTGCCCATTACCACCTCTCCCCCCAGTGCATGCCCCCACTTGTTACCTCTTACCACCTTCCCTCACACAGCACGCATCCCCCTGCTGCACATTACCACCTCCCACACACACACCATGCCTCCTGCTGCGTTAGTGGTCACCCAACTCTAGCAACCCCTCTCTGCCAGTTAGTGCCCCCACCCACAGCATGCCACATCAGTTCCAGTTAATCATCCCCCCTCATGTCCCATCAATGCATTATTGCTCCCTCCACACCCCCAGCACCCCCTCAATGACACAATGCTCTCCCCAAAATCCTAGTGCCCCCACGCACAGCATTCCCCTCAGTGCCAATTAGTGCCCCTACAGTCCCAGCGCCCCATAATGCCAGTTACTGCTCCCTCACATCTTTGGGAAGTAGGGCACAGCTACTTGCTTTTTGAGAGTTTTCAAGAATGTGGATTAATACATTTCTATTCAAACAATATTCTGAGATGCTTATTCTAGTAAAAAATTTTAGAATCAGTTTGATTAAAAATACAATACTTTCTTAAACAGCCAAAAATCACTTGCCATCTTTTCAAAGACTTAATTTCTACAAAACAAACCTTACTGTGCATAATATGCCAGAAGCCATACAATTTGTACCAAATTTAGAGGTTCTAAAGCAAAAATAAGATGATTAGGACTACGAAAATGGGCCAGGTAGCCAGCAGCAACCTGGCAAATGGGTTGCTGCATTTTATAGCAGAATTACATCCACTGCCATGTTTGTTTGGCATTAACTTGGGATATTATGTTTTAGCAAGGCATTCTTGTTTGTATAGCTGAAACTTTCCTAAGTTTGTGGAATTTCTCATTCACCCTCACCCCAAGAAAAAAGCTCACATTCCTGAACAATTTGGTATCTAAAAACATATAGAAAAAAGGTGGGATGAGTTTTTAACCAAGTTATAGTAAGATTTTTAAACTGTGATTTTGGATATTAGTGGTGGCAGGGAACATTGTTTTCTGGACAGGAATCCAGGAAAACACTATGTTCCATTCCAACAACAAATCAGTTCTTAGAGTGGCTCTGTATGTCACAAAGAACCCTGGGATAAGAGCCCTGAAATTGTAATGCTACACTCCTATACCTAGAGCAGCAGAGTGAATGCAGGTATATACTGTTCTAAAATGTCCAGCACAGCAAATTTGGACTCTTGGGGCAGGTTTACCTGGCTCACATCTGCATGAACACAATCCAGCACTCAGGAATGCACATCAGTGTAGACATACCCTAAGGCTGTAACAACTCCTGTGGTTTATGCAACTTCAGTGGTTATGGAGAGAAAGGTGGAAAAAGGGATAAAATATTGAGCCAAACAGTTTAGTGAGATTCCATAAAGGATTATTCACTTAATTGAATGAGCACAGAATCTGAAGATACTCTTCATAGGTTAGAAAGTTATAAGATGTCAATCCTTCTTTTTCTTCAGGGCATAAAGCAATTGCCATAGGACTGGAAAGGAGACACACTATTATCTTATAGAAAGATGTTACTGGCCAGTTGTTTTTGGGGGGCCCATTGACATAGGCAGGATATGAGAATGGATAATTGATCTTTTCCATACTAGAAATGCCTATGTTTATAATATTTTTAAGGGGAGTCTGTGAAATATCTGCATTTTTCTTATACTCCTGGGAGGGTGATTTTTAAATCATAAAAATATTTTTTGGAAAATCACTGCATTTCATTGTCTTAAGAGAACCACAAGATGGCAGTAATAGAAAGAGTTCCATTCTGACTGCTGCAGAGTTCAGTCAGTACATTCAGATCTTTTCTAGAAAAAGTGTGTTATTCTAAAACTGCTCATAACAGTTCACTAGGTCATAAGCCTGTACTAGTGAATAAAATGAATGCTATTCTTTGGGAAAGATAGATCTTTAGGAAGGGAATCCTAGGAACATCTAAACCTTAGGAAAATTTGGTTTAGTTTGGGGTTTGATGTACCATCATTTTGGAATGGAGGGTGGCTCTCAGAAGGGGAGATTTACAAAGGTGGAAATGTCAGTTAGGTACCCATTGATGAAGGACGCATAGGCACCTCCCTCACCACCCAGCCACCAATATGGTCCCGCTATGTCCTGTAATCTTGTTTGAGAACAGCTGGACTAGTTTGCTGTCGGTTCCAAAAATAAATCTTTCTAGGTGCTCAGTCCATCAGCACGGTATCACTGTTTCTTGGCTCCCGCACACAATTTCGGTGTGGCCATGAGCACTTAATCTTGGTGGTTCAGTTCCCCATCTGTAAGTTAGGAATAATACTTCCTTTTTCCCATTATTGTCTATCTTGTTCATTTAGAATATAGCACAATGGAGCACCTATCTCAGCTGGGGCCTATAGGCACTATCATGATAATACAAATATAGTAAAGAAGAACTACCCCTTAGTTAAAAGTAGCAGCAGGATATTCTTGAGGACTCTCGTTTATGGAACTTGTTGCTTCTTGTTGTATGCAAGAACCTGTGTCTGGTCGTCTTCAGGCATAGTGAAAGGTGCATTTATTAAGTCAGTCTTTTCACTGAGCCCAGGCCAGACTGTGGCTGGCCCTTGCACAGCAGAACACTAGGAAGGAAGAAAGGGCTTGCACTCCAAAAGGACAGGGTGGGGATGAAGTGAGACCATGACCATGTCCTCCCCTGAAAGGGTGCACTACCAAGAAAACCTGTCTCTGTACCTCAAGAGGTACAGTTTTTCCCATGAACTCTTGCTGTAGCAGTGTTACTGCATACCATGGCCAAAGTAGGGCAGTAGCTGAAAGGTACAAGCATGCCTTAAAGGAGAGAAGTGGGATATTTTGGCAACTGGATGTAGCTATTGGGATGAACAATAATGGTTTATTAGGCTGCTCATATTATAATACCCACACAGATGCTTAATATTAAATTGCTGTTACATGTCCATATGTTACACTGAAGAGTGTTGAATAACTATTATTTTTAATTGGACTGTCCAACAATAAAATAGAACCACCTAGCAACAACAGGTATCCTCTCATTCCTAACGTAATCTTTATTTAATAATAATAAGATTTGATAAAGGATTTTTCTGCAGCTAAATATCACAGAACCTGGCTAATTCACACCACAGGCTGATAGGCTCAGTTCAAATTCCAGAACGTTGCAAATTAGTTATAAACTAAGGATGCTCTTTTAAAATGTACTCTTGTTCATTTATTTGACAGTCATTTGCTTCTAATGTGATAATGAGGGGTTGTATACTGTATTTAATTAATATAATGGTCTTAGTAATTTGAGACCTCATTATCTCCTAATATAAAATCTTGACTGAAAATTGGGGACTGCCAATTTCTTTTGTGGGTTATGAAGTCTAGTGAGTTTATATTATATTGTATAGTGCAATATAATTTTCCCCTATAAAACAGACTTTTACCCTGTATCCATAAGCTAAAATAAAATTTCATATCAGAGCAAATTGGAGTGTTCTATCTTTTATTTTGATTTGCTGATGGTTGGACCAGTGTGAACTACATTACCATATCATTATGATTGATGTATGTGTCAGCTCAGCATTAGAACACTGCTTTGATTTCCTGTTATTACTGTTTGTTTCCCACAAATAGTCACAATACCATGAAGCAAACTGTTTGTGCTTGTTGAAGCTCCCTGTTAATTGCTTTCGCTGTAACACTAAATCCAAATGACAGCACCACTGAGAAATGGGATGTCTGTCCAAACTTTGTCTAATCATTTCAAACAACTGCATTTTTAGAGATCTATTTTTAAATTTTACATATAATGGAATAACTTGACTGGCATGCTGTCTTTATAACACTTGACTTGTTTTTCAATTCTTGGCTCAGCTTCAGGTTCAATTAAAAATGTACTTTTCAAGCCATCTTTTTATTTCTTGCCATCAAACATCCAGCTTTTTGAATGTATAAGCAAGGGTTTGATGATATTATACATCTCCATTAATTATGTTACTAAGACATGAAATTAGTTTCCTGTTTCTTAAAGTTCTGAGAGCCTGGTATGATCTATGAGCACATTCCTTTAGGAAAGATGGAGAAAGATTGCTTACACTTTCATTTTCAATAGGTTAATAGCATATAATCCTACTTCCCTGGAGGCTACTTCACACAGTACAACTTAGTGGCGCCAGCACTGTCTTGTTCATGTTAATTTGAAATTTCAGAGTCTACAGTAATTTCATTCACCACTTACTCCACACAGTATATCAAAATGCCTACACTAGTTAAAACAGATATTGGTATGCTTAATTTAAATATATATATATTCTTATATGTGAGAATCCATTTACTCTGGAGAAAAGAGGAGGACAAAAATTTTGAATGTCTGAATGATTTACTTCCATTCCTACTTACAAAATGTCTGTTTTTCCCCTAAGAAATGTACTAATTTCCCATATTACTGATTGCTGCTATGCATAATAAAAAGTAACACATTACTTAGGGTCTGCAGACTTATCATTCCCTTTAGTTCCTTCACTGTTGTATCAAGATTTTTTAGCTGGTTGTTGTGAAGCAGCAAGATCTGCAACGCACGCAAATGTTTCAGAGCACCTGAAATAAAATGTATAATTATAAATGATTCTCACCATAGCTGACTGCTTTGACTTGCTAATTTGTTTTGTTATGCTACACATTTAGTTTGTCATCCTAATTATCCACCCACTCCATACAACACATCTCATGATGTTCGCTATATTCATCCTTTGCATCAGCAACTTTATTTCTTGTCTCTCCTTCATCCCAAAAATTTTGCATCCCTTATTTCCTCTTTTCTATTCAGATCATCTGCATCTCCATCTCTTTCTTTCCCATCCCTGCTCACCTACTTCGCCTCCTGACCTCCACAAATCTACATCCAACTTCTAGTGCCTCCTTCTTCCTTATTTCCTATGATATCCACATCAGTCTTGGATCAACTATCATCCCCATCCTATTATACCTACTTCACCCTTCTCCATTACCACCTCTGCCTCATAGGCTCCATATAATCCAATTTCAACTCCATTCCCTCTGGAACATCAGCTCCAACTCAAATAATCTTACATTTAAAAAAAGTCACCAGCAGTCACCCACTTGCCTAATCAGACTATGTCTCTCCACTCCTTTAATCCCTCCACCAGCTTCTCCTTGCCTACCACATCAAGTTTAAGATTCTAATTTTCCCACTCCAAGTTCTATACAATTCCTCTCACCCATTTTGTTTTGTTTTGCTTTCAGTGAAGCCAGCCTTGCTGTTTCCTTCTCCCACATATTGGTATCTTCTTCCATACTGTCTCCTATGCTTAGAACAACCTCCCAATCCCTTCTTAAAGATTCACTTTTCCCAAAAGTCCACAGACACTAACCAACATCTTTTAACTTCCTTCTCCAATCTAACATTATATAGATATAAAATATTAACATTAACAATTTTTTTAAATACTAAGGGGCAGATTCTCTGACAAAACTGAAATAGAAGTCCTTGAGAGATAAAAGATATAATTTCACAAAAAGCCAGGTTTGCAGAGTCACTTCATAAAGTACAGTTGTACTTTAATGTAAGTGACAATTATACTGGTAGGGAAATTGCAGAGCCTTTGTAGACACATTACAAATGGGACAATGTATTACTTTACTATCCTTTAGTTTCATGCTATGTCTGTCAGTCCTGCTATCAGTTTACTATCATATACATGTATATAGTTTCCAAAGGGTACTTTAATTAATTATTAATTGTCTGACTAGCAAGTCTTACATTTTCCTTTGAATAAGAGAACTTGCCACACTAGATTAGAAATGTATTTCAATGCCATGATTTTTTCCATCAACATGGTGTACGCTTCAAGAATCAATATATCTTCAGTTCACTTTTAACAAAAATATATATACAGTCTTACTACATGTTAGTATTGTTTATTTGAACCTACTTATAATCAAGTGGCCTCCTCCAAGCATCTCCTTGTTGACTCAGGGCAGCTCTGCAAGTAGCCCCTCCCCTCAGTTTCCACTCTTGGTTCCTCAAACTCAAAAAGAGGCTTTTACAAATCCAATAACAACAGCCCGCGGTGCGGTGCGGTGCGGTGCGGTACCTCGCTTCATCTCAGGCCGGGTCTCCCTCCCTCTATCGCTCTGCTGCCCATTATAGGGGAATCAGCTCCTCCATACTCAGCTGACTCTAATTAAACCCCATACATGATCGCAGGTGTGGCAGGGAGGGCTAATTGTATGGGGTTGGCCAGCTCCATGCCTCTGCACTACACTATTTACATTTTAAAACAGGCAATTAATAAACAATAGTTACAGAGTAAGGGGCAAATTTATTCCTAACTGAAGTAGATGCAATGAAGCTCCACTCACTTACAACATGGTTGAATTTGATCCTAAATATCACTATATACACTCAAGTGTAGTGTAATAAATCAAGTTCCTAAAACGTCATTTTTGTGTATGATGTTACAAACTGGGGGAGATTATTTTTAACTACTATCAGTTAGTCACTGACTGCAGACCACCTAAATCAAATTCAGCTTGCTGATATACAGAAAAAAACTTCAAGTTTTTGCTCATAAGTTGAAAGTTAAGACAATACCTGCTATATCTATGAGCTCATTATTGTTGAGGTAGAGTTCTGTCAAGCGATAATTATTGATCAAGAATGTTAGCTTCTGGATCTGAAATATGAAAATTAGGGAAACAGGTGCCTGTCAGTCTAATTTTAATTTTGGAGAATATATATTAATATATTGTGTATTTTTAAAGAAGTATTTGTTCTTGTTTTAGTGAAAAAGGTCCCTTGATTTAGGACTTCTTTGAGAACTGAAAAATTGTCAGTAATATTCATTATGTGTGATAAATACATACAGAATAAGCTTATAGAACAACCTTATAGAACCTTTTGACTCAGTTTTAGATTTTGTGTTTTTGAACACATTTGCACTGAAAATTACTGGTGTTCAGTTAAACTTCCCTAGCTATGGTAGGTTTTGTTCAGTTGAAATACTCGTGAGAAGAATCTCATAATACATAACACTTCTGTGTTGATTTAAGAATATTCACAAAGGTAATATCCTTAGAATAAACTCAATATCCAAATTAAAAATTATATCAGCACCAACTGATCTGAGGGAGCATGTATTTGCTCTAGGTTCCATGAAAACATGCAAAGTTTAGTTAGGCTTTCAAACCTATATAGATTATACTTATAATGACACCTGTATGCATAGCCACCTCAAGGGTCAACTGTATTATCCTCTGATGAAATCTCAATCTATGAGAATTCCCATTTCTCTTATGTAAGTGTCCATCTATGATATGTATTTCTGGTCACATGTAGAGCACCCTACTGCTTCAGATACACTGAAGCTGATCTGTTAAAGCAGCCAGACAACTGAGAAGCTGTTCCACTTGGTTTGAGATGGTGTGATCCAGTGCTGTCTCAGTTTAGATGCTTTAGCAAAGCACCCACAGTTCCATACTAAACTGACTAAAACAGCAAGACTCTTAACATACTTTAACTAAGGTCTATTACCAAAGCAGTGAAGTCCTGCTCAGCAAGTCCTTTGCTTGATAGTTATAATAAACAAAAATGTAGTACCAGCAGTGGTCATTCTTATGAGAGGATACTGTCAAGTGGTTAATGTACAAGAACAAGAGAGAGAATTTAATTCCCAGTTCTTCCTTTGAGTTTTGGTGACAAAGGGTAAGTCTTTAAGATTTCTGGGTGAATTCCTCTCTCACTAAAGTCAATGGGAATTGTGCCATTGAATTCCACAGACCCAGGACTTCACCCTTTGTGATAATAGTTTTGTACCTGACATTGGAGGAAGGTATTCCTGTTTGTAAAGTGCTTTGAAATCTTTAATGAAAGGTATTACAGAAGTGTAAAGGATTATATAACAGTATTATAATTATATAACAGAAATTATAATATTTCAGTGTACTTCTAAAAACCTTATCAGCTGTTCAGTGAATATAGCAAGATTCTAGAAATAATAACAAAACAGTATGCCTCACAGTCATTACAGTCTCTTAGCCAATGCCAAAGCCCCACAGACATACAGTATTTTCACAGACAAAAGCTATGTGAAGATTAAAGTAAAATCAAGGGTACGTATCAGTAATTTGGAGACAAATACATTACAGGGATATTGTAATTATCCAAAACGCAACCATTATAGACTCAGGAATCCAGAGTTAAGGTTAAACTTAACATGTTTGGATTTCTTTAAGATATGGAAACATAGAGCTAGGGCACACAAACAACCTTAAGTCTGTCCTGTAGTGACCCTTCTCTGTTATTAACAAATATAATTTTTAATAAGTCCATTTGAGTCTTAATTCTGTTGAGGTAAAGTCACCATGGTACATCCTTAAAGGCAGCAAAACCATCTGACCTCTTCTAAGAAACAGCTGGTGAGAACACAGTACCTATCCTTGAGCATTCAGCTAAAACAGCCTTATAGGATGTGCCACACTGGTACAATAGTCGGGACTAGGAGCATGGAAAAAGCCAATGGATCATGAGGAATGATAAGTGACCAAAGGCGTCATTCACACACAAGTTTCTCAGCATATTGCGGAATTAGGAGGACACAATTTAGTCTTTGTTACTGTTTAGGTTTGCAGATGGGGAATAGGGACAAATGGGTCTGATACTTGTCTTGTTGAGCAGCAGGTTCAACTTTGCTTGGTCATCAAGAAGCCCTACCTTCTCACACTTCCATGTCCTTCAGAAATGTTCAGAGATGCCTAACACCCATGACCTAGATCAGCTCATCTATGACTCATATTTAAAAGGGTTTTTAAACATTTGAATAACTGCAAGTCTTTCAATAGAGTTGACATGAGATGCTGTATAATTAATGTTGGCTTGGGGCAGCAGAAATTCACACACTCCCAGGTTATGTGGAATGTATACTAATTTCTCTGTTCTTCACAAAACTGCATACTTATCTTAGCAAGTACTGCTGCACACAAAGTCCTAAGATACTGAGCACATTGAAAAATCATGTGAACTACAGAGCAGTAACTTATAAAAAAGATAAAAAACATTAGAAACTACTATGTTTATCAGTTTTTCAGCACATGTTAATAGTTATTTTCACTTTTTTAAAGATCAGTGAATAAATGTGCAGATTTGCATTTGATAAGGGCATGAGATGGCTTTGTTGCCAATTAGAAAGCTGGAAACCCTACCTACAATCCAGCTAACTATATCCTTAGTCTCCTACATCCTTAAATCAGCTTTATGGATCACAGTGTTGTTTCTGCGATTTTTCTTGGCATGTAAAAATTAGACTCCATGACGCACAATATCGCAACACCTAAGTCACTTCATGGATCCCATTCTAAGTGACTTACTTTGGGTCACAGAGTGAGTCAATGAGCTGGGAACAAAATACAGGTAAACTTACACTAGTTGAGCATCTAAGTCCCAGTCTTTTGCTTCTACAAGCAAGTGATTTAGGGAGAGATTGTGGCCTGTCCAGCACAATGCAGCAAAGTACTCCCTTATTTCCTTATGCCACCACTTTCTGCAAACATGGGGAAGCAGGCTCCAAAGAGCTGCTATAACTCCTCTTTGTACAGATGAATGGGTGGGTGGGGAAAGTGGAATCTCAGCTCGATTGCTGTCCCGAAAGTGCCTACCAGGGTAGTTACTCTGGTTTGTTGGAGAGCATATGCTGTGGCAGGTATAGGCCTGTTGCAGTTTACTCCCTCCCTGAAACAGCAGGGAGACCAACAGGGAAACTGTGCCTCAGAGTCATAATAAATTTTCCTCCGAGGCTGCTCCAAGAGCAGCACAACAATCTACTGCCCCTTGCTGTGGGCAAGGTCAGAAACTGACAATCTTAGGTATGTTAGCAAACACATTTTTCAATACCTTAATTCTGGAGGGTCTTTAATTTGGAAAATACATCAGATCTTTCTAAAACCGCTCTATTTTTAGAACTCTGGTAGAAATACTTAACCCTTTCTATGAACTAAATGTATGAATGTAATTCATTATTATTTTAAAGTGAAAAATGTCAACTTATACTTAACTATGAGTATAAAAACATGTTTCTTAAAAATGTCACATTTAAATTAATCAATCCATATTTTTATAAAGAAAAGAGAAATAATCTTTTAAAAAACAACTATTTGTACTAATTTGTCATTCATTTTAGGTACCAGTGTTCACATTTTAATAAAATGTTTTATTACCTTATTGTTGTTAAGCCACAAATACCTTAAGATCTGAAATCGTGACAGATTAGGGACTTCTTTTAGTCCCCTGAGAAGAAAAAAAAAAAGTTGTCCAACTTCAATATTGCTCAATCGCTCTGTAAATATAATTTAATCTTCAGTCAAATTATACTATACAAACATAAAGCAACAATTTTACAGAGACTTTAACACAGAAAGACGTACAGAATCATAGTGGTAGTGTAGTTATGAGCAGTGCTGGGAGTGCAATCAACCAAAGTAGTAGAAGTAGTAAAGAAAAGGGAATAACTCCTTTGTAAAGAAAATAAAAACTTTATTTTTTCTAAATTGAATTCCATTTCCCTGAAGAAAAAATAGTAATTTAAAAAAAATTATTATTACAGTAGGCATCCCAGGTGCTTTGCATTTCCCAGAAATATTGCTTATACACATGAGGAGAGTTCTTACATTTTGGGGGACACCAAGCCAATGGGAAAATTGTTATTGAAGGTTTCGCCTAGATCTACCAGATATGGCTCTAAAGAGAAAGAAATGGAAAACTGACATCTAACAAATGGATGGGCATATTACTTATCAGACCTGATATTTCTAGAGTTAAATATTACTTCTCTGAACCAAATTCTCACTTAAGGATTGGTGATGTGAGCTTTGTAAAAACATGCTACGATTACTATTACCCTCCTCCTCTTTCCTGCCTTCCTTTCTATTTTTTAATTACACTCACTTGGTCTGTCTTCTTTTAAATTAGACTGTAAAGCTCCTTGGTGCAAGGATTGTCTCTTTTGTGTTTATGTAGGGGACTCAGATCACTAGTGTAATATAAATCACAATAATCTTTCCTAATCAGAAAACCTAAATTGAGCTACCCAATAATTCTTGCTTCTCCCTCATCTTTCACTGCTATAAAGGGTTTTTATTTTCTCTATGTTATTTATCTTAACATTGTTTTTATAAATCTAAAAACTATTTCATGGACTTGATCAAATTGCAGGATCGGGACCTGTGTTTGGTAAGGAAGCAATAGGATTAGAAATGATTAACATCAAATCATCAGCCTAAAGTACCAGTTGATTTGTTTATGAACCAACTGTAAAATATAGTATTTGATTTTTCTTTAATCTTCCATGCAAACTGTTCCATATCCAGGACAAAGAGGAGAGGAAAGACGAGAACAGGCATCTCTGCTTAGTCCTGCTTTTAAAAATAATCTGCTGGAGCAAACCCCACTTAAGGGTACATCTATACTTTGAGCTGTGATTCCCTGCTCTAATCAAGCTAGTGATTTAATCAAGCTAGTGTGCTAAAAATAGGAATGTAGCAATGGATGGAAGAGGCTAGATACTCTGAGTATGTATCTGTCCAAGATCATAGGTATGTATTTGGGGCAGCTAGCTGCTCACACCGTCAAGGCTGTGGCCTTTTATTGTGCTAGCTCAATCAGATTTAGAAGGCATGTCTCCTTAATCTGGGAATTACACCCCTGCTCAAAGTGTAAACATATCCTTAATCTGGTTTCTGGATTTATGCTTTTATGCTTCCATTTCTTTGAAAACTAGATAATTTAATATAGACTGCTAGTCCTTTGTTAATTTGGTATATCAGGCTTCCTTAAAATAATCCATAGACCTCATCCTGCAAACACTTACTTATATGCTCTACTACTGTGAGTAACCAGCAAATAGATTATTCAGAGTAGTGAAGTTAATCATGTATTTATTGGATCAGGGTCTTTATATTTATACTACTCTTTTACAGGGCTATTATATGATTCTTTTATATGGTTTTATTTATCAAATCCTGCATTATTTCACAGCCTATCAAACTGAAGTTTCTCCTTTACTGACTCTTAGCAGAGGAATTGTGTTTGTGCTTCTTGCTCTATGCTTAATTTTATAAAATACATTTTAATTGACTTTCTTCCCTGTCTAATCATATGCTCATTTTAACTATCTCAAATTTTGCTCTGTTCTTTCTGGTACTAAGGCATTTAAATGGCCCCAAGTAGAGATTAATTCCTTTCACGTTTTAAAAGAGCCTGTTCCTTTACATATGCCTTCCAGCCTTTGCATGTCTTTTACAAACTCATCCTTTTTGGCCTCCAGCATTCCTTTCCAGGTTTTGGTGTCCAAAAGTAATTTTTTTCATGTCTCCTTAATAGCATTGCTTTTAAAATATAATGTCATCTCCTCTAGTTTGACAGATTTTAATGATTATTTTTTCATCTTCTTAGTTTAGCCAGGAGAACATCACATCAAGTCGACACTAAGGGTATATGATCTGATACTAAGACTGGCAAGTTCAAGGACTGCATAAACTGGGATGGGAAAACGATCCCTTTCTGTGCATACTGATCATGTCTATATCTGATCTGTTCTTTTTATTACAGAGCAAAAACTGTTGCAAGAGAACTAGGGTTACACATTTATCACTCCAAAATCAAGAAACACAAGTGGTAAGGTTACATGCACAGACTTAACTCTACCCCCTTATATGTATGCATAATAATTTTTAACTACATGATTACCTACTATTACTCAAATAATACAAAATAATATCACACAACTTTTTCTATAATCATATATGTATCGTCTAATTTTTCCCATTATTTTATACTTAAACTAATTTTATTTTCTAACAGTTCAGATCTTTATTTATTTATACTTTCCATATGTTAAGTTCTCTCTAACTTACATATTTTAATAAATGTACAATAGATTTTCTTTTCAAACAGCAGCACAGCTTTTTAGATCCAATTCAGGGAATGAGCCTTTCAAGTACAATTTAGGAGATAAGGCAGATTTTTAGAAGTACTTAGGCACCCAAAGTTATAGATAAATGCTGAACACCTAGGCTCAGATTATCAAAAGCACCTAGGCCAAGATCCTCAAAGGTATTTAGGCCCCTAACATCCACAGAAATAAATGTCAGTTAGGAGCCTAAATACCTTTGAGGATCTCGGCCTAAATCCCTTTGAATCTGGCTCCTCGCACCTAAATCCTATTAAAATCAATCTGGGCAATCAATGTAAATCCCAGTAGGCACATATCTGTATCTTTAGACATGTAAATACCTTTTAAAAACTGGCCATAAGTTATTACACTAACGTAGCTATGTACACATGATAAGCACAGTGTCAATATTATTAGGTGCAATTGTGAGGTTTTAGCAAAGGGTACAACAATTTATGGAGTCTTAATCAGAAATTCAAAGCGAGCCGCTAAACAACTTTTAAGTGTCCCCTTTTCCACACCCTATCCCTTATGGCACCCTGTCAAAATGTTCATACTAACACATATCACCCTAATCATGTCATTCCTCTCCCCCTCATGTTCCTGGTATCTCTGCCCCCTCCCACCTACTGTGGCCTCTCTCCCTTTCCTTCCCATCTCCCCTAAATCTCTGGTACTTGTTAAAACCACAGGCATAGTTTTACTTCTATATATGAAGGGGCTTAAAACTATTAAAATAGGTATAGGTTTAAGTTCTGGATTCACCATTATTAGTAGTACTTAAATTGAAGTGTCATTGAAATCACAAAGAGTTTACATTCATTATTTAATCACCCTTAATTTTTTGTTTTAACTTAATTTGCCATATTTACCAGCTACCACTTAAAAATCAACATTAGTATAAAAACAATTTCTTGACTGAACAGAACCAAGCACTTTCATGTAACTATGAATCATGTCTCCCAGGTTTTAGAGATACATAAACATGCAATGCACACATCAAACAAATCCACTACTAAACCCTGTCCCCTTTGCCAATATGCCCAAGCACATTCCACTCACAATTTACCTTCCCCGCTCACTCTGTCCTCACTTGGGCATGACACTGTCAATACCAGACACTGCACACTTGGGAAGCAGCTCAGATTTTATGTTCACTTGCTACAATGTTCCTGATTAGAATGTGGCCTCTATGTCTAGATGCCTGTGTTTCTGGGGCAGCTAGTAAAATTGAAACTGTGGGAAGCTGGAGCTCTGCTGCGAGGCATCTGGAGCTGCTCTCCTGCCCTCATGCATCTCAGGTGGGGAAACTGACCTGGATATACAGAACGCCTGGTGTTGCTGCTCACCCACACCCCAAATGTTACTCCATGCCCCCTTAGGAGATAGGGGAGGGCTGGAAATGTCAGGCGCTCTGTGCATCAAGGTCAGTTTCCCAACCTGGGCTGTACCGTGAAGGTCAGGAGCTGTTCTCCTGCCCTCCCCTTACACAGTCATGTGGGAAAACTGACCTGGACGCACAGAGTGCCTGGTGTCACCGCCGCCCTCCCATGCTCCTCCATGGGGAAGAAGCGGGGCCAAATAAAAGCGAGAAAAATCTGGGCATCCCCCTATGTGTCGCCTCTGTGACATATCCAGTTTGGGGGGACAATGTCCTATGTCCCCACCAACCTCTGTCCATGTCAGTAGGTGGTAAAAGAAGCCACTATGGCTATCCTATTACTTCTCTAGACATCAGTGGCTACCTCTTCACATGGGTTGCTCTCATGCCTGGGAATGCCATTGTAGGAAGTGAAGGATGGACAACATACAGACAGAAATGCAGGTAACTTCAAATAAATTTCTAGCTGCTTTTGCTGTTACCTGGTAACAACAGGGGAGTCCTTCAGTGAGGTCAGATATTTGGCCATTCCGAGCCAAGGTTACTCCTGTGTTCTCACCTTGTGCTTGTCTTATTGCTATTTCTACCACCCAACTTACAAGCCAGCCCTCAGGCAGACAGGGAGTAACCCATTGAGCCTGATTTCTCTCCTCCCTGTGCTGGAAGTTCATGGAGAGTTCTATGAACTCATGTACCTTCAAGCACTGCTGGACTGCTAGAGCTAGATCTACACTGATGGCTGAGGCAGTTAACTATTTAGCTGTGAATTTAGTTCATCTATATATGTCAGCAATTTTTCACTATTTCTCTGTTTTTATACCTGGTCCACAATCTGTTGTGTATGATTCACTATGTACTTCATATATAAATGACTTTCACAAACATAAATGACATACATAGCACTACAAAAAACTAATATACACTGTGTCATCTGGATCTAATAACTACAAAACCCCTCTATATTAGAATAAAAATTGTACTTACTGTCCAGCAAGGTACAACACTGAGACATCCATATCCCTCTTAAAGCCACATATCTTTAGCTGACTTTCTATCGCCTGTTAAAAAATTAATTTGTCAGACTTCATCCCTGTGAGTAAAAACCTTGCAAGCAATGACAATAAGGTCTAAAGTAGATGTAAACAGATGTGAAACTGGAAGCTTCTGTTTTAAATTAATAAAAATAAGACACCTAAAATTATGCTACTCTTACTCCAGTTTTTCTTATCCTTGTCATATTTGTTTCTTTAAATAGATATATTGCTACATATCTGGGGAAAAACATCACTGCATTCTCAAGGACAGGATTGGGGTAGACTAAAATCCCATTCTTGCCAATGACCATCAGATCCTGGCAGATGATCAAATCTTGAAGGTTAATAAAGTGTAAATCCTGTAAACACATATGCAGATTAACTTTACACGATGAGCATTAATTTACATAGATAAATGTGTGCAGGATTGGAACCTAAGTGATTAAATACGATTTAAAAAACAACTACTCAATCACAAAATGTAACTTGTCCATTTATTTTGAAAAATGTAGTTTTAATTGTGATTTTTCATGGTATACTAAATTACCATGTTATATTTTATAAAAGCAATGAAGTCTTAGCAACATAAAGCATCATTATGACTCTTGGCTATTAGGACTTTGCTAAAACTTAGGGGAGAACACGGGATTTTCTGCCGGAATTAATATGTTTAATATGGGAGAATTAGCAAGGTTTTTACTGTACACTGCAGTGTACACCATGTGTCTGAAACTAGTCTGGTCCAAAACTTCTAAATAATTAAAAACCTATGTATATCATTTAGTAAAGTATATATGAGATTAGCATGGTCCAAAACATGTAGAAAGTTAAAATCTATCTATTGTATATAGTAAACATAGATGTTTACAAAGCAATAACAGAAAATGTGGGAATGGCCGAAGTGCTAAATGATCTTTTTGTTTCAGTTTTCACCAAAACGTTTAGTACCAATTGGACATCTAACTTAATGAATGCCAGTGAAAATGAGGTAGGATCAGAGGCTAAAATAGAGAAAGAACAAATTAAAAATTACTTAGACAAGTTAAATGTCTTCAAGACACCAGGGCCTATGAAATATATCCTAGAATACTCAAGGAGCTGGCTGAGGAGGTATCTGAACCATTAGTGATTATCTTCAAAAACTCATGGAAGATGGGAGAGATTCCAAAGGACTGAAAAAAGGCAAACATAGTGCCAATCTATAAAAAGGGGGAATAAGGTCAACATGGAGAATTACAGACCAGTCATCTTAACTTCAGTACCCAGAAAGAGAATGGAGCAAATAATTAAACAACGAATTTGCAAACACCTAAAAGATAGTAAGCGATAAGTAACTGTCAGCATGGATTTGTCAAGAACAAATCATGTCAGACCAACCTAATAGTTTTCTTTGACAGAGGAACAAGTCTTGTGACTAGGGGGGAAGCAGTAGATGTGGTCTATCTTGACTTTAGTAAGGCTTTTGATACTGTCCCATATGACCTTCTCATAAACAAACAAGGGAAATACAACCTAAATGGAGCTACTATAAGGTGGGTGCATAACTGGTTGGAAAACAATTCCCAGAGAGTAGGTTATCAATGGTTCACAATCAAACTGGAAGGGCATATTGAGTGGGGTCCCACAGGGATCAGTTCTGGGTCCAGTTCTGTTCAATATCTTCATCAATGATTTTGATAATGGCATAGAGAGTACACTTATAAAGTTTGCATACGATACAAGCCGGGAAGTGTTACAAGTGCTTTGGAGAATAGGATTAAAATTCAAAATGATCTGGACAAATCGGAGAAATAGTCTCAAATAAGTAAGTAGGATGAAATTCAATAAGAACAAATGCAAAGTACTCCACTTAAGAAGGAACAATCAATTGTGCACATAGAAAATGGGAATTGACTGCCTAGGAAGGAATACTGCAGAAAGGGATATGAGGTCATAGTGGATCACAAGCTAAATGTATTAGCAGGAGTGTTGTAAGCAAGATGCGAGAAGTAATTCTTCTACTCTACTCCACACTGATTAGGCCTCAACTGGAGTATTGTGTACAGTTCTGTGCATCACATTTCAGGAAAGATGTGAACAAACTAGAGTAAGTCCAGAGCAACAAAAATGATGAAAGGTCTAGATAACATGACCTATGCAGGAAGACTGAAAAAACTAGATTTGTTTAGTCTGGAGAAGAGAAGACTGAGGGGGACATGATAACAGTTTTCAAGTACATAAAAGGTTGTTCAAAGGAGGAGGGAGAAAAATTGTTTTCTTTAAACTATGAGGATAGGACAAGAAACAATGGGCTTAAATTGCAGCAATGGCAGTTTAGGTTGGACATTAGGAAAAAGTTCCTGTCAGGGTAGTTAAGAACTGGAATAAATTGCCTAAGGAGGTTGTGGAATCTCCATCATTGGAGATTTTTAAGAGCAGGTTAGACAAACACCTGACAGGGATGGTCTAGATAATACTTAGTCCTGCCTTGAGTGTGGGGGACTGGACTAGAAGACCTCTCAAGGTCCCTTCCAGTCCTATGATTCTATGTTGATTTTACTTTAGGAATACAAAATTTCTTGGGAACATTTTCTCAGCATATACACAGAGTGCCCAATTATTTGGGAACATTGACATATGGCAATATGGGCATGTTATGACATTCCTTCTCTGGGACTGGAGGATTTTGCAGTTTGTAGAGTAATTAGAGCTGGCTGGAAATTTTGATGAAAAATGGAAAACGTATTTCATAAAAAATGTTTTCTGAGCAGCAGTAACAATGATCAGATGTTTTAAAAATGCAAATCAGACACACTGCACAGGACAACTGTTTGTAAGAGAAACATATGCACAACACAGTTTTGACATCTTGGAGAAAGTTACGGAAAGTTCCTTTCTTTCCCTTAAATCCCAAATTTCAGCCTCCTTCCACATTCCCTCCTTCTTCTTCAGGCATGTAGCCCTCCCTTTCACAGCCAGCCCTCCCTGTTCCACAAGAACCTGATGAATCTAGATCCAGGTCCTACTGCTGCAACAACCTCCCGCCCATTCTGCTGATGGGGGTTCCAGCTGTGCTTGCACAGGGCCCTGATTTGCAGCTTTTCCATGCCAGATATTTCCTTGTTGAATCTCTTCACTATCAAAACGCAGTTTATAGGACAACCCCTATTGAGCACCATAATGCAACATACATATCTAGCACATTTTACAAGGAAGAGGCAAAGACAGGAAAGAGAGCACACATATGGATGAGGTTTATTAGCTGATCATCCAGCTGCCTGATTAAACTAGTGGGACTGAATCTGTGACCTCAATATTGGGACATTTCTGATATTCCAAGATATCTCATTATACTAGTTGTGTGTATGTTTCTTTCTAACCCCTTGAGGATGAAATGGAGAGGTGACATGTTGCTGTTTATTTTACAGGCTTTCCTTGTAGGAAAGAGATGGAGGGAAAATTGCTGGATGCATCAAAACCTCTTTCCCTTTAGAGATACAATGGGATATGGGAAGAGTAGGCAGTCTTAATAGGCTGAGATGGCAGAGGCTGGAGATTTTCTGCATGTGTTTCTCCCACCCCAATAGGGATGGGTTGGAAGGTGATTTTGCTGTGTGGGTCACTCCCTCTCACCCCAGTGGGGAGGAGGTGGAGGATGGTGGGGGTCACTGTCTCTCACCCCAGGGAGATGGGAAGCAGAGGTTGCTGGACGGGGGGGTTACTGTGGGTCACTGTTGCACCCCAAGGGGGACGAGATGGAAGGGGATGTTGCTGGGGGGAGCACTGCCTCACTCCCTCGGGGCTATACAAAGCAGGGTTATGCAGAGCTGGGGGTGGGGGGAGGGGGACTAGCGGCTCGGCGACCGCACCCCGGTGGGGATGGGCTGGGCACGGGAGGGGGGAAGGCGGAGGCTCACCTGCCAGCTGCCGCCGCTGCCACTAGCCGCCATTTTAGCTTCCTGTTCCTAAGCGACCGGGGCTCCTGGGGGCGGGGAAAGGGCAAAGAGGCTTCAAAGCCCGGGGGGAGGGGGAGGAGCGCGGACGGGGGTCGAGGATCGGGGAGCCGGGAATTGGGACGGGAAGGGGGGGACGGGCTGGGCTGGGCTGGGCCGCCGGAGCGGACTGGGCTGGGCGGGGGAGGGGATGACGGGGGCGCGCGCGCAGTTTAGAATCTCACTCAGCGGGAACACACGGGGGTGGGGGGAGGGGGCGGCAGTGACAGCGGCGGGGACGGTGTTGGCTGTGGGAGTGGCGGGGCTGTGGGGGTGACGGAGAGGGGAGGTGGGGTGACCCGCTGTCCTCCTTGTATTCGGACAGTCCCGATAGTTGGGGCTGTCTTACATAGGTGCCCGTTACCCTCCACCCCCCTCCTGATTTTTCATACTGGCGTGGCTGATGTGGGTCGTGGTGATGGCAAGGGGACGGTGTGGGAGCGACAGGGATGGGGACGGTATTACCTGTAGGGATGCTGTGGGTCGTGGTGACAGCAAGAGGATGGTGTGGGAGTGACAGTGATAGGGACAACATCGGTTGTGGGATGGCCTAGCTCATGGTGATAGTAGTAGAGGGTGTGGGCAGTGAAATGATGGGATGTTTGGGGTTTTGTGACAGACATGAGGACAGTGGGGACTAAACAATGTGATAAAACTGGCCTGTTTGCTCAGTTAAAAGAAATAGTCAAGATTTAACGCTAGAGAGGCATCCTGAGCCTCCACAGTGGCCACGAATCAAAGGCAGATCTAGAGGGGTTTATGTGGGAGAGAGAGGGAGCAGCTCAAATAGCTAATCTCATTTAGAGTTATGTTCCTGGTTGGAGCCTGTGCCTCTAACATCTGACCTCTCCGTCTCCAAGTTCATTGTCTGAGCATTAGAAGAGCTGGGGAGAAAGAGGGAAAGAAAGAAAGAAAGAAAGGTATTAAAGTTAACATGCCCTGGTCTGAGACCTCAGGGAAGGGAAAACCTGAGAGCAATAGAAAAAGCTTGGCATCATCTTTGGATCTACTGAGTTTTGGTGGTTTATGATCTTGAAAGACAGGATATTTTTGACTGCCCTATATTTCTGTCATCATTTGAGTAGCAACCATTAGTGTTCCGGGCAGTTGGACAAATATTTATGAGCCTTAATTTACAACAGATTTATACCACTTACACTACTGATTTGCAACTTACAAATCACCTGCACATCTTAATTCATGTATTCTGTGTCCAGCTCATTGAACATGTACCTTGCTGTGAAATAAAATGCATTCAATTTAACACAGGCCTTAAACCAACTCAAAATATTTATGACTTCCACATGTCTAGGCAGCTGTTGCCATGTTGTATTTTTACTACCATTTATACTACATACATTGAGTGAAAAATAGCATAAGGCCATTTCCAGAGACCTATATATATATTACAGTTAGATCAAACATTTTCCATTGTCTCATGTGTATGTATGTGCGGGACAATGGAAAATGTTTGATCTAATAAAAATCTGTCTGAAGACTTGGAATTATACGTAGAATTTTAGTTATATGGAGTTAACAGAAATAGGTATTATAAATCATGTGCAATTAACAAAGAATAAGGATTTTGCATGCAAATGCATATATAAAATGCCACTCATGAAATTAATTATGTGCATGTCTTGTTCAGACCGCTAAAAAATGAATGGAGTGTGTATGTTGTCTGGGCAGAGCTACACATACATTGCATAAATGAAGTTGTCATAGAAAATTTTTGCAAGTGGCTTCCATTCCACCCAGGTGGCTTTAAACAAATGAAAATCTTAAGTAAGAAAAATTATATTTCTTAAGAGTATATAAATAACAGCAACACTCATTTTAGCTGCTAACATACATTTTGGGACTTGGATTGAAATGGCATACTGATTCTGAGGAAATGCTTCAGAGGCAAACAGGTACATAGAAAGACCATTATTCATTTTAGATTTCACAGAAAAACAAGTTTTAAATCAACACAACAAAGCTACCATTTTTTAACTCTGTAAGGGGAGATGGGCAATCAAAAACGGGAGCCATGCTTTCATCTATAATGGTAAATTGAAATTTCCAGCAGTTGGATTATTGAACACACTTCTAATGTGAAGATGCTAATCTAAGGAGAATTAGTCATTCCAGCCTTGACCTTGAAGTCCTTATTCAGGCACAACTCTCACTTATGCAAATGGAACTTGAACTTGAAATGAGTATATTTACACTTTTAAAAACAAATCAAGTATTTTAAATAATGAATACATATAACCTTAACTCCTACATCCATTATCTGCCTGGCCCCTTCCCTTTGGATGTTTTTCCTCTATTATTGGATCCGTCACTTATATTTTAAGATGTTCATAGCAGTGACTTATTTATGCGTATTGTGATAATTGCTTAGCACACTTGTGGGTGCTATTAAATGATCTTACATTTCCAAACATGACAAAAGAGGTCAGGGTCTGTATTTGTTTTTATGTTAATATGCAGCTGCAACAACAAGCCATACACGCTCCCTATTAACAACGCCATTATCCTACTCCGAACAGCATTAACTTCCACTCTGCTACTGCATCCTTTGGAAAGATGCACAAGTAGTGCAAGTGGTCAAGCATGCTACCATTGTAACAAGTGTGATGGGTGTGTGACAGACCAATAATTAGCTATGTCACTCTACCTGTAACCTGGGGTGCCTTTTATAATGCCTTGCTGATGTTGCCGCCAACCTGGACTGCTCACAAACAGCCTCCAGTATGTAAGTCACTCCCAGCTATGTCTTCGTATGCTGCAGCCAGCCAGTCACCCCTTGTCTCATACCAGCCTTGGTTATGCTGCAGGGTAACCCCAACGCCGCACCCGCAGTCCCAGCTCTTTCCCCAGAACTATACATCCTGTACTGTCCAGCCCTCTCCTAAATAGTACAAATATATTAAGTCCATTATTCCTTTAAGGGAATAACATACCATTTTATTATTTTAAATAGTTATTCAGAAACCTTGATTTAAACACACTGGATTAAATAAAACAATAAAACAAGTTTATTAACTACAAAGAGATTTTAAGTGAGTCCAATTAATGAGCCATCAAAGTCAGAAATGGTTACAAGAAAAATAAAGATAAAATGCTTACTGGTGCCTAATTTAACTATATACGATTCAAAGCAAAATTCTCTCACCCCATGTTTTCAGCAGTTTTACTGACCAAACTCTAGATTAGGACTCCTCTCCAGAGTCCAATGGCAGCTTCCTTTGTCTTTTCAGGTGCAGAAAGTGAAATGGGCAGAGAGAGAGAGGGGTGTCTTGGGATGTCTGCCTCTTCTTTTTATAGTCTTGTTCCCCCTTTGCCAGCTGGGAGTAAGGCAACAGGCAGTTTGTATGGAAGGAAACTCTATGCTGTTTCTTTGCTAAGATGTAGATTTTTTTTTGCCCCTGTCTGCTTTCCTGCCAAAGAATGGCCACTTAGCAGGTAATGGTCTATCTACCTTGTTTACATCTGGTGGAAGTGTCACCTTTCCCTTTGTCTCTGATGAACTACTTTGACTACTAGAGTTTGACTGCTCCCCAGACTTATCTGGAAAACATACTTTTAGTCGTAATCTCATTTTATGTTTATAATTTCACATATAATGCTAGTACATGTATTTTGTTATGATATTTTTGATCAGCAAATTATGAGTTTTTAAATAATTCCTCACAAAGCATATCTTATATAAACTTTATTACAATAGTATGTAGGGTGTGAACGCAGGAGTATATTCTGTCACAACAGGGTAAAGAGGCTCTCCCTATTCCTGACTTACAGTAGCAGCTCAGGCTTTTCATGTGAT
Organism: Emydura macquarii macquarii; assembly: GCF_026122565.2. Lineage (NCBI taxonomy): Eukaryota > Metazoa > Chordata > Testudines > Chelidae > Emydura > Emydura macquarii. Next base: position 23,583,756 of record NW_027132559.1, read on the forward strand.
AACAGCACCTGGCTCCCAGGTCAAGCTTAGATCATCCACATTTTACTGTCATAAGACTGCCAGGCCAACCCAATAGATTCATCATGCTGTAGATACCAGGATTTGAAAGGACCACTGGGTCATCAAAACTATTCCTTTCTACAGTATTGGAAACCACACCATTTTGTTTGTGGATCTGTGTCACCTGATTTCCTTACCTTTCTTCGAGTAGCCTTCCCTGATGGTCATTTTGTAAAGCTTGTATCATCATCATCCTTCCTAGCACTGCCCTATGCCATTATTCCTGGACCAATGAGTTCTTCTCTATGTTAATGACCATCTCCACAGCCCTGACACTCCCCCATGACTCGAGGTGCGGCACATGCAAGGTGACACCTCTTGAGCTGTTCACTCTGAACAATCCAAGACTTGGCATGCAGTAGCCCACTCACTGGTGGCTGCAGATGGAAGATGAGATCTGATTCTACATCAGGTTCTACGACACCTTTGGTCAGACTAAGACTTCCTGAAGCAAGCCTTTCAACCTTGATTTTAGAGTGGAACCATCAGAATCTGAAGGACATAACACTATACTAACTATAGTGGATCAACTCCCCAAAATGGCACATTTTATACCATGCATATGCTTCCTGACTATGGAAATTACTACACAACTCCTAATTATACATGTTTTTTGCCTCCATAGCCTCTCCTATCATCTTATCACAGACTGCATCTATGCTGTTTCCAAAATAACTGGGTTGTGTTACTCTCATTAGCCAGATTCACTTATAATAATACAGACCATGCTTCTACCTACTTTGGTCCTTTCTACTCCAATGATTTTTATAATCCATGGTTCCATCCCTCTGTCCCCTCATTCATGGCAGTCCCTCATACCTCAGATCTAGTACAAACTGATCATAAGACCCAGTCTAACCTAAAAGAACACTTGGGAAGCTGCCAAAATAGCTTACAAATGTCACATTGACAAATACCACCAAGAGGCCCCACCTCTGAAGGTTGGTCAGAAAGTTTGGCTGTCCACTGAATAATTACAGACTAGCCAACCTATGCATACATTGGACTATTAATACACAGGCCCTTACGCATTCTTCAACAAAAAATCTAGTGGCATTTGATTTGCAGCTCCCTCAGTCCTGGAAGATCCATCCAGTATTTCAAATATCCTTCCTGAAAACTTTTCCCAAAAATCCATTTTCCAGCTGATGTCCACTGTTCCCAGCCCTGAAGTCAGGACCACAAAAAGTACATAATTCAGGACATCCTGGAGTCACAATTATACAGAACATCACTGTATTTGAATCACTGGGAAGGTTATGGGCCTGAAGAACACTCTTGGAGCCATCTCATCACATTCATGCCCCTGCAAAAATTCAGGCCTTCCACAGGGATCACACTGAAAAGCCTGGCTCTGTGACCCACCCACAGGGGGAGGAGCAGGTAGCATCAGGTGCTATAGCTCTTGAACCCAGGCTTGAAGGGTTATCAGGAAAGAGTCTGATCCTCTATTACACAGTGCTGTAAGGCCAGATGAGGGGACTTCAGCTGATACCCCAACAAATGGGTTATACCACTGACTCAGCAGGGTCAGCTGACTAGCCTGCTGATTGGACACTTCTTAGCATGATGTTTCCTGGCCTTAACTCTGGCTGTGACCCTTGACATGACTCCTGACCCCAACTGATTCTACTCTGGGCTCTGGCCATTAGGTCGGACTGCCCGCACTGCAGGCCCTAACATACATAAAGTTAGCCTAGCTAATCTCATTCAGACAATTGCTAGTTTAGGGGCATACCATGTAGTCATATTTTTTCAGAACACCTCCCCATTGATTTCCATGGGGAGTCCCACTGAAAAACTGATGGCACAATGCAATCCTTGAAACTTAACTGTCAGCAAAATGTTCTGAGAAAGCAATTATTTGCTCAATAGCTGGGAAGGACATTCAGAAAATGAGGTTTAGTGAGTGATATTTTTAATAACTGAAACATTGTCTTGGGCTAAATTGAGTCATTCCTTAAACATGAGTATTTGTTTACCCTGAATGAAACCTAGTGCCTTATACTGCTCTCATTGAAGTCAAAGGCCAAATCCCATTGACTTCAGTGAGTGCAGGATCAGATCTTCAGTAACCAGATTGTTTGTACTATAAATAATAAAACCTTCAGCCTTTATTTGAATAGTCCTGATATTTTTTTAAGTTGATATTGATTTGAGTGGGTAGAGCATTGGACTGGGAGTCAGGAGACCTGGGTTCTCTTTCCAGGTCTGCAGCTGATATTCTGTGTGACCCTAAGCATGTCATTTCACCTCCATCCCTCTGTTTCCCCCCCCAACATTTGTCTGTCTTGTCTATTTAAAATGTAAGTCTCTGCCCTGAAGAGCCATCTTTTACTTTATATTTGTAAAGTACCTAGCAAAAAGCCTCTAGGCCCTATTGTAATACAAATAATTAATAGTCATAACAACAGAAGTTCCCATGTAATTAATAAATAAGGAAAAGAAATATACATGAAAGACTTTTCATTAAGTACTTATACCTACATTGTTGTTGATATGCTCCCTGATCTACTTGGATATTTAAAAATGTATATCAAGACCACCCACTTATTTCAAAATGCCATTGTCTTTTTTGAAAAGGCTTGAATAATTTAGAACAGAAGAAATTATAGTAATACTCAGAAGAAATACTGAGATCATTACATGAACTGTGATGATCCATTGAGCACCTATCTGCATCATCAGGCTCCTAAATTCCTTTGAAAAATCTAGCCCTATGTCTTTTTTTCCTTCAAAATTACAATTGAACAAAATCTAATTTGATCATTTGTACAGGTAGAGATTAGTAGAGGTGGGTTGTTTGCAACTACAAGTATATAATACGAGGCCATCCAAACTCCCTCAGACTAGGTCTAAAGCACACACTGTTAAAAACATCAGCAATAAGCTAGCAAGTCATCTTCACTATGGCCCCTAATGTTTCTATCACGGGTGGATATGAGCCAGCATTAGCAAGAATGTGGATTTTCCAGGTAAGAGGTTTTCCCAGCAAGATCACAGCCAAACAAGAGAAGTAAGCAGTCTTTCCTCCCACAAAACCTGACTCCTAATCTTTGTTGGAACTGTTTTTCTTTGCTGATTCTATTAAATTTCAAGTGACAAAAACAACTCTAGCATAGAATATCCTCAAAAAAATTTAAAGAATTTTCACTGACCTTCAAAACTGCCCACAAGGCTCAGATAAATCCTAACAGCTAAAAACAAAGTTAGACATTTCAAAGTGGCTTCAGAAATGGACCCAATGCCAACTCAAAGCAACTTCCACACAGCCTCAGGTAGCCCCTACTAAAATTCAAAAAAGGCCTGGCAATGCATCAAAGCAGCTGCAGCCATACAAACAAAGCAGTCGGAATTCACAGTTCTCATAGAACAGTGGGTGTAGACAAATATGCCTGCAGACTTCCTGACAACAGGGCAACGAGACAATTCTACTTCCAGTGCTCTGATGGCCTTCTGTGCTGCACAGTTGGTTTGTAAAGCCCTTTACTATGTATGCCTAGACTAAACTTAAGAAATCCTTGAACCTCAAATGAGTATCTGCATTCAAACATCACCTTTAGGGACTGTAACATTCGGTATTAGGAGAAAGAGAAAGGAACAGAAGACGGAGAAGGAAAGTTTTAAAAAGTCATTGGTAAGAGCAAATAGTGCTCCTGGCTTTATAACTCCAGCACAGAAATTCAGCTGCAGGTAAATGAAGAGAAAGCAGCACCTTCCTTCAGTGATATTCTTTGTCCCATAAAGGGTACTTTCCCTTTAGTGTTGTGCTCAGGGGAAAAAGAGGTTAAGTGAAATCCTGACCCCAATAAAGTCAATAGAAAAACTTCTGTTAACTTCAGTAGGTTCTGGATTTAACCCCTTATTACAGCAACAGTGCATTTCAGTAATGCTTTGCCCGCCCTGCCTCCTCCTCATCTGCTCTTCCTGCTATTCCACTAATACTTTCCCTCTCTGGTCTTTTTATTTATTCTACTTTGCTCCTTTAAAACAGAAGTGGTTAGTAGAGAGGGCCTCAAACATAATGATAGGATCCTATGGATCAATAAAAAAATAGAGGATTTTTTTTCTGACCCAAAAGATTAACACTATTACTTAGTTCTTACTATATAGAGAAAGTTTCATCTACACATCCCAAAGTATTTTACAGAGGAAGGTATCCTAATCTCCATTTTACAAATGGAGAAATCAAAACCCAGAAAGCTGAAGTAATTTGTCTAGGATCAAACAATTGGTCAATGGCAAAGCCAAAAAACCCAAAAACAAAAAAACCTCTAAAGTATCCTGAACTTTAGTATTCTAAAGTAACCCAAACATCACTGCCTTCTGTGATTTAAAAAAATGCTCTTAGGTTGTGATATATTCTAAGAAATTTGAGCTTGAAATGTAACTTTTTGAGAAAGTTATCAGTGAATGAAAATCAATATGTAGAAGGGAAATGTCATTTCAACATTAATTCTAAAGCTGTTTCCATAATTCTGTAATCCTGAATTCTGAGGCAAGTGAAAAACTTTATTTTATAACAGAACATGATGGTATTTTCTCCACCTTAAAAACAAAAAAGGCAATTTGATTTGCATCTCATTTTTTAAAAAGATGTTTTGTTATGGAGGAAATATGCAGTAAACTAATGTACAAAACAGAAGACAAACTGGAATTTTGGCATTATCTAGGTCTATATTTTAGAAACATATTTTCATATCTGAGTGAAAATGGTACAACATATAAAATGAGAAATTTTTAGGAAATAACTAATGATAATCTGAATGTCTGGATTGTTCAGTTTTGTGTTGATTTTGGACATTAAAAGATTAACTCTGGATAATGGCTGATGGGACTTTGTCTTCAATACTCAATTGTCAATATAAATATTATGAATTTATTCAACAGTAAAGGGATTGTATTCATTTTGGCAATGCTCAGAGTGCAATCAACCATAGATTGATTATGAATGCCTTTAGACAATGTGTGTTAGTGCACAAAACCAATCAATTATCCCCACTAATAGCTTATTCTGGCACTTGGACTGAAAAACTTGTTCTATCGTGAACTGTATGTACCTCAAATATACATATGAAAAATGTCATTGTTTCTGTTTAATTATTTTAATATGAATTGCAATTCCACCCATAGGCAGCATGGGAATATTTGCTCTACAATTTTCACACTTATGTCTTATGGATTGTGAAATTTAGCTGGGTATTAAAAGAGTCACTTTAGAAAATTGTTGTGTGTCTTGAACAGGTCTTGCATAGTGCAACTGTTAAAAAAAATGAAAAAAATGCAGTAGCCTTCTGTTTAACACTGTTATTAAACTGATAGCCCTCTCTATAGGCAGTTTTCAGTCTGACAGGCATCATTAATCCTCAAATGAAATGCTCATATGTAAAGTGTATGTCTCATACTGCTATAGGTTCCAAGGCCAGAAGGCCATCTACTCTGCCCTCCTGTACAAGACAGGTCATAAAACTTCCCCAAAATAATTCCTAGAGCATATCTTTTTATTCAAAAAACCCCTTATCCAATCTCAATGTAAATATTGCCAGTGATGGCAAATCCACCACTACCTTTTGTAAGTTGTTCCAATGATTAATTATCCTCACTGTTAAAAACGTATGCCTTATTTCCAGTCTGAATTTGTCTTGCTTCAACTTCCATTCATTGGATCTTGTTATGGCTTACTTGTTATGCTCGATTGAAGAGCCCATTATCAAAATATTTGTTCCCCATGTAGATACTTAGGTCTGGTCTATGTAGAGTAGCTTCCGTAACTCCTGTTGACTTCGTAATGTCCATTTTGCATGCCATCTCCAATGTGTACCTATGCTTTTTTTGGAGGTGGTTTTATTAGATCGACTTCCGGATCAATTGAGCAGCAGTGAAGACACGCGCAATCGAACTGGAAAAATTGATCTGACGGTGGCAAATTTTCTGCCGTCAGGATAGACATAGCCTTATAAACTGTGAGGCATCACAAGTGTTATGCCTCAAATCTAAAATCCTAGACACACAATAGTGTTTTTGCAGGATTTGTGTGTATCTCGAGGTACTCATGAAAGTGATAGAGTAAGAACATAGTGTGGACAGGTGCTCTGCAAAATTCCATGCACAGTTCAGTCAGTGCAGCTCTATAGTGACTTCTGCCATCCCTGCTATTCTAGTCCTGAGTCTCTTCCACAGACATGGACAAATCTGCCCAAGTGTGTGCCCTGCCAACTTAGTCATATGAAACTCAGCATCAAATAAGCTTGTTTGCTGAGAGTTACAGAGGGGTCTCCCACAAAGACAAAATATTTGGAAAAGGATAATTCATTATACTCATCATACATTTTCTTGGACAAAAAAACTATTTTTTCATTCTTGGTTCTTAATCTAACTCAGAGCGAAATTAAAAATGGCACATTCCCTTTCTTCACTGATATGAGGCTTAGAACAGATCACTTTTTGTACATTCCTTGCTATAAATCATGTTTCAGCATGTATACCTGAATCATACATTTAATGTCATGGCAATTTAGAGCCATGGCCATCTATTAGAATGGCCTAGTGCCTAACTCACATGTTGTTCAAACCTTTCCACAGGAAAATATGGCTACATAGTAAAGGCTTTAGAAGGATAAGCCATCTCTTCTGCAGGAAGTCCCTCCTATGTTCCACTAGTATGTTATAGGAAAGTACTGCTCTTATAGTCACTTTGTGTCCTGGCAATCCTACGGTAGACAATGGCAGATGTCAAAGTGAATCAATCACAAAGGAGTTTAACAATTTAAGACATATGCTGCCCATATCATACACAATATTGTCTTCCAAATACGAAGGACCTTGGCAAAAAGAACTGTGTATAATCTATCAATCTAAAGCCCTGATCCTACCCCCAACTGGAAAATTTTAGTATTACAGCCTGCTCTGAAGATTAGCAAACCTGTGCTCTGTCTAACCAAGAAAGGAAGATTTGACATAGCGTTTTGTACTTAGATATTATGCATTTTTTAAATATATAACCAATATATAAATCAAGAATTTTGATACCTGAACCATCTGTATTTTTATTTGAGAATTAATTTGCTGTTTTGGTATAATTTGTTGCTCAACTTCACAGAATCTTTAGTGTACTAACATATGTATTATTTCTAGGCATATCCAGATGAGTCACACTGATATATCATGGTACATGGGCTCAAAGGGAGGTTTGAGCCCATGTTCCTTGGTAGTCAGGGATAATTTGTAAAGACCAAAATCTGCATTCTAGAAGGATCAGTTTCAAAATAAAACTTTTAACCTTCAATCTGGATGACACTGGATAAAACTGACACTCAACATTACCAAAATTGTAGAGTGGGTGGGTCAGAAATGGCGCTTACATACTAAAGAACAGAACTTGCTTGCAAAGTACAAATTGGCTTCTACTACATTTACCCACTAGATGGTGTTCCTCAAACATGCCATTTTAGAGCTGACTGAAAGATGAATTGCTCTAGTTTTATTTAACAGCTCTAATTGCTGTAACTCTGAATCCCACGAGTATGTCCAAACTGAGTGCTCTAGCAAGTTTTTCAGTTTTCAAATTCAGCAAGATTCTACTTGCAGACAAAATAAATAATCTAATTAAGGTGTAGAATAATTCACTTTAAACATTTTCATTTTTTAATTAGTCTTAGTTGAGACATTATAGTGTGCATGTTCTATAAACAATTTAGATTAGACTCTTTATAATATGAACCATACAGTACATATTGTTAATTTGGGAGACAGAGATGTTGGATAGTGGAACATCCATGCCATGCCAGCTGTGACACAGATAGAACAAAAAGAAGTTCCTTCTTTCTAGGACAAGAGATGTGACAATCAAAGGAAAGGATATAATGAAAGATTCCAGTGAATTTCCACTTACTGTATCTTGTGAGTCCCATAACATGAGGGAAAGGAGATGTGACAGCATAAAAGGGCAACTCTTGAGATGCTCTGGGGCAAGAACTCAAGCCAGAAATTATGCAAGTGATCTTCTTATAGATCCTTCCAGTGGCAAATATGAGAAAATAAAGGAGAAGACTGATAGGAAAGATCAATCGTTGGCTCTATTAATGGTATAGGGAAGACAGTTTTGGATTCATGAGGCAGTCAAATTTATAAAGCAATACCTAAAATCTGGAAATGCCCTTAAGAGCCCATGGAAAAGGAAAAAAGGTTACATTCTCCACTCAGTCACATTTGGTGGAATGGGGCTGCATGCATGTAACTGAGCAGATTTTGGTTCACAAAAACACACAATATTCCTTTACATTTTCTGCTAGCAGATTAGCTAGACAGGAAAACAAATAGAAAAAGTAAAATAAAAATGTTTAGTATGTTCTTTTCCCCAAGAGTCTTGCCTTATTTGTTTGTTGACTCAATTGTAATGTATCAAGGGCATGGACTGTCTTAAATGTCCATGCACAGTGCTCAGCATATTTCCAACACATAGTCCGAGGTTCATTTGGTCCCTCAGTGTAGGGAGCTGGACTTGACCTTTCAAGGTTCCTTACACTCCTATATATCTAGGATTCCAAGATTCCCAAAAATAGGAGCTTAAGTTGTGTTCCTCAGTTAGTGATTGATTTTCAAGAGTGCTGAGCACCTCTTAGCTTCCACTGAGGTAAATGCGAGGTGGTCAGCATTTTGACTTTAACAATAAAAAACTAAAAACAGAATCATATTTTGTTCTTTGCAGCACTGTGTAAAGACCATAAAGAAAAGCAAGTTGCTAGTTAGTTGAGGAAACTTGAACTGAAGTTTGCATGCAACTCCACAAATAGAAAGCTAAGGCACAAGTAACCATCCAAATTTGAGATTCCTTAAAACCAACAGTGAACAAGGCAAAGACAACAGTAAGAGAGAGAAGTTGAGAAAGCAAGGAGAAGTGGTTACAGGAAGCGAGACTGAAGTGATACAGACCAAAGGTGTGGCTAATGAAACCAGCATGTTTACAATTGCTTCTGTGACCTTATGAAACACTATGGAAGCCACTCCTATGGGAAAAAAGATTAACACATTGAGTAAAAGACAAGTTTTGAAAAGACAAAGACATTCTCTGTGAAACAATTCCAGGCCTAAGCCAGAAACAGAGGTCTTATCTAAGAATTATTCTACTGCAGTATTAGAAATTGTGGTCCACCTGCAGCTGTGCTAGGAGATTCTGTTCAAGTGGCAGAGGTAAAGCTTAGCATTCTGATGTGATAGTGATTGGTAATGATGCACAGCTACAGTGAGCTCCAACTAGAAGGCAAATAATGTGTGTTTATGTGACCACTTGTACCTTCTGTGGTGAGAGGAGACTACACCCTCTTTCATATTTTTAGTAGCTAAGTAGAACATCTTTTGTTTCCTTGGATTTAACTCTCTTTCATTCACCAGTAAGAGTTTACTTTTTTTTGTTTTTTGTTTGCTCTTCATCACCATCAGACTTTGCAAAAGCAGCTTGGCACCAAGGAGCAATGTACTTCATTACCTAATGACTTAGATATACCTTAGTGTGCCCTTGGGTGACCTAAAATCCCAGCATTTAACTACACACAAAAGCTCTGTGCAGCTGGGACCCTGGGTTATGGACCGACCAGGAAGTAGGCAATTTGGCCTAGTAGTCACCAGGAGTCAGACTGAGTGTCCAGGTTGGGAAACAAAGCTAAGGGTCATCACCAGATTCAATTGATTTCCAGAGCCAGGGATCAAGCAGAGTCAGAACCAGGAATCAAAGCTACAGATCAGAGCCAAGGTCAGATACATAATGCCACAGCCGAGGGGCAAGCCTTACTCAGGATCAGCAGTCGGAGCCAGGACGTAACTGACAATTCAAGGTGCAGTGTAAGGGCAGGAACTGGAGGAGAGACAAGGGATCACGAGAGGCAACTGGATCACAACAGGAACTGGAGGAGAGGCGAGCACAGAGGGGATAGGAGTGAAGGCAGGGGTGAAGCAGGAGCCAGAAGCAGGCACAGGCTTGGATTCAGGAGGCAGGCACAAGCAGGGTCCCACACAGCCACAACACCATGTTGCTTAGCACAACTTCTTGTACTGCCAGCTGTTTTAAATAGCATAGCCTTAGCTGAGGCTATAGTCCTATTTGCTCCTCTACCCAGGAGGTTTTAGCAGAGAGTAGGTAGAAGCCAGGATGTAGCAGCTGCTTAGAGGTGCTTGGACCATGGTTCAAGACCCAGGATAGCACACAAACTACCTCTGAAGTGGCCAGTGAAATCATAAGGGCTCTATGCAGCTGCAGGAGTCTGTCCCCAGGCAGCAACTTGCAGGATTTCTGCTGTAGTTTGAAAATCCCTATAAAGCACCTAAATTCATGGTCTGTGCCCCAAAATATGCAACCTTTTTTCCAAAGCCCCATCAATTATACACTCATGTCAGTCACCTTCTTGAAAGTTCTCTGGGTACATAAATTCCCTTTATGTGTCTGCTTAAACACAAATCTCCACAGTTGTATATCTGTCTAGCTTTGACAATCCTAGCTTCACTTTTTAGCATTTTAGCATTTTACTTTGAAAAATTTCAAGATGCAAAGGATAACATGTCTATTACTTGTTCAAAACACAATATATTTCAATGAAATCAATTTAAAGATTCTGGAATTTCTACTGTCGGAAAGTAGATTTTAGATTTGCTTTCAGGTAGGAATGCAGAACTGGATTATTCAGAGCAGTGGGTGGCACAACACTAGAGTCAAATTCTTCCGTTGTGTTTGTGCCAGATATCTGTTACAGCAACCCATTTTTTCCACTGAGTAGGTTGCAAAGAATCAAGCTTGCTACTTCACAAGACATGACAAGGCTTCTAGATGTTGGCCACATATAGTTTTTTTATTTTTCTGATCAGCTAGAACATCACATCACATGACATATTCCACTTTTATGCTGCAGAATATTTAGTGTGCCTAAATTAGAATTTTCTCATACAAGCCTTGACATTTTGCACTCTGTGTACAGTAGCCCTTGTGTGAAAGCCTGTCAGGCTTGTCTATAAAAATGGCTTGTCTGGGTAAGCAGGGTAGCGAGATACTTGCCTGCCTTGTGAGGGACTGAACCAGAAGTAGGGGGAGAGAAAAAAAAGATCAAGAGGTGACTTGATTACTGTGTATAAGTACCTTCACAGGGAGAAAATACCGGGTACCATAACAAAGAGCTCTTTCATCTAGCAGATAAAGGCATAACAAGAATCAATGTCTGGAAGAAAAAGCCAAACAAATTTGAAATTAAGTACAAATATTTAACAGTGAGGGTTAACCACTGAATAAACTACCAAGGGAAGTGGTAGATTCTCCATTTCTTGAAGTCTTTAAATCAAGACTAGATGCATTTTGGGAATATATGCTTTAGGCAAATACAAGCTATTGGGATTAATACTCAATATTGGGTAACTGGATGAAATTCTATAGCCTGTGATATACAGGAAGTCAAGCTAGATGACCTAATGGTCGTCTCTGGCCTTAAAATCTGTGAATCTATGAGAAAAATCCTCAGGAACTTAGGAGAAACAGGATCTCACCTTCTGTGTGTTATTTCATAAAGAAAAGAATAACAAATAGTAGTTTTAACAATTTTTTGGCAGTCTGCTAAAGATTTTGCCATTTCCCCTCTACACGCCATCTTAAATTTTCCATCCAGAAAGTGCAATTGATATAATCCTATGGTTTCCAGTATTTCGCCTCACTTGCATAATTATCCCAAGGAAATAAATCCATTAATGTCTTGCATAGCCAGCAGGCTGGGATTTTCAAAGGAGCCTAAGGGAGGTAGACACTGGACTCCCATTAAAGCCTATAAGAATTGGGCACATAACCTTTCTTAGAGTCCTGTGAAAATCCCGGCTGATTTTATGCTCCTACTGCAACTATAGTGCCAGGAACAAAATAAATTTGCTTTCCCCCTACAAAACAAATAAAGAAATACAGGGCAGGCGATTTTCTTTTATTTTACCATTTCTTAGATAAATACCCTAGAAACAAAGACATGTTGTGTAAAAGCTTTAAGACAGCAAATGGTGGAAGTCATTATAAAAAGCTTACCACTCAGTCAATAGACACTGAGGGAAAGAATAATAAATAGGTTTTCTTGGACAAAGGACCATCAGATCTGTCATTAACATTGCAACCTTTAAAAATTAAAATAGACCTCTTGCCACAGACTTTTAAAAAGAATACAAAAATCACAAGCTTTGTTAAGAGTGAAATTTACCATACATAGTAAAAAACAAGAAATGAAAAGCTATTTTAAAAAAAATGCTTTTAATTCAATTTTTAAAAATTCTGTGATCTGTACTGTATGAACTGTGCTTGCAGCATACGTGTTATATTGATAATTAGTTACAATACTTAGAAAAGGATTGACTCATTGGCAGGTATATGATAGCTTCTGGTATATAAAACTAAAATCAGTGTCATCCATTTCCTCCTTAAAAGTGATTATCAGCACTTAAAAAAAGCTAGATTGAAAATGTCATTACTAAAAACACTTGTCTCAATACATAAAAATGCAGTTTCAATTGGATATGGTATTCTTAATTTCCTATCCTAAACTCATTTGTTAGGCTCTCTTACACAGCTGCCAAGTTCCATCCCTGAGTTGGCTGCACTTCAGTGATGGATGGAGCGATTCCTGAATATGCTACATCCTGCCATATTTATGCTAATATAACTTCTATTGAAGTCAGTAGTAGATCTTTGCTCTGAAGAACTAGAAGATCAAGTTGTGTCAAGAAGAGCCAGGTGAAATTTTTCATCCATTACTTTTTTTGCCAAAAAAATACAGATTCGGGTTATCCAAAGCATTTCACAAAATCATGTCAATTTTGCTGAATTGTTTCCATTGAAATGAAAAAAAGGAAGACTCAGAAAGTCAAAATGAATTGAAACAAAGCATTTTGATTTTCTGGGCTAGATTCAGGTGCCATTTACAAAAAAAGAACAAGGTGGTATCCTGTGTTTTGGGTCTTTCAGTATGCTTGATACCACAATACATAAATGTACAGTATAATGTTTTCCTCTGCTTTCTTTCCATAGTAATAAAAAGCCCCCCACTAAAGTATATATTATTACTGTGATAAAGCTGCTTATGCGCAATTATTTTTTTATTTTATATATATTATTAAATTATTTATATGGCGTTATTGTTTTATATTAATACAGAAAAATGCTAGATTTCATTGGTAGTCGTTAGCAACTTATGGTCCAACCCTGCAGTTAATTGTATTTGGGCAGACTACTGAGCCTGGGGAGACTCACTGACTTCAGTGGTGCTGTGGGTGGCAGACTGTGTGCCTGGGGTGGAAGGCTCTGCCCAGGAGCAATAAGCCATCCTCATGCAACAAATTTCAGAATTGAGACCTATATCCATATACCTCTGGAAGGGCTTAATGGTCTAAGCATCAGTTACAGGATACTAGACTCCCTGAACCAAAGCTTCAAATCTTAACAAACTCTATTCAGAACTTCAGCCTTCCAATGTACTAATTGAACCCATACATTTATTGTGAAATTGTGCATGGTGTCTTTTTCAGGGATACCTCAAAACCAAGATCATGTCTGTTCCACCCAGATATCAAAGACCCATGATACTTTCTGTGGGTATAGGGGTTTACTCCGTGTCCTTGGCCAAAACTTCACCTGCCCATAATGATGCCTGATGTGCTCCAGGCTCTGTTACGTTACATTAATACATGTAGTTTTCAAAGCCAGGATGAAAACGTAAATTTTTCAGTGTAATATGTTATATTATTACAGCTGCCTCCATGAGAAAGGGTGTGTTTAGTAGAACGTTTGGAAAGACAGTTTAGAGAAATTTACTATGAGTTTAATTTTTTTTGCACATTGTAGTCATTGGAGATTCAAACTGTTAATCTTGAGTCATAACTGCCAAATTTAGAAGAGAGGAAGATTTTTTTCTCCCATTTAAAAGGGCACAACTGGCCATAGTCATATTTCAGAGTTGAATGTGACCGATATTACTAGATTTTCCTCAAACTCCAACCTGCACACCTTGGGGTGGAGAATCATAATTGCCTCCCTATTAAGCTCAGGATTGCCAACCCCAAGCATTTAAAAGTCCTCAGTCAGGCCCCAAAACATCATGATATTGATTTAAGAATCATGAGATTTTAAAAAATAATAAATGTGGGGTTCTTTTTATTTGTCATCTGGTGTTGGAGCCCTAACCGATTACAGCTTAGGGGGCAGGGCCTGCCCTTTCACAGCATTGGTTCTGTCATGTGGAATAGAGGGCTACACAACATAAACATTGTGCTTACTTCAAAACTGAAGACTAGATTTTGGGAGCAAACTCAAGTTTTCTTGCTCCTCAAGATGATGAAGGTTACAAGATACACAAAGAATATGTTTCAGCTAGGAACCACAGTGGCTTTGGTTACCTGCAGCACTTGTAACCATAAGGGGCCTTTAATAAACAGTGTGGGGTAGCTACCCAGAGAGTCCTGAGTCTCCTGGGATTGTCCTGCCTCTTTTAGTCCTTTCTTGTAGGACAGTTAAAGAGTCCTGAGTTAATTTCAGGTATTTCAGTGTCTCGAGGTAACATGACATGGTGATGATGAGTCTTCAGTATTATGAAGTGGCATCATTTCATTATTGCAAAGTAATGATGCAATATTACAAATAGGAGTGGGATGGCTGGAGGTGATCCCCAAGACTAAATTTCAGGGGAGGCCCCAATTCCCTTAGATGGGCACTGCAGCAAAGATAGCAACAACTGCTTGATGCATCAACATTGAGATGCAGGGACTTCATGCTGTCCCATAGAATCCTGGCTTGTCCTCTTACACACAGGAATATAGTCCCAGAAACATATGTCCATAGGAAAGAGTATTTGCAGAAAGGGAAATAGGCTACTAGATAATGAAGAAGTGAGTTGGCCCATAGGACCCTAATCTTTTGTCAGGTGTAATGAGAGAAAAACAACTGAGATAATTGGAATGAGGGCTTAAGAGGGGCTACTACCACATAAAAGGCAAAACTGTGTTGACATGAGTAGCAATAAACAAATAGTTATGTAGAAAACCCCAAAAATGTCAAATATTTTAAACAACCTGGATAAATCAGATATTTTATAACCATAATACCCATAAATGTGTCAAGATCTTTTTTCACATGGAAATCTGATTCCAATAACACTAATTAAATAAAAGTCAGTAAAAAGACCATATTTGATGCAATAGATATAGGATTATATAGTACATTCTTGCTGTAACTGGTAAAAGATTATTTTCCCTTTTCAGTGTTAATATGCCTTTGTTTATGTTCAAGCCTTTTAGAACTCATATGCCATCTACTGGACAGAGATTTTGACTTATTTTAACATGTACACTGTGCACAAGAGACACTATGGGAATATTGCCATGTAAGGCATACTCTTTGCTATTGTTTTACATCACTGAGAACCTGATCCTAAACCCCTTGAAGTCTATGGAAAGGCTCCTATTGATTTCAATAGGCTTGGGATCAGATCCATAGGTACCAAAGTGGTGACTGTCTTAGAAAAAACACAGATAGATAGATTGTCGATTTATCCCATTGTGACATAAGGCATTTACCTTACATATTTCATCACTGAACACTAAAACATTCTAATGAACCTTTTTGACAATGTGGATTTTCCAGCATATAGAAAGAAAACCTACGTTCTCACATTCACATACTCCTTCTGTTCTGTGTACAGTATGTAAGCAACATGTTCATTCATGGTTGTTTATGCTTGTTGACTAGATGATGAACAATAATAAAATAATTAAGAACAAAAAAAGTAATTAAAATGCTCGAGTAAATTAATTCCAGTAGCTCATTTTAATATTTTAATACATCATGATGGTAATGACATGAATTACATGCTCGTCTGCTAAAAACAAAATAATTTGTTTTATGTGGATACTGAGGACATTTCTATTTGATGCTGTCCACTTCCTTTTCAGAAGGAGCAGAACACACATGTCTAATGGGGTTTCTAATTTCTATTACATAATCCATGTAAATTTCTAATACAATTCCAAATACATATTTCTAATACATAACCCATGTAAATACTGTACAGTGCATGTAAAAAGCAGATGCAAGTCTGTGTCAGAGACCAGGATGTGGGCAATCATGCCTGGTGGTTGGAGCAGGAGTCATGCTAGTGGTTAGAGCAGAAGTAAGTAGCCAGAAATCCCAGGGTCAGAGCTGGAGTCAGAAGTCTCTAGAGTGGAAGATCGGAGCTGGGATACCTGGAATGAAGCAAGGAAGGAGTTGGGTTTAGAACAAGGCAGGAGCAGGGGCTAACCCAGTCACGGGCAAATGCTTTTGAACAGCTGCTGCACTGCTATTGCTGATAATGCTGCTGAGTTTAAGAGCCAGTCTGCTGACTCTTCCAACCAATCAGGAAGGGTAGCCAATCAGGCAGCCCACTATAGGCCAGCAACGCTCATTAAGTTGCCCAAAGACAGGCTCTGCTGCACACCCTGATTCCACATAGTCTGGGTGTATGTCCAATGGGCACACTTAAAAAGTTCTTGTGGGTCTCTCAGAGATATTCCTTATTCTTAGAACAGGAATAATGCTAGACCTGGTGATATCTCAAGAAACGGAATGGCTTTTTTAGTGTGCTTGCCATGTGTGCCTTCAAGATAAATGGTATCTCAGAAATGATTATATGTAATAGTAAATACTGTGATGAGCATACTGTTGTAATCATATAGCTACTAAGATCCTTGATCTAACTAGGACCAGGGTTCCATAATCCCATCCCAGGTATTCACAGCCTTGCAAGTATCTCAGCTGCTTAGTTTGAGTAGATTTTTCCTCCGTAGTGTTAGTCTTCCATGAGGAAAATACACTAAAACAATGGGCTAGAAGGAAGGAATCTTCAGCCTCAACATAAACTTCAGGGCCGTAACATCCAGACAAATCACCTGAAACCAGTTACTGCAGTGTAAAGGTTTGGGGTCAGGGGAACTAGCAAACATGCCTCTTGCTCCCCTCCTTAGGAGGATCTGAGCCATGTGGACCAAACTCATTGGCGATGTCACACGTGCTGATGACATGCATACACGCCCTTCTCTATGTTCCTCTATGGAGGCCATCTCAGGTGCCACTGATCTTCTTTCTACCCTGCTGCATTATCTTGCGCTACGTTCTCCTGGGACAACCGAGCAATACAGTGGCTCTCCAGATGGGGTAAATGGTATGACAATTTACACCTAGCAAGGATCTTCCCCATAGTTTGTGCTGTGCTTGTACATGGCTCACCAGGGCAAGCCAGGAGATGTTTCATCCTATGACAAGAGCAAGAACATGATTTGTCATATTTGTGGTATGGTACAAAGCACATAGCCCACTGAAGCTTAGTAATTTCCCATTTGTTACAATGGTGCCTACATGGAAATGTAAGAAAGCAAGTGGAGGTACTCTGCAAGACTGTTTAGGACCCACATATCTGTTTGTTAATTTACAGTACATACACACACTCATTTGTTATGAAATAATTAAGCTACTTCTAGATATAAAGTAAAATGTTGTGCATAAGGAGAGCTGCTGTTATAACAGAGCTTGAGAGACTTGAAGATGGATGATCTTGTATTTAGCTGTGACACTCTGAGTAAGTTTTCCAGACCTCTAGAAGGGCTCTATGTAAGCTCAAAAGCTTGTCTCTCTCACCAACAGAAGTTAGTCCAATAAAAGATTTTACCTCACCTATCGTGTCTCTCTTTCATCCAAAATGTCTGGTGTGGTTGAGTGCCTCTCTCATTGAGTAAAAGAGATTAGGGGTTGGATGAAAGCAAGTTGATTGAGAGTAAATCCAGATAAGAATGAAATAAGGTTAATTGGACATGGGAGTGATGGGAAGAAATGGCGGAGATTATTTCAGCACCCTGGAGTGACAGATGTACATCCATTTTTACTCAGGTTCCCAATGTGGGAGTTTATTGGATCCCAGCTGTTCCAGGTTGTCTAAACAGCAAAGGTTGTCAAGAGTTCTCTTTCTCATTTGTGCTTGGCAAGTGGCTGCAAACTCTTCTTTAAAATGTGGTCCTCACCACATTAGCGATGCTTTCATCACTTATAGACTCTGCTGCATCTGAGACTAAAACCTTGTGGATAATGGAGCAACCTGCTTAGTAACAGTACTTCATGAAGAGAGCACATTACTTCAGTGGTCCACAATTTGCCCTGGCTGCCATTTCATTTTCAGGTGAATTTTAAGACATTGGTTTTGACCTATACATTCCTAAATGATTGGTGTACAGACTATTTGCAAAACTCTCTCTTTCAGACCATGTCTATTCTGGGACAATCAGGAAAGTTATGGTAAGCCAATGCACATAAAACAAAGTGCATTAATCCCCGTGTTGGATGCTCTCCTTCAGGAAAAAGTGGCTTTGGTTCACAGTAACTTAATTCTTTGAGGATTTTACTCAGAATCCCCTGACATAGCCACCCTTCCATTTAAACCAGGGGACTGGTAATTCCAGAGTTGAGGACCTTTCATTAAAAAGCCCTGAGACATTCCAGTCCATTTAAACCACCTTCCTAGAAAATTTGAGCTGGCCAGAAAGAGCTTGGTGAAAGAGCCTGAGAGAAAATGTATGTCTTGAAGCATGACCTGTGGTATAGGTTGGGGGAGTGCATTCCAGAGTTGAGGACGGTTCACTAGGAAGTGTCAGCTTTTTCTATTTAAACCAAGGGACTGGTAGCTTGGAAACTGCAGGTGATCACAATTGCCATGATATCATACAGTGAAGACTTGTCTACATGGAGGCTTGTTCTCCTCAGAGGATTAAGTTACAGCAAACTAAGGCCATTTTACTTCTAAATGAGAGCATCCACGTAGTTGTGGGGCTTAATGTGCTTTAACTTATGTGCACTGACTTCATACCTTTAGTTGATTCACCTTAACTTTCCTGCATGTCCTCATGTAGACAAGCCTTCACTGTATGATACTGTGGCAATTGTAATCAGCTGAGGTTTCCAAGCTACCAGTTTAAATGGAAATGTCAAGACTTTCTTAGTAAAAGGTCCTCAACTCTGGAGTGCACTTCTCCAACCTACCAGAAGGGAGAGTTCAATGGACTGGAATGTTCATAGATTTAGTAAAGTCAATTCTGAGTTTAGGGAGTTTTGAAGGGTCTTTTTGGTTTTGGACATTGGTCCAGTTACAGGAAGGTGTAAAGGAAAGAATGTTGAGTATGATGAGGGCTTTTAATTATTTGATAATGAACCATTGTGTATGTATTTCTTTGTTAACATTGTATACATGCACCCTGCATTTTGGATAGGTGCATTTTAATTAAACATAACAAAATTAATTTTGTATTAGGTTTTTTTCCCATGAGTCTGACTCTGTTCTGGCACACACATCATGGGCCAAATTGGTAACTAATTTCTGATTGCCCAATCCTTATTACTGATGATGATGCATGGGCCAGAAAGAACGCAACTAGACTTTCAGATCCAAGGCTATATTTGCAGTGCAGGTAATTAGGAAAATATAAAGCTTTTTTTTTTCACTTTTCTTTTTGTCAGCTGAGCAAATTTTACCTGCAAGTTACTGTAATGAATGAATGAATAAATAAATAAATACATACAGACCCTTACAATACCAGTTTTAGGCCCTCTCTCCAAATAGAATTCCAGTTTAAGAAGCTAGGGATTGCTACTGGCGGATTGTGTTGCCCCAGATTTGGCTTCAGAGAATTAAAAACGTATCATTTCCCA
Source organism: Emydura macquarii macquarii (assembly GCF_026122565.2). Lineage (NCBI taxonomy): Eukaryota > Metazoa > Chordata > Testudines > Chelidae > Emydura > Emydura macquarii. The sequence continues at coordinate 23,603,545 of NW_027132559.1, forward strand.
AGACCCAGATACTGAATTTGTCTCTGTATGTCTCCAGAGAAAGGCTTCTAAAAAGAAGAGATTATTATACCTGAATAAAAGTTAGTGCATTCTAAGACAAAGGATAGCAAATGTCTTGCTCTGGAACGCTGTAATTTTCAATTATATTACAATTATTAAAATTCTAGTTTGGGGACACTCCCTGCCTTCAGATACTTCCTTAACCTCAGTGGGAATAGTGCATATGTATCTGATTGAAGAATTTGGCCCTTAAGGTCCTGCATTCTTTGTGTGGACATCTTCCTTTCTTTAACAAAGGACACACGTGCACTAGCAGAGAAACACCAGGTAGTAACTTTTTTTTGGTTCTGATGTGGTAAAGTGGTTTCCCTGTAGGGATAAGGGGTGGGAGGAGGTGGAAGGAGGGAAGGATTTCATTCCAGATTCCTTGTAGGCCTTGTTTTTAAATTAAAACTATATTGCTGGATCAAAGAACAGGTTTGGCAAGTGCTTGTTTAGGAAACCCTACAACTATGCCAGATTTTCTTAGCTGATTTGTTGTAAAGTGTGTATTTCTTTAAATGCACTTCAAACAACCACTTAAATAATTAGAAATGCTAAATAATGTACTGAGACACAATTAATGAGATATTATATTAAGAGTTCAATTAATAACATGTAAACTAATAGGAATAGACTTTATAGTCCTCACTTAGTTTCTACCAGATCTTTCATCAGGACAAGTTCCATTGAACTTGATGGTAGTTTGTCTGATAAAAGAATGAGTAGGAAATTCAGGATTTGACCCTAGGTGTAAAATTTTCAGAAGCAACTAAATGACTCATTGAAAATCAATGGGACTTAGTCTCCTAAATATTTTTGAAAATGTTCTTAGGTGCTTTTGCAAATTTTACCCTAAATAAATGAAAAGTTATTCTGAATGTTGTGTAATTTCTCACTCATAAGATCTCTTACTATTTCTTCTATTTTTTCTTATGCATGCAGAAAGTATAGGAGATTGTATAATATGTTTTGAATTATGAGGATGTATAAAGTACATGATTGACTGAAAACAAGAACATTTCAACTCATCTTCAGTTATGGCTCCAAAAGCCCATTGTGATAGCTGAGGTAAAGGTGATAATCATAGTTCATGCAAGGAGCGCTTCATTGTTCAGTAAATGTTCCCAGGATTTCTAAATAAATAATTTCACTTTTACAGTCAACATTTAATGTCTTCTTCAGTAAAAGTGGTAAACTGATTCCTTAAGAATATGAACCTACAGCTAAAGCCTAACCTAATTTAGTCTACGTTATGTATAAAAGAAAATAGAATGAAATAAAATTCCATATGCAAAAATGTTAGGGAAAGCAAGGAAACATAAATCAGAACTTATTATTCATTCTCAGTAATGAAAATGTATGCTCCTGTTTTCTATTAAATCCTCAAAATGTTTGGAATAGATTAAATGTACCCAGGAAAATGAAAGTGCTATTTTATTTAGAAATGCCTCTTCAGTTTGATTTTTTGTTTTGCATCTCTGTTTTCTTTATAAGCTTTCAAACCATGCATACTTGTTGCACAACAACTCTTTTAAGTTCTCAACAGTTTTACATTTATTACAATTCTGTGTTGCTTTTGGACTAGTTCTCTTATCATGCTCCAAATCACATTTTATGCTGCTTTGAAGTACATTACTAATATGATTATTGCTTAACAGAAAATAGCATGATGTTCACTGCTGTTTTAAGGTGCAAACCTTTGTTTTGTTCAGTCACTTGTCTGAACTTTTATTTTAAAACAAGTTAAAGGTGTAATACAGTATTTTTTTTATTCATTCCTAATCATGTAGACAATTAGTGTATGTGTTCCTGGGTGTCTTCATTTCAACTCACACCTTTAATTATAAACATTGCTTTTCCTGTCAGTACAATAATTAGATGGGCTCTCTTCTACTGTGAACTTATTTTAAAATGCTTCCCAAGTTATCCTAAAAATTTGGGATTACTCATTACTTTTTAAATGTACATTCAATGTGACGGTTGCAAAGCGAGGGCTCTGGTCTACTCATTTATCCTTGTCTATGCATATCCACCTTTTCTCTGTGGATGTTCTGTGCTGCTAGACAGATACGTGCTCTACACCAAATTTTGCCCTTTTGACATCATCATAACACCTGGGACAAATGTGGAATAGGATCTCGACAGATATAAATGACCATAAAATCATATACTATCAAGGGAATTCTCTTTTATGAGGTTTACAAAATGTACACATTGTATTATTCTGCACACAGTGAGAAGAAAGAGTGAATATTTTTCTATCCCAGAAGGTGCAGAAATCAAGATTTAATGTGTGAATAACTATGACCACCCTTCTCTGGAAGAACATATATGTATGATGAATGATATTATCAGCAAATTGTGATATCATTTAGAAGTATGACTATTCAGATGCAGAAAGTAGTCAGGCAGTAAAAAGCATGTATCTGTAGGTTCCAACAGTGCTTTGATTTAATTACTTTGAGATTTATGTAATGTACCTATCACACGATCTATGGGCATATGTACAAACATTTAAAACAAACCACCTAATAGACTCACACCTTGCCCCAAGGTAAAGCTTTGTACTTTCCCCACAATTAGCCCTTTCAAGGAAAAGTCTGAGTAAATAGATGGGCCTTACATCATTCCCTGATGTCAATGGATTCAGGATCTGATGAACTAATGGGAGAAGTGGAGTCCAGAGCCAATGTCCCTCAACCTCACGTCCCCAGACATTCAAATCTGTGTGTCGTGGCAGATCTCAATTCTCACAACGGCACATGAAGAGGACTCAAAATAGATAGGGCTTTATAGATCAGTAGGAATATCTTGAATCCTACCTGGAGGGAAATAGGAAGCCAATATAGCCTTCAAAGATCTTCTGTAATAGACTTATGACCAACACTGTTAATTAAGCAGGGAGTAATGTTTTATATGAGCCATAGCTGCTGATTGGGAGAAGGGCAGACAGGGCAGGTCACAAAGGTCCTTCCGTCCTAACTTTATCTACATCCACATGAAAAAGAAATGGTCACAATCACCCGATCAAAGATGGCAAGAGATATTCAATTCTGGGACTCTATGAAGAGTTGGGCATCAAGCACCACCTCCAGACTGTGAACTTATTTTACAAAGTGGGAGCAAATCTCCTGATGTACCATCATCATTTCCATCTTGTCTTGACTAAGTTTCATAAAACTGAGTCTTATACATGCCGCTATCTCATTCAAGCAGTAAAAATGCAGAGAGACTGCATCCTCTGGGTGTGATGAAAGACAGATAATCATCCACATACTTACAACATTGTAACCCAAATTATCTAACCATCTCCTGGAAACCCTAAAATCCATGTTGAACAGGAGGGCTGAATGAATCAAATCCTGTGGAACAACACAGGAGAGAATTCTTGGGGCAATTTTTCATGAAATATTTTGAACATATGGTAAATCAAAGTGCAAAGATGGACTTAAAATAATAAAAAGAGAACAAACTATCTACAACCAACTGACACATGGGAGAGAAGGATATTGGGTGCTTTTCCCATCTCCACTAAGTTCAAGAGTGAACTGAACTACTGCTCCTTAAAGCTTTCAAGAGGCCAGTCTTAGGTCTGTCTTCATTAAGCCCAGAAGAAAGTTTTGGGCAATTCTAGGAGGTTTCATATAACGCAGTCTTGCGAGGTGCTGAGTGAGCACCCTCAGCTTCCATTGAAGTGAGCCGGAGTTGAGAGTGCCTACCACTTTACAGGATCACCCCATAGTCAATAGACAAAAAATTCCCAGCATTTCTCCTATAAAAAGGGTCATTATCAGAGAAAATAACCCCCCAATCAAAACAGTTCTCTGCCCAACCCAAGGAAGCACAATCTTCTTTCTAGAGAGAGGTGCCCTGTTCTCAGTACCAGGGATAACTGTATAATAATAACAACAGTACTTTAAAAAAATTGTATTGTAATGTTTGGGCCATACAAGTCCAGAAAATATATTATGGGAGAAGGGCGTGCGTCTCTGCATAATCTATAGCTGGGGAGAAAAATTAAGATAAAATTTATAAGACACAAAAAGTATATATTTGGTTTCCCACAATTACAGAAAAATTCTTTACTAATATTACTAATTTCATAATGTAAATACTTTCCTGAACAGCTTAATTAAAGGAAGGTGGATTTAATCATGTCTGTATTTTTGTGGGTGAATTTAATGTTCAGTAAAATAAGAAGCCTTGACTGAGACTAGTCATAATAGAGCAAAGTACTCATTAAGCTTCTTCACACATAGGTCTGCTAATAGACCTCTATTCTGCCTTGCAACATTCCTGTTATTCCAGAATTGGGTGGGTCTAGTCATAATACAGGCAGATACTAATCAAGCTTCCCCACAGACAGCTCTGCCAATACATCTCAATTCTGCCTTGCAACACTCCTGTTATTTCTCTGTCTCTCAGGCAGAGGCTGTCAGCTGAGTGGTGATTTTGGACCTGCTCCAGTTATTGAAGTCAATCAACGGTAAAGTTCACATTGATTTCAATGGTGCAGGATCAAGGTCTGGGAGATGTAGATAAATGTCCACTGGGGATTAGGATGAGATTAATTGTTTTGTGAGTTACTGAGGTTTTAAAACAGGTCTTTAAAGGTAATTCTTTGTGGCCCAGTTCTGCTCTCACTATAGTCAGCAGTGTCAAGCCAGAGTAACTCTATTGATTTCAATTGAGTTACACCAGTATAAGATAAGAATCTGACCATTAATGTGTTAACATTTTTTGTGATCTGACTTCCTGCAGGGCTTTTGTATTATTTCCCCCTAGAAAAAGTTTACTAGTAAAATATTGTAGGTTTTAAATATCAATATTTCTAGTTGTATTTATAGTATAATTCCAAATTCACCACTGATGTAAACAGGAATTGGTTTCATTGGAATTACCCCAGTTTATACTAGCAGTTGAGCTTGGTCCATAGCTTTGTGTTCAGAATTTTATGGAATATTGAATAAGTACAAGATACAAGCAAAAAATGCTATATGTCAAAATAAGGATTATTCTTTTCTCTGTAATAATTTATTATTACATGAAAAATATATTTGCATTTAAAAAAATGTTTTATTCTCCTAGGCAGTGCACTAAACTAAAAAAAAAGGTTAGTTTGATGACTAAGTATAATGCAGATCAATGAATATGGATGATTGTACTGAGAAGCCTGGAGGAAATGCTTATTACCAGTGGCGACACAGAACTACATGTAACTTTCTGCACCTGGAGAGGCGAATACTTCCCTATTACAAGTAGTTTCTCTAGCAATGTTCTATGTTGATCAAAACTGCATTATTTAAATCTATCTGGAGGGAACTTTACATTTTCCACAGTATATTTTTTGAAAAGTCTTAGTCTTAATAGCTAAAATGTGTGTAACTTGCATTTTTTCTCTGTAACATTTTCATTCTTTACATAACTGGCAAATTCTCCCAAAGGCACGTTCTAGGAGAGGGAACAGCAACTTTGTCTAAGAGAAGCAAGACAGACACCCAGTTCTACATTTTGTTTCAGTCGCATCACACAAAAATCCCATACGTGCAGGGAACTTGGAATGTCAGAACAGAGGCTGCAATCTCTACCTCAGGCTGTCTGCTGCCATACAGTTCAGAGTTTTCTGACACCCTCAAAAGCCTCAACGAGGAATCCTGCAATTAGTGCAAGCTCCTCCTTTACTACAGTCGTCTTTTCTATTGGTAAAATGTCTTTGTAGGCTCATGTAGGGATCCCACCTCTTCTCTGTGTTTTCATTCTGAATCTATCCACAACTTTACACCTGCATGAGTGCCAAGCCTCCGTGGATATATAAGGGAAACCTTCAAGAGGCATTTCAGAGTTACAGGGAAGAAGCTGAAGAAAAGGACTTCACCCAGCTCTGTCAGACAGAGCCGGAACCAACCATGATTCTCCCTGCCATTCACTTCTCTGGCTTTCTCCTAACCTGCGTCTTCATGAAAAGCTGTTTGGCTTTCAAGAACGATGCCACAGAGATCCTTTATACACATGTGGTTAAACCTGTTCCAGCGAACCCTAGCAGCAACAGCACACTGAATCAAGCCAGAAACGGAGGCAGGCATTACAGCACTGGATTAGATCGTAACAGTAAGTATTTTACTTGTAGCATTTCCCATCCCTGGCTACAGCTGTCGTATGATGGGTTTATTCCTAACCAACGTAACCAGACTTTTCATGTCCAGTTTGCAGAGAGAACATTGCATTTCTCAATGAGCGCATTTTCCCAGGTAGTGAGCCCTTGAGAGCTGATTTGAGGGGCAATTTGTATTTAACAAAAATCTGCTGGATTTGTTACTACCCAGAGCTACATGCTCAGCATGGTATTCTGGCTTTGCCTTAACAAGTTTAATTCCTGCAGGTTCCATCACCCTGATACGTTAAAGGAAAATTAAATCTAGGGAAGGAAACTCTGATCTGTCTTTCCTCCCTCTAAACACGCACGGATCAACTTCACTCTCAACTTGTATGGGCCATACCCTGATTAAGTGTCTCAGATCAAGTCATTTAATCTGGGAATTCAGGTGCTGCAGCAGAAAAGAGGAAGATAAAGAAAATAGGTAAAATGAGGACACTTTAAATGTGCTCGCTTTCTTAGCTCACTTGCTGTATGTAGTATGTCGGTGCAGCATCCTGTCTGGGCTATTTCAGAACTGTAACTCTGCTAGACACAAAGCTTTGATTTTGTTCCAGTGTTCTGTTTTTCACTTCCCGGTTGAGCACTTACCCGTTTAACTCCTCCAGCTAAAGTAAACAAACAGGTTCACAACCTACCTGTGATCTCTGCTCCAACGTGCTTTTTTTTTTCTTAAATACGATGCGATTTTCTCCTCCCTGCCGAATTTTACGTAGAAAGAGTCCGATAGATACACTGCGGATCTGGAAACCTTTTCCTGGCTTGATCCGTTCTCTCCCGTTCCCGCCTCATTAAGCTAAAATGAAAAACCGACCCACATTCATTGAGTACGAACAGCGTCATGGCTGGGAAGTACAGACAAAAACTGATGGCAATATCCTTCAGCAAAGCCAGGGCGTGTCAGCTTTTATGAATACGGGTGGTTTAACTGTACAGGAAATGTCTCGTCTTTCTGAGATTACTGGAGCAGCCTAGGTATTCATTGTCAATGAACTGTCACTGCGGAAAAAGCTGAACCTGTAGATACATAAAAAACAGAAGGCAAGACAAATCAAAGCGGTGATCAGCTGCTTCCAGGTGCATTCCAGAGCACAGCTGCAAGGGAGGTAGGCAAGCTTGATCATTCAGGCGAGTCAAGCAGTCCTTTTGTAAATCATCTATCCAGAACAGTCTTCAGATTCCTGTCCCCCCCGGACTGTGCACCTTGCAAGCCCCTGACTGGCAGAAGGGACAAGGAGAGGTTGTTATCTTAACTCAATGTCTCTGGTGAAAGTTTGATTTAAAAACCAAACAAAACCAGCAGCATCTTGTAACTCTGATAAAGGGGTGAGGCACCTTCAAACCCTTTTATTTGCACTCTAACATATTTTCCTAATGATTACTCCTATTTTAAAAGCATTGCGCAGGAGCCCTCTTGTAAATATGTGTACAATCTCCACTGTAAATTTCCTTGAGAAAGAGGGAGAGGCCAGCTAGTGAAGGATTGCATATTACCTTCATGTCTAATTGTAATTACTGAACTAAACAGTTGTGTTTATTGCAGTGTGCAGAGCTGCACATACAAGCAGGTACCAACATGTCTATATTAGCAGCTCTGCACCTTTATATGATGTCAATTTACCTACAGAATTAACTAACCTTCCTTCAGGATTTGCAATAATCCCTCTATTCCGTATAGGAAAGTATAAGGAATACTGCACATATTAAGAAGTTATCCTTAAGGCAAAATGACCAGTGAGCCTGGTTACAAATTTAAACATCATGTGCAGAACGTAATTTTCAAACACCTACCATTTTTCTTTGCTTTTCTTCAAAGCATTAGTGGAGACTAAAGCCATAGCTTCACTGGAGACTAAATCCACAGCAAGCACGAAGTTTTAAGATAAAATGATTCTCTATTTATTCAAATGCATTAAAATAATTTCCAAAATCCTCAAAACACTATTTTTCACACTAACGTCAAACACCAAAGATCCCAGAGCAAATTTCCACTAAGAATAAGCAAGAGACATTTCAGATCCAGGGCATTTTTTACCCTCCATATACCTGAACATGAAATTGCCTTCTCTACTGAGACTCTATAGCTCCTGCAGTGCTATGACATAAAATATCATTATTTGTATTGTGATAGCACCTGGAGGACTCCATTAGGGATCAAGGCCCTATTGTGCCAGGCACTGTATACATATACAATTAAAAGATCTTCCCCAAAAGCTTATAGTCTAAGCCTGTGTCACCCATTGCTATGCATACTGTGATCATTTGAAAATGACTTGAAGTCTGAAAATTGGTTTTCTTTATGCGTCTCAGTGTTCATTGTTCTGTACATTCTGCAGATCGCGTTCAAGTTGGCTGCCGGGAACTGAGATCCACCAAGTACATTTCAGATGGCCAGTGTACCAGCATAAATCCTTTGAAAGAGCTTGTGTGTGCTGGTGAATGCCTCCCTTTGCCAGTGCTCCCCAACTGGATTGGAGGAGGTTACGGAACCAAGTACTGGAGCAGAAGGAGTTCCCAAGAGTGGAGATGTGTCAATGACAAAACTCGCACCCAGAGGATCCAGCTCCAGTGTCAAGACGGAAGTACAAGAACCTACAAAATAACAGTAGTCACGGCCTGCAAATGCAAGAGATACACCAGGCAGCACAATGAATCCAGCCACAATTTTGAGGGAACCTCTCAGGCAAAGCCCACCCAGCATCACAAAGAGAGAAAAAGAGCCAGTAAATCCAGCAAGCACAGCTTGAGTTAGAAGTCAGACAACCCCTTTCCTCAAAACTGAACTCATCTGTAACCATCTGCTTTACAGATCTGACTGCTTAAAAGACAAATCTGCCATTGTTGTGTTCTAACTTGATGGCACATTGCTTTGACCAAACTCAGAGCGACATTCTGTGCATATAGACCTTTTCGGTGATTTTCCAAATGCTCCAGATAGGCAGTACCACAAGCCTTCTGACTTCACACAATGAAATCTTACATGTTTTTGAGGTGTGGAGGCAAAGAATTGTTCCAATGAACATTCACTTAAATTTTATTTTTTAGAAAGGTGCTTTGTTGTGAATTTTCACGGGAACAGTTGATTAGCAGACATCTGTTGCCTTTCAAATAATATTCTATAAACTTTTGACACATACGCTTAAAAGCAGCAATCAGTAACTGTTTTCAGTTTCATTCTAAGAAAACAATGCCTTGCATGCTGATCTTTCCCTTCTATCTCAATATACCAAAAATTAAAATATGCATGGCAGCAATTGAAAAGTAAAGCTGAATAAACTATTTATTTGTCACTGTAAATATTTAATGAGCTTTACATGTGATTCTTTTTTCAAAATGTTCATCTTATGTTTTATAGCTTTTTTCATGTATCAGAGTATTTTCCTATGATTTGTGACTGGATTAGAATATGCATTTTGTAGATTATGTAAAATAGATGTTTTAGCATTCTTGGTATATATATATCATTTTGAACATTAATAGTTTTGGGTTTTATTTTGCAAGTAACATTTTAAAAACTGTTTGGTACATCATAAGTTCTGTATTATTTTTGTTTAAAGTGTGCAATCGAAAGTAGATATGACTTCCTTTCAAATTCACCCGTTTCTTTTTTACAAAAATAAACTGCTATAAAGATGTATTGTCTTTGGGCTCTAATATGTAGGAAAATACATACATTTTGACCAATCATGACATGCAATTTAATAAAGTGGGATGGTTTACACTATATGATTTAAAGCAAGTGCCATAAAAAATCTGGCAGCAATATTTATCACAAAAATAACTTTTCAATGGATTCCTTTGGTTTGTAGAAGTCTTATGTGACTATCTAACAGCTGGTGCCTATTAGTGGTCCAAACCAGGTTGCTGTTTAACAATTCTCAATGTGTACATTGTAGAAAACAAATATATATTTGGGAGGTTTTACAAGCTAATAAAACCAACCCCAATTTATTTGTTTTTCCATTAATGATTATCAAGTTACAGACTTACAATAAAAATAATAATCAGTATAATCTTTCTTCTAGGCACAATTAGTCCTGGACATTATTCACTGAATGTTATTGTGAAATATGTAATAAGCAGTCAACTTTACAACAGAGACTGAGAATCATCTGTTGTTCATCATTCAGACTATATTAAGATTGAGATGATTTTCATCAATATTTGTACTCAATGGTTAATCTATAGTGGGGTAAATAGTAAGGGCTAGATTCCCCAATATGTTGCATCATTTTTAACTGGTATCATTTTACACCCTCTTAGCACTGGTGTAAATGGCTATCCAAGGAACAGGGCAATGAAAAATCTGGCCCTAATAAAGTGTGCTGTGCACAATTTCTCTTTGAACAGAATATTTCTATCAGTCTATCTACCTTACATTTTAAATTAAGAGGGCCCAAGGATATCATTGTGCCATCATTTTTTAAGCAGAACGCCTCCCTGATTATTAATGAGGTGCTCTTTTTAAAAATGCATGCCACAGAATGGCTCCCATGATCCCAAATTTTAATGACACATAGCAAAAATCTTTCTAATTACAGTTGCTTACCCTTAATCAAATGTTTTAAGAACACATTTGAAAGTGACATTATGTATGAGAAAATGTTCTTGTAGTTGTGCTTTTCTTCCTTTGGCATTATCACCTTAACTTTGGAAATGGAAAGAGAAAAGGTGACCATCCTATAGAACGTACACAGTTATATATTTAAGGAAAGATACATAAGTTAATAACTGTGACAGGGCCAGACCTAATGGCTACAGGAGAGTAGAGTAGAGTATCTATATTAGCCCCAGGATCAACAAATCCGTTCCCTGGGTGATCCAGCTGGGGCTACTCCAGGGCAATTAGACCAATTAGGCCAGCTGAGGCCAATCAAGGAGCTTGCCCCAGCAGTTAAAAGCCTCCCTGTCAGGCAGACAGAGGCAGCTGGAAGGGAGTTAAGAGAAGGAGTAGAGCTGCTACAGGGCTGGTAGCAAACACAGTTGCTACTACAACCCCCTAGGCATACTGCTCCCACCTAGGCATATTGCTGGTAGAAAGGGCATAACAGGCTGCCTCATCACAAAACCCAAATTGTTTTCTTTAAATTAACTTCAGTGATCATGAAAAAGCCAGACTGAGAAGCCTGGAGAATGAGGACCTGAATCTCATTTATACCAAAACCTCTGTACACCACTCTGGCAGCTTAAAGGATCTTTCATTTACATCCAATTTAAGGCCTCTTCATGCTACAAGGGGTTTTAGAGAAAATGGTTTTCCACAGAACACATATAGCCTGGCCAGCAGCATATCATGCTTCACGATGCCCTCCAGCTAAGGGGTCTCAACCTGATTAGGAGGGACCAGCTGTAGCATTAAAAGAGTAGTTCAGTCTCCATTCCAATTCAGTCTGTCTTCTTCGCCATGTCTACACAAGGATAATGACCCTTTGAAGACAGTGTTGTCAGTGCCTGATCTCTCTTGGATCCTACTCAATTGATGTTTAAAACATGGAAAAACCATACCCAGCACTGTTACTGAAAGTGTCTGGCATTATGTTCTATCAAGTTTCTATCACCCTTTTTGTAATGATGTTGAAAATAATTTTATTCTCGCCATATTAGCAGCTAAACTATCTTCAGCACCAGTTTAAAGGCGATATGGCGGTCTTGGGTCAACAGGACCAAAATATTAGTAGTGTTTTTTGTTATTGGACAGTTTCTGGTCATGTGGAGACTAGGAACTAACTAAGACCATCAACACATTTCACAGGGGCCACAATCACTACATGTGGCCAACACAAATTCTATTCCCTATTCCCTGATCAAATGAATTACCAATCCATTAAATGGAACAATGGTCTTGTGGTTGAAACTGGACTAGGATTCTAAAAATCTAGGTCCAATTCCTGGTTTTGTCACAGAATCTGGTGTGATTTAGATGGTCTAGACAGTACTTAGTCCTGCCATGAGTGCAGGGGACTGGACTAGATGACCTCTCAAGGTCCCTTCTAGCCCTACAATTCTATGACATAGGGCAATTCTGCCACTTTCATTCAGATTGAATAGTACTGTACTCATCACTTAAGTCAATGGGACTACTCAAGCAGTAAATTGCTACTCAACATGAGTGGAGGTGGGAAAATCTGGACCTTGATCTCTCACCTTCTGTAAACTGGGAATGTTGTATGACAAATCCATAAATACTCAGAAGGTGCTCACATCGATTGCAACTCCACAGATAGCTACATTGAATCGATGTCTTTAACATAATACAGAATTTATCTTCTCATTCTTTCATTTTTAGGAATAAGGCTGTTCCAAATTCCAACAAATGTATCCGTTTTTCACTTTAATCTTTAGACATTTAGGGCTTGTCTACGTGGCACGGCAATCCTCATTAGAAAGGTGTGAATTCTAAAGCACGATGTGTTGTGCATTAACTGGCCTGTGTAAACCCTGAACTTTTAGTTCACACAAGTAAGGTCTATATGGGTCAGTTAGTGTATGACATATTGGTGTAATTTAGAACTCACATTCCTCTAGTGAGCACTGCAGTGTCATGTAGACAAGCCCTCACTCAAGGTGACAGAGCATTGACGATTAAGATAATGAACTAACTTCAACAGTTGTATAAACTGGCACAACTCTTTTGAACTCAGTTGAAGTCTGGAGTTACAGAAGCCAATGGAAGTGTCTGAGTGAGTTTGACCCTAAAGTGGTGGAGTACAATGCCCATAGTAAAAAAAAGAAGGGAATGACGATCATGTCCTATTCTTAGCTTCCCTTTAATCACAGTGAGTTTTAGTTGCAAAAATAAAAGAGAAATTTAATAATGACTCTACTCTTAAGAATACGATTAGTCACTTTGTACCAGATCATCTGTTCTTGCAGTATAACGTGTTGGGGGCTTAGAGGGAGGGAAGATTCAGAAGAGAGAAATTTCTATGAGGATCCTTGCTGGAGAAATGTTGTTGGCCACCACCCCCATAAAAAGACAATGAGGTCCACCCTCAAATCTCAAGGGACCAGAGGGAGGCCCTGTGTATTAGCAGTGGCTCTGGCTCTGCAGAGCCTTCCCTGCTCCCTACACGGTATGTCCCTTAGCCATGACTGTTTACAAGGGAGTTCTGTGCAAAGAATAACCAGAGACCTGAGCTGTATTAACTTTTCTGTGGAATCACCATTCATTGGGCTATAGAGGGCAATGCGTGTTATTGCCACCCACCTCTAGGCTCCAGCCTCTCTGCATTTCCCTCTGACCTGTACATGCTCTACTCCTTCTCCTCATGCTGAACTTGAATCCACAGAGCCCTCTCCATCGGTTTTAGAGGCAGGGGAAACAATGATGCAGAGTCAGTTGACTTTACTCTTCCAAATGTGGAGATTCCCCTCACTGTGAGGATACAGCGGGTATGATTTGGGCCTCTGTGTTGATAATTAGCTCATGGAGCCATGCTGTTATAGTTAAATGAAATGAATACTAACATTCAAAAACAGAACTAAAATAATTTAATATATGATATATATTATATTAGGTAAGGTTCATTCAGCCTCTGTTGAAAAGCACAGAGCTTTAGGCCAGACTTTTACTTAGTTTTCAATTAAAATATTCATGTAAGCAGACAAAAGAAGCTTGTAAATATATTGAATAAATAAAATGTAGCGGTAGATTAGGTCATTGTTACATGAACAAATAGTGAATTTTCTTGTACAGAACGTATAGAAGCTGTCTATATAATATGCTCCTCAATGGGTGGGATGGTGAGGCCTGCGGCTTTTGAAAATAGTGCTTCTCTGTAGTTATTGTAACATCAGCCAACAGTGTAAAGTGATATCTTTTATCCCAATGCCTCCTTTTCAATGCGTAAATAAATATTTGTCTGTCCTCCTGATTGATGGACAACCAGTCACAAGACAAAGGAAGATATCTCCACGCTGACAAAATGTGGGTCCTCTGCAATTCAATGTCTAGAAAAAGCAAGTTTAGCTTTACATTTAAAATTTAGTTTTTAAAAAAAAAAAATAATAAAAAAGATAAGCCTGCATATTTGCATATTTTGAGAATTAAAGGTGAACAAGTTCAGTGATCATTATTTCATTACTTTCCTGTTGATGACAGTAGCCCACAGCAAAGGGGTAAATTGGTTTATAATGAATGAAAATCAATTTTCCACAGACAGATGTTGATTGTTTTGATAGCTACTCAGAGGAAAAGGAATATTGTGGAGTTGCAGAGGTGGGTTGGGGGTGTCATTAGAACATTCTGTTTTGGAGGTCAGAAGTGTATGGTTCTTATAAGACAAAGACTAGAAAGGCCTTTAAGAGGTTTATTTATTCACTTTTTAGTAAAAGTCACATACCCATAGTTTCTTCCTTACCAGCAGCCTTGAAATCAGAAGTGCCAAATCCAAGTTCAGTCATTTATTTGGAAATAAAGCAGTCTTTTGAATAATACCCTTGGAAATACCTACCAGATTTCTGTTAGTAAATCACTGTTGTCCTCCTAAACTTGACCTTTACAGCCTTCTTGAACAGGTATGGCATTAATTACAAAGGGACTGTTTAACACATTCCACTGTGGGATTCTTGTTGCTACAGTATTAACCTGGAGGTGTTCAGTGGAAAATTATAAGGAACCTTCAGTGCTGAAAAGCATTCTCTTCTCATGATGCATTTCCTTTCCCGTAGGCCAAGCAAGGGGCTTTGATTTTAATTTCATTGACATACATGTAAATATAGCTCCAGGTTAAAACTGAAATTTGTCTACAGATTTATGAGTCAAGCAGACATTCTGTCACTAGATTCGTTCATTTTATTTGCACATCACCCCACAACAAGAAACCTGCCTGAGCATCTTTCTGAAAGACATCCAACCTTTCAGATCATTTCACATCTGAGCTGTATACGTGGATTGTCTTGACACATTAGTCCCTCCCTCCCTGCTCTTACCGTTTTTGTAAGTTATATTGCCAACCACCTGGAAAATCTCTAGGCTAACGCCTTCTTCCAGACTTCCAATTACAAGTAATTATTCTACTTTCCATTCCTAATTAATGCTGGCCATACAATACAGCACAAATAATTACCTGAACTACTTCTAAATTTGTTCTTACCAAATTTCTGAGAGAGTCTGCATAAACATGTAAACATAAAACTCGTTTTTAAAAACACACTATAGTTGTCACACATATAAAACTGAAACAGGTAATGTTACACTGCATACATGTAACAATGGGTAAATATAATTTATGCCCTCTTTAAGGCTTCTTTAAATTGCCAGAGCAGTGTAACTGAGAATCAGTTCTATTGATTTCCATGGAGCTGTTTGTGGAATAAATCACTATACATATAGGCATCAAAATCTGCTTCTCTGTAAGAAAGGGTTATACCAGAATATTCTATAAAGTTGCTGCACTTACTAGGCATTAAGAAAGCCACTTGCTGTCACAATGTCACCAAAATCACTTATTAAGGAATAATATTACATAAAATAAAATTATAATTTTATGTTATTACCTTGTCTATATATTTTTTTCTTGTTCCATTTTGAATTCTTTTGCTGTTTCAGTAATCCTACAGTACCAGTATTATTGCCTTTCAAATAAACACACTTGTTTCTCCCATGGCTAAAGCACTTAGCTGTTTTGAGCCATACTGACTAAATCCCCCGGGTTTGTATTTTTCTGCATGGAGATATGTTCATCCTTCTTTTTGGGGGAGTGATTGAATAAATTATTTTTTTTTAATTATGGTAACTGAGACGAGAATTCATTATCTAGTTTAGCCTAAAAGCTCCACATTTGATTTATGTTAGTGAGAATGATTTGGGGGGCAGGTGTTAGGGAAATTACAAAGGTATATAATAAAAACATAAGCCAATTTATGCTATCCTATGCTAGGTAGGCAAAAAAGGGGCAAACTAGAGATTCACTGAAGTAGTTTTATGGATAGGAAACTGTGGAAAGTTGTAGGAAGAGGACTAAAGAGATTAAGCTATTTGTTGTGGTTTTTTTTCTGGACAAGATGAAGAAAGCCCCTGTTCAGACACTGAGGGCATTAAGCTGGGATGGAGAAATGCTCTGAACTATGGCAACTGTTTCTAAAATGGCAAAATGCATTGTTATTTGTTTTGGCAGGGCGAGGAATTACTTCTTTTCCCCCTTTTCTTCTCCCCCCTCGACCCTACGCTTATCTGTTACCTATAACTCCCCACATTTATACATAGTATTCCCTCATGTAACACACTTGGTTTAAAATTGTTTTAAATATTTATAAATATAAATGGACATGCTACAGACTCCAGGCAAACATTTCTGCTTTTGACCCTTGCACACACATTTTGCAAATTTTAGAGAGCAATTTGGTATAAATTGGATGGAGTCATAGGAAGTGATGAACGATTATATAGCGCCAGGGAACAGGTTGAATCTCTTCACTGTTTTCAGGTATTGTCATGTTTGATTTTAAGAGAAGTAGGATTTTTGTACGGAAAGTAATATTGCTTTGGAGTGTCAGCTGAATTTCATTGCAACAGTTTCAATCTTAACTCTTTATCAGTAATCTGTTATTTTTGTTTTGAAATAACAATAAAAGTTTAAAGCCTCTTCGAAATGCTACATTCTCAAATGCTGTGATTTCCAAGATTAGTGCAGCAACACACTCACATTTGGTGCTGTTGCTATTTCCATTGAGCAAGAATTTTCAGCTGCAGTCACAAATCTTAAGAACCAGTGTCTCATGAGAACAGGAGTTACTTTACCCACTGGATCAGTCTACCATCACAATTTAAGATGAAAATGACTCATATAACACTAACTCATTTCAAAGTGTACATACCATTAGGCACTTCCAATCACATGCACCAAAGGACTTCTTGCATTTCCAACACTGATGTGAGGATGTCACTTTCAGTATTTGGAACCACCAAATGTTCACTCTACAGAATTTTGAAAACAGGCATGCGGAGATATTTTGAACATTCTTGCATATAAATACCTGTTTTGAAGTTGGATTTTCAATCCACTTTTGTGCTCTCAAAGCACCTTCCGATGACTCATTATGACTTTCTTATATATGTACCAGCTGTTTGGTCAACAGATACTAGTGTTGGAGGAGCTTTAACAAGGTTTAAAGGCCATTTACATTAACACCACAGTGTTTTAAGTTTAAAAACTTGACTTGGGGCTAGATGTTTCTCCATTGGCATGTTGCAGAGGAGAGAGAGTGAAAATTATTCCAGGAGCGGCCCAAGCACAATACATGGAAGAGAGCAGGAGCTATACTGTATGTTCCTTCCCTTTTTTAAAACCATCAGAACTCCTTCACGTGAACACTAGGAAACTGGGGCCCCACTGGATTTTGAGTGCTGTGACCAGCGGATGGCAGAACCAGAGCACAGACAGTGGTATGCTCTCCTCAGGACCCTATGGATTTTCAGATGGAAATCCACACCGGAATTAATCCTGCTCCTAAGCCCATCTTCACAACTTCTAGCCCCATGCACCTTGACATGGAGGGCAATGAGCAGCCCAGCATGTACGCCAAGCATGGATTCCAACTCAGCCATGCTACATTGCTTTGGAGAAAACCAAGGAACCATTCAGATTTGATATATCCACAGATCTTCATGTTCCACCCTGTTGCAAAGACACACACCCCTGCCTCCTCCATATGGTCATACACCTCTCTCCCTAAGGGGAGAACGTAGCAGAAACTCTGCAAGTTCATACTCAGAGTTCTTAGAACCCACCGCACACCCAGGTTTTTCCCATGAGAGAATTTAGCCCATACTCTTCCACTGAGTGCTCTTTTTTTCCCAGCATTTTGTATCTGTACTCATAAATCTTGACACCCCATCCCACGGAAACAAAATGTGTTTGCAAGATCCTCTGCCAAGATTAGGGCAAGTGTTAATTATAACATTCCAGTTTTTATTTACTTAATCAAATAATTCTCTGGCTGTTCTTTACAAAAAAAGCCTTAATTATACAATCTATTGACATAGGTGTCTGGAATGTCCCTTAATATTTTCACATTTGTTAGGATTTTATCTATTCAGTTACTGCAGACATTCTCCTAACCTGACCACCTCCACATTTTTACAAGTGTCTGCTGATGACAAAACTTCCCTCTTCTTCCTTGACAGATGTCCCCCTCATTGGTTCTCCATTTGGACTCTTGTTCACTGAAGTGAAAAATTTACACATTCCTTTAACAAAAATGTACACATTTCTCCCCCCTAAACTTCCTGGCTAAACAGATTAAGAAGTTTCTAAATTGTATTGAAAAAAACTGGATATTGTATTCTCAAGTTGTTTAATGTTGCAAAAGTCAAAACTTAAATGGAAGCAGGAGTAGACACATAGATATGTCTGAAAAAATATTTTTAAAGTGCATAAAATGGAAGAGTAGGGGACTGGATAGCCCAGAAAACTGGTAACAGGGTACAGAGCATTTTTCCCTAAGTCACTGGTTTGATTCTAGCCAGATCAATAGTGAATACAAGTAATTATCTGATGCTCAGTGGGGTCTATGTTAAATAAATTCATAGGCCCAGATCCTGAAAGGTACTTAGGTTCCTAACTTCCACAGATTTCAATGGAAGTTAAGAGCCTAAATGCCTTCCAGGATTTGGGCCAGTCTTTGTACAACTGCTAGGGACAGGTAGCCACATTACACCACTGCAATTAGGAGAAACGGGTAACTTGTTGAAACCCTTGGCAGACAAGGGCTGAAAAGGATTGAACTCCCCCTTTCACCACTAGAGGTGGACCATCCAGAAAGGGCTGAAACCCAGTGGTTGGGTAGAGCACAGCTGCTGTCTATGCTGTATCTATCAGTCTTTAGGATTGTCATTGTGGCACTTTGTTAGTTCTAAAATAATATTTTTAAAAGATAAAAAGGTTCACAAATCAATGATGTACAAGGCAGGCATGATGCCAATGCACTTTGCCCAATACTCCTGTTAAAAGGGTTACAGTGTAAAAGAAAAAAAGCATTTTACACCTTTTGTGTAAAGCATCTATGACTGATGAATACAGCCTCAATTTGCTTCTGCTTGTAATCTTCACCTGATGCCATTTTAGATCCCTGACAATTTAGTTTTGACCAGAATGTTTGTTGGGTAGTAATTTTATACATCAATGTAATCTCTTCTCTGTCTCTTGGCCAATCAAGTGTGGCCATGAAGCTCAGATGAACATTTCTGGCACTCTAAGGATGAGTAAGGAACACTATTAATATAACAAGAGACACAGAAGCAATATTGTCAGTGTAATAATAAATACTAATATTTCCCACTTCTATGGGGTCTTTCATCCAACAATCTACAATATTTTACAGATTGAGTCCCACAATGACTTTATAGGTTAGGTAATTAACAGCATCCTCAATCATAAGCATTTTGGTACTTCTGTGAAGAGATGACTCACAGGACGTTATGGTGCCATGCATAAAAGCAAACTTTTATTAACTACAGAAAAAGAAGGCAAACAAGAATTAGAGCTTTCAAAATCCCGAGTACATCCAAAATCTCTGACTTCAGCTCCTGAAATTTAACTGGAACCGTGTCTCTTCATTGTCCTATGTCAGTGCAGTTCATGGCTCAAGTGACACTTGTCGGACCAGTGCTAGAGATCATTTATATAGCACTGTTATTCCAAGAGAATGGTTATTGTTGTGCCTGTGACTCTATAAATGCATCTTCACTGGACTGGCTGTTACCTCCCAAATCCTGCCAGCCTTCTTCAGGAGTCTGGCTGATTGCTCTTAACAAACCCATTCTCTCTGTGGATGAATTTAGGGAAAGGCAATCCCTATTGTTTTCTCATCAGAGGTGGTTGCTCATGAGCTGAAAGGAGAATTGGAAAAGATTTAAATTTAAAACAGGCTTTCTCCTTTTATCAAGAGACAACAGGGCCAGATCCTAAAGAATGGCTGTTTGGAACCTGATTCTGTTTGTGGGGTAGAGCTATGGTGGTGGCTCAAAGCTACATATAGGGATCCCTTATCTTGTAGCTACTGGTCCAATTCTAAGAAGCAATTCAGGGAAACCTTAAGGCTGCTCTAAATCAACGCAAGAGCCCCCAAAAAGCATAGGGGCTGCAAAAAGTATAATGTATAGCCAAGTGTGCCAGCTCTACACCATTTCAGCTAGCTTTGAACTTGTTTTGCGCTGTTGGAATGGATGTACTGGGACCAAGGATCTGGCCAGTTTGACTCTTCTCCCATCTTTAACTGAGCTGTAATCACACTACAGCATGCAGTCATCAATTTAACCCCATAATGAGGGACAAACACCAAAATCATTTCCCAGAACATCAGGGAAAGGCGTGGGAAGACAGAATGTTGCAATTATTTAAAAGAAAGGAAAGACAGGGAGTGGGAAATAAATGTAGTTCCCATAAATAACATGCATACAGATGTGTGCACAAACAAAAGAAAAGTCTTAGTACAAAGAAAAGGGACTAGAAGCTGAAGAAGACTATCCCCAGTGCCATGAAGGGGGGAAAGAATGGAGCTTTTATCCTCCTCTTCCAGAAGGGCTTCTCTAAAAGCTCCACAAAAAATAAAAACAAGGTGAAGGTGAGAGACCTTCTCTTCGCCATGAAGATTCCCTAAGAGCTCTTCCTTGCCAAACCCAATGTTACCAAATACAGGGAAGGAAATATTATCTAAAAAGGACAGATCAATCCCCATGTGACAGACTACAAAACTGAGGAAGAGAGAGAGAGAGGATTTTGCAAGATTTCTTTGAGATCTGCTCTGCACAGAAGAGAAGGATCATCAGGACACCTTAAAAATGATTATCTATCTTTCGTAACTGTTGTCCTGTGAGATGTGTTGCTCCTGTCCATTCCAAGTAGGTGTATGTGTACCACGTGCAGTTGTCAGAAGGTTTTTCCCCTAGCAGTACTCGTTGGGTCGGTGCAGGTGTTCTCTGGAGTCGCGTCTTCATGGCACCATATATAGGGCCCTGCCAACTCGCCACCTCTTTGGTTCCTTCTTGCTGGCTGGCTCCAACAGAAGGGAAGGTGGGTGGGTCTTGGAATGGACATGAGCAACACATCTCAAAGGAAAACAATTATGAAAAGGCAGGTTACCGTTTTTTCTTCTTCGAGTGCTTGCTCATGTTGATTCCAAGCAGATGACTCCCAAGCTGACCATAGAAGGAGAGGTTGGAACTCACAGAATCGCTGATTGAAGCACAGCCCTGCCGAATGCTGCATCGTCCCTGGGTTGTTTGGTGATGGCATAATGCGAGGTGAACATGTGGATCGATGACCATATTGCAGCCCTGTAGATCTCCTGCATATGGACAAGCATTAGGAACGCTGATGAGGAGGTCTGCGCCCTCATGGAGTGCGCTGTCAGTGCCGGGGCTGGCACCTTTGCTAGGTCACAGCTAGTCCTAATGCAGGGCGTGATCCACAAGGAAATCTTCTGGGACGACACTGGGAAACCCTTCATCCTGCCCGCTACTGCAACAAGGAGTTGGTTTGATTTAAGAAATGGTCTTGTCCTTTTGATGTAGAAAGCTAGTGCCTGCCTGATATCCAGGGAATGAAGTTTTCGTTCCCTGCTATTGGCATGCAGCTTAGGGAAGAATAGAGGAGAAAGATGTCCTGGCTCATTTGAAACTGGGATACCACCTTAGAGAGGAAGGCCAGATGTGGTCACAACTGGACCTTGTCCTTATGGAACACCGTGTACGGAGGTTTGGATGTCATGGCTTTGAGCTCAGACACCCTCCTAGCTGAGGTTATTGCAATCAGGAATGCCATCTTCCATGAGAGGTAGAGGAGCAAACATGTTGCTAAGGGATCAAAAGGAGGCCCCATTAGCCTGGATAACACCACGTTAAGGTCCCATGCCAATACTGGACAGCAAACTTGGGGGTGTAGCCTATTCAAGTCCTTGAGAAAATGGGTCACCATCAGATTAGCAAAGACTGATCAACCATCCACCCCAGGATGGAACACAGAGATTGCCACTAGATGCACCTTTATGGATGGTACTGCCAGACCTAGCTGCTTCAAGTGCAGCAGATAGTCCAAAATGAAGGGTAACACTGCTTGCGTTGGAGGGATGCCCTTCTGCATTGCCCAAATGGAAAACCTCTTCCACTTGGCCAAGCATGTAGCTCTGGTGGATGATTTACTGCTGCTGAGGACCACCTTTCTGACAGGCCCTGAGCATGCGGACTCCGTGGGATTTAACCATGAAGCTTCCACACTGTGAGGTAGAGAGACTCGAGGGCTGGATGTTGGAGGCTGTGTGATTAGGTCTGGCACCAAAGGCAGGATGATTGGAGTGACTACCGACAGTTCCAGTAGCGTCATATACCAATGCTGTCGGGGCCAGGCTGGGTCTGTCAGTATGACAGACACTCTATCCCTCCTGATCTTGAGTAGGACATAGTGAACAAGCAGGAAAGGCGGGAAGGTGGACCTTCCAAGGAAGGAGGAACGCATCCGCAATCAATCCTGGGCTATGGTTCAGGAATAAACAAAACTGTTGACACTTCCTGTTGAGTCTTGTTGCGAACAGATCAACTTGCGGAACTCCCCACTGCTGGAAGATGCTGTTCACAACATCTGGGTGAATTGACCACTTGTGGCAGCAGAAGGATCTGCTGAGATGGTCCCCCAGCTTGTTCTGGGATCCAGGGAGGTAAGATGCCTCTAGGTGTATGGAGTGACCTATGCAGAAATCCCACTGCTTCAGGGCTTCTTGACCCTGTCTGTTTATATAAAACATTGCTGTTGTATTGTCCATCTGATATGCATCTGCCTTGTAGATGGAACTGGAAGGTTTGGCACACTAGACAAACTGCTTTCAGCTCC
Source organism: Emydura macquarii macquarii (assembly GCF_026122565.2). Taxonomy (NCBI): domain Eukaryota; kingdom Metazoa; phylum Chordata; order Testudines; family Chelidae; genus Emydura; species Emydura macquarii. The sequence goes on from NW_027132559.1 coordinate 23,626,567, forward strand.
CTGCTCTTGATGTGCAGCAACAACTCTGCTTGAGACCAGAGGCCTTGAGTCCTGAGGGTTTCTAAATGCGCTCTCCACTCCAGTGCTGACTAGACACAATGACGGCTGGAGTCTGGAAAAGGGCACTCCCACGCATACCGACTGAGGCTTGAGCCACCAAGGAAGAGACTTGACGACCTGAGGAGGAAGTGAAACTACCCTGTCTAATTTGTTTCTGCGTGGCTGGTACGCTGATGTCAGCCAAGCCTGGAGAGGTCTGAGCCGTAGCCTTGCATGGTGGACCATATACATGCAAAAGGCCACGTGATCTAGGAGCTTCAAGCAGCTCGGTGCTGTCGTGGTGGGAAAGTGTCTGAAGTCCTCTATGATGGAGCAAATGATTTGGAAGTGAGATTCTGGCAGAAGTGTCCAGGCCCGAACCGAGTCTTGGACTGCTCCTATAAAAGCTATTTTTTGGGTAGGGGACAAGGTTGACTTGGGTACATTTAGCTGCAGACCCAGTCTATTGAAGGTTGACATGTGCCTCTACCTGCTCCCTGGAGTGGCCCTTGACAAGCCAGTCATCTAGATACAGGAACACTTGGACCTGTTGTCTCCTCAGGAAGGCAGCGACAACTGCCAAAGACTTGGTGAACACTTCAGGGGCTGCTGATAGGCTGAAGGGGAGCACCGTAAATTGATAGAATGTGGTTTATTACGAACCTGAGGACCTTCTGTGGGATGGGACTATTTATATATGAAAATAAATGTCCTTCAAGTCGAGGGTGGCATTCAGTTTCTCCATGAAACTGTTGAGGTTTTGCAGGTCGAGAATGGGTCTGAGACCCCGTTTAGGATTAACAAATATTGGGAGTAAAACCCCTTTTCCCATAGTTCCTGAGGAACCTTCTACTGCTCCAGCTCTTAGGAGCCTTTGCACCTCCTGCAAAAGAAGTTGCTCATGAGAGGGGTCCCTGAAGAGGGATTGGAGGGAGAAGAGGAACAGAACTGGAGAGAATACCCCAATTCTATCCTGTGCAGCACTCATCTGTCCAAGGTTATCTGAGCCCATGCATGACAGAAATGGGACAGACAGTTCAGGAAGAGGGAGAAGGATCTGGTCTGGTATGCCAGCCTCAGGCACCCTCTAAATCAGGGGTGGCCAACCCGCAGCTCTTTGCTTCTCTGAATGCAGCTCGTGAAATTGACAAGCAGCCAGGCAGGAGAAAGTGAAATTGACAATCTGCCCCCGAAATTGACTGATCAGTGGCAATTGTCTGCTGCCACCAAAATTGATCGATTACTGCAAATTGTCCCCAGAGGGTAAGAGAGGAGGGGAGGTTGTCAATTGAGAAGTGAAATTGACAAGCTGCCGCGGAAAATGAGGGATCAGCGCAAATTGTCGGTGGAGGGTAAGGAAAATGTGGCTCTTAGCGTTATCAACAGCTATTTCTTGACTCTTTGTCTCTGACTGGTTGTCCACCCATGCTCTAAATGCTTGCTTGGAGCCGGAGAACTGCCTCGCCAAGCACTGGTTGGCAGCGGCTGAGGTATCCTACACCTGTTATTTCTGCCCCGCTTCCTAGAATAGTCCTGCCTAGGCTCCACAGGATAAAACTGCTGAGCAGAATGTGCCTTAAAATGCTTCCTTTGGGTGGATCGTATATGAAGCCTGAAGGATTTCGGTGTTGCCCTTGAATCCTTCAGGCTGTAGAGTTCAGAGTCCATGTGCTCTGAAAACAACCCTGAACCTTCAAATAGCAAGTCCTGAATTGTTTGCTGGACCTCTGGGGGGAGGCCCCACACCTGCAGCTAAGAGCTCCTTATCACGGCAACTGCAGCTGACATAGTTCGTGTGGTCAAGTCTGCCACATCCAGGGCAGCATGCAACAAGGTTCTTGCCAGTGCCTTGTCTTCTTCCACAACTGCTCTCAATTCCGATCTGGAGATGGCCAGGAGCAGCTCTTTGAACCTTGACTTCATCTCCCATGAATTAAAATTATATTGGCTCAATATTGCTTGTTGGTTGTGATGCAAAGCTGGAGCCCCCAGGTGGGGTACACCTTCCTACCAAAGAGATCCAGCTTCGAGTCCTTGGACTTGGGTGTTGGGCCTTGCAGTCCCCGCTTCTCTTTCTTGTTTACTACTGTTACCACTAGTGACCCTGGCTGTGGATGGGTAAAGAGGAACTCATGCCACCCTGGAAGAGCCCTCTGGTGCTAAGATATCCACCATATGATCCACTGACTCCTTCACTTCCTTTGCTTGGAGTGCTAGGTTATGGGCCACTCTTTGCAATAGATCCTGGTGAGCCCTGATGTCCACTGGGGGTGGCACGGTCTAAGTCCCTGCCACCACCTCATTGGGGGAGGATTGATGAGGATGTCCTGGGTGGTACGGGGCCTTCCTGACCCTCCGAGTCACAGGTTTCACCCTGTGTCAGGTTGACATGCTTGGTGCTGAACCCCGCATCATACTCTGTGCCAGCCTTGGGGTTGATCTCGACGTCTCCCTTGGTGCCGGGCAGTGTCAAGTGTTCCTTGTGTGGCTGGGGAGCCTGTTCATCAGAGGCAACTGAATAAAAAGGCTTACAGTAAGACCCCTGGGCCTGGTGGTATGCCCATGGAGTCCAAAAGGGCCATTGTGTGGGCATCTGCCATTGCATTGGTGTGTTCAGAACACCCCTCTTCAGCTGTCAAGTGGCCAGGAGACTAAACAAGCAGGACACAGTCCTATTCATAACCATCCATGTACTGCACTTGTAACACTGCCAGAGGTGGAAGGCCAAAGGCGGCTTCACACCACCTTTGTGGTTCCATTATCCTAAAACCAATGAGGGAGAGAACAGGATCCTGTGGCTAGGGAGCAAGCCTGGCACTTAGGAAATCCATGTTCATTTTCCTGCCACAGCCTTCTTGTGTGACCTTGGCCAAGTCACTCAGTCTTTCTGGGCCTCATCTGGGTTCCCCATGTCTAAAATGGGGATTTTTAAATTCTTTCCTACCTCAGAGGAGTGCTGAGAAGACAAAAGAATTACAGATAATGAGATGTTCAGGTATTACTTAAGTACCTAAGATAGACAGGGGCCAGTCTGGTTCAAGTGCAACATAAAGCAACCTCAGGGCATTGGTTGGCTGGATCGGAAAATCTGGGCCTAAATATAAAGTGTATTAATAGCTGACATGCCAACTTTTAAGTCAGAGTTAAAGTTGCCTTAGCTATTTCTTTTCCTGCAAGATGCAACCTCATCCATCTGAAATTATGATAAAGTTGGGGCATGAGCTGCAAAATAAAAGCAAATGATTTAGTGGTTACATCATTTAGCATGTATTTCTTTAGTTCCAGTAGGATTTTAAGGAAAACACTGGGGTTTGTAGCCCTCATGGAAGAACTGAGTTTTCAGGAGGGAAGTGGAGGAGGAAAGAGTGGAGGCATGGTGGACTGCATTGGGGAAGAGATTCTAGGCATAGTGTACTGCATGGAAAAAGAGAGAGAAACAAAAGGGAAAGAAGAACACACGGGAACAATTAGTCCTGTGGTTTGGATAATCAAAGGGATTGAAGGGAGAGTGCAAAAAACCCACCAAACCCAGAGAGCAGAGGGGTATGCAGGAGCAATGAAGGGAGGAAAAGGAGCTTTAGTTTGCTACAAAGAACAAGGAAAACTAGTGAAAAGATCAGAAGAGCATATGGACATGATGGCATGGTGGGCGAGAGACTCTTTTTACAATTGCTTTGTTCCCTCTTCAGTCTGTCCAAAATGCAAGAGTCACAAAGTCAGAGAGAGAGACTGCTGTAGATAATTAGGGCATAGGTGAGGGTTTTGGTAGTGGAAACAAAAAGAATGGATGCATTTGAGGATTCTTCAGAAAAAAAGATCAGCAGATTTACAAGTACAGCACTGATGGAGGGAGAGGAGAGAATAAAGTAAAAAAAAAAAGTGGCCTACAAGCTTTAGGGTCAGAGAGGATAGTGAGTTGGCTATTTTAATAAAAAGAAGAGGAAAAATGAGGACTTTGGGTTTTTGTCAGCTTGAGTTGGCAGCTGACCTCCAGGAAGAGATGTTGGACAGACAGTCAGAAACACTAATCTACATGTAGGGTGGAAAGTCAGGCTGGAAAGGTAGATATGAAAGTCACAGCATAAAGACAGCAAACAAAGCTGTTGGACCTACTGAAGTCACTCAGGAATAAAATGTAGAGGAAGAAGACACAACACAAAGGGACTCTTACAGAAAGTGGGAGAAGGCAAGATATATTCAAAAGACAAAGAACCAGGTGAGCATAATATCTGAATCCAATGAGGAAGGAAGTTTCTGAAAAGAGGAAGTAAAATCAACAGTTCTGAAAACAGTGAACAGATTGAGAAGTATGAAAATACCAAAGAGATCTCGAGACTTACCTAGAAAGAGGGCATTCCTATTCCTAGCAAGAAAATTTATTTTCAGGGCTTTTTGGTGTCAAGGTGTGACTATCAGTTCCACAGACTCTGGAGCAATCTGAGTTTCTTGTACCACATTCCTCACATTCTTATACTCTTCTTCCTCACACCCAGTTTAGCCTGTTTTGTAATTGTATGTAACAATCCCAACAGCCCTCTTTGTATCCTGTAGTTGGTTGTCAGTGTGTTCTTCTCTTAAGACTGTTCCACAAGCAAAGACCACAGTCTCTCATTTCTTCTTTAAAATCTCTTCCTTAGTTTCCCAACACTTCTTCCTGTTGTCTTCCATTGCTTGGCACCTGTTGGTGTGGTTTCTGTTCACTGCCCTAGCTGTGGGAGCCTCTCTGCATTTTAGGGTCCTCTGTCCTCATTATGGCTACTGGTTCACTGTGGTTTTGTACCTGTGGTTTCCTAAGACCTTCCTGGCTCCATTGTTACCAGACTCTTCTGCTTGTTAGAACTGTTCTCATTTTTATCTTACGGAAACATTAGTGCTATACACATTTTCTGCCTGCCACCTTATCCTGTCTGTGCATTCTTGTAAGTGCACTCTACTCTTTTCAGGGGTGGAGAAAATTTGGTTGAATGTTACTGATGAACATCTCTATTTTTTAATGAATCTATAGAGCAGCCTCATTTCAACACAGCACCTTTGTTGAGCTTCCCTTCACTTGTGGCCAGAGGTCACACAGGCTGCTCAGAGGAGAAACTGACTCAATTTGCAGTTTACCTAGTGCCATCAACAGAAGCCTAGGAGGCTCCTACAAAACCAGAAATTGGTCGGGGGTTCTTAAAAACAAAAACAAAAATCAGACTCAAGGGCTCCAAAGTCTCTGGGTCACTGTAGGGCACACCATAAATAAGAATTGTTTAGGAAAAAATCACCATAAAAAGCTTACAATCATAGCCTCTCTTTGCAATGAAATGTACTCAAAACTTTAAAATGAAGCCAAATATTAGCACTGACATTTAAAGCCACCCAGACTGCAGGGTAAGTGAGTGAGTGAAGAAAATATGTACATTAATTTATACCACATTTTGTCTATTATTTAGATGCAACTTTTATATGTGGCCCAGCTTCCCTTTACGTCATTCATTTTTCCTCACGTACCCTTATGGAAGCCAGAACATGTTCCTATAAATTCATAAGAACAAACTGTATCAACTACTGTATGTAACACTGCATATCATAACATGAACCAATACATCTGAACTTCTTCCATTTGATGGTTGCTATTTTAACATTTCTCTTTTGGGATCAAATGAACCAACACTTTTGTGGACTAGACAAAAAGGGGTACTAAAAAGTGGTATTGTTTCTCCCACTGTAGTAAGTCTCCGTTCACATTAGGATGCAGTGCTGCCAACTTCAGTCTGTTCTCCCAGGGCTTGATCCTTCTCCTATTGAAGTCAGTGGTAAGACTCCCATTGGCTTGAATGGGCCACAACTGAAAAAAAACATATTGGGGACTAATGGCTGACTTTCCAGTTAGCAGGGCAGTTTTAAGTCCTTCCTTCTTCTCCATTTATGCAGGGAAATTTGGATCTAAAATGACAGGCCTCAAAGACCCAGGTTTCACCTTTTAACAAACAGTAAATTACTTATCTCATAAATGCTGAATCACACACCGAAGGTATAAGAGTGTATCAAATAAAGAAACCCCACCTTTTACCATGTGAATGCTGTGAAGACTATGGTTAAAAAGTGCGTGAAGATGAGGAAAGGTCCTAAGCACTGGGGCATGCTTTTCTAGGGCACCTGTCATCCCCGCAGGCTAGTACCAGCTACCCGGGGCTAGTTCTCCACTCCCTTCTACTTGTGGGCTATGTATCCTGCTCCCCAGCTGCAAAACCAGGGCTGGCAGCCTGCAGGCGCTAGGCACTGCTGGCAAATTGTCCTCCTCTGGCCCTAGCCCAGTGCTGTGGGGCTACACCAGCCCTGGGGCTGGGCTACGTTACACGCAGGCCCAGGCCCGCACAGATCTCCCAGGCTAGGGAGCTGCAAGGAGCTGCTCTGGGACGGGGTGGGCAGCGGTGCGGGCGCTGGGGCCACGCCGCCAGCCCCTCCCTGCCAGCTTCACCCCACAGGCCACACGTGAGGACTGTGGAGAGGGAGACCGACCGCAGGCGGGCTGCGCACGCGCACTGCGGAAACCATCCCGGCCGTTCCCCGCCCCCCAGCAGGAATTTAAAGGGCCAGCAGCGCCCCCAGCCTCCCTCCCAGACAGTCCCTCCTGCCCGGCTCATTGCGGGGGCAGCGGCGGGAGTGACGCGCCTGATGCGGTGTATCTAAGTGTGAGGGCAGCGAGCGCCCCCTCAGGCTGGGCGAGGCGCAGCAGGGCCAGTCCCCGACTCCCGGTGGAGGGGGGCAGGGCGCGCGGCGCGAGGGGGAGTCTCGGGTTCGCGCCGGCCGGACATTCAAGGGGCGCTAAGCGAGGCGGGCCGGCGAGGGAACCGGCCGCGCGCCCTGCTGCGCGCGACAAGGGCCCGTCCCCGAGCGCCCCGACCGGGATCGCGCGGTGCCCCGCGGTCCATGGAGCTCGGTAGCGGAGGCACCAGCGCTAGGCCCGCCGCGGAGCCAGGGAGTCACCTGAGCGCCGGCCTCTCGGTGGCCGCGGTGCTGCCGGCGGGCGGCAGAGGGGAGCGGCTGGGGGGCGCCACCCCGAAGCAGTTCTGCACCCTGCTGGGCAGGCCGCTCATCAGCTACACGGTGCGGGCGCTGGAGAGGTAACGACTCATGCAAGCAGCTCAGGCCCGCCCCGCCTCCCCCCCCCCTTCCTCTTCCTCCTCCTCCTCCCTACCCACGGCCCGCCTACAGCCTCACCTACCCCCCCCAGGACACAGCCTAGCCGCAACCTCCTCTCTCCCGCCCTCCTCACTGCTCAGACACCTGCCTGTCGCACGCTGCCCTGCGCAGCCTCGGGGTTCTGTCCCTTTCGCCCCCAGAGCCCAGCTGCCACCCTCTTTCCCTGGGGTTTCTGCCGCCTCCTGCCTCATCGCCTGCTGAGTCCCCTCTCGCCCCACCCCTGCAGCTCTTGCAAGCCCAGCTCATTTGTTGCTTCCTTGTGTAATCCCCTCTCTGCTGGGCTTTTCTGTCCTCTGCTTCATATCTCTCGAGCCGATGTCACTTGTTGCATGCCCGCTCCCAAATATACTTGTTTGCAAGCAAAATTGGGACCCCACCCCCCATCTGTACTCCGAACCCTAACCAGTTGTATTTCTGCTCCTGAAAAACCCCCATGGGTTTTACTGAGGATTGGAGCAGGCAAGTGCAGCTCCTGATGCGGTGAGCATGGGCTGTGTTCACTTACATGATGGCTGAATTTGGCCCTGTGTCTACACATGTATAGGCCGGGGTGGCCAAACTTACTGACCCTCTGAGCCTCATGCAACAATCTTCAGAAGTCTGAGAGCCGGGGCGTGCCTGCTGGGCTTCAGCCCTGAGCCCCAACCGGCAGGGCTCACGGAGGTGAAGCTCCGAGCCCTGGCAGGTGTGCCTTGTGGGCCTGAAGCCCTGAGACTCGCCTCTCTGCTGGGCAGAAGCCTCTTCTAGCTCTACCATCCCACTGCTCTTTATCCCTGTCTGGTAGGCGGAGAATGGAGGTGGGAGGGAAAGGAAGGGAAGCATAGGTGCTCCGCAAGCTGTCCTTTAATTGTAAAAGAGCTGCATGCAGCTTGTGAGCAATGGGTTGGGCACCCCTGGTATAGGCTATTGTTAGTATTACACACTTGGGAAGAGCAAGTATTTCTCTCTGATATAAAAATATTTATATATCAATCATACCCACTTAAACCAAACAAGCCACTTCTGACTGTTCATAATTTGCTTCTCCTGATTTTACATTGCTACCCATAGCCAAAGCTTTTGGCAGTGAAGATGAGGTTAATGCTGATTGACATTTCTGAGGGGGAAATGCAGTGCTCTTTATCAGACATCACTGCAGTCCTCCTTTATGCCCGCCCCTGGCACCACACAGACTGTAATACCCTGCCTTAATAGAAAACATGAACTGTCTTGTGGATTTAATTAGAGTACAGTTGTTGAATTGGAAGCTGATAGCTAACATAATGCAAGGCTGCATCTTGGCTCCTCTTTGTTTATACTGAAGCACAGAATTTAAGTATTGGGATACATCAGCAGTTAATATTTTCTCCATTTTACAAGGGTGCTGGATTTTAGGAACATGACTGTCTGTGGATGGTTAATAAATCTTTAATTTATTAATGTTAACATAATACACAGATCTGGACCTTGGGTAATTTAAAATGTGGGAAGCAGGAGCTTACATTTTTCATGGTGAGGTATATAAAAACAGACCTTCAGGTTTTTGGTGGGAGGGGAGGTATTTGGATAAGATGTGGGAAATTTACAGAAGATCAAAATTGGGATTGTTTCCCAACCTAGCAGTAAACACAGCTTTCCTGTAGGTCAGTACTTTTTGAAAAGGAAAGCATATCACTTGTTTTCCCTATTTAACGTTCAACAACAGCCAGCCACAAAACAAATCACAAAAGTTAACTAAACAAAACCTCTAATCCAGCAGTTGTCACAGCTCATCTCTTCTGTCTCTGTAATATCTGCCAAATGAGAGTCAGCAAAGAAAAAGAACAGTAATCTGTATATCTATTCAGTAGTTATGTTAGAGACATGGAAAAGACAGTGAAATGAGGAATAGGAAGGAAATATTTTAAGGAAAATAAAATACTAGTCTGAAAAATCTTGATTTTGCTGCCAGAATTCTTGGCCAAGCAACAATGTTATTACATATACTGTCCCAAAGCTTCCCCTTCTTCCCCTCTCCCACTGCAAAAATACAGATATTAACCCTACGGTTGATCTAGGAGCAGGACCTGAACTAGACTGTGACTCTGAGTCAATCTAGCGCTTCCTCTTTGCTCCAAGCAGTAAGTAAACTGTGCCAGTCTTTTCTCTAGTGCGCGTTACTTCCGCCTCTGCACATAGTCAGGAATGCTGGCTGCTATATCTGGGGAAGGATGAGGAGAGGAGCAAGAAAAGGGAAACAGACTTCTCCACCCAGCTGTGCAGGAGAGGAAATCACCAGGCTCTAGTGATATGAGTAGCCTGCCTAGAAGTCTAAGCAGCTCCGTTGTTTAAACTTCTTTCCCTGCATGTGTGTACTAGCATTCTCATAACTGAGCCTAGAGAGAGTAAAATAATCAATTTACAGTTTGTTAGTGATAAACCTGGGAAAAGCAGAATCCCTGTATAACATTTTCCCCTGTCATCATCTAGTTAGCTGCTCTAATAACTTGCTTCTAGGTGAATGTTACATTAACCAGACATAAATTCCCCCACTCTGCCTCCTCTACTTCTGAAATGATAACATATATTCACTGGGAAGATAAGCAACTTTCTGTTCTTCTAAGTTTTGAGTGAAGATTTTCAAAAATAAATACTGTTTTTTGGGTACCTCAGTTTTTGGATGTCTACCTTGAGACACCTAAAATGTCTTGATTTTTTTCAGAGAATAGGTGTTCAGCACTTCTGAAAATCAGGCCCTTTATATGGTGTCTCAGTTTGGGCATCAGAAGTCACTAATCAGTTTTGAAAGCTTTGACCTTGATTCTCATGTACATCGTGTGGTGTTTCATCAAAGACTTGAAAGAAAGGTATCTGCTGTATTTTATTTGACAGGGTTGGGGGGACAAAACATCTTAAAATATTTTCTGAAAGCATCTAGGGCCCAATTCTTTTCTGATGTAAATTCAATTTTACCTGGGTGGAACTTGATTCAGTGTCTTCTACATTAAAGTAAAGATACCTTTTCTATTTTAGCCACTGCTTTAGAGATTTTTTTCCCCCAGTAAGTCTAAGATAACGGAATATTTCATTAACCTGCCTTAACTCTTTATGGCATTCTTGATCATATCAACCACTTCATAAATCTCAAATATCGGCTATAAATTATCCAAAAATAAAATTGCACACTTTTTTCTCATTTGATTTACATCACCCGTTATGAGATTCCAGAATTCAATATTCAAAGTATACAAAAAAAAGCACTTTCCTTGAAAAGACTTTGCAATGACCCAAGACCTTTTGGTTCCGATAGGCTCCAATGTGTCTTGTCTTCTGGTATATGCCTAGTGGCAGGGGTCAGACTATCCAAGTCTAAAGAAAGGGGGGAATATACTCTCCCATACATTTTCAGTCTTGTAGAAAAACCTCTGTTGTCAAAGTTTGGAAGCTGAACTCCAGCTAGCTACTCAGGTGTGTGTTAAAGGGATTCCTTTTTTCAAGAATCTGCTACAATAAATTCATTTTGAGGCTTGTCGGTTATGTACTTCACATATCACATTCTGGCTTCCCGTAATGTATTCTATTTGACTTGAAATCTCACGTGCCAAATTCCATTGGCAGACTTGTGTGTGGGTATTAGATAAGACTCTTTCAGAAGAGGTAGATTTTGAGTGAACATCTGTGTTTTTTAAACAACATGAGGGGCCAAATTGTTACCCTGATGTTATCCATACTTTACTTTGCCAGTATAGCCCCACTGATTTCATTGCAGTTATGTGTGGCGTAAGGTGTTAGTACTGCTCAATGTGAATAAGGGCAACTGACTCTAGCTCTGAGTTAAGCCTCATGACAGTCTTAAGGTTAAATGCTGCTATTGTCCCTATTTTCTAGATGAGTAAATGGAGATACACTGCAGGTAAGTGACTTGCCATAGGTCTCATAGCAAGCTAATGAAAAAAGCTGAGGAATAAAGCCCAGAAGCCCTAACCCCTAGCTTCATATATACTCTCATGTGTAGACCTCCCTGCTTTCCTGCACTCGGGTAGTTTCCAGAGAACACTTGTCATGGTTCAGAACAACTGCACCTGTATTCCTCCTCCCTGGTCAAGCAAGGGAACCCATTTCTAGGCTTCAGTCTCTCCCCAGCACCTCTTTTGGGTGGATACCCACATCTCCATCTTTCCTGACTGGGTTTTTGGAGGCTGCACAGTTTCCTGCCTTACTGTGAGTGCCTCAGCAAGTCAGACTGCCTAAGCAGGCCTGCCTTGCTTTTCTTCTCAGAGGCTATAACCAATGTAGTTGCCACACAGCTCTTTCTAAGCAAGCAAGTTTATTTTTAAGGTAAAACCATTACAGAGAAAACATTAAGAATAGTAGTAGAATCTACACTCATGCTAATAAGCTTACTGAAAATCACCCCAACTCTAACAAGGGCTCCGGTAGGTGGCCTGTCCCTCAAGCCCTTCTTAAGGAGTGGGGCACCTCTTTGGACAGAGGGTTCTGTCTATTATTTGCTGAATCAGAAAGAAGGCCTTGTGTCAATTTAAATTCAGGTTATTTATCCTAAAGTCCTTCCTTTGTTGGTCGGCAGAATCCTGTTTAAACCACTCTATAAGTCCCTCAAAGTGGTGGTATCTGTGCAGAGGTGTTATAACCTGAGTGGGTTTGCCTAATCAGCCCCAACTGTTGTTAGCTCCTGGAGGGCTGTAGTCACCTACTGTAATCTGCCAGAGAATAGGTAGGCTACCTAGCAGGTGGAACAGGACCTAGCCTGGTGGTTGTGGTAGTTTGGGTAGTGGCAGGCAAAGATCCAGGGTTCAGGCTCCAGTCTGAGGGGGAAGCCAGAGTCACAGTCGAGGGGCCAAGCCAAAGATCACAACTGGAGTCAAGCCAAAGGGTAAGCCAGAGTCAGGAGCAATGGTCTCAAGTTGCAGTTGGGGAGGTCTAGGTTGGACATTAGGAAAAAGTTTTTCACTAGGAGGGTGGTGAAGTACTGGAATGGGTTACCTAGGGAGGTGGTGGAATCTCCATCTTTAGAGATTTCTAAGCTGAGGCTTGACAAAACCCTGGCTGGGATGATATAGCTGAGGTTAGTCCTGCTTTGAGCAGGGGGTTGGACTAGATGACCTCTGAGGTCCCTTCCAACTCTAATATTCTATGATTCTGTGGTCAGAGATGTAGCCGGGGGGTCAGAGCCAGAAGTCACGTCTAAGCCAGAGTCATAGGCCTTGTCTACACTTGAAAAATAAGTCAACATATTTGTTGACTTTCAGCCACTGTTATAGGTGGCTCATGTCCACACTGCTCTCCTGGGGTCAGTGGAGTGTGTCCTCACCAGGAGCACTTCCACCGACCTAAGGGGCAGTGTGGGGGGAGCTGAGAGACAGGCTCCTTGTGGGCTACCCCCACTCCTGGTCCCAGCCGGGAGCCAGGGTAGCGCGCAGGGACCTCTCCGCACCCCCACCCCTAGGAGCCATGCAGCCTGGTGTCCTGCCTGGTCATGGCTGTGAGCTGAGAGCAGGCTCAAGTAGCCCATTTCTGGGCTTGCCAGGCAGCAGGCACCTGTGGTGTGCTCGAGTCCCAGGCTCTCAGCCAGGCTGCAGCTACCTGTGTCCCAGCTCAGAGCTGGGGGGACAGCTGCTGCCATGCGTCCCTGGCTCGCAGCTGGAGTAGCAGCTGGTGCACATCCTGGGCTTGCAGTGGAATGGCAGCAGCCCACGCCTCAGCTCAGAGTTGGGTGGCAGCAAGTCCACACCCCGGCTTGCAGCCAGGGGGCAGCCTCTTGCAGCTTGCTTGCACCTTGGTTCACAGCCGGAGCCGGTGGCAGCCACTAGCAGCTTGCCAACATCCCGGGCTCCCAGAGGGGCAGCAGCAGCCTTCCGCACTCCAGCTCAGAGCTTGGTGGCTGTCACTCTTGTCCCTCCTGGTCCCAGTTCTCAGCCAGAGCGAGCAGCCTACTGGGTTCTGACTCACAGCTGGGAGCAGGTTATCATCCCCCTGACTTGTCAATTTCACTGCTCTAGGGAAGCAGTGAAATTGATAAGCATGAGTGCCCCTCCACTGGTCTAAGGGGACACAGTGTCTACACTGACACTGTGTTGCCCTAGCTCTGCGGACAAAAGCCCGACGGCTCTTGTAGAGGTGGTTTTATTTTGTCGGAAAAACAGGCAGTTTTGTTGGCGGGGAGGTGACTGTAGTGTGTACACTAGCACTGTTTTGTCGACAAAAGCTGACTTTTGTCGACAAAACTCTCTAGTGTAGACCAGGTCATAGTCAACCAAGAGTCTGATCCAGGAGTCAGAAACCAGAATTGAGCAGATACAAGCTGGAGCAGGAGTAAGGCTTGGGGCAAGGACGGAAGCAGGAAACAGCAGGATAAGCACAGCTGCAGGCATGATACATATTGAGAAGTTACTAGGGTAGTGCTGCTGCAGCTCAAATAGCAGGCTGGTGGCTCCCCTGCCCAATCAGAAAGTGCAGCTCCTTGGTGGGGGTTTATTTGGCCCATCTAAGCTTGCTGGGTTGCCTAGTGATCAGGCTGAGAGCCAGCTGTGCCCCTGACACCCTCTCCCATGAAATTACAAACAATCCCTGGCCCACAGTGATACACAAACTTAATACAGTAAAATCTTAAAGATATTGCAGGAAATTGCCATATTTGTCACAATACTGACCATCTTTATTAGGATGTGTCATTTCATCCAGTGTTTGTTCAGGTTTCTTGTGGTAAAATCCTCATGATATCCAAGCAACTTTAACAGAGAGAGGCTTCCTCTGGAATCACTCTTTCTAGCGGAGATGTTTTTATGTTGAGTTCAGGCTAGTGTCAGATTCTATGATTTAGCATTGTTTGAAGACTTGATTTATTTTGACACCAACGCACCTCTTCCTTATTTCTGAAGAAAAGGGGAACCTAGATGAATTCTTCAGTTAAACAGAAACATGTTCACCCTGCAAGTAGCAATATGGAGAGAAAAATCTAAACATCAGGTTAATACCACTAATGCAGCAGTTTTGTTTATGGTGAATTTAGCAGAAGAGTTTTTTGGTGGTTTACAACTTATTGAAGAATTGAAGAACTTTTCATATAGCCAAGTGAAGACTTGGGAAATTACTGGTCCAATATGTTGGGCCAAATTATCAACTGATATAAGTGGGAGTAGCTCCATTGAGATTGAGTGGAATTTTGCTGATTTCCACCAGCTGTGGATGTGGCTTGCTGTAGCTGTAGGAATTACTGAACTGCACTAAGAGGGGACCAGCAGGACAATCCTTCCCTCAAATCCTCTGCATTTCAGTGATTTCAGTTTTTGAGGTGGTTTCACTATGATCAGAATGGAAAACCTATTATTTTGATCTCTTGTTCAGTCAACTAGAAGTTGTTTTCCAAACTAGAATTGAAGTCTATACTATCTGGGGATTATCCAGTTCTGGGGTGTGTGTGTAAATATATATATGGCAAACTATAAAGCATTTTGGGATGCATTTCTCAGAGCAAATCTATTTTGCAATTACTGCATTGTTCAGATAGATTCTTTTCCATATTATGTGTGATTAGACCAGTCTGAAACTTCTGCTTAATTTTTTTTTATAGTTGCAAAAGGGAAAGTATGGTATGACATTTTAAAACTAATTTTTCAAGATGATTTTGACTTTAAAAAAAAAAAAAAGGTGAAGTTTACCATCAAAAGATAGGAGTTGAACAGTTTCAGGAAAGAATTAATCTCTCTGCTGCTAGATTCTGTCTACTGACATTCCGCATAGTTTCACTAAATCATTTTGAAATGTGTCAATAATCAGATCCTCAACAGTCAGTGCAGCTGTGTGATGTGGAATTCCCGTTAATGAGAAATCTGCAATGTACTGAAACAATATTATATTAATGTTTTTCATCATTCTTATAAATCACTTTGATGTAGGGCTATTTTATGCATGAGAGCATGGACTCTTGCCTTTTTAATCACTCTGGGTCACCTATGCTTTTATAGGACTAGATTGTGTCTTTAAGAGACAGCCCTAAGTAGATCCACACCAGCCCAGCATTAATTCAAGAAGGTCTCAAGAAGTCTTTGATCTCAGTGGAGAGAGGTGCACTCAGCCTTTTACAGGGTTTGTACAGACCTAGGGTGGAGGTGTGACTTCTTCCTGTCACTTTGTTGTGGATTGCACCAGTGGAGGCCTTGAACCCTGCCTGCCACACCCTCCATGCAATGGCTGATCATAGTCTGCCCCCATATTGTCTCTACCATTATCAAAAGTATCATAGAAATGTAGGGCTGGAAGGGGCCTTGAGAGGCCATCAGGTTCAGTCCCCTGCGCTGTGGCAGGACCAAGTAAACCTAGGCCTTCCATGAGAGGTGTTTGTCCAACCTGTTTTTAAACACTTCCTCCCACCGTATAATGGGGATTCCACAGCCTCCTTGGAAGCCTGTTCCAGAGCTTAACTACCTTTGTAGTTAGAAAGTTTTCCCTAATATTTACTCTAAATCTCCCTGGCTGCAGATTAAGACCCTTACTTCTTGTCCTACCTTCAGTGGACGTGGCGAACAATTGATTACAGTCCTCTTTACAGCAGCTCTTAACATATTTGAACACTGTTTTCAGATCCTCCCTCAGACTAAACATAACCAGTTTTTTAACCTTTCCATATGGGCCAGGTTTTCTAAACCTTTTTCATTTTTTGTTACTCTCCTCTGGATTCTCTCCAGTTTGTTCACATCTTTTCCTAAAGTGTAGCATCCAGACTAGGACACAGTACTCCAGCTGAGTAGAACAAGACAATAATCCCCTGTGTTTTACATACAGCATTCCTGTTAATATACCCCAGTATGTTGTTAGTCTTTTTTGCAGCTGCATCACATTGTTGACTCATATTCAATTGGTGATCTGTATTAAGTGCATGAAAATTTTCAGGTGGTATTATGATCACAACCGCCTCCCCTCCCCGCCCACCTTTTTTTTTTTTTTTTTCTTTCCAGGTCACTTTAAGCACTGAGTCTAAGGGTTGTTCTATATACCACACTCGCCTACTGAGGAATAAACCAGACCACTGTGTGCTTTGCCTCTGCCTCCAGTGAATCCCTTCCATCCAAAGGGTGGGGTGGATGGTATAAAGTAAGCTGCGCTAGTGTGTATTTCTTATAATAAGAGAATCCTCACTGTCAGTCTGAGCAAAGGGAGCTTAGGCAGTGCCAAGGATCTTGTCTGATTTTTCAGAACAAAACCCTTATGCTATTACAATGTTAAAATTACACAATTGAAAGAATCAGGTATGTCAAAATACATGTTCCAAACCATGTATTTTGTTTGTTGTGTTGAGTATGCTCAAACACAACAGCAAATGTTGTTTGTGTTGAGTATGCTCAAATTCATCAGGAGGGAGCAGTAGAAAAGAGCCTGGACAGCTGTCTTGGCCACTGCTCTCTCTGCTGCCTCAAATTCCCTGTGGCCCCATCCAGTGCATGGTTTCAGGAGGGCTATTTTTTATGTTTGCCTACTTTTGAGTAAGGAGAGTGCCTGAGGGAATTCCTCCTGAGGCATCATAAGGGCTTGAGAGGGTTATTCTGCTTTGGACCTAGGTATTCCATAGAGGACCTAAATTCTTTGCTCCTGTTCTTTTTTTTTTTTTTAAACGTGATGCCTTTATTGGGTGATGATTAGAGTGAGTGTCTTATTTTTATATGTTTAGAATTAGGTTCAAGAATAGAGCTATAGTTTAATTTTGTTTTGAAAACACACCATTCTTTTGCGTCTTAGCTTATTGTGTAGGTTCCAGATGGGTATTGTGGATAAGTAAGTTATGTGCCTTTTATAATCATTCCACAGTTGGCTAGATTCTTATATTTTTTCCACTTTTTAAAAATAATTGTTGTGCAAGAACATGCAGAAACTAAATGTGATATACTGATTTTATTTAGAGTCATTTTTAGTTACTGCCTACATAGAGTTTAGGAAACAAACCTGCAGATGAACTTGGATTGTGCTTTTAAATATTTTGAAATACAGTATATGAACATGATCTTTATTCTCTGGTGCATATGTAAAACATAACCAAGATATAAATAATGTTACTTCAATCAGCACTTCAACCAGTGTATTTGTTTAATCTAATCTAGTTAGCACTGTGATGGCCACAGAGAAGAACCTATTTTGGGGTCTGTATATTTAGCAAGCCTCTCCAAGGTGTACTTAAAGAATGGTGCTATCAAGAACTATCAGATTATTGTCTTCATGGTCAAAACAACTTTGTGGGACTTGAATGTTTTTACATTTTGCCATGAAAGTAGCTTTATAAAAGGTAAATATATATGCAGAATGCCATTATTTCCAGACCACTGGTTCAGTAGTATATTATATAAATGTAACATCTAGCGTCTACCACCATTGTTTGACTCGCATAGCAGCCTCCATATTATTGTCCATCCCTACCTTGACAGGAATTCATTTTCCAGCATCTGTCCAGGGCCTTGGTGCTGCCTGATTCTCATTCAGTTGTATGTATTCTGACACACCGTGGAACTTGGAAGAGTCCAAAACTCAGTGTATCAAATTATCTGAGGTTGAGGTTAAGAACAGCAAAACTCTTAACTGTTGGTTAGAGCGCGCACACATGTGAAAGAGAAGTGACAGATCATTGGGACACAATGTGATTGGACTCTATTAGTTAAGGTGGGTTGACAAGATTGCTGGCTGGTATATTTGAAGTCTTACTCCCCAGACCTGCAAATTGTTTTGTCTGGGTAGATCTGTGCACAGAATCCCAGTGCCTTCATTGAGGCTGCATGTGGATGTAGGGCTGAACCGATGCTTTGTTTCTTTTTTTCAGGATCAGAGCCTTAAAGTAGGAAACTGATATAGCAACTTTAAAATGTTGAGGTGCTTCATTATACTAGTATTTTTACCAATAACTAAGTTTCTTATTAGAAGAATTTATTATTTTTAATCCTAATGCAAGTGCTCCAAGTTTTATTTAAGAATACATGCAAAGAATATTTATGCTTCTCTACAATTTCTTGCAGAATAAGCTGGATATCAGATATTGTTGTGGTGGTGACTCTAGAGAACATTGAAACAATGAAGTCTATCGTGGAAAAATATGGCCACAAACAAATTACGGTTGTAGAAGGTGGAGTGAGTCGCCATCGGTCAATTTTCAATGGACTGAAAATCTTTCCAGAGAGCAAGCTTTCCAGCTGTCCACTCCAAAAACCAGAAGTAGTGATTATCCACGATGCTGTGAGGCCCTTTGTTGAGGAAGATATTCTTCTTAAAGTGGTTTTGGCTGCTAAAGAACATGGGGTATGTACAACACAGAAACTGAATTCTGTAAAGCTCTTGTATGGTATGAAGTAAAATGGGAACTGTATTATACCTCAACATAGTACCATACATTTATAGTGGAACAAATATAGGACCCAGTCATGTAAGAAGGTCAGCTTGGGTGGACCTGCTTATGCTATAACGGCTTTATTTATTTACAGAATGATGTATAACTAGGATATGGAATTAATCTGCAACTTGTAAGATAAGAAGTTACCAGCTTGATGAGAATTTACTGTGTATGCTTGATCCTGCTGGCCTTTTGTATACAAAATTCTGTTGACTGATGTCTAGATACTCTGGTGATGCATACTTTATAGATATCTAGAAGAGAGAATAATATGTTTGTGACATAACAAAAAGCTTTGGTATTATATTATATTTTTCCCTTTTATCCTTCATAGCCAATTCCTTAAAGTAAGCAGCAAAAGTATTTTCCTATTACATTACATGACATTACATTGATTTCCTTAAAATCCTTAAACGTTGGTAAATTGTGCAGAATTACATATAAATCTTGTAGATCAGTGTTTGCTGTTTTGTGTGGATACAACAAAATTGTGATCTTATGCTGATGATGGGAATAATTAAGCAATAAATGGCAGAGAGGCCCGATAACAGTTAATGATCAGCTGCAAACCCTAAACCCAGCTGGTCATTAACTGCCAGGAAATGCCGGTTTTGGAGGTTATTTCTGTTTTCCTTTATAAAATAGGTTTTTGTGTTTGTGACTGTTGTCCTGAGCTTCGTCTGATGCTGCTCCTACAATATTTGTTTGCAGTACCTGTGCTTTCCTAGTCATTAATGATTGGTACAAACAGGATATTTCTGAATGCTCTGTTAGGATTTATAGAAGACTGCTTATAAATACCGGTTAAATAAAATTAAAACTTGACAGTTACTTTGAACTTAAACTGATGCATTTACAAAGCATGAAGGATATGACCTGTAATTAGGTAAGTGATGTCAATGAAATCTATTGGTGACTATGCCTGGGAGTAAATGAGCAGGGACTTAGCCCTGTATTTTTAAAGAAACTCCTGACATTATTATTCAGAACTCATATATTAAAACTTATATTCAGTGATGCATCTGAAAAATATTAATATTCTATTCTTTCTAAGTTCTACCTGTGAACATATTTTATTATCACTCTTCTTTAAACATGGTGTGGTGGGCCAGGGTCCTCTCAAGTCCCCTCCAGACCCCACTTCAGGTTTTTATGCTGTCTTTCTTTCCTCCCTCCCTCCCCCCAGCAGACTCCCCAAGGAGTTCTTGGAGCAAACAAACAGAAGAAGAGTTTTTGTCCCTTATGGGAGAGGGGAGTCTGTGGGGAAAATAAAGAGAGGTAAGGGTGGCCTGAAACTCAGGCAGTTTTCCTGGGTCTATCCTTTGGGCTTAATCTAAATGGGGGCCTACCTTCAGACTCTTCTCCTGTGGTATACTGTTCTGAGGCTGGGTCTTTCAGCTTCAGGAGCAGAGAGGCTTGGTGCTGTCTCCCTCTCAGCAAATCTGTCTAAGATAGGGTATCCTATTCCTGTTCATCACCCTTTCTTGTGGCAGGCTTTCCCTTTTAAGCACCCCTTTTTTAAACTCTGCAGGTGCACCTCACTGGTACTAAACAGGCCCAGAAGGAGTTTGTTAGTCTCCTCTCTGTCAATGTAAGGGTGTGTTCCTTCACACATGACAATGACTTGTTTCACTTACGTACCATATACTTTAATATGGGATTACTAGCATATTGTAATCTTCTGAATTAATTGATTTTTACATGGTCTGTGGAGTAAGTGTCACACTTGGGGAAAATCAAAACTCATTTTTACATACCTCTATATTTAACCACTGTGGATCATTGTTTTCTTCTTTTGATCACTGATTCTGAGAGCTATTGAGTGATTTCAACTGCCATTGATTGGCAAATGTTGAGGTTGTTCAGCACTTAGCAGGATCAGGCCTTTTTTCTTTACCAAATTAAGGCTCTAGTCTTGCAATTTATTGCACTTCAGTAGGGCCCAAATTCATGGTCCATTCTTGTCAATTTCATGGCCATAAGATTTGAGAATTAGTCAGTTTCACAGGTGTTGTAATAGTGGGGATTGTATGAGTGAGTGGGTGGGTGGTGGTGGTGCAAATCTGTTGTAGAGGGGTTGCGGGATTGCCACCCTCACTTCTGTGCTGCTTTCAGAGCTGGGCTCTGAAGGCAGCAGCCGAAGAGCTTCCTGCAGCCAAATGAGGCTTCTGGAGGTGCAGATGGGTCAGATCTTCCCCATGCCGCTGGGAGCACCCCAGCCAGGAGCTCCTGGCTGCTCATCCCAGCCAGTGGCAGATTAATGAATTACAGGGCCCATGTCGGGGCCCTGGCCAATTTGCGCACACCCACCCTGGAAAAATGGGTGCCCCAAACTATGGCAGGAGATGCAGGGGTGAAAGCCCAGGAGCCTGGGCACCCCGAGCCTTGGCAGGAGCTGTAGGGATGGAAGCCCTGAACCAGGGTGCCCTGAGCCCTGGCAGCAGCTGCAGTGGTGGAAGCCTCGAGCTGGGGTGCTCCGAGCCTCGGTAGGAGCCGTGGGGACTGAAGTCCTTGCAGAACCATGGAACAGGAGTCCAGTGCTGGGGCGCCCCGAGCCCTGGCTGGAGCCATGGGGATGGAAATCCTGAGGCCCTGCAGAAGCCACAGAGTGGAAACCCTGAGCCCGACTCCCGGCTGGGCTGGGGAGCAGGACAGGACTTGCTCTTCCTCTGCCTCACTGCTCTCAGGAGGAGATCAGACCCACCTCCAAGTACCTTCCCCGGCTGCAGGAAGCTCCAGGATTGCTCACTTCTTTGCACTGCCTCCAGAATTGGGCCTGATCTCCTCACGGAGAGCGACTGTGCAGGGGAAGAGAAAGTCCTCTCCCTTCGCAGCCCAGCCAGGACTAGCAGCTAGGAGCCCCCAGCAGGGGCACTCCCAGCAGCACATGTGATATAGCTTTCATGGGGAGGGTCTTATTTCACGGTGTGATATGTTTTTCATGGCTGTGTAATTGGTAGGGCCTTACACATGGGTAGACTGCTGTACCCTGGTGGAGCCTCACTGACCTCGCTGAGGTGCCATGTGGGTGCAGCAGTCCATCCTTGCACAATAGATTGCAAGATCATGGCCTAAAATTTTAAATATTTGTGTATTGTGTAGGCAAAAATATGTCTTTGTATTGGAGTTGAGGAGAATAAATATCAATAACTTAAGGGTTTTGAATAAAAATACAGTTGTTACAAGAACATAATAATTTTTAAAAATCAAATCACTTATCTAAGAAATTCAGAGTTTAGATTAAACTAAGCAGAAACCCAAATGTTTAAATCCTACACTACCCAAATTTTGCATGAGACAGAATAGAAATTTTGTAATGATGCTTATGAAAATCATACATTCTATAATTCATCATTTTCTTTAGCCTTATTACTTTCCCTTTCTTCCTCTATTGCTGGGATCAAGTACCATGACCACAGGGAAACATGTACTTCATGAGTTAGGTGCATGTGATATTTTTGATACTTATGCCCAGCTTGGGAAGTTGTAAAGAATTTATTGCTACCAGCCTTCCCCATTCAGGTGGCTGAAGATGAAACTGTCTCATGTTCAACCTGTTCTCTGCAGGGAACATTACAGGAGAAGTGTTATAAGAATGGCCATACTAGGTCAGATCAATGGTAATCTGGGGTGACAGTGGCGATGCGAGCCAAGAGGTTCCACGAATGGCGGTACCAGGAGGACAAAGCACCCCAGTCCCAGCTGTTCGATTTAATCCACCTGACTCAGAAGTGGCTATGCCCTGAGACCCACAGCACTGAGAAGATGGTGGAACTCCTAGTGGTAGACCGGTACATGAGGAGGTTACCATCAGGCCTCTGTGCGTGGGTGGGTCAGACTGACCCCTCTATCTATGACGAACTTGTCACCCTGGTGGAGAGACAGGTGGCTGCCCGTGAATTGTCCTTGACTCCCCGGGAGAGGACAGGGCAGGCCCAGAGGCCGGGCCCCAACCCCAGTTCTGGGACGATCGGGAGATCCAAGAGGATGGGACCCGAATGCCGAGTCATTGAGGACCGGCCCGAGGATCGAAGGGGAATGGGGAACACGGGGTGAGGACGGGGGTGGCCGACCAAATAGCTCAGGACAGAAGGGGGCTACTAACCGGTCATACCGGTGTTATGGATGCGGGGAACGGCCACATAGCAGCCCAGTGCCCCAATGGGGACGAACCCATGCAGTGCAATCTAGGAGGTCACGGAGGGTGCTGCAGTCTCATTGGCCTGGTAGGGGTGGTAGAGGCCCCCCATGGGTATACCAGGCCGGTAAGAATGAATGGCATCAAAACCATTGCCCTGGTAGATTCGGTGAGCGCGGTCACACTGGTCTCCGGGAAGTTAGTGGGGCGAGACCAGATGACCCGGGCCAAGCACACGGGGATAACCTGCATGCACGGGACTGTGAATTTCTACCCTTCAGTCCCCGTGAAGATTGAGATCCAGGGGAATGTTACCCGGGTGACAGCAGGGGTGGTCCCTAAGCTCCCCTACCCGGTCTTGATTGGGAGAGATTTCCCTGGGTTCAAGAACCTACTCCCCGCAGTAGAGCCTAGGGTGGAGGGCAGACCCCTGACGGAGTCCGAGGCACAGGCAGCCAGCCCTGCCCCTGCTTTTGCCGAATTTGCTCCCGAAGTATTTGCACCCCCCCGGGAGACCCCGGAAATTGCAGCGGGAAAGAAGGGCGGCTAAAAGCCTAGGGACACGAATACTGGCTGGGACCCAGAAAGCTGCCCTGGCTAATAGGTGAACCCGTTCAGCAGACCAGGAGACTGCCCAAACTAGCGAGGACCCAGAGGCAGGTCCCAGTGCCAGCCAGAGTGGCCCCGGGGGTGAAGGTGAGGTTGGGCCCCTAGAGGAGGGCCAGTTGGGGCCCCTGCAGGAAAATTTTGGGCAAGACCAGGCCAACGACCCACTATATGTGAATGTGAGGGAGGAGGTAGTGGAAATAGATGGCGTGCCCGTGGAGGGCCGGAGCAAGGGCCCAGGGCCGTACTATATCCTGAGACGCGACCTGCTGTACCGGGTGACACAGATACAGGAGGAGGAGGTGGAGCAGCTCTTGGTGCCACGAAAACATATTGGAGTATTGGAGCTGGCCCAAAGTCATTTATTCAGGGGGCACTTAGGAGTAGATAAGACCCTTGACCGAATTCTGAGAAGGTTTTAGTGGCCAGGAATACGGGCGGAGGTCCAAAGATACTGCCTCTTCTGCCCGGAGTGCCAATTACACAGCCCCCGGCCTCATCTGCGAGCCCCATTAGTGCCCCTACCCATCATTGAAGTTCCTTTCGAGAGAATAGCTATGGACCTGGTGGGACCACTAGAACGATCAGCGCGGGGCCATCTAAATGTGCTCGTCATTTTGGACTATGCCACCCGGTACCCTGAAGCCATTCCATTAAGGAGCCCCACCTCCAAAGCAATTGCAAAGGAACTACTCCAGGTCTTCGCTAGGGTGGGCATCCCCAAGGAAATCTTGACAGACCAAGGGACCCCCTTTATGTCCAGATTAATGAAAGACCTTTGTACCCTGCTCCGCATCCAGGCCCTGCGGACCTCAGTATATCATCCGCAAACGGATGGCCTGGTCGAGAGGTTTAATCGCACCCTCAAGAGCATGATAAGAAAGGTAGTGGCACAGGACGGGAAGGGATTGGGATGCCCTATTACCCTACCTGATGTTTGCAATACGGGAGGTCCCTCAGGCATCCACTGGGTTCTCTCCCTTTGAGCTATTATATGGTCGCCATCCGCGGGGTATATTGGATATAGCCAAAGAAGGCTGGGAGGAGCAGCTCAACTCAGGAAGAAACGTCATCGAGCACGTGGCAAAGCTGCGAGAGCGAATAGCCCGGGTAACTCCCATCGTGCGGGATCACCTGGAGAAGGCCCAGGAGACCCAGCGGACCTACTATAACCGACGGGCCAAGGCACGGAGGTTTTGGCCAGGGGACCGAGTGATGGTGCTGTTGCCAACAGCAGAGAGCAAGCTCCTGGCTAGTTGGCAAGGTCCATATGAGATCGAAGAAGCAGTCGGAGACCTGAACCATAAGGTGAGACAGCCAGACTGCCGGAAGCCGGTACAGCTGTACCATATTAACCTACTGAAGCCCTGGCGGGACCATGAAGCATGCCTGGTCGCCCGAGAAGCGACCCCCCAGACAGATGCTCCACGGGGGAGGTTAGAATATCCCCTGAATTAACCCCCGAACAGCGGACAGAAGCTATCGACGTGATCCAGCGGAACCAGGACGTGTTCTCCAAGCAGCTAGGTCAGACAACGGTGGTCCACCATCACATCATCATTGACCCTGGGGTGCGGGTAACGAGAAAACCATACCGGATCCCAGAGGCCAAGAGGGAAGAGATTAGGAAGGAGGTAAGAAGGATGTTGGAGCTCGGGGTGATTGAAGAGTCCCACAGCCAGTGGTCCAGCTCAATAGTCCTAGTCCCCAAACCCGACGGTACCCTGCGCTTCTGCAATGACTTCAGAAAGCTGAACGAAGTATCTAAATTCGATGCCTACCCAATCCCCCCTATCGATGAGCTAGTATATCAGTTGGGGAAGGCCCGCTACCTGACCACCCTGGACTTGATAAAGGGCTACTGGCAGATCCCCCTAGCCAAAGATGCCAGAGAGAAGACCGCCTTCTCCACGCCCGACGGCCTATTTCAATATACCGTCCTCCCCTTCGGACTCCACGGGGCCCACGCAACCTTTCAGAGGTTGATGGACCACCTACTGCGACCCCACACCAAGTATGCGGCTGCCTATCTGGACGATGTGGTCATCCATAGCCCTGACTGGGAAATGCACCTGGGGAAAGTGGAAGCGGTGCTCGACTCCCTCCAGAAAGCTGGCCTCACCGCAAACCCGCCTAAGTGCGCGATAGGACTGGCTGAGGCCAAATACCTGGGCTACGTGGTAGGGAGAGGCCTGGTAAAGCCCCAGTGGGGCAAGGTGGAAGCCATCCGGGCCTGGCCCCGACCGGTCTGCAAGAAATAGGTCAGAGCATTCTTAGGGATCGTGGGGTATTATAGGAGGTTTATTTCCCACTTTGACAGTAGATAACCACTCTAGATCACCAATTTGCTACCACTTTGGTCTTGCTCATGTAATCATCTGTTTCTCTTGTCTGACATAGTCTTCCTTTTCTAATGTATATCTATTTATAAGTTGCTCCTTGGCTGTCCAGTGTCTTCCTTGTTGCTCCAAATAAGGAAGACACTGAAGAGCAGCTGTTTTAGCTCATTACTTTCATGTACTTGACTTCTCTGTGTTTCTAAAAATATGCCTCCTGACCAGGAATAGACAATAAAACAGCTACATTCTCTACTGGCATAACTTCACGGAACTCAGTTGAGTTATGTCAGCAGAGAATTTGACCCAAGAAGCTCTTGGCTTCCATTGCTACCTGTCAGCGTAGGAGCATCTATGGACCTTCACCTCAGGACCTTCAGATTGTGTAACTGGAGCCTTGGTAATAGAAGCTGGCAACCTCCCATAATTGAGAGGGGAAGTTATCTTCATCTAACAGCTACATAGCATTTTGAGGAAATCAATGGACAGCCAAGGACCTTCCATCTTAAAACTGACACTTGCAGTTTCAGAATATCAGAGAGAAGTTACCCTCTCTTATTCTCCTCCTGTAATCATGTTCTTACCATATCTACAGGAGAGTCAGCTGCTCAGTGTTTCATTACACAGTGCAATTATTTCTTCTTACATTATATGTAAAAGCGTTTCCTATACAAAATCTGGCAGAAATGTTACATTAAATCACTAATGTAATAAGGATAATACTATACTGTTGTTCATCTGCATACCATATAGATAGCGTAATTGTATGAAGGTTTTATGTTCTTAAAATGGCAATTGATCAAATAGGCTATTGCATTCCTTTATTCTACTTGTCAGACAAATAAATTACTTTATTACATTTGCTAATCAGTTTGTTATTTGCCTGTAGGATTCAAAATGTGCAACTTATCCAAAACTAATAAATTATACTGTAATAAATTAATTCTCGGAAACAATCCCCTTATTATGTAGCTTTGCAACCAATTGAATTCATTTGTTTTTTTGGGGCAATTTATAAGTAAAATTATACGTTTCTAGAAATAAATTCTTCATCACCAGTAAAATCTGGGGATGGTGGAAGCTGAAGAAGGCAGCAATCCAAAGCCCCTAGCAATATCTCGTTGCCAACATTTTAAACAATATCCCCCAAAAGAATGTTTACAATTAAAATAAAAGAAAAAATCTGTCAGTTCTATTATTGGAAAAATTATATTATAGTGAGATAAAGAGTCTTTCTGTCCCTCTTCCTGTAGTTAAATTTGCAACCACATTTGATTATAAACCTGATTTTCATCCCTTCTCTAACTCAAAGTAAAAGCTTCATTCTCAAAATTGGAAGGGGGACTCTAGTTAATTTAATGAATAGTTGTAGTTTTCAGTAGTCTTCAAAGAAAAAATCCTTATGTTCATAATTAACAAGTCTGAAGCTAAGATGAATGTGTCAGAGAACAAATTGAATCAATTGGAGGAAAAATGTACGCTGAGGCATGAATTTTCAGCAACAGCCAGTGTGATGCACTGAAGAAATTTAGGATTTGGGGGAAAAAATTATATGCTTAATAAAATGCTTGCTATATATACAGGCAGTGTAGAAAATTGCATCTCAGTACCTCATTGGATGGTATTGGTGTAGGGAGCCTACTTTCACATCATTCAAGGAGCCCAGGGGTGTGGTAACTTCTACTGCATACATTGTAAGGGCTTCCAAGGCTTACTGAAATCAATGGAAAGACTCTGACTTAACCTCAGTGGGCTTTCTTTCGGTCCCTACGTGCAAAGAGATTCATCCTTGCAGCTCTTGATGTCCTGCAGGATAAGAGCAATGCTTCTGAGCATCTCCTAAGTTGCTGTGGAGCGACCTCTTCCCTTTCTCCTCTTGTGGAACTTCAGATGTGCCCAGGAGAGGAGCTCAACTGCTGTGCACGTGGGGAAGTACAGAGGACCAGAGCTTCTCTCTGAACTCCTTGCAGCCTGTTGCTATTTGACAATTTATGGGCCTCTCTCTGTTTTTATTGACCTATCTGGTAAAATACTCAGCTAATGATGTATTAGGCAAGTAGTGGTAAAATTGTTGGGCAATATTTTTGACTTTTTTTTCTGCTTTTCAGTCAGCCTTCGAAGAAGTTATATCCTTTTAGCATTTATTAAATGGAAAGTAGATTAACTGTGTGTTACAATTTCATTCCCTATCCTCTTGTGCCCCCCACCCCCAAAATAAAAACACAAAACTGTTTGATTCTTTTAAATTGAAGGGCATGTGGCCTTTGGGAAAAAGTAGAATGGCCTCAGAGACAGTTTGCACTCCTGACTAGTAGGTTTAGTCTTTGGAGTAATGGTGTCAGGTAAATTGTCGAAGCCCTGCACTTAGGCATGTGTTCAATGCATGTGGGATGGTTCCTTCCTTGCTGCCCCCTTGCTCCTGGGGGCAGTAATCTGCTCTTAGCCCATACCAGTAGGAGATTACTACTTCACTGAGTTGGCTCATCTGTGTTTGCCAGAGTATATGGGGGATGGAGTTAAGGCCCTGGCTTTTCTCCTCTACTTCCTGTTTGCATGGCTGGGGAAATACTGTGGTGCACTGCCTCTCCTTACTCCCCAACACCTGGTGTGGAGGCCATGTAGGGACATAATAGGGTCTTGCACACCTACATGGCTGCATAGGTCATACCAGTGTGTAGTAATTGCTGTCAGTTATTTAGTTTGTGATGGTGACCACTTAAAATAGTAGTTCATGATGGCTTTACTATACTTCTGGATACAGTGTGTGTTCAGTGTGTGGAACAAGGATGATAAGATGATTTGTAAATTTGTCTGCTGTATTCTGTCTTGTGGAAGGGAAGATTTATGGCTTCTTCTAGTACCATTAAAGGAGACTCCAGGGACCAGCTGAAAGCTTCTCTGAAGTTTGTCATTTTACCAACAGGTGCAACTCCATTGTTCAAGAGTTTCAGCTTTAGGGCTTGATCTCGCTTTCTGATCTACATTGCACCTTATTCTATCTCATAAAAATGAGCTGCTGTGTTTGTACAAAAAATTAGTAGCTCATTTCCCGAAAGTCAAGCTAATAGATTTCATGTACAGTAGTAGAGGGCAGAATCAAGCCTTTCCTCTGTTTTTATACTTAGTGTATATAAGGGAGATCTGAGTAGGCATTAGTATGGGCCTGGTGAAGGAGGTCACTCCAATTCCACGTGCATAGAGTATGCACACAGGACTCAAACAGTGTGTGTTGATGCAGCAGATTTAGGAGAAAGAAGCTGGAAGCAATGAGAATCTGCAAAGAGCAGAGACAAAAAGCCCAAAGGGTACGAGAAGAGATTGTGAAACGTCAGAAGGGAAAGACAGCTGATGTGATTCACAGAGCTGCTTAAAAAAGTTAGACTCACTTCTGTTCCAAGCCATTGATTAGGATGAGAATCATGGGGAGGCAATGGAGAGTTCACAATAAGGAAATTCAAATTTTTGTAGAGGTGAAGAAGTGCTTTTGTTTTTCCCCTATTTTATATAATCTGGGCTTTTGGAAACTCTTTGTTTTCAAACAGATGCCTCTAAACTGCAAATAGGTGCGACACTAGGTTGAGAACAGATCTGAAGATGTGAAATAATAAGAGTAGAAAGCTGTTCCCAAGAGAAAAGAGAACATTCCATGACAGGGCAGGAATCCTTGTGTATTAAATGGGTTGTTGAGGGGTTATTATGATGTCTTCTAAAATTAGATTTTGTGCTAATTGCTAAGCACCATCCGCTCACTTGGATGAATAACATGAAAGATAGAAAATGCCCAAATTACTAGGTGATATTTAGCATTCCAGCCATATCATTCCCTTTGGTTGTTTGATTCTCCTGTGCCTGTGCTGGTATCCTCAGGCAGTCTTTTGATACTGCTCATTTGAAAAATTGCAGCCTCCCCATGGTTTTGACACTCACTCCTACCTTTCTCTGCCTTTTTTGAATGCAGACTTCCATTTTCTTTGAAAACCCTTTGTCACAGAGGCAGCTCACCAGACTGCTGCAAGATGAACCAGCCATTGACTCCCTCGGTTTTCAGCCTCTGGCATCTGAACATAGCCTAGGCCTTGGCCCTGTGTTGGGGTTCCTAGCAACACTCTGAGTGCAGATCCTCCATGTAGCATCTTGTACTGATAGTTGCAGCCATGCAGTTGTATGCCCAGCCCCTGGAGCCAATGCTGACACTTCTCCCTCTGCACCCCCAATGCCGAGTCGCTTAAACACCCCATTTCCCAGAACTACGCCCAAAAGTGTTAGCCTTTTGATTTACCTCTTCGAGGGGCCCCATGGGGGGTGTGGTATATAACAAGCGTATAGCACACGCTTTGCACAATGTTCTAACGCTATTGCTCTTTACTTAGTCAGATGAGAAATACATAGATCTATACAAAAAATAACAAACCCTACATGCATTTCCCTACCTCAGTTTCCTTGCCACTCGAGAGCAATTTTTTGGGCTGGGATCAGAGTCTTTGTGGGATGCAAGATCCTGTCCCTGCCCCTGCAGCTGCATGGTTTCTCTTCTGAAAACATGAAGCTGCTCTTCTTAGGTCAGCTTACTTCCTCTGACCACATGGCCAATCTGTCCTCTTCCTCTCTGCTGACCGAACTTTCTGGGTGACTCTCTGTGAGTCCTTTTATAACCTTTTGCTTTGGTCTTCTTTCTCTTTGTCCATGCTTTCCACTTCACTCTCCTCTCCAGCTTGCTCTTAAGATAGGAGGAGGAGTGGAGAGCATGGACAAAGAGACAGATGAAAAGGAAAAGGTTATAAATGGACTCTCAGAAAGACACTCAAAGTTCTCCTAGCTGGAGTAAACCCCTTTAGCATATCTATTGTCAGGTCAAAGCACAGTTGTTAAAGTTAAGTACTCCCCATTGTCCTCAGCCTGATGTGTACCTGTTGCAGGTCCTGCCAGCAATGATGGATTCCACATTTACATAAGGCATTTAGTGATAGCAATTTCCATAGTAACAACTTCATAATATCAAGTAGAATTTATAAACTGTACAGACAGTTCCCCACTTTCCTCCCCCAAATTTTTACACCCTTAGTAGTTTTCTCAGATTTAGAATAAATCATAGCAGTATTTACAGGCATTTTACAGAGAGATAATAGGAAATATTAGTTTTTATTCTTATGCATTTGATATATAACTATGTAAAGGAAGAAAGTTAAGGAAACCCAGATGACCTCAATCCAGGATCAACAGTTTCTGCTAGTCTTCTAGATTCCCAGCCTGTCAGAACTAATTTGGGCTCTAACATCTCTTGATGTAGGTGTGCTTTCCCCAATTACTCAGTTCAATATGATGCACTGATAAAGGTGACCTCATTAGAAGAGTCATGGTGTCATAAATTTACATTACATTTGTTTAAGCCTTCTTGTCCTTTTTAAGTCCATTCAATATACAACATGGTGTCAGCTCGTTAGTATTGGATCAAAGTATATATTACGTTTCTGATTAAACAGCCTTTCTTCTGAAGTTCGGAATAAACATAATTATAACTTCTTCCTTCCTGGTGTTGGTTTAAGATTAACATATGTCTAGTTTCAGTGAGTTCTACCATTGTCCTTACTCAGCTGGGTAAACAGACTTCAAGGAAATTAAAGAAATTTCAGCATACAAACCATTCGTCCACTATTCAAAACTCTTTCACATGTTCTAATGGACTCTCTTTATCTGACTAAAGAGTATATTTAGTATCTTTTTCAGAGCATTAATTAATGGAACATCAATTAATGTTTCAAACCTCGTTTCTCACCAGTTTTTAAGCCATGTACCTAACAATCTAGTCCCTGGGTTCCAGATTAATAGATAAAAGTGGTCAATATACATACATCAGGTAAAACTATGATTGGACATGCCATATTGTTTCATCAAATTCCAAAATTAGCAGTGGGTCTTCCAGTCATTAATGTGAATAATTGATATTCTGCTTTACATTCTCAACATAAGTTTCAGTTAGAAACTCACAGACTTAACAGAAGCCAATTAAGCTATTTTCTTCTGTTTTTAAAAGAAAAATAAAGTTTGTGGCTCCTTTAATCTTTATTAAAGGCAAATCCTGAATGAACCTGTTGTGCAGGCCAAGTGGCCAGCTTGTGCACTGGATTTCTGTGCAGGGAAAGGAGCTTTGTGTAGAGCTCGGCAAAAATTTTCAGCCAACACACTTTTTTTTTGCCAAAAAATGCAGATTCAGCAACATTGAAATGTTTTGCTAATTCATGTTGGTTTCATTGAACTGTTAATGTCTGGGGGAGAGGGAGGGAGAGAGCAAAAATCATTTCCAGGAAAAAGTCAGAATATTTCATTTTGACATTTTTGAAACAAAAGGTTTTAGAATTTTTAAATTCAAAATGACTCTTTGTTTCAAAAAGTTTCTTCAATTTTATTTAAAAAATTGAAAAAATTAAATGCTTGAAACTGAAGTGAAACATTTCATTTTGAGTTGAATTTACATTTACATTTAGTTTAACCTGGAACAATTAAAAAAAATTAATTAACCATTAAAAAATTTTTTTTGGAACTGCCAGCAAACCAAAAAATCTAGTTATTTTCACAGCTCTAATTTTCTGTTCCACAGCAGCTACTTCAGTCTTAAGGTTGTCATAGCCCTACAAATGCAGCAGCATGTGCATTTCACGGAGGAAAATAGCTAGGAGAGTTTGTGCAGTCAGATCTTCTACCCAGACCCCATTCCCTAACCTCACCTGTACACTGGGATGCAAGGAGCCCCAATGGCATAAGAACAAGGATCCCCTTAATAGGGCCTCCACATGATGCTCTTCTATCTTTCTGCAGTGGAACCGTACCATAGGTCATGGTCCTGTGTCTGCAGAGGAAGTAGGATGTAGCCCTTAACAACTGGGTAGAATTTGGGGACAGTAGCATTAAGAAAAAGGGCTTAATAAGAAAAGCATAAAATATGATACAGTGAGACCTAAATCTTAAATTACTGTAAATCAGCATTGAATTTGCTGTGTGTAATAAAGTGATTAGAGGAGTTGTTCCAAAGCTAGTTATAGAACTCTGTTTCATTAATACAGTCTCCATTTCAAGTTCACAAATGCAGAAGGTTTAAAAAGAATATTCCATTAAATATGTGAAATATTTTAATCTCATAATTACCAGTGGTTGGTTTAGCTTTGAAGATGCTATTCTATAAGTTTGGAGTAAGCAGTCGTTCACTGAAGACAGCTCTGCTAACCAGAATAATAATTACTGTATGTGGCTGAAGCATGTTAATTACTACAGATATAATTAGTTTTAGTGCAGATGTCTGAATAGAAGTGCATGTTTTTACCTGTGGCATGCACAGATCTACAGGTATTGCTTTCATTTCTGTTTTTGAAAGTATATGTGGCTATGAATTCCCGCCATTGCAAGCCATTTGATTTGTGTAAAAGAATATTTTCCATGTATTAACATGTGGAAACAGTTTGATAGATTAGGATGAGAAGAAATTAATCATAGTGACTTTGAGCAGTTTCAGTTGGCTCATATCCAGAGCTAATTTAGGCTAAAGCCCAAAGAGACAGAAGTATTTGATAATTTGCAAATAATCTTTCACCTAATCAAAAATTCCACCACAGCTTTGTAAATTGTTGGATATATATCTGGCCTGACTACATTCATGTATGTTATTAGTCTGAGCTGTTTATTTGAACAGCAAATTTAAGTGACGCTTACATTCACTAAAATAAAGTCACTTGTATTTCTACTAAATTCAATTTTTTTAAATTTAGAGGACATACTGGGCCAAATTCATCCTCAACACAATTCCATTGATGTTAGTGGTATTGCACTACTAATGTATTTGTCTTGTTGTGTCTGACTGTGCTAACTGATTTCATTATAAAGCTTCAAAGAAATTATTTCATTTTATGTGATTTAAATATACTTTTAAATTTAGGTCTGTATTTTTGAAGATGGAAAGATTATTTCTTTTTTAAGGCAATGTAATGCAAGATTTTCAGAGCTCTGTTTCCATGCTGCAGTGCTTGTCAAAGCACAGTATAACTTTCTGATTTAAAAAATCAATGTGTTATAAAAATGTTAAAATTAAGATATGTTAACACTAAGAAATATATGGATGATTAAAATTTTCCTATTGTTAAATTGTCATTCGTAATCTTGATGTATATGAATCTGAGATCAGATCTACTCTTGTGTATTAAAAATCTGAAATTCTCATCTATTAACATAGATTCTTCTTTGAGTGCTGGTCCCTATGTGGATTCCAAACGAAGTATGTACATGTGCGCCATGCACTGGAGCCAGAACTGTTCGTAGTAGTGTCTGTCGACCCGCATGTGTGTTGTGTGTCGGCCACGTAGTGTGTCTGAGGTCTTATGAAGCTGCGCGGGTTGACGTCTCTCTAGTTCACTCTTATCGCTGCATGGCCAGAGTTGGAATCCCTCTTCCTCCCCGTTCAGAAGTTTCTTCTAGCATCATTGTATGTAGTTTTTCAAAATTTGTTAGGAATTAGTTTTTTGTTACTTCACCTTGTGCGTGGCATCCTGTCCGCCAAAGGGGACTATGCCCTGTGCTTCATGCCTGTGCTCCTTCTCTGTGAGCGACGAGCACCCACGTTGCCTTTGTTGTCTGGGTGAAGCTTACAGCATCTCCTACTGCTCCATCTGCCACGGACCTGGGAGGCTCAAGAGCTTTGGCGATGCGCCTGTGTATGCACGCGACTGTGGCACTGGTGGGACAACCGGAGCGACCAGCCTCACTATCAGTGAGTGCTTCTCTGGCTCCTTCCAATGGCTCTGGACCATTGGCTCTGGTACCACCATTGGTATTGGCAGCACCAGTGAAGCCCCACCGTGCTCAAAAGAAGCACACTCAGGGGCACAAGACCGACTCCCCGAGAGGGACCAACTATAAATGCAGCATTGCTTCCCCGAGCTGTGTGATGATCCTGCTGCTCCACTGCCCAAGAAATCTCAGCTGGAGCACAAGACAAAACATCCTCGAGACCAACCAGCATCATCTTTGGCCTCAGTCACAGGGCCACTGCCTTTGTCCCAGCTCTGTCTACACCGCTGGGACAGTCTGGCATCTCATGCCCGGTTCTGCGCACACCTGGCCGCTTGTCTCCTCTCATGCCTATGGTCGAACTACTTCTACCATATGCTGGTTCCCCACTGTGTCCCAGATCACCAGGGACTGTGTAGTCTCCATCACCAGTGGATTAGCTGCTACCACTTGGCCACCATCCTGCTCTGCTACTCTTCACACTGTTGGTCCAGCAGGTTGGGATATCATCACATAACTGCTCTGCGCTGCTGGCCCTGTCATTCTGACATCACTGGCCTTCCCGGACCAACCCTCCGTTTTCGAGTGGTCCTCAGAGCAGGACTCGGCCTTTTCACTGGTGTGCTCTTACAGTCCAGAGTCATAACACCTGCCCTACACATTGGCGTATGGACCTCCTGCTGAGGCATGGTACCCTTGAGGGCCACTGGTACCAGTGGATCCATATGCTTGGTCCTACTGGCTGCCACTGCCTCATCATCAGCCTTCGCCCATTTATACTGCTCCTCGCTTTGTCTATGAGGAACCCCAGGACACCACCACATCTCTGGCACTGTCAGCACCATCAGAACCACCTATCCTGATGGGAGCCTCTTCATCCCCTGATGAGGTGCTCATCCCGCCTTCTCTTTTATTTCTGGATGATCATGGTCAGTACCATAAGCTACTCTGCCACATGGCGGGGGTCCTCAACCTCTTGGCTGAAGATGTGAAGGACTCCCAGGACGAGTTCCTGGATATTCTCCAACCAGCTGGGCTTTCACACAGTACTCTTCTCATCCATAGTGTGCTCCTTCAACTGGCTTAGGCTGTCTGGCATGCCCCAGTGTTATGTGTGCCTACACCTAAGTGGGCAGAACGGTGCTATTTCGTCCCTGCCTTCCTGTCTACTCACCCATCACCCAATTCTTTAGTGGTTCAAGTGGCAACTGAGCATGCCAGACAGCAACACTTCAAGACCACCCCTCTGGATCGAGCGGCCAAGAAACTTGACTTCATCGGGCGCAAAGTCTGTATGTCAGCAGGCCTGCAATTCCACACTGCCCGTTACAAAATAAGACTTCCTATCATACAATAAACAAGCAGAATTTCAGGCTTCCCTCCTGGAGGATAAACTCAGCCTACCTAAGTCTCTGATTGAGAAGGGCAAATTGGTAGACCCTCCAAGCTGTGGTGGATGCAGCAGATACTGTTCCATTCTTTTGCCTTGGGAGTAGTGCTGTGCAGGGACTCCTGGCTTCAGAATTCGGGTTACCCGAATGAGGTCCAGACCACTCTTGAGGACCTCCCATTTGATGACCAGAAGCTTTTTAGCGACAAGATTGACAAGAGTCTTCATTTGCTCAAGGACTCTCATGCCACTCTGCAGCCCTGGGTCTTTACACTCTGGCCCCAACTTGCCGCCAGCACCAGGCCTCTTTCCGCCCCTGCTATCCTACTTGCTCTGCCTACCAAGTTTATCCTCCACGCTAGCAGAACCAGTCCTGCTGCTGCCAGTTCTCTCAACGGCCTTGATACCTGGCCGCTACCACCTCTGCTGCCTCCTCATTCCTGCAGTGCCCTTCCAAACACCCATTTTAATTCCTCCCTCAAGAACCACAAACCTTCCTCCACTTCTGCAGTCTCTCTGGTTATCTTCGGGGGCCGTCTTACTCCATTTGCTGGCAATTGGAGCAAGATTCCCACTGATTGCTAAATGTTGAACATCATACACAGGGGGAACCTCATAGAGTTCCTCTCCTTCCCTCCTTGTCACCCTCTCTGTGGGGGCCCTGAGGATCCATTTTAACAGGATCTCCTCCAAGAGGAAGCTCATGCCCTTCTCCAGAAAAGTGCAATAGAACGCGTCCCACACCATTACCATGACAGTGAATTCTACTCCTCTTATTTTCTCATCCCGAAGAAAGGGGGTGGCCTGAGCCCCATTTTAGACTTCCAGGCTCTGAACCACTTCATCTGCAAGTTCTGCTTCCACATGGTCACTCTCCTCCAGATTATCTCATGGAGTTTGGTTCATGGCTCTTGATATGAAGGATGCATACTTCTATGTGGACATACACCCTGTCCATCACAAATTCCTTTGCTTCGTGGTGGAGCATTCATACTATCAATTCCAGTTCTCACTTTAGGAATAGCTACCACTCCCCACATTTTCACTAAAGTCGTTGCGGCCTAAATGAGACACCTTGGCCACTTGTTGTTTCCATACGTGGATGTCTGGCTCCTGGTTGCCTCATCCAGAGAATGTCTCCTGGTCATCTGGAGGGTCACATGGCCCAGGGCACCTGGTCCCCCAGAGAGTCCAGGATGCACATCAACATCGTAGAAATGCCAGCCAGATGCCTTGCTTGCCAGGCGTTCTTGCCTCTAATCCACTCCCGTCATGTACAACTTCTCTCTAACAATATGACGGTTGTTGTCTATATGAACAAACAGAGCATCTCATGCCTCACGTCTCACCAGTTCCAGAGGTGAATGGCTTCCATGCAGAGGGCCCAGGCTCTGGCCCTTTGCGTGGAAACCATTGACCTCTGGAACTGGTGTCTCAGACACAGGATTACATTCCATGCAGTCCATCTTTCAGGCACCGACAACATCCTTGTGGATGATCTCAGTTATTTCTTTCACAACAGCCACTAGTGGGGGCTCCATGACCCCACTTTCCACTCCATCTTCCGCCAGTGGGGCACGCCAAGCTGGGGCCTCTTCATGACTGCGACCAACCACAAACTTTCCCATTTCTGTTCTAGAGGCACTCTGGGGCAACATGCTGCTTCTTTGCTGCTCAGTGGGATTCCGTTACGCCTTCCCACCCATATTGCTCCTCCCACAGATCCTCCGCAAGGTGCGGTGGGACCGAGCGGTCCTTATCCTTATTGCTCCCTTTTGGCCTCGCCAATTCTGGTTCACCAAACTTTCATCTCTCTGCTTGCCCTCCTGTCCATCTCCCCTCTCTCCTGAATCTCCTCACACAGGCACATAGTCAGCTTCCAACCTAGAGATGCTTCATCTTATGGTCTGTTACTTAGATAGAGCTCGTGCACAGACAATGTGTGCTCCATAGTGGTGCGTGACGGTCTCTCACATAGCAGATGTCTATCCACTAGGGCATACTGCCAAGCCATGTGGAGACACTTCATTGAATGGGCGTCCCATCACCACCCTTCCCCCCCGCCCCGACTCAGTTTTCATCCCGCCATCCTCGATTACTTTCTCCACCTTTGACTTTTGGGCTTTGCCCACTCCTCCATCCGAGTCCATCTAGCGGCACTCAGTGCCTTCCTCCCACCAATTAATGGTTTCCTCTGCCTTTAGCCATCCAAGCACTGCTCGTATCCTCTGTGGTCTCCTCAACACCTTCCCATCAGTCCAGAAACCCACCCCTCTCTGGAATTTCAACCTTGTCCTCATGACCCTCACTAAGTTGCCCTTTGAACCCTTGGTCACTTGCTCCCTCACCCACTTCTCCATGAAGGTGATCTTTTGGGTGGCCATCACTTCTGCTCAACGGGTTAGTGAACTTTTGGCAGCCATGATGGCTGGACCTGCCTTTTACGGTCTTCCCCAAGGACATGGTCTCCATATGACTTCATCCAAAATTACTCCTTAAGGTGATCTCTCCATTCCACCTTAACTAATCCATTCACCTTCCAACCTTCTACTTGCAACTGCACACCTCACCCAGAGAGTGCATGCTACATTCCCTCAATGTCTGCTGTGTGCTAGTCTTCTGTCTACAATGCACCTGCACTTTCCAAGCCTTGCCCAAACTCTTTCTCTCCACTGCGGAACACTGCTGAGGCCACACGTTTTCCTCCCACTGCCTCTCCAAGTGGATCTCCCAATGCATTGCAGAGTGTTACTCCCTTTCCCGAGTCTCTCCACCACCTGGCATCACTACCCACTCCACGCAGGCGCAAGCCGCCATGTTCACCCTTTTTTGTACAAGTCCTGTGGCAGGACATTTGTCGGGCAGCCACGTGGTCCTCCATCCATAATTTCACAGCTGACTATGCCAGAGCCCCGTCAGTGTTGATAGTGGGCCGTCAACAGCAGCAGATGTGGTAGTTGTCTGCGCAGTTCTACAGACTCTCTCTCCTACTGAGACCTTGCTCCCACCGCCACTGTGTACTGCTTACTACGCTACTCATTTTTGGAATCCACATAGAGACTAGCATTCGAAGAAGAAATGGAGGTTACTTATTGTAACTGGAGGTTCTTGTAGGTGTGTGGTCCCTGTCTGGATTCCAATCCGGCCCCCCCATTCCCTCTGCTCCAGGCGCTATGCTTGTTGGTAAGAGGGACCTGGAGGGGCGTCGACCCACACAGCTTCATAAGACCTCGGATGCCCCATGTAGCCTACGCATGATGCACACATGGGTCGATGGATGCTACTACAAACAGTTCCGTCTCCGGCACATAGCATGCTGGTGCACCGCAAATTTGGAATATAGATAGGGGCTACACATCTTGAAGAACCTCCAGTTACAGTAAGTAACCGCTATTTAATAGATTTATAGATTCCAAGGTCAAAAGGGATCTTCTGTATAACACAGACCCCAAAGTAATTCCTAGAGCATTTCTTTTGGCAAAACATCCAATCTGGATTTTAAAATTATCAGTGATAGAGACTCCACCACAGTCCTTGGTAAATTGTTCTCAT
Organism: Emydura macquarii macquarii; assembly: GCF_026122565.2. Classification (NCBI taxonomy): domain Eukaryota; kingdom Metazoa; phylum Chordata; order Testudines; family Chelidae; genus Emydura; species Emydura macquarii. The sequence goes on from NW_027132559.1 coordinate 23,665,929, forward strand.
GGTTAATTACCTTCACTGTCAAAAATGTACAGCTTATTTCCCGTCTGAATTTGTCTAGCTTCAACTTCTGGCCATTGGATTGTGTTATACCTTTTTCTGCTAGATTGAAAAGCCTAATATTAAATATTAAAACATGATTAAAATATGTATAAGATACGCTTTGGGTTGGTAGATCTAGCTGAGGAAGATTCAAGGTGGAAGGAGAATGAGTGCCAGGAGATATGAAGCTAGGTAGCAGAGCAGAAACAATTGCTAGGAGGAGAGAAGGGGTGTCAGAATAGAGAAGCAGAAGAATCTTCACTTTAGGGTCTGATGTTGCATAGCCTGCGAGTCTTCTATCTAAGGTCCCAATATAACAAGCTGGTTTGTATTTCAGTGGGACTCTGCATGGACAGCTGTTGGGCCTGGATTAACCAATGTGCACTCAGTGCACTTGCATAGGATACCAATCTCAGGAGGACGTCTGACTACTGGCAAAAAATCCAAAAAACCTGAGTGGTGCTGTGGCCCCTAGCACCATGTTGCAATGCCACTCACTCAGATTTGATCCATCTGCCCCCTATGAGGATAGAGGGGCAGCTGGGCCAAACCTGAGCAATGCAGGGCCATGTGAGTGCAGGGTGTGCGACAGGAGAAAGAGGAGGTGAGCAGCCAGGATTGGGAGGAGCCACCCTAGCTCTGGATGGGAGTGAAGAACTGAGCTGGTGTGGGAGGGGCAGTTTGCCAGTGAGTGGCCAGAAAGGTCATGGGGAGTGGAGAGAGGGACTGGGACAAGCTGTTTTTTGGTTTTTATTGATACAAATCAACTCAACTAGAAAATAATACTCGACTAATAATAAATAAAAATGTGTATGACTAACGACCTCAAAGCTCAGACTCTGCCTTCATTAAAACCCAAGAAAGTAAGTGAGTGTTGCACAGTGTTCTACAAGCTAACGAATTCAGGTTCTGTTGGATCCAAAGGGATAATGAGTTTGTGTTAATGACCCTGCACAGAAAACATGCTGGCACAAGATCTCCCTCAGTTTACCTATCCTATCCTACCCATCTAATCTTTCTTTTTCTTTCTGTGCTCTTGGCCAGACCTTCCACCTAAGCAGCCAGGCCAAATACCTGCAAATTGGTAACCTAACTAACAAATCAGAGGTGCTGATATGCTTTCTGCCTAGTTGCTTTCTTCACTACTTCAATATTACATCAGTCTTGCATAGTCTAAGCCTTAAACAGGTCACAATCGCAGCCAAATGGTGGGTGAATTGCTCCACTGCATCTTCTGGATCAGACAAGATAGAGATGTGAAGCTGGATGTCATCAGTGTATCTTTTACAGCCTCTCCTAATAGTTTCACACATACGTTGATCAGGATGTGTGATCATGAAGGAGCTCTTAAAGCAGCTGAACAATTGCCCAAACTACCTCTGGGATCTCTGGCAAAGAAAAGAAAAGAGCCTTGAGTGACTCCCCCACATCATTTTATGGATCAAAATATGTCCACAATGTATTTTGATTAACAATATCATGGGCAATTGACAGACAGAAGATCCAGCCCATTATCATCTTTCATCTCCAAAAGGAGATTCTGAGCTAACATTGCTGTTTCTGTAACATACTCAGATCTGAAATTCAGTCAGCTGGGATCAAGACATTTGTTGAATTGCCGCACTGCAACCTTCTTCATCATCTTTCCCCCAAAACAGAGGATAAACACATTTGTAATTAGCAAGACAGTCTTCCTGAGCAGAAACTTCATAATGGATTCCTTAAGGACAATAAGCAGCCTGTTCTCCTGAAGGCAAATGTTGATAGTTTCCATGAAGTGCAGGGCCAGTGCTTCTTAATTGAGCTTCAGCCAGGAGGAACATAGGTCCAGTTCACAGATTACCTTGAGAGCTTCTAGAACTGCAGTGAGTGCTGCCAGCTGAAATTCAAGCAATAAAGACTTAGGATATGTCTTCTTGAGTTAATGATTTTCTCTTTGCTAACATGAAGGGAGTCTAGATCTGAGCAATTTATATCCACATAAGAACTTGAAAATTCCTTGCAAGGAATAACACTTGGGTCTGTAGCTGAGCGAAAACAATCTGAATCAACTAGACTGTCCTCCACCTACAGCAGTTCCACTTTAGGGACATAGAGAATGCAATGGTGGTTGTGGTTTACTATTGAATTACTTTGGGGAAGGTCTATGGCTTCTGTTGTGCTGGAGATCAGACTAGATAATCACAGTGGTCCCTTTTGGTTTTATGCTCAACAATTATAGATTGACAGATACAGACACTAAATATGAATTTATACTGTGTACTAAACAGTTGTTAAAATAGTGTTTCAAAGTGCTTTTAAGAATAGTTTTAATTTTTTATAGAATTGTCTTTTTTTAATATGTGTCTAATTTGTGAGATCTGATTGTGTCAACTACATTGCATTACATTGGTCTGTTTCTGTGATGCAGCTGTGAAAAAGGCAAATGCAATCCCAGGATGTGTTAGTCAAGGTATTTCCAGTAGGGATAGGGAAGTATTAATGCCATTGTCCAAAGCATTGGTAAGACCTTGTCTGGAATACTACGTACAATTCTGCTCATCCATGTTCAAGAAAAATGAATCCAAAATGGAGCAGATGTAGAGAAGAGCTGCTAGGATGATCAGGGGAATGGAGAATCAATCTTATGAGAGGAAACTAAAAGAACTTGGCTTGTTTAGCCTAGCAAAATGAAATCTGAGAAAGGATGTGATTGCTCTGTATAAATGCCTTGGAAGGTGGAGGGCAGAGAAGAACTATATAAGGTAAAGGACACCGTTGGCACAGGAACAAATAGGTATAAACTGGTGATGAACAAATGTAGGCTGGAAGTTAGAACAAAGTTTTTAGTCTCAGAGGAGTAAGGTTCTGGAATGGCCTTCCTATAGGAGTAGTGGGCACATCAACCTAACTGGTCAAGATAGAGCTTGATATGTTTATGAACAGGATTATATAATGGGGTTGCCCACACTAGCAGGGGACTAGATTCAGTGACCTACGAGGTCCCTTACATTCTAACCATAGGGACATAGGACTGGAACCTGGCATGATTGACAAGAGATTATAACAAAATAGTGCATGAGCCTGGGAAATTTTATTTGATAAAATGTTTTTTCTGATATTACTGTTTCAAAAAAACTTGTATTAGACATTTAAATAGACTTAACTAATGATGAAAAAGCTATGGGTGTGCATATGACTTTCTCACCATAACCTTTTAACTTTTTAGGTTTTTTTTTTATGTAGCCAATTAAAACATGACAAAACAAATAACATCATCCAAATGCCCAGCAGCCGGGATATAGGAATAATGATCCAGGGCCCTGGAATCAGAAATTAGAGATGGAAAAGACCCAGTATTGTAGATCATTAGTCCATCTACCCCAACAGGATTTTTCCCTGCAGTATATCTGCTAAAACTTTATTCTTTAGTTGATTTGATAGCCTACTAATTAATTGTCAAAGAATGAAAATTGCTAATTTATTGACACATTCTGCTCTGGGATGTGAGAAAATGGTTTTCTTTATGCTCCAGGCAGAACTTTATGTGGGTCCTGTCCTGTCCTGTCCTCCCTATTCTCAAGAAGAAGAGAAGCTCTTCACTTTAAGAAAATTGTTCAGATCCTTTTTCTGTCATTTGGATCCTATGGCTCTGCTCTTTCCCTTGACCTGCCACTTGTGATATCATGCACAGAGACAGGGAGATCATCAGGCAGAGCATGGCCTCTTGAGCACAGCAACTTCACCTCAGTTATGTGTCTTCACTCCATGCACATAAAAGGGTGAACTAAGTAACTACATTTCTTCATGATAACTCATAAAAGACTCGATTTATTGACTAAATTTTGTCTAACTATGCTTACAGTACTTGCTGTCTCCTCCCTGCTTTATTACTTGGTGGTTTGTGGGAAGAGGGGCAAACCAGCAGTCTTAATTGATTTCTGCTAAGATAAACAAAAATCTGTCAGAATGTGCTTTGGTGTCATATTTGAGGTAAGGTTCTAGCTGAAGTAAATGGGAGAGATTCTAGTGTAACCAAGGGCAGATTTTAGTAATGGAAGGTCAAGGAGATTAAGACTAATATCACTATCATTTCAGTAATAGGTTACTCTAACCCTGCATAGGAAAACAGCACCAGTTCTGACTTGAAGTCACTGGGAATGGGGGGTGCTCAGTATGCCTCAAGAAGTGCTTAACACCTGGCAGCTCTGGGCCCCAGAGTGTGTATATAGAGGTTAATATGTTAAATTTGTTTTGTCTTGTTCTCCATGCAGAAATTAGTTAAGATAAACACCCAACTATATATTTAAGATTTTTTTTTTTGTTCCCTAGGCAGCAGGAGCAATCCGTCCTCTTGTTTCTACTGTTGTTGCTTCTTCTGCAGACGGTTGTTTAGACCATTCACTAGAACGTGCCAGATACAGAGCAAGTGAAATGCCTCAGGCTTTCCTATTTGATATAATCTATCAAGCATATCATCAGGTAAGAATTTGGGCTTTTCAAAACAGAAGCTCACTTTTCCCCCCTCAATGTATGTTAAAGAAAAATAATTCACCTTGTTTGGTTTTTCTGAAAATTATAGGTTAATAGAAGTTTAATCTATCTCATATTATATGAGATTGCATGTAAATCATTTCACTGCAGTCTCCTAATGATGATGATTCGTATAATTTTGATCATCTGTTCGATTTATACTGTTATCAAACTGCCAAATACAAATGTGATTCCTGGGTTTTAGATGACAAAGAAAATCATTAACTATGCCTAATGGTACATGACGAAATATATATATTATTTATTATGAGCCATATTCTCTGCTGGTGCAATTCCATTATAGTCAATGGAATTATACCAGAGAGAGAATTTAGCCATTCATATATTTTACCAATGCATCTTTTTTTCTTTGAGCATTAAAGTATCCATTACTGCCAGTTGTCAGTGGAGGGTAAGAGAGAAGGGTAGCTTGTCAGTTGAGAAGTGAAACTGACAAGCTGCCGCTGAAAATGTGGGATCTGCGTGAATTTTCGGCGGAGGGTAAGGAAAATGAGGCTCTTAGCATTATCAATAGCTATAGCTCTTTGTCTCTGGTTGGCCACCCCTGATTTAGAGTTTAGCTCCTGATGCAACAAAGTACTTAAGCTAATGAGCTAACATGCATAAAGTTAAGTATCTTAATGAATCAGAGCAGCAAATGGTGGGACCTTGCGGGAGGAATCCTGTGTGTGTGTGTAGTATAATAATGGACAGTGGGATATGCTAAAATATTGGAAAATATTAATTTTGCAAATATAAATTAATTTATGTGAAAGTATAAAATATTCCATGCATCATAGTAAATGATCAGATTCACTGGATACATGATACACATGTGAACACAATCTCAGTTTTAACTTTCCATTAATTAAATGTATTGCATTAACATCATCTTTATTGAATAGAAAAATTTTGGGTAGGGGATTCTAATAAAACCTTAACTGTTTCACCATTATCCACTTTGATGTTTGCTTTCATTGGCCTCACCCTAAACTCATAGTTTACTGGACGTACTCCAGATTCTAATCTCCAGACCTCACTTCCTCTTCACACATCAACTTGTGGGAGTTTCCTGTCCTCCAGGGATCTCCAGGGTCAGTGCCTGGGAACATGTAATTTCTTCACTTGCCCCTTGGCAGGAATTCTTTCAGTGCACTAGTGTGTAAAGCATGGTACCCCACGGTTGGAAAGCTGACTCTATTACAAATCCTTTGCAAGAATAACAACCTGTGTTGTGAAATATTTTGAGTCTTAAATCAAGCTTACCCCCTATATCATCATCTCCCATTTGCCTACTATGGATGAAATAAAGTATTTATTCCACATGAAATCTACATGAAAAAGAAGTTATCATTGCACGGGTAAACTCTCAAAATTCAGGAGATGTCATTTTCCTCCTCAGGTGTATCTATTGTGACTGGTTTTAATTACATAGCTATATACTATTTCTCAAAAAATACAGTGAAATATTATACTATTTTCTAGGGTTTGGTTGTGGCTACCCCTTGTGCAGGTAGACTAGAGAGCGGGGAAGGGTGTAAAGGAGCTTTGCTGTCCCTCCACTATGTTGTTCAGTGGCCAGCCATATTTGCAATCCCCATGTTCCTCTGAGTTGGGGGGGATACTTCCACCTAGAGTGTGCACTTTTTTCCCCTTCCAGGAACTAAACTCCACAAGGGGGCATTGAGGAACTAGGGCTATGGCCCTTTCTCCCCACCCTTTGCATTGGCTATATGCTGTTCATCTGAAGGGATGATGCAACATGCATTCATGCACTATGCTTTGGAGCTCTGGAAAGGATTACACTTCACTAAAGCTTCTTAGATATTTCTGGTTGCAGGTCATGGTGGTTGTTGTTTATTTGTACTGCGGTAACACCTAAAGGTCCCGGTCAAGGATCAGGGCCCTATTTGTGTTAGGTTCTGTACAAACACATAACAAAAAGATGGCTGCTATCCTGAAGACTTTACAGTCTAACTGTAGAAGAGCCTTTTGTAGGGAATTGGGGTGGAGAAAAGATAGCTAAAAGTGCTTTACAAACCTTAACTAATCTTCACAAAAGCCGCATAAAGAACATAGGTAGCATTACACCATTTTACAGATGGAGAAAAAGAAATAGAGAGAAGTTAAATGTCTTGTCCAAGATCACACAGCAGATTAGATGGCAAAGCTGGGAAAGGAGTCCAGTTCTTCTGACTTGGTTGTGATCTGAGCGCTACTCTGTGTAGTGACCTTTGAGACCCTTAAGGGAAAAAAATAGCTGTCAAATAGGCCTTCTTTGGAAAGAGGTGTTCAATTTGAATTTTTGCTTCAAATATGTAGTCTTTTCCTTAGGGTGGAGGGTAGTATGTGAGTGTCCCTTTCTGCCACCTCCTCAAAAGCATTAGTTGAAATGAATAGATAGATTTAGGGAGTCTTCCAATAGATAATCCCCAAATTTCCAATAGATAATCTTTTTGGTGGAGGTCTATGAATGTCCCAGTTAATGTGTCAGTATCAAACTCGTGTTACTTAAATTCTCCACAAATAAAAACTGGTTTAAATGCCAGCTCTTTAACCTCACAAGTTTTTCATGTATGGTGATTTCTGCCACCCTCTCTTTCTGGGCTTGGCACCACTTGGTGAAGGATAGGCTGCAGTTTTCACTCTTTTGCTATTTCTGGGTCTAGTGCGTGTGAGCCTATAGGGGAATAACATTAGCAATATTAAGAGGTGTAAGGACTCTATTCCTTTGCAAACTATAAATCGTTCCCATAGAATTTTTTCTTTGTCTTGCTTCATTTAAAATAGTGACTGATTTTCAGAGAAATGTAAGATGGTGAACTAGAGAGGGTATAATGAGTGCCAGAGAGGTTTGGGTTTATAATGTCATCTTCATATTACGTACATTACAATAAATTCTCATCCGGTGCCAAAAGCACAGGAGGAAACTTTGAAGTTGTGGTTCAGGCAGGTGATTTAGTTGGATTTTTAGTTTGATACCTAGAACAAGCTAGATGTCACATACCTAGTCCAACACAGAAAGCTGTTGGATACGTTATGATTTAATTTGGACACCTTATGCTTCCTTGCACAGCAGCTGTTAATTTCCAGTTTATTACTTTCTGTAATAATTTTGTGGTATGCCTCTCAATTTTATCATTCAAAAACTGTATATCTCTCTTCCATGTCCTCTTTTAATCATCGCTAAAGACTATAAAACTACTTTTTCATTTTTCCTCATAACTAGGCCATCTGATCAATGAAAGTGTTTTTGTTTTTAAAAACTTATTTTATGTTTAGAATTAAATTTTCTGGGGTTAAGGGTTTCTAATAAAAGTTGGTCATTTTATGTGGCCTTTCATAATTTGCCCAACATACTAAAATTACTTAAAATACATTTCTTTTGATATGCATCATATTTAAATCTTCAATGCTTTATGCTACTTTATACAATAACTGCACTATTTTAAAAAAATATATACCAATACTTCAGGGAATCTGTTGATGTCCGTAGTGTAAGCAGTTTTTTATAGCTTTGCCAAGTGTTAGCTATTTGGTCTGAAATTTTCCATGTTAGCTCTCTGCTTCAGGGTGAGTTTATTTTGCAAAGTTTCAGCAAAAATGGCCATTTCTGAAAACAAGGGTAGAGGAAAATAGGCATGTTTTACTTGTTTAAAAAAATTCCATCTGCTTTATTGAAATGTTCTAATGTCACCATACCTTAGAGCAGGAACTAGAAATTTTTCAGGGAGGTACCTTTTGTTGCGCTAATGAAAATCCATTGAGATTTGGCTAAATTAGAAGCCTCTTAGTATCACCATGTGCATGTAGTCAGAGGAGCTTTTTGCTCCAGCCCTAGTGTGTCCACTGCACTGGGTATGCTTGCAGGTCTCACTCAGCTTTCTGCATGATACAGAGTTAGAGTTCTAGATGGGGCAGGGATACAATGACTTCCTTCCCCCCCATGGAAGTACACTACCCCGATGGACTAGATCATAGGTTCTCGTGCCCTTTCCATATTTCTACGTATTCTTTAGTTACAGGATCACATACTTTTTTTTTTTTTTTTTTCCCCGTGCACTTGGAGGTCAGTGACTTGAGGCAGAAAATTAAAAGAAGAGAAAGAACTTGCTTTTGTGTTTACAGCACTGGACAGACTCAGGATCAGCTGGGTTCAATTCTTTGCTCTGCCATAGACTTCCTATGTGGTGTCGGGTAAGAGACTGTATTGTAATGCATACATGTGAGGGATCTGAACTAATGTTGCACAGGCAACCTTAACTCTGACATTTCCTAACTTATTAGGTTAAAATAAATGGAATTCCTGTTTTTAGGAACAGATGTTTATTCTATCCGTATCAGCCCCCAGGGTAATCAGAAAACTAGAAGTGTTAATTATAAATCCACCCTTTCCAAGAATAGCCAAAGAAGTCTCATTTCTTATACCAGACTTGTTCTTTTTTGCCTAAGGTAGTTTAAGGTTTCCGTTGAGATTTTTAAATTAAACTTGGAGCCTATATCCAAAGAATCCTCCTGAAGTCTGAAAAAAGACAGGGTACATCATTTAGTGAAAGTTAGGCATTCCCTAGAGCAATATCTAAGAGGAATTAGAGTATCATGAAGTCAAGCAGACTATCTGTTTCCTTTCATCAGAATATGCTAGGGCTGATTTTTATACAGACCTGATCCTAACAGATTGTGCAATGCATAGAAGCCCTTTGTATTAGTAATAATACAAAATACCATGTTATGTCATGTCACAGTAGTGTAACAAAGTAGCACATCCTTATGTAGAAAAGGCTGAAGTATATATTTCAGTACTGTATGTCGTGTCAAGGTTAGGTGTTTAGAGCCTTCCTTTGCTGGCAAGTTGATAGCTAAGAACAGAAATGGAATGGGAGAGCCTGAACAGAGGCTAGAGAGGACATTGCAATAGGACATTGGGGGAAGACAGAGCTAACTGCCAGTTGACCAGTACTGGCAAGCTGAGGGTCTTCTAAGAGGCGGGAAGAATATGCAGCTGATGGGAGCAGCAGACTTCAAAGGGCTGTAGTGCAAGAACATTGCAATGTTTTGTGTATAGAGAAGCCTCTGCTCTCCATTAAAGGGGAGTAATGGAGGTTAAATAATGTGTTCCGTTTTTGAGGAGACAATTTCTATTTGAAAATCCACATTTCCTTCTGAACAGGTTTATCTGTTTTACAAGTAACTGTAGCAATGGGGAATGGCCTCCCTCTGAGACAGTCAGGGAGGGACAGCCACTCAGTCCCAGGAGGGCGAAGCCAGAGAAGCCATGCCTGCGCTGCCAGAAGCAGAGGGCCGGGGCTTAGACAGGAACAAGAAGTATAAAGGGTGGGCCTTCCGGCTCAGTTGGGAGAGGGTGGCTGCGGGAGAAGGACATCTCTCCCTTGGTGTTGAGGCCTCAGCCTGACCGCTGCCCTGAGGAGAGGCTGCCAACGGGCTGGAGCCCCAAGGACCAACCGGAGCTGCCTGAGCCCTGCGAACCAGAGGAGATACCTGGACCCTGCAACCTGGAGGAATTGCCAAAGCTACCTACCTGCTGCAAACCAGAGGAGATACCAGGGCCTTGTGACCTAGAGGAGCTGCCATCCACCGGTGACCTCGAGGAGCTGCTGGACCTGCTGCCGGTCAACGATGTCAAGGGGCCGTGAAACCTACCCTTAGCTGAGTACCCCGAAGACTCAGAGCCAGATACTGCAGGGAAAGAAGTGGGGGGCGGGAGGGAGAGGAAGGAGCCCAGGGAAGCTAGACTACAGTCCGGCTGTGTTGTGGCCTGCCACCAAGTCAGTGAGTTTTGGCTGGAGCCCCACTGACTCAGTGGTGGGACCCAGTGGAGTTGGGTGGGCCTGCATCCCCTTTCCTCCCTTACCACCCCAACCCTGGGGTGATTGCCCCTTGGCCTGTGCGGCCGCCTTGGCCTTAGAGTGGTCACTTGCCCTGCCTAGGGCTATAGACTATTTACTTTGCCTGCTCGCCCTGCCGGAGGACCTGGGGCCTATACACAGTTTGCCTGCCCCACCCTGCTTGAGGGCTGGGGCTGCAGACACAGACAGTGAAGAGCTAATTCCCAATATAAAGTTTGTCCACACAGGTGTGACCGCAAGGGGGTGTGGCCTCCTTCTGAGACAGACAGAGAGGGACAGGCCACCTCCTCTACATAATCCTTATTATATACTATACCTGAAAGAGCTTAAAGTAAAAACTACTTCTCTATTTTTTGGTGTTTATACTTAGTGCATTTGACTCTACTTCATGTATAGTCAGTTTGACTGTTTTGTTGATGATGAGCCTTCCCTTGGCACTGCAAAGGGTATTTAACAGTGATCACAACAGCCAAGCTGAAACAGAACAGCCAAGAGGCAGGAGAATGCACTGAGAAGGGATTAGCCCTGAGCCTGTTTAGGAGTGTTGCGCTCAAGCTTGCCCACACAATCCTTGTAAAAAGCACTAGAGAGCAAAACCAATATCCAGGATTTAGGCTTAGGGAGGTCAGGTTGTGTTTCCTCTTTTGGGGAGGCGTCTCAAGTGATGCTGAATTAATGCATCTCCTGTTAATACCCCTCCTCCGGCCAGCACAACCCAGTATTTTGGTCCTTTGCAAGCACACCTGATTGAGGGGAGTTGGCAAAACCTCCTGCCTGCATAGAGGAAGACCTCTAATTATAATTATACAAAATAATATAATGTCAGAAAGAATCATGCAGACACTTAAATGCCATAATATTGAGAGGCAGATGTTCTTTTGGAACAGAGGAACCATTACAAGGGTGTCCACAGAATTTGGGGATGGGATGGAGAGAAGAGAAATTCTACAAACTGTTCAACTGGTGCTCTAACTCAAATATTCTCTTCAAAGACTAACAGTTTGCTTGTCTAGCAGATCTCTGGGGATTATGCAGGGAAGGGTTGGCTGGAAATACAAAAGGAAATTGGCTATTGCTAGATTCACTGTAGTAGTAATTCATAGATCTTCCTTTTCAGCATATAAAGGAGTACAGGGAGTTACCTATGTGGAATTTGTAAACTTCTAAAGTACATATTGAAGGTGTCATGCTAGCTGGATTGGGAGGGGACATTTATTATATTTTTTAACATCAATATGTCAGAATCATAGTAATTCATGTGAGATATGCCATGTCATGTACCGTTAGAAAGGCTGTAATGTACTAAGTAAGATGATAATGTTTATGTTCATGTGTTATGTGTGCAATGGAGGTTATGGATATGTTTTTATCTGTATTTTATATTGTACTTTGTTTCTGGGCGACACCCCAGATGGGATGGCTGCAGCACTAGCCTGCTTAATGGCCCATTAAGGAAATTCACAGGTACAATGGGCCCAGGGATATACCTGATGAGTCACCAGTCACTCATGGGACACTGGACTTCATCTTATTCCTGTAAATTTCCACAAGCAGCATGGCAATGGTCAAAGGACATAAAAGGCAGCTGCACCCCATTCATTTGTCTTCAGTCTTCAGTCTCCAGCTTACCTCTGGATCAACTCATCTACAACTGAACTGAAGCTGTGAAACAAAGGACTGAGAGCCATCCAGGTACTGGATATATACCAGAGGGATTGTACAAGCCTGCAAACTCCACAATTCTATTAGAAACCTGATGTATATGGACTTTCAAATCAATTGTATGTGTCTGATTGCTTTAATCCTTTAACATTTCTCTTATAGTTTTTTCTTTTTATAATAAGCTTTTAATTTTATTTACTAAAGCAGTGTTTCTCAATTGGTGTTCCGCGGAACCCCTGTTAGGGTTCCTCGAGAAAGTGACATTGCGCCGCCGAGAGCAGCTGTTCTCCGCGCCGCCGAAAAAGGGAAGATGTCCCGGATTTTTTGGCGGAGGGTATCGAGTATGAGTGTAATTTCCCCGCGGAGCCTAAAGGGTTCCGCGGGGAAATTTAATTGAGAAACGCTGACCTAGTTGTTTATATATAATTTGCTTATTTCAACATTTTTTTTGGCCCCATATGTAAAAATACTGTTAAGAGTTTGGGGGGTTCCGCAATTATTTATCGAGTTCAAAAGGGTTCCGTGGCCAAATTTAATTGAGAAACACTGTTCTAAAGGATTGGCTGGCAGCGTGGTACTTTGAGTAAGATCTAAACTTGTATTTATCTGGTACTGTGGCTGACCCTTTGGGGTCAGGAGAAACCTTTTTGGTAAAGAGCATAGAGTTTTAAATAACAGGTCTCTTTACTGGACCTAGTGGCTGATTGGGAGCCAGGGACTGAAATGCAGTAAAGGGGGCTGTGTATATTTTTGTTTTGGCTTCTTGATAACCAGTGTGGGGAATCAGAATCACTGTTTGTGGCTGGTTGGGAAGCCTGACTTCAGTGTCACCCACCAGTGCTGGGAGAATCTGCTCTTTTGCAGCCTGCCCTGATCTTGGCATTTTCAGGTGGCTACCCTAGGCACAGACAGGTCACAGAAGGAGAGTAGCATCATTAAGGTTTTTCTCCTTAAGCCTATATGAAGCATTTTAGTATCCTCTGTATTGGGAAGTGAAGTCAGCTCCAGCAGTTGATTAATATTTTGACATAGGTCAGGCAAGTCCTTTCAGGCAAAATATCTACATTGATTCTGGAACTTTATGTGGGTGCAGTCTTTGCTGAAGAAATCAATGGCTGTCAAATTAACATGGCTTGCAACAATTGAGAATTAAGTGAACAGTAGCAAAACTAATTGTTAATTAAGACCTTTGTACTCAGGACTTAAATCCCCAAAGGCCCATAACATTTAGGGTAATACTATCAGTGGGAGCTGAAGTAAATGGGAATATATTTAATCATGACTGGAGGGAAGCACTGATGGCACAGACATAATAAGGTTTGGTTTTGTTTTTTAATGTTGCTGTCTGAAAGGGAGGTAATAACATCCTGTCTTGGTCAGTAAGGAGGTGGAGTGTGACAGAATTGAGATTGTGGATAATGAGGAAACTCACTTCACTATATGTAGACATTTTGTAATTCCTTGTGGCCTTTCTGAAGAACCTTGGACTTCTGACATTCTCCTTGTCACCTGAAGTTGTGGCTGTGGAGTAGTTAGGTATTATAACATGTCAGACTGTTGCAGATAATGATTCAGAGACTTGGCATAAATGACAGACTAACAAGGCCAGGCTATACTGCTTTATCATGAGAAGCAGTTATTGGTTTTCCTCTTAGTCTTTTTCTGTTTGTTTTTGTTGTTGCTTTTTCCATAGGAATGGTGTAACTAAACTAGAAAAAGCAAGCTAAGAAAAATTCTGGAAAGGGTATGTGGGAGCTCAGAAGTCAATCCTGCTCACTCTTTTGGTGAGACTGTGGGGCTAAATATTGTCTTCAGATTTGCATTTCAAACATTCTATAGCACCATTGGTCACTCATGCCTATTCAAATGTGATCCATCGGCCTGGAGGTTGATGTCCATTCAGACAAAAAGGCTATTTAAATCTTTTCTTGAGATCCTTTGGCTATGAATTGATTGTGTGGAGTATAGTTGTTTGTAAAAGCACTGAAAATAAATCACCGTCCTTTGAACCACATTAAGTCACACATTAAGGTGAAGTAGATGGACAGATCTAACCATAGTCCATAATGAGTCATGATTCAAAATCTTTGATTTGGACAGATATTTATAGCAAACATATTACCTTCATAAGAATGACCTGCTACAGTAAGGGTGTCAGCCAGCCTCTAGGAATCTTTCTCATATGTAACTGAGAGTCACTATATGCTGTGTTACAGCTTAGAGTATAGATACACTTTTAGCTGGAGGTTTAAATTCCAGCTCAAGTAGTCATACCTGCGTTAGCTCTGATTGACCCACACATAAAAACAGAGTATAGCCATGGCGTCATGAGCAGTGGGAAGGACTAGCTGCTTTGAGTACATACCTAGCATCTTGGATGGGTACATACTGTGGTAGCTAGGCCCTTTGGCCGCTTGTGCTGCTTCAGCCATACATTATTTTTAGTGTTCTGTCTTAGTCAGAGCTAGTGTGGAATTTATACCTTTGGCTCAAAGTTTAGATGATAGTTACACTTTTCTATCCTGCCTCTTCTCAATTCTATTATGGAGCACAATGACAGTGCATCAAAAATTACTAATGAATTGGTCAGGAGCTGGGTAAAATGAACAGCAGTCAACTAATATTTGTAGAAATTTACTCAATATAGTAGTACAAGACAACCAAATAACAAACAGGGCAATGTTAGATTCTTTCTAACATGTAGACCTAGATGTAGACTACTTCCACCTGCTTACAAAATATAATCAGTAATTATACTATTGTGTTTGAAAAACTTAATTTTATTTTTATTGCTGCACTTATATTTGTGTTAACTTGAAAAGCAGCCAGAAACATTTCTGAAGCATCCCAGAGTGTTATTTGTGTGTATAAGACCTTCTTCCTCTTATGTTAATAAAGTGCTGGATTTTAATCCTTGCTCTCTCAAAGGTGTTTTTAGAATAGGGAAGGTACGCATCCTCTCTCTAAAACAGAAACATAGTAAAAAGCATGGTTCACTTCAGTTTGCAAAAGTATCCAGCATCACTGGCTCTTCTACAAACATGAGAATCTGTATAGATTATAACATTTAGTGGCATGATAATGTAAAGTTGGGATGTGAATAGTTGGGCAATTTTGAATTTTGCTATGTTTAATTTAAGCATAAAACCAATCTGACAGAGTGGGAGAAAATTCTGATCAGTTCATAGATTCTAAGATCAGAAGGGACCATTGTAATCATCTAGTTTGATCTCTTGAATAACATTAACTAAATATTTCTTTGCCACGAGGAACTTATAGACTGAAATTGTCACACTTTACCCTGTTTGTTATTAAATCTCTTCCCCATTTAGGCACTTGCAGACTGTGATCAAGTCTTAACCTTTTCTTAGATAAATCTAAACAGACTGAGTTTCTTTAGTCTCTCACTGTAAAGCAGATTTTCAGACCTTGAATAATTCTTGTATCTCTATTCTAAACTTTTCCAATTTGTCAACATCCTTTTTAAAGAGTGGGCACCAGAACTGCACACAGTATTCCATTATCATTACTGTCATGTACACTGGTGATAGCACATACCTATTTCTACTTGATATTCCTTTGCTTCTGTAGCCAAAGATTGCATTTGCTGTCTTAGCCACTGCATTGCACTGGGAGCTCATGTTCAGCTGATTATTCAACATGCGTCTCAAGTTCTTCTGAGATCAGTAGTAGTTTGTACTGAGTTCTATTTTACCAGGACCAGCTGATGGGTAACTACTTTTCCTCTTATGTAAAGCAGAAGACCACCTACTCGTTATAGCCAAATCCAGATTTGATACCAACCAGTTTGCATCCTGACTTTCATTAGGCCAGTCAGTCAGGGCTCAGAGGAATCTTTCTCCAGTCTGCAGCCACACTGAGCTTCCCTGCTTAGTGGTGCCCACTACCACCCATTGCTATGTTAGATTGCTCCAGCCACTCAGCATCATCTGGCAGACTTTTATCAGCAAAGTCATACTAATTTATTTTCCTCTCCCAGTACAACAATAATTTGGACTGGGAAGACATAGAAGTTGAACCATGGAGCCCTAGGGATTTTCCCTGGAGACTGATGTAACAAGCTTAGGGAGTGTGGCATTGAATGACAGAGCTGTGTGTGTCTATGGTTATGTCTACACTGGCACATATACTCTGTTACTTGATCATGTACATACTCCTTCATGTTTCATATAGCTGTACCGAGTGTCTGCATATGCTGTGCTGGACAAGGTGTAATGCTATGTATCCATGTCTGCACTGCCACTGTTGTTACACAACATTAGCATTTCAGGGGCAATATCCTAAAATTCAGTGAATCATAGGGAGATACTGTAGTAACTGCTTTGCTGTGTGTTGTTGTTACTGTCCCCTGCCTTCACACATTTGCTAATGGCAATTCCTGCTCACGTTTCCCTCCTGCCAAACTGGGTGGAAGACATGTAGCAATTGGATGATGATCTGGTTCTGCTCCCACTCCTTATTGTGGGACAAATGTTGATACAGTGGAGTAGGCAATCAGCAATATGCTGGATGGAATTTGGGATGAATTTGCTGACACGCCGAAGATGGGTGACCTTCAGGGTGAATGACCTTTCGTTCATCTCCCATAGTATGGAGATATTCTGTTGCCATGATATGCCCATTGGTGGACCATCATTTCTGGTGCAGGAGAACCAGCACGATGTGGGGTTTGGAAGCCTGGGATGACCATCAGTGGCTTCAGAAATTCCAAATGAGGAGATAGTCTTTCATGGGGCTGTGTGAGGAGCTTGCACCAAACCTCCATCACCAGAACACTTGATTCAGGGAAGCCAATCTGCTGCAGAAGCAGGTGGCTATTGGCCTCTGGAAACTGGCAACACCAGGCAACTATTTGGAAACCACTTTGGTGTTGGAAAGTCTACTGCTGTGGTTGTGTTTGTGCAGGTTTATGAGGCAGTTAACACTGTGGTGCATTCACAGGTGGTTGCCATAAGAAAAGTTCCAGAAATAATAACTGGATTTTAGAGGATGGGTTTTTTAATTGTGCAGGGCCATTGATGGCACCCACATCCCAGTACTTTGCCTGCCAAAAGGAGCAAGAGGGTATGTGAACTGAAAACATTACTATATACTCCTTCTGTAAGGCTTTGTTTACAACAGAAACAGATTCATGAACGCCAGTTTTGGAAACAGTGGAAAGGTTCATGAAGCCAGGGTGCTCATGAAATCGGGATTGTGCTTGAATGGGGAAGAAGAGACTTTATTCCCAAGAAACGATGTCTGTGCCAACTGTTATTTTGGGGGACCCCACATAAGCCCATTCATAACTTGGCTCATGGACCCACACCCCGACATCAGTGGACAGGGAAAAGGGGAATTTAGTTACAAACTCAGTAGATGCAGAATGGTCATGGAGTGCACATTGGGCGGTCTGAAATCTCATTGCTGGCTGCACAGCTATTTGGATGCTGGAGTGGCGAACGCAATGTCTATAATTGTTGTCTGCTGCACAGTACGTAATGTTTGTGAGGATACAGGGAGTGCTTCCATGTCAGATGGATTCAGGACAAGTCTGAGGTTTATAAACTCTGTGCAGGGAGCTGGATACCACTGATGGACGCACTGATCCTGTTTCCCAATGGGCAAGGGAAATCAGGAATGCTGTATGTGCATGCATCTTGGAATAGCAGGGAGGCAGAGGATGGCATCTGTCTGTGCCAGGAGACACCTACACACCTTGTGCAGCTTCTGGAAAAGCACATTGGGGAACATAGGTACTATACTTTGGGGGCTTTCTAAGTTGTGTGGGTTTTGTTCTTCTGTAGCCAAAGATCATTAGTTGTGACAATTCACACATTACAGACAGTTATAACAAGGCACCTCCACTGGGTTATCACCTTAGTTTTGGAGGATGGCAGTCCAGTTGTAATGCAGTTATTTGTGCAATGCTTTTGTCTTAACTGTTCACATTTGTTAATAATGCTCTGTCACCGGGAGCACTCGATCTTTCTTAATGACTTTATCAACTTCTGCTTGGCGAGGAGTGCAGCCTTTTTTTAAAACCATTCTTTCTCTGCGGTGCTAACTGCATTTAGCGATCATTATGGAACACTAATGCCAAAGCTGAAACCGGTCAAGGTTTGTGGAGTGGTGGGCAGGAACAGCTGTATAATCACAGGTGCCTGTGTTGTTACTTGAATTGTGTGTTTGTTTTTCTGCATGTGAACCAAGCCATAAAAACATTTATCTACCTATTTTCTGTGTTGTGAGTTTTGCTGCTTTTAGAACTAGCAGTGCTTTCTGTAAACATGTAACACTAAATGCACTTTCGCCATCTCTCCCATTTATCCTTGGGATTTAGGATATTCTTAACTTGGGTGTGATTTGCGGGTGTGGGACAGATAGAAAAGTGTTTGTAGCATGATGGCATCAGACAGTTACTATTCTGATTTGTGTGCTTTGAATTGTGGGGCCAAATCCCAAAGCTGAAAACATCTTTTGTTCATCAATTTAGGATGGAGGGTCCACCCACAAGTCAAGGAAATGATAAAACGTATTAGAAGTACTATATGGAACATGAAATGTTTTTAGATGGAAATCTAAACCAACAAAACATAATATGATTCTATGAACAACAGTCAAATGTTAGTGCCTCTGAACCCTACCTTACCCCACACCCTGAAAAGCAGGGAATGACAGGAGAAAATTGTTGTTGGGAACAAATGGGTACGTCTTGTATAAGATTTAGGGGGTGGATAATGGGTTTCAGAGGGGATCAGGGGGATCCTTCTGGATGCTCAGGGGGATCCTTCTTTAGGGAGTTTCAGGTGCCGGTGGAGGATGTGGTCCCAGAAGTCCTGCAGACTCCTCCTGGTTACTTGTGGAGGTTTGCATGTTTCTGCCTCAGCACCACTGAGGGTGGCAGCTAGAGGAAGAGGAAAAGGAGGAGGTTACCAGTTTGGAATTTTTCTTTAAAGGCTTTTGAGAACATAACAGTTTCAAGGTACCAGAATGGAAATGTGTTGGCTTTCCAGTCCTTGGGGGGAGATCTGGCAATATAGGTCACAGAACTATTTCTGTTAATGACCACCTCTCCCCCACATATTGCTGAATGGAGGGGTTTGGTAAACTATGAAGATGGAACAAGCAGATTTTCATTGCTGTTGAACTTCAAGATGCAGCTGGGTCTGCTACAGCAGGAAATTCATGAGAGATGCTTACAGGACTGGGGGCAATTTGACTGGAAACTGACTGTTTTCTCAGCTAGGACATGGAGTTCCCTGCCATTGTACCTTCCTAGCAATGGCATAATGGACATGGAAAGAGAGACACACCACAACTTTATTTCATCACCTGAAATTTCAGATTAGCATCACAAGCCCTCTCCACTGACACACATTGTGTTTATCCAACTGCCAGACCAGATCCTTCTCCCACCCCTATTTCTCTCAGCTTAGGCAGCATGGTTCAGTGCAAGGAGAGGTCAGACAGGGACAGTGACCATTTTAAATCATCCAGAGGAGAAAGGACTGACTTTTCTTTAGACAATCAGTGTTTTCTTCCTGAGCCTAACCCCCACTCCATTCCAACCTAACCCGTTCTGCTTGGGTCCTGTTTGTAAGGGGTTGGAGAGATTGCAGTAAAAGGATGGGAGAAGCAATGAAACTGTGTAATCATCCCAGGTACAAAAGACAGCTGTTACTAACTTTAGACAAACAACTGTAAGTTTTCTATAACTGTCCCATCCCCAACCAGGACCTTTCTAAACCCTCCCCTTCCCTTCCTCTGATCCACATAGCCCGGGGCCATCTGTGCCTGCATGGCTGAGAAATGTACAGACACAGGGGCACAATGATGGTCTCTTTTATAGCTTCTGCCAAACGCATAATAGTGGTTCATCAGAAATCAATCACATCATTGATTTATAGCCATGTCTTGCTCGGGAGTCATGTAAGTGTTGAAGTGGAGCGAAGGCTTGCAATGTAGTACCAGAGCAAGAGGGAATATTAGAGGGAAGAGTTGGGGTCCATTGAAACCTACCAGCCTGGCATTCTGCTTCTTGCCACAGCTCAGGGTCCTCCTTGGTTCATTGCGGGGGGCTTCCTCAACTGGATTCGCTAAGTAGCAGTGCAGAGTCACATGATCCTCATCCACCAAGTCTTCCAGGGCATTCTGCATGGTCCCTGCTCCCTCCTTGCCCTGACTCTTAGCGGCATTCTTTTGGACAATCATGCTGGTAGGGTTGAGGAGGGGGTCATGAGCCACTTCAGGCTCTTTACTCCTTGACAGCACCTGGTTCATCTTGTTGTAGAAGAGACATGTACAACAAGCCCTCCTGACTGTTGGAGTCTTTTGTCCTTCTATATAAGAGCCTCAAGTGCTTGATGGGTTCCCGGCACTGGGCCAGACTCCGCTGCATGCCTGCTTTAGTCTCCATGAAATATCCCATTAGAGCTGGTTTCTGCTGCTCCATGTGAAATCATGGAGGGCAATGTACTTCAACTATACACTCGTCAGTGCCCAGGTCAGCGAGTCAAACAGCTGCTCTCAGAGGAGGATACATGCAGCTGAAAGGAGAGACTGGCGGGATAGGGATCTTTATATATTGGGTAAGGGTCAAGCAGAAAAGTGTTCAGGGCATTGGGTGGAAGGGGGAAGGACTATTGAAACTTGAGACCTGGTACATGCACCTTACGCATGCCCCCACTACACTGGCATGGTTATGGGGCTCAAGATGTGTACTTACTCACACCCCTTAGGTGTGCTAATTTAGGTGTGCCCTGTGTTTGCCTTCAGACATATGCTTCTGGAGTTTAGATGTGGACAATGGGGGATTCTGGCACAGCCACATGCATGGACACATGTATAGTCACTAGCATAGCTGTAAGATTAGTTTGAGAGAAGTAGCAGAAAAACAAGGACACCGAACAAAGAAAGCTCCAGACACAACCAGGGAAGCCAGGTTACTCTGATCTTGAGGGGGGAAAAAAGCTGAGAGAGAAAACTGTTGGGTATAGTGCTGGCTGAAAGAGGCTTGGAACTGTGAGCAAAGAAACTATATCACGTTGTTTGATTATGTTGAGGGAAATAAGACTTTGTACATTCTTTGTAAATACACAGGACTGTATAAAAGTGACTGTCTCCAATCTTTCCTTCAAATGGAAACAACCCACTAGACCCTGAAAATTGTTTACTCGCTCCAATCAAAAAGGGGTAACAGTATAAAAGGTCTTGAAGATTCATTTACTGGAACCTTATCTTTTTTGTAAGTTACAATGTCTATTTATTTTATTTAGAACGAATCAGTAAAACACGAAATAACATGAGGTTTGGCAACACTATGCATAGCTCATTCAGTTTTGGAAGTTTAACTCTGTTATAAGTTTGGGAAATACTCAAACTGGCTGGCCCAGGAAAAGAATGAAGCTAAAAGGGCAAGGGAGCAGAGCTGTTTAATTGATCTTCATTGATTAAGGAGTTATCCCTCAGTCTGCTCAGATGGAATGAACCACAGAAAATAATTATTCTGTAATAAGTTCTCTTTTTTGCAGCCTGTGTGAAGAACAGGAAAATAGATATTTCTATACTAGAGGTTCATCTAATCTTGCATTCTGTCCTTGACGTTAGTCTGTAACAATTGCTGCAGAGGGAGATGAAAGAACTATCATAATGCTAATTAAGGTATAACCTGCCCATACAGGAAGTATCATCCTATCCCTCATCAGTGAATTTGTTGGCTTATGCTCTGAAGCACAATGATGTATATCTCTAATGCAGGTTTTTACCTTCTCTAATTTAACTGTATATGTTCTCAGTATCCATATGTTTCTGAATCCTGCTAAGCTCTTGGACTCAGTGATATCTTGTTCCGTAAGCTAATTATGCTTTGCATTTTTTTTTAAAAAAATACAATGCTCCAGTTTCTAGTAGGAAGCTATCCACATCACAAAATCACCACTAGAGTTGACACTAATTGGTATCTTTGGCAGCCTCAATAGAGAGATCATGAACTGAACAGGTATATAAGCTGAATTACATATCTGTTTTAGTGCTACTGTCACAGGAGTCTGTTGCTCCTCCATTTGAGCACCGAGCTTGTGCAGTGCCACTTTAGAAATGTAGGTGATGAGTTTGATCCTAACTTCAGACAAAGTTACTTCAGAGAATAGTTTGTCTGAAGTGGGCATTAATGTCCTCACTTTCCTATTTGTCTGTTTTGCCCATCTTTTGCTGTTCTGGCTTCCCCCGTTTATTTTTGTAATTTGTTGCTGGCTGAATCTGTCATTGCTAGCTGTGCTTCCAGTATTTTTGCAATGTTATTATCAGCAGCACTGCTTTTCCTGACAGTGTGATAATGAACATGGAAATAAATTATTAAAATTAAAGATCTAAACAAAACACATGAGATTTGGCAAGAACCTGAGTGTTTGCATTGGTTTTTTAAAACTTAATATGTTTTTGACACTGAATATCTGTCTCTGGTTATAATTGTCTCTAGCACATCAACAGTGGAAACTTGGTTTTCAAGGGACAATAACAAAAATCATAACCTAAAGCCTTACCTGTAGCTAATTGGTTTTGCAGCTAAAAATGCAAGATTTATTCATATCCGTGCAGAAAGGACCCGGGGAAACTTGAT
Organism: Emydura macquarii macquarii; assembly: GCF_026122565.2. Lineage (NCBI taxonomy): Eukaryota > Metazoa > Chordata > Testudines > Chelidae > Emydura > Emydura macquarii. The sequence goes on from NW_027132559.1 coordinate 23,688,630, forward strand.
TTTAGGTGTTAAAGAAGGTATCTGTTGTGATTCTTGATGATGTGTTTGGTAATTCTGTAGTCAATTATTAGTGTAAAAAAGTACCACAGAGCTAGACAGGATAGACAGATGCATAGGGAAGCAGCTCTGAAGCAAGAATACTTTTAAAAATTAACACATCTCAAAGACCTTAAATATCCTATTTCAAGGATAAACTGCTGAGAATTTCTGACACTGTAAATGTAATAATAGACTTACTTTACTAGTTACCCATGAAATGTGATCTCACAGACACATTCAGAATTAGTGATAGTGGCCAACAGGGTTAGTGGCTATTAACACAACAGTAAGAATAAACTCAAAGCTTTTCTCCCTTTAATTGTTAAAAGGGATATATATATTGGAAACAACTTCATGGTTTTCAGCAAATAACAGGTAGAGAAGGAAGATGGTAAGGTGTCATTGCAGCTGCCATTATTGAGAAACCCAATTTCCTAGTTTTTATATTAGGGAATCATAGTAAAACTATTTTTTTAGGCTACAACACTCATTTGTGCCATGTTTTCAAACCAACCCGAAGAAAAAAAATGTATAAGATAACTCCAAAGTTGGTGTAGTGTAATTTACCAATTTAAATGCTAAGCTCTGGATCCTACTCAGCCCATTATACCTTATTCAGACATTTTTGTAAGTTGGTGTAAATAATGTCAGCAACCTTGTGATACTACAATACCATTCTTTGTCTCATCTTTCAAAACACATCTCAGTAGGCTTCCAGAGTACTGTAATAGGGTGGACTCCATATAATTGTTGCAGACATGATTTCATTTAACTTGGTTATATGGATTAAGTGGAATTTGAAAATTGCTTAAATTTGTACTAGCATGGGGACCAGACTTTAATGTTCTGCAGTGAAATCTATTGCAAACCAGCTGGGAATGAATGACCACAAAATAGTTGGTAAGTCTCAAAACACAATAAAGAACATGCAGCTTTTAGCGAACTTCAGTCTGTTCACTACTGCTGAGGTTTGTATCTTGACATAGCATACAATAAAATACAAATATCCAATTCTCAAAATAGGATGTAGGTCATCTTCAAACCATTCTGAAAACTCCAGCTATACACATTTTACTTTCCTGATTATCCAACAGCTCAAAAGCATCTTTAAATAACTCTTCTTGTTTGTTTTTGATGCAAACCCATCTGGTTTCTTTCTGTTGTGGATGTGTTTGGCGCCAGAGTTCACAGCTGTGTTTCCATCACCTCAAATCTCTGTTACAAAATTTAAACTCTGCCAATAATTTCATTGAGCTTGGTATCCATGACGATTATGACCAACTGTACTGTGTCAGGCAGTATGTGAAAGGTCTTTATCAAACTGAAACTACATTATCTATCTGGACAGCCTAATCTTTTTGAGGTTCTGGCCATTCAGGGCAAGAAACATGGAGGAATTAAGATAATGGTGTTTGGGATGCGTGGGTCACTGAGAATTTTGTTTACTAATGTCCCGCTTTTATGAATCATAGACATTTCCTGCTCTGGCCTGAATCTCATTATCTGAATTTCTCAAAGAAGTAGCAAAGGCTGAGGATGGGAATGACTGACGGGATGGATCACTTGATGATTACCTGTTCTGTTCATTCCCTCTGAAGCACCTGGCATTGGCCACAGTTGAAAGACAGGATACTGTGCTAGCTGGACCATTGGTCTGATCCTATATAGCCTTCCTTATATTCTAAAGCTTCCAAAAGCAGCACACTAAAAATAGACTTAAACATTCACTTATATACAGCCCTACTAAAAGGAATCTGAGCAGCCGTTGAATTGATACCTTCCTTTTGTTTCACTTTTCTTCACCTGGTATCAGTGCATCATCTCCAGAGACTTCCAAAGGAGTCTATTATGAAAAACAAAACAAAAACCCTGTTTTTAGATTTAAGCAATTATGGGTAGTGAATAGAGTGGTAAATGTCATGGAGTACAAGTGTTAGTGCGATACATATTTAATTATTACTATAATTCTGTCATATTTCATATACTGAATTCAGCCATACCATGAAGATGGTTTATCCCATTGATTTAAATTCCCCCCATAATTAATACACTACTTAAAATACAATTAAAATTAATTTTATTTTTAAGCTAGTGAGTTCAAAGATGCACCTTTGTCAAACTTCATCTATTCTCAGACAATTGGAAGTTTTACTTCTTTCTGGTCTGTGATTGTATATTGGAGAGTGAAAGCAAGACAAGATTATGACTATCAACAGATGGCTCAGGCAGTGGTGCTATAAGAAGGGCTTTGGGATGCTTGACCACTGGGAGGCATTCGTGGACTGTTCTCATGAGATGGATTCCACTTGAATAGGGATTGTAATACACTTCTGGGATGGAAGTTGGCACAACTGATTAAAAGAGCATTAAACTAGGAATTTGGGGAGATGGTTCGGAGATGCTCATGTAATCTCCATGCTTGATTCGAATATTGAGCAGGAGGAAAATCAAGTAAAGAGGACATAGTAATGGAGAAGGGAACAAAAGAGTGTAGGAAAATGGACAACAAGAGGAATGAGAGTGCCAATACCACTGGCAGTAACAGGTAGGCAATACTGACAGTAAAATGACTATACCTAATCAGGCAAGGAATATGGATGAAGTGAAGCAGAAAAAACTAAGATGACTGTATACCAATGCAAGAAGCCTGGGTAACAAAATAGAGGAACTAGAACTACTGGTGGAGGAAGTGAAACTAGAAATTATAGGGATAATGGAAACCCTGGTGGAATAGTTGTCATGACTGGAGTACAGATATTGATGGATATATGCTGTTCAGGAAAGACAGAAATACAAGTTGTTGATTCTGGACACTTTATGATCAGTGTGGATACCAGTGACACAGTATGCCTGATTTGCAGATCAATAAGATTTAATGTGCAAGGTTTTCTATAAATATACTAGTTAGATACAAAGCCTAAAATTAACTACAATATATCATACTCACTACGCCTGGAGAGCTAAGCAGTTATGCAGAAGGCTGTATACAGGAACAGCTTTCTTCAGGGGCCCCACCAGGGAGTAAGTGGATCCTCTGGTCCAACCGGCAGCACCTCCTGCGGAGTCAGGTGTTGATGGAGCGCCCCCATTTGTCTAAATAATGACTACTTACATCCTTCCATAAACAACCTTCGCCTAATTATCTCTCTCATTATCATATATGCTAATTACCTACATTGGGTTTCCATCCTTAACTACATTACATTCTTACCATGATAATTGGGGTCTTCAAAACAACATCTGGTGATAGGAGGGGCGGAGAAGAAATATGCTCCTTGGCAATAAAACAATGTACCCCAGATGTTCAAGGATAACTTGTTGTTCCCATCACCATTATCTATGTGCAGCTGCAAGCATATGGTATCTGTATTTTGTCTTCTGTGCCTTGCTATGCAGAAACTGAGACATCTATAAGGTTATTCAGTCTCTGCCAACTGGAAGATGTCATGCTACAGGGGTCAGAGTAGCCAAGCAAGCAACTGAAGGTTTGCTAGGCCTGTAGGACAGTGGTCAAACAATTCAAATTGCACTGGGCCTTCAACAGTGGTAGGGTTGTATTGTATATTAATACTGTAAAGAAATAAGTGATTGAATGGATAAAACAGAATCTATTTGGGTCAAATTCATTTTGGGGAAGAATAGTTACAGAGGCTCCAGTGGGATAGTGCCTGGGATCTGCTACAGATCCCAGGATCTGATTTCGATGTAGAGAGAGACCTTTTAAATATTTTTAATGAAATAAATACTGCTGGGAATTGTGTGATAATGGGAGACTTTAATTTCCCAGTGTAGATTGGAGGACAAGTGCTACTAATAATGGTAAGGCCTAATATTCCTGGATATGATTTCTTCATCAGATAGTCACCGGACTGACAAGTGATTTAGGGTTGGTAAGTAGCAAGGACCTAGTAAAAGAACTAGTTGTAGAGGACAACCTTGGTTAGAATGATCATGAGCTAATTCGGTTTAAACTAAATGGAAGGATAAACAAAAATAGATCTGCAACTAGGTCCCTTGATTTCAAAAGGGCAAACTTAAAAAAATTAAGGGAATTAGGCAAGTGGACTGGATTGAAGAATTACAGCATCTGAATGTGGAGGAGACTGGGAATTACTTTGTCAAACTCCCAGAAACTATCTGCAAACTCTGTCTGGGAGAGTTGCAGACCAAATTAGATGACAAGCATCTCAAACTGGTTATTAAGAGAAAACAGCCTACAAGGGATAGATCAGCAAGGAAAGCTTGGAGGGCAGAATGTATAGGGATAAAGTGAGAACTGCCAAAAGCCAAGCAGAGCTGGAGCTTGCAAAGGAAATTACTACCAATAGTAAAAGGTTCTTTAACCATATAAATAAAAAGAATGCCAGGAAAGAAAAATGGGACTGCTAAAGATTAAAGATGGGGTGGAGATAAAAAATCTAGGTATGGACCATCACCATCCTAAACAAATATTTTGTCTCAGTTTTCAATAAGGGTAATGAGAATCTTACAGGTAAGTGGCAGGGTGGCTAATGGGAACATGGATATGGCCAATAACAAGGTGTTTAATGAGTCTTTAAACTCGAAGGTTGTATCTTGTGACTGGAGAATTGCAAATATAGTATCTATATTTAAGAAAGGAAAAAGTGATCTGGGAAATGATAGGCCTGTTAGCTTGACCTCAGTTATAATCAAAGTCTTAAAAAAAAAATCTCGAAAGAGAAAATAATTAAAGACATAGAGAACAGTAAATAGGATAAGATGCAACATGGTTTTATGAAAGATAGATCATGTTAGACCAACCTGATCTCTTTCCTGAGAAGATAACCAATTTTCTAGACAATGGAAATTCAGTAGATCTAATCTACTTGGATTTCAGTAAAACACTTGATACAGTTCCACATGGGAAATTATTGATATACATTACAAGAGGTAGCCAGGAACCAAAGGACTCTTACACACCATTTTTTTGTCAGAGGGCTGTTCTACATTGAGAATTTACATTGACCTAGTTGTGTCTCTGAGGGTGTGGAAAAAATCTACACCCTTGAGAGACGTGGCTATGCTGACTTAACCCCCAGTATAGACAGTGCTAGGTTGATGGGAGAATTCCTCAGTCAGCCTACATACTGCCTCTCAGGGAGATGGATTAACTACAACAATGGGAGAACCCTTCCTGTTGCTATAGTGAATGTCTATAATGAAGCAGCTGCGCCACTGTAGCACTTTAAGCGTAAACATACTCTTGCCTACTGAGGAAATACAAAACTATTGTGAGTTACATTATAGCATCCTTACGCATATCTTCTCTAGCCAGCCTAATATACTTTAAAGAAACTCACAGCAGACATGTTATCTTTTTTCCTTTCCTAAATTGAACAAGAGAGAAAAGGAAGGGGAGGGATCTAAAATAATAAAATATAATTTTATTCTCTCTGTTGCCCCATAAAATTCTCAATTTCATACTCTCTGCTTATAGTGCTTAAATGTCAGTACTGAGGTAAATGAGTATAAATAGTTCGGGTTCAGCCCTCTGCCCACTGCTGTGTTAGTGTTCTGGTTTGGTTTTCCTCTTCTAAATTGCTCTCCGCCAAATTCACTGTGTAATATACCCTATTTTAATTACTCAGAGCTTGGAAGAGAAAAACTCTTTCCTATGTATCTTTCCCTGGGTTCTGATGTGAACTCTTATTTTTAAATAATATCTTGATAGTTATTCTGGGGCAGTTGCAGCTATATCTTAGGGCTTGTCTACACTACAGGTTATGTCGGTATAATTTAAGTTGCTCATGGGTGTGAATAATCCACTGCCGAGTGACGTAAGTTACACTAACCTAAGCCTGGTGTGGACAGCGCTGTGTTGGTGGGAGAGCTTTTCCCACCAATTTTGCTGACAGGAGACCTCTCTCTCTCTCCCATTGGTCTAGAGCATCTTCACTAGACACACTATAGCGGCGCAGCTGCATTGGTGCAGCTCTGCTGCTGTAGCACTTCTAGTGTAGACTAGCCCCGAGTGGCACCCTAAGTCAAAATTTAGAACCATTTGCATTAGCTTTATGTTCCTACATTCCTAACTTCTCTACATTGAGCCTAGCACCTTTGCGCAATGCCCACCAAATTCAAGGAATAATTTTATAGTGATATTTGTGTTAAATCTGTGTAGGAAACCTGCTAGATTCTCGGCCCTAGGTCTGGACACTTTTCACTACCTCAGTAATACAAATAGAACATAATCTAGCCACTTGGGACTTCCCCTGCAATGCTGTCTCCTATGCCACCCTCACCCCTTACAGTTCTGTGCTGGGAGATGAAGGGTGCAGCGTTCTAACACAGTTCTGAGGTGGTTCATGGTCCTTTAGGGAGTGTAGAGCAGTCTAAGGGCTGCTTAATGGCCAGGACAGCTTGAGATTCAGGGAATCATGGACATCATGGGTGGCACAGAATGGGAAGGAGGTGAACATCCCGCAGTGCTGAAGGAACTGGTCCAAGACTATTTAGAAGAATTGGACGTACACAAGTCCATGGGGCCGGATGCAATGCACCCGAGGGTGCTGAGGGAGTTGGCTGAGGTGATTTCAGAGCCATTGGCTATTATCTTTGAAAGCTCGTGGCAACAGGGGGAGGTCCCTGAGGAGTGGAAAAAAGCAAATATACTGCCCATCTTCAAAAAAGGGAGGAAAGAGGATCCAGGGAACTACAGACTGGTCAGCCTTACTATAAACCCTGGAAAAATCATGGAGCAGGTCCTCAAGGAATCCATTTTAAGGCACTTGGAAGAGAGGAAGGTGATCAGGAACAGTCAACACGGATTCACCAAGGGAAAGTCATGCCTGACCAACCTGATTGCTTTCTATGATGAGGTGACTGGCTCTGTGGATGTAGGGAAGGCAGTGGATATGATATACCTTGACTTTAGCAAAGCTTTTGATACTATCTCTCACAGTATTCTTATCAGCAAGTTAAAGAAGTATGGGTTGGATGAATGGACTATAAAATGGATCGAGAACTGGCTAGAGCATAGGGCTCAACGAGTAGTGATCAATGGCTCCATGTTTAGCTGGCAACCGGTCACAAGCGGAGTTCCCCAGGGGTCGGTCCTGGGGCCGGTTTTGTTCAACATCTTCATTAATGATCTGGAAGATGGGGTAGATTGCACCCTCAGCAAGTTTGCGAATGACACGAAGCTAGGGGGAGTGGTAGATACTCTGGAAGGTAGGGATAGGATACAGAAGGACCTAAACAAACTGGAGGATTGGGCCAAAAGATTGGAGGATTGGGCACAGCTATGGACTGGGGACCGACGAGCTAGGCAGCAGTTCTGCAGAAAAGGACCTGGGGGTTACAGTGGATAAGAAGCTGGATATGAGTCAGCAGTGTGCCCTGGTCGTCAAGAAGGCTAATAGCATATTGGGCTGTATTGTTTAATCTGCAAAAGAGAAGAATGAGGGGGGATTTGATAGCAGCCTTTAACTACCTGAAAGGGGGTTCCAGGTAGATGGGGCTAGGCTGTTCTCGGTGGTGGCAGATGACAGAACAAGGAGCAACGGCCTCAAGTTGCAGTGGGGGGAGGTCTAGGTTGGACATTAGGAAAAAGTTTTTCACTAGGAGGGTGGTGAAGCAGTGGAATGGGTTACCTAGGGAGGTGGTGGAATCTCCATCTTTAGAGGTTTTTAAGCTACGGCTTGACAAAGCCCTGGCTGGGATGATCTAGCTGAGGTTAGTCCTGCTTTGAGCAGGGGGTTGGACTAGATGAGCTCTGAGGTCCCTTCCAACTCTAATATTCTATGATTCTATGATCAGTGCTGAGTGTGGCTGCTTTGAGAGGATGAGAGGGAAGGGTGTTTTGGGCGTGTCCTTTCAAACTGATAGAAAAGTGAATGAAATTCCATCCACTTGTCCTCATCTGAAAACTTGTGACTATAACATGGAGCCTTGTTACTATAGGGTTCTGTATGTGTGTAAAAATGGGAACAAATAGATGGGAGATGCACAGATCTGTAAGGGATGTGGAAAATCTCAGTTAATCCCCTCACCCTCCACCTTCCCACACTTCAAAAGACCAAATGTAAAATTTATTTGAATGAAAATGCCCATTCTTCCACTGCTAGCTATCCAACTCTACATCCTTGTGAAGTTTACTATTAAAATGATATTCAATTTGAGTGATTGCTCATATCCATTCCCATATAGGTGAGTGCGCACCCCGTGCACTGGTTCCCAGAACTTTTTTGCCCTTAGCAAGCCCCGTAGGGCCAGCTACGGCGCCCCCTGGAGTGCCGCGCTTGTGCCGCGGTATATCAGGCGCCAGTCCCTTCTTTCTGCCTGTGATGGTTGTTGGAACGTTTGTCTCTTGCTAACAGCAAGTAGCTTCCCCATTCTTCATTGTTAGTTGTTATTAGTTTATAGTTGTTAAGTACAGACAGTTTAGTTTGAATAGTTAAGTGTTAGAGATAGCCCTCAGGGGCTTAAGGTTGGGCCATGCCTGGCTCAGCCGATTTTGTGCCGCTTGCAGCAAGGCTTTCCCAGTGAGTGACCTTCACGACTGCTGCCTCCGTTGTCTTGGGGAGCAGTGCCAAAAGGACAAATGCAAAATTTGCAAGGCCTTCAAGCTGCAGACCCAGAAGGAAAGGGACGCCCACTTGAAGGCCATCCTGATGGAGTCCACGCTTCGACTGGACCCCGAACCAGCGCAATCCCCGGCGGCACTGAGCGTCTCCTCGGTGTGGAGCGCTCCACCAGCACCGACTCCGGCACTGAAACATACGGTGACGAAGAAGAAGAAGCGGCCTGAGGCCGCGCATATGGACTCCTCACTGCGACCGGTACAGCAGGAAGCAGCACAGGAGATGCCCCCGTCACGTGCTGTGGAGAGTACTCCGCCACGGGCATCTCCTCGCAGGGAGCCTCCCCTAACTCCTGGGGGTGGGGGAGCGCCCCTGCAAGGGCTGTCAATGCCGGAGACGTGGGCATGCCCACACCTCCAACTCCCCCTCGGCTGAGGGTGCAGGGACTGGTGTCTCGGGGTAAATCCGCTCTGGGTTGCCCCAGTGGGTGGTCGAGGCAGGAGTCCAGGTCTCCCCCCAGACGGTCACGGAGGGTAGAGAGTGCAGGCTCCCCGCCCAGCTCCGACTCAGAGTCGTCAGGCTCCTCAGCATCGTGGCACCGTGGGCGGTCCCGAGGCTCAAGCGCGAGGCGACGCCGCTACAGTTCCGCCTTGCGTGGGGATCACACCTCAGGATCTCGTACCCCGGCACCAAGGCCAGCACGGGCACCAGTCTCGATCCCCGACAGGTAGCCCGGCGTGGATCCCAGGGGTCAAAGAGGCCCGACACGCTCAGCGCCGGTCCTGATCCCCGGCACGCAACCCGGCACTGAGCCCAGCGACAGAGGAGGCTTGACGGCACCGGTCCCAACCCCGGACCTGCAGTCCGCCGTGGCTCCCGTCACCTGGAGAGACCAAACGAGCTCGGCACTGGTCCAGATCCCCGGCTCGCAGCCCGGCGCAGATCCCGGTACTGAAAGACTCGGCACCGACAGCGCCTCTCGCACCTCGCCATTGCTCGGGATTTTCGGAGCCAGGGCGGACAAGTCACGGCCGGCACCGCTCCCGATCCCCTAGAGGCAAGCGCCAGTACAAGATCTTGGTGCGCAGGCGGAGATCATGCTCCAGCTCCTTCAGTCGCTCGTCCCCCCACCGGCACCGCAGGTATTGGCACTGATGCTCCTTTTCATCGTCTCGGAGCAGGTCGTCGACCTGGGCGAGCAGGGGCCTCAAGTCTTGTCGGCACCGCTCCAGCGGCTCAGGGTCCCACACCCACCAGGACACTTCCCAGGGACCGGCACTGGTTTGGCCTCAAGGACCATGGCAGTGGCCATACTGGGGACCATGGGGGGCTCAGATGGGCCAGGGTACGTTTCGGTCCGGTCATCAGTGATTGAACCAGCACCCCCTCCTCCGAGCCAGCTGGGCAAGGGCTATTCCTCGGAGGAGGAATCGGACCCTCAGGAGTGTCCATCCACGGAGCCCCTCCCTCAGTCCTCCTCATCCTCCCCTGACGATGTGGCCGCCAGGGACTGTAGGGTGCTCGTTCCTGACCTTAAAGCATACCAGGAACTGCTTAAGAGGGTGGCAAGCAACTTGAACCTAGAGCTCAAGGAGCTCTCTGAGGAGGAAGACCCCCTCTTTGGTGTGTCAGGGTCAGCAGGGCCATTCAGAGTTGCCCTGCCAGTGCACGAGAGGGTCTTGAAGCTGGCCAAGGCCCTCTGGCAAACCCTGGCCTCAGTCGCCCCTATGTCCAAGAGCGCCGAGAGGAAATATTACGTTCCCGCGGAGGGGTTCGACTTCCTATACAACTACCCTGCTCCGGGGTCGCTCGTGGTTGATGCTGCCAACCAACGAGACAGGCAGGGGGCCCAGGCCAAAATCCCCAAAAATAAAGATAAGAAAAGGTTGGACCCTTTCGGCTGCAAGATCTACTCTACGGGGGCCCTGCAGCTGAGGATCGCTAATCACCAGGCGCTCCTTGGCCATTATAATGTGAACCTCTGGTCCTCCTTGCAGAGGTTCGCACAGGCATTGCCCCAGGACCAGGTGGCGGATTTTGCCATGGTCATCGAGGAGGGTGCTGCAGTGGCAGGGGCGGCCCTACAGTCAACCAGCGACGCAGCAGACGCCGCTAGCAGAGCAATGGCGTCGGGCATCATGATGCGGTGGTGTGCTTGGCTGCAGTCTTTGCGGCTGTCACAAGAAGTCCAGCAATCCATCCAGGACCTACCATTTGATTGCGCTGGCCTCTTCTCTGAAAGGACAGATGACAAACTGCACGCCCTCAAAGACTCCAGGGCTACATTGAAGTCGCTAGGGTTTTACACCGCGCAGGCCTCGAGGCGTCAGTCTCGGCCGCAAGCCCAGCACCAGCCTCAACCTGCCCCTAGGCCGCCTCCCAGACCCGCTCAACCCCAGAGTGGCCAGGACAGATATAGGCTGCCTAACCGCTGTGACCGCCAGAGATCCTCGGCGGGCCCCCAACAAGGCCCAACCAAGGGAAATAATAACAAGCAGCAGTTTTGATGGTGTGCCCGAGGGTGGCACTCTTCCCATCCCACTGAATCTGACCCTACCGTTTACCCACGGGCTCAGGCCGTACTACACCGAGTGGCAAAACATCACCTCAGACTGCTGGGTTCTCGGTGTAGTCTGCAGGGGCTACGCCCTCCAATTTACGGCCTTCCCCCCGGACTCTCCCCCTACCTCGTCCCTCTTCAGGGACCCCTCTCATGAGCAACTCCTCATACAGGAGGTGAATTCTCTCCTCTGCCTGGGAGCTGTGGAAGAGGTTCCTCCACGGGAAAGGGGAAAGGGTTTTTACTCATGTTACTTCCTCATTCCCAAGGCAAAGGGGGGCCTGAGGCCCATATTAGAGCTCCGCAGGGGGGAGCACGCTCTTTGGCCCTTTGCCAGGCCATTCGACTTTGGGACCTTGCGGTGAAGCACGACTTCCACATATCTGCCTCTGTCCTCCTGGGGGTCAGGAACAACGAGGCGGACCACCTCAGCAGGTCGTTTCTACCCCATCACGACTGGTGGTGACTTCCATTTTCCTCAAGTGGGGTGTTCCCCAACTGGACCTGTTCACGTCGTCCTGGAACAGGAAGTGCCCAAAGTGAGCTGGGCTCCATCTCCCACGCGTTCCTTATAGATTGGATGGGGACCCTCATGTACGCATTTCCCCCCATTCTGCTGCTACCCAGAGTCCTTTTGAAGATCAAGAGGGACAAAGCGGATATCATTCTGATCGCCCCAGCCTGGCCGAGACAGCATTGGTTCAGCATGTTGCTGGACCTGTCCATCGCCACGCCGATGCCGCTCCCGAGGCATTACGACCTGCTCTCCCAGGACCAGGGTCGCCTTCTGCACCCGGATCTGGACTCCCTCCACCTGACGGCATGGAGGCTCTCTGGCTGGCAGAGGGAGAGAGAGCCTGCTCGGTGCAGGTCTAACAGGTTCTGCTGGGTAGCAGAAAACCTTCCACTCAGGTGGTGCACCGGGTCAAGTGGAAGTGCTTTACCTGTTGGGCAGAATCCCGGGGTATCCCACCAAGCTGTTCGCCCATACAGGTGATTTTGGAGTAACTGCTCCACCTGAAGCTGCAGGGTCTAGCTCTGGCTTTCCTGAAGGTTCACCTGGTGGCCATCTCGGCTTTTCACCAGCCGATAGAAGGAAGATCACTATTCTCGCACCCCATGTCAGTCAGGTTCCTTAAAGGGGTGGAGAGGCTGTGTCTGCAGGTCCGTGACCCGGTGCCTCCCTGGGATTTGAACCTGGTCCTCGCCGCTCTGACGGGACCTCCCTTGGAACCGATGGCTACATGCCCGCTGCTCATCCTCTCGTGGAAGGTAGCCTTCCTGGTGGCTATTACATCGGCTAGGAGGGTCTCCGAGATATGATCTTTGACCTTGGAGCCCCCCTACACCGTCTTTTATAAAGACAAAGTGTGGCTGAGACCCCACGCGGCTTTCCTGCCCAAGGTGGTTTCCCAGTTTCATTATAACCAGGATATCTTCCTCCCCGTGTTTTTCCTAAACCCCACGGTTCAGAGGAGGAGCGGAGATGGCACTCGCTGGACGTGCGACGAGCCCTGGCCTACTACATTGAGCGGACGCGGCCGTTCCGGAAGTTAACACAGCTGTTTGTGGCAGTGGCGGACCAGACGAAAGGGTTCATCTGTTTCCACCCAGCGCATCTCGGCCTGGATCACCGCCTGCATCAGGTGCTGCTATGAGCGGGCGAAGGTACCACTTCCAGGGGCTGTTTCAGTGCACTCCACCAGAGTCCAGGCCTCATCTGCGGCCTTCCTGGAGAGAGTGCCCCTGCAGGACATCAGCAAAGCAGCTACCTGGTCGTCGGTTCACACATTTACGTCCCACTATGCCATCATGCAGCAGGCGAGAGAGGACGCGGCCTTCGGCAGGGCCGTATTGATGAGAGTAGCTCGACGCTGACACCTACCCACCTCCAAGGTATGGCTATTTAATCACCTATGTGGGAATGGATATGAGCAATCATTCGAAGTAGAAAACAGGGTTACTTACCAGTAACTGTTGTTCTTCGAGATGTGTTGCTCATATCCATTCCACACCCACCCTCCATCCCCGCTGTCGGAGTCGGCAGAAAGAAGGGACTGAGGGCCCTCAGGGCTGGCGGCGCCTGATATACCGCGGCATTAGCGCGGCACTCCAGGGAGTGCCGGAGCCGGCCCTACGGGGCTTGCTAAGGGCAAAAAAGTTCTGGGAACCAGTGCACAGGGTGCGCACTCACCTATATAGGAATAGATATGAGCAACACATCTCGAAGAACAACAGTTACTGGTAAGTAACCCTGTTTTTCCATAATTCCCTTTAGAAGTCAAGGCCTCATCTGCAATTTTTCATACCTTTAACTTTTCATCATATAAATTCAGTACATAATTGTGAGGCAAAATGTCTGATGCTAGACAGAAAATTTATTTTTCTTTTACTATTTTAGGATTAAGTAGTTTATCTGGACTCATGAAAGTTTGTAGATTACTAGAATCTGGCATAATGTGAACAGGCTTCCCAGCAGGGCTTTGCCAAAATACCTCAGTCCTAACATACACAACCATTAAGATGCCAGTGCTGTGGATAAGATTGTAAGGACATAAAATGTGGTTAAATTAGAAAAAAAGTATTTTGTCATTTAGAATGTTAATACAGTAATTATACTCTTAAATATAATTAAAAAAATATTGTTCTTGTTCTTAATTGCTACAGTGTAGTGATTATGATCTGGATTATGGGACAGAATGTTTGCACTTGGCTCTGAAATACTGTAAAACAAATGTCAAACTTATTGAAGGATCACCTGACCTCTGGAAGGTAAGAGCAATATTGATTTTTTTTAAATAAAAACACGACGCTAGCTAAAATATCAGATAATTACAAAATATTAAAATTCCTTAAAATGTTACAGTAATTATGCCTTTGTTCTACAAGTTTAAAAATTCTAAAAACTTGGGAATGGTTGGAGGGGTAATGTATAAATATAAAGATTGGAGATATTTAAATAAATAATTCTTACACAATTAAGAGTTGAAGAAAGAAGCTATTCCTGTATGTTTAGTTCTTCATGTAGACTGTCAGTACGTATTCACACTCTTGAGGTCTGTTGGCTTGGAACTCTTTGGAAAGTTCTGAATATTGTGGGCTCCATGGAGTTCACCTCAAGCTTTGCAACATTCCATGAGAGGCCATATTAAGGGGTGTGATTCCCCACGTGCATTCTTGGGTCCTTTTAATTTTTCAGAGTCTTAAGTAGCCTTCACAAGAGTGGGGGTGGATGCTGGTGAGTGTGCATTTGTACCAACAAGGTACTTCGAAGATTTTCATTTAACATGGGTTGCTTCTTTCTGCTTACAGTATTGCCTGTACAGATATCCATTCTTAGGAAACTGATAGGCAGAAACAACGTTCTAAAGAGATGGTTTTGAGGAAGAAACTTGGGGCCTGATCCAGTGCCCACTAAACTCAGTGGAGAGATGCCCATTGTCTTCAGTGGGTACTAGATCAGGCCATAGCTGAACAGTGATAGGAACTGCTCTGCTGAACTAGGCATCAGTTTGGAAACAGTATAAAGAGAGTAAAGCTAGATAATGGTGTGGACTGAGTTCCAGGTAGCAGTTCTGCATATTTATTTGGATCTATAGATGGAATAAAAGGGTATCTGTCCCAAACTCTAGGTGCTCTTAACAGCTTTTTTTAAAATGTAGCAGCCCTATGATATATAGTAGTAACTAATTAATCAGTACAGCAAGATGAGGAAAAAGTATTCCAACCCCTTAAATACTGCCCCCCAAACAACATCTTCATCCATAAAAACCCCAATAAAAAGACAAGCCTTGCTGCGATCACTGAAGGTCAACACATTTGAGCTATTTCAGATCATGTGAGGAACAAGTTCCAATGCTAATAGGGTATTTTGGATAACTCCTTGAGAGCAGCTTCCATTCTTTCATATCAAAGGGATTCCAGTTTGACTGCATCAGTCGATAACTACCTTGGCAGTGTAACATAGGGAGAGAGAGACTCTCTCTCACAAATCTCAGGCTATTTAAGGCTTTATAGGTAAATACAAACTCCTTAAACTCAAGCAGAAATCCAACAGGCAACCATTGTGGACCATGGAGCACCAATATAATATGTTAACAACAAGATACCCTGCTTAAACCTGGGCTCTGTCACTTTATGAATAGACTTAAGATGGAGCTCCAAGTACCCCATTATAGTTTAGTCTTAAAGTCACTAAGAAATGATTGACAAAAGCAAGGTACACATGTGAGAGAGAAACCTTTGCTACCACAAAATACTAAAAAAAGCAATAGATTTATGATCAATTAGGAGTCCTCAGATATTTTTTTTTCGATTTTTTTTTTTAAATAAGTTTAGTTAGTATTTATAGATAAGTTGGGTTTGGTGTTCCCCATTGGAGGGGCTTCGATGCCCTATATGACTCTTCTAGGCTTCCTGGCTTTGACTTCATTTGGACTGGGGGCAACTTCCCTAAGCACCCTATGCATTTATGGTGCTAAAATGAGAGGTCACTCACAGTACTCATAATATGATCCTTCCTCTCCTTTCATACATGCTTTGACCAGCAGTGAGATGGTTAATAATACTGACCTTTAAATCATTATTATTGGGCATTTGAGTTAATATCTCCTTGAGTTGAAGAGGAGCAAATCACACCTTTTGGTGCTATTGTTTTAGGCTCCCTACAAATATCACTGATTTGATGACACATGGATCACTTTTTTTGGAGGTTTCTTTGCAACCATAAAGGTTAAAGATTTAATTAAAAAAAAAATTTTTTTTGAGACCCTGGAGAACAAGATGACATCTTAAATGAGGTGGTGGCATGGTATACCTGTGCTTCTGAGTCACCAACTTGAGCCCTGTGTAATTTATAGGGATCTTTTAACATCCAAGTTGATTGACTTGTTAGAAACCACTCTACAGACTTAATAGAGATAGATACCCTGTTGTCAATGATTCTTATGTTGTTGTTTTCTGATTTTCACCAAAATCATCTTCATAGTAAAGGTAATTATTACTTTGGATATTTTTTTGATCATCCTGTATCCTTTTGTTTAAGTTTGCCCATTTTCTTTTAGCATCTCAGTTATTTTTCTCCTGCCCTAATATCTGGGTGACAACAGTCTGGGCTTTAGTGGACAGTGTATCAAGCATGCCCTGCATTGCATTCAGCAAGATCTGAAACTTCTTTGATTGAGAACTTTTCAAACACTTATTTTATTGTGGAATCTACTGCTTACCATGTCTGATGATGACTGTAGATTCCTTGCTATGGGCAAGATTGGTGTGAATTCAGATGCCCAAGACTGTGTCCTTGCAATTTAAAGATGTATCATTATTGGTTTTCGGTGTGAATCTTTACTTCTCTCTTCAAGACTTTACTTTTCTCAGAGTAGCTGTTCTATTTTTGTATCATGCAGTTTTTCAGCAGTCGTTATTATTTTAGAATTTGTAAGTACATTGCTGGGTCTGGAACCAGTTCAAAATACATCATCCGTCTTGCGCAATAAATTTCCACCCAACATTTCAACCCAATGTTATTTCTAATAAGACAGTAGCAAATCTTAGATGAAAAAGATGATTTGTTGAACCTTCGGCACTACTTGTACAACTCTACCATTCTTAAAGCACAAACTTTCCTAATCAATTAATGGCAAAATTTAAAACATTTCTTGTGCATTGACTGCATAAAGCAAAAATACTAAAATAATTTTTAGGGAGTATATATTTTTTCAGAAGCACAAAATCTCTATCATCTATTTTCTTATTAATCCTCCCTATGGAACAGATTTTGCTAAATTTACTCGCATTAAACAGTACCTTATTCCTTGAATAATCTCTCTGGTTTCAGTGGGGTTACTTGTAAAATAAGGTACTACTACTGACTGTGAACAAGAGTGACAGAATGTGGCCCTGAATGTTTATTCAATGCTTTTTGTAAAATTTTCAGAAATCACTAATGCCCCTCGCAGAGGAGTTGAAGTCTTCAGGCTCAATCCTGCATTTTGCTCATCATCTTCCAGAATTGTCCTCAGCTATATATTAAGCTCTACATTATCCTGTTATATGCAGTGACTGTCTAATATACTGGCTTTTCTGTGAGGCTTTTTGGTGCTGTGATGAGTTATATTACACATACCAAGAACTGATATATCTCCAGAGGGATCAACATTGGTCTTCTTACTTCCAACACAGGAAGAAAGATTCCCCCTAATGAAGGAGAGCTGAAACAATAATGATGCTTCAAAGGGTTCTTGAACTTTCAGAGTATCTGGAATAGAATGTCTGCCACCTATTATCCCTTATATGACGGAAAAGAGTTTTTAAAATAATTAAAAATGTAACTTATTCTAGTCCGGTAACTTGCATTCATTTTGGACTTGGTTCTTATTTCATAATGTCATTTACCACTTTGAACAAAACACTGCAAAACAGTTTAGAGCAGGTGCATGACTTAATTTTTTTTCTTTTATGCAGCAATATGCACCCCAGTGAAATAATTGCATAGTACTTTGGCCCCAGCCCATCTAACTTGAGATTTCCAGCTTCATTTTGCCTTCTGTTTCTGGGTTACTATATCTCATTACCTTAGTTCAGTCAATTTTTTTATTACCTTTATTATAATTCAGATTCCACCCAAACATGATAAAAAAATTAATTAATTACATGTGGCAAAACGCTGAAACCCAGCAATGCTGAGAGAGACTCTGTCTCTGGGCTCCCAACACTTATTTTGTAGTCGTTTCCGGGTCCTTAGTAAACCTCAATCTGTCAACTGATATTCATTCAGAACACCTTTCTTTTGTCCATAATCTTCAGTGTCTATGTTTGGATTCTATCTGAGAGAAATTGCTCTTTTTCCATTCTTAATTCTTGGTATGGTCTTCTTTTTTTCTAAGCCATTTGTAGAAGTGTGGGCCAACCTTAGGGTACTCACCCAAAGGCGGCTACATTAAACAGATGATAAAATATAGAGCCGCTAACAGAGGGAGGTCCATTAGTAAGCCATCTCTTCCATTCCACCTCTTGAGATCAGGATGACTATGAATCTAAAAACCCTGTCTTAGGAAGCTTCCTTATTTGATGTTGCCTCAGAGCTGTTCTGCCATCTTGGCACCACCTTTTAATTATTTGGAATGCTGTCTACATCCCATTAAGTGTGGCTTAACCTGAAGAAATCAGAGAAAAGGTGATATTTACATGCATATAGTACTATTCCTTTTAATTACTTCTGGTCGTTCCACCTGACTTAGCTATATCATGATTGCTTATGTTTAATACATACTCTTAGCAACTTTTTCAAATGTGGGCACTGCCTTTTTGCTTTGTTCTATCAATGCTTTATATATTAATTTTATTTTCAAAGTTTATGATATATTCATTTTTGGAGTGAGACTCATTCACAAAGCTGAAAACAATGATGAGCCAAATCAGCAGAGAGGAAGAGTTTAATCAGAAAAACATGAATGATATTGGGAATTGTTTAAGAACACTTTACTAGATGCCCAAAAGGTCACAAACTCACAATCAGGGAAGACGACCATGCTTGTTTAAAAACAGACCTTGCTTAAAGGGCAAGAGAAGGCAGCTATAAAAAATTATGTGTATATAAAACCAATGGAAGAAAGGGAACGTTGATAGTAATTCATATAAATCAGAAGCTAGGAATTGTAAAATATTGATAAGGGGAGTAAAGGATATAAGGAGTAATATATGGACAGCAGAGCTAAGGACAAGAAGGAGGAGTTTTAAAAATATATTAAGAACACAAAGAATCTTAGCAGTGACGTTTGTCTATTATATGGAAATGATAGAATTATCAATAATAATGCAGAGAAGGCAAAAATGTTCAATAAATATTTCTGTTCTGTATTTGGTAAAAAGCCAAATGATGTATACATATCAGATGATGATGACATACTTTTTATTCTAACAGCAACAGAGGATACTAATCTGCAGCTACTATAGCTAGACATTTTAAAATCACATCTGGATAATTTGCATCCAAAAGTTTTAACAGAGCTGGCTGAGAAGTTCTCTGGAGCGTTAATAATGATTTTACAATAGGTGTTGGAACACTGCAGAAGTCCCAAAGAACTGGAAGAAAGCACATATTGTGCCTTTTGTTAAAGGGTAAATGGGATAACCTTGGTAACTATAGATTAATTAGCCTGACATCCATCCTGGACAAAATAACAGAATGCCTGATACAGGACTCAATTAATACAGTGTTAAAGTAGGTTAATATAATGAATGGCAATCAACATGGGTTTATGGGAAATATCACTTTCATTGAATCATAGAAATGTAGCACTGGAATAGACCTCGAGTGGTGATCAAGTCTAGTCCCCTGCAGTGAAGAAGGACCAAGTAAACCTAAACCATACCTGACAGGTGTTTATCTAACCTGTTCTTAAAAACCTCCAATGACAGAGATTCCACAACCTCCCTTGATAACCTATTCCAGTACTTAACTATCCTTCTAATTAGAATGCTTTTCCTAATGTCTAACCTAAATCTCCATTGCTGCAGATTAAGCCCATTATTTCTTTTCTTACCTCCAGTGCACATGGAAAACAATTGATCACCATCCTCTTTATAACAGTCCTTAGCATACTTGAAGGCTGTTATCAGGTTGCCCCTCAGTCTTCTTTTCTCAAGACTAAACATGCCCAGTTTTTTTAACCTTTCCTGATAGGTTAAGTTTTTTAAACCTTTATTATCTTTGTTGCTGTCCTCTAGACTCTCTCTAATTTGTCCACATCTTTCCTAAAACGTGGTGCCCAGAATTGGACAAGGGATTGCAGTTGAAGCCTCACCAGTGCTGAGTAGAGCAGGACAATAACTTCCCATGTCTTACATGACACTAATGTTAATATACCCCAGAATTATATTAGCTTTTTGCACGCTGCATCATATTGTTGGCTCTTAGTCAGTTTGTGATCCTCTATAACTTCCTGGTCATTTTCAGCAGTACAATCGTCTAGTGTAGATTATGAAAATCTCTGTATGAAACAGTCATGAAATACCTTGAGCATAACCTGCTTGATGTGGCTCCCTAAAGAGTTACAAAATATGATAGTTTTAAATTAGCTCTAAACAGATCTAAATATTAATAATTAAGTGTGATTCTATAGCATCTCTTGTGATTTTTGTAACTTTTGTTCTCACATTTGCTAGTGGTATTTACTATAATTAAGAAATTGACAATATCATTTGTTTATGGTACTTCAAATGTAAAGAATTGCCTTCAGGGCACTATTTTATTGGTATTACATTCCTTCCTGCTCTGTTAAGTCTAATGAGGTTTATCTGTCCTTTAGGTGACCTACAAGCGGGATCTGTATGCTGCTGAATCAATTATTAAGGGTATGTGTTTGTCCTTATGACTGTCGGCTCATATATTTCCCAAATCAAACCCAGAATTTAGCATGATGCTGTTTTAAATGCCATCAACAGAAGATTTATGACTCGAAGAAACAATAACCATACAATTGCTTTGATCAGTTCTTTCAAAAATAGCAACTTTATTTATTATTTTATTATTATATTTATAATGTTATGTACATATTACTCATATTTTTGAAGATTAAAGAATATTTAGACTATAAAGAATATGTGGAATATTAGAAAAAATATTGGTGACTTTAGAGGTGAAAATGTAAAAATATATGGCTCTTTATTATACTAACAAGATGGTTCATTTATAATGTTTTATATTGAGTAGACACAAACGAAGGTCAGTTTAAAATTTATACAGTTTTGGCACATTTTTGTATATTTAGTGCTTTATATGTACAAATTTATTCCAAAACATGATTAGTATTGCAAACTGCCCTGCTTGACTCTTCTATGATTGTTGTATTTTTTTTCTGTCCTATCATTAATATTTAAAGGGAAAAAATCAGGTAAGATTTAATGTGAAATCCAGATTTTTGTAAAAACATTTGTTTACATTTTTATTGTTTTTGAAAAACAAGGAACAAGGAATGTCTGGTTTGTGGGTACAGTATTGCTGCACTGTATTAGTGTGTGAGAACTTGAAAGTGAAATTAACTAGAATTTGTGACCTGGTAAAATCAGGAAGAAAGGTCAGACAAAATAATTAGACAACAATACTGCTTTTAATTCCTGTATTTGGTATGTAGACATTATATTTATAATATAGCTTATGCTATAAATTCAAAGATAGAAAATAATATAAATATGAGGTGTCCAAGCTAACAGAAATGCAAAAATTAATCAGATGGTATAATATTAAAAGTAAATTTAGATTTTTTTCCCCCCAGTTTGAATAATATAGGTCATAATCCCACAAACCCTTATGCACATGCTTAACTTTAAGCATATGGTAGTTACACTGATTTCAGTGGGAGGTCTCACATGCTTGCAGTTAAGAACAGTGTGTTTGCAGGATAAAGGCCGTAAACGAGGCCAGTAAACTGGTAACAGGACAACAATTAAGGATTATATAATCAGTGGTCAGATCCTTCACTGGCTTAAGGTGTCCGTGCTAATTTATGCCATCTGAAAATCTGGCCACAGACAGATCCTGCAAGACCTCCATGAGAGGAATTCACATTAAAATCAACGGTGTTTATAGTGCAGGGTTTGTGATTTTTACCTTACAGTGTCCCGTTCATGTTTGTTTTGATACTGAATTTATAAACATCCATTTAACAAAGCAGCATTGTACTTTTTGTCGCTCAAACTTGTTGAGCCCACCCAAGGCTGCTCTGCGTGCTCAGACTGACGTAAATTATTAAAGTGGTTAGAAATGCCAAGAGTAACATAGCTGAACTAGATTTACATAAACAATACAAACAGTCCAAAACCATACTTAGTTTAATATGCTGACCATATCTTTGCTAAAGGATCAATATTTAGTTTTTAAAAACTCACCATATCCGTGTCTCTCTATTATGTTTTTCTCATTTTCCACTCCTACTGCACCATTTCACCCTTACCTACCCAATCTATGTCAAATATATAATGGCAGTTTACCCAATAACTGTTGCCTTAAATTATATCCATCTTCATTTTTACTGCCTTTAACATAATTTTGAAGTGGACTATACTTCATTTTTGGCACCATGTTGTACCGCATCAACGGGACCATTTATATGACTTAGGGCTGCTTGTTTGAATGAGGGTTTTCAGGATCTTATATGTTTTTGTATGTTTCAAAGTTTATTAAATAAAGTTAAAAAAATAACCCTTTTGAATGATAAAAGAATGGCAGTAATTTTATTTCAGCAACTTTTATGGTGTTTTATGATTTGTGGGTAAAGTATATTTAATAATTTTGGGTTAAGTCATGGCTTTACCACAAACCAAGAGTAAGAAGCAGCACACTGTTGAACAGCCCAAAAGGAGACTATGTAGGAGACTACGGTTTCTCCACTGCTCTATGAGGGAACAAAGTGTAACTGATCTATACCCAGTGCAACGCTCACCATCTGACACACTGGTGCAGCTATGCTGCCATGCACATCAGGGAAGAGAGCCTCTCCAGAACCTAGTTCCCTTCTCCTGCTGCTAGTCATGATACAGGTTGTCAGTTCCTCAGGGATCCCCCGGGAAGCAAATTTTAGGGGAAAAGGAGTCTAAGAGAGCTGGCTGTATTTTAAAGAAACCTTATTGAGGGTGCAGGAACAAACCATCCCAATGTGTAGAAAAAATAGAAAATATGGTAGGCGAATAGCTTGGCTTTACAGAGAAATATTCGGTGAGCTTAAACACAAAAAAGAAGCTTACAAGAAGTGGAGGCTTGGACAGATGACGGGAGGAGTATAAAAATATTGCTTAAGCAGGCAGGGGTGAAATCAAGAGGACCAAAGCACAGTTTGAGTTGTAGCTGTCAAGGGACGTGAAAGGTAACAAGAAGGGTTTCTACAGGTATGTTAGCAACAACAAGATCAGGGACAGTGTGGGCCCCTTACTGAATGGGAGAGGCAACCTAGTGGTAGATGATGTGGAAAAAGCTGAAGTATTCAGTGCTTTTTTTGCCTCTGTCTTCACAAACAAGGTCAGCTCCCAGACTACTGCACTGGGCAGCATAGTATGGGGAGGAGGTGAGCAGCCCTCAATAGTGAAAGAACAGGTTCAGGACTATTTAGAAAAGCTGGACATACACAAGTCCGTGGGGCCAGATGTTAAACTTGCAAAAGAAAAGAAAACCCAGTAGGATCTTATTCAGGGGGATGAGACAATACGCTGCATTTATTGTGAATACAGAAGTTTTAAAAAGCAATTGCCTGCACACACACTCACACAGATGTTCTGCAGGTGGGGTATAATTACCAGCCTATGAGTTGCTTGAGCCAGCCCACTGGCCAGGTGGGCTGAACATGAGGATGGACACAGGCTCTGTCGGTCGCGAATCTGATGCTCCTAGATGTTTGCAGAATGAACCCAAAGTCTCCATGTCTTCACCCTGTTTTTATAGAGATTCATTCCCATACAGATTTATGGGTTTTGCTGTGTTATACTGCTTTTGCATTTTGGTGGGATTATTAATTACTCATTTGTTGCAAGCATGACTTTTTTTGTGTTGTTTATTACACTTTTTTGTTTTTATTTTTGGGCTGGAGTTTTTTGGACTTGGGGTTATTTTGATTTGCAGTCTTTGGCTATTTGGATTGTAAAAGTTGTTACAACGAAGGGTATGTCTACACTGCAGAGTGAAGTCGACTTACTTAGTCAACTTTCAGCCGCCAATTTTTAGAACTTGCTGGATCGTGTCCACACCACGCTCCTTGCACCGGGCTCATGTGTCCACACTCGCCACGATTGTGTTGGCAGTCAAAGCAGTGCATTGTGGGTGGCTATCCCACACTGCAACTAGCCGCAGTGGCTGTTGGAACGAGATTCATCGTCCCATGATGCAGTGCTCCTTCACCCTCCCTTCTTCCCCCAAACAAACAGGAAACCGATTTTCGCGCTGTTTGTTTATGCCGTGTGCTCACCATTCCTGCGGAGACATTGAGCCAGTTCAACTCTGCACTATTATGGTGAGCGTCACAAATACATCTCGGCTTATCACGGAGTATTTTCAAAGAAGACTGAGAACCCGAGGCACGGGCAACCCTATGTTACCGAGGCTGCCCTGCTACAAGCCATCGAGCGGAACAATTCCCGATTGTTGCAGGCCGTAATGCATTATCTGCAGTCAGGGTAACGCCGGTTCTGGTCCCGGGAAACAAGCACAGACTGGTGGGACCACATCATTATGCAGCTGTGGGATGATGACCAGTGGCTGCAAAACTTCCCTATGTGAAAGGCCACTTTCCTTGAACTTTGCTCAGAGCTGGCTCCGTCCCTGAAGCGCGTGAATACTCGCTTGTGACAAGCTCTGATGGTGGAGAAGCGAGTGGCCATCACTGTGTGGAAGCTGGCAACCCCCGACTGTTACCGCTTGATTGGGAATCACTTTGGAGTCAGTAAATCTACAATCTGCCATGATTCAAGTGTTCAAGGCCATTAATAGACTTCTGCTACGAAGGCTAATGACTTTGGGAAATGTGCAGGACATAGTGGACGGGTTTTCCGTGATGTGGGTTCCCAAACTGTGGGGAGGCCATCGATGGCACACACATCCCTATCTTAGCTCCTGCCCACCTCTCTACCGAGTACATAAACCGCAAGGGATACTCCTGCAGGCCCTTGTAGATCACAAGGGTCATTTTACAGACATCTATGTGGGGTGGTCTGGAAAGGTGCATGATGAGCGTGTATTTCGGAACTCGGGGCAGTTCTCTAACATGCAGGCGGTCACTTTTTTCCCAGACCAAAAAATTAACATCGGGGGTGTTGAAATGCCAATGGTAACCCTGAGGGATCCTGCTTACCCCTTGCTCCCTTGGCTAATGAAGCTGTACACCGAGCACCTTGGCAGCGACAAGGAGCATTTTAATAACTGGCTAAGCAGTTGCAAAATGGTTGTTGTATGTGCATTTGGGCATTTAAAGGCCAGATGGAGAAGTCTCCTTACTAGGCTGGACATGAGTGAAAAGAACATCCCCTCAGTGATATCTGCATGCTATGTTCTTCATAATGTGTGTGAAGTGAAAGGGGAAAGGCTCCCCCAGGTTGGGCTGTGGAGGCAGAAAGACTGGCTGCCAGTTATGAGCAGTCAGATGCCAGCAATACGCTGAGAGCTAACCATAGAGCGCTTTGCATTAGGGAGGCATTGAAAACCAGGTTCTGCAATGAGATGCAGTAATGATTTCTGTTCGTGTATGTTATGTGCCTTTGCTTTAAATCCTCCCTACCATATACGTCAGTACCCTCCAAATCCCTCCCAAGCAAGATATGATTTAATAAAGAAACATGCGTTGAAACTATGCAAACTTTCATTTATGAACATTCAAGTTGGTGGGGGCGGGGGCGCTGGTGTTCACTCACAGTCTCAAACGGTAGTGTGGTTGCTTGCAGGCCAGTTGTTAGCGGGGCCGCCGCTGCTTTCTGCTCGCCTCTACCGGGGTAGGGTGCACCACATACTGCAGCCTGGCCATTCTCTTCCGAGACTGCTTGGGGGAGGGCAGCAAAGCCATAGGCTGAGGAACGTTATGAAGGGGCTGCAGTTGGACTCTGTCCGGCCTCTGCTCCTCCTGAAGTTCCACAAGCCACTGGAGCATGTCTGCTTGGTCAAGCATGATTCGCAGCATCTCCTACATGATACTGTGATCATGCTCCTGCATCGCTCTTCATCTCTCCATGTCCATGTTCTGGGATAAGGTCATCCGCTATGTTCGGAGCTCTGTCTCTGTGGCCGCGGAGGCGTTCATGAGCTCGCCAAACATGTCATCCCTTGGGGTTTTTTTTGCTTTTCCTAATCTGCGATAGTCTTTCCGCAGCAGTTCGAGTGGGCTGGGCCAAGGCTAAGCTGTCTACAGAACGAAAAGAAATGCACAACGGTGCCATTGTTAGGATACCCAGGGAAATGAAAGAAATGCAACAATGTATAAAAAACTCCCCTTGCTGTGCACAAGGGTAAGACAGACTCTCATTCCATTCCACACATCCCAGAAGGGTCGGCTCGCTGTGCCATTGCAGAGATGGTAAGCCAGGGGCACTTTACTCTGCTTTAGAGAGGATTAAAAAAGCTCATTTCAAATGCCCTGTGTGAGTGGGGTGCCTGGGCCCCACGGTTTAATTAAGATGACCATTTCATCACGAGGTGGCCACTGGGGATCTGGGGACAGCGCAGGGGGGTTAATGGTGGTGTCTGAAACCATAGCCAAATAATTAAAGTGACTTTACTGGGGCAATACAATGGGGAATAAACATGCGCCGTCTTCCCTAGGTGACCATGAGCGATATCAGTCTCCTGAGGGTAAGGCACGAGGAAAGGGAAGATTTGCTGCATGCAGCGGGGTACCAGCCTGGCCCTTATGCTGCTATGCTGTGTTCCGCTATGTTTCCAGCTGCCTTGATTGCAGCGTGGCGCAACAAAGTATCCTGCCGGGGAGGAAGGAACAAGGCTGCCCTGCCCCGAAATCTTTTGCAAAGGATAACAGATTACATACATGAAAGTTTCCTTGAGATATCAACTGATGATTCTCGGAGCACATGTCTGCACATAAATAATCTGTTCTGGGAGTAGCCGCCCAAGACAGTATACTAAACCCCTGAAATCCTCTTTCCTTCCTCCCACCCACCCTTAAAGAAGAACTTAACTGCTAAGAAGAAAAAAAAAAAAAAACCTCACCAATTGTGCCTTCCTCTGGGGAACTACAGACCAGTCAGCCTTACTTCAGTCCCTGGAAAAATCATGGAGCCAGGTCTTCAAGGAATCCATTTTGAAGCACTTGGAGAAGAGAAAAGTGATCAAGAACAGTCAGCATGGATTCACCCAAGGGCAAGTCGTGTCTGACCAATCAGATTGCCTTCTATGATGAGATGACTGGCTCTGTGGATGTGGGGAAAATGATGGACGTGATATATATACCTTGACTTTAGCAAAGCTTTTGATACAGTCTCCCATAGTATTTTTTCAGCAAGTTACAGAAGTATGGGTTGTATGAATAGACTATAAAGTGGATAGAAAGCTGGCTAGATCATCGGCCTCAGTGAGTAGTGATCAATGACTTGATGTCTATTTAGCAGCTGATATCCAAGAGTCGGTTCTGGGGCTGGTTTTGTTCAACATATTCATTAATGATCTGGATGATGGAGTGGATTGCACCGTCAGCAAGTTCATAGATGACACTAAGTTGGGGGGAGTGGTAGATACCCTGGAAGATAGGGATAGGATACAGAGTGACCTAGACAAATTGGAGGATTGGGCCAAAAGAAATCTGATGAGGTTCAACAAAGACAAGTGAAGAGTCTTGCACTTAGTATGGAAGAATCCCATGCACAGCTACAGATTAGGGAGTGACTGGCTAGGCAGCAGTTTTGCAGAAAAGGACCTGGGGGTAACAGTGGATAAAAAGCTGAGTATGAGTTAGCAGTGTGCCCTGATTGCCAGGAAGGCTAATAGCATATTGGGCTGCATTAGTAGGAGCAGATCGCGGGAAGTGATTATTCCCCTCTATTCGACACTGGTGAGGCCACCTCTGCAGTATTGTGTCCAGTTTTTGGGAAGCCCCCCCCCCCCCCCCACACACACACACACACACACACACACACACAAGAAGGATGTGGACAAATTAGAGAGAGTCCAGTGGAGGGCAATGAAAATGAGTAGGGGCCTGGGACACATGACTTAAGAGGAGAGGCTGAGGGAACTGGGCTTGTTTAATCTGCGGAAGAGAAGAGTGAGGGAGGATTTGATAGCAGCCTTCAACTACCAGAACGGGGGGTCCAAAGAGGATGAAGCTAGGTGGTTCTCAGTGGTGGCAGATGACAGAACACAGACCAATGGTCTCAAGTTGCAGTGGGTCTAGGTCTAGGTTCGATATTAGGAAAATCTTTTTCACAAGGAGGGTGGTGAAGTACTGGACTGGGTTACCTAGGGAGGTTGTGGAATCTCCATCCTTAGAGGTTTTTAAGTCCCAACTTGACACAGTCATGGTTGGGATGATTTAGTTGGGGTTGGTCCTGCTTTGAGTAGGATATTGAACTAGATCATGTCCTGAGGTCCCTTCCAACCCTAATCTTCTATGATTCTATGCTGCCTCCTTAATCCTTTGGACCACTGTGAAAAACAGGCCATTGATTTGGCCCTTTCTTTCTCACTGATTATTACTGTGAAAGCCAGTGGAGCTTATAGTCTTCCTAAACATTTTTTTCTAGTATTCATTTTTATAATTTTTATGTAAACTACATGTATGCACAATAAATACTATATTATACTATGCTATAAATAAAAGCCTATATAAACCTTAGCCTCTAGTCCACTCTTCCTCATTGATCATTATTTTCCATTTTCCTGTATTGTGTATATTTGTGTTTTCTTTAATTTAAGACATATATCTATCTCATAGGTTGTGAAAACATGAATGGTTATTGTTTATAAATAAGATCCACATAAAGTAGTTTTCATCCATAACTGTTTGTGTAGGAAATGAGGATAAAGTATCTTCAAATGTAAAGGGCATCCCTGTGGTCTGGTTAGTTTCACTTGTAATTGGAGTAGGTGTGCTATAAATTCTCTCATATATATATATATATCATTCATATTATTCCATTGTATTCTCACTTTTCCCTTGTTTTCACTGAAGACAACATAAAGCATCCTCTCCAGCTATCAACGTTAATAGAATGTTTGTAAAATCTGAATTAAAAGGGAGGCATGCACTGTGGTGACCCAGGGGAATTCCTTACTAGCCGTATAAATATGTAATGTTCTGTTGCTATAGTAACATACAATATGTTTGTGTTAGATACCAGAGTGTCAATAAAATTAATGTTACTGATGTCTATTGTCTGTACAAAATACTTTAAAACATTACTTGATCTCTTGAGATCCCTTCTAACCCTGCATTTCTATGATTAGTTTAACTTCTTAAGCTTCAGACCTATACTGTGCTTCATTACAGTGTAATCACAAAGGTCAGGGAGAGAGGACATAGGAAACTTATTTTCTCTGTGCAAACAATAGACTAGGATGCCTTCATAGCTACCAAGACTGCCATAATATATTTGGCTAAGGCCTTATACCATGCCATTTAATACAGTTCTGAGTGCCATACAAGTGGGCACAGCTAGTACTTCCAATAAGATGTGGTCTGCAGTTTCAGGGGTATTTTCAGTATTCTCTGTTCCCTTCCCTGTTCATATTAAAATATCTGGGTCAGATCTTCAGCAGGTCTAAATCACTGTAACTTGATTGAAGTGAGTGGAGCTATGCTGATTTACACCAGTTGAGCATCAGCCCACTGTGTATGCCACTTTTATGGCAAGTCTGTATGGCAAGTTAGTGCACAGCAAGTAAACCTACAGCTTTCTATCTTACAGAACACTAACTAGCCATGAGGACCCTGCTACCACACACTAGAAGTTCCGTAGTGCACTTTGACCTATTGCTGTCACAGATGTCATCCTTGACTCTTAGACAATGCTAACACTTTTCTTTTAACCCAGTTAGACAGTCAGGAAATCCATTTAAGTCATGATAAAGGTGTACGTTCTGATGAGAAAAATTTGGAGAAGGCTTCACTTTCTGATTACAGATGGTATCTTTTTGCCTTGAGTTATGATCTTGGATAAGCAAATCTTTGAAGAGTTTATTTTTTATGAGCCAAAATGTCAGATTTATACTTATGGCTGTGTACAGCTTGGCTAAGGAATAGTTTTCCTTCTACTACACTTTTCCTGTGATGGTCTCCTGGACTTTCTGGTCAATGACTTATTTTGTTATTTTATTTACTTACAGGATACTCTTGCATTTTTATGATTTTCCTTTGATTAATTGCCTAATTGTAATTTAATATAATTAAATAAAAGGAAAATTGTTGTAAAATTGTCTACTTAGCTGTAGAATGGTGTGTGAAAGAAGTCACAATTCATCATCTGACGATAATTAGGTGACTATTCCTTAGTCATCCATGTTATAAATGTAATTCTACCTTTGCAAGAAAAGCTAACAAGTCCCAAATGCTTCAGAAGAGCACAACTAGATTTTCAGCTCCTGGCTTAAATGAGACTTGATGATAGACAAATTCCAGCCCACTAAACTGAACTCTGATGTAGGTAAGGAAAACACAAATGTAGCATTCATATTCGGAGCAGTGCAGTGAAACATATAAATAGCTTCATGAGTCACTGTCTTCTGAAACTGTTTGCTTAAAACATACTTATTTATTTTCTCACTTCCTTAAGTCACAAAACCCCAGCATCATTCACTTTATAAACAGTAACATTAATACTTTTCTTTAGTTCAGCAGGTATAAACTTGCAGTGTATGCAGACAAGGTGGCACATGTCTTTTTTTTTTTTTTTTTTAATAATCTGTAAGTAAGGAAACCTCATCTTACAGTCAGACTGACTCATTTAGAAATGAGATCTGGATAATACAAAATATCCTGAAAAAATCTCCATTAGGACTGCTGCCCCTAGGGTAAGTATCTTTGAACTCTAGTTCAAACATGTAAACTTTAAAAGTAGCTTCTCAACAAGAATTTTATAATTTAGAGCCTAAATTCTTTTTTAATAAGCAGAGCCCTGCTTCTGTAACTACTTTTGCATGCATGCTTATCAATGTACACGTGCATATTGGGCATTTTGCATGCACAATTGGCTGGATAGATACCTGCTTATCTTGTGTGTGTGTGTGTGTGTGTGTGTGTGTACAAATCCCAGTTTTGGAGGCATGTACAAATGTACTGACATTCAGCCTCAGTTTATGAAAATCAGCAACTAAGTATTGTATTCCATATTACATGGAGAGCACATGTGAAAGGTACTAAAAAAACACTTCTGTGAGTTCTGTGTGAATCAAAGGACATATGTAGATGATGCTGGATTTTCGGTCAGGGCTAAGAAGTCAGGTCAGACCCTAAGGATGCATTGTGGTGACATTAACCAATGGCAGATCTCCACTATGTGGCAATGGATGCCTATAATAATCATTGCTGAATGGAAGCAGCCTCTTCTGTCTCTGCCACCACAAATATTGCTTTATATACTAATTATAGTATGGACAGTGTTGCGTTTGACTGTTTTTGTGTGCATAGGGTTTTGTGTTAAATTGAGCAGTCATAGGTTTAGTTTGGTTTGTTGTGTTCCAAGAAGAACTATGGAGCTTTGAAGAGAGTTTATACCCACGGACTGGACACCTAATGGCAGTCATTTCCTCCTCCCCCCCTCCCCCCCTTGTCTGCATAGATAGAAACCCTTCTTCCATGAGAAAGTAATACCTTGGAAATTCTGTAGGGTGAACCATACCAAATTTCCAGAGTAGTTTAGCCACTCTTGTTTGCTTTTCTGTGGTAAGGGACATTAGAACCCTAGACTTGTTGAAACCACAGCATGGACATTCTGTTGAATTTGTTGTAGATTTGAGAGTAGAACACAGGTCAATAACAATATGTGCTTGTAGAGGGCAAGCATGTAAATGATGGCTTGAGGGGGCCATGCCATGTGTGTGTGAATGTGAGAGAGAAGACTGCTGTTGCAGTTAAAAAGGTAATTTTCTAGGATCTTGATAAGGTATTAATCTCCATTCAGGTAATAAAGCCAAACAAATCTTTGTAGGTTTGTTTGTTTGTAGGTTTGCTAGAATGTAACTAGTTTTTACCAACTTTATCTTTATACTTGTCTTACCCATTGCTCCAATGAGAGAGTGCCATGGATATGTATATATATCTTTAATTTAAAAGATTGGGTATGATTCTAGAGAGGAGACCATGAAAGATGTCTCAGAATAATTTGATCTGAAGCATTCTATGAGTTACAGTACCTCAGCACAGAGGGATCAGGTTAAGAATGAAGTTTCAGTTTTAACCTAGATTTTTTTGCTTTTGTAGATTTCTTGCCTTCATAGTTAATTTAATTTTTCCCTCCTTTTTAGTTTTTCAGACTTCAAATACCTCAGTCTGCAGGCTATAATTTCCATAATTTTTTTCACACTTTCTTAACACTTCACAAGATATTCTTTCAAGTTCCTGAAAGCATCATTTTTTAGTGAAAACAGAGATTACATATATTTTCACAGCAAGTTTAAAAATAAATCTGTATGAATTCTATGTGCCCCGAAGTTAATTGAACGCTTAATGATCTTAAATGCCTAATATGCTGCATTACATACTGTTCCAGCATGAACTATGAATTCTCTTAATGTTGGCAGTGAAACCAGGAAGTTTGCAGGTCAGATTTCTCAGGATTTGGGTAATACAAACAAAAGCCACTGTTAATTCATAACCCTGTAATGACACTTTTGCAGGGAAGGGGAAATTGTCATTCTTGATGTGTGTAAACACTCCTGTATAAATGCAGGTGTATTTCTGTGAATTCTTATTTTACTGACAGTTGCTGTTAGAAGAATGTGGGAACGGAACTGCCATTTGTTTTTGTGAATCATAATTTGTATAATTTTTGTTACTTCTTTATTCAGTTCCATCCCTAATAAATTGTAGACAGATGACTTATAGTGCTGCAAATTTCTTTTCTTTGCAATTATAAGGATACCTTTTTTTATTGTACTTTGTATCTGTCACAGTTCAGAGCAGCTGCACCTATATTGCTTCTCACCGGTTCATCAAGGACACGGATTTTCAGGCTTCCATTTCCCAGCCATTACCTCTTTTGGGCAGAGACCTGTGACTCTCTCCCTTCTGACCCTGGTTTTTCCTGCCTACACTGTGATATCCCCAGCAAGGAAGAAGCTGGCCTTTTAGGCAGTCTGGACTTAGTTTTCTCTCCAGAGGCTGTGCCCAGTGCACTGTCCACAGTTATAAATTACCACACCTCTTCATAAGCAAGCACATTTATTCTTAAGGTGAAAGTGTTATAGACAAAATATATTAAAAACAATAAAAGAACCTACATGCATGCCAAAAAGCTTACCAGAAGTCACCCCAACTCCAATCTCAGGCTCTGTTAGGTGTCAATCCTTCAAAATGCACAACTGGGTTTTTCCTGTGGTTATAAGTTCATAACTATCTCAGAGTCAGACCAGTCAGGAATAGTTCAGTCTTTCCTTTATACAGCTGGGGCCTTTGATCTGGGCCTCTTGTAATAGGTGATCAGCAGACAAAGGCCCACTCCTCAGGATGTAGCTTGAAAAGACTGAGCTTTTGTATAACCAGAGGTGGGGAATTTGTATTCTCCTCTCCCTAGGTATTCCCCAGTAAAACCCAACAGTTTTTGCTCCAAAAGTCCATTGTTGTCTAGCACATTGTTCAATATAGTCCTTTGAACCCTCAGGTCTGCATCTCTCACATCTTCCCCCTCAAGAGGTTACATACAATCCAGGCCTACAATAATACATAAACCATTCATTTAATACAGTGGACCCCAAAGATATATAAAAACTTAATTCAATAAGGTCTCCCAAGGATATAGCAGGAAATTGCTATATCCATCTCAATAGCAATGATAAACCTTTAGTTGGAAGTGAGAATGCCTTACAAAATGCAAATGATACTAAGGCAAAATTGAGGACAATATGAAACTTACATTTAATAAGTGCTCCTGTGAGTGAAAAAGAAAAGAATGCCACAACGAATTGTTAAGACCGGTACAGAAGACAGTCCCACGCATGTAACATGTTGGTTTAATTGGCAAATGCCTAAGAAAACACCCAGTGACAGAAACGATCAGGACCGTTGCTTGTATGAAGCACAACAAAATTTGTTGGTGGCAAGACTCAGAAAATGGTTTGGAGTGACCTCTGGGCTGCCTTCTGATATAAACAAAGGAGTCTTACTATGTTGGAGAGAGAGGTTAAATACACCAGAGCAAGTCTCGAGTAAAGATTTTTTTTGTTTTGTTTTTTAAACTTTACTCAAACAAACTCCCTGCTTTACTGATTTAGGGACCTCAGGATTTGGCCCAATAGATTTAGGCAGTGTGGAGAGCTTTAGCTGTGGTTATGGAATGGACAGAGCCTTTCTGATAGGACTATAAGTTAAACAGGAAGCAGCACTTGGAGGTTTAACCCCACCACAGCTAAAGTTTTCTCTGTGTTCAGAGACAAAGGTGGGGGGAGACAAGGATAGATGGGAGACCAGCAAGGTGTTCCAGAGAGATAATAAGGAGTGTCATGGGAGCAGAGGGAAGGGAAAGCCAACGCAGGGGAAAGGTGGAGAGAGAGATAATATAATAGTAAGCAGGAAAAGGGAAGACAAGACAGCACAATTGTCAAGTGAAGGGGAAGATAGGGCATGCTGGAGGGGAGAGGACAAGCAGGGAAGAAGCAATGAAGTTGCGAGTCAGGAGGCATCGTTAGTGATACAGTAAGATTGTATGCAGATTCCCTTAATGTATAGAGATACATATCATCAAACCAATTAACTTTGTTTATCATCAAGTTTTCCAAACAATCCATTTACCTCTGCTTTAGATGTTTCTGTAGAATCTAATTGTCCAAACTTTATTTTTCTTCTTGATGTCATATTTTTAAAATGATTTCAGTATCCCATCTGTGTTTGAATCATCATTAATTTCATTACTCTCCTCACTTACAGACTTTCTCTCTCTCACTACTCCCCCACCTGCTAATTTTTATAAATTCACTTATTAGTCCTTTTTACTGTTTTACATAGCATTAAGATGTTTTACTCTTCTGTATTAACATTAACCTGCAAATCTTAATTGTCTTTTTGTATTCTTCTCCCCTTACCTCTTAGAGTACAGGGGATATGAGATTTTGGGGGGCAGGAAATGGGGAGTTGACTTTTTAAACTGAGATCTTTGAGCAGTCCCGTGTGGAGTTGCGTTGGATGCTACTTATTTGCTGACTCCTCTTTCTGAAAAATTGTCTGTTGTGTCTTAGTTCTGCTGCCTTTTAGGTTTCTTAGGCCTTCTTCCACATGTGGATTTTCATAATTGCCCTAAACTTACCTTACTCACTAAAATACTTAGTCCCTCAAAACTTCATTTTTTAAAATCTACTGTCTTTTAATTGCTCCATTACGTACATATATCTTGTACTGCTGCATTCCTTTTTACTATTCTAAATTCAAGTGGCTCATCATTTCTGGTTCTAAGCTTCCCAATCATTTTCCAACAGTTCCTCTCTGCTGGTAAGAAGTAAATCCAGAATGGCTTTTCCTGTAATTGCAACTGATACTTTTTACATTATAAAATTATTCTTTATTATGTAGAAGACAGCTTTGATGCATGTTTGTCTTCACTTTTTCCCCAACAAATCTATAGGAATATAATAAGGTGGTATACCGTGATTTCCAGTCACCTCAGAATTGGGCCATATGTTTTTCACTCTCACTTTCATCCGGTTCTGTGGTTTGTAAGCATATGCTCATTGTTACTTCTGATTTATTTTTCTTTCTTTGTAGCCTAATACGAAAAACTTCATCTCCATTCTCTTCACTGTCAAATTGTACTTTGCTGGCATTGTAAATGCTGTGACATATTGCACCATCCTTCCACTTCTTATTTAAAGCTTTTTGGCAATTAATTCTATTTTAATGTTTATAAAAAAAATTGCTTGAAAATTATCACAAGTCTCTGTTTTCATTTTCCAAGAACACAACTCTATAGTAATAAGCAGCTTTTTTATTTATTTTTGTTCTGTATTTGTATTTACTACAGAGGTGCTTGATCGTATGTCATAGAGAAGGAGTGGAAGTTTTCTTAGACCATGTTAGACATCTGAATGAATGTATCACTTAGTGTTTAAATATTTAAAATCTTTCCATATGTAGCCAGTATATATTTTTATATTCAGTGTTGTTTTTATGAGGATTCTGGACATATTTTTATAATTTCTTTTAAATTCCTCAATATTAATTTATTTTTTGTTTGTTTATTTTTGTCCTTGAAGAGTGCTACAGATCTGTTTTCAGTATAATTATACTGCACGTTTATAGTCTTTTAGTTGCTTGTAGCATGGGCATCCAGAAGACAATACAAACCGTACATTTCAGTATGCATATTAATTGAGCATCTAAAGGACAGAAGACTGCATTAAAAAAAGAAGACATGGATTAAAAATCACAACAACAACAAACAAGCTACCAGGAAAAATCTTGATGAATCTTAAAATTAGAGACAGAATTCAAGCTTTGAAGTGTTGGTATTATGGAACTGACTGGGCACTAACTACATTATTATTATTGTTAATTTTGTTACTCTCTCCTAAACCAATGTGGTTAGTAATGAGTTCCCCATTGTAAGGTTGTTGTCCCATAATCAGATTGGTTGCAAGCTCTGACCTGATTCTATAACTTGCTCCATGTGGGTAGATCCCTGTGCCCATACCCCCATTGATTTCAATAGAGCTCCATGTGAGCAAATACCCACATGGAGCTGGTTGATTAGTTCAGGCCTTAATTTATCTGGCTGCATCTTTGTCACATTAATTTCTTGACTATTTTGTAATATACCTTTTGTAGCACTGCTAATAATGTATTTAGTGTGCAGCTGGAAGTTGTGGAGTGGGTAGGAGGGAGGGGAATTAAATTAGTGTGAAATCAGTATATCAGGAAATTATTATATTCCCTTGATATACATTAAATGTAAGTGTGTTGGTTCATTCAAAGCCTGTTGCAGTGAATTAGGAGTCTTTCTACTGATTTCAGCAAGCTTGTGATCAGGCCCTGTGTTTTGAGATTTTTACAAAATTCTGGAGAAGTGTAGGAAATAGGGAAGAAACTGCTAATTTGATTTTTGAATTTATGTTAATTGTGCTGATTTCCTTTGGTGTAAGGCCTCTTTAGATTAGATTTTCAGCTGTTGAAAAAGCTATATTAAAAAACAGCTGAAGAAATTGAAAATAGAGTTCGGCAGTTTAATAATTTTGTTTGATATATTCTTTATATGAAGCATTCAGTTCTTGTTTTCCCTTGATCACAGATAACCTATCACAACAAGTTTGTGTTATCACTGAGATGAAAGAAGATGCTGTGCAATTAGGTTTTCTCCTTCATGAAACTCTGAAAAGCCAAGTAAAAGTAAGTACTAGTATACAATATATGTGTTAGTAATATTATTAATATCCTGTTTCTGGTTGCCACCAACTTTTAAGGAACTGGACTAAATTTTCACCATAGTGAAATACATCTAAAATACTGCTCCATAGCAGGGATAAGGGAGAGACAAGAGACAACATGGGGGAAATCAAATCAATATTTTAGATGTTTGTATACTGATGCGGGAAGTACGGGGAATAAGCTGGAATAACTAGAAATGGTAGTTGTTAAACACAATTGTGACATCGTTGGTATTACGGAGGGGTAATACACATGACTGGAATTTTGGTATTGAAGGGTACAGCTTGCTCAGGAAGGACAGGCAGGGAAAAAAGGGGGGGGGTGTAGTCTTCTATATCAAAAATGTATATCCAACTGGAGAATTGTGTCCAGTTCTGGGCCCCACATTTCAGGAAAGATATGGAGAAATTGGAGAAACTCCAGAAAGGAGCAACAAAAACATGAAACGGTGTAGAAAACATGAGCTGTGAGGGAAGATTGAAAAAATTGAGTTTATTTAGTCCGGAGAAGAGAAGACTGAGGCAGGAACATAAGTTTTCAAGTACATAAAAGGTTATTCCAAGGAGGAGGGAGAAAAATTGTTCTCTTTAACCTCTGAGGATAGGACAGATGCAATGGGCTTAAATTGCAGCAAGGGCAGTTGTGGAAGCTCTGTCACTGGAATAGGTTGGGCAGACATCTATCAGGGATGGTCTAAGATAACGTTTGATCCTTCCTTGAGTTCAGAGGCCTGGACTAAAAGACCTCTCGAGGGTCCTTCCGGTCATATGATTCTATGATTTTGTGATTCTATTGTCTTGCTTAGCCACTTTCATCCCTAAGTCCTTTACAGAATCATTGCATTCCAGTATACAGTTTCCCATCCATAGGGTTGGTCTGTATTATTTGTTCATAGATATATGACCTTGTATTTGTCCATGTTGAACTACATGTTGTTTAATCATGCCCAGCATACCAAGCATTCAGATTGTCTGTAACTGACCTGTCCTTATCTACCCTCTAAAGCAGGATTGATACTTGCTTATCATCGTTGACATTGTGGTATGGTCTATGCTACAGTGTTAGGTTGACATAAGGGAATTTATGTCGACCTAATTATGTCAGTGTATACACTACTGCCTGGCTCCCACTGTTGTAAGTGCCCTACTATACCGACATAATAACTCCATCTCCATGAGAGGCAGAGCCCAGCTTGGGCTCTCAGCCCCCCATATTGCCCCTCTTAAGTTGATGGAAGCAATCCTGGTGAGGACGAACACCACTGACAGAAGAAGGGCAGTGTGGACATGAACCACTGCATTAATTACTGCTGTTGCTGTAAGAGTATGTCTACAATGCAAAGTAAAGTCGATTTAATTTCAGTCAACATTCACCTGCCAAACTAATGAAGTCGGATGAGCTTGATCACACCACGTGCATTCTGTCGGGGGATTGTGTCCCTACCAGCCACGCTTGTATCAATACGCAAAGCAGTGTACCGTGGATAGCTATCCCACAGTGCAACTAGCCACAAGGGCCTTTGGGAAGGTCTTTGTTCTCCCACGATGCAACAGTCTCTCTACCCACCTCCCTTTTTGTCCTAAACAAACAGATGGACAGTTTTTCGCACCATTTTTCGAAACCCTTCAGTCTCTGCTGTGCGTATGCCATTGCTGGAGAGGCATGGAGCCCGCTCAGTTCTGCACTATCATTCTGAGCATCACAAACACCTCACGACTTATTCTGCAGTCTCCAAAGCTGAGACAGGAGCCACAGCATGATAAATTGTGATGTTATTTAAGCCACCCTGCTACAAGACATAGAATGAAACAATTCCCTGTTGCTGCTGACTGTCATGCAGCAGCTGCACTTGGTGGAGTTTCTGGTCCCGGGAAACAAGCATTGACTGGTGGGATCACATCATTATGAAGGATTAGGATGACTAGCAGTGGCTGCAGAACTTTCAGATGCGTAATGCCACTTTCCTGGAACTTTGTGCAGAGCTGTCCCCAGCCCTGAAGCACATGAATACTTGTTTGAGACCTTCTCTGACAGAGGAGAAGTGAGTGGCCATCACTCTGTGGAAACTAGCAATGCCAGACTGCTACTGGTCAGTTGGGAATCAATTTGGACTCGGAAAATCCACCGTGGGAGCTGCTGTGATGCAAATGTGAAGGGCCATTAATAGACTTCTTCTAAGAAGGGTAGTGACTTTGGGAAACATGCAGGACATAGTGGATGGGTTTGCTGCAATTTGGGTACCAAACTATGGTGCAGTGATAGATGGAACGCATATGGCTATCTTAGCACTGGACCACCTTCCCACCGAGTACATAAACCAAAAGGGATACTTTTCCATTGTGTTGCAGGCCCTTGTGGATCACAGGGGACTCTTCACTGACATCAGTGTCGGTTTGTGCATCTTTAGGAACTCATGTGTGTTCAAAAAGATGCAAGCAGGGACCTTCTTCCTTGACCAAAAAATAATTATTGATGATGTTGAAATGCCAATAGTGATCCTGGGAGATCCTTCCTACCCTTTGCTCCCCTGGCTAATGAAGCTGTACACTGGGCAGCTAGACAGCAATAAGGAGCAGTTCAATTATAGTCTCAGCAGGTGCAGAATGGTGGTGGAATGTGCCTTTGGATGTTTAAAGGCTTGCTGGCGCAGTTTGCTCGCTAGGTTAGACCTGAGTGAAAGCAACATCCCAATAATTATCTCTGTCTGCTGTGTGCTCCATAATGTCTGTGAGACAAAGTATTAGAAGTTCCCGTTGGGTTTGGGTCATAGAGGCAGATAAGCGGGCCACAAATTTTGAACAGCCAGATACCAATGCTACAGTGAGAGCCCTCTGAGGAGCTCTGTGCCTCAGGGAAGCATTGAAAACCTGTTTTTTGTAATGAGACACAGTAATAGGTATCATTTACCTGTGCTATGCCTTCTGATCCCATCCCCCATTCTTGCAGCACTGTCCCTGCACCTCCTCTTCCCTCACCACCCATCCCCATGCTTTTTATAAAGAGTAATACATTTCAAAGAAGTAATATTTTATTGATCATCCTTAACAGTGGAGGGAAAGGAAAATAAGTTCATAGTTGGCAAGCCATTGTCATGGTGCTGGGAGGGAATACAAAACCATGGTTGTCTATGCAAACAGCAAAGACCCCACATTTCCAGATCTTACAGAGGCCATTGCCTGTTCCTGCTCCCCTCAATCGGTGTCGAATGGAGCACTTACTGCACCCTGTTCAATCTCCTCCTGGAATGCTTGGGGGTGTGGTCTTGGATAGAGTGTGCTTGTTGCTGATAGTTGTGCAGGGGCTGCAGAGGGAGTCTATCCTACCGCTGCTCTTCCTGAAGCTCAACCAGATGCCTCAATATGTCTGATTGATCCCTCATTATATGCAGCATCTTGTCCTGTGTTGCATGCTCATGCCCTTGGGCTGCTTTCCTATTCTCTGTGTCCATGTTCAGTTTGTCAGACAATGAAATCCTCCAGGCTCTTAGCGCTGTGTCAGCAGCCAGCGAGGCGTTCATTATCTCATTGAACATGTCATCCCGAGTCCTTTTTTTCGCCTTCTAATCTGCGACAGCCGCTCAGCAGGAGGGGAGCACTGTGTATGCTGTACAAGTCCACAATTCCCCAAGCAACAGGATTGTTTGGCTCCGATTACCTTCCCAAAAATCAGTTTTGTAAGATGTGGTCCTAAGGGTTTGGAGGAATGGGGGGGAAATGTCCCTGGAGAAAATATATGGGCACCTGTTCCTGGATCCCTAACACCCAGAACAACCTCATGTTGAGGAACTTGCGGTGGAAGGACCCAAGAAACCATCCGTGGCAGGGGAATATCACGCACTGTGTATTTCGGGAAGGTATTGTAAACTTACGCCATCTTTCCTTGGTGACCATGTGTGATATCAGTTTCCTGAGGGTAACACAGGCAGAAATGGAGGATTTGCTGCAAGTATCTGGGTACAGCCCTGGTCCTTATGTTGCTATGTTGTATTCCAAGATGATGCCTGCACATTTAATAATGTGAGTAATAGAGTGGCAGCAGAAAGTGTCCTATCGCTGTGGAAGAAATAAGGCTGCTTTCCCCAGAAACCTTCTGCAAAGGATTGCAGAGTACCTACATGAAAGTTTCCTGAAGATATCCGTGGAGGATTCTCAGGCCATCCCTGTGCACATAAACAGTCTTTTCCAGAGGCAACCCTATGCTTAAATACTTAAGAATGAGGAAGGAAGCCCATCCTCAACACCCCACACAGTAATTTTTTTTCACTTTAACCTGAAACTGGACTGGGGATGTAACCCCAGAAATGCGATTGGCAGTACATACTCAGTAGATGTGCCTTCCCCGGCATCTTGGTCAGTCACACTTTCCCACGTCCAACTGGGCTGCTCCGAGGCAACAAAGAACTCCTGGCTTTTAGGGAGAATGGATATCCCACTTGCCTACCCCCCATTCTCCTCATCCTCCTCTTTTTCATCCACAGACTCATCGTCATTCATCCTGGACTCAGATTTCCCTGAGGTATCTACACTGTGTCGGGGGGCAGTGGTAGGGTCACTGCCGAGAATCGCATGCAGCTGCTCGTAAAAGCGGCATGTTTTTGGTGACAAGCCAGAATGCTTGTTTGCCTCCCTTATTTTCTAATATGCCTGCCTCAGCTCTTTGATTTTAAGGCAGCACTGATGCACGTCCCTGTTGTGCCCCTTCTCCAACATGCCACACAATATTTTTTTGTAGATATTCAGATTTCTTTTGCTGGATCAGAGCTGAGCCAGAACAGACTGTCTCCCCACAAACCAATAAGATCCAAGACCTCAGGTCGACTCCAGGCTGGAGCACGTTTGGGACATGCAGACGCCACAATCAGTTCTGCTGGCAAGCTCTCTCCGTGCTGACCAAAAAGGAAATGGGAATTCAAAATGTCCCGGGGCTTGAGGGACAGTGCAGCAGAGTTCAAATGTCCAGAGTGGTCACGAGCATTGTGGGATACCTCCTGGAGGCCAATGATGTTGATTTACTCAACGTTCCGCCTACACTGCCACTGATTTGACCCATCCCATTCAACTTCAGCGCTATGTCTCTCGTGGAGGTGGTTTTATTAAGTCAAAGTTTCTAGCAATTTAGGTCTTTATTAAGCTGCATTCCGTCGACCTAGCTTCACAGTGTAGGTCAGGCCTAAGTTGACTTAATATAGGTCGACATAAGTTTTTAGTGTAGACTTGCCCTATGTCTCCTATAGTATGAATGCCCAGTATTTCTCCAGGAGTATTAGTACGATCAGGCAAAAAGCCTAGAATGCAGTAGAATGGAACCAAAGAGTGATAATGGTCTGACTTACAGCTTTCAAAATTTTACACTAAATGTACTAGATACTGCAGATTATAAGGAAAAGATATAGGGAGCCCCAGATCTGCTTTGTGGATTGCATGAGAAATAGAAACACCAACATTAATGCTGTAATCATTCCATGGGGCACGGCATTTTGTAATAAGGTGTGGTCTTTTCCAGAAAATATACAGAGTTCAGATGATCAGCACTCCAGAATATGTGGTGTACTAAAAAAACTGACAACAAATACAACAAAGAACTTCTAGTGGGATGTGGTGCAGTATTTAAAAAAAAATAAATTGATAAGTTAACCTCTTTTGAGTTTATTGCAGTGGCAGTTTGTTTTTTTAAATTTAAAGAAAATATTGAAAGATAACTGTATAACTTGTTTAAAATGATCTACGTTATAAATTATTTGCCAAATAGGAAGCCAAAAAAAATCAGGTTCTCTCCCAATCTGACCTGGGGGAAAATTCCTTCACAGCACGGGTCACTGGTCACTTGCAATTTTGAAATAGTGTGAATGGTGGATTCTCTGTCACTTGAAGTCTTTAAACCATGGGTTGAGGACTTCAATAACTCAGCCAGCAATCAGGGGTCTATTACAGGAGTGGGTGGGTGAGATTCAGTGGTCTGCAACGTACAGGAGGTCAGACTAGATGATCATGATGGTCCCTTCTGATGTTAAAGTCTATGAGTAAGTTTCCAGGCAAAATAAAAAGCATGAAGCTTTTTCCAACTGGCCTTTTATTTATTCCAAATTAATGTCATATGTTAGTGAACATTTTCCCCTCTGATATGTAATTTGAAGCTTTACTTTAAGATAAAGCAAGTTGAAGTTGATATTGATGAGAACAGTTCTTAACAAATACTATGCAAAAGTCCTTATTTATTAGCTGTAATACAATTAGAGACTCTTAAAGTATTTATTGAAAAAATGGTTCTCAGAAGAAATTCAAAGTTTTCATTATTGTATATAGAAACTTGAAAGGGTCCTCGACCCTAAAAACAACCATTCCATCCCTCCGTTTGTCCATTGGAAATAGTGGAACTTGCCATTCCAAAGCTGAAGCTGACAGGGGCTGGAAGCAGGGCATTCTCAGTAGCAGGCCTATATCTCTAGAATTGCTCTTTGCGGCAATATCATTTAAATGTGAACCTGAGCACGATGATAAAGATACATCTTTTTGTCCAGGTTTTTTCAATGGATACACTGTCCTGGCTTTTAGCTTTCTCACCAGATCTGGTTCTGCTCTGTCCCTTAAAGCTGAAAGAAGTGTTTTTGA
Organism: Emydura macquarii macquarii; assembly: GCF_026122565.2. NCBI lineage: Eukaryota > Metazoa > Chordata > Testudines > Chelidae > Emydura > Emydura macquarii. Next base: position 23,732,428 of record NW_027132559.1, read on the forward strand.
GCCATGTATTTGGAATGTTAATTGTGAATTTTAAGCCAGGCAAAATGCTCACATACCAGCACAGTGGTAAGGGCTTTAAAAGAGTGAGTGGTAATGCTGTTCTGAGTTTGAATAGTGACGCAATGTCTGTCTGTTTTTTCATCAGGTTAAAGGTATATCAGTGTTTCTATGCAAAAATGATAATCATCTACAGAACATCTTTTTAGGACAATGCTACAATTTTATTTGCATAAATGTAAGTATTATGGAGAAATATGCTAATAATGTACTTCACATTTAAGATATTTATTATTTTTTTAAATAAATCAGTAACCCACAATAAGTTTTTGTGGGTAATATGTTTTGAATAATAGTAAAATCAATATTGCCACATGGGAATCCCACTCCTGGGGTTTGTATTTCTAGTGTGTGACAGGCCAGGACCTCCCTTATATCTCAAGAGTTATAGACCTTTTGAGACACTTGTAGTTGAAATATGAGCCCTCCCTATCCCTATTCTTGCACTCACTCCAACCACAAATACCTTGTAAACCAGCCAGTGAGTTATTGCATAGGAGGGATAAAGAGTTCCTAGAAATAGCCATTTGAAACAAATAAACTGAAAAGAATCATAGGGTTGATAGTGTATTTATTTGATTTTTGTTGTACTATCTCAAAAACAGAATATTCAGACTGAAGTTATCACTGGTATACAATTTGAGACTCCCTTTGATGCATGCTTCCACAGAGATTGTAGTCCACTGAGATTGACTCAATGTGACTGGTTTGGAATATTGTTGTGGCCATAAAACTCAGCATCCATCACATGGTCTGTGCTGGTACCTACTGGCTCTGATACACCCATTCCACCAAACCTGTGGCTAGGATTCAGTACTGGAGAGGGAAGGGTTTAAATTGAACCATGTCGAGATTCCAGTTTTGTCACTTATATTCCTGTATATGGCTATAATTTCAACAATCCAAAGCATAATGAGAGGTATATTAAGGGTGTGTTTCCCTTTCCAGTGGATAAAAGAATATTTCACTGCACTTTGTGAATTAGGCTTTGCTTTATTTTCTTTTGATAACTTTAACATTTGCTTTCATTTAGGCTAAAAAATCTGACTTTCAAGAAACCCAGCATTTTGTGGATATAATTGAAAATGCAAGTATTTCTGTCTTACATCCAGTTGTTCTCATTTCGGTAGGTTAACTTCTATAAGCTTAATGTAATAAACTCTAATCAAATTTAAAATGGTTTTCTTAGAATCTCTATAATTTATAAAATATTTCATGTGACACACCCTTGGATTTTAAATATATTTAAATGGTGAACTGTAAATGAGATTATAAAAAGTCATTGCACTTCAGCAATATATACTTAATGCTGCCAGGAGCTAAGCTGAAGTAGACAAAAGGCACAGTATTAGTTGAAAATTTACTTTATTTTCTTTAAGGTTTCATGGTGTCTAGTTATAATTGAATTTTTAGCAGCCACTGCTTTATTATGCCCTATTCATTCTGGTGATAATGCAGATTGCATAGAGCTCTGTAAGAGTGTGGAGCCAGCCAACTGGGTGTCGGGTAAATATAATTTTTAATTATGTTGTGTGGTTTTATCAAAGTTTTAAAATTATGATCATTTTCTACCACATGTATTAACAAGGAAATTTGAAAAATTGTACAATATAATTTTAAAATGTCATTTACCTACCTGGATCTCATAAGACTTAATTAGATTCAGCTATGGGTAAACTTCCATTAAGTATCAATATTTCTAAGTGTATATATTATCATTCTGTATGTGGCTTAAATTCTGGTTGCATGGGGCATTTGCTTCTGCTGCTGACGATATCTTCATAGTTTGGGCTCAATGCTACTACTGCACCTAGGAACGCAGAGGGATTCAGATCCACACAAATGTGAGACAAGAAATTTTTCAGTTCTGAACTGAGCAGCTTTGCAAGCTTCTGCTTCTGCTGAACAGCTGTGCATAGTTCTCTGTACTAATTTTCTGCCTTGCTGACAGAATGGAGAAAGGGCAGTTACCAGTGCTACCTAGTCCCAAGGATTATGCTCGTCTATTGTACTTAAAGCTTTTGGTAGAAATAATGCATCACGACTGTTACTTTAAATATTCTTTGAATAAGATTCTGGCCAACATATAGGTTGATGTTATACATGAAGCCACTGGTAGTAGAATCTCAGCTAGTCTGAGAGGATTGCACCGTCTAAGGGCAAGGCTAGCAATCAAGAACTCCTGAGTTCTAGTCTCAGCCCTGACAGTAACTTGCTCTGTACTCATGACAAGTCACTTATTCTCTGTCTCACTTTCCTCATGTATAAAATAGAAAAAAAAAATTCCTGTTTACCAACTAATCCAGGTGTTGTGAAGATTCATAAGTTAATGTTTATAAAACACTTTGCAAATGAAAAACATACCACAAGTACTACATCCTTATCTGACCCAAGTGTTCACTGCACACACTGGGCTGGTGCGAATGCTGATCCCTGGCACCTGAGAATTTAGTTCTTATTTGCAGTTCTGTTACCTGCTTATGTACATTTATGAGGAAATTCAGTACGGACCTTCATGTGTACCAACCTCTCAAGTTTTAGGTGGGCTACCTCTATATGCCTATAAGAATTAGAGAAAATCCAGATCTCTCACTCCTTCACTCAATATTTAGGCACCTCCATAGAAGACTTGTCTTTCTTGCCAACTTTTCAGATGTGTGGTAACACAAAATACACTTCCTCTGGGGCAGAATATTTTGTACATTATCCCTTGAAAATCACTTTAATCACTTTCTCTACATATAATGAAAATCACTTTAATCACTTTCTCTACATATAAAACCCAAGGAGGAGCATGATGAGTGAATCTTTATAAAATTATCAGTCGGCCAGATAATGCTATAACTTTAAAATCTTTTGCATCAGATATCATGGATGTTGTCTGTTATAGGATGAGTATTAAATTCTTTCTTGTCTGGGGTGTAAAATGAAAGAGCTAAGGATTGATAATAGCAATAAGAAAACATACCAGACTCATGTCATTATTTCAAGAAAAATATATGAGAACATAAATTCCTTACAAGAACTCACTAAGGAAACTTCTCTCAGGGTTCTGCCCTCAAACGATAAAGATCCTGACATCTACCTCAGGTGCAGCACCATCTTTGCAGCAGCCCTGTTTCTCTGCTCTGCCTCCCAATCCCTAATTGTGTTAAACTGTTAATACCTTCTAAGAAGAATAAGATACATTGAATATGTTTTGTTTAGCAGTATATGTGTTTTTACAGGATCTGATTCATCTGTCAAATTATTCTCCCAGTGCATTCTAAATATCCATGGCCTAGATAGCCCAGGAATATCTTTAATAACAGATACACAAAGTTGCCTCTGTACGAAATATATTTTTGATACATACAAAGTCTCTTTTAAAAGTCCAGCAGTGCCCTAAGAATAAATAGACCTTGTGCTAAACTAAAAAAAAAAAATTTGTCTAGAATTCTTATTGCTAACTATTCATATTCTGGATTTACGGAGTGTCCACATTATTTTCCACAAACAGAAAATGGAAAGGGGTCTGAAAAATATGTTTTAAATGAATAAAGAGTTAGCTAAACAAATCATTGTCTCATATTAATCACTGGGAACTATTTATGTCCTTTAAACTTCCGATGCCTAAAATTCACTACAGATGGTATAGCTGGGGGATAGAAATTTCTTTCATCAGTCTTCAATTAAACTCAGTGTTGGGTGTACTCCTAAATAATGGCAAGTATAGTGGAATTCTTCTCAGTTTGATATTTTTATTTTTTTAAATAAATAAATGTGACATACAGAGTCTGAATGAATTGTTGGAAAAATATTCTGTATGACACTGTTCTTTTGATGTAAAAGTGGACACTTACATTTCCCAGATAAATAAATCTCAAAACTTAAGGTATTATGAGGATGTTGGTATATTTGGTCATTATGTTTTTTTTAGAAACTGGTTGACTGCTAAACATTTCCCTTAATGAGTCCAGAAGTAAACCTATTCCTTGCTTTGGAGCAGTGTTTCTCAACCTGGGGGTTTAGAGGGGTCGCAAGTGCAGAGCTGGTATTGGGGGTGGCAAGAAAGGCAATTGCCTGGAGCCACAGGGGCGCCATGAAACTAAGTTACATGCCTCAGCCCCGTGGGGGTGGGACTCAGGCTTCAGGGGTACAGTAGTTTGGAAAGGTTAAGAACCACTGCTTTGGAGCCAGAAAGGGGGTGAAGAGAAACAGCAGACTTCCTCTAATCTAACGTAGAAAGACCTGTATTAAGTATTTTTCCCTCAGCTCTGACCAGCTTTTTATTTCCTTTTTGTGTACGTAGAAAGTTCTCACACACTCTGCACTTATTTCAGAACATCTTTTGTGACATTTAAAAAAGAATCAGATCACTGAGAAAATCTGTTTTATATGACTTTGCTATTTTTCCCCCAGTGTTTTAACTTTTTTGTTGTAAATGTAATGAGTCAGATTCTGTGGTGCATTGCAGCTGCTTTGCAGCAAACCACCAATTTAACCAGTGAGGGGATGATCACTCCAGTATCAGGGTGATCGTTCAGTGGCATACAGCCAGCACAGGGACTCCTACATCACTTGTCCTCCTTACTGATATGGTAGCAGGGTGTGGCCAGGCTGTCACTATATCACCCTGGTACCCTGACTACATTTTTGGCCCATTGGATACTTTTTTGTAACCAGCATATAAGTGAACACTAAGTGGCCTGCTATACCCCAGTACAATAGGGAAGAGAAGGGTGGGGTTAGAGTAGGAATAGGGGAGCACAGAGGTGAATTTTACACCATTTTTTGCACCTCTTGTACATCAAACATGAACTCTCTACTGAACAGCTAGACCCCAGCTTTGTACCCAATATCTCTGTTGCCACACTGACACAGCTGCTCTAAACACTGTATAAACTTGCAGGTATGTGTTTCACTGGATAAATGTACTGTGCTTAAATCTGTTATAATGTGTTAGTATATTCCTTCATTTTCACTACTAATGCAGTATAGCCTTTGCCAGTATTAAATGCTGTGGTTAAGATTGCTATTTTAACTCAATTTTCACTCTCACAACTTTCTTTTTTGGGAGGTGGGAGAGGAGTGGGGGACTTCAGGGCTAAAATGTCCAATACTTGCTCTTAGTTCAAAGGTAAGTTTGAGGAAAATCTCTTCAGAATCTTATGAATTTTGTGATTGTGAATAAAATATATAGCTTTTGACTACACATTTTATCTTGACCGGAGTCTCTCAAAAAAAAGCAGAAGTTTTAAAAATTGCTTGTAAATTGTCATTAATTGTCATGCCTCAGTTAAATTTTGAAAAGAATTGATTTATATTTAACAAAGTTATGAATAGTTTGAAAATTGCATTCTTAGCATGCACAGCAAAACATTGTATACTGCTACACATTTCCACAAATCTATACTGCGCATGCATGCAGAGTTTGGAAAGTGTGCATTTTAAAAAACATGTTAAGAGGTAGTTACCACAGACTGTTAGCTTGCTTGTTCCAGTCAGGACAGCAAGTTGAGAGCTGCAGGCAGGTACACGGGGAGCTGCAATAGTTTTCAGATGCACAAATTATTAAGGCCACCTGTCCTCTTCCAGCATCCCTGGTTGGTTGGCCCTGACAAAAAGGGTATGACATGGATATTCTTATTAAACCAGACATGTTCCATGCAAAAATACACAATTTACCTAGAAAACCTATAGAAAAGTCCTATAGAATTTAATAAAGTATGTCCTGCTGTAGAATTTTATAGGATGGCTCAAAAACCTATAGAGAAAATATATTTTTCTATTAAGTGCAGTAGGTTATTAGAGTAATTTCTATAGAACCATACACGTTTCATTCCTGTTACATTCTATGGAATTTCTACAAAAGAGAAGATGTGTAGAAAACTGGCACTAACTGTATTTCAGCCTCCAGCACTGATCTTCCTTTCTGATAAAATGCCATTAAGCTAACAATACGGCAGCTTTCTGCTTCATTATTTCATATTCTAAGTTTTCTATGGAATATAAATAAAAATTTGTGCATTAGTCATGGTTTGATTTTTTTCCATTACAATTGTGAACTCAGCCACTTTAAACTAGGCAGCATCGCTTGATGGATAGCACACTGGACTGGGACTCAGGAGACCTGGGTTCTATTCCTGGCTCTGCCACTGCCTGTTGGGTAACCTTGGGCAACTTGCTTCACCTCCCTGTACTTCAGTTTCTCCATATGTAAAATGGAGGTAATGGTACTGACTTCCTTTGAATAGCTCTTTGAGATCTACTGATGAAAAAAATGCTATATAAGAGCTAGGTACTATTATAATCAGTAGTAGCATTTTCTATTCCTAATCGTCTGGTTAAATGTATAGTAGAATATATTCCTGTTTATGTTGTAAAATGTATATAATAAAACATACGAGATGTGAAATGTCATGAAGATAGTATTAGTGATAGAATCTTAACTAATGATTTCATGATTTGATAATATTCTGTAGACGTGCAGTCCCAGTGTCACATTAGCAAAGTTTTTTCATTTAATATACATTGACATAATCTTCAACAATCAAGCCCTTTCCCTAATGGCATGTGGAGGATGTTGCATCCTATTTCAAAATAATATTCTTAAGAATTTTTTTCCCGTTAGTGTAGGATATCTTCTAGTTGTGAGTTTCCTGCTTTTTTAAAAATGCAAATTACTTTAGCTTTTCATAAACATGTCATGTTGATAGACATTGATATAGACATATAATATATTTTTAGGCGGTAATGAAGGTTCTATAAGGTTTGAAGTAGAGCAGAAGAAAGGCACCAAGTGTTGACAAGTCATGGTGCTCACTAGCTCTTGCCTCTATCAGGAAGGTGAGGCAGGACTGGTAATTACGAAACTCAATCTCAAATCAAACTATTTTTAAAACACAAAATCCCACTTAATTTTTCTGTAAATTAACTTTTTTTATTTTGTGTTTTATGAGATTCTTCAACTAACCAGTAGCATAGCTATGTCATCCTATTAAAAACATTGTTTGAAGAAATGTCCATCTTAAATCTTGCTTTTTTTTGTGCTTAGTAGAAACTTTCTGAAGAGGTAAATATCAAAATTGTTAGATTGTTGTTGATCTTGAGTGACAGTTTGAGAAGTAGTTACTTCTCTTTACAATGCTGAAGTGCAAGGCAGTACAGAATGCAATTTACAAATGCTATGTCCCAGACAGAGAAGAGACACAACAAATATCCTTAATAATGTGATTCCATGTTGAAAAACTAAAAGACGTTAAAGGAAAACATCTGTACTCTTCTCTAATTTCTTCAGATGAGAGTTCAATCTGTAAATACATTGATACTAAACAATTGCATGAAAGATGGATTAGAGATTAGAGGTGATTTTTTTTAAATTAATGTAGAGAGAACATAACGTTCTGCTCACTTCTAGCATACTGGTTTCCCTAGATTTTGAAAAGAAATGGTTTTCCTCTTATTAAATATTTAAGTCATGGAATATGACATTAATACAAGTTTATAGAAGAAATCCTTTGCCATTTTATATTTTTGTGTTTATTTAACAATTTAAAAAAATCTGGAGAGCCAACGGAATGTATTTTGCAATATAATCTAGTAATGGTTTGCTTTTTACATCCCTTTGCAGGTCCATTTGAATGTTTCAGAAAATATGGCTTTCAGCAGTGGAATGGAAGAGCTTGCTGGGATAAAGGAATTTGCAAGGGAAGTGAAAAAGAAAAATATTTTGGTTTATGGTCTTCTCATTCATTACAATAAGGTATGTAATTCTCTTTATACCTGCAAATTATCTACTTTTGTAATGATATGATTAATGATGAGAATCTTCAGTCTTCCAAGAATTCTTCAAAAAAATCAAAGGGAAATAAATATGACAAGGTAAAGTTTTGTTGAAAAGCTTCTTGCCTGTTCATGTTCAATATTCAGTAGAGGCTTTGGTTACAGGCAAAAATGTAAGTGATTTGATTGGAAAGAAAAAATGGTAAATTAAAAAAAAAAGTGAACATTTGAGCCCTTCTTTTCCTGTTGTTCACTTTTAAAACTTGGCATTTGCAGCTTTTTAAGATGGAAAATATTAGAAATATTTGTAATCAAAATTGATTTTTCAAGTGTTTTCTGTCCTCCTCTCTCTCTCTCCCCCCCCCATCAAAACAAAGTTTGGTATTCAGGTAGCAAAAAAGGGCATGGCAAATAACTGATGAAATAAACAGTATCTATATCTCCAGTAGCAGTAGATTGCCAAGGCTGGAGGCCAAATGAGTTAGCACTACAGCATCTTTTTATTTAGAAAAGCTATTTAAATTAACCTTTTTGTTTGGGGATATGTTCTTCTTACAAAAAATAGTAGGCTACTTTGCCATTGGTGCATATATAGTTTTCATTGATTGTGCAGACAGCTTTATAGCTTCATAGAGCCACTAGTGAAGAGAGGCAAGTTAAATATTTAACTGAAGTTTTATAGAAGTGGAATAAATATAATTTTTTACTGAATTTCTTTAATATAATAGTTATTTAGAGTTACATGTGGCTGATTAATCCCAGCTATAATTCATACAATTTTAGCCTTTTTTCCAAAAGTGCTGAGGTCTCAAAAATCCCTTTGATTTTAATGAGACTTATGGATAATAGTACCTTTGAAAATGAGGTCACTTATATTTAAAGACTTATTAATGTTATTATAGGAATATTATTGTTAATGAATGTTGTTATAAATAACTGAGTTCTCCTTCTAATCACTTCTATTACTAACCCCTGTGTAGAGGGATGTATTTAATTCATAAGACTATTTTCAGATGTATATAGTCTTTGTAAGATGAAACTTAAAATTCAAAGTCTCAGATGAAGGTCAAAAGTTATTCTTAAATCAAATTTAGGGTGAAAAATCAAGATGGTTGTTATTAAATTATACAACCACAATAAAATAATTTAGTGGTTTCAGACTGTTTTTGCACCGAGGGCTTCATAATTACTTAGATTTTCAAAATGTAATATGACAAAGTACCTTTATATAGGTTGGAAGATAAAAATTAAATCGCTTTAATTATTTTGCTTAGAAAGTAACTACTGTGCATTACTTTTTTAACTGAAAAATGGAGGATATATAGTAGACTGTCAAAGATTAAATCCTGTCTTTTGAAGTGTGTGCGCAATGATTCATGTATTTTAAACCAGCTATGTTATTTGCGCATCCAAGACTTTGAATGCTAGGTTTCGGCTTTGAATGATTTTTTTTCCAGAAATTATAAGCTTCCCTAGCATTCATTCTGTACATGAAAGCTATAATGGCAAGATAGATCTGTAAGAGCTTTTCTGTGTACTGGTTCTGTAATTCACAAGATGAAAAGCATTTATATAGACTTACTGAAACAGATCCAGAAAGATCTCACATCACTAATCTTCATATAAGAATCTGTGTTTACATAATAAAACTTAATATCTCTGTTGATCTGTTACTGGTTATAACACAAGGGAATTTTAAAATAATGTAACTTACAGTTACATGAGTGACTATAATGGATCCTATAGAGCCAAAACAATGCAGTAAATCTTCATTTTAAGAAGTTTACAAATTACAGTGTGTAATGTTCTAGCTTTTACAGTCTTATAGTGTGTTGTGGCACTTCCTAAACCTTTTCCTGCCTCATTAACCTATTTTTAACCTGTTTATTAACTGTGTGGGGTGGTAATATGGTTGAATATGATTCTTAAAATTTTAAATTATGGTGTGAATTACCAAGATACATTTGTTACATTTCAGCCATTTGGGTTGTGTATCTCTCTGGTCTGTGCATGTGTTAGATAGCCCCTTCTGTGCCAAATCCACAGAATATGCAAGTATGTGTCAGCTGTCATCTTGAGAGCCTGCCCTTTTAGCACAAGCTGTAAGATATATACTTTTAGCTCTGGTCTTTGGTTCAATCCTTGGTGTTAGCCCACATGGCTGCTGTCACATTTGCAGGTGTCCCACATTGGCATGTTTTGAAGGTTGAAAGGTATGCTTCATGCTGTCAGAAATGGAGGAACTAGAGGAAGTAGGTGCAGAATAAGCACTTGCTGGTGTAATACAGGTGTACACACTCTGTTGTTGCGGCTGCTTCTGGCAGCATCCACTTTCCAGAAGATCAGAGAGTTTCAGGAAGTGAATGCTGACAAATTCCTCCAGTGAGGTTTCCTCCCAGCTGTCTGCATATGTCATCACTAATAAACATGGAGTGTTGCTGTTGGTGTGCTGACTTTCAGTAACTTTTAACAGTGATAAAACATTATAGACAAAGAATTACTAAGGCACATGACCTCAGCACTGTGAAGACAGAATAACTTTCCAAAGGTATGAATGTGTGACAGTCAGATGTGCTGATCTCTTGATATAAAAGCATATTAGGTTACTGTTAAGGTTTTGTATTAGAACTCAGGCTTGATAAAGTTGGGATCTGTGTTTCTTTTTGGTATCTGTTGGAGATAGAAGTGAAATGCTTATGGAGCACCAAAGTGCATTATTGATGGTATATAATAAGAAGGTGGAAAAGAATACACAAATCTTTTGCCTTAATGTCCTATTTCCATTCTTATAAGGTTTTGGATGGATGGAGTGTATTCTGCAGCCATTAAGTGTAGTGTTTTTTTGCTAATTATAAAGGGATGCTGAGAAATTTTTTTTGATTTACTAAAGAGTTATATTTTTATGGACAAAAGGTTTCCAGGGTTACTCAGAAAAAGTGAAGCAAAAATAAAGGCCTCTATCCCCAGTACAAATTATCTGTACTATATACAGTAAATATTGTGTCAGTCATTCAAGAAGAGCATGTGCTTAGCTGTAAACAAAGTCTGACCACTATCAAAATAACTATGCATGAAATTCTAAAATAAAAATATTGATTCAAAGGTTGGATTCATTTAGCAACAGCTCTTGTTTGTGTTCTGAGTAACTAAATGGAATTTATTCTTTCACTACTTACCAAACACATATTTTCCAAGACACAATCTTGCAGAACATGTGCAAACACAAATGAAATCTTGTTTACTGAAGTCCACCAATATAATGTTAAATACAACCTTTTTTTTCTTTTAACAAAAAAATGAGGGTTTTTTTAAATTGTACTGTTAATTAGTAATTTTCTTCATTTTATACTTAGGGTCAAATATTTCCCACCTGCAGAAAAGTACATGAGAGCAAGAAAAGGAGGTAGTGAGACGATTACACTGGTCTGAGCTTGTGGAGGTAGCATTAGGGGAATTTGCAGGCTCATGGAGTAGGGCAGGGACCCAAGGAATTGTAAACAAACTCGGCAGAACTTGGGGAGATGTATGGAGAGGCAACTCTTCACATTTCCTCACAGAGGAACACAGTTCCCTGTGGAGTCTCTTTTCTGCAGCCCAGTGTCTCCCACAAGTCTGGACATCTGGGTTGCTCCCTCTACTCTGCAGCTCACAGAAGGGATCAGAGATTTGGTATTGCACAGCCTGGTCACACACCCTTTGCTTCTGCTTGCCCCCTTCTCTGCCTCTATGGCAGTGGTCAGTTGGCAGTTACACTGTTCCTCCTTCTTTCAGTTCTACCCTTATTTTTGCCCCCTTTTTTGGGGCAGTGGTGATCAGTTTCTCTATTTCAGGCTTCTTTCTTCTTCCCTGGAGTAGTCTAAGCAGCCTGATGGTTCAATCCACCCGGAGCCTCTGCTGCAGCATCTCTCTGCCGGCTTCTCTGCCCTGTACAGGCATGGAAGACTAGCCAAGAAAACACAGTCTCAAATCCAAGAGGTTCTCTATTTGTCAGGCAATGTTCCCAGGCTCAGCAATTGGTGAGGAGTGCCCTGCCTGCACCCAGCCAGCTGACATTAACTGCTTTATGTATCAGGGCTATGAGTTGGACAGGCAGGTGGGATCATGTAGTCACCAAAGCAGCCATGGCTCCAACTTGGAAAAAATGGACCAGGAAGAATAGATCAGGGAAAAGCTCTAAAGACAGGGACTCCAGCCCGCCAACTCAGGGGGTAAGTCCCTCGGGACCCTGAAGAACAAAGTGGAGAGATTGTGCGACCACAAATCCCTTAGAGTGGGTCCTGAGTGCTCTGGGAAAAGATGCAGGTCTCTTAAATAGCCCCCAATCCTTCCCTATTTGAACAGGAGGGATCTGGTAATGAGTCCCTGCCATAAGAATGGGACCCAGCAGAGGAGGAATCGGAGAGAGAACTTTTCAGAGGGCTTTAGGTTCTACAGAAGGCAAACGGCCTCACCAAAGCCACAACAGAGCTCTTACGTCCGCAACGCAGGTAAAAAGAGCAAAGAAATAAAAAAAAGGGGAAAGAAAAAGTGCAGAAAATCTTGGAGATATGAGTCCCTCTTTCTTCTCCTTCTCCCTCTCCTCCACTGACTTCAGTGGATCTGGCAGATGCTTATCTCCATATTCCCAGTTGACATTCCTCCCATAGACTTCTAAGACTTGTGTGTGACGGTAAGCATTATCAGTACCAAATGCTGCCATATGGCCTGTTCTTTGTTTGCTCAGTCTTTACAAAGGTATTGGTGGTGATCAGAGCCAAGCTAATGTCACAGTGTACCACTTTCCCTCTTCCTAGCCAACAGTGCCATACCAGGCCGCAGTGCACAGAGCTATGACTCGAACATTGAATCTTCTGCAGGCTCACAGCTTCACCATCAAGGTCAAGAAAAGTTCCTTGATTCTTATCACCAGAAAAACACACCTGAGAGTAGACACCAACACCTTGATAGCAAAGTTCTATCTATCACTAGAAAGGTTCCAGAAAGTCCAGGATCTTTTCCCTGTGCTCTGGAGCTGACCGAGGCCTACCAGAGTGCTGTTTCTTCAACTGCTAGGCCTCCTGTTGTCATGTATAGGGATCACTTCATGGGTGCAATCACACATCATGGGTCTTCAAGCCTGTATCCTAAAGGTGTGGGACCACTTCCTGGATTGCATGAAAGATCTTGTGCAGGTCCTGACACAAGTGCTTAGCTTCCTAAAATGGTGGTCAGCCCAAGGCAATGGCTGTAGGGACATGCTGTATGCCTTCCAGCCCTCTAATTCTCACGGCTGAGGAGAGCCTGGGAAGCTGGGGAGAGCACTTGGGGACCCAAACAGTTGAAGACCTCTGGAGCACAAATGAAAGGGCTCACAGCCTAAGCCTTCTAGAGCTGAGAGTGGTTATGCGGCTTTGTGATGGTTTCAGAGGGGACCCATGTCCTGGTTCAGTCAGACAACATGACTGTGGTCACATATATGAACAACCAAGGCAGATAAAGGAGTCCAGCGCTATATGCCAAAACAATGGAAATAACAAAGTGGCCAGAGCAGTTTCTCCTTTCCCACAGAACTATCCGCATAAAAGGAGAGTTTCCCCAAAAAGGCTTACAAGGTATTAGAGGTCCCTGTTCTAAAAGTGATCCATGCACATTCCACAAGATCCATAGCAATGTTGTGGGCAGAACAAGCAAGTACAACCGCTTTGGAAATATGCAAGAGGCCACTTGGTCAACAGTTAACATTTTCATTAAGCACTATAAGGTTGGATTTTCTGTCATCTTGCAGATGCCTTCTTTGTCAGGAAGATGCTGCAGGCAGCGGCTAAGATATAATATTGCCCTTTGAGCAGTTCTTTCAAAGTGTGTGTGGGGGGGTTATTTAACAGCAAGCAGGAGCAAAGAGAGTATGGCTAGGGCATGTGACACCAAATCTTTGACCTACCTCCATGAGCTGCAGAGTGAAGGGCAGCAGCTCAGCCATCAAGAATTATGGGAGATAGAGCTACCAGAAAGGAAATTATCAGTAGGAAATCTTCCATTCTGTGCTTGTTTGAGGCACAGTATTTACTGTGAGAGACCCAGTATTTATGGTAATACTGCTACCACAAGTTATGGAAACAAGGGTGTCATGTAAGATATTTTTAATATAACTTAGAAAGAGAGAATAATAAAATGGAAAAATTATCCTTAATGGAAATCTGGTAAATGCTTCATGCCTCCACATGAGACATCCAAGTTTGATTCTTAAGCTTGCTCTTGTTCTCGTAGCTGGCATTGGGTGTCAGGGTTGCAGATGTGTATTGTGTATTGTGCTCTTGAGCTGTGCATCCTGAGCCATTCCCCAGGCAGAGAGCTGGTTTCTTGATTCATTTCAAGTAACGTAACTTCAGTGCACCTAGCAAATGGTTACAGATCAGCCCTCATTCTATTTCACTTGCATCCGTTTAAGAAAAAGGTCATAGCTCTGGAACATTATTCAAATGAACAATATTAATTCCAGATTTACTAAAATAAAGGTAAAACTTTAGGACTTGATTCAAAAAAGCACGTAAGTATGGGTTTAAATCCCATTGCTTTTAAAGTTGCTTAAAGGGAGCATTGGACTTGTGTTGCCATCTCCCACAATTTTTTTTCCCCACTGGTGACAAGATTTTAGCCAGGGCTGGAACCAGTCTTGCTATGATGTGAGAAGTCCTAACCTTCTCATGAATTTCAGTCCTACCTTGGGGAAAACAATCTCTGATTGGGTGCTTTTCTCCCTCCCCTCCTGTGGATGTCAGGATCCCAACAAAGGCAGTTGGGACCAAGGGTCAGAGCAGGGGCAAACCTGAGGCTGGGAGTAGTGGAGGAGTGCTTAATCAGGTTCCAGGTCAAGGTCGATACCAAGAGTGAAAGTCCCAGTCAGGCTTCAGGGTCTGAGTTAGGAGGCAAAACCTGGATCAACTTGAAGTCAAAGCCAGGAGTTCAGGAGCAGGCATGATCATGGCAGCTATAGGAGATCCACACACTTGCCTGGACACTCCTTGGAATGAGTACAAGCTGATTACTGTTGCCACTGGGTGGTAACATCCCTGGCAGTTCTGCAGGCCTGAGTTCTAGATCTGGGGGGGCCTTACAGAGGAAGAACAGCCAATCAGAGCTGCTGCAGGAATGATACTCTGTTCCCTCCTCTCAGTAGCCAACACCATTCTCAGAGAAGGAGGAGGGAACTAAAGAGCCCAGCAGCTCGGATGGCTCAGGTTTCCTCTCCTCCTATGAACTAAAAGACAGCTCATCCCATCTTCCCTCTCCCTCCTTGCAACATCCAGTCTGGGATGGGGCAAAGGAAGAACCTTTGGAACTGCAGGAGGAGCAGAGGTGAGGGTGGGAGGACAGAACTAATGTGGGAGCTGTGGGGACAGGATTGATTTGATAGGCAGCTGTGGGGACGAGAGCTCTTGCAGTAAGGACCATAGTCACCTTATATGTATTTGGAAGAGTTGGTGACACTAATTGTCACATACGCACACACACAGAGGGATGGGGGTGATGAGTTCAAAAATAAAGACAGGCCAAACTACACAACATTCTTTTTAAAAATAAACCTTATAATTTCAGGGCCACTCTCATTATGTTCTGGGTCTGACTCATGATTTTTTTTGGCAATTCTAGATCTCAGTCTTGCACTAATGAGTACTGCTGAGTGTCATGAGAGGGTGCATAGCTAAATGTCTGTACTCCTGTAGAATAATAGAAATTAATAAGAACTGGCTTTAAAGCAGCTTGTTGATCACCCAGTTAAGTGTTGTTCCCTTTCCCTTCTGGGTATTAATTAGGGCATCTGTCTAGAATTCTCTCTCTGTCTCCACATCAGTAATCTTTATACAACAGACAATAAATTAGCTAGTTTATTACAACTGTGGAATCTTAATAAGGGGACACAGATGCTCAGATGAAGCATCCCACAAACAAGCTTTCCAGTGTAGTTGTGAATTGCCAATCTAAATAAGATGAGCTGTTGAGAGAAATAATTGGTAACCTTTTAGGTTTTCACTAAATAATTATCCATTTTTTTGGTCTTGGAAAGGTCAGAGAATTGTTCAATTTGTCTCCCCTATTAGGGTTTCTAGTAGTTTAACAAGATGCATAGAAAATGATGAGATTACTATTTTATGTCTTTATAGATAACCTTTTTAGAATTGTTTCAACTATCAAACTTTTAATTGCCAATTCAGAATTCTCCCACCCCCTTGTCAGCCAAAACAATAAAAGCAAATAGACTTGTCTAAAAATAATGTCCTGACTAATGTCCAGTTGCTAAACTTGCTATCTTACTCATGGAGGTTGAACTAGTTTATGCTACCTAGATTTTTTTTATAGTGTGCATTGTTCTGAATCTTGGATTTTTAGAGAAGGAAATGTGGAAAAAATGCTTTTGAGAGCTGTAATACTAGGATAAATAGAAAAAAGGAAAATACACAGCACATAAAGATGGTAAGCTGCAAAAATGTGTTTGTTGTAATTATGTTTGATAGTTTAATGAGATAGGAAATAAACATTGAATTGGAACAGTTTGTGAAAGCAAATACTGGGAGTATCAAATCTGAGCTGTTTCCTCTTCAAATCTGTAACTAGTTACTCTGAAACATGTTCAATATACTAAAAAGTTTTAATATTAGACTATTACCTCTTAATAACAGAAATATATAGACATTTAAAATAACAGAGACTCAGCATAAAAATCACCTGTTGCAAACAAATTATTCTTACCTATATTGTTCTTTGCATTTCCTCTTAGTGTGAATAATGAAATCTAGTGATGTCAGTCTCACTTGTTTCACTTCAGATTGTTGGTACTTCAGTGTTTGGCTTAAATCATAATTTGTGCTCCTTCAATACTGGAGATAAATGGGTACCAGCTCAGGAAGATTTAAAAAATCAGTTCATTTTAAACCCAAATTGATTTTTTTTTTTCTTGCTGAAACAGAAAACTGAAAAAAACTTCATTCAGGTTGAACAAAACATTTTGTTTTGACAGTTCAAATCAACATCTGTGAAATGAACTTTCGTTTCAAAACAAAATATTAATGTGGTTCATTTAGAGAATATAAAAACAAAACGTTTTGACATTTAAAAAAAAAAAATTCTGCCACAATTATTTGCTGAATTTGACTTGAATTTGCAAATAGTTTCAGTGCTCCAAAAAGTGTATTTTTCAGCTAATTTGCTATTTGCCGAAAACATATCACTCAGCTATACCACTAGTATATTTTTATCCTCATCTATAGAGGATGTATAGTAGTGCCTGCCATATTCTGGTTTTATTACTTCATATATAGAGAAGAAAAATATTAAAATTACTACCTGTGTTTAGTAGGCAATTTATAATGTTAATAACATAGCTATTATATTATATAATATTAAAAAAGACGTTTACTACATCATGGATGAACTGCCTTAAAATTAAATGCAAAATATGAATGAAATTCTGCAGATAATCGTTTGCTAATTTTAACTCAAAGCACCATTTTAGAACTAAGTTATAAACAGAAAAATAATGGAAATGCTGATACAACCTGAACTACTGTGGTATAAGTGCACCATTATAAATGACCAATATATGATCTTAGAGTGTCTTTCTCTGACATTGTCTTCTCTATCACATAAATAGATTTTTTTTAAATTTAGTTGAATGGCAATGGTATGTTCGATAATGTCTGGGATTTTAAACCTCAGATTTAGCAATTTCTTGTTTGTTTGAAGGGCTGTCAGCCTGAAACACAAAGGTCATAGTTTCTTAGACCCCTGATATTTCCATCTAAACTGTTTATTTCCTATTATACATGTAAGAAAAAGAACATTTGCATTTAGCTAAAATTACCATACTTTTCATGGCATAGAACTATATAGCTCAACATTTTCAAAAGAGTCAATTTGTGTGCTATCTGAGTACAGATACTATTACCACAATAAAAAGTTTCATCATATTATGTAAAATAAAAAAATCTGTAGTTTAGATGGTTGTAATATATTTATGGATTCTATTTCTTCTGGGAAAAAACCTTCAGATGTGCTACTGCATTATTCATGTCAAATATAGCTACATATAAAACTGACAAAATAAAAATATTTGTCTGTTTTAAGGAATGTAATCTGTATGATTAAGGTACCTAAATTGATTATGATTTTTTAAAGTATGTAGCAGACATAACACATACATCTTGAGTATTTATTTGTAGAAAAATGGGGGTCCTATTTTTAACATACCTAAATTAAAAAACCATATTTTTTGAGCAATAATGAGCTTTTGTTAGTTCTTTTTTCCCTAAACCAATATTTACAGGTAAATTATTTGGCTGTGGTAGATTGTGGGTTTTTTTAACCAATAAATAGCATATACATGGAATCAAATCCTTATGTATACAATATACATATTTCTTTGTTATTTATATCTTTATCTAAATATGTACTGTAAGTGGGAAGAATCCTCAATTTTGGGTAATGTACTTTTTAATTTTTATTGGTTATATTTTATATTTATATATTTTTATTTATTGATTGATGAAATCTGTCTTATTCTGGCATAAAATTGTCTTAAAGCCACCTTAGCTCCAACTTTTCCCTAGTTGCAAGTTCTGTGCTGCCTTTAAAAGAGGAACCCAGAATCTCACTCTTTATATAATATAATATTTGTCAGTTTTGGAATAACCTTTGTGTTGCAATGAACAAAAAGAATAGTCTGAAATTTTTGTCTCTAAATTTCCACATTCCTTTCTCTTCCATCTTCTTGATTAATTTTAAGAGTTCATGTACACTTCAGGCAGGTCTGGGTGTCTAGTATGTTTGCAGTACCTAAAAGTCTAACTCTGACTATATAGTGCATCATCATCAGTTTGCCTAGACAGCAAAGGTCCGTTGCGACAATCCTCTACTAACGGCTTTGTTCCATTTGCATCTGATGCTAGCAGATGAGTCATCGCCAATTTGTTGCAACCAGGTTAGCCAGGGATGACCGAGTAATTTCTTCCAGTTTAGGGGTGGCTGATGACCAGAGCATATGTTCAGGGCACACTTAATCGCTCTGTGGGCTGGCTGTCCATGCGAGCCACGTGTCCAAATAGTGAGGACTGATGACGGCAGATGATGTATTTGATGCTGGGGAGTTCAGTCCTGGAAGCATATAGTGCCTTTGCTATTAATTGCAATATTGTCCATAATTACACTTAAATATTTAAAAATCCATATATGTGCATAAATGTTAAGAATAACTGGAAATTCTAAATTAGCTTTATGTTAATACTTTACGACCTTCCTCATCACCTACTTTTTCTCATTTAAATGAGAAATGTTTTTTATTGGAACTACTGCTGTTTTTTAATTTGAATTTTGAGAGGAAGAGTAAACCTCACTAATCCAGCTCCCATTCAGTTTCTCATGTTTTGAAAGGGAGAGAGGTATTTCTTGAATATTATACTGAAATTTTCCTTGGAATGTAAGACGAGGCACGTTTCCTTTTCATGCAGTACAATTATTTAGCTATTTTATACTAATACATACTGTTTTTATATCTCCAGTTGATGAAGAATATCTTTTTTATACAAAAAATAACATTATTATTCAACCCTTACTAGGTTTAATGTTTTGGACTAACCAGCAGCTAGAAACTGTTAGGGCAGAGCAGTAATTAATTGTTTTGACTCTTACTGGCTTAGATGATGTCTAACTAAGATAGGGGGTGTGGTAGATACACAGTGACTTAGACAAATTGGAGGATTGGGCCAAAAGAAATCTGATGAGGTTCGACAAGGACAAGTGCACAGTCCTCCACTTAGGATAGGCTAGGCAACAGTTCTGCAGAAAAGGACCTGGGGGGTTACAGTGGATAAGAAGCTGGATATGAGTCAGCAGTGTGCCCTGGTTGCCAAGAAGGCTAATAGCATATTGGGCTGCATTAGTAGGAGTATTGCCAACAGATCGAGGGAAGTGATTATTCCCCTCTATTCGGCATTGGTGAGGCCGCATTTGGAGTATTGTGTCCAGTATTGGGCCCCCCCCCCACTACAAAAAGGATGTGGACAAGTTGGAGAGAGTCCAAGGAAGGGCAACAAAAATGATTTGGGGGCTGGAGCACAAGACTTATGAGGAGAGAGTGAGGGAACTAGAGAAGAATGAGGGGGAATTTGATACAACCTTTAACTACCTGAAAGGGGGTTTCAGGGAGGATGGAGGTAGGCTGTTCTCAATGGTAGTAGATGACAGAACAAGGAGAAGTGGTCTCAAGTTGCAGTGGGGGAGGTCTAGGTTGGATATTAGGAAAACGTTTTTCACTAGGTGGGTGGTGAAGCACTGGAATGGGTTACCTAGGGAGATGGTGGAATCTCCATCTTTAGAGGTTTTTAAGCTACGGCTTGACAAAGCCCTGGCTGAGATGATTTAGTTGGGGTTGGCCCTGCTTTGAGCAGGGGGTTGGACTAGATGACCTCCTGAGGTCCCTTCAAACTCTATGATTCTAATGGCGGGAACATGTTCTGTGTTCCTACTGATCCCAAGTCCCTTGACACTTCTTTTGGCTCTGGTCTAAATTTTTTTTGTAGCACCTTCTGATGGCTGGGTGCTGTGATCTATTCAATATTCAAAATATTGTGTGATGCACAACAGTTGAGTTTGGGTTCAGCATTACAGAATAGGATGCTTATAATACATGGAAATGCATTCTTCTGATGTTGTATGAATCTAGAGGATATAGGATTATCACATATAAAATATGTATTGCTTTATTTGTATCAAAGACTATTTATTTTTAAATTATTTCAGTATTTAGACACTTCTATATACATTTTATAGAAGAAAAGGACATTGGTTAGTATATTTCAATTGCATTTCAATATGAACAAATTTCCTTAAGGTATTTCCTTCCAGATGCCTGGATAAAAAAAAATGGAAAAACTTCATAGTCATTTATAGAATTTTCAACATTCATAGTCTGAACTATTTATATTGATTTTAAAGTATTCTTATAAACTGATATTTACTTTGGCCACTTTTACCCATCCTTTTAAATAATGTTTACTATATATTCTTTGCAATGTAATTTCCCACCAGTTCAGAAAAGTCATACTTTTTAGTATTAAGAGGCGCAGACTCATTACTTTGCAATGTGCAAAATAAATACACTTGATTTATAACTGTGACTGTGTTTTGATCTTTGAGGTTTCCACCAAGCAGGATATCTTTTTTTTTTTTTTTTTAAACATAAATTGTTTACATTTGAGTTTGATTCAACCTGTGTGGTACTGGCAACAGCATGTATATTCATTTTTTTGGCAAAGCTTCTGCTTTTGACTTTGTTGTTTATTCAGTGTTTCCATGCATATGCATATGCCTGCACAGTATCTCATACGCAATCATTCAAACTCCAATTTGCAGTGCTAATGTTTTTCAGCCCAGGTGCTGAATTATGCAGGCAATACTTTTTAGTAAAATGTCTTAGTCTGAGAGAGACAGTACACATGCTGTTTACACATCTTGCATCAGTCTTTTAAATATATTTTATGAGCCTAGTACAGCTAAATCTGACTTCCATGTTCACTCATTCCCTGGCCTTTGCAGTAGCAAGAGGCTTCTCCCAATTCTGAGAAACAATTTAACATTCACTGTGTGGCCAAAGATTGCTAAATTAGGCATTCTTTCCCGCTTTCTTCCTAATCAGAGCGTCTGTGGCCCTGATTCTCCTCTCGTTCACACTGGTTTTGCACCAGTGTAACTCATTTCCTTCAGTTAAATTACTGCTTGTTTATACCACTGTAAGTGACAAGATAGGCTGGAAAGTCAGAGGAATTGACTGAGTGGACTCTTTTCTGGGAAGCTGAAATCAGCCAGCCAGAGAAGCAACTGACACACCTCACAATCAAAGATTTACAAGCTGTAGATTAATATCCCTCTTTATTCTTTTTCAGTCACCATTTCATCTCCTAAATGCTGCTGAAAAAGTTAGGCTACACTCTTGTATGAAGGTCAGAAACTGAGGTTCCAATCAGGCAAATATCTCATTGACTTAAATTTAGCATGTAAAAATCCTCAAAACAAATATAATACATTTATAAAAATCAAATATATATTTTTAGGTGAAAGCAACCCTTTTATTTTTGTGTAAAGATTAACAATCATCTTTATTTTAAAAATTGACCAAAGGTAGAAACAGAAAACATCAACAGTCACACTTGTCATGGGTTTTATTAGAAGACAGAGTTACAGTATCTCAGCAACAACAAACAGGAGCTCAGTCTCCAAAGTGTAAGCTTTTTGAAATTTCACTTCCTGAATAATTAGGGTCTAACTTGCATCTCTACGAAAGACAAGATCATTTTCTCTACCCTACCCTCCACTTCCCCCCACACCACACACCCACTCATGTTCATCCTCAATTTAACCCTCCTAACCCCAATCCTTCATTCTCAAGGGTCTCTATCCCTGGGCCAGATTCGTCTATTCTGATTCTGGAAATAGTGCAATTGAAATCAATTGAGCTACTCACAAAGTAAGGTACTACTCAGAATCTGGCCTAGATAAAGTGACCTTAGAGTTGTCTAGATCTAGGTTTTATTGTATTGTATTTATATATATATATATATTTTACGTCCATTTCTCTTGTATTTGCCATAGATTCTTCTCAGTTTGTCTTGTGTGTGAATGCTTTATCTTGCTGTTACTTGCCGATTTGTCCACTGAATTATGATATTACTATTACAGTCCTCTGAGTGAACTTATGTCGTAGAAACTTAATATGGAGTACCTGAAACACTTTCTTGAGTGTAGAAGTCGATGCCATGGCCAAAGGGAAGATGAGGCCATGTCTGCCTTTTTCTATCTAAACCCTGAGCGCCTCCCACTTTAGATCCCACTGACGGAAAAGAAGGGGAAATTAAATCCAACTGTTAGAGATGAATTAGTTCCTTGAGCAACTGCCTCTGGTCAGACCAGAATTGGTTGTGGGCCACATTGCTGGCAGGGGAATTAGGACCTGAAGATCTTTTCTCATTCTGCTGATGTGGATGTGTGAGAGAAATTTAATTCAAAGACTTTTCTTCCTCCTTTCCCACACTGCGTGAGTGCCCAGTTACATAAATCACCATGTGGCATAACTTTAGGAGGTTTAAAGCTTTGTTTTTGCAAATTATGACAAAATCAGGTGGAACATGATGTGACAAATCAAAGTGGAATGAACTCCATTGGTTCTGATTTGCATGAAAAATGGTGAATCTAAGTCCATCGGGGTTATGTCCTGGGTCCTTGTCCCAAGCCGGGGAGTCCCAAGGCAGCTGCTGTATCCTAGCCTCCACTCAGTGTCTGCTGAAACCTAGTGGGCCCAGAAGCTAGTAGGACTAGAGCCTCAGTCCAGGCACCACCCAGAGGACCCTTGATTGGAGGATTGCCCGGCTCCATTAATTGGTCCAATCATGCTATTTAAGCCAGCCAGAGGCACAGGAAGTTTGTCTGAGAAATAAGGTGAATTCCTATTGTGTCTGCATTGGACCCTGCTTATTCCTGCCACCTGCACCCAACCATGTTCCTGACTCCTGCTCCACTCCTGGCTTCTGCTTCACTCCTGCCTTCGCTCCTCTCCCCACCATGCTCTTGCTCTGTGCTTGATCCTTGCCTCTCCTCCAGTTTCTGCCCTTATACCTCATCTCTAATCATCAGTTATCAGTTCTGGCTCTGACTCTGGGCTCTAATTTCTAATCCTGACTCTGGTTTGACCCTTGGCTCTGACATGTGATATCTGACCTTGGCTCTGACCCTCAGCTTTGCTTCCTAGTTCTGACTCTGGAATGATCTCTGGCTCTGCTAATTGTCAGTTGACTCTGTTGTTAACTCTTGGCTTCGTTCCCCAACCTGGATGCCTGCTATGCCCACTAGACCTGACTCCTGCTCTGACTACTAGGCCAGACCACCTGTGTCCTAGTCCATAACAGTAGGATTCTTTTTGGAGTTTGTCACTATCTCTTCTCAGTTGCCTGAAAGGTCATTATGAGACTGCACCACTGTATCTGTATGCATTTAAAAAAGCTTCCACTTTTTATAAATTAAATATTAATTTCTACAGGGTGGTAGCCATTTTCAAATAGTAGACAAGATAATGATGACAACTAATATTTGTTCTTTTTAATGAAAAGAGCGAATATACAGTCTTCCTGTTTGTAGAGCTATTGTGCTGCATAATCTTAAATGGAGAGAGTAAAAATGAATATGTGTGTCACAGTGCAAACAAAATAAGTAATGAGATTTTAGTATGTCTTACATAAACAGAGAATGGTGCTTGAAAAGGACAGATGGAAATTCCTCATTTCCTATGTTTGCATTGCTACAGTACCTACACTAGTCTGGATTAGTTTGCTAATGTGAAATGCGAATAAAAGACCGTTTATGCCAAGAAGAAAAAGAAAACTGTAAAGAGTAGGAATAAATGGTCAGTTTTCGCAATGGGGAGAGGTCAAGAGTGGGATCCCCTAAGGATTTGTAATGGACCCTGTGCTGTTCGACACATTCATAAATAATCTAAGGGGGTAAAGAGTGAGGTGACGAAGTGTGGAGATAATACTAAATTACTCAAGATGATTAAGTCCAAAACTGACTGAAGAGTTACAAAGGGATCTCACAAAACTGGGTGAGTGGGCAACAAAATGGCAGATGAATTTCAGTGTTGATAAACGCAAAGTAATGCACATTGGAAAACATAATCCCAACTGTATATACAAAATGATGGGGCCTAAATTAACTGTTACCACTCAAGACAGAGATCTTGGAGTCTTCGTAGATAGTTTTCTGAAAACATCCACTCAATGTGCAGTGTCAGTCAAAAAAGCCAGCAATATTAGGAACCATTAGGAAAGGGATCAATAATAAGGCAGAACACATTGTAATACAACTACATATACCCATGGTATACCCAGACCTCGAATATTGCCATGCAGTTCTGGTCGTTCCATCTCCAAAAAGATGCATTAGAATTGGAAAACATACAGAGAAGGGCAACAAAAATGATTAGGGGTACGGAACAGCAACTTCCATATGAGGAGAGATTAAAGAGACTGGGATTGCTCATTTTAGAAAAGAGACAACTAAAAAGGGATATGATAGTGGTCTATATAATCATGAATGGTGTGGAGAAGGTGAATAGGGAAGTGTCTACATTATAATCATGTCGCTGCAGCTGTACCGCTATAGAGGTTGTAGTGTAGACATACTTAAATCTCGCTGAAGGTCAATGGGACTTAAGCTCTTAAGGGCCTGTCATATTTGAAAATGAGACATAGACTCCTTTGAAAATGTTACTTATAGTGTTTAACTATGTACTGTAAAGTTGGGATATGTCTACAATGCGAGCGCTGTGTCGGGCTCCACAGATCGATGCAGTGGGAACAATTGAGCAGGCAGTGGAGACCCGCATGATCGATCCCGGAACTGCTCTTGGCCACCGCAGTAAATCCACCTCCCTGAAAAGAGTAATGCTGCATCGACCAGAGGGCGTTTCCAGTCGATGCAACGCAGTGAAGATGCCACCGTAAGTGGAAGTTTAGTAAGTCAACGGGAGACACGCAAGTTTCAGTACGTAACTTACATATCTCCTCTTGACAATGCCAGCAGTGTAGACAAGGCCTCATATTAGTTTCCACATGTTTACTACCAATGAAAAGATATTGGTGACTGGTTTTATTTGGTGTGTAATCCCATCTTATCCAATGCAGTGACACCTCTCGAGCTGAAGAGAGTGATGCAGGTAGCGACAGTTACTCTTCTTGTCCTGCAAGGGAGATCAGTGACTCCTATTTCTCTCCTCAAAGGGTCACTGAGCCCTGGTCTACTTAGACTTATGTGGTATAACTGTGTGAGTGTGGAAAAGTTGACCTAACCCCAAGTGTACAGTGTACTGCCTCTCAGGGAACTGGAGTACCTACATCAGAGATGCTCTCCTGTTGGTGGAAGTAATCTTCACTAAGCACCACAGCGATGCTATAAGTGTAGACAAGCCCACAGTGAAAGTACTCAAGAAGAGAACATGAGGGTCCCATTTATCCAGAACCTTCTATTATCCAGTTTCCATATGGTGAGGAGGAAACAACTGACCTTGCACATTAGGCACCCCCATCTGCCCCACTGCCCTTGGTACATGTACTGATATGTGTGAGAGAGACAAGAGGAGAGGCATAGTACTCAAGAAGAAGCTTCATCAACATTTGGATTAAGAGGGATGAAGGTTTTGTTTTTAAGAAGACTTACATTCATGAGTTTGAACCTTGACTTTTGGATGTTGCTATTTGTCACCACTCTCCATTGCTTTCTTCCAGAAATAGAGTCTGTGATCTGATTATCCTCCCACTTAAGTTGGTCTTTCAGTTGCCAAAATTCACCTTTTTCCCTTCTGGTACTTGTTACGGAGTGGGGGTGGAGGTTCTGGTTTCAAAATCTAATGCAAATGTTCGTATGCTGGAGTTTGCAACCAATCTACTCCTCCCATATTGCTATATGGGAAGGTGGTCCCAGCTAGATGGGAGGGAGGGTTCTGGTCTGAATAAAGAGGTTCTGATATGAAAAAAATTGAGAACCCTTAGAAGGTTGGGGAGATTTCCAGCAGCTAGGTTAATGGTTCTCAATTTTTTCATATCAGAACCTTTTATTCAGACCAGAACCCTCTCTCCCATTTAGCTGGGACCTCTTTCCCATTTAGTAGTATGGGAGGAGCAGGTTGGTTGCAACCTTCAGCTTTAGAACTTGTGCCTTAAACCGTGAAACTTGACCTGATCCTTTTCCTGACTGCCAGTAACCTTCCTGCAATCTTTGGACATATTCTCCTATCAGAGTTGTTTTTGGCTGTCAGAATGCTCATTTTTCAGAGTCAGCATGCTTCAAGAAAAATAAAACCAGTTTAGATTCTGGTTCACTGTATAAAACTATAATTTGACCCATCTTAATATAAGGAGCAGAGACTTGGCCACTCACAAGAATTAAGTATTCTCTCCACCACAGAAATATAGATGTTGCGATGGTCCAATGGTTGGACACTCGGTGATAGGAAACAAAATGAGGTTGTAAGGGGCATAATGTGAGTTGCTCCAGCTGATGACAAGTTGAAAGATAGCTGTATCATTACGATGTTTCTTGCAATTATTGTGGATGGAAGATGAGCAAGGGGGAGACCAAAGACTTGGTACCACAAAGAGACCAATGTGGATAACACTTGCTCATCTTCCATCCACAACATTATATGATCATGAGTTTTGGAAGAAGGCTATAAACATTGCCCACCCTTAATAGGGAAGTGGCGAAAAAGATCATAAAGAATTACAGATTCAGTTGCAGCATAAATCATTCTACTTGTATTATATCTTGTACATACTAAAGCAGTGCAGAGGTTTGTAATTGTAATTGCTGTAGTAGATTAATTACCATCATGTGCAAGTTAGAAACAAATAAACTCTTTAATTTTACTGAAAATAACTGAAATTTCAATGGAGATAACTATAACTCTGATGAATACGCTTAAGTAATTACAGCCAATACAATTGATGAT
The DNA here is from genome assembly GCF_026122565.2 of Emydura macquarii macquarii. Classification (NCBI taxonomy): domain Eukaryota; kingdom Metazoa; phylum Chordata; order Testudines; family Chelidae; genus Emydura; species Emydura macquarii. Next base: position 23,759,774 of record NW_027132559.1, read on the forward strand.
ATGAAGGTATTTTGTCTATTGAGACTAAATATAAATGCTCAGTTGCTTTCAATTTTAAATATTTTGGGGACTTCAGTGGTTTAAAAGGTGTATTGTTTTAAAGACTGAACCAGTTTAAGAACCTCTAAACATCAAACATCCATTAAGGTTAAGAATGTGCCTACATCCAGTGGAGAAAGGATTCTAAAATATCTCCTGAAAAATTAACTGCTTCAATGCCTTCTGTTGCAAGCCTGTGCCTCTTAAAGGCATCTTTGCTGTTTGCCCTGAGATGCCTTGAAATAGTCTTTTTCAAGAGGGGGACATACAAGTCCTTCTTCATTAAAGGCACTCCAAATGGTGATTTAAAAATATTTCCATTTCTCCTTTGAGAGACTTAATATGAATTTTATAATCAATTAAAGAATTGCTGCTATTTAAACTACTTCTGTTGCTCCCCACATCCCTATCACAGTGAAATAACATTACAAGTGTATGTTTTGATGAAATGACATTTAAATTAAATACGTTACATGGAGTTAATGTGAAGCTCTCATTCTGAATCTCCTTGTTTCCTAATTCTGGAAGGAGAAGATGATTTCTGATTAGTGCAGAAGATTTCAGAATGTATTGATTGATTGCTTGGGAGTTTCTAGAGTTTAGTAAACACGTTTGCTATGTCAAAGCCTTACTTATTGAAACTCATGACAAAACTAATTTGAATCACTTGTTACTTTGTGATCAAATATTAAATGTTTGTGTAAATGCTGTAGTTAAACATTTCTTGACCTCAGAATTTGATGGTTGAATCAGTGGTAACTGATATTGGTATATCATGGGAAAAGGAGAAAATTATATAGCTTAATTGATGCCTTCTGTAATAGCTAGAAAACAATATTTTATCTGCAGATATTGCATCTTACACGTATCTCTATAAATTTGAAATGATGTAATGCTTGTATTTGTTTAACCTAGTGATGGAAAAGAGTGCATTCCAATAACTAGAAATCATTCAGCCACTATTAATTAGTTTCTAGATGTCATTGAAAAACAGGCCTGATGACTGTGTGGCATTTCTTCCTCTTCCTCAGCTCTGTAGGGGACGGGTTGAGGCATTCTGAAGGACAAGTAGCATCTGTTCTTAAAAAATAATCCCACCTGCGGACACAACCTTATTATTATTGTGAGAATTTTAAATAGATTTTGTCTTATTAGAGCCTGACCTTTGTATATTTATAGAATAGTCAGATTTTGATATTTCTGTGCAGGACAAAGTCAGTCTTTAATAACCTCTTTCCTTATACACTGAGTTACAAAAGTCAGAGATGGAAAAACTTTAATAAGTCATCCATTTCATTTCCTTCCTAATGAAGGATTGTTCCTTAACATACATTTTGTTGTGTTTTTATTACTTCAGTTGCAGTTATAATTTTCTAATCAATCTTGCATAGCTGATATATCTTTGATACTATACTACTCCTGAAAGGCACTTTCTTCTCTTTTGAACAGTATTATTTCTCTGAATTTCAGTTTTATTTTTTGGTAGAAGTTTATTCAATTAACTTTGAGTATTTTTCTTCCTTTATCAGTTTTCATTCCTAATTAGGTCTCTTTCACCTCCTATCCAGCAAATATATTTTTGTCTTAATAAGTATTTCAACACAATAAGAGACTTACCGGCACCTGGAATGGTGCCTAATAAGGTGTGTAATTTAATTGGCTGCTTGTTCCTTTTTCAGTGTGACATGAGCAGACACTTCAGTTCAGATACAGAAACTTGCAAAAATGTTTGATTCCTACTAGCGAGTGTCCCATTTTCCCTACAGTCCTCTGCCCCAACCATACCCATGATACTAGCTCATAATGTTAGGAATGTTCTTCATGCTGTTCCCAGAATACCAAGTTCATTCCTCCAGATGTTCCTTATGCACATGTTCATTGCATCTGTGCACCATTCTGTGGTCAGCACATTCTGCACGTATAGTGGGAAATACAAAATAGAGGGAGTACTGCTGGAGCAGACCTGGAAGTATAGGGGCTACATCAGCACAGCTGAAGCACATCTGGTGAAGATGCTCTATGCAGACAGAAGAGAGCTCTCCCATCAGCATAATTACTCCATCTCCGCGAGAATCGGAAGTTATGTCCGCGGGAGAACGTCTCTTGATGACATAGCGCCAGTGTGGACAGCGTTTAGTTCGTTGTAACTTGCATCGCTCGGGGTTGGCTTTTTCATACCCCTGAGTGATATAAAGTCTATTGACTTAAGCAGTAGTGTAGATCTGCTGTAGGAGTAGCTTGAATAACTCTCCCATATCACGGGCAGAGATAGAAAGGTCAGATGTGGATTCAGAGCAGCATTGTGTCTAAGGAAAAAGTACCAGAGCACAGTTCCAACCCCATAATCATGCTTTTCAAAGAAGTTATACCAGTGTTCAAAACTTGACCTAGGTACCAGAAGATATGTGAAGAAAATGTGCTCAAGGAAGTTAACAAAAGTGCTTATATACTGGGGATTTGATATAGCATAGTACATAGACTGGTGTTAATCAGCCTAGGCTAGTACAAAACTACGATGACTCTCCAAACATGCTCATTTTATGATGATTATGATGATGATCATTGTTATTATTACTACAGGTATTTATAGTACAGTGCAAGCAGATGGAGGTCTAACCCTGCTCTGAATAGAATCTGTACACATTGTATTTAGTTCAGAGTTATGGCCTTCCTGGGATTTGGCTTTATTGGTAACTCAAATAATGACAAGGATAAATGTACACCTTAAATTTTCCCTTTAAACTTAGCTTTTCCTAGTCATTTCCTGAAAAGACTATTCTTTCTTAGGCCAAAGAGCAACTGCTTCTCTTATAGAGGGGTGGACTTTAAACCACAGCTTCCACAATGAAATAGCAGAAATCAACCAGCAGTTCCAGAACCTGCCAATGAGGTGAGTAAACAGAAGAGCATTGTGAACCCATTACAGGTTCCTGTAACTATAGTATCTGGACAAATCTTGTATAGTTTACATGGAGATACTGGTGATCTTAATAACAGAGGTCTTAAACACTGTGCTCTCTTGCCATTAACAACTTTTAGCTTGGAGTTTAATCATTTGAGATGGTCTGAGAATAGAAACGTATCTTTGCAACTTTTTCTAAAAGTGGTTCGATTTGTGCTTAAGTGTATTTCTGTAGGATATCAATTCCAGAGTCCCTGTGATAAAGAATGTCCCACTTTCTACCCACATTAAGATCATATGCCACAATGGATTTTTATCATGATTATAGTTATTTAAAAGTGACAGAAAATATTAACTATCATGGGGCTGACTCAGAATTTGCAAGATAAAGATGGCACAGGTGGATAGATTTGACAGAATGTAATATTATGTTCCTTCATTAGTTGCTGAAGATATTTTTGCCTACTAGTAAGATTAGGTTCTACTGCCCAAAAGCCCCAGAAGACCTTCATAGATACTTGTGAAGCTGTAATTCACCACAACAAATCAATAAACTATATCTTTGGAAGACAGAATAGAAAATATATTACATCATCATCATCATCGGTTCGCCTAGACAGGAAAAGTCCGTTGCAACAATCCTCTATGGCTCTACCAAAGGCTTTGTTCCTTTCGCATCTGATGCTAACAGATGAGCCATTGCCGATTTGTTGCAACTAGGTTAGCCGTGGGTGACTTGGAAATCTCTTCCAATTTAGGGGTGGCTGATGACCAGAGTGTATGTTGAGGGCGTACTTAATCACTCTGTGGGCTGGAATGGAGCTGTCCATGCGAGCCACGTGTCCAAATAGTGAGGACCGACGATGGCAGATGATTTCTTTGATGCTGGGGAGTTGAGTTCTGGAAGCAACTTCACTGTTTCTGACAAAGTTGTTTACGTGTAATAGTTGCCTTTGACAGCACATGTGTAATGCCTTCAGACGCCAGATATCATCTTTAAGTAGAGTCCAATTTTCACAGATGTACAGAAGAATGAGCATGATACATGACAGGTAAAGCCAAACTTTGGTGCTGTCAGACAGTTTTTGCTGGTGCCAAGCCTTTGGGAAGGATTTCATTGCAGAGGCTGCAAGTCCTATCCTCCACATGATGTGAGGCTGGCACCATCCACTAGAAGGCTGGTTGCAGCCCAAGTAAATGAATTATTTGCCAGGTGCACCATTATCAATACCCAGATTTTGGATCTTGGTCTTTGCCCAGAATATCTGTAGGCCAAGTGCCGCAGACTCTTGTTGGAAGCTTGCAAGCAATGACTGAAGTTCGACGTGAATTCATCCAGCAGGGCAACGTCATCAGCGTAGTACAAGTCCGAAAGACATCCAGCACCTAACTGGATGCCATTGTGTCGCACGACTCATTCTAAGATCCAGTCGATTGCTCAACAGAACAGTGCTGGTGCAAGTATGCATTCTTGATGGACACCTGAGGTAGTGCTGACCCATTCAGTATAGCCACTTCCAATCCTTATCCTGACTCTAGTTCCAGTGTGGAGGTCCTTTATGAGGTTGAGGATAAGTGATGGAACATCTATCCCTTTCAATGCCTTTCAATGCACAGTGCATTTCGGTCGACAAAGTGGAATGCTGCCTTCAGGTCCATGTAAGCAACATGGAGTGGACAATTGAACTCACTGGCATTAAGACTGCTGTCCGAGCTGCACAGAATTGCGTCCGTTGTTGACCGATCAGCTGTGAACTTGGATTGTTCAGGGTAGTATTTGCCTGAGAGCAGTGGTAGAAGTCTAGCTAACAACACATGAGAAAATACCTTGCCCGGTACTGACAGCAAAGTTATAGGACGATAACTACTGTACTCAGCTCGTGTGCCCTTGCCCTTATAGAGTGCCAATATTATGCCCTCCTTCCATTCAGCAGATTCATCCAGATCCTGAGAAATAACTTGTGTAAAGAGCTGCTCACTGGCTCGATGGCGCATTTCAGTAGCTCCGGTGGAATAAGGTCGCAACCTGCTGCACAATCGTATCGGAGCTTCTTAATTGCAGCTCGTACCTCGTCTTGTGTCGGTGCATCCACTGATACTACAGGGTCATCGACTGCAGTAGCTGAGACATCTTCAAGATTGTGGTTGTATGTGGCCTCCGGGTAATTCAGGGTGCTGGAGAAGTGCTCGCTTCATCGCTTAAGTATCTCTTCTTGACTGGAGCATATGGTATATTACAGACGGGTATTAAAGTGATACTACACATAAGAAAGGAATGTTCTCATCTGTGTAGCTTCAGGCAGATGACAGAATTTTCTGTAGTATGCAATGTGCTTCTGTTCAATAGCTACCTGGGTGGCTTTTTTATTGACTTAGCAGATATTTGTGTTTTGCCTTGTGTTTTTTTCATGATTGCTGAGCAGAATCCAGTTATTTTATTATTATTTAATACTCTTTAAAGGCAAGATTATAATCTCTCCCACTGCAGCCACACATGGAAGAAGGGGACCTAATCTCATGCAACTGTCTACCTTAATAGAGTCCAGGTGTAGAGGGAGAATAGGCTTTATGGAACAACTACCACCCTATGTGAGCAGGAAGACAGGAAGAGGTTGGAGAGGGACAGTGTGTGAATGGAGCTTTTTTCCCTCCCCTGTAGCTTCTTTCCCACAAATGCAGTGGCCAGCTGAACTGACATAAGGCAGGAAGTAAGATGCAGCCTGTAATAATCAGCATTACCTTATTGAGTCACAAATTTATCCCTGGGCTCCTCCTGTGGCAGCAAAGCTACCACTTCTTATACAGTATTAGACATAAAGGATGAAACTCAGCCCCTCTGCAGTCAATTGGAGTTTTGCCATTGACCTCAATTCGGCCAAAGTCCACATCTAGCCTTATTATAGATGAAGCTGTTAGCGTCACCTTGCCTGACACTTTCCTGTTTTCAGTAGCTTATGACTTTGCCAGACTTTAGCTTTGTGGACTAGAATTTGTGATGTGAGGTGCCTGCCTCAGGTTGAAGTTTTTTGGAAAGTTTCAGAAAAGAAAGATCAACCATTCCAAGAACAAGATTGGGGGAAAATACATTGTTTTTGCCCAGGAGAAAATAAATGCTTTACAAGTTGTCTTTTTCTGTCCCTATGAATATTCACCCAAATTTGGCCAAGTCAGGAGCATCTTAAAAATCACAGTTCATACATGCTCAGTAGAGACTTGGTAGAGTTTGTCACTGCGGTTATAGCATCCAGAGATTCTGTCTTCAGTGAGCATGCTTTGCCCTCTAACAGCTCTGATGTGTGACCAGATTGTGTGTGTCATTCCTGCAAAGCAACTGAACTAACTCCAGCACAGTTTTTGAGGGGCTTAGCAGGACTTACCCTGCAATTACTCCTCCTAACTGCTGGTGGCCACTGTGACACCAGGCACAGGAACTGAATGCAGAGAGTCTGGCTCTCCTGTAATTCAGTGTACCCCCGTGAGTGCCCAAGAAGCATGGAAGAGAAAATAGCAACCTGATTTGAATTCAGGAGCGGTAAGTAATGGAGAGTGCTGGTTAGGTGTTATAGGAGATGGAGAGGGCAAAAGCCAGCTTTGGAGGGGACTGGATAAGTGCACAGGACAACCGCTTCATTGAGAGCATAGGATGGACAGTGCTCGGGATGAATCAGGGCCATATAATGAAGGAAGTCATTGTCTGTAAGATCTCTGCGTCATTTGTTGTAGAAGTTGGAAGGTGCGTAGTTAATGAAGAAGGGGGTTGCAGGAAGAGGGGAAACCGTTTCATGGTTCAGAGTCTTGAATGTTTCCCTAGAGAACTGGATTTTATTCCTGCCTCTGCCAGAGTTCCTATGTGATGCTGGGCAAGTCACTTAAATCAGAATGTTCACATTTGCCACTAATGGCATGTTCCTCATTTTCTGGGTGCCAAGTATGAGACACCTGGAGACTTTTTTGCAGGAGCGTTGAGCACTCACAACTTCAACTGATCTGAAGAAGAGCTCTTTGTAAGCTCGAATGCCTGTTTCTCTGACCAACAGAGGTTGGTCCAATAAAAGATATTACCACCTTGTCTCTCTAACTGCAACTGAAGTCAGTTATAGTTGTTCTTTGGACAGATAAAAGTTCTATAAAAATGCTAAGGTCTTTGGAAAATCAGATTCTAGGTGTTTCCAGTTGCTGTCCAAAATTAGTGGACGCTTGACTATTTCGGCCTAAATCTCTGTGTGCCTCAGTTCCCCAGCTGTAAAATGTAAAACTTAATATCACTGGGTTGTTCTGTATTCAGTATTCTGTATTCAATAATTCTGTATTCAGTGCATGGTTTGGATTACAGGCCTGGGCCATACATTGAATGTGGACAAAAAGAAATAGTGAATAAACTACCCTTTCACTGAATGAATCCAGGATCTTGTGAAGGGGGAAAAAGGAGATGAATATGTATTTGAAGACTGTATCATAATGTAAGTGCAGAAGGGGGCTAAATAAAAGTTCCATGGGCAGTCTTAATTCTGACACTTCGTAACTTTTGAGTGTTAGGCTTTGAAAATGTAACATTCTTTAAAGTCGTTTTTTGGATTTAATCTGAATAAACAGTACTTCTCCATGCATGTTTGTAAGGCTTTAAAAAGAAACCTAAAGTGAAATGAATCATCATAATTCTAGAGGAATTTGCTCTAATCTGCTGACCATCCCCCATAGCTTTACCATTGAATGTGGGATAAATGGTCATATCTATATCCACATTGGGTCTCTGTGTCCAATTACCCAAGAATACGCTTGGAAGGATTGTATTTTTATGGGTAAATGTTGATTTCACCACACACACAGACATTGATAGAAAAATATTTCCATTGATGATAATCAAAATTTGCAGATAGGAAAAGTAAGGAAAAAGCTTCTTAAGAACTTATTAGAGTTTAAGGATATTTACTTTATTATTTTGGTATCTGATGCTTGCAGTTTGTTTTAACAGTTATAAAGCTTTAACTTTTTTAATGTCAACGTCTACGGTCATTAAATAATTGCCTAACCCCACCTTCATTGTCTGATCCTCCCCACATAATTTCCCTCAACTGTGAAAATATAAATAATTAAAAATAAAAATCTGAAAATAAACAGATATTATACTTTGAAATTATATATATATAGTTCTGGCCAGCCTATGTAGGTCCAACCTCACTGGCAGAATTTGGAAACTTTATCAACAGTCAGTTCATAAATATAGATGAAAACACCAGTCACATTTTTACCCTTCTTTTTGGAACATCTAAAGCATTTGAATTAAAATTTGATGATTAATTCCCATTTGGCAGTAGTAGAATCGGCCTCCTTTTTAATATTCACTTTAGGGATATAATGAGCAAAGTAAGATTAAAGACATGATTTTAAAATGAGATTTGAAGTTCTTCTTCGAGTGCTGGTCCCTATGTGGATTCCAAAAGTGGGTGTGCATGCGCGCCATGCGCCAAAGTCGGAACTGTTCATAGCAGTGTTCGTCGACTCGTATGCACATGGTGTGTCAGCCATGTGGTGCATCCGAGGTCTTATGAGGCTGCACGGGTCAACACCTCTCCAGTTCCCTCTTACTGCCGCATGGTCAGAGTCAGAACCCTCTTCCTCTCTCCATATTGATAGACTTTTAGCATTCTTTTATATAGTTTTACAACAGTTTTAATGTAGCTTTTAGTAGTTAGAAGTTAGCAGTTGTTTAGGGATTAATAGTGGTCGTCCTTTTACTCCATGCGGGGCATTCCACCCGCTTATTGGGACTATGCCCTGACAAGCTGACTTTAAAAGCTGTGCATCATGTCTGTGCTGCTTCTCTGTGAGTGATAAACAGCAGCGTTGTCTCTACTGTTTGGGCAAAGCCCACGTCGTTGCCCTGCTGCTCCATCTGTCACTCTTTCCCACATACGGACTTGTGAGGCTTGAGAGCTCTGACTCTAAAAACACTCAGGGAGGAAGCAATGTGCCTGCATGTGCACTTGGCTGGCACACCAGCAGATCCACCGAAGCATTCAATCTCACCACCAGGGAGTTCTTCATCGGCTCTGTCCGGCGGCATCCTGGGCTCTGGCAGTACTGTCAGAGCAGCACTGTGCTCATAAGAAGCACACGCGTGGACACAAGGGTGGCTCCTCAAGAGGGACAGCTTGAAACACAGCGTTGCCTCCCCAAGCCACGCCAGTCATCCCACAATGACTTGAATGCTCCTCCACTGAGGAAGTCACGGACTGAGCATAAGTTGAAGCACCGTCGAGACCACCCATCGTCATCCTCGACTTCTGCCGCAGAGCTACCGCTCTACCATGTACTCCATCTACACCGCTGGGACTGTCGGAAATCCTGCACTCAGTGCCACACACACCTGGCCACCTGTCTTCACTAACACCAATGGCTGAACTTCTTCTACCATATGCTAGTTCCCCACTGTGCCTTGGACCATCAGGCACCATACACCCTCTATTACTGGTAGGTGAGCTGCTTCTTCTAAGCCACTTCCCTGAGCCACTCCTCTTCGCACCGTTGGAACAATAAGTGAGCCTGCGCTTGAAAAGCTGCTATGCACTGCTCCAGCCATTCCAATGGGACCATTCCAATGGCCTTTTCACCGGCACACGCTTACAGCCCAGAGCAGCAACGCCTGCCCGGTCTGTACTGCTTCACCCTCAATTTATGAGGAACCCATTCCTCATGGTTACACTTCCCCAGATTCTCCTCTGTCTTGCCCCTGAGCCTGATTCGCGGCTCTCGGTATGAAAAACACCTATTTTCATGTTTTCCCATATTTTCATGCACATCACAAATTCCTTCGCTTCATGATAGCCACTCACACTACCAGTTCTGAGTTCTTCCATTCGGAATAGCCACCACTCCATGTATCCTCATCAAACTTTTTATGGTAGTGGCAGCCTATATGAGACATCTCGACCACTCATTCTCATATCAAAATGACTGGGAACATCTTCTGAACACCATCCGAACCCTGCGAAACCTCCTCACAAGTCTAGGGATCTGTTACCCGCAAACTCACTTTCATAGGAGCTTGGCTGAATTCCACCCCACTCACATCTCTGACAGTGCCAGTCTCTCCAAGACCATATGATGGCCCCCACCTCTGTCACCGCACATGCACACTTGCATGTGCGATGTCTTCAACTGTGGCTGCATACCATCTACAACCCAAAAATGGACCCACCTCCACAAATGGATACTTCTTTCCCACTTGGTTTTAACCTTGCTTGGTGGTGTGATTCGGCCAAGGTCATGGCAGCACCCCCTTCAGCCCTCTCACTCCCAGTACCACCCTCATGGCAGATGCTTCACTTGTAGGATGGGGCACTCATCTGGAGGGCCACACTGCCCAAGGACTATGGTCCACCAGAGAGGCCAGAATGCACATCAACATCCTGGAATTATGTGCAGTCTGCCTCGCATGTCAGACATTCCTTCCCTTCCTTTGATCCCGTCGTGCAAATTCTCTCAGAGCGTGCCATCATCTATATAAACAACCATGGTGGAGCCTGGTCTCCAACCCTCTTCGCAGAAGCTATTCATCTGTGGAACTGGTGCTTCAGGCATGACATAATGCTCCATGCGATCCGTCTTCCGGGCACTGCCAGTACCCTTGCGGATGCGTTCAGTTGTTCCTTCCACAACAACTATGAATGGGAGCTCCATGACCCCAGTTTCTGATCCATCTTTTGTCAGTGAGGCACGCCACACTTTGACCTCTTTACGACTCCTGCCAACTGCAAACTCCCCCTTTTTTTGTTCCAGAGGTGCTCTCGAACAATGGTCTCGGGGTGTGCTGCTCTCCTGAGTAGGTCACCCGACCTTCAGTACACCTTTCCACCCATGCCACTACTTCCACAGATTATCTGCGAAATACGAGACCGTGAAGTCCTCATTTTCATCACTCCCTTATGGCCTTGCCAGTATTGGTTCACCAACCTCCTTCATCTCTCAGTTTACTCGCTGATTCGCCTTCCCCCTCTCCTGAATCTCCTCATGTAGCAATACGGCTGGCTCGGCACCGCAACTTGGAACCACTTCACCTCACGGCTTGGTATTTGGATGGGGCTCATAAGTAGACAACAATGCTCAACACTAGTAAGCAACATCCTTTTGTATAGCAGGCGCCCATCTACTAGAGCATGTTACCAGGCGAAATGGAAACACTTTGTGGTGTGAGCAGCCCGTCTCTGTTACCTCCACTCCCTGAACTCAGTCTCTATCCCCACTATCCTCAACTCCCTTCTCCATCTTCGGCAGTCAGGCCTTGCCCACTCCTCCATCTGGGTCCATCTAGCAGCGCTTAGTGCCTTTCTCCTGCCAATTAATGGTTTTTCTGTTTTTAGCCACCCTATCTTGACCCGTTTCCTCCGTGGTCTCCTCAACAACTTCCTGTTGGACCAAACGCCACTCCCCGTCCAGAACTTGAACCTCATCCTCTTGACACTCACCAAGCCGCCCTTCGAACCACTGGCTAATTGCTCCCTCGCCCATCTCTCCATGAAAGTAATCTTCTTGGTGGCAATCACATCTTCCCAACGGGTTAGCAAGCTGGTGGCTATGATGGCTGACCCACCCTTCATGGTCTTCCATAAGTACAACGTATCCTTACGACTCCATCCCATGTTACCACCTAAAGTGCTCTCTCAGTTCCATCTTAACCAATCCATTTATCTACCAACCTTCAATCCATAACCACATGCCTCACAGAGAGAGCGGAGTCTACACTCCCTCAGCGTCCATCGCGTGTTGACTTTCTACTTCCAAAGCATGCGCGACTTCTGGATCTTGCCCAAGCTTTTTGTCACCATTGCAAACGTTGCAGGGGCTATGCCTTTTCCTCTCAGCAGCTTTCCAAGTGAATCCCATTGCATTGAGGAGTGTTACTCCCTTTCTCAAATTTCTTCACCGCCTGGCATCACTACATGGACGCAAGCAACCACATCCACCCTTTTTGTGGATGTTCCATGGCAGAACATTTGTGAAGCGGCCACATGGTCCTCTGTCCACACTTTCACCACTCACTATGCCATAGCCCCATTATCATCAGATGCAGCAATTGGCCATGCGGTCCTACAGACTCACTTCTGGCAAGCCTTGCTCCCACCTTCATGCTGGGTACTGCTCGCTAAGCTACCCACGTTTGGAATCCACATAGGGACCAGCACCCAAAGAAGAAATGGAGATTACTTACTGTAACTGAAACTGGAGGTTCTTCAGGAATTGTGGTCCCCATCTAGATTCCAGTCCTGCCCTCCTTCCCTTCTGCTGTGGGCTTTGTGCCTGTCGGTAAGAGGGACATGGAGAGGCGTCAACCCACGCAGCCTCAGAAGGCCTCGAACGCACCATGTGACTGACACATGAGGCGCACGCAGGTCAACGAACACCACTATGAACAGTTTCAGCTCCAGTGCATGGCGTACATGCACACCTATATTTGGAATCCAGATAGGGACCACACATCTCGAAGAATCTTCAATTACAGTAAGTAACTTCCATTTTCTTAGGATTTAGCTTTGTAGACTTGTTTGAATATATTCAGCCTAACTTACTGAAGCATTGTTTTACCTATATTTAAAATATTTGTAATCACTCTGGGTTTTTTTGCCAAAAAACTAGACTTCTCAACTGCTAGACTGTAAATGGTTGTTGATTTTTAATCCCTCAAGCATAAATATCATATTTCTTCATCATTCAGCAGTCTTTTTATTAATATAATTATAGTAAAAAGCATCAGGGCCTGACTTTATCCTGGCGATAATTATAAATGTATTGCCCAAGTTTTTAATTTTTATATCGACTCAAGACATTCCTATGCATGCTTGTTCATGCATATACACATAGAGGGTTATTGTGGACTTGGAATGCACATTTCACTGAAGAATTATGACACCTTTATGTTCTGTAAATGAATCCCCCTCACTTTTCAGCTGTGTTTATTCTGTACATAGTTACAATGTTTAAATATTAACAAATTAACAGTATCAATTAAAGGTGAACCACTTAATTGCCTCTTAGGAGCAACCACAAAATTGCTCTTTACTGCTTCTAGAGCCCATCGGGCTACTCAACTTGGGCTTCTAGAGATGTAATTTAAATTAGATTGTAATGAAGCCAGAGATCACTAGAGATTGGCAGATCACTCCAGGAAGACAAGATGTGATATTCCTCATGTAAGAAAACAAGGGGAGAAAGCATCAGAAAGGGGCTGTAAAGGGCAGCAACAAAAATTTTCTCACTGAAATTCACTTTTAAATCAAACTCACCTGATTCATAGATTATAGGGCCTCTCTCTCTCTACTATTTTCAGATATTGAAATGGTACTTGCTTTTCTCAAGCCATCAGCCACTTCACTTGAATTCTAGGAACTGTTAATTTTTGTTAATGAGATCTTGCATTCTCCTCCTCTGCAGGGGTCCCAATTAGTGGGGCTGGTGAGGCCCAAAAGCCCTGGCCCCCAAAAGATTTTGCACTTGCTCACAGCAGGATGGCCCACCCAATTAACACCCAGGCCCACCCAAATCTGATCCTGTGTGAATGCTCTTGAATGGGTGAGGTTTTGAGGCTAGACTTGGTCACATTATTGAGCAACCCCAGCGACCATGTTGTTTCTCCTCCCCAATCAGGCAGCAGCATTTATGGAGGGAGCTATGTAGTCCCACCTCCAACACCAGTAGTATCTCCCCTCCCGGCAGGTAATAGCAGAGGGGGAGCCCTCTCCCCATGTTGAAGGGGTTCTGCTGACAGGCTGGGGCAGTGAAAACAGAAGGGAGGCAGAGCAGGGACCTCAAAATACACTGATCCCTAACTAGACTCGGTATCATCCCCCCTTTCCCCGGGTTTACTCCTGTCTGCACCAGATACGGTGGAAGTGATCTGCTGTCGTGGGGGGGTCTCTGAAGAGACCATGTCCCTGCAAGGGGTGGGGTGTGTATGCTGTCTGGTGGGGGGTGCAGCAGAGAGCCTAGCTAGGTGTTTGTTTTTGTTTTTTTTGTATGTTTAAATTCTGATCTGAAAATTTTGCAACGTCCCCTCCCCTGAAATATATCTGAATTGGCATCACTGCTGCACTGATATTGTACACCTATTTGGTGCATCTCACATGCCCATGCTGTTTTTTACTCTTTCCAGCTTTTCCGTCCTTTAGTCCTGCTAGATTATCCTTCAGTTGAGCACACGAAATTGAGGGCAGTAAATAGCCTTTTGTAGTTACACATATGGTAAGAATTCAGCTTTACAAACAGGAATAATCTTTTGGATTATTGTTGCTCATATTCTTAGATTTATTTACGTTTTCACTATGGCCATTTTTACGTTCTTATTTAAGAAAATAAGAGTTCTCAAATGACAGATACTTAAATCTGAAAAGAAAATGACCGAGTCGGAGCAGTTATTTTGCACAGTATATACACGGTAATATGTTGTTTTCCCATGACTGATGGAGCCTCTCTATATAGACCCAGTTACAATGTGAGATGTTGATGGCAAAATAATTTGTGTCATTAGCCAAGGACCCATCATGATGCAATTATGTCAAGTTTGAAGACCAAAAATCTGCTGTGCTTTTAGAATGAGATGAAGCTTTTACAATGTGAGATGAACACAGCAAAATTGTTAAAATGCAGGAGCATAGAAAATTATTATACATCACAGCATTATGATGGGAGGTTTTCTTTCAGCATCATAATCTCAGTACAATTTACGTTTTTAAACCCTCAAAAAAACAAAACAAAAAACAAAAAAACACACCAAAACCCTAAACCCAGTTAAAATAACTTTAGGGTTCTGCTATAAATACATAGAGTAAGAAAATCCCCAGTTAAGGCTCCAGCAACTCTCCTAATTTACCTTTGTTGCATATACTTACAGCAAAATGTAGTATCTTCTTCTGAGACCATTTGATAGAGATTTTGGGCCATGTTTTCAGTTGTGCCCAGTTGAACTTGTCTGCTTCCAGATCATTTGTGGCTTTATGGGGCTGGATTGCTGCAAAGAAGCCATCTCCTTAAAATCATCAACCACCAATAATATTATGTAAGTTAGGTATACTTAACATAGAGTAAATAGTGCGTTGGCCCCCTCAACTCCGAATTTTCTTGCTTTCATGAGATGATATTAGAGCCCTAACATTATTGTAGTAAGTTGCCTGTATGTGTTTAATCTTATTAGAATCAGTGATCATAACATATTCCATTGCTACAACTGGAATGTATTGCCAATACATTTAATTCTTAGTATCAAGGACTTTAATGCAGTATAGTGTTGTTTTGGGTAAATATAAGTGTGACTTTCAGTACTAAGCAACAGTTAAATTTGTAAGTAATGCACTGTACTACATGATTGTGTGTCAGAATCAAGGGATGAAATCCTGACCCCTTTGAAGTCAGTTGGAGTTTTGCCTGTGACTTTCCAAGATTTCAGCATAAGTTTAGGTGTCTGCAATCACAATGCTTGATCGTGTAATTTTGCTATAAAATAATGGTGTATATAATGTGAAAATATCCTCTGGATACAATTATTCAAGATTTTCCCCCTAACTCTTATTATTGGTATTGCTGTATTCTAATTATAATACTATAAGTAACATTGTTGGCATAGTAATTACCATATTTGTTCAATCCTTAGCATCATTATTCCCTAATGTGTCTGGACTCCTTGAATGAAGGAATTTATAACAGACCACATAGAAAGATATGTTAAAGGTAAAATAGGAAGTTTCAGCTGAGTCCACTTGGAATAATAACTACATAATATTATGACAATTAATAGAAATCCTGTAACTCATGCTGTACTAAATCTCCTTAGGAAAAAGAAGTATGACTATACCAAAAAGCTTTGAATATGTTAAAAACGACTAGTGAACTGTAACCAGTATTTCATTGTTTACCAGGAAATATAAAGTGATTGTTATTTTAAAAGAAAGAAATTATATTGTCTTTCTTGCCATTGTATTGTAAATTGACAGCCTCTTACTGAATCATTCTTTATCAACATGTTTTTAAAATGTAATTAAATTTCATGATGAAATGTTCAACTTACGTGATAAGAAATAACACATCCATCTCAAATATCAACTCTTTTTTTGGTTTGTATGTAATATGTAAAATAACGACGCTTGTGCAGTATTTTTATCCTTTACCAGACTTCTTGGCAGTTTTATGGTAAAATTGACAGTGATGAGAAACCTTTATTTTAAGTGTCAATCTTCAACATTTTCATAGTTGTGCTCTATATATATTATTCCTTTTGTCTGTTGTGTTTTGTAATACAGCTCTTCATTCAGTGTCAGCTTCTGAAACATTTTGATTTTGTGATGATGCACATTTCATAGTCTCAAAAGCTATTAAGAATTTATGTCCTCCAGCTTTCATGAGTGTTAAGTCTATCCAATTTTGGTATGAAAGACAGCTTTGATATTTCTCAAACATTCTAATTTGTACTCCATACAACTATATTTCAGCCAGCAATAAATTAATAAGGACTTTTTCTGAATTTTGCATCTTTAGTAGCAGATGGATGCACTAGCCAATTTGTTTTAAGCAAAAAGAGCATAATATGAGACCATATAATGATAACTGGGAAAGATTTTTGTCAACCATTTTACTCTACATGGATTTCAGACATATGATAAATTATATCATGGAACTCATGTCTCTTCACCAATTTAGCACTATATTGTATTGATTAACAGAGAGGTAGTCTCTTAGTTTATAGGAACTGCTTGATATTACAGGAAATTGAGGAAGATGCTGCACTGAATTTTCCTACCAGTCAGTGGAATTCACCATTTCACAAAAGCAGGCTGTCACTGGCAAATCCCTGCTGCCCCCCTCATGTTCAGGAACTAGCCTTGGATTTTGTCTTCACTGCAGTATTAGTTTGAGTAATCTACACTTGAGCTAACACCTCTCAAAGTAGTTCAAATAAGAGCAGTCACACTGCAAAACACTGAACAGCACAGTGTTTGTAGTAGTAGCCCAGAATATCTGATTACTCCGATTATTGCCCTAAGTGGCTCCATCCCCTGAGGGGCCAACTAGCTCACATTTAAATAGTCAGTTAACTAGAGTTGGAGACTTGTGTACACTGGGATGGGGTTAAGGGCAACAGTTGAGTTATAACTCGAGCTAACATTGCAGAGAAAGGACAAAGATAGCCATATTTCTGTGCAACCTACACCTCAAAAGATGTCTGTCATCTTCTACCTTTTAGCAGTTGCTAGGAGTTCTGTCTTCTGGGCTGTCTAATTTAATTTATTAGAGATGCTGCCTTATCAAATCTTTTTTTCATTCACTGATTTGTGTGTGTCTTCATTGTCATGTGCCTTGGTATTTACCTTAGCAAACTATTCTTGCTTATGGTGTTGATGATGCTACATCTAAAGATCCTTGAAATTGCTGCCTTTTCCCCCTTTACTTACATCCTTTCACCTTTAAATATTTGCATTTGGTACCATTTTTCCTGTGCCATTCAAATATCTTTTTGCCTTCTCAGGTTTGAATATATTTTTATATTATTTGATTATTAAAATTACTACTAGATAACTTTAAAATTATTTGACTCAAATGTAAAATTTAATCTAAGTGAAAACAGTTTAAAACAGTTTGCATATAATGCCTTTCAGTTAATTTGTTCCCTGGCAAATTCGATAAAATCCTTTTTGAATCAAATTATTTGTAATATAAATAATGAGCATATTTGGTAATTTAAACCACTGATGACAGAAAGTTGTCAGGTAATAAGGAAAGTCACACTACTGAATGACAGAGAAGACTAGAGAGCCCAAGCAAGTTCTACTACTCAGATATTGTTAGATGAGAGGAAGTACTATATACTAGGAAATCTGTGATATATATCATGGTGATCAGATAGAGTAGCATGGCTTGTAGCACAGAACTAGGAGTTTACTATTCCTAATTTAATCATGATGCCACCAGTGTCTCCTTGAGCAGATCATTTAAACTTTGTTTCAGTTTCCCCATTTGTAAATATGTAATTATAATATCTATCTATTATAATATCTATATACCTCACAGGTTTTTGTAACAACTAACTGAATTGGAAAATAACAACTAACTGAATTGGAAAATAAAGGGAAATTCAAGCTGAATGTTTGGAAAAACTTCCTAGTACTCAAGGCTGGTCTTCATGCCTTCCGCTGCTGCTAACTTCCACCTTTCAGGGAGGTGGAGTAATTGAGTCAACCGGAGAGTGCTCTCCAATTGACTGAACGGGTCTGTATAGACCCGTTCAGTCAATAGATGCTGCTACTTTGATCCCTGCCGCCACGGCAGTTTAGACATATGAGCAGTTAGTTTTTGGAAACAGTCTTGCAAAAGAATTGTTGGAAGCTCCAACTAGATTAAATGTAGCACTAAAATACATTTTTGATAACAGTCCTCCATTGGCAGGGGCAGACTTGACTGCCTAATTGCCCTTTTCACCTCCCAGTTCTTTGATACCGTGGAGATGAAAAAGCACTGTGTAAGTGCTAAGTATTATTATTAGTGTTATTTTGTTAATAAATGGATAGGCAGATCACTTTTCTTTTTATCAAAGTGATGGGAATGCATTTGATTAACATAAGAAGGCATTTTATCACAGTATGCATGAGATGATAAAAGCCCAGTTTGCTGTTAAATAGCAACAATCTGCTTACAACATCGTACAATCTCATTTTTAATTGTAATACTCAGGTTCTTTTTTTTTTTTTTTTTTGGTTTAACTTTTTTGTACACAGACCCTGTGATGGTTACCAAGGTAACAGACTTGTCGCTTGTTATTTTAAGACCACTTCTAAACATAATCTGAAAATAACGTACTTCATCAGCCATTCTCAAACAACTGCTCGGTAAATGCCATTTAAATATTGCTGCAGTCTCTCAAGATGAAAGTTGTTGCTGTAGCCTCATTACACTTAGTCATTATGCATTGGCAAGGACATTTAGCTATGTCATTCTCTACTGACTGTACCAACCTGGTTGAACATAACATGTACCGCCATTATGATAGCATTGTTCAGAAACTTAACGAACTTGTAGCTGCTCCTATGAATTTGGGGCATTGGAGCTGGTTCCACTCTCACTTACACCAATGTAAACTTAGTTTATATTAGGGTAAGTTTTCCACATATTTCTGTGAGGAGTCCCCTGTCTGGAATCTGGTTTGCTGCTGCCCTTGGCTCTGACTCAGGAAACGCCATTCCTTGCTGTTGCTAGGACAACAAGATTAAAAGAAAGCATGGGACCTTATTTGATCAGAGTATATCTCAGAATGAATTGGGCAACTTTAGAATTTTGGTATGTTTTGGTATGGTACCATAGGATTAGTTTACCATATAAAAATTAATTGAAATAACATTCACAGTCTCCACAGACTCTGATTGGCATTGTAGACAATACCAAATATTCAAAAGGAAATTCTTTCCAGGTCCTCTTTCATCATCAGGGCTTGTGATACAAATGGCCAACACCAATTTTTGTAGTTTTTCATACAAAGTCACAAAAATTGGTGCTGGGTATTAGAACATCTATGCACATTTATGACAAGTGCCCTGCTGTTTAGAACAGTGAGGCTACAAATGCAATGAGTATAATAATGCAGTGGGCTGAACCATTAAACAGTTGTACAATGGGAATAGAATGTAAGTCACACCTATTAGAGAATGGCTATACTGTGCAATGTCTTGCTGTATTAGTGTTCTGTCCTCAGTGCTGCAATAAGCAGCAGTTATGATCAGGGAAATACTGGCCAGTCAACAGTTGTGAAAAGTTGTGCTGTGATTACCATGATATACTGGAGGAGTAAAAGGAACAGGACACGAATGATTAAGGTAGAAATTTATAAAGTATGTTTATAAATGTTAAAATTAAACGAAGGGGGAAAACAGAGACCACAGAGTCCGGCCTGATAAATAAAGGTATATATATACCTAGTCTCCACTGCATATGTCAGGGCACACGGTCTCTGTTTAATAAATTTAAAGGGTATATGGAGTTCATATAAAAGTGAATAAACAGGAACCTTCCATAATTATTGTTTGAAAATAGACAGATTCTGCTGATAAGCCCAGGATTTCCTCAGCTAGTTATTTGCTCTAGTAATAAGCATGCACATGTTGTTACTTACATCATTCTGCAGGTGGTAGAAGACATAAGCACTATCTAGTAAATGAGAATATTCTCTGTTGATTTTGTATTAGAAGCAATAAAATTTTGATATTGTAACTGGAAGAACAAAAATATAAAAAGTAGTATATAATAGATTGATTCAGGAAATTTACCTGAAGCATAATTCCTTTCAAAATATAGATCTATATTTCATTTGTGTCAAATTAAGAATTTTGATTTTAGTTTGCATTTTTTCAGTCATACAATAAATCAGCATGAAACCTTGTCCTATGAAGGAAAAATGAAAATAGCTTTGTATATTAATTAATATAGTATATAGCTTGATATGAAAAAGATACTGTTACTCCATAGTACTTTTATACTAACTGCTAAATGACTGGAATCATGTATATAATTCAGAACTTAAACAGGAAAAAATTTTCAGCAATACTGTTATTGTTAAAATCAGTAGCTAATTATTAGTCTTGTAAGGATTGGTCATTAAAAAAATAATTTTAGACTTTTGGGCAAAATGTCCCATCTGACACACAATGGAATATAGCATAGCAGTGGCTTTCAAACTGGTCCATGAAGCACAAGTGGTCCACTGAATTAAACTTTTTAAAAATCAAGCAGTATGAGATTGGGGGATGGGAAGGAGATGCTCCACAAAAGGCTCTTTATATTGAAAGTGGTTCAGATATTGAAACATGGGGAACCACTGTAGAACAGCATGTAAAGTGTATGATGGACTTAGAAGCTGCAGAACAACTGGAGTTTCCCTCCTTCAATTCTTAACATTTATATTGTGTGGGGGCATGTGGGATTTGAATGACAGAATTGAGGCAAAGTGGAAGTGTCCTTTTGAGTAAAGATGCTTTGTTGAGGGATTTGGGTAGGGATTGAGCAAGAACACATTTGTTCACTAACAATATTGTCTTTCTTTCATTGAGTGGGTGAAACAGGTGGGGCTTGTGACCAAAATATACATATGTGGTTACAACTAATACAACAGAAACTTTGTTCAGAGTTCTATTGTTTATTATGTTAAAATGAACTTTCAGATAAATATGTCTGGTAGTTTCCAGGTGTACAACATACAGTGTGTCATTCATTTACTCCTTCACTGTTTACCTTGCATGAATTAAGTAACCCTGTCTTCCAGTTAAATGGCATTTTTGTGATGTGCTGTGTAATATGATACAGTTTGTCCTCTGCATATTCAATCTAAGTATTTAACAAGTGAAAATATGACATGTGAAAAAGTCTCTAGTCAAAGCTGAAATTTTATTACATCCTTTCAATTAAGGCATGAACATTCTTTAGGAACAACAGGAGCGAATGAAAGTTAGATGCTGTGCAGCCGTTTCTTCAAGAATATAATAAATTAAGGCTACTTTTGAATCTATAAATAAACATAAATATATAGGGAAATTAAAGGCCAACAAGAGACTATGGGCCTGATCCATAGCAGTGGAAAGTCTAACAGGAGGGGTGCAGCTGCACAAGTTTCCTGCAGTGTCTTTTCCATTCTCAGAGCCAGAGATGGCAGCAACGTGGGCAGGGCTAGCTGGGAAGTGGGTGGCCTAAGACACATAGGATTTGCACTGATTTCGTTGAGTGTCCACTGTGGATTGAGAGGAAGTGTGGACCTATAAGTAGGAGTTGGGAGAGAACTATGAACTATGGAAACAATGAAAAAGCTTATTAATGGTAAGAATACCTACTTTACAGTTAGAAGAGTCAAATGTAGTCTCCTATTCTGAAGCCTTAAAATGTACTAGAGAATCCATCCTGCTGCAGAATAATGTAGTAGAATCCAAGCTGTCATATTAAAAAACGTTTCTAGCCATTGAGGTTGTAAATAAAAATTTCCAAATGCAAACTGAATGTAAATCTATGCAGTGTTGTCTTCCTGCATTTGCAAACCAATAGCTTGAATCAATAGGTCTTAGATGTAGGGACTGCTCCATCCTGCAGCTCCGCATCTCCCACTGTTTTGATACTTATGATTACCCTCTTGTCTGCAGCTTATGAAGGTGGTTCAAAACTGCAGCATAGCCTGTGCTAGCCTCAGCCCCTTCTGCTTGCTGCCCAGAACATCTGCCTCCGTGGCAGCAGTCAAGTGCCGGCTCACTTCACTCCCATCCTTTTCTTTTAGATGTTATTTTTAGTTATTTTGGAGGGTGTTAATGTGTTTTTATTTGTTTTCAAGCCTTCTCACCTTCTCTGGTCTGGCATATAAGCAGCATGCAGCAGTTCCTCCCTGTCAAGCTCCTCTACCCCCTTCCAGGCAGCCGTGCAAACACTGGGCAAAATCCAAAATGTGCTCTGTGTCTGAGGATGCTTTCTCAGACTCAGCAGAAGGTAAAAAATTCCCAGCCAGTTGACCCTGTCTCTGCTTGGGCATGGGGCTTTAAATCAGATGTGGATGTTGGGGCCCTTTTTCTAAGAAGCTACAACTCCACCAAGGAAAAACCTGACTAGGAGACCCAGAGCAGAACATGGAGAGACTCTGAGGATCAGGAGGACTTCATACAGCTACGCAGGGGGAAAGTCCTTGGTAACAAAGGACCGTAAAGATAAGACTCTTTCTGCGCTCCTTGTCCCCTCACAAGTCCTAAAGTGGATTCTAGAACCCCAGGGGAGAAAAGCAGGGCTCCTACACAGCTCCCCTTCCTCGGATCATGAATTGGGGGATTCTCATGATACTGGGGGACAAATCCTGCAAAACCCAAAGAATTCAAGTCCCAAAAAGGCAAAAGCAAGCGTGTCCTTCACAAGGCAGTGATTACTATTGTTAATAAACAAATGAGGGGAAATGAGGGGAAAATCTACATTGTCTTTTCCCCCAATGGAGTGTTTTCTGGAGATTATCACCTTCACAGAGACTCTCTGGCAGTGCTCTGTACCATTCTTACTGCCACTTCCCCCACCCTGTCTGGACATGAAGAAAAGCCTGTGTCACCTGTGCAGCCCTGCATCAGGCAATGGGAAATGTGTCAGCCTGACTTACAGCCCAAGGACCCTTGTTCTGCCAGAGAAAGGGGCTCAAATTTCCAGCAGCAGCAGAATGGGAATTGTGCCTTCAGCCATACACCTTGCTCCGCCAGGAAAAGGATCTCAGACCCTGAAAGGCAGAGAGGGTCTCTCTCTCTCCACCCCTCTTCTGCTCTGCAGGCTGGCTCCACATTAAAGCCTTGAACACATGACTTCAGGCAGCTTGTGACCAGAACAGAAGCACATGAAGATTCCACTTCTCGTGAAACTGCACCATCATGGGATTACAGAGGAGTAAATCAATTTTCCTGTCCCATTTTCAAAATGATCCTGATTTCCTTAGTAAAGTTCCAAGTGGTACTAAGTCGCTCCTACAATATTTACTTGAGTGCTCTCCAGCCTGGGGGGCAGGCAAGTATCTGTTCAGGCTCTCAGGAAGAGCTAACAAACTATTTTCACAGTCAAGGTATGTGTACCAGTACCCAATCAATCATGTACTGCCTTCTCCCTGTAAACAGCCAAGGGAAGACGTACCATGTATGCAAAAAAGAAAACAAAACAAACAAAAAATACCCAACAACAACCCACAAACCCTACAGAACTTTTCCAAGATGGGATGTCAGTCATTGGCCTGCAAAGAACTTATGAATAAAATATCTTCCTTTTTGAGCATTATTCTGACATGTTTCCCTTTATTGCCTTCGAGGACACCCGGCAAAACCAACTGTTAAACTAAAATGTTTATACACACACACATAAAGCAATTCTATAAATTTTGGGAATCTATCATTGATACACAAGTGAAAGACATAGTCATACCTTTAGAAAGGGAGTTCCTTCTAGAAGACCCCATTGACTATAAGAGTGATAACATGCTACATAGCAGTTTCAAAGCCTCACCCATAGCTGTTCAGACCAAAGGCTTTTCATATATTTAGTAGGAAAGCCTAGTTCATGGTAAACTTCTTCTAGGAGTATGATCCTTACTTGGAGTGAGATGTCTCAGATACTGTTTTTTTTTATGGAATACACTGCTGTTATTTTCATTGGATGTTCAAGAAATAGTCGTGGATGGGTTAATGAGACTACCAAGATCAGATGAGTAAGGACAGTTTCAGTGAACAATGAAGATCAAAGGGACTTGTTCAAATGCTTTGCTTCTTGGAAGCAAATCAGTTTTTATTGGCCCTTAAAAATAGATAAAAATGTGTGCTTTTGCAGACTGATATATCTCCACTAAACCAGCCTCTGTAGCAAACCAAAGCAAAAACTCTCTGAGGAATCTACCTAATTTAACTCTTCTCTATATTTCATTCATTTGAATAGAAAATACAACTAAGATGTCAAATCTATTATTGGAAAGATTTTATTTTTTCCCTAGACCGCTCAGGTTATTCACAACTGTACAATATTTGTTCTCTGCTGAGAACCACACTAGCTGCTGCAAAGTTGTTTGAATATACTACTGTTCACATAATAACCAATAAAAAAGTGAAAATGATAGGTGCATATAGATTCCATAAATAGATTGCATAAACAATCTATTTTCACTCAAGCAATACCTTCACCTTTTCTTTTAAAAATGCACAGAAAGAGTTCCATGCCCACTAAATGGTACAGAAGTATGCAACTTAATAAAAAGAAATGGAATTGAACAAAAAAGGGAAGTCTCTGAAATATTTCAGATCATGTAATTTTTCCAGTTTAATTACATAGCATGCATTTTCTCTTTGAGCAACATTACAACTTCCATCTTATCCAAATTACATGGATATTCTGTATCCCCACACATTCTCCTTGTCAACTATTTAACTGGCTTAAAGATGTATCTATTTATTGCTGTGGGCTTTCTCAACATATAGAATCCAGTTCTTTATTTTCTGTCCTATCTTAAATTACCAGCCACAGGCTTTGTCTGCACTATGTAGACTGTGCCAATATAGCTGTATCAGCCTAGTGTACGCAGCCTATACCAACCGAGGAGTTTTTCTTTTGCTATATTAATACCACCTCCCTGAATTGTTAGCCACTTCAACAGAAGTGCTCTTCCATCGACATAGCTGTATCTGCACTGGGAGTTTTGTTGTCATAGCTATGTCGGTCAGGGCTGTGTTTTTGCACAGCCCAGACTGACATAGCTATGCCAATACAACTTTTAAGTGTAGACCAACCTTCAGTTATCAATTCATATTTTTAATGGATCTTTACTTTGCTATTGCAAAGGATGAAATGGAGTTCCCCATTTTAGGCTCAGGAAGGCACTCAGTTGAAGGTATAACAATACTGTAGAATCCCCCTAAGAAAAAGAATGTACAGGCCCTATGGTCGATGTAATAGATAGAATAGATGTATCTGGGCAAAGTGGCAGCAGAAACGTCAGAAATAGGGAGTTAGTCCTGTATACTTTTGTCAGCTGACTTTTGAATTCTCTTGAGTACATTTTAGTTTTCACTTTATATGCTGTTCTTTCATTAGCTAGTCTTGTAATGGACAGATGGCATGTGAGACTTGTCATGTTGGTTGTCTATTTTAATTCATAACATGGAACATATAGTGCTTTTTAATTTACCCTGTAAACAGCTTGTGGTATTAAAACCTCACCTGAAGACCCAAATATTTCACAGTGTAACTAGAAGCAAAAATTCTCCATTTAAAAGTAGCTACCACAATTACAACCATTAATACAGGGACAAAGACAGACATGCAACATAAAAGAAAAACAGAGGAAACAAAGAAAAAGCAGGAACAGCTAGGTGGTCAGTCAGCAATTAGAGAACTCAGTGTCTGGTCACTCTCCATTTTTTCTTCTCTCCCTACCTTTTAGCCATTCATGTAAGCCATGCCTCTGTATATATCATAAGTTGAAAAGGTTAGACACTGCTGCTCTGAGAGCATTATTTCAAAAAGGTCCAAAGGGTCAGTACTCTGGGGCAGATTTCCTGAACCATTTGATCCATCTGTGCAGTTCAAGTAGGGCAAAGGGAACAGAAACCATCCACTTGTTCCCTGTTTGGGTTCCTATGGTGTGAGGGACTCCTTAGTGGGCATGGCACAAGCAGAGATGGCTCCTTGGCCTTCTTCTCCACATCCTCCTGGCTTAGGGGGCAAGGACGGGGAGTGGCTTGAGAGTACTGCAGTAAGGTTATTTCTACCTGATGTGTGGTCAGTAGGGGAGTGTTGCCAGCTGGTGAAAATTAGAGCAGCCCTCAGGTTGTTTTAACCTCGTCTGAGTCAAAAAATCAGGGAATCATGTCTAGTAGTTGGTTCTCAGCTGCTTCTCTCTTTCCCTCCTTCCTGATTTTGAGCTATTTAGATCCATTCAGGTCCACACAAAGGATGTGTGATAATAATTTAACATGGCTGGCATGTCCCTGTCAACATAACAGTCCTTGTGAGCTGCGGATGCTTTATGGAAACAGTTCTGTGTATGATATATGCCATATATTTTTCATCTCAAGTTCTTTATTCCAAAGGACTTGTACAGGGGCTTTGTTCCTATCTATAACATTACAGTTGTTTGCTGATAAATGAGCAATTAGGAATATAGGTACAAGTACGAAGGTGCTGTGGCCTTCCTGGGAGCCTGGGCCCGAGGAAGGGTCACGACGTCCCTGCTGGGCAGAATAGGGCCCTACAGGCCAAACTGCCTGGAAACAGAGGCGTAGAGCCAAGGCAGGAAAAGGAGCTATAAAAGACAGGCCTAGCAGCTCAGTAAGGAGGAAGCTGCTGCTGGAGGCAGACATGTCTTCCCAGAGGCTGCCCTCCAGTGACGATACAGAGAAGTTTCCAGACCGCTGGTCGACGGTGAGGGGTTTGTGTGTGTGCGCCACTCACTGTCTACCCCAGTGACCCTGAGGGAGACTGCTACCTGCAGGTACCTGGGGACAGGGTGGGAGGAAGTGGCCCAGGGACAGCTGACTATCAGCGTATTACAGTTGGATCCCCGCTGACTCAGTGGCAAATGGCTTTGTCACTGATAGGGCCGTGGGCTGGGATGCATTGGAGTCAGGTGGGCCTGCGTCTCCCTCCCCACTTCCCTAACCACCTGGGAGTGCTTGACATCTTCTGAGCTTGGCGAACAGAGGATACCGAGCTCTACACGCCCTGCCTGCCTGCAAGACTGGGGGCTCCAGACTAATTTTCCTTCCCGCCCACTGGAGGGCCGGGGGCTATTGACTGCCTCATCAGCCCTGCCTGGCTTGCGCGCCAGGGACTGTGAACTGCTTGCGTGCCCCGCCCTACCTGAGGGCTGGGGGCAATCGATTACTTTGCTAGCCCCGCCTGTGGGAAGGCCAGGAGCAATGGACTGCTTGCCTGCCCCGCCCTGCCTGAGGGCCGGGGGCAATAGATTGCTTGACCACACTGCCTGTTGGAAGGCTGGGGCTACAGACCCTGTATCAGCCCTGCCTTACAGGAGGGCTACAGACTGGAGAGAAAGCCTGCCCCACTGGGGGCCGGGGCTAAAGACTTGTAAACAGGCACTGTCTATTCCCCTAGGGGAAGATGCTGTGGCCTTCCTCGGAGCCTGGGCCCAAGGAAGGGTCGCAACGCCCCAGCCGGACCGTGCCACCGACCTACAGTACAGAATACACTTCAGGAGCAAATGAACCCTTCTGAAATAATGATCTTCTTTGCATACCAAGATACTTAGTACTAAAAAGTAGCCTATATACAAATTATAAAGTATTTGCTGATTATACATACACACACATGCATGCACGCGTATCCCTGGCAGTCAGTAGTTGTATTTTACTGTCTGGTAATAGTTATATATATCCTGTGACGGAATAGTTTCCCACTATAACTTTCAACTACTGTCAGGATAGATAAAAGTATGAAAGAAAACTGCTTAATGACAAGCCAGTCGAATTTCTTTCTTTTTAATGTTTCCCACAGACTCTGCGGATAATTCAGATCCATAATTAAACTGGTTTCTACAGTTCACTAGTTCAGACTATACAAATTCTGTTGTTCTGGCCTCACTAGATATGATCTCATAACCCGGAGTGGCATAGGAGTTAAGACAGGCAAAAAAAAAAGTACCCTCATTTTGTAGAAGCAGTGAGTGAGCAGAGTAGACCATTCATAAAAATAAACACATTTTGGATAGGTACATGGATACTCATTCCTCCCTTTGATGAACCATGTTTGGAGACAGAATATAGATTGCTTTACTGGGGAGCTGAAGATATGAGTTCTAAACACTATAAAGAGTGTTTTTAAATGTCATAATAGAATGATAAATGCAAACACTTGAGAAATGACACTCATACTTCAGAAAAAAATTGATCATTATTTTCATAGTCAAGTCTTAAAAAAGCATGGAAATAATTTTTCATGATAGGTTAGCAACTGAAGTCAGAAATGTTTGTGGTTTTTAACATGGAAAGTAATTTGTCTCAACATGATTGACTGGGGCATTGCAAGGCTTTTGCAATCTGTATAAGTTGTTACACTTTGCGTTCAAAATTACAAACTTCAGTGCTGTGACCTCAAATAGGAATAAACATAAGTGACATTGTTTTAATTGATTTTATTTTACCTGATGAAGAAAACAGGTTGTGTTTTCATCTAGATAATTATCTACTCCTTGGGTAAAAGGAGGAACCAAATCCAGAACAGACTTTAGTCTCACAAATAACACTTCATATATTGTAATTACAAAGCATGAAGTTCAGCACACAGTTTACATAATAAAACCTCACCTAAACATAAGGAATTAAAGGATTATTCTGATGGATGTGTTCATATAGAGGTCATATATTTTGACCCTTTTGATATGAACTCACATGATATGTCACCCTTTTGACATGAATTAACACTATTTTAATGTGTTATTTTGACCTCTTTAAAATCCTAGTTTCAGGTTTTTAATTTTGAGTTGCTCAGAACACACATATACACACACAAAAGCCTGTTGGA
This sequence comes from Emydura macquarii macquarii, assembly GCF_026122565.2. NCBI lineage: Eukaryota > Metazoa > Chordata > Testudines > Chelidae > Emydura > Emydura macquarii. Next base: position 23,788,761 of record NW_027132559.1, read on the forward strand.
AATAATGTTACAAGCATAAAGTTAACCTGAATACCCAAAAAATTCAGAGGTACGGCTAAAGTATCATCTTTAAACACTCAATGAAAACATAGATATTGCAGCACATATCAGATATTGGAGGAATCTCACAATACCTAAGCTTTGTAATATTGGTTAAGAAACCTTAACATCTTTTTCGTTGGTTTCTCTCCAAATTGTGTTTTTGTTTTTCCAGCAGGTTTAGAACGGGAACTGATCTGATAGACTGCCACTATCATTATAAAATATTTTCACAGTTCTGTATAAAATGAGTGTTCTGGGACAGACTACTAATTATATTATTCCAAAATACATGATGCCTAGTAAATACATGGACCTGTTTCCCATGTTTTTATGCTTATTTTGGATTTTATAATGGCAATACAATCCTGACACTTCAGTTCAAGACTCATAGCACTTAGGTGGTTAAACTCACTAGGTTTTAGCCTCATGCCTTATAATTCTACTTGAGGCAAGTCATAATTGCCTTGAAATACACTGTTTGTCAAGACTTATGATGGCTTAAATATTATCTGTTGTGTAAATATGAATGTAAGCACTTAAAATGTATATTGACACAGTAGATGGTGGTAACCTCCGTGGCCAACACTGTGTATTAAGTGCATATACCAGGGCTTTCAAAATTATAGATCATGGATGCGGTTGTCTGACGGCTCCCTCAGAACCATTATCAAGTAAATCCATATTAAGGGATTGTTGCTTTTGATTGACTTGGCTCTGAAGTGCTGAATGTTTGCAGATTCAGAATATGGGTTACACAGTATTGTTGACTCCCCCTTATACTTATCCCATGACAATAATAGCTGTAAAAACAAAGGTTCTTATAAAAACTGTTTAAAATACTTAGTTTCCAAAAAGAGTTCCAATGAGAGGGAGTGTATTTTATTTAACTAACAATGCTTAAGAAAAGAGGAATTTGCCTTTGAAGCTACAATTGTTTTAGTAAATGTCTCTCTGCAATTAAACAGTGACATTTTCTTTTTGTTTTGTTTGTGTTTTGGTGTCTGAAAATATTTTTCATTTGTCTTTATTTTAAGGATAATGACAATGTTATTTATATTGTTCCTAATTGAAGTTTATGATCCATTAATGTAAACGTCAGACTTTTATCAAGGCAGTGGAACCACATTTTTATTTTTAATTGTGTTTAAATAAAATGATTCATGCCGGAATCTGCACTGTTGGATTGTGGGACTGGTCATAAAACAACTCCAAAACAATGTTTGTTTGTGTGTTTCAGCAATAGAGAAATCCAAAGTTGTCTGACCAATTTTTAGACATTATGATTTTGTATTTATATGGGGAAATAAGTAATTAAAAAGATTGCCATCTTTGAAAATATTATAACATAACAGCTGGAAATCTCACTGTCAGATTAGCTAGTATCCTTGGTGATACACTGGGTAAGCACTGCCAATAAGAATTACTTCATTTGCTGTTTGAAGGCCATGATTCTACTTATTAAAAAAAAAAAAATCTGAATCTGGAAAATTTGTGGTTCAGCTTTTTTGAAGGAAAACAAGAATTAAAACTCTAGCAGTTATGAAGGAGACACCAGATGTGGTCCTCTGGGAAGAACATTGCTAACAGATTTTTAAGAAGGCTGGGAAAGGGTGAGGCCTTAGTCTCGGAAAACTTCCAAAACCTTCAGGGAATGGAAGAAAGCAAATATTTTTACAATACAAGTTTAATTTGTGTAATGTCATGCATATACTTCGTATGAAAAAATGCTTTTCAGAGTTCAGTAATGAAATTACAGTCATAAATAACATAGGAAGAGAGAAATAAGTGAGGCATAGGCAAGAAATAAAAGTTACTTTTTCAGTTGAGGTTTGAACTGAGATGGAGAGTAAAGGCAGAAGACTACAGAAAGTGTTTTGCATCAATAGTAATCAGACTGTTGAAGAACAAGGCATGTGGAAACCATTCATAGATGAGCAGGGAGGGGAACAGAGAGAGACAGTGTGTTCACAAGTCCCACCTATAGATGTGAGCTAGTCCATGGTGAATTTAAAATAAAAGGTGGTGTGTATTTTGAAATTGGATCTTGAAGGGAATGGACACCATAACAGTGAATTGATTGATGATGGGTGTGATGTGGTCCCACTTCTTTGTACATATGAGAAGGCATTTAGTAGCATTGTGCACATGCTAAAGAGTAAGCCAGAGATGACCTGTACCTGCTGATACTGGGGGGGGCAGAATGAGAGCAGGGGCTTCAGTACATGTTTCTGAACATGTTAAGTACAAGCCAAGCAGCAACTCTGGAGGGACACGTGACCCCCCTATGCATTGTGTCTAGAGTAACTCTTGAGGAGAACGTAGAAAAGGGAACCTCAATAGTCAAGGTACAAGGAGAAGATATGTGTCATGCTGGGAGACCAGGTGTCAGGTCATGCCAAGGCCCTAGGCCTCTGACAAATGCATAGCTGGAAACCAGTTTAATTCACCTCTGTGTTGGTATTGTTAAAAGAGATATTAGAGTTATAAGAATGTGTTAGTGTTTAGACTTTATTAAATGCTTGTAAGTTGCAGCATGCATTAATCTCATTTATAATATCTGTATCATATCTTATAAGGTAATATTTAAGTATTTTCTCTGTAACTATAAATGGGTTTGTATGAAACTGGAAATTGCCACAATCAGGAGAAAAGCATTACCAAGTGTAAAATACTAGTTCACCGCAAGATGTGTCATCTCCCCAACAAAAGGCCTATAGATATCAAAGAAGCCATTGTGGAACACGAGTGGACAAAAAACTTTCCTGATTGCTTCCCCCATGCCCAGGAAGAGGGTACATTCACAAGCCCTCATCCCATCACAGTTTGAACTCTGAAGGAAGGGAATAAAAATTCCTGACCAAAAAGAAAATTATCACTATGGTGCTTGGAATTCATAGAGGACAATATTTCTAAGCATAAGCAAGATCCGCAAACTGCTTGTTTTGGGTTAGCCCTAAGGGACATATAGAGCGTGTATGTTTTAACAGTCATTAAGACCTTTGGTACCTGAGACTGTAACTCATTTGTGTGTGTGTTTACCTGCTTTAACCTTATAAATAATTCTTATTTCTTTTTACTAGTTAATAAACCTTTAGTTAGTTAAGACTGACTACAAGCATTGTCTTTGGCTTGAGATTTGAGGTACAATTGACCTAGGGTAAGTGACTGGTGCTTTGGGACTGGGAGTTACCTGGATATTGTTATGATTCATGGTGTAAGGGACCATCTATCCCATAGGAAGGCTTGCCTACATGGCAAGTTAGAGTGGAGTTCCCAAGGGGACTATCTGTGACAGCATATTAAAGCTGTTATAGTGCTTGAGGAGTTCACATTTGGTACTTAGTTGGTGAAATCTAAGTATAGCACTCACAATCACTTTGGGGATGGTACCCTGTTTTTTGACAGTCTGCCCTGAGGTTAACACTAATGATCGTGAGCCAGCCTAGACAGTTCGACAGTATGACTGAGGATAACTGCCAGTGCTACAGTGAAGGCTGTGGCATGTACATAGCAGTGTTGTAGACATAGTAATAATTATTGGATAGGCAGCAGATTTACAGAACTAGGAGGAGAGTTGAGGGTAAAAAGATGAGGTCAAGATTACGGACATAGATTACGGACATAGGGGAGTGAAGTTTATTGGAGACAAAGGAGAGGTCTTAGTTAGAAAGGGAGTTTGTGGAAATGAAGTTGTACTCCAGATTGTTCTTTTTGCCCACAGGAAGCTTTTCTGTTTTTGAGGTATGGCTGAAAAGCATAGAGACAAACTACAAATTCACATTATTAATACAGGCTGAAAGGGTGGATAACGTACAGTCATTAGACTGTCAAAAGTTATATGCATTTAAAAGTAATTGTGAAAGTGGAAGCTAAAGTTAGAAAAAAGTTGAGTGAGAGTAAATATCAAAGAAGAGGTAAGAACAACCCTTTAAACTTTAGCACAAGGAGAGTCTTTCTTAGCCATCACCTACATCCATAGTTAGACACCTAAATAAATAAGCGGAAACTTCTGTTGCTGTGAAAATCAGACCAAAAGCCAGCAAAATTATTACCATTAAATGCCCAATTACAACTGTGTGAAATTTCTCAAATAGTTTATTTGCTGAAAAATAGTTTCAGTTGACCCGAAAGTATTTGCAAATTTGACATGAATTCACTGAGTAGTTTTGGCCAAATTTTTTGTTTATGGGAGAAGGCGGGGGGGGGGGGGATTTAGGCACTGTTTACACAATGTCTCCCTTTCAGCTGTTGACCCACTGGTTAGGGCATTCACCTGTGATGTAGGAGACCCAAGTTTATTCCCCCCCCCTTTCTTAATGTGGAGCAAAGATTTGAAAATGGATCTCTTCAAGTGCAGGAGAGTACTATAGCCACTAGGCTATGGGATATTGTGATGTGGGTCTTTCTCAATTTCTCCTGCTGAAACTATTCCACTGGGTATAAAAAATAGTCTATGGTCCAGGGACATGAACATGGATCTCCCATCTCCCAGGGAGTGCCCTGACCACTTGAGTATGGAAGTATTCTTACTTGCTTTCTCTGGCTCATTGATTATTCACCACTTCCTCCTCTCTGTGTGAATCTAGCCCTTCATTTCCTTTGCTTTTTTGTTTAAAAAGTGCCTGGAAACAAATCAAAGTGGTTCATTTTAGATTGAATGAAATATTCCATTTGGCCCGAAACAAAATGTGTTGTCTTTTTTGATTGCTGATATTTTTCAGATTTTTTGGAACAGGTCAAATCATTTTTGTTTTCATTTTTCTGAATTGCCAGTGAACTAAAAAAATCAGTTATTCACCCAACTGTAATTGTAACACAGTTTGTATTAAAAGGTACCAATTCTGAATTTCAACAACTTAAACTTCTTCTACAGTTTTAAAAATTTTGTCTCATTTCTATGACATAAAAATGGTCAGGAAATGGGAAAATACTGGATTTTGCTTACTTTTTCATTTTTGACAGTTATAGCCAGCAAATAAACTCAAGAAATACATTGAGTCTTATAAATTATTCATGAGGCTATTTGCAATTTTATGTTCAGTTCATCTTTATTTTTAAGAAACATCCAAAATATGTAGTGAGTGAGTTAGCCAGTATTTATTTAGGGTCCCACTTACTCCTGGCACCACACTTAAGTAACTGGACATTGTGTGGGAAACTTGATGAAAGGGGAGAGGAATATAAGGGGGGAAGTCACCCCCACCAACCTACAGGCAGGCTGTAGGTCAATAATGCAGCTTCTTCCTGGCAACTCTTCCAGTTTATGGATTAGAATATTGGCCACTTTTATGGCCAGAGTTAGGGCCATTGGATCTGCATAAGAATAGCTCCAGTAGCCTTTGAGGCCGGTGTGGAGCATCCTGCCACAGTTCATAAAGGTGGTAGAGATGCCCACAGAGAATCTGAGCAAATGCCCATTCAAGTCAGTGGAAGTCTTTGGTGCCTATTGATTTCAAATGACATTGGATCAGGCCAAATACTAGTGTGGCTTAAGTGCTGTGAGACACTCAGCATGTGAGTGAATTTCACTGTTATAATAGAACATATTTTAGTCATAATGATGGGAAATGTGTTTTGATTTTTCTAAGAATCATTTCCTTATTTGAATTCCTATTACAGGAAAGTACTAGGAAAAATTGAATTGGTCTTTGGGGACAAGCACATTTAAAGCTGCAAGTATCCATAGGAAAGTGACTGGGGTTTTGAAACTATTTTGAAAGGAGACTGTGGTAAATAATAATTAAAGACTATGCAGCATAGAAACTTCCAAGGGGTAGGCATTTTTGCTGCTGTTATTATACAGCTTAACATACTGTATAACATACCTGAAAGTGTAGGTTAATATTGAGTACTAACGTTAACAAAGACTTGTAGATGCCTTGATAGGTCATGAACTACTCATCTGTTTTCATTTTCATTAAAATACTGTAATTATTGTAGTTAATTTGTCAGTTGTGTAGTTAATTTATCTTGAAACTGTTAATGCTAATTAGTTTTTGTTCCTTTAATTTGTATAATTGGTTCTTCATTTCCCTTTTCCTTAATTTATCATTGAAAAAAGTATTTTTTAAAAAGTCCTGGTTATTTTACAAGTATTTTACCTTTTGAATTTAATTTCAATTTGAGTGTGGGTGTTTGTATAGGAACAGACTACTGTGTTAATTGGTTTGGATTGATATTAGCTGGCAGAAAGACATGAACTACTCATCTTGGCAAACTATACATTTTATTTAAGAGAACATCAGTGACATCCTTATTTATCTGACTGAACTAACACCGTCTAGAAGAGAACTAAAATGTAAAATAAGTATAATAAGTTTATTCTCAAAAGGGAGCTTTTGACCCTTTATGTTTAAGGATATCGGAAGTGCTATTTTTAATCATTTAATTTGCAAGCACCTATTATACCATGGCTATTGTATATTTGTTTGCATAACATCTATGCTGATGTTCAAGTGAGAGATATGGTACCATATGGAAACGTGGACTGCCAACCTCTAATACTGTATCTTGGAACATTGAAAAGGGATCCGGGAGTATTATGTAACAATCACTTTTCTGTTAAGGTCACTATACAGTAGGGTTACAATAGAATCTCTTTTTTTCCACTCAACTACAAGGAGTCGCACTGGGAGCAGCACTGGGTTTCCCTGAGATCTTGTTCATTTATTTTGTTTGAGAGTCTGACATCATCCAGTGATTCCTCAATGAGACCTATTTCTCATTTTGCAAATGCTCCTATTCATATCCCTTGGAGAGGTGTCCCTCAAACCCGTCTTTTAAGGTGGACCTTTTTAGTTGCCGTGACATCACCATATGTGTGAGAGAACTGAACTTTGTTATATATATGTACCTTGACTCTTCAGTTCTTTAGTGAAAATGTGGACTTCCTTCTCTTGCCAGAATTCATCAGGAAGAAGAACATGGAATTCATCAACAAACCTGTTATTCTCGCCACTCTTTCTAGAGGGTTAAGCATATATTGAAGTTCTATTTATCTTGTTTACAAGAGCTCAGAAACATTATGCAATTGATCTGTTTTGAAGGATGCCACAAAAAACATTATTGCCAGATAAGTAAAGGATTGTGTCTTACTCATCTACCTATGAGAAGTGAATGCCTGCATTTATATATGATCAAATGTCATTCTGCCAAAGGGGTCATGGCTCCCTAGGCCATGCGAGCTGAGTCCTCCACTTCCAGAGTGTGCAAGGCAGCAATGTAGTCATTCCCCACCTGCAGGTTCATAATGCACTATCGTTTGGATCTGTCTACATTGGTGGATGCCTTCTCTGATCACAGGGTTATTCAAGCCTCACAGTAAAGTATGGCTTCTTCCTGCTAACAACATCCAATGCACATCTTGAGATGTAAGCTCTTTTGGGCGGGGATTGTCTACATCAGTTTGTATACTACCTACCACAATGGGGCCCTGAGCACAATCAGAGCCCCTCAGCGCTACCATAATATTAATAATTTTAAAAACTAACATCCTACTGGTATAGGAGAGACGTAGACACAGGAAAATTACTCACTGTTCATTCCTTTAATTGTAATTCTCCCTTCTTTCATTTGATATCCCCCTCCTCTTTCCCCTTGTGGAGAGGTACCGCCACATATCTTTACATCTCTTTATCCCATTTCTCTACTCATGAACTTCTTCATTACTCTCCAGGAAAAATGTGAAAACTTCCAAAGTAGGCCACCCTGAGGCCCTACGTACAGCTCTTGACTTTGCTTTTATTGTCTTGATTCTTTTGCCTACTTTCCAGTAGGTGGAGCCATAATACTGTATGTCCTTGACTGTTCCTGTTGGTAGGATGGGAGGGAAGGGCTGTATGACAAAGTGTGAGATGCAACAGAAACACTAACCTAAACCAAATCTGATATATGTCTTTTTAATTTTTCTCTCTTCCCTTCTTTGCCAGCTAACGTGATGGTATTGGAGACTACAAATGTGGGTCAGATATTTTATCTTAGTATACTGATAACTGGAGCTTATTTCTTCATACCTTTTCAAAAATTAATAGAAATATATAATGCTTTATACCTTGATATCATTAATCTGGGATTTGAATGATAAAATAATGAATAAGACAGAGTCTGTCTGGGCAAAAATCACATTGGGGAAGAAAGCTATTAGAGTTTTCCCTGGGATAGTGCTTAGGGTCTACAGATGACCGGGATCTGATTTGGATATGGATAGAGACTTCCTTAATGTTTTTAATGAAGTAAATACTACTGGGAACTGTGTGGTTAAGAGAGACTTTAACTTCCCAGATATAGACTGGAAGACTAGTGCTAGTAATTAAAATAGGACCCAGATTTTCCTGGATATGATAGCTGACCGATTCCTTCACCAAATAGTTGCTGAACCAACAAGAGGGGATGCCATTTTAGATTTGGTATTGTTGAATAGTGAGGACCTCATAGAAGAACTGGTTGTAGGGGACAACCTGAGTTTGAGTGACCATGAGGTAATTCAGTTCAAACTAAATGGAAGGATAAACAAAAATAGATCTGTGACTAGGATCTTTGATTTCAAAAGGCTAACGTAAAAAAATTAAGGGAATTAGTTAGGGAAGTGGACTGGACTGAAGAACTCATGGATTAAAGACAGAGGAGGCTTGGAATTACTTCAGGTCAAAGTTGCAGAAACTATCTGAGGCCTGCATCCCAAGGAAGGGGAAAAATTCATAGGCAAGAGTTGTAGACCAAGCTGGAGGAGCAAGCATCTCAGACAGGTGATTAAGAGAAAGCAGAAAGCCTACAAGGAGTGGAAGATGGGAGGGATGAGCAATTAAAGCTATCTCGTGGAGGTCAGAACATGTAGGGATAACGAGAAATGCCAAAATCCAAGCAGAGTTGGACCTTACAAAGGAAATTAAAACCAATAGTAAAAGGTTCTATAGCTGTATAAATGGGAAGAAAACAAAGAAATAAGTGGGAGAGCTAAGCACTGAGAATGGGATGGAGATTAAGGATAATCTATGTATGGCCCAATATCTAAACAAATACTTTGCCGCAGTTTTTAATGAGGCTAATGAAGAGCTTAGGGATAGTGACTGGGGGCTATGGAGGTAGAAATTACCACATCTGAGGTAGAAACAAATTCAAACTGCTTAATGGGACTGAATGGGGCCTGGATAATCTCCATCCAAGAATATTAAAGGAACTGGCATGTGAAATTGCAAGCCCATTAGCAAGGATTTTTAATGAATCTGTAAACTCAGGAGTTGTACCATATGACTGGAGAATTGCTAATATTGTTCCTATTTTTAAGAAAGGGGGAAAAAGTGATCTGGGTAATTTACAGGCCTGTTAATTTGACCTCAGTAGTATGCAAGGTCTTGGAAAAAATTTTGAAAGAGAAAGTAATTAAAGACATGGAGGTTAACGGTAATTGGGACAAAATACAATATGGCTTTACAAAAGGTAGATCATGCCAGACCAACCTGATATCTTTTTTAAGAAGATAACAGATTTTTTAGACAAAGGAAATGCAGTGGATCTAATTTATCTAGATTTTAGTAAGGCATTTGATATGGTTCCACATGGGGAATTATTAGTTAAATTGGAAAAGATGGGGATTAATATGAAAAATGGAAGGTGGATAAGGAACGGGCTAAAGGGGAGACTACAACGGGTCATACTGAAAGGTGAACTGTCAGGCTGGAAGGAAGTTACCAGTGGAGTTCCTCAGGAATCAGTCTTGGGACCAATCTTATTTAACCTTTTTATTACTGACCTTGGCACAGAAAGTGGGAGCATGCTAAGAAGTTTGCAGATGACACAAAGTTGGGAGATATTTCTAATACAGAGAAAGACTGGGATATCATACAACAAGATCTGGATGACTTTGTAAACTGGAGTAATAGAAATAGAATGAAATTTACTAGTTGGTCAGACCTCATCTGAAATACTGGGTACAGTTCTCTTCTTCCACGTTTAAGAAATATGAATTCAAACTGGAACAGGTGCAGAGAAAGGCTACTAGGATGATCCGAGAAATGGAAAAGGTGCCTTATGAGAGAAAACTCAAAGAGCTTGGCTTGTTTAGCTTAACCAAAAGAAGGCTGAAGGGAGATATGATTGCTTTCTATAAATACATCAGAGGGATAAATACCAGGGTGGAAGAGGAGTTATTTAAGTTCAGCACCAATGTGAACACAAGAACTGGAATATAGAATGGATATAAATTGGCCATCAGGAAGTTTAGACTTGAAATTAGGCAAAGGTTTGTAACCATCAGAGGAGTGAAGTTCTGGAACAGCCTTCCAAGGGGAGCAATGGGGGCAAGAAACCTAGCTGGGTTCAAGACTGAGCTTGATAAGTTTATGGAGGAAATGGTATGATGGGACAGTCTAATTTGGCAATTGACTGATCTTTAATTACTAGCGGTAAATATCCCCAATGGCCTGTGATGGGATGTTAGATGGGGTGGGTTCTGAGTTACTACAGAGAATTCTTTCTGGGTGTCTGGCTGGTGAGTCTTGCCCACATGCCCAGAGTTTAGCTGATTGCCATATTTGGGGTCAGGAAGGAATTTTCCTCCAGGGCAGATTAGCATGGACCCTGGGGGGTTTTCACCTTCCTCTGCAGCATGGGGCATGGGTCACTTGCTGCTGGATTCTCTGTACCTTGAAGTCTTTAAATCATTATTTGAGGACTTCAGTAACTCTTAGGTTAGGGGTCTATTACAGAAGTAGGTGGGTGAAGTTCTGTGGCCTGCGTTATGCAGGAGGTCAGACTAGATGATTGTAATGGTCCCTTCTGACTTTATAGTCTATGAGATGAAAGTTACTTGGCCAGATGTTTCATTTTAAATATTAAGGTGCAATTTACCTAGCGTAAGTCAAAGTAGTTCCATTGACTTCAAAATGCAATTGAAGTATGAATGATTTATGGCTTGTTCTCCAGGCTGCCCTTTTGTCATTAGAGTCTGATGGTGCAAGGTGCAGAAAACTTACTTGAAAGGTGCTAAATGCACTCAAATCCCATTGAAGCCATTTGTGTAGGGCATCTTGCAGCACCAAACCCTTAACAATGAGCTTCTGTGGATATGTCTGCACTGCACCTGTGAGTGAGCCTCCCAACCCAGATAGACAAATTCACACTGGCTTCACTTGAGCAAAAGGAATAATGTGGACATTGTGGCTTTGCCGAAGATTCAGGCTAGCCACCCAAGCTCAGACCCAGGAAGTTGGGTGGGCTTGAGAACTCGAGCCACAGCATCTATCGCTATTTTTAGCTCATTAGCTTAAGCCCCACTGGTGCAAGTCTGTCCACCCGTGCTGGGAGGCTTGCTTCCAGATGCACTGTAGAATATACCCTATGCTGCTACTGCTCATGTCTCGTTGTTTTGTGCACACAAGTACACAGCAGACTTTGGGCTGCTCCAAAACTTGATCTTGACATCATGAGAGAGCAATCAACACCACAGGAAATTAGAGTATATACTGCAGTGTGCAGAAAGCATGTGCACATAACTAAGGACTTGGGAACATACCCAATCTCAGTTATACCAGTTTAATACCAGAGTAACTTTGTTGATGGTATTTACATGATGGTAATTTCGTTACTTTAGTTTACCCTGAGGTAGCTGAGATTAGAATCTGGCCTCTAACCTACTAAACTGGTACTGTTGCCCAGAAAGATTAGGCACCACAGCAAAAGGCAACATAAACAATAGCCCAGAGGATGCACACACATGTAGTTTGTCACTCAGAGTCCGTTGTGTTCAGTTCATTATTCTCCTCTATAGGAGAATTTTTTTCATTTTGTTTTCTTACATGCTGTACAGCATTTCCTGTGAACCATCTTAAACAAATTACCTATAATCAAGGGGAATGTTTCCCATCAATTAAGTAATTATTGCAACCTTATGCTAGTATTTCAAATTACTCACAGCCTATAGGAGTTGTATTTAATGAAGATTTTAATGACTGATCAGAAATAAATAAATTAAAATGAATGCAAGTTTTTTGTTTTCTTTTCCTTTCTACTTTTAGAGGGGAAGGAGTTCTGTTTTAACATTTAGATGATTCTTTATGAAATCAGTACATTCAGGAAACCAAAGAAGTGTGCATTAGGCTGAGGGAATGGAAAAAATGCTAACATTTCCTCTGCACTGTTTTTCAGTGCCTCACAGGAGATTTTAATGCATTGCTTACTCTCAGCAAAGACCTTTCCATTTTCTTACAATAACAATAATTAAATGTTGCTCCGCTTTTCTGCATATTGCGGATAATATGAAGATCACAAAACAAATGTCCATCATTTTTCAATATAAATAGATCTTGTACCTTTATATGCCAAAGTCTATCGTCCATAACAACTAAAGCATTTTGTGTTCTGTACTTTTTGTTTTAGCAACTTGATTCTATGTGTTTGTAGTCCATTATGGTCACATTTTCTTGAAACTGACAACAACCTACATTTTCAGTGTTTGTTTGAAAATAAAAATGAAAAATAAATTAATACAATATAACTTTTTTCTATTATAATCAACATAAATTGAAGAAACCGCCTTTCAGTCACAGATTATAAAGCCAAAAAGGACCATGTGATATCCAGTCTGTCCTCCCTTATTTAGGTATACTCCTATATTAAGACCATGACTCCCAAGTAATTCAAAGGGGTGAATACAATTCTACTCCATTTATATTAGAAGACCACTGCAGTATTCATCTTTTAGATGTTTCATATTTTGGCATTTTTGCACACATTCTGCAAGTTACGGTTTTCTTAGAAATTGGTCTAAAAATTAAATTTTTGTATTTAAATAGCATTTTCTAATTACAAGTCTTTATAAAGATCCTTCTACAATAGATAACATAAGAACAAGAGATTGGTGAGATTAGAAGTTTGGTTGATAATGGTAATAGTGTTGATGTTATATACTTAGACATCTGTAATGCATTCGACTTGATACCACACAACATTTTGATTAAAAAACTAGACTGATATAAAGTTAACATGGCTCACATTGAATGGATTAAAAACTGGCTTAACTGATAGTCTCAAAATGTAACCATAAATGGGAAGTCATCATTTTGTGAGTCTATTTTCAGTGGGAGTCCTACAGGGATCAATTCTTGGCCCTACTGTATTGAACAATTTTATCAATGACCTGAAAGAAAATATAAATCATCTCTGATTTTTTGCGTGCAGATGATGTGAAAAGTGGGGGAATGGTAAATAATGAAAAGGTCAGAGGACAGATCTGGATTGCTTGGTAAACTGGGTGTAAGTGAACAATATGCATTTTAATATGGCTAAATGTAATTGTATACAGTTAGGAACAAAGAATGTAGGCCATGCTTACAGAATTGGGGCTCTATCGTGGAAGCTCAGTGACTTTGAAAAAGATTTGGGGGTCATGGTGGATTATCAGATGAACATAGCCCCCAGTGTGATGCTATGGCCAAAAGAGCTAGTGGGATCTGGGATACATAAACGGGAATCTTGAATAGGAGTAGAGAGATTATTTTATTTCTGTATTTGGCACTGGTGTGACCCTGCTGGAATACTGTGTCTAGTTCTGGTGCCCACAATTCAAGAGTGTTGATAAATTGGAGATGGTTCAGAGAAAAGCCATGAAAATGATTAAAGTGTTAGAAAACATGCCTTATAGTGATAGACTAAAGGAGCTCAATCTGTTTTGCTTAACAAAGAGAAGGCGAAGGGGTGACTTGATTTCAGCCTATATTACTTACGTGGGAACAAATATTTAATAATGGGCTCTTCACTCTAGCAGGTATACTATGATCCAATGGGTGAAAGCTGAAAGTAGACAAATTCAGACTGGAAATAAATGATAAATTTTTATCTGTGAGAGTAATTAACCATTGGAACAATTTACCAAGGGTTGTGGTGGATTCTCTCTTACTGACAATTTTTAAATTAAGATTGGATGTTTTTTTCCAAAAAAATATGCTCAAGGAATTATTTTGAGGAAGTTCTGTGGCCAGGAGATCAGACTAGATGATCACGATGGTCCCTTCGGGCATTAGAATCTAAGAACAATATCTGCTTAAGAAGTGTGAGTTCGTAGATGTCTGTTCACTCCTTGTATATTAGTCATTTGTTACGATAGGGTGCATTTGACTACCATACATAATAGCATCTTTGTGTGTTCTCGCTCAGTAGCAGAAATAATTGTTTAGAAAAAGCTGAAAGATGATGAATATGAAATGAAATTATGTATTAGAAAACACATACTGGCTGGTTTGGTTACTTAGAAAAGATTCCCAATTGATTTTAAACAGTGTGGGAATCAATATCCTCCTGTGCACTAGAAAATAAGTAGGAATATTTCTTTCTCTCATTCCCAGGATTTTTAATAATTGTCCCCTTGATATTCCCCCAAATCTCTTTGTTACTTAGCTGGAGTGGGGGCAAAGAGGAGATATGTTTTATTATATAGTAGTCTACTTGGGTACCAAAATATAAGTTTTGTTCATCTTTTTGGAAAAACTGTCTGAGAAAAACAATGTTAGAATACCTCTGTTGCCTCTACCTTTTCTTCTTTTTCTGGTAATCTCTCTCTCTCTTCCCCCTCTTCCCCCCCTTCCCACTTTCTTCTTCCTATGTTCTGCTGGCACCGTCTTTCTGTCTAGTAGGGACCGCTACAGTCATCAAAGAATGCTGATCTCTTATGTACTTTACATGTGGTTTTAACTGTAAAGGGAAACTGCCTAGGATTGTGTTAAGCAGATTTCACTGTGCTGCTAGCTTCATGTGTCAAGAACTTCCTTACATGAGCCATACAGTAACTCAGGCTTCTGATGGGGCCAGTTGTACTGTAGTAGTCTGTAAATGATTTGGATGATTGGGGTGTTTATGTGTAGTAAAGAGGCCAGGAATGAGTAGCAGGTTTCTCTGAATGCATGTGTGTGGTGGGTCTGCTGGGCATTCCCAGCTTCCTGGCCTCCCAAAAACATAACACCCCAGCCATTGAAATCATTTACAGACTATCACAGAAGGTCCTCCACACTTACATGCAGAAGGAAACACTACCATCCACTGCTCTGTGGGAGACCTGTATTGAAATCCCATGTGAATTTGTCAATGCCTCTGGGCCTGGCCCAACACCCACTGAAGTCAGTGGAAAGATTAATTGATTTCTGCTGGCTTTGTCCCAGGCTCGGATTTTAAAGACTTTGAGCACTGTTGAGATAACATTCATACCTCCTGGGGAGAATATAGTGATTCTGCTGTGCTTCAAATTTATATCTTTTTTTTCAACCCTCGTCTTGTCTATTTTGATAGTAAAATCCTTGTCCCTAAAAAGCTTACAATATGGTTTCACAATTCATAGCCTGATTTGGGGTGCGGCCTGTATGCATTACTATAACTCTTTAAATAAATAATAATTAATAATACACCACCCTTAGTAGGCGATATCCTATATTAAGAATCTTCCTTGCATACAATATTCTTCCACCTTTATTAGACAACCACTTCTGTTAAATAACTGATTTTTGCCAATCCTTTTGTACTAGTCACATACAGGTGGGAGAATTGGCTACCAGTTCAAGCACATGGTAACTTTATTGGACTCAGGAAGAGGAATTGACAGTAGCTTCTGTTATCACTGCTAATACAGTAGGTGAAGCCAGGGTACGTAGAGCTAAGGAGAGTAAATGGGGGAACAAAACCCCCAAACTCTCCTGACTCTCAGTCCCTGTGTCTTAATCACAAAGAGTGTATGTTATGAGAATCTGCTTTATAAGACACTCCTTTGTTGTTGTTGTTGTTGTGGAAGGTGTGTTTCATTTTCTTTGTCATAGAACTGTTTTTTTAAGTAATTACTATAACAACATTTTTACAAAAACCATAGAGACATGAAGAGAATGAGAGCAGAGAAGTCACATAGACCTTGCCAGAATAAGCAGTATTGAAGCTTTGGGTTTGCACAATATATTCTCTTGTACTACCATCAGTTTTAGAAGAGTCCAAGAATCAGTAAATGGAATTATTGTCCTAAATGTTTTTATTTTCTGCTACAACTTTGTAAACATTCATTAATTTCAAAAGTTGATGGCTTTCCAATTACTCATGAAAGACAATACCTGTATGCACTCTACTTAGTGTAAAAATAAGTATAAGTTATGATATAGTGAATAAAGATATAATGTTCGTGTGGAAGTGAAGAAGAACTGGGCTGTCTCTTAAGCAGTGCTGAAAGTTCATTGCCTGCAGTCTGTCTCCTGTGTACTATTTGTGTTGTCATCCAACTACATCTTACTTTATATTTGAATTCAGTGCTATGTTAATTTGTTGTGTATTACTTGAAAGGAAAACTAAAAATGTTCAGCAAAATAATTTTCTTTTCTCTCTAAGATATCTGTTTAAATATCTTTTTATTGGGGTAAACAATTACACTGGTATTATGTCTGAAATGTCATTTATCAGTAGGTTCTTTAGCAAGTGGCTTGAATAAAAATGTCGCATGGAAGCATTTTAAGGAGAGGGAGGCCATCAGATTAGATTATACTGCTGCATTTTACATAGAGCACCTGATTATAATATTCAAATATATTTTGCTGAATATTTTAAACAGGAAAAAGCCGCTTCATAGATCTCCCATAGTGAATTTTTCATTCTAAGTTTGTATATTTGAGATTAGAATGAAGTATGTCATTGTATGAATACCTACTATCAAAACATTACTTGTTTAACAAAGCCATCTTATTTTAATCTAGAAAAGAAATAAAAATATGACCAAGGAGGCATTTGGGACTAGATTCTGTACTGAGTTTTTCAGTGGGTACTGTCTAGAAGTTGCTTCCCAGATGAGTGTGGCATCAGTGATGGTTTTAAGCCATCTTTGTGCCTTCCCACTTCTGGGCTATTCTGGGAGTTGGTGTGGTCCCTAGCATAAGTTAAAACAGCCCCATGGGGTGGCCTCCTTGCTGCTGCCAATAAGTTACTCTGCAGCTCATAACTGCCAAAATGCTTAGAGTTTTGGCCACTCCCCCTTCCTGCCTCTGACACGCCCCTAAAGCCCACCTTGCAACAGGGGTTAATGGGGATGAAGCATAAGGACATCCCTATGCTGCTCCTATGCTCTGGGAATACCCACAGGTCCCTATCCATCTTCTTTACAACCCTTTACTGTAGGAGCAGTGGGCTCATAATTTGTCCCCTTGTCCTTAAGATGGCAAGTATGCCAAATACAGCATAGGAGTTTCTTGCTTCTGTGTGTTGCATCGTCACTCTATTATACCACAAGGTTTTGAATAATAGGGTTTCCGTGGACAAGTTTATCTTAAAAAAGTGCACGTGTGATTGTTTTCTCTGTGTTCTTGTCACGTATTCCTCAGGCAAAAACACTAATGTAGTTTTATGCATTCATTCTGCTTCCATTGTTTTATTTTATTTGTGTTATGATAGCATCTAGGGACCCAGTCATTTATCAGGATGCCATTAAACTAGACAAACACATAACAAAGACACAGTCCCTGCCGCAAATCACCTACAATTTTCATTGACGATCTGCCTTTCATAAGCCAAAGTTCTTAGAGAAGAGCACCAGTACCTACTTCACATGGGTACATACTAATACTGACGCTCACTTCAATTAGTACAGTCTCGTTTCTGGGCTAGGAGCTTATCTCTTCAAGTTTCCCATCAACCTTATAACCAATGGTAGCACCGCAGTTCTATTTACATTTTGAAAAAATGTATTCATTAGAAAGTGAATTGATGATATGTTACAGTTAAAAGAGTGCAAAATAAATGCACAACAATTTTATTCTGTCATATTAAAAGGTTTGTGGTTTTCAGAGGTAGGGAAGATACCTTCACAAGTATTTTTCACTAGCGATAGTAGGCTTAGTCCTCAGTCTTATGGATGTCAGATAAATTTCTCAAACTATGCTTTAAGTTAAACTAGTTAATATTCAGTTGCAATATATGCATATCAAGGAATGTTCCAGCTGAAAAAAGTCCTAAACATGTTAAAGTATGGGAATGAACAATTAAGAGAATGTCAGTAAATTTTCTAATATCCTCCCAGTTTCTTAAATAAATGAACAGAGGTGAAATATCTCATTGCACATTCCAAACACTGTTTTAACTCTGCCCATGTAACTCTTCCCAGCCTCATCCTGTAGACAGGAAAACCTCTTAAACCTAACAACTCTGCATCATGCACATTATGAATGTCAGTGACCATCATTATATGATACTGCTGTGTCTGGAATTTTTTACTATCAATAGTGGACAGAAAGTGGATATTTTATTTTGGAATCAAAGTTTTGTTATATGGATTAATGATGTATAAAGTTGGTAATGTTTCTAAGTATTTTCTTTTTCAATGCACTTAAAATGAAATGGTAAAAATTTTGTTCTTTGTATATAAATGTACTTTATTTCAACAATAAAAAAAAGCCTTTTATTAATGGCCAAAAAAAGGGTTTTTACAAAAGACTCACTTAACTCAACTGGATGAAATGAGTAGACAGTGGATAAGACAAGGTTTTTGGGTCATGCCAGATGAGCCTGGGGAAAGTTAATCATGTTAATCCGTAAAGATATTTCTGCCTATGAATCAGACCTTCAAGGTTTCTGTTAAGTAAAAGAACTAGTCTTGTTTAATCTATAAGCATCAAGTGAGTAGGATACTACAGTACATTTTGTCCTCTGAATATACTGAACAGTGGGTGGGCTATAATGTAAGATAACTGTTGAGGGCTTCATATAAGATCTCTTTGAGCATTCTGTTCTTACATCCTGTTCTGTACCATAGTTTACATTGTGTCTAAGCTTCTCAAGCAACAAGACATGTGAAGACCTGGCTCTACTTGATTATTTGGCTTTCTGCAACCAGTAATGAAATTTTTGAAAGATTTAGTAGTATACCACAAAATACAAAGGATGTTTGGAGGCCTGTATGTAGGGTCAGATTAGATAGATCCTGGCATCCTTACTGAGGCATCCGTGTATGCACTACCCGTTTTATTCATCACTAATTCCAAGAATGACACTGCAGGGTCAGAAACATGGGATTTTTCAAGGTATACCTGTGGGATGTCATATCTTCACTTACTGGCTCCTCTCTAAATTAGAAGGGCTCTTACATTTTTCATTTTTTTATAGTTTAAATCCTAGTTTGTGTTCTGTGCTGTTCAATGATAGAATCCAAATTAACTGTAGTCGCTTAGGAAAATGTTAGGTATCATTATGGCTCAATGAAAATATCAGCACACTAAACAGCAAAGAAATCTGGTCTGAAAAGCAAAGAAATCAGGCTACATTCAGAAAAAGATAGAGCAGAACACTGAAAATATGGTTACCAAAGTTAACCACTGTCACTATAAAAAAATAACAGCAGAAATAGAAAAGGCCCAAGGAAGAACAACAGAATGGATTATTCAGATATCACACTACTGATTCTTAGCATGCAAGCGAGTTTTGACTTTTGGAAAGACATGCTATGGTGTTAATTAGTTTTGAACTATTTGAGTTTATGTGTAGAGACAGCTTTAGGAAAGTGGGTGCTGTGCAAGCCGTAAGAGAGTTTGTCTGTCTTGGGCTCTGATTAGAGTCTGTTCTTGAGGCAGAGTTGCTTCCTGGGAACCAGGCATTTGGTGTCAGTCTGAGATTCCTGGAAGAAGGTATTGTCCTGCTGCTGTTTGACCATTTCATTCCAGGACTGGTATAGGTGTGTAAACAAAGCAAGTTATATTAGAATATATGCAGACTTATCACTGATTTCTCCTCCGCAGTGAGGCCAAGCCAGGTCCCAGGCATCTGCTGCTGTGCAACATGGGTGTTGCTGGCGCCAGAATGGTCACTGGCATCAGAATCAGGGACAACAATATGAATATTGTTAGCTAAGATAAATATTTATAAGGGCCATCAACCCTTGTGCTGCAGGACATAAGCCAACTATCAACTGCCTAGAGTTAAGAATAAATTCTGCATATTAATGATACAGCATACTTTTTCAAAATAGGAGTATTACATATTCTTGTAAAGTATCTGCTGCTGGTCACTGTCAAAGACAAGATACCAGTCTAGATGGAATGATGGTTGAATCTAGTATGTCAGCTCATATGTTCGTATAATTCTCAAAGATAGATTTTAAAAGGAAATGGTTAGGCTAAACTTATTAAAAAGGAACCAACAGATTTCTTTAACTATGTTACAAGTAACAGCTTAAGTTATTAAGAGTGGAAGAATTTTAAAAATCAGTATTACTTTTAATTATTTCTGCTGTTTATATTTTGTATTTCTTTTCTTCCTGGACAAAGAAAAATATACTACTCAGTTTCTAATCACGCTATCTTTTCCGCTTCCTCTACACAGCACACTGCTGCAGTGTGTAGGTTGTAAATAACCCCCGAAGATTTTGTTTTTCAAATCTTTCCCTTGGAATTTTAAAATAATCATTAAAACCTTTCAGTTTGGCTTTAGGTTTGGTAAAAGCTTTTATTAAAACTAATTTTTCAGTCAAATTGGACCTCACAATGTCACTTTAAGTCCCATGCTTTAAAATAGTGGAAGCTAAATTTCCCCTCTCACTTCCTTTCATGTTCAAAAACTAAAATAATTTATTACAACAAAGGAATGTATATAGAATCCACCAACCAACAGAGGATGTAGAAAGATTTATTAGGAGAAACATTAAGATCATTCCTGGCCAGGTGCATTTTTTTTCCTTCTTAAAAGAAAAAAAAGAAGAGTACATAGCTTTGACCAAATTCAAGTATGGCTGGAAGTCCATTTAGAAAACATAATGTCTGTAACTGTTAAGCACTTCTGCACATTGCAGCCATAAACTAAACAAAAATGGAGACATGAGGTTGCTGCTGCTGAATTACAAGAAATGTGTTACTAAATCTTGAAAACAATTAAAGTGTTTGGCTATGTGGCCCTCTGGGCCTGATTCCCCATTCCTTGCTCCTTGTGCAGTCATTTACACCTGTGCACAGTGGGGGAAAAAACAGAATGGCATCTTCTGACACCCACTTTGCACAGGTGTGTAAATATCTACACGAGATGAAAGACAATGGAAACCAGGCACCATGAGTTCAATTCTGCACTCCCTTGTTTATCTGCCCTATGCTAATTGTGTGAGTAAGAAGTACAGGATTTAACCATAGGTGAACGTTAAACATCTATATTCTAAATGCCTGTGATTGTTATTTTTAACTCAGAGAATTTTGCAGGCTACTAGTAAATAACTTTGACTAATTCTCCTAGGTATCAAAAATATCTAAAATGATTTCCATACTTTAGAGCAAAATTCTAGTCTGACCCAATCATCCATATTTCCAAACTAATGACTAAAGGGTCACATGTAAACTGCATTATGCATCTCAGATAAGCAGAAGATAAATTGACTTATCTGGGATGTGCTCTGGTTCTGTAGCTTTTCCATATGCCTCTAGGATGCAAATAGGGACTTAGACTCATAGATTATTAGAGTTGGAAGGGACCTCAGGAGGTCATCTAGTGCAACCCCCTGCTCAAAGCAGGACTAACCTCAGCTAAATTATCTCAGCCAGGGCTTTGTCAAGCCACAGCTTAAAAACCTCTAAAGATGGAGATTCCACCACCTCCCTAGGTAATCCATTCTAGTGCTTCACCACCCTCCTAGTGAAAAACTTTTTCCTAATATCCAACCTACATCTCCTGCACTGCAACTTGAGACCATTGCTCCTTGTTCTGTCATCTACTACCATTGAGAACAGCCTCGCTCCATCCTCCCTGGAACCCCCTTTCAGGTAGTTAAAGGTGGCTATCAAATCCCCTCTCATTCTTCTCTTTTGCAGATTAAACAGACTTAGTTCCCTCAGTCTCTCATAAGTCAGCCCCCTAATCATTTTTGTTGTCCTCCGCTGGAGTCTCTACAACTTGTCCACATCGTTTTTGTAATGGGAGACCCAAAACTGGACACCATACTCCAAATGCGGCCTCATCAATGCCGAATAGAGGGGACTAATCACTTCCCTCGATCTGTTGGCAATGCTCCTACAAATGCAGCCCAATATGCTATTAGCCTTCTTGGCAACCAGGGCACACTGCTGACTCATATCCAGCTTCTTATCCACTGTAACCCCCAGGTCCTTTTCCGCAGAACTGTTGCCTAGCCCGTCGGTCCCTAGTCTGTAGCTGTGCATGGGATTCTTCCATCCTAAGTGGAGGACTCTGCACTTGTCCTTGTTGAACCTCATCAGATTTCTTTTGGCCCAATCCTCCAATTTGTCTAGGTCACTCTGTGTCCTATACCTACCTTCCAGGGTATCTACCACTCCACCTAGCTTAGTGTCATCTGCAAACTTGCTGAGGGTGAAATCTACCCTATTCTCCAGATCATTAATGAAGATGTTGAACAAAACCGGCCCCAGGACCGACCCCTGGGGCACTCCACTTGTGACCAGCTGCCAGCTAGACATGGAGCCATTGATCACTACCCATTGAGCCTGATGATCTAGCCAGTTTTCTATCCATTTTATAGACCATTCATCCAACTTATACTTCTTTAACTTGCTGAGAAGGATACTGTGGGAGACTGTATCAAAAGGTTTGCTAAAGTCAAGGTATATCACGTCCACCGCTTTCCCCATGTCCACAGAGCCAGTCACCTCTTCATAGAAGGCAATCAGATTGGTCAGTCATGACTTGCTTTTGGTGAATCAATGTTGACTGTTCCTGATCACTTTCCTCTCTTCCAAGTGCCTTAAAATGGATTCCTTGAGGACCTGCTTCATGATTTTTCCAGGGATTGAGGTGAGGCTGACCGGTCTGTAGTTCCCCGACCCTCTTTCCTTTCTTGAAGATGGGCACTATATTTGCAATAATTTCCAATCATCAGGGACCTCCCCCAACTGCCATGAGCTTTGAAAGATAATAGCCAATGGCTCTCAAGTCACATCAGCCAACTCCCTCAGCACCCTCAGATGCATTGCATCTGGCCCCATGGACTTGTGTATGTCCAATCTTTCTAAATAGTCCTGGACCTGTTCCTTCAGCACTGAGGGATGTTCACCTCCTCCCCATTCTGTGCTGGCCAGTACAATAGCCTAGGAGCTGACCTTGTCTGTGAAGACAGAGGGGAAAAGGCATTGAGTACCTCAGCTTTCTCCGCATCCTCTGTCACTAGTTTGCCTCCCCCATTCTATAAGGGGCCCCCCACTTTCCTTAATCTTCCTCTTGTTGGTAACATAACTGTAGAAATCCTTCTTGTCCTCTTTCACGTCCCTTGCTAGCTGCAATTCCAGTTGCACTTTGGCCTTTCTGATTTCATTCCTGCATGTTCGAGCAGTATTTTTGTAATCCTCTCTAGTCATCTGACCAAGCTTCCACTTCCTGTAAGCTTCTTTTTTGTGTTTAAGCTCACCAAAGACTTCTTTGTTAAGCTAAGCTGGGCACCTACCATATTTGCTATTCTTTCTGACTTCTGTAGAGCTCACAACATTCACTCACATGTCCAAGTGCTCAACCCACAACACAAATGATAATGACTGCATCATCACAGACAGAGCTTAAATTCTGCCGGAGCTGTGCTCCGGTAAATATTTCCAAACCTCTGCAAGGCAGAAGCCCAGAGCCCTGGCGTCGCACAGAACAAAAGCCCTTAGCCCCACCACTCCGCTGCAGGGCAGAAGTCCTGATTTCCATCCCCTCCAGCCCAGCAGCTGAAATCTGGAGCCCCTAGCCCTCTCACTCCCACCTTAGAGCTTTTACAGCATGTTGGGGGGGACGTGTGGGGGTTTCAGGAAATAATCTATAAGAGTTTAAAACCTGATCACTGAGATATTCACACCTCATCGAGGTGCCAATGTGCAACAGAACAGCTCTGCTTTTATTCCCTTATCTTAAAACTACAACCCCTGGCCCCGTTCTCTAACATCACTCCTCTCCTTAAACCTTCTCTTCCAGTTCTTCCAACTTCCCTCTCTGCCCTGCTTCTCATCATTTTCTTAAAAATGAACATAAGACAGTGAAAGCTTTTCTACTGCCCTCCTGTCCAATATCCATTTTCCCTTCACTCCCATTGAGATTTTGAGGTCTTTTACTCTTCACCTCTAACTCCTGTACTTGTAAACACATTCTGCCTCTCCCCATGTAGTAGCCCCTCTCCTTAAACAGCCAGCACTTGACTCTGTCTTCACCTTTACCACATTTTCCTCTATCCATTTACTAAGGTTTCTTGAATATGCCATCTAAAGTCATTGGCTCAGCATCTTCTTTTCTGATTCCTCTTGGGAAATTTGGCTTTTGTTCCACTGTTTCATGAATATCACTCCCACCAGTAGTCAACATTGCTGACTGCATCTACTGACATCTACTTAGTGTGCAGGTGGAAATACTATTTGTCCATACCGATTTGTCTTTTTATCTGCATATAATTAGGAAGATTTGGAAGCCCTTTGAAAAACTGATCTCCACTGCCTGTTAAGGAGCTTCGTATTGTACTACACTGCAAGTTATGTTGTATCATTTGTGATATAGCAAGGGCAGAGGGCAATAGGAGGGTGCTCGACAGGAGATCTGGAAGGCTCAGAATGCTTAGGGCTCTATTCCCTGCAGACTAGCTAGAAGTTATGAGGGGGCAGACAGAGCACGAGCTGGAGGAGTTGGAGTGCCGTGCTGCATGCAGAGTTGTGTGAAGGAGCAGAAAGGTGTGCAGAGGGTGTGGAGGAGCAGAAAGGAGTGCTGGGAAAGGTACTGGGCTCAAGAAGCCAGAAGGACAGGGGGAAATTAGCCCAGGGGAAAAGACTGCAACTGTGAGTACAGTGCCAGCAACACATAGCTGCTACTCATAGGACCCCTGGGCTGGGACACAGAGGAGCAGGCGGGCCTGGGTCCCTACCCCCCTCACTGGGGAGATGGGGTAACTGGTGATGCCCTGGCCCACCATGAGAGGCAAAAGCACGAGACCCACTAGGGTGAAGCTGGCTGTTTGCCACACATTCTTTGTTTGTCTTTATACTTGCCTATCAAGAAGAGATTAATTTCTTTGATTATTTGAACAAAGATAGGCTCAAATCACTAAAGTCCCAATGCTTAAATCTCATTGAAGTTGCATGTTTAAGTGCTTTGCTGAATAGGACTGGAATTTAAGTACGTGCTTAAATGCTTTGTTTAATGTGGACCTAAATTTGGATCCTGATTTCCCAAACCGTAAAGTACGGGGGTGTTAAGATTCTTGGTTTTGCTTCTGTCTTTTGGGAATCCGCTTACAGAATTGGGACCTGGATTCAGTTTTCAAACACATGTTGGGAAGAGGGAGTCTGTCTGGAAACAAGGTTTCATTTTGGGTCATCTCTTGATTGAAGCTATCTCATTTCATTACAATTAAAATACATTCCATTTCCATTTGTTTCCATTCTATTTCTGTCTACAAATGTTTTTTATGGTATACTGTATAGATTGGAAAACTGACATTAGTATGACATATTCTTTTATTAAAAATCAACATTTTTGGAAAGTTTTTGTGCTGGTAAATGCAACACATTTTGAATTTTTATCAGAAGTCATAAGGTGATTGTGCATATTTTAAAATGGGTGTTAAGTGAGATTAACTTTTTTCATAATTGCTCACAAGATGTTCCTTTTTCTTTCAGGACAATCCAAAGCTTCAGGAGACAATAAATTCTGCTGCTGCCATTATCTCTGCATTGATAAAGGACAGAAACCCTGAGCTGATTGGCCAGCTGTTGGTAGCATAAATAAATAAATAATTTGTAGCTATCAAAAGTATTTCTTTTTTCATCATGTATTTACCAATGTTCTTGAAACATTTTATTCTATGACAAAAAACACTGGATTTAAAAATTTTGCTATTATGATCTTTTATCATAAAATGTAAGTTTGACCTTTTGTTGATTTGCAAATGTAAATGAAATAGAAGGTGTTGAGGTACACCAGGTATTATACTTTGAAGTGTTATATTGAAGCATTATATGTGAGGTGCTAATCATTTCAAAAAGTACACACTGGATGGTGCTATTTATTCCTTTCATGTCCAAAGCTCTCAATCTAGGCACAAATTTCTCTTCAACCAGATAACATATATGATCTTAAAACACAGCTCTTTATATGAAAATGATTGAGGGGTCGATCCTGCACTTACTATTGGGTTTAGCATTTGATATAAGACATAGTCCCTTTGACTTTAATGAAAGTACCTTGGTAGTGTTTTCAGGACCCCATTCTCATTCCTCATATGAATGAATGAATGAAGGCTACATTTTAAAAATACATTTGTACATACCAAATGAGATGTAATCGCCTTCCTGGGCGTGCAGAATTAGGAATTCATTGTGGTGGGAATTAACTATTTTTAAACCTTGAAAGGTTATCCATTCTGTTGGTAGTGGAGAAATAAGACAGAAGGAAGTCTCTCTTTCTTCTTAAGTAATTGAGCTGCTGCTTTACTTTTCATCTCTCTCTGAATTTCTGTTTGATATATGTGTTTGTTACACCACCAGCTGAAAAATAGTATTATAACTGCTAATGCATGGAGGATTTTGACATTTAAATGAAGATAGTTTAGAGAGAAGGGTAGAATGGGAAGTGTTCTCTATCTGTGTTGAATATTTTCAAGTGTTCCACCAACTTAAAATGTACATTTCTCTTGTGCCTCTGGCAGCATATAACCCACTGAAGTCTTCTTGGTTTTTTTGGAACTTTCCCCAATTTCTGAATAGGTCAGGGTACATTCTTAGGGACTCTTGTTGACTTCACTGTAATTGGAACAGGGACTTGGCTGCCCCATATGTGCTCCCATAAACTTCCCACCATCTCCAGCCTTAGAGATGGCTCCTATTCCAAGGGGAAATTTCCCCTTGAAACCAACCATGTAATGCATTATGCAGATGTCCTGTCACTGCAGGGTTGAAGTCTGTCGCATGGCAGTTGGGCCTTGTATACTGCTGGAGAATACACTGTTATACATGCACTGCACCCCTGAGGTCATAGAAGGGGGAATATTGTTCCCTGACTACCAGCAATATTAGGAATTTTTTCAAGAGCCTCAGCCAGAAAAAGGAGATAGGAGACTTCACTGAGTCAAATATTTTCCTGTCCCAATGGCATTCAGGAGGGAAGAGTGATGATCTCCCTTACCTATTAGGCAAACCACACAAAATTCTGTGAAGAAGGGTGCCCCCAACTTTGATAAAAAAAAGAACCCTCCCAAACATCCATCATGAACTGTCGGGTGTCTCCCTTCTCCAGTGTGACACCTCAAGAGATCTCCAACACCGTAGTTTCCAAAAAATAAAACAATCCCTGTCTGCTACCCTTCCTCCTCCTCTCCCTGCTGTGCCAGGTAAGGACCTTTATGCAATCCTAAGGCTGCAATAAATTCAATGGCCTAAATGGCCCGCTGAGTGGAAGTGGGTTTGGTCGAGAAGAGGATGCAATGGAAGGTGGATGTTAAAGTCAGTCTTCATGTTTCAGAGAAAAACTGCATGCTTCTTTCTGCTCACTTGCTATATGTGTGCTCCTGGTCATAGAGCATGGGTTGATGGTGCTTTTATTTTGCCTTTTCTGTAAACCTGGTCCAAGAGAAAATTGTCCTAGTGTGCAGTTTCCAAGCACAGTTTTCTGAGTCATAGGCATGCCAGAATGCCGCCTCAGGTGCGTTAAATAAGGTCTTAAAATAATATGAATCTATTTTGGGTTTGCTTTGCTAATGGGTACTTTGAAACACTGGATGAACTACACATGTCTCTGCTTTAAAATCTTGCTAAGAAACTGATGCTGATCCCAAATTTTCCTCCTGTACAAGGTACAACTGCCTGCTTTTCATCCAGGACACACATTTTCATTCAGTACAGAAATCTGCATAAAACAGCTACAACGTTCTCATGCAATCAGTACAATCTGTTTCCTCCTTTGCTCCTCTTCCCTCTCTATAATTATTACAGATGAATCATTTGTCCTCCTTTGACATTGTACAAATATATTTGTCAGCACCATACATACCTAGAGAATGCATATGTGGTCTAGTCAGACAAATGACGAACTCAAGACCTTACATTATTTGCATTCACTTATGAATAAGCTTTTCAAATTCGCTTTTGTCTGACACTAATAGGTTGAGTTTGATGCAGTAATTCATCTCTCAAGCTTGCAAAAGATGTGATGCAAGTTATTGGTTGGATTGAAAACACCTAGATTACTAGTGTCTTCTTTCTTATTTTGCTGCTTCTTCACTTTAAGATGTAGAAAGGCTCTAACACAAAATATAGGATGTGTTTCCCCAGGACTAACAAGCAAGCAAAGAAAAAGAATCCTTTATGTTTTACATCTACACTAATTATAGCCAGTGTGTTTAAATTCAAGCACTAGAGGAAGCAAACTGATTCATAATTATAAAATAATTTTCAATTATGTCAATTTCACTTTTATTCAGTTGTAATTTTTACTTATTTATTTTAAACAGGTTTTGATGCAATAAACTGCTATAATGAAAAATGATTTTCTGCAAGCTATTTGAGAGCAGAAATTGGAAAGAAAATACACAATGTAAATTAATTTTCAGGTCCTCAGTATAGATTTAATTTTATTTCAACTAAAATGCAGGATAAAATAACAGGTTTCCCTGGTGTTATTAATATAATATTATTGCTGTCTCTTTTTAAACAATCTATAAATAGCCAGTGAACTAGCACGGTGAAAGTAAAAATTACAAAAGCAAAGTTATTGAAACAGACTGCAAAATAGTGAGCTTCTGTAAAAGTAAATGAAAAAGAGTAGAATTAATGCTATTGAGTGTCCAAACCAAATCTAAGTGGCGTTTTCATGAATATTAATATCTAAAGTATTAATAAAAATGTATGGTGGAATTAAGAAACTGGTTGATTGTTTATCTACACACAGCAGCTCACGAAGAGTTATACAAATGAAAAACCTGGCATATATATACCCACACACACACACACACATGGAGTTTGATTTTAACTAGTGAATCAGTCACAACCCATGTTGCTTTGAACATCTAGACAGAGAACATATACTTATAAAGACCCAGAATCAGCCACTCTTACTCACCTTAGTCCTCAAGTAATCATCAATGATCTTTCTTGGGTAAAATGCTTGGGTAAAATTACACGAATGAAAAGCACAGAAGACAACGTAATAAAGAAACTTCCAGTTAGGGGACAAAATCCTACCCTATTGCAATCATTGGCAAAAACTCCCATTTTGCCCTCGGGGGCCAGGATTTTACCCATGAAGTTTGCAGCTGACCTCTCACTATAATGGTCTGAACAACAAAATCCTGCATTCAAAAAACTTTAAGCTTTGAGGATGTTAAGCGCTACATCCACACGAACATATACTTTTTAGGTGCTTATCTAAACAGATGCTTCAAAACCCATTTGAGGTCACCGTTGCTAGTGCTCTCCTATTGTATGTCACCTCTTACTGTAAATTGTTTTTTTAAAAACAAGTGATTTGAATAATTCAGATGTCATATTTTATCTGTGATTAAGGGTATTTTATCTGTTTGAATTAAAGTGGAAAGTGCTGAATCTAGATGGACTAAACAGAAATCTAAATGAATGAATTCAATTGATTGATAAAACTTCCAGTAAATTAAGTAGAGCCAGAATTTGGCTCAATGAAAGGGATAGACAGTTGGGAAAAGAAATTTGTTGTGCAGATTCATGTAGCAGTTCAGAATGATTTTGTTTGCTCATACTGTAAAAGACACCTACCTGATTATTCTATGCTCCTTTTGACAATGAAATCACTACCCCTAATCCCATCTAATTTTTTTATAATGTATTATTGGGATCTTTCCAACTCGGGAATTCATATACATGGTTCACTAAATGAAAGATTTTCTGTGTGACTTAGTAGTGAAAGAATGCTATTCAAAGGCATTTCCTCTTCTTTGTTTCAAGGATCACTTGTTAAAGCCATGATTAACTCTTTGACTGTTCACTTAAACTTGGAGAGATGCCGAGACTTGTAAAAAGAATAGAATATTTAAGTGCCCCCCTTGGGGCAATTAGTTATGAAATCCTAAGATGTTGATATTTGCTGTGATGCAAAAGACTCCACTATAAATCTGTTATTTAGATACCAATCTTGTTGCAGTAGCTAGACAGATGAGGAATGAGATACTCCAAAACAAAACTTGATTCTGTTTTCCTTGTTACTGGACCATTCATTTGATCACTCAGGTTTTTTGCAGTTCCTGATAAGTCCACATTATGACATATTGTAGCTTTATCTTTTTTTAAATAAAACCACTTGCTCTTGCAACTGCACCCACTTAGGTGCAAGTCAGTAAGGTCCTTATGCATAGATATCTGTGCTGAGAATATTGAAGGCTGTTACTCCATCTTTAGAGCTGTAACGTATTATTATTTTTATTACCCTATCCCCTCTTCAGACCATTTGTTTTGTCTTTCAGACTGTTAGCTCTTTGGAGCTGGGACTGCCATTTACTTTAGATTTGTACAATGCCTCACACAATAGGGCCTCAACCTTGTTGGCTTCTAGGCACTATCACAATATGAATGTTAATGCTAATTAATAATAATAACTTCAGTAAATTGAGTGGGGTCTGAAAAATGCAATTTCTGTACCAGTCCCTGTTTTGCAAATACATTTACGGCCGAGGAGACAGTTTGATTACATATACCAGCCTGAGGAAGCATGGCATCTCTTGATGCATTTATCCCCACACGAATTAAACCTTACAACACAACTTCATCTTCTGCACCATCTGTCACATACTCTCGGTATCAGAATGCTTCACAGAGTTAAATAACACTGTTACAAGGAGAAATAAAAGCAGACGGAGAGAGAAATGAAGAGCCATATACAGGAGCAAAAGGCTATGCGAGAGAGATACAGGAAAGCTCCTCCAGATGGCAGGAGCTGCAGAGAAGGTACTTGGATGCTAATTCAGGTCAAATGTTTACAGTATAAATCTTAGCTTAATATGTGTGTGATTATGGGAAGTCACCTGCATCTGGCTCAGTAGAACCATGGGCTGCAGCTGTGGAAGGTATATTTCCCCTTTCCTGGTAGTTCATTTCATTTCTCTGTGTAGTGAGGCAGAGTGGCCTCCCTCTGAGCTTGATGGGGAGGGACAACTACAACCCTTCTGGTGAACAGAGCCAAGACAGCCCTGTTCCCCACACAGGAAGCAGAGGGGCGGGAAGGGAAGTATAAGAGACTGGCCCTCCAGTTCAGCTGGGCCAGAGTCAGAATGGCTCTAGCCTGCTGCAGGGCTCCGAACCAACTACCGAGCAGTGGAGTGCCCTGTCCCCGGAGGAGACTGAATGTGAAAGTGCTGCTGGGACTGCCATCTGTTGCTTACCCAAAGGAGACATAAGGACTCTCAGAACTATGGTGGGAAAGCCCAGGGAAACCAGACATTAGCCCGGTTGTGCTGTCGAAATACAAGTCAGCTGGGACCTGGTGGAGTAGAGTGGACCTGGATCCCCCTACCTTCCTCTGCCGCTGACCCCACTCCTGGCCTGAAGGCCTGTGCCTTTTGTGTTTGCTGTTTGCCCTAGCCAGAAGGCTGGGCTAAAGACAGCTCCTTACCCTGCCCAGAGCGTAATAGCCCCAGACTATGTAAATGGCTTTCTGTCCGTCCAACCTAGGAGGCTCTGGGCTAAAGACTTCTTCTCGCTCTGCCTCGCCCAGAGGGCCAGAACCCTAGTCTACTACTTGACTGCTGTGTGACAGTGAGGCACAGCGGCCTCTCTCTGAGTTTGATGGGGAGGGACAATCACAGGCCACTACACTCCCTTAATTGCTTGTCCCTTCTTTACATCACTGCATCTCTTCCTCTTGCATGGCATGTCCTCTTACCCTCTGTTTTATATAATCGTATCCCCTCTCTCTCTAAGTCTTGAATCTTATCTTTCTTTCCCCCTTTTCCCCTCCTTCTGCCTTCTCCCTCTGTCTCTGTTACCTCTTCTGTCTCACCCTATTTGTCAATATCCTTTTCCTCCCAACCCACCATGCTTGAAGGAGACCGACCCCTTTCCCCTCTCTAAAGCCGGGCTATGCGCTGGCACAAGAATGCCTTCCTCGCCTGCCTGTGTTAAGAACTAAGGCATTCACTGTGCACTTCACAGCTGTGGCATATCTGTGCACTTCTCAGCTGGGCTTGAAAGCAGCTGTCACTTCCATTGGTAGCTGAGCACAGATAAGCAGTAGCTGCCTGAAGGGACAGAGTTCCTTCATGGATAGTTGCTAAGAGCCCCACAGTTAACTGAGTGAACCTCAAGCTCCCTGTCATGTAGCAGCTGATCTCCTTTCCGGTCAGACAGGCCAAAATAGCCAAACTTGGGTGAATGAAATTAGGCAAATAAGCAGCCAGATTGCATGAGACAGAAAGAACCCAGCTTGGCTCTTAGAATTCAGGAAGAGCTTTCATGGCTCTGGCGACTGGAGAAATGTTCATGTATTAACAGCAGATTTGATTGGAGTCACCGAGAGACAATACATGGGAACACTGCAATGCCGTTTTAATCCCTTTTTCAGAGCAAAATCAATTTAGGCCCTGATTCTTATCCCACTGAAATCAATGGAAAGATCATCTGCTTCCAGTGTCCTTAGGTATGTATTGCATCTACTCTCTTCTGCCATGTTCTATTCACATTACATGTAACCACACTGCTTAGTTGAAACTGGTTTTAATTGTTACATTCTGATGTGTGTGTTTATGCAGCACCCAAGTAATTTACCACTTGTTGGGGAGTATGCTTATAAATAATATTGTTTTTGATGCAGACTTTCAGAATGGCTTCTGTGTGCAAGTAAAGAAGTAGCGAATTCATGTACGTTTATTGAACTCCAAGCTCTTGGCTACCAGGTACAGCATTCATAACATATGCATTGAAATCACCCAGTGTACACTGAAATGCAAGTTTTCTATGAAAATGATCTTTCTAAAAATGCTCAGAGACTGAACTGTGTTCTAATACTGCAGGGGAGAGGAAGAAATGGGAGCAAGGAAAATGTCTGTAAACCATTTTGGGCGTGGTTGTTTAACACTAGATCAAAGCAGTCCTAGAATGATGGGTATTTAAACAAAAGCTTCGTTATGCCTTGATTGCACAACACAAAAGCCACTTTACCTCTCATTGTTTAAAAAACATCATCCTTCCTTGTTTAATCCCACTTATTTAACGTGTACCTTTGTGTAGGCAGCCACACAGAAACTGAAGGTGCAGGGTTTGTTCAAAACTTCACACTACTGGAGCCCGATTACTTCTTGCTCCAAGGAAGACAAATTACAGTGGCAGCAAAGCACCACCTTGTGGTGTTGGCTTATACATTTCTAGCAAAAAATCCTTTCTAAAGTTGATTGGAAGGCAAATACCACTCATGAGTAGCTTGGGCGGGTAGTGATCCCTCACTAGGGCAACCCTCTTTGGCAAAGATTTTAAATCATCACCTTGATCTCAAACATCACTGATTCCCAATCTCTTTCCCAGCAACACAATGCTGTGACAGTGGTGATTGCTGAGAAATGGGGTTCCTGTTTGAACAATGTGGCCAAGACTGAAAAAATACAGAAAGTATTAGGCTCCAGAGCTGTCGATCCAGCATCATTCACAGTGACTAAAATGTAAAAAGGAAAAGTACAATCATTATTGCCAACTGTAGTTTACAGAGGCTGCTGGAAAATATGCTCAGAAATATTATTAGCCCATTGGGTAGTGACAAGCTGCCAGACATACTCATCAAACAGTCCATGTGGGTGGGCAATGTAAATACAATACCTATTGGCTAGGATACAATGGATTATCCTTACTGACATTTATAGTCTTTGAGCCAGTTTCTCAGGGTTTCATTCAGACTTTTTTCAGTTTCTGGCAGTACAGACCCCCCAAGTTTCATTTGTTTCAGGCTTGAACAAACCTTCAAAACTTGGCCAAAGTTTTGCATGATTGTGGGTTGAAATCATAGAGTTCTGCACAGTTTTCATCCAATACCTTAAATAACCCTCAATTCATGCAAAAAGTTGCCTGGGCTTGATTGAAACTGAGCCTGAGTTCTCTAAAATGAGCAACCGAGAACCTTAGCCGTGGCACTACATGCAGTCAATGGGATTCCAGGCTATTCAATACAAGAAGTTGGTGATTTTCAAACTGATGTTAAATGAGAAATCAATTAATGTCAGTTGATATTAAATTAGCACAATTGTATTCAATTGGTGAAAAAGAATTTGGTCTATAGGGGGGAGAAACCTCCAGAAGGATGAACTTGCCACAAAGTGAGATATTTATTAGACTTGACTCTATGCAACTAAATACATTTGAATTTTATACCATGATTATCATTAAGAAATGACCTTTACGAATGTCATTGTGTAAATCTGGTGCTTTGTGTTCTTTGGGGTCATATTTTTCTTGTTTGTTTTTTCCCCCCAAGAAAACACTGAAAACCAGATTGGATATTGTTCCTTAGAGGATCACTCACAACTAACATATAGAATGTTAGGCAGACAGTACAGAAGAAATCAGGCTTATTTAAACTTCATTGTAGAAGCTGCCACACTTGAAAGAATATTTTATAAGTAAGACATATAACTGTTCAGTAGCTCTTTCATGCCCTCTGCAGTTACACTCTATATTTTGTAATGTGCAATCGAATTAAGATCTGTGTTTTTCCTGCTAATGCAGTTTAACTAAGGTAAATACCAGGGCATTAGAGGAGTAAATGCTGTTGGAAAGTGTCATTTTGTTGCCTTGTGGCTAGGTTGTGGCTTCTATTACTCACACCCACCACTGGCAAGTAATGCTGTAGAGCAGAATAAGTTTGTATTGTACATAGTCTAATCCCTCGGGATAGTTCAGAGCACTGAAATACAATTGCATTATTGCACATACTGTTTGATGGCATGGACTAATTTTTCTCAAGTTTGCGCGTCACTGTACACACAATCATCTGTGTACTAGTTAAAATTTGCATGTAGTAGTCATAGTTGAATGAAAATTGCGGATCTTGTATATAGACGACTGTCCAAACTGCTTTAAAATAAATAGGACTATGGATAGAACTGCTATTATAATTGCATTTGATTAATTATCAATTTTTAAAATGTCATATTCAATTATTGATGCTCATATTTACACAAATAAAAGTATCATCTAAATTAATAATCTAAATTAGTATAATTTAAATTGCTTGTGTCTGAATTAAGAGGATGTTCTTTAATCATTCCTTTTAACAGTTAAACAAGGCATAGATTTAAAAGTAAGAATGGTCCCTTGGAAGTAGAATAATAAATGATAATAATGGGAATATGAAAATGATTGCAAGCCCTAATCCAGCAAAGATTAGTGTATATCTCACTAGAAGCATGTGAGTAGTCCCTTGTTTGCTGGATTGGACTTTAAACTGTAAGAGTTTGGAAATAGATTTTTCAATATGTTTGTACAACGCTAGAGATGGTAGCAGAATGGCAGATCAGGCCAGAAAGGAGGTTCTAGGTATGTGGGACCGCATAGAAGAAGGAGAGGGTCTTAAGGGTAAGGCCCTGCCATTCAAAGGAAGTTGGGCATCTAAGCCATATCAGTCAGCATTTCTCAAAAACTTAGAAGGAATACCTCTGCCTTACTCATAATATCCCAGTGGTTACAGCTTTCACCTGGGATGTGGGAGACCCACGTTCAAATCCCCACTTTACCTGATTTGCCCTCTTCCACCTCCTAGGAGAGTGCCCTCACACAACAGTTCCCAACCTGGGGGGGGGCGGGACCCCCTTGGGGAGTGCCAAAGATTACAGGGGGTCCATGAGGCTTTAGCAATATTGAGGTCATTTAGCCCCCTGAGCTCTGTGCCAGCGGGGTGCAGCCCCTCCAAGCCAGCCAGAGCGGAGGAGCAGCCTTGAGCTCCATGCTGGCCAAAGCGGAGGAACAGCCCCCCCCAGCCCCGCACCGGCTGGGCATCTGGCCAGAGAGGCTCAGCCTGCAGCCCCAACCAGTGGGGGCCTGGAGCAGCCCCGGCTAACCTGCCAGGGCCGGGGGGGCTGCATGGGTCATTCAGTGGTGGCTGTGCCAGGGAAGGCTTAGCTTCTTACTCAGGTAATTTATTATTATTATTTATGTAATTTAGTGTTGTTATTATCATTATATGTGTTTATAGGGGTTATATATATTTATGGCGCTGAGGGGGCAGGTGTTTTACATCGTGTCCTAACCGCTGCCCTAACAAATGGGCTATAGGGTATTCTGGGGCTGTGTCGATCTCCCCTGTTGGAACTGTGCCGCTGTGTATAAATAATTAAACATTCATTAGACCAGAGACAGTGGGAATGACTTTGTGGTCTGATAGTTAGAGGCACAGTCCTGGTGGTGAGAAACCGGGATTCAAGTCCCTGCTCCAAATCAGGCAGGGTGGGGATTTGAACCTGGGGCTCCCACAGCTGGGTGAGTACGCTACTCACTGGGCTGTCACAAAGGTTGTCTCTTGGAGGGATTAGGCAGGCTCAGAGCAGGCCTCTCAGATAGGATGAGGAATGCTTAGTTTGTAAATCCTACCAGAGCTTAGACATGAGCTAGACACTGAGCTGCTCCATGATATTAGGATATGGGGGCCGGTGTCCACACCCACTGGCAGAAATGTAGGCACCAATGGGACTTTGGTGATGGAAACGTAGGTACTTGGGAAATGAAGGCACCAACAGGGTGAGGCAGCAGCTAAGGGGAATTTTGGGAATGCCAGGGCTGCCTAAATGTTGGATTGAGGTGCCTAAAATGGCAGTTAAGTTCCTAAGCCCCTTTCTGAATGTAGCCCTTAGTGGAACCAGGGGGGAGGAAATAGGTCAGGAGATTCTGGAGCTGATCACGAGTTGGCTGGAAGGAAGGTGATTTCAGAAAACAGGCACCCAGAACATGGAGGATTCTGCTGCTGGGAACAGTGTGGGTGGGAGTCACTGAAGCAGGAAACCGCCTGGAAAGAGGGAACATTTGGTGCTGTGAAGAGGCGGCGAGCGAGAGAGACTGAGGGAGGGAGAATGTATGTGAAGGAGGGATTATAATATCTTTTTCTTTGTTAAAATTCCAGTGGGTGCTTGTTTGTTTTTTTTTAAACATTCGTGCCCAGCCTCGCTCAGTTTAACCATTTAAAAGAAAATAAAAGGCTAAGGATAAAGAATCTCTAAAACGAATGCATTTCCAATCCTGTTTCGGATTCCCACTTGTCCAGCAGAGGGAGTAGAACATTATAAATGATGTATGCTGAACGGACACTTGCTTGGAAACAGGAATCTACTCAGCTAACAGCCTCACACTTCAGAAGATGTTTTTATAGAAGACGTGCCTTTTACTCACCACTTGTATCTCTAGTACACATTTTCTCACGTTATTGAATCATTTAGCAACACGATCACGTTGTCCCATATGTGCATGAGAAAAGTTAGTTAATGAGATGTAATCTAGAGAGCAAGAAACACATAGAATTGAATAAATTATGGTTATAGTAAAACTGATGGTGTGGCGGGGAAAACTAAAGCATGGCTATTGCCTATCCGAATGCAGAATCTGGGGCTCCAGTGTAGGGACCCGACTCTAAAAATTGGACCTACTATGTTGTTATAGCAGCAGCATTCCTAATGGAAGGGTTTAGCTGGCAACAGGATCTACATTTGATACGGTAGCTGTCTTCAATTCAAAGTCTGTAGGAACAAGGCCATTCACTGTTCAGCCAATTTTTCATCAGATGGCTATTTTGAACTGTAGTTTATGGTAATACTATGTAAACAAGGCGTATAATCATAGGTTAGTGGCTAGATAGAGGGCCAGCAGGGATTGTTGCTATATATTTATATCATAGTTTCTGGGCCTTATTACCTGGTCCTCACTTTTCTCTTTTTGCCACTCAAGCAGCACAAAAGGAGGCAGAAACGTGCTGCATCTGCCCTGCTGGGGACTCACTTGACATAGGGCAGTGCTTTGCAATGTGGAGCCAGGGTAGGCTCCTGCACCCATTCCTACTGCAGTTTCCAAATTCTGCCAGGGCCAGCCAGAGAATTATGGAACTCTAACAGAGCCCTGGAAGGTCTCTCCACACCCTGCTGTTCCAGTCAGATACTGAGCATACCCACACACGCACACATATGTACGTGTGTGTGCATATACATGTGGTTTATAAGTAATTGAACCATTAAATTATCACTGTTGCCCTTATTCTTCCACACTCTTGTCCTTTATTGTTCATTACACCCATTGTAGTATCTTGTCTTAAACTGGACTGTCAGCAGTATAAAAAAACAATATAGTAAGTAATAAATAGTGCCTCCTTCAGATTCAGCGGGAACCCAATTTTCATAAGTATTTTCTTAATCATATCAAAATCCCTCATTTTGTCGGTGATCTTGATGCCCAATTTAGATGCCCACATGTATAAATGTTATGTATGTTTAGGTAGGTAATGCTGAAAATGCTTTTATTCTATCAGATTATAGGTAAATAGAAATATAAATCTTGATAAAAAGTAGAGAGGCTTCTGTTCTCTACCCATTTCTCAAGACACTTAATATTGTTCAGACAATTTTCTCAGATTTCACACATTTTATCCAGATAGTCGCGTGCTTTCCAGTTATTGTGGTCTTTCTGAGACATTGAGATTAAAGTTTTACATGGTTGACTGTTAGAATTGGTGCAAACAAGCACATAATAAAATATTTAATTATCAATTGCACTTAAGTGACAGTTTTCATATGATGACCCCACGGTACTTTGCAAACATTCATTAATGGTGACAACAACCCTGAGAATTAGCTGAGGACAGTTATCCCCATTTTTCAGACAGACCAAAAAAAGAAAAGAAAAAGCTGATATTCTTAAACATCCATTTGGCTTCAGGTAAATGAGGTAAAGGAGCACCAGCAAGCTTATTTAATCGGTTGGCATCTATTTTCCATGTATACTATGGAAGATCTCATTCTGGTTTTGAACTGTTGTAACTGCATTGTCTTAGGTTCCTGAGACCTTTAAAGGGCAGCATTAAAAAAATCAGTTTTTAATCCCAGCTACTCCAGGGAATAATTAGAGTGATTGTGTCGAACACCATGTAATTACTCCAGGTTCAACTGGTGTAGAAGGGCAAAGCAAGCATGTAATTTTTGTGCTTACTGTTTACTGAAAGAGCAAACTGTTGCTAAGTTCTGACTCCTTCTAAATTCCCAGTGAGCAAAACTCCTGATAAAAGACTACACTATTCTATGGTGTGAAATTGCTCCAGAGACACAGAGAACAAGCAACGGTATATCTCACTAATGTCTGTTAAAGTTGTTGTAGGATGGTGTGCTTCTGAACTGGAACAGGAGTGAGAATTTGCCTTATGTACAAGAGCTGTTGATTTCAAAATAGGGTAGCACAAGAAGGGATGACAGTTATCAGTGCAACATGGGAAAGACTCAGAGGCTGTTCTGATCCCATTCACCATCCAAATGCTCTTGCTCTAGGATTTCTAGTACATATCACAAGGAGGAAAATGGAGTGCGAGTTCCAAAAGGTATGAGTTGGTAGGACTTATGACCCATCAAGAATAGAAAGTGGAGAACCCACTATCAGTGCTTCCTCCCCCACTTATTGACAAGAGCATCTGTATCTTCCTCTACCCATATCAACTGGTCATATTACAAAACTTTCAGCCTTGCATGCTTCCTGTTGGTTTTCCCTCACTCCTGGTTCCTTTTGTCATACTAGTTGTGAAGTTTCCCTGCACCTCTCACTTGAGAGGCACATGGTTAGGTGTCCTCATGGCCTGGTGCTTTCTTGCCTGGCCAGCTGCAAATCTATCTCCTCTTCTCCCTCCATCAACAGATCTACCTTTCCCCCATCAACACTCTTCTCCCTCCTTGACTTATTTCTATGGCCTTCTTTGAACCCCAGTAGTAATAGCGTACCCGGTCTCCTCTCCTTCCCAGCTCAACACCATCTGTATTACCTGCAATTTCCTCTCTCTCTCCTCTGACATGCCATGGGCATTTCTTTTCTTTTTTTGTGTATTTCCCTCCACCATCTGTCAGGTGCAGCTTACAACATCCACACAAGCAAGCTGAAGTTCTGTGCGGGGAGAGAAGCATATGGAAAGCTCTCGGTATCACAGAGAGTTCTGAGTCCCTGGGCTACTTCTGTGTTCCCTGAGAAACATTCTGCCCTTCAGCCTATTTTAAAGATAAATTAGTAAAAGCTGGTAGAACCAAAGGCATATCGGAATCTGCAGCCTGATCTTTGTTAAATGTATATATGTGCTTACATCTCTCTCTCTCTCTCTCTCTCTCTCATACTGATTTGAAAAAAAAATCTGTTAACTTATTCTTTAAAATGTTAACAGTTAGAACCCAGTTTCAGGTGAGCAATAAAAAGATGCAGCTTCCCCAGACCTGTTCAAAACAATAACAATAGCCTAAGTCTCGTTAAGCCAGATGTTGACGCACAAAAGAGCAGAGGGGATGGTTCAGAGACACAAGAACAAACGTGAAGAGTCCAGAATCTGGAAGGTCATGGAGACTGAACTTTCTTAAAGCAGAGGTCACTCCGGGTTAAGACTGAATCACACTGCCGAGCAACGTGGAGAAGTTTGCTGTACTGGTTCCTTTGCTGTATATTTTCTTTGGGCAGATAAACAGAAATCTTCACTCCCCAGATCTGTTAAGCTATTATCTTTTACAGTACTACATTTGATGAGCAGTTAAGAAACCTATTTAGGCTTTCCTTCTTTCTCCTGCCACCTCCTTTTCTAAAGCTCTCTGCAGCCTGGGCCTGTCTCTATTAGCACATCTACTTGGGGAGGCAGCAGCGTTTACTGGGCTGACTAAGAGTCAAGAGACATGGATTTTGTTCCCGGCTCAGCCATTAACTTGCCTTGTCACTAAACTCTCTCTATGTCAGTTTTCCCATTTGTGAAATGAAGGTAACATTTAATTAACCAATTTGCCAAGACGCTGTTAGTTTAGAGATGAGAAGCACTCCCAGGGCTAACTATTTAATTATCATTACATGGATTATAAAAGAAACAGAAAATTAAAGTAATTCCATTACATATAACCCTAATACTCACCGAATCCAAATACCTATTCAACCCAAGGAAAAGACACCCCTTGACTTCAATGGGCATTCAATCAGGTCTGTGGATGGAAGCTGATTTCTAACTGTGAGACTATTTAGCATTAAACGGCTGACCTGGATCTCTCTGTATAAGGGATTCCTTGATTTTCATTTGCTTTGCGTTTTTTTCAACACTGAAAAAATTAGTATCAAGTAGTGTTGTAGCATAGTGTTGGGGAGTGACATAATTAGCATGCCTTGTCCCGACTGTGATTTGTTAAATCAGGGAATCCAGATAAGAACATTTCTATCCTCATTAATAACATGTTTTAACACCCCCCTTTTCATTTTAAAACCGTCCCTGACTCTCTGTGTTAGGCTCTGACAGGACTTGGAGATGGATATTACGAACAGACTCCACTGTGGGTGCTGAGTGTGTGCAACTTCAGAGTCTCCATGGCAGCAGAAACCAAGCATGTGCCAACTAACACGAGGGCTCAGGAATAAGGAAACGAGTATTCTCGCAGCGGTAGAAATATGGGCTACCCTACCCAACATGGAACAGGTGAGAGGGATGAGCATAGGCAGGAATGCAAGCATGAGAACTGGAAAACAATGAAAACCATCAACAGAAGCAGGTTTAGTTCAAGAGGGGAGCTGAGTCAGTTCTTTATCTGAACGGCTTTGTTCATCCCTGGTTATTATCCAGATACAATATTATTAACAAAATGCCAATTCAGACAAAGATTGAAAACTTTCTGTCCAGAGTTTCTCAGAGAGCATTTGTTCCTCACATTAGCCAGCTATTTATTAGATCCAATTCACCTATTGAATGGACTATCAAAGGAGACCCCATCATTCTCAGCTAATGAAGGAGA
Source organism: Emydura macquarii macquarii (assembly GCF_026122565.2). Taxonomy (NCBI): domain Eukaryota; kingdom Metazoa; phylum Chordata; order Testudines; family Chelidae; genus Emydura; species Emydura macquarii. The sequence continues at coordinate 23,830,690 of NW_027132559.1, forward strand.
CCATTAGTCCACTAGTATGAATCTGTAGTTCAATCCAGTCTTATCTTGGGCCTGATCTAAAGCCCAAAAATCCCATTGCCTTCAGTGGTTTTTGGATCAAGCCCCTTATCAATTCATCCGGAGGAGAGTGCATCAAAAAGTCCCAGTTATTAAAAACTTTATAGAAAGTTCCGAGGAATGGGAATTGTTTTAGAGAGTCATGATCTAGTGGCTCAAGCACAGGAGTTGGATCAGCAATTTCCTGAGTTCTTATCCGAGCTTTAATATTGACTCGTTTATTTGGCTTAGGGCAAATTCATCAGCAAGGATTTTTTGGTCCAGGGTGAGTGAGAGAGAATCAAAAAGCTTCAGTTTTTGATCCAAAAATGGACCTTTTGTCACAGTATCATTTTATGAAAAGATTTGAAGATTTTGGTTTTGTTCCAATGGGGAATGAAAACAAATTCCAAAACCTTGAAAGTTGCCGTGAAACATAATGGGCAGCCTCCAGAGAGCTGTAATTATTACTTATCTGAATACCTACCAGACAGGGCTGTTATAAATCTCATTCAGGTAATCTCTTCAAAGTGCTTTGAACATGTACATCACTCTAGAAGCCTATGTATTATTATTTCAATCAGTGCACCTTTTACGGCAATTCAGAATTTGCAAAATTCAAGGTCAATTTCAAAGCTCAATGAGGCCATATTTATATTAGGATACAAGCTGATTCAAGGGTATGTTTATTATCACCACCACCACCAATTATTACTATTATTTTAGTAGCACTCAACAATGGTAGGTACTTTCCAAAAGCAGGGGCACACGAAACCCTTCCTCAGAATGTGGTGGGATTTGTACCTGTCCGAACAAACGGTCTCCGGTTAAAGATACTTTAGAAAGCTTAAAACGATAATTAAAATAAAGAGCTGTGTTTATCTAGAGCTGACTTGTGGTTTTTGCTGCTTTACTGCTACTCTGAACAATAAGAGAGATTAATTGAATTAAACTGTTGATATCAATGTTATGTTTTTGTTTATAAAACTAGCTATTCGCTTTGTCCCTTCTGTGTCTAGTACATAACAGTAGCACGCCAGTTCACAAAAGTAGGTTGCTTTACATTATTTTATACGCAACACCATAAAGTAACCTTATTCTTCTGCACAGACTCTTTAGCATGACCTGTGGACTACATGAGATTATGATGTTTATTGGTGATAATAGCCAAAACTGAGACACAGCTGTTAATTTCTCTTGGTACTTTGTACATTGGTTGGCACCCACTGGTGTGGTTTGATTAAGGAATCTGTATTTTGCCTGGCATATATATTGCACAGTACTCTTCAGTTGTCTTTTTATAATTTACTACAAAGCATCTCCTGCTGCTGCTTAAAATAAAACACAAAGCACCAGATCTTCAGATGATGCACTCAGCATAGCTCCACTGGGTTCAGTGGACCTAGGCTAGTTTACATACGCTGAGGATTGGGCCCCAAGATATTTTTTTGCAGTTCAATGCCTGAGACAGTTTTTTACATAATAGCAGAATTTACAACAAAATGATGAGTCGCCTCATCTATAGCCAATGAGATTTCACTTGGCTAAAGGATAGGGAGTGCAATTGTTTCACCTCTCATTCTCCTTAGTTATCTTGCCTTCCCCTCAGTCTGACAGCAGAGACATTTACAGCCATCAAACATCGTCTGCCAGACCTAGGTGTTATGGACCATGCCTCCAGGGATCATAACATATGGTATTTTAGGACAGGACACAGTTCATTTCAGAGCAATTCGAATAAGCAGATTTCTTTTCTTTATTACACCATTGCATTTGGCGGCAATCCACCAGAGGCAGATTCGCTTTTCTCAAAGGAATGATCTGCCCACTCTGTCCATTTAACAGGACGTTCAGCTCAGAAAATCCAGTCGCTGATCACACATGTGGAGCAGATGTGCGAGCATGCGTAGCAAAATAAAAAATAAAAAATCCCAGCAGTGGACTGGGGGAAATGTAGCATAACTACTGAAAAACAGGGACACAAATGCTCTGATTCTGACATGGTGGTTATAGTTGCTTGTAAGGGGGCATTCTTCTTATTAATCCTTCTTAGGGGGAAAGAAGCATATGCTTCCTTTATTATTTTTCTTTTTGTAGGTGGTGGAATGTATTCATGTTACACTAATACCGCTTCTTTGTTCATTTTCACAGACTTCTCTTTACAATGATATAATTCTAACTATTTTGAGCAGACTGCCTTGGGGCCCTACCTCTCAGGAACTGAGTGCTGGAAAACTTCCACTGGAAAAGACCCCACCCATTTAAATGAGAGGATATCAGAAGTATACAGCCTTTTATCCATGCCCCACAGAGTTGCAAGTAAAGGGAGAGCTCTAGCTGCTTTTCTAATGGTGAATAAGGGTTACTTGGGGAAATCTGACTTCCTGTTTTTACATGGACAGCTACATTGTTGCATAACCAGTTAATTTTGGTTAGGTCAATAGAGCAAGTTTAGTTATTGTAACTTTCCTTATTCGCTCAAGCTGTACAGAAAAAAGAGAAATTACTAGGAAATCAGAACTGTGTACAACAGCTGAAATTTTCATCCTTATTAAACGGATAGATTCAATACTCCTTATTAAATATATCCTCTCTTTTCATACATTTAATAATTTGGGGGAAATGTTTGCTGTATTATGGTATTTGTACTGGAAAATGCTAACGCTTTAATATATCAAAATGTAGTGAATAACAATAGTATATGTGAAATTTAAAAAATAAAAACACAGAGCACTTGCGGAAGTGAGACAACCCCTCAGCTAATCGTAAAATTCCTCTCAGCCTCAGGCTAGCAGAGCTCACAAGAATGAATTTCAGACCATCATCATCTATGGGTATGCAAACATGTTTATTAACAGGAAGTGCTATCAAACACACAGCCCTTCATTTATGGTTCTCATTATAAGAACAGCCACTGGTGGCAATTCAAAATATTAATTAATTACAGAATGGAATGTATTAGAAACTAAGTATGGTTCTTTCTATTTGTGACATTCCTAATTTTCTTTAAATCAAGCTCTTCTTACAGTTTATTTTGTGTTTCAGTTCAGTGATTAGATATAACCGTTTCCTCCAATTCATGTGGTATTGTAAATTATGCTGGATTTCAAAATCTTGGTTTTGGTTAATGCATCAAAGGACATATGGCCCTATTTCCTCCAGTTTCTCATAATATACATGTACCCAGCTGTCTGTTGTTATATAACTTCAGATAAAGCAACCAGATCATTTCTGTATTTTGGGTACAGCAATACTATAGTGGGAGAAACCCACTAGTATTGTTATATGGATGGGTGTTTTTATTCATAGCCTTGCTCTTAATAAACATCCCAAAGAAAAATATTCAACAGCAGCAGGCAGTAATAAAGAGGCAGAAAATGGCAAAACCACAGTACTGAAGGAAGCCTATGTGAAAACACTGGTTGTGTCTTCCTGGTTACAGAAAACAAATAGAACTGTTCAAAGTGCTTGCCAGTAAGGGCCTGCCAAATAAAATATTGTTTTATGAAGTCAGGAAAAAACTAATTTTAAAGGTTATTGTAGGTTATTTGTGGTCACGTCTTGAGTGCATAAAACATGATGTCATCTTGAACCCTTTGCTATTTTAATTTTAATTCTGTAGGTCTTTGCCTGAGATGCTATCTCAATCATTGCAGAACTTTAAAAGGTGGTGTTATTATTAAATACATGCAAAAGCCTGTCCTACAAAATGAATAGAAAAACACTCTAAGCCAACAAAATGCAAGAACACATATCAGATCAGCCTTACTGCTGCAATATATTCAAGCTATGAGATAATTCTGGAGAATGGATCACCACACTAATAGTAAACTTAGATCAGAAGGTTGCAAAGAAGTTTTCCTAGTTCTGCATACGTAAAGTTTATAATATGTTATGATTCTCTTGGATTATGTGTCGTACTAACACTACACAAAGTATCCTATATAATGTCTGCTTAACTGCACTAGTTAAACAATATTGTGAATTTGATAATCATTATCATTGGGGAAACCTGTCAGCATATGTTACTTGCCTGCCTCTGATCTTCAGTGGTATAGGCTTGTCCAGCTTATCTGAAAAAGTAATACCAGCACCAATTGTAATGTCTCTAGATGAAAGTGGGGAGGCAGGTTAAGGAGGCTTTTGATTAGACAAAAGAAAGCCTTTTCCCTTTACTGTCATCGTCTGTCTCAAAGCTAAAGTTGTTCCTATTTTTCTTTCTTAAATTGTAAGTTCTTCCACATATGGAGCACGTCTTCATATGTATTTGAAGAGCAGCTAGCACAACAGGATCTTGATCCTAATTGCAGCCTCTGGGCTAATTAATAATAAAAAATAATTCCCTTATCTAATATTGTTTCCATAAATATCATGGGCTGCTATTTTAGGGCCTGATCCAAAGCCGATTGAAATCATGGGAAAAACTCTTTTTGACTTCTTCAAGCTTTACATCAAGTCCTTAATCAGCCCACTGAGAGATTTCCATCCAACACTAAATTGGACCTGTTGGTCATTTCACATTCATCTGCAGTTACCCTTCCTAGTATGGTCAAAAGGAGCCTGAATACATAGAACAGACTGCCTGCAAGAGGGAGTACCTAGTCAGCCTAGGCATTCGGCTCTCAAAAATCTATCTGTGACATGCTGAAATGTAACTGAGCAGCTCAGGCTTATGCCCTGTCTTTCTACAAAGGACATAAAGCTGAGAGGTTGATACCCCTGAGATGAATTATGCTATACTTAAGTTATCCAGGAAAATCATTGTTTCAACACAGGGCAACAACACATGCTTTGGAAAAATATGTGCACAGCTTTTAAAATGATATTCCACAAGTTCTGTTTTCACCTGGTATCGGCTATCTGTTTGCTTTACATCACTAGAGCACTTAAAGAATGACCTTTGAGTATATTTGTCTTCCACACAAGCTTTCTCTCATAGTCCCTTCATATTATTAGATAATGTATTCATATATCTACAATACATAGCCAAAGATTTTCTCCAACTTTTAATTAGAATTATGGCTTTGCTAACTGTAGCACACCAAGCGATCTTGTCTTGCAAAAGTCTTGATTTGGTGAACAGTGCTCAATGAAATGCCAACAACAACTGTGTTATGTTGTTCCAGCAGCTACGCCTTTGAAAATCCCCCAGTGCTCAAGGATCGACAGGAAATATCATTGCTTAGTCTTCTTATATCCTGCTTCCAGATACTCCCTTTGCTTCTGGCTTCAGAGTCACAATTCTTTTTTCTGCAAGTTGGAGTCAACCATTGCAAAACCATCTCCCTCTCTGTCTTAGGCAAGGCAAAAATAATGAACTCATCACTGTGTAATATCCTGAAACCAGCTTGGACAAACCAATAGATATCCTTCTCAGAGTAAAGCTTTCTGTCATAGTGGCTTCAAGACTTGAATCATTTAAAGGAGAGCTTTATGTCTGATATTCACTGGACTGTAATAACAACAGATGCAAGTCTGTCTGGTGGTAGAGTACATGGGAATGTTCGCTGAGTTATGGCTTCACATAAATATTCTAGAACTAAAAGAATGGGTCTGTTTGCCTTCCAGAAGCTTCTGTTAAAATCATGAGGCTCTTCCATATCCCTTTTTTTATTGAAGAGTGGTCTAGAAGAATGTATACTGTTCTACCAAATTCTATCTAGGACTTGGTTTTCCTTAAGACACTATCATTTCCCTGAGGTGTCATGATATACTGTTGGTCAACATCATTCATCTGTCCAAACAGTTCTTTTGGGTTCTAGTTAGACTTACTCACACCCCTACTAAGTAGATGACTCACACCTGGATACTATACTTCCACAGGCTGTTAAAGCATGGGCACTCATTCCTTTGCAGATGTAGCTTCTGGTCCAACTATTCTAGTCCCTGTTCTTAAGAAATAGTGCCTCTCTTTAATTCCGATCTCATCTAATGAGAGACTGCCCTTGCTTGTCAGGAGACTAAACAGTGGGTAAGACCCCCCCTGAGCTGCACCTCCGAGAGAGGCAGCACTGAACTCACAGCACAGTGGCAGGGGAGCTAATGCAGTTTTAATCCACTTTTGTATCCTCCCAATCTGGAGATGCTTCAAGGACTGAAGAAACATCCAGATTAATTTACACAGCCTGATTAATGGTAGCCTGCGCTATGGGACACAACACTACCCAGAATTTTCACAATGATGTGTGTTGTGGCCCTTCCCTGGTATATACCTTATGCCTGGGCTTGTAAGACGTTCCTTGGAAGGACAGTCTGGAGCTGTCTCTGCAGTGCCTGCACAGGGGACTCCTCCCCTAGTCAGCTCTGGAGCTTTCAGAGCTCCTTTACACTGCTCTGGCCTTTATACCCATAAAAAGCGGCTGGAGCAGGTGTGAGAATCTCACCTAACATTTGTTTCTTGTAAATGGTTTTTTTTTTTTTTTTAAATCTGTATTTTTTTAAATCTGTAATACTCTACCATTCGTTGTCTTTCTTTTTTATTGCCAGTTGGCATCCTGATGTTATTTCCTTGCTGTATTGTCATACTTACAGTTTCTATTAATGTCTTATCGGTTGGACTTTCTGGATAAAAGATTTTCACTATAACTAAACTTGACTAAGGCTCTCATTCCTGTTATAAATTTCATTCCACCCAGGTGTCTCCCACCTCCCCGCTTGTAAATATTTCTCTTTATAGTAAGAGCTGTGGGATTCATGTTGGGGAAGCCAATGGAGACCTTGAGACCATTTGTGTTGGTGCTCAACAGTTCTGCTGTTTCCTTGCTTACTCAAGCCTGTTCCAATGTGATGTGAACAAAATCCCATTCAAGTAGAGATTGACATCATCCATTGAAGAAATAGCATTTACAGTAATAAAATTGTCTAATCCACTGATTTTTCCCCTGATACCAATATCTAGAATATAGCAGTGGTATGTCATGCTGAGTGGGCCTTCTGAGCAACCATATTTATACGCTCTTTAAAGGAACTGGTTTCAGGTCACCATCCAATTCCATCAGCTGAACCATTTGCTCTGTCTCTAGGGACATTCCAGTCACCTGATCTGTCACGTTTCAAGTATGATCCCAGCAGCATTAGACAACAGTACATTCCCAGCAAGCACAGCAACACGTTTCTGCCCCTACTTCTTCCTTCCAGCAGGCAAGCAAGATTAATGCTTTTCTCTATTCACCTTACAAATAGAGAAGGCTTATGGACAGAAATATATATATATATATTATGGACAGAAATATGGTCCTTTCTCGGCTTATGGGGCCCCCCCTTTGAGCCCATGGATACATGCCCTTTACTGCTGCTGTCATGGAAGGTGGCCTTCCTGGTGGCCATTACCTCGGCAAAGAGGGTCTCTGAGATTAGGGCGCTGACTTTGGAGCCCCATTATACTGTGTTTTATAAAGACAAGGTTCAGTTGAGGCTGCACCTGGCCTTCCTGCCTAAGGTGGTTTCCCAATTTCATTATAACCAAGACATTTTTCTCCCTATGTTTTTTCCCAAATCACATGGTTCGGAGGAGGAGAAGAGGTGGCACATGCTAGACGTCAGATAGGTGTTGGCATTCTACATCGAACACATGAGACCATTCTGGAGATCTACACAACTCTTCATCATGGTGGCTGATTGGCTGAAAGGCCTACCTATTTCTGCCCAGCACATCTCATCGTGGATAACTTCTTGCATCAAGTTCTGCTATGAGCAAGTGAAGGTGCCTTTTCCGGGGATGATTACAGCCCATTCAGCCAGAGCTGAAGCTTCATCTACAGCCTTTCTAGTGAGAGTGCCTGTGCAAGACATCTGCAGGGCTACCACCTGGTCATCTGTGTACACCTTCACGTCCCACTATGCCATTGTCCAGCAGGTGCGGGATGACGCGGGATTCGGCAGAGCTGTGCTGCAGGCAGCTCATCCGTAACTCCGGCCCACCTTCAAGGTATTACTTGTGACTCACCTACAATGGAATGGACATGAGCAACACATCTCGAAGAACAACAGTTACAAGGTAAGTAACCGTCTTTTCTTCTTCGAGTGCTTGCTCATGTCCATTCTTGAAGAATGCAATGGATGAGGAGATCGATCTTGTGGAGTGCATGTGAATAGTGTCTGTAGGGGTCATACTGTGAAGTTGGTAACATTGTTTAATGTAGTTTGAGACCCACCTGGAGAGTCTCTGGGCTGATATTGCTGAGCCTTTGGATCTTTCCTCATCAGAGAGGAAAAGCCTACGGGACTTCCTGAAAACCTTCATCCTATCCAGGTAGAAGGCTAATGCTCTCCTGACATCTAGATTGCGTAATATAGCCTCCCTGTTGTCTCAGTGAAGCTTGGGGTAGATGGTTGGAAGGTGAATCAGTTGGTTCATGTGAAATGGGAGATTATCTTAAGAATGAATTTTGGATGTTGCCTGAGTGTAACCTTGTCCTGAAAGAATACCATGTAGGAAGGATGTGCCATCAGAGCTGCTATTTCTCCTATTTTCCTAGCCGAGGTGATTGCTATCAGGAAGGCTCTTTTAATTGAGAAGTATGTAAGGTGGTCATGGGTTCAAAGGGAATCCTGGTTAGTCCTTTCAATACCAGGTTTAGGTCTCACATGGGTAAGGATCTCACATTGGTTGGGTGTGATAGCATTGATTATCACTCTACTGGCTGGCAGAAGGCTGCTATGGCCACTAAGTGTCCAGGAGTTTGTGGTGGGGGTCCTTGACTACTTCTAGTGGTATCTGAAGAGTGTCTGCAACTATTTTTGCTAGGTCCTGGAAGAGGTGAAAGTCATGAGCCAGAGATGAGGGGGGAGGCATGATGGCCTCATCTGGGGAGGAGGAGAAGGATGTAATCCTCAGGATCACCTCTTCCTCAACCCTGGCTTCCCATTTCTCCACAATTTCTTCTGGAGGTTCTGAAGCTCTGGATGCCATGCCTGCAGGGGTGTGTCTCAAGGATTCTTGGTGGGGCTAGAAGACCGAGAGGCATGGGGGCAATATGCAGCACAAGTATCCCAGTATGGCCATTGAGACAGTGGTGGCATAAAGGTGTGATGGTGCCCAGGGTTGACCATACTACCATACCAAGATGGTGGTGGTGGGGCCATTTGAGGGTATGCTCGGGGACCCTATTCATATTGGACATGATAGGGAGCTTGAGGGGAGCATTGTGATACCTCCACCTCTGTTTCACTGTCTGAGTCCACACTAGAGAGCAGGGGAGTGTGGCAGGGCAGCAGGGAAAACTCCCATGCCAGACAAAGACTTGGTACCGAGAAGAGGAGACTCCAGTATGTTGGATATATGGAGGTCCCTTGAGTACCAGAGTTCTGGTGGTACCGACCGACTTGATGCCACTGGCAGTACCGGGGAGGATAGAGATCTTGCCCACATCGACCACTCAGGTGCTGAATGGGGCTTTGATGGTGGTACCGATGGAGTATCGTGTACTGGCAGCATCTTGTTAGTGGCATCTTGCTCTTGTCCTTGTCCCTCGGTGTCATTGACTCAGTGCCTGTGCCCATCAGGTCCATAGGCATGTCAACAGCATCCGTCACGGTAGATCTTCATTAGCCCTGGGTATTGGGCTGGGATTGTCTCAATGCCGATGGTATCGAGGATACTGAGTGTGCTGGAGACTGTTTACAGCTAGCTTGGAGCGCACTGTGGGGACTTCCTGCTCTCTTTTTCAATGACTTATCAGAGGGGTCAGTGGCTAGTTTCTTTAGATGTTGAGGGCTGTGGGAAAGACTCACGTTTGCCAGGTGACTTTTGGCACTGGTCCAGAGAGGGTTGGCAGGCTGCCTCCATGAGGATGATTTTCTGTCTCAGCTCCCTGTCCCTGCGAGACCTTTGTCTGAGTTGCTGGCAGAGACCACACTTGCGTCGAATGTGGCCTTCTCCAAGGCAGCGTATGCATTGGGAGTGCTTGTCTGCAGCATGGATAGCCTCTTTGCAGGAGAGGCACTTCTTGAAGCCTGGTGACCCAGGCATTGGGGGAAGGGTCCCCAATGAGGAAAAGCAGGGGGGAAAGGTTTTTTGTTTTTTAAATATTTTTAGAAAGAAAAATAAGAAAGAAGAAGAAAACTACAATTGCAAGTAAGTACTAGCAGACTAATTAGCTAAAGAAATGTGAAACAAAAGCAATGGTTGTAATGCACAGCAAATTGCTCTGTCTCTAGCCAGGGACAGTTGAGAAAGAACTGAGCGGGGGTTAACCTGCGCATGCTACCTAGCATTGTGGCAAGGCAAAGGGAGGGGGACGGTGCATGTACAGGTCTAATGGACACTGCTATCGAAACTCTCTGATCGACAATGCAGGGACACAAGCACACCTACAGTGGAGCACCCACAGGGACACTACTCGAAAAAGAAATGTCCTTATAAAGTGAACAGCTTTGTAAGTCATTAAATCTCCTTCCCTGGATGGAGCAGAATATTTGTTCTCTCTATGGCATGATTTAGGGAGGTACAAGTGAAGAAGAAATGCTGCAAGGCTAAAAGAGAAAGCCAATAGAGATGGGAAATATGGGTTAGCTACTTCCAATATGAATTTAGAGAGCCCTCTTCTTTCTTTCTAGCTTCCTCTGGGTAGTGTTCATACTGCAGGGGGAGTTTGAGTTCTGCTCTCCCCCAAAATAAGACAGTGTGCAATATAAATGCAGTTACGTGAAAACCACAGAAACAGAGGATTAAAGAATTCTTTACCTGCCTCTAAGGAAAGTTAGAACCCCTTGAAAGGAATCTAATGGCTTGATCTTGTAAGATGCTAAGCACTGTGGCCCCAGTTCAGCACAGTATTGAGGCACATGAGTACTACCATCAAATCTATTTATCTATTCAAATGTGACCCTGCTAATCGTTAATGGATTTTTTCCCTTCAATGCGCTGCTTGGGTAGGGAAGTATTTTCTCAATTTACAGATGGGGGACTGAGACAGAGAGTAAGTGGCTTGCCCAAGGTCACACAGGAAGCTTGTGGCAGAGCTGGGAATGGAACAGAGGTCTTCCAGTCCCAATGCAGTATCCTATGCATTAAATCATGCTTTCGCCCTGTGTGCTGCAATGCTTTGGTGGATCAGGGCTAGAACTTGGAGGAGTGAGCTTAAAGCATGGAACAAAAGGGAGACGCAACCAGATACACTGATTGTAAAAGCCTGTTGACGATACCCACTACTTGTTAGCCACATCAGAAACTGGTTATAACTCTGCAAAAGAATCACAAAAGGGTTAGCACTGGAGGCACCCTAGAGCTCTCAATTTGTAGGACTAACCATAAGGCTACAGATATCTGTCAAATTTGGTATGATTTGAATCAGGTGAAATGGCATATTGGGATCTACGTTCATCATAAATAGCTGCACTGTGGTTATATTCTCAAGTGCATGATAATGTAGGTCCTATGAGGATTAACTGACACTTTGGGAAAATAACAACACTGAAAGCTATGGTGTATTGAACAGTGTATTAAAATTACAAGCTCTCACTTTAAGTGTAAGGAGTTTCTTGGTCTTGCTTGTAGGCTAGGGGGCTTTGTGGGGAAGTATGCAAATTGCTGCAACCTGGTCATTAGCAGTCATTCTGCAAAGAGACAGCCTAGAGCAAGGTGGAGTAAGTTGCACCTTTCTGCTTTGTCACTCTCTGTTTTGGGCTCCTTATATGTTAGGGTTCTGGAGTCTAAGAAATAAAGTAGTGTTACACTGCAAACTTCTGGAAAAAGTATTTTATGACTTTATCTAACTGCTCTATATATAGTACATTGTGAACACAACAAGAGCCATGACTAGGAACATCCTGTGAGAAAGCAGTGGGGTCTTAAACTGAATTATACTGTGGACCACAACTTAATACAGAGATTGTTTTGTGGGCCATCTCTCCTGCCATTCATAAGCACACAAACTACCTCTCCTCCCCTTTGCAATTGTATAGCATCCCTCTGGCAACTGCAACAATTGCTGCTATGACAAAGTATTTATTTTTAGCTGTTTTGAGTAGCTAGAAGCAGAGTTGGCTCCATGTGACCAGCCAAGTCTCCTGGTACCATCAGTGAAGTTTGTGAGGGCCAGGTGTAAGCAACCAGCATGGGAATGTTAGCCAATGACTTTTGAGTTCTACTCTGGGCCAAAAGCATAGCACTGAAGTAGGCCAAAGGAGACCTAGGTTTAGTACCTAGCTCAACCAGACTTTCTGTGTGATCTTGGGTAAATCACTTAGTCTACCCTGTGCCTCAGTTCCCCATGGCAATCCTACTTCCGTGCTTCACTAAGGTGATGTGAGGATTAAAAATCCATTTTGAATGCACGGTTGTGACAGAGTGCAGGGAGTTAACAGCTCGAGCCTGCACTCTGATATGAATTAGCTCCCGCAGAGAGGGCTGACTGCCGAATGAAATGTAATTAGCTGATCAGTATAGCAGGCTGGGTGAGCTAAAGGGTTAATTAGCCCATCAGCTGAAGACTGATTAAAAAGGCACAGGAAGGGAGAGGGCTAGTTGAGCTCAGAGACAGAGCAAGGAAGACCTCTTCTCCTTGTTGGCCCTGGCAGAAGGGCTGAGGCTACAGGAGATGTGAATAGTGTTGCTGCATGGACTGGTAAAGGTGTTGGTGGAGGGAACATAAATAAACAGTCTGGTGTGCTCACAGTAGAGTCTGAGCAGCTTTCTGTAATGCTAAAAGGTGGGAATGGAATATGCCCTGCTACACCGGGGTCAGACCCTATGCAATGAGCATTATATACACACGTAGAAAGAGTAGAACTGATTTCCTCTGTGACCTTGAATGATTCACTTAATTTCCCAGCCTCAGCTGTACCATGGTGTTAATACTGTAATATATACCTACCACATAGTGATGCTGTTAGGACTAACATTTACATCGTGCTTTGAAGAGGCACACTGATATCTCACTAAGTAAGAGTGAGTGACAACTTAAGACCCATACATCATTTTATGATCTCGCGTGTCCAGCTATAAAATAACTCTGAAGGAAAACAACAGGGGACAAATACATCCCTGATGTAATTCCATAACATCAGGGGAGTAACACTAAAGGTGAATTTGTCCTAATATATAAATGGGTTCAAGGATATTAAAAGATAGTGTTTAAAAACTATTCAGTAATTAAGAGTATTTTACTGCAATTTATTTGGATAAATTAAAGCAAGTACTTCATTTGTATGCAAACAAGTTTTATTATATTTTTAACTTGCTTATTGTGTTTTGAATTTTTGTTTGTCTTTTTTACTGGCACAGGATGAGTAACAAAAAGGAAACTTAGTGTTAATATTAAAACAGGATTCAATGAGTTTGCTGCAAGAGGCTGGCCCTTTGTTTACTGCATCACCTGTCCTTAAGCTTGTATTAGTAGCAGAAAAATGTTCTGTGACTCTGTACAGATATGAATTTGTGTTTGGAAGGACATACATTGTTTGGAAAATTAGATTAAGAAGTTAGTGGTGGGGACTTGATGACACAAAAGCCTTTTCTTCTCTACATCACCAGTTCAGATGAACAGCAGCCAAAAGTCTGAATGCAGTAAGGTGGTGGAATATGTCCAGTTCCTATTCCACATTACAAAAATTGCCATCACAGTTAGCATTAATGTGCTGTGGAAGCAGAGATGCTGAACACTGAGTGAGTAAGCACAATGAAATCTCACCAAAAAAGAAGAAAATCCATTTGTCAATGGATGAGTTGAATAATATAAAAGTATTTTGCTTTTAATTTTATAGCAGCCAAAATTGTACGGGGCACTTGTCAGAACACTAAAAAAAACAAATCTCTTCCCCAAATTGCTCATAATCTAATATCGAATGTGATACAGTAATGGGGTAATGCCAAAAATGCAATGAAATGGGAAGGGGGAGACAAGGGTTGCTACACTAATAAGATTGTGATAATTCAGCAAAACTGACCATGTAGCATATTGAATCATTTTAAATGGTTGAAATAGGTTTTAATTGAGTTGTTCTGTTGCAAACATGAGTTGGCTTCAGTGTCTTTCCCAAAAAGCCAAACATTTTTTGCTGCTTTTGTTCAGCTACCTGGTTTACTATCTTATCATTTCTTGGTCTCATATGACAGGTTAAAAAATCCACCAGTTAGGGCAAAGATTGTGAATAACGGGGTCAGGCAATGTGGCAGTAACATAGCACTAGAGCTTCAAAAATACATTCAAACTACAGGTGTAGTTCTGTTAAAAACACTGGATTTTATAGACTGTATTTCTTGGCGTCTGATTCTGCTTTAGAATTGATCCACTGTGATAGGGTTGCAGACTCTTGGTTTTAGTTAACATTGCGCTGGGCTCCCTGGTTGTCTCATCTAAAAGTCTCTGGAAATAAGCAACCCATTTAAAGTCTTTTCCTTGTATTGCATCATTGGTATCCCAACATAGATGCTGCAGTGTTGAATAGATCTTATTTGAAGGTATATATCTGTCACAGCATGTGCTTTAAATGAATGGTGTTAAATCCTAGGACATGACATGGTCTTTGAGTGGCTTTGTAGGAAGTCTTCATCATCTTTGTTTCTGTTTGACTTGACTGAATACCTAGGCAGAACGTGGGCAAATGAGGTTTGCTGTACTTGCAGGGCATGACAATATGTTGTGATTTACAAGAATTTGACTTAGTGAAAATCACACGTTTAAGTCATCCAGAGAGCATCCAATTTGGTTACATGCATTATATAACACTATGCTTATAAACTGTACACACTATAAATAGATGGCCAATACTGGTCCCCACCATGGGTCATCAATGGGGATTGAATTCTGGACTTCCAGCACTAAAAGGAAAGGCCTCTAACATTTGAGCTCAAGGAGCAATTCTGTTAGCTGGTAGCAGTAGTAGGTACTTCCCTTATTATTTAGCTGAGTCATTAGAGGGGAACACACAATACACACACTGAGCCCAGTGGGTTACATATGCAAGGGGTTATTACAATGGGATTTAGCTGATCAACAATCCTGAAGTGTGTAACAGGAAGTGTTTTAAGAGAGAACATTATTAAAAAGGAAAGATTGTATATTTGTGTGTGTGTGTGTGTGTGTGTCTTGGTATTCAGAGGCATGTAGCAAAACTTCTTATATTGAGATATGAGAGAACCAAACACATCTGACAGGCTCAAACAGTGAACAACTAAGAGAAAATTTGCCTTCCTTTCTGTCCTCCTCTTAGATATATTAAAATAATTTCTTGTATCAAATCTTTTCCTGACAGGAACTGAATCCTCCCTTATTTCCCCTCCGTGAGAGTGCTGGATATCTTTCTTATAGTATCCTATTTAGGGGCAGCTATGAAGTATCTATATTAATATTCTCTAGTTGTCAGCAACAAACCCATTTTCAACTAGCAGTGAAAGACTGGACTTAATTTTTCTAACCTCTCCTACATGATTGGGAACTGACTGCAGCTGAAAGTAGTTCAAAGCAGTAAGACTGTATTGTCAGTCATTGCAGACGATGTCGGGAAACAAAATTGTCAGCCAAAAGAAAATGGCTGGTAAATTTTTGGCTATTACTTCCATCATGAGAGCTCAGTCAGTTTTCTGGCAACAGAGAAAGCGGAACTTGCTGTTCCCTGACACTGAAACAACTGTTGTACAGAGATAGGTGTTTCTTAGTCTGACTCCTGACTCCCTTGTGTGGATGTGTAACTATGGAAGCTTTGTGTTCTGCTGGAGGTGTAAATGTAGGAGTTGATGAAAGAGGAGCAGGTATATTTTTTGCTGCTGTCTGTCTATTTCCTCCTTGTGCATGCTTTTGCTATTTGAGTGTAATTCAGAAAGTGTGAGGCTAGTGCTTCCCATTTAGAGTAGATGACTGGATCTCATGTAAGTGATTCCACATGCTGGTTGACAAATGGCCTTTATGTTTACCCCTTACTATGCTAACCCTACAAATCAAACACACAAGGCCTTTTTTTTTTCTTTCTTTTTTGACCTATCACTTTAAACTCAATTTAACTGTTTTAGCTGCAGTTTAAAACAAATAGTTCCACAATCTGATGAAGACTTCTTACTTTTGGTGCCAGGAAAGGATGCGTCATAAAAACAATCTGTTCATGTACTTCACTGTTGCTTGTTTGATGGATGTCCTTCGCCATGTATATCTGCCGGGGGTTGCTGCTGGTTATGGTCATATTTGGTTCAGATTGAGTTATATATTTTTTTTGTTTTTCTTTAGCAGAGCAGAGGGGTAAGTTTTGCCTCATTGTCTCAGTACTTGAGGCATTATCTGTAGATGACACTTCCAGTTTCTATGGGAGGAATTTGATGGAGAGAGATAGAAAACCACCGAAACAATACGGATTCCAAAGACATACATGCTCACTTACTGTAAGCTACATGTCTGGATGTCTTTCTAAAATTCTGGGAATTAACACTGGTGGAATCTATCACCCCACTGTATTCTTCAAAGAGCAAGCATAAAATAATACTGAAGAAAATGTTAATTTGATAGTCTCTTACATAGAGATGGGCCAAACATTGTGAAATATGTTCTCATATTTCACTCTGCTTATCAGGCATATGCACCACATCTCACAGAGAGGTTGAGCAAGTAAGTGTAACAGAAGCACTGAATGGTGTAGTAGTGCAAGAAGGGAGGCATCAATTGTGGTTGACGAGTTTTGAACTTAATCAAGGGTTGAATCACTGCTTTAAGTATGAAGCATAAAGTGTCTCCTCCCCAAAAAGATCTGGTCTGGTGGTCCCTTCTGGCCTTCCCCTAATAGAGTTTGCCTATGCTGCAGTCAGAAGTGTGATTGCAGTGCACGTAGATGTTCCCTAGCTAGCTTTGGTCTTGCTTGAATAACAATAGCAGGTGAATCCATGGCAGCACCGGAGACAACGTGGGCTGGACAAGCCCACCAGACACCTTGGGTACGTACTTGAGCAGCTAGCCCATGCATCTGTCTGTGCTGCTGTGGCTTCGTTACTATTGTTGATTGAACTAATTAGATCAAAACTAGCTCAGGTTTGTCTACCTGTGGGGCAGTCACAACTCTGGGTGCAGTGTGGGCATGCCATAGCTCTGCAACATCCTTCAGCTAAGTTTAGTGTGCAGGTGCTGGGTGGTAGTGGTGGCGGCCTGTGATATGATGGAGGTCACTTCTGCCTTAAACTGACTCGATGTCAATTAATTCAGGTAGCAAACAGCTGTCATGACATTTTCAGGCAGGCCCATTGACAGCAATTCCGGGCCCCAGGGCAGAACAATCCCATTCCCCCTCTTCCACCCACGGCCCTGCCCACAGTCCAACCCCACTCCACCCCGGGCCCCACTTGCTCATCCCACTTGCTGCTGAGCCCCTCCCCCCACTCGGTCTTAGTCCCCCTCCTCTCTTCCACACTCCCCCTTCCCCCAGGTGGTGAGCGACAGCTGGAGAGGAGCAGGGGGGGAAGGGATGCAATGAGTAGCGGCAGGGGAGTAAGCGAGGGAAGGGAGGAGGGATGCAAACGGCGAGCGATGGCAGGGGGGAAGGAGCGATGTAGTGAGTGTAGGGGGACTGGGCAATTGCCACCTTTGTGCCCCTCCCCCATTGATGGGCCTGTTTTTAAGTAATTACAGAGTTAATTGCTTAAGTGCTCATTGATTGGAATAGGTGGTGATTACTTCAACAGCAACACCTATTTTTAAAAAAACGGTCTCCGAAACATGATTTCTCAACCTTTCAATAGCTTTTCATCGTGTTGCTGTGATGTTATATTGGAGGTACAAATTCGTGCAGTTTTCCTTGGTGTGTTTTTTTTTACTGTTTGGTATCCATTTTGTTACATGCTTACGATGTGACTCAGTCCAGTACAAATAGTCATGGACTTCTGTCCATTGAATGTTCTCAAATCTTGGCTTTATAACAAATAAACGTATCTAGCAGGAGGATTGGCCAGCCTACAGAAAACACTTGAGGGATTGTGAGTGTGGGTTGGGCTAATCTGAATCATAAAATCCCCTTAACCTGCTTAGCGTTATACCTGATTCAAGAGACAGTTTAATGGATGATCCACAGCAGTGCATTGAATTTTTTTAGCCCTGAGAATTACTCCGTGCAGCCACAGAACAGAGTCTAGGTTTGGTAACCCAAATACAAAATCCTTTTCTTTTTTTTAGTACCAAACATTGCTTCTTGACAAGAGGGTCCTTTTCCCAGCTGCTGAAGGGTTGTTTGTCTTTTGTTACGATATTCAGGCTCTCAGAGTCTCTTAGGCTCACACTGGTATAAAACAGATGTAACTTATTTGAAGTCAAAAGTAAAACTGGTCTAAGTGAGAAGAGAATAACACTCATAGAACTGAAGAACTGGAAGAAGGCTTTTCTTGTCTGGAGTGCTTTGATAACAGCTCTTTTCTGTCTGTCATTTCTCTCTCATTTAAATATTTTTGTGACATCTTTTTTCCCCTGAAACAGTCTCAACCGTCATCTCTGCCTCCTTTGAAAGACTGGGGTTGTACCTAGGTGGAAGGATTTCAGGACAGTCCCTGAAAATGATGAAACTCTCCAGTTTCATTCCTCAGTAACTGCAGGATGGGAAGTCTTACAGGTTTCAGAAAGGAAGGTGCATGGGATGCAGCATGCCACAGTGTTTAATGCTGCATGAGGGAGGCCACTGGCAAACTGATAGAGCCCTGCACAGATACAAAATTTGTATCCACATCCGATTTGCAAATATGGTCTGCTGATATAAAGCGGATATCCACGGATTTGCAGGGCTCTAGATATAAAATTTGGATCCGCACCCATCTGCAATCTGCAAACATGGTCCGTGGATATTCACCGATTTTTAGGGCTCTACAAATTGGGATTTGCTTAAACTGGTAAATCCACCATTGAATCTGCCATTGCATTGCCAAGGAGGCTGAAATAAATTATATGTATTGAATTGGGCCCCTAGTGTTTAAATGTGCACTAAACTAGAATATGCCCAGGAAAGAGGAAAATTGAATTACACATGGACATCCTAAACATAAAGGATATATACTGCAATGTGAAATGGGCTAGACTAAGCCTGATCACTTCAGTACTTTCCATGCTGCCTGGAATACTTATTAAACATGCATTACATGTGGATATTTTTGTCACAACCCATTTTATGACAGCTGTCTTCATGTTGGGAAATTTACATATAAAAATATATTTTTGAAAAGCTTTCATGCAACTGATCACAAAGCAGCTAAGGACTTAAGAGCTGAGATGCCAGTTCCTAGGGACGTGCTGCAGTATGCCAAATATCCATGCAATAACAAGCACTTGGTTATTATTGGGTTAATAAGCACTGCTCCGGAAAGTACCAAAAATGCATATAATTGTTTAAAAAATATCACAGGGATATTTGAACATTTCCAATGCGTCAAAGCAAAAATAACTTTGTGTCCTTTTAGGTGATTGTTTTCAGGATATTGGTCTTGCTAGAGTGACGAACACATCCATTATTGTAATTATAATTTAGTGATAATTGCTCTGTAGAATTCCAGCATCTTATTACTATAAGTGAGAGCTCATTGTAAAAGTCAGCATCCTAAATCTCTGGGGAAATGACTGCTTGCTATATTTATAATTTCCAGACTTGTTTCATTCACTTTGGAGTGGTTTATACCTGCACTGAGTAAGTTAAAGACCATTTCTCAACTGATTAAAATGAAGCACTGTCATTGAAATGTCAGACCAGCTGTGTAATTAACATGGAAAATATGTCTGAACCATATTACTTAAGAGAGATTACTTCCTTGCATGATTTTATAAACAGTTGTAGGCATAACGCCAAAACGTAAAAGCAAATTGTGCTTTATAAAAGTCTATTTGATTCCCCTTCAAATTAAAAATAAACTTATCTCCCAAACCAGTACATACTTTCCCAGTAGACATCAGCCTTCTACAGTCAGTATGAGAATGAATTCATAGGTTCTGAAAATACTCTTTCTTTGTACATCATGACTCTTGCAGACAAATATAAAATCTGATTCTGCTACTTACAAAAATGTATATCAGAGACAACAGGTTACAAAGAGGTCACCTAAAGAGACCTGTATTTCTTGATACCGTTTTGTTTCCCAGTATTTCATCAATTTATTTGTTGAAAGAAAAGAAAATGATTATGGATTATGTTATTGCTGGAGAGCCTGAAATGGTTTTTGGAATATTGGCCTAAAGCCTCAGTTGGTAAAAATCAGCATAGCCCCCAAATTAGCCCTATACATAAAGAAAAGGAAGGGAGAGAAATATTAGCCACTTTAAAATAAGGGAAAAGAAAGAGCTGCTGACTGAGGAAGAAGAATGGGAAGAGGGAGAGGAGAAGGACTCCTTGGGGACTGATCCAAAGCCCATTGAAGTGGAAATATTCATTAAACTTAAGTGGGTTTTGAATCAAGACCTCGGTCCCCACCCTTTACACACAATATCCAATCTAGCGTCTCATAGACTCTAAGGGCAGAAAGGACCAGTATGACCTCCTGCACAAAGCAGGCCACAGAACCTCACCCATCCAGTCCTGTAATAGACCCGTGACCTATGACTGAGTTATTAAAGTCCTCAAATCATGGTTTAAAGACTTTAAGGTACAGAGAATCCACCAGCAAGTGAGTTGTGCCACATGCTGCAGAGGAAGGTGAAAAACCCCCAGAGACTTTGCCAATCTGCCTTGGGGGGAAATTCCTTCCTAACCCCAAATATGGTGATCAGTTAAACCCTGAGCATGTGGGCAAGAGTCACCAGCCAGACACCCAAGAAAGAATTCTCTGTAATAACTCAGAACCCACCCCATGTAACATCTTTTCAAAGGCCATTGGCATATCTACCACCAGTAGTCAAAGATCAGTCAATTGCCAAATTAGGCTGTCCCTTCTATTAATTTATCACGCTCAGTTTTGAAGCCATCTAGTTTTTTTGCCTCTACTGCACTGCTTGGAAGGCTATTCCAGAATTTCACTCCTTGGGTGGTTAGAAACCTTCATCTAATTTCAAGTCTAAACTTCCTGATGGCCAGTTTATATCCATTAGTTCTTGTGTCCACATTGGCACTGAATTTAAATAATTCCTCTCCCTCCCTGGTATTTATCCCGCTGATGTATTTATAGAGAGCAATCATATCTCCCCTCAGCCTTCTTTTGGTTAGGCCAAACAAACCAAGCTCTTTGAGTCTCCTCTCATAAGGCAGGTTTTCCATTCCTTGGATCATCCTAGTAGCCTTCTCTGCACCTGTTCCAGTTTGAGTACATCTTTCTTAAACATGGGGGACCAGAACTGTACACAGTATTTCAGATGAGGTCTCACCAGCACCTTGTGTAACGGTACTAACACCTCCTCATCTCTATTGGAAATACCTCATCTGATGCATACAAGAACGGCATTAGCTTTTTTCATGGCCACATCACGTTGGCGGCTCATAGTCATCCTGTGATCAACCAATACACCCAGGTCCTTCTCCTCCTCTGTCACTTCCAACTGATGTGTCCCCAGCTTATAGCAGAAATTCTTATTAGTCCCTAAATGCATGACCTTGCACTTTCCACTATTAAATTTCATCCTATATCTATTACTCCAGTTTACAAGGTCATCCAGATCTTCCTGTACGATATCCTGATCCTTCTCTGTATTGGCAATGTCTCCCAACTTTGTGTCATTCCCAAACTTTATTAGCACATTCCCACTTTTAGTGTCAGTCCGCTTTGGTGCAAAAAAATTGACCACCTGCGTATGACCAAGTCTCAACATATTGGAATGTGGGCCAGACTTCTGATACTCTGATGGTACAGACGGTTTATATGGCTTAACCATTATATTGAAGATTCTTGGAGTATACAGGGAAATTCCTGAGTAATATCTGGAATATGTTTAGGGTTCTTTTTCAAGGAAAAGGAGGCACAGCAGGGGCTCATCTACATATCTGCAATCTTCAGCTGCTGGACAGAGGCTACTCTAGGAGCTGAAATCATTCTCTGTGGCTAGCTCAAGACAGAAAAGCCACAAACATGGGATAAAGCCCCTTCTCTGCCCGTGTTCACTGAATGCAGTTTAGCCAGACTGGAGGAGCCAGCCTTGGGTTTGGCCGTTAACAGGAGTAAAATTGTAAATACTTTTTGTATGTGCGCTCTCTCTACGGCACCTCCATATTTTATGTTGATTAATTTTTCATTTGAAGATCATGAAAATAAAAGATTAAGCCACCATGTAGTTATCTTCAAGAAACTATAAAAGAAACATGCAAAATACTTGGAGACTGGGTTGGGTCTCATGAGGTTCCATCTAGTGTAGCTAGAATTTTAATTTTAGCTTATGAGTTCTATGTACAGAACTTCCTCAGAATATTACCATGTCCATCAGAATTCATTTGTTGTTCTCAAGGCCTGGCGTAACTTTTTCTATTCTGGTGAATTTATTGTCTGTGACCGTATTCTCCTCTTTCCCCACCAGATCCTCTTTTGGCTTTTTTGTTTTCCTTTTTTTCTTTTTTGCCATCTAAAAAGAGCTGATTTCTGGGCCATTGGTTTTGTTTTTATTTAAATATTGGTTTAGGCCAAGATTTTCAAAAGTGAACAGCGATTTTTGGATACTTTGGTTTTTGGATGTTGTGACAGTGTGGGGGCAGCAGCACCTGTACCAGCACTCTGATTATTGGATCACCAATTAAATCACTGCAGAGGAAACTTGAGGGGCAAAGCTGTGCCTAACTGTTAGATTGGGGATGGCTGGCAGAGGTTACAAAGCTAATTAATCCATTAGCCCGGAAAGTAGAAAAGGCACAGGAGGAAGTGCAGGGCTTAGAGAGGAAGGCTAACAAAGCCAGAACCAGGAAATCTCTCTGGGCAGAGAGATTGCTTCTCTTTCATCAGCAAAAGACTGAGGAGAAATTGAAACTGTAAATAACTGTGATGTATAGATCAGTGAGGGGATGGGAAGAGTAAATGTAAATAAATGGCAGGGGGCTTGTCTGGGATTATAGCTGCCACAAGAATTTGGGAACCTGGACTATGGAGGTGGCCCTGCAGTACCTGGTGAAACAGCAAGATGACTCTGCCAAGTTTCCAACACCCACACCACCTGGACTGGCAGGTGTTGCTTGCCTGGCAGGCGGTGCAACAAAAGAGCCTGCTGAACTTCTTCTGACAGCAAGCAAATATGCAGCAGCTGTTACCCTTCCCCACCACAAGATCCTTTGTAGTAATTGGTCACAAGGACTGGGCCTTTGTAAAATGGGTCCTATGGATGACCCCGAAGCATTCCTGGGCACCTTCAAGAGGGTGGCTATGGATGTAGGTTTTGTACAGGGAAACCTGGGAACTGCAGCTAGCCCCCTATTTGACTGGTGAAGTGCAAGTAGCCTATATGGCTCTAAAGGGTCACTAAAAAAGCAAAAAACTATGAGGAGATTAAGGTGGTCATCCTGGATTGGGTGACTCTGCCCACTGAAAAGTGTGGACAGACGTTCTGAGCCATGAGATGGAGTGGGAGTTTGCAGCCTCAGGCATTTGCCCAAAAGCTGACAGATTGGGCCAACCAATGGCAGAGACTAGACAACCAAATTGGGAGAGATTATGAACACTTTGACTTTGAAGCAGTTCTTCCAGAGCCTCCCCAAGAACATATGGATATGGGTCAGGCAGCATCAGCCAGGTAACTTAAATGCAGCAGTTAAACTGACAGAGGAGTTCACATAGGTGGACCTTGCCAAGAAAGAAGGCTGACCATTTAGGGTATTGAATTAGGGAAGAAGTTGGGGGATCCCAGCTGTGGGAAGGACATAGAGAAGAGGAGGAAAGATCCCAGAGGGGCTCCAACAGAGACATCTATCCTTACCTGGTACCATGGCAGGGACACGTAAAAAGAGGCTGCCCTTATATGGAGTACAATTTTGCTGAATTCTGCAGTTGGGCCAGGACTTGTGGGCAGGGGGATTGAAAGGAAATTGTCTACCATTTCTGTGATGGTGGGGAGGAAGTGTCAAATGGGCCTGGTCAACATGGCCTCAGTTTGCTCCCTGGTACAGTGGGAGTTGGTAAAATCCCACTGAATGATTTCAGGAGCAATTTTGAAATTAGTGTGTGTCTATGAGGATAAAAAGCACTGCCCTATGGCAGAGGTATCGCTGGAGATCCAGGGGAGGTTCACTTGAGGTCTCTCAGGTAAAATGAGTGGATAGGTTATCCTACCCCATTGTCTTGGGCACCAACTAGAGGCCCTTCCCACTGGGAAAACAAACTGGGATTGGAGGGGCCTCAGTTGAAGAAAAAGAGGAAATGAAGGGACAAACCAGAGGTAGATGCCTCTTGATAAGAAAGACACAAGCCAAGTTGAAAAGTAGGAAAAGAGCATTCCCCAAGGAACTGAGTGGGGGAGTAAGGAAAACAAGGTAGAAGATTTGGATACTAGTAGATAAGAAAATCCAAGCTTAAATAGAAGGGAAGAGGCTGAGTGGGGAAGGGAAGGAAATTGAGGATAATCTGAATTTGTTAATGGGGGTTGGGTGGCTGTCAGAACTGCCTCCTCCCTACCCCACCCACACCAGCACACCAAGGGGAAAAAGCTCATGCACAGATCATAGGAATAGGAGAACCAGGCATGCCAAGTGATCAGGAGCATGGGCAAAGACCATCAGTCCCACTGCAAGACAGGAGTGGGAGTAGGGAAAGTGGCCCCTCTGGGTACCAAGGGTGTGAGGACCTATAGTCTGAAACAGAATTGTGAGGACCACCTCTATGCAGATGGAGAACGGGTGGCCCCTATAAGGAGGCCCCAGATTATCACCCTGGAAACAGAGAGAACTGCACAAGGAAGAACCTCCCATAAGAGAGGGAAAGCATGGGATAAGAAAAATTTTGTCCAGTAAGGGTGGGAAGTGTGTGTGTGACCAAGTGCTGGCCAACAGCAGCACCTATTAAATTGCACTGGAGTAAAGCTGAGGGGCGAAGCTGTGTCTAATTGATAGATTGGGGATGGGCTGGAAGAAGTTACAAGGCTAATTAACCTATTAGGCCAGAAAGTAGAAAAGGCACAGGAAGGAAGTGCTCAGGAGACAGTAACTAGTGGTGCTGTGGCTTGAAGTGGTTTCTATGCTATACAGGTTTTACAGTTTTGTTCAAAGGCTTTTAGCATCCCTGCTGTTAAAGATTGTTCCATCCCCGCTGCAGGGGAGAGGGAGAGTGGCTAGCTTTTGAGAGTCAGAGCCAGGTGAAGTCTCTGAGGAGTGAGATACCTTCTGTCTTCCCCCTTCTTGGTTAGGTGAGCTAAGGCGTGTATGCTATTGTAAATACAGAGCTGCACAAGTTTGTACAAGTGATGGGGAGAACGGTGTATAAATCACAAGGTTTTTGACTAGAAGGTCTGAGTGGCTTGCGATTAGAAAAGAGAGAGAACCAGGATAATGCCTGAGACATTTTAATCTCTGAAAATCAGACTCTCTTCAGGTGTTACAAGCTGAGCTTCCAAAAACTGAAGTATCCAAAATCATTTGTCACTTTTGAAATTCTTGGAGTTGGTTTATACAGTGACAGGTATTTTTTTTTGGAGATGAAGGCTACAGATATAGTAACAAACTTTCTTGTAATGGTTTTAGTTAGGGATGGGTTCAAATGGCAAAATTTGCATTCGTACTTTAACCAACTGGGGATTTCTGGGTGTGGGATTTAGGTCCTGTCTGTATTACAAATACAGAGTGTATTTGCAAAACGTGGATCTGGATCAAGGTTTGGATTTCAAGCACCTTCAAAATTCAGGGTGTTCTGTACAGGTATTCTGGCATAGGCTTATCTCCATTTTGTTTTTTGTACACAAAATGACTTCCTACGTGTAAGAGAAATATATTAAAAAATGTGCAACTTCCCTCTTATGTGCAGAAACCAATTTCAGGGCTCAATCCTCCAAATAGTTACTCATTCACTGAATTCTCTTTCATGGGCTCCACATGTGAATAGTGGTACACATGGGAGTAACCATTTGTAGGATCTGGCCTTTACAACATAATACACTGGTGACAAGTTAAAAAATAGGTGTAACATTTATCTAGCCAGGTGGAGGTTGCTATGAAAGAGACAGTCTAGATGCAAACTATTGTCACACACTTTTGAAAAAGTGTTTTTTCAATCCCTGTTTACCAGGGCAGCTCATGTTCTCTTTTCCAAAAGATAGACAGGTTGTGAATGTATGTTAACAAATTCAAAAGTTACAAATGAATTTTACAGTCCGCAGTGCTGGTCAGTCTCACCTCGTGAATCCACAAGTGTCTATGAATTTGAAGCATTGTTGAGGGATGATCTCATCTCCCAGCTTTCCATATTCTCCAGTTTTGTTTTCCCTTGCAGCTCATTCTGTGCGCTCAGAACTAGAGCGCCAAACTTCCCAAAGAAGGGTGAATTATTGTTGCTTCCCCTTCTCTTTTCTTCCTTTATATTTGCTGATTGTGTTTTATCTCAATTTGGGGCAGTAGTTTCTCTCCAGGGATAGTCATTATTTCTTGTGGTTTTTACGGGCTTTATATGGCCTCAGAAGTAGAATTTTTACAATTCCACACGTCTCTGCTTTCAAAAATGATAAAATGAAAGCTCCAACTTCACAAGTACAGCTTCAAATTAGGCTTTAATTGCTGGCTTAGGAAAAGGGCTGCAAGTGTCTAGCCAGTCAAAATGTCGTGAATTGCAGAGGTCGGGCATGCACTTTACTACCTTTTCTTCCATAGTATAGAGTGTATAAGGCTCTAATGGTAGGAGACATTCCTATGAACCAAATTGTATCAGATGCATAAAATGGTCCAATATGTGTCCATTTTCATTCAAGGGATGTACAGATAATGAGAAGTACAGCTCCTCCCCTTCATTACTACTGTCTTTTTGCTATGAGCATTTCAGTCTCCTTGGATCTCCTGCATTATTATCCATATTTATAAAGTGACCTTAGAGACTCAGGTGAAATGGCTTTTTCTAGTCTCTTCAATATTTTTGTTTTTGAATTTAGTGCTCATGAAAAGCACAGGCCATACTGCACTGGACAGTGAAGCACAGGAAACTTTAGTTCTGGCATTTACCTTTTGAGTATTTGACTTTGCAACCTTAGTAATGTTTTTTTAGTAGGTTTTTGGTGCACAATTTCCTAGATTAAAAAAAAAAAAAAAGGCAAATTAAAAAAACCCAGAAATTCATCATGTGGCATCACAGTGACACTCACATGGGTTGTCAGCCAGGTTGGAATCTTTACATCCACAGCCAAGACCTCTGCCACTTGAACTAATGGAGTGTCTTATACCCAGGCTAGATTGTCATTCTCTGTGTGGACCAACATGAGAAGGAGATAGGACACTTTGCCAGTTGGTTTCACTGATATTTGCTGACAGCAGAGGACTCAAGTGACTCTTCTGCTCATTCCTGAAAGTGTGACCCCTTCTGCCCCATCCTCTACAACCTGTACTTATCCCACTCCTATCTCTTCCCCACTCATGGCTCCTTGTCCCAGTCTCATTTTGGTTGTTGGGTTTCATGTGCAGGTGCTAGGTGACATTGGTTGCCTGTGATATACAGGCGGTAGGACTAGATGATCTAGAGGTTGCTTCTGGCCTTAAACTCTGACTCCTTGACCATCCAGTTGCAGTCTTTCCCACCAAATGTTAGCCCCAATCAGTCCTCCCCCACCCCACCTCAGTCCCAGTCCTAGTATCCTTCACCTGTCCCAATCTCACCCCCACGTCCCAATCTCACCCCCACGTCCCATTCTCTGCTGCTGTCAGACTCCTTGTTTCAGTCGAATTCCTCCACCCTGCCCCCCACCCCAGGTCTGCTCTTGTCCTTTCTGCAGTTGTATTATGTAGTTTCCTCCTAAATACTGCCTGGGCCCAGCGAGTATGAGTGTGGGTGGGGTGAGGTGGGCGTATCACTGAGAAGACAGAACATAGTGTCCTTGCTTCCAGTTCAGGCGCCTTCACCCCAGACTGGAGCATGCCTCATGAGGATAGAATATTCAGGGAATTTAGCTGCTAAAATCAGAATCTCTACTGAGCCATGTGCAAGCTGATTTTTTTTTTTTTTAAGTCTTATAATTTGTGCAAATTTTCATGAGGGCAGCAATAGGCAGATCCCTGATGCAAAGTCCGACCCCTTGCAACATGTCAAGTCCCTGCTTCAAAGCACACTGGTGCTAGAGCTTTTTCAAAGAAAGGTCACAAGAATTTTTTAACATGGACAGAACAATGTATTTTTTCCCTAGCTTCGTTCTCCGAAACAGCTACACTGTTTGACTGAAATTTTCCAAAAACATTCTGCCTGAGGAAACACCCGAGAAGGAAAAATTTCAGCCCAAACAGATACAATTTGGCAAAGCTGCAAGCAACTGAAAACATGAGTTTGATAATGGAAAGTGTTGGGTCATCTTCATAATAAGCAGTACTACCAGACGCACCTATTACCTATATGGAGAGGTCAAAGGTGAAATGTTATGACAATATTACATCATAGAATAAATGGACTTCTCTAAACCAAACCTCAGCCTTTTGAGGCTTGTTTCCATGACATTCCTCTTTTGACGTCTCTACTGATACCGCCCAAAAGGGGACCAACTGTTATGATGATTGTGACACACACACATCTATACAATGGAACTTGCTTTATTTTTTAATCTGCTCAGTCACTTAATTCACGCATTCAAATGATCTGTGAAGATGGCTGCAAAAAGTAGTTCATTGGAGTTTGGAAAGAAATGATCTCAAAATAGTAAAGCAAAACAGTTAAAGGGAACAGATTATCTAGAATTTTTTGTTATCTGAATGCAATAATGATACTTAAAATAATCATAATTTGGGTTCAATTATACCACCACAGAAATATAAAAACTGAATTTGTGAATTTTGTACTAAACTCTCCTCTCCTCCATGCTGGTGTAAATCTGGCGAGGTTAAGGGAGTTAATTTGGATTTGCACTACTATATATGAGATCTTAAATCATATTTTTTTCACTCTAAATAAATCATAAAAAGTGAGGTTTATTTATTTTACAAATAACTTGAGCTAAGAGAGGTGTGGGGCAATACTGTTCCTTTTGCAAGATAATTAATTAGACAGGTTTGGGCTGCTATTATCAGAGCCTTTGTTGTGACACACTGCTAAAACAATTCCCAAATTATTTTAACATCTAGATGCTGCAGAGGAAAGTTTATATGAGACAGACTTCTGCAAGCAGTTGCTCTTTGGTTGGAAGGTCTGGTTAAGGAGCCCTTGATGCATGTGCTCCCTTTCCTTCTTCCCTCCCCTTTGTCTGGATCTGATGAGATCGAAAACCAAGGTGGGTATCTTGTGTTCTTGCAATGATGACTAATGATGTGTCTTGGTCCAAGTAGTGTGTGTGTGGGGGTGGGCCGGTGGAAAGATTTCACCTAGCTTCTCTCAATCTGGGACCCTATATACAAGGCCTCGTTTAATTAGAATTCCTCAGCTCACCTCCTTTGTGCTGTAGAGCTAACTAGACTCCCACAAATGGGACTATACAGAGGCTGCCTCAAAGAAGAACAAAGAGTTACTAGTATCTGTGCTTCTTCAAGAGTGTTGCCTCTGCATTTTCACACTACCTGTCTGCCCTACTCTTTTCCTTGGAGTTCAACTCTCTTTAGCACCTGGGGATAGAGTAGAAAGTTCTGAAGGTCCATTGCTGTGAATAGGTCCTTGATTGGTCTCAATGGGCACTGGCTTATTAGAAGGTTCCCAAAAGTCATCCGTGTTAGGGAAGTGAGATGGAGAGGTATGAGATGGTAACACAAGTGACAACATACAATGGGAAAACCCACAGTACTGCTGAGTAACTCTTCTTTCTTCATTTGCCATATGAGTTCTTCTTGCCCATCACCGTACCTTTCTTTCTACTAAGGCCCAGTTGTGGGGTGCAATGTGTGGTAAAGACCCAAAATGAGAGAGACCAACAATTAATCATGTATGAAATTTAAAATGCTGAGAGACTCCTTCCTTTAGTGCAAATAACACTTTCTGTAACCCCCGTTTCATGATTCTGTATTTCTGATGTAAATAATTTTCCACCATAAGCGTGAAGGGACACTAACTTTGTGTGGAACTTTGGGACTTAAATGAGTGACATCCTTAGAAAAGAGGGATGGCTGAGCGGTCTGGTCATTACTGTTGTCTATGGACTTTCCTCAAGAAAGAAATAGAAGCACAGCTGGTGTGTTTGACTTTTGTTTTCAAATCCAGTGGAGTGTTTGGCCTTACTGTTGCTTTCTACAGCCAGGAAAAAATAAAGGTGCTTCTATTGTCTTTCTGTAAGGCAATGGTGCCATTCATTGGTTGGTTTAGGTAACAGCAGGTGCACATTCCTTGGCATGTAGGAATATCCCAGAAGACTTATTTCAGGTTCTGTTTTGAATTTGAAGTGAAAGTTTCAAGACTGATTATTGCATCTCCTTTTTTAGAAGTACTTTTAAATCTGGTCTTGTGGAAAATAATGTTTTGTGTTAGAAAAACATGGATAATATATTTGTTTCTACAAATCAAATGTGTGACAGAGCAATATGAAAACACTTTGTAAGTCTGAGTGCAACACATATAAATTTCACTGCCTTTATTTTCCCTCCTGTGTGTGTCTGCAGATGACATGGCTGTATACAATTGTTCCATCACCTCGCAATAAAATGGAACTTGCAAATGCATGCCAATTTGTAGAGGCACATGGAGGAAAACACTTGGATTTTCTGTTGACAGTGATTAAAGGACCATGCTAAATTTCTTTTGTTTATCTGCTCAGGGTTCTCTTAATTGGACTATGCTGTGGAAGGTCTGATATACCTCATGCTAGGGACCAAATTCTGATCTCAATTGGAATGGTGTACATATGGATTAACTCCATTAAGGTAAATGGAGTTACTCCAGATTTACAGCAGCATAATAGAGACAGAGCTCTATTGCCTTAGGTGTTCATATGTACTGTATGAGAGCTATGACTTAAACAAAAATAATGTTAAACAGTCTAGCAGGTAAATAATTCTTCCTCTTGATCAAAACTGCCTGCTTTTAAAAAAAAATTGTTTACATCAGTGGAATTGAACTGAAGAGGCCATAGTCATGTGACCTTTCGGGAGGTTAAATTCATGGAAGCTAGTAAATGGTAGTTGAGCAGGGTGAAGAGGGAGTTTGCCAAAGGGAGTGGTAGGACTGGGAGGTCTGGGTCAGGTCTGTTTTGATGGGTTCACATTGGGTCCTTCAGCTTTCTGCAGTGTGGGTGGTAACTTTGAATTCCCCTGAGCAGTTCCTGTTGGAGCCATCTTTTGACAGATGAATTTAATTTTGAGTCTAGCCAGTTTTATTTTATTTTATTTTTTTTTGTTCTAAGAGTGTCCACGTTTTCCTGTTGTTCCTTCATTCACATAGATGAGTATCAAAGATCTTCCTTTGATAGCTCGCCTCTGTATCTTCTTTACAATTTGTATAGAAGAAAAGTGCTTATAATAAGAGGAGGTGTTAGAGGTGGATTTGTACAAAAATGTGTGGATTTCCCTGATCTTTATTAGAATAGTGTTTTGATACAGCTTAGAATCCCAACAGCCTTTGTGTGGCAATTTAGAGAGAACATTTCCATGTTCTCGGATGCTTGGTTGGTGGATCTTGGTCACATGCTCAGGGTGTAAGTCAGGGGATCCCAAATGTTTCACCTGCATGACCCCATTTTGAAATTTACTGTTTCCTCTGACTCCTAAGCAGCAAAAAAGCAACATAGTGACCAAGGAATTTCCACATGAAGTATGATGTTTAATGCCCTTTAATGTGACACATGGGCTTGTGCGTTGTGACACAGCTTCTCAAAAGTCTATAGTAGAAATGTAACATCAACAGTAGATTGATACCAAGTAGTAGAAATGTAACATCAACAGTAGATTGATACCAAGTAGTAGAAATGTAACATCAACAGTAGATTGATACCAAGTAGTAGAAATGTAACATCAACAGTAGATTGATACCAAGACCTGGTGGACAAAAGTGTGCTGAATCCAGTTTCACACAAGTATGTGCTTGCAAATGGCACCATCAGTTTCAAGACTTGTGTTTAGAGTTCCAGATATTTATTCTTTACAATGAATCAGAACTCTGGGAGAGAAAGTTAGGCATATGTTCCTTGCAAGAATTGATTGCAGGAACTTTCAATGAGCTTTTTGATTTCTGCTGCTGGCCAATCCATGGCATCAGGCTTGCACTTAAAGGGATTTTGCACCCAATCATACTTTGTCATGTCCACATTGCGGGAGGGGAGTAGGGAAGAAGGATGCAAACTGTTCCTCCATCTGGTTGAGATCACCTGTGTGGGAGGCTGAATAACTTCTTTGTCAGCCAGGAATTTGCAAAGCTGTGGAAAGGATTCAGTTTGTCTTCAGTAGATCATTCTTTCAGAAAATAATTTTTCTTCATGAAGCCTATGATTTGATCACTCTGCTGAAGAATGTGGGTGTTCTTTCCTTGCAGACTTGTATTCATTTCCCCAAATATGTCTGTGACTTTGGCAAGAAGGCATAGCTTCCTTTGGTCCATAGCATAGGCATGCAGCTTGTCTCCGAGTTCAAAAGATCATCCCAGAACGTTTTCCTCTCGAGTTTCAGTGTGGAACCACAACACATCAAGATTGGACCCCATTTCTTCACATGGTTTTGCAAACAGACCTATATGAAGAGGGTGTCTTGATGTAGTGTGCAATAGATGAGACCCGCTGCAAAACTTCAACCTAGCTCAGAGCTTTAGATACTAGCTGTTCTCTGTGAATAATGCAGTGGGTGCATACATTGGATGGAACAACTTTCTTTATCAAGGCACGCAGACCTGCTTTATGGCCTTCCGTTGATGGAGCTCCATCTGTGTAAAAACCCACCCTGTGTTCACACTTTATATTTTGGTCTTGCATGTAGCCATGTAGAACATTGAACATTCCTTGTCCTGTCTCATGTTCAGGAAGAATTGCATCCTCCCATGTATATTTCACGAAAGTCAAGAAATGTGCATCGTGCTCCTGAGTGCTCATATCAGGTTGAAAAGCAAAAGCATCCATGTTGTTCAGATGCTCCATCAGTGTGTTTTCCTGATCTGCTGCTATCACTTCGAGACTTCACTTCACTGTGTTGTTGGAGAGTTTCATGTGTTTCAGCCTGTCTGCCTCAATTTCATCACGATTCTGTTCACCATATTGATTGCAGCTGGCAAAATCAAAATCTCTCTAATTGTATGAGGCTTCTTGGCCTGTGCAATGTGGTAACTCGCCTCAAATGATGCCTTTTGAGCTTGGTCAGAGACGGATATGGCTCTCTTGAATTGCAATTGTTGATGCTAAAGTCCATCTTTCTGGTGCTGGTTTTCCTCTGTGTTCCTTGTGAAGGGTTTCCAAGTGTCATTGAAGCTTATTAGGCTTCATGCTTTTGTTAGACAACACCATATGACATAGGCCAAAACGCTGCTTTCTTTAGTTCTTGACCAAAATGCTGGTGAAGCCACAATCAAAGAGAGTCTTGTCATATTTGTGAGCACATTTCTTGGACCCTTGGGTTTTTTCATAACTGCAATGCTAGACTAACTGTTGGAGGTTGAAGAAGACACAAGTTGAAAGAATTCATTGTTAAGCAAGTGAGGCCAGGACTTAGGAAGGCACTGTGTGGCGATGCTAGGGCAGCACAGAGACAGTGATTTACAGTGATTCTTTAAGTACCAAGAATGTCATAAAAGAAGTTATGGGCTCTGCTTTAAGGGACTCACAAGCCACTACAGATTTCCATCTCAGAAAAGACTATCAGAGACTACTAACAGCTTGAGCAAAGAGGATCCTCTGTGGATGAGACTGCTGCCCACAGAGAAGGATCTTCTTCATTCAAGCCCTTCAGCTAGATGCTTACACGGTTGGGTGGTGCAAATGGCCAAACTGGTGTCCACACCACTTCCAGACAGCCAATGTGTCCAGACTTGCTCCACAAATGCATGAGGATAGCATGACCGTGACTCCAAGTCATCCAAAGTACTTTATAAACTAAGTAGCATATACTGGTAGTTGCTATTCATTTTATAAGGTTAAAAAGACAATCTGTGTGTACTTAGCAATAAGTGTAGGATTAAAGACTATTGATTTCTACGAGTATCCAGCACGTGCACCTGAGAACAGAATTTGGCCCATAGCTTCAATGTTACAACATAAATATTAGTTTTAAACTGATAACAGAAAATGTTGGCTCCTGCTCTGCTGTTGGCACATGCTAGTTTTGTCTCCTGAGGGCTATAATATTTTACTCTAATTCAGGTTTTTAGCCCACTAGGTCAATCAAATTTAGTGCAAAAATGCCTACTTGAGCTGGACTCTACACCTCCAACTCAAGTGTAGACAAACTCTGCCTCTAAAGTCAGAAGGGTCATCCCTTCTGACCTTAAAGTCTATGAGGTTATTTGGGCTCAATACAGAGGTAACTGGATTTAGTGGCCAGATATGCAGGAGGTCAGACTACATGATCTGGTGGTCCCTTCTGATCGTAGAGGCAGAGTTTTTACATCTACACTTGAGTTGGAGGTGTAAATTCCAGGTCAGGTAGGCATTTATGTGCTGACTTTGATCAGACTAGTGGGCGAAAAGTAGAAGTGGCAGTGCAAGCAGCAGGATGGGCTAACCACTACAAATATGATCCTGTCCAGGACCCTAGGTGCATTCTCAGGCAGCTAGCCTGTGTCATTGTGGCTACTCTGCTAGTTTTAGCTCTGTCTAACTTAGCATGCCTGCATCTATCCGAGCCAGAAATGAAACCTCCAACTTGAGTGTAGATGTATCCTATGACTCCTCACTGAGCATCACTAAGAGCTTGCCAAGATGCTAAAACAAAACAAAAAAATTGACAGAGGAAATGAGGGAGTTCTTAGTTGTGACTGGTCAGATAAGTCTCTCAAGGAGTTATTTCTGTTTCCTGATTGAATGATTGTGCAGGGACTTCTAGCACAATTAGTTGCATGTGTGAATTTATAACATTTTCCAAGAATAGTCACATATATATTCAGGCACAAGAGAGATCCAAGCCAAAATAGGGAGGCACACATGTGTGCGTGTACGTCCATTGTGAATGTGAAGTAGGTTGTGGGATCTCCCCTGGGAAACTTCAAAATAGTATGTATCATTTCCTGAATTTTAGACTATTTTAAAAACATTTAAACCCAAAAGTTTTCTGACAAAAAGGTGAGGCTACATGGGATTTATTGTGAAAACTGAACTAGAATATTTTGTCAGTGATAAAGTATGTTCCTGAGATTTTTCAGAGGGGCGAAGAGTGGAAAAGAAACATTAATCAGAGGGAAAACAAATCATGAAAAAGGAGGGTGGGGGAAAATGGACCAGTAGCCAAAAAAGGAAGTAGAAAAAGCAAGTGAAGATAGAGAGAGAGCAGAGCAAAAAACCAGAAGAGGTCAAGTTAAATATTTTAAATTATTTTATGGCTTGCCAAATTGTTACAAAAAACATGCACGGTACAGAATGTTTGACTTTATATGTTGGATGTATGTGTTATATATGTGTTATAATAATTTGTTTTAGGATGAGAGGTACTTGGAAGACCTGGCAGTGAATCAGAGATGGGCTGGGCACCCAGTGTTCCTGTCAAAGGTGGTCCTGAGGGTACTTACATCTGGGTCTTGGCTCAGGCAGTAATAGCAGTGCCAGATGTGAAGTTCAGATCCAGATCCAATCTCCACCCAGACATTAGGCACTGGGAATTTGGGGTTTGTTTCAGGCCTGACTCTAGATTCTGCAATGATGGAGGGGATGGTTTGTCACCATACCAAAACGAGCTAGCAATTCCACGTCTAAGCAAAATCATGAACTTGTCCCAAATAGAAATTCTCCGTTGATCAAGTCATCTCTTAACTTTCTCTTGGATAAACTAACTAGATCAAGCTTCTTAAATTTCTCACTCCAAGGTACATGTTGCACAACTCAGATCATTCTGTAGCTCTTTTCTGAACCCTTTCTAAAACTTTATGGTTTTACAGTGACTGTTTCTTTTTTAACACAATTTTTTCTCTTCCTTGTGAAGTGACCCCGTCAGCCTGCCCCCCCCCCCACCACACACAAAAAGATGTGGAATGACTAGCTATAGAAGGGAAAGAGTGAAACTGACTATACACAAAGTACTGTGAAATGTATGTTGGTAGTCCAACGCTGAAGATGTTCTTTTTAACAGTAATATTTGTGCTAACAAAAGATGTTTCCATTTTCATTTTAAAGACAAGCTGCAACTGTACAGGAAAGTGAGAAAACGGTTTTAAATACAAGGAAAAAGGGAATGAAATCCTCTTAAATTCATTTGGGCTCTTGCAGGTCCATCCTGGCATGGAAACAGAACAGTTTGACACACAAGCAGCATGCTTGTGGGACTAAAATGATCTCTAACGCTTTCCTGAGAGAAAAGTCACTTGTAGGACAAATGATAAAGGGACAAAATCAACTTAAAATCAATTTTCTGTCTGAATTGTTTTCACTAATAGATTTTTGTTATACTAATATAATCCGATTGTTTCTCTAGTTATTTTTAGTCATAGCAAAAGTGTTGGGACAATAACAAAGCTTGCTTCATTTCGCCCCCCAACCTCCCCCACCCAAATCCACCAAATTAGATTTTAAGGGTTTAGTTGGTGGTGAGAATTTCTTTTAAACAGTTGCAAACAGATGTAGAAGGAATTTCCTGACATTTCTATGCCTAGATTAAAGATCCCATTGAAATATTTTGGTGCCCTGGCCAACATTTTCTACTCTGTTTAACAGTAATATTTATGTTGTAACATTGACACCATGGGCCAAATTCTGTTCTCAGGTGCATATGCTGGATACTCATAGAAATCAATAGTCTTTTAATCATGCACCTATTGTTAAGTACACAGTGGTGTTTTTTTAACCTTGTACAATGGAGAGCTCTACCAGTATATATTTAACTGTTTATAAAATACTTTGGGTGATTTGGAGTGGAAAAGAAGTTGTATCAACCCAAAGCTTATTCTGTATCTTACTGATTGTGCAGATATATGTATTCATTATTATTTGACTTATATGCAAAAGCAACTCATTTTGTTTTGCTACTTTGACAACTTTGATAAGCTCCATATTTACAGTACAACAAATCAATAAATAATGAATTTTATATATAAAAAATAACATTAAAATCCCTTATTTGTAACTCAGTGAATTTTTTTTTTTAAAAAGTTTTTTGTTGGCAGAGCTTTGCTTTTGATCTGGGAGTTAAAAAAAACAAACCATGGTACCGCAGATGAAAGGAGTTAGAAAATTCCATATCATAATGCAGTTAGATCAGTAATTCATGGAGCAGGTAATTCACAATGACTTGCCGGTCCTTTGATTGCACAGGGTTTATGGCTATTAGCAGTTTCTCCTTTCAAATTTGTATGCTTCCATACTTCCTTTCTGACCTCTTTTTCATCATTTATGGTCCAATTTGGTAGTGAAAAAACGTAACTGCTGCTCTAGTGCGTGGCTGTCATTCAAACCCCAATGCGTTACTGAGCAGTCTGACATTTGTGACTATGGAAAAAAAAAAACATTAAGCAGGTGTACAGAACACTAACCAGGTGCCTTAAACAATGCTTTATGAGATTCACAACTTGCCTCTCGGCTATAAACCTGATTCAGTCTCAATTTAACAATATAGATTTCATTTTAATATTTTACACTCAATATCAGCCACAATGATTATCATATTAGATCTCATTTGAACAAACTGAGGATGAAAGTTTTATGAGAGAATAGCCTGGAGTTTAAAGGTGTTATTTGAAGTTAGCAATTATCACTGCTAAAGTTTAAACTAGGTACGCTGCTGTAAATCAGTATGATTAGCTGAGATTCTGGCCCTAAAGATTTTTCTAGCAGAAATAAAAGGATGCAAAACTAAAACAAGCTGGAATAAATACTTGTTTCTGCTTAATCACTTCATAACTTAGTCATCTGCTGTACAGGTGTGAATATATTGTACTTTCTTTCCATCACATTTACCAGGTTTTTGTAAATTGATGCTGTTGCTTTAGAACAGTGGAGAGATTAGTACAGCTGACCAAATAATATTATGTAAATGGGTTAAATGAAGTTATTGATTGTCTTATAAAGATTAATATAATGTTCAAGTTACCTCATAACTGCCATCTACTAAAAGAGGATTTTTAATATAAAAGAAATAGGAATAGTGATTCTGAGCCTTTTACAATGAATGTGCTAATTTAAAATAACACTTCTGTATATAGTATGCTTGTTCTGTTTTGTGTAATGTATTTTGGTCTTGATGGAATGCCTTTTGTTTTGGATGATTTCTTAGCCCTTACAATGGGAAAAATCTATAGCTAATGAGATGGAGGGAATGCCATTTTGAGAGTTTCAGTGTTAATATGTTTTTCATAGTTATAGGAGAATGTGCAGATATTTGGATTGTGATTATAGTCATATTTTCAGGTCTTGTTAGTTGGGGGAATATTTAGAAATATGGGCACTAGGACTGGTCACGTAATAAACTCTGATGGGCAAAGTAATGAGAAAGAGGAACAGTATGACAAAAGCGGGCAGAAAAGGGCAGACCTGTGTTTATTTTATTAAATTGTGGACTTGTTTGCTTCATGAGACACTTGTGGCAGAGGGCTTCAGGCAGGGCCCAAGCATAATTTTTTCGGGCTCAGTACAAACTTGTAACACAGGCTCCCTCCCACACACATACCACAATCCCTCATCCCATACATACAATCTCATGCACCATGAAATTTTTTTCCTCGTGGTAATGGGGGTTGCAGCCTGGGCCG
This sequence comes from Emydura macquarii macquarii, assembly GCF_026122565.2. Lineage (NCBI taxonomy): Eukaryota > Metazoa > Chordata > Testudines > Chelidae > Emydura > Emydura macquarii. The sequence goes on from NW_027132559.1 coordinate 23,869,469, forward strand.
GGCCTCCGGGCCCTGGTACAGTGTACCCTTTCCCTCCCCTATGTGGGGGTCCTGGCTACAGGGGACCCTGTATGAGCAGAGCACTGCAAATTCAGAGCAAAAGCAGCAGTCACTGAAAATGTTCAGAAAGTGTGCAATGACAGTAGCATCACAAGAGAAGGCAGAAAGGAGAACATAAAGATCTGCCTTGCCCTTACTGTGCCTGACTGGAAGCCCACAGAAGTCAATGGGAAGAGACTCCCTTTCATTCATTCAGCTTTGAATCAGGTCCAATATGAGTGTCCCTATCCTTCATGAAATGGCATGGAGATGTAGACAGGCCTGCGCGGGCATCGTAGAACCTGAGAAATCTCAGAACTCTTCTGGGTATATTTGGGTCTGGTATGATTTTTATCTCCCCTATACCCCACCGCCCCGCCCTGCCACTGTAGCATACTGTTCACACTTGAGCTATTATTTTGATAAGAAAAGAGAGTCTGTACGGTTTTGTGTTGCTAAAAATCCATCTTTCACTCTTCAAGCACGGATAACTCCTATTCCCTATTAAGGAATTTGGATAATGTAATCCAATACACATTTCTTGTACTAAGAAGAATTATAATGAGCTATCATTAGAGGGCATTCAAAATATTACACACATTACATTTTCTGCACTAGCACTGCAGCCTGCAGCAGAAATTGATGGTTTCTCTCTCATGCCAAAACAAAAAGCAATGAAAATCTTATTTATAAAAAGGACTTGAATTTGTGATGGCTGGGTTTTTTGGGGTTGGAAGAGAACAGAGATCTCCCTCCTGCTCCCCTAAACTTTCCAGGGGCCAGAATAGTGAAGTACTACCAGCCAACACCCCCAAACACATCAAACAATGTCTGTAAAATATCTGTCACATCCAGTGTCATGATTAAGGCAATGATTCAGCAAGGTTCTTAAGCAAGTGCCTAGTTCTAACCCATTGGCTTACTTAGAGTACACTGACAGTGGTTGAGGAGATAAAATGCAGGAGATAAAAAGACGGCCTACAATTATTTTTCTGAGTGGCCCCTGCACATTACCTCTGAGGTTAGACACCCTCATTCTGCAATCCCATTATTATCAAAACATCCTATCATGTGGCAGCTTTAAACAAGGGATTTTAAAGAAAATGTGAGGTCTCCTAAGCAAGAAACTGGGCAATGATGTTCTTATGTCCTGGATTGCTATAAGAGAACTGGTTTGAAAATTGTAAGGATATTTCATGAAAGATTTTAAAAGAAACAACAAAAAATGTTTTGTTCAATTTTTTTTTATTTCGGCCACAAATCTAACCAAAATAAATGAAAAGATTTGTTTAATTTAATTTTAAAATACAAATTTAATTTTGTTTTGGTTTTTTGAAGATTGAAAAGTTTTGGTTTCAGATTTAAGATTTTGAGGTGCTTTTTCATCTTTCTCTCCCTTTAACTTTTTTGTTTGGAAAAAGGTACAGAAAATTTTGGGGGGAAATACAAAAAAAAAAAAATCTTAAATTTTATTTTTGTTTTGAATGTATATTTCTATTATAATATAAAAATCAAAATGACTTGCGGTGACCTGACTTGGACTTTATCAAAATGAAAGATTTGAATAATTTTTCTTTGAAAACTTTGACTAAATCGATACATTCATGTGAGTTGTTTTGATTTCAGCAAATCAGCATTTTCTGATAGAAAACTGTTTAGTCAGAAGTGTAGGAGCAGCTCTACTCTTTTCCTTTTGACTCCATCCAACTTCTTAAACAGCTGTCTTTTCCCCCTGTATTAAATTCTCAGCTTGAACTACTCCAGTTTTGTCTCGTTCCTTCTCTCATTTCTCCTTGCAATATCTTTCTCCCACTGAATACCATATGCCTCTTTATGTTCTGAGAGCTCTTGTTGGGCTAGCCACCCACATAACTTGGTTCTCGGGACTTGTCTGAATGTTTTGGAAAATTAGCTCAGCCTCTTCAGTACACCGATCCTCATCTTGTATAAGTCAATGCAAGGCCCATTTTCCATTTACAGTGCTGCAGCCAGTCTATTAGTAACTTAAGAGACTAATGAATCCCATGATGTTGTGTGGTCTCCTCTTGGCATTCCTTTTCCAGTGAAGGGTCAGTCAGCTCACTGACCGCTATTATTAGATGTTAAAACTCTGAGCTCTTTAAGGCAGGGACATTTCTTATGTGTTTGTATGGTGCTTAGCATAATGGAGCCCCACTCATGATTGGGTCTTTTAAGCAATACTACAATATAAATAATAAATTAGAGGAGGCTCTAGTTTCCTTCGCTCCTTGCTGTACCCTGTTCTATAAGGCCATTGAGTTTAACCGTGACCTACTGGAACTGAAGCAGTAGATAAACAGACTAGATAGATGGCTAGAGGCCCCTGTGAATTCTGATCATTTTCTTTACAAGATATGCACCAAAAAGTTGTGAATGAAGAACTGTCCAAATGAACTCTCCTAGGTAGTGGACGGTGATTAATCCAGACTGCCCTGCCCTGTTAGGAACTCCATTTGATTGATGTTATTAATTTAATACACTCTCCAGGAATGAGAGATGATCTCTTAGGGGGGGAAAAATTGATGAACTTTCAACTCTAGTGACCTGTATACATCAGTTTATAGTTGTGTACATATTCAGGGCTATCTTCACAAGAGAAGGCTACATATGGCCTCCAAGTTACTCTGGTGTTAAATTAGCATAATGCAGGTTGTCTCTTACATCATTAAAAAATGAAACCTAGGATTCTTTCTCTTAGTTCAGTGTCAGCCTTTGTCTGGCATAGCAGATTTTTATTGGCATGAATTTTTTAATTTGAATCTAAACTTTCTAGACCCACTTTTCTGCATTAGGTCAGAATTTGCTCTAATTGAAATGACAAGAAGGCAAATTCTGACCTGACTTAAATCCACTGGTACCCAGTTGTCTGGGTGTTTCAAGTGGCCATTTGATATGACATTTTAATAGTAACATTGGCTATAACTCTATTGTACAATGAAAATCAAGGTAGAAACAAAGCGCTATCTTTTAAGGTCAGAAAACATTTTATGCTTGGATTAAAAGAGTGATTATACGTTCTTGATCGGTATAATTTAAATTTTGTTCAAAACCTTTTCTTTAGCTTAGACTCAAAAACATCTCCTACATCTCCGTTTCAATAAAAACAATAAAATGGAAGAACTAAACTTCCACCTAGCATATTTGGCTGCTACTAGCAGATAGTTGGATTTAAAATGTTTCGGCAGAAAACCAATAATTTGGTTTACAGATAACAATGTTGTCCAGTTTCCTGTACATTTTTACAAGTGGAAAAATGGCATGACGTAAACCGCTTATTAGCCTTCCACCCATTTTTGTCTCTTTCAGACACTTCATGTATGGATCTTTCCACAGTCCATTAAAAAGCATCTTGGCCATTTACCTAACTAGCCACAGGACATCTGTTATAAAATATTACAAACATGCCAGCATTCGACCTTCCTGGAGGGAAGAGGACAGGAAGCTTAGGTTTGAAATGAAGCATTTCCAATGTTTTATGATATTTTATATAGGTGCCAGACAGTGACGACATATCTACCATGTGTGTCCCATCCCTATATGACTGTACCTTCACTGCCTAGTGGAAATGCCGCAGAAGGGTGATTGATCTTCACTTTTACCAGCGCTGTAGTAAAGCAAAGGTAACAAATGGTGTCATTGCTGACGCTGGTGAAAAAATATTTGTAGTCATGGTTGTGATTGGAGCCAAATTCCAAGGCACTGAACTGGAACCTAAAGAGAACCCAAACTTTTCCACGTTCATACCATGTTTGTTTATTTTAATGTGACTGAGTAGGTTTTTTTTTATTATTTAGCTGCAACCTGAATGCTTGACAGTCCTGAGGGTTTACAGGAAAACAAAAATAGGAACAACTCATCACTGACTTTTAAGTACAATTATTCAAAACAACTATGTTTGCTGCAGATCTCATGTAACTGCAGCCTTTGCTCATACTTTCACATTCACTAGTATAACTTTCTCAAGGTCCTTGATATAGATGTGTGTTAATGTGAACGTGAATTAAATGGCCAGGTAAAGGATTTTTCACATGCCTTGTGTAAATATAGATGCAGTACTGCAGACATATAATGCTGAAAAATCAAATTGGCTTGTAATGTGCTTACTCTAAGCTGCATACTCCAAGTCAAATCCTGAACACACTGAAATCAGTGCCAGACCTCTGATTGACTTCAGTGGGATCAGAATTTGGGCCAAAGGTAATGGAGGTGTATTTTTATCCTTAAATAACTGGTGTGTGGCGGGAGCTGTAATGTGACCTCACAGTACTTGCCCTTACATAATGAACCAGTGGATACAGTATTTTTTTTCACTTCCACTTCTCAACCACTGGACAAAAATATTGCAGTGTGCCCTTAAACACCTGGCAAATGCAGCTTCTGAACTAGGGCTGGCTGAAAAACAACAATTCTCTTTCACGACAACTTCACGGTTTTGAAATTTTTCATTCCAACATGGAACAAAAATGAGACCTTTCCAAATTTTTCAAAAATTCCAGGACACTTGCCTGGAATATGGGAGACCCAAGATCTCTTATTCTTGTTTAATCAGAAATTCTATTGTGGTCCTGAGAAACCTTCACAATGACATTTTCGTACAAACCAAACATTTCTGCAAAACACTTAATTTGATTTGTGGGGAAGGGGAATTGGTCCAAAAATATTTGACCAGCTCTACTTAGAAGTCGCTGCATTACAGTTTTGGGTAAAACAAACCTACATACAGGATCTAGTTTTCAAAATTATTGAGCATTCCCCAACTCCAATAAAAGTCAATAAGACCTGCAGTAGCTCCTTGACTTTGATAACTATGAACATCATGCAAAATAGATTCTTTGGGAAGAATGGAGCTATACAGTATACAAATGTTGTTACATTTTTATTAATAATGCTAAATCACAATGAAGTTCCTACTGAAGAAAACAGATGGAGCGTCAGATAGTTTTCCACGAAATAGTGCAAATTGTAAAATAAAGCTTTAGTTAAGCACTTTTAGGTCATCTGAACTTTATAAGAAAAGCCGCCTCAAACCATCTTTTTAATAATACTACAAAATGTTGTGTTAAAAACCAACATAAACACCAAAAAATGTTAGTTGAGGATCTGATTTTTTTAACCTCAAAAGCAAAAACGTTTCAACCTACATTCATAAAAGAAATAGTGATTGAATCTTAACTCAAGTGAAGTCAGTGATTACTGGCATAAAGGAAAGAAATATATACAGAAATATATATATTACAATAAGGCTATATTTCACACAGTTATCAATTTATAAGAGTTAGATTAAACCAGGATCTTTTCTTGTGTTTATCGACAGCATTAAAAAAACAACAGCCAGTAAGTGAACCTGGAATACCACAAACCAATCAATAAAGTTTAAAAGCTCCAGTGAATCTAACCCATAACAGGTCCTTGTTTGAGGAATATGCTCAAGAAACACATGTGCCTTTAAGAGGTCTTGAAAGAATTTACACCCATGGACCATTACCATTTCCAAACACCCTGCAGCTTTACCAGCACAACATGTGCTGACTGTATATCACTATGACCCTTTCACTAAAGCTCTTTTGACTGGAGTGCTTTTAATACCCACTTTCTCAGCTGAGCTCAGGAGTGATTTGTTTTACATGCCACTTTAATCCTTTCCACATTTTCTTGATGAGGCAACCACAATTCCACTTGTGAGGTGTTTCTAAAACATAGTTATAGGAATAAAGCAGCAGGATCCCAGACTTGACAACTTCCCTCCAGGCAGCTGACAAACTGGGCTATCATGACTGGGGTTAGCTTTTTAAAACTAGCATTTGTGCCCAGCTGTCAGGGTGGGCTGGTCTCGGTGGCTAGTAGGAGGCCCAGTTATTGTTGGCAATTCAGTCACAATTAAAACCCTGCAGGGATTTCAGAGATTTAATGTCCAATGAATTCTGATGAAGATTAATAAAATCAAATTCTTATTTTATATGATTAAGATGAAATGCACGAGAGAGAAGCAGAACTGAAAATATAAATAGCAGCTCAGTAAAATCCAAGAAGCTTACGCCTCACACCTTCATGACTGTAGGAAAAGAGCTTTTTATAAATGGGCAATTAGTGTTCAGTGCACTGGCTTTTATTATGTGGTAATTTTACAGTTTTCACTTTAAAGACAGACACAAAAAATCAAAGACCATGAATTTCTGTTGTATGCATTTATGAGCTTTCTGTATTTATAATGTTAGCTTAATGGTACCGAGGTAGGGTTCTGAAAATTTATTGTTGTCAACATGTCTAACAGAGTGGCCCAACCAATTATAAAACTGTTTTTACATGTCAGCACTGTGCTCATTTTATTAACAAGTTAATATTATACTAAATTTTTTTTGTGTTAATCTAACTGTACAAGCAGCTGGAGGATTAAAATTATGTTTCTATCCAATTCTAATTTATTGCTCTTCCCCGGAAAATTTTACTTGTAAGCTCAATAGTCTGAACTGAGCTATAAATTTAAGCAAGGCAAGTCTCATGTATAACTTAGTGTAGAATGCAATACAATTTCATTCAGAAATTACAAGCATAAACCATCTTCACAGAAAGTAATATAAAGAGAATGGAAAAAATTGCTGACTTATCAAGGCTTTTCTTTTTTGTTAGAGGATTTTATTATCATCCATTCACCTACTCAACATGAAGTCAAGAGAGAGTGCACCTCATTAGAGAAACATCAGAATGCAGCCACTTATATTGTTATGACAAGTGGCACCATTTGGTGCTATTAGAGTCTTCCAAGTTCGTATTCTTAGTGTGTAAACTAATGTTTGGTTTTGGAAGGATGTGCTGTTGTTTAGTTTTGGCTATGCAACATTTTGAGTGTTGACAGGAGAATTTGCTGTGTACCTTGGTCTCAGTAGAGTCAATACCTGAAGCAGAATTGCACCCTGGGATCTAGGTACTGGTGTTGATCTGAGATTCCTGAAAAAGATTGCCTTCATGCTGTCTGACCCCCATTGTTCTGGGACTGGTGTTCATGTCTAAGTAAAATGAATTACAATCAGAATATAGTCAGATTTCCTGTAACTGATTGCTTTTGCACTCAGAAATTTATCTGCAAGGGCCCAGAGATCTGCTATTAGTCAGCAGAGGGGCAAAAATGCTTTGTAAATCAATTGTTTTTCAAATTACAGTCTAGAACACTTATTGGTCTGATTTTTCTTTTCACCTGCATATTCCATTCAAGTCAGTGGAAACTGGGGTGGCTCAGCACCTCTAAAAATCAGACCTTTATAACCTGATCCAATGCCCATTGAAGTCGGTGGGAGTTTTTCCCTTGGCTTTGGTGGGCACTAGATCAAGCCCTTAACTACATCATTTTACTACATTCTCCCTCCGCCTCCCCCCCATTAGTTGCTTGTAAGCTGGAGGAGTAGTTTAGCAGAAAAGAAACTAACAAGTGCTTTTCCTCAGATTTATTCTTGAAGGTTTAAATGTGATGTTTCCAGTAAGAAAAGGAAATAGTTTAGCGTAAACAGAAAAAGCAGCGAGGACTATGAAGTGTGGGTGTAGCACCATCTATTCCTAAAGACATGCTTTAAGCTTTTTTTCTACCAAGCAGCCCTCTTCTTATCTACCTTTTCCTAAACACCTGTGCAAGTCAAGGAGAAGCTGAACTGCAGTGAACACCCTGTTCACCAGAGAACAGAAAATGAAGGAACTTTGAAACCATTTTAAAAACCTTCAGGGCAAAATTGCAGCTGCCCCAATGCAGGTGTGATGTGGAGGTAAGAGGGCAGGGAACTACTATACTCACACAGATGTATACATGCACCCAGAGCTCGTGCGCTAGTACAGTTGGTGGCCAGAATGTGATTGTTCTATATGGGTGAAATTCACTGTTCTGTAGAGGGCCAGCAAAAGGCCCAGTCGCCACTCAAGCCCTACATAAACCCTTTTCCTAGAACTTAAATAGCACCGAGACTTTCTGCTAGCTCTCTGAGTGCAAGGAGGATGCTGGTTAGTGTGGGCAACAATGCTCAACACCCTACAGAGGGCATGGCCATCTACCATCGCAGCATTAGTAGGGCCCTGCTATCTGTGTGCTTGCTAAGTGCCATGAGGAGAGAGCACACTGTTTATGCCCCCCCCCCCTTTTTTTAAAGGCTTGATCCTGCTCCATTTGAAATAAATGGAAATTTTACTGTTGATTTCAGTGGCAGCAGGAGCAGAAGAAGGTCCCCAGCAAAGACCTTAAATGGGTCTTAAACACAAGCTTAAGGTTATGCACCTGCCTATGTACGTTGATGAACAGGGATGGACTTAAGCATGTGCTTAGATGCTTTGCTGAATCAGGGCCTCAAAGGGTAGAAAGACCACTGGTGAATGTGCTGATTTTTGAGTCCTCTAGATTTGCCTCACTATAGATGCTCTACTCCCATGAAGCCTCTGGCTTATGAAGCCAAAATTTTGCTCTAACTTTCTGTTTATTAAAAAACAAAACAAAAACTTCACACACATAGCAGGAAAAGAAATTGATGGGTCCTTCCCATTAAAGTGATTTATAATAGCCTATATTGTGATAAGACCACTTACTTTATATCATAGAAAATGAGTCACAGAAAAGAGTGGACTTGTAAATATCATACAGCCAAATAGCTTTCCAAGCCCCCCAGTCAAGATTGTATGATACAAAGGAAAAATATGATTCCTTTAGCAAAAAACTTCCTGCAGCTTTTAGCATTTTTTATCCAAAAGAACTGAAACATTTTAGAAAAGAATTTCTCTATAAAGAAAATAGAAACATTTTCAGCTGATGCTGTGTGGAAACTACTATTTACTACAGGCACTTATTGTATCTTTATATTATTTTCAGAAGCCATTTAAAAAAGTTTTCTAATTGTTTGTATCCGAGGGTAGAGATTTGTATTTTAAATAAGACAATAGAACGATCTTTTAATTCATTAACAGAATTCAGATAGCTTTTGGCCACTTTTATGCTCCCATACTTGTGGAATTGTTTTACACCCTAGTGCAGAATCAACTCAGCTGCATCTTGTGTTAGTATTTAGCTTGATCCACAAAAATTGCCTACTTCATTTTTTTGCCTTTAGGCAATTTTTCAATCTTAGCTAAACCAAGTCCATAATATAGGCCTGCTGGCCAACATTCCAGGTAAATGAATAGCTTTTAAAGAAAAATTATGCTGTTTTTCAAAAGCTTGACATTTTTAAAATACAAGTCCAGAAAAATTGAAACCTTCAGTAATATTTCCATGCCTATATGTTTCAAGCAGCAAATGTTACACAAATGAATACATCTGGGATTATTTTCAAACAGTTATTTCCCACTAGGGAAAATATTTCGAAATAAGGCTCAATTTTTGTGCTGAAACTACAAAGAGGCCAGCCATCTTGATGCTTTTCCAGATTTTTTAATGGTTTTCCTGATATTGTATGGTGACTTTACTGCTCTGTTTTGTATGGCCTTATATTCACCAATAGTAAGCATTTATGTTGGTCTTATTTCAGTGTTCAAATCTGTTTTGTGGCATTTATGGCCTGAAGCTAATAAGGACATACAGTATTTTCCTATAAAACATTAGGGGAAAAAAATCTTTTACCAGGAAAATAAAAGGGAATGTTTTTTTCAAAATTAAAAATGTGGCCTAATTAAAGACAGGGACAGTCCTTTTTCTAAACTCAGAGTGGACAGACTCTGTTGTAGAAGTAAACATCTGTTTCCTGTTATCAGATACCTGATCAAAACTCCATTTAACTCAATGTGTATCTTTCAGTTGACTTCAATAGGCTTTGGGTTGGGCTCCAAAGGATAGGTTTGGTTTTATGTATGTATAAAAATAATAATTAGCTTTTATACAGTGCTTTTCATACACAGATCTTTGTGATTTACAGAGCAGTGAAGTGACTTGCCCAAATGCAAATGCAAATAGTACCCAGGTCTCTTGAGTCCCAGATCGGTAGGCCACATTGCCTCCATGCAAACAGTGTTTTCTACTTAAAACCTAGGATTATTTTAAACATTTTTATTTAGATTTAAAATGATTAAAAAGGCACCTATCCAAAGCTCTAGGTACCCCAACACCTTCACTAACTATACAATGAAATCCAAACAGTACTGAAGTGATCATTCCAACAGGACCCTCAGCCAGCCTGACACTTACATAAACTCACTTCCCATCCCCCCAGCCCTCTCCAAAAACCCTCTGGAACCTTTTCTGCAGCATCCCCAGGAGGTCAAGTTCCAGAGTCTCAGTCCTCCGAGAATGCCTTGCCAGCCACTCCCTTCCTTTTATAGTCAGGAGGATCTGGCTTGGGCACCTCTGCTTTACTGCAGCTGTGGTGGTCATGAGGACTGAGGTGGTCACCACATCTGACTTTATTAGCACTTCCTGGTGTGTTTCCTAGTCTAAATGTTTCAAATTAATTGCACTTGTTTTTCAACAAAATCCAACACTGTTGGTCCCACACTCTACAGTAACACTGCTGCTGTTACTAGAGAACATTGTAGCATTTTTTCATTTTAAAGTTGTTTTGTTTATAAAAAAAAAAAAAAGAGAGAGAGAGAGAAAAGAGAAAAAAAAAAAACCCATACAAGATTGTATTTCTGAGAGTTGCACTAGACATTGTTAGCCAGTAGTTAATAATCACCTATTTCTGCTATCCACTCCTACTTTCAGAGGCGGCTTAGTAATGTTTAGGCACTAACTACCACCCATTAATTCATAACTGTATAGATGCAAGGTAATGAATGTGCCAGTTGCTTTCATGATCTCATGGGTGCAGAACTCAAGTAGACAAGAGAATATGACCAGAACCCCAAAAGTTTCATTCCTTTATTGATTACCCAGTCTCCTTTTACTTTACTTTACTTTACTTTTTACTTTACATTACTTTACTTTACATGGTGTCATTTCTTCCTTCAGCTCTCAGAAATCTATTGACTTTCCAGATAACCAATTCTGTTACTTAAATGATGCATGTGAATTGTGCTGGCCCTCTGTAAAAGCATGAATGTCACCTTTGCAGAACTGTTAGGAAGGAGTAACAGAGGATGAGGACTTAAAGCTGTTCTCTGGGACTTGATCAGGCATATTTGTCAATTAGTAGTGCTAGTAACTGAAGTTACTAGAAGACATTATAAATAAATATTAGTGGCCATTCTGGATAAGGATGCACACAATTCTCATTTTTATGGTCTGATCCAACTCATTTAAGTCTGAGTCCTTCTATTGACTTAACTGGGAATTGGATCATACCCTTAATGAAAGGGAGGTGCCATGTGGTCTGCTAAGAGCAGAATTTGTACCTAGAAGTGGGAGGAAGAACTCTGCACTGAGCCTGGTGAATTACAGCTGTGCTTACAAAGAATACTAAAATATTCTACAATAAATGTACTTTTACTGTGGTTTCCATAAGAGTAATTACCTTTAAGTTTGTGATTGGGTAACCTAGTAGAAAGTGGTGATGGCTGAATAAGACAGAAGCTGTGATAAAGGCAACCAGAATCCCAGGGTGTAAGTATCTGGTATTATTTGACTGATATTGTTGGTATAGTTTCTTCTAGGCTTGGAATGGATTTTAAAAATAGTTGGCAAGATTCTCAGTTGGTGTAACTCTATTGATTTCAAAGGAATGACACCAATTTATACCTGCTGAAATTCTGGCCCAATGAACCTTACCCAATGTCAGACTATCATGTGTTGTTCCCAAGGAATTCCTGCAAATTCTGCTTAGCTAAACCAGTTTCATGGTTACGAGATTGATACACATTGAGCACCACCTTCTGATTATTTCTTCAGGGAGCCACTTTATTTGGCAGCTATATATCCTTTTCCCCAATCACTCATTGTCAAAAGCTCAACCAAAAGACTGCTTGGGTGAAAGGGCAGAATTCAAAGGAATACACGAGGAATGTTCAAAGGGAGTGAGATCACAATTCCAGAGGCAGAAGATAACTTGTGATTTCATGCTTATGGGAAACAATAGAAAAACTCTGTGACGAAGATGCAAATAGTTCTTTGCAGTGCTGAAAGACCGGTTAGGGCTTATCTATATCCCCAGTTCATATTACTTTGCTTTGTCAGTGTCAAGCCAAGCTGTCATGTCTCCTGTCTTCTAGTCCAAACAAACAAAAAACATTCCAATTTCTTTTACTGTGGCTTTTTTTCTTTTTAAATCAGCTCCCAGAAATGGAACAACTTTTAATTTTTCAGAGTATTTTACTCTCCCTGATTCCACTTTGAAAAATGGGTTATGATTATCTCTTGTTATATGATATGATGTGGTTGGAATTGACAGAGCTAAGCAGTCACTTTCTCCCTAGGCAAACTGATGCCTAGGTATTTCTATGGTCTCTGAATTAAGTCAAACGAAATCTGTGTCAAACCATCTGATGACCAATAGTTGCCCGCAGATTAAACTTTAAACAGCAATTTTTCAGCAAGTTATAAAAGTGCAGCTTCTTAATAAAAGCTTAATATACTTTTAAAGAACAGCACTCTTACAGACAAACTGTCTTTTTAATAGTTCAAGCAGAATACATCAAGTGTACAGTGGCATTTTGACCTCCTATTCTACTACGTTGATACATCAAGGTATAAATGTTAAATCTATATCAGTCCCTTGATAAAATAGAAATACAGCAATTGTAACTGAATGCTTTCAATACATCCTGCTTTGAAAATATCTTGGCTTCATATTGATATATTTTCATAAAATAAAGGCTTTTATGTGGCAGCAGGAGACCATTACCTTGGGGTGATGTTCTTTTCCATTGACATTGTCTCTTAATTATATCACTCTGAGCTCATCACTAGTACAGGATCATGGGTTCGTGGTTTTTATAGCCCAGTCTACATATTGCTTCAGCATCTAATCCGAAGGAGGTGTTATATGCTTTGAGGTTTCTGCTTCCTTTTTAAAAAATACTTTGGAACTCATGACTGCTTAAAAAGGTATCAACAAAGGTGCCTGTCTTTTTTCTTTGAAGTCATTTTTTCTGTGAAAATCCATCACTGACAAAAAGGTTTCAAAAGAATAAATTGTGCTTATTTTACGACGTTCTAAAACAGCAGGGTTCAATGCTGGGCCAGCTGCCAGCCAGTGAACAGCACCCATACTTTCATGTTCAGCAGCCAGACACAGCTACAAGTTATTCTTGAGCTTGACTGTATCACTCTGGACAACAGAGAGATTTTAGAGTTTGAATCATTTGAAGGAGTGCTAATAAAAAGGCATTTTATACATGCACCACAAATGTAATGAATTTCCGAATGGGAAAGGTGACTTTGCAATGAGATCTTAATGGACATGTTAGTTGTTTGAAATTCTTTGCCAAAAGAGACTTTTCTATAGTGAATGAATTGACTCTGGGATAAGACTGGGGCTCTCATTCATTGTGTGCTATCCCAAATGTCAACGCAGAGAAATGTGGCCGCTCTCTTTGTGCACTGAGGGTGAAATTCATCCTTTTGCAGAAGGCCAGCTCATGGACTGTCCTCCACTGAAAGTCTCACTTAAGCTTTCAAAAGTGCTTTGAAGTTGAAGACACAGCTCTTGACTTTGACCTATATATTCAATGAGAAGTCAGTGCAGAGAGCGGGCACTTGGGTGAAATGCCTTTACTGGCCTGTCTTTGTTCTGAACCAAATAGAGATTTAGAAGTCAGATCCCATTGCAGCTGGAAAGTTACCTGCTCAGCTTTATGGATTTTCTTTCTGGTCTTTTCTTTTTAATCTTAGAGTGCCACCTGGTCTTCCATTTTTCATCTCCCTCTCTTCATTTTGAGGACTTTGAGGCTAGATCTTCTCCTCCTGTTCCCCTCATTTTGTGTTGCTCAGGTGGTGTGACGTGCTGGATTAACTGACCAATTGAGAATTAATTCTCCCTCTTCAGAGAACCTTTTGGATGGTGTAAAATGACATAAACAGCTCCTGCTCCAACTGATCCTCCTCCCATGGCACGTGGGGTCAGTCAAAAGCATGTGGGAATGGAAAGGAGGAGGGATGGAATTTGCCTGAACTCTGCCAATTTTAACTAGTGTATCTCAGGCACCACAACCAGCTGGCATAAATTAGAGTAGCCCAGAACCCCCTAAACGTATCTAATTTATGACAGGGCTCCAGCTGACACTGAGCAATCAGGAAACCAGGTAACTCTAACTGGCTCCCCCTCACCTGTTCTGAATGGATCTTGGCACAGGAGATAAAACCCCGCTGTGTACAGATCAAAGGGGTTTGATAAACTGCCAAAAATAGTAACCTATAGGTAAAACGTGCTCCATTTACAGCAATCATTTGAAAATTTCCTGCTACTACAGAAATGCAGATTATGATGACTTACTGTCCAGTACTACAAAATATTGAGATGCTTTTTCAATGAGTTCTATTGCATATGCTGCAGAAAGACTGGGGAGAGCTCCTCTTCTTTATTCTATGTGCAATCTCATGAAGTATATCTTTCAGATATTTTGCAATTTTAGCACCAGAGAAAAATAGCATCACCTGCACCATCATTTCAGCTCTTAAACCTGTATGAAAAGCAATGAACTTGCTCTTCTGACATAAAAACACTATGGTATTATTTAGTCTATCAATTTATTTTACTTCTCAGTCTACTGTTATTGCGTCATGTATGCAATGTGTTTTGCCTGCTCTTTTGGTAACTTTTATCTCATGTGTAGTGATAGGTTTGTCTACAGGGTATTACTCAGTCACTAGGTGTCTCTGTTATATAGACAGGGTGTGATATTTGATAAATAAGAGAGACAAAGCTGGGAATCAAGGAGTGTAGAAGTAATGTTATTTGTGTCTAGCTGTAGTGTTTTCTGTTTAGAAAACACCTAAACACCTCCCATATAAGAGAAAATGCTTTTTACTAATACTTTTTCAAACAAACAGAATGAGAAACAAGTTGGTGGGGTTGATGGTAGGACAGAGGAGTGAACTCCAGAAAGTAAAAAGTAAAAGTTAGCTAATCTGTGGATTCAAAGGCCTTATAAGTGTCTGCTTCAGAAACAGTATATTTGAGGAGAATAAACTTACAAAAGAGCCCACCAAGGTGGCAGAGATATACAGCAAGCACATGTGATGGAGAACAGAACTAGTTACACTAATCATTAGCCCTTACAAATAGTGTTTATGTTCTTTGTTGTGCTGGGAGAAAACAGAAAGGACTCACTTTATCTTACAAGAAAACATCCATTTTGTTAGAACATTGGTTATGGTTCAGATGACAGGAAGAACATCATGAGTGTCTCTTCAAGAAGGCATATCAAACAGGAACCAATCCCTGCCAATTCCTGGTTCCACTTTCCTGCTTCCTTTCTCTAGGGCATGGATAGTCAACTGTGGGCCCAACCTGAACTGCCAAACGCATTTGAACAAACTGTGAAATCTTTTTTACTATTGTCATTGTTGTTGTCATTGCAGTGTGAAAAATATTTCCCTGGAGTCTGGACCTTGACTATACCTTGACCAAGAAATTCAGATCTTGACAAAAAAATAACTGACTACCCCTGCTCTAGGCATTCGAATTTCCAATCAATAAACCTATACCAATGGATTATTCTATCACTTGATACCATATTCCTCTCAATTCACTCCTCTGCTTCCTGTTGATTTCTCCATGATCAAAGCCCACTGTATAGTCCAGAAGTTCAAAATACGATAGACCAAATTCAAACTTAACATATAAAGATCTAGGATACAGTTCCCCCTAGTCTACAGCACTTTTAAGAATATTTTTTCCTCCTCTAGTATTCGAAGACTGGCTAGTAAAAATCAGCTCTTTCACTGTCTCCATGAACCCAGTTCCAAACATCATACATGTGTTTTTCCACATATACAGTACATGGAGCTACTAATTAACCAGAAAAATACCATCAGCTAAAAACTTTCAATAAGAAAGTAGCTGCATTTTATGGGGAAAAGCAGACTTGGAATAACAGAAAAGGAAAGCCTTCTATCTCTACTTTTTTCTACCTCTTGTCAGTTATGGAGTAATTTTTCTTTCAGCATGTAGGTTGCATGCATCTAAGTGCTCCATTACATTTGCAAACTGAAGAGATTACACTGAAGTTCATTTTGATTAGTTTAAATGTGATAACCACAGCAATGACCTTGAATTTCCATGTTCTGGTCCAAGATTCATTGTCTGAGTGATGATTTTCTCTTAAAACAATTTCTATTTGAACGGTTAGCCTGTCCTCTATACTGATGTTTGTTAATACATTCAATATGGTATTTATAGCAGCACCAACCGGAAAATAAAATAATCTTGCTTCAGTGGTTTATCGATTGCAACTTGCAGCCAGTTTTCAATATGGTTAAAAGAATAAAAGGACTGGTTCCCAGAGGTAAAAGACCTGGGATTTTGGTGTCGGGCCTTATGGCCCTCGCAGGCTGATGTCCCTACCCTTCTGCACCTTCAGTTCCCTTCACAAGGAGGACAGTGCTAGGATTCAAAACAAACTGGGTTTTGGGGGTAGGCCACCCATTAAGGATTACATGGTAAGGAGTCCTGTAACCTGCATGCTGGACCCATCTAAATGCCTGGTATAGGAAAGCATGGATGATGGGTAGGTAGCACCCCTTCCAGTGTTAAAGTTTTAATAAGTATTGCAGTCTGTGCCTGCCACTTAAAATCCATCTGTGTCTGTCCTCATCTCACTGTATGTCTGTATCAATGACTGTTGTGACAAGTGAATATAGAAAACCAGAAACATCTTCCCCCTCTACTCCAATATATTTCTAAAACATGTTTAATTCTTGCTTACGTGCACATTTTATTATGAATACTCCTTTGTTAACGTCAAAAAATGGCCTGTCACATTTTAGGGAAATCTTTGTTATTGCCAGGTAATATCCATGTATTACACCTATATCAATGTGAGTCCTCTATAATTTATATTTAGGGCACAAGATAATCTCTGACTGAGAGGAAAGGAGGAAATTTTCCTTCCATAAAGGTTAGTAAATAACTACCCACTTTAGGGTTTCTTGTACCTTCCTGTGAAACACCTGGTATGTGTCACTGTTTGGACACAGGATTCTGGACTATATTGACCACTGTTCTGATCTGGTATTATTTCCATCTATGATATTATATTTTAAAAGTGCATACTTCTCACCATGTACATAATTACACAAATAAATACAACATCCACAGTTTACTGTAGTTATATCTTCTAACCAGCTGCCACAATCACATACTTTCAGATTAGTTCATAATCTTTTTTTTTGGTCTGCTTAGAAAGAAAGTGAGGAATGATGATAGGATGAAGGTCAGTGTCCTAGTGCTCGAGCTGCACTGTACTATGTATGGATTTTATAAAATGAGATATTAGTGGTACTAGCAGAATTTTTCCAGCCAAAATTTCATAGCTGAGGTAGTTAATAGATTACAAATGGATGGAAGAATATAATGCCCTGGAGCTGCAAGCTGTAGTTTAGTAGGTTAGATAGTTTGTGCCGGTGGAGGGTCCCTAAGATGCTCTGAATACCTGGATCATCTTTGTATTTCGTGAAGAACAATGTCCATTTCTGGTTTGTGTTTGTACTACTTTCTCCAGCAGAAACACTCATTCAGTCCAGCGATTTCTGTGATTTGATTACTTTGCAATAATAAGTAATACCCTCACCAAATGCTAACCTGTGGTGAAGTTTATTTAGGGAACTGACACTGACTTTTATTGCTGCTCTGGTTTGCGGTGTATTCAACATGAGATTGAAATCATTTAGAAAATCTAAAGGTTTGGATGTGGGGTTCTGTTTATTTTTTGCCTTTCATACCCTTTAAAGACTTTTTCACACAGCGTGTCCTTAGCCCTCTGGGGCCCATGCTACAGCTCAGGGTTGGGACAAAGGCAGCTGGCAGCAACCAAAACAGGCTGTGCACTGCTAAAGCACAACAGTCCAGGAAGATTTCTTTTATTCTTCAGATAAGATGTACCTTAATACAAAACCAAATCAGTTAAAGGGTAATTAACTACTTTTTAGTCTCTCTCTTTACCCCCTTTAACTACTATTGTCAGCCTTTATGTAAAGAATTCCTGAAGATTAGGGGAAAATTTAAGAAAGATGACAATGGTCCTCTACTCCCACCAATAATCTTGTTTGTTTTTTTTTTAAAAAAACCTTTGGAGTAATATACATATTTTGACCTTCCTTTCTGGAAAGAACACAAAGAAAACCTGATTCTTTCATGATTGTAGAAAATCTTAAGTGGCTTTGTATAAAAAAGTCAGGTAGCTGCCAGAGACATGCAGCTTTTTTTTTTTTTTTTTTTTACACAATAACTTTTTAGTATGCTGTCACGTTTCCCCCACCCTCCCAAATAAAGTGAAATGTCAAATCAGCAGAGAATTAAAATGTATTTCTAAAAAAAACCAAAAAGGGCATCTGATGTTTTACAGACATTCCAACACCTCAGGAAATTTGAACTCACACCAAAGAGTGTGAGATTCATTTGAATCTCCATCTGCATTGAAGCACATGTGCATACACAACGCACATTGAACCACTACAGTGTGTGGTTGGAGGGATGGGAGGGGGACGGATCACTGCTCTTAAATTATAGTCACCTTCTACAATTCTGCAGTAACCACACAGGGTCTGGTAGTCTGAGACATCACTGTTGGCTTAGAGTGATCTGATTACAAAGATCAGGTATGTTACAGAGATCCCACTCCTGAACACTATGGAAAAGCTGCACCAGAGACATTGGGATTGAATGAGGAGTTTGGAATAGAAAGGAAGGGCTCATAGGTCGGTGTGACTGAAGACACCTCATAGACAGAACTGACTTTGGAAATATTGCATTTTTAGTTCCTTCACCAGCATTCTTCTGCAGAGTCATAAAGCTCTTCAGTGCCCAAGGCGATCAAGCATAATTGTGGCCCCTGCCCTTGGGTCCCTGTCACTTCTCTGTCCCCAGGGCTTTGCGCCCTGGACAGCTGCCCCGTTCGCCATGCTCTGTTTATGGCCTGTTCTCATGTTCTGTGTCTGCAGGAAGGGATGTAGTAGTTAGTCCTCAATGGAAATATGACTTTTCCTTTTTAAGTATCTGTTTGATGCTCTGGCAACTCACCGAGGAATAGATTAATTTCATAGCAGAAAATCGACTCTTGAGTGAGAAGTAAGACTGTTTCTTGGAAACTGATCTATATTTTCTAACACATCACCATTTATCACATTCTTTTGGGGCTCAGTCTCTATTTTTAATTCCTTCCTACAGCTCATCAGTACTTTTAGAAAACTCCCTTTTCTAAGATCTGAATGATAGTAATTACATTGGCTTTGACTTTAGTGTAATTGCCCCAGAGTTTACACTGAAACAGACTCTGAAAATTTTAGATAGTTCTGTTAAACAAACTGTTTATTTTAAGGCTCAATTCGCATTTAACCTACACCTCTCTGCACTTCTTTACATGCTTTTTAATAATGCATATCCAAAGTAAACAAGAGGGCCAGATTTACATGGATAGAACAGCATTTTTTTTTAAAAGAGATGGAGCTGCATCACTGATGAGTTTGGCTCTGTTTGGGCCCTGATTTACAGCACTTAAGCTCGTGCTTAAGTCCCAGCAGCCATGCTTAACTTTAAGCAGATATTTAGCTTTAATGAGGCATGTGCTCAACTTTAATTGAAGTTAATGGGACATAAGCATGTGCTTATCTTAAACACATGCTTAAGTGCTGTTGTTAATCAGAGCCAAATTCGTCACTGGTGCAAGTCAATGAAGTTGCATCACTGTAAATCAGGCCCTCTATTAGTGTTTTGCTGAATATGCTTAAAGATAAACCTATGCTTAAGTGTCTTGCTGAATCAGCACCTGAGTGTTCAGTCCGCTCTTGCCCGCACTTCTCTTCCTCTTTATCTGATGATCATTGGGCCTCAAAGTAACCTAACAAGCTGCTTCCCAGTTAGAAGCCATGGTAGGGTGGAACCTTTCATTTAAGAGGATAAAATTAAGTTGTTCTGCAGCTGTTAACCAGAGAAGTCCCAGCAAGCTTCCCAGTAAAATGAAAAAGTGATGGTATGCCATGCTGGCTCATAAACATATAATTTAAACACTGCCCTGTCAATAAAAAAAAATCACACTCAGGTCACAGTAATCTCCTTCAGAACCTTATCTTACATTTCAACAGCTCTTTGGACTCTTACAGTTTGATGCACTTTGAATTTCCTGCTAGTCAGGTAGCATGGCTTTCTATATTTCCCTCCCCTAACCACTGCTTTGCTCTTCATTCTGGCATTTCCATGCACAGGAGGAAAGCTGAATCCATGAAGTAAATTCAGGAGCTTTTAGGTACGAGTTATTAGACTAAAGAACTAGTGTTGGTTAGAGCTGGGAGACCTTTGCACGTGTTCTACCAAAAACGAATGAAATCTCTTTTTTTTTTTTTTTTTTTTAAATACTTTTCAACTAGTTTTTCAAAAACTTAGTTTTGTTTCACTCTTTTAAAATGAAGCTCTTCATTTATGGCAAAAATGTCTCAGGAGCCTGGACTTTCTGGGCTTATTAAAACAAACTCCTTATTGTTTAAAAAAGAAACCCATAATTTTTTCCATGCTATGTGGTAGATATCAATAATCTACCAGTCCTGACTTCTTTCTTGGGGCAGTGGTCTATAGTTTTATGCTTCAGAAGAAGGTAAAAATAACCCCAGAAGACACCTTAGTCAGTTCATTCAATAACGTACTTGATGTACAGAAGGGAGATTCCTTTCTGACTCCTGCAGTAGTCAGCTGATTGTCTGAACTATGAGATTCAGATACTTCAATTTAGCATTTACAGTACTGGAACTGTTTGAGGAATTTTTTTTTGACAAAACAAACTTTTGACTGGAATGTATGAATTTTGACAGAACTTTTATCGGGAGGATCTCTCAAGGACGGCATGGAAGTCCTTGGGTTGGGGAACAGGCGAGAGAGAACTCCCACACAGAATAGCTAACAGATAGGTGGCATGGGCACTCAGTTTGGATGTAATCCACCCAGATTCAAGTTGCTGATCTGAATCAGACAGTACAGAGGCTTAAACCTGGGCCCCCCACATCTTAGGTGAGTGTCCTAACCTGAAGGCTATAGTGTTACTGTTTATCACTCTTAATCTCTCCTGCGGAGGGTCTTCCACTATGTACACGTAATTTAATATTTACAAAGCCTGGAAGAGGGAGACTGACTGAATATGTTACCCAGAGGTTAAGGTTCTCACCTGGGATGCAGGAGACACAGATTCAATAACTGCTCCAATGATTATTTAACTACTTATACAAAGTGGAACAGCTTCAACAAGAGAGATTGAGACATTTCCTCTCCCCCCAGAACAGCCAATAGCTTTGTGATTCAGACACTCATCTGTCATGTTAGAGAATGGCAGAGCAAGGACTTGAACCTGGGTCTCCCAAACCCCAAGCCTAACGCACGTGTGCATGTAAAAATGTTCAAAGGTCTTTGTTTCATCCCAATATGAAACCAAAATTTTTGAAATCTGAAACTTCAGACAGGAAATCCATTTTCCATCCAGCTGTATAGCACATAGTTAATTGATCATAAAATTATAACCCCTTCTCCTCTTTTATATATGGCTTCCCTACCTGACAGTAACCTACAAAGGTGAATTGCACAGGCTGACAACATGCTCATGTCCCATTCCAATGATGCCTTTTCTGGCTGTCCTGCTTCTCCTTTATGGGCTAAAAGTGCTGAGTAATCTTCTTAATTAACTACTAACTTCTGGGCCTGAGAGCTCTGTGCAAGCCTGAAAGCTTGTGTCTTTCACCGACAGAAGTCAGTTCAATAAAAGATAGTACCTCACCCACCTTGCCTTTCCAATCTCTTGTGATTCTGGGTAAGACAGGCAAAGCTCAAAAAGTTTGGAGTTTTGTTTTGGATAAGAACCTAAAAAACTGGATAGTGGGCCTGGATTTCACCCATTATCTATGTTGTCCAAATCTCTTAAAACTTCAGTATTGTTGCTTCTTTGTGGTTAGCTAATACTTGAAGTGTGGGGCTTTGAAGGTTTGCTCCCATTAGGAGGAGAAATGTCTGATATAATGTATGTCCTTTAGTACTATCCCAATTTATTTTCAAAGATTGTGCATAAAGTCCTGTTTCCCTGAATACAGTAGAAACAGCAGCAGTCCTTGCTCAGTCTCCAAGTCTTCCCCTCCAGTCAGTTCTGTGTCCTGAGGAGCTCTGTCCCTCTCAGGGTCATGACTACTTCTCTTATCTGCTGGCTTTCTCCAGGCTTTTTTCTGCCTCTAACTCATATAACTTGTCAAACAATCCATCAACCCCTGTGTTTGCAGTCAGGGATCCCCTTAGGCTACATGCCTTGACTTTTGATCAGGTCTTACCATGCGGCCCACATGACTTCTATTGTTTCCAGCTATCTTGCTACATAAGAAGGCTTAATTGCTCCTTCCATTTTGTCTGAAAGAACAGTGCTTTAGCACACCCATTGCTCCTTGAATGTTTATAGATCAAAGATCCAACTGATGATGCCCATTAACACCTTTCAGCATAAAAGTATTTTAGCTGGGGATCTAGTGAGAACAGGTATAGAATTGTACATTCAGGTCATACATTGGTATGCAGTTATTTGCACAGTCAAATGGGCTTCTAAGCAATATGACGACATCTCCAGAGGTCTTTGCGTTTTACTGTATCAATTAGATATCAATCAAACAGAGTCAATTTCAAGGTTCTCTTTTATTTTCAAAGGAACTTGGCCCAGCCCATTCAACCTCAGTGACCACTTTTTTTGCTACCTGCTACATGTTAGTCTTCTACAGGTGGTAAAATGTTTTGTCAGTTTGAACACCGGGTAACTGTATAGGTTAATTACCAACCTTACCAATGCTAATAGAGGGTAGTTACCAGGAGAATTGTGAAGCTTGAACCATCACTTGTCATCTCATTAGAACAACTAACAACTCCATGCTTCAGCCATAACCTTTTAAAACAAAACTCTTCAGAAAGGATCACACCTCACACAGTTTTACTGTTGAGTGACTCTGTTAGGCAACAAAAAAATATCCTTTTTTCTTTTTACAATGACCTGACTGCCAGTGCTTCCTCTCAGGAATTGGACTCATGAGATCCAAATTCATGATTTTCTCTGAATTATTATTTTTTCAAAAAGACTTTTTGTTGGCTTAATATATAAAATTAGAGACCAGATTATGTCCCATTACTCACGCTGAGTAACGGTTTACTCTCCAAGTTGTCTCACTGACAGCTTAATGGAGGGGGAAATTTTCTATTTCGGCGTATGGGACTACTCAGTCTGCATAAGAGTGGGAGAATCTATACCCTGTTGTTTGCAGATCATTTTGATTTGACAATATTTAATTTGCTCTTCTCTCTCCCATATTTTGAGGTTGTATTTACCATTTTAAAGGCCTCTAGTACCTCCTGTGATCTCCTCTACCCCAATAGGATGCAATATAGAATTACATCTGCAGAGGCTGAGGAGCAACCAATTAAGGAGTAAAAAAATCTGGGTAATCAAGGGTTTTAAAAAGTTGAGAGTAATTAGGAAAGGAGTTCCATTAGTTAATGTGACTGGCTTTTCATTCATGTCTACTTCTGAGTCCACATCACTGCTGTGCTGCTCCTGTGTGCCAGGAGCCCTGCATTCCTAATTAGAATATGTACAATGGCTGAGCCCCGCCCTCCCCACAGCTGTGCAACCATTATAACCTTATAACTTCAAATAATGTTTTACAGCTGGGGCACAAGGCTGAAATAATACATGTGGTTAGTTACTACTTATATATGGTATCCTTCAGATCCAGTGCGAGTCTGCTGTTCCTAGGTAGGGCAAATATTGACATACAGTATTTTGTTCCCTTTTAGCTCTTACATTTTCCTTTTTACCAGGCATAGCAAACCTTTCCTAAGCTAGTCTGTGTCTACTGCTATGCATGTTGACACCAATGGACTTGTGAGTGAGCAGACCTGTCAGCACTAGATATTTTCCCCTCCGTTGTCGCTGGAATAATGACATCTTCTGCTTTATATGGTTTTGTGTCCAACAATTCAGTAATCCAGTGCAGCTCACAAAGTCTGGCAGCAAGACTCTACACTATAATTCATGCCAAAAAAAAGGGAAATCCCTTCACTTTAGGACAAGAGCATAACATGTATCCATAGCGTGCTAAAGGCTACAGTGTGAAACTTTTTATTGATTTTGATAAAGTGAAGTTTATTTTGCAGATAAAGGAATAATTAGGGCTAAGAAAATAACTTTAAAGGCCGGGATAATTTGCAGGCTAATCTACTTGACATTGTTCTTTTTAATGAAAGCAAAGAAAACAGTGAATAAATGTTTTAAGACTGCGACTTTATTTGCCATTTTAAATATTAAAAAAAAAAAGTGATCCCAAGAAAAGGAGAAAGGGGAGGCATATAAAACTTAGAGAACTAAGCATATTAGTGATTGGTTTGAGCTGCACATTTTGTATCTGGATCCAAATGGCTTGGAAGTTCTGGTATGTTTTTATATTTGGGTTTTATTTCTGGCCCACGTCTAATAAAGACTCAACCAAGCTAAAGCAAAACACAAGATGAAATACGATACGGAATTAAGAACAGTATTTCTGTGAAACTCCATTGTTCAAGATCAAATCTTTTCAATTGTCAAATTTCCTTCTGGTTCAAAAGGAGATATTTTCCAGAATAATGAGGTCACTGATTCCACATTACTATTCTGCAATATTTAGTTTATTCCTTGAATTTTAGTTCTTTCAGTAATAGCTGATGCTCTCAATAGCTGTTGTGCCTGTGTGAGCTGAGAGTTTAAATATTCATTAAAAAGCGAGTTACCATTGTTGACAAAATACAGATGGCCGTGCATAAACTAGTGACACCTAGGAATACATTTCCAGCACAGTGCATGGTGATTTGAGCGCACAAATGCTCTTGCTGTTAGTCACAGTCCTATGTGTTGCTTGTTGCCTTTTTCCCCTGTTGTAATTTCATTCTCTTGTGACTAAGTATGACACAAAATTTAAAAATTAATTTTAATATAAAGTGATCCACTACTTCTTGAAAGGAATAATGTTGGGTATTTTACCACTGCAAGTTTATAAATAGATACTACTGTAAAAAGTTAGATGCACAAAATGCTATGAGGGGCTAGAATTTATCCCTTATGAAGGCTCTGATTCAGCAAGGTGTACTTGAGCATGAGTCTAATTCTAGCACACAATTAGTTCAAGTGAGCCACCTACTTAAATATCCTGTTGAGTTGAAGCCTGATAGCGTAACCCTTATTGATGGTGGTTAGATCCTAAGCAGTGTGCAGCATGCAGCATAACATTTGCATAATTACATATGTCACATTTGAGGTTTACGTGTTGTGGGAAAAAGCCCAATGTTTAACTTTTTGGAGTGTTACAAAACTGTGAAACAAGCTGAAAAGAAAATATCCTAAAAATTCATATGTGGACAAAAATTATTATATTACAAAATAACAAAGCTGGTAAACAAGGTTTTTAAGTACCACTTGAAATAACTAATGCAGGGTGGATGGATTATAGAAAAAGCAATGGCTATATTAATCTATTTTGGTTTTTTTAATGCATCCTCAAATTTTTATGTCCCTTTCCATTATCCCTTGCTCCCTTCTTCCTCCTCCTAGTCTGTTGGGTAACACTTTATCAATGTTAACTTGCTGCTGGATTTCTACCTTTCTATTCTTTTCCCCCTCCACTTCTCGCTTCTTTTGCTCTTGCCTTTTCCCTGATGCCTCCTTTTTTACTGCATCTTCTGTTTTGCTTCTTACTCTTTGCTAGCTATGGGAGACGTATCTTTTTTGCTGATCCTTTGCAAATTATAGTGATATTTCCAGTGTGGGTGGATGGATGCGTGAGAGAGAGACAGAGAGAAAAGATACCGTGAGGCAGCCAGCAAAAGTCAAAACCGGAGGAGGTAGAGACCTGAGGGACTAAGAGACTCTGTCTTATTGAACTTGGAGTGGAGGGAGGCCCACCTGGGGCAGAACCAGCAATTGAGAATATTAAGGAAATAAAATAATTATGGAAAGTTAGTGCTGGAATTGTGAATGAGCCTGAGAGACCTGGCTGTGGCCCAGGAACTAGGAGTGGGGGCTGCTTGGGCTGAATCAAACACTCAGTCACTCAAAATAAGAACAAATAAGGGGAAATCATACTTGGAAGGCTCTACTACCGAATGAGATACTCTGACTTTTAAAAAAGTATATGATTTTAAATATGTAAACTCGCAGGTCTCTTTTCTAGAGCCATTTCAAAGTTTAGTTTGGATAATCAAACATCCAACAGCAACAAAGCAATCCATAAAGAACAACTTCTAAACATTCTGACCTTTCAAATCCACCAAGGCTTTCAACATAGATGCACTAAGCACAGATGGGGCCAGCACTGTTAAAATAGACACAGCTTGGAGCTTAAGGTTCATACTTCTCCCCAGTTTTTCATATAAAAAACTTTATGGTAATCTCTTTCTAACAGAGTGGCTATTGTCTGTTCCTGAAATGCATAATCCTTAAACTAATGTTCAAATGTAAAGTGCTGGAGAGTATTTCAAAATTCATTTTTAGCATAATTGTCCAAACAACTCAAATGAATAGCATCAAGAGACTTTAAGGTTCTATTTGTTAGCCTGTGGTTTTTGTGTTGTCTTTGAGGGGGTCTTACAAAGTT
The DNA here is from genome assembly GCF_026122565.2 of Emydura macquarii macquarii. Classification (NCBI taxonomy): domain Eukaryota; kingdom Metazoa; phylum Chordata; order Testudines; family Chelidae; genus Emydura; species Emydura macquarii. The sequence goes on from NW_027132559.1 coordinate 23,896,209, forward strand.
CACCGAGAAAGTGCACTCTAATAAATAAAAATAACTTCCATCATTTATATTGCACATTTCGTCCCAAGAAATCCACAAGTACTTACAGATTATCTAATCATTCTTCATAATATTCATGCTTATCACATGGATATCTCTAGCAAATATTTGTAATGACCCTCTTTGAACTGGTTAGAAATTTGGGACCAGATCCTCAGCTGACGTAAACTCAGCTCCATTAAGTCACTTCAGGATATGTTAGAAGTAGGCCTGGTGAAGATGGATTAGTGGGTAGAATGAAAGTGAGGAGGTCATAGATGCATGATAAATGCAGTTTTCACTACTAAACATGAAGTTTGTGGGTGTGTGTAATACACATACACCATATAAATATCTATTAATCATACACCTGTGAGAAACTGATGCTGACCGGTGGAATCTTGGTATGTATTGCATTTCATGTTTTGTAAGGACAAAAGTATCTTTAATCCACCATTGTATGGTGCATTTGATAAATGGCTCCAGTGAGATTTTTTTGAAAGCATTGATGTAAAGGGTAAATGGTAAAATGCTCCTTGACTTCAGTGGGAGCAGAGTTAGGGCAGTGCTCAGCAATTTTTATAATTTCGCCCCTATATTCTATAGCTCTGTGAAATCAATAGATGTCCATTCACATGTTCAATTAATGCTGTCAGCGTTTGAAGATTGTGTCTGGTGGATGGGATAGATTTGGGTAAGGTTGGAGTGGAGATAAGCTAGAGGGTGTATGGAATTTTTCTCTTTGCTTGGTTAAAAAATTCAAGTTAAAAAGATGATTCAAGAAAATTTCCTCTACCCATAATAACAGACATTTTTAAAATCGAAACATCCATCTATGATACAGTAAACAAGATCAATAGGAAAAGAAAGACCATTCCTAAAGAGGTAGTAAAGATCACCCAATCCATTTCTGGAGGTTACACATTTCTTACTAGACGGCATAAAGCATACAATTCGGAATGCTTGGAGGGGCCCACCAGATATTAATTTATGAATTATTGGCTGTGGGCAGGAATAAGTTGGAAGTATTTCCTGCTGTGAATGATGCCTGGTAACTTTTTTGCTGTACTGTACAAAGCAACTGTGGAATTTATGCAGTCATTCATAGACAGAAGATTTCCCCAGACATTTAAGACTCTATCAAATTAAAAGTATTCTTTAATAGTGCTTCAGTGTCTGTTTTCATTGGATGTACAACAATATATCCAGTGTGAACGTAAAAAGGATCTTATTTACTTTTTGATACAAATAAAGATATCATGGAATACCGTGAATATTTTTTTTTTACTTATTCTCCACTCTGGTGGAGGTAGAATAGTCTTCCCAAATTGTAGCTTCTGGAGTTATAGTTAGTGGTGGACTTATCATTAGGCAGTGTGACATAGTCAAGGCCCAAGCATAATTTTTTCGGGTCTGGTACAAACTTTTAACACGGGCCCCCTCCCATAATGGGGGCAATGGCAGTTGCAGCCTGGGCCGGCCCGCCCAGAGCCTCCGGGTCCCAGTAAAGTATACCCTTCCCCCCATGTGAGGGCCCTGGACATAGTGGATAGGGCACAGGATTGGGAATTAGGAGGCCTGGGTTCTACTCCTGCTATGGCCACTGTCACTGTGTGACCTTAGGCAAGTCACTTGATTTTGGTGTGCCTCTGTTTACCTTCCATTCTTTGTCTTGTCTGTTTAGATTGTAAACTCTTTGGGGGCACTGGATGTCTTTTGATATGCATATACAGCACCAACTAGTGAAATGAGGCCTGATCTCAGTTGGAACATGTAGATGTACTGTAATATAAATAATAGTCATGAATAGTTTTTAGTCCCAATTCATAGCTAGGAGCACTGAAATGGGTGTATGTGTTGTGGAAGAATGTTCTTTTCATTACAATATTGTAGACCTCCTCATAGTGATTTTTGTTTAGCATTGTTTTAATTTGCTTTTTTTGGAGAGTGAAGTTATTTCTGCTGATGAATTATGATCTACTCTGCCCATGCATTCCTTGTCTCATGTGCATTCAATTTTATAAAATGTGCAAAATTTTTCCCTAGAAGATAAAATATAGTCCCAATCCATATGCACCATAGTTGCTTTCTCTCTAGCTCTTCGTATTTGTTGACATGACTATTCCACACAAATGTGAATGGGTCCTGAACATTTAGTGCTCTTGTTTTTAGCAGATAGCTTTCATACATGTTGGTTCATGGTCTCTGAAGAAGTGCAATTATTGCAATCCATCTAAATGATGATGGTTCTGGGAAAGATTGTGGCTATACAAGGTCATGGGGTGATCTTACTGTGCTGCGTGGCTTTCCAACACCTACACTGTGGATTCAGGAGTGAGTGTGGAGGCATGGGATAGAACATACATAAGAATGGCCATACTGGGTCAGATCAATGCTCCATCTAACCCACTATCCTGTCTTCCAAAAGTGGCTAATACCATGTGCTTCAGAAGGAATGAGTAGACTAGGTAATCATCAAGTGATCCATCCCATCGGCCTTTCCTAGCCTCTGGCAAACAGCAATCCCTGCCTATCTCAGCTAATAGCCATTGATGGACCTATCCTCCATGAACTTATCTAGTTCTTTTTTGAACCTCATTATAGTTTTGGCCTTCACAACATCCTCTGGCAAGAAGTTCCACAGGTTGACTCTGCGTTGTGTGAAGAAATACTTCCTTTTGTTCATTTTAAACCTGCTGCCTATTAATTTCATTTGGAGACACCTAGTTTTTGTTATGAGGTAGAGTAAATAACACTTCCTTATTTACTTTCTTCACACCAGTCATGATTCTATAGACCTCTATCATATCCTCCCTTAGTTGTTTCTTTTCCAAGCTGAAAAGTCCCAGTCTTATTAATCTTTCCTCAGACAGAAGCTTTTCCATAGCTCTAATCATTTTTGTTGCCCTTTTCTGTACCTTTTCCAATTCAGACATATCCTTTTTTTGCAATGAGGCGACCAGTTCTGCATGCAGTTTTCAAGAGGTGGGCATACCATAGATTTATAAAGAAGCGATATGATATTCTCTGTCTTATTATCTATCCCTTTCGTAATGATTCCCAGCATTCTGTTAGCTAAAGTGCTGCATCATCACATTTCACACTGCTTATTAATGAAATAGAGCATGCTTATTTTTGCCCATACTCAGTCACAGGTAGGCACACAATGCTCCTTCTATCTGCTGAGCAGTGCTAAAGAGGGGTGAGGAGCGGGCAAACATTTGGCTCCACAGTCCCAATAACATACTGGTGATACAGCTGAACCAGTGTAGGGTTTAGTAATCTTCTGTCTGGTAAGGGGAAAGATCAGGTTATTTCCCCATGGGAGTAAGTGGGAGGGAAGAATTTTTGAATCCCAATTTCTTTCCTGGGCTTCTTCTATGGTGATATTGCTATGACCTGCTTCTCACACAGGGCTGTACCTAAAGGCACAATAGAGCTCTGAGATCTCATTGCCATTATCCTTTAAGACCAATTATTAGGTCTACCTAATTGTATAGGAACATTCATAGGTTTGAATATGGGCAAGAATAAGTATGCTCCATTTTGTTAATAAGCAGTGGGAAATGTGGTGATGCAGCACTTTAACTAAGATATCTCTGCATTTGAAACACTAGTAGATGTAATCTAGTAAATGATTTAGGTTTGATATCCAGTACAATAATTTGCAAGGGAATGAATTCCATAAGCCATCAACTGCTGACAGGAGAAAGGGGATTTGGTGATCTAAAAGACAGGTTTATCCAAACAGTGTCATAGATACACAGAACCTAAGGCCAGAAGGGACCATTGGATCATCTAGTCTGATCTTACCCTGTATTGAGCCTGATAACTGGTGTGTTGCTAAAGTATATCTTCCAGAAAGGCATCCAGTCTTGATCTGAAGGTATCAAGAGGTGGAGAGCCACCACTTCCCTTGGCAGTTGGTTAATCACCCTCACTCAGAGGCTTGAAGAGACTAAGCCTTCCCAAAAAGGGTTGGCCATGCAGGTGGGCAAATGCCGTGAATGCGGCATGGGTCACCTCCCTTTGGAGGTGCACCAGCCCGTGGTCTTTGGAGCGCTGGAAGCGAAGCTCCCTAGAAGTGTGCGTGTGTGTGTGTGTGTGTGTGTGTGTGTGTGTGTGTGTGTGTGTGTGTGTGAGAGCAACCAGTGCCTGGATCATGGACCCATCTGTGCTCTGCTTCGAGGCCCAACTCGCACTCGTTTTCTGCTGCCTAGGCGCCTGCTGCTTGCTCCTCTCCTTTGCAGAGGGAAGCGAGCAACTGGTACGTGGGCCTCGGGGGAAGAGGTGGAGGGGAGCGAGCGGTGGGGGCAAAGAGGTGGTGATGAGCAGGCAGCGGGTGGGTGGGCCTCAGGGGAGGAGGCAGAGAGAGAGGACTGGGTGGCAGGCAGGCCTTGGAAGGAGGTGGAATGGGGCGGGGCCATGGTCTGGGAGCCAGTGGCCCCCCCACTTCTAGGAAGCTTCCAGTGTTCGCATGTAAGCCTCCCCAAATGGAAGATGCACGCATCTCCTATTCCCTCACAGTAAAAAATTAAATTAAACCTTATTTCTAATGTGACTGTCTGGATTCAGCTTCCAGTCACTGGTTCTTGTTACGCCTTTAGCAGAGAAAGTGCCCTTTAGTACCCATGACTTACTTCCTGTGAAGGTACTCGTAAGTCATCTCTCAATCTTCTTTTTGATCAGCTGAACTGATTGAGTTCTAAATCCTTCACTGTAAGGTCTTTTCCCCAGCCCTACAATAATTGCTGTGGATCGTTTCTGCTCCCTTTCCAATTTTCAACATTTTTTATAAAATGCTGACACCAGAACTGTGCACAGTTTTCCAATACGGGTCTCACCAGTGCTGTATACAGAGGTAAAATCACCTCTTCCTACTTATCTGTTTATACATTCAAGGATCGCATTAACCCTTTTTTGCCACAACAACCTACTAGGAGCTATGTCTCCTCAATCCTGCTTTTCAGGATACAGTCCCCATTCTGCAAATATGGCCTACATTCCTTTTTTATACATCTGACTGCATTAAAACATTTTGTTTTGAATGGCTCCAACTTACCAAGTTACCCAGATTGCTCTAAATGACTGCCCTGTTCACATCGTTATTTACCACTCTGCAAAACTTTGTCATCCCCAAATTTTATGAGCACTGTGCTTGTTTGATTTGATGTTGATGTTGAATAGCACCAGACCTAGTATCAATCCCTGCAGAAACCCACAAAGAAACACCCTCTTTTGGTGATGATTCCCCATGTAGAGAGTTCTTGAAACCAGAACAGATTAACTCACATACCATTTTCTAAATAATCTTCCTATCTAAATGATAGAATCATAGGACTAGAAGGGACTTCCATCTAATCCAGTTCTTTGCACTTATGGCAGGACCAAACATTATCTAGACCATCCCTGATAGGAAGTTTGTGGTCCCTTTCACTCCCATCTGGAAACAGAATATGCTGATGAAATTATCTTAGAGTAGTACTTCATTAACTATATTTAAAAAAGTCACCTTCAAAGTTTGAAAATTGTAGATTGGCTAGACAGATTAGAGCTTGCGGTTGTGTTAAAGACTGACTTGGGTTTTTTTTTTTTTTTAACCTAGCCCAAGAATTTTATAAATATTTTATCCAATTAAAACGTAAATGTACTCACACATAGGGTACCATGCTAAGGCCATAATTCAGTTTTGCCATAATATCATTTTGGTCTTATTAATAGACTCTCATAGAAAAATCAGTAGGAACTGTCATCAGTCTGTATCAATTCGTATCATTTTGAGCAGAGAAAGAAAGTCACTGTTACTCTTAGCACTATTTCTACGAAGTTAGAATTTTATTGACTTCAGGGAGTTTTAGATTAGTTTGCTCTAAAAGTTGGAAATAACAGTGCTTTATGTTTTCTAAATACAGGAAGAAAGAAATGCTTCCCAAAAGCCATAATGACAGCTAAAAAAATAACACTCATTGACCTGGAAATGCAAATCAACACCTTATGTAGAAGCCTGGACCAATGCTCTATTGATTCTTGCCAAATGGGAAAAGGCTTATTTTACTGGGCAGAGAAAAATGGTGTGCTGAGATCTCTCTCTTGATTAGTTATCTAATCACCAACAATAGGCTACAATAAAGTGACTTAGCACACTTTTGGCAACATGGGGCTAATCTAGTTTCCATCACTTGGCATACATAGTGGAAAGCCTCTGCCCAAAGCTACAGAGAATAGAGCTGGGTGACATGAAAAATGCAGACCCAGGTTTATCCAGACATTTGCTGAATTCATGTCAAATGTGGTGAATTGTTTGTCAGAAAAAACAATTTGGAAAAAGTCTAAATATTTTGTTTCAATATTTTTTAAATAGAACATTTTGATTTTCCAATTAAAAAAGGTATTTAATTTTGCATTTTACTTAAATCTTATTTAAAATAATCCTGAAAAGTAAATGAAAGGTTTTATTTCTGATTGAATGAAACATTTTCATCCCCAAACAATTTTATTTTACTTTTTGCTTTGCAAAAAGAAAAATACATTTTTATTTCGGGTCAGCCCAAAATGAATTTTTTCCTCCTTTTTTGTTTTGTTTTTGTTTTTTGTTTATCCGCACATCTCTAACCGAGAAGCTGCAGAGCAGCTCAGTGGCAGATACTGAAGTCCTTGGCTTGAATAGCCTGTGTGGGTCCTTTCCCAGCCCAAAACTCAATGACAAATCCACATGCATAAAATGACTGGTGTGTCAGTATTTGCAGGGCCTGGGTTATAGGCAATGATTCAAAGTCCTTTTAAATCAATGATTGATTTCAATGAACTTTGGATCAGGTCCTTACAGAGCATGATATATGAGCTGACCTATGCTGTAGCACTTGATGGGGGGAAAATGAAAATTGAAATATTAGACATATAAAAAGAATTAATGAATTGACACACATTTATACTTATTATCTTGAAAAACTAGACTAGCTACTTTAATTGTACAAAAATTGGCCTAATATATACTGAGTTGGATTTGAAAATGACACTTGGATAAAAAATCTCCCCAAAATGTGTCCTAATGGTTATATATGATTGCTTTATTATGTTTGATAAGAATGAGCAGCCCAAGGATTTGACAGTCCCAACGCTTGGCATGTGAAAGATGGAATTCCTGAATGTAAATTAGACAGATTAAACCATTCTTTAAAGGGCCTTGGCTAACAAGATGGATGTACTTAAGCCAATATATTTCAGACCTCCTTCAACTGGTTGGAAATAACGCTGAGAATTCTTTGCTTAATAGGAAATCAACTGGTTTTTATTTAGAGAGAGAGAGAGAGAGAGAGAGAGAGAGAGTGTGTGTGTGTGTGTGTGTGTGTGTGTGTGTGTGTGTAAAAATTGTAGTGTAATTTTAAAAAAATCCAGTCATTTTATTCACCTTGCAGAAATAAATATTACCATATGGCGAACACTTGATATTTTCATAAGTGTAGGATGATTCAAGATGAATTAACCATAACCTCATTTAATCAGCAAAATTCTTGTCTTTGAAAAGCATTTAAACCAAAATGAGTCCAACTACTGTACAATATCTTCTACACAGTACTTCAAAAATAATGTGCTTTTGGTAGGAATTTTACAGTAGATTTTGTAATCTTTTGTTTGCAATTAGAGATGTCATAAGTAAGGATGAGGTATTTTTATATTCCTAAATTGCATATATTATTGGCTGTGCTGGTGCAATAACACAATAGAGCTTTTGTTATGCTTCGAGTAAAGCTATTTATACATTGTGACTGACTGTGTCCAAAGACTGCTTCCTGCTTCTAGTTAAAAAAAATAAAAAAATAAAAGCAGTTCCTCCAAATAAAATAAAAGCCATAAGCCCTAATGTTACTCATACCCTGGCTGCTGAAATGAAAAATAAAAGCTTTTGTATTACTTGCATAGCATGTACTTAAATGCAGCTCAAGAAAGGCATCATTTGCGCTGAGATTCTTCTTGTCTATCAGAAAAAAAGATTTGTTTGGCCTAAAACCACCGTGGGCCAAATCTTCATGTACACCTACGCTAAGCAATGTACATCTGGGTATGGAGGACAGCATGTGTTAGTTAGGTAAATCATTTAGACTGTAAAGCCCAGAACCACAAAGGGGCCTAAGTGCATAAATCTGGGGTTCGACACTTAAATCCCAGATTTAGGAGTTGCTGCCGTCCACAAAATCCCCTCAGTTGTCACCCAAGCCCGTAGGCACTAAATTGACTCAGTAACTACATTTTTTTCTGTAAAAGCTCCTTATGCACCTAAGTTTCTGCTCTGGGTATTCACACTGCTGTTTCCTTCTAGGTGTCTGGGCACCTATCTCATGCTTAAACCCAGGGTGAACATAGCTCTTTCCCTGACTGTTATAGGTATGCTCAGAGCACACCAAACTCCATACAAAACAATCAAGGAGGAGGTAGCCTTCCTTCTAATCTACTGGTTAGGGCACTCACCTGAGATGTAGGAGATATTATTTCAATTCTTCCTTCTGCCTGGTGAGAAGGGACTTGAACTGGGGTTCCCACTCTCCCAGGTGAGTACACTACCCATTGAGCAATAAGGAATTCTGGTGTGGGGTTCCTTCAGTCTCTCCCTCTTGAAATCTTACCATTTTAAATCATTATTGGGCCCAAGAATGAGTGAGAGTCACTGTATTCTCCAGTGGTTAGAGCATTCACCTGAGAGGGTGGAAACCCCTCTTCAGATCCCTTTTTCTCATCAGGCAGGAGGAATTAGGATATGGGAGACCCCATTTCAGGTCCATGCCCTAATCACTGGGTTAAAGTTTATAAGAGAGGCTGCCACCATCACGATCTCTACCTGCCTTTCACTCCCTGGCTGTTTTATCTGGAGTTAGGCAGGTACCTATGCCATTCTCACAAGCAATGGTGCAGGCATTTCAGTTACCTGACTGTAGGTGAAGGGTTCCTAGCTGTGGATCACAGGCAGAGAAAGGTGCCTTCCTGCAGCTCAGACATAGATGCTAAACTCTCTGAGGGGAGAAGAGGAGGGGCAGGGTTTAGGATACATCCCTCTCCTCAGCATCTCTCATTGGCTAACTTAGGCAGCTTCCCACCTAGGGTGTTAGCCTTTGTGGATCCCATTCTCAAGTGACTGTCTGTCTCTCCCCATGCAATATGTAGGGTGCTTAGGTGCCTAATTCCGGTATTGTGGATTGCAGTGAATTTTTAAGTGCCTAAACAGCTAAGCTCCTTGGGCCAAGAACAGTCCTTTTATTTTTGTTTGCAAAACACAACGAGGTCCTAGCCCATGACTGGGGCACCTAAGCACTCCTGAAATACAAATAATAAATAAAATGACTTTGTCTCATTCCCCTCCCACACCCTAGCCAAAGGCTGGTTCAGCTTCAAATGCATGTTAAATCAGAGCTCCTCTAATTTGTGTCATGAATAATAGCTACCTAGAATCTGATCTGGCAGCCCAGGGGTGCTGCAATGCACAGTTGCCATATTCCCTGGCATGGATCCCCTCTTCCCCAGAAACCTGCTATGCTAGGGATATGGACATCAGGAGCAAACGGCACACAGCTGGCTATGCCACCCAGCATTTCCTCTCCACAAGGGGAATTTTGTGATGTCAGCACAATGAGGATGAGTGGCCAGGATGAGGCTATTTACATGCCACCTCTAAAATATTTTTAATAGCTGCAGTCTACACCATCAGGTGCAGACTTCAAATACCTGCAAGTTCAATCCAACTCCACTATCTTTGCTTAAAATACAGTACCATTGCCCTTTCCCTGGTAGCCTCCAGGACCAGTGGTGGATCTATTTAGTAATTAGTTTTACTTTTATACTTTTTAAGCCATTTGTATTGAATTTCCCATACATATCTCAGTTAAAAAAATAACAAGGAAGGTATAAAATGATCAGATCAGGCATCTTTTCCAGTGGTGTGCATATATCACCTTACCTATCTTTACAGTGTGTGAGGGTAACTTTTAAAATAAAGAGACACTCAAATCCCAAACATTCATACAGAGAATCTGACTTGGTATCAGTGTTCTATTAACTCCTAAAAAGAAAAATTCTAAATGATTTCCCAGAAAAAGGTCAATTTCGTGTCAAATATTTACCCAGAGTCTTTGTGTCTCAATATGACTTTATTAGATGGGAAAAAAAACTTACTTCCTTTCACTTCTCTCAACACTCTCAAGAATTTTTAGGGGCTGTTGTGTCTGTTTTTATAGAATTCACCAGTGTCTCCGATCAGTGCGTAGAAGAATCAAATGGGCTTTGCTGTCTCTGGCAGTCACCCTTCCTGATTGAGGTTTTGAATAAGTTGAGTGGAGTTAAGTGGAGCCCCAGGAGGAAGTTACTATTCAGCTTTGTCCTTGTTAGCTACTATGATGATGGGGTTATAGAAAACCCTAAGATAAGTTTATTATTATGGACCGCAACGGTTTAGGTCCAACAAAACCAAAACCAGAGCCATTCAGTATTTCTCAGATACTACTATATTGCTTGGGCATCTTTCTATTTTGAAAATAAGCAGCATAGTGGTTATTACAATGTCTTGTAAGTCCTAATTTATTTCTGAATTATTTTTGCCCTAAGAAGAGCAAATATATATTGCCTGAATCTGCTCTCATTTACTTTGGTGAAAATCAGAAGTAGCTCCACTGAAGTCAATAGGGTTACATTAGTGTAAGGGAGGATAGAACCAGGACTACTGAGAACTTTAAAAATGGAGGGTAAAAGACAGCAAATCCCAGTGATGACTGAGGCTGGGGATACTCTAAATCAGTGGTTCTCAACCGGTGGTATGCGTACCACCAGTGGTACGCCGAAGAAGGCTGGGTGTACGTGAGCTGTACCGCGCCGCCGAATCCGCCGCCGCCGCCCTCCCACCCACCCACCCACACGAAACTTTGCTGCCAAAAAGGGGAAACGGTGGAAGGGATTCGGCGGAGGGCATTGTGCCCGCCGCGAAACCCCGCCGCCGCCGCCGAAAGTCCTGGCCTGCCGCCGCCGCAAAACCCCACCGCCGCTGAAAGTCCCCCCCCCCCCCTTTTTTTCCCCGAGTGGTACTCGGGTCAGGTACAGTCAGGTCAAGTGGTACTTGACCTGACTGTATCTGACCTGAGTGGTACTTGGGGAAAAGAAAGGTTGAGTACCGCTGCTCTAAATAAGAGCTCACAACCTTGTTTGTAGCTGTTTCCATCACTTCACATTAATTCTAGACTTCACATTGATGTTTGGGGTTGTGTGTGCTGGATGTGGTGTTGTTTGGGTGGTTGTATTTATTTGTGTCTAGGGTGGATTGTGCTGGGAGATTTGTTCATTTGTGTGGCTGGTGGTTAGGCACATGCGTGTGATTGTGGGGCCAAGTAATTGACCATCCATGCAGTCTCCTTCATATAACCAATGAAATGGTTGCATGCAAATTAGCTGTAGAGTAAGGGCAATGATTGGTTGAGTTACGTCCATCGTGGTGTTTTAGGACTCTTGGCATGGCATAGATCTTTGCCCTACTGTATCTGTACATGACATGGGTATAATTCATAAATTCAAAATGGCTGAGAACTTAACAATTGGACAGTAACATCCTACGAAACCAAGCAATGCATTATTGTGATATGAACAAAAAGAGCCCTCAACCATGCTTGTAGCTGTTTCCATAGCTTCATGCTGGCTCAAAAGACATTTTAGGCTTCAGAGTGACACACAGTGACGTTCCTGGAATCATATTATCTAGACTTTCTAACCTTAATGACCATTTCTAAAAGTTTTCACTAAAATACTTTAAATAGTGAAACATATTTAAATATTGATTTTAAAAATGTTTTATTCACAGATGTTAGTATCTTTTCACCTTTCTCAGGAGCTAAATAACAAATTTGCACACCCTTAATTCATCTGAATGGTAAAGTTCAAAATTGTCTGATTCTATGGTTCCTATGGATCAAACAGGTGAAACTGAAACGACCTAAGTAAACTCTTGTGAATGTACATGGAGCCTTTAGGAGCAATTCAATGTATTATATCTGGAAATGGTATTTCTGTGCTCAAACAGTCTCCCTCATACTGTACACAATCTGCATTTTTAAAAAAAATACAGAAAAAGCATTCAACTTTGAATTAGGGGATCTTGGTTCTTCCTAGAGTACTAAGGCCATATCCTGAAGACCTAAATCAGATTGTATTCAACAATCCTGAGGCAAACTCTCATTAATATTAATGGGAGTTTAGCTGGAGTAATGAAAACCAAATAAGCCCAACCTCAGGATTTTGTGCATAGACATTAGATCTGTTAGAAACCTACTAAATCATCTTGCCCGTGCTCCTGCCAATGCAGAATTCATCATAATCTGAAGTGTTTCATTCAGTCCAGTTCCAAAGGACTCTGGTGATGCAGCTTCTATTACTTTATTTGGCTGATTATTCCACAGTCTTAATATAATGGTTTTTAAGCTGCTTTATTCTCACAGACCACTTCCTAAACCCGACATTTTCCCCAGGCATATGAGAAAGGTTAGGGTAAATTTAAAAGAAACACAATGCCACAAGGAAAGGGTGGAATGGAATCTTCTCCCTCACTCAATTTTTCATTAATATAACTTTCTCCCTATGTTTTACATTTCAAAAGTTTGCCACTGCACTCTTGCCAGTGATGTTTAGAACATACTATTACAGCTGGTCACACAATTCTTGAGAATCATATTTATGATTATATAGACTATTCCCAGCTTCCTATATTCCCCCACACTTTTGCCACAGAAAAACTGTCATGGCTTCTGAGCATGAGACCCTATCTGGGAATATTTAGAAATTTTACCATTTTTTTCTGCTTATGAATCATTAAGGAACAGACTTAGATGTTTACTCCTCTGTTCAATATTATATTGAACTATATTTCTCTCAGTATTTTTATTAAGCTGTTCACTTTGACTGTTGCTCTTCATTATTTGAACTGCATGATTGCTAACCGAAGTCATATCGTATTATTCTTCATCCCTGATTGGATTAATGAAACCTTTTAAAAAGGAGAATGAGTGTTATTTATATGTGAATATGTATATGTGTAGGAAGAACAGCCATTCTTCAAGCTTTCATGTGAATAGAACCTTTTTTGAGTGAATAACAAAGAACACAAACATAACTAAAGCAAAAAGCCATTCAGAATTTGAATAAATGTTTGTGAATATTATTTTACCGTATTCTACCACCTACACAGACTGCCCTGGCTCTAAATAATTGCAATACACAAGAGAAGGTTGAGATACATGGTGGTGTAAATGAAATTTCATGCTAAGATTCAATGTCATTTTACTGTAACACTCACAGTAGATGTTCCAAGAACTGAATTTAGCCCTTTCTAGAGATGTAAATCTTCAACATCAGGAAACAATCTTCCTTGAAAGAATCCCCTATTTCTGACTTACTTTTTTACATTCTTTGGTAACTGATAATTTGAAGCAAGTACTGTAATTTGTTATTAGATGTTAAACATTTACAAGGGATGATATCTGTGTTGAGAGACAAATAAATCCACCAGTGCTTGTGCAGCACTTCCGAGCAGGCATCAGATGGAAATGAGATCATGACTTTTTGGCAGGTAAAATATTACAGCATGGATACATTATTTGTTGGAATTAATTTATCCAATAATTTTCCTGGTTGTAATTATGCAGGAACAGAATGTGATTTCTACAAATGTGTTCTTTATGTGCAAGTACTCATCAAATAGTAAAATTGTAGATGGAGATAAAAGTTTTCAATTTTCAGTTTTCTACGGATTATTGGCATCTTGCCTTGGTTTACATCTATCTATAGTTGGGAAAATTACTATCATCAAAGTCTATTCTTCCCTACATTTGTACAAACTACTCCTGTTAATGAGACATCCATGTCTGCTTCAGAGGAGAATTATATTGCCATTTGCCAGGTGCTGAGAATGGGTGACGGTTACCTGTTCTGTTCATTCCCTCTGAAGCACCTGGCATTGGCCACTGTTGAGAGATCAGCTACAGGGCTAGATGGACCATTGATCTGACCCAGTATGGCCAGCCTTATGTTCTTTTTATTATTTGTATTGCAGTAGTGCCTAGTGATCTCATGCGTTTCAGAGCTCCATTGTGCTTGGTAATGTACATATATATATAATGATACATGCACCCTGCCCCAAGAAGTTTGCAGTTGAAGTAAGCTCAAACTCTTCTCTTCCCAAGATGAAATAAAGTCATGAACTAAACAACATTCTGTAGCAGGTGAGTTTCCTTCTGTTGTTTGGAAACTGGACATGGAAATGAACTGCACTTTTTTTGTTTATTCATCACTCTTGTTTATATTTATATTTGGGTTGTAACTGTTGTGATAATTGGGCCTACAAATTTACCCTAACTGTGAGCTCAACTGTAAAAAGTGAATGAACATTTATAAAGTGTTACTGTAACCTATAGTAACCAACGGTGGGGGGAGAATGTGCAAAAGTGAGACAGACTGAATTAGTCCACCCAAAATGGCCGCCTGATATCATTCACTGTCTGTGTTAAGATCATGCCTGGTTAGCAAGAGGAGCTGAGGACTGGACATTAATGAACCAAAATTGTTGTGTCAGAAATTAGGCCTCATGGGTGGACAAAATAATGAAAGGATGGGTTATTCTATCCATCACTCCTGGCTACTGAAATTCTGGCTAGCAGTGTCATCATTTCCTGAGACCCTGGACTTCTTGTATGCTAACCCTGAGAGATGTCCTGACCAGACTGGGTCAGAGAAAGGGAGCCAGATGACACCTCTTCACTAGCTCTTATTAAATCCCAAACACCACTTGGGATGTGAGGCTTTGTCACACACAACCCTCTCCCTGGTGTGTTCTTTTCCTTCCCTACTTTTTTTTTTTTTTTGGGGGGGGGGGAGGGGAAGGGAAGAGGAAAGGGGGTTGTCCTCCCTCTCCTTTTTCCTGCTGTCTACCAAGAGTCTGGCTTAGCTGGCCAATGCTGTATATTTTGCAACAATGCTGTAACCAGAAAGTGGCAGCTAAAAGCAATACTCTGAACATCCTGATGCTGGTACAAGTTGGCCAGGTCTCTGAGTGGCTGGTAAGACTGCTGAGTTTTTCCAGCAGTGAAGCTGCAAGTGAAAGTCAACATCAGAGACAAAAGCTGCATTTTTTTCTATCTTTATTATACTTTTCTCTCCCCTTTTGTGTGTGTTCATCTTTTTTTGTCATATTAAAACATGGTGTTGGACTTTAACAACACAGCAACAATAATGGCTTGAGCCCATCTCAACTTTTTCCCCAAAGGACAGTTACTACAATCTTTAATACCATCTAAGAGACTGTCAAACAAGGTATTTTTTCCTTCTAAAGACTTTGTCCGGCTAAAGGGAACATGAGATATGGTCAATATGGCAGCCTTATTTAGCACTTTACATTAGAATACTTTAACATCCCGTTCCCCTTCTTTTCTATATCTTTAATAAAAAGTTAAATGTTTTCAGTGGTATGCTTGCCATGATACTAAGCAGCCTGATGTTTCTGTATACCAAACCTTGTTTAAAATTGTTTAATGTTGGACTGTGACTGGCTTATGTTAAGACCTTTGACTCTGTTGGCCCATATATTCCATCTAAATGAATACAACACAACCAAACTGCTGTAAGCACAAAAAGGATCATGATATTTCTCACTCCACTATATCGATACAAAAGACCTACGTATAGGCAAAAACCCGGATGCAAATTATGTGCACTTTGTGGGCCTGAGTATCCTCTCCCTGTGCAGTCATTTACAAGATGGGTATAATATGAAATCCTATCAAAAGGTCAGCATTTTACACCCACTTGGTGCAGATCTAAATGAATACACAGAGCACTGGGTAGAGGGAGGAGAATCAGGACCTATGTATCGCTATAATCAAACAAACCATGACTCCAAATGCCGTAAGCTTACTTTCATGACCATAATAATGTAATATACGACTGGCCAGTTCTTTGTATTTGACACTCAGTCCTCTCCAGTTGTAACTTCATTCATATGTTCTCTTTCAAAGTAGACAAGGAGACAGACAATGCATCCATAAAACTAGAAATTTCCCAACACCTTCATAACTGGTCAGCAGTTCTAAGGACAAGAAATGAAGCAAAAATGGGATAGTGCCCAATAAAAGATTGGAGATGCAAAGAGAACCTGGAAAAGACAGAGCACAGGAAAACAAGATGCAGTACAGAAAGTAAGTTACACAGAAAATATTAATCCTCCCTTTAAAGATGGATATTACCAACCCCCTTGTTACCAAAACAAGAACTGTGACCTCAAGTCATCAGAAAGACATAGGGTTCCAGTTAGAATAGCTCTGGGTTATGATGACTTTTGTCTTCTGAATAAAAGCTCCCAATAGTGAAAGTTTGCCTAGAGAAGGGTTACAGACAGTCACATCAAGTGCCCATAACTCCTCTCCACAAGAGGGTAATAAAAGTTGCTGCTGCTCTGCCCAAAAAGTGGGTAGCGCTAGCTAGGTAAACATTGTGGTCAGCACATTGGGTTAATTAATTCAGCACACTTTCTTGGCAGACTTTCTGGGCACACTACACAGACAGGGCTCTTATGAAGCCACAACCCAACTTAAATCTGTCTTCCAGAGGGGGAATCCCTGAGAGCAGGCAACTATGCAGACAAACATTACTTTCCAAAGTGGAGCCAATTTCCCTTGTGCTGCTATGGTATTTACTAGCTCAGGGAGGTGCAACCTGAATCAAGACCATTAACTCAAATGCTATGAAAACATAAAGGTAGTAGTTAAAGGGATGGGAAAGGAATGTCATCAAATGAAGTAATTCTAACGTGCAAAACCTTATTATCCATTGTGTGACGTGTGTGACCTAGCATGTTAGCAGGTACCTATTGATGTTCTTAGTGCACAAGGAGGAAAACTGGAAGGAATTGCTTGATACCAAAAGAAAGAAAATAAAATAAAGACAAATGTTTTTCATTTGATTAGATAAACATTGGCTGCCACTTTTAGTTTTTCTAATATTTTGCTGCTTTTTCCATACACTTCCTGTGAGCATATTAAACATAAACCAGTACACTAGTATATTAGAAGCCTTTAGAAAAAAGTACTTTTCCATATTGGGGTCAGAGGTGCTGTAAATTGTGTGCAAAATCCTGAGCCCACGGCAGAGAAACATTCTGTATATAGCCACAGGGATATGTATCATTTGTAGCCATGAGAGTGGCTGCTCGAAGGCCTTCTTTATCCAACTGATGTGCTTCTGCTTTGCTTTCCTTTTAGTTATGCACAAACCTGAGTTACACAAGCTGTAAGATAGGGCAGAATATGGCACTTGGGGCAAGAATCTAACAGGATCAGAAGTTTTCAAGGGGAAAATGTGGAAGTAATTGTTACCTTGATGTGTTCACCAGAATCTGCAGGATATCATCAGTGTGCCTTGTTTGGGCATTTAGGCTTTTTCAGCACCCTGCTTATGATGTAAACAATACAGAGTCTCAGCACATCTTGAAAATAAACACGATGAAATAATAAATTTGCTTTACTGCAGTCCCTCTGCATTGGAAGGCACCATGAGTGCAAATGCTCAACTGGAATGAATTCCCTTTAACCAAAGCCCAGGTATATTGTTCATGGCTGCAGCACTCTTTGGCTTACTATGGAGGATACTGTGCTGTGGACATGAGCTTTACAGGAACCTTTGTTTCCTTCCCATTAGAAACTAGAAAAACAAGGCAAAAGGAGGAATGCTGAACAGCTGCCAAAAAATTGGGATTGCTTTTTTCAGGTTCATTATGACATGATCCCTGAATCGATTTTTGATAGAGTATTTAATATATTGGAAGAAATAAGAATGGTCATACTGGGTCAGATTAATGCTCCATCTAACCCACTATCCTGTCTTCTAAAAGTGGCCAATGCCAGATGCTTCAGAGGGAATGAGTAGAACAGGTAGTCAAGTGATCCATCCCACCAGCCATTCCCAGCCTCCGGCAAACAGCAATCCCTGTTTAGCCTGGCTAATAGATAAGTTCATGGAGGATAGGTCCATCAATATCTAGTTCTTTTTTGAACCCCATTATAGTTTGGGCCTTCACAACATCCTCTGGCAAGTAGTTCCACTGGTTGACTCTGCGTTGTGTGAAGAAATACTTTTTGTTCATTTTAAACCTGCTGCCTATTAATTTCATTTGGTGACACCTAGTTTTTGTTATGAGATAAAGTAAATAACACTTCCTTATTTACTTTCTTCACACCAGTCATGATTTTATAGCCCTCTGTCATATCCCCCCTTAGTTGTTTCTTTTCCAAGCTGAAAAGTCCCAGTCTTATTAATCTCTCCTCAGACAGAAGCTTTTCCATAGCCCTAATCATTTTTGTTGCCCTCTTCCAGTTCTGATACATCTTTTTTGCGATGGGATGACTGGTTCAGCATGCAGTATTCAAGATGAGAGTGTACCATGGATTTATAAAGAGTCAATATGATATTTTCTGTCTTATTATCAATCTCTTTCCTAATGATTCTCAACATTCTGTTAGTTTTTGACTGCTGCTGCACATTGAGTGGATGTTTTCAGAGAACTATCCACAGTGACTCCAAGATCTTTCTTGAGTGGTAACAGCTAATTTAGACTCCATCGTTTTATATGTATAGCTGGGATTATGTTTTCCAATGTGCATTACGTTGCATTTATCAACATCAAATTTCATCTTTCATTTTGTTGCCAAGTCAACCAGTTTTGTGAGATCCCTTTGTAACTCTTTGCTGTCTGCTTTGGACTTAAATAGCTTGAGTAGTTTTGTATCATCATCTGCAAATGTTGCCACCTCACTGTTTATCCCTTTTTCCAGATCCTTTATGAATATATTGAACAGTACTGGTCTCAATACAGAGTACTGGTAGACACCACTATTTACCTCACTCCATTCTGAAAACTGAGCATTTATTCTTACCCTTTGTTTCCCATCTTTTAACTAGTTACTGATCCACGAGAGGACCTTTCTTCTTATACCATGATTGCTTAGTTTAGTAAAGAGCCTTTTGGGAGGGACCTTGTCAAAGGCTTTCCAAAAATCTAAGTACACTTATCCTTTGGATCACCCTTGTCCACATGCTTTTTGACCCCTTAAAGAATTTTAGGAGATTGGTGAGGCATGATTTCCCCTTACAAAAAACATGTTGACTCTTCCCCAACAGATCATATTCATCTATGTGTCTGATAATTCTGTTCTTTACTATAGTTTCAACCTATTTGCCTGGTACTGAAGTTAGGCTTACCGGCCTGTAATTGCTGGGATCACCTCTGGAGCCATTTTTAAAATTGGCATCACATTAGCTATCCTCCAGTCATCTGGTACAGAAGCTGATTTAAATGATAGATTACATACCAAAGTTAGTAGTTCTGCAATTTCACATTTGAGTTCCTTCAAAACCCTTGGGTGAATACCATCTGGTCCTGGTGATTTATTATTGTTTAATTTATCAGTTTGTTCCAAAACCTCCTCTAATGACACCTCAATTTGGAACAGTTCCTCAGATTTGTCACCTAAAAGGAATGGCTCAGGTTTGGGAATCTCCCTCAAATCCTCAGCCTTGAAGACTGATGCGGAGAAACTAAATGAATTCTTTGCAATAGCCTTCTCTTCCTTGAGGTGTTGTTTAGCATCTCGATCATCCAGTGACCCCACTGGTTGTTTATCAGGCTTCTTGCTTCTGACGTGTTTAAAAATGTGTTTGCTGTTACTATTTGAGTCTTTGGCTAGCTGTTCTTCAAATTATTTTTTGGCTTTTCTAATCATATTTTATACTTCACTTGCAAGAATTTATACTCCTTTTTATTTTCCTTAATGCAATTTAACTTCCACTTTTTAAATGGTGCCTTTTTGCTTTCAACTGCTTCTTTTACTTTGTTGTTTAATCATCGTTGCACTTTTTTGGGCAGAGCTATAGACATAAAGGGCACTTTTATTTAGAATTTATGCTGCCTATTGATAGAGACAGCTGCATAAAGTCTGATCTGCAGATGCTATACCGTTTGCAGCAGTAAACTGAAATTTGATATCGTACTTAATAATGGAATTAACATCAAGCATGATAAGGCAAAAAAGCTGTTGTCAAACTCTGTTTGACACCCATTTCATCATATTGACAGCAAAAAATCATGACAGTGTGACATGGTGGAAGCATAAAATGTGCGTGAGAATCCAGCTCATTTTACATCATGCATTGTTACTGTTGTCAGTTTGGAGAGCAGGTATCCTATATGGCAAGCTGTGTTAAAGTTTCCAGGAGCATTTGAAGTCTGTGGAAACGCGAGTGCTTGTAGTGTCTGCTTTTTACATTGCAGTATTCTGACTCTTTGCAACCTTAAAAACAGATGTCTGAAATAGTTTATTGTGCTTTTCCTCAGATTTTGTACAGCACCAGTATGCGCAGAGCACAAAAGATTACCTCAGCACTGTTGTAAAAGTCTTTGTCTTTAGTTGTGCTCTTTATGATCCATTGTACATAAAACTTTTTATGGGGAAGCGGAGTGGACGGTAGCCTAAGTAAAATTAAAAGTATTACTTTGTGATAGTTTTAGGGTACTCCTGCTCTGTAAATGGACCCAATCAATGGCAGGAACAGAAAACTTTTGGAAATGAAAATACTTATGAGGCAATTTTTACCAAGAGAAGTATTTTACACAAGACCACAGCAAAAGATGTTATTTTTGGTCCTATTGACAAAAGCATTAATCTTCCAAGGGGTGAGAAGAATCCTCTAATTTCTTACATGTTTTATGATTTCAGCAGGAGGCTTGTAGCTGTTTTTATCTTTCAGTCTCCCAATGTGACTGCATTATATTCTTCTTTGAAAAGTAGCAACAGTTAGCATCCAAGTACCAATGTGGCTCAGGGATAGTCAGCACTAATGTTTTCCAGAGGAAATGACTGACATATTGTAATTTTGTGTCAAGACATCTATCGTCATTGAGTATAATTCATTCTCGTCTTAATGCCTGATGAATCACACCAGCAGCAAACCTCCTTCATACTGAATAAAGTAGCGTACTATTTCCTCACAGGAATTACACGAATACAATCTGTTTACTTTTATCTACTTTTCAGTTTGATTTAATAATCAGCTCATGGTTTGCTGGTGATATTAGGAGTAAAATAACAACTAGTTAATATCTAACCCAAAACTTGAGTGCATTTAGGCACTTAAGCCAGAGATTTTCAATGGAATTCAACTGACCTCTTAAGGGCCAGATTTTTAAAGGTATTTAGGCACCTAAGAGATGCAGTAGGTGCCTAGGGGATTTTCAAAAGAGCCAAGGGATGGGATCTGCCAAGTACTTAGGTGCTTAAATCTTGAGTTTAGACATCCAAGTCCCTGTTTTGGCTCCACTGCAATCCACAAAACTGCCAAACACTGTAGCTGTCTAAAGTCACCTAGTGCCTAAGTTTTCAGAGTAAAAGTTCCCTAGGTGTTGATGTTTCTGCCTCTTGATATGTGTACCGCTGCCTCCTTCTAGGCATCTGGACACCTATCTCCTGCCTAAGCCTTGGAGTGATTCACAAGACAAGTGTTTGGCTGCCTAAATCATGTGCAGGACCCAGAAGGTTGCCTTTTGGACTGGGTCCCATTCAAAATCCAGCCCTAGGAGGAAGAGAAGGTGGTGCCCATCTTACAGTACTTAGGCTAGTGATTAGACCTGGAATGTGGGAGAGCAGGTTCAATTTCCATTCACAGAGGGGGTGAAGGGGGAGACCCCTGTTCAAATCCTATCTCAGGAGGGTGCATGGGATGTTTGGTTGAGGGGCTCTCCTATTGTGGCTGTTCCAATGTAGATAACTAATGAAACTGTGACTGGAGGAAGAGGACTGGACACTGGGTCTCACCTCCCAGGTGAAGGCCCTAACCACTGAACTATTGAGTCTCTGGCCCAGTGACTGTTTAAGTATTTATCCATAGTGGAACAGTCATTGGGCCAGAGAGAGCGAGAGAGAGAGTCTCAGTAGTTCAGTGATCAGAGCACCTTTGTGGGAGGTGGGACATCCATGGTCCAGCCTCCCTCTTCCAACCACTCTTCCATTATGTATCCAGAGTGCCACAGCTTCAACAGGAGGGACTGAGGGAACACCACCTCACCCCCATCAGAATATCCCATAGCTCAGTATTAAAGCACTCTCCTGAGAGGATTTGAACAGGGGTTTCTTTGAACATGGGTCATCTACATCCCAGCAAATTCTCTAACTGCTGGACTAAAAGTTATAAACTGGACAACACCACCACCGGTTTAGGTGTCTGTATCTATGAGAGGGGCAAGACTTAGCATTCACTTCTCTTGTTGGCATCTCCCTTGGGCTAGATTAGGCGGCTCTCTGCTTAGTGTGCTTGTTTTTGTGCATTCTTAGGCACTTATCTCTCCCCATTCATTGGGTGTATTGCTGCCTAACTTGGCAATGTGGATTTCTGTGTAGTTCCTGTGGTTTTGTTTGTTTTTAAAGTGCCATGATGCTCAACACTGCAACACTTAAGTTCTTTCATGGGTCCCACCCTAGGTGCCTGTCTCATGGATTTCATTTAGGCATTTAAGGCAGGGATTTTCAATGGATTTCAATGGTAGATAGGTGCATAGGCTCTCTTGAAAATCCCACTAGGCACCTATCTGCATATGAAAGAAAATCTTTGGACAAACATTTGTGAAGTGAAGCCAGGTCTCTGTTTCACAGCTTTAAGGTCCCAGATTTATTTTCAGTGATTCAATAATAAATTAGAGCCCATTAGCACTATTTTTCTTTCTAACTAGTAATGAGTTTTTGATATATGTTTTATATGATAAAATGTGTAAAAGAATGAGAAGAATATTTCAACTGGAAATCAGTTTACTTTTTTAAAAAACTAAGCTGGTAGCAACCGTAGAGATGGTCAGAGAAGCTATGATTTTGTATGGATGGGCATACTTGAGAAATATGTCATGCTATTTCAGAATAAGACACCTAGAATCACTATGGTAATTTCACTGCAGAAAGTATATGAAAGAACTGGACAATGCTAATTGTCTAATAATAAGACTAATAACAAGAACTTTTGCTATAAGCTGGGGATGCATCAGTTGGAAGTGACAGAGGAAGAGAAGGACCTGGGTGTATTGGTTGATCACAGGATGACTATGAGCCGCCAATGTGATGTAGTTATGAAAAAAGATAATGTGGTCCTAGGATGCATCAGATGAGGTATTTCCAGTAGAGCTGGGGAGGTGTTAGTACTGTTATACAAGGTGCTGGTGAGACCTCATCTGGAATATTCTGTGCAGTTCTGCTCTCCCATGTTTAAGAAAGATGAACTCAAACTGGAACAGGTGCAAAGAAGGGCTACTAGAATGATCCGAGGAATGGAAAACCTGTCTTATGAGAGGAGACTCAAAGAGCTTGGCTTGTTTAGCCTAACCAAAAAAAGGCTGAGGGGAGATATGATTGCTTTCTATAAATACATCAGAGGGATAAATACCAAAGAAGGACAGGCGATATTTAAGTTCAACACCAATGTGGACACAAGAACAAATGGATATTTTATGGTCATCAGGAAGTTTAGACTTGAAATTAGATGAAGGTTTCAAACCATCAGGGGGGTGAAGTTTTGGAACAGCCTTCCAAGGGGAGCAGTGGGAGCAAGAAACCTAGCTGGCTTCAAGACTGAGCTTGATAAGTTTATTGAGGGAATGGTATGATGGGACAGCCTAATTTGGCAATTAACTAATCTTTGACTACTAGTGGTAAATATGCCCAATGTCTTGCGATGGGATGTTAGATGGGGTGGGTTCTGAGTTACTACAGAGAATTCTTTCTGCGTGTCTGGCTGGTGAGTCTTGCCCAAATGCTCAGAGTTTAGCTGATTGCCATATTTGGGATCAGGAAGGAATTTTCCCCAGGGCAGATTGGCATGTACCTGGAAGTCTTTAAATCATTGTTTGAGGACTTCAGTAACTCAGTCTTAGGTTAGGGGTCTATTACAGGAATGGGTGGATGAAGTTCTGTGGCCTGCCTTGTGCAGGAGGTCAGACTAGATGATCATACTGGTCCCTTCTGACCTTATAATCTGAGTCTATGCTGCAACTGCAATCTTAAATGTACAGTCTTTGGGCAGGACGTGGGTACCTCCTTCCAGCAGTCACAAAATATGGCGGATTTGACTTTTTAAAAAATATATATTCTATCCTCTTGTCTTCCAATTTACTGGCTGACACTCTTGAAATGAATCAGATTTCTTATTCAGCCAAGCGTTAAGTTGATCAGCTCTAGTATTACAGGAAATACCAAGTGGAATAGAATTTAAAAACAGCAATAGTTATCAGTTATTTTCTTTCTTGTTTCTGAATCTCGTGTTTCATTTAGGTTTATTTGAAGTCTCTAATAACTTTTGATTTAGTCATGCAAATACAACCTCTGATTTGCCTTACCAAGAAATGCAACAAAATCACACAACAACATGCTGCTTGTTTGTGACAATATGTGTCGACTCCATCTAGAACTAGCAGGAAAGGGGTTAACCCTCCCCTCAGTTGCCTACCTTGAGTACAGAAACTTTCAGGGTACCAAGTGGAAGTGGTTATATTGGATACCAGCATTGCCAACTTTATGCATTCAAAAAATCATAAATCAGCCCCCATCAAATCATGAGATTTTTCTAAAATAATAATTGGCAGGGAGAGGGGGGGATTTGCCTTGTGTTTTTTAAACTTGAAGGGGAATTCTACCAGCTCCCAATGTGTACGGCAACTTTCAAGAGTCAAAATACAGCCTTAAATACACATGCAAAAATATGTCCTTCCCACTTACTGCTTGGGGTGGAGTAAGGGGCTCCCCTGACCCTCCACTACCCCAAGAGTGCATTTCTATCGCTTAATCTCCCATTCCCATCACTTTCCTCTGTACCCATCAGCTTCCTCCTGGTCCTCAAAGAACCCATTTCCACTTCATCTCCTTTTGCCCCAGCAGTCCTTAAATCTGCTTAATCTCCTTCTCCACATACACCTTTTCTGGTGTTTGTGAGGCTCCTCACAGTCTCCATGTCCTATTAGCATCCTATCTAGCCCCACTCAGCCTTAGAGTGGCAGCCATTTTGTCTGTAGGCATGGCTTCAGTCTCACTGAAAACACTATGTGGTAGCAGCCATCTTTATTAGTGGCAGCCTCAGTTCCACATCCAGGGAAATGGTGACCATCATGCCCGCTTAAGCCTCATTGATAATGGGAGATGGGGGCCATTTTGAATAAGGGAAAATTCATGAGTTGGCAGCCTTTCATCACCTTGTTATGAGACAGATAACAAAAAAAAAAAAACCACTCCAAAAGCTAGGTCAGCTCTGGGGAATTACATAATTCCTTAGCACAGTATAAGAAGGCTGTGCTGTGGGCAGATGGACCTGAGGTCAGCAGTAAGAGTCAGGGAGAGAGTGTTAGCACTGGTCCTTCTTCCTCTCTGGAATTTGGCTGAAACAAGCCAGATCTTTATACCTCTTATGTGGACTTTGTCTGACATAAACCATATTGTGTTTGTGTTAGGCGCAAAGGTGTCAATCTCCACTGAGTCATACAGAATCCTCACCAGCTTCCCCCACAGCTGTTCTTGGTTAATAATGAGAAAGGGATGTCCAACAATTGGAGCTGGTAAACAAATACTAATTTTTGTGGAAACTTAAAACAAACAAACAAAGAAAAAACACTTTAATTTCCCACAAACTTTATAAACATTGTTTGCCTATTGTAGAAACCATTTGTGGGAAAACAATTGTTTTTTTAAATAAAAAACTGACCATGTTTACCAGAATATTTAGGATTTTTGGTAACGTGACAACAATCAGAAAATGTTAACATAAATAAAACCTTTCCATGAATATTTTAACTTTGGTTGAAAAGCCACTCCTCAATGGAAAAAAAAAATTAACTTGTGCTGCCAAGTGCTCTGTGTAAACCTACACAGATGTTAAGGTCTATGCCCCGAATTTACAATCTTCTTCAGATACAGGAAGGTGATTCAGATTCCTATTATATGCAGAGAACACTTCAAATACAAAGGCATGTTGACCTGATCAGCAAGGCAATCAACACTGAAAAGCTTCATGAAAGAAGTGAATTTTGCATTGGGAACTAAGTAGTTCCTGAAAGGACCTGAACTGAGGGGGGATCATTTGGCATGTGAGAACACAGAACCATTTCCAGGCATAAAGGGCAGCATGGAAGCCAGTCCCTATCTGAGAAGAGGTGAAATATGTAACCCAAACTCTCATTCACTTGGCATGGTGCCCTTTCCCCCACTAATATAGAGGTTAAGGAGCCTACTATAGCATTGGCTAACAGACCTGGGTTTTTTTTTTTTTAGAGAGTCCTCAGATCTAGCGGTCCCAACTTCACTCTCTGCTGCTGCCACCCCATCCAGGAGGTGGGTGTGGGTGAAAAATTACAACTACAAAAATGGGTAATGGCAAGGAGAAAGGCTTTGTGCGACTGTAAGAGTAGAGTACCTCAAAAATCTTCCATTAGAATAAAGTCCATCAGAGAGGAATGATGATTTTGTGGCTAAATGATAGACTGAGATTCAGGAGTTTTGTGGTGAATTCTACGGCAATCCTGGGTTGCTCTGGAAAGACTGGCTGCCTGGTTGGGGCAGTGTGTAAACCTTAATCATGCCAAATCCTGTGTGCAGTGTTTTGCAATTATATATGTTGAAACTAGGAGTTTTTAACTCAATGCCAAGCTGAAACTGAGCCCTACACTTACTATATGCGCTGTACCTACTGGAATATTTGAGGTATTGTCTTAAAGTCAAGCATTGTGACCTTATTCTTGGGCAGCGTTTGTACAGAGCTATTCTTGGGGTATTCTTACGCTACAGCAGCACAATTACGGCAATGCAGCTGTGCTGCGGTAGCTCTGGAGTGTAGATATTTCCTATATCCTATATGGAAGGGGTTTTTCCTGTTTATGTAAGTAATGCATCTCTCCAAGAGGTGGTAATTAGGTTGACAGAAAAATTCTTTCATCAACCTATCTTTGTCTATAGTGCATCTGTATGAGGTCAACCTAACTACATTGCGTGGGGCTTGAAATTGCCCTGGGCAATTTAGCTACATCAACCTACATTTTAGGTGTAGATGAGGCCTTGCTACATTCCATTCAAAAAATGATTTTAGGAGATGTTGTGAAAAAGACCATTGACTGAAAAGTTAATTTCCTGTCTAAAGTATGACACCTAAAAGATAAAATAACCAGGTTTAAAGGAATCTGTTATCTAAATGAGTCTATTTCAAGAAGAGCATGCCTTTTCCAATAGAATAGAATCTTGTGAAATCCACACACTTCATAATTTGAACAAAAGTTTGCCAGTTTCTCCCTACTTCTTAGCAAAGATCTAATAGCAGAGAGCTGTAGTGAGGTCTCAGATTAGTAGGACTACACCATATGTTACAAAATATATTGCAGTATATTTACAGAAGAACTTTGTTAATTTGTACTAATGTTGGGCATACCCCTTGAAAATTACTGGTCTTTTATTTAAAGAGTAAGGGGCAAATCTTAAACCAGCATCTAGCTCAAGCAGCAAGTCAGTATGCTGGCGGAGGCATGGAAGGTGTGAGAAATTTCTCTTGCACTCAATTCAACCCCAAATTAGGCCAGAATTTGCCACAATCCCCTGGTAGTCAAGAAACCTGGGATCTATACCTAGTTTTGGCATTGACTCACCATGTGATCAGTGGCAATAGTCACTTAGGGTGAGTTACTTAATCCTCTCTCTGCTTCAGTTTTGCAACTGTAAATTTAGCACTTTACAGAGGCAGTTAAGTTGTATCCTATGAGATCCTTGAATAAAAGATCTTATAAACAGTATGTCTGAGGCAGAGATACTTGTTTTTAAAATAAACCCTACAAAAAATTAATAAGCTGGGCATAATTGAAGCAGGAGTTGCTGAAGTCAGTAGGTTTGCAGGGGGGACACACGTGGGGTCAGACTTTTGTCCATAATTGTAAAACACTTTGTATTCCTGGGATATGAGACACCAAACATTAACTGTTAAATTTATAGATTGCAATTGTCTCCAATTAAAATAAGATAAAATAATTTAAAAAATAATAATAAAATGACTATATAGTCAATTCAGGTACATTTATGCTGAGCCAGTCAATGATTAAGAAGATGAAAAATAAAACATTCATTTTGACTCCTTTAGACTAATTATGACTATTATGGGTTTATGATATTTGCAATATCTGAAAATGTGTTGCTGGTTTTACATACATCATTAAAAATTAAGTTTGGCTTTCATTGGCAGCACAGTAAATATGACCTGGGGGCTATAGGGTTTAAGTACGATTACGGCAAAGCACAGAGTAACTAATTAAAAAATGGCAGCTTTCCAGTTCCCAATAGATGACCTCCTGCTGCTGGTTGCTGTCCCCAGGGTGAGCTCTGCAATATGATCCCCCACATCAGGATGTACAGAATGTTCTGTGGTGTCTGAGTCAGTAACTCTATGGAAACTTAACAGGATCCTGCATCCTCAGTGCTTTTCATGCATTCTAACTGGTGAGTACTGCCAGAAAGCCAAACCAAACATTTTTATGGGTTTCCTCAGGCTCTACCTCCACATCTTGTTGAAAAATTAAAGCACACAATCATGGGTGGGTCTGTTGAGGCAAGCAAATGCTATTATTCCAAGTTTTCAAGGTTGTTTTTTAGTCTGTAGATCCAGTCAGCTAAGGAAGTGCACGTCTAAACTCTCCTCTGAAATCAGTCATGAAACAACCCAGCATGGGAGCCTTTCCTAAATACTATTTTCAGAGATATGCTTTGAAACTGTTAAGAAGCTTGCAGAGTTTTGCTGTAGGTATGATTATGATGGGGATACAATAGCTTTGGTGTATGCCTTAGGAGTTAAAATTGAACAAAAAGAACCAGTTATTTCATAAAATGAAGGGTTTTTTAAAAAAAGAATTGTGATTACATAGGGTAGTAAACTCCGTCTAGCATTGAGAGCGTTTGGAGAACTGAGCTCTTAGATACCATGCACAGGAATGCTAGGTAGTCAGCAAATGTCCTTTTTCTACACAATTTTTATTGTGTTATCTCTGCATCCCCATCTTTGATCTAGAAGGATCATCCTGACTGGACCTGAAGTTGATCCCGTCTATAAACATTGTTCCCTTAAGCTAGATATAGTCTTCAATCTTCCAGAAGACACAAGCATACCTAAATGCAATTAAAAGGGTTTTCCTTTCCTGAGCCTTTCAAGAGATTAGCCTACAGATGCCAATTGTGCCAAAGTGTTTTTCTAGCACAAACTGTGCAGGAGCCAACAAATGCAAGCCATCTTCAGTCAGTGCCAGGTCTAAGCATTCAAAATGAGGCTGCAGTGTGATTGGGTTACATGGCACCATTTAATATGAGGTCAAATTTGTAGAAGTTCCTGACTGAAAGCCTTGAGCTGTATAACTTACAAGACACTGTCTATCAAACTGCCCTACTTCAGAAATTGAAACCACCAGCCTATTAGCTTTCCGGTGAAAAAATATCCACTCCACTTAATACATCCCTTAACTCCCGCAAGTTCCCAATGAAACTTATTGTTTTCACTCTTACTTCCTTGTATATATTCTATGAGGGTTTATCCTCTTGAACTTCTTATGAGTCATGAATGCTCTTAAATGACATGAATCATAGAGTTGCATGATTCACTTGCATTTATTACTGTAAAAAGGCCTTGGATACTGAAAGGTCATATGGGGGACATGGAGGTGATGGGCTGGGGGGAAGCAGTTTGTTTTTATTTCTGGATGGATAGTGGGAGGCAGTGGCAAATTTTGTACAGTTAACCTCCCTAATGTATGTTTTACACTAACTAGGGGCTGAACTTTGCAGACATGACCCTTTTAGAAGTCCTCAATCCACAACTACCTAGAGGCTCCTGGAAAGGTTAAAGCCTCATTTTGTTCCTTCAAAGTGGAAAGAAGTGGGCCTAAACTAAGCCTGGAGTGCTTTTCCCAAGGCCTACCAGGCTTTCTGGGACTCCAAGCCCAGTATATCAAACTCTTAATTCAGAAGTATAAAGCAAAGCAATTGCCACTATAGTATGTCTCTCTGTCTAAACAGTCCAGTATTTCTTTTTGCATAAATGTGATGCAGCTGCTTCTAATAACATGTTTACAATACAACTCATTTTTGATGAACTAAGGCCTTATAAAGGCAGTCTAATAATAATGTGTTAAAGGATTTAATCCACTTTTGAATATAATTACTAAACTTGGGTTTGTTTTTTGCCATTGAATTAATTCAATTTGAAGAACTAAAGATTTGCAAAGTAATGGAGCAGAAAAAAAGAGCATTAATGGTTCCAATCTTTAAATCCATTGTTTACTAGAGAATTGTCTCAGTATTGAAGGAACTCCAACTTCACTTGGATTTAGCAATGTAAAATCTAGGAGATCCATTGCCATGAATTTCTTGGGGAGTTCAAATGAAAACCAACAAGTGATATAAGGGGCCTACTGTCAATCAAACATTGGCCCCATCCCCTGGAACTCTTAGACCTTGCCCACCAGACAGGTTGACTCCATCTCCCATCCACCTGTCATGTTGATTTTGCCCCTTGGCCGCATCTGTCACCATATGGCCCAACCGCTGGGGTATTGCATCTGGGATCAAGATGGACACATGACCAGAAGCAAAGCAATGGCATGTGACTCCTCTAAGAAATCCTCCCACCGTTCTCCACCAATCAGGATGAGTTTCATCCCTGTAGGATCTCTCCGACAGTGGATTTGACCAATCAGGGGCAGGTTCCAGGGTAGGGTGACCCTCCCAGAAGAAGGTCGTGTGACTCCTCTGAGAATTCTTCCCACAGCCATCTTCCAATCAGAGCAAGTTTCAGACCTGTAAGACTGCCCCAAGAGGGGATTTGACCAAATAGGGTATGTGCTGGGGTAGATTGGCCCACCCAGAAGAGGGCCATGTAACCCTCTAAGACAACTCCTCACAACATATACCAGTCGGAATGAGTTTCAGCCCACTTAGGCTGTCCGAAAAGGGAAATGTGTACCAATCAGAATAGGTATAATGTGCAGGTCTAAGCTGGAATCCCCTGATCTCTGGAGCTTGATGGCTGGCCGGCTGGCAGCATGCCCCCGGAAGTCCCAGCCCGGCGTAGAAGAGGCCATCTCATTTCAAGAACGCTTGTTTCAGAAATCACAGAAATTCTGAGAGGAAACATGGACTCCCCCACCACCTCTATGAGAATTTTGGAATTTGTTTTAGCTCTGAAGGCCTTTGACCACCTGCAGATAAAGCGCTATATCAGTGACAGTTCTGAGGAGGAGGGAGCGGCCAAGGGGAGCCCTTTGGCCCAGCCATTGATGGATATGCCGGAACCCAGCTCCAGAACCTGAGTGCTCATGTAGAAGACCAATGAGCACGATGGCCTCTCGTTGTCCGCTTCCCTGGAGGAAGGCGATCGCAGCTTGTGGGAGTCTCAAGCAGACAAAGTGAATGGAGAAGATGTAGCACAGGTAAAGGAACAATGAGAAGTGATGGTCAAGGATGGGGCATAATGGGGTTAGGAATCCAGGGAGAAAACAAAAATGTGTTTTAAAATAAAGCAGAAAAGCGCCTATATTCTGTGCAAACCAGGGGGGTCTGAGACGTGCTTGAGTACAATAGAGCTGACTCATCCTGCTGAACTGACAGTTTAATCACCACCCCACTGAAATAGCAGGTGTGAGTCTATTGCCTTCAGCAAGTCTCCAGGTCTAGATCTATATGTGATTATCCACCCTTGTTTCCATCAGGGTTAAACATATTAGTGATCAGTAATTAAGTGTGATGG
This sequence comes from Emydura macquarii macquarii, assembly GCF_026122565.2. Taxonomy (NCBI): domain Eukaryota; kingdom Metazoa; phylum Chordata; order Testudines; family Chelidae; genus Emydura; species Emydura macquarii. The sequence goes on from NW_027132559.1 coordinate 23,928,081, forward strand.
GTGCACACCCTCAGTAAGAGAGCCAGAGGGAGGGGATGGTGAGCTCTGATTAATATTAAATGAAATAAAACCTCAGGAGTTCGTTGGATGCGATTGGCCTGTCTTTCTAAGTTTACAATAATATATTTACAAAAATAAACAAGGGTCTAACCCAAAACTGAAATGTTATAAGGATTGACAAGCCTCCACCATACTTTTTGTAAAATAAGAATCTGATGTAAGAAAAATCAAACATTTAAAGGTATGGGTATTTGTAGAGGATTTACTATGGTGGTGCTACATCCATTTTATTTCAAAACTTTAAGCATGAAAGAAACATGTTTAAAATGAAAAAACACCCTCAGACATTCATTTATATCTGCAAAGTCCCCTAGTCAAGAGAGGATACAGTAACATTAAGGATTGTTTTGTAGGGTGATTTACCATTTAATACTGTAAGAAAGCCTTACAGTGCTCTGTTTTCTGATTGAAATGGGAAAAGGTATTTTAACTAAAAATTAGCCAACAGCATCCCAGTTTTATTTAATTTAATTTTCACACCCCCCCCCCCCCCCGATCACAAATGGGAATGTTTGCGGAGGGTGCCTAAATTCCTTATATATCTATTAATTAAGAGTTGTAGTGATCAAATCAACCTGCTAACTACAAACTTTGAAGTTTGTTTGAAACCAAGTGTTAGGATGGTATAAAAACCTCAGCTTTTTGGGACTTTCCTTTTATAACACAAAATAGCTTGAAAGAATAGCTGCTGGACTGCAAGATGAGGTATGTTGCTTGTTTGTGAACTCTGAATATATATATATTCTACAGTGTGTGTTACTCTTTGTCCATGCTGTCTTTACTAATAATGATGCATGTCTTTATTGCAGTGTGATCTGTTCAGCAGGAAAACAGCAACTTTAAACTGTATTTCACCAGGGCAAGGTAAAACCCCATTTTTTTAACTATAGTTGTGCTTAATACCATTTCATAAAAATGTTAACCCCCCAGATATTAAACAGGTTTTATATGGGTTTGATGCATTTGAGGAATAATACTAACTAAAATTTTGCTTGTTCTTTAACCCAAATGTCCAAATACACATGGGGGAAAACCGAATAACCATGTGCCAGCATCCCTTTACCCTGTGGTGGAAGGTAAATTTCTGCAATTGGTTTTTAAATGTGTGTATGTTTAAAATGGTTGCAAAAGTTGGTTTTAATGTTCACATTGTGAGTTAGGGGGCTATGCAAGACATAGATGTGGGTTTATTGAAAGTATTTTGTTGCAAACTGTTCGTTTGGTGTGTTTAAAACTACTGGGTTTTTTATTCTGTGCAAAATGTTTTAAAATTATTTTAAAAAAAGAGTTGGTTTTGACATTTAAATTGCTGTTGGTGAATTAGAGGTCTGTGCAAGACATAGTTGTGGTGGTGGGGTTTAAAAAGTATTTTATTGGAAATTTGGTTACGAGTGTTTAAACTACTGGGATTTTTACTCTGCAAAATGTGATTTGTGTGTGTTTTTAAATAGTGAAAGTTGTTGGTGATACAGGGGCCCATATTAGAGATCAGTGTGGGTTTTTAAAAAGTATTTTGTTGCAATATTGTTTGGTTTTAAGTGGTTTAAACTATTGGGCTTTTTACTCTACAAATGCTTGTATATTTTTTAAATGTGGGGGGAGGGTTAATTAGTTTTAACATCTAAATTGTTGGTGGACCCTATGCAAGGCATAGTTATGGTGGGGGATTTAAAAAGTATTTTATTGCATACTTTGTTTTGGGGTGCATGGTGGAAACGTGTGTTTGTATTAAAAATGTCTAGGTTTTGGAGAAACACTGGTGGTAGAAATAAAACAAAACCTGTGTTTGTTGTACAGCCTGAAATGGATTTATTTTTTAAAGCTATGACTTCTTAAATAGGAAAAACAACTCTCATGATATTTTATTTTTTAAAAGTTTACAAGACCGTTTCATGTGTTTGGTGGTAATGTCCGTTCCACAGTGTGGTCAGAATGTCCTTTAGACCAGAGGGTAAACAAGCTCAAAAGAAAAAGGAAAGAGACAGCTGAAAAGGAAAATTCACCAGTGTCAATGGCTGACAGATGGATGAAGCCCAATAAATATGTTTTGTTTATTTGTTTGGTAGTTTATGCAGTTTTGTATTTTAAGCAAATACATAGGTGTGGTGAGAGAGATTGTAGAGTTAAGTTTTGTGGTTTTGGTGAATTATGTAAAATGTTTATTTGATGCTAAATTGGAACATCTTTGTTTTACTAATCAGACATGGGCAGCTCTCTTGACAATGCCATAGTCGGAGCTACAGGGATGCCTCCAGCAGAACCGCCAAAGAATCAGGAATCTACTCTGAGACTTTTAGTAATAATACCAATGTAAAACAGCAGAACAGTGCAGATGAAGCATCAGGACTTTCCAACGCTCATATATGTCAAGCGAAATGACAAAACAAAAGACTCTGGTAAAAAGCAAGAACTCAAACTCAACTCCAGTGGTCGACACCACACCAAGCCCTGAGAGAACTCTGAGTGAAAACACACACATCCACAAACCTGGAGCATGCACTTTGGGGTGGTGAATAAAAAATCAAAGACGGAAAGCTCCTGCTATGCAGAGATATTTCCATAACAATTTTCAGATACAGAATAGTTCTTATGAAGTTACCTCAGTAAGCTAGGCACAGCTCTTCAGAAATCTAAAAAGATTTGGGAAAAACATGACGCTTTGTTCAGAAAGCTGATGGCTGCTGTATTGTCAGGGCTTCTAAAAGAAAGGATGACTGGAAACTACATCAAAAATGCAAACGCTCTTGTGTGCGACTTTTCACAATTTCACAATACTTCAATTTTCCAGAGGGGGTCTCTGAGCAGGCATGACTAGTTGTGGAAAGGGGCACAGATAAAAGGGGCAACATCAAGGGTACACATCAGCTGAGGAGTAAACAAAAGGGGGAGGGGTCAGCATTTGGGGGAAAAGTTACAGGCAAGGTTCATTTTAAAAGGCTAAAGAGGTGATGAGGAGAGAAAAGAACAAAACCAGATGCCCCCTAGTGGAAGCTCTGAAACTGGCATGTCTGAGAATGGGGAGGTGGAATCTGACTCCCGGCTCCTGCAGGGTGGTGATGACTCTCACATAGAGTCTGAATTAGAAAATGCCACAGAAGACTTTCTAGATGGGTCCCTATCTTCTCCTGATGATCCTTGCGGTGGCCCCTTGGAGTTTGACTCTCAAATAGTGTTTGACATAAAAGATGCACCTGATGTCCCTTAGAAGAACCACCAAATAACCCTGAAAATGCAGATGCAGACCCCCAAACAGATGTGTATATGGAGTGAGTGAGAAGTTGGCAATGGGAATTACCTAGATTTAGGAGTTTGGTGTATTGTGAGGAATTTTGTTTTGTCAATCTTGAGCGAATAAATTCTACCCGTCAGTCGCTGAAGCCATACACAGAGGGATATGAGTAGTTCCCGATAAAGTTAACAGTAGGCTAGCCATGGATGACTATGTTCAGTTATGTTTAGAGAGTTGTAATTTAACCAATCCTTTGTTTTCAATAAGAAGAACTAGGGGCGACTTGTATGCTGAAGATTTCTTAAATCAGGCCTCTAAACTGTTACAGAGTAATCGAGAGATGCATATTGATGGGACATTACACTTCATTATGATTGTTGTAAAAAAACATCAGCAGGAGTGCCCGCAGAGTTTTAAGTTCTATCCTTAATAGTCAAATCATCCATAAAAATAGACTGTTTAGTAGACCTGATTTAAACCGGTATCAATCTGTGTTTTGCAGGTGGGCTCTTGGCTGTAATGTTTGACTCTAAACCTACAGAGGCAGAATTGTTAGATGGTGCAAGAAAGTTCCATGAGAAACGGGTGTTGTCAGATTGAAAAAAGATTATGCTCAATAACGTAGTGGCATTTGAATAGCATTTACAAGTCATCATACAAGTGGTGCTTTATGCGGTGAAAGGGGTCTGGGTTTTTTTTAAAACAGGGGGACCATTTTACCCCAAGACTTTTTTCATCCTGCTGCACAATGAGCATTACAGTGGGATTCTGGATGTGAAAAAGTTGTTTCATGCGAAAAATTGTTGAGAGTTTAACCATGCAGTGTACAATCATGACCACTCTTGAAGATATTGTTACTGCTTCTGCTTGAGCGCAACATGCTTGGACAGCATGGGCGTGCAGCTGAGGTGTCCTAGCTCTAGATTATAGTGTTGGTCCAAAGAATGTTTAGACAGACAGGTAGACTCTGCATCGAAAAAACAAGTTGAATGCCTTTCTAAAACTTTGTGATAAGTGGCAGCCTTAAGTGGACAAGGGGCAGAGGTGCAAAGGGGGAGGCATTGTAAACCGTGTCAGGGTTTGATAACCGGTGATGTAGACTGCCATGGCGTTTTATGGACACCATTAGAAAGCCTGAATCATCAGAAAAGTGTATTTTTTACAATTATGAATGCATGCAGGAGACGGTGTTGCATGTGCCCATTTACAGTTTTGCTATGTCCCTAAAGCTGGAAAAATCCTGGGAATTTAAGGGTTGTGAGTGTCTTTCTACCTTTGTTAAGACCTTTATCAGCAAAAAGTTCTGGTACTACACATTCCTGATGCACAATTCCAAAGATTACAACGTGTACTTCATCATTAGACAGTTACTGAAGGAAAAGATGTGCATAGAACTGAGAACTCACATTAGTTTACTTCTCTATGTGGAAGTTCATTTTTACAGACTCTTTAAACTTCTTGCTCATGAAGCTTAGCACGCTCCCACAAGTGATGGGGTTTAAGGTTGCAAAGGATATTTCCAATTTTTATTAACACTTTAGAAAACAAAAATTATGTGCGGCCTATGCCCAGGGTGGAGCACTATGGTGTTGACAGCATGATGCCTGGAAAGAAAGCAGAATTTCTCGACAGGTATCAGGACAACCAATATGAGACGTTTGACTTGCAGAAAAAGCTCATGTATTATTGTCAACAGGATGTCAGCATTTTGAGATAGGTCTGTATCCTGTATGGAGAAGAGAGACTGACCCATAGCATTCTACAAACTCCTGGGGTTTTATATAATTTAATATTAATGAGAGCTTATCCTCCCCACCCACCCACCTCCCTTGCTGTGGGTGTACTCCCATCAAACTTAATTACTGAGCACTAATACATTTAACCCTGTTAGAAACCGGGGTGGGTCCTGGTCTACACTGCTGGCAAAATACTCTTGCGTAACTCCCGTTGACTTCGTAACTTCCGTTTATCGCTCCATCTCCACTGTGCTGCACTGATGGGAAATGTGTACCCATCGATACAGTGCTATGCTTTTGAGGGAAGTGGTTTTATTAGATCGACTTCCGGATCTATTGAGCATATATTCACTGCTGCTCAATCGAACCGGATAAATCAATCTGATGGCAGCGAATTTGCCGCCACCAGTGTAGACATAGGTCTAGATGTGATTATTGAGGCTATCTCTCTTGCCTTCAGTGAGCTTTGTGCGGAGTGGATGGTCAATATAACGTGCCAAGCAGGTATCCTCCAGTTTGGTAATTGTCTTTAAAACATTGTCAGGGTCTCGAGGGCTTTGCACAACATTTACCAAGGTCACACCTTGTGCTCAATTTTCTTGGGTTAAGCAAAGACATTGCATAGCATCACCTATGGCAATAACAGTGCTTAATAAACTTTCCAAACAGAGGTCAGGACATCGGTCCCAGAGCTTGCAGTTTATATCTTCTGAAGTCCAAGTCACACCATCGTGATGCCATTGGCCTGGAGCACCTCTGACACAGCCATATCAATCTTTGAAAAGCATCTCCCTAAGACAGTTAAGGACAGCATAAACAGCAACAGGTACAAAAGACCGCCTGACTTTTTTATGCTAACTTTGTGGCATTGGCTCAGTTAGTTCTATGCCAAGTATCTTCCTTAAATCCCTTTGGCTGTCATTCTCAGCATCCTCTTCAGTGATTTGTACCAGCGTTGAGCAAACACAAGTTGGGCCTGATTCATCTTTGCTGTCTGATGCAATACTGTTCAGAAAGGGTCGTCTAGAAAGGCATAATTGAGTATTGAGAGGTTTACAGAAAAGAAACAACTGGAAGTTCACCTCTGTTTTTTAGATTTATACAACCCCGGCTCAGTTCCTAACTCCATTATCCCCCATCCTTGACCATCATTTCTTATTGTTCATTTACCTGAGCTACATCTTCTCCATTCACCTTGTTTGCCGGAGACTCCCAAGAGCTGCGGTCGCCTTCTTCCATGGGGGTGGTGAATGAGAGGCCATCACACTCATCAGTCTACCTCATGAGTGTCAGGTTTTGAGTTGGGTTCCAGCGTATCCATCAATGGCTGGGACAAAGGGCTCCCCTTGGCCTCTCCCTCCTCCTCAGAACTGTCACTGATGGAGTGCTTTCTCTGCAAGTAGTCAAAGGCCCTCAGACCTAAAAAAAAAAATAAAAAATTCCAAAATTCTCATGGGGGTAGTGAAGGATTCCATGTTTCCTCTCAGCATTTCCGCAGTTTCTGAAACACACTTTCTTGAAATGAAATGGCCTCTTCTCCATAGCGCTGGGATTTCTGGGGGCAGTGCTGCCAGCCAGCCAATCACCGAGCTCCAGAGACGGGGGGGTTCCAGGCTACAGCCGCATGCTACACCTATTCCAATTCGTACACATTTCCCTTCTGGAATGGTCTAAGGGGGCTGAAACCCACTCTAATTCGTAGAGGGCAGTGGTTGAGGGAGTTCTTGGAGGGGTCACATGGCCTTCTACCAGGTGGGTCACTCCATCCCACCACATGCTCTGTTTGGTCAAATTCCCTCTCTTGGTGGTCCTGCAGAACTGAAACCCACTCCGATGGGTAGAGGGCAGTCGGAAGTGTTCTCAGAGGCGGTCACATGCCACTCTTTTGCTTCCAATCATGTGCCCATCTTGACCCCGGAAGTAATACCCTAGGCAGTGGGTCTTATTGTGAGGGGGCAGGGCCTGAGGGGCCAAGAGATGGAGTCAACCAGACAGGTGGGTGGGAACTGAGAGATCAAGGGGCAGGGCCAATGTTTGATTGATGGTATGCCCCTTATACTATTCCTACACTTCACATCCTGAATCTTTTATTTAAAACTAATGAATGAATTAAACACTGAAAAATGTTAAAATGATAGGGACTAAGCATGTCACTTCATAGAATGAGAGTGATTTTTTCCTTCATGAATAGCATAAAAAATTAGCCAGTTGCATTATGAGTTTTTACTATTGATGCAATTTTTTAAAGCATTATTTTATCCCAGAATTTGATGGTTTCCTCTGCAGTGTGTCTCATAGTTGCAGATAACTTCTGGCAACTCTTCTGAATAGTTGGTGGCCACTACATTCTATCTTTTGCCTCATTTCTTTGCTAAAGCCTTCATCATTCTCTCATACGATGCACTGACTAGACAAATTGTCCCAATTCGGTTTTGCTTTAACTGCAAGTCTTTCCCTCTGGTTCTACAAATCTTTGTCTTTGTGACCCAAGATAAACATAGCCAATCTCATTTATGCCAGACTAGATGATCTGAGACATTTGGTCCCCGTAAAGATTTAGCTGTACAACTAATAGGTCTGTTGGTTTCATGCCAATGAGTTCAAGTCTCAGAGCTGACCATTTTGAAGAAAAAAAAATGTACTAAGGCTAATGGTGGATTCTCCATCACTGACAATTTTTAAAACAAGATTGGGTGTTTTTTCTAAAAGAGGCTCCAGGAATTATTTTGGGAAAGTTCTGTGTCCTCCATTATACAAGAGGTCAGTTTAGATGATCTGAATGGTCCCTTCTGGCCTTGGAATCTATGAAAATAAGCTAGGGATAGGGAAAAATCTTTAAGGCTTTAGTCAAAATTTTCAAACAAGGATGCTGAAAGTTAGCCGCCTAATGCCATTTTTAGTAACTGACTTCAGTGTGAGTTGTTGGTGATCAACACTTCACTTCATGCCCCTTAGCTGACTAAACATGGAGCCTAGTTTTTGTTGTTCAAGTTTGAAAATTTTGGCCTATGAATTTCTTTTGTTGATGTCAGAGTTCTCAAGTGTGCTGGATTTAATGGATAGATCTTCAGTATTTTAGCTGAATCAGGTGGGTTAGAAGAAAGAGGCTGATTCTAGCTCTCGTTAAACTACCCTGTAGTCTAGTGGAAGGTGCACTGGGCTGCAAGCTAAGCAATGATTAGTTCTTCTTACCTCTATTGAGAGTTATTTGTATTTCACAGCCCTTCATCCCCCCTTCCATAGAAAGCAGTCAAGTATTATTCCTGCTCTATTTGAAAAAAATGTTCACTGACAGGTTGCCAAAGGTCACCATTAGAAACTGGAGACTACAATCCAGGTCTGTCACATGGCAGACTCAAGTATCATCCACTCTGCCTTTCAGAATGAATGTGTCAGGTCTATGTGTTCAGTTTTGCAGTATGTATCCACTGTTCTAACCACTAGACAACACTCCCCTATGAGGGCCAATGTTGGAATCCTGTTCCCCAGCATCCTATAACGTTTAGCAAATTAGTTATGTAATCCACTAACAAAATATGGCAATGCTCCCTTATGGTGTCTGGTCCACATAGAGACTAAGAGTTTTCCCTTTAGCTCAAGTGGTGGAGGTCTATGCCAGAGATCAGAATGCGCAGAGTTCATACCTTGCTTGTGATGCATGGTGGGGGTTCCTTTCGTTGGCACTTAAATGAATTGTTTTCCCAGTTTGCTATTTAATACACTAAGTGAAAAAACACCCAAAAGATTAAAATTATAAAATTATAGTAAGTTAAAATTATAGTAAGACACTCAGTGATATACAGATGTCCTGTATTTTGGACATTTATTTTTTGAAGGGTTATGTCACACACTGGCGGGTTTCATTGTTCAGAAATGTGGTCAGAGCAGACTAAAATTTAAAGTCTAATCTATCCTGCTCTATATTGTCTAGATAAGCAAGACCAAAGGCAACGTACATACCCCTTCCTTTAAATGAATTAAAGATTTTTTTAAATACATGTGTGGCATTAGGAGTGTGAGGATACAATCTTCCGGTTCTCCTCAATCAAGAATATATTTAGAACCCAGCTGAATGGCAGTTTGAGAACCTACAACCTTTGGGATATTGGCTATTTCACACCAGTAATTAGTTAGCTTTCTCCTATGGATGTGTGCTTCAGAAAGTACAAAAACAGTTAACTAGCTATAACTATTGTTCACCATCACCTTGGAAAGAGCATAAAAATGGGGTCCAACGTCTGAATAGAAAAATTCTTATTTGAGCATTCTACACCTTTGGAATCCAGCAGTGTCTATTGCTTTCATTATTCATACCTCAGGCAGCCCAAGCAATACAAACAATGCTATTCTTGGCCTCAGCTAAAAACCACCATAATATCAGTTAAAGTTTCATAGTGGAATCCCATCTAGGACCAAGTTATACTTCAAGTGGGCCAATATTCTCAATCCTTCAATCACTTAAACCAGCCAACGGTACCTCTCACTGGCACAACTAATATTTCCCTCCAGGGCAATGACTCTTTCAGACTCAAATATATTCTTCTTACAGTTTGGACTGCACATTAATATTTGGATTCAGGCAGTTAGATCTGAGCAGACTCCAGGGTCCATTAAACTTCTTCATCTTGAAGTTCACTGGCATCGTTATTATTTTTAAAAATACACTTAAAACGTGAAGCACACATTCCACATTAACTAAGTATAACTTTCATCACTAAGAGTATTTCCATATTCAGAAAGATGTGATTCTATATTTAATCCATGCTTTATGAAAGAAACCATTATAAGAAGACATTTCCATTTGGTTGAGTAAGTGCTGTTTAATTTGTAACTTCTCAGAGGATTAATTATATCAAACAAGAGAAACATAAGAATGAAAGATGGAAGGATTTGTTTATCTAGCTTGGTTTAAAAATAAACAGCATCATGTGCGTGGCCCATTACACATGAGTTCCAACTGGTACTCGGTGGTACAACAATAACAAATTTTTAGTCTGTACTTGATATTTCTGGAGAAATTTCAGCTAAGTTCTGCACACAAGATTGAAGAAATAAGTAATGACTTTGGTTGTGCATTTTATGCCTGTAGATTTGTGGGCCTTCAGAATCATTGTATGCTTTGCACAAGCCATTGAGACTAAATCTTAAAATAAGGATAGGTGCTGATCCAAAAAAAGTTCATTTGATTTAGATTGAGATTCTATGCTGAAAGTCAGTGACCAAATCATTTTAGGAGGCTTTATATGTGTTTGAGAAAACTTGTGTAAAATACGTGATTTATTTACACTCCTAATAATAATAAAAATGTTATAATGCTTTTAAAATAAATCAATGTTATGATCTCACCTGGAAAACTGTCTTTGGATCTGTGCATGTTAATTCTTTACTTTGGTGAAAATTGACCATTAATTCCTGTTCCCTGTTTTTCTGTCTCGTAACATGTTTCTAATGAATGGCAATATTCTACCTCTCACAAATTTAGTTGTGTTTAAACTCTTCTTATGTGACAAGGCAAATATCACTTTAGAAGCTAAGATTGTGAAAGTCTTTTGGAGGGACACTATCAAGCCGTTTATTTCCTGTTGTTGGGATTTTTTAAAGTTTTTGAAAAACCTACCATCATAAAAACCAGAAATGTTTTTCATGTCAAATTAAAAGAATTCAATGAAAACAATTTTTTAAAATGTGAACATTACTTTGTAGCAGTTTCACCTTCAGATTTTCATGCAATAGCACAATGTTGTTATGTTGGGGTTTTCAAAACTGCAAACCGAAAATTAATCTGACCAACTCTGGGAGCTCAGCCAACAACTGATTGCAGGGAGTTTAGATTTAAGTGGGAGTTAGGTGCTGAGTGGACATACTAAACATAGTGATTAGCAAAGGAAAGAATTAATAAATACAGAACATACAAAAAGTGAACTTTCCAGGGAATAAAAAGAGGGGAATTCTTGTAATAGCAACATTCCTTCTCATTTACAAGATCTAACAAGTGAGGCAGTATCATGTGGCAAGAGGCAACTACTGTAAAGATGGCTTCTGAAGCTTTCAGGATATGTCCAGTGTTGTTCTTTATGAATGAAGAGAATGAAAGCTGTGTGTATTAAATACAAGTTGACAACTCCACAGGATAAACAGGGTTTTGTGTGTTGTAAAGCTAACCTGGATTTCCAATTGTACAGGAATTTGGGAGCAACAGTAAAGAAACTCACAACATTGGAACAGCAAACAAAATAGAGGGTGTAGCAAGTGGCATCAGTTTAAACTAAAAGCAATAAGGAGAGCAAAAGGAAAACGGAGAGAGCCTTTTAACATTGATTTCTATAAAAGATATAACTATTGACAAAACAGAGGAGGATAAAAGACAAAGTAGCGACCATCTGAAGATATTCGACAACCTTTTGACCGTGATCCAAGCCCTGAACATGAGTCACTAGAGAGAAAACGAACCTGATTGGTGACCTCAGTAGTGAGGAAGCTCAGTCAAAACATCTGTGGTCCATATAAAGAAAACAGGATGGTATGTTTTCTCCAGGGTACAGGATAAATTAAGTTACAGAAGGTTAGGGTATTCTTACCATTTATAGTGCATATGGGAACACACATGCCACCAACAGAGGAAACTTTGAGGTGATCAGGACTCACATGAAGAAGCTGATAAGAGAATAGGAAATGGCAGCAATGCAAATCTTCTCACAGATCTTTCTAGCATATGAAGAAGGGAGAAGACTGGTTTTGAAAACCAGTCATTGTCACAGAGAGAACTTTGGATACACAGAACATTGCAAGTTTGCCTGAATAGAACGTGTTTGGATTTGAGGATCTCCACTTACGCAGAAGGGCCATCACCTTTCTAGTTTCAAAATTATCAGTGTTTGTTAGGTATAATTTCAAGTAGATGGGGAAATAAAAGAGAAGAGGACCTTTGATTTAACTAAAATCTTGCAGGGACTTTCCTTGTGCAATAGAAGGCAGAAGATGGTGTTCTTAAGAGATTAATATTAAAAGTATCTGTACATAACTGCCAGAAGCATAGAAAACAAGCCAAAAGCACTAGAAGTATTAATAAATTATTATGATCTAGAGGGCAAAATTAAAGCTTGAATAGATGATTCTCATAACTGAAATATCATTATACTACAACTGATTTCATTCTATAAAAAAGGAAGAGAAAATAGCGGAGGGGGCATTTGTCCAAAGTATTTAAAGCCCAGTGAGATTCAATTAAACAACAAAAAATGGAGGTGAAACTTTTCAGGTTAGGATACAAGTAATGGGGGGAAAGAAGGAGAAATGACAAAGGACCTCTGCTACAGGACAGTAGGTCAACAAGAACACACATTTCTCAGCGCAGCTCTTGTGGTAGTCATGACTACAGGATACCATAACTCTGTAGGATTTTAACTACTCAGTGTCGAGTAACAAATATACAGCAGCAAAGAGATTCCTGAGTTACTTAAATGACAATTTTATGACCCAGGAGGTAGAATACATGTTAAAATCTCAGATACGTTTCAGAGCTGTCACTCAGCCCTATTCTTCCTCTATGGGCATTTTATTCTCTCCATAGGTGTCACTCAGCTGAAGAGGTTCCATAACGCTTCTCAATGTTATGACATCTGGAGATGCACCCCCACATTGCTGCTACAGTACCACACAGTCCTTAACTCTACCTCTGTAGCAGTAGGGGATTGGCAGCTGCGTTGTGGATATGTAGCTACTGCTTGTGGGAGTGTGTCCCTGTGGTTATTTTAGTTTCAGAGTGATCCTGGGGGTTCCATGTCCTGGATGGGCCCTGGGTCAGGATTTGGTCCCAAAAAAATTCTCTTTCTGCATATATACAAAATAAATAGGGCCATTAGGAAATTATATGTCTGGAGCAAAACAGTGTTACAAGAAGGCTTGCTCCTCCAGGTAATTCCCTTCAGTAATCTACTTCTTACCCATTTCCTATGAGCAGTACACTGTACTGTCTAGAGAGCTATTGGGATAAAAAGTGAAAGGGCTGGGTGCAGTAGAGGAAAAGAATGTATGCTTCCTGAATTTAAACTCTCCCAGTGATATTAGCAAAAATTAATTCTGATCTTCTGCAGCTCAGCGTCTCCCACAGTGCTGAGATGGATGGGCTATTCCCCTCCTGTCTGCAGTTTCCAGAGGCACTTCAAACCTGTAGTGCAGTTGGTGCTAGCCACGCCCCCTTCTCCCTCCTGATTGCAGATCATCTTCCTTTGTGGCAGCAATCAAGTGCACCAAATTGATAAGAAGGCTTCTTGTTTTTCCTTTTTTTCTGAAGTGGCAAGGGATCAGGATATCCAGATTATTGCTAGCTAGATGGATCAAGATATGCATGACAGAGGCGTACAAGGCATCAGGTGCTCCTATTCCAGGCAGCATTGAGACGCCCACCATGTGATCTTTGGTGACTTTGTGGGAAGAATGAGCATGTGCTTCCACTGCAGAGATCTGCAGGTCAGCAATGTGATCATTGGTTCGCACCTTTACTGGACACTATAAAGTGTACTTTCTGCTCTCCACAGAAACCTGCTTTGGCAGGAAGGTGTTGCTGGTAGTGGTCCAGCATTGCCATTTTGGGTAATTAACACTGGTGGGATTTCCCTATTTCATTGTTGTTGTTGTTTTATGCCTCCCTACTTCTGGTCACTGCTCATTACTTCCCATATCTGTCAGAACTGCAGGAGATGCTAAGCTGCAGAATGGTACACATTTCTTACCTGATGATTTCCTTTCTGCTAGAAGCATCTCCCACTATTCTACCCTCCCCGGCTGGTTTCCTAGCTCAGGGACGGTAATTAATTTTGATAATTATGCTTGTAGGCCATAGCCTACTGTACATAGTGTATTGGTTGGCATTGAAGTTATTGTTACTAATCATATTCTGAGAGTCTTTACACAGCTTTGGAATGAATTATTTGGCAGCAGGCCGAGAAGGATGCATAGCTAGCACAGACCATGCTACAGCTTCAAACTGCCTCTGGTAATTGTAGACAGGAGGAGAATAGAACATATGTCTAAACTGTGGGAGAGGCTGCTAGCAGAAAGAAAATGATCAGGTAACAACTTTATCAATCTTTTAGCTACTGCAAAAGAAATCTGGAATTCTTACTTCACATTTGCAATTAGCAGACTCATTATGGGCAGCACAGATTTAGAGAGATATCATCAATGGCCAGCTAAGGGCCAGATTGTGCCGCCCTGAACTCCTTCTAAAGCCAATGGGACCATTGCAGAGTAAAGTACTACTCAGAATGAGTAAGTATTTCACAATCTAGCTCTGAATGACTGAGGAGCTAACGCTGCCCTGACAATTTCCCCCCTTCTCTGCTCTCCTCTGCAGCTGCTGAGGGACCTGACCCAGCTGAATCATTGTGGCTTCACAGCAGATACAGTGCCTGGGTGCTCAGGGAACTTGAATCATGGAAGACAGCACTAAGTGGGGGAACACTGCACAAGGGATTTGGGGAGAGGAGCAAGGGGAAAGTCAATGGATCTGTCATTGCTTGGATCTGCTGACCATTACTTCTGAAGAAACATGGTTTGGATTATCTCAATATCTTATAATTGTTGCTCTAACAGAAATTTGAAATTTCTAAATGAATGATAATGAGTCCTGAATGAGAGTGAGAACATAAGTCAAATCACATGTACTAAAGAGAACTGAAACTATTTCAATTACTTTGTCAGCATTATAGATTCCTTGTACTTTTTTGCTGGCCATTGGAAAAAGCAGCGTAAAATTAACGTGATTCATTGGGCATAGCCCATAATTTTTCACTCAGAGAACATCTGAGGCCATCGTTTGTTAAGCTTCCTTCTCTAAAATGGAAGCTGAAGCAAGCTGCAGGGGATCAGGATGCAAATTATTTGTCTGGGCTGCAGAATCTTAGGGAAGCCTTTTTTCAAAAGTTCACACAGCTGACATTTAACAATGGAGCACCACAGCATGGAGGTCTGAGAGAAGTGTAATGCCTCTGATTTATTTTCTCAAGGCTTATTGTTACCTTTGGTAAAACTGGAAAATGTGAGTCCATCAATCCTAACAGCAAATACCAAATTAAATTGAAGTCTTCCTTATTTCAGTTGAAATGAGGTGATAGCTGGGGTGAGATTTCCCTGCACATTCTGTCACAAGAGATGGAGCAGGATCACTGAAGAAAAAAGAGATGGCCCATGAGGAGAAATAATTATATGTTTTAATTACAGGACCTGGATCTCTGCTGGTTTGAATTGATACCAAACATTTTGCTATGTCAATTCTTCTACTGACTGAGATAACCTACTGTTTTTTGCTTATCGTACTGAATTGGCTTTGACTTTTATTTGTCACAATATTTAAAAATTTTAGTAAAGATCCAGGGTAAAATTTTCAACAGTGCTTAATGCCCAGAGTTTTTAAGGTTTTTAGGTGTTGCTATACTCAGCTTTGCAGAGTTGAAGTCTAATTTTTGAAAGCAATTTAAATTCAATAAGATTTAGATTCCCAAGTGCTTGCCTCCATTTTGAAAATAGGAGTAGGGCCCCTAAGTCACTTAAGTACTTCTGAAGATGTTACACCAAATACATATTTGTCTTATAAGGAAGGAAGCTTGCTATTTTGTGGACCAAATCTAGGGCCACTCTTGGAAACCCTCACTCACACAAGTAGTCTTTACGGGACAGCTTGTGCCCCTGAGTATGGTCTCACGCGGTCTGGGCAGGCTATATGTATCACCAGCAGGCAGCTATTCCCCTGTGTCGCAGATGGATGAGGAGTAGAGAGTGGGGTATGAGAAGGGAGTGGGCTGAATTTTGACATCTTAACTCAATGCGCTGGGCAGCAAATCTCTGCTCTATTCTTGGGGCAGTGCATGTAGGGCACTGTCCCCTACATTGTATTGCAAGGTACCAATCCAGCCCTAAGTAACTACTCTTAACTACCAATTGGTTTACAGGATCAGACCTCTGATCTCTGCATAACTTCAGCCAAAATCACCCATATTTAGCCTAACTCCTTACGCTATCAAAGTAGCTCTGCCCACTACATGAGCTGGCTACAGGGCCTTGTTAAAATAGGTTTTGGGGGCAGTTTACATCTTTGCTCCAGGAAGATTTACTGCCAAATGAGCTCACAATCTGTCTTTTGTAAATCTGTCTTTTGGGTGCTGTATTTACAGATTGTATAAGAAATTCCACTTTGTATTGTAATAACATTTAAGTTATGATTCAAAGACCACATTTTATGGCATTAGCACAGAGGACCAAACTAGAACTAAACATTCTTCAGGAACTTTATTCCTCTGTTTCCTGACTTTTAAATGCTCGATTTTTCAGCCTCAATTCTGTGCTAGTTTTCTGCATAAATATATTTCTGAATCTCTCTCTGCATCGCTATAATATACTTTGGATGAAATAAAATTTGGGAATATCAAAGCTAATCACCACAATTTGAGGGTATCAAAATTAGTCACCATAGTTTGAGGGTATCAAAACTAGTCACCATTGTGAGTCTTGCTATTTTTCTTTTAAATAGTCCTGGTAGGTGCCCTTCTTTCACATTATCGAACTTCCCATCCCCCCACATTGGCATTTGTTCATTCATGATAGCCAGCATTTAAATTCCTCCATGTTGTAACAGACATTACAAAATGTAGGGATTTTTCATCATGTTCGTTGACTTCTTACTAAAACTGTAGAGATTAGAGAGACCCAGCACTTCACACCTGGGATGAATGCAAGACTGACTTCATTTCCTGTTTACACAGACTCTTACTGCTTTGGTCTGTGCCCCCAGTAGTCATCCTAAACATTCAGAATTAACACCACATCCCCCTTTCTCAAAAACAGAAGGGTGATAAAACCTTTGTGCAAACTTTACATTAAACGACAAATATATAACAGGAATAAAATACCAAAACAAAACAAGAAAAAACAGCACCATGTAGGACAGAGTAGCTTCCCTGAACCTTCAGCTTGTGTCCGAGATTTATTCTGCCCTTTTAAGAATTCAGCTACTAGTCCTCATCCTTTTTTGAATTCTCTAGATCTTATGTAATCTCCAGTTATGCAGGAGACTGTCTGTCTCTTGTTAGATATCTACTTTCAGGGAGAGGATCTGGAGGGCACATTGGTGATTCTATGTGGGCAGTGAGGTGTTTTTCACAGGTTCAGTCTCAGGGTACTAATCAGGATGTAATGGAGGTCAACCTGGTGATGCAACAAGATGACACTGGTTCCAATGGATGTTTCCTACTGGCACCTTTACAAAGTAGAATCAAGTTGTTCTGGAGCACACCACTGTACTGTCCTCTTTTCTTGAGAATCTTTCCACCTACATGTGATCTCCTGGATTCAATACTTCTGAGGATTTGATCTGTGGTTCCTATCAAAGTCCCTCTTCTGATGGTTTTTATATTGATCATTCTTCTCCTGTAGTCTCAGGAAGTAAGGCCAACAAGGGTCTATTTGGGAAGCAATGGTTGGGATTGTGAACCTCAACTTCCATCTCATCACAATTCTGCAGGGCTGAATCCATTTGCTAGAGTTGTTGACCAGTAGGCTAACAGGGCAAGATGAGGATCTAAGGATTTAGAAAGAAGTTTTTTTATTGTCTTTATTGCTTCACCATCACACAGAAGGAACTGTGGGCTAGATGTGGAGTTGAGCAAACTGGCATGTTTCATATATCTTGATAAATAATCAGTTATCAACAGATAAGTTGTATTATCCAGATAGAAAAGATCATTCCCAATTTCCTGCCATGGCCTTTCTACCAGAGCAGATGGTAGTAATGGTTCCAGTGGATTGGTTCTCATATGTACATAAATACCACATTTCTCAATGCTCTGTTGTAGCTGTTTGCTCACCATAGGCCACCAAACAGAATGTTTAGTTCTCTCTCTGCATTTTGTAATGCCTTCGTGTTCCTCATGCAGACTGTCAAGGATGTCTTGTTTCACTGGTTAGGGAAACCAGTCTGAACCCTTTCAATGACTGACCTTGGTTTATGGTAAGATTCCCCAAAATCTTCCCAATATGGTTTCATGGAGGTTTCAGACTTTGCCTGTTTTTTCCAGCTTTCTTTGCAGTGAGCCATAACTTGACTCAGTAATTCATCTGCTGCTTGCTTCTTTTTCCATTCTTTCAGGTGTTTTTTTGTGATTGGTAAAGTAGTCCATATTACCTCGACAAAACCTTCATTGAGCCTGTAGCAGTGTGCTACCGGCCAGGCTGGGCTAGCCCCTGCTACTGAGCCTTAATTAAGGATAGATGGGAACTATGGCCTAGAAGGAAGGCTGTAGGAACAGCTGTAGGACCTGGGAGGCCTATAAAAGCTCCCTAGAAGAGGATGCTAGAAGGTAGGGAGGGGCAAGTAGCCAGAGTAGGAGAAGCTGCAGCAAGGGAAGGCTGAGCACCCTGCTGACTAAAGACTGAGTCTGTAAGACTCGTGACTGGTTGGAACTGTGTATCTAGAAGGTGGTGGGCAACCCATTGTAAATAAAGCACACTGGTGGAGCATGAAGTAGTCGTCTAGACATGGTTTGTGGGGGCTGAGAGCCTGAACAGCGAAGGGACCAGGCACAAACTGTTACAGAGCCATTCCTCCTGTTTACACTTTTGCTGTGGTGTGTCTGGCATCGGGGCAGAATTTATCAGCTGTGGCAAGACTCTTCCCAGGTACATAGCATCGAAAGTGAAAGCTGATGATTTTTATTCAAAAACAGTGTATCCTAGGTGGTAACTCATCTAGGTTTTTTGAACTTAGAAAAGCAATTAGCAGTTTGTGGTCAGTGGATATGAAATTTTGTGTCTATTAGAAAATCTCTGAAACATTAACAAACCCACGTAGCTTATTTTTTTATTTGTGCATAGTGCTGCTGTGTATTGATGAGTACCTCTGAGGCATACATTACGGGCTCCACAATTAAGGTAATTCCTCTTGAAGGAGGTCTGTCCATATCCCAGAGGATGAAGCAAAGTTGAAACTCTGGTGATTTTATTTGGCTTATATAGAGTCAAAACTGGTGAAGTGCTCAAGTCTTGCTTTCATTCTCTGAATGCCTGACTCCGTTTAGTTCCCCAGTACCAGGAATTTTATAAAATCAGAAGATATTATGATGGCTTTGACTTCTTCTCCGGGTGGGTTAGGAATTTTCCCAGGTGTGTCAACATGCCCATGAATCAACATACTTCACTGACACTTTGAGTTTCCTTCATCTGGGTAACAACTTGCACTTTCTCTGGATCTGGTCTGATCCCTATTCCATCAATAATCTGGCTTTGAAACCAGTTCTGTCTTTTGGGAATTCACACTTCTTATTGTTAGGCCTGCTTTCTCCAGTCTTTCCAGGATTGCAAAGGGACATTGGTTATATTGGGTTTGAACTGATCTCTAGTTAAGAATATCATTCCTTTGGCAGTAAACTCCTTCTAGACCATCCAGGAGTTGTGACATTTTGTTCTGGATGTGTTCCGGAGTAGATGATATGCCCGATGGCAGCCTATTGAAACAAACTTTCCAACAGATGTTATGAAAGTCATTGGTAGTACAGATTCTGCAGCAAGTAGTATCTGCAAAAATCCAGACTGGGCATCCAATTTTAAGAAGACTTTTGCTTCACTACATTGTCCGAGGCTGTGTTCAGTGCACGGGACTATGTGTTGCTCTCTACAGATATTCTCTTTGAATTTGGTATGGTCTAGATCCAAACCTTGTCATTTGGTGAGTTGTGGTAAACTGAGTTGGTCAGGAGAGCTGAGACTCACAGCTAGAGACCAAGGAGCCCCTTACTCTCTGGCACTGGAATGCTCTTAGAGTCAGAGTGTCTACTCTGGAAATGACACCCAACTCTTCCATATAGCTGAACTCTGCTTCCACTCTGGGGAATAAAGGGAAAGAGACTCTTCTAGGTGTTGACAGAGCAAAAGGCTTTGCATTTGGTATAATTTTAATGGAGTATTCTCCCTCTAGTTTCCCTAGTCTTTGGAACAATTTTTGGACCCTCTTCCTGGTCTTAGGTACTAAATCCATGGTGACTGGTTCTATCCAAATAACCAGGTCTAAGGCTGTGATTGCTGGGTGGCTACATAGAGCAGGACGTAGGCCATCTACAATACAGACTTCTTGGTATGTAATCTTCTTTCCAAGTTTTAGTGGCCAAAAATTTTCCTTTAATGTTTAATAGGGACTGTTCTGGATCTTTCAGTATCTTTTTTTGGCTCTTTAAATGTTGTTGCTTTCACCCCCCTATAAAGTGATTCTAGAATCACTGTTACATCAGCATGTGTGTTAATTTTGAAATCTATTCTAATACTTTCCCAAGGTGACGGGGGTGATCCATCGTGGTTCTTTTTGGTATTTCCTATCACTCCAAGCAATGTGATCTGTGTCTTTTGAGTCATCATCTTGAAAGACTGTTGGTATCAGATGTTTAGACCAGCAGACTGTTGTATAATGTACCCTTTTTAGACATTTCCTGCAGGTGGTGTCCCTTGCTGTCAGGTGGTTTGCCACACCATGGACATTCTTTCATGCTGTCATTGTATTCCTTTTCTTTACTCTCTGTTAGCATAGTCCTCTCTGAATCCCATTGTGTTTTGTATTGGTTTGGGTGAGTTGGTGTTTCTGGGCATCCTGAAGATTTTTCCTCCCCATGTCTACAGTTTCTACAGTGGGTTCCTCCTCAAAGTTATTTCTGAGAACAGTGTGTTGCTTTTTTATGTATTGACTTTGAAAGACTATGTTCTCGGTTATATCTAGGGTGAAGTTAGGATCATTTTGGGATCTTTCTGATAGATGGCAGTCCCTCAGCCCTACAGCAAGCCTGTGTCTGATAAGTTCTTCATTCATCTCGCCCATAGTTGCACTATGTATTGGGTTGTACAGGGCTGTTATGAAAACATTTGCTGATTCCCCCTTCTCTTGCTTGTATAAGTGAAATTGTGCCCACCCAAAAATCACATTGGAGCATGGCATGAAATGTTTAGCCAGTTCTTCTTTAACTGTATAGAACTGAATTGAACTGTTTCACCTGAGCAGCTGTGAGGCTTCTGGAAAGGATCAAGTGCTTTGCTGCAGGTCCCATTGTACAGAGCAGGGTGTTAACTTATTTCTCCGTACTGTTGATCTAAACTGGAAGCCTGACAGAACCTTTGGAATCTGCTTGCCCAGAATGGCCATCTCTCAGGGTCCTAGGCATTGAATTCTGCTGAGGGTGGCATCTGGAAAAAGGCCGAGTCAGATGTAGCCATCTCTCCCGTCTTACCAGACTATAGAGACTCCCCTCCCCTTTATTTTGTTGTTGTTGTTGTTGCAGCCTCTATGTGGAATAAGGTGGGGAGGCCCTTTTAAGGAAGCAAACTGGTGTTGCTGTGGGCCTAACTGTAATTTCAGTGTCTCTTTCTTTCTTAGCCACACGCCCTGGTCCAGCCTGGACTCCCCATAGCAGTTCCCTCTGGGATCTCTGTGTTTTCAGGCTTCTTCTCTGCCTGCTCTGCTGCTAGCTGTCTGCAGTTTTCAGGTTGTTCTAGAGGGGTGGGAGGCTTGCTTTTCTGTTTTCCTTTACCCTTTTTCCAATGGGTGTTCTATGACATGTTGTGTCTTCATTTAATCCCACTCTGATACCATGGAGAGGCTACAGACACTCAGCACATTATGGTTGGGGGCAAATGCAAACTGACTTCTTCTGTTTACACAGACTCTTACCTCCTTACTTGATGCAAGCATTGGCCCCACAGGTGCTGAAGACCCACGGTACGCAACTGTTGCTATGAAAAGATCACCCTTTTGCACAGCACAAACGGTCCTGGCATTTGATCCAAATTTACAAAGATCAGGTCTAACATTAACATAGAAGGAATGGCTTCTTCCCCTATAGTGGTTTATTTTGAATAGTTAGTGCATTGAAACACGAGAAGTGAGTTACTTTTAAAGAGCTATGTGTCAGTAGACACAAGGGTAATAAATAATACTGATCAGTTTTTGTTTCTTGTAGGAAGGGAACAGTCTTGAGAAATCTCCCTGGTTCATTCTTGGAGTTCATTCCCTCCAGTACAGCTCAAAATCTTTCTTTAATTCTTTCTTCTTAAACTTGGTTCATGTCTCTTTCAAAGGTAAACTGCAAAGCATTAAAAAAAAAAAGTTTTGTCCCTCTGTCCCATCCCTTTGATGGATAAAGATCACCTCATAAAGAATGATAGTTTCTTAAAATTTTTCTACTTTAGAAATAGCAGAATACTGTCTCTTCTCAATCTTTTTTTTGGGTCCCTCTCTGAAGGCTCTGCATGGTAACACCACAGGTGTACCTCAGATGCAACTTTCTCAGCTCCAAACTGAGGGACAGATATGGTGTCTTAGAGTCAGTGCTATTTGATTTTCTTTAGCAGTTTACTTTGAAGGTCTTATGTTTTAGCTCAAGCTCTGTCTCTAACTCCACTCTTTTCTGATGCTTGGCCTAATCTTCTCAGGTGCAACAAACAGTTCCTTCCCCCTGTGCCTCTTGCTTGCTTGTGAAGTTTTGAGAAATTAGGCCAGCTCGTGGTTCCCTGTTGCAGTCAGTAGTCTAGATTTTCCCCCAAACCTCAATTTTTGTTGGTCTCTCTTTAATTTTCTAACGCTGGAAAGTCATTAGATGGGCTCGTTTAAGAACTTAAAAAAGATATAATACAAACACATTGCATTGCAACCACAAGTCACTTATGCAGAGTGTGAGATCCTGATGCAGCAAACACTTAAGCATAGGTTTTAACTGAAGCTAGTGCTTAAATATATCCTATTCACAAAGCACTTTTTAAAATTTTCATTTATTTTGATTTACAGAAAAATTCATCCATCCATTACTCTGGGCAAGTATTAGTACACCATTTATAAGAACATTTTACCACTGCTGCCTGCAACCTGATTTTTCAACACTGTTGGAAATCTTGTTCTTTGACATCTACCTTTAACTATTTTGGGAGATTCCATAGCTAACATGTTTGAAAAGGACCTCTGAACTAGTCTACTTTATTTCTTACAGTACTGAGGGATAGTATTAACGGATTTCTATCCTCCATTAATTTCCTTCTTAGCCTCAGTAGGTTAAATTCACCTCTGTGCATAGGATCAGAAATAGACCTATACATCTCCCAAATACCACTTGTGCTAAATTTTGAGGATGTAAGTAGTGGATAGTCTTTGTGCTGGCCCTGTATTTGGAGTGATGAATTTCTCTGACTATGAATACCCATCCCAGACCTCCAGTGATAGTAGTTGCACAACGGTCCTTGCTAACTTATTCTGCTATTGACTTGATCTTGTTGATATAAAGGGATATACTGTGTTCCTCACTTTCCCCTGTATTGTAGTCTATAATTATTCCTTGTATTAATTGATGAAAATAATCAGCTACCATCCTGTGCAACTTCTTTTTCATATAAACAGATGAAAATGGTTTTCATCAATGGCACCCTTTGTTTTTTAACCCTTCGCAGACACACAATACATAGTATTTTCTGTGCTAGTGATATCCGCTGATCATAGCTGAAACAGATGTAAATGCATATAAAGTAATATGAGAACTAGTGTAGACTGCAACATTGTTAAATATATGGAAGATACTTAAGAGTGTCCAGTGGGTTCCCATGTGGGAACAATCGCATAACGCCAGTTACAGACATTAATAAAGCTAAGAAAAGTTTTTTACTTTGGAATAATCATATTGTCCCACTGAACCTTTTAAAATGTAAAATTAATAAAGAAAAGATTTGTTTTTTCAGATTTTGCAAAACCGTATAGCAGCTAATATTGCTTCAGCAGTTGGGTTTCAGTGTTGGGAATCTGTGTTATATCCACAAACCCCTTAGGAGAAAAAGAATCTTCTATGAGATTAAGGGAGAAAAGGTTCTCCTCCTCCTAGAGCTGTGCAGTGGTCTCAGTTGGTAGAGTTTCAGACAGACCATTTATTTATTTTTGGATTTGGTTCATGTGGGTTTGGACCCCAGAGTTCCTTCAGGAAAATTACTGCTATGGGTTTGTGAACCGTATTTGTTTGGAAAGCTAACTTTGAGCCTGATCCTGAGAGGCGCAGAGCTTCTGCAACTCCCATTGAAACCAGGGGGATTCTCAAGAACTTTTAGAATCAGGATAATTATTTACTATGTCAGCCTTCATGCTACAGTTTGATTTTAGTCAGATATCATTTGGGACTGTACAGTTTCTCTAGTCTGTCTGAGTTCCTGCTATGTTACACCATTGCAAAGATTCATGCAGTTACGCATGTGGTTTGTCTGCAAGCCAGTAGAGTCCCAGGGGAGTCTCAAACTTTTTTTACTGGGACCCCCTTTGAAAATATTTCAGGCTGTGATGACCCCTCCCCATAAAAGTGATGACGCCCCCATGCCATGCCATCCTTAACAGCATGCATGGGGGCTGATAGCTTGTGACTCCCTCCCCTAATAACCTCACAACCCCCAAGGGGTCATGACCCTCAGTTTGAGAACTCCTACAGTAGATTTTGCTAATTAATAAGGTCCCTAACCTGGGGCTGCACACCTTGTGTGTATGGACTAGGGTTCAGTTCAGTAAAACCTTTGAGCACATGCGTAACTTTAACATTGCAGGAAATGAGATTATTCACATGCTTAATGTTAAATATGTGCACAAGTACTTTGATGAGTTGGAGCATATGTGACTTGCACTGGTATACAACCCAGAACTAAACTGAAGCCTTCATGAGCCAGCCACAGAAAACGGCTTCCCCAGTTGGTTAAAAAAGCCAGAGGAGCTGCAGCTGCCCTACACTTTTCCCAAAGGAAAGCTGTTGCACTGGGTATGAGTCGATACCAAATGCACAAAGCATTAAAATGAAATTAGTCTTTCCACACACACACGCGCACACACACAAATAATTAAATCTTGGCACAATAGAAACCTCTGTTAGCAACATCCCCTGATTTTGTGAAATAAAAATAAGTCCTTTATAATAGTGGATATCTTTGTTAGCTTGTTCCATTTAAAATGTTTTGGTCATTTTAATCAATGCAAAGACTATTCTTATTTAAAAAAGAAAAGGAGAGCATGAAGTATTTTCATACTGTTTTCATTTTTTAATACAATGCCCTTGGAAAAAAAGGCAGATGGTGACATCATAAATTTGGAATTCTAAGGTCACAAACAGGAATTCAGACAACAAATGGGAGTGTTTAGGAATGCACATTGTAAAAATAAATCTATCAAAGTCAAAAGAAGAAAAGTTGTAGTATTGAAATGTGGTATTTTCATGTAGATATTTGTGCTGTAGATACATCATTCTTGGGCTTACTTTTCCTTGAAATTTTTGTTTTCTTTTGTTTTGTTTTAAATCAATACAGTCCTTGCGGCTCAAAAGTTAAGAGCTTTTACATTTGTACCTTTTTCACTCAGTAAAACTACTACTATACTCTTCATCCTGATATTTATCACTCCACTGGAATGCTTAATTCAGTTTTGAAGTTGCATATAATACAATAGAGTTTACTTCATCACTTTAGGTAGCAGCCAGGGAATTGTATGTAATGGTGATAAAACTTTATTGAAAACTACAAAACAGGAAGTTTTTGTGATGAGACTTTTCTGGGAGGGAATATATATTTATATATTTTTCTCCTTTGTGCCGGAGTGCTTCATGGGGTATTAATATTAGGATGACAACTAGCAAAGACGAGAGCTGTTTCTTCTTTAATGAGATTTTTTTCAACTTCATTTTATTGTATCAGACTGCTCAGACTCAAATTATATAAAAATCTACTGTGCACCCTTGGTGTGGTTTTTTTTAAAAGTGGACTTTTGCTTTGTAGGTTACCATACCTATTTGTTCCTGTTTCCTTAATATTGTATTCTCCAGATGTTGGAAATTAAAACACCCTTGTTATTTTTTCCAGTGTCACTCTTTGCTACTTTCCATAGGCAACATTCACCAAAGCCAGGCAATGGAGGAAATAACAGATGTGTTAGCCTCAAATTATAGGCATAAAAATAACCTCCATAAAATAGGTATTAAGTGACAGCACTTTACAAAAATCCAGATCTAATTTACTCTAGCCTAGAAAGCAATAACGTAAGGGAATCTCCGCACACATCTATGGATTCGAAATAGTTTGTTGCAGTGTGACAGTAGCTTGGATGATGACAATCCCAGCTTGCTGTCAGCACATTCCAGAAGGGGCTGTCAGGGTGTGTTTGTGCTAGCCTCTTTGCTGCCTGTAATGCTATTGTTTTGTCACAATTAAAATTCCATTATATATCTGATAATTCAGGATGGAGGAACCCTCCCTCCCCTTTAATAATAATAATAATAATAATAATAATGAAAGTCAGCCACTCTGAATCCAGACAGAATTGTCACCCTGGCTTTGCTCTCCTTTTACCAGGCCTTTGGTTCCTGCTGTTCACAGAATGCTGCAGATGGCTGCCTCAGCAGGAAGCCCTTCCCCCTTCCTTAATGGAGCTCGTGGGAATGCAGGGATCCTGGAACTGAAGCCCTCCTTCCCTTCCAAACCTCCTCTCCAAACCCCTACTGACTAAAAGGAAAAAAATCCCCACATCCCTGGAAACATTTTTGCCAGCCTGTTTTTCAGTAAAAACTTAAATTAACCACTTCACTCCTGATTAGAATAAAGATTTGTTATTGAAACAGCTTCTCTTTAATGTCCAGAATCATTTCCAACCGCTTATTGAAGTTGCCCATTTGGGTTGAATTATAGCATCCCACTTCCATTATGTAATAATTTCAAATAAATTAAAACAGGCATGAACGCTGCAACAATTAGCAAAGTTTTAGCACGTTCCTCTTCTCACTCTCATCCCACTGATACAAAACAAATAAAAGAATATAAAATAACTTGGTTTAGTAATTTCATAATCTTCTTTTCCTAGTCAAAACCTTCTCCCAGATTTGCTCTAATGCATCATATGGGTTAAGTTATCGTTTCCCATTTATTTTCAAGTGCAAAATAAAAACAGCTTATGCATTGTGATTTAACATTAGGAATGAAGGAGTTAAATGCCTGAACAGAGCACTCCATTTATAATTTTTGTTAGGAGCACCACACTGCACATTACAGCGAGGTGTGTCTTATAAAGAGGGTGTTTATATTGGATTTGATATAGTTAAGAGATTCAGCTTACATATAATAGTCTCCTCTAAGAAGGAGCATAAAACAGAATGAGTTCAGTGGGATTTGCTAAAGTATAAAATATAGTATAAAAGCCTAATCTTATAGACTAGTACCAATCACAGAGGAATTAATCTTTTCCAAAACATTCAGTACAGAGGGGAAAAAAGAAATGGGGGGCTAAATCTGTAACCCTTACTCACCGGAGTAGTCCTGTTGCTTCCCACATGACTTCATTGACTTATCTCAAGTGAGTAAGGGCTACTAGAGTAAGGGTTTGCAGGATGGGGCCCATAGTTTAAATAAAGAAATTGGAATTTTTCTTTGAGAATTACGGGCCTGATCCAAATAGGAATTTTTCCATCAACCTTAATTTTTCCTTCGGCTTTGGATTAGGCCCAAGTCTATTGGGAAACATTACAAAGTACGAACTGCAGTAGTAGAAGTCTCAGCCATTACTTTATTCTAGCAAGAATGTGGCTCTCTTTTTAAGGCTAGTAGTTTCATAATAAAGATTAAAAAAACCCACTGAGGTTCAAATCAGGACGTACACAGTAGCAGCTCTGTATAATTGAAAAATAGCTGGAGAACTAAAAGAGTCTCTAGACCTGAGCCAGAAGTGGCCAGACTCAAAAGTTTAATATGATTTCTATTAAATAAGTTAAAACTAGCTTCAGTGGTCCCCCTAACCTTGGACTGCACCTGATGAAGGTGTAATTGGCTTCAGGTCCACCATCAGCATTGCACTTCAGACCGCCAGTTTCTTTCACTGCCCTTTGAAGAGGAGAAGCCTCTTGACCAAGAATATAATGAACACCACATGGAATTAAAAGGAAATAGTTAATGTCTAGGAAAGCACACTAGAAAAATGGCTTAAAATGGAAAGGACCATATGATGCACACAGAAGGCTGATGGGGATTAAAGCAACAGCTTCATTAGCTTCACAGTAAGAAGAGGTTAGGAAGGACTGTAAAGTGGAAAAATAAATATACAGCTACACTTAAATACAAGTTTTTAAAAAAAGACCATATGGGGACCTCTGGATGCCAGTTTTTCTTAATGAAGGCTGCAAAGTCCGTTACATTAGAGAGAAAGTCTGAATGAAGACACATTAATTATTTCAGAGCTTCTTAGAACGGATGGTATCCTGCTCTGAGGTTGTTACTTTGAGTTTGTTTGCTGCCAATGAGGCTGTGATTCAAAATACCATCAAAGGTTGAAACTTTCCAAAGCTGTGCATCTGCGTATGTCATTTTTAAGGAATCCATAAAAGTACCTATTAGGAATGAGGGGGTTTAACCAGAGTAATGAGCGACTCTGAAAACATTTGATACATTGTGTGTGAAAAAATTTGGAGTCCCACAAAGCAGGCCAGTGCTATTCAGCGACAGATGTCGGGGCCTCACCAATGGCTGGGAAAGCAGGAAAGAATAGAAAAATGCTAAAAATAGAAATATTGAAAAGGAAAATACTAGATATTTTGTTGCCAGATACGAAGCCTATAATCTACCCAGTAATGAGAAATAAGTGGTGAGTGATGTCATCATAGAGTATTCTTGTCAAATGGTCAATGTTTGGGCTTTGTGGTTTTTCAAAGACAGATTTATTGCTCAAGATGAGGGGAATGTTCTACAAAATGCACTCCATTAAAAAGAAAGTTGTGTATGATCTCATTCATTATTCCTTTTACTGTATAGCAGAAAGAGAAGTGATCAGAGCAGAGATACTTGAAAAGTGAAATGCAACCGAACGTTACTTAAATATAATAGAAAAACCATGAATTGAATTTCAGGTGCAGGGGAATAGTCACCCTGGAAATGCTTTAAATGTTTGTATGTGTAATGGTTCTGCAAGACCCAGCATGCTAATGATGGGCCAGTGCACTGAGCTGAAAAGGAAATCCATTCCTGTACACTACCCGTATCCAAATCCATTAAGAAATAATGGTTGTAAGATGAAAGTCGTCTTAGGGTTTCAATGAAAACGTTTGGCACACTATGACGAAAAGTCAACAATCTGCTTTTAACAAGAGACACTGGAAAAACGTTGGTTAACATACCACTGAAAATATTAATTCTCCTTAATGGCAGGATGCAACACAGCTTTTTATAGCTTTTGATCCATGTCATAAATTTGGCCATGACAAAGGGATACTCCAGCTTTAGCTCACTGGCAGGAACATTAGCTGTTTCCCAGCACTAAAAGGTTAGTTCTTTGGATTCTCTGTAATGCACTAAAGGGCCAAATTCTTTGCATGGAAATAAAGTGGGATAGGCCAAAGAGTGAGAGAGGAAAAGAATTTCAGTCAATGTGTGGGAGCTGTAACTGATTTTGTTTAAGATTTCAGAGCAAGCAAACAACTTTTTTTTTTTAATGTTAGTCTCATTGCCAAATATATAAATATAACAATAATGGTAAGATTTATTTTAGGATGAAATAATGAAGGATTAGCAGCCTTAGAAACTCAGTTCTCCCAACCATTTCCTATCTGTTCTATGCCAGTGTCTCTAATGAAATCATTTACACTATGTGTTGTTTTCTCTCTATAGTTGCACAAAGTGATACATGGGAGAAAGTGTTGCTCTTATCTGTTTGCAGCAATGAAATTTGGCTTCAGACCCTCTTTTGTGGAACAATGTATGATTTGTTCAAAAGCTGGAGATGGAATTGCCTCTTCAGTAAAACTGTGATATAAAAGTTTGATGATTTATTACTTCAATAGCAAAGGCATATACCAGTTAATACCATCTTCTGGGGCTGGTTTAACATGATTCGTTTCCCTTACAATAAACAGAAGTGAAAGATGGAACAGAAAGCTACAGAACAAAAAGAATTCTTAGACTATACACTTCTGCAAAGGTGACAGTATTGTTCCCATGTATTAAATCCTGAGGGTAAAATCTTGACCACATTGGATTTGATGACAAAGCTCCGATTGACTTAAATGGAGCCAAGACTTTATCCCTACTGTGTTTGTCTAATAATGACAATAATCATAACTACATATCATAGAACTTTAGAAAGTGGAAAGCAGAAAGATGGTGGGGCGGGGGGGAAGGGGCACCTACAAACTTTTCCAGACCAGAGAGCCATGGCTAGAGAGAGCTGAAGCCTTAGACCAGGAGAGGGCCTGCTGGTTCTCTGAGCCAGAGAACTGAAGCTGGAGGGCCAGAGAGGACTGAAGTATGATGGAGGAGTAAGCCTGCTGATGTCTCTAGGTAGGAGCTGAAAACATACCTGGGAAGGAAAAATACCCCAGCTAGGAGGACTGGAGTAATGCATGTCTGCTTGTGGTGAGAGAAGCAAGAACTGTACTAGTGAGCTGGAGCTTGGTGAGGCCTGTGCTTAGTGTGTTGATGGACTACTGGGACTTGAGAGAGTGAATGTACCATTTGGACAGTTCTGGGGAATTCTGGATTATTGTTGCAGGACTTTTGTAACAAATTTACCTCACAAAGGACTATATCTATGTGGAGAGCTTGTGTGGTGTTACTGGGGACGCTAGAAGAAAGATGAAACTGAGTCAGATGCACCTGTCATGCCGCAGCCAGCTACCAGAGGGTGCCCAGGCAGAATTGCCTTGTCACAGTGCTCTTTCTTGGATATTTACCCTAAGTTGTTACTTTCTGAATTCTATCATATTACTCCCACATGAAACCCTGTGTACCTCATATAATTCCTCTCTCTGAGCCAGATCATCGCCTCTAATGGTCACCAGCACCACTCTATAATCCTGCAGATAAGGTCTTAAAGCCCACTCAAAAACTTGACACATCCCTCTGAAGACCAGATCCATCTATGCAGACACCTATGCAGATATGTGAATGGGCTCTAAACCCAGCATGCCCCCTCTGTCAGTCCTGGCTCCCTGACAGGAAATTGCCTCAGACTCCCATGACCACAACTGCCACTGGGAACCCTGTGGGTAATCCATAGAAAAGATATATAATTTGTGGGGATAAACGTCATGGAACTTGAGGGGAATAATGTTCTTCCTAACCCCGGCTATGCCCCTGATTTACCCACTCCTTTCTCAGTCCTTCTACCTCTAACTTGGGACCTGTATGAGTGGGGAGGTAATGTGATGGAAGTGTTTGATCCCCCATTTCTACCCATGAAGTGGAGGGCATCTATTTAATCTGGTAGGGACAGATCAGGCCCTCCTTTGGGGTTTAGTCATTTGTAGATTATAATCTTGATTTCCCCACTTGTTTTGAATTAACACTTTAATTAAGCATATTGTGTGGGCAGGGCCTCTGGGATTTTATCCCTAGTGCCAAAATACTTCCCTTCTTTCCTGAAGGAACATTGTCTCTTGAAAGGTAAAAATCATGTAAATAAAAATATTTGTTACCTTTCATTACAAACACTTTAGATTATTATAACTGTTTATACTGTCTGTTTCCTTTCTGTGTTTGAATTTAGACAATGAAACTACTTGGCATAGACTATTCATGGACATTTTTTGCTAGTTAGTTTCTAGTCAATTTAGCTATTTTGTGCTCATGCCCTACAAAGTTTTATGTTGTAAACATTGCAGTTTTGTGTTCATGGGAATGTTTCTAAAGGCTTTAGCTTCTGTAAAAGCTGTGTGGGTGGTTGGATTTTTGGTTTTTTTTTTTTTTTTTTTTTCTAAACCTGATCTTATGTCCAAATCTGAGATCTGATTTTGTAAACATCAATTTCGGTCCACATTTGGTGTTCCATTCAGAAAAACGTACTTTAAAGAGAGTGACACGGAGAGGAAAAAATCACAGGGAGTGAGACGAAGGGGGTATAATTAAACTGTGCTGTAGCTAAGACATCTATTAATGGAAATGTTATCCTGTGCTTTGAAGGGATCTTACACTTGGTCTGTCTGGTGACCTCCTTCCTGGCTGACGCTCTGAGCAGAAGGATTTTCCAAGACGTCCATGCTTCTGGTATTAAGAGAATGGGAAGGAGGCATTTAACTCAATGTGCAGCATGCAAAATAAATTAATAAAAGTTGGGAAGGAGGGGGAGGCACACATTTGCATATTCCTCCACAGGACTGCTTCTTGCACATGTGTTTCTAGGTGTCAGCTCTTGGATCAATGGTTCCAAATTTGGTGCCTTCCCATGATATACTGTGATTCCTGTCAAAGATCTATGGATCATGGGAGTTTCTCACATCTCCATTGTGATTTTTTCCCTCTTTAAACATTTAAAGAAACAAAGGAAATTAGGTGAACAAAACTGAATTAAAATAAGCTTGATATTTTCATTGCAAAACTCACTTCATTTTGCCTAAATAATGCAATCCATGTGGTACAGTGCTTAACACCACACACTGATTTCCAACCCCTGCAATGCCTAATGGTACCCCACAGAAGGGGGCCAGTGATGGAAGAAATCTGAACTCTGAATTTCCTTATTTTGTGGATTGAAGTTAGAACCATGGCATTATTGTCTCATTTTTGTTTTGTTTTTTAATAGAAAATATTTGGAACTAAGATATGTATGGAAGCATAAAATGCTTCACTTGTACCATTTACTATCTCAGAATATTACCAGACCCTCGGTTCTGTCCTCCTGGATTGGAATGAGAGCACTTGGGGGTTCTGGTACCTTTGAACAGAATCCAAACTATGGTTCACATTTACTGGAACACTCCAGCAGTGCAAAGGGGCTGGAAGTTGGCTGTATCACAGCAGCTGAGAATTCCCCTGACAGGGTGGGGCCTGAGCTGGCATAGCCAGCTACTATACCCCAACCCCTGCCCGCTCAGCCCTTGCAGAGGACAGCAGTCCAGAGGGCACTATTTTCAGCTGGTGGATGGCCCCTGTGGGGTTGACACATATGCCTGGGGCTACTATTAGCATAGAGTCAGCCTGAGAATCTGGGAGCCACAACTGGCTTCAGTGCCAAGTGAAGAGTAAACACAGCCTAGAGAGCCTACTGTGTCTGTGACATAACTTCCTTTCCCTTCAATGTCCATGGCTTTGCTACTGCATGGTCAAAGAAAGAAGCAGCAGAAAGAAATCTCAGAGGCTTTCTGGCTTCAGCCAGAATGACTCCAGGGCTCTGGATAAGTAATGCTGCAGCAGGAGTTTTGTACCACTTTTCAAAAAGGGGCAGCATTTGCTTTTTGCTTACCTGGTCCTACTCTGCTGACCATCACAGAAGGGTGTATTAGCACTGTCCTTGCCTCTCCCTTCCTTGCCCCCCTTGAGCAGCCTAGTAGTGGTGCTACTCTCCCAGGTCTCCCACACAGGGTACCTGAAATCCTTACTGTATTTTAGCTCAAGTCCTAACTCAGGCAAAACTTCCACTGATGTACTGGGAACTTTTCCTGAATAAAGATTGAGATAAAGCTGAGCAAGGATTTGGCCCAGGGTGTACAAGGACTGAGAATATGACGGGCTCCATTGCAAGTTAGAAAAGATGTGGGGGATGGAGACCATGGTTCTTTGTGCCCTCTCCTGCTTTCTTGTCCATCAGTGTAACCTTACGCTATTGACTAGATTTTTCAAAAGAACTCAGTACTCACAGCTCGGGGGCCTCAGATGTGGATACCAACTCTGGTGTAATGACAACTGTGTTAAAAAGATGTTATCGTTTTAAATTCTTAGGGGTTTTCTTGGTCCAGCTTGCAGGGTAGGGGGCTCCGTAAGGAAGTATGTTTTCTGAGTCTTTCAGCAGTCAATCTGCAAAAAAGCTGGTCTAGAGCAAGGTGGGGTGGAGTGTGCACCTCACTGCCTTAGAGAGCAGCCTGCTTTCTCTTTCTCTGCTTTTAGTTCTTCTGTGTTAAGGGTCTGGACTTTAAGAAATAAATTAATGTTATGTTGCAGCCTTCCAGAACAATAAAAACAAAATATTCTAACTTCTCTGTTTGTATTCTGTGAAAATAACAGTGAAGTCTGGCCCCACAAGTATACATATCTGTACCCTATACTACTGCAGTTCTAAAGTCTGCCAATACAGAATTATCTTATTAGGGTAAATAACTGGCATTTATAATAATGTGTATCTTACATCCATCAAGCTTCCATTATTTAAGTGTTAATTAAGTGTGTCAATATAACTATTTAAACCTCTGCCAAGGATGCCAGTAGCAATATTTAGATTTCCTGATTGTCAATACATATGAGAACAAATCACGGTAAATTGAATATAATCATTTTCTAGAAAAAAACAATGGGGTGTTTTGTTAAAATGCAAGAAGGTTCTTATGTGAAGGTTCCAAGTGTGTTATGACCTACACAGATTGTAGATTGCAATATTACTACCTAGACAATAAAAAGGAAGAAGCTCTTTAGCTATTTTCTTTTATGACTTGAATAGTGCAAGAATTTAGGGCTTTGGCAAATGATTGCAAAATAGGAGGTAACAATTTGTTTTGGGTTGTTTTTGTAATAAATATATACTGTTTTGTTTACAGAAGAAGTGATTTTTCAAGGAGGGCAGGAATCTGGTAGACAGGAGGTAAGAGAGAAAACGAAAAAAAAAGTTAAATTTAGGATAAAAGATGCCACAGGGCTAGTTAAGACAGGCAGCCATGTCCACAGCTATAATATGCTTGTACAGAGGCCTGAGAACTGTGAGGTCTATGATCTGTTCCTGGCTTTGCTTAAGACTTCCTGTGAGTCCCTGAACAAGTCACTTAACCTCTCTGTGACTCAGTATCCTCATCTATAAAATGGAAATATTAATAACTACCTCAAAGAGGTGAGATTCAATTTAGTAATGTTTGTTAATTATCTAGAGATCCTTGACGGTACTTAGAAAGTGCAAAGCAATTAATATGTAAGTTTAGTTGCTGTATGAGGATACACTGCATCATCTGATTTTTAGGCCCCCATCAACGTAACTGCAGAGGAGAATTTACTCCTTGTCTGGAGGTCAAGTAACTCCAAACACACAACCATTTCTAGCATACAAAATAAATGGTCTTGGTGCATGCTGCACCCCCTCTGTACATCCAGCATGCCCTCTTTTCCTGCTGCACATATACAAACCCAGTAAGCAATGAATGTGTGGGGGCTGAAAGGCATATAGGTAGCTAGATTATTTCCAAATGACTTGCTACAAGTGAAGTAGTTCTATTATTATTATTATTATTTATTTATGTCACCATATCACCTATGAGTCGTAGTCATGGACCAGGATCCAATTGTACTAGGCCAGTGGTGCCCAAACTTTTCCTGTTGCACTCCCCCATGACCAGTAATGGAATCTGTCTACCCCACCCATTACTGCACAGCCAAGGTTTCCTCAGCAGTGGAGCTTGAGCTGAAAGTGAAACTGGGGGGGGGAACTGGGGTAGGGGAGAAGCTGGGGCTAGAGGCGGAACTGGGCTGGGGGCCAGAGCAAGGGGTGGAGTGGGGCTGAAAGCATGGCACTTCTTCCCCACCCCCCATGGCTCCACTGCACGCCCCTCTCAAACGTTCTTCCGCACCCCTCCTAGGGAGGACAGCCCCACTGCTAGGTACTATTCAACTATACAGAACAAAAAGACAGTCCTTGCCCTAGGGGGCTTAATATGTAAATATAAGATGAAAAAATCAAGATGGATATAGCCAGAGGAGTACAAGGAGTACTAGGAAACTACGTGACAATTTTGGCTAACATAGTAGACAGTGGTCTCTGCACGCTTGCAACCTAACCGTTGTCAAGTTTTTTGCTTGTGTCATGACAAAGGAGAGTTTTGAGGAGCGATATGAAGGTGGATAATGAGGGGGATGTTTATGGGGATCTCCTACCAAATGCGTGAGACAACATGGGACAAAATATGAAGGTGTTTATTGAAAAAATTTAATAAGTGGGCAGCAGAAGCTGGCATCATGGAGGCAAGCATCAATAGCTCAGTAGCAAATAAGAGATGTAGGTAGGATGGGGATTGACTGTGAAGGGCCTCAGAAATAAATACAAGCAGTTGATGTTCAATGCAATAGTGAAGAGGAAGCCAGTGGAGGAATTCAGAGAGGGGGTAACATGGTCAAAGTAATGAGCTAGGAAAATGATCTTTGCAGCAACATTCTGAATGGATATGAGTGAGGCAAGATGGTATTTGTCAAGGCCAGAGAAAAAGATGTTTCAATAATCAAGACATGAGATGGTGAGAGTTTTGGCTGTGTGGATGGATAGGAAACACTGTATTTTAGAGATGTCATGCAGAAAGAATCTGCAAGATTTAGGTGTAGCCTGGATGCGAGGACCCTAGATAGAGGTCTGAATCAAAGACAATGCCCAGGTTATGGGCCTGAGTGACCAGCAGGATGGTGGTGTTGTCCACAGTGATCAAGAAAGGAGCTAGCAGGGCAGATTTGGGCTGGGGGTGGGGAGATTAAGAGCTCTCTTTTAGCCATGTTCAGTTTCCACTGGAGCTTAGAGATCCATGAGATGTCAGAGAGACAGGATGAGATTTTAGTTTGGACAGAAGGAGATAGGTCCAGAGTAGAGAAATAGATCTGTTACTTAGTAGTCCTAGATATTATGAGGAAGATTGGGCATTTTAGCACGTTTGTAGCTGCATGAACTACGAGTGTTCAAAGGTGGATAATTGCTATGGTGAGGAAATATGCAAATCCAATACCCTAGTTTATGGAAGAGACCAATCCCATAGTTCAGGTATAAACGTGAGACTCTGTACACATTTATTTTGAGGTTTCAGCATTAGAGGAAGAAATATGGAACTGTCCTGGAAAATATTCTAGGAAGATCTTATAATCCGTTCCACAAATCTCTGTACATCTTTTATTAATGTCTGTTGTTATTTCACAGGGCAATTTAGACTGTATATAATTTATATTATGTATAATTTGCTTCAGTTAAAGTTCCAAAATCATCCAACATGGGGCAGCAGTTGCCAAATCATGGCATAGGAGAGTCATTTATTTTTGTCATTACAAAAATATTCCATTTTTTTTGTAGATAGAGAGACGTTACTAAAACAGATCAATGGGAATGTGGAGCTGGGGGTGCTTACTTTCCAGCTTATGTTTTATTTTTTTTATTTGTTGAAAGAACAGACTTGATGTGGACCTGGAATGTCTTCCAGATTTTACATTCTTGGTTATCTTGCAATCTAACCATTAATCTTTTTTGTATCAGGCAATTTCTGTTTACAGCAGAGATTCATTGTCTAATTATTGGAGGTGTTTTCAAGGCCTGTGGATTATTTTGTTGTTGTTCTAATATCCAAATACCATATTGAAATTTCCTCCTAATAAAAATAGATTAATAACTCACTCAACTCTTTTGTTTAATGAAAGAAAATGGGGATTGGTACTAAACCTTTTTGTCCCCAGGTTGCCTAGATTCCATGCAACCTTGGAGCCCACTTAATGTTTGTTAATGACAATTATTGACATCAGAAATACAAAAATATGTCACTGAGATTATAGAGAGAGTTATTTACCAAATCATCAATCCCAATACATTTTAAATTTCCTACATCTATAATTTTCCTGTGTCTCTCTCTTGTTTTGGTTCTTTGTCACACGTTATGTCCCACATTTGGGCCCTGGAAGGTTGATAGATATGCTTGAGGTGCATAAAATTTGAGGGTGACTAAAGCATATCCTTGAAAGTCTCATTTAGCAATTTTTTTTGTATTTATTGGAAAATTAATAAAACAAACCAACAGATGACTATTGCTCATCAAACTTTCTACAGTTTTGACTGGACTTTCTCTACCCTGTATTAATTGGCTGTTTGCTTCATTTCCCTCCAGTCCCCTCCCTTGCAATCTCTTCACCTCAGCTCCCTTTCCCTTCAATGTCCCGTCTCCCTTCTCTCTATTTAGTTAATTAAAACTTATTCTTCCAAAAAAGAATTTGGAATATGTTTGCCACCATCACATGGTTCACTTTGCTTGTGTGTTATAACCCCTTTCCTCACCCTATGCCTAAAAATGTGTTCTCCTATTTTCCATATGTTCATCTTCTATTCTGCATCTATGAAATGCAGAAGATACACTTCCAACATCCAATTTGATCAGCCAGCAGCATATTGCCTATTACTGTTATTTGTCATTGAGGTCTGCACAGTGCTCAGCATAGAAGCAAACTGTGAGCAGATTAAGAGACAAATAAATTACTTTGGTGCTTCAGTGTTGCATAAGAAGCCCTCTAACATTGGTTTGGACGTGTATGTCTGTGCGTGGCGGAAAGGAGACTAATAAAGTATTCTGTGCCTTGTAAATATGCCAACATTTTTTTCATTTTGGGGAAGGAATCTGCTAACAACTAGTGCTAAGAGAATAACACATAGCAAATAATTTAGCTGATTAATTTTTTGCCTATTTTTCTGTATTCGGAATATCCACAGAGAGACTGTGATTTTTTTAATCAAATGTATTCATTTTATGACATTTAAAATCAAATCATATCTGTTGTTTTCTATGTGAAATTGAAGCTGCATGTTGGTTATTTGTGACTGGCAAAAGAGTCACAAGACATAATAGTGGTGCAGAAGTGCCACTATCGTTAAGTTTATGTCATGATGTATATTTAAAGGTCAACATTTTGAAGTCCTCTAAATTTGACATCCTTAGTTAGATTTCTCTGAAATTTGGTTCTGCCTCATGAGGTGTACAGAGTAGAGCTAGTGACCCAAATCTGGAGTTATCTGAGCCAGGGTTCCAAAGACAGAAGCCATGAGGAAATTTTTTTTAAAGTTTATAGGTTTTTTTTTTTTTTTGCAGGTTTTATTTTTGTTTTGTTTTTGGTCTTTTGATCTGTTGGTTTGGTGTTTTTGCCCAGAACTGGAGATCAAACTATTGATGAGCTATGGGTCAAAATGGACTCAGTCAAATGTTATCCAAGGTACTGCATGGTACTCACTAAATATTTGGGTGATCCAAACTGAGAACAGTAGGTAAGACAAGTGTACATTTTTATACTGAATATGCAGAAAAACAGCAAGAAGGTTTCCATTCCTACCACACTGTATGCTTTACAGCTCGATTTTTGTAAGTGAGCCATAATCCAAATGGTTAATTGGATTGCTTTGAAATTTGGAGTGCCGTAGGAGTGCAGGTTATCATTGATGATCCAAATTTGAAGTCGTTTGACGAAGGGGCTCCTGAGGTACAGGCCGACCTCCAAAAACCATCTTCCTTCCCCTGCTTTGTAGTGTTAAGCTGAAAGGTACTAATGACTGGATAAATCACAGACCTTTGATTGCTGTGAACTCACCCTCTATTAGCATAGCTAAAGATAATTAATCACATCCCTCATCTAAAATGAAAGGATTAAGTGGCTGGAGGTTGCTACAATTTGTGAGTCAAGGGCAGCAATTTTATTTTGGGGAAGTGTAATCTAAGTATTTTGGAGTGAAAACAAACAAGTGAATGCTTCCTGGGAGGGGAGGGGAAAGTTGTTATGGGGGGGAAAGGAGGGAGGGTTTGGAGTTGCAGCAAGGCAAAGGAGGGGTAGGGGAGAGGGATAAAATGGGGATAGATGGTAGGGGAGGTGAGAAGTTGGTGCCTCACGTGAAGGAGGTATGGCACCCCCAGCTCTGCCAGTGCACCTCAACCACCTTGCACCCCAACTCCTCTGTATCCCAATACTATTCCACTGTAACATAGTTATTCTTCACTCCAGGCACAGCATGTGAGTTGGGTTATAGGAGGGGGAAGTAATGGCAAAAGACACTTTTTTGTATTTTTTTTTTATTATTTTTTTTTTATATATCAGGGAGTCAAGACTTCAGGGAGGTGAGTTGTGATGGGGAAACTAAGGTACAGTAATAGGGAGGGGGCGAGGTTGGAAGGCAGAATGCAGTGAATGGGTTAGAAAATAGCTTGTGCGGGGTGGTGGGGGGGGGTGGCTGGTTCGATATGCTAATTGCAGACATGATATGTACAACTACTGAAATGACTACTAATACTTAACAACATCATATGTCTTCTTTTTTAAAAAAATACAAAATTTTATGGCAAAGAACTATGTTAATTTAGAGTTAAGTTTGTTTGGTAGTATGTTTTCCCCTTGCAGAATACTGAGTTAAGCAAAACTCAGGCTTCTGAAAATAAGGAAATGCATGGTTAGGGTTGTCCATACAACCTTAACTCTGCCCTCTTTCAGCAGTATCCCTGTTAACATACATACCTGTACTCTGCCAACCCCACTGTTGCTGAAATGTACAAGCTTCTTTTACAGCCCATTCACTTTCACCCACAGGATTCCATCTAACACTGTGAAAGGACAAAGAGGAAAGAATAAAAAAGGGTTACCCACACCACCGTCTCTCTCTTCCCCTGGAGCTAGCAGTAGCCAATGGAAATTATTTGCATATACTCCAGGGGCAGTCAGTGTGCTAGATGTTAGGTGTACCTACACTAAATGGTGAAAGCAGTAGTTGAAACTCCTTGGTAAATGGGTGTGTGATATGAGGACATGTATTGACTATTTTGAGGTGCATGACAGAGCTGAGACTGTGATATGAGGAGATCTGGTTTCCACCTTCGCATGTGTTTGAAGAAATGTGCATGTGTACTTTCAGGATGCAGAAGCCATCATTTCTAAGCATAATTGTGTATCCATTTTTCATGTCAACAGCAAGGATTTTATTATAAAGGATATGGTAAGCCATGAGGTGGAATATGATGATCTAATGCTTTAATGTGGTTAAATGAAACTGAGATTTTATCCTGTGAGTAAATGTAAGGAGGTTGTAAAAGGCTGTGGAAATGTTTCTTATATTGTACACTTGTGGTTTTTTTTCTGAGGAGTTGGCTAAGTGTTTGTGTACACCAGAACCTGGAATCTGCTGAATCTTATACTGTGAAGGGCCAGTTGGAGTATGTACACGTGCATGTCAAGGCATTGCTCAAAGAGGATAGAGGGAAGGTGGCATGGGCAATCTTTTTTTCCTCCTCTTTTTTTTGTTCTAATACTGTTAGATGGAATCCTGTGGATGAGAGTGAGTTGTTTGTAAAAGGAGGTGAAGAGCTTGTACGTTTCAATGACTATGGGATTGGCAGAGTAAAAGTGTGTGTGTTAATGGGGTATATAGGGTCATTGCTGAAAGAGGGTGGAGTTAAGGGCAACCTTAACTGTGCATTTCCTGGTATTGAGAAGTTTGAGTTTTGCTCAACTCAGCATTCTGCAAGGGCATGACATGCCACCAAGCAAACTTAACTCTGCATTAATGTTGTTTTTTGCCACTGAATTATTTCTATACTCTGATTAAATGAGTGTTACTGTTATTCTCTTCCAAAGGTATC
This sequence comes from Emydura macquarii macquarii, assembly GCF_026122565.2. Lineage (NCBI taxonomy): Eukaryota > Metazoa > Chordata > Testudines > Chelidae > Emydura > Emydura macquarii. The sequence goes on from NW_027132559.1 coordinate 23,969,426, forward strand.
GGAATTTGCAAATTTAAAGTGCCCTTTTTATGAGTGTTTTTGCTAATATAAATTGCAAATGCAAGTGTGGCTTGAATATGGGTGAAGCAAACAGTTAAAAACTCTGAAAAGAATATTTATGCAAAATATTTTTTGTAAAAGAATTATATTTATCTCTTATATAAAATTTTCACTTGTAGATCTCAAAGTGTTTTATAAAGGTGGGTTAACAGCATTTTGCAGATGGGGAAACTGAGGCCAAGCGAGGTTACGTAACTTGCCCAAGACGAGACAGTGAATTGGTAGCAGAGCCAACAACAGAATACAGGACTCTTAGTCATTTCTACTAACTGCAATAAACAATCAGAATATATGGCTGCCATGACACTAGCACCAATAATCAGCCAAAGTCTTGTCTGGAGACAAGTAAAATTGTTACAATGTTTTATTATTAAATAAAAAATAAAGCCTCAGTCTAGCAGGGAAAATAAAGGAATCACTGTTTAGTTAGGGAAAGTATAAAGTATTACATGCTAGCATAGAAACAGATCCTTTGTAAAACTCCAATGAATTTTTGTTTGCACAAGAACACATAATGAAGAGTGTTTAAACCTGATATTTGGGTCAGTGCAAATTAACTTCTCCAAAACAATCAAAGTGCAGTAGCAAAACTTAAATACTCATTAAAAGCAATGATAATATTAAGTAATAAAATTGTTGTTGTATTTAAATAACGAAGTGCTTTTGAACAAAGGGGGAGAAACCAGGAAATATAGTTAAAGCTGAAGTTCTGTTCTGAAATCTCAGCATTGTTCCTTTTATATTCTCAACAGTATGGGTTCAGGATGGAGTTAGAATTTCCTGCCTTTTTTATTTATTTATTTTTATATGTGTTTAGACATCAATATTATTTAAACATAGTTTTACAAGCAAATCAACCATTGCTCTTTTGTCAATGGTTGTATTATGCATAATCAATCATTTATCAGATAGTGCAGAACAATTTGAAACAAGCCCTTCCAGGCTATTCATTCCAAACTAAAATAATGCAGTTTCTCTCATCAACAGAAGTTGGTTCAATAAAAGATATTACCTCACCCACCTTGTCTCTACAATGCAGTTTTAAGAAGCTCTTTTTCTGTTGCCCTTCCAAAATTCTTTATTACCTCTGTTTGCTCTAACAGCATCGCCTCTCTGAAAGGATTCAGAACTGCTTTCTCAGTGTTTTCTGGGAGATTCAGCTCCAGGCTGAGAGTTACAGATAAGATGGGAGCACTAACAGTTTCTCTTTTGCTGCTACTCATACTCTAACAGTATGTTGTAGTGGACCTCACCTTCAGTGGCAGAAGATAGCAACTGCCTCCGTTTCTTCTTGGGTCTGATGTAATCAAATGTACTGGTAAAAAAAAAAAAAAAAAAATGGATTGAAACATTTTCCTGATGGAAAACGGGGTTCTGTCAAAATTGGGAAAAGATCGATTCTGCCAGTATTTTCTATTGGGAAAATCAAACTGAATTGTTTTATTTAGAAATGTTGACCTAAGCCATATTAAACTTTTTTGTTTCACCTGAGCCACTGTGGTGCATCATGGGAGTTGTAGTTCCATGTCCTGCCTGCCCATAGTCTCCATTATGGGCTCTTCTTCTGGTTAGATTCTATCTCCCAGGATGCACTATTCTTTCTCCCTGTGGTTGAGTCACCATGGTGCCTCATTAGAATTGGAGATTCTGAATCAAACTCTTCAGAACTTTTTGTTCCCTGGAAAGTGTCTATCTCAACTTTTCATTCCAAATCAGGACAAGTATAAATGGCTAAATATTGGAATTTCCTATGGAATGGAAATTCTGGGTTTTGATCAGCTCTAGTAATCATACCCAATGACTCAAGATCAAGAAGCAAAGTCTCCTTTTCTGGGATCTGGTTTGTTAACATACAAAATATATTCTGACACTTGTGTCAAAAATAGGGATGCAAAAGGTTAACTGTTTAAACGGTAATCAGCTGTTTAAAATGTTTAAACAGCTGATTACCATTTAAACGGGGGGGGGGGGGGGAAGAGGAGAGTGGCAGCTGGGCTGGCTCCCTACCAGCGAGAGCAGCTGGGCAGTTCTTGCTGGTGGAAGCACGGAGCCCAGCACAGGGTAGCAGCTGCTGGCCTTGGCTCCCCAAGAGCTTCTACGTGATTGGCGGGGAGGCGCAGAACCCAGCGCAGGAGGTGGGGCAAGCTGCAGTTGTCCTCGTTTCCCCCCAAGAGGGGGGAGGCACAGCTGGACTCAGCTCAGCACCCCTGCCGCAGCTGGGCAGTTCTCACTTGGCAGTGAGGAACGAGCCAAGCACAGCACACCTCACCCCTCCAAGCGTTTAACCTTTTAAACATTCTATTTTTAGAATGTTTAAACAGACTTTTAATTCAACTAATTTTTACATCCCTAATCAGAACCCTTACATGTCTACGTTTACTCCTTGGACTTCCACAGCCCTCTCCTTGCATCAGGGGTTCCCAAACCCTACCCCATAGGTTGTAGAGATTTTACAAATCCATAGATAGGCTGAGATTATTCCCAATTCCCATTAATTTAAAGGGAAGTGGGCATCCACATCCTTTTGGCAGTTGTGAAACTTTCAGCCTAAGTGGGTCTATGTTGTAACTTTTTTACGAGAAGATCTGGGCAAGATGCTCATCTGGTATAAATTGGCACAGGTCCATTGACTTCAGCTATGCTGATTTACACTGACAGATGATCACATCCGGTGTTTAAAGTATACTAAATATATCAGGCATATGATTAAAAAGATATTTGATCATGTGTTTCCTGGACAGCTCAAAATATGAAGGAGAGGGCACCTTAGTTCTGTATGCAAGTTCAATATTTTAAGTGATGATAGACGGCAATGACTTACACCAGCTATAAGCGTCTGACCTTGTATAGCAATGAATGCTGTTGAGATCATATTTGTGATTCTGTATACTTCTTTATAACACAAGCAAGGGAACACCAAACAAAATTAAACAGCAGAAAATGTATAATTGATACAAAAGAATACTCTTTTACATAACATATAATTAACCTGTGGAACATATTGCCACAAAATATTTTGGAGGGAAGAAGATTAGGTTTCAAAAAAGGATTTGACATTTCTTTGAATATTAAAAATAACTTCAGTTATACTGTCTAGGATAAAAACATACAGCTGACATCAACCCTCATGCTCCAGGACATGAGTTGATCACAAACTGCCCCAGGTTCTGTAGAAACTTTCCCATTGGGTTAGTATTGCTTAATTGTCCTCTATGAGGCAGGGCTGGGGTGGGAGGGAGAAATTTCTCCTAAAACATATGACCCTGTCCGCTGTCAGAAAAAGGATGCTAGATTAAATGGCCTATTGGTCTGATCTGAGATACTAATTCTTAAACCGTTATGACAATAAAGGGCTTTACCAGCTACCAATTCCTAGGCTTTTTAGGCAGTTTAAATAGAGCTCTGTTATGGATTATTTCCAAATCTTGTGTTGTGCCTGAAATTTCAGCCTACAGCCCTTCACTCCAGTTCACTGGAGTCTGCCCAGTGATCATTTGATGCTGATGTTTTACTTTGACACTGTGCTAACATGATGTGCTGAGGATGGAGAAAATATCAGAGTGCAAAAAACTCTTCTGCTGTTTAAAAATATTTGAAAACAAATCTAAACTTTGCTGATAGCTGAATCCTTTCTTTTTGTGATTGTTGGATCAGATAGGCTTTTTATCCAAACTATTTATCCTAATCAGCAGTTGGAGGAGAGGATTGTTAAATAAACTATTTTATTCTGATTCTTTCTCTGGATGTTTACCAGGCTGTTGACAAAGGCCAGAGGATGTTTAATGACTTGGTGGGGAGAGTTGAAACAGAAGTGGGGAACACATTGGATGCGTCTTATTTGCTTTCTTTCACAGTGCAACAAAAGGAAAATTATGACAGACCACCTCTTGATACCCAGTTTGATTAAGAAAATTTATCCTGTTCCTTGTCAAGAGTTCAAGTCTCCCACATTGAATAATATAAACAGTCTCAAATGAAGCCAGAGAGATGCAGATAAGACTCAGATGTGTCTAACAGAGAATCTTATGCAGTCAAGAGAAGAAACTGACTGAGAAACTGACCTTAAAGTAACTCACATGTAGATCTGGGAAAGATTTAAAACTTACTTGAAAGCACTCTTTCTGTGCCACCAATTTCAAACTCCCAGTTTGGTGAAGAGAACAGTGTTCTCCACATCTGAATTCTGGAAATCCCTTGGCTATTAGACAACACAATCAGGAACTCATTACTTTCTTGGAGCTGTAAGTCTATTTAATTCCGCCAGCTGTCATATAGAAATTCATCACAAAAACAAACAATAGAGCCAGATGAAGTTTTTTCAAAGCATGGTAATTTTGCCAAACAATGCATTTTTCAGGACACCGAAACTATTTGCAAATTCATATAAAATTTAGTGACTAGTTTCAGCTGAAAAAACCTGAAAACAACAATTTCAAAAGCGTCAGAACAAATGCATGTTTCAAAAATGTTGAGTTGAAATTAACCATTTTGAAACAAAATGTTAAGTCAAGCCATGTCTTTTAAATGTAAAATGATAAATGCCGTTTTAATTTGACATTTCATTTCAAAATGTTATTTTGGTTTGACCCAAATGAAGTTTTTTGGTTTTGTTTTTGTTTTTCTCCTTTCAAGGAGGAAAAACGAAAAATCAAGTTAAGGTTCTAAATAATTTTTTTCCAGTGCAGTCACTAAATCAAAAAATCAATTTTTGACTCAGCCGTAATAAAGTCTGCTAAGGAGGACTAAAGGACATCAGAGGACTAAAGGATATAATAATGGCACACACTAGGCCTATATTTCAAGCTTGTGTCATCAAATTTCTTCTGACAGAGCATGACAATTACTGTTTCGTTATTTTGGACTGCAGATAAACTGGGGGGGAATTCAAATAGTCTTTCAATTTTTAAATTTAAATGAATTTGCCCTACCTGTAGCTTTTGCACCCTTTGAAGTTTGCTTTCAGTGAATATCATAGAAAATTTGTTTATTGGAAGGGATGCTTATGGAAACAGTGAATTTTAATTGAGAGTATGTTCAGTGTACATTCTTTATCACATTTATTCCAGAGATGGCACAACACTTGTAGCCCAAGGTGTGTGGTTGATATGCGTAAGCTACCTTTGCATCCTCTGATCTTGGGTGTCTCTGTGGCCTCCATGTAACTTAAGCAGCCCCAGCAGCCTAAATTATGGCAGCCTCCCTAGCCTGCCTATTGGCCTCAGGGCCTTCTGGAATCTCTGTAGCACTGTGTACTACAGACCTGCCTCAAACGGGTCCCTACCCCCAGCATGACCCTTTCCTGAATCTTGCCAGTGAGTCCTAGAAAGCCCACCTTATTGCTATCTTCCTCAGCTGGATTCAAAGTTTTTAGAGCTCCTAAAGGGTCAAAGGAAAAGCATCATAATGCAGGTGTAAAGCGGAGCAGAGTGAGAGTGTGGATCTCTCGCATGATCTTCTCGTGGATAACTAGTGAAGAGAAAGAAGGACTAAATACACTGAATAAATTGTTCACTGCAAATAGCTTTTCCTGCTCTAATATGATCGTTTAGTGCACTAGCCTGTTCACTCACTTCTCAGGATCTTAATATGTTTCCTGAAATTTCAAAGGCTGGACATCTTGAGTTTACAGTAAACCCCCAGACAGAATTTCCAGCACACTTTTGTTGCTGAGTAGTCTTTATTATAGATGGGTGGTGGAAAAATAACCATTAATTTTATGCAATACATGTGGTAGACATGTGGCTGAAAATGACGGGGGATTTAAAACACCACAATAGAAAATCAAAGGAATAAGTCACATGAAGCAGGTGGGTTTATGCTGTTAGTGAGAGAGATGAATCTTTAGGTGGTAGTGATACAATAATTTTGCCCGTTAAATCTATTCCAATTCAGGTGTAAGATTTTGTAATTTCCACTAAAGGGTGTCAGAGAGGCCAGGTAGGTGAGGTAATATCTTTTATTGGACCAACTTCTGTTATTACCTCACCTACCTTGTCTCTCTCATATCATGGGACCAGCACAGCTACAATGATACTGCAAACAATAAAGGGTGTGTCTGTTCTTTAAACTCCAAATACACTAAGAAAAATATCGGGCAATGACTGTACAGATAAAAGGGTAAGAAAGCTAGTACTGGTTTAATCCCAGGGAATATGAATTGCTAGTGTATTGACAGGGAGTGCATCAATGCAAAAACTAAGGGGAATGTATTTCCATATGTGCAAAAGGGTAGCTGGCTGATTAAATGAAAATGGTGTTAGCACTCCTGTTCTACTTCAGGGGCCCTCAGATGGGCCAAATAAGAGGGTGGGGCAACATGTAGGGGCTATCAGAGGCCTGGTGAGAAAGAAAGGGTCAGAGCAGACTGGTTTAGCCAGAAAAAGCAGGCAATGAGAGCTGCTACAGAGCGAAGTTGGTTCCTGGGAGAAGACTGATGACAGGAGAGAAACAAGTGGGGTTTGCTGGTCTCCCCAAGCCAGACAGTGACAGCTGGAGAGGGCTGAAGGCAGCAGCAGTGGTAGTGGCGGCGGCAGCTGCAGTAGCCGGAGAGGGAGATACCTGCTGGCTCTGAGCTGGAGCCAAGGGCCAGACAGCACTAAAGCAAGGGAAACAGAGGAGGGGCCTACCTGCTGGTATTGCCTTGCTGGAGAGCTGGACCCCAAGGAAGAGTGAGTGGGCAAACAGCTGTGAGGGATGCTCCCAGCAGAGAGGCTGGGGCACGTCCTGCTGGGAAGAGCAGGGTTGCATCCAGAAGCAAGGGCTGTACCGGCTGTCATGGAAGAGGGACAGAGGACTAACAAAGAGTCTAGGTGTGGTGGAAGATGCTAGAATGTGGTATGTGGCCAAGAGGATATGACTTTTTTTTTTTGGTTTTTTAAGCACTGCTTGCCCTAGGGTGATAGGGATTATGCTGTGGGACTTTTGTACTCTGTTTTGTTCAGAAACTATTGATGGACTATAGGATGAGACTCCATGGAATTACAGGAGACCCAAAGGGGAAACTGAGGTGAGGGGCCATTTGCAGGGCTATCCTGAGGCCCTGAGGGGTCACCTGGGAGGAGGCCACTTGTTTACAATATGTAATGCAGGTTTGCTTTCTTTGGAAACTTGTAAAACAGATTATTCAGAACTTCGATGTCGAGGTGATAGATCAAACATTATAAATTTGGTTAAAGATAGGATCATTTCAGATGTACTGATAAGTCCTTATGTGGGCCACTATTCTCATTTGCTACTTAACTATGAGGACATTCCTGTTTAATGTATGAACACTATTGCTGAATCCAAGATGGGTTTAAAATCATTGGGAGTTCTGCTTGAGTAAGGAATCAAGAACTGTTCTGTACCCAACAGGATCACATACAGAGTCTCAAAGGCCCAGAATCTGTTGACCTTATTTTTGATGCCAAGGTGGTACACCAGGAATATATCTTGTTATGCTTGTACAGCAGTGAGTACATTTTTCTATATTCAGCACATAAATGTAATCATAAAAGCTAATTTAAGGGAGGCTTCTGAATTTAGGAAAGACAAATTTAAAGAAATGTTAAAAATACTAAGCACTTTTTTTAGCCGAATACAGCAGAAATTTTGTTCCAGAATCATTTAAACTCATTCAGGAATCTGTAACTGAAATTCATCTTGGTTAAATCTAAGTAGGGATTTAAAGATTACTGTAAGCAACAAGCACAAAATGGTTCTAAAATACAAACAGCCTGTAGCAGAGGTGGATTGGAGATCTCTACAGATAAATAGAAACATGTTAGAAGGGTAAACCTAGGAGGCGAAAATCAATGGGACACTGAATTGTAGAGGACATTTCAACTGAGGACTTACTCCATCCTCCCAAATATATTGTTTGCAACAAGAAGTAAATGTGGAAATTAGTCCACTTAAAGTAATAGTGTTAAATAAGAGAAATTATGTGAAATTACAAATAAATATTAAACTAAAATGAATGGAAGGATCATATCTGTTATGGTAGTGGGGCAGAGGACAATATAAATAGGGTTACTCAAGGTACCAGCTGCAGCAACTGAACAGGTCAAATGTTTAAATTGGAGAGGTGTAGATATGTACAATTTCATATCAAATTAAATAGACAGGTGACTGAATGCCAGTCTGTGTGCGCACAACCACCAGATTTACCACATAATTGTGGCAGTTGCATTTTGTATTAAAAACTATCAATGGGTGAATGCTGCTATGTTGCTTCAATTATCTGTTAAGGTTTAAGGTGTGGTGAAAGTCCAGAACAAATTCAAGGTTGTGTTTCAAATTAAATATGGGATCATGAGCACGGATTCTGTTGAGCAAGGTGATCTGAGTGGTTGCAGAGTGTCTTAATCAGCTGCTTGGGGCTTGTGAGGGGATAATGAGGAGAGAGTTTTGTGGGAAATATTAAAGGCACAATGGACAATTAGTCCTCCAACTCTATTAAAAGTGAATAGGAGCTGAGTGCCTAACAGCCCTTTGTGCCTCTAAAAACCTCTCCCTTTACCTTTAAATTGGCTAATGAGATTTTATTATATAACGGGTTACAATGGAGCTAAAGGGTATTCCAGTGATACTGAAGTTTATAGTATGTCTTATCAGATGTTCACTCAAAGGGATTGTTTATACTGGCACTTATGCCAGCAAAACTTCTGTCACTCAGGGCTGTGAAAAAAACACCCCACTGAGCAACATAAGTTTTGCTGGCATAAGTGCTAGTGTAGCCGTGTTATGTCAACAGGAGAGAGCTCTCCTGCCAGCATAATAAAACCACCTAATGAGGGGCAGTAGCTATATCTGCGGGACATAGCGCTGTCTACCCGAGCGCTTATGTCGCTCAGTGAGGTGTTTTTTTCACACCCCTGAGTGACAAAAGTTTTGCCGGCTTAAGCACCAGTGTAGACAGGCCCTTATAAACACAGTACAAGTGCCTTCTGATCCACTTAGTCAAGAAAGTGGAAAAATGACGGCACTCCTGTTTTAAAAGGCAGTTAATTGAACTTCATAGAATCTCTGTGAGCTTCTCCTGTTAGGTAGGCTAGGTACTGCTATATCTATTTTAAAGATGAAGAAATTGAGGGCCAGAGAGATTTGTCCAAAGTGACATGGAGAGTCAGTTGCAGTGTTATAGTAGCAGTGTCAATCCAAGGATATGAGAGACAAGGTAAATGAGGTAATATCGTTTGTTGAACCAGCTTCTGTTAGTGGAAGGTACAATATTTCGAGCTTCAGAGTTTTTCAGGCCTGGGGAAGGAAACCAATCATTAGTGACCTAAGTCATTATCACATGACAGATGTTCAGTGGCCTACACATAATGTCCAGTTCCTAGTGACTATGTGTTTACATCACAAAAGTCACTTGAGCAATTTATGCTAATTTGCATTATTCTTGACAGTTTCTCTAGAAGGGCCAAAGACTACATGAACTTTGAGCCTGAATCTTCTACAAGTACAGAGGCATTTTGAGGCAGTGGGAACGCCTGTGCTGTTCCTGTTGTATGGATAACTAGATGACAGTCACTAAATTCACTTTGAAAACTAAATAATTTTAAAACAACCTGATTTAATTCCACATCTGTTTAGCTGACTTTTTCTCCCTGGCCCTCTGGGATGCCTGGATTGGTGCCAACTCTCTGCATTTTACTTTTTGAAGCATTATGTCATGATGAAACCAGTGAGAGCATGTAATAGACCCGTTACATGTGACCTTGCTAGTTCCACAGCTTGCAAATCCTCAAAGTTATATTCATTTATCAACACTTGAGTGGTCTTCAAAGTCAGTTTAACTCAACATAACAAGCCTTCTGAAACTAAAATTAATAATGACCTTCATAACAGCAACGGTACAAACTTTATTTCATTTCTTTAAGATCTTCATAATTTTCCTTCCAAATATTTTAGGGACTTATTCTTGATAATTGGACTAAACTGTGTATCAATGTATGGTATCTCGCACTGGAGAGAACACGTCAGTTCAAGTGTATTATCAATTCCAGAACCTGTGCTTTGAGCTCACTACAGTATCTCCACCACAGTTTATATATAATTAAAGACTGTATCACAATGTTCTTTTAAAAGAACATTAAGGTTGCAAAGGCAACCACTCAAAAGTTAGGAAATGCTAGCATTTAAGTTGCCCGTGCAGCCTTGTTTTGCATATGCATAATGATAGTCTTTAATTACACTATTACATATTGCTTTTTCCATAGGAATGCCGTACACAAGAGGGACAGTTCTCAGGGAATGAGGCAGCTGCTGAATATTTCTTTTTAATCTCCATCATTCAGTGTGTGGTCCCATACTTCCTTTACTGCACACCAGCCAAACCCTGCCATGAATATGGAATTATTAACTGCATTATAGGTTCTTCTATGGCACTTGTCAGCCTACAATATGAGCCTCATAAACATGAATGAATGAATGAATTTATCTTTTCAACACTTCTGATAGGGATTTGTATGGATGAGAAACTGAGGCACCAAGAGATTAAAGCCAGAATTTACAGAAGTGCTCACTAATTTTGGGTGCCCAGTTTGAGACACTTGTGGCCTGACTTTTCAGAGCGTTGGAAATGAGACCCAGGTGCCTCAAGTTGGGCACCCAGAAAATGAGGAACACATCTGGAGGCTGCCTGTGAAAATGTTGTTTTAAGTAGCTTGCCCAGAATCACGTAAGAATTCTGTGGCAGAGGCAAGGATAGAATCCAGTTCTTGGGGTACCATTTAACTGCCTAAACTATGTGACCATCCTGTCTCTTCCTGCAGTCCTCAGCCTCATTTGCTAAACCACTTGCAACTTCTGCAATGAGTGAGGCTGAGCTTATTCATTATGAAACACTGCTCCGTTCCAAAAGGGCCCTCCATCCTGAGCACTGAATAAAGCCAGGCATCCTGTGGAAAAAACCAGTAAGTGAATCACGTAATTAAAGACTGTATCAGAACATATGCATAGGAGATTTAAAATAAGGTTGACCTTAATTCTGGCATTTCCTAAATTTTGAGTGCTTGACTTGGGATCCTTAAAGTTTTTAATGTATATACATTTTGTCATATGGTGTGTATACATAAAAACACACATTTGGGGTGGTTAAACAGTGCTTTAAATTGATGGCTTGGTAGGGTTGGTCAAACTTCAAACAAAACACTTTTCCCATCTGAAAACTAGGTTTTGCTGAAATAGATGTTTTCCATTTGGCAGGGGGGACTCCTCCAAAATGGATCTTCAGGAGATGGGTAGGGGAAGAAATAAAAGAACATTTTATTTTATGTCGGGGGCAATACTTGATCTTTGCATCTCCCTGAGCCTCCACAGTGCCTCATGGTAGTTGCAGCTCTGGATCCTTCATGTCCCTATTCTCTCCTATGGGCTCTTCTCCCCGTCTGGACTATATCTCCCATGATGCATCATGGTCTGTGCCTGTGGGATGTAGTCTTCATGGTGCATTTTCGGAGCTGGAGTCCTGTCGGGAAGCAAGGCCAATTGAATATATTGTCTTATTTCATTTCAGGCTGACAGACAAGACAAAACTTTATTCAGGAACTCTGAAATGTGCCATTTGGAAACATTTGTTCTAATTTTTTTAATCCTTTTTTGAAACGTTGACTTTTTTTGTCCCAATTCCTGATGAAAACAAACATTGAAATATCAGAATTTCCTATGGGATGGACATTCCATTTTTTCAATCAGCTGTCTCCTTTACAGATGGCAGAGCAGGCAAACTAAGTTGAAAGGTCTCCAACTCCGATTTAGACACACCATCTTATTTTTTTTATTGTTATTACTTCTTATTTTTCATCACTATTTAATTATTTTTTGATTTTTACTCTAATTCAAGCTGTGTGTGGTCTGGACAGGACCTCAGTAAAGCAAAGACTTCAAGAGTTGTGCCAGACTGCAAATGTTGTGGTGGTCTGATATGGATTGCTGTTGTTTTCTATTTTAATAATTGTTTTCCTTTAGCATTTTAAAGCTGGCAATTGTTAGTCTTTTTAATTGACCTGCTCATGAAGTGAGAATGATAGGCGCAGTTGGCAAAAAGGATGCAACAGAATGAACTAATAACATGAATTATATGACTGGAGTCTGTTTCATCTACAGAAAATCCTTTCTCTATGGCTAGCCAGAGTCCCTACATTTGTGTGTGTTTCTCCATCGCAAGCCTTAGTCCTTTGTACAGTCTGTTTCCCTTTAAATGTCGCTTCAGGCTTGATTTCACACATCTTTTCATAGCTCATACTCATAGTTTCCATAGCTCTTGTAGTAGAGCCAATTGCCTGACAACATTTTTTTAAAAGCATTAATGAGGTAAAGTATGCAGAGTAATGATACAAAATTCAGTGTTTTTTATGGTCCCTCACAATAGGTTTGATTGCTGTGCATTCACCTACCAATAATGCAGAATAAGCACAACATGATTTTTTAGTGTAATTATCTTTGAAAACCATATCATTACAATGTTATTAGCCTAACAATTACGTACTTTTATAAAATTCTCTTATCATAATGTCTTTTTTAAGATGAAGACTCTTACACGTGCATCCCTGGGAAATCTGAGCTCTCCACTATGGCTTTGGTGTTGCATTGCTGTCTTCCTTCAGTGCATTATTTTACTTGGGTTAGACTTGTGGCAAACATACAAATGTGCACATTGAGCTTTTCTGTGCCTAAAGGCATAGCAGCAGCTCTCTACGTTGGCAGGTATGGCAAAAGACTCGGAAACTGGTCCAGAACAGGCTTTTGGGTTCTCAATTTTCAGACATTTATTACCCAAATTATTGATGTGATGTGCAGCAAAGACTGCTCCACAGATAACTATTATGCACCTTGTCTTTAGTTTGGGATGCAGAACTTGGAATTCACTCTATTTTTTTTTATCCACAATAAATAAATATACAGCTCTGCACTCGCTATTTACTGTATATCCACCTGCTACCCTTTTAACACCTTGTTTAGCTTCATTGCACTGTTTCTTTTAAACCTTTGCAACCCCATTATAACATGCTTGATCTATATGAGGAAGGTTATTGGTTCCACTCCTATCTCCTATTGTCCATTCCTATTCACTAGCTTGGATGGTGTTTACAGTGTCCCAGGAACATGCTTTCTCTCTTTATCTCCTTTCTAGAAAGGTGCCATGATGGGGGGGGGGGGGGAGTGAAACTTGACAGCTCAAGAATGGGGAAAGCAATTCTGTATGATCAGATATATAAATGCCTAAAAGGCATCTGTGTTTTATATTAAAGGAAAAATATTTATTAATTAATATGAAATGAGAAATGAAACCTTTGAGCAAAAACATATGAAAAGCTTGGAGAGGTGTATGAGGTAAATGTTCACATGGAGCAATTATTTCTACAAACCAGTACAAGGTCAGAAGAACATTTTCGGGGTACCGTGCAGGGCACAGATGCTGTTCTTATATAATCTTTAAGTATAGGGCCCCTCTTCAAACTTGTATTGAAAGACAGGACTTCCACTGGAGACAAATTAATATATAAATACACAATATTTATGGCTTGCACCCAAACCCCCCCAGTTCTGTCTTTTGGGACGAGGGAGGAAGAGGTCATCATCTTTCTTTCTTTCCCAAAAGCATTGCCACTTGCAGGTATACATTTCCTAGTAGGGTCCACAGTATAATTACCGTTAAGTGTTTTGGTTACCATGTGAAAGCAATCCATTACTCTGAGGAGAGTGAGTTTATTCAATAATTTTAATTATGTATAAGGTCATATACCATGGGATTTATGGCATCCTGAAACAGCCACTGGATCTGTTATTGGATCTCCTGTCCTTGGCCCCTAGTTTGTTCTCTAGAATAAATACCCTTTGCTGCTTGCAACAACACTTTCTCCCTGAAGGCTCTTTAGTGATTCATAGCTCCTATTCTTTCTGAACCTGACTCTGATATTTCCTTTTGACTTTGGCTTTTTACTTTTTCAGTCAACAGTATTTTCTAGCTAGCTATTTGTCCCCATTTCCACTCTGGTTCAATACTGATTGGTGTGGATTCACTCTCCCTTCCTGTCCGTTTACAGCCCTGACCTGTTGTGTCATGTTAGACTTAGTCCCTATAGTCTCTGGGACAGGAATCGTGTCTTTACTTGTTCATTAGGAGCCTAGCACATTGCTGGGTGCTTGAACAATAATAATTTGGCTCCCCTTGAGGTCAGTTAGCAGCCGTTGCTTTCAAACATTGCTGCTTATCCTGGCTGGTGGGAGACTTCCATACCTGTTTCTACTTTTAGGTGTCAGTTGATAGTTCAAATCCCTTACAGTTCAATCTTCTCGTGTAATGTTTGGAGGTTTTTTTCCTATGGACAGCTCAACAATTTCATGTGGATCATCTCCAGGTTAGTCCCTAGCCCTTTCTGCTTTGCAGCCTCCGGTTAACAAAGATTACAAAAAGAGGGTCATTGTTGCCTCCGTTCCCTCTCGTTCCATTTGGAGGATGTTCTGGCAGGCAGTCAGCTTCAATGAGTCCTGGTGATTTGGCACTAGTCTGAGTTCTGCTTACTTCCTCTTTCAGGCTTATAGGCCAGGAAAATGTTGTAATGCCATTTCTTCCCTCCAGTTAATCCTTGGAGATTCCTCCTCTTCAGCTTCAAGTGCAGACGTTCAAATATTGCCTTTCTTTGCTGTTTTTTAATTCAGAGTTCTTGCAACTTCCTGCCTGACTAACAGGTCCATCTCCTCCTCCTTACTCCTTATATGAGCATGAGGTCATGATGAAGTTGTTTACTCATAAGTCTGCTTCCAGAAACCCTTCTGCTTTCAGTTTGTAACCTTTTAAACCCTTTCAAGGCTCTCAAAGTTTTCAGTGCAGTTGTTTTTCTTTTGAGTTTTCAGTTTATGCTATCAATCTTTTTATTTTCCAATCTGCACACTTTAGTGCTACAGGATTTTTATGCAAACATGAAAGACAGAAAAAACAAATATTATACAAGAGACAAATATACATGAAACAGAAGACTAATCTTAATTTAGTTTAACAACAAATTATAAGGGGAAAGAGGTGGGTGGGAAGCTTCCAAAGAGCAGCTATAGTGCCACAAGCTAGTTATAAGATCCAAATTTGTAATAGACTCTCCAAGTTTGCAGTGCAATTAATAACTGATGGCATTTGGAAGCCTGTCTACCTTGTTTGCAGTTAGACATGCAAATGCTGTCCTTTGCGTCTGCAAATCTGTGCTTACCACTAACTCTAGATATAAAATTGCAATTTTAAACTTGGACGTTGTTACAGAATTTGACCCTAACATTTTTTTTGGCCTTTTTTTGTATATGTTTAGAAAGGTCTGGACCCCTAAATGAAACCAAAATGGAAAATCAAAACTCTCTGACTCTAGAAGAGTGGAAATGATGTTGGGAGCACATAGACAGAGAGGTATTGTAAAAATCCATGGGTATTTGCTCTTTAAGAGTGTGCTGTCTGTAGACTGTTCATTCCTTTTGTATTGGGAAGAAAGCAACCAGTATACAATGCTAGCTTAGTCAGAACATAGAAACCTAGTCTTTCAAGGCATGTCCACAGATCAGAGAGCTAACAATTACTATAAAGGTGTAGGCACCCTCTACTTCAGGGGCCTTGGAACTTAATTGGGAGTTTTACAGTTGGGAAGATCCTGGGAGACTACAACTCCCAGGATGCCTAAGGGAAAAAGGAGAGAGACTCTTCCCCTTCCAGGGAATCAGAGAAAATCATATGGGGGACTCTAGTTTGGTGCTGGTGCTGACTGCTGCTGGTTGCTGCGGTCCCAAAGTGGCTGCTGCTGGGGTCCCAAAGCTGCTGCTGAGAGCCTGCTGGAGTTTTGATTGAGCAGGGAGCTTCGGAGGTCGGTGGCATTGCCCAAGCAGCGCAGGGATTGAACCTATAGCTGACTGAGGTGGGACTGCAGTGAAGGTGGTGTGAATGCCCCTCCCCTCTTTTGTTTGGGGCAGGACTTGTAAAGGAAAGGGCTCAGCAGAGAGACTTTGACTGGGCCTGAGAAGAGGCAGAGAGAGAGTTCCTTCAAGCAGGACCAGGACTGCAGACATTTGGTTGGGCCAACTCCAAATCTCCAGCTCGATACCTGGGCTGAACTGATACACTTAACCAACAGAGTGCTGCCTCCTTCTTCAGATCTTCAGGCGCGCCCATGCAGGCAAGGGGTTAGGGCTCTGAACTCTAGTGGAGTGTACACTCCAGAGGTGGGGTAAATAGCAGCAGTGTAGATAGATGCCAGTTAGACCATTTAATTTAATACTGTATACTATTTTTATGAACTGATTTACTCAACTGCCCCTGTGGATTTAAAACAGTAGTGATGTTTAATTTCAGTCTGTTATGCCATATTTCCTTAATTTGTTAAGTAAAAGTGTGTTAACTCTAATTTAAGTATATTGGATGTTTAGTTTGGATAATTGCAATTGTTGAGTTAGACCCATGCCATGGATTATTATTATTATTCGACTAGGTTTAGTCCTGGAAGCTCCCAAGGTCCGCTATTGAGCGTTTGCAGAGGCCAGCCAGGTGGAGGCACTGCCAACTTTAAATTCCTTTTAAGAGTAAGGGGACTGCAGCAGAGGGGTGGATAGAGGATTCCCACCTATCCTACATCATCACTGGGATACTCAGGATCTCCTTTGTTGTCAGCAACCTTAGGTGCCCTTGCACACCGGTGAGTGTTGCCTTCTCCCAAATAACCCAGAAAAGGAAAGGGGTTACAAAGGGAAATGAGATAAGGAGAAAAGATAGATTTAAAAAATAATAATATAAGCCAAAGCAAGAAATAGTTTCCCTGAGAGTAAACCTGAAGTTTCTTCCAGTCCTGTGAGAGACTGAAAAACCTGATAAAGCAAAGAGTTTGTCTGAGCTTAAAACCTACAATCAACTTTGCATCCTTTACAGCATGGATCTGTGGCCTTGTCTTCATTACAAAAACAGGTGTGTTCTTAACTGAAGTTAGCTAACTCGAGATAAAATCCTAATGAAGACAAATAGTTTGTACTTTTCATATGCATTAAGAAGTCAAGTTAAAACTGTGGGGGGACCCTTGAGTTAGGAACGCCACTTTTTTTTTTTTTTTTTGTAGTGGTGACAAGGCCTCAGAGGCAAGCCAAAGGTCACTACCTGTATGTCTAAAATTTGGTTACTCCTCCAGGCATAGGGTTGTGGAATTTGATTTTTTTTTTCCTTCTAATGCCACAAGAAGGAAATCAGTTCTGCAAAATTCTGTTCTCAATTTCTTCAGGCAAGTGGAATGAATTTTGATGGCCAAGAAAGACCACTCTTTATCATGATGCTTGATGAAAATAAAGTCTGGTTTTAGGCTGGTAAATGTTTATGGTAACTTTCACAGTTGAAACCTGTTTTAACTGAAGTAGTTGATGAGTAGTTTCCCACTCACTTGAATCTTTTAGAAGTTTCACAATATTTCCTGAAACATTTTGAATTCTCTGGTCCTACCTCTACTCCGTGCTAGCAAAAAATACATGGCTACTAGCTTGGTTCTAGTATGTTTCTCCTGGTCATTGTGGATAGCACCTCCCTCCACTCCACCACCCAGTGAACTATGTTCTTAAAACATTATAAAACCATACTCCATACTGGCAGAGGTGGACAAAGTGGTTCATCATTGAAACTTTCCTTTCTTTTTTCTGAATGGTCTTAGACTATAGCCGGGAAAGCTCTTATCAGTAGGGTTCCCTCTGTCACCCCTCCTGCCCACTGTACTGTATAGGCCAATAGTGGAGATGGTGAGGTGTTTGGGCACAGTATGTTGACAATCAGCTCTCCTCCTTTTTGTCAGATTTTGGGATGCAGCTTCTTTTCTTTCTCCCTACCTGCAGGCCCTCTGCAGACTGGGAGGGAAAGAGACTGGTCTGAATATGCTCAGCTCTTCATCCCATATATGAGGGTGAGCTGCTGAGTCTTGAGGCTAAAGCCTACTAGGCTCATGAAGCGTGCAGCATTGGTCCTCAGCAGCAGAGTCAGTGCTACGAATAACAACCCCCCGCCCCCCCCCCACTTGGTGGAATGTGAGGAAAATAGGATTTGGGGGGGGAGGGAGAGTACTAGCTTTCTTTAGAGAGGCTTCCTGGGAGAGCCACAGGTGTTGGTGTCCCTGAAGCAGGATTCCAGGGGACTTCCCACTCACATGAATGATGGCATTCCCAAAGTGGACACTTCCTATGGGCTTCCATTCAGATGATCATGCATGACCCAAGGAAAGTTTCAGAGCCACTCTTGGGTGATGATGGCCAGTGAGTGGGGTTTCTGGGGCTTCCCACTTCCTGTGGGGTGGGGTGGAGCAAGGAACTTTCTCTGGGCTCAAGTTACAGGGAGATAGGGGCCTAACTGAAATGGAATGTAAGGGGTCACTGATGTATTTTGACTGGCCTAACCTGCCAATAACCAAGTGAGGAATCTTGATGAGAACAATTTAGCTGGAACTCATTCTAGATAAAATGAAGTTGATTCTAGTTGGCAGAGGAAGCAACTAGTTAAATTGACATGGTTTGTGACTGCTCCATCTGTTGATACCTTATGATGAACCTTCTTAATAAGAGCTGCAGTCTCAGGATGCTTTTGGACTTGTACCAGTGGTCACTTCTACCAGCTTCTCCCATTACCTGCAGTTAGTGATGTGGTTGTGGCCTTTCCTTGCTGATGAGGCCTTCATCACATCCTCTAGGTTGGACTACAGTAACATGTTGTACTTGGGGACTACTCAAAAGGTTCAGCTAGTGCAGTTTAGTGGATTAAGTTGTATTATACCCAAGATCTACAAATTATGTTCTCAGCTGTCTCTACATGCAAAGTAAAGTTGTTAATGTTTTTAATCTGTAATGCCCTATATGACTTAAGACCCAACTAACTTAGAGATAATTTCTCTCTTGATACCTGAGATAAACTGAGAATACTGCTGGCCATCCCTAAATGTGTACTTTTAAAGAGTGTAGGCAGAAGTCAGATAATGTGTCATTTAGTGCAAGAAGGAGGAGTGCAAAGGACCTTAAGTGGATTGCACACAATCCCAAGGAGCTGTTTAGGCAGAGGAGGGTGGAGTGTAGAAATGTCCTGGATATCACATCTATGCCATGAAAGGATTCCCCAATACTTTGCTGAGCCATGCTGGCCAAACTGTGGTATAGATTACACTCCTAGGTAGGTAATAGTGCTAAGCACTTTCAGCTCCATTTTGCTCAATGTGAGTCTGCAGATGTTCAGGACTTCTGAGAATCAAAGCCATGTAACATTCAGTCTTCTTTCCCACAGGATTTTGTCTATAGATAGATAGATATAGATGATATATAGATATATTTATATTAAGACATTCAGTTTTTTAATTGTGTTTCTTTTTTCCAAAGATTTTCCTTTTGCATAACTAGTATGAATATAGATATGTTTCATGCCTGATCTACCCATTTCTGTGTGGCTATTTGTCTTTCTTACCCAGGGCAGGGGAATATCATAGGCCTGGGAAGATTTAGCCTTCCCAAATAGCCAGGCGTGGCCCGATCCATGGTCTGCTCTGAGGTCCCGCCCCCTCCTACTGTGTCTCACTCTTCCCCCCCTTGGCCCCAGCCCAGACGGGTAGGGATGAGGGCTGGGGCTAGGGTGGGCCAGTTGTTGTTCCGGGACTTGGGGTTGTTGGGGCCAGCACTTGGGCCACCTGCCGCTCTGGGGCTGGAGACACCTGCTACTAAGGCTTCCTGGCCAGTGCTCCAGGGGCTAGGGCCACCCAGCACTCCAGGGATGGGGGACCTGGGCTCGGTGGGCACTCAGTTTGCCCAGGGCTGGAATGGGCAGGCCCCAGCAACTCAGGCCATCTGGTGGGCTAGGACTCGGGGTAGGCAGAGGCCGATGGCTCGGACCACCTGGTGGACTGGAACTCGGGGTGGGCAGGAACCATTGGCTGCAGCCGGCTGCGGTGGGGCTCCTTCAGCTGCAGTAGGGGGGCTCAAGACTCAGGTGAGGGAGTGGGCAGAAGGGCGTGGCTTCAGACGCAAGAGGCAGAGCCATAGGCTAGCCTCCCCAAATGGGAGTTTTACATGCCACCCATGTTTTTGCCTTCATGCAAATATGGACAAAAATAGATTTATACAAAATTGTATCTGCATAATTAGCTGGGTATTGCTCTACATTAGCTATTAAGCACAGTATACGAACATTGGGCCAAATACTAAATTAATTACTCAGACAATTCTTATTTTAATCAATGGGAATTTTGCTTGTGGAAGGGCTGAATAAGGACTTTTTTTTTTTTTTTAAATAGCTCATTCTGCCCAGTCGGGGAGGGGGCGGGGGGTCTCAGGGCTTCAGCACCATGGGATGTGCCTGCCTAGGCTCAGGGCTTCAGCAGGAGCGGGATTGGAGTCTGGAGCCCTGAGCCCCGGCAAGCACCTCCTGTGGGGCTGAAGCCCTAGCCCCACAATGCTGCCACAGGGCTGAAGCGCCCTGATCTCGAACTTCTGAAGATTGTTGTATGCGGCTTGGAAGGTCATTAAATGTGGCCACCCCTTTGATACCCTTTTAAAAATGATATTTTGATAGGTCTTTATACCAGTAGCCAAATATAGTGGGTAAATCCTGAAGTCCTTACTCTAGAATTCCATGAGACATTTTCCTGACTAAAGACTTCAGGATTGAGCCCAATTTAAGAATAAAGTTTTTACTAACTTGTCCCCAAGCATTTTTGGTCTTTGTGTGGCAAACAACATTAATAGCATTTAAGCATTTTACTGTAGCAAATTGAATGCCAGGTAGCTCCAGCTTGCACAAGTGTAACAGGTAGTGGGTGCAAGTTTTGTATGGTTATTATAATATTTTTTACACTTGGCTTAGGGACCAGCTATGACCAAGGCCCAATTGTACCCCACAACCACAAAGTAGTACAGTCTTTGCCCTAAAGAGTTTATAAGCTAATAGATAGGATTGACAAAGGGTAAGGGAAATGAGCATAACATACAAGCAAAAGTGATGGATGTGATTATAGCAGCCATCGGTTTAGTTCAGTGACTTGCGGGGGAGGGACAATTAGTTGGATGGGGATATAGCTAAATTGGAAGCGAAATGAGAGGGCTATTGAAGGGAGTTTTTGATGGGAGATAGCAGGGGGGTAAGGGCACAGGCAGATATAAAGTGAGATTGAGGTTATGAGACTGGGAAGAGGGCGTGGGAGGGGTTGGAGGAAACAGCCAATCAGCTCTGGGGAGAGAATGTCCAATCAAAACTGTAGAAAATAATCTGATTACATCATCCATGTTCACTGATCCCTCCCTCAGTCTCTGCCTGGCTCCTTCTGCAGTTTTTCTCCAACCTCACATTGTGGGGTGGGTGGCTGGGAGGACAGACGCAATGAATCATAGTGCCTCCACATGGGCTTTCCCCTCCATAGTCCTTGGGAATGAAGGGGGGCTGGAAGGCTGTCACTGTTATCACATGCCTTTTTGCTGCACCACAGTTTAACTTTTTGCTGAAGCCCAGATCAGAGTTCTGTCTCTCCTGAAATTTTTGGAAAGCATTACACAGCCAAAAAGGGGTTATTGTAATCAGAATCCCAAATGTAGGTGCTAGGAACAGTTTCCAGGCACCTTCAAAGACCAAGTACCACACAGCTGCATAGTAAACAAACATTCACATACAACACACACAATTTGTGAACAGTATTTGGAATATTTAAGTCTTTACCTGAATAGCATTTGTTTTACATCTAGGGGTTTTGTCTCCCTATAAAGACTAGCACCACTCTGCTGTTATCACCATATACGTTCATGGGGAAAAAAGTTTGACTTGTAACATTTGCGTTACATTGTAACGTTTCAAGATTATATTTACAATTTTCTGCTTTAATAAATGCATATGAGCATATTCTTCCTCCCAGATTTATTTCAGGGATGATTTCAGGTTCTAGTGTGGCCTAAAATGTATTGTGTCACACCCAGCTTTCTTCAGAGCTTGGGCAGGGACGGGAAGAACTGCAGTCTCTCTGTCATTATCTCAATGTTTATCATGGCAGCAAACAAAAGTCCAGTGGCTCCTTACAGCTAACAGCATTCAGTCCTTCAGTTAATAGGTGACTTGCTTTTGCTTAGTGACAGCAGTGAGTATTCAAAAATCATGAAATTGCCTTAAATCATGAGATTTAAAAACTAATAAATAGGGTATTATTTTTTATTTTCCTGCTGGTGTTTAAGCCTATAGGGTTCATATTTTTAAGCTTTTCCTCTGAAAGCATGACGGCTAAAAACTTTAGAAATAATTAAAGCTGAGATTCTCATGCCCTCCTAGAACCCCAGGAGTTTTAAGAAAAACACCAAGCTCCCAAGACTTTCAATAAAGTTGCAGGAGCTGTTACTATTGAAAAAACATAGCCTGTACCCAAAGCATTACAGCTCTTGAGACCCAGCCTGACAGCAATGCTGTTCATGATCTTGGCCTTATTCTTCTGTCAAGTCCATTGAGCTCACAATAACTCCTGTATTTGTAACTAGAGCTGGGCAGAGAACAGTAATGCTGTTTTGCAGGGAATTTTGAGATTTCAAAATATGGCTCAGTTCCAATTTGAAACAAAGATAAAAAACTTAGACATTCTCCATGAAACAGAAGGTTGTCCATCCAGTTCTACTGGAAGCCCCCACTCTAAGACAACTGCCTGGGCTCCTGGCTCCCTGGAATATAGAGCTGGGCAAAATATTTTTGTGCTTAAATGTAATTTCTGGGAAATAAGCTGTTCTGTCAAAACCAAAACATTTCATGGAGATGTAGCAGTTTCTACAAAACTTTCCTCTGGGTTTTTTTTGGGGTTGTGGGAGGTGTGAGACACTTTATTTTGGCAGGTTGTTCCAGAGTGGGGGAGCCTGGGCTACCAAGGAGCTACAAGTCTGGGAGCAAGGACTCCTAGGAATTCTAAGCTGTCAGCTGCTCATCAGCCCTCCAGCTGGGCTGCAGAGGAGCCAGGTGGGTGAGCTGGTAGGAAACCGAGAAGGTTTCAAAACCTGCCTAGCAGGCAGGGGTCCATCAGAAACTTACCTGGCTTTCAGCAGAATTTTTGTCAACATCAACACAGTCCCACGGAACGTTTCCATTTCAAAGAATTGGCAAATTTTGACTGAAAATTTTCTGACCAGCTATATTTATAACCTCCTATATGCTTGAGCTGTGATTGGCTGAGCCCTTGGGTTATGAATATGTAAGACATGACAAAATGATGGCCTTCTATATAGAAGCGCTACTGAGCATACAGAGTAATCACCACACCCTTCTCCTAGAAGTTTCTGAGCCCTTCTAGTTGAGTTCCTCTATTTTTCTATCTGTACATGAGCAGAGACTCATGATTCAAACTGCCTCCAGCCTGCTCCTGCTCCATCCTTTCTTTAGATTTAAAAATAATAAAATGCTGCTACTGTAACCCACATGCCTTATAATGCAGCAATTAATCCAACATTTTCTAACGTGTATATTTCAAAGGCTCCATTTTTCCTTTCTCTGATGGAGTTCCCTACAGCTCTGAACTCTTTGGGAAATTCCACATGTTCCACTGGCTTCAACAATTGCCCCTAAGGTACTATTCCCAAATCAACCTCTTCATTTCCTCGGTACAATATTCTAGCTCACTGGTCTCTCTGATTTCTCCTCATGGATGCTTTACCACCACAAACTCAACATTTCCAAAATAAAACTCATCATCTCCCTTTCCTGCACCCCCCACACTCTTTCCTCTTCCCCATTTTCTGTTACTGGCAACAGTACCACCAGCACCACATCTCTCAAGTTTGCAACTGTGTCATAATTTATAATGACAGCTCTGTCCATATGTCCAGGCTCTTGATAAATACTGTCATTTCTCTCACTGCTCCATGTCCAAAATGCTTCCTGTCCTCTTTTTTTTCCTCCACTGCCAAGATTCTGGTTCTCCTGCCCTGACTATTTGCAATCCCTTTTCTAGTCTTCCACTTTCAGCTCCCCACCCTCAAGTTCATCCAAAAGCCACTGCAAAAATTATTTTGCCCTTTCTCTTGACCACATTTCTACACTAGCTTCTATTGTGTTCAAGTGAAGTTCAAGCTTTTCTTTTTCACCTACATTTTTTGTTTTTTTCTTTTCCCTAAACCATATCCAGGGCCTTCTCTCCACTAAAGTTTCTGTTGAGTATCCCTTTTGGTACTTTGTTCCATTTCCAACTTCTTTCATCTTCCACATCATCCTATATTCATGGAATCACCTCCCAATCAACACACATCAAGCATCCTCCTCACAAATATTCTAAAGACTCACCCATGTAGTCAATCTGAAAAGACCACTTGCCTTTCTGTTCATCCTGTTTGGTGTGGTGCCGTCCTAACGCAAACTCTAAGGCTGTTAGATCTTCATGGTGAAGGGTTTAAACTATGTTTTGGCACAGCTAATCCGATCTCTGCAATGTACATGGAGAACTCTAAATAAGTAATAATAAAATGCATAGATTTAAAAATTCAAATCCTATCCATCAAAATAATGTAACAGAGAGCCATACAACATAAGCCCTTATTGAATAAGAAACAACAGCTTCCCTCCTTTTACTATGAAGTTTCCTAAAGGGCTAATAATGTATTAGCTACACTATCTAGGTTTTTTTTTAAATTGGAATAACATTGTTTTGTAAATATTACACCATCCGGTAAAATGACATATTGGACTGTCATTTCATCTCTCCAAAGCAGTAATGTTTGCGTATGCTCAGATCTGTTAAGCTTAGCAGCCCTAATTCCCCAACAGAGCTTCTGGAATCTGCTTTCTGAGATTAGCAGTGCCCTCTCCCCTGATTTAAACAAAAATAATTGGAAAGGCACATGTACCAGCTTCCAGTTTATAAGAGTTCATTTAGTTGAAATCCCCTGAGCTCCTCCAATTAGAAAACAACTTTTTGACTTAATATCCTTCAATTGTTAAAAACTTGCGTCACTGGGAGATCACAGTGAAACGTAAAGGTCCCAGCACATTGGTATTTGATTGTGATGGGATGTGATTGTTCCACATTTAGACTGGAAAGGGTTAGGAACTCCGCTTCCCAATGTGCTTAATGAATGAAAAGAAAATTGGACCCTTGAGCCAGAGTCAATGACCTGAGTGAAAAATGTTTGCAGGTTAACAAGGGCAACTGTTCCTTGCTATAATTCCCACTGGAGGTGAATGACAAAAAAGGCCAATAAACCTCAGACTTGATATTATTTATTAACCTGTTTTCTTCCTAGAAAAAGACCTTACTGTAAATCTTGGAAGACAGCGGAAAAAAGTGCTCTTTGGCAAAGGAAAAGATGACCAAACAAATGCTTACTGTGTATAAAGATTAAACAATATAATACTTTGAACTCTTTGTGATTAGTTAGATTACAAGGATCACCTTTGCCAACATTCTTAGGCTAGCCTATTAGAAATAAGGCTGTGGGGGAAGTACATACTTTAAACAATATAAATACAAAATGTAACTGGATGTGACAGGTTATATTGTTGATGTTCTAAGTCAGGAAAAATACAACAAAGTTACACGCATTCAGATTATGTCTTGTTAAAAGCATTGCTGCATGATTTGCTGACACAGCACATCTGTAGCTTTCTTTCCAAACACTCAGCAAGCACTGTGTGGTAGGTAGGAAAATGCCCTCACATGGATTTGAACCTACAAGGCATCAGACGATACAATTTGCTTCCTGGACCTAGGTTTTTTTTCTTATCTATATTTTATTGTTTAAAAGTGAATTATCTCAACGTACTTTACGGGCTTGATCTTACTTCCATTAAACCAATGGAAACACTCCTGTTGACTGCAGCAAGCGCAGGCTTGGGGCTTAATGGAAAAAAAGAGTTACAACAAAATAGGACAAAAACAGAGGATCCAGAAGAGATCAATAATATAGCTGTGCTAGAACTATCTTTTGAAAACTCTCTAGTTGAAGTACTATTGCAGATCTGGAAACAGGGTAATCCAGTCAGGAGAGAGTTTAAGAACCTAACTCAAAGACTTCAGTGAGCTTTGCATTGGACGCTAACAGAATAGACAAAGACCATATTACTTCTTACATTTGAAGTCTCCAAACTGGAACAGTTGCAGGAATTCTGTAAACTATATGTCAGTAACAGTTGAGGACCCTGACAGAGGAGAAAGGAAAATATATTTGCGCCCTGAATTCTATATACCATGTGGACAAATATGATGTGTAATGCACTGCTGAGATGTCAGTGATAGTAACATTTGATTTGTGGTGAAAACACTGATTGATTCCTTTCCTAGTTTTGCTGCATAACTGAGTCTAAAAAGAAGAAACACCATGAAGTCACTTTGCTCTCAGGATTAGAGAGTACCACCTTCCTGCTCAGACTCATTCCCAGAAATGTACAGTGCCTTTCATAAGGCCAAATTTCTGTCCTTAGTCACACGTGTGCAATTCTCATTGAGTTCATTGGGAATTGGATATGTGTATATGAGGACAGAATTTGTCCTTTACCTGTTAGATCATATAAATAACTGTGATTAAAAGTAGAGCTCTACTTTCTAGCTCAAGGAGTATTAATAAATAGGGAACATGAGAATAATACACCTTGCCCTTGAATTCTTATCTTCTTTCCTATTGCACAAGGTAGAAGTTAGAAAAATTATACTTTAAACATTGATGTTTGTGCACATTATAGTTTAGACGAATAATCTAAAATACAGTGAATTATAGTACTAAAGGTGCTTAAAATCCTTTTTTTTTTTAATCGTAAATTGTTTCTCTTGGGCCAATTTTTAAAGGGGCCTCAACTCACTTTTCAGTGTTGTGTGTGCAAAGGCTAGCGGTTAAAACCAAAATTTTCAAAGGTATCTGCTAATTTTAGGTACCTCTGTTTTCAGCTGCCCACTTGAGACACCTTGAACCTGATTTTGTTCACACATGCCCTCAATGCCTTCAGCTGAAATCCAGTATGCTCAGCATCTGTGATAATCAAGTGCTAAGTATGTCAAATTGGGCAACCAAAATTAGTGGACACTTGAAAATGTGGCTATAAATATCTAATTACCTGATGAGATGGTGCCAAGATGTGCAGTACACTTGGAAAAATATGGAGAAATAAGGGCTGAAAAAAAAATGAATAGGTAAAATTATAAGCATATGTGGAAAACCAATATTCAGACATGGATGTGATAGTGGGGTGCAGCGGCAGAAACAGAGAGATGAGTTGGCAACCATTTCAGGATCTTTGTGACTATGTTAATAGCCATAATAGCTATCACTAGCTAGTGATTCCACAACTGGTGATGCCTTCCCTCAATAGACAAAATGAGGAGACGATTATGATGCTTCTGTTTTGTCTTGCAAGATTTCACCTAAAGGCAAGACTTGTTTTATTTTCTCTTCAGTTGTATTTTTCTTGCCAGGGGGAACAGAAGATAATACTAAGTGCCAGCCTTGAAAACCTCTACTACAAATACTGCAAGTTGTCTTAGTACACTATCTAAGCTTTGGGAGTTTAATTTTAGAGGTTTAAATGTAACAAAAAGTAGATTATAGCTAGATTTTGCTAAACATGATCAAACTTTTTCCTTGCAACGTTTTGAGAATTTCTCAAATGACACCAGGTTAGATAGCCTTCCTTCCCTCATTAACAGGAACCAGTCGTGACACACACCCCCTCCCCCCTCACACACCCCACTGCACCACTTGTTTGTTGAGTCTGCTGTAGTGTTTCAGCCTGCTTGTGGAATGTACATTCTTTTAAGGCTGAAGTATTATTATTTCAGAGTTCTAAATATACCCTGCTCTTATTGGTTGTAATTTTAAAGATCATAGCAATTTTTTCTTCTGTTAAATTTTGTACAAATATTTTTAGGATAAAAATTATATTTAGAAAACAATTAAAAAGTTAGAGACACAAGATGGGTGAGGTAATATCTTTTATTGGACCAACTTCTGTTGGTGAGAGGGACAAGATTTTGAGCTATGCAGAGCTCTTCCTCAGATTTGGAAATTGTGTTTAGAGTCACAGCTATGGTTAGCTTGAAATCTTGTCTCTTTAACCAACAGAAATTGGTCCAATAAAAGATATTATCTCAGCCATCTTGTCTCTCTAATATCCTGGGACTGACACACAGCTACAACAACACTGGCTACAACAATTAAAAATTTAGTGATTTTGGACATATTATTTTATTTCTCCATAAACAGAGTTCTGTTTTTAAACTGGATTTTTGAAGGCAACTATTCTATATTTTGAATAGTGCCTTTGGATATTTTGGATGCAAATTAAAAGAAAACTGGAAAGATAATATAGTTCTGAAACACAATCCATATTTTGTCATGGCTTTTCCAACAAAAGTGACATCTCACTTTGTAGGACCTGGATGGGTACTTTTTCCCAGGCAAATAGTGTGTAAACTGAAGAATCCCTGAAAGTTCACTGACATAATGTTCCATAAAAGTGTTTATAGTGATTCTAAATATATACGTATACAATAATTCTTAGGCTTCTGAATATCATATGAAACAAACATGACTGCAAATGTTTGCATTCATGCTGCCATGAGTTGTGATCTTGTTTCATAAGTTAAACAGGGATGGGTCTTGTCAATTCTCAGATAGGAGGTCTTCAAGGAAAACCCAAATGCTGCAGGAAGTGATAATGATTCAGGGAAAAGAAGACCACCTATGCAGTCAGTACATGGTATTTCTGGGGGTGCCACTGTTATTGTGAGATTTAAAATCAAGAGCCTGACCATTATGTTTGGATACTTGGAAGTTACTTGCACTCAGGGAGAAACCAGCAGACAGGAACACAGGGAGATGTAAACGCACACAGACTGAGTTTATTCTACTCTACTGTCTACTCTAAGACCAGACAGAGCTGGCTGAGCTATCCCATAATGTTCTAGCTGTGTCAGCTACGGCAAGTTAGGCAGGACACAAAATACACAACATATTTCTCCCGCCCTTAAGGAAAACATCCATTTAACAGAACAATAACTAAACAAGGGAATGAGGGTAGACTGCTTCATTTCCTGGCTAAACCCCAGGGATCATTGTGCTCCGTAAATGTGGGTTTGCCCTAGCTAAAGATTCAACTGTTAATGAGGCCTTCTCTCTCTGGATGGATTAAGGTGGACTTCTGGTGTTCTTGCACCCGAAGGTGTTATTGGTGCAGGTCTCACAATGGGCCCAGGACTTGTAGCTCGAACAGGTGAGGGTGCTGTATCTGCTGCAGAGGTGAATGGAGGAGTGGAGTCAGGAATGGGTGGTTCTTGATTTGAGGATATCTCACCTACAATGGTGAGGTCAGACAGTTCAACTGGAAATGTGTCCTTGGGACTTGTATGACCTGGCAACAACTGATCTACATGTTGCAGCCAGGTGAGATCATTTGCAGTCTGGACAGTGTAGGAAACAGGTCCTGTCTGGGCGATGATTGTAGCAGGGACCCATTTAGCTCCAGAAGCATAGTTCTAAGCTAGAACAGGCTGTCCAGGACTAAAGGTTCAATCTTTTGCTCTGTGTGCAAGTCTGATGACTTGGCTGTGCTGTTGACATTGCACAATTTGTTGTGCTTTGGAGGGTTTCAGCAGATCAAAGCAAGTGCACAGCTGTGTCCCATCATTAGAAAGGCCAGAGATGCTTTGGTCATAGCATGAGGTGTGTTTCTGTAGAATAGCAGAAAGGTGTTCAGATGCTTTTGAATGGATAAATGTCCCCGTGTAGATTTTAAAGCTTGTTTCATTGTCTGCACAAACCTTCCTGCTAATCCATTGGTGGATGGATGATACAGTGCTGAAGTGATGTATCCCATTTGCTTTCACAACATTTTCAAACTCCTGAGAGACGAACTGAGGTCCATTGTCGCTCACAAGTTGTTCTGGCAGATCGAAATGACTAATGGTTTCATGCAGTCTCTGGATAGTACTTGCAGTAGTGGACAGCATTACAGAGATTTCTGGCCATTTGGAGTGGGCATCGACAACAACCAAAAACATGCTTCCTTCAAATGGACTGGCAAAATCAATGTGAACACACTGCCATGGATTTGTAGGCCAGTCCCATGGTTGTAGAGGCGCCAACTGAAGTGTGTTCCTCACACTCTGACATGAAGTACAAGCTCTTACCTTCTCTTCAATGGCACTGTACAGCCCAGGCCACCAAAAGTAGCTTTGTGAAATTCTTTTCATGTGCACTATTCCACAGTGACCTGAATGTAGCTGTTCTAACATCTGTGATTCTCAGTAATGGTGGAATAATGATGCGCATCTTCCAACAAGCAACCAGAATGGATTGATAACTCCATCCTCCTGGACATGTAGGGATGAAGGTTGGGTGAGACCTGAGAATCCCGTAGAAATGTTCCATGCATCACTAGGGCCATAACTTGGGACAGTAGGGTCAACACGAGTTGCCTTCTTTACTTGAGTAGTAGTGATGGGTGTGTTCTCTACCTGTTCAAAGTAGAAGATTTCTTTCTGTCCAATATCTTCATGTTTAACTGGTAAAGGCAGTCTTGAGAGACCATCTGCAATGCAGTGTAGAATGGATCTCCAATATTTGATCTCATATATTTGTGCAGAAAGCAACAATGCCCATCGTTTTGTACGACTAGCAGCCAATGGTGGAATGCTTGTGCGTGGTCCAAAAATTGATGTTAGAGGTCGATGGTTGGTGAGAAGTGTGAACTTCCATCCAAACAGGCACTGGTGAAATTTCCGAATTCCATAAGTGATTCCCAGTGCTTCATGCTTGATTTGAGCATAGCTAGTTTCTACCTTGCTTAAGATGTGTGATGCAAAAGCAATGGGTCTTTCCTTTCCAGAAGGCATAATGTGTGACATGACTGATCCCACACCATAAGGAGAGGCATCACAGGCTAACTGTAGAGGTAAGGATGAGTCAAAATGTGTCAAAACCTCTGAATTTAGCAATGCGAGTTTAGCCTTGTTAAATGCAACATCACAGGCTTCAGTCCATTTTCAAACCTTGTCTTGGCAGAGGAGTTCATGTAGTAGTTTAGTAGTGTTGCTAACTGTGGAATAAATTTTCCATAATAGTTCAATAGCCCTAAAAAAGAGTGAAGTTGGCTCATATTTTGAGGAGGTGGAGCTTCCACAATAGCCTTGACTTTCGCAGGAGCTTTACAAAAGCCAGTAGCATCAATGACATGTCCCAAATATTCAACAGAGGACTGGAAGAATTCACATTTGTCTTTGTGGATTCGTAAGTCATACTCTTCTAGTCTTTTGTAGGGCAGCATCCAAGTTCTTAAGGTGATCTTCCTCATTTTTGCCAGTGACGAGGATGTCATCAAGATAGCACTGGACTCCTGGCAAGCCACTCAAGATCTGGTCCATAGCCCTCTGGAGCAGATGTTATTCTGAAGGGCAAGGGACAGTAACAGTATAGCCCTTTGTGTCACAACAGACAACAGCTCTTGGGACTTCTCATCGACATGCATCTGTAAATTTGTCTGACACAGATCAATCTTGCTGAACTTTTGTCCACCAGCCAAGCCAGCGAAGAGGTCATCAATGCAGTGAAGAGGATATTGCTCTGCACACAACACCGGGTTAACAGTAACCTTAAAATCCCCAGAAATCCGAATGGAGCCATCTTTCTTCAATACTGGAACAACTGGTGTTGCCCGTTGGCTGTGGGTAACTGGTGCTAGGACTTCATTCTTGAACAGGCACTCCAGGTCCGCTTCAACTTTTGGCTTGATGGCATATGGCACAGTTCTGGATTTCAGACATTTTGGTTGGCTGTTAGGCTTAATGTTCAATTTCACAGTGACTCATTTCATACTTAGACTCATAGATTCTAATGTCAGAAGGGACCAATATGATCATCTAGTCTGAACTCCTGCACAATGCAGGCCACAGAACCCCCTGTAATAACCCACCCACTCCTGTAATAAACCGCTAACCTATGACTGAGCTATTAAAATCCTCAAATCATGGTTTAAAGACTGTAAGGTACAGAGAATCCACCAGCAAGTGAGCCTTGCCCCATGCTACAGAGGAAGGCGAAAACCCCCAAGAGCCTATGCCAATCTGCCCTGGGGCAAAATTCCTTCCCAACCCCAAATATGGTGATCAGTTAAATCCTGAGCATGTGGGCAAGACTCACTAGCCAGACACTCAAGAAAGAATTCTCTGTAATACCTCAGAACCCATCCCATCTAACATCCCTTCACAGGGCATTGGCATATCTACCGTGAATAGTCAAAGATCAGTCAATTGCCAAACAAGGCTGTCCCTCCCAGATCCTCTTCAAAAACAGCAGCATTTTTTTTTAATATAGCTGCCAGACCTGTTTCTTCCTTAGCCATCATATGCACTTCTGCCCAATTCAGCTGGATCTTCTTAAGCCATGGCCTTCCAATTAAGGCAGGATAATTGCCTTCCACCACAAACAGTGGCAATTGAGCAGTTTGTCCACTGAGCTACACTTTAGCATCAGTAATACCCAACACAAGTACGGCTTCTCCATTATATGTCTTCAGAACAAATTTTGTTGGATTAAGCGGAAGATGCTTTAGCTCAGGGGTCCCCAAACTACAGTCCGCAGGCTTCATCCAACCTGCTGACACATTTTGACTGGCCTGCTTCCCTCTCCTGGCCCCGCCCCTCTCCCATGTGGGCCCAGCACGCCACTCCCACGCAGCAGCCGCTCCCCACTCCCAACCCTGCCTCTTCCCCCCCGCCCCTCTCCCATGTGGGCCCAGCGTGTCGCTTCTGGCCCCAAGCAGCGCCATGCAGCAGCCGCTCCCCCCTCCCAGCCCCGCCCCTTCTTCCCACCCCCTCCCATATGATGTGGGCCCAGCCGCTCCAGCCCACCATAAGAGCAAGATTGAGGGATGTGGCCCTCACTGAAAGTTTGGGGACCCTTGCTTTAGCTTCTCGTTATACACAGTGTCTGAGACCAGCGAAACTGCTGCTCCTCTGTCCAGTTCCATATGTACAGGTTTACCTTCCTACAACGGGGTTACCCAATATTCAAGTGAGCCAACTACCATGGATAAGATGTGGAGTGGCACTTTTTCTTCTGACTGGGTGTCACTTTGATCATCCTGAGCCTGCTCTATCACCTGCAGATTTTTCTTTTTGATCCACCAGATTTTTCTCCTGCTTGCCTGTTCTGTTCGACTCTTCTTTCTTATGTTTGCAGACACACTCAATGTGTTCCTTTTTGCCACATTGGCGACACACTAGGTCTTTACACCAGCATTCTGCTGCATGGTGACCAGGCTTTCCACAGCGGTAACATTCCTGGTTCCCCACTGTCCTGTTGGTAAGTTCTTGTGACATCTTATGCACTCTGATTGATGCACTTAGTTGTTGTGCTTTCTTTGCTGCCAATTCCATGGAAACTGCAATTTCAATGGCAAGGTGAACTTGGCCTCTGTCAATAGGCACTTCTGTATTGCTTCACTGTGCAGACTGCACACTAACCTATCATGCAGGGTGTCATTTAACACATCATTAAATTCACAGTGCTCAGCAAGCTTCTAAACAGCTGCTACAAATTGGGCAATTGTTTCACCTTCTTCTTGATTCCTTTTGTGGAACCTAAATCTCTCTGCAATTGGTTGTCATGCTGAGATAATGTTGATTCCATATTCATTGTAAATGACCCACAGACACTGCAATGCCAATCTGGTTGAGAACCTCCATGTGAGAGTTGGAGCAAGTGGGGAGTATAGAGAGGATGTCATTATCAGATTTACGTGGATAGCCTTGGCTGTCATTCAGGATGCTGTTTGTAGCGACTACCTCTTGACCACTGAGGTTCAGATCTCACGAAAGGTCAGCTTCAAGTCTCCCCTGGCTAAGCCAAATTCAACATCGTCCACCACTTGCTTAGAATATGCCTATCGATCATGGAGTGCCATGGTGTTGAACTCCTGCTCCAGCTGATTACAAGTGTGTTTATCACCACACTGGCAGGCTGTGGCCTTCAATTTAATTTTCTGGAAGGCCTCCTCTGATAGGTGCCCAGCACACCGATCATGGCTATCGCCGATCATCTGCTCAGCAGACTGGTGGAGGAGGCAGGTGAACAGAGACCAGGCAACCTCAATGTCGTCTGTCAGATCAGCTAGAGCCAAGAACCTATTGCTGACGTCGATGACCTGTTGGCTAAACCCAGCGCACGGAGAAGTGCGTCAATGCCAAACTTCTTCATCGTTGCATAACGGCTTATTTGCTCGTCAGAACATCAACATCATGCAGACAACCACTAGGTGAAACCTTAATTCAGCCCCCTGTGTGCATGCATTACAATTAAAGCTGGTTGGAAATTTTCTGATGAAATATTTTTCTGCTGGAAAATGCAGATTCATCAAAAGCAAAACATTTAGTGCAAACATGTAAATTGTGATGAAATTTTGTTTTGGGGGAAAAAAAAGAAAAACGTGTCCACATATGTCAAAATGGAACAATTTTTTATTTTTATTTTGAAATGACTCTATTTAAAAATGTCTTTGTTTCTACTATACATTTTTAAATGTCAAAATTTAAACTAAATGTTTTGATTGTATCAAAACAAAACAGTTTGATTAACATGAAAAAATTTCATTTCAGGTCAAAAAGAAAACCCAGTTCCAATTCTGATAGTTTGTGATTATGTAATTAAATACTATATTGTTTTCTGTGGGACCCCTGCCCCATTCATTGCACAGAAAGGACCTTATCTTGGAATGAATCAGAGTTATGAAGGAGATTGTCTCTAGGACCCACGTTTCATTTGTTGCGGAAGTTAGAAGGTGTGTAGTGAATGAGGCAGGAGACTGGAGGAAGAGAGGACAGTCTCGTAATTCAGGCAGTTGAACGTTGTCCTAGAGAATTGTATTCTATCCCTGCCTCAGAGTTCCTATGTGATCCTAGTCAAATCATTTAAAAAAAACTTTTTAGAGGTAGTCACAAATTGTGTATTTCTCATTTTCTGACTTGAGACTCTGGGGTCTGATTTACAGACATACTTAGCATTCGCACACAGTGGTGGATTTACCATGAAACAAATCATATGGTGGCATGGGGCCCCCAACAATGGGGCCCCAAAATTCAGTACAAATCTGACAAATGACTGAACTTAATAAGCATTGCAAGTTACAAAACAGTCCAGGCTTTCTGTATTCTGTGAACTTATTCTGCGAACTGTGCTCTAAATGTGATTTTTTGAAGTAGTCTAGCAAGGAATTTGCATCGCCATTTGTTCACTGTCTCATCAGTAGCATAACAGCAACTAAGTGTAAGCAGGGGAATGGGCCCACTATTGTGGGGAATTATCCTGGCTCATACACTACCCCTGTACAATTGGTTAGCAAAAGGCTCTGAGTGCTTGCTCCCACTCCCTTACCCAGAGGCTTGCCTGACCTCGAGGGCTCCCCTCCCTCTCTCCTGTGCGGCAGAGTCCCTGTAATCCCAACAAGGCTGAATCCCGGATTCCTAGGGGACTCAACTCCCAATCTTGTGGTCACCTAGGGCAGGGGTTACGGTGTCCCCACTCTGGGGTACTAACTCTGCATTGGGCGCTTCTCTGACCCACTGATCATTGCATATAGTTCAAAGCAATACAAAGCAATTAAACAAACAGCAATAAAAAATAAAATAAAAAAAAAATAAGAAAAGAGGAGAAAGGTTAAAGGAAAACACCCAATGCCACCCCCCGGGCATGGGGGCACCACACACAGCATCTCTGGGATGTAAGGGATGTTCGTAGTCTGTTCCTCACATGTCACAGGCCCCCTGCACGGGCCCTGACTGTGCTGCAGGGATGCAGAGAGTCAGACACTTGCTTTGGTAGCAGCCTCAGGCTCTAGGGGACAGAACCCTTCTCCCCAGTCTCAGCCCCCCATTGGGGTCACAATCCCCCTCCCAGTCTGGCCTGCAAGGCCTTTTGGCTGGTGATGTCCCTCTGCGCTGCGCCATGCCCAGGGTTCCCCTCCCTCTCCGCAGCTGCTCAGAGCACCCGGCACCAGACAGCTGCATCCGCAGCCCCACCCTGCTTTAGTGTGGCTTGGCTCAGCTCTGCTCTCTATGACTCTCCTCGGACCCCTCTAGTTCTGCACCCAACTCCAGATGGCTTCATCCCCAGCCCCACTCTGCTCAGCTCAGCTCAGCTACCTGGGAAGGCTTCTCTAGCCTCCCAGCCACTGGCTGCTTTGTCCTTAGCCCTGCCCAGCTCTGTCCAGGCACAGGCAGGCAGCTCCAGCTCACACGGGGGGCTCTGCCCTCCTGGCTCCCTCATTGGCCTGTCTGCCCTGTCAATCAGGCTGACCTGGCACATTGGCTTCTCCCCATTGGCCCTGAGGGCTGTCCGTTCCAGTGTCCGTGATTTGTCACTAGTATGTAATGGTTCAAAATCCTGTTTTTACAGCGCCTGATTAAAAACATGGGATTAACTGCACTAACCTCATTGGGTGGTCCATGGCCCACCTGTGGCTATGCCCCTGCTCTTTCAGACACTTTTAATCTACCTAAAATCAAGGTCAGTGTTTTAGCAATAATGAAGCGACACTATGAGTCTGGCAGTCAAAAATGCAAAAAAAATGAAGGTGAGGCAAGAAGACAAAGCTAAGCAAAAAGACAGTTTGTCATCTTATTTTAAAAAGCTTGAAATATTGAATAGTTGACATTCATCAAAAAGTATGGGTGAGGAAACATCTGAATTATCTAATCACTTGCCGAGTTGTGGGGATTCCACAATGACTGCAAAAGTTGAACGGATGGACTCTGAAGTGACAATAGACCTTCAAAATATTGGTAATTTTGTCAAAGTGAGGGAAGAAACCTACCCTAAAGACATTGCATTATGGCCAAAATCTGTTTCATTGGATATGATAGAATATTTTTTAGTAAATAAACAAAAAAACATAGGTATTATGGAAAATTTGAGAGAAGAGTATGAGGTCGGAAGACGAAAGCAATTTAGAGGTCTTCATGAGTCCCATTTTCTGAGGATGAAGAAAAAATGAGACAACAGAAAGGAGAATTTGGTTGATTTTTTTTCAGAAACCACTAAGGCCGTCTACTGTTATGTTTGCAAATTATTCCCTGACCACAGTAAAGGAAAACAAACATTCATCAATGGGCACTCTAATTGGAGAAATGTTGCAAGAAATATTGCCGACCATGAAACTTCCAAAACTCATATTAATGCTATGTGTAAGTTCATTCAAAGGTGTAAACTATATGGAAGAATTGATTCTGTGTTATCAGCTCAGTTTGAAAAGGCATGTTCTAATTGGAGGAAGGTGCTGAGACGTGTTGTTGCCACGGTCAAACTGCTGTCTTCTCAAAGAGCATTTGAAAAATGATCAGTATTGTGGCTCAGGGAAGACCAACTTTTTAATGCCCCAAACCTACGATGAATTCATCACAATAATAGCAGAGAAGCTCAGAAACCAATTCACTGATGAAGTACAGGATGCCAAGTACTATTCCATAATTGTCAATTCAACACCAGATGTGAGTCATGTAGACCAATTAACATTAATTTTAAGATACGTGACCGGCAATGTGAAGTTGTAGAGTGATTTCTCTGTTTTGTCCTGCTAAAATCGCACACTTCTGAATGTCTAGAGACAACTAGAAGTCATTGCAAATTTAGGTTTGGACATAAAAAATTGTTGTGGCCAGAGCTTTGATAATGCCACAAATATGGCAGGAAAATATTCAGGTCTACAGGCAAGGCTGAACAATGCAAGTCCCTCTGCTTGATTCATACCACGTTGCAGCCATTCCTTAAATTTAATCTGCAGCACTGCAGCCAAATCTTGTGAGGGAGGTACACATTTTTTTGACTTTGTTCAAAACGTGTATGCCTTTTTTTCGGTTTCCACACATCAATGGAGTATGCTACAATCATGCTTGGAGCAGGCAAATGAAAAACATTTGACAGTCAAAAGAATTTGTGATATCAGGTGGCCTGCTTGTGCAGATGCTGTTTTGGCTTTGAAAATGAGCTATGATGATTTAAAGAAAACCTTATTAGACATCAAATTCTGAAAAACTGCATGTGAAAACTGAAGCAAAATCCTTAGCAGAAAAGTTTGAGAAGTATGATATTGCTGTTTTTACTCTTTTGTGGAACTGTTTACTTCAAGGAATTAATGCTGTCAGCAAATTTCTGGAAAAGGTTGATAAAATTTATCGAATGCTGCACAATTGTTAGCCTCAGTTAAAAGTTTTGTCATGGAAGTTCGAAATGACTATAGCTCAGTGGAAGCAGAGGCACTAACATTAACAGAAAATATAGTTTCCTCTGATATATCTGATGAAAAGCTTAAAAAAAAAAAAAAGCAAGAAGTTATTTTTCAATGAAACTAGAGATCAATTTAAAATGGAAAGAGAAGATCATCATTGAGACCATCAATGTTATTTGTGACACAATAATAGTGCAATTGCAGAGTACAGGTGAATCTCTAAAGAAAACCGTTGATTTGTTGCGTGTTTTTTGACAAAAATATGGACGAAAATGCTAAAAGCCACTACAGTAAGAAATTAAGTGAATTCTACTGAGAGGATGTAGACAAATCTTTTTGAAGATGAAGTGAAACATTTCATTGAAAATGATGAGGTCTCTGCTTCGAGATCACAAGTTGATTTTGTATAGACTTGGACATGACAGTTTGCAGGCAACCTTTCCAAATGTGGAAACCATTCTGAAAATATTTGTAACAATACCTGTCATAAATGCTTCTGGTGAATGTTCTTCTTCTGTATTGAAACAAGTTAAAAATTATTTGCAAAATATGATGTCAGGAACATTTGACAAGTTCAGCAATATTGACAGTTGAAAGTGTCTCTTTACAAAATATTACTTACGATTACTTAATTGATGATTTTGTAATGAAAAAGTGTAGGGAAAAAACTATCTAAATAAATTTTTTTTAAATCAAATATGTTTCTTCAGAGGAAATGAACTTTTTATTTTTCCATTCATGCATCATCTATACTTTTTATTTTTACACATTTTTCACATTAGCGTAATGCAAATACAAGCTTTCATCTAGACCAGAAATTTTCAAACTGTGGTCCAAGAACTCGATTCAGGTGGACCGAGGAAAGGTTATTAAGTTTTTTTTGTTTTTTTTTATAAAGCGCTCTTATCCAAAGCACTCTACAATAGTTAGCTAACAGTACAAACAACATTTGGAAAGATCATTTAGCAGTCCACCGAGACCCTCAGCAATTTTCAAGTGGTCTGTGAAAAAAAAGTTGACTACAAAAACAATCAAGGTACCTCACTTTATTTTCATTTACTTCCTATTACTTACAATATAGGAGAAGGATGAAGAGAAAAAGAATGAAAAATGCGGGAGAGAATAAGAGAGAATGTTCTTTTTCTTGGCTGGGTCCCTGGGGGGCCCCTGAAAATGAAGCTGGGTACAGGACCCCGCTAACTCTAAATTCACCACTGCATGCACGCACAACTACAACTGAAGTCAACAATACATGCTTTGAGCATATAAAGTGCTATATAATGCTAAGTATTATGAAAAATCAAGTTCTAGATGTCTCAAATTGGGCACCCAAAACTAGTAGCTACTTTTGACCTTAATTTTTCTCTGCCTCAGTTCCCCAACTTTAAAATAGAGCTAATACCCTCTGAACTCTGAACTCACATATTATAGATGAGCACCATAGAAAACTCCATGAGAAGATAATAGAGGCATGTAGCCACCCATTGGACAACAAAGAGAAATGAAACTTTTTTAAAAAGAAAAGTAAAAGGCAGCAGCAAGGGCTAGGAGCTGCACATGGGGATCTCAAACTAAGGCTACAATACAGCACAAAGACACACATTGGGCATAACTTTATGCACTTAAAGAAAATACATGCTTAAGTCTTTGCAGCATCTGGGACTATACTTCAGCGTGATACTGTGTGTGTGAAGATGAACATGGATGTGTAGAATGGAATTGACTCTGTTCAATACTTCTAGAACATGGCAGTATTTCACTGGGGAAGAAACTATTCAGTTAAGTGATCACTGTCCATTCAGTGCAATGAATGAGGCAGCGGTCCTGTGGGACAAAATCATGTGATGATGTAATTAAGGACTGTACCATAATGCCTATGCAGAAGGAAGCTGAATTAAAGATGCACAGGCTGATTTAATTCTGGTATTTCCTAACTTTTGAGTTCTTGATTTTACAACTTTAATGTTCTTTTCACATAGGTTTTTTTGTGTGTATAATATATATTAGAAAGTTATATCAAGAGTGGGTCTTCACTGACCGCTCAATTGATCCAGATAAGTCGATCTGATGGCGGCGACTTTGCCGCCGTCGATGTAGACATAGCCTTAGATTGGTTTGTCTTGTTTCATAGTAAGGGCCTGTCCACACAATGAATGACTGCATGGCAAGCTGGTGTGCTGAAGATTCATACCTTGGCTTGCTGCACACTTACTCAATGTGTAGACAGACCTAAGTGAAGGAGTGCTGGACAGTATTGCTGTCACTTCTATGGTTTACTAGAAGGAGACGTGGGATTTGGGAAACTGGTGCATTTCCCCCTCTTCCCCCCCATCTCCTGGGCAAGTGTGTGGGCACAGACACTCCAGTTCATGCTAGTGATTAAAACCATCTCAATCCCCCTTGCTCAGGAACAGGGACATGGTTTAAACCAGTGTCCCCAAACTTTTTACCCTGTGTCCCCCCCTCACCCCCCCATATCCCTGGGTACGCCCCTCCTGTTTCTCACCCAGCTGGGGCTGGGAGCAGGGCACATTCCAAGGGGTCGGGGCATCGAGACTGTGCTGGGCGCCGAGGCCACATGCTGCAAATGGGGACCAGGCACTGAGGCCATGTGCACGTGCTGCAGCAAGGGGCCAGATGCTGAGGCCAAGCTTGGAGCCAGGGCCAGAGGCCACAGCCGGGCCCGGAGCAGAGTTTGGGGCAAAGCGGGGCTGGGTTGCACTCACTCCCCAGGGGGGCTGACCCAAGCTCGGTTGCACTCCTCTGAATGTTCCTCTGGGGCGCTCCCGACAGTTTGAAGACCTCTGTTTTAAACTGTCTGTTGTCAGCTGATTCAGACCAGGTTGAGCTGTACCTCTGAGCTTATCCCTTATTCTCAGTTGAATGCTCCCTTCCGGCTTCTGTGGCTTCTTTTTTGCAAAAGCACTAGTACGTACTACTGCTACTATTGTAAACTTGCTTATAGATAGTACACACCAATTATCTGAGGTAGCAGCTACTTTGGCCCCCAGTTTATTAATTTTACAACTTGTGAAAGGTGAATGATTTCTGGTGCTCTAAAAATAAGTGATGAATATTTAAATGGCATAAATCTCATTGCCAATCTCCACATCAATCTTGCCATACTTACAGGCACACCAACATTAATACCAGTCCCAGAAATACTACCTCATGCATCCAACTAAGTGGGTTTCTGCCCACGAAAGCTTATGCCCAAATAAATTTGTTAGTCTTTAAGGTGCCACAGAACTCTCGCTGTTTTACCTCCAGAATGTAACTCATAGCTTTTGGCAATCACTGTTATTTGACAGTGGTGTGATGCATTGGAACATGAGTTTATTTGGGGACAGTGCTAAGGGAAAATGACCCTTACTGGCCAGATAGTTTTGAAAGGAACAGGTAGTTTCTTCCCCAGTGAAATACTGTCATGTTCCAGAAGTATTGAACAGAGTCGATTCCATTCGACACATACATGTTCAACTTCACACACCCACAGTATCAAGGCCAAAGTATAGGCCCAGCTGCTGCAAAGACTTAAGCATGTATTTTCTTTAAGTGCATAAAGTTATGCCCAATGTGTGTATCTTTGCAGGATTGTAGCCTTGGTTTGAGATCCCCATGTGAAGCTCCCAGGCCCTTCAGCTTGAAGCTGCCTTTTTTTTTTCAAAAATAGTTTCATAGTTTTAAATCAACACTGGAAAATAGGTTTGCACACAAGGTTTGAGCTGTTCTTCTGGCTTATTAAAAATACAGTAGTACCAGAAAGTATAATGTGACAACAAATACTTAATGTGATTTTTTTTCAAGCCCTATAAGAATAGAATTTAATATTATTTTAAAATATAGATGGGGAGGGAGCGCAATACTCAAGTACTCTCATGGCACATAAATTGCTACTTTTTTGTCGTACATCAAGACGGACATTAAAAACAACTTTATAAAGTATTTATGAGGTTTTAATTTACCACAATTATTTTCTCTAGTTCTTAGAGTCTCTGACTAATATCCTAATGCTAGATCATATTTTTTTGACAACAGAACACCAGATATACTGTAATGACTTGGCATTCAGCCTTTTGGAATGAAGGCCAAAGCTAGCCAAATAAATCATTCTCCAATAGCAAGCAGCAATGAGCGTATTGTAAACTTTGGATAAATCTGTGATATTACAGAAAGCAACTGGTTTTTTTTTCCCCCAAGAAATTAAAGCAAAAAATGTTTAAAATCTATGGAAAAAATTGTCCTATGCTGGAGAAACAGCAGTATGGCATTATGTTACCAGACTCTTCTGTATTGTTACAATTAAACATTTAAAAAATTGAGATGACACATTTTCTCTTTATTAGGATGCTCAAGTTAGAGTGAGTACAGCTTATGAGTAATTTGTGTAGCTTTTAATGGAAAATGTTAACCTTTTTAAACGTTCTATAGAACGTAGTTGAGAGTTCTTGCTGTAGAAATCGATAAGATGGTTCAAAAAAGACACATGATTTCTCAGGTAGCTAAGGAAGGCTTTGAATATCCTGGCTAAACCCTTGAAGCTGGCTTTGTATTCAACAGGACACAACAGCTGAATACTAGTTGATATATTATTATGTAGTGCTCATTTGTACTACTATAGTGCCTGGAGGCCTCGGCCATGATCAGACTTCATTGTGCTAGGCTCTGTACAAACGTTGTTAGAGATAGTCCCTGCCCAGAAGAACCTACAGTTAAATAGAGAACTTGGACCAAGGGGGAGAAGAAGCACAGGGGAAGCAACTTTATCCCAGGTCATGCTGAAAATCAGTGACAGAGCCAGAAATAGAATCCAAGTCGAATGCCCTATCCACTGGATCACTCTTTTACCAACCTAGGTTGCTGATAGGCCGGCTGCTGCCTCTGAACCAGCTGAAGTTTTCAGGGCCAGCCATTTCATTCTCAAGTATAATAATCTGTATGTGTTGGATGTAAAGGAAACGTAGATGAGATCCATTTATTATGATTCAGCCCACAAGTCCCTCCAGCAGATTCATGTACGTGTTGAATAGGTTTGGGGAGAAGAGTGAGCCCTATACATAGGGCCCTACCAACTTCATGGCTATGAAAAACAAGTCGCAGACTGAAATTGGCCCTTCCTCATGAAATCTGATCTCCTCTGTGCTGCTGGGAGCGCCCCAGCCAGAGGCTCCTGGCTTCTAGTCCCGGCCAGGCTGGGCCGCTCCCAGTGGCACAGGGGAGATCAGACTCACCTGCCTGCTGCCTACAGAGCCCAGCTCTTAAGGCTCTTTCTTAAGGCTCTTTCCACCCCCTACAACAAATTTGAGACACCCCTCTTTCCCCCCCCCCCCCCCGCAACCCCATTTTTATTGGGACCCCCATGGTCACAACACCATGAAATTTCAGATGAAAACATCTGAAATTGTGAAATTGACCGATTTTCAAATCCTATGGTCGTGAAATTGACTAGAATGGACTATGAATTGGAGCACCCTACTATGGAACTCTGCATGGCAGGGACTTAGAGGTGGAGGGGCACGTGCCCTTGATGATCCTTTGCCTTGTCCTTTCATAAGAAACTTCCTCGAGGAATAGAGGCCAAACCCAGCTGAGTAAATGTATAGCCATTTACTGCAGCATATCCATGTTCCTTAGAAAAATGCCTCTGTTACAGTAGAGATCATACACCAACATTCCTTAGCCAATAAATCTTTGTGTCAGCTTTAACGGTTAAATTTAAAGTTAGAAACCTTCCAGAAAAGAGATGGAGCCCAAGTGGAAAGCAAGGAACAACTACACTGGAGTGGTAGGAACAAACAAGGGATAGAGAAGATTGTATTCTTCTGAGGTGAAATAAAATAGAGAAGAAAATCATTAAGATTAATTATGAGAGGGTTGAATTTAATATTTTTGGGCATTGTTAGATTTATTTTTACTTTCATTTGGAGCCCTTTAGCAGCAATAAGATACTTACTTCCAAATTAATAAATCCCTTTCTATTTTTTTTTTCCTTCAGCCCCTGCCCTCACTATTGACTTAGGAGCTTTTTATAATGGTGGTAGCACACAACAGAGTGGGTGCAGTGCTATGAGCTGAATCTCCTGAGTCTACTAGAAGTGATTCTGCTGCTGCTCTTTTCCTTTTGTTGGGGACCATGGTGAGTTGTCAGCAGAAAAGGATTTTGGGGCTGTTGGAAGGAGTGGTCATGTGCCAGGGCCTTGGGAGAAGTGTGGTATTTAAAGGCAGTCAGTGACTGCATATTGGAATGTACTAGCTGCTGAAGTCTTAGAGCCTTAGCATCTGAAGCACCTGCAGTGCCTATCTCTGCTGTGATGCA
This sequence comes from Emydura macquarii macquarii, assembly GCF_026122565.2. Taxonomy (NCBI): domain Eukaryota; kingdom Metazoa; phylum Chordata; order Testudines; family Chelidae; genus Emydura; species Emydura macquarii. The sequence continues at coordinate 24,013,972 of NW_027132559.1, forward strand.
CCTAGAATGCTGCCAGGGACTGTGTTAAGACAAGATTTGGTACTACAGCAGTCCAGAGATGCTGCAAAAGATCTACAATTACAGCTGTAATGTGGCCTCTCTCCAAGTTATTGCTGCACTCAGTCTTGGGCCTCAAGCCTAACAACCCATTTGAAAAGCAGTTCATGATAAACAATTGCATGTGGCCGGAAGTGTCATTGCCAACAATCCCTCCACAAATGTGGACCCATATTTTCATCTGCTCATGTGGTGCCCTCAGTGTCCATGCAGAGGACTACAGGACCACAGCTAATCGTGTATCTCCTCCTCCTTCATATGAAGTTTTCTCAAAGCAGAGATGGTTTATTTCCTGAGCATTATTCTGTGCTGTGTTAAATGTAAATTCCTAAACAAATAAACCATGCAACTTGTATGTATTATATTTATTTGAATGTTTATAAACTTCTTTGAAAGTGAAAAGTGCCCTCTTAATACTAGATATTTGTAGAGAAACCATTCTTAGATAATAGCCACACTTTTGCCAGAGGAAAGTAATTACACTTAATAGAAAAGGCCAGTCCTTGCTTTGAATCCTCCCTTGATTTAAAGCCACACTGGAAGTAATTAAATGCTACCATAACGGGCTGCTGATTGAATATATATGGTATAGAGCACCAGGTGTTCTTCACAGAGAGTGTCAGAAAAGAAAAACACAACGCTAAGGGGTCTTAACTATCCTATGTAAAGAACATACCTCCTCTGAGCACAGCAGACTTTTTTAATTTTGAAAAAATTATTTTAAATTATTACAATGTAGATAGATTAGTAAGAGTCGGTGTGGAGGAGGAAGCAGGATCAGAAAAATGCTAGTGGAAGAAAAGATTGAGGCAAGCAGCGAACAGACCCGAGACAATTAGTGATAGACTGATAGTAAATAACTTTGCAGGTGAATAGAAAATAAAGAATCCCTAATAATACACATGTAACACTTTGAGGAATAGGGCAGTTACTGTGCATATTGATTATAATAACTGGCCTTTGATCAAAACAAAAATAGCCAGACTGATTGAATGATATAGAGAAAAGGGAGTGAGTGATACACCTTTGGTTCCTGTTAAGGTCCATCCCTTGTCATTTGGATCTCATTAACCATTTACAAAAACAGCTGCTTTCCTTGTGGGGTTTCCTATACTGGGGCATAAGCATGTTGGCACTATTAAGTTCAGAGAAGCTACATAGCTCACTTTCTCCTGTTGATGACTAGACATTGCTGTTCTATGCTGGCAGTGCTTGAGGATGTGACTGCATGTTTTTAGAGGGAGATAGTACGGTTCTATGAACAGGGCACTGGACTAAGACTCAGAAGCTCTGGGTTCTATTTCTGGCTCTGCCACTTGCCTGCTGGGTGACCTTAGGCGAGTCACCTTTTCCTCTGCCTCCATTGCCTTACCTGTAAAATGGAGGTAATGATACTTACTCCGCTTTGTAAAGGTCTGTGAGCTCTGTAGATGAAAAGTGCTGCATAGTAGATATGCGTTGGGCTTTGAGATGCTGCTCTGGAAGAGAATGCATGAGATACCGCTCACATGGTCATGCTGCCAACCAAACACGAGCTACGGCCAGGTTAGACCAGGGATTGGTTGTGTGTTCCTGGGCCCATGTGGAATACTCCCCTCTCCTTAATGGTCCCTAAACACTTCATAAGACAAACTATTCCCTCAATAAGTTCACCAAGAGGAGCCTGGTATCCTAAAGATCACCAGATGGAAAGTATGCTACAGTAGTGCAGCCTGTGAAGAAGTTCAAGAGCTGTTTTGGCAGAATGGGAGTAGGAGTGTGCTTGTACTTGCAGTGAAAGGAGAGATTACAGAGATTGTCAAGATAAAGGAGGCTAGCAGCTAAGACAGGATGGGTTGTGGTGTCTTTTGGAGTCTTTTAGAGGCGAAGAGCAGGTGAGAGATCTCAGAGTTGCTGCCTGTAGTGAGGCGCGAGGTTTTTGGAAAGCTTTTCAGAGCTCGCATTAAACGCACTGCAGTATGGAGCTGCCTGTTAGAGAGAAAATAGCAGTCCCTTTGCTGGCACTTAAAAAAAACCACACACACCAAGCAAGTTTCACTCTCTTTGCATATTCATAATGGGCAGCCTTATTCTCATGTAACAGCCTTTCAACTGAATAAGCATGTCAAGACACACCAGGACCATCCGGCCACAGGATAATCATGTTGACTGGATATTTCTAATTCGATGAGCAGTGAATTGGTTAACTGTGTTGTACGAAATTGTTCATATTTATGCTTCAAAGCTGACACCCCTTTAAGATGAATGGGGGAAGTTAATTTCTCTTGATGCTATTGTTTTTAGCTGGTAAGAATGAGGACTCCACAAGATGAAAGTACGTTGGTTTATATTATCAAGGTTATCTTCACAACCAGAAGCTAGAAACTTCCTTTATTATAAGAAAACAAAAGCATAAATTCTGGGAAATAGAATAGAACCCTTGACTATTCTGCATGAAGATGCTAAATCATTGGGATTCATGAATTTGCCACCCCTGCAGTTTTCTATTCTCCCAGCTTCTGAGGCATTGTGACAAAGACCATAGAATGATTTCCATTGATTGGCTGATAAAGACATCACATCTCCTCCTCAAAAAAAGAAACAAAAATAATGTAAGTATTTTTCCTTCAAAGTGTAATTTTCAGAAAAAAATAGCAGGGGTTATTATTAGTAGCAGTGTTTGTATTGCATGTTATCCTGGTCCAGTGAAGCTGGTATGAAATAGGAAGTAAAGGGTCTAGGTTCTAGTCTTGGATCTGCCTCTTACTTGCAACACAGGATAATTCACTTAGGCTAACTATGCCTCAGTTTGGCCCATGGAAATGGGCATTATGATGCTCACCTGCTTTTTGTAAAGTGTTCTGAGAGCTAGGCATAAAGAGTTGTTAGATAATTGCTAACTAGGGGCCATATTCTGACACCTTTACCCACACTGAATAATACCTTATTCCCCAAGTAGTCCCACTGAGTTCAATAGGATTGCTTGCGGAGTAAGGTACTATTCAGTTTGAGTAGGGGCGGCAGAATCAAGCTCTTTGTTTGATTTTTGGGCCGACAAAAAAACAAGTGAACAAATTCCTAAATTTCTAGCTAGATTTTTACTGTTACATTTTATCACAATTAAAGTGATCTAAGAATGAATGAACCTGGAGGATAGTGGCTATGTCCCTGTATGTTTGAAGATATCCACATTCTAGCTTAACCATCATATACATCTCTACTTACCTGTATCTCATCTGTAATATTACCTCTGGGATTTCAGAAAAATAGCATGTAATGTCAGCTCTGTACGTAAACTGTAACCAAAACACCCTGGGGAGCTATCAAGTTATCATACTTTAGTATTGAAAACATAACACCAGTTTAAGTAGAGCTACTCAAACTAGGTCAAATTACAGTTGGATAATGTTTTAGTGAGCCAGAATTCAGAAACACTTTCAGTCAAACAGGAAAATTCACAATTGTCTCTGTTTGTGTCCCAGTTCCAGAATATGTAAACTTTTTACAAGTTCTGTAATTAAAAGTAAGATAGACCCACAAGAAACCTTCACATCTGAACTTCCTAATTCTCTGCTATGCAGAACCCAAATCGTGGACCTGAAAACCAGGACTTGAGGGTTCAAAATCTGGTTCTGACTTTAAAGTCAGAGTTGCTTGGGTTTGGTATTTGAATTCTATGCGCTGTAGAGAGAGAGGTTTGAGCTACGAACTCTGACCTGTGTCTGGATCTGTGGTATTGGGTCAGATCCATCATTAGTAAAAATCTTCCCTTTCAAAACTGAAACACTCACATTTCAGAGGCTTCCACAACTGCAAATCAAACACTCCCTCTTCCTAAAAACTAGAGATTATACATACAAGACAAAGTCTGAGTAAGATTTGTGAGGTCATGGTAGAGGAAGCTGCTTTGGTGACCTGTATTTAAAAATGGGCTTGTATATATTGGTTTTTAAAATTAAATGTGTAGGGGCAAATTCCTCCTCTTAGATCTGCATTGTAAATTAAGAGTTTTAGGGGCTGACAGCAGCCAGTGCTTTAACTTTTGATCCACCATTATTCTGCCATTTTTATATATCCTCCACAATTCTAATGCAGGGAATGGTTTGGACCCAAATGGTCCTTTTCTTTTCCAAACACACTTAAATTATTCCTATACCATTGAGCTGGAAAAAATCTGAAGCCAGTTTACTTTTCTAGGAGGAATAACTTTCACTCTTGATCTTACTCTATTGTGTTGCCATATGTCTAGCTATATGGTTTTTTTTACACTTACTTCAGCTGAATTAGAGCCCCAAGTGCAAATTCTAGAATTTGGGATTTGTGACACTCCCTGAAGAATCTGGGAGTCAATAAATAAATGAATTACTAATCCATAAATATAACCTTTAAAAAAATCTGTAGCAGATGTTAATGAACCTTTTTTTTTTACTTAGTAGTTTCAGCTCTCTCTCTATATATATATGAAGATATGAAACAGAAAAGTTCACCATATGTATGTAATGTTTAAACATATGTATGTAATGCTCAACCTTCAAAATTAAGATGTTTAGATCTGTTCCGATACTGACTGCAGACACAAGAAGACCTTGGGGTTTCTAAAAATTATAAATAACACAAAAAGTGCTGCAATTGCCTCAGGGTAATGTTAGACCTCATCATGATAGATAAAAAATAAATAGATCTTTAGCCAATGTACTTATATGGTTCCTATTACTGGAGTTTCTGAGCAGGTTTTAATGCATTTTTCTTCACAACAGCCCAGTAAAGTAGGGAACTATTATTCTTAATTTACAGATGGGGAGCTGAGGTACATGGAAACAATGCATCTTACCCAAGGTCACACAGGAAGTCTGTAACAGAGCAGGAAACTGAACTTGGGTCTTCTGAGTCCCAGGCTAATTCCCTGACCACTGCCCCATACTTCCTCAGGATGAATGACTTTAAATTGATGAACTAAAAACTGTTAATTGTCTAGGTGCAATTGATCATGGTCTAATTTCATTTGCTATGTACAAACAGAATGTTGTTCCAACCAGTTATATATATGCATACTTGGTGCTTTAAAAAAAGACAGTTTCCCAAAACTTTTCACAATTGAGTGGGAGAAAATATTTAAATATAAAAATGTGAATGATAATTGAGAATTGTTTAAATATGCTTTATTAGATGCCCAAAGAGAAACAATTCCCCAACCACAAAATAACTTGTCTTTGGTTAAAAAAAATATCCTGGTTATGAAGGTGAAAGCAGCAACAATAAATAACAGATGGAAAATTGGGGAAGTAGATGGTAATGGGCATAACTCAGCAGTTAAGAAATAAAGAAAATTGCTAAGGGAAGCTAAAAGGATCAACGGAAAAAAAAATCTATGGCCAGTAGAGTTAAGGACAATAAGAAGGAATTCTTTAAATATATTGGGAACAAGCAAAATCCTATCAATGGTATAGGTCTGATACTAGATAAGGATAGTGAAATTATCAATCATGATGCAGAAAAGGCAAATAATAAATATTTCTGTTCTGCATTCTGAAAGAAGCAGGATCATGTATTCGTATCTCATCGTGATAATAAAATAATTTCTTTCCATCGCTAACTGGGAAGGATGTTAAACCGAAATTCCTAAAGTTAAACACTTTCAAATCAGTAGGACCAGATAACTTGCATCCAAGAATGTTAAGAGAATTGGTTGGTGACCTGCCCTGAACCATTAATGTTGATTTTTGAATCTTGGAACACTGGAGAAGTTCCAAAGGAAAACTGCAGAAATTCTGGAGGATTGAAAAAAAAAGCCAGTGTACTTATATTTAAATAGGGCATCTGGGATGACAAAGGAAATTATAGATGGATTAGCCTGACATCAGTCTCAGGCAAAATCAGGGAAAGACTGCTATGGGATGTAGCCTGCAAAGAATTAAAGGGTGATATCACAATTAATGCCAATCAACATGGCTTTATGGAAAACAGGTTTTGTCAAATAAACATATTCGATAATGGTAACTATTTGACATAATATATTTAGATTTCTGTAACACATTTGACTTATTCCAGCATGTTACTCTGATTTTAAAAACTATTAGCACTATACAAAATCAATACAGTCTATCAATGGGATAAAAAAACTAGTGAACTGATAGACTACAAAATTAAATTGTAGATGTGTAATTGTCATCCAATGGGGATGTTTCTAGTGGGGTACTGTAGGTATCTGTTCTCTGCCCAATGCTACTCAATATCTAAAATATAAAATCATTGCTAGTAAAATTTGCAAATGACACACAAATTGGTGGAATTGTAAATAATGCCGAAGGCAGGTCCATTATATAGGCTGATCTGGGCTCAGGATAAAAGGTGGGGCTCATTTGAAAACATGCATTGTAGTACAGCCAAATGCAAGGCCTTACATTTAGGAACAAAGAGTGTAGGTCACATTTGTTAGGTGATGTACTCAATTCTGGAAAGCAGTGACTCTGAAAAGGACTTAATGAGCATGGCATATAATCAGCCAAACATGAGTTCCCAGTGCAATGCTGTAGCGAAGAGGGCAAAAGTAGTTCTTGGCTGTATAAAAAGGGGAATACCAAGTGGGAATAGGGAAGTGGTATTACCTCTGTTTACATAATTAGCAAGACTATTGCTGGAGTACTGTGTCCAGTTCTGGTGTCCTTCAAAAAGGATGTTGACAAATTGGAAAGGGTTTAGAAAATAACTATCAGAATGATTTGAAGTCTGGAAAGCTTTCCTTATACTGGAAGACTAAAGAAATTCAGTCTGTTTTAGTTCAGGTTAAAGGTGACTTGATTATGGTCTACAAGTACCTATATGGAAAAGATTTCTGAGAGTACATAGCTCTTTAATTTAGCAGAAAAAAGCATAGTGAGATCTAGTGGTTGGAAGCTAAACCTAGGCAAATTCAGACTAGAAAAAAAAAATTTAAGTGAGACAACTTACCTAGGGATGTGGTGGATTCTCCATACTTACAATCTGTAAATCAAAAATGAGTATCTATAGCCCAAAGAGAAGTTTATGGCCTGATACAGAAGTTATTGAGTGAGGTTCTGTAACCTATATTGTACAGGAGATCAGATCAGATGATCATAACAACCACTTTTAGCTTTAAAATTGATAAATACAGTAAAGACATTGTAATGGTGGCCTTTACAATATAAACTAACACAATCAGAAGGACTAGAAATATATATTTTTTAAATTAAAAACAGAAGAAAGGTTGGTACTGTGGTTAAGACACAGGACTGCCAATGCAAAGAGCTTGTCTGCTATGGACTTCTTATGTTATCTTAGTCAAGGTGTTTAGGGCTGTGTATAGTTGAGTCTGCTCATCTATATGGTACTGCAAAAATCAGAAGTGTGAGAGCAAAGGTCTAACACCTAACTGGTCACTTGTGTACACAAATACTGGATTTGCATGTGCAATTGGATCAATTGTATGTGCAAATTAGGCATATAAATTATTATAATTTTTCAAGAATCCTAAAATGTCCTGGACCCACGATAGAAACAAATTAGAGAATGGATCTTGCTGAAAAGAGCATACAAATGCAGCAGGTTTTTCTACCTGGGCTTCTATCCTCTTGAAAATCTGACCCTTAATTGGTGCCTCATTTTCTTGAGCTGTAATATGGGAATAGTAATACCTACCATATTCTGTATGCATGATTGGAGGCTAACGTCATTAATGTTTATAAAAACACTTTATGGTCCATGACAGAAAGCACTATATAAATGCAAAGGAACTATTTATTCATTAAGGAAACTAAGGCTAGGTCTACACTTGGAACTAGGGGTGTGATTCCCAGCTCAAGTAGACATGCTTGTGCTGGCTTTCATCACACTAGCATGCTAAAAATAGTAGTCTAGCCGTGGCAGCATGGGCAAAGGAGAGCGGTGGCATTGGCTACTCAGCTGAATACTTACCCATGAGGTCCGAGCTTGCCACTGCATGGCACTGCCCATGATACCACAGCTGCACTACTATTTTTAGTGCAGTTGTTTGATGAGCGCTAGCACCAGTATGTCTACTCGAGCTGGGAATCACACCGCCAGTTCCAAATGTAGACATCGCTTTAGGTTCTCAGTGTCATGTAATATTTAGGAATACTTGTGATGAAACTTGGTGTTAATAGTATTTTATGTATTGTAAACAGGGGTCAAAATGCAAACTTGAATCCAGACCCTATTACCAGAATGTCAGTGGGAAAACTAGAAACAGATCCAAAAACGCACAGATTTGATTTATCTGCAATATGGTGCAGGACTCACATCCATGTATAATATAATCTAATACACTGTTTTCTCATTATTCAGCCACATTATTTTCTCATTATTTGTCAGTCACAGGCAGACCTTTGCCTTTTTAATTACTATAAATAGATAAATACATTTAGTTTTATACTCATTTTTATTTTAGAAATATGCCTCTGTTTATATTTCAAGCCTTCTTATTAACACATCCTCACCCTCTTAGAGGTTTTTACCAAGGGTCTGAACTCTTCAGCTCTCTGGTTACAGATACTTAATACCATCTATTTTTTATGTTCTTAAGGATGCTTCTTCAAAAAGGTATCCCATCTTTCAGGGCTGTTCCTGAAAGCTTTTATTATTTACATCTCTTGATCTTCTCTATGTTTCCTCCCAGTCCTCTCTTCACAAGGATTGGTGGCTGTCAATTTTTTGCTGGATTTAGGATACTTCTACAGTGTGGAACTTTTCAGAAAAGAACAAATTTCTGTGATCATGGGTTGAACTACCTTTTTCTGTTATATGAGTTTTATTAGCACAGAAACTGTTTGGTCACTCTAGCTCTTGGTTAGTTGAGAATATGGGGCATATAAACTGCTAATTTAATTGAGAGAACTTAGGGACTTACTTCCAAACAGTTTACTTGGAAACCTTCCACACCAGCCTTGACCATTTCTGAAGAGGCTAGGCCTGCTGCAGAAGGCTCTCCATGCCCTCTACACCACTTGGAGATAGAGAGCACTCCTGAGGGTGGTGAGATATTGACAAGAAATCACCTGAGCAGCTCTCCCTGTAGTACTGCTCCTCTCCTCCCAATGGGAGGGCTGTGGATATTATTGGAGCTGCCATGAGGCAGCGTTTTGTTGCATCTGGATTCTGAACTGGCTTTTCTCTTTCCCCCAGAACAAACGTAGCGCCTTTTGGGAATTTGGAGGGAGATTGTGGAGGGTGTTCCTGCGCTGATTGACTTACACTGGAAGATTCTTTTGCCTAATACAGCCCTTAATTTTTCCTGGCAGCTTGTTCTATTTCAAAGCTGTCAGTTAGCTTCACAGTTCAAGGGACATGGCCCCCTTTACAGCTGTTACCTATCAACCATGAGGAACCTGCACCCTTGCCCCACCATCAAGGAAGTCAGGAAGGTAAGAAGTATCTTGTTCTCACCTACTTCCATATGGTAGATGACCATCTATACTGAATAATTCATGTGAACGGCAGGTTCGTGCATAGCTTAGTGAATGAAGGAGTGAGCTAATGAATGAACATTGCTAGCTGAAGCAGGCATATAAATCTTTCAAGTTGTATTCCTTTCATTTTAATGGCACACCTCAGCCCATTGGTCCAGTCCAAAGTAAATCCATAACAAGTCATAGCTGGGCAAACTCTGAGACTGTTAGCAATCTGTTAGGTCATTATGTTCAAGGTTTCTAACACAGAAGTCCCTTGTTTAAATGACTGTGCTTTATTTGGCCCACTGTGTCAAGGCACAGGGAAGTGTGGCTTCTGACCCCCAGATCATGAATATCACTCCAAGACTGTGTAAATGTTAATAAACACTGGACTATTACTTATTATAATGTAGTGAGATACCTCTGTCCTGGTTACAGTAACTCTAAAATTAATATAGGTTTAATTAATAATTTGTGATGAAATTAATGTTCATTATTGCAATATGTATTGGGTCCTTTTATTTTTTTTTCATGGCAGCTTTGTGTGTTAGGACAGGTCACTTAGAGGAAACATTCGCAGCTGCACTGGCTGTATTTTGTAAGGCAATAATTTTAGTGACACACTGTCACATTCATTACCACTGGTGCAGACCCTGAGGAGGTCTGGATCTGTTTGGAAGGAGATTGTGGTGCAAGTCACTTGCAGCGTCCTTTGCATAGAGGGAGGCCTATAAGCAGCAAGCACTGTCGCCAAAGGGAGGCCAAGAGATACACTGATTCAACACATGCTCACTGTCATGTCTGCCAATTAACTGCTCTTGAGATCTCAATGGAAGCCAAAGTGGCCCTCCTGCAGAGAAACTCCAGGAGAGGGTAGTTGTGGAAACATAGAACTTGGCACCTCCTGAGGTAGTGGGTTGAATCTAGCTCATTATGCTTCAGAACAGCTGAGTGACTGCAAATCTTAATGTGCCATGAGATCTTTCCCAGAAAATAATTGTTTTTAAGATTCTACTTCCCTCTTTTCCTGACCATCTCCAGCTCTTCTACCCTTTGTGAGTAACCAGAGTGCCATATACACATAAGACTAAAGCAAATTAACAGTGACTCAAAAAATGGGAATTATCTGGAAAAAGCACGTTCTTGAGGAATACAGTATCATACAGACTTGATTATTTCTTCTTGTGGAAGGGGCCAAGGTGTTTTATGATACCATGCAGTTGCAGCTAAGATTGGCTCGTAGCCCAATCAACTAGTCATTGCTTTCCGGTGTAGTTCTGTATTGGACTTCTGCTGAAATGCTCACAAGAGATTTAGGTAACTCTGCAAATGCTTTTGCCGGTAGTGAGTGTTAATATAATTTAAAAAATCTGTTCTCCTCCCACCCTTCACTTCCCTTTGTAAAAAAGTAAATCATTTGGAGGCCGTTTTCAGCAAATACCAGCTTGCTGAATTTCTAGAAAGGGATGAAGTTTTTCTGTATGCGCAATGCTTTAAAACATAACCCAGGAATTCAAAAAACAATCCAGCATGCTTGGTAGTTTAGTATATTACAGTGCTATAAATCCAAGTAGATCAACTGCAAACCCCTCAGAGTACACTAAAATACTTGAAGGACCAAAATATGCCCACTCCAGTGCAGATAAGGTAATTGGAAAGGATGAGATAGGAATCCTTTAACCCTATTCCAGCACCCAACTGCAAGGGCAGCCATAGTTTTATTTGGTCCTGCACCAGCACAGGGGGTGCACTTGATGACTTCTCAAGGACACTCCCAATCCAACATTTCTGTGATTGCTGGGCTGCCACTGCAAAAGGAGAGTGACCCAAGGGGGGCAGTCTATGGGTGGTGTGAGCAGAGCAACACTTAGAGGGAGGGCCTCTAGCATCTTTTAAAAGCACTCCCCAGTCCTACTCCTCTCTCCCTCTTCAGCATGGATCTGCCTCTCAAGAGGCATAATTTAGCCCAACTTTAACCTTCGAAACCCAGAATCTTCTCATTCTATTCATCACCAGTGCTACTGTACCTGGGTACTATACAGCATAACATTTAAAATATCCTACTGTTATGTTCCTGCTATATTCAAAATGGGTATATTCACAGTGGTGTCAGTTAAGAATGGAACATCTCTGGGCATTAGAAAAACATCAGTGGTTTGAGACAGTCTGTATCCTTTTTACTATGATAAACTTTGTACAAAGCAAGCCTTGGGAGGTATCATTTGAAAACTCATAATTTGCTGATCTTTATTCTCCTGGTAAAATATGGGTGGCTACACTGTATGTAAAGTTATAAGATTCTACCGTATGATGTTACTAAGACATATTCCAAATCTGGGGAAGCAACCACAACCAGTTCCTCAGAGACAAAAAGCAAAGTGATGCCTAAACCAGGTGTCAGAGAAATCAAATAGACCATCACCTGGTTATCATTCTTTGGCAGGAAAAGGCGTGTGAGTGAGAAATCTACATTTTGACAAAGAAACAGCTGGAGGTCCCCATCCCCACAGACGTGCTGTCTCCTGAAATTCAGCTGGAGATGATTTTTCAAAGAAAAAGAGAACTATTTAAAAAAAAAAAAAAAAAAGGGGGGGGGGGGGGGGGGGACAGACAATCCAAAAGATTTCTCCCTTCATCTCTGTTCACAGCATTGACAACATTTGAAGGACAAAGGAAGCATCACTCAACTGGGGAGGGATCCTGGCAGAAAGGAATTCAGCCAATAAGACTTCTAGAACATGGCGTAAGAGAGTTTTGCTTTGAATTCACTTAACTTGTTAAGTTAGGCATTAGTTGCATTTTACCTTTTATTTCATTGTAACCAATTCTGACTTTTATGCCTCATTACTCTTAATCACTTAAAATCTATCTGTCTGTATTTAATAAACTTGTTTTTATCTAAAACAGTATGCTTGGATTGAACTGTTTGGGAAACTCCATTTAAGATAACAGGATTTGTGCATATCATTTTCTATTAATAAAATGGCAGATTATATAAGCTTGTGTTGTCCAGGAGAGGGCTGGGCAGAACAAGATGCACATTTCTGAGAGAAAGACTAGGACTGGGAATTTGCTGGTGTTGCTCTGCAGTGTAATTCAAGACTGGCTGGCCATAGCACTCATACTGTATAGCTAGGAGTGATTTGCATGTGTGTGAGCTGACCAGGAGTGATTGCGCTCAGAGAAGCAGTGTAAAAGGCACCCCAGGTTGGACAACTGAGGGGACACAGTTGTTTAACAGTCCAGATTGTACCCTGGGTGATGTCACACAGTTATTCAGGAAACCTGACTCACCTGCTATGCAAAAAGTTTGCCTCAAAACCTTTGCATTCTCCCTTCCATACATAGAATGACTTTATAGGTGTTGTATCAAGTACTGAGTTAGCAGCAGCCAGAGCCATTGGCATGAAAACTCAGATGTGGAGAAAAGAAAAGGAGAACAGTGAGAAGGAAAGGGAAGAAACATCTGAGAAGTCAGGTCTGTATCGTGAGGAACTTGCCATCTACATTATGCAGGAAAGGAGGAAAACAGTGATAGAAAATAACTGGTTAGAGTAGTGTTATTTCCCAGGAAGTAGGCTATTCAATTTGTTCTTTTTTCTGAGTTTTCTGGATACTTAGTGTTATTTTAAATAAATATTATGTTAGTTTATAAGCTTGTGAAAGCAGGAGCAGATAGTAGTAGAACACTAGATAGAATGAAAGCAATCCAGAAAGCTAGGGTTTTGAAGAGGTATTTGAAAAAAAGGAGAAGGAAGTTTGAAACACAGGCAGAAGGGCAATGTGAAAGGAGTTGCAAGAAAAAGGATAAAGCCATGGGGTTAGATTCACCCAAACTGGTACGGAAAGTACAAGTTATACTGGTGTTAACTTTCTATAGCCAATAGATTCCCCCTCCCATTCTACCTGTAATAGACTGACATTGTACTGCAGATGTTCTGGTACTGCCTATGGTTATATAGTGGTAGAGAAGGCCCTTTCCCACTGCCTAGGAAGGTGGTAGAGGAGAGTAAAGGCCATTTAAATATTAACCTGTGGTCGGAATACTTTACACACTTGTTACAGGTAGAGAAGGGATTTTGTTTTCTGTGAGTTCCTAATGAAAGTGGAGCTCCAAGAACAGGGTGGATGAGAATTGTCTCTTCTGCTACCTTTCTGTCTTTAGGCACTAGTTGGGACTGTCAAGAGTATGTCTCTTAGCATCCCAAACAGGTTGTATGTGACACTAACTTTTCAGTGAAACTATCACATTTTTCACAATCTAAACTAACCATTTAAATTATGACTATTGCAATGCCCTTCAACAGCTTTTAATAGGGTCCCTTGCTTGCAGCTTGTTCAGAATACAGAGGCTCAGTTTTCATTGAGTTGGATACTATTTTGATCCAACTTTTATGTCCATCTTGTAGTCCTTAACACTGACTTCATATTAAGTCATGAACTGGATTTAGCTTGGCACTCCCTGGGCCTGATCAGTCTGTCAGTTGCATCTGAAGCTGATTGCCGCTTGGCTTGGCATGAGGATGTGTAGGCTTGCTGTACTGTGGAATCCTTCTCATTTGATCTCTTCCACTTTTTGTATCACCCTAAAGTTTCCTTAAACCCTTTGTTTTTCCCCAAAGGTATAAAGTCAGGATTGGGAGAAGGAATTGTAGAGCAGTGCACGTTGCAAGAAACCAGAGTAGAGAGGTAAGAAAGGATGAATTATTGTACTGCCTCAAAGTGACGTAATAAGAGACAGACTAAGCCAATGAAGGGACTCTAGGGGTGGCTTAGGCTATTGCTGTTTAACTTCACTTATAGTGGAATAAGCCTAGTTTGAACCAAAATAAGTGTGTCCAAACAGCCTTCTGCACCAAAGAAATTTTACTTGTTGTGTAAACAAGCCCTGAGTTTTCATTAAACCACCTCCGCCCCCCCCCCTCAAAAAATATCCAGCTTTTATGGTTGTGGAAATAATCTTGAAAATGTGACATGAGTGGAAACCAATGCAGGAATGTCTGCCTGAGTTTGCAGAAAGCCAGATACAGTATCTCTAAGAGAGATGAATTTATAGTAATTCCATCTAGTTCAGCCAATTTTTCAGTTGGAATTGTCTGCAGTGATTTTAACTTTGTTGGAAAATTCCTTGCTATCTCACAAAACTTTTTATTAACTCTAAAACTGTATTTTTTCCACAATAGCATATATTCCCGGGAGTATTAGAACTGTCACACCTGATCAGACTAGTAGTCCAAGTAGGCTAGGTATCCTGGCTCCAGATGCTTCAGAGGAAGGTGTAAGAAAACTCATAATATCCTGCCTATAGGGGAAGTTTCTCATTCTTAGTCTCTGGCAGTTTTTGGCTGGCTAATGCCCTGAGCATGTATTTATATCCCTTACATCTTTTTATCCTATCTGTCATCTATCATGTATATCTATTGTTTGAACTATTCTCTACAGGTTCAGCTATAAAGGTCACAATAGGACATAGGTCATAAGTCAAAACATCAAAAGCTATAGTGTGCCAAATGTTGTAATATAATTCATGCTAGTGTATCTAGCACATACATAAAGTGATAGCTTATGTTAGGACATTGACTCATATTGCTCTTATAGTGCTACAGCTCCCCTAAGAGTGTTACAATATCCTTTTAAGTTTCTCATGGATTTGCCTTAGTGAGAGTTACTTCTGGCCAGTGGAATGCACAGAGTTACCTTTTGGGTATTACTTAAGCAGGCGTTTTGTGATTTTGCCAGAGAACTTTTTTTGCAGGAGTCAAGGTGTGTATTGTTTCCCTAGTTTAAAAAAGAGAGGGAGAGAAGGAAACTGAAGATTTACACTTTGGCGTAAAGACATATTGGGTATATGAAAACAGCTCTTTTTTCCCCATAAATGAAGTGATCCTTTGGTCACAGCAGGGATATGCATGAGAAGCCATATTCAATAAACTTTAGGTGCCACAATTTTCTGTACTCCAACTTAAAACAAAAAGTAGACAACTTGCTACTAATAATTCTGTTCCTGGTGTTGAGGGTTTTTAAATTTTTCTAAATACTGCCACTCACGTTTTTGTTCATTGTTCTGTTACTCTTGGATCAGAAGGAGATAAGGAATAAAAGAAAAAGCCCTGAAAATGATCCTTTTCCTAGGGACTCTTCACCCCCTCTCTCTCTTTGACTTTTCACCCTTTGAGGGCATAGTGGAAAAGTCATTACTTGTGTGTGGAGGAAAAAGCATTTAATGAATCACAAAATCATTCAATTATTCTTAAAAACACGTCACATCACACATCTTTTTTCCAAGTAAAGTGTGCATTTTTCACATTTAAATGGTGCATAACTGCCTTACACGAGTCCCTAGAGTTAGAGACATTTTTACAGAAGGGTTCCAGAAGTATACACAGCATTTTGATGTATGTCAGCATTAAAGACCCTATATTTAAGACGCAGAGTTTCTTCCTCTCTCTCTGCTATCTTTCAACAATATTTACGCAAAGGTGCCTTTTAGTGTTGTAGTGAAACTACCTAGCTTGTACTGTAGTTAGATTAATGTGCTTTGCTTAGCTCAGAGTGCTGCATTACCATATGATAAATTTTCTAGAGACCCTTAGCAGTTGATGTGGTAGCCATAGTATTTAGAATTTTTGTAATGAAATATCTGTTTTTGGAGCACCATAGGACTAGAAGTGAGAGATTTCCACTACAAGTCAAATTAATCTCAGTTGTTTTTTGGGCTAATTCTGCTCTCGTACCAACTATTCACCAGTTTAATTTTGCTGATTCTATCAGAGTTACTCCATGTTTATGCACAGTGTAACTGGGAACAAAATGAGTCCTAATCTGTTTTATTTTCCGGTCCTCTTCTGCCCTTTTTTTATTCTCCACCCCCCCCTCCCCCCCACTCCCCCGGGAACTTTTTTTATGGACGTTAGCTGGAAAACCTCACTTTCTGCATTTTATGAAAATGTGTGCACTGTACATAACGGGGCCAGGTGAAATTCAGGGAATTGGAGAATTTTGCAAAATTCTCAAACCATTTATTGGGTTTGCAAAATTAGTTTGAGAGCCAGATCCTCAGCTGGTGTAACTGGGCATAGCGCCATTCACTTCAGTGATGCTATGCTGATTTATACCAGCTGAGGATCCAACCTTGCATTTGTGAACCTTTCTTCTCCCTGTAATTTAAACACACATTTTTCCTTGGTGATTCAGCTTTTAAACAATCCTTGTTTTAATAGGCCAACAGTTCCCAACCTGGGGTGAGGACCCCCTTGCGGGGGCACCAAAGATTACAGGGGGTGCATGAGGCTTTAATATTGAGGTAATTTAGCTTCCCCAAGCACCACGCCAGCCAGAGTGGAGGAGCAGACCCCCCACAACCCTGCACCAGCTGGGCGCCCGGCCGGAGAGGAGAAGCCCCTCACTGGAGGGCCTGGAGCAGTCCCAGACAACCCACCAGAGCCTGCCTCCATTACCCTCAATCCATGACGGATAGGAAGAGGCGGGGCCACACGGGGCATGTGGTGGCGGCTGTGCCAGGGAAGGTTTAGCTTCTTACTCAGGTAAGAGTAATTTATTATTATTTATGTAATTTAGTATTGTTACCATCATCATCATCATCATATGTGTTTATAGGGGTTAGATGTGTTTATGGCCGGTGAGAGCGTGGGTCAGAGAGGTGGGGGCTGCGCTGCATATTTTATCTAGTGTTAACTAGTGGGGCTTTCACTTAAAAAAGTTGGGAACCACTACAGTAGGTGATTGGAATTATTGGACTATAATAGGGATAGCAGGAAACTGCCACCCTCAGAAAAGGTAGGCTGACATAGTGAGTCTTAAATATGGTATGTTTATATAAGATATTTTTTCTTTAAAATTTTTCTCTTTCTCTTGTTGTACCATTTTATTCAGTCTTTCTAATCCAAAATGTGAATTTAGAAACTTCCATGTTTGGGGTCAAGTTTTCAGATTAATGTTTTTTCTGAAGATACAAACATTGGGTAAAATTAGTTACCTATCCCTATAATACTCTCTGTCTCAGTTAAACAGTACAGTATGTGTTAGAAAATTATGCACTATTTCCTTTCATTTCTCTGGAGTCCATAGGGTGTTTTAAATTTACTTAGCCATAAAATTTGCAATATTTCACCTCTCAAGACAAGTCTTTTAAATTCACTCACATATCATTAGTCTGTAATACTTACTAATGCTAAGTGGCAGTATGGTAAATATACATTCATACTGTATGAGTTCCCCGATTCATGGAAAAATCCTGGTCATATGCAACGTGGCATTAAAGGGAGAAGCCCCTTTATGCAGCAAAACCAGGCTCCACGTGGAGTTGATTAATCCTGAACTGGTTGAGTCTGCCCTAGAAGGCAGAAAAGGAGGTCTGCAAATGAAGTCATCATCAATTAGAAGGACAGAAGGGACCACAGAAGGAATCCTCTAGTCCGACCTCCTGTATAACACAGACCAAAGGACTTCCCTGAATTAATTTTCTCTGAACTAGAGGATATCTTAGAGAAAGCATTCAATCTTGATATAAAATTTTCCAGTGATGAAGAATCCACCACAGCTCTTGGTAAGTCATTCTCTCACTTTAAAAAACAAAACAAAACATCTTTTTTCTTTTCTAGTCTGAATTTGTCTAACTTCAACTTCCAGCCATTGCATCTTGTTATACCTTTGTTTGCCACGCTGAAGAGCCTTCTACTATCACACTTCTGTTGCCCGTGTAGGTACTGATAGACTGTGATCAAATCACCCCTTCGTCTTCTCTTTGATAAATGTAATGGATTGAACTCCTTGAATCTATCACTATAAATCATATTTTCTCATCCTTTCGTCATTCTCATCACTCTTCTTTGAACCCTCTCCAATTTATCAACATCCTTCCTGAATTCTGAATACCGGAACTGGACATATTGTTCCAGTAGCAGTTATGCCAGTGCCAAGTAGAGAGGTAATACAATCTCCCTACTACTTGATATTCCCTTTTATTCATCCTAGGATCACATTAGCCCTTTTGGCCACAGTGGCACTCATGTTCAGCTGACTCTCCACCGTGACCATTTAAGTTTTTTTATTTCCTGACTCCCTGCTTCCAGGGATAGCGTCCCCACCCTGTAAGTACGTATGGCCTGCATTTTTTGTTACTAGAAGCATGACTTTACATTTAACCACGTTGAAATTCATATCATTTGCTTGCGCTCAGTTTACCAAGCGATCCAGATTGCTCTGTATCAGTGACTTGTCCTGTTAATTATTTACCACTTTCCCCAATGTTTGTGTTAGCTGCAAATTCTATCTCGTTTATTTTATTTTCTTCCAAGCCATCGATGAAAATGTTAAATTGAGTAGGGCAAGGACCTAGATCATTTGCTTCTGAGCTGTCAATTACTCAGAAACAACTAATGCCATTTTAGAGTCCCACTTCCCCTCCTCTCCTTTTGCCTACCTGATCCTTTCTAACTCGGTTATAGCCATTGATTTTATCATTGCAGTCACGCAAATCTTCCCAATAGGTTTCAGTAATACCAACCACGTTTAATATGTGCTCATAAATGGTTGATTCCAATTCCTCTTATTTATGACCCAAGCTCCTAGTATGGGTGTAAAGAAAATTAAATAAATTCTTCTCATGCCCCTTGGTGCCTTGGTTAATTTTGTTCTTTATCTTGACTTTGTTGTAAACAAGTGATCATTTGTTCCCTCTTACATCCTCACGGTTTCTGTTGGGTTTAAGGCAGTGTAGCTATGACAATTTACATCAGCTAAGAATCAGCCTTAGAATCTTTCCCTTGATTTTAATAAGAGCTGGATTAAGTGCTATACAAGCAAGTCTTCCTATAGACCTTTAAAAGTAAAATGTATAGATCCTTGGAATTATGTGGACAGCATGAGAGTATTAAATATATAAGCCATATTCAGATTTACTATAATACATTAATGCATTTGCATTTACAGTATTAAAATATTTCACGGCAAAACTCCCAGTGACTTCATTAGGGCCAGGATTTGACGTCAGGTATGTTCAAATCTTCAGCCATCCAGCATCTTCTCTGACAAGGCTATTCCAAATATAGTGACATAACTCCCTACCTGATTCATTATAAAATTCAGTTCCTGGGCCATAACTCCAAGTTATCTCCCCTGCATTTAATCGTGTCTTTGGAGAGATAGTGAACAACTGAAAATCTGATTTGCACAGAAGTATCTCACTTAATGTATTATTTTTCTATCTTTATCACTTTTGCTATAATACTTGACAGAAAATAATCCCTAAATATGGTTTGAAACAGAAAAATATTGAACATTTTTATTTGCATAGCAAATCATTCTTAATACAATCTGAATTGAATGTTTTGAGAATATGTGAGTATATTTACCATCTTTAGGTACAGTCACATTATAAAATCGATAGAGAGAGAGAGAACTTCACAAGACAGAGGATAAAAGAAATATAATTTAGATTGAAAGTTCATAGTAGTGGGAACCGTCTCTTACTGTGTGTACATACAGCATAGCATATAGCATATTTCAATACTACTGAAACACTACAAATCATAAATCTCTAACACTAAAATAAATTAATGAGAGCACAGGTGTTAGTCAATATCTGGTATATTGCCCACTTATACAGATCCTATGCCAAGTACCTTATTATTTATTTAGTAATAATCAATTGCGTATAAAGCCATAGATGTGCATGACACTTGAAAAGGAGTAAAGACATGTTAGGACAGTCCAATCAACACTGATGGATTAATAATATATTTAGCTTTAAAATGATAAAGTGAGAGAGAACCTGAGTAGACAGGAACTAGTTGCATTTTCTAAGCAGACACATTTCCTACCATTTAATGTGCATGAAACACACTTGTTGCATTTCTTATTGGGTCCTGGGATTACTCCTACTAAAAGAGAGATGGAAAAATCAGCACAGTGATGCCTAAATGTAAAGCATGTAAACAGCAAAAACACTTACAGAGAATATTCATACTAGAAGGAACACTTGATTGTCTTTTGAGAAACCAAGGATTGAATGGACATGAGCCCACATCCACAAAGGGATTTAGGCACCGAAACCTCAATGTAGATGCCTAAGTCCCAGTTTTAGGCATCACTGTGATCCACAAAACTCCACTCAGCTACCTGAAGGCACCTAAACTTACTCAGTGTCTAAATTTCCATGGTAAAAGTTCCCTGAGCGCCTAAGTTTCTGCCTCTAGCATGCACAGTGCCGCCTCACTCTCGGATGATCAGGAGAATGGAGGGCCTACCTTATGAGAGGAAACTGGAAGAACTTGGCTTGCTTAGTTTAGCAAACAGAAGGCTAAGATGAGATATGATTGCTTTCTAAAAATATATTAGATGGTGTGTGGGGGCCAATGCCAGGGAGGGTAAAGAGCTATTTAAGCTAAAGGACAATGTTGGCACAAGAATAAATGAATATAAACTGACCATGAACAAATGCAGCCTGGAAATTAGAAGCAGGTTTCTAATCATCAGAGGAGGGAGGTTCTGGAACAGCCTCCCAGTAGGAGTTGTGGGGGGTAAACAACTTAATTAGTTTTGAGAGCTGGAAAAATGTTGGAGTTCAATTGTATGACAGGGTTGTTTGTTATGGTAGGGGGCAGGGCTCAATGGCCCTGGGGCTCACTTCTGGCCTGCGTCCTGTGTTCCTAAAACTCATGCTTCAGGGTTTCAGCCAAGTACCCGGAGGGATGTTTTTCACCCAGTGTATTCTGGGAGTGTTCTATATCTCCTTCCTCTGAAGCATCAGGAGATGGCCAGAGCTGGAGATGGGACACTAGGTGTGGAGCGGGCCAGGGCTCTGAAGTGGCAGTGAGAATTCTCTCTCTCAGGTGCTTGGCTTGGCTGGTTCTTGCTCGCTTGCTCAGTGTCTAACTGATAGCCCTATGTGAAGTCAAACAGGAATTCCTCTGCCCAGGTCAGATTGGCGGTGATGGTTTTTTTTGTCTTTCTGTATAGGCTGTGGATGTGGGTCACTTGGCAGGATTATCTGGGTATTTCTCACTTAATTCCCTGCCATTGCAGGGCCTTGGGTACTGGTGCACCCTGGTCCCTCCTATTCTTTGTCTGTGACACATAATAGTCTAGTCTCCTGTAGGTGGTAATACTTTGGTCCATGGGTTAGTGTCCCAATACTAGGTGGTGTTGATAGTCTGTGCTATACAAGAGGTCAGACTGGATGACCTAATGGTCCCTTCTGGCCTTATACGCTATGATGTCTGTTTCTCATCTAGGTCCCACTGTGATCCATGAACCAGAGGATGATAGGTGTTTACCTTCCTATCTTGCCTGTGGGGCTAGTGGTTGTCAGGTTGTCATATTCATCTGGGAGATAGGAGACTGTCTGATGGGGAGAAAGGAGGTGGCAGATCACTGTTCAAATTCTAGGTAGGTGCCCTGACCACCATGCTACAGAATCATTTGCTCTCTTGCTCAATGATTAATTAAGTATTTATACAGAGTAAAACAGCTTAAACAAGAATGATTGAGGGGAACCCATATCAGAATATCCCACAGGCTATCATTCTAGGAGACCTCTGTGCAAATCCTTTCTTCCCATCAGGCAGACAGGGGAATTGAAGCCAGGTCTCCCATATCCTGGGTGAGTGCTCTAACCACTGAGCTTAAACATTATATAAGGTGGGCACAACACCAGCCCTCCCCTGACCCCATTTTGTGTGAAGTGAGGCTGGCACCTAACTTGTTACTGCAAGAAATGAATTAGGCGTCTAAGCTGCCTGACTCCAGGAAAGAAGTGCCTAACTCCATGAGAGGGGCAGGGATTAGGACACATCCCTCTTGTTATCTCCCATTGGTTAGCATAGGCAGGCAACCACCTGCATGCTGTCTTTTGTGGATCCAATTATCAAGCACCTAGGTGTCTAACTCAGGATTTGTGGATCCCAATATTGTTCCAGTGATTTTCTAGGGGCCTAAAATTTAGCATTACAGTGCCTAAGTCCCTTTGTGGTTGAGGGCCATGGAAACTAAAGTACCCTCTCACCAGTGAAGATGGTCCTTGAAACATTGACTGGGACATATGGGATCTGTGCTGAACAATTTGGGTGTAATCTTTGTTCTCTCTCTTTCCTCATGAGCAAACAGAAGGGAGGCTGACTAGGGCCCAGAGCCAGCAAAGGACTGAAGTACGTAAGTTAAAAATGTGCTTAAATCTTTTTCTGGCTCTAGGCCTTTATCACTACACATTAAGTAGAACAAATCGCAGGCCACAAATTCTCTCTTGAGAATAATATAGAAAGACTTGGCCAGGTTCAATGGCTGATAGACATAGGAACGATCCAAAGATGAGGCTGTGGAGAAGCATCTCTAGGTATATGAGATGGAGGTCTCTTGGGATGTGTTTATAATCACTTTAACAATGGAGAATTTAGAGAGAAAAATCAGATGCAATCCTGAAACCTACATGTCCTGGCTCATCTCCTAACACTGACAAGTGAACATAGTTGCTTTTGTTACCAGAACCCTTGCTGACCATCCAATAATCAACCTAAGTAAGGAGCTTGGTTTATTTATGGAAAGGAGCTATGAATGCCTATATGTAGAGTAGTGAACAAATCTAATGCATGTTTATAGTAGCCATGTCTCATACAAGAGGCGGGACAGATGTCTAAAAGCAGCAAGGAAAAAGCAAGATATCAGTATCGGGAGAATAAAATCCTTCTGTTTTCGAGCCTCTCCCCTCTCATGCAAACCAAGAGAAGAGTTCCAATGATTTTGAAAAAAATACTTTGATAAATAACGCCAAAACTATGCTATCTACCCAGAAAAAAGTAAAGATCCTGCACCAGCAGATAGCATCTAGGACAGGGCATTCTTGGGGTGAGAGGTGGAAAACAACAAGTAAAAACCCCAAATCTCTGAAAATAGTAAAGCTAATGACGACTGAACCCTTTCAAGTCTCTCTTTAAAACCTTGGCAACAGTCCAGGCTTTTTGCTAACCCTTTGTTTGCAATCAGAAAGTCTGGAAAATATTGCTGTAATATGAATATTACGATTTACAGTACCAGTAATGGGGGTACTACTAACTGACCATATGATAAACCAGTGGTTCCCAACCTGTGGCCCAGGAGGCCAAGTGGGGGGCTTTGAAAGTGGCCCGCTGCTCCCCTCCCGCTGGCTGCATAGGGAGCCGCTGCGTAAGGACCAAGACCGTGTGTGTTGCAGCAGGGCTGGAAGACGGTGCAGGCAAGAGAATGGAGGATGGAGATCAGCATGCCCCTCCCCCTGGCTGTAGCAGGAAGCACGGCAAAGTGCTCCATCTGGGTCCATAGGCACTGGGGTCCCTACTGGAGCCAGAGGGAGGGGAGATCAGCGCTCCCCTTCCCCAGCTCCAGCAGAGAGCAAAGCACTATGCCTGGGTCCCTAGGTGCTGGGGTCCCTGCTGGAGCCAGAGGGGGGGGAACCACTGATCTCCTGTCCCCCTGGCAGTGGCTGCAGAAGGCAGACACTGTCTAAGGACCCAGGTGGAGCGGACGGGGCTACAGGATGGGTGCGGTTTCCCTGCTGCAGCCAGGAGGAGGGGAGATCAACGAGAAGGGAGGCAGCCTCCTCGCTAAACTCCTTCCATCTGGCTGCAGTGGGGGGAAGGGGGGTTGGCTGCTGGTGGAGACTGGTGGCCCTTCAGAGTTGTAAAAATGATATCAGTGGCCCTCGAGCCAAAAAGGTTGGGAACCATTGCAATAAACTAACCCTTTCATGGAAGCTATTTGTGTTTTAGCTTAATGTGACCATTTGATGAGAATTCTTCCAACTCAAATTGTTTATATGATTTTTATTTAGTTTAAAATTTTTTCACCAATGTACATCAACATGCCCACATTGAGAGAACTAAAGAGAAAATTCAACCCTCCAATAATCTTTATGGGTCAACTGTTGCTTAATAATCCCTCATTCTATAAACACCTAAACAAGAGAACTAGAGAAAAAACACTGGAAATACTAACAGACTCAATAGCTTTGAAGATGTTGCTGAGTTGGTTTAAAAACAACGATTAACTAGTTATATAGGAAACCTGGGAATCATGAACAGAGTTAGTTCCTCTACAGCTGGAATTTTACCCTTTTCTTTCTTCCCCACCCATAACCTAAAAGTAAAATTTCCCCCACAAATCTGCATTGCATGGTAGACCTTGTCTCTGATATTCCACTCTCCCTTCTGAATGTGTGTAGAACTCCCTTTGATGCCAAAGGGATAATGGCATATCATGCTCTCTTGATAGACACTTCAGAAACGCTACTAGACTAAATAGCCAGGGGCAGCAGAATTTTAGTTGTGATCCACCAAACAGATCTAAGAGAAGCAGATTGCCCAAAGAGAAGACAGACTTTCAAGATAGTGGTCTATAATGGGGGATGGGGAGTGTTCAGTTCTAATCCACCCGTTCCGGACGAGAGAGACTGAGCTAATACCCTCGTGTATGATGTGTTGCATCTAGCTACGGAAGTAGTGTTAGGGTGGAATTTATGGACTCTAAATTGTTTGCCAGGAAATGTTTACTAGCTTTACACAATAAATGACTGTGAAAGCATATCCCTGGGTTTAATGTGGTGTGGCTATTTCCTTAAATTTGGTACAAAGTATTATGAATACCAATAAAGGAAACTTTTTAAAAAATATAAAACAAACAAACAATGCACGTTCATAGTTATGGGACCCAGTTTGGAAAGGTTTGGTTGACTACAGATTGTACAGGATAAATTTATTGCACACACCTCTGGATCCATGCCCTGCTTGACATATCAGAAATGAGATATACGACTTATTTTTAGAGCCAAATACTCTCATCATCAAGGTATATTTTTAAAAAAAGAATCTTGTTACCATAGCTGCAGTGTGTCATATACAATGAAGAACTCCACATGCATAAGAGAAGGCTAGATATTAACCCCCACAAAACGGCTGCAAAACTTCACATTTAACAGATTAAAATATCAACAGTTTTGGACTTCTCTTTATTACAATTTAGAAGCCTGGAAGTCTGTTACACCTTATATCTGTAAACTTTTGTCTCATACAGTTCAGTGCTATGCTAGGGGCCAGTCTACAGTTTTACAGGATATGTTAGATTAGATACTTTTGAAAATGCTTCTCAGAGTATGGGAGAGAGTGGCTTTCCCTGGGTAATCTGCATACAGTGCTTACTCTGACAATACCCTCACACCTTTATGCATGGGAAACAGTTTTCATTTCAGAGGTTTGTTTTCCTCTGCACGGTGTGCCTATGTATCAACTCTCATTACTATTAAGAAGAGAATAGATCCAGCATCTGACAAAGTGGGTTGCAGCCCACAAAAGCTTATGCCTGCAGAAATTTATTAGTCTTTAAAGTGCTACTGAACTCTCATTGTTTAGACCCAACATAGTTTGTTTTAATCATGCAACAGATTTTCAGGAGAGTGAGATGCCAGCATATTTTTTTGCATGTGTGAACATTTCTGTATAGCAGATAGATAGATAGTACAATTTAACAATGTGATTTTCAAAGATTAATTGAGCATTTGCATTCTTTCAGCTTTTATTTTCATTTTCTTTAAATAAAAATTCAGTAACATACATGGATACTCCCTTTCCATAGTGCTTTGCTCTGTAAGATCATAGAACTGAGTTGATTTAGAAAGATAAATTTAAAGAAAATTACAAAACTAGAGGTGTGATCCTGCCAACATTTGCACATCCAAAAAATCTGATATCAGCAATACTACCTTCGTAGGATTTTGGAGTGTGCAGGAAATTCAGAATCACTCCCTTAATGTATTAATAAAACAGCTTAGTTGTTGGACTTTTTAATCATCATTTTTCTGTTAACATGCAGTTAGTTTTCATTGTGTCTCCAGCTCACTGTGAAATAAATATGTTTAGTTGATTTTTAAAAAATTTCTATTACATTTTAACTATGGGGCTGAACCCGTAAAGCATTGCGAGGGTGTCCTGTGAAGTCAATGCAAGTAGAAAGGGCTCAGCGCTTGTATGGTCAAGCTTAAGACATTTTATAATAGAAGATATTTGAGAGATGAATTATCTTAGATTTTCTTCATAGTATACACTTCACTAGTAATGATGATTTACTAGAATATTAAGAATTATTCTAAGACACTGTAGGATACAAGAACTTAGCCCAATGAAGTATTAGGAAATATACAGTACAAATTTTCTCTGAAAAGTTTTGGTGACAGCAAAAATTATTCATATACATGGGAGTTTGTATAATTGGGTGCATTCTGAGTAATCCTACTGCTGGACATTTTAATTCAAATTCTTATTTCAAATTAAAAGTTTTAGATAAAATAAGTTTTTCTTGTAAATAATTTACAACCATATCTCAGCCAGTTCCTACTGCCTGTAAAAAGTGGGGTAGTGGGGAAATCCCAAATACCCCCAAAGCAATTTACCTGACCAATGTATCGTATTAGTTTTAGCAGGAGCTGCAGTATTTGGTGATATGAAGCAAAGGGTACAGTGTTCAGTATGTAACAGCCAAAAACTGGTGTGTCTCATGCTTTTTCCTTTCATTAGAGGCATATTATGCGCCACCAGATGCTGCAATCTAGATTTAGGGGGCATATACTAATCTTGCACAAATCGGAGTTGCATATGTTATGAGTTAATTCCATTTTGTTGTGCTCTCTTGCACATGGCATTTTGAAACAGTTAAATATATGGAAAATACTTTTAGTTTGCTGTATTTTAGTAGCTTGTATTGAAATATCCTTTGACTACATATTATTGAAAAATGAAATATCTGCTATATATATGCTACGACAAAATATATGAATGGTCCCATGGGCACACAGCACTCAAGGAAATTGCACAAATCTGGACAATGTCCCTGAGTGTTGGGTTTTGCATCTGAGTCTCAAAACTATCTGAAATGTGTGTAGAATCATATTATTTGTATTACAGTTGTGCCTCAAGGCCCCAAACAGGTTCATTGTGCCATGGTGCTAGGCACTGTACATATATATAGTAATAAACAATCCTGACCCAAATAGTTTACATAAATCAGAGTCATGCCTGTTGATGTTCCCTCAGAGATGTCCAAGTGCATTGCCTATTAAAGTAAAAAGTGACACAAATTTCACAATGTGTCTATTTCAGGTGATAGTACAGTATATTCATACCTTTATATTTCAATTTTTGATTGAACCACAGTCTATTTAGGGACCTTGTTGAAATAATGTAAAAGATACATTTTTGGAGGATACCGGTACTCCTCCAAAGGATCAACAATTTTAGGCCTCAAGTCAAGACACTTGAGCACATGCCTAACTTAAGCAAAGTAGTAGTCTCTTTGGCTCCATTGGGACACCTCCTGTGCTTAAAGAACTTTGCTGAATCAGAACCTCCAAAACACAGAGACAATTTATTATTCTGGCATTTGCAGATTGAGCTCTTTTTCGTACAACCTATACTCGATGTCCTAGAAACAGAAAAAAGTTCTGCCGTGCATTTCTTAGAGAAGAAACAGTATCCAGCTGTACCTTTACCTTCGCAAACCACCACTAGAGCATCTAAAAATAACATTAAAAAAAAAGCAATGTAATGTAATTAGGCTCATGTTACTGGCTCGTGAGTTGATGAGGCGATGAGCAATTTGTGCTCGAGGCAATAAGAATCTTGCACGCACTTGGGCATAGGCCACATCTTCTTTAAAAGTTAATGTATATACTATATGTTTAAACAAACCGTTCCTTCATACTGCATTTCACCCATCCAATGGCTGCTGTTAACAGAGACGTTGGCATTTGGAATAGATGATGCACGTTGTGTGTAAAAACACACATATCCCTGTTTGGTCTTTGTTCCCTGCAGTAATTATTCGCTTAGGCTCCAATCCTACAATCGACTCCACTTAATAAAAACCCCAGTGGGCTTAATAAAAACCCCATAAGCAGGGCTCCATGAGGCCACTGGGATCTGCCCATGCAGAGCAGCTTGCCGGATCAGAGCCTAAGTTCTTATGGGCAAAAACAGTCTTTGTCCTGTGCCTGTACAGCACCTAGCCCAGTGGGGCAGGGCTCTTAGATGCTACAATAATACAAATAATAAGATACCCCTGTGGGGAGCTACTGATGATTGTATCTGAAGAGTTCATATTCTAACCAACAGCTGGTAAAATGTAGGTATTTTATTTATTCTTGGTCCATATTTCTCCTTTCTCAAATTTCTGCAATTAACAGTGGGGGGTGGGCAGGAAGACACAAAAGGGGGCTATGGTACTCACTTTTAGCCTGTAAATGATGTATGAGATCAATGGCACAAGGTCATTCACACATTGCCCTGCTAACTTCCCCTAACTGAGGGAGGCAAATTGTGAAATGTGCCGCCCTGCCATTGGTCTCACAACACCTGGAAAAATCAACTGAACAACAGTACCAGAAACTTTTAGGTACCGATCATCTTCATCTGTAGTTAAATTTATATATGTAACCTGGACAAATTGCATAGTTATCCACTAAAGAGATATAAATCTTATGTCAAAGTATTTGACGTACAAATACTTAACATAAATCATCTGTAATTTAGATTTTTGTTGATTAAATTCTCATGATACAAAATATATACTAATTGCACAATGCAATTATAAACTAAGTACCGTTTCACATACAATGTGTTCAAAACAAGTCAAGTTAGCCATGATTCAATAAATATCTTTTTAAATGAGAAGGCTATAATAAAACGTCTTTTTAAACACTGTAAAAGCTGAAATCCAAAACCCAAGCAGACAAATAATAAACTGCATAATATGCAAAATTACGTACTTTGAACTCAGTAATATTTCAGTAAAAGTATTGTGTATATAGTCTGTGTCAAAATATGCAGTAATCAAATATTCAGTTTTAATTAATCATTCACTTGCCTATATATGCATATTGAGTACATATTTAAATATGAACAAAACCTGTTTAGTATTATACAAACTAAAATACCCAATAGATATTTTGATAGCAATTTCTCAGTTCAAAAAGTTTACAGACCCGAGATCATGCTAAAGAGAAAATCAAGGAGTAAATTGCAATGTAATGTATAGATATGGAAATAAGAAGATATTGTACAAGACAATAATGTTTGGCACCAATAGATTATTCACTTAAAACAAAGAAACAATGAAGTCCCCAACCCTGTTTTTAAAAGAGCTAGTTTTGAGGTTTGTGTGTATTCTGTATGTGAAAATGTGATCATGATTTATACTCCAAAGAAGTGACAAACTTCAAAGTGAAGATGTGAAATATAATGAACATTTTTTCTAAACATAGGAAATTTATTTTAAATTAAAAAAATAAGACGTTTTGCTTTACTGAATGGATTGTATTGGTAATAATTTTTAATTGTTGAATACAAGCTTGTAAATCACTTTCCGTGAGGCCCTCGCTGTTCAGCATAGCTTTAAAGTGCTGTTATAGCTTAAAATGTTTAAGGCTTGGAGATCATGAAAATTAGAAAAAAATAAAGTTTATATGAGAGATGAAGCAGTAAATATAGATCCACACTCCATGGTTTTATAGATATTTTGTAGGCAGTTTGTTTCCTCCAAAAAAAATTATGTCTGATAAGTGTTATGCTATGGCACATGCAAATATTAATAGGAATTAAATGGTAATACTTCACATTAATAAGCCGCAAAAATACTATGTTAAGGTTGTGTTCTATGGTTTATGGAGATGGCATTTTCTTACCAAAAAGTTGCTTTTAAAATTGTAAAGTGTATTCCTGATTTATGAATGGTAAATGTGGTCTTCATCACCTTTTAACTCTGCACAGGGATTCAATGGGTCTCAAGTCAACAAATTATTCATTTTATGGGCAAAGATTCAGTTATAGGCAACACAGCATCTTTATGTCTTAATCAATGGCAATATACTTTATCCGTTATATCTGTTGCTCTTTCTTGCAGGACAGGGATCAATATAAGCAAATGTTGCTTCTGGGGGAGTTAGGCAGAAAAAAACTGAAAATAAACATCTGTTGTGAATCTGTGTTAGCTGGAATGTTAAAATAATGGTGCCTGCCTTGACCAAGTTGCCGATAAAAAAATACACTGATGATAATTAAAATATACAGCACAATAAAAAGGAATCTCACTTTGATAACCCTTGGGTTCAATAAAATCTATTGCTAAAATAAATAATTGTTAAGCTTTACATTTAGACCTTAAGGGTCAGATCCTCAGCCGCTGTAATTGTCATGGTTCCATTGACTTCAATGAAGCCAGGACAAGTTACACCAGTTGAGGATCTGATCCTAAAATGTTTCCATTTGTCTGATTTTACTGTAAGATATATGTATGAATAGACTGCAGCCCCTCCCAAATGTGAAACTTTCCCAATTAACAGCAGAACTATAATCATTACAAAAGTTATCAGTGTAGCCTAAATATTCAAGGAGATAATGGATATAATCTCTGATCCGGGAAACTGAACTGCAGTTCAGAAGTTGATGCAAAAGGAATTTTACATTCACTCATTTGAGTCATTTTTCATATAATCGCTATTTTTTTTTTTTACAATAAATCACACTAAAATTAAAAAACCAGATGCAAGCATTAACCACTTAGAAGAGCATAAATGACCTCTAAAATGGTGTTGAGTCCAGGTGTTTTTATGAGCTAAATGTTTTGCAGTTTTCATATATTTAAAACATTCTATTTGTTTCCCTTGACATTAGAAACTTTGGATAAATCTGGTGGCACTGACTTAACCATGATTTTCTCAGACATGTAGATCAGCTAGGTATTATAGAAAGCTATAACATGAAACCAACCAATAATGCAGAAGTCCACTAACCATGCACATTTTTCTTAACAGAATTACTTCAGTGAAAAGTTTTGTATTAGACTACTCTTGATTTAAAAATATTTTTTCTTAATTAAGTGAATCTGGAAGATTATACAAGTGACTACATAATAAATCTATACATTATCATATTTGGTAACACCTTACCTCTATTTATTGGTTGTAAATTACTCATTTGTTTTAATGTTAATTACATATATTTGTGTTTGCTTTCATTGTTTAAAATTTGAAGTATAATGACCTCGAAAATATTTTATTTCATATGGAGCAAGCACATTCTTGTTTGCTTCCAATAAAAACTTGTAAAAAATTATAACACTTTGTTTTAGAATGTATCTATTTATTATGAAACTAAGAGCCAACTAAAATTTAGTCACCAATAATCATATTTAATCCTGAAATAGAGCAAAAGGGATTATAGGATCTAAAGAATCTTCAGTTATTCCCTCTCTTCTTTTCACCTTTTGGATCCTCCTGTTCTTTTTACCCCAAAAAGTGCTATTTGGCTCTGACTTCTGTTTCTCTTGGAAATTTAATCTTCCATTTTTTCCCCCACCTCCTGGTATTGTGCTTCACTTATTTGCTTTTTACTGTAGAGAAATTGTACTAGTGTCCCTGGAACCTCTAGAATTAAAAAGCCATTTCTCATATTGCATTTGATCTGGAACAATAATATTTCTAACCCCTTTTCAATTGCTTAGCTATTTTATGGCTCAAACTGTGTCGGTCTCCCTCTCTGCATTTCTATTTTTTCCCTTTAAGACGCCTTGTCCCACACCCAGAGAGTGATTGACAGGAACAGGTTGGTAAGAAACTTCAGGACATGTTGTTAACATCTGACACAGTGGAAGAGAACTCAGCCCAATGGCTGGGCACGTAAATGGAAGTTGCACCTATTAGAGATGAAAGAGCACTGTGCTTGATCATTATTTACAAGTTACCTGAAACAAAGCTCTTCTATCCTCAACCGTTTATTTCCGTGAAAACCATTTTAATGTAAACCAAAAATGTGTCTGCGGTTTTATTTTATCAATAAAGTGAATACTCTAGCGTAATTTTGTTTGACTTATCCTGCAAAACAATTTAAAACCCAGAGCCCTATACTTTGTAAATATCTCCGTTATTGTTTAATGAGTCTATCTGAGGATATTTCTTGTGGACAGCATGTCATGTTTTCACAGCCCTGGGAGCCAACAAAACAAATAACAGCCCAGCCATTGCATTTTCTCTGTACTCTTCCTTTTAATATTAGAGCACATATTGAAACGATAAGCACAACGAAGAGCACAAAATATTTCATCAGTGTGGTAACTGTATATTTCTTTTTTTTTTCCTGAAGAAAAACCAAGTTTTGTACAGTTCTCAGCAGCAGCAACTGGACGTTCTGGACACCACACGTTTAAAACAGCATTGTTACAGAGAAAACTGACTTAAGACAAGTTTTAAAAACATTAGATCTCCCCCTCCCCCCCCAAAAAAAAAGCGGGGGGAGGGGGGAGAGGGAGAAGGCTTACCGCTTAAAGACTGCCGCAGGTTCCAGCTCAGTCTGAAACTGCAGGGAAAAGTGGAGCAGCTGCTGAACAAAAGTTTTAGATTTTTTTTTTTTTTTTAAAAGAAAGTCTGCAAAACTAATTTCCCACAAACATAGGGCTCAATTTCCGTTTAAGAAAAAGGTCTTGCAAATCTCATTCAATTCCTGATTTTTTCCAATAGTAATTGACATTCATTTTCTCTCTCACACATGGACCCAAGAATTTAGACGTAAATGGCAGGAACCAAATGGTCTCGGAATTTTGGGGGGGATGAACAAGGGTTTAAG
Source organism: Emydura macquarii macquarii (assembly GCF_026122565.2). NCBI lineage: Eukaryota > Metazoa > Chordata > Testudines > Chelidae > Emydura > Emydura macquarii. The sequence goes on from NW_027132559.1 coordinate 24,047,084, forward strand.
AGAAAATATTTATGGGCCTGATCATCGCTCGCTTGTTGAGCACTAATACATACATTTAAAGCAACCGACTGTCGTGTTCGTTGTCACCATTAATATCCATTAGCCATTTCAAAAGCAGATTAAAACAATCTTTCCAGACACCTGAGACAAGGAAAACAACAAGCAGCTGAAACCAAACAAACTTGCAGATGCAGAGACTTGAGATGCTGTTTTGCAGCACGCAGGGAAGTGTTGTCTCTCATTGACCTGTTTCTGCAGCTCATTACCCGCCAGTCATTCCATTGCAAAACAAACTCCCTAACATTTCAGCCCTCGGTGCACCCGAGCAGGAGCGCAGCAGTATTTGTGTTGGGGGAATACGTTTGATGGTTTACAGCAGGATCTTTGCCGCTGGAGATGCGTCATGGGGGCAAAGCGAGCGAGCGACACATCTGTTGCTGTAATTGATTAATCACAGCGAATTGAAGGGGCGAGGGCCCGCGCGCGTAGCTGCAGCAATTTCCCAGTTTATTACTGATAACCCTGCGGTCACTGACAGCCGCGCTTTGCTCCGTGCGGAGGAGGCGGTAGTGGACTGATCATCGCGCTCTTACCGGGACCGGGTTCTTTCTGATCGTTGTGGAAGCAGAAGGGAAACATTGCTGGGTACAGAGGGACGGGCAAAGGAAGGCAAGCGGGAGCCAGGGACGTTTGTGGCAAGCCGCTGTGGGGCAATACACCTGGGGCTGCAGGTGAGCGTGCCTGTCGGTTTGGCTTTGAAGCAGCTTCCTCCTACAACCCTTGCTTTCCCCTCCCCCGAGAAAAGGGCCGCTTTATTCTGGAGAAGGACAACCCCCTGCAGAGGCTGAACTCCATCTGCCCTTCACCATAAACAGCACGGCTCCCCGGGACACACTGACTGAAGAGCGAGCGACTGTCCGCGATGGCAGGGGGCGGAGGGGGAGGTCAGGCATTCAAGATGGGCAAAGTCTGGCTGCGAACTGCAATTGATGGGGAGCCGGGGAAGCACCGGAGCGCCGAGCCTGCCTAGATCCGCTCGGCCGTACCTAGCCGTGCGCGCCTCTCCGCCGTTTGCAACTGGGCGGCGGGATCGTAGGTTTATGTCTATTATTGGGGGGGAGGGGGCTGTGCAAAAAGTGCCACTTCTACTTCCTTCGCCTAAAGTTGCTGCTTTGACTGTAATGCACACGACGGGGCCCCCTGGCAAAAAAAAAACCTCAGCCCGGGCCGAGGCGTCAGTGTTGCAAAGGGCTCGGCTCCCCGGCCGTGCGGGAGCTTTCGGGGGAGTTTGCATGTGGTCAGTGCAGCGTTGCTAAGCCAGCCCCCGGCTCACGTTACACACTACTGTATTTATAACCTCTCCGAGCTGTTTCCCCCGGCAAGCAGTTCTCTGGGACCACCTTCTGCCGGCTTTAACCTCTCCCACTTCTTGACATCTGAGTAGCTCTGAGAGAGCGCAGCGAGGTCGAGTGGGGTGTTTGTGTTTTGGGTGTGGGTTGGTTTTTTTTTTTTTTTAAATGCAGCGGAGATCGGCCACTAGGGCTAAAGACCTGGATTATCGGACCCCGGCGGCAGCTGAAAAGCGTGTCGTTGCCGTAGTGGGGGCAGCACCGCCACCACAAAAGCCCGGCCCTATCTCTTTCCAGTGCGAGTTGACACAGGCTGGCGGAGTTGGAGCCTGCCGAAGCTCTCCTGCGTGGAACCTGAGCCCTGCATGCCATGGATCACACTCTCTTCGGCTGCCTGCGCAGCCCGCATGGCACGGCCCAGGGCTTGCACCCCTTCTCCCAGTCTTCCCTGGCCCTGCACGGGAGATCTGACCACATGTCCTACCCCGAGCTGTCTACTTCTTCCTCCTCCTGCATAATAGCGGGCTACCCCAACGAAGAGGGCATGTTTGCCAGCCAGCATCACAGGGGACACCACCATCACCACCACCACCACCACCATCACCACCAGCAGCAGCAGCACCAGGCTTTGCAGACGAACTGGCACATTCCTCAGATGGCTTCTCCCCCCGCCGCTGCCAGGCACAGCCTCTGCCTTCAGCCCGACTCAGGAGGTCCCCCGGAGCTGGGCAGCAGCCCTCCGGTCCTGTGTTCAAACTCATCCAGCCTGGGCACGAATACCCCGACAGGGGCTGCCTGTGCTCCAGGGGACTATGGCAGGCAGGCGCTGTCCCCGGTGGAAACAGAGAAGAGGTCCGGCAAAAGGAAAAGCGACAGCTCAGGTAAAAGATCACCCTTTGCTTTCCTGGCGGGTGGGGCGAGTGTGTGGGGGGAGATCCTGGGGAGAGGGGACTAGAGAGAAACCATGAGCTTTATGGAGGGGCTGCACTTTCCACTTCTAAGGCTCGCTTTATTCCAAGGAGCCCCCCTCGCTGAGGACACCAGGCAATCAGAGTCGGTATCAGAGTTCCCTAAAGCAGCGCTCCATGCCTCTCTCCATCATAAAGCAAGTTTATCGGGAGCATGGAAAACAGTGAGCACGTGATAGACCGTGAAATCAATTGTGAGCAGTTGCCTACGGTCAGGAAGGGAAATGTTTGTAGATTTGATTAGTATTTAGCATCTGGTGTTGTGGTTCCTCCCTTCTCCCCCCCCCCCTCCTTTCAAGATTCACAAGATAGCACTCTCCCACCCCATCCCCCTTTTTCGGCCAGTGAAACCTATTTCTGAGCGATTGCACAATACTTGGAAACTTTTTCTTGGGACTTGAACTTGTCTCCTGAATTCTAAGTATGTGTTGCATTCTGGGGTGTGTGTCTATATACAATATGTGCATAATAGAGAACGTAATTAATTCTGGGGCATGAATTGGAATTTATAAATCACCACGCAGGGAATCTTTTCCACACATTTTTATAAAGCTTAATATTTCACTTCATTTGCTTGGGCTTTGAGGAAGACTTTGCTGTACTCTGTTTTTGGTTTTTAAGAAGCTGACTTGGGATATGCATATTTGCAGCCTATACGGAAAGGTGGTGCTTTATTATACTTTGAGTTTATGTGCCACAACTGAATAGATCTGGGTTTTCAAAGTGAGGAAAGAAACTGTCAAAAAATCCCATACTAAAAAGGACAATGATCAAGAGTAGTTGCAATTGCTGACATTTCCATTATACATTTAAACGGTAAAACATACTTAGATACATGCAACTGATAGCCAAATAGGCGAGCATTCAAAATATTGAAAATTCTTGAGCAGACATACCAACAAAGGTGTTTTCTACTAGTGAAAGGATTTTCCAGATATTTATTAAAGTTCACAGGTGGAACCATGATCTCAATTCATTTAAAATGTCATTCATCTGATTTTTAATAGCGATAGAAAATTTGCTCATTTTTAAATTGCTTTTTGTGGCTACATTATATTTTCTTATTTGTCAGTTCCCCATGTCAGTTAGACTAGGAAAGTTTTACAATAGATCAGGACAGATTTGTATGATTTTACTTACTGTTGCTACATAGGCTGAAAAAAATTCTTGTAAATATAAAAATCTGTCATTCATGGACACTTGAAGTTTTATTTGCAATTGTACCTTCATTGTGCTTTTTAAGCATACTTGCACCATGGATCATGTGAGGTATGAGGAACATTAGAATGTTTTTACCTGGGTTTTTGATGGGATACAATTTTATGCTGGGTTGTGTGGGAGTCAATAAATTTGTCAGTCATTTACAAGGTAGAAAATTAGAAGAAAGCACATCTGTGCTTCACAATAGTAGGGAATGTTTATGTTGCTTTCCATTTATTGCATTGTGCAATGCAAAAACACAAATCAATGGGCAATAGTTTGGACCCTATGTTGAGGTCAATGGAATCTTTCCATTGATTTTAATAGACATTGGATTGAGCCTTTCGTCATGATCATGCTGATAGAATAACAAAGTCTGGAGTTAACTTTCTAAAGTAATGTCTGAACACAACCTCACAATCATAGTATATAACTTTTTTTTTCCCTCAGAAAAAAATATCAACTACGTTCATGTATTCTGTATGGCTTGGTCTTAAAAGGCATGGCACAAGGCACAATATTTTCACTTTTTTTAGAAGAATATTGCTTTCAGATCACAATATTTACCACCCCATCCTTTTGTTTTAATCTCAAATTTCTGTGCTGAATATTTGATATCACTGTAGTTTATGGCAGCAAATCTCATTTTTTGGGCAGTCTCAGAAACTAGCTAATTAAACAATAGCGCATATTGAGAGAGATACTTCCATGCTGCTATTTGCCACTTAAGGCAACATAATATTTTTTGGGATATTCCTATGCTCTGAACATATCCCAGCATTTTAAACTAAATTAGCCTTGGGGCCACCCAGTTTTGCGGTATCTGACTATCATTACTATAAATTGTTGACATCAGAACTGTTGACTCATAAAGTTGAGTTTAGACAGTTGTGTATTCTAAAGAAACCAGTACATCAGTTAAAACTGCATGCATTTTTTATTTAAAAAAATAGCTGTGTTTATTCACCCTTTTTAAATTCTCATGAAAATTTCACAGCACAGACACAGAATTTACGCGCTTATCTTTAGCATGATGATAATGGGTGGGGAAGGTTAATGCTATTTTATTGGTCCATCAAAAACTTACTCTTGAAGTCACATACTCCTGTACACAGGTAAATTAACTTTTTTTTTTGGTATATTGTGTCATAACTTTGTTCCCTGATTAGAAACCAAGGTGCCTTAGAAATTATTTAGGTAGCATTACTGATTTTGGATCCCACATTGGGGCCTGAGCAGGCTGGGAAGTAACTCCTGAAGATAATGTTGAATAAGCTGCTGAGTAAACATGGAGAAAGTGCCGAACACTGTTTGGCTAAAAGATTTGTGAATTATATGCTGAGTGGGAAACACCACTTAGTCATCTCATCCTGGATGTAGCAGGTCAATATGCCACCTAACCTGCCTGGGCCAAAATGTGGGAGAGTAAACCAGCCTGAGGGGGTATGCACACGAACCTTTAAACATTGTGAGTTAATTTCTTTAAAATAAACATTTCTGATGTCAACAACAGTAATAAAAACAAGATATCACAAAATATGGTGTAGTCTGCCAACAAATTTAGCACTTTTTAAATGCATTAACAGCCAAGATATTTGAGTGCTAATGAGAGGTGGATGAAAGCCACGTTCAATGAATACGAAAAATATTCCTAAAATGTGTTTGTTGATTTATATGGTACAAATTCTTTCATGAGGTATAATTTGGATTTTTTCCTCTCATAAATTGCCTGTGACTTCTGAAGCTATTTTATTTCACCATTGTAAAATAACAGGTTTTATTTACAGGGGCTATAAAACAAGTAACAAATGCAAAACTATTATCACTGTTGTCTAAATCCATCTTATTTGTGTCTAAATTTTCTTAAAACATCCATAATTCTAGAAAAGATACATGAGCACAGACGTACCTTGGAGACGCACAATGTAATTCAGATTTCATGCGAAAGCAATTTAATTTCTGAGTATTTTAGGAAGTCTAAATTTCAGTGGGAAAAATCTGAAAAGCTTTCACTATTCTGGGGAAGAACTTGAAGGAATAATCATTCGATATGCAATAATCTAAATGGATTGGGATATCTATCAGGATAGATGAATCTATATTAAAAGTGAATACATGAAGATATGCTAGTGTGTAGTGAAGCCCAATGCCATTTAAAAATACTATTAAGTATGAAAAGTATTTTTACATCTGACACATAACGACTCTGTAGAGTTCAGAGTTGTACAGAGAGGTTGATGTGTATAAATATAGCTATATGTCCATTTATATTTTTTAAATGAATGTAAAATGCCATCATACAAATGTAGTCTATCTGATGTGCCTTCAAAGAAACTGCTTAAAAAACCTAAATACTATAAATGTACTGTCTAAAACTATCACTTCAAACCAAGTCATTTTGATAAATGACTGTAAATAGTGTGAATTCATTGGTTTCAATGACTTCTGATTGCTCTTTAAACATTTCAGTAAGAAAAATGAGCTGCACCCGCATAGTCAAAAGGACTGTGTAACTGATTCATCAATATGTCTGTACTTTTCAGCATGGCTGTAACGAAAACAAGAGAAAAAACATGCAATTGGCTGAAAACTTTCTCTGGAAAGAGTTAATTTGTTAATTATGTTTGGGATGTAATATCAAACAAAATGTCAAAATATGTAGGTTATACAAATCAGAGGGGCATGCCCCAAATGTATTGAAATCAGATTGAATGATCATAATATGTTAGAGAGAAATACAACACAGATGATAGCATATTAGAGGCTAGTGTTACATATTGTGTTACTTAGTGAATTGTTTCATGGAATAAAAATTACAATTATATGTTCACTTTGCTCACGGCAAGTATAATTAACAGAACAGAACTGTACGTTTTATAATACCAACTATATTTTGTTTAATCCATATAATCTAAAATTCCTTGCTCTTAGCCAAATGACAATTTTAATAGTTTAGCACATCTCTTTGCATGAACTATGGATGGCAAATAGCATACAGTCATACCATCTAGTTTGAAGTGCTATCTGTTTAGATATGATGAGATTAATTTGTAACTACAAACACTTATGCCCTCCCCATTCCTGTATTAAAAAAACAAAAACAAAAAAATCAATACCCCAATCCAGAAAAGCAATTAGGCATGTGCTTAACTTTTTGAGTTGTTCCATTGCTTACAGTTAAGCACATACCTAAATACATTGCTGGACCAGACCCTAGTTCTTCTATAATACACCAACTCAGCTATGTAATTTTATCTTACTTAATATTAGCCAGTGCTCAAGCTTATGAGCAAAGTCACTGAAAATTTTGCCTAAGTAAGAAGTGCAGTTTTAGGATCCAACGTAGAGGCAGAAGTGTAAAAATATATAAAAAACTGGGAATTTGACAAAAAACAAACCATTGGAAATTCCATTTTAAAACTGTGACAGTACATATTTTTTAGGATTTTAAATTTATTGGAAGTGGGGGTGGGGGAAAGAATGCCAATGCCATAACTGAAACACAGATTCCAGCAATAGCAATAGCCTGGATGATATCAATTTAGGTATCACCTAATGGTTTGAGCATTGCTAATCTGAAATTACCTAAAATTGTATTTAATATTATGGGTTTTTTTTTTTTTAGCCCTAGAGAATAAGACCCAAACTAACAGATCCTGTGTAGAGTGTATTTCTAATGTTCATAGTAATTATAATAGACCTGGAGAAGTGAACATATGCTTTAGGATTTTTCTTTCAGACTGTTGTCCTTATTAGATATAAAATAGCAATTAATTTGTAATCTCTAGAGTGATTTAAGTGCGCTCATTCATCTGAATGCAGTTTGCCATTTTGGAATCTTCATTCTTTACTTTTTTGTAATGGATTGGTCTTCGCACACTTGATCCTACTTCCCTCTTTGAAATCAGTGGGATTAGGCACGTCATCTTGAAATTCAAGGCAAGGTGATCACATTCACTTTTATACTGCCTTTTATTTATTACTTAGTTATTCATAGGTGTGTGCAGCACATTTCATTAGGGTGTGCACCCAGGGAATTTTCATCAGCGGTGTCAAACTCAATTCCACCTTTCGGCAGCAGCTCTACCCTCCAGCATCAGCTTGGTTCGCGGGCTGTTTGAAACCCCTGCATTAGGGTGTGTCTGGGCACACCCAACACCCCCCGTACGCACGCCTATGTAGTTATTAGTAATTATTATTTAAAACGGTCACGCATTGCTTGGAGCATTAGTACGTGTTATCTTTTATAAACATAGCAGTGGCTCTCAAATTAATTTTTGCTGTGTCCCAGAAGTCATGGTGGCCAGACATGAAGTCCGTGGCGGCCACACTTGAGAATCGCTGGGTTAGTGTACAGTGTGAGTGTTCCCTATGTCATTTTTCCTCCTGCAGTAAGATGACCTGTAGAAGCAGTTTTCCATGTCCAAATGCGGCGCATTAACAGTATGCCTTAATTTGCTAAAATGAGCAAAGCTAAAAATTCATCAGTGATTCATCAGCTTGATGACGTTTTTTCCAGGAAGAGTTCATAGGCCTGCATCTTTGTTCTACTGCTCTAAGTATTTATTTATTTACAGAAATCAACGGGACTGCTCAAAACCATAAGGTTATTTTGTGCATGTTTGTAGTATCGGGACCAACATCTTTAGATTATTCAAAATGAATGAATTTTTAAAATCTAAATGATGTATCTCTTTATATACCGTGGGTGAAAGCCTACCTCCACTAAAGTCAATAACAAAACTCTCATTGACTTCAGTATGGGCAGGATTTCACCCTATGTGTTTACTTTATACACACGACTCAGGTCAGGCAAGGAAAATAGACTGGTTAGTTTCTCTTATTGGTATAGCTATTGTCATTTTCTGATTCTTGCATTCTAGCACTGGATACCTTTGACAAACGTTACGGAGGAATGTTTGTTTCACAAACGAAAAACTGCCACCATTGGACTGTTTTAATTTTATAGAAACATTTCTGTACTTAGAATTATAAATACATATTACATAATCTACATTTTAGGACAAATTTAACTAGATTGTATCCCTTTAAAATTATTGCTTACATAGCCAAGATGTGAATCCTACAGATACCTTTCATTCGTTGCTTATCTAAAATGTCACCGGTGTTGTGTAGACAGTTGCATCATGGAATATTAAGATTCATAGAGTGATGCAGTAGAATGACAAACAATTCATAATACATACTTTGAAATAATGGTGTAAATTACTTTGCTGTTTATCCTTTATTCTTATGAATGTAGATTTGCTTCTAAATAACTTTGACCATTATGTCAATGTACATTATAATGTCAAAGCCCTCTTAATTTTAAAGCCAGTACATTAACATAATACTCATTATAGATCAAAGAATAGGACCTGAGGGTGAAACGTTGGCGTCATTAAAGTCAACAGCAAAACTCCCATTGACTTCAATGGCCAGGATTTGGCTCTGAGTTTTGGAAGCGCCTCAGACTTTGCACCAGAAAATAATTTTGGATGCATTTTATAGCACTTACACAACCTGATCTGAAAGTGCAAGTGTTATACAATATGCCTGCAATTATGTGCAGGTGCAGAAAACAGGCTACTTCTGAAAATCAGAAGCTAAACGTTTTAGTTCTTAACAACTGAGTAAAACTTAATGATTCAATCCTACATGCATTGAAGACTGTGGGACTTGCACTTCAATTCGCAGGAGCAAGTCCAGCTTCGATATCTTACTGATAACTGCTTATACACAGGCTTTGGAAAACAGGATCCTTAAATATATGAACAATAACAAGAAGCTAAGGATATTTAAACGCAATTGGAACAAAAGTTCTTTTGTAGGTTGAACCTACATTACCGTTTATATTTCTCTTTAACTGATGAAAGAAAATAGTTGGCCCCACAGAGGAAGAAATAAATCTCAAAGGAATGAGTCAAATCATTCAATTACTATGGAAGAGCATCATTTTACTAAACCAATAAAATCCAATGGATTATGAAACTCCAACTGGAAGCCAAAGAAACTTTTTTTTGAAAAACTGCTTCTTGAACTGGAGAAAAATTTGGTTCACTAATATTATTTATGCCAAGTAAAATATGAAAAATTAGATTTGAAACAGATTACTGCAGGTTGTGCTGCAATCTAGAGGCAGTGATCTCTTTTTAAGGTCCTTTTTCTGTCTCCATTCTCTCCGATCTACAATAGCTATTTTTAATTTTAGCACCTGAGCTTTAATAAATACCGCCACATAGCATCTCTGTTACACGCCCCTGGAAATAAATCCAACATCACTGTATCTAATGTTTTTAGTGCTTAAGGCCTTTGTCCTACAAAGATTTAAGTACATGCTTAACTTCACACATTGGAGGTGAAATCCTGGCCCCTTTGAATTAAGTGCAAGTTTTGCTATTGACTTCCATGGAACCAGCATTTCATCCTAAGAGCAGCTGCATTGATTTTGATTGCTCCACTTATGTGCCTAAAATGAAGCAGGTGCTTACACATTTTGGTGAATTGGGGCTTTCGTCTATTTCTTAAATTTCCCAAAATAAACTGTGTTTCATTCTTTGGCCCTTCTGAAATCAAATACTAAAATCTGTTAGACATGTGATCTGACTGTGACTAACCTAAAAAAGTTGAAGGAATGGTAGGGATTTTTGTTCTGCCTTTCGAGAGGGAACCAAAACCAAACCAAAACAACAGCTCTGCAAAGGATCCCATTAGACAGAAAAACTCCACTAGGTTCCCACACATGTTTCTTTTGGGATGTTTCTAGTGGATGCTCTGAGGGGATCCTGTACAAACAGGTTTCCTATTCCCTTGCACAGCAGGACTCCATGCAAAAGATAGCATAGCCTGGGGCTTTATCACGTTTTCCTGCATTCTTTATGGTGTTTGCATGGGATGAAGCATATTCCCCACCCTCACAAGCTCCTAATTCCACACCCTCCTCATATATGGATCCCAGATCTTGCAGAGATCTCTGCATAAGGTGTTAGGAGAGGGGACCTTGTCGAGGAGGCGGCTGACATCACTCCTCCTGACACTTCCATGTGGACTAGGAGAATTTCAATTATGGTGGATCCTCCTTTTCATACAAATCTGGGGAACAATTGAGCCCATTTTGTCCAGGCAAAATATCCAAGATGAATAAATATGGTCTATGGCTTTGACCCAGCAAAACCTTTAAGCAGTTACTTAAATGTGTTTAGGCCTGATCCAGTCTGAATAACTCCTGGAGTTGATTCCTAATTCTTGTGTAAACTTTGAGCATTCCTCCTATCTGCCTACATAACTATTTAGCCCAATGCCTATACATACAGAGATATATTTTTTTTCTTTCTCAGCTAACATATAGTGCATACTACTAAAATAATATTACAAATATAGAAATGTAATCAGCTTGTCTAAATTTTATTTTTTAAAAGTCTGTTAATTTGGAAGGAAAAAAACAAGAGAAAATTCTTTAGGTAAAATATGTAAAGCTCAGAATAATCATTAAACAACAATTTAAGAACAAATATATGGTGCTCGATTCTCAGCTGGTGTAAATTGGCATAGTCCCATTGGACTCCGTATTGCTACGCTGACTTACTCTAGCTGTGTGACTGTGTCTTAGTGATGAACTGTACAAAATGTTTTCCATTGAAAGAAAATAGCTCTGCAGTACCACAACTTATAATTAAAATATGTTAATATGAGCTAAGGATCCTTAGTGCTTAACCCACTGAAATGTATATCTTTGAAAATCAAGTAAAAAAACAAACAAACCCAAACCAATAGAAATTCTGTTCTCTGTTAGTGAAGTTTTGAGAACCAAGAGTACTGCAAGCTCTCGGCTATAGTTAGTAGTAATGTCTTGCTAAAGTAGCATGCTGATGCAGTTATATTATTGACTCTATTCTTGTTTCAGAAACATTTTGGATATGTGCTGTGGTAAAGGCCTAATCTTGCAGGAAGTTAATTTAACCTTCTCAAGACTTAAGCTATGTGTTTTTCTAAAATGTTTGAGGGAGATTGTTTGTTTGTTTGAATTTAACACCTTTTTTTTTTATCCACTCAGAGAGTGAGTGAACAGTGCCTTTACATTACAGTTTCTCTTAAAGGGAAATGTTTATGTGATACTGACCTAAAATAAATAAAGAAATGGAGAGACCAAAGACTAGGTAGGAGGATGTAATAAATGTGTATCAATGAATGCAAGATGAAACAAAATTGGCTATGTATAGGCAGCATAAGTGAGGAAAATAGGAAGATTAATTAGCTAGTGCATGCAAAGTTCTTTGAACTCTATAGATACGAAGTATTATCTCTTCTGGCAGTTAGCATTTTGTATGCCAGTTATATCATGGAATTTAGCAATAACTTCTATATTGGCCTTTTAAAAAGATGCTATATTAAGTCATCCATTTTTATGAATTGTCATTTTTAAACGTTAGTAGATCAAACATCTTAATGTAATTAAAACATTGGTGTGAAAAACACAGCAGAAAAGCTGGAGATCAATTCCTAAATATTCAGATTTGGTTTAAATTATGAAGGACTAATCTGCCAAACTCCCCTGTAGGTTTTGTGTTTTGAATTTTACTTCCCTTGTTCCCCCATCCCCAATTCTTTTTATACTTGAATATATTACTACAATTTTATGAGAAGAAACATCTTAATTGCTTTAATATGAGAGAATGCAGAGAAATCTAACACTATGAAACCCGACAAAGCCCTCCATGTTTCATTGATTCCAAACTGATATTTAGACATAGGGAAGGTCTCATTGGAGATTGGTATTTTCCATGCCAATAGACTTTGCAAGGATTTCACATTTTTATTTTTTGCAGACATATCACCGGAGCTCTGCCAGACATGACACCCAAATGAACACCTCTTTTTGGACAAAGCTAACGTGTTTCAAGTACATTGGCTCAATGTGTTCAGCAGCTTTGACTATGTTTAGTGAAATATCATTTATAGACAGGCCTAATCCTACAGGGTTCTCAGAGATGTTGGGTGTCCTCAAGTCTTACTGAAATCACTCAGCCCCCCTGCTGGATTGGGCCCTTTGTAAACTGAATTACATACTGAGGGCCTGATCCTGCACCATGTACGGCTCTAATCTTGCAAACACTTAACAATGTACTTACCTCCCTTCTGTTTACATTACATATGCATGGCAGTAAAGGTAAGTCTAAGCTTGTATTAGATTCGATTTACCTACCAATACCTCTATCTGACTTGCAGAGTCGATGAATTCATTTCCTTGCAAGAGACTACAGCTGGTTTTTCTATAGGAATCATCTGAATACTAAAAAGTGGAAATTATAATAGGATTCACTCTTTTTTCCCTTAGGAATGCAATACCAGTCTTTATTATAAGATTGTCACAAACACACACACATACACACAATTAGCTGTGTCAGTTTTTTTCCCTTTTTTATTAAATAACACTGCAAAGATAAACCATTACATCACAGACTGCTAGACTAACACCATTAACTAGAGATTTGTTATTTTCCTTTCAAATGAAGAATCTGATGCGGAGCCTTAAACCCTAAAATACATATATTTAAATCTCAGAAAATAAGTACAAGGATTGGGACTTCTGACAGTCAGAGATCTTCTGTTTTCACCTAGGCCATGACAACTAGATATTGACAACTAGATGAAACGTTTAGTTGTATCACAGAACCAATTGTTTCAGCATGCACAATATTGAGCACAAACACAACTTCAAATCCCGTGCCACACACACACACCTGACAATTGCTGTTGCTGTTAGGCGCTCGTGGTTTCTTGGTTCAGTGGTGTGATCATACAACTCATGAAGACATTAAGCCTCTGGTCTATGATTTCTACTTTATGGTGTTTTCCCAGTGTCAATCCCAAATGATTTCTGTAAAATTACCAGAAACTATATAGAGATCCAACCCAGAGATTCAGTCTGTGTTTCCCCAGCAGCTCTATCTTGTCTATGTGGGGCTGGTCTGTATCTGACAGGTGTGCAAATCAAAATGGCTGCTAGTTTTGTACCCCTGATAGAACTCACTACTGTTTGATCAGGAGCTTCCAGCTTCTAACTAAGGATGTAATGAGTGCACAGGAATGTCTGCCCTTAATGAAAACTTCCGTACCAGTTTCAGGGCATGATTAGCTTCCTATACTCCTCTAGTGTGCTGAAATAGCAACTTTTTGTTTGCAGTGACTCAAGCCGCTATATTGCCACCTTGTCTGGAATGTTTCCATATCCTTCAGAGCAAGTAGAAACTTTTCTGCAGGAAGGATCTCTGTGCAAGATCTGCATAGGCTCTCATGGATGATCACGTTGGGACAGGCTAAGAGAGAAGATGCAGTGCCTTGTGTAACTGTCAAGGAGGGAACACTGCCCCTAGTCTGCCCTAGGTCCTGAGTTGGAGAGTGGTGAATTTAACCTCCCCAGTTGTTCCATACTCTGCTGAGTTCAAGTAGTCAGGCTTTATGTGGGTAGAGTGGATTTCACCCTAAATGAATACAGCATTTCATCCCCTTCTGTGGAAAAACTTACAGAAGGAGGAAGAAGTACTCACAAAACAACACAAAATAGATGTGTGGGGAAACCTAAAGCATTCTCCTTACAGCGGAAGGAGGAATTAACTATATGGGGAGAGCATGACTTCATGGTTAGAAGATCTGTGCCAATACTGCACAGCTCTTATCCTTCAGCTCTGTAGCTGCTTTGCCATTGGTTCCCTAGTTCAAGCTATACAATACCTCCTATTTGAGTGGGTAGAAGCTGTGGATTGGAAGTTATTATCTGCCACTCAAGTTTTCAATATGGGTCATGTTTGACTTCTCCTTTCCTTCTCTCATACACATCCAGGCTATTTTGCCGCTTTTTCCTTCATGTGACATCAAAAACCTAACCCTCCTTTTCTGTCCCCATGTCCATGCTCTGGTCATCTCTGTCTTGATTACTTGTAACTTCTGCCATGACTCCCACATTGTTCCTGTTTAAAACACAACCACTAAAATAATCCACCTGTTCATCAGACCAAATTACTTCATCCTTGGAATTCTTCCATTGACTCACACATGCTTATTTTAATCAATGGTAAATGTCACATAGCCCCACCTCTAGGACTCTGCAAAACTGCACCTCAGCCTACATCCCTGATATTGTTTCACCTCTAATCCTACCTCAGCTTCTTTATGAACCCCCAATTTCAGTGTACCATCATCCTCTCTCATTCAGTCCTTCCTAAATCCTCACATCTTTGCAAGTACTAATGCCAGGTTAGTCTAATGCCTCCTGCACTTCAACATTGTTTAAGAAAAGAGAGAGTAACACACAAAAAAAAGTCTCTACATCTACCTCTACATCTATAATTACATCTGCCATGTGTCTTGTCTCATCCCTCTAATATATTTCAGGCCCTTGAACGTAGAGACAGTTTTTCTGGTATAGCACTTATCGCCGTGTTTGTGGAAGGAGTCACAGTGGGACTATGAGCCAGAGATGATGATGATTAATATAAATATTTAGTGCTTAGAGATGTACAAGGCATAAAAGAAAGGTGTCTGCAACTTCTTTTCTCATTCTCTATGGAGCCAGTGGTGCAAAAGTGGGAAATTCAGCCTTTAACGCCAGCCTGTTGGGTGATAATTCCTGCGTTCTAGAAGTAGGGAGGAGGAATCTGCATAGAGCAGAGTGAAACTTCACTATAGGTGGAATGAGAATTTGTTTTGATTACATTTACAGTGTGGGTCTTGCACTCCATTACTCTGCAAGTGGAGTTTCACAACTTGAATAAAGTAAATAATTTCACAGCGCCACATAGCTACTGTGGTGATAGGCACATTACAAATGCATAGGTCACTTGGTTAGTCTATCCACTGTATCTAATTGGGCAATAATCAGGTTCCATTATAGTATTCTATTTTCGTATGCTAGCAGAACATTCAGTTTTAGGGGGAACTTACTCATGATATTTGAATGCTTAGGACTGGCAATTCTGCAGTTGTGTTAAATGTTCACAAAGTGTCATTGCAATATCAGTGAACGGGGTGCAAGGTGGGATTATAGAAAAAATGTATGAGACTTGAAATTCTGGAAACCCAAATTCACATGGGGGAGTAGATCACCAGAATAAAAAAAAATGGCTGTTGTCCAGCTCGTCTCCAGTGGGCTTTTTTCCACATCACAAAACCACTATACAATTTGGCACAACTTTCAGGCTCAGTCAAGAGGATTTTGTTCCAGGACTGAAATAGCTGGGAGTGCTGAATGCCAGGACTGAGGTGCATTTGCAGAGTAGTGTGAAGACACATTTACAGCTTTTGTCTGAACTTTACCTGCCTCTGGTTAATGGTGCATCTCTTAATTTTTATGAGTAGTAATTTCATCCATTTAAAACACAAAGAAACCAACATCATTACCTAATTTGTTGTGGACACAGCTGCAAAATGAGGACAGATGCATGGAATTAAGCAGCAGGCTGCAAGATTTATTAAACCTTAATACAAGGGAGGGACACTACCCACCCATCACCCATACTCTCCTATACCAGGCATTTACTGGTTCCAGTGTGGGGATTATAGGACTCCCTACCCTATAACCTGTAGCTAGCACCATGATTACAGAGCTTTGTACCATATAACCCATAACTGGTGCCAGGGTTACAGGGCTCCTTACCATATAACCTGTAACTTGGGCCATGGTTACAGGGCTCCTTACCATAAAACCCATAATGCAGGGTAGGGTCTCCTCAGCCTATCCCCCAAGACTCAGCTCTCTCCAAGTCCTAGGACCAACCCCCAACATAAGGAGGACAGAGGGTGCAGTGGGATGGGCACCTTGGGCCACGAGGGCCACAAGGTCTCACCCTATCAAATAAGCTCAAGGCCCAACACCAAAATCCTAGGTCATTTATCTTTGGAAACTGTTCATTTTGTTCTCTTCACACTGAAAACAGTCCGCAAGTTGCAATGAATAAACAACTCCACCCCAGTAAGGTAACAAGCACATTCCTACTTAACACACTTGAAGGTGTTCTGAGGAAGGCAAAAATGTCCCTGGTTCCCTGACAGTTGGCCCACGGGAGAAAAAATCCTTCCTGATTCCCTAAGCATCTGTTAGGCCAATTGGGTGGGCAGTGTGGGCTGCTGGAATGGATCTGAAAGAGACTTGAGCTGGGCTAAATTCTGGAAACTGAGGAATGCTAGCTAGTCAGCAACCCTCTCCCTCCTCCTCCCCCCCCCCCCCCGCTGGCCAATGGGTGCCAGAAACCTATTGTCCCTTTACGAGTGTCTCCCTCTCTTGCTACTGGGATTGTCCTTTCACTGCTGGCCCCATCAAGTTCCCTCATCTGTTAGTACAGGTGGGTGGCATTTTTTGTGAAGTGGTGACTAAAACAATCACAGGAGCACATCATATGAATAACTGGCATTTCCTGTGAGCATCCTTGGGTAGTCAAAGACCATTTCAAAAGACAAAAAATTAGAAGGTTTTGTACATTTTTTTTTTTAAAGGCTGGCAATGGAGATTCTTCTGGGCAACTTGACAGACAGGAAAAGTGTATTGATTGCTGGGAATAGAAAGCCAGAGTTTCCTGGGGAAATTGAGTAATTTAATTTCAGGGAATTAAATGCTAATAAAATGGTGGTTAACACAATTACAACAATTAAAAAAGTGAAGGTTTCAGGTTTCTGATAAAAACGTGATGGACAAAATTAAAAAAAAAAACGCAGGAAATGATGTGAAATCACTGGAAAAAGAAGACACACCTAACTCCTCTCTAATTCCAAATATATATAAGGAAGAGATTAGGGCCCTTACTCAAGAAAGAATTTGAGCATGTGCTTAAAATCCATTGACTTCAATGAGAATTAAGCAGGTCCTTAAACATCCTTCTGGAACAGAACTGCTTTCCTGAGTCAAGGCTTAGGTGAGATGATTAGAAGGATTCAGGGTCTGCCCACCTTTAGGAAATGCTGCAAAACCTTCCTTGTTGCTAATGCTTTTCCGTCAGACCAGAATGACATCTCAACACCAACCTTCTTCCCCATTCTTTAACAAAAAAACACTGTACTCCAAGCAAAGCTTCCTATTACCCAAAAAGGGAGAAGAGCCAGTGCCTCCATGAAGCCCACTAGGGATTTCATTCTTTCTAGTGTAATTAACATGGAAGGCACTTAGATATCGTAGTGATAGCTGGTGACAGGACAAAATCTAAGTGAAAATAGAACAAGAGAAGAACTCTAACTACCGTATAAAAATGAAGCTTTTGTTTTCATAATGAGAATGATTCAAGTGTAACTGATGAAGGAAAATAGAGAACATGTTTATGGATACAAAATAGTTTGGATAAGCAATGGCCTGGATTTACATAGGGAGTGTCATACTTAACAAACTTGAATAATTCATTTAAACAAGTGACAGGCAGGAATGAAGCAGTAGTTTTAAATGACAAATGCAGGGTGGTTTTCCGTACAGTACTACAGAAAGTCTAACCTATGAGGTTAACGAGTATGATTTTGATTATGAAATACTCATTTTGATTTTTAAAAATAGCTTGCATTGATTAATATCCATTGGAAACTGTTCCACAATGCACTAGATCTTACTTTCAGGAATTTCTTCCTCATTTTAATCTTAAAAATGTTCCTGATTTTTTTATCCCATTCCTGCTTGTTTTAGCCTCTAGTACTATCCTGAATAATTACTCCTCTGTGTGCATCCTCCAGATATTTGCAGACAGTTGATATGTGCTCTCTCCACTAAGTTAAGCGATGGCTCTTCATGCCTGCCTTTTTAGTTTTTCCTATTAAGTCAGTCATCCAGCTGCCTCATAATTTTTGTTCCTTTTTTTTACTGAACTCTATCCAATTTGTCTGAGGATGAAGCTAAGAAAGGACTTGGCGCTAAGGCAATTCAGAAAAAAACTCCTTTAAATAGGTTAATTTATATGTGGAACAAAGACCAATAGAAGCTGCAACTATGAATATTTTTAAAAAATAGACCTGCAATGACAGGGGAAAAGTACTGCATGGTACAAATACTAAAAGGATATATGGAGAGCTCTAATTGGCTATCTGCCTCTTTCCATCCTCAAAATGTTACTAAATTACCATAGGTAAATTAGTTAAAGAATTTTCTGCCAATAATGTTTATACATTTCTCAAAGCCGCTTTCTTTCATTCCAGTCTGAAAATCAGACTTCCCACCAGTTGTCTAGGTTCTTGATTTTCACTCATTACTGAAATATGAATCCACCTCATTTGGCACTGAAGAAGAGTTCATATACTCACAGATTAGAGAATGAATAAAGTAGATTGAAAGTCAAAATGCAGAGAAGCCAGAAGACTGCACACAGAATGAATAAATGAGACCAAGAACATGTGAACCTTTAGGACCAGATTCTGCAGTTAGGACACAGGCCAGTTTTGAGTGTGGTGTGAAGCCACACCACCCTAGAAGGAGTTTTTTGAGGCATTGTGTCCAAGAGAAACACAATGCTGCCCAGAATTCTCTGGTGCACGAAGTAGCACTATATGTTTATTCCTCCTGGAAGGCTGCAGAAGGTCCCTTCTGGCTGGGTTGGAGTGCAAGACAGTGACACCTGAGAGCCGTTACAGGGCTCAGTTCCTGAGCTTAAGAAAACACACAGACTGTAATTGTGCCTAGACCCTGCATGGAGGTGCAAAGAAGAATAAAGTTTTCTTGCGCTATCCACCCCTTTGTGTAGTTTGTCCTTAAGTGGGTAGAGGATAAGCAGTGAAAAAGAAGCAAGTTCAAAACTGTTAAGAATTCCTGTAGGGAAAATGTGTAAGGTCACCACAGTGAATATTGAAGTCTCGTAGGATAAGCACCTTTTAGCAGGTTAGCGACAAATCAAACTAATTCGGAGAAACCTGTAAGAAAACAACTTGAATTTCATTTCAGGAAGCTTAAAGATCAGTAAAGCTGCAGATGAATTCTACTTCTTTATATGTTAGCCCAAACATGATCAGAAAAAATATTGTTTTTCTTTTTATAAGGACTAATTTATCTTAGTGTCTGCTAATAATCAAGTTATAGAAAATGTTGTAAAAAGGCCCTGAATGGGATTTTGTTTAATAGTACTTTATTCACCTTATTTTTAGTAGAAGGAGGAATAGTAGTATTGTTATTAGAATTATTATTAAGGATTTGAAAAGCTAGAAAGAGCTGGCATTAAAATGAAAGGGCAATGGAAAGTTGGTAGCTGAAATATCGCTTAGATTCATGTGAAAGGAAAGAATTTGGGCAAATGATCAAAAAGGCACGACTCAGCAGCTACAGTTGTTCTTCATTTTAGGTGCCTAAATAGATACTTCTGGGTGTTGAACTATCTCGTGTTAAGGCAGCTTTCAGACTCCATCCTTTCTGTTCATAACTATAGGTTTATGATCATAAGTACTTTCTCATTGTCACAGACTTTTTTCCAAATTGCCCTACTCCTGTATCTTTTATGCATTTGCTCTTGTAATAGCCTGAAATTTTGAATAGACATTCATTGCAACCCTGACAGCTTGCCTTGAATTTAAAGCAAGAAGACCCCTTAGGCAGTTTAAAAATACTTCAGTTCAATGCCAGTCCTGGTTAATGAGGACCAAAAAATTTTGCACTAACTACTAGACCAAAACACATTAAAGAAAGCGTGTCTATTTATTGTGATCGCCGGTAGAGCTGCTTTTTTTTTCTCTTTGATTTATAAACTACTCCTTCCTACGTTATTAATGATTATACTAAGGTTTCTGTCCTGCACGGATGTAAGTACATGCTTAACT
The DNA here is from genome assembly GCF_026122565.2 of Emydura macquarii macquarii. Taxonomy (NCBI): domain Eukaryota; kingdom Metazoa; phylum Chordata; order Testudines; family Chelidae; genus Emydura; species Emydura macquarii. The sequence continues at coordinate 24,067,368 of NW_027132559.1, forward strand.
TTACACTCTGTTCTTACTGAAGTCAATACATTGAACACATTGGGACTACACATAAGTGCATAAACCTAAGCATGTGTTAGTATTTGCAGGATTGGGGTTAAATGAAGATCACATAAAAATATAGTACACAGTCAGACGACATCTGACTCTTAGTTTTCACTATACTGTTCATATACTGTTAGATTTGTTAGCATTGAAAACATTTCTGTGACAGTAGCACTCAGAGGCTCCAACTGCGATCGGGTTCCATTGTGCTAAATGTTGTACAAACCCATAGGAAAGTATGGTGCTTGGACCTAAAAGCTGGCTTATAAGGTTGCATTTTCCTTAGGGTTTCATTCTTAAACCATTTTTAAAAAAATTCAAATAGTATTGACAATTATTCAGGTCAAGTTAATCAAAAGTTTAATAGATAGATTGAAAAGAGAAATATTTAAATGAATAAGCCATATTGCTATGAAAGACAAATTTAGACACTAGAGGGTAGATGATCTTGAATTTAAGGCACTGGCCTGGGATTCAGAAGATGCGAGTTCAGTTCCCAGCTCTGACCCAGACTTCTTGTGCGATCTTATCTGAGGTATTTAGTAACTCAGTGCCCCAGTTTCCCTATCTGTACAAGAGGATAATACTTACTTACATCTCTTATTATATGTATATAAAACACCATGCAAAATAAAGCACTGATCTGGGTTGGTCAGTTAGGTGATGCCATAATATAAATGATGACAATAATGAAAGATAAATATTTTCAACTTCTGAATTGTTAGCCACTGTATTTGTGTGTGTGTGGCTGTAAGGAATAAATAGTACTCTTTTGCTTTTTTAAAAATAGGCCTATAATTATCTACATATTATCCTTTTAATGATTTTGAGCCAGTTGTTGGCAGGCTCGGTCTAACCAACCATATGTATAGAGGTGACACCGAGATATATTTCTTTGCCTCAACAAATATTACAGTTTCTTTCCAAATGGTCAGTTTGTTTGGCTGATTCAAGATCTCAGCCACACATTTCTCTAAAATTGAATCCAGGTCAAATAGCTTTCCCTACTGATTGGATCTCCTTGCCTGGCTTGATCAGCATTCTTCACTCCTATTGAAAGCTGTCAGTTGCCAGTTTGCAAAGGACCCTGTGTTGAAAATCCCTGACATTAAAACTCTTCTTTATTTTTTTTCATGTGAGGTAAACATGACTGATTTGTTGTCATTAGAAGATTATGGCAAAATGACATCAGTAGTACCTGGATTTAGAGCTGTGGAGCTTTTTCATCAGGGTGTGTCGTGTTGTTGTCTCACCCGCCCCCCGATTTAGAATGTACAGTTCTGTTTCAATAGGACTTAGTATATTCAGAGCCTCCAACTGTTGAAAACTCTGCTATTTGCCTTCTCACTGGACTGTTTGATCATCCATATTGTACAATTTACATTGGCTCCCACTGAAGTTTTATATTAATTTTCATATTTTATTGCTCCTATATAAAATTCTCCACTCTCTAGTTTCCTAGCTATGGAAACTATTGATGCTTATGCCATATTGTGAAATCTCTCTCCAAGAACTTTCTTGTATCCTGAGATTTAATTGGAAGGGCTCAGATACCCAGGTGTTTTTTGTCTTTATCACTGACTGACCCTTTGCCAGGAGATGTTCAGCAACTGATTTTTCTTGCTGTGATTTCAAGTCTAGATGTCTTAATATAGCTTGGTACAGTGGTTACTGCATTTCTGTATAGCACATTGGGAAAATGTGTGAAGGGGCTATATAAATGTACAGATTACAGGGGAATGGATTAAATGGGATTGGATTTCTGGAATGTGCAGCATCACCTCTTACTGTGAGCTCCTGTAGTGTGGTTAGAGCCTAGCCTGTATAGCATGAACATTTTTTTGTGATGTCCATTTAACCAATAAATCTGTCATCACTGACTGGTCTCCATTTCCTCTGAAATAAACAAATCACTTTTTGGTTCTTTGAAATCGTAGACTGCCGGGAAACACAAAAGTCACTTTTGCTTCATCCAGGGAGATAAAGTAGTTAGTAAGTGGAAATGAGCTGCAACTGAAGGAGCCTCAGTGTGCTCACACCTGCTAGAAAGTACAGTGGGTTTTCCACACAGCAGGAATTCAAACAAACCTCAGATCATTGCCTTCAGTGAAAGCGAGTTTGCCTAGCCAAAAAAATGAATTGCAGTGCTCTTGGAAACTACTTTCAAAAGCTCATTTCATAGAAACATAGGAAATTTGAAAACGGAAGGAGTCCAGGAAGCCCATCTAGGTCTGTCTCATCTATTGAGTCACCATATTTCTGTCTTCCAAATATTTCTCTGACTCCCATTTTAACCAAATAGTTGCTCCTATTTCTTCTCAGGTATTTCTTTCCAAATAGTACTTTTCTGTGTAATAATAATTTCCATTAGTAGTAGGCACTTTCACATGTAAGTTTGTACGAGCTTTTTCTTGAAACTAGCTAAGATAGCTGCATTTTATTTGCAGTCTCTGTTCATCAAAAATGTTTTGCAGCTAACTGTGGTCTCTTCTTTATCTCTTCTCTAGTAAAGAATTTGATTTTTGAATACCTCTTGAGTCCTTACTTCGGTCTGGTTTCTCTCTGCTGTACCTTCTCCTTTTCTTACAATATCCTTTTGAAAATAAGCTAATTAGAGCCCTTGCACAGTGTTCTGGGAAAGATTCTTACAGCTAGGACTGGACTGTGTTATGCATTTTGCAGATTAAGTAAAATTCCTCTTTTTCCTGGTTTTGCATAAAAGTGAATGAACAACTTCTCTGTTGACGTTTCACAAGATTTTCACCAATACATGATAGCCAAGGTTTTTTATTAGTGAAAGCTTGTGTTTGATTTGTACAAATATCTGTGAACATGAAAAATGACCAGAAATTTCTCCTAGTGAAGCAGAACTTAAAAAGCACTTAAAAGTAAAATAATAATAATAAAAGAAAATTAGGCTTTAATTGCAAATGTCTTATGAAATATTTCCTCAGTAGGGGTGAAATCTTGGCCCCACTGAACTTGATGAGAGATTTTTTTTTTATCGGGGCCAAAATTTCAACCTAGTAGTGCTAATATAACATCTGATCTTCCATATCTATTTTCATCCATCCCAGAATTATATTTGCATTTTTAAACTACTTTTGCAAGCAGTTCTCATTGTTAAAGTATTTTAACGTCAAAATCCCCAGCTTTTATGCCCTTGTTGATTAGGTAATATGACCACTGAAGTTTCAGTACAACTTCTTATGGTAGTTTTTGCTTGGATCTTCCATGACATTGAATCCTGTATGCAATTTATTTGATTATGCACCTAACTTATCCAAATCATTTTGAACAGACTTGCTGTCTTGCTTGTATTGCTTGTTCCACTTCAATTTTTATCACTTACATTTAATAATAGTACTTCAGTTTTTTACTCTTCCAGACCATATATAGAGGGGAAAAATATGGTAAATACTGATATTATCAGTACCTTCAGTTCCAGACAGCATCCAATCTCAAGTACCTATTCTGTCTACAATATTCAAATCTATCAATTTACATGTCCCTGATTTACATAAATACTGATTTATAGGCCTAATGTTTGTTGCTGTCTGTACTGAAGTCTTTCTTTAAGTCCAGATAAAGTATTACTAAAACATCCTCCAACTCACTGTGTTCCAAGGATTGTTTAGGGAGGCACAGCTTCCCCATTGTTTATCCAAAAAGATTATCTTTAATGAAGTCAAAACCTTGTAAGTTTCCTAAACACCTCACACAGTCCTTGATTTTTCTTTGTCAGTATCAGGGGTTTTTTTTAATTGTCATGGTCCTTGTAAATAACAGTAGATTAGGGGTTTTTTTGTGAGCTCACCAGCTGGACTTGTAAACAGACTGTAAGAAGGTTGGGGCCTGGACTACCTTGTTACTGTATATTGCATTGCGTCAGCCAGACTCTGATATGGATTGGGTCCTCTCTGGGTTGCTGTAATAAACTTAAGAATAAGAATGAAGTTTGTATTTCAGTGAAGAAAACTGCAGCATCTTGTACTAGTACCTGTGTGTCAGAGAGAGGAAAAAAGATCCAGAATATTGGGCACTGGATTTAGATACCTCAGTGGTGATAGGCATGCAACATGTGTATGATGATAAAAACTAATATAGAATATTGTAAAGATTTGTTTGTCCTATGTTTTCCACCCTTTAACAGATTAGGGATCAAAAGGGAGGAATATGCTATAACTCTTTCTTTTTTACAGTTAGCTATGATAAAATGGTTGTGCAGTTCCTTACCACACTACACAAGATTATAGGCCTTGAACCCAGGCCCCTGGTTCCACAGGCAGTGCTCAGACCATGGCTGCCCTCTTGCAGCTCACCTGAATGAGTTGGGGCCCAGGGAAGTTCTAGCTTGCAAAGGGTCTCCCCCATGAAGCTCCTGATTGGGGAGATGACTAGCCCCACCTATTGGCTAAGAAGCTTCTACCTCAACCAGAAAGAGGCACAGGAAGTTGTCTGAGGAACTAGAGGAATCCTTGGTTGGCTGCAACTATGTACCCTGCCTACTTGCATGACTCCTAAGCCCTGTCTTCCTGCCTGTTCCCAGTTCCAGCTTTCCTGCCTCGCTCCAGGTCCCTGTTCTTATGCCCTACTGCTGACTCCACCTTTGACCCGTGCCTTGGCACCTGACTCTGTCTCTGACTTTCAGCTTGGCACCTGGCTCTGGTTCCAGGCTCCTGACTCTAACCATTAGGTCTGACCGCCCATGCCCCAGTCCCTACATATGCTTGCCTATTAAATCTGCCTTTTTCCCACCCCTACCAACCAGTGCAATGCTCCTCAAGTGCGCATAACTGATATGTATCTGCTGCTACTGCCCTGGGCCAGTTGGCATGGGTATGGATGCTAAATGTGTGCTGGCAGGCTAGCTGTTCCTCAGAGACTCCTTAACTGTGGTAATTTCCTCCCCAAATGTCACCCCAAGTTCTTTGTCCTTTCGGCGATGGCCTTATGTGCATGTTAATAAAGCCCTGATGATTCTCTAGACAGCAAATAAAAGAATAATTCTATGCTTTATAATAAAAAGAAACTAGATTTTCTTTCCTTCTTTTTGGATAAACTAGAATGTGGCATCACACTTCATAGCAGTGAATTCTATGTTCTCTAAGTATAAAATTGATGTATTAGTGAGAGGGAAAAAACCACATTTATAAGTAAAAATAGATCCAGGGTAAGATGATATAAAACCAACCCGTAAAAGTGCTGCACAAGTTGAGGAATGTTCTATAGTGCTCAGACGAAGCTTGGAAAACTTTTGGAAAAGCTTGAAATAACTTAGGGCACCAATCACCAATATATATATTTCTTGGCTTTCATTTCATCATCTTTAATAGTGTTTTTTCAATAAGAGAAGAGAAAAAGTAAGGCATGCATCTACCCATAGGAATGGCTTTTTAATACCTATGGAATATACCACTTATCCATTGACCAATCAGACTATTTGGACTACTTCCCAGATGTAATAGTCACCCAACTATCCTTTCTCAAAATGAATATCCACATACTTTGAATAAGCTCTCAGTGGTGTAGAGGTAATTTTGGAAGTGCAGAGGCTCCAAACCCACCTGCTGAAATATTTTTTAAAAGGACAGTGAGGAGCGATGTTGTTTGGGTGGAGGTTCAGGTTACTTGGGCCCTAATGGGCCCAGTGCCATAACCGGGGTATAGAGAAGGACTAGAAATTAGATTTATACAGAATGAAATGGTGGGTGTAAGGAGAGAGAAGAAGAGCTGAAGACAAGAAGTTGAATTTCTGGATAGTTGTAAATTTAAAATCCAGGTGGCTGGAATGTAAGTGACACGGCTTGAGGAGAGAGAAGGTCCTCATGGAAAAGAATGACAAACTGGGACAATCTGGTAACACGTGATGCCTTTCTCTTGCTGCTTTCCATTTGACATTTATTTTTATTATTTTCTTTTTTCCTACCTTCGGTCAAATGATTTGGCTCTTCTCTATCATGCTTGCACTTCCCACTGCCTGAACCAGCTCTCTCCATGTATAACTTTAGCCAGCAATTGCTAAATGATTGCTGAGTCATATATCCATGAGCAAATATCTTTGCTCACTCATGTGAATTTTTCTGCCATTCATTACTTGGCTTCTGTGTGGCCTTCTGAATTGATCAGTAGGATTTTCAGAAGCTATTTTGGCTACTTTTAAATAGGCTAAATATAAATGTGGAAAGGAACAAAGAAGTCTAAATAAGCACAGGTGTACTTTTCAGGAAATATGAAAAAAATCTCTTAAGGGATCTTGAAATATGTCCTTAGATGATTTATTTGTGTAACTACTAAACCTCCTCGTTACAGGAAGGAAGAAAATTTGAGGGCTATTAAACACTTAGCCCTACATTTTATGAACTTTGTGGGGTTTTAGCCATATGACAACTATTAAGAGACTTTCATAATTTTAAATCTTGCATAATACCGAACATCTAAGGATTAGTTTCAACCATTGACCCACTTAGCTGAGTATTTCTAAATTTGTATGCAGTGTTGTTGTAGCTCTGTGGGTCCCAGGATGTTAGAGAGACAGGGTGGGCGAGGTAATATCTTTTATTGGACCAATTTCAGCTGGTGAGACAGACGAGCCTTTGAGCTTACATTAAAGGAGAGCATGGGTGGTGGGTATAATAGGCTAGGGGAGCCTCCCCTGGTATAACTGCCGTCAACCCACTGCCGGATGCCTGGGCCATCGTGGCTCTGCCTCTTCCGATACCTCATGAGTGGTGGGTAATGGAGGCTGGGGGCTGGGCCGCAGCTGAGCTCAGAGCTCCTCTGTCTGGTCAGGGTTCAGAGCTACTCTGGGCACCAGCCAGGGTTTGGGGCTGTGCTGGTAGGCTGGCCAGTGAGAGGGGTAGGGGTGGAAAGGGTGGGGTGGGGCCTTGGGCAGAAGAAGCAGGATATGGGGCTAACCTCCCCCACTGCCCATGAGAGAGAGCTCTGTGTAAGCTCAAAAGCTTGTCTTTCTCACCAACTGAAGTTGGTCCAGTAAAAGATATTACCTCGCCCACCTTGTCTGTCTAATATTTCTGAAATTGTAAACAATGCAATGGAAATATTCACTTAATTTTCAGATCAAACATCTATCCATGTAGCATGGTGGACTAATGCTGAGGAGGGATCAGCAAACTAGTTCTAATAATACTAGAACTTGCATCCTTGTACCTTTAACCATATTTAGAGCCAGTCTGTTTATACAGGTTGAAAATGTTCAGATGTGTGTGTGGCGGGGAGGGAAGGTGTTTGTGTTTTTTAACTTCACGTTTCCAGCCAGGTCTGGAACTGGAGCCTGAAAATACTGTGAGAGAGAGGTTGATCTAACCATATATCCAATAGACAGCATAAATGCTGGAAATCTTATACAAATTTTTTGGTGAGGACTAAACCAGCCATGCAGATCTAACCAGCCTGGATAGTTAGATGCTTTTCAAAGCAAACCTGATATCCAGACTTTTTGAGTTTGGTCCATTGTTTCTATTAATAGAACTGAACTGAAACAAAGTTATCTTGAAATAAGTAAAAAATGTCATGATCCTTAGCTATATTTAGGTCTATATAGGGCACTGATCCTGTACTATTTGAGCGCTAAGTATATAAAAATAGACATAACAATAATAATCTCTTTCTCTGTTTGTGTGCTTTCACAGCCTGCAGGAGAAATGGCTTGCTAATTTAGAAACTCTTTGTTTTCTTGTTTGTGGTGTGTGCATAAAACCACTGAAGGAAAGTTAAGTTGAAATTAGTTTTACATTTAGTTCTGATAATAGTGAGCTCTATAGAAACTTATATCTTGTGGTAGTCTAAATGCAGTGAAAGTTCTGTCTTCTGCATTCATGAGCCTCACATGTTGTTCAATAGTTTAATTGTTCTAATGGAACATAGTTGTTGTGGGAGGGCATGATTTTAGAGGGAGAGACTATTTGTCAGGCAGGTAGGGCTGTGGAGAGTTTTAAGACATCAGGATAGAGACCTTTAATAGACTCATTCAGTAGTGATCCAGGTGAGAGAGCAGAATGGTGATATGTTCATGGTGATCTTTGTTGCTAGATGGACTGCTTCTGTTCTTTGTTCTAGATATTTTTTTCAGAATGTGTGGCTCCATTCTGAGATATGAGTTGCAATAAATCAAACACAGAGGTCATGAATATTTGGACTACCAATGTCAGGTCTTGTGCCCAGTAAAATGGAGAACAATATTTTGGCCAGTAAGTCATCAGAGTGAGAGTTTACCACCAGTGGCATTTGGACAATCGATAATACTGAGGAGTCCAAAGGATCCCAAGGGCTGTACTGTGACTTAACTATCTGAGGGCATATGTCCTTGAGAGTGGGGGAAGTTACAGGATATGCAAGTTCTTTGAAGTGCTTTCATCTTCCTACCAGCAATATTTCAGTTGTGCCTAGGTCCAGCTTTCACCAGCTGCTCTTTCTCCTGATTTCTGATTGGCATCGAGAAAGCTGGAAGACGGTACTGTTAGTTTGATGTTGATGAAAAGAGATGAAGAGTTGAGTATTATTTGTGGTACCCCAGCCTGTGTTGTCTCACCAGCTCTCCCAGTGGCTTCACAGAAATGTTAAATGGTATGAGGGAGATCCGGTGGGCCTTGTGAGAATCAACAACTGAGGACTTCGGACGTAGAGAAACACTTATTTCATAATGACCCACAAGGTTTGGTCTGAACAAGGGAGCACCTGAGCCATTTCAGAGTGTTTCCATTTACCCAGCAGCTTCTTGGAGACAGGTCAGGTAAATTTGATCGATGGTATCAAATGCCACAGAGAGGTCCAGCAGGATGAATGTAGATATTCTTTCCTTGTCTGTGGAAAAGACATCATTCATCAGAATAACAAGTGCGCTCTTAGTATGCCCAGGACTGAATCCAGTCTGAGAAGGATCCAGAATATAGGTGATTGGAGAGTGTTTCTTTTTAGAAAAGGGAGGTTATGCACTGTGTGGGAATTCTCTGAGCTCTCCTTGTCCCTTCCTTCTCTTTCCCTTCCCCCTACATAGAGAGAGAGCCTTATATGGCTATATAAGGGCTAGTCACAATCTAGATAACATAAGTGGCAATTAATTATTCATTGTAACTAGGTTCTTTGATTTATGTTAAAATCCCACTTAAAAAAAGAAACAAACATGTTTTATAAAACACTCATTACTGCTTCTTTCCTTCTTCAGTGTTTAAAAAGTGTTTGCTTGCTGTGTCCTAAATATCTCCTGTACACACTGGGGACTTCAAAAAGGGCCATTTTTTTGTATTTGCTTTGAGGAAAACAGTTACCGAAACACTGATAAATAATTGTATTAATAAAAAAGAAATATTATTTGTCTAAAAATAAATGCCTAATAATAGCAGTTGTATTAATTATCAATTACAGCTCTGCACTTACAATTATGCTTTTATGATTTGATAAAGTGTTTTCATTCTGAGACCCAATTTTTGATGACTTGCCAGTCCTCCCCTTTCTCTCCCCCCCCATAAATATACTTTTTTTGGCGAATTAAATTTCTAAGTAGGAAGATGATTTTTTCACTGTTTTTGAATTATCTTTATTTAAAATGAGACGGCCACATCCTCCATTGCTATAAATCAGTTTATCACCATTCTGGCCCAATGTATGTTCTTTTCTTGTCTTTCCTGCTTTTTTTTTTTCGTCATTCTTGTTCCAGACCACAAATGAAAACACATCTTCTCTCCCCTGCTTGTAACTTTCTTTCTTCTTTACTTGGGGGCATAAAGGTACTTCTAAGGCATAATCCTGTCTGGGGGATTTCAGAGCCTCACCAGCCCAGGAGAAACACCGGAAACATTTTGTCTCAGAGAGACAGAATGCTTCCCCAGCAAATAGAGAGACTGCAGCAACTGCTTCAATTCTCTGTGATGTGCAGCTTGCTCCCAGGGGCCTGTCCCAGGGGCCATTACCAAGCAGGAATGACGGTCATGTCAGTACCTTGGCTTCCCATCTATTTCTTTCTTTGTAGAAGGTGGAGAAAGCCCCTAGCACCCTCTGTCATCTCCTCTTTGCACATCCACAGATTGGCCATGCATAATCTGGCCCTCCATTATTATTTCTCTAACTTCATTATTTAAAAGCATTGGGTGATACAATTTGTAGGCAAAACAACATATACAATTGTGTCCCTTTCACATGAGCAGCCCTTACTTAAGCTGAGAATTCCCATTGTCTCCAATGGACTAAATTACATGAGTCTGACTACTCACATGAATGAGGGTTTCAAGGACTGGACCACTTTGCTATCCTTCAAATCTTCTCTTAAAACCAACATCTGATGTGAGGCCTCATCAGCAGTGACGAGGCAGAAGGTAAGCAGTGAACCCAGCACATTTCCCTTATCCTAATCATCTGATTGTTATCTTTTTGCAACCCCTGTCTGTCTCTAGCTGTTGCCTCTTCTTTTATTCTTACAGGGTAAGCTCTCTGAGGCAGGGACCACCTTTTGTTGTATGTGTATGCATGCCTAGCATAATGGGCTGGGGCCTCTAGGCGATATTGCTATACAGATACATAATAATGTATTACTAAGTATCTCAGCCACAGCCATTTAAGAATAGCCTTCTCCATTTCAATGGAAACTCTTTTTTTGACTAATTGACTACAGGCACTAAACATTGCCTAACTATATATATTTGAGCATGTTCACTGTACCTAAGGAGTCAGGCTACCTAGCTACACGAGGCTGTTTGTCAATAGTCCGTCAATGTAGATATTTTAGTCCCAGACCATCTCTAGTTATTATAGTTTAATGGGCCTGCTTGCATGAGAAAGATGATCAGAACTTGAGCTATAAATCGTATGCTATATTATCTTATAGTTTAGGCTCTTTTCCCTCCTTTCATACTCCTTGACATAATGTCTTCTAATCTTACTTTATCAGATCGAAATGTTTTTCCCAGCTTTTTAGAAAAGAAGCACGTTTATAAAATCCCACCGTGAATCATTCTATCCCGAAATGGGTTAGCACAGATGTCTTTAAAATACACAAAACAAACCGCTCCCCCACACACAAACACTGCCAAATCTATCATATTTTTTTATTTCCCTAAGCATTGTGGTGAAACGCCACGAAGTAAAAATCTTTGCAGATAGGAGTGGATATGGGGTGCTGGGAAATCTGCATCCAATGTAAAGAATAGTAACAAGCTGGATGGAGCTTCCTGTATGAGAAGCATTTGTTTCACAATGTATCAATATGACATGTTTGATAAGAAAAAAAAATTACAGTGCAATAATTAGTTTTCAGGAAGCATCAATGTTTACCAGTTGCATCGCGATGAAACAAGCTGTATTGGAAGAAAAACCATATATGACAGAATTAGCTCCATACTAATGGAAAATCATTTTGTATACAAAATTGTAGTTAAATCTACAATAACAATTGTGGATCTTTTCAGTGCCTGATCTTTCATCATCAAAGTGTACCATTGATTTTGCTAGGGACAGATTCAGAACCTAAATGAGTAAACTTATAGGACAAAAAATGGAAGCCGCTACTTAAAATTCCAGTTCTGTATATCAATTAAATTTTTTATTATTAGTTTCATATAAAACAAAATAGGGCCTGGTCTACACTTACCAGCAAATTCAGCGGCAGTCGACAGGAGTTACATCAACTTCTTAAATTCTCTTCTGTGCGCCATCTCCACTATGCTGTGCCGACGGGAAATGCGTACCTGTCGATGCTACGCTACTCTTTTTTCGGAGGTGGTTTTATTAAATCGACTTCTGGATCAATTGAGCGGGTTTTCACTTCCACTCAGTCGAACCGGATAAATCGATCTGACGGTGGTGAATTTGCCGCCGTCAGTGCAGACATAGCCTAAGAGTAGAACATTTGCATTTGTCATTGCATAACCCTACAATATTTTTACTCTTCTGCTTCAGAGCTCGACAACCAGCTGGCTCAGAGAGTATTGGTGATGCAATCAGTCTTAATCCCAAAACATTTCTGCCCACAGATGACATAATTCACAGCATTGGTAGACATGCATCTACCTTGAAAAGAGACACAAGTTAATGTTTGTCAAAGGAAAAGGACAAAATTAGTAGGGAACAGCTGAATGAATCTACTCGTAGTTTGCGCTGTGGTTGGATGAAAGATGTGTTAGTCCTAACCAAATCACTGTTTGATTTTTTTTTTTTTTGGGGGTATCAGAGAGTGAGCAGGCGTATATTCCCTGCTTTCAGAAAGAAAAAATGAAAATGTATGTGAGTAGAAAGCAGTCCTAAGTCTAGTTTAGGTAGAACACAGATGCATAAACTAAACACTCAAACCTAGAAAAGAACTATTTATATGGTAATGAATTTTTTTCAATAACCTTTACAATTAACAAGCAATATCATTTTGCTGCTTCACAGAGGCAATGAAACCATGCAACCCCCTTCCAGACACTGTAATACCAGAATAGATTAACTGTTTACTCAGACGCATGTTTACATCTGAAAAAGATATGTTGCTACATATTTTCAGTGCCCTAAAGGCCTATAATTCCTGTGAAAAACACTGTAACAATGTAAAACAATCCCATACAATCTTTCAACAAGTACCATTTTTGTAGAAAGTGTGTCCTATATCTGAGTCAAACTATGTTCAATCCAAGGTCTAAAAGAAATCTAAACCCCAGTTGCTTTTGTTCTACTTCCTTGGATCTCTTTGGGGACTGAACAAATGAAAGAAATAGACACAGGTTTTGCTTCTAGGCTTCTAGCATCAAGCAGCTGAATCTAAAAAGAATTATATATTATTCTTAAGTAGCATTTGTAATTTTGATCACCAGTAGCTGGTAGTGGCAGTACTTCTTCATCACCTCCCCACTTATCTTTATGTCCATCTCAAGATGCACCAGGAACATGAATGAGGACAATTCCAGTGGGGCCCGAATGTGATACCACCAGCCAGCCTCAGATTTGATTTGGACTCGAGTGTTTCATCCTACGCCAGTAGAAAATGCCAGTATCATAATGCTGGATGACTATGAGGGAGATTGCACCGTTCACAGGATTATCCCTTACCTCAGCATGGAGGTACTGTAGATTAGGAAGCAGAAAGTACTAGGCCAATGAGCTGCATTATTCTTTCATGTTAGATTTGTTCTTTTGTGGATGAAAATTTTGAGTTGAAGAGCTTGAACGGTTCCTAAATTAACACTAACATAAATCAAAGCCACAAATCTTAAAAATAAATAACATACATACAGAGAAAATATTATATAATCAGCTGATTTAATGGGATGGAAGCTTCATTACTGTGGTGATTTAAAAGTGGGCTGGACAAAGCTCTATATTGTAAAGAACAATCCTATTAGATCTTTCATCTCTAACGTCTATGATTCATTTTGTTTCCAGGATGGTAAATTGTATTCCCTATATCACCACTTACCATGCTGCAGTGGTATTTTCCCATAATGCTGAATCCTCATGCTTTTGACTTTGAATCTTTAGTTTTGGAACTACTGTATACTCTGTTTCAGAGCAGGATACAACTTAAAAGCTAAAGTGCCATAGAGTTGCTGATAGTATTAGATAAGTTTTCATGGTAGCCTCAGTTTTATGTCCTTTAGGGAACAATATTCTACATTGTCAAACAGATGGGCTGGATGATCTTACATGTCTTTGTCTCTAACTTCTGGGATTGTGTGTAATAAGGTAAAAAGTCTTCCTCTTTTTGCAGAGCAAGGGGCCTACAGACTTTTTTTATGAATATATATATATTTATAATATATTTATATGGCAGGAATAGCAGAGAAATAAAATACTGTTATCTTTTTCTCTCAGAGAAAGTCAGAAGAGGTCTGAACTTCAAAATCAAATTTGAATGAAAACTGATGCCTAACTTTTCAGCCATCCCTGCAAAGAGCCCCTCAGAAATGAGGATTTTGCAGGTTGAACTGGATTGTTATTAGTGAAGAATTAAATTCCCCTTGTGCTTTGTTTCCAATGTTAAAGTTTAATATGGAGAGAAATCACAGATTGCCTTGACGACTCGTGTCTTACATAATGAAGCCTTTCATTTCAGTGGTAGCAGGATATGTACAGAACATTATAGGTAGGAACAGTTTTCTTATACTAACTTAGCAATTTACTTAATACTAGCGTTCTGAATTTAAAACGAATACATTTAAAGGAAGTAAAGAAAATGCTGTCCAGGATTGTAAAATTATATAGGATTTACTATGCTTTGACATGTGCTGTCAGGATATATCACTAACACATTGCGTTACCGGGAAAATTGGCCTTCCTACTGCAGCCTAGATACTGTATGCTGTTAGAGTGGGGCAGAGGAAGCGTCAGACTATATTACTTAACATGCACATGCCAAATGGAATCTAGCGGATAAATAAATATGTTTGGGAAAAGAGAGTTAGATTCTACCTTTATATTCAAACAGAGACCATGGAAAGACTTTCTGTTACTGCAAAAAAGCTGGAAATGAAGCTGTGAATGAAACAGCCTTTCTATTTGATTTAAAGACTTCAGATGTGGTCTACTTCTTAGACATTCTGATGTTTTTGGTTCCCAAAGATGTTTGATATCAAAGTGTCTATTTGAGGCCTGATCCTGCAAAACTGTTACACGAGTGCCTTTGTGTATAAAGAATGTGGTCCTTATTATTGTACTTCCTCATTTATAAATAGTTAAAATTAGGAATACATATGAAATAGAAATAAATGCGGAAGTCTATCTTTCTGCCTAGCGATCTGTTTTAGATCACTGAAGACAATTTCGGCACTAGTGTCAGTTTATCTGTAGACCACAGATACTGTGTAAATGCAAATGGTATAAATACTGCACAGAGAAGGTGAAATAATTATCAAATTATCATTAGATATACTTGAATTTTTAGTTAGCATGTGCTTCCCTCTTTGAGATGTATTGTAAACATTTTCTTGTGTTGTAATCTTAAAATAATAGGAAGCACTCTGAACAATTAAGCTGAAGCTTTTACTCATATCAAACTTGAGAAGGTTTTTTTTTTTCACACTGCCAGTCATTTTCAGTTATGACAAATTTTGAGCATTCCTTGCATTACCAATCAAGGAGAAAAAATCACATAAAAATGAACTTCTGATTGTGAAGGCACTAAAATAGGCTTATTTTAGGAAAATATAAAATTTAAAGTTTATTTTGAATGAGCACTATTAGTCTGAGTTCTTATCTTCCACATATTTTTTTTCTTTTACCAAAGTTTCTTTAGGAGAACTACAGTTTTTTTTAATGTCATGAGCATTTTTTTCCAACCTACACATTGTATTTTTCAAACATAAGAGACATTTTCTGGGTTTTTTTCCTAATGGATTCTGGCATTTAGACTAATTGTTAAAGAAAAAGAAAATGTGATCTGTAGTAAAGAATCAATTAATGTCAAACAACTGTGATAGTCAAGACACCCTTAAGTACTCATTGATATCTATCAAATACTAACAGCTATTTTTAGTAGTTTTAAGGGAAAAAAAACCTTAATACTTAATAGTAAAACATTTTTCGGATGTTTAAACTACTGATATTTCATGATCCTTTTTTTTCCCGGTTCCCCTAAAAGACAGGTAATTCCGTTTATTTACATGTGGGAAAGTATTTTTCGCTGCTCCTTTTTTTATTTTTATGGTTGGTGTTACACTTCAGCACGATGCTGTAAAAGTAAACTGTGAATGAAATAGTAGAATACACACATACGGGCAACCGCCCTTGATTTAGAAAACGAAAAACAGATAACATCTGGGTATTTACTGAAGTACATTTATGAGCACAGCTGGCCTTTTGAGCTACATTTTATGCTTTCTGAGGGGTAGTGAGATTTACAAAACACATGAATAAAACACATACGTGCACATACACATATATGTGCACAAATCTAGGGCATTCCATGATAAACCACAAAGGGATTTCATTTTTGTCTAATGCCAAAATGTGCTATTCCTATAGGTAGCCCAAATTTAACAAATGAAATCAGCAAGGCAGAAGATTAACGTGTGCTATTCACAAAGGGAGAAACAAGAGACTCGAGTCTAGACGATGAAACAGAACATGATTTGTGAATGCAGGATTAAGTCAGATACCATATACACTTCTGAAGCAAGTTATGAGCCTTTTAAAAAAATGCTTTTAAAAAAAAAACTCACTTCAGGCAAACTGCTAAAAACAAGAAAGGGGAATGGGCAGGCTAATGTCAAGTAAAAATGTTGGATGCTAGATTCACTACAACAGTCGTTTTATTCTGTCACTTGTTCGGTATATATAACATTTTCATTACATGATTAAGAAGTTCCAACAAAATCTGTTCCATGATAAGTGGAAAATTTCTTTTTAACCAGTTTCACACATTGGGAAAAATTATATTTAAAAATATCACCGTGAAATGATTTCCTGTTTCCTAGGGCTGCATTATGTAGTTCTTAGAAAGAGTTAAACAAAGTGCAGTTATTGATGCAAATTTCTGCTGTGCTTTGGGTAGTGATATCTTGAGGACTGGCTTTTGCAAGACAGCAAGTGAGGCAATATGGAAAAAAAAAAAAAAAGAAACTCTAACCATGTTAAACTTTGTAAGCGGTCCCGATTTTATTTCTAAGTATGGAAAACTGAAAGCCAGGATTCTTGGCTTATGGACAAGTTATTTATTTTTTGGTCAAACGGGAGCTAGTACATTTGCAATAAAAAATACTAATGAAAAAATCAAAATTGAAAGTCAGCAAGATCTGAGCATGTTAGATATATATTTTGGAGGAAAACTCTGTATAAGAGCTCTTGAAAATACTTTTTTTAATCAACTCAAGATCATGCTCATAGTCATACAGAAAGCAAGCCAAACAGGACCAAATTTCTACTCTCTTACCCTGGTGCAATTCAGGAATAGTTTAACTGACAGTATTGGAATTGCTCCAGACTTACATCAGTGCAACTGAGAGCAGAATTTTGTCCATTTGTTGGAATTGGCGAAAATGGCATTGATTTAAGTCTGCTTATTATAGTGTATATGCATTATGTAGTACAATCTGGTGTACGAATGTGATCTAAAATTATTGAAATAGGTATTAACTTTCTTACTATCTTGCTATAGAACAACACCATACATTTATATACAGCATCTTGTAATGAGAAAGAGGGGACACTACACTTCCAGTCTTGTTCTAAAGTCATTGACTTCAGTAAGCTTTGAATCAGGTTATTAGAGACCATATTGCCTCCCACTTCCAAAAGATAGAAGTCCAGTTGTATGTGGAAAAGTGCAACTATGGGTAAATTTGCCACATTGGCATTTGGAAACTGAATAACTGGGTAAAGGCATATATAAAGACACCTAATTACTTATATGCACACTCAATGGCACTGAAGGTACATGTGTTTTGCCCCCGGACCATGAAAATCTCTCCCATAAGATCTGATATTTCCCAACTAACAGAGTTCAGAATGAGTGCTCTATACCATTGGAAGGTGGAGGTTCCTGGATTTTCAGTGAATTATGCAACACTTGTTTAAAGCTCCTTTAGTTTCCAAGATACTGGAGGTTAAACTCTTGGCCATTTATATATAGTGAGAGGGAAGTTTAGGTAATTTTTAGAGGTTTCTAAAATGTATTGGTCATAACTTCTCCCTTTTTCCAACTATACTTTGGACGCTTGTTAGTAAGGCAAGCAGGCTTGACAGATAAAGGAATATGAACAATGATCCCAATAAAACTTTAAAAATATATCACAGGTTTTTCAATGTAATGTGATGGGATGGTGGAGTATGAACTTTTACTGGCACTCATTTGGAATGACCAACATAAGTCACTTGTGGTTTCCCCATTTGTGGGTATAAAATACCCATCCAAAGTGCATGCTGATAAAATCTTTCCTTTTCACTGCACTGTCATGTATACCTAATGTCGTTCCATCAGATGGAAGTCTGGGCAGCATTTTTTTTTCTACTCCCTGTCCTAAAATCTGTAATTGTTGCTGGCAATATATTAACAAATTTAAGCTACAAGGGAAGTTCAGATTACTAGAGTTTATATAAAATGAAATTACCTGAATTGTATTTTTAGCTATGACACAGAAGCTAATCTACCTCCTCTTGTGGGGGGGGGGGGGAAAAAGCACATTATCATATAGCAGCTCATTGACTGAAGTTACAAAATGTATGCAATATATTTTCTATTATGTGAACAGTTTAGGTCCCTCCAAGATGAAAAGAAAAATATGTGGCCTTTTGTCAAACACAAGTCCCAGACCACAGCATGCATTGGCTGCTCAGTAGGATTTTTATCAGGACAAAGGTCTGTCTGCTGTTTGAGCCCAAAATGGAAAAAAAAATAGAATCCAGCTTTCCATCAGGGAGATGTGGAATTGCTGAGGGGAAGGAGCGATCATATAAACAAGTTTTGTGTAGCATACACTTTGTTCTCTTTCTAAACTGGGACCAATCCTCTCCCTATGGTTCATAGTACCCTAGTTCCTCCATGAGTCATGCTGGGGGAAAATCTGGTTTTTGTTCATTCACAGAGGAAGTATCAGTAAAATACACAGTAATTTTGTTTTTAAGTAAGAAGCTGTTTCTGTTAGAAAATGGAAAGGATTTTGTATACTTAGAATTATTTTTTAAATGTTTCTACTACATACTATACACTTTGTGGAACCAGGATGGTTATGTCATGTGGCTGTCTTGTGGAAATCTTCCATGTGAAGCCTCTCATCTGCACATACGCAAACCTTTCTTAGTTCACATACACTTCTAGACCAATCTTTACTTATTAGGGCTTGCTGGTTGTTTGTGGAGAGATGGTTGACCACATGGTGCTAGCTTTCCTTATTTCCAGCTGCTAAAATGGCTGTTTTCCAGAAGCTGGGAATGGCTGATGGGATGGATCACTTCAGGATTATCTTTTCTCTTCATTCCCTCTGAAGCACCTGGCATTGGCCACTGTCAGAAGACAGAATACTGGACTAGATGGACCATTGGTCTAACCCAGTATGGCTTTCTTACGTTTTAAAGACAACTAACAATAAAAATAAATATGATCTTAATATAAGCAATCTTCACAGAGACTCAGATGTTTTACGGTTGTAAATGAGAGAAATGTTGTCTCCACAATCCTAAATGGTGGTTGGGGTTCCACTAAACAATCTCCCTATTAAGATGCAGTCCACCCTGCATTACAAAGAGAGAGAGAGCGAGAGCAAACCCATTTCTTAGTACCTTTAGAGTCAAAGTACATGTATTTCCATTAATTTATAAGACTTTTCAAATATCAATGCTAGTCCTGCAAACATTGAAGCTCGTGTGTAACTTTACTCGTGTGAGTAATCCAATTGACTTCAGTGGAACTCCTCTCATAAACTGTCATGCACAGGCTTAAGTGTTTGCAGGATTGACGCAACAGATAAAACATATGTGTGATATACAGATGTAGCTGGATGGACAACATGAACGCACAGAAATACACCCATTCCACATATGTACTGCAGATACGCCTAAAACCCTAGACATCACAACAATAGTGAATCTGTGTTTCTAAAACAGTAATGTAATTCCTGGACTGCCACTTTCCAGAGGCAGTAATAACGAAAAATGTTGGCAGCCCTGGAAGGTAGGTAATGGCATAGGATGGCATATATGTTTCAAAATATTCATGTTTTGCTGAGTTGATTTATGATTTTATTGGGAGGGTATATGAGGCTGTCTTTTAAATTGTAAATTGTCACAGGCTGGTTTAGTGAGCATTAATTCAATAAGCCAATAAGTGCTTGCTTTCATTAGTTTGAAAAGAAAGATTCATGTAATTTTGACATCCTACAAATGCTACTGTGCAGATTTGCCCATTTTCACATGCTGGGTTGTGAATTATGGTAATGGAAGAGAAGTTGTTTGTTCACATTTTTCAGAGAAGAATTCTGTGAACATATATAGTGAAATGCTGCTTGTATTATGTATTATTGGCCAATTTGGGACTTTATACTTTTTATGATGTTCTCAGATCAGGTAGTCTGTACTGACTGTACACAACACTGTAAATCAGTGTAACTCGAGTGAAGCCACACTGATTTACCCCAGGTGAAAGCATGACTTATTATTTCGAAAGAGCAGATGTATTCAAAAGGGATGCAATTTTGTTTTTAAATTAGTATCTCAAGATTCAGAGATATAAAAGGGTTTGGTAAATCGGCTAGCAATAGGAAAGTGGGAAAGATTGATGGGCAACTAATGGGTTTACCCATCATCTTCTTCATAGTTTAATCCTTTATTTAAAATTCATAGAAGAGCTCAGTCTGCCCATATACATTCCATAAACCTTTTGTATGCCCTCCTATATTGCATAAATAATGCACCCAGCAACGGTCAGTTTCAAACTGTGGGCCCAGCTCTGCTCCTGTTGTAGTCACTGGCAAACCAATAGGGTCCAGACCAGGACTATATGCCAATGTTTTTCTTATACACTGAAAAAGTAGGGCATTTCATATAATCATGGAGACAGGGACTATAACAAGCTAAAATATCAGACATGGTTAGGCCATGCACAGTAAAAAAAAAACCCCAAAACTGCCACTAAAATAGTGCAGTTCTTTACATTTGTTTGCAGAAGAAAAATGTATTTCAATTTTATAATTTTTTGAAGATATTTGTCAAGGAGACAAACTAAATTTTCAGTAAGTTTTATGTGGTTAATGTCTTGGAAAAAAGTAATAGGCATTTGGCAATGAATCACATACCATTGCAGAGTCCTGTTGATGTTTAGAATCTATAAAGCTTTTGTTTACAAGTTAGTGGTTTAAGTGACTGTGGAAGAATTAAGCTAGAAAGAAACACTCCTTCATGCAATGTTAACTCACTGTGAAGTAACAAGATTGTCATGTTAATATATATGTATAGATTGCTCCATTTTAAAGTAAACAGTGTGTAGTAGTTGCACTCTACAAGCACTTGAAGACTATTATAAGAAAGTATGCAATTAAGAGTAATTGGTTTATACAACATCACAATAAAGTTACAATGAAATATTCACATATGAATAGATTATGCAACTTTACGTTGGTAAGCACTTTGTCACATGAGAGAGCCCACAAATTTCAATGCGACTAGTTGCAGGAGTACATGTTCATCAATATGAATAAGAATTTCACAATCCAGTCCTTAAAAAGAAAAAAGGAAATTTTAGGGGGCAAATTCTGATGGGCCTTTTTCCTTTTGAATTGTATCTTTCTTCTTCAGTTGTCCCATTGAAGTCAGTGGGACTACTCATGAAATAATGACTCAGTGTGACTCTGTGCATCACAATCTGATGCTAGCTAACCAGGCAACTATCTTTGAAACCTCTAATGAAACACCATCAGTTTTATTTATTTTTGATTATTCTTGCATGCAGAATTCTTTGTATTGCAAATACTAACAGAAAGTCCACTTCCATCCATAAAGCCAGGGTTTGGCCAGTTGCCGAAGGAAGCCAAGCAAAAGGTGTATACGTTTCATGTTTTTAGGTCTGCTTTTGATTTTGTCCTTTTTGGAGCAGGGGCTCTTTACATTACTGCTGGGTTTACCATGCTCCTGGAGTGCAGTAAATAAATAATGTGGCACAAAGTAAAATGTTTGTTTTTATGTTAGTAGTTGCACCTCAAAAGCAAGGATATCTTGCACCTTTCAGTTGCACCCCAAAAGCAAGGATATCAAGGTGGGTGCTATTCATGGGGGAAAAATTGCCGACGGGGAATTCCTATGTTTTCTACATACTGTGGGGCAGATTTACCGCCACATTACTCCATTTTTACCATGATCTAAAGAATATGTGGTGAGAGAGTACTTATTTCACTGGTGTAGTAATGTTGAAAAGAGATCCTAGAATTTTGGTGGTTCAGTAAGAATGAAGTTAATAACAACATTTCTTTAGAGTAAAACAAAAAGCTAATTTTTGTATCAGAATAGCACAGATAGAGATGGTCTTTCATAATCTTTTTTCCAGTCTCAGTTATATGATATACTAATAATTCAACCAAATTAACATTCCTACCCTCAGGCAACTCACAGTACAATCAGTCATGCCTTAATGATATTTTTCCAAATAGCACATTCTGCCATCAGTGAACCAGCAGATACCACTGTTGTTTGTCTCCAACGAGCATTATCATCTTACCTCCCACTGTATTGGGTGAAATTTTACACCAGGAACAATCCTTAGAGTGTAATTTGTATGTTTCACGATAGTGTGAGACTATTTGTATTAGCATAGTCCCAAAGAGCAAAGGTTGACAAAAGAAAGGCTGTCAACCAACCAGTACCTGAATACTGGCCTACATTTTCTGAAAGTATGCCTGAGTATGGTGGTGGAAATGGTGGGACAGAGAGACAACGTAGATTACTGTATTTTACATAACGTGTTATGGACCATATGTAAATATTTTTCATTTTGTGGGGGAAGGGAGTGTAATTTAGGTTCCCCCTAGACTTTGTTCTCTGCCTCTGCACCTACCATTTGGCATAGGCTCTAGCCAGTAAAAGAAAACTGAGGGGGTTTTTGTTTGTTTGTTTTTTGCTTCAATTACAACAGCTGCAAAACAGATGTAAACGGACATGAAATCTGCCAAAAATCTCTTCCAAGTCTCCCACCCATTTTCCACCGAAGAAAAACCAGTCAGGTGATAGGAATATAGTCTTTAAGGTTTAAAAAAAATGGGATCTCCCAATCTTGTCCTTTTAGAGACTGTTAAAAAGAAGCATTCTGGGGAAAGGGGGGGAGAATTCATTTACTACTTTGGAAGTTAAAACAACCTATATTTATATTAGTAACCAGTCCAAAAAATACTATTCTGAATAGCCTGAAACTAAGGAAGGGGAAGATTTGTGCATAAACTACAATAAAAAGCACTGAGGCAGAGAGAAAATCAAATGACATGGCACCTTCTAAATCCACCACATTTTCAATGCCTGAATATTTGAGTATTTATTTTTTAGATGCTTTAAAGTGCTAAGCAAAATCCCATTGACTCATTCTTTTCTAGCATAATTACTATGCTGTGTAATTATCTTAAACTATTCTGAAATAAGCAAGCTGATATACACCTTGTTGGCATTTAACGAACTAAATTTCAGAATCAAGCTATATAGTTAGTTGATATTGGACTTGAAACTTGAGTGATATCCAACTTTTGTTCCAACGCAGCCACCAGAAGTTTAATCATTCTGTTGTGTAAACGTAGTTACTAAGAGGAGGGTGCTTAGTAATCTAATGTTTCTATGTACCTTTCCAATTTTGGCATTTAGCTGTATTTGTATTTATCATGTGTTTTTTCTCAGGGTTTTTTGAATATCACATGGTGCTAGAGAAGATACAAATTTTTAAAATCAATTAAACACAATTTAACATTTTTCTCATGCCTATGTTTATTAAATCAGAGATTCATAAGAAAATATACAAAACATAAACTACTTCATGCAGATTGTTGATAAGAAATTATATCTTAGTCTGAGTTCTCTCAGCATTTCCAGTGACATGAAGAGAGTAAATGTTGGCACAATGAAAAGACTAGCAACTACAGTTCATGATGGGGTCCTGCCTTGTATCCTACTGAACGTTCTTATGGCTACTAGCAATGATTACAAAGAAAAATTAATGAATCTCTCACCTCTAGAGTGTATAATTTTAGCATCTAAAGATTACTGTGAAAACCATAGAAAACCCTAAGCAGCCAAAGCCCTCAGTAGCTGTAGTACTTGTGACAAAAGTGATTTGAATTCTCTATTAAGATGCAATGATTTTGCTACTGGTACTGCAGCCAAGCAAATTAATGTAAGCGGCCCTACTGGTAGATAGCTATAACTGTCATTCTGTGAAAGGTAAACGGGCTTAGACTGTGCTCTGTCAACCAGTGTGTGCATGAAGAATCTCCAAACATGATAACTGAGACAGCTAGAGGGCTGTGCCAGCCAAAAAAGGTGTGCATGACAAGCCATGAAACATATTCAGTGATTTGCATGCCATGTTGGATGCATCCAGTGTGAAGGCCAATTAAAACATGCTTTGCCAAACACTGAGCCCTCAGTGACATCAGCATTCAGGGAGATGCAAAAAAACCTCACAAAAATGCAGACTGTATGCCAATCTGCCAATGAAAACCTACTGCTGGCAAAACTACCGCTGCCAGAAATGTACAGTGTGACATTTACTTATAACGAGTATCCAGTAATGGTAGGAACGTCTAAATAACGAGTTGCCCCTGCAGCTTTAGTTTCACACAGGATCTGTGTGGGCTAATGTTACTGGCTGTACAAACCCACCATTTCAGGCTGCATGCTAGCAAGCAGGAAGGACAAATACTCCTTCGGTGCTTGTGTGACAGTTACATTTGCCTCTTTGTGCGTCAGTGTCCCAGGGGCTTGGGGTTGAATTGCTGACTGACTTTTACAGGTTTAAAACTTAAAGCTTTGACTTCGATCAACAGATCCTATTATCCAAAGGATGACTTGTCTCACTGAGGTGTATTTTTTATCATTAAGGTTTTACTGCATTCTTAGTAAATTTACTGTTCTCTGTGATGATCCATATGCTTGCCATCAGGGTTTTTCCAAATTGCCATGGCACGATTTGATACTTTCTGCTTAATTGTAGGTGGTACTATGGAACATTCTTCTCACATCAGAAAAGTCTTAGATACTTTGACAGAATAGTGAATGTGGCCAGTATTGGAGCACATGCCCCGCAGAAGGGAAGGGATTTTTTTCACAGGAACCCAGTGTTATTCAATGGATTTTAGTCAAAATGATTCTTTCTAGTGATTAGTATATGTGCACACCTGGGGTACTCTGAGTTGTCTCCTTTCTCTATATTCACATAATACTCCTTTTACCATAATGAGGAGACATATTGCATGTATAAAGATGAAAAGATCCCATTGTTCATGGCCTTTGTTTATGTCCTGAGCATTACGCCTTTTGCAGGAGGTCAGTACTAACTGCTTTGAATTAGGGCTACATTAGAAAGTTTTGCCATTTTAACTATACTGGTAGAGTTAAAGTGGCAAAACCCTCCTACTGTGGACATAGTTATACCAGTATAAAAGTGCTTATACCAGTATAATTTATTCTGGTTCAGGACTGAAATACGCTATACTGGTATAAATCCTCATATCAACATGGTTATATGAATATAAAGGTGCTTATAACTGCATCAGTAAAACATGACACCCCACCACCAATATAGTTATACCAGTATAACTTTCCTGTTATAGACCAACCCTCAGTGTTTAATACTAAAGCATGAAGCAGTGCTTAAGTGAACCACAATCAAACCACCATTCTGGCTGTCAACCTCATGAACAACATTGCTGCTGTTCACGTAGAATCAGTGTATGTTCAGAGACATATAAGGAAAGCGTTTGTGCTGGTGCAAGTGTAACTATCACTCCTAATCCTAAAAAGATGGTTTAGGCTTTCATCTAAAGTGACATATGGAGAGTCCTGGCATAGGGATTCAAGCCTATAGAATGAGATTTGTAAATTACACATGGACCCAAATTTGAGTGTGAGAGAGCTGCAGCAGCTGAGGAGAAACTCCAGGAAGGAAACGCAGTGTGCACAGCCCTCCAGCATGCTGAAAATGTTGAGGAGAATTATGATTCTTCTTCGAGCGTTTGCTCGTGTCCATTCCCAAATTAGGTATGTGTGCGTGCCACATGCACTGGTGCCGGACAACTGTTTCCCCTAGCGGTACCCGTAGAAGCCGACTCTAGTGCCTCCTGCAGTTGCACGCACATGCACCCGCATATAGGCACTGTCGGCTTCCCCTCCCTCTCAGTTCCTTCTTGCCACCAGTGACGCTGCTGGAACGTCTCTTGCCTTCACAACTTCTCTTGCTAAAAACTAGTGGTTTATTCATTGTTATAGTGTACATAGTTAATAGTTTAGTTATAATTAGTTCCAGTTTGTTAGTTGTGAGAGTTCCAGGGTCGGGGCATGCCCCATTCCCTGGGATTTTAACCCTGCGCTACGTATAAGAAACCTATGCCAAGGAGTGACCCGCATCAAAGTTGTTTAAAGTGTCTGGAGGAAGCGCATGTCCATGAGAGGTGCAAGAGCTGTAAAAGTTTTAGCCCTTGGACTAAGAAAGAAGGAGATATTTGTCTCAAGGCCATCCTGATGGAGTCAGCACTTAGACCGGTGTCGGAGCCTGGTAGATCGGACTTGGCACCGAGCACGACAGCCTCAGTGGACAGTGCTCCTCCGGCACCCTCTTCCTCATCGTGGCACCATTCACCATCTCTGGTACCGAAGAAGAAGCTGAAGAAGACTTGCACTAAGTGGGGATGCTCCCCTGTGGAGAAGACTAAGAGGGACCAGGTGAGACCCGTGTCAGGCTGCCAATCCTCCCTGCCTCAGAAGGGTCCCTCGCCACTGCGAGTGTTGACTCCCAGCACCGGGCCCTCCACCAACTCCGGGTAGCGGTCGAGGCTCTTACCGCCTGGTTGTGCCATCGACTCTGGAGGCTTTCCGGGCAATGAAAGACCTCCTGAGATTGCCTGTGCCACTGACGCCGAGGGACGGCAGGCTACCACACCGAGATTCGGCACCGGCACCAACAGGCGACATAGCAAGGGACAGATCTGCACAACAGTCCCCATCTTCAAGGCACCATTCTCGACTCTGGGGATCGCCTGTGACCATGCTGTCCAGGTCAGGACAGTGTTAGATCGGGCTCCCGTGGAACAGCACCATGGAGCTATGGAGTGGCGCAGGTCGCCGGATTCATGACACGTCTCCCCAGCACTGCGGCCTCAATCATCTAGTACGTATAAAAAGCTAAAGGACAAGAGCAGGTCCCGGCACGCCCATTGCTCAGGCTTTCTGTACCACTGACCGGTGTTGGAGCATCAGTGTGCTCCACAAGGCACCATGAACTATTCAGACTCGGCACCACCCTGGCCATCAGACAGCGACACCTCCTCTTGGGGCAGCGAGGAGGTTATTCATATGAGGCAGACTGTGGCACCGATGCTCGGCTTCCCTATAGTGCCGCCAATGGGAGCGTGTCCACAAGGTCAATGGCCCGAACCATGGCCTTACTGGTGGGGATTTCCCTCAGAGATTCCGCAGTCCGGTTCCGGGAGAGGAACATCAGTGCTGCAGTCCTCCACCCCTCAAGGTTTGGCATCTCACCTGGACACGGAGACCGACCACAAGGACCAACCGCACCTCGAACCTGGGGGAATTCACCGCTTCCAAAGCAGAGGCTCCTCCCCCACCTCAGCTGCTGGCCTCCTCCTCATCGTCACCAGATGAGACAGTCATGGGTCTTTCATCAGCGGTACCGCTAGATGATTTTAGAGCACACCAGAATCTGCTGAAACGGGTCGCCTCCAACCTGGGCCTTAAAATAGAGGAACTGAACGAGCCAGTGGACAAACTCTTTGGGATACTGGCCTCAGCGGCTCCCAGTAGAGTGGCCCTCCCAGTCCATAAAGGGGTGGTTAAATTAGCCAAGGCTCTGTGGCAAACCCCATCCTCCCTGCCCCCCATGTTGAAAAGGACAGAGAGGAAATACTACATACCGGTGAAGGGGTTCAAATACCTCTACACCCACCCCGCACCGGAATCCCAAGTGGTCACAGCCACCAATGAGAGGGGCAGACAGGGAAAGTGAGCTCGACCCCCAAGAATAAAGAGGCGAAAAGACAGGGCTTGTTCGGTCAAAAAATTTATTCCACAGCTAGCTTACAGCTACGGGTGGCAAATCAACAAGCACGGATGGGAAGGTATCATTTCAATATCTTCTAGTGACTGCCAAAGTTTGCAGACTCATTGGCCCCCTCCTCCAAACAGGAGTTCGAGACCATCATGGAAGAGGGGAGAGCATTAGCCAGGGCATCTCTGCAGGCCACTTCTGATGCAGTGGACTCGGCAGCCAGGGCAATGGCCTCAGCGGTGTTGATGAGACGGGCATCATGGCTGCAGTCCTCAGGTCTCCTGTCAGAGGTCCAGCAGTTAATTCAGGACCTCCCTTTCAATGGCACAGCCCTCTTTGCTGAGCAGACGGACTCCAGACTGCACAGCACAAAAGACTCGAGGGCAACACTGAACTCCCTTGGCCTCTATACCCCGTCTTCCTCTAGGAGGCACTTCAAGCCTCCACATCAACAGCGGTCTGGGAAATACTCCTGCAGGGACTCCTATAAGAGGAAAGTCAAAGAATATAAAAGACATCAGGGCGGTTTGTCATCTGCTGGCCTGCAACTGGGCTCTAGCCGCCATAATCGGTGCGGAAAGAAGACCTTTTGAAGGTGCACCCAGGAGCAACCTCTGAGTTTTGCCCGTGGATCCAGCCTACTTTTTATTTTCTTCTCGCCTAGCTCATTTCCTCCCGGTCTGGGGCACCATAGCCTTGGACTGATGGTGGCCATTGGCTATACCCTCCAATTTGCCGC
Organism: Emydura macquarii macquarii; assembly: GCF_026122565.2. NCBI lineage: Eukaryota > Metazoa > Chordata > Testudines > Chelidae > Emydura > Emydura macquarii. The sequence goes on from NW_027132559.1 coordinate 24,095,819, forward strand.
CTTTCCACCCTCCCTCCCCGTCCTTCTTTAGGGACCCCTCTACACCACCTCATGACAGCAAGTGTCTGCCTCAGCCTCTTGGGCCACATGGCGGCCTGCACCTATGTGGTTCCCCGTGCCAGACTGCACCTTAGAACTCTCCAGATGTGGTTGGCATCGGTGCATTCTCCAGTCAGGCACCACCTGGACAGGATACTTATGGTTCCTCTGGAAATACTTACTTCCCTGGTGTGGTGGACAGATCCACATCGAGTGCTCTCAGGAATGCCCTTTGAAGCACTCCAGCCATCAGCAACGCTGATTTCTGGTGCCTTGGACTTGGGATGAGGAGCTCACTTGGGTTCCCTAAAGATCAGGACATGTGGATCTCCAGGGAACTGTGGCTGCACATCGATATCTAGGAACTCAGGGCAATTCGTCAAACCTGTACAGTCTTCTTGCCACATTTTACCAACAAAGTGGTGCAGATATTCACGGACAATAAGGCCTCTGTGTACTATATCAACAGATGGGTGGGGGACGGGGCCTGATTCCCGCCTTGTGCAAGGAGGCCGTCAGTTTCTGGGGCTTTTGTGTCACTCACAACATCCATCTGATAGCAGTACATCTCCTGGGAGTCAACAGTTCTTTGAAGGATCGTCTGAGCAGGTCCTTCTGTTCTCGCCATGAGTGGTCCCTCCATCTGGAGGTAGTGACCCGCATCTTCCTCTTTGCCACCAGGGACAACAGGAAGTGCCATCGCTTCTGCTCCCGTCAAGGTCTCAGTGCAGGCTCTATCACCGATGCTTTTCTCCTCTCCTGGTCGGAGAGCCTCTTGTACGCCTTCCTGCCAATACCTCTAATCCACAAAGTTCTTCTGAAAGTGAAGGGGGACAAGGCACGGGCCATCCTTATAGCACCAGTGAGGCCCCGACAACATTGGTTCGGGATGCTTTTAGAGTTAGTGGGACCAAGGCACTGGACCCTACTGCTGCGACTGGATTTCCTGTCTCAAGATCAAAGTCACTTGCTCCACCTGGAACTGAGCTTCCTACATCTGATGGCATGGATGTTCCATGGCTGAATCAGGAGGAACAGGCCTGCTCTCCACCCAAGTTCAATGCATGCTCTTGGAAAGCAGGAAGCCATTGACCAGATCAGCCTATAGGACTAAGTGGAAGTGCTTCACCAACTGGGCGACCGAATGTGGCGTGTCCCCGACGGAGGCATTGATCCCAACCATTTTGGAGTATCTGCTCCATCTGAAGCAAGGGGGATTGGCCTTCTCATCCATTAAGGTCCATGTAGCGGCCATATCTGCTTTCCACCCTTTGGTAGTAGGTAGAACAATATTTTCACACGAGCTGATGGCCAGGCTCCTGAAGGGATTAGAAAGGCTTTTCCCACCAATAAGGGAGTCTTCTCCTCAGTGGGACTTGAACTTGGTCCTTTCCAGACTCACCATACCACCCTTTGAACCCATGGCCTCATGCTCCCTTACGTACCTCTCTTGGGAGGTCGCCTTTCCGGTGGCTATTACATCTGCCAGATGAGTTTCGGAGATCAGGGCATTAACACCTACACAGTGTTTTACAAGGACAAATTCCAGCTATGCCCACACCGGACTTTCTTGCCTAAGGTGCTCTCTCATTTTCACCTTAACCAGGACATCTTCCTACTTGTCTTCTGTCCCAAACCACACAGCTCCAGTGAAGAGAGATGCCTGCACTCTCTCGATGTGAGATGGGCCCTGGTTTTTTACATTGATGGGACCAAACCTTTTTGTCGTTTGATGCAACTCTTCATGGCTATTGAGGACCGAATAAAGGGGCTGCTGGTGTCCTCACAGCATATCTTGAAGTGGATTATGGCCTGCATCGAAGCCTGCTATGAGCAGGCTGCAGTTGCACCTCCGGGGTCCTTGACAGCCCACTCAACGAGAGCACAAGCCTCACCTGCAGCCTTTCAAGCTCATGTCCCCATCCAGAACATCTGCAGGGCAGCTACCTGGTCATTGGTACATACATTCGCGTCTCACTATGCCTTAACGCAGCAAGCTCGGGATGACGCTGGCTTCAGTAGAGCAGTACTTCAAGTGTCACGTCCATGAACTCCTGCCTGCCACCAGAGACGCTGCTGGTGACTCACCTAATTTGGGAATGGACATGAGCAAGCACTCGAAGAAGAAAGAACGATTACTTACCTGTAACTGTTTTTCTTCGAGATGTGTCGCTCATGTCCATTCCACACCCACCTTCCTTCCCCTCAGTCGGAGTTCCAGCAAGAAGGAACTGAGATGGAGCGGGAGCCTATATGTGGGCGCATGTGTGCACCGCTGCAGAGGGCGCTAGAGTTGGCTCTTACAGGTACTACTAGGGGGTAAAGTTGTCTGGCACCGGTGCATGTGGTGCACATGCACCTAATTTGGGAATGGACATGAGCAACACATCTCAAAGAAGAACAACAGTTACAGGTAAGTCACCGTTCTTTCCTGGTGGTGCACCTCATTGGCTGATGCAACACATTCTGCAGGCTAGTACAGGAGGAAGAGGGTAGCATGACAGAGTTTCCTTTCTGCCATCTTTGAGCTGATTTGCACCCTGGGTTATTAGGAAGGACCTGTGCTCCCCTAAGAACAAGGACTTAAATTTTGTCCAGCCTTTTTGCTTACAGTGGAGCAGTGGGAGAAGTCTGTTTTTTACCCCTCTCCACCCTACTCTCACCCTCACTGGGACAGGACACAGTTTCACCCATACTGAGGTTCTGGAAATCTGCATTAGATAAAACATCATGCCCACCACCATGGTATCAGTGATGTTGGGTTTTTTTTTTGTTCTTTAAATTACTCTGTTGGGATTTGAACTCATGGCCTTTGGCAGCATAAACTGTGACTGTAGCACTGAATCATTCATCAAGATTTCTCATTCAGTTGCACAAAAGCCACTGTGTCTTTTCTCAAGCAACAGGGTTATTCTGACCCAAAACCCAATCTCATTCTACTCTTATGAACCTGCATAATTGTTAGTAGTTTTGCTGTTGGGCTCAGTGGTCTGGTAGGCTATTTCAAGCATGCGGATGACTCATCTGACACAGAGGGCTTGTTCACACTTACCCGGAAATTTGGCGGCAGTCGACGGGAGTTACGCAAACTACTCTGCGTAGTTTGCGTAACTCCCGTCGACTGCTTCTGCGCACTGTTCACGTTGTGCTGAGCCGATGGGAAAAGCGTTCCCGTTGGCTCAGCGCTACGCTAGTTGAGGAGGTGGACTTATTAAGTCGACTCTCTCATCGATTGAGCAAGTCTCACTGACCGCTCAATCGATCATGAAAGATCGATCTGACGGTGGCGATTTTGCCGCCACCAGTGTAAACATAGCCAGAAAGTCATAGAGAGACTACTTATGGGTCTGTCCGTTTGTAAATTGATGCAGGTTTCTATTTAAATCATCAGCTGAAGTGTGACATATATCTGTGACATTTTTAAGATGGTTCATGAGGCCAGGATTCTTGTGCTGAACGCCTACTAATGTTGGATTTACAGGTATTGTAATATGCCCATATATGAAAAAGATAGGGCAAAAGACATTTTATGGGACAAAACTTTAGGAACTTCCACAATCAGATCATAGTATTTATTCAAATGCGAGCTGAACCAAAGTCATTGATGACAATGGAAAGATTAATTGATTTAGTAGTTTTGGATCAGGCCCATGGTACCTTTCTATGACAGTAACTGAAACCATCAGGGTTGTGAGGTGATTTGCACTGTTGTGATCATGGCAGAGATAATAATTTCCCTGCATCTTCAGCGAGAATAGTTTAGGGTATGTGCTATAGTGGCAGCACTACTTTCTATGACATATCTAGAAGTTTAAAGGGTTCATGGAATGTCTACCTCTGAGCAAGCTAGGAGGCAGCACCCTATGATTCTGCAATAGGTGCCAGTCCATTTCATCCTCATGCTGTTGACTGATTTCACATGCTCTTCTCTTATTTATTTTATTTCTGTAAAGTGGTAATTAGATAAAATTGAAAAGGTGCCCTCTGATAGGATAGCTTTGTTTTAAAGTTAGTGACATAATAAAATGGAGCCAACCCTTTACAGTAGGTCACTAGCCTGAAGACTCGTCCTATTTAGTGCTAGTGCTCTAGATGCATTCAGGATTATGTGAGCGGAGAGTGAAGCTTCACGGAAGTTCTATAGATTTACAGTTCAGGGAATAAAACACAGTGAGAGAGGCTTTAAAGTTAATACTCCACAATCATGAATAGAGGCAATTCACACCTCTTGGGAAGACTCCTGTTACTCTGCTCTGTGGCAACGGAGGTTCCACTAGTGTCAAAGCCAGTGTGCTTCTGCTATTCCAGGACGGGGCCAAAGTGAGCACAGCCTTAATCTGTGGGGTTTGGTTCCTAATAAATCACTCCATTGTCGTAACTTTCACTTTTACCTCTCCTTTGTTTCAGATTCCCAGGAAGGAAATTACAAATCAGAGGTCAACAGTAAACCTAGGAAGGAAAGGACAGCCTTCACCAAGGAACAAATCAGAGAGTTAGAAGCAGAATTTGCCCATCATAACTACCTGACCAGGCTGAGGAGATATGAGATAGCAGTAAATCTGGACCTCACTGAAAGACAGGTACTGATGGAAAGTAATAGATTTTGAAGTGTTTGTTTAATATTTGAAACTACCAGCAGCAGGCAATCTCCCCAGCTGTAGATGATTTAATAGAGATGCTAATGTATAAAATAAAAAAAAGAAATCTAAAATGACACACAAATTAGTGTTGCTACAAAACAGATATTTATAAATTCAGTTAACCCATTGAAACAGATGTGGAATGTCAATAAGTCAACTGGTGTATCTGCCAGAATGGAATAAATGTGTTTGCAGGTTTCCCAATGCATCTCTACTTAAAATTCATCCAGTCTTCTGTTCTGTGCAATGGTTTGTGGCTAAATATTTACAGGCATTGTGACATGTGTCTAACACCTGGCTGCTCTCGGAATCCTGAAAAAGTCACAGAACAATCGACTAGAGCGGGAAAGAAGACCTCCCAGAATGGCCAAACTATAACTAAATTTTCCATTTCAAGCATAATAAGCAGTGCGTGACTTTTCACACCTGGAATGTTATGATGACAACTCTGTTATTTTCAAACTATACACTTACAACACATTTATTAATTGAAAAGAAAAAATGGCATTTTAAAAAACTTTTAAAAAAATTGTTTGAAGAGCAAAACTCCATTGTTGTCAGTCACAAAGGCATAGATGAGAAGGAAACAGAATCAGTGGTGAATTGCATCTGAACTCTCAGAAAAGGTGCTCTGCAACTCCTGAAATACAAAGCTACAGTTAGGTATTCACTTTTTGCTTAAAAGCTCAACTCCATCAACTCAACTGGAAGTTTACCTTACTATTGACCACATTCTGTCTGTATCTGTGCTAATCTTTTGGGGAAATTGTCCATTCTCACATTACCAGTAGTGCAGTTCCAAATGTGCAGGGAGAGCACCAGTATTAACAGAATACAAACATTTTTACCACCCTGTCATCTTACCTGGTTCTATGAAATAGGAGGAGACAATGGAATTTCTCAGTGTCATGCTTCTCAGTTTCCTACTCTCCAAGCCCTCGTTTCGCAAACACCTAAGCACATACTTATCGTTTTTGTCAGTAGTCACATTGACTTCAGTGGAACTAGTCACGTGTTTTAGTTAAGCATGCACTTAAGTGTTTATAGAATCCAAGCCCAACATATTAATGTTTAAATATGTAAATTTTCAAAAACATCCAGAATTTTTTTTACCAAACTAAATCTAATATTTGAAAGCCTTTCACCACAGCCTGATTACATACACAAGTTTGTTGTAGTCTTCCTCCCCTAAGAAATAACTTAGATTACATTTCAAATGAATAATCAATAGGTTAAACTCAAATACCATGCTGATAAGTGCAGTATAAGAACCTAAGATATTAGCAGACTGAACCGATCCCATGCGAAATGTATGATCACTAGCTAGAATGCATTAGACAATAGACAGAGATGTTATAAATATCAGACATTTTACAATATGCAGTAATAACTATGCTAACTAATTTTAGTGGTCTGTTCAGAAATAGGACCATGCTTCATGAAATTCTAAACATGAGAGGCTCATAAAGACTGATCAGTTATTCAAAACTTAGTTTATATTTTCTATAAATAGTATCACTCTGTTAAAACTAGACCCATTTTATACAAGCAAGTGAAACAGGCTTTTCTTTGGGAGCTTCCAAGGATCTGTACATAAAATGGCATTCCAAGATTTCCTCTCTGACTTTATAATGTATATCTATTATTTCACCACATCAGCTAGAAGGCAGTAATTTGTTTGACATGAAGATAATAATGCCAAAGAGCATTAATTTTGCTAAATATATGAGTAAACACTTAAAACACCCTTGTTATTCCTTTGGAGTTATTTTTAGTTGTTTAAATGTTTGTTAGATTTATAAATTGCACCCTTTAGTAGCAAATGAAAAGGGAGATTTATTGTGGTGAGGAAAAATAAACAGGAATATTGATCTGCAAAGGCTCAATCTTACCCTCCTTTCTCAAGCAAAACATCCATTGAACTCAGTAGATTTGATTTCAATTGCAGTCTTAAATAAGAACTGTAGCAAAGTGTTCCGTACTTGTCTTTTGACAGATCCATAATTTGTGTTTGTTATGTAATATGATCATTCAAAAATCCAGCATTATCTACTTTCCTTAATTCCTTATCTCTTAGGAATTTAAAGAATATACTTTACAAGAAATTGCTTTTCATCTTGCCAGGAAATGGACTAATTGAGACTAGGAATATGGGGTTGGTTGTACAGAAAGAATCAGTGGAAGAATCTAAATCTGAATTCTACTTGAATGTCTTAAAATTCAAAATCACAGCTGGATTCCATAGAATAGTATGAAACAAATGTCAGTGTATTTATTTTTGCTATACTGATATAATACCAAGTACATGTTTATTACTTCCCTGTAATACTTCCCTTTGTATTTAATCCTTTTTTTATTATTCACACCGTAGTTTGGAGATCTGATTCAAGGGGATGCAGAGTGTTTCCTGAGGATTAATGATCAGATGAGAGAAACCTCAGCCAGTAACTAATCCCCAGGAAGTAGCCTGAGCTGCGTTCATAATTGCTATTATCAGCTGGAAAATGCAAATAAGTAAATACAAAAAATAGGTGTATGTTTTTTCTTAATGGTTAATACAGTTTCAAATTCTACATGTAGAGCATGGCTAGACATTTAGCAACCTGTACATTAGCCAGTCAGATTGAAGCAATCATTTCAACGTTCCATTCAGTTTACAGGATAAAATATTGTGCCAATTCCCCTCCCTCTTGCTCTGTGCTGGACACAGGTATGGGTAGATGTCCTGAGGTAGGGAGCCTGCACCTGTTCCTCTTCAGATTGGGCTCAGACCCCTCCCCTTTACTTATGTGGATCTGGAAGCCCCAAACACAAAGTCCCAATTGCGCACAGAGGAGTTCTGAGGCCTTTTATATAACAGAATGTTAAGCAAAGGAATGGGTTCACCCCAAAGGGACTGTTAGGACCCCCCTCAGTCCTTTCAGTTCTTAGTTCGCTGACAGAAGCAGAAGTCCAGAGTCCAGCAGCAGGCAATACAACAGGTTTATTGGGATTTTTTCAAGCAAGCATCCATTAGGACCCCTCAGTCCTTTACACCAATAAATCTTCCCCCTGCTTCCTGTTTTACCTCAGTTTTTATAATGTATCTTAACCAATCATTTCTTTAACAATATTACAAGATGATTCTTTAACCAATCCTAACATACTGTAACATAATTCTTTAACCAATCATATCCCACCACCTTAACTGATCCCACTTAGTTATGCAACCGACAGAAACAATCAAAGAACCAGACAGAAATCATTCAAACAAATAATAGAGAATTGGGTACCATAAAGACAAAACAATAAGGAATGTAGATTTTGCAACCACAACTGTTGATAAGTAATTCTTTTGCCAGACAGAATGCTATCAAACCAAATTTCCTTTAAATATTCTAGGATCTTTTCTTTATCTGGAGGTGTTAGATGGGATCACTGCCTTAACAGCCTGGTATTAGATGTTATGTTGTAATGTGTGTATGTGACTGCATGCTTCCCAGCTTATGGCCACCACTCCTGCATCTGAGTCAAAGTACAAGGCCTCAGACTATCACAGTGAGAGAAGGCCTGTGGTTTTGATTCTTTGTTTTATACCCCTATAACCAGCTAAATAATAAGGATATACTTACAAAACATGGGCCTTTACAGGCAGGCCTGAATATCTATTTTCTATATATTAACTGGGACAACAGGGGATCGGGAACTGAATAGATTCAACAGCAACAGTGAAACAGTAGACAATCCCTTTGTCCACATCCAAAGGTGCCTGGAACCTTAACACTCCACCTCCAACCAACCCCTCTAATCCTGCCAGTGGGGCCCATAAAACTGAGATCCACTAGCCTGGTGGGATACCCTGCTCAGTAGGTGCTCAGTCTGGATCTCCAGCTTGGTAGGGCACCGCTCCTGGCTCCTCGGCCTTCGCCTGCCTTTGGGGGACACCCTAGCCTACATCCAAAGTTTTCACCAACTGTCCTAGTCTAGGAGAGTCCTTCACAGTCCTGTTCCATGGGCTTATGCATCCCTGTACGCAGGGCAACATAGTCCTTCTTCCTTCCGCTGAGCCTCACTTACTCCTACCAAGATGGTGCCAACTCCCTGGCTCCTCCCTGTTGTCCTGGAATCCTCTGGCTTCTTGCCGCTCTAGGCCGTTGTTTCCTCAGGACTTGGCTACATAACTTAGGTGCCATCTGCTGCTGTATTATAATATAATGTGTCAAAGGAAACCGAAATAGGGAAGAAAACTCTCTCCCCTTTTCCACAATTGTATTTTTATAGCTTGACTGTCTATAAACCTAAGCCTATATCTACACTTAAACTGCTACAGTGGCACAGCTGCAGTGCTTCAGTGCAGACACTCACTACAGCGATGGGAGTTAATCCATATCTGCGAGAGGCGGTAGCTAAATCGATGGAAGAATTCGTCCATTGACCTAGCACTGTCTACACTGGAGGTTAGGTTGGCTTAACTGTGGCACTCAGAGGTATGGATTTTTCACGCCCATGAGTGACATAGTTGGGTCGACCTAACATTTTAGTGTAGGCATGGCCTAACCATGTACATTGAGTTACAGTGCTACCTGGATATTTCCTCCTAAGTAACAACAAATAAAATATTGAAAAATAATCTATGACGACCTATAGCTGGTTCACCACTGGCAGGGATAAGTCAGCTGATTTCAATTAAATTGTTCTTGCTTTCAACAGCAGTGGATTTAGCCCAGCATTTAACTCCTGTGCCTGCCTCCCCAAATTTCTATGTTAAATTGCAAAAAAAAAAAAAAAAAAAAGGAGAAAAAAAAGAGGTGATGTGACACAATCATATGATGAGATGATTCTGTGTTCCAAAGGAAATTAAGTTTTTATTTCAACATACTGTACCAGGATAGATATATCTGAACATATGTCTTTGGGAATTCACTGGGAGAAAAGGCAATCTAATGAGACTGCTAGGTCAAAGAAAAATCTCAGACTTCCTTCTCTACACAGTCATGGAGGGGAATGTGAGGGGATACTTGCTACTTTGTAGCAGATGTATAATGTCAGCAGCATTATGTTGATACTTGTGATCACCCCTAGGTAATTATAATGAACCCATCTGAGCATAACCCTTCTCTGCTTCTCTAGTTAATTACACATCGCACCTGGGCTGCTGGGAATGCTGGTGCTTCCCTAGCGTTTTAGCACAAAAGCCTGGGTAGTTTCAAGCAGGAAAGGAAAGTTTTTAAAGGTTCTGCAAGAGGTACATACACAGCAGCACCCTGACTTATAACTTTATGCAGAACTGGTGCAAGCGTATTAGGCACCTAGGCGAACCTTCAGCCTTGCGCCCTCTCCCCCCACAATTAACTTTCAAAAATGAATCTTGTGCATTAGTATGAATAAAAATTCTGCATTTGTAATTACAGATTTATTTTACATGGAAAAGGGACAATATTATTATACTGATTCTACATTCTCATTGACCTTTCATGCCCACTGCTGAAGCCTGTTCGTTCACTTATGTAGTTTCATGAACAGTTCATTCGGTTTTTTGCCGCCCCCCAAATTTTGCTGCTCAAGGCGACTGCTTAGTTTGTCTAGTGGTAGCACTGGCCCTGGCTTTATGTCTTTCAGTCAGAAAGACAGAAAGGACCTTTTGACTGCACTGACTCCATTATCCACAACAAAAAGATGATGGGCAAGTGGATGGAAACCTAGCATTACTCTCCAGTATTTGTTTGCTTTCTAAAGATTGCATATACTGGGGCAAATTCTGCTGTCACTGCCACTGTTGTAAATTGCGAACATCTTCATGGAAATCAGATGAATTACTCTGGTGTAAAACTGGTGAGAATCAAACCAGAATCAGGCCCTTTACTTCCACAGTGTATGAAAGCCTCTAGGAGTGGAATTTAGAGAGCCATCAAATCTGATTCTACCCTCACACTAGTTTTACATCAGTGCAGCTCCACTGACTTCAGTGAACTTATTCCAGGCTTACACAGCTATGAGATCAATATTCATTTCTTCAGTGCAGAATCAGAATATTTCTTATATACTTGTTAACATTCATTCTGTTAATAATGTAATGTAACACCATACCAGCATCCACTCACATTACTGTTATTATTATTACCTCATTATCGCCTAGTAACTCCAACTGAGAGCAGGAGCCTATTTGCTGGGTGCTTTACACACACGCTAGGAAATAAGCTCTTTAAGGAAAGGACTATTGCTGTGAATGGTGTTTGACGTGTTGTAGTCACACTCTCTGGCTAGGGTAAGATATCCCCCATGCCAATCCCAGCTGTAGACCCATCTATGTCTAAAAGGTCTTCAGATCTTGGGGAAATACCTAGGACATTTTTTGTGCAAATAAATAATTAAATATTAATGTTGGATAACACTTCAGAGAAAAAAGGGTATTAGATGAATTAAACACTTCCACCAAGAAATTATGTTTATGAACAGAATTAACCACCTATAGAATTAATCACTTTAGATATGTTGTTTTTACTAAGATTCAGTAAAAAAACAAATATCAAATTACTGTACAGAGTCAGAGAGGCAAAAATAAACAGGGGAAAGCTATTGTCAGTCATCCTAAAGTTACCTTTTTCAGTTAGTTCCCAAGATGTGACAGATGTGAGATAAATCATGGGGCCCATTGTCTTAGGAAAGCTCAATCTTCCTCTTGACCATGATGATAATTTCTACCATACGTTACAGCTTAAACAGGACATCACCACCCAACACTTCATAATTACCTATCTGGCATTTAAAACAAACTATAGAAAAACATATGTTTTACCATATTTAAAAGCCCATGTAAGAGTGGCCAAGTTTCCTACTAGCATCAAAGCAAGGCTCAAATTGAATTTCCAAACAACTTATAAGGTCAGCACAAATATAAATGCCTGGTGGAAGGACATGTTCACAAAAAAATGCTCGAAGGAGCCAAGTCCTGATTTTTGTTGCTTGCATGTTTGGCTACGTTATTCAGAATGTCAACATGGAACAGGAGTGAGCATGATTTGTATGGCACCCTAACAAAAAAAAAATATCACTGAGGTTTACACGAGAGGAGTATCAAAGAAAATTACTTAGACGTCTCAAAGTCCCAGATATTAAAAATGCACTTCAAGAGCATTTCAAACATGTATGGTGGTAGAGTGGCTCTATTATCACACTGTAAGAATTCCATTGCCTATAGAATGTACTCCCAATCCCTACTCAGACAGCAGTTAATAATTTTCAGCTGGCAGGCCTCTCTATGTATTCTGAAGAGCCAGTTAGTCTAAAAATCTCTTCAGTCCCTAGATATTTGTAACCTTGACAAGCGCATTCTTGGCTTTTTTGTCCATCCAGATAAACTTGGAGAAGGCTCCATCCAAACTTTTAATATCTCACTGTGGGATGAGGAGAGGAAGCAGCTGCAGTGGGGTAAAAGAGGTGTGGCAAAATGGACATTTTTATAGGGTCGATCCTGCCAAATATAGAAAGAGTGGGAGATCTTTCCACCTCACAAGATATTTTTTTGCACAGCGCTAATCAAAGGAGCAACGTTGCAGTTCTTCAAGCTAGCTAAGGTTACCGGAATAAACAGTTCAAATATGTAATGCTTCTATTTGCCAACATAAACGGAAAATCCCACCTAGTCAGATTAAATTCCACTGATGAGGTTTTATTTTGTGTTAGTTAACCTTAATTCCCAATATCTGCCCAAAATCCATCATTCATTTACAAAATACCCAGAATCAGTGTTTCTTGGTAGGTAATGAGGAAAACAGTTTGTTAAAGAAGGGCTTTATGATTCCTTGTCTGAGTTTTACATAATGAAAGGCTCTAGTCTGTCAGTTTATGAAGTGGCGCCAGTAGTTCCATGAGTAGATAAATAGGAATGTCAAAAGAGATGCCTTTTCTATGTTTAATTCTACAGGAAAGTTAGGTGAATAATGCATTATTATTTAAACTGTTTGGAGCAGTATATGTACAGTATCTAGCACAGTGGGGCTGTAGTCCTGATTGGAGCCTTTTTTGTGCTCCAGCAATAAAAATAATAAACAAAATAGAAAATCCCCATTACAAAAATTCCCCTCCAAACGAAGGTCACCTCGGTTTTTAGTCACAAATCGCTATTTATACTTGGTTAAAATCCTTTTCAGCATCTGAGGACTGCATGTTGGATCCTGTAGTCCTTACTCAGGCCAACAAACTTTCTGAACAAAGTCAGTGGTTGATTTGCCTGAGTACGGACCACCTTAACATAGTTAATTAATATCAGTCTGATATACCATATTATCGAATCTTGTCTGGAAGGCAACTGCTCATTCCAAGCTCCTACTTATTCAGCAATGTCCATATATGCTATAATAATTTGAGTCTGTGGGTATGTCTACGCGGTGAGCAGCAGTCCGCAGCAGCATGTCTCAGCCCAGGTCAACAGACTCAGGCTTGCAGGGCTCGCGCTATAGCACTACAAATAGCTGTGTAGACATTGTGACTTGGGCTGGGGCCTGGACTCTGAAGCGTATGGATGGGGTTGGCCAGCATTCCTCTGGATTGTTCATTTTATTTAAAATAATACCCTTAAAATAAAATAAAATCTAGTAATACTTTTATATTTGTCTTGAGTGAAATAATTACTAGCAGGAGAGCATTGCTACAGTAATTCCACAATTTCTTTCTTTTGTAGAAAGAAACGCTCTTGGAAACCTAAAATATATCTAATGGGTAATTTAATACATAATTTTCACTTGAGTAATTATTTACATTTTAAACGAAAGTTTATGGTAAAACTTCAAATGATGAATTTACTTTTGCTACATAAATTGGGAATGGAGTTAATGGTTATAATTCATTCACAGTGGGAGAACTGAGCTAAAAAAATTCCAGTGCTTCATTGAAGCTCAAAGGCTCCAACTGCTAGCCAAGGATAGACCTGACATCTGCGCAGAGACCAACTGACTTCAGAGTGGTCTGCCTGTGCCAAGCAGTTTATACGATTTGACCCAAAGTACAAGGATTGTTCAGGCAATGCTTCTGTTAAAGCTAGCTTGTGCAAAGGTGTTGGGGAAGAGAGAGGACTCTGGTGTCCTCCCACCTAGTCCCAGACCTCCCAGTAGAGTTGGTCAGGACCAAAAGGAAGCATAAACTGTACTTTTTTGACGTTGGCATAACATCACCATTTAGTTTTAAGTAAAGTGACACAGTTTGTCACTCTCAAAATCAAACCGAACAAAAACTGAAAAAATATTTCTGAAAATTCTAAATATATTTGGAGATTCACTCATAGATCCTTATGGCTATCTATGGAGAAAAGGGGCTATTTGTTATGTTAGAAACTTATAAAATTTAGGGTCCATTTAGATGGTCATTGTATTCTTTTCATTGTGGGCCTGCCCCAGCTGAAAATAGCTGCAGCTTTTTGAGCCATGACAGCTGTAAAAGGCCATATGTTGGCTCTGTGGCCAATTTACTATCAGAGACGGAAGATTGGCCTGCTTTGGAAGTCAAGAAAATTCCTCCAGTTTTGAAGGAGTTGTGGAGTTAGTTAAACTGAATGCAAATTGGGGTGCATCCGTTTTGGTGTAGGCAAAGGCTTCCCCAGCTATGGAGCCCAGGAGGTCTGCAGAGTTGTCATATTTCTTGAAGCTTCCTTACTTTAGTACTAAACTGTCAACATAGAGAAAAGTGAGCATATTCCTCCAGAAAACGTGAGTCCTGATTCTCCATTGCCTTGGACTTGTAGAATCATTTGCACCTGTGCCAACTGGCTGTAAAATGCTAGTAAGCCGGAATTCTCCACTTACACCTGTAACAGCACTTTATTGTACACTTCATACAGGTGTAAATGTCCGCACAAGTCAAATCAGTCCCATGTTGTCTAAAATGACTCTGTCTCACTGACAGATTGTGCATATTGTGTGTAAGCAAGTCTGCCTTAATATAGACTTTAGTAACTTCAGAAAACCAAACTCGCAACTTCAACTAATGTAATAAATCCTGACATAGAATAGTGACTGAACCACCCCCGCCCCCAGACGGAAGAATTCACGTTGGCTCATGACTAGCCCATGTGAAATGCATGGTGACAGGGAGAGCACAAAGCTGTCTTGTGGCAACCCCCACAGCCAACGTCCCCAAGATTGCAAACGACAAAAAATGAACTCAATGTAAAACCCACGCTATGTCTGCCAGTGAATGCTGGCAATCTGAAACAATAGCACTGAGAGGTATGAACTGCCCATTCTGCTCAGTGTGAGGTAACACTGAAGTCTAACTAGGACATTTTAAAAAGTCAAGATTAGTTATTTCACAGCTGATCATTTTAGCAGGGCTATGAATTAATTGTTGAAGATCATTGTTGGATGAAGTTGGCATTTATCAGAGTGGAGTGTGGTTGGGTCGATGGTTGCTATCAAGGATTACTGGAATTGGGATTGAAGTATTCAAATCACTGCCCTCCTGTGAAATTTTAAGTCCCCTCCACCTCTGCCCAAATGTGGTAGGGAAGAAGAAGAATGCATCACCTTTCCAGTCCCCAAAACCAACTGCTTTCTGAGTAACAAAAACCAAAAGCACCTCCCGCACCTTCCTGGGTGCCAAAAGTCCCACCTGTCCCTTCTCCATCTGCCAAAACCTCCAGCCTTTCCTCAACAGCTGCTACTGTGCACTATAGTACTATGTGCTATATTCAGTACAAAAATCTACAATGAAAAATAAACTGAATTTACCATCAAAATAAATAAATTGAAGGAACACAGAGAGGGCTGATGAGGGGAGAAAGGGCTTGTGAGGGATATACTATGTAAGTCTGGGGTGCTTGCTACATAAATTAGGTATAATGCATCACCCAGAATTTGAGGCTCAGAGATGGCATGGTGTTGAATGTGTACAAGAAACGATGGGACAGTGTGATAAAAAGTTTTTATTGGTATGAGTTTGGGATGGCTGCATTAGCCATGAGTCTCAAAGCCATGCATGAACTCTGTGGGTCATCTCAAACCAATGTCAGTAAAACCTTTAGCTCATGCTACCATGTGGTTTATATATGTCTCATATTTTGCAGAAACCTGTTTTTAAAATGTTTAACTTCTTTTTAATTGTGACCACTTTCTATATGCCTCCCTCAGCACAGCCTTAGTTATCATATGTACAACTGTACAAGACTTTGAGGAAAAGGAAAAATCCTAACCAACATATTTTAGACAGATTCAGAATAGCTTTTCTATAAATAAAAATGTCACAACTTCAAAATCCAATATTTTAGCACCTATCAGGGCTGGGCATTCCATTGGGAAGCTAGTATTTTTTTAAAAAGAAAAAGCGGCTATTTGCTGACGACACATGAATGGGCTGAGTGCAGGTAAGGCAATCATACAGTTTAATCACAGGCAGAGTCACATACCTATTTTTCAGAGAATAAGAGAAAATATTCTTTTTCTAGAAATGTTCATTTTTTAAAGAAAAGGCCATTAGTGAGACTTTTTCTGTCAACACAGAACACTGAAGTCCCAATTCAGCCACCCGTCCCAATTCTTTTAAGCACGTGCTTAAGATCTATTGATGTCAATAGGATTTAGACACATGCTTAAAGTTAAGCATACACTGAAATGCTTTGCTGAATAAGAGTGGTCGTAAGCATATGTTCAAATACTTTGCTGAACTGGAACCTAAAAGCCATGCCAGTGTTCACATCACATGATCCTATTGAAGTTGTGCGGGTGAAGGACAGCAGAGAATTTGGCCCTATGGTATTAGGTAAAAACTCTGGCTTGTCCTAAATATTTGCTATTAATAATAGTGCCTACACCACTGAAACTATTAATCAGTGTCCAGCCCCTCATATTGCATCCTGCCCCTGATTACTGTGGAGTATTCCTTAAAATAAATCAGCCATAGCAAAACATTTCTCTTTGGTGTCTGCTCCCAAGGAGATGCTCAACACGAGGTCATATAGCCCTCAGCCTATTTAAGCAACAGCTTAATCATCAGTCTGGGAAATATAAATGCTAAACAACTTGTCGACTAAGGGAAAGGCTTTCATGCCAATGAGCAGATGTGCCTAATATACCAGCCCATAATTGCTGATTTAGAAATGTTGCTAATACTGTAATGGCTCTCTAACATAGCCTTCATTTCCCTTCATCCCCATATAAATATAGATATATATTCTATACATTAAATTACGCCATACTTAGTGTGTGTGTATTATATATGTTGTTTGCAGTTATGTTGTATAGAAAGAGACAGAGAGGGGAAAAGTACACATAAAATATTTTGACTTATATTGTTAAACACATGTTCCTATGTGGTACTAAGCACCCTCAACTCCCTCTAAAATCACAAGAGTTGAGGGCACCTCCCAAGAATACTTGGCAACCTATAGGATCAAGCTTCACAATTGTAGGTATTACTAATTATATTTGGACACGCTGTAGTTAATAGGCTATTTAAAACATACAGACTGAATGCTGTAGTTTTACATTGCTGTAGGTCTATCCAGTTTCTTTTTCTGAGTTTACTTCAGCTTGCTCTGACTGCCTGCATCCCCCTCCTTCCTTTACAGTATACCCAGTATGACATTTCAGGCAGGACACTTAACAGTTTCAAAGGTGCTGTATGCTTGAAAAGTGTAGGCTTCCATGAATTAGAATGAATTGACACTCAGCATTCTTCACACTTCCTGCCGAGTACTAAAATGTAGCTGGATCATGTATCAGGACCAATTTCTCCCTCCCTCCCCCCCCCCCCCCTTATTTACTGTTCACAACAACCAAAGGAAGTTCAGATTTCAGATATCTGAATCTGATCTCTAGAGGAAATAGCATGTAAAAGCCCTTCTCATATTATTATTAGCACATGAGCATTAACAGCCTGATCCATAACCCATTGAAGTCAATGAAAAGACTCTCATTGCCTTCACTGGGCTTTGGATCAGGTCTTAAATGCCTTTCAACACTATCTGTATTTTCTGTGTCTGAATGTCTTCAGTTATAAAGTGTTCCTTCATTCAGCAAAGCAAGTGAGATTTATCACTTCATGTAGTAAGTAGATTTAGCAAATTAAAATCAAAATGAATTGCAATAATTTTTTATTCTGAATCTCAATACACTTTATTTTTAGCATATCTATTTTACTGTTTTTTGCCAAACTAGAAAAAAATTCTACATTTGAAGTTATCTGGTTAAATCATTTAATAAGGTAAATTTGCCTCGGAGACACAGATTATTTATAATCATCATAAGTGAAACATGAACACAGCTATTGCAGTTTTAAATTGTTACAAATCTGGTTTTTTGGAAATTGATTGCCTTAAATAGTAGATATTTGCCACCAGATGTTAAACTCAGCCTGTAAAATGGAGCAAATAATACATACTCACCTCACAAGAGTACTGGGGATTAAATTCACCCCTGTAAAAGGGGCCAGCTCAAAGGTCTGGGCACCACTTCAACTGCATTTTGAGGGCTTAAATAGGATATAAGTGGTGACTAGGCCTTTTGCTGTCCCAGTGGCCAGGGTTGACTAGTTATTGGGCCTAGTGCCCTCCTGTGAAAATCAACAGCCCAACTCAGAATTGGGCGAGAGCTCACTCAGTTGAGGAGCTTGAAGGAGAGGTGTAATTACATTGCCTCAATCGTTCTTTAACTTCCACTTTCTTACAGCGGCTTGGTGTTACATTGCAGTGTCTTACACTTTTCTAGCAGTGTGTAAAAGAGGCTAAGGGAAATTAACTCAATGTGAGGGGTAAGAGGCAATTTACACCACTTTATACATCAACTCTGAATTTTGCCCTAAGGCAGCTAAAGAGGGGATTCTAAGTTGGTTTAATTTGCACTTTCTTCCAGTCCTCTATATTTGTATGTTACACCAGTGGTTCCCAACCTGTGGTCCGCAGACCCCTGGTGGTCCATGTGGCTACTACAGGGGGTCCGCGGAAAAGAAAAATAATAACATCCTCGTTGAGGAAATGTACAGTTTCAAGTAAAACTAGTAGCATGTGGTGGTCTGCGAAATGTTTGGAGGTTGAAAAGGGGTCCACACACTCGAAAAGGTTGGGAACCGCTGTGTTACACCAATGTAGACTCCCTACAAATTACTTAGACTCCCTCAGGCATATTTATTTCCTCAGTCTTATAGCCATTTACCAATTTACACCCTAACTTAAACACAATCTCTGAATTTGGTCCTACTACGTTTGAAAGTATTTGTCTTTCCATTGTTTGCCATTCACTTTCTTAAATTTAGAATAAAATTCTAATGTAGTCATAGAAATGAGAGAAAATGAAAAACCATTAGGATTATCCAGTCTGTTTCCTGACAATGCAGTATATCTCCCTACAGTACATTTACTAAAGATTTGTCCAATTTAGTTTTAGTTTCCCAAGTGATAGGGCTTTCCGCCATTTACTTTAGATTTTATAGCTATTCAGCCTTTCTTAATTCCATTGCCTTATTCCTAGTTATACTTCCTCATACTATCCTAAATAATTCATCTCATGTCTTGATGTGAATAGGCTTCAAATGCTTGCAGACTTTTATATGTGTGTGTTCCCCTCTCTGGCTACCCCAAGTCATTGTTTAGTTAAGCAGTGCCTATTTGGCTCTTTTTAAAATTTGTTTTCATATATCAGTCTCTTCACCCCCCAATCACTGATTACTGAACTTCTGTAAACAGCCTCAATTTTCTCCGTTTTTCTGGAAAGAAAGTGCCCCAAAATGAATGCATTATCCCAAAGTCTGACAAAACAAGGCTATAATCTATTCTGATGGGGTTTACTTGCCCCACACTGGAGACAAAGGGGTTAAACCAATACTCCTGGCAGCAGAAGCCATGCCCCCTCACCACTGCTGGACATGCTCCAACTGCTGTTTCAGTATAAAGGGGGAGCAGCTCAGCTCACTATGGGGGGATGCTGAGGAGGAATGATGTGTGGTGGAGGCTCCAGCCAGGGAGCACGTGGAGTCTGTGGACATCCCACAGGAGCCAGATTGACAGGCTGCTATGGCCACTGAAGGAGCCGGAGATCCTGAAGATGCCCGGATGGAGGCTTCAGGAATCTGGGTAGGAAGTGGCCCAAGGGGAGGGCTACCTATTGGCCCATGAAGAAGCAGAGTGTTTTGATCAGATCCCCACTGACACAGTAGCACTCATGAGTCACTGACTGGGCCCTGGGCTGGGCCTTGGTAGAGCAAGATGAGGCCGTGTCCCCATACTCTGGCTGCCACCCATCTCCGGGTGGCAGCCCTTTCCACTCCAGTCATTGGGCCATGCTACCCTGAGGATCGGGGTCATGCTATTGACTCTGGCCATTAGGTCACACTGCCCTGAAGACCTAAGGCAGGGGTGGCTCCATTGACTTCACTAAGTCACCGAGCCCTGAACGTAAGGGCCGTTATTGACTCTGGCCCTTAGACTGTGCCACCCTGAAGGCTGGGGTGGACCCAATGGCTCCATCGTTAGGCTATGCTGCCCCAAAGGCAGGGGAAACTCCATTGACTCATATCCCACCCCCTGTGTACATGCCCTGTTACACCTCTCTGCTTTGAGACATGATTGCCTATCTATGCTTTTTTTTCTTAACTGCTACGTCCTATGAGAACCTCATCTCTAATTTACTGTCTACTATCACTCCTAGATATCTTTCAGCATTACTGCTTCCCATGTTTCTATGTTGTGGAATGTTTTTCCCCAGCTGCATTAGCTTGAGTTTTTTGAAGTTCAGTTTCGATTTATATCCTAGAATTGTTTCCAACCTCTAAATCTGTTTGAATTTTTCAGTCATTAGTGATGTTCCCAACACCTCTCAGTCATCTTTGATTCTTGTTAATGGTTCTCTTGCTCTTGCTCAGAACATTAATGAGGCTATTAAAGAAGACAGAATCTAACACCGTGTGATACCCTACTAGACACCTGCTCCCAGCTTGATATGTTGCTATTTATTAGTATCTTAGTTTATTTTATATTGCTTCTGCTCATTTTAAGTTAACTTGACTGTATTAATATCCAAATCTATCTGAATAATTTGCACAGTATGACTTTATTATACAAAATCTGTCTTGTGTGTCTGATTCTAAGTTGACAATTCTAAGTGTTCTTTCCTCTTAATATATGTTAGCAATGGAAGTTAGACTCATGGAGTGGCAACTGCCAGGATCACTCATTTCTTTTCAGAAGATAGGTTTAGTTCTTCAGTTGATTTTCTTCATCCTTCTGGTACTTTTCAGGTTTTCAATCACTCTTCATTTAAAAAAAAAGTTGTCGGTGGTTCCAAAAGTTCGTTAATTTTGTAAATGCATATGTTCTGGACCAACTGATATGGATCAATTCAGTCTAAGTATTCCTTTACCTGCACTTTATCACTAGCTATGTTTACAGTGTCCAATCCTGGTTCCATGCATACTACTCAAATAAACTGCTACATGCAGAGGAACTAAATAG
The DNA here is from genome assembly GCF_026122565.2 of Emydura macquarii macquarii. Taxonomy (NCBI): domain Eukaryota; kingdom Metazoa; phylum Chordata; order Testudines; family Chelidae; genus Emydura; species Emydura macquarii. The sequence goes on from NW_027132559.1 coordinate 24,116,909, forward strand.
AGGGTGCAAAATTAGGGGCAATATGCTCCACACACTCCTGACCATTGAAAAGGAACAATCTGCCCACACACATGCCCTCTCTGTACTCACTTAGTGTCTGCTCTGATCGCAGCATGCTTGCAAGAGTAGCTGGGGATCTAGTTGAACCTTCACTGATCACATTCTGCCTAGGAGTTTGGGGCACCAGTAAGTATGGACTTGCTTGCTGGGACTTCCAAATAAGTACTAGGATTTTGGAAATGGAAATGGTCTACTTGCAGCAATCTTTTACACATCTACACCCTGAACTGTGCAGGATAGCGAATGATTTTGCCCTAAATAGTTACTGCATAACAAGGTGACACATGATACTGTGTTACACTTTGGGCACAATAGCATGTTCCTTGATCTCTCAGAGCTGCAAAAATACCCTGACAACATCTTTTTTTAATCTCAACAGGAAGATTCCCATTGACTTCAGTGAGCTTTGGATCAACTCCATAGCTCCCAACACTACAGATTTACTACCGTGTTTGGCACCAGTGCTGTAGTATCTTTTACAAAGGGAATGTCACTGTAAAAAATGACATCTGTAACTTCCCATAATGAGCTGCATGTACAGTACAAATATTGTGTTTTTATGAAGACACTGCTTTCATGGAAGCCTCTGATATATGGCCTAAGTAGGATAATTCCCAACATCATAGCAGCCAGTCATAAATACCTTCCCTTTACACTCAATTGACTTTACTAGCCCGATTCTTTGGCTTTGATGAGAAATGATGTCCTGGGATTTGAGGCTGTTAACCAACGTACAATCACTTTGCCCTACTCCCAAATGATTGGCCTTAAGAGCTCAGATTAGTTTTAACAGCAATGCTGTGAGTACAGTAAATAAATACAAAAAATTGTGAGTTTAAACATCAATTCTGTTGCAGTAAAATTCTAATGCATAATTCAAAATGATAGTAAAGGTTAAAGCCTGGACATACAACATAAATTCCTCAAAACATCAATTTGTGGCTCTATTACTCATGTTGTACAATGTGTCCTGCTGTGACACCTCCTTGGAGTTTCTTTTAAAGCTCTGAAGTACATTCCACTTATCACTGCAGAGGACACACTAGCATTCCAAGCTCTCACTTTTCTTCCAAGTGAGAAGTCGCCTCATGCCGTACAATTTTCTGTAGAACTTTCATGTTAAAAGAGAGACAAAGACACATTTGGGACATTCCATTACAGCAGTTACTCTGAGGGTGTTAAAATAACTATTTTTTTTCTTCTTCCCTTTTCACAAAATGAATTTACTGTCAATGTCAATGGCACAGACTGATTTAGAATCAACTGAGGCTCTGATCTGGTATATTTATAAGAGTTCCTGTGTCTCTTTTAGTCTTTGAGCAATTGTAAAAATAGCTCACCTGCAATTTTCAAGTGCTTGGTAGTACACCAAATGTGCAGGAGACAGGTATTGTCTGATACCTAAAAGGAGACCAACAACAGGGATCATAGTAATAAATTTGTGAGCCAAAAAGGGAAGCCATTATAAATATTTACTATAAAAATTCTTCTAACCTGGGCTTGCATATATCAGGAAAAAAGGTTGGACAGGGGCATTTAAAGTGTTAAATTGGAACTGACTCATACAAAAATTATAGTTGTTTCTTATTCTTCCCTATTCTTGTTTTTGAATGAAAATTTCTTGTTCCATTGTACATTGTAGTGTGCTAAGTAGTTAGCATAATTTGAAAAAAATACTTAGTAAAGACTAAAAAAAGTAGGAAGGAAGAGCCTGGTTCAGTGTTAAGGCACAAAACTGTAAATTAGATAGAAGAAAAAGGTTATTTTCTGAGCTGTCTATTAATTTGGGCATGTCATGTCCCCCAATACCTCAGTTTTCTCAACTGCAAAATGGGGATAATACTTATCTCACAAGATTGTTTATTTATAACTATTTCTAAAGAGCTTTAAGATACTCCACTTGAAGGCACTGTAGCAGTGCTAAGTATTTCATATAACCATATTAACTTATTACTGTAACTCTTGTGTTTCATTTTTCTATTCCTTCTCCTATTGTTCCTTACTCTCATGCATTATATCAGGTATAAAATTAGACCATCAGCTCATCGGGGAAGGCAGGTTGTCTTTGAATTTGTTCTGTAAAGAACATCATGTTGGGTGCTTCACATATAATATATAATGCTATTATTTATTAGTGTTACAGATAACATCATTAGCCCTTAGTGACCATGTCTTTATTCTTATTTTTAAGGTAAAAGTTTGGTTCCAGAACAGACGAATGAAGTGGAAGCGGGTAAAAGGAGGCCAGCAAGGGGCAGCAGCCCGGGAAAAGGAACTGGTGAACGTGAAAAAGGGCACACTGCTTCCCTCAGAGCTTTCTGGAATTGGTGCAGCTGGCCTCCAGCACACGGGGGACTCACTAGCGAATGACGACAGCCATGATAGTGATCACAGCTCTGAGCATGCACACTTATGATGCACAAAGAGATGATCCCAGCTCCGTTCTCAGGAAAGAAATGCTATAATGGCACGCCTTACACAGGCATCGTTTACGTATGCAAGTGACTCTGGCAGTGATTTTTTTTAAGTTGTTATTAAAAATTCAAGCTTACTGTGTCTGCTTTTCTTGATTTTTAGATGGTTTACAGTAAGTGCCATGTCTTAGAGGTGCCTCAAGAGTGGGAAGCGGAAGATGAACTTGCTTTGAACATTCCAGATTTGTTTGTCTTGTTTATGGACAGCGGGCAGGTATTTTTGCTTTAGCTTGCACTGAAAATTACATTGCTTTCAACAGAGGTTATATTCTGAAAAACCACAGTGCCACAAAATCACTGTCTAGTGGATAAGAAATGTGTTTTAACTCTGTATATATTTACCTTACAGCATTTTCCTGTCTTCACTAATTTTAGTAATGCATTAATATTAGCTGATGGCAATAATCAATCATGATGATAAATGGCTTCTTGTCTCTTTATTTTTGTTTTGTTGTCCCAAAGACAGACAATACATGTAGACACTTGTGTTCAAGTAAAGAACAATACTGTAGTGTCTGATAGGGCACATCCTTGTACCACAGACAAAACAAATCTTATGTTGCATTTACTATCAACTGCTGCTAATAGGGTATTATTAAACTTACCTAGCTCCTCAATTCTTCTTATCTTATAACTGCCAGAATGATTTTTAGGATCATAAAGGATAGTCCAGTGACCTGCCAGAAAGAATGTCATGTTCCACTCGTGTTCGGAATTTATTTCCATCTCCCCCATTCCAAAACAAAAATGTATACATTACTTCTACATCCTAGTTGAGTACATTGGTAAGCACTCAGCAGAAGTATTGTTTCTTCATCTTCAGATTTTAAAACCAGCAGATAAGTTGAGTTGGCTGCTTATGTTGGTAGAAATCAAAATTATGAGGATAACTCTGATATTCTGTCCCAAGTGTAAATTCAAGACACATTTTTTGTTACAAACTTGTGTGTACGTACAGGCGAACACCAAAAATCAAATCTAACAAAACATTGATTGTACTTTGTAAAGAAAAAATGTTTAATAAATGATCCTTTTTAAATAATTCCGGTCTGCCTATAGTGATTTAATGGGAAACTTGAAAGTGTTCTTTTAAATATCCTAAGCAGCTCTAGCTCTATGAATTCTTCTAAACTTTGTTTTGCTTTGGGCAACATAAATCTGTTTTCAGACTCGCACTTGATCTTGAATGAACCTTCTACCTTGATCCATTAGAGAAACTCCTTCCTCTAGCAGGAAAAAGCACCCTTAACTGTAATGATGGCTTCAGCCAAGAACAATAAGGGCACATTAAACCTTTTCCAAGATCTAAGACAAACATTAAAGGGATATTTTGTCATTTGTTGTGGAAATGGAGAAAAAATGGTAACTGCCCTGGAAGGTGATGTAAACTTACATTACCATGCCTTTATAAAATAAAGCTGTTCAAGCCATAAAGCTATTGGGGCAACATTCCTCTTCATCAAGGTAGGAGATTAATTGGAATGAAAATAATAAAATAAGCCAGAGCATCCTAAGAGAAGTCTTGAAACCAAGTACCCATGAGCATTTACTGATGATTCACAGTCCCGTGTATCACAAGCATTCTAAATATTAGACATGATCAAGCCCTTTTCTAGTCCAATTCCCTTCTAATGCATGTCTGTTCCCTACTACACAAACCAGTGTTGTGATCAGTCTAGTTTAAATGTCCAAGTGATGGGGCATCCACCGCTTACTTTGGGAGACTAGTCCACATTTTAGCGTGAACCTATAGAATCTAACCGATCAGAAAATTAACCTGTATCTATCAAATGCCCTCACCACACAAAATGATTTAGATGGAGTTGGATAAGCAGGAGAAAATAATAAAACATACACATCAGTACCATTATTACATGCAAATAATGAATCAGAGTAAAAGCATAATCTAATTGTGACCTTCATCTTCCCTTTGCTTTTTCTCCCCACAACTGTTCATTGCTGTCCTTTATATGTGGTCTAAAATTAGACAGTAAACTTTACAGGGTTAAGAAAGAGTCTTTTATTTGTTCTGTAAAATACCCAGCATCTTGTAAACAGTGCAAAACTAATCATTAACAATGTAGGACCAGATTGTGCCACTCCTGCTCACTCTGAGTAGTACCTTACTTTGTGACAAGCTCTATTGATTTTGGTGGGGATACTTGCAGAGGAAGATAGTATCCAATGTGATTAAAAGTGGCAGAATTTGACCCATAGTAATCTCACTGCCAGGAAGACTGCTTTGCTATTGAGGAGATTCATTTTCTCTTCCTTAACTTCATCCCATTACTCCAAGGTCTAAAAGATGATGGCTAGTAATGACAATAAAAACTTCTAGAGAGAGAAAAATGATACACAGTTCTATTTTTTTAAATCAACATGAAATAGGCCATTCCTCTCTATGATGAAAGTATGAAGTCAATAAGACTCATGTACAGTAAAGCATGTGCCACAGAGGTTACAGGATAGGGCCATGTATTTTAAAATAATTTGTAACCCTTTAAACACAAAGGTCCAGATTGTACAAACAACACCACAACCAGCAGTTTGGGAGCAGTTTGGAGGCACATTACTACAGGAGAAACTCAGGCCTCAGGAGCGATTTGCACCAGGCAGGGTATTGGAGGGAGCAGTCCTTCAGCAAATGCAGAAATTGATACTGTGTCTGGCCCTTCCACAGAGCATACAAAAAGATAGGGAAGGCTCCCAGCACCCTCCCCCAGTCACACCTGCATATTCTGGCTAAAACCATTGTAATAAGCTATTTCCCAATTCATACAGTTCACCACAATAACTATTAATGACATCACTGGCAACAACTAAAAAAACCCACAGAAATGTACTTCTATCCATGCTAAATTTCTCCGTACAAATTAGATGAATATAACGTCATGGCCACCATTTCAAAACTGCGCCATCCCAGCTATTGTTGATTCTTGCGAATGATTCATCAGACCATCCAAGGATCCAGTAATGACAACAAAGGGAGAAGGGAGGACTAAAAGGCACACTTTCCCATGATCATAGGGAGAAACAACAAAATAACCTGCATTATATGTTTTAAAAACAGTTGAACTCATACATTGCTATTACTTAGTACTTTTCATTCAAGGATTCCCAAAGGGTTAAAGGTGCTTCTTGAGCCCTAGCATAGACAGGGTTACAAGGAGAATCCATGTTCCCTGTCTATCACATGAGTGATCTGTAAAAACACAAGAGCTGTGGTGGTGATAACCCTCCAGAGAAGTGTATATTCTAGTTGCCACCTGCTTACTGAAAGTTGGCAAGGCCTCCACTGGCTGTGAATAAGTGTACTGAGTTGCTTTGCTCTTGCTTTGAATCCCCCAATTTTGCAAAGACTTGTTCGTTGAAGTGAGTGAGGTTAGTCACAGTATGTAAAATTAAGTATATGTGTAAATCTTAGCAGGAATGGGGCTCTTTTGTGTTAATTAAGACAGCCCTGAGAACGGGGCTTTGGTTTGAACTGAGTTTGAGGTTTTATTTTACCTTCCCTGGCTGGTGTATCTGTCTACTGGTTTACAGTGGGTTAAGTACATTTAGCATTTTAACCACACTATATATGTGAGTGTCTTTATTTTACAGATAGACAAAATGAAGCACACAGAGATTGTGACTTTTCCAAGCTCACACAACCACTCAGTGGTAGAATCAGGAATAGAACCCAGCAGAACTGGTTTTCGGTACCTGGCTCTAGCCACTAACTAATTAGCTCTCCTGCATCTGAAGACCTTACAGTTTGTGGGGAGGTGCAATGGTATGAGTTAAAGACAAAATGTCAGCTTAAGCCTGCTTTCAAATTTCCTGGCTTTAGTCAATCTGTGTCTCTTGAGTGAACATGTACTTAAGCTGGCACAAATAGCGTATATGCAGTATTTAAGATATAAGATTCAGAAATTTTTTAAAAGTAATATTTAACCAAGTATGTGCTATAAGTTAATACATAATTATGTAACCTGTGTGGCTTGAAAGGGAAACTTTTGTGCGCATTTGGTGCATGTGCTATTCTCTCTCTCTCTCTCGTTCTCTCTCTCTCTCTCTCTCTCTCTCTCTCTCACACACACACACACACACACACACACACACACACACACACACACACACACACACACACACACAGAGAGAGAGAGAGAGAGTAATAGCTTGCACAGGGCTTTAGTGATGATGCATATTATTAGCACAGAGAAATAAGAGCTTGCTCAATATCTTGGCTAGCATTCATTTGCTTTATGGTATATTTATTTAAATTCACTTTGTGTTTAAAGCACACAGTGGTTTTTTCATGCTTTAAGTGCATTTAGTGATGAAGGCACCACAGTGAGGGTAGACATCACTGTAATTTAAATCTTTTGGCTGTTAATCAGGGCTTCTGGACAGCACAATCAGAGGCTATCAGAGTCACCTGTACAACAAAAATATTCAAAGAATGTTAGTCTCCTATTATATTATTTAAAAATAACACAGCAATGTATTAAGGGGAAAAAATGGTATCTTTCCCCATCAAATTTATTCCACACTACTAACTCTCCATTTCTGGTTTTCTGTTCCTTCTCAGAATGTTAGTAAATGCCCTCAAAATACTCAGAAATCATCTGTGCCACATTCAGGATGAATGAAAATTGATTATTCTAAACAAATAAAAATTTAAAACAGATTTTTTCAAATTGAAATTAAATTTGAAATGTATTGTCTATGTTAAGGTGTAAATTTATTAGTTATTAAAATCATTTAAATTAAATACAAAACATATTAAGCAGTACATGTTTGCTGCCAAGTTTTAAAGAAATTCAGACCAGGGAACTGGAGGAAGTCACTTACTAAGCACCTGGAACCAGTGTTGTTTGATGTGCTAACCAGCTTTTGACAGCAGTAGCCTCTTTACAAGCGCAGGGAGAATTTGTCTTCATTTTAGTTTATTCAACTAGTTCAGTTCATTGGATAGTTTATTCAAAGTTGAAAAAACAATTGGACGTTGAAAAAACAGGAAAACCTAGTATTCCTTTTCCAATCTATGAATTAAAACTAGATGTGAGAGGATCAAATCTATTAGTTCTAAAATCTTGAAAGACTTGGTGATGCGAAACTATGTGATTACAGATAATACTTCCTTTGTTTAATAAATCAGTTAATTATAAATGCAAAACATGTTTTGAGACACTTTTTTTCTCTTATGCATTCAGCATATTTAGGATAGTTTTATTTAATAATAATATTTAAAAAATTTAACATTGGTTTTGTGCATTTTAATTGACTTTGGATTGCCATCCAAATAGAGCTTCACACAAATGACAAGTAAAAATTAATCATCATCTAGTAAGTAATGCATAATTCACTATTTTCTAACAGTAAAAAAAATGCAAGTTAAGCTACATAATTGTTTAAATAAATATAGTATATCTCCCTGGTAAGCAAAAAGAATACCAAATTTAGTGCAAATTAACATGTTTTAATAGTTACTAATCAATAAGAATCAACCTTTTTTTCAGACAATAGTTAAAAAGTACAGATTACAAAACACAATTAAAATTGAACATTTAAATCAAGTTTCCTGCTTGCTAATTTAAATAATGATTAAAATTAGTGATTTAATTATTTTGATTTAAATCAATCACATTTATTCCAGAAATCTGCTGCTCACTTTGACACAATTGTCTGTCGGTGTCAAGAGACCCAGTATTTACTTAATCAAGGGTATTGCAAGTGAGACTTTAAGTGTGCTGGCAGGGCAATTCTGAGGCTCATGCACACACACACATTCATGTATGCATGCACACGTGTACACATATCTATTCAATTTTTTTTCAGAAGGGTCCAAAACTGTGTGTAAAAATTTAAAGCCAGATTTTCAAACACACCTATCAGCTCTGATGATTCTCAGTGGGATTTTTTTGGGAGGTGAGCAATTTTGAAAAGCTGGCCCTGATGTGATACAACAATACACAGATTTTTTCCTAATCACATGGAATAAATCATTATTATTATTTCTATTCCGGTAGCACCTATAATGCATTAAGCACTGTCTACACATGCACGAAGACACCACCCCTGCCCAGATATCTGCAATACCACTGCATAATTTCATCTTTGGAAACTTTATGAAACTTGCTTATTTTCAAATGACAATGAAAATAATCTATCTAAAGAGCAAGTTTTGTTTAATAGCTACATGTATGGAAAGTCCAACTGAATCACCAAAATAAAGAACTTTTTATGTGGTACTAAAAATAATAATCATTAGCTTTTGTACAGTGCTTTTCTTCTACAGAGCCCAAAGTACTTTTAAAAAGAAAGGTAAGTATCATTATCTTCCTTTTACAGATGTGGAATTGAACCTCAGAGAAGTAAATTGATTTGCCAAAGGTCACCTGGCAGGTCAACAGCAGAGGTAGTTGTCTGCTGACGCTTAGTCCGGTGCCCTATTAACTAGGCCACACTGACTTGGTTTTGATATACCATTTGTAGAGATTACAGCGACCCCAGCATACCATAGTTGGGGTGAATGCAAGACTATTTATTTTCAATTTACACAGACTCTTACTGCCTTACTATATGCCTCCTAGTGGTCACCATGGATAGTGGCTCTAAACATCCCAATTCCCACACCACAATCACACCATTTACCCTCACAAACACCCTTGGAGCTTTATGATAGCATGTTTGGGTCACACACTTCTGGGTGGAAGAGGGTAGCTCAGCCACCTCTTGGCAGCATGCATCCATCCCTGAAAAGGCTCTTGGGATCCATGCAGGAGAAATGTGAGGGAAATAAGTGGGGGTGGGTGGAAGGATGCACATTACCCCACTCATATACTATGGTCCTTCAGAACTCAGGGTGCAAGATAGTAATGCCGAACTGTGTTATCTTTCCACCAAATCACTCAAGTGGTGGGGTTCTCCCTGTAAAAATAGATCCCCACGTTAGCCACTGACTAAAGAGCCCTTACAGAAAGATTCAAAGGGAAGCCAAGCTGTGAGGGAGAAATAGGGAGGAGAGAAAGGAGGAGTGTTCTGGGGCCCAGAGCCTGTCCGTTGATGGCCCTACCCTTCCATTGATCCCTCCATATGGCTCATAGGGTTTGTCTATCCAGGAAAGTTATACCAGTCTCAGATTGGGTGTCAAGTTAAAATGTGCTCAGTCACTGGGGGGACACTCTTTTTTGGGATAAGAAGGCTTCCCACTTTTTCCCTGCCTTACGGGCGAGCGAAGTGGGGGGAGCAGACAGGAGTGAGCGGCAGGTGGGGCCTCGGGGGAAGAAGCAGAGTGGGAAGAGGCAGAGTGAGGGTGTGGCCTCCGGGAAAGAGGCGGAGTGAGGGCGGTGGTCTTGGGGGGGGAAGAGGCTGAGCAGAGATGGAGCCTCAAGGGGGAAAGCGGGTGGGGCCACAGAGTGTAGGATTGGAGTGTGGGTGAGGTCATGGGGGGGAGAGGCAGAATGTGGGGGGGTGCATGGTCCAGGTGCCAGGCCCCCCCTGCACTTCTAAGGAGCTTCCGGCGCTCCTAGGTTTAACTATATCTGTATCACCCATGTAGACAGGGCCTTAGGCATCCACTGGGTATGTGGACAAACACTATATAGCCAATGAAAATATCAGCGATAAACCTCCACAAGGAGACTTTCATGGAGAAACTCACTCCAGCAGGTTTGCCCATAGAGAAAGGTGATGAGGCCCTTTTTAATGTACAGGAAATTCCACCTGGTGAAAAAAATTATTGCCCATTGGCATGTTAGAAAGTGTTTTATGATCACTCATTGTTTGTCATCATATTAGAGATTAAGCAACCCACTAATGTTATTCCTTATTTTCAAACAAATACAACATGATCTTATATTAGAAAGACAGAAATTTCACTAATATAACTTTTGTGTTATAGTAGTGAATTATAAAATAGTATTTTCATATACTGTGCGCTAAACAGTAGAAAATGGTATTTCTTTTTAAAAAAGAAGGCTAAATAACCCGACTAGTTTGATATTCTATTGCACCAGTCCTGTTTATATCTTATGGAATTATGGTAGCATATTGTGCAAAATAATTATTTTCATATGTAATGTGTTGTATATTATAGATTTGTATTTTTTAAAAATATAAAAGTATACAGGCTTATGGCTAACAAACCAGAAGGTCATCCTTAGTCATGCTATAAGCAGGCACAACGCCATACAGTCACACGTGGGGTAAAATTTGGCCCTAAGTATTTTTATAACAGTTTTTCAAGAGTAAAATTTGCAGATCCAATAGAAGAGATTTCAGTTCTATTTTTACATTGTAGTGTGATATATTGCCAGAGAGTTGTCTAATTGATTTCAAATGCTATGAATGCAATGCTCCAGTCCTCTAGCAGACTTATGATTGATTTCTATGGGAGTTTTGCGTGCCTCTCAGCTGCATGATTGGTTTCTGCGTCTTTTTTTGTGTGCACTGTTGAAACTCAGTCACATGGTAGCTATCAGATCCAAAAATGTTTTGAGTAATATGCAGGGCAAATATCCATTAACAATAGGTAATTTTAAATATCTGTAGACATTTAATTTCTCTGGATATTTTTATACCTACACATGTCTAATATTGGTATTTTTGGGGATTGCCAAAAAAATCTAGTTGAACATACAGACACAATTTCCTACAGTATACACTATTTGTGTTTACTTATGGATAGCATTTTTTTAAAAGTGTTCCTGTTTTGAACATTTATCAAATTATTTGCAAAGCAAGTCACATGTGCAGCTGAAAAAACATTGAAATGTGTACTTGCCAAGGTAAAAGTTTATCTTGAATAGTACCCTTACAAAAAATTGCATATCACTGCCTCAGAAATATACATTCCATCAAGGGGAAAAATGTCAAATATAAGTATGACCCATAAAGAATAGTTTTGTATGTGTATTTCTGTGATTCTTATACATGCTTGCATATAAGCACTGCGGAGAGAAAAATGTTTGCACAGTCTTTTAATTTATAAAGCATACCAACTGCAATTTAGAGAGATATTACATTGCTGTTGCTCCTCCATATAGCATATTTGCTTAAGATGTTTGATTTCCAAAGGTTGAATATTGACAAGAGTATTAAAGACTCCTTGTATAAATAATGCTTTTGCAATAAGCAAGTAAGAACTGTTTCTTCTAAGAAAACAATGGGCCTGATCCAAAGCCATTGACTTCATTGGGCTTTGGACCTGGCCCAAAATACACACACCAGTTTCTAGCCAGTGAACAGTTCAGAATTAAGAACACAGGCAAAGAGTTTCAAAAGTGACTACTGACTTTGCGTGCCTTAATTCAGGGCCCTAATTTTCAGAATGTTCTGAGCACCCATTCTCTGAAAATCAGGGCCTCTTATGGTATCTTAAAATGGGCACCCAAAATCACTTGTCCTATTTGAAAATCTTGCTCAGAAGTTATTTTATTGCTCTTGGTTATGATGAGAGTCTTATAATATTGCGTTCTTATAACTAGCAAGTCATCCTTTTTTACTGAAATATTGTTTTCAAAATCAAAATAAAAGAAATTTGCTATGGTGTGTGGAGTTCCCTTCAGCAATAATCTGAAGGAAACCCTACACATACTATTAGATAAAAAATAGTGAAGCACATTATATAGGGGCAGTTTTAACAGATGTTCATATATGGTTAGGGAAAAAAACTTACTTTCCACTCAGATGTCTGTCTTGAATTTCTCACAGTTTTTGCAGACAGTTTGGCTGGCTTCCAACATACATCGTTGCCTGTCTGGTATGAAAAATGCCATCTGTGGTGCATGGAAGTCCTTCCTTTAAAAGTGGACTGCTAATTATATTTTGGACAGGTGTTACCAAAGTAAAGTCAGGTGTCAAGCATGGTATAACCTTGGAATTGCCTAAAATTACCATATTTTGTTGGGAAAGTACAGCATACCAGAAACTGAAAGGAATTTAAACATAGGTCAGCACAGAGTTTTCTCAGAATTCAGATGATAGTATACACTGTGGTGTATTCACAAACTTTCACAAGCGTAAATCATGTGGGTTGAATCATGTATAAATTTCCCAAAACAAATATCCTCCATAGTTCTTAAATCCTTGATGGCAGTTCCTTTAAGTGTACACTATAACCTTAAGAAACGTCCTGATGTTCTTAGACTCTTTGGACAAGGTAAAAGATGGGGGAAAGAATTTCTTTCTGAACTTTAATGGCTTGGGAGAACTGTTTGTTGAAGAAGGAAGAGAAGATGGCTACATTGTGTGAATGACACCTGCAAATTCAGCCTCACATATGGTCACCCTCCAAACACCTACACTTTAAAGCATTTTTGAGGATGAGGAAGATATTTGATGGGCCAGGATCAGCACATGTCCCATATTAGCTGCAGGAAGAAGATAAAGCTGGCTGCTTCCCCACTGTCTATAGAAAGCCCCACACCCAGGACAACCACCCTTACAGCCTCTGACTTTACAACAGCTAGTCCTGCTCCGCTGACTCCCTCACGGAGTATCAGCTCTTCTTACAGGAGTTGAGGACTTGATACCCAGCTGTTATAGCACTTGCCCCTCCCCTGAAGATGTGTTATATCAGGAGTTAAGGGTTTACCAGTATAAGTACAAGGCTTCCTATTTCCTACAAGGTTTTGAGAAGTACTTTTGTATAATTTATCTTTTGCCTTTTTATACTCTCAGAGCTTACAGTTAATGGTGGTGCTATATATTTTAACAGAATTAAGCTAGGTGCAGTTTTGGGCCCATTCACTAAATGATATCCTTATGTTTTGTAGTTAGATTTTAGGTTGTTTAGTCTTCCTTCAATAATTTGATTGATCACACTTTCTGTGCAATCTCATATGGAACACTCAACAAGATACTTACACTAGACTGGTATAGTGGTAAGGTAAAGAAGCAGTCATGGTAAACTACTGTACATACAGTACCATTCAGTTTTTGCTTAGTCCCAGTACATCTGGATGATTTTGAATTAACAATTTTCCACTATGAAGAACAGTTTTACTTTGATAAAGGACTTCCCTGGGTGTTTTCAACATCATGCTTAGCTTCTGACTTTCTTCGCATCTTGCGATAATGAGATGTACACAAAGCACTGGTATACTGCATTATTATAGGTATCCTTTTTGGCTGAGCCAGACTCCTATTAAATATTACTGTGGAATCTTGAGAGACTACCAAAAATGAATTAAAGACCCAGCAATTGCACAAAGACAATCTTGATGTGGTTGGAGTCAGGATCTGCTAGAATTCAAACCAGACTTCTTAAGGCTAAACTTATCAAAATACCTCAATTGTTACATTAAATAAAAACAAACAAAAAATAGTCAAGAAACACCACATGTCCAAGTTTTATACATAGTGAAGGCCCTAATCTTGCAAACACTTACACATGTGAATTATCCCAGAGACTTCAACAGAGCAACTCTTATGAGTAAAGTTACTTATGTATAACATAATGGTGAAGCACAAGTGGAAAAGAGGGCTGGGGAAATGAATTTAAATTGTAACTATTATTATGCTGGAAGGTGTTAATGGCTTCCATCAATCATAGTCTTGGGTGAAGTCAATAGGTACACTCAGCACACATCACTCAAGCTTAATGAAGGAGCAATGTAATGCCCTTTTGTGCAGTGAGAGCTGAAACGATACATGACACTGCCCAAGGCACTGCCCAGCATGGCCAGGCCTAAGCAGAAGCTAAGCCAGGTGTGCTGAGGGGTTTCACTGGGGCCTAACTGCAAACACAGAAACTGGGGCATTGATTGGTTGCATATACATATTTCTGTGTGTGTCAGAAAGAAGCACAAAGCCAGAAAAGCAGTGGTGAGTGTGATCTTGAGAAGGAGCAAAGACAGAGTTCCTTGGGACAAAGGACAGGCTTGGAAACTGTGAACAAGAAAACTATCTCCTGTTGATTGTTTTTACAGTGTTCAGGTAAATAAACAGGATTGCACCAACTAAATGCCTGACTCCTGTAATCAATTTCTCATCCTAAGGGAAACAACCCGGCAAGGTGAGGACTATTGACTAACCACTTGGGTCAGGGGGCAAGACTATTATAACATGAATAATACAAATATTAATAATATACTGCTATAAAAAGTATCCCTCCACCAACTATATTTTTCGGAGATACCAGACTTACAATATTTGTAGCTCAAGGTAAAAGAAAAGCTTCTCTTAAGCTTTGTCTATATACAAAGGTTGCACTGGTTTAACTGGTACCATTATGTACATCCTTATATGGGTTTCAACAAGAAACCAATACAAACCAGTTTTGGCTATGATGCACAAAGTTTTGAAACCAGTTTAGTGAAACCAATGCAACTGCTATGTTTAGACAAATCCCTTGTGACACTGATTGTGGGCAAAAAAGTAGCAAAATGGAAGACCACATATTTTTCTACAGTAATGGCATGGAAAATAAGTCAATAGATGTTAGAAATAGTCAAAAAATCTATTTATTATAAAGAAAATAGACTTAAACTGCCACCAAATTTGGAATAAACCAAGTGAGCATCTCAACAGATAAGGATGAGTTGCGCTGTTATATATTTACATTTCTAGCTTCTGGGGAAGGATAGGGGCTGTTAAGTTTGGTTTTTGGTTTTCTCAATTTCTGTTTTTTATTAGGGCCTATTGTTTCCATTATGTTATAGGTCCTGCACGGATTTAGTAGAAGGCATTGCATGTTATTATTTTGGTGCTCCGTGTATCTTTTCTAATGCTTTGCTGTATATATATTCTCTTATATGAATTTACTATATTGGTCCCTGAAAATATAATTTAAAGAAAAGAAAAGAAAAGGCTGCATTTAATTATGATCAGGATATAGTTTTAGAGTCAGACGTAGTGATAGGACCAATAATTCTGTGACTAAATTGCTGGTTTTCCAGTGCAGAAATGTTTTTTAACCACACCAGTTTAAAATGGGCTGTTGAAGCCCACTATAAACCCCTGGTACCGAGTCTCAAAGCCCAGGTCAACAGATTTGGGTTTGCAGGGCTCAGGCTGTGGGGCTAAAAATAGCTGTGTAGATGTTTGGGCTTGGGCTGGAGCCCAGGCTCATCCCTCTCCCCTCATGAGTCTCAGAGGATCAGGCTGCAGTGCAAGCCTGAAAATCTACACTGCAGTTTTATAACTCTGCAGCCTGAGTCCCATGAGCCTGAATCAGCTGACCCAGGCCAACTGCAGCCATGCTATGGGTTTTTTATGGCAGTGTAGATATACTCTCTGAAATTAGTTTATTTCGCTCAACGGGACTATGTACAGAATAAAGCACTACTCAGTATGAGTAAGAATAATCAACCATAGACCTTTATTTGTCCCAGTTAGAGCTGTTTGGGAAATGGAATTTTTGTCCTGAAGAAAATTTTGATATTTCAAAATTAGTTTCCATTCCAAATCAGCAAAAAGACCAAAGATACTGAAAAATTTTGTAGAGCAAAAAACATCGTTATAAAGGTTAAAATAAAAAACATTGATATTTTGACTGAAATGAAAAGTGTAATTTGAAATTGATGTTTTGATGTGATATAATATGTTTCATTTTGTTTTTTTAAACCAAGAAACAAAATGACATTGAATGTCAGAATGAAATGAAAACTGTGGTTTTGAAATGTCAATCTGAAATGAAAATTTTCATTTAAACATTTCTTGCCCCAAAACTCAGATTTTTCACTAGAAGTGCTATTTTCCCATTAAAAATTTTGGTTTAGATTAAATTGTTTTTCAGTAGGAACACTTTCTCACAACAAATTTTTCAACCAGCTGTAGTTCCATTGCTCTGTTATGTTTGCTTAGTTTTAGTTTTATGCAGTACTTCTTTGCAGTATAGTTTAAAAAAATGGAGCTGTATTTCCAGCATAGGATTGAGATATTTCAGTTCACCTTATTTTCAAATCAGAGCACATATTCTCGTAGTGTCATAAGGATTGCCAAAGCTGAAGGAAATTGGCAGTTTGTTTAGAATCTACAGCCAGTATTACTATAATACTGCATTGTAATTTTTGAAACCCTCTTAATTTTCTTTTAGTGATAGTGACTACAGCATTCCATTGCTCTTTTTGACTAAAATTCCGATCCAATGGGCCTCTTTTCATCGACTTCAGTGGCTCTAGATCAGGTCCTACAACTGGCGCCACTCTGCATTTGTGTATATTTCAGCTTCCAGAACCAATGCTTGGAAAGAAAGGAATACTGTAGGTTCATCTTTCACAGCTAACACTAGTCTATTAAAAACCTCTTATATATCTGTGATGTTCCTGGAAGGATGATTTATGGCTAGCCGATACAATGACATACTCTGTGTTCCACGTTTTCAGATTTTATTTGTAAAAAAGAAAAAATCCAGGAATTTTTCAGTGTTTATTTTCCAAACATTATAACTGGGATGAAATCAGGTTAAAAATTAAAAAAAAATAAAAATCAGAAAAAATCAGGGGAAAAAGAAAAACAAAAAAAATTTGTAATATACACATTTTACTACAGTATCATTGAAATCTTTCTAATGTACAAAGGTATATTTTGTCTCTCTCAGAGCTAGCAGTTTTTCCAGAAATCCAGGTTTGTGTACGCTTGCATAATTTTCTTCAAAGTATTATAACTCATATTGAGCCTACTACTGTCTTGGAGGTTGCCCTACTTTAAAAATATGCACTCTGCATCAATAGATCCAGGGGGTACACTCAAAGATCACTGTGCCACTTTGCTGAAGTTGGGAAGTGTGTCCTGATGACTGTTCCAAAAAGGCAGCACATCCTGTTTTGCATTGTCAGGCTTAGGCAAGTTCATGTAAGTAGTAAATTCCCCTTTCCGATTCACTGAGTGGTGTACTGAAGGTTTTGAATGCTTTTTTTGTTTTCTTGTGTTCCAGGGTTGGTAAGATTTGCAGAAATAGCTGGATTTCCTCACCGTATGTTTCTTCTACAGCTTTTATGCTCAATTCAGCTGAGCTCAATTCAGCTGAGCTCAATTCAATTGTCAGAATCCAGTAAATGTCTGTATTGGCAAATGTGGTGGCAGTGTTCAGAGAAAACTCCAGTGTTTCTGTGTGTCACACAGTGATTCCAAGTTTTCGACAATGAATTGGTGCACAGAATCTGGCGGTTGTTCTGGTTACTTGCCAGTCTCTTCATAGTTTCTGCTTTAGAACCAACAAACTCAGGATGATCTAGGAGACGCATTAGCACGGTCTATGTACTATTTACGAGGACTGGAAGCGAAGTACAAGCTCATCCACTGATGTTGCACAATAAGTGTAGGTAATCAGCAGTCAGCTCTGCACTCATCTTGCACTGTGTAAAACAAAGCCTTCAACTTGGACGCATGATTGAAAATGGCCCCACATCCTATGGTGCAAGATTTCACATCTTTCATTTCTTCTGTAGCAGTAGCTGCTGACAGCACAACATTAATCAGATGAGCAAGACAGGTAATACATAGCAGCTCTGGTTTCTGATTGAGCTTAATCTCCTGTGCAAACGTAGCCATAAGGAAGCAGAATCTGTGTTAGTTGTGGCCACATTTTCCCAAATTAATTGACACATCTCAAACATGTCAGTTATTTCTGTGTCGACAAAACAGGTGTCAGCAGAGGGGATGAATGTCACATCAGCACTAAACCATGCAGGTTTATTTGCTTTGAAATCAAAAAATAAAACAAAAGGCCAAGAACTGGGTGGTCCAAAGCATCAGGAGACTTGTCAAAACTCAGACTGGACACCACTATTCGTTCCATCAGTTTAGCATTGTCATTTTCTTTCAGATACTTTTGGGTGGAGTTGTCTGCATTAGGAAGGGTTTTTGCTGCCAGACAGTATTGTCACACAAAGTCATCAATAGGCCCCTCTGCAATTAACAGTGGTTATCCGGAGAAACAAAAAGCACGCACAAAATCATTGATGCAATCGTGCTGTGACCTCTCTTTCATTAAAGCCCTGGTGAAAGCTCCTGATATTGACTGTTTATCCCAAAGCTCACTTTCTTCTTTAAGCTTCATGTGTTGTTTGCTTTCAACGCGCTCCTTTATTCTGTCAATGCGAGCAATGACCTCAATGCTGCAGTAATTGCAGTGCAATGCATCCTCTTTACTTCAGTTTTTACTCTTACTGAAAATATCTAAGCACTGATTTTCTTGTTGGTATTCAGCATAGATCTGCATTTTCACCCCATGTTTAGCCTTTTACCTTATCTTTATCTGTGGAGGATTAATTGTTTACATTCAGAGCCACACTTAATGGATGCAAAGAAATAGGTGGGCAGCATCTTCTTGTGATCCAATCATAGCACGATATTAATATTGTTTGATTTTTCCAACCTCCACCGTGTATATGTTCTGTGTTTTACACTTTGGAACTGCTTCAATCTCAGAGCTGCAGGACACAACAATTGTGTAACGCGTTACTGTTTAACAAAAAACAGTATCCAAAAAAAAATACTGAGTAGATTGGTAAATAGGTGTAAATCAATAAAAACTGAACTCCTTTAACAAAAAAACTGGTAATTTATCAATGAAAATTGGTAAAAACTGAAAACATGGAACACTAGACATACTGTTTCTTACTGTGATTATGAAGTATATGTGGCAACATATATCAACAATGTTGCATATATTTTTGTGTATCTTTTAGGGCTCCCAAACATGAGTCTCTTTTTAGGCAAAACTCCTTTATGACTAGATTTTGATTTGTTACACTGGTTTATCCAAAGTTAGTGGAATTACCACAGATTTGTATCCTAACACTGAGGCCTGATTGCCACCTGCTGCAGGAAGAGCAAAAGGGGAGGAACTCTCTGTGTGATTTTCCTCACAGACACTTCTCTCTGACCATTCCTCAAAGGAAGCTGGGTTTACTCTGCTGAGAACTGGCTAGAGGGCAGTCCCCCAAACTGCGTGGCTCCTGGGGGCTCAGCAGGAGGTAAGGGGCATCACCAGTGGCATACTGTGGGAGGGCGGGGGAGGCCTGGGGGAGGCACTGGCCGGGCCCTCGGAGGAGGAGCTGCCCCCGCTGTTGCAGGTGGCCAGGGTCTGGCGGCCACGCTGACCCCATCTCAGGCTTGCCAGCGGCCGAGGGCTCCTGCTGCGGGGGGAGCAAGCATCGTCCTGGCCCCCCTGTGCTGGGCGCAACAAGGAAGCTGCAGGGACCAGAACCCGCCACCCACACAGCGGGGGGGGGGGGGGGTGTGGAGTGGAGGAGAGCGGGAAACGGGCCTGCACATACCCCCCACAGGGCACTGCCGTTGCCACCAACGGAGGGGTGCAAATGCAAGTATCGGCCCCTGGGCACTGGAGACCTATGGTACGCCACTGGGCATCACGAAGAGGTGGTCTCCAGTAGTGAGTTTATGTTTGTTAATATTAAAAGGCCTAATCCAAAACCCACTGAAGCCAATGGAAAGACTTCAATGGGTTTTGGATCAAACCCCAAATCAGTAAGCATTGTGGAACAGGTAAATAAAATCACACACAGAAATGTACAGACATCTTGATCACAGCTGCTATAAAAGTTATTCTGCAACATTAGAAGAATTCCTCATAACTAAATATTACTGACTACATTCCATACTTATGACATTCCAGTTTCAAAGTCTGCATGCTTCACAAACATAAAACAAGATTAGAAACATTCATGAATATATGGAATCCCATTAATGACTTTTGGAACTAAAATGGATAAAATATGTATTTCATAACAAGTATGTTTTGTAATATATAGTTATTTTCCTTAAGCATGTGTGTATATAGGGTTGTAATTTTTATTATCCTTTCATTTTATGTAAATAATAATAAACAAGAAAAAATACAAAATCTCACTCATTGGTAATATGGGACATAAAGTGTATTTACAAACTGCATCAGTCATATTCAGTTCAAGTCATTTATAACTGTAAGGCTGTCTTGGTCTGTTTTATATTACATCCCAAGAAAACTATGTTAAAAGAATATTAAGGTTGCAAAGTCAAACTTTCAAAAGTTAGGAAATGCCAGAATTCAGGTTGCTGTACAACTTTAATTTGGTCTCTGTGTGTGTATGCATTACAATATAGTCTTAATTACATTATCACATGCTATTTTTTCCATAGGACCCTTTGCCAGATGTCTGTGTTAGATTCTCTTGTTCCATTTCATAGCTGTAATTACTTGGGCTTCTTTGTACCCAGTTAATAACAATTTTAACATGATTCCATGTTTGGTAAAACCATATTTTCCTTTTTGTCTAAACATCAGCCTTTGATGATGGATCTTGTCAAAGGCTTTCTGAAAGTCCAAGAACACTACATCCAATGGATCACTCTTGTTCACATATTTGTTGACCCCCTCAAGGAATTCTAAAAGATTGGTGAAGTATGATTTCCCTTTACTAAAGCTGTGCTGGCTCTCCCCCAACAAATCATGTTCATTTATGTGTCTGATAATTCTGTTCATTACTATAGTTTCAACCAATTTGCCTGGTACTGAAGTTACACTTACCAGCCTGTAATTGCCAAGATCACCTCTTTAGCCTTTTTTAAAAATTGGTGTCATATTAGCTATTCTCCACAGTCATCTGGTACAGAAACTGATTTAAGTGATAGGTTACATACTGCACTTAGTATTTCTGCACTTTCATATTCGAGTTTTTTTCAGAAAACTTGGGTGGATACCATCTGGTCCTGGTGACTTATTACTGTTTATCATTTATTCCAAAAACTCCTCTACTGGCACCTCAATCTGGGACAGTTCCTCAGATTTGTCACCTAAAAGAATGGCTCAGGTGTGGGAATCTCTCTCACATCCTCTGCAGTGAAGATCCACACAAAGAATTCATTTAGCTTTTCTGCAATGACTTTGTCTTCCTTGAGTGCTCCTTTAGCACCTTGATTGGCCAGTGGCCCCACTGATTGTTAGGTAGGCTTCCACTTCTGATGCACTTAAAATTTTTTTTGCTGTTAGTTTTTGAGTCTTTTGCTAATTGCTCTTCAAATTCTTTTTTGGCCTGGCTAATTATACTTTTACAATTGACTTGACAGAGTTTATGTTCCTGTTTTCTTCAGTCGAATTTAACTTCCAATTTTTAAAGGATGTCTTTTTGCCTCTAACCTCTTCTTTTACTCTGTTGTTATCCATGATGGCATTTTTTTGGTCCTCTTACTATGTTTTTATTTGGGGCATATGTTTAATTTGAGCCTCCATTATGGTGTTTTTAAAAAGTTTCCATGCAGCTTATAGGCATTTCATTCTTGTAACTGTTCCTTTTGATTTCCATTTAACAAGCTTCCTCATTTTTCTGTAGTTCCTCTTTCTCTAACTGCAGTTCCTCTAAGTGCAACTGTGTTGGGCTTCTTTGGTATTGCCTACCAACAACGATGTTAAATTTAATTATATAATGGTCACTGTTACTGAGCAATTCAGCTATATTCATCTCTTGGACCAGATCCTGTGCTCCACTTAGGACTAAATTAAGAACTGCCTCTCCACTTGGGGGTTCTAGGGCCAGCTGCTTCAAAAAGCAGTCATTAAAGGTGTCTATAAACTTTTATTTCTGCACCCATCCAGAAGTGACAAGTATTCAGTCAATATGGGGATAATTGAAATCGACCATTACTATTGAGTTTTCTATTTCTATAGCCTCTTTAATCTCCCTGAGCATTTCACAATCACCACCACTAGCCTTGTCAGGTGGTCAGTAATATATTCCTATACACTTATTATTCAAGTATGGAATTTCTATCCATAGAAATTCTGTGATACAGTTTTATTCATTTAAGATTTTTACTGTATTTGATCCTATGCTTTCATTCACATGTAATGCCACTCCTCCACCAATATGACCTATTCAGTCATTCCTACATATTTTGTACCCTGATATTACAATGTCCCATTGATTGTCATCTTTCCATCAAGTTTCTGAGGTGCCTATTATATCAATATCCTCATTTAATAACAGGCACTCAAGTTCACCCCTCGTAGTATTTAGACTTCTAGCATTTATAAACAAGCACTTATAAACATTTGTCAGTATTTATTTGTCTGCCTTCATATAATGTAATCAACTTCTATCCTCTCCTTTTTACTAGTATATAGAGAAACCCTGTTAATAGATCCTTCCTATGAGGAAACCCTGTCAATAGATTCTTCCTATGTCTGAACTGCATGCTCCTCCATGCCTGTTGTCTTTCCCCAGCTTTAGTTTAAAAACTCCTCTATAACCTTTTCAGTTTTACACGCCAGCAATCTGGTTCTGTTTTGGTTTAGGTGAAACCCATCCTTCCTGTATAGGCTCCTACTATTAAACCTCAAACCTCAGGCTCTGGGTGTCCTTAGGCCTCTGACTGCTCAGAGCTGGGACTGGATCACTTGATGATTGCCCTGTTCTGTTCATTCCATTTTAAGCATCTGGCATTGGCCACTGTTGGAAGATAGGATACAGGGCTAAATGGACCATTGGTCTGACTCAGTAAGGCCATTTTTATGTTCAAAGGCGGAAAAGATCCAGAGGGCATGTAATCCATCCTCCTAACTTTCCAGGATTGTTCTTTACAGTAAATTTTCAATGCTTTGTCCTATCTAGTTTTAAGAGATTAAGAGGTGGGCCTTCATCTCTTCCCTTTGGAAAATGCCCCAATTCAGTAGTCCATCCCTATTCAGCAAAGTGCATAAGATTGTGCTTATAGTTGTGTCTTTAAATATTTTGTTGAATTAGAGTCTATGTGAAAGCAGAATTCCACGTGAGTACCATAACCACGTGGATACCAAATCGTGCAACACATTGTTTTGATTATAACAACATAAATTGTCACAATCACCAGTTAATTAGTTGTGTCCATCTTCTCTAACTATTTCATAATGTAAATTACTTTGATGTGCCAGATAGCTTCCCTTTTCTTGAATGTGATAGCATGTGCTATACAATACTCACAAAAATATAGTTAGAGTGCAGCACCTCTAAACTCGGCATTCCTAATAAATTATACTGAAGAAAAGCCTTCAGAAACTCAATTCCAAGAAATCATATGGCCCAGACAACATATCAAATGAGATGCTGAAACACAGCACCAAGCATATAAAGTATGCTCTTTTAAAATAATTTAACAGAGCTGGATGGAAAATGAAATTTCCCTCCTATGAAAAATTTGAATTTTTGAAAAAAAATGTTTTGAATCAGGACAAAAAGTCAAAAATTCCAATCTCTATGTGGAGAAAAATTCTGAAAAAAAATCCATTTGGGGAGTGTCACAACAGAATTTTTCAGCTTCCTTCCCAGGCTGCCTCGTGGGCTGACAACAACTACTGTTGTGTTAAATTGAATAGAATAAATGGGACTAGAGAGTCAAAAGGTATTAATGTGACTGTACAATACCAAACAGGTAAACTTGCTTTGGCGTTTCAAGTACAGTTCGCTTAGTCCCGTAACAAAAGCCACCATTGAAAAACTATTTAACCTTTTATTAAAGCTACAGAAAAAAAAAATTAAAAATAATTAAAACATTTTAAATGTAAAATATTAAGTAAGGCAGAGAGTTTACATAGGGGAAAACAACCTTTTCTGACAGTCTCTTAGATGCTATTAAAGATGTGCTTTTTGGGGAAAAGAGAAGTTAGTTGAGATGGGTTGCAGCTTCTATTGTTGCTGTTGCTAAAGTCTGTTCCTGCTTCTTTGAAGACAACCAAGACAACACACACAAAAGGGCAGAGAAAGAAAAGCAAAGATAGAAAATGGAGCTTCTGTCTCTAACTCCTACTTGCAATCTCACTACTGGAAACACATAAGCACAGTACCTGGTCTTATCAGACACTCTGATACTCGGCAAACTTGTAGCAGTATTGGGCTGTTTAAGATATTGCTTTTAGCAACATTTCTGGTAACAGGCTCACAGCAGTATTGCAATAGATACAGTCTTGGCTGGAGAAGCCAGACTCCTAAACAAAAGGCAAAAACAGAGAGATAGGAAAGAGAATATAAATAATGTGAAGAAAAGAAAAGAACACATGAGGGAAGAGATAACAGCAGGAACCCAAGTCTTATATCCCATGTGTTGTTCAGGATTTAGCCAGAACCCGTGGAAGCGGCAATGTGTGTTGGTGGACCCCAGAGTCCAGGAGATGGTGGGGGTGGCAGCTATGATTGTGAAAGCTCACTCCTTTCAATCGCCCCATCGCCACCATCTCTTCCAAAATCTCTTTTTTTAAGGACTCCAAAGATGGGTGAGGGATGGAATAGCCCAACCCTTCAGTATTTTGTCCACCAATTTGGTCTAATTCCCGCACACCAATTTTGGTCCATTAATATCCAGTTCCATTCTCCTCTGGTTTATCAGTCATAATCTTAACACAATCCTTGGGTGGATTCAATACACCTTTTACTTTGGACTAATTAAGTCTTCCTGTCTTTAACCACTGCCTATCTTTTATAAACAATTTTATGTAACAGGCCAAGCTGGACTTTTGTTACGTTAGACACCTTACAGTGCAGGACTTTGCACAACACTGGCCAGGCTTCCATTAAAAGTTTCTATGGTATTGACACAGTCCTATGAAACTGTTTGATTCTGTCTAATCAGCATTTTCTGAGAGAAGTTTTCTGCATTTAACTCAATTTCCCAGATAGACTATCCCAATATAGTCTATTTCAGATAGACTATCCCAATATAGAAAAGTGCAGATTTTCTCAACTGAAACAGCTCCAGGGGTATCTGTTTTAGCAGCAACATCAACAAACCTCTGCAACATCCTCAATAAAAGACTAATTCAGTATCTCACCAACCACAACATAATCCATGAAAGCCAAACTAGTTTCCTAGTTAGAATAGTTGAAATAATAGTATTTCTATAGTTGGAATAATGTATAAAAAATCTTTTCCCTCCAATAGTCATCATTCACTGATTTAAAGCTTGTTTCCATATTCAAGAATAGCATTAAATAATTAAAGCAAACTAGCTCCTGCTCAGATCTGGATACAATTCAGCCCAAAACAGACTGTTCTGTCCAACCGACTTTCAACCTATTTAAATGCCCTTTATGAATTTATTATTTAGTGCAGGTGCAGTACTCTGAATAGACCCAATCAGGATGTGTCTGGATCTGCTCTGTTCATAGAGTGGGTAATAGAGAGTTCTTCAAAGAAAACAAAAATATGATCTGCTATGATAATCTTGGGCTGGTTTCCTAATTTCCTTTAAGTAGACAAGAAGCTTTAGTTACCTTGGTTACCAGAGTGATCTATTAGTCAACAATAGAATCCCAGTTTTAGACACAACATACTTCTACGTTTTTGATTGCAGCATAAGAATGGAAAACATCTAGTTTCCTATTTTAATTTTTTGCAGAGCCACTGTTTGGGGTCAGCATTACTAGTCATTGTTTGGGAGAAGAGTTAGGTCCTCTGCTATAGCAATATTACTGGATGGTTTATTTTCCATTTCTCTCTTATACAAGTAAATCACTGGAAACCCTTGCTCCAAGGTTTGAAATCTTAAGCCGTGAGCATTCAGCTACATTCACAGAGCTAGAACCAGGATGCCTGCCCAAATCCCAGACCTTATCCAGGGATTCACAGTGATAATCTGGAGAATGGAATCTTTCTTCTTTTCCTTCTCCATTGAGGTCCAATAGAGCTACTCCATGACCACTACTGGAGTCTAGGGAGATCCAGATAGAACTAAAATTTGCTGTCCTTCCACCAGAGAAAGGTGGTGGGTACTGTGGTACCACCTGCCCATTCTCAAGGAGTGAATTCTTACTCACAGAGGGATTGTAAAACACACACTCCCGTGCCACAGAGGGACAGTCAAGTTGTAATTCTTTCCTTTAGGTCTGGTCTACAGTACAAAGTTAGGTCTTTGTAAGTTGTCTTGTGTCAACCTAGCTGTGCATGTGTCTATACCAGTGGTTCTCAAATGGTGTTCCGTGGACTGTGTTGAAGGGTTCCGTGAAGAAGCGGAACCGTGCTGCCGAAATTTAGAAAAATCAGGTGCCGCCGAACAGCTGTTCGCATGCAGCCGAACAGCTGATGGGGCCGCCGAACAGCTGTTCGCGCGCCACTGAACAGCTGATGGTGCCACCAAGCAGCTGTTCGCGCGCCGCCGAACACCTGATGGGGCCGCCGAAAATGGCTGAGAAAGCGCGGCACTGCGCCGCTGAAAAGAGGAAGATTTTCTCCACTTTTCGGCGGAGGGCATGGCAGGGGTGCGCAAGAGTTCCGGGGGCATGGCATGGGCGCGCAAAGGTTCTGGGGGGGGAAATAAAATTGAGAAAAACTGGTCTATACTCAAATTTGTCTCCTGCAGACATAAATGCCCTGTTACGGCAATGCAGTAACACCACCTCCCCAAACGGCATCGAGCTATGGTTGATCTACTGTAGTTAACGCAGTGTGAATATAGACACTGCGTGACTTATGGCAACCCTAGCAGCTGTCCCACGGTGCCTGACACAGACTGCTCTAGTCATAATTGTGAACTCCACAACCCAGGGCTCATGGAGACCAGAAGCCACACACCCCTTTAAAAGCCCCACATATTTTTTAAATGCCTTTTCCTGATTGCCCAGTTTGGTGAACACCTAGCAGTTCTCTTTCGTTGTGTGCAACTGCCCAACTGACCAAGCCGGCTACATGCTCCAGTCACACTTCTGCCTGGAGTAGACAGAAAGTATTGGATCTGCTGGGCTTGTAGGTAGAGGAGGCTATGCAGGCCAGCCACAGCTATGGAGTAGTTGTAGAAACATGGACATTTACCAGCATGGGGTATGCAGGTGAAGAAATATGACAGGGATCAGCAGCAGTGCCACGTGAAAACAAAGGAAATGTGGCAGGCATATCAGAAGGCAAGGGCGACCAATAGTGGATGTGGCACTGAGCCACAGACCTGCCACTTTTACAATGAGATGCATGTCTTACTTGGCAGACCACACCAGCACCCCGCAGACTACCATGCTTATCTCTGAGAAGCCCAACACACACACACCTCTGTTGTGAACAGTGAGGAGGAGGATGTGGGACATGCAATTTGGGTCTCCAGCTGTGCTGTGAGCCAGAATCTGTTTGAGACTCCACCCCCAGTCCAATCAGCCCCGGTAGCTGAGCTCAGGTGTGCCTGATGCAGCGGAGGGAACTTTGGGTAAGTGTGTGAATGCATTTTCCACTATTTATCTGTTTAAATGCACAAATGGTGCCTGACCCGACCGTAGCAGGACACAGGTATCAACTTTTCATTAATTTATTCATTTTAGAAGAGGTAGTGGTACAACAAAGCGGTAACATTGCTAACTGCTTTTCATTTCCCTGTAGAGTTAGGTGTGTGTGTGTGTGTGGGGGAGCCATACAGAGCAATTTGTGTATGTACATAGGGATGTCCCTTGAATGCTTCTGAGAGATCTCAATGAAACTTTCATGGAGGCACTGGGCAGTCCTCTCCTAGAGGTTTCTAGGGATGGCTGCCTTATTTCTTCATCTATGGTAGGACATATCCCATGCCAATCCGTGATGACTTTAGCAGGCACCATTGCAGTAAACAGGCTAGAGGTATGCAGGCCCTGAGTGGTTTTGGATTGCTAGCAGCAACTGTGCTCTCTGTGCCTTTGTTCTAGCCCATACCTGGTACATTTTTCTGATTTTAATTAATTCCTTCCCAAATGACAACATACTGGCTAGTCCTTCTGATTCTCCTTAGTGGCGGACATGTCTTTCCTGAGTGTCCTCAAGTGGGACAAGCACAAGCAAAAATGGAACATGAGAAAGTGTGTGAAACAGCCCAGAAACAGAAGCAAAATACGTCTTGAAAAGTAGAGCTAGTAAAAAAATGACAATTTTTCTTAAAAATTATTTATCAACATTTTTTGATTTTTCAAAACATTTTGTCCACTCTGTAAGCAGGTCAAAACCCTGCAAAATACTGTGTGTGTTTTCTTAAAAAACAGCTGAAAACTCCAAAATGTGGACACCCGGGAACTGTCAGTGGCTTTTGGAGAAACCAGCAGGCTCTTCTTTTAAGCCCAACGCCTCGGGCTCTCTCTCATTCCCAGGAGCTGGAGGCAAGGAAATGGTTTAGTGCATTTGAAGTGCCCCAAACTTGCAACGACAGAAAAAAGCGGCAGCTAAACGCACTAACGCATCCCCGAGCAAGGAAAGGGTTTTGATTGAGAAAACCCTTAGCGGGAGGCCTAAAATAAACAACAAATCCGGAAGCAGGAGAAATCGGAGAAGCGAAACTTTGTTTTCTCTCTTCTTTTGTAGATCAGCGCCCTTGGAGAAGTGTCCTGTGCCCCAGGGCAGGGCAGGGCAGGACACGTGGCGTGCTGACCTGGCCTGGCCTGGCGGGGAGGGAGGGATTAGGGGATTGCAAACTCGGCTCGGCTCGGCTCGGGCGGAGGGGAAGGGAGCGGGCTGCGTTATTCACCTGCTTAGCAGGCTCGGTTCCGCCTCTTCCCCGCGGACAGACTTTCGACCGGAGCAACTCACTTTTCTCCCCGCCCATCGCCAGGGAGGCAGCGGCGCGGGGGTTCCGTGAGAGCCGGAGCCATGGACGGGCCCGCAGCCCCCCAGGGAGGCCTCTCGCTGCCCCAGCAGTTCCGCATGATGTTCTACGCGCTGCAGCCCAATGAAAGCGCCTTCCCCAGCCTCGAGGAGGTGCCCGACTATGTGAATAAGGTGAGAGTGGAGCGGGGAGCTGGGTTAGCTAGAGGACAGGAGAGCTCTCCTGCCTATCCTCTGCCGTCCCCTGCCCCTCGCAGCCCCCGCCCGCCCTCACCTGCTCCGCTCTCTGCCTCTTGCACTCCCCATCCACCCTCACCTACCACTCTCACTCTGCCCCTTGTACCCTTGCCTGCCCTCACCCTGGCCTTTCTCTGCCCACCCGCCTGCCCTTACTTGCCTCTTTCTCAGCCCTTTACACCCCCTCACCTGCCCCAGCCCTTTGCCTCTCAGTTTGCCCCTCACACACCAGCTGCCCTTTACAGCCCTTCACTCCTTTCTCTGCTTGTCCCTCCCTGACCCTGATTTCACTGGCACCCCTCCTCTCAGCATTACCATTCTCAAGCTGTCAAAAATGAGTCTTGTCCTTCTCCAAATTATGAGATTGTCATAAAAACCATGTGATTTTAAAAGGTTGCCTTTTTATTTGCCTTCTAGTTTCTGAGCCTTAGGGTGCATTAGGTTCCTGTTTTCAAGCTTTCTTTGCAACCATGGGGGCTGGGAACTGTTGGTTCTGGACACTTTGTGATCAGTGTGGATACCAGTGAGACATGCCCGATTTGCAGATCAATAAGGTTTAATGTGCAAGGTTTTCTATAAATATACTTGTTAGATACAAAGCCTAAAATTAACGACAATATATCATACACACTAAGCCAACTGAAAGGTGTCATGCTACAGGGGTCAAAATAGCTAAGCAAAGCAATTGAATGCTATGCTAAGCCTGTAGAACAGAGGTCAAGCAATTCAACTTGTACTGGGCCTCCAACAGGAACTTTTATTTTAAATGGAAGCTGAGATTTCCATGCTATCTCTTGGTACCAGCAGCTGTGGTTTTAAGAGAAACCGCAAATACGGTGAGACGGGTGATAACATTGCGAGATTTGACAACCTTGCTGGATATAGCTGGTGAAAAACTGAAATGGCTAGCTTTGGGGGAGGGGGGCGGGCGGGGGAAACAGATATTATTTTTCCTTATGGAGCTTGAGATAGTACTGTACAATGCTTCCAGAATATGCAGACACACCTGTCTGCTCTGAAGAGCTTGCCACCTCACTGGGAAAAAGAAGAAAGAAAGTGACTATTTCCATTTAAAATAGTGAAGATAGATAAAATGAAGGAGAGAGAGTCAGCTCAGACTTGTTCTGAGCTATGTGCACTCCAGCTTTGGTTAACTTTCAAATGTTCTGTTCCACTCCTAGAGCCAGTCAAAGACTTGCTGTACCAGATGCTAGGGATGGATTCATTGTTTTATTATTATCTGTAATGCAGGAGCACCCAGAAGCCTCAATTCTAATGAAGCCCTTTGTGCAAGACACTGTTCTCCTGAGATGGACTTTAGCTGACTAGGGAGGGAAATACTTCTAGTACAGAGGTTGGCACAACTGATTAAGAGAACTTTAAACTAGGAATTTGGAGGCGTTGGTTGGGAGATGCCTGGGTAATCGCCACGCCTTATTTAACATTGAGAGGGAGGAGAATGAATGATAGCTGACCGGTTCCTTCACCAAATAGTTGCTGAAACAACAAGAGGGGATGCCATTTTAGATTTGGTATTGGTGAGTAGTGAGGACCACATAGAACTGGTTGTAGGGGACAACCTGAGTTCGAGTGACTATGAGCTAATTCAGTTCAAACTAACTGGAAGGATAAACAAAAATAGATCTGTGTCTAGGATCTTTGACTTCAAAAGGGCAAACTTTACAAAAATTAAGGGCCTTAATTAGGGAAATGGACTGGACTGAAGAACTCATGGATTAAAGGCGGAGGAGGCTTGGAATTACTTCAAGTCAAAATTGCAGAAACTATCTGAAGCCTGCATCCCAAGGAAGGGGAAAAATTCATAGGCAAGAGTTGTAGACCAAGCTGGAGGAGCAAGCATCTTAGACAGGTGATTAAGAGAAAGCAGAAAGCCTACAAGGAGTGGAAAATGGGAGGGATGAGCAATTAAAGCCATCTCTTGGAGGTCAGAACATGTAGGGATAAAGTGAGAAATGCTAAAATCCAAGTAGAGTTGGACCTTGCAAAGGGAATTAAAACCAATAGTAAAAGGTTCTATAGCTGTATAAATGGGAAGAAAACAAAGAAAGAAGTGGGAGAGCTAAGCACTGAGAATGGGATGGAGGTTAAGGATAATCTATGTATGGTCCAATATCTAAACAAATATTTTGCCTCTGTTTTTAATGAGGCTAATGAAGAGCTTAGGGATAATGGCAGGTTGGCTAATGGGAATGAGGATATGGAGGTAGAAATTACCACATCCAAGGTAGAAGCCAAACTTGAACCACTTAATGGGACTAAATCGGGGGAGCTCGATAATCTCCATCCAAGAATATTAAAGGAACTGGCACATTAAATTGCAAGCCTGTTACCAAGGATTATTAATGAATCTGTAAACTCAGAGGTTATACCGTATGACTGGAGAATTGCTAACATAGTTCCCATATTTAAGAAAGGGAAAAAAGAGATCTGGGTAATTACAGGCCTGTTAGTTTGACCTCAGTAGTATGCAAAGTCTTGGAACAAATTCTGAAAGAGAAAGTAGTTAAGGACATTGAGGTTAATGGTAATTGGGACAAAATATAACATGGTTTTATAAAAGGTAGATCATGCCAGACCAACCTGATCTCCTTCTTTGTTAAGATGACAGATTTCTTAGACAAAGGGAATGCAGTGGATCTAATTTACTTAGATTTCATTAAGTCATTTGATACAGTTCCACATGGGGAATTATTAGTTAAATTGGAAATGGTGGGGATTAGTATGAAAATTGAAAGGTGGATAAGGAACTGGCTAAAAGGGAGACTACAATGGGTTATACTGAAAGGTGACTGTCAAGCTGGAGGGAGGTTACTAGTGGAATTCCTCAGGGATTGGTCTTGGGACCAATCTTATTTAAACTTTTTATTACTGACCTTTGCACAAAAAATGGGTGTGTGCTAATAAAGTTTGTGGATGACACAAAGTTGGGAGGTATTGCTAATAGAGAGAAAGCCTGGGATATCATACAAGAAGATCTGGATGACCTAGTAAATTGGAGTAATAGAAATAGGATGAAATGTAATAGTGGAAAGTGCAAGGTCATGCATTTAGGGACTAATAACAAACATTTTTGCTATAACCTGGGGATGCATTAGTTGGAAGTGACAGAGGAGGAGAAAGAGTTTGGTGTATAGGTTGATCACAGGATGACTATGAGCTGCCAATATGATGTGGCCATGGAAAAAAGCTAATGCTGTCCTAGGATGCATCAGGTGAGGTATTTCTCGTAGAGATAGGGAGGTGTTAGTACCATTATACAAGGTGCTGGTGAGACCTCATCTGGAATACTGTGTGCAGTTCTGGTCTCCTATGTTTAAAAAGATGAATTCAAACTAGAACAAGTACAGAGAAGGGCTACTAGGATGATCCGAGGAATGGAAAACCTGTCTTATGAGAGGAGACTCAAAGAGCTTGGCTTGTTTAGTCTAACCAAGGGAAGGTTGAGGGGAGATATGTTTGCTCTCTATAAATACATCAGAGGGATAAATACCAGGGAGGGAGAAGAATTATTTAAATTCAGCACCAATGCGGACAGAAGAATTTATAATCTGGCCATCAGGAGGTTTAGACTTGAAATTAGATGAAGGTTTCTAACCATCAGAGTGAAGTTCTGGAACAGCCTTCCAAGAGAAGCAGGCAAGAAACCTAGCTGGCTTCAAGCCGGAGTTTGATAAATCATTGTGGGGGATGGTATGATGGGACAGCCTAATTTGGCAATTAACTAATCTTTGACTACTAGCTGTAAATACACCCAATGACCTGTGATGGGATGTTAGATGGGGTGGGTTTTGAGTTACTACAGAAAATTCTTTCTGGGTATCTGGCTGGTGAGTCTTGCCCACATGCTTAGGGTTTAGCTGGTTGCCATAGTTGGGGTTGGAAGGGAATTTTCCCCCAGGGCAGACTGGCATAGGTGCCTGGGGGGTTTTCACCTTCCTCTGCAGCATGGAGCATGGGTCACTTGCTGGTGGATTCTCTGTAGCTTGAAGTTTTTAAACCATTATTTGAGGTCTTCAATAATTCAGTCATATATCGGGGTCTATTACAGGAGTGGGTGGGTGAGGTTCTGTGGCCTGTGTTATCCAGGGGGTCAGACTAGATGATCATAATGGTTTCTTCTGACCTTAAAGTCTATGAAATATGTAGGCCGTGGCTACCCTAGAAAAAGCTTACCCATATAGCTATACCGGCAAACCCTCTTAGTGGAGAGACAGCTTATGCTGGCAAAAAAGTGCTTCAGTCTGTATAGCAAAATAAGGTATACTGGCAAAGGCATTTTTATCAAGTTATAACTGTGATTGCACTAGCGCTTTTGCCAGTATAAATTACCCTCCACCCTTCCCCCCCATTGACACTGGCAAAAGTTTCTGTGCTGGGCATAATAAATGACAGGTCTTTCCTTAAAGAGCTTACAATATAACAGGTGGATGAGGCAAGCAAGCAATTAAGGGAATGGATTGTGGGGGAGTGAGTGAAAAATAAAGTGCTTTAGTACAATCTAGCTGAGTACAAGGAGTTGGAGAATTTACCAAGCCAACTGAAGTGTTTCTGTGCCTTCTAAATCTCTTGAAACTCTCCAGCACTGCTACTGCTGTTGATGAGCAGAGAGAGCAGAACTGCAAAGCAGAGAGTAGGGTCCCCTTTAAGACATGGAGCCTAAAACTATTAGGTATCGCTACCTTTAATATCAGCCTCTGGCTATAATGATGTTTTGAGGCAGTGCCTTATGGAGAACCTCCTCACCAAAACTTCAGGCAAAAGAAAGGGTGTTTGGATTCCATTTGGGATGCTGGTCCTGGACCATATTCAGGGGCTCCATTTTTCTATATCATTGTGTGGCTAGATGAATTGGAAAGTCCCCTTTCCCTTAATTATCAAAAGGAAAAGGGAAATTTCTCTGTACTTTTCTTCTCTCAAGTATCTGGGATGTTGCGATGTGGAGTGGTGGTTTTTCTGTCCCTCATTGAGCTTCCTGTCTAATGTGGGTATAAGAAGATGGAGGTAGACTCTGTTTCTTGAGTCCTCCCATAGCCCCACAAAAGGGCAGCTCTAATGCTTGACTCTGCTTCTGCTCATAGATTTTGCAGCAGCAGTTTCTCTCTGCTTCTACTACTTTGAAAAGATACGAGCAGCATCAGAGACACTGAATGTCTGTGTTCAGATTCAGGAATACATAAAATTGCCAGCCTGAAGTGTTCAAAAACCATGAATCAGCACCCCCTCCCCCCGCCGTCGTCCTCTCCCCACCGTCATGAAATTGGCTTTAAAGATCATGAGGGTTTTTATTTTTTTTTTAAGTGGCTTTGTTTTTATTTGCATTCTTATTTGTGAGCCTGTTGAATGTACTCAGTTCATGTTTTTAGGTTTTTTTGTTCTTCCGTGAGGGCTAGAAACTTTTATTTCGTTTTCAGTGAAAGCTGGATTCTCATGTAATCATTTTACAGGAGTTTAGACTTTAAGAAAACACCAAATACTGTGAGACTCTCAATAATGTCGCAAGACTTTGCACAGTGGAAAAAAACATTGTATCAGGATACATTCCATTCATATGGATAATATTATTTTGCAAAGAGGTAGACACTTTTTTTTAAAATGACACTTTACGTTCTGCAGAAATTGATGATTTAAGTGCCCACTCTCAACAAGGATAGCTTCCTCCTCCATGCCGAGAGTGGGCTCTTCAGGCTACAGATTAAGGCTAAATGGAGTGCATATCAATCACAAACACTGTCCCAAACCCACTTAAAGTATTTCTGCTGATGGGCAAAAAGGTAGGAATTGGAAATGGGGAAGTGAGGGAAGCACTTTTAGAGCTTGAAACCTGGGTTAGTTGATCCCTTTGATTTGCTTTTTGACAACAAGGATGTTTGTCGGTGTGGGAGGGGAGCAGCAGTTGCTGTGGACTGAGATGCTCGGATCCATAAATGAGAACTCTTTTTCACTGGCAAGTTCCCTGATTGGCAAGTGGGTAAGACAATATGAATGGTGCCCCCTTTGCCTGCATAGGAGTGTCTGACACCTCACTCCTGTCTGTCATTCGGTAAATACTGTCGGGTGGCTGACTGTGCCACAACCACACAGTGGGAAATAGATGCTCAAAGCAATAGTTATAAAGGGGTTGCAGTTGTGACAATAGTGTACAAAAGTGAAATATTTCAAGCAGCAAATAGCTGTGTACAGCAGAACCATGTTTTTTCTATTCAACATTCTCCCTTCATCCTTAAAGGGCCCCAAATTGGTGTCCTTCTCTGGGTCTGTGCAATTTGCTGCTCCATAGCTCAGTCCCATGCTGCAGTATGACAGCCCAGATCTGGCTCCCAGTATTGAGGTCAATGGTCCCTTACCAGGACTGGGCGTTAATAAGCCAGTTCTTCTCCCTGCTGTCTATATACTCATTTTTAAAAACTTGTCATTGAGCCTTGGTTGAGAGGATGGGAAATGTGCTTGTTATAGCTATTTTTCTAACATAATGTTATATTTTTAATCATATCTCAGAAAAAAAATCACATTTCCTATTTAGGTTTGAAGCAGGTGGTACAAAAAAAGGGAATATGATTTTATTGAGAACTCTCTAGGATTGTTGTATTTCAAACCAAAAAAATGGGCTATTTATATTTATGTATTTATGGTTTATTTGTCCCAAATTATCAGTGTTACCTGTTTAGTTTTGTTCAAGGAAGGAAACCTTTGAGGCATTTTGTGGGCTTTAAATCATTCGGTTTCCATTCCTTCCAAAAGGTTTCACATAATAATTTAGAGTCCAGTCCTGTAAACACTGCTAGGCATAGTGCTTTAAAAACTTCATTGCAACAACTTAGGACAGTCAAGGCCTGTATATTCCACTACTGTGGAATTTGTCAGAGAATTCATCCCTTCCCTCATATTTGGGAAGATAATATTAAAACTGGAACTAAGTGCAGTGTTGCCTTCTTGAGTCTTTGCATAGCAAGAAACAATCATTCTGATTGGTTTAATCCACCTACCACATTCATCTCAATTGGTGATTAATTCTGAATTCTAATGAGGGAAGTGTAAAGGTCAACCTTGTTATCTGCAGTATTTGACACCAGATATTTCTGGCAGAGACACCCATCTAATGCGCTCATCCCACTATCTCTGCTGCCTCTTGTACCTTCCCAGTGCCAAAAGCCTCAAATGATCCCTCCCCAGTTGCCCAAACCTCCTGTTTCCTTCCTGACCACATTTATAAGGGAGTTATACATTATCAGTACAAAAATCTGCTGTGCATTAAAAACTGGAAATGTGGGGAGAATATAAAACAAAGGTGCTAAGTAGTAAACTCTGCAGTAGCAGAGCAAATCTAACAGTAGCAAATATTGTGTTCCATTTAAACGTTTGTAGGATTATGTCTTTAATCTGAACAGAGATAGCTGATGGTACCAGCACTGATTTTTTTCATACCCTTGAATTCAAACATAAGCACAAACTGCACAAACATAATCATAAGTTTATCTTAAAATTTCAGTTAAAATCAATGAAGCAGTGCCAATGTAACTTTTTTAGTTCTTCAGTGTTTGGTGAATTGAGGTCATTATTTTCTTCCCAGTGACTCATAGTATACACAGTGTCCATTCATTCACTTGTAATCTCAAGATGTTGCTGATATGGCTAGAAAAGGATTTCAGCTGTACAAAACAGTTTCTGGATCTTATGGAAAAGTTCCCGTAGCCAAAGACAGCAGTATAACTCCCCATTCAAACAGACTAAAGGAGAGATCCTTTCATATATGGAAATGCCATCCAGAATGAGACCATCTGGAACATTTGTGACAATATATCTCAACTATACCTATACATTCATTAAACACTTGTCACGATGACATAAAATAATCAAGTCTCATTTGCTTACAAATTAAATCAATATATTTTTATTAAACTTTTCCAAGGTATAATTAATTTATTTTAATATTCAGATCCGTTGTTGTCATATGAGTGTTGCTAAGACTTTTCACACCTTAGCCAGTTACATCTCTAGACACAATGGTATTGCAAATAATAAATAAAAGAGAAAACTTGAGGAAAGCCATTCTAAAATGTCATTATGATATCTTCTAACATGTGATGCTATTCTGAGTACCCTGCTTGCTATATTAGGAAATTTATGCGACATTGCATTTATGTTGTAACTGTTCTTTCCAGGCTACTCCGCTTTTCTGTGTCTTGATGCTGTTGGAGTTTGTTGTCAGTTGGATTTGGAGTCACCAGGCACCAGGTCGGATCAATGACAGCATAACTTCTCTCTCTGCGGGAGTCCTGTCTCGACTTCCAGAGTAAGTGTGACTGTTGTATTGGTTTGGTTCATTCCTCATTTGTGGGAGGAGGAAGAATACCTCATAAATATTTTAAAAGGTTGTAGTTAACCCAAATGAATTAATCAGGACGTGGATGCAGCTTTGCCAAAAATTGATTTGACATTTAAAAGATGTAAATTTCTTTTTGAAATGTAAGAGTACATTTAATGTTTAAAGGATATTAACCAAATCCAAATCCATCTTGAAATCTGTTGGGCTATCTGCTTTTGAGGATACTGTGACTTTGGGTAGGCTGACTGTTTCTTGTGTTAAAATGTATATTTAAATCTCAGTTTTCTTTCTATTAGCATCCAGGAAATTAAAAAAAATAAGTCTCCCTGTTTCCGTTGGTCTTTTAAAAAAGAAACTTAGGTTGAAGTAATAAGGATAAATGATAATTTCTCAACATGCACCTGATCCAATGGCCATTGAAATCAATGGGAGTCTTTTGTTTCACTCCAGCAGATTTTTCATAGATTTTAAAACAAAAAGGGACCACTGTAATAATCTAATCTAACCTCCTACATAACACAGGCCATAGGATTTACTTTTATTAATTCCTTCTTCAAATTCAACAACTTATGGTTGAACTAGACCATATCTTTTTAGAAAAACATCCAATCTTGATTTTAAAATTTCCAGTGATAGAGAATATACAATACCCATGTGAAAGTTGTTTCCTATGGTTGATTAACCTCATTGTTAAAAATGTGCGCCTTAATTCTAGTCTGAATTTGTCCAGCTTCAATTTCCAGCCATTGGATACTATTATACCTTTGTCTTCAACACTGAAACTATCTTATTAATTGATTTCTGTTCCCTAGGTAGATAGTTGTAGACTATGATCAAGTCACACTTACCTTCTCCTTGATAAACTAAATAATAGATTGAGTCCTTCAGTCTTTCTCTCTGAGGCATATTTTTCAGTTCTTTAACCACTCTCATGTGTCTTCTCTGAATCTTCTCATATTTCAACATCCTTGAAGTATAGACACCAGAACTGGATTCAGTGACACCAGTGCCAAGTACAGAATTGATATAACCTCTTCTCCTGCTTCAGATTCCTCTGTTTATACATCCAAGGACTGCATTAGTCCTTTTGGCCGCAGTTCACACTGGGCACTCACGTTCAGCAACACAATGACCCCAGTCTTTTTTCTAGAGTCATTGCTTTCCAGAATAGTCTCTCCATCCTGTAAGTATGACCTACATTCTTTATTCCTAGATGTAGGAGTTTCATTTGGCTGTACTGAAACACATGGGCCAAGCAATCCAGATCATTCTGTACCAGTGACCTGTCCTCTTCATTATTTACAGCTCCCTCAATTTTTGTGTCATCTGCAAACTTTAATAGTAATGAGTTTATATTTTCTTCTCGGATGTTGATAAAGATGTTGAATAGCATAGGGCCAAGAACTGATTTCTAGAAGACTCCACTAGAAACACAGCATCTCCTGTTTGCAGTTACATTCAGTTAGGCTGTTATTAATTCCTTTAATGTGTGCCATGTTGATTTTGTATTGTTTTAGTTTCTTAATCAAAATGGTGTGCATTACGAAGAAAAATACCTTAAAAAAATGTAAAGATATTACATTAACACTAAAAGCTTTATGAACCAAATTTGTAGTTTCATCAAAAAAAAAAAAAAAAAATCCAGTTAATTTGACAAGATTTATGGCTATGGCTTTGGATCAGGTTCCCAGAAAGTATAGACTATATGTGGTTGTTTATTTCAGTTTTCAAAAGCAATAGCATTGGAAGTTGCCATTTAAGGAATTAAGCAGATACACAGAAGATATCAGCTCGGTATTTCCCAACTCTGCCTACACATACACAAATAAGAGATGTGTACTATCAACATCAGAAATATTCAAAGGAAAGGTTGCTTAATTTATTGAAAATTATTTGGTTGGTTATTTCATGTTCCTATTTTTGAAGGTGCTAATTGTATCCAGCCTGTTTTGTGTATCAGTTTTTATATAAACAAGAAACCCTTTCAATAATTGATGAGTAGTGAAAATGACTGTACAGCTGAAAAATCTCAATCAGATCCTATTATGTATCATGTTATATTTTCCATTAGAATTAATGTTGTTTTCTGGAGATTCATACACATCACAGATTTACCAAATCAAGTTGACCATGTTTCTGATCTGGAAAGGCCAGGGCAGATTATGCTGAAGGTTAGGATGTATATGGAAGTTAAGTTTTGGTACTATGTCTCTCATTTTTAATTTAAGAGCAGTAAAATTCACCAGATTCATTCATCCCTGCAAAAATATGTATTAAGAAAAATTGCATTGTATGCATATAGTTCAGTTTTGCAAGATGCTGAGTGCCTTCATCACAGTGGCACTCAACATTTTGCGGGATTTGGCTCTCTGCATGCTATACACAAATTGTTTTGTAAGGATGGGTGAATTTGGTGAAGTGAATGATGACACTCAGCACTGAGTTAATGACCCTCAGCACTTTTCAGGATCTGGCCCTCAGTGTCCTTATTCTTTTCAATGCCAGCACCAATATTCTCTTCCAGCTCACTACTAGTGTAATACTGCTACCTGAGATCTGGGAACACTTTAGCTCTTTTCTCAGTTTGTCTTTTCAAGCAACAACTGTGTGAAAGGCTTTTAGCTTACTGAGAGTACATTCACAAAGCAATTACAAATCATAGAATTTAGGTGTTAATTGCCAGTTTCTAACGATGAATCCTTGCCCTCACTGTTTTTATCAGTTAAAGGAGCTATGGACATTAGATAGATTAAACAGGACAGGACTGAAAAAGAGAGCATTCTGTGCCCCTCCCTCCCCTCTTTTGGTGTACAAGGATTGGGTGAAAAAAAAGAAAGCACAATTTGTTACTGGGTTTTTGTTGCCCCTTCAGTCAGTTGCTTTTCAGCAAGAAAAGGGTAGGGAAATCTGACAGAAACGGCTAAAACAATATTTCAGCAGAACCCACAGCATCAGGGGACATCCTAGTGCAAATCATTAACACCTGAGGGTTAGATTAACACGCCATTGATTGTATCCTCTCCCAGGGACTAATTTTCATTTTCTCAACTAGCAGAAATGGTTTGCCACTTCCTTTAAAAAAAATCTGTGGTTGCAGCTAAAATGGTGGGCTTCAGCCTATTAATCCATTACTTAGAATGAAGCTTCTGCTGCGTCATCACAAAGAGGTTTTTGGATTATGTGGAAAATGAGAAGTCATGAAAACCAAATTCAGTCTCTGAGAGTAGTTTTCCATTCCACATTCTGGGTAACAAAAGTGTTGCAGACCTGAGGGAAAACCATTTTTATTCAGTGTTTTGTACTTCATTGGCAGAGAAAATGAAAAACTAAATTGTAGGTATTAGTATGTCATATATATAAAATTTGTGTATAAGGGAAAATCTTCTCAAATATGAGAATGCATCTGCCCATCAAACTGTGCAGCATGTAACAGAGTTGCTTGTCATGGATACACTACTACTTGCAACATAACCTGAACACTTTTTTTTAAACTGTTTCCTCATACGAAGTATGACATTTGATGATGAGTAGTTTTGGGAGAGAAATTGAACAGGCTTATTCAACTTGATTCCAATGTGAATAGAAGTTGCAAAATTTTGTCATTAAGTTAAATGTTGATGGGGTAAACATTATTTTGAGAACTTCTGTTATGAATATTTTTTTCCCAGCAAACTGTTGCCAGGATGCCTGAAATGTTGCTGTTTTATTAAAAAATATATTCCCCCAAGAGAAGTCTTATTCCAGATATAAATATCTACCGAACAAGTATGCGTACTATTTCTTACTGGTCCATTGCTACTGCTAAAGCAGCAGAACATAAATCAAAATGTGTTGGGGGATAATTTAGGGAGGTACGTTTTCAAACTAGTTGGGGAACACTCCACTACTGTGCAGCTCCCCCCTCCCTCACAGAGTTTTGTTGGTCATGTTTGCAATGGAATTTTCCATTCCAATGAGACAGCTACAGTTTATCAGATATAGTTTTTTAAAACAGAGAAAATTGAAGTTCTTTGAAATATTGTTGACCTTCAGAAAAAAGGGATATATGTCATTATGTGTTTCATAAGATTTTGGCACCTGGTTTGTGGCAATAATGACTATGGTGTACTAAGGCTATGTCCCCTAAAGTTCTTCATATCTCATACACAAAGCAATGCAGTTAATTGAGTTTGTTTATCAAAATTGTGTGAATTTCTTTTCTCAGGTAAAATTTAAAACCTAACAAGCATA
Organism: Emydura macquarii macquarii; assembly: GCF_026122565.2. Taxonomy (NCBI): domain Eukaryota; kingdom Metazoa; phylum Chordata; order Testudines; family Chelidae; genus Emydura; species Emydura macquarii. The sequence goes on from NW_027132559.1 coordinate 24,158,699, forward strand.
ATTTGCAGACTTTTACATGTCAAGTAGACTTTCTAGTTCAGTCTTTCAATAGTGGAGATTGATGTCATCTGAAAGTGTGGATAAGTGAAACTCCATGCCCTAATGGTCAAAAGGGCGTAGACAATGTAGGCCCTCAGAAGCTTCCATTGATTTAGAGGCAGAGAGCGTGCCTACATACATGTACACATGCAAAGACATGCTGGTTATAGAGGGCACATTAACACAGAAATAGGTTTAAAAAACATTTGTAATCTCTTAACTTATTGCTCACTCCTATTAGAGGAAAATGTGAAGCTTCACCTTGGCTGCAGAAAGCCATTAGAGTAGTTTGTTCATACACGAGTATGTAAGAACACAGATTGTGAGCTATATTTACTGGGATTGGAGATGGGGTTTTAGCGAAGTTTAATAATCTTTACTGATCTTTACTCTACCCCCAAAACAGCCCTTTCCCCATCTGTTTCCCAAGCCAGGTTGTATCACGTCGAATTATATTACATGTTTTCTTGTTCTTCATTAAGATAAATTGGCTCAGTTTGCATACTCTGCAAAGATCTAATGTTATAACCATATATTCTGTATCAGTGTGTAGAGTACCTCACAGTGTAAAACTCAATGTCTTTACTAAATGTATTAAGCACAGTCAGTATTCCACTAGATGGAGTACAGGAGCAGCAGTTTTAGAGAAGGCCTAATTTGCTGGGTCAACATCTCAAAGTTCTGCAAACTAGAAAAAACAATTCCTTAATTACTTCTAAAATCAAACAGTAAAATTTAAAAGTAATAGACTTTCAGAACTGCATAGGATAGTGTGAAAGAAGTGAATTGTTGCTTTTTCAGACTCAGGAGCCTGACCCAAGCTGTTGATTTAGAAAATCCACATGACCATGCAAATATTTTCCCCTCATTTCACCATATGACATCAAATAATGATTCATTACAGTTATTCCATTATATTTTTAAAGAGCTGTTACTTCTTTCTGTGTTCCCAGAAACTTCATATAAATTTATTCTGTGCTGCGTGGGATATGTCCACTAATACATAGACATCTAAATCCTGGTGAAGACCATGGGTCTGACTCTGAGTTCACCTACAAAGCATTGTAAGCCCATTGGATTTAGTGGAACCACTACCGGTTTACAATAGTGAGAGATCAGAATCAGGCTCCATGTTGTAAGAGGTACTGAATAAACATCGCTATTTCTACAGCATCATATATGTACATGGAGCTAATGTATAAATAAAATTAAGACAAATTCCCTGAGAGGAACTGCAGTCTAACAACCCATCCTGTAAATCCTAAAGCCTTGTCTAAACCCACCAGTTGTGCCAGTTACACCACTATAGTTAAAGCAGTACAACCTCCCTAGTGTGGGCAGTTACATTGGTAAAATATAAGCTTATACCAGTAGAGCTCACTCTGTACAGGAAGGAGAATAAGCTATATTTGTATAAGCACATATATACTGGCATAACTATGTCTACACTAGGACTTGTATCAGCATAACTGAATTGATAGTGATGCATAGTTATCCAGTACAGAGACCGTGTATAGACTCATGTCAGTAGGCTTTGCTCACCTGAATAACACCACTGAAGTCAGTGAGTACTTGTGAGAATAAAGATGACTTGCATGTATAAGATTTTTATGAGTTAGATGCTACGTTATACATGAGGATAGCAAGAGATGACAAAGGTGTGTGGAAAGAATGAGTTTTATAATAATAAGAGATCATGAGAAATGTTTGTTTCTTATTCCCCCCCCCCAAGTTTAGAGACTGTTGTTTTTTATTTCCTCTTTCTCTAAAATAAATTAATATCAATATATTAAATTAATAGTTTGAGAGAGTGAAATCTGACGTGAATAGGTGTGGTGGAATGAAGGTCAGTGCTAGAAGACAACAGAATATAAAATAGAAGAGCTGTATGAGTACTCAAACTTGCCACATATTTTACTTTGTGATATTATTTTTCTTTTCCTTTGAGGAGAATTGGGAATTTGGATTATTTAGGCTAAAATTCCAGAGAGTAAAATCATATTGGAGCAGAGGCTTTGGTTCAGATTTAGGGTCTAGTTGGAACATTTTTTGAAAATGTAGGGTGCTGTTTCCTCTAATCAAGGGCTTTCCAGAGCCTGATGATAATTTCCCAGCTGTATCGTTTTGGTGAATTGTTTTTAGCCTTGGGTTATTTCATGACTGGTTTTCGCATATTAAGAATGGGAGAGAATCATATTCATCTTGCTGATAGAAAACAGGGAATAGAACTCCCATAACTCCCTCTCCCCTTCCCTCCACCTTGAGAAAAGTTTGGCTTTGTGCTAAAGTGTGAAAAAAGCCTTGACTGTAGTATGTCAGGCATATTTCAGCTCGATTTGTGTCAACCCTAATAAGTCAGTTGACAGGGTAATAAATTGGGTGTCTGTTCAAGACCTGGCACCTGTACAGGAAATAAAAGGGGATTTCAGTTGCAGGCGGGTTTACTTTGTTTTGCAAATGGAAGTTTTCACAAGGCTTCTCCCTCTCCCTCCCTTTTAGTGAAGTCATATTATCAAAATGTTTATTCCAATTTGATCTGGAGCCAGTTTTTCATGTGGAAAAGAAAACTCCATAGTGTCTTTAGAAATGTAAAGCCCTAACCTTTCCATTCCGAAACAAAGGTTTAGTGAGCTTTTAATTATTCATGCATCCTGATGTATAATACGTGTCTGAGTAATGGCAGATTATTTAAAAGAAATTGTTTGTCCTGCATTCTGAAGTTTGGCACTGCTGTGGCTTTGTTTCTTCCTGTAATTGATTTGCATGGTTGATCTTCAGCTTGGAGTTTCACAACTGAAGCACAGGAACTCTAAAAAAAGTCCCACAAATATGAATATAGTTTCCAAGATCGATTTCACAATTGCTTGTTTCATGATATAACAAACTAGTAGTTATAAAGGGATATCTTGCATGATGAGAGGTGACCATGCAAATTAGATTATACTGATGAGTCCTCCTTCCCTGGAATAATGTACACAGTTCTTTTACCTTCATTTAAAAAACAAAACAAAAAACCAACAACAAAAAACCAAAAACAAATAGTTAGGAAAAGTTCAAAAAAGGGAAAGGAAAAACGGAAAAAGGGAACTGGAGAACACTTGAGTTGGAGTAAAGTTAAGGAAATTGAGTTTAGTTGGCATTGAGAAACAAGATATTGGTGGTACATTATCATTATAAATAAAGTTAACCCATGGCATATGTATTATGTGTCATCCTCTGTGCCTGATCCCGAGAGGATATGGATCTATTGCAGGTCATCATTTGAGAATTCAAGCTATAAAGTCTCTGATGGTCCCGAGTTCAATACCTAGCATCAGCCAAGATGGTAGCTGTCCCCCTAGATTATCCTAGATTGTCCCCCTGAGATCTGCACTGGCAGAGGGAATTCTGTGCATGGAATTCCTTCTTTGGCTCAGATTTTATCCTTCTTCCATTCTCCCTATAAACCCTGCTGCCCCAGGCTCCACACAGGATGTTCCACAGTGCTGTGGCCCATGCTAAGGGGAGTGGGTAGGTAGGGTCAGAGAGTGCATATTATCCCCTCCCCTGGTCCTGTTGTGCTAGTGTGACTTTCTTGCAAGGAGTCAACAGCCTGTCTTTCCCCTGAATAATGCAAGGATATCTCTCTGAGGGGGTCTGCATGGAGAATTCATTTCCCCAGAATTTTCTCCCATGTTGCTTTTGTTATCTAGCCCAATGGGGACAAAATGGTTTACAGTGGATACTACTATTAAGACAACTAGCAATAGCTTAAAATAAAGGACAGGAGCAAGATTTCAAATTTAGAACCCCCCCCAAAAAGTCCTTTGATGGGCAGGGTAATTGGATAACAGAACAGGTTGTCTATAATGGTAAATTCAGCAAAGATGTTCAAAATGAGAATAGAGAAGCTTGTGGAAAATATAGGGTCTTTCCTAACCTCTCTCTCTCTTTTAGGGGTTCACACTGTCTGATGCAGAAGGCTGCACTAGATGACCCAAAATGGCTGGCCTTCAGTTCCAACCCTATTTAGAATTAAAAACTATAATATAACTATGGGATGAACTTGTCCTAAACTCTCTTCAATGATTTTAAGATGTGAATATGGGGTTCAGAAAAAAGGAAATAAATCTTTAAAACTCTGAGTGAACTTTGAAAGTTGTAACTGAATTTGAGTCTGGACGTTTCTATTTACCATACTGTAAAAGAACAAATAAAAAATATTTAGTTAAGCAGTTCCTGAGTCTTCTGAATTATATAGAGATATGATTGATTACTCTTCATTAATTATGGTAATCAACTAGTGTCATGTGCTATAGATTTGTGATTCAAGCATAAAGGAAAAATAAGCAGATTCTGACTTGTGCTGAGAGTTGCATATTAAAAAAATCTGTTGCAAGGTTAGCTTGAGTTTTTTACACATTGGCCTCAACTCATGGAACAAAAGGACTCAAGGGGGAAATGCTGAAAGTTGATCAAAAATGGAGGAAATGTATCAGTTCACATATCTTTGGATGTTCTGCAGAAGCATTATATGTTAATAAAAGGCAAAGAGTCAAGTGAGAAAACAGTACGTAATAACGGATACTATATGTTGCAAGAGGTGTTTTAAATTTCCTGATCATTGAAAAGATGTTAAGAAATGCCTGTGTGTGTGTGTGGGGGGGCCTGTTGTGGAGGTGACTGAAAATTTATACTAAACCTTACATATGCCTCATGAGGTGAATTGCAAAAATCTGGTTGGAGACATAAAATCATCTTTAAAAATATTTCTGTTACATGGCTCTTATGAAAATTAAACATGTTCCAGGTGTGTCTGTTGCAACTTCAGGGCACAGCTAAAATGTTTTTGAAAGTGGCGTACACTTGCCATTGTTGCTTGCAGTGAAATTCTCAGTCTGCCAGCTGCTGAAGTGAGGGTGAGCGGACTTTTTGAAGTGAGAAAACAGGACGACTGTTGCAAGAGTAGAGGTGAAGTGCAGGTGTGTTTTGGCAGCTGGTGATCATAAAAAGATATAGGTGTACTTTTCTCCCTTTCCCTCAGCTAAGCAATCCTTACACCATCCCTCTCCCCCCTCCCTCCCACTCCCCCAAACCCACTACCTTTTCAAAATAAAAATGGGGACAGGTTGCTGCTTTGTTTGCTCAGTAGTAGATAAAGTTTAGGACTTTCAACTGAGTTGCCTTTTTATTAATAGAGAAAATAGTACAGAAACTCATGATGTTTCCTTCTAGTGTTCTACAAACTATTGTTATGGCAACAGATGCTAATGTCACTGATGTAAAAGCATTCAGGATGAAAGTCTCCATAGAAAGAGTTAAAATGCAGCCGTTGTACCCAAACAGTTGTTAAGGGGACAGAGTGAATTAAAACAGCTGGGCAGTTAAACTTCTTTGAGGTTCCTTTGCGTTGCTGTGCAGCTGCATTGTGTGATCCTATGTGAGCTGTTCTGGTCTAACTGTTTTCCCGGGTATAAAGCCTGGAAGCTGAGGGAGGAGACAGGAGCTATTTGTTACGCAGGGAGATTCCAGAAGACAGCTAGGTCCAAGATAGCTGCTACTTGGTGACAGAGTAATTTGTGCTTTGAGGGAGTTTCTGAAAGAGGGAGTTGCCTATGTGCAGTTGGTGATCTTACCTCTGTTCAAGGAAACAGAAATTGTGTACATTTTGTAAATAAACTAATTAGATCAAAAATACCTGGTTTTGCATCATGGATTTCTTCTCCAACTAAGAAACTGACCTCTAAGGTCCTAAAGTCTGCCACCACTCAGTAAAGGTGTCATAATATATTCACAAGTCCTGATGGCTTTGAACAAAAATGGGAAAGACAACAGCAAAGCTTCATGGAGGCAGTTTCAGCTACACAACACACAGTCTTCAGCCCCTTTAGCCAGTAGTTTCTCTGCCTGTAACCTTGTGTCTAACTCCCAGTTCCTGAACCATGGCCTAGAAACCTCTGAGCCCAAAACTATGCTTTCTTCAACCACTCCAACTTTTTTGTACTTAGTACTGAGTGATGGTTAGTCCAGGTGTGTTTGGGAGTTTAATTTTCCCATTGTCCAGCAACTCAGCAGCACAAAAGAACTCAGCTGACTTTTGTCACATTTTTCCTTTTCCCTCACTTTCTCCTTTGCACATTCTTCCTTTCTCTCTATCCCTAACCTTCAACCCTGCAGTACTACTTCTTTCATCAGTCTTTGTAGCATTTCCCCTTCTTCTCTCTTCTTGCCACACACATTCTTTCTTATTCATCCTCTGTACTTCATCTGACTGTTAAATTTACAATGAAAATATTCAGTGTTTAGATTTTCCATGGTATTATTCAGATAATAATAATTAGTAGCATCCTAAAAGTGTTTCTAATTTGTAGATTAAAAATGAGTTTCTTTCAGTCACATGAATACCTTGCCATCTCTGTGTACAATAAACATTGTTAAAGCAGCTGTCTAAAAGGCTTTTGATAACTTGATGCCAAGGGATTGGAGATCTTCAAAGAAATAAAAAACACAAGAAGATCTCATGAGGTTGTAATGGAAAAAAATTTAAACAGGGTGAGGGTGTGCTATTTTTATCAGTCTTTACTCACAGTCCTTAGGCAATAGTGACATTGAAGTCAATGGTAATATTGCCAGAATAAGGCTGCAGGGTTGGCCCAGTGGTTTTAAGTGTTAGAATAAAAGCTATAGACTGAACAGTACAAATATGCAATACAGAAAATCTATGCATAATTCACAAGGTTTTTGAGAAAACTGTTTTGTTGTATATTTCAGTGTTGTGTCCAGAAGCCTCGAGCTGACTACCTACATCTATGTGTGGGATAACTACAGACTCTCTGAACTGCGGTGGGACTCACCTTGGACATGGTATTTGACATTCCTAGGAGTAGACTTTGGATACTACTGGTTCCATCGCATGGCCCATGGTAGGATTTGAACAGATTTTTCATTTTATTTGCGTATACGCATATTCCATTTATGTATTTTAACAGGTCTAGTAAGATACACTTGAATTTCAAGTGGGGAAAACCAATTTTATAGTTTGTTTTTTATAATGTAGATATGAATTTAGTAAAATGTAAGATCTAGAATTTTAAAAATACCGCTCCTATATTCATAGAATCCCACAGAAGGAAAACATGTAGGTGGGACAAGAATCCTACATGTATTGCTCTAATCTGTGCTTCAGGGATGACTTTAACATTCTGAATTAAGTGGAATAAAGGGTTGACTATTAAAGTGTAACAGTACACTCATTATTATAATTTTTTATTATAGTGATTCCTAGATCAGTACTAGGATCTCTTGGATTAAGGACTGTACAATAAATATAGAGTCTTTGCTTACAATTTCAAAAGACACACACTCACTCACAAAAAGGGTGGGGGAATGAGAAGCAACATGTAAACAAAGAACTGGTAGGGAAACAGCTTGTTTAATCTTTTAAAAATATATTCAGTCTTTAGTCATAGTTTTTGGGAAAGGGCAAAGGTTAAAATATTTTTGTCCAGTCTTTTAAAATTTATTATTTGAGTTAACACTAGAATGTATAGTTATTTTAATTTAACCCTGGCCTATTTCTATTTTTTTAAATTTATATTTAATCCGACTCCCTCTTCCCCCCCACATAAAAGAGAAAAAGGTAAGGATTAAAAAGGATAAAGCTATTATTTACTCTGATGCTGGGGGCCTTATAAATAGTTAGGAAAATTGGATAGATAGGTATTTCTGTTGAATAGTTTATGGAAAGATAGTACATATAGACATATCTCTCTGCCCAGCTACCTACTTACATGGCTCTTGGTCACCACAGTTTTTTTGTTCTGACTTTTCTGTTTCTACATTTAAAAATGTTTTGTATAAATCCTAACATAGGGCCTGATCCAAAACCCACTGAATTCAAAGGAGAAAAAGTCTATTGTCTAAAGGACTTTGCACCGTGCTCCAAAAGGCACAGTCCCCTTAGTTCATAAAAGTATTGATGCATCTGGTGTTAAAGTTTTCTATAATGCAGGGAAAGAACTCTGGTGCAAATAAGTCAGTGGAAAATATGGAAGCAGGTAGGGAATTAGTTTGGGTGCTTAATTAGGTGGGAAAGAAAGAAGAGAACCAGACAGATAACAGGGCTATGGGGAGGAAATTAGGAGTTCTTTGGGGAGAGAGGTGGGTAGGAGGTGAGGAAGTGGATGGAAGTTGGAACAGTGCGAGGAGGAGGGAGAATTTGCTTCTTGGTGAGTAGTTGTTTGGTGTGTGGGAAACTGGGAATTTGCTTCACAAAAAATGACATTAACTGTACTGGGAACATTAGTTCATAGTGCTAAAGACTGGAAAAACTCAAAGGACACTCCCATTTCTTTTTTAAAAAAGTTCAATTAAGTGAGATGGATTACTAGAAAAATCATACGAATGAATCTGAATTTGCTCCCATTGAAGTTGGTAGCAAAACTCCCATTGACAGAAAAGAAGGCAGAATCAGCTTGTACATTTTGTAAATCTCTTTTCGAGAGTAGCTCTGAAGGTCATTCATCTTCTGTTTATACAGAGAGGGAGAAAGGTGCTGTGTTAATACCTGCTTGTGATTCCACATTTTTAGAGCTCGTCTACACAACTCCACAGTTCAGACTATAGGGGATGTGAATTTCAGAGTGCACTACGTGCTACACTGTAACTCTCCTGTGTGGACACCGTGGCACAAACTAAAAGGTACCTAGTTCACATTAACATAGTCCTGTTTGAAAGAGGACTACATTAATATGAACTTAGGTACCTTTTTAGTTTGCAGAAGCATTGTGTGCACGGGGGAGTTACAGCACAGCACACTATTGCATGCTGCAATTCAGACCCCCATAATCCGGACTGCAGAACCATGTAGATGTAGCCACAAAATGGATCATACTTGTAATTAAAACGTAAAAATCCATACTCACCAGCAACCGTACACCATACAACAAGAACACTAACCCAGGAACTTATCCCTGGAACAAACCCCGTTGCCAGCTCTGCCTGCACATCGACTCTAGTGACACCATCACAGGTCCTAACCACATCAGCCACACCATAAGGAGCTCATTCACCTGCACATCTACTAATGTAATATATGCCATCATGTGCCAGCAATGCCCCTCTGCCATGTACATTGGCCAAACTGGACTGTCACTATGCAAAAGAATAAATGGACACAAATCAGACATAAAAAATGGTAACATCCATAAACCAGTCAGAGAGCACTTCAATCTCCCAGGACACTCTGTAGCTGACTAGAAAGTTGCCATACTTCTACAAAAAAAAAAACTTCAGAAACAGACTTCAAAGAGAAACTGCAGAGCTGGAACTCATATGCAAACTTGACAATCAAACTGGGTCTGAATAGGGACTTGGAATGGTTATCTCATTACAAGAAGTAATTGTCACTGTCACACATTCTCACCTTCTAATCAGTGGTTGTGAATAGGCCTCATCTACTCTAACTGAATGAACTTTGCTAACACCTACCCTCCCCATTGTTGTTCCTTACCCTTATATATATCCCCATCTGATTTCTTTTTCTTGCATCTGACGAAGTGGGTTGCAGCCCACGAAAGCTTATGCCTGCAGAAATTAAATGTATTAGTCTTTAAAGTGCTAGAGTACTCTTGTTGGGTTTTTTTAGTTCATACGTAATAGTCCATAAATATAGTTCAGAAAATTGTTCTATCTAAAACACTAGTCTAGTCCAAAGAATGTTGGTGTCATAGAACCATGCTATATAAGTAAGTTCATTGTCCTTGAAGGTACTGTAAACTTGCTCAATATCAGCTCTGTGTTATAAATCACGTAACTGATACCACATTCTTACAGAAAACTATTTTAAATATAGATAATGGATTAAACAACACTCCGCTCTTCTGTCAGGGAATGTCAAAAAATCAATATCATAATGGCAAGATTGCTAAACAATGTATTACTTCAGAACTGGCTAAGCAAAAACTAATGAAAGAGGCATTTTTTAAAAATAAAGAAGAAACCCTTCTGGAAAAACACTCCTCACCTTGATATATTTGGGCACTGAAGTGTAATTGTGAGTTCAAAAGCTCTTGCTGTATGTAATAGAAATTTAGTCAAAGAGCCCTGTGGAATTCAGGAATGGGCTCTACAATGGCGATAACATTTGTAGGAACCCAAATGAATGCAAAGTGTATGAATTTTAAAAGATATGAATGATGGCACTAATTGTCCCAAAAAACTAAAGGATTATGACTTGCCTGCCTTTAAAGTTCTTTTGTGATTGATGTTGGAGATAATATAGTTGCACCTAGAATTACGATTTAAATTCATTCTGTTAGGATTCAAATTATTTGGGCAAAGAATCCAAACAATTAGAAATTCAAATATTTCTCTTGTTGAAAAAAAAATCTCTTTGACATAAAATCAGGCTTTGACTAGGTGTTTGAAAAGCTGTTTTTCTCTTTCCTGTGTATGTGAACTAGCCATTATTACAAACTGAACTCACAAGTGTACAGCAAGGACAGGATGCATTTCTTTGCTGTGATCTTACTTTTCAAAGGATGGTGTTACTGTGTGTGTGTGTGTGTGTGTGTGCGCGCGCGTGCACGTTGTTTGCAATACTCACTAAGGAGCTTGACAATAATCTTTTTTTACTATTTAATTGACCTCTTCTGGGGCCTGATCCAAAGGCCACTGAAGTCAATGGGAATAATTTCCTAACTGCTGATTTTTTTTTTCTTGTGGTTTTTAATAGATTTATAAATCAATTTGACCTGTTTTGTTTGTGCAGTAACATCACTGATTATGGCCTAGAACCAGGTTTGTCATGTTTTCTTTTTCAGTTTTGAGGGAAGGATAGGTTAGGGATTGTATTACTAGATATTTTAAATCCATGGTACAATTCCCACCAAAATTATACACTTTTAAGGTAGTTCATATATAGACCTGATTTACTAGCAGTGTGTCTTTTAATATGCTGGATAGTTCTGCAGTTTCTGATATCAAAGCCTGGAACAGGGACCTTAAAATTTCTTTCAAACTTAAATTGACCTTACTCTTCGGTAGCTTTCTGCTTTTGATTTTACTTTTCCATTTAAAGGATCCAGGGCTAAACTGTCTCCTCTGTACGAAAGGAGGCGGTTATATGGAAGGGGCAGTACAGCCTGCTGCTGTATTAACTTTTCTCACTAAGTTCCACAGTGTTGGAGAAGTCTTCATCCACTTCCCCAGCAAGGACATTAGGTTATATGGAGAGGAGGGGTGGGTGAAGGGACAGTGTTGAGCCAGCCTTCTTTAAAAAAGTGGAGTGACCTAGGTGTGGATTGAGGGAGGTAGAGTGCCACAGTCTGTCCCAGAGAGAGAATTGGGAATTCTGAATGGCCAGCAATGAAAGCTGATCCAGTACTCTTTTGGGGTTCGTCTTTCTCCTATTGTATAAATATTCCATAGTAATAATCCCTAATAAATAATCAACAGAGGACACAGAGTCTAGTATTAAGTTCATGAAAGGATATTTTCCTTTCTGCATCAGTTGGGACTGCAAGTTTTTGATAGTCAAGTGTAACATTTATCAGAACGTGAGTTTGCCACCTCTATTGGTTTGGAATTTATAGTCAAATCCTATGGCTCTTATTTAACTACTTTTATATGAACCTTTCTTGCCTTTACATGCTGCCTCTTATCTGTGGCTTGTCAGATACTCTGAAATCAGCATATCATGAATGGCTTGTGAGATAAGTCCTGCTATAGAAGTTAATGGAATATTGGAAGAACTGAAGATTTAAAGAATTCATTGTGATTTGTGAAACTGTTAATTTGATGATAAATTACAATGTAAAGTGGTGTGTGACTTTTCCAATCACACATGTGGTCAGAAGAATGTTTTTTCTTTGGGAAAGAATTGCATTCCTCTTGAAATACAAAAAAAAAGAAAAAAAAAAGAAAAAGCCAGCTTTCTTGTACATACCCCTAGCTCCAGATTTTAGATATTGTCCGTCTTATATATGATCAAATGAAACTGACCACATGAATACCAGTTCAATGCTGTTGAGTTTAGGAGTGATATTTGAGATAATGCAGATTGAGAAAGGTGTGATCCTAGCTAAAAGAAGATAGAAAACTTGGTGAGGTGTAAAGAATTTTGGTCAGATTCTGCTCTCATTCTTCTGGGTGCAGCTTTTGTTGATTGCAATGGAAATTGATCTCCAGTGATAAAGGGAAATACATATATTTTCCTTTTTTCACAATTCTTTAACTTTTCAGAAATAAGATTTAGCAATTCTTTAACTTTTCAGAAGAAAGATTTAATCCTCCCCCATAGATAAATATGAACTTCAAAGCGTATGTACTTAAAATATTTTAATTTATAATGTAACATGTTCAGTATTAACAGGACAAAATATTACCCCTCCCTCCCACACATGCAGACAGCCAAATGAAAATATATTTTTTATTTTAAAATGTTAATCTGAAAACTGTCAGTCTTCCAACACAAAAGCGTAGCGCTGTAATGCTATGTATTTGCAGTTATAATGTTTGTCCAGCATATTTCACTGTGCTCAGACTTCCAGAAAGGGAGTGGTTACATAAAAAAGATAGAAGCTAGCTTGTTTTGTTTGTGGCTTGTTACTGTTCTTCAGAGTATATGCCTGTTGCTTTAGAAGGACTTTGGTTCCCTATACTATGTCAATAACAGTATTGCTCTGAGGGAGGTTGGCTCACCTAAGATGCTCAGTTTGTTGTGATAGACACAGATACCACTATCCTCTTCTTTTTCCTAACATGGTAGTGTGAGCCAGTGGGTGGCTAAAACTGTTAAGGCTTCCCTGTGCTGTACAGTTTGGAGGACAGGAACAGAAGTAAATCTAGCTGACACTTCCTATTAAATTTCCATTTATGAATGGTTTATAAAAGATTAATAAATGATTAATAGATGGTTTAAGCATGTGACAGACCCGAGGAGTATCTGTTATAGCTTCAGAAGAAGTTATAGATGGTTCTAAGCCATGGTTATTGACCTGTTGGCTGTTGACTTGTTAGACTTAGTAAATGGTTGATCAATTGTTTCTGTCACACCTATTAATCATTTATTAACCTGTTTATGAATGGAAGCTTAATAGAAAGTGTCATCTAAATATATACATGCACTGTTCAGTTCTTCAGAAAATTTGGAAGATGACTTGGTGGGGGAAGGCATGATGCAATGTTCTAAGCAGGGAATTAGGCCTAATGTGAGGGAAAGCAGTATTTTATTTTTGTTTAACAGCAGAGATAATATATATTCACATCTTGAAATACTGAGGTATGTAATCAGTAAAGTGTTAAGTGATATGGTATTAATACCATTCTCACAGCATAAGCCAGATGGTACACCATTTTCTTTCACTACATCTTCTTTCCCACCTCCCTGGTCTCAGGGAAATCAGGCAGGCTCTCCCAGTGCATTAGGGAAGAGGAGCAATAGCTGGGTTACTGGGCTATGATGTGAAATTCACCTTTGTGCATGGGGTTAGCATTGGGAAGTCTCACATAAGCCCTGTTTTGTGGGCATAACTGCTGTATTTATCTCCTGTAGGCCTCCACACATGGATGAATGTCACCCTGTGTGTACATACCTGGGGATGTGTGGAGAGTACAGTCTCATCTTTTTCCTGAGTGATTATCTGTGGGTGAAGATGGTGGAGAGAGAGGCTCTGAGTGCACCTGTGTGAAGGCAAGGTGTAATATGGCCCTAAATTATGTAGTTTTGCCATATGGCATTAGGAATTATAAAATATACGAGTATTCAAAAAAGCCTTTTTTTTGTTTTTAACACAGCTGAACACAGAATTTTAAAAGCTGAAGTGAATTTCAAAGTTCATTGGTGGAATCTGCCCCATTCTCCCCATCCTCCTCCCCCTGTGAAATCTGTGCTATCTAGTGCAGCACTCTGTAATGAAGAATCAAGAACTAAAATGCTACATACCTGACTGCTGCAGATGTGTACTTGCTGCTGACTATTAAACTTGCCCGAAAGTCATCTAGTTAAAAAAACAACTTTTCAAAAAGTCTTGTTGAATTAAATGCATAAACATAGTTTCCTATAAATCAGCTAATAAATTAGCATGAATGTGAGGGATCGCAGGCCTTACACTTGGGCCCATAGATCCCCAGGCAGTGCTCAGACCACAACCGCCACCCAGCAGCAGCTCAACTGAACAACCAGAGAAGAGAGCCCGTGAGTGTGAAATGCTATTCACATGAGCCCTGCCCAGAAAGCTCCTGATTGTGGGAAACTTTCATCAACACCAATTGGCTGGGAAGTTCTGTTTAACCCAGAAAGGCAAAATATTGTCCAAGTAACCACTCCCAAGATGGTTGCTACTACTGTGGACCCTGTCTACTTCTGAGCCTTGCCTTCCTGCCTGTCCCTGTCTGTTCCCACTTCCTGCTTTCCTGCCTCACTCCAGGTCCCTGCTCCTATGCCCTAACTCTGACTCTATCTCCGGCTCTGATCTCTGGCTTGGCACCTGATGCTGTCTCCGACTCTGACCTTTGGTGTGGCGCCTGGCTTTAACCTTTAGTGCTGACTGCCCATACCCAGGTCCCTACAATGGGTTTAATATTTGAAATGACTGCTGATTTATACAAATCCAGCTAGTACTGCCCTCTAGTTTGCCTGGGTGTTTAAAAAAGAAAAAAAGGGATAATTTTTTGTTCCGGGAATGGGGACATGGGTTTGAAAGCATCTAACTTACTATGCATAGAAACAGTTCATTTGACATACTTTTTCCAAGTATGCTATTGAAAACCTCTGTAAATCGTGCATAAGACTTGTAGATCTTGGGCTATTGAGGCACTTGAACAAGAATCTGAATTACTCCAGATTTGAGAGAGATGCTTTTTACAGTTGTAATGTTTTTTTATTTTTTGGTTTTTGCTTGCATAAGGTTTTTAAAACTGATTCCATTATGTTATACAAGTCAGTAAGTGTTAGTGAGCTGGGATATCATGCCCACAACATTCTTTCAAACAGGCAATATTACAAAACTATACTGTCTTGTATTTTGGAATTTCAGCTAATTATCCAGTTGAAGGTATCACAGCCATAGTTATGTTCTCTCTTCCTTTTCTGTCTTTATCCGTATCTTCGTATGTATATATCTGCAAAAGTGTGTGGGGAAAATTGGTATATTTAAAAAAAAAAAAAAAAAGGTGGGAGTGTGCAAAGCCTTGATTGCCTTGATCCCATGTAAACCTATGTTTAAGCTGTGTTGCTTATTTCAGTTCAGGATATTTCATCTATATGTATTTACCTAAAAATGAATGGCCCAATAATGGTCCATTGAACAAACAGTGTTCAAGTCACAGGATTCCAAGACTTATTTTAATTTACTTCTCAAGATAGATCTGACAGGCCTGGGAATGTGAAATGGCACAGTTAGTTGCAGTGCCTGCTTTACTGTACTATCCTGCCAGTAAGTTTCTCTCCAGACCTGGAGGCATTCTCTAGAGGTAGCTAGATGTAATGTACTATATGTCCATTTCATGCTTTCCCTTTCTGCTGAGAATTCCAGCAGGGCTGCCAAATGTAGTGGTGGTTTTGTGATGTGGAAATTTGCTTTTGAGGAATTAGACTGAGAAGAAACCCATTTCACATAAACCGTTGAATAGCAATGGTAGGAATCTCTGGTTTATACGAATCTGAAGTAGAACCGGTGACCTAGAGGAGTGAAAGACTCTGTCTGTATCACAGCTGATGGCCCCTTGGGGCATCCAGACATCACCCAAGCTTTCTGTTATGATAAATAAGGCCATGTCTACACTAGCAAGCTTACAGTGGAACAACTGTACCGATGCAGCTGTGCTGCTGTAAGACCGCTTATGTAGCTGCACTATACCGACGGGAGAGAGCTCTCCCGTTGACTTAATAAAACCACCTAAACGAGCGGTGGTAGTTATGTAGGCAGGAGAGTGTTTCCTGCCGACATAGCGTTGTGCATATGAGCACTTATGCTGGCAAAACCTGTGTTACTCAGATGTTTCTTCATACCCTTGAGTGACATAAGTTTTGCCGACGTAAGTGGAAGTGTAGACATGGCCTAAGTAAACGCTGTCTTTCTCCTGTTGCACTAGTAAAAATGCCTGCTCTTTGTTTATTGCTCTGTTTCTCTGCCTGTGTAGCTGCAGCAGCAGCAGTTTGCATGGAAATACACAGAACTGAATATTTGTCTTGGTTAGCCCCAGTGCTGTACGGCAGCAATTAGTTAATATATAGTACGATGATAAACCATGCTTTTGCACTTTTGAAATTTCTATAAAAAGTGCTTTACAAACATTGCTGAATTTAGCCTCGCAGTAAACTTGTGAGATAGGTTGGAATGTATTATCATTCCCAGTTTACAGATTGGATGTGGATTGATTGCCTCTTTTACATCATTCTCAAAGATTCTGGGGGGAACAGAATCATGGACTCCACTCCCTACGGTGAGGAGTTGGGTTGCTGTGGAAGGCTCAAAATACTTCCCTCGGGATGGCTCCTACTCTGTCTCTTACTTTGTGTTGCATAGTAAGAGTAAAAATTCCCATCTCTGCAATATCAGGGCCAAGGATTTATCCATAAATTAGGAACTGTTTAATGCCAGTGAGCAGATGTGATTAAACTAGAAACAAAATTGGACATGTCATTGCTGTGTTCCTTTCTTTCAAGGACTCTGAAAGCTTGAATCTGAAATTACTCTGATTTCAAATAGTTTTTCAGTGGTGCTAGATATTTATAGAATTGGAAGTTTATTGTGACTTTTTTTGGTACTGGATTGTTTCAATAACTGAAGTCTTTTCAAGAGACTGTACAAACCCAAGTCACATTAGAATTACTTAAAACATGATTTGGCCTGGCTGTGATTAGACCCTTGCTCTAATAACTGACTTGTATACATTACATTTATAAATATAAAGGACAAGGGTAATAATAAAATCTTAAGGAATGCCTTTATAAATTTAAAAAGTGTGTGTTTGTTACTATGAATAAATATCATAGAATGAGCTTTGTAAGTGCAATGAATACAAGTATAATTTGTTTTATTTCAAAATGGCAAGCAATTCCTTTCAACATACCACTCGGATTTTTAGAAGCTGGATGACTGTGAAGGTTTATTTTCCTTGGTAAAATTGTAGCAAGACCATAGGCGCTTAGAATCCTTTGTTATACATTTTATGATTGACAATTAAAATGTGTATGGAACAAAGAAAACATTGCTGCATCTTGGCCATGTTTTTTGCATGAATGTTTCCTCCAATACATCTTTATTGCCTTAATTACAAATATTCAAAGCTGCCAAAAATGCTTTTTGAGCACAGGAAAAGCAGTCTTTTCCTCGGGACTTGCTAAATAAACTGAGAGTACATTGCTGGAAGATGTAACCTGGAAAAAATGACTAAGCCAGATTTTTGCCTTTCTTCTGTATGTTTAATAGTATCGTTAGGATGATTAGAATTGTTTTGATATCACTTTAAGGTTTTACAGTCTTTTTCAATCCCAGTCCAATTTCCACACAGGAAATGTAAGTAATCTATATTAATTCTCAGTTACATTTCTAAGGGTCAGTAATTCATCCAGACAATTGTTGAATGGTTTAAAAGTGAAATTGTTTGTTTAGCCTTTCCAATCAAATCACACACATAACAGAAAACAAGCAGGTTATTATGAGAAGATATCCGTGACATGCACTTTCATATGCAATAATACAAAGCTGTATTGAGAGATCAGCATGCAAAACTTAAGGTGAATTGGCTTGTCTTTAGTGAAAAGAGTTTAAAAAATAAGCTTGTAAGTGGAAAATGGCTTAAAGGTTTACTCTGAAATAATTGACTAGCACTCCTCTCTAGTTAGTTTACATGTTTAATAAGAACAAAGTAATACCAATGCTTAGCTCTTTATGTAGCTCTTCTCATCATTAGGTCTCAAAGTGCTTTACAAAGGAAGTTGGTGTTATTATCCCCATTTTACAGATGGGGAAACTCAGGCACAAGGCTGTGAAGTGACTTGCCCAAGGCCAATGGCAAAGTTGGGATTAGAATCCCGATTTTCTGAGTCCCAGTTCAGTGCTCAGTCCAATATGCCACACCATCTTCCTCCTAATTTTATCAAATTAAAAACTAATCTAGATTACAACATGTGCTGTGGAACAAAGAATGTTTTTATGGTGATCTCAGTATTTGAATTTCTCGTTTTGTGTGTTTAAAATCCTAATGTTACATTATGTGCTAAATCTTACATTAATGAATTAATAAAATACAGAAATTAGTTTTTTTTTTTTTTGTGTAGGAGCTGGGGAGTTTATTCTTAAAGTTACTGTGTATATTTATTTTTTATGCATTTTTTATTTTAAAAAGGGCCTATTTTAGGATCTGTGAACCTTTGCCATATATTGGAAATACAGTAACATAATAAATACAATCACATATGTATGCACTCAGTGGCTGCAGAAGTACATATTCACAGACTGAAAACCACAGTCAAAGGAATCCAGACTGCTTATTTTTATACTTACTGATATCCTAGGGAAAAAGGTAAAGACCAGTTTATAAAACCTGGACAAAAGAAGGATGTAACTTTTTCTATTCTCCCTTGGGCAGAATTTAAGCTGAAATAACTGACAGTTTTTGGATTTACAGAAGGAAATGATGAGCTAAGATAAATATCCAGATGTTTGCTGGCCAGATGTATAAGCTTACATTTTGGAAGACATGAATACTTTACCTGTGTCTTCTGAGAGGAAGTTGTAAATAGTAAACATACAAACTCTTTCTCTATGCAGTCTTGAAAAATTTGAGTTTCAAAGTAAAACTTCAAGTTAGAACTTTTTTACTTACCAAATAGCTTCACAAGAGCCGATCTTATAACTGCGTTCCAAATATAAATCCGTACAGTACAAGTGTGGGTTTTTGAAATAATCATTGTGTCTTTGAGGTTAATTTAACACCCTGGATGCATTGTTTTTAATTTCAGGGAAATCTACCTTACAGAAATGCCTTGGTTTTCCAACACTGAGAAATAGGTGTGCCATCTTTTTGCAAGTTTCCTATGTTCTATTCAAATGTTTTAAGCCATTTATTTACCAAAAATGCAAACCTTGACTTTTTCCTCTTTCACCTGTCTACACTAATTCTTTCCCTCTCCCACCTAACACACAGATCTGTTTCTTTTCACATAACTTGTTAGAAGTGGCTCCATGCACATGCAGCAATGAAGCTCATCTGTGGCTTTCTGACTCAGTGAAAGAAGAAAGAACAGCCTCATGTAAGTCATGTAAATAAGTTAGCTGCTAGGACTTGTGAACCAGATGTAGTAGCTCCAGGAAAAATATTAGATTTGAGGAATATTCTTCCCACATGGGAAGAAATGTCTTAAAATCGGCAAAGAAAAACAACTCCCTAAAAACTTCAAGGGATAAATTTTCAAAAATGGCCTCTAGATGTACACCTATAATTATTGCCCATGCATTTTTGGTAGTTAATAAGGTAGAGGAGACTTCTTTGTTGTTGATCAGGAACAAGAAGCTCTTGACACGACTCTAGGACGGATGTGAAAGTGATCCTTTCCAGAATGCAGGCAAGTTGTTACTGGCCAGACCTCCCTCCTAGAGCTGACATAACTCCTAGGGCCTGCATGGCCTGAGAGAGGAGAGAGGACCTGAGTCTGGAGAGGAAGTTACAGTGGATGGGAGGTGATGAACTCATTCATATCAATGCCATGGGTTGATCATTCCCTGGGCTAAGTGATCTCACTGCACTGCCAGAACATGCATGGCATGAATGGGGCCCACAATTTTAGGTGGACACAGCCCTTAGTTTTGTAACTCATTTAATTTATTTATATGTTAAAATGTGCCCATCCAATGCTATGCACATATAAAAACATTATAAAAAACATTAAAATTACAGTTAAATAAGGACCTAGTATTCCCCCCCACAAAAAACAAAAAACAAAAAAACCCAACCCAGACCTTTCAAAATTCCACAGCTCAAAAAAACCAGACTCTCCAAACCAAAATCTCTCACCAACTTACTCATGCCTCCTCAGAGTCCTGGGAGAACAGATAGGCCCTGCAGCATGACCTAAAGGTCACCAACTCCAGGCTGTGTAAGCATATAAAAATAGTGTGTTTCAGTATAATCCTGTCTAATGCTATGAAGAATATTATACACAGACAAAGGGTGAGGGAAAGGGATACAATGTACAAGTAAGGTGATCAGGGTAATAGCAGGCACACTCCTTGCTAGTTCCAGGTCTTTATATAGAGACAAGAAAATGCTTCAGAGGAGAGGAAAACTGAGAGGTAAGGAGAGAGGACTATGTATAGGAAGAGTGAGGACAATCAGCTGAGAAGTTGCAATGGGAGAAGTGGGGTGGGATGAAAAGGGAATAACAACCAATAGCAATAGAGTGAATGAGAGAAAACATACTCCCAGTTCAATTTTCAAAGTTGTATGGATGACTGGAAGCTGTGAAAGTTTTCCCAGTGCCAGTGGGAGTTGTGGCTGCTGTCTTCCATGTGGGAGAGGAGAGAGAAATCTGCTGGTCCCCGTGCTGCAGGTGCGTCCATCTCAGTTTGGTAATAAATAAATAAGGAGGATTGAATTCCTAGCCTTAGCTCCTTTACATTTGGGTGTAGCTGGCACTGAGAAATGAGAAAGATCTCCAAGGATATAAATGTCCAGAGTCTGGCCCTTGCAAAGCTCCTCCGATTTGTTGCTGATGTTTTCTCATGTGGAGGTGAATGGAAAGAGGGGATTAGAACATGAAATGACGCACATATTACTTGGTTTTGACAATGCCGATGATGATGGCAAAATGCCGATTGCAGTTGGACTGTGGTATTAGTCATTTATTGTTTTATTTTTCAGGCATCCTCCACGATGTGTGAGGCAGCGCACAAAGTTAGTACATACTGACAGTATCACCAACTCTGTCGTTTGCAATTTGATCATTTGGAGGTTTTTAAACCTTCAGGTGATCTCCCTATTCCTGCCTCCACCTTGCTGATTTTCAGAATGGCCACCATCTCCTATTACTTTCAGGAGGGTTGACACCAGGCAAAATGGCTTTTGGTCCATATGGCCTCTGCATGTGGAGCGAGGCTGTCCCTAGTAAAGATGACTGTCAACTCCCTTTGCTTCCAAAGAGATTGAAGCCAGACTGCCTTTAGGGATAATGACTGCCACTATACAGTTAGGTGACTAGACAGGACACTGAGGAGACAGGATGATGGACAGAAGAGAAGTGCAAGAGGAGGGTGAGGCTTGAAAGACTCAGGGAGGTACGGGGGAATATTTGTGGAATATCTTGATTCCAGGAGTTGCACCTTTAAGAAAAATGCCAAATATAATGAGAATTGTGATAATATTGCCAGGGTTGGTAACTTTGGAAGCAGGAGGAGAGACTGAGGGAGCTAGGGAAAGGGGCCCAGAGAAATGTGTCTAGTAGGGGAGCATAAGAGGGCTGAAGGTGAAAGGGAATATGGGGTGATCAAGAGGCGATTGAGTGAGTGCAGAGGATTGTGTGTGGAGGAGCAGGAGACAGAGCAGGGGAATGACAGGGCCCAGGAGGAAGTCTAAGAGGAGCAGCAGAATGTGAAGAGTGGGAGGGAGGTGCAGGAGGAGGGAGCGGACAGTGATAATGTCAGGAGATGGAGACGGATAGATTCACACTTCCTTTACTCTAGAGGTTCGTGGTGAAATCCTGGACTGTCTCAGTCAATAGGAGTGTTGCCATTAACTTCAAGGAAGCCAGGATTTTGCCCCAGAATTGGGTAAGTGGAGTCCTCCTGAGGGTAGCCAGCTGGGACGCCTTTATTTTTTCATGTGCATTTAAGACTGAATTTTGAATCTGAACTGATCACACAGCTTGTGGGAGGACAGCTTCCCCCCCAAAGAGTCAAAAACCAAATACATATATCAAATACACCCCTCCTCCATCAAGTTATTTTTTAAAACCTCATAATTTTTAAGCCAGTTTTAATTATTTTTGAATGCTTGCAGTTGGCATTCCTGGTATATGCCTGGAAGAATAGGCAAACTTATCCTCCATTTTACTTCTCATAGGTGACATGGCAATATTAAGTGTTCAGGAAGGATTTTGATGTAGTATTGTCTTATTAGTAGTGCATCCATTCAGAGATATTTAACTTTTTAAATTTCATTAGACATCCCTGAACAGATGCACTATTGATTATTTAATATACTGCACTTGAGCAATATCCTGCATTGTTCAATATGAATAATATCTAACACTTAGTTTCTTTCATGCTGAAAGATACCTTGATGTTTTACACATTTACCAATCTGATACAGAAACTATGTGCAGAGATTACTTCATCGACCAGTGTAGCAAAGCACAGTTACAACACAAACTTTAGGACAGGAAGTGAAGAATAATACTGCAATCAGTTGAAATTGCAGGGGAATTTATGTAGTCAGCATGTAATTATGCAAGGCAGAATTTAGTCAGGAAGCAGGATTAACTTTCCTACTCTTGAAAAGTGCCAGAAGATTGTTAATAGCTATAAATGGTCAGGATGTTGGTTTTACATATCAACCAAATGATGGCACTTGCAACAGAAGAGTGTGCTTTAATGTTATGCTGAGAAATTGATTAATTTCTGACTCAGTGATAAATATGTATCCTTTGGAAACAGGATCTAAACTTCCTTATGCAGTTTAGCTTTCTTGAAGGTCTCTTCTCCAAATATCGACCCAATCGTTATTAGCTTGTCAGATCTAACATGATCACAGCACACTGTTACGTAGCTGCAGGCTTGAGTAAGGTAAATAGGAAATTACTTCCCCAAATTTGGATCCTCTGATGTAAGCAGAACACTTTTACCTATGTCCCCCTGGCAAAAGAGCATGTTGACAGCTGTCTGTCTGTCTGGTTTCTTTCAGTCTTTGCCTGTTTTGCTACTCAGACCAAATGTGCTGCATTTTTAATTTGGTGCTCAAAGGTAGGATGAAAATTTCCCCTTTTATATATTGTATATTTGGGGCTATATGTCAATCACTGAATCCAGTAGTGAGATAAATGTTTGCCCCCTAATGTTTCAAAATAGTATCTGATTCCCCTTAACATTAGTGTAATTATGTGGCTATTATTCTGCACATTATGTTGAAAATGTACACTTTACTGTTTCAAGAAGTAATACAATACAGACCTAACTTCTGATCAAAAAAACAAAACAAAACCAAAAACAAAAAAACCCCAGCAAGCATGAGTAACTACTAAGCATTGACTGTCAAAATACAAATGCAGGGAATAAGGCCTACTTAAGGCAGAAATTTGCTGTGTCTGTGTTTTGTTCTAAGGAAACTTAGCTCACTTTAAGTTTGGAATGTTAATTGAAACCAAAATATTGCAATCTACAAGTCTGACTCAGGTAAATGCTGTATGTTTAACATTAATATGAAATGAACGTGGTCAAAATGAACCACAGTGCAGCCCTACCGTATAATAGTTATTCTCATACATCAGCCACATAGTATTTAAACATTAAGTTTAAGCCCGATGTTATTCTTCAGGCAAGTCATAAATTTAATCAGTGACTTGTCAAATTTAGAGGTACAAAATTATTTTAGTATTTAATCTTGTAGAATGCAATGAGATTAGACTTTTAAAAGTTAATTAGCCTGCCCATATATTAATACTTTGCATAGATTATCTTGTTTAGTAATTTTGAGATTTGGAATTTTTTTAAAAAATCCATAGATTCCTGTTTCTCCAAGTTATTTTTTTAATCATAATATAAATATATTACTATAATTTGCTAGGTTAATAAAGTACATTTGAAAATGCAGATCATTCAAAAGGTTACACAATATAATAGTGCAATATAGATGCAATTTATTGAGTCATGCAATTTAATGAAAATTAAATTGTAAATACTTATTTGAATCTTTTACTTAAAAAGCATGACAAGTTAAATTGATTAGTATTACAACTGACCTTACTATATTGGTACATTTTGTATGTAAGGTGAAATCATAATCAATATGCTGCCCGTTTAATGATCTTTTAAGGGTTAATACAGCTTTTAATGTGTACATCAGTATGGATTCCAGTAAGCAATGTTGTTTACATCAGATGTCCAGTTGCCAGTCCTTCTGATCAAATAGCATATTGAACTCAAGAGTAAGAGTGTGACAGACTCATATCCTGTTTTAAAGAAATATAACAGAAAGCTAACATCTGCCTGCTTGGCTTCATGTGCTGGACAAAAGTTTAGCAGAAAGTTACAAAATGTTAATCCTTTGTGCTCACAAAAGTATGCCTGACATCATGAGCACAATTCTATGGTATTTGTTAGAGTAAGACTTGCCAAGCCTGTAAAGAAAATGTTTTTGCAAGGAGCCTCACTTTGTCCTGACATTTGCATGAGGACACAATTCACCATGAACCTTTTACTCTTCCTCTTCCCTGGGAGAATAATGAAAGGAGTCCATTCATTGCAGTCTCTTGGTGTTTTCACAGAAAAATAATACATAACAGTCCATCAGCACAGGCCCACTGCTCATCTGACACATGAGTAAATCTTGGAACTAGAGCACTTTATGCCCACTGCATATTTCTACCAGTGGGCTGGACTTTTAACATTGTTAATAATGTTGAAACTAGAACTGACTTTCCAAAATAAAAGAAACAGATTGTGGAAAAAAATAAAATAAAAGAACAATCTTGGAAACACTTGTTTATCAGATGAACATACCACACAGTCACATTGGAAAATGTGTAGTTTGATTATTATGGAAAGCTTTTAAAAACAAAATTACACTAGAAGATGGCCTCTTCTCAGTTTGCAGGTTGAGACCATCCCTTGGGGAGCTGTGACAGGATGTTTTCTGTTAACCTCATTTAAAAAAAAAAATTAACTAGAAAAGGAAAACCATTTTAGCCAGTAATTTTTTCTGTATATGTCTAGGTAATGAAGTTGTATCTAAGAAAGCACTTGCTAGAAAGTGCTGTTATCTATTTCAAACTTATAGAAACTGTATTTTAATGGTACAACAACCAATGCTGAATTATTGAGGAATTTCTTCAGAAGAAAACGTAGCAGCTGTGCTCTAGTGCCAAATAAATCTAGTGGCGTGACATGGAGAGTAAAAGACTTTATAACAAGTGGAATTTAAGGGCTATGCTTGATAGCATAATGTGGGATCTGAGCTGTATGACTCCCATTACATGCAGCAAGAGTCATGAGGCTGTAGTCCCATTTAAACACTAAAAAATATTACCTTAATGTAAAGTGCTACTGAACCAACGGTATTTTAGGGTACGTCTACACTGCAGCGTAAGTGGGTCAGTGGGACTTGAGCTCACCAGCTCAGTGTCTGCAAGCCTGAGTTTAAGCTTCCAAAGTGAATATTGACCTTAGATTTAGAATTTCTGAACCCGGATCTCAGGCATTTACACTGCATTACACAGTCCCAAGTCAAATCAATTGCAACCCTGGCTTTCTAGCGCCTCCGCCAGCTGTAGCCATTCTTTTCCTTTGTTCGTGGTGCCATGTGGGAAAAACCTGACTGTCTAGCATTCACATTACAGGAAGTAGTCACAGCCTGCCAACACATCCTGCTGAGCCATCTTTTGGGTCTGCGTGCTCCTGGCAACCAGAGCCAGCAGCATGAAGGATTCACCATTTGAAGAACTTGTCCTTCTTGGGTGTTCACTCTTATTTTGGGAAACGGACAGAGCAGCCGTAAGTCGCAGGTGAAAATTGTGGCAGCAGTTTTGACCTACGAAAAGTACCTGTTGCAGGAGAAGGAGGATGATACAGACAAAGCAGATTCGAACTAGTTGATGCTGATCCTGACTCTCAGTATAGCTGCCGATGCATCTTATGTAGACCGGTGCATCTGGAGCAGGACCACAACCACAGACCGGTGGGATCACATTGTCATGAGGATCTGGGATGACCAGTAAGTGGGTCCAGAACTTTGACATGAAGAAAGCTACCTTTCTGGAGCTTTGTGAGAAGTTTGTGCCAACATTCCAGAATCACAAAATATGCATGAGGGCAGTCTTGCTGGTTCAGAAGCCAGTTGCTATAACCATCTGGAAGCTGGCTACCCCAGACTGCTATAGTTCCTTTGTTAACCAGTTGGATATTGGAAAGCCAACTGTGGATAGAGTGCCTCAGAAACCTTCATCACCAGTGAGGCATGTGATTTACCCAAATGTGGTGGATATGAAAAATATCCCTGAAGTAATTTCTGGTTTTGAGAAAATGGGGTTTCCAAACTGTGCTGGTTGATGGGACTCATATGCCCATGGTTTGCACTCCTCATGGAGCACGAGTACATAAATCGCAAAGGTTATTACTCCATTGTTAGGCAGGCCCTTGAGGACCACAGAGTCCAACGTATGGATTCTGATATTGGCTGTACTGAAAAAGCTCATGGTGCCAGGGTTTTCCATCGATTGGGAATCTACCTTCGTGGTCAGGCACAGATAATATTCCTAGCAAACGATATTGTAAGTGGGGTTACTGTCCCCACTGTTATACTAGGGGACCAGTGTACACCCTTTTGCCTCAGCTTATGATACCCTGATCTCAGAGGGCCTGGGAAAAGACTCTCAGCCAGTGTAGAATGGTGGTTGAATGTTTGTTAGGCAGATTGAAGTCCCGCTGGTTCTGGATTCCAGTGTCATCAGTGCTGTCTGCGTTATCATGTCTTGCTGTGCTCTTCATGGTGTTTGTGAAGCCAAAGGTGAGCCATTTGCTCCTGAATGGACCTATTGCAGTGATGGATTGCTGGACTGGTACACTCAGCCAGAAAGTGCTCTGATCACAACTGCAGCAGGATGCACCTGGGTAACAGAAATCAGGGATGCTGTGTGCTCCTGCATTATAGGCTTGCATGGATGAATGGAAGAGGGAAAACAGTACGTTTATGAATGTGTTTGTATAGCAGTGTTAACAGTAGATCAGGAACCGTCACTGTTCGCAGTGAATGGGGGGAGGATTGATGTTTATAATTTTTATTTATGGATGAGATGACTGCTTATGAAATGGTGGGGGTGGGGACAGTGCATTGTGGGGCAAGAACTGTGGATTCTCATTATGGATTGATGGAAATAGATGTATTGAGAAATGTGTGTGTATCGTGTGTATTTGAAATACACACTATATGATGTGATGGTAGTAAACTTTCCCAATAAAATAGAAGCCATTATTTGTGAACATGGCTGTATTACAAAAAAAAATGATATTAAGTATTACCAGGCAGGCCAGCTGCCATTACGACACCAAAACACCAGTAATAAACCAAGAACAAAACCAGTAATAAAACCAAATGCATAAAATAAACATTAAACGGTAAAACCTGGTGCCAACAAATGAATCCCCAGGCTCCTCATTCTCCGTTCACTTTCCTGGGAATTTAGTACACACGTGGAGCTGCTACTGGAGGGTGGTGGCCTGCAGAAGGGATGAAGGACTGCAGGGGGTATATTTGCCGGGGCCAGCTACTGTTAAGTCACAGTTGCATGGGCCACTCAAACATGGAATTGTCTGAATTTTTCCTGGTCTGCAACACATGGTGTCACGGAGGGGACTCAGAACGTGGTGCAAGTGCAACAGGAGCCATTAGCAAAGCAGCCTTTCAAACAGGTCTTTCTGCTGCACTCTATCTTCTTCCCTCAACAGATGTTCCTACTCCAGAAACTGCTGCTGCCTCTCCTTGCCTGTGACAATTCTGTCCTTGTGCTGCGCAGCCTATCTGTGCCTTTCCACTTACCATGAGTTGTTTTCACTTTGGCATTGCACCTAGTCTAGGCTGTCTACCATAAGCTCATCAATGAAATCCTTCCTCTTGGACTAGCGCGTGGCAGTTTGAAATCCCAGGCTCCTGCTGGAGCATGGCTGAGTTGACGAGGTACAAGGACCTGCAGAGGAACCTGAAAGCAGACATCAAACAGTGCACTAATGTTTCAGTATTTTGCAACGGGTTCAGTGCATCTGCAGAGAAAAGTGTCTAGAGGAATCTCAAGGCCAAGGCCAAAAAAATGATACTTTGTAAAACTGCTTCAGTATATTGTAAGAGGAATGCTTCAGTTCCCAGAAGTTCTGCTGACACAACTGAGTTAAATAGAGTGAAAGAAAGCACAAACAGTGGTACGTTAAAATTTTACAAATGCTTTATGTTAAAAAATTGCAGGCTGCCTAGGGCAGAGGTGGCCAACCACTGAGAGACAAAGAGCCACGGTTACCTTGCCCTCAGACAGCGCGTCAATTTCACTCCCCCTAGTCTCTCTATCCCACCAATAGTTGGCACTGATCTGTCAATTTCGGCAGCAGCTCTCAATTTCACTCCCCCTCTTCTCCCAAGCCCAGCATTTGTCTGAGCAAAGAGTCTATGGTTTCGGGGTTGGGGGCTGTGACTTCTTACCTAAGCCTTCTCTGTCCTTTCAGGCATTCCACATTCTGGAGGACATAGCAATCCAGGAGGTCCCTAAAAGGTAAAGGGACATTTTATTCTAAGCTGCCGGTGGCAAGCCAGCCATGTGTGCCACAGAGGTTTTCAGGCTTATGATGACTGAGCAGCACATCTACAAGTGGAATGAGATGGTAACCTACAGAGGTGAGCCTGGAACTCTGAAATATGACTACCTGTCTGGAGTTCCTACTACAGGTTGCAATTATCAGAACCTACGACTGGATTAAAAATTCACGGGGGGAATCAACAGAATCCTGCTTTAACATCCACATGGATTACTGCCTCCGCATGGCTTCCACGACAGCCTAGTCTGTCTATCTGTGAACTACACACAAACACACACGATAGACGGACTTTCAAAGCACTATACAGCTATCCCACCTTCTCCCTCTGGCTCACTTGTGGATTATATACAATCCCCCAGCCATATTTTGGAAATTGATTTTTCACCCATAGGCTACATTTCATTCCCCTCCCTGGTACAGTTTGTTTTTAGGCAGCTCATTACGCTGTGGCATGGCTGATTTTGTATGAAGTGGCATACTAAAAGGGAAAGCAATATAAGGTTCTTGCTTTTAAGGCCTGGCAAATCTGTGTAAAAAATGTGCAAGTATCAAGTAAAAATTTAAATTTAAATGTTTGTTTGTATAACTATTGTTTGTGTTTCCTGGCATTCATTTTGAATTCTGTGTGGTGGGATTGAGGGTATGCTGAAGCACTGGCATGCATTCTGCCATTAGTGGATAAACACTGCTGCCCACAGCTTATAATAAAAATTGCATTAATTTGTAAATCGGATATCCCTCTCATTCATATATGAATAACAATAAACTTGGAGCCAAATGCTCATCAGGCTCTGGGGCTACTCCTGCCTCTTCTACTTCTGCTGTTTTGTTCCGTGGAGGGCTGCTCCTCTTGGGGATCATCAAACGGCTTCTCCAAGTATGAACGTAGGATGTGCTGCAGCTGCACCAGTGGCAAAGCTTCCTCAGGTGTGAGCACTAGAGTCACTTTGCTAGCTTGATCTGGTGCCTGTTGGCTTCTTTGCAATCTGATACTAGATTTTTTGGGGTTAGAAGGTCACCATCCCAGCTGACCAGGCTATCGTGAAAAGGTGTTGGCTCAGTACTTGGTGCAGTACCGAGCGCCTGGTCAAGCGCCTCATAAGAGAGAGAGAGAGAGAATGATAGGGAGTTCCCAGAGGTGCGGTTCTCATCCCTGTACAAGTCTCTTGTCTGGTGAATCTCAGTGCTGCCAGCTTCTTCACTATTTCCTGGAATACATGGTAATTCCTGGTACTTTTACTGAAGTTGAACACTTTGTTTGCCTTTAGCAAAATCCGAGATTTACCAAGGTGATCCTGTGACCAGAGAGCGGCATGCTTGGAAAAGGACATCTTCTGACATCTGTGGCTATTAAAAATGCAGGGGAAGGTTCGGTCTGTTTGCAGCTCAGGGGTCAGAAAAAAAAAAAAAAATGGAAGGGTTGAATACAAGCAGATGGACTTGAACCAGGAGGGTTTCTTTCATTTCCAGTTAGTTGGTTGCCTAGTCTTATGATACAAAGGACAAGGATCATGGAATTGTGGAATAACATTTGGTGGACTCTCAGGACTTAAGTATGGGGGACCAAGTCCAAGCTGTGTCCACACTGCAAAATGATGGAGCTTGGCCTTTAGTCCCAGTGCAACTTGGGCTCAAACCGCCCACTTTGGCAGGTCTTGGGGCCCAAGCCCCATGGGCTTGCTGGCCAAGTCAGACAGAATTGTGTGTAGATGGAAGGGGGAGGATTGGGCTTGAGCCTGAATCTGAGCCTGGGTTTACACTGCAGTGTAGACATACCCTTAGGATACATCTGCACTGCAATAAAAACCCCACAGCACTGAGTCTCAGAGCCTGGATCAATTAACTCAGCCTCACCGGGCTCAAGCTGTGGGGCCAAGAATTGCACTGTAGATATTCAGGCTTGGGTTCTGAATCCCTGGCCCACTAGCAGGGGTGGAGGCAGTAACTGGGAGATTCCCTCTCTACCACTTGCACAAGAGGGAAAGAAGACAGACCTAGTTCTCCCTCCTTCTATATTATTATATCTTTTCCTTTATTTCATCTGTTACCTCTCAAGATACAGATTTTCAACCTCTTTCATGTCATTGCTGCAGTCGTTCTCACCTACAACTAGTCCTCTTTAGATGCACATCCGAATTCTTTTCTGTGGCAGCCAAGCTGCTTCAAAGGTGTTATTTTAACAGGTCCTAGGAATTGGCATAGTATTTGTAGAGCACCCTGGTGTCTGAGGAGAACTAATTGCAAGTTCCTGAGCCAATCCACGTCAACAGTAGGCACAACACAGGGAATGGCAGTGAGCCAGAAATCACTGCTTCACAGAACTGCTAGTGACCTCTTTGTGGCCTTTAGGTAAGGAACTGCTACTTCAGTTATGTAGACCTGGTCGTGACGCCACAAGTAAGGCTGTGTTGAGCTTCTCACTTTGGCCAAAACTAAAATCCCCCCCCCCCTTTTTTTTTGGGGTCCCTAAATGATTGAATGTAGTCACCAGACTTTAAACACTCTTTCAAGCCTAATTGATTTTGTTAAAATATGGTTTATTTCATTAAAAAAACAAACAAAAATCACCCTCAGGAGGTAGCACTTAAAAGTGTTTATTTTACAATTGGGTTGAGGTGTCTCATCTTATTTTCTAGATCCTCAACTAAAGAACCACATTCCCTGCAAATCCTAAACTACTTCTCACTCCCACTCACCCACATCACATCTGCACTGCAATGCAATTTGCACAATTCGGTATATAATGTTTTCTAAATGATTCCCATTATTTTGCATAATGTTTATAGTTCTACTCACAGCAGTTGTTGGAGCTCCTACTTATGTGGCAAGATGGGCAAGAGAACAGGTTATTCTTTTTTTCACCCCATGCCATATCCCACAGGGTTCAGTAAACGTCTTTGCCTTCTATACAGCCAGTATCAGTCTGATGAGCCAGTTTCAGAAACAAGTCTGCCTCTCCCTTCACCCTGTGTGCCCCCTGTTAAGTTGGGAGGGGACAGAGGTGATGTGGAGATGTGCCTCAGCAACCCAGCTACCAGCTCACTCCTCAGACTACTGCACTGAGAGTCCTATTCTGACTTGCCAAATGAGGCTAACCAGATGGGCCCTGCTGGTAGACTGGTTGCACAGGTACCTTCAAGCCCTCATTTGGAGCAATTCTACACCTGTTCCTCTGCCTTGGGGAGGATTCCCCTGTATTTTCTGACCTCTATCACACAGCCTGCTTTTAAGGTTGGGTTCTGGATCCTTTGGTTTGGTCCCTAGTATACAATTTGTGGGCAATATCAAACTCAGTATAATAGCTATTAGAATAAGGCAAAAACATTTGAATAAAGTCCAGTGAAAACAAGAATATTAGAGTTAATGTTTAAATTAACTTTAAATTAGAATTAATGTTTAAAATTGGAATATTAAAAGATAAAATGAGTATAAAACCTTCTCAGTCTCCAGGTGGATAAATGTAACAGAGTGCAAACTGCACCATCACATGAGCAGATATTTGCTACTGTGTGTTGTATGATCCCGCTGAAGAAACAATCAAATCTTTAGAACCATACAGAAATGCCCTCAACCTATTACACGGAGGCACTTCTGCATTTAGTATTAAACTATTTTTTTTGCTATTATTAGATACCTTTAAAAAAGAACTGAAAAGACTGTAGATAAAGTGTTTATCTTTTATCTGCAAATGACCTCATTAATACTTAAAATATTTGTTCTGTAATTCTTAAACAAACAAAAGGCCAACATTTATTTTGCAAAAACTTTACACATATTTTATGGTAGCATTTAATATATTTATATTGGTGTGAAGACTCTTTCATAATTGTTAATATATTCATTATTAAATGTTAAACTAGTGATATGGGACAAATTTGTTTTAAAGCTCTTTTACACTTAGGGTCTAGGTTAAAACATTCAGAACACCATATGCATTTCTGTAAAAATGTATGGTCGATGTTTTCAGAAAATCTGTTCATTTATATTCTGTAAACACAGTGGATCAGGAACCAAAGTTCCATTTCATCTCTCTGATTTTTAAAATGAAGAAGTAAGATGCTAAATTGCTGTTGGAGCTGGAAATTTTTAGGGGGAGAAAGTTGCACATTATTTTCATTTACTGAGTGCATTAGTACATTTAATGTTCCAAATGATGAGAGAGATGCAGTAATACCTTGTACAAACATGATTTGCTATCTTCTGACCTCCACACAGTGCATGTGAAATAAAACTATTTTTCATCTTTAACAAACTGCAAAAACTAAGTATGGAAAATTCATTCCGTGCTTCGTCAGTGAATGCAAGTGACTGAAGTAGCATAAATAAGCATGTCTCAGAAGTCACTCATCAGTAGGTTGTTGGACTCATTAATCCCACACCAGAATACAGTGAATAATTACTGTAGTGAATTGTTATTTTGTGACATCCTGAACATTCTGTAGTCATCGACATTCATTTTTACAGCATAATGTGTAAAAGTAATTCTGTGTTTTTGTTAATTTGTAATTTCTAATGTTGCAGTCCTTCAAGCTTTTTGTAAAAAAAAAAAATTGTGTCCAATAATCACTTTATAGTGACACAGACACAAGACTTCATGCCATGTTAATGTTCTTAATGCAATCACATAACTAAATTTTAATCAAAGGTTGAGTAGTACAGTAAAACAAATAACTGGGAACCAACATAAAAACTAAATTTGAAGAACATTAAGAACCTGATACAAATATACACAAAACCAAAGATTGTCATGATTAATACTTCTGGTACTTAAATACAATGGAAGATTTAACACTTTCCATTCTAGCAGATTGTGTATGCATTGGCAATAGTTCGAAAGATAATGTTCAAAAGTTTGGGGCATAGGACAAATATCTTAATTGTATATCCATCCATATTAGAAAAGAATGCCAGGCAAGTCATTGAGCGGATTAATCCTTTTATGTTGCGTATTTTCAATTTGAAAATGTGTACCTTAGATAAATAAAATCCTGTATAATCTCTGAGGTATGAAGCCAATAGGCTTCCATAGAAAGGTTATCATTTTCCACAGATGTGTCTTTAAAATCTAAGATATTCGTTACTTATATGATTACATCAACATAAAAAAGCCTTCTGCCTGGCAATATCCGGTTTGTAGCAAACACTTCAAACTATCACCAGTGTTTTCAATACAAATTTGTTAATGTGTTCAACTTTTAGTTAGTGATAGTTTGATACATTAACTACCAGAAATATGCATAAATACGTTCTTAGAAAATATTTTTATCATCACGTCTTTCTTAAATCAATTTTGTAATTAGTAGTGAAATAATTTCTGTAACTATATTAGTGATATCCTCAGCATGAAGACACTGTGGTTGAGAACAGAACCAAACACTATTATTTTTTTAACCCTGAAGACAAGTTATATTTGATTCTGGGGGGCATCTTGGATATTTGTGGATTTCTGAGCCACTGATGTTGTAAAAGGCTGAAGACAAAGACCCTCTGGCTTAATAACATATCCAGAAGACAGGCCAGCCCACTGAGTGAGACCAAGAAGAGATCCCATCACTCTTTAATTCCTGTGTTTAACCCCATGCAGGGACCATGAAGCCAAGGAGAGTTAAGGTACTAAAGGAAGATGCATGGACCTAGATCTGACCTGAGGGCTCATTTTCTATCATGTGAAAGGACTTTTTTTTAAAAGTAGGTCTAGGGGAGGAGTCCAGACTTACCTACTCACCTCTGATAACTGGAATAGTGTAGGGGGGCTCCTGCTCTTGACTCTGGAGGATAGGAGAGCATCATCTTTTCCCAGTCACCTCTTATTTGGGGATGCGGATTGGAAAATCTTCAGTCTGATGGCTTTTATTTCATCTTGCCTTGGTTGGCAGAAATTAGTCTGTCATCTAGGGAAATATAGATGCCTTTGGAAAATAACCGTACCCCGTGACTGATAGTTTGTCAGTTATAGAAGAAACCCAGCCACATTAGGACAAGCACACCTTTCAATGTCCTTTTTGTGTTGGACAGAGTCATGATTGTGCCTCTAGGAATGGGGTAATTTAAGGAAGGCAGCTGACTAATTTCCAATGATCTGTTATAAAGGTGACCATATTTCTAAAATAAAACACAACTAATTTTTGTGTAGTGAATTACTTGTATACTTTTTTAAACAATGAGCATTTGTGGGGCTAGTACCAGCTTCTCTGACTCAATAGCAATATGTGCATACATCTGAGAATGGAAGACTTTTTCCTAGGAACTCGGAGTATGTTTACCCTGCAGCTGGGAGTGAGCGTCTCAGCCTGGGTAGACAGACTTGTGCTAGCAGGGCTTGTGCTAGTGGCTAAAAATAGCTGTGTGGGCATCACAACACTGGCAGAGGCTCGGGCTGGCCACCCAAGCTTGGACCTGGAGGGTCTGAGCTCAAGCCTCCTTTGGTTTTGCAATGTCCACGCAGCAATTTTTTGTGCACTAACAAAAGCCCCACCAGCACAAATCTGTCTATTTGGGCTGCCAGGCTTGCTCCTAGCTGCAGTGTAGATGTGCCGTTCGTGTTTAGTATTAATTCATTGTGAAATGTTCAGGCATGTATAAGCTAGAGGACGGCTTTGATAAATTGTACGCTCAACTGACTTTTCCCCACCATTGTTCATTACAGTGAGCGCTCGTTTCATTGGACTGTTTTGTTCCCCTGGTAAACAGAGCAAATTCTGCTTGGTGTAGCAATAAGTCTTGAACAAACATTTTCTAGTTATAAAATATATGAAGCAACTTCTCCATATAGCTACTAGCCCTCAGGCAATTTTGAGCTGAATAATAATTAAAATATATATATATATATATAAGTGACATCCATATAAAGCCAAACCATGGGACAGGTTACACATTGGCACCTTGATGTAAGGGAAGTTAGCCCCCCACAAACACCTATATGGCCTTTCTACTGCTCCTCTGACCCAACGGGGGGACAGAGACTGAGTGGAGCCTTGGTTCATTTTGTCTATTTTTATCTGGCCCAGACAAGATAGCTTTCTATTTAATAAATGACAAGCTGTGGCCCCATATGCTGTTGGATCTGTACAGGTAGATACGTACCCCCACGTGGAATCCCATTGATATTAATGGTCCTCTGTACGTCACCTGTGTGGATATGATGGTAGAGTCAGGACCAACATGTTTGATGCAGTGAATGCAATCTAATACTCAAACTGATATGTCGGAAAAAATAAATCATTTTGATATTTCTTAATACAAGAGCACACTACAAACTTCTATTTGCCATATAGAACATTTGCATTATGTAGTGCTTGTGTTTTCTTTTTACATGTTTTTAATGTTGTTGATTTCTATGTTTACTTTAAAACTTGATTTAAATTTCTTATGTCTTTTTGCTTTTAGAACTGTGCCTTACCAATAAATGTTTCTTGCAGATTGTTCAGTTTATAGCAGAGAATATTACTTTTTTTTTATTAGTAATTGCACTGCAGATTATGATGTAGTGGGAAAAAAAAATCTATTCCCTTTTTAAGGCATAAAACCAAGTTCCTGTCTGTTTTGCGGATGTTAAAAATCCCATGACACTCAAGGAAGAAGAGTGGGAGTATTAACTCTCAGCAACCCTTGGCTAAGTACCCATGAAAAAGACTCTTTTCTCCTCCCAACACAGGGGACTAAATTTGCTCACTGTGAAAGAAACACTTACATCTATTTTATTTATTAAAGAGCATTTTCTTTGGAGCAGGAGGAGAGCAATGGGAATCAAATCCAGCCTTTTATCTCTCTCAATAAGAAATATTACAGAGTAGGACAGCTTATTTGGGGATTTTCCTGAATCTCTAAGCATGAACTGCTAGGGAAATGACTGCATAGAATTTTTTTCTTACCTATTCTTACATTTTACACCTTTGGGGAGAAGTCTTATATGTATTTTTTTCTCAAGAGAGAGAGAGAGGGGGAGGGGGGGAGAGAGAGACAGAGAGAGAGGGTGAGTGTGAGTGTGAGTGAGAGAGAGAGAGTCTAAAACACTAAATGAAAGGCAGTATCAAAAAAGTCTTGGACCAAACAGACTACTTCAAAAAAGAGTAGCTTGCATTATTTTAGAACTTTTAGTCAAGTTCATTGGGTAAGTAGTTATTTAAAATTATTAGTGTTTCACATAAAAATAAAAAGATCTTGCAGTGAAATTTCACTCTTGTTACAATCTGTGAAATAGTTTAATATGTTTGTTTTATAGATATTTTAGGAACTTTGTCAGACTGACCTTTTTCCTGGATGAGATCTTCTGAAGTTAAAGCATCTCTAAATCTTAGTATACCGTCTCAGGATGCAATTTGCTACCCTTTAGGAATCTGGAGCGGCTCTTTGAAATATCAGTTATCTTAGATGACATAGGGTTGACAGATAACAGGAGTTGGAGCTACTGTGCCTAACAGAATTGATGGACACGCCTCACTGGAGCTGGGGACTTTTGTGTACTCGGGTTGTTAAGACAAATGCAAAATGCTTCTGCCAAGAGAGGCCGCCCTACAGAGCTGTGGATAGATGTTGTTATTTTTAAAAAGAAGTCCTCTGGTGATATAACAGGGCTGACCCTGTTAGTGGGGGCTTCATAAATCTTTCTCAACTGAAAGTTCCTGGCCGTGCAGGTTGGAGGGTGGACAAAAGAATCAAAAGAGCCAGGATGTGAAGTCTCTATACTGTACATGTGAGGATTGCCTATGGGACTTTGCAATAATATAACAATAGCCAAGATTGTAAGGCACAGCTTCAGTTCACTGCCTGCTTTCAACTGCTTCTAATAACAGCTTTAATTTTAGATTCTCATGTTATTCTACATAAAATCTCAAAGTTATATTGGTTCTTTTAAAAAGTTTTAAAGAAAACCCCAGAAATCTTTTATAGCCGCTCTCTCTTATAAGAAACTCTAGTAAGAAGTGACAGCCAGAATATAAAAAGAGGTAATGGCTGGAATATAAATGATTCTGACATGTACAGATTCTCTGTATTTTAGGAGATTCCCACTATCCCATGTTGAAAAGAATTTAATAAAATGTAACGTCTGTCTGCCTACAGTGGAGGTTTAATAATCCGTATATTAATGTTTGTTATTCATTTATTAGTAGTTTTACAGTACAGTAGCTACTGAAATGTGAATGAAGAAGCCTTCCTTGGAGCAAGCTGATGATATACTAACATTATAGCCCAGAACCAAGCTGTGTTGCCAACCTAGTGATCTTGGAACAAATATGATCTCTCTTTTCCATCTATTGAAGCCATAGGCACAATTATTTGTCAGCTGCAAATAGGTGACATCACAAACAGAACCTACAGTTTTCAGTTCCAAGTAATGTTGGCCATTTGAGCTAGTTTGCAGAGGTGGTTAGAGGTTTTGCCTGGCTGCAGGCACCAACTAGTGATTGACACAGTCCCTGATTCTGAGCTGTAGTCCAGGCCCTTTACACCTTTCCAGTGGGGCCTAGGGCCAGGAACCCAGGAGTGTCCTTTTGGTGCAAGGGGAGTTCTCTGTGTGGCATAGAATTCTTGAATTAGCTCTACACTGCCTCCTCTAGAAATGACGTAGGGGTGTGCTGGAATTGTCTGCTCTGACTAATCTGGATTACAGGTGGCCCCATAAGGAGTCCATGCAGATAGTACAAGATAGAGTAAGCCTACTCTAACTTACAGTAAAGGCTGTTCTGGTCCCTGGGCAAGCCCAGAATTTGGGGGAGACCAAGGTAGTATAAAGTCACATTGACTGCCTCCCTACTAGGCAGTACCCCCTGCAAGATATGGTGCAGAATCTGGCCCCTATTTGCAATCTCTTTTCCATCCCCCAACTCTAGTCATTTCCTATATATTCCTTACCATTAAGAGAAGCGATCTGTTGTACTTGGATGACTCTAATTACAGCAGGCTCTTAATGGAATGCATTTGATATCTCAGCACCTCTCAGAAAACTATTCAAAATGCTATAACAAATATAAAATGGTTGATGATATTGTGAATATCTGTAAATAACAGGAGAGCTTATTAATCAAGTGCTGTGTTTGGAGGCACTAGTAATGAAGTCAATAGATTTCATTTGGTGCAGGCAAGCTCTTTGAATTTCAGACAACCACCTCCCACTTCTGCTCATGGCTTCTTGGTGGGACTTATCACGCAGAGGGGCTTGCTCACACTGATTTTTACACTGGTGTGTTTCTATGGATCTCATCTGAGTTACTTCTCATTTACACACTGGTGTAAGTGAAATTAGAGTCAGGCCCCTTGTCACTGTGGGTCTGGGAAAAGATCCTAGAAGTCCTACTGTACTCACACTAACTGGTATACCCAGATTCCTGAATTTATATCTGAACATATTGCTTTTTAAGACAGAAGACAAAAACAGGAATACAAGAAGTGTTGTTACATTAGTAACATGCGAGGTACTTGGCCAAACTCTGATCTCTTACCTTGGCAGGAAACCGGAATAACTCCTTTGACTCGAATGGAGTTATTTTGGATTTACACTGGTGTAACTGAGCACAGATTTTGGCTCTGTGGAGTTACTCTGGATTTGCACCAATGTAACAAAGATTGGAATTTACCTATTGTGTGATCCTATATACAAGAACCAATTTTTATGGTACACTGCAGATAATGAAGAGCAATTTTATTTCTTCCACCTTCATACATTGCATATTTGATCACGGTTTCATGTAAAATAAATTAACCCCTTAAACAGTGA
This sequence comes from Emydura macquarii macquarii, assembly GCF_026122565.2. NCBI lineage: Eukaryota > Metazoa > Chordata > Testudines > Chelidae > Emydura > Emydura macquarii. The sequence goes on from NW_027132559.1 coordinate 24,197,945, forward strand.
TGTTAGTGTATCCTAGCATCAGTTTTCAAAAACACATATGTTCAATAAATGAAGTGCTCAGAAAATACCAGATGTCAGGCTGCACTGCAAGAGCAAGTTTCCTGGACCCACCCGATACATTGTTCAGTAATAAAGTGACTAAGGACGAAGGAGAAACCATAATAGATATAAGATAAAGATGATTTTGGTATGCTTTATATCTAATGGTTAAATAGTGAATCTAAAAAGTTGAATTGAAAAGAGAGACCATCGTGATTTAATCAAAACAGTTGCTTGAAATTTAAATGCTGTTACACACAAGCAATTTTTTATTAAAATTGATGTTTGTTAATATAAAAAACAGGCTCTTTTTCTGGGATAGGAGTGAGAACAGCTTTGTGATCAGTGATGACAGCATGTGACATGTCCAGTGTCGTAGGATTCGATGGTTGTTTTGGTTGGCCGGCTTAGTGCAACAAATTCCACAAGATTTTGTACCGCTTTGACTATACTGGTGACAAGATCTGAAGTTAACCAGCAGAAAGAAAATCAACAGTTATTAGGCATATTACTTGCATGTGTTGGGCTCTACTGTTTTTTGTAAATTTTTTAGCTGCTTTCATTTTTTGCAGTAAATATTTCACTGCCTGATCCAGAACAAGTTCAGAAACCAATTTTAAAAAAGTGTGTGTGTTGCATTTCAAAATTTTAGCTGACTATGAAAGTAGAAGCTTGTAAAAATTTATTGAGCTGCATTGATTTTAATGAGTTTTCAAAAGCTTATCTTGGATTTAAAAAACAAAATTGGTTTCACTAAGATATGAAATTTCCTTCTTTAAAGGCCTCTCATTTAGTTGTCCAAATTACATTATAAAATGAATTTTCCTTTTTTTTTCTTTGCCGCTAAGCGTTGGCACAGAGTTTGTTTCTCAATGCTTAGAAAATGTTCTAATCCACACTTAAAAAGTTGTCTTACTCTTGATTCTTGCAAAGAATTCTCAGTTGCATAAATAGGAGTTACTTCACATAAACCTATAAGAAGGCGAATGCTAGATCTGGAGCTGAATTCACACTAGTTAGCTCAGGAAATAGCTAAATTCTACTGAAGTCAAATCACTATCTAGTTGTAGTTGTGTTCTTAATCCTAATCTATTTGTCTGACCCTCTCCATTGCAGTATCTCAGCACCTCACAAACAACATTAAAATATTCTTACAACCCCTGTATTATTACAATTCCCTGTGGGCACATTGCAGACAAGAAGAAATAGCGGTACTGTAAATATATCTTTTAGTGCAATACTTGGTTAGAATATAACCTATACTTTGTATTTTTTCCAGCCAAATACAAGTCTAAACAAAGTCCTCCTTAAATATGGAGTATATCTAATTGTACATTGTTTGTCAAAAAATCCTGTATTTTAAAAAAGTGTTCAAACAGTTATGATTCTCTTCTGCAATACAACTTTATTTTAATAAGAGATATTTAAACTTCCGTTGCAATCTGTACTTATTGAACTTTCTGCTGTAGAAAAAAAATCACCATTTTCAGCTAAAGTTTAGTGGATTTTAGAATGTGGAATGGTAAATTGAGGGCAAATTTTGAGTGTGAAAATTAATATACATAAAAAGCAAAGAGAGTGTGCACCAAAGTTGTTCTCTCAATAATCAACAAAAGCTATATTTAGGACCAGAGAATGTTCTTAAATTGAGCAGTTTCACTCTTTGGATTTTACGAGAAATGTCATTCCTTTTCTTATAGCCAGGGAGACTCGGACATAGGTGTTGTGTGTGTGTGTATTGTGCTCAAACAGCACATTGTTGTCAGCTTCAGATTTTACCAAGTTGTTTGCCATAGCATTTGTAATTGACTTTTACACTTGGAGTTGACTTTGTTGGTTGCAAAGAATCCTTAGGTTTGTGTGAGTGCATAATAGTATTAATTGGTATCGCTACAGTGTGGCCAAAGGAAAGGGTGGGAGAGCAGGTTGGTTTTTAAGTGTGGTAGGATGACTTTCAAGGTTGCTGCCATTTTGCTCAACTGGCAGATGAGCTGAAACTTATCACTAAAACACCTGCACAAGTGCACTTGCACAAATAAAAACAATTTAAAAATAAAACAAAGTGCCAGACAATGCAACCACTTTAACATGGGCACAAATGCATGGTTCTGACAAATGTCTTTTTAATGTATTTCAAATAAATTATATATTGCCTCTTTTCCATTACTTTCAAAATAGTGTATGGAGTTTTAATTACACAACTCCAATTTGGCATAGGGAGCCTTATGCCTTCCTCAGTGATGAATTTTAAGAGGCCTTTTATCTTACTGGTATCACTTACGTTATTTCACAAGTATTTCTTCAAGCATGTATAGGCACAATGCCAAAGTTACTAGCTGTTCTGTAGTGACAAGCAGTTTAAGACCTATACTGACTACTAATGTGTATATTTATTCTACACAGATTGAAATAGGATCATTTGTCTTTAAAGAGGTGAACACTTTTCCAAGTGGCGCTACTGAGTTACCAAAAGTTTCAGCTTGGTATTGCTGACTTTCATTCTAGAGATGGGTAACTGTGAGATGTATTTTAATATTGACAATGTAAAGTGATCTGGTGTTAGTGAAGTCTGCTGAAAATATAAGAAAAACAGGATCGGAGCCAACAAACCTCTCTGGATTTAGTGAATAATATTTTCAGAAAATCACCAGATCTGATCTCCAGAAGTCAATATGTATAATTTGGAATTACCTTATTTCAAAGGAAGCAAAATAAGAATGAACCAACTTTTTAATGTAATTTTTATTTTGTTTAATCTATAGAATATGTCCTTTTTTCTTACGGTTGCAATAGGAGAAGCTGCATTTATTTTTTTTGGGTCTCAAGAAAATGATAAACTACAGACTTGCTAGGCATCCAAGGCTTTACAAATGAATCACTACAATTAAAAAAAACAAATCATTCTCCAAACATCCCAGGATACCAGACCAGCAGACAGCAGGTAGTATGACCTGCCAGCAGATGGAGATGATCGGTCAAGCCTTTTCTGGAATGATGCCATGCTACACTCAGAGACCACTTATTCATTTACACAAGTCATTCTATTTAGCAGTGTATGCTACAGTTCTTTTCATATATACAGCATAATTTAATTTATAGTTATCTATGATTATAACATTTAAAAATGATATGGCCCAATAGAATACAGCTTATCATTCTGTCTTATATCCACCAACTGAAATGTTCAGAAGTGACTAGTGATTTTGGATGCTTTAGTTTCCCTTTCAGAAACCAAGGCACCTGAAATCACTAGTCCCACATTTGGGTCATTAAACAACTGAGTCACATAGCTATAATTCTGACACTACGCAGAATACTCATCAGCCATTAAGCAATAGACAGCAATGCAATATTGGTCATGAGCTAGAAATGGACAGACTTCCTCATTTTCTCCTCATTATATTATTAGCTAACATTAAATATTTTCTGTGACACCTGCTGAGTACAAATGGGGGGAAATTGAGCTTGTAACTGCCCCTACTCATGAGAAAAATTGCACAAGGCCAGAGCCTACTATCCCAAAGGGGAATTAAGAGATGTACAAACTGGACAAAGTAATCTGCAGAAGGAAAAGGGAGATTCCCTTGCTCTCACCATGGAAGGGTTTTTCTTTAACTGTCTACAGATAAAAATATGGAAAAAAGTCTTCAGAGCCAGTCAGCCAAGGCCAGGTACAGTCCAATAGCAGAAGTAGCCCTTAAAGTAATATCACACCAGTGCTCTTGGGGTAGAACTTGAGGATCCACTCAGAGTCAAATCCCCTGTTCTGCCTCTACCTGCCCCCTGAGCATGGCTGCACAAGGAGCACACCTGTACAGTTTGGTTCAGTGCTACTCAGCGCAGCTTTGTATGGCCCTCTGCAAATCCAGAAACCCCTACTTTTGTAGCGGAACTGCACTAGTTACACTACCAGAGAGACCTGAAGGGGTGCAGAGCAAGGGTCTAGATTTTCTTCTAGTGTAAGAGCATAGTTTTATGGTCAGTGAGGGGCAGAGGTAGAAATATAACTGAGTACTTCAGGTCTCCCACTTTTCTTAGTAATCCACAAGACTTGTGTTTTTGGGATGAGGAATGGCATCACCAACACAACCTCCTTCTCTTGCTTTTTTTAAAATACATTTTTTCATGAGTGGCTTTTTTGCACACTTTTTTGCACCTTCAGTCCTGGGAATTATGTGAATTCCCAATTTCAAGGGGTAACGGCTGCAAATTATGCCAACCAGATTGGTGAAAATATTTGCACTAATTTTTTGAAGATATTTCCATCAATATTGCCCAGTTCTATTTTGGATGTGAACATTTTCTACTCAGCTTCAACTAAAATGTGGGGTTTTTTGGGGTTTTTTCTGCTGGGTTGTTTTTTCGAGAGTGAGCAAGAGAGAGAGAGAGAGAATTTAAGCTAGTTTGCTGCTGTTCTGTTTAAAAAAAAATGCCACTGAGTTTTAACTCTCACCATGTGGTTACCCACCAGAGATACGCAGACAGAATTTCAGATTAATATATCCTCTGAAAAATGGCATCTCTGAACGTGCACTGCTGCATTCCTTCCTCCCTTGTACTGTGCTGCAGTGTCAGCATTTTGGAAGATATTTCAACATTTTTAAAAAGTATATTTAGAAGTGTTTCATACTGCAAAGTATTGGAAATTAACATGAAACTTTTGGACAACCAGCTCTGTAATATATCAGCTATATAAAACTATAGAAGTAATATTTCTGCTCTGACTTAAACCCACAAAAGCAAGGAAATTCAGAGTTGCTGCTGAAAATCCAAACTTGGGGGCTTTCACCACTTATTCAGGGGTTATGCTGGTGTAAAACTGGAGCAATTCAATGGGGAGTTAGGCTCAGGGCCCCAAATTTTAGCTCATCCTCTTTTAATATATAAATAATGACACAAAAATAATCCCCAAACCCATCTCCTAACAAATAAATCAGATTAGAACTGGCTAAGGCTAGACTGTTGGTCTGTGTCCCAGTCTGAAACACAATTTTTGTAGCTGAAGCAACTTACCTTCCTTTGTACAAAGCCAGCAAAGCAGCTAAGCAGGTGTGTGACTTTAAGCATATGCATAGTTCCATTGATTTGTGAGTGTCTTTGTTTAATTATATTTGAGTTTATCTTTGAAAAGAGCAAAAGTAGTTAGTCTGCGTTATGATCTATTTACCTGTAAATGTGTATTTAAAGGAACTGATGAGTGGTCCCACTGTTTGCAGAATTGGGGCCTCAGATGGCATTCTTTCCTATAACACAAGTAACTGAAAATATTTCCCCCCCATTTCTTCCAAAATAGTTTGATCCCAGGTTGAAATGCCATATTCAAAATGTCAACTGTAAGCAGTTTGGAAGAGGAATTTTTGGGTTGTCTACTTCAGTCCAGCAGCTAGAGAAAAGGGCACTTATCCTGATTTGGGTTTTCTGGGTATTTCCATGACGTCAGCATGAAAAACACCAAAGAACACACATTTTAAAATTAATACAAATAGGAGGTTATAATGTTGGTAGGTGAGTAACTCTAGAGTTCCAACTTGTGCCATTATAATATTTCTTTTAGTAATAAGACAAATGCCATATTAGAAAATTAAAATGCTCACTTCTACTGGACCTGTGGAATAGCAGAAAGATATCTGCTTTTCGTTAATAATTTATCTACTAACTGTGTAAAATTTTTTCACAGCACACAGGTTCATAGGCAGAAAATACTTTTTTTTAAATAATTATTATTATTTAAGGCTTAAAAGATACTTGCAGCTTCTTTTTTCAGAGTAAGACAACTGTGTTTTATTTCAATTTCCAAGCTGGTGCTGCTGATTCTTTTGCATTAAGCATGCCACTTTGTATTTTGACAGCTCTTCTAATATATCAGGTATCATAGCCAGAGGATTAAAATGACTTAGTTATGGGCAAGTATCACAGACCTCCATGGTATAAGGGTAACATTCTGATGAGAGGACCAGTCCTGATCTGCTAGGGAAGGGTGCTAGTAAATGCTGGAATTCTTACTAGGGTGTTGACTCTGGACTCTGATCAGATCAGATCTTCACTAGTAGGTGTCTGAGAAATTTGAAGCTACCACCACTCTGGTTAATGGAAGGGAGAAAGCACTCTTCCTCTTTCGGCAGTTCTTAAGCATCACCACCTGCAACCTTCTGTATGCTGGAGGTGGATCTGCTACTTTATCCCTCCTAGACTGTCTTGGCTGCTGATAAGGATTCTCTGCTATTTTATATCTCTTCAAAACATGAATGTCTTTCCCATCAATAGGTACATTGTGACTGCCTCAGCTGCTTTTTGTAAACTTTCTGATCAGTATAAGAATTTGATCACATACTGGGAGGGCACAATTAGAATTCAAAACGATCTCAACAAATTGGAGAATTTGCAACTTTATTGAATGTTATGTTGTTGATTTCAGACAAAGTATTTCACTTAAGAGGGAAACACTGTTTTTTTAACCTTTCCTCATAGATCTGGTTGTGTACACTTTTTATCGTTTCTGTTGCTCTCCTTTTGACCCTCTCCAGTTTGTCCATGTCGTTTGTAAAGTGTGGCGTTCATAACTTGATACAGTACTCCAGCTAAGACCTCACCACTGCTCAGTAGATCAGGACAATTCTCTCCTTTGTCTTACGACACTCTTGCTAATGTACCCCAGAATTATGTTAACCTTTTTGCAACTGCATCACGTTGTTGATTCATGTTCAATTAGTGATTTGCTATAACCCCCAGATTCTTTTCAGCAGTACTACCACCTAGCCAATTATTCCCCATTTTGTAGTTGTACATTTGATTTTTCCTTCCTAAGTGAAGTACTTCAAATAATTACAATCCTCAAATATTTTAAGAGCTGTTATAAAGAGGAATTGTTCCCCATGTCCACTGAAGATAAGACAAAAAGTAATGGCCTTAATCTGCAGCAAGGGAAATTTAGTTTAGATATTAGGAAAAAAAACTTTCTAACTTTAAGGGTAGTTAAGATCTGAAATAAACTTCTAAGAAAGGTTGTGGAATCCCCATCACTGGAGGATTTTAAGAACAGGTTGGACATCTGTCAGAGATGTCCTAGGTTTAGTTGGTCCTGCCTTAGTGCAGGGGCTGGACTTGATGACTTCTCATGCTCCTTTCCAGATCTACAGTTCTGTGATTCTATAGGCATTTGTGATGCTTGATGCTTGATAGAAGCATCACCTAGTGGTTAGGGGTCCATTCCTCCTTACTGTGGAGGTCTGTTAGTAGGAGAGGCTAGGCCTTCCCACTACACTGGGCTCCAGCTCAGAGCCTGTGAGGGTTACCAAAGGCTAAGCACACAAGAGCACCTTACAGTTCCCCTCTCTGGGCTACTTCCTACCCCCCACTCTATAGTCCAAGGTTTGCGCTCGGTAGCAACAGGTACTGCAGAAAAGGTATCAGCTGCACTGCATTTAGTCTGTCTGGACCTAGCAGGTAAGCTCCCCACTTATTGCGACAGGGCAGGGCAGGGACTCTTCCTGGCCTTCTCAGCTCCTTTCTGACTCATCTGGCTTCCTTTTAAGATCTAGCTCTATCTGGTGCATGCTCCGCAGGTGCGGCTGGGTGGTTTAATCTGGGCCCAGAGTTGTTCTTTTGTCCCTTAACTCCTAGTTTGGGGTTTATTCACCCCGTCATGGCATGGCGTGAGTTAGATTAAACAAAATTATACAGAAAAATCTTCAGTTAAAATAGAATTTTACAAAACAAACAAAACGGCCACAGCTTCAGAGTGGTCAGGACATTCCCCCTTGAGGAATGTGTCACTTCCTCATTGGGAGTGTGAACTAGTACAGCCACACACCAATGTAACTCTCTCAAATGATGTGGCAGGGTAGCAGGATCCAGGACTTTGCACAGGAATGTGTGGCTTGTCTGTCAAGTCACTCTAAATTCAGGAGCTATAAAAATTGTTGTGTAACTACTGTTGACTCGCACTGATTGGTGGATTTTCTTAGCTGCAACCAGGATATAAAAGGAATCAGTGTATCTCATGGACAAAGCGAATTAGAATTGGAGTCCTGCAGCTAGAACCTTAGAACCAGCCAAATTGGAGAAGTAAGATAACTTTGGGGGTTGTTTTCTTGTTGTTATATAAGTTAACAGAAAAAGTAATCCCTTAGAATTGTGCAATTTTGGTTCATATTCAGTGCATAACCATAAATACAAAGCTGCCCCGTCACAATCTGCAGGGAGAGAGGGGATTCTGGCTGCCTTCATTTTGTAGCAGATCCCTTATGTAATGTATGGGAAGGACAATGCTTGACCCTATTCCCATTTCTCTTGTGTGTATTCCTGGACTTTTCAGAAGAGTCTCAATAAAAACAGTGGGAGACCACAGATGCACAGTACTGCTGATAGGGTGACCAGATGTCCCGATTTTATAGGGACAGATCCAATATTTCTTAGATAGGTGCCTATTACCTCTCACCTCTGTCCTGATTTTTCATACTTGCTATCTGGTCACCCTAACTGCTGAAAATCAGGCCACATTTACTTAGATACTTAATTGCAGCTTTCAGACCCTAATTTTAGGCTGCAAGATTTGAAAAGTTTATATACGTAGATATAGTCTAAAGTTTTCTGTGCTTCTTTGAATCAGAAACCATGTTAAGAAAAGAAATCACATCTTGCAAGTTAAAGCAGCCCAGATAAGCATACCTCAATATAGACCCCCAGGAACTTTGAACTCCATTGCCTCCCAAACTCTTGTCGGTGGAATTTCCAAGGAATAAATATATTTCTAATATAAGAAGATCTTCCCCAGATTTTCCCCTGAGTTTTGAGAGAGCTGTCCAACATATAGTCACTAGGTTCCAAAGTCAACGGACGAACGATAAAAATAAAGCCTTTATTTAATGCTTGTTTGTAATTTGAAAATGTTGGCCCTAACGTTAATAGCATAGTCTTTTTTATTATTCATAGATATTATAGATGTGGAAACATTTCCTAATGAGAATAGAATTTTTAAGTCATGAAAAAAGCCTAAGCCCAAATCCCACATTATGATTTTCCTATCATCTCACATCTGGAATGTGTAACTTGCTCAACCATAACTCCTGTTCTGGTGGAATGCGCAAGTGAAAAAGTGTGCATTTGTCAGGGAGAGGGAGTAGTAGAGTTGGCACTGATACAGGCATTTCTGGTGCTTTAGTTCAACTTAGGCTTTTTCTTAAAGAAAAACCAAAGTAAACGATTGATAGCTGTTTACCAAAATCCATGAGAGCTCAAGTGCACACAGCTGGCCTGTAATAAGGGTTGACTGTACTCTATGTTGTCCAGTGCACTTACACAATTTTTTCTTTTAAACAATCAAAGTACATTGGTGCTGGGATATACCATGATTAGGCACCGAATAGCATTTTTGTAGTTCTGGGTAAGTTAACAAAGACGCTATTGAGTCGGAGTCTCCATTTGCAGTCCATTACACAAAACTCCGAATTTCAGTAGTATCACTTGAATGCCAAATTGGCAATACATTATATGGAATAAAACAAAAACCAAAGGCAAAACAGTACACATTGCCTTCCAACAATATCAAACTTAAAATTATTATATTGTACAGTACACTAGAAAGCAGCCATGCAATAGAAAACTAAATGAAAACTTCACACACAAAATTATATGTATTGCTGCTGCAGATTCATTGAAATTAGTAAAGTTATACCAAGTATGACTTTGGCTCCATGTTATTTCCAGCCAGCAAGGTAGAAATCAATACAGTTATGGAAGTCTTTGCAACCTTACTCTGTCTGAAATCCTGATTTATCTACAGATATTGTGCTAATGAACAAGTCTTAGTCAGTTACAGTGGTTTGCATGGCTATACCCCCTGTGTAGAATCCCTATAAAAAGCAAACATTAATCTGAGAGGAGAATAGAAATAGCCAGGAAAAGCTCAGTCTAGCACTTGAGTGGACAACCGCAACTTCCCCCAGTAGGAAATAGGTAATGCTTCAAAATATGATTCTGCTCCTTGTCCTTGCTGTAGTGATTCAAGAAGTAGGTCGGTGCCCTTATGTATCAGTTTAACAGCACTACAAACGCTGATTCTCAGATACCTACTGTTTCTCTTAGATGACCAGGGTTGCTATCAAGTTATGTTTTGCAAGCCTCTTGGTCTGAACAAGGGTTATGTTTGTCTTCTCAGCGTTTCTGTGGTTTGTGCCAGGCCAGCAATTCCAAAACATGTGTTAATGGGTTATAAGTGGTTTTCCTTTCTCTTTCCGGATCAAATATGGTAAATTGCTTATATACTACTTACTGTATAAGTGCTGCATCATGATGGTGGCTGCCTGCTGGCTTCAGGCAGTTTCCGAGGCTCTGTTTTGCTCATCTGAACAGAAATGCAGCGTATGTTGTTCTTGATGCCGAGGGTGTAGTTATTGTCTTTTTGTATTCTCATCCACAGACAAATGCTTAATGTAATTGTCTCTGTAAGCAGCAAATGACCTTACTTTTCTTTTCTATTGTTTCTCATTACATAATATGATTAAAGTATGGTAACGTTGTCTTAAGTCACTAAAATGTCTTGTGGAGGGAGGTGGCTTATTGGGTGGTAATTAAAGCTATAAAGGAGATTGCATGAGCCCTGACATCTCAATCTATGTGGTCAGACCTGAGTACTGTACAGATGAGATTCTTATTCAGGTTCCTAGTTTTCTTAAGCCATTGCACACAGTAGCTTATATCTGGGTGGACAACAGTATTCCCAATTTGCTTTAATTTTTGGTTCTTTACTTGGGTCAGTATTTTGTTCACTCTTTAGCCCAACAAAATTTGGCCATAATTACCAAGTCAGTATTCAGGAAAAGCTCCATTTAAAAAACGTCAATGAGGATTATAGGATTTGGCCCCAAAAGCATGCACACAAGAGATTTTAGAGAAGAATGTCTGAATATTTGTTTGCAAAATTTGCCACAATATATTTGAATGATACATAATCTTTTCATAGCTAGATAGCATGCTTTACCACATACAGTAAATGCAAAGAGCATATGCGATATATGTATGTGTATGTATATTAAAAAAAATGAAATTTGGATAAAAGTAAAAGGATAAAACAGACATTTTGCTGTCTAACTTCCTACCAAAACTCTTTCAAAACCACCGTAACAACAAAATTAATGCCATGTAAGTGGTGGTACAGTATAAAAATCACAATTGCATCCTATTATAATGGGTTACATGGGATCATAGAGCATGATGAGATTCGACTCCATACACTGCGTCTGCTCCTGCTCCATTAGAGTTAGGTTGTGCCTAGCTCTAATATAGCCACAAGGGAATTAGGGTAAGATAAATCCAGCCTTCTTTAGGACTGCATGGATTGCTGTTCTGGAACCTGGGGAAGTATGGGGATTGTGCATAAGATGCTCCCTTCCTGTAAATAGAGTCATGACTTCATCCCCCTTGCGTGGACCAGCAGAGCCAGATGAATGCATACAGAGTATGGTGCACCCCAAAAAGGGGTGTCACAAAGTACCCACTCCCCCAGTGCAACCAGGGAGACTATGGAGGATTCCTATGGTATTCTGCCTTACTCAGAACAATGACCAGTCCTAAAGGCTCAATCCAGAGTACAGAAATCAGTGGGGGGCTTGCACATTAACGTCATTGGAAACAGGATCAGGCCCACACAAACATCATTTCACATCTTCTCAATAATGGAAAGAGATGTTGCTTTTTCAGTTTTTAAAGATGAAGACAATAAGAATTTCACTGTCAACATTTCTGCAAAGAGGAGTAAACTTTATTGCTCTCTTGTACCTCCAAAAACATATTTCTCTGTATTAATCTCTCTCTGTGGTCATTCATGTCTTTTCAGCATTTACAAGTTAAAATATTTCCAGCAGGCATCTTCAAGGTGTTTGTGTACGATTAATAGCTATAGTGAAATATCACCTTCTAGGGTCTGATCTTGCAGCCCCAGATTACATTTACACCAGATTCTGTCTTAAACTGAGCTGGTGTCAATCCAGAGAAACTCTACTGAAAACAGTGGAGTTAATCATATGTAACTTTGAGCAAACTATGGTCCATTGACTTCAATGCAAGTCATGTGCCTAGAAAGGGTTGTAAAAATAGGCCCTTAGGTTACGTTTACACTGTGATAAAAAACCTGCGGCACCGAGTCTCAGAGACTGGCTGAGCTGACTTGGGCTCATGGGACTAAACATAGCAGTGTAGATGTTCAGGCTTGGGATCTGAGCCCTTGTGGGGGGAGGACCCCAGATCCCGGGCTCCAGTCCGAGCTGACCATCTCCACTGCAATGTTACAGCACCACAGCCCAAGCCCCAGGAGCCTGAATCAGCCGACCCAAGCCAGCCAAGGCCTAGTCACTGGTCTTTTATTGCAGTGTGGCTGTATCCTCAGTAAGATTATTTTTGCTGCTTAATATATGAAAAACTATAATAGTTTGTCATTTCCCATAATTTCCAGTGCATGTTGCAGTTTCACACACACAGGGCTCGGTCCAATTTTTACTGACACCAAGTTTACTCTGTATAACTCCATAGACTCCAGTGGAGATTCCATTGTTTTACATGACAGTAGGTGAAAATAGAATCAAGCCTCTAGACATAAGTGGCTAAAAAGATGATGAATTTTGCATTAAATTATTTATTTTCTTTAAAGATCCTGTAGATGTTTTGAAAAAAATACAAGAAGTCTTCAAAACTTTCAGTAAAGCTCTGCCTGATTATTACATCTTGAGCCAGGTGTTCTTGGAGTGCCCAAAGTCAGAGATATGTGTGCAAAGGTGGCTTGAATGTGACCTTTGCTCTTACCTGAAGCTGTTGCTGCTCTGTGCTGGGTAGAGCTCCTGCACCAGGTCTTTCTCCTCTGTCCCTTCCAACTGGTAAATCCCAACCTTATAGCAAAAACTCTTGTTGTTAGTCCCTAAATCTATGATCTTGTATGTTGCATTATTAAGCTTCATCCCATTTCTGTTACTCCAGTTTCTGAAGTCATCCAAATCTTCTTGCATGATGTTCTGGTCCTCCTCCGTATTGGCTATATCTCCCAACTTTGTGTCATTCATACATTTTATTAGCACACGCACACTTTCTGGGCAAAGGTCTTTAATGAAAATGTTAAATAAGATTAGTCTCTCAAGATCAATCCTTGAGGAGCTCCATTAATAACCTCCCTCTAGCCTGACAGTTCACCTTTCAGCCTGACCCATTGTAGCCTTCCCTTTAATCTGTTTCTTACCCACCTTTTGAGTTTCTTATTAATCCCCATCTTCTCCAATTTAATTAATAATTTCCCATGTGGAACTGTATTAATTGCTTTACTGAAAGCCATTAGATCCACTGCATTTCTTTTGTCTAGAAAATCAGTTATCTTCTCAAAGAAAGAGATCAGATTGTTCTGGCACAATCTGTGTTTTGTAAAATCATGTTGTATTTTATCCCAATTACTGTTTACCTCTGTCTTTAAATACTCTTTCTTCAAAATTTGTTCTAAGACCTTGCATACAATTGAGGTCAAACTGAAGGGATGATAGTTTCCTAAATCACTTCTTTTCTTTCTTAAATATAGGTATTATATTTGCAATTGTCAAGTCATAGGGTATGACCCCCCCCCAGTTTGTAGAGCCATTACAAATCCTTACTATTGGGCTTACAGTTTCATGTGTTATTTCCTTTAATATTCTTGGTTAGGAATTGATCACCATCTTCTTTATAACAGTCCTTAACATAGTTGAAGACTTATCACATCTCCCCTCAGTCTTCTTTTCTCAAAACTAAACATGTCCAGTTTTTTTAACCTTTCCTCACAGATCAATTTTGCTAAACCTTTTATTATTTTTGTTGCTTTCCTCTGGACCCTCTCTAATTTGTCCTCATATTTAATCAAGTGTGGCACTCAGAACTGGATACAGTACTCCAGCTGAGACTTCACCTGTGTTGAATAGGGCAGGACATATGTAAGACCTCCTGTGTATTACATATGACACTCCTGTTAATACACCTCACAATGATATTATAGTTTTTTGCAACTGCATATCATTCATTCATGACTCAAATTCATTTTGTGATCCACTATAACCTCTAGATCCTTTTCAATGGTACTACCACCTAGACAGTTATTACCCATTTTATAGTTGTGCATTTGATTTTTCCTTCCTGAGTGAAGTACTTTGCACTTGTCTTTATTGGATTTCATCTTGTTCATTTCAGACTGATTCTCCAATTATCAAGGTCACTTTGAATTCTAATCCTGTCCTCCTAAGTGCTTGTGATCTCTCCCTGCATGGTGTTATCTGCAAATTTAATAAGCATACTCTCTACTCCAATATCCAAGTCATTCATGAAAATACTGAATAGTACCAGAACCATGACTGATCCCTGTGGGACCCCACTAGATATGCCCTCCTGGTTTGACAGTGATCCATTGATAACTGTCTCTGAGTACAATCTTTCAACCAGTTGTATTTCAACCACCTTATTGTCATTTAATCTAGACCACATTTTCATGTGCATGCATAAAGACTAGCACTGTGGAGCCTCAATCTCAGTTGAGACACACAGGCATTACTATGATACAAATAAATAAAAAGAAGACGAGAAGAGAGGAGTATATTCCCATGGCTTTGATTTATATGATAAATATGTTATCAATTGTCTGATTTAAACAGAGGTTCATACATGTTTATGTGGAATTTTCCCACACTCGACTTAGAAAATTGAGATGCAGTATTTCCTGAGAAAATGAGATTTTTTGGAATTCCTTTGCCTTCTATTTCCTGCTTCACAAATTGAGTTTTCTCTATTACCGTCCTAGAACAGCAGACTCTGATTTTTTTTAATGCATGTACTCTGTTACCATAGATAAAATATAAAGTATATTTATTATTTTTATTTGCAAATAAAAATTATGGCAGAAACTGAGGTTTATAAGTAAAAACTCCTGAGGAAGTCCACATTTGTGATCTTCCATAGATTCAGAATCCACAGAGCTATGAAATATGTTCTTCAGCTACAGAAAGTATTATAGTTGCCATCCATGAATCATCAGATTCAGCCAAAAAATATAGATTTTAAGACGGAAAGTTCTGTCTGGTAGTCCACCGTTACTTATACTAAAGCTGCAAGGTCAATGCAGATTTTCAGCCTTACCTTTTGAATTCCATTGCTTTTGTATGGGCCTGTCTATATGAACACTTGAGGCTTGTCTACACTTACCTCGGAGATTTGGCGGCAGTCGACCGGAGTTACTCAAGCTACGCAAAAAACTTGCGTAACTCCCATCGACTTCTCTACTTCTCTTCTGCTGCACTGCACTGACGGGAACCACGTTCCCATCGACGCAGCGCTACACCACTTGAGAAGGTGGTCTTAATATGTCGATTTCTGGATCGACTGAGCGGGTCTTCACTGACCGCTCAGTTGATCAAGAGAAATCGATCTGATGGCGCGATTTGCTGCTGTCAGTGAAGACGTAGCCTTAGTTCACAGCAAATGTAAATCTGTCCTGCAGTAGCCTGCTGCATGCTAACTATCCATGTGAACCCTTTGGCCGTGCACTAAAAGTTTCCCTAGTGTGCGTGACCTACCCCGCTTTGAAATGGGACTCGGTTAAAGTACCCTAGGGAACTTTTAGTGCAAGGCAGCAGGATCCACATGGACAGTTAGTATGTGGTGAGCTATGCTCCCACTTTCCATGAACTAAGTGTCGATATAGACAAGCCCTGTGTGTTCATGGGTACTGGGCTAAATGCTGTATAGGCTCTCAGCAACTAATAAATAATGTTAGCCAGATCTTCTGTGTTACTGAACCATACGACATATTGCCCCATTCATTTTTATGCAGCAGTCCGCATTGATTTAAATGTGGCTGAATTTAAGTCTTTAAATAGTATGTATTTTTGAAATTTCACAATCCGAGCCACATAAAGTACCATTAATTTCAATAGGAACTGTTGAAGTATGTTCCCTTACACTGATTATTTACCTCTAAATATTTAACTGAGTTCATCATACTTCCTTTGGCTAAAAAGAAAACAAAGACATTTTGAACTCAGTAACTGAATGGTTTAAGTAGGTAATATAAAAGAAGTTATAAAAAGTAGACTTTTAACATGATAACCTGATATTGTTTCCTTTGGTTTTTGGTATTAATATGCCCTTTGTTCTTGTCTGTTGGATTCAATTCTTAGGCTCTGATCATGCAAGTTTTTTTGCATGGGTACAAGGATCCACCCAGGTGGGTCCCGTTGCAGTGTAGGGACCAAACATACATAGTTTTTGTGTGTTCACATTTATATGTAAGGGTTTGGCTTATTCTTCACTTCAACTGGCCTATCACAATCTCATCTCTCCACTCCTCTACAATGTAATCCTCAATCCAAGCTTGTAAAATTCTGCTTGTCTGTAGGAAGTACTCTGTGTGTGTGCGTGTGCATAGATGTTGTGCTTGGGGTGAAGGTGACAATTGTGAAAGTTTGCCTTAATCTTAACAGGCTATCTCAGCCGTCCCCTGCCTGTGACCTTTCCCCTTTCAGCTC
This sequence comes from Emydura macquarii macquarii, assembly GCF_026122565.2. Classification (NCBI taxonomy): domain Eukaryota; kingdom Metazoa; phylum Chordata; order Testudines; family Chelidae; genus Emydura; species Emydura macquarii. The sequence goes on from NW_027132559.1 coordinate 24,214,504, forward strand.
CCCTTCTCTAAAAATGTTTCCTAGCAGAACCCAGCAGGTCTTTTCTGTGATAAATTGAAATTTTGTGTTGCAGCTGGTGTTCTCATCAGATGTGCAATATGCGCTGGAGCTCATTCATTAATCCAATAGAGTGGCCGTCGGCAAATCCCTACACGCACATTTGAAGTTTTATAGTCCAGTTGGACTCTGAAAAGTGACTTTATAGAACTGGGATTTTGGGGGTCCATGTTCATTGTAACTCATTGATTTCTATATAAAATACATTGCTTTACAAGTAAAATGAGAATCAGTTTACACAGAATACAAAAAAGTGAAATATGACATATGTAAAGAAGTGTGATCCCACTAGGGGGGAAGAAAAAAATATCGGATGAGGGTTCATACCCATTACAACATGCCTTTAAATAGAACAGAGCATTCTTGTGGACCACAATAGTTCCTGGGCATGATGCTGAGCTCACTTACACTGCTTTCAGATTAGTGTGACGTCATTGACTTCAAAGGAGTGACTTCCGATTTACACTGTTGTAAGATCAAAATCACACCCAAAGCAACTGCCCTGTGTGTTGCCTATTGCGTTTCTGTCTTTTATGAGCCAGACTCTGCCAACAGTTGTAGTTTTGTGATATTCTTCTGGCATAAAGCAGCTGCTAAGTCATCTTGACTGGCTACCAACAGATTGCCCTGGCAAGAGTGAATTCGTGAATGGCATGGAGCTAGAATAGTGGCTTCTGTATCAACCCCTTTCTCTGTCAGTATAAAGGGCCATGACTATGGAGATGTTAGCCCCTATCTACCATCAGCCAATCCCTAACTATCATAAGCCTTCATACTCAAAAATGAATTTGTAGATGTGTTGGCTCAGTAACTGGAATGCTTTGTGTTACAAAACTTAATAAGTGGGAGTTGTATTTCCAAACTGTCTTTTGTTTTTTTTGTTGTGGCCATTTTTGGTATGTTAACTTTTCTCATCATGACTCCTCCACAATTTTGCTATACCAGGAAGAGTTAGAGGAAAGGATGCTCCTTCTCTTTCCGTTGGTATGCTGTAAGGGATCTAGCTTCTACTAGAAAATGTTCAATTAATATGTCATGTATTTTGAAAGATGACCTTTCTAGTGCGAGGTCTAGGAACAGTCCTACTGATTTTTTGGCCAAATCACAGCCCTTGATATGTGTGAAAAATTGCTTGAAAAAAATCCTATATGCAAAGAAGCTTTTACCTCTTTTTAAAGCTTAATTTTCAAGTGTGTCATACTTGGTGTACAATCAGGGCAACAGGAAACCTTTCTGTGTGAAAATTCCATGGAACATGAGGACATGCCCTTAGGGTCATGCAATTGACAATCTGTGGACAAACTCCAAACATCCGTAGGATACTAAAGCTGTGAAATCAATACAATGTTTTAGTTTAAGAAAGTTTGCTAGTAGTGTTTGGGGTTCCCAGAGAGACCCATTATTTTACCTTAGTCTAGCTATGCATTACAAATCAAGTTCAGAGTGAGACTGAAATGTTGTCCTTTGCCCATCCTGGTGTGCTTAGGTCTTGTAGAGGTCCTTGGAGAGCATACTATGTTTGCACAACAGTTAAGCAGAGCAACATGAGCTAACAATTGAATTTTAACCATAATTTCACACAATCCCTGTCTTTCCCCCCCTTTTCAATCTAAAAGTCAGTGCCACTTTAATGTGCTTTTATGTCAAATTTCTTCTTTTTTTAATGATATCAAAATGGGAAAAAAAAAAAAAAACCCTATGAAAGGGGAGTCCAAGTTGACACAATATAGATTCTAGTGTAAGTTTAGAAATTTTTTAGAGTTGGCACTCCTTTTCTGTTTGATCATAATGATTCTACATGCCATTTGTGTTCCATGGAAACCTTTCCGTAAATTTTCAGAGGGGTAGCCGTGTTAGTCTGTATACAGCAAAAACAATGAGAGTCCTGTGCACCTTAAAGACTAACAAATTCCTGCGGGCATAAGCTTTCGTGGGCTGCAACCCACTTTATCAGATGTAAGATTCATGCATCTGACAAAGTGGGTTGCAGCCCATGAAAGCTTATGCCTGCAGGAATTTGTTAGTCTTTAAGGTGTCACAGGTCTCCCGTTGTTCTTTCAGTAAATGGAAGCTTTCCCAGAGTAAGTCCTTAAATATCTACCCTCATGTTTAAAATAGTATCAGTAACAAGTCTGTCTATTAAAAATCCTAATATAAAATAATAACTTGATAAGTCATTATAAATGCTGTTTATCAATACCCTGTTTGTGTTAACCTAATGTCCAAATTCATTTGAAAAAATGAAAAAAGAGGAAAGGTCTTATTTGTCCCGTGCTCAGTCCCTAAGTGCTTTGCTGGTCTAGAGCCAGAGTGCTTAGCACCTTGCAGGATCAAGTCCTATATGAAAAACAGCTTGGGAGGTGGAGGAGAGAATTGTTCCTGCGCTTACCTTGTCAGCCACCTTCCAGCTGCGAGCATGCTAGACTGAAGAAACAGTTTGTGATGGAAATGCTGAAGGAACCTCAGAATAATGATGAAATACAGAGCAACAGCACAGTGCAGAAATACAGAATAAAATAATGAAAAAGGTGCCACCTTATCTGTATCATCTTTGACAATGTTGACAAAAATCTGTTAAACTGAATTTAAAGGTGGCTGCCAGCAAAGTTTGTTAGAGCAATTTTCACAAGACAAAAATGAAAATTGTTCAGTGCAAACTGAGAGCCCATTATGCACAAACAGACTCCTACTCCCATCCTACTCCTACTCCCATCACTTCAGTGTGGACCTACATGGCTACATGGAGCTGCCTGTTACATTTACAGGATTAGGACCAGAATTTCCTTTGATACTATTGGTCTGATTCCTTTGCAGTTCTTAATGTAGAAAGTGAGTTGAGTTTAAGAACAAACAGTACAATAGGATCATTGTTGACCAGTCTTACTGGGAGTACTATGAGAAAATGTTGTGTTATGTAATTTCCATTTTGCACATAAACCAAAACTACACATTCATCCATCGGCGTATTAAAGGCAAATGAAATAAAAGGGCCATATTTACTCCTTCCTGCAGAAATAAAGCAGAAGCCTGCACAGAGCTTTTTCAGAGCTCAATGATCCTCTCTACTTTCCTCTTTTATGCATCTCTCCCTCCCAATATCCTGAGCCTCCTCCACATGATGAGATGCCTTCTGTTCCTGTATGTTACATGAAAGCAGAGAGGAGCAAGTGGCTCAGAATAAATGGCATTGTTAAAACATGCAAAGGCTGAATCAAATCAGCATAAGTCAACATTTACAGGACACTAACATAATATTTAGTCAGATGATTTCTATATATTTTACTATATAATGAAATTTTCAACTGGATTCCTCATATTTAAATATTTGGTGGTGTTTTGCTGAGGTTCCATGATATAAATACATGGATATAATGAGGTTAAAGCAGATAAATGTTAACTCATTTCAGTTGTAAGATTAGGAAATGCTACAGTTAATATATGTACAAAATCTTGTATCAGTGCACACTGCGAGAATAATGAAAACACTTTTTAAATTTTTATGGCCCTGACTCAGCAGAGTATTTATGCATGTGCTTAAAATTAAGCAGATGAGTAAACACATTCTCATACACCAAGGCACTTGAACACATGTTTACGTCTTGCTTCAATCAACGTTAAGTCCAAGTTAAGCACCTGTTTGGGAGTTTTGCTGAATTAAAAATGGCAATGGTGATCCATATCCAGACATTTTTTAGGTAAATATTTAAACAAACTCCTATTTAAATATTTCCATTGTATAGTAACAGTGAAAATGATCTGACATGCAGTACAGAATAATAATATTTTAAGGTACTTTGCCTCATATCTCATACTTTTAGCAGGAGCTAAAGTAGGTATGTATCATTTAAAGTATGGGATGTGAGATGGTGTTACTTCCTGTCTGATTTAGCAGTGTTTGAAGCCCCCACACTTAGACATCAAAGTCATGATTTTTGTAGTCCCTTTTGTTGCTACCATTGCATGTTCATGAGAGCTTGGCATTTATGGAAACAGGGCCTCATGTTCCTGTACCTGGAATAACTATTCAGGGAATGCTGAATCCAGGCGATAGCCCGCTTGCTGCAGCGTCTAATCTGCTCAGTAGATATTTGCTAATGAAAATACACCTAATTGCAGAAAAAGTTATAAAACTTTTATAAGGGGTGGGATGGGGTAGTTTCCTGTACCTTAATTATTACTGCTGCTGATAAAAAATTAGGGGGATATTCAAAGGCACAAATGGGAGCAAATACCTACCTAGTGAAGTCAATAATACTGTTAGTATAAACTTTGCCCTTCCTCCCAGTTTTTCCTCAGACTTCGTTACCCTTGCTTATTGCATCATATATAATTTTAGATTTTAAGATCTACAGAGCATTAGATCATGCCTTGTATTTATCCTTTAAAGCATCACATGTTTGTGGGACTATATACATTCTAATATAGGTGTTACCCAAATAACAAATATTACAGGATCTTATTAGGGGATAAGGCAACAAGCTGCATTTATTGTGAACACAGAAACTTCTGTAGATAGTATCAAAGAAAAGAAAAGTATCAACACTGTAATAACATTAATATTGTGCTCTACTTAGTGAAATAGCATTCATAATAATGTAAACATAGGAAAACAGTATTAACATTATATCAATACTACAAATTACAGAGACACATGTTTCAATTGATGCTTTCATTCACATTCACACACACTGACAGGCACACACAGATAGAGACAGACAGACATACATAGGGATCTTCCAGATGTCATAGTTATCAGCTTCTTGGTGCTCATGATAGTCACTGGCCAGGTGACTAGAGCATGAGGATGAGGAGCAAGGTTCTGCCGATGCGCATCGGTACTCCTGGCTGATGTGATGTTGTAGACCTGAACCTCCAGCCTTCATCTTCTTGTCCCATTTTATAGGGAAAGGACCCCATGTAAGTCTATGGGTTTTGCATTGTCATGCTGCAACTGCATTCTTGGTGTGATCCTCAATCACCCACATTGTTGCAAGCCTGATCAGATTTTGTCCTTTGAAATGGGCTGGCTCCAAAGTCATCAGGGTGGGCTCCTCTTCAGCCATTTGATCATCTTTGCTTCTTTCTTCTTCCCTCAAGCGTTTTAGGTGAGGCTGGTGTTTTCTTCATGTCTGTTTCGATATCCCTTACTCAGACCAATTGTTCAATCACTCTTTTTGTCTACACCCAACTCAATTGCTCAGCCATTCACACTTCAATCACTCAGGGCCAACTCCTAGCTGAAAAACTTACATATTATTTTTAGAGCAAACCTTATTTCATTTTTGACAGTGTCTTTCACAATTAGATAGATACATTACATTGCAGTGTGGCTTTTGTACTTAGAATAGGATTTTTACAAATATATTGGAAGCAGGTAAAATTAACAGATAAACTGGCCAGTGGACATAGTACAGACATTTACAAACAATCTTAAAATTATACAAAGTACAGACAGACTTGAATTAACATTTAAAAGGGTAGAACAGTAAGAGTCAGTTTGAGGTTTTAGCTTTTAATTCAGACTGATGTGCCTTTTGGTAGGAAGGGGGGTGTTTGTGGCTCTGTTCTTACATATATTTCAAAAACAAGATTTTGGCCAACATAGGTCCCCTAGGAAGGCATATTTTCAGTGTAAATGTATCTATTGTCTTGCAGCTTAAGAACTCTTAAGTATGCTTTATTTTCATATGGGAAAAATTGACTCTGTAGCTTTTGAAAGAAGTTCATGCAAATTGGGAGTTTTAAAGATGTTAAATTTCTTCTTGTACCTGTGAAACGCCTTCCTGAAGTTGAATGTATAGACTCTGTATTCAGTGACCCATGTTAGATGTGGGACAGATTTAAGACATGGTTGGTACAGTTGTAGAGTTATGTGTCATGCAATCTGTGTGACTCTAGCTTAGCTTTACTTCTAAAGTTCAGGAGGCAAAATTAATTCATTTGATGCAGGAAGTATGGTTTAACTTTTGATTTTCCTTTGTATCTAGTAGCACTTAGTTCAGTAGATTAATGTTTTTTTCCATTCTTTTTCAATGATTTGTGTTATAAAAAACATGACTTCTTCTGTTACACCTAGAAATTTCTCCTCTGGGCAAGCAGCATTGTAAATTATTAGACACAGCTACAGACAGTGTCATGATAACTTTTAGTGTGATGGTGAAGTGAGAACATTGATCTTATGTAATTTGAGTCAGAAAAATCTGAGCAGATAAACTATTTGTAACTTTTTGCAGCTGAATAAGAATGTAAGTAATATTAGTAACAGAAAAAGGCCATCTGGTCCAATTTGCCTGCCTTTTTTTGATTGATTATAATCTTAACCACCTGCAGTTTCCCTGTGCCCCCTCCTCAGTCCCATCCTATGCCAGAAATAAATATATCCATCTCTTGAACACCTTTATACTCTTTGCTTCACTAGCTCACTCTTTCCTTATACATTTGCATAAAATCTGAATAATTTGTATTATTATTGGTCTCTCAGTAGTCCCCAAAGGTTTCTATCATATCAAGGTCCAGTTCTATTAAGTTTTGTACAAAGTGTAGAAACATAGCAAGAGACATCCCTACCCAAGAATTTACCATCTAAGTTAAGATGAGATGCAACAAGTGAGCGTAACAGATATACAGAGTGGAGGAGGGAAGATAAGATTAAGAGACACATGATTGCATAGACTAGCCATGTGCACAGTATGCAGGTATGATGCTTTCTTGGTGTGCCCAGGACCGTGAGTCACTGTGTTCCCCACACCTTAGCACTAAAGAGAATTGATGGTGCTAAAATGGGTGTCAGTGCCCTAACACCCCCAGTCGGTTAGCCACCCAATATCCTCAGGGCTCTTCCAGCCCCTATTTTGTCTTGCAGGTTAACGTTTGGTGTACTCTAGACCTTGAGCTTTTCTGCAAGGTTCCCCTGTAGTGTCCAGCCCCTGTCACTGGACACTCACAGTAATTGCCAGGTTCGTTATTCGCAAGGAAACAGTATACAAACAGCTTGAGTAGTACAACTCAGGATCAGGTCTTTTATAAAATAATAGCATGGAGATGTATTTATAGTGAAACAATCGTAAGTTTATTATCAAAGACTATGGCTATGTCTAGACAGATCAATTTATCCGGATCGATTGAGCGGAAGTGGAGACCTCCTCAATCGACCTGGAAATCGGTGCTGTTAATCCACCTCTGTCAGGTGGAGTAATGCTGCATTTCCCATCAGCGCAGTGAACTGAAGACACCGGGGTAAGTAGAAGTTAGGAAGTCGACGGGAGATACCCAAGCTTCTCTATGTAGCTTGTGTATCTCCCATCTACTGCTGCCGAATTTGGCAGCAAGTGTAGACATAGGCTGAGATTTAAGGGATACTGAGGAAGGATAATGGAAACAGAAATGGTTATATCTATAAAAGAAATTAACTTGCTTCTTAGAGTCTAAATTTAATTGTAACAAGCTAAAATCCTTATCTACAGCAGTTTCTCCCTAAAACTTCCTTGCAACATTTTGAACCAAGACAGGTTGTAATCCTGTTATCATTAAGATAATTGCACTGCCTGATTATGTCTTCAAATGCAGGATAAAAATGGGGTTCTTTTTGTGTTTCTCCCAAAGTCCATTGTTTTTGTCCCCAAATCAAGATGACTCCTGTGTCCTATACTCCTGTTTGTTCCATTGTGTTGATTTACAATGCTTAATTTATATGTGGCAGAGAGATACATATCTTTTCTCCTGTGTGGAAGAAACCTGTTTGTCAACTCTGCCTGGGATATTGGTTTTAACACATAAGTTCAGTATGTATACACAACTTCTTAAATATCATTCACATATACATCTCACAATGATAAAACAGATCAATATGCTATAAGCTTTTATTAGACACCTTATATGGCCCTTTTTGGATAAATATTATGAAATCAGTGGGCTAGATGCTGAATATCTTTTTCCACGATTGGGGTCCTCTGCCATCCAAAGGTGTGATGAATGTGGACAAGTTGTTTAACTAACTATAAATCTTGAGAGCTCCCATGCTGTGTATACAGATAACATATACTGCCATCCAGAGGAAAAATCCTAAGACATTAGGCATAAATACTTGTTTAATGTCTTGGTAAGAAATTTTAAAACACTGTAAAACTTTCTACTTACAAATATGTTTTCTATTAATGACTCTGCCGCACAAACCCCCGGCTCCACCATTTTCAGTGAAAGATAAAGATTTGGTGCTTGTTTTTTCTTTAACTGTGGGATATTAATGGCTATAGAATAACAGACAAAGTCTTGTGTATACTGAAGTTTCAATTGGCACAATCCACCTAAGGAGGGCAAAATAGACTCTGCTGGAACAGTTCTGAGCCAGCGGTCTCAGAGCAACAAAACAGCTGTTTTAACATGTATTATAAAGTGTCGGACACTAGCCATATAACAATACAACTATGATACTGGATAAAATAAAGGGGCTGTTTTCCTCGAGAAGATCTGTTTAGTATATATATTGTTTAGATTAAGATCTCTTCATATTTTAGTATGTTGCATTTCATAGCTTTAATTATAAGTTTCTTCATGTTCAATATATAGCCAGTGTAACAGTCGCATCCCTGCTCTGAAACACTAATCTCAGGATATGTTAGTGGAAAAAAGAAATCTGTAATTTAAATATGAAACACTGGAAGTTGTTACTCAGCCGGTTCACAAAAATCTCCTTTTCCATATTTAACACTTCTCTCATCCCCCCACTAAAATACCTTCTGGCCCAGGAACCCAGCTCCATCCTGCCCATTGCACCCACCGTTCACTCTCCAGCCACCACTTACTGAGCCTGGAGGAGTGGAAGGAGGGTCTGTAGGTGCAAGCAGTTTGAAGCATATAAGGGGCCCTTCATACCCTTTCTCTGTGTGGCTAATCTGAATTAGCTCCTCAGAAGTTTGTCTGTATTCCCTGCTCTGCACCCCTCCCGTTCCCTCTACTGCCTGGAGCCTGTGTGTTTCAGTGTTTCTAGGCATCACCGGACTCCCCAAGTGTCAGCAAGAGGTACTGAACCTGGAAATATAGCCACCGAACTGCAATCTATAGTGTGTCTTCCATGGCAGCATTGGGTGCAAGACACACATGGGGTGTAAGTCAGGGTAGAATTTCCCCTTCAGACTTCTCTGCATGCTTGTATACCCACTCCACCTGCAGTACCTACCAAACTATATTTTTAGGAAAATAGACTATTAACCACTTCCACTATTTCATGATTGAAGCGCATGACCAGCTGATATCAGCAGTCAGAGCACCCCAAGTAAAAGTTATTGGGCCAAGCCCTCCAGTGTGGTGTGCCAATTTATGCCCCCTTGCTAGCTAATCTTAATACTGGTGTTTCTGGCTCTGGGTTCTTATGCCCCTAGTGCAGGCATAGGGGATGTAGTCTGAGAAAAGGGATGTGGCTTGGATGGCCCCAGGGCTTTACTGATCCTTGGCCACCACTTCAACCCTTTGGGCCCATTAAATTAGAGCAGCCCCTCAGGCTGTTCGAAGTTACACCTGGGATTAACCCTACAGAGTAGATTTAGGGCTGGGGAATTTCAAAGGTGAGCTTTACACTCCCCTGGGTAGCTTTACCTTCTTACTTGGGCTGTGTACTCCATGGCAGGATCTGAAGATCTGGTGCATTTAACTAGCTCATCTCGCAATACATTTTTCATCACCATGTTGTCTGAGTGATAATCTCAGGCAGTAGTTAAAGCTGCACTGCATTTGATAATGGCCAGAGTCAGTGTGTTGTTTGAAGGATGCAGCAGTCAATAGTCACATGAATGACATAGAATATCTGGTGTTGCGTATGTGGTTTTGGGAGTGGGAATAGAAAATAGGGATTGACAATAACAATAAAGAAAGTGATGTCTCTGCTGCAAGTTCATTTGTAAACGTGTTCATGTGTGGCTACCAAACTGAATAATGCAGGAATTGTTGTTCGGGTTCATTTTCTTTCTTGGAATAATAATTTCTGGGACATTTGCAGAATGCCTGCTTAAATATTTTTGGGTGACTTAGAACTCCTGCAGTATATCTGATTAAATGAGTGAATGTGACATTTGAGTTCATAAGGTTAAAGTCCTGTTGTTTTGGTTTGGGTTACATATACCGAGCTTGTTCCAAAGCCCATTGCAGTCAATGGGAGTCTTTCTATTCACTTCAATGGGCTTTGGATCAGGCCCATAGATAGTACAAAAGTCAAAATTTGTGATGCTCCATTTAAGATTCTGTCTGACTTTTCTAGGGTTTGCACATCTAAAAACTCCAGTAGGCCTCACATTGAACATAAATGGATTTAGCTGAAGTAATTTAAAAAAAAAAAAAAGTTCATTTAACTGGAAGAAGAAATGAGAAAATGATACATTTTTGATTATTTAAACTATCTTGTGCTAAAATATTGCTTTAAAAAAAAAAAAAAAAAAAAAAGAAAAATGTGCCACCTGCCTTATTAATTGTTGTCAGACCACTGACTATTTTTGGGGGGAGGAAATATAAAAGTAGAAAATTATTTTATTTAAAAAAAACAGAATGCAGTTTTAAATCCATCCAAAATGTTGTAAGCCTTTAAATCATATCATCAGGGTATAAGAGCCATGAATGAACGTGGTATGTTGACAAAGGCCCAAATCCTGTGCCCATGCAGACATTCGCTGAGGTGAATGAATGATATTGGTAACTTGGATATATTTGAAAAATATGTATATTTGAAGAGCATGGGGTTTGCACTAGCTGATCCCAGTGCAGGATTGTGAGTTTCAACTCTGTTCCATGTACCTTATATGTATGCTAATGTACGGTAATCAAATGTTTTTTTGTCCATGTAGGATTCACTGTGCTGTGAGTCATGTATAATTAATGAGTTATTTAAAAGTAAATATCAAATATTAAGATGACGTATTTCACCCCAGGATCCCAAAGGATCTCTATCTAGAGTCTGCTCTTGCAATTGAAGTGGAAGGTTGGAAGCATCCAGTTAGTGGCACAATACAAGTGACTGGTGAAACTTTGGCTAAGGAAAATGGGGCAAACACCTACTTTTAAAAAAATTGCCTTGGAATCTTTAGGCTTGGAAAAGATTTAAGCACCCAAATCCCAGTCAATTTCAGTGGGCTCCTTTGAAAATTTATTCTGTATGTTGATATATAGGAGACAGGAACTTGATTTAATAAGCCATCCAAAATATTCCCAAAGAGAAAATTGTATAGAATTCAATGACTTTGATTCTCTTCTCGCTTACACTGGTTTTACATATTGTAACTCCATTGACTTTGATGCAGTTCCTCTTGATTTTTCAGTGTTTGGTCTCAATTTATCGGTTTTGGAAAGATGAAAAGCTGAGTAAATTCTGCTGGAATTTGAACTACCAGGCAAAAGCTGTATGAATGAACCATATACATTTTCCCTGATTGATGCCCCTCATTGTGCCTAGATGTTGGAGGACGATTATTTTCTACAATTTGTCATTCTTTGTAATGTCTCCTAACATTCCTTGAATGTTGTGTTTTGGGGGGACAAATAAGTAACATGAATGGTACTTAAGTTAATATCGGTCATTGTTTCTTTCTTAATATCCTGTAGCTTTATGTTGCTTTAAATATATGCACATTCAGAGGTTTGAACATTGTGGGAAAAGGATTCACTGGCATCCATTCCTGCCATTAAAGTGCTTCCCATCTGAATATTGGCTGCCAAAGTATGTGGTATCCTGCAGAGCAAGAGGATGAGGACATAGATTGCAATGAAGCTGAACAGTTTGCACTTCCTAGCAGTGACACCAGGCATCAATCTTTCCTAGAGACAGCCCAGAATACAGGAAAATAAGAACTCTCAGAAAAGAACAAAAGGAGAATTATCTTCTCATTTTCCATTTCATTCCAGCAGTTTCCTTCTACGATCCTCCAGGATGAATATGTTCTCAAATTCCATATGCTGACATTTCAGTGGCTCAGTTTTTCAATACAGCTTGAAAAGGTAGAAATATAGGCACTCTGAAATACCCAGTTCTTTGATTTTTAAAATCCATTTAATTTAGTTTCATTTCTTCATATCATTGGGCTATGGAGCAGTGCTAATTTGGTCACAGTTAATGTTTCACACATTTATACAGAGTTTGACATTAGCATTCAGTAACACCAACATATATTATGCAGTATGGTGGTACTCCAAAATTCAGATGTGCCACTATACAAATCAGCCATACTTGGAAAAGCTTTGCATCAGATTTTGAGCTGGTGAAAAAAGTGGTGTAGCTCCCTTGATTTCACCTGAGTTATGTATGTTTATTCCAATTTCACTTGCTTGGAATTTCATCCTTTACACTGAAACTTGTTGCAGAGTTTTATTTTAATATATAAATCTGGCTTCACCAACAGAATGATTTATGGGCATGCACTTAATGAGCCATATGCGCCTCTTTGTAGTAAAGAGGTGTGGAAAGAGCTAAGAGCTGCAAAAATTTGCTACATAAATGAGCTGCATGAGTTAATACATACTGGGTCCCTCAATCAAGGGGGAAAAATAAACCTTGCAATAACCAGCAGTGGGTGAGGCTAGAAAATACCTACTGAAGAGAGTAATAACTGAAGATCTTGGGCCGATCCTGGACTGCAGCTGTGGAATGTTCAACATAGATGTGAGTGGGGACAAAAATGAGGTATTAAGCCACTATTAAGTCAGTCTTGAAGCTGCCCTGGTACTTGTCCATTCCCTGGTATAAATCAAAGCAGACTTCAGACTGTTATGGCCAAGGGGGCTATTATGATGACAACCAGGGATTGCTGGAGTGCAGGGATACACCAGCCTTACCCACTGTATATGTAGTTGGGATAGGGAGTGGCATAGGCTGCAATGGTGGCTCCTCATCGTCCAAAGATCCATCCTTATGCAGAGGAGATCCTCCAAGTGTTTACATAACCCAGCATTAGGACATCCTTATGCCCCTGGGATGGTGCAAAGGTGCTTCAAGGTACCAGAGAATCAGGCCTACTATCTTGGGGTGGATTTGAAACACTGTACTTCCAATATATGGGAGAATTTATAGTAGGGGAACTGTGATATACAGAAATAAGCAGCAAGCTGAATCTGAGATGAAACATATAAAGCTTCAGCAGTGTGCACATGGCCTCTACATGCTTTATCACCCTCCAAAACGTCTATATTTTTCCTAACTGAGATGTTGATTTCTAACAATAGTAAGGTAATGCTACTTTGGGGTATTTACCCCTTCCATTTTTTCCCCACAGAGGGGGAAATCTGTTTGTTTAGCCCTGGAAGTGGTGAAGATTGAGCCAATGTGGATTGACCTCATTGAACTTCCACTGTGCATTTGTGGAGTCCATAGCCTGGCAAGCGGGGGAGTTACTCTGCCATAGCTGCAGTCTGCAGCATTATCCTCCAGCAGCCAGATGGAGACTCCCGTACAGCATAAGTTAATATTGACCTTGTCATAATTGACTTATGCAGACTTCCACTTCTTGACTTTAGCTATTTTGGACCAGGCACAGGCAGGTTGACTATGGCAATCTGGCTCCTGAGGAAGATGACACAGCTCTCCTCGGGGAGCTATAGTGCGTCAGAGAGATAGTGGGCCCTGAGAAGTAGTGTGATTTGCATGGCCTTTGCATGAATACGCTAAACCTATAAGGATGGCAGGAATTCCCCACAGATCTTGAGACATCTGTGGGTTGGGAGGGCCACTGCTTCGAAGTATTTTGCAGCTGGCCAGAGTGTGCTCCCCAATCACATTATAACTCAGAAATTCTGCAAGTTTAAACTATATCTGAATTTTCTGAATGTATCTTGTAATCTCCTGGGATTTTGCCATAGGGGGACATGATCTGCCCCTTTGTTTGTCCTGGGTAGTATATGTAATACTTTGGCTTTCCCTGATTCTTCCCACGTTTCCTCAGACCATTCATTGTGTTTTGAGTTTTGCAGATTTTTTGTGTGGGAGTGGCTTTGTGTTTTCAACTGGTATGGCAGCAGATCAAGCAGGAAGTTTTGGCTTGTGCACAGCTTTTGGAGACAGGTTTTGTACTAGGTTGCTACAGCTTTTGGCGTGTAAACCATGGGAGCATATGCCCCAATGTATTACTTGATTTAAGTTAGCCCACTCACTGAATATTTTACTAACCACATACAGTAATTTAAGAAGAGGGTAAAAAAGCAGAGAGAATTTTGAAAAAAGTGGGAGAAAAAATACCTCTTTTCTCATCACAAGAGAATCATGCATTTGATTGCCTTATGAAATTTGCTAGTTACATTGGTGACAGAAGTTAATTGCTGAATTACTTTGTGCTGCTCTCACGTCACGACACATCATACAGTAACCTTTCTATTGAATGTTCAAGAGTTGTTGTGTGGCATGACTTGTGATGTAACCTGAGGTGACGTGGACATTGATTTGTGTTCCCCCTACACTTTGTCAGAGAAGAATAATGCTTTGCACATTTACTAGTATGGTATTTTTCATCTCAGTCTTATAAAATGTTGTATAAACAATGAAGGTAAAATTGTGCCCCTGGCGAGGGGCTGGTGTGGAGTTGCCCCACCTCACCTCCCGAAACAGGCACAATTCTTCTGGGAGTGCGAGCCAGCGTAGCCCCTGCTACATGCTTTCACGGGGTGCAGCCTGCACTTCCCTCTCATTAAGCCATGCAGGCTCAGCTTTGCTAACTGATGCCACCTTCTACTGGGATGAGCATCACCCTCAGCACTAGCCTGTAACAAGTCTGCCTTCTTTCTACATGCAAAGACTGAGATTGTGTCTGGCTCCTGCTCAGGAGAAAAAGGTGAATGGGACAGTCCTTGCATCCTCTTTTTTGCACCCATGCAGAACCATATGCATGTGCTGGACCTAATTAATGTATCCAAATAAAGTTCCTATGAGGCACTGTCAACTGCTCTGGGTGCAGTCTATATAGAGGGTCCCAGCTTTTTCCCAACTGGTCCCCTTCAATTTGTCTGCAGATAGACTCAATGTAAGTTAAGAGTTTATGAACTGACCTATCAGCCCTTAAATTCCAGGGCTTACAGTCTCTTTTTGTCTCCCTGTTGGTTTCTCAGAGGCAGCCTGGCATGGGGCTATTGCCCCTCTGCTCTCCCTGGCCTTCTGCCTCCCTTTCCTTTTCTGTCTCCCCTCCTTTATAGCTGGGTTTGTTTTTGTTATTGATCCCAGCTGTGGGTGCATGTCTCCATGATTAGTAGTTCTGGCAGCAATGTGAGGTGTGATGAGCCTGATTGCCAGTAAGCAGGGAAGACTCTCCTCTCCCTTCTGCCTGTGCTCAGTATGGGGTTTATAAACTCTATTACAGGTACATAAACTGAGATAGGTTAAGTAACTTTCTTGAGGCCACACGGTGAGTCAGTGGAAGAGCAAGGATTAGAACCCAACAGTCTTTACTCCTAGTCTTTGACTTAAACACAAAAATGTTAGGAACATTAAACCCTACTCAAACTAAGCCTGTGATTTGGAGGGGGGGAAAAAAAAAGTCTGGTTTAAAATAAAGAGAAATAACCAGGTTAAAATGCCACGTGCTTCTGCATCCTCCCCCGGACTAACTCAGTGCTGTGCAGGTTGGGATACACTGGTGAAATATATAATACACACACTCCTTTGGGTGAGGCAAATAGTTCACTCTTCCACATAAATTTCTTGGGTCAAATTCTGCTCTCATTTAAACCTGCACAGTGCTACGGTTACAGTGGTGTAAGTGAGGGAAGATTTTGGTCTCAGGGGTATAAAATTGGTGGGTTCTTAGTGAGTAAGGTATTTTAGCATTGTTATTTATTTAGCAATAATTTACAAGACAAAGATAAAACAGTTCCAGCCCAGAGGAACTAAGGGTATGTCTATGCTGCGTTTTAAAGCCCACAGCAGCGAGTCTCAGAACCTGGGTCTACAGACTCAGGCTTGCAGGGCTCACGCTATGGCACTAGAAACAGATGTTTGGGTTTGGACTGGAGCTCGGGCTCTGAAGCCCAGGGAATGGGGCGGGCTGCAGCATCGACACTGCTGTTTTTAGCACTGCACCGGGAGCCCCACAGTCCCAAATCTGTAGACCCAGGCTCCGAGACTTGCTGCCACAGGTTTTAAAATGCAGTGTAGATGTACTCCAAGAGTTTTAGAGAGAAGCAAGACAAACAGGGAGACCGATTAATTGTGTTTGATTTGAGTGTTTTTTATCCAGTTCGTATGCAAATACAGCACTCAGCAGGGAGCAAGGATCTCTGAAAAAGTCTGCATTATACAGTAGATTTATTCATAAAATGCAGAAGCAGAGTAGATCAGTGGTAACTGAGTAGGTCGATAATGGATCAAACCCTTTTTGTTTTGCCAATGGAATAAGGATTTGATAAACAAAAGCTAATAGCTGGATTTTTCCTGTTTACCAAAGTAATCTTAAACCCTTCCATGCGTTAGCTGTATAGCTCATTATAAGAGGAATGAAAACAGATGGCAGTCCCTACCACAAATTGTAATTGCTCTGCTTGAATCTCTTTGCTTTTCCATTGCAGAAGAGTCTAAATCCTATCACAAATGGGAGAGGTGACTGCAAAGTTTTTTTCCCTGCACCTTCCTATTTGCAACCACTATGGGAGCTCTGCTCGGCAGGGCCTGGGAGAGTGTGGAGTCAGGAAAACAGCCATTTTATGATCCCGTTCCCTTGGAATTGCAATGCAATGTACTGTGTAATGTCCAAAGCATTGCAGGTTACTGCTCCTCATTAGCTACCTGTGACTGTAAAAAAACACACCAGGCAGCGATGGGAGTTGGGAACATCTCACCACTGGCCTGGCGGGGCATTAGCGATTCATCACATGCTATCTTTGTGACATAGTGCACATAATTGTAAATATTCTCAGTGTACGAAGTGTTAGATAAGTCATATGTTTCTGTTTCTGAATGAATAATGTATGTACCTTACTTCACAAAACATAACAAAGATGGTCAAATTAAATTAGGTTTTGAATTCAAATAAAAACTTCCCCCCATTTACTTGGCCATCACCATTACTACTGAAAAGAGAACCAAAAGCCATGCTGTGGAGTGTATCTCATTATGTGGTAATACAAATGTGCTCCACATTGTTTGCACAGTTTTGTTTTTTATTCCAAAGCATATGGCTTAGCCCTCCGAGCGAAATAGCTTGAAAAGAAATTATCCATCTTCAACAGAACTGACAAATTTTTACCTTGTTGCTGTGTTTGAGGTATTATGAAAAATGGCTGTTTTCACTGACATAGCTTGTTGAGCTGACGAGTTTTTATTGGCAAATGCCTTTTCTCCTGTTGTTAAACAAAATATGGTGAGTTGCGTATCATGGTGAAAGACGAAGGAAATGAAGAACAAAGCGTAATTTGAACTTACTGTATCTTATATTCTTAAGAGAAATCTTATGCCTCTGATGAGCATTGTCCCCCATCACAAGGCAAATTGATCTGAATTAGAAACAGGTAGCAAAGGTGTTGAATCTGACTTTGGGCTATTACAGTGGGGTTCCAGCATCAACTACCACATCTAAGACAGCCTACTTGTTGATTAATATCAGAAAGTAAAACTGGGGCAAGGAGAAGTTCCCATAGTAATACCCAAGGACAAGGATAAAGGTGGAGGGAAGTTCTGGGAGATTATGTTCCTCTGGATTTGCTCTGTTGGAGGAGTGTCGTTTATCCCCTGAGAAAAGGCTGTAGCTCCACCTGATATCCACATGCCCCTGGGGAGAAATCTATAAACTAACTTCCTGGCAGCTAGTAGGGCCTCCCTTGGGTTTGGATTACCCCAGAGTCATTTCATAGGTGGGACCCTGGGGAGATGTTTTCTGGTGTGGAAGAGTAGGACAGATCCAGGTTATTACCTTACTGAAATATTTTCAGTAGGGTCAATGGGGAGACAATGTGTGCATCTTCTATACCATCAGTCCTGACTCCGGAGACAGGCCTCCATTGGGTCCGAGGAAAGGGGCTATGGTGCCATTTAGATGGTTGACCATTAGGGTGACCACCTTTTCAAAAGGCAAAATCAGGAGACATGCAGGAGCCCTGCCCCCCTCTGTGGCTCTACCCTCTTATCCTCCTATTCCCTGGAGACCCTGACCCGACCCTCCTCTTCCCCCTAAGCCTCCACCCCCTCCTGCTCCTCTTCTTTCAAGGCCCTGCCCTCTGGCCAGGCTGGAAGCCAGAGCCAGGCCATGGTAAGAACTGCTCTGGGCGGGTGGCTGGGATGCCAGACAGCAGCCCCTAGCCCACCTCTGGCCCCCTGCCGGGAAGAGACTGGCACTGCCCCTGAGCCTCAGGCAGGTGTGGGGCAGTGCTGCAGGGAATCCAGGATAAATGCTGTCCCAGAGTCATTGAGCCCGCCGGGATCAGGACTTGAACTCTGTATTTTGGGAATGTCCATCTGGCCCAATTTAGGATGGATGGTCACCCTATTGACCACCTCCCAACCCCATGGAAGAGAGGTGAAATCTGTACTGTGAAGAACCCTTTTGTGGAGGGGGAGTGAAGAATGTCATGATCTGACCCTCAATTTTTATTCAGTTTTCACTTAGTTCCTATTGTAGTTCTCCGTGAAGTTACATAGGAGTTGGAGCCACTGAATTCAATGGGAGTTTTCCTTAGCCAACCTCAGGATTTGGTCCTTCATAAGTAGAATTTAGAAGGAAGATGAGTGTTTTTTGAAATATTATCCTCCATCTGTTGCATATAATACTTCAAATCATAACCATTGTTCTGATACCTATTCCTAATTTTGTGTTCTGCTCAAATTAATTTTTCAGTTCACTTGTTCATCATGCATGACGAAGTAAGAAAATATGAAACAATGTTTTGTTGAAGCTTTATATTGAGTTGACACCTCAAATTCCATAAGTTCCTACTTTCCTTGGTTCTTCTGGGGAATGGGGATGGAAAGGAAAAAAGTACACATTTTGGACATATTTTTTATTTTATTATCTGTTCTCGTAAAAATAGGGAATGAGTGCGCCTCTATATTTTACTCTAAGGAAGGGAGAGAGAAATTGTCTTACAATTATATTTTCATCAGTAATTTTTCTAATTTTTAATTCATGGAAATTTAAAAACATTGTCACCTAAGCTTTCTTGAGACACTGTAATTTCTATTCCTGATGCTACTGATTAGTAAATAATGTTATTTTCCTTGATTACTGGTCAATCTGCTTTTTACCTTTGAGACATCTTTTGTATTTTACAGCATATTATTTATAGCTGGATATTGTACAATAATAACAATAGATAGATGTCTAGATTCAGGCTTCTTACTCAGTTATAAGTTCTGGTTACTGTAAGTGCTGCTATTTATTCTTTTCTTACTGGTCTTTCCTGGTGTATTACAGAGGATGCAATCCTGCAATCCAGAGCAGGATGAAACATTATTTGAATTCAAGGGGAGTTTCAGGGCCTTATTGCTCAATAATGACTTGTAGTTAAAATCAAGTATTCTCTGACTTGGCTACCATTTATCAGTTCAGACAAAACAGAAAATAATATTTTTGTTCCTTTTCTTCAAATATGAGGCCAAATCCTGCAGTCCTTAGGCAAAATTCCCATTTATCAGGTCCATACCAAGCAATATAAGTTGTTTGACACTATTTTCCAAAAATGAAAAGAGATTGTAAAGCTATAATAAATGTTGCAAAAAGGTGACAATACTAGTACTTTCCAGGAAATCACATCCCCTCCAATTTCACTGTAATATTTTGGGAAAGCATAAATGAAAGATTTTGACTCTTATGGAGGTAAAAGCTAATAATAGCTGTTAAAGATGACATCTGAAAAATACTGTTTAAAAACATGCTGATAATTCCAATCTTGATCTTTTGGATAATTTTATAAACCCAGATGTGTTGCAATACACACAGGGACAGTAATGTCAAATGCTTCAGATAAAAAATAGCATGAGTATTCGTGGTAGTTAGTTTATTCAGTTAAAACAGTTATAATAAAATTCATTTCAGATTATTGACTCTGCCCTTGTTCCCCTGTGAATTCAAGGTAAGTTTTACCATTAACTTCAATGAGAGCAAGTTTAAAGCTTTAATCAACTACAGCATACAGGTCAGAAAATATTCTTAGACTGAAACTCATAGCAGTATTGTTGTTTTTTTCTAATACTACTCTACTGTATTTTTAACTTACTGATCTTCCAAATCGATTTGCTCCATTAGAGAAGATAACATTTTTTAACATGCAGTTAGCTTGCTCATTAGATTAAAAGGCTTTTTAAATTTAAAACTCTGTTAATAAAATGTCATTTTAGTAATTAGTTTTGAAAACCATTTGACCTTAACTAGAATGAATGTAGACTGTAAAAATCATCACAGATTCCCTTCCCTGAACTTTTCACTATGCTGAAAAATGACTGAGGAAAATAAGGAAGATCCAGTTACTGTACCTTGTTTGTACAGCTGTACTTCATTGAGTGAAGGCTTGTGTTACACACAGTTTGTGATAGGAAGTAAATGCTTTTAAAACAACTAAGGAGACAGATTTTTAACCTCCACCTTTTTAGATTCTTTGTTCACTCATTTAGCTTCTGTTGAGGTCTTGGGAAACATTTCAAATACAAATTATTACACGGTATAGAAGCTCACCTGAATAATTCATCTCTTGGTGAGATCATTAGGCATCATGCATTAAGATGTCCCCCTCCAAAAGTTGACAAATATTAGATATTGTGCACACTTGTTACTTCAGGAGAAGAGACGTTTAAGGAATAAAGTTTTCTCAAATTGAGTATTAAATATTTTTTGTGATAGCTAGCTTGAAGTTATAATTTAAACTACCTATCATAAGGATTTTCAGAGGCTTAGAGGACCGTCAGAAATTATGAAGTTGCCTCATAAATTACTAACTTGTCACAGTTCATTAGATTCAGAAATTCTAATTTCTAGCATACAAGATACTCTGTTATTTCTCTAGTCCCTTGAAATGATGAAGACACCTTGAGATTCATTAAGGTGTTTGATTTGGCATCAGTTCACTTTACTAGTATGTGTTAATCATTAGTCCTGAACCGTTTGACATGGTTTTGGCACTAGATAATTTCAAGGCATTTGAATACACATTTGTAAAATCAGTCTTATGGATGGGATCCCAATACCTGCCAAAGGCAGTTTCCTAATTGTTCTAGTGAAACGTGGCTGTTAGTGGGGAGGGTTTAATTGGCTGTCAGCCAATCCGTTTTCAAATTCTGTATCAGCTGAGACTTTATGTAAATTTCACCCCTTTAAACATATGTGACCTTTAATTTAGTTGCAAGCTAAAAAGGCACCTTATGCGGCTACATTAGCCACCCACCTTCTCAGTATAGTGTAATTAAGACTTTCGTCATAGCCTCTTGCTATACATCTGATGGCCATGAAAGATTTTGGCTTTCCTTTCTGCTTGATAATTTCCCACTTAAGACTGTCCAGACATCTTTAGATTTTCAAAAATCATAACAACAAGGCCACCCAGAGTGGTACTTAAAGAAAAATATGTCCTGGTAAACAGTTAGTGTTTCTGTATATTGCTCCAAGGCATACAGCAAATCAGTAGTGTCATGCCTTTGGGGCATGTGACCTACACTAGCCTTGCCCAGACCTCACCAACTTTTCTGAACCATAAAACAGTGCCCCAATAACTATCTTTTGACTGCATCCAAATGTCTCGTTAGTAGGCAGACAATGGTCATGTCTTTATGGTATGTGTTTCCAAGTAGCCTTGAAGACTGAACTGTCCCAGGAAACCCTTTGCATTAATAACAGCTACTAATTAAATTATTTTTTTACTCATGAAGCACTAAAGCATTTTCAGTATCCAAGTCTGAAGGAAACCTGAAGTATAGTACTTGAGCACACAAATGCAAGCAAATGAATGCACACCAAATTCTGGGCCCATTGAAGTCAATGGCAAAATTCTGGGTGGAAGTAGAATTTAACCCAGGCTGCCTTCCCCTGATCCTTCATCTCACATTTTCTTAAAGCCTTCCATTGATGGCTTTACTTTCTTTTATAACCCCATTCTTCTGCTCCCTAAAGCATGCAGCTTTCACCCACTCGTGTCCACTTATCAGTTCTTAGCCTACACCACTCTCTCCATCACCTCTGAATTCAGCTCCGTAAGGTTAGTTTTTATTACCTGTCATATTATCATAAAATAGCAAAGTGTAAATTTTGGAATTAGTTGCTTTTAGGTAATAAAAAAGAAAAAAAAAGTCATTGGAGATAAATGCAACTTTGTTCTTTCTTTCATGCCTCATTAGAAATTATGTGTTTTCCAGAGGTTAATATATTGTGGTCAGCACACCAAACACATCACAGTTCTGAAGCTTATAACTTATCCACAGCACTGAGACAATCTGTACTGCAGAGATACGCTTCTTGGGTAAGTTATGCAAAATGCAATAATATAATTTAACTTTATTAAAAATCACCGAGCTATTTACTTTTGTATGAAGGAAAACAAAGTGTGTCACAGAAAATATTAGACACAGAAAAGCACATCACAGAAAGCTAATTTGAGGCATCCCGAGAATTATGTGCGTAGAAAATAGGTGCAATCGCACTTTCATTGAGATGTATGAAAAGGAGATGATAAAGTCAAGTTTGAGGAGACTAATTATTGTCCAAAGTTTTCAGACATTCGTTACTTTCTAAATATAATAGGATGTATTCTTCTTCGTTATGCCAGCATAGATACAGAGTAACCCCATTGAAGATAATGGAGGAACTCTGGATCTATGCTGGGTAAATGAAGGCATAACTGGGACCAGTGGGAGAATTGCCTGTAGGGATTGGATTGGTTGGCCATGTATACATATTTGTTTCTCTCCATTGGCTTCTCTTACCCAAATGCTGTTGTTAAACATTACCTTAGTGTTTGCGGTATTCCCTAAAGCGAGTGAAGAAGATGACAATTTTTGAAGGATGATCACTGTGCATGTTAAATATAAGTTGCTAAGAGGGCTCACCTATGGATTTTGTGAATGAATTTCATAGAATCAAAGAAATGTAGAACTGGAAGGAACCTTGATAGGTCATCTAGTCCAGTCCCCTGCAATGAAGCAGGACTAAGTATCACTGACACCATACCAAACAGGTGTTTGTCTAACCTGTTCTTAAAAATCTCCAGTGATGGAGATTCCACAATCTCCCCTGGAAATTTGTTCCAGTGCTTAACTACCCTTATAGTTAGGAAGTTTTTCCTTATGTCTAACCTAAATATCCTTGGCTGCAATTTAAACCCATTACTTTTTGAACTGTCCTCAGTGGTTAAGGAGAACAATATACCAGCCTTCACTTTGTAACAGCCATTTACATACTTGAAGACTGTTATCATGTCCTCCCTTAGTCTTTTCTTTTCCACACTAAACAAACCAAATTTTTCAATCTTTCCTCATTGATCCTGTTTTCTAGACCTTCAGTCTATTTTGTTCTTCTCCTCTGGACTTTCTCCAATTTGTCTGCATCTTTCCTGATGTGTGGTGCCCAAAATTGGACACAGTACTCCAGTTGAGGCCTTATCAGTGCTAAGTAGTGTCGAAGAATTACTTCTCATGTCTTGCTTGCAGCACCCATGTTAATACGTCCCAGATGATGGCCACTTGTTTTGCAACAGGATTACATTGTTGACTCTTATGTAGTTTTTGATCCACTATTACCCCCCAGATCCTTTTCTGCAGTACTCCTTCCTAGGCAGTCATTTCCCATTCTATATTTGTGCATCTGATTATTCCTTCCTAAGTGTAGTACTTTGCATTTGTCCTTACTGAATTTCATTCTATGTATTTCAGACCATTTCTCTTGTTTGTCAAGATCATTTTGAATGCTAATCCTGTCCTCAAAGTGCTTGCAACCCCTCCCAGCTTGGTATCATCTGCAAACTTAATAAGTATACTCTCTATGCCATTATCCAAATCATGTATAAAGATATTTAATAGAACCTAATCCAGGACAGATTTCTGCAGGACCCCACTCAATATTCCCTTCCAACTCCATTGTGAACCATTGATAACTACTCTGTGAGTACGGTTTTCCAACCAGTTGTGCACCAATCTTATAGTAGGTTTGTCTAAGTTATATTTCCCTGGCATATTTGTGAGAATGTCTTGTGAGACTGTATCAAAAGCCTTATTAAAATCAAGATATATCACATTTACTGCTTCCTCCCTGTTCACAAGTCTTGTTACCCTGTCAAAGAAGGATATTAGGTTGGTTTGACATGATTTGTTCTTGACAAATCCATGTTGACTGTTATTTATCACCCTATTAACATCTAGGTGCTTGCAAATTGATTGTTTGCTCCATTATCTTTACAGGTAGTGAAGGTGATCTATAGTTCCCTGGGTTGTCCTTAGTCCCCTTTTTATAGATAAGTACTATATTTGCCCTTTTCCAGTCCTCTGGTATTTCTCCCGTCCTTCACAACTTCTCAGAGATAATCACTAATGGCTCAGAGATCTCTTCATCCAGTTGCTTAAGTATTTTAGGATGTATATCCTCAGGCCCTGCCAACGTGAAGACATCTAACTTGTCTGAGTCATTTGTAACTTGTTCTTTTCCTATTTTAGCTTCAGATCCTACCCCATTTACACTGATGTTCACTTTGTTGGTCATCCAATCACTGCTAACTTTTTTGGTGAAAACTGAAACAAAAAAGGCATTTAACACTTTGGTCATTGCTGCATTTTCTGTTACTGTCTTTCCCTCCTCATTGAGTAATTGGCCTACCCTGTCTGTGGTCTTCCTCTTGCTTCTCATGTATTTGTAAATGCTTTTTTGTTGCCCTTTCTATCCCTGGCTAGTTTATTCATGTTTTATGCCTTGTTCTTTCTAATTTTGTTCCTACATGCTTGTGTTTTTTTTTATATTCATCCTTTGTAATTTGACCTAGTTTCCACTATTGTATGACTCTTATTTCAGCAAGTCACAATTTTAATAAATTTTGTTGCATCCTAGAGCTGGGCCCCAAAGTCATTATTGCCTCTCACACTCATCCTCTAAGGTCCTTCCATTACTCTTTATTTTTTATCTGAAATACATAATCATTTCTCAAAAAGTTATAAATTTTAAACATAAAAGATAAGAAAACCATAAGAAATTATTTATTTAAATGTTTAATTTTTATAAAATTAAAAATAATAATGTCTGTACATTAACTCAGTGTCTTCAGAAACTGAAAAGTTGATTTCTTAAAGTACATGTTTGTGGGGAGAGTGGGGGAGGAATCACATGATATTTAGATACAATATTTGCATACCTCTCTGAGAAGGTGTTTTATTTCTACAGCCAGTCAGAAAAATGGAAATTCGGTCTAAGAAATTCTGATATTTTGAAATTTCTTTTCCTTCTGAACTGGAATGAAAAGTCTAAATTTCTCATGGAGTGGAAATTTGGAAAAATGATATTAATTTGCAGTGTTTATATATTTATTTATATTTATATATATAAACACAGAAAGAAAATCATCACTTCAATTGGATTTCACATGTTGGCAAAACGCACACACTATTAAAAGCAAACAAAAATGTCAAGTATACTGAACACATTCATAGACATAAATACAGATTTCCATAATATACAGCAAAAAAAGCAATTTAAAGTATTCTTCCACAGTTAGATGTAGAACAAATCCACAGCCCTATGATGGAGCTCAGCAACTAGCCTGTGAGTTAATTACTTCTGGCCTAGAGTCTGTTCTCACTTACACAATATAAATCCAGACTAATTTTATTAACTTCAGTGAAGTTAGTCTGCATTTACACTGGAGTAACTGAGACCAAATTTGGCCTTTTGTTAATAAATGGACTAAATTCAGAGAAATTAATGAATTGTATTTCCACATCTTGATCAGATCTTCTGGAACTCTCCTATTGGTGCCACTTCTTAGTTTTGTTTATTATAGGCACCCATTCCCATTCTTAATTCTCACAGTGTTGATTCATAAAGTACTCCTCACAACCTTGTAAGAGGCCACAAGATATAGATGGACATAATGAACATTGTCACAAGTGACATTTTTTCCGAGGAGTCCACCTTCCATGCAAATACTGCCATGTTCAAGATTTAAGCTTCTATATGCTTGTTCACACCTGTGTATGCTGTTTTCTAAAAAGAAAACCTACATAGGGGAGAGAAGAAAAAGACAGGTGTGAACACTTTGTTCTGACTGCATAAGCATGTTATATCCAAACAGTTAATGTGGAAAGCCAAATGATGATAACTCAGGGAGATCAGAGGGTTTGTAAGAGGACAATAATGCTTGTGAGCACTCTGTAAATAGTCCCAAGGTTCATGCTGGCACCAGCTGACAAACCAAATTACAAGGTATATTAGCCTTGAGCCGTGGGAAACCAAGCTAAGAAGTAATGATCTTAGCTTGTCTTCTTTTACATAAACACAGGTATATTTATATTAAAAAAAAACAAACCCTCAAACCCTACACCCTATCAGAACAAGACACTCCACTACTGTGCACACTTCTTCCTCTGGGGAGGAGATGAGAGAACAAACAGCAAGTGACAGATGCATTCTCAAGTTGCTTAATGCACTACTGGCAGGCATTCAGATACTGTGGTGATGCACGTGCTAGAAAAAGCTATAGACTAGAATAGAACTAGTTAACATGCTTGGTGCGTTGCTTTTTTCACATTTGACCAAGGCAAAGAGAGATTTAATGTGTTTGTCTTGTGGGTGGAATTGTCTAGATTGTGTAAGAACATGGGTGAAAATTATCTCTTTCTAAAGCAGGAGCCATCACTTGAGCACAAGCTTTGTAAATGCCCATGCTCCAGAAACCCCATGCTCATTCTTAAAGAACTGCTATTTTCTGATCTGCATGACAAAGAACCCTGTGTGTGTGTGTTTCCCTTTAAACATAATCTAGGGAAGGGTTGCTGTCAATCTCTGAGAATGATCGGATGTCTCTGAGCATATGCAATTGAATGCAGTTTGACATCTCATTTTGCAGAAGCATATGAAGAGGCATGTGAGAATGTTGTGGTGGATAATGTGGGATTGTGGGACTGTTCTGCTGCCAGCTATGTATGTGTTTTAAATTAAACACTATAAAATAAATCTGTATATTAATCTGGATTGTGTGGGTTGTGTGCAGGCTGATTGAAAGATGTGAAGGGAAAGAGAGGAGAAAGACCTACTTTAAGTGCAAACAATGGTATGAAACATATTCTTGAACTTTGAATCAAATGGCTATAACTTTGTCATATGTGTAGAAAACATTTGTGTTAGTCCAGTGGGTGCGAAGTAAAGAAGCAGATCTCTTCTTAGGCTGAGAGGATGGTCTTCAGGCTTGCCCTGAGAAGAAGACCAGGAAGAATAGTTCAGGGCCTCTGGCAGAAAAATAGATTTTAGGAATGAAATCCTCTGTTTGTTCTGTAGGGAAGGAGTTTTCATTCCTCCTCACATCAACCACTTTTGCAGGTGACCCTTACAAAAAATTGTTTTGTGGATACAGCTTTAATTGCAAAGAAACATAAGGCGATTAGGAAAATGTGTTGTGCTGTCAATCTTAAATTTACCCATGGATTTATGGGTAATTTACCCAGCCCACTACTTACAACAGAAATCCACAAACTCATCATGAGAAGGAGTTCAGACTTATAAATATGAATGTGATCCTTAGTTCCTCTCCACATCATCTACAAATACCACTAAATTACCCATGCTACCTTCAGGCAAAAGGAGATAATTTAACATATCATTAATGTTACAGTTGATTGCACCAGTGTCATTGCACCAATGTCATTCCACTGGGCTCACCTAAACATTGCCTGCGTGCTGCTCCTCCTGTGACCTCTGTGTAAGATGTTTTTTTGAGAAGTTGCATGTATAAAAGGCCATAATTTTGTGCCAATTTATACTCTGTGTAATCTCTTGCATGGAATGTGAATTATTGCAGAAAATGGCCTAAAGAATCCAACTTCTGTGTAAAAATGCCACCTCTAGCCCCCTTTTTTTATTTATAAGGAAATGGGTTCTTAAAAGTGCATGGAGTAAATAGTCCAGAGAAATCAGTGAAAGAGAGAAAGTTACCAGGGAAAAAGTGCATGATGTTTTGCAAACGTATTCAGAAAGACCCAAACCTGGATCTGCGGATTTTAATTCTGCTGTTTTACAATTAAATATTTTTCTTTTGTTTTCATTTAATAAAATGTTTGTGCCAAAACCTCAACCTTTGAGGATCAGAGTGATTATAACAAAATTGCAAGATTGGATGTTGCCCAGGGTTGTGAGACATCTTAACACCACCTGCCTTTAGTGCAACTCCATCTTGTCTCTGCCTGCTGTGGATCAGCTCCCTGAATCTCCCGGCCTCTGGCTTCTAGGCCTCCACTGGCTTCATTCTCTCTTTACAGGTAGCAGTAGATACACAGCAAGCCCGGAATTCTTGGGGCATTCCCTGTTACGTCCAGCCCTTCCACTGAACACACTCAAAATTACCAGTGCCTGCTGTTCCCAGTTTGCAAGCTTGCAAGATGCAGCTCAGAACCATCACTTTATTTTACACCATAGTGCTGAGATAGAGTCATATTGAAAACAAGAATAAATTTATTATCAAAGACAAGAGATTTGAGTAATAGTGAGTAAGAATATTGGAAACAGATTGTTATAGATAAAACAAATTCACAACGTGCTTTCTAGAGATTAAATTTAACTAACAAGTTACTCTCTTATCTAAAGAAGCTTATTTCACCTGATGTTCTCTCCAGCATTTTCAGCCAAGCCTGGTTGAAACCCCTTTTTTTGTGAAGCAAAATCTCTGTCCTTTTACTTCCTCAGTGGAGAGTGCCTGGGTGACTCCTGGGTGACTGGTGCAAATCTTTGATGTATACCTCCAGCTAGGCTGTCCTGTCCTGTCCCGTTCCCTCCCCCCGCTGCTTTTCTCTTTCTGTTAGTTGCTTTAGAAGTCTTCAAACCCTTTCTCTCTCCACCGGCCCTGGTGGCATGTCCTGGGGGATGGAGCTGGGCCGGGGGCAGCTCTCAGGCTCCCCGGCCCCACGTCAAGGGCAGGTGGAGAGTCTGGGGATCCGTGCAGCGGCCTGGGCTCCCTGGGCTGCTCTTACCACAGCCTGGCTCCAGCTTCTGGCCTGGCTAGGGGGCAGGGCCTCGGGGCAGAAGAGGAGGAGTGGGGGTTGGGGCCATGGAGGGGGCAATGGATCCTGCATGTGTCCCGCTTTTACCATTTGAAAGGGTGGTCACTCTTGCCAGTTGGCATTAAGAGGTTCTTGGATCACACCTCTAGGAATTATTTCAGGGAAGTTCTATGGCCTGTGTTACACAGGAGCTCAAACTGAATGGTCACTGCAGTCCCTATTGACTTTTGAGTCTACGATTAAGGAGCCTTTCTGCCTTCCTACGAAAAGTCTCATTTATGCATTTACCCAATCCCCCATTTCCTGAGATATATCTCTAGGGTTTTTGTTTTGTTTTGTTTGGAAGAACTTCTTTTTATAGGGAGGATTGATGACTTCATGTGGCTGTTGTCATCCTACCTCAAGTAAACCCTATTTGCAAGGAAGGCAGACTATGAACTTTTTTTAGATATGATGTTCCCAGGGTTCTAACCTGATGACATTATTTAAAGAGCCATTTGAACATCTAATTGTGAAAATTAACATGACATTATTCTGCATGTGTGACAGTAGTATCTTTCCTACGTAGGCAAGTTAAGTTTCATGGCAGTATGACAAAGAGAGCGGGATATTTAAGATCATCAAATACTAAAAACATGACAGCTGTTTTAGTTATAGCACATCTTTATCATCATTAGAGTCAGGAATATATAGTACTTAAAGTCAAATATATGCTGATAGGGGTGTTGTCTAGTGATCAGAATAAGAATTTAGGAGTCAGAATTACTGGATACTCTGCCATTTGCCTGTTCTGTGACCTTCGACAAGTTATTTATATGTCTCACTTTACTATTGTTAGTAGTAATATAATAGTATTTATTACTGTCTATTATTTGTCTATAATATCTATCTCTCAGAGGTGTTGTGAGGTTCAATTAATGTTTGTAAAGTCCTTTGAGATCTCAGATGATATATAATTGAAAATATTTATAATATCTGAAAAATGTTGACCCATAAATATATGTATATTTTCTCTTTCATGTTTCAGGTTTTCTACTTGCCTATGGCTCTTTTTATTCCTCCATCAGTATATTCTGTTCATCTCCAGTTTAATCTCCTTTACCAGTTTTGGATACATACAGAGGTAAATCAGGTTTTTAAACCATACCTAAACAATTTGCCTGAAGCAGTGTCCTGGAAATCCACTAGCAGCTGATTTATTGTGTAAGAAAAATCTTTGTCTGACTTCTTTAAGGAGAAACATCTGTTCATTTTTATTTCTTTTTCAGAATATATATTGCAAAGTTTATAAGAAGCAATGAGGCCAGTTGGTCCCAATTAAATTAAAAAAAAATTAACTGTAATGAATCAAAACTTTTTACTATTTTAATTCTATATTTTCCTGTCTTGCAGCTTATTAAATATTACTGGCATATATTGAAACTGATTTCATTTCTGAAATAAATATTTCAGTATAAACAGTTAGAAAAACAGTACTGCTTAAATAGTTAAAGTTCTGATTTGAAGTCAGATACTGCCTTTCTCTGATTGCATCTAAATTCTCAAAAACACATTCTGCAATTGTCTGATTACCATGTTTGTATGAGTGAACTTGCATGCATATACAAACATGCATGTGCGTGCGAATTATAGCTATGATTTACATACATATAAAAGCAATAATCCAATGTAATTAGTAAGTAGATTCCCACACATTTTTGTTGGTTCAAAGGGTCTTGGCTTTCAGCATTTTCCATAACACTACATCCTAGATGCGTATGGCTATCCTATGTCACATATGTGTAGGACCCTGCCCTGCGAAGCTATTGATTAATTACCTCTGCCATCACTAACGTCACTTCTTTGGTTATGCTGCCTTTTCTTGTGCTATTGTCACTCATGTGTAAGGTTAACATTAGACTACATTTATTTGAAGTACGAGATGGGCCATTGGCAAGTTGTTGCTGTTACACTGTCAGTGAAAGAATACGATACACTACTTCCCTGCTGAGGGCCGCCATCGCTTCTATGTAGCAGAAGCGTTCTGTAAAGTGCCAGCATTCCATACAATTGTATTAGTTACATGGCGGGGCATTTTGCTTCTCAAGCACTTAAAGTGAAATTGAGAGGTCTGTACGTCACTTAAGTCCCACTAAGCCCTTAAGCCCTTAATAGGATTTAAGAGGGACATATGTGATGCATTGGCCTTGTGCTGGCAGTCTGCACAGGAGTGATTATTATTAATTAATAGTTAGACTCCTTATTAGTAGATTATTGACTAATCTATTCATTAGAAAATTAATTAGTCCTTTGGAATGGTCACAGTTCTTTGTTTAAATACTTGTATCTGTTTAATGTGCACATTGTTAACGGTATTATTACTATTAATAATAACAACTTGTGTTACTTTTAGTATCAGTTGAGTTCACAGCCTTGTCATGCTAGGCAGTGGACAAACAGTCTCTGGCCTGACAAGTTTAATAGTCAAGACATAAAAAGGGAGAGAGAAATGGAGTAAACAATGAACTATTGTCTCCTTCATTCATAACTATGATATTGCTGAGATGTTGCTGTAATTGCTGTGAACATGCACTACGGGTATCATCCTGAAGGCTTGGAGTGCTCTGAATTCTCCCTGACATACTATTGCAGTGCTTGTCTAGAGAAGAAGAACAAGGGTGACAGTTGGTTCGCCCATTGCTATATTACAATGCTGAGCCTGTCTCTGCATTCTTGTGAAGAAACAAAAAAGAGAGACAGGTACTTTGTGTGTTTTGAAAAACAAGAAACTTAACAGCAAAAACATTAAACAAACCACCCCCCAAAATAATGGACAATTTGCTCTCTTTCTCAAGCACTGACACTTGTGTGTCAGTGTTCATTGTAATATCTTCCTGGATGCAAGGCCTACATCTGATTGGAGAAAGAGGAATGACCTAGGCAGCCTCTGCAGAGACAATGTGAAGGAGTGACAGCTGCCCTTGTGTCTCACACACGAGGGATTGAACCAGGGATCTCTAGAGCCAAAAGCATGAGCTGCTACGGCTTGAAGTAGGTCAAGGCTCTCCAACTGAAACTGGAGCAGATTTGCATCCTCTGAAGATCAGGCACGGGGAGCAAGGACCTGTAACACAGTGGATTGCAAATGCTTGGGGCTGCATGCATGTATCTTTAGCCAGAGCAGACCAAACTGGAAGTAATATTGGATTAAACCACTGGGGCCGGCAGCCAATTATAAAACAATTAGGAATGAAATTGTAGCTAATAATTTCTTAAGCTATTCGTATTTTGCCTACTATATTGAATTGTGTGACAACTGTTGTAATAGACATAGCTAGTGATAAATATTAACTATTTTTTAATTTATTTTTATTTTTGGATTTTTTGATATTTTTATGTATAATTTTTGTGAATTTTCATGAAAAATTGTTGTGTTTTTTAACGGTTCTAATTATCTTACCTAGAATATAATTATATGAAAAGATTTATTGTATTGTATGACATTAGATCCCGATACTGCAGTAAGAACTGTATGAACAGACACATGTGTCCTTGCAGAGCCCCATTTCTGATGAGACTAATGAGAGTACAGGCCTCTCATTACAGAGTCAGGGTCTAATGCATTATACCGTTGCCAGCTGTGGTTCTATGAAGCACCTGCTGCAAGCAGCCGTACTATGAGCTGTGGGATAAGTCACCCCCCCATGCAGTTCTACTGCAGTGCTTGAAAGGAGTCCTCTGGTTAGTCACATGGCAGTAGTACACATGAAACTAGTGCCATGTGACTAACCAGAGGACTAGTGTAGGAAAGCTGGGGCTAGTGTACTCTGAGTACACCATCAGTGTTCCACCAGTGCAAATTGTAACAGTTTAGTTCTCCAGTGTAGGGCACTTCTCTATCAAGTCCAAAGTTGCTCTTAGAGGCGTATGGTTTATATGACACATAGATATCTCCAAAGGTAGGATTTGGTCCTAAATAGACACAGACAAAAATACTATGAAATGTTAATTTTAAAATTCTTGTTCACACATTAGCTGTTTCTCCTTAAGAAAAGCAAAATATGTTCATGTTGATACTGTTTTGTTCCACTATATTGAAAGATTAGTTTAGGTTATGTAGTAAATATTAGTACAGGTTATGCACTAAAGACAAACAATTTCCTCTTCAATCAAACAAACAAGTAATAGGAGAGAAAAAGGAAACTGACTTCTGATGGAGGCTTTTTTAATAACTTAAAAAAATGTCTTTTTTCAAATTTAAAAAAAAACAGGGAGAAGAGATCTTTCTGCACTGAGACTTTGTTTGCCACGTTTCACTCTGGAGCAAATGTTTATAGCTGAAGTACAAACTCCAACCCTTCCCCAGACTTGAACTTAGTATTTCCATTATTACATCACATGATAAATGAGGTTTCTTTCAACATCATAAGTTTCACCTTTCTCTGTATCTTTAGTACTAGTTTCTCTCCAGCTTTCCTACCAGGAGACCAAACAGGGATCTATTTTATTTTAAATTATGCAGCTCATGTATTTCTGTGAAAACAACATACAAAG
This sequence comes from Emydura macquarii macquarii, assembly GCF_026122565.2. Taxonomy (NCBI): domain Eukaryota; kingdom Metazoa; phylum Chordata; order Testudines; family Chelidae; genus Emydura; species Emydura macquarii. Next base: position 24,248,210 of record NW_027132559.1, read on the forward strand.
TCCTGAGGGTTGAAAGTACCCACTCTTTGCATCCCAGTTGGACTAGCTCAGCCCTCAGATTTCCTGTCCATATTCCTCCAACCTAGTAGGTATACACTTATATTTGGCCTTTTATGTAAAATACTGACAGTTTTTTAAGTATTATAAATCTGAAGATTATGCTAAGTTGTTCCGCTAGTTAGAATTAAAAAAAACCTAGTACCAAAATCATAATGGACTGTTACAATGCATAAAGCATTCCTGCTGTTTATAAAGAAAGGCTGCAGGTGTTACAGTGACAGAAATGGATGTCATTTTATTCAAATGTTCTTCTGTGACAGATGTGAGTTACCTGTTTATATTTAATTGTGTACTTCCATTACAAGAATCTCTTATCTGAGGGCTATCTCTGTTGCAAGGTTAAATCACATACGCATGCTTGTCTGAAATTCTATCAGAAAATCCCTAAAGAAAGCCTTTTAAAAATAGATAGATGGCACTCATATTCCTAGGATTCTGAAATAAATCTCATAGTGGTGTATTTAAACCATTGTTCATTCACTGATATTAAAGACAAATGCTGAAAGCATGAAAATACATTTTTGTAATGCTGCATAAGAACAGGTAAAACAAATCAAGGAAAAAAAATGGGCCCAATCTAGCTCCATTTAAGTCAATGGAATGGCTCAGTCTGTAGGACTAAGGTTCATTTCTTAAAGAATTGGTAGAAATTAAACCATTTAAACCAAATCAATTAAACAATTCTAACCTCAAATGAAAAGACTAAAACAAAATTACCTTTCTCAAAAAGCACTAAAATATAATTTTTCAGTAGCCACAAAATGTTTCAGAACAGTTACTGACAGACAGAAATACTCTTATTTCAGTTTATTTTCACAGGTGATTCAGAAGGCCTAGGGTTCACATTAAACTATATCCTTCCATTATGCATTTATTAGAGCCAGTAAATTAGTCCTGTGTATAACCTGGCTGTGGAATGCGGAAGCTAGTTTCTTTGGGTTTAGCTATAACTCCATGGATGTCAAATGGTATTTGGAAAGCAGCAACTGAACTAATCCCTGTTAGTAGTAATTGTGGTGACACATTATTCTTTGCCTGTTTGATCTTTGACATGCATTAGTTTCTGCTTAATTTGCTGATTTTGGGAATGATTGCCCCAGACAGCCACACATGGAAGCAAAATTGCCTAAGGCATCCCTTAATCCTCTATGCAGTCTTCTTGCATCATTGGTTTGCATGAGGGTGAAAATGAAAGCTCAGGGCCCATTACTACCAGCTTCAAGTGGATGGAGAGAGGCTAAGCATGGTAAGGGCCTTGACTCTGCCCGGTGCTGGCATGGAAAGGATGTAATCTGCTACTGGTATTGGCTAGTTGTAAATTAACAAAGAGAAGGGCAAGGGTGACTTGATTACAATCTGTAAGTATCTACACAGGGAACAAATATTTAATAATTGTCTCATAAGTCTAGCAGAGAAAGGCAACACAGTCCAATGGCTGGAAGTTGAAGCTAGACATATTGAGAATGGAAATAACAGTAAGAGTCATTAATCACTGAAACAATTTACTAAGGGTTGTAGTGGATTCTCCAGCACTGACAATTTCTAAAGCAAGATTGCATGTTTTCCTAAAAGAGATGCTCCAGGAATTATTTTGAGGAAGTTGTATGGCCTGTGCGAGACAGGAGGCCAGACAGGATCACAATGGTCCCTTCTGGCTTTGGAATCTATGACTCTATTAATGATTTTCTGCCTTGGAGCTGGGGGAGGGGGAGTAGGGAAGTAGTTGTGACTGTGTAGAACTCTTTCACACAAGCCCTCAGCATGGTAGATGAGTCTAGGGGTTGTTCAGCAACGATGAGTAAAAATGTAATCATTTGATAAAAACTGAAAATGGACTTATCTTTAGGGCTAGTTGAAAATTTTCTCTCAAAACTGTTTGTTTTTCACAGGAAAATTGATTAAATTATTTTATTTTAGAAAAAGTATGTGCTTTCTGCAGAAAATTTGGGCTTTTTATTGAAAAAAATGAATACATGAAAACTAAATTATTTCAGCCAAAAACTGAAATATTTAGGTCAAAAATCAAAATGTTTTGATTTGGAAGTGCTGCTGCAGTGCCTATGGGAGTTGTAGTTGGGTACCTCATGTCCCCATTGTCTCTGAAGGGCCACACAACCCTGATAAACTATATCTCCTATGATGCACAATGCCATGGACCCTCATGAAGAGGTCAGACTATGATGCATTTCAGGAGATGTAGTTCAACCAGGGCTTGTAGAGGAGAATGGGAGCATGAAGCACCCAAACTATAACTCCCATAAGGCATCACAGGGGCATTTCCAAATTGAAATATTTCGGATGTTATTTTTCAATATTAAAATTTCTGCTGAAAAACTGAAATTCTTTGGGTGCTTGCTCATGTGCATTCCAACGAGGTGTGTGTGCACCACATTCACAGTCGCTGGAAGGGGTTTCCCCTAGTGGTATCCATAGTGTTGTCTCTGGAGCCCATTGGAGTCGCGCCTTCATGGAGCCTTATATAAGACTGTGTCAACCGCCTGCCTCTTCAGTTCCTTCTTTACCGCCTGTGACGGTCGTTGGAACATCCATCTTCTTTTGCTCTGCAAATGTCTTCCTAGTAATTGTATTGAACTGTTACCTGTAAATAATTAAAATAGTTTGAGTTAGTTTATAGTTAGTATAGGTAGAATAGTTAGGATCTTGCTTATTGGGATTTCCTCCTTGTTCCCCTGCCAGCTTTAAACCACGTGGGGCTTGCAAAAAGCTCATGCCCAGGATCGATCCCTATACCACTTGTCTGAAGTGTCTTGGAGAGACCCATCAGACGGATTGCTGTAAGATCTGCAAGAGATTCCGTCCCAGGACAAAAAAGGAGAGGAGTCAGAGATAAAAGTTCATCTTAATGGAGGCAGCTCTCCGACCACACTCAGTGATGAGCCTGGCCGAGCCAACACCTGTGACATCGGCATCAGTGCGGAGTACACTGGTGTCCGTAAGAGAGACGGCACTGAGGAGGGACTCTGTGTCTAGAGAACTTTGGCATCATCATGGATCACCAGCACCAAGGGACACCTCATGGATGTGGCACTGCTCACAATCCCCTGTGCTACACAAGGAACAGAAGAAAAAGGACAGGGGGTGCTTGCCACCTCCCAAAACAACTGGATGTAAGGACTTGGGCGGAGTGCGACCCGTGTCAGCCCACTCAAGTGCCGAAACCTTGGGCATGATTCCATCGACACAGGGAGGGGTCCGTCGAGTCCAGTGCCTTTGGACTCCCCGCCCAGAGAGAGCTGCGAGAAGGATTTACAGCTCCCCTCCATGCTGGAAACTTTTGAAGCGCCCAGGGAGTTGATAGAGAGCATGGCACCGCCATCTCCTCCCAGGTATGAACGTGCTCCCAGACCACTGGGACCAAAAAAGCACCTGGTGCTGTCCAGGGGAATGCTGGCTATGCTATGCTGCCGCAGTTACTTTCTCCCTGACATGCTCTCTGGCGCCATTCGGAGCCACACACCCCTGGTCCCCAACTCCAACTTATTCTTCTAGAAGAAGCCAGTACCGGTCAGAGAGGCGGCACCAGAGTATCAAGGCTGATCAACCCCTCCCCATGCCTTGGCTGCTACAATGGCAAATGCCAGGTCACTGGCCATTTTGGACCCATGGGCATTTCACCAGGCTCAGGGGTCACACTTGGGACGGTGGCTATGACTTGCCGCCAGGAGCAGACATCATCGACCTCAATCAGGTGATGAGCTACCACAACGGCACTGGACCTGGCACCCAGCATGGAACTGGCTCCACTAGACCCTCTGGGGGCAGAAGTTCAGGAGCAATCCCTTGCTCCGATCAGAGCTTCATCTTCTCCGTCCCCAGATGAGGCAGTAGTAGACTCTTTAGTGGCACCAATTGTGGATGACAGCAGGGTTCATCAGGAGCTCTTGAGGAGAGTGGTGCAGAATTTGGGGCTCCAGATTGAGGAGTTTTCTGAGAGCGCAGACCAGTGGTGAACGTTTTAGCCTGAGTGGGTCCATACAGGGTGGCACTGCCATTAATAAAGACCATTCGTGACACAACAAAGTCACTTTGGCAAACTCCAGCTTCTCTGCCTCCCACGGCAAAGAGGGTAAAGAGAAAATACTTTGTACCCTCCAAAGATCATGAGTATCTGTACACTCATTCCCCACCAGGGTTGCTCGTAGTGGCAGCAGCCAATGAGCGTGAGCAGCAAGATCAGCAGGGGCCCTTGCAAAGGCAAAAGATTGTAAAAAATTGGACCTTTTTGGTATAAAGGTATATTCTACTGGGCGGGTCCAACTCCATATCGTGATCCAGCAAGCAGTTTTAAGTAGATAGACCCCCATGAGTTAAAATTATATGTCAAAGTTCTCGGAGTCTATACCATCGGACTCCAGGGCAGAGTTCATAGCCCTAATAGAGGAGGACAAAGTGGTTGCAAAGGCCTCACTTCAGGCGGCACTGGACTTGGCAGATGCCACAGCTCACACCGTGTCATAAGCGGTAGCAATGCATTGACACTCATGGTTACAAGGTTTGGGCCTCCTGCACACGGTCCAGCTGACAATCCAGGACCTCCCCTTTGAGGGTCCAGGGCTGTTCTCTGAACAAATGGACTTAAAACTCCACAGCTTTAAGTACCGTTGGACTACATTCAATTCCTTAGGTCTTCACAACCCAGCACCACAAGGGTGGCATTTCAAATCTCAACCCCTACCTCAGTTCTACCAATCCCAGCCCAGGCAGAAGTATAATTGTAAGTAGGGTAGAAGCTACAGGAGGAGGCCCTCTTAGCCTTCTACCAGCCAACGTCCCGGACTGGTGAGGCAATCCTCTGGTTCCAAATGGAACTTTTGAAGGTGCACTTGATGGCAGCATACCAGTTCAGGATTCAGATCCTTCACTCATATATTTTTCAGGCTGGCTATCCCACTTCTACTATGTGTGGGCCCAGATCACATTGGATCACTGGGTGCTGTACATGGTACAACTGTGATACTCCCTTCAATTCAGTTACCTCACTCCTTCCCACCCCCCACACTCCTCATCCCTTTTCAGGGATGCTACTCACGAGCAACTTCTAATCCAAGAAGTGCAGGTGCTCCTAAAGGTAGGAGAAGTGGAGGAGGTTCCTCAGGAGTTAAGGAGCAAGGGGTTTTACTCCCACTACTTCCTAATTCTGAAAGCCAAAGGCAGTATCAGACCCATCCAGGATCTATGAAACCTCAATAGATTCATGAAGAAGCTGAGGTTTCCCATGGTCTCTTTGGCCTCCATTATTCCCTCTGTGATTTGGGGATTGTTATGCCACTCTTGATTTAAAGGACACGTACTTCCACGTGTCGATAATTCCAAGTCACAGAAGGTTTCTCCAGTTCATGTCAACCAGACCCACTACCAGTTCATGGTACTTCCTTTTGGCCTATCTGTGGCCCCTCGTGTGTTTACCAAGTGCATTGTGGTCATTGCCACATTTCTGAGGAAGCAGAAGGTACAAGTCTATCCATACCTCAATGACTGATTGAGACGCACCAATGTGCAGGTGGAAACAGATGTAAAGTTGATAAGATCATCCTTCGACAAGTTGGGTCTCCTGGTCAATGTGCAGAAGTCAACTCTGACTTCCACTCAGAGGAGTTCATAGGGGCAGTGCTAGATTCAAACCAGGGCTTTTCTTCTGGAATCTCAGTTCTGGACTCTATGCTCAGTTATAGAAGAGTTAAAACATTACCCCTCCATCACAGCCTGAAACTGCCTGAAGCTGCTGGGGCACTTAGCAGCATGCACATATGTCGTTCAGCATGCAAAACTACGACTCAGACCACGCCAGGCATGGCTAGCCTCAGTGTATCATCCATCCCAAAACCACATAGACAGGGAAGTCTCACTTCCTCCCTCTGTGATAGAGACCCTCCACTAGTGGCTCAATCCCCAGTCAGTCTATGCAGAAGTCCCCTTCTCCACATCTTACCTCTAACTGTTCCAGGTCATCGAAGCCTCAGCGATGGGAACTCAGGACCCAAGGCCTCAGGTCCCAAGCAGAGCTCTCACTTCACATCAATGTAAGGGATCTGAGGGCGATGCTCTTGGCCTGTCAGACCTTCCAAGCCCACCTGGAAGGCAAATGTGTGTGTCATGACAGACAATACAAGAGCAATGTTCTATATAAACAGACAGGATGGAGCACGCTCCTCTCTCCTGTGTTGGGAAACCTTCAGACTGTGGGACTTTTGCATCACCCACTCAATACACCTCAAGAAATCCTACGTTCCCAGGTCTCAGAATGAGTTGATGAATCACCTCAGCAAGTCTTTCTCCAACCACAAGTGGTCTCTTCGCCCGGATGTGATGAACAACATCTTCTAACTTTGGGGAGTTCCTCACATAGACTTATTCGCAATGAAATGAAACAGGAAGTGCATGCAGTTCTGTTCGTTCCAGAATCACAGTCCAGGATCAATTATGGACGCATTCCTCATCCCATGGACAGGTCATCTGTTGGATGCATTTCAGCCTATATTGCCCATTCACAAAGTTCTGCTGAAGGTCAGGAAGGAAAGGTCCTCCTTAATTCCAGTAGCTCCAGCCTGGCCACGCCAACGCTGGTACACCATGTTCCACAACCTCTCAGTGGAAACTTCTATCAGTCTGCCTCTGGTTACAGACCTGATCACCCAGGACCACGGCAACCTTTGACACCCAATCTCAAGTATCTTCACCGCATGGTATGGAAGCTCCGTGGCTGAAATCCTCTGGAGCTAGAGTGCTCAGAATCAGTCAGAGAGGTCCTCCTTGGCAGCAGAAAATGTTCCACCAGGGCCGCTTACCTAGCTAAGTGGAAGGGATTCTCCATCTGGTCCATGTAGAAGGGTACTTCACCCATGTGTTCATCAATACCTTTCATCTTGGACTATCTGTTACATCTCATGCAGCAAGGGCTATCGGTGTCGTCAATTAAGGTCCACCTGGCCACAATCTTGGCATTTCATCCCTGGATTGCACGCCGTTTGTCAACCACATGGCGGGATGTTTTCTTAAAGGTCTAGACAGGTTATATCCTCAATTGCATCAGATGATTCCCCGATGGAACCTCAACCTCGTACTGTCAAGATTGATGGGTCCTCCATTTGAACATCTAGTGACATGATCTCTTCTCTATCATTCCTGGAAGGTAGCTTTTGTAGTGGCCATAACTTGACCAGGAGAGTCTCGGAACTCAGGGCCCTCATGTCTGAGTCTCCTTATTCAGTTTTCTACAAGGACAAGATTCAGCTGCACCCTCCCCCGGCTTTCCTTCCAAAGGTTGTATCACAATTCCACTAGACCAGGACATATTCCTCCTGGTTTTCTACCCAGAGCCACATGCCAGCAGCCGAGAGCAGGGGCTGCATTCTCTGAACATGAGAAGAGCTTTGGCTTTTTATATTGAAAGGACTAAACCCTCTAGAAAACAACATAGCTCTTCATAGCAATAGCAGATAGGATGAAAGGTGTTCCAGTAACATCAAAAAGAATCTCTTCATGGATCACATCATGGATCCGGATGTGTTATGACTTGGCAAGGGCACCTGCCCCAGTGCTGACAGCTCACTCCACCAGGGCGCAGGTGTCCTCAGCAACATTCTTCACTCATATCCTGATCCAAGACATTTGTAGAGCTGTGATGTAGTCATCTATTCACACCTTCGCAGCACACTTTGCTGTTTATGCAATAAGCCAGAAACAATGCTGTATTTGGTAGAGCAGTCCTGCTATCCACAGGTCGTTGAACTCTGATCCCTCCCCCTATGGATCTGCTTGGGAGTCACCTACATGGAATCAACATGAGCAAGTACTCGAAGAAGAAAAAATGGTTACTAACCTTCCGTAACTATTGTTCTTCGAGATGAACAGTTCTAAATACAAATAAATTACAATATATGGTCAACAATCCCAAGTAAAATACACACTGCTAATTAAAGGAAGTACAATATTACAACCCAGTAGTTCTCATGTAATTGCTGAATGTGTTTATGTGTGGAAGAGAGGGAAAGAGAGGGGTGTATACTAAGGCAATCAGATATTGCTTATGATATCTCAGGAAATCTGTTTGGGACACAGGTCTAATGGTCAACACATAAAAGAATCATAACATCTCACTTGGAAGTCAGCAATAGCATATGGAAAAAGAGTAACAGAACATCGGATATTAGAAAAAATATTCATTTATTGATCCCCCAGATCCTAGTCAATGTGATCACTTTTATATTTCTTTGTGAAGTTTGTTTTTCATATTTATACATTCCTTATCCTCTCTGTCATTGGTACTCCCACTGAAGTCAATGGAAGTGTTGTATGCAGAATGATTGCAGGAACAGACATGTGTATAACTAATAATTCATATCTGAAGTATTGTTTTAAGTATTCAGTTTCTTAAAGGAATACTGTAAGGTCAGATTGGTCCAGAAATACTTCTGCTAAATAAAAAAAAAAAAAATAGAAATTGCTTTGACAAAACATTAGGCTAATACAAATGTTTCCATTAAAAAATATTTCCTGTGAAACAATAATAAAAATTCCCCCGCAGTATTTGCTACCCAAAAATTGAAGTTCTGTGCTAGTAGGTAAGAATTGAAAGGCGTGAACTTGCAAAGGCATATGCATGTGCCTTAGGGCTTGTCCACACATGGAGATGCTTAGGAATAGCTATTGCACTTTTAATTCACATCCTACCTTAATCCAAACTAACTTTTAAGTGTAGACAAGTCCTAACTTTGTGCACTGTGGATTGTCCCAGTGAAGTTAATGGTACTGTCCACAGTGAGTAAAGTCAGACCTGCATAAATCTTCACACATACATGGTCTTTAAGTGGTATTGAATAGCACTGACTAAAAACAAAAGTGAAATTGACTAGGCTGCTTTATTGGGCAAGTTGAGAAATATGCAAAAAGAAAACACAATATAAACAGTGAAAAATAATCTAAAGTAACAATGTGGGTGAGGTAATATCTGTGTAACTTGAAAACTTGTCTCTCTCAACAGCAGGAGATGGCCCAATAAAAGATATTACCTAATCCACCTTGTCTTTCTGATGTCCTGGGACCAATATAGCTACAACAACACTGTATACAATAATTCAAAGTGGTGTTTGTAAAGAAATTTTAGATATGCTTCTTAATTTGTCAGTTTCCCTTTGTCGCCTGAAAAGGCCACATATTTTAGTATTAGTAAAGATACTGATAAATTCAATCTGGTAATTTTTGTTTAATCAAGATTATATTAGAATAAAATGTAGCTACTAGTGGGAAATATAGAGTTCAAGTGGTGAACAATTAGTAAAGAGAGCTATCCTTGTGTAGTCTCAGTAGGTTAGTTCCTTTAGCATGGGGGAAAGACCCTGTTTCTTATCAATTCAAGACCTGAGACAAGAAAGTCCTGCAAATATGTGTGCCTAGTTCTGTTTGGTATGTCCAACACAAACCAGAGATAGACAAAGCATGTCACTAAGACTGGAATAATGTAATGGTATTTCTGATTTAGAGCCTGAAACATTGATATTATTATAGTTTGATATTTAAAGTTGTACCTCTTATACCCTCATAATCTAAATGATTTGACTGGGCCTCCTAGAAACAGGCCACATCACACTGTAGTTTCTGTAAATGTTTTGGAATTGTGTTGTTTTGTTCAGTCTTTTAAAACATCAAGAAATTTGTTTAACAACCAAGGGCACATTAAACTCATCATTATCAAATTGTATAAGGAAATGCTAAACTCACAAAATTAAAATCCAATCCCACTGACATTTTACAATTTTATATTTGGAGACCCCTGCTACATCGGACACGCACAGCAAATCAACAATTTATACTTTTAATATGGAAAAAAGAGGGAAAACATTTTAAAAAGAAAACAAACCAAAAAAAACCCAAAACATTTAATGTAAAATATAGGTTGTCTGTGCAGGTCCAGACAGGACACTGATGCCCATGCAAAAAAGCTCAAAAATAATTGCTAGGATTTGCCAACAACTGACATTTCAAGAAGTGTTTGGGTCTAACTGCTTCAATACAGTTCAATCCATCCAAACTAGCTTTTCTTAGCTACCAACAGGATGAAAACCCTTGTAACCATTGCTCTTGCCAGCAGGCTGAAAAGAGCAATACTGGCAAAGTGTGTTATCACTAAACAGAAATCTTTGGGAACAGGTGGAGAAGGGGTGTGTTGCATTCTGTGACTAGTTGTGTGTGGGGTGGGAGTATTGTGTTTTTCCATATACAAACAGCAGCTATATGTCCTTAATTAAAAAAAAAAAAAAAAAGAGAACAACATAACAGGAGAGAACAAAAATAAAATATCCATAAGAAAGTACAATATATCTCTATTGTAGCAGGCTGCATCTGAACACACTGTTACACCAGGAAACATCTATATTAACTCTGTTGAATTATTACTCTGGATTATCTCAGTGTAACTGAGAGCAGAATTTGGCTCAAAATGCCTGATTCTTTACCTCACTTTGCAATGTGGCAGCACTTTTAACCCATTTTGCACAGGTAAAAGATACAAAGTCCCCGCAAATGACAGTTGTCTCTGCTGTCATATGTAGGGCCCAAGTCTTTTCTTGCCTACACCTGTTTTACCGCAATGTAGTTCTATTGTTTTTAGTGGTGTTACTCCTGATTTATACCAGTACAAGTGTTAGGACATTCAGGCTTGCAATTTATGTATTTCTGGTAGCGTGCCCATTTTAAATATTTTGGAGGGAAAATAGCCTTTTATTTTATATAAAAATTTTAATTTTATTTGAATTTCTGTGATTTTTTCAAGAAAGTGGAAAAATGAAAAAAAAATGGAAATTTGTCATTTTTCAAACTACTGAAATTTATCAAGAACTGTTTTGGTTTTTAGTTTTATTTATTTATTGCTTTTCTCCTCTCCTCTCTACTTCTCTGCCATTTTGCTCTATCCGTTTTGCTTTTGGGAAAAAAGTAGGAAAATAGGAAAACAGGAGAAAAAGCCAGAGAAAGAAAGAATAGAACTAAAATTTATTTGGGTTTCAAAAAACATTTTTAAAATTTTCAGTTTATGGTAGTAAAAACAAAAAAATGAGAAAACTAAAAATTTTCAACTTTCCCTGTGGAAAAACTGGCAATTTTTGACCAACTCTATTGAAAGTCTTTTTTTAAAAAACTAACTCTTGTTTTGAGCTGAATAAGAGTGAAGTTAGACTGATAATGTACAATGCAATTAATATGGAAACATATTTTCTTTTATCAGGGTTTGGAGTTTGGTCTCTTGAACTTGATACTTTTTTTTTTAATGACAGCAATAACCAGTGTAAGCAATAAGAGGGACAGCAACAGACTATGTTAGTGTGCTGCAACTCTCCTAAGAGCAGAAATCCCTACATCAATATACACTAGCTTCAGCTCTGTAATATTACACTAATATTCCATATAGAGACCTCTATGAAGTGATCCCCAGTAATGCCTGGGTGCTTTTCATATTTCCTTTGGTTACTGTATTGCCAGATTCTGGGGAATGAAGCCTGGGTCGTTGAGAGTAGTAAAATGTGTGTGCTCCTTATTGTGTAACAAAATTATGTCAATCAATGAAGGAAGTGTAATAATAAGTCATAGCTGTCAGTCAAATCCTGAGAAGTGTTGAGCACTTATAAATCACATTAGGCTGAATGGTGTTGCAAATGCCCAGCACCTTACAAAATCTGTCACATTCACATACAGGGGCCAAGAATTTCAAAAGTGACTAGTGATTTTGGTGCCCTCAGTTTTCAGGTGCCCAACTTGAGAACCCTTAGAGGGCCCTGACTTTCAGAAGGAAGTACTCAATGCTTTCTGAAAATCCAGCTTCTTTAAGGTGTCTCCAGATGGTCACCCAAAATCACCAATCAAATAAAATGACCATCTGTCCACATCAAACTGTGAAAGCAACTAAAAAACATTGCTTTTCCACTGCAAATATACTGTATAAAGATTTACTGCTGCTGCGACTACAACAGATATACCATGGGAGAGAAAGTTAGAGGCATACGTCCTTGCCAGAAAAAACTCCACCTTCCGTCTTCTTGATATAGTTATATGAGGCAATCTTAGTTTTTCCCATGAGACACAAGACAGCAGATAGTCCTTCAAGGATACTGTGCTTATATTAGTTAGGGTTTTAAATCCAAATAGGGAACTTGAAGGGCTCTCTTTATAATAGGCAGCCAATGCAAGCCACTGGCTGTATTCTACCACATAGAAATATGAAATCCAAAGGGCTGCACTTTAGTTAGGCTGTAACTTTAGTCTAATATGGATATTTTTAAGCTGTGTAAAAGATGTCTTGAGCACCCAGTCATAATGATAGGCAAGACTTTCTTGAGTGTACATAAAGCCAAGTACAAAGTACATAAGTCAGATCAAGTATGTCTTTCACATTTCATGTGATGTGGTCGTTAAATTGAGGAGGGGTAATCAAGCTGTCTAGCACAAGTTCTTTTGGAGTTTGTTTGAAATGTTTGACTTCAAATAATAGTACTGAAAAAATGACTAATTTCATGTGCTCTCTCTTTCTCCCTTAGTCGCTTGACATAAAATGACCAATTAATGTAGGTTTTCTGTCATTTTCAGCTGCACGTACTGATTGAAATAACATACACACTTATGCGCTCATCTTCCCTTAAGAGAAGGCTGGATTAGGCATTTTTTCCAAGGAGAAATAGAATCCCCTATTGAAAGTGTTAACTGAAACATTCACATCAGATGCCAACTTGATTCAAACCTTGACCTCCTGGTTGAGAGGTAAAACAACTATGAGTGACAACAATCTGCTTTCAAGATAACTTATTATAAACATATTTCTTAAGCCTGTGTGTTTATTATATAAACATACCCTAAGCCTGACTATCCATTAAAGCTAGGTTTTCACCTCCTTCTACAATACAGATTTATCAGAAATTCACCCCCTATGAAACTCTTTATGATCCCAACAGGCCTGATTCCTCCAGCTTGTTTTATTTCCAAACTATAAATATTGTTTTTTCACTCCTCAGTGTGGAAATTTGGCTACCTCCATATTACATGCTTACTGGAGTAGAAAACTGCCTAATCAGATAGGAAAACAGTTGGCGGTGTATAAATCAGGGTTTGCCGAGGATTTCAAAGTGTGAAACTGGGCAGACGAGTGCATATCCTAGGAGTTCTGCCTTTCCCTAGCTTCCCTGTAGAGATTTCACATGGCAAATATGGTCACCAAGGCCATCTGTATAAATACATGGGTGTGTTGTCTTGAATTAACACAACAGTGTTAGTGGGGAATGCAATTATTTTTTTTATTTTTACGTTTCCTCACCAGATGGTCTCAAATGTAAATTCATCTACAAATAATAATAATAATCCTGATCATCTTGATTTTGGTGAGGAAATTGATAGTAATAAGTGCCTGACTACCAACTAGTTCAGCAAATGTGCTAACCCTGGGTTCAAATTCATCCATGGTGTAATTTCACTGACAGCAATGGCGTTGAACCAAAGATGAATTTGACCCCTACCATCTGTAGGTCAGTAATGCTGAGGTAGTTGAACCATTGCTGAGTTATAAACAGTCTCTCCCAAACTTATGGTGAAAAATGCCCTTGTTTCACAAATGGTTTTACTGTAACATTGCCTGTTTTACTCAGTTGACATTCTTTTCCAACATTCATGTCGAAACAGAGCTGAAATAAAGATTCATGTTGTAGTGGTGACAGAAGGAGTTGTTACACAAGATGTAAAGTTTCCCTTGGATTTCATGTCACGATTTTTTCTCATTATTTAAACAAGAACTGCATTGAAGTGGTGCAGGTACCAGGCAATAAAGATTTCCCTTGGTGCTGACAAACCCCGAGACCGCAAATGGAGGTGCTTACATGCCACAAGAGATGTTGCTGCATTTATGTTCTTTTCGTCCACTCTAGGTTTTGCTGTCACAAAGGAAACATCTTTATATAAATATGTTATTATGTAAAATTACATATTTCTGGTTACGTACTAAAGCTTTATTTCTTTGCCAATGTGTTTTGATTAATAATGTATGGAGGGAGTTTCTGAGAATACAGCTTGGAACCTGTCAAGTTTTGGTGTTGGGGAATTACTTTAAAATATTTTCATAGTAATTCTATTGCATTGTGTAGCCATAGCTAAACACAATAATGGAGAGGTACTCTGTTTGTTAAAAAGAAATAAGAGGCAGAAGAATACATGTTGTGTGAAGAGTTCTAAGTGTAGCTTTTGTGAGTAGCACATTTAGGATTCCTGTGCATGTGGCTCATAAACACTTTATTTACAAAGTCCATTTGCAAGAGGATTGGCAAACGAGGCTTTTCTGTGGCCATGGGTTTTTAAAAAACAAACAAAGCAACAAGCAAAATAGACTTGTATTGTTATCCTGAAGTTCATCTATGGGTCACTGATAGGAGAGTTGAGGTGCACATGGTGTGCTAATTCAGGAAGGAAAAATTGGAGACAGGACTTGATTTAGAACAGTAGGTGGTTGTGCATAAAAGGCAAGTGCAGACATAAGAAAACAGCCATTTTGTTCAAAACAGGGATGAGGTCACAGTTGGACAACACCTTGGACGTCAAATATAGACTTCATTTAAAATATTAATAGCTATTATTTTGCTGCATTCCCAAAGTAGCTGCAAAAGGATGTTGCAGAGAACAGGCGTGCTTTACATACATACACATACTTGTGAACTGCCATGTTTTATGTACATACACTCTCTCTGTCTTTCTCTCTCTCTCTCTCACATACACACACTCTCCCCCATATCCTACATCTTTAAGTTTTTTTTAGTACCATCCAATTTTTTGATGCTTAGAAATTACGAATTTTTAAAGGCAGAGGTCAAAGACAAGAAAAATTGCTTGTGTTGCATCCTTTCTTTTTCTTTACAAACTATTTTTTAAAAAAGTTATTTCATGGGAAAACATTTTCCACTTAAATAATACAAAATTCTGGGGCAAATTCTGGTTGTTCCATTTATGACTGATAGAGCAGATTGAAAAGTGAAAATATGTTTCTAAAAAAAAAAAAATTCAAAATTTTTAATTCAAAGTATTTGAACAGACCATTTTTTAAAAAGAAAGTTTTTAAAATAAAAAATACCAATGTTATTGAAATCTTTTAGAGAGACAAGGTGGGTGAGATCATATCTTTTATTGGTCCAACTTCTGTTGGTGAGAGACATGTTTTTGAGTTTACACAAAGCTCTTCTTCAGCTCTATGTAAGCTCAAAAGCTTGTTTCTGTCACCAACAGAAGGTGGTCCAATAAAATACATGACCTCACCCATCTTGTCTCTCTAATATCTTGGACCAAAATGGCTACAACAATATTGAAATCTTTTGTTTACTGAAAATTCTATTTATGGTAAATGAAAAAAATTGATAACCATTATGATAACACTTTTAAAAAAAAACTTACAGGTTTGACTTTTTTGTGGAAAAACAAGACTGAAGCAATATTTTTTCTGAAAAAAATTAATTTAAAAGGCCATTTTGGAAAATAAAAGCCTTTTTATTTAAAGTTTCAGCCAACTCTAATGATTGAGATAGGGTGACAGTTTTATCTTTACGGCAGAGTGGAGCCATAACACGAGTACAAGGGATTATTGCCACTGATATTACCAATAGCAATCAATGTTTTACAAGAGGCATAATTGTACAGAATCAGGATGTGGCAATATTTCTGTGCTAGGAGCTATAAGGTTTTGCTGAAGAGACATCACACTACCTCTGTTGTACAGGTGAAGTTACTGTTACTGTTGTGCATATTCCCCCTCTCCTCTTTGTTGACCGCTAGCTCTTCATTTTCCGGGAGATTTTTATAATGTTTGTAGTATTTTTAGATGGTTGCAAGTTTATTCATGTGCAGGTAAATCCTTTTATTCTCACTGAAGAGAAACTCCCACTGATTCATCTGGGTGATGGGAAAGGCAGATCAGCAGACTGTGTAAATTATCAAAGCTCTATAACTATAACAGTTTACACCAGCCAAGGATTTGCCTCTGGGAATTTTGCCTAAGTAAGGATCGCAGGATTTGACTCTTAGAATCCGATTCAGCAAAAATGTCTGGCTGCTTTGCCATGCACGGCTGCAGGAGCCTTGAAAAATGAGCTTTCCAGATGTGTTTTTCTGCAGGAATAAAACCGTAAATAGTGTACGTGAGGATAATATTTATAACGTAATTGTAATTTTATTCTTTAGGAGGAATTTACAAAAGAGTTAGAAATATCACTTAAAGCAAATGAAGTTTCTAAAATTAGACTAGTTTTACTTCTAGATATTAGGTGAAATGTATTTTTTGTTGTATCTTGGTAGAAACTTGGGTTTATGTTTTGCTACTTTCAGCGTGTCAGGCATTTGTGAGGTTGGGTCTGCTATTCTTCAAGAGCTTTCCAGGTTGAAAATAGAATACTCATGATTGCCATCTCAGAGAATATTTTCATCTATGTGTCACTATTGTTTCTCTGAAGTAGAGGTGTGCCTGATTGAGTAGTAAATTGAAGAATGGTACTCTGAAACATTAATCATTAACAATGCGGATTTGCAAATGTCATTGCTCAAGAAAGACTGCTACAGCTTGGGGTCATTTGAAATCATGAGAGATTGTATTTCTAAAGAAAATACTCTCATTAGCATTAATCAAATGTATTTATTTAAAAAGATACTTATATTCCTGAGACTTCTAGGGAGGCAGAAAACAGAGAGAGTTACTTCAGAACACTTAGGTGCAGTACAACCTTTCAGAGGATATATTTGATTAGCAATTTTTTTGTGTACAAATTTAATCAATTGGAAATTAAAAATTGTAAAGGTATCCACTTTGTCAAGGACTTGTTAGAACCGACCTGTAGACTGACAGTTGAGACCACTAACCCATTGCATCATGCTCCTTGCTATGGTAGACTAAGTTTGGCTTATTTTTTTTCAAAAACTATCTAAATATTTAGTTACAATCATATATTGAAACTAAGTGGGTCATAGCTGGTGTGGTCTAGTAAATAAATCACTTATCTTTCAGGCTTTGGACTGCAGCTGAACCCAATTCTTTTGAATCAGATTATATTAATTTAGTGGTCACATCTCACATAGTTGAAAACAGTGGGATTTGCTGTTTGAGAGAGGATGGAAACAGAGCAGGCCTGAATGATGAATTGTTTCTCACCCTTAGGTGGTCTTTCAGGCTTGAAGTTATTTAGAGACAGTATTTGGAAATTCAAATGTGCCTACTTATGTCGTCCTTGGCTTGCGAATATAAAATAAAAATCATTTAAAAAAAAAAAACCTTTCAGTATTCCAGCCTTCACATGCATAACTTTCCCTTCACAACTCAGGGGCGGTGGGGAGACTGTGACAGATAAAAATCAGAAAAGTTAGAGCACCTGAACTAATCCGCCAATTTCCATTCTGCTTTAATCTTGGCTGCACACCTCGCCCAATCTGTTCATCGGCCAACAGCAGTTTTTGTTGGTGTTTATTTTTACATCACATACTCAGCCAGGGAGAGACAAAAGAAGTATAAAATAATCTCTTCCTCCCATGTGGCTATTTTCCTAATGCATGGAGGATGAAATCTGTCTGCAAAAGCTTCAGCTGATGCATTTTGACCCCAATTTTACCTTCACTTGCACAGGTGCAATGACTGTAAGCAGCATTGGGGTGCCTTCAAGTTCAAGGACTGATCCGGCAAACCTTACATGCAAACCTTACACAGTTAAACCCATTGAAATGGATGCTTCTACTCTCATGGCAATGACTGTCTGCCTCCCTATCTAACCTGGAATCTATCAAATCCATCTCTGTGAAGAAATTACAGAGCGCACATCATTGTAGTGTTTGAGCATGAAATATTGTAATTAGATTCACACAGAAAACATCCATAGAGGACAACATGACAGATTCTGCTCTTCACATTTCCTAGGTTTTAGGAAGCTTTACTTGATGGGTGTTGGGGTTTTTTGCTAATGGTGAATAATTATAATGTCAAATGATCGGTCATGGAAAACAGGTATTATTTTGGAATGTGCTCTGAAGACTGATACATTCTCCTCAGAATATGGGTAGGTTTACTTGTGGACGTGAGAGTTTCAGGAACAGGCTGTAATGAAGTTTGGCACTTGATTACATTTAGTCTCTGAGAGGGTCAGGTGACAAAGGCTACACGAATAGGTAGCAGACGTATGAATAGAGCCCTATGGAATCATGAGCAATGTAATAAAATTTTAAAATGCCAGCAATTTATTTTATATATTAAACAATTAAGCATACAAAACAATCCCAATTTTAGTTTGCATTATGGTGATTTTACTATACACAAGTTTCAT
The DNA here is from genome assembly GCF_026122565.2 of Emydura macquarii macquarii. Lineage (NCBI taxonomy): Eukaryota > Metazoa > Chordata > Testudines > Chelidae > Emydura > Emydura macquarii. The sequence continues at coordinate 24,266,602 of NW_027132559.1, forward strand.
AAAAACTCCTATTACATAGTAGTTGACAATAGAATAGTTTTAGTAAGTTATTTTAACTTGTACAATGTTCCTTTATGTAAAAACCTTTCCAGATGCAGTTCTCTTGTAAGGGAAAATTAGCCTCACTCTTTGTCTCCCCTCCTCCAGCTTTTCCTTCTATATTTTGCTCAATTTTACACAGTCCATGACAATCCATTCACAAGATAATTTTGTTTAAAGGTAGTTAACAACCTTGGACCTTTGGAGCTGATTCTTAATACTCCCAGTCACCACAGAGTTCACCATGGTAAGCAATACCATGCCATTTGATTTTCCATTGTTTGTTTTCTTACTGTCATTATTTATATTATATTTAAAAAATACAGAAAAGAGGAAATGTGATAGTTTTTAAAAAAAAACATTACATGAGGAGCAGTAATGATTGCTCGGTTGAAGGTTTCATAAGCATTTTTATTATAACCTTTTGTTATCAGTAAGTTATAACTTCAAAACGTTTACGTCTGAAGCTGACATTTTTCAGATTTGGTCTCTGTCCAAATGTGAATTACTTTAGACGGTTTGTGCAAAACAGTTCAGTATTTGTGAATATGAGCCGAGTGATGGGGGAAAAAAAGTGCTACTCCCCACTGTTAAAAATAAATAAATATTGTCACCCATTTTCAGCTGCTCTTGCACCTTAGAGTCAGACACTCAGTATCATCATAGAATTGGCCCTGTTTTAGAAAAACTGCATTTGGCTGTTCCAGTGAAAGTTCAGTTTGCATTTAACTGAATTATTGAAAAACTCACTTTGCAAATGTGCGGTACAATTGATATTACTTTTTTCATGCTTTTCACCAATATTCAGCGTAATGGTAGGCTGAAGTATACATATGTGTTTCATTAATGTAATGGCATAGTGAAGAACGTTGGGAACATGTGCAATGAATAAGCCAGGGCTCCAGAGGTGCCCCTGGCTCATTCACTGGGCATCTTGCAAAGCTCATTCACTGAGTATCTTGTAAAGAGCAGAGATAATAGGTAGAAAAATAATAGTAAGATTGAGAAACTTTATTTACTAATTTGAACCAGGTTCAAATACAACTAAATGTACAATGGATATTATAACTATTTATTATAGCAATGTGTTAAGTGTTTATGGCACTGTACAAACATTTAAAGGGGGAGAGGGGTTCTGTAAGTGTCCAATCCTGCAAATTTGCCCAAGTATTGGTAGTCCCAGTATGCCAAATTCTGTTCTAATTTTCACTGCTGTAAATCCAGAGTAAGCATATTGACCCTGAGTCTAATCAGGGTTATACTAGTGATGCACAAGTTTAACTCCATTGACTTCAGGAGAGTAACTCTGCATTTTCAGTTGGAGTAACTGAGGGCAGAATTTAGCTAATTGACTTTAATGGGACTACTTGTACATGAGTAAAACTTAAAGCCCTATATGAGATAGAGAGATTGATCCTGCTCTCATTTAAGTCATTAGCACAGCTCCTCATAATTTAAATAAGGGTAAGATCAGACCTATAATATAGGAGGTATACAGAGGCAACAGGAAGTCATTCATGAGATCATTGCACACATCTTGTGCATATTTGGTACACATGTTGTTAGTTACAATTTGGTTCATTTTTGGTGATTTTTCTCATTATTTATTTTTTCATTTAACTTTTGAATGTACATACACACTGGGGTAAATTCTCCCAATCATTCCATTGACTTCAGATAAATTGCAACAATGATGAATTTGAGTCATATGTTTTTACCCTGAATTATATTTTAGTAGTCAGATGTGAGGCATAAGAAAAGTTATAGCTGGTTAACGGTGGAAGATTAGCCACCTCCTATTGTTATTATGTAAGAAAATCAGACTTATAATAAAGACTTGCTTTTGTAGATCAGTTGAAGCTTGTAGAATTCACAGATTTTTCATAAGTACACTCAACAATGTTTTTGTTATAGGCAGAAATCCTTACTGCATTGACAAAAATTATGGTGGTACCCTCATTATTTGGGATAGAATTTTTGGTAAGTGGAATAAGTTGCTGTTGTTAATATTAATTAATGTTGCAAACAGGAATTTTTATGCTTTTAAGTTTAATTATTTTTCTCCCTCCCAGGAACATTTGTGGCAGAAAATGATAAAGTTATATATGGCCTAACACATCCAATAAATACATTTGAACCTTTCAAGGTCCAGGTAATGTATTTTTTTCTTACTGAACTTATCTGTTTTAACATGAGCTTATATTCAAAAGAAACATACATTTTGAGAGACTGTAGGCAAACCGTACTGTACTATAGATTGTTTTGTAATTATTTGAAGTGTTTACTATAGCTTAGGCACATGTCAAAGGTAAGGGTTTAAATTATTTTAGATAAACCACATGTAAAATATTTCTGCAAATCTCAATTATTATTTGATCATTTTTCACTGTAGTATATTTCAGTGTTCTCATAAGGATGAAGGAATCAGTGCTACACAGTGGTGGTGAAAATGCAATGGGTGAAAATTATTCATGTTGTGATACCACTGAAGTCAGTGGATTTACAAAAGGGATGAATTATACTCCATGTAATGATTTGCCCTGCTTGGTTAAGGAAACATTCTGTACAAGCAGATGGTAGAGATACAAAAGTATTTTATTTGTTACATATATCCGCTCTAAATATTGCTCTTTTAAAAGCAACTCCACAGTCTAATCTCTTATGTAATTTGTTTTTACTATAACTATTCATTACATTTAATATTCAGGGTATCCCAGAATGATTTGTTGAACAGCAAAGTAATATTACTTTCAGCAGTAAATGCAGCGGACAACATGCGCTGAATAAAAGTTGAGATACAGTTTGAACATTAGAATCTGTTTAATTGAGGAAGATTGTTGGCTAAGACGTGACAATTATTCTAGCCTCTTTTCACAAAACCCAAAAGGTTGTTTACTTTACACTTGGACAGCCACCAAAAGAATAGTCTTTAGTTTCAAAACTTATTTTAAAGATAATGGGGAGGTACAGGTTGAGAATCAGGACAGAATTTGGTCCAGTGTCTCTAACGCTGCAGTGTCCCTTATGACTGTATGGCAGTCTGATTCCTGAGCCTGGGTCTTGCTGTGGAATTTAATCCTATGTCCTGGCCCAGAAAAGAGTGTTCTACCAACAAATTATTCTGATATCTGATGTGATACATCAAGATTTTTTGAGTGACATTTATAGCTGGAAAAAGTTACCTCTAGAAGATTCCATTCAAAACTGTTAGACATTTCTGCATTTTCACTGGAATTGTGAGTGTTCAGATCCTCTGAAAATCAGTCTCTTGTTAAAGTAGGGTAAAGTATAATGTTTTGCTAAATAGCTATTTTTACTAACAAATATGGACAATTACTTATGTCTTCACAGTTATGTCACTTGGCTTATATCTGGAGCACATTTTGGGCCACACCTGGATTCAGCAATAAGCTCTCTGTAATATTCAAAGGGCCTGGCTGGGGACCTGGCAAACCTAGACTCGGCCTTCCTGAGGAAATCCCAGTGGTAAATTGAATGTATAGAAGGCTTTCAGTTTCATATAATTTACTTGCCCTATTAGTACTATTGGATCGAGGTTAAAAACTCTACTTGTATCATCTTAAATTAGTAGTCTTAAAGCTTCAGGGAAGAGGGAATTGAAACGGAGACTTAAGGAAATGGAAGTTTTAGCTGTGTTTTCGCTTTATATTTGAAAATGTAAACATATTAGACTTTTATATTTCAAAGGTCTTTTCATCATTCATTTATTAGAGAGAAATTTTCCAGTGTTTTGCATAAAGTTGGATGATTTTACACAAACAGTTAAAAAATCTTTAGTTTAACCTATTTCTCACAATATATTGTGTATATTTGATAACAGCCCTTTTCTACCTTTCTCTCCCATATTCCTAAGTGACTAGCCATGTGCCATTAAATAAGACCCTTAACCACTTGGTATTTGAAATTAACATAGGTACTAAAGGATAATATGATGGAATTGATCACTGATGAAGACTATTATCTGTTTTGCTGCATGTAGATCACTGGAAAAGAGGTTCCATTCAATCCCAAATTGCCAACATATCTTTGTGTCTATGCAGTAGTACATTTTGTCTTGATGCTGGGCTTTTACATGGACCTGATCGAGACCAAGGCCGTAAGTAAATCACACTTTTAGTGAAATGCAGTGTTTTGTGTTAGCAAAGAAATGTCTGGCGTGAGATGCTTTTAATGTTAAAATTTAAATAATAAAACAGACTCTGTAAGGGCCTGTTTCTACTCTCACTTATGCTGCTATAGTCAGGGGTATCTCCACTGAAGTTAATAGAATTGTACCAGTTTAAAACCAGTGCAACTGAGATTGGAATCAGGCCTAAGAAATGTGTCTATAATGATTAAACTAAAATATACTCTATAATTTGTACAATATTTTCCCCTTCACAAACAAATTAGGGATTAAGGTTTTTCCCAACATGAAGAATCTTTTTTCCCCCCTTTAATTCAGATATTTATCAGCCTGCTCTACAAATTTTAGCGTTGTTGCATAGCTATATAAATGCATAAAGTTTAGGATAATTCAAATTAAAAGATAGAATGAAGCCCATTTATTGGAATTACAGATAAAAGAATTAATATCAACATTTTCAAAAATGAATTTGGGTGCTTGAGTTTCTGGTTGTCCACTGTAGAAACTTAGAGGCCTCATTTTCGAGAGGATGGGTGCTCAGTACTTTCTAAAAGTCAGACCTCTTTAAAATGTCTGAAGTTAGGCACCCAAAAATGTTGGCCTCCAAAATCAGTAGTCACGTTCCAAAAATCTTGGCCAATATATTTCTGATTCTCTGGTTTGAATGTTCCTCCTCCTCTAGAATATGACAGTGAGGGCAGGAGATGGGCTGAAATTGTAACAAGGAGTTGGGCCTGAATGGTGGCAAGCTATGGCAACATGGTATAATTCCATGGCACTATATAATCTCCCACAGTCATTCTGTACCAAACAGGTAAAGTCTGAGAAGCACACAAAATAGAGATTGTGCTAGTCTGGTGGGAGGCGTTAAAGAACAACTATTTTACATAGCATCTCTGCATAATTTAAGTAAAAAAGTTAACTCTGCTTTAGTTAATATTAACTTATTCTGCACACACTGTGACCTCACTCGGGGTGGAGGGTGGAGGGGAGTGAGGTACGTGTGTCTCTAAGGGTTGGGGATCTAAAGGTAATAGGGTGCACAAGCCAGCTGTGGTGCCATTTCCAAGGGCAGGGACTAGACCTATGCAGAATTAGGACCAGCACAGATGCTTATAGTGCCTATGAGAGAAAGATCATTTCCAGTGTCATGTATTGTGGATGTTTTACAGTCCATGTCCCCTGCCACCAGTAAATCTGATTGACCTAGGTGTGTATACAGTTGGTCTTTGCAGCAGCAAGAGCTAAAGTTGCACTTGAATTTCTCCCTGGTCTTGTTTTTTCTTTCCCCCTTAAGCAGGGGAATATATGGCCCAAACTATTTTTTGTACTATCATTTACAACTGCAGCTGTGTAAGAATTGCTGTCAAAGGATTAAAGGAAGTTTAAATACCCCCCCAAGGCCTTTAACATTATTGTTTCAAATTCTCCACAATCTCATGAATGAACCATCCTGAAGGTTCACCTCTGTAAATTTAGAGTTCCAAAATGAGCAGAAAATTACCTGCACAATACATGAGGTAGAGGGAAAAGAGAAGACAAGATGAGAAGTGCCCACACTACAGGACATAAACCCTGAAGAAAGCAGTGCTGGACAGAAGACCAAGTTCCTAGATCTTTCTAAAATTACAGAGGGGAAACTGTCACAAGAAGAGAGCATATATATGAATAACGTAACTTGATAAATTCTTCACTTAGTATCAGTTTTCCTGTACATTGGGTTATGAAATGGCTATAGACACAACTGGAATTTTCTGCTTGGCTATGAATTATGTCATAACCATGGCATAGCTCCATAAATGGAAAGAGCTAACTGTTTTCCTCATTTTTTAGGAATAAGTGCCATTTCATAATAGCAATAAGACATTCTAGCTGCACACAGTTATTACATTTCTCATTGACACTCAGTCTTTGGTTTCATGAAAATATTAAGTTTCTCCATACACAAAGAACAACCATATACCTTCAGTTGAATGAACTTTATTTTAACTTAAGAAAACAGCAAAAAAGAAAGAACACATTATACATTTTCTTGCGAGAGAGAGAGAGAGAGAGCACGCTGTGTTTCTTTCCTTCATAGCAGTCTGCACTAAATTTGGTAAACTCTGAAAGGTGCCAGCACCTTTAGTAAGGGCTGAAGTTCTGCAACATGCCAGTGTGAGAAATACTTTTGTGGGACATTTCACAAAAATAAAATAATCTAAAATCCTTTGAAATATAAAAGTAAGTTTGGAAACTGACTCTTATCTAAATACACCTTTATTCTGAAGGTGTATTTACTTGGGTTGTGTAAATCATTTCTTCTTTATTAAAAAATATTCTGTGGTAATCTGTTGATTATGAAGCAGTATAAATTCCTTCCCCAAATTCCATAACCTCCTTTTTTTAAACATCGTGACATTTTGAAAGCTTGCAATGAAATCAAAATCCAACAGAAATATTTTTTTCTGTTTGATTGCAGCCAATAACCACATTGCAAAAGTTGGGGCTGACTTGTAATTGGGGATCCTGCTGTGGTCCCGCAGGCTTCTTTGTTTATAGAAATACTGTAGTATATAAATACTCATTTATTTTATCAATCCATGCATACATGTAATTTTTGGAGTGGAAAGAGGATGCTAGCAGTAATGCTAAGATGTAAGAGGCACATTCCTTTCTCACTGCAACTTGCAATGCATACATTTAATATATAATATTTGGTTTAGTGAAATAACCTACTGACTTTTTTTGTTGATCTTGGTAGATTAACGCTTAGGAAACTGATGTTCAGCTGCCAGGAAACATTTCATGGGGTGATACCATGAATACAAGTTTGAAATGAAAATTAAGGAGCCATGCTAGTATATAACTATGGTGTTAGAACTGTAAAAAGAAAGTTATGGTCATTAAATAATAAACACACATTTACACTATATGGCTGATATTCTCAAATGTTTCTTGTTACCACAATATACTAGAGTAAATCTATTATGATATTACAATATATTTTAATGCAGATTAGTTTGGTTATTGCAAGTTTAGAAGACAGCCCCAGAGTATCACTATAAATGTGGGAACGCATTTTTGCTGTGCAAAATAGCTTGAATTTGGCACTTTTTCACCGTCTACTGTGAAACTTAACTTTCACATACTGTACCTGGGCCAACAAAGTCACACAGTTCACCCTTCACCATTCCCGGAAGTAGAGCACTTGGAGAGTGGGAGACAGTAATGTAGTATATATTCTTTCTTGATACCGGATTGCTTTCAGCATGTCTACATAGCATAAGAGCATCAGGATAGGTTTGACTTGCAAATAATAGCGATCTACTGACTACCGTGCTGTCAAATGTAGGGCCTATATCAAGTTTGACAAGGATACAGATGCTGTTACATACTATACTTCCCAATTGATGGAGTTGCTGAAAAGGAATAGGAAGTGGTCCCAGAAGCAAAAATTGTAAAATAGCTTGTACCTGTTTTCCCCCTTCTTTGTTATTGTATATGAGCAAGGGCTTTATATATGTGAACTGCATAGCATTTTAATCCAGCTGCTAAAAGATTAGCTAACTTTGAGTCTATTGTTCATGATATATAAAGACTGCCTCTGTTCTTTTTCTTGCTTGTATGTTTTTACATTAGAAATATATCTGTACTCTTTGCTGGAACCTAAGTCACACAGGTTTAAAACTAAACTACAATTAATTCTCCCTTTGTAAACTGAGATGAGGGAGAATAGAAGGATAATTCTTGGACGACTGAGGGCCTCAATCCTGCGAAGATTTACACACACACTGCAGGAGACTATTCACATGAGTGAAATTATGCATGTTTATAAATTTTCACAGGATGCAGTCTGAATGCTCTCCTTTCCCCAGTGGTGAGGAGCAAACTGCAGTTTAGTTTACAAGCTTGGGTGACACCATTATTTAGGTCCTCTCTGTGTCATGTTAGGTCCATCAAACAGAGGTAAGGACTAGAACTATTCAGAATTTTTCAAGAGAAAAGTGGTTTCATGGAAAATATTACAAGTAAAACTGTTACTGTCTTGAAAAATTTAATTTTTTGCAAAATATTTTCCCTTTGGCTTTTTAAAGCTGTGTTTTGGTAAACAAAAATGTTGATAATTTAGATAAAGAAGTCATGACAAATTTTGGGAAAATGCCTCCATTTTGAGCCCTGTGAATTGCAATTAAAAAAAAATTCAACCAGCTCTTATGAGGACACCCTTAGTAATACAGTATTCCTGATAGTTCAAATCCATAAACAGGGTGAAACTTATTTTTTTTCTCTCTTTTTGGGAAGCAACAGTTTGAGGCCATCTTTATACATCAGAAAGGAGAAATAAACACATAAATATATTAACTTTTGATTCCCCATTTGCTAAAAATTCTATTTCTATCTAAAGTACTTATCTGGCCCAAATGGCCATAGTATGTGAGCATCTCATATTCTTTAATGGTCACAGCAACCCTGTGAGGTAAGAAGGTACTATTATTCCCATTTTGCAGATGGGAACTGAGGCACAGAGAGACTAAGTGACTTCCCAAGCCACCCAGGGATTCTGTAGTGGGGTAGGAAATTGAACCAGGTCTCTCACAGTCCTATCACCCCAACAGCTGGGCCGTACTTCCTCTCCAAGAGGATTAAAATGCCAGAGACACTTTTGTTGCTGTGGGTAAAACTGCCTAGGGGTAAGGCAGAGAGAGAGTATATTATTACATTAATTGCTCTTATGTGTAATGAAGTGTGAAAAGAAACCATAGGAAAACAATTTAAATCAATGCCATGTAAATCATTGAGTTAATTTACTTGATTTTTTTTTCCTAATGATTTTTAAAGTCAGGCTGAAGCTTTGTAAAATGTATTTGAAATGTGTACTATTATAACATTGGATTACAATTTGTAATGAATTAAATTATAAATCCTGGGTTTCCTTTAAATGCAGCTACTGCTAGGGTATCTTGTCTGAATTTTACACAACTTTATAGGCAAAAAAGATGAGGTCCTGAGCCTTCAAAAACATAAGCAGGTTTGCAATTTTACTCAGAGAAATATTCCTGTTGATTTCAATGGGACTACTTGTGCGTCGATTGAAACATACAAAAATGTTTGCGGGATCAGGGAGTAATTTTTGAATAAAGCCTTTACTCAGAATGGCATATCATCTTTGCCATGTCAAAACAAGATTGCTTCAATGTTAACAATGGAAAGTTAGTTAGACTTTAATATGTTAAAATCATTATGAGAGTCTTATAAGGCTATGTTTGAGCATATTTTTCAGAAGCCCCTAAGGGTATGTCTATCCAGTATTTTGGAGCCCATACAAGCAAGCCTCCTAGGTTGGGGTGACAGACTTGAGCTAGGTAGGCTCATGCTAGCACTTTAAAAATAGGTATGTTAACAAAGATTTGAAGTTGCAGCTCGGGTTCTGAAGCAGGGAGTGGGGTGAGCTTCAGAGCCAGAGCAACAACTTCAAAGCATTGGCTACACATCTATTTTTAGAGTGCTACTATAGGACCAGCTAGCCCAAGTCTATCAACCCAGGCTGAGGCTCACTCCTGAAGACTCCAAAATGTTGTGTTAAATATACAATGTGTGACTTAGGAGAACAAGTCCCACTAACTTCAAACTGCAAGCCTTGATGGAGGAATATAGCATGACAAAGCATTTCTACTTTCTTGACTGCTGGAAATTTAATATATTGCAAGGTGGGATTTGTTGCAAATATTTCAATATTTTTTAAAATCACCATTTTTATTCACCCTGAGATAAATCTGTGCAGCAGAGCAGCTTGACAGCTGTAGCTAGTGAGATGTGCTGGCTTGTAAATCAGTTAGACTGCTGTTTAGTTATCCCATTATTGGAAATCTGTTTTCTTTATTTGATAGCTTTTTATTAGTGATATTGATATAGATGTTTTCTGATTCTTCAGTAAAACAACAGAACCCATTCCAGCCAGGATTTGTAGTCTGATGTGTTCTGGAAATATGGACCATGGAAGTTTACACAGCTATAAAATTTGAGAATTTCCTCCAACAGCTTCCCTTAGATCTATTTGGGGCAGGGGCCCACCATGAAAGGAGAGGTGGTGATGTTGCAGGATGGAATTTATTGAACTCAAACTTCCAAGCAGACATTCATGGATTTTCATTTGTTTCCAATGTCTGAAATCTTGAGGTTGCAGTTCACAAACTCTGTGGCTAGCCAGATCATGCAGGATATATACAATACAGCCTGTGCCACCAATGTGGATTTTTTTATAACAAAAAAACAAAGGTTTTCAAAGCTGATTAAATCTCAGCAGGTGCTGGGGAAGGAATGATCCTTCGTGGTATAATTACATAGCATTTTAATAGTTAGAAAGCCCTGTGTGGAGTGCAAAAAATGAGCTAATGCCATGTGAAAATGGAATCTTGAAACTAAAAAAGTATGTCTTTTCTTTTTCTGAATTAGGGTTACATTAGTCATGTTTATTGCTTTTAAGGACTCAAGCCCTCAGGCCCCTATTCATCAAAGCACTTAGGCACATGCTTAACTTTAAACCCTGACCTTATATCTCATTGAAGTCAAAAGATGAGCTAAAGTACTTCACTGAACTGGGAGCGAAGTGCTGAATTGCCATGAAGGAAAGAAATTAATTTGATCTCTTGTTGAAATACTAATATATTATCACTCAACCCATCTTCTTCATTTTTTTTAAACAATATTCTTTTGCTTGCCTGTACCCTCTGGAGAATCATTGTAAAGCTGCAATGACATTATGAACAGGAAAAAGAGCAGGCTGTTTTTTCATATTGGTTTTAGAAAAAATAGCTATTTTCGTTTGGGTACAGGATTAAAGAGTTCAAATAATTTCAGGAGAAAAAAACAAATACAAATTTAAGGATGTTTAGGGAGTGGGGTTGAAGAATCTGACATGGGGTTTTTAGATATAAAGTTCAAATTATCAAACTGCTTTAAAAGCAGACACCAATGTATAATTGAGAGTGAAAGGGCAGGCTGCTCCAGTGTCAGGTTTAGAACACAATATCCCTTCAGAGAATTACCCTAAATGAGTAATTTGTCTCTTTGTTGTTTTAACAGACATTATCACAGGTAACTCTTCTACTGAGGATTGTCTACATTATCCTGACATTGACCTCCATTGGATTCCTTATGGAGCAAAGGCAAGACATGAAACTTTTTCTTTCTTTTCTTGTTTCCTGGCTGTGAAAAAAAAAAATCTATTGGCTAGCACAACCACTTATAAAATATGGCAGTCACATAAGTATCAAAAGATTATAATGTTAATCAAACGTGGGCATGTCATACTTACACATTTGTAGTATATGGATCCACATTGTGAAGCCCTTTTAAATAGTACCCAACACCATGAGTTGGTGCTGCTGGATGCAGTGAGGCTTCTTGTGGACTGTTGGACTACTCAGAGATAGTGGAAATAATGGAAAACAAATGTAGTTCCAAGAGAGAAATAGTATTCATCCTGCCTGAAAACTATGTAGCAGAAATTATATTTAAATATATAGTCATGTCTTTATTTAACATTCTAGAGACAATCCTGCTCTGCTTGACATTCATTATTCATTGTTCATTCAGAGATAAATACCTTTGATCTTTACACAAAATTGTTTATTTCAGCATAGGGAAAGAATCTGGCAATGTACAGGAGAAGGTCAGAATTTATGCAGGTAAAAATGTGGATAGATGTAAATAAAAGAAACTTAGAATGATGTCAAAATGGGAAAATATGAAAATTTCCTAATGAATAATTTGAGTCTGTGCCCCATTCTCACTCTCAAATCTTTTATAATAAATGATTTAATCCACCAAAAGGGATTAAGAGGTTACATTTTTATTCATAGTTTTCCAGGCAAAAACTACATTAAAATAGAATTAAGACTGAGAGCATATATCAGTAATTTAAGATAGAACACATTACACAGATGTTGAAATGATCCCCAAACCAAATTTACTAATCCAGGAAATTCAGAGGTAAGGTTTTAGACAGTAAACTTTAAATCAGGTTTATAGTGAAAACTCAGTCGTAACTCCATATAACTACAGGATATCATCAGTGCCTCGTTCTACATTCCCGTTTGTCACTGAAGTACGTACAGTACTCAACATGTGATGGAGAAAAGACTTAACATTCATTTTAATTCTTATTTATAGGCCCAAAGCAGCTAGTTTGGAAATTGTCCGCTGCTCCGTCTTTCTAGCTCTTCTCAAACTTGGTTACCTGAAAACTTACTTTGCTTCCTTGGCATTTATTTATGAGGTAAGGTATTTGTTTTGAAGAATGGTGCACGCAATTTGTAGACTCTAGACTCTCTAGACATTTTTTTCCTTTTCAGAAAATGAATCAATTTCCCAATTTAAGATTATGGGTTGCCTTTAGAAGTGTATATTTCTGATACATATTTTTGACTGTACAATTGATCAGAATTTTGTTTTTTTCTTAGCCTTTTATTCTCCTTCTCACTCATTTTGAGACTTCACTCTAAGGAAAGTTGTTAATTGTGATTGGTACCTAAGGTATCAAATAAAAAAAAAAGTCAGAGACAACAATGTGTATTATCCTGCTTAGAAGAAAATAATATATTGGTGGCCATAAAGCTTGAAAGAAATCCCTCATGTGCTGTCCACCCTCCAGATTTAATTTATTCCAGGATCTTAATTATTCAGCAGGACTTGACAACAAACCCAAAGGGGCATACTCAGTTATCAAAGTGTTGAGATTAAATTTGTATTGCCTGATTTCATATCCTCATTATGACACATTTGTGTTTACTGTGTATGGCTTTTGGGGTTTTTTTGTCTGCACTTGTGTTTCCCAATATATAGGTGTATATTTTACATTAAAATTATACTTTTCATATGTGTCCAAACTGTACCACACTCTTAAGGGATCTGAGGTTGGTTTTCAGATGGGGATATGTTAGGGTTGTGCAAATCTGGTTTTATGAATGGTTCACTGCACTATTGAGAGATTGGTTACTAAAATAAAACTTATTTCTGGGTTTGGCCAGATGATGATATGAAGAGGTTCCAAGTTTCAAGGCAGTCATTTGACTCCATAATAGCTTTATGAAGTGCCAAGGTAATACGCAGCAAGCAATTCGCATAACTGAGCTATTTAAGAAGAATTAAATATAGTGACTTAGAGGTTTTAATATGGTGGAGGTTTTAAGAATAATAGTTTACATTTTTTTTTTGTCTTTCCCTCAGCAAAAGAGAGTTTATTTAAAACCCAGGGCACATCTATACCTTTTGGTTTAGAAACAGAAAGATCAGAGGCCAGATTCTGAAGTGGTCTAAATTGACATAGTTCTGTCAACTTCTGTGGAGTTACACCAGTTCACCCCAGCTGAAGAGCTGGCCCCCAGGACTTTGTTAATTAGGTGTTTCTGGAAATGGTACCTATTCTATTTCCTACTGTCGGGAAAAAGGCAATTTCACCATGGAAAAAAATATTATTCTAGTGGTTTTTGTCCCCAATGACAGGAAACAATAATTATCAGACAAAATTTAAAGCTGGGTAGCGAAGTATCACTATTTACTAATTGTTTTGAACTTCTTGGTAATTGTTATGTTGGTGTCATAGCCTTAATTTGAAAATCATTGAGTGTTTTGTTTTCTTTTAATCAGTATGTGTCAGAGTTAAAGCACATCTTATTGATTTCATGATGTTTTTTGTTTAAGTATGAAGGGCCTAGCATTTGGGGGAAAAAATGGAGTGCACATTGACTAAACTAGTATAATAGATGTATTTTAAATATACAATTAATTGTCCTTTGCTTATTTTGCTTCCCAAGGTGTGATAGATAGGGTGCTCTTAGCAGCTATACATAGAGCTTTCTGGAAGCCAGCACTTTGGTCATTTAGAGCACCCAGGGTACTGGGTATGGTTAGAGTAGGAGGGTGTTTGAGCTGGTTTGGAAAGTTAAAAGAAATCATTTGCACATATAGAGAATGGGATAAACTAATAAGGTAATTAGCTTACCAGCTGGATAACTGACAGAAAAAGGCAAGTTGTATAAAAGGCTGAGCAAGGCAGCAGGAGCTAGCTGCTGCTAAATTTGTGTTGTATCTGGAGCACAAAGAAGAAACAATCATAAAGACACTTGGCGAAGGTTCTCTGGTGGGCTATGTATGCTGTTTAATCACCAGGAGGATTTATCAGCCTGGGTTTCCAGGGATGGAGGGGGACCCACTTACAAATGTCAGGTTAACCAGAGGAGCTTGCTCTAGTCCTGTATCTTCCAGGCCCAAATAATGACTGCATACTCCCTCCCTATAGCCCCCTTCTACTATATACTTCCTATTTTTTTGCTTTTGTACTTGCTTCTGCCCAGCTCGGCTTCGTGATCAGTTAAGCCTGTCTCTCTGTCTTGGTGCAGTTAGGTAACATAATTGGTCTCTTAGTCCCACATTAACCCATTCAGGGCCTGTGTGAGGTATGCACCTTGTATGCATCATAGAAGGGTTATCACCTGACTTGAAATACACCTGCAACTCAATGGGAGTTATATGAATATAGCCTTGTTATGTAAATATTTCACTCTCATTCTCACAGGCGAGTGAGTGTGAGAGTGTGTGTGTGTGTGTGTGTGTGTGTGTGTGTAAAAATATAAGTAAGATAAGGTGCAGGGAAAACAACAAAATATTTATAGTCTTTGTTTCCAGGGCATTGTCCTGATTAGTCCTGGAGTAACTGTATGGTTTCCTACTTCATTGTGTAAAAATACTCAACAAATAAAATGCAATTATTTTCTCTTAGTCTTAAAGTTAAAAAAAAGCCATTTTGTTTCTCATTCTTTTCTTAAGCTATTTTTTCATTAAAATATCGACTCCCTTTATCCTCTGACTGCTTCTGTAACTCTTCTTATCTTCCTTTTTCTTCTCCTTTTGGTTATTTCTTTCTGTTTTCGTCAGTCTTTTTCGCTCTTTTCCTCATATTGGGCCTCCCCATTTGATTACTTCCCTGGTCCCTTTTCTTTTTGTCTCCTTACTTCTTTTATACTGGCTGACTAGTCATCATTGGTAGTATCTCAGGAACAGTTTGTTCCCATGATGTCTTCTTTAAAAATACCACAAGAGCAAGTGTTGTTCAAGTAATTTGTCAGTGGACAGAACAAAATATAAAACAATAGAGCAGATGTAGTTCCTTAAAGTTGATATAGTGCATGTAAATTGCCAGACTGATAGTACTGGACGCATCAAGTCCTCTGTTTACTACAGAGCAAGTAGTCTATGGTATGTCTACACTGCAATAAAACACCCAAGGCTGGTGTGCACCAGCTGACTCAGGCTCATGTGGCTCAGTTGCAGGTCTGTAAAATTGCAGAGTAGACATTCGGGTTCAGGCTGGAGCCTGGGATCTGGGATGCTGCTCCATTGCGGAGTCTCACAGGTTGGGGTCCAGCCAGAGCCTAAACATCTATTTGCAATTTTAAACCCCCTCAGCACAAGCCCCACAAGCCCAAGTCAGCTGACATGGGCCAGCCGCGGGTGTTTTATTGCAGTGTTAGACATACCCCAAAGATATGACAGGGTTCCTCATGTGCCCTACCAGGGTGCCTCAGCCATGATCTAGTAGTTTTACTTTCATGAATAAGAAGATATTTTTTTCTATGTGCACATTCAGTTTTTGGACTAGAGCCGTTCCCAGCCTGTGTGTGCCTCCCTGCAGCTGCACTGGGGCAAAACCACTGCGACCCTTGCCTTCCTCACTGTCCCAGGACACCCCCCGCAGTCAGTCCCTGACCCAGGGTGCTTCGGGAGCCCCCCGCCTCTGGGACCACTTCCAGCACCATTTGCAAGCACTTGCCCATGCTGATTCTCTGCTGCACCCCCAGTTCTCTCCTGCTGCAGCCGACCAGGAGTGGACTGTGTGTTGTGCTGGGGTCCCTCAAAGCACCGGGGCCGTGAGTTGGGGAGTGGGCTCTTTGCTACTCCTCGAGCTGCTCGGGGCGGCCCCTGGCTCCAGCATACGGGCCCCTGGCTCCAGCATATGGGTCACTCCTTTGGTTCTGTGCAGCCGGAGCCCTGAAGCCCCTCAGCATCCAGTACCAGCCCCCACAAAGGCCGAGTGCAATCTGGGCTTCAGGCATCTTTGGTTAGAGGGTCTCAGGACCCCTCCCCTGAAACTGCCCCGTCCACCACTCACACCTGTCAGGGGACGTGGCTGAGTGGGGGCGGGGTGGACAGGCAGGGTGGGAGCTTCTGGCAGCAGCCGTTTGGGAAGGCTTAGCCTCCCCTAGCCTTTTATACCCACCACCCATGCCCAATAGACCAGGCAGGAGTTCTCCTTACTGGTGGAGGAGGGGAAGGCAATAGCCAGGGGCTTCTGGCAGGCTGCCCTGGACACAGCAGAATCGGCAGCCAGGTCCATGGTATCCATGATGGCCATGCATAGGAGCTCATGGCTACAGTCCTCCGGTCTCCTGACTGAGGTCCAGCATTCCTTTGGGACCTCTCTTTTTAAGGGACACTGCACTTTTCGGAGAAGACAGATGCAAAGCTCCATGGGCTGAAGGACTCCAGAGCTACTCTCATGCCCTTGGGCCTGTATACCCCAGCGACTTTGAGGAAGTATTACAGGCCTTAGCAGCCCGCCTGATTCACCGTCCCACCAAGACCTGCAAAAGAAATGAAACAGGAGTTTTAGGCACTGACAGCCACCCTGCTTAGCTTGGCATCTTTATTGGCCCACCTAGACATTCTGGGAGCTCGATACAGTCCTTTTAATGGGACGCCCAAGGGCATTATACCAGTTCCTGTGTCTCTGGATCCTGTGTCCCCTTTATTTATGGACAGCCTGTATCACTTCAGCTCAGCATGGTCTCATTTCACCAGAGACTGTTGGTTGCTGAACACTGTGGAAGCAGGTTATATGCTCCAATTCATTTCTATCCCTCTCTCTCCTACCTTCCCTCCATCCCCCATCCCTCTGCAGGGATCCTTCTCATGAGCAACCTCTGGTCCAGGAAGTGCAAGCCCTCTTCCAAGATGGACTGTGGAAGATGTTCCACAGGACTTAAGAGGGAAGGCATTTTACTCCCACTGTTTCCTAACCCCGAAAGCCAATGGTGGTTTCAGACCTATTCTAGGCTTGTGCCGTCTCAACGGCTACCTCAAGAGGCTGAAGTTCCTCATGGTCTCCCTGGCTTCCATCATCCCCTCCCTGGATCCTGGGAACTCAGACACCACTCTCGATTTAAGAGACACCTATTTCCATATTTCAATTTTCCAAGCCACAGAAGGTTTTCAGGTTTGTTGTGAACCAAACCCACTATCGATTCACGGTCCTCCCATTTGGCCTGTCAGTGGCCCAGCGGGACTTTACAAAGTGAATGGAAAGGTAGTTTCCTTCCTGAGAAGATAAGGGATGCAAGTCTACCCATATCTGGATGACTAGCTAGTCAAAGTCTGGTCCAAGGCACAGGTGAAATCCAACATCCATCTCATACAGTCAACTTTCCAAGCCCTGGGCTTGATAATAAATGAGCAGAAGTGTATCCTTATTCCAGTACAACGGATAGAATTCATCGGAGCGGTGCTCGACTCCATCCAGGCCAGGGCCTTCCTTCCAGAAGGTCGGTTTCCAGTACTCGTGTCACTAATAGACCACCCCATTATGACAGCCCATTTCTGTCTCAGACTTTTAGACTACATGGCTTCATGCATGAACATGGTGCTTCATGCAAGGCTATGTCTCAGGCCCCTTCAGCTCGGCTGGCTTTGGTGTACTCAGCAAACCACCATCATCTGGACTCAGTTTTCACAGTGCCTCCTCCAGTCTTCACCTCCCTTGATTGGTGGTGGGACCCTCTGAGAGTTTGCACAGGTGTTCCCTTCGCCAGGACCCAACCTTTGATATCCCTAATCTTGGATGCATCCGAGGTAGGGAGTGGAATTCACCTGTGGCCCCTGAGAACCCAAGGTCTGTGCTCCCTGGGAGAGCTTTCATTCATTACACATCAACATCAGAGAGCTCAGGACAGTTCGCCTGGCATGTCAGACATTTCTGCCTCACATTTCGAGCAAGAGCATGCTAGTGCTCACAGACAACACTGTGACCATGTTCTCCCTAAACGGGCAAGGAGGAGTTTGCTCATCCCCCATGTCAGGAAGCAATTCTCTTATGGGAGTTTTATATAGCCCACTTAATCCACCTTGGGGCTTTTCACCTGCTGAGATCACAGAACAAGCTGGCAGATCACTTCATTAGGTCTTTCTTCAATCACCACGAGTGATCCCTTCACCTGGACATCGTGAAGGTCATTTTCCAGGGGTGGGGGACTCATCAGATAGACTTGTTTGCCACCAGACACGAGAAAGTGTCACTGGTTTTGCTCCCTGTGAGATCACAGTTGGGCTTGCTCATGGATGCCTGCTTGCTCCTATGGACAAGGGTCTTGTTCTACACTTCCCCCCCTATCCCACTTGTACACAAGGTCCTGCTGAAAATCAAGTAGGACAGAGCATGCGTATTTCTCATAGCCCCAGCTTGGCCCCCTCAGCACTGGTTTGCCACACTTCTAGGCCTTTCCATAGCAACTGCTATGCTGCTCCCTCTCATTCCAGACCGGATCTCCCAGGACCATGGTTGTCTGCACCACTCGAACCTTATCGCCCTTCTCCTGGCAACATGGAAGCTCCATGGCTGAATAGTGAGAAGTTGGCCTGTTTGGAGCAAGTCTACCAAGTGCTATTTGGTAGCAGGAAGCCCTCTCCCAGAGCTACATACTTTGCAAGTGGAACGGTTTTTCCATTTGGGCTTCCCAATGCGGTCTCTCACCCATGCAACCATTGCTGCAGACTATTCTTGAGTACTTGTTACACCTGAAACAGCAGGATTTAACGTTTTCTTCAATTAAGGTACACCTCACAGCGATTTCTGCATTTCACTCTCTGATGGAAAGCCAATACGTTTTCTCGCATGAGATGTCTATTCATTTCCTCAAGGGCCTCGAGAGGCTATACCCTCAAATTCAGGAGCCCATCCACTCATGGTACCCAAACCTGGTTCTATCAAAACTAACGGCCCCCTGGTTGAGCCACTGGCAATGTGCCCCCGTCATACCTTTCCTGGAAGGTGGCCTTTCCGGTGGCTATTACTTTGGCCAGAAGTCTCAAAGATTCATGTGCTTATGTCAGAGCCCCTATATATGGTCTTCTTTAAGGACAAGGTGCAGTTGCACCGTCAGCCTGCTTTCTTCCTAATGGTGGTTTCTCAGTTTCACAGTAATCAGGCGATTTTCCTACTGGTTTTCTACCCAAAACTAACTTGAACAGGCAGGAGCAATGTCATCATTCTCTATATGTCAGACGTGCCCTGGCATTCTATATTGAGAAGACCAAACCATTCCATAGATCCACTCAACTCTTCATAGCGATAGCTCCTGGGATGAAAGACCTCCCCATCTAGTCTCAGAGGATCTCCTCCTGAATCTCATTGTGCATTCACACATACTACTAGCAGGTGGGTGTTCCACTGCCAGTTATTCTGACTGCCCATTACACAAAAGCACAAGCATCATCAGCGGCATTTCAGGTCCAGGTGCTATCCAGGACAACTGCAGAGCAGCTACTTGGTCATCAGTGCATACATTTTCTGCTCACTATGCCATTACCCATCAGGCCAGGGATATTGCCAATTTCGGTTGAGCTGTGTTACAGTCGACACGTCCAAGAACTCTGACTCCATGTCCTATGCTACTGCTTGGGAATCACCTACAGTGGAATGGACATGTACAAAGAAGATAAAATGGTTACTAAACTTTTGTAACTGTTGTTCTTCGAGATGTGTTTCACATGTCCATTCCATGACCCTCTCTCCTAGCCCTCTTTGGAGTTGGCCGGAAAGAAGGAACTGAGGGAGCCCGGGTCTGCCGGGCCCTTTATGCCGGTACTACAGGTGCACAGCACCAGAGGGCACCAGGCTCAATCAGACGGATACCACTGAGGGAAAAATTTCTGGCAGCTGTGCTCGGGCCGTACACACCCATACAGTGGAATGGACATGTGCAACACATCTTGAAGAACAACAGTTATGGAAAGGATAAATAACCATTCTCTCTTCGAGTGATTGCTCATATCCATTCCAGTACAGGTGTGTGTGTGCCCCGTGCACAGAATCCCGGAACTTTTTTCCCTTAGCTAGCTCCGTAGGGCCAGCTCAGGCGCCCCCTGGAGTACCGCGCTCATGCCGTGGTACATAGGGTGCTGCCGACCCTGCGGCCCCTCAGTTCCTTCTTTCCGCCTGTGACGGTTACCAGAACGTCTGCCTCTTGCGTACAAACGCAAGTAGCATCCCTTAGTGTTAGCTTTATTGTTCGAGTTTTTTGTTTTTTAATAGTAGATTAGCAAGTAGTTAAGTAAATAGTGCCCTTAGGGGCTAGAGCGGAGCCATGCCTGGCTCCACCGGCTTTAAAGCCTGCACTGCGTGTGCAAAGTCCTTTCCAGTGAGTGACCCTCACGACCGTTGCCACCGATGCCTCGGGGAGCAACACAGGAAAGAAAAATGCAGGATCTGTAGGTCCTTCAAACCAAGGACCTAGAAGGAGAGGGACGCGAGACTGAAAGCTATCCTAATGGAGTCCGCGCTTAGCCCGGACTCCGAGCCATCGCGTTCTCCTGCGGCACCGAGTGTCTCCTCGGGGCGGAGTGCTCCACCAGCACCGACTTCGGCACCGGCATCGACACTATCGGCACCGAAGAAAAAGAAGCGGCGCGAGGCCGCACATATGGACTCCCCCCTGCTACCGGGAAAGCAGGGGGTGCAACAGGAGATGCCCCAGACACGTGCCGTGGAGAGTACTCCGGGACTGGCATCTCCTCGCAGAGAGCCTCCCCCGACTCCTGGGGGTGGGGGAGCGCCTCTGCAAGGGCCATCGACACCGGAGGCTTTCACTGCGGCACGCGCCCTCCTGGGCCTGCCTACGCCTCCGTCCCCCCCTCGGCCGAGGGTTCCGGGACCTGTGTCTCGGGGTAAACCCGCGTTGGGTTACCCCGGTTGGTGGAAGAGATGGGAGTCGAGATCTCCCCCCAGACGGCCAAGGAGGGTAGAGAGTGCGGGCTCCCCTCCTAACTCCGACTCCGGGTCATTGAGCACCGCGGCACCGAGGGCGGTCCAGGGACAAACGCTCGAGGCGAAGGCGCTACAGTTCCGCCTCGAGCAGGGACCTGAGTGTGGGCTCCGGTACCCCGGTGCGGAGCCCAGCTCAACACCGATCCCCGGCGCTGCCTGCCTCGGCGCCAAGCTTCCCACCATGCATTACGGCACCGCCTGCCTCAGCACTGCCTGCCTCGGCACCGAGCGCCTCGGTACCGCATGACACGTCACGCTCCAGGTCAGCGTCGCGACGTCACAGGCGTCACCGCTCCTGCTCTAGATCTGGGAAGTGTCACCGCAAGTCTTCTCGAGGGAGGGGTCATTCCAGCTACAGCTCCTCCAGCAGCTCCTCTCCTCATCGGCACCGGAGGTCTTCTTCGTCCAGGAGCCGCTCCCCTTCTAGGGCCCATAAGCACCGGTCAAGTGGCTCGGGATCCAAGGGGGGACGCCTGGAAATGACCCAGCAGGTCCCCGCACCTCCACCTGCATGGCCCCAAGGCCCCTGGCAATGGCCATGTTGGGGGCCATGGGGTACCCAGATGGGCCAAGGGACCACCTCTATTCACTCCTCGGTGGCCCAACCAATGCCCCCACCTACCGGTCCACAGGAGGGTCACCCCTCTAAGGAGGGGTCTGACCCAGAGGAAGGCCCTTCTGTAGGGGCCCTCCCACAGTCCTCCTCCTCTCTGGATGTGGCGGCGGCCAGGACAATAGGGCCCCCCTCTTAGACTTCAGGGGCCACCAGGACCTCCTGAGGAGCGTGGCTGACAATCTCGGTCTAGAGATTAAGGAGCTGTCGGAGGAAGAGGACCCCCTTTTTGGGGTCTCTGAGGCAGCAGGCCCATCATGCCTGGCCCTGCCTGTTCATGAGAGGGTTATGAAGATTGCTAAAACCCTCTGGCAAACTCCCTCTTCAGTGGCCCCCACCTCGAAAGGCGCTGAGCGCAAATACTATGTTCCGTAGGAGGGGTTTGAATTCTTATATACACATCCCACCCCAGGTTCGCTCGTAGGAGATGCAGTGAACCAGCGGGACTGCCAGGGTGGCCAGGGCAACACCCCTAAAGACAAGGACAGCAAGAAGCTGGACCTTTTTGGGCGCAAGATGTACTCTACTGCGGCCTTACAGCTGAGGGTCGCGAACCTTCAGGCCCTCATGGGGAAGTATAACTTGAACCTTTGGTCCTCTCTACAGAGGTTCTCCTCGGGGTTGCCCCCGGACCAGGCCGCAGACTTTGCCACTGTGTCACAAGAGGGCGTGGCAGTGGCTAAGGCGGCACTCCAGTTGGCCCGTGACGCAGCGGATGCAGCCAGGAGGGCGATCGCTTCGGCCATCGTCATGCGCCGCTGCTCCTGGCTCCAAGCTTCTGGTCTGTCTCAGGAGGTCTAACAGTCTATTCAGGACCTCCCCTTTGACTGCACCAGCCTCTTCTCTGAGAGGACGGACGAGAAGCTTCATGCCCTAAAGGACTCACGGGCCACCCTGAGATCACTAGGGTTATACACCCCTCAGGCCTCGAGGCGCCAGACCCGGCCTCAGACACAGAGGCAGCCGCAACCTCCACTGAGGCTGCCCCCAGACCCACTCAGCCCAGGAGGGGTAGGAACAGGTACCGGGCGCCCAACCACCGCGACCGGCAGGGACCCCCTCCAGGGTCCCAGCTAGGCCCTAACAAGGGCAATGCGCCCCATAAGAGGTTTTGACGGGGTGCACGAGGGTGGCACTCCTCCCTTCCCACTGGATCACTCCAAAGTTTTCTCCCACAGGCTTCGGCCATACCACGCCGAATCGGAAGCCATTACCATTGACCAATGGGTCCTTGGCATAGTCCGCCAGGGCTATGCCTTACAGCTTACAGCCTTCCCCCCCCCAACTCTCCCCCCTACCCAGTCCCTTTTCAGGGACCCCTCTCACGACCAACTCCTCATACAAGAGGTCAACTCCCTCCTCATGCTCGGTGCAATAGAGGAGATTCCTCCACAGGAATGGGGAAAGGGATTCTACTCTCGATACTTCCTAATCCCCAAGGCCAAGGGGGCCTGAGGCCAATTCTGGACCTCCGCCGCCTGAACAAGTTTGTCAGGTGCACCAGGTTTCATATGGTTTCCCTAGCCTCCATCATTCCCACCCTAGATCCAGGGGACTGGTATGGCACCCTTGACCTGAAGGACGCGTATTTTCATATAACTATCCTTCCAGGTCACAGGAAGTTCTTAAGATTTATGGTAGCTGGATACCACTACCAGTTTTCTGCCCTGCCCTTTGGCCTTTCGTCCGCGCCAAGGGTATTTACAAAATGCATGACAGTGGTAGCGGCCCACCTGCGCCGCAGAGGGGTCCAGATATTCCCTTACCTGGACGACTGGCTGATCTGGGGCAAGTCCAGGGCCCATGTGAGGAACAGCCTGGCTCTGACCTGCGCCACATGCACCAGACTGGGGCTGCTCATCAACGACCATTCTCACCCCGGTGCAGCGCATAGAGTTCATAGGGGCCACCTTGGATGCCACCCAGGCCAGAGCCTTCCTTCCTCAGACTCGGTTCGAGAACATGACCACCATAATCAGCGATCACCACACGTCCCCCACGACGACAGCCAGGCACTGTCTTCAGCTGTTGGGACACATGGCAGCATGTACTTATGTGGTGAGGCTGGCTCGCCTCAAGCTAAGGCCTCTCCAAGGGTGGCTGGCCTCAGTCTATGTACCGGCCAGACACCGGCTGAACAAGGTGGTCACGGTTCCCACCCAGGTACTGTCCTCCCTGGACTGGTGGAGGGACCCAAGCGAGGTTCTGAGGGGCATTCCCTTCAGAGACTTGGCTCCCTCAGTGACCCTGATAATGGATACCTCAGAAGTATTGCAGAAGTATTGCATTGCTTTAGTCCAGCCAGGAGGTGATGAAAGTGTGTACTACAAAGGCCAACTCATTGTCTGCTAGGATGGGTCGCAGTTTCTTAACAAACCAGATCACATTTGGCTGCAGCTATGTGAAAATTTAGCTTTCACAAGGAATCCAGGAGCACGCCTAAACTATGGACTGAATTGAGGGGTGTATATCCTCAACCAAAGAAGACTGCATTGTGGTTGCAAACTCTTCAGAGTGCTTTTCTCTGCCAACCAGCATGACCTCCATCTTACTCTGGCTGAGCTTCAGCCAACTGCATACATGAGCTTTTCTCAGCTAAGCACAGGGCTGTTTGGTGACAGTAGTCCTGCCTGATCTAGTGAAGCATAGATAGAGCCTCTGAGTCATCTGTCTGTTGCTGACACTTGAGTCTGTGGCTTTGGCTACACTGACGGTGGCAAAGTCGCCGCCATCAGATCAATTTCTCTGGATCGACTGAGCAGTCAGTGAAGACCCACTCAGTCAATCCAGAAATAGACATACTAAAACCACCTTCACAAGTGGTGCAGTGCAGTGAAGACTGCACGCAGAAGAGAAGCAGAGAAGTTGACGGGAGTTACGCAAGTTTTTTGCGTAGCTTGCATAACTCCCGTTGACTGCCGCTGAATCTCGGAGGTAAGTGTAGACAGGGTTTGTGTTGTCTTGCCAGTTTTCCTGATGTCTGCATGAAGATACTGAATAGCAACAAGTTGGTAAAATAGTAACCCTTGTGGATGGTTAGAAGGTGGATTGAGAGGTTTTGGGGTTTTGCTTTGTTTTTTGGTTAAGAAATTACATTTGGAAGTAGAAGAGTTCCTTACCCCAGCTCCAGATTGTCTCTTTAGCTACTAGCCTCTGCAGAAATAAGTTCCGTGAGCTTCCTGAGCTACCCAGCCATAGAGACAATATGGGTGATGATAGGCTGGATGGACAAAGGTCTAGGACAACTTCACAAGGAGGGGAGAGAGAGAGAATGCATATTATGAGATTTTTTCAATGAGAGACAAGGTGGGTGAGATGATCTCTCTTACTGGGTCAGTTCTGTTAGTGAAAGAGATTCACTTTCAAGCTCCACAGAGCTCTTCCTCTTTGTCTCTTTCACCAACAGAAGTTTGTCTGATAAAACGTATTACCTCACCCACCTTGTGTCTCTCATATCCTGGGCCAGCATGGCTAAAATAACACTGCAAACAACATTTTAAAATAAAGTATTTCTTGTTTTCTTTTCAGTTTGACTCAGGCATGGGTTGTATATGGATTAAAGCAAAATAAGCATTTTGGAAGATATGTAAAACCTCCATGCTTCAGGGTATAAGCCAGCTTCTAACTAACAAAGGTTAGAGAGAAACTTCCTTCTGGTCAGGTTATTCCACAACTACCCTTTGCAGGATTTCTTGCATCTTCTTTAGAAGCAACTGGTCCTGAATGCTGTTAGAGACAGGATTCTGAACTAGATGGACTACTGCTCTGATCAAGAACGCAATTCCTATGTTTCTGACTAATGTGTTAACTAATTTGTCTGGATGAAATATTTATAATGGGTATATATTTAAAAGTTCTGATTTGCACTACCTATCTCAGTGCGGTCCCTCTGAATGATATATTACCATACTACTGACTTGCATCTTCTTACATCATGCAAAGATTTGCTGTTACCTCACCTGTTTGTTAATGCAGTTTACCAGCATTAGAACCGAGACTTATGAACATTGACTTAAAACAAACTTTTACTCATAAGGAATTATTTCCACATCAGCTTTAGTTTTCTGCTCTGTGGAATTTTTGCTCTGCCCCTCATTATGATCATCTGTGCCGCATTTCAAAAAGCAGTATATATCATATTTGGCTTCCATTAGGTTGAATGCTCCATATCCTGGGCTATGATTAATGACTTCAGCATTTATGCAGTCTCCATTCACTAACAAGGTAGGCTGGTGCATATGAAATATATTTTAAAAATTAATGAAGGTAGGAAGAGGAGGAATGGGAGGAAACCCTACAGCCTCATGATAAAAAGCCTTGTCAACACATATGGAACTAAACAAACACAAGTTGTAATCTTTATTTTATATGTTAGCTTTGCTCATAAAAGTCTACCATAGTGTGTCATGAGCATTCAGTGGACTGGACTTTTAATATTCTTGACAACTGCCCTAAGAGGAATAATGTCCCTTAGAAAAAGTCAGGGTTAAACTGGGCAGTAGATTAAGTTAGTTTCCTCTTAGATGTGACAGCAGAGTCGTTACTGGTTTTAGCCGGAGCCACTGTGTGAGTCTGCTTCACCACCCTCAACTAAAGAATATGATGTATGGTTCCAGATGCTCTGGCCAATTGACCATAAAATTGCTCCTCATTTCTGGCAGAGCAGCCAAGCTGGAGCTTTTAAAATCTCCACTCCCCAAGCTCACCACCTTCTCCCTCCCCAGCTTAAAAGCTCCTCATTATTCTTCCTTTGCCCCCTGATCTTAGCAAAAAGAAAAACTTCTGGAACCAATTAGAAATGTCTGCGCTTGATGAGATTTGCACGTGAGTTTGGAATTGCGAGGCTTTGATAGTGTCAGCCAACAGCTGCAGTTTCAGGTGGTAAAATCTTGGAAGGAATTTTCCAGGGTTTGTTTACAGTCATCAAATAAAATAAAAATCAAGGCAAGTTGGAGACCATCTAATGTGCCATTAAAAAGAGCTTTAAATTGGATTATATATTTATTTCATCTGAAAAAAGTAAACCAGTGGTTTATTATTAGGATCTTTTCAATTACCTTACAGTCATTATACTGTGTCAAACAGTTGTAATAAACTGAAAAGGATGATCTGCCTGCAGTAGGTTTAGCTGTAAAAGAAACATCTGCTGTTACTTTTAATTGTTTGACAAGTCAAGGAGATAGTCAGGGCTAATAGAAATCAGAAACATTGTGTAACAATTGAAAAAAAAAAATAGATTCTTCCCTGTTGTCAAATATAATGGGGGAAGGGAAAAGACAGGGAAATACTTGACGATATAAATGCTATCGATATGTATTTTAAAATTATATATTTCACTTTAATGTCTTCAGTATATGTGAAAACCATTTTTAGTAAGGTTAATGGTACCTTTCTCTTTGTGAATTTGATTTTTGTGCCCCTTCCTAGCCCAAGACAGTTAGTGGTTGACTTATGTAATGTTAAGTTTATGAAGTCAACAACCATGCGAAATGGAGTTATTGAAGTACAGTTATCCTCTTAAAGGAA
Organism: Emydura macquarii macquarii; assembly: GCF_026122565.2. Taxonomy (NCBI): domain Eukaryota; kingdom Metazoa; phylum Chordata; order Testudines; family Chelidae; genus Emydura; species Emydura macquarii. The sequence continues at coordinate 24,294,004 of NW_027132559.1, forward strand.
TCTCTGTAAAAATGACATTGTGGAATTTCATATTTATTCTCTCAATAATTTCTCTTTCAGAATTGCTTGGCTTTTAAGTCAAAGAATGATTTTTCTAATTGTTGGCCATGCTTCATCTCTGAAAATCCAAGCATCCAAATTTCTCCCTCTTAAAACACACAAGTAATAAAGATTCAGCAATCAACACTTAGCCTCAGTTTTACTACTGCCTCTACACAGGTAAAGCCTTGCATCTGTACAGATACACTCATAAGATTGAAGCCTTGGCTGACAATTTTGCTGTGAATGCACAAATCCATTTTGTCCTTCCATAGCTGTACTGATTCTGAAGCCCTAGAGCTGGTTGATAAATGCCAATTATTTCATGCAGGAAAGGCTTTTAAGTTTTTTGTTTTTGTTTCTTTTTGCTCAATTTCCCAATTTTTTTTTAAAGAAAAATTGATTACTGAATCTTTTTCTGTTTTTTTAAAACTATCTTTTGTTAAAAAAAAAAAATTCACCAAATCAAAAACATTTGATTTTTTAATTTAAAATAACTGATGAAAATCAAACATTTCATGGAAAATGTTCATGTTGTTTGAAAAGCCATTTTTCATCATAAAAAATTCTCAACGAACTCTTTCAACCAGCTGTATTCTGCATTAGCAGTACTTGTTTTAGTCAGTAAAGGAAACATTTGTTTCTCACACTTGGCGTAGATATATTTAAGTAAGAAGTTGCCTATTTTATTTTATTTAAAGTATGTAAATACAAAAAGATCGTCTCTCTCAGGCTTTAGCCACCCATCACAGGTACTTTAAAAATACAGTCCAATTAAGACAAAAACAGCACTAGCAAAACAACCACTTTTCTGTGCACAGAAGAAGCCAGTCCACAAAATGGAAATTTCTGTATCTCAGCTTCCCAAAACCATAATTTTCACCAAGTGAAATTTACACCTGAAACCACAAAAAACATGAACATAGGTCCTTTGTGTTATGCCCTAAAGAGCACAGTCTGTTTTGGACTGAGGAGGAGTGAATTCCAAAGTCAAGGCCCTCTCAGAGAATGCCCTGCCGACAGTTTCTTCTCTTCTTTGCACAGGGAGCTCCACAGCACATACTTTGGCCGACCTCACCTGTGCCAGAGTCATCTGGGGAGCAAGGCAGTCTCTCAAGTAGGCAGATCGCAATCCATTTTGGACTCCACGGGTCAGAACCAATAGGTAGTCAGTGCAGATGCGGAGTCATTGCTGTCATGTGCTCATGTTGAGACATTGCTTAATGATCATGATGTTGCCCTCTGCACCTACGTCAATTTTAGAGTTGATTCAAAGTGCAGTGCTATGTAAAGAATATTGCAGTACTCTAACCTAAGTGACAAAGGAACGGATAATGATAAGGACATTTATAGACCCAAAAAAAGAGTCACAGCTTCCTGCTCACATGCAGGTGGTAAAAAGCCATCATGCTCACTACTGCTGTATGATTGTCTAACAACCAACCTGCCATCCTGCTTCTCAGTCTGCTCTGGATTGTGTCCCAGCTAGCTCATTCTCATTCACACCCCGGTCACACCTGTAAACAGAGGGAGACGCTTGACCATAACCCATGGGTTGGACAAAATAGAAGTGAGTGTCATTAGCATAGATATTTATTTAAATATTTGAAACTATTGCCCCAAGGCCTCCTCACTACCTCTTCTAACAACAGCATACACAGATTAAGTGGGAAAGGTGATCTCAGGAGGAATCTTGTAGCACTCTAGGAGAACTCCAAGGAAGAAAAGCAATTACCCTCCTGGTGACTTTCCAAGATAAAAAGAACAAAGCCATTGCAAAGTAGCTCCATTTACACCCACACAGGCCTCTAGCACGTTAACAGAACATCCTGAGCACCAATATCAAAGGCAGCCACTAGATCTATCAGTATCAGTACGGGCCTTTAGCTATCACCTTGGTAAGTTTATCAATCAATATAGTCTCCATCCTGTAACCGGGTCTGAATCTGGGCAAGGGCCAAGGAGTTCTGAGGCATCTAGATACGCTGAAAGTTGTCATGCTTCAGCCTTTTCTCTAATTTTAACCAAAAATGGAAGGTTGGAAGCAGTTGACCAGGTTGTCAGCATCAAGTCATCGTTCCTTAATTAAATGTGCTTCCTTAAGAGTGCTTGGCACTCTGCTGTCATTAAAGTTGACATTGAAAACCTCTATCACCAAAGGAGCCAACACTTCCCCACTGGCTTTCCCAGGCAGGAAGGTTATGGGTCCAAAACATCATCTATAGAACAAAGTTCTCCCAGTATATCCAGAGCCTCAGAGAAGAACACTGGCCTTAAACTCAAACGGATGAGACTTTTCCCTGTCCCCTCAAGATCATGTTCTGCCATCATCGATGCAGGTGACTTGGTTTGAATTTTCTCCTCAAAACAACAAGATGTTTCCTCACAACAGAATGTTTGAATCGGCCCTCAGAAGAAGACAGCCTGGATTAAGCCAACTGTTCTCCACATGGAATAAAGCAAGATTTTGCTGATGCTGGATACAAAGAATCACAAAAGTTTGGAAATACTTAAGATGCTCTTTCCTCATGGTTAGATGAGGAAAACTAAGTGTGAAAGAGAGAAATGCAAATTTAGGACATTTGATTGCATCTGGCTCAGCAACGATTGCGCAGTTCTCCTGCCACAGCAACCAGCAAATCAGGGTGGCCATCCTAGGTGTTTCCTGTACGCATCTGTCCTTCTAGAAGAGTGTAGCTCTTCACACAGCAATAAGCCTCGATAGAGCACTTATATAGTACCAACACCCAAGTTTAGGAGCGGATTGTTGAAGGGGGATTAAAATATTTCTACAGCATGGTGTATATTTTAACTACAAAGATAACAGAATAGTTATTTGATAGTTGCTAGTAATTACTATCTTCTAATAAAAAAAGGATAGGTCCATTAGGTTGTTATTGACAATGCAGATGACAGCTTAGACAGAATGGGAATGACACCTCTTTTAAATTATTTGCCTAATAACAGCACCTGAAATAACCATAGAGTCTGAAAGCTGTTGCATGACATCTGGTCAGCTGCATTCTGATTTCTAAACCAGCTAAATGCCTCTTGCCTAACGTGGGCAATGGATTGATTGGCTAGAATCAAGCTGTTATGTATTGTGATTCACGTTATGTATTGCCTTGCCATGTTTGTCATTCCTTTCCTGGAGATCTGTTTGATATGATGTTTAGAGTCAGGAAACATAAAAAAACAACAATGCTATATTTATTTTTTGTTTTAAATATTACACAAGGCAGAAAGAATGTTTAAAAGAGTTTCCTTTTCTTGCCAATGCCAAATAAAAATTGCCTGATGAAAGAAGATTAGCAAATGTGTTTAACAACTGGTTCCCAAGCACAAAACACCCAAACACTTTGTATGTTTAAAAGTTGGAAATAGGTGTTTTGAGGGAAAAAGAATATACAAAGCCCTAGTTATTTACTAATAACTCACTTGAGACAGGCAAAACAATGGAATCACCCCCCATGGAGTTTGAGAGTGATCCCATCTGTCCTGACAGAATTGGTTTGGTTTATCTTCATGTGGAGCTTGTGTAATGCTTAGATTAAATTGTTTACTTTGCTGATTGAGTGCTAATATACAGTTGGAAATGCTTGTTTCTAGTTGGAGATTTTAGGTTTTATGGAGACCAGGATGCTATATTTTATCTTTAGCTATTACCTGAATTCGCTTCACATCTGCATGTGACTATTAATCCCTGGCATGAATTCGGTTTTTCCCTGCTTTTGACTACAGAAATGTTGGCTACAGAAAACAGGAAGAGATTAAGTAACAAAAAGTGGCAGTTAAATATGTGATTTAATAAATAAATTTAAAAAGAAAAGAAAGAAAGGATACATTTTCCTTCTCTCTCTCTTTTCTTCTTTGCTTGCAAATAATCTATTTATATTATAAAACTTTGGGGCAGAATTGTGTCTTCTTGCATGTATGAAAAATGCCTATCACAACTGCAGTGCTCTATAAATAATGAATAGTAATCGTCGTCATAGTTAAATTCCAGAAACTGCTAGTCTTTTGGATTTATTTTATTATTACTTAAACACTCAAATGCAGCTCACCAAATGATTGTCAGGTTCACCAAGACTTGACCTCCTTTTTTCCACATGGATTTTTTTTTTCTGTGCATTTTAGCTAAGTACACTGTAACATAGAAGGCTAAATGTGGTCCTTGATCTATCTCCACCTCTGACATAGACTCGTTAGGTCAAATTCACTGTTGGTGTAAAGGGGTTCCTCAGTGACGTTTCCAATTATATTGACAATTAATCGGGGCTTTTGTGTTATTAGTGCCTGTTATAGGGTCTTGCTCAGATTCTTGCTGTTCTGCACCCTCTTTTCCATCCCAGTTCCATGATGCTCTGTTTCCATAGGTTGCCCTTCTCAGTCCATTCCCCTTCTGAGGTTAACAGAAAAGTCCTAAAAAAAAAGAAAACTCAAAGTCTAGGGACCTCTACGCCCAGCCCTTAATCTCCATATGGAATTTGTAGTTCTTGGGCTCTTTCACTCTTGATGCCTATACTTCCTCTCTTGCTGTGGGAAGAAGAAGGGAAACCTCAGCCCACCCTCTCTTCTGGCTTTCAGCCCAACAATCCTGGTTTAGGTGGCTAAAGATTGTTCCTTCAATCCCTCAACTACTTCCCTGGGCTGTTCCTTCCTTTGTTCTACCTGTCGGTGTCTTCACTGGGACTGCAAACTCTGCTAGCCTTGCCTTGGATTTGTGGTTCCTCACAGCTTCTTCTTTGCCAGCTATGGGGAGGCTTCCTGCCCAAAGTCACTTCCTGCCCATCTTGAAGCATCTTGGAAACAGTAACTGACTTTCTCCCAACACTACTTATTCCCAGGCCCATTTGCCTGTCTTTGAATATCTCGTCTGTCTTATAGATGAGATCTGCCAAAAACTTGAAGGGGCCATGCCAGGTGACGGGAACAGACTGACTTAGGCAGCACTTCCCTTCAGGGGGCAGATCAGCCGTTCACCATGTCACTTAAAGCCAAATTTATAAAGAGCCAGTTGTTTAACTGGCTCTGCTAAATCATGAATAAGAGGGAGGGACTCATATATCATAGACTAATCGATCAGGTAGAATAATATCTTGGCAAGGAATTATCGACAAACGCTACAGTTTCAATACTTAAGAATTATGGAATAAGCAGATGAATTAATAGATTCTAAGGCCAGCAGGGACCATTGTGGTCATCTAGTCTGATCTCCTGTATAGCACAGGCCATAGAATTTCCCAAAATTCATTCCTACAGCATATCTATTTTAAAACCTTCCAATCAGGATTTAAAAATTGTCAGTGATGGAAAATCCACTGCCCCTCAGTAAATTGTTCTAATTGTTAAATACTCTAACAATTAAAAATTTATGCCTTATTTCCAGTCTGAATTTGTCTAGCTTCATCTTCCAGCCATTGGATCACATGATACCTTTCCCTGCTAGATTGGAGAGCTCATTATTAAATATTTGTTCCTCATGTGGATACTTATAGACTGTTGTAAAGCCACCCCTTAACCTACTCTTTGTTAAGATAAATACATTGAGCTCCTTGAGTTTCTCACTCTGAGATAGATATTGCTGTTGTTACTCAATAAAATCTCAAATTCCTAATTTCACAAGGATTGAAGAGACTAGAGATAGAAAAAAATTATAAGTATTTTTGTGGTAAGTTTAAATTTATAAAAATCACTTTAAAAAAAAAAAGAACATATTTTTGAGGTATTTCATTTTTTCCACATTCTCTTCCCTTTTTCTCCCCTTTTTTATATCTCCCATGCTCACCCACCCACACACACTTTTCTGTCATGTTGCCTCTGGAAAAGGAATGTTAAAAAGGAGAGAAAATTGCAAAAGGAATGTTAAAAAGGAGAGAAAGTTGCAGGGAGGACTGAATTTTTCTGTTTTTATTGATAAATTGGAAAATTGCAAAAAACATAACTTGAAATTTGAAAAATAGGTTATTTTCATTGAAAAGCTTTTGAACAGAAGCATTTAACCATTTATAGTAGAGACAGAGATGTTCCCCTGCAGGTATATGCTGGGATCAAATGACCAGAACACCTCCAACTTACTATGATACACAGATTTATTGATACCCTCTCGGGGCCTCTGTCAGAAGCAACAGAGTCATGCCAATATATTGTCCTATCCATATGTTAATGGTCTGAGTTGACCAATCAAGATCTACAGCCCTGTCATGTTCACGTTCCAATGCTGTATGCACACTGCCTCTTTGACTTTGGTAACTACGAGAAAGATCCTACTGAGTATTTTTCTTCACTATTGTCACCAAGTGATATGATGGTCTGACTATGAAAATCAAGAACTTTCCCATTAGTGGTGAGGAAATAGTTCTAGTAATATCTTACTCATGTTAAAATCATGGTAGTTTTATATATATATAAATCTTTTCAAGTTGTACAACAACTCTCAGCATTGGCAAGACTTCAGAGACTGAAATTCTAATCAGTTTTTTTTTCTAAGTTGGTGATTGCTGGCATACTCAGACTGTTACTGAGCACCAAGAAAAGTAATACATTGATATTAAAAGGTATGTGCAGAGGGGGCAAGACCTTCTACACTTCACTTTTTTGGAAACGGATTTGGAAGGAGATAGCCAAGATTCCCTGATCCATGTTTCTGCTATTTATTCCTGGAGGACATATGCTGCATGACTAATTCAGGTACAATTGTCAATTTTGCCCTGAAAACTAGGGCTATATTTGAAAAATTGGTTCCTCTTTAAGAGTACCTTATTTTGCTACAGTCAGAAAGGAATGGTTGATTTCCTGGCCTTCCTAATGTTACAAAGTGCCATAACCTGTTGGAGGTCAAGAGTTTATCCATCTTCCTATTTATAACTCACTATAAAATGAATATTCCCATGTCTCCAATCTCCCTCTGCTTTGAAGAATACCCCATTATTATTTGTTTTGTTAATTATGGACCTCATTATGTCATTCCTGCTAATGTCTAGTAATATCTTACTCATGAAGTAGTCCCCTTGAAACCAGCAGGATGACTCAGAGAGTAAAGCACTTCTCTATATAGGCCTGACACAACTCCTATTAAAGACCACGGAAAGACTCCCATTGCCTGGAGTAGGAGTTGGATGAGGCCCAATGAGGGAATCAGGCTCTGTGTATGTAGCACTGTGTATATGGTGCACTACTGCCATTGAATTCTGCAAAATAAACAACCAGAAAAGAAAACAATAACATGATATGTTTTCATATAATCTTATTTTCCATGCTATCATTCCCTTAACCTGTGCTCTTCTACTTTAGCCCCTTAGAGGAAGATAGTTTTGTCTTTAATTATGTTATATAACCTTATGCAATCTTAACCATAAATTTTCAAGTGTCTTGTAATAATCATAGCTTACTTTGTATTTAAGCATTTACTAATTTCCACCAAGTTCTTATAATTATATTCCTTATTATTCCTATAAAATCCACATCTCACATCTGTTCCTCCCAGTGATGATGATAATAACTAGCCATTATATACCACTTAGCATCAGTAGCTCGAACACTGAAGGCCAGGGATGTGCAGAGGAATAAAAATTTGGCTCTTTTTGGAGGGGATTTTCCGTGCCCCCTGTGGCTGGAGGAGCTGGCTTCCTCCACCCCCATGCAGCCCCGGAGTTGGTGGAGCTGGCTCTCCCTCCTTCCTCCTACCAGCAGCTGGTGGAGCTGGTTCTCCCCTGGCAACCTGGGAAGCTTGCTCTCTCCCCATGGCCAGAGGAGCTGGCTCCCCCCCTTAGTCCCAAGTCCAGAGGCTCTGTCATCTCCCACCATGGCTTGGGGCAGGAGGACCTTGCTGTTCCCGCTCCAGTCATGGAGTTCTGTACCCCTGCTGATTGGGGGGACCCGTGCTGCTGCTTGCCGCCTCTTGGGCAGACCCCCGCTGAAGGCTAGCCCGCCCAATTCCTGACTAGAGGAGATTTAAAAAAGTGAAAAACAGAATCTTTAGTGGATCCAGGTTTGTTTTTTTGGCTTTGTAAAATATCTCTGGCTTTCAGGACCTATTAGCATCAAATAAAAATCAAAAGCATCAAATTGCAAACCTAACAAAAATTATAGCTGTGAAAACAGCATGCAACCAAAACTGGTCTGCTTTCTTGGCTTGTCCACAGGAATCCTCCCCATCCAGTTACTTCACCCTCTGCTTGTATTTTGATCCCTCTATGGGATCAGTAACTGGTTGTATGGATGAAATTATGTGGTATTCATGATTTTAGTTTGCTTTCTACTGTGCAGTAATCTGTACCATAAAACTCCATAAAAAAAGCAAATTACAGCTAAAAAAACTGCATATATTAGACAATGTTTCCTAGAAGACAGACTCAAGGCATATCCCATCAGTGCTGATAGCATAAGTTATACCTGTCAGGCAATGGAGACATTTTAATGTTTTGAGCTTTTCATTTGGGGACAAATTCAGGCTTTAGGGTGCGTGTAGTCTTATGCTTGAAAGAGTATCATATTGTTATTTTATTTATTAAGTGCTGCTGATGTGCTTAGCACTTGACAAAAGGCAGTGAAAACGTTGAATTAATTTAGATGAACTATATGGGTCAAAGGTGTTAACCTAGTTACTGTCCTGTATTAAAGAGTGTTAAATAAGATCCAGGATTTGTATACTGTGGGTATGTCTTCACTGGCTGTGGCAAATTCACCACCGTCAGATCGATTCTTCTGGATCAGTTGAGTGGAAGTGAAGACCTGCTCAATTGATCTGGAAGTCAACCAGATAAATCCATCCCTAGAAAAAGAGTAACACTGGGTCGACGGGACGGCATTTCCCGTCGGTGCAGCGTAGTGGGGATGCCGTGCTATTTAGAATTTAGGAAGTCGACTGCCACTGGATTTCACGGTAAGTGTAGACCAGGCTGACCTCAACCTGCTTAATAGCATGGCAAACACCATTAAAAATCCTTTTAACCTTTTATTAAAGCTACAGAAAAGAAGGAAAAACAGTTAAAGCATTTGAAATGTAAAGTATTAAGTAAGGCTTTCATTTTAACAACATTTCTTGTTCCCTTTCCCTTTAGTTGGTGTTTTAGAAGGGGAAAAAACCTTTATTTGATAGTGTCTTACATAGTATCAAAGAAACTAAAATGGTTAGGGGCCTGGGGCACATGATTTAAGACGAGAGGCTGAGGAAGCTGGGCTTATTTAGTCTGCAGAAGAGAAGAGTGAGGGGGGATTTAATAGTGGCCTTCAAATACTTGAAGGGGGGTTCCAAAGAGGATGGAGCTAAGCTGTCCTCAGTGGTAGCAAATGACAGAACTAGGAGCAATGGTCTCAAGTTGCACTGGGGAAGTGTAGGTTGGATATTAGGAAAAATGTTTTCACTAGAAGGGTGCTGAAGTACTGAAATGGGTTTCCAAGGGAGGTGGTGGAATCTCCATCCTTAGAGGTTTTTAAGACCCGGCTTGACAAAGCCCTGGCAGGGATGATTTAGTTGGGGTTGTCTCTGCTTTGAGCTGGGGGTTGGACTAGCTCTCCTCCTGAGGTTCCTTCCACCCTAATGTTTTATGACTCTGATTCTAAGATGTTAATAACTGTCCTTTTGGGGGAAAGAGAAGATGTTAGCTGAGATGGACTGGAGCAGTTATTGTTGCTGCAGTTGTTAAAGTCCAGTCCCATTTAATTTCAGGTGATGGTTGGGATTCAGCTGGAGTTGGTAGGTGTAGCAATGTCATCTGGATCCCTCTCTCTGGCACGACCTGGTCAGGACATTCCTTAGGATTAGAACAAAGAAGGTCCAGGGTCCCAGGAGATGGTAGGGATGGCCACCATGATGGTGAAGCTCACTCTAGTAGCCTCCATCTGTTCTTCTCCCATACCCTAATTATTTTATCCCCAGTTAGGCCTAATATCCAGCATACCAATTTTGGTTCATTATTTCTGGTTCCACATCTTCTGTCTTTACTAAGCATGATTTCAGCATAGTCCTTGAATTTTATCAACATGGTCTTTTTGTTTACTAGTCTCTGCCTTGTTCTTTTTCACCTGTTTATAACATGCATTACTGAAAGCAACTTGACATACTTTCTATTAACATTTGTTGTTATAGGGTATTGTAACATTTTATGATCTTCCATATATTTTTTACAGTTGATCTTACAATTAGAGTAAATTTGTATGTCCGATTATCACAACACCATCCAGAAGCATCTTGTTGTTTAAAAGAAAGATGCAGATAAGAAAGGGCACACACCTGAACACTCAGAGGAAAATGTTAGCGGTTTGTTTTTTGTTGGGTTCTCTTTTATAGAATGTTGGGTGGAGAGTGCATTTGACTGACCCTAGTGTTGGTGTTTATGGCCCTTGAGGAAAAAGTGAGTCATGGGGAAAAGGTGAAGGCTTAGTGCACTGGGGCTGAGAAGTAATTCCATTTGTAGGGCAGTATGGTCAATTTTGAGGATGTCAAAAGGTTTACAGTGCAGTGCCCCAGGGATGCATATTGAGACTGTTGTTGAATATATTCATTGATAATTTGAAAAAGGGGTGACTAATGAGAAGGCAAAATTTGCAGGTGAAACAATATTAATTCAGGTTAGTCAAGACTAAAGAAATGAGGAACTCCAGAACACCTTAACAAAGCTAGGAAAATGGACAGCATGATCGCAGGTGAAATTTACTATTGACAAATACAAGGCAAATCACATTGGAAGGAATAACTAATTGCACAAACTGGGGTTTCTAAATTTAACTCTAAAACAAAAAAGATGTGGGGTTTATATGAACAACTCATTGCACACTGGGGATTAAAAGAAGGTCTGTGCTGCTGTAGGGTAGAGGATCCGTATGGATAGAGAGCCTATGAGGCCCATTATAAGGAGTGGGGACAGGCAGGACACGTGCATCCCATTAAGCCCTTGCTGCTATCACTTCTGAGGAGGAAAGCAGCAATGAAATGCTACTTCTGTGATCCACTCCCTGAAATCCTGAAGAGTTCGCATCCTGCAGCTGTCACCACAAAGGAGGCATTCAGAGATGTGGTCTTGGATTTGGAGAGCATTGTCTGCATCGTGTACATCACATATTTGCAGCCTGGCTGCCCCACATTGCAAACAGATTACTCATGTCCTTGTAAAAACAACACGCTTGGAGTTGGAGGATAGTGTGATGGACCATGGCTGGTTGTATTGTAGGCCCATTCTAACATTACTTTTGCTGTGTTCCTATATTTCTGTTGTCTGTGCTTTGAACGATTAGGACCTGAATTGGATCCTTTGTTTGCAGTTTGTCTCATAAGCATTTGTTTTTGTCCCAGCCTGCTGAGAACATTTTTATTATGATTATTTATTTTATATTAATTAGCAATAATGTTGTTCCTCATAAATTGTCTGGAGGATTCAAAATTACAGATCCTTTTAATGTTTGACTGATGTCACTTTATGGTGTTATAGGGCTTTTCTTTTCTGGCTTTTCTCTGTGACAGTTCTGAGGCTTTACTGCAGTCCATCTTATTGAAACAAAATTTATACTGCCAGTCCATCTCTTAAATTATCCTCAAGCTGCCAGCTGTGCCATTAAACTTTGATCCTTTCTTTCATGGTAATTGTCACTATGAAATGTATAATTAAAGTATATTCTGGGCTCAAAGGTCTTTTGGCTTTTGTAAAAAAAAAATTTAGAAGGAAACCCAACCCTTGTGAGATTTGTGCTAATTGCATACATTATTAGTAGTCTTCACTATGAACTATTGCTGCCATCAAGTGTGATTATTCACATACTGCTGTTTTTAAGGTATGCCAACTTTCTAGAGCTCATTCTTGCAGGCGAGATCCCAGAGGATGGGGGAAGAGCAAATATAGCATCTATTTAGAAAGAGGGGAATAAGAACAACCCAGGGAATGATAAACCAGTCATCTTAACTTTGGAACCCGGAGAGATAATGGAGCAAATAAACAACCATTTGTAAGCACCTAGAAAATATTAAGGTGATAAGTAATAGTCAACCTGTATTTGTCAAGAACAAATTGTACAAACTAACCTTATAGCTTTCTTTAAAAGGGTAAAAAGCCTGTGGATAGCGGGAAAGCAGTAAATGCAATATATCTTGACATTGGTTAGGCTTTTGATACAGTCTAACATGACTGTCTCATAAACAAACTAGGGAAATGTAGCCTAAACAAACCTACTATAAAGTGGGTGAACAACTGGTTGAAAAACCATGATCAGAGAATAGTTATCAATGTTTCACAGTCAAGCTGGTGCAAGGGCATATTGAGTGGGGTCCTGCAGGGACCTGCCCTGGATCCAGTTCTAGTCATTATCTTCATAAATGATTTGGATAACAGCACAGGGAGTACACTTATAAAGTTTGCAGATGATACCAAGCTGGGAGAGGTTGCAAGCACTTTGGAGGATAGGATTAGCATTCAAAATGATCTTGACAAACTGGAGAAATGGTCTGAAGTAAACATGATGTAATTCAATAAGGACAAATGCAAAATACTAGATTTAGGAAGGAATAATCAATTGCACAAATACGGAATGGGAAATGACTGCCTAGGGAGGAGTACTGCAGAAAAGCATCTGGAAGTTATAGTGGATCACAAACTACATATGAGTCGTCACTGTAATCCTGTTGCAAAAAATGTGAACATTATCAACAAAAAAAGTGAATATTATCATTTGGGGATATATTAGCAGAAGTGTTGTAAGCAAGACACAAGAAGTAATTCTTCCACTTAGCACTGATGAGGCCTCCACTGGAGTACTGTGTCCAGTTCTGGCACCACACTTCAGGAAAGATGTGGACAAATTGGAGAAAGTCCAGAGGAGAGCAAAAAAAAAATGATTAAAGGTCTAGAAAACATGATCTATGAGAAACAAATTGAAAAAAATGGGTATGTTTAATCTGGAGAAGAAAAGACTGAGCAGGGACATAACAGTCCTCAGGTATGTAAAAGGTTGTGATAAGGAGGAGGGTGATAAATTACCAAGAAGTAATGGGTTTAAATTGCGGCAAGGGAGATTTAGGTTAGACATTAGGAAAGCTTCCTAACTGTAAGGATAATTAAGCACTGGACCAAATCACCTAGGGAGGTTGTAGAATCCCTGTCATTGGAGGTTTTTATGAACAGATTAGACAAACATCTGTCAGGGATGGTTTCTAGAATAATAGTTCTGCCTCAGTGCAGGGGACTGGACTAGATGAAATAAAATGGGCAAGAATCTTTTCAGTGAAAGAAAAAATAATCTCCTTTTCTGAAAAGAGAAGTTCTCAGATCCACAGCTGGGTTAAATACATGTATCCCTATTGGCTTCGCTGGAGTTATGTTGATTTACGTTTGCTGAGTATTAGTTCCAAAGAGTGTAGGTATGAGGTTTTTTGGAGATTTGGCCAGAACCTGGGCTAAGATAAAGTCTCATTTTGCTGCTCTGTCAGTACAAAAGAACTTTAGAGTCAACTGAGTATTCCTCTGGCATGGGGCCAGAGTGCACTCTACTCTACAGATTCCCCAGACAGCATAATGACTCCTTGAAGGGTTGCTACATGCAGACACAAATTGAAGCAGCCTTGTGGCTGCTCTAAGTAATGCTGGGGGGAAACTATCCCTCACCTGCCCTAGAGAGCAGGGTACTGCAAAGATGACTTAAAACATCCTTTACTGCTCCTCCAACTCCTTTGTAGTCCTAAGTGGAGTACTGATGCAGCATATATCTTTAATCATTACAATACCAATTTATTTTGAAAAAAATCTTTCACACCAACGATATCCCAAAATACTTTCCAGATTATTTACAGAGATAACAAACAAAAAGTACCAGCCACAGAGAAATTAAGAGGAAGATATAGACACTGAAGAAGAGATTTTTTCAGATGAGATTTGAAAATAGATGGAGTGTTGATGAAGCAGAGAGATACAAGAAGGCTGTTCCTGATGGCAAAAGATGAGGAAGAGAAGAAGTGATAAAAATTTGAAAAGGGACATGGCACAGGGAGAGGAAAGGGGAGGAGATAGCAACATAGTTTGTCAGGTAGATTGGAAAGTGTCTAGGGAGGATTGTAGAAACAAGTGAAATACTGCTAGTCAGAAAGAGGGTAAACAAATAATAATCTTTCAGTAATTCGATAACAATGGATACTCACAGGATTTCTAGCATGCAGTTTTTCTGATAAATTAAGACAGCGTTAAGATTCAGATAAATATTGAAACAACACAAAAAAAATCTGAGTATTTTTAAATAGGTAAGTTTGATGTGATTTTGGATATGTAAAATGCCATTTTAAGCTTGACTAATCTGCTTGTGATTTCTTAAATGAGAGAGAGAACTGGATGGACATATATTTATGATGAGAGCACCATGTTCAAACTCTTTTCTAGGGTGTGGTTTGCTCTTTATACTGTCACAATATGTGAAGCATATTGTATATATTGGGGAGGATGAGCCACAAGCCATTCAGAAATTACTGTGCCCGAGGAATCAATTATAAACTCTCACCATTAAGAAATTAGGTATGGTGTAATTTTTACATCACTGATCTTATATGTAAAGCTTTACATAGATAGAAGAGAATACTAGTTGATTAAAATTGGGATGGAATACTATAAGAGCCAGCTATAATTATTAGCTGCTTGTAGAGCAATGCAGCACCCCCAGACATTTGGATTACTTGTTACCTTTATTATGATGTTTTTCTTATGATGTGCACCTATTAAAATAGCTGTACTAGTTTCTCCATGGATTAGTTTAAAAAAAAAATTGGAAATTCTTGCATTTGGCATGGAGTGATCTATTTTAAGTAAAGAGAAAAATATTGCTAAGCTACTAAAGAGAAGTACGAATGTTGTGATTGGCTACTGCACCTAAACCTGAAGACAGGTAATATGTGCAGTGCAAATGAATTGCTACTGTATCATTTTAAAATTGTAGATGTGAAAGCTAAAAAAATATTTACCTATACATGGTAAAATGAATATTGGCAAATGTTATCCATAGACTATTTGAAAGGCTGTATTGGCCAGACACAAGTTATTTGGCAGAGATGTAACCTAAAATATATTTGCAGAGCCTGTCTGAATAAGGATGCTGGCAGGTTTACCCTGATTTCTATTCCAGGTGACAAATTTTGGTTCAAGCATATGAGTGACCAAATATTTTCCAGTGGAATCTGGGCACTGTAAAACTTCTGAAGTTGAATAGAAAGAATTGCAGGACTTGCTTAAACTATAACAGCCTCTGCATACCAGCATGACAGCAAAATATTTCCACTTGGACAGCACCAAGGCTAAATGCAGTGAATTAAACAGAACATTTCTTTTGAATACTGGTGGCATTTTGTTATCACTTGTCAATGGTGTGTTCTCTTAGACAGCAGGTCATGATCACTTAATTATCTTCTCCTTCAGTTAATCTCTAAAAGAAAATCAAGAAGCAGCAACTGGAGGCATCAGTAACCTATTATCAGTTGCCACCAAAGCAAAGAAACCCAGGCCAAACCAAACGAAAGCCATACTATAACCACATTGGCTGATTTGTTTTTTTTCTGTGCAAAACCAATTAAAAAATAGAGCAGTTTCCATTAGTTTATTTATCTTTCCTGGCGCAATTACAGTTGAATATGCTTTCCCAAACTACATATATGTGGAGTCTCCCCTTGTGACAGGTTGTTTAAATTTACAACATAAAGCTAGCATTTCCATCTCCAATAAGAGCCAAACAGACATTTAATTATGGTGCGTGACATTTCTGACTAAAAGAGAGCCAGCAGGACCTGTCAGACAGCTCTCATTGTTCATGAATTTTGAACAAATTGGGGATCTGTGAATTTATAGCCAGGGTTTTCTCTACCATTGTTTAAAATAGCACACATGGAAAACACACCATGGGTGTGTTGTAATTCAGCTTTAATGATGTAACACTTGGTTCCAGTCAATAGTTGGAGGATTGCAGTAACATTGGTTTAGTGCTTCAGACATTGCATGTTCCTTAGCAATTATAGTCCAGATTTCAATAATGGCTGTTGGCGGGATATCCACAAGTGAAGTCATAGCAATTTTGAAAAAAGAGCTAATAAAAATACACCTGCCTTGTAGTGGAAAATGACCCTTTAATATCACTGCTTTGAAGTAGGGTGAAGCCCACAGCATTAGCTAACAGATATCTCAGTGTATTATGATGCAGTAATCCATTCCCCCAGAGGAGGGCAGGGATTGAAGTATGAAAAGGCTGCAATTTTCTGCTCACATATTTTAGTCCCCATGACTTCATGAGGAAAGAATGGGAATAATGAGGTGATGATAAAAACTGGAAGGAATATTAGCTCTAAAGCTGGTAATATATAAAAATTAACTATCACAAATTGCAACTTGACAGGGCTAGAATTTAAGTGAACTATGTATGAGGAGTCAGTCATTAATTTTTAAATAATTCCTCATTTAAATAAATGAAATTCACTTTTGTTAGCTCAGTATATGAAGTTTTATAAGGAATCTTAAGAAAAACGTGAGTAATATTTGGCAAAGAATGTTTTTATTTAGTTAGTTAGGGGAACAGTTTGGCTTTAACAAAATTCTAGCTCATCTACTGAATATTTGCACTCTTTAGTAATCCTCACAGCCATTTAGCTAGTCAGGCAGATCTAGAATAGATTCTTGATACTCTTCTGTTGGGTGTTTGCTGATTGTGCTTTCCTGCTGTATTTCATATGCTTTGACTTATTTTTCATTATAAGAAGTATGAATAGATATATCCTTTGGTACGTAAGGTCATCTGTCATATCTTTTCAGGTCAGTCGATACTCCACTAGTTGTAAATAGGGCTGGTTGAAATAATTTTATCAAAAAAAATTTCAGTGAAAACGGAGGAAAATTTTCTCACAATTTTTAACAGCTCTAGAGAGAGGGCTGGGAATAAGGATTTTGTGTGTGTGTGTGTGTGGGGGGGGTGTCTATTCCTGGTTCTGCTGCTAACTCATGTAGTGACTGTTTTGGCAAGACAATGACTACTTCAAAGTGAGTTTATTAGACTTAGTTAGTGACTTTTTAAAGAACTTCTAGATTCTTACATGATAGGTATAAAATATGTGTAAAACACAGTGTGTTAGGAAAACATTTCCATGCTCATATTGTTTTCTTCCTGTTCCCTTTGGCATACACACCACCACAGAGATGATTGCATACTACACTAGTCCTGCAGTCTTTATGCAGTGAGGACTCCTCATGAAGCTTTTAGGTCAGGACTATATAATTAGGCCCTAAATTTAGGTCTATAACTATTCAGTATAACTTAATTTTATACAGCTGCTTTGGTTTCTCATTAGTGAATCTTATATGCAACATGGGTTGTTGGCATTCAACACCAATTTGCAAATAAGTCAAACCAGATCTACAGAAATGGCATGCCTTTTGATTAAAAGGTTAGCCGAAATTAAAATTAGCACAATACTACTCACTCAGAACTACTGGAGACACCCAGTTCAAATCCCCCCTCCATCTGTTGAGTCGAAGGGCTGTGAAGAGGGACCTACCACCTTTCAGTGAATACCCTACCCACAGGGCTATGGGATATTTTGATGTGGGGCTCACTCAGTCTCTCCTGTTAAAGCTCTTCCACAGTGAATAAATAAAGAATCATTTGGGCCAAAGAGCATGCACAAGCATGAGAATGACTCTATAGCCTGCTGGTTAGAGCACTCATACAGGATGCAGGAGACTCAGGATCCACTCCCACTGCTCCAGTGACTCTTTCTCCTCCTGTTCCTGAGAACGCCAACTGGATCAGGTCCCACATGCAGCATTGGCATTTGGGTGCCTGTCTTCCCCTGGTTTGTGAATTACTCTGAGGCCCGGTCTACACTGCTGTCCATGGGAGATACTCAAGCCTGCGTATCTCCCAATGACGTACTTTCATTGACATACCATGGCGTCTTCACAGCTCTGCGTCGACAGGAGACACCCTACCATTGACGCAACTTTACTCCTTTCAGAGAGGTGGATTATCCGCATCAACTAGAGAGGCCATCTGGGATCGATTGAGTGGGTCTATATGACCCACTTAATCGATCCCGCTTCATCAATCACCACAGAGCATGCAGTATAGACATACCCTGACACTTAGGCATCCAGATGCCTAGAGTGAGGCTGCAGTGTGCATGCCCAGAGGCAGAAACAGAAGTGCCTAAGGAAATTTTGCCACAAAATGTAGGTGCCTACAGGGTTCAGCAAAAGTATCTTAAATAGCAGTGGAGCCTAAAACTGGGATTTAGTCACCTAACCCTATGTTTAGGCACTTATTTCTGGGGTTTGAGAGCCTAAGAACCTTTATGATTCTAGTCCTATGATCTTTCAGAGACTTACATATGTGCTTAACTTCACAGCAAAGGGATTATGCAGACAAACACATGCTTAACCTTATAAAAGTCCTTGCAAAATCAGGACCTATATTATCCTCTCCTCTAATCTTACTCCTTTCATAAATCCTCCTTTCTCATACAGCTTGTGTTATGGAGCTTAACCCCCATCACCTGCAAGGCAAGGGAAAGAACCCCAATTAGTCATACTCCTTACCTGGGGGGTGATTAACTAATTGCCTCCCGGAGGAAGAGCGAGGCCTTATAAGTAGACTGCAGTACCCCGATGGGGTTGGGGGAGTGTGCGTGCATGCGTGCGCTCAGAGGACACAGGTTTTGTTGGTGCAGAGAAGCCCTGGGGTAGGGTTTAACTGACAGGAAGCAATGGAGGTAGAACACTACAGGAGCAGGTTAGGCTCCTGTTGTAGGGCCAATAAGTGAAGCATGAGGAGTGGAAGGGCTATTAGTTTGAAGATTTGTTTGGACTTTTATTTAGACTTGTTTGTGCTCCTCTGGAAAAGGTTTAGACTTTTATATGATTTGGCTGGTGGCCAAGCCACAGAACACCCAGAGGTGGAGTAGGTGCAGACTGAGACAGGCCATTGCAGGTCCAAGGAACAACCCAGTAGAGGGCGCTAGAGTCAAGGACTCTGTGCAAGGCTGCCACTAGATGTGCTTATAGCCTGAAAAACTGAAAATTCTCTGGCACCGCGGAGGTGGCTTGTATGTTCAAACTCATCTCTTGTATCTTCCCTAATCTGGTATTTGTTTCATTTTGATCTTTGCTTTCTGTTTTTTTATTGTTTATGGTTAATACATTTGTAAGCATTATAAATGATTTCTATAAAATTGGACAAAGTAGTTAACAAATAATAACCTATGTTGTCTTTAATTTCGTCAAAGTCTTTACCATGGTAACAACTTTTAAATTAGTCCTTTTTTTAACAAGGCAATAAAATAAGAAATTACATAAGAATGTTCATTTGTACTGTGGCTTTTTAGGACCAGGAATGGGTTCCCATTTCTATTAGAGTTGAACATTTTATATTCATCTGTATTTAATGTGTGAATATGTATAACAAGGAGACTTTATTAAAATCTTGATTTGGGGGGAGGGAAATTGAAATCCCCCTAGTCACAAGAGAACTTTGAAAGTTTCTAAACAACTATAAGAATCAAGAGCATTTGTAATTTGTCAACTGCATCACTTGTTTCCTCTTTAAACTGAAGAAAGTATACTTTGTATACTTGTCAGTCAAAAAGGTTTTGTTATTCTGGGTAAACCAGAATAATTTCAGGAAGTTAATATACTGTACTTCTAACGAACTATGGAGTGGAGTCATTACATATCTCATAGCATAGTCAGATGCAGAATCCAAGCCAGGGGAAAGAGACAGAATTAGAGTTTAGGAACCAAGCTGAAGTCAGATACAGCATAGCAACCACTCAGGAAGTTGCTCAGACAACTTCCTGTGCCTCCTTCTTAAATAGTATGGTCAGGCCAGTCCATGGTCATTGGTCATTGTTCCCAGTCAGGATTCTTGTGGGAAGTGCCTCTGGGAGGGGTCAGCATTCTGCTAGCTTCTCACTTCCAATAGCGCTAGATGAGCTGCCTACTGGTGGCCAGTGTGTGATGACTGTGGGAGCCCATGGATGCAGGTTCGAAACCCTTGGGCCCTTACAGGAATGCTGTCACTGATCTAATCCCCAAAGCTGCTACTCCTCCAAATCTTTTCTGAAGACCTGCTTTGGGCATGCTGCCTAAAAGATATCAGCTAGTGTAGAAGGGCTAGGCTGGGGGAAAGTTGATAACCATTTATGTGATTACAAATTTTATACATTAAAATTCTCTGTCTTTTGCATATGTTGTTTGGCATCTTAGATTGTAAACTCTCGGAAGGCAAAACCATGTCTACCTCGATGTTTGTATACCTAGCACAAAGGGGCCTGATCCTGCTACTGGCCTGAAGGAGCTAATGTTATATGAGTCTATAATTTATAATAATGTATATTTATAATATATAATTATATTAATAATTAATGGTAATATAATAATTATATTTTAATAGTATATTATGATTCTGTATCGGTAGTCTCATCCCTCTGGCCCAGATCATTCCACAGTTAATGACACAGAGATGCCCTGAGAATGTCTCCAGGGGGGAACCGCAGTTTCTGTGACACTGAACCATGAAGAGAATGTTCCATTGGGGCTTGGAAAGAGGATGGGGTAATGGGTTCAGAGTGTCTGTTGTTCCTGTCGTTCTCCCCTCCACCCCTAGGAAATCAGCAGGGAATCCACTCAAAAGTTACTGCTGCCTAAGACTGTGTCAATCTTTCCGTGGAGCCCTTCTGTATTATGGAACCTTCACTTCAGTGAAGGTACTGAAGGCAGCTGCAGGTAGGGGAAACTCTGACTGGATTTGTGCTGAGAGAAGGATAGGAGAGAGGCATGCAATACAGGACACAGAGTTTCCATGTGGATGCCATTGGCCTCTAAGAGTTCACCTGAAATCTATGTTAGTGGCCTGAACTCCCTTCCTACTCCTTGGGGTCAAATTCAGCTTCCCTCATGGAATGATCTAGTGGAAGTTTTGAACAGGGAATCATGCAGAGATAATTATCTCCAGCACAGGCTTTTCTGTATGGGGAAGAATCTGACCATACACATTTATTGCTTCGTTTTTTTTTCCTTTCTGCGTGTAGGGTAGTTCTACGGTATGTATGCTTTGTAAGCTGATATACAAATGGAAGCTGGAAGTTCTTGTATTTAACTATGTGTTTATAACCACAGATCAGATAGATAATTCAATATTAGAATTTCTGCCTGTAATTAATTGTGCCTGCAATTTTGTATCTACAACTAATTGCAAGCACAAAACTATGCCTATGGAACTGGAGACTGGATCAAGCCCCTTTTAAAGCTCTGTATTTTCCTGGATATGCATAATAAAAGCATGGCTGTCTTATTATATGGGCCAATTATATGCCCAAGTCTGTGAGTTTTAGGCATACGTCCATGGAAAAACACCTCCATATTGTCATTTCAATCATAAATCAGACCTATATTTAACTTTTTTTGTTGTAAATGTCTTATAAGCATGGTGCTCTGGGTTTCAGTGTTGTATCTTTTTTATATAAATTGTAGTGTAAACCTGGCTGTCTGACAAGGAGGTGTCAAAACAAATGGCTGGAATTAATTACCGTTCAAATGGAGTAAAAGTTAAATTGGGATGCAGAGCTCTAAGGAGCTTCTGAGTGTAATGGACTCTAGTACAGCTCTCCAAGTTATGGTTCATTAGGTGTATAAATAAATCTTTGCAATACGCTTTGGCAGTATGGAAGTAAATTGTCATTTTAAATTAAACTCTCATTAAAAAGAGAGTACAAACTTTTCAGTAACTTAAATATGTTTATTTTTGTACTGATGCCATATCATTAAGTTAACCATCAGCTTTCTTTGGTCATCTGAACAACAAAAATAAAATCTGAAATGATTATAGTATGATTGTGGTTGGGTTTTGAACTTTCTTATACATCTTCCCACCATTGCAAACCCAAGGGAAGAGAATTCCTTTATTAAATCTGAGGCCTAAAATTCCACTGCCTCAGCTCTTAAGAGGATTTTAGAGAATGAAAAACTCCTCCTACAAGGGAAGCTGAAGAAGGGAAAAATAGCCAGTTTACAGGCCTTGGGGGATTAATAAATCTTCTCAGATTCCTTGGAATCCAACTGAACTAAAGTTACAGTGGTCATAGAGACAAAGGTCTTAATGACTCTTACTTTCTTGATTGCAGCATCAAAATGGAAAATGTAATTTTTTGAAGAGTAAATGGTGTTTTTCTTTTATCTTTAAATATTGTTGGAATGCTTGTTTATTGTTGTTAGTGTCAAAATCAGTACAAATCTACAGCCACAGGTTAATACGTTTCTTTACCAGAGAAGAAGCTCCGTAATCTGAATGATACAGTACAGATTAAGGAAAGTGATATATGTTGAAAAGTGTTGAAGTGTTCAAAGTGTTTCTGTAAGAAAATTATGGGGAAAATGTCCAAAGTCAATCAAATTGCTTGATTTCTCTTCAAGTCAGTAAAACTGAAATATCAAATATGAAGGAGCTAAAGGAATTTTCTATACTCAGGCCTTTACTTTGTTGATGATTAGTTTTTAAACAGAAGAAAACAAGTGTCCTTTAGAGTACTGTGGAATGGTTGGGTGAACTGTAATAAACCCAGATGGGAAGGAAAGGGGAAAGGGAGATCTTGGGTGAGAATGCTTGAAAAAGAGGGAGAGAGACTTTAGGGAAAGAGGAACCAATGAAGGCACACTTTCCAGAGCAGCCCTGTGTTGGAGAGATATAGGAAAGGATGGGGAATAAAATACTAAGACAGAGAAAGAAACAAAAGAGAGAGAGAGATTAAGGAGAAAATATCCAGGGGAGGACCATGTTTGTATCCCAGGAGTCAATTAATAATAAATAACATTGAGCCTGCAGATGGGCTGAAAGTGGAGGAGGCAAAGAACAAAATGGCAGCGCAGACTAGGGCATGGGCTAGAAAATACTCCTAAGTGGCAAGGGCGGCAGAAAATAAAGGGGCATAAAGGGGGAATATTCCTAAGGGTGAAGAAATGGGAGAAAATCGTGATGTCCTGTGGTTATTCAACCTGGATATGTGACCATCTTAAAACAGGCAATGTGGCACTCAGGAAGGGCAGAGTTTGACACTTTGCCCCTGGAAAAGGGGCCCATTTCTGGACCTGCAAATGTTGCCTTATTCTGCTGCTTCTGTGGGGAGGGAAGGGGATCACTCTCTTTGGCTGAGTAATCCAGGAGATTTGTGGTAGGTACTATGGACTGAGGAGAGCATTACAGATGTTTGTTCTACACTTAATTATGGGACCTGATTCCTTCCTTCGTGTGTCCATTTCCACCTGTGCAAAGTGGGTATAGAATACTACCATTCTGGTTTGATAACATTTCATAGATTACAAGGACAAAAGGGACAATGTGATCATCTAGTCTATCTTCTGTATAACACAGGCCATAATAATTCCTAGAGCATATCTTTTAGAAAAACATCCAACCTTGATTTAAAAGGTGTTAGTGCTGGAGAATCCACCACAATCCTTGGTAAATTGTTCCAATGGTTAATTACTCTCACCATAAAAAATGATGCCTTATTTCTGAATTTACGTAGTTTCAACTTCCAGCCATTGGGTCATGTTGCATCTTTCTCTGCAAGACTGAACAGTCCATTATTAAATATTTGTTCTCTGTGTAGGTACTTATAGACTGTAATCAAGTCACCCCTTAACATCATCTATGTTCAGCTAAATAGACTGAGTTCCTGGAGTCGATCACTATAAAGCAAGGTTTCTAAACCTTTAGTCATTCTCATGGCTCTTCTCTGAACTCTCTCCAATTTATCAACATCCTTTTTGAATTGTGGGCACCAGAACTGGACACACTATTCCAGCAGCAGTCACACCAGTGCCAAACACAGAGGTAAAATCACCTCCCTGCTCTTACTCGAGATTCCCCTGTTTGTGCAACCGAGGATCACATTAGGTCTTTTGGCCATAGCATCACACTGGGAACTAGTTCATTTTCAGCTGATTATCTACCATGACCCTCAAATCTTTTTCAGAATCACTGCTTCCCAGGATAGAGCCCCCATCCCGTAAATGTGGCCTACATTCTTTGTTCCTAGATTTATACACTTACATTTAGTCATATTAAAACACACATTGTTTGCTTGTGCCCGGTACTAGAAACATGCCCATTTGATAATTCCCCATTTACAACTGCATTTTGAGATGTATCAGCCTGTTTTTGTCTATTTAATGTCATGTTCATTTTTTATTTTTCTAGTATTTTTAAACAAAATGTCATGCAGTACCAAGTCAAATTCCATATAGAAGTCTAAGTATATTACATCAACTGTTTTACAGTTATCAGCCAAACTTGTAATCTACTCAAAAAAGATATCAAGTTAGTTTGACAGGATCTAGTTTCCACAAACCATGTTGATTGGCATTAATTATATTACCCTCCTATAATTCTTTATTAATCGCATCCCATATTAACTGTTCCATTATCTTGTTGTCAGATTGAATTGCCTATAATTACCCTTTTAAAATATTGGCACAACATTAGCTTTCTTCCAGTCTTCTGGAACTTCCCCAGTGTTTCAAGACTTATTGAAAATCAACATGAATGGTCCAGCAAGCTCCTCAGCCAGTTCTTTTTTAAATCTCTTGGATGCAAGTAATCTGGACCTGATGATTTAAAAATGTCTAACTTAGTAGCTGCTGTTCAACATCCTTCAGAGATACTAGTAGAATGGAAAAAGTGTTATCATATAATAGGGATGGCCAAACAGTGGCTCATGAGCTTCAGGTGGCTCTTTTACAGTTAAAGTGCGGCTCACAGAGCCCCCTACACCCTCTCACCCATTCTCCACCTACCAGACTAGGGTGGGGAGCTCAGAGCTTCTGCCCTGTGGCAGGATAGTGGGACTAGGCAGGGATTCTCAAATTGAGGGTCATGACCCCTCAGGAAGTCGTGAGGTTATTCAGGGGAGTCGTGAGAGTTTGAGAACCCCATGTCTAGAGGATTCTGTCCAGCAGGGAGAGCGGTCTTGAAGGTTAGTAAGTTTGGCCACCCCTGTCATATAAGATGACTGCATCATCTGTTTTTCCCAGATACAGAACAGAAATATTTATTAACACATCTGCCTTTTCTGCATTATTATGATTGAGAAAATGCTACCCTTTCCATCTGGTAATGGACCAATACCATTCTTAGGATTTTTGTTCCTCACATACTTAGAAAAACCATATTGTCCTTAACTCTGCAACCCATAGATTTCTCTGTGTGCTCTTTTGCTACTCTTACCAGTTGTCTAATATTCCTAGCTTCTGATTTATATTCATTACTATCAGCTTCTCTTTTTTCCCATTGTGTGTGTGTGTGTGTATAAAAATATGCAGCTGTCTTCACTTCCCCTCTAAACCAAGCTGTTTTTTTTAAATCAATATGGCCTTCTTCCTCGATTGTGGCTTTTTGGGCACCTACTAAAGTATTTTTAAATAATTCCCAATTATTATTCACATTTTCATGATTGATTACATTCTTCCTTCTAGATTATTTGGCTCGTAATTGTTTTCAGCTTTATGGGCGGTTTTAAAGCACCAAGTATATATATCATGGGTCTGGACTGTATTCTGACTGCACGTTATAAATGTGACCAAGTCATAATCACTTGTACCTAAGCTGCCATTAATTTTTAGTTCTGTGATCAGTTTCTCTTTACCTGCTAAGATGAGATCTGATATAGAATTCCACTATGTTGGCTGTAACACTGTTTGAATTAGGAAATTGTCATCTTATCTCCATCTGTTGGCACTCAGTTTGCACATGTGTAACTGACTAAACAAAGTGTAAGGCGGGCACCTCTGCAAAGAAGTTCTTTATTTGGAAAGGCAGAGAATGCAGTGGAGAGTGTAATACATTTCTATATGTAAAAAAGAATTACAGGGGTCAGTTTTCAAACTCACCCTTGCACACTCTAATAGGCATTTGTGTGTCCACTTAGCATATTAATACTTATTATACTACAATACTATAAAACTCCAGTGTTTATTCTGGTAATATAGCCATTTCACAGGAAATCCTCTATTTATTTATTTAGCTGGAGATTCCTGAGTTGACGTATGGGAAGTTGAGAAATGTTAAAGATACTCATGCCAAAAGGCAGAACAGTGAAAGTGATTTTAAGTCAAAAAGGGGGAAAAATAGCACGTATAGCTTTGTAAGGGAATGCTGAGAAATCCTACTCTTCTATGGGCACTGCGGTGTTTGACTTTACTTGGAAGAAACCTGCTTGGTATGTTATCCCAAAATCAAAAGTCTAGATCTCTAGGAAAAGGATCACTTACCCTTTTAAATGTGACACACAGTCACTGACCCACAATGTAAATATACACAAAAAAGAAACAGGTACAGTCATGGCATAATTCAAATAGTTGCATTCACCAATGGTTAGTAAACTGTACATGCATGTTGTCGTGAACCCCAGACTTGAAACAAGCTGTCATCGCTAATTCTTGGTAATCGAAAGAAGTTCTGCCTCTGGGTCACAGTATAACAATGAGGAACAGATTCTTTCTTCTTGTGTGTCTCATTTGATGGGGGAAATGTAATAATAATCTTGGAATTTTCAAGGGGTTTTACATCAGGATTGCACAAACATTACATAATTTTCCTAACAACTCTATAAAGCAGGTAGTTAAGTGCAGTTATCCCTATTTTACTTGGGGCATGCAGGTGAATGAAAGACAAACACTGGAATGTATTTTAAGCATCAGGCTACAACTGTTATTAACTTAACACTGGGAAGAAGCAGTATGTGCCCACCCATCTTGCTTAAGTGGGTCCAGTGCAGAGTTACCACCGTATAACCAAGAACCCAGGGTAGACCCTCAGCCTAACCCCTCAAGACTCAGCTCACTTCTAAGTCATTTTAACCCTTCCTCTACCCAGGAAGGGAGTAGACAGTACCAAGTCTACAAAGACTTCAGGCCTTCCCTTCTCCTTACAGGCAAAACTCCACCCACAAAAATCCTGTGTCTCATTTGCCTCTGGGAGCTGGCCCTTTTAGCCTTTACCCATACTGGGGGTACCAGCAATTAGCTTGGTTGCATCTCCTCCCCCCCACACACCCATACTGCTTGGTATCTATTTCCCACCTAAGCCCCACAGCCAAATGTCACCCCTTGCGTCTGACAAATGCCCTCCATCATCCTTAAAAAGGTCTGGCTCATTGATTATCCCTGTCTGTTACCACTGAATCACCTGCATCTGAAAAGACTCTGGCCACCTTCTGGTTCACATTCTTCTGGATAGAACTGGTCAAAAGTTGGAAATTCCATTCCATGGGAAATTCCAAAATTCTTAGAAAAAAAATAGTTCTGTTTCAGAACAAAAAAGTAGAATTTTCAAAATGTCCAACGGAAGGGAATATCTGAAGGGGAAAAAAGTTCTGGAAATTGACACATTTTTGTTTTGAACATTTCTGAATGACATTGTTCCTGGGAACCCAAGTCGCGAGGTTTCCCAGCTCAGTCTGAGCCTCCCAGGGCTTCCAGGATCTTGGCTTCCTGTCATTCTGGGAGCCTAGAAGCCCAGGGTGTTGCAGCTGAGCCAGGAGCCTCAGAGTTGAGGAGCCAGGCCCCTGTTGCCTGTCTGTGTGGTGGGACTGCCCCAGAGCTGCAAATGCTAAAAGCTTGGACTCCCAGAAGCATATCAGGTGAGCTGGCAAGAAACTAGGCAGGTTTCCTATGGCTATGTTTTGTTGGGAGTTTGGTGAAACCGATACATTTCTGTGAAACATTTGGGTTTAGAAAAATTGGCTCTTTCTGACAAAAACCTTTGTTTTATTGGAAAATTCCCGACCAGCTCTATTTCAAGGCCTTGTCCATGCTGGCTGGTTTCAGACCAAGTTTCATTCATTTCAGACCAAACCAGTTTTGTGTTTAGTCATAATGGTCTTATCCTTCCCATGTCCTGCTCAATCCTAACTCTCAAATTTACTCCAGTGCAGGCTCTGAGGTAATTTGTCCCAAGATGAGTAATTAGGACATTAGGTGGTTGTATTCTCCCATCAGTGAGAACAGAAGAGGCATGAGCTCTTGCTCCTTCTGCCGAACCATTGAAGGCAGCTGGTTTCAACATTGAAGCTCAGCTGTGATCCTCCTTCCAATCTGGCTGATCCTTGTGGTCCCATGCATTGTAAGGTTCCGGCAGATCCGGGCATTAGCCTTTCTTCTGATGTCTATTGTCAAAAGAGACAGACAAGGTTAGCTCATACTCTTAGCCTGCCCCAGTAACCCATCAGTGGAGTGAACATAGCTCCTGTAACAGTCCAGTTTCCAGCGGCCAAGTGTCTGGACCCTCTGAGGGTCAAAACCCTCCAATGCTGTTGATATCGTTTCCCCAATTCTACAGTAAAGTATGCCAAAATTGGCTGGATTGAGACCTAAGTAAGCCAATGCCTTTTTCTTTACTGCAGCAAACTGATACCTGCTCAGTAGGGGCCACCACCATATAGGGTCCTGTCTTCTGGTTTGGCATGACATAAAAGGCTTTAACTGCTTTCACAAGACATTTTCATTCATCCGAGCCTTCCCTGAGCTCCACCAAGCCTCTCTCCTGGTTTGATCAGTTTTGGAATACTTCAGCTTTCAAGAAATTGCTCCCAGCAGAAACACATGCCTGGAGCTGTGCCGTCACCTCTTGCACAAGTTCACTAGCCATGGAAACACCAAAAAAAAATCCACATTAAATGCTTTTTAAATAGAACCGCCTCCATCTCACAACTGCACACTTTAAGTAAAACTTCTAACAACACTAAAAAACCCTTCATGTTTATGGACTGCCTGACATTGTCCTTGCGTCTATTGCCTCTGTAGCAAAACAGCAGGTGAGCAAGGGGATCAGATACTGAATGTGAAGCCAATCCACAGTGCACCAGAGATACCACATACCTCAGAGGAAGCTCAGGAGTGTTTCCCTAATTCTAAATCCTATGAATTTGACAAGCCCAGTCTTGTAAATCCTGAATGCATTTGTGGCAATGGAGTTTCCTGCCTCTCTTAAAGCTGTCAGGAACGAGGGTTCCACAATCAGTAAGGCATTACCTCCAGCTCTCAGCTGGTGAATATCACAGGCACCAGAAATCTGTTGTCCTGAAGTTGAGTCTGGGCAATGCCACTATCTATGCCAGGAATGTGTACTGCACAGAAAATAATATTAAACAGAAGGCAGTGTAACACAAATGGCCTTACCAATCTCATTAACCATGTTGACTTTACTGTCAATTAATAAGGTGAATCATTGTCTGATTGTTTCACCAAAAGCCAACCCTCTTATTCCTGAATTTCTTACCCCAAATAGTGATTGCCACTAATATAGGGGAAAAAATCAAGAAAAGTAATATCCCTTGTTATACCTGTGCTATTCACTCTTCAAACCAATTCCCTTGGTGGGGCATGCCAAAAACAAGACCCCCAGAGGTAGCTGACTGAACCTAAGGTTCTGTTCCCAGCATCCACTCAAATTGCTAAATCAAAACCCCATTAAACTGTGCAATAAATGTTTCCCAACACTCCAGTAAAGTGGTATGTATTATTATCCCTGTTTTATAGATGAAAAGTAAGCACCCAGTGACTTACTCAAGGCTTGCCCAGATCATTTCTTATTATATATCATGTTGTAGTTGTAAAAGGGTGTGCAACCAGTGGCTGGCTAATTAAGGCAGAATGGGACCTGGATCTAATCCAATTGAAATGAGAAAGTCCTCCCACAACAAATGAAAGCCCTTCCTCTCCCACAGAAATGCATTTTCATTGTTTGCATCTGAGTCTCACAAACTTTATTTTCCGAATTTAATGAGTATAATTTTAATTAATGGTTAGGCACAGCTCTTTCTGCTGATAACCAATTTTCTATTTAAACTTCTGGTTTTTAAATTTTCTATGAATGTTGCAACATAATGCATACAGTAAACATTGGCACAGTGTCATAACTTTGAGAGTTATTGCATTCAGACTAAATCCAAGGCTAAAACCAAATTCTTTTCAAATGTGTTCTATTATAGTTTTTCCATGGAAAACAAATGAGCTGCTTTTACTATGAATTCTGTTTCTCCTCTTAGGTGAGTTGGCCAAGAAGGTTTAACAATACTTGGGCTAACAATTGAAAGTACGCATACCGAACAAGACTATAAACCAATGCACAGGAATACACATTATTCAAATGTCTTCTTTCTGCATGTAGTGACAACAAAAATCATTAGTCAAACCACATCTCTTTCTCCTTCAGTTGATGTGGGTTGGTGGGGAGCCATTTGTTAAATCACCAAGAAACATTTAAAGAATCAAATATGTAAACAAGAGGGTCCTGTGCAGCAGCTTTCTAGTGGAGTGAGTAATCATTAATGACATCTGTCACTAATACACATCCACAAAATACACCCATACTGCAAAAGGAAAAGGAAAAGAAAAACAACAAACACAAAACACAAACAACCCGAGTAATGGCATTAAAAATGCATATACTACATGTCAAAACTTATATAATATGTGAAAAAACAGCTTCAATGTTCCCTCCAAAATCTCACATATATAACACTTGAGAAAGCTGAATCAGCATTCCCCTTTCTCTTCATTTTCATCCCATGCAAGATCTTCATACTATTCTTCCCTGTCTCTGGACCTTCAGAGTTCTAGATGCCTCTCTTCCTTCTTCACTGTCCCTATTAGAAATCTTACGGGCCCTTTAACTGCTCTTTCAAATCCTCTGAGCCCTTCCTCCTCCATTTCTCCCTGTTCCTTTGACCCCCTACACATACTTTCTTCTCCTGTGCCTTTTCAGAACTTTCCTTTTGCTGTTCTGGGCTGGTGATGATATTTACACTGTGTAGACAAGTGGCTGAGACTCCTCATGATTGCAGAGAATAGGGACCAGCAGGCCCAGAGAATTCTGCCAGGGGCACCAATCCTCTTTGTTTATAGAAAAGGACTTTAGTCTCTTACTGTGTATTGACTATTGGGCCCTAAATCAGATCACCATTAGAAACTAATAGACATTATCACTATTCCCTGAGCTAATGGACCATGTGAACACCACCAGGTATACACAAAGCTCTCCAGAGGTCATACAATCTAGTACATGTTAATACAGGGTCAAATGGAAGACCACCTTTCAAACATATTAAGGTCACTTCAAATATGTAATGATGCCCTTTGGGTTGGCAAATGCACCCGTGATGTTCCAGCATTTTATTATTGATGTACTCCAAGACATTCTGGACCAATAGGCAGTAGCATATCTGGACAACATACTTACTTTTTCAGACAATGCCCAACACCACACCATACACATCTATTCTGTCCTGAAGAGGCTATGCTAACATGGTGTCTGTGCTAAACTAGAAAAATGTGCCTTCAATCAGTCCTCTGTAGAGTTCCTAGGATTCATCCCATCTCCTGCTGGTATTAAAATGGACAAGTGCAAGATAAAGGCAGTCCTCAGGTGGGTGGCACGATAGGAAGTTTGTGAACTGTAATGCTTCTTGGGATTTGTGAACTTCTATTGGCAGTTCATGCTGAAGTTCTCTGAGAGGATCACCCCTCTTGCTGCCCTGCTCCAAAAAAACACCAAGTTCTTCTGGTTTCCTAAGACCCAGCAGTCCTTTAACTAATTGAAACTTGGATTTACCACTGCTCCCGTATTGGTCCACCCTGACACCACGCAAGCCTTCATCACTGAAGCAGACACTTCCAACTTGGTGATTCTATCCCAAAGGCATGGTCCACTTGTAATTTATATTCATTGCCATTAACTTCCCCTTTTTCCCATTATTTATATATTCATTTTCTATGTATTTTAACTGCTTTCACATCTCCTTTTTGCCAGGATGGTTTTTTGTCCAGTGTACCTTTTTCATGTTTGTGGAATCATAGCTTTTGGGGCATCAGTGGGATGTCTTTGAACAATTGACCATTTTCATTAACACTTCCAGTTTTAAATTTGATGTTCCCAGTCAGTTATGCCAACAATTGCTTTCAGCCATTTGCCACTGACTGCCCCTAAAGTTTTGCACTTTTGTATCTCTTTCTAAATGTTATTTAGTTATTCCACATTAAAAACAAAAATACATAAAGAGAATTTTAAGGTGCAGCAGTTAGTCACTTTTAAGTCAGGGAATGACAAAATCAAGGTTGCACACAGAATTTTAACTTTGTTCCCTTGTGTGTATGAATTATAATCATATAGTCTTTAATTATATGATCATATCTAAGAGTATTTCTCAAAGAGCATTCTATATTCACAATTTCATCACTTTAGATACACGTGTAGCATCTTGTGATTCTTTTTGGCATTCTTGTTTACTTGTCATAATGATCAAATATATTTTTAATAATTTATTCTTAACTACATAATTTTGATCTAAACTATGTATTTAATTTCATCCAGTACTGTATACTTTCTTTTCAATCAGGAGCCCAACATGATTTATAATAATACTGTGCCTATAAACGTAATTAAAATAGTATAATTACAATACTGTGACACGATACTATTAATTATCAAGCTAATTTAGTTGCATACACATTGACACCACAGACTTCCTTAAATCCAGGTTAGGAGCTGAATCAATTAATCCAACTAA
Organism: Emydura macquarii macquarii; assembly: GCF_026122565.2. NCBI lineage: Eukaryota > Metazoa > Chordata > Testudines > Chelidae > Emydura > Emydura macquarii. Next base: position 24,326,606 of record NW_027132559.1, read on the forward strand.
AAAGATGCCAGAGTTACTGTGCACAAAACAAAATCTAATAGTAAGTGATCTTTTAATATCGTGCTAATGAGAGAGAAGTTAGATGTCCTAATCCTGGTTTAGAGGAGTGAATGATTTTTAATTGTAAATTTAAATTTTCTGGAGAACACTCCAGACATAGTCAGAAGTGCTCTGGTTAATCTCTAGCAGACATGAAATGCCCTGCAATATTGACCTGCCTCTTTAGCTATGGATAGTAGTGGTATTCAATGGAAACCAGCCACTAGCTTCTCTCAGTTAAAGGAAGAGAGCCAGGAAATGACTGGCTAAAGTCTGATTTTGAAGAAAATGTATTATGTGGGAATAAAAAAATTAAATTGTTCTTTAAAATATGTCTTGTGGGGGAAATGGTTTGTTTTATCTGAAAAATAGATTCTGACTTTCAACAAAAGTCTGAGGAAACCACAGTTAAAAATGATTTTAAAAAATTTTAGGCCAAAATTTTCAAGAAATAGGAGTCTAAAGTTAGGTCTGTAAATCCATTTTTTTTGGCTCCTAAGGGTGAAAATATCTATAATACCTAAGTGATTTAGGAACACTGAAGTTATTGGAGTTAGATTGAGCCCCAGGTGCACTGGCATGCAACACTATGTGGCCTGTGTCACTAACGTGCCTGTATGCAAAAAATGGTATAATTTAAAACAACCTTGCATTTTTTAAGAACTGCACTAATATCAACCCTAAGTTTCTGAAATATTCAAATACTTTAAAAAATAAATCTCCAGATTATGGCATGGAATGGAAGTGCTAAACCACCATAAGAATACTGTCATTCTAGTGATATTTTAGCTCAAATTTGCAAAATGAGGGCTTAATTCCCACCCATAGAAGTTCTGGTTGTTCAAAGAAAACAGAATGGGGTCTAGTATTCATGTAATTTGGATAGACTTCAGATATCCCAAAATGCTAACATTTTGAGGATTGTCCATCATTTATATTGTGCTATCCTAAAGCATGAATACTTAAATGATACTTTGGCTTTTTTCCCTTAGACAGCTTTTCTGAATCAGATTTTCATTAAAATGATTTAGAAATAGAAAATATCATATTTCCGCCCTACATGATGAAATCAAGACATTCACACGCTTCTTGTGCCTGCTGAAAGTACAATAACTGTTTTAAATTAGAAATCAACAGACATGAGTCAATACCAATGTATCTGGAAAGTTAGAAACAAGCACATTTTTTATGTGAGGTTAACCCTCTAGAACCTTGATTTTCTTACCTCTCCATGGAAAGTGCTTTCTATCCTGAGCACATGTGAAAGTTCTAAAGACCACTCAACATTCCATTAAACTTTAAAAGCACTTATATTTATCTGTTACAATATACATCATTCTGAAATCAACAGTAGTTAACCCTACTTCCTTCAGACCTGAATTTGGCCCATGGTTCATTAATGTAGCCCTTAAATTTCAAAAGTGATATATCTGATAATTGGCTATAATTGATTTCCTAATTTTCCCATTAACTGAAAACAATTGGGAAGTCTGGATGCCTCTAGCTGCTATGTGAGAGCCAGTAAAAAATAAGTTGTTTCCATTAGCTATAGATATAATGATAAGTTTTTTTATTACTATTATTATTTATTTAAAGGGAGCATTCAACTTGGGAGGCTTTTTTTAATTGACAAATTAATGAAAAATCAACTTCTGATGAGAGTACCCTTGAAACAGCGTGCCCTGCATTTTAATAGAATTTCCTTTCAAAAACATTTTATATGTTGTTATCTTTAAAAGGGGCTGTTCAGCAAGGGAGAAACTGAATAGCCTGGAAACAGTGCAACTGACCATTTCCCAGATGATGTCAAATGCACAAAGTAAAGAAAGTGGAAGATAGACACCAGTATTTTTTCATTAACTTCTTACCATCATCACTTGTTTTTGTCAGTAAAGTACCTGATTTTTCAGACAGAAAAGTGATTTTTAGTTTAACTATTTGCTTATTAGGGATATTTACCAGTAAACCCACAGGTGAATATGAATATTAAATACACATGGAAGTGCAAACATGTTTGATATTTCTGGGTCAACAGTGCATATGGAATTGGGAAACTGACACAATTTTAGAAGAAGAGTCAGAAGCATATAAATTGAGTATTCCTAAAGCAAAGAACTTTACATATATATAAAGATTAGCAGTGAATTTATTCACACTTTTAAAGGGTATTGAGAAACTGGGAAGAGTTCAGAAAAGTGCTAAAAGAATTATTTGAGATTTGGAAAGCCTTCCTTAAAGTTAGAGCCTAAAGAAGATAAATCTATTTATCTTAGCAAATGGAAGATTAGGAGGTTACTTGATCATAGTCTAAAAGTACCTACATACAAGGTTAACTGGTGAAATTCTCTGGCCTGTGTTATTCAGGAGATCAAACTAGATGAACACAATAGTCCCTTCTGGTCTCAAAATCTATGAATCCCCAGTTGGTAGATGATCCCTTAGGGGTTCTGTTGCCAGCTGACACAAATTAAAGGAGCCCTTTGTTTGCTCTAACATGCACTGGGAATGGGGTAGAGAATCAGGGATCTTCAAGCAGCTCCATATCTACCTTTCCATTTCTATTGTATCTAGCGAAAACGAACAAAGAATCTGTCTCAATATTTTGGCCAACTGCACTCTTCTGAGATCTGAAGGAGTCCTGGACATCATTGTGATTAGGCATAGTGTTTTAATGAGCACACATTAATTTTTTTTTATTTATTGTCCCCCAGAATTTTTGTACTTTACCAAGATAGTCACTATTGACAATAGTCTGTACTCCCAAACTTTACAGCTAACTTTACAGGCAAACTTTCTACTCTTCTCATTGCTACAGTCATCTCATTTGTCTTCTGAAAACCCTTAAGAAGTAACATAACCTTAATTTCTCCATGGCTTACTACATCCTAGAACAAATACCAAAAAACCCCCAAAATCCTCTCTTCAGAAAAAATCCCCGCTATTTAAAGCAATGATTTGTCTACTATAGGTAGGTGATGGCTGCATGTACTATCTTTTAAAATGAATTTTTGATCAGATTATTTAGAAAAATAAAATTTAAAAATGAACTCTCCAAAATTGTAATCCGGTCAGAAAACCTGTTTATACTTTTTAAAACCTAAAAAGTCCAGTTACTGTAATGGGTGGTTGAAGATTATAGGCAACACAGTGTGCTTTCCTCTTTTGAGTATAGGTTATATCATCCTCGGCTTGGTTTTGTCAGGTGTCATCAGCTAAATAGGGTTGGAAAGGAAATACAGAACAGAAGGATTAGTATCACAGAATACCTTATTCAAGATTTCTTGAGCATAACAGTGGTTTTTAACATGTCCTAAATATTCATAAGTAATTTATATATATATATATATATATGTATATATATATATATGTATATGTATATATAAAATAGAGTAGCCATAAATTATATCTATATATTAGTTGCTATCTATATATTAGTTGCTTAGTTGCCATCTGATTTTGAACTTAATTTTCAATGACAAATTATAAGCAATAAGGACTAACTCGCAAGAAAATCAATTAATTGGCATTTCTCAGGAAGGTCATAGAAAGTAATTACAAAGCCAGAAGGCAACATTTCTTGGAGATTCTTAAGTATTGCGCTACCTGGAACACAAACAGCAGGCAACAGAAATTCTGTAAACCAGGAATTTTGCCAGACCTTCTAAGGCAGAAGTCCAAGTGATTTTTTTTTTTAACCGTGCTAGATTTTTCCATATTGAACCAAACAAATTGCAACCCAGTAGAATCACCTAACCCTGGCATACATTTCATTAAAAATGAATCTCTCTCTTTTTAGGAGTCTACAAACAAAAAAGTATCGTATCATCCTGAAAGAAACTGTGATATAATACTAGAAACAATTATCACCTGAGTACTGCAGTTTGCTATATAGTATACAAATTGTGGCCCTGATCCTGCACAAATTTACACACGTTTTTAGCGTTATGCATGTGAGTAATCCTTATAGGCCACCAGTCCTGCTAGGTATTGAGCTCCCAGTGAAGTCAATGGAAATTGAATGTGCTTTGTACCCTTGCAAGATTAAGCTTCAATTACAGAGAAGGTGGAAGGGTTTGGGTTCCTCAATCAATTATTTACACTATTAAAATGTAAAGATAAATATAGTGTGGTCAGTATAATTTCCTTGTGCATATTTGTTCTCCTCATACCACAAAGAAATCTTCTGCACTTGACTATCTCATCTCTGGAGCAACAAACATGTTGTAGGTCAATTTAAAGATCATACAGTGCAGTATGCTTCAGTGTGCAGGGTAATTCATAAACATTTCAGTTTCATGCAGCAAAATTCATGGACTTCACTTGCATACTTTATCCATTGAATTGGAAGGATTTTTGCAGTGCAAAACTAGCCACCATGCCAGAAGTCCTCCACTATACAGCACTAGTCTGGAACATATTTTGCAGCAGCCGGGCGAATAATCACTTGTTTTCATGACCACTAACATTCAAGAACTCTGCCTCTCCCTGAAAAAAGTGAATAAACGTTATACAGTACCAGATGTTGTGAGTAACGGCAGAAAGGTATTTTCTTTTATTTTGTATTTTTAAACTGTTCAGTACAAATAAAAATAACCTGGGTGCTAAGTAAATAATTAATGAAGAGTTAATTAAGCATTAAGTGAAGCCAAAAACTGTCTCAGGGATTTGCCAAAGTGACCGCTGCATTTTGCAGGGCTACTTTTTTCAGTGCATCATTTCTGCTCATCGTTGTACATAACCTGTTCCTGAATATCCACAAAGACAGTCCATTTTGTATGCGAGACGGCTTTCACTCACACTCCATGAGAATGGAAATCTTAAGTAGGATTTGGTGGCCTCATCGATTGGATGGCACTACTGTTTTGTAGAACTCCCCAGTTAATTTATCCCTAGCTCTATCTATCCCCAAAATATATTGAAAAAGTCATTATCTCTGTACGTGGAAGAAGAGAGTACAATATGTTTCAATGTTTAAACCCAGAAACAAAAACTTTTTTTTAGACTGTCTTCTAGGTTCACCAAGTTAGGTACAGTGATTGAGTCTGGTGGAAGGGAGGAGGTCTAGTGGAAATAGGAAGGACATATTAGGATAGAGTAAACAGAAAGATCCGTAACAAGACCCTCTACACCATTCTGGCTAAAATCAAGAAATTACTGCTCTGAGGGGATAAGTGGGCAAAGGCAAGCTTCTTCTGCCATGACTGCTGGGGCAGAGGTGAGCTCACGCTTTAATTACTGGGGCTGTGCCATAAAATGATCACAAAAGAAAGAATGGAAATCTTTGCTAAAATGATTGTAACATTCCAATAAAATAAGGAGCCTAAATACCCACAGCTTTGATCACTTACTGCAGCTGAATCCTTTTCAAAGCTTTTAATGTTTGTTTAAATAAAATAGAGTGAAAAACATTTTTAAATGAAAACCAAACCTGATTCACTAGATGTAAGCCAAGTTGCTCACACAGCTACATATCTGCTCTCAGCAGCTGCTGCTCCTGAAAGAATTACCCAGAGAGAGTTCAGAGATAGAGTTTAGTGTGACATTTAGCTGTTGAGTGATGACTTATTTCACTGCAGTACATGATTTATGGCTTTGACTATAAAGGGTACATATGGTTGTCTGTATTGGAGGCATTCACGCACCCAAGACGTGAGTATTCAGTGTAACCACACCCACAAGCGGGAGTTATTCTTAGCCTGTGATGGGAGCAGAGGGCTCTTTGTGGGCGTATTTTTTGTATTTCTTACCGGTACAAATTCTCTCTGTCGCTCACACTTCCTTGTCACATGTGTGTGTGTGTATGTGTGTGTGCACGCACAAGCATGGGAGAGAGATAGTTATACAGAATGATAAACAGCACAGAAAACATGTGCTGTTATATATTATATTGGTTATCCACACTTCTTGGGTGCATGATTGCTTTCAAATCTCCAAGTTAGGTGGTCCTCTTACATAGCTACACTCCTTGAGGTGTCATAGCTTTAGCAAAGCAAATTCATTGATGTTCGCTAAATGGTGGAAAAAATACAATGGGCCAGATTCTCAGTTGTGTGGCACAAAGGAGTGGGAACCTTTTGCAAGTCCCTTGCTGGGGATACTTGCAATCTGGGGTTCCCCAGCAGGTCTAAAGCAGCTCCTGTGCCTCCCTCTCACAGCCCCAAGCACAAGGGACATGTTAGAGCTGGGAAGAACAGGCAGGAGGAGTGTGGCTGGAGAGCCATGTGTTGTGGCAATCACCAGCTGACTATGGTCATGAGGCCATTAGCCCTGGTACTTTTTTGAGCAACCCTTAAGCTATGATAGCTTGTGCATGACACTGGGGAGAAAATCAGGGAGCCATGACCAGCTCCTTCTCCGTGGCCCTCTCTACAGTACTCAGGCTTTGTCTGCATGCAAAAGTGACATTGGTTTAACTCAAATTGGTTCACTCCTTGTGCAGACACACTTCATTTTAAGAATGGCTTATTGCAGTTTAGCTTAAACTTTTCCCCACTTGACTTAAAGTAAAATGAAATAAAGTGGTTAAAACCAAAATAAGAGTGTCCACATAGCTGTCCACACCATTTTAACTGAATCAATTTTAAATCACACCTTAAGTTTAACTGGCGCAACTTTGTTTGTAGACAAGCTCTTGACATTTTTGTTTTTGTTCTAGTTTTTAGTTGTAAAACTTTGTTGCCCACAATTAGCCTGTTTCAAACTTCGGGAACCTGTTGAGGGTTAAAGGACTGGACTTCAGAAAAGCAGACTTTGACTTCCTCAGGGAACTAATGGGCAGGATCCCCTGGGAGGCTAATATGAGGGGGAAAGGAGTCCAAGAGAGAGTGTATTTTAAAGAAACCTTATTGAGGGCTCAGGAACAAAACCATCCTGATGTGCAGAAAGAATAGCAAATATGGCGGGCGACCAGCTTCACTTAACAGATAAATCTTAGGTGAGCTTAAACACAAAAAGAAAGCTTACAAAAAAATAGAAGCTTGGACAGATGGCTAAGGAGGAGTATAAAAATATTGCTTGAGCATGTAGAGGTGAAGTCAGGAAGGCCAAAGTATAAGTAGAGCTGGACCTAGCAAGGAACGTGAAAGGTAACGAAGGGTTTCTACAGCTATGTTAGCAACAAGAAGGTCAAGGAAAGTGTGAGCCCCTTATTGAATGAGGAAGACAACCTAGTGACAGATGAAGCTGAAAAAGCTGAAGTAAGCAATGCTTTTTTTGCCTCTGTCTTCACAGACAAGGTCAGCTCCCAGACTACTGCACTGGGCAGCACAGTATGGGAAGGAGGTGAGTAGCCCTCAGTGATGAAAGAACAGGTTCAGGACTATTTAGAAAAGCTGGACATGCACAAATCCATGATGCCAGATGCAGTGCATCCAAGGGTGCTGAGGGAGTTGACCAGTGTGATTGCAGAGTCATTGGCCATTATCTTTGAAAACTCTTAGAGATCGGGGAAGTCCAGGACAATTGAAAAAAGGCAAATATAGTGCCCATCTTTAAAAAAGGGAAGGAGGAGGATCCAGGGAGCTACAGACCAGTCAGCCTCACCTCCATCTCCAGAAAAATCATGGAGCAGGTCCTCAAGGAATAGATTTTGAAGCACTTGAAAGAGAAGAAAGTGATCAGGAACAGTTAGCATGGATTTACCAAGGTTAAGTCATGCCTGACCAACCTGATTGCCTTCTGTGGTGAGATGACTGGCTCTGTGGATGTGAGGAAAGGGGGGGACATGATATACCTTAACTTTAGCAAAGTTTTTGTTATGGTCTCCCACCGTATTCTTACCAGCAAGTTAAAGAAGTATGAGTTGGATGAATGGACTATAAGATGGCTATTGAAATCTGGCTGGATCATTGGGCTCAAAGGGTAGTGATTAATGGCCTGATGTTTTGTTCAAAATCTTCATTAATGATCTAGAGGATGGAGTGGACTACACCATCAGCAAGTTCGCAGATAACACTAAGCTGTGGGGAGTGGTAGATATGCTAATGGGTAGGGATCAGATACTGAGTGACCTAGACAAATTGGAGGATTGGGCTAAAAGAAATCTGATGAGATTTGACAAGGACAAGTGCAGAGTCCTGCACTTAGGACGGAAGAATCCCATGTACTGCTGCAGACTACGGACCAACTGGCTAGGCAGAAGTTCTGCGGAAAAGGACCTGGAGGTTACAGTGGACAAGAAGCTGGATATGAGTCAACCGTGTGCCCTTGTTGCCAAGAAGGCTAATGGCATATTGGGCTGCATTAGTAGGAGTACTGCCAGCAGATCGAGGGAAGTGGTTATTATTTGGCATTGGTGAGGCCATATCTGGAGTATTTTGTCCCATTTTGGGCCTCCCACTACAGAAAGGTTGTGGACAAATTGGAGAGAGTCCAGCGGAGGGCAACGAAAATGATTAGGGGGCTGGAGCACGTGATTTATGAAGAGAGGCTGAGGGCTTATGAAGTCTGCAGAAGAGAAGAGTGAAAGGGAGATTTGATAGAAGCCCTCAACTACCTGAAGAGGGGTTCCAAAGAGGATGGAGCTAGGCTGTTCTCAGTGGTGGCAGATGCAATGGGGAGATCTAGGTTGGATATTAGGAAAATCTTTTTCACTAGGAGGGTGGCCAAGTACTGGAATGGGTTACCTAGGGACGTGGTGGAATCTGCATCCTTAGGGGATTTTAAGGCCCGACTTTACAAAGCCCTGGCTAGGATGATTTAGTTGGGGTTGGCCCTGCTTTGAGCATGGGGTTGGACTAGATGACCTCCTGAGGTCCCTCCCAACCCTAATCTTTCATGATTCTATGAAAGCTATAGGTTCTATTGGAGAAACACCACTACACAGGCCACCTCACCCTCTGCAACGTAAGAGTTTTGATAATGCAGTTGCTAGGTGCTCCTCCTGTTGCTATGGAAATAATTGTTGGCTTGTCAAAAGAGAGTAGGGTGAGTTTAACTATTCACCCCTTCTGAAAAGCCTGTTTGTTCTTTTGTCCTTTCTTTGGAACTGAGATTATCTTAAAGCAAGTGGTCCTGTTTTCCGTGCTACACTGTCAGTTTCCATGGGAATAGGAGCAGCGCCCAACAGCAGAGTGGTCAGAACTCTTAAATTGCACAGGCTGGAGCAGAGCACTGCAAATGATTTTCCAACTTTGACAGATGCAATTTACAGTACAATCTATTAGCTTGTGGAATAGTCTCCTTAAAGTAGCAGTAGAAACTCCATCCCTGGGGTCATTTAAAACATAACTATATAAGGCACTAAAAATATAGCGTAGAGCAGTGGTTCTCAAACTTTTCTTTTTGCGGACCACTTGCTGAGGGTCTTGGCGGACCACTGAGGGTCTTGGCCAGGAGAGGGGAGCAGCCGCCGCACAGCACTGCTTGGGGCCAGGAGTGGCTCCCGTCAGGGCGCCTCTGGGCCCATGTGGTGAGAGAGGGCAAGGGGAGGAGGCAGAGCTGGGAGGGGGGAGCAGCCGGTGTGCCACACAGCTTGTTCCACAGCCTTTCTGCAGACCACCTGAAGGGAGCTCGCAGACCACGAGTGGTCTGTGGACCACAGTTTGAGAACCTATGGCATAGAGAATTTCTCTGCACTGATGGGGAGATGAGACTTTTTCTTCTCATAAGTCGTCATTTCATTACTCTGATTTTTCTGGTTTCAAGAAGGGACTACCCATGTGTAGAAAGATTTCCGTGGCCATAAGTGTTTGTAGGATGGGGGCCTAAGAATGGGAAAGGGAAGGTAATGACATTATAGTTCCATTAACCGAGACATTTTCCACTGAGTGAAGGTAATTTTATAATTAAGAAAGTATATTACGTATATATACTGTTACATATGTTTTGTGCTTAATTAAAATGTGCCTCTACTAAATCTGTTGCTTTAAAATGTTTAATACAGAATGTTCAGTGGGATTAGTAATATGTATAACTGTTGCAAAATCTGGACTTGAGTTCGTGTCTCTCTTTCTCCTTTTGCTGTCTTGTGGACAGCCCTCGTTATCACACAGTGATGAGATAGCAGTGTTGAGATTATGAATGTTATTGTTTATTCTTTGCATTACGGCAGTGCTTATTGGCCCTAGTCCCAGTATGATAATCACCATAAAAACATATAAAGAAGAGATGGTTGCTGCCCCCAAAAAGTCTGCAATCCAAGGCAGAAATGCTGTAAATAAGGAGCACAACGGATCAGGAGAGAATCTAAGTAGGACCCATTTTTTCAAAGTTACATATATTATTGAGTCATTACTTTTAATAGTCATTAGATTAGTGTGCCCTCTTGTAAATTTGACTTTTACAGAGCAGATGTGGAGCCCTGATTGGGGCTTTTACTGGAAGAGGACTAGAGGATGTTGTCATGTCGATGGTTTCTGTTTGGTTATTATGCGAATGCTTTTACCAGTTTCTAATTGTGTCTGATTGCTGGGGGCAAAATCCTGGTCCCAGTGACGTTTTGCATTTGACTTCAATGGAGCCAGGCTTTCACTCTGGGAATATACTTTTCTCATAGCCATAAAGATTTGTGGGGCATGGCTAATGGTTTGTATAAGTTCTACGGATGTGTAATGTTTCCAGGTTGGCTGAGTCATTAAAAATCAACAAAACACAAGAAAACACTTTCAAATGGGGGGTTACATATCTGTACCAGGTTTTTTTTCTCGTATTAAAGTATATGTGGGATATTGATCAGCATAGAAAAACCAATCCAACAAAATAACCGCACTGAATCAGAGCCTAATTTGTCTTTCTTTATACTTAAGGGCTCTGTTGCCAAACATAAGGCTGCCAGTATGTTTCTAGATGGAATTCAAGGTGTTGATTTTAGCCTCTAAAATCTTTAAGGGGGATTTTTTTATAGCACTTAACACTGCTCCCATTGATTTCAATGGAAAATTTCTCATTGGTGTCAATGGGACCAGAGTTTAAGACCAGTGCTGACCACTTTAATTCCACCGTAAATGGTTTGAGACCTGCTTAAGTGAGCAAACACTCCCCACCCACCCCATGCCTCATTATCACAGATGAGATCAGTTGAGGTGGAGTTTGCATTGTCATAAATGGGAGGATCTGCTAGTAGGGCATTTTTCAGAGATCCTCATTTTAGGAATTTGCTCCCCTACCAATATCTGCCAGAGTATGACCTGTGAATATCCAGGGTGTGCTGCAAGGCCCATCTTTTCTTCATTCTTATGTGCTGGTATGTATTTTTTTAAGTAGTGCGTGGTAATCCATTGTGTTAAAATAGTTTTCTGACAATAAGTGATGTCATAACACCCAGAGCTTGGAATACATAACTAATTATGTTTTTATTAATAAAAATAAATAAACTGTCACCATTTAAATAAATTTCAAGATTATTAGAACAAGTTATCCCAACCTTATTATAATAAAAAGAATCCTGCTGATTATCAGTCTAATCTATAACACAAGTCATCTTTTGTTATAGGGAAATTTGGCCTGGGACAGGTAGAGCTTTGAAGTTTGTGATTCTGTCTCACAGCTGAAAAGCTTCCCAAGTGAAGTGATTCCAGAAGAATGTTTCCCATTATCCAAAACTCTACCGAACCATTCCTTGTAGCTCTGAAATTATTAAGACTTTGGAAGCCCCAAGAGGTCTTTTTTGATCCATGAAAGAAGGTAACTTAGGTTCAAATAACTCAAACCTGACTCCTTCTCAGCCAATGAAACACAAAACTCCTCTATTTGTTCACGTAACATAAAGAGACTACTTCAAAATGTCAAAACCTTTAAACTTCAATGGATTCAACCTCGGGACACGTCCACGGTTTTGATTGCATTTATTGGTGATCAGGTTGAGGTGTTTGTCCCAAGAGTAGAAGAGGTAATGTTCTGTAAATTATGGTGTAACAGGACATACTGCACTTGGTTTAGAAGCGTGAATGATGATGAACTAGGTTAGAAGAAGAAACCTTTGTAGGCCACCAGCTACTAATAACAGCACATCTCTTGGTATCCAGCAGAACATTGTGTATAATTTCTGTAAGCACAGCCTTCACCTCTTAGGCAAAGACAGTGGAGAATAGACATTTCTTTGAAAGAATAGCGTGGCTAAGCATTTATGGGACTAGTTATTTTATTACGCAGTTTAAAATGGTATTGTGGCTTCAATATGAATCTCTCTGAGGCATCAGACTGAGATATCAGAGAAATAACAATTTTTCTAGGAAACATTTCTGGATCCATTTTGGAAAAAACTAAGTGGTAGGATTTTACTATCGTAAATTCAGATAGAATAGAGTTAGTTCAGTGAATACACAGACTTCATATAAGACATGCAGAATGAACAAGTGGGCCTGTTGCGGGGTAAACCCACCCTGTCTCCCCTCGGAGGGGAAGTTAATGGGGTGATGAGGCTGCGAAGTGACCCCGTGGTTGTAGTCTACCTGACTGGCCTCTCCTCTGTCGTGTGGCTCAAGGCACTGAGTCAAAGTGACCGCCCTTGGGACCAGGGCTGTGCAGCCCCGTGGCCAGAGTCCATAAGCACCCTTGCATCAGGGTTGTGCAGCCTAGTGCCGGAGTCATTAAGCACCCTTGCGTCAGGGCTGTGTGGCCCGAGTCAATAAGCGCCCTTGTGTAAGGGCTGTGATGCCCGGAGAAAGCGCACTCCTCTGCAGCCTGGGATTCAGACAGGGAGCTGCTATTGCTCCAACAGGGGTGACAGGGAGTAGAGGGACGTGGGCCTGCCCAACTCCACCGTGTCCCAGCCCAGGTCCCTGTCCCAGCCCAGGGCCCTGTCCATGGCGGGGGTGGTCTCCACCCAGGTCAGTGGGGATCCTGCCTCAACACGCTGACCTGCCGCAGGCGGGAGGTACCACTCATCCCATGTTTCTGGGCCACTTCCTACCATTCGCCGTGCCGCTGTTGTCTGGGGCGCCTCAGGTCCTCTGGGTCCCCTTACATCGGAATCTTGCTGGGTGTCAGCCTCCAGACTGTCAATGGCATCCTATGCCGTTGTGTCTCTAGTCCCTCCACCTCTGGGCTGGGCTCATGGCTAAGAGCTCTTGCCAGGCATCATTGCTCTTCGGCGGTCTTCCCTGAATAAGATAGGCTGCTTCCTTTTATCCTAGGGCAACAGTTAGAGCATACCCAGCAGAGTCTGAGGGGCGGGACTTCTGCTGCCCACAGAGCATGGTTAACTCACTCAGTGCAGGGTAAGCCCATCCTGTCACACACCCTCCCCCTCAAGAGGGATCCTGGCAGGTGGTTGCTTTCCCTGCCCTCCCTTCCCAGTGTGGAGAAAAAGTCCGCGTTGGCATGAGTCTTATTGGGTCAATGTAGCACGCGGAAGTCATAGGGCTGGAGGGAGAGATACCACCGCAATATGTAGGGCTTGGTGTCTTTCATGCTATGCAGCCACTGGAGGGGTGCATGGTCCGTCACCAAGGGAAAAAGTAGTCCCCAGCAAGTAATAGCATAAGGCGTCAATGGCCCACTTCATGGCTGAGACCTCTTTTTCAATTGTTGAGTAGTGTGTCTCCTGAGGAAATAATTTCCGGCTTAGGTATAAGATGGGGTGTTCCCCTCCACCAAACTCCTGGGATAGTATGGCACCAAGCCCAACCTCCAATATGTCGGTCTGGAGGATGAACTCCTTCAAGAAGTCCAGATGTATAAGGACAGGCTCCCGGGTTAGCTGTTTTTTCAAGGTCTGAAAGGCTGCTTCTCATTGGTCAGTCCATCTTACTTGCCACGGTTCAGAATTCTTCATTAGTTTAGAGAGTGGGGCTATGAATTGCCACTAGTGCCCGGCTAGGCCTAGGAATTGGCGTACCTGTTTCTTTGTTCGCGGCATCAGTGAGGCATAGTCAACAACGACCAGAATAAAATGGTTCCCAGTCCGGCTGTTCTTGAGCGGTCCAACAAGATCCATGCTAATGCATTCGAAGGGTGTCCAGACTACAGGGAGAGATACGAGGGGGGCCCGTGGCGCCCACTGGGGTCCTGCCCATCAGCATTCAGGACAAGAAGCACAATAATCTTTTACCTCTTGATGTATCCCTGGCCAAAAAATCCTACAAGTTAGGGTCTTCTTCCTTCCAAGGTGCCCTGTCCAGGGCACCTCGTGGGCCAAGTGTAAAAGGTCTCGATGTAGTTGCCATGGTACCAGGAGCTGCCATATAGTTTCTTGTGTTTGGGGATTTTGCACCACTCGGTATAGGTGATCTCCTCGGATCTCAAATCGGGGCTGGACTGGATTTGAACAAACTCCTCCAGAGTGACAACTTTGGTGATCTGGACCCCGGTCTGTTTTCCTGTCTCCGTGTGGCAGAGTCACCCGTGGTACATCTCTGGCTGATGTCTATTTGGTCCAGGATGGCTGCCTTGAACTTGGAGTACTCTAGGGCCTCCTGTTGGTCGAGATTGTGATAGGCGGCTTGAGCAGGACCCATCAAATATGGTGTGAGGAGGGTGGCACAGTGGTCGGGTGGCCACCTTGCAGCAGTGGCGACTTGCTCAAAGGTTATCAGGAAGACATCAGGGTCGTCCCCGGGACCCATCTTCATCAGGCGGACAGGGAGGGTCAACAACTGCCTCCCACCTCTGGCCCTGCCAAGAGGGCATAGCTGACTGCAACAGCGTCACCATTTGTTGAATTAACCGCTACTGTTGTCCCTGGTATTGGGTAGAGAACTCCTGCATCATCTGTTGATGCAGTTCCTGCTGTTGAGCCGCCTGCTTTGCAGCCAGCTGTTGGAGTAGCTGGGCCTGCTCCTGCTGCTGTTGGGCTGCCTGCTGCTGTTGACTCTCCAAGAGCCACTTCCAAATCTTGTCAGCGTCCATAGGGGGATGGGGCATACAACTGTCCAGCATGCAAAACGGGTACGGGCTACCCTCCAGGTGATCCCTTCCCTCAGAACCTTTCCTCAGGACCCAACTGCTGCCTACATTCTCCATCAGTTGTCGTGGGGTAAGCCCACTCCATCCTCCCTCGGAGGGGAAGTTAGGGGGGTGACAAGGCCACAAAACGACCCTGCGGTTGCACTCTATCCGACTAGCCTCTCCCCAGTTATGTGGCTCAAGGGACTGAGTCAAAGTGACCACCCTTGGGACCAGGGTGGTGCGGCCTACTAGTCGAAGTCAATAAGCGCCCTTGCATCAGAGCTGTGTGTCGGGGCTGTGTGGCCTAATGGCCAGAGTCAATAAGCGCCCATGCGTCGGGGCTGTGCGGCCTAGTGGCCAGAGTCAATAAGCGCTGTTGTGTCAGAGCTGTGTGGGTAGCAGAGGACTGTGATGGCCGGGAGAAGCGCACTCCTCTGCAGCCTGGGACTCAGACACGAGACTGCTATCGCCTCAACAGGGATGACAAGAGAGATAGGGGGACGCAGGCCCTCCCAACTCCACCATGTCCCAGCCCAGGGCCCTGTCCGTGGCTGGGGTGGTCTCCACCCCTCACGTCGGAAACTCGCTGAGTGTCAACCTCCAGACCGTTGACAGCATCCCATGGGTATCCAGAGTCTCCAGTCCCTCTTCCTCGGGGCTGGAGTGGCCAAGAGCTCCTTCCGGGCATCCTTCCTCCTCGGCGGTTTTCCTTGAATGAGCTAGACTGCTCCCTTTTATCCTAGGGCAACACTTAGCACATGCCCAGCAGAGACTGAGGAGGTGGGACTTCCACCACCCACAGAGTATGGTTAACTCTTTCAGTGCGGGATAAGCCCAACCTATCGCAGGGCCCTAGCCCTAAATTTTCTCTTTCAAGCGCAGTATTAGAAATTGTTACATTTACAAAAGCTAAATCAAGTCATGAAAATAGTAGTAGTATTTTATATTACTGTTATGTTTCAGTCATGGCTCCCTTGTACCAGCTGCTTTACATACACATAATGAGAGACAGTTCCTGCCCTAAAGAGTTTACAATCCAAACAAAATGGGGAAGAAAGGAAGGCTTATTATCCCCTTTTTACAGATGGAGAACTGAGTCACAGAGTGATTAAGTGATCTGCCCAATGCAACAGGAGTTGGTGGCAGTCCTAGGAATTGAACCGAGGTATCCTAAATCCCAGGCCAGTAACTTAACCGCAGGATTTTACTTCCTCTTGAGTGCTAAATGAGAAGCATTGGCTTCTGATTTCTGACTGCATGAATTAAATTTAACTGCAGCTTTTTAACTTCTGATTTAGTCATATTTGATAGAAGGCCTAGATACATGTTATATTTACAATTATTATTAATGCTTCTAATATCCATATAAAGAGTAAAGACAATATTTTACGACATAGAATGAGGGCTGGCTTTGAATCTGTGAGTTTCCCACACTGCAGATAAATGCATTGCCTGTAAACTGCAGGTATGTACCTTATTGAACAAGTGAAACTAAAAGACTGTATGGAAGAGCTGACAGTTCAAAATTTATAATATTCTCATCTCCAAGGAGCACGAGGTTGGTTTGGATTTTTAAACAGGTATCTTTAGAAAAGTTAAGTAACCAAAAGTCAGATGGAATAAATGGCTTTTGGAGAAGCATGGTTAATCACGGTCTCTGTGAATATAAGTTAAGATTTATATTAGAATTTTTCATTCTAAAATATATATATAAATTAATTAATTCAGAATGTTTCAGGTTTTGTTTGTTTTTACCTTCACTTTCCCCTCTTCCTCCTTTATTGAACCTTTTCTACATAGCCAGCCAAACAACCTTTCACTCATCATATATTCACATCCACAAGCTATATTTCATTCTTCTGACTTTCAACACCATTCATATCCTTCACATTCCTTTATGGCAGTGTACCACTTGCTCACTGTTCCTAACAAGAAACACACGTAGCAGTTAAACAGCAGAGGTCAGTATCACGCTTGCGTCACAGGTCAAGCCAGATCACTTACATTCTTTATGGAGGTCACTTCTTCTCTCTGGGTGGGATGTGACCTTTTCTTTTTCTTTAAGAGGAAACAACCCCAGATGTTCACCACCCTTTGTGCAGAAGGGTTGCTAGTTGGTACTCTTTCATCTTTCCTTGTAAACTTGCAAAATAGCCAAAGAAGCAATTGCAAAACTAACCCTAATAGTTACATTCACTATTTTGACACTAATCCACACATTTCACTTGAACACCAATATACCTGATGTTTGTAAAAATGTGAAAGAGTCATTATGAAAATATTTTCTATTGTTTTTAATAGCAACTGTGTGAATTGCAGCATGTTTTAGTTTGGTTTTGTGGCATTTCACAGAATATATTTCTTTTAATGTTTCATGTCATTTGACACTCCCCTATATGGTTTTATTTACAATTTTTAAAACTAAATGGCTATTCATTTTTAAATTTGCATGGCTTTAATGTATAAGCTATATTTGCTCAATAAAGTGATACTCTAAGAAATAATTTCGGGGGGAATTGTATCCATCACAATTTTCCATTATGAATGCAAAAGGGAGCCAATTTTTCAATTGGGGAAAAAACGTAGTTACAACTTTTTTCTACTATTCTAATTCTTAGGATTATTTTAAAAAATAATGGTTAACAGGTACCTAATGTCACATTCATGAATTCTCTGGTCAAGCTCTAAGAAGAAGAGCATCACTGCAACCGATGACTTGCTCGAAAGGAAGTGAGGATAAGAATAATGTCTTTCCCCCCCATGTCCACCCCTACAGTGGATGAAAGGTACACTTATGTGATATGGCACCAGGAACTTGCTTAGGAGTCTGTCTCTGTTTTGTTAAGATATGCTTTAGTCAAACACAAGTTGTTGGCCTCAGTGCAGAGGTAACGATGAAATTTAAAGGCCTGTTATAGACAGGAAGCGGATGATATAATGATTCCTTCTGGCCTTGGACTCTCTGAATCTGTTTCTATTGCTCCTTTTCATGACTGATTTTTAGCCAGTATTTGAAACTTTCTATTACGGCAGTGTTAGAATAAAATGTTCACATACTACATCGGACATTGCTTATTACTTATTCAGGATCAGGTTCATATTCAGTGTTTGTAAACAACACCCACCTCCAGATAATATTATGTTACAGATCTTTAGCTGTAAATATATTGTTCTCTACCCCATTTGTTTTCTGCCTATGTTTTTGCAACTGGAAGTTGCAATGAGAGCTATGGTAAATCATACTCAGCAGTGATGGAACCAGTGGCACGGAAAAAATAAAATTAAAAAAATGTGGAATTTCAAAGTGAGAAAAATTGTCCATTCTCTCCATTTAAAAACATCTGTTTTTATTTTTCTGCTAATGTGGAAGGGGTTCCTGCAGGTGGAACTGTGTTCATTTGCAGCAGAAAGCAAATTTTACTATTTGTCTTAGGGCGCTGGGGCAGGGCTGAGTTACACTACCCCTATGGGAGCACTGGGAAGTATGGTGCCTAAGGAGCTCCCGATTGTAGGAGGAATTTTTGGCGGTGCTGCCCTGCAGGAGTATGCAGCATTGTCTCCTCTTTGGACAGCCAGTTCTTTTGACCGCTATGAAAGGGGATGGGGGTGAGGGTCATATTCTCACCTCTTCCTTTCTCTTTGTGGGGTCATTTGTACCGGGTACCATGCCCTGTGCTCACAGTAGCACTAGCTGTCAGACTATTGGATGAAGTCCTGGCCTCACTGAAGTCAATGAGTTTTGCCATCAACTTCAGTTAGTTCAGGATTTCACCCATCACTTGCACATTCACAGGGAAAGGGTAAGTTACAACTCGGTAGGCTCCTTTTTACCCTCCCCACCCCTTGCACACTTATACAATGGCCAGTCACAATATGTATTGTTGAGTATTCTTGTGGTGAGGACACTTGGATAAAGTAAGCTCCTTTCACTGCTCTTCATTATTACTGGTTGTATTACAGTAGTGCTTAGAGACCCCAGTTACAGATCAGATCCCCATTGTGCTAAGCTTTGTCAAAACAATCCCTGTCCCAGGGATCTTACTATTCAGGATTATGACAAAATGCAGCAGGTGGAGGAAACAAACAGGAGAGAATAAAAAAGAAGCATACTTTGCAAAATAAAGCAGTAGTCACTGGCTAATGTACTATATTGATGAGATCCATAAAAGTACCTAGGAAGACAGATAGGTGTTGTCGGATGGAGGCAGTGCTCTTAGGAATACTCTTTCATTTTATTTTTTGTACTCCATTAAACCAAGTATGTGTTAGTGTATTGGCACTGTGTGTGTGTGTGTGTGTGTGTGTGTGTTTATATACCACTGCCTTCTACTGAGTGGAATGTGTGACCTGCTCAAGTTGACCCGTGGTGGATATAAGCCTTAACATTATATAGTGTTATAGCTAATGGATATTCTCCTTTAGCTTCAGTAGTAGTTTTTGTTGTAGAAACATGCAGGTTCAGATGTGCTATGTATGTGATGACTGTGATGCCTATACTGTATGTATGCAGCATGCTGATCTGTTACAGCTAAATTCTTTTTGAAAGCATATCTTTGACTATGGCTTGTGCATGGGCCTCCCTTATTTCTTACCAGTTTCATGGCTTGTCTTGAAGTCATGTTTGGTTGTTACATTGGAGTCCAATGGAAGCATTGTCACTTTCTTTCAGGTAATATCATACTCAATAGGCACACAGGTGTAACCAACCAAAATTAGCATTTCCACTTTGAAAACGCTATTTTTAAAATACTAAGATTCAAATTCCAACACACAGCATTCTCGTAATCTCCTCTAGTGGGGCCAGTTTCTGTTTTCATTTTCAGTGGTGTAGTCACAGTAACTCCATAAACCTCTAATGAGTTATTTAAATTTAGACTGGCGTAACAAAGATAGGAATTCGATTCACCGATTTAACATTGTGTGTATATATTCAGTGTTGCCAACTCTCAGGATTTTCTTGCAAGTCTCATAATATATTTTTTTGTTTTTCCTTAAACACTAGTCTTTGGAGTCCTGTTGTTACATGAGAATCTCAGCTTTCATTTAAAAAAACAAGGTTTCGAGCTTCACAGTTGCAGGAAGGAAGCTGAATAGAGTGGGTCTGCTGCTGGGCAACAAGAAGTGCAGCAGAATTGCTATGCTCTGGTCCAAACCAAACAACAGGCCGCTTGCTTAGAAGCCTGAGAACAGGCATATTCAAGTGAACTATTTCAACACTCTAAGACAAACATTAAATGGTGTATATTGGATGTGAGCATTCAGAACTGCACATGCAATAAGACTCACCCATGTTCCTGTTTTCTGTGCAGTTTTTTGTATGTGAAATAAGAGTTTTGGAGGTTCTTATGACAATCTGACCCTTTAAAATTAAGCCACTTTTCTGAGCGGGAAGAGCCAGGAATTCAGCACAGCTGACCATGCTGTCTCCTGATGTGAGCTCCCAGACAGCAGCTTGTTATACACAATGTTCATTTGCACGTCGTACAAGATGTAATTTCCCAAGTGCCAAGTTATGCTTACCTCTCCATTGGCATGCAAGGAGGGGGTGGGGAATAGCATTGTCTGCAGCAATATTGAGTGGTATGTCTGAGTGGGCAGGCTCATTACACCAATCCTTTTGTACCAGATGCGGTAGCAAGAGGCACTGCATGCTCATTCTGGTAGCACCCCTGGAGGTATTACTTTAATGCCTGCACTGAACTGCACCGCTGTAGAACACAGGTTGCTCATTTTCTCCGTTCTCCACAGTGTACATATCCATAATTTGTCTCTGACCATACAAGAGACGAATTCTCACAAATCACATCCACCCATGTTTAATTCTGAAAATCTGCCTATTTGAAATAAAATGCATTATCTTAAACCAAAATTATTTGGGGTATTATAGGTTTGTTAAATAATAGCTGGTGTATGGGTAAGCTGGCAAATTGTTCCACTTAGCCAAAACATGAAATAAGCAACATGCAAGAGGTTGTTCACTTCTCTAAATTGAACAACTCTGGACAACTTTTGAGTGTAAAGAAATGAAATGCAGATACCTAAAGAAGCAAAAGACATCATCACTCTGTCCCCACGCTTGTATCACACTGTAATGCTGAAAGAACCTGATCCTCAATTTCCATTGATTCAGTAACTTTGTTTTGCTGTTGCATTGTTCATATAAAGCAAAGATCCATTGCATTTCATTTTCAAATTTATGTGCTCTGAAAAATTGTTCAAGGCAAGAAATATTCTTTGATTTTTATACTGTATCTCAGAATTACATTTTTACAGCTTCCATCAGCTTTGGCAAAGTGAAGATTAGTTTGATCCAACTTCTGAAGCTGGGAGCTAGTCCAAAACTCTGGTAGTCAGAAATCTGCTCAGTGTGTTGGTGCTCTATTACCTGACACTTTTGGCCCTATTTTGAATATTTTTATATACTCTTTATATTTTCTTGTGTGCGTAGGATTTTTTCCCTAAGGTTAGAGTCAAGAAGCATTTTCACTTAGTGTCTTTTCAACATAATTAAATGCAGTGTGCACTAGTTCTCCAGCCATAACCATACACCTCTGGGGGTATGCAGCCAAACAAATGAGTGGAGTTGGCTCTAATGCGGACATTCCCAACTCTCTTGAGCATTTCATCTTAATTAATAAAACAAACCTAAAAATTTTCCAAAATGTTTATGCTTACAAGGCCTTTGTTTCACCTCATCAATTTTCTAGACACCTGAAAACTGATTCTGAGTGGAAAAAGTGAGTCACCGTATCTGCAGACACACGCAAGCATTAATAACACAAGTATAATCAGTCAAAAGTGGAAATGGTCAAATTATTTTATGAATCTTGTTCACTACATATTTTGAAACTTTTTCATTGAATTATTATTTGTGAACAAAGTTTGTCATTTAACCAGCTCTTGTCCAAGCTATCAAATAAGATTTATAGTGATCAAGCATGTAATCAATGAATAACTCAGTCTCTTAAC
Organism: Emydura macquarii macquarii; assembly: GCF_026122565.2. NCBI lineage: Eukaryota > Metazoa > Chordata > Testudines > Chelidae > Emydura > Emydura macquarii. Next base: position 24,348,440 of record NW_027132559.1, read on the forward strand.
AAAAAAATGACATTTGCCATGCATATTTATATGTAAAGTGATTTATCAAGATAATACAGTTAGATTCTAGCTTTAAATTAGAAAAACGTAGTTCCTATTCACACATTTATTGAAGTTCTGTAGATGTCATCTCAATTTTATAGTGTTTCAGAAATTATATTGGAGAATAAGCTCACCTGTGTGTGCTGATTACAGAAGAAGTACTTGAGCTATTTCAGTTGTCATGCTCATGGGATAAGCTCCTGATCCAGCCTTTGAGGAAGAATTCCATTTAAGAAGGAATAAAGTTATCAGTCTTTAAAGGCACAACGGCAGGTGTTAAATACAAGGAGAACCTGCATAAAATACACATGTGGGAGAAAAAAAAACAGATCATGTCCAACAACAATGATCCATGTAAAGGTGGTGGTCAAAAAAAAGGCCAAAATCACAGCCAATGTAAGGGATGCAGTGTCTACACTGACACTGCATTGCCTCAGATAAGCCTTCATAAACCCTACATCTCTCGTTGAGGTGGTTTTATTATGTCAGCATAGCAGGGGAGTTACATCGGTGTGAGGAGCATTTAAGTTTGTACACCTCCACTGTTTTGTCAACAAAACTCTCTAGTGTAGACCAGCCCTAACTAAGAAGGCTCGTACTGACACTGCAATATAAGATACACACAAACCTCAACTAATGCTTCATTTCATTTCCCTCAGCAATGATACAGTAACTGAACTATTAGAACAGTTGGGTAAAATGTATGTTTCAGCAAATAATATAACATGATCTTTAACGGTCATATGAGCAGTAAAATTGGATTATTCATAGGAAATAGAAATCCCAAGCCTACCCACTTACTCTAATTGACTTGTCACATAGGTCTGTGGTCTGTGGATCACTGATTGTCTGTGACTCACCTGGTCCCATGGTACTGGCTCCTTGTTTCCAGTTCCTAAATTGCATTTAAAGGCATCTAAAATAAATTCAAAGCTTTTCAAATATTACTTTTCTGTGTACACAATTGCAATAGTTGCTATCGTGATGTTATGTGGACCATCCCCTCAGATGTGCAGTCTTTCCAGAAACCTGTAGCCCACCTTTGGGAAAAAAGATTAAGAATTCCTGAGCTAATCAATACATAAATAAAATGATTACATAAAAATGGAAGGAAAACTTCTGTTATCTAGCAAAAATACTTAGTGGAAATATCATTACCTGCAGGGTCAGATATGAAAACTTGCATTAGTCTTTAATATTTCAGATGTACATTGTTTTGTTTGGTCTATGTCCCTTTGATGCCAGAATGTGGATCTTTATGTGCAATACAAGATGTAAAGGGGTTGTTAATACTTCTATGAATTGAGAATTGTCATTATATTTTAGGTAGTAGTCTCTGTCTTGCAAAGATAACAGAGAAATAGGAGAGAAAACTCTACCACAGTCTTTATATACCACATATATACCACAATATTGACTTCCAACCAGCATAGAGAAGGGTGGGAACCACTTGTGGTGAGGTTTAGGGTTTTCAGAAAAAAATCCCAGAAAGTCTCATATAAAAGACATCAAACCCATCTGTGCATCAGACAGGATGCCCCAGTTCTCCTATTCTAAATTAAAGGAAAACTAGCTCAAGACATGTTGCTATTTGTTCCATTGCATACATTGCACCAAATGCATGAGAGTAGAGGATCTGATGCCACTGCTTTGCCCCCGATCCTGCATGACTGAAGTCAATAAAAACTTTTCCTCTGACTTCAATGAGCATAGGATCAAGGGCTTAGAGAGGAAACTACTATACAATAGTTTTTGGGTTTGGCTCTTTGGAATAAGTTTCTTTTTACCTAAATTATCATCCAGATTTTTTTGCTTATTCATTTTTATTTTTCATTTTATTTTTTATGATTAGATGAACTTCTCCATCTTCAAAATAAAATCATTCTTCTGTCAGCCAGGTACATTGTAGGTGGGGTAGCGGAAACTTTGGACCACTTTTTTAAAAGCCCCAATAATGAGAACTAAATCTAACTCAGATGACTTTTCAAATTCATTGCAAATGTTTTCAGCTAATTCTCTAAGGTTTTCCTCTTGACACCAGCACAACCTCCCACCTACTCTAGGTGCTCCCCATTGTCAATGAGCACTCTGTATCACATGGATAAGTTAGCCTTTCTCCTCCAGCTGCCTCTCCATTCAGTTTCCTCTAAGCAACTCAGGTTTTCTGCAGCTAAAAACTGCTTTTCACATATAATGAAATTCACAAGTGCATTGGAGGAAATGTGATTTTTCTGCCCCCACAGTTTCAATAGCAGATTATTCCTTTAAAAGGCCAGTTGCAGAAGGGAATAACTTTGAACGCAAACTGGAAATATAAAGACAGGAAATGAGTCTGTGACTGTATAACTGAGTTCATAAATGGGTCATTATTTTTGGTATGAAAATTTACAGTAGAAAAATCACCTACTTCACAAAACCATTCCCTGTTTCAGCACTGCAGGAGCATGAAGTAAAACTATGTTTCTTTCTAATATATCATTTACACTGTCAAACTGTTTCCAAACTACTGGAGTGCTGTTGGTGCTGCTTGAGGTCCCATATCTTTGTCAAGATACTGAGATTCTACCTAAAATCATCTTAATTCCTAATCCACAGTGTACTAGAAAGATGTCTATAAAGAAAGCTTTTACAATCAATATGAGATGGGAATATATTCTTTCACAAATAGTAAATTGCACGTATGCTAAATTTAATCAGTGACACCTCTGGTTTGCGTTCCTATATCCTGAGTTTCCCTTTACCATTATTACAACGACTTCTGCATTTAACAGCTGCTCTGAATGGTGTTCTGTAGAAATCTGAGAGTAACTAAGTTACAATCCATTTAATTGTTGTCTAGAACAATCACAGTATCACAATCACAGGACCACAAAATCATGTCTCCCCAGTGCTGCACTGTGACATCAGCTATCATTTTTGGAGCTTCCATATCATGCCCATCTCAGGGAAAAAACCTTGCCCATATTGATCAGGGAATCCATACTAGACCCATGATAGCAGCAATCATACTTAAGTATATTTGCTTGCTAGCAAGATTCCAGTGATAAAGTGGAAAAGTATAGATCATTTGTTGTTTTGGGGATTAACTTTTTTTTAAATCAATAAATCTTAGACTTGTACATGAAAGACCTAGAAGAAACAAAACAAACAATTGCATGGGGGTCAGACTGATTCCATTAAGGAGCCCTCTCCCTGATATCTCCAGATGTTTGTCTTGCTGGCCAGTAAAGTGCCTCTCCCCTGTTCACTGCTTTAGCTCAGTTTCTTACCCCCTTAGGGAAACACCTTCCGCTTGACCTCAACCTTGAGCTTTGAAGAAGAGGAGTTGTACCCAACTGTGCCTCTGCTAGATTCTTCAATTTAAAATCTCACAGGTCTTATCATTGCCCCAGACTGCATTGGGACCTTCAAAGTGAAGGTTCGGGACCTCACATATTCTCTTTAAAGGAAGAGGCGACCCAAAGGCCAGAATCACTGGGAAGTGGGGAGGGAGATGTCCAAAATCTTGGTATGAAGTAGTGGTGATGGATGAGAAATAGGCAATGATTGCCTTGAGAAGGTAGTTCAGTTTGGAAGATGGAATCTAGTAGACTTGCTGAATGGTTAGGGCCTCTGTAGATTCAGAGATTCAATCTAATTTCCAATAAACAACCAGACGAAACCTCTGAGCCTTAGGAAATTTGTGTATTGCTGCTGCTAAGACCCCCCCCTTCCCCATCCCTCCCAGTAATGCAAAAAATATTTTATTACTGTCGGTCTAGTGATACTATGGCAAATACTGAGCACTGCCGGGTGTGAGACATAGGACAATGAGAGCATCCTAAGATTTTGGAGAACTTGATATATTTCTCATTAGGGATCCTTTATTCCATTTCTAGCTCTCACAAGGTTCAGAAGTGACAGCAGCAGAGAAAAATGAAAATTAAGATAGTAATGTTGCAATGGACGGATAAAAAAAGGAGCATGAAAACCACATAGCCAATATAATATACTCAGCTTTTAAGTCGTGGTTAGCTGCAGAGAAAGAAGCTATAGAAAAAATGTTGAGTAGGAGACTGGGCAGAGTAGGGTGTTAAATGGAAACTTTGTATTTTACTTTAAATAATGGAATGGCAGTGCTCTGTTGATTCATATTCTTACTATGCACTTGAACATGGCAGATCAAAAGTACAACCACTAGTTGTATTTGATTGGCATTTTTTTATCATCATTATTATTACAGGTAGTATGGTCTGTGAAGCTATCATATTCCTTCTTCATTTAATTTTGCTTTTAAAAAAGCATTTGCATATCACCCTCAAATAATTTTTCTTTTTTGATATCTCAGATATGAATGGTCTTTTAGTAACTCTTATTGAATGAGTCTTTTTCTGGAGGAAAATAGACTAGACTGGATAACATCTTAATCTTATTTAAATATGATTCTCCTTTATTGTGTTTTTAGAGGAATTAAAAGACTTCTTGAAGAAACTATAATAGACTGAAAACATTTTATACTTATTTAAATATGGTTCTTCTTTAGTGTATATTATGGGGAGGGATTCTTTTATTAACTCTGAGCCAAATTCTACCAAGTATGCATGCAGCTCCCATGGATTTTGTGTATGCAAAATATAATATAATAACTTTGTGTGAAATGTTAGGGCCTACTATATATCTATTCCTGCCCCAGCACTGTAGTAACCAATCAATGCAACTACTTAAAATGAAACAGTTACTCTTTTTCCAGTGTTAGATTTTTTTAAACATGAGGTTCTCATGAACTACTCCCTATTATGTGGTTTTTGAAACACTTTTAATATAAAACTTTCAAATAATTTAAAACTAAGTGACATCTTTTCATTATACAAAAAATATTCTGTTACTTATATTCCAATCACTTCCTATTTCTCAAGTAACCATGAGAACTTAATCTCAGACATGTCAAACTCCAAATCTTCACTACTTGAAGTACTTTCTTTCAGAGTCAGAATTTATTTTTTTGCTGGATAAATTTTCTCTGAGATATATTTTAATGGTATAATCTTAACTTTCAGTGAATATTGCAGTAATTTGTTCATTTTAGGCCTAATGGTAAATATAAGTAGTGCTTCTGAATAACAAATTCAGGTTCTACTTTCCACTTAGAGGCAGCTATCTAATTTCAGGCTAGTGTAATTCCTCCACAGAGGACATTGGGAAAGATTTTTGAAGGTATATAGGTGAATGTATGCCTTTTGAAATTCCCATTAGGTGCCCATATGCATCTTTAGGTACCTAGATAACTTTAAAATATCTGCCCCTTTGTTTAACTTTTGTTAAAGTTTCTCAAATGCATTTCCTATCAATGCAATCCCTACAATTCCAGGATACCATCAGTTAAACTATTATCTACCTCTGTTCTTTTTGGAAAGCATCACCTCTAGGGTATCATCTTCATGGGTTGTGGAACAGTGCTGTAAAGTGAAATACAATTGCAGAAACAGCAATTACTTTATTACATGGCTTGATTAGGTTGGCTTACATGAATGGGGTCAAACCATGGTAAAACAATATTTAAGACTAGATCATAGTTTTAAACAAGTTTTTCACAGTTTGTCCCTGTCTACAATGATTAGTCAAATTATATTATAAACTAGTTTATCGCAACCAGGTTTAAATACTGTTTTTCAACACAGTTCCACAGAATGGTGGTGCAAGACAATAATTCAGTGTCTGTGCCCACATTTGGCCTCTTTGCTCATTACTTATGATGAGTATCAGTAGGAAAAGGCTCTTTTTTCATGTAGGTGCCAAACATTTTCTTCGCTACTAACTTAAAAATCTCACTGCAGAGGTTTTCTTAGTATTTTCATACGTCCTCTCCTTAAAATCTTTAAAGTGCTCTGAGGTACAGAAGAAGAGTATACTCCCTCCTTCCCATAGACTGCTCTGTCTCATACCAGGACTTCTCTCTCAATGACCAAACCCGTTAGTAAGTCCCAAAACTAACCTCAATTCTGAACTGGACCTCTTGACCTAAAGCTTTCTTCTTGTTAAGTGCATGATCCCCTTACCAGTTGCCAGCTGCTTCCTTCTGACCTTCCTGCTTCCTGAAGACCCTAGCCCACGTTTAAGCAAGGCTCCAGATCTTCTCACATATCTCCTGTCCAGGCAAGTGTCATGCTCTGTTCTCCAGTTGCTGATCCCTCCCACTAACCCCTTGACATCCCACTCATTAGTACACTTTTCTGTTTCTATGTGTCATCCAGCTGGAAGTTAGATAGTGTTTGGAGGGTTATATTATTATGGTGGTATATTTATTTCTGATTTCTTTTAAGTTGAGGGGTGGGAAGTATTACTACATTTATTCTTTATAGGGAGGAATCTCCTAGTGATCCACCCTGATGCTCACAGTTTCAGTTACAATAATTTAGTGAGAGAATCCCCATATTGAGAGAGAAAAAGGATACAGAGAAAGAGAGGAACACCAGGGAAATAGGCAATGATGATGGACTATAACTGATGGGGTTGAAGTCTTGGGACTAGATCTTTGGCCCTATTAAGGCTTCTTTGTATTGCTTCAGCAGGGCAAAACAGTCTGACTAATTAGCTATTTGGGGATTCCGGCATAGGGTTGATGTAACTGACTCAATGCTACGCAACATGCCCCCCTCCACCGCCTTGCTATTGGGGGTGTGGTCAGAGAAAAAGAGCCATTGCCAGGATGCCCTGCACCTTTGTGATCCCTGACTGCCAGAACACCCTGCGGGTGATTTGATAATGGATCCAATTTACAGTAGCGGTGACACTGCCATAAATTGCTCTTCAGAACTGGCTGAGCAGCCCAAGCACTAGTAGAGGAAGGACATAAAGGTAGTTTGTGTACATCTTTGCAGCTTGTTCCTCAAGTGTGTCAGGTGCCAAACAGCCGGTTGTGAAATTTTGGTTCAAAGAGTGTGTCAAAAACAGAAAATATCACTAAATCTGTCTCTGCCTTAGAGAAAAACTAAGAATGATGTCTTTTAAAAAAAAAATTCTCTCTAAAAGTAAAAATGAGAGAAGGTTAGCAAGGAACATTTCAATTATCAAGACAAGAATAGATTACTTCAGTTTAGATAGCTCTTTCTACTTATATCCATTGTACCAGAGTTTCTGTTAATGCTGATGCAGTAAAGTGATTAGAGTACTCTCTCGAGAACATCATTATCCCGGAATAAGGATGCATTAAATTCCTTCACTCCATTTGGTTGCTTGCTTTTTCTTTTGATCGCCTTCCTACGTTCCAATCAATGATCATATGCTTAATTTGCATGTACTTAAGTGCATGACTCTATTTGGGCCTGAAAGGATTGCAGATGTGTATATACCTCATAGAGAATATCACCTCTCTGTCATTCCTCCTTTAGTTGTATGATCTTTCCAGCATCATATAGATACAAATAGTCTCATTGTCTTCATTGAAAATCTTCCTGTCTCATGATAAACCACATTCCTTCGCTCAGGGTAAGTCAATTACGGCATTGAAAATGCAAAGCTAAATCATTCTTACAACGTGGAAAAAGCCTTTGTTTGTGCACACATTCTCTGATATGCTCTCGTTTGGGAATTATAGGAGAGTTGGACTTGATTATATATATTTTTCACATCTCTAACTAGTTGATTATAGAGTCAGCAGTTGACTTTCTTCTGAGTCACAGATTTTTTTACAATTCTGTCAAACTTCTCACCTTTTTCCCAGTTTTGTCAGAAACTGCATTTTAGTGAGCTGAATACTTGTCTTTAATAGCACCTTAGATGTTACATACACTGTTCCATTTGCCAGGCCTCTCTGACGTTAAACATTTTTAGAGATGCCCTTACTTGTTCTTTTGTTATCTCTGGCTGCTGTATTCTGTATTTTCTCTGTATTTCATTCAGAGGCTCCCAGTCAGGAGAAACAGTACAAAGATGCTGATAGTGAAAAGCAAAACAGATGGGGGAAAGAAGAAGTCAGGGCTGGCTGGGAGAGGAGGAACAAGCTTATTAAATGGCATTATCTTACAAATGAAAAGGTACTGAGAAACTAAAGAAGTTATACTATGAAATACTGTGTGATCAGTGAACTAGTCCTACTTTAATGTGTTATAATGAGCTCTCCTGTTGAAAACTCTAAGAAATTTGTCTGATGTTAGGGCCCATTCTCCATATTTGGACCTGAACACAACCCCAATCCTTTTATTTATTTTTTTCAGAGTTCAAGAGAAAGTATAGTAGACCCAATTTGTATTCTGACTTGAATACCAAGCAAATCTGAATGTAGAGCAGGCAAGCAGCAGTTTTCACTCTGGGTTTAAAGTAAGAGTGGGGTGGAGAGGGATCAGGGTCCTGAGGGACCTATTCATTTGCTGGGAGTGCTGCAAGAGCTTCTTAAAGTGGCAACAGAGGTATTGGGAGTCTTCAGAAGCCTAATGGACTTCAGGCAAGTGGCATGAGATTCCACAGATATTTGAGCTGCATGCAAGACCTAGGTAGGCCTGCAACTCATGTAAGCCCAGTTTGTCCTCTACACTTCTGCAAGGAAAGGGAGCTCAGATATGGTGGATCTAGCTTGGGGAATTACTGGAAAAAGGAGATATACCCCCATTCTGGAATCTGTAGTGTGTGGGGCTGATACAGAACAAAGGAACTACCTCCTACATGCTTATGGCATAAGATATGTAGTCAACTAGACAAACTGAGCCAACAAGTACCTGGGATTATCCCATGGTCATTATAGTTGGCATGAAATTCTGCACTGCTTCAGAAGGCTTGACATCCACTTTGATTTTGAAGTCATTGAGCACTATCATCCACTGTCATGCCATTCTCATAAAAGGACATGCTTATTGAGGGGGCTTCACAGTGCAACAGAGTGACTGATACACCATAACAAATCCCCATTTAACGCCATCCTGGGACTCACATGGTAATCCATGGCAGATATAGATAATAACTATGTTAATTTTCTGTAAGAATTGGAACTTGGTAATGATCATTTGAATTACTGGTGTAATTTATTTACTTCTGAATTTTAATTAGGAGAAATAGAAATGCCATTTTTTTAACAATAAGTTTTAAAAAAATAATATTTTGATAAATCTAGTTGTCTTAACATGTCTTAACATGGTCTTTCAGCCGGATACTTTGCTTGCATACAACAGCTATACTAAATTCAGGTCTGAGACGTGTCCAAAACTTTTATGACTTTTGAGATAATAGAACATCCGGGTTGAATTCAAATTGTTTAAATGATTCTTTAGTCTTGAATGATGATTGATCTGACATACAACCAACAATATTTTTTTTAAATTGGAAACTGTTTAATTGCAGTAAACCCTGTTGACTAGACCACCACTTAAACAGTAATAAAAACCTCAGAAACAGTTTACGTTCATTCTGAAAATAACTCTTCTGGAACACATACCCTATGATTCAGCATAGTGTGATCTTTTTTTAAATAACACTTCATCATTACAAGTACACCTTTTCAGCTGATGAGCATATAAAGTAAGTGTGTGGGAGGGAAACAATGTAAAAGAAATAAGAAAAGCAATAACAACTGTTATACCAAAACCTTACCTGGGCTTTTATCTGTGGGTTTTCCCCCCCAATCATTTGAGTCCCAGTGATATTAGTAAAGGCTTATTATCAAGCTGACTCACTCCTCATGACGGTGTTGTAATCATAGATAAATACAAATTGTACCTTTTATTATGTTAAGGTTCTAATAACAGCAAGTCTTAGAACAGTGTGTCTTGTATTTGTAAACAATGATCAGCAACCTGTAAAGCTAAAATGAAAAGCCAGTGGGTCAGCTGGAGTTACACCAGGAACAAATCTGACCCAATCTGTCAAACATATCCTGGGAGGTTTGCTGTGTAAAGCAATACCAATTAACACCACTAGCAGCTAATGTATTCATCATTCAAAACATCACCATTGAGTATATAACGCCAGCAATATTCACTCTTGCAATGTTACGTAAGTGGTTATAAAAAGTTACTTGTCTAAAAACTGGCATTCTGAAAGTGTTAGTGTTGGAATTTTTAATTAATCTGATGGAGGCATTTTTTTCATAAAATATGCCTTAATATATAAATTAAAGTTATAAAACCAGATTTTCAGAAATGCACATTGTATAACTTTCTTGGGCATAGTAATTGCATATGCAAATCACCAGTTAAATATTTAATTGGCTGTTTACAGGTGCAGTGAGCACATTTGCACATGACTTTAAGGTAATTGTCATGCATAATTAAACAAATCTGGGTTTTTATCTCCGGTTAGTATATTTTCTCGTGCTGTTGATCCAGTTTTGTGCCATTGGTTGCTACCATGATGTAAATAAATAAAGGTAGTCAAAAATTATGAAAAAGATTGTCACCAAAAAGAGCTGTTGAAATTTCAAAAAATGTGGTCTAGCTCTGTTATGGCCTAGCAATAGTAAGGCCAAAGTTATGGTTGCATCAGTGGTTTTTGTTTTACAGAGTCTGAGCCTCGGTATCTAACCCATTTTTGTAAACATGCCATAGAGAATTTGATACATAATAGTATCCAAAACATACTGGTTGAGAGTTTATGTTGTGCTCTTGGGGCATGTTTACACTGCAGTTAAAAACCTGCCGCTGGCCCGTGCCAGCTGACTGGGGCTTGTAGGACTCGGGCTATGGGGCTGTTTAAGTGCAGTGTAGACGATTGGGCTTGGGCTGGAGCCTGGCTTTTAGGACCCTGCAAGACGGGAAGGTCCCACAACTCGGACAACAGCTCAAGTCTGAGCATCTACACTGCAGTTAAATAGATTCTTAGCCCGAGCCCTGCGAGCCCAAGTTAGCTGGCCCGGGCTAGCTGTGGGTTTTTAATTGCAGTGTAAACATGCCCTTTGTATGTACACACACCCTTTGAGTCACATCACAGAACTGACAGGTTGGAGAGACAAAGGAGTAATGTTGCTTTAAGTCACCCTTAGCCCTTCTGATTTTAGGCTGCTCTGGGGTCCGGAACAGCCTCCAGTGTAATTTATACAGTCCTGAGAGGCTATCTAAATCGCAGCAGCCCATCCCTGCTTACTTCTGGGCAGCAGCATAGCCCAGAACCTCAGCAGTGCTACCTGCTACAGCCGTGCTCTCGACACACACTTCCCACCTCCCCAAACATTCCATTGATATACCCCCTATGCTAGGGTTCCCAGGAGGTCCTGGGGTCCTGGGCTGGGGAAATTCTACCCCAGCTGGAACTGAGGTTTTGAGAGCCCCTTTACACTGTACTGATATTTTTTTGCACAGAATAGAGAGAGGATGAGAGTCTTATCCTCTGTGATTTGTGTCATTGATGATAGTGCAGATGGATAATATAAGTCTACTAAAGAGCTGGAAAATGGGAAGAAATAATTTCAGTGAAGCATGTCACAGGACAAGTTCTTAATTTTGTATTTTAAAATATCTGTCTGCCTCTATCATGTCGGCTTATGTGAAATAATGGAATTAAGCACCAGTATTACGTGATGCGGGAGATATCCATGTGCACGCTACTGTCTCATTATTTAATAATATAATTCTGATTAAATTCCCCCCACAACACACATTCTCTCCCTCTGTCTTTGTGTCTTATTATAATTCAGAGAAAAGATGGAGCATTTTGTCAGTTTATTACTTTAAAAAATCGTCACACTTCACAGCTGTTTGATTTGTAACTAATATTCATAGTACACCAGACCAAAACAAACAAGGTTGAATTTAAGCTGTTTTTAAATACTTCACACACACACAACTCATCCTTTCCCCGTTCCCTCATTGTTAAGGTGAAGTTAAGATTGTAGTTCAGTGGTTTGAATGCATATTACCTTGTGATGAATGTTAGAGTTGGAAATATTTATATATCAAACTCAAGCTGTGGGCACCAATGCTATGATTCTGCAAAGCAGATGCCTAAATGCTTTGGTAAATTGCAGGACCTGGAAGGGCCCAACACAGAGATGGCCCATTCAGCATTTGTCAGCTTTGTCTACTCTTAAATCCACCCCTGGAGAAGTGTTTGTGTCATTGTAGAAAATCTGCATGTTTCAAATAAAGATGTGTCCATTCTGTTTTAGATTCTTTAGCATTCCTAAAGAATTGAAACAATTTTGCTACGGTTTGATCCCCGTTTATTATCATCAGAATGTATTGGTTTTGATTTCAACTTCCAGAGATAAATGTACTGTTATCATTTTCCTGTCAGTGAACACATTTTTGGAGGGAAAAAATCCTCTAAAATTAGGCAACAAAGGAGACAGACGAAATCAACTGGAAATGCAGTTCCCACAGGAGAGGGACTTGTTCTATTTTGTTTCCAAATTCAGTTGTTATAATCTTGCCTGAAATCTGAACTTTATCAACTGCAAATAGTGTGCATGTGGGGGTGAGAGAAATGTGTGTAGAGAAATATCTTTTTGAATGTGTTCCATTTTCCCATAACTCCAGTTAGGGCACATAATAAAATTATCAATGAAATGTCCTAATTTGATCCTTAAGCAAAGAGATGTTGTCCTATGAATCATTTGGGTTTGTGGGAGGCAACAATGGAGCTAACAGAGCAGGAATGGGACCCAGATGTTTTTGGGGAATCTGGTTGCACTGTAGGCTGTGTGCATTACCTAACGTAGGCGACCATATGGAAGAAAAGGTTGGAAACATCCCATTACAAGTCATATATCACTGAGTTGACAGCACAGATTTCAGCTTGTTTTCATTTAAATCATGAAAGCAGCTGCTCAGCTGTCGAGCTGTATTAAATTTAACCCTTTTTTGGCAAATGAATTTAGTTTAATGCAATAGCAGCCAAACTGTTTGGTGGGCTCACAGCAAAAGCAGTGTAAGAGGGGCCCACATTTATTTTTGACCCATAAATCATTTTCATAACTACAACTAGCTAAGCCTATTGCTGAGTTACAGTGAAGACAGATAAACCCTAATAAGCCTCTTATATTAGGGAGGACACAGAGGAATGGTAAATATCAAATATCAGAGCGGCAATCAAGAGCAATGGTAAACTATTTTAATGCTGGTTTATATGCATGTGTTGTCTTTACATTATTTTATGTTTAATTTTTGGCCACCTTTTATTATAAGCCAGTAGAAATCCCGCAGATTTCTTCATCAAGTGCTTGCTCATGTCCATTCCCAATTAGGTGTGTGTGCACCACATGCACGGGTGCTGGAAATTTTTCCCCTAGTGGTACCCATAGGGTTGGCTTTAGCACCCCTGCAGCGGTGCACATGTGCATCCAAATACAGGCACTGTCAGCTCCCCCTCCCTCTCAGTTCCTTTTTACCGCCAGAGACGTTGCCAGAACATCTCTTGCTCTTGAAAGTCTTCTCAAACCTAGTGGTTTTTCTCTTTGTTTATATCTACATAGTTAATTGTTACCATTTGTTAGTTGTAGAGTTACTGTAGTTAGAGTCCCAGGGTTGGGACATGCCATCATGTTTAAACCCTGCAGTTCGTCTGAGAAGCCTATGCCAAGGAGTGACCTGCATCAGAGTTGCCTGAAATGTCTCAGGGAAGCTCACGTCAGTGAGAGGTGCAAAATTTGCAAATGTTTTCGCCCATGGACTAAAAAGGACCATCATATTCAGCCTATGGCCATTCTAATGGAGTCGGCACTAAGACCAGCATCGGAGCCCAGAGGCTCGGACTTGGCGCCGAGCACCACAGCCTTGGCACGCAGTGCTCCTCCAGCACCTTCTTCTTCATGACACCAATTGCCATCCTCGGTACAAAAGAAGAGGCCAAAGAAGACGTGCGCTGAATGGGGGGCACTCGCTGGCTGATAAGATGAAGAAGAGTGAGGGTGACTAGGCAAGACCCGTGTTGTGCTGCCAATCCCCACAACCCTGGAAGGGTCCCTCACCATTGCAAGCCTTGACCCTGGTACCGGGCCCTCCACCAACTCTGGGGAGCGGTAAAAGGCCTCTCCATCTGGCGGTGCTGTTGACTACAGAGGCCTTTCAGGCAATGAAGGACCTCTTGGCAATGCCCATGCTTCGGACACTGAGGGATGGCAGACTGCTGCACCGTTACCCAGCACCGGCGCCAGCGGGTACTCTATCGAGAGGCAAACCAGCAATCAGATCTACAAGGCAATCTCTGTCTCCCAGGCATCACTCGCCACTGCATAGACGGTCCCCTGATTCAAGACTTCGCTCTTCGGCACAGTGTAGTGAGAGGTCGGTCTCCCACCGTGGGTCCCTGGATGACCAGCACTGATTGGCAGAACAGCAGCACCAGGCTTCGGAACGTCACAGGTCACATGAACTCTCACGGATCCCTGAAGCCTCGACCCTGCCCTCCTAGTTCTTATAGGCAACCCAAGGACAAGAGCCGGTCCTGAGACATCCAGTGCTCAGGCTCTCCATACCAATTTCCGGTACCAGAACACCGCAACGCTCCCTATGGTGCCAAAAGATATTTGGAATCGGCACCGCCTTGGCCCTCAGACAGTGGCGTCTCATCCTCAGAAAGCAAGGAAGTGGTCCAGCAGTCAAGACAAGCCCTGGCCTCGACACCCAGCTTCCCAACAATGCCACTAATGGGGCACTAATCCCTTCCCGGGATCCCACATGCCTATTTGGCAGCGAGGATCTTGGTATCGTGATCTCCAATTCCTCAGAGCATGGCACCGCATCTGGATGTGGAATCAGACCAGAAGGGGTCATCCGCCTGGAGTTCGGGAGGGGCTACCCAAACCAGGGATTTAGATTCTGTTCCATCACAACTACCAGCCTTTTCATCATGGTCACTGGACGAGGCAGTAGTGGGACCCTCCTCAGCAGCTCCGCTGGATGATTTTAGATCCCACCAGGACCTTTTAAAAAGAGTGGAATCTAGCCTGAGCCTCAAAATAGAGGAGCTAGATGAACCTGTGGACAAGCATTTCAGGGTCCTGGCATCAGTGGCTCCCTCCAGTGTGGCCCTCCCTGTTCATGAAGGGGTGTTAAAACTTGCCAAAGCACTGTGGCAAACCCCGGCCTCTTTACTCCCCACTTCAAAAAGGGATTTGAATACCTGTACATTCACCCTTCCCTGGGATTGGCTGCCAATGAGAGAGACATGCAGGGCAGAGTGAGCTCAATGCCAAAAAATAAAGAGGCAAAATGGCTGGACTTATTTGGACGCACAGTTTATTCCACTGTGAGCCTACAGCTGCGTGTACCTAACCAACAGGCACTGTTGGGCAGATACCATTCTAATATCTGGTAATCGCTAGATATGTTTGCGGACTCCTTAACGCAGCCCTCCAGACAAGAGTTCAAGGCCATCCTGGAGAAGGGGAAGACAGTGGCCAGGGTGTCCCTGGCATCCCTTCCGATGCAGCAGACTCTGCAGCCAGCACCATGGCATCTGCAGTATCATGAGAAGGGCTTCATGGCGTGGACTCAGAGCAGCCTGCAAAGCCTTAGCTTTAGGATCGCGGGTCTCTGGGAGCAGAGGAGTTGCCTCAACTGAGGGGCAGGGGCGACTGAACAAGAATACGAACAGGGCTTTAACTGAAGAAATATGGCTCCTTTATTTAGTCATTAATATTAGGTAAAGAGCATAAACGTAAACAATACAAATATGAAACCAAAGAAGGTTACAAAGGCCTAATATTTTTCTATGCATGCAATCATTTCTCATAGTACACAATTCTACTATTGGTCATTTTATGTTTACAGACAGTCGCTTGCAAACTCTGTTATTCTAATGCTTACAGACAGATGGTCGTTTGTAAAATCCTAGTTACTCTTTACAGACAGATAAATAGACAGATGTTCATTTGTTATCTTAAAGCAAGAGCTACTTTCATACGTTACCAAAAGCACTTCTCTCCTTAAGCCCCTTGGGCCGAGTTGACTCTGATAAGTGTTAGCCATCCCTTGGATGCTGCTGGTTCACAGAAGGGCTCAGTCCAGCTACCGAGGATCCCAGCAGGCTGCAGTCCAAAGAGCGACTGACTTCAGGGGGTTTAAATACCCTCAAACTGATCACCAAACTGATCAGCATGTAACCAACCAGTGAACAGTGTCACTTTTGCTATCAGTATGTAACCAACCAATGAACAGTGTCACTTTTGGGTCAGTATGTAACCAATCAGTGAACAGTGTCACTTTTGGGTCAGTATCATGATCAGTGAACATTTCTGCTGAGTCATCCTGACTTGTAGGCACTTTCAAGTGTTACTTAGTCGGTTGTAGTCATCTCTGGTCAGCTTTTGTTTTTATGTTTGCTCTCTATTTGTGCTGTTCTAGCGCCCGGACAGCCCTTATCAAGACCTTCCAGCCCTTTTCCCAAGCTATATACTTTACTATTCTATCTTAAAGCACAAAACCCACTAACTATTCTTTCTATATTCTACGCATGGTTGCAGTCCTTGGGCTTTCTGTCCAGCAATCGATACAGGACCTTTCTTTTGATGACAGAGCCCTATTTGCCAAGCAGACAGACTCTAGGCTGCATGGCATGAAGGACTCGAAGGTGATCCTGCATTCCCCGGGCCTATACACCCCATCTTCATCCAGGAGACATTTCAGACCTCAGCAGCCACAACGGTTTGGGAGCCAATCCTATAGTGAGTCCTACAGGAGAAAGAATAGAGGTTATAAGAGACACCAAAGCTGCTTGTCATCCACTGCCTCACAGCCAGCTCCAGCTGGTGGAAAGCAGATCTTTCCAAGGTGGAAAGCAGATCTTTTGAAGGTGCACCCAAGGGCGACCTACTAGTTTTAACCCCAGATCTAATCTCCCTACTATTTTCTTCTCATTTAGCCCCTTTCCTCTCAGCCTTGGCTTCCGTAACATTGGACCATTGGGTACTCAGCACAGTAGCCGCCAGGTACACCCTCCAGTTCTCCTCACTCCCGACCCCCCCCCCTTCCCATCCCTCTTCAGGGACCCCTCTTGCAAGAAACTTCTTGTGCAGGAGGTGCAAGCACTCTTACAAGTGGGTGCAGTGGAAGAGGTCCCTCAAGATCTAAGGGGAAAAGGGTTTTACCCCCATTACTTCTTAATTCCGAAAACAAAGGGAGGCCTGAGGCCTGTCCTAGATTTGAGAGGCCTCAACAAGTATCTAAAAAAGTTGAAGTTTCGTATGGTTTCCCTAGCTACCATTATCCCTTCACTGGATCCAGGCGATTGGTATGCCACCCTCAACTTAAAGGACACCTACTTTCACATATCAATCTTCCCGAGGCACAGGAAGTTCCTACTGTTTGTGGTAGGAGCTCACCACTATCGATTCACAGTACTTCCCTTTGACCTCTCAACTGCGCCAAGGGTCTTCACCAAATGCATGGCAGTAGTGGCGGCCCATCTCCGGCAAAGAGGGATGCAGATTTTTCCTTACCTGAACGATTGGCTCATCAAGGGCAGGTTGAGATCTCAAGTCCAGGACAGCATCGCATCCATCCAGAAATTTGTCAAGCACTGGGCCTGCTGATAAATGACCGGAAATCAACGCTCATCCCAGTCCAAAGGATAGAGTTTAGTGGGGCAATTCTGGACTCTACCAGAGCCAGGGCACTCCTACTGGAGGGAAGGTTCCTGGCAATGTCTCAAATTGAAACTCATAAAAGTGGCACCAGTTTCATTTTTCCACTTTACTCTTATAGTTTCATTTCATATTGCTATCCAGTGTAAATGTGCACTTGGTAAACTCCCTTGTACATTAAACTTATCAAGGGAAATCATGGTATTTTCCCCAGATACAGCATGTTGTCTGTCTATCTATCTATCTGTCTATCATAAATTGTTTTTTCTGCATTCATTACTATGGTATTATGAGTGCCTTTTACAGTAAGCATTGCATAATAAACTCAGGAAATGAATAAGATTTGGTGTATGACAAGACCAATCAGTTATTTTCAAAACTACACAGTTACTGCTGGTGATAATAATAATGTCTGAATTCATAAATAGTAATAATTGTAGCAAGTTCCATCCATAGATTAATAGATTCCAAGGTCAAAAGAGACCATTGTGATCATCTAGTCAAACTTCCTGTATAACACAGGCTGTAGAACTTCCCCCAAATAATTCCTAGAATATAGCTTTTAGAAAAACATCCAATCTTGATTAAAAAATTGTCAGTGATGGAGACTCCACTGTGACCCATGGTAATTTGGTTAATTACTCTCACCATTAAAAATGTACACTTTATTTCCTGTCTGAATTTGTCTAGCTTCAATTTCCAGCCATTGGATCATGGTATACTTTTCTGTGCTGGACTGAAGAGTCCATTATTAAATATTTGTTCCCCATGCAGACATTTATAGACTGTATTCAAATCACCCTTAACCCTCTCTTATTAAGTTAAATAGATTGAACTCTTTGAGTCATGTTTTCCAATGCTTTAATCATTCTCCTGGCTCTTCTCTGAACTCTTTCCAATTTATCAACATCCTTCTTGAATTGTGGGCACGAGAACTGGACACAGTATTCCAGCAGTGGTCACACCAGTGCCAAATATAGAGGTAAAATAACCTCTCTACTCATACTCAAAATACCCGTTTATGCAACCAAGGATTGGATTAGCTCTTCTGGTCACAGCATTACACTGGAAGCTCATGGTCAGCTGATTATCGACCATGACCCCCAAATCTTTTTTTCAATGACTGCTTCCCAGGATGGAGTCCCCCAACCTGTAAGTCTGGCCAATGTTCTCTGTTCCTTGATCATGTAAATCTCAGAGCTCAATTATACATTTCCATGCACCTTACAAAAATTTCTTGAGAAAAAAGCTCTAATTGTGATAATAGTATTTTTCAATTAAATTCAAATCCTTGACTTTCTAATGTCCACGTGCCCTGAAATTAATGTGTTCCATATTGTGGGATTAATTTACATAATGGCATTTCTACTGTGTTGTTTCATGTCTTTAGTTTACCATGATACTATCAATAATCTAGTCATACAAAGAAATGGCATATAGTGTCTTTTAAAATGTTAACCATAATTTATCACTAGAAAGCAGGTCAGTGAAGCAAACCCCTTATCTGCTAGCTAAAACTGTTTTCCAATGTTCTTCACCTGGTGAATTCTATGCTATATAGTACCTTCCAACAATATGTGTTACTAACATACATTTACTTATATTGTAAGCTTTTCAGGGCAGAGATTGTACGTTTCATAGCACAACCGGAGCCCTACTTTACAACTGCGGTCTCTGTTACTGTAATACAAGCACTAGCGACATGTAGGAAAATAATTTCAATAATCCTATATTTGGCTGGCCTAACAACCTAGTGGCAGTCCAGTGCTCTGTCCTATGTGGGAATCATAATTCAGATCTCAGGCTAAGTCCAAAGCTTCCAGGCTGATAAGAGTTGAGAACACTGCAGAAACAGCCTCTGGTTAGGATGGAATACCTCTTGTCATTCTCTGCATCCATTCCTTCCACCTCCCCTCTGACCTAACAAGATACACGATTGAGTGCAGGGAGCGGTGCTGCAAAACAGTCTTTTAAATGTGTGAGGGTGAAAAGAAAAAATGAAGGGATACTCATGATTTCAAGAGAGGCTCTAATCTCTCCAAGGTGAGGAATAATGCTATTCGGGGAAGGAACCTTGGGTTAGATTCACAAAGTACTTAGACATGAAATATCGCAACATCTAACTTTTGAAAGGTGCCTAGACAATCGAAGGAAAAACACTGTGAATCCCCTCTTATCCTGATGAGGAGAAAGGATTTGAACAGGGGTCTCCCACCTCTCAGGAGTATGCCCGAACCACTGGGCTTTGGGACATTCTGATGTGGGGGTTCCCTCAATCTCTCTTATTGAAGTTGTTCCATTTTAATTAAATAATAGAATAATTTAATATTAATTGGACCAGAGAGAAAGTGCAAATGACTCTATAGCCCAGTGGTTAGACTCCAGCCCCTGAGCATGGCTCCGTCTGCTTTCCCCGCTCAGACTCTGTCAGGCAGGGCAAGTGGATGGGGCTGTGTGCCCTGTTGTTTCACCCTGTGAGTTCTGGCCCTTTGCCCGCACAAAAATAGAACTCAAACTATGCCTATGGGCAGAGAGTGTCTTGAACTGGGGCCTTATCCCATGTGACTGGTCTAACCAGTGAGCTAAAGTCTCCTCTCCCTCCACCACAGCTGCTGGTGTGGAGTTAGATGGTTTCCATGCCCACCTACAGGATCAGACCCCATACATGACTTTGGCAGCCGAGCACCTGTCTTTCCATGGTTTGTGGGGTCACTCTGGGGCTTAAGTGCAATATAAGCATAGAGTGTCTAGTGTAAGGCAGCAGCGCACATGCCCAGAGGCAGAAACTTAAATGGCTAGGGGACTTTTACTGCAGAAAATGTAGGTGCCGAGCAAGTTGAGGCACCTGCTGGGTTAGGCAGCAGCCAACGTGGAGTTTTGTAAATCGCAGTGGAGCCTAAAACAGGCCTTAGGTATTGTCCTTTCGTGAATCTAGCCTCTTGCCTCTGAGATTGGGAGTGGAGGTAGAGTCAGAGCAGTTACGATGCTCTGTACATTTATTAATAATATACGTACACATTGGGGGCTCAGTTGTGGCTATGCTTCTATAATCTCATTATAGTACTTCTGTCCAGAGTGCAGATGAGGTGAGGATGTGGTCCAAAGTGGGTTTTTTATTATTATTTGGTTTGTTAGTTGGTTAGTTTTTGTTGGAAATTTTAGCAGGATCATATTGGTTGATAAAACAAGGCAGTCCTTGCTACTGAAATGACAAAAAGTTGGTTTAAATATACTGCAGCTGTTGTCAGAGCCTTGATATATGTAAGTTACCATTTTGTTGAGATTTAGTAATTGTTGCTTGATATTATTTTAATATAGAAAATATATAGCTCACAGAGATGCTGTACTGTTGAATAGAATTGGGTGACTAATACAAAAAGATTTCCAGGAATATTCATTCAATATTTTTAATGAACTCACTTTGATTGCATTTATGTCCCGAATGAGTTTGAATAGCAAAAATGCTTATAAAACTCTAATATTCCCAACAGTAATTTCAAATTATATAATGAACATCACTTAGGAATTTTATAATTGAATTCAAAATTTAAAATTAAGTATTATTTTTGGCTAGTTTCTTACATTATCCAATCCATAAACAAAACAGTAACACGTAACTCAAATATCTAAGCAACAACAGGACAGATGTTGGCTTTCAGATGTTACATCTGGCCCAGGAATCCACTGTACAGTCATCAGTCAGTTGAAAATGGGTCCCATCACTAGATCTCATGTGCTTCTGAGCCTCCTGCGTCTGGGTAGATTCTAGTCACAGTTTCCAGCTCTGGGACTGTAGGGCACACTCCCAGGTAAACCTGAGGTTTGTCAGTGTTTCAGGCTGAGCACAGTCCTTCCTGCCCTCTCTCTCGCCACATGGCAGTGGTATTGGCTCACTGCACAGAGCACAACCCTGCTCTTAAATAGTATCTCTTTTCTCTCCGCCCATTTCCCCTTGCCTTCCTGTAGAAAGTCCATTGTTCCTTGTGGTGGGCTTGTAGTTGAGAGACAATCAGAGTCTATGGCCCTGACTGCTGTGTTGATGGCTTCTTAGTGATAGGCCTTCAACAAGGTATCAAGCATCTTTCCTGTAAAGGGTAACTGTCTGGAATACAATAGGATGCCCTCAGACAAGTTTAGACATGTTCAGTACATAATATAAAATGGAGCTCATGATTTGATACAGATATACCCCACTCTGATACATCAAATATTTGCGATGAACAGTTTGTGATTGATTTGCAAGCCAACAATCATTCACTAAAGAAATTCACAAAGTAATTCTAAATAATGAATATGTTTCAGAGCTCAATTTGTTCCCAGAAAAAGAGGAAAATTGTTGTATAAAGTATTTCTTTGGAATATAACTGTACATTTATGTGACAGAGATGCAATAAACTATCCCATAAAGGTACAACATTTTCAAAGAAATTATGCAGAAAAAAGTGGAAAGCAAAATCAAAGACTGCAGTTTTATTATCCTTTGTGTTTATAAATCCTCATTACTACTTGTAATAAGGCTCCTGTCATATCAGGCCCACACAGGAACCCCAAAGTACATTTTTGACAGAATAATGATAGATGCACATGCAATTACCTAAATCCCACATATACAGATTTATAATAAGTGTCATAATACACAATTTATTTTCTTTTTAATCCAACACTTATTCCTCACGACTCTCAAGTTTAATTTCCACAGCATCATGATGAAACTCCCACACGATTTGCTTTTTAATGAATACAGCCCAGTGCAATTCTTCATAAACAAAAAAATTAAGAAGGCGGAAGAAAAATCTTTATTATAATTTCCAAATTGCTTGCGTATTAGACTTGAGGAAAGTGCTGTGCTAATGTTAGACATAATATTTCTTTCCTCTTTGCTTTATCTCAGCTTATATTTCTTTGGTATACAGGCCAGAGAATAGTCTTTTCAGGACTTGGATATCTGTCCATCTATCTATCTATATTATACCAAGTTAAATCTCTAAGAGAACAAAAGTGACACAAATCTCTAAAGCAAAAAGTTTACTAAATCTATATATATTTGTGCTGTGAATATTGGCAATAACTACTTTTTAAAGACAATACTTTCCAGGGGTTTTCCCCAAGTTGTAGTACTTCTTACTAGCACAAGTTTAAATGGAAAATATAATTGTGCACACACATGTACATATGCTCCTCTAGGTCTCTTCTCTTCTACAATTTACCCTTCTCAGGATACGTTTACATTGCAGCTCAGAGGTGTAATTCCCAGTTTGGGTAAATATACATGTCCTTCCTCTGCTTGAGCTACTATTCTAAAAATAGCAATGTGGCCGTGGCAACATGGGCAGCAGCTTGGTCTAGCCACCCATGTATATTCCTAGGATCTCAGATGGAGCTGTATTTGGGTGGGTGGCTAGCTCGAGCCTTTGTGTGTGCCACCATGTTACACTGCTCTTACACACTGGCTCAAGCAGAGCTAATGTGTCTACATCTACCCAAGTGGGGAATTATATCTCCAGGTGCAGTGTGGACATATCTATGGTCCCTGGGAATGCTATCCAAAGCCATCTGCAGGGTACATCAGATTCTTAAACTTGGGAAACAATTGCTAGTCCCACAGTCTCCTTCAAACTCCCCTTGAGTCTTTGTACCATCAATCTGCAATTTGCACAGCCCGCAGCAAATTCTAGTTGTCATCTTCTTCTGCAGTGGGGTGAAAGCCTGCAGTCTAAATCCAACAAACTGGTAAAGTCCCTGGAACATAATGTTTACAGCAGACCCTTCTGGTCCTTGAGCTGCTCAATCTCTGAGTTCTTCAATCTAGCTTTGGCTCCTCTCTTATATATAAATTTCTCAACCTCCCCTTGAGTTCCTATTGGTTCCATTCTTGGAGATGAATTCTGGGTGTGTCCTGACGGGCTGTTTTGCCCACAATGGAAATCATCAAATTAGCTTCAAACTGTTAATGAGCATACTGAGTGCCCACCACACTGGATGATTCTCTTCTCCAGCAGTCACCCTGCCCAGCTCCAGACAGGAGGGAGGGAGAAGCCATTTTCAGGAGAAGCACTGCCCTTAGATGGGAACAGAAGAAGCTCTTACCGAGGAGGACTGGCTGTAATTCTTTCCCACTGCTCTTATCCGCTCTTTGGGACATTACACCAGAGATCGGAGAACCATGTATGGTGGCACCAAAGAGTAGCCTGCACTAGTCCTGAGACTTTGGGTTTTGGAGAAAAGGACTATATTCAAACAGCAGCTGCTCCCCAAACTGAGAAATCAGGTGGGACAGGAAGTGGCCCAGAGGCAGGCGAACAGGAAGTAGGCCAAGTGTAGGCCCAGCCTTTGCGGTCATGCTTTCAGGGCCCTGGGCCAGAAGAGGGAGGGTCCAGGTCCCCCTACCATCCCAGATTCTCCCACACCTAGACCTGGGACAGGCTGGACCAGTGGTTTATTGACAAGGAAGCCAACCCAGCTGTCCAGGGATCCCAGATACATTGGATGAAAAGAGGCTGAGACAGCAGGTTCTAACCACTGGCCTGCTGATCAAACTGACAATCCCATTACACAGTCTAGAACTCTTTGAAAAACTGATTTGATTATACACATGAAAGACAATAAACAAATGCTTCTTAGTTTTGAATACTCTCTCTCTCCCTTGCTCTCTCTCTCTCTCTCTCTCTTCATATATATATACACATATATAATTTGTAATTCCTCTATTATTATAGAATTGCATCTAAGTACTCAGAGAGTCTTCTGGTTGTTTCATTTGAAGGAACCAACCAATCAACCTTTGTATCCACACGTGAGGCCTGATCCAAAGGCAATTGAATCCAAAGGAAGTACTTCAGTTGACTTTAAATGCCTACGTTGAATGCCTGTGCAAGAATAAAACATTATTTTGTATTATTCATTACAGGACTGTGACTGTTCTTTCTGCGGGAGGAGAATCTTACAAAGATCCCTCCTGCTCAGTTTTTCACTCTCTGCATGGGCCTCCCCCAGTCACAGTCCTTGTTCTTGGGAAAGTGCAGGAAACACTCCCATTGACTTCAGGGGATCATGATTAGTCCCAAAGTAAGACATACAAATGAAGAATTCAAATACATAGTGTCACAGATCGAAATCCTGTGTACAATCTCTAAAACGTACAAGCCAATGTGTACACTTAATTAATAAAAAAATCACTTTCATTAATAAACCAAAACAATTTATTAACTGTCATTTGTACATACTCCTTTATCTTCATCATCCTTTCTCCATGAAATTACATACATATCATGGTAATCTATGTCATCCCCCGCTGAGTATAATCTAGTGATTGTTTTTCTTATTTCATGAAGTGAGAAGGAAGCTGTATTTTTTATTTACCCATATTTCCCATGATATTTTTTAAAACCATCCTGCCTGTCCTTTATTCCAAAATGATTTTCTAATGCTGTCCTTACAATCTGTAGCAAATCCCTTCAGAGATAAACCACTCCTGTCCTTCAGCAACTGAGAACAATTCCCTTAGCAATCAATAGAGGATTCAGATGTCATGCTCTGAGTTGTTTATAATTCTCTGTCCTCAGTTTCTGTCATCATCTGTTATTGCTATGCTACAGCTATCTACTATTGCTGTGTAAGTCCTTCATAAGATTACTTTGTTGCCAAGCCATTTTACCCACATGAACATAATTTGGTTTGTGATGCAATATTTACTCTTATGTATTTGTGACTCCAGTGAAGCAAGAATAGATAACTGGACCCTTTTCATTTTTAAAGGGCTGGGATCTGATCCTGTATCCCTTAGGTCAGTACTTCCATAGTGAAACCTCATGTCAGTAAGGCCTGCAATATCAGGCCCTACATTATAAATATACTATTTTGTCAGAGATGTGTGTATATCATTATTGCCCGCCAAGTTGATGGCATGTATTATATTATTGAGATGTTTTGGGGAACTTGGGAGTTGGGATTCATTGTTTGTTATTTGCAAGGCAAAGTTTGGATTGGCAGAGTCCTAAAGAGTTTGCTGGCAGGGCAGACAAGCGGGTGTGTCATGGAGTTGTCACACATCTTAGCAGGAGCAAAAATCTGATTTGCTGAGACAGAGGGTGGTAACACAGTAACTCACAATTCTGGGAACCTCAGCAGATTGTCACAACCACGTTTTCTTTACAAGTTTTATTTGTAATTCAAGATTTAAATATGTAGGCTTTCAGAAAAAAAAAAAGTAATAAGACTGCTAAAAATATGCTGTGGCTGACATATATGTATAATTGCAGAATGTCTCCACACTGATATTGCACAAAAGACTAGTTGTAAAGTTTTGAAGATTAACTGATCTGATAAGATTTAGTAGAAGGACAGCTAGGAGACTAAAGGAATTAATACTGGGGAATAGTTTTAAATAACTGAAACTAGAGAGAGAGAGAGAGAAAGAGATATTACTATGCCTGTTAATTAGATATCAGCAAAACCATGTTGAATCTTAATAAATGAATAATGGTTATAGGTGAAAATTATGGTATGCTAATTTAAACTTGAAGAAGAAAGATTATGGGCCTTATTCTCATTTACACTAGGCTTATTTACACCATATGCCTCTTTACACAGTGAGTGTGAGATAAAGGAGCCATAGTATCACTGAAACTTTAGGCCTTAATTTAAGCACATCCTGTTGTTACAATGCACACCAAAATGCAGAAACACAAAACACCAAACTAAAGCACTACAATCACCTCTTGCTTCCCTACCATTGGTCTAACAGCAACATGATCGACCTCTTTGCCTCCACTGGATCTTTCCCTATTACAATTAAAATTGCTGTAAGCCACCTCCCTACATCCTCTTTCCCCAAAAAAAATCTCACCAAACAAACAAAAATCTTTGCACTGGTTCCTCCACACTTGGCTTACTATTCTCTAATCTTTGTATTGTCAGTGTTCTGGGAAAGATGTTCTCTAATTCTCCTAGCTTCTTTCAGCACAGCCTTCTTGACCACTGTGTTCTGTCTTTCAAACTATTCATTTAGTTTCACTGAGACTGTTCTTCTCTGACTCTGTGGATAACTTGTTTCTTCTGAGCATGAATCTTTCTTTCTTAGCCTTTCTCTAGTGCTGCTCTGACTGTGTAAGATGACACTGGTCAGGTGCCCTGACGTTGTTGTGGGGGAAAGTGTAGGCCAAGTATTTGCTGCAGTTTGTCACCTTTAAAGACTTGGGGTGATCCTTTATTTTGGGAAGAGAAGTAGAGTAGATTGCTTGGTGGTCTTATAGATTTAGATGCAAGGTGATCAGATACTATGTTGATGGGACAGGTTATCAATACCTACACAGAAAAGGAAGGCAGGCAGAAAGATAGATAAGTCAGATGCAGGTCCACCAGAACTTTCAGTGAATGAGCTGCAAATGGAGAAAGGGAGCTAGGGAAGAAGCAGTCAGCATACTATGTAAACGGTCTGACATATCTGTTTTTCTGTTGACTCCCACCTCACCCTGGAGCTGATACCTATGGGCACCTGGTAGGTAAGGCGTATATCAAACATACCAAATCCCTCCCACTCCACAAGCCCTATCAATCCCTTCCCAGCCCAGATTCATGAGTGAGAGCAGCCTTCCCCTAATGCTCCATTCCTACAGTAACAATCTTGTACTTCATATATTTGGTTGCTTCTGTCTAAAAGGGTGTGGTGCCAGGCTGCATGATTCAGCAAAGAGATGTTGAGCCAAATTGGCTTCAGCTCTGTTCCTCACAGTTGGCTGTCCTTGTGGTCTAGAAATACCACTTTAGTCACCACTCTAGCTGTGACCACAATAGTTGCAAAAATTCCCTGGACAGCCCCTAGAGTAGATCCTCCAAACAAATTCTCAGAGGACATCTACAAGGAAGTCTAATTTGTGCAGCTGAGTCTTGACAAGGCTCTGGGGCTTGGGAAAGTACAAGTACTCTGGTCTGGTGTGCTTTTCTAGCTGTGGAGTCAGCCGTGGAGAAGGTGTCTCTGGCTTAGTGGTGGTTGACAGTAGCAGGGGGTTGACTGCACAACAGCATATTCGAACAAAAAGTCCTGATGAGCTGTGGAGAAGGGAGGAAGAAACCTACAAACTGCTCCATGGCTGTTTAAATACCCTGTTACAGGTTTCCAAGCAGACAGGCATGAGATATCTTGACTGGAGTTTGCCTTGTCTGGCTCCCAGCTAGTCATACTTGACACATTTCAACGCTATGCACGCAGTCTCACAGGAGAGAAATCAAGGAGGGAGCACCATGAGACTTGAGCTCCACAGGAGGCAGGAAGGATCTCTTCACGTGAAAAAGAATCCTTTGGTCCCTTCCTTGTGGCCCAAGTAAAGTGTGCTTCATCAAACATCCCTTTCATTGCTCAGTGTTCTTATAATAAGCCATGACTGCTCAGTGTGGCATGCTGCCCCCCTCTAGTGATGGCTATGCCAGATAGAGATTGCTGAAGCTGCTGCAGCTTTGGCTAACAGAGAGGTAGGTGTCTTTTAGCTAAGGCACTAGCAGCTCATGCATTAAGATCAAAATGTCCTAGATTTGATCTTCACTGCCAACGATCCTCCCAGGGACATCGGCGTTATGTTATTTTACATTTTCTGTTGTACCACTGCAGCTGAATCCCTTCGCAGCTAACCCTTCTGGAAGCACTGCATGTGAAACGCCTGGATCAGTGCATTCTGATGGTGCTGATATTAATTAACACTTTCACAGCACTTTGTGTACTCAAAGCATTTTTCATGCATTAACTAATCCTCGCTGTTCTCCTGAGTTGTCAGATAGGTATTTTCTCCATTTTACATATGGGGAAACTGAGGCCGAGAGGTAAAAGGTGACTAAATGAACATTACAGGGGGCAGCCAGGTGCAACTGTGAACCAGTGCAACAGAGAAAGAGCAGCTTTTAAAAAATCTTTATGGTGAGTTGCAAGCTTACAAGGTTGATAAAGTCCTGCCTTTCTCAAACATTGCCCCGGCTGAATGTGTATTTTCAGCCAGGGTGATTGCTATTGTTTCAAAAATTGATATACAAATCTGAAATCAATACATTTGCATTATTCACGTTCTATCCTGCTGTGAGATATAACTATAAGCTGTCAAATCTTGGCTGACCTTTCATGAATTATCAATGCATTGTTTTAACGTGTTTAATTAAACCCAATATTGAAAATATTTTAGATGTCAAATAACACTATTCGGGAAGGAGGGAATTAAAAGTGTGTGTGGAGGAAAGTTAGAACAAGACCACCTGATAAGATTATAAATTGTCCAGCTCAAGAAGTATGCTGATATTCGTGTCTTCTACAGCTCTCATCTGATTGTCAGGGCTTAATAAATAAATTATAATAACCAAGTAAAGTACTGTAAAATATAACAGCCAAATTCATAGCTGGTGTAAATCCATTGAAATCAATGATGTAGTTGGTGCTGTAAAATATAATGGGCCAAATTCATAGCGGGCGTAACTATTAATGTACCTTCATTGGCTTCAGTGAGCTACATCAGGAATAAATAAGGCCCAACATTTCACATTCAAATGCACATTTTGACCTTCATGCTGCAATTTAACATAAGAAACTAATCTTCTCTGTGCAAAGTGGATAGGCTATATATGTAAAATAATGTTTCTTTATAAGTACGAGATCTTTTCCAGTAATATGTACTATCTTTTTTCTTGGACTAATCTCTGCTTTCATAATGAAGGGCTTTATCCGGATCATTAAATTTCTGCTCGAGATGGGGAGTGTTAGAGCATGAACACACCTTTTTTTTTAATAGTTTGAAAGCCAGAAAAAATTCTTTTGAATGTTTTCAGTGTTTATATAATCAGTACCCGTGTTGCCAAGGCTTACTTAAAACAGTTGGATGTCTGCTGCTTTCCTCCCCCTTTGTTGGAACTTCTGCCAGAACAGGTAGTCAAAAACAGAAAGTAGGGGAAAATTCAGGCATCTGTGCTCTCTCTCAGGAAAACAGCTGTGGCTTCCATAGGAAGCACTCATTTTTTCCCATCAGCCAAGACTCTGGATACCCTTGGGTCCTGTTTTGGCATGGCTAGCCAAGTAGGATGCAGTTTATGGCTTAGAACTTATGAGAGAAAGCATTTGGTCAGTCCCTTCCCTGGCAGAATACTGAGAGAAATTCCCCAAGCTGCAAGCCACATGTGAGCCTCTGACCTCTTATTAGCACACCATGGGAGAGGTTAACAATTGTTGAGACGTCAGGCATCCCTTTGACACACAAATAAAACAATACCAAGTAGCCTTTCCAAGACATAAGCATTTCAGGATATAGTGCCCTTTGAAATCTAGGATTCAATTTAGAAAAAAAATCTTGAATTGGAAAGATGATATATTTCTCCAAAAACAGAACCTGGATTTTTTGTTGTTTTTAAGCTTTTTAAAGATCATTAGTGACATAGGGGTGTGTGACTATTTTTTAAACACAAAATTAATCATGAGACACCAACAGATTCTCACACCATTCTTAGGCCATCTCATGATTTAGTACAGATTTGTGTGAGTGTATTCCTAAATGATTGTAGTAATGTAAGTAATACATAGGATTAGCTTGCTGGTAAGGATGCAGTTCACAGATCATGTAATTAGAAGCTGTGTTATAATATATTTGCACGTGAAAACTGGTAATGAAAACTGTTTAGGAATTATTTATATGAAACTCTTCATAGAGTGGGTTAAATGTAGAGGGCCAGAGCTATCTATCTTAGGTGCCCCTCTGCCCTCCATCACTATAGTATATGAGCACCTCACAATCTTTAATGTATTTATCCTGACAACGAAGCCCCTGTGAAGTAAGGAAGTGCTGTTATCCTCTTTCTACGGATCAGGAGCTGAGGCACAGAGAGATGAAGACTGCATTTACACTTGAGCAGGGGATATAATTCCCAGCTGGAGTAGACATATGCACTCTAGCTCTCATCAGGCTAGCATGCTAACAATAGAAGTTTAGCATGAGAAGCAGCGGTGCAGGCTAGCCACCCAGAGCACAAACCCATCCTCACCCTGTGAGTATGTACTCAGTAGCTAGCCGTGCTACTGCTTCCACAGCACAGTCGTTTAGCTAAACTACTATTTTTAGTGAGCTAGCTTGATGAGAGCTAAGGCAAGTAAGGCTATGTGAACTGAGAGTCACACACCCCCCAGCTCAAAGTGTAGACGTAACCTAAGTAACTTGCCCAAGGTCACACACAAAGTCTGTGGCAGAACAGGAAATTGAACCTAGGTCTACCAACTCCCAGGGTATCATTTAAAAGGGCAGCTGGGGATTCTCCTGGAGATGCTGGATAGCTGTCTGCTCACCACCCAGTCCCTTCTTAATGGTGTAGAGTACATTTCAGAGGCATGACAAGGGTGGGACCAAAACACACAGTAGCCGCTCTAACTTTCAGCCTTGACCAACCCCAGGGGAAGGAGAAAAATTAGCTTAGAGCCAACTTTGGCTCCCCATTTTAGCTGTGCCAAGTACACCTGAGGATTGACACCAGGGTGCCATTCCCAAAGCACCCCACAAAGGCTGGCTCCAGCAACCAAACCCAGCTAGTCACTATCAGAGGTTGTCTAGGGTAAACTTCCTCATTTCTCTGTACATGGATTCTTGAACAAGCTGACCCCACGGTCCAATCATTAGAGTTGAGGAGTTCCTTTCAGATTATGTCTACACTACAAACACTATAGTTTGTAGTTAATGTAGTTAAACCACCTCTCCGAGAGGCAGTAACTAAGTCAACGGAAGAATGTTTTCATCAACCTAGTTGCATCTACGCTGGGGATAGATCAACCTAACTAAGGTGCTCGTGCTTCTGGTGCAAAATTTTTCCCAGCCCTGAGCGAAATAGCTGGGTGATCTGATATCTAAGTATTGATCAGGCCTCAGTTGTAAAGCAACTGTTCAAAAGAAGGGTTAGTAGCTTTGCCCATTTGAAGGTGGTATGCTCAATACTGAGAAGAATGGTGTGGTCAAGAAGCGGTGACGTTTGGTCTGAGAAGTTTCCCAAATGAGAGTTTCAAGGGCCATGACAGGATATGGTTACAAACAATGAGAGCAGGAGATAAAGAAAGAGGAGGGAAAAGCCAGAAAGGGAGCTGCTTTTCCAACAGCAGGGCTGGACTAACCCAAACACATTTTCTCTGCCTTGGAACTAAAAAATAGTCACAATTTACTGTTCTTGGCCTTGAAAGGGGTTTGGCCTGCAAGCTGGGGTGTGTCTTGTCTGTTTAAAATTTGGACGTGTATCTTCTGTGGCAAAATTTTCCCTTTAGAATATCAGTAAATATTAGCATATTTTCTTTCTCTTCCTCTATCCAAAAGGCTTTTTATGCAAAGTATACCGCTTTGGCTAGTCTTCTCCATTTTTCAGTGAAATTCTTAACTTCTTCCTGCTGCATTTTGGATTTAAGAACAATTATGGTCTCGCATGACCTTCTCTCCTGGCTTGGTCTCCCTCAATTTTTTTTTTTGAAGCTTTTACAGCGTTCATTCACTGTGCTGAAACTCCCTTCAGTTTGTCACTCAATTGTTTTATCCCTATCTTCATATTCTATCCCTATGTCACATTTTGCTATTGGTCACTGTAGTCAGCTCTTTTCCACCACTTCTTTTTGACATCTGCAGCAGAGTTCTTGCAGAGATCTAATGTCTCAGAGCAATAATCTGGGGTTGAGAACTCTATTTTACCCAGGAAAAACCTTGTTTTAGTGCTTGAGGCGTATCAGCCTTTTCTTAGCAGGGTAATTAAGTGAGCAGATATCTTTCGCTTTGTAGGCATGTTGGTTATTCCACTCTTCCACCTCCCCTCCCTCCATTCCCATTCCAAACAGCTAGTTCTTGGTCCTATTCACCAGCTTTACTTTGGGCTTTCCACCTCGTGTACTGTCACAAATGAAAATACATTTACACAAATATTGTTACCGCTAACACTGCAACCTTTCATTGTGAGGTTAGACACTGTTACATCATTCTCTTTCCTAATGGTTCCTCTTCTTCATATATTAAGGAAATATTGTACTAGATGGAAAGAGAAATAAAGGGATTTATTTACTCCTAGGTCTTAAGTTGTTGCTAAGTAAATAATAAGAATTTGGAGAGTAGAATCCAATACAGAATTCTGAAAATGTACAAGTTCAGTAGTTTTACTGGAGCATGCTATCTGCTGTCAGTTCATTGTATGAGTTATATGATCCGATCATTGCAACAATAGGTATATGGATGGGTTCATCCTTGGTGCCAATCCACTGAAGTGAATTTATCCCATCATTCCACTAAAAGTTCACTCCCCAGGGGAAAAAAAAAAGATTAAACAATATAGTATCTAACCTTTTTTTAAACCCATAATCTTGAAAAGTCAATAGCCCTAACTCTGACCCTGGCAATGTACATGCTCAGTGCTCTTGTATATAGTACCTCACAAAGAGAAATCCTGAACTTGATTGACTATCAAAACTCTGCAGTAAACCATTGATTAAACTAAAATGGACTCCATATATCTTCAGTTCAGGGGCCCCACATGGGATGGGAGGGAAAGGGTACACTTTACTGGGGCCCGGAGGTCCTCGGGGGGGTGGGGGGGGCCTGGCCCAGGCTGCAACCCCCATGGGTATGTGTGTGGGAGGGGCCCGTGTTACAAGTTTGTACTGGGCCCAAAAAATTATGCTTGGGCCCTGCTTCAGTTATGGTGAATAAACTGCTCTTCATACACAATTTAGTTAATATCTTATGAAACAGCATATTTCTTCTCAGGTGTCTGTTTTACCCGCTGTCTTGTTTGAGTTATAAGTGATGCAGTGATATGTATATAATATGTTCAGCTGCTGACAGGCATAAAAGTAAATAAGATGTTGTCTCTCAATGGGTGCATTTCCTGTATAAATATTTAAGAAAATAAACTCTGCAGTGTTTGTAGTCAAAATGGAATGGAGCTATTTCGAGTATTACATTTCTGCAAGGAACAGCTTCTAATAAAACTTTCAATCACACTTGGCCTGTTCATGTGTAGCAGATTAAACCAGTATGTTGACTCATTGAGACATTTTAAGGTTTTGCCTACTTAGCTTCTATGAAAGCTTTGTTTTAATTTTTCATTATTTTAAATCAAGTCACATTTGTGAGAACTACTGACAGTCATCCATTACTGTTGCTTCTTAGTCTTAGAATTGTATGTAAAACTGAAAAATAGAAGATTTCAAAACAAAAACAGATATGACATTCAGCATTTCTACCTTTGCTGAGCTGTGATCATTAGATAGAAAATACCATCAGCTTTTCAGACTTGCTTAATGGTTTGTTAGTATATGAAAAGCATTCATTCAGTGTTTTTCATCTGCACTGAGCATGAACTAGTTTATGTTCCCAACAATCCTATATAATGAATCTGCTAAGCAGTAATAGATTAGATGAAAGCAGCAAGATGAATCTATTAATAGTGAATCTTCTGCTGCTGCTGCTCATCTTTTCTGCCCGCTTGGGATATAGGTGCCAGCAAAAGATGATTTTTATTGCAAGTCTCTTGATGTTTGATGTTTTCTCCTAAAGCTTCAGCTACTGGAGTCATGTGGTTACATCAGACTCTCCGCTTTCATTTAAAAAAATTATATTTCTAGCCCTCATGGCTATGGAGGCAAACTGGAAAGTGTGAACCCCAACAGTTCAAAAACTAGAAGGCAGATAAAATGACCCCCAAAATTCATTATATAAAACAAACATGATTTTTAAACTACTGCCCTGGTTTTGGGGAGCTTTCTCATGGTTTTTGAAAGCTTGGTGTTGGTAATGCTGTGGGACCCACCAAGTGTTGGGGTTTGATGCACAAAGCAAGCTACCAGAGATTGTTTCAGGGCAAAGACTGATGTAGCACAGCATTCCAGTAAAGGCAGGGTAAGTCAGATATATTGTCTCCCTTGTATAGACAGGGAATTTTAGACAGACCATTCCAGTGAGTTAGCAAGGTCACAGAGTATATTTTCGCAGTATACTTTTTTTCTGCCTTTCAAAATAAGGACCAAACCTGATCCCACCAAAGCAGTGGGAGTTTTGTCAGTGACGTACAATCAGAGCAGGATCTCTGGTTAGTTTGTTTACCAGTATTAAACATTCAGAAAAGTGAGATGAATAGTGAGATCACTTTTGTGATATATCATTGTCCAAAAGCAGAGTTACAGATCACAGTTTAGAGTTACAGGGCTGGGCTCTACCCTCTTTTTCTAGAAAAGAAGACAGTAGCAAAGCCTGATAGAAAAACAATCCATGATAATACTGTGATCCAAGATGAAGTGTTTGTGAGTGGATGGATGCGTGTGTTGCTGGGATTAGTAAATTATAATGATGATCGACATTTTACAGCTACAAAAGATATTGGGTTCTTGGAATGAGTTAGCACAACCATAAAGCATAGGCTTGGACTATGTACAGAAATTATTTTTAATAGGTTTTATAAATGTGTAAGCAGAATGTTTTGTTTTGTTGGGGTTTTTTACAGGAAACTGCCTCAGAGAAAGTCAGATATTATTTATGTTTGGAAAAGGGAAGTTTATCTCCCAAAATCAATTTAATTATTTATTATACTTGCAAATCCTAAATATTTGAAAGTTGAATTAGGAATATATGGAGTGGAGTAAGGACACTTACTGGAGGGAATAATCTAAATATATAGTGCAATATCTTATTTTCAGACAATCTTCAGACTGAACAACAACAGAAAAACAAGGTGCAGAGAGTTGATTTTTTTCATTTGTTAATAGAGTA
This sequence comes from Emydura macquarii macquarii, assembly GCF_026122565.2. Lineage (NCBI taxonomy): Eukaryota > Metazoa > Chordata > Testudines > Chelidae > Emydura > Emydura macquarii. The sequence continues at coordinate 24,383,705 of NW_027132559.1, forward strand.
TAGTGTTGATGCAATCTCCAGCTTGCGTTCATTATTGCTTCAATACAAGGTAAAAGTATAAATCTCAACAGAGTCCTTTGGAGTTGGTATTAATAGCAGAACCGTGGTGGCAAAGCTTTCTGTTTCAGTATACTGCAGATAGGATCAAAAGATCAGCAATAGAAGTCAGAGCTTTTGAGGGATGTGTCTATGTACTAATTTTCTTACACTAATGAACAGTGGCAGTTCAAAATAAGAAAATGTGAGTTTTCTGAATTCCAAATTGGTAGCTGTCTTTGACAGACTTTAAGTGGAGATTGTGTTGATATAAAACCATCCTAATCTCGATTTTCTAGTCTAGTGACTCTTTTGAGAGACAGAATGGTCTTGTGCTTAAAGCACTGGCTTGACACGTAGGAGATACGGATTCAGTTCCCAGCTCTGCCACAGACTACCTGTGTGACATGATGTGAGTCATGCAGTCTCCCAATCCTGCAATTGTAAAATGGGGACACTAACATTTCTTCTGGTCTTTGAGGCACTGGAACTCTCATGAGCTATGTATTTGTACAGGGCTACAGGAGCTCAGATCTGAGTTGGGGTGTTTTGATGCTACTCTAGTACTTTTTAGTAAACAAAGAGAGTTTAAAACTATTCAACATAGTAGAGAAAAGGTCTATATAGCATTTTCCTATTACTTTTTCATCATTTGCTAGGAATTAAATGAAAAACTAACAAGCCATGCTCTATAGCATAGATGTCACTCCAGGAGTAAACTACTGGTGCACATTCCAGGTGGTTGAAGAGATGTGGCTTTCAACCTTGTGCATCACAACCCATCCAAGGCGTGTACCAATAGCCTACTAAGGCACTTGCTTTCATGGCTTATTACTATATTATAAACTGTTTGGAATGTTGAGAAGTGATTAAAGCAGCACCCAAATAGTTAACACACAAAAGAAAGAGGCCTGATCTACGCTTAATATTTAAATCAACATAGCTATGTCATTGAGGGTGTGAAAAAATCACACCCCTGAGTGCAGTAGCTAGGCCAACCTAACCCTCAGTATAGATACGGTGAGATTAATGGACAAATCAACCTCGCTACCCCTGTTTGGGTAGAGGGATTACCTACAGTGTAAAAAACCCTTTCCATCACTATAGGAAAGCTCTACACTGTGGCACCACAGTGGCATAATTACAGTGCATAGCTGTGCCGCTGTTGCGCCCATAGTGTAGACAAGACCTGATTCAACCTAGCTTTAAGTTCCATTGAAGACAATGGGACTATGCATATGCTTAAAGTTAGGCATGTATTTAAGTACCTTGCTGAATTGGGTCTAATGTCTTAGTTCTTCAGGATACTGAGTCTTCCTGTGAGCTGCTGGATGGCCTTCGCTCTCATTGAACTCAGTGGGAGTTGAAGGAATTTAGCACCACATGGGAGTGTGCAGCACATTACAGGATCAAGCCATAATTCTCTAGAAATGCCCAGTATGTATGGTCAGAGTTATATTGTCTTGCTAAGATTTGCAAGTGTAATACAACTTTAATACAAATCAAAGAGACACATTATACTGAATAAATGGCCTACCAAAATAAAAAATAAAAATAGAAGGAAGAAAAAGAAATGCCTATTTCCTTTCCCACACCATACACTTCCAAATCCTGTATCCAGACACAGCCTGAGACATCAGATTGGGCATTGGGGAGAGGAAGAGTGCGGGTGGAAGAATTGGAAGGAATATCCCTTCCCCTCCCACCCATCGCTGATCTGCAGGCACAGTTTCAGCTTTTTGACCACACCAGTCTCTGAGGCCTCTGCACTCCACCTCCACATGGGAAGTGGCTGCTAGATCTCCATTGTTGCTGATCCACTAGCGCTGTGCTGCTTCCCTGGTGCCCTGACGCTGCCCAGCCCCAAACCAGCACACAACCAGATGTGCAGATCCAGGCACATTCTTTACAAATCCTGACTCCCAGCAGAGCTGCAGCAGTTCTCTTGCCTGTGAGATGCGTCTCTTCCCTCTCTTCTGGCTAACTATGCCCTACTGATTTACATGTAAAAGCAGGAAAGATCACTGTGGAACTAGTGATCAGTGCTAGTATCACAGCCAATGAACTCACGTATTTGGGGAATCTGGAGTGCTCTGCCCAACTATTCTTTTATCAATGCAGAACACTGTTATACCAGCACTTAGGTGTTTATTTGAAAATGTACACTGACATTTATCAGCAGCTGGCCGCTTTGAAAAAGATGCTAACAATGGCTTTATTACCAGTGTAGGCAGAACAAAGCCATTTTCAACATCCTTACAGAAAGCATTTTGAGACCCGTCAGAAGCAAATCTCAAGGACTCATTCTTTTATGGTTTTCAGAAAACATTTCTCTTGTCTACAGTAGCTGTTAAACCATTGCCAGCACCAGCTCACATGGAATCTAATGCTGACAACTGTCTTCAGCACAACTCAATTTCCTTGTGTGGCTAGGGCATTAGGGTTAGTATCATACCAAACCTACCTGTGCGTGTGCAGTAAAGATTATTTTAGCTCTAAGAAATGAAATATTTACTGAGAACATATGCTGTGATTACAGACATAGACCTAATCGAGAACTAAACAGCATATGATCTAGCAATTGTAAAACGAGTATGAAGCACATCTTTAGACACAGACTACGCAGCACCAGTGTGATCAAATGCTAAAAAGGAAATAAAAACCCTATGAAGGATATGATTCTATAGTTATCCCACCCAAAGAACCCAAACTCCACCTTTTATATATTGACTGGATCCCTGCAAAAACAGTTGTAACATAATTAATACTAACTAATCCTGGAAATGCATATCAGAAACAGGAAATTTGCTACATATTTGACTGTGGTTTTAAAACCATTCTGGTAAGAGGTCTTGGAGAGAGAGAGAGAGAGAGAGACACACACACACACACACACACAGAGTTATTTTGTTGTTGTTATTTTTTATTACTATTGTTGTGATTCAGCTGCCATGCAAATCTATTTATCTTAAATAAGTTTTCATCACTTGACAGGGTAACCAAGAGGCAATATGGTGGGCTATTTAAAACATCAGTTGTCAGTAACAGCAAAATGATAGTACAAAAGTGGAAATCTAAGGATTTTAGAACAGTTTACAATCTTGCAAATTTAAGCCCTAATTTTGCATTGAGATTCAAGAGGAACGTCCCAGGATTTCATGTGTAGTAAGGGTCCAAACCTGCAATGCCCTAGTCGGATGAGCAGTCCTTATCTGCATGAATAGTTCTATTTACACTAATGTGGGCTACTTGAATAAGTAAGAGAGTTTGTATGAAAGGAACCTAATGAAAATATGGACGTATTTGAAAGAGTGTGACCCCCTTACATCAGTATAAATGAAATATATGAAGTTTAATTTCATAATTAGCTGGGTAATAATATTACTGCAGTCACTGGTAGCAACTGCTAACATTAGGATTGTAAAACAGTTTCCATTATAAATCTATTTTCACTGGCTAGAGCATTCCAAAAAATTCATCTTTGGGGCTAAAATGTTCCATGTATGATTGCTGCCCACAGTATATTTTTTAATTTAAAGTCTGAGGGTGAAATGGTCAGCTCTTCTGGGAGAAGGAAAAAAGTACTTTACTATTGTTTTTTAAAAAAATCTAACCATGCTTTATTTTTTAACCAGACTATGATAAAAATGAATGAACTTTGAAAATTAACATGTAACTAGTTTTTAGTGAGGGGCAAGGAATAAAGAGTCTGGAATGGGAATGGAAATTTCCAGGTGAATCGTCTGAAAATTATATACTGATTTTATACAGCAGAAAATGTTGGTAACCTACAACTACATGGGAGGCACCCTATATATGCCTGCACAGTTTAGGAAGAATATTTCAGTTCATATTTCAATATGTCCTATTGGCCACACCCTTTATTCTCCCCCAAACTTCTCAAGTGTTAATCTAGATCACATGGTCAGTTCAAATTTCTCAAGCTCTGTTGCACAGACTGTACTGGAGGATCCAGAGCAAATTAAAATGTATGACGATGCAGCAGGCTTCTGCTCAGTTCCTCCTGTGGTTGGCTCAACTGGCTTTAGGTCAGCTTTGTGGCATTGGAACAGCATAGAACTGTTATCATGCAGGGGTGGATGTGGCCCCTTTATATTGGTGTCCTCTGCCTTTTTTTTTTCCAGTGGTGCAACCTTATTGTTTCATGAATGCAGTAATTTGCATTTAATACAGGCAGCCCTGAACTTAGTAGGCATTGAATCAATATTTTTGTAGAACTCTGAAGCCAAACTAATTCTGCAGAATCCCAATGTGCAGAGTGTGGTTTCTCATTCTGGATATAACTTGAAATCCCCCGCCCCCCAGCATACATTGCATTATTTAACAAACTCACAATAAAGAATTTAATTTAAAAAAGAGAAGAAGAAGGAACTGAATCACCCCATTTAAAAAATATGCCCATGATTTTTTTTACCCCAACTTACAATAGTAATAACCATCTCAGCTGAGGACATTTCCTGGTGCTTAATGGCCCGTGGCTATGCTTCAGGTGATCATCATCTACCAACCAGTCATTAATTCTCTAGAAATGCCCTGTACCTCCGTCATTATTGTTTAAATATGTTTCTTCTCTAAATAAAATACCTCTATATTTAATGGATCTTCCAGGAATGGATGTGTTCTTTCCATGGTGGGGATTGAAAGAAGTTTAGTAGTATGTCAAGGAAGTGCTAACTATGGGAGGGGGGAAAAAACGGTTTCCATAGAATGCCTAAAACCTGTAGACTCCAACATCTATTCTTCATAATATAACAATATGCCTGGAATACTTATATAGATGTGTCTCTTGGGAGAGTTCTGCTTTTTTATCCATTAGTCATAATTACGATATAATTTTTTATTAAGAAAGCTTCTATAATGTTTTTCACTCTCTGCTTTATATTGTAGGTTTTATTTTCACTCTGCATTGCATTCTGGGGAGTACAACTTATGAAGCAACTTATCTCAAGCACAGCAAAACATCACTGAATTATGGAAAGATCACCTTGGAATGTGCTTCGAATTTTCTTGGAATAAGTTGACGATGCCTCTTTCTGAAATGCCATCTTTTCACATAGGCTGGGTAGGAATCATGAAGTTTTATGAAGGTTTGAAAGATGCATTAAAAATGGGCATCTCTTTTTATTTGATCTTTTAAATATTTGTTCTCCTGCCATCCAATTTAAATTAAGGGTCCCTCTATTTTTTTTTTTGTGCCTTCACGGCACTTTCTTTTTTACATTCAAGGGATCTCAATATTCTTAAAAAGCATATAAAAATAATAGCATTGTGCAATCATTTTATTAGTATGTAACCATATGTGAAACGCATTCTTTACAATAGAAATAATTAAAATCATATTTGTTGCAACCTGGTAGTCTCCACAGAGACTAAATTTAAAAGTATGTGAACGTAAATGTTTCCATAATGATTGAATTACAGTAGAATCTCAGTGCCATGCCCAGTGGTGTGTTCATAACATACAACTACATAAGGATGAGTAGTTGAGACAGGAAAATGATTAAAAACAGCATGATAAAATAACTCAGCCTCGTATGAGTTGAATTTTTTTTCTATAAAAATAGATGATAAATGTGTTATGTAATGCAGGCTTACAGTTTAGGTTAATTTGTTTAAGGAGTGCACCTGCACTTGCCAACAACTTTAGGACTGATCTTGCCCACAATAACACAAGTGAGTTGTCTCACTGACTAAAGTTACTCCGGTCAGAAAGTGTTTGCAGGATCAGGTTGTTAATTTCCAGTGGCTCCCACCCCCGACAAAGTGATCCCGAAGCAGATGGATCTATTGTCCTGGGTGAGGTGCTATTACGATGGTTTCTGTTGATATAGGTTGTTTTCCTTTCCTCATGCTCTTCCAACTCTTATTGGTTCCAAAATTAAAAAAAGAAAATACTTAAAATCAAGTAGCTAAAAAACTTTCGGATGCCTTGCATGATTCCAACTGGTAAAAAGACCTGGATTAAAATCTAGTCGTATTGCTTTTTGGTTTCTCATTTTTCTCTACAGTACTTTTGATATATTAATAGAGAGCTCAGAAGTGCATAAATATCCTGATTTTAGTCAACCTACGGTTTTATACTTAAGCTGTAGCAGAGAATTGATGCCAGCATTTACAAGTTGGATGCCTCCAGTTAGCCCCCTAACTCCATATTTAAATAACATTGGCTTGATTTTCAGTGGTGTTGAGCATCAGACCTATTTTTTTTTCAGGTGCCTCCCTTGAGGAACCCAAGTTTAAGGCCAAAATTTTCAGGCAATTAGCAGGTCAAATTGCTTGTGCCTATTACTTGGGGTAATGCCCAAAGCCTAAAATATGTTTAATTGGGAAACCAGATGTCAGTTGGAGTAGTGAAGAGCGTAAGATGCAATGCCTGGATCAGACCTTTCCTAAAATGAGGGAATGTTTGGATCAGTTTTGGAGGGTTTTGATTCAGGCCCTTCTCTAATTTGTATAATTAAAAGATGAACAAATTGTCCCTTGGAAATGTTAGCAGTAATCAGATTTAAAGTATTTGTGTTGAAGAGTTTAATTCGTAGATTTACTCATACATTGGTAGAATTCTGGTCTCTGATTTAGAGACTGGATAAATGAAATGATATATTTCTAACTCGGATTGTGGAAATGTGATCTAGTTGTTAAAACACAGGAATAGTAGGCAACAAATCTAGGCTTTTCCTGATCTTTGAAATGGGGATAGAAGTACCCACCTCCCCAAAGTGTTGTGATATTCGATTTAAACGGTGTGGGGAGGTACCCTGGAGATGAGTGTGCTCTATCACTACCAAATATCAAACTTTGCATATTGAAATGGATTCACCCATCAGTAGCAATCTTTGAAAGATCCATAAACTGAATAATCTTAGTGGGGTGCTGGCTTTTAAATGGCAGATTGAGATAAAATTCCACAGGTTCCTGTGATATTGTTTGCAATCAATCGTCAGGTTTCCAGGTTGCCGAATGCATTGTGCGCACTAGAAACCTGTATTTGATATGTATAGTATTGAAAGATCTTAATGAATATTTCAATATGATGACAATTTATTAAATTAAATTTAAAATTACTGTACTGGTCTCATTTATTTACATGTAGTAGTGAAAAGAACATGATGTCTAAGGTAAGTACAGGTTAAGATTTTGGACAGTCAAATTATGTGTCACATTTAACATGCAGATCTTCATAATTCACATGGAGTGTCCAAAAATAAGATCAGTAATGCAAAGAAAAGGAAGCCATAACTATAAAAAGGTGAAGTAATTTATGATGGAATACCAGAGCCAGATTCTGTGCTGTGCCTCTTTGGTAACTCATCCTTGGTGGAGAGGCAAAGGTGGCTTTATGCAAAACACTGCCTCAGTTCACAACACCATCCCCTCCAACTTGCAGCCATTCCCACAGCACGTCTAAATACTGGAGACTGTGAGGTGTGGTTGCTGTAGGGCTGCCTACCAGGCCTGCACTAAATCACCATAAGAGGATGGCAGCAGAGCCCAAAATCAAGCCCCTATTTGAGGTGAGATTATCAGATGCTTTCCATTCCCTGTTCCTCTTTAAATTGCGGTGTGCCGTAGTTATTTGGAAACATTTAAACATTCTTTTATTAGTCTTTAATTTCAATATACAAATTTGCAAGTGAATTTTCTTTTCAAGTTATAGCATTAATAGTACTGAGCAGAACAAGACACATTCAAACCCAGAAAAGGAATCAGTCAACCATGGAAAACCAGTCTCACACATTAGAAAGGGATACTTGCCTGGTCACATAATACCTCTTTAGCCATCACGTAACGGAAAATGATCACTCTGTCATATGGTCTCTGTTCCTGTGTAACTTAGGAGGCTTCGGAGTCAATGTGGATTGAACTGAATTAATTGATTACATTAATTGAATGAATTAAATATTAACTGCAAACATTGCCTAGTGCTAGGATACAAAACAAGCAATACTCACTTATGTTTTGATCCTTCTTTTCTCTTTGTCCCCTATCTCCCTGCTTTTTATATTTTAAAGGGTCCATTGCTCCTTTTCTTGGCTTTCTTAACATAGTTTTTATTTGAACAATTGTATGGAAACAGTTGATATCAGATGAATTCTGTGGGGGCCTCTAGTAAGCAAAATACTGTTGCCATACTTACAGAATTTTTCTGAGTAACTCTTTTTTGTTAAAATGCCACCACCTCATGTCCCAGACAACCCAAATGTTCTGCATGAAGAGCTCTTAGCTTCATATAACTGGGTAAGAAACTTTGTGAATAATATTTGTAACATTGTATAAGATTTCTTTCAGTTTTTGGCTGTCACTAAAATCTGAAGGGCCTACAATGGAGAAAAATGGAGATGCTATTTTTTTCCCAGAAACAGTGTTAAAAACAGGGCTTCCTATACTCTCTCCAGCTGTTGCAGTGTCATGTCCGTACACATGGTCTTCCTCCTATTGTGTACATAACCATATCAAGTTCCTGAAAATACAGAAGTAAACAGATGAGTCCTTTGTTTGCTTCAGAAACGACCCTGCACCACTAAAGTCAATGGGAGTCTTGCCACTGACTTCACTGGGAACAGGACTGGTACTCTCCATTAAGTGAACAAAAGTGATGTAACATTTACTTCAGCTCCAGCTTTCATGTTATACTCTAATTAAAAATAGAGGGTTGCACACCTCATTGCTTCTGTACATTGAGCTCACTGCACTCACCAGGATCTCCTTACATCCCTGCATACGTTATCCCAACTTGTAGGCTGAGCGCTCTGTTTTTAAGTGCAAATGGCATTTTAGGTTTTTTGTTAAAAAAGACCTACACAGAGTGAATCTGTGGATGCTATGGATAGACTATAACCTCTAGCAATTTTACTGCCACTGAATCTAAATTTGATTGTTCAGTCGTCTAAACCATTCCTCTTCCTTTTTTGTTGTTGTTTTATCAGTTTCATATTTTCATCATTTGTATGGATTAATAATTTATCCAGGATCAAACATAAGCTCTTCACATGTTTGGGCCTTTGAAAAGGCCAGCTGTGCTTAGCCTTTGTAGATGCTGATTTTAGTTTTGGCGTGGTCTAGGTAGTGAACTGTAATTCCCAAAATACATCGCATAGTACACTTACATACAACATAAATATAGGTAGATGCTTACTTCAAACTCACCCAGCACCCCTTGGAAGGAGTGTTGAATAACTCAAATGTTTAAAGTCAGAGTACATTTAAAAAAATTAAAAATACACCTGCCTCATGCCCAGTGTTCTGTGTGTCTCCCATTTCCTCCTCTCCCCTATACCAAGGGCCTCTGTGTGTGTGTATCCCTATTTCCCACCCCTCCACAGTATTTTTCTTCCCCCTGTATTTGCAGGGACAGGCAGAAGTGCCCTCTTTCTTTTTCTTTCTCCGTACTACCATGGAGCAGGCTTTGGGGAGTCAGTTCCTTAGGAAGGAGGAAGATCTGAAACCTCTTTCACACTCCTCTCAAGCTCCCCCTGCTATTATTTCTTTTCTTTCTGTCTGGGAGATAAGACATTCAGGCTGACAAAATGTTAGACTCCACTGGGATCTAGGCAGAGCTGTACAGGGGGTGTTAATAACTGCCATCAACTGTTTCTTTGACCTGTAGACAATTACAGAGCTTGTCAAAGCTGTTGGATGTGCTAAGCAGATACGAGGGGCTCAGTGTGTCCCCCATTTCCCTCTTCTGGTTTTCCAATTTTACCTAAATCAATAGGGTTCTGTCGTTTATGTCTAGAATATTCCCTGAATTGATCAGGTGTGGTGTTCCAAAGTTATTGTGTTACATACCAACAAACACAGAAATGCCATCAAGTTGAGTGTAGGGCTTCGCTTTGCCTGGCCAATCACTAGACTCATAGACTGTAAGGTCAGAAGGGACCATCGTGATCATCTAGTCTGATCTTCTGCACATTGCAAGCCACAGAACCTCATCCACCCACTCCTGTAATAGACCCCTAATCTCTGGCTGAGGTACTGAAATCCTCAGATCATGATGTAAAATCTTCAAGTTACAGAGAATCCACCATTTACACTAATCTGTGTTAGCAACTGACTTTTAACTTCCTAGTGTTAAAGGGTCAGATTCTTTTCCCTGGGTGAGTACTTTTTGTACTCAGGCAGTGCAAAGGAGCCAATCTGGCCATAGCTAGCTAAGTGAGAATCCTCCCAGCAAAGGTGAAACTCTCAGATGATATAAACAATTTTACCAACTCCTGCGATTTTTGTCCTGAGTCTCGCTGTATTTGATGTTTTTTCTCAGAGCTTCAGCTCCAAAAATCATGTGATTACATCAGAATTTCAGCTCTCGTTTCTTTATGTTAAATAAGTTTCTAGCCCTCCAGGTTGCAAAGAAGAGCTTGAAAACATGAACAGTAAAGGATCAAAAGTGAGAAGGTAAATAAAAGAGCCCAACATTTATTATTATTTTTTAATCTCATACTCGTTAAGCCAATCTTGTGGTTATTTAAGATCTGCCTCCTGATTTTTACATACTTTGGGTGGATAATGCTGGGTGTAAAACTGGTGGAGTTGTCTTCTGTTCCTACCATCTTCCTTGCCCCAGTGTAGAAGGATGTATCAGGGATTGGAGTGGGGCAGAGGCAGAGTACAGTTGGCATATGGTCCCTGATCCACAGTTGACGTATAGTCCCTTTTGGCCTGGGGCCAGCACAAACCAGCCCACAGAACTGGCTCAGCCTTCCAGAACTCCTGCACCTAGCACAGGAGAAGAATCTAAGCCTTAAAATGTTGCACTAGCTATTAGATCACATCTTTATAGTTTGGTACTATCTGTTCATCATGCCTATAGGCTTCTGCATTCTACAGGGGAAGTAGGTGTAGAAATATTGAAAACTAAATGGCAGATATACAACATGAAGGTAAAGCAGAAATAAGACATCTTGTATAGTGGTTCAGCACTTCTGTATTAAAGTCAGGGCCAAAGGAAAGCTTGGCTCAGACCTTTGTCATCTTTGCCCCACCTACGGAAAACAGCAGAAAAATGTGGAAACTTTGACTCAGTATGATCTTCTGAGAGTCCTTGTGTTTATGGTTTGGCTTTGAAAAAATGATACAAAATGAATCCTCTTTTTTCCTCCCTCTTGCTATTTTTACATACTGCCTCGTCTATTCCTTCTTTTCTTCTGATTGCTCTCTCTATATCTATCTATTTATGTGTATTGTGTGTATATATTTACAGATTTCTATAAAATATACTAGTCCTTTTCTGTTTGTTATAATTTCCCATGTGTGGAACCACATGATGGCATGTGTTTCATAGCCATAGATGTTATATTTTGTATATATGTTACATATGTGAGCCTGCTAAAACAATAAAGATGGCCTCTTCTTCTTCGAGTGCTTGCTCATGTGCATTCCACTATAGGTATGTGCACGTCTCTGTGCACAGTTACCCGGAACTTTTTTCCCCTTAGCAGATCCCGTAGGGCTGGCTCCGGTGCCCCCTGGAGCCTCATGCACATGCGGCGGTATATGAGGCGCTACCAGCCCTACGCTACCTCAGTTCCTTCTTCCACCAGTGATGGTTGCTGGAACTAGCCTTGCTCTCAGTAAGTACTATTCCCCTTGTTTGGACTTGTTTGATATTCTAAGTTAGCTTTATTTAGTTAAGTAGTTGTTAAGTATTGTTAAGAGTAGTTAGAGATAAGCAAGTCCCTGCGGGGACTTCGAACGGCCGGGCAATGCCCTAGTCGCTCGGCTTCAAGCCATCAGTCTCCTGTGGGAAGGCCTTCCCACTCAGTGACCCCTACGACTGCTGCCTTAAGTGCTTGGGGGAAGCCCACAGAAAAGAGAAGTGCAAGATCTGCAGGGCTTTCAAACCGAGGACTCAAAATGAACAAGAAATCTGGTTGAAAGCCCTGTTGATGGAGGCAGCGCTCCGCCCAGCATCCGAGCCGACCCGCTCCACCTCGGTACCAAGCATGACCTCGGTACAGAACACACCGTCGGCACCGCCCTCAACTCAGCACCATGCAACATCACCGGCACTGAAGAGAAAGAAGCAGTGCGTGGAGTGTGGACACTCCCCTGCGCAGACGGTACGGGCAGGGTCAAGTACGGAGATGCACCGGACCTGGCCCGTCGAACTTCTCCGGTGCCTGCATCTCCAGTCAGGGAGCCTCCCCCGACTCCTGGGAGTGGGAGAGTGCCCCTGCCAATGCCGTCAACACCGGAGGCTTTTCGGGCAGCAAGAGCCTTATTGGCCTTGCCTACAACACCTCCGCCCCTGCCCCCCACCGAGGGAGAAGGGGCCAGTGTCACGGGGCAAACCTGCATTGGGTCCCCCTGAATGGCGGTGGAGATCCCCGGTACAGGGAGGAAGATCTCCCGCCGGATGGTCTCCGAGGGTAGAGCAGAGCCACTCCCCTACAAGTTGCTCCAGGTCGGTGTCGTTGAGCCGGCACAGGACATGGATCCCCGGCACCGGAGGCAGCGCATGCCAGGAGGTGGCACTGGTCGAGGTCTGCAAGGCGGCACTCAGACAGCTCCCATTCCAGATCCCCGGCACCGAGGAGTTTGCCCGTACCTAGACGGCGCAGTACCCAGTTGCCGTCGAAGTACCCAGCACCGATGAGTTTGCTCGCACCGAGGCGGAGCGGAACCCGGTCGCCGGAGGAAGACCCAGCACCGCAGAGTTCATGGTGCGGAACCCGGTCGCCGGAGTACGGCTCGGCACTGAGGAGTTTGGAGCAGCACCGACCTCAGTCACCGAAGGTGTCTGCAGGGCCGCAGGGCAAGTGGCACCAGAAATCATCGGTACCGAGACGATGCTCCGGTATCTCTAGCTCTTCGGAGCACACCTGCGCTTGTCAGCACCACTCTCAGCGCCGGAAGCAGTTCTCATTGTCCTCCAGGTCGGAGGTGTTGAGAGGGCGGTCCCCGGCACGGAAGGGTGCCTGGGACCGAGGACGAACATGGCACCGCCGGTCCAGGGCCACTGACTATGACGACGGCTTGGGGTTTCCCAGGGGGGACAGTCGGCGAGTGAACCAACGCCCCCACAAAGCATCACAGCCTGTGGCGCAGTCAGCCCCGGGTTGGCCCCAGGGACAATGGCTGCAACAATGGCCTTATTGGGTCCCATGGGGTATCCAGGTGGGGCTGGGGCCCCAATCCATTATGTCATCGGGGGTGCAGTCTGTGCCTCCAGCACAGGAGAAGGCCCATAGGCACCACTCCTCAGAATGAGGAGTCGGACCCCCTGCAGGGAACCTTAGCAGGTACAACCCTTCACCAGGAGGGGGTGCACCTGCAGGCTGCACCTCTGCAGTCCTCTTCCTCCTCACCTGACGAGGCAGTCTCCCAGGACCACTCAGCGCCACTGGAGGATTTCAGGGCGCACCAAGAGCTGCTCAAGAGGGTGGCTTCCAACTTGGGGCTGGAGGAGAAGGAGTTAAAAGAGGCTGAAGATAGCCTCTTTAATGTGCTGGCGGCAGCTGCCCCAGCACCAGTGGCCCTCCCAGTCCACGAAAGGGTCCTTAAGATTGTAAAGGCCTTGTGGCAAACCCCTTCCTCGGTGGCCCCCACGTCAAAGGTGGCCGAGAAGAAATATTACGTCCCGGCTGAGGGGTTTGAGTATTTGTTCACACACCCCGCCCCGGGAACCCTGATAGTAGACGCGGCTAACCAGCGAGACAGGCAAGGTCAGCCAGGGTCAACTCCCAAGAACAAGGACAGTAAGAAGCTGGACTTGTTTGGGAGAAAGATTTATTCCACGGCAAGCCTGCAGTTCAGGATTGCCAACCATCAGGCCCTCCTGGGCAGATAAAATTTCAATCTGTGAGACTCCCTTAGGCGGTTCGCTGAGGCCCTGCACCAAGGCCAGGCTGCAGACATTAGCACCATCATGGAGGATGGAAATGCAGTAGCTAGGGCAGTGCTCCAGACGTCCTGGGACGCTGCTGACTCGGCAGGCAGTGCCATAGCCTCCGCCATCGGTATGAGAAGGTGCTCGTGGCTGCGATCCTCAGGGCTGTCCCAGGAGGTGCAGCAGGCTATTCAGGATCTCCCCTTTGATGGGTTGGCCCTGTTCTCCAACCAGACCGATGCGAAGCTGCACGGTCTGAAGGACTCCAGGGCCACGCTTCGTTCCCTGGGCCTTTACACGCCCCCAGTTTTCCAGGCGTCCGTCACGGCCCCAGGCGCAGCAGCAGCCAAGGCCTCTGCCCAGGCCTTTCCAACCCTATAGGAATAGAGATAGAAATAGGGGGTTTAGAAAACAAAATCAGCCCCCTAGCTCGTTCTCAGCTCCCCAGGAGGTCGGATAACCAAAGGAGACAATTTTGATGGTGCGCCTGAAGGTGGTGCGTGACTGGTCTTCTGGATCTGCCCGCCCCTTCCTAAACAGGTTAAGGTCCTTCTATCCCAAATGGGCAAAAATCACTTTGGACTGTTGGGTCCTTGGGATAGTCTCAGGAGGCTATGCCCTACAGTTTACAGGTCGATTTCCGATGTGTTCCTCATTGACGGGCCAGAGACCCTCATGTACGCATTCCCGCCCATTCCGCTTCTACTCAAGGTCCTGCTGAAAATAAAGAGGGACAGAGCAGACGTTATACTCATCACTCCAGCCTGGCCAACACAGCTCTGGTTCAGCATGCTGCTGGACCTTTCGATCACCCCACCTCTGGAGCTTTCGAGGTGGCACGACCTTCTATCCCAGGACCACGGTCGCCTGTTGCATCCGGACCCGGACTCCCTGCACCTCACGGCCTGGAGGATCTGTGGCTGACGGAGGGAGAGAGAGCCTGCTCGGTGCAGGTCCAACAAGTCCCACTTGGCAGCAAGAAGCCTTTTACACAGGTCGTGTATCGGGCTAAGTGGAGGTTGGGTGGAGTCCCGGGGTATTCCGCCCGGCCTCTCGCCTATACAGGCGATCCTGGAGTACCTGCTCCAGCAAAAGCTCCAGGGTCTGGTGATGGCCTCGCTGAAGGTTCACCTGGCGGCCATTTTGACCTTCCATCAGCCACTGGAGGGGAGATCGCTGTTCTCCCATCCCATGTCGGTCAGGTTCTTCAATGGGGTGGAGAGGCTTTATCCGCAGGTCCATGACCTGGTGCCTCCCTGGGATCTCAACCTGGTCCTCTCAAAACTCATGGGGCCCCCCTTTGAACTCATGGCTTCATGCCCTCTGCTCATGCTTTCATGGAAGATAGCCTTCCTGGTGGCCATTAGTTCAGCTAGGAGGGTCTCCGAGATTAGGGCTTTGACCTCGGAGCCCCCTTATACAGTATTCTATAAGGATAAGATACAGTTGAGGCGGCATCCAGCCTTCCTGTCCAAGGTGGTTTCCCAATTTCATTGTAATCAAGATATTTTTTCCCCGTGTTTTTTCCCAAACCGCATGGTTCGGAGGAGGAGAGGAGATATCATTCGCTAGACGTGAAACGAGCCCTGGCCTTCTACATCGAGAGTACAAAGCCGTTCTGGAAATCGACGCAGCTCTTTGTCACAGTGGCTGACCAAATGAAAGACTCACCTGTCTCCAGCGCATCTCCTCGTGGATTACATCGTGCATCAAGTTCTGCTATGAGCAGGCGAGGGTGCTGCTTCCGGAAACCATCACAGTGCATTCAACCAGAGCTCAAGCCTCGTCTACAGCCTTCCTGGAGAGAGTGCTCCTGCAGGATATCTGCAAAGCTGCCACCTGGTCATCGGTGCATACCTTCATGTCCCACTACGCCATCGTCCAGCAGGCAAGAGAGGACACGGGATTCGGCAGAGCGGTGCTGAGGGCAGCTCATCGGTAACTCCGACCCATCTCCAAAGGTATTGCTTGTTAGTCACCTATAGTGGAATGGACATGAGCAATCACTTGAAGAAGAAAACAAGGTTACTTACCTGTAACTGATGTTCTTCAAGATGTGTTGCTCATGTCCATTCCACAACCCACCTCCAGTCCCCACTGCCGGAATTGGCAGAAAGAAGGGACTGAGGAGGCATAGGGCCGGCAGCACCTCATATACCATGGCATGTGCGTGGGGCTCGAGGGGGCACCGGAGCTGGCCCTACAGGATCTGCTAAGGGGAAAAAAGTTCCAGGTAACCATGCACAGAGGCGTGCACATGCCTATAGTGGAATGGGCATGAGCAACACATCTCGAAGAACATCAGTTACTGGTAAGTAACCTTGTTTTTCCCTGTGCCTCAGTCTATACTACTACAGATTTCACAGGCTACCTTTGAACATGTTGAATTAATGCAGTGAAGGCAGGCAGCCTAGTAGTAATGGCGTCTAATTAAAAGAAGAAAATCATGGAGCATTTCAAATACTCTGGAATTTGTAATTTTATTACCACTTAGATTTTTCCATGGTCCTTGAATGTGAGCACTTTATCATCATGTTAATTGCGATTTCAAAAATGTTTGCCAGAAATGGAAAAAACAGTTAAAGTTCAATATTCAGATTCAAGAACTGTCTGTTAGCATATTGCACGTGAGCCTTTCTCTCTCTGGCATCTGCCATGCATGGAGGATAAGAACCTGCTCTTTGGCAATAATGAATTAACTTTAGCTCAAGTAGTAGGAGCTTATGATTTTAATTTTGAGGGTTCTGGGTTCTCAGGCCACCCCTGAGGGGGTCTGTATTTATGTAGCCATGGACTCATTATATCTAATCGTTCTAAAAGAACACATTCATTTAATTTCTGATGATACTGTACCCACAACAGGAGAAAGAATTTTTTGTGGTGAGGATGTTATTCATAGCAACAGCTTATTTGTTTATTAAAACTCTTAATTTTGGAAAACAAGTTCACCCAGTCTTATCTTTTGCTTTTTTTCTACCCACCATTGTAAAATGGCTTGCTCAATGGTGTTTGAATGAAGGGGTGAAAGCTGATGAGGTGTGGGTGGGAGAAATGGAAGTAGTATTTGTGAGGTGCTGGGAAAGGGGGCTGACTGAAACTAGGTTGGCTTTTTCCCACACCTCCTTTTAGGTACAGCACATAGTCCCTGCAACTTGAGTTTAGAATTACAGATCGATGAGGAGAAGGGAAAATATATCTAGGCCCAGTTTATCTAATCAATGTACTCTGGGGAGTCTTGAAAATTATTTACTGTTTCTAGCAATATTCCTATGATAAGTAGTTTTCAAAATGGGACCAACTTTCAGAATGGCAAAAATAAAGTGGGCCCGCTGTACCATTGGCTTTTCTAATCCACCACTCAGAATAGTAAATAGGCAAAAGGCAACCCTTTGGGATGTGTACTACCACTAGCAGAGTTAATCTTCCCTCACACATAACCCTCAAGAGAAAAAATCCACTCCTGTGCCGGGGGTCAGCATGAGGTCTGGGGACCACTTGTCCCACTCAAGCCCTATATTGAGTACATAAGTGAGGTACATTTGTGCTGGCCCTCTGCATAAGGAAGAATTTCACCCAAAGAGAACAAGAACAGGATCCTGGCTCTCCTAGGTTGGAGTAAATAAGGTATGTCAGTGGGTTAATTGGACCTTCTCCACCCTTCCTACTTTCACACCCACATGGAGGAGCAGCCAAAACATACCAAGTTTTTATTATTTGCATGCGTATGTTCTTAATAATAAAGACCAATGGAATAAATACAACAGTCTATGGTACGGAAGCAGAATTGTTTCTCAATACTAGATTTTTTTAAAGCTTTTTGTTGCAAGGGGCTCTCTAGCTGTGCAAATAATTAATAAATAGATAAGGTGCCAGTATATGGTGCTGAAGAATATATATCTAGTTCTGGATGTTGTAGGTCCAATAAAACTCCTTGTGCACTGCAAATGGCTTCATCTCTGCAGCTCTTTATATCAGCTGTTAATATTTTCCATGAAGAGTTATGAGGTCTTTAAGAAGCAGCTTGAAAAATAACCTTTTCATGCATTTGCATGGGCAAAGCTGATAGGCTTGAATGTTACTGACTTTTTTACTATCATTCTAAACAGCCTAAACAAAATGAAGTTTCAGGTCTTTTCCCCCACATTTCCACACATGGCAACTGGAAGGTGGGGTTTGGAAGCATGAAGAGATGGGATTTTTGCATAGTGTGGGAGAAACAGCTGTATATTGTGCAGCAGACCACCAACAGTGCATTAGGGAAGAAAGGATGGTCTGAAGGAAAGGAGTAAGAGGATGACAGCTACGTAAGTGGGCCTGGGAGTAGACAGGGAAAGGCACAAAAGTGAATGGCATACACTTCAATTTACCTTTTCACTGAACATCTAGTCTTCAAACTAAAGGTTTGCAGAGGAAAGCAATGTAGAAAGAGCAGGCACTGCAGGAAAAATAGCACTTGAGCAAATTGCTCATGTCAGATAAGACTTGCGGACATTAAAGATCCCCTAGTGCTTTTTCATCAGCACACAGCTATTTAACCTTAATGCTCTTTCCAAGTCTGAGTTAGGAGCAGTCTGTCTCTTAAATTGTCCATGCAATTTCAACTTAATGTTTTGTGGGTTTTTTTCTTATTCCTTGACCTTAACTGTTGTCATGTTGCTGTGTGTGTTTAAAAAGCAGCCATGTTCCGCCACAGAGCTGGCTGTATTTCATTAGTCAGTGGATATATACTGCATATCCTGGAAAACAAGAATGGTTTTTCTGGTCTATTACATGGATTTTCCACTTTTACTCAAATCAAGGAAATGAAATATTGTGCTGGCGGCTTTGGGGAGTCTATGAGTACTTGCAATGCAATTTCTTATGCTCCTGCCAGAGTCTGCTCTGCTGGCTTTGTAAACATGTTACTGACAATATGCTGGGGCCTCCACAGCACTGACCATCATGACTGTGAGGATGAGCATTACTTGCAAATTTCTTAGGTCCCTTCTCCAGCACTGCCAGCATGACTATTACTAGGAAGTGTGCTTCAAACACTGCCAGGTAGGCTAATAGAAGGAGAAATGAAATATTGCTGTAAATTTATTTTTGATGAGTTTTCAGATGCACAGAAATAACAAAAATATAGAGCAGTATTTTTATATTCTACAGTATTTTGTAAATATTTACAATCAGATTACTGTATGACATAGTAGCTATTAAGACATTCATTTTTTGCCAATTGTAACCCCAGAGTTATCAGAGGTGTCTTTTATTTTAAATACAGGGAGAAACTGTGCAATAGTCAGAACTGCTGTGTAGTAGTAGCAAATGTAGCCCACTGTATTATTGATTAATTATTCAAAAGAGTAACACAACATACCGAATTCAATCCTACATAATCACTCAAAATATACATCACTATCCTTGTGTTTTTTTTCTGGAAGATTATCTGGAATTTATTAAATTGAAGTTCTATAGAGGTCTAAATAAGAAGTAATATATTCAGTGCTAAATATTCTACCTTAGGATTTGCTTTTCTGCTAGGGATTTCTTAATAAAAGCAGCAGTGTCTGCATCCCTGAGAGTGTATGGTTAAAGAAGTTGCATCAGGGCTCTGATATATGGACCAGTAGATACACCACTGTGGGTACATGCATATAAGCTCTCACAGGTTTAATTTTTATATATATAATAATTAATTTTGTCATCCGCAAGACAAAGACAGATTTCTTGGATAATCAAAATTCTAAATATTAAGTTTTGACAAACAGCACACAGTAATTATTAGCACTAAGTGTCTTTCTTCTTGCTGTCTATACCTCTGATTATGGAGGTAAATGAGGTAAAAGGAAGGGAAATGTGTTCTCAAGTCATAAGGCTCAATAGGCAACTGGAGATGATAGATGCTCTCAGGTTGCCGGAGACACCATGTATTGCAATATCTGGTCTTCCAGAATAGGCGATATCATGGACCGGCCGTTCTTCCTCTGAAATTGCACAAAATCAGTGGAACATCTGTCACAGGCATTAACCACTTGTGGTGCTACTGAACTCTGTCCTGCCCCAATAGCAATCATGCACCCAGGCTCCAGACATCTGTTCTAGTTCCTTTCCTTGGTGCCAGTTCCAAAGTTTGTCCACCTGAAATCGAGACAGTGCATTGGCTACGCCATTATCAGTCCTGGGCACATGTTCAGCAGTAAAACATTTGTTAAGATTTAAACACTGTAATATGAGTGTCCTAATCAACCCCATAAACCTGTGTGATTTGGAAGACTCCTGTTGGTAACATATACCACCACCATTCCAAAAACCCACTCTTTTGTTTTCAAAATCTGTTCCCCAACAGATTATTGCTACTGAAATGAGAAAGTATTCCAGGAATGTTATATCCTTTAGTAAACCTCTTTGTGTCCATTTCTGGGCATATCATCTGCCTTGGTAAAATACTCCAAAATAAATTCCTTCCAAATCATCTGCATGAACCTATAAATCTGCCTCCATCATCCATTCTTCCTTCCAAAAAGATACTCCATTAAATTGATTCAGAAGCTGTTCTCAAATGCCCAAGGCCTCCTTCATCTCTTTACTAACCCTTATAAAATGGTTGAGTTTTGCTATTCTCACGCAGCTGACAGTTTGATGCTAAATGCCCACCGCAGGGTCCTCACTCGGCATGCAACATTATGATGCCCAATAATAGATTATAGGTCCCACAGTATATCCTTCTTGCCCACTCTAGGCTTGATGATAAGTTAGCTGAGGGGAGTCTAGATATACCAGCCCACATATTTCACTCAATCCGCGGATAGGTCAGCTTTGTAGAGAGCCTGTTTCTTTTTTCATCAGCCAGAGGTATCCCCAACCTACATGCCAGTGCCTGGAATGTGCGCAGGAGGCTGGCACACTCCTCAGAATCTGCTCTGTCTGCAAACAAGGAGTCACACAAATGGTGTACCATCTGGTGTAAACCAGACTCCTGTACCACTGCCTGTTTCAGCATTGTATTGAATTTTTCAAACACTGAGCAGCAGATGGCCAATCCCATTGGAAATGAGTTATCAAAATAAAACACCCTCAAAACAGAAACACAAAAAGTTAAAATCAGAAGGATACTCTAGCAGTAACTGAAAAGCCAAATTCAGATACATTTTGCCAACAATGGCCCAGGCCACAGGTCCTAACCATGCACACAGCCTCAATGAAGGAGGAATGGTTCACTGAAGATACTCTAGGGTCTACCATATCATCAACTGAACCACCCTGTGGGTATGGCAGGTGATGGATCAACCAATATTCACCAGGAGCCTTCTTAGGAACCAAGCCCAGAGGGTCTTTATCAGTAAATGGCTGAATGGCTTTGCAACTCTATTAGCATTTATTTACTGCGCACATCGTTTTCTTTACAATGTGCCCCAACCCCTGTATGAACTTTAGTTTTTTGGACATTACATGACCATATCAGGAATCCTAAACCCTGATGTAAACTCTTTGCATTAATATGGCCCATCTGTCTTGTTAGGGAAATCCCAAATACCATTACATTTTGAGCTTAACCAGAAACAAAGCTTTTTCCAATATTCCTGCTGCCAGCTCCTCATCTCTCCCATGACACACACACATATGTATCACTGTCTCCTGAGGAAAGCTGGGGGATGGGCAGATTCATCCCCCAAACCTTTTACCTTATTGGGGTCTTCCCCAAAACCTATAGCAATTACAGGCTGCGTGGGCCCTGAAGCACTTCTCGCAAGCATATTGAAATCTGCAGATGCTCTGAAAACAGCCACCTTCATTAAAAACTCAGCAAATGTTATTCAGATCATTAGGTCTCGGTTGGGTTTGCTGAGTAATAAGCAGGCCACTGTCCATGTGAACACCTGGCCCCTGTGGTGTCATTCACTACAGCCGGAGCATGTGATGCAGGCTGACCCACTGAATTCCAGGCTGTGTTGCAGGTCTCCATCTAAACTGCTCAGCATAGTTAAGCCAAGCCATGTCCTCAAATGTATTAGATACCTGCTGGATGTCCATATATTTCAGTAACTCTGGACTCATTTCCAGGTATTGCTCCAGAATAACACCCACGTTGATTAAAAAGGCTGCTTCATGTTTTTCCCAGGTTTTAGCTGCCCTTGGTCATTCAACTTTGTCATTGCTTTACTTGTGCTGTCCCATCTTATTGTCACAGGTTCCCTAGGGATCAGTTATATAGTGGGTAATGTATTAATCTCTCAATATGTTATCTTTAGAATTGGCGGGAAGGTGAACTCCCGTTGGTTCTGACACTCCTGGATAACCATACTCCCAACCAACCTACATGAGAGCCCCAGATACCCTCTGAATGGTGCTCCTAGTCATGAATTAGCATTCCCTGTCTAGGGACATGGGGGGGGTCTGAATTCCTCCTCTGTATTAATTACTCTTACCCTATTGCATGGGACTGCATCATCCAGTTATCTCCTGCATTCCAAACCTGACCCTATGTGGGGTAACTGGGACCATGGCCACCAGCCTCCGCTCTGAGGAAAGCCAGCCAGCCTCTGTCACAACTGACAGTTAGCTTGCAAAAACTGTGTAAAGCCATTGACTTCTGAGGTAGCTGTGTTTATCCCAGTAACCATGGGCCCTTCCTGCAAGACAGCAAGTCCCCCTGAGCCCTGTCACTAACTCTGTTGCCCACATATTTCAGTAGCTCCTTCCCCCCCTGGAGTTAACAGCCACTTGCCCTCACCCGTCCTGCTTGTTTCCCAGCAGGGAGCAGTAGGCCAATCCCCTGTGTCATGCCATTCTTTCCTCTATGATCCCCAACTGTAGCATTGGAGGAGAGAGGGTTAAACTCACCATTCCCATAATCCACCATTCTGTCCCACCCCTACCCCAAGACTCTCCCCTGGCTGCAGCTCCATGCTTGCCCCAGCCATGCCTATTTCGAGTCTGTCCCCTGAACTCCTGCCCTTTAACCACGCCTTGGTGTCAGTTCCAACTCGCTCCTGCCAGAAGTGGTTGTGTTTCTTGCAGATCTCATGTTCTGCCTTCTGGGACCTAGAGATAACTCATCCACCCAGTCTGGCTCTGCTTGTATTGTAGCACCTTGTAACCCATGAGTTATTGCTGAAACACCTTACATGCATAACTTAAATCAATTCCTGGCCTGTTTCTCAAAGCCTTAATGCTTGCTGTCCTGCACCAGCAGATTTGCCACCTGACAACTCCTGTTACATGGGGAAAGGGGTCCTCCTGGGTTTCCTCCCTACTTACCCTCTTGGATGTCGGCCCGATTACCCTATACTGACTGAGATCTTGTTGCCCTAGCCCTGTCTCCTCTCCCTTGTGTAGGAGGAGGGGATACACATGCCAAAGCCATGATTCCAGCTGATCCTGGTAAAAGAGAGCTTCTCCAGGGCTGCATGGGATATAAATACTCTCCCATTCTTGCAGTCAGGTGGAAGGGCAGTGAAGTAATCTTCCTCCTTCTCCCCACCCTTTGTAGGTGGAACCCTTAATGGGGCAATGGCCTTTTCCTTCCAGCTAGCGACGCCTTCCCCCCTCCGTCCACACACACACATTGAAGATTGCAGTGAATTATATTGTGCACAATGTTCTGCTCTCCTAGTAAGACCCAAATTGTCACCTGGTGTAAATCAGCATGGTGCCAGTGACTTCAATATTTGGTTTGTTGTTCAGTTTGGTTCATTAAGTTGTTTCACTTCCTACAGTTCATTAAATGATGGTTACAGTCAAAAGCACCATAAAATTGTGTTTTAAAATAGAAGTACCTGCACTGTAGCATATGTTTGTACTCTAAGAGGTGTTTTTGTAAAACTAATTACATTGCAAAACAAATGTTCTCTTCAGTGGGAGCCCCAAAGCTGTCACCACACCAAACGCAAAGTGCAGCTGGTTATTTATTGCGTTTCATGTACAGTTGCCGGGTATTAGATAGGTGGAACTTTCCAAGTTTCTTTTAGCGCATCAAATCTAGAAGAACAATGTACAGCAAATAACTTATTCAACTAGCCTTGTCTCTTTCCCTTCTGCCAACTGTCTGCAAACAGATCACAATTTTCTCAAATGTATTTGTTACTCAAAATTATTTCCAAATTCCTTGTTCGGCAGCTTGGTTCACTGTGAACCTTCACTATGTCAAGTATGAGCTGTTTTCATTGGACATCTAGATCGCATGGTGAGTTTTGGTGTGCTTTCATGGATATCATCGCACTCATGGCAAATTTTCCAAAACTTGTATAGGCTCAAGTGCCCTGCTGCATGCTCCTACTGGGACTCAACGTAGGTTTGTGCACTTGCAGACTTGCAGAAAAAGTTGTCACGAGGATTCCTAAAGGGTGGGTCAGAGAACAAGGAGCTGACTATTCGTCCTGGATTTCTAAAAGTGCACACAGTTCCCCACCCCACTCCACCCCATAAACTCAGGCAGTTACTGCTGGTGCATTCATCTCAAGGACTTGGTTAGTCCAGGAGGCATACATTAAGTTATTGCGACACCAGATAATCATTGGTTGCTCTGCACATCGGGGAAGTCCACTCAAACCAATTAAAAACCACAAAAATAAGTAGGTGAGAGAGAAACAGAAAGAGATTTTGATGCTCAGAGAGAGAATATGAAGTTTCCCAAGGGAGGTGGGGGGGTGGGCTGGCCCCTAGGCGGAGCATTGGCTTACTCTGTTTTCAGCCTGCAACACTATAATCTTTGGTCATTTTTGCAAACTGGCTCTGAATTTACTTTATTTTCCAGTTTTGCCAGCCTATTTCCGATATCTCTGTTGTGTCTTGATTGATACAACACGCAAATAATCCCATAAACTGCAGTGAACCACAAAGCAGATTTCCAAAAACGGATCCTTGAAAACAACAAAGCAGAACAAAACACTACTTCTCCCTGCAGTGGAAAGATGATGCAATAGTGCTGAAACTTGAAAAATGGAGTAAAGGGAAGTAAGGGACAGATTTTAAAATCAAATACAAGTGGGACATCGTTGGAGAGGTTAGAGGGAAATTGATTGTTGAACACTTGTTAGGTCTATTCTTACAGTCTCATTCCATCCTAAATATTGGTAGTTCCTGCTCTTATAGCAAGGTTTTTAAGCAACAGGAGCGTATTGCATTTGTTGTTTGAATCTCTTTACTTTGAGCTCTAGCTCACTGAATAGCTTTGTCTTGTTGGAATCTGAAACACGCCTGCAAACAAGGCTTTTCCCTCTGCCTTTCTCTTTGACAGCATTATGCAACTGGCTCTCTTTTCTATTTTGATACTGACATCTATTGGAGCTTCGAAGAATATTCTTTCGAAATATTTATCTTTTTCCAGATCATAAAGTAAATACCCAGGAAAATAAAAATCCCAAGCAGAACAAAAACAAATACATTAATTTCAGTGATACAATTTGATCAAATGGATAATATATCTTGTTTGTGTATGCATATGTCTCTGTGTGTGTTAATATATATCTACAAAAGATGACAACACAGTCTTAACTAAAGAAGGTCCAAACTATACAATTCAAATAAGAATTTTGAAACCCTCATACCAGAAATGTAGATGGGTTTTTTTTTCAGCTCATTATAGACAATTAGGGACAATATGAAGTTAGTATCTGGGTTTAGATTCTGAAACCTTCAACATTCCAGGGTGTGCACATTATTGGGCTGTGATTAAAAGCCATTTCTAGCCTTAACCCACCTACTTTTTTAAAATAAAGAACTGTTGGAGCAAGAGGGACAGCTGTTGCTTAAATTTTATGATCTTTGGTTTGCCACAAGCTGTGTTACTGAGGGACATTTGTATTTCAGATGGAAAAAAATGAAACATTTCATAAGTCAGACGAATAACTTCAGAACTTCATCACTTGATGTAAAAGCAACCAAAAATTAAAGCTGGTTTCAATTCTAATGGTAATTCCTCCTGCACTGGGCCTCTACCCACTTGCCTTTGGGTAAGAGCACCAAATCCCGGATGGCAGTCCTGAGACCCAATGCAGAAGACAAAGGTCTACTGGAAGCCTTTGTGTGCATTTTTCAGGAGGACAAGTCAAATTAGCAATTAAAGAAGTTCATGGAACCTAGATAGTGAATTTGGCCAGTTATTTAAAAAAAAAAAAAAAAAAAAAGTAGCAATTAGCAACAGCCACAATGGGGGAGAAAAAAAGAGAGAAAAGTTAAATTCTTGATCTTCAGTTTTATGGACTCAAAATTTAAAATTGAATCTGAGTCAACAGAGCCAAGTTTCTCCTGGTATCTCACCAGAAGCCATGAAAACCTATACATTCCTATACATTTATAGCAAAATCACAAGTTTGCTTGAAACTATGTCAACTGTCCTGGTTTATCATACGTCTCACAATATTTGATCTTCTCCTTAAAGACCCCATTCCTAGAGTCATATTCTTACATGAGAATCTCAGTTTTCATTTAAATAAATAGTTGCATTTAAATAGTTGCAGAGAAAAACTTGCCAATGTTATCCTTGAAGGCACAAAAACCAGAAGGCAAATAAAAAGAGCCCAAATTATTTTTCAAAATCTCGTTATTTTTAAGCCAATCTTATGATTTTTGGAGCCTCTCTTGTGATTTTTATACAGGTAGGCTATTGAAATCTTGTGATTTGAAATCAGATAGTTCTTACTGTGGTCACCATTAAAAAGTCAGCAATTGCCAACATTTACTATGTAGTGGTATTTGAGGTACCATACATTTTTATAGGAATAGGAATATGGAATAGGAAATAGTATTGGTATGTGTTGACAAATGTAGGCTTTTTATGGCAATGACTTTATATATCTGTATCCATTATGTTGGTGAATTAATTTTCCTTTCTTTAACAACATATCAGACCTGAGTAAAATCTAGTCTAGTTGAAAATCTTGTTTCAATAACAGCTAAGAGAGATACAATGTATGTATTCCAAAGCAAAGTGGGATATTTACTGGGATTTTTTGCATGCAAATATCCAGAACACTCTTCATTCATAAATGTTTTATAACCTATTGAGTGGTAAGTTTAAAATTAATGAGGCTTCATTTACTTAAGTAGCAAATCTCTCTTGACAGATGACTACTCAAAACTTGTTATTTTGCAACTGAAACTGCTCAGTTCACATCATAGGATGTGGATTTTATATGTGCTTTAATTTAGATGCAATCTACTGTTTGTACAGCATCTGATTTGCCTTATGTTGTTGAATTTATTGTAATGTATTCCCTTCATAAACACACTGAGTTTTGATTTATAATACTGAAACGAGGAGATTTGCTAAATACTCTGATTCACTTCTTTCCTTCACCCAATTTTTCTGCAGTATTTGGGATGTCATGCCAGTGATTTAGTTTCCCCAGGCATCGCAATGGTAGCTAATTATATACTGTGTTCTACTTTTCACTGAACTCTCTCAGGATGTAGTTGATTTTTAAACAGCAGATCTTAATTTTTAACACATTGTTTTTGCACTTAAAAATAATGCCTCTCGAATGAAAAAAGGTATAACAATTTGTTTTTTGTGTTAATTACTGTTAAAAAGAAGTGAAGCAAAGCTTTGTATGAATATCCTTTAGTTTTTATATTTGTATTCTTTTATGACACAGCTAGCAATGAGTTAAACTTGCTGGTTGCTGGCAGTTCTTTTACTTTTTTATGCTCTTAAGAACCTAGACAGAGGCTTCATCCTGTCAGGGTTTTTGTTACTTGATCTCCTTCAAATTGTTGCCTGATAATGCATTGATCCATTGGATTATTGCTGTTCACAGTATTAGACACATTTTTCTAGTTGCTAAGCAGCTAGATAAAGTAATCATAGGACCTAGTTAGTTCCTTCCTACTAAAACTGTTGTTTTTTCTTGCAATAGGCTTCTTTTTCAGACAATGAATTTAGCCAACAAACTAGAACAACATGATTGTTGTTAATTTGAGCTATTGGAAGCCTGAATGAAGAGGTTGGGCTCGATTTAGAACACCTGCTTCCCCTCCCCCAAACCAGAGAGGTCCTTTGAACTGAGGAAAGGAGGTTTCCGCCTTAATTGAGAGAAACTGATGTTTTCACACCTGTCCTCCTTCAGGCTTTTCACTAGTGTCAGTGAGGTAGAGCACCTTTAACACCTGTT
This sequence comes from Emydura macquarii macquarii, assembly GCF_026122565.2. Taxonomy (NCBI): domain Eukaryota; kingdom Metazoa; phylum Chordata; order Testudines; family Chelidae; genus Emydura; species Emydura macquarii. The sequence continues at coordinate 24,411,683 of NW_027132559.1, forward strand.
GGGAATTCTGCAGAACCTCTACAGGCAAGAGCTGGTGTGGAGTGGTATTAGTGTCCAAACTGGAGATCCCTTGTTCTAGTCAGTACAAGCAACTTTTCATAATCCTGGCATATCCTAAAGGGATGTAGCTTCATTGGGTTAAGAGAAGCCCAAAGGTTGGTTGTTAAACCTGGTGCTCCACCTACCCAGTGAAAGGGAAGTTATGGCCACTTTAGCACTACCTTAGTGGTGGGACCCCTTCTAAAAGCAAGATCAAAGTTCATTACTGGCAAAAAGGCACATAGACACCATGGTAAAAAAATATCTCAGACTGCCTGGGTAGACAGGACTGTGGTAGTGGTTTTGTGAGGAAGATACACCACCAAGAATTAGAATAGGGCTAGCAGCTCATTTGGCATAATGATCTGAACAGATACTATATAGCAACAGCATTTGATCACTGACTTTGGTCAGATACAAACTGATGACTTGCATGTAAAAATCTCTATAGATGATTAACAAGAAAGGAGGGTCCAGTGGTTAGGACACTAGTTTAAGACTCAGATAGATCTGGAGTCAATTCTTTTCTCTGCCACAGATTTCCTGCATGACCTTGGGCATGTCACTTAGTATCTCTGTGTATCTCATAAAGGTGTTGTACTATGTGATGCATAGTTTGTCTACTATGATAATGGGGACCATATAAGTATCTTACAGTAATGTCCTGAGATTGTATTTTTAAACTAAGCTTTTTTATGTCATTTCTGTGTTAATAAAAAATTACTTCTACTTAGGAATTTGGATTTTCATGTTTTAAGGATGTGGAGGAAAAGAGGAGGACTTTTAAATGGAATGTTGTGGGAAACTGTCCCTTTACGTGTTTCATTTTATTGAGAACACGTTTTTATTCATTTATTTTTGCATGTATTTGCTGTATAGGTGTGCTGAATGAGTAAATCTTCCTGCCAGTTAACATTCCATTGGTTAATTGAGATGGAAGTGGTTTGCAAGACCTAGAGAAAAGCAAAATAATACTCTGCAGGGGAGTACTGCCTCCTTAAAATGAAAGTATTGCACACAGTTTTGCTTTTGTTGCTAAATTTTTTCATCCTTTCCACTGGTGTAAATCTGAAGTAATTTCATTGACTTCAGTGCTTTTTACATTTCATGGTACTTTAAATTAATATCAAGCCAATATTGATTTTGATGAACTCCTGCTCTCAAGGGACTTTTATTTTGGCTCTTCATAAGTACCCTTGACTTTGCACCTCAGCCATTTCCTATTTGCCAGCATGTTCTCAGGTCCCATTTCTTAGATGTAATTGCAGACTGGGGGAAGTTGGTAGTCTGCTATAACCATGTTCTTTCCTCTTGGGGCCAGGTTTTCAATTTGGTTCATATGGGTTTAAGAAGTCTGTAGATATAACCTCATCCTCTGCCCATCAGTGTTTAAATGTTAGTCTTTCAAAAATGACCTGCAAGATTCCAACATTACCTCTAACCATAGTGGATCACTCTGTACCATATGTGTCTGAACTATGCTGTATGCCTCTGCACTTTTGGGACAAGGACCATGTCTTATTGCCAGTGTCACTGGCACTCGGTAAATATTCAATTAGGATATCAATACACTCATCTCTTTTTCCGCTCCCATTTACTAATTCAGCGTAATTTAAACTAAACATGTCTTGACTGTATGTGTATAGGGTATTATTTCTACTCCAGTACATCACTTTTCATTACATTAAATTAATACTCATTTAATTTCCTATTCCACCTCTGAGCCCATTTCCCTAATATGTCAAGATTATTCTGTAAAATGGTTGCATCCCTCTGAGTTTTAACTACTCCCCCAATTTTAGTATCATCTGAAATTTAATAAGCGTACATATTACAGCTTAGTCTAAATCGTTGAATAAAATATTAAAGATTGCCAGTGTTAATCTAGAGCCCTGTGGGACTCCACTCCTCACCAGCTGTATTTCTACTTTTAACTCCAACTCTTTGCTTTCTACATACTAACTAGAACCTTGATCCTGCAGATGATTCTCTGCTGCCAGTTTCCTACACTCACACGAAGCATAACCAAAGTTAATGAGGCTTCACACGGGGTACAGATGTTTGAACATGCACAACAATTCCAGGTCCAGGAATGGAGATAAGCCCAGATCTGAACACTCCTCACATTTAAAAGAACTTGGTTTTCAGATCTGAACTTTGTACCATAAGCCCATCTTTAGAAATAAACAATTTGTCACCCATTTTAATAATTAATTACCAATAATTAATTACCATGCTTAGGGACTTTTATATGATCCATCAGTTCCAATTTTGTCTAAGGCTTTCTGAAAATCAAGATATATCAAATGTATTAGTCTCCCTACACCAATAGTTATTTCATTTTAAAATGTAATCAGATTTGTCTGACATGATTTGCCTTTCTCATATCCATGACTCACATCTATTAAATTGTACTTACATTACAGCTATCTATAAATATCATCTCAAAACCATTTCTTCAGGTAAAAGCCTGATTTCTCTGAGGCGTTGTGCATCCTCAACTCTAGTTATGGGCAACAGGAGTTAAGGGCATTCTGCATCTTGCATGCTTTGGCAGGGATGTTGGCTTTATAGGTCTATAATTTTCTGTCTTTTTTCTAGAACTTTTATATTAGGAATATACATGCCCTTTTCTAATCAGTTTTTACTTCTCCAGGTTCAAAATTCTTCTCACAAATAATTAATGACACAAATATTTGATCCCTGTCATACTAAATGTGACCCTATTTAATACCTCGTGCTTTATTTACCTCTCTCTTATCTAAACATTTATTTACTATTTTTCTCCAGTATATTCAGTTTCCTTCAGTTATCATCATTAATACCCTAAAATATCCTTATCTTATTTATTCAGCATGATAGTTGTGCATGGTGATTTTGTCTGTCCATTACAGTTTGATCCATTAAGCTCATTTTTATAAGTAGGTCTGGATAATTTTGTGCTACTGGCTCTGCCTATAGTTAAGGCTGCCTGACACTCTGTTTTCAGTTGCTTCTAACATTGTCATACTTTTACCATTTGGGCTGAAATTTTCCATGCTTGGTAGCCATGTCAAGCTAAATTGTTTTACTAAGTTTCAGCAAAAATATTTCAGCAGTTTCTGAGAATGAGATTAGAGAAATATATGCTGTTTTGTCCATATCAAATAAAAATCCGGTGACTTGTTCTTTGAGACGATCTAGCACCTCCATGTTTTAGAGCAGAGAATTGAAATTTGGCAGTAGAATGGCCTTTTGTGTCAGGGATGTACCTTTTGCCATCCCTGTAAAAATCTGCCCAAATTTAAACAAGTTATAATCCTTTGAAAAAAAATCTTGGTTCACACCTGCTCAAGAGGGACTGGCTAGAGCTTTGCAGCTAAATTCTCCAAAGATTCTGTCTGCACTGAGTATGCTCCAGCCCAGGGCTACAGGGTCTAAGCAGGAGTTTCCCTGCAATTGCTGCTCCTAGCTGCTATGGGCCAAGCAGCAGAAGGAAGAGCAGGGATCTCAATGCTTTTCTCACTGGTACCCAGGTAGCACAAAGACAGAAGCCACATGACCTGTACGCTGAAAGAAGAAGAGCTGGATCTGGGGAAGTGGGGATAAATGGGGACAAGAAGTATTTTTTTCAAAATGTGACCTTTATTTTCATAAAATGAAAATCTGGTCTCAGTTGTTAGGGCTGAGCACTTGAAAAATCTGACCCTAATCTCTTTGGGTTATGTGGCTCCGGGTGCCTGAAGTGTGGTAGGCACTTTACAGAACCATAACAGAAACAGGCACTGTCTCAAAGAACTTAGTCTAATTTAGACATAATATTACAAGTGATAACCGACTGGGAAGGAAGAACAAGGGTTATGATAAAGATCATGGGATAGTGAGTTGATGATTCTGAGTCATCAGTACGCCATACTAATTAGTACAACTTGTAGTACAACTCGCCTGTTAATGTCACAGGCAACGACTAGACAAATGTAGATCCTGTGCTTCCTAAGTATGTCTCTCATACTGAAGCTGTACAGGTTCTTCACTCTGAAAGAGGATGAAAAACCTCCTTTGAGGCAGCAGAGCGCTCTCATATCCATCTGCTAGCAGATTCATAGCAGTAATAAAAGATTCATTCCCCACTTCTTTCCCCAAAGACTTAAAGTATCATTCATAACATCCTCAACTCAAAGAATTAGACTGAAGTTTTCAGTGCTACTTATACTGTGTCCTAATTATCCAGCTCCTTCAAAAAAGAAAAGTAGGGTTATGTTAAAATGTAAACATTTCATTAGAACCATCAGTTTGTAAAGATACTTTTTTTTATATATAAGAAATGTAGGAGAATATTAACAAGAAGAGGAAATATATCAAGCATGTTGTGGTTTCCTTTTTTCTATTACACATCTGCACTCAGTGTGAATTCCTGCCAATAAAAAATATACAGTATTATCATAATTCCTCTGTTTCCAGGTTTCGAGTAGAATATCCAGATAAAAATATCAGAGTGGTACAGAGAGAATGTATGATACATTCACTGCACATAAATTACCCTTGATTAAACTGAGAAGCTGGCAGCATGGTTTTATCTAGTTAAAGCAGCAAATACTATACAGCATACCAAAATGAAGAGTTTTGGAAATGAAATCAGTGGAAGTTAAGGGTGCTCAGCACTTACCAGCAAGAAATAAGATCAAATCTCTGATAGTTACCATAGTGTGATCGACCAATAGGCCAAACAGTTTCTTTAAATGGCCTATGCCAGATGTCGTAAAAGGTGAAAAAAACCCAAGAATGTACCTTGATTAAAGTTCCAATCCTGTTGAGCATCCTGAACTACCAAGAGGTTTATGCACAAGTTATGATATGTCTTTCATATCTCCAAACTCCTGTAACTTTCCCAATATTGTTCCCAAATACTTGGGGTTGGTTTGTGAGGGATGAATTTCATAGTAGGGCTTCAGTCCTACCACACTTATGCTTAATTTAAGTACCGTAAGTAGTCCCATTGATTTTAGTGGGATTACTCATGGTAATAATGTTGAGCAAATGTATAAATGTTTCTCGATTGTGGCCTAGGTGAGAGGGCAGTATGAGAATGTGTCCTGTTTCTTTAAAACTGTAGCAGTAGTCAGAGAATCATAGAAGATTAGGGATGGAAGGGACCTCCGGAGGTCATCTAGTCCAAAGCCCTGCTCAAAGCAGGACCAACCCCAACTAAATCATCCCAGCCAGGGCTTTGTCAAACCACACCTTAAAAACCTCTAAGGATGGATATTCCATCACCTCCTAGTAAAAAAACTTTTTCCTAATATCCACCATAAAATACCAGCCCAAGCATTCAAAAGCAAGGTAACATCCCAAAAATATTGCCATTAAAAACTCACATTCACTTAGGCTTCTGATTTGTGAGACTTTAGGGGGAAGAATGCCTGCCCACAATTTGTGTGTCATCATTCCAGGTTCAAAACTCAAGTGTAAGTACGCAAATGTGGAGGGAGACTCCACTTACCTTTCCCTAATTCCTGGAGTGGGGAAACTGCTATTCAGTTTAACTATTCTTGTTACCTCCCCAACTTCCTCCCTGTCCCACTAAGTCTATTGACTTCTCACAATCTTATCCTTGCCCCTGCACAGTCTCTTGTTCCACATTCTTTCTCTCTCTTTCCCTGCATAGTGTCCCAGTGCTCTGCATTTTCCCTTTCTGCCCCACTTTCCTTTTCTCCTGAGCTACCTCCTTTTATCCCACATTCCTCTGCACCTCCTTATTTTCCATCTGTACCCCACATTCCACTGTTCCCTCAGATTCCAATTAAGGTTTTTAACCGTAGAGCACAAGCGGCAGCCATCTTCCCTTAGGGTAGACCGGCTTCAGTCTAATTGAAAACAATGGGAGATGGTCGCCATTGGTAGTAGGGCCAGCTTCATTTCTACAAAGGCTTTCAGGGAAATGGTGCCCACCTCTGTTGAGAGGAATCTATGGCTTCAGTCAATCTGAAAGTAATGGAAATGGGGGTGTAACCCTTTTGGGGTTTAGAGAGCATGGCCTCTTTAGAACCTTGTCCTGAAGCAGAGGGAGTGCTGGTTGTTCCAGATGCGTGGAGAGAGGGAGAGTAAGAGGGTGTGTGTGTGTGTCTGTAGCTCTAGACAAGAGTCTGGTTGGTAGGACCCCAGGCTGTAGTGCCCATCCATACAGAAGGATGAACGTGTGAGGCGTTGCTGGACAGCGGATTGCAGGTCACCGTATTTTATTAATATAGCTATGGGTACCCTGAGAAGCTGTTCTAAGGCTATAGGTAACTCTGATTAGAAAAGGGATTTTATCTACTAGGCTTTACACTTTCATGAGGTTGCATCTTCCTTTAATTTCTGAATAACATGTATATGTTTGCTTTCCTTACTATGTCATCTTGGAATCTGTGGTTTTTCTGTTAAGTAAATGTTTTTGTTTATTTTTAATCCCAAAAGATATCTTGTGTGCAAACTGTGTGACATGTGTATCCCAAAGTGATCTGGTAACTGGGAGGGCTGGTTTCACAGCTTTGGGGGTGATGAACCAGAGGGGAACAGTCAGAATAGCTGGTAATTAAGAACTCGGGGAGGATGGATTTGGGGAGACTCAGGACTGGAAGTGCTGTTAGTGTCACCCTGCATGGAGTAACTGGGCTGGTTAGAGCCTGGGTGAGACATTATGCTTGTGGGCAGGCAACTGGTGTCAGAGACTGAACCATAGCTGCACAGCATAGAGATCCTAAAGTTATAGGACAGGTGGCAACAGAATCCCTTACTGATCTGCATGGATCCCAAAACATCACATCACCTTTTGACTTGTCAAAATCATCAATGCAAAGAATTTCAGCCAACTTCTCCATATCAAACCATTGCACTTCATTGTCCACTGAGGGGATTGACATATGTTTGAAAACAGATGTCTTGAAATAATACCATTTCTGAAACTGTGTAATGCATCTTAATAATGCCTTTTCTGCTTCCTCCTAAAATTTTCTCCTATTCCATAGAGAGACATTGTGTAACTTGTCCTCTTTCCTTCTGTTTAGCTTGAAATGAAGACCTTCCATGACACAATTGGCATTGTTGTATTCTTACTTTTTGATGCTTCATAAAATACTCCCAGCTGGTTATGCAGGAAGTAAATGCAACAAAGAGGAATAGAATTTTGATCATCCTCACTGAATGCTTCCCTTATAAACTCGGCACATTCTTCTCCCCCCTTGAAAACAAAATATGCCTTTATAGAAGGCCTGCACTGTAAGATTCATTCTATCACAGACAGAAGGAACAGCCACTTTGTTGGCACATAACACCAAAGTTTCTTATACTCAATTTCTACAAAGATGAAAAATGAATTGAGTCCATCTTCCAGTAGAGGAAGAGTACTTGCTATACAATTTCAGGATGTTTTGTGTTGTTTTTAACACAGTTGTGAATAACATGACACTTGCATCTCACCTGGAACATTCTGTCTTTCAGTTGTTTCAGCTTCTAGTAAACTGACCATTGTTTCCCAAAATTAGCAGAGATGTTATCAGCTACACAGGATGACACGCAGTTTACACTAAGGCTGTTTTCTTCTTTAGCTTTTGAAATGTTTTCAATAATGACATTACTTGTTTTATCATAATCATGGTAAAAATCAAGTAAGCCATTTTTAATCCGTTTCATCTCTGAAAAATAACAGTTATAGGGAAAAGCTTCTTATTTTTCTTATGAGATGTCCATTCCAATTGAGAACAAAACGACAAATCAAGATAATTATCTAAAATGTCCTTCAATTTCAGTGTCAAAAAAATCTCAGTAATGCTAGTTGCTTTTGTACATCCAAAAGACTTTTGTTTGTTTGTGGTTTGTTTTGGGTTGGTTTTGTTTGTTTGGTTGGTTGGTTGGTTGGTTTTTGCAATTTCTGAATCTAGTAGAAACTTTGGAAGTAATTTGTTACCACAATCTTAGAATAACTGGAATACTTAAATGATGAATAACTGGAATAATTTAAATGATTAAACAAATTATGGTAAATGTTGCCTATTTTGATGCTTTCACTAGATTTTCCTGAAGTTCTCTTTTTTTCTTTCATTAAAAAATATGTAATAAATCTGTAATAGGTGGTGTTCGTTTCTGAATTTTCACAGTGTCTTTATATTTACATTCCACATGAATGGCAATGGCACTTCTTCTCCCTTCATATTTAATGTAAAATGTTTGATGACACTAAATGCATTCAGCCATAAATTCATTAACTTTGAGAAGCCAATTTTTATGCTCAGGGTCATTATATCAGTTGTCATTGTAATAGAGTAGTATTTTTGCCTTTTCACAATACCTGCAAAGCTGCCATGTTTTGAAGAGCTGCCACCAAAATCATCCATTTTGAAAAATGAACCTGTTCCTCTTGAAAGTGCAAAAAGCTGTTATTGCTCATGAGTCAGAGTTATGTGTGGTCACTGTGAGACAGCACTGACTTTACAGTAGCTACATTACTGGAGTCTCAGCACCAGTACATCAATAAGATGAATGAGAAACAGCAAGTACGTATTGCGTTGACATTTCTACACCAGCTGGACTAGAGAATCCCCAGGAATGCATGAAATTAATGGAAAGCTGACAACTAGATAAATTAGATTCACCATTCAATATTCATTTTGAGAATTCCCTATGATTTTTCTCCTGAGTTCCTTGCAGCAGTGTCCAGGAGATTAATTTTTAATTCTTGGAGACTTCAGGACAGTCCTAGAGGGTTGCCAACCCTAGAGCATCAAGAAAACAAAACAACCAGAAAAGGATTCTTATAATTCATAATATTTGGCTTTTTGGATTCTAAATGTAACCTAGCTGCTATTTAGCTTCAATGGCTCTGCAGCAAGAAACTCACTTATGATACAGAGCCCCTTCAATGGCTCTGCTGGAAACCCCCTTATGATACAGTGGTAGCTGGTTCCAGCACAGCATGTCTGGCATGAACACCTAGGAAGCCACAGGAATTCTGTCAGAATAGGGCACAAAAATGCCCAGGCTAACTCAACCCTGCAAGTGGCGGGTCAATCATGCCTCACCCTTTTCTTACCAAGCCCAACCATGGCTGGATGACAGGGAAAGCAGCCCAGACATGGAGGAGCAAGCAGGAGGTAAGGGGTCTCTTGATCCATCACTTGTTCCATACCATTTCCCCTGCCTCTTTAACTAAGTGAGAGTGAGCCCTTGTGGAACCAGGCTGGGCTTACTAGAGAATTCACTGAGACAAAATGGCTGTACCAGGCAGCTAATTATGTAACAGCTCCTTGTTCCCTCTGGGTGCATCTATGCTGCAATACAAAACCCACGTCACAGTGTCTCGGTCAGTGGCTCAGGCTCACAAGGCTCAGGGTGAAGGGTTATAACATTGCAGTGTAAACTTCAGGCTCAGACTGAAGCCCAGGCTCTGGGATTCTCCCCGCCTTGTGAGGTATCAGAGGCCAGATTGTGGCCCAAGCCCAAACATCTCCACTGCAATGTTATAGTCCCGCAGCTGGAGCCCCGCAAGCTGGTGTCAGCTGATCCAGGCCAGCCATGGCCGTGCCACAGGTCTTTTATTGTAGTGTAGACATACACTACAGGGCTCAATGAGATAAAGTGGCTGCTCCACCTGAAGGCTTCCTCTGCCCCTCCCTCAACCACAGGCTTAGGGAGCTTCTATAGAACTCAGGGGTCATCTCAAAAGAGTGAGAGTTTCTATTGTCACCGTTCTATCTGTAAGGGTAGAGTTGGGTGAAATGCTTTGACCAAAACTTCTTTTCCAGGAAAAATGCAAGATTCAACAATTTGTGAATTAATTTCAAATTTATCAAATTTCTTTTTTGGAGCAAAAAAAACCCAAAAAAACCAAACCTGAAAAATCCCCAAAAAACCTTTTGTTTTGAAAAACGTCAAAATGAAACATTTCAGCTTTGGATTCAAAATGATTTTTTTTTTAATATTTCCTTCAAATTTTAAAATGTTAAAAAGAAAAGCTCAAAATTAAAAGGAATCTGTATGTAAGGCATAGCGCAATGGTATTTGATTACATTTTTCTGGAGGGCTGGATAAGGCAATTGTGTTGTTGGCAGACCTGGTGCCAGCTCATGCCAAAGACCCTCAGTCTCAACGGAGCACTGACCAGTACATAGCTGGAAACCAGTCTGGCTCACCTGTGTGCTGGTATTGTTAAAACAGATGTTAAGTTTACAAGAATGTGTGTGGTGTGTAGACTTTATGAAACACTTGTAGGATGCTGCATGTATTACTCTCACTTATAAAATCTGTGCCCCATGTTATATAGGGGTAGTGTTTGCATTGTAATCCTCTGGCCCTTACACTCCCCTGCTGGTTCCGGCTGCAGTGTCCCCACACTCTGACCTGCCTCTTAGAACCCTCCCCACACCCAGCTGGACTGGCACCTGGTGGCTTGGAGGATACTCTGCAACCAGGGAGGGGAAAGGAGCCGCCTGGCAGAGGAGCACAGGGGTGGAGCCAGTTGGGAGGGCCTTCCATTTGGCCCACCAGGTGGCAGCTGTTCTATCTGCACCTCTCAGGGACCTCTGTTGTAAGGGTGGCCCTGCTATCCAGCTCCAGCTTGCCCTGTGGTCCTGACAGCTCCAGCCCCTGCACTCCCCTGCCAAGTGTCCTTTTTCCATCCCCAGCAACAGAACGTCCTCCAAGCTGGCAGATGCCAGCCTGGGCAGGTGGGAGGGCACTTAGAGGCAGATCACTGGGGGGATGCTGCAGCCAGGACCAGCAGAGGAGCGCAAAGTGAGCAGGAGCCAGGTAGTGGGGCTTTCCATCTGTGGGAAGCACGACAGAATGTCTGATGCCCTGTGGGCCAAGCAGAAGGCCCTGGCAGGCTGCTAGTTTGACTTGCAGGCTGCTAATTGAAGAATGTGGTCATTAGAATGAATGGATCCAGTCAAGGCAAGGGCACTATACATATTGTCAAGGAGCTTTCATTGGGACTTTTGAAAAAGTTATCCATGCACTGGTTCAGCATAGAAAAATGGAGAGCGAATATTCAGGAGTCTGTTTTGTATCCAGAATAGTTGTTTTCCTCTAATATTGCTCTGATAAAGCAGATTGAATCACCATACTCTCAGCTGGGTGTTTGTAATTTCCCCATTCATCTCAATGAGTCTGCAGTACTGCATGTCTGCCACTGTGGTGCTGTGTAAGGCTATAAATCAGTCACACTTCCGGCTCCGTTTACCTGATTCAAAATGGTGTCTTCCAGCAGCAAACAGGTGCTGCTGGCTTTTTCTGTGCTGCTGAATCTATAGGAAATCTGAAACCTTGGAGGCAGGTCCTGTGTTACCAACTCTCATGCTATGTGGTGCTCATTGAGTTGTGGTCTTACATGAGAATCTCAACTTTCATTTTAAAAAAATGTAAGTTTCTAGACCTCACAGTTGTGGGAAAAAAAGATTAAAGTCTCAAAAAACAGAAGGCAAAGAACCCCAAATCAAATTTAAAAAAAAAAAAAAAAAAAACCCTCTGGTTTTAAACCAATCTCATTGGGAGAGGTCAATTGATTCATGATTTTGAAATATCTGGTTGGCAATGCTCTAGTTCTCCCGATTGGGAGTATTTTTCTAAGATCTGAGCATCCCCACTTTCTGTAGAGTAAAGGGGAAGTGAATGGAGGGACTTAGCTCTGCCTAGTTTCCCAACCTCTCTGTCAATGTTAAGCTGCTTTATGGACGCTGTTTAAGGTAATTAAGATATTCTTTTGGGAAGAAGCACAGTGCAATGGGTAGGGTACCAGACTGGGTATCAGGAGACTCTGCTCTCTTCTTGGCTCTGCCAATGACAGACTGTGATTTTGGGCAAGTCACTTAGGACCTGCTTTTTCAGAGGTACTAGGTACTCATAGCCCCAGCTAGGTTCAATAGGTGTTGTAGGTGCTTGGCTTCTCTGAATTATCATGCCTCAGCTTCAGTTTCCCAATACGTGTAATGGGGATAATGATACTTAGCTGCAGGTGAAAAACACTGTAGGAATGTGTAGTAGTAGTAGCATTGTGTTGTAATATGAATTAACCCTTCAATGTTTCCCTCTTTCTTGGTGGTTGTTTGTTCCGTCACACTGATTCAGAGACAGTATGTATGTTTGAAACAAAGTAAGACCTGGCAAAACAGCATTTAGAGATAATCTACAAAGGCAAATTTATTTGGGATTGTGCTGTTTTTTCCCTTCCTTATGATGTGTATATAGAAGCCTTGAAAAGTGGTGGGCTTTTTGCTTGCTTTTTTACCTTTGGGAATATCAATAATGTCAAGTCTGGCCTTCCAGTTTTGCTAAGGAATTTGCTAGATATCGCAGAGTATATGTATTGCGAGAGTTTGCTTCTTGATTGAAAGGCAGAAGCATTGAATTTTTATCATCCTTTATCCAAAATATTGTCTATTGAAGTTAAATAGCTGTTAACAAAGACAAACTAAAAACAGAGTTTTAAATAGTCACATTAAAAATCCTTTCTCCTCTCAACTGTGTACATTCTGTTTGAATTTGTGATCTCATTCCTTGGCTGGTTCTGCAGTTAACAGAGTATTGAAAGGTTAATAAAACCTAAATCTCTAAAATAAAAAGACAATTTTTAAAAAATGTACTGGATTGACATCATGAAGAAAAAAAGGTGCCAGCCCAATTTATAATTCCCTTTTCAAATCATCTTTAATGTGTAATTATGTTGCTTTCTCTATAAGAATTAATGTAGCTATTGTCACAATTTAGCTGGTTTCCAGGATATTCTTGACTAAAGTTTTTATTTTTCAGTATTAAGAAATTTCAAATGAGAGACGAAGGGAAAGCATTTCAAATAATGTTTTTTTAAAAACAAAAAAAGCAGTTTGTGTGTGCTTAATAGAGCAAATTATTTATTTCTATATGCAGGGAGTAGTTCTAGAAACTCTCCAATTCCCTTCATATACATTTGCTTTCCGCTGATTATTTTAATGGATTTGTTTTCCAGTGGAGCGCAGGTGGATAATTCATCAACCAATCCTCAAAAGTAGGAGGCTGGGTTTCCTTCCATTTAATTATAATACATTTTACAGTAGCTTCCACTAGAGCCAATTTAATAATCTTCTCCTTTTCAGCTTGAAAAGATGCCGGAACAACGCCTCCAGTATTCCCAGAGGAAGAGAGTCTGGAGGTGCTTTCTAGAAATTCTTCCTCACTAGCACAATATGATTGAAGAAAGAAAAAGTTTTAAAGTTTCTGATCAATTCTAACCATGTGGTTAAGCAGCCATTACATAATTATGTCTTGGGAAGGATGTGACTGTCAGACTCTTCTTTATATGATTTTGCAGCTTCTGAGCGAGGCAGTTCTTTAACACAATCCTACTCTTTACTGACCAAAATTAATGAAAAAAGGTTTTTGTGCTTCATATAAAAAGTGTATGTGATTTCTTGAAGTTGCTTTTTCATCTAGTTCTCTTCCAGGAAAAGCAATGTGTTTGATTCAGATCGCTAGTCCGGAAGCATTTGTACTGGTCTGCAAAGTGTTTCGCTATTCTAGCAAGTCACAAAGCATCCGATCTTTAGGTGTGGCAGTCATCTGACATATTAGTTTTTCAATATATTTTTGTTGAGTTTTTACTATTAAAAAAAATTCCCAGCTGTTTCACAAAACCTAAATGTTAGTTTGTCACTGTCTAAATGTTGCGGGTTTTTTGTATTCATGCTGCTGCTGACATCACAAAAATGTTTGAACTTATAGAAGAGGCTGAGAGTCCAATAAGGCACCTGGTTTCCAAAAGTGGACACAGCCTTTCAGTCAAAAGAACCAATATAAACTCAACTGTTACTTCCCATTATCTCCATCTGCCAGTCAGCATTCTCTTATGTATTGTGTCTCAGCTAGTTTGTCCTTGTTCAAGTCTTGATCCCTGTCAGACACTGGTTAAATTGATCAGGTCACCATTTGGGGTTTATGAAACAGATCTTGAACTTGCTTTAATTGTCCTGTTAAGGACATTTCAGCCCAAATCGCCTAATTTCCTCCCATAAATAACCTTGCCTACATATTGAACAGGGAAGTGACACTCTTTTAGTACCCTACACAGGAGACCCCTCACAGGACAGATGAGGAATTGCCCAGTACTTCTCTCTGAATCCTTTCAGACTTTAAAAAAAAAAAAAAAAAAAAAAAAGAATAGAGCTACACAACATTGGTTTGGCCGCCAGTGTCTGCAGCTGTGTCAATGCTATTTCTCTACTGCCAAAAGCTTCCTTGCCTGTGGACGTTATTCAACAGCTCTTGTTCCGCCTGGGAATGGAGAGTTATTTTCCATTAGACATTTCTTCTTTTTAATAAAAGAGAGATTGGATTCTGTATTAATGGTCTAGTGGGCTTTAAATGACCCTTTATAGCCAAACTATGATCCCATTTGGAAATCTGTTGGGGCCAATGCAGATGGATTGTACAGGCTAAGAAAATCCCAGTTTGGAGCATTGAAGCATCTGGAGAAGACACTATTTTGACACTGCAATCATGCAAGATAATTTGGCTTACCTGTTGATTATTTCAGACCTACCCTACACATCTCATGGGTGTATGAAGCTTAAAATTATACAACATGCTGAGAGAAACAACTCAGACTAATGCCTATGCCAGATCATTTACTAACAGAATTAGACGGAGCAGATATGTAAAATTTACTGAATCTGTCAAGTGGCTTGATGAATGGGAAGCTAAGCTGAATACCCAATATTGTGATGTAGTAACATTTAGAATGAACCAATAGCCTAGATCTTCCTCCCTATAATTTCCACCCCCATGGAACAACAGTTGTAGAATAATTATGGATACCAATTAGCAGGTAAACATAATGTTTTAGGAATAATCTTAATCAAACTTGAGTCACTTGCTCAAACATGTGAAAAAGTTCTTCAGCTCTGCCTACAAGTCAGAGAGAGCCCTAGTGTTATACATTTTTCTCAAGATGAAAATGTATTTCTGGTTTAGGACATTTGTATTCCATGATTCCATGTTTTTGTTAAGATGAAGCAATGATACAGGATGAAATGGGGCTCTATTAGCTGTTGTCTAAATACCATACTCCTATCGAGCAGCTTCAGCAGAAAAATTTCATTACTAGTAATTTATTGATTGGTAACATTCCTAAATGGTAGCTGGACTAACTCAATGGAGGCCAGATGTTTAGATTACTGTTGTCTTGTTCCTATACACTGTGATTAATGAAAGTTCCATAAGCATGTACCTAATTTTAAGCATGTGAGGTAGTCCCGTTTAAATCATTCTTAAGTACCTTGCTGAATTGGACCATAATTTGCAGATGCAGTTGATGTAATTTAGGTCTATCTACCTGATTTTCACATGCAGTTGTGTATACAGATGTTCAAATTACTTCTTTTGCACCCACACCTTATTGTGGGCACATAAATGAAGGCTGGATTGAGGTTCTGTTCAAAGTCAGGATCTGAGGTTTTCAGAAGAGCAGAACTTAATCAGTCAAATGGTTAATTAAAATATGTATTAATCTTTTTCTTTCTAATCTTAAGGAACTGTTCATAAGTATTTCCAGTTGATTTTCACACGTGGAAGCATTTGACTGAAGATGCAGTTTCCAAAGACTGTTTGAACAACCAATTTGCTTCCATCTTTTAACCATCTGCCCTCTCAAATCAATTAAAATTACATGTTGAAATCAATCTGTACGCAAAAACCACATGGTTAAAGCTGTGTAAGAACAAATACTATCACCAAACATCCTATATTTTTACAGTTTAGGTCCTCATTCTGCATAGAATTTTGAATGTCCTTAATTTAATGAACTGAGAGTATCCTTACTGACGTATTAAGTTAAGTAAGTGGATATAAGTTTTGGGAGGATTGTGGCCTTAGTGAGAGATTTTGCTTTTCCCTTCTCTGGGCACTCGGGTGCTATGGTGATTTGGCTGTGAAAGTACCTAGATAGTAGAACTGGTTGAAATTCTTTGAATGAAAAGTTTTTATTGAAAATTGCTTATAAATATTTTTGGGGAAAATCCTTGACTTTTTCTGTGCAACATTTTATCAAAAATTTTACTAAAACTATCATTTGAAATAGCTATTGGAATATTTCATGTAATGAAAACCAGATTTTCTGTCGATTAAAAATGTCAGTTTTCAATTTAAAATTTTCACAGAAATGGATTCATTTTGAACACACTGAAATGGAAACATTTTCAATGTTGATTTGTTTTTTCTGTCAGTCTCTACCAGCTAGATGCATTCAGGAAAAATGGAAGATCTTTTCACAAACAGCAGACCAATTTCTCTGAAATTCTTAAGACAAATTCACAATTTTGTTTTGAGGGTAAAATTAGCTATTTTAATTTTAAAACATTGTTTTCTTATAAGTAGAAGAGGCAAGATTTCACTCTGCATCAAATGTATTGATACTTCTGAAATAATCAGCTTTGTACATAAATAGTTGCAAAATGAATATTACTGATGTAACACAACTTCTCTCATAGTGCTCTGCAAAGCCAGTTTAAAATAAAACATTAGTGCAGTTTTTAGAAAGTTAAATCAGCAAATTTGAAATTGGCTTTAATAATGGACAAGGTTTCCACAGTTAAATCCAGCAAAGAATTGGACTCTGTTTCTCAGCAACAGAGTCTTGCAAATATACACATACTTCATGGGATACATTGTCATTGCATATGGGACAAATAAAAGCCATTTGGGAAGAAGTTCAAAAGAAATATTCCAGTGACTGTTGAAACCAAAGACCTTCTGCCCTAAAATGTAAGGAAAATGTAGACCAAATGAGCATATTTCTTTTAATACCCATTAGGCGCAGAAGGATTTGTATTCCAGACTTGATCAAACTTTAAAAGAGATAATAGTGAGATAGCTCCATAAAACTACAAATGCTTCTCCAGAGAATCTCTCTTATGTTCCAGGGAAGGGATTCGAAATAGTAGCACTTTTTTTTTTTTTTTTTTTGGGGGGGGGGGGGGGGGGGCAAAAAAAGAAAAAGTTCATTCACATATGACTGAAACCATGCTCCATTCCAGAAAGTCTTTTCCTTATAGTGACATTTGGCCAATGTTTCAGTCTTAATGTCAACAATGAGAATCAGTTATTTCAATTTGGTTTGTCTTATAAATTGTAGATTTTCTTTTTTTTAAAGTTTCATAAGTTTTGTACTGTCAGAAATTTAATTTTGGGGCTCCATATAAAATGCATTTTAACCATTACAGGTCCTACATAGTCTTTGAATGATCTTTTATTGTTTCCTAATCATATTCCATTTAAATTAATATGTAAGGACAGCACTCTCTTTACAGAAAGGATACAAACAAGCTGGAGCTATAATGGGTGGAGTTTATACAAGAATGGAGGACCTAATGCAAGGTCCTCCATGCCACTCACCCTTGGCAGGTGCAATAGGGTATGGAGTTACTGCAGTAGTATGGTAAGGATTACTGCGATACAGTAGGTAGGGGGGTAGTAGCACAGGTAGAGCAGCTATGCATTTTACACTATCCCCCAACAGGTCAGCATGGGGACCGTTGAGGGCGTGCCATAATTGACTATTAATTGCATACTTCTAGTGTTCCAAAACTCATATGTAGTAGAGGGTGCAGACAGTCAGCAGCTAGTATTCCAGCCAAGAGGCTGCTGTAGCAGCAAGGAGAGACTGTGTTGCATTTCCAGAGCCTGCCCATGGTTTGGAAGATGCTGGATTCAGTTCCTTCTCATAAAAGATCCTTGGAATTCCTTGCACAAAGACTGATTACATAGGCCTTGTGCAAGAGAATGCAACTGAATGGGCAGTTGAGTTTGATCAACAATATTTATGGTAAATCTGCTTCTGGGTGAGTTATGGAACCATGATTCATAGTTGTCTATATGAAGCCCACCATCCTTCTTTTTAAGGAAACAAAATATGAGAACATTGTATGTGTTAAATGTCTGCTACTTCAGGTGCCACGTGTCTTCTAGAGATTTTAATGAAATCTTTAGAACTGGCCTGTAAATCTTTATACAAAATTCACCTCAGCTCTTCAACAGGAATATGGGCTGATAACCCATAACCTACTTAAGAGGCAAATTCATTAATTTATTGGTTAGATCTTCAAGAAGAGGTCCCAAAGTTGTACTACATAATATGCATATGTATCTGCAAATAGGAACAGAAATAGCTAATTTAAAACACAACTTTGTGCATGCTTTTTCATGCGTCATTGAGAACATGTGAAGAATGTCATTGGCATGTACACTAACCATTTTGTGCACCAATATTCCCTTGTCTGAAACGTTATGGACTCTGTTTACTACCTATGGTAATTGGCACCTTGACCTTAAGTGCAGAGACTAACTCTTAAAATGTATTTATCCTCTTGTGATTCCTATTGTAACTTGCTCCTTTGAAATAAGCAACTCTCATTTCCTGAACACTTTCTTTCACCATCTTCAGTAATTACCCCCTCCAAATCCTGGTCTTTCACGTCTTTATCTTTTCTTTATTATCTACAGACGTTACATATCTAATATATTGTAATTAGATAACTTGATCATTCGAGGTTTTTAAGAATAGGTTGAACAAACACCTGTCCAGGTCTGTCTAAGTTTGCTTGGTCATGCCGCAGTGCAGAGGGCTGGACTTGAAGACATCTCAAAGTCCCTTCCAATCCTATATTACTATGATTCGGCTTATTCCAAATTTTGAGCATACCTTTTCATACCAATGAACTGTAAGTTCTCCTTTCATTATATTCAAGGTGTTTTATAGGGCAAAACTTTATACATAGGTTGTACATGCAGAGGGTGAGATTTTCACCCTTGCTTCAGTGCCTTTATGCTATATAAAAGGGCTAGAATGGCAGAAAGAGCCTTTAAAGCTCGGTATCCAGTAGAGGGAGGATTCATCCAGTGCAATAACTGCAGAAGACAGCCATTAGGCTGCCCTCCAAGGACATCTTTGGAAGCCTTGCAATAGGGATGTTCTGGGAGCAAGAGAGGTGTGGAGCTACAGCACAGTGGGGAGGTTACCATAACTTAGACCTGCCTCCAGGAAAGTTCAAGTTAAATTTGGGACTGCCCCAGTTCTTAGAGCAGCTCATGAATGAGAGGTGCAAAGATTGTTTAAAACCACCATAGCTACCTCTCCCTCTGGGCTGGTGACTTCAGTAGGGTACCTCTACAAGGTGCAGCACAGAATCTCACCTAGTGTGACAGATACTATATATAAATAAAAAAATAGGCTTAATTTACAATTAGGGAAAGAGACTTTTATTTAGCTGAATCAATGTGCGAATGTGTGCTAAGCCAGCATCTAGGAACTCTCAATTCAGTGGTTCCCAACCTTTTCTCTACCATGGCACACCTTGATACTTTTTGATTATTTTGAAGCACATCGCCATATAGTCTCCAAATGAACCCATGAATATGCATGAGCCAATCCAGAACTCTTCAAGTAGTTTTTCAAAAAATTACGTGGCACACCTGCTCAGGCCTGACGGCACACCAGTGTGCCAACACTGCTCTAATTGATCAGTTTAGGTATTATTTGGGAAGCTAATTAACTAGCAAGGACATGGTTACGAAATCATCCATATATAACATAGATAAAAATCTAAGATGACAATGAAACGTCCTAACCACATTTCTGAAAATGATGCTGTTGTCTTCTCAGCTCAAACTGCAAAAGTATCATTTGGATATGTTGTAATATTTTGCTATCTTCCTATATTGTCTATCATATGAAAGCTTATTCAGTTTCTGTTTTCGATGTCACCTTTGGTGCAGTGTGATCCTGTGGATCAAGGACACTGGACTGTGCAAGGAGTTAAGAAGATTTGAGTCCTATTCTACACTCGCTCAAAAACTTTCTTCCTGATTTAGGACAAATCTCTTAATCCCTGGTCCTTGGTTTCCCTATATATCAATGGTGATAATAATGATGATTTACCAGTCTTTGTAAAGCCCTATGAGATGGATGGATGAAAAGATATTTATCAATATAAGTGCTGAGTATTTTTCCCCTATTTTGTGCATTTTATAATTACATCCTTTTGACTTTGTTGCCTCAGTCAGATATTCAGCTGCAATATACCTCTTTAACCCTTTCTCCCATTTAATCCCTCAATTGCTGTGTTTTGTGAGTCGAAAATCTTTACTTTTCTCCAGCAGAGTGCAGCACTCTCAGGCCTCCTGAATTCACCCTCTATACTACTTCATTGGTTGGCTAACTGTCTACAAAAGAGGTACTCAAATAATAGGATTATTTGCAATTGACTGCCAAGATTAAATAATCTAAAAAATCTCTGATCTTGAAACTAGGGTTTCAAGGTTTGATTTCAAATCTGGATGTACTATATCGTCACCTTGGCAAGGCTAGCTCAGGAACATATAGGATATTAACTTTTCTGTTTAAAAAAAAAAAGAGCCAGTATTCTGTAAAGACAGGAATGTGTACTCAGAGCTAATTACCAAGATGAAATTGTTTTCTTACCTACACTTCTAGTTCTGTAAGTAAATTTTTGCACTCACAAATCTTGAAATTCGTTTAAATGTTAATCTTTATTTTTATAGTTGTTCCAGGTTGCAATTTCCTGAGTACAGTAGCTCAAATTCTCTGAAGTTTTGTAGTGCACTTAATATTTTTATCAGCAATGAAGCACCATTGTGGCAGATGTTAGAATATTCTTTCAATTTATCAAGCTATCACAATGATCCTAGTAAAGTCTGAATATTTCATAAAGTTATCTCCAATTATCTAATGGGCA
This sequence comes from Emydura macquarii macquarii, assembly GCF_026122565.2. Classification (NCBI taxonomy): domain Eukaryota; kingdom Metazoa; phylum Chordata; order Testudines; family Chelidae; genus Emydura; species Emydura macquarii. Next base: position 24,432,454 of record NW_027132559.1, read on the forward strand.
ATACCGGGGGTAAATATTTATTCAGGTAATAGAAATCATATGGGACTAGAGAAAAATGGAAACTTCTGCAAAAATATTAGACCATCAACACTTGTTGTCTTCTCAAGTCTCACTTCAAATGTCTTTTTCCATCGACTATATGGTTTTGAAGAAAACCAAAAATAAATTGGTTCCCCCCCATTTTTCAACCAGTTTTAGTTTTTCTGCTGTCTATGTGGTATAGAACACTTTACAAATCTGTTTTATATAATTATGTACATATATTACTGTTCACAAATCATTGACGTTAAAGAGGGAACAAACCTAATAATCTATCCAGTTCAACTGCAAATATAGGATTGTTCCCTATAATTAATTGTACTGTGGGTTTTTTAAACTATTATCTACTCTTTATGTAATTCTGTAATATGTTAAGGATGTTCTTTGCTCCCATGGAAGTCAGTCAGGTTCTGTTATGAAAAAAGAAAAAGGCCTTACTGATTTGATCCAAAGCTGACTGACATCAGTGGGCTTTGGATTAGGCCCTAAATGTATAAAATATTTTGTCAAATCATGATTTGCATTGTGCAATTTAAAACTACGCTTATTATCTTTTATGCCCGAAACAGTTATTTATATTGATTGTAAAATTTAGTACATGTAGTTAGGAAGTAAATCATGACTGCCTCACTCAGTGAATGTAACGGGAAGATGTGTCTAAGCAAGATTTTGCTCAAGATGTCCAATATGATGAGGAGGGAGTGATTTTATTTTATTTATTTTTTAAGCAATAGTTCACCTCTGTTTGAATGAGATGATAAATAGGAAAACTGAAATAACGGAGAAATTTCAGTGTCATGGGGGGGAAACCCCAAAATCAAAACCCAACTGTTGCAATGAAGACACCATAGAATCATAAAAATGTAGATCTAGAAGGGACCTCAGAGGTCATCTAGACCAGTCCCCTGCCCATATGGCAGGCATTATCTAGATAGCACTGACAGGTGTTTGTCAAACCTGCTGTTAAAATTCTCCAATGATGGAGGTTTCACAACTTCTCTAGGCAATTTATTCCAGTGCTTGCCTACCCTGACCATTACGAAGTTTTTCCTAATGTTTAATCTAAACCAACCTGCTGCAATTTAAGCCCATTACTTCTCGTCCTATTCTCAGAGGTTAAGGAGAACAATTTTTCTCTGTCCTGCTTATAACAACCTTTTATGTACTTGAAAACTGTTATCATGTCCCTCTCAGTCTTCTCTTCTCCAGACTAAACAAACCTGATTTTTTTCAATCTTTACTCATAGGTCATGTTTTCTAGACCTTTAATCATTTTTGTTCCTCTTCTCTGGAATTTCTCCAGTTTGTCTACATCTTTCCTGAAATGTAGAGCCCAGAACTGGACACAATCCTTCAGTTTAGGCCTAATCAGCATGGAGTAGAGTGGAAGAATTACTTCTCATGTCTTGCTTACGACACTTCTGCAAATATATCCCATAATGTTAGCTTTTTTTGCAACAGTGTTACACTGTTGACTCAGATTTAGCCATTATGACCTACAGATCCCTTTCTGCAGTACTCTTTCCATAGAGAGTCATTTCCCATTTTGTATGTGTGCAACTGATTGTTTCTTCTTAAGTGGAATACTTTGCATTTGTCCTTATTGAATTTCATCCTATTTACTTCAGACCATTTCTCCAGTTTGTCCAGATCATTTTGAATTTTAATCCTGTCCTCCAAAGCACTTTCAACCTCTCCCACTTTGGTATCATCCACAAACTTTAGAAGTGTACTCTGTATGCCATTATTTAACTCTTTGATGAAGATATTGAACAGAACTTGACCCACAACTGATCCCTGTGGGACCCCACTCGATATGCCTTTCCAACTTGACTGTGAATCATTGATAACTACTGTCTGGGAATGGTTCTCCAACCAGTTATGCACCCACCTTGTAGTAACTCCATCTAGGTTGCATTTTCCTAGTTTGTCTGAGAAGGTCATGTGAGACAGTATGAAAAGCCTTACTAAAGTCAAGATATACCACACCTACTGCTTCCCCCATCCGCAAGGCTTTTTACCCTGTCAAAGAAAGCTATTACGTTGGTTTGACACAATATTTTCTTGACAAATCCATGCTGACTGTTATTTATCTTATTATCTTCTAGGTGTTTGCAAATTGATTGCTTAATTATTTGCTCCATTATCTTTCTGGGTATTGAAATTAAACTGGCTGTGTATAACGTTTTAGCAATCAGCCAGATGTCCAAGCTGCCAATTATTGGGATGGACTACCAATTATTCTGCTTGCTACTTTTAGCCATTTTCAGGCCTTTGCAGGAACTCAGCATAACTAGGCAAACTGGGAGGGGAGGAGGTAGACACTAACATATGAAGTGAGCCTGGCTGTATGCGTTCTCTCTCGCTCTCTCTCTCTCTCTGAATATTCTGGGCGAATGTCTGAAAAACAGGAAGTCTGGATATATTTTAGAATTGTCAGTATGGGGAAATTTAGCTATCAGACTAACAGCTTAAGACTGTTTGCTTATCAATATTTTTTTAGTGACATATCTCTAACTCCTGCTTTTGCCCAGTGATTGATTTGTTTGGTCAGCTATGTAACATTCTTTTGATTGACATGTCTCTGTAACTTTTGGGGTGTAAGAGGGAGGTAGCAAGTCAGAGTCAGGCGGATCGCTTCATAGACACATTGAAAAGATCTCCAGGCACAGACAGAAGGACTGTGATTGAATCACTTGTAGGCCATCTCAGACTTGTGGGGTAACTATCAAGTTTTGGGATTCTCTAACCACCTATTTTATTTGTATGTGCTTAAGACTAATAAGTGGAGACTTCCAGTAATGGTAATTCCAATGGAAATTGCTGGAGACCAATAAAGGAAAGCTTTAAGGTAAGAACACTTGTTTTGACTTGTCTGTGCCAACCATGTAGCAGGTGGAGGTACTGCATTTCCTTTGGTTTATTTCCTGATATTGACTCGCAAAGACTAAAAGTTACTGGATGGAGGAACCCTGGGTAACAATTGGTATGTAATTCCCTGGGATGTCCTTATTCCCCTTTTTATAGATTGTCCTCTCCAGTTCTCTGGAATCTCTCCCGTCTTCCGTGACTTTTTGAAAATAATCGCCGTGTGCAAGGATTAAATGTTTCCTTTTGGCAAAGGCTTAATGTGGTTTTTAGCAGTTTATGTGATCATCCTAATCACATCATAACTGCAACTGCACACAACATATTGTATCACCACCTGCCAAAGTCTCATGCTCATGTTTGTGAAATTTTTTATACCAGTTGTGTTCTAGTCTATTTCAGCTCAGATTTGTAACCTGTGAAAGTAGATGAAACTCATAAGGCAAGCACAGCACACAGAACCTGAAATTTAAAATAAATAAATTAAATAAATCACAGTACAATAACAGAACAAGAGTGGAATCAGTGTAAAATTTATAATGCTTTCATTTCAAAGAAAAAATGCTCACATTTTGGAGCTAGCTAACCAGAGGGGAGAAAAATATACTTGATCATCTTTATTTAGGTCAAATACATAGCTATGAAGAATTGAAAAAATAGTTGCAGAAAGAACTATAGTGTCCTGTAAGCACAATAAGAGAGACACTCGTCCTCAAAGCTAACAGTGCCTCTCTGACAAATAACTAGGGATTTTACAAGTTGACAGTAAAATCTATCTTCAAAGACCAGGCTCAACAATACATTGATGTGCCTGTCAGATCCCCAATAGTCTTACTGATCTCCACAATTATCTGAAGTGGGGCTAATTTTCCATAAACTAATGCAATGAGTATTAACGCATAGGAAAGAGGGGGGTTTTATTTTAAAAAAAGAGAAAACTAAAGTAATATATGGATCTCTTCTTCTTTGTATGTCTGATGTAAATGTAGAGCAACAACTATACTTTTACATTAAGATGGTTAAACCAGATAATTGCGTCTGGAGTAACAGAGAGTATTGCTGTGATGTGTCCTTTGTATTTGTGAATTGGGCTTTGAGTTGTGCTCTCCACCAATTTGGAGGCTATGAAGTTGGGTTAGACTTTTGAAGTACGATATTCTGTCGGATTAGCAGCTCTGAGATGTCATTGTGTAAGGCCCAGGCATGGTGATTAGAGTATGTGAAGTTCAGACCTTCAACACACACAATCCACTGCTGGCATCTGGCTGAGTCTAGAGACTCTAACAGGGCCTTCTCAACCTGTGGGCTGCCTGACTGGTTATACTGCCGGTGCAGGCCCTGGGTCTCTTTTTGTCCAGTAGGAAGTGTATTCTTCCCGGAAGCCCCAGGGATTACTTTTCTTGGCAGTGACAGTAAGGAGACCGCTGAAGTGGTGATAACATTCTGGTGTCACAGGGATTTGGATCACCACTTTTTCGATGGCTTCTCTATAGCAGTCCCAGTTGGTTTTGGCCAGATTCCACCAGAGGAGTTGTTTAGACAGAATCATGGGGATCACAATGCTGACGTGGGTGATGATGGACCTGTGTTGGCTGTTGGGAAAGTTGGGAAATATTTTGCTGGATGTATGAAGCATACTCTTGTTTTGATGTTTGGAAATAATGGTGAGGTCTGGGTTGTAATTGCCAGTGTTGTTGCCAGCGAGCAGAGTGGAAAGTTGCTTACTGTTTTTTGGAATCACTGTGTGATTAAACACATCCTTAACCAATGGAACCCTACAGACAACCATATACAAGAAACACATGGTGGAAGATGGCCGCCTTCATATAGCCCACTCTCAGTGAGAAATCACGACTAATGCCATCAACCTGGCAACCGAACGTCGATCAATGATCTCCCGGTCTTCAGAGTAACAACTCAATATATGGATGAACCAAGTTCAATAAAAAAAAAAATGAAAATGAACCTTCAACTCAAACTAAGCCCGAACAGAAATGCTCTTGATGTTTGAGTAACTTAAATTTCTATTTTAACTCTTTTTTTAAATTTTCACTTCTAGTTTCTGATCAGAAATTGAAAATGCTGAATAACTACACGAAGAATACTCTCCTGGAAGCCTGAGTGGTAATGGGATTGACTGGAAAACTCTCAAGTCTATGCTCTTAAAATTCCCAGCCAATTTTTGCTGACATATAAGATGAGAGTTTATCCTGCACCTGCACAGAGCTCATAGCTCAGGGAGACAGAGACTAAGGTGGTTTTCAGCTACTTTTGCACACTTCCAATTTGGTTGTTCTGGGGGCAGGAGTAGGGGCTGTTTACCAGCCTGTCCCTGCCTACCTACGGGCAGCATTCTGTCCAGAATCTTGCTCTGCTTTAGTTCTACCCCCAACATTCCCCTCCTATACCAGTCTTATCCCGCCACACTCTCTATGCCATGGTTTGGATGGAATTGCAGCTGTCGTCCTCAGTTTCTGCCTCAGGAAATATTCCCCCACCAGTTTTGGGGCTTTTAGAGCCCCTTTAGTTGGGGCACAAGGTCTGGAGCAAGGATGAGACACACCAAGAGGTTTATATAAAAATTCAAATGTATGGATCATTAGCTAAACTAAAACTAACACTCTGAACTTTTTAAGGTTTATGTACCATTACTTCGTCTAGGGTTACCATATGTCCAGGTTTTCCCAGATACAGCCTCTTTTTTAAGCTTCCTTTCTCTGTCTGGGTAGATTTTTTCAATAACAGGAAATATCAGGGTTTTTGCAGAGCAAACCAGATGCAGCTCAGAAAGAGCCCCGATTTGGTTCATTTTCCAGATTGCTCCCTTCCCTGCATCCACAGCCGATTGGTTCATTCCCCTGCAAGCCCCAGCTGCCGAATCTCACCCACCCACCCCTTGGAAGGGGGTCTCTTGGGGAGGCACTGACTGATGGCTGTCACTGCATACTGGGCTTGTGCCAGCTGCCCTGCCACTGTGACAGGTTTCCATATGAGGAGAGATTAATAAGACTGGGACTTTTCAGCTTGGAAAAGAGACAATTAAGGGGAGATATGAAAGAAGTCTATAAAATATGACTGGTGTGAAGAAAGTAAATGAGGAAGTGTTATTTACTCCTCATAACACAAGAACTAGGAGTCACTAGATGAAATTAATAGACAGCAGGTTTAAAATGAACAAAAGGAAGTATTTCTTCACACAATGCACAGTGAACCTGTGGAACTCCTTGCCAGAGGATGTTGTGAAGGCCAAGACTATAATGGGGTACAAAAAGATCTAGATAAGTTCATGGAAGATAGGTCCATCAATGGCTATTTGCCAGATGAGCAGGGATTGCTGTTTGCCATAAGCTGGGAATGGACAATGGATGGATCACTTGTACTGTTCATTCCCTCTGAAGCACCTGGCATTGGCAACTGTCAGAAGACAGGATACTGGGTTAGATAGATCATTGGTTTGACCCAGTCTGGCCTTTCTCATGTTCTTATGTGGCAGGGAGCAACACTGCTACCCATCTCCAGTGAGTACCTTCGCTGCAGGTATTTTCTGCCCCCCAGCTCTCCCCTCTCTGGCAGTGTCCTCCTTTGGGGAACCTAAAATATTGTAATCTTAGCTTAGTCCATAGGCAAATATACTTAGAATCTCCCGGCTTCAATTCTCATCCCTGAAGAAGTCTGGGTAGCAAACTCACTGTGTGTCAGAAACAAACTTAAAATACCGTTCTGCTCTTAAAAGTGACTTTGTAAAAATGGCCATCTCTTACTCTGCATATCTGCCTTGGGTAATCAGGGTTACATCTGCTTACTTTATTTAGTAGAAGAAGCTTTTATTATCTGTTGCTCTTGTTAGTCCTGCAGTTGTGACCTGGATACTGTTCCTTCATATGAATGATCAACAGAATTGTTAATTAAGCTCCAGGTGGGTGAGGTAATATCTTTCATTGGACCAACTTCTGTTGGTAAGAGAGAGAAGCTTTTGAGCTCCACAGAACTCTTCCTCAGTTCTGGGAAAGATGCTAAGAGGAGTGTCAAAGCTAAATACAAGGTAGAACAGATTGTTTAGCACAAGTAGTTAGCACATATTCTAAGGGACCATTCAAGGTGAAGTAGTCCATTTAAAAAAAACCCTGTATTATGACTACAGAGATGTTAATGGGATACTTCACCTTGAATGATCCCTTAGAATAAAAGATATTGCCTCACCCATCTTGCCTTTTATTTCCTGGTGCCATCATGGCTACAACACTACATACTTATTTCAAGGGACCGTTCAAGGCTAAGTGGCCAGTTAACCCTGCCCCTCTCCCCCCAGCTTTTTTCCTCCCTTCTTTCCCCCTATGACTGAAGAGGTGTTAAGTGGGTTATAGATTTTTTTTAATAAGCCATAAATCCAGTGTGTATATGCAGTATACTGCTAGTATCTAGCAAATTTCTGAATTTAATCTCCAAGGCTTGTCTTTTAAAAGTGTTGTGCTTTGTGAAAAGTGTTCATCGACAGGCGATATGGTATTTTTGTCTTTTGTCATTAATTTGTGTGATTGATTGTCTGAGCCTACCTACATAGTTGTTGTTGGGGCATTTGCACTGGGTTTAGTGCACCACATGTTGCATGGTTTTTGAAAGGTGTATTGTGAGGGAGTATTGATCATCATTGCAGTAGAGATATGTCTGCAGATTTTGCATCTGTTGTTCTGGCAGTGTGTGGTGCTGCTTTGAGTTGGTGTGTCCTGGTCTGTAGGAAGCTTGTTTCTGATGATGAGTTTGAAGAGGCTGGGAGGGGGAGAGGGGTTGTTTGAAGGCCAGAAGAGGGGTTCAGGAAATAATCCTTTCAGGATGTGGTCTCCTTTGAGTATGGGTTGTAAATGTTTGAAAATACCCCATATGGGTTCTAGTCTGGGTGGCGTCACTAAAAGGTGACAGCTAGAAGTGTGTGGTCGAAGGGGGTTTATTTCCCTATTGAAACAGGTTCTTTTGGGTATTTGGTGGTCTATTCCATGATGCTATCTACTTCTCTGGTGGAGTGCCCTTGTTTAGTGAAGGGGTTTTAAGTGTGTTAAGGTGTATATCCCAGACTTTCTCCTCTGAGCACATTGTGGTATCTGAGTACCTGTGGATAACAAGATTTCATGGTGTGTTATGGATTTCTGGATCTGTGAAGTTAAGTTTGGTGATCCATGGGTTTCTTGCATATGATTGTCTGTAGGGTTCCATTGTTAAAGATGATCATGGTGTCCAGGAAGTTGATACTACTGTGGGAGTATTCTAGAGAGAATTTAATGGATGTGTGGTGATTGTTGAAGTTGTGGGTGGAAATCTGAAGGAGTTTAGGTCGTGTGTCTAGATGATGAAAATGTCAGTAATGTACTCAGGCATGTCATTAGTTTCATGGTGCATTTGTCCAAAAATTCTTTCTCAAGGTGGCCCATGAAGAGGTTAGCATATTGGGGAGCAATCCTGGAACCCATGATTGTGTCCATGGTTTGGACAAAGTGTTTGTTGTTCAATGTCAAACTGTTATGGGTGAGGATGAAATGGATGAGTTTGGGAATGTGTTTAGGGTGTCTATCTGAGGGTTGTCCATTATCTTACAGATATTTGAGCCAGCCAATGATGCCGTCATCGTGAATAATGTTGGTGTACAGGAAGGTGACAAGGATGGTGTTCTGAGGGAGGCTGTTAATGTTGCAGAGTTTGTGGAAGAAGTTGGTTGTCTTAAAGGAAGCTGGCCCTTTGTGTGGTGAGTGGTTTGAGTATGGTTTCTCTGAGACCTGCTATTCCTTCCGTAAGAGTGCTGTGGCCAGATATGATGAGACACTGGATTTATCGCTTATTAACAAAATCTATAATCCATTACCCCTCACCCCTGCTGCAAAATCTATTCCATGTCGTATTTAGCTATGACATTTGAAGTACATTTCCCAGACCTGAAGAAGAACTCTCTGTAAACAGAACATGGTGCAAATAAAGATATTACATCACCCACCTTCTCTCTAATATCCTGTGGCCAACACAACTACAACAACACCGCATGCGATTTAGTTCCAATTACACTAGTGAAAATTCATTAATGGTGATAGGATTACACTGGTGACATGGAAATAGAATCTGAAGGCAATGGATTTGCATAGGCACTGCAGGCACAGTTTATTCAATAGGACTCTTATTAATGGTGATAATATATGGGAAATTAACTACCCTCTTTGACTCTTAGATCATTGCAGATTGAGTACATTTGCTGAAGAGAGTCATAGAGAGAGTATATATCTTGAGTTCATAGGTTTTTAAGGCCAGAAGAGGACCATTACGGTAATTTAGTCTGTCCTACATAATGAACTATGGCATCATCCAATAATTACTGCATCAAATCCATAATTTCTGTTGAGCTAGAACATATTTTTAGATAGACATTCAGTCTTGAATTAAAGATTTCAAGTGATGGAGAATCCACTACACCCCTTCGTAAACTATTCCAAATGCATAATTACCACCATTTAAAAATTTGCACCTTCGTCTAGTCTGAATATGTCTAGCTTCAACTTCCAGCTATTGGATGTTATTCCTTTATCTCCTAAATTAAAGAGCTCTCTATCAGGAATCTTCTTATGTGGATACTGAAAGATCATAGTCAAGTCACCTTTTGACACAACAATGCTCTTTGTAGAAGGGCACTTGTCAGAGTGGAGCTGTATTTAAGTTTCTTAACCATTTAATTTAAACTTTTTCTCAATATTCAGTGGCCAGCAAGATTTGTCTTTACTTGGGCCCAAATTCTGTAAGCACTTATGCATGTGCTTGAATTTACACACAAGTAGTCCCATTGGGCTGAATGGGACTGCTCAGATGCATAAAGTTAAGTATGTGTATAAGAGTTTGTAGGATCTGGACATTGTATGGAATGCTTACTTTTTCTGTGGTTCACTGGCATTTAGCTGTAAATTTCCCATGGATGATGATGTGACTCACAGGGTGAATCCTCATATGTCATCTTAAAAGTCTAATGATACATCTTTATAAATATGAAAAACCAAAATGCTATTGAATATTCTTTCAGGTACTGTACAGCTGAATACTAGCAGGCTAAATCCAAATTGAAGACACTTTTAGATATGCTAGATCTGCTGATTCCTGGTTCAGTTACAATCAACCAATTAAAACATGGCCCATGGCTAAAAATCAGCATGGGTATAAGATACTAGGAAAATGACTGACATCAAAGATTAAGGTTAGATTAAACAAAATACAATTGTATATGCAGTGTGCTAGATTTCTGCCAAAAGAGAGAGAGGACTGGGCAGAAAATAGAATATTTTAATCCTTTACATACCCTTAGATATTCCGTAAAAATGTGTATAGGAAAACAACCCTGTCTTGGCAATAATTAATAAACTGTAAGTCTTTTTGCTGCTACTCTGGATATAATGGTTTCTGCCTTGCAGCATGTGTAGGAATTTGCACCTGTATAAAGTGATTATAAATTGCTATCAAATCACAATGGAACCATTCTTCACCCACATTGCATAGGTGTAAATGTGCACAGCAGAGCTGGGCCCGAAAAGCAGAAAGTGCTAAGTGAAGCAATGAGATAATTAGTGGTAAGACCTTCACCCCTGCTCTGGCCTGTTTTATGCCATGTAAAAAAGGCTTATGCCCCATAAATTGCCCTAAACACTCAGTTATGGGCTAGGAAATGATTCTCAGAATGCAGTCACTGTGGTATACAGCTGTAAGTCTATCTTCAAAGGACTCCTCTGCAAGCTGTGGTGTAATGGGTGAGTTGGGTCTGTGGCTGGGGCAGGAGACACAGCACTGTAGAGATTCTGGACAATGCGACAGCCCTGGGGAGCTGATGTACATTTTAGTTCCCCAGGGCTTTCTTACGTTATTTTGGGGAACTTTCTTGTCCCTAGAGCAGCCCAGAATTGGGGAGGTGCATTTGCTCCTCTCCTCATCAAGACCTCCACCCACCCATCCCAGGGCTGTAAGTTCTGCGCTGCGCCTCTGACAGCAGATCGTGAGAAGTGATTATTCCCCTCTATTCGGCATTGGTGAGGCCGCATTTGGAGTATTGTGTCCAGTTTTGGGCCCCCCACTACAAAAAGGATGTGGACAAGTTGGAGAGAGTCCAGCGGAGGGCAACAAAAATGATTAGGGGGCTGGAGCACAAGACGTATGAGGAGAGGCTAAGGAAACTGGGCTTGTTTAGCCTGCAGAAGAGAAGAATGAGGGGGGATTTGATAGCAGCCTTTAACTACCTGAAAGGGGGCTCCAGGGAGGATGGAGCTAAGCTGTTCTCAGTGGTGGCAGACGACAGAACAAGGGGCAACGGCCTCAAGTTGCAGTGGGGGAGGTCTAGGTTGGACATTAGGAAAAAGTTTTTCACTAGGAGGGTGGTGAAGTACTGGAATGGGTTACCTAAGGAGGTGGTGGAATCTCCATCTTTAGAGGTTTTTAAGCTGCGGCTTGACAAAACCCTCACTAGGATTATTTAGCTGAAGTTAGTCCTGCTTTGAGCAGGGAGTTGGACTAGATGACCTCCTGAGGTCCCTTCCAACTCTCTGATTCTCTGATTCTATGAAGAGCATGAGAGTTTAAGAGATCTAAAAATTCACTTGTCCTTCTGAAACAAACTGAGAAAATTTAGTGTTCATGAAAATAAAGGACAAGCCTATAAGGAAGCTTTGTGGTTACTTTGTGCTGCCTGAACAGCACAAAACAACTCAACAAAAAGTGGAAAACAATTGTGACCCAAAAACACCCCAATGCCAGATGGCAAAGAGCTCCTTGTTGTGTAAAAGTAAGCCCCAGTAGGCCTGACGAGCTCAATGTACCTCTGTAACACAAAGCACCCTTGTATTCACACCCTACACATTATTGTAATAATTTTTACACAATATATGCATTGGGAGGTATCATTTGAGAGCTAATAATTCACTGGTCATTAATATTCTTGCATGATGTATATACACAATTTGTATTAAGAGTTATGAATATATGCTGGAATTAAGACGTGTGTTTAAACCAAGCATGCCAGAGGGAGTTGGTAAACAGGTTTCTCCAGGCCTTGAATACAATGAAGCACAGTTGACTAGAGACAATGGGACTGCAATTTACACGTGCTGTTAAACAGACCAATCAAAGCTCACTAGGCGGTTGGAGGTCAGCAGGTCTGGATCAGCTTGGTCATCAGGCAAAGAGAAGGAAGGCACATTGCACGCCAAATAAACAAAGTTCTGAACTTGTTACCTACCTAGCAAGTGGTAGAAGAGATAGGAGAGAGAAGCTTGGTTTTGATTTTACTTTTCAAAGAATACATTTCAGAGGTTTACTGGCCTATAAAAAATGGGAGGGCTAAACTTCAAGTGATAATCAATTGAATCAACTGTATGCAATATTATTGTATTGTAAGAATGTATAGAGTGAGGTTTTTTTCAGAAAGCTAATGACACACTGGTGATCAATATCATTGTGAAATGCATGTATTAATGATATGTAAGGAATTATGGATACAATCTGCCCAGCCAGAAGAGAATGTCATGGATATCCACTTGTCTGCTATGTAAATTAAGCATAGTGGAATCAGAAACAATGGAAGCCTCATTTACATAGAAATCATACAGGGGCATCGGAAGCCCTCAAGAAGGGAAAAACAGCATGGGGTCCTGCCTCTTGAAGTAAGGTTATTGAACTTTGGGAGATGTAAGCAAGGACAGGAGCAATCTTGGACATCCATAACAGATACAAGAGGCCAGAGCTCTTGCAAACTAAGAAAGATGAGTTCTTCAAGGAAGGAGGGGTTGAAGTCTGTGGAACTGAAAATAGGTATGAAATCTGCTTAAGCAAAGATCTTTCACCCAAGAAGACAAGGGAAGCCAGCACCTTGCACTTTTGTGGAAGGTCCAGATTGGGAGAAAGTCAGCCATGGCTGGGAAGAAGAATGACTAGTTAAAGAAACCACCTTGAGCGAAGCCTGTATTTTACTAGATTAAGTTTTAGATTTTAAATGTTATATTTTCAACTTGATTTGCTGGTAACTTTTTCTAACTTTATTTCTCTTACTCGGCATCACTTAACCTGTGTCCTATTGTTAATACATTTGTTTTATTTTAGTATAAACTAACTCAGTATGGTGTTTAAAGGGAAGATTGTATTCATTCAGTCAAGTTAATAAGCTGTGATGTGTGTTTGTGTCTTTAGAGGAACAAAGGAACCCTGTTATTCCCCTTAGCTGTCCAGAAGACGGCTGGACGCTTCAGGGCACATAGTTTTGGGGAAATTGTGAACTGAGAGTGTGCTGGTGTAACCCTGCTGGTTGTAACCAAGGCTGGTGGAAGCTAGATTGGGGCTCTGGGGCTGTAGACAGTCTACCGGGGTCAGAGCTGCTGCTTCAGGGCTATATAGCACACATACAGTCAGAGTATGACCTGCATTTTGGTAGGCTGGCTGTGAGTAGCCCACATTGGGAGCTACAATAACAAACCATCGTAAGATATCCAAGGTTACAGGGCAAGTTTTGACACGTCCCCTGACTGGTCTGCATTGCCTCCTCCTGCCCCTGAACCATTACACCCTGTGACAACCTTGCACGCTGTTGTCATATTTCTTTAAAAGGTGTCCAGTAATATGTCATTTGAAAACAAACTACGTACTTGTCATTATATCACAGTGAAAGGTAAGTAACAATGCTGTATGTAAAATTATGAATACTCTGACATTATGTTTTGGAATCTGTAAACAAACATTGAAGGCAAAACCTGTTTCCTTCCAGACAACAGGGTGAGACAACCATTTCCCATACAAATGGAGCTGAGATTGGCCAGGGACATTTGCATCAGAATTTGCAAGAGAAACATCTACATTGGAGTTCACGGGGCTTGGGAGAAAAAGGATTAACATGGTGTTGTCTCACTGGGGACATGGAGGCTGAACATCTGAAGTTCCTCCTGGTTCTGGCCACCAGAACAATAAAGTTTGGGAACATGAGGAACTGCTGAAAGACTTGAGGGGTATCCATCTCAAGAGAAATCAGCACTTTAATTCTGTGAAAGTTGGATACTGGCTGGAACAGCAAGTCAGGCTGGAGAATTCTAACAATTTGGTGTGAGTAAGAAACTATATTAAGCAAAACTATATCTTGCTAGAATTAAGTTTTAGACACCAGAAAGAGTGTCGTTTTTGTTTTGTCTGTAACCCTTTCGTGCGTCTATCACTTTTGCTTGAAATCTCTTAAAACTATATTCTGTGTTAAAAAAAGTTATTCTTAGTTTTCCTGGAAGCCATCTCAGTACTGTGTATTAGGGTGGAGTGGATAACCCCAGTTGAGCTAACAAGTTATTATGTATATTGGCTCTTTGGAGGCAGCGAACTTGTTGTTACTTCTGTAAGTGTTCAGTAAGGGGATCTGGACACAGCAGAGGAGATGGTTTGCAGAGACGTGGGACTGGAAGGGTTGTTGGGGTCACCCTGCAATGAGTAATTGGCCTGGTGGAAGCTCAGGATGAGATCTTTGTGCTGTAATCAGGCTGCTGGTGTCAGGGCTCTGAGTCAAACTGCACATCCTAAAAGCACCCAAGGTTACAGGGCAGGGACTGGCAGAACTCCCAAAACATCACATTAATATCTTTGTTTGTCTGAAATATTAGGGAGAGAAATACTAGGTAAAAAGAAGTAATAGTCTGGGGCCATATATCCCAGTCAAGTAGCCAATCCCATATTAAAATCAAAAGGTTGTGTGTCTGGCTGGTATGTCACAAAGGGCTTGTCTACATGGGGACAGCCAGGACAGTTGAGACGAATTAACTAAAGGTGCAAAGCTACAGTGAAGGAAGGTCACTTGACTTGATGCTAGTGTCCACACAAGGTTTAATGTGCTTTATTTTATGCACATTATACATGCGTATTAACTTTCTTGAGATTCCCCAGGCAGACAAGCCCACATGTTTCTTGCCACCCAACTATTAACATTTGAGACAACATGCAGGAGCTATATACATGGGCAAAAGAAAAAAGGCAACAATTGTCTACCTGAAATGAGCAAGATTTAAATAGGAGGATAATGATCATCCAACCTATTACCAAACTACTTTTCCATTTCACTGGTGGTGACTGAAAGTGATTGACAGTGTGAGCAGGTGACTGCTTTCACTCTGCTTCAAACACAATCCACACTCATTGCAGTGGGTCAGAATTTACCCTTCCAGAGGATTGATTTCAATCACAAAGGGGACTTAAAATCAAATATCATGAAATCCAGCCCAAGCCATCTCCTTAGGTTTAGCTCAGGGGTTCTCAAACTGGGGGTGAGGACCCCTCAAAGGGTCATGAGGTTATTATGGAGGGTTAGTGAGCTGTCAGCCTGCACATGCTGGCGCTGCGTCTGTCAGCCCTGCGAATGGCTGACAGCCAGAGCCCTTCAGAGCTGGGTGACCAGAGAACAGCGGCTGCTGGCTGAGCGCTCTGAAAGCAATGCCACCCCAGCAGCAGAGCAGAAGTGAGGGTGGCATGGCATGGAGGGGGTTCATCACAGCTTGAAATATTTCAAAGTGGGGCCCAGCAAAAAAAAAGTTTGAAAACCCCTGGTTTAATTGCTCCCAAGGTTTCCTCCCCAAGGAATGCAGAGCTCACATCCGAAATTTTGTCTAGAGAGCCACTCCTGCTTAATTTATATGCAGACAAGATAATGATCTGCCTTCAACAATGAGTCTGCAAAACTCTCATAAATCATATTATTTTTATTCTGAATAGATAATTATATTGTTTTTACATCATATGAAGCTGATAATTGCCCCAGAAAATGCTTTAATTTGAGGAAATGTATATTCTCATTCTGTTCTATATCTTTCACTTTCAAATTAACATCAACTGTAGTTCTTACAGATTAGAAACACTATGTTTATTATAATTAACACTTGAAAGGAAAAGAGAAATGCTTTTCCACTGTTGCTTCTGGCTGTCTTTGGTTTCAGAATCCTCTTTGACATGGTATAGTAGTTCTTGAATTTGCAGCACTGTTGGGCTATACCCATGAATAGGTTTTCACTTTTGTTTTCTTAGTCCATTGATTTGTTGAGTTGCATCAGGTATGGGTTGGGATCAATGGGGTTTAAGGATCCAAGGCTTGTGATGAATTGAACTGTTAAGAGCAGAATTAAAAAGTTAAAAGTATTAAGAGGTGCATAGGAAATGTTTAGTACTGAGCTACTAAGGTGTGGGTAGAAGGAAGGAGTGGAATTGTTTTCTGAACACCTTCATGTTTGCATTTCTTTGCTAGTGAATTTATAGCCCACTAAAGGGAAGTCTGGAAGAATGATGCACTTTGAAAATAAATGTCAAAATCAGAAATACTTGTGTCAAGGGCAGACACAAGGTCTTTAAGTAACAAGTTGCCTAATTGCTCATGAGTACTTAATGAGACTCTTAGATTCAAGATGCTTTCATATAAAGCTAGGTTGAGGGAGTCTCCCTTGGAATTTTTTAATGATGGAGTGTGACATTAAGTTCAGCACAACTCTACAAAGAAGGGAGGGACAATGTAATTTAGCAGACAAACATGATCTGTGTTGCTGGAATTCTTTACAGTTTGTTACTAAATCATATTTTTTAAATATGCCAAATTCAGGCCACAAAATGTTTCTCAAACTGGGAACCACTGCATCCATATATTCTGGGGAAAGTCAGTGATCCATAGCACAGAGCCAGGTAACAGATCCCTAATTTGTATGTAGGCTTCTTATCACTATTTTTATCACTTATCCTGCAGGAGGGAGGCTACAATGAACTCCTCTTAGAATTCCTTTTAACCCTCGTCCAGCAGGTGTTGCTATTGAACAGCATTATTCCTCTGGCTCTGGAAGATGATGGTTCCATCATCTCAGTAGCTCTCCTAACATTTGCCATGCCTCTACTCACTAATAGAAGTTAATCAGATCATGGGGCAGCAGTGTGGGGAAGGCAACAGTCTCCGTGCTGCTTCAGCGTCCCTGTCACCAAGAGGATGGGGAATGGACAGAACTTTGGCTCACCCATCCTAGTATAGCATAGCTATACTAACCAGGGAAAGCATATTGTAGGTTGTATAGAGCTGGCCTGATTCTTATGGTAAAGCTATGACTGAGCCCCAAGAAAAGCAAAAGAATAATTCAGCTTTATGTAAGTCTTCTTTCTGGATCTGTTTGATCATTTTTATTGTCTCCTCTCCCTCCCCCCCCCCTTTTTTTTCTAGAAGCTCTTATACCTCAATCTAGTATTTCCTGATTTATGGATTTGGTGACATTTCCTTTAGAGAAAGTTTCACTTTATTGTATTTTCCTCTAGCAGTGGTGAATAATTCATTGTGTTTAGTGAGTTACTGATTATGCATGTATAAAATAAAATAGTTCATACCATGAAATACAACATAAGATATTTGTACACGTCTAACAAATACATAAATCAACAGTAATTCTCAAGAAAGATCAAAAGTTCCCAGCACAGCGAGCACCGCAGAAAATCTATTAATGGGGACCCTTAGAAATAAAACTGGTAAATACATATCTGCAATTTTACACCGTTTCCCCAATTTTTCCAAGAAACAGCAATAGATCTGGTTTCTGATAAGGTTACACATTACCCATTGAACATCTTCAGAATTAAACTGTGTTTAGGTCAATGCCAGAGTACCCCTACTCCTTGCCAAAGTTAAAGAAAAAAAAATGCTTCTAGAAATTCTTCTTGGTACTTATAATTCCCAGTCACATCTGAATTGGATTGTGCCACATCTAACACAGTTAATTAAGCTAAAGAGGGTGTCAGATGAAAAAAGAGCAAGAGTGTGTCTGACTCCCAGCTCAGTCCCCATTTGTGCTGCCCGAGCTGTCCCAAAAGGAAAATTTAGCCAGGAACTCCCCTGACAGAAAGGTATAAACCCAGCATTGTTGGCTTTACACTATCCATCTCCCAGTCTTAAGGGATATGTCTGGGGGCATGATGAGGGTGCCATTTCCAGCCAGTATAGAAGTGTCTAGAGGACCAGTCTAGCCATTATCATTCTAGTAACTTAAAACTGCCTCTAGGCTCTCTTAATTAAGCAGGGTTTATTCGCTTCTGGATAGATCAGGACAGCAAACCTTTCCAGTTACCTTGGGTCCTTTGACAAACACTATATGACTGAACGCAGGCATCTGGCCCATAATGTCTGATATAATGTGTGTTTGTGCGTAATAGATATGTATATACATACCTCTAACATCTACATGCTTTGTCCTAGCAGTTTGTACATGTTTCCCCAGTAATATTCCACAGTAATTTGTGTAACTGTAATTTATTTCGGGCAGGGGACACCCCATACGCAAACAGTAAATCAAATTCTAAGCATGACATTTAAAAGATCTGAAAAAAAATCAACAATAGAAACTTTATTTAAAAAAAGGTTATACAATGAAAGCTCTACTACAGTGTCTATTATAATGAGGCATATTGGATTCCAGCTGCTTCTTTAATCTTGGAGATACCCCACTTAAGTGAGCACAATTCTAGAATATAAAAGGCCAACACTGTTGAATTGTGCAGAAATATAACATTCATCATTATTGACACAGTCTTAATCAAAGATTTATATTCTACGATTACATGGAAGATTGACGTAACGAATGCCTTGTAATGTATCTTGGAGTTAACCTTGGAAAACTAGCTGGACATGTATCGTTTTTCAATAGACCCCAAATAGAAAGAAAAAGGATACTAAAGCCAATCACATGGGTAAAAGAAGGATTCCCTCAATGGTCTGTTCTTGGTGCATTTGGAGCCTGATCAAAGAGCCCATTGATGTCAATGGGAGCCTTTCCTCTGACTCCACATTGACTCATGTCCTGTTGTGAGCTTTAAAACAGTGTTGTGATGATACTTCTGGGACAACTTCATTGAAATTAGAAAGAAAATATTGAAAGAGTATTGGGAATGTTCTTAGGGTTTTCTCACTGCAAAATTCAGCCAAAAAAATGGAAGGCAAGTGTGTTTTGTCCTGAAAGTTGCTATAGAAGCTTCTCACAATGGCAAAATGAAATTCTTCAGTCTTGTTTTTCACGTTTTTGATAAAATAGAACTTACAGCCACAATGGATCATTGTGATCATCTTGTCTGGCTTCCTGCAGGACACAAGTTTTACATAATAATTCCTGCATCGTGCCTAGTAATTTCTTGTTCTTTGGAACTTCATGGTGGATCATCTGACTCTATGAATTAGAAATGTGAGTGAATTAGTTGGGTACATACATCTGACATGTCACTGTTAGATGCATTGTTTGCTTATATTGCAGATAGTGGTAAGCATTGTTCCATCTTAACAACAAAAAGCCCACATACTAAGAGGATTGTACCCAAAAGGTCACCCAAGCTAATTACATTTTCTGTTCTGTGTACAGTGAAGTCTTGCTAGTGTTTTAGCTAGAAGATAGAGTGCAGAACCAAGGCCCTAGGAGGGATGTAGGAGTTGGGACCATGGGCTCCTCTCCTCCGTTGTCTGACAACCAGGGGTGCGCTCAGGGAACAGTCCCTAAACCCCATGAAGGGTAAAGGCTATAATTATGTTTGTCCCCTGCACACATGGCTTAAGGGAGAGGGAGGTTTCTTGTGCATTTCTTTCCCCCTGCCTAACACGTACGTGGGATGGCTAGATTCTGGCCCCAAATAAGGAGGAAGCACCACTTGAAAAAATAAGCTTATATTAAGTGCATTTCATGGGCAGTGGTAATACTTTGATCCTGGAGATACGCTGTTCACACTGAGCACAGTGTTCAGCTTTTAATTTGAAGGAGGGTGAGGTGAAGACCTTATTTGGCCAACAGGCATCCTCACCTGGCATTGTGGTGATTCTAGTAGTTTTGCATTAACTTCCCTGTTAATTCCCTGTACAGACAAGCCCTTACAAACTCATTTCCATTCAGTTGGGCTATATGAGCTTTGTTCTATAATCAAAGGCTTAAAAAGGGACTGGGCTTTTCTGAAGGAAAGCAACCCAAATAAATCTCTTCAGAGAGAGGCTGCAGGCAAACAAATGAATGAGACCGTGTTTGGAGGAGGGATTTAGGTTTAATAGGAACTGGGGAACTTTTTTGGAAAGGAAGAACCTATGTGGGAAGGATGGGCTCTCCCTAAACCAAAACAGAATCAGATTGCTGGCATGTAAAATTAAAAAGGTTGTAGAGGAGTTTTTAAACTAAGTGCTGGGGAAGGGGAGGGGGGAAAGCTTATAGGTGTGGAGGACAGAGACATTCCTTCAGGAAGATTTTATTTAAGAGGATTCTCTGTATCCTCATAAAGAGAAGAGGATAGAAGGTGATAAAGTACAGGTAGGAGCTGAAGAGAAGCAGTCAGATGTCCCATTCCATTACATCACATCAAGTTAGACAACTAAATAGTCACAAATTTTGTAAGTGCTTGTATACAAGTGCAAGAAGTTTAAATACTAAGATGGGTGAATTTAGGTGCCTACTATTAAATGAGGATATTGATATAATAAACATGACAGAAACTTGGTTGAATGATGATACTCAATGGGGCACTGTAATACCAGGGTACAAAACATGTAAGAATGACAGTAGGTCGCATTGGAAGAGTAGCCCTATATGTGAAAGAAAGCATAAAGCCAAATATAGTAAAATCTTAAATGAATCCAACAGTACCATAGAATCTCTATGGCTAAAAATTCCATGCTTGGATAATAAGAATATAACAGCAAAAATATACTACCGACTGCCTGACCAGGATGGTGACGGTGATTGTGAAATGCTCAGGGAGATTAAAGAGACTACAAAACCTGTACTAATGGGAGATTTCAACTAGCCCTGTATTCATTGGGAAGATGTTGTCTCAGGATGAGATGAAGAGATGAAAATTTCTAGACATCATTAATCATCATTAATCATCATTAGCTGCTTCTTGTAGCAGCGAGTACTGGAACCCAAAAGTGGAGAAGCAATTGTTGATTTAGTCCTAAATGGAGCACAGGATCTGGTCAAAGAGGTAAATACAGCTGAACCATTCAGTAACAGTGACCATAATGTAAATAAATTTAACACCCTTATGGGGGGAAAATACCAAAACAAACCCACCTCACTAGCATTTAACTTCAGAAAACAGGAACAACATTAAAGGAGGAAGCTAGTTAAACAGAAATTAAAAGTAACAGTCACAAGAGTGAAATGCCTGCAACCTGCATATAAACTTTTTAAAAACACCATCATAGAGGCTCCAACTATATGTATACTCCAAATAAAATAAACACTAAAAGAACCCCCCCTCCCCCCCAAAAAAAATGCCACCATGGCTAAACAACAGAGTAAAAGAGGCAGTTAGAGGCAAAAACTCATCTTTTGAAAATTGGAAGTCAAATCCTACTGATGAAAATAGAAAGGAACATAAACTCTGGCAAGTCTAATGTAAAAGTATAACTAGGCAAGCCAAAAACGAATTTGAAGAGCAACTAATAAAAGACACAAAAACTAACTGCATTTTTTGTAAAGTACATCGGAAGCAGGAAGTCTGCCAAACAATCAGTGAGGCCACTGGACGATCAAAGTACTAAAGGAGCACTCAAAGAAGACAAGGCATTGCAGAGAGGCTAATTGAATTCTTTGCATCAGTCTTCACTGCATAGGATGTGAGGGAGATTCCCATACCTGAGCCATTCTTTTTAAGTGACAAATCTTAGGAACTGTCCCAGATTGAGGTGTCAGTAGAGGATCTTTTGGAATAAATTGATTAAGTTAAACAGAAATAAGTCAACAGGACCAGATCATATTCACCCAAGAGTTCTGAAGGAACTCAATATGAAATTGCAGTACTACTAATTGTGCTATGTACCCTATTGCTTAAATCAACTTCTGTACTAGATGACTGAAGAAGAGCTAATGTAACCCTGATTTTTTTTTAAAGGCTCCAGATGCAATCCTGGTAATTACAGGCTGGTAAGCCTAACTTCAGTACCAGACAAATTGGTTGAAACAATAGTAAAGAACAGAATTATCAGAGCCATAGATGAACATGATTTGTTGGGGAAGAGTCAACATGGCTTTTGTAAAGGGAAATCATGCCAGCAAGCAATGGTGGTCCAGTGGATATAGTGTACTTGGATTTTCAGAAAGACTTTGATGAGGGAGGTCCCTCACCCCAAAGGCTCTTATGAAAAGTAAGTAACCATGGAATGAGAGAACCTACTCTCTTATGGCTCAGTATCTAGTTAAAAGATGTGAAACAAAGAGTAGGATTAAATATTCAGTTTTACAAGGGAGAGAGGTAAATACTGGGGCCCCGAAGGATCTCTACTGGGACAAGCGCTGCTCAACATATTCATAAATGATCTGGAAAAAGGGGTAAATAGTGAGTTGATAAGGTTTGCAGGCGATACAAAATTACTCAAGATAGTTAAGTCCGAAACAGACTGCAAAGAGTTACAAAGGGATCTCACAAAACTGGGTGGCTGGGCAACAGAACGGCAGATGAAATTCAAATTGGAGAAAACATAATCCCAACTATGCATACAAAATGATGGGGTCTAAATTAGCTGTTACCATTCAAGAAAGAGATTTTGGAGTCACTCTGGATAGTTCTCTGAAAAAATCTGTTCAAAGTGCATCAGAAGTCAAAAAGCTAACAATGTTAGGAACCATTAGGAAAGAAATAGATGAGACAGAAAATATCATAATGCCACTATGTATATCCATGTTATGTCCACACCTTGAATACTGCATGAAGTCATGGTTGAACCATCTCAAAAAAGATATATTAGATTTGGAAAAATTACAGAGAAGAGCAACAAAAATGATGAGGGGTTTGAAACACCTTCCAGATGAATAGAGTTTAAAATGACTAGGACTCTTCAGCTTGGAAAAGAGATGACTAAGGGGGTATATGATAGAGATCTATAAAATCATGAATGGTGTGGAGAAAGTGAATAAGTATTATTTACCCCTTCACATAACACAAGGATCTGGGGTCACTCAATGAAACTAATATGCAGCAGCTTTAAAACAAACCTAAAGAAGTACTTCACACAACGCATAGTCAACCTGTGGAACTCATTGCCAAGGGACATTGTGAAGGTCAAAAGATTAAAATGGGTTCAAAAAAGAATTAGATACGTTCATGGAGGATAGGTCCATCAATGCCCATTAGCCAAGATGGTCGGGAATACAACCTTATGCTTTGGGTGTCCTCAAATCTCTGACTGCCAGAAACTGGGACTGGACAACATGGTAAATTCACTTGATAAATTGTCCTGTTCTGTTCATTCCCTATGAAGCATCTGGCACCAGCCACCATTGGAAGACACATACTGGGCTAGACGGACCGTTTATCCAACCAATTATGTACTTAAAAATACTCCAAAGCAGAATCAGAGCCCTTACGGTACCCAGGCTGTTCACTGTATTAAACAAATCTCTATCTGAATTTTTGATTGATTTAATTATTTGAACGACTCCTCCCAAATAAAATAAAACTAAGATTAGTAGTTCAGGACATGACTAACTCGTTTTTTTTTTTCTGTTTTGTTTTGTTTTCCTGTTGAAACATAAGAAAAAATGCAAAGTCCACTGGAAAGAGGAAAGGTTGTTTTTTTCCCTTTTCCTTAATGTAAAAGATAATGCTATGACTTGCGTGGAGTGGACACAGGAAGGGCTACTTCCTCCTAAAATTGGGAGACAATGGCTCCTGAAAATAAATTATGAAAAATCCCTCTGAAAATTGATCTCTTCCAAATACCTTTCCTTCCATAGGGGCGAGGAGGGGAGGGAAGGAGAAGGGGTTGCACTGCAGAATCTGTCAATCCCAAGCTATTAATAACAGCTATATTTGCTGTGACAACAAGTCAGCCGTTACTCTTTTTATTTTCTTCATTTTTTTCCTTTCTTTCTTGCCTCCTTTCACTTCTGGGGCTGTCTGGCCCATTTTAGACTAAAAATAGCTCTGCTGCTGCTGCTGTTAAACGTGATGCATTCATCGCCCACGCACTCCCTGCTCAGAAGCACACCCTCATTTCTTTTCTTCCCTAGAATTATAGGCCGCTGCTAGCAAGAAGTGTACTGTTCAAAGGGAGATGATGCAGGGAAAATTAGGGGCTTTATGTATATGAAACATTGCTTACTCCTGATTCCCACTATGGTCTTATGAGGTACATATGTGTTTGTGTACATGTGTATGCAGTTAGTTTTAACTGTTACTTTATTAGGGCAATATTGTAAACCTTTGGTTATTGTTTTCACACATGGCCCAGATAGAAAACCACATTGCATGGATTGAAAAAAGATTTATAGGGGTTTGCTCTCAGAAATAGTTGCAAGGTGATTTTATGCCTATTGGATTAATGAAAAAAATGATAGTATAAGATTTTAGTTGGAGATTTAGGCTATGAAAAATTATAAGGGTCTAGTAAAATGTAGTAAAAAAATCTGACGTGCTCTTTTTAGATATGAATTCTGATCATTTTGTAATAAAAAAGTTAGTTGTAGGAGTTTCAAGTAATTTAATCTCAGTTTTCAGTATAGTATTTTATTGGGTATATTTAACCAGGAAGACTAGATAATTAATATTAGAAGTGGATTTGGTTTCAGATGGCTGGATGGAAGAAATATCACTCTTAGAACTAAACTTTCAGTTGGGTCTGAGAGATTTTTTTTAAAATCATGGTCAAATATCACTGTAAACCCATATGTCTTATGATTTTTTCCCCTGCTAGATTAGTTTAGTAAGACTAGGTCTGATTTTAGTTTCACTTTGTCTTACATTAGCATAACTCAGTTGAATTATTCCTGTTCTCACTGATCCAACTCATCAGAATCCAGCACTAAATATGGCCTATTTACTGCAAAAACAATGTTTAAATTTTTATTTGGAAAAAATAATTGCCATAATGATTCAAGGATGTGACAAAACTATTACAGAGCTACTAGATGTGGAATAATGGTCTGTGGATGTAGATTTAATCTGACATGGCCGTCGTCAGTTCATGAGCTGAAACGTAGTATTGAGGATAAGACATTCATCTGCAGGCCTCTCTAACTTGAATTAACAGAGACTCATGGTTGGTTGTTACAGGGCTTCCTCTTTTCAGACTAGTCACTGGCGTGTAAGATCAGCTCTTGATGTTACGAATTGTCCTATGAATTGTACTTCCCTCTATAGAATTGAAGAGAGATCAAGTGGATTTTAACCATTTATTGAAAACCACAATAGAATCCAAATGAACAATCTATAGCTATGGTACAGCTAGTAAAATAAACAATCTCGCTTCCTGCTGGGTGGTCGGGTGAGGCATCCCGGCTGCCAGCAGATGAACTTTCCTCTGTGTCCCTTGTCTGTCACTTCTCCACAAAGAGAGGCTCTTAACATCCCCTATTTATCTGAAGTTATGTATGCGCCATGTGATGGTCACATGTCACATACACAGTGTATCTGGACATGCCTAGCCATAGTCTTTCCTGTTACTGGACCCGGATATGCATTACAACATGAAACAGAACATATGCTAAAATGGTGAAGAGATGAACATTAAAAGAAGGGCAAAGGAGTCTCACCCTGGGGGTCACAGGAGCATCTAAGGGTGCAATCTGAACAGGGGCTCTCCAGTCCTCTAAACATGATCAGGCTCGGTGTTTAACTTGTTAGATTTTTCCCATGGAAGTGTGTGTGAATACTCAGACAATGGCAGTAGGGGATAGTATTTTGTAGGGTCTGTTATGTTTTGGAATGTGAGGTTTAAAAAAAAAATAGGTGAAATGATGGCACAATAACTTCAACTTTGTAGGTAAAATAATAGTTTTCAAAATAAAATTTGGGAGGGATTTCAAGTTTTATGTGGAAGTTGGTGCTGTTGTGCAAGTATAAGAATGGCTCTTATCTCCAAAGAGGTAAAGAATGTTAATATGCTGCTTACTGTAGCGAGTCTACATACATTATCAGTTGGAATAGTTGCATTCCTTATGTTGATTGATTAAGGGGCTGCTTTAATTTCTAAGAAATAATATTTACATTCATTGCAGGTGGCTCCTTCCAGGTGGTGCTAGCAGGACCTTGACTGTCTCTTTTGTTATTACACAGTTGGGTTATCAGTAGAGACAGGAAAACTCAAGCAGCATCTTTTGTGTTTACAGCAGATCTTCAGCAGCCAATTTTAAACTCTTTTATTTGCAAGCTAACTAGCAGCCATCAAAGAAAATCTTACCTAGTAACCTTTTGATGGGCTTGTGATTCAACATGCTCAGCAAACAGCCCAGATAATGTGGTGGCTGGCGGTGTGACGGTTTGTTTGAATCACATTTTGAAATTGAGAACAACAGCACAGCTTCTCTTGTTCAGCTTTCTCATGTACCATGGATTTTTAAATAAATCTCATGTGAATTACACCAAATTTGGTTAAAAATATGTTCTTAAAATTCCTGTCATAGCCGGTAAGAGACTAAGCTCCTGAAAGGTTTGGGTTTGATGAAACTATTTTTAACATGAGAAGCTCTCATTGCAAATCTACAGACAAGCCTGGATTTATCAGAAATTTAAGGAGGACTATTGGTGATATTGGAAAATTCTTTTTTAGCTGCCCCCTGTGACTTTTCCCAGTGAAAGTGGTTTAAACTTCAAATTCTACACCAGTGAATAGGAACATCATAAAAGCTTCAAAATAGCTAGGTAGAGCAAAAGAACTTCAACAGTTAGCATATGAAAAAAGAATTCTAATCAAGCATTGCTGCTTTGTGAAAAGAAAGTGAATCTGAACTAAGACTAAATCTGAAATACTTTTGTAGTTCAAGTCAAATATCTCTTTCTTGGATCATTTTTAAACTCTAGGAGAGGTATCATTCTAGAGATGAAATGCTCCATATGTCCTGAGTCATTTCTGATCTTCTATCAGAAGTTCTTGTGGGGGAAATGTGGCAACTAAATCTTCACATCTGAATTTTTGCCATGCATAAATGTGCTTTAGATGCTCATTGGTTACTGTCCATGGTACTGTTTGATCTTTCCTGCAAATATAATAAAAAGGGAGTTTGTCAGTTTTAGAAACACTTGCTCTTGTTTTTATTAAGAAATTACATTTTTTTCTCAAATAGATCACTTAATCTAATAAAGTAGCAAATCATTCATTTATCTTACTTCTTGTCAGCTTTTTTCCATAGTTAGTATTAGTTTCTGTGCATTTAAAACATGGGTGCAATATAAAAATGATCCGTGTCAAATGACATTAATTCAGCCCAACATTTTCAAACCTGAGTGCACAAAGTCAGACTCCTAAATCCAAGTTTAAGCACCAAAAATAGTGGCTTGATTTTTTTTCGTATATGCAGAGCATCATGCGTGGGCAAGAATCCCAGGAGATGGGAGGGGATGAATTATATGTTTGTAGATGTGATCCCGGGCAGAGAGGCATCGGCTAGGATAAGGGAATGAAGTAAAGTAGAGGAGAAATGTTGACAGGGAATGAAGGGAGAAGGTGTGGGGAGAGTAAAATTGATAGTAAAAACAAAGGAATAGAGGGAAGAGGGAAAAGAGAATAGATGGGAACAACAGGAGGTGAGATGAGGGTAAAGGAGTAGTGATGGGGTGGAGAACAAAAGAAGCCAGCTCCTCCTCTTAAGTTACCTATTTGCTATTATATCTGAATTATTCTTTTCGCTAGTGCTGCCACACACCGTGGCATGCTACTCCAACCGTACTATCTATGGACACCTACTGTCAACTCTATTTGTATCTTCTCCAGCTCTATCCCCTTGCCTGACAACAATTCTGGCAACTTTTCCTGCCTTGTTTTGCTTCATCTTGATCTGGCCATTTCACTCTGAGAGGTTGACTATTGAATAAATATATCATTTAAAAAGTCTCTCCCTACAGCTAACCTGGAACAGACTGTACGTAAATAGATCTCCAACCTTAAAACTCAGTCATAACTTCGGTGTTAATGAAACGTACTCATTTAGATGATAGCTAAGTGTTTGAAAAGTTCAGAAACAAAAAGAACATGCTGCTACAGGACAGTCAGCACACAGTGTTTCTCGGGATATTTCCTCTCTACCTGTTTACACTTTTGCCAATACAATTTTTACTATTTGATCAGGCAGTCAGTGGAAATCATGGCCTAGTTTTATATTAGTTGTCTTTTCTGAATTGGTTTTGTACAGTGTTTCCAAGATTTAAAGTTGCTATTCCCCCGCAACCCCCCCCTTCTCCCTCCCCTCCCCCCCCCCCCACCACCACCCTAAGAGGACAATAATATTTTAATACAGGCTTTTGTAGAAATCTCTACCAGTAGATTTTGCTGTCACAGTTTTTCATTCATTAGTTTGCTAGAGGTTATGCTTTTATTATACATTTCTGCTTTTCTAAAACCAATCAGTCTTTATCATTCTGTGTTTAGAAGTATCATATTGATTTGATACCTATTAATTAAACTACCATCATGACTGATCCTCAGTGTCTACTTTATATCACTGGGCACTATCAGGGTTATATTACTGGGCATTGTCAGCCTACATTTTATGGCTTAGCTCTTGTGAATGCAAATCTTTCTGCTATTATATTCTCTACCTTTTTAGATTCTTGGGAGCATGCAATTCAGAATGTGAAACATTTAGAGGTTTAAGGCTAGCAGGCTGACATGTTTATAAGATTTCCTTTTCCTTCGAAACAGTTCAATTTTATTAGATTGCATGAAGCACTCGGAGCCATTTGTGTCCTACATAATGCAAGGTGCATTATATTAGATTGTTTTCTAAAACCAAAAGAGAAGAAATTGAATTGGATCTAATAATTGCAAATTACATCCTGAAATCAAATCAATCTTGATTAATTTCAATTGTCAATAGGATTTTAGGGGAGTTTCGGAGCCTATAAAATGAACATGAATAAGGGGCATGCAGAAAAATCATCTATTTGAATGCATGGAAACATTTTAAAAAAAAATCCATGATAACAGACAGCTACAAACCAGGGTTCCCATATTGAAGGGCAGGAGTAACTTAATCCTTGAAAATAAAACTAGTGTACACTCTTCAGAATTTGCTGATGAAGTTAGAATTTGCTTTAATATTTACAATATAGATTTTTGACCCTGAATACTTTGATAACCACTGACCTGTTCTGTTTGCAATTTATAAGTGATGTTGAAGTTTTCTATTCATTTTTTCTTTTTGTCTGCTTTCTGAATTGAGATCAAATATAGATTCAGTGGATACTTTACTGCATGTTGGATTATGGTGCATTTTGTTTTCATGTTGTTGTAACATGACTCAAATGGTGTAGGACACTGTTGTTTTAGTGTGGAAAGGAGCGAATGGCATGCTCATTAGGAGTCATTAATGCATAAGCACTCGGACCCTCCTTAAGGAAATTATGTGGGTTAAGGACTCTCGTTTAAAGGACTCTGCCATTTAAAGTTCTGATGCTCCTTTGTCTTGCAAAGCAGCTGCACAAAAGGAGGGTTCTTGAAGGCCCTGTGGTCCAGATGGGAAGCTTTGAAATAGAAGGGTGCCATTGGGTGGCCCAGCCTGGAAACAGCGGTAGGCAGTGGCACTACAAACATGCTTCCCTCAGTTTCCCCTGGGAATCCACCTGTGCAAGGGAATATTGTCTTAGTGGCAAATGCAAACTTTTTTATTACTATAAAGTGGCATGGTCCAAAGTAGGGAAAACAGTTCTCAAATCCCCAAAGTAAAACAAAATTATAGAGCTGCAGCTCTTTAATCCCACTCAGAAGTCACCATTCCCCAGTCACCCATCCAAGAGCCGTTAACCACTCTGTCTCAGTTCCTTTGGCCCCTGTTCCAGGTCCCCATTCTTGAGGCCTTCTATCTGAGAGTTCCAAAACCTGCTTCTCTCCCATGAGTTTTCTCCCATCGTACCAAACCAGATCGCTCATAAGAGTGCTCCCCACAATGTTCGCTCAGCCACGCCTCCTTGTCCATGAGTCCTACTGCTGCTCAGAGAATATTCCATCCAGGGCCAACCCCTTGTTGTGGGCTGAGCTTCCTGCAGCCCTCCATCAGGCCTGCTGCAAGAGGGCTTTCAACAGTGTTCCACTCACCCGGGTCTCTCTGCCTGTGAGGTCCTACCTTTGCTCTTAGGATCCACCCTCCAGAATCAACCCTCTTGTTTTGAGCTCAGCTTCTCCTACTCAGGCTGGTTCTTTCCCTTCTTCTGAAGGACCTCTCCTTTAATTCAGCGGGGGTTCCCCAACTTTGGCCAGCCCTGACCATCAAACATCTGCTCTTCCAAATGTCTCTGTCCCACTCTGTCCTCTGCTGCCACTGCTTCGCCCAGCATCTCTTTTCTCCTCAGGCAGCTCTCGTCTGTCTTTCTATCCTCTCTCAGGGTATGTCTACACTGCAATGTAAGCCCAGGGCTAGTGGAACCAAGTCAGCTGACCTGTGTTATGGAACTCTGGGCTTGAGCATCTACTTTGTATTTTAACCCTAGATTAAGAACTTTCTGAGCTGTGCTTGAACCTAGGAGTCTGGCATCCTCACTGAAGGATGCAGACCCAAATCAAAGTAACCATAACCAAGAGTATCTACCCCCAGGCCTGTCCAAAATGTGGCCACTCTAGCCCAAGGAAATGGCGCACTGTGGGGAAACGTCACTGCAGCCCTGCACATTACCAGGAAGCAGCTCCCTTTGCAAAAGTCTTGATTGGTTTGCTCTCCATTACAAAACCAGGAGGCTATCTGATAGCATGCTTGCAGATTGGTGATCAGAACACAATGGGTTAACGCTAACCTGAGCTGCTGCTATTTGCCAAGGTAGGGGGCTTCCATTTTCAATAGAGGAATGGCAGATTGTTGGGACAGAGATGACTAATGAAGTTGTCTCATGGAATACTTCTGTCCGACTTTCAGGACTTGAGTCAAGCAGGGCTGTCTCTACACTGAAAAGCAATAGGGATCAGACCCTGGTTTGGTTCAAGATTTGGGTTAGCACAATTGCAGTGTAGACACAAAGGGGGTTAGCCTTGAGCCTCGCTCAAGCATGGGCTTACATTGCAATGTAAACATACCTTCAGGCAGCTCTGACTCACAGGGTATAGGTGCCGTCTTATGAGAATGTTAACCCAGCCCTGCCCTAACATCATTGTGTACCTTCACATGAAGGTTACATTTATATTGCAGCTGGGAGATGTAATTCCCAGCTCAGGTAGACATACCTGAACAAGTTTTGATCTAGCTATCATATTAAAAAAAAAAAAAAAAGCAGTGTGGCTATCACAGCTCTGGTTACGAGCATGAATACAATCCTGTCCAAATGTCCTTTGTGGCTAGCCCGAACTGCCACTATGCCACTGTGACCACATTGGTATTTTTAGCTCGATCAAAGCTAGTGTACATTCAGCTACCTGATCTGGGAATTACACCTCCAAGCTGCAGTGTAAATGTACCCCAGATGAGTATGGGAGGCACCTTGTGAAAAGGAGGTAAAGTAAGAAAAATGACTAAAAGAAACATTCATACACACAAAATATGAGGCTGGCTTTAATTATTTGTTGTTTTAAAGGGAAGCTAATCCACTGGGAAGGTTGCTCATTCTGTTTTTAGAAAACATTCATTGAGCACGTATACAAAAAATCCATAAATTGGTGCTTGATTGGGAAAATGCAGTTCTTTGCAATAGTGAGGCATAATATACTGGTGTGCATTGTATGGTACATTTCCTACCCTAAAACACTATTCTCCAACAATTTTCTCACTCGGTGCAGCTAAAACATCCTGTAGTATATGGTACTAGATGAACAAGACAAACACTTTTTTCTTTACTTAATTTAATCTACTTTCCCTCGAAGGTATTATATTTCATTTATGCACAAAACAAATGGTGGAAGAAAGATCTATTTATTTCCCTGAATGTACCCAGACTTATTAGATTTTTCAGAACCCAGTAAAACAACGGTTCACAAATGTGATTAAAAATCAGTGCACATCTAATGATACACAATTTTTCCAATTTATTTCAAGCAAGAATTCATTTCAGTCTCCTCCTAGAATGACAATGGTTTTAGATTTTTTTAAAACGTTATTTTGAATAGAACATATGTTATTGTATTTTGTTACTGGGTCATTATTGTTTAATGTTTTGTTTAATTTTCTCTGATTCTCTAGTTGTGTAACAAGGTTCCCAGGATGTTACCAAACTGAAAATGCCTCATTAATAAAACTGTAAAAACTAACAAAAAGCTTTGAATATCATCTTTGCTTCATCTTCGAGCTGTGATAGGGCTTGTGAAGATGGCTAATTTCCAAGAGACCTTTAAATAACATATACATGAGTTAACAATTACAGAACAAGTCGTGATTCTTGAACAGTGCTGTTTTGTTCTCTGTATTGCAGGAGTGCCCTCATTACAGGGAAAAAAGGACTGTAATGAAAATCTCCTGCAAAATCCCTTAGTGCAGCATAACATTCTTAGCAGTCTGTACCATACATGGATAAACTGTTCTTGCTAATTACATTTTTCACTGAACTTGCATATGTAAGAAACACAGCCATCTAGACCAAAACTATAAACACATGAGTGTCTAAAACCCCAGTCCTAAAATCTCTTATGCATGTGAATAGTTCCACTGAGTTTGATGGGACTGCTGATGTGTAAAGTTACGTGTGTAAGTTTGCAGGATCGAGGCCAAAAACAGTCAGGTGCAATATAATGGGTAATTGCATACCTGTTTACATGCAGAGTGAACTATGAGTATCCAATGTAGGCAGTAACATTCAAAAATGAAGTCGTGTCTGGGAATCTTCCCATGGACTTCAATAGGAGCTAGATTAGGCGGCTAAAGGGGGAGGCTGGTGCATGGAATGGATACTCTGCTAACCACAACTGTCCTAGAGTGAAATTGACCCTTATGAAGAGGGCTAATACCAGGTCTATGCATCACTTAAATCCTATCTAATCCATCAAAATAAAACTCAGGTGGGGCATATAGGTCTTGTGCTGGCTTTCTGCAAAGGGATACATTTCACCCTTGACTGGATTTTGCATTGCCATGTTCTTCTCAATATGGTTATAAAAGATACCCCTGGGAATGCTATTACAGCATCACAAACTGTAGTTAACTGGGAGTGAGCTCATTCCTTCTGAGTACCTTTCATGGACCTGAAGAAGAAGAGCTCTGTGTAGCTTGAAAGCTTGTCTCTTTCACAGCAGAAGTTGGTCCAATAAAAGAGATTACTTCACCCACCTTGTCTCTCTAGATATTGAAGCACACATTTCAAAAGTGGCCTATAATTTTGGTAGGTTACCTTTACATACCCAAGTAGCTATGTCAGTTGGTCTTTAGGAGAAGTATGTTTAGCAGATTACTTGGTTCATGCACCAGCCTTTGAACATTCTTTCCTCTTGGAAGTATTTAGATTCCGTGAACCCTTTTTCCCTGTCCTTACAATGCATCATCAATAACAGCTACTTCTAAATATTCAGTATAATTTGTAAACTCCATAAAATTTCTAAGTTGACTGACAGGAATTCTTTGCAGCAGAGGTTCTGTTGTCCTGGGGAGCAATTTTACACTTCTTTTATGTAGCATTTCCTCAATCATAACTTGGATTTGAGGGACAGATTAAAATTGAAAGGTATAATTAGGGAATTGAGAACGGTTATAGCTTTGAATGTGTAACACTGGCAAAGCTTGTAAGGCAGGGATATTTTGTGTAGCTCTGAAGTGGGTAGTTATAGATAGTTGGGATGTAAGACAGTACACAAGTAGTTTGCTATCCTACATCTAAGTAGTAAAGATCTCAGGAGTTACCAGTTTGATTGTTTGGTCTAATTGCCATTAGCAGACAATTAATGGCAATTATCTGGTTTTATTCTTCCTATAACTTGATATATCACTTTATCTATATTAATTATGTGAGATACAAACTGGTATTTTTGTCAAGCATACCTATCATACATTTATTACTACTTCTTGCATAACTGTTTTGCTTAATTAATGTTACGTGATTATTTATTTTGGTTTTATGCAAACTCCACGCCAAAAAATGTCCATCCAAGATCTGGGCACCCTAGGTTCACACTTAAAAGCACAAGAACATAGGAGATACAGGGTAAATATTGTCCAAAATTAGTAATATACAAGCCACTGAGATCACAGTATGGTTTAGACTCGGGTTGATTTCTCTTTGTATATCATTTCAGGACTAACTGCCTTGCTTTTTGTGTAGTTGGTGAAAACTATTTACATCTTCTTCTAACTCCATGCTGCTTTTTCTTTCAAAAGTTGTACAATTAACTAGCTTCCCTAACTAAAAAAAAAAAAAAAACGTTATTCACCAACAATTAACTTCAAATGTGGAACATAAAAGATGAAAGTTGTTAACATTCTACATACAGAAGAGGTGTGGGTGACTGCTAAAGAATACTAAAGGAACTATCTTGTCAGCATATTTTTAGTATTATAGAGAGAACAGCAATGCTAAATTGAGTCACGTACTTTAGTGTGTATAAAGCTGAGGATTTTGCACAATAGAAACAATAATATGTAGACTTGGTTTCAATCAGGATATATTTGGGGGGGGGCAGTGTGGGAAAGAATTTAATCAACCACCCATACTGGCCAAAAAGGAAGATAATCAAGGCCTGCAAGAGGCAGCCTCTTGTTTTGTGATTGGGGGGTGGTGGGGGTAGTATCTGGAAAGCTGAGATGACAAGATACTGCGTTGAGGAAAGTATTGTTAATAGCTGAAAGTAAGGAAAATAGTAAAATAATTAGATGTGCTGCCAAGTTCCTTTGTCTTGTAGGATGGGGGCCTAATTCACTCTGGCAATATTCAGAAACTAATTAATTATTTTAATTACTGGAGACATTCATAACTAAGGATAAAATTTAATCGTGGGTATTTTTAGTAAAAGTCATGGACAGGTCACGGGCAATAAACAAAAATTCATGACTTTTACTAGAAACACTCCCCTGACTAAATCTTAGCTAATCCTGGGGCGCCACTGCTTTGGGAGGATCTGGGAGTGCTGACAGCTGGCCCTTGCTCTGGTGGCATGGGGCCCCCACTGCTCCGAGGCCACTGGGGACCACTCTCCAATAGCCTCCAGGTCTGCTGCTCAAGCCATCCCTGGGACTACTGCTGTTCTGCCGGTCCCCGGGGCCACTGTTCAGGTGGTCCTGAGTTCAGCCGCATGGGCCACCGCAGCTGTGGAGTTGCAACTAATTTTCAGCCTTATTCACAACTTATGATCTATATTCCTTCACCTATTGATTTTACAGTTTTATCAGATAATTTCTATCCATTTTATATCAAACAGACCTAATCCAAAGAAACAGACCCTCCGGTACACTGAGGCATTCCTTCCTTTCTCAGGTTACTGAGTTTCATATGGAGATTTATAGTGTGTAGCTGGGGGAGCACTTTTTTCCTCCTTCTGCGTTCCACATGTGTGTTGGAAGTAAATCATGACTGATGGTCTCTGGAAATAAAATAGAATAACCCAGATGTAATATAAGGAGAGAAAACCTTGCATGCTATGTGAGCACACCATGTTCCCTGACAATCTGTACTTTCTAGAAAGACAAATACAGCTATTTTTAGATGTCACTGCATTTTTTTTTTTACTTAGGTGTATTATTTTTAAAAAGATATATTCACTTTTCACGTTTTGAAGCTTCCACTTAGAAACAGAGAAAAAGACCTATAATTGTTTATGGTATTTTTATATTAGGTCCAACTTTTTTCAGTTTAATACTGGTATGGTTAACATTTAATCTACAGGATGACTTTAATTTATTGCTAATAACACGTAAGCTCTCAAATCCAAACCAAACAATTGCAAATTGAATTATTTCCCCCCTCTGGATTTAACTGTTCATCTCATGTAAATCTGAAATGCAGTGTATGATTTCATTAATTATGAAGGATGTGCCAGTTCTGAACCGTTCAAATAATTCATCCAAGTTTTGTCATTAAGTAGTTAAAGATGTTCAAGACATAAACAAAGTTTATGAATAATTCATTTGAAAATCTAGTATATGAACTGATTATGAATAATCATGAACTTCTCTGGAATTCATTAATAGCTTATGAATATTTATGATCAGTTAATGCCCCTGTGTGTTTCATGATTCTCTGAAAAAAATGACCTGTGTGCATCCAGACTTGTGAAGGAGAAAAAAAGATCTCAGGGAACAACAGTATCAAAAATTCATACTTGCAAAAAAGGAAGTGCTGAAAGAAGCTAGGTCAGCAAAGACTTTTAAATACTTCCAGAATATTATTATTAGAAATGACAGAAATGTCAGCAAGCACAGAATACTTAATACCTTTGATGTGAGCACATGAAAAGTAAAATATAAATTCACTAAAAAAACTCCATGAATTTTACATAATATTCATATCTATATAATATTCTAGTCTAATAGTAGTATTGCCTGGCATTTACTAAGAGCTTTAAAATATTATTTATGTAATTTATTGTTAATTATATTAATTTGCAGTGGTCATTTGAACATTCACAATGATATTTGTATACTTTATTTCCCACATACGTTACACATCAGCTCTGGGATTGTCATCAGCAGTCCCCCTAAGGACAGAAAACTGAATTTCTAGCAGCCAAATTACATTGATCGGTAATGTATTTGATGTCATTTCATTGTTTGCAAAATTCAGTCATTCACGAAACGGGCTATTTATGCAAATTAGACTCGCTGGCTCTAGTTAATGTTGTTTGTTCATTAATCCAACTCATGCAATACAGAATACACATTTTTCTAGAGTTTTTTTCTTGCTAAATATTTTAAATGTCTCATAAAGAATCTTACTACTTTTCCTGTTTGCTAAGCCACATCTTAACTACATGTAAACGTCTAAATCTCTTTAACAGCTTTAAAGGATTGTAGAATTTGTAAAATTTTAAAAACAAAGGATAGTGGCTTAAACTGGTGCAAGAGTGAAGTGTTTCCTCAGTAAAAATTAAAACTTTGAGTATTATGTTTGGGGAAATATTTAGATACACATTTTTTTAAATTCAGTCAAACTCATCTATAGCAGCTATTGAGCCATTCTGCCTTACTTTAGCTTTTATGTGGAATTCAGTGTCCCTACACCTTGTCTATACCAGGGCCTTGCCCCATTCTAGCTATGCATGGCCTGCCCTTGTTGTAGCTATTCTGGACTTGTGTAGACCCTGTAGTGTACAAGTTCAATCTTTCTCAACCGCATTGAATGCAAAATGCATACTTAAAATTGCAAGCTTTGCAGCGTATGTTACATATCCTACCCCTGGGCCACGGAACCATTTCTTTAAGAAACCCCCAGTTTATTACAATATATTTAGAGTCAATACAGTACACCCTTGCTATAACGAACCCCTGAGGATCCAAGCCATTTGTTCAGTGTAGCCAGGGGTTCGTTATAGCAAAAGAAAGTGTGTATGGGTGGGGTTGGGGGCAGAGATCTCCTCCAACCTTGGGGCCATGGTGGCAGAGGGCAGACAGCAGAGAGCTCCTCTGGCCCTGCCCACTCGAGGTGGGATCCGGAGATAAGGTTTGCTATAGCCCAAAGTTCACTACTACGAAAGGCATTATGGTGAGGGTGTACTGTATTTACTAAGTTACTCCACCAGAACATCAGAGAATCTAAGAAACAGGGTTTTTTCCCCCCGTTCTTTCTCACATATTGTGATGAGCTAACTGTTGGAAAATGTGAACTTTTTAATGGCAATTAGGTTAATTACCAAATTATTATACACAGACCCATTGTGTAGACGAGGAAAGCTATAATTTGCACCAATGCAGTTTACTGTGGTGGCAAAGTGGAGAGTTACACTATTGCAAATGACAGCATATCCTGTCTACACAAAGGGGGTCTGTACATAATAATAAGTCCCCTATAATTTATCACCTCCTTGTTGTTTCACATCCAAAATAAAATTTTAAGTTATTTAGGGCAGAATCCTTGTCCTTAATGTGCTTCTATACAGAAACTAGCACACTTTTGGGGTGCTGTAAAATAATAATACATTTAAAATATCATTTACCTTGAACAATGTTCATCTGGCATCCATACTTTTGTGCTGTTCCTTCAATGAGATAAATGCCCCAATTTATCTGGAACAAAATTAGCGGTCTAGTAGGCCAACATGTGTGGGAAGTGGAGGCAGCACATGTTTCTGGAACCATGAAGCAGCCAGGGAAGTACAGCTGGAGTTAGGACCAACTGATAGGCTTTGAGAGGTTATGCAGCTCAGTGACTAGCACATGGAGAGTAGTCCAGCTGGCTTTGAGCAGAGACAGTAGGAACCAATGGCTGTGAAACAGGAAGCCAGGATGGACGGAAGTCAGCCAGTGAGGAATCCAATAAATATTTTTTCTCCCACCTGGTGCTCCACAATCTGGGCTATTTTTCCTCATTTTCTAACATGGAGGTTTAATTTATTTAAACCTCTCTGAATGTTCACAAAGGATTGCCGGTGCAGCTCCAAGAACTGACTGCTTCTCAAACACCACTTGAAGAAACAGCAGTTTCCCCTAGACATCTCCTCTCTCTATCTTTCCAGGAAAGAGCTGGTATTGTTATTTTAAAAAATTTTCTCCCTCTCCTTGGTGTCCTCATTGTAGAAGAGGGTCTCTGGAAAAAAGGAACCTTCAGGAAACAGCTACTTGAGGAGAAACCACAGCAATGTAACAGACCCAGTGAAGATCAAAGGGGCTCCTGCACCCAGCCCAGCTACTCAATGATGCACGGCTTCCCCACATTCTGCACCATGGTGACAGGCAAGTCTTAAGTTCTTTGGAGAAGAAATTTAGCAGCATGAGCTGGCTTTGCAGATGGCCCTGGTTTCTCAGCACCCCAGGCCAAGGTGAACCATGGCAGCAATGGCTGACTCTAATGGCATCAATGTGTCAGGTAAACTTTAAACCACTTGGGGCAGAAATTCAGCAACTGGACTTGGCATTTTGGAAGCAACAAGCTAGAAGTTTTGGGGTTTTTCCCCTCCCCTGTTCTTACTGGGGTAAAATTTGGTGTCCAGTAGCATTTTCAAGAGGCTAGTAAGTCAGAAGGCAAGGAGACACCCATGGCTTGGGACTCCAACCACCAAAAATACCATTACCTCTTTCAGACTGCCACAATAACCCCGTGTTTTTCTCCAGTTGTTCCAAGAAGGACCGTAGCCTGTCTGATTGTGGGTGGTATCTTGAAACCCAAATCCTCAGTTGCTTTGCCAGCCCCCTCCCTTGGAGGGCAGCTCTGACTCCCCTAGGCTCTGAAACAGGCATCTGTGCACTTATTAGATTCTCCTTTCAACTTGCTCAGCTGTGGGTTTGTATATCATGGCCTTGCCTGCCATTTTCCCACTCCTTCTACTGGCTTTATCTCAGTGAGTCAGTAAAGCAGTCTGGCCTGATGGTAGCTGTTAATTCTTTGTTCCCTTGGCTCTCTCTAGTGTGGCCTACTCCATTTCTCCATTTTACCACTGCTTTCTCTGGTTTTTTTTTTCCTTTTTCACAAGATGCAGCAGAGTGATTTAGCCTATACTACTAGCCTTTCAGTTCCAGTAGGCCTTCTGGTTTCTCTTTGGCTTCTCTGATATCAGTGTGGTCTTGTACAAGGAGATTTTGATGGACCAGTGAAAGGCCAGGGACCACTCTCGATAGTGTAATATTGATTATCATACCTGTTGCTAACAGCAGCCAAAACTAGTAAACCTTTTTGCCGTTTGGGTGACCACGGTTTGGGTGACCATGGAAAGGGAGCCTCTTGCTTAACCTTTGCCTGACACTGCACCTTTCCTGGATGAAGTCTCTGTTGAATGTGCTGGGGTCTGTGTTTTAGGAGAAAAACAAGAAGCTTATCTATATTTGCCTTCTGGGATATGTTTGTCAGGGCCTCAAGGCATGCAGCCTCTGCATGAACACATCTGACTAATTAGTAATCTGAAGAAACCTCCTCCTTAGCTTTTGAAATTGCTTGCCTAACTAGTTTTTTGATTGGTATGTCATCATCTACAAACAAAGATAAATAAATAAGGGGGGAGAAGTTTGGACTAGTGGCATTGCTTCATGGACACAGTTTGGGGTCCCCAACAGCAGCTTGAAGACGGGCCAATCAGATGGCTACCACTGTGCTATTCAAGAGCCACCCCAAACTTTGGTAATTATTGAGGGTTGGGGGTGTTTTACTAACTGGTTGCAGACGTATGTAAGTGCTTGAGACTAAGTAAAGTATAGTTTTAAGTGAGAGCACTCTTTTATTGTACTGTTCGTGCCAGCCATCTATTGGTCAGACGGCCGTGTCTCCATTGATTTATTTCCTGACACCACCTCACACAGAGTAAAGTCGAAAGAACCCCAGGTAACAGTCTAACCTGCTGGCTGTTTTTCTAATCAATGCATCAGAGTTGCCTAGCCCAAACTGCCAGCTTGTTTGTGCCAATAAACCACTGAAATAGGTGGAATCTGTAGATAGGAGTGTAATTAATTTTTTCTACTTCAACTTCCCCTTCATGTGTGCAATTTGATCTAATTGCCCATTTTATTGAGCCTGAAAACAGCTTTCATCCAAGTGACGTTGCTGAGAGCTTCTACTTGCTCAACCCACTGACCTGCCAGTTCCAATAAATAATCCAAAAGACACTGATCCTGCACTCAAATGTAAACAGTAAGGGAGGAAAATACACCATTTTGTTGCACAGATGTAAAACCACTTCAGCAAAGCTTTGAAGCTCACAGAGCATTAATGCATGAGCAAGGGGCTTTGAGCATGAGTGTGCATGCCCAGCTCTTCTCATCTCTTCACTCCCCCCTCCTCCTTTTCATCCCCTGCCTCCATAAATATATATATTTAAGAATAAATAAATAAAAAGGCATTCTCGTGTCTCTTCAAGGGGCAGATCAAATTTATGGATGGCTAATTACATCTTACCTTTTATCCTCATGGTTACGTGACTGCCACAGTCTTAGAGAGACAAGGTGGGTGAGATAATATCTTTTATCGGACCAGCTTGTATTGGTGAGAGAGACAAGCTTGCAGAGAGCTCTTCTTCAGTTCTGGGAAATGTAGTGTCAGAGCTAAATACAAGGTGGACCAGATTGTTTAGCATAAGTAATTAACACATATTTTAAGGGGTTATTCAAGGTTAAGTGGCCTGCTAATACCCCTCCATAGGGAGGAAAGCGGGGGTTGTTATTGGATTATAGATTCCCTTATTACAACAATAGCATTTTAGAGCAGGCCTTTTAGAATTAGAATACTGTTGGAGAATCAAATGCACAATCTTTTTCAAGGTAGGCTACCTGCTGCAAACCATGCCTATTAGTGTATTCACTTTGACTGCGAAGCAGGATAGCATTCTTCAGATCAAACACAGAAGTAATATTTGTATTTTTTTTTACATTTAGCGAAATGCCCTTTATTTAATCAAATGTTTAAAGAGATTACATGGTTTCAGGGATTTTATGCAAGTTGTTATGAAATTCTAAACTCAATTCCAAGCAGCTAACTATTCCGCTGAATACGTGAAACCATATTATCAGCAATTTATGCAATGACTATCCAAAAGAGAGCTTGTTTTCAAAGCAATCTGAAATAAGTTCTTCATCTGGTTAAAATAAATTTCTCCAAACTGTCCCATGTATCTGAAACACATTTCTCAGGTGGAAAAATACCTCATTACTTTGGAAGTAAATGGAACATAAGGACATTTGTTTTAACCTTTATATATAACCATTACTGCTGTAGCTAATACCATTATGCTATATTCAAAGATGGACATATTCAAAATACTTGGGCTTCTGAAAGCACCTTGGCCTGTCTGGTAAATAGCCTATGATGGCCTGTTTTGAGGTTGTTGTTTTTGTGGGTTTTTTCCTCTTGTCTAATGGACCAGTGACCAGTTCAAGAAATGATACTTTATAAATCACCAGGTGAAGAGAAATTGTTTAAATACAACCCAATAGCATTAAAACTGCTAGACAGCATCTTGGGAGTATAGCAGATATTGAGAACCAAATGCCAATTGTAAAACATGATTTCAGATTCAGACTTGACTGCATCATCAGCTCTTCAGCTGTACTGACATGCCTCAGACCCACCTCACAATTCAATTCTTGCTTTGTCCATATCTACAGTCACGGGCAACAGCCAATATTAAGTCTTGGCATCTCTCTTCCTCCTCAAGCACTTCCAAGGTTTTGTTTTTTCATCAGAAACAAACAAGCATGAACTATGGAAGAATGGTGTAAGTGTAGAGAAAATTTAGAATGGTGGAATATGATTTGCCAAAGTCAGAATGGGGAATTGGCCCTAGATAATCTGCGCAGTTTTGTTCCATATCTTCATTAATGATCTGGAGGATGGGGTGGATTGCACCCTCAGCAAGTTTTCAGACGACACTAAGATGGGGAGAGTGGTAGATATTCTGGAGGGTAGGGATAGGATACAGTGTGACCTAAACAAATTGGAGGATTGGGCTAAAAGAAATCTGATGAGGTTCAACAAGGACAACAAGGACAGAGCCCTGCACTTAGGACAGACGAATGTCATGCTACAGACTAAGGACCAACGCTAGGCAGCAG
This sequence comes from Emydura macquarii macquarii, assembly GCF_026122565.2. Classification (NCBI taxonomy): domain Eukaryota; kingdom Metazoa; phylum Chordata; order Testudines; family Chelidae; genus Emydura; species Emydura macquarii. Next base: position 24,474,888 of record NW_027132559.1, read on the forward strand.
TTCTGCAGAAAAAGACCTGGGAGGTTATAGTGGACAAGAAGCTGGATATGAGTCAACAGTGTGCCCTTATTGCCAAGAATATGTGACCTTATTGCCTAGGCATATTGGGCTACATTAGTAGGAGCATTGCTAGCAGATTGAGGGAAGTGATTATTCCCCTCTCTTTGGCTCTAGTGAGGCCACATGTGGAGTATTGTGCCCAGTTTTTGGCCTCTGATTACAGAAAGGATGTGGACAATTTGGAGAGAGTCCAGCGAAGGGCAATGAAAATGATAAGGGGGCTGAAGCATATGACTTATGAGGAGGAGGCTGAAGGAACTAGGCTTGCTTAGTCTGCAGAAGAGAAGAATGAGTGGGGATTTGATAGCAGCCTTTAACTACCTAAAAGGGGGTTCCAGGGAGGATGGAGCTAGGCTGTTCTCAGAAATAGGAGTAATGATCTCAAGTTGCAGTGGGGGAGGTCTAGGTTGGATATTAGGAAAAATGTTTTCAGTAGGAGGGTGGTGAAGCATGGGAATGGGTTACCTATGGAGGTGGTGGAATCTCCATCCTTAGAGGTTTTTAAGGTGTGGCTTGACAAAGCCTTGGCTGGAGTGGTTTAATTGGGGTTGGCCATGCTTTGAACAGGGGGTTGGACTAGATGACCTCCTGAGGTCCTTTCCAACCCTCATCTTCTATGATTCTATGATCCATGGGGAGATGTTGACTATAACAGGGAAGTGGATCTCCATACCAACCTCAGCATCAGTCAGAGAAAGTGAGAAAAGTGAGTATGTAACCACACAAAACAAATTAGCACTCAGGGATTCCTCCAAATGATCTCCACTGTGTTATTCCCAGCAGAGACAGGCTGCCCAAGCATACCTGCTTGCTTTCTCTTCAGAGTGGTTAACAGTGTGACTGCCCAGAGTTACAGATACCATACATCTATTTTTATGTAAGCCTTTTTTATTCTAAGGGTAAAAACATTACAGAAAAAACATATTAAAAACAATAAAAGAACCTACACACACAGTAATAAGCTTACCAGAGATCACCCCCTAACTCTGATCAGGGTTCTGATTGGTGATTAGTTCTTCCAATCATTGCCTAGGGATTGGGACCCACCTTGGACCAGAAGTCCTTGCTGTTTGCTGAATCAGAAAGGAGGCCCTGAGCCAGTTTAAAACCAAGCTATTTACCCTTTCTTTTTCTGTTGGTCCCTGGAGAATCCAGATTGAACTAGTATATGTAAACCTCTCCAGCAGTGGTGTTTCTCTGGAGATGTAACAACCTGAGTGAATTTTTCTAATCACTCTCTGCTGTTCTCCTATTTACCCTTCCCATGGAAATACATACAATCCCTTAATAACACCTAGACAATTTCATCTTTAATACAATAGATACCAAAGATATTGAACTCAGGTCAATAAGGTTTACCTCAATTCAATAAAGTTTGTCCAGGATATTACAGGATACTGTCATAGCTGGCATAAGCAAACTCTCTGTGTTAATGAGGGAAAACCCCAAGAAAAAAAGATAAGGCAGTGACTGCTGGGCTATAGTAGAACTGGAGAAAACAGAGTACCTGCACTGGGTTACCGAATCAATTGTTTTCCATTGTCAGAAATGTACATATTGTTTCATGGAGACTTGATCAGATCCATAGCAAATTGCCTACTGCTGTGATGTTTGAGCAATATCTTGAGGGGACAAATGCAGCACCAGTGAGTTTTCTCCAGTGTAGTTCACTGTGGTTTTGGAAGTATTGATGCCTCTTTGGACCACATCCTGAGAGCTGTATCCATGCTGGTCTTTGCTAACTAAGCAAGGAGACTGCAGGCCCAAGGTTCTCTCTGAAAATGGATAAGAATTCAGTATCTGTGTTGATTTAATAAAATCATTCAACAGGCTTTGATATTGTGATAGGTTAGTATATGGCTGTATATATCTATATCAATCCACATACTCCATTCTGTTTTGTGAATGTCTTTTTGAGTGCAAACTGGTTTGTGCCCCTCACTTTTGCATTGTAGCCTCCATCTTGAGCAAGGATACCAAGAAGGTGTTAGGAAAACAGGCTGTGATGTTCCCCCCCTCTGCAATCCGGACTGGTGTGTAGCCAAACAGTTAATAGTAAACCAGAATACTCATGAGGGTAGAGCTGTGGGCATGGTGTGCTTAAGCTACTGGGGAAACCTGGGAGTCAGCACTGGTCTTTGTGCTAGGGCAACTGGACAATGGGATTGGAATACCCCAAGAAGGGGATCTGTACTGTGCCAGAGAGGCTGGACTTGTGTCTGAACAGTGCTCAGACACAGTAGGCTTAAAAGGCTTAAAAACACGTGGAATCCAAGAGTTAAGTCCAATACAGTGGATGGGTGATTATCCTGTCTTATTGTCAGGGCTATAATAGATACCATTAACCAAAAGTAGTGGGTATTGACACAATTGCAGTCCCTGGCAGGAGTGAACAGAATAGTTCCTGATGGGCTTCATTTCTTTTTAAATAGAAGGTAAGAGATGCTGACTTCAGGAAGTAACTCTTCTACCTCATAGAGAGGTCTCATAGATGGACTGTCACAAAATTCTATCTTGTCCCATTTTCTGTTTGATGTATGTTTAAGACTGTTAAGAGGCTTACAGAGGAGGCATGACTTAGTGTCTCCATTGTAAACAACACACAACTTTTGTTTCCTTCTCATTTAATCCTACAGAGGCAGTGGAGTAGCAGAGATTGGGACTTTTACGTATGTCTGCTGGGTGTGGCTCAGTCTGCATGAGACAAAGGTAATATTAATAGCATTGGCTGTGTTTATTTCAGCACCTTGAATGAGATGCTACTAATGCTTAGATTCTGATGAAGTAAACAGCACATTTTCCCATCGGCGATTGACAAGGGAATGTGTGTGTGTGTGTCTCAGCGAGAGAGAGACCATTTAATTTGGATGAGGACCTTGTGTTTGTCACCTTGACATTCAACAACTGTAATTTCCCTTGGGACAAGGTTGTGCAGCCTTCCCAAAGTTGAAGCTGATACATGATGTATCTGCCTGCTTGTTAATTGGCACCTTACACCAGTGCTCATGAAATTTACTCAAATTCTGAATTACAGGTGGAACTTCATGTTTTAACCTACATAATATAAAGCCTGATGTGGTTTGGGAGCTTAAAAGCTGGGAGATGGCCTTTTTGCATGTGTATTACTTGCGCAGTTAAGTTAAGTGGCGTGCTCAAACCAAAACATGAGGGAGCTATTGGCAAGGAGTTTTCTATGAATGCCTTTTAACTTTGGACCTTGCCTTTTGGTTCACCAGAATTCTGACTACTTAACCTTTCAGACACTCTAACAAGCTCATCTTATTTCTGCATCTGGGTTGGGAAATGATGAAGGTTATTGGAGCTGTCTTGGAGGGTTTAGGAATTGAATGTGTTGCGATTGAGATTATCTTGCCAGCAGCAAAAAACTAGTGGCATGGGGGCAGTTGATGTGACTTTACTGGCATCAGTACTGTGATTTTTTTTTTTTAAATTGTAAAGGCAGGTAGACTGTGTTGGATTTTATCTGTGGCTTCATTATAAATCCCAATAAATAAATAAAATACCCAGTTAATGGTATTTCTCCTGTAAATCTTGGTTAGTCTCTATCGATGCAAGGCCCAGTAAATAGTCATAAAAATCCCATAGTGGTTATCATGATGATATCATCATCTGCTATAACAAAGATAAAATTTGCTAGAGAAGGCATAATGTTGAGAATATGACTGGAAATCTCTATTTAAATATATGGTGGAAGAACAACAAAAATATTTCATTTTCTGTCTCTGCAGTGGAAACCTATTTTATTTCTGTAGTGCACAGCAACCTTATCTTTAAACATGATAGTTAAGAATAAAAACAGCCCTTATAAGTAAGCCCAACATAATTTAATAGGGAAGAAACCAATAGGGTTCTATAGAAATGTAATAGGAGTCTGTGGAAATTACTCTCAAAATGTAAAGAACTTTACAGAAGAAGAAGAGATCTTTTCTCTGTGGTTTTTAATCCTCTGATTAAATATATCAGAGAGAGAAACTGTTAAATTCTGTAGAATGGTTTTAAAAAAAGCATAGAAAGGTCATTTTTCTACTGGATTTTTTGTTGTTTTTGTTGTTGGATTGTGAGATAAATAAATGCAAGAAGCACATTAATACATTATGAAGTTACAAACGGAACACAAAACATTGAGGATGCATGAAAGTTAGGTATCTTATAGGAACATTAACTTGTCCACACTGCACATTCTGTAAAGTAAGATATATGCTTAACGGTCTAATGAGCAATCAAAATACTGCACCAGATCTTTTTTCAACTGAGCTGTGCTTAGTACAGCACTGGTGGTGGGTAGAGTGCCTTTCTATCACCGTTGCATCCCCCTGATCCTGGAGCCCATTGAGGGCCTCTCTGGTCACCAGTGAAATGCAGAACATCTTAATCTGTCAGGCTCCCTATGGCCCCAATAGGTGTTCGGTGCATGGGACTGACAGTGCATAAGGTAAGGGTACAAAGGTATCAGGAATCTCCTCCCCTGAGCCATGGCCTGCTTCATCGTTTTTGTCTTTTACATGTGTTACAATTGGTATATACAGCCAACAGGGATATTCGCTCTATTTGAGCCTTTCTCTAGTCTGCTTCCCCCATCCACCAATCTCCAGGACCCAGAATGTATGCTGCCAATCCCTTCCTCCAGCTCTAACTCCTTATGCCTCCTATCCCTTATTCTAATCTTAATTCCCTATCTCTTTCCCCATACTAATTCCACAAACTCTCAATAAATCCTCTCTCTCTCTCTCTCTCTCTCTCTCTCTCTCTGTATTTAAATGGATCCCCCATCACCATGGTATCTGTCACTCTTTCCATTCCTGTTTCTCTCTAACTCTGCCTCTAATCTGTCTCTTTCTCCCTCTCTCTTATGTGTGTTTGGGGATGGCAGAGGGAGAAGTAGAGTACTGACTCTGGGTAATGTCTGTTTTTTAGGGTGCTCAGCTGGTGTTTGATCATGCCCCAGTTGACTGTGTGATCAACAAGGGGCTACTGTTTGAACATCTCAGCTGTGTTTCCTGACTTAGTCCTGCCTCTGATATGACTAATTTGAGTGCCTAGAGCAGCCTTTGAGCACCTTGGGCTTCTGAAATTCCAGTTTGGGCAGCCATTCTCAGACCAATGCCCTGACGAAAGCTCTGAGTGCTCAAGCTCAGTGGGTTCTCTGACAACTTGAGTCTAGCCAAATACCAGCTCAAAATATCTCCTGAGTGCCCATCTCCCATTTAAGACCCTAGACAGGAATCCAGATCACTGTTTGCTCCTGCTCAAGCATTTGAAAGCCTGTCATTTGGAAATTTTGCCTGTGAAATGCTTGCAGGCTAGAAAGATGCAAAAAGTCACAATTATAAAAATCCCTCTAAGAAGTTTGAGTTCTCGTTCTGGTTCTCTGAATCCAAATCCAAACCTCACACTTTATGTTGAGCTGGTATCCTGACATGCCAACATCATCTGCTCCATGAGCACTGACAGAACAATTATTTTATACCCAACTAGGAGAGAACATACTGTGATGACACAAACACAGCCAATGCCAAACTGCATTGAAAGGAGTAGGGGGGGAAATTAGGTTTTCTGAATGTTTGAAATTTCATTTGTTCCTCTTCCTTATAGTAGCAACAACTACTTCAACACAGGGCATTTCAGGAAGGAATTAATTCTCAATTGTATTAAATGGCCCTCTAGCAATCAGCTCTTCCAATTAGTCATTAATCTATGGGAAAGGCCCTGTGTCTCACGTTATGGCTTAAACAATATAAATACTTCTTTTTGTGATCAACTATCATTCTTCCTGGGTTTTGTTTTACCTCTAAACTGGTATTCCCAAAGCAGCACGTTTTCTGTGATCTTGTAGGCAGTGTCTAATTAAACTGTGAAAAATCAGCCTCTTTAAGCTCATGGAATGAGTGAACACACTGTCAGCATCTGGAACCAGTGGTGTCTTATTTAATGTTGAAGCAGAAGCTGCCTTCTATTAGATTTAGACTATCACAACAGAGGGCGGAATGAAGGAAAGAAATGCCAGGTAGAATATATTTTGCCATATTTCTCAAGCAAAATTATTTTGAGATGGAAAATGAAAAAATAAATTGTTGAGTGGAAGCCAGAAGATCGTCTAGCAAAAAAGAGCATTACAGACAATTTTTCCCATTTACTATAATAAGATATACTTTCTCCCTCTAATAGCTGCTGATATATTGTACTAATTTTAGCCTGTGTACGAGACTCATAGTTTGTACCCATCTCCTGCGTAACACTTCCCTGAACAGCCCATTCATGCCAAATGTATAGGTTTAACTTGAGTGTAGGATAGATGGAATTTGAGAGGCTCTCATACTGCAGGAAGGCTTGTGTACTGTTTGAGTTAGAACTACTTATATATAATACTATAGGCACATTGTTTCCAAGTATGAAATAATCATGTGTGTAGTAAACAAGAGAAACTCTTTCTCCTTGAATTTAGTATTCAGTACAGAACTTTGGGTGCCCTAGATATGCCTAGATAGATAAGAAGCAGTGTGATAGCCAAGGAAAAGATCTTAATAAACCTTTTTTTTCCTCAAACTGGGATGCGAGTTAAAAAAGTTCAGATTTACACCTCAAATCCAAAACTTGTAATTTAGTCATATTGCTGTAATGGGCCAAACTAAAACACTGTTGTATGCAGATGAAAAATTTTCAGAAGTTTGGATTAGGAGTCAAATCCAGATCTGAATTCTGTAGCTCAGGCTAATTTCTTACCTAATTTCTTGCAATGCAAGCACCACATTTTGTATAAATACATTGTGTAGGTGGAATATTACATATCTGTTTCCATGTAGATGTATGCTTATAGATATATGTATAAATAGACTTTCATCAGAAGTAAATATTAGAATGATACATTGATCTAAGTAACCAGAGAAGCAGATATGGTTAATTTACACTAGAAATTCCAATATAATAATTGATTTGGGTATCCCCATTATTATTATTATTATTTTGTTTAAAAATTAATATTACACTGACATCCCTAAAACAATACACTTCCCAAATCCGACAGGCAAACAAAAGCAAAATTTCCATCCGATAAGAACTAAGCAATTATTATATCACACCCTTTAATTAAAATATGCCCACTTACACACACAATAGCTCTGCAAGCTGTTTTGCTCTTCCACAGAGGAATGGGGTGCTGTTCTCCCCCAGCTGCTCATACCCTGAGGTAAACGTAAACCCAAACTTCACATAGGAAATAGGATCAACTTTTTTACATAAGCGAATCTGGTTCCCTTATAATGTGTGTTGTGGAGACCATTCTTTCTTAGAAACTTCTCAGAATTCCTTTGGTAGCATTGTAATTGCTACCTCCACAGACTCCTACTCTCAAATCCCACCTTTTGGGCTTTACTGCAATTAATTTTCAATAAAACCTCATGAAGTCTGGAAAGCACTGGCAAAAATTATGCCCAAGTTGGTGACACGATGGGAAAATCATAATATGTGACAAGGGCAACATTTGGAGCACTGGGAGTTAAGGGGTTTATTTGTATAACTGGCAGAATTTTTTAAATGTCACAGTTTTATGAAGCCAAGCCCAGGATTATGTTTTTCCTCTCAGCTTTGTTTGTCAGAAACCAAGTGCTAATGTTTGGCTTTAGGGAAGTTATTAAGGATTAGTTTCACTTTATAAAACTCAAGTTGTACGTATGGTTACGGATTGATAACAAAGCTTTCGTGCATCCATTACATATTGGTATAAATCTCTCCACAGGAATAATGATACTGTTGCCTTCCAGCAACAGTAATACACGTAAAGCTTAATCTTTCCCTGTGCAATAGGGTAAGTTCTGCCTGAGGCTAGGCTTCCAGTGTGAGTGATGCTTTGCGAAGATTCTGCATGTATAATGCAGAAAAAGACGACTTTCTGACTAATTCCCAGTAACTCTCCTGAGTTAGCAATTTACAGGTTGCCTGCTAAAAAGAGTGGCAGAAAATGATCTTCTTTGTGCAGCTGAGAAAGATGAAGATGACCATGTTTAGAACAATGTCCACTAGGGTAGACTGGTATTTAAAGGGGGTACAGACTGTTACGTTTATTTCATACACTTCTCTGAGGCTGTCTGAATCCAACTCTCTGGGGATTTAGACCTTGCAGATCTCTGAGTAGCAGGCAGTGGCTCCTTGAAATAGAGCCTTCTGTAAAGTTTATGGAAAAACCCATAAAAATTAGTAGAGAATGACTGACTTTCCATAAGATATTTAAACCAGTATATGGAACTCTGGAATTCTATGGCAGGGATATAATTCTCTAGTAAATTCTATGAGTCTATAGGTAGACTATCATCCTCTATTATATTCTGTAAGTTTTAAAAGTAATTTCTACAGGTTTAATAGCCATTACATCTGATAGGACTTTTCTCTAAGGGAAGAGAGGGCAATGTTACAATACAGTTGTGTTTTGCCTTTTCTGTCAGCGTGGCAGTAGCTGCATCCATTCTTTTTCTAGAACAGACTTGTCAGAGATAACATCCCATCTTGCCAGAGAGAACGCTTCTAGAGAAGAGATCATAGTTATTATTATTCTATATGTTCTATTCAGGTTATTTTGACCATGTCTATTATTGTGTCTTGCACTAACGTCTTGTCTGAGTACCTGAGGGTTCAGCCTAGGTTCTGGTGTTCTGAAAGATCAATATTTGCCTGTGTAAGAGACAGCAAGTTGGAATTTAATTAGATAAAATTCTTCAGGGAATACCAGAAGGTTACTCAGAAAGTCCAGGACTATTTGCATGTGTGACTGATATCCTATAAACTATGCAGGAGTTTTAAAAAAAAGAAACCCAAGAATGTTACATTTTAATCATTTTGGGTCATCTCTCCCTCTCTTTCCTTGAGATCTCAGATCAGAACCATAAGGATTGATTTATTGGCCTTTCCTAAACATGTTGACCACTTCAGAATTGGGGTTCAGCCTTCAGTACAATCGTTTCTGCTACACTGATAAAAATTAGACACCCTAAGGGTGCCATTAGCTTCCTTTATGGGATTTGGAAAGAATGCAGTGTGGGTCAATGGTTAGAGCACAGGACTTGGGATATGTCTATACTGAAATGTAAGCCCAGGGTTAGTAGAACTCGAGTTAAGTTATGTTAACTTAGAGCTTGAACATCTACACTCATTTGGAACCCTAGGTTAGGAATTGTTGAACCCTGGGGCTCCAGCAACTGCACTGCCTTATGTGGGCCTGAGTCCAATCACACATATCTCAGAATTCCTAGAGCCCTCCCAAAATGTGGCCACTCTAGCCCTTTGTTCATGATGCAGTGTGGAAAAACTTGATTGTCTAGAGGACAAAGAAAGTTGGCCTGTGGGATTGTTAGTTACTTTTGACAGGTTCCCATGGCACAAGTCCAAGGGGGGCTGTATTTACACTGCAAAGCAATGGGGCTTGAACCCTGGGGTCCCAGCTCGACTCAGGCTCAGACCTCCATCCCTGTGGGGTCCTGGGACCCTGGTTAGTGCAATTTGTGTGTAAATGGAAGAGGGGGTAGGCCTGAGCCTGAATTTGAACACTGCAGTGTAGGTATACCTTTGGGAGTCAGAAGATGTGCATTCTTTTGTTATCTGTCACAGACACAGACAGTTTTTGTGATTTTAAGTCACACAAATCTCCATGCGTTGGTTTCCATGCTCTAAAATGCGGCTGATAATACTTACCGACTTTTCAAAACCATTTTGAAATACCTTTTGATGAAAAGTAATAAATGAATGTAAACTTAAAAGCCCTTATTCCAATTAAATTGAGTCCATTGAATAAATTCTTCTTAGCATGGTTTTCTTCTCCATCTGGAAGATTGAAAAAGCCAGAAGCCCTTCTTATTTATCCTCTCTGTTAGGAGAATAAAGGAAGATTTGTACATTGACAACATTCAAAACTCTTCCTTTTAGAAATGCTACAGTTTCCTAGAGTGTAACCGTGGTCCCATGTGCAAATAGGTTACACCTTTTGAATGGAGGTTGTTCATAACTCTGAAATGTTTGTAACTTGAAACATAATGTTACAATTGTTCTTTCAAAAGTTTACAACTGAACATTGACTTAATACAGCTTTGAAACTTTACTATGCAGAAGGAAAATGCTGCTTTCCCTTTATTTTTAGTAGTTTACATTTAACACAGTACTGTACTGTATTTACTATATTTTGGTCTCTGCTGAAGCCTGATTATGTACTTCCGGTTCCAAATGAGGTGTGTGGTTGAGGTTAACCCCTGGAAAACATTGAGCATTTACCACCTCTCCCAGACAGCCAGTCTTGATGTGGAAATCAAACGTGGGATCCATTGTGCTATTGTATTCTTCGGAAAGTTCCTCCATTGTGTCTTTATTGACAGAGATCTGTGGAAACTAAGATCTTGGTCTACAATGCAGTAGCCATCACCACGCTTCTTTATGGATGCGAGACATGGTTGACATATCAAAGCCATCTTAAACATCTGGAGTGGTACCAACAGAGCTGCCTTAGGAAGATTCTCCATATCAGATGGGAAGACCATTGCACCAGTGCCAGCGTTCTCTCTGCAGCTCACATCACCAGTGTTGAGGCGAAGATTATGAAACCTCAACTTCACTGGGCTGATCATTATTTGTGGATGGCTAATACTTGTCTTCCGAAGCAAGTCCTCTTTTTTCAACTTAGTCATGGTAAGAGGACCCATGGGGGACAGAGGAAACACTACGAGGACACCCTGAAAGTATATCTTCAGAAGGTAGGCATTGACCCCACGAATTAGAAAGAACTGGCTGGCAATAGACTGCAATGGTGTCACCTCGCCTATCAAGCCTCAGCCTGTTTTGAAGAGAATCACTTTGCTCAAGAGGCTGAGAAATGGCAGAGGAGGAAGGAAAGTCCACAGCATCCCAGCCAGCAGTTGCACTGTCTCCAAGCAACCGCCTGTCACATATGTGGAAAAATCTGTAGAGCATGAATTGGACTCCTCAACCATCTTACGTCTCATTAGTGACTTTCCCCCTGGCAGACTTCAAAGGATAGCCGACAACAAACTCTAAGGTTCTATTGTAGCAGTAAATATGCCCATAAAAGATAGGAATAAAAATGCCCTGGTTTACACTACAAAATTTTATCTGTATAACTACATTGCTCAGGGCTGGTGTGGAAAATCCATTCTCCTCAGCACGCAGTTATACCGATTGAACATCCAGAGTAAACAGCGCTATATCAACAGGAAGGCTTTTCCTGTCAACATAGGTACTACCTCTTGGGGAGATGGAGGACCTCAGCTGCCTGGAGACACACTCCCATCAGCATAGGTAGCATTTTCACTAAGCGCTGCAGTGGCTCAGCTGCACTGCTGCAGTGCTGTATGTGTAGACAAGCCCTCCATTTTTCAGGCCCAACTACTTCTTTAGATTGCAGATGTCATAAAAAGCCCCGCATTTCTGGATCTGTCTGTAACTAAGAACAGAGACATAGGGAAGCATCCAAGGTCCCCTGATATCCAGTATGTTGTATTGTATTTTGGGTTGGTTTTTTTTAAAGCAAACACTCATCCATGCCTTGGACACCATATAGTACTGTTATGCTGAGTAACGCAGGTGACTGCTTGATCACAAACTTCATTGAGACTGGGTGTGAACAACACCCTTCAGTTAACATTACTGTCAGGATGAGTTAATCAGAAGTTCCTGCCCCCCCCCCACCTAAGGAAAAAAGGAGTCAGGTACCCTGGAAGAAACTTGGGGAGAGGTTTCTGGGGTGGGGATGCAGGCTGAAACAAGTGTCCTTGGTGCTGTGAACTGCTGTTTGATCCCTTCTTCATTCAGAGATGCAGGACTTGGGTTCATTCTTTGTAAATAAACAAAAACGTATCCAAGAAATACCTGTCTAAGGGTTTGTCTACATTTGCGCTTATGCTGGCAAAACTTTTGTCGCTCAGGAGTGAGAAAAAAACACCACGCGGAACGACAAAAGTTTTGCTGCCATAAGCGTGAGTGTAGACAGGCCCTAATACCAATTTGTACTCCCAACTGGAACATCCCCAAATTTTGACTAGGCACTTGAGTGGAAAAGGGGCAACAGTACCTTTTTCCATGGCTAAATTACAGCACACTTGCAATAATGAGAGAGATAAAAACGTTGGCGAGCAGACTCTACCTTCCATGTAAGGTAGCATGCAAGGATCTGACAACTCCAAACTGTGTGAGTGTCCTGAGGAAACTATGCTGTATCTCCCCTGGGACAACAACAGCGTGTCCTGATTTGTCAGAAGGAATAGGAGCCATGGCTTGCCAACTGCATGGAGGCAATGCATCAGAGGGCAAATTCCATAGATGTCTGTCATCCACATAGATCAGTCATTCTCTTCCCCCAGAACTGGCTGTTTTTCATGCTGTGCTGCCATTGGCTGAACTCCCACATGCTGCAAGCTCCTTTCCTTTCTGTGGCATGCAAAGACCAGAAGAGGTGGTGGAAATATTCAACATTAACATGTGTGGTAATTTGTCCTACAAATTAACCTAGGTTGCTATGGAAGCATGCTTCACAGAGCTTTTGCTCCTTGACTCTACTGGTTCCCCCCCACCTGCCCACTCGTCCCTCCGTGTTGCTTAATGTGCATTTGATTCCTTCCAAGCTTCAGAATGAAGGGGACTGTACGATCCTTTGAAAATAATTCTGCATCCAACATTATTATCTCTTGTATTAGCATACAGGATGATAGATAAGGCTCTGGAAGTAAAACAGTAAGTAGGAATCAGAGAGTGTGAAGTCGTAGTGAAATCTGTTTTAGCAATGAGCGCAGGCTGATGAGTATAACAGTCTTGTCTCCTTGCTGAGGCCATTAAGGATAACAGAAATGAAAAGCTGTAGTTCTTGCACCCATCTTGTGAACAAGAGGGATCTTGCATGCTGCAAACAAAGTCTTATATTGGTGCTAGCATATATTCTGCAGCTGCTCCGTGAATGACAACAACAACCACCTTGAATTGTTTCTTTCTATGTTGCACAGCAAGTTAGTCTCCCAGGAATCAATGTGTTCTCCACGGCTCTTCTGGCGGTTGTGCAAATACTTCAGGATTAGGTGCATTGTGCTCCCAACGCTCATCACAGTGCCCAGCTGTGCAGAGATGGCAACATGTGGGTTTGCAGGGCTTTTGAAAAGAGATGCAAAACATTATGGGCTGCAGATAAAATAATGGGGTGGAGAGAACCGTATCATGGGATGTTGAAACCATGTTCCCAATCACCCCTGAACGACTCATTTGCCCTGTTATGGTATTGCAAACGCTTCCCAAAACACCTTGTGCTAGATGGTGGCAAGTTGTACCATGAGATAGCTACCCACAGTTCATTGCTCTCTGCATCGATGCAAGCACTGGTAGTGAGGATGTTCACCGCTGACACAAGGCGCATAGTGTGGACATGCAAAAGTGATTTTATTACTGTGATGGCTGTACGTCCATGTAATTTAGGTTTTTTAGTGTAGATTTTCCCTAAGATTACGTTTCGTAATTAAAGTAGCCTGCCCATTTAACAATTACAATAACCTTCAGCCCCTCAGCTGCAACAAACGTGACAATAACTCAAAAATCAAGGTTCTAGGTGGTGTCCGCTTTGCACAGTAGAAACTGGATGAAAGTGTGAGCAGTCAATTAAAATAAATATTCTTTTGTATCCTCCTTTTGGTCTTGGCCATCTTCTGAGAGTCAACTTAATATCTTTGTGTAATGGAACCAAAATGGAAAAGCATTTTGGTGTAATTTACAGCTGCTGAAAGACCATAAATGTTTCTTTTCCATTTAGAATGGAAGCGAAAATGGGTTTTACTAAGGCTTTAGTCCTGGGAGACTAATTAATTTCTTCCATTTTTACAGTGTTGTTGTAGCTGTGTTAGTCCCAGGATATGAAAGAGACAAGGCGGATGAGGTAGTATCTTTTATTGGGCCAACTCCATTGGTGAAAGAGACAAGCTTTCAAGGTACACATAGCTCTTCTCCAGTTACCTTCTAATGATTGGATTAATGTATTAAATTCCCTCAAGGAAAGGTCTAAATTAATAATTTTATATTTTTGCAGCAAAGGATTTGGACACACTTGTGGTCTAGTTAGGACAAAAGTGCTGTACTTTTCTAATGATAATGGAACTTCCTGTGCCATGAATCTAATTTGCCAATACCAAAAGGGGAATGCATTGGCCCGTAATTAATTGAATTCTTAGGCTACTACTTTTTCTTTGTCCCTGAAAGCATTTTCTTTGTCTCAGTGGAACTTTATAGTATTTTCAGCAGCCACCTGTACATTTACAGCACTGACATTTTTATTGATTGTTGTTCCTAGATAAATGATTTCCTTCCTGCTCTGTTCCTTCATGTATAGGTTTGTATTTTCCATTGCTTTGATTTCCTAAATAATTTATACTTTTGGTTTTCAACCTATTTTCATTTGCAGACCCCTAAAAAAATTCATATGGAGATAGGAACCCCTTTGGAAATCTTATACAGGGGTCCATAGACCACAGGTTGAAAACCACGGTTCTATGGAAATGACAACTTTTCATGGACCCCTTAGACGCCTGGATCACAGGTTGAAAACCACTCATTTATATTACGTCTTCAGTTACTGCCCAGAAAATTCAGAGCAGATTTTTAATGACCTCTTTTCTGTATATGGTCATATTGGAAAATTCCATGACAGAAAAAGTTCAAAGGTGAAAATGGCTTAAAGCACACACATTAATGTACATTTTAAGAAACAATAGCTTTATCAGTCCTATTTCTTTTGGCAGGAGTGCAATCTTCAGCTGCTATGAAGCTCCCCAACCCCACACAACTCCTGTGTGGCACTTGAATACCCCTCCAATTATGATCTCAGTTGTATGAAATAGGGATCCAATGCTTAAACATGACTAATATCTACCTTTTAATTCAGTTTCTTTGCCATTATAGGATCATGCACACCTGACATGAATGAGCCCTGTCCTTCTGGTTGCAGTTCTCCACTCCAATCTTTCTTAAATTGGGCCTCTGCTACAACATCCTTCAAGCGAAGGCAGGAAAGAGGCCGCTTTAGATGATTATTTACTTGAGGTACTGGGAAAAATGGATTAGTCCAAATAAGAACAGGCACAAACAATCACTCATTGCCCAAACCCACATTTTTCTTGAGGTCTGGGAATGATTCAATTTTTTTTCTTTCTCCATCCCCAGAATCATGCCTTACATGTGCTGATTTCTAGCAGTCTCTCTGTGTAGCCCCACTGCAACTATTTAAGTCTTGCAGGCATTGGGGTTTGTGCGGGGTGCTACACAAGATGCCACTAGGGAAGAGTCTGAGCAGGAGATATAAGTGGAGCAGAAGTAGGGCATGCTGTGGAGGCTTCTGGGCTTTGTTTCTAAGCCTGATGTTGCCAATGCCGTTGGATGCTTGGAAAGAGATGCACAGATCTTCCCCCCTGAAAATATTGGCTTTGATTGGGAGAAATGAAACCCTGAACTCATTTCACTGTTGCTTGTGAAGCTGAGGACACTGAGCTTCTTCATTTTCAATCTCTGTTAACTACATTCTTCCTTTAAAATAGGACTTGGTCTTAAATAGGAAGAAAACAATAAGCCTGTCTGGTTCAGAAAATCCACACGCTTTCATCAGTGACTTTAAAGCTACTATAAACGTGCATTTTGAAAATTCTTAATGTTTGGTGTAATTAAAAATCTCCTTCATGACAATTGGATATTGATTTGTGCAATAATGCCTGTGGTAGACTGCAGTGCACTAAGTGGCCTATTGATTTATATTGACATCTTCATTACCTAATTCCCTTCTTACTGCAAACTATAAGTGACTATCAAATAGACATCAAGAAAAGCATTTACAAACTGTTTGTTTTCACTTCTCAGCTGTAGGTCTACCGGACTGATTATCTCGGCGAATATAACTACTCTAGTCTAGCTCTTGCCTTTTCATTCACATTGGTTCACTTGATGGCTGCTGCTTCACAGATTCATTTTAGGCTGCATTATCCACACAGGTTGTTTTTCATTCACTCTTTTATTCCAAGGATGTAATAAGAGTTTATTGGTTTAAAAATAAGCATGATTATCTCTTAGTTTTTCCTAAAGTTTCAGCCAGTGTATTTTGAATATCTGGCTCTAAATATTTACCCTAAATATACTGTGTCTACATTGTTATTACATACTACTCTGAGGCTGAATCAGTCTTCTTTCTAACTTGGCTTTCTTTTACATGCACTATAATATTTTGGATCAAATACATTCTAAGGACATGCAGTGCCACCTGTATAGTGGGATCTAGACATCCATAACAGGTAAGTATACATTGAAGAACATTTTGAGCTGCTGTGTATTATTTTCATATTTGATCTTGCTGACTTACAAATTATTTCTTTTCTAGAGCTGTTTGAACTTACCTGTCCTTCCGAAAAGCTTTTAAACCTGTGGAATGAGGGGGGAATTTGAGCACTGTGGCTTTCACATATAGATACTGGCATTCAAGTCCTTGCTTATATCACATGTGAAAAAACATTTCATGTTCTCCTCCCAGTTACCATTTCTTCACATCACAAATCTCCACACACTTTGGCATGAGTTGGATAAGCAGTGATAGGGACAGGAGTAGGAAAACACTACAATATCTTAAATATCTTTGAACAACAACCACTCTGCTATTTATATCCTTTTATATTCTTAGGCCTGGATTCAGCAAAAGTATGTGCTTCACATGCTTAGCAAAAGAGAGAAGCAGGGCTTATATGTATAAGATGTAATATCTATGTAGAAAACTGCTCTGACCAAATCTGAGCAGTAAAAGTTGTTTTTAAAATTCTTCACATTTAAACCAAATTGGTAATCTTTATAGAGTATTGTAATCAGAATTAAAACACACAGCCTACCACTTCACCCTTCCAAAAATATGCAAGATAAGCAAATGGTGATCTGTTGTCAAACGGGTTTAAGAAACTGCATAACGAAGAAATAGTGTGTCACTCTTACACCACTTCAAAAAATGTTCCCCACTAAAGTAAGGTAAGTATCATGTGAATTAGTGTTGCAGAATCTGCATCAAAATGTTTTACTGTATGAACCTGATCCAAAGGCTATTGCAATCAATGGAAAGACTCCCATTAAC
The DNA here is from genome assembly GCF_026122565.2 of Emydura macquarii macquarii. Classification (NCBI taxonomy): domain Eukaryota; kingdom Metazoa; phylum Chordata; order Testudines; family Chelidae; genus Emydura; species Emydura macquarii. Next base: position 24,492,088 of record NW_027132559.1, read on the forward strand.
TTAAGTGTATTTTAGATCAGGCTTATACCCAGGTTATGTTAAATTCTTCAACATCCTGATCTTTTAACTAATTGTGACCCGTCCGTGCCTAGGATAGCCACCTGAAAATGCCAAGGCCAGGGCAGGCTGCAAAAGGAGAGCAGATTCTCCCAACACTGGTGGGTGACACTGAAGTCAGACTTCCCAACCAGCCACAAACAGTGCTTCTGATTCCCCACACTGGTTATCAAGAAGCCAAAATAAAAATCTACACAGCCCCTTTCACTACATTTCAGTCCCTGGCTCCCAATCAGCCACTAGGTCCAGTAAAGAGACCAGTTATTTAAAACTCTATGCTCTTTACCAAAAAGGGTAAGCCAAAGGGTCAGCCACAGTACCAGATCAATATAAGTTTGGATCTTACCCAAAATACCACATTGCCAGCCAGTCCTTTAATAACTAAAACTAAAGGTTTATTATAAAAAGAAACAAACTATAAGAGAAGTGTTAAAGGATTAAAGCAATCAGATACATACAAATGATTTGAAAGTCCATATATATCAGGTTTCTAGTATAATTATGGAGTTTGCAGGCTTGTATAGTCCCTCTGGTATACATCGAGCGCTTGGATGGGTCTCAGTCCTTTGTTTCACAGCTTCAGTTCAGTTCAGTTGTAGATGAGTTGATCCAGAGGTAGGTGAAGACTGACTGAAGACAAAATGGATGTGGTGCAGCTGCCTTTTATGTTGTTTGGCCTTTGCCATGCTGCTTGTGGAAATTTACAGGAATAAGATGGAGTCCAGAGCCACATGAGTAAGTCCTGGTGACTTATCAGGTATATCCCTGGCTTCTCCCCCTGGCCCATTGTACCTGTGAGTTTCCTTAATGGGCCATTAAGCAGGCGCTTGTGCTGCAGCCATCCTGTCTGAGGTGTCGCCCAGAAACACAGTACAAATTGAAATATAGATACAAACATATCCATAACTTCCATTACACATATAACACATGAACATAAACATTATCATCTTACTTAGCACATTACAGCCTTTCTAACAGTACCTCACGAAGCATATCTCATATGAATTATTATGATTTTGACATATTGATGTTAAATAATATAATAAATGCTCCCCCCCACACCCAGCCAGCATGACACCCCAACGCCAGATTGGTGTAGGAAGGAGTAATCAGAGCTCCTGAATACACCTCAAGGGCCCCCCTAATCCAGCCACCGTCACACTGATCTTTGGAAGGAAGGTTTTTACTACTTATCAGAGTGCATATTGTGAACAGTGACCAAGGTTCCAGAATCATCAGAAAATGTCTGGAGATCTAGTTGGTTAATTTATTTGTGATGTCGTCTGTCAGACTAATAATTCTGAAGTTCCCTTTCTTTAGGTTAAATATGGGTGCTCTTTGGCTTGAATTTTAATAATGCTTTTTATTTATATAAGGATGTGACAAATACATACTCCAGAGCCAAACAAATCATTTTTGAGCAGTATTGAACCTGAAAAGGTCTAAGTTTCAGATGCAGTCCAGCCACTTTCACAGTGGCCACTGCAGTTTCTCAATCCCATCACTACTTCATTGGCGCCTGCAATCATTTATTCCACCACTTCCGCAGTGGCTAGTGTGGGCGGGGAACCTGGGCTTGCCCACTGCTCCAGGTCCTGGCCCAGGGACCTTGTGGGTTACAGCCTCCTGTTGCACCTCCAACTTCTTTCCCTGCTGCTGTCTCTCTGGTCCACTTCCCCCAGCCCTAGCACCTTCTCTGCCCATCCTCAGGGCCTGCTACCACCCACTCCCAGCAGTAACAGTCTTGGTGCTGCAGGCCTCTCAGCCTGTGAGAGACACGGCCTTCCCTCCTTGTGCTCCAGGCAGAGACTGGTTTGCTCTGCCCTGCAGCTGTTTTTATGTGGGCCTGCTGGCCTTTGATTGGCTTTTCCTCCCACCCTCTCTCCTGTTGGCTACCTCCCATGCAGCCACCCTAGGGCTGCTTTTAACCCCTTATGCGCCAGTGTAGGGCAGATGCCCCATCATACTGAGCATTAATATTTCAATATCCAAATAGTGTAATGCTCTGTATGGACTCAATAGTTGTTATAGGCCATATTTATAGCAGCTACAAATAATAAAAGTATTGAAGGAAGGTCTACCAATTTTTTTAATTAAATTGATTCACCTTTTAAACTTTCAGGCTATTTTTGCATTTGTCCAATGGACAACATCTTTGTTCAGGCATAAAGAAACCTCCTTATTGTTATATGTGTTTCCTAGCTTAATAAGTGCCGTTTTGTATACACTGTAGAAATAGTTTCAAGGCCAAATCCTCCCAGCTCCTTTGTCGCAGTGGAAGGCCCATAATATAGCAGATCCACTGTGACAGTGTGCTGTAGTGAGGGTTGGGGAAGTGATTCTGCAGCGTAAGTGAGTCTGCAGTCCTTTGGGTGCTAATGCAAGGGAGTGGGTTTTGGAGAGCAACAGTGGTGTAGCCCAGGTGATTGAAATGTGTAGGTCCACTGCCCGTTACTATTCTTGGCAGGTGGAATTACTGCTAGTTTTGTATGTGCCATGTGACCAGATAGCAAATGTGAAAAATCGGGATAATTGGTGGGGGGTAGAGTAATAGGCGCCTATATAAGACAAAGACCTGAATATCGGGACTGTCCCTATAAAATCAGAACATCTGGTCACTCTAAACTACACAGGTCGTGTGGCCATGGATGATGCTACAACAATTGAGCTGCAGTAATACCTATAGAAAAGAATCACTTCTCCCTTGTGCACACATTTTGGTCTTCCGTGCAAATACCTGTTAGTTGGTTTTGTGTGGGGATCAGAATTTTACTCAAAGAATTTTTTTTAAAAGATGAAATCTGAATAAACATTTGTTGAGAACAAAACTGCATAATCACTACAACTAGGTTAAAAGTATCTCAGGAACCACAGTTAGACACAGTAACATGAATTTATAGATAGACATATGGATTCATTTTCACAGCAGGCAAAAAAATTGGTAGTATTTGTGGACTTATCTACCATGAAGTGCATTGAAAATCTATTTTAGGGGATTAATAATTGTCCTAATCCTAACAAAATGTTAACTGCTAATTATTATTATCTGGGCCAAATTCATGCCTGGTATAACGTCATTGAAGTTATTGATTTTTTTATATGTGCCATTTTTTGAGATAATTTTATATGTGCCATTTTTTGAGATAATTGAAGTAAATTTCACCCATTATTTTTGTTATATTTCCAGCTGTACATTATTGAAGCACAAAAGTAATCCACTGTGAGTTAGTGCTCAGAAAAATTGCAGCCTCCCTGAAGACTAAGAAGATTTAACAGGTCAGGAATTAACATTTCTTCAGTCTCTATATACATTACTCGAAGTTGTAAGTGAATCATGCTTAAAAGCCATCCTGATAGAAGTCCTCAAGTGGACAATATTGCCTTACCATCTGCCTAAGCTAACGATGATGACAGACCAGGAAATGTCCTGTTTCATCTTCCCTCTTATATTCTCCCAAACTAATGGCCAGGAACATATTTTCTGCACAGTTAGAAACGTCTGTACTGGGTTTAAAGTAACTATACTGCCGTTGCTTATTTTTCTTCAGGATTGATATGTGTGCAAGGTGGGGTAACTGGCTTGCTGAACATATCTCAACACCAAATATCCTATCTTCAGTTAATTCCAGTTCCACTGAATAAATGTATATTTTCTTTTCATCAGCAGTATAAGAAATGTTTGGAATGTTGGCTGGATTTTTGTTTTTAAACAGTTTTTCCAGTGTAATGTCTGTCATGAAATTAAATCCCAAGAGGCCAGGAAATTTGATTCTCATGATAATTTGCCCACTGAACCTAATTCACCACTGTTACACTCTAGCTTTCCAAAGTTGTAACTCCATTGAAATCAGTTATTAAATACAAGCAGTCATCGTGTACATGTCTAGTTCCTTTTGACTTTGTAAGGCAAAGTTCTTCCTCTTGATTTCACTGGAGTAATGCAATGGTAAGTCAAGCCTGCTGTATATTCACCAGTGTCTCATTTAAAAAAAAAAAAGTTCAACATGTTAATCCTAAATGGGAAATTTCTTGGATGGATGCCTACTATGTTGCTAGGTCTGCACAGCTGAGATTACTACCACCAGTTAAGCTCAATATGTTTTCAATTTTTTTCCTTCAAAACTGCTGGTAGTGAAGTATGTCACATGGTAATTCACAGAAAACTAGGATCTGCTACAAACATGATTAATTCTGTAATATGGATAACTGTACACAGGACACAGGGACAAATACTATGTTGAACTGTGATAGAACATTGTCCTCAACCAAAAACTAGTAAAGAGTCACTGAGAATATAGCTTCATGTTATGATATTAAATATTAGTCCAACTATCAGCATGGAAAGCAGGGTTATAAAATACATGTTGTACTATGTATAGGAAAATTCAGCTGTATAATGAATCCTATAACTACTGAGGTAACATTTTCTAAGACAAACCTAAAAAATTTATATGGGCCACCTCTGCAGTAATTTCATATAAAATGCCAGCTGTTTCTGTGAAATGAAACAGGATGGATTCGTACCGGCGTTTACTGCACCAATTTAATGGCGAGACCATTGCTATTTTAGACCTGTTGAAGGACGGAAAAGTAGCTCACAGAGTACATAATTGATAATGACAGCCCTTCTCTTAAACCAAAAGAAAGATAGGGAAATATAAATAATCCTGCCTCAGTGCAGAGGTATGGACTAGATGACCTCCTGATATCCCTTCCAGCCCTACATTTCTATGATTCTATTTAATACTTGTCTTTGTAAAGCTTAAAGTTAAAGTTTACCAGGCAACGGTCTTTTACTTCAGGAAAATTATCAGCCAGAGCTAGAGGCCAATTTTATATGGCTTCATATTTTCAAGTATAAATAATAAGGTGAAACAGCAATTTGCAAGCCAAAGTCACTTAAACTGCTTTAACTGAATCTGTAGAAATCCACTGCAAAAGAAATACTGCTATCAGTCATGCACTTAGGACCATGGGTCCAGCATCAAACTCTTAGCCTACTCTGCACAGATACTGCTATATCTCTGGGTCTGTTTTAAAAACTACAAGTATCTTCCTGGTGCAGACCAGATATCCTTGGAATGAATTGGTTTTTTTTAAAAAATTTATTATGTAATTTTTAAAAATTGCAAACTTCTCACTCCTTGCTACTCTTTTTTTCTCCTCTTCTTCCCATCCCTTGTTCCATTCTCCTGTCTCTCATCTTTTCATTTTTCTCTTTATTTCGCTTAATTTTTCCTCTTTTATCCCACCACTGTCTCTTTCTCCCTGTTGCTTGTCCTCCTTCCCTTTTATTAGACACTCATTATGAGCGTGTTAATGCATTTAATGTATGTGGGGCTAATTATATGCTAGATCCTATATTGTATAGCAATTAATTTCTGTAATGGTACAGCAATTACTATGTAATTTATAGGCATTATATAGTGGCCTCACAGAGAAAGGAATTCATTGAAAAATAATAAGAATAAAAACTAGGCTGTGAACAAAACCACTATCACACCAATCAAAATCTAGAGCTCCCATTTGCAGCAATATGTTGAAAGCTCTAGGCAGGATAATGCATCACAAACTTTAAATTGACCAAAAAAAATTTAGTAACGTAGGTTACACCCAGCCAAACAAACAAGGTCACAGGACTACAAGAGAGAGAGAGAGAGTGTGTGTGTGAGTATGAAATGAAATTTCTGAGTGTGAATAAAAGTACAAATTGGGATTTTTTTTTTGCGGATCTTGTCCAATAGATTTTAATTTGATGTTATGCTTGCAAATAGAATATATTAATACACGCATTTCATTAAACTAATCAAAATGTAACGTTAGCTGATTGAGTCGTCATCATAAACTGCATGGGAATACTCAAGTTTTTTAAAATCCAACTCCAAGTTATCCTCTTCGAAAGGACAGGTTATAGGAACTGCAACTTGACCAAGCTGTGGTTGATAGTGTGCTGCCATTGCTGGAGTGCTTAGTGAGTAAAGGCAACGCTTTTGTTGATCTTTTAGTTGCTAGTAGGAGGAAATTTTTCTAGAACCTTTTAAGGCTATTCAGTTTGATCTTGTTTGTAAAGTGCTTTAAGATCTTCAGGTGAAAGGTGTTCTAGAAGTATAAAGTTACTTTATTTATTGAGCAATAAAACATAACTGAGTGTATGGTTTGCTGGTCTATTACCAAGCCCCTATATAGTTGTTAGATAGAAGACCAGTTGCCACAAATTCCCAAGCAGAGAAGCAATACCCCAGCAGGAAACAACACTCAGGATTTTGTGATTACAAATGATATCTCTGTATCAGTTTTATTAACAAGAACACAATGATTTATTCCATTTTGTAAAGGTTTTCTTACACCACTGCATAGGTGCTGACTTTTGGTTTTTCCCTACCCTGCACCCCTGAGGACCCGCCCCTACTCTGCCCCGAGCCCCGCTCTGCCCCCTCCCCTAGACTTCCTCCCCTGCCGAGGCCAGAGGGGTTCGGTCAGGTCCAGTATCCCCTTCCGCCCCCCCCATGTGGCTTTCCCAGTCAGGTGCAGCGGGGGACACCTGTAGCTTAGGGCAGGCAGGACAGGACTGTGTTTGCTGCACTGTGGCGTGAGCTCCACGGTGAGTTAACTTGAAAACTTCCAGGGGCTTTGAAAGGGGAGAGGCAGAGGTGGATGGCTGCAGGGCAGCCGAGCTCAAACTGTGTACCAGAGCGGCACTCACGATGGCATGCTGGGATAATCAGGAGGCTATTTTTAGTGAGATAACCTAAGGGCAGTATCTACACACGTGCTTTTTCACAAAAATTTTGCCATAAAGGGCTCTACACTTCTTATCTAGGTGGTTTTATTTTGTCGACAAAACAGGGCAGTTTTGCCGACAAAAGGTTCATTGCAGTGTGTACGCCAGGCTTGTTTTGCCGGCAAAAGGTGGCTTTTGTCAACAAAACTCTCTAGGGTAGACCAGGCCTAAGGCTTTTTGTTTGTTTGTTTGTTACATGACCTGGTGGCCCGCCCTCCTTGTTAGCACCTGAAGCCACCCTGCCCCGACTTCCAGAGCAGCAGCCCCAGCCAGGGCTGACTCAGCCCTTGCAGAGCAGGGAGGTGTGGTCGAACAGCTGATTAGATCAAGCTGATAGGCAGGCAGCAGGCTGAGTCATGTTGCTCACAGCAGCCGTTTGCGGGAAGCTAACTGATCAGCGGCAAATGCCAAAGCTAATCATCCTGGTGGGTGCTGAGCACCCACTATTTTTTTTCCATAGATGACTCAGCCCCTCAGTACCCATGGAGTTGGCACCTATGCAACACTGAAAATAGTGCCAAACAAATTGTAAACCAACTTCATTCAATTCCCTAAAAATAAAGAAAGCTTAACCCTTAACATTGAATGTATTCATTTAGTTTAGCTTTCCTCATTTTATCCACTTGTTTTCCACTTCCTCGGGTGGTGCTTTGTTTCCTTTCTTGAGGGGGCTGCGTAGCTTTAAATTTGGTAGTAAAAAGAGCTGAATCAGAAGCTGTAAAAATGTTACTGACCCAACTACAGTGTATGCCTGTGAGGCTGAGGTGTGCTGGACTCATCACTACTACTGAAAAGCTGATCCTTCTGTGCTGGGACCTCAACATCTCACAATAGTGGTTTGGGTTTTTTAAGGCTGGTTTGCTGTGGCGGTACAACTCTTGCAGGTGGGCAGTAGCCCAAGGCTGTTTGCTGGGCATTAGGTAGTTGTGAAGCCAGTGCTCTGGGGTACTGTTTCTAGAGCATCGGTAAGAGGGGAACAGGGAAGCAGCTATCCTAGAAAAACTCTCTCTACTCTACTCTTCCTTCCTGTGGCTAGATTGCTTCTGTTCCATTCCCAATGACTGATGCCAGACTGACCAAGTGCCCGCGTAGTCAGTCATCTGACTCCCCGCTAGCAGCCAGATCACTTTCTCCTCTCTGACCAGCTTTCCAGTCCTCTGCTCCCAGATGGTAATTCCTCCCTTCAGTGACAACACATGCTTCTCCTCCCCTCAATAACAAGTACCCCAGTCCTCTCCTATCTACCAAACCTTCCCCAGCCCATCCAATTGTAAAATTCCCTCCATGCTTTAGGCACCTTGAGAGAATTGATAAAAGCTAGCACATAACTTATTATACACGATACATTCACAATCTGGGGAACTCATGGCCATAAGGCATTATTGTAGCCAAGAACTTTACAGGATTCAGATAAGGATTCAGCATTTATATGGCCAATGAGAACACCCACAGTTACATTAGACGAGAGAAAAAATTAGAATGGATGTATCCTGCTTCAGGGCTGTGACCCTAAGAGCCCCTTGCTACCAGCTGGCAAAAGGGTTCAATGGTCTGTATCAGCAACTCCTATCAGGCAGATGATGGTGAAGTGCCTCACAGCACCGAGTGCCCCTGGGGAGTAACACAAGGGCATAAGCCAACCACTAACTGATGGGAGTTAGGAAGAAGTTCCATTGTGGGCAGGGTGTTTATTGCACCTACCGTGAGTAATTTGGCAATGGTGCTGTGTGACAACTACAGGTCTAATCTGGTATAGCAATTCCTACGCTCTTAGGTAGCACTGGGACCCCCTCTTCTGGGTCTGTGAAGTGTAAACAGGATCTGTTTCCATATTCACCTAGCACCCCTCACAGTTCAGCACGCATAATGTTTATAGACACTTCCTATTTCCCACATTAGCAAAGGACAGAGGAAATGAGTGTAAATGCTGTACTGGGTTTGTAACAGATTCCCTTCTTCTTTTCCTCAATGCTTTGTTGAACCAGGAGCTCTCTCAAAGTAAAAAAATGTGCTCTGCTGCCATAGACTGTGTTTAAAAAAAAAAAGCAAGCAGTTGGCATGCAAGTGCAGTTAGACTAGTCCGAAGGATAGAGTACAAACCCAGGCCCCTCAGCTTGATCCAGATACCCATTCATAAACTTCCACACTGCAGCCAACCTAGCAAATGTGCAGCCTTTCTGAATGAATATATATATAAAGCAACAGAGGCAGTTAGATTTGGAAGGAAAGAGAAGGCAGGGACTCTGCCCATTCTTAATGTAACATTCAGGAGTCTCAGTGACTAGCTGTTAAGGAACGGTCACACATACTCTTTTAATAAAAATAAATGTACTTTTATGACCTGAAGCAGGATAGAAGAGATCCAAACTAGGAAGCAAAAAAATAGAATGGCAGTGAAAGATTTGCCAACCTGGGCTCCAAACCAGCACATTGTCAGTGCTTTGGAAATTCAGGCATGGACAGTAAATAAGTATTTGAGTCACATTTTTATAGAATATGGGAACTGAGAAATCTAGTTAGTTACAGTCAGGAAAGGAAGAGAGACTCTGAGGAGAACAATGGATGAAAAGCTGGGGGGGAGGGAGAGGGAGACCATTAAAAGAAACTGCAACTGAGGGAAAACATCTGTAAGTTATGTTAGTGGTGAGGAGAGGGCATTAAATACGAGCATAACCAGTCTAGCATGCATTTAATAACTCTTGTTTCATCACAATGACCTATACAAATCATAAAGATCTGGACTAAAAAAGATGGATGAACTGAAAGTTTGCCATGTTGGTCAGTGTGAGAGTTGTTATGATTGTGAGTTGCATGATGCGATTCTTGCTTTTTTCCCCTATTGCATATAATGAAATGAGGAAATCCCCATACATGGATGATGTGAATTGATGTTTTCCATATTCCTGGTTCCATTTGGCCTATTCCAAGGAAGCACAGCTCAGGGATAGCGATCAGCAAACTAAATGGCAATTCAGATATGGACTACAAGGAAAGCCAAATCCTACTAGATGGCACAATGAACCAGATCCCAATCTGACAAGGCACAGGCCCCTTCTCAATTGTACTAAAAGAAGGCAAATTTATGGGTGGAGGAGGGACAACCTTGTATAAATTCTTGGGAAATGGTTTCAGCCTTCGCTTCCTCTGAAGGAAACACTGGCAAAACTCTGGTGACAGGTTTTAGCACAGGCTCTGTGGTTTGGATCACTCTTCCTATTAATTGGGTCCTATTATTCAGCATAATTTAAAAAGAAATAACAATGCTGCTTTGACCTGAGCCTATAAAGTCCACCCTTGTTGAGTGTGGGAGGAATGGCAGGATCTACATAGTCATTTTCTGTGAAATTAAATTTTTATTAAGAAAAAAGTTACCAATTCTTATAGTTGCTTCCATGTGAATGAAGTGTAAACCAATGCAATGTTGTCTTGCTGAGTCTGAAGACAGATTCATTGCTTCTGCTGCCTTATAGGTTTGCCAAGCAGCAGCAGAGTGAACTAGATAACATCTAGTTAGCTTGTCAAAACCATGTGGGAAGGCAGCTGTCAAGAATCATCAATTTCATGCTGCAGCTGCTCGGGAAGGACAAGAACAACAGCGGAGACAGGCACTGACTAGAGGTATTGCAAACAATGCTGGAAAACTGAAGATGGCTCAGAGGTGCTACAAAAAGGATTGGAAGTCTAGAAAATGTGCTCTACAGTGAGAGACTTAAGGAGTTCAGACTATTTATCTTATGAAAGTGGAGTAGCAGCTTGATCACAATCTGTAAGTACCTACATGGGGAGAAGATATCTGATAGAAGAGGGTTCTTTAATCTAGGAGACAAAGGTACAGCAAGACCCAATGGCTGGAACCTGAAGCTCAAAAACATCTAACTGGAAATATGCTACAAATTTTTAACAGGGAAAGTTATCAGTCATGAATGTGGTAGTTTCTCCTTCACTTGAGGTCTTTAAATGAAGACTGGGTTTGTTTCTACAAGATATGTTTAAGCTCAGCCATAATTACTGCAGAAATTACTGAGTGAAATTCTATGACCTTTCTTTGCAGGAGGTTAGAATAGTTGACCATAATGGTTCCTTCTGGCCTTAAAATCCATTTTCATGGGGAGAACCTAATAATTGAGGCTGGGGAGGTATAGGAAGCCAGTATCTCACCTACTCCCTTACAGCAGGAGCAGGATGTAGGGGAGGGGTAGAGTGCTGGACACCCTTCCCCTTCACAGCAGCCAGGAGATTCAGGTGTGGGGAGAAGACACAGAAGTATTTCTTCCTTTCAGAAGACGAGCAGGGCTGGCTTTTCAGCTCTGGTATCTACTGGTCACATGCTGATAAGAAAGAACTTTGGACAAGCGCTATTCACATCATCCTGCTGGGAAGCCTAGCACTGTCCTTCCCAACAACTGAGAGTGGCAGAAGGATTAGGCTTCACCGCTGGCTAATTTTCAGTCTATTTTAGGGTACATCTGAAATGGAGCCAGTTAGGAAATCATGATTTACCCCACTTTTTTTTTTTTTTTTTTTTTAAAGAAAATGATGTTCCAATTGACATTAAGAGCCAGATTTATCCCTTCTGTAACTCCATAATGGAGTTAGCTTCAGTGCTTAACTTGGAGCAGTATTTTTATATAATCTTTTAGAAGAGTTAGATGAATTCCACGATACATTTATAGTATATAGGAAAAGGGTAGTATCCCTTTAAAGAGTATATGTGCTTCTAGCGGTGCTCACTAGGATCTGTACTTCAGACGCCTCCAGAAACCAGTTACACCAGCAGTATGTGTGTATGTATCTATGCCTTGCACGTATATAAACATAGTTATCTGGGACCCAACTGTCCCCTTGTGGATTTTCATATTATTTTTGTTGTGTAAAGAGCAAAAGATGCAACAGTATAATTTTATTACTTAATTTTATAATACAGAGTAAGTCAAATAACTAGGAAAAAAGACAGTTACAAATTTACAAACTGTAAAGATAAAAGGGACAGCCAATCATTAATCCTGCTGGTAATCAAGACTCTACTAATGTCCAAAATAAGTTGTAAAATACTATTATGAAACTAATAAAGGCACAAAAACTTCTATCACAGAAAACTTTTATATATCAAAACCAATTATAACAGACTGTACAACAGACTTTAAGGATTGGTGTCCTCTTTCTGCTGCACTGGAGTGACAACATCTAAAATCTCTCATACTAAATAGAATTAAGGCGCACAAAGAAGCAATGGGGCGGGGAGGGAGGGAAGTCCAACTTAGAATTTCCCATTAAATCATTGTCTAGCTGAAGTGGATTTTTCTTCAGTTTTTCCCTTTTCCTTCTAACAAGATGACAATTTATTGTGACTCATCATAATGGATGGAAACAAAATTTGTGGACATTATTGGTCTGATGCTACATGTTGCAAAGGAACCCAAAACTTCACAAATCCTATGTTCCTTTTATTTGGTGCTCCTATCCGAATCTCATTATTTATATAGTAGTATTGATTTTACAGACATATAAAGTGACAAAAGCCCTACCCTGAGAAGCTGACAATTTAGGATTTTAACTCTAACTAGACCTCACTTGATATCTCTTAAGGACATTTATTTTTTCATCAAGCTTGTGCAGCTGTTGCAGTATCAGGAAATCGTATATTTCCTGGGTACAAGACAGACACATTAAAGCAAGACAGATACATTAAGATAGACATATCTAATTAGGTGCAATGAGGAAGAAAGTACAATTAATAATGTTTAGAAGTTATTTGATTAACATCAGTAGCTAGGTTAGAGGCTTCTCTCAGAGCTGAAAATCTCTGTGTACAAAACATCATGTACAATGTTTTATACGTAGCTGTACAAACCTGGTACTTGAACCTACAGACCCTCACTCCTGCAAGTAGTCCCATTGATTTCAAATGGACTTCAATGGGGCAGCTCAGGTATTTAAGGAATATTAATTGGAGTAAAAATTTGTTGGATTGAGCTCTAGTAATCTGTGTACTGTAGATTTCTTAGTTGGATTCTACTGTATTCAGGTGCTTAATAGTGTGCCCCTCGTGGTGTCTGAGAAATGCATGAAGTGTTATGTCTAGCCTCTGCTACATATGATTCCTTGCCCATCCATCTCTCTAGGGGGTGATTGATCTATCCCATTGCTAACACAATTTAACATCTATTATATGGTATAATAATATTTGCTTCAAAAACATTATGGGATTTTTTTATTATTATCAGAAAAGGCCAATTTTGGGGTTTTTTGTTTTTGTTTTTGAAGGTCATGACAAAATGTCTTGGGCTGTAGCAGTGATAGCCAACATTTTCAGACTGATGAACTACAATATTATTACAGAAAAGTCAATGGGGGTCACAGTCAATAGTGTAGGGTAGAGTCTCTGCCTTTCAGCCTCTCAAGTGGTGCAAAGGGGACAGAAGCCACCTACAAGTCCTCTTCTAGGCATTTTCCTAGCATGTGGAAGTCATCAGTGGGTGCAGAGCCAACTTTTATGCCTGGACCACTGCAACCTATGGCAAAGGGGATGCCCAATAGTAAGGGGTGTAGATGGATCATACTATGCTGCAGCTGTCCCTAGCTAGCATGTGGTCTCTTGGGATTACCAGGTTGCTTGCTCTGACTCACACCGAGGGGGGCAAAGGATAAGGGACTCATAATTTGCAGTTGGTTCTCAGTTTTTCCCCTCTCCTGAAGTGCTCTGGGTGATTGTGTGGGGGATCCTCCCCATCTTTTGCTATGCCCTTCTCTTGGCTGAGGCAGAGCAAGTGGAGTGCCTCTCCTTCCCTCCTTAGATTTCTCAGAGGAAGCAGACAACGAAGTAGCAAGAACTGCTGTTTTCCGCTGCCTACAGTACCGCACGCAGTGAGACAGGGAGCTGCTGAGCAGCTATGGGAGAGAAGGGCCAGTGTCTGCTCAGGGCCAGTGTCTGTCAGGCTCATGCCAGAGCTGCTCCAAGGGCTGCTGGAGAAGCAGTGGCAAGCTTTCCCCTAGGGACGTGCCTGATTCATACACTTCAGTGTAAATATCACAAGTTGTGTCTCAGAACACATTCTTAGTTCAGAATCAACTACAAATTATCTTATGAATACAGTTGCCCTTCAGGGCCATAGGCTGGACACCACTGTAACTCAAGATAAGTTGCATTCATTTGTCCCTAATAAGGACTAATGCTTTTGAGTACTTGAAATAAATAAAGATTTTGGTGCTACAATTTTGAATTATTTGCTACAGTTTAAAAAAAAACCCTCAAAGTTGTGAGAAATCTGAGCTTTCTGTAGATTGTCGGTCCCTGGATTAAAACACGTGTGGGTTTATAATTGACCTGCCAGGGATGGGCCTTTGTGACACAGTGAGGGGAGTTAACCAGGAGCCTGCACTCTGGTCATCCACACCAATTAGTTACCCTGGAGAAGGCAGACTGGGGTAATTAGAGATAATTATCTAATCAGGTGGGGAGTGGCTGGGTGAGCTAATGAGCCAATTAGCCCGTCAGACTGCTAAGAAAGGCATAAGAAGGAAGTGCAAGAGAGAGGAGCAGGTCTAGCTGAGCCCAGAGTCAGAGAGATCTGTGGAAGGGAGACCTCCTCTCCTCCTGTGTCCTCAGAGAAGGAGTGAGGATATAAGAATGGTCATATTGAGTCAGACCAATGGTCCATCTAGCCTTGTATCCTTTCTTCTCACAGTGGTCAATGCTAGGTGCTTCAGAGGACATGAACACGTAATCATCAAGTGATCATGTCACCCATGCCCTGTCACCCATGCCCAGCTTCTGGCAAACAGAGGTTAGGGACACGTCAGAGTATTTTGCATCCGTGCCATCCTAGCTAATAGACATTGACGGACCTATCCTCCATGAACTTACTTAGTTCTTTTTTGAATTGTGTTATAGCCTTGGCCTTCACAACATACTCTGGCAAAGAGTTCCACAGGCTTATTGAATTCATTGAATGCAGAAATATTTCCTTTTGTTGCCCATTGCCTATTAATTTCATTTGGTGACCCAGAGTTCTTATGTTATGAGAAGGAGTAAATAGCACTTCCTTATTTACTTTCTCCACACCAGTCATGATTTTATAGACTTCTATCATATCCCCCCTTAGGTGTCTCTTTTTCAAGCTGAAAAGTCCCACTCTTATTAATCTCTTCTCATATGGAAGCTGTTTCATACCCCTACTCATTTTTGTTGCCTTTACTCATTTTTGTTGTCTTTTTCCCTACCTTTTCCAATTCCAATGTATCTTTTTGAGATGGGGCAATCAAATCTGCACACAGTATTCAAGATGTAGGCGTATGATGGACTTATAAAGAGGCAATATGATATTTTCTGTCTTATTATCCTTTCCTAATGATCCGCAACATTCTGTTAGCTTTTTTTGACTGAACTGCACATTGAGTGGATGTTTTCAGAGAACTATCCACAATGACTCCAAGATCTCTTTCTTGAGTGGTAGCAGCTAATTTAGCTCCCATCATTTTATATGTATAGTTGGGATTATGTTTTCCAGTGTGAATTACTTTGCATTTATCAACACTGAATTTCATCTGCCATTTTATTGCCCAGTTTTGTGAGATCCCTTTGTAACTTTTCACAGTCTTCTTTGGACTTAACTATCTTGAGCAGTTTTGTATCATCTGCAAATTTTGCCACTTCACTGTTTACCCCTTTTTCCAGATCATTTATGAATATGGTGAATAGTACTGGTCCCAGTACAGATCCCTGGGGGACACCACTATTTACCTCACTCCATTCTGAAAACTGAGCATTTATTCCTACCCTTTGTTTCCTATCTTTTAACCAGTTATTGATCCAGAAGAAGAGCTTCCCTCTTATCCCATGGCAGCTTACTTAGCTTACGAGCCTTTGGTGAGGGTCTTGTCAAAGGCTTTCTGAAAATCTAAGTACACTTAGATATCCACCTTGTCCAGATGCTTGCTGACCCCTCAAAGAATTCTAGATATAAAAACTGTTGTAAATAGCATTGCTGCACGGAACTGTAAAGGTGTTGGTGGAGGGAACATAAATAAACAGCACTGTAAGGATATCCGACCACAGGCCCTCCAACAGGGGAGGGCAAGGGGGGCAATTGCCAAGGGGCCGGTGATTTAAAAGAGCTCGTGCAGATGGGAGGATAGATAGATAGATACATATCCTCCTCTCCTCCACATACCCCCTTTACCCAAGGCCCCCGCCGCTTGTGCTTTCTTCCCCTCCCCTGAGCCAAGCTTATTTATTATGTGCCATTCAGGTTCCTGGGCAGGCTGAGGAGGCAGTATCTGCTACTCAGCAGTTCATCAGTAATCTCCCTGGGTAGTTCAAGGGACCCAGGAAGCTGAGTAGCAGATACTGCCACTTCAGTCACCCGGGAACCCGCGTGGTACCTAATTCCAGCGGAATCCCACTCGGACCTCAACTATCCCTTTCTAGGGGCGCCATTGAGGCCCAGAATTGCTGTTGGTGGGCCTGTTGACCAGTAAACTCGGAGTAGGTTTCTGTAGTGCAAGAAGGCAGGAGCAGAGTTACAGTCTTCAATACCATAGGATCCAGAAGACTGGGAAAAATCCTGGAATCAGATGCCTAGGAGGATCCAGACAGGACCAAATATTGCCTGGAGACAAGGAGCTGGACAAGACCATTCTGCTGGAAAGGAAAGGAGCCAGACTGGGGGTAGGTGTGAATTTCTGTCAAAGCTAGAATATACCTGTCTATGGGATACATCTTTTAAACTGTTACAATGGGTAGACTCTGGCTTTTGATGTTTGAGGCCTTGTTGGTTCCAGATCTACAGGCACCAATGTTGTCAAAAGGCATTTATCCAGATGAGAGGAGTATTCTGATTATGTTCCTGTGAAATTTGTGCTTAGAATAAGGCAGTTGTTTTAGTATGTCATTGAGAATATATTTGTGTATTCCTGGAGTGGCTTCAGGTTAACGTTTATTGCTCTATGTGAGAGGATGATTAAGCCACCAGTACAGAATTCTTGCTTACAGGAAGATATTGACTAGATTTGACTAGCTCACAGCCCACAGGGGTGTGGCTACAGGGTAATGATTTTGTTTTTGTTCACTGAAGCACAAGGGAGCAAGATAATAGGATGAGGTATCAAACTTGAGTCTTGTGTAGCAATGCAGGGTACTACCACTAGCTCAGCTGGCAAGTCACCACATACAGAATACTTTTCAGAATATACTATCATGAACTATGTACAGTCAGTGCCATTTCCAGGGGAGGTGAATCATGCTAAAGCCTCAGGAAATAATTTCTCTCCCCCATCAAAGAGAATAAGTTTTCTGTAAAGGTATTGGGGCAGTCAATCTCTCAAGCCACTTTATTAGGAAGATTTTTGGCTTAACTGTCCTATCATTTATAATTAGGGGTGTTGATGTGATGGTTAAAAGCCAGAAACTGCTCATGACTGTTGCTTTTCTTTGTCTCACCTCAAAGTATCAAGGAAATAGTCATCGGTTCAAATCAGAGGTGTTAATGTGCAATTAAAGATCACAAAAGTGTTTGCTGAATGAAATGAATTGTGGCCTAGAAAAACTTAATTTAATGAGATGTCTGCTTAATTGGGATGGATGAGCCTTCACAGAAATATCTCAATTAAACCATTGCTTTTTAAATGGGCCAAAGAGCTAGGACTAATCTATGCTAGAAAATTAAGTGGGTTCAAATATGTCGCTTAGGAGTGTGAAAAATCCCCACCCCTGAGTGCTGTAGTTAAACCAGACTAACCGCCAGTGTAGACCACGCTAGGTCAATAGAAGAATTCTTCCCTCAGCCTAGCTACTGCCTTCAGGGAGGTGGATTACATATGCCGGTGGAAAAACTCCTGGCATAGGTATCAGAGCTACAGAGATGCAGCTGTGCTGCACTAGCATTTTAAGTGTAGAGAAGCCCTTAGGTTCCCAAATTCCAGTGCCATTCAATAAGATTTTGATACTTAACTCCCGAGGCTCCTTTGAAATGAAAACATGGCTGAGATTTTCAGAGTTAACTCTACTAATCCTAAGCAGGTTATGCTGACCCAGGTGTAAGAAGCCACATTGCAAAGCCATACCTGAGTTTGTGTGTCCTCATTGGTGTTGTGCTAACCTATGTGTGTTGCGAGTACTTGTGGGGAAACATCCCTGGGTCTTTGAGCTGTACTAAGCTGAGCTGCTGTGCTGTTTCCCAGTGAAATGAGAGAGCTCATATCTGTCCTTCTGGACATACAGGGGGAATTGTGAGAAGACACTGAAGGACTATCAGCCCTCAAGTGGTTTAGCTTGTGTCCTTCCTGCGAAGTGAGCATATTACCAGCCTGAGTGAAACCAGTACCCAGGCTTTAGTCTATACTCCAGGACAGGAGAAGTAGTTCAGGTGGAAAACACCGCCAAGTTCAAATAAGAGGGTTTTTTGTGTATGGCCAGGAGGCGGGTTGGGGCAACATCTGAGTAAGAGGCTGGGTTAACTCTGCAATATAGACATATCCTAAATGGAACCACTTCTAAACTAGAGAAAAAAAAATCAGAATATCAGGTATCGATCCTATGATGCACTTACATGTCTACAATATCATTGTTGAACATATAATACTGTTACAGGTTTATGAAGTGCTAAAGATATATACAGGTGTAAAAATTAAGAAGTGTCTGTGTGGTGGTGTTTTAAGTAAAAGGCATTGAGCAGTTAATCACTTAGATGAAAAGGTCCACGCTCCTCAGAAATTTGCTCTTTTGATACCTGGAAAAATCTTCAGGGCAGAAAGATTGACAGCGCTAAACTCCTCCTCCTCATTATTCTCTGTCTATAAATCAAATATCTGCATCTGAAAATATTTTCTATGCTCAAGAGCCTGATCCTGAGAGGTGATGAAGGCCACCAACTTCCACTGAACTCAGTGGGAGATGAGGTCATGTAACACTTAATTGGATTTGGCTGCTAGGGTCTGCTCTTCCTCCCATTTGAAGTAAATAGCACAACGTCAGTATTTCAGGGCTTGGTCCCTTATTAATTTAAGTCCTGAAATATAAAAGAAGTGGAATTGCCACACTAGGTCAGACTAATGGTCCATTTAGTCCGTTATTGTATCTACAGCAGTGGCCAGTATCTGATTTTTCAGGAGAAAGTGAAAGAAGCTCTATAATGGAAAGTTGTTATCAAGTAGTTAATGGTAGGTTTCTGACCTAAATCCAGAGAATTTAATTTCCTTCTACATTTTTATCCTACCTAATGAAAATATGGATTTTTTACTATACATATGAACGTCCATTTTTTCATGGATCTTGCTAAGCTCTTGGCTTCAGTGATGTCTTCTGGCAATGTGATACACAGGTTAATTATACTTTTTGGTGTTTCTTACACATATGCATTTCCTCTTTTTTTTATAACTTCTTTTGGGTGTCCTTGTTTTACGAGAGAGTAAGCCAGAGTATTCAATTAACCTTTTCTAAGCAATTTTATGTATGTCTGTCATGTTCTTTCTTTATGCTAAACAGTCCCAGTCCCTTAATTCTCTTTTCATATGAAAGAATTTCCCTGCATCTATCTGCTGTTGTTGCTTGTCCCGGACCACTCTGTTTATAGTACATTTGTTAAAGTAGGGTGATCAGAACTGAACCCTGTATTCCAGGTAATATTACATAACTGATTCACGTAATATTTTCTACCTCCGCTTTAAACTGTCCAACACTGTTTGCTTTTGTGATCACTGCAAAGCATTGAACTGATGTTTCCATTGAAATTAACGTCCAGGTCTTCTCACAGAGAGTTCATCGAGATGTATGAGTAGTTCAGATTATACCTTCCGATATGCATTACCTTGGATATGTCAACAATGAATATCTTCTGCCATCATTCTGCCCATTAACCTAGATATGATAGGTCCCTCTGGAGTTCCTCCGTCTTCTGTAGTCTTGATTAATCTAAGCAATTTTGTACCGCACATGTATAGTATGATTTTTTTCAAATGTTCGTAACACTTTTTCTTCAAACTAGGCAAAGCACTCATTTCTTTTCAGAAACAGACATACAAAGTTTGAAGTTTTAAAACAAAGATGCTTTTGAAGTATTAGAATAAGTATGTCCTCTTTTGTAAAGCATGAAAAGATTAACTCAAAAATAGATAATAGATTCTCTTCAAATGCTTCAAGGAAAGCCCTCTCCCTCCCACTTCTGGACCATGATACAGCATGAAATTTTTTAGTCTAAAAGGTAAATACGTTATTCTTCTTACACTACAATGCTAGCATGGGAAATAATGTCTGTTGTAGACTAATGCTGATTTACTGGGGGTAGGAAGGACAAAGACAGTTTGGGGAGAATGTGAAATGGATTTGATTGGGTGAGGGGTAAGAAAAGAAATGAATGTGACCACATGAATGTTTTTTAAATATTTTCTTCTGGCAGAATCATGAGGGCTTTTCAAAAGATGTTGCCCAGAATGCCTAAAACTGTCAGTGTGGGCCCTGAGTGAAAGAAGAAAAGTAAAAGCATACCGTAAAGGGTTTTCAGTCTCCCATTCATCTCTCAATGGGATTTAGCAACACTGCTGTGCAACCATGTGGTGCTGTACAGCTATAAATCAGCAACACCCCCAGCTCCTAGATGATTAAAGGTGGTGCCTCCAGCAGTAAGCAGGCAGTGCTGGTTTCTTCAGTGCCCCCGGATCCAAAAGTAACCCACAGTGCTTGAGGTGGTTCTTCCTTTAAGGGAATATTTCCCTAGGCTCTGTCCCCGTGGAGTAACGTGCATCAAGTGAACATCTTGTTGTAAGGGACATAGAGGATAACTGTGTGAAAAATACTGGACAAATCTGATTTTTAAGGCAGCCCAATGCACAATGTTTGTTCTGTGGTACAAACACATACACATACATGTACCCTAGTGTACAATAATTTTGCATAATTATTGGTGAAACATGGGTCAAAGTGAGTCCTGTATTGATCTGATATACAGCACAACAGGCACCAATTATGGGATGTCTCTTTTAAATTTAGTGACAGGTGGTCACTGGAAGTGGCAGGAGAATGGAGCTGTCCCTATAGCTAGTTGCTTCTTCGCGTCTCCCTTTCAGAGAAGAGTCTGGTACAACAGCTAACTCTTTTGGGTTAGCTCCTTCAGTGGCTTTTCCTAAGTTACATCAACATAGAGCCTCTGCAGTAATTAAATCACTTTTGCATGTCCACTCTACACTCCTTGTGTCAATGGTGCACATCCTCACCAGGAGCGCTTGCACCAATTTAACTGTCAGGGTGGGGCAGCAACAGCTGATATAAGCAATGCGGTGTCTACACTAACACTGTGTCGACGCAACTACATCAACCTAAGCATTATGCCTCTCGCAGAGGTGGAGTTAGTAAGCTCATGAAGTGGGCGAGTTACATTGGTGGGAGCTACATTTTATTGTAGATGCTTACAGAGTTACGTCTCTGTAAGTTGCCTTATGTTGACCTAACTCTGTAGTGTAGACCAAGACTCATAGTTTTATCTAGCTTAGTTAGTTATAGGAGTTGCTATGTTGTCTGGAGTGGCTCAAGATTGTGAGTGCCTATCTCAGGGAACACTGTCAAAAACAGGGCAGATGTCCCAAACTGGTGTGTTCTATAATTACATTTCACCAAGCTACTAATTTTCACCAAGTAACAAATGTGAACTCCTTGATCACTGTAGCAGTCTTGCCATGGAGTCACAGAAGACTGGAGAGTCTAAGGGGACTATCCTGACACCCAGACAAACTGGACTTAGTGATAATGGTCACTTATACCAAAAATCACACCACATGGAGGTTGTTTCCAATCCCAAGAGACCAGTCACTTACCCCCGATAAATTGGTACTCTATATCGTACATCGAAGACAATGCTTGTAACCAATCCTGTAATAAACTATCTAAAAGTTTATTAACCAGGAAAAGGAATGTTATTTACAAGTTAAAGCAAACAAACATTATACACACAAATGAGTTACCATCTAAATCTTAGGAGTGACAGAATTGTAGTGGCCATTAATAAGTTTAGGCTTGAAATTAGATGAAAGCTTCTCACCATCGGAGGAGTGAAATTCTGGAGCAGCCTTCCAAGAGGAGCAATGGGGGCAAAAAGCCTAACTGGCTTCAAGACTGAGCTTGATGAGTTTATGGAGGGGATAGTATGATGAGACTGCCTACAATGGCATGTAGCCAATCTGTGACTGCTAGCAACAAATTATCTTCAACGGCCAGTGATGGGATACTAGATGGGGAAGACTTTGAGTAACCACAGAGAATTCTTTTCCAGGTATCTGGCTGGTGGGTCTTGCCCACATGCTCCAGGTCTAACTGATTGCCATATTTGAGATCAGGAAGGAATTTTCCCCCAGATCAGATTGGCAGAGACCCTGGCGGTTTTTCATCTTCCTCTGCAGCATGGGTCACTTGCAGGTTTAAACTAGAGTAAATGGTAGATTCTCCGTAACATGAAGCTTTGGAATCATGATTTGAGGAGTTCAGTAACTCAGCCAGAGGTTAGGGGTCTATTACTGCAGTGGCTAGGTGAAATATTCCTGCAATGTGCAGGAAGTCAGACTAGTAGATGATCATGATGGTCCCTTCTGAACTTAAAGTCTATGAGATCTGTCTATTCAAAGAGTCTTTTGGGGCAGACCCATGAGGATCTCTGGCTTCAGTTTAGAATCTCTGGCCCTTCAGAGTTCAACCAGCCAAAAGATGCAGTTTCCTCTTGTCAGGGAGTTTTATTCCCTTCCCCCCAGAATTTAAGATGATCATAGAATCATAGGGTTAGAAGGAACCTCATGTGTAATCTAGTCTAGTCCCTTGCCAAAATGCTGGATTTGTTGTGTCTAAATCCAATACAGATGGCTATCTAGCATCCTTTTGAAAACCTCCAGTGAAGAAGCTTCCACAAAATCCTGAGGCAGTCTGTTCCATTGTCCTACTTTTCGTACAATTAGGAAGCCTCCTTCACAGGGTACTGCTCGGTAATCACCTGAAGAGGCTCACTCATACAGACACTGCTCGAAAAAGGACTTTACTCAACCCTGTGCAATAACTGTAGTTCTCTGAGATGTGTGTCCATATGGGTGCGTCTTACTCATCTTCTTTCCCTCAGCTTCAGTGTTCTCAGCTATGGAGCTTGGAGGTAGAGAAGAAACTGAGGGAAGTTTGCACACTTCAGTGCACAAAGCAGAGTAAGGGCACATGCACTGGCCAAACAGGAACTACTACTTTAAATTTCAAAGGATAGATATGGGGAAAAGGAGGAGATTTTACGTTATAAGTCAGGAATATATACACTTGCTCTGAGGTCCAAAAGGAAGTGAGTGACAGACCTACTGAGAGTATCTGGATGAGGATAAAAAGGGAAAAGAATAGTAGTGATGTTATGGTGGGACTCTATTATAGACTACCAAATCAGAAAGAGGAAGTGGATGAAGTATTCTTCAAGTGGGTAATACGATTAGCTAACACATATGTTCCTGCTATATGTTGGAAGGCTAATAAAGCAAAAACATAATATGTCCTGCAAGTTGTTAGCATGTGTAGGAGGACAACTTTCTGATTCAGAAAGCTGAGGAAACAACTAAGGGGTCCTTCATTTTGGATCTGGTTTTGACCAACAGGGATGAATTCATTACAAATTGGAAGGTGGTTGGGAACTTGGAAGGAAGTGATCATGATCTGATAGAATTCATAATTCTAAGAAAAGAGGACATGAGAATAGCAAAACAAAGATACTGGACTTCAAAAAGGCAAATTTCAACCAACTCAAAGAAATAGTAGGCAAGAAAAGGAGTCTGTGACGTTGGCCTCTAAGGGATTCATGCTGAGATAGCTTAAACAGGGCAAAACTGCAAAGAGTGGTGCAGGCAAAGCCCTAAATACTGGTGGTTTTTCTTCCATAAGATATACCAAGCCAACAACAGCTTCTGATCACCTCACTGGTTATTCAGAAGATAAAACACAGTTCCCTTAAAGCCATCCAGCTCTCTGGCTTTTACCCAGACAGCCAAGTCAAATATGATGGGGATTACTGAAAATCTTTATCATATGTAAAAAAGTTCTACCAATCCCAAAGGATTGGAAACATTACCAAACCGATCAATGAATAGTTCAGTTTTAACCCAATACATGCTTAAACCCAGTGCTTATTAACAAAGCTAATATTTATTATAAGAAAAGAAAAGACAGTATTGGTTAAAATATCATATACATACAGATGAGAATAAAATTCATAAATCAGTTTCAAGCTTCAAGTAAACTGAGTTGTAAAGTTCTTAATTTGCAAAAGTCTCTGGAAATTACCCAAACAGCGTGGGAGTCATTAGTCCTTGTTTAAAGCTTCCATGTTAGAAATCCAGTCCAGAGAAATGAAGCAGGAAATGAAGACTAAATAATCTGTGTATAGAATCTGTATAATTTCTTCCATAAGAAATAGCAGGGTGGACAAGAACAAACTAGGATCCCAATCTTGCGATCCAAACTTTCTCTGTCAAAGCTTGGACAGATTTGAGATAAAAAGGATTGGGGCCAGCATGTTATGACAGTCACTTGGTAGCAGATTTCACAGCAGGTAATCCTTGAGTGCATAATAGATCATTACTTGTGGCTTTGAAGTAACATCTCCTATTTTCTATGCACACTGATAACTAGCTACATTAGCACAAGGCAATTGGCAATTTACAACTGTTCACAGGTATTTACTACTTAAACTTCAAAGAGAAATAAAAGCAATAGTATTATTACATTCAAGTTCCATTTAAATGTTAATATCTTTCTCTGATTTTTGACTAACAGAATATAGCGTCACATAGGACATATATTTCTTTATATTGGTAATCATTAACAAGAGATTAGGTAAATACAGACATACATAGCTATTATTTACTTCCAAACTCTTAACAGTGCAAGATTTAACCTCAAAGTCTCAGCTATTTACAATGAAAGGCCCTAATTACTACCAGTCAGTTCCTCATCCTTTTATGGTGAGTCCTGTGATAGCATCCTTCCGTGGTTAAAGTAGATTGAAACAATAGTCAGAGTTCTCATTTCCCCAGCCAGTGAGGAGAGGGAACTGAGAGGAATACTGCTTACCCAAGCCAGGGAGTGAGAAAGTTGAGGAGCTGTCTTGCCCTTTTAGGAGAGGAGGCACTACACCCTATATTACCTTATCTTATCACTTCAGCATCTTCTTCCAAAGCCTTTAGAGCTTTGTTGGGAGATGCTGTGTGGATCATACTTTTCCATTCCAAGGAGATGGAGTTTATCACTTTAATGGACTTCTTAAATAGCCTGAATAGCCCAAAGAATCCCAAAATTGGTCCTGAACTTGCGTCTTTTCCCTGCCAGCATAATACATTCTCAAGAGTCCAGCACCAGTGACACTTCCTTTTTCTGTGACCCTATGATGCATGAAATCAGATTTTCTTGGTATACACTAATAGGATCCACTATGATCAAATCATCTAAGAGTTAACTGAGTCTTTGGTATAGGGATTACGTAAGCAGTGCTCTTTTTTCTTTAAAGTGATAAAGATTCTCACTCATGTAGTAGCAGCAGAAATATACATGTTGTGGTGATATTTCAGACAAAATGTTTGGTAAGCTCCCATGGGTCTTGAAACAAATTCAGTCATGTTCAGATCACTGCTGAATCACTAGTAGGCTTTGCTCTCCCAAGGATTTTGCAAAGGCAGATCAGTGTATATATTTGAATAAAGCACGGAACCTAAGATGCCTAATTGAAGCAGCTGGTAGATGCTGTGTTTGTGTGGGGTTTTTTTTTTTAAGCAATCCATTAATCTACATTTTCAAGGATGCTAATTAGAGCTGTTGTCTTTGAGAACCCAGATACTGTCCTATTTGTAAATATGGCACCAGTTACACCAATTATAACCTAATTATTTTGTAAAGTTAAATATTCTATTAGTTTTATAGCTGAAAAATCTTTTTCAGTTAGAGGTCACCTTACAAATTTTGCAACTCTTACTCCTTTGTAAAGTATCTTAAATTTGCATTTGATTCAAGTATAGAATGGAGAAGACATGTTTTATTACCACTTTGTACAGCTGAAGCAGTAAACACTTTGTATTTATATTTACAGTAAGTACATACTACAGTATAAATCACCTGACTTTGTATAAGTATCTAACTAAAAAATAAAGGGATTTCCACTATTTATTCTGCATCATTGTAATAGTCCTTTGGTCAAATACTCCCTGGCCAATGTTTTCAAACACAGGGGAAGATTTTTCAAAGGCATAAAGGGCAGTTAGGAACTCCCATCAATGTACAATGGGAACTGAGTGTCTCAATCTTTATCATTAATAGAGGTAGAGTAAATGTCAGGAGGAGAAAATACAGCTTTACTGTTTATAATTAGCACAAATTATTATTAGCAGGCTACAAATCTTCTACTCCAATCCTTGTAGACCTATGACAATCCCATTTTAACCCCTAAACTATTTTTGACAAGGGAAACAATTTTTTAAAAATTTAGTTCACACTAAATTTAAAGTTAGACTTTTGTGGAGAAGGAGAAGCAGGGGCTGAGGAGTGAATACATTAAAAGGTGACTAAAGGGAATGACTAAGCAGAATGGTGGATATAGTCTTTCAACTTCTAGGTCACTGATTTAAATCAGAGGCATGTCTATACTGCCCACGGTTTGGACTACGGAGGTGTGCATAACAGTGCACATCGATATGCTGTGCTCTAACTCCCCTGCGTCGACACTGTGGGTGCAAACTTAAAGGTCTCCAGTTTGCACTAATGCAGTCCTTTCCAAAAAGGGACCTTTAAGTTTGTGCCTGCACCATCCACACAAGGGAGTTGTAGCACAGAACTTTGGTGTGCACTGCTATTCGTACTTCCACCCCATAGCCCAAACTGCAGGGGAGTGCAGATGTCTCTCAGGCCATTTCTAATTCTGTAGCTACCAAATATGGCTGCCATTCTATGGCTGAGAAATGAGTTTGTGGTAACAATCCAGTTACTAATGGACAGCTGTCCACCTGAGAGGAAGGATGGTCGAGTCACGGTTAGGCTATCAGCTTGGTAATGAAGATGCCTGGGTTCAATTCCCTGCTTGCTGTGGACTTTCTGGTTCACCTTGGACAATTCACATAGTTTCTCTGTTTCAATTTGCAAAATGGAGACTAGCTTTTCCCTGTGTCAAAAGGGGGTTTGTGGGGATAATTACAGTAAATATTGTGAGGTGCTCAGTAACTAAGGCAGATAGATGTAACACATACCATCATAGTTGGCCACACCAGAGAGGAAGAATTAAACTGACATGAAGACTGAACTAAACACTCCCAGTCCTAGAAATAGTACATCTAGGCCACTGTGAGGAAATTGTCACTACTAGTATTTGGTCTCCATTATGGAGGTGTCAGTTACAACTCCATAGCTGTGGTTGAGTTGAATTTTGCCATTAAAATCTGAATTCAACCCTTGTACTTTGAGTACAGAATTAATTTATGGAGAATTCACAAGTAGATCCATTAATTAGTTAAGGAGTTAAAATTAATTTTAAAAATTGGTCCATTAAGAAATTTAGTGTTGAGTGTCAAACAGTTTTTTCTCTAATTTTCTCAATGACAACACAGACCTTTTAAGCTCCTGTGTAGTTAAATCTCACTGAAATCTCATGGATAGGTTATATTTCTAGAAACATTTTTAGGATTAGTGGTCATTTTTGTTGTTCTTCATAAGTAAACATTTCTCCTTCAGTTGGGACTGGTGAATAATCTTCAAAGAATTTAATGCACTACCATCTTTTAAAGTCTATTATTAGGATGGCTCATGACACCAAATATATTATTAGAAGTGCACTCTATTAAAATTGCTATGACCTCCCATTGTTTCCACTGGTAGAGAAGCTAAGCTGCCCTCAGCAGGGAAGTGTGTGGTCTCTGGGCAGTTATGGTCCCTTCCAGGTAGCGTTAGAATCATAGAATATTAGAGTTGGAAGGGACCTCAAAGCAGGACTAACCTCAGCTAAATCATCCCAGCCAGGGCTTTGTCAAGCTGCAGCTTAAAAACCTCTAAAGATGGAGATTCCACCACCTCCCTAGGTAACCCATTCCAGTGCTTCACCACCCTCCTAGTGAAAAACATTTTCCTAATATCCAACCTAGACCTCCCCCACTGCAACTTGAGACCATTGCTCCTTGTTCTGTCATCTACTACCATTGAGAACAGCCTAGCTCCATCCTCCCTGGAACCCCATTTCAGGTAATTAAAGGTGGCTATCAAATCCCCCCTCATTCTTGTTGTCTGCAGACTAAACAAGCCTTGTTCCCTCAGCCTCTCCTCATAAGTCTTGTGCTCCAGCCCCCTAATCATTTTTGTTGCCCTCTGCTGGACTCTCTCCAACTTGTCCACATCCTTTTTGTAGTGGGGGGCCCAAAATTGGACACAGTATTCCAAATGCGTCCTCACCAATGCCGAATAGAGGGGAATAATCACTTCCCTCGATCTGCTGGCAATGCTCCTGTTAATGCAGCCCAATATGCTATTATCTTTCTTGGCAACCAGGGCACACTACTGACTCATATCCAGCTTCTTAGCCACTGTAACCCCCAGGTCCTTTGCTGCAGAACTGCTGCCTAACCCATCTGTCCCTAGTCTGTAGCAATGCGTGGGATTCTTCTGTCCTTGTTCTTGTTGAACCACATCAGACTTCTTTTGGCCCAATCCTCCAATTTGTCTAGGTCACTCTGTATCTTACCCCTACCTTCCAGGGTATCTGCCACTCCACCTAGCTTAGTGTCATCTGCAAACTTGCTGAGGGTGCAATCTATCCCATCCTCCAGATCATTAATTAAGATGTTGAACAAAACCGGCCCGGGACTGACCCCTGGGGCACTCCGCTTGTGACTGGCTGCCAGCTAGACATGGAGCCATTGATCACTACTCATTGAGCTCGATGATCTAGCCAGCTCTCTATCCATTTTATAGTCCATTTATCCAACCCATACTTTTTTAACTTGCTGATAAGAATACTGTGGGAGACTGTATCAAAAGCTTTGCTAAAGTCAATAATATCACATCCACCGCTTTCCCCACGTCCACAGAGCCAGTCACCTCTTCATAGAAGGCAACCAGGTTGGTCAGGCATGACTTGCCCTTGGTGAATCCATGTTGACTGTTCCTGATCACCTTCCTCTCTTCCAAGTGCCTTAAAATGGATTCCTTGATGACCTGCTCCATGATTTTTCCAGCAATTGAGGTGAGGCTGACCAGTCTGTATTTCCCTGGATCCTCTTTCTTCCCTTTCTTGAAGATGGGTACTATACATGGCTTTTTCCAATCATCAGGGAGCTCCCGCAATTGCCACGAGCTTTCGAAGATAATAGCCAATAGCTCTGAAGTCATATCAGCCAACTCCCTCAGCACCCTCGGATGCATTGCATCTGGCCCCATGGACTTGTGTATGTCCAATCTTTCCAAATAGTCCTGAATCTTTTCCTTCAGCACTGAGGGATGTTCACCTCCTTCCCATACCATGCTGCACAGTGCAGTAGTCTGGGAGCTGACCTTGTCTGTGAAGACAGAGGCAAAAAAGGCATTGAGTACCTCAGCTTTCTCCACATCTTCTGTCACTAGGTTGCCTCCCCCATTCTGTAAGGGGTCCACACCTTCCCTAATCTTCCTCTTGTTGGTAACATACCTGTAGAAACCCTTTTTGTTCCCTTTCATGTCCCTTGCTAGCTGCAACTCCAATTGCGCTTTGGCTTTCCTGATTTCATTCCTGCATGAATAAGCGTTAAAGTTGTTTGGGTGCCCTACGTGTATATTTGCACATCTTAACTTATTTAGATTTCATTAAATTTAACCATAACTCTGAATTACCTGAGTTATAGAGCTTGCTTTTGGAATAATTATACCATTGCTAATCACTATATATCACGTTACCCTAAATTATTCATATGTACTCTCTCTCATTTAACTTCATCTTGGTATGGTTGTTGTCTGAGATTCCTGTTACTTCTGTGGATTAAGAGAGCTTCATTTGCCGGAGCTAGCAGCCTGGAAACTTCATAGGCTTCAAGCTTCATAAGCTTACCTCTCAAAGTGTATACATTTAGAAATTCCACACAAAAAGTATTAAAAGAACATTAGTCAGGCTGCAAAATCAAGAACTCAAAAGTTAGGAAATGCCAGAATTAAGGTTAACTTTAATTTGGCCCCCTTGTGCATATGCATTATGAAAAAACCTTTAAACACATGATCACATTTTTTCCACAGGACCCCTCAAGAAGCTGAAAGTCCATCAGGTGGCATCATATTTACACCCACATGGTTCATCAGGGTTGGAACCTTTAGATCCACCTCTGACTTCCACCACTTGAGCTAATGGGGTAACTGATAGTAGTAGATTGTCATAATCCTTTATGAGGAGCAGTGCAAGAGGGGGATGAGACACATACTCTGACGGTAGGTTTCACACATTTGCAGACAGCAGAGGAATGATGAAACTTCGGAACCTTGGATTCCATTTTAGTCTTGGAGGTAGCAGGGGAAATGCTAAATATCCATAACTCTGTTTGTAGATAACAAAAACTGCTCAACACTTCTGCAAAGTACAATGCAGAGTGGTGGTCTCTTGTAAAAGATTGCTCTGCTCTTGAGCAATCACCAGTTTTACAGGGAACAGAAGGTAACTTGAGGTCTGTGTAGTCATCTAAGTATCTCTTGCTGATATCTCCATTTTGGAGGTCAACAGGAGAGAAGCTACTTTCGATCCCTTTACCCATTGGGGAGGGGAGCTCATTAACATGCTCCTTTGATGTCATTTTTATGCAACTGACTTTAGGTAGCTAGGGTTGAGAAATCAAAGATTTGCCTCTGACAAATACTGAGAGGGGAAAATACTCCTACTTAGAACAGGGAAAAAGCCACCAAGGACGGGTCTATATTTAAAAAGCTGCAGCAATACAGCTCCATCGCTGTAGTGCTTTAATTAAAACATTACTATGCTGATGGGGGAGTTTCTCCCATTGGCATAGTTAATCCAAGTCCGTGAGAAGTCATAGCTATATTGATGGGGAGAAGCTCTCCTGTTAACATGTTGCTGTCTACTCCAGGGGTTGGGTTGGTATAACCGCTGCTCAGGGTGTGGATTTTTCACACCGCTCAGTGATGTAGCTATACCAATGTAAGTTTGTAGTGTTGACCTAGCCCAAGGTAAATTTGATTGGCTCAGGATTTAAGACACTATCAGTGCTCAGTTCTGAGAATGTGGCCCTCTTGGTGACATTCAGAACATCAGACAAATGAGCATTCATTTATAAAATCATATAGTTGGAAGAAGTTGTTTGGTGAAATGAATCCCAAACCAATTTAGACTGAAATTTGCCCACATTACAAAAGCCAGCATCCCAGTTACTGCTATCTGGCTCTCTTGGCAGATCCTGCATACATCACAAAGATTAAATAGGCATGGATGTGAATATTGTACCACTTACCTTAGAGAGGTGGTCTCTCCTGGCTAAAGGCAGGGCATACTGGTAATGCGATATGGGAAATTCTCACTGTTGCTCCCCATGTTTCATTTTCTCTGTCAGTAAAGAGGGGATTTCAACATCTAATCTGACACTTTTCATGAAGACAAACACTCACTTAAAAATTATGATGTGAAAAATTACTATGACTTGAAGAAAGGCCATTTAGCTAATATGCAGCATTTCAGAGCAAAAACATTCATTCTCAGCCATCAACCCCTAATAAAGGACCCTTTTCTGCTACTTTTACTCATGTTGAGTAGTGCTTTGCTTTGTAAGCAGCCCCACTGATTTCAATGCGATTGCCTGCAAAGTAAGGTATTGTGAGGAAGGGTGGTAGAATTGGGCCCCAAATGGTTTTTGTTATGCTAACAAATAACTCTTTCAGTTTTTGATTTGTCTTAAATTTAGGCACAAACTTAGATAAATATTCTTCCATATAAAAATGAGATAAAGCTTATTTACAACTAGAAGAATAAATGTAGTATAATCTGAATTAAGAAATAAGGAACAGCGTAGAAAAAATCTGATGAGACTTGAAAAGGAGATCAATATAAAATACACTAAGGAATCAGCGCAGATGTTTTCTTCAGATAAACTGCTGCACTGATTGTCATGAAGTATATTGATGTCACTGTCACTATGACAACATTATGACAAGAACTAGTCACTCTAGGCTACCTTGTAAAAGGATCTGTCATATATATTTTTGTATAAAAAGTAACAGAAATGAGAACATCTCACTTAGCACCAGCTTTTAGTCCTGGTAAGGTTAGATGATTTGATGTAGACATTGGATCAAGGTGTAGTCAAGCCAAAGACAGGCTAACTTGTCATGAAAGGAAAGGTAAGAACAATTTATTACTCAAGCAGTATATGCTTTTACTTTTTCAGACAATCAGAATAAAGAGAAAAGGAATATTGTTATACTATTTGTATAAATAACTTAATTTTAATGAAGAAAATTCATTTCATGTTACATTTGCTACAAGTGCAGTAGAAGTGTGCATTTGAGAACATATGTAGCATTTTGCAGCGAAATAATTGCAGTGTAATTTATTTTTCTATTTAGTTGTTTTCCCCTTTGTTTTAAATAACAATCTTTCAATCACATCCATTTTCTATTCCTGTATGACTTCCAGATTTTTTTTTTTGTGCCATGTTAGTTTTAGCCCCAGGGCCTTTGATGTACTGCACTTCAGTCATACTGTAAAATTCATAATCCTAGTTTTTTCTCAAATCACTTGGCTTCCACTATCTCATATTTTTAAATGCTCATTTGTCCCCACATCAGAAATATTACACTGCTATTGGCAAAAACTCCTTGTGAAGATCTTAGTCATTAGAAATGTCACAAATTTAGCAAAGTCTTTCTTAGCTGACTTCAGCTGCATTTTTGCAGCTGTTCCAGTTTTCTACAGCACAGAGCCAAAATTATGACTGTTTAGGAATATGTAACACCACACAATAATAATACAGAAATATAACCAAATGGCATTTTCCCTAGCAGTGTTTGTGTTCTTATTAAATCTGATACAAATCCAAAACTCTTCAAGAGGATCCTTTGCATGTCTGCTTTGTCTGTTTGTCTTTTACCCCACAAGCCTAATTCAAAAGCACTGGCTTGCTCCATCTTGACTTCACTTATTTATTACAATAAATTAAATGGGAGAGCATTTCTAAATGTGGACAGATCACAGTGACCTTCCTTAGTTTTGCTACAAAACCACAACAAGTACTGAAAAGATATGACACTCATTATTCAAACATCACTACAGGAACAAAAGCAATTACATTTGTGATTAAGATTTAATAGGATTGGTTTTTACACGAATCCATAGTTTTTCTTTTATTTTACCTTGAAGGATAGGTTATTTCAAGTGAATGGGAAAGGAATACAAGCCAAAAAATGTCATTCATCTAGTATTCATATTCAAATGAAACTTCAAAAAAGATTTAAACAATATCTGTGTATTTAGACTTTGGAGATGTGCCTGAATGGTCCATCTTTTTTTAAAAAAATCATAAACAGGAAAAGATTACAAGTCTTGGCAGTAGGTTTAATAAATAAAGCTGTAATGTTGCCAAAGATTATTACTTTAGAGATCTAGCAATGCATACAGACAGAACAACTATTATTCTACAGTACATCTTAAGCAACTGGAAGAAGCATCCTAGTATATTATCTCTCCAGTGCAAGATGAAAGATGAATTGTTGCATGAAAAATTTGCTTCTGTCCTTCCAAAAAAAAAAAAAAAAAAAGGGGGGGGGGGGAGGAAAGGGGGAAGAGAGAGAGAGCTTTCCCCAAAGTGCACTCTAGAAAATATAGAATACTTTTGTTTCTAAAATAAATTACTGAAGGAGATAAGTCACTTTCCCTGAAACCAACCACAGTTGTGTGTTCTCTATCCTTAAGTTAAAGTGCCAGTGTGGTAGAGTATAACTTCAATTTTTTTATAAAGCCTGACTTAAGTAAGTTCTCATTAGTTCCCATCACACACAAAATTATGGAGAAATGTATCATATGGTAAGTGCAGTTTATCTAATAATATTTGAATAATTTCTTGAATAATTATTCAGATTGAATAAATATAGTTTAAATAATTGTAACTTAACAAGTGATTCTAAGGCATCTGGAAAAATGGAGCAATGTTAAGAAGAGGGAAGAATGTACCCCCACAACCTCAAAGGCAGGAAGGGAGGTCTTTGCTTGAAATGGTGGGAGGATGTAGGCTCCTTGAGGGTCTCCTCCTCCCTTGGGGGTTGATAGAAGGGGGGAGGGAAGGCATCACCTGATTGGATGGGATGGACAGTGGGACTCAGGAAAGTCATTGGCCCCTATGCCTGGAGAAGAGTATATACACCCTGCCCCTGCAGCCTAAACCCCTTCTCACACCTGGATTAGCTACACACACACAGGATTAGCAAGGACTTGGATTTTTGGTCTGCTAGTTGCCTTTTTTGGGACTGGAAAGGAATTTTCCCCTCACTACCAAATTGGCTGAGGTAGCTGGGTTTTTTCACCTTTCTTTTTGCAGCTCAGGGACCTGGTGGGGTTAGATGAGGCACTATGGTCTAGTAAAGTGGTTCTCAGCCTTTTCCATATAGTAACCCCATATTACACCAGAAGAACCTTTTTGGACTCCCCTTCATAGAGAAGGCATAAAAGAAAACCTTTTATGCTTCAGGTTTAAACTATTCTCTAACTGTTAGGGATTAGGATGAGACCTTTGTGGGGGTAGATTGTACCGGATCTGCTTACAGTGGGGTTCTTGCACCTTCCTCTGAAGCATCTGGTGTTGGCTACTGGCAGAGAAAGAATACTGGAGACTATGGAGTATGGGTCTGATCTAATATGGCAATTCCTATGTAGGGATGAAGAAAGGTAGGCTGGTTGTGACCCCTTATGCTTATTTATGATTTCCTGGGAGTTGTGACCTCTTAGGTTGAAAATCCATGGGGTGAGGAATGCATTGTGCATCATTCTGCAGTTTGAACCAGCCTCTGTGGCTTGTTCACTTTGGTAAATCACATCCTCTCTCTATTTCAAGTATCCCAGCTGCTTATGCATGTATAAGGGGTGGCACAATAATTAATTACTTAATGTTTTCCCAGTGCTTTAAAAATGTTGAAAGTGCTTAGCTATTTGATTATAGAAAGATAACCAACAATTTTTGTAATGGTTGGTAGAAATAAGAAGTAAACAATGTAATCATATTTGCAAATGAAAATCCTGAGTTATGAAATCTACTAATGCCCTAGAGATATAAAATGTGTTTAAAATCGAATTGCTGAGGAGATTAGTGTATTATATTAGTGACCAGTCTTGCATTTCTATTATCATTACTTTCTAATATGTTATATAAACACAGAAGTCTTGTGGTAGCAAGAGTAATTTTTCTTGCTTTTGACGCTGTCATTTCTAACTTCTTGGAAGACTGAAAAAAGAAATATTTAATTATAAATGAAAGTGGATAGGCCAAGTGAAAAGCCTGCCTGGCTGAAGATCAAGATTGACTTAACTAAATTTGTCAAATTACTTCAAAGAGCTTGTTTAGCACAAACAGGAGTCAGGCAAACTAGGAAATTTTAAAATCAGCGGCAGACAAAATCTTATCACTGACATACTAAATGATTTTGACCTTTGGCTCTGCCATTCAATTTTTAAAACATTTGCCAAATAACAAAGGTTTTTAGACATAATGTGCTTTTATTCTCTAGAACAAGTGTCTTTAGTTAAATCATCCACTGCCATTGCATAAAGGGTTCTGGAATGGCTTAGAATTAGGTCTAATTTGTCTCTTTTTTTTTTTTTTTTTTTTTTTTTTATTACATTGTGCGGAGGTGTTTCTGTATTATGCTGAACTAGCAAAATAGCAGTTAGAAATGCATGTATTTCTATGTCTTTTATGAAGTTGGCAGCTGCATAGTTTTTTTTTATTGCTCTATATAGAAGACTGAGGGCTTCGTAAATTTACAAGTCTTAATGAATGATTTTTATCTTCTGAGGTAACTAGATTGCTTACCTCGGACACCATTAAGAGCCCCATGTTTCATTCCTTATTTAGGCAAAGTTTAATACAGTGAATGATTTAGATGGAAAATATATAGTGCCCAATACATCACAAAACATATGTTGATTTCCAAGCTTGCAAATGAGTGTGTGTGAACCTCATCCTATCCAGTTGGTAGGTCAACATGCTGTTGAGGAGGGGGAATTCTGGCTCTGCAACAGTGTGCTGTGGAAGTGATTCACCTTCTACTTTCTTTAGCTTTGGTTCTTCTATTCTGAGGAATGCAAGCACCAAGGGGGGTTACTATCTGAGAAATTTGACTGTTTACAGAGAGCCCCGGGAGGTAAGACTGACCACCTTTGCTGCTACTAACTCTGTCTCTGTCACTCCAGAAAGAAAATGTGTTCTGGCAGTGTTTGTGGGGAAAATTTCTGTCTACTCCTTAATTGTCAGTCTTCTTTGAAGAGGGACTCCCAGACCTGATCCTTAATCTACTGGGCAGGCTTTTCCCCCATTATTGATTGTGGTGGTGTAGGTCTATCCCCAGTCAATAAAATGGTACTGTGGGCAGAGGCTGATGATTTTGAGATGTGGACACTTAAAATGTCTTGTCTAATAACCCACCTCTGCATCTCCCTGCATGCAGTGTCATTCCCAAGGGTTTAGCTGGATGGAGTCATAGACCCTGCTCTTGGGGTTTCTGCCCCTTCCACGTATGCCATAGAATCCCAAAATGAAGTTCTGTCTTTGACTTGGGAGCAATTTCCATAGCTGAATAGACCAGAAAACGCACAATGAAGCCACAAGGATCCTCTTCATATTGGGAGAGGTCCCTATCGTATTAATGTACAATAAAATTCTGCCCTTGTTGGGTGGCTTGCACACTCACACTATCAGTGGGAAGAAGGTTTCAGGCAAAGTGGCTAGGTAGAGATGGGGACTGTCTACCCCATGCACACAGGAGAGAGAGCTTTTGCATCAGCTCTGAATAGGCTAGTAGTGGACAGTGCTCTGCTGAATCACAGGAAGCACAAATTTGGATATAGTATCCAAAAATTACCCCCCCCCTCCGCCCCCCATAGCAGAAGTGGAGAGGCAGAGACTGCTTTTCCCTTGCATGGGCTTGAATAGCAGGCTTGCTATTTAGAGGGTAATCTCCTTGAGCTAGGGATCATGTCATCCTCTGCTGGTACAGCACAAAGGATATTATTGTCTGTAAACATAGTGTATTACATGCTATATTATCATCAGACTGCAGTCTATGAACAAACAGAGATGAAAGTAAATGATCAAAAATGGGGGAAGCAAATGCAGTTGGATTAAGTGAATGAGGAGGAAAAGAGCTGTTCTACAATTATAAGATGTTTCATCATCTTGGGAAAAGAAAAACAGTACTAAGGATCTGCATAAATAATCTTGACTTCTAAATGGAGGATTTTAAAAGTTCCTCAGACAAAATATGGCCAAGTCACTGAGAACTCAGTGTGATTTTCAAAGTGAGAATCATTCTGGTTTTATGCACTAATGACTAGCCAGATAGAAAATGGGGAAGGGGGAGGGGGAAACATATACAATGATCAGCACAAACTATGACATGGTCAACAAATCCTTTCTACAACCGTTACAAAAGAGTCCCATGCTATAATGGACAAAAGGAAACGAAAAATATGAACAAGTCAAGCTGAAACATATGCTAGAGCAAATATGGACAGAGGATTGTAGAAATTGCTGTTAGTTGGAAACAGGAGCTCATGAATTCGTCTACAAAAGAGAGAATCCTGAGAAAGCCATAAAATGAAATAAAAATGATTTTGTCTTGAAATTCAGACTTCCTTGCTAGATGGTATCCAAGGAATTATAGGTCTGTGTTTGTTCAGCAAGGGAGGAGGTGACCAAACATGAGGGAGATATCAAATTCAGCAAAATACAAAAGGTGACAGGAAAATCATTTGAAAAGAGAACTAAGAAAAGTCCAAATGGAGAAAGTGTTTGGTTTTACACCTGCAGTATTTTGGCTGACTCAGTGTTAGACCAATGGATCAGTCAAAGTTTGTGATCTTAAACTTCCTGTCTTCAAGGTAAACATTGTATACTGAATAATGAAAGCATCATTTATGCTTGCCACAAGGAGCAAGACTTGAGGAAAATGCAATATGAGTCCCAGATTACCTGGAAATAAAAAGTTCTGAGGGTGTGGATTATGAAGAAATCACTGACTTTAATGATTGGGTGTAGAACAATATCATTGACCCATGGCATTCTTCTGAAGATGACTTCCTTACCACAGAAGAAAAGAATCAATGATGAACTGGTGCTCAGGAAGAAAGGAAGTTATGCTCATTAAGCCCCCACAGTACTGAAAACAGCTCTTTTAAAATGTTCTTTAAAAGCAAGAGACTGAAGAACAAAGAAAAGAGAGAAGGGCTTAGACTTTTGCCAGGTAAATCACTTTAAAATTTACTTTGAGAAAAGAAAAATCACTAACAGAGGAAGATGGAAGCCTGAAGAGTGGGAGAACATGAAATGAGCCTCAAATTAATTTTAAAACATTTTTCACTTTATTATTAGTGAGGAGGCAATTTTGCTCAAGCTTTTCACATTAGAGGGAAGAGTATACCTGGGAACAAATTCTTAGCTGATGTAAATTGCAAACTTCAGTGGAGCTATGACAACTTATATAAAATAAGGAACTGTCCCCAGGTATATGTCAGTAAGCTTAACCCTTTTTCCACAAGAGCACTGATAAAACAAACTTAAGGAATACAACTGATATCAACGAGTCTCTTCCCCAAAGATACTGACTCGATTAATTCACTCAACCAACAAGAAAGGCACCTTCCATACACATGATCAATTATTTCTGTATAAGACAACCAAATGTATAATGACTTCTTCACTGAATATTTACAGACTAAAAGAAAAATTTAAATCAGTAGAAATTGGGGGGTGGAGGGGAAGAACCCCTCAGTATTTAAAGTGATGTTCTGTAAAGCCAAATAATATAAAGAGGTTAAATTTAATCCAGAGTGTAAAATTCAGACAAAATGAAAAAAATGCTTTTGTTGTTGTTTTTTTTTTTTTTAAATAGATTCCAGAATGTACAAACCAGAGTTATGAGACCATTGATTAAAATCACTGACTTCTTCAACAGACTATAGGACCAGAAAAGACTTCA
The DNA here is from genome assembly GCF_026122565.2 of Emydura macquarii macquarii. Taxonomy (NCBI): domain Eukaryota; kingdom Metazoa; phylum Chordata; order Testudines; family Chelidae; genus Emydura; species Emydura macquarii. Next base: position 24,531,102 of record NW_027132559.1, read on the forward strand.
GAATAATGGGAAAATGACATTATAGTCAAAATACAAAAACAGGTGATCTAAGCAATTGCAAGGATTGGCAAATTGTTAACTTTCAGTGATGTTTTCTGCAGTATCCTCTTAAGCAGAACAAAAGCAACAGCTGAGGTGAAGATAACTGAAGAACAGGATGGATTTAGGCCCAAAAGATCATATGTTGGCCAGATTTTCACCCTAAGAGCAAGCACTGAATGGCAAAACCCACTCATCATAAACTTAATTGATTTCAAGAGGGCATTTGACATCCTCCAATCATGATTCACTCTGGAACATCTTGAAGTGCTATGGTATGCCAACAAAAATAATTAAGGCTTTATATCAAAAGCAGCATGCACATTTAAAGTAAAGACAGACGTAGGCAAGTGATCCAGTCTGGGTGGTATCACACAAGGATGCATCCTGTCACCTTTGCTCTTTGGCATGGCCATTGACTTCATTACGAGGAAGTGTAGACACAACACTGCTATCATATAGCTCAACAGTAGTACACCTGACCAGTGATTCTCAACCAGGGTACCCATACCCCTGGGTGTACATAGAGGTCTTCCTGGGTGTACATCAACACATTTAGATCAGTGTTTCTCAACTGGGGGCGGGAGTTGTGAGCCCCGCGGGGGGGAGAGTGGGAGGAAGAAGGAGGCGGGTCACAGAACAGGTTTTGGTGGGTTGCAAGTGCAGGGCTGGTTTCAGGGGTGGCCAGCAGGGCAGTTGTCTGGGGCCCCATGCCACAGGGGGCAATGTGAAACTAAGTTACGTGCCTCTCCCCCGGGTGGGGGGGCTCAGGCTTCAGATTCCTGAAGGGGTTAAAGTAGTCTGGAAAGATGGAGAACCACTGCACTAGAAGATTTAGATGTTGCTGATGAATTAGCTCTTCTAAGTGACCACTTAACCAACATTCAAGTAAAGAAAGACTGACTGTCTAGGACTGAGGTTTAAAAAAAAAAAGGCTTTATAATTAGCTGTGAAGGAAAAAAATCTAATGAGAACCCAAGCAACTCGTGATTTAAGTATTACTTTACAAGACAAAAGAATACAAGAAGTGAGTTAATTTACACACCGTGAGCATAATGTTTAAGCCAGTACAGATGTCCAGAAAGAAATGTATCAAACTGGGAAGGGGGCAGCTGCATTTACCAGCTTCAACAAGATTTGTTCATAGAAAATCTACAACCTGCAGGTCAGTCTATGAACATACGGGTGAGAAAGCTAGAAATATACAGAAGGTACAGACAGACATCTAAATGCCTTAGGAAAAATAATAGATATTAAATGGAATGAATTTATAACAACTTTGAGGTTCATCGGAGTACAACCCCTTATCTATAAAGATACCCGGAAGAGAAAATGGAAATATTTGGACATATGACAAGAAGGAAATCATAGCAAGTATGTCACAGGGAATGGACCCAGTTTTGGGTCCACTGTGATCCACAAAATTACCAGCAATCTCTGGAGGTGCCTAAACTCACTTGGCACCTCAGTTTCTTTCTTTGAGCATGGGCACTGCTGCCTTCCCTCAAGACACTCGGACACCTATCTGCTGCCTAAGCACCAGACTGAATCATAAACCTGGGACAGACAGGTGTGTGGCAGTCTAGCTTCTAGGGGGCACCTGATCCAGTAGGCAGCCTCTGAGCACACCTACCAAATCAGATCTCATTAAAAATCTGGCTGGAGGAGAAGATGGTGGTGTCTATTATAACTTTTAGCCCTGTGGTTAGAGCACTGACCTGGGATGTAGGAGACGTAAGGGGAAGGGTGTCTCTTTCTCTCTCTAGCCCAGTGACATTTCCAGTGTGGATAATCATTAGTCATTGGGCAAGAGGATGAGAGAGAATGAGGGATGTGGGAGACGCTGGGTCCAGTCCCCCCACTCAGATGACTCTCATTTGTTTATCCATGGTGGAATAGCTTCAACAGAAGAGATTAAGGGAGCCCCACATCAAAATATGCCATAGCTCAATGGTTGGACCACTGTCCTCAGAGGTGGGCAATCGCTCTGCAAATCTTTTTTCCCCCTCTGGCGGGACGTGGGGGGAGGGTGCAGAACTGAAACTGGGTCTCCCACATCCCAGGTGAATGCTCTAATCATTGAGCTTAAAGTTATAAAATGGGCACCACCACTTCCTCCTCCTTCAACCATTTTCCATGGAGCAAGACCAGCATCAATCTGGGCAGAAGATTCCCATTTGTGGATCATTAGAAAGAGCTAAGCACCTTCCTGCAGCTTGGACATAGGTGCCTATCTCCAAGGGAAAGGCGGGACTTAGCACATACTCTTCTCTTTAACATCTCCACTGGCTACTTTAAGCAGCTCCTTGCCTATTTGTGCTGGCTTTTGTGGGTTACATTCTTAGGCACCTATATCTCCCCATTCATTGTATAGGGTGCCTAAGCACCTAACTCAAGCTTTGTGAATCAGAGTGTTGTTCCTGTGACTTTCTAGGTGCCTAAAAGCTGTCAATCAATATCTAAGTCCCTGGGTGGGGACTTACAAAATTGTCTCTTGTTGAGATGATGGGCCAAGCTCCACCTGTGACATACTTGGTTTGCCCCCCTAGGTGAAGAAAATAAAGTCACATGACAGGCAGATCATGTGGCTAAAATCAGGCCTTTGGTGTGGTGAAAAAACAGCCTCTGGAGAGCCATGAAGGCTTCTGGAGGCTCCATGAAGCAGGAGTGGAACCAGCTACTGATGAGCTGAGGAAGCTGTCGTGAACCATTGCACATCACTGAGGGAAGGCTGTGGATTCCCTTAACCAGAAAGAAGCAATGTACAGCTTCAGGAAGGAGGATTGTGGAATTCCTTACCCCGAGGGAAGCATTGCACAACTATACAGACGAGTGCTGTGCATCCCTTAACAAAAGGAAAGTGTTTGCACCTGAGAGATCAAAGGCAATAGTATCTTTATTTAAAGACTTAACAAATTGGACCCCAGGAAGAGGAATATTTGAGCTGTGAACAAGTTATTAGGGAGAAGTGACTAAGGGTGCCTTTTCTGTAGGGCCCTACCATGCCACAAGGGTGTGTGCTCTGAGATGGGATCCTGACATAGTTTGCCATGATAGATGTGCAATTGGACAGCTAGACGAACACGCAAAAGGGGCTAACCAAAAGAATCCCTCCACTGAACAGTATTCAGAGGGGAAAAAGCATGGGACTTAACACAAAGGACATGCAAAGAGCAGCCCAGGATAGACAGGGCTAGCGGAGCTTGTATGTGCATTCCGTGATGTCTGAGTAATGGGAAATAATGGGAGTAATGGGAAGGGGTCAGATTCAGACATACCAGAGTTGACTTTAAATGGTTTTATCCCATCACAGATTTACAGATGGCATTATTTTGTTATAGACAATAAAATTATATGCTGTATGGCACTTTCACAAAGGATTTCAACCTTAAGATCTAGAAAATTAGACTGAAAATAACTGTAAACACAGAGAGAGCTCTCAGGAATGCTATAGATCATCATCCTGAAGGGCATCATGAAAGAACTGCAAAAGAGCATTGCTTGTTTTGGTGGATTGTCTTGCAGAAACCATAAAGAGGCGGTCAGGAGGCAACTAGGCTGCTAATGGATATAACTGCTATTTGGAAAATGAAACTGGGGTGATGATAGGTCTGATTACTATTAGTGTACCAAGCAATGGTTATAAAGGGAATAATTCAAAAACAAATCATGAATATTCCTTTGACATTAGGGATATTTGTAAACAGGAAAAATGGCTACATTAGTTACAGATTACAGATTGTCCAGTCCTAGCTGTACCTAGAGAATTGTTCTATTAATCACAAAGGGCTCTCAGCTACAAAGTACATTGCCACAAAAGCAATAAAGTAGAAAATCTTTGCCCTTCAAAAGAAACATCAGAAAAGATGTTATTTTCCTCTAAACCCCACCTTGCCCCTCTACTGGAGTAGCAAATGGGTCCTAGGATAATGCAATGTGCTGAAAAAATAGCATTCATTTTGAAAGTCAAGGGAATTGAATAGCAATGAACAACAACTCTAAAGGCCCAATCCTGAAGTCCTTGAGAGTTTTGGTGGAGGAAGGTCTTCTAGCCTGGGACTTACAAATGTATGATTAAAAAACAAATTAATCTAGTCAGTGAAGATACGGGATGCTGACACTGTGAGGAGGTGTTTGTTCAGTGGTAGACTGGCAATGTGTGATCATGATACTAATAACCAACTTAGTGGCAATGATTTTTTCCAACAATTTGATGAAGTATACTGTGGTAAGGCTGTGTGAGCTAATAGTAAACATCAGAGAGAGCAATAGAGCAGAACTTAAAGGTGACCACAGACTATTGCACCAGCACTTTCCAATCTTATTCAAATATTGAAAGAACACAAAAGACAATGCTTCAGGGCACTAAATCCTGATACTGTGCATGAGCCTCATCAATGCACACTTTCTTTACATACTGAGGACAAAGCTAAGGAGTGAAGTGGTGTATACTAACTGGGTTTTCTGCCATAGTTCTCAGTTTGCTTTCTAAACTGCTGCCAGTCCATAATTGATAGTTACTCTTTAAACATACATATGTCATGTGTAAACAGACTTCACTAGTGTACAGAGAAGCCCAGAGGTAACAGGTTTTAAAGCAGATCTGATTAAATGGCAGTATTCACCTTTCCAGATCTAACTGTGCTATGGAGTACAATAATGATGGTTCAGGTTCTGCCTACGAGAAAGACTTGGGTACTTCAATGCTTATATATTGATTTGATCATTAAAAACATCTTAAAATAAACATAGTAATTGGTATGTCAGCATACGAAAGACAAATACTTCCCTCTGTTTAACCCAACTATATGGGAGCCCTCTAGATTGAAGAACCTATTAAAATTAAAAACAGCTGATTATGTAAGTAAATACTTTTGATTTCCTCTCCTTTATATACAGTATTTTCACCTCAAAGCGGATGCATGTGTAAACTGGAATCTTACATTGAACACAGACTGACACTTGAATACTCAAGGCCAAATCATGTCTTGCCCTTACATGGCCATTCACCAGGGGGCAGTGGAAGGATCACGCCTCAATAATTCTGTGGCCTGCCCAAGGCACAGCTAAAATTACTGTCTGCTGTGCTTGACTGCTTAGGACTGCCACGAGCCTGTGTAGTGGGTCTGGCTCAGGTGGAAAGGAATGTTGCAGTGTATGCATCTCCTGCCCCTGTGTGCACTGAGGCACTCAGGGTGCAATTGTGGCTTTTTTTTTTTAAATGGGATGGTGTCCTCAACTGACTTTTTTGGCTGATAGGGAGTTTATGGGCTTCTGCTGATAGTGCTAGAGCTGTTGCAAGTTCTCTCCTAGCCACCACTGCTTGTTTCTTCTTTCAGTATAAAAGCCAACATGACCTCTGGCCACAGGAGGTCATTTCAAATATAGGAGCAGATTCAGCTGCTGGTTTCTGGCATTTATTGGGGAAAGAAAGAGGGTAAACTGACCTGCCTCCAAACCTCAGCACCAGCAGAGGGATGAGGTAGCGGGATGGGCAAAGAAATGGAATGAAGGAACATGTTCTATTTTATTGCTTGTCTCCTTCCTAAGCAGCATCAGCCATGAACACTACTATTAGGAGAGAGAGAGAAAGGAAGGCACCATTTAAGGGGAGGAAGGGAAGCAGACATGTCAGTAGTAACAGGCAAGTTAGTAAAACTGATTCACTTCACTAACAAGAGGAAATAACATAGAAAGTACACTGATGCTGCTGTAAGCGAGCCTGTATTCCCTATCTCAGTCTCTTCATCTGGTTTTCATCTCTGTGGGAGAATCTTCAGGAAGCGTGGCACTCCCTAAATACAACACTATGTGTATACATTATACAGCTGAAGCTCAATATTTTATATCAAAGGAAACTTCAGGAGATAGCAAGCAAGAATGAAAAAGAGGAGAAACAAGAGCATGTGGAACCCTAGACAAACGATGGGGAGCCAGGGGAAGAGAGTTATTTAAAAGACCCAAACAGAATACATATCACCCTGGATATAATTGGTTTATAGATCTGTAGAAACTTCATGATAGTCTTCCTTCAAGGAGCATGTATTATTTAATGGAAGTTATGGGTGTATATCAAGGGAAGAAAAAGAAACACCTTATTTTAAATAGAACAAGAGTATACAATACATTCAGTGCTTGATACATACTGTGCACTATAATATTACTTCAGTCATTGTAAGAGGATAAGGCCACCACTAAAAAAAAAAAGTTTGATTGTTGTGCAGTGGAATTGCCTTATGAAGATTGAAAGGTATAGGTGGCCTATGACATTACATTGTGTCTGGTACCTTCTGAGGAAAAACTATATAAGTATTACTAATGGGATTTTTTAAATCTTCTTTGCTAAATAAGCTTTAATTATTTACCTATTTATCACAGACTCGCGTTGAGTGACAATTTGTGCCATATTTGGCAACATATTCAACTATTTTGACATCTTTGATTAAATATCTGTCCACTTCTTCCTTCATTTTAAGTGATCTTGCTTTCTTACAAGCAAATTAAACAATTGTTTCTCTCATGAGACTTTTAGCACTGGTGGTATCTGCGTGGCTGGCAATATAATAGAGCAGATTCTGGGCAAGCTTTCCTGTGTAGTGGCTGCTCTTTCCTATGTGCCCCACCCATAGTCTGAAAGGGAGCACCTTGAAGAGAGAATGGGTAGTGCTCTCTGTGAATGGTCAGTTGTTGACCTTTCAGCTGATAATGCTAGGAAGCATGCCATTTACTGTGGGCATCTTCTACCTGGGGAACTGGATTGAAACCCTTTGCTCCCTTTAATATAGGCCACTGACCAACTGTCGGATGGAAGCAAATTTCATTATCTGCTTTGTTCCAATTTGAACCAGTGGCTGAGAGGTGAATGTCTCAAAATTCCAGTATCCCTGAGCCATCCAGTCTTCTGGAACTTATCTGAATATACCTTTCTTTGCTCTGAAAGAGAGAATGTATTGAGCTCTGTGACTTCTTAGGAGTTTTGTTATTCATTTGCTCTGATTCTCCAGTAGACATGAGTATTGAGCCTAATGCAAACTCTGCTCCAGCAATCAATGTATTGGCAGATGTTAAGGGGTGTGTGTGTGTGTGTGTGTGTGTGATTTTCACTGCATTAGAGGAATGGGGGAGAAAATAACTAGATGCCAAAAGTAGACTAGCATTAACTGCTAGTGCTTTGGAAGCCTCCTGTACTCACATGCTTTGAAATAAATCTCTAGTATAATTTATATCTGTTAATCATTGACAGTGCAATAGGTACTACACAAGACACAAAATGAAGACCGACCTTGCCCCAAAGAGTCTGACAGACACAGTGGAGACAGTATGCTAAGGGTGGCTGGTGCCCAAAGTAGGAGGTGGAGCTGCAGGTCCTACAACCCACCTGGCCTCCTACCCTCCCTCTACAGATTGACCAGATTTTTCAACCAAACACCTGGGAAGGGTTTTGGTATAAAATGAAGAATCTTTATAGCAAAGTAGGAAGAAAAAGGAGCCCCCCATTTTTTGACTTTAGAGAACTCGGGATAACTTGAAATTCTTTGGTAGTTCACTAGGTGGTGTGCATTGTGTAGTTAATCTGTGAAAGTTCTATTGAGAGAGAGGGCAGTGGAGAGTCTGTAATAAGTGGTGTGCAATACAGAAGTGTGTAAGTTATTTAATTGCCTCATCTTTATTTATTAGTCAACTTGATTCGCTATCATAGCAATGCTTGCAAATGACTCTCTTATTAGAGGTTTTGCACTTACTGAAATGTATGTTAATGTTCACTGCTTTTGTTCATTGTTAGACAGAACCACACAAGTAATACACCTTCAAAATTTGTTAATTTTTTATTAATGATCATGGAATTTTTTTCTCTTTCTTTCGCTATAGAAAGGCTTTTTTGCAGAGTTCTTTCCTATAGTGACATCCTTTAGGAATACAGAAACCGACATAAACGTCTCTAAAATAATTGTATAGTGTCTGAGTCATCAAATGAGCAGTTGGTGTAAATGATTGAAGGGACATGTTCTAATTTATTCCTTGTTCTGCATTCAACATCCCAAATTCTCTACCTGTTGTTAAGGAAAAATACATTATTTGGTTGTAGCTGATCAACTGGAATTAAGGAAAAAAATAAGTCAATATCATTCTGATTTATGCTGCTATGTGAAAAATTATTTAAGGTTTAAGGCACTGATGGATTTAAACAGTTTTCAAAGATCTATGAAAAACTAGAATATTTTTACATTTGAAAATGAGAAAAGCCCATTTTTATGTCCTCGATGTCTCTGCTTTCAAGCATGTATCAGCATTTTGGGAGTTTAGTTGCTCTGAAATAATTTAATTTACTAAGAAATAGTCATTTTGCTATCTACTTTTAAAGATTTGTATTCACCCTCCAGTTCTTTTTAATGTGGATTAAAATAAGTAACTTGATGAAAGGTGTGAATTACTATATAAGGGAATCAAGATTACAGTTTAATTGAATTATTCATGTGAGTAAACTTACTCACATTTGTAAGCATTTGCAGTATCTGGTGCTAATAGATGATGGGGTCATCCCCCACCCTAGCCCTCCAATGGAAAAACACCTCTGAAGGATGTTTTAGGAGAAAATTTCCAAACTATCCCCTTGCAATGGTACCATGTACACTGTTCCTTTTGGGCAGGCTTTGTTTCCTTTCCTTCCCAACACCAGGCAGCAAATAAACCTACCACCAAATCTGGGAGATCCTTAAGGATCTGTGCTGATCTTCAGGTCTCTGCGGCAGCTCAGGTCTTATGCCTCCAAGCTGGATTAAGGTCCCAGTTGGGCCCTTAGCTCCCTGGTGGTGTGACTCCTCACTCTGTCCGCAGCTGCCCCGGAAGGTATCAGATGAAAAGTTAGTAGCATTAATAGTAATACACAATATCCATTTGTCATTGTGGTAGGAAAACAAAAGATGTATATATTTTTCATTATTTCTCTATTTGTTCTACATTTCTGGAGTTCAGGTTTCATATAATTACCCTACTGCATGTAAAAAAAAAAAAAAGTGATCTTTATATGTGCACAGTATGACATTTTGGGGTGCAATCCAGACTAGTCAGGGGATGTGTTGCCTGCAACCTGGAGTGCCTCACAATCCCTTGCTGCTGTAGCTCCTCGCCTGGGTTTTCACAAACAGGCAATTAGCATGCAGGTCCTACCCTGAGTGCCCGTGTATAGCCACGGGCCTGGTCCCATATCCCTGACCCCAGCATCCTGCCAGCAAACACCAGCCACACTCTGTCTTCCACCAGCTTTGCTGACTACTTGAGAGGTGATCCCAGCATGTTCCCAGTCCTGGATTTCCCTCCAAAAATGTGTGTTTTGCACTGTCCAGCCCTCTCCTGGACAATCCAGATATAATAGGTCTGTTGTTCCTCTAAGGGGATCAAGATACAACACTTTGCCGCTTTAAATGAAGTTACCCATACAGTTCACAACATTGGTTTGACTAAATAATAAAACAAGTTTATTTAATGACAAAGAGAGAGGTTTTAAGTGAGTACAAGTAATGAGACACTAAAGTTAAAAATGGTGACAAGAAAAATAAAGATAAAATAATTTCTTAAACTTAACAAACTAGACTTTCTTTCTTTAAGATGAAATCTCTTACCACATGTTTTCAGTACATTGCTGGCCAAACTCTCAGGCCAGGATCTGCTCCCAAAGTCCAATGCCCTGTTTCTTTTGTCATCTTAGGTGAAAAGAAAGAGAAGGCTAGGGAGAGAACTTTGCTTCTGGCTCCTGGCCCCTACCAAGGAGGCGTGGACCAAAATGTTTGGGGACCACTGGTATAGGGTGTGAAAACAGGGGTGCATTCCATTAAACACAGAGTGCATCTTATTTTCTTGAAGCCATCGATTTTCTATGCTTAGTTTTCAGTTTAATTTTTTCAAGCATGTACGATATGCAGAGTTCGTTTCTGAAATGGAATAAAAAGGTAAAGTGTTAGCAGCTGCACACATTGCTGGTAAAAAGTTATTCATGAACTCACACAGATTTAGTTTTAGAAGTGAATATGGATTTTTTTTTCCATTTTAAAACAATAGTTTAAACATGCACACAGTCTTCAAAGGACTCCAGTCATGCTTCCTTTGAAGTCACTGCGGTTTCTGTACTGTACTTCAGTGGAATCAAGCACAATCTTTGTACGAAGAGATCAGGGACTTGTATATAAGCCAAGTCAATAAACACTCTTCACTTTGAGGAAAGTTGCAGTGAAATAAATGGAATTCAGGTTAAGTGGACAAGTGGTCAAAAAGATTCATAATAGTCAGACATATATTGTATCTTTTTTATATAAACAGGTTTGTTTAAATAGCAAGCAGCCTGTATGGAGCAACCCAGTTGTTGCTAGGACTCAGTTGCCAAAAACAAAGCCTTTTTAGCCTGTTGTAATAACAAATTGAAAAGTTATATAAATGCTGAGGGCTAGATTGCGCAAACCATTACTCATGCTGGTGAGCACTTACTCACGTGAGTAATGGTTTGCGCAATTGGCTCTTAGTGTATTCAAACATTGATTAATTCATTGTCATAAAACAAACCCTTCCTTGAATAAATCCTTGACGTTTTGTGTATACCAATGTAAAGTGATGTACTCCTCTACACATTCAATTATTAGTTTCTTGTGCTCACCTCATTTGAAAGGATAAATGTTTTCTTAGTATTATACTATATGTGAATCAAAATATCATATAGCTTATCCCTACGTTGAGAGTTGGATCCTGTAAGCAATCCATGTGTAGAACTCCCATGGTAGTTCTGCAGGCACAGCCCTTGAGGACTGGGTTTGACCTAGAGAACGTACTTGTATCATATTTGGGATTATATTTCACTGCCACAATTTTTTCAAAGAATAAATTGTCAAAACTATTGTTTTTCAAGAGTCCTCTGAAGCCCTGAGCCACTTCCCCACATTTTTACACCATTTTTTTCTCAACTAATGAAACTCCCGATCATTTACCTATCGTTCTAGACGAGCAGGTCTGACATTGTTATAATCAGTGCTGTTCCAGAATCAGATGGCAGGATCTCTCTTAGGAAAACCAATATAGTCCCTTTGCCGCAGAAGCTGCTGCTGCTCCATTATGATGAAATATGGATTAAAACTCTGAAATCTATCACTTTCTATTTTACTGTTGTACCAAAAATGTGTCCTTGTGCACACAGTGGGAGTCCACTTAGTCTTGCTAAGGGGAAAATCTCTCATGGTGGGAAGGGCTAGCACCATGCTCTCTTCTCCATTTTAGCTCAACATACAGGGAATTCAGGAAACTGCTGGTTGAGCAGCTATTCAGGCATGCCTATATGCACATCCTGTCTGCCAAGGAAAGGGTCTGCCTGCTGGCCCCTTAAGTCAGTGATGAAAGTTGCAATAATATGGTGGCTTATGGGAGGGGCAGAATATTCATGGTTCCATGGGTAGTTCTGGCACCTTTTGATACTAGTGTAGAGTGGCTACAGATGCTAGGCTGGAATAGTAGCCATGGGGCCGACTGAATAGGAACCTTGCATCCCAGTTGCAGGCTGGGCAGTGGATTTCACCTCGCCAAAACCTGTGAACTCCACGGATGTACAGCCTGAAGACTAGGGCAGCATGCAAGAGGAGTAAATATTATGCTAATAAAACAGCTTTGTAAAAAAGTTACTGTCTATAAAAATGTCTTTCTGATTGGAAAGTCTGAAGGCATTTTATGATTTACAGACAACACAGAGGTGATTTATTATTTAAATAGCTAGTATTCAAGTGACCTGATTTTTTCTGTCAGGATTTCTACAGTGTGGTTTTAAAGAATTATAAAATCATACATTTGTTAAATTAAGGACGTTAGAGGGGAGGTAGCACCTCTGTTATTAAGGCTAGTTTCAGCTTTTTGCTTAAAGTGGAGATTTAACCTCTTTGTTTCAGGTGAGGAATGCAGTGCATCTTTGCCAAAATTACAGCCCGTCAGTTGTGGGTAAAGACTGAATTTTCAGAAGGTAGGGGCAGGTTTGAAATAAATCTGCTACTTCGTTTTGGCTCAGTTGTGGCTTTGCCATGAATCCAGAGCAAGGGCCAGCTCATGGGTACCTCACTTAGCCCACCCCCCGCAGCCTCCTGTGTTGAAGGTAAGTTTATAGCAGCTGGGCTGAACACACTTTCCCTCCATACACTGCAATCTGTGGTAAAGGTAGTCAGCACACATGAATAAGGGAATGTTGATGCTCTTGTAGCTGGACCACAACTTGACTGTGTAAATTATACAACTTTTAAAAATTTACTTGTCCTTAATCTCTTTGCAATGAAGTTTTTAGTTTATGGAATAGAAGTTATGGAAGAAATTTATGAGAACTTTTTCATTTGTAATTGACTACCTTTGACGTTAGCAATAATTTCACATTAAAGAGGTATGGTTTATACATAGTTTAGTGTTTTAGTGGTATTGTTGGTTGTTTAAACAGTTACTGAAATAAATGATGTCCATACATTGGAGATAAAATACAAATTAATTAAAAAAAAAAAAACACTTTTGTTTTTACTAGTTTTCAACCAGAGCTTGTTCATTTAACCTGATAAGAAAATGTTGTTCATATTATTGGTGACTCAGAAAGGGTTCTGCTGATTCTCTGTGATTAGCAAAATGCAACAACATCAAATTACTGTAATTTGGGGTTTGTATCTGTGAAACTGCCTTTGTATTTGCCTTTCTTTTGGATTAAAAAAGTTAGCGCTCTAAATAGGACATGATCCAATAACCTGTAGAATTGCCCATCCTTTGCTTTTGAGAGTCCTGACATTTTCTTTGGATGATATCAGGTTCAGTAACGTTAGATGAGTACAATTGTATTGGAAGAAAATGGATCATAGAATGATTTCAGCTCCAATCCTGTTTATCACAGCATATTTTTCTGCTAATAGTCACAGCTTATTTGTATTTTTATCAATACCCCATTTTAGACATTTTGTATTTTAAAAAAATCATTTGCTTGTATTTTGTGTGTTTATCATGCAATACTGTTTAGGGCAAAATTGTGACTTGACCAGAAGCACCATGGAGGGGCAGCCCATTGTTGCACTGCCCCAGTAGAATCTGGGAAACAGATTGTGCCCCAGAGTTACAACTGGATTTCCACATCCTCCCCCTGCTTGAGGGGGAGGAGGTACAATAATCTATAATTGATGAAGATTAGATCCCTTGGTGCTTTGTGGGGTAGGGAGGGGGACAAAGCTCTGCCCATTCTCTGGCCACCTGCATGGGAGGGGGGAAGTAGTAGCTGCACACACTACTATCCACCATGCAAGTATCTGGCATAGTTTAGCTATTTGTGTAGGAACATCAGACTGTGACCCATCTAGTATGTAAGGAGTAATCCCATAGAATTTAAATTCTAGGGACTGGGTGCTCAGCTCAGGGTTCAAATATTTGGGGAAGAAAGGATGGGAGATAGTAGTAGTACTCTTCCAAACTCATTCCAAGCATCAGTGCTCATTCATGGACCAAGCTCCACCCACTTGGGATAGCGAAACAAGATTCTGCTCAGAGTGTACGACTACACATCCTTTCTTGCATTTCTTGATCAAACAATCCAATACAAATAAGGAGGTGCTGGAGGGAGGGTAGTGGTAGCGGCAGAATGCTTGAGCCCCAGGTAAAGTTAAGCTTCAACTTCTGTATATAGGCATGTAAGTAAAGATGGTCTCATTTTTCAAAGATGCTGACTGCCTGATTGTTAGTAAAGGTATGTGAAACAGGGAATAGGCAACATCAATTGTATCTGTCAAGAAAAATCAAGATGTGAGAATTTTGTGGTGATTTCGAAGTCATGATTAATACAGTTTTAAAAGTTGACAAATGGCTCTTGCCATGTATAAAAGAGATTTTTGCTACATTAACAGCTGGGCAGAAGATGAGAAGATTGAAATTAGTTCATCTTTATTTATTGGAGGTAGGTCTGGAATTTCATGCATGGCTCGTAAGGGAAAATCTCAGCTCAGCAGACTTCCTGCTAGAGTAGCATTAATCCCTACAGTACAGTAAAGAATCATGGAATACCTGGAACCCAGTGCTGTGATATGATGATTTCCATGATGATATAATCACAGGAAAAATACACTTATAAAACTTAAGGTGAGTGTTTGTTTAATGCCAAAACCTCGTGAGAGGAAATCAAACAAGGCCAGAGTTGAATTATTTCACAAGAATGTTGAATGTGGTGTACATGTGATAGATATGAAGGCCCTTCATAACTTGCAAGAGAAAATTGCGGTGGCAGAGAATGTCCTTGGTCCTACAAGTGTTGAACTATATTCTTTTTTAGGACTTGTATGTTATAGCCATTTGTTTCCAAACTTGCCCTTTGTTGCTCTAAGATACAAAATATCAGTGGAAACAGCATTCAAGGAAGCCAGATGACTTATACATTCAGATAGAGAGTGATGTATTATGACCTGGCACTTCCCCTGGAACTGGCTTGTGATGCTTCTTCCTCATAAAACATGCAACATGATTGCTTCTATTTGACACAAGAGAAAGGCCAGACTCATTTGTATCTCATTCATTAATGACAGCTGAAAAGAATTATGCATAAGTAGATAAAGGTTGGTCTGGAGGGTGAAGAAATATCTCCTGTATTTGTAAAGGTGATTGTTTGTTTTTAAAAACAGCTTCAATCACAGAAAAGGTATTCCTGTAACAACTGCTGCTGGTCTGCAATGCTGGGCTTTGTACCAATACACAACAAAATAAGAGGCCATAGCAAAGCATTTCAGTGTTGATGGATTGTGCCAGTGACTGCTGAGAACATTTCTTCCAGAGTCTACTATGTGCATGGTTTTAATAGAGCTCAAATAGACACTTTACCACTCAGCACAAGAGAGCAACTAGGCATGTGGTACTGTGAGGGTTTGGAGCACTGAACACACCAGAACTGTCTCTTCATTCTATAATCTACAAGAGGAGCATCACTTCTGTGATGCGTGTGTATTATGGGGCATTCAAACAGGCGTCTCTAGAAAGCTACAGCTTGTGCTCAAAGGGCGGCATTTAGTTTGTCCAAAGCATGGCTCAAATGAGAGCTTTGGCAAAGTTTGGCGGCCAAATGTTGATAACCAAACTGAAAAGTTAGAAAAAGGATGTATGTCAATAGATACCAAATGCACCACCAGGTGAGATCTTACACTACCCTTGTGAGTGGTCAAGAATAACACTGCAGCACATACATATGGATTATAGACTCATAGACTATAAAGTCAGAAGGAACCAGTATGATCATCTAGTCTAACCTCCTGCACCACACAGGCCACAGAACTTCACCCACCCACTCCTGTAATAGACCCCTAACCTAAGACTGAGTTATTAAAGTCCTCAAATAATGATTTAAAGATGTCAAGGTACAGAGAATCCACAAGCAAGTGAACCATGCCCCATGTTGCAGAGGAAGGCGATGTTTTTCAGAGCCAAATGTAGTACCTTTTCATGCTTATTCAAAATAGCTACAAATATCTGTAATATCATTAACTTGCTTACCAGTGAAGTACTATGCATTTTGCAAACCATTGTATACCACCATATCTGAAAAAGAGCTCTGTGTAGCTCGAAAGCTTCTCTCCCACCAAGAGAAGTTGGTCCAATAAAACATTACCCGACCCACCTTGTTTCTTCTAATATCCTAGGACCAACACTGCAAACATTGTATTTCGTAGCAGTTTATCAGTAGTAAGAGTCCATAGTGTTAGGAGCATCAGAATTCCAGAAATTCATAATGTCCTATATCCAACCACAATCCCTTGCCCTGCGTACTCCAAGGGCTTGACTGAATGATTTGTAATCCTTTTTCACATTTGAACGTTCTATGAATTCAGAAAAGGGCACCCAGAACAAAGAAACTGGCCAGCTTCTTATTTACATACAGAAAATCTCCATGCAGCATCACCATACAGTGGTGTTTGTTTTTGTTTTGTTTTGTTTGTTTTTTAAAGAAACCTTTGTTCTCAATTGGATCTCTTTAAAGTTTATAAAGGCCTTTGAAGATTGGTTTATAAGAAATAAGTAAAACGAACTGCCAGTGGACAGGAATGTCATTTGATAAACTGATTATGTGCGAAAGCGTTTGGGTAAGAGAATTGCAGGGAGACTGAACACGATTTCTAGTTATGATTCAGTCATTGTTAAGTCCAGTGCTATTCATAGTAAGAGCCAAAGACGATAAAGTGGCAAAGACGCATACATTGGTTAGGCAGGGCAGAAACACCATTTAATTCTAACCAATTTGTTGCTTTATTACCAGCGACAACCCCATCACCTGAGTTACACAAGGAATTTAATTAATTCTACAGATTTTCCCTGCAGGTGGAAAGGTGAGTAAGAACTAAGTATCCATGTCCTGAACTTGGCTCTGGGTGCTATTGTTTAACAGGGTCATGAAACTGCAGCCAAGGAATCAGGAAAAGAACATCAAGGATTCCTTCTAGACAAACACTACACACCCAACTAGCTAGAGACACCTGTCTACCTACCCATCATAACATTTGTTAGTAACTGTATTTATGGTACCACTTTACATTCAGTGCAGCATAAAAATAATAAAATTATAATGGCCTTATTAAGAATCATAAACAAGTTGTTAAAATTAAAAATTGGAGCGTCACTGATGTAAAAGTGATGTACAGAAGTGGCGAATCAGGCCCACAGAAATTGCCTCTTGGAGATTAATTATGCCTAAGTGTTAGCTTGGATCATATAGATCAACCCAAAAGTATCCCTTAAATAATAATTGCTCAGTATTTAAAGTTATTCATAGATGACTGGTAGCATATTCTATTGGAAAAGTGAATGTTTTAACTGATACTTTTCCCCCAAAACAAGTGGTACTTGCAACTGTGAGATCCATGGGTCCAAAAGATCAGCTCTGCCAAATGTGTCCTATCGAATTAAATCTTCTTGAACTTGGATCCCAAAGGTGCATGTTGCAGAATTTTCTTTTCAACAAATAAGCTGAGCTGGACAGTTTCCTGTCATTTCTCAAACGGGAAATTACCCCTGAAATCACTGCATCTATTCAGATGTGACATTGATTTTAATACAAGTTTCAAGAATTAGAACAATACTTCATAGTACGGACAGCTATTTTTCTTTCGTTTGTTTGATCAACTAGGAATATACTGTAGAACGTCAAACGAGTGCATTGCTATAGCACAAGTTACTATGACAGTCACTAAAGCTATTACATACAGACACATATCTTGTTTTCTTATAGTTCATTGCTGCTTTAAAGACAGACATACCATAAATCCATTATTCTTTTCCCTTCAATCAGCAGCCAAAGAGTTATATGTAACAATAAGCACCCTGCCTCTCACAGTGTTTCTTTCTCTTCCATTTTGATGAAGTTCAAGTGCAGATTCCTGCACTTAGGACAGAAGAATCCCATTCCCTCCTACAGACGGGGTACCAACTGGCTAAGCAGTAGTTCTGCAGAAAAGGACCTGGGGGTTACAGTGGACAAGAAGTTGGATATGAGTCAATAGGGTGCCCTTGTTGCCAAGAAGGTTAATGGCATGTTGGCATTAGTAGGAGCATTGCCAGCAGATCTAGGGAAGTGATTATTCCCCTCTACTCGGCACTGGTGAGGCCACAGCTGGAGTACTGTATCCAGTTTTGGGTACCCCACTACAGAAAGGATGTGGACAAATTAGAGAGAGTCCAATAGAGGGCAATGAAAATGATTAGGGGGCTGGGGCACATGACATGAGGAGAGGCTGAGAGAGCTGGGCTTATTTAGTCTGCAGAAGAGAAGCATGAGTAGGGGATTTGATAGCAGTCTAGAACCCCCTTTCAGGTAGTTGAAAAGAGGATAGAGCTAGACTGTTCTCAGTGCTGGTAGATGACAGAATAAGGAGCAATGGTCTCAAATTGCAATGGGGGAGGTCTCGGTTTAATATTAGGAAAAACTTTTCCCCTGGGAATGTGATGAAGCACTGGAATGGGTTACCTAGGGAGGTGGTGGAATCTCCATCCTTAGAGGTTTTTAAGGCCTGGCTTGACAAAACCCTGGCTGGGAATATTTAGTTAGGGTTGGTCCTGCTTTGAGCAGGGTGTTGGACTAGGTGACCTCCTGAGGTCCCTTCCAACCCTCGTCTTTTACAATTCTATGATTTTAGAACAATAGTGGTAATGCAGCAGAAAAAGAAACCAGATTCTATTTACCAAATGTGTAAATGACGGCAGTAAATAATCAATTACATATAGTTATTTTTGAAGCATTTTGATTTTTCATTCAAAATTTATAAAATGTTCAAAAACTCATTAGAATGAAATTTTGCGTCATTTATATCCAACAAATTAGAATGCTGATATTTAAGACATAGATAATTAAATTAAAACTCTAAATAGCCACTAATTAAAATTCAGCAACAGGTTAAACACCATCTGAGCTTTAATCCTGTCTTTTTTAAATATTTTTTTTATTCTCACTGGATTTGTTAGTTAACTAGAATTCTTTTCCTTTGCTGCACCTCTTTTCTTTTATGATTGTCTAAACCAAAAAATTAAGCTGAAGAAATAGAACCACAGGGAATCTTAGATCCTTTACTACTTGACTAATTAAAATTATATTTTTAGAACTTTATTGATTTCTTGTGTAGTTTTATTTTTAAACAAAAACCTTCCAATTTTTTCACACTGTCATTCTATATTTTATGTGCATTGTGAAAATTGTCATTGTGAGGGTTTTGCATTTTATTTAGTTAGTGCTGACCCCTGAAAAAATCATGAATATATTTATATGAAGATGAGATCATGATGCTCTTAATCACATTCAATACTACCTTACTCCTTAACTAATCCCATTAAAATCAAGAGAACTATTTGAAGAGTAAAGTACTACTCAATGTGAGTAAGTATTACAGTTTATCCCTTAATGAGTTCTACTGAAGTTTTCTTAACACAAATACAGGACTCATCCAACAGTGTATCTGTGGTATAATAGAATGCAAGGGATTTAAATTTGGTCTAAAGCAAAGCTTCCCAGATCAGCAAGAATAGGGAAACTGCTGAGTGTAATAATGTTATATGTCTACACACACCCCAGATATCACACATAGCATAGGGACTTTCTCCTTCAAAACCACTGTCGCTGAATCAGAATCTCCATGAGCTACCACTGACAGTACATACCTAAACATGTCTTCTTTCATTCTCTAAATGGTAGAGGTACATACAGCACTGTACATACACACTAGCCAGTACATTACAAAAGAAAGCATACTTAAGGAGAGGAACATCCTTGCATCATTCTCAAGAGAGGACTCTGGCTGCCCTTCAAGTCAGCACTGGCTAGCAAAGGAAGATAGTGCCCAATTTTTCTAAGTTAGAGGGAGGGCATCCACAAGCATGAACAAAAAAAATAGGGGTAAAAATGCAAGTGATGGGAAGGCCCATCAAAAATAATAGAAAATAAATGAAAGACAAATCCATTTCCTTAAGTATTTAATCCTTCAGCATGGTGGACACATCCCATTATGAATGGAAGGCACTTGAGACTTGTAGGATCAGGTGAAATTAAGGAAGATGAATAGTCCAGGCCATTGAAGGAAAAGATCATTAAAAACAATGTTATGAAAATACATAAAGAATTGTACAGATTGAATGAACTGCACACTTCCCTGCATTCCACAACATAGAGGGGAGAATTAGAAACAGACTATACAAGTATGAGATTCCATATCTAATTTCAGTGTCGAAGCAGGGGAAAATGGCAAAAGAAAACAAATAGTTTTAATAGTGAAAGGTAAATTGTATTTTAATAACTGCTGGTGATGGCAGGCACACAGGTAAGAAAAATTGATTTCTTTGTATTACTTTAATAGCAACACATTTGGATAATGTATATCAATCAATCTTTCTGGTATTTCTGAAAGTCCAGTATTTTTCTTATAATAATGAAAAGCTGCTAATGTGGTGGTGAAAATGACATATCATTGGAAATTTGAAAAATTGGAGATGTGATTGGCCCAACTTGCATTAAAATATTTCATATAATTTTGTGCAAGTATAGAAAGTTGGGAGGGGTGGGGGGACTCCTGCCTGAAATCTTCCTTGTAATATTCCACTGCTTATTTTCAACAGCAAATATAACTTCAATACATAAATTACATGATGATATTAAAAGTGGTGTTTAGTCTAGAACATCTAATGAAATCTTCAGGCAGTGATAGTTAGAATCAGATGGAGACACAGCTAATAAGCTTATAGGAAAAGAATGACCAAAATATGAACATTTTTCCTAGAATTGTGTGTATAATAGGTGAGACTTCAAAAAAAATTTTTAATAAATAAAACATCTCCTTCAAAGGGAAGGCGAAAAGAACATGTATCTTTCACAAATGCAAGTCTCTACTGTGATATTTTCTCACTGCATAATTAAATCCCATGGTTCATACTGTCTCCTAGACTTTCCACTCCTTGTGCCTGATTGTCCCATTTGTTCTATGGAGTATGCAACCTGCATTGTGTATATCCCATTGCTCTCTAGGGACTGGTCCACTTGAAGATAACTTTTTTCTACTTTTTTTGTCAATTAATGGAATTGTTCCTTTAGCTCAAATCCTAAAGGATGGTATTCTGATACTGAAGGTTCTTGGTTCAAACTCTGAAGGCTAAACAAGCAGTACAAAGGATGTTAAATAAAAAGTTTCATTTTTCCATCAAACACTGAAGTGCACTCTCTGATGTGCCTAAAATGCACATGGCATCTTGTTTGAATCAGGCTGTTCTAAATGTGACAAGTATACTACAATGCTATGCTCAGTAGTTGATGACATGATATATGACTATGTTGTGCAAGTATTTAATTAATGCTAAGGAGCACATGATGGTATCAATCCATACTTTTGCATGCTTGGTGTATGTTGTTGAGACTGTGCATTGGGTTTGTGGACCCACACTTGTAATGAAAACCCCAAGCCAACACAGCTACATATAGTGTAGCCTGACAGGTATTGTGTGGACAGTGCACTGTATGCCGGCATGTTAGGAAGTGCACCTTCAATGGGAGCTGCTAACATGCCTCTTGCTGTACTGCAGGGTGCTGACATTTGTCAAAACTGCCTTCACGCAGATGTCCTGTGCTACCACAAAACACTCTCAGCGCTGCATCTGTATTGATCTCTTGTCTTGCAGTTAATGGGCACGTTGTGAGTCAATAATAAGAGGTCTGCTAACCAGACATATTTCATGGATGACACTTGTGAGTTCAGTCTATTGCTTTACCATCACCACCTTTTAACCTCATCTAATCATGGAGCATTTTTATTAAGCAGGCCTACTACAACCTCAGCTAGGGCTGCTGAGTAGTGCTTTAGGGGAAACTAAGGTGTTAAGTTCATAAGTGTATTTTGGGGCACATCTGTTTCCCTGTGCAACTTTTTGCATGAAATGGGGTGACTATCTGGTACTTATGTAGGTGTGTGTGAAGAAAGACATAGAGAGGGCTAGAGGGGTGGGAGGGAGAGAGAGAGAGAGAGAGGAGTGTATTGTATTAATCACTTTAATATATTGTTGAATGAAATATTGAAATAGAGATATTCAGGTCTTAAATTTAGCTGGAGCTATCCAGAACAGAGCTCTGGTAAATATTTTCAAACTTTGACTCCAGCTTGATGCTGTTGTCAACTGGGGGTCCATGGTCCTCTGGGGGACTGTGAGCTGGTTTCAGGGTTTCCCCGGGGCACCCCCCATGGGGCTAAAGCCTCAAGCCCTGGGCACCGCCTGAAGAGAATGGGGGAGGGTGTGTGGTGGGCTCCAGGAAATTCTCTGTGAATTTAAGCCCTGGATATATATGTCTTTTCATAGAACAGAAAGTGAAACATTTGTTTAAAACTATCCAAGTAATATTTGTCCAGATCTACATTCCAGCAGCTCTCTCTAGAACCGCAACCTACCACGATATGTGTGAAAATGCTGTGTGGCATTTTCAAAAGCGCTCAGCATTGGCCTAACTCTGCTCGCCATGAAGTTGATGGTAAACGCCCATTGTCTACAGTGGCAACAGAGTCAAGCAATGCTTGAGTGCTCTTGAAAATCCCACTCACTGGATCGAGAAGGATATATTATCAATGTATTTGTTATTTACAAATGTGTTTAATTTTGTTATTATCCAGGGGACAGCAAATAAAATGTAATATAAAAGTTCTTACTTCTAGCCACCAAATAACATTTCTTCATTGGAACTGATTTCCTGAGCAACCAGAAGCCTTTAAAGCTTCCAAAAACTATAGCAATGGCTGGCATACATAACAAATTACCTTACAAATCTTGTAATGAGCTCAGAACCAATGTGCATACATATAGAATTGAAACTGGGGCAGCATTTGCTTTAAACATTAAAAATTCATCATTAGGTTTAAGAACATGAATTATTCCAGAAAAAATAATCTTCTGAATATCTTAGATTCCAGATAAAATGCATTAATATGGAATATCAAGTGGTAACATCTGCTAGCATTATAAAAGTCACCATTGGGGACTGGCAGGTGTCGGGACAGGCTGAGAAACTTTCTATTTCAGCAGTGGGTCACCAATTCAGGAAATCAAATTAGGAAACGATCCAAAGTCGTTACCATCTGATGACACTTTGACCCAGCGTAAACAATGGTTCAGTTTCAATGTTTTTAAAAGTTTAGACCTGGTTTTTAGGCTAGATCTTGGAAAATGAAAAGGGCTGGTCAGCTGAGTAATGGAGACTCTTTTGACCCTATAAAAATGGAAAAGCTTATTGATTGTGGACTTAAGTGTTTTTCTTTTTAACATGTTAATGACTACATTAAAAGTTTAAAAATAAAGGGAAAATCTTCATTTGCAGTTTGAATAACTTGAGGAAAGTTCAAGAAGTGCTAAAATGATGAGTTCAGGGCTATTTTGTTACTTTAGATTTGAGGTCTCACTTTTTAAAAATATGTTTGTTACATTGTTTTCCTAAAACTTTATTTAACGCTGAGCCTAACTGTTTTAGATATACATGTAAAACTCCCGTTTATATAAGTTGCATGTAAGTATCAAGGGGCAAAATTTAGTTCTAAGGACTTGATTATGCAAGGTGCTGAACAGTGTGCCTCTGATCCAGCAAAGCACTTAAACACATGCTTAGCTACAGGCATATGTGTAGTCCCATTGACTATCCACAACTACCCAAATAAATCAAATATTTAAATACACTGCTGCATCATAAGTCTGACAATTTGCAGCCTGGTGCAACATTTGTCTCAGGTTCTACACCAATATGGGCACTCACCTGGGAGATGGGAGACCCAGGTTCTAGTCCCTGCATCAATTCAGGGAAAGCAGGGATTTGAACCTGGTTCTCCCACATGCTGGATGAGTGCCCTAACCACTGGATTATTAGGTACAAGCAGTGGCATGACAACATGTGTGTTAGGGCCCTGATGGTAGTAGCTTGAGATAGGGCTGAATGGAATTTATGAGATGTTACAAATAAACACCTTGTAAAAGATGACACAGAAGATCCCTGGCTTCAATCTCCCACAAAGCTTATGTGCAACCCTACGCTGCAGCTGCACAACCCATGGCAGAGGCAGATAAATGCTGCACAAATGGAAAATTAAAGACTCTCCAATGTGCAACTGTGGTCACCTAGAACAGACCATGGAACATATAACAACTCAGTGCCTGATTCACAAATACAAAGGAGGCAACTCAGCAATACACTCTGCTACTCCAGATGCAATTATCTGACTTAACCATCTGAATGTAAAATTACAGTTGTTGCTCTACATTTACATCAGCCTTATGAAGAAGATGTGTGTTAGGCATGCTCAGAGCACATCTACCAGATCAAGCAGATCAAGCAGGATAGGCAGGGAAAAGTCCAGTTTGTGAATCCTGCCGGGGCTTAAGCATGAGCTGGTCACAGCAGATTTAGGTGGCTGTGCATGTGCCCACCAGCAGGAATGTAGGGAATTCACCAGTGGAAACTGAGGTGCTTAGGGACTTTAGGTGAAGTTGAGTGGTGGTTTTGTGAATGCCAGTGGTGCCTAAAGTTTGGATTTAGGACTCTAACTGCCCCTTTATACACCTAAGTGCTCCTCATGAATCTAGCCTCTCGCACCTTGTATATTCTATGGTCTCTCTTTCACTTCCTGCTTCTGGATCCAAGAGACCTTGTTACAGAGCCTAGCAGCTCCGGAATCCCATCTGCTGGGCCCTTACTGCCTTATGCTCAAATTTCATAAACTGTGGGGCATGTTGTGCATGTAACCTTAAGGGCGTGTGACCCCAGCTCACAATGAAAAGCTGAAAAACCAGGGATTTTCCTCTTGAGTGAACAGTGAACCACGGTTCCCACATTATTTCAGCTCTTCATAGTGAACTGACACCAAAAGAGATAAATCATTCTGAATATAATACTGTATTTTTGCAATATTAATATATTTTTATCAGACACATTGAGTTATTGGTTATTAAATAACAGGTGCCACAGCCGTATTTGTTATGAGCCGGAAAGAATGAAGTAAAGCTGCTGAAGCCAATATTTAAGCAAAGAGAATTGGCATAAATGAACGTTGTATTGTTTCCATTGGCATTAGAATTTAAATTGCTCTCTATCAAAGGGCACATTTAGAGACTATCTTAATCTAAACTTTAGTTTCTTATTTTGCAGGGCCAATTCCCTGCTTTTCTTTTGCTACTGTGTGATAACTGAGGACTAGAAAGAAGTTTCATTGCAGCTACTCTACTGATACATGTATGTTAGGAAGCTCATGTTTTATCAGTTTTTCTTCATATACATACATAGAAATTAAAATGGACAACCAAGAAAAGTATGCAGTATAGTTGAAGTGATGTCAGTCCCAGGACATTAGAAAAATCTAAAAAGATTCTTCCTTAAAAGAAACATGTTAGTTTTGAAAAGTGGTTAGCCAATTCCAATCAAAACTTTTGCATATGGCAGGCATGGAAAGACTCTCAGTACACCACCACACATCACAGAAGACATTAGAATAAGAAACTATACTTCTAAAATCTCCTATTGGGACGAAAGCTAGAGAAGACTCCACAATGGCATCTGATTTTACGGATACAGTTTTCGACCTGCAAACTACAGTCCTAGGAGGCACTCAACATCTTGCAGGACCAGGCCCTAAATTAACTATAGTGAAGGAGAGATTTCTATTGTGAAAATAAATCAAGACTAAGGAGCCAAGCATAACCTAAAACTCCATCTCAATCTGAAATATCAGCAACATATCCCCTGAATGCATTTCCGCTTCAGATTTCTGCTTGTCCATAAGTGAGATAACTGTTTATACAGGGAAAAAAAGGTGTTTGATATTCTTAGGGTGTGTCTATGGAACGGCTGGAAGGGTTCTTCCCAGCACAGGTAGACAGACATGCTAGCTCTGCTCAAGCTAGTCTATTCAAAATAATAATGTGGCTGCAGTGGCATGGATGATGGCTTGAAATAGCCTCCTGAGTATGTTGCTGTCTGACTCTCTAACTATGTACTCAGGAAGCTAGCCTGAGCTGCCGCCCTGGCCATATTGCTATTGTTAGTATCTTAGCTCTAGCAGTGCTCTCAGGGGCTGTGAAGATGTGAGGTTAGTATTCGTGGGCTTATGGGGAACAGTATTTTATATAGGAGATGGTTCTGCTGCTGCTTATAAATACCTTTTCCTCTTGAGAATTTCAGACGATTAATCAGGTACCATTTTGGAGCCTTAAAATGTAATTATTTTTAAGTTGCCTCATATTGAACAATTCTTGTCCCATACAGCCTAGCACAGGAGACCTAGCTAGAATAAATTTAACAGGATTCCCATCTCACTGTTTTCTTATTTGGCACGGATCAAATATCATTAAATTCAAAAATGGCTTGGAAAATTGAGACAGGGAAGTATATCACACAGTTATTTTGAAGTTATAATATTAGTATCACTCAAAATGAATCCCTTGAAGAGCACTTGAGTGGTTTATATACCAAAGGTTCTTCTCAAACCTCCCCTTATTACTGTGTGTTATACCAATCAGTCATATATGTGTAAGGTTCATCTGTTCACTCATGGTCAAACTCTACAGTCCTTTCTCAGACCAAATTCCCCTTGACTTCCATAGGTTTTGCCTGAGTGTATATGACAAGCTACTTGTCAGAGTCCATTTAGTCTGATGATGTTATTAAGTTGTTTCATTTCAAGTTTGGCACTCCCTTGTCAAATAAATGCAGTGCTATCCATAAAAATAATAGAATATATTTTGCTATATGTCTGTGCAAAAACTGATCAGGCAAAGTCTGTTCTGAAAGAATAATGTAGCAGAGGCATATAAGTGATTTGCAATGGTAGTTAAAATTTTTTTAACTCTTTAGCACTATATGCACATTTAGGGTACAAGAAGGTTTTCTTAGCACCTACTTAATTACATGAAATTTCAGTGGAATGCTAAGCTTTGTAGTGTATGTCCATAAGTCTCTGTCACTGCTGTTACTCTGACAGTCTGTTGTACGTGCGTAGAGCTGTGAAGGGTTTAACTCACTCAACCATCACTCTGTTAATATAAGAATATTAGACCTCTGTTGTGATTATTTATTTGCATTACAGTAGCTTCTAGAGTCCTTTTCCAAGACGGCTCCATTGTGCTAGATGACGTTCAGACACAACCACTGGAAGAGTTTTCTTGAGCTTCAGTTCATGACTCTCCTTTTTTGTGATCCAAGGATTACAATTTCTCTTCTTGCTTCTGAAGTTTTAAACGCAGCTTTACAAATGTCTTTGCTAAAGAAGAGCTCATTTCATGCAGCAGTTTAAGATTCCCTCATTCAATTCCTCACTGGCACTGGTGCTATAGCTTAAGCCAGAGATTTTTGGTCAATTAGGGTCATTAGGAGGTGGGAAGTCAAGTTGAAGGAGAGGCTAAATGAGGCTAATAGCACAGAGTGAGACCTTAATCATATCATATTCTTGTCTGTTCATCCAAAAAGTGACCTGAATACTCAATGAAAAACAAAATCAAAATAATTCCATTAAATATAATTAAATTGATTCATGTCTGAAGCCTCTTGACTGCCCACTAGGTAAATGATGCTATTTGGCCTTAAAACTGATAGCAGAAATGGGCTATAAGACCATGGTTACAGCATTTTAAGTCCTGCATGCTGCTGATGTATGATACAATTTATGCTTTTTGTTTTCTTACTTAGCAGTGGATTGTGCAAGAAAGATCAATGGAAATAAATGTATCAAAGGTAAAATGTAGTTCTTTAATCTTTACCATATTTCACTCCTGTCATTAACTATAGTATGATCATATTCTCAATACTCTTAAAATTAGTTATCATAGATATACTTCAGGAGTTATAGGTATATTGTTTATTTTCAGGGCTTACATTCTTAGCATAATCACATACTTGGAAATGATTTGTTCTTATTGCGATAAAGAATGGCTATTGTTTTATTAATAGAAATATCAGGTTCATGTAAGTGAATTTTTGTTTTAAAATGTTTAAACATCTTTGCTTTTCCTTTTGCTAACTTGAAGACATATCCTGTATACACAGATCAATAGTGCTCCTAAGGGCACCCTACCTGCAGCCTCATTAATGCAGACAATCAGATTGCTCACCAACGATTTATTAGCTGATATCTTCAAAGTGATGTAAAAGGTCCACTGGTTTCTCAATCCACTCAAATGCTCACACTTTTTTAAAAAATGGGGTTGATAACTCTGTTTAGGACCCTGTTGCATTAATAACACAAATGGAGTTATAAGGGATAGCAGTATACAGAAAGTTCTTTTAAAATAAATCATAGTTGTATCATTCTCTTTATATTGAGATCCTGTTCTACACTCTGAGTCCAATTTATTGGATACATTTTTAAAAACTGAAGATGACCAAATACAAAATACAAGCAATAAGTTCCATAAGAATCATCAGTTAATAGGTACGATAACATCGTAAAACAGATTTGTAGCTATGGCACACATAACCTCATTGTAGCTCTTTGTTTCTGTGTTTCTTATGGTGCAGTTAATGTTCATTCAAAACAACAGCTGTGGAATACTCCTGCAGTGAAATCATCTTCACAGAGTAAACTTTTTCTTACTGAGTAGAAAAAGTGTGTGTATTTAATTAAAATGAATTATTCAGAAATGTGTGAATGGATAGATGAAAGCTTTCTGAATTCTGTACAAATGGTTTATCTAAAGCACTATGTGAATATACATTGCAGTGTTTTAAATATAACTTTGATGGCCAAATGTGGATCTGAAGTACAGCATTTCTTTTCAGATGCAGACAAGGAGTCACATCAATTGTGAAATAAATGGCAATGTATATTACACATTAAGTGTAAATTAGCCAGACTATGGTGGTAAAGCAATGTGTGTGTCATGATTTGGCATTCAGTGGATGTACAAAATGAGACTGGTCTGGTATTCTGTGGAACCAAATTTAGCAATAAGCACAATTAGGTGCAGCTCCCATTAAATCTAATAGGAGTTGTGCCTGTTTATATCAGTGCTGATATAATTTAACTCCAGGAATGTTAGGGATAGTGTGGGCATAAGTTAAATTAGGATTTCCTCCACCCCTATCTCATACCTTCCTTCTAATTGATTTTCCTACTGTGTCCACCATCTACCACTGGACACTCATTTTGTATACCCATTGAATAACGAATTGGTTTAATCTATTCTAATTTGTCATTTATATCTGTTATATGACATATTTAAGACATCACTGAATGTGGTCCAAGCTGCTTTTGGTTAAATGTAGCCCAGACAATGCATGCTATTAATGAATGGCAGGAATAAATTAATACCTGATGAACCTACACTGATTTCAATGGGATTACATTAGATACATACATTTAGCTGCATTTGTTTTTTGCTTAAGGAGATGGTAACAAACTTTTCAATTAAGACAGTAACAAAGTGTTTGCTTTGAATTGTTCTCTAAGATGTTGTATACTTAAATGCATTCCACCTCAGTGAGAGCTCCAGACATTCTAATCTAAATGTATCACTTGCAGATGAAATGGAGGTTGAAGCCAGACACAGGAAAAACATACTGAAAACCTGCTCTGCTCAACTCATATCTGACAGGTAATTCCAATATTTCTATTGTCTTCGGGATATAACTGGACTATCAGCTATAGATAAGATATACACCGATCTTGAGAATATTATGAATAAACAACCACTGGAAGGGTTTTCTCCTCCTGCAGAGTGCCATTGTTCAGATGGCCATGCAAAATACATTTTTGTAAACCAAGCACTTGGTAAGTCAATATATCTGAAAACATTGGGGATTTGTTGGGTCTGATTCTTCTGACAGTCACATGAATTTCACACTAGCAGCCTGAGCTATGCGTAAAGTTTCACTGGCATAGTATGTTGGTTAGGAGTATGGAAAAAATCCCACTCCTAACTAGCATAGCTATGCTAGCAAAAGCCTTAATGTAGATTCAGTTAGTCTGGCAAAAAATTCTTTTGTTGATTTATTTTGTGTCATTTGGGTATAATCTATAGAGGCAAAAGCACACTCTTGTCTGTATAAATACGTCTAACCTGGTAAGGTTTGTCATTGACTTAAAGGGAGCTACTACTGATTTACATCAATGTAAATGACAAAAGAATCATGCCTGTAATCTCCATTGTAATTAAATATATCCTTTATGTTACAAAAAAGTGTTACAGTCAACAAGGGGGAATTCTTTATTACATCTTGTCTTAACAGGTAAAGAGGAACTGATCACATAACTAAAAATTAAAGGTAACTGAGGAACAAATGATTATGACTTG
Organism: Emydura macquarii macquarii; assembly: GCF_026122565.2. Taxonomy (NCBI): domain Eukaryota; kingdom Metazoa; phylum Chordata; order Testudines; family Chelidae; genus Emydura; species Emydura macquarii. Next base: position 24,560,940 of record NW_027132559.1, read on the forward strand.
ATCACATTTATAATGTGCAAGCAAAATAAAGAACAGACCAGAAATATGTATACTTGATACTTTAATAGGGCCAGTTTCACAAAAGTGAAAACCATTATAAGCCAAATCAACAGGGATGAAGAATTTAATCAGAAAAACATGAATGATGATTGGGAATCATTCAAAAACACCTTACTAGATGTCCAAACAGCCACAGTCCCACAATCAAGGAAGAAAGGTTAAAAATTGACCTGGTTTTAGAGGGGAAGTGAAGGCAGCTATAAAAGAAAAATTGAAAAAAGGGGAAGTTGGTAGTAATGAATATGAATCAGAAGGTAGGAGTTGTTAAAAAAAAAATTGATAAGGTAAGCCAAGGGACACAAGGAGAACTCCATGGCTAGCAGATTAAGGACAATAAAAGAGCTTAAGTATATTAGGAGCAAAAAGAATCCTGCAATGGTATTGGTCCGTTACTAGATTGAAATGGTAGAATTATCAATAATAATGCAGAAAAGGCAGAAGTGTTCAATAAATATTTCTGTTGTGTATTTGGGGGAAAATGATATAGTCTCATATGGTGGTGATAACTCTTTTCCATTCCACTAGTATCTTGGGAGGCTGTTAAACAGCAGGTTCTGAAGTCAGACATTTCTAAATCAGCAGGTCCAGATAACTTGCATCTAAGAATTTTAAAGGAGCTGGCTGAGGAGCTCACTGGACCTTGAATCTTGATTTTTTCAATAACTCGTGAAACACTGGGGAAGTTACAGAAGACTGGAAGAAAGCAAATGTTGTGCCAATATTTATAAAAGGTAAACGGAATGACTCAGGTAATTATAGGCCTGTCACTCTGACATTGATCCTGCACAAGATAATGGAGCAGCTGACACAGGACTTAGCTAAAAGAGAATTAAAGGAGGATAATTAATGCCAATCAGCATAGGTTTATGGAAATAGAACCTGTCAGACTAATTTCATATCTTTTTTTTTTTTTTTTGGGGGGGGGGGAGGGAGGGGGAGGGCAGGAGGGGAGATTACAAGTTTGGTTGGGAACAGTAATAGAGTTGAAAGTTAACATGGCACAAACCAAATGGATTAAAAACTCGCTAGCTGATAGGTCTGAAAATGTCATTGTAAATGGGGAATTGTCATTGAGCAGGTGTGTTTCCAGGAGGGTCCTGCAGGGATCAGTCCTTAGCCTTTGCTTTTTAGCAGTTTTATCAATGAACTGGAAGAAAACATAAAATCGTCACTGATGAAGTTTGCAGATCACACAAAAATTGAGGGAATGGGAAATAGTGAAGAGACCAGAGCAGTGACTGAGAACAATCAGGATCACTTGGTGAGTAAAGCTAAATGTAAAAGCATATATCATGGAAAAAAGAATGTAGGCCATACTTACATACATACATACTTACATAATGGGTGACTCTCTCTTGGGAAGCAGGGTCTCCAAAAATGATTTCGAGGTCATGCTGAATAATCATCTGAACATGAACTCCCAGTGCAGTGCTGTGGCCAAAAGAACTAATGCAGTCCTTGAATGCATAAATAGGGGAATCTGGTGTAGGAGTAGAGAGTTTATTTTACCTCTGGAATGGCACTGGTGCAACCGATGCTAGAATACTGTGTCCAGCTCTGGTGTCCACAGCTGAAGGATGTTAAGATATTGGAGAGGGTTCAGAGAAGAGCCATGACAATGATTAAAGGATTAGAAAACATGCACTATGGTGACAAACTGAAGGAGCTCAATCTATTTTTCTTAACAAAGAGAAGGTTTAGTGGTTACTTGATCACAGTTTATAAGTATGTATATGGGAATCAAATATTGGATAATGGGCTCTTCCTTCAAGTGGAGAAAGGTGTATAAAATGATCCAATGGCTGAAAGTTGAAGATAGACAATCTCAGACTGGAAATAAAGCATAACTTTTTAACAGTGAGGGTAATTAACCATTGGAAGAATTTATCAATGATTGTGGTGGCAATTTTAAAATCAAGATTAGATGTTGTTCTAATAGGTATGCTCTGGGAATTATTTTGGGGATGTTCCATAGCCTGTGTTTATAAAAGAGAAGTTAATTATAAACTAGGCCCAATTTTTCATTCTTACTTATGAATAATTAATACATTCAAAGAAAAAAGAGAAAATTCAAAGACAACAAAAGAGAAGAAATTATTAAAAAATATAACTCATAATTAACAATTCAACTGGCTCTAGTCAGACCTAATTTTATATCTGACCATGTCTTTGCTCCAGGTGACTTGAATTTAGGCATATGTGGATACATTCTATTCTCATGGATTCTAACATAGATCCAGTTCAAATTACTCTGATTTACACAGTTGTTGCTAATTTGCCTGGTTCACACCCCACAATTATTCATAGTTTCCAAGGTCAGAAGGGACCACTGTGATCATCTAGTGACTTTATTCTGCTAGGTTGAGAATTTGTTTTGGAAAACAGGGTTTTTTTAATACAGTTATCAGGAGATAATGAGATAGAAGTAATACACATTAACAAATTTCCTGTGGTGTTCTAACCTGGTACAAAATACATGTTGTTCTGGTCACTGTGGACCACAGGCTCTCATGACTTGCATGCTGAAAAGTGTAGCAACTTATTACAGATCCTGCTTTCAAATTCTGTATGCAATTCAAACCCACCTGCTTGGTTTTCTTCCATACAGCTCACAACTAGTGTTTAAAGTAGAATTAGAATAGGATGGGGAGTAAATTAGAATATGATGAGGAGCTCTCACCATACCAGCCAAGAAGGATGGAGAACTCTGTATGTGTGTGTATGCATGCGCGTGTGTGTGTGTATATTATATATATATATTTAGCAATACAGGCTAAGGAGGGGGGGACGCCTCTTTCTGCTTTTAGCTGTGCTCCCTCTTCCCCATCCCATTACTTTATCCCCTGCTCATAGCAAATAAGTGGTTCTATGCAGAAGATCTGCAGATTATTTATAAGTCCTTCTAAAGTAGGTGTGATCTGGAGATACATGGGAGCAGTAAGGGCAAAGAGTAAGTACTAAATGCCAGCTGGAAAGACAAAGAGAGAACCAGATCTTGTCTTGGTGACCCACACATGGCTATTTCCCTGTCTCTGAGAAAGGATGCCCCCATTGCCTTTGTGTAACTATCGCTTTGTAGGGAATCTTAACTGAGGTTTGCAATCCACAAGAGGGACTGGTTGGCAGGGTTACACATAGTTAACTCCACAGGGGTTGGGTAGGAAACTCATTACAGTGTGGGTGCTCTACAATACTTCTGGATAAGAAGAAGGCAACTACCAGCACAGACTGATTCATGGGAAATATAAGTAAGTTGTTAATTTATCTTGTCTTTATTATGTGTATTGAATCCTGAGCACAAATAAAGTTGTAGGAGGCTCTTAATCAACAGCATGTTAAAGATTTTGATAATGCACAACTGAGAGGCTCATAATTGAGAGTAAAGAGATTGAGAAATATTGGATGGGTAAGAGATTTTCTGACAGGTATTGGTTTGGTTAGCTCATTTGGGAAATCTAATTTGCAAATCTTCAGTTTGTGTTTGGTGTAGTTAAGTAGATTTGTGAGCTAGTAATAGGTGACTTGATAAGAGTAAAATAGAGCTAACCCAAATTTTTGCTCAAAATTAAATTCAAGTCAAACTTTTATGGAGTTTTGCAAAAGTTTAGATAGTCTTTTCTGAGATATTTAGTTGGAGTGTTTCTGCACTTCCTGGTTCTACCAGGGAGACTGAATACCAGAATAACACAAGAAAGGCTTTTCTCAAGAAAATGTCAGAGCCACTGCACACAAGTGGAACAATAAGAGCGGATGTCTCTTAGCATGGCAGCTTAAAAGAAGATAAAGCTATCTGTTTTATTCCACACATACACACAAAAAGGAGGTTACTGGAATTAAGACTGTCTCAATAATACAAAATGCATTCCTTACATTTTATTCTGAGGTGTGTGTGTGTGTGTGTGTGTGTGTGTGTGGAAAATTTTTAAAAAGCAGGATATCATTGACACTAGGGAACATAATTTAGAATTCTTGTATACACACCCTTCTCTGGACCCAGAAATTGAGATTTCTTCAGTGCCCTTTCAGGGATATTGAAATACAATAAGCCACAAGGTCCCTTGAGCTACTAGCCCCATGAATCCATTTGGGGATTGGATCATGAATCCATTTAAAAAAAAAATTCTTACCTTGTTGTATTGTAAAAGCTTTTCATTATTTACTGGAAAGGGTGGGTGAAGGTCTTCTCTACCACTCTCCTGTTTTTAAGTACACATTTTCTGTCTTTCCTTAAACCCAGAAAACAATATCAATTATATGGAAATCATAAAATCTCATGGAAATTTGGCCCCGGCACCTACCTGGAAGGGAAAATTGGTTACATAATAGCATGACCCGTTTGAGTAGCAACCTCTAGTCCAGTGGTTCTCAACCTGAGGCCTGAGGGCTGCTTGCAGCCCCAATCAGCACACACTTGTGGCCCATGTGACATCCTCAGGACCATATAGGTAGTATGTTAATTGTGTGGATGCAGCCCACATAACACACACAGAGCTGCATATGAGACCCACAATGGTAAATAGATTGACAGCCACTGCTCTAGTCCCTCAGCAGACATAATGTGAGAGATGACCTCTGTGGAGCCTGGAGGGGGCGGGTCAGGGAAGTCAGTTTTATTAGCTTATAGGGTGGCAGTGTTGCTGAGGGAATATAGGGCACCTGGGTTCTATTCCTGGTTCAGCTACTAGCCTGCTAGGTGACCTTGGGCAAGTCACTTCACTTCCTTGTGTCTTGCTTTCCCCATCTGTTAAATGGGGAATGAAGTTTCCCCCTCCGTAAAGGGCTTTGAGATCTCTTAATAAAAAGTGCTAGGTGGTATTATTATTATATATCCCCTTTTAACTTATGTGCTTAAGCGCATGCCTGAAGTTAAACTCCATTGACTTTTCCAGTGTGCTCCCTGAGGGAACATGTGTCGCTGTGGAATTTGTTAACCTTCATCACAGAAATGGAAGCTTATATTTATTATGTATATCATGTAGCATCTAGAAGACCCAACTGAGATTGGGACCTAATTGTGCTAGATGCTGTACATGCAAATAGTAATAGACAGTCCCTGCCCCATAGAATTTACAATCTAAGTAGACAAGACAGACAGTCGGGGAGACAGAGATGAAGTGGCTTGCCCAGCAGTGTCAGAATCAGGAACAGGACCCCGGTATTCTGACTTCTAGTGTAGTGCCTATACACTTCTTCTTTATGATCCTGAACCAATAAAAAAGAAACACCATGAAAATTTTCACTTGTTTTACAGCCTGGCTATTCTTAAATTTTAATGCAGCTACCTGTTGTCCCTCCTGAATTGAATTTTTGTGCCCATGTGGTCAATCTGGAGTATCTGAGAACAGTTAAAATATTTCACACAACATGCAGTATCTCAAAATTATTCACGATGTCCAGTGTTCTTTCCCAAAAGACATTTCTCAATAGGCACCTCTTAATTACTTTGCTGAGCTTTTCCCTGCTGCTAATTTCATACACAAATTGATCTCTCAGCTGTCATAACAGCACTAAACCGCCACAGGGAAACTAGACCTTTAAAATCTGCTATAAATAAGGCAACTTTTCACCTGGATTCTGTCTGCTGTTTCAGAAACTATAAATTTCAGCGAGGACATTTTTCTTAAGTGAATAAAAATCTCAACACTTCACTGAGAACATTAAACTTAATTTCACCTTTTTTTTTCCAGTGCCATGAGATCTGTTAGCCAAGGAAACTTCTTTCACCTATTTGGTCTAACTACTGCAAAAAACACCATTCTTCATATGCTTTTCTCAATATTATTTGCTTTTAAAAAAACTCTTCTAGATGTTCCTCATAATTGTTAAACTCATCAGACTAAATCAAAGTATAGTCCTGACAGATTTCTGAAACAAGTCATTTTCTTTCTCTGTTTTATTTAATTTTTTTATTCTACCTTCTTCTACAAAACCATCAGTCACATCCTTATGTGCATATCTTTTTTGTGCTTGGCATAATAAGTAAGGGTTTGATCAAATGCTTTCCATTAACTTCAGTTGGTGCTGGATTAGACCCTAGGAGTCCAATGGGAAATTAGAAAAATAGTTACTTTTATTAGGAAGCTTAATTCTGTGGCAAAAGCCTTCTTTAAGGTTCCAAAGAACTTTTCTGAATATTAATTGACAATATACTATATCATTAAAAAGCAATGTAGAAGCATTACATCACTAGAACAGAGTAATTGGCTAATAAGTGATCTTGTGGGCAGGAGAGTGTTATTTAGCTACTATTGGGGGCTGTTAAATCTTTGTGTGTGTTTATATATATTACACAAATCTCACGGCTTAATCAGGAAATACTGAACAATTATTTTCTTTAAAAATAGTCCTGACTGAAGTATTATTTCACTATTTTATTGGATATTCTGTAATATTAGCAAATATTCTTTGGTGGCGGCTATCTCTCAATATGAGGATGATGTCTGCCAGGGAGAAAATCACTGATGAGCCTTGAGATGGCTGAACAGTCCAATTTGTGCTCTTCATATTTTTCCACATATGTGACAAGTGGATGCATGGAGAGAGCACAACTGCTGGCCTGGATGCTGTGCACTTTCCTTCCTCTTCTGTCATTTCTCAGCCTCCTGAGCAAAGCGTTTCCCTTCAAAACAGGCTGAGGCTTGATATATGATGTGACGCCATTGCAGTCTATTGCCAACCAGCTCTTCCCAATTCATAGGGTCAGTGCCTCCCTTCTTAAGATATACTTTCAGGGTATCCTTGTAGCATTTCCTCTGTCTCCCATGGGTCCTAAATTGAGAAAAGAGGACTTACTTCGGAAGACAAATATCAGCCATCCGCACACAATGACCAGCTCAGAGAAGTTGAGGTTTCATAATCTGCACCTCAAAACTGGTGGTTAGCTGCAGAGAGAATGCTGGCATTGGTGCAATGGTTTACTCATCTGATATGAAGAATCTTCCTAAGGCCATGTTGTTGGTACCACTCCAGACGTTTAAGATGGCTTCAATACCCATGTCTCGCACCCATAAAGAAGAGTGGGGATGATTACTGCATTGTAGACCAGGATCTTAGTTTCTGTCCACAGATCTCTGTCAATAAAGACATGACGGAGCAACTTTCCAAAGGATGCACTGGCACAACGGATCCTATATTCAATCTCCACATCAAGATTGGCCATCTGGGAGAGGTAAGGGAAATGCTCAATGTTTTCCAGGTGTTCATTGCTGATGACAATTTGTGGGAGAAGGGGGACAACTTGTGCTGGGGCAGGCTGGTGGAGCACCTTAGTCTTCCCAATGTTGAGGGAGAGTCCTAGGCTATGATAGGCACCTGAGAAGAGATTTAGGACGGATTGCAAGTCAGCCTTGGTGTATGCAAGGATAGCATGGTTGTCAGCATACTGAAGGACAGTAATAACAATCCTGGTGACCTTAGTTTTAGAATGGAGATGCTGCAGATTGAAAAGCTGGCCATTCATGAAATACTCAATCTCAATTCCAGAGAAAAGGCAGTCAAGAATAAGAATCAAGATTATTGCATGATAGATGGAAAAAAGTGTTAGGGCATTAACACAGCCCTGTTTAACACTATTACGGATGGTGAACAGGTCCATCTCTAACCCATTACAGAGGATGATGGTGGTCATTCTATCATGAAGTAGCCTGGGAACATGAATGAATTTCAATGGATAACCAAACTGAGACAGCACCTTCCATAAAACTTCCCAACTGATGGAATCAAAGGCCTTCGTTAGGTTGATAAATGCCATAAACTATGGTTGGTGTTGTTCTCTACACTTCTCTTGGACCTGTCATGCAACAAAAATCATGTTGGTGGTGCCTCGAGACAGTCTGAAACCATCTTTGTATTCTGGAAGGACGTCTTCAGTAAGAGGGAGGAGATGGTTCAAAAGGGTGTGACAAGGATCTTCCCGGTAATGGAGAGATACTTCAGTAATTCCCATACATTGACTTGTCCCCTTTCTTAAAAATGGTCACAATATTAGTCTTCTTTAGGTCAGCTGGAATTTCCTCATCAACCCAAATTCTAACCCTAAATAGATGAAGTTTTTGCACGAGTGCTATTCCACCAGCTTTGAAGGCCTCCAAAGGGATGCCATTTGGGCCTGACACCTTGTTTCTAGTTTGAGTGATGGCAAACTTCCTCAGAAGATTGGGAGGGACGGTCAGCAAGAGGTTCTATTACTGGATGCTGAAGAATGGACTCAATGGTGGCAGCTGACACTTCAGATTCGTGGTTCAAATAGAGTCTCAAAATGCTCCTTCCAATGTTGCCTGAGGGCTACATTTTCCTTAAGAAGGGTGGAGCTGTCCTGGGGTCACAAAGGGGTTATGCCATTTGAACTTGGCCCGTAGATGGCTTCGTTGCTTGAAAAAATATCATATTGATCAGTGAAACTCTGGATCTCCATGGCCTTTGCTTGACAACACTGATTCTTGATGTCTCACAGCCTCCGAACTACAACTTTAACCCAATAAGTCTCTTGTTTTTGTTGGTTAGAGGGCTCACTTTGCCAAGCCCAAAATGTGCTTCTCCTCTGTTGAATAAACACTAGGATTTCCTCGTTGTTCTCATCAAACCAATCTTAATGGCAGTGAGTGGAATATCCAATTGATTCAGCACATGCCTTGTGAATAATGGACTCCTCCCAGTGTGTTTGGATGTCATTGATATTGTCAGGTAAGTCAGAGAGCATTCCAATGAGGTGTTGCTGAAGAGTCCCCTGACTAGAATGATTTTGAAGGGTCTTGATGTTAAATCTCTTCCAAATTCCTTTCAGTTTTTTACGGTGTTGTGGTGCAAGCTGCACGTTCATGATTGATCCTACTAAATGATGCTCTGTCCAGTAGTCATGCATACCTCTCATGTAATATAGACATCAGTATGATCACGGGCTCTGACAACGACATCGTCAAGAAGATGCCAGTGTTCGGAACGTGGGTGTTTCCAAGTAGTCTAATATTTGTCCCTCTGTCTAAAGATGGTATCCGTGATAAGCTAATCATGTTCCACACATTTACTGAGAAGAATGCCATTAGAGTTAATTTTCCCCACGCCTTCTTTCCCAATGGTACGTTTCCAGAATTCAGAATGTCGCCTAGCTCTTGCATTGAAGTCACTCATGAGGCTAAGCTCGTCTTCCCTGCCTGTGGCAGTGAGAACTGCATCAAGAGCACAGGAAAACTGCACCTTGTTGTCTTCATCATTGTCAAGCATGGGAACATGCACACAAATGATTGTGGTACACTGGTAGTTACTAAGTTTAAGACGCAGAGTCATGAGACATTCATTAATACCAATAGGGAGTTCTAAAAGCTGGCTAGCAATCTTGTTCTTGATGGCAAGACCAACTCCATGAATACACCTCTCTCCAGATGGCTTTCCTTTTAAAATAAAAAGGTATAGCCACCTCCATCGTCTTTCAATTGACCTTCATCTGCCCAATGGGTCTCATTTAAGGCAGCAATATTGATGTCATATCTTGCAAGTTCTCTAGCTATTATGGCAGTTCTTCTTTCAGGACAGTCACTGTTCGGGGAATCCATGACAGTGTGAATATTCCAAGTGGCAAACTTCATTACTTTGCTTTGTATGTTCTGACCATAGGTAGAGTGAGACCGCTTGACACCGCCATCCAGACGGGGTGGTGTGCAGGGTCGGATTTGAGACAGCCTATGTTTAGGGCACCTTATCTAGCCCCTTCCCCATTCAGGGTGAGCAGAGGGGATCCTGAAAAGGACTGCTCAGTCAGGGCTGCAGCTGCCGAATTGCACTTCTATCTCACAAGTCCAAGAGCAAGATGACAAACACACGTTTGCTGCCTGCATGAAGATTTGTGACTAGGGACTCCCAACAATCACTGCTCGTATCCCCACCACCATTCCATCATCCATCGCCACAGGACTTTGTTAGTGAAAGATGTTAACACCCTTGGCAGAGGCCTACGTGTGAAATCTTTGAATGTGGGGGAGCCAGTGCATAGGCTGCAACCTCACGAAGTTTGACAGGAAGGAGCCCTGCACCTGGTGGCAGGGATGTATGAAACAACTGGAGGTCTCTGTCCTGCTGCAGCCCTCAACTGCCTTCACAGCCACAGAGAACTGATGTCTTCAAATATGCCTATGCCGCCGTTGGGATCTTGAGACATCTGGAACCTCACCTCAGAACTGTTCACCAAGGGTGACCCTCGCAGGAGTACAGAACTCCAGATGACATAGTGTTTTCTTTGTCCCTTGATTTATTTTAGTATTCCATTCTCTCCAGCTCCTCTATTTCCCTGCTTTTCTCTGCTTCTGCTCTAATAAAGAGGTAATAAATTTGTGTGTTTCTGCTCTGAAAAGTGACTGTGTAAAAAATGGTCCTTTTATGGTTCAAATTAACAGCAATGCTCCCTGTGTGTATGTGTACTCAGATTCAGGTCTGCTGTCTCTAGTGACATTTTTTTTAAAGTACTTTGCTCCTAGTAGTTAAGAGTGAATCAGCTGGATTCTCTTCCTTCCTGTGTATCATTAATAGTATTCTTTTTCTAATCAGTTACATCTGTGTAAACTTATTGTGGCCACTGGAATGATGCAGGTGTTACTGAGATATAATGAAGACAGTAGGGTCACACAGGTGTAACTGAAAGCCTAATTTTGCTTGCAGAACATTAATTACTGCAAATGGTGCATGAGAAGGATGACCTAATTTGATTCTCAGATCCAACAAGACTGGGATAGCAGTGACAAAAAAAATATCTATCTGCTTTTAATATGAACACAGTTGACCTGGAAATTCTGGAGAGCCAAAGAACATGGAAACCCCACAATGCCATTTCTACAGGTTATCTTTTGCAGAGTAAAACCATACTACAAGAAGAAGTGGGGTGTTCTCTTCACTTTTTCCATTTCTCTCTTTCTCTCCTCTTTAAATTTTTAGAGAGGAGGAAAAAAGGTTAATAGGATTCTTCCACAGCTAGGCAGAACAATAAAATCTCAAGTAATGTGCTGAAGGGACTGAACTAACTTAATATCCTTAAATGGTTTGCTTGACAATAATAGGAGTTATACAGTAGTGAGGTTAGGACCAATCTTCTATTCTTGCCCTTCTCTTAAGATGAAGGGTACTTCAGTGCTCTCTACAGGAGAGATGGAGTATTGAGTACACCTGTGAATTAGCTCTTAAATATTGCCACTGCAAATAAAGTTCATGAACAAATATCACATTCTGCTTTTTGTGACAAGGTGGTTCTCATAAAAAATGTTGCTTGCTTCCAGATAAAGAAGAAACTGTTTTCACTGGTGACCAGCAGCTGCCCTTTTGCATGCTAAAATGCTGGTTTGTGCCAACATTTAAAATGGAAAGTATTCTTTCCTGGTCTAGTCTGCCAAACTTCCCAATGTTGTCTAAAGCAGACTTTCACTATTTATGGCAAGGCTGGGTCTTTGACACCCTCGGGGCAGCATTGGAAGGTGTGTGGAAGGGTCATGCTCTTAATATCAGAATTTTTCATGGGATTCTCGGACACCAAGTGCTTACACAATAATAGCTATACCCACTGTGACACTGGGCCAGAAAGAGCTAAGCAACTTTGCAAGTTCCATGGCCCAAATCTGATCTTTAAAGACATATTAAAGGAAAATACAAATGGTAATGAAGGTCATTCCTTACAAGTAGACTAGAGCTTTGATATGCAAGTGTATTGTTGGCAGTTATTTGATATGACATATATCTTGTTAGATAGAGGTTAACAATATAGACAAACTGCTTTCCCGTCTATTACTGTTGCTCTATTGAATAAGAGATCAAAAGGGATTATTAACATCTAGATGGACGTTTTGTGTAATAACATCATTTGCCTGTATTACTCTTTGAGGTTTAAGTAAATGGTCTGTTAACTGTGTTAATGCAACTAATTACTGACGTGTGCCTATGAAATGAAGGTTTTACTTCAAAGGACAATATATATTACTATTCTCTACTCAAGGAAATATCTGTGGACTGTCTTGATAGTTTAAATGGCTATTGCTGTCTGTATTGTCTGAGGAAGGACCCACTGAGTAAAGATCAAACTGTCGGCTCGCTTTCATCAAAGCCCATGTGAAGGAGTTAACTGCAAGTGCCCACCTTGTTTCAACTATAAAGGAAGCTTCAGGCCTGATCCTTTTTTATCTCAAATCTGTCCAAGCTTTGTCAGGGAAAATTTGGATTGCAAGAGTGGAATCTCAGCACCAGCCTGGAATCACCCTGCTATTTCTCATGGAAGAAATTATTCAGACTCTGTACATGGACTAGTTAGTCTTCATTTCCTGCTTCATCTCTTTGGACTGGATTTCTAGCAAGGAAGCTCTAAACGAGGATTGATGACTCCCAACCTGTTTGGGTAATTTTCAGAGACTTTGCAAATTAAGAACTTTGCGACTCAGTTCTCTCTACTTTGAAATTGATTTATGGATTTTATTCTCATCTGTATGTATATAATCTTTTAACCAATACTCTCCCTTTTTTAAAATAAATGCTAGTTTAGTTAATAAGCATTGGCTTTAAGTGTGTATTTGAGTAAGATCTGAAATATTCATTGACCTGTTTGGTAATGTGTCCAATCCTTTGGGATTGATAGAATTTTTTTTTACATGTGATAGACACGATTTTCAGTAATCTCTCTCCTATTTGACTTGGCTGTCTGGGTGTTAGCCAAAGAGCTGGAGAGTTTTAAGGAAACTGTGTTTTTTGTCTTCTGAATGACCAGTGAGGTCATCAGAAGCTGTTTGTTGATGGCTTGGTATATCTTATGGAAGAAAAAACATGAGTATTTAGGGCTTTGTTTGTCCCATTCTTTGCAGTTTTGCCCTGTGTAAGCTATCTTAGCATGTCTCCTTTAGAGGCCAAAATCACACCCACCTTGCAAATTCTTCAGTCCTTCCATCCTCCTGCACGTCTCTCCCACACATTCCATGGCAGGCAGCCCTTCCTCAACCTTCCTTTCATGTAGGTATAGTAACGGGTGAGCAGAGCTTGTACTTCCAAGCCACATTGTGGCTGACCCTGCATGGCATGTGTAGGATTTTGGGGTTTTTTTAAACACTATTCCCACACTTGAGCACCCATGCAAGAGCTGGATACAATCTGAGCCTTAAAAACTGTATCTAGGCCAAATTCATGCATTCTTGTGAATACCACTGTGTAGGAAGGTGCAGTGGCCTTCCTCCGAGCTCGGGCCTGAGGAAGGGCCACAACACCCAGAGCAGGCAGACAAAGGGCTGGCGGTCCAGTCTGCCCGGCAACCGGGGAGCTGGCCAGCGATAGGTCCCGCCGGCCGGCCAATCCAGCAACAGAGGGGAGGAGCCTCAGCCAGGGCTGAGAGTATAAAAAGCAGGCCCCGCAGCTCAATGAGGGACAGGCTGCTGCCAGAGGCAGACATGCTGTTTTGCTGGCTGCAGCCAAGGCCTGAACCCAGCCAGGCCGCTGCCCCAAGCCAGCGCCTCCCGAAGCCTAGGACCCGGGGACAGCCCAAGCAAACAAGCCCTAAGGGTTGGATAGGGCCTTCGAGCCCCCTAGACTGGCCTAGGCCTACTGGCCCCAAGGACTGGGCCAGGCACCTGGGCCCCAGTAACTGGACCGAGTTCCCTGAGCCTGAGGGCTGGGAGATCCCCTCCCAAGGCCGGATCTGACTTGGAAGAGCTGCCTGATGCCGAGCCCCCAGAGACGGGACAGGATCTGGAGGAGCTGCCTGAGGCCGAGCCATCCCCCAAGCCCTGTGATCTGGAGGAGCTGCCCCTTGCAGAGGAGCTCCCCGCCTTGCCACCAGTGGACGCAGAGGGACTGGCGAGCCTGCCGTGGGCTGTGTACCCCAGTGACACCGAGGATCCCACCGATACAGGTACCTGTGGATACAGGGAGGAAGTGGCCCAGGGATAGCCGTGGCTGAGACAGGGGCGAGACCACATCGGCGTGTTGCATCAGGAGCCCCGCCGACTCAGTGGCAACGTCTTTGTCACTGCTAGGGCCCTGGGCTGGGATGCAGTGGAGTCGGGTGAGCCTCCCCCTTGTCCTCGCCACACAGGGCGTGATTACCGTCCCCTGCTCTCCTGACTAGAGGACACTGCTTGCTTGCTCACCCGTCCTGCCTGAGGGCCGGGACTGTAGACTACCTGGCAATCCGCCCTGCCTGAGAGCCCGGACTGCAACGTATTCAGATGCTAATGTTCCCCTTTTTGGAAGGTGCAGTGGCCTTCCTCCGAGCCTGGGCCTGAGGAAGGGCTACAACGACGGGGCCCAACCAGTCCCCGTGTTACACACTGAAAATTAGAATTTCACATACAAATATTTATAAGCTGTTTGTTGGTAGCTGCATGCAACTCTCGCCCATCAACAGTGCTACCAGTTTCAGATGATGATTGCATGGGGAAGCAAGTTCTAAAATGGGGAAAGTGAGGCCAGTGTCTTAGTTAAACATTTCATGTTCCACTAGATACGGACTGTCCTCCAGAGATATCTTATTTTTGTTTACATTTTGGAGACTGAGCTGTAATGGCAGGAACTGGTAATCAGTATATCTTCTAGTTTCTGTAGAGCCACAGAGAAGTGAAATCCCCATGGAGAAGTCCTAGTCTGTAGATTGAATAATAATTGTTGGAAAGCCTCCATTTATGAGAAGGTACAAGCATCTAAAAACAGATACTGGTGTATTGAAAAGAGGGAGTTTGCCTCTTCTGTGTTTAGTTAGTAGTAGGGTAAAGATTGCATACTTGCTAACCTGTTAATGTTTTCTTTTTCTCTTTTTTTTTTTTTTTTTTTTGGTATAAATGTTTTTTTTTCCTTTGATATTTTGTTTAAACACTGGTGGAAATAAATATCTTGCTTGTTTTTTTATCTGGCTGGTTTATAAAGAAAGGGTATAAAAAGCAGTAAACAGCCTAATTTGACCTGTTCTCAATACATAATATTTTAAAAACATAGACACAGGAAGGGTGTGAGGGGACTTCTTTTTACCAAGAAAATAAAATTTAAAAACCCAAACAACAGCAAAGCCAAACCCTTAAGCCAAAAGCTTATTAAGTAAAGAAAACACTCCAACTCTACATATTATTATTTTTAGATCAGCTTAGTAGGTGAAGTCAATGATGCTTTATTCACAGAACATTCCATTCAAATTGTATTTTGTTCATAAGGCTACCCTTGATATAACAAAGGAGAACTGCAGCTCTTCAATTAAGTCCATAAATTCCCTCTTCACAGTATATACCTCACTGTACTACTTAGGCTATGTAAAATTATTGTTCTTCCAGAACAGCCAGAGAACCATATATTGCTCTTAATCCCTACAAGCAACTTCTTCTGAAAACAACGATAGATGCGTGTGTGAATCAAAGGCTCTTAAATGTATTGTTGTTTTATTATTTTGAACATTGTACTAAGGTATTCCCTTACATATACAATTAAAACAATCAAATCCTGCTTCCTAGTTGCCTTGTGTTCAGTTATTTCCTTAGCTTTTGTTTCTTTCTTTATTCCTATTCTATTAGCTCTACAGATGCTACCTGTGGCATACTGTGAATTGCAATCTAAATTCTATGCTTGCATTTGCATGTCCAGACTGTAATAGACTGTGAAACAATTATCTGATACTTTAATATAAAAGAAGACAAATAAGGCAATTGTGCTCAATAGTGCTAAAGCCAAGAGGGCTCTAGTAGAACAATCCTTGCCACATTATTAAGTTTGAAATAGACAAGCACTAAAAAAGAAGTATGAAATAGAGAGGAATATACAAATGCAAATCTACAATTACTGCAATAACATCAGGGGAAAGAATACAAATGCATTTATAATAATACTACAGGCAATTAATTTAAGCACAACATTTCACACTAAATTAATGTAGATTAGTTAATCAAGAATCTGTTATGTGCTTTAGTTTCTCTGACATTAAAATCAGCCCTGTAATTAATGAATTTTGCATGAAATATTTGGTCATCATTTAAAGGTGAGCTGAAAGCTTCTGTAAAAAATAAATAGGTTGTTTAAGATTGCAAGTTCTTCATAAAATGTATGTATGGACTTGACATGTTAAGCAATACAAATATTTATTGTATTTATAAATGCAAAACTTTAAAAAGCAATTGTCTTGGGCTTCTGTACCTGCAAAGTTCTAAATTCAGGGTTCTGTGTTTTTTCTGACATCACACTCATCAAAGTTGTCTATTGAATGATATTTTAAGAGTGACACTTTATAACCTGTTGTAGAATAAATATGAGATCTTGAGTTCAGGTTTGTTCACTATTCACAGGTGACTTTCAATTATGTGTGCTCTGATCCTGGCATCTCATATGTGCATCTGAATCTCTGAAGCTGCATAGAGGCCAAATGACTTCAACCATATGCAATTCCCAAATTGGGGCTTTATGCAGTTTACAAATGTTGCAGGGTTAGAGACAGTACTGTGCCTTTCAGAGTGCATTACAGAACCCACAACCAGTGATGCCATGCACATAAGGCAGTTTTAATCCATATTTGCAGTTAGAAGTAAATTTTAGAAAAGCGGCATTGAGGCATGTGTGCCATCCTAAGAGTGCCAAGAGACAGCTAGCAGATGTATGAGAGCAAGAGAGAGAATATCAATAAATTGCTCTTTGAGGTAATGCAAAAATGAGGATGTTGTTATGGAAAATATTGTTCTAGTGATTTAAACAACCAGAGAACTAGTTCCTGTTTTCAAAACTTTGAGTAATTCCCTTTAGTCCTTAACAATGTGTCAAGCCTTGCACTTTTTAAAAAAATTCTTTAGGAAAATCACATTCCACGGGAAAGAAATATTATAGGGGTTGGAGAGGTCTCACTGATTTTTTTTCTTCTTCTCTTACTAATATAATGGGAAGGACTTATAGTAAAAATTGGATGCCTTTGTGAGATTCTCTATCATACTAATACACATAACACAAAATCCAATGAAGCCCACTTCCATCTATTTGCTTTATTAAACTAGACATATACATTTTATTGCTTTGTGTGTCAACTTATTGTAGGCAGACAACTCTGCTAAACAATAGGAGATTTGTGCCTGTTTTCCACTCTTTATTTTAATGAAAAATCATCCATAACTTCACAAAGGGAACTAAAAGCAACTGAGATATAAATACTATAAGCTTAAGGAGTTACACATTTTGTAGCATCTATAGGTCAAACTTATTGCATGCTCCAGGAGCTCCTTGCATTCTTCCATTCAACTCTCACAAGCTCCTGTGTGCCATATTCCGATTCCCCTCTATTAAGGGACTCCCTTCAATTCCCTCCCAACTTGTCTCTCATACCTGCAGCTCCATATTCTTCCTCTTTCCTCCTCCTTACCATGGCAGGGGCTTTGTGTACTCCCCATTTTCCCTTCTACCATATGGTAGGGTCCCCCAACCTACCACCATGCTAGGGGTTCTGTGTGCCTCCATCTCAATCTTCCCCCCCCCACCAATGCTTGGGGTTCTGTATGCCACATTTCACCATCCCTCCATACCAGTGTCCCCTTTTTCTCCTCTGCAAGGGTTTCTGTGTGCCCTATTACCCTCTCTCCCCTACCAGGATCCCCCATTTCTCACCAAGCTAGGGGCTGTGTGCATGCCTTTCTGTCCCCCTTCCATCATTCTTCTTCTTTCAGTCTGGAAGATAAGTCATTCAGGCTGTCAACATGTTAAACTCTATTGGGAGGATAGACCTACATGACATAGAAGTATTATTGTGCTGGAAGGCATTATAGGTGCCATCAACCTGCTAAACAGATGGTACAAGCACTATGTTCCCCCATTTTCCCCCTTTCAGTTTTCTGATTTTTCCAAAAATAAACTGGATTCTGGCCATTGATCCTTGGAACATTCTCTGAGATTTTAGAATGATTGGATGGGGAGTTTAAAAGTTATTGCATTATATACAGATAGGCACAAAGAAACAGAGAAATGTCATTGAGTTGAGCAAGTTCTGCCGATTCATAGATTCTAAGGCCAGATGGGAACGTTGTGATCATCTAGTCTGACTTTCTGTGTAGTACAGGCCATAAAACGTCCCCAAAATAAATGCTAGCATGTATCTTTTAGAAAAATATCCAGTGCCGAGTAAAAATGGTCAGTGACTTAAAATCCACCATGACCCTTGGTAAATTGTTCCAATGATTAATTACTCTCATTGTTAAAAATGGTTAAAAATTTATTTCCAGTCTGAATTTGTCTACCTTCAGCTTCCAGCCATTGGATCATGTAATAACTTCCTCTGCTAGATAGTAGAACCCATTATTAAATGTTTGTTCCCTGTGTAGTTGCCTGTAGACTGTAATCAAGTCACCTCTTAACCTTCTCTTTTTGTTAAGCTAAATAGATTGAGCTCTGAGTCTATCCCTATAAATCATGTTTACCAAGCCTTTAATCATTCTCATGCCTCTTCTCTGCACCCTCTCCGAATGACCAACCATGAATAAAACAGGTGTTCAGAACCAGTGAACAGGAAATTAATTCTTGTTCCTCTTCCAACCGTCTTCTGCTCTCACCACTTCACTGCAAGCATCCTTACCAAGGTCACTAATTACCTCTTCCTCATTAATTTAAAGAAGCATTTCCCTTTTGTTGAAATGTCTGCTGCTTTAGGCATAGCTGATTCCTCCTCCTCCTGCATGTTCCCAGCTGTAAGCTTTTTTTGACTCTGCTTTCCTATTCTCCTCTTGTAATGATTGCTTTTTCACTGTCCCCTTTGGTTACATCACTGTAGGAAGAAGTGAGAAGAGATAGCTAACACATACACAAAGCTGGTGGGGAAAGGACACAGGAGAATAAGTGACAATACATTAGTAGTTCTACAACCACATTGAAAGGGTTATAGACTATGTAGTAAAAAGTTGCAGGTGGGGGGGTGTCTCCTCTCCCCTCCACCATTGATTCCACCTCTGTCCCCCCATGTGTACTGATGATCCTTAGGGTTCTGTCCTTGGCTTTCATTCTTCTCTGTCTGTATTCTTCTTGAGGCAACCTTATCCATTCTACTGTTAATAACCTCTTCTGTGCAGATTATTTTGACATCTGCCTTTTGACTCCTGACTTCCTCCCTTTTCTCCAGCTGTGCTTCAGGCATCTCCTCTTGAAAGTCATACAGCTATCTCAGACCCATCTTTCCAAACCTGAGCTGCTTCTCTTTACTTTTAAACACTCTTCACTTCTCTGCTCTATTAGTAATAATAGCAGTAGTAAATATTTGTATTATGATAGCACCCGAAGCCCCTGATCCTGATTGGGACTCCATTATTGTTAGCAATTCCCCTATTCTCCCTTGGCCAGATTCACTGAAGCTGGCATAGCAAGGAGTGTATCTCTGCCCTCTTTCCCTACACCTCTATTTCTGTCTTTCCTTATCCTTCTCCCAAAAATCTTCTTTCCTGAGCAGAGTTGTGAAAAGCCAAATTTAAGTAAACCCATAAGTTAGTACACAGAGGATTCCAATTTTTGTGTTCTTGCATTTTACTTACAAAATTACAAACTTCTTATTCTGAACACTGTTTATGACTGTTTTATGTTTGAGGAAGACAGATACTTAAGGAGTGAATCACAAAGGTATGTGGGTTTTTTTTATTTCATCACTGGTGTTTTTTCAGCACTTCCTGGTGTTTTTTCTCCAACATGTTTTTTTTGGGTGTACCCCACTACCCCCCAGGATGAGGAAAATCCGCAGCCCTGGTCCCTTTGTCTCTCCTATTACACTCAGCTCTGTGCCTTCTGCCATGACAACCTGGAAGTTTGTAACACATTCTTCTAATTGCTTTCCACAAAGTATCTTCATTCTCATTCTTGACATTCACAAATTAAACCCACTCCCAGTGTTTATCTCCTTACTATTGATACCTTGGTGCCCTCAGTTATCTCTGAACTATTGTCCTCTGTTTTGCAGTGCTTGCAATCTAACAGAAATAGGCGTCTTTATTCTATGTCTTGAAAAATGTTGTGCACATCTACAGCACTGAATAGTTTCCTAATAGTAATTATCTATAAAAATCTTCATGTTAGCCAATAGAAAATACAACACAGAGCAAAAAATCTATGCTCCCAGTTCTACCATGTGCTCCTCTCTCCTTGTGAAGACTCATCAGGAGTGGGGAACAGGCAGGCTGTCACTAGTTTCTCCTGTGCATATTTGGATTTAGAGATGGGATTAGGTTTTTGCTGGATACCCCAAGATTTGCTTCCAGTAGGCATCATTCTTCTTGTGGCTCATTGAAATGGACTCTGAGGGACACAGCACACAACTATCAGTGGTATGACATCACACATAACATCCCAAAATTCAAAAGAATACTGTTTGCCTGGGAATGGAGAGAAAGGAGGCAACCAATAAAAACAGTCCTTTCAAAGAGTTGTATGTGTTCTTTTTATAACAGCAAGAATGAGCTCTGCATAGGGCACTTTCTGGGAATTAATAGCTCATTGGGGGTCAATGATCCTTGACTACACCTTTTCTGAAATGATCATTGGCCATCAGGAAATATATTGCATTGCTGTTGTCATTGCATGCTGCAAAATTACATTTGCTATTGAATGTTGTTAAAACAGTGATTACCAAGAACATATTTCTTAAGATTCAACATAGGTTTATGTAGATGTCATATATTTTCACATAGTTGTCACACTTTATACAGATGGTAATTATATTTGAAAAGACAGTTTTTAAATGATACATTAAAACCATATTTGAGGCACTTCATATAAATTTAATCCTTTTCTGAAAAGTCTGTGGGCCATATGCTGCCTTGTGATATATGCTGCACATAAGGAAAACACAGCATGCAACAACAACAAAAAAAATCTTGCATGTCACTGTGTGGAACAGAGTGTGCATGTGATAATGCTACACCAGGAAATATATAGTGAATGTCATTTACACTACTGTGAAGCCAGTGCCAAGGAGCTAGTACTCTCCTGTCTTTATCCCACAGCATTCAGGCATGGGTGAGCTATCAGCCATCTGATTCTGAGGTAAATTTGTCACAACGTTTGCCTTGTGTTGTGGCCCAGAACTTCTGAATTTGTGCCCACTATTTGCTCACTTCTGAATTTGAGTCCACTGTGGACTCAATCCTGCACCCATTTAAATCAATTAAAAGCATGGAGACTATTTAAAATTACCATAATAGAGGCTCAAACTAAATGTATAGCCCAAATCAAAAAAGACAGTTGGAGGACCAGAAGAATTCCACCATGGCTAAACAGCAGAGTAAAGGAGGGCATTAGAGGCAAAAAGGCATTCTTTAAAAGTTAAAAATCAAATCCTAATAAAGTAAGTAGAAAGGAGCAAAAACTCTGGCAAATAAAATGTAAAAGTGTAATAAGGCACAGACCAAGAAAGAATTTGAGAAGCAACATGCAAAAGACACAAAAACAATCAGAATTTTTTTTTAAGTACAGCAGCCAAACAGGCAGTAGGGCCACTATATGACAAATGTGTTAAAGGAGCACTTAGAAAAGGTAAGGCCTTTACAGAAAAGCTAAATGAATTCTTTGCTTCAGTCTTCACTGCAGAGGATTTGTGGGAATACTATTCTTTTCGGGTGACAAATTTAAAATACTGTTCCAAATTAAAGTGTTAATAAAAGAGGTTTTAGAACAAATTTATAAATTAAACAGTAATAACTTACTAGGGGAAGAGAGTATTCACCTAAGAGGTCTGAAGGAACTCAGATATGAAATTGCAGAATTGTACCAGATGACTGGAAGTAACTAATGTAATGCTGATTTTTAAAAAGAGCTCCAGAGGAGATCCTGGCAATTACAGGCTGCTGAGCTTACCCACAGTACCGGGCAAAATGGTAGAAACTATAATAAAGAACAGAATTATCAAACACCTAGATAAGCATGATTTTTGGGGGAAGAGTCAACATGGCTTTGTAAAGGAAAGTTGTGGCTCATCAATCTATTGGAATTCTTGAGGGAGTCAACAAACATGTGGCTAAGAGTAATCCAGTACTTAGATTTTCAGAAAGCTTTTGACAAGGTCCCTTACCAAAGGCTCTTAAGGAAATTAAATTGCCATGAGATAAGAAGGAAAGCCCTTTTATCAATTGGATAGGACTAAATGGTCATTTTTCACAATGAAGAGAGGTGAACAGTGGAGTCCCCCAAGGATCGCTACTGAGAATGTGCTGTTCAACATATTCATTAATGATCTGGAAAAGGGGATGAATAGCACAGTGGCAAAGTTTGCAGATGATACAAAAGTATTCAAGATAGGTAAGTCCAAAGCAGATGGTGAGGAGTTACAGAGGGATCTCACAAAACTGGGTGACTGAGCAAAAAAATGGCAGATGAAATTTAACATTGATAAGTGCAATTTTGGAATAAATAATCCCAATTATACATATACAATGGTGGGTTTTAAATTAACTGTTACCACCCAAGAATGAGAACTTGGAGTTACTGAGGATAGTTCTCTGAAAACTTGCACTCAGTTTGCAGCAGCAGTCAAAAAAGCTAACAGTATGTTAGGAATTATTAGGAAAGGGATAAAAAAATAAGGCCAAAATTATCATAAAGGCACTATATAAATCCATGGTGTGCTCACACCTTGAATACTGTATCCAGTTCTGGTCACCCCATCTCAAAAAGATATAGTGGAACTGTAAAAGGTTCAAAAACAGCAAACAAAGATGATCAAGAGTACGGAACAGCTTCCATACAAGGAACAGAGAGTAAAAAGATTAGGGCTATTCAACTTAGAAAAGTGATGACTAAGGGAGGGATATGACAGAGGTCTATAAAATCATTAATGGTGTTGAAAAAATGAATAGGGAATTATTATTTATCCTGTCACACAATACAAAAACAAGGAATCACCTGATGACATTAATAGGCAGCAGGTTTAATACAAACAATAAGTACTTTTTTACACTACACACAACTAACTTGTTGAAGTCATTGCCAAAAGTGTGCAGGCTAAAAGTGTAGCTGAGTTAAAAAACAAACTGGGTAAGTCCAAGAAGGATAGGTCCATCAATGGCTATTAGCCAAAATGGTCAAGGATGCAACCCTGTGCTTGGGGCGACCCTAAACCTCTGTCTGATTCAGTATGGCAGTTTTTATGTTCTAATGGATGTTTTGACATGAACTTCATTAGAGTCCCAATCCACCGAAGTGTACGGACGGCTTTCCATTGACTTTAGTGACCATTGGATTGGGGCTTGCATGTAGAATCAAGTCATGTATGGTCAGTCATGTAACATATGTAAGTACACACTGTGTCTGCAATTTGATGGCAAAATATATATGATACCAAAAAACAGAGATGAAGTTAAAAAATTAAAAGTGGAGAAGAGAAGTGATACAAAAGAAAACATATACAAGGAAGACAAAGAGATGAAGGTCAGTGGGAATGACCCTCCTCCCCAGATCTAGTTTACTTGACCATTTGTACGGTGACCATATTTTTTTCTTAAAGTATCAGTGGTAGTGTTTACCAAATCAGAGTATAGTCAAACAAAGCAATAACTTTGTTGTATTAATTTAACGATAGCAATCTGTTTTAAAGTCTTTGTTCCTTTATATGGACAGTAATTAGGCATGGAAATTTCTCTACTGCCTCCCCACAAACTCTCTTATTACTTGATAGTGTCTATCAAACAGGTGTTCAAACACTGCTGATTTTAGACAGTTAGGGCCAGCTAGGCAGTCAAAAAAGCATGCTTTCATATCAGTAAAAACCCAATGATTGCAGATTTTAACACTTGTATTGTACCTTCACAGTAATATCCAAAGTATAGCAAAATAATTAAATTAGAACTATTTCATATATAGATGAAAAAATAATTTACAACTAATTAATTGGGGAATTTAGCTTTTTTTTCTGGCTTACAGAATGTCCTTTAGCAGGTCATGATTTCTTCAAATGCTGACATATACTTTTTTGCAGATTTCCCACTCACCTCTTTTGCTTTATCTATAAACGGTTCCCTACAAGTATTTGATAATCAATATTCAAAATGTTTTTAAGTGTGATTGGTCACAAGTCATATGCTATTGACTTTGTTCACTGATTGGATGAGCAAACTCTTGAGGGTTTGATTTTGTTTTGTTTTGTTTTGAATGATTCAGGCAGAGGTAACAGATATGCAAGATTAGGAAATTTTCTAAAATTGTAAACCTTTTGGGTCATTTAGATCTTGCCCAAAAGATTGCTCCTTGAATATTTAGACTACTATAAATGAATTGGCTGGGTAAACTCTGAATTTGATTTTTTTCTCATCATACTCACACAAAGTAATTGCCTACTTGGTCCAGTTGCAAATAGAACAGTCAGGTCTCAGCTAGCTTAATTAATTAATTAAGTACATTGTTCTGGCAAGATTTTTGGAGACTTTTCTGTACTGCTGTGTTAAGCACTGTGGTACCCCATATAAATATACTAAAATCAGTGCATTTACTGGTCTATATATATCACAGCTATTAGCATGAAATGACTGCATCTATGTCTGGTCCTAGTTGTGAAGAAAATGGTCTGATTCTTGTCTGGCTTATTTAATTATCTATGTGTCGTGAATCAGTCATTTCGGGGGGAGATGTATCTGTATAGTTAGATTCATAGAAATATAGGGCTGGACCTAGAGAAGTCATCAACTGCAGCGCCCTGCGCTGAGGAAGAAACAAGTACATGTAGACCATCCCTGACAAATGTTTATCCAACGTGTTCATAACAACCTCCATGAACTGTCTTGGAAGTTTATTCCAGATCTTAACTACCCTAATAGTTAGAAAGTTTACCCTAATATCTAACTTAAATCTTTCTTGCTGCACATTAAACCCATTATTTCTTGCCCTGCCTTCAGTGGACATAGAGAAAAATTAATCACTGTCCTCTTTACAACAATCCTTAACTTATCTGAAGACTGTTATCAGACCCTCTCCATCAGTCATCTTCTCTCAAGACTAAATATGCCTAATTTTTTTAACCTCTCTTCATTGGTCAGGTTTTTCAAATCTTTTATCATTTTTGTTGTTTTCCTTTCAACCCTCTCCAATCTGTCCACATCTTTCCTAAAGTGTGGCACCCAGAACTGGACACAGTACTCCAACTGGGGCCTCACTGAGGCTGAGTAGAGCCGAACAATCACCTCCCATGTCTTAATACAATCTGCCTGTTAATATACCTCGGAATGAAATTAGGGGGTTTTATTTTTTGCTACTGTATCAGATTGTTAGTTCATATTGAGTTTGTGATCCACTACAACCTCCAGATCCTTTTCAGCAGTACTACCAACTGAAGAGTTATTTCCTACTTTGTAACTGTTCATCTGATTTTTCCTTTGTAAGTGAAGTACTTTGCACTTGTCTTTCTTGACTTTCTTCTTGTTGATTTCCGAGCAAGTTTCCAATTTGTCATGGTAATTTTTAATTTTAATCCTGTCCTCCTAAGTGCTTGCAACCCCTGCCATCTTGGTGTCATCTTCAGAGTTTATAAGATTTCCAATCCATTATTCAAGTCATTAATGAAAATACAGAATAGTACTAGACCCAGGACGGACCTCTGCAGGACCCCATTATGTACACTTTCTGAGTTTGACAGTGAACCATTGATAACTACTCTTTGATTATGGTATTTCGACCAGTTGTGCATCCACCCTTTAGTAATTTAATCAAGATCGCACTTCCCTAGTTTGCTGATAAGAATATCATGTGTAACTGTGTCAAAAGCCTTACAAAAATGAAGATATATCATGTCTGCTAGTTTCTCCCATCCACAAAGCCAATAACCCTGTCAAATAAGGAAATGAAATTGGTTTTGCATGATTTGTTCTTTACAAATCCATGCTGGGTATTTCTTATAATCCTATTATCCTCTAGGTGCTTACAAACTGATTGTTTAATTGTTTAATAATTTGTTCCAGTATCTTCCCAGGTATCAAAGTTAGGCCAACTGGTCTATAGTCCCCCAGGTTCTCATTATTCCCCTTTTCAAAGATAGGTACTATGTTTGCCCTTCTCCAGTCATCAGGGACTTCACTCATCCTCCAGGAGTTCTTGAAGATAATTGCTAATGGTTCCAAAATTGCTTCAGCTAGTTCCTTAAATACCCTAGGATGAATTTCATCAGGCCCTGCCAACATGAATACCTCTAACTTATCTAAATATTCCTTAATGCGTTCTTTCAGTATTTTGACTTGGCTTTCTTTCCCTCTTGTTGTTAATTGTGTTGAGTATCTGGTTACATTAACCTTTTTAGTGAAGACTGAAGCAAAATAGGCATTGATTACCTCTTGATGTCATCAGCTATGAGATTTCTTTTCCGGATAAGTAGAGGATCTACACTTTTCTTTGTCTTTCTCTTGCTCCTATGTATTTAAATAAACTCTTCTTATTGCCTTTTATGTCCCTTGCTAGATGTAAAGTTCCAGAGGGGTAGCCGTGTTAGTCTGTATACAGCAAAAACAACAAGAGTCCTGTAGCACTTTAAAGACTAACAAATTTCTGCAGGCATAAGCTTTTGTGGGTTGCATCTGACGAAGTGCTACAGGACTTTCATTGTTTTTGCTTGCTAGATGTAACTCACCTTGTGCCTTAGCCTTTCTTATTTCATCCCTATATACTTGTGGTATTCTTTTGTACTCCTCCTTAGCTATTTGACATATTTCCACTTTTTGAAGACTTCCTTTTTGATTTTCAGGTCATTAAAGAGCTCCTGATGAAACCATACTGGCCTCTTACTGTTCTTCCTATCTTTCCTTCACATCTGGATAGCTTGCATTTGTGCCTTTAATATTAATATTATCTCCTTGAGAAACTGCCATCTCTCCTGAATTCTTTTACCCCTTAGATTTTCTTCCCATGAGATTTTACCTACCACTTCTCCATATCTATTAAAGTCTGTTTTTTTAAAAATCCATTGTTCTTATTCTGCTGCTGTTGCTCCTTCCTTTCCTATCTCACATACCATACACTACTTCTGGTGAGAATATTCGAATACAAGCTTAACATCTATTTTCTCCAAAATGTTGTGTGAGTGTTGCTTGAAAGTTTGCAGAAAAAGAACACAAAACATGTGCAAGAATCGCCAAAGTAAAATAACTTTAAAATGTGATGATATATTTATGAGAGATTGGTTTGTGGCATACACCAAACTTTAATAAATAGTCACTATGGGGTAGATCATCAGCTTTTGTTAATTGTCATTTGTCATAGTTCCACTGAGCTATCACAGTTTGCCGTACATCTACCTCTTTAAGTCTGATCATGCTGTCACTGAGGTTGTGGCAAACAGGATGGACCTATTTGTCCCTTAGATGCTTAGAGTATCCCATAATTACAGGTGAATTATATTGTCACAAC
This sequence comes from Emydura macquarii macquarii, assembly GCF_026122565.2. Classification (NCBI taxonomy): domain Eukaryota; kingdom Metazoa; phylum Chordata; order Testudines; family Chelidae; genus Emydura; species Emydura macquarii. The sequence continues at coordinate 24,588,315 of NW_027132559.1, forward strand.
TTCTTGGTACTAAAAAGGGTTTGGGAACAACATTAGGCATCCATGTTGAGAAATTTTGGCCACGGATTCCATCCATGGGTTTAGTTTCCTTGCCAAGAAAGAAAGGGGCTGCTACAGACACAGGTATTTGTATCTAGTATGATAAAGATATTCCTCTACCTCAGTGGGTCTAGCACTTCCGTCCAGTGGTAGGTCAGGGAACTTCTTCACCCCTTAGTGTTCTTTCACCCTCTAGTTGTGGGGGAGGGTAATACAGCCTTTTAAGGTGGCTGCTCCCTGCTGGGTCCCAGTCCTGTCTCTGGTTCTCACAGGCCCTTGTCTCTTCGCTGGTGCTCTTGCCCCTCCAGTGAATGGCTGGTGGGGGGGGCCTGGTTCCACCCTCGACTCCGGGTCCTGACCCAGGGACCCTACAAGTAGCAGCCTTGTGCTGTGCCTTCAGGAAAGCTGCTAGCTTCCGTCGGTTACTTCCCTGCGCCCCTTGACTTAATGTCTGGAACCTGCTCAGACAGGGGCCCTTCCTGGGCTCCTTGCCAGGGGAGGTGCTTGATCTCTGACAGCTCCACTGGTCGTGGTAGGGCAGTTCGATCTTCCATGCTCTGGTACTGGCTCAACACCCTTGTCCCACCCCCGAGGGTCCTGGCCTACCTCCAGAAGACAATTCTGGAGTTCTTTCGACCAGGACTGCACTGGGTCTCTGCAGGGATCCCGAGTCTCCCCCTGGAGGAAGGAGGGCAGGGCCTGTGCTGTCTCCACAGCCAGGTCCACATCTTCCACCTCCAGGTCCTGCAGAGACTCCTTTATAGTGCAGGTAGTCCAGCATGGAGCACGCTGGCGCACACTTTCCTCCGCCACCTCCAAGGGCTCCAATATGACAGGAAGCTCTTATCTCCATCCAAGAGGTCTTCTTCGAGACCTCTCTGAATTGCCGGTCTTCTACCAGGATCTCCTCTGGACCTGGCAGCTGGTCTCGGCCTTCAGGTCCATTGTGGTCGCCGAGGGAGAGGACTTCCTCGCGGAGCCTCTGCTACACAACCCTCAATTCCATTTGCAGGTGGCGGAGTCCTCTTTGGTGCAACAGAGGATGGTCCTGGCAGGCGTCACCAGGATCGGAGACCTCCTGGACAATGACCGGGGGGACTGGGTGGATCCCCAGGCGCTGGCTTGGTGCATGGGGCTGTCCACCCTTCAACCCCCCCAGTGTGTACTCCAGGAGGTGAGGGTAGCCTTGCCTCCCGGTGCTTGGGTTTACCTCGAGTGTGTCCTGCAAGAGGGCGCTCCCCGCTCCACCTCAGTCCTAGCTCTCCAGAGCTTCTCATAGGGCCTGGCCCCGCATGTCCCCCCAGCTGCCCTCTCCCCATGCACCAAGCCAGCTGCTAGATTTGCAGCCAGTCCATTTTTGAACTGCGCCTAGGGACCATCTGTACATTCTCGTACTCACTGTTCATTCCCTCACTCTGGGGCCTGCTGGGGATGTCAGCTGGTGACTCCTTCATGGAGCCATGAGCATAGGTGTGTGTACTTGGTGCAGTTTATCCCTTGCCCCAACACCTGCCCCTTCTGTGGCGTGAGGGAAACCCTGGCACACGTCCACCTCGAGTGCGCTAAGCTGCAGTCCCTGTTCTGGCTCCTCCAGAACCTGCTGCTGAGGTTCTGGCTGCACTCCCCACACCTGTTCCTCTATGCACACCCCATCCATGGTCCTACAAAGTCACAGGACTGCCTCATCAACTTCCTCCTAGCACTGGCCATCTATAACACCTGGGAGAGGAGGTTGGTTGAGGAGGTGCTCTGCAACTGTGGGGCTTATTTCTGTTCCTCCGTTCGTTCACATATCCGGGCAGAGTTCTTCTGTTGTCCCTAGACACCATTTGGGAGCAGTGGGTGCTGTCCGGACTTCTCTGCTCGGTGTCCCCTTCCAGTTCCCTCCGTCTGACCCTTTGACCCTCACACCCTTTCCTGTTTTCTTATTACTTGTCCCCCAAAATCAATTGAGTCCCAGGTCCAGTGGTTCCTCCCCTTAGGCTGGAGAAGGGGCCTTTAGCGGTGGGCAGGCCTGCCCACTTCCTGCATCTCAAATAGTATCACTCTCCAGCAGCCATCTAGTCTGACCCTGTCACACTAGCCTAATTCATTTACAGGTGTATGATGGGATGTACTTCACACACTGGCTCTGAGAGGGCTGAATTAAGCCAAGTGGGCCCTATCAGACAATTAGGCTGCAAATGAGGGAGACTTAAGCTGGAGCAAGCTAATTAGATGAAGGGACACCTGTGAAGGCACAGGCGGGGCTTCTAAAAAGCCACAAGGCTGGCAATAATGTGGAAGGCAGCAGGAAGGAAGAGTGCAGTTCCCCCTCTCTGAGGAAAGGGAGAAGAAGCCTGGTTGGAAGGAGTCTAGGGGTGAAAGCAGTAAGGTGGTGGAGATGCACACTAACTTTTCACTACAATGCCCTGGACTGGAACTGAGCAGAGGTGTGGTTTCCCCTACCAACCACTGCAGTATGGTACTGTTTGGGGGCAGTGAACATGAAGACTGCCTAAGTCCCTGTTGGAGAGATGGGGTCAGGACAGTGGGCATGAGGACCACCTAATGCCATGTGGAGCTGTGGAGAGAAGAGACTTTGAAAGACTACTGCGGAAGGGAGACCCAATTAGTGATGCGGCTGGAGAGCTGAGTCATGAAGAGTGACGGAGGAGCTGCAGACAAAGAGAGAAAGGCAGAGGGAAGGCAGGCAACCATGTGAGGGGGTGTTGGCCTCATAAGCTAATTCCCTAGATTGGCCAGGAGGAAGCACCATCCCAGCAGTGAGTATCCTGCCCTCTCTCCCCCCACAAGGAGGTACACATATGAACAGATACAGTAGATGGCAGACGCAAGTGTAGTTTAGCTGACTGGGGTGCTCCTTTTCAGGATCCATAGGTCCAACACAGGCTTATCACAACATGTGGTGTACCTCATCCAGTCCACTAAATGCCGCAATAGCATCTATGTGGGTGAAATCAGACAACTATTATGCTATCAAATGAACTCACACAGGAAAATGATAAAAGACAAAAACACCATATCACCTGTGGGTGAACACATTTCACAAAACGATCACTTTCTTTCTGCCCTATTAGTTCTCATTCTCAAAGGAAACCTACATAATACTTTCAAAAGATGACCCTGGGAGCTTAAATTCATAGACACTAAAAATCATGGACTTAATAGAGACAACTGATGTATAGCTTATTACAATAATCAACAACATCCCCTTCTTTTCCTCCGTGACTAGACGGGTATTAACAGGCCACTTAACACACATTTCAAGGGACAATTCAAGGTGAAGTACTTATGCTAAACAATCTGTTCCACCCTGTATTTAGCAGAGGCACAGGGCATGTCTACACGACAAAATTAAGTCGATTTAAGTTAGGTTGATCTACAGCCACTGCAGTAATTAAATCGGCTCTTCATGTCCACACTATGCTCCTTCTGTCAGCAGAAGCGCTTGTATAGACTTAAGTGGGGCACTGACAGCTGGAGCCTCACTGCCCCCGGGGCTGTCAGGTCTCCAGCTATCAGTTCCGGGGGCAGCAAGGCTTGGGCTGGCAAAGGCAGCATCAGGCAATGTAAGCTATGCAGCATCTACAGGGACGCTGCGTCGACCTAACTACATCAACTAGCGCTATCTCTCTCACGAAGGTGTAGTGGGTGACTGACATCAATGGGAGCAACGTTATAGTGTAGACACTGAACAGTTAGGTTGATGTAAGTTGCCTCATGGTTACTGAACTCTGTAGTGTAGACAAAGCCTGAAGCAGGGTGCTGTGTAATCTCAAAAATTTGTCTCTCTCACTAACAGAAGTTGGTCCAATAAAATATATTAGCTCACCCAATTTTCTATCTAATATCCTGGAACCAACACAATTACAACACTTTATATGCTACTACCAAACACATCCAGCTGACACACAATTGCAAAAACGTTCAGACCTAAGCCATCTATCACCATCCCATGTTCTCTTCTTAATGCTGTGTGTTTTATAGCTATTTAGTTCTGGGATGTGGACAGGTGGTCATCTTTATAACTGCTTTGCAACACAAAATAAAACCGTTCAAATTTACTATGCCTCAAAGATGCCCATACAGTTTGACACTGCCTACTATGACACTAACTACCCCACTAGCAAAGCTTAGTATTGAACTGGCTTGATGTACAATGGCTGTTAATTCTTTCTGTGAGGTGTCTCTGATATTTATTTCAATAAAGTGTTTATTTTTATTGCATTTGCCACAGTGGGTCAAATTCAACCCTGGTGTTTCTCTATGGATATTAAGGCAGTGACACCAGAAATGAATTTGGTTAATTGAAAAAAAAATTTAAAATATGATTTTTACAGAGTTCAGATACAAGGAAGAATAGAAAATATCAGTAACAATAAAGATACATAATACTTCTGTAGAGACTTAAGTAACTATAAATTATAACACATTTATAGTGAAATGTGTATAATTTTACTCCATTTTAAAAGTTATTAACAAGACTGTTGTCATCATGAGTGTTTCCAAACATTACTTTACTTTAAAAGCATACAGAGCCTTTCAAATGGATATGTCAAAAGTAGGGAACCCTATTCTGACTGAAATCAACAAATATTGCCAAGCAAGTAAATAAAAACAGGAAAACTCAAACATTTTTGTTGTAGGTGTTATAAAGTTATTCTGTGCCCAGCTTACCAAGCAATCCAGATTTTGTGACACCTTTAAACTTTGTTTGAAAAACTAACAAACTTTGTTTTGTTCCATATCATTAATAAAAATGTTAAGTAATGTAGGGCCAAGAACCCATCCATGTAGGACTCTACTAGAAACAAACCCGTTGATGATTTCCTATTAACTATTACATTTTAAGACCTATAATTTAGCCATCTTTTAATCCATTTAAATGTGTGCCAAGTTAATTTTATATCTTTCTAGTTCTTTTTAATCATGTGGTACCAAGTCAAATGCCTTACAGAAGTCTAAGTATTTTACCCGAAGATTATTACCTTTATCAACCAAACCTGTAATCTCATAAAAAAGATACAAAGTTAATTTGACAGGATCTCTTTTCCATAATAAACCAATGTTTATTTGCATTAATTACATCCTTTAGTTGTTTATTAATCAAGTCCCATATCAGCTGTTCCATTATCTTGCCTGGGATAAACATCCGGCTGATAGGCCTATAACTACCTGGGTTATCCTGTTTATCCTTTTTAAAAATTAGCACAACATTAGCTTTCTTCCAGCCTTCTGGAACCTCCCCAGTACTCCAAGACTTATTGAAAATCAGCATTAATGACCTTTCAGTTAGCTGTTTTAATACACTGGACCAGGTGATTTAAAAATGTCTGATTTTAGTAGCTTCTGTTTAACACCCTCCAGAGAAACTAGTGGAATGGAAAGAATGATATCATCACCAAATGATGAGACTATGTCCTCTGCTTTTTCCCCAAATACAGAACAGAAATATTTATTGACCACTTTTGCCTTATCTACATTATTGATAGTTCTACCATTTCCATCTAGTAATGAACAAATATCATTTCTCTGATTCTTTGGTTCCAAATATACTTAAAGAGCGCCTCCTTATTGTTTTTAACTCTGCTGACCATAGATTTCTCTGTGTCCCACTTCCTTTGCTTTTTATCAGTTTTTTTTAATCATTCCTAGCCTCTGATTTATATTCACTACTATCAATTTCCCCTTTGTTTCATTTCTTATAAATGTTATTTTTCATAGCTGCCTTCACTTTGCCTCTAAGCAGGTCAATTATTTAACCAATATGACCTTCTTTGATTGCGGGATTGTGATTTTGGGCATCTAGTAAAGTGTTCTTCGTCAATTCCCAATGGTCACGAACATTTTTCTGATTAAATTTTTCTCACAGCTAAAATGGCTCATAATTATTTTCAGCTTCGTGAAGCTGACTATTTTAAAGCACCAAATATATATATTACTGGTCTGGACTTTATTTTGTTTGCACACTTGAAATTAGCTACCATTAATTTTTTTAATTGGATTCCCTTCATCCATGCCCATACCATATCAGCTTACTCTCAAGCAATTTATGTATGATACCACAGATCCTGGTCTGACTCCTGTTTACATCATTCTGCTTGTGGCCCACAGAGTCACCACTTTCACTGCCCAGAAACTCCTCATTTCTATGGCTTCAGGTCTTCTCAAGTGCCCCTCTTTGGTTGCCCATGTCTCTGATTCTTACAGAAGAGCTTGTCTCACCACAGTTTTGTATAGTTGTCCTTTAAGTAGTCTAGGTGTCTGTTTATCATAAATCACCCGTTGCTCAGTAGCCTTGCAGTTCTCTGTCAATTTTCTCCATTTGCTGCTAAACAGCCTCCATGGTACTTAAACACAGAAACCTGATTTAGATGTTGGCCCTTATCTTGATATTCATTTGGCTTGGTTCCAAACAAAATACTTCAGTTTCTTTTTTTTCAAAACTCATTTTGAGGCCATAGTTAGTTAGTTCTTTGTTCCAGGCAACAATCACCTGGACAAAATCTTCCTCACTATTGATCATTAGTGCAATATCATGTACAGAGATCAACATTGTACAGCCCTTCAATTGGATCTGTTTATTTATCAAGTTCATTACATTTATGAGTAATTTGCTAAGTGCTGGTGCCTGGTGGAGCCCTATCTTCATCTCAAAACCCTCTGTGACACGGAAAGGCATCCACACTTTTGTCATGGAACCGTCATACATCTGGACAACATCCTCTGGTACCCTATACAATTGTAACAGCAGCACCAGCAGTCATCTAGGTACTTTGTCAAATGCTTTCTCCAAATTTGAGGAAAGCTCAACTGTGCTCAATGTTTGCTTCTGGCTTTTTTTCCCTCCAACTATCTAGCAATGACCATACAATCTATTATCCTTTTTCCTTTTCTAAAATGGACTTTGCTATTCATTCAGTGAATGTGACTATAATACGCTACAATAGTTTTATGCAGTGGGACAACTTAATTTCTCAGTACTTCAAACAGTCATGTATGTTACTTTTTTGTTTGTGTATTGGTAGCAGTATGGACTTTCTCCATACTCTTGTGATTTTCCTTTGTTTCCAAACTGCACACAGGACTTGCATGAGCCAGTGTGTGCCAACCTCTGTCAAGGCTTTGATCATTTCTGCCACGATTTCATCTGGATGTGCTGCTTTTCCAAATGCTATCTTCAGTACTGCAACCTTGATATCTCCCTCAGCTCATCGACATCTATAATGATCAATTCACATGATGGTAGTGTAGCCTTAAGTTTTCTTCTGGTCTTTTTTCAACCAACCCTCGTAGTATCCATGCCATTGGTTACATACTATGTCTCCTGTAATAAGCAATCTTCCCCTGCATCCTTGACAAATGGTGTGTTCACTCTGTCTTCCTTTGTTTTGTTTCTTGTCTGCGTGATTGCATACATTTTCTTTTTGGGAAGTTTGAGGGCAGTTGTTCAACTCATTATACAGCTCATCTAAAGCTAGGTTTCTTACCTTTCTGATTGTTTCTTTACGTCGGGGCCAAATTCCATTTTTGAGTGAGAAAAAATCTCCTCTTGAAATAGTGCATTAAAAAGGAAAATCAATGTGTTGAATATAGAAGAGGTGATAGGGACTAGCAACGTACTTGAAGTAAACTGTTTACTGGCAAAGAAAATGTCTACTTTCACTTTATATAGCTCCAGTTCCACCTTTAATCCTCATCACCTGCTGCAGTTGAAAAGTTAGTGTGAGTGAGACTATGTCACCAAGGAACACTTCTCTAAAATCACTGACTTTTTTTTTCTCCCCAGTTTTGTGTGTTTGTGGTGGGGATGCACAAACATGTTGGAAATAGTTGTTTACATCAGCCAGATCCTATCCTGTCTTGAATAATTTCTGGGAGTTACTTAAAATGGGAGTCCAAAGTGTTGGCACCACTCAGAGGTCTCTCAACACCTTGTGTGATCAAGTCCTTTAATCAAGGACTAGCTCCCATTATGGAAAGACTCTCATTAACTTCAGCTGTAGTTGGATGTGGCCCTTGTCTATTTCCTCTCTTTTAGGCATTGGTTCTGAGGATCCTTCAATAATAAATAAACAATGCTCTTGAATGTAATGAAGAGATACACTTAACGCCCAGCTTCTATTTCACTAACAGAGGTAAGTGTGTATGTACAGTGGGAAATAAGGATGTCAGATGATGAAGTAGGTAGAAGGAAAGAAGGCCCCGGTGATGGAGATGCCTGGGCTCCACTGTGGTTAGAAGAATTCGTGATTGAATTAAAAATAAACACTAAACTCGGCTGCTGCCGCCAATGAATTAATCACTAAATACCCAAATGAGTGCTTGAGACCCCTCCCTGTGGGGAAAGAAGTGGGGGAACAGATGGAGCGGTGCATAGCTGAAATTAATTAGCGGCAGCTTCATGCAGGTATCTAGATCCCATCTGGCAAAGTAGGTTAGGCTGAGAGGGGTGCTGGGGAAGGCGACCGTACTTTGGTGACTGAGCGGTTCCTTCAGCTGTGGGCACAGGTGAAAGGCTCGGTGTGCCAGCCGGCAAGTCCTCAGAGCTTGGGGCGAGCTGCGGGAGCCTGAGGTCCTAGCGAGGATTCCGAGGCAGATCGGAGCAGATGTGAGGTGAAGGGTGCGACACGCTGCCAGACATACGCGCTGAAAGAAAGAACGAGACAGACAGACCGACCGACCGACTCCCGTTTGACAGGCATGCCCTGCCACGCACTGACCAATGAGCACACGCGGCCCACCGCACCCGCTGACGGACACACCCGGGGCCCACACGCAGCCAGCGCCCGCAGCTGCACACTAAGCACCCTGCCGCCACGGGCGCACGGGCCCTGCCATGCTGCACGCGCGCGCCAGCACGGGAGCCAGCCCCCACGCGCCGGAGACGCGGGGCGGAGATGCCCTGGCCTGAGGGGGAGCCAGAACCAGCGCGGCGCCAGTCCGCGGGCTCCCACTAGGGGGAAGGCTGCGGGGCCGGGGGGCGAGAAGCCGGGCACTGGGCGGGCTCATTGCCGCCGCCTGGAGCAAAGCGACCGCCACGAGCGGGAGGGATCCAGGAACTTTAGGTAAGTGCTGCCCATGCAGCAGCAACTCCCCTCACCTGGGGGCGGGGGGAGGGGACTGAGCAGCTGCCGCCTCCTCCCTAGCAGCAGCAGTTGGGCTGTGCGGAGTCTTGCCTTCCCGCACCAGTAGCAGCAGCAGGAGACAGCGGGGCTGGAGCTTGTCAGCTCCCAGCAAACCGAGCGCGCGCCGCCCGCAGCCCGGGAGAATAAAAGCCGCTGGACAACAGGTACCGCCGCTTTGCTGGTGTCTGGCTGGCGCTGAGCTCTCACTGGGCTGGTCTCATTGGGAGCTTCTGTGCGAGACCCTCCCCTCCAGCCCCCAATCAGAAAAGGGGTGGGGGGCTCGCTGGTGCAAAGCCCGCATCCATGGCAGGGCTGGCGGGTTGCACATTCCTGGGACAAGAGCCGCGCAGTGAAGGTGCGCTGTTAACAGGAGAGCTCTGGCCATCTTCTATCAGCTGGGAGAGAATCTGCTGTTAGCAGCTGTTCTCTAGGCGAGGGTTGTGCTGCTTCACTGGGGAGCCAGGTTAGGGGCTTTGCTGCAGCAGCAGCCTGCGAGGGAGGTGACGGTGGCAGAGACGGTGCATTTGCAGTGATCCGGCTAGAGGACCAGATGCTGTTATTCTCTGGTGTGCTAATCCCTCTCTCACTCCAGAGATGCATATTTGCTTGTTCTGCATCGCACTGCAGTAAGTTAGCAAATCACCGGGTGTTTAGATTGATTGCAGTCTTGAAAGCTGAGGGGGAATACGTGCGTGTATACAGGGGATGGGGTTAGGAAGAAAGTTGTAGCAGCCGTGTGTGCATTGGATGTTTCATGATTCATTAATCTTCAGTCAGTTCCCACTTAATGTCAAGTCCATTTGTCTCGCTGACCTATATCGTTTTGTTCATGCCACAGTAAATGTCATGCTGCCTGTTGGCTTTTCATCAATTGTTAGATTCAGTACACTAGGTCTCTTAAGCATGCAGTGTGAGTAATAGTGTAATGAGTGGATGAAACAAAACATGCAACTGGAAACTAAAACTGAGAAGGCCCATCTCCTGAAACTTTTTGTTGAGGTGGCAGTCTATTTATCTAAATTACTTTCCAAGAAGGAATTAAAAAATATTGCGGTGTTATATTTGCCTAAACTTTCAGATGTCTGAGGTCAATTTATTACAGTTCATTCATGTTTTACATAGTCTTTGGTTCATTTTGTTGTGTTAAAGAAGTGTGAAGAGTTTGGTTTTTTTTTTAAATGTCAGCAGTGTTCACATTTAAATTTCTCATAATAAGTGCACTGTTTTTGAGGTGGATTAGGGATTTCCTCAAAACATTAGAACATCATGAATATTCTTCCTCTTCCAAACAGGCAGTCTTTGAGTTCCTCTGGTAATAATTCTCATGGAGACCGTTTTATAGAGGAAAACCAATGACCTTTTGCAGTATTGGTAGAAAGGAGAAGTTTTAGTCATCTTTAAAAACAATTTTAACAAGGATAGTATAGCTTCCAAAAACCAACATTGTAAAATGTCAGCAAAAAGAAAAGGTGTGGCAACAGAATGAAAAGAGGTATCAATATTTCCACAAGTGAAAGGGAGGAGGATGGGGGAGAAGCCATAACACAAAACCCATCTCTTCTTAAAAGAAATGCCACACTCCTATTGAGGTTTAATGGCCTATTTTTTCCCCCGTTTTATTTTTAAATGGAATTTTTTTTCATCTGCTGAAACCATCCAATCACCATTATTACTGTAGGTTCCAAGGAGTGTCTTAGACCAGTGTTTCTCAACCTTTTTGATACCAAGGATTGGCTTTTATATTGTGTCAGGGAGATCGCGGGCTTCCTATACTGTGTCAGGAAGTTCTCAGGGACTGGTGCTGGTCCAGGGACTGGTCATTGAGAAACTCTCTTAGACCTATATGAAAAATATGCCTGGACCCCCCTCCCATGCTTTGCAGATGAAATGACGTGTGTGTGTGTGACGACAATTCAGAAATACTGCATTGTGTGGAAAGCATAGGATGTACTGAATGACAGAAGCTTCTAAGAAATAGCTGACATCCAGAAGCAGAATCTCTTACAGGGTTATCACCATAGTCATTTGTGGAGGTGGTACAACATGGACATGCAGAATAACAGCTGTTTATCAAGCAATGAAAGCTCTCAAACAATGCTTTATTAGGGGACTAAAATGGAGAGTGGGGTAAACTCCACTTCCCTCTCAAGTTTTAAATATTTTGGGTGAAGATCTAGCAACCCTACTGGAATAAGTGGGATTGCACACATCTAACAGAGTACAGGTTCTTATGTTTTTTTTATGAAGAGGAAATATGTGCAGGATGCTACTTACAGAAGTTGTTTCATAAGCTCATAGACATGACATAGAAAAAGATGTTTACAGTGTGCAGCTGTGTTGGTCCCAGGATATTAGAGAGACAAGGTGGGTGAAGTATGTCGGGTCAGTATTAATAGATAACTTATTTTTTAAGAGTTTAAACAATCTGAGAGAAGCAAAGCAATTACTGATTAAAGTGTATTGTGCAGTTTTACTATGTACAAGGATTTTTGTACCATCACACCCATGAGGCAAAATGTCATTCATGTGGTGCCTTTTTAGGAAGCAGGTGGACAGCCCTTGACAATTGCTGAGATCACTGGAGGAGGAATGAATAGAATAGTGAAACAACTGTAGGAAAGCTGCTAGAGCAGCACGTGAACAAATCTACTTCCTGCTTTGATTGATGTCTTTACAAACAAATTTATGAGGACAGGCTGGCTAAACCTATGGGAATAAGTCAACACTGTTAGAAACTTTAAAGACAGTCAGCTAAATGACTGAACTGGACTTCTGTTTTTGGTGCATGCTTATACTATAGCATCTGTAAATGTTTTTGAGTTTCTCTTTTGAAAAAAGGAAGACGGACTTAATATGTTTGCATTCAAGTAATTTTGATTTCAAATAACTAGAGGGAAGCTTATTTGAATGTTAGTATAACATTCATTTCCTCTTTGAATTGGCATGACCTTTACGGTAAGTACACTGTTACGTTAAATTGACCTTCTCCCTGCACACAATTTTAACAGGTCTTTTTTTAGCAATTATTTCCGCCATTTTCTCTATTTTATAATTAAATTTGTCACAGAGAACATATTTTATAATGAAAGCTACATACATAGTGTATCTCCCTATCCTTTGACCTTGGTTCCACAGTCTATTGTGTCTGGCCAGTTGTTTCCCACTGTGTCCACAAGTGCAGGAGAACCAACAGGAGAAGATATGGGTAGGGAGAGGAGAGGGATGTGGAATGGGCTGTTCTTGCTCAGTGGCATGCTGTCCAAGAACATAGGAATCTCAGATAGCTCCACAGATGGGAAGGGGAAGGTACCTGGAGGGTATGGGATTCAGGTCTGTTCCTTCGCTGTGATTTGACACCCTCCTGAAAGGTAGTGTGGAGGATGACAACATTTAGGGGGCACCAAAGGAATATTGCTCCATGGTGGACAGAAAGCAGTTCAGAGGCATAGACCTCTGGTGGCATTGATATATACTTTGGATAGCAATAAATTGCTACACAAGATGAAAGGCAATAGAGAAAAAATGTAGTCCTTTATGATGGAAAAGCACAGCTATAGGATGACTTGGCTCATCAGTTGTAAGCTCTTTAAGGTTGGGAACTTCTATATGTTGTTATGCTCCAGGTGTACCTGTGGTGATGTATAAATAATAACCTGGAGTTTTCTCAGTATAATTCTCTACACACAATTGAAAAAATTCTTTGTAGTAACATAGTACTTCAACACAGTAATTTTTCTATACAATGGTTAGCACGGTATGACACTTTATAGCTGTACAAGCCAATTAGTAATGCTGTGAAAAAGTTTAGAAAGTGACCTGCTATGCCATCTTGAAAAATAATTTCAGACTTTTAGTTATTTTTCGTGTGTTCTCACTTTTATATTCTCTGGTGGGGAGAAAAAGCCACTCAGAAAATTCATATATTGGCATTACAGCGAGAGTTCTGTGGCACCTTAAAGACTAACAAATGTATTTGGGCATAAGCTTTCGTGGGCAGAAACCCACTTCGTCAGATACATGAAGTAGAAACTTCATATAGATGTATGTATATATGTGTATATATATAATATATCATATACCATATAGATGCATGAAGTGGAAACTTAATATATTGGAAGACAAACTGATATTACTAGTTTGCCTAATTTTACCTTTTTTTTCCATGCCATTGCTGATGTTTTAATTATGCAGTGATAAAAGTAAATGATTTGATGAAGATAAATGATAGTATTATATTCAATCAGCCAGGTTTGCTGAGTACAGTGTCGTCTTTTTAAAAGCGTATGTACAGTATGTAATTATCCCGAAACATCAAGTAAAACAGCTTTATACTATTTAAAACATTTTCCTCTTTGAATTTTTTTGCCTTTACACTGAAGATAATGGAAAATTTGCCTGAGTAATGCATGCAGTATTGGGCTCTGAGAGTTTTCTGTAGTTAGTTTGACATACATTTGAAATATTAAGAAATATAAGCATTTTGAGATTGCTTAATTACTTCTGTGACTGACCAGTTTGGGGTGAAAGTAAGCAACTTGTGACACCATTGTGCTGCCCTAAACTTTTCAGAAAGAAAGAGTGCACTTACAAACATTACTAACACTAGAGTGACAGATATTAGAGTTCTAGTTGCTGTAATTCAGTAACTTCTTTCTCCTTCCCACCTCCCATAAATGTTCTATTTTAAATAGTGTTTCTATTATTTACTGTAATAAACTACAAACTTTTAAAAAATGACAACTAGGTAAGTTTTTTGTTTTTAAAATATATTTGTGCCACGAATATCGGTATCTCAGTGTTGAGGTCAATCTTAATCTTTTTGAATTTCATGCAACTTCATTGGGAACAGGAATGGAATTTTTTGTATATAATAGCAGGGGGATTTTTCTCCCCTCATCCCCCTTCCCTCAGTTATTTTAAAATTTTATAAAAACATTTTTTCATTAAGTCTTTCGGTAGAATTATGATTGCTTCATTTGAGGACTCTGGATTTTTTTTTCCGTATTTTCTTTTTATTTTTTCTTTTTTAGTAAGACAATTTTTGTATTTTAATAGAAAGTCCTGCAGAAGCTGTATGAATTTTGGCAAGTTGTTAAAATTGTTAGGAGTTTTTGGTGACCTATATTTTATTTCACCTGTCAGAAATAAGACTGTAAATTAGGCTTGAAAGAAAAAAAATGTCTTATCTGTTTAAGCACAAAAGAGCTTATGTGCCTTTCTTTTTTAACGGAGTTTCCAAAAGCTCAAATTCTCATCTTAATCATTTTCTCCTACTGCAGATACCCTGTAAAATAACTAAGCTTGTAATGCTGGCTATTAAAGTAGTCAGGCTGAAATGTATGGTGGTTTCCTTGGAGGTAGGATGACCAAATAGCAAGTGTGAAAAATTGGGACAGGTAGTAGGGGATAATAGGCACCTATATAAGAAAAAACTCCAAATATTGGGACTGCCCCTATAAAATCAGAACATCTGGTCACCCTACTTGGAGGTTAGGCTGAAAGTGTTGTGAATATGCTAAAAAATTGAGTTACACAGTTATGCAATCTCCATGAAATAGATAGAACAGGATATTGACTTGAGGCTAGTGTACTAGTTTCATAAAATGCAGGCAATGTTGGCACTTACGTATATGTAGCTCGTGTATCTTCTCTTTAGTCAGTGCCCAAGTTCATGGCCAGGTTATGAACTATTTTCTCCCACTGGTGAGGAGTTATGAGCATGAGTAGACCCACTAGTTGAAATCTTGGCCCAATTGAAAACATAGTGAGTTTTACTATTGTCTTCAGTATGAATACTTATGTGATGAACTGTTAGTCAATGTGAGTAAGGAATCACAATCTGGCTTTTAAAGAGGGATTAGTACAACATGAGTAGGAGAGGGGGAAAAAAAAATCAGTGCATGTGTCCAAAGCAGTTTTGCCCGAAGTATTTACTATGCTGTGTGCATCATCATACATTGTGGACCACCCACTGTGAAAAACTACTCCGCTTCCTAGTTAGCTGTCTTGTGTGAGTTTATGAAGCATTCTGTTGCCCCTGGGCAATTGACCCCTTTGCCCCCTCACATTAGCAAGTCTGCTCTTGCCAGTTCTGTTTGTCTGTATAGAGAGATCTAGGTGGAATGCTTAGTGTTAGTTGTGAGCCAACTGTTTTTGGAAGCTATACATATTACCAGTAGAGGTTCTTTCTGCCTTATCTTCTCTAACGGAATCACTTTTAGGCCCAGATGGTGCCTGAAGGGGAGATATTGTCACATACCCTTGCAAGTGAAAAAACACATTGCTGTTGCCCAAAACATTACAATAGATATTATTTCATAGGCAAAAACAACCTTGTCCGTTTTTATATCCACTTTTGCTCCTTGGGGTCTTATCCTACACAAGTAACATCCTGAAACACCACTGGGCTCAATGGGAATTATACATGTTAGGATTGTAGTATCTATCCCAACTGGTAATTAAGACAGTGGTATCTGTCACACGTTAAGTGTTACATGTTGCGCTAGCTCTGTACATAGAACTAGCATTGATATAATTTGTACATGAAGGTGGATTGACATCCTTTGGTATAAACAACAAGAGTCCTGTAACATTTTAACGACTAACAAATTTCTGCGGGCATAAGCTTTTGTGGGCTATAACGCACTTCATCAGATGCTTGAAGTGGAAATCACAGATGGGTGTGTGTGTGTGTGTGTGTGTGTGTGTGTGCGCGCGCGCGCGCGTACACATACATACACACATCCAAGGGTAAGAAACAACAATGGGGAGGGCAAGTGCTAACAAAGTAAATTCAGTTAGAGTAGATGAGGCCTATTCAGAACCATTGATTAGAGGGTGAGAATGTGTGAACAGTGACAATTACTTCTTGTAATGAGAGAACCATTCCAAGTCCCTATTCACATCGAGTCTGATTGGGTCAAGTTTGCATATGAGTTCCAGCTCTGCAGTTTCTTGCTGAAGTCTGTTTTTGAAGTTTTTTTGTTGAAGTATGGTAACTTTCAAGTCAGCTACAGAGTGTTCTGGGAGATTGAAGTGCTCTCCTACTGGCTTAAGGATGTTACCATTTTTTATGTCTGATTTGTGTCCATTTATTCTTTTGTGTAGTGACAGTCCGGTTTGGCCAATGTACATGGCAGAGGGCTATGATGGCATATATTACATTAGTAGATATGCAGGTGAATGAGCTCCTGATTGTGTGGCTGATGTGGTTAGGACCTGTGATGGTGTCACTAGAGTCGATGTGCAGGCAGAGCTGACAACGGGGTTTGTTGCAAGGATAGGTTCCTGGGTTAGTGTTCTTGTTGTATGGTGTACTGTTGAATATTTGCAGGTTGGGGGGCTATCTGTAAGCAAGGATAGACCTGCCTCCCACAGCTTGAACGAGTGAGGGATCATTTTCTAGGGTAGGTTGTAGTTCCTTAATAATGTATTGGAGAGATTTTAGCTGGGCGCTATAGATGATGGCCAGTGGTGTTCTGTTGTTTTCTTTGTTGGGTCTGTCCTGTAGTAGGTGACTTTTGGGTACCTGTCTGGCTCTGTCAATTTGTTTCTTCACCTCTCCAGGTGGGTATTGTAGTTTTAAGAATATTTTATGGAGATCCTGTAGGTGTTTGTCTCTGTCTGAGGGATCGGAGCAAATCCAGTTGTATCTTAGCACTTAGCTATAGACAATGGATCGTGTAATGTGTCCAGGGTGGAAGCTAGAGGCATGAAGATATGTATTGCAGTCAGTTGGTTTTCGGTATAGGGTGGAATTAATGTGACCATCCCTTATTTGTATTGTAGTGTCCAGGAGGTGGATTTCTTGTGTGGACTGGTCCAGGCTGAGGTTGATGGTGGGGTGGAAATTATTGAAATCTCGGTGGAATTCTTCGAAGGACTCTTTCCCGTGGGTCCAGATGATGAAAATATCATCAATATAGCGTAGGTAAGAAGAGGTGCTTGGGGGCAAGTTTTGAGGAAGTGATGTTCTAGGTCAGCCATAAAAATGTCGGCATACCGTGGGGCCATGTGGGTGCCCATAGCTATGCCACTGACTTGAAGGTATAGATTGTCTCCAAATCTGAAGTAGTTGTGGGTCAGGACAAAGTCACAAAGTTCAGCTACCAGGTGTGCCATATCATCATCAGGGAAAATGTTCCTGATGGCTTGTAGTCCATCTTTGTGTGGAATGTTGGTGTAGAGAGCTTTTACATCCATAGTGGCTAGGATGGTGTTTTCTGGGAGATCACCGATGGATTGTAGTTTTCTCAGGAAGTCAGTGGTATCGCGGATAGCTAGGAGTGCTGGTGGCATAGGGCTTGAGGAGAGAGTCCACATGGCACTCTCACAGCAGGATTATCAGGCTAATGCCTGAGATGATGGGGCATCCAGGATTCCCGGGTTTGTGGATCTTGGGTAGCAGGTAGAATAACCCTGGTCAGAGCTTAGGGGGTGTGTCCGTGTAGATTTGTTTCTTTAGGGAGTTTCTTAAGTAGATGTTGTAGTTTCTTTTGGTATTCCTCAGTGGGATTGGACCGTAGTGGCTTGTAGAATGTGGTATTGGAGAGTTGTGTGGTAGCCTCCTGTTCGTAATCCGACCTATTCATGATGACTATAGCACCTCCTTTGTCAGGCTCTTTGATTATAATGTTAGAGTTGTTGTTGAGGCTGTTGATGGCATTGTGTTCTGCACGGCTGAGGTTATGGGGCAAGCGATGTTGCTTGTCTACAATCTCAGCTTGCGAACGTCGGCGGAAACACTCTATGTAAAAATCTAGTCTGTTTCAACTGTCAGGAGGAGTTCATGCAGAATTCTTCTTCTTGTAGCGTTGGTAGGAAAGTATCTGTGAGTTAGTGTGGTGTTCAGTGGTGTGGTGGAAATATTCCTTGAGTCGGAGATGGCGAAAATAGGATTCCAGGTCACCGCAGAACTGTATCATGTGTGTGGGGGTGATGGGGCAGAAAGAGAGTCAAGACAGACTCTTCTGCTGGGTTAAGTGTATAGCTGGATAGATTTACAATATTGTTGGATGAATCAAGGGTATCACAGTTGTGGTCCCTTGTGGCATGTAGGAGCTTAGATAGTTGAGTCCTTTTTCCTCTGTAGAGAAGCAAAGTGAGTGTTGTAAATGGCTCATTTTGTTTTTGTAAAGATCAGCCATGTGAAAGTTTCTGTGGAAGTTTGGCTTTTCATGAGATTTTCCACATTGAGAGTTCTTTCTTGATCTTTTGTTTGCTGTACAGGATGCTGATCAGGTGGTTCTGTAACTTCTTTGAGAGTGTGTGACACAATCTCTCAACATAGTCTGTATAATATGTCGATCGTAATAGATTTTTCACTTTCAGTCCATTTGGTATGATGTCCATTTGTTTGCACTTGGAGAGGAAGGTGATGTCTGTCTGTATCTGTGTGAGTTTTTTCATGAAGTTGGTATCTTTCCATTTCATACGGCTAAATTCAGTGCCTTCCATGGTGAAAAATTCCAGAGGGATAGTAGCCGTGTTAGTCTGTATACAGCAAAACAACGAGAGTTCTGTAGCACCTTAAAGACTAACAAATTTCTGCGGGCGTAAGTTTTCGTGAGCTGCAACCCACTTTGTCAGATGCATGAAGTGGAAATCACAGATTGTGTGTGTGTGTACACATACATACACACACATCCAAGGGTAAGAAACAACAATGGGGAGGGCAAGTGCTAACAAAGTAAATTCAGCTAGAGTAGATGAGGCCTATTCAAAACCATTGATTAGAGGGTGAGAATGTATGAACAGTGACAATTACGTGTGTGTGTGTGTGTGTGTGTGTGTGTGTGTGTGTGTGTGTGTGTGTGTGTGTGTGTGTGTAAATAATAATAATTCCTATCTGTGATTTCCACTTCATGCATCTGAGGAAGTGGTTTGCAGCCCACGAAAGCTTATGCCCACAGAAATTTGTTAGTCTTTAAAGTGCTACAGGACTCTCGTTTTTGCTGTATACAGATGAACACGGCTACCCCTCTGGATCTTTTCATCCTTTGGTATGTGGAACATGGAAGGAAGAATCTGACATTTGTACTTACATACTCAGAGCAAGTCACAGACAGAATTTTACTTGGCTAAAATATTGAGTAGGAGACTCAAATTAGTTTCAAGGGCAGTTTTAAAAATGAAGCAGCCTTATACAATTACACGAACATGTATTCCTTGGCAGAAAACATTAGCTCTTTATTTTTAAAATCTTTATAATAAACATAATATTTTGTTTAAAAACAGTTGTTTTGAGTTTTTTGGATTTTTTTCTTTTGCTATCTTTAAAGTATATTTCAGTGCTCTATCTCCCATAATCAAATCCAAAGTAATTTAAACTGTCATTAAACATTTTTCTGATGAGTATAATTTTTATTGCTGATTAGAGTCTATATATCATCAAACATTCATCATGTTCTGTAATCATGATTAACATTTATAACTTCCAAAAAGATATCTATTGCAGTTTAAACCACTCTGTAATTAATTGCAGGGGTTAAGGAATTTTAAAAACTATTTAGAGGATGATAAAGCAGTAAATGTGGCAGTGTTGGTTTTTTTTTCATTGACTGTTACAGCAGTGCAGAAGACCCATCATTGTTTTTAACTCCTGATAATTAGGATACTTTTTAAATAGAGCTAGATGAATATTGCACAAAAAACCTACTAATTTTAATTTGGAATTTTAGACAAATTCACTTTGACTACATATGTATCCCCTTTGTGTTGACTTTCTGCAGCTATTTGAGCAAATAAGAGTTATGGACAGGAATGTTTGTAGAAACATTTTAAAGTGAATTTTACAGAATTTTGTGAGAAAATAAGGTTATATGCGTTACTGTTCTTACTGGAAATCTGATTCTAAGGGTTTTGCTTCACCATTCAGGAACAGAAAAACACCTATCTGTATTTGTCCAATAATAGCTTTAATTTTAATTTCATTTCATATAATTAATACATCTGAGAAAATTGTGATCTGCTCAGAGGCAAATAGCTAAAAAAACAAAAAAGTAACATTTCTCATAAATGATTTCTTTTTATGAAATACTCGCTCAGCTTTAAATATAGGTAATAAACACATGTAGCCCACCACTACGTAACATCCTTCACATTTTTTTAGCAAGAGTCATATAATTTAGTGAGGTGTTGTGTGCATGTCTGTGAAATACAATGCTTATCTGCCACTTTTCAGCTGTAGCTTGCAACCTACTCTGTGCCTTATCACACTGACGTATGCAGAGCCATAAAATGCTGCATTTCAGATACATCCAAAAAGTCTTACATCTTTGCTGTCAATGTATCTAATAGTAGCCACTAGATTCATTGTGTTCTGACCTCTATCATATGACAGGGTATTAACTGACACTGATCCTGGACCGGTGAATGGGGCCAGTGGGGGAAAAAAAAATAAGTAGCCCTATTACATTACAGTGCTCAGAATCTGCTGGTTCCAGTGATTGTTTCAAAGTACAATTATTTTTCAGTTTTTAAATTCATTCACACTGTGATGCTTATGTTCTGAACTTCCAGAATGCTGATTTGAGAAAAATTGATATAAAGCTTGAAACTCTCTCATATGTAAATGTTCAGAAGGGGACTCTGTTTTTGTGGGTGGTATGTTGATTCTGCAAATGGATTGATAATGTCCATTACCCATGCAATTTGTTACCGGCACCAAAGTGTGGGATATCACGGGGACTGTGGAAGGCACAAAATTTCATACTAAGATTATGTTAAGGCTTAATTTCCAGCAGAAATTGTGGTCTGAATAGTGTGAGATGTACATGTATTGAGTTTCTTCTGTCAACAATAGCCAAAACATTTTTTTGTTTGTTTGTTTTTGTTTTTAAATGGAACCATTTGTTCTGTGGATTTTCCCAATACTATATAAAGTTCTTGAGCACTGATGTTTGCCTTTAACTTAGGGTCGTCACTTTAGCAGATGTGTAAAACCCATTCAACAGCCAGCTTGCTAAACATCTGAGGGAGTTGCAGAAGGTAAATTATTTCACCTAAAACCAGGATAAAGTCATTCTCTTGGGTCTAAAGATTGCCCTCATTCTTCATGCAGAACTGCAGTTGATGTTAATGGGAATTCCACTAATGCATGGCCGAATGGTAGTATATAGTCTCTGAGATGGACTTTAGGTAAGTGATTTTTCAGGCAGTAACATGAAAATAAGTAGTGAGTTGTACATGAAATGCTCCTTTTAGTCCAGACTATATCACCTTTGGAGTTCCAGCATCAAGAGATGTGGTGGTAAGCATTTTTACATCCCTTGGATCTTCAGTTTAGTGATTCTTCTCACAACAGACATCTCTTAAGTCACTTTATAGAGAGATGCATGTGCACTTCTGAGGGAAGTACTGGACTATAGGTCTAAATAAAAGGATAAGTATGTGTGTTTGGGCAAGAGAAGATAGTTTTTAACCTAGAATTTGCTGCACTGGAGCATGTCTTTGCAAACATCATCCTGATTTCTAGGAATAACAACATTTCTATTATACAACCAAGGGGACAGTAGTTGTTGGAAATGAACCTCAAGCCTCCTGGGGGGAACTAAAATTCTCACTGTGAATCTCCAGGTCTGGCCCTTTGTTGTGCTGCAATGTTGTTCCTGAACTCTGTTTTACATTATTAGCCATCTGTGCATTGTATATTCACTTTTTTAATGCTGCATAAATACCATGGCGACAGGAATATTAGAAATACCACAGAAAGCTAAAGATGTAGTTCATGGTTTAACTTTGTAACACTGAAATACTTTGTTCCATTGTTCATAACCATATCTAACTACCTACTCAATGAGACATGGAAATACCGCCGACCTACATAAAAAAATATAAACTCCATCCCACAACAGTATTATAGAAAAAGAGTGGGACAGTTACCATTCGTGTCTTGCATATGATATTCCTGTTAATACACCCGAGAATGATATTAGCCTTTTTTTGCAACTGAATCATGTTGACGTGATTCAATTTGTGATCCACTGTAAACCCCCCTCCCCCGATCCTTTTCAGCAGTAGTATTGCATAGACAATTATTTCCCCTTTTGTATTTGTGCATTTGATTTTTCATTCCTAAGTGTAGTACTTTGCACTTCTCTTCATTGAATTTTGTCTGGTTGATTTCAGACCAGTTCTCTTATTTGTCAAAGTTGTTTTGAATTCTTAGCCTGTCCTTCAAAGTGCTCTTCCTAGGTTGGTGTCATCTGCAGATTTTGTAAGCATACTCTCCTCTCCATTTTCCAAGTCATCAATGAATAATATCAGACCAGGACTGACCCCTGCAGGACTCTACTAGATATATCTTCCCAGCTAATATTGATGATGATGATGATGATGACAATGATTTGCACTAAAACTATAGGTAGTAAGTTTACATTGCCATTAAAGTATTTCGCATTCTACAGGAATGTCATTCATGAAGGGTTTTTTGTTTTTTTTTTAAATATAATAGTAACATTAATGGAATAAATACATTATCAAATGTAAACCACTAAGGATAACCCAAGAAAAATAAAACTATTTATTTTGATGAGCCCAGAACAGTATTTTTTTCATGCAACCTCCCCCAGGAGCCTTATTGCATCATGAGGGCAGCAAACCAGGCCACTCCAATGGGAAAACGAGGACAGATCCTCACACAGCGTTCCTCCCCTGAACTTCCTTCTATAGGTGTTTCCAAAGGAGAGGAAGATTTGGGCTCGATTTTTAACATGTAATCATCACTTAATAGAACTTTATCAAATTAGGATCAGAATACAATTTTAAAATTTTTTAACAGTTGGTGTAGAATGTCCTGTGGGTTTGGAAAAAAAGATATTTTAAAAATCCACTAGTCCATTGATACTGAATCAATACAAAAATAACATTTTGTTCTTATTTTGTACCCTATGCTACCCCTGCCTGAGTAATTAACTACACAACAATAGCTTCAGAAGTCTACTGACATTAATGATACTGGTCCATAAATAACTAAACAAAAGCCGTGTTAATTTCAAGATCCATTATAAAACAAGGGGAAAAGATCTGCATAAACAATATAAAGAGATGTTTATGTGCATCATAACATTTTGTTAAGTAACTGTTTACGAAGAATTGGTAAACATTTAAGTTTATGCCCTCCAAATGACGTTTATGTACAAAAAGTCTCAAATTCTAGTAAACTGTTGAAAGTGATAAAATATGTTATAGAAAAAAGGAAGAAAGAAACTTAGATATTACGTTGAAAATATACTTACAAATATATAAGAAATTTGATATGCAAAGCCTGTTTTTAAACTATTTTTGAAGGAGGATATATACTTCCAGTATACTGCAAAACCAAACTTCAGTAGTTCAGCGGAGTCAGTTTAAGAGAACAAAGGCTGTTCTGACACAGACTTCCTGAGTGATCTTAGGTAAGTCACTTAGGATATGCCTATACCGTGCAGTTTGTGCAGACATACTTGGACTATCTTTAATCTAGCTAGCTTGGGCATTGGAGTAGTGAAGCCCTGAGTTAGGCACCCAGGCTCCCCATCCAATATATGGGGAGAGTTAGGTGCTTAAGGATGGGATTCTCTGAAGCCAGCAAGCTGAGTGGGAGCTGCCTAAGCTAGCTCGGAGTAAAATGCAGAGGAAAGGGCTTAAGACCTACATCTTTAAAGATACATATATGCCACTGATCTGAGCTTTAGGCAGCTGAATGGCAAGCTGGGGGGGGGGGGGCACCTATGTCTGCTCAGGACTCTCAGCTATGAACCCTTTCCTATTAGCCCGCTAGCTGTTGTACTTTAATTGACAAATTGTGGGAAAACAGTTTTCCTATTAAATATCTTTTTCTCAAATAACTAGGCTTCATCTACTTCTCATTTCTGACATTTTATGCAGAGCACACTGTTATTCAATATCTGTTTAATCTGTTTATGGTTCTTTTATAGAACTCCAGTCATTGTAGAAGTCCAGTTATCATCTTAGTTGCAAAGTGATATTAGGGCTGACTGTGTACAATTAAATCAGTAAGGGTGCGTCTACACTGCAGCTGGAAGTGTGCTTCCCAGCTCAGGTAGACAGACATGCACTAGCTCTGCTTGAACTAGCATGGTAAAAGTAGCAGTGTAGTCGCAGGTAGCACAGGTGGCAACTCAGGCTTAGGTGCCTGAATGTGTATCTAAGAGTTCCTGGAGGTACTCAGGTGGCTTCCCTGAGCTGCTGCTCCTGCTACCCTCAGCTACACAGCTATTTTTAGCATGCTGGCTTGACCAGAGCTAACACATGTCTACCTATCCAAGCTGGGAGGCACCCTCCAGCTGCAATACAGATGTATCCTAAGTGATAACTTTTCCTCAGCAATGCATACTTATGGATGAACTGCTGATATTATCATGCTGTTCTGTGGATATGTGTAACTAAAGCTAGTCCTACATGTGGCAAAAAGGGAAATAGAATGAAAAGTATCCAGTTTTACTATATAAATGTAAAATTACTTTTTTGTAATGTACATCTTTATAATAAATTGTTATTTTACTGGTTAGACACTTATATTAAATTTCACATTCAAAGAGAACCTATATAATATGGTTGGTTAGACTAGATTAAAGTGATTTAAAACAATTAAAAGTACTTGTAGTGACTTAGAAATGAAGGTTGATCTTGTTGTTAAAGCACTGGACTGGCTTGTTGTTAACCTAGGTTCAGTCCCCAACTCTGCTACAAGCTTCTTGTATAATGTTGGTCACACCACTTAGGGCCAGATTTCTGCCTCTTTAGGTTCTTAATACCTTTGAAAGTCAATGGTGCTTGGGTGCTTAGCCACTTTTGAATGTCTACTAGGCACCTGTCTGTTTGTCTGTCTGTCTAGGCATCTAGGTGGACAGTAGGCAAATGTCCACTAGGCACCTAAGTGGTTCTGTAATACAAATAATTATTGAACTTTTGTGTGCTGTTTATTACTTACCTAATGTCAAATTGCAGAGAACTTACAGAACTGAGGGCTAAATGACTGCACAGATGACCTTTTATGGATCATCTCTTTGGATCCAGGATGTTTCCATGCTTTGTTTTTGTGCAGTCGGCCTTTGTTCGATAACAAATAAGTAGAGCAACACAAGTTACTTGGGGTGACTAAAATTATGCAATATTACGTTCATGGTCTTACTCCTACTTGGTATCAGGCACCACTGATGACAATAATCAGCCTTGGCCACCATATCTGCATTCAAAACATTCTCAAATATGTCAAAGGAGTGTGACTGAGTACTGAGGCCTATGTCATCTGCATAAACAATCTTGCGAAACCCGATATATGGAAGGTCATTCAAATATAAGTTGAAGAACGTTGGAGATAATACTGATCCTTGCGGGAAGCCGTTCTTCTGGTACCTCCTTTCCAAGGACCTCATCTCTGCTGGGTTCCAACATTCAGTAGCATATGTGCTCTATAGCTTTTGACTAAAACCCTGCACAGTCTTAATCTACATTTTGGCTAATCTTTTGCAGACCCAGTCAACCAACTACTTTGACTGAATACTTGGTATCATAATTAAAGGCCAGATTCTGCTACCCTTACTCACTCTAAGGGTACTAACTGAAATCAATGGAAATATTTGTGGAGCAAGGTACAATTTAGTAGGAGTAAGGAGGGCAGAAATCTGGGCCTAAGAAGAGGCTACACCAATTATGTCTTTTTGGCTTTGTTATTTGGGCTCACTGATAGAGGATTTGGATATACTGTGCCTCCCACTTCAGCATGCAACACTGATAGCAGTTATCTTAGGAGAGTGAAGCATGGATCCTTCTTTTCTCTCCTTTCATCTTACCTGTTCCTTGTTTCATCCTCCTCTTGCCCTGGTCCTCCTCTCAGACTAGATTGAGATTGTAAAATATAATAGCACAATTAAGAGTAGCCACTTCACTTGTTTCATCCTGAGAGCAATCATATTTTTAGCCATACATTATTACCACCTTGACTATTAGTATCCTCTATGCCTGTCTACTCATCAGCTTCATTCATCAAGTGACACCGAAATGTCACCAGAGTCAGCATCAGCTTCTCTCTTGAGCAGTTCATTAGCTGAGTCTGACCCTGCTTCCCTTCTGTATATTCCTGGCGAGGATTTCAACTTCAAACTGATTTATCTTCAGCAGCTCTGGCATGTTTTATGGAGAGAGACCAGAATTGCATGTTAGAGGGATGGATGCTGGGAATCTAAGCACTGGAACAAATTATCTAGGGAGATTATGAAATCTGTTATTGGATGTTAGACAAACATCTGTCAGGGATGGTCTAGTTGATACTGAGTCTTTTTTCAGGGCAGGGGACTGGACTAGATGGCCTTCCAATCCTCCATTTATATGATTCTATGATGTCACACTGCACCTGTCCCAAAGTCCAATTTGGACTCCCTTGACAGTGCATTTACAAAAGATGATGATCACAGTCTCTAGGTACATGGTGCTGCACATGAACTTTGAAATCACACAAGTTACAACATAGTTTGATTTTTCTTTTTGTCAATTTAGTCATCTCATTGAGTTGCAAATACATTATCTATGGGGAAGTATTATGGCTTTTGAGTGAGGGGCCGCCCATGCAGCTGCCACCACTCTTAAATTCTAGTTAAGCACTTACATTTTACATGAGTTCTGAAAAGATTAGGAAAAAAGTACCCAACAGACTGAAAGTTTAGGCCTGTGCTTTGTGTGGCCTATATTCAGGCCTGCCTAGTAATGATACTAATAAATACTTTGAACTATTAGCATCTTTCATCCACAGATCCTAAAGTATTCTTCAAACAGTAACTTACATATTGCAGTTTTTGTCAGAGGCAAATTCCAGTCAGTCCTTCCGCCTCTGTACCTCCAGTTCTTCCCTGCCACTCTCCTCAGAACAAGGACAATGACTTTGCAAATATTTTGAAATTAGGACTTTTTTGGTTCTTGTGGATACTGTAGAATTACAGAGGTGTTCTAAATACTGCCTTCCACTGTATTAGCCTAAACTCAAGTGATATTGCTGTCCTGATAATGTATGGTGGACTCTACCAATTAAGGATCAGGAGAACCTGGCATGTGTCTTGGAACATGTGACATCCTGCGCAAAGTTTCAAACCACAAAACTTGGTATCTCAATCTTTGTGCCTATCCAGGGGCTACAGAGATTTCTGTTTTTGAGTTTTGGACTGAAGGTGCCTTTTGGTTTGTGTTTGGGCTTCAGTGAAAGGCAGGCCCTGTTGGACTAGTCAGCCTTTTTTTTTTTTTTTTTCCCCCCCTTCATTTCCATATGCTAACCTGAACCCAACTGAATTTAAACTGTGTGAGGGTATTGTGAAAGATTTAGTTGAGAGAGAGAAATCATGTGAATTCCTGATTAGTTGACAGACAGATATGAAGCCAGGGAAAATGAGTTAGGATGGGGTGGATATGCCCTATATCTTATACATCATTTTAACAGGTACAATTGACTTGATTTGTCCATTTTGGCAACAGCTATTGGTTTAATCCAGGGGTGGCCAAATTTACTGACCCCCCACCCCCCCCCAAACTTCCCTCCACACTGGGCAGAGTCTTCTAGCCCCACCACCCTGCTGCAGGATGGAAACTCCAAGCCCCCCCACCCGTCTGGTAGGTTGGGGGGGGGGAGGGGGGCGGGGAGGAGAGGGGAGGAAACATAGGGGACTCTGCAAGCCACACTTTAACTATAAAACAGCCACGTGTGGCTCACAAGCCACAGTTTGGCCACCCTGGTTTAATCCTTTATAGTTGCAGTTATGCTGATGAAAGTATAGTAGTTTTGGACGGAACCTTTTCTGTTGTGAAATGAGGGTTCCCAAGTGCACTGGATTTTATCACAGATCTCTCCACTGGTCCACAGAAGTTCTGCATAGTAGCAGAAATACTGAAGTGGACTAGTACAATTGTTGGCTCATAAAACAGCCTGGAAAGTGCATTTACATCTGTCACCTACTAATAGCAAGCACTTACTCCTTGTAACAGAGCGGAATGCCCTTTTAAGGACTAGGGCACCTGTGACTAGCCAGCTCTGTTCAGTTTATCAGACTCAGCTGCGAAAGGGTCAAGTGATCCCTATAAAGAGGTGAGAGAACTCAGCTGATGGGGAGTAGCAGGAGGAGCTGCAGGAGGAAGATGGGCTGCTGCAGTAGGAGGAACTGACAGGCAAAGGGGAAAAGCCCCTGGGAGCTGTAGCCCAGGGTGGGCTGAAGAACTGTTCTGGTGTTTGGCATTTGGCCAAGTTTTACAATTGCAGAATAAAACTACCTGAAAAAAGACTCTGGACATATTAGTGAGTCATTCATGGGCTGGGGAGACAGGCCAGCGTGAATCCAGAGTGGCCGGTAAGGCTCTTACCCTAGGGTCGTGGGGCTCCGGGAGCAGAGGAGTTGCCTCGATCAAGGGACGGGGGTGACCGAACAAGAATGCGAACAAGGCTTCAACTGAAGAAATATTGCTCATTTATTTATTCATTAGTAAAGAACAAAGTGCATAGACATAACTAATAACACAAAATCAGAAAAAGATACAAAGGCTTAATATATTCCCATGCATGCAATCATTTCTTATAGTACATAATTCTATTACTTACTACCTCGTGCTTACCGACAGATGGTCGTTTGTAAACTCCTGGTTATCTTAAAGCAAGTGTACTTTCATAACGTTACCAAAAGTGCTTCCTTCTCTAAGCCCCTTGGGCCGAGTCGACTCTAAGAAGTGTTAGCCGTCCCTTGGATGCTGCTGGTTCATAGAAGGGCTCAGTCTAGCTACCGAGGATCCCAGCGGGCTGCAGTCCAAAGTACGACTGACTTTTGGGGTTTAAATACCCTCAAACTGATCAGTTTACTTGCTCAACCTGATCAGTTTACTTGTTCAGCTTGCCACATGTCAAAGTGACATGTCATGTTGGCACTTCCTGTTTTTCGCCAGCCGGTTGTGGTCAGCTCATGTGGTCAGCTCATCCATTCTTATTTCCGCCCTCTATTTGTGCTGTGCTAGCTCCTGGACGGTCCTTATTAGGTCCTTTGGGCCCTTTTCCCAAGCTATTTCCCAAGCTATGTACTTCGCTATTCTATCTTAAAGCACAAACCCATTAACTATTCTTTTATATTCTACGGCCAGCAGCCTACACATGGTGGAGAATGTGAGCAGGTGATCACCCGCTGGAGCTGAACGGAAACTGAGGCAGCAACTCTTTGAGGAGTATGTTCCAGGTGATTTTTTTTGTATTAAAAATTTAAATAGACATTTTTATAAAACCTGAAGCCAGACTGGGCAGGGCAGCCCTGCAACATTCCTAAACTGCAGTTCCGTTGTGTTTGTGAAAATTAGAAATGAATAAAAACATAAGATAAATTTTAAAATAAACACACTCAAAACTGGAAAAAGTGAAAAATTATAGGGAAAAAATGTAAAAGACTCTAACTAGGGAGAGAGAAAACGAGAGAGAGAAATAGAGTTTAAGAAAGGTGAGCTGGTAAGATGACATGGACTCAGGTGCCAGCAATATGCAGATGAGACTCTGCTCTACTTTGTCTTCACCACATTTGACCATATCACTACCACCAAGATAACCCACTATTGGACGAGATCAGCTGGTTGAAGTTGAATCCGAGCAAGACTCAGTTATGTTGGTGGGCAGTGGACAGCATTTTTAGATACTACAGTCACAGTTCAGTCTCCTTGGGTTGAAGATACACACTCACAATTAGTTAATTCAGTACATAATTTAGGAATGCTCTTTTATTCCTTACTGTCACTAAGATCTCTCATAGCGGAATCCATGAGTAACACATTCAACCATTTCCAACTGTTTAGAGACTCCATTCTATCCCAGCAAACAATGATCTGACCTTGGTTATACATGTCTGTGTAAACTTGACTCTGGCCTATAGCAATACCGAATACTTGAAGCCATCATCCCTTAGGAAAATCCAACTAGTACAGAACATTGCAATACATCTCCTCTGCAAGAAGGGCAACTACTGACTACACTTTGCTGACTTCCCATTGACTATCAAATCAGGGTCAAGGTTTCAGGTCTTATTTTCAAGGCACTCAGTGGTCTGGGCCCAATGTGTCTAAAAGATCACCTAAAGCGCTGGGATGAAGAGTGTGGTTAACAACGCTGCTCTTCAGGCACAACAGAACTTTCTACAGCAAGGGTAAAGCTTGTCTGCAGGAGACAGTTTTTTTTTTTTTTTTTTTTTTTTCTTGAGGGTTGGTCTGACTGCAGAACAAACTCACACAAACATTAAGAACCACCACAATAAACCTCTCCATCTTCCTCTCCAAGCGTAAGGAACACTTCAGCTTTCTCTGATATCAACACTAGCAGTGTGTACATATAGAATAAATAAATTAAACCAAGCAAATTAAACTAAGCAAACAAACAAACCACCACCAACAAAAATCTACTGAAGCAAAATATTACACTGCACACACAATTCATCCTGGGAAGGGGATGGGGAAGGGGAGAGAGAATTGGGGATTAAAACTGAATTCTGTATAAATTCTTCTACCACCTACATCGCAATTGTATCTCAGCACCTTCTAGTAGCATGTTAAGTAGTGCAACTAACATCCATCAAGTGTTGTTAATTCTTTCCCCAGATATGCATGTGTGACCCTTTTGACCTAAAGGGGAGCTATGCATATATATTTGAAGGCAGAATTTGACCCCAAGATGTTTATTTCTCAGTGTTCTGCACTTTTGGAACTTTTTATTTTTGGAGGTAGGGAAAAAGTGACACAAACTCATAACATAGAAAGAATTTTGATTGGTCCATACAACAGAATGATTTATTTAATGTTCTGCAGTGCAAAGCACTCTACATTCTAACAGTGTTATTTTCTGCAGTTTCATAAGACACCTATCAAATTCTGTATTTGGTAACAGGCACATCAGAGAGAATTTGCTGTAATTCATTAACTGAGGCTGGGTCATACGTTTTGTGATTCAGCAGTCTTTAATTTTAAGAGCCATTTGAATGTAAAACTCAGCCAGCATATCCCATATTTCTGAAATAGATCATTTGCAGTGTATTAACAGATTCTGGTCTAAATAATTTATTATACACTTTTTGGTGAGATTGAATCCCCTTGTGTTCTCTCCTGATTTTAACATTTTATATGTAGTGATTTTCTACAGAGAGAAAATGTGCATGTGTGTGTTTGAGAGAATTTTAGAGACAATGTGAGTGAGGTAATATCTTTTATTGAACCACCTTTTTTCCCTAACAGAAGTTGATCCCATAAAAGATATTACCTCACCTGGGTTGGTTCTCTAATATCCTGAGACCAACACAGCTACAACACCACTGCAGAGAATTTTATTCTCTAGTGAACAGTATCTATTTTAATGGGGCTGTGGGTAGTTTTTTTTTTTTTCATTTGTGTATGAGTGCACTTGTTTTTAAATGGACCAAAAAAAAAAAAAAAAAAAAAAAAAAAAGACGACTTACTCTTCAAACTTCTTGCTTTAACTTTTCTTATTTAATGAGTGATTTTTTTCAAACTCTGACACAGGAGTTTGAAGTCTGGGAAACAAGTCCTTTGAAACAAGCCTTTTGAATAAGTATTTGCCTGTAAAATGGGGGAAGATTAATTCCTGCCTGAGAGATGCCAATCTGTATTTATTTTAGTCCGTTGCCTTTTCTGAAAGGAAGACCAGCCAAAGGACAAGAAAGACTTTGTGAACCTATAGCAACATTAGTACATTTATGTGCTTATTTTGTGTCTCTGTTTTCTTTTTTTTTTTTCTTTTTTTTTTTTTGCAGCAGAGAAACCCTTAGGCATTCAGATGTAGTCTTTCTGACCCAGCAAAAAGTGTACCTTAACACCTTGGAAATAGCAAGAATACATGGAGGTGGAAAGGCTTTTTTAAGTTACTTAGGGTCTAGGTTAAGTAGCTTTTAAAATACCTGGAAGCTTAGAAACACAAAATTTGGGGTGCAGCAGTATAACCACACTGAGAAAGATATATTGTAAATATGCACCTTTTTATTAAAACTGTAATTAAATATTAAAGGATTTTATTCATCACATTGGGTTTGATTCACCTCACTGCCATAAAACTTGATATATTGGAGTGGAGGATCAGTCCTCTCTGGTTAGTATTCCTCTTAACCATGGAGACTATAACAGTCCAATATTTTCTCCCCTATTCTTAACGTGTCACATGTTTTCTGTGTCATGTGTCCCCAGATTTACTGGGTATGTTCTAAATAAATAATTTCAGAAGGAGCATTTGAGTAATTCCCTCTCTGAGGAGTATACTCTGGGTGGCTTTTTTATATTAAAATTTTAAATGGACTTTTTTACAAGCTCAGTATCGCACTTCAGGGTGTACATTTGTCAGACAATATTCACGTTTCTTAGTGGCGTCAAAGGCATTCAGCTAAACTTTATGGCTCAGATTCTCAATGGGTAAAAAACAGCAAAGTTCCATTGACTTCAGTGGAGGTATGTCAATTTACACCAGCTGTGTATCTTACTCCATACCTCAGTCTACTGGGTATGTATTACTAAAATGAGTAAATGCTTTTTAATGTGTTTACTTATATAAATAACAAAAGAGAATATTGCTGCTCCTAACATTTGTGTATTCATTTAGGGGGTTATGAAAACTGTGATTACAAAAAGGAAAAGCAAATAAAATCAGGTTGGAGAAAGAAGTGTGGCAAATAACTTTTGGATTAGTATTTCATTCAAAACACATAACATCAACTATACGATAAATGGCAGGTGAAGTCTAATCAATATTGTAGCCAGGATTTTTCTAGAAATTGTCAAATGAATTGTAAGGTGTGATGTGCTCCTCAGTGGTTTCACATACATAAACCCAGAAAGAACTCCTAGGACTTTTCAAGAATTGTTAACTTTTTCCCCTCCCAGTATAGCTTGAATGACACTGTGCAAGGCACAGGTGATTAATGGTGAGGGTGCATCCACTCCTCCTATCTGGTCAATAATTCCCAGAAATGCCATGTACTTTTGATCAATATTGCTTAATTAACAGAGCAGAAATAATGTAATTGGTAACCTTGCACATTTTAATATGCTACAGAGTCAAAAGATATAGTAATTCAGAATTAAATTGCTCCTCTGCTGCTGTTCATTATGAAGTGCAATTTTTTATTGTATGATAAGCCTGAAAATGGCAATGTTGATTCATTAAAGAAAGGTGTTTAGGCACTGTCTGCATAAGGAAATTTTCTGTGTTCTCAACTGACTTTCAAGAAAATGGTCTTGTGTACTATTTCAGGTGTGTCTTTGCAAGCATTTGCTGGCCAACAGATATTCTTAAATTGTTATGGAAAACTATTTTGAGGAATCCATTTAAACACTTAACTCCCCCCTCTTTTTAGTCGCCCCCCCAAAAAAAAACAAACAAACAAACAAAAAAAACAATGTTATTGTAAACTGTTAGACTTTGCAAATATCCTTTTGTAGTCAGGGCCTTGTTCTGTAGAGGTTTGGCTGGTTCAGACAGTGCTGGCAAACCAGTAGGGAAAGAGGCTCCCAGTTCATAGGTGCACCACTCAAGGAGCAGGGAAAAACACCAGCATGATGTTTCTGGTTGTGCTCCACTGCTGTGTGACTGGAATATGTGAGCTGTTTTGTGTGTGTTTGCAAAGAGTTCTGGTGTGAAAAGAACTGTTGAGCCACTGGAGGAATTTAGATTTCTTTCCCTTTATTGCTGCCTTGAGATATCACAAGTTGTCATCCCTCTCACTCCCCCCTTCCATCTCCTCCTATACTGCAAGAAACATGTGATTGCTGTTTCTATGACTTTCTTCACAAACACACGCAAATCAGTTTGGGACCATCCCCTATAGCCCAGCCCTGCCTCTATGGGAAGGCTGTCCCCAGCAGGCATGTGAAGGATGTGACTGAGAATGTTTCACAATGAATCTTGGACAGTGAAGGTAGGGTGCTCATTATAATGGTATTGTAAAGGGCCTCAAGTAACTTAAAGCCAGCCCTCTTTAGAGAAGTTCAATTCTTGAAATGCATAATTGCTTCAGCCTCCATAGCAATTATGGTGTGAAACATTCTGCTGATATATTTTGTTCCTATTTCTCAAGGAAAACCACCAATCAGTCATGCTGTGGGGGAGTAACTATTGTTTCCATAGAGAGAAATTGTTGTTCCCCTGTGGTTCTTTGTTGTTTTCTCTTTTTTTTTCTTTCTTTCAAAAGCATAAAAGTTGGAATAGGTTTCTATGATTGGCTAAACTATTGGGAAGTCCTTTTCCTGTTTAGTGGGAGTAGTGTTGACGGTCGCTGGTTGGCAAGAATGAGGAGGAATGAGTTTGGAGAGGACCTAGATCATCCCACTGCTTTCCTCTTCCTATAACTTGGAGGATGCCTACTTACAACACAGGTTTTTCTTCTGCAGCCATTAATCCCACCCTCTCTTTTGAAGAGTAAGTGACTGGAAAGTTAGTAAATGAAGTTGTGTGAGAGAGTTTGTGCCATAGAAAGGTGGAAGGACTCTCCATATTGTGGAAAGTCTTAGACACAGCAGAGTAAATTCAAGAGCCGATTTCTGGTACACATTATAACTTGGAGACTGATAATTTAACATGCATTGTGACCAGGAAATACCAGAGGAAGATTTTTGTATTCTTATTGTGATAAAATAGATACCTTAGATAATATTATATCTTCATTTGTCTTATTTGTATGGTCTGCTTTGTATCTAAGTTCTTCGTCAAGGAGGACTAGAAAGTTACCTAAACAGAGATTTTATGTGAACAAAATGATGGCAGAGATCCATGTATTCTGGAATAGGTCAAACTCTTAGAGGATCAGTGGAGTTTCTTACCTGACATCCTGTATATTTTAGAAGTATACCATATTGCTTTCTTTGAAGTAAGTTGCCTTTGCATGGAGAAGTAAATGCACTGTTTACATCTGTATAGTGCAGGCGATCAGTATTTTACTTGCCAACAAGCAGGGACATGTTTGATTAATGCTTTGGCTGTTTTTTTCCCTCACTTGTTGTTGTGCTGTTACTGTGATGGCTTTCCACTTTGTAAAGTAGGATAGATTTCTCTCATTGCATGACTTCTATAAGATACCTAGGGAAACAGCATTAAAACAAAGTACAA
This sequence comes from Emydura macquarii macquarii, assembly GCF_026122565.2. NCBI lineage: Eukaryota > Metazoa > Chordata > Testudines > Chelidae > Emydura > Emydura macquarii. Next base: position 24,623,589 of record NW_027132559.1, read on the forward strand.
AGAATGTATTTGGTTGAAACTTCATCAAGAAAGCTAATTTACATTATTTCAACCAAATACATTCTTTGTACTTTGTTTTAATGCTGTTTCCCTAGGTATTAACATTTAATTTACATTACTGTAACCCAAGCCATTTGTATGAAATATGTTTCTTGTTGAAAGGAAATGTTTATGATATTTGATCTGACATATACAATTGAGGATAAGTATGCATCAGTGTATATTTTGAATGTTTCCACTATCTGTATAATCTATGGTACACAGGGTTTTTATAGCTACATCATTATCTATATATAATGAAAGAACTCCTCCATAAAAGACTTACCAATGAAAACAAAGTAACAGAGCTGCAGGAATGATACTCTTCCTTATATAGGGCTGGATTGCCCCTTCTGCAGTGAAACCTGTGGGAGAGGACTGAGAGAGAACTGAAATGTCTGGGGAGTTTGCCCTTGTAGAGATTCCTCCACGTTATTCTCCTGCAGGGTGTTGGATAGTGAAGGAACATAATGTGATAGTCTGTAAGACCTGACTGCAGTGGAGCCCTTTGGGAGAATGGTATGATGTCTCAGGGATGATACATCTCCCACCTCACATGTGCAACAGGGGACTCTATGTATGTGAAGGGTATCCCCATACATAGACTGGGCACACAAGAATCCACCTTCATAGAATGTTCAACTACAAAGTCATTGCAGTTGTGCACAGGGACAGAGCAATTAGTTAAGATCCCTGACTAGTCATTGTCTGGTCACGGACATTAATGGCAATGCCAGTTTGTTCAAATTAAGTATCTTCGTTAAATAGTTGAACTAATCTATAACTATATATCATACACTAACATTAACTTGTATAACCGAAGAATCTAATTTCATTAAGAATACCGGTTGTAATGTTGTAAAAGGTTATGATAGCAGCATGGTAAATTACATGAATTAGCCATTTAAAAATAAAACTGTCTTCAGTAAAACCTAATCAGTCATCAGAACAATGAAAAACAAGCCTGTAATTTAATGAAAAATTCCCTGATGACCTTAGTTATGTTCTTTTGACATAAATAAAACAATGACAGAAGTTCCCAAGTTAGAATCGTAGCTATCTGATAAAATGTCAGTTCCACGTAATGTAGTTCTTCCCCTTTTCTTTGCTATTAAAGTTGACTCATCCTTGTCTAGCACTGGCATCTGTGAGAGCTGACATATTACCATTAGCCACCATCATCACAGTTATTTTGCTATTTTTCCACTCAACTGTGCTTTCTCCAACTAATCTTTACTATTGTTCTGTCATCATTTCTTAGTTCCATTTCTTTAATTTGTATCACACATTTTATTCTAATTTGAGAATATGAACAACACAGTAATATATCTGTAATGTGTTTTATTTGTAAGATCTGTATTGATTCTGGTTCTTAATTGAAAAGGACAAGGAAGCAGCCCAAGCAGAGGTTTACCTGCACAAAGATAGCTATTATTTTCACTAGATGATCCTAACTTTTCCTTGATGCATGCACAAATGCTCATCTCACTAACTGGAGTGCAGCTTTTGTGGGGCCACGAGCAGCGGAGACACTCGCTGGGATTGTGGAGGGAGAGAAGATCTCAATTGGGATTAGCTGGGGCAGCGCTCCATGTGCTTCCTCTGCTTCCCCATCCATGTTCTGTTTGCCTTCAGCATGTGTGGGGTGGGAGGGGGGGACTGCTTCTTTCTCTTCTCCCTTTTCCGCCTTCCTCATGCTACATGGTGTAAGGTATGTGTGGGAGTGTTACGTGCTGCATCTCCGCCTTGGCTTTGGAATCGGTCTCACCCACTGCTGCTACCATTAAGTGGTGGAGGTGGTGGAGGTGGTGTTGTGGCTGGATGCTTGGCTAATATCTGGAGTTACAGAAAAAGGAAGTTGTTGCTGCTTAGGTAAGGAAGCTATTGTGGGCTTCCTGTTTCAGCCCCACCCTTCCCATACTTAATATAGTTGTTGGACCTCCTAGAGCTAGGCTGATTGTCCGTTTTGGGGTCTGGAAGAGATTTGCCCATATGGCAAAATTGCCAAAATGCTGAATGAGTTTCTCTAATTCCATCTGACACCCAGAAGGGCTGGTTTTGGGGGTTTAAGTTACAATTGTTCCAACTATGGAGAGTTCCAGTGCAGTTGGTGAATTAGAAAGGGTCCAATCTGAGGTCCTGTAACTCAGTGGTCTGCGTGGGTACTGGTCCTGGGTATGGCACTGCATAATGAGGGGTTTGCTTCTATGTCCCATGCAGCTTGTGGCTCAACTTACCTCATCTCTCCTACCTCCAGCATCAAAGAGGGGAATGGGCTGGGACTCTGGCTTCCAGTTAGGATTTCATGGTAGATTTGAGGGTAATGGGGGACACGGCCATCATAGGTGCCCTCAGATTTATAGTACCACAGACAATGGTGCCCACTGAGAACTACACTGGAACAACCATGCCACATAGTTTGGGGTGGCCAACCCAGTTAGATAATAGGCTTAAATAATATTGCAGCCTCAACATTTAACCATGCTATGGGGTCTGTATCTCATTGTTTCTATGTCCATTTCAGTATTCTATATTTCATAGATTCATCGATTATAAAGTCAGAAGGGACCATTGTGGTCATAACACAGGCCATAGGACTTTCCTGAATTAATTCCTGTTTGAACTAGAGTATATCTTTCAGAAAGAACAGTCAATCTTGATGTTAAAATTTCCAGTGAAATCCACTGCAACAATTTCTAAGTTGTTCCACTAGTTAATTACCCCTTACTATTAGCAATATGTGCCTTATTTCTAGTCTGAATTTGTTTAGGTTCAATTTCCAGTGACTAGATCTTGTTATACTTTTGTCTGCTAGATTGAAGAGTCTTCTATTCTCTATTCTCCATGTAAGTAGTTGGAGACTGATGAAGCCACCTCTTCACCTTCTCTTTGTTAAGCTAAATGAATTGAGCTCTTTGAGTCTTTCACGTAAGGCATATTTTCCAGTCCTTTTAATGATTCTCATGGCTCTTCTCTGAATCCTCTCCAATTTCCACATCATTCTTGAATTGTGGACACCAGAACTGTACGATGTATTTCTGAAATGATTGCACCCAGTGTGAAAATGGATTTATTTATATATATAAAAATGCAATTAATATAGATAAACTAAGGGGGGGTTGGGTTAGGGCAGCACTGACAGCATCACTGCAGGGGGTTCCTAGCACTGACAGAAGGACTGCAGGGGACTTCCTGTATGGCTGATGGGCCCAGGATATCTGGCATAAGATGCATGGGAGGCTGTGGTCTTGGTCCAGTGGAGCAGGGACTCTCAGCCAGTGCTGCAAAGAGGAGGACAAGCCCCCAGCCACAGGGGAGGCTATCCTGCTGCTGAAAACAGTTCTTGCCAAGGGATATTTCCCCCTCACTCTCCGCCGCCTCCCCCGGCCCTCCCCCCCCCCCCCCCCCCGGCTGGTAAGTGAATGAGTGGGGCTTTGTGACAGTGGAACTGCAGAGGGCTCCTTGCACAGCTGGGAGGCTAGTAACCCATGATCTCTGCAGGTGCAAGGTGTGGGGAAGGCCATGATCTAGCCATGGAGCAGTGGGATATCCTCCCTGGTCCAGGGTCTCTGCTCTGCCCTGCCAGGACCACAGCCATCTTTGCATCTGCATGGATCCAGTGTCATCAGCCCCAGGGTCATGCAGGGAGCCCTCTGCAGCTCCGCTATCATCGCCCTGCTCACTCACTCTTGTGACAACAGGGGGCTCCTTGCTCTGCCACAAGGCTGGGGGAGTTCAATCCCTGCAGGTGCCAGATGTGAGGGCAGGCTGCATGCCCACCAGCTGTTACTGATGGATATTGTGTTGGTCGATTTCAGTGTGCTAGCTGAAAGTGACACTTAATGACAGCTATTGTTTTAAGCTGAAGCCTGCCAAATCTCAATAATATCTCTCTACTCCTGGCCAACATTGCCCTGTATAAACATCTGAGAATCACATTAACCGTTTTGCCCTGGTGTTGCACTGATATCAGTTCAGTTGATATCCACTGTGACCCCCCACTCCCAAGTTTTTTTTTCAGCCACTGCATCCCAGGATAACATCCCGTTTCTGTAAGCATGGCCTACATCCTTTGTTCTTACATATGACTTTATATTCAACCATATTGAAACTCATATTGTTTGCTTGCATGAACAATTCCTTCAGCTTCACTAACGAGAAGCCCTCCTTTCACTACTGTAGTAGCTACTAATTTATTTTTTCTTGGCATGGCTGACCTTCACTCACTGTAACAGATTTCTTTGGCTCCTCAGACTTTTCTGTGTATAGTGTATTGCACAGGATTTAGAAAGCAGGCATGTCGATATAATCAATATCGCTAATACTTTGTGTCTGAAAAATTTTCTACTGAGGAACTCAGGACTCAGATGTTAAGTGTTTAACATCAATAGCTCCATCCTGTGGGCATATTCAACTCCAATCTGCCTTCTGTTTTGGATACTCTTGGTTTTGCACTTGTCTTGACTTGATCTTCCATTGCCTGTTGTCATGGGTGTGAGCAGAGAAGATAGGAAGGATGGCTTCACTGTGGCATGAGACTCCAACCCCAAGGAATCATGAAATTCTCTGCTGAAATTCCAAATGATTGGTGGGTCTGTTTTGATAGGCAGGGAGAGTGACCAAGGAGTAGATGCACTCAGTAGCAAACTTCCCCTGGGACCTAGCTGGTTTCTGATGGGAAATCCATGTGGGAGTAAGTGTTGCTGCACCATTAACTCCTCTGTGTGGTAAACTGGCGGGAATGGCTAAGGGGTCAGTCAATAATAGCATGGCTATGAAAAGAACTATGAGGCTTTTGGGGAGAGGAAACATTTCCCAGCCATCTTTGAGAGAGTTCAAAATATACAGTTACTCTCTACCCATGGTTGTTTCCCAACCTGAGAGATAACAAGCCTGAATGCAAAAGAAATGGCTCATTGATAAACTTGTGGAGTTTCTAGAGCATGTTAATTATTCAGCTGGATGTTTTCCCATAACAAGAGACTATTTGCCCCCCGTTGTTTCTTGAGCACAGTGAAAAACAACTCAACTGAAAACAAAACAAGCACCTTTTTTAAGTTGTTTCGATGACTTATTGGCATTTTTTCTTACTTTCCTAATCTTCTGTCCACATTTTCATTCCCTTTATATAAAATCAGCATATTTAAGGCTATTAACATACTTACCCTTTTTTCTTAGATACCCCATAAAATACATCACTTATGATTTAGTCAATGTATTTTATCACTTGTTTAACAAAGGGGCAGCCAGTGTTATCTGGCTGTTATTCCATGATATAATAATACTACACAGTTTACTGTTTGGATGACGCTAAGTGTGATCAGAAAATCTGCAGTGTAATTCAGGATTCAAAATTTTTCAGGTGAAATGGTCCTGCATCAAGGACTAAAAATAAGTTAAATTTTTAAAAGTAAGGGTCATTCCCAAATTGATAGGTGAATTAGACCTACCCTATTATTCATTTCTCCTCTTGATTTCTGAATCGGTTTATCCAGAGACAGTAACCAAACTTGAGACTGAAAAGAGGTGCTGTCAGTTGTTAGGCATGTGTTTTTTTTGTGTGTATTTTCTGTCCTAGTGCGCCAACTTCTCCTGTTTTTTGTTGTTGTCCTTACTTTGATTTTCCTCTTCCTCCCCTTTAGCCTTGGACCTCTTCTTCCTTATCACTCTTTCCCTTAGACTGACCCTCCCAGGTAATATTACTGTTAAAATTACTGTGTAATATTACTGTTAAAATTACTGTGTAAAGAGTAGTGCTATTAGTGATCCCCCATTAGAAAGCATGCCATCCTGCTTCATTGGGATAAAAAGTGCATAAAGTTGGTTTGAGATTGGGCACTAAATTTAATCCTGTTGCCTGAATTGGACCTGGTAGCGTAACTATTTATGCTATCAATTGTGTTTTAGTGGTGGCATCTAAAGATCAAAGCCCTAACTATAATAATAATTCATAAAATTGATTATAATTTACATAGCTAATGAAAAGTAAGATTTGAAAATACAAATTGGACTAGTAATATTAGATTATTAATATATTTGAACAACTATTAATCTTATAATTATCAGTGAAAGTTGTATTAATTTTGTACCTGGTATGTACATTTTAATTATTTTCCCCTCTTCTTTTAACAGTGCTTTAATTCGTCATTGAAGCCACACATTCAGAACAGTTTATACCATCAAACATTTCATATAGACTGATTCTATCTCTCAGAAAGTCTCCAGGCACTGTGAATTGAAACTACTAAACTATGTTGGAGTTTGTGAGCAACTAATACGTGGGTCAAAAGACATTTTTCTGATATTTAATAAAGAACCTTATCACCATTATGATGAATCGGGAGAAGTGGGTTAACCTCAGTCCAACAGAATTTTCTCAGCTTCAGAAGTACGCAGAATGTAAGTACTTATTGTTTGAAATATTCAGTATAGCTTCACTATGTTAATTCAACATTGAGTCTACTTCAAACTGAAATGTAATACAGAAGATTGTCATGGGGCTGTATATTGGCATGTTAAATTTGTATTCTACGGAAATTAATTAATTAATTTATTTTTTATTCATTACCAAGTAAGAGCTTGAATTAGACTTTGTCCCCAAAGGTTTGGTTTCCAAGTAAACTCTGTTTTTAGCATAGATGGCTTTAAAAGTTTTTTTTATGAACATATAGTATTTTCAATTTGAGAAGATCTACCTATATTGATTATCCATTGATAGAATATGAAATACCTCTGCCAAAATTATTGTGGCATATCAGTCTTTATGACTGAGGATGTGAGGGAGATTCCCAAACCTGAGCCATTCTTTTTAGGTGATAAATCTGACGAACTGTCCCAGGTTGAGGTGGCATTAGAGGAGATTTTTGAACAAATTGATAAATTAAACAGTAATAAGTCACCAGGACCAGATGGCATTCACCCAAGAGTTCTGAAGGAACTCAAGTGTGAAATTGCAGAACTACTAACTGTGGTATGAAACCTATAATTTTAAATCAACTTCTGCACCAGATGACTGGAGGATAGCTAATGTGACGCCAATTTTTAAAAAAGGCTCCGGAGGTGATCCTGGCAATTACAGGCTGGGAAGCCTAACTTCAATACCAGGCAAATTGGTTGAAACTATTGGTTGAAAAGAACAGAATTATCAGACACATAGATTAATATGATTTGTTGGGGAAGAATCAACATGGTTTTTGTGAAGGGAAATTGTCTCACCAATCTATGAGAATTCTTTGAGGGGGTCAACAAGCATGTGGACAAGGGTGATACAGTGGATATAGTATACTTAATTTTCAGAAAGCCTTTGACAAGGCCTCTGTTAAGCAAAGTAAGCTGTTATGGGATAATAGGGAAGGTCCTCTCCTGAATCAGTAACTGGTTAAAAGATAGGAAACAAAGGTTAGGAATAAATGCTCAGTTTTCAGAATGGAGAGGTGGAAAATAGTAGTGTCCCCTGAGGGTCTGTACCAGGACTTTTCAACATATTCATAAATGATCTGGAAAAAGGGGTAAACGGTGAGGTGGCAAAATGTGCAGATGATACAAAACTACTCAAGATAGTAAAGATCAAAGCAGACTGTGAAGAGTTACAATAAGATCTCACAAAACTGGGTGACTGGGCAACAAAATGGCAGATGAAATTCAGTGTTGATAATTGCAAAATAATGCACATTGGAAAATATACTCCCAACTATTCATATAAAATGATGCGGTCTAAATTAGCTGTTACTACTCAAGAAAAAGATCAGGGAGTCACTGTGGATAGTTCTCTGAAAACATCCACTCAATGTGCAGCGGCAGTCAAAAAAGCTAATAGAACATTAGGAATTATTAGGAGAGGGAGAGATAAGAAGACAGAAAATGTCATATTGCCTCTTTATAAATCCATGGTACACTCTCATCTTGAATACTGTGTGCAGATCTGGTCACCCCATCTCAAAAAAGATCCATCGAAATAGGAAAATGTACAGAAAAGGGCAACAAAAATGATTAGGAGGATATGATAGATGAGAGATTAATAAGAGTGGGACTTTTCAGCTTGGAAAAGAGACGATTAAGGGGCGATATGATAGACCTCTATAAAATCATGACTAGTGTGGAGAAAGTAAATAAGAAAGTGTTATTTACTCCCTCTCATAACACAAGAACTAGGGGGTCACTAAATGAAATTAATAGGCAGCAGGTTTAAAACTAATAAAAGGAAATATTTCTTCATACAACGCACAGTCAACCTGTGGAACTCCTTGCCAGAGGATGATGTGAAGGTTAAGACTATAACGGGGTTCAAAAAAGAACTAGATAAGTTTATGGAGGATAGGCCCATCAATGGCTCTTCGCCAGATGGGCAAGGATTGCTATTTGCCAGAAGTTGGGAACTGGTGATGGGACTGATCACTTGATGATTACCTGTTCTATTCATTCCCTTTGAAGCACCTGGCATTGGTCACTGTTGGATGACAGGATACTGGGTTAGATGGACCACTGACCTGACTCAGTATGGCCTTTCTTATGTTCTTATATCTGGTAGCCTGTTTGCTCTACCATGTGGTCTTCAGTTTACTGTTTCACTTCACAGGCATGTAAGATTTGAGAGTATTGTAAAGACAGCATGCTCAGCCATGAAAGAAACAAGCATCTTGGCTTGTACCCTTGCATTTGACTCTTGGGGATGTAGGGAAATATGGATGGATTTTAAGAGAAGCCTATCCAGTTCTTTACCAGAAGGATTGTTTCCAGTGTTGAGACTTATAAAGATACTGTAGGGAATTTGAAAGTATTGAAAACAGAAATTTGTGTGATTTCAGTTGTGCGCCTGCATTAGTGGGAGAACTAGGATTTTGTGGAGTAAACTATTTAATCCAATTTTAGGCTATGTGGAACAAAAGGTAAGAGCATTTTTCAAAGTGTACTTGAGACCTCTTAATTTAAAATGTGTAGCTTCAGAAGAAACACTTCTTAAATATCAGAAATAATTACAGATACCTATCTCACAAAGGTGCAGCCCATTTCACAGTATCTCACATCTTTGGCTGCATTTGACTCATTTCACTCAGAATCAAATTACTGAGAATAGTAAAACTAAGGATGAGAAAAGACAAAGAGATATAAATATTTATGGCAGAATTAGATTACAGGATATGTTTCCAGTGCACCCTAAATCTGAATTTTTATACCAAATACCATTCTCAGAAAGTAAATGTTTTAAAAGAACAGAATTTTAATAAAGTGTATGTTTGGGCTTATGGATTGAGCAATTACTGAAGGAATAAGAATAGGAGAACACACAAATATTTTGACAGTCTAGATGAACTGACTGATGTAATATTGTGACAGTAATGAGGAATGACACAATATGTATATTAAAGGCTTTCATTTTCAGATGATATGTAGTTAGAACTATGCTGACTGCCACAGTGACACTACCAGACAATTGGTCAACATGAGAGTCAAATTAGTTGTGCCAGTGCAACACACTTTTAGGATCTACAGTAATATTTGTAATATGAAATGAAAACACATTATATTGGATACTGTAATATCACCATAGAAATTGAGAAAGGGTTAAAAAAGCTCTGAATGTTTCTTCCAAAAAGTGTGTTAAACATATTTATGATAACATCATATTTTTATGAGATGCTATTTAGGAAAGTTATAAGATGTATCAAAGCGATTAATTTGCTAGCCACAGACTATGACATAGGATTAGCATTTGCTGTTTCTTGCATTTATTTTGATGTATAGGCTTTATTTTGTAAAATTTTAATTAAATTATGGTATGTATAATTTTAATTTTCTGAAAACTTTTAACAGATATAATAGTTTGCAATTGAGAAATATGACATTTACAGTTTTTATTTCAGTTTGTGCTGATGCATATGTCACTCATTGTGGGCCTGATCCAAAGCTGATTGAGGTCAGTGGACTTTGGATCAAGCCCTTCATGGTTGATAGGACAGTCAGACCCTTTTACCAATCCTTACTGAGATCTGGCCAATGGTCCTACAGCACAACCCAGTGTGAACAGGGATTTTTTTTTTTTGGTCGGAAAACAATGCTATAAAATTATTCGTTAGATTATTTAAATCGCAGTGTGTTGGTTTGACTGGCATGGTACACCAAACCCTTTTGATATTTGATAGTTGTATTACATGCACCATAAGATTGAAATAACCATTTGTAAACATTTCAACATTTCATTTCAGTATCGAGCTTTTTTATATTTTTTTAAAATATAATTGAAAGAAATTTTGAAAGGAAACTCTTTCAAATTGAATTCAAAACATTTCATTTAAAAATGTTGAAACAAAACATTTAGATTATTTTTTAACTTAAACAATTTGGTGAGAGTGACATGTATTTGCAGAATGTCTGTGGACTTGAACTGCATTTTTCACTAAGGAAAAGCTTTTAATGAAAAATTTCACCCAGCTCTAGTTTATAGCTTTATCTTAGCTTTGTTAGTGGTAAGGACTGATAGCTCAATGAATGTACTCCCTAAATCAAAGGCCCTGCTTTTCCTCAAGGACTGAGCCTTAGGGACTTCCCAATTTCTGATGAGTGTGGATTGAGGGTAAAGGAGAGTATTCACCCAGATCCCTTATCTTTGGCTCACAAGAAATGTCACTTAAAGTGCTACACAGAACTTGGCAATAAGTGTATGTCTCCCACCTACTATGTTTAAATATGATTATAGCTGACATGTCTTGGAATCCAACTGTGGATTGCACCTCCATAAGTAGCAAATTGAAGCTTGCTGTCATTGCAGTACAGTGGAAGGAATGTAGTATCCTGTTAGAAAAATGCTTTTTCTATTATCCATTGAAAATCTTGTATTGGATAATGCCATGCAGCCCCAGTGACTTTCATAGTTTTGAGCTCATATTTTCCTGAATACAAAAGCAAATAGACTAAGAGTGGCTATAGAAATTCTCAGTATGGAGATAACACTCTATTTCTAGTTTAAGATCTTTCCTCCTCCTTGTCTCTATTCTTAATTAATTTTCTGTTTCTGCAGTCTATTTGTGGAAAAGCAAAAGTGTTAATTCAAAGTGAAGAAAAGTGTATTTGTGTAAGTGAAAAGAGTGTTTTAGTTCAGACGTGGCTCTTTACTAGCTCATGTCTTTTAAAAAATAATTGTTTCTGATGATAGTTATTCTTTCGTTTCCTCCAGTTTGATCAAGTTAAATTCTCATAACTGCTATTCATTTGAAGAAGGGGTAGTGGAAGTTTGTGTAGGCTTGTCCTTTAGAGGGTTTTGGAACACTGAAGATCATAAAAGAAAGATAATTGCCCTTTGGCCACATTATGATTATGAAAATAGAGTAGATGCCAAATCCTGAACAGCACAAAGCATAGAGAAATGCATACAAGTTATAACGCACAGGAGTAGAAGATAAATGTATACCTCTTCCCATTAGTTCTCCAGCAGTGATCACCTCTTTGGCCCTTTTTTCTCCTCTCTGTTCCTGAGCCTTTACTGTTTGTTTCTTAGTTACTTAGTCCAACTGAGTGACTAATCCAACTCCTGTTCAAATCCAGGGCAGTGTTTCCATTGCCTAAAAGGGGAGGTTGGATCAGGCCTCTACTCTTGAAACTGCAAGGCCTGCCTGTGAAAAGTTCTTATTGAAGTCAGTGGGTATTCTGTATGCCAGATCAGGCCCATAGTTCAAAAGGAGAGAGTTTGTCTCCTTGAGTGTTTGTAAAGTGCCTGGTACTTGTGTGATGCTATATCTATCATTAACAACAATAGCAGCCTGGATGGTTAGGATAGTGAGAAATGTCAGTGAAGCTGGGGGTGATGTAACTTTGTCCACTTTGATCACATCGTTATATGCAGAACTAGTTTGAGGATGTTGGGGAAGGTCAGTGGGACATCTCATTTTTGTGAGAGAGGCATTATAATCCCCATTATGAGATGGGGAAATTAGGGCTCCCATTGAAGTCAATGGGAGATTTGTCATTGACTTCATCATACGATATGGCCCTTTGTTTAATTCCAGAAGCAGGATTAGAAAACAGTGCCTTGCTCTTAGGCTGATCTTGCTCTGCTGAATCATACAGCATGTCATGTTATTGAGCTGCCCTTTGTGGCTGAAGGGCATAGTGGCTGCTCAGGCATCCAGCTGGGAGGGAGTGTGCTACCATCTTAGTGCCATCAGTGACAGCTGAGTACTCAAAATAGCAAAGCCACAGGTTCTCAAATCCCAGCCCTGTGTGGCTGTAGTGGGGGAGTATGAATAACATAAGGATCTTTAGGGAATATCCGTGACAAACCTTTAGTCCTAGAGATTGGTTGTCATCAATTTGCATTTTCAAGGGTATGTTTGCAAGGAACACTTGTAGAAACTTCCTTAAGAGAAAGAGACAGAGTGATGAAACATACTGATATTTCTAGCTCTTCCAGACCAGGGGTGCTCTGGATGCTGGAATTGTTTCTGATTGTGTCTCCGGTTATGGCTACACTGCAATAAAACACTCACAGCTGGCCCATGTCAGTTGATTCATGCCTGCAGGGCTCAGGCTGTGGGCTAGAAAATTACAGTCTAGATGTTAGTGCTCAGTCTGGAGCCTGGGACCCTCTTTCCTGAGCCCAAGCTATAGTGCATGCCCGAATGTCTACACTACAATTCTATAGCCCCACAGCCCGAACCCTGCGAGCCCGAGTCAGTGGAGTCAGGCCAGCTGCAGATGTTTTGTTGTAGCATAGACAGAAGAACATAAAAATGGCCCTACTAGATCAGAGCAATGGTCCATTTAGCCCAGTACCGTGTCTTCTGACAATGGCCAATGCCAGTTGCTTCAGAGGGAATGAATAGAACAGATAATCATCAAGTGATCCATCCCATCAGCCATTCCCAGACTCTGGCAAACAGCAATCCCTGCCTATCCTGGCTAATAGCCATTGATGGACCTATCCTTCATGAATTTATCTAGTTCTTTTTTTGAACCCTGTTATAATCTTAGCCTTCACAATATCCTCTGGCAAGGAGTTCAACAGGTTGAATGTGCGTTGTGTGAAAAAATACTTCCTTTTGTCAGTTTTAAACCTGCTGCCTATTAACTTCATTTAGTGACCTCTAGTTCTTGTGTTATAAGAAGGCGTAAATAACAGCTCCTTATTTACTTTTTCCACGTCAGTCATGATTTTGTAGACCTCTATCATATCCCACCTTAATCATCTCTTTTCCAAGCAGAAAAGTCCCAGTTTTATTAAACTGTCCTCATATGGAAGCATATCCTTACCCATAATCATTTTTGTTGTCCTTTTCTTTACTTTTTCCAATTCCAATACATCTTTTTTAAGGTGGAGCACCCTGATCTGCATGCAGTCTTCAAATTGTGGGAGTACGATGGATTTATAAAAAGGCAATATATTTTCTGTCTTCTTATTTATCCTTCTCCTAATGATTCCCAAATTCTATTAGTGTTTTTACTGCTGCTGCACATTGAGTGGATGTTTTCAGAAAACTATCCACAGTGACTCCCAGATCTCTCTCTTGAGTGGTAACAGCTAATGTAGACACCCTCATTTTATATTTATAGTTGGGATTATATTAGACATATTCTCTGAATCTTGAAGGATAAAAGGTGTTTCCTCTCCCTTGTTGGGGCTTGATCCATTAGAGCAATGGACTCTGTCTGCATGGATATGCAAAGAGAAAACTCAGAGATCTCAAGGATTTTGCCTAATACTGCATCCAGGTGTTGCAGCATCAGGTGATACTAGCTTTGGACCTAAATTGCTTTGGCTAATTAAAAAAACTAACCAAAAGTTTATTAAAATGCTAGAAAACATTCTTTGAGAACTAATTATGTCTCTGTCATGTTTATTGCATTTATCTTCTCATTATCTTCTTTTTTCCTATGGACACTTTCATGTAAGTAGGCAGAATCATTCGTTTCTTAACAGTTTATTTGTTCCTGTTACTCATTCCCTACATGGAGGATACAGGGGATAAATATAACTGGTTTCTGTGGGATTGATTATGATGGCAGAAACAGAGAATTATAACATCAGCTCAGCAAACTCAGAGGAAACAAACAAAAAATCCTAGAGTTGTCTGATTATGGCAGAATCTCCGTTTCAGTTTTTTAAAGAAGTTTTGACCCTTATGATTATGAAGAAAATGTATCCCACCCAAGTGCAGCCAATGCAGTGATATCTTTCTGGGTCAGCACACAACCTGAGACAATAGCTCTGAGAAGTTGGAACTGCCTTATTTGGCTCTATCAGATGTGAACTCCAGGCCCCATCAACACCAACCTAGTAAAGAACTTCTATGTGGTAGGGGGAGAGGAGTGCAGAGATCCTGGCCAACTCACTCAACAGGTATACCCTGATACCAGGTCGGCCCCTCTGCTTCCATTCCTGCCTGTTAAGAAGGGGACAAAGCTCCAATCCCTGCTGTTTCTGATGGGAACAATTACTGTTCCATGTGGGGAGAACGGGGGGGTGTTTCTCTGTCTCTGCGATGGGTAGTGGGTGCAGGGCTGCATGATGGAGCCCACATATAATTGTGGTCCAGGGGCCCTGAATTGTCTTATTCTGGCTTTGGTTTCTGCTATTAAAGATAGCATTGTTGGGTTCGCCATCACATTGAATTTATGACTTACTCATAACAGCTTGAGTCATAATTTTTAGTATGTTCGTGTTTATATATATTTCATTGTTTTTGAAAAACTGAAAATATATTGTTCCTTGTGTTGTTTTTCACGAGTTTTATTGGGACATTTATTGGGACCATTATGTAGTTCCGTTGGCAGTATTGAAAATTTTATTAGCTTTTTTTTTTTTTTTTTTAGATTATTGATTGGCTGTCTGCAGAAAGACACTGCATTGTGGTGTATAAGTAATTGCTTAGCAAAGCAATTTGGAATATACTGGAAGAAACATACTATTAAATGCCAATATTGTATAATATGGTACTGTTCTATATGATTAACAAGAGAATAACCATTTCATTTTTGATCACTTCATATGAAATCTGAATATCTTGAAACTGAATAAGGTTTCAAAACTGTTTGTTGCTTGATAAAGGTGCCATATCTTGGATGGAATGTAAGTGTGATTGTAGCTGTTGATAATGGATTTACTTTGAAAAGTGCATAGATCAGGATGCACCAGCTGGCCTATTAAGAGATAATGTGGTTTCACCCAGAAAGATGTATTGAATAACCTTGGAATTCTGAGACCTAGCTTGTCTGTTGAAATTAAAAATATTATTTCTATTAATTGAACACTACATAAAATGTATATAGTGGACAGCTCCTGCCTTTAGTTTCTCTTTTATGTCAGTCGGTCTGTACAGTGGTAAGGGCAAAATTTGGCTTCCTGTCTTTTATCAGAATATTAGCTTATAGCTAACATATTTGGCATATCAGCGTTATTATGGTTGCTTGGAAAGAAGCACTATGTATCCTAGAGTAAGGGAGGCTCGAATGAAGGGAAAACAGCGGTGATAGTTTGGAGTGACACAAGAGGATGATAGGGACTTTAGATAGCACATGATTTCACTTAACCATGTGTTTAAATGCTTTCCTGAATAGAGGCCTGTATTTGAAAAAAAAAGAGGCAGGGCAGCATCTAAATAGCTGAGAAATGCTTTAAATGACACTAAAGAAGATGATAGAGGATTGATGAGGTAAGGAAGGGGGTCAGGGTCTATTATGGACTAGGATGTAGGTGGTGTAGCCTAAGGGGCAGAGTAGAAATCCAGCTTGAGGAATAAAGCTGAAGGTAAGCACCAAAGTCAGCTGCTGATTACCAGTGCCAGAAGTCAAAGCTGAGGATCAAAGCCAGGGTCAGATACCAAATGCCAGAGTTAATGGTCAAGTCAGAATCAGACGTCGGAGCCAGGACTGGTAACTGATGACTGGAGGTCAGGTGTAAGGGCAGAACTGGAGGAGAGGCAAGGATCAGGCGACGAGCAGGAGCACGGTGGGAACAGAAGTGAAGGCAGGGGTTGAGACAGGAGCAGAATAGTAATCAGGAACAGGGTTGGAGGTAGGAAGCAGTGTCCAATGCAGCCACAGTAGGAAATCATCTGGTTGTTCAGACAAGTTCCTGTACCACCTTCTAGCTTAAATAGTGTGGTTGGGCCAATTGGTGGAGTTGGGTTATCCTTTAGTCTGACTCCCATGGTTGGTGCCTTGGCTGAAGTTGTAGTCCTACTAGCTTCTTGAGCCACTAGGTTTTACCAGATATTGAGTGGAGGCCAGGATGTGATCACTGTCTAAGAACTCACTGGCCTGGATTCAAGACCTGGGACATCACAGGGCAAAGAAACAGACCAGAGCAATCAAAGGAGTTAAAATACCCAGGCCTAATTCGTCACTGCATTACTCCAGTTTTATGCAAGTGGTTGCAAATAGATATTGGAGGTGCAGTCATGAGCCTCAATGAGGGATGAAAAATAGAGCTGTTTTGTAAGAAAAATGGAAGTGCTGGAGGAGGAAAGGGAAAGTGTGTTCTGGAGGAAGTCACCATGGTCGTTGGAGTTTCTCCAAAGATCTTGAACAGTGAGGGAGTAGAGGCCAAGGAAGTGGATAGATATCAGTCATGGTTCATGGGATGAACTGGGTGGTAAGAAAGCAATTTAAAAAACTACAGTTGAAATTAAATAAGAAAAAAAAGGGGGGGAAAAAGGAATGAAAGGAAGACTGACTATCACTCTTTAGAAAATATGAAAATGGCTTCAGATTGAGTTTCAGAACATTTTTTTTTTTTTAAGAGGGCTTAGGGTCAAAGACCCCTGGGTGTCTGGTAAATTTACAGCTCAAATATTAAATTCATTACTGGAGAGATCAGGAAGCTGAGAGAGTGAGAGTATCCTACTCCAGGGTGGAATGAGTTAGAAAGAAAATCAGAAGAATACTGGAATTGGTTTATAGAGGAAAGAGCAGTAGAGGCAATCGAGAAAGGTAGCTTAGATAACGCTCATAAAATTTAATTCACAAATTTTTGTTTTAATGAATATTTGTATATGATGAATAGGAAACATTTTGTAAGAAATAAAGTGACTGTGACAGAGAGGGAAGATCAGATGAAAGGAATCCAAATGACTTTTTCTGAACAGAAGAAAACACTAGAGCGTAGCTAAACTTTCTCTTCCACTGATGATGAAGTAGTTCTACAAGAGCTATTGCATTATCTGTGGAAAGCCCTGTAAAGATTCTGCAAGTGTATAAAAGAAATTACATATTGAAAAGCTGTTAAAAGAATGTTAATTGCCATACTTAGTTAATTAGCAATTTGCTAGTAGTTGTGGTAAAAGAATGATGACATGTTTCTAACTTCACTGCTTTGTCATAAATAGAGCCATGTGTGCATACCATATGAATTTTGCATGAAGCTAGACGTACTGAATCTTGTCATGCTGCTTAAATCCTAATGCAGTACTTCATCTTCTGATCTCTGCAGAAATGGTCAAGCACATGCTCTTTCTAAAACATATTACCAAACAGGTTTACAATCACACTGCTATGCACTTTTAAATAATAAATGCTTTAAGATAATGCTGAAGTTTTGATATAGATCCATAAAAAGAATGGCATTTGTAAATAAGTTGTCACTTCTTCCCTAAGCCAATTCATATAGGCCCTGATTAAGTAAAGCAGTTAAGCACATGATTAACATTTAAGCATATTTTCTAGTGTTTTGGTGAATATGGATGATCACAAGTATGTGCTTAAATTAAGCATGCATTTACGTTCTTTGCTGAATTGGTATCACAGTCTCTATTAGGGGCCTTCAGAGAGTTGATTTTTATGGTACCCTTACAATACCTGTTTTGTTTGGGTACAATGGATGATTTACAGGAAAGATGCTGACCTTTCTTTTAGACTGTAAACTCCTCAGGGCAGGCACTGTCTTTGTTCTGTATAGTATACTTTGCAGCACTGAACACACAATGGGTGGTAAGTAACCGTTCATATGGTGCAATTAATAAGCAGCTCCAATTACCTCTGCCACAAATAACCCAAGTCATCCTTCTTCTCAACTAGCTCAACTCTTTTGCTATCCCTCCATTCAGCAGCCCCAACAAGACCCTGAGTTGCTTTAATTTTCCTTTGCCTCCCTCCACACATTAGTTGCCTCATCTACCCACAAAACCTGTGATTCCTGTATCAACTATGTGTAACTTAAAAAAACAAAAACAGCAAAAATCAACAATCCAACTGTGGAAACAATTTAGCAGCCAGAACCTTTCCTTTCCTTCCAGAGAGACAGCTAAATCACCTTGCAAATATTCCAGGCATGAAAATGTAAACTTTTGCTCAGGATCTGCCTTACCATCAAAAAGCTACACACAATTCTGCATCATTAGGCACGATCCACTGTAATCAGATGCCTCAATTATTTTTTTTCTGCAAACTGGTAATAGGCTTTTTGTATTACAGAATGTCTTTATTTTGGGGCTGAGTCAGACCTCTTTGAGTTGTACGTCACCTCTGGTAAATTAAAGCTGGAGAAATTACTCAAAATTACTGTATTGAATTAAATTAATGAGCCTAATAAATAAGGAAACTGGACATCTATGTGTTTTCAGTAGGTTACACACTGTATGCATTTTGGTTTTCCAGCATGAAAGGAGAACCACGTATTGTGCCAAAACCCTTGGCTTTAACCTGAATGTACCCAGCTGTTTTCTCTAAAACCAGTCTATTTGTGAATGTTGTTGTGCAGAGACAACTTGAATCTCCACTTTGACTGTCCCCACTTTTAATTTAATTTATTTATTTAATTTAATTTATTGTCATCAGAATAGATTATATTTTGAACTGAAATTGTGTTGTAGCTCCCTTCCTGAAAAACAAAATGCCAGTTAGGTCAGATTTGCATCACTTCACTGGCATGCCAATGGAAGGCTAAAAGTGAATACTTTATGTAATGGTTAATGCCCCTAGTGGCACTTATGGCCCACGCTGCACACTGGGGAGAGCAATAATCGTGTGTTCCTGGAGGTTAAGCATAATTGCCATTTGGATGCATTAATAAAGAAACTGACGTAGGAGGCCAGTATTTACTTTCAACTTTCCAGTTGGGTGTGAATTATAACATGGGGTGCCAGTAGTTAAGCAAGGTAGGAAACGCACTTAACAAAGTCGTGGTATGGGAAGGCAAATAATCTATTTTTTATTGATAATTTAAATTATCTATAATTTATTTCTTATCCCATTCAGTAGATTTTACAGGCAACTAAGACAGGTGTCTAATTTTCAGTCTTAGGTTTTATGTACTAGTCAATCAGAGTGTAACAGAGTATATCTATATTCAGACACAAAAGCATAATGTTTTGAACAATAAGACAGAATGGAGTTTTGAATTGAAAGGTTCTGGAAGGTTTCATGGCACATTGGAACAGCAGGTCAGGAAAGGAGATGTGTATGTAGGGAGGAGAGTTGAGAGAAGCAGCCCCAATTGGGACTTGCAATTGCGATTGATCAGGCACAGAGGTGACACCACCAGGACACAGGGTGACCAAATAGCAAGTGTGAAAAATTGGGACTGGGGGTGCAAGGTAAAAGGCACCTATATAAGAAAAAGCCCCAAATATTGGGACTGTCCCTATAAAATCGGGACATGTGATCATCCTAAGCAGGAGGAAGGAGAGGCAGATAGGGAAGGTGAAGAGGAAATAGGCCCAGGGTAATATGTGCAAAATATGCAAGTCATGGATTTGTGAGTGAGTTGAAAGGAGAAGGAAGAGACCAAAAGGAGGAGTTAGCAGAACTCGGGTGGAAGCAAAAGCTGAGATTGTGCAGAAGGAGATCAACAACTTGAGAAATGCACCTAGTTGATTTTTACCTTGCTGAGATCACAGCATTTATTTTGCTGTGTGCAAATTAGCCACACAATCGTTTGCAGGCTTGTGAAAGACTTGACTCGCATTGAATTCTAAAGAGATTAATTGTAATCCAGCTCTTAATTCTTACAAAGAGATCACTCCCCCCACAAATCTAGCTGGATCAGAATTTTTCCTCCTAATTTTCCAGTTTTTACAAGACTAAAAACAAACCCATATGGTGCATGATGAGTCATCTTTGTGATTAAGGCACTCACATGACAGCATCTGTATTGTGCTAACCAGGTGAGTAAATCTTTAATCTGAGTGAAAGGGGCCAGAAAACTGGCATTAAAAGGGTCATCGTATATTTGCAGGTTGTATAATATGGTGCAATAAGGGATAAAAATAAAGGACTTCAGTAATACCTTCTTATTCTAGGTATAGGGTCTTACGGAAACACTAAGGCCAAATTTAAATGCCTCTCTTTAGGCACCACCAAAAATGACCTAATTGTAAGAAATGTGGAGTGCTCAGAGATCTTACTGGCTTAAGTGGAACAATAGGCACCACATGTTGAAAATCTTGGCTTCAGAATTTAGTTGTGGGATTGGATTTTGCTGAGACACACACAGGTGAACCCCTGCACCTGCCTGGAGCCCCATTAATTCCAGTGGAATTATTCTTGGGTACAGGATTATATGTGTTCACATCTTATTGCAGGATCCGGGACTGATTTGTGGATAATAGCTACACGTTGTAAAATAAATATATTTTTGTAATAATATCCTCTATTGTGATATCTAAATTATTTGGTGACTATTAGATATAATTTTTTAAAGATTTGGGAAGAGATTTCCAAAGATGCCTTTGAGGATTTGGATGCCCAAGAGAATTTGAATGAGGTTTCAGTGTTCAAATTCATGAGGCATCTTTGAATTTCTCAGCCTTTAGATCTGTATCTACAATGGAAATTACATAAATGGCACAGTGAGGAAGGTATTTACCTTGACTTTTTGGATGGTCATTTTTTTTCTCTCCAAAATTAGCGTTGTCAGAAGAAGCAGGGTTGTGGGGTTTTGTTTTGGTTTTATTTTTTTGTATTGTTTTGGTGAGGTTATGTATGGACATAGACAAATTCACCTGTTTGTCATTTTTGAATGACCACAGACTTGTGATATTTTGACTTGGATCTGACATATCTCTTAACGGCATAGCTAAAAGGTTGGGGATGACATTACTTTCAGCAGAGTGGATCTGTATGATATGACATGCAAAGGCCTTGACAGGATGAAGATTGAGAGCAAGTAAATGATTTACTCTGTCAGTTCTAATGCACATATTCTCAGATGAACCTTGTGTCTGAGTGCAATCAGCATGCAGAAAAATGCATTATTTTAGTGCCAAAGTGAGGTATGGATGTGACTGTGGGTTATATACATATTGTACAACATGAAGAATTATAGGGGGCACAGTATTGACCACCATAAAGTTGTATAAGGGTTTTCATTCTATTCCCCCTATATTATAAATATTCAAAAACTCTTTCACCCTTTTGGCTGAAATTTATCAGGCTTGGTCTCTGTCCAAAAGTGAATGTGTTTGGGGAAGGTTTTAACAAAAATGGTTCCACTGTTTTGGCGTACAAGGTGTTTTGGGAAAAATACATTTTCCCTATTTAAAAAAAAAAATTGAGATGAAATATCTTTTGAAGGAAACTGAAAGTTAGCATCTTGCAAGAGTGCTGAACCCATTGCATGGTCAAGCTTATATATACCATCTACATTAGCTGCTAAATAGGTTTGTGGTCAACTACCTCATCTCATAAATAGCACCTAATGAATGCTGTTTATTGGTTGAACATGTGCAAAATATTGCAACTGGCTAAATTATTAAAATACATATCTCAATCAAGATGCACGGGACCATTATTGAAATAAAATTTGTGTAACTATAAAAGAAGAGAAAAAAGTGCTGAATGTTCTACATGTGTTCATCTAAAGTTGTGGGGAAAAAGTATAATAGGTTATTTGAAAGATAGTATGTACTCATAAGTAAGGATTAGATTATAGTGCATGCTAGCATGGCTACCCAGCAAGCTGTGTCTGATCCCTTCTCTGATCACTCGTTCACCCCCACAGGTGTTAGGCCTCATGTCCTTACCTTTCCTTGGGGTGGAATCATGCAATTCTCCCATTCTTAGACTGGGTCCCAGGTTACAGCGTAGACCATGTATTGACCTTGGTTACTCCAGCAGGTCTGATTGGGTTCAGGATGTGCAGTCCTTCTCTTTGGGAGCTTGTAACTAGTGGATTGCATTGATTCAAAACAGCCTTCTTAAAACCAAAATATTGTTTATTTAGCCGTAGGAACAAAGCATAGCATAAAAGAAAATGGATTTTAAAAACAACAAAAAGGTCTACGTGCATTTCTGTCTTACCTAAAGGCTTGCCATCCTTTGGTAGAGACCCTGAGAAGATTTATCTTTCCAGACACTCCAGCCTCAATTTAGCTTTCTCTGCCATGTCCTTGAGGTCCTGTCCTTAAATCCAGCCAAAGGTTTTTGTTCTCAGTTTTTCCTGGGCTTGAACCTTCTGTCCAAAACCCAGTTTTGCTGAGTTCTACAGGAGGTTGAACCAACCTCCACTTGGCCAGTTGTCCTTCCATTGTTGCGTAAGAACCACCCAAGTGTTTGTTGAGGGAAATAATATTGCAGGTCATTGTCCTGCCTCCCTGTTTTTTTAGTCCAACAGTCTGCTATTAAAGTAAACCAATATATTCATATAGTGAACAACCCTTACAACAATTAGACAAACATTATAGAACATATAATGTTAAAAAATTATTACACAGCAGCTCCAAATCCACCAAGATGCAAATACGGATGCAGAGTAGAGGTTCTTCTTACAATCATAATTTCCTAAATTTTGAATGCTTACACATGCAACCTTAATGTTTTCCTTGCATAATAGGGTTTTTTAAGTTTCATTTTCATTCCAAGAAGGGAGTCTATTTCAATTTCATAAAGCACGATCCTTTAGGACATCAGAAAGATAGGTGATGCAGGGACAAACCAGGTCTCCAAGAACTTTAGGGGGTTGGATGCTCTAAAATGTGATATTCTCATTTTCCTGCCTTCCTTTAGGTCTTTATTAATGGTTTATCATTGCTGAAGGGCTAACTCTCCTTAATGATAACCTTCTTTTCTAGAGAGAGAATGAGGTATGAATTGACCAGATAAAGGGAGAAAAACAAGGGGGGAAAAGAAACCCCTTTTCTTTCCGCTTTCATGTTACTTTTATCTTTTTTTCACCTCTTTCTCCCCCTGTTACCTATTCACAATCTTCTCCTTTCACTTCTCCTCGTGATCTTTTACCCTTTCTCAGTGCTTCCCTTTATCATTCTCATTTTCTTTTCCTCCTCATCTCTCTTTCATTTTTCTCTTAATCTCTGCTCTGTCTGCCAGTGGCAGTAAGTTTCAAAGTGTTAAAATCCTCTTCTTCTCTGTAATGCTCACATGCTGTAAACCAACATGAATGCAGGTCCTCTAGACAGTATCGCTGTTGGCCTTCCAAGTTGTCCCTCTCTTTAACTGGAGCATATAATTTAAATATATAAATACAAAGTTTTCAAAAGAGAACTTATTCTATGTGTGAGAGGGGTAGGAAACTTATAAACCTTCATGCCCAGTCCCAAGCACATTGTTAGCTTATAACTCTGTGCTCTTTTCTGATAGCAACATAAAACTGATGAATGCCACTGATGTGCTACCAGCATTTTTTAAAATTTTTTTATTACGTGTTGAGCACTGACCGTATACTTTGTACATTTTAACATGGGTCTACACACAAATGTCCTCTTTATTTTGCAATTAACCCTGTGTTTTGGAAGTGTGGGTCCTTACAGCACCACTTACATAAACTTGTATAGTACGTGCATAATATAAGCAATATAAATGTATATTATGTTCATTTCACTGGAAATGTTGGTACTTTGTTCCTGAAAAATATACTGAGTATCCTGATAATTTAGCACAGTGTTCAGTTTATTAATTTGAAGTGGGGGAGATTATGAAGATATGTTAGGGAGATCCAGTGCTATCCTTATCTGGGAATCGCATGTGTGAGTGCACGTATGCGGTCTGGTGCATTGCAAAGACCAGTAATTTTTGCTTCAAAATTGTTTGTTTTATTTATTTTTTGTTTATTGTTTGAGTGCAGAACTAAGTCATTTCTGGCAAGCATGATTTAGCGGTATTAAGAGAGGGGTGACTCCATCAAGGGCAGGAAAATCATTTGAACTCTTCCTTCAATTTGGTAGCAGGATTTTAATAAGGAACTCCAGAAAGCCCTTGCCAGCACATCGTTGTGGATGACAAATTACAAATTTTCATATAAAAAAGCTAATAGTCTCATCAGTATCTTTACTATATTTATTGTCCACAATAGCTGCTCATCCATGATTACTAATTTTTACAACAAAAAGGGTCAAGTTTATGCCATTTAGGTACTTTTCATATAAAATGTACTTTTGTATATGAGACATGTCACAGAGTGGGATGGCCCTTTAAGGAGTTGGATTTACCCCACATGTCACTAGTTTAACTTGTTCTCCAGATGATGAGTTTTGAAGTAAATAAAAGGGAGTCTGTTCAACACAACTGAATGAGACACACCTGCGGGAGATGCAGTGTCAGAGTTCTCCACTCCAGATAGATGAAAAATCTTGGCTGGACTTACCTGCAGTGAGAGGCATCAACAGAAAACTTAAGAGGAGGAGAATTGAGGAAATGCTAGGCAGTGGGACCTGGGTTTTAGGTTTGGAGCCCAGTTATCAGGTAAATACACTGTAAAGCTGGGATAGACTTGTTTGGACTTAAATTGACATTTAAACTGTGAAGTTGTTTTAATAGGTTGTTGTTTAACATACAAGAGTCTGAATGTAGTTTTTGAGAGCTCCCAGAAGGGAAAACTGAGGCAGAAGAATGGCTCACTGCTGGTGGATTGGGCATGAGATTGTTACAAGACCCTGCAGAACAAAGAAATGAGAAACTATAACTCTACTGTAAGCTATTTTAAGAGCTATTGTAAAAGCAATGAAAGCGTTTCAAATTTGTGTATATCAGGGGTTGTGGAGTGGAATCTGTTCTGTATATTATAAGGAAATATAGGGACACTGCTGCTGCATTATCTTTTAAAGAATGGCAATGATTAATATTTCTGTTTTTAGACCCTGCATATGTGGAGATTTGAAACCAGGTGAGCAGCCTTCTAGCAGCTCTGAAATTTTTTGTTTTTAATAAAATTTTACAAATTCAAGTGTCTTCTCCAAGGTTCTCTTCTGCAAAAGAAACCCAACAAAAATATTTTAAATGTAGATTTTTTTTTTTTTTTGGGATCAGTGCCTCTGGTGTTTCAAAGTGCCATTGAATGTAACCAAAGAAATTACATTGATGGTGTAATAGAAAGTGTAGTAGAAAGTCAAAACCTAAGACACAAGGCCTAGTAGAATGGGCCTGAGCCTGAGGCCTGAACTAAGGCAGCAGTTAAGCCCTGTTATTTTTAAGCAAAGTTAGCAGAAATCACAAGAACAGAGCTGGTATTGCAGACATTCCTAAAGAAATGCTGGGCACAGAACACATAAGTACATGCCAGAACATTTTGATACCAGGAATGGTACAAGTGTATTTCTCAAAGATAACAAGGACACACAGCCCCTTCCAAGGTCAAAATAACAATATGATAGAGATGTTTTAATTGAACCATTCTGTACAAAGTAAAAGGTGGTATCTTGCCACGTCAGAGGGTGTCAACTACACATGTCAGAGAGGCAATACGAAACTTGCGTGTACCAGTGTATAAAAGAGGGTCTCAAAGGGGGTGTCTTTGTCTGGCTGAGTGAGGAACGGAACGTCCCGCCGTTTACTGAGCCAGCCTATTGTCATGGGCATACATGTGTTAAATGTACTTGTAGCATGTATAGGGCTCTTTTTACTGTGCCTTGTCAGCAATGAACCTGGCCTGGTGCCTTTGTTACTGAAACGGATCTTTGGTCCTATTGGGTAATCCAGTCATGATTTGTTGTATCTGCTATTTGTGCAGAGCTGGGACAGCATACACACTGGGAGAACACACATGCAGCCAACTCCTGATGAAACTGGTGACCCTGACCAATTGTAATATTCATTCATATCCCTCCTGCCACCCCCCAAAAAAAACGGAGGTAGGGATTTACTGTATTGCTTGCTTTAAAGCGATTATCATCTATATCAGAAAAAATGTTAAAACATATAAAATCACCTTTATTAATTTAAATAATAATTTAAATGCTTCCATTTACATAAAAAGTCTCCAGTTACGAGACATGGGTACATACACAGGAACTTGGACAATGTCCCCAGACATTAGAAAATGCATATATTATGTGCTGGTACGTAAGAAAGCCTGCCCAACCTCAACATCAGCCCTAACATCAACTACTGACTTTACGACTGACACTGTCCCACCAAAGAAATGTCCAGATCTACAGCCTTGGCCCACATCAGCAATTTTCCTGCACCCCACCACATGTGCTACTTAAGTTAAATGTTGCTAGTATGGCCATGCTAAAATAATACCCCCAACAATGTAAAAATTGGTTTAACTGAAAAATGTAAATGGAATTGCAATTTTAAAGAAGTTCGCAAAATCCTTTACTGCAGCAGCAAGTAGTAATCTGAATCAGTTATTGTATCGGCTATTTGCGCAGAGCTGAAACAGCATACACGCTGGGTGAATACACATGCAGTCAGCACCTGATGACAGATGACAGGTTTGTGGCTTGAAAAATTCAGACAGAAAGTTAGGAATTATGTTCAAGATATATAGGAGACAGCAAACTATCAGAGGAAAGTTGGCAAACATACATATTTATTTTATAAAAGTGATGTAGATAGACTTGGCAGATCTTTTTTAAAAAAACTTGATGGATGTTTGTTTTTAAGCTCTTTTTCCACCCCTGTTTTTATCTATTTAAATTTTTACATTTGTGGGAAACGGGGGGAGGGGGGGGAAATGTCTGACAATGGGAGGAATCGGACAATAATTATTTAATGACAGTAGATTCAAAGTAGTAACAGCTTTATAACTGTATGTCAGGGACCACAATAATTAGAACCAGCTGCTGCCCTGCTCCCTAACTAACTTTGCTGCTAGGCAACCAGTGAGCCCAGCTGCACTGCCTTGGAACTGAAAGAGTCACCACAGCCCCTGACTGAATAAACCGTTTAGTTGCCATGTTTATAAGCCTGACCCTAGTTCATCTTGGGTTTCTGGCTTTGATCCCCAGATCCACCTGTGGCATATGACTCTGGTTTACCCTCCGGCTCTGGCATTTGGCTTTTGTCTCTTTGCTACTGTCCATGGCTCGTTTCCTGGACTCTGCCCATCCTGGATGCAACACTAGCTGGTAGGCTGAACTCTCACTTGCACCACTAAGTCTGACTGCCCATGGCCCAGTCTGCTACAGAATTAAAACACAAATTGTCAACATCACATGTCAAAATATATGAAGGAAATACCTTTAAATCAAACTTTAACAAGTTCTCAAGCAGCATTTTTCTTTGTCTACCTGTAAATTTTGATTATTATTGATGGAAATGTTTATTCATCCATTTTTGTGTGTATGGTGCAATTGATGTTTACCTACATGTTCTGATCTAATCCTTCCAAGCCTAGATATAAATGATTAATGTTTTAAAATATGCTAACCCCTTTAGCCCATATTTCTTAAATAGCTGAGTCTACATTTCTCCTTTCTTAATTTCATTGCAGTGCCTTTTGTTATATCCTCATACAACACTTTAAATAGTTCCTCTCTATATGCAGGTATTTGTAGAATGTTATGTCCTCTAATTAGTCATCTCTAAGATGAGGTATACATGTTTAGCTCATAACCTTCCCTCCTAAATCATTCTCTCTGGGCTTAGTGATCATTTCCTTCTCATCTTCAGTTTGGCTATAACCTTTACGTGAGCAGAAATGAATGTATTTTGCCAGAGTTGTTTAAAAAATTAGCGATTTCTTACTTTTTCCTTGATATGATGCCTCCACGTGCATGGTGCAAAATTAATCTCCTGTTTGCTACCTCATATTGAAACTCAGGTCTTCATTATCATTCAGTTGTCACTTTCAGCACTTTCTCCCTCCTGCGTTTCTCCCCCCATTTACATTCAATCAAGTGTGCTATGCCTATCCAAAAAAAGTTTAAAATAATTTTATATTTTCTTAATTTGAGTTGCATCAAAATGGTTGCTTAAAATGGCATAAAGAAGTGCCATCTTATTGTCCAGTAAAACCTCTCTTCCCCCAACATCCCACATCTTAGCAAACACTGTTTAGAATTAACTTTTGAAATAAGCTTTGTATAGCATGTTTTAAATATTATTATGCAAATGACAAATCTGAAGGAACAGAAGTATGTAACCGTGGGAGTCCCGACCCAAAAGATCGATGTGGTTGGGGGGGTGGGTGCAAAGCTATTCTAGGAGGTTCGTGGGATTGCTGCTTTTACTTCTGTGCTGCTGCTGGCAGTTTCAGAGTTGGGCAGCTGAAGAGCAGTGGCTGCTGTCTGGGAGCCAAGCTCTAAAGCCAGTGCCACTGCCAACAGCAGTGCAGAAATGAAGGTCTCAGAAGATGGGTTACCATACATCCAGGTTTTCCGGCAGCCTCCTGGCCAGTTGGGCTGACAGCTGATTCACTTCTGTGCTGCCTTCAGAGCTGGCTCTGAGTCCGCAGCCACGGAGCTTCCTGCAGCCAGAGGAAGTTCCTGGAGGTGGATCTGTCCCAGCTTCAGGAGCGGCCCGTGCAAGGGAAGAGGATGTTCCATCATTGCCCAGCCCAGGCTGGAACTGGCAGCTGGAGCCTGGTGCATGGGAAGTGCTCCTAGGAGGGGCACCCCCAGCCCTGTCCCTCCCCTACAATATCCACATTTTATTGGGGAAATCAGATTTCATGGTCTGTGGTGAGTTTTTCATGGTCGTGAATTTGGTAGGACCCTAGACATGAGGCTAGATTCACAGAGACTGAAGTGTTGCAAAGCTGTGCATTGTAACACCTAACTCCTAGGTGCCCTACTGTCTAGTGGAATACTCGGTCCTGAACTAAGCATTCAGACTGTGCCCATGCAATGTGTGGATTTAGTTAGGCACCTAAGAAAAGGATCCTCAGAAGCCAGCAAGCTAAGTGGGAGAGTTGCCTAACCTTGCCCAGAGTTAAATGCAGAGGAAAGGGGTGTGGCGTAGGGCCCAGATTCACAGAAGCAGGGATTAATTTGAGCTTTAGGCACCTGACTGATGGAAGGCTTCCATTTTCAGTTGGGATTCTCAACTGAGTCTCCACTCCTGGTCTTAGGCACGTAAGCCAGTTCAGTGCTTTCTCACACTGCAGTGGGGAACCTGACTGCCTAATGACCCATATGCCAGTGGTTAAGACACTCATTTGGGATGTGGGAGACCAGTTTCCAAATTCTTACACTGCCTGTTTTGGAGCAAGAACTTGAACCATGGTCTCCCCCTTCTCCGAAGAGTGCCCTAACAACTAGCCTATTGGATATTCTTGTATGGGACTGTCAAAATTTCTCCTGTTGGAGCTGTTTCACTTAGTATAAAGAATTAAATATTCATCGAGCCAGAGAAAAAAAAAGCTGGCTATAGTAGAGTTGGTTGGAAATTCCATTTGGTTAAAAAATACAGATTTGCTGGAGCAAAAAGGTTTCCCAAATCCATTGCAGATTTGTTGAAACTTTTGCTGAATCACAATCGGTTTTCTATTTGAACCTGCCGGTGTTCCACTATCGACAGCTCCACAGCAGAGTGTCTTGCAGCTGCCATAGCATCAGCCACAGCCATGTCTCTGGGAGCTGATAGGCTCCCGTTCTGCAGCAGGCATCCTTGAGAGTGAATGGCTGCTGGGAAAATGACAAGAATATCAATTTCACCTATATTGTTTCCGGAGCACCACATTTCAGTGTTTCCAAATTTTTTTTGGTAATTTTGCTTTCAATCTGAATCGGAATGAAAGTAAATTCAGAAATATCAAAGCTTCTGAAGTGAAATGCATGAGTTTGTGCCAGATCTACTTTTTAGCCCAGTGGTTAGGGCACTAACCTGGGACATGGGAGACCTGGGTTCAAATTCATACTCCAGATCAGGCAGAGCAGGAATTTGAATCCAGGTCTTTCACATGGTAGATGAGAGGCCTAATCACTGGCCTGTTGGGTATTCTGGATACTCCCGCCTGCATTCCCAGACCTAGGAAGTTTCCAATCTGGTTACTGCTGGCTGTCTTGTGCAAGGCCTGATCTGGTAGGCATGTTCTGAGAACGCCTGCTGGATTGGGTCCTGCTAGTGAGAGAGGCCAGGGAAATGGCTAGTTTGGGAATCCCACCAAGGGAATGAGCATGAGGCAAGAGCTAGGTCACAAAACAGTTAATTAGCTGTGGGGTGCTGTCAGGACTTAGGTGGCTTTGTGGACGCCTACTGGTGTAAACTTAGGTGCCTAGGGAATTTAGGTTAGTTGCCTATGTATGTTTATGGATGTAGCCCATTATTACTGTGCTTCCAAGGCTAGATTCGAAGGCCAGAAGGGACTACCGTGGTCATCTCTTCTGACCTCCTATATGACACAGGCCAGGGAACTTCCACAAAATAATTCCCAGAGTATATCTTTTAGAAAAACATCCAGTCTTAATTTTAAAATTTTCAGTGATGGAGATTCCACCCCAGTCCTTGGTAAAGTATTCCAATGGCTAATTACTCTTATAGTTAAAAAATGATGCCTTATTTCCAGTCTGAATTTGTCTAGTTTCAACTTCCAGCCATTGGATTGTGTTGTACCTTTTTCTGCTAGATTAAAAAGCTGATTATTCAGTATTTGTTCCCCATGTAGATACTTAGATTGTAAACTAATCACTCCCTAACCTTCCCTTTGTTGAGCTAAATAGATTGAGCTCCTTCAGTGTGTCACTATAAGACATGTTTACTAATCTTTTAATCATTCTCATGGCTCTTCTCTGGGCCCTTCTAATTTATCAATATCCTTCTTGAATTGTGGGCACCAGAACTGTACACAGTATTCCAGCAGTGGTTGCACCAGTACCAACACAGAAGTACTGTTAAAATAACCTCTCTACACCTACTCAAGATTCCCCTATTTATGCATCTCAAGATCTCATTAGCTCTTCTGGCCACAACATCACACTGGGAACTCATGTTTAGCTGATTATACACTACAACCCCCAAATCTTTTTCAGTCACTGCTTCCCAGGATAGAGTTCCATATTATGCAAGTATGGCTTACATTCTTTGTTCCTAGATTCATACATTTATAATTAACCATATTAGAATGCATATTGTTGGCTGGCACCCAATTTACCAAGCAATCCACAAACCCATATGGATTTGGATTTATTGCATTGTTCTTCTTTAATTCTTTATTAATCTAGTCCCATATCAGCTGGTCTGTTATCTTGCCTGGGTTCAATGCCAAATGGACAGGCCTATAATTACCCAGTTCATCCCATTTACCCTTTTTAAATATTGGCACAACATTAGCTTTCTTCCAGTCTTCTGGAATTTCCCCACTGTTCCAAGTCTTATTCAAAATTAACATTAATGATCCAGCAAGCTCCTCAGCCAGCTCTTTCGAAATTCTTGGGTGCAAGTTTATCTGAACATACTGATTTTAAAAATGTCTAACTTTAATAGCTTCTGTTTAACATCCTCCAGAGAGACTAGTAGAATAGAAAGTGTGTTATCACCATTTCATGAGACTATATAATTTGTTCTTTCCCCAGACAAAAATATTTATTGAACACTTCTGCCTTTTCTGCATTACTATTGATAATTCTACCATTTCCATATGTTATGGACCACCAAAAACATTATCAGGATTCTTTTTCTTCCTATTTTAAAAACTCCTTATTGTTCTTAACTCTGCTGGTGATAGGTTTCTCCTTGTTCCTTGTGTCTAGTAAGGTGTTCTTAAACAATTCCCAATGATCATATACACTTTGCTAATTAAATTCTTCCTCCCAGCGGATTTGGCTCATAAATTGTTTTCAACTTTGTGAAATTGGCCCATTAAAGCACCTATTAAAATATATATTATTGGTCTGGACTTTATTCTGCTTGCACAAAATAAATGTGATCAAGAATGTCAGAAGTGGGTTTGTGTTTCCAACTTAATCAACTTGTGACTAATTGGGCATGCAAATTTCTTACCACCAAAGCAATTCATTTGCTTATTTTCTTCCAGTGAGAATTTTCTTAACAGAACTATATATAGCAAACAAGTGGTTACTAGCAAGTAGATAGTGTAGATTTTCTCATTCTCTTCTTTTACTAGATGTGTGTGGAATTGGATTTTCTTGCTATCTCTATGAACAGAGAATAACCATGCTTAAATCTCTGAGGAGACATAACAGTTAAAACAGCAAAAACATACAAATACTTAGTAACAGCCTGAAATGGATTATAATTTTACCTGCAAATGGCATGTGATTTGTCAGTTGCTTCTTTTCATAAGGCAAGCCTTCAGCTCTTTTAAGAATAATATATAGCATTCATATCTTAAAGATTTTGGTGATATCATAAATAATAAGAGTGATCTGCGTATCTGTTTAATGCAAGTCCAGCTTCCTCTATGTATTTTGGACTATTTCAGTATTATAATAATAGACACAGAGGGCTTAATATACTACTGTGTTACTTCAGTGTTACAAATTCCATAAAAGTGGAATAAGTCAGTGGTTGATCAGGCCCATAATATACCAATTGGTACATTTGGGAATTTCGTAAATGAAATTTCTGCATTGGTCAGTCTAACCGTTGTCACAAGGTCACCTTCTTTGGGTTCCTTGGTACCAGGAAAGAAAGGGTACTCTAATCTGTACCAACATTGCCAACTTTTGTGATTTTATCATCTTGTGATAGTAGGTGTTTTATTTAAAGCCTCCGCTCCTGGAGGTCTGACAGGGGCTGGGAACCTGCAGAATTCACTGAGCCGAGAGTTTGGGAGCCAGAGCTTCCTTGCTTCCCCTCAGATCACCAGTGACATCAATGGAGCTATGACAATTTATACAACCTGATAATTTACCCCAAGATGTTAACATCTCCTGGCCATATTGAAGAATGGACAATTGTTGGATTACATGCCATTGTGTGGTGGGTAGTTGTTCATGATAGACCAATAATTAGTACAGGAGGGAGCACATACTAGAAATGGAGGTAAGGTAGGTAGGATAGAGTGGTTGGAAGTATAAAGATTTATGACCAATAGGTGGAGGCAGGGAAGAGTTATGATTGTTTTTGGAACTTTTATTACAAACACCTTGACTTTCATATGTCTTTTTTTTTTTTATAACCATTTTCTAATAGGTTTTCTTCTGTTGTTTTAAAATTAATAGATATTTATTTACAGCCTTAATTTGATCTCAAAAACTTTTTTTAATCTCTTGGCTTTTGGCAAGTTTCAGAAAATATTAATATTGATATGTCCGCTATGGTTTAGAAGATGTTATATTTTATTATGTATTATTTAATGTTGTAAAGACATTTTTTTATTCTTTTTTTTTAGACCTAAGAAAATATGTGGATTATTTTTAGTGAGAGAAAATTCTGGTATTTTATTAATAAGGTTCTGAAATGTACTTGATTTATAGATGAATAACCATAGTTTAATAAAACCAAGATAACATGATAATTTAAACAATAACATTTAATTAGAGAAATTTATTTCTGATGGTTGAATTAATAAATATAAATCCCAAAGAAGGGATAAAACAGGTGAAACTCATAAATTACTTGGGGGAAATGAAGAGTTTGGAAACACTTCTTGTGATTTCTGTTTGGCAACTGAGAGGACTCAAACTACTGTAACGAAAATACTATTACACAGGAAATTATCTGAAATGCATCTTGGAATGTGTAGTTCTTAGTATCAACACAATTATCTATTTTTACTGTTCTAAACACAATAAATAACATTGGCTGAAAAATACAGGGTGAAAGTCTGGCCCCATTGAAGTCAATGGCAAAACTTCACTGGAGTCAGGATTTCACCCCCACACTTCTACACTCATGATTAATCTCTCTGGTTATTTTAGTGGAACTTAAATATGGAATGAAATTCACCCTGGTGTGGTGTGCCAGTGCAAAACTTATTCTGCAAATGCTTACACATGGGCTAAACTGAAAGCAGGTGAATAGTTCCACAGAATCCTTCATTTCACTTCCAAGGGTCAAGAAACTGAATGTTAATACACAGGCTTGGTTTTTTTTAACTCATTCTCACAAAGTGTGTCTCTCTCTCCCCCTGTATAATATATTTATATGTAATTGAAAATCCTATTCACTAATTCTTCTTGGATCGTACTTAAATATTAGCCAGTCAGGTTTGGAGTTCTGAAAGTAGGGGTCAAAGTGGGAGAGAGGGCAGTGAAATAGGAAAGAAAACTTTTGAAAAAAACCAGACACAAACAAAACATTTTTTCTAAGTCCCATATCTCAAGGATATTCAGTGCTGCCCACTGAACCTTGCAAGCTCACGTTAGTTTGTCAGTTTATCAAAGAATTGATATGCACCAGCTCTGTCACTTTAAATGAAGTCTCTACACATACCCAAACCACATGCACTGCTTTAGATAAAACAAACAAACAAATAAGTTTAAGTACAGAAAGATTTTAAGTGATCATAAACTAGAGGAATATAAATCAGATTTGATCAAAAGTAAATAAAAGGCAAATTGCATTCTAAATTAAGCTTAATATTTTCAGTAACTTTTCAGTCTTAGATAATATTCACCACAGGCTGTCTTACTCCTTCAGCCAGGCCCTCCTCCTGTGGACAGTCTTTCAGTTGCCTGATGTTGCTGTAGATGGATTGCAAGAGAGAGCGAGCCAAAATGTCTCCCCTTTTAACATGTTCCTCCGACCCCCCACCCTCCTTCAGGGTCAGGTAATAAAAGTATCCATACATAGTTTTCTTCAGGTCCAGAGTCAATGAGCATCCCCTTATTAGATGCTTCGGCCAGTCCATTGTCCCTGGAAGAGCTGGGCTGTTTTATGCGTGCTTTAGTGAGGCGTGAATTCCCTATCTGCTTTTAGTGTTTGCCTGGATCTGCTTCAAGCCATGTGAGAT
This sequence comes from Emydura macquarii macquarii, assembly GCF_026122565.2. Taxonomy (NCBI): domain Eukaryota; kingdom Metazoa; phylum Chordata; order Testudines; family Chelidae; genus Emydura; species Emydura macquarii. The sequence continues at coordinate 24,658,588 of NW_027132559.1, forward strand.
ATATATTTGGGAATATTACATAGTAGAGCTTCACAACCATACATATGACATTGCAAAAAACATATTACCATAATAATAATGTTCAGCATGTCATGAGCATTCCAAAAACACCTTACATGACATACTTTGCCTTAAACAATACACAGTTACACTATAAGGGTGAATCTGAATGATACACAATCACACCGTAAAGGTGTACATAGGCTGCGGTGTGTCATAGGGACTTAAATCTTTCTTGCTTGCTCTCTTTTGAAAGCATTATTTTATTATTATTATTTTTGGGGATGGTAAGGAAAACGTGAGAAAAATTTCCATAATTTTTGAGTTCTCTGGAAATGGAAAAACAATACATTAAATCTAATTCTTAGGTACACATTTTCTCTTAGTATCAAAACTACATTCTACTGAAGAGAGAATTAAAAACAAACTGGAACCGTACTTTGCTAATGTGGACTACAACAAAAATAGTTTGGCATGGGCATGCAGTTAGTTTTCAGTGAGAACTAGCATCTTTGTTAGGTCTGAAAAAAAAAACCAACTGGTTTTAACAAAGGTTCTGAAACTGAAAATTGCACTGCTGTATATGCACTATTATTTCTGTTTTTTTAATTATTATTCTGTCTATTCTGAAACAAAATATTGCTTTAGCCCAATCTTCATTGTATACTCTTTTCTTTGAACCCTGGATTAAATTGATAAAACCCTTGATCTTTGTTCTACAGTAATATTTCTACATTTCCACCCCCCATTCCATCCTTGCGGGCAATTACACTATAGCCTATCTTCCAATGTTCGTCCCACACTACCCTCATGGCAACTATCCCTTTCCCATTGCCAAAACCTTGTCCTCTACATAACTGAGTAGTTTGTACACATTGTTCAGAGAGATATAGGGAGGCTAATGTGTCTGTGAAGGCTTGTTGGTACTCCTGTTGAGGATCTGTTGCTCCTGGGAAGATTGAAGTGATCCAGGAGGATGGTGGTTGAGGCTTCAGACATATGCTATGCTAGTGGAAGTGCAGGGGGGATTAATGTCCAAACAGCTCCCTTCACTATCCAGAGTCTAGATGTGGGGAGCAGGGAACTGGCCTGCTGCTACTCTTTGTTCCCTATAAAGAGGCCTTTTCTTCCACTGGTGCCACTGCTGCCTTAAGTTTCTCACACTGGTACATAGGTTCACTCTGAGCATTAAAAACTGAAAGTGTCTATTTCTATGTAACTCCTGTGCTTGAAATATTTCCTTATTGCACCATACTTCTGCAACTTCTTGATTCATAGTTTTGTCCATGTTGTTATCATCATTAACAAATGTCTTTGTCAGAAGTGAGTAATCCTCAGCACTTGTTGGCTTTCCCCTGATTCTTAGTTTAAATAATTCCCCAATTTTTCAGCCTCAGTTTTCTTTGACAGCAATATGATTTGCTTTGGTTTTCATGAAGCCCACCTCTTTTGCATAGTCACCCTTCCCCCAAAAGGTTCTCCAGTGTCTAATAAAATTTGAACCATGCTTTCTACACTATCTTCTCTTCCACATTGTTGGGTCCCATGGTTTCCACTGTGTAACTGGCCCTGTGTATGGAATCGGCAGCATTTCCAGAAAAGATACTGTATAGATCCCGAATATAAGGGTTTTTTTTCCTAGTAGTGTAAAATTTATCTTCCAGCACCTCTTACAATTCATAGATCATTAGGATTGGAAGGGACCTCAGGAGATCATCTAGTCCAACCACCTGCTCAAAGCAGGACCAACCCCAACTAAATCATCTCATCCAGGGCTTTGTCAAGCCACACCTTAAAAACCACTAAGGATAGAGATTTAACCACCTTCCTGGATAACCCATTCCAGTGCTTCACCACCCTACTAGTGAAATTTTTTTTCCAATATCCAACCTAGACCTCCCCCACTGCAATTTGAGACCATTGCTCCTAGTTCTTTCACCTACTACCACTGAAAACAGCCTTGTTCCATCCTCCTGTGAACCCCCTTTCAGGTAGTTGAAGGCTGCTATCAAATCCCCCTTCACTGTTCTTTTTCACAGACTAAACAAGTCTAGTTCCCTCAGCCTCTCCTCATAAGTCATGTGCTCCAGCCCCCTAATCATTTTTATTGCTAACCGCTGGACTCTCTCCATGAATTTGTCCAAAACTGAACACAATACTCCAAATGTGGCCCCACCAGTGCCGAAAAGAGGGGAATAATCACTTCCCTCGATCTGCTGGCAATTCTCCTACTAATGCATCCCAATATGCCATTAGCCTTCTTGGCAATAAGGGCATACTGTTGACTCCTATACAGTTTCTTGTCCACTGTAACTCCCAGGTCCTTTTCTACCAAACTAGTGCCTAGCCAGTCGGTCCCTCCATCATTGGTACTGACTTGTACCACAAACAGAGTCTCTTCATCATCTTTGTAGAATCTGCAGATGCTTTCTAAATTCTGCCACCCTCATAGAATCATGGAAGATTAGGGTTGGAAGGGACCTCAGTAGGTCATCTAGTCATATCGCTTACTCAAAGTAGGACCAACCCCAACTAAATCATCCCAGTCACATCCCTCACATGCATTAGGGAAGTTGCACACTGGTTCTAATTGATGTCACATATACAGCTATCAATATTGTTAATGACAATCCCTTGCCATCATGCATATTTCTCTCACAACAGTGTCTGTTTTATTGGGGAGCCTCCTGCATAGATGAGGAATGATCAGTCTCCTCTCTCCTATATTTCTATTAGATCACTTCGTATAAGTGACTTATCCTGCTCATTATTTGCCACTCCTCCCAAATTTTTGTTATCTGAAAACTTTAGCAGTAATGATATTGTTTCTTCCAAATCACTGAAAAAATATTAAATGACATAGAGTCAAGAACAAATCCTTGCAGGACCCCTCTGCAAATACATCCATTTGATGATGATTCCCTTTTAACAATTTTTAGACTTATTTATTAGCTTGTTTTAAATGCATTTAATGTGTGATGTTGATTTTTGTATCATTCTCATTTCATGATGTCATGTGGTAACAAGTCAAATGCCTTACAGAGATCTAAAAATAGCTTTATCAACCAAACTTATGATTTCACAGCCAGCCCCCCCCCCCCCCCCCAAGAGATTTAGTTTGACGTAAATCCATGTTGATTGGCATTCATTATATTATCTTCCTTTAATTCTTTATTAAATGAGTCCCATATCAGCTGTTCTGTTGTTTTTCCATGATCGATGTTAGACTGACAGGACAATAATTACCTGGGTCATCACATTTTCCATTTTAAAACATTGGCACAACATTAACTTTCTTCCAGTTTTGTGAAACTTCCTCAGTTGTTCCAAAACTTATTGAAAATCAGCATTAACTGTCCAGAGAACTCTTTGAGCAGCTCTTTTAAAATTCTTGGGTGCAAGTTATTTGGACATACTGATTTAAAAATTCCTAGCTTTAGTAGCTGACGTTTTAACATCATTCTGTGATAATGTTGGAATGTAAATTTATTTCATCACCATCATATGATATGATATCATCTGGCTTTTACCCACAGAACAGAAATATTTATTGAACTCTTCTGCTTTTTCTGATTTATTTTTTGGGCTTAGAGTTGAAAGAATGTACCATATTTCATTTAGACCTCATCAGTTATTTTATGTTGAGTATTGTATTGAAACATGTCTTGTCAGAAGCTAACAAACAAGCTAAGCGGAGATCAGTCAGGCACCTATCTTGCACTGTTTTGCTTACTCAGGAGATTTCTGAATAAATTATCAAATTGAATTGAGTATCTGAGTATCTATACTTAAAAACGTATTAGTAGGGTGGCAGATTCTGAATTTAGATGTATGGTTCTATCTCTAGTCTCTGGCAATTAGTAGATGCCTTGTATCAGAGTGAACAAGCAATGCAGCCATCCATGTTTCATATGAAATTAGCATCTATTTATTATTGTTTATATTATCATAATGCCTTGGAGCCCTCAACATGGATCAGGGCCCAATTGTACTAAGCATTGTATAAACACAGAAGGTGACTATCCCTATCCCCTATACTTACATTCTAAGTATAAAGCAAGTGACAACAGATGAATGTAGACAGACAGACGGGAGTACAAGGAAACAATGAGGAATTTGATCTGTCTGATAGGTGTGTTCTCAGTACACCAGTGGCCTCACTGTTGTCAAGCTTTTAGTAGGAGGATTTTGAAGGAAGATGGTGAGAGAATGCTGTAGATGTTTTCAGGGAGCATATCCCAAGCATGAAGGGCAGTATGAGAGAAAGCACAAAGATGCTTGTTTTGATAATTTAATAAGTGGGTGATGGAGACTGGCATCATGGGCCAAGCGGAAGGAAGAGCAGACATTGATAGTGAGTGAGAGATGAGGTCTAGGGTGGGAATAGGCCATGAAGGGCCTTGAAAGCGAAGACCATTTAATTTTGTTTGATCTGTAGAGAAAAGGATGCCAGTGAAGGGATGCAAAGAGAGGAGAAACATGGTGAAAATGAGAGGCCAGGAAAATGATCTTGGCAGCAGCATTCTGAATGGATCTGGGTGGGTCAAGTGTGCATTTGTCAAGGTCAGAGAAGAATGTTTAGTAATTGAGGTGAGATTATGAGATTATGATTGAGAGAGCCTGGAGAAGAGTTTTAAATGTGTGAATGGACAGAAAAGGCCATATTTTTTAGATGCTATGCAGAAATAATATGCAAGATTTAGACATGGCCTGGATTTGTGGACCAAGATAGAGGTAGGTCTGAGTTGAAGATGATGAGACTCACTTTATGCACCTGTGTGACAAGCAAGCTGTTCATAGTGATCAAGGAAAGAAAGTAGCAGGGAGGATTTCAGGGGTAAGATTAAATGCTCTGTGTTAGCCATATTGAGCTTCAGCTAAACATCTGAAAGGAGTTGTTGGAGAGACAAGTCGATATCTGGTGCTTTATTTTAATTTGTGGCACTGCAGATGTTTAGAATTATACATATTATTGAGAATTGCTACCTGAGAATGATTTGTAATTGTGAGAGCTTTAAACAGAGGACTGGGAATCAGGGAGCCCTGAATTATAATCCCATCTCTCAAACGGATTTCCTGGGTGGTCTTGGGCAAGTCATATGACCTATTGATTAAAATGTAGTGTCAATCATTTGACTACACTTGTGGTTTGCTATTAACGATGTTCAAGAGCCAAATAACCAAGCTAGCCAATTTATTGCCAAAACAGTGCAGTACAAAAATGAGACATACATACCCGTCTTTTTGGGAAGCAATTCTGATCTCGCAGTATGTTCACTTTCCACAGTAGATGTGCTACAAAGATACATCCACAAAACTACCTCTATTTATATCATAGCTGTTTTGCAAGTTAAAAAGCACTGTATATGTCACTCAGGACTAAAATTCACCAATCAGCCTTTTAACTAATTTTTAGGTCTCATGATGTACTTTCTTTATTTTTTGTTTTGGAAATCACACCTTTGGATGTAGAGGTACATTCCAACCTGTGCTAGGACACACCATTCATGTTTCTTGTCTTTGACAGAATTACTGTGTACTAATGCTAAAGCTTTATAAAAGTATTGTGGGATACTTAATATGGGTGAACAGAATTGTGGGAGGAACTGTAATACATTCAGTTAATATAACCTCCCAACACAGTTATGTACAATGGATATCATATTAAAAATGTGCACATAACACCTATTGACGTGCTGTGTATTATGCCCAAAATATATGTATTGGCTAACAGACATCTCTGCGTTAATATAATCATTTTGTAGATGAGGATAATACTTACCTCCCTCAAAGAACTGTCATGAGGATTAATTACATAAATTTGGAAAAGTGTTTGAAGTGTTCATAGTTTGTTTTTTATGAATAGAGACAGAAAGTGCCTTTGAGACAGGGACTGTTTGTATAATGTCCAGCAAATTGGTCCCAGGTCCTGATTGCAATGTCCAGGCACTATGATAATACAAATAATTGTTAATAATAAATTCTCCTTTTAGTTATACAGCTGAAACTATCATTGAAGTCCGTGGGAGACGTACTTCTGTAACAGACCAGAATTCAGCTCCAAGTTTGTGATGTGGTTGCCATCACTAATCTTACCTGCAGTGAGAGGCATGTGAAGCGTTTACTGAATACTAATTTGACAATCATCCCACTGCTTACATGTATGATAACCTGAGTAGACTTTTGATATCCTTTTATGGCTACCTTGTTTATCTAAACAAATTATGCATTTTTCTAATGTCCATAGTAAAGGATGCCTGGAAGAATTATTAATAATGACTGAAATTTTCCTCTCAGTATAAGGAATAAAGCTGTCACATAGTACAAAATATAAAATTTGTTCAGCATTATCCCATGTGTTTCTAAAATTAATGTGCTATTCCTACAGAGTATTTCCCTGTGCCATTGTGCCATACCTTCACTTCCATGGGATGTGGATGGGGGTGCCATAAAGCTGCTGGATCCCTTATTTGAGTAGTTGAGTGGGAGAATATAGGGAGTGGACAGAACCTGAATTCCATCCCCACAAATGACAGATACATTGGCATAACAAGAGCATTCTCTGTTTAATTATAGACTTTTTTTGCAGTGTACACCCTCTGTGAAGCAGTGGGGAGACTGGGAGGGAAACTGACTGACTCCTTGTGTCACATTATCTCTTCCAGGCTGCTCCAGAAGCCTGCTTGGGGCAACAGCATTGGGCTTGTCTACACCTAAAACACTACAGTGGTGCAGCTGTGCCACTGTTGCACTAGGAAGACGCTACCTATGCTGACAGGAGGATTTCTCCTGTCAGCATAGGTAATCCACTGTAAGGCTTGAGGTTGTTTTCATCTAACAAGTTGTAGGTTGAAACTCCTGTTCAGTTAATGAATTACCATTTGCAATAAAATGAAATACCTTCCCAAAATATAAAAGGGACAATGGAGAAAATGTCATATCTACATTTGGGTACATCAAACCTCTGAATACGACTAAATGAGAAAATAACTGTATAAAAAGTGGTGAAAAATCCCTGTTTGTTTTTCTCTCTCCTTATAAGAAGAATTCTCTCACCTTATGAGAAATCCCCTATCTAGAGGTACAGAGGTCTCAAAGGTCAAGGCATTGTGAACCTGACTCACGAAGAGTTCTCCTATTCTTTAAGCAGTATTCAGTGACTTTGTTCTCCCCAGAAAGAGTTTCTTATAACTGAAGTCCTTTACTGACAAGAACCCAGGTTTTGGGGTCTTAGGTATGTCTACACCGCAGTTAAAAACCCTAGGTTGGCCCATGCCATCTGACTTGGACTCGCAGGATTTGGGCCAAGAGGCTGTTTAAATGTGGTGTAGACGTTTGGGCTTCGGGCTGGACTCTGGGCTCGAGGATCATGTAGAGACACCCTCACACAACAGTTAAACAGATCCTTTGCTTGAGCTCTGTGAGCCCAAGTCAGTTGGGGTGGGCCAGCTGCAGGTATGTAATTATAGTATAGACATACCTTTAGAGGTCCAAAATCCCCCAAATAAGCAGCCTTAGGAAAGAAAGTGCTTTCCTGAAAATCAAAGATACCGAGAAGAAATTGTTACCACACCCAAGACTTCCTGTACAACAGAAGGAAGCATGAAATAAATCCCACTTTGCTGTAAAGCATAGGAAGATTTAAGTCAGTATTTACTGATAAGATTCCATAGCGAATTTCTGTGCTTTGAAAGAAGCCAGAATTTGGCCTGAGAAAGCATAAATACTGCCTTTCTAGAATCCTGCATTCCCTTATAGTTCAGATTCTTGTTCCATAAATTCAGACTATTGTTCTAAATGTTTGAACTGACATTCCAAATTTAGAAACCTAATAACTTCCATGGATACTATTAAGATATCCTGATTCCAAATAGACAACAAGAAAAAATATGCTAGAAGTAGGAAAGAAATAGAGCCTTAATGTTTTAAATAGGGTAAAATTCTCCTAAAAATATAATTAGACTAAAGTTTTTTTTTTGTTTTTTTTTTTAATAACACTTAAATCTGACAACATTGTAACTAAAACTGATTTGTTGCTGATTTAAACTACAGACTTTCACTTGTAACTGCCAAAGTTATTGTTTACATCTTGCGTGTAGTGCAAAACTCACTTCACCTGGCTTTCTAAATTATTTGGTTTAAAAGAACGAACATTAAAATCCTTGGTTTGGTAAGTACATAACTAAATCTAAGTTGTAGTTATTGTGTTCAGATTAGGAAAATCATTGGTTGATTTTTGTTTTCTGTCTTGTTTCAACTAAATTCCTAACTTTAAGTGCTACCGAGAACTCGCAACTTCATTAAATCACTATTTGCTCTACGCTGTATCTTACACACTTACCCTGTGCAGCTATGCTGTTTTTGCATATGTGAATTACCTGCTGTTTGACGCCTCTCTAGATCTTACCACCTTGTAATATTACTCTGTATGTGAGAAAAGCTATCTTTGAACTTCAGAATCTCACTTCAATCATTATTGATGTGTTATAAACTTTAGAATACTTTTATTTAATTTATTTGTCATATTTTTCTAAACAGAGTTGTCTAATGCTTTAATTCTTCACACTCCTAACTAGCCCCATTTCCATTTTGTGTGTGGTAACTTAAAGTATTACTAGTTTATCTTTGTTTGTTCCAATTACTAAGTATTGTGCTCCTTTAATTATTTTTCTGCATATCATACTTTTCTGGATAGTGTTTATACGTTATATGTATGTGTGCTTTGTCTGTGACCATCTGTATCTAAAGTCTCTTATCCAAATTAACTGAAAGACAAAAACAGGTACCTCACATCTAACTCAACTTTTCTGCAGTAATATACTACTGACTTAAACTGTATTACTATATTTTTGTCATTTCCAAGCTTTAGACTACTAACATCGCTAAATCAGAGTTAATCCCATTGCTCTGCTGGCACTGTTGTATAATAATCACATTTGGTTATTCTTGTTATACTCAGCAGTACAATACTGCTTAATGACAACCTGCTTGGTTATTACCCCAGCTTTTGTTGTGTTGTCATAAACACATTAATTTTGAGCTGTAGTGGTCATATGATATGAATTTGCCTAAGACTCGTGCTTAGCTCTCAAATATTATTTTCTTAAGACAGAAGTAAAGAAATAGTAATGATTTTGCTAGCTTTTGTTTTAAGTTGACTACTTTCAAATATATAGTCCTAATCTTTAGTTGTCTTGATATCAAGTTGAATTATAGGTGTTGTAATGTAGTTACTTCATTTAAATTTATACTTTATCTGATACTATTTATTTAAATTTAGTCATTGAATTAAATTAAAAATTCTCAGTTACTAGTTAATCTTAATTAGGGTAAACAAACTATTGATGCTATTAATATTCTAAGTAACTGAATGAATACCATTGTGGTTGATGCTCAGACCTTTTGAGTTTAATTCTCAGTTTAAACTACTAGTCCTTTCAATATCGTTAACAAACCTTGTTTTAATTTACTTTATATTTTAGAATTTCATGTTTAGTTAAGAGCGTGCTTTAAGAGTTGGTACATTGTATCAGTTAGTATTTTTCTTTTTATCTGATGTAGCTCATTTGCATAATGTTGATTTAATTTTTTATTGGCTTCTTTTATCATTTTGATTACTTGAATAAATATTTTCTTTATTTCGCAGTTAAGTTCATTTGTTTATTTGGTGGCATCCCTTAAAGTATAGGAAAAAGAATCCTTGGTAAATTTTTATGTGCTGCAGTATGATTAATAACCACAATAATTAATTCCATCTCTTGATTTATTTTCCTGAACTAGTTGTCGGAGAAGCAATTAATTATAATTATTTTGTTTTCCTCCAATTATCAATTTTAATAATTTTTTCTTTTTGTGATCTAGTTTTGAAAATTACTTGGCACCCATCCCCTTTTTACCCCCACGAAAATACAAAGCCAAATCCTACTTGCCCCACTTATTTGGATATAATTATTAATAATAATAATTTAATAATCGTATTACCATAGCATCTGGGAGCCCTAGTAATAGACCAGAATCTTGTTGTGGTAGGTGCTGTGCAAATCCCACGGACACCGGTAAGACTCGTCGTGTGAGTAAGATGAGCAGGATTTGGCTCAGAGTGAGGTCACCGTTATGAGTCTGACAGTGGAAGGTAACGTCAAACCTTGGATAAATTGTTTCTTGGATTCTTTAAACCATATTCCCATTATTTCTTTGAACAAGTTCAGTAGGGAAGTTATATATCTCTAAAGAGAAAAAACAAAGTCCACTGGGTTTTAGTACATAAATCTATGTATTTAAGAAAAATGGTGGTCTTGTGTTTAAGGTCATGTACTGTATTAGGACTGAAGAGACCTGGATTCAGTTTGCAACTCAGCTACAGACTGACCGTGTGGCTTTGGGAAAGTAATTTAGGCTTCATTCCCAAAGACTTATTCATGTGTTTAACGTTATGTACTGTGAGTAATCCCATTAAAGTCAGTCGGGCCCCTTAGCTTGTATAGTTAAATGTGCAGAATAAGATCCTCAATCTCTCTGAGTCTCAGTTCCCCATCTGTAAATAAGGGATAAGATTACTTCTTTGTCTGTTTAGATTATAAGGTCTTTGAGGTAGGGAACACACCTTACAATTTGAAATCGCCTACTTTCAGTCAATACATAGTCCTGCTTCTAGAAACAGATTTTCCAGAGGAATTACTTGTTAGAGTGGTTTCCTCACAAATAAGGATAATAACTATTCATTGGATGATTAATTGCTTGGTTTCCTTTTTGTATTATGCCTGATCCACACATCATGCTTTGCAGTTTCTTTAGTTTTCCCAGGAATCTTTTATTCATTAGCTATTTTAATTATCAGTATGGTTGAGGAGGTATTTCATTGGATGTTCCCATTTTCACTAGTTTATAACTTTCCACACTAATATCTCTTGTTTTATTTGATGTGGTCTTCATGTAGTAACAAAGCTGGGAAATGATCTTACAAGTCCTTTAAGGGAAACCTATTAAGGAGAGCTGGGCAGAGCGTGCTCCCATTAATGGTTTATATTCCAGAGACTGTGAAAGGAGAACTTGCTTTTATTCACCAGTTTTGTCATTCTGTCAAAGAAGAAATCAAGTGATAGAAGTTATATATTTGGATTTGGATTAAAAAAAGATGACACATTGTCTCATGACATTTTACAAAATTAATTCAACTTGGCTTGGATATTAATACTGTCCTATGGATTGAACACCCCTTGAAAGACTGTAAACAAAGGGAAATGACAAATGGCCATGCCTCCATTGTTGGGAGGTGTATAGTGTTGTGCCTGTGATGACTATGTTGCCTGTCCAGACATTGGAAGACTCCCGGGGAGCTTTGATGGAGCAACCCAGGCAGAACTTAGACCTTCATCCCTCTTTTTCAATGACAGGTTTGCAGAGTTTGGAACAAGCTGAGTTTTGTTAGACCACAGGGTCCAGATGGCATGCATAAAAGGAGGTGATAGAGATGCTGTTGTTGAAACTTCCCCATCTTAGTTCTATTTGACTTTTTTAAAAAACCATCACTGCTGGGAGCAGAATTAAAATTTTTCTGCAATTATAAGAAACCTATCAAACTTATCAGTTTGTATTAATTACAGTTACATGTATGTAATGTTTGTTGAAAGATGAATAAAAAATACGGCTGAGGAAACAAAAGAAGGAAGAGGTATGGCCATTTCTGATAGAAAGCTGTGACTCAACTTTATAACACTTCAGAAAGGTGAGGCTTTTATTTGGGCATAGCTTCTGCCCCAGAAAGGGGTAATTTTTATATCTGTATATTCTGCCTACCAACATCAGCTCCATGTACCTCGGATTTAGTTTTAGCCATTCACCTTTCATACACTTGCTTATCTCAGTCAGGCTCTCAGATAGTTGGCTGATTTTGCTATCAGCATGGAAAGTGATTAGGACATAGCACAGGTGTGTTCATATGGTTGTTCAGTAGGATGGTCGATAGAATAAATCCTTGAGGAACTCCAAATGTAAGGGATCCAGTAAAAGAGAAGTTGTCCATCACCAGTCTCTGAATGCAGCCCAAAAGGAAAGGTCTCATCCAGTGCAGTGCTTTCTCCATGCAATTCCTCAGATGACAAAATGTTTGAGGAGATGGGCTTTAGAGCCAGAAGTGCTTCTGTGTATGGACTATGCCTACATCTGAGTTTATACAGCACCTAATAGTGATTCAGGTCTCTGGGCACTGCAATCATATAATGCTTAATAATGCAAAGAGAGGGCACTGCAATTATAGAATCATAGAAGATGAGAGTTGAAAGGGACCTCAGGAGGTCATCAAGTCCAACCCCCTGCTCAAAGCAGGACCAATCCCAACTAAAGCATCCTAGCCAATGCTTTGTCAAGCCGCACCTTAAAAACCTCTAAGGATGGAGATTCTACCACCTCCCTAAGTAACCCATTCCAGAGCTTCACCACCCTCCTAGTGAAAATGTTTTTCCTAATATCCAATCTAGACCTCCCCCACTGCAACTTGAGACCACTTCTCCTTGTTCTGTCATCTACTACCACTGAAAACAGTTCCATCCTCCTGTGAACTCCCTTTCAGGTAGTTGAAGGCTGTTATCAAATCCCCCCTCACTCTTCTTTTTCACGGACTAAAGAAGTCTAATTCCCTCAGCCTCTCCTCATATGTCAATGCTCCAGTCTCCTAATAATTTTTGTTGCCCTCTGCTGGACTGTCTCCAATTTGTCCACATCCTTTCTGTAGTGGGGGTCCGAAACTGGACACAATACTCCAAATGTGGCCTCACCAATGCTGAATAGAAGGGAATAATCACTTCCCTCAATCTGCTGGCAATGCTCCTACTAATGCAGCCCAGTATGCCATTAGTCGTCTTGGCAATAAGGGCACAGTGTTGACTCATATCCAGTTTTCTGTCCACCCACTAACTCCCAGGTCCTTTTTTGCAGAACTGCTGCCTAGACAGTGAGTCCCTAGTCTGTAGCAATGCATGGGATTCTTCTGCACTTAATCCTTTTTGTACCTCATCAGATTTCTTTTGGTCCAATCCTCTAATTTGACTAGGTCACTCTGTATCCTATCCCTGCCCTCCAGTGTATCTACCACTCCTCCCAGCTTAGTGTCAACTTTCTGAGGGGCAATCCACCCCATCCTCCAGATCATTAATGAAGATGCTGAACAAAACCAGTCCCAGCACCGACCCGTGCGACACTCCACTTGTTACCGGCTGCCAATCATATTAATGTTTACTAATGCAAATAGGGGTAATTTTGCCCTCTACCTGTGTTCTTAACATACTGTATAACTCGCATTATACATAATACTATTTTTCTTATTACAAATATTTTTTGTCTAGAAAATGGAGTGAACTTGTTTGGTGTATTTCAGATGGTAGGGCATCCACACACCATAGATCATGGAACAAGACAGCAATTGGCAACAGTCTTTCTCATTATAATATATCTGTGAAGGCGTTGGTTCTCGCGATGGTTGATCGATTATTACTAGTCTGAAATTGTTTCCCCTCAGTTTGTAATGTGTTACAATCAAGACTTATTTAAAATTACATAAATTCCTCCTTGCTGCCATATTTCCCTTTTCAGGTGTAGTATTGATTTAAAGATATGTTTTCTTTTTTTAAATCAGATTGCAGATGGTAAATTTCTTTTAACTCTCAAAAGCTACCACTATATTGTATTTTGCTGATATAAGTTAATTAAAAACAAAGAAACAACAGAACTAGGCTTGCTATTTGTAAATTAAAATACCTACTGAAAGTTATTTTAAGACATGACTGAGTTATTAATTTCTGTTAGGTGGCTGAAATAACATGAGGTGGGCATGTTTAAGTGCCTGGCGTGTTTTGAAAGAATCCGAGTCTAAGGATTTGCATAGTGAATAGTTATTGAAATTATTATATCAATAGTAGACAATCAGAATGTCAATTGAAAATTACTAACCAGTTGTGAGTCAATAACTGCTGAGCATTCCTGCACTCTGAGTGTCTAAGATCATTTTATTTCAGTTTAACATTTATAATTGGGAGAAAAAATAAAATCGGTTTCTTTACCCCAGCAGAGTGGTGCAAAGCAACACTACGCAGTAGTAACGTTTTCTAACACTTGTATAGCTGGCCCTGGTTAGAGAATCCTTGAATGGTGTAGAGTTGGTGCTTGCCAACCCCTTTCCTGTGGCTGGTATGGAGATTATGCACGCACTTTGAAAATGAACTATACTCCCAACAGCACAAACCCAGTCGGAAACAAATAATTTTTTCTTGACTAGTTTATACAATATGAACTATAATGTCCTGTATTGTTTTCTGTCTTATTCTAGATTCCACCAAGAAAATTAAGGACGTTCTGGAAGAATTCCATGGTAATGGTGTGCTAGCAAAATATAATCCTGATGGGGTAATTCTTCTTCTTTATTCATGGTTTGAAAATGTGATTAATTTAAAAAATGATGTGGCAGAGTGTTTATAAATAGATAATTATATACAAATTTGCTGCTTGGGATGATGCTTTATTTTTTCTAAAGTAAAACATATTCTAAAGAACTAAAAGGATCTGTTTAACTAAAAAGAACTATTTAATATGATAGTCTTACAGGATCATAGAAATGTAAGGCCGGAAGGGACCTCAAGATGTGATTTAGTCCATCATTCAAAAGCCAGAGAATATTCATGTTTATTCTGATGAGGAATTTCTTTGTATGAAAACAAATATGTTTTTTTTTTTTTTTTAATTAAAAAAAAGATCACTTACAAAAATATTTGAGGTGAAATTAATATGCTGCCACAACAATACTTTTCTGCTCAGCATACCATTCTGGGATGTGGGAGTTCATATCACATGTTTTAGTGTTAAAAAACCAAAAATGCTCAGGTAAGATATCCTTACGTATTCACAAAAGAATGTTTGTTTAGGTTACAAAAAAACAAATATAGGAAATATCAGGCAATGCTTATTTGTAATGCTGCTTCACATGCCACCTTAATCCTAACCATATAAAGATGCCAATGTCTGGTTGTATCATTATTTTGGAGTGAGGAATATTTACTTGAATTTCAAATTGCCTGAGAGCAATTTTAGGAAATTCTCCAATGTATTGTTAGGTTCTGTAATTGTGGTAGTGCAACTGAAACAATAAGGAGAGTGTGTGATGGTTACCAATCAGCAGCAATCAATTCCTGTATCAGTGCTGCTGTACAAGCTTTGTACTGGGCCTTGAATATGAATTCTGATTTGGAGTTGTGGCACACACAGATAAAATACCCCTTAGTGTGAAGGAGGAATAGGGGTACAGTGATATTCCCAATTCCTATTGCCACCAATATAGGATAATTAAGGTTGTTTGCTCAAGTTTAACCACAAGTTACTTTGTTCATGCAGGAATTATTAGGTGAAATTCTGTGGGCTATGCTATGCATGAAATTGGACTCGATGATCACATTGGTCAGTTCTGGCCTTAAAACGTATCAATGTGTATGTGAAGCACGACCTTGGCAGTATTTTCTGGTTTTCATAAACTTTAAAAAACAAAAATTAACTTTTATTAAGGATATGTAGGGTGCCCTTGGCTGAGCAGGGAGATGCAAAATGTATGTTGCTTTTGGTGCTGTACTCAACTCTTGTAGGGAGGAGTTCTTACATAAGGATGTGGGATCTTAATCACTATTTTAAAAAAATATATAGATATTTAAGAAAAAGCATTTCTGTTTATCTTTAAGAGTAATTTTCTATTTGAGCCTATGGAATAAAGCCAGATAATGCTCTTTAGCACCTCTATGTAGTGCGTATCAAAATAGCTCAATATTTATTTTCTTCTTGGCATGCATTTCTATGACTTGTATGGAATTCATAATATGAGAACACTTGTGCTAAGTAAACTTTATGTTGTGAATCAGTTCCCAAATATAATTTTGCATTGCGTTGTATATATTAAAGCCAAGAATCATTGGCAAGTAAACCAGCTAAAGCTCCTTGAACTTTGAGATATTATGTGATACTTCAAACTGTGGAGGTAAAATGCAGTAATAAGTCATTTTACCTGACCTCTGAATCTGTACATATTCATACAGTCATGAGTTGTCCTTGATTGATCGTCTTGAATCTGCATTACTTTTATGCATGGACCTATGCTATGAAACTTCCTAGTGTTCCATATTTATGGCGATAAAAGAGCCTGAGCCATCTGTTGTTCCAGGCTTCCCCTTGCCCTGTGAGTTCAACACTGTATTCCACTCTAGTGCCATTGTAGTGCAATTCTTCAATATATACTGCTTTAATAATCAAATTGCTCCAGTTATTATCTCTGACATTTAAAACCGAGTTTCAAAATCGTGGGGCTTTTCTTCATGATCTTTCACTTTGTAGAGTCACGTAAACTTGTGCGGTATGGTCAGATTGGGAGCTTAGTGCAGGCAGTAGAGATGATGAACTTGTTCACCAGGGGGACATCCAGTGTAGGGGGACCCTCCATTGTCATGGAGATGAGTGTAGCAGCTCCTATGCCAGTCCCCCTTCCTGCTTTTGGTGAAGGGAATGTGACTGAGGCTTCTATAAACACCATTGATTCCTAGATGTCTTTTCAGCCGCCTAAGGTCATTGTCAGCTGGCATAGTTTATTAGAGCAGCCTTTAGACCTGCTAGCAGAAGAGCCCCTAAAACTCATCTCAGTTATTTGGGATTTATCTCAGCTCGTGCATGGCACCCATTGGTCCTTTAGAAGAGCTGTATTGAAGAAATAGTCAGGGTTAAGTTAAGAAAGTAGTTGGAGTCAAAGACAATGAAATGCTTATGTGCAGCAAGACCAGGGCTCTGTTGAAACAAGGCGGTTTCAAGGTAGGCTGTTACAGCAACTGTATGACTCAAGGGACCTGTTGTGGCTATTGAACCTAAGCTGCACCTATAAAGTGTGAGTTCGAGGCCCTACCTTTGTCGGAAATGTGAGAACAATAGGTGGGTGTGTTGCTACTATTCACTTGTGTTAAGGGGATTTTATACTTTTTGGGAAATTTACCTGTAGTAAAGATACTTTACAAGGGTATCTAACCATTTTTGGGGTATAATAGGTATAGCTCTAACTTCTGGATTTATTGATTGTTAGTGGTACTTAAATTACAGTGTATTTGAAATCACAAATACAGTTTACCTTCATTATTTAATCACCCTTAATTTTTTGTGTTAACTTAATTATTTGCCATGTTTACCAGCTACCACGTAAGAATCAACATTGGCATAAAAACAAATTCTTGACTAAACAGAACCGAGCACTTTCATGTAACTATAAATCACATCTCCCTTGTTAGAGAGATATGTAAACATGCAGTGCATGCATCAAACAAATCCACTGCTAAAGCCTGTCCCCTTTGTCATCCTTTCACATTTAACCTTCCCTGCTCACTCTGTCACTCATCTGGGTTTGACACAGCCAATGCTGGACACTGCACAGACACTTGGGAAGCAGCTCAGATCTTACGTTCACTTGCTGCTGTGTTACTGGTGCCGATTAGAATGTGGCCCCTATGTCTAGATGCCTGTGTTTCTGGGACAAGTCTCTTATTTTATAGGCTTGTAAAAATGAAATAGCCCCAACCTGGAGCTCTTCTGGGAGGGTCAGGAGCTGCTCTTCTGCCCTCCCCTAACACAGCCCACATAGAGAGACTGATCTGGACGCACAGAGCACGGCGTGCGACGCTGCTCGCCCCCTCCCCATTCCCAAACGTTCCTCCGCCAAGAGGAAGCAGGGCCAAATAGAAGGGAGAAATCTGCCTCTCCCCATGTGTCGCCTTTTGTATCCAGTTTGGGGGGCAGTGCCCCCCATAGATGACCCCCAATCTCCACCCATGTTCTGAGCCCTGCCCTCCCCAATTGTAAGCCATCGGTGGGGGGTGCTGACCCTCCCACGTGAGCTGGGGTCTGGAGGAGCCCTGTCTCTCTGGGTTGGAAGCTGAGAACAGGTGTGCTTGGAACTTGCACCAAACACAAAGTACCAAGGCTAAGGTGAGGGGCTGAGAATGGGCATGCGTGGTGCACAGCACAGACTTACAAGTGCAGTCACTGGGGGGAGGAATAAGAACACCCGCTGAGTGTGTTCACAGAGCAGTTCGCATGTCTCAGAGCTATTGTTTAAATCTGTATTGATCTCTGTGGGGTGTTCTCAGTTAGCTGAGAACTTCTCATTAAGGTGTAATGGGCCACTTCATCTCTCAGAGGGTATGTTTACACTTCAGTGAAAGACCCCTGGCTGGCCAAGGTCAGTTGGCTCAGGCTGCGCTGCGGGACTGTAAAAAATATACTGTACTGTGACCCTCTCCTCTTGCAGGGTCCTAGAGCCCAGGTTCCAGCTCTAGCCCGAATGTCTGCCCTGCAATTTTGCAGCCTCGTGAGCCCAAGTCAGCTGACCCAGACCAGCTGTGGATCTTTTATTGCAGTGTAGACTCATCTGCAGCATAGGCTGCTTAGGGTGTATGTGTAGAGCCCCTTCCCGTACACTTGTCCCAAACTCCTCCTGCCCCTTTCTGCCTCCAGCTGGGCCAAATAGAAGGGAGAAATCTAGGTGCCTGCCCCTGCATCACATCTGTGACATACCCAGCTTGGGGGTCAGTACCTCCTCCATACCCTCCCCAATCTCTGCCCACAGATCCATCACTTTCCCACATCCCTATGTTCCCTTCTGGTAGCATGAAGTAGCAAGATGGAGGAAGGTGGAGTTGGTGTGTGTGTGTAGGGGGTACTCAGAGCAATGTATGTGTGTGTGTGTGGGGGGTGGATTTGGTGTAATGGGTGTGCATGGGGGTGACTTGGAGCAATGGGCATGTTCGAGGTACTGGAGCAGTGGTCTCAGCAGTTAGGAGGAATATAGGAGTCAGAACAGTTGAGTGGTGTTGAAACTCTGCAGAGGAGGGCGAGGTGGAAAGAAGGGGGGGTTAGAGCTGTGCAGTGGAGGAAGTTGTGGGATCTTTAGCTCTGTCTCGCCCAACCCCCATATCCATCAATCAATCAGTGATAGGTACTAATATGTCCTCTATCACTGCAGTATTTGAGCGTCTCACAATCTGTAATTTATTTACCCTTACAAGAGCCCCATGAGGTAGGGAAATGCTGTCATCCCCACTTTTATAGATAGGGAACGGACACATGGAGAATCTAATTGACTTGTTTGAGGTCACACAGGGAGTCTGTCGCAGAGCAGAGAATTGAACATGGGTTTCGTAAGTCCTGTGTCCTTATCCTAGACCATCCTTCCTCTCACATCACCCACAATGTCTGTTCCCCCTTTAAAAAATATCCCCACTGACTCCATGCTTGTTCCCATATCCTCTGCTCAGCCTATGGATCTCATGTTGATGCCTGCCTCCCCTTGGGGAGGGCAGTTGAGAAGAGAGAGCCAGGCTGTGCTGGAGAGGCAGAGAGATTGGAGATAAATGAATGATGCAGAGGCAGTAAGGAGGCCAGTGCATTCTGTGGCCAGGATAATTGTTGCTAAGGAGTCAGTGGCAGAGGAGAGGGAGAGCTGGTCTGTGTTACACAGGGGTGCTGATAAATTACTTACTTAAAAACCAAGGAAATTAAATGCCCCAAATCTTCGTTAATGCACAGTTAAGATTGCCGATGGTGCCTTGTGTCCTTTCAGAACATTGAATTCAGCTGAATTTAAACCCCTGAAAAACAGGAAATAAAAGAGAAAAGGTAATCACCAGTGCTGGAACTGGGGAGGCCAGCGGGCCATAGCTCCCCCCAGTTTTAAAGTGGGAAGGCCCTTTATAACAAAAGAAACGTATGTGCTCTCTGCGGGATAGTTAAGTATTCCTCTGACACTTTGGCCTTCACCCCCCCACCTCCACTTCTACAAATGTTGCAGTGCACGAAGGGCCATTGCCTTCCCTCCCCCCTCTCTTTAACACCTAGCTGAGGATGTGTGCTGTGACCTGGCCTGGTTGATCGGCACCTAGGTCCTGCTCTGCATTGAGTCACATGCCATCAAGTGGGCTCTCATTTGTTGGCTACCAAAACTTCAGTAGAGGCTCCTCTTCGTGCTGGGGACCCATTGGGTCTGGAAAGCAGGGAGGACCTGTCACCTGAGGGCTTTGGGCTAGGCAGCAGGGACAGTACACTATAAGACAGATCTAACAACTCCTCTTTGTTGAGGCAAACGTGTGATTAGGTGAGGTGAACAGAACAGGAGCTACTTACACCTGCTGTGCACTAAAACACTGAGCCTACTCCAGAGAACACCTCCAATCTTGGAAACATCCCTTTGTATAACCCTTTTGCCCTTATCCACAGGATTCCATCTAACACTATATTTTCACTCACTCGTCATAAAACCTGCATACCACTCTCATATCCTGCGTCACTGCTGACAATCCTCATGGCAAGAAAATTCTTACACACTGCTACTGACACAACCAACAGAGCTCAGTGCTGCAATGAGGCATATTGGATATCTCATGGTACATACGCACTTCTTTCCTTTATCATAAACACAGAGGAAGCAGTGCGCCAGCTCTCCTCATATCACAAACAGCTCTTCCAAGCTTCTCCAGTTAATCCCTCCACCATTCAATACTGCTACACTTAACACAGTGAATGTTACTGGAGTGCATTCAGATATGTTTCAGTGGCAATACCAGTTCCAGGGGCAGAGTTAAAGTTTCATTGCCATGTACCGTAACTCTATATTTTCTGGTTTTCAAAGGTTTGAGATTAGCTGAATTCAATGTTCTGGAAGGGTATGAGGCACCACCAGTAATCTTAACTCTGTGTTAACTAAATTTTGAGGCTCTTGATATAATTCATACATAGAACACAGTGTCTATAGATAAAATCTAGAGTGATAGATTTTGCTCTAAAGTCGTGTTGAGCATTTGTGAGTAAATGGAAAAAGTGAATACAAAACCCTTCATCCAAAGCACTGTTTTGTTTTGCTTACAGTACAAATTATAGAAAACCCAAGTAGCATTTAAATAATGCTGAGCAGGATCTATCCTTCTCTGCACTTGCAGTTAAATGGTTCAGAACTGGTTCAGCAACGCCCATTGCTGATATCCATTGTTGAAAACCGGTAACTTACACAGAGTACACAGATCTGATGATGAAAGTTTCAAGATGTTGTTTCCATTGTTGTTTTTCCTTGGATATATATCATTGAATTAATCAAGACTAGACTGCTGACTAGAACCATTTTTTAACAACTATGCTAACATAAAATAATGGGTTGTGTTTCTTCTTTCAAACTTGATTATCTGTAAAACTAAATTTTCAATTAAAATAGTCCTAATATAAAAACAGAGTCTGAGTGCTATTATACTGCATTAATATGAATGTTCTTTCTTTCTTTCTTTGCATGCACAACAGAAACAAGACATTCTTAATCAAGTAAGTTATCTTTATTAGATTTTTTGTTATTACTGATATGAATAGTGATTGTTAATTTGCAGGGTTCCACTGAAACATTCATATATCGACAAATATTTCATGTGGCCACTCTCTCAGACAATATATTACAATTTCAGGCTGAGAACAAGGTGTATTCTTACTAAGATGGCATGCTGTTTTTCATTAGGTGAATTTAACTTGTGTCGTTGTGGCTGTCCTGAATTTTGCTAATAGCGTAATTAAGAGCAACATGGAAAATTGAGTTAGGGTAATCTGTCACAAGTTCATGTGTAGGTTCTGGCAAGCTCTGGTAAATGTGTTCCTGTGAGCTACTGTTTTTTTTAGAATCATTAATATGATTATACAATCTTTCAATGATCGTACAGTGTCATTTGCATATACACTGGTGTGATACAACGCCAGTTACAGCCCCATAAACTGTCCAAGTTTCAGAATTTGAGTAGAGTATAAACTCTAGAATAATTAGTATTTAATAAATATTACCCTGTTGTGCTCAGTGTACAACAACAAGATGTATCCACTCTAAAGTAGATAGTTAACTAGATTATAGGGGTTGAAGGCTGCTTGTGTTTTCCCTACACACATCTGTGCAAGGGGCCAGAGACAATATGACTCTAAGGTTTGTAAATCCTGCTTAGTTCACAATTGAAAATGAATTTGTATTCTTCCCTATTATCCAAATGGCATTTGTTTTCCACATAACAAAACCATGTCCAATGCAAAACAGTTAGTAGCCACTGCTCTAGAGAGGCTCAGTGCTTGATAGAGGAATGTTAAAAATCAGGATTTATATTCAGGAACAAAGAGTCTGTGAGGAAGATTCGGTAGTGCAGTCAAACACTGTGCAGCTCTTTCTTCACTCTGATTTATATCAAAATCATCCATTTCCCAGACCCCCAAAACATTAAATGAAGGATATTTATCTGGGATATGAAATTACAAGAAGAGGGTGTGAATGCTTCATGTAACTGGTTTATTCTACAGTAACAGCTCAAGCAGCAATGTGTGTGAAGAGCCAACAGTGGTAGCAAGGAATTCCAGAAAATTATGTTTCTCAGCTTTCTAACTACTATAGAACAGGTCAGCCAACAAATATTACATGCTTACTAGTTAGTATCAGTCACGTTCTGGGATGCAGTCCAGATCAGTGAGAGGTTGTGTCACCACCTACCCTGTAACCCAGGGTGATTTACAATGATTTGCTGTTGTAGCTCCCAGCCTGGGCCACTCACAGCCTACCAGCATGCAGGTCACATCCTAAGTGTCTGTCTGTAGATGCAGCTAATCTGGCAGCTCCGCAACAGCCTGTCAGCAACACACCAGTCACACGGGCTTCCACCTGCCTTGGTTACAAACAAAAAATGTAATCGCGATTTGGGACCAGAAGTTGAAAACTTGAAATTATGTGCCAGACTATAAATGTCGAAATATTTTGCTTCAGAAACTCCAAAAAGTTCTCATTGCCTGGGCAATAGTGAGAACATTTTAATGTTTCTGAAACAATATGCCCACTAGAATCCCAGGTTCCCCAGGCTGTTTTCTTGCCCTCCTATGTAACCTGGAAGCCTCACCCACCTGCCATGCAGGAAGTGTGAAGAACCCCACACCTGCCAGGCAGTAAGCCATGTGGGAAGAAGGGCAGTTCAGGGAACCGGGTGGGCTAGCCAGCCTGCTTGCCTGCCAGGTTTCTGTCAAGAGTTTTGACGGAATTGACATGTTCCTGTGAAATGTTTCAGTACCAATCAGCATTTTTGACAGATATATGTTCCATTGGAACATTTTTAACCACTCTATTGGTGACACATGATTCCTCTGAGCCTCTTTACCCAATATATACTTTCCACTCAAACTCTCTATCTCTCTGCTTCCTTGCTCTATTTCTTCTCCTTTAATCTCTTTCATTTTCTCTTACAATTCCAGTTTTCTGATTCTCTAGCCATATTTTTCACTTATTATTTTATTCCCAATACGATATTTAATATTTAAAATTTAAATACCTGATTCTTCTTTTACGTACACTGGTGTAAATTTGTATCTCAGTTGACTTCAGTGGAATTATTTTTGATATATAGCAGTATAAATTAGTGGAGAATCAGCTTCTAAATATCTGTCTTGATTTTCAGACCCCAGGGGGATTAATCTACAGCAAAGACAAAGTCTCCACATATCCTCCCCTTTTTTTTACAAAAAGAAAACTGATCTGCAAATATATATCCAAGACTACGCAAAATTTATTATTGCCATTTGATGACTGATGTATGACTCGTTTAGAAATATGATTTTATGTGCCAACAAGATTCAGCTCTTATTAGCAGAAGGTGAAATGATTGAAATGCTCAGCCTCTCCAAAATGAGGATTATAATGGAAACAAAATATGAATATAGTGGCAGTTGTGGATGGGATAAACGTTATCCCTTTTTATGTGACAATATTTCAAAATACTGTTTAGTGATTCACTTTAAAATAAAAGCGAGATAAACACTTTGCTAGAAGTGAGATTCATTCAAGATATCTGTTGATTTTTTTATATTGCTATTTATGAATATTTAAAAAGCTGAAGCATTTCTGAACTCAGAAGTATAATGAGAAGAAACACAGTCCTTATTTTTGGATTTGACTGAGTTACAGCAAGTCAATTTATATTAGTCATCTCTGATGGATAATGTGGGACTTAGTTGTGAAGTTGATATGCTGAAGCAACAGTTCAAAAGCAGTTTTTCTGTGCAATTGCTGCAAGAAACCATGAGAAACAAGATGTTGTTAGGGCAGATATTGTTCTTTTTATTTGTGTATCCAAGAATATTCATATTAAAAGGTTTTATTTTGTTATGAGCTACGACTTTTAAATTTTTATAATAAGATCCAGTGGTGATATCTAATATTCCATGACACCTCTTCCGAGATGGTGTAGTGTAAAACACATCACAGGTGTGGTCGTGTTCATCACAACATACTTTTATGAGCCTTAGTGGTCTTATTGTATAATTAACAAAACAAAAGAGAAACAGGATAGGTGAGGTAATATCTTCTATTGGACCAACTTTTGTTGGTTGGACAAGCGTTCTAGCTTATACAGAGCTCTTTTTCAGGTCCTGGGACCAACACGGTTACAACAACACTGCATATAATAAAATAATGATGTTCACACTATAAACATTTCTATAGAGGAAGGAGCAGTGGCAGAGCTAATTACTTTGTTTATTAGACCCTGTGGTATGCAGCATAGTACTTGTGATAAGCAAGCATGGTATGAAAGAACCTTCTAAGCTGCAAAAAGAAACTAGAAATAACATTTAATTCCATACTATATAGGCAGAAATCAGTTTACTAATAACAAAATCCTTTATTGGCCAAAGCATGCCTGTCCTGCACACGTCCACTTTAGAGGGTATAAAGGGAACAAGACTCCCCTGGTCCTTCCCTTGCCCTCCCCGCACACCAGCATAGGAGGCAGTATAGGGAGTGAGTGTAGGGAGGAAAAGGGATGAGACTGCCCCAGCAGGACAGAAGCACTTGCTCCCTCCTTCACACAAGCTCTGGCAGAGAAGCACAGAGAGTGATGTCAGCATATGGTGTCTGTTGACTTTTATATTCTTTTCTGTATGTTCAATTTTAAATAGATCTATCAAACATCCAAAGACTGGAGTGTCATGACACTACCTTCAATTGCCTATAAATTTGTTTCAGACAGACCTTTTGTACTGATCAAATCCTTACCATCTCAGAGGTGATACAGCTGAAGAGGGGCCAACTACAAGAAATACAAGAAATGACCATTAGCTTTTAAACAGTACAGAACAGTTTGCGGCAGAATGCACAGAAAGACACTATATGGTCACCATGGTGCAAAGGGATACTTAACTGATGCCTGCTGCCCAGCGCAGCAGTTTCTTTGGAGTTACTGATGTTTGAAAATGTCATTGCTTTCACTCCAAGATACAGGTACAGACAGACATGTATCTGTGCCTGATCACACCAGTGGATATTTATCATTATATCTGGTGTTTGACACAACAGTTAAGGTAACCACAAGAATCATACTGTGATAGTTATGGCAAAAATGATATTGAGAGATACTGGGCAAACCTTATTTAGCTGAGTTTAAATATTTTAGGAGCTGATTGTATTAAAAATGCAAAGGTTTATGTGTTGTTGTGGAATTCCATGAGAGAAGGTGGGTGAGGTATTATATTTTATTGGACTCATGGGCGGCAGGTGAAGCTTCCCCTGGGGGAGGCTAGCTCCTTGTCCCAGCTCTTTTGTCAGCGGCCCTGCGCACACTCCACTCTGAGAAGGGATGCGGTGAGTGGAGAGTGGGGTGGAGGAGAGGAGGGGCGCAGTGGGCGGGGGACTCATGGAGTGATGAGGAGAGATGCAGTGGCTGGTGGTGGGAGGCTTCAGGGAAGGTGCAGAGCAGAGGTGGGGCCACCATGGCCCAGGCATCCGATGGCTCCCCTGGCCTATTATAATATAGAGTATATTATATTATATTATATAGAGTATATCTGTATTATAATATAGAGCATAGTTTCTCAACCTGTGGTACGCATACCCCAGGGATATGCGAGACACAGGCAGGGGGTACCCTGGGGAAAAACAGAGTAAAGGGGAGGCAAGCGGCAGCTGCCCACTTCCCACCCGGTTCCAGCTCCTAGAGGGGAGGCGTGTGGCAGCCCCTGGCTTCTGGAGAAGGCAGGCAGCAGCCCCCTGCTTCTCACCCGGTCACAGATCTCAGCTGGGAGGCGGGCGGCAGCCGCTAGCTTCTGGTGGGAGTGGGCGGCAGCCTCCTGCTTCCTGCCAGGTCCCTGCTCCCAGGTGGGAGCCCAGTGGCAGCCTCCTGCGTCTCATGAGCTGACCTCGCAGCTGGGTGGCAGCCACCCATGCCCTGGCTCCGAGCCGAGGGACAGCCTCCAGCGTCCCAGCATGAAGACAGGCAGCAGTTGCCTGCCCACATCCCTGGGTCCTCGCTGATGCAGAAGCCTCCTCTGCCCCAGCTCGGAGTGGGTGGCAGTTGCTCACCTCCCGGGATGGCAGCCAGGCAGCAGCCGCCTGCAACTTGCCCAGATGGCAGCCCCCCTCCCTGGCTCAAAGCCCGGTGCCCAGAAAACTTGAGCAATGAAATTGACAACTATGACAGCCCCAGATTTTACCAGTTACCCTCTTTTCCGGTCTCTCTCTCTCACCCTCCTTCCCTGTCTCTCTCTCACCCCTTCCTCCTCTCAAATCTATGGCATAAAATTTGGCACGGTGCTTTATATTCCCCAGCATTGGCATGCCGCTCAAAGCCTCCTAGCTGTGGCCAACGTCACCTCTAGGCCAGGTACATACTTGAGTTGCGCACCCCTGGTGTAAAAGTGGTAACCCTACCCACACTAGATCTGACATCTGTCATATCACGGCCTTATATACTCAGCCCTTCTTCCAACATATGGCTCACATTAGTCTGTAAATATAAAATCCCATGGAAAATTGAGTGTTGGGGTACTTATCAAAATTTTCAGAAGTTAGGGGGTACTTGCTACTTAAAAGGTTGAGAAACACTGATATAGAATATAATAGGCTCCCCTGGCCTATTATACTCACCACTCATGATTGGACCAACTTCTGTTGGTGAGAGACAAGCTTTCGAGCTTACAGAGAGCTCTTCTTCATGCCTGGGTAATGTACTCAGTAGGTATGTCTACACAGCAACTAGATACCCATGACTGTCCCGTGCCAGCCAGTTTTGGTTCATGAGGCTTGGGCGGCAGGGCTGTTTCATTGCAGTGCAGACTTCTGGGCTTGGGCTGCAGCCCGAGCTCTGGGACCCTCCGACCTCACGGGGTCCTAGAGCCCAGCCTCCGGGCTGAGCCTTGAAGTCTAGACAGCAATGAAACAGCCCCGCAGCCTGAGCCTCAAGAGCCTGAGTCAGTCAGCATAGGCCAGTTGTAGGTTTTTTTTGCTATATAGACATAAGCACAGTGTCCTAGCTAAATACAAGATGGAACAGATTGTTTAGCATAAGTAGTTAATGTATATATCAAGGGACCATTCAAGGTGAAGTGGCCTGTTAACACCCCTCCAATCATGGGGAGAAAAGGAGGAGGAAGAAAGCAGCTGAGAGAGTTGTTCGTGGGTTATAGATTGTTGTAATAAGCCATAAATCCAGTGTCTCTATTCAGCCTATGATTTTTAGTGTCTAGCAAAGTTATGAATTTAAGCTCCTGGGATCATCTTTTGAAAGTGAGTGCAGATTTCCTTTTTGGATGAGGACTGATAGGTCACTTATAGCGTGATCACTTTGTAAAAAGTGTTCACTCACAAATGATATGATGTTTTTGTCTTTTATCATTTTCTTGTGAGAGTTCATTTGAGAGTGTAGTGATTGTCTGGTTTCACCCACATAGTTGTTGTGGGGGCATTTAGTGCACTGGATGAGGTGCATCACATGTTGTGATAGGCATGTGTAGGGCCTATGGATTTTGGAAGGTATGTTGTGGGAGGGTATTGATCATAATAACAGTGGAGGTATGTCTGCAGGTTTTCCATCTATTGTGCTGACAGGGTCTGGTGCCGCTTTGAGTTGATATATCTTGGTTTGTGGGAAGCTTGCTTCTGATGATGAGCTTGGAGGGAAGTTGGGAGGTTGTCTGAAGGCCAGAAAAGAGGGTTCAGGAAAGATTTCTTTCAGGATGGGGTCTCCACTGAGTACTGGTTATAACCCATTGGGTTATCGTTGTTTGATGATACCCCATATGGGTTCTAGAGTGGGGTGACAGGTGACAGTTAGGGGCGTGCAGTCGGAGATTTCAATATTTCTGTTTTGAAGCCGGTTCTCTCAAGGTATTTGGGTGGCCTGCTCCATGACGCGATCTACTTCTCTGGTGGATTGTCTGTAATTTATCTAAAATACCTGACTAATGTCAACCTTGGGAAGTGTGAGCTTCAGAGCAATGACAGGCTAAAATTAAGTTGGTTTCCCAGAAAATCTCTAGGAGGAGGTGAATGCAAATGAACCTCTTCTGGTTATGCAAGAACTGAGCTTTTTGAAGCTTCACCCTGAAAGTAGGGGCCTTTGTGTGGCTAATTGCCTCTTCATGGTGGCGTCAAAACCCCAAATGGGATAAAAGAGTGACTCTCACAGCCATGAGGGTGCTGGTTCCGAGCTAAAGCTGTGATGAATTTGTGGCCACAGAAAAAAAACCCTTTGTGGGGTTAGAAAGACTAATCAACCTTATTGGAGTGAAGAGGTGATCTCTGAAAGGCTTCTAAGCATGTATGTAGGTGCTCTTATTGTTTTTAATGTGTGTGTTCTTCCTTAAGAATAAATTTGTTCGCTTATAAAAGGCTGTGTGATAAATTAGCTGTTGGCAAATGCACTGTTATTAGTCTCTGAAGAAAAAGGACAGTGCAGATGCTGGCTGTTTAGACAGTTAATCTCCAGCAAAGCAATCATAGTTTAGGCAGGGAACTGTGCATCCTGGAAGTATCCCCGTCAGAAGGGAGAGTGATAGGGTCTCTGCCCAAGAGAGGTGATGGCTGAGGAGCTGGGAGCCTAGAGTAGGTGCTGTTCTGGACCATAGAGGGGGGATACAAGTGCAGTTGTCCTGAACTGTGACAGATAATACTTGTGTCAAATACTATCACATTTTATGTATTTGTAAAGATCCTCTGACATACCCTTTTGTTGTTGTAAAATATTACTGATATTTTTCTCCCAGTCTGCAGCATTGTTTTTTTACTAATAATAAATGAGGAAAACTTCAGGATTCTTAGAGAACATGAACATCTTGCAAGATTCTGATACTAATTTTTTTATAGAATGTTTTTGAGAATGTTTGGAAGATGGCAGCAGGGGAATTCTTTTTTCTCATTCCGACTCATGGTTTCATAAATTTGCTTTCTTTGGAAAATCCATCCATCATTTTGAAACATTTCATCTATAAAATAAGGAACCTGAAGACACTGAACAGATGCTTCCCTGGTACTGCATTATGATGTCTGGTTTATATCCATTTATACCTATTGGCTGAAAAAGCAGTGTTCAGTGCTTTTAGGCAATTCTATTGGGCCTTTGTAATGCCTGTTCAGATACCGAGTAGGCCCATTGTATTTTCTATAACAAATATTATCTGTGAAATTACAGGCAGTAACCAGACTTCGGTAAAATCTCAAATTCATTTAATTGAATTAAGGTTTACTCAGGTTGAATTAGGAAATATTGGTTAAAGTATTTTCCCAACTATATTTAATTGTTGTTTTTCTATTTTTCATTTTATTGCGCAATATATTCCATTCCTATCTGTTGTCATGATGATGGCTCTGTGCTATAGTTCTGCACCTGCACAATGGAATGTGGATGATGCTTAAGCATTTGCCTAGTAAAACAACATAGGAGGAAACACTCCCTCTAATCATAATACTTACAGTAATTGGCCAACCATTGGATGTAATCTGGAGCCCTTGTTTGTAACACAAACTAGAAGACATCTTTTCTGGCATCATCCTGGAACATCACTTTTGGGCAGATATCATTCAAACTCGCCTTGTAAAGCACCCCTTTTTCCTTCTATTTCAAATACAATCATATGTCTTAAAAATATCAAAAGGACCAGATCCCCAGTTGGATCAGATGAACATAACTCCACTGACTTGAAGTAGGTATATTTCTGAATAATAAAGGAACCAAAGCAAGGGATAAAGGGCCAGATTCACCACTGCCCTTACACCTTGTACATTGGTTTACACTAGTGCAAAGTGGATTTAACTTGCTGCCAAATCAGAGTAGTAACATTTTATGCTCTCTTTGCACTGGTGTAAATGACTATTTAAGGTGTAGGACAAGGGTAGTTTGGGCCCAGAGTGTTTAAAGCTATCAGTCACTCACAAGATGAAATACAGAGGGTGATTTGCCCATTTGTAACTCTTACTAATTTTCAAAGTGTGAGGAAGAAATCTAACCATTCACATACCTTATTTGTGTGTGTGTGTGTGTGTGTGTGTGTGTGTGTGTGTGTGTGTGTGTGTGTGTAATATTTTTTTTTTAAAAAGAAAAATAAAGTCAGAGGTAAGAAATCTTTCATTAAAAAAAGCTGAAAAATTTGGAATAGCTATGCAGGTTTAATTTTGAAGGAAATTTCATTACAGTTAGTATGCAAGTTAATATGAAATTTCTCAAGAAGTTTATCAAAAAGAAATTATATTAAAATTCATCCAAACTCTCAAGCTATCACTAGATTATGGCACTGTCTTCGCAGGTAGGGGAATGCTCTGAAACAGTCTGAGCTTCTGCTGTTTGTTAACTTAATCTCTTTCAGTCATATAGTTACCCTAAAACAGTGTATTCCCCTTTCCCAATCATAGAATATTAGGGTTGGAAGGCACCTCAGGAAGTCATCTAGTCCAACCCCCTGCTCAAAGTAGGACCAACCCCAACTAATTCATCCCCGCCAAGATTTTCTCAAGCCAGGTCTTAAAAACTTCTAAGGATGGAAATTCCACCACCTCCCTAGGTGACCCCGTCCAGTGCTTCCCCACTCTCCTAGTAGAAAAGTTTTTCCTAATATCCAAGCTAGTTCTCCCCCACTGCAACTTGAGACCATTGCTCCTTGTTCTGTCATCTGCCACCACTGAAAACAGACTAGCTCCGTCCTCTCTGGACCACCCCCCCTTCCGGTAGTTGAAGGTTGCTATCAAATCCCCCTTCACTCTTCTTTTTCACGGACTAAACAAGCCTTGTTCCCTCTGCCTCTCCTCATTAAGGGTCTGGAGCACATGACTTATCATTTTCATTGCCCTCCGCTGGATTCTCTCCAATTTGTTCACTTCCTTTCTGTAGTGAGGGGCTCAAAACTGGACACAATATTCCAAATGTCACCTCACCAATCGCCGAATAAAGGGGAATAATCACTTCCCTCGATCTTCTGTCAATACTCCTACTAATGCAGCTCAATATGCCGTTCGCCTTCTTGGCAATAAGGGCACACTATTGGCTCATATCTAGTTTCTTGTTCACTGTAACCCCCAGGTCCTTTTCTGCAGAACTGCTGCCTAGCCAGTCGGTCCTCAGTCTGTAGCAGTGCATGGGTTTCTTCCATCCTAAGTGTCCTTGTTGAACCTCATCAGATTTCTTTTGGCCCAATCCCCCAATTTGTCTAGATCATTCTGTATCCTATCCCTTCCCTCCAGCATATCTACCACTTCCCCCCAGTTTAGTGTCATCTGCAAACTTGCTTAGGGTGCAATTCACTCCATTCTGCAGGTCGTTAATGAAGATGTTGAACAAAGCCGCCCCCAGGACCAACCCCTGGGGCACTCCGCTTGTTAGCAGCTGCCAACTAGACATTGAGCCTTTGATCACTACCTGTTGAGGCTGATGATCTATCCACTTTTCTATCCACCTTATAGTCTATTCATCCAACCCATACTACTTTACCTTGCTATAAAGAATACTGTGGGAGACTGTATCAAAAGCTTTGCTAAAGTTAAGATATCTTATGTCCACCGCTTTCCCCACATCCACAGAGCCAGTCATCTCATTGTAGAAGGCAATCACGTTGGTGAGGCATGACTTGCCATTGGTGAATCCATGCTGACTGTTTCTGATCATCTTCCTCTCTTCCGAGTGCCTCAAAATGAATTCCTTGAGGACCTACTCCATGATTTTTCCCAGGGACTGAGGTGAAGCTGACTGGTCTGTAATTACCTGGATCCTCCTCCTTCCCTTTTTCGAAGATGGACACTATATTTGCCTTTTTCCACAGGTCTGGGACTTCCCCCGATCGCCATGAGTTTTCAAAGATAATGGCCAATATCTCTCCAATCACATCAGCCAACTCCCTCAGCACCCTCGGATGCATTGCATCTGGCCCCATGGACTTGTGCATGTCCATCTTTTCTAAATGGTCCTGAACCTATTCTTTCACCACTGAGGGCTGCTCACCTCTTCCCCATTCTGTGCTGCCCAGTGCAGTAGCCTGGGAACTGACGTGTCTGTTAGACAGAGGCAAAAAAAGCACTGAGTACTTCAGCTTTTTCCACATCATCTGTCACTAGGTTGCTTTCCCCATTCAGTAAGAGGCCTACACTTTCCCTGATCACCTTCTTGTTGCTAACATACCTGTAGAAACCTTTCTTGTTACCCTTCATGTCCCTTGCTAGCTGCAACTGAAATTATGCTTTGTCCTTCCTGATTTCATTCCTGCATGCTCAAGCAGTATCTTTATACTTCTCCCTAATTATCTGATCAAGCCTCCACTTCTTGTAAGATTCCTTTTTGTGTTTAAGCTCACCGGAGATTTCTGTGTTAAGCCAAGCTAGTTGCCTGCCATATTTGCTATTCTTTTTGCACATTGGCATCGTTTGTTCCTGCGCCCTCAGTAAGGTTTCTTTAAAATACAGCCAGCTCTCTTGGACTCCTTTCCCCCTCATATTAGCCTCCCAGGGGATCCTGTCCATTAGCTCCCTGAGGGAGTCAAAGCAATCCTGCATGGTAGTTGTAATTTCCAGTTGTCTCCATTGCAAGCAATCTGTTTTCCCCTTTATGTATGCACATGATAATTGTATTCGTGTTAACACTTACACTATGTTTACACTACCACTTATGTCAATATAATGTATGTCCATCAGAGGAGTGAATAAGCCACCCCTGAGCAACATAAGTTATACCCACCTAAGCGCCACAGTGGACAGTGCTATGTCGGTAGGAGAGCTTCTCTCAGTAACATAGCTACAACCACTGTTGGGGGTGGATTCATTAAGCTGACAGGAGCTCTTTACTGTCGGTTTAGAGCAGATACACGAGATAACAATTTCTTCTAGTGTAGCCATCGCCTTAGAGTCAGACTTGATGACACTTGGTTTATATAGATACACAGTCTGCTTCAAGATGTCTTTTCTTAAAAAAAAAAAAAAAAAAAAGCCTAGATACTTTTTAAAAAAGCCCTGTATATTATTACCTATATTGTGTATTACTGTAGCAACTCTGCCTTTCCTACTGAAAATTATAAATCTCATGTGCTTAAAATAATTACTAGTGGCCAGATTTTTCTCTCAATTAAGCAGATCATGATATAAATCCATGGAGGTTGATGAGATCAGATTTTATAGTCTACATCAGTTGCTACAATAACATGAGAAAATAATGTATGATTGCTCCTCCCACACCCATGAAGAGGAGATGTGCACAAACACCTGTCCTATCAGCTTGTGCTCTAGAGAAAGAGAATAAAAATACCTGTCAAAAAGAAATTATCACTATGCTGCTTGGATTTGGAGAGGGCAA
Organism: Emydura macquarii macquarii; assembly: GCF_026122565.2. Taxonomy (NCBI): domain Eukaryota; kingdom Metazoa; phylum Chordata; order Testudines; family Chelidae; genus Emydura; species Emydura macquarii. The sequence continues at coordinate 24,692,241 of NW_027132559.1, forward strand.
TATTTATAGGCATAAGCAAAGGATCCCCAAGGTGTGCTTAGCTTAGGTTAGCCCTAAAGGACATATAGAGCTTTCACTTTACAACAACTTTTATTACTTTTTGGAACCTAAAACTGTAACTCATTTGTCTGTGTATGCTTACCTGATTTAACCTTGTGAATAATTTTCTTATTTTTTTTTCCTGGTTAATAAACCTGTAGTTTAAAATAGGTTTAGCTACAAGTGTTGCCTTTGGTGAGAGATCTAGAGTGCACTTGACCTGGAGTTAGTGACTGGTCTTTGAGACTAGAATAGCCTCTATATTGTTGTGAGTTTTGGTGTAAGAGACCATATATCATAAAGGCAAGCTTGCCTGAGTGGCAAGATAGACTGGAGAGCCCAAAGGTACTATCTGTGACTCCATGTTACGGCTGTTTTGGTGCCTGAGGAATTCACACTTGATACTTGGTTGGTGAAATCTAAGTATAGAACTCACAACCAGTTTGGGATTTGTGCTCTGGTTTGTAAGTCTGCCCTGAGATTGGTGCTCAGGGTTGTGAGCCACTCCCGACAACTTGACAAAACACACTTTTTTCCCCCTTCAGTGTAGACATATCTTTAAATGCTACAACAAGCAAACCGGGGACCTCCAGGAGTTTTTTACCTCCCTGTGGGGCAGTTTGGATCCAATGCAAGTCCATTTAGCCCCAATAAAAGTACCCATTGTTTACAAATGTATAAATGTCAGATATTAAATGTTATATAGGTCATGATCAAAAACTCTTAATATTTTTCATTAAAGAAAAAAATTCCACAGGGGAGCAAAATTTGTCTGACTATATCCTGTTCTGCATGTAGAAATGCCAACTAAGTAAATAGGAGTAGTTCATGCTGAATATCAGGATATAGCTAAAGCTGTATGAATATGGGAGCCTTGTTGCATCTGTTCAGTGCAGGAGTATCTATCAGGGTAACTCTTGTTAATACTAGTTGGAGTCACTTATGTAAATACTCATATAATGGAATAATAAATTTCTCTGAGCACTATATTTCGCCGTGCTGTGAGACATGGAAAGGAGCAAAAGTAAAATGGAACAGACAAGTCACAAAACAGAGGGAGAAGGGATACAACCAAAACATCATGTTTCCTCCTTCCCATGAGTCTGTGGAAGTGCCCTATGTCAGTTCTGCTTTATGGGGGACAGATGCTGGGAAGGAACAAGGGCCCAGCACTGTGTGTTGCTTGCTGCACTTAGAGCCCCACATGTATTGAGGCAGGTGCCAGTGCTGAAGTTAATGGCCAAAAATGTATTAATTTCTTTGTGTCTTCACTATCAGAGAAGGATCTATTACAGAAATGTGGAAAGAGGATCCAATAACTGTTTGGATCCTAAAGGAGCTGCTCTTTATAAACTTGTGGTTTTTAAGAAGTGTGTTTTTCTTGAACTGTAATTTTTCTAATGGAAAAAAATCCTATTATTTTGTATAACCATGTTACCTCTTCGCATTTATTTATATAACTGCTCCTGTTATGAAGGCACTAAAATAAAGTAAAATAAAATGAAACATCTGAGCTTTAAAAAGAGGGAGGGGAAAATCATATTTTACCAATAATTTATATACTTTTCAGAGAGAACTGGAAAATAGAATCGCATCGCTTACCACATCAGTAACTTTAGAATGTGATTGAAAATGGCTAGGGTTTTTTAATACCTATAAAATCTAACATCCCTTTTAATTTTACAGTTCTGTTTTATACAAAATTGTCTTTCTTAACAAAAATAGATTCAGAATGAGCAAGCAACTCAGAACACTTAGTTGCAGCCACCAGAGGCCTGTTTAGCTTCAAGCAAGTTGGTAAGGGTGAGAACACAACCTTTCTCATGGGTAGACTTTTCTGGACATCATAGACTTTCTTTCAGGATCCCCATGGAGGGACTACCTTCAGGGTCTTACATCAACCTTCATGCTGAACTCAGGCTAGTCCTTACGTATTTCCCAAAAAATCTGTTGTCATTTACCCCACAGTCTGCTTCTACTTAAAAGACATATCTGGCAGCTGCAATAGATGTATTGATAGCTCCTGCTTGGTCCTTTCACTTGGCTAGACTGATTTCTAGGGAATTTGGGGGCACAGTACCTAATACAGATTCTTGTGCCCCTCTGCTGTGTGGAACCAGAATACATGTATCCATGATCACTTCCATCCCTGCATGTTTGTATATGACGTGTGTGTGTGTGTGTGTGTGTGTGTGTGTGTGTGTGTGTGAGACTACATGTAGCTTTATATTTTCAATTCCCTGTCATCTCTCCACAAGCTCTCTGCAATGTCACTTCTCTGTGAAATTTTGAAAGCATAAAATGGTGAAACCATGAAATTATGAGCTCGTGGATTTGAGAAGCCAATGTATGAAAAATGAATTGAACCCTTGAAATATTCAGTGCTTTAAACCACAGGAAAGGAAATGATGGAAATGTTTGTGCAAAAGGTTTGTGGAAAATCTTCCATCAGTGTTTCACAGACGTATCAGATACCAATTTGTGTGCAAATATTAGTTTTGTGAGCACAGATGCTGACTTCTGCGTGCACTGTTTCTTTTTCCATTTGAAATTCTGTCCCATAATATTTCAGCACAGGAATATGTTTTTATCCGTTGTTTTTTTACATACCAGTGGGTCAGCAGATGAGCTAGAAGAAGAGAGACAGGAGTTGGCATTCCCCGGGTGCAATCTGGACTGGTGAACTGCTGTGTCACCTCAATCCCCCACTCCTAGAGCCCGTCTTACTCTGCTTTGCTGTGAGAACTCCCACTCTGGGCTGTTCATGCACAGCCTCCAGCAAGCAAGTTGCTCCTAACTGAGTGAATGAATGCTTCTAGCTAGCCACTCTTTGGATTATGCAGCAGAATGGCCGTAGCTAATACCCCCAGTCCCAGATGCTACCCTAGGAACTTCCATCTTACAATGTTCAGTGCTGCCCACTGAACAGCATAAGTTCATATAAGTTCGTCAGATTTAACAAAGAAATTGATATGCACCAGCCTTGTTATTTCCAGTGAAGTCTCCCACACACTTCAAATCAAATGCACTGTTTTAGATAAAACAAACAAACACATTTATTAACTACAGAATGATTTTAAGTGATTATGTCAAAGGATAGCAAGTCAGACTTGATCAAGAGGAAGCAAAAGCAAAACGCATTCTAAACTAAGCTTAACACTTTTAGCAACCTTACACATTTAGGTGTTTCTCACCACAGACTAGCTGGTTTCCCTTTAGCCAGGCTCTCCCCTTCGGTCAGCACTACAGTTGCTCGGTTGTGTTTGTAGATGAAGGTGGAAGAGAGTATGGCAAATGTCTCCCTTTTTTAAAATGTTCCTTCTCTCCCCTGGGGCTTTGCCTCCCACCCCCTCAGGTCAGGTGACAGATAATGTCCTTGTTTGGTTTCATCCATGTCCTGGTCAGTGAGCATTACCTCATTATGATTCCAAGCTGGCCAAGGTGAGAGAGCGTCCAATTGGTTCTTTGTTGATGCCTAGGCCAGTCCTTTGTTCCTGGAATGCTGAGCTGGGTTTGTTCTATTACATGCCTTAATGAGGTGTGAACTGCCCCTCTGCTCCTGGAGAGCTTTGTCTGGATGTTTCAAGCCATGAGGTCACATCTTTGGGAATATTACATAGTGAAGCCTCATAACCAGACACCTGACATTGAAACAAACATATTACTATAACAATAATGCTCAGTACGTCATGAGCCTTCCAAAAACATCTTATATGATGTACTTTGCATTAAAAAATACACAATTACACTATAAGGATGGACATGGGGGTGCAGAGCGTCACAGGAATAACGTAAAAAAGAATAAATTGAAAATTGGGCCTATGTACGTCCTACTTTATCAGTTAACTGGTCTGTTGGGGTGACATGCACTGGGAGGAGGACCTCTAAGGTTTGGTGAGGGAGAAAAAAGAATGTAGATGAAACTTGTCAACCCACTAGTCCTCAAATCAAAATAGTCTTTGCACAAAATAGCACTTGGCATTTTATAAGTAGATCTCTAAATTCATTGTGGGAATATACCAGACTGCAAGACAAGCACAGATCTGTGTTTAAAGTTTGGGTGCTGGTCTTAAATCACCTGTAGTAATGATAAATGTCTTTGGAAGATACAGATATGAAGATGTGTAAAGCTTATATGTTTACGTTGAAGATAAATTGGCTTACAACTGTGTAGGTCTTACAGAATCTGGGGAATTAGCTTAAATGTGGACAATATATATCTTAGTTTTGAATTTATTTTTGATATGTGGCATGGACCAATCCGGAGTTTTGTATATGTTTACTGACCAGTGTAATTAGTTTTCCTGGTAATGATAAATCTGCTTTGTATTGCTCCTATGCGTAAATATCTACCTGAGGATTCCTCTAGTGTAGGGTTGTCCTTCAGTGCTGTAGAGCTGGTATAACTGTCCCTACATCATTCCTCTTTGTTGCACTTGCTGCACTGGAGGGTGCTGAAAGCTGCATAAGTGCCCCCACCACACATTTGCTCATCTTGGGTCCTGTGACAAGCTGAAGTCAGTTGGAACTGAGGAGCTAGCCTAATGTGTGTATACTTATTTATTGTATCTTTTATATTGCACTATTTTCATGTTACTGAAAATTGTTTTGACAGCTTCGCTGTTTATAAAAAATAGAAAAGCTGATTCAGGTATTCTTAAATTAAACATAAATGAATAATATTTACTGTTTGAGAGTGGGGTTATTTATACTGATATAATTAGAATATATAACCCATGCATGCCACGAGTCTTGGAAAATAAGATGTTGTGCATATGTGCTTAAGGTAGGCAGGATAGCTGATTTCTCAAAGTATAACATTACAATGTCTGCAACATATCAGAGGGCATGTTTGACCCAGGTGTGCTGAATGGCCTCTGAACAATTTACAAAACTGTTTCTCTTTACTGCATCCTTTTGTGGAGATTATATTGGGCTTCCCTCTATTACCTTGGTGGTTTCATCAGGCCTCCTTACTTTACTCTGCTGATTGTAGTGATTGTGCACCTTCAAGACTAACAAGTGTAAATAGACATCTTTCTGATCTTTCTCAGTAATTGGGCAATCATGGCTTACATCATCACTTATAGTAATTTTTCCTCATCATTAATATCAAAGAAACTGACTAATCTGGGTGAAATCCTCACCTCATTAAAGTCTGAGAGTTGTACAGTTGACTACAATGAGGCCAGGTTATCACCCTTAAATTTTATTTATTTTGCATCCAGGATGTTGCTGTTCTTTGAATGCTTGCTCATGTCAATTCCATGTTAGGTGTATGCACGCCCACGTGCATGGCTGGCAGAGATTTTTTTTGCCTTAGTGGTATCTGTAGGCAGTGTAGGGTCAGCTCTGGTGCCCTCTGGAAATCCACGCTCATGTGCTGATATACCGCCAGCCCTGTGCTGCCTCAGTTCCTTCTTTCTGCCTGTGACGGTTGCAGGAACACCTTTCTCTCTTGAGATAGCAAGTGCTTCAAGATAGTTGTTTCTTATAAACTGTTGTAGATAGTTCTTGTAGATAGTTAATAGTTGGTTAAGTTAAGAATAGTAGTCCCCTCAGGGACGTTTGCCCAGATAGTTAATAGTTGGTTAAGTTAAGAATAGTAGTCCCCTCCAGGGCATGCTCCAGTCCCTGGGTTTCAAACTATATTCTGTGTGACACAAGCCCTTTCCAGTCCCACTTAATGACCCTCATGACAGTTGCCTAAAGTGTTTAGGAGAGACGCACATCAGGACAAGTACAAGATTTGTAAGGGCTTCCGACCATGGACTAAGAAAGATAGGGATATCAGCCTGGAAGCCCTGTTGATGGAGGCGGTGCTTAGACAGGCCTCACAATCGTCCTGCTCTGAGTTGGTGCTGAATACTTCAGTGTTTGTGTGAAGCTCCCACCGGCACCGAGTCCTTCCTGGCACCATTCAACTTCGTTGGTGCTGAAGAAATGACAGAAGAAACAGCATGAGGATCCCCTTTGCTGAAAAAGGACAAGAAGAAGGGGTCAGGCAAAGGACCTTTGTTGGGCCGATTGCTTGCATCGGAGTGGTGAGAGAGAGCTTCTTGTCCTAGTGCTTAAAGCCTGTCAAGGGATCCACTGCTGACTCCCAGGAGCAAAAGGGACCCCTCCAGCTAGTGGTACCTTACAGTGCCACCCACTCTATGGGACCTTCCCTCTCCCGCTTCAAGTGGAAAATTTGCTATGGGGCCACCTCGATGGAAATGGAACGATGTTGTTCCCCAGAATCCCAGCCCTGGTCCCCCGCTCTGAGGTGATGGTCTCCGTCCTCTTGACCATTGTCTCCAGCTCTGTGTCCCTGATCTTTGGCTCCTAGATGTGAATCACTGGCTGCCATATTGCTGGTCTCAGTCTTCCTGATACCGGTTGTCACCATCGTGGCACCAGTCTGACATCTCGATCTCCGATGGCACAACGTTCACTGCTGTCTTGGCACCACTTCCCTCTGATGTGGTACCGCTCAGGGGATTCTGGTCAATGGTCTCCTTCTCCCTGGTATTGTTCCCCAGCTCCCAATTGCAGTTGCCAAGGAGAGGCACCATCTGCTCCACCATGGTCCCCGAAGGAGGAACTGTTCACCTTGGAGTCAGAAGGGGAACCCAGTCACCAGTCACAAAAGCACCGGTCATTGGGTGTGCTGACTTTCGGTGCCAGCCCCGCAGGGGGCATCTGGTCTCAAGGTCAATGGCCCATTCAGTGGTCATACTAGAACCCATGGGGGATCCTGATAATCCCAGGACCCTATTCCTACCAGTCTTCTGTAGCCATGTCCAAGAAGTGGTCTGCGGTGCCGAGAGCTCAGGTGCAATAACCAGATTTGAACTCTAAGACCGGTACTGAACCACAGGACCTAACTTCAATGGTAGCTCCCCTGGAAGAAGAGGAGTCACCAGACCCTCCCCCTGCAATACCATCTTCCTCGTCATCCCCGGATGAGGCACTCACTGGTCTGGCCACCCCCTCTCCCAGTGCCACCGGACAGCTTTAGAGCCCACCAAGAATTCCTCAAAAGAGCGTCCTTCAACTTGGGCTTGGAGGTGGAGGAGCTCACCGAGCCTACACACAGCCTCTTTGATATTTTAGCTGCTATGGCACCGGCTAAGGTTGCGTTGCCAGTACATGAGGGTGCTAACGGTGGTTAAAGCCCTATGGCAAACTCCATTTTCTCTGCCACCAATGTCCAAAAGGGCTGAAAAGAAATACTGTGTTCTGTCCAAGGGCTATGAATATCTGTTCTTGCACCTGCCCTGGAGTGCTTGGTAGTAGCTGCCATGAATGAGTGAGATAGGCAGGGACAAGTGAGCATGACACCCCCCCCCCCCCCCCCCCAAGAACAAGGATGGAAAGAAGCTTGATTTCTTTGGGAAAAAAAATTATTCCACAGCCAGTCTTCAGCTTAGAATCTCCAACTAGCAGGCATTCTGGGAAGATATAATTATAACATTTGGGACTCTGTGACCAAATTCAAGAAATTGCCCCAGGAGGTCAGGCAGGAATTCGCTTCTGTCTTTGAGGAAGGCAAGGCTGTGGCTAAAGCTTCCATTCAAATGGCATTAGACGCAGCCGATTCAGCAGCCAGATCGATGGCTTCATCGGTGTCCATGTGCTGATTGTTCCTCACTGCAGTCTTTGGGGTTGTCCCAGGAGGTGCAACAGTCTACTCAGGACCTCCCCTTTGAGGCCAATGCCCTAGTCTCCAAGCAAACTGATACCAGGCTTCACCTGAAAGACTCCAGGGCCACTTTATGCTTCCTCAGCCTATACACATTGCAGGCTTTGAGAATGCAATTCCATCAGCCACAACCACCTAGATTTTCAGGTCTCGTGCAGCCAGGGACCTCCAAATGAAGGGACAAAGACCAGGGTTTTAAACACTGTCATCCCACTTCATCCTCCTCTGTGACCCAGTCAGGCCCCACACGTCACCCCGGTGGCCCGCAGCAGTGATTTTGAGGATGCGCCTGAGGAGTAGTATCCCAGTCTGGCCCCAGGATCCATCACCCCATTTATTTTTTAACTGACTGTCCCCTTCCTTTCTGTATGGTCCCAGATTACATCAGACTGTTGGATCCTCAACTCCATTTCAGCTGGTTACACCATGCAGTTCTCCTCAATGCCCCTCTCCCACTCCCCTCCTCACAAGCAACTTTTCATGCAGGAGGTGGAAACCTTCCTATGGGTCGGGGCCATGGAGAAAGTCCCTCAAGGCAGGAGGGGAAAGAGATTTTATTCCCAATCCTTTCTGATTCTGAAGGCCAAAGGAGGCCTCAGACTCATCTTAGACCTGCGTTGCCTCAACAGATACCTCAAGAAGTGGAAGTTCCGCATGGTCTCCATAGTCTCCATCCTCCCTTCTCTGGATCCAGGAGACAAGTATGCTGCCCTCAACTTAAAGGTTGCCTATTTCCATATTTCTATTTTCCGTGGTTACAGGAGATTCCTCCAGTTTGTGGTGTACCAACATCATTATCAATTCATGGCACTATCCTTTGGCCTTTCATCTGCACCAAGCGTTTTTACAAAGTGTCTGGCAGTAGTGGCTGCTTACTGGAAGTGTCGGGGGGTGCAGATCTACCCATCCCTTGATGACTAGCTCATAAAGGGCAAGTCACAGGCCCACGTTCAGCACAGCCTCAAGCTGTTATGAACCACCTGAATGAGCAGAAATCAGCTCTATCTGAATGGATAGAGTTTATAGGAGTGATCCTCGATTTTACCCAAGCCAGGGCTTTTCTTTTAGAACCCTAGTTCCAAGCCATGGTGGACTTCATTACGCACATACGAGCACACCCTTTCACCACCACCCGGATATGCCTTAAACTGTTGGGCCACATAGCAGCCTGGATTTATGTAGACTGGCATGCACGGCTACGTCTCATACCCCTGTGGTCATGGCTAGCATCAGTTTACACTCGGCAGACACAATCTGGACCTGGTGCTCAGAGTACCCTCCCATGTGCTATCATCCCTATGTTGGTGGACAGACCCTCACTCAGTATTGGAAGGAATGCCCTTGAAGGAACCAATCCCCTTGGTGACATTGGTCTCTTATGCATTGGATCTGGGGTGGGGAGCCACCTCAACAATCTCAACATGCAAGGGCTCTGGATGCAGGATGATTGATCCCTCCATATAAATGTTAGGGAACTCAAAGCAGTATGTCTAGCTTGTCAGGCTTTCCTTCCCTACCTGAAGGGAAAGGTATTCCAGGTTCGAACAGACAATACCACCGTGATGTTTTACATCAACAAGCAAGGTGGTGCTCGATTGTCACATTTGTGCCAAGAAGCTCTGTTTATGGGACTTCGGTGTGCAGAACACCATTCATATCGTGGCTTTGCATCTCCCAGGAGCCAGGAATGAACTAGTGGATTTCCTCAGCAGATTTTTTGTCTTGTCACAAATGGTCATTCCATCCAGAGGTGGAGGAACTTCCAAAGTGGACCTGTTTGCATCCAAATAGAACAGGAAGTGCCACCGGCTCTGCTTGATCTGGAGGGTGGGGGGAGTGGAGGTTGCCAGAGGCTCTTTGTCCGACACCTTCCTTCTCCCATGGATGGGAGTGCTGCTGTATGCTTTCCCGCTGATACTGCTGGTTCACAAAGTCCTCTTGAAGAACAAGCGGGACAAGACGAAAGTGATCCTGATAGCTCCGGCATGACTGCGCCAACACTGGTTCAGAATGCTGCTAGAGCTCTCAACAGCAACCCTGTGGGAACTCCTGCTGTGGTCAGACCTGTTCTTTCAGAACTGCAGCTGCCTGTTGCACCCGGACCTAGCGTCCCTGCATCTGATGTCCTGGCTCCTACATGACTGAATGTAGAGGAATGGGCCTGTTCAATGCAGATTCAGCAGGTCCTGATGGGCAGCAAAAAGCCCTCTACCAGAGCAACAAAGCTGACCAAATGGAAGAGATTTTCCTGTTGGGCCTTGGACCAGAGCCTGTTTCCACCCAAGCATCAATACGGGTCATATTTGACTACCTGTTACATCTCAAGCATCTGGGCGGGGATGGAGGGCGGGTCATGGAATGGACATGAGCAACACATCTCGAAGGACAACAGTTACGAAAGGTTAGTAACTGTTTTTCTTCATGTGCTTTGTCATGTCAATTCCATATTAGGTGACTCACAAGTAGTATCCTTGGAGGTGGGCTCAGAGTTCATGGATATGCTGCTTGTAACACTGTTTTAGCTCTCAACCTGGGCCACGCACAGCCTACCAGCATGCAGGTCTCACTCTGAATGTCTGTGTATAGTTGCAGCCCTGGTCCACCAGCTCTGACCATAGCAGCCAGTGAGCAACAATGCAATTCACACTCTGGCTTCCACAAGCCTTGATTACTACTTGCAGGGTGATCCCAGCACAGTTCCAATCCTGAATTTTCCCAGAAATGTGTGTTCTGCTGTCTAGCCCTCTCCTGGACAGTTCAGATATTAAAGGTTTGTTGCTCCTGTAAAGAGTCAATATTCAACAGCTTTTGCTACTTTAACTGGAGTTATCAAATAGTTTAGTTTAAACGCAGCACTAGATTGGCTTAGATTAAAAAATAAGACCATTTATTAAGATAGGATTGTAAGTGAATTCAAGTATCAGATGAAGTTGGAAATGGTTACAAGCAAATAAAAGTGAAAACACCCATCTAAAATTTAATCTAGCAAGTTTTGGTTCAAGGCTTTATTTAAGATGGCCTTTCTCACCCACTGTCTTCCAGTAAGATGGTGACTGATCTTTTCCTTGGTCAGGATCTCTCCCAGAGGCCCAAAGGTGCTGGTGCCTTTGTTGTCTTAGATGAAAGAAAGAGAGAGATATCTCTGGGTTCTCTGCCCCCGTCTTTCTTATAGATCAGTCAGACTTTGAAGTAGATTCTTCTGATGATTATCCCTCAAAGCAAATTTTATTCAAACAGTAAAGAAGGTGACATGATGACTACTGACAAAGAAGGCTCCATGCTCTTTTTTCCCATCTATGTTTGATAAGATGAAAATTTTGCTTTGTGTCCTGCCATTTCCTCTCCCTGCTGTCTCAGGGACCCTATTTACTACTCATATATAAATTAGGATAAACACACATTCCTTTGTTTAGGATGTTTAAACATTTCTGACTGGGCAGGTCTCTGTGGTTTTGGACATGTACATCATACAGGAGATGTCATTACTTTACATATAATGTTGCTACATACATTTCACCATGGTATTATTAACCAGCGAGTTAATAGTTTTCAAATGATACCTCACAAGGCATATTTTGTAGAAAGATTATTACAATAGTGTGCAGGATGTGAATACAGCGGTGCTTGCAATCACAGCCTCCCAAGCATGAGGGGCAACATGGGAGAAAGCACAAAGATGCTTGTTTGAAAATTTAATTAGTTGGCAATGGAGGCTGGCATCTTGGGCCAGTCAGAGGTGGGAGTTGACATCTCAACAGTGAATGAGAGATTATTGGTAGGATGGACATAGGCTGTGAAGAGCTTGAAAGTGAACGAGCAAATTATAATTGATGTGATAGAGAAAGGAGATCCAGTTGAAAGAGTCAGAGGCAGGGGTGACATGATCAAAGTGATGGGCTAGGAAAGTGTTCTTTGCAGCAGCATTGTGAATGGATATGAGTGGGGAAAGACTGCAGTTGTCAAGGCCAGAAGGAAGGATGTTCCAGTAATTGAGATACAAGATGATCAGAGTGTGAATGAGTGTTTTAGCTGTGTAAATGGATAAAAAACGTTATGCACAAAGAATCTGCAAGCTTTATAGTCTGGATGGCATGACCTAGAGAGATGTTACAGGCCTAAGTGATAGGCAGGATGATGGTGTTGTCCACAGTGATTAAGAAAGGAGGCAGTGGGGAGAGTTTTTTGGTGGTCAAGGAAGATTAGTAGTTCTGTTTTAGCCATGGCTAGCTTGAGCTGATGCTAGACATCCCGTAGGAGATGTCAGAGAGACAGGTTGAGATTTTAGTGTAGACAGAAGGAAACGGGGCTGGAGTAGAGATGTAGATCTGTGAGTCATTAGCACAGAGATGGCAATTTAAGTTTGCAGATGGGATTGCTCAGAGGTAAGGTGCAGAGGGAGAAGAAAAGGATACCAGGGACAGTCCCTGTGTAACCCCCACAGAAAGTGGGAGGGTAGATGAGGAAGATCCTCCAAAGCACACAGGAAGTGATTAGAGAGGTAGGAGGAGAAGCAACAAGAGGAATGGGTACAGGGGAATGAGGCAGTAATCAAAAATATTTTGACTCCATGGTGTAACTGTGAACATACCATCTTAAAGTCATCATAATGTGGAAGTGTATTGTTGTTTGGCGAACATGCATTTTTTCTGTTCTGTTTTTCCTGGCTAGATTGATGGTGTTTGCCAATTTAAAACATGAGAGTAAAATGGCTGTTTGCTACTCCAATGAGCAACGAACAAGTGGGACTATAGCTGATAGAATTTTCTTTAAGGCTGTGAATAGAATTATAGAACAGCTAAAACCTTTAATATCTACATCTCAGCAGTACATTTTAATCCTCAGGCTCACCATAATTTGGTCATAGTAAATCTAGAACTTTGCTTTGCTGCTAAAAATACTTGTACAGAGTAGTTTATTTTAAACCGTAGTGTCTGTTTATATCTTCGTTATTTCAGAAATGAGAGACAGGCTGCCTTATTGGCAGACATATAGCAATATAGTATGTGCTGAAGTGACTTACATGGGGGCTAGTAGGTTTGCAAACTACAGGTCCTATGTTAAGTTACGTATGACTTCTGCAGCACCAGAGTAACATTATATAACATAAATACAACACAAACATAAAGCTTGATTCTTCATATAACTTGAATAGCTTCATATAGCTTGAATAGTCCTTAGGTTATTTGTCCTGTTGACTTCAGTCATACAACATATATTAATAAGTTGTTTGCAGTGTTGGTGTAGCTGTGTTGTTCCCAGGGTATATAAGTCACAATGTAGATGAGGTAATAACTTTTACTGGGTCAACTTCTGTTCAAGAAAATGACAAGATTTCAAGTACATAGAGCTCTTCTTCATGTCTGGAAAAGGTAATCAGAGTTGAAAAATGTGGACAGCAAAAACACTGAAGAGGATAAAAGTAGTGGATGCTGTTGTACAATATCTACCAGGTCCCAGTTGATCATCTATATTTTTTGCCCTGTCTGACTTCTGGTGGCAAGGTTAGAGCACCGTGGTCCACTCTTCTGCCATCATTACTCATATAGGGTAGAATCTTCCTTAGTAGGTAGATTGAAATCATGCCAATTTTTTTGTCAAGTAAGAGACCTACTGAGTGTGAGTTGGGCCCTATTCTGCTACCAGGTGGTTCTCAAACTTTTTGTATTGGTGATCCCTTTCACACAGCAAGCCTCTGAGTATGACCCCCTCACCTCTGTGGGCACCTGCCTCTGGCCCCCATGAGTTCCCCGCACTCCCCTACCTGTGCCCACTTGGGGAAACACACCTGCATGCATGGAGTGGCTGGTATTGCTGCTTGCTCCCACTTTGAAAACTGCTCCTCTGTGTACCCATAGGGGGCTGTGAGCAGGGGAGCGAGGAGCAATGTCAGGGTTCCCTGCATCAAAGTCAATTCCCCATTTGGGCTGCGTAAGGGGAGGGCAGAGAGCAGCAGCTCCTGCTTGCCTCAAAGCACTGCCCAGGTGGGAAAAGTGACCTGGAAGCAATCCTGAGGGGGCCATGGAGGAACATTGAGTAAGGGTGGTGAGCAGTATCTGTGTATCACCACTTGCTCCCTCCCCCCATGTTCCTCCTCTAGGAAGAAGCAGGGAGGCTCACAGCCCTGCGCCTGGCCAGGGTTTGACCTCACAGCCCTCTGACCCCCCACATAACCACGTCATGACCCCCTGAGGGGTCACGACCCACCAGTTTGAGAACCAGTGTGCAGGATTTAAATGCCTCATTTCTTCCACTAATGATAATTAGTTAAATGTAATGGTCAGATTTTGCCATCCTTATTGCTCTTGTGTTGCACCATACTTCCAAATATGGAGAGTGCAGTAGAGTTGAGGTACTACTCAACTGGAATCAGGTTGCTTGGGTTCTTGTGCTTTATAGTGAGTGTGGCTAGAAACTCCGCTATTTCTCAGGGATAAAGTTTTCAACAAGATCTGCGTCCCATTTTCAAAAGTGACTTTCAATGAGACTTAGCAGAATAAATACCTGTTTGTTTTGAAAATGTAACATGGGTTCCAAAATCACTTAAGTACTTTTAAAAATTTGATCCCAATTTTTTTCTCCCACTGTATTTTAGTGAAAGCCCCACCCCACTAGTTCTTACCTTGCTGATGTTCCAGCCAGTACACTGTAACTAAGAGTTGCACCACTGTTACTGCAAGGAGAATTTTGCCCAATTGGATTCTGTAACATACTGTGGCCTTACTATATATGTATTACACAGAGAAGAAAAAGTTACCATCATCATTTGTTAATGGAACAAAGGCAGAGAACATAAGCTATCTTTGATATTAATTTAAGAAATGATGATAAGCTGCTCTTTTGATATTATCACTGACATAACAATGTAACTCCAGTGATAAGTATACAATTCTGACACTATAATTGTAATATCTCAAAATCTTTTGATCTTTTCCATGCCATCTTTTATCTCAGAGTCACTCTGTATTACTCAGTAGGTTAAAATGTAATTGTGAGCTTTTACTGTTCATTTAATAACTGATATTACTGTATCACCAGAATGAAAGCCACAGTGAAGGCTAATTAGTGTCTCCATTTTACTTTGCTGTAGAATACAAGAACAATTTTAAATTAAATGGCAAAAATGTTAAAACCAACACACGGAAACTTTTGTTTATGTAATGCTGTATAGTGAGCATGTGAAAAACTTTGCTACTGGAAGTCATCAAGTAAAAAGGGATTGGTTCTCATTTACACTGAGGTCCCTTTTCTGCATTCTGGTAGTGTAAAGGGGCCGTAAAGTGGGAGGGAATGTAATTTACCAGATTTGTATAAATGAGCCTTAGAGTAAATAAGAATCAAGGCCAAATACTGTAGATGGAGTTTTGAAAGCTGTGAATAATTTTTGAAACATTAATAAAAATCTGTAGTTATAAGAGTTAAAACAGTGTGATTGTTGTATTTCATAAACACAAAGTTTTTCTAATGTTTCAGCTAATCACTAAAATATTATTTAATATGAGATTTATCCTGAAATGCCAGAGCTTAAAGGTGTTTTTTGTTTTGTTTTTTTAATCTTTAGACAATTGATTTAGAAGGTTTCAAGCTGTTCATGAAGACCTTTCTGGAGGTGGAGTTGCCCGATGATTTCAGTGAACATCTCTTTACATCATTTAGCAACAAAATCTCCCGTTACAGCCCCTTAGTAAAAAACAAACCCCAACTCCTTCCAGGAGGTAAGTAATCAGAATAATGCTGATGGAATAAAAACTGATCTATTTTAAAGAAAAATATCTACATGGGAAATTGAAAGTATGGGCAGTAATATTTGTTTTTAAGAGCCATAAAAATATTGAGTCCTAAGCAGTGTATAGAGCTTGTGCTTTTATCCAGGACTCGTGTTACGATCAGATGTTTGTAGAATTCGGGGAAGTATTTTTTTTCAAGGCTGTGCTGTGCTGTGAAGGGGCAATTAAAACCTATTCAATTTCAGATCTTACGTGACACTGCTGCCTATTTTCCAGGTTACTTAAACACCATTTAGGAAACCACAGTTCCTGTAGCAGGCTCCCATAACTGCTTGATGCTTTAAAGCTTCCCTTGTCCAATTACTCCCTCCCCTATAATTGAATGGTAGTGCTGCTGCTTCTATCCATCCTTTGCATTGGATATTTAAAATAGCTATAGTAACTATTTCTCAGCCACATTTCCTCAAACAACATAAGGCCGTTGTCCTCATTGAGTATTTTGAAGTTTTCCTGCCATTTTGCAGATTTTTTATTGAATATAATTTGAGTTCTCAGAGATGATATAGCGTCTTAAAATATATATAAAAACAAAAAAGTGTAAAAAAGGAAACAAAAGGCCAAACCCCCCCCTAGCGCCCCCCCCCCCGCCCCCCCCCCCATAAAACAGATAGACTTTTATCAAACTTTTCAAGAAAATTTAGTTTTAGTGTAAAAATAAGCCTGAGAGATTTCAGCAGGCACAATTATTATTTTGAGAATTTACAACTGCTTGGAGAAAAGAACTAAATGCCACAATCCTGAAGTTACTTATTCATATGCTTATTGAATTCAATAGGATTACTCATGGTGGTAAAGTTACATATGTGTAAGCATATGCAAGATTGGGGCCTAACTGTGTAATATAATTTTAACCATTAGCATGATGCTATATTTAGTGTCTTTTAGTCTCATCATTGATACTTAGCAGAATGCTTGTGTAAGCAGATGTTTTCTACTTTATAATTAGCCTTTTGCTCTTGCCTGAGTTTGACAGTGGTGTTATAATCCAAGATTTCAAACATCACAAATTCCTCAGTGTGGAAGTAATTGAAATTCATTGGCTGGAAGGAGTATATGGCATATGAGACGGTTACTGGAATGCTGTGTCCAGTTCCAGTATCCGTGCTTTAAAATGGATGATGAGAATTGGAAAGGGTTCAGGAAAGATCTACAAGAATAATATGATGTCCTTACAATCTGCTTTACAGTAAGAGGTTAAAGAAGCTCAAACTGTGTAGTTTATCTAATGGAAGGTAAAGAGGTGACTTGATCATGGTCTATAAATATCTCTAGGGGAGAAGGTTTTTGATAAAGGGCTTTGTAATCTCACAAAGTCATAATCGATCCAATGGTTGGAAGCTGAAGCTAGAGAAATTTAAACTTGAAAGAAGGTAAGGGTAATTAACCATTGGAACTACTTACCTAGAGATGTGGTGGAATCTTCATCAGTTTGGAGTCTTTAATTTGGGATTGGGTGCCTTTATAAGGGATACACTAGCTCATCCAGAAGTTATGGACTTGATATACATGAGCTGGTTGATGAAATTTTGGGCATGGTGCTATGAAGGAGGTCAGACTAGATGATCATAGTGGTCCCTTCTGGCATTGAAGTCAATAAAATGTGCAATCTATCCAACGTGATGATTCTTTGAGCATCAGGAAAAGAGTAGAGGACTCCTTTAAGGGTCCTTACTGCTTTTAGATTACAAGGAAGTGGGGAACAGAGAGAGACTTGTCTGAGTGGAGCCAAGGGGGGACAGGAAGTGACTGGACTAGCAAGGGACACTGACCCATCACCACATGGGGGAAGGGGAGGGTGTTTATACCCCTGCATTCTGTAACTCTTTCACTGATCAGCATCAGTCCCTCTACACCCAGAGGATCAGAGGAGAACCAGATTTTGTGATCTGCCCTGTGTTTGCCTTTGTTGCCTTTTGTGGGGGACTGAGAAGGAATTTTTATACCTCTGCCAGATTGACTGAGGCAGAGTGCCTTTTTTTTTTTTTCGTGGTCTTCCTGTATTCCGCAGGGGCGGAGTGTTCGTATTATAGATTTCAGTGGCGGGAGGAAACAACCAGACAAATAATATCCAAGCACAGTTTTTATTGAAGCAAGAACTAGAACAAAGTAATCAATCAGCTCTCTCTCATCAACTCTACACACGAGTCATATTAGCAGCAATTTGTTTAGTGTTGAGGTAGAGAGTTAAGATAAAGGTCATAAATCAGCTTCTCAGCACATTCTACACATAAACAATATCAGTTATTACCCAAGTCGTTAAGAGAATGAAAAGGACACTATCCACCAAGAAAATAAACAGAATTATTCGGCAAGTAGGAATAAACATTCTACAACAAAGGAAAGTGCCCACAGTTACAATTGTTGTTGTTGTCTGAACAGCAACAACATTTAGTTATTAAGAGAGCAAGGAGCAGGCCTTCCAGGAGCACACCCACCGCGATGAACACCTGGAGGCCCATAAGCGATACTGGTGTTAAGTCTCAGATGCTTATGAGCATCGGGAAAAAGGGGAAGAATAATATGATTTGCTAGAGAGCCAAATAACAGCAGACCACGCTATTAGGAAAGCACAAATAGTACCTACTACCAGAATTGCATGAGGCCCTAACTGTATAGCAATAATCGCCCGTAAGGGGTCAGGGCTATATCGCAGAGTATTAACACTACGCCCCAAGCCCCTTAAGCATCCCAAGCGGGGAAGAGGGCACTTACCCATACGAAGACGAGGAGACCCATTTTTCACCGTATGAAGTGAGTGGCGACCAAGGAACCGACCTATCATAGAATATTAGAGTTGGAAGGGACCTCAGGAGGTCATCCAGTCCAACCCCCTGCTCAAAGCAGGACTAACCTCAGCTATATCATCCCAGCCAGGGCTTTGTCAAGCCTCAGCTTAAAAACCTCTAAGGATGGAGATTCCACCACCTCCCTAGGTAACCCATTCCAGTGCTTCACCACCCTCCTAGTGAAAAACATTTTCCTAATGTCCAACCTAGACCTCCTGCCCTGCAACTTGAGACCGTTGCTCCTTGTTCTATCATCTGCCACCACCAAGAGCAGCCTAGCCCCATCCTCCCTGGAACCCCCTTTCAGGTAGTTAAAGGTGGCTATCAAATCCCCCCTCATTCTTCTCTTTTGTAGACTAAACAAGCCCAGTTCCCTCAGCCTGTCCTCATAAGTCCTGTGCTCCAGCCCCCTAATCATTTTGGTTGCCCTCCGCTGGACTCTTTCCAATTTGTCCACATCCTTTTTGTAGTGGGGGGCCCAAAACTGGACACAGTATTCTAAATGCAGCCTCACCAATGCCGAATAGAGGGGAATAATCACTTCCCGTGACCTGCTGGCAATGCTCCTCCTAATGCAGCCCAATATGCTATTAGCCTCTTGACAACCAGGGCACACTGCTGACTCATATCCAGCTTTTTATCCACTATTACCCCCAGGGTCCTTTTCTGCAGAGCTGCTGCCCAGCTCGCCGGTCCCCAGTCTATAGCTGTGCATGGGATTCTTCCTTCCTAAGTGGAGGACTCTGCACTTTTCTTTGTTGAACCTCATTAGATTTCTTTTGGCCCAATCCTCCAGTTTGTTTAGGTCACTCTGTATCCTATCCCTACCTTGCAGGGTATCTACCACTGCCCGCAGCTTAGTGTCGTCCGCAAACTTGCTGAGGGTGCAATCTACCCCATCCTCCAGATCATTAATAAAGATGTTGAACAAAACCGGCCCCAGGACCGACCCCTGGTGAACTCCGCTTGTGACCGGTTGCCAGCTAGACATGGAGCCATTGATCACTACTCGTTGAGCCCTATTCTCTAGCCAGTTCTCTGTCCATTTTAGTCCATTCATCCAACCCATACTTCTTTAACTTGCTGATAAGAGTACAGTGAGAGACAGTATCAAAAGCTTTGCTAAAGTCAAGGTATATCACATCCACTGCCTTCCCTACATCCACAGAGCCAGTCACCTCATCATAGAAAGCAATCCGAAAGCTAGCGCCTTAATGGATCCACGGAGAGTGTCAGGCAGGGAGGGGGTCCAGGGTCCTAATATACCCCTTTCCAAAGATGACGTATATCACAATCCACATGGGGATTGGGCCTTAATCTTGTATTTCATTAATCTATTGATTACTGGCTAGGGGCTTTTTTGCAATAAGTGACGTTAGTTTATTGCTGAGCTTACTAATTTTATAGCTGAAACTAATACTTTTTTGCTGAAGCTGTTTGTTTCTTGTTGACTCTAGGGTCAGCTGACTTCTATATTCGTCTCAAGGGTATTTCCAGACCTGGGTATGGTTCCTCTTATCCCTTAGGGCCTTTCCAGACAAGTCTGGTTCTTGAGAGGCCTAACTCTTGCTAAAAAGCCAGCTCTTGCCATATTAATCTGACCTCGCGTTACAATGATCTTGTGCGCCCTAACACTTCCCCACGATAGGTCAGTGACCTGGTGAGGTTAGGTCAAGATGTCGCAACTTAGTAGGTAACAAGTATGACAGGTGTCCAATTGCAGGTACTCATTACAGAGGTGGTACAATTCCCTGATAAACATGAGTTGGAAATGTATTTAGGGGGAGCATTCCTTAAGAGAACCTAAAAAAGGTGGGTTGGGGTTCCTACTTCTGGTACTGCAGGGAGACAACCCCCCTTTCTTTCCAGTCTCTCTTATCCCTCATACAAGGGCAGGGTGCTGGGGTCATAGGAATGGGCTAGGTGGGTCCAGGTTGTGAAACTGGAGGGCTGACAACAATCCTCCCAAATAGGTAGAAACAATTAAGGAAATGATGACCTGCATTGTATAATTTATTGCCAGGTATTCCCCAATATGTTAAATGAATAAAGTTGCAGCCTAATTAGACCTCATCGATTGCCTCTTATCTTTCTTCCTGTTGGGATAATGCTGGTTTGTAGCATACGGGAATGAATCAGACAGCAAACATGATGATTATCAAGAAAACAATCTCTGCTTACCCATAGGTATCTTGGTAAGCCACAGCAATCATTGAGTTTTGAAAGGAATTTTTATATCTTACCTCCAGAGACTGACTTGTTTTTTGTTAAATCTACCTATTTGGTAGTTCCTGTAGTGGGTAATATATTTTGTTCACTACTGTACGTATACTGAATAAAATGTCACCATTTTATTAATCTTCAGTGGTGGTTTTTGCCTCTCTTTTCCTTTATGATCTCTGGCTATAAAGACATATTTGCTTAGTTAATAGCCATTAATGTCTACTTCCCTGTATGTACATGTTACTAATTTAGGTTTTAGTGAATATTTTTATACTACCAACACTTACTCATTTTAAACACAGTATTTTATACACATGCTTTCATAGTCATTGAATACACGGAAATACCTTTCCAATAGCTTCCTATTATTGCAACTTTTATAAAGCTCTACCAGTAGCAGTACTAATGTGGACAAGTAGAAGAAAGCAGTTAGTATTTTAATCACCTTGTGAACTAGATTTACTCAACATGCAGAGCAATAGGGAGCATGGTCTAGTGGATTGTGCAAAAGAGTAAGAACCAAGAACACCTTTGTTTTAATCTCAGCTCTGACACTGACTTGGACCAAAATTTTCAGTCAATGTAAGCTGCTGTTTTGAAAAAATGGACTTTAAATTTGACTTTGACTTTTTACAATCTTAGTTTCTCAAGTTGTAAAATGGAGATAATACTTGCCTTCTTAACATACGTGTGTGTGTGGGTGAGTGGGAAGAATTAAAAAATGTAGCCAGATAAAGGCGTCACACCTAGGTTGCATTCCCAACTCTGCCACTGGCATTTTGTGTAGTCTTGGGTAAGTCACTTCACTTCACTTCTTCTCTGCTGTTATTTCTCCTCCTTCCTTTTGTCTTGGCTGTTTAAATTGTAAGTGCTTTGCTGATAGGTTTTTCTAATTGTGTTTATACAGTGCATAGTTTTTTAATTATGATTGGTGCATCTAGTTGCTGCTGTATTACAAATAAATAAGAATAATTATTAAACAAATTAAAATTATTTTTTTTCAGTTTCATATTTTCCGGCTATTATTTATACATTTATTTTTTGTTGATTTATTTACCAAATTTATTAAAAATTTTAGAGAATTGTTTACATGATGGTTCTTACCATATTTTTTTCAATGATAACTATGCATACTATAAGAGTGCTCACTTGTTTTATTATTATGATGATCTTAATCTGTTCTTTATAAATTATTTTCTTCAATAGCCATTTTGGACGCCATACATATTGAGTTGAATGGGATTTCTTTGGCTGTACTGTTAGTGTCTATTGCCAATAATGTGTCTCCAGCACAGTTTCATTGCTTCTTCTATTAAACTTATTTTTTCATTGATGTTTTCACAGTGGCTAGTGCTAGCTGCAAACACTGACCTTAGGTAGTAGCCACTAAAAATCGACAGTTACCAAATAGATATCACGATGTGGTGTCAAAAATACTACCCTTGTGTCCTGTTCAGTCTCAGCAATTGGTTAGGGGCTGACTTTTTAATAATGTCTTCTGTATATTGATTTGCTTGCTTTTGTTTTGTTTTGTTTGTTGGGAAGTTACAGATCTTTAGACAATGGCATTCTTTCATTTCACGATAATTTATATATAAAAATAAATTAATTACATTTGGTGTTGTCTATGGTTACGTAGCTCAAACCAGTACACACACTGCTTAAAATGGTCTGTGAAAGCTGGTAGTGGTGGAGTATTTATCATAATCTAGGAGCAACAGGTTTGGCTAGACAGTGCTTGAAGTGAGCCCCTCATCAACCCAGCTCTATTTATGTATTTATTTTTTCCTGTGTTTGCAATCCCATGCAACTCACATCTCCCCAGTTTAAGCACTGCATGTATGATTAAATGAAAAACATATAGACCATTTTTATGTCAATTTTAATTTTATGACTAAATTCTGCCCTGGAATGTGCATATGGAATTTCCTTTGCAACATGCACGCACGCACACATACGCGCACACATGCACACAGAACCTCTTTTAAAACAATGTTACCTGATGTAAGAAGAAATGAATTTCAGTATTATTTCTGCCATTGTATCCTTATCTTGTTTTTATTGTATATGTGTGTTTTTATTGTGCCAGTACTAAACAAAATATTTTCCCCTTCACTCTATTGTTCTGGTCTTTAGCACGATGGGACCATTTTCTCTCAATAAAATCCTTATGATTCACTCGTTATGAGACAATTTCATTCTCGCTCTGTTGACTTAAGTCATTTGGATTCAATAAGATGCTAAGGGACCTGTTATAATACTGTATAAACTCACAGTGAAGTCAACGGTATTATGCCTAACACAAATACTGTGCTGAAAAAAAACCAGTTAGATTATTCCATTGGTATCATATTAGGTTTATGGGTAATTTGGGACTGCAGTTTAACTATACTGTATCTGATTGATGTATATGATTTTACATAGCAATAGTACTTGGTAACATGCAAAGTGAAATAACTTGTTGGTTGTAAATTTTAATGTAAAAAGCAGCGAAAGGGACAAGTCTACACAAAGGACCTGAATAATTTTATGTTATGTTATCAAGACAATTTGTAACTAGTGTAGGACAGGGATTTGCAAAAGTGAGAGAAAATATTTCAGACACATTTGAAACTTCTGGAAACTGGGCAGACATGTAGGAGCTATGGGAGCGCTCATACAAGGATAATGGACAAATGTTGTCAGAAGCAGTTGTGTGATGAACCTATTTGGTACTTGTTGCTCTGCGTCAGTGCCCCCATCACATCTGTTTATAAATTTTACTCTCCCTTAGCGATCTGAAGAGAAACTGACCCTTCTGTCAGGTAAACTGCTGCACTGAAAATGAGCATTGTCTGTTTTCGACTTACTGAGAAGTGCCTTTGCTTTCTTACACGTTGCACTTGATGATGGGCCAGATTCTACTTTGAGATACCGGTGCCATTTCCCTTTGATTTCAGTGGGAGTCAGGGATATGTGTATGAGTGCAGAATAGGACCCACCATTTTAGTTCCTTTTATTTTTCTGGACAAAATACAAGGTCATATTTTACCTTTCATGCTTCAAAATTCATCCCCACGTAACAGTGTTAAATAATTGTTCACAAAACATATAGATTTTTTGCCCTGTAAGTTAGGTAGTTTCTTTTAAAAACAAGTAAACTTTTGTATTAGTTCTCCAAGGAATGACAGAGTACTTTCAACCAAGAAAAGAGTGGGCTTCACTTGCTGAAAAATATTTTGTTGTTTCTTACTATATGAGATTTAACATCTTTTTGATGAATATTTTATGGCAATTTAATTTTATAGGCATTTAAGCTTTGTTGTCTTATCTGAGGTCCCAGTCCTGCAACGAGACCTGCATGGGAGAAATGCTTGCATCTCTGCAGAGCCAGACTCGTTTCAGTGGAGTTCTGTGCATGTGTAAGCGTCTCAAGTACAGATCCAATTGTAGGATCAGGGCCTTAATTGCCATGTATATATTATAGATTTCTGATCTTTGCCCTGTGGTTTCTTTCTTTTTTCTTTTGTAGTTGGCCATCTGCTATATGAAATGCTTTTAAAGCCTATATGTGCTTACTGTATTATTTTGTTATTTGTTAAATGCCAACATTCTCTGGTGTTGGTATAAAACACAACTAGCAAGACTCTCCTTGCCCATAGATGTTACATTTTAGTTGACAGAGTTTGCATTCTAGAAGACAGATACTGAGAGACTCCGGGGAAGGTGTTACTTTAGAGATAATTTTAAAACATTTTGCTCAGTCTAATGATTTCCATTTGTTATGTTTGCACACACTCATAAGGAAAGACCCAGGCACTATTGGGAAGTACTGGTTTTACGATGTAGAATAACAAAGTAATTCAGTGGTAAATCCATATTTAGTGCTGAGGAGCTCCTGGCATCTGTACTTTGGGTGCACACTGCCTTTTCAGCACTCTTATTTATTTTTTTCTTCTTAATCTTATTTACTCTCTGCATAAAAAAATTTGCTGTATGTAAACTTGATTTAAATTATTTGCTTCTGCATGCCCAATTCTATGTACTGAAAGGCAAATCCTTCTCTCCTTACTCACCCCAGTAGTCCCATTGAAATAAGTATGGAGTACAGTTTGTGAGATGAACATAAAAGAGAGTGGGATTCTGTTTCCATTGGATACAGTAATTGTTTTGGCCAAAACAATTACTGTGAGGGAGAAATTATGTATGCAGGTTATCAGTGAAGAACCTTGTTCTGAATGAATTACACGAAGTGTTTAAGAGCAGTTAATCCTTTTGTAAAGAGTCTCCTTTAACATTGCCAGGATAACTGAGAAACATGAAAAACTTCTTCAATCAGAAACTTTTAGGATTCCTGTGTTGTCATGTCCACCTGTGTTTTTTGCATCTTAATTTAGTGCTTGATCCTGCAAATGCTCGCACACCCGTGGGAGTAGTCCATTGAGTAGTCCCAGCTTCCCGTTGAAGCGTGAGGATTCACAGTGTCGAAATTTGTATCTTACAAATGTATCAGCACTATTCTTACCCATAACTATTTCAATTATTATTATTAAAAGTGGGATATTTATTTTCATAATATCTAGTGGCAGGGATTTCCACAGGTTAATTGTTTGTTGTTCTGACACTTGTCTGATTCTGCCACTGGCAAGGCTACAAATTTGGGTGGCATGAAAGAGCACTATGTGGCAACAACCATCTCTGAATAGGGAGCAGCTTGTGAAGCCACATAATTAGGAAGCCCATGGTGCTTCTACAGGCCCACTGGAACAGAGGCAAATTTGGGCTGGATTGTGACAGCACAGTGGGGAAAACAACAACAACATGCAAATAAGGGCATTCAACAAAAACCATTGCACAATCAAATGACAATAGATCACTCTTAATGGAAAGAAATTCAGTGAGTCTCAGAATTACTTTTTTTTGTTTCCTGTTGCAGTAAAGTGTTTTGCTTTACCTGTGTATTTTATTATTTCAGTCCTCTTTTACAAGACTGTAACACTATCTTAATTCTGTTTTTTGGAGTGTAATGTGAAATAGAACTGTAGATTTCAGCCATCAATTGATCTATTTATCTAAAACTATTTATCTAAATAGTAATTAAACCTCATGCTCTTTAAGCACTATAAGTATATGCAAGAATCCTAGTTTTGATTTTATATTTATGATATTGATAAAGCATATGTATTATTTTCAGGTCTGAGAATTAATAAAGGTACCACTACACCCCAACCTGCTCCTCCTGCTAATTTACATTTACCAGATGTAATCCAGTTGAAAGACATTGTTTGCTATTTGTCTCTGCTTGAAAGAGGAAGACCTGAAGACAAACTAGAATGTATGTAATTTTTTTTATGTGTTTGTTTTTGGGGGTTTTTTGGTATCAGAGGAAAAAGCTGTTAAATCAGAAGGAATTAACGCAAAACAACAAACACACAAATTATCCCCTCATACACCTGCATGATTCCATTATCTACTCATGTTATGTGCCATCAGTCATACCTTTGAAAATTCACTTAAGGCTAATGAGGATGCCTAGGGGATGCATAAGTGTGAGTGATGGCATAATCTGTAGACAATAGGAATTGCAGATGTAGTTGAGATATTAATATGGCCTGTAGATCCTATGTTGCTAGTGGTTATCCACAAGATGGAAAGAACCCAGTTGTGTAACAGAGCTCAGGGTGGGTCTGTAGAGCTAACAGTTAGAAAATATGTTCTCACATACAAACGAAGGCCCCAGTTCAGAAATGGTCTTAGTCTGTCCCAATTCAGAAAAGCAATTAAATATGTGCTTTAAGTTAAGCATGTGCTTAAGCACCTTTCCTGAACAGAAATGCTTTCCTCAGTCAAGACCTGAAAAAGTTGATACGGAAATCAGTGAAACACAAAGAAAATCAAAGCCCCAAAAGTCATTCTTAAAGTCAGTTGTTGGTTTAGACTGTCACGCATAGGCTGTATCTGCACTTGGAGCTGGGGGTGTGATTTCCAGTTTAAGCAGCTTTACTTGTGTTAGCTCTCATTGAGCTAGTGCGCTAAAACTAGTGAGGTAGCTGGGGTAGCATGGGCAGTGGGTATCTGCCCCTAGTACGTACCCATGAGATTCCGGTGGATTTTTGCTTGTGGATAGCCTATGCCACTGCTCTCCACTGTTTGTGCTACCATAGCTACGCTACTATTTTTAGTGTGTTAGCTCAATGAGAGCTAGCGCAAGTCTGCCTACTCAGACTGGGAATCACACCCCTAGCTCCAAGCATAGACACAGCCTAAAGGCCTTGGAGTCCTTACTGAGGCAAAACTCATATTGGTTTTGTTGGGAGGTTTGTTTCCATAAGAAATGCAAGGTCAGGCCCTTATATTGTACTAAAGCTAAATATTCAGCATCACTGCTGCAAAAATATAGACACTAGGCTCTATCTGCTGGAAGTTTATATTCATTACAAGTTTTAATGGCCATGTCTTTTCTAAACCTCTTCATGTTTTCTAGCATAAAGCTAGCTTCTAACTACAGCATCCAAGGTCCTAAGCCTGATAACATAGGATCAGTGGGAGTTTTGCCTGAGTAATGACTGCCCCAAATTTGCCAATATCATAGCACTGCTCTTGTATAAATGCTGCTGTATTCCAAGGTTAATGATGTATTGGATGCTTCTCTGTAACTCAGAACAAAATCTGTGGATTATGTGTTTATCCCATGAATAGGAAAAGATAAATTTCTAGGTCTTAATTCAGCAGAAAATTCATTCAGCCCATCCTAGTGGCAGACTATGTAGGCCACTCCAGAATCCTAAAGCCCCGCTCATCACCTTCAGATTCATATGCAGAATGTGAGGTAAAATGCCTCTGCTGATCCCAGGGATCAGCAATGTGGGAGAGGGCAGTGACTCAGGTGCCTGCCAAGATCCAGGACAAGGATACACATCTCCCCTATGGTCCTGCAGAGATTCTCCAGAAAAGATGTTCCAATCGGGGGCTGTATTATCTTCTGTATGTAGTCTCCTTCCCAGGAGCTGCATGGCCAGGGGAATTTCTGGTCATAAGACTTCAGTGGAAGCCTGCTGCCAGGGAATGGGGCTTTGTCAGGGTCCAGAGCTACTGCAGAGGCACAAGCCCTCTGCCCAGATAGTGCTGTCCTCTCACCAGTCCCCTGGTATCTACCAGCTTTCAGAATGGTCCCCATGGCCTATTCTGAAGCAAATCCCACCCTGATTGAACAACATGGAGGATTATCTGTGAGGGGTTCCTGTGGAAATTTCATCCCCTGGGGCCCTCTGCCACAGAATACAGTCCGATAATTGCAATCACAGCTCTTGTGCTATAAAATTGTTCTTTAATATTGAAGGGATTTGATTGGGATAATTTATTTGGGGTGGAGATCAACGTGTAATCTTAATGAACATTAACTGACACATCGTGCAGAATATAATCACTTGCTGTAAAAAGTGCTTTGATAAAACAATTTCCAAATGCAAGTGCACAGAGTTTTAAAAACTGATCAGGCTGCATTTTATATTAAAAAGTTATTTGGATTGTTATCCTCATACACATTACAATGTTTATGTAAAACAGCTCCAAAACCTATTCTAATATAGACATAACTGTTTTTGCTTCTTTGAAACATTTTTTGATTGTCATGATTTTATTTGCTGTTCTACTTGTCTTCTGCTACAAAGATTAATGCATAAGAGAAACTGATTGAGATATTTATGGTAATTATTAGCATTTGAAAATTATAGCTTACATAATTCAACCTTTTTTCAAATTTACAAAAGAAAAACAAAAACCTGTAAATAAGTAGTTTACATATATACTTTGGATGGCCTTTGGAAATTAAAATAAATTGCATGAGATAAGCGCATAAAGCTAACACTGAGATTTTGTATTTTTGATTATCACCTTCAACATTGATCCTGCAAACATTTAAGCACCTGAGCAACTTTGTATGAGAGTTGCCTTGTTTGTGTGGAAGAGGATTTGTAGCAAGAGTAAATGTTTATAGAATCAGGAACCAAGTGCTTACTAAAGTGAAAAAACTTTAGAGTTAAATAATGCAGTGGCAGAATTCAATATAAAATAGTAGCAGAAAAAAAAATTACGGGGTACATAGAACTAACTGTGCCCATAATGAAGTCAGTGGTTCTCTCATTGTCTACAGTGTCAGCAGAGTTAGGATCAAAACTGGATGCTTTTGAAAATCAGACCCAAGACACACAAAGGAGGGGAGAAGTTATGCTTTCAGATAAAATTTGAAATAAGACAGAGACCCACTGAGAAAGGGATAAAAGATTGATATAATGAATAATAATTAATAGATATTTTTAATAAATGGTTAATCATTTATTATAGACTGTGTGACAGAGCTCTTCCTCTACCTCAGTGGGTCTAGTGCTTCCTTCCAGCAGTAGATCAGAGAACTGCTTCACCCCTTTATGTTCTTCTACCCTTTAGTTGTGGGGGAGGGTAATACAGCCTCTCTAAGGTGGCTGCTCCCTGCTGAGTCCCAGTCCTGTCTCTGATTCTCACAGGCCCTTGCCTCTTCGCTGGTGCTCTTTCCCCTCCAGTGAATGGCTGGTGTGGGGGGGAGGCGGTTCCACCCTAAACTCTGGGCCCCAACCCAAGGACCCTACAAGTAGCAGCCTCATGCTGTGGCTTCAGGAAAGCTGCTAGCTTCCCTGGGTTACTTCTCCGTGCCCCTTGACATAATATCTGGACCCTGCTCGGACAGGGGCCTTTCCTGGCCTCCTTGCCAGGGGAGGCTCTTGAACTCTGACAGCCCCACTGGGCATGGTAATGCCAAGCCAAATGTCCAGTTCAGTCTTTCCCTTCTGGCAAGGTCTTTTTCCTCAGGCCTGGGAAAGGTCCTTCGCCCTCTTTGTACCTGCAGGGTTCTCTTCTGCCAGCGTTCTGCTCCTTCTCCTAAACCTTCCTGGTTTCTGACAGCATCTTGCCTGCTCTCCTCACTCCCACAACTCCAGCCACACCCTTTCTCTGGAGGGGAGGCTTTTAACGAGTCCTGGGCGGGGCCTTGATTGGCTCCAGGTGTGTTAATTAACCTGGAGTAACCCCTGCTCAGCGATCAGGGGAAAAGGGATGTGCTGCCCCTGGGGCTGATACATTGGCCCTCACTCTAGCATTCTCTTGTGGGGGCCAGCCCCCCTGCATCCCTTGCTGCTGCTGCTGCTGTTTTTGCTGCCCCTTTGGTCAACCTTGTCCCATCCCGTCAGCTTGCTTCCCCATCTACCCCTGCGGCTACTGCTTTGACTGCAGCTGCCAGATCTACTGCCATCATTGCCCTCATTGGGGCACCAGCAGAGGCAGGTACAGGAGGGATAGCTTCCTCGACTGGCAGAAAGGGCCGGGGCAAAAAGAAGGGCAAGAGCCCCACGTGAAAGGCGACGCCCCCCATGGCAAGGGCCGCTGTCCCTGCTGCGGCCCCACCATCGGCTGCAGCCACCCTGCCCTGCTGTCCCCTCCGTCAGCTTTGGGGGTGCCTCTGTCTTTGCTCCTAGGGCATACGCCCAGGTAGCCGCCATCCCTCCATCCACTGCCTCGTCATCTGTCCCTGCCGCCGCCTCTAGCACCATCTCTAGTGGCCAGGGGCCCCTTCCCCACCCTGACCAGGAGGCGTGGCGTCCGTTGCCTTCTGGTGGCTGCCTCGCCCCACATGGAGACCTACGTGCGGGCAATGGCAGAGGTGGTGGGGCCCTTGGAGGGTTGGGTGCTCCATTGAGGGGAAGTGTGGCAAGCGGAAAAAGGCTCAGAACCTCCCTGCTAACTCGGACAGGGAGGAAGCTCCCTGAAAATCTTTGAGGGGGGTTGCCATCGAGGAGTACTCTACTGCATCCCCCAGCGAGGTCCAGCGGGTGGTGCTGGTCAAGGAGGAAGCTGCAGCAGTGAAGAGAGGCAGCACAGCCCCCCTTTTGGAGGCCCTTTTAGATTCCCTCCCGAGGGAGCCACCCCCGCCACCTTGTCATCTGTGCCCCCCATCGGTGCCGAAACAATTGTCGCCTCGGCTTCCAGCGGGGTGGACCCCATGTTGGTGGAGGGGGATTTTGGCTCCATTTTCATAGAGATCGAGTCCCTGGGTCTGACCCCAGTCACCCAGGAGGAGGATGACTCCCTGCCAGCGGGCCTTGATCTTGGTGGCCTTGCACCGCCCCCTCAACTCTCCCCCCTTCCCCAAACTGCTGTCCCCGCCTTCGCCTTTGAGCCACCCCTGGACCCTTCCACCTGCCCAGAAGCAGACGACATTCCAGCTGCGGCCTCCTAGCCTATCGAGGTGATGGCCGGCACTGAGCAGCTGGGCCCTGGGGCCACGTCTGCAACGGGACAGCTGCCCCCCCATCCCCTCTTGAGGGCCGTGACCCAAGTCACCCCCCAGTGACTGGCGCCGAGTCCTCCATGCCACCCCCAGGGTTGTGTCATTCCCCCTTACATCTGCCAACTCCCGGGAGATGATATCTGTGTTCCCCCACCACCTGGGGCTGCTGTCTTCCTTCCGCCACTGTCCTTTGTACCAGGGGGTCGAGCCGGGCAGTGCAGCGCCCACAACATCAGTGCCACATTGGGTGTCTACCCTCTGTTTGCCCATCTGGGCTGCTATGTAGATGTCATCCAGCTGGGATTTTTTGACCCCGGATCCCCTTGCACTGCAGCACGAGCTGCGCACTTTCCTGGCTGACTCCCGAGGGCCAGGGTGCAGCTTGCACTGGGAGGACTTCCACCTCCTCCTCCGGACCTTGAGGGCTATACTGAGGGAGGGCAAAGGGACCGGGAGGCAGGATGCCATGGCCTACCAACAGGCCTGCAACTTCTGTGACTCTCTGATGACCTTCGGGGTCGGTTATGGATAGCTGTGGGGCCCGATGGGGGCCGCTGGCACTCCTGCCTGTCAGGGATCCATTCCAGCCCTCATTATGGCCCGAACCATCTTTGCAACTTTAAACGCCCGGGCTGTAGGATGGGTCTCCGCAAGTGCCAGATGCTCTTCTGCCTTTAGGAAGGAGGGTACTCTGTGGCCTTCCTGCGGGAAACCCATACGGACCCAGCCACCGAGGCCAGCTGGCGGCTGGAGTGGGGGGACAGGGTGTATTTTAGCTATCTCTCCACCCGTGTGGCGGAAGTGGCCATCTTGTTCTTCCCCGACCTACAGCCCAAGGTGCTGGGGTTTGCCGAGGTCATGCCGGGTTGCCTGCTGTAACTCTGGGTCCATAGGGAGGGGCTAGCATTGAATCTAGTCAATGTGTACACCCCAAACTTGCCCCAGAGCAGGTGTTTTTCTTTTAGCGGACACAGCTTGGACCTCACGAGTGCCTAGTCCTTGTTGGGGACTTCAACACCACCATTGAGGAACGGGACCGCATGGGAACCGAGCAGTACCAGGCCACCGCAGATGTCTGGGAGATCACCATCAACCATCACTCCCTGGTGGTCGTCTGGCGCGACCACCACCCGGACGACAGCACTATTTTCACCTTTGTCCGGGTGAGGGACGATTGGTCGTGCCACTCCCAGTTGGACTGCATCTATTTATCACATCACCATCTTTCGCAGGCCCACTCCTCCAGCGTCCAGCTGGCCCCATTCTTGGATCACCATATCATGACCGTGACGGCCTCTCTCATGGCGGAGAGTCTGGGGCTGGCCTACTGGCATTTTAACAACAACTTACTGAAGGACGTGGGCTTTGTGGTGTCCTTTCGGGAGTTCTGCCTGGCTTGGTGGGGACAGAAGTGCATCTTTTCCCACACCTTCCACGTCCAGGCCCTACAGAGACTCCTTTATAGTGCAAGTAGTCTAGCGTGGGGCCAGTTGGCACACACCTTTCTCTGCCGCCTCCAAGGGCTCTGATATGACTGGCAGCTCCTTTATTTCCATCTGAGAGGTCTTCTGTGAGACCTTTCCGAGCTGCCGGTCTTCTACCAGAACCACCTCCGGACCTGGAGTTTGGTCTTGGCCTCCAGGTCCGTTGCAGTCACCGAGGGAGAGGGCCTCTTCATGGAGCCCCTCAGTGAGACTGAGTATGGTCCTGGCAGGCATCACCAGAATTGGAGACCTCCTGGACTACGACCGGAGGGAGTAGGTGGATGCCCAGGTGCTGGCTCGGCGCATGGGGCTCTCCACCCTTTGAACCCCCATGGTGCATACTCCAGGAGGAGAGAGCAGCCTTGCCTCGAGCGGGTCCTGTGAGAGGGTATTCTCCCTGCCCCTTCTCCATTCCTAGCCCTCCAGAGCTTTTCATCGAGCCCCGGCCCCGCATGCTCCCCCGGCCATCTTCTCCCTATGCACCGAGCTGGCTGCTAGACTTGCAGCCAGCCCGTCTTTGAACTCCGCCCAGGGACCATCTGTACATGCTTGTGCTCCACACCTTCATTTTCTTGCCCTTGCGTCCTGCCCAGACACCAAATGGCAGGACCTGATACGACCTGTGGAGGACGAGGACCCCCCAGTGGGCCAGTCTCTATTCCACCATGACCCTGCGGCCCGCCAGGGGCATCAGTTCGTGGCTCCTTCATGGAGTCTTGAGTACGGCATGTTTTTGGCGGGGTTCACCACTCGCCCTGACACCTGCGCCTTCTGCGGCATGAGGAGACCGTGGTGCACATCTATCTCGAGTGCAGCAGGCTGTAGTCCCTGTTCCGGCTCCTCCAGAGCCTTCTGCTGAGGTTCTGGCTGCACTTTTCCCCACACCTGTTCCTCTATGCACACCCCATCTGGGGCCCCACAAAGTCATGGGATCTCCTCGTCAAACTCCTCCTAGCCCTGGCCAAAGTGGCCATCTACAACACCAGGGAGAGGCAATTGGCTATTTCTGTTCCTCTGTTGTGCATGCATCTGGGCAGAGTTCCTCTGGGCAGCGTCCGCTGGCTCTCTAGATGCTTTCACGGAGCAGTGGGCACTGTCCAGGGTGCTCCACTTGGTGTCCCCTTCTGGTTCCCTCTGTTTGACCATTTGACCTTCATTCCCTTTCTTGTTTTCTCATTAGTTTTCCCCCAAAATCAATTGAATCCCGGGATCAATGGCTCCTCCCCTTAGGCATGCTCCCGCCCACTTCCTGTATCTCAAATAGTAGCACTCTCTGGTAGCCATCTAGTCTGACCCTGTCACACTAGCCTAATTCATTTATAGGTGTATGATGGGATGTACTTCACACACTGGCCCTGAAAGGGCTGAATTAAGCCAAGTGGGCCCTATCAGACAATTAGGCTGCAAATGAGGGAGACTTAAGCTGGAGCAAGCTAATTAGATGAAGGGACACCTGTGAAGGAACAGGCGGGGCTTCTAAAAAGCCATGAGGCTGGCAATAATGTGGAAGGCAGCAGGAAGAAAGAGTGCAGTCCCCCTCTCTGAGGAAAGGGAGAAGCCGCCTGGTTGGAAGGAGTCTAGGGGTGAAAGCAGTAAGGTGGTGGAAATGCACACTTTAACTTTTCACTACAGTGCCCTGGACTGGAACTGAGCAGATGTGTGGTTTCCCCTATCAACCACTGCAGTGTGGTACTGTTTGGGGGCAGTGAACATGAAGACTGCCTGAGTCACTGTTGGAGAGACAGGGTCAGGACAGTGGGCGTGACGACCACCTAATGCCATGTGGAGCTGTGGAGAGAAGAGACTTTGAAAGACTACTGCCGAAGGGAGACCCACTTAGTGATGCAGCTGGAGAGCTGAGTCACGAAGAGTGATAGTGGGGCTGCAGACAAAGAGAGAGAGGTGGAGGGAAGGCAGGCTATCATGTGCGGGGGTGTTGGCCTCATAAGCTATTCCTTAGAGTGGCCAGGGGGGAAGCACCATCCCAGCAGTGAGTAGATCCCACCCCCCATTCCTCCCACAAGGAGGTACACATATGAACAGATATATTAGATGGCAAGTGTAGTTTATCTGACTGTGCTGCTCTCTTTCAGGAACCATAGGTCCTGGGTTCAGTGGCTCCTCCCCTTAGGCTGGGGGAGGGACCTTTAGTAGTGGGCAGGCACACTTCCTGGAATTCAA
This sequence comes from Emydura macquarii macquarii, assembly GCF_026122565.2. Classification (NCBI taxonomy): domain Eukaryota; kingdom Metazoa; phylum Chordata; order Testudines; family Chelidae; genus Emydura; species Emydura macquarii. The sequence continues at coordinate 24,726,722 of NW_027132559.1, forward strand.
ATGGTAACACGCTCCGGTAGCCATCTAGTCTGATCCTGTCACAATTGTTATCAAGTCCAGCAGGTCAATAGGCTGCTTATAACCATGGCTTATAACCATTTATACCTTCTACTGATGTGCTTAAAGTCATCTTTAATATTACTAATCATATCTGTGAAGTGCTTAAAACATCTATTAATCATTTATTAACCCTTTATAAACTATTTATTACTATTTATTAAAATATATATCTTCAGTTTAGTATTTAAGTGGTGCATGGGCCTGATTTAATCTATATTGTTTACAATTGTTAACATTATTGGGATTTTCTTTGTGTATCATAGCTATGTACTGATGCTTATATATCAATAGCTATCTAAATACATACATATTTTCATGATTCAGTTCATTTTACTCCAGTGCCATGTGTTCAACTCCAGTGTCCTACAAAACTCCACAGCTGATGGCACTGCTAGAGACTGCAGGACTTAATATGAAATCCATTCTGGGAAGAGAAGGGGGATGGTTGAAACAGTTTTCTTACCTTAACCTGGGAACTTTTAAGAAGAATTTTTTTTCTTTAATTTAAACGTTATCTGACGAGTTTCTTTCAATTTGGGAGATTCAGGGAGGTTTCATAAATAAAGCCATGGCTATACGTACAGCGCTGCAGTGGCGAAGCTGTACCGATACAGCTGTGCCGCTGCTGCGTATCTGGTGAAGATGCTCTATGCCAATGGGAGAGAACTCTCTTATTGGCATAAAAAAACCACCTCTGCAAGCGGCAGGAACTATGTAAGTGGGAGAAGCTCTTCTACCAACATAGTGCTGTGCACACAAGTGCTTATGTCTGTGCAATTTATGTCGCACGGGGAGGGTAGCTTATTCACACCTCTCAGTGACATAAATTATGCTGACATAGGCTGTAGTGTAGACATATTCTAAATCAGTTTCCTCAAATATAATCAAAGAGGCTACTCCAGGGGTGAGATAATAAAGACAGACACAAATATGCATAGGAACTGTACCTTTTTAGAGGTTTATGATATACAGTGTCTTTACACTCGGTATAATTATATTCTTTTCTGTAACTAATGGAATGTGAGTTGCAGCCCTTCGGTTACTTACACTCACAATGGGTTAAATAGTGTGAATTAAGCTCTACCTTTGGGGCAGAATGGAGTTGCCCTCAAGCACCAAGTCAGGAATGCACTTTAGTGTATGCTTAAGTTCATTCTGTTTTCTGTAGTGGAACTGGCTCATGTGCTTACTTAAAGATAAGCATGTAATCAAGTGCTGAATAGGAACGAACTCTTGAATTGGGCTCAGACATGTATGTAAAATTCCAGACGATAAGATGAGTGGATGCTCTAAGCGAGTATTACAATGGATTTCAAAAGGAGCACGATTACGCCCAATAGCTCTATTTTATACCAGTATTGTGAACTGATTGAAACCAGGGAAAATTTTACTTTGCAGATAAGGAAAGGAATATTTACTGTTGCATTCAGCTGAACTGAAAAGTAATATAAATAATTTCCACTGGTACAATTACCAATCAGTAAGCATTTGTAAGGCAGTCATCACCATAGTTGACTAAAATCACAGTGAGAGTGCAGGAGGAGGCCAGCAAATTTTCTAATTGGGATCCTGATTTCTGTAGCTATAATCAGTTTTGAGTCAGATGTTAATTCTCCGTCTTGCTCTGGAATTCATGTTTTAAAGGAAATTACGTATATCTTGCATTTTTTTCTCTAATTTAATTGTCCTTTCTTTATTTTTTTTAGTTATGTTTCGCTTGTATGACACAGACGGAAATGGATACCTGGACAGTTCGGTAATTTTATTTATATTGATATGTTATAATAACACGAATAGTAAGAATGTATTTGTATGAATCCATACAGAACACACCCTTTGTATAAATAGAAGTAATAATAATTGTGTGCAATAAAAATATTTGTCATCCACGATATTTTGAGGCTACTCCTAACAATTCGTCCTGCCGCTTTCCACTTTCCCCCTCAACTATAGAGAAAGTCAAATGTTGAATCTTCCACTGTGGAATCATTCTTCTGGTTTTTAGTTGTAACATTTTACTGCAGGAGGCAACTTAATTCAGCTCCCAAAACCTCTTTGTACTTACTGGGAGCTGTATGTGAAATAGCTATTTGCAGGGGTTTCATTGAGGGTGAAGAAAGGTGGAGCTCAAGGGGCCCTCCTATTTGCTTTTTATTATAAGAACTTGCCTGTTTTAGTATTGTGTATGTGTTGGTGGGGAGAGGCAAAAGTATTCATGTTTAGGGCCCATAGTGGGCTTGCACTAGCTCTGCTTTTGGATATTGGGAAGGAGAAAAGACTAGTAAATTATTGTAAATGGGGATTGGGCAGGGATCTTTGTCTGTTACTTCACACCTCCCCACACACACAAAAAAAAAAAAAAAGACAGGAAAAGAGAGATTGGTATATAGGAGGAAAGAAAGTAAAGAGACATACAGACACTTAAAATGGTACTGGTAGTGTTCTGGTCAATAGGGGATTTTAGCTAATATCAGTCAACTAATGCATAAGGAATAGATGGTAGGATCATAGATTAGCTTCTAGAAGCTTCTAGCACACTGTACAATGAGTGTGAAGGGGTTCTATTTTATTATTTCAGTTCACAGGCTGTAAAAGGGCGGTAGGGCAAGATTTCATCTCCCAACCGCTTTACACTCCACTCAACTTACCTATTCAGACTTTATGTGGTGGAGTGGATATGACCCAGAGATACAAACAGATATTTTCCAGTGGGAGAACACCATGTTAGCACAGTTCAGAAGAGAAAACTAATCAAGTTTGCAGATGACACTAAGCTGGGGGGAGTAGTAGATACACTGGAGGGCAGGGATAGGATACAGAGTGACTTAGACAAATTAAAGGATTAGGCCAAAATAAATTTGATGAGGTTCAATAAGGACAAGTGCAGTGTCCTACACTTAGGGCGGAAGAATTCCATGCACTGCTACAGACTGGGGACTGACTGGCTAGGCAGCAGTTCTGCAGAAAAGGACCTGGGGGTTACAGTGAACAAGAAACTGGATAGGAGGCAACAGTGTGCTCTTAGTGCCAAGAAGGCTAACGGCATATTGGAGCATTTGTAGGAGCATTGCCAGCAGATTGAGAGAAGTGATTATTCCCCTCTATTCGGCACTGGTGAGGCCTCATTTGGAGTGCTGTGTCCAGTTTTGGACCCCAAGTACAGAAAGGATGTGCACAAATTGGAAAGAGAAAGAGGGCAACAAAAATTATTAGGGGGCTGGAGCACATGACTTATGAGGACAGGCTGAGGGAACTGGGCTTATTTAGTCTGCAGAAGAGAAGAATGAGGGGGCATTTGATAGCAGCCTTTAACTATCTGAAAGGGGACTCCAGGGAGGATGGAACTAGGCTGTTCTCAGTGGTAGTAGATGACGGAACTAGGAGTAATGGTCTCAAGTTGCAGTGGGGGGAGGTATACGCTGGATATTAGGAAAAACGTTTTCACTAGTAGAGTGGTGAAGCACTAAATGTGTTACCTAGGGAGGTGGTGGAATCTCCATCCTTAGAGGTTTTTAAGGTGCGGCTTGAGAAATCCCTGGCTGGGATGGTTTAATTAGGGTTGGTCCTGCTTTTAGCAGGGGGTTGGACTACGTGTCCTACTGAGGTCTCTTCCAACTCTAATCTTCTATGATTCTATGAAATATGCCTTTCATTAAATTAAGTAAGGATCAGTGACAGGTAAAAGGAGAGAAGACATTGTGCTTCCCAATGCTAACATACAGGTCAGAATATAATATACAATTTATCTTTAAATTTAATCAGATAAAGAAATTATATCCCTGATTAAAACATCACCCTTCATAAAGGATTATTAAAGCACTCTTGTATGTTAATGATGTAATTATGATAATGTGAAGAGTTTTTGGAATCTAAAAATCACATTTTAAAGTCCACATTTTAAGGACTAAGTAAAAGTAAGATTATTAGATTATTCAAGAATTAAGTGCCTTTGTTTCTCCAAACCCTCCCCCTACTCCCCCGCCCCCAAAAAAGGGGGGGGCGGGGCGGGGCTGGAGAGGGGATTAGAGTGCATTAATTTTCAGTATTTAATGAAGATTATCTCCATACTAGAAAGGGTTAGAAACAACAGACTTTTTTTTCTTAAATGAAAGCTTGGATTTTGCAGAAAGCATAAGTAATTGCAGAAAAAATACTGAGGGAAACTCTTTCAAACATTGACATTGTGCCTGTAAACTCACCATGTGGTATTTGTGAGCAGTTGTGCATCCAAGAATACATTCAGTTGCATGTACCGCTGCTACATTTGTGTGTGTATTTTGCAGGTGAAACTTTGATTCCAATGCTTGAGAGTTTGTTCCAAAAAATTTGTGGCCAAATTCAGGTTGCCTCTTGCTCATAAGAGAGGAAAGAAAGAAGATAAGCATGGTACAACTTTTGTACCTTGTTCCTTGCTCCCCCAAAATCCATGGAATTCACACTCCACTGATACGTTCCTGGAGAAGTCAGGGCAGGAAGCGTAGTATATTTTATTGTGTATTCCTTGAACTTGAACTTTCTTGAACTTCCTTGCTTGCATTGCTTGTTGCCATATGTAATTGCACAGTTGGATGTGTGTGTGGGAGGTGGTGGTGGTAGCGAGGGAGATGGTTCCTGGAACTCTTCTGGTGGTTTGAATATTGTTAGAAAATAATGCCATTTTTGTTGAGCCTTACACATTATGGCCATTTTCTGAAGTACTAAGAAATTGGACTGCAGCTGGAGTTGTGCGTGCTCAGCCCCTCTGAAAATAAAGTCCTCACAGAAATGATTATAATAATAATAATAATAATAAATAGCTTGCACTCATTGTGAATGCAGAAGTGAAGAAGACCTGAATGTGTCCATCGACATGCATGCTTTTCTTATGGATGCAGTTTATACTGGGCCTGAGTGCTGATCCTAGGGTGAGGAGTTAGATTCTTAGCTAGTGTAAATTGTCATAGCTCCATTGACTTCAGTTTACACTAGCTGAGGATTTGACTCCAGATTTGTACAAATATTGAAATGGTAAGTGTAATATTTGTGATACAGCCCTGTTTATCATATCTGCAGAATATTCATTACCCAAAAATATTAAAATATCATTTGCATACAGTAAATTCCTGAGATACTGAAGCATTCAAGTAAACCTTCTGGGGTTCAAACCTTGGTGAACCAAACCCATGTATTTAAATTAATTACATTTTGTGGAACTGAAATCAGCATGGTGTAGTGGGGTTAACATCACAAATTTGAAGGAATTTGGTTCAGTGAGAGCAAATCCTTCTTGTCTCACTACCAACAGCATTAGTAATCCCAGTTAAGTGATGAGGATAAATTATACCTGCCAAATGTGAGATCTGGTCCTCCTTTTCCTATGAAAAGTTTCCTTTCTTCAAGGCCAAACACACACACACAAAATTCACCATAAAACAATTGCTCATGACAACAATTAAAAGTAACCCCTTTATTCTGCTTAATGGAGTCCCCAGTGGAGGTTTTTTTTTCTGATTTTAACTTTTACAAGCAATTGTGCTATAATTATATTGATAATCAAATATACAGCACATAATTGCTGACTAAGTAAGTATTTTTACCACATACTTTTATGCATTATATGGTTTGATGTTAAACGGGGCTGGTTTATTAACATATACAGTTAATATTTTCACCCAAAGAGAAGGTACATTCAAATACACTGTTAGTCTATATTAACACAATTATAAGCTATGTACCTGAATTGCTATAAAATCAGTCATTATAATATTGCATTAAAATGTCTTTGTTCTTTCTCTTTTCCTGCCTAGGAACTTGAAAATATAATCACTCAAATGATGCACGTTGCAGAATATCTTGAATGGGATGTCACTGAACTCAGTCCAGTAAGCATTTTCTCAGATCATTGATGTAATTAATTCTGGAAGTTCCTAAGCACTATTTTAAATCATTGTGTAATGCTCCATGAATACTGTGATATTAATACATGTATTAAGTAATACAAATAATAGTTGTTGCTTATTTATGGGGCTGCCATTCAGCCCTTTCCTAGTCCTTTTTCTAATGAGGACAACATAGCACACCTACTACAATGGGTCACAAACTGGTTTGAGGTCTTTATCACTATCCCAATTTAGATGTTATATAACAATAATATAATATTGCAGAGCTACACAATTCCCTGCAACTGTATAAACTAAACTTGGTTCTGTTTTCTTTTATGCTCCTATTATTCATATAAATGAAATGTAAAGAGGGCCAGCACAAAGCCATGTTCCATTTAAGCTCTTAGAATAAGATGGGGTTTCTGTTTTTGGGGTATATTACATTTTTTTGAAGGGGGTGTGTATTTTTAGCAATTTTGTAGTTTTAGGGAGATAGCCCCAAACCCCCTGATTTTTGGGTTTCTCTTTGTATAGATTGTAATGAATAATCTTTTCCTAATTCTCCCCTGTGTGCTTTAAAGTAGTAGTGTTTCAAACAGCACTACTTCAAAGCACACTAGGGAACCTTTAGTGTGCACCATCAGAGTCTACGCAGACCAATCGATGTGCAGCATGTTAATATGCCTTAGAATCCCGCCTCTCTCCCCCCCCCCCCCCCCCCCCCCCCCCCCGTCCCCATAGTCTGCATTACTGCTCTGTGTAGACAAGGCTTGAGATGCAAGTAACCACTTCTGGTATTTTTTCAGGGTTTATTAGGTAAACATTGATTTAATTTTTTGCTCATTTTTATTCTATCAGTGCTTATCAGTTAAAACCTAAAATCAGAAGCCCTAAAAATAGAACTGAAGTGATGCATACCTTTAGCCCAGAGTGAATTTTTCCCTAAGCTTTATCCTTACATAGAATTATAAGAATCAGTAATGGTACAAGGATGACAATATGAAACTATGATACATAATGTCACTATTAGAGCTGAATAAAAATGGTAAGTATGTTTCACAAAAAAATTAAAACAATTTTCATGAAGTTTTTGCTGAAAACTAGAAAATGTGAATTTTCAGATTTCCTGTCTCCATTCTTTCCCTATTTATTTATTTGCTCCCACTGCAGGCAAAATGGAAGAAAGGAGTAACTGAAAAATTTGGGGGCATTTAATTTTTTGTTGCAAAATTTGAAAATGTTGGGGGAAAAAATCTTTCCACAAAAATATTTTTAAAAAGTCCTTTTTAAATTGGAAAAAATAAGTTTTACCAGCTCTGATAAAGACCCAAGTATGGTTTGGTGGGGGCAGTGAGGGGTGAAAAGACTTTTAATACCTTTCTTCCAAAGTTGCCACGTAGGATACATTTTAGAATCAGAGAGTTAAAAGGGACCACAAGAGTCATCTAGTATAATCTCCTGCCAAGATGCAGGATTTGTTTTGTCTAAACCATCCAAGACGGATGGCTATCCAGTCTCCTTTTGAAAACTCCAATGAAGAAGTTTCCACAACCTCCCCAGACTGTCTGTTTCATTGTCCTACTGTTCTTACGGTTAGGAAGTTTTTACTGAAATTTAATTTAAATCTGCTATGTTGTAGTTTGAATCCATTGCCTCTGTGGTAAAAGAGAACAACTTTTCTCCATCTTTTTTATGGCATCCTTTCAAGTATCTGAAGACCGCTATCATATCCCCCCTTAATTTCCTATTTGCCAAACTAAACATACCTCTTCCTTCAGCCTTTGCTCATATGGCTTGCATTCAATCCCTTTCATCATCTTTATCACTCACCTCTGGATCCTTTCCAGTTTCTCTACAACACTGGTTCCCAAAGTGGTCGATATCGACCCCCAGGGGGTCCGTGTCAGTGACAAAAAAATTTGGGGGTCCACGATATGTAAATGGGGGTCCACCCACCGAAATCATTATTTCAGGCGTTTCGTAAACTTTTAAGTAGATATTTTAAATTTGAAATAATTAATTATATGAGTAGGTACGATAAGTTTTGGACTTTGTTATTATAATTCTTGCAAATCACAAAAATTACAATATAGCTTCTAAAAATAAAGATAATAGTTTTTACAATGTTTTTTATTGAAAATTGTAATTTTTTGAATTATCACGGTATTTCTTGCTGATATTTAAACCTAATTTTTCCCACGTATTATTAAAATATGACAAAATCAAATAATTATTGGTTCACAAGATTATTTAGGTATCTGCTTCGTAGTGTTCTATGATTACGTACAAGTTTCTACAAGTTTTCATACCAGCATTGCATCGAGCAACCGCGCGCAGTGAATAAAGTTTGTCCAGACCAAAACTTTTGCACGGACATGTTAAATTAGGCAATTATAAATAGGAGTGTTAGAATCAAACATTGATTATTTCTATTCTGAATTTTGAGAAGAAAAGTGGTTAAAAAATATTAACTTTATTTAGTGCAAAATACAGATGCAAATCAAAGTGAATCAAAAACATCTTGTTTAGGAGTGCCTAAGGAAAGTAAGTACAAACTTTTAGTTAGTTAGTCATCCAGATTGCGGTCTCGGCCGCATTTTTTAGTTAAATATTTCAAATAAAGATAATACCTGCTAAAACATATGACCAAAAACTCTAATTGCATGCTCGAACAAAAAATTAAAGAAATAGTCAATGCTTCAGATATAGTAAAAAATAATTATTTCCTACTTTTTAAGGTTTGTTTTTGTTTGTGTAGGCGTTTTTTTAAAGATTTTGTGTTAAAGGAGTAGGAATTGTTCGGATACTTTTTCAATTTTCATTATACTTAGTTTTAATGTAAGTGCCTCAATAGGGTCTTACTCCAGTCAATTAATTTTAAATTTTTTATCTTATGAGATTTAAATAGCTTGTTTTTTGTCGACAGATATCTTCTACTCAACATGGCAGAGGCTAAAAAAAAATGTAGGCAGTATAGCATTGATTATTTGAAGTTCGGCTTTCTTCCATCACTGTCAGACAAACATTTGCCCATGTGTCTTTTGTGCAACAAAGTTTTAAGCAATGACGCTATGAAACCGTCCAAGCTGGAGGATCATCTGAGAAGGTTGCATCCTGATAAAACAGGCAAAGATTTGACATACTTTAAAACACTGAAAGAAAAACTTCAGAAGAGAATCACGCTAGACAGCATGTTTGCTTCAACGTCAAAAACAGACGACGATGGTTTGCTGGCGTCTTACAATATTTCATTACTCATAGCAAAATCAGGAAAGCCTCATACTATCGGAGAACAGCTGATTTTGCCAGCCGTTGAGGAGGTTTTAAAAACTGTTCTACATAAACCTGCATATGATATACTCAAAAAAATTCCTTTGAGCGACAACACAGTTCAAAGACATATTGACTAAATGAGTCACGATGTGGAAAGCTTCTTGTGTAATTATCTAAAAACAAACCATTTTTCCCTTCAAGTCGACGAGTCAACTTTACCTGGTAATGAAGCACTATTAATGGCATATGTTCGTTTTGTTATGGACCAAGAAATCCATCAAGAATTGCTTTTTGCGAAAACTTTGACAACAGATACTAAAGGCGAATCAATATTTAATGTTTTAAAAGACTATTTCATGGAAAAAGCGATCCCCTTAACAAATATAATATCAGTAGCAGCAGATGGAGCACCAGCCATGTTTGGTCGCTATTGCGGTTTTATAAGCTATTTAAAACAAAATGTACCTGGTATATTTGCAATTCACTGCATCATTCACCGACAACATTTAGTAGCTAAAAATCTAAGTGCCAGATTGCATCAATCTCTCCAATTCGTCATAACGGCAGTAAACAAGATTCGTAGCAACGTGTTAAATTCTAGGTTGTTTGAGCAGTTGTGTGAAGAAAATGACGAGGACTTTCATCGATTACTTCTTCACACTGAAGTACGCTGGCTCTCAAAAGGCTTATGTTTGAAAAGGTTTTTTTCACTTTTTGAACCCATTTTGGAGTTTTTGGATGATAAAGCTCCCATTTTGAAAGAAAATTTAATAAAATGGAAACCAGATATTGCTTATTTAACAGATTTATTTGCTAAATTTAATGAGGTTAACTTGCAGTTACAAGGAGACAGCCTGAATTTAATAAAAACAAAGTCCATAATTTCAGCTTTTCTTGCCAGAATTAACCTATTCAAACAAAACATTGGAAGGCGCGAATTTTCGCAGTTCCACAAACTTATCATTGACAAACGTTCAGGATGATGACATTTTGGCATATGTTCAACATTTAAATGCCCTCCACTCAGACTTTAAAACCAGATTTGATGATGTTTTAACAATGGAAATACCGCACTGGGTTATCGATCCGTACGGTGCAATTGAAGAATCAGATATCGCACTACAAGAAGAACTCATCGAAATAAGCACTAACGAAGAACTTAAAGTGCAGTTCAAAAAGGGGTATCAGCAGTTCTGGCTTCAGAAAAATGTAGCTGTTACTTATCCTGCATTATGGAGTATTGCAAGAAAATTTTTGATAGCTTTTCCATCTTCATACCTCGTGGAAAGGGGTTTTAGCGCAGTAACTAATCTGCTGACAAAACAAAGAAATCGTTTGCAAATAACTGAACGAGGAGATTTAAGGCTATACCTCAGTCATTTGACTCCAAATATTAAGCAATTGCTATCAGAGCATCAAGTTCATCCTCCCATTAACACCATTAATTATTGTATTTTTAGTTTTGAACCTTAGCTTTATTTTATGGTTTTGTTTTGTTACTAAGTTCTGATTTTTGTCCAAAATCCAAATATTTACAGAGTTTTGTGCTAAATTTTAAAGAGAATTTTAATTTAGCCTTTTTTTTATTTTGAGCTATTAACGTTTAATTTTGTTTTATTTCACATAAAAATAAGATTTTTAATTTAATTGTTTCAATAAAGGTCTGAATAAAAAATTTAAGTTCTAAATAAATTCTAAAAAAATTTAAGAGTCTACATCCTTTCTCTATAGCAGTAACCAAAACTGGACACACTACTCCAGCTGAGGCCTAACCAGAGCTGAGTATAACACTACTATCAGCTCCCATGACTTATGTACTGTACCTCTGTTAATGCAACCTAAATTTGCATTTGCTTTTTTTGCAACAGAATTGCATTGCTAATGCATGTCGAAGTTGTGATTCACCATAACTCTCAGATCCTTCTGAGCAGTGCTGCTGCCAAGCCAGTTTTCCCCCATTCTGTTTTTGTACATTTGGTTTTTCTTCCCTAAATGTAGCACCTTACATTTGTCTTTGTTGAATTTCATTTTGTTGTCTATAGTCCAGTTCTCCAATTTATCAAGATCTCTCTGAATTTTAGTTCTATCTTCCAAAGTGTTGGCAACTCCCTTAGCTTTGTGTCATCTGCAAACTTGATCAGCATACTCTCTATACCTACATCCAGGTCATTAATAAGGTGTTAAGCAACACCAGACCAGAACAGATCCCTATGGAGCCCCACTTGAGACCTCCCTCCAATCCAACATCATTCTGTTAATATTGTAACTGAGTTACTATTTCTTTGTGATGGTTTAACCAGTTGTGTATCCGCTTAATGGTAGTTCTGCTGAGCCCGCATTTCTCCAGCTTACTTATCAGAATGTCATGTGAGACGCTGTCAAAAGCCTTGCTGAAGTTCAGGTATATGTCCACTGCATTTCCCCTATCTACCAAATCAGTTACTCTGTCAGAGAAGGAAATCAAGCTTTGCTTTGCTTTTTCCTTCACAAAGTGGGTGGTTCAGGATTAATACATATTCTTGTTGTCTTAAACTATTCAATTTATAGTTTTTTTAAACAAAAATTTTACAGATCCTTCATGACATGATGGAAGAAATTGACTATGACCATGATGGCACAGTATCTTTGGAGGAATGGATCCAGGGAGGAATGACGACAATCCCACTCCTAGTGCTCCTTGGATTAGAGAATGTGAGCATTAATCTAGCAGTTTCCAAATGAGTAATTTGTGGGTCAGATGTGGGTCCCAAACTAATAGATATGTAACCTGCTACCACCCACATCTTAGTTATTGCACTATGATATGCAAAGACTATCCAATAAGAAGCTACTTTGGGGGAGCAGTTGTACCAAGGATAGAAAATCACATAAGGTGACCTATTATCTCTAAAGGCCACAGCTTCCTATTAAGGATGAAAACAGCTGTAATATTATTAATTTTTATATCAGTTAGTGCCACTATTGGCAAACTGCCAATGCTATCTGCATTCTTGCACGTCAACAAACTTTGAGCACTTCTGTCATTGCATTTGTTTCAGGTGTATGTGATTTTGATATAAAAATATTTGTATGGAAAATTTTCTGTAGTTCTTTACAGACACTTAAATGGAGATATTAAAGAAGTCCCTCCACCCGAAAACAAGTCCAGAGTATTCAATTATGCAATTAGTTATAAGGCATTGTTAAGAAGGTCAGTTAAGTTGAGTGCTTTCTATTGTTAAATATATAACAATATAATAGTTATATAAAAACTTTTATCACAGGATCTCCAAATTCTTCACAAATATTAATTGATTAAGCCTGTGAAGGAAGTTTTCCATGGTAAATATTATTTTCTCCTTTTTACATATGTGGAATTGAGGCACAAAAGGGTTGTTACTTGCCCAACATCACAGAAGAAATCACTGTCAGAAATGGGTTGCCCTTTTTCCTGGCTCATACTCCTAGATTCATAGGTAGATAGATTCATAGATTCCAGGTCCAGAATGGACCATTATAACTATCTAACCTGACCTTCTATATGGCACAGGCCATACAGCTTCCCCCAACAGTTCCTAGAGCATATCTTTTAGAAAGACACCCTGTCTTGATTTAAAAGTTGTTGGTAATGGAGCATCCACCATGACCCTTGATAAATTGTTTCAGTGGTTAATTACCCTCACTGTTAAAAAATTACCCTTGATTTCTAGTCTGACTATGTCTAGAATCCACTTCCAGCCATTAGATTGTGTTATACCTTTCTTTGCTAGACTGAAGAGCCCATTATTAAATATTTGTTCCCTAAGTAGGTACTTATAGACTGTAAGCAAGTCACACTTTAACCTTTGGGTATCTTTACGCTCAAAAAAACCCAAAACAAAACCAAAAACCACCACCAGCAGTGGGTCTCAGAACTCGAGTCTACAGACTTGGGCTTGTGCGACAGTGTTAAAAATAGCAGTGTCGATGTTCCCGCTCAGCTGAAGCTTTGGCTCTGAGACCCACCCCTCTTGCTGATTTTCAAAGCCAGAGCTTTAGCTCGAGTGGGAATGTCTACCTTGTTATTTTTAGCACTGTGGTGTTAGCCTCAATCTGTAGACCTGGGTTCTGCTGTGGGTGGGTTTTGTGTTTTTATTTGGGCAGTGTAGACATACCCTATGGTAAAGTGAATAGATAGACTCAAGGAGCTCAATCACTATAAGGCATGTTTTCCAATCCTTTAATCATTCTTGTGGCTCTTCTCAGAGCCCTCTCCAATTTTCCAACATCCTCCTTAAATTATGGACACCAGAATTGGACGCAGGAGTGTTCACACCAGTGCCAAATACAGAGGTAAAATAACCTCTCTGCTCCTACTCAAGAGTCCCCTGCTTATGCATCCAAGGATTGTATGATCCCTTTTGGCAACAGTACCAGATTGGGAGCTGATGTTTAGCTGAACTGAACGCTAGGCAATGCTGCCTCTCATACAAAGGGTATAGAAAGTCTTTTTAACTTTTTGTTCTTGTGTGTGTGTGTATATATATGTGTGTGTGTGTGTATGCTGCTTTTCCCTAGTTTTTATTGCAATATGAAATAGTTATTTTGGGAGATAGTAAGAAACTATAGTTTTCACTGGGAAAACTTCACTCTTTTAGAATTTGAACTGCCTAAATTCCATCTATAGATTAATGTAAGTCCTTCTCTGTAATATTATTTCATGAGTGTGTTGAAGGCAGAAGCTGAAGTATTCCAATGATGTACATACTGAACATAGGCTTGGAAAATACTAATTGGATTAAACAAATGACTTATAGACTGTCATATCTTCTTTAGACATTTCTCCTTTTGAATATTTCTATTAAGGAAAGAATTGATAATAAATATTTTCCTAAGCCAATCCAGCAATCAAAATTCCTTAGCATTCCAAAGTACTTATCAGTGTGGATGTGTATCAGTGTTTTGTCTATCCAAGAATATTTGGATTCTTGTGGGAGAAACCTAGATATACAGTTTTGAACAGATACTTGTATAACTTATGTGAAGTATATTTTTGATCACTAAACAAAACATCATAGAGGGGCTCCATAAAGTTTTATTTATTGAAGACTAGTATAGGTGGCTAATGGGAATTGTAGTACTTAATGCTACATGTATTGTTCATGGATGGATAGGCCACCAACTGGGGCACTACACAAGCTGCATCACTATTCTACCAGGGAAAGCTGTGTAAAATTATCACAGGAATGGTGCAAAGCCCTAACATGGCCCCCTTTTCCCCACCTCCCCCCATTTTTTAAAGGGCCTGTTGGTTCAATGGAATCATGCATCTTTTTCTAGAGCAGGGGTGGCCAACCAGTCAGAGACGAAGAGCCGCAAAGAGCCACTTTTACCTTACCCAGCTTGTCAATTTCACTTTTCAGTCTCTTACCCTCAGCAGAAAAATTAGCGCTGATTCCTCAATTTTGGCAGCAGCTTGTCAATTTCACTTCTCAGTCTGCAGGGAGCTGCAGTTCTATCAGCAAAGAGCCTCATGAGGGCCACCCCTGTTCTAGAGGAAAGCCAACATTGCACATTTTCCATTGAGTCAGCAAAAAGTTATTTTGCTTTTACTGTTAGGTTTACAATTTGTGTACATCTCTAATGAACAAATCTAGATATAATTTTGGATACTGAAAAGTAAAATAATATGAAACTCTTTAATCCCTGTCCTCCAGAATAATTTGCATAGATAGATGGCAGAATGATAGATGACATAATTGTGGGAATGGTATGAGAAATATTTCTATATGATAAGGATGCTGCATGACTGTGACACTATGTAATCTGATTCAGTTCACCCGTGAAAAGTTAAGTTCTTTCCAAACTCAGTAATATTTCTCCTGTCAGGCTCCTCAATATTATGTTTTTTGCTTGCCTTTCTATCTCTCTGTATAAATATTATAATGAAAACTGAAGCAAGAAAGCTTTGGACTCAGAGGTCAAATACGGAGGTTCTGATAATGTGAATATTTTTTAGCCAAATTAACATGTGAGAGGATGGAGCACAACCTCCTGACTAGCTATAGGTGTGACAAGATGTCATTCACAATAGTATCTACTTGGGTGTCCGGGAGCAGCGGGGAGTCCAGAAGAACCCCAGCAAAAAAATGTTTTGATGATCTGAAGGCAAACTCCCTTGATAGTGTACTACATGTAAAAAAGCAGTAGAGTTTAGTGTCGTAGCTAATTAGATACTATGAAGATGATCACTATAAAAGAAACTCAAGAGAGACCTGAGTATATACTTGCTTCTGAGTCTAAAATGTCTCCATATACTAGTGTCTCCATAGTGAAGCTGTATAAAAGTGGGGAGACCGGTGAGCTTAATGGAACTCCTGTAAGCAGTTGTCTCTGGGACTGGTCTGACAGAAATTGCTGGAGGCTTCTCAGTACATTTCCACTATCTGACATCATCTGAAAGAAAATGGTGTATTGATGGTTGTAATTAATTGATTTTAAGGCCAGAAAGGACCATTGTGATCATCATAACAAAGACACAGTTTCACCGTGTAATTCTTCCACAAACCCAATAATGTGTGGTTGAACTAGTCCATGTCTTTGAACTAGTCCATATCCACATCCGATTTTGATTTAAGATTACAAGTGAAGCAGAATCCACCAGATCCCTTAGTAAATTGTTCAAATGGTTAATTACCTTCACTGTTAAAAAAAATATGTTCCTTATTCCCACTATGAATGTGTCGCTTCAACTTCCAACAATTGGATCTAGTTATGCTCTTTGCTGCTAGATTAAAAAGTCCTCTTCTGTCAGATATTTTCTTCCTTTGTAGGTACTTTTAGCCCGAGATCAAGTCATCTCTTAACCTTCCCCCTTCATCCCCTCCCATTAGGCTCCTAAAGTCTTATAATTGCTTGATATTGGAACAGTTGGGGTGGGGGTTTTGGGGTTGCTTCTTTCATTTTTGACGGTCTGCAGGGGTTTTCTCTCTTTGCTGAGATATTCATTCTCACTTTGTATAAAACATACATATGTCAATCAGTCAGACAGATCCTCATTTGTAGTATTTCGTCATAGTTCTATTGACTTCAATGGAGCTATGACAATTTATATCAACTGAGGATCTGCCCTGATATCTTTATCACCTCTGTAGTATAGGTATATTACAGTATAGGTGTATATAAGGGTGTATATCCATTTAATAAAAACTAAAAGGCTAACGTAAAAACTATTTAAGATATTAAATCACTAACAATACATGTATAACCTTAAATTACTGTAGAATCCTTTTAATTAGTCTTTCTTACTGACTATGTGGCTGACCCTCTTAAGGGAATAGCCATCTAAAAAGAGTTTAAATGAAACAAGGAACTATATTACATAAATTGCAAGAATTAAAAAAAAATCTTCTATTTTTTTATTTGCTTGTGCCCTTTCCTCTTTCTTTTTTAGTGCCTGATTCTGCAGCTGCACTACAGGCAAATCTTTCACTGAAATAAATGGGAGCTTTGCCTGTAGAGCAGCTGTAAAATGGAGACCATTAATTGTATTTGTATGACACCCTTTGCCAAGGCAATCAGTATGCTGAACAAACAATCATAACACAATGCAATTACATTTTAATTGATAATTAATTATCTCTTGTTTTATACAATGCTTTGAAAATCTAAAGCAAGTTGTGACTATTGTGTATGATAACTATTGTTTTGTAATTTATATATTAAAAGACCAGATCTTAGGATATTATATCTGGTTAACCACCAGTCAGCCCCTTAGCACTGGCTGAATGCTTTTCCATCAAGCATCATATCTGCTATAACTGTTCCCATTAAACACCATTAATTGCTGTTCAATAACATTTGCTTAAATTGGTTCCCTTGTAGATATTACAATAAAGTAGTTCTTGTTACACGTTACCTGATTAAGTGAAAATTCACAACGTTTTGAGTGAATGAAACTGGTAGATAGAATGAAAGCCACTGCACAGCCTTAATTCTAATGATTGTTGCTACTGCCACCACTATGATAGTTTGCACCTATTTTATATAGTACTTTCCATCTCAGGATTTCAAAGTGCTTTAACAACACTAATAAATTAAGCCTCACAATAGCACAATGAGGTAGCAAAAGCATGTTCATCCTTCTCTTACCCTGGTACTGAAGTACAGTCAATTTAAGTGATTTGTCAAAGGTCACGAGTAAGTCTGTTGCAGGGTTGTATATAGAATCCAGATCTCCTGATGCCTAGGGCAGGTTTAAGCTTAACACGCTGCAGTGGCATCACTGTATCACTTCAGTGAAGACACTACTGTGTCAATGGGAGAGCTATGCCTCTCTGTAAGAAGTGGTAGTTATGTCAACGGGAGAAGGCCATCTACACTGTGACTTAGTTCGGGATAACTGCATCGCTCTAGTGTTGATTTTTCACACCCTTGAGTGACGTAGTTATATCAGTGTAAGTTTATAGTGTAGACGGGACCCTAATATGCACTTAGTATTTAGTCACAAGACTCTTCTGTTGATTTGATGGACAGTGAATGAAAAGATATAACAAATCAAATGTGGGGAGTGTAGTCTGTTGGCCAGGAGTTCTGTTCTTAGCTCTGCCAGTGATTTGTGATGTGATCTTCAGCTTCTTCATCATAAAGTCAATTAGGATTTGGTGTAATTTCTGAAGTGGAGTCGTGGAAGCCCCATACATTGATTAATTCACAGGTCTAGACAGTGTAGCTTCATCACCCACAGGAGAGTGCAGAATGGTTTGTGCCTCAGGAACTTCCTCTTGGCCTTGTCCAAGTTGTCCATCTAGAAACTCAAGCAACAAGAGACTCTCTGGGACTGTAGGGCTGTTTTCCTTTCACTCCTCCATTTCCATGTCTGGGCAGAGTTCAACTGGGCTATGACCACTGATTCCCATGATCTTTTTTCTGAGCAGTGGATATCATCTCAGGTTCTCTGCTTGGTATCCCCCACTTGCACAATGTTGTTAACCATTTGATACCCACTACCATCCATACACTTTTTTGTATTTCATTTGTCCCAATCATTTGATGCTGATTTCCTTGTGGCTTCTCCCCTATGACAGAGGGGTAGGCCATTGCTGTGCCCAGGGCAGGGCCTCTATCTACCTCTCAGTTAGGTTTAAATAGGCCAAGTTTCATGGAAAATGAGATTTCCCTGTGGGGGTGCCTCGACTCCAGCCTTGTTCTGCAACCTGCTGGGGTGGGATTAGTTGGTGACTCCTTCATAGGAAAAGAGTCACATACCTTTTCTGAAGTGAGAGTAGGACCCTGCCTGACACACTTTCTTCCCAAGTGCCAGGCTGCAGCCCCTATTTTTCTCCTCCAGAACTTCCTTCTAAGGTTCTGGCTGCATTTCTCCCATACTTCCTCCCCACACCTGTCCCAACCCATCCAAGGCCTCACCAAGTTCAAATACCTCCTCATTAACCACCTTCTTGAATTGATTAGTTGGCATGTATGAGTCCAGGAGAAGGAAGGTCAATAACAGGAAGATTCTGTGTAATTTTGAGACCATTATTCTTGCCCTCATTTTGTTCAGACATCTGGGAAGAGTTCCACTGAGGGGTGTCCAATTACTCCTTAGAACTCTACTTGGAGCTGTGGGCATTGTCTGGGATGCCCTGCTTGGCGTCCCACACTAGCACGTTTTTATTATACCTTTGTTCACATCCCCACGACTGCACTTTTGATTTGTCACCTGGAGTCAGTTTACACCCATTTGTGTTCATCTCTTCTCTCTTGTGGGTGGGGTGTTACTGTCATTTCTTTGGGTGGACTCACAGAAGAAAGCCAATAGGCTAATAACTTTCACAAGCACTCGATTTACTTACAAAAACCTAGAGATATGAGGTGGGTGAGGTAATATATTTTCTTGGACCAACTTCTGTTGGTGAGAGACACAAGCTTTCAAGCTACACAGAGCTCTTCTAGCTGGTCTCTCTCACCAACAGAAGTTGGTCCAATAAAAGATATTGCCTCACCCACCTCATCTGTCTAATATCCTGGAGCCGCCACAGCTACAACATTGTTGAAACCTGTTTTCTGGCCTTCAATCAACTCTCCAACCGCCTCAAAGACCCTGCCAGAACAACAGATGCAAAACCGGCAGACATTTTTCCACTGCTACAATGATCAACACCCCTACCGCGCACCTTTCAAGATCCATGGGTCCAACACATGCCTATCACATGTTGTGTACCTCAACCAGTATACTAAATGCCCCACTAGCAATTACGTGGGTGAAACTAGATAACCACTATGCTCTCGAATGAACTTACACAGGAAAATGATAAAAGATAAACAAAGTGATCACTCTATAACTGACCTATCAGCCATCATCCTCAAAGGAAACCTGCACAGTACTTTCAAAAGACAAGTCTGGAAGCATAAATTGATAATTCTGCTAGACACTAAAAATCATGGACTGAATAGAGACACTGGATTTGTGGCTTATTACAACAATCTATAACCCACTAACCAACCTCCCAGCTTCTTCCTCTCCTCTTTTCCTCCCTGTGTGACGGGCCAATTTACCTTGAGTGATCCCTTGAAATAAGTGTTAACTACTTATGCTAAACAATCTTTTCCTTGTTGTTTTTAGCTGTGGCACTCTGATTAAGTTTCCCAGACCTGAAGAAGAGCTCTGTGTAAGCTCAAAAGCTTATCTATCTAACCAACACAAGTTGGTCCAATAAAAGATATTATCTCGTACACCTTCTCTTTCTAATACACTGGGACCAACACAGCTACACCACCTCTGCATGCAAAAGTCTAGTCACTTTGGAGCTGAGTGTTTTGCATTTGCTCTCCTCTTGTTTGCCACTAGATGTCATAATTGTACCATAGCTGCTGCTGTGTTGTGGCTCAGAAAGGATCTGCTTTGCTTTTCTAAAGCAAAAGAAAAATTTAAATGGGAGAAAATGCCTTATAACCAATATTTACTGGTATCTCAAGTAATCTGAAAGCAAACCATTATGTTTCTTTTTTTTAAAAATTACCCCTTTTAGTCTTAACCCATTACACCTACACTTAAGAAACACACACACACTGAACACCTGTAAAATACAGAATTGATAATCTCAGTGAGGTAAATACTTTGTCAACCCAAGTGTGACAAAGCTACGATTGAATTGTAAGGACATTTCCTTTTAAATGAGATTCACTCATATCCACAAGCATCTAATGTATTATGCTATTACCACAGAGAATTTAAAACTTAAGTATTTTACCCTTTTTTGGGATTAAATGTGA
This sequence comes from Emydura macquarii macquarii, assembly GCF_026122565.2. Taxonomy (NCBI): domain Eukaryota; kingdom Metazoa; phylum Chordata; order Testudines; family Chelidae; genus Emydura; species Emydura macquarii. The sequence continues at coordinate 24,747,148 of NW_027132559.1, forward strand.
AATCAAGTGCTTTAGTCTGAGTTCAACCTCTTTGTGTGAAATGCCTCCTCTTGTGATGTCTAATGTTGTTGTCGTTTGTTGTTTGAGCCCTACGTATGTTGAATAAGAATTGTATTTGGAACTTGCACCATGCATTACAGCATGCCTTGCAAAATCTGTTGTGAATTGTTTGGGGCCCATGGTATTGTGAGTGGTGGTATTTAGATGGAAATGCAAAAATTCATGTGACTAATACCCAACTATTTATGATTGTATAAGAGTCTGTCCTTTTCTTTATTTAGAACTGAGATAATCTGCGCTTTTTATTTTAACATTAAATTTATAATTCATGGCTGTGAGGTCATAACTCAAGTGAGTTTCTAAAAGAATAAAGCATAGATGGATTGTGTACCATTTCCATACATAGGGCTAAATTCATTGACTCTTGCACATAGGATGCCGTGACGCTTTTTGTCAGAGGGATGGGTTCACTCTAAGAGACAATTGGTGCTAGTTCTACCATGGCTCTCTTAGGGCTGGTTTATACTTAACGCGCGATTCGGCAGCAGTCGACGGGAGTTACGCAAACTACGGAGAGTAGTTTGCGTAACTGATGTCAACTGCTGTGCTTCCCTTCTGCGTGCTGTTTACACTGCGCTGAGCCGACAGGAACAGTGTTCCCGTCGACACAGCACTACGCTACTTGAGGGGTGGACTTACGCAGTCGACTTCCTGATCGATTGAGCGGGTCTCACTGACCGTTCAATCGATTGAGCGGGTCTCACTGACCACTCAATCGATCCTGAAAGATAGATCTGGCGGTGGCGATTTTGCCGCCATCAGTATAAATGTAGCCTTAGATTTACCACCAGAGGAAGTAGCTTCAATTCCTTCCTGGAGACTTTACCTGGAACTATTGGAAAAAATGTACACACCATTTCTGGTCAGGTCTGTCCACCTTTGCCTGCACGAAGACCTCAGAATCCTTTGCAAAGGAGGTTGCAGGCAAATTCCACCATTACAGCCTTGTCCCTGGTTGACTTTCCTTCTTGGAAGCCTTCTGCCAAGACTTATGGTGGTAGACATTGATGTAGAACCAGGAATAACTATAGCTCATTGTGTATTATATTTCCTCAAATTGTATCAACTCGCTTTTTTATTCATACCATATTTGTACAGTGCATTAAAATATCTGCAGCTTTCCAAGCTACGTGTACAGTAGAGGGCTGGCTTTGCAGCAAACACACCTGTCCATGCAATAAAGAGGGTGGTATAGTGGTGAATTGTAGGTGTGCTTTTGTGGGAGAAAAGCTCTCACAAACGAGCTTCCCTCCTCCTATGCTCCCCAGTCTATTATACACCTATTTATTTTCCACTTGAATGGACAATTGCTAATGCCTGTGGCTCCCCTGCATGGCTTCAAGATTGTAGATGGTCCTGGGTCCAGCCTAATATAAGGCTTTCTTCTTCTTCTTCTTTCTAATATCCCTGTGGGTGTTCCACTTGAAGTTCACATGTGCCCCAGGTGCCTTTTTATCAGAGATTTTCAACAGCAGTGCTCATTTGATCCATGTATGCGCCCTAGCTACCCTTGTGCCCCATTTCAAGTGTATATAGGGTTGTGACAGATGAACTGCCCTCGATTCCTTCTCCAGTGCCCTGGCCACAGGTAGAACATTCAGAGTGCTCACAGATACCTGCTTATTTTACTTTTATAGTTTTCTTTTATTTTATCATTAGGTTTTTAATCTTGTATTTAGTTCATATTTTATTTCTTTGGGGATTATTTATTCACTGACTGAGGTTTTTGCTTCCTTCTTTCATCCTTCTCTACCATTAGAAGAAGTCTATGTGTTTTATTTTGGTGGCATGCTTAAATCCCCAGGCTTCAAACATTACCTCACTTGCCAGGAATCCTTCCCAGTTAGTGACAGCCACTCACACTTTATCTGCTGCCTCAGGGATACACAAGTGCCTTCAAAGTGGAAAATCTCTACTAGTTTTAAGAGTTGCTTGAGGAGGGACAGAGAATCAACTTTAATGGAGAGCGCCCTTTCACTTCTTCTCTTCTCTCCTCAGTACAGTGGCTTCCAAGTGACCATAGCACCTCATCTGCCTTTGGCAGATCTGAAAGTGATATGTGGAAGACTTTCACCAAGAGGAATACTAAATCTCTTCAAAAGAGAATACCTCTAAGAAATCTGCTGTACTGGAAACCCCATGCTCCTCAAAGGCTTCCATGGATGGTGCAAGCAGCCTTGTACTAAGAGCTCTAAATTGAAGTCCTCAAGCGCATCTAAATTACATGGTACCCGACAAATGGTACCAAAGGCTTTGGTCATTGAAACATGACTGAGATGGTACAAACTCCAAGGACATTGCACTGAAGAAGTTGGTATCTCCAGCTCCATTGACTGTATCTTTGGCACCTCAATCAGCTGTCTAGCAGTTGTTGGCACCTCTCATAACTTTTTTGGTACCACAGACTTCCTTGTGGGAGCCTGGTAAGTTGCAGACATGGCACCTCTGCATCCGGCACCGCAGGAGTTCAGGTGTTCCACAGATTTGTTTCTCTGATGCACCTGAGTCTCCTTTATTGAGCTCAGTCATACTTTTGGTACCTCATCTGTTGATGGAACTGCCTGATTCCCCTGTACCCAAACATATGGAGAGACAAACCGTCACTTCTCTGCCTGTTCCTCTATTACACTATGCAGATGAGAGTTCTTCAGACTCTCAGATTTCTGTTCAGGGGTCTTATTATCTATGTAGACCACCATATTATGAACCTATTTCTTCAAGGGACATTCATAGCTAGAGTGGTCTCAACCTGCTCAGCATGTTGGTACAATCAGTCCTGGATGTCTCCCCCATTCTCTTATGAGCCTTCCTAATGGCCATATTGGGACCCTTGAACTGTTTACTGTCAACAGTTCTCCACTGTACTCAGGACATTTCAGGGTCAGTGCTCTTTGATTCCCTCTGTTTCCCCTCAGCAAACTCCACTGCAGAAGGTGATGTGTGAGGAAAAAGAATGGAGAGCTAATGAAGAAGCTATGCCACAGATGAATATTTCATCATTCCTGAATGAAGCTGTTATGCCATCTCCATATATAGTATATGACTTTAAACAATTTCAGGATTTGATGTAAAGAGTGGAAAACACTCTTCAGATTCCATTAAAAGAAGTCCAAGATACTCAGTCCAAGTTGCTGGATATTCTTTACACACCATCTTCAGCACAGGTAGCCCTTCCTGTAAATGAAGTATTGTTAGAACCTGTCAAGACAATTTGGCAGACCCCTCCCAACAGCTAAGAGGACAGACAAATGTACTATGTTCCAGCTCGGGGTTCAGAATTTTTATTTTCCCCTCCTATTTCTAACTCCTTAGCTGTGGATGCAGTAAATGAACTCAACAGGTAACACTATTCCAAAACTACCCTACGTGATGATAATCAAAAGCACTTATATCTCTATAGTTGCAACAGTTACTCGTCTGGCACCCTGAAATTCAGAATTATTAGTTACCAGGCAATTCTAGCAAAGAATAACCAAATTAGCTATTTGAAAATTTATTCTTTTTATTGAACATCTCTCACAAGAGCACAGGAAATGATTTCAGGCCTTCATTGCAGAGGTACAGCTTCTTGCAAGGACAACTTTGCCAACTTCTCCCAATGCTCTTGGCACAGCCTCCTGCTCCATCTCCACAGCTGTAGTCATGCACTGAGCTTTATGGCTGTAGTCTTCAGGATTTCCAGCTGAAGTCCAGAACATTATAGAGGATCTACCCTTTGGTGGTCTTAAATTATTCAGTGAATCCACTGATGACTCTCTACATTCTCTGAAGGACTCTAGGGCAACTCTTGACTCACTGGGTGTATATATACCTGCAAATAAGAGGAGATTTAATTGGTCTCAGATAGCTGGGAGATCTCACCTAGACCAGTTTTCCACCTATTATACGGTGCCAAAAACCCAGAATAAAAAGGAGAGATTTCTCAACCGCTGCACCTGGATTGACACAGCAACCATCATTTGCAAAGTGTTAATTTTGATGCCTCAGTTGAGGGCCATGAGCACCCCTGTGATCCAGATTCGGTGCTGTCCCCTCCTCCTACCATTTGGGGAATGTCTTTCCCATTTCCACAGCTCATGGGAGCATTTGACCTCCAACAGATATAGGTTGGAGGTCAAATCTTGGAGATTATAACTTCAGGCTATGGCTACTCCATCCATTTTTCACTCCATCCATTCCTCCTATCCTCCTTCCCCATCCTTTTTTTTTTTTTTTTTAAGGGACCATCTCACAAGCCTCTTCTGAGGCAAGAGGTTCTTTCCCTCCCCTGCTTCGGAACCATGGAACCAGTTCCCATTCAGTATAGAGGAAGCTGATTTTACTCCAAGTACTTTCTGGTTGCCAAAAACAAGGGTCAATTCAAGATCTCAGGATGCTGAATATCTATGTCAAGGTACAGAAATTCAAGATGTTAACACTCACAGCTATTATACCATCCCTGGATCTTGGAGACTATTTCATGACCTTTGACCTTCAAGACATGTATTTCTTCGTTGTGGTACATCCCTTTCACAAAATATTCCTACGCTTTCTCGTAGGTCAAGACCCTCTATTGGTGTTGAGTCCTCCCTTTGGACTCTCTACCATCCTGAGAGTGTTTACAAAAGTTAGGTGGTAGTTGCTGCACTGCTTTGCCAATGGAAGTAATCGTCTTCCCCATCTCAACAATTGGCTTGGGTGTTCCTACACGGAAGTTCAAACCGTAGTAAAGAAGATGCCGTCTTTACTCCCTTTCTTTCCCTTTCACACACTCTCTGCCTTCATCTCAATACTACAAAGTCCTATAGTAGATTGAGTTTAGAGGGTCCGCAATCAATGCCATGACATCTAAACCCTACCTACCAGAGGGCAGATTGCTCACTCTGACACACTTATTCACATGAGTCCAAATGAGCACACAGGTCACTGTCAGATAATGTCTGCAGCTCCTCATGCATATGGCAGCATGACTCAGGAAAGTTTATACATCCAATCAGAGACAGTCTGAACAAATTACGCTCTGTTCTCTACCATGTCCTAATCTCCCATGACTGGTGGAAGAATCTGGCCAAGGTGTGCTTGGGGGTTTGCTTCAAACATATCCCTCCCACTATCAGAGTAGTTTTGGACACATCTCCCTAGGATGGGGGAGCTCATCTACAGGACAATACTATGCATGGCAGGTAGTCCACTGGAGCTCAGGGCTGTGAGATATGCTTGCCATCACTTCCTACCCATGGTAGAAGGTGAATCTGTCCACCTAGTGAGACAACATAATGGCCCAGTATGTACTATATAAATTAAAAAGATCCTCTTCCCTCTGTTCAGAAGCAATCAGATGATGGAACTAATGCAGAGCCCACTGAATCCTTATTTTGGCAGTCTGTTTGCTTGGCCTCCAAAACACTATCGCCAAAGATCTCAGCTGACATTTCACCCAAGATCATGCATGGGACCTTGACAGGTCTGTACTCAGGCAGGTATTTCTTACCTGGAGTTTTCTGAACTTAGACCTTTTCATCATTGCTGTTAATCGGAAATGTGTGAAATTCTGTTTGAGGGGAGGGCCACCAGGAAAAATTACCTTCAGGAATGGAAAAGATTTTTCCACTGTGCGCTCACCATCGTCTATTTCCTGTTGACATTACTCTCTCGGACATTCTAGAATACCTTTTCACTCTAAAGCAAAGAGGTCTTTTTTTGAGCTCCATTGAAGTTCACCTAGTGGCCATCACAGTGTTTCATTCTCCTCTGGTTTCTTGGTATTTGTTCACCCTGTAACTTCCAGGTTCATCAAAGGGTTATCCAACCTCTTCCTGAATGTCAGAGAACCCACTCCAACTTGGGACTTGAACTTAGTTCTTAATTCTTGGACGAAACTTCCCTTTGAGTCACTAGCTATCTGTACCCTTTTAAACCTTTCCATGAAAACCACCTTTTTAGTGACAGTTACCTCTGCTCAAAGAGTTGATGAATTAGGGGATTTGATGGTGGATCTCCCTATTCTGGCTTCTAAAATAAGGTATCCCTCTGATCACACCCACAGTTTTCATTCAAAGTCATCTCAGACTTTCATGTAAATCAGACAATTCATCTGCCAGTTTTCCACCCTAAATCTCATTAGAGAATGCTTCCCTTTACACCTTATATGTTAGAAGAGCGCTAGCATATTATTTGCACATAACTAAATCTTTTTAAGTTTCTCCAAGGCTCTTTGTGGACAGAGTTAAACGGATGCTAGTGTCCACCCAGAAAATTTCTAATTGGGTTGCATCTCTGCTGCTAGCAGCTGCTAATGTGCTGTGTCCTCCTAAGGTCCTAGCTCATTCTACCAGATCTCAATCCACATCTGTTGCTCCAATAAAAGATGTTCCTATTTTAGAAATCTGCAAAGCTAGTAAATGGGCTTCATATCACACCTTTTCAAGACACTATGCCTTAAAATAAGTGAGTATTAACATTAAATCAATATAGGGAGGAATAGTTAATGATTGTGTGCAACTTTTTCATTTTTAGGGATGGCTCTTCCTTGTTTTGTTGCTTATTTATGGTCCTTCTGCCTTAAATTCAGTGACAAAGCTCCTATTAACTTCAGTGAAAGTAGGAAGAGGACCATAGTCCGTGATGAGAATTGGTGTGAATGAGAAAATGTTACAGTTACTGTTTTGTGCTAGCATCTGTGTATGCCATATGGAGGATTCATTTTAAGTGCAGTATAATGAACTGAGGAAGAGATTTTTACCGAAGTTGCCCTGGTTTGAGATCTTCTAAATGACTATTTGTTTTTCAATTCTTTTTCAGGATATGGAATTAAAATGACTGAATGTCACTCAGTGCATTATGTGTCAGTAACGTGGATTTTATTTATATTTAAAGTCTTGCACTGGGTGGGTTTGTTTCAGATTGTGTGGGCCTTTTTCCCCCAGGCAATATTTTAAAAAGTTATGTACATGCATAATCATCTGCAGTACTTTATTACTGATTTTTGGCAGTGCACAAGAGCAAAAATTTAATTTGCTATTTTCTAAAAGTGCATTGTGTTTATGTAATGGATTTCTGCATCAGTTGCAGCCTGTAACACAGTTAAGTGTTTTAATTGGCAGAACACCCACATCAAGACTTGTTTGTTTTTCTGATAAGGAAAATGCCAGCTAAGTTAGTCCATATGTTCTGTTCAAATAAGAAGAGGCGCATTCACATGGAATGGCCCTTCTTAAAAATGAAAAAAATAAAATAAAATGAAACTAATGTGAAACAAAAAATGTATTTATTATATTATAATTCATTTTATGTTAACTTTATTAAAGAATAAATAGTTTAGTTTTTGTGAAAAAGATCAGTTTGGACGTTAGGTGCTTTTTAGCTTATTACTGCACGTATTGACCACACAAATATGTCTTAGAATAAAAATGTTTACAGTTTATAATTATTTATGTAAAAAGCATTTACACAATCTTTTTTTCCAGTGGCTAGTGACTGTTAGAAGACTTGAAATGTATTCAGTATAGTAAAATTTAACAATCTTAAAAATGTTTTGGGTATTAAAATAAGTGTTAAAAATTAGAGATCAATCTAATGACACATGCTCCGTACAGCTGCCAGTCCTGAAGAAGCTCAACAGGACTCTGGGGCTCCACAGCTGCAGAATCTATTTCTGATTTTTCAGGGAATACTGGAAAACTTCCACACTCTTTGTCAGTCTTAAAGTCCCATATTAGTCATCTTCCTTGCTCTCTCTACAGAAAGGAGGCCCTGACATTGCCCAGCCATTTGAACTCCTGATGGTAATATCAGGAAAGCTCCATCCAGGGTCTGATCCTGAAGTCTCCACATAAGCAAAAATATTCCTATTGATTTCAGCTTCTATTGACTTTAGTTGGTGTAGGTATTTTGAAGAAATCATTCAAAGCTGTGTTCTAAGTAGGGTTTGGCTTTGGTCCAGATACAGAAATTCTTACTTCACTGATGTACTGCTCTTTATTACAAGGACATTGTTGTCTTCATAATGTTGAATAAATCCTCAGGAACTTTGACTCAGTGACAAATAACTTGAGTTTAAAGAATAGAACAATACTATGGTTTTAAGAATTTAACTAGTAAAGTTAGACTCTAATGTGTAAATTCTAGTAGAGCTACATGACATTTGAGTTGCATTATGTCTATTGACTTACTGTGACTAAGGCCTCACAGTGCACATTCAAAATCAGGGCTATTATTTATTTATATATGTGTGTGTATATATATATATATGTATATGTATATAATAATAGCATTGTGAGACCCACTCATGTGGTCTTTGATATCATAAATCAATGACTGGATAAGAACCAGCCCTGCACATAACTATTTTTTTGCATGTCCAACAAACATATTGAGGATGATCTTCATTTACTTTACTTCTTCAGAACACATTTGTATGTGTCAAAACACAACAGAGTGGAAAGTGCTTAAGCAGTATTGCCCAAATTCAGATTAGGCAAAGTCCAGTTGCATTCTGCTGCACCAGGTCTGAATTTGGCTTACTATGTTGCAGTATGTTTTGGTCACATATATAGTATTGTTGAGCTACATCTCCTTTGGGTTTGGTTGTACAGCTAAAATGAGAATTAGAGCAATTCATAAATATTGGGTATAGTTTTGCTTTTTGCTCCACCCAGAAGTAGAATTTCTGGGTCACCTGAATGTTAATTAATTTGTTCAGACCCTGCATTTTCAATCAGAAATTACGTATTCCTTATATAATTATAATATTGGTTAGAATGTTAGTACTGAATCTCTAGTAAAGAAATGGCCAGGATGCCCACAACAAGATAGGAACACACAGAACACAAAAATCAAAGAACAAAAATTTGAAAAATTCCTGCTGCTCATTTTTAAATGACAGGGATTCACTACTTTTATTATCTTTGATACTGTTTTACTTATAAATACAGATTATGACATGCAGTGTCTCAAAAAAGAACTTAAGGTAGATTTCATAAGGCTGTCGGTATATATTAGGTAAATCTCAGTTGTTTATTAAAACAAGTTTAATAGTTACTAATTTTAGAAAAATAAAAAAGCCTGCCAACACACCAGCCAAGGAATCTGGGATCTACACAAATAGTTACAAACTATAATTAACAACCATGAAAGCAGCACAAAGCAAACATTTAAAAAAAAAACAATTTCAAAAAACCCCACAAAAAACCCTCTCAGTGAAAGTATTTAAAAGTGTTTTGCAATTGGGGGGTTATATTGATTAAAATAGGGAGGAAATCTTTTAAACATTTATGTTTTCATTCATTTTTAAAGGCAAATGTAATCTACATTCAGAGTTTGTAGGTCTATCCCCATCTAGTGGCTGTTCCACACCCAAGTTTTATGAGCTTGGTACTGCTTCCATTGGGAGGATTTATTCCTTTGGATCAAGTGCCAGGGGCTCATTCTTTTAGCGCTGAAGGTCCAGGATATAAATCCTACTGTCGGCTCAATCGAGATCGATTCTTTGATAGACAGGAGGATGTAGATTCATAGAATGTAGGACCAGAAAGGACCATTATGATCATAGTCTGACCTCTTGCTTAACACAGACCATATGATTTCTGCAGGGAGCATGTTGTACACTCAAAAGACCATCAAAGCAAATCTACTGAAATTTTAACAATTCTGTAGCTGTTAAACTACAGCAATATATATTTTAATGCTAATTCCCGTGTAGTTAGATAGCTGCCTTATTGCATCTATGGATAGGTCTCTGTTGCAGTCTTAACTAAAGGTGTCTACCTTTCTTTGTGGTTTTGAAAATGCATAGTCATTTATGAGCTTCTGAGTATATTTAGAAGGGTTATATTGTGATCTGGTGTGAAATATTAAATGAAGTAACAGCTTGTCTTTTACGTTCTAGAGTCAATCTCCAATTTTTATTGGCACTTATATATTTCACTGTTTATTTCATTAAATGAAATCTGTTTCTTTTATGTTCTGTGCAGAATGTGAAGGATGATGGGCAGCATGTATGGAGACTGAAACACTTTAACAAGCCTGCCTACTGTAATCTTTGCTTGAACATGTTAATAGGAGTAGGCAAGCAGGGTCTCTGCTGTTCCTGTGAGTATATGCATTTCAGTGAGCATTTTCTAGTACTGCTGTGTTACATTCACAATATTACAAAGATCTACTAGATCCTCTGTATCCAGACCCCTGCTAGCATATTGATTATTTTTCCTGTATTTTATACTTTAGTGCTTTATTCAGTTTTAAAGTCTTCAAGCAGTGAGACTTTCAAAACCTCCTATGAGAGAGTATTTGGTATTATAATATCTTAGTATTACCTCGTATTTTTGTGTAAACATACCTTTGCTTAATTTCCTCCTATACATCCTAGCTGTGATGTGACCTTAAATATTTCTTCTCCCTCTTTGGTATTTCCTCTTTTAAATAATTGTAAATAGTTATATTACTCATATTCTTCCTTAGTCATCAACTAGCCCAGCTTCCTTATAATTCAGTCTGTATAGCATATTGGGACCTGATTTTTAAAGTCCCAGGTTCCAGGCAATCAATTTGCATAGATGCTATAATTTCTTGTACAGTCATAAGGCTTGATTTATGCCACTCTTCCTCACATTCAGACATTTATAGAGTTTAAGGCGAGAAGGGACGATTACTCTGACCTCCTTTATATCAAAGGCCATTACATTTCACTATTGCTCCATCTTGAGCCCAATAACTTGTGTCTGGATAAAGCATAGTGCCAAAAATGGCATCCTGTTTTGATTCAGATCCATTAAGAGATGGAGAATCTATCACTTCCCTGGGTAGTTTGTTCCAGTGGGTAATATTCACTGTTTAAAACAAAACAGAACAAAAAACAGTGCCTGATTTCTAATTTGAATTTTGTCTGGTTTCAGCTTCCAGGCATTGGTTTTTGCTATAACTTTCTCTGCTAGGTTAAAGAGCCCTTCACTAGCTAGTATTTTCTCTCTGTGAAGGTACTTATTCACTGTAATCAAGTCACCTGTTAGTCTTTTTGATAAATTAAACAGATTGAGCTCTTTAACTCTGTTATGGTAAAACATTTTCTCCTTCCTTTGAGTCAAAAGTATCAGAGGTATATTGATTTATACCTTTCTAAGCACGTGGTCCTACTGATGTATTTGAGACTACCCATTGTGAATAAGGGTTCCAGAATCAGACATCCACCTTTTTCAGTGGTGGATACTGTCCCATTTAGGACATATTTAGGAAATGAATCCTGCATATCTTGGTTTCCATACCAAATAATCAGACACAATGCATTGGAGTAAAATAGCCCCCTTTATTTCAAATATTTTAAACAAATAGCAATCTAGCAACTTCAAATTAATAAATATTTATAATATAACAATAACCCTAATGCTCCTAAAATCCTTAACTGGATAACAGAAGATCATGAATGGTTATATCTTCTTCAGTATCATTAATCTTAGCCCAGTGAAACAGGTTGTCTTTGTAATGGATGAGAAAGGCAGAGTCCCCTGGGCAAAGAACATAGTGTCAGGAACTCAGCTGACTCTGATCATGGTCACCTGGCAACCTAATAAGCTCAGCTGGGCCCAATAAGCTCCCATTAAGTGAGTATGCTCCCTGACTGGACAAAAAATGCAGCAGTTCATCATTTAAACCTCATAACAACAGCAGCACAGTGGTCAATGTGTACTACTCCTGCAGCTGCACCAGCCCTGCTTGCTGTACCAGTCCTTGCTCCGACCCACACCTGTTCCTGCCCCAGCCTTAGTCTCTACATTCCTCCAGACTCTCTGGCTTCGATGACTGGCTTGTCTCTTGACCATGGTTCTGGTTCTGTTCTGACTCCTGGCTCTGACCTCTGGCTTGTCTCCCAACCACAACTCCATTTTTGCAATCTGGCTCTGCTCCAATCACTAGGCCTGACTCCTGTTCTAACCACAAGGTCAAACCATCTACACCCCAGTGTGTGACAGTTTGAGCAGCCTATTAAGGAGGGACATTGCCCAATGGAGGTCCCTCCCAAAAGGGTCCCAGCAGGAGTCCCTCTCACCCTCATAGATGTTGTTGGGGTCCTGCAAGAAAGGCGGGCTCAGGTAGCAGCCCGTCTTGACCAGAATGCATTCCTTCAGGCCCAGGTACAAGCCCAAGTAGCAGTTCCTCTTCCCCCCACCGTCGCATCTGCGTCCCATGAGCCCAGTGTGCTCCAGACTGAATTGTTAGATGGAGACTGTGCCAAGTTTTGGTGTTTCCTTAATCAATGCCATCTTCTGTTCTTGTTATGGCCACAGACATACCCCAAGAATTGGTCTTGAGTGGGATTAGAAATTAGTCTGCTTACCAGAGGGGACCTGAAATGGGCTTCTCTGCTTCTGGAGAGGTCTAATCTTTTCCTTAAACACTTCAAGAATTTTATACAGGCAAGGCAGTCTTCTTTGTCAACCCTAATTGAGAATGTACTGCAGAAACTGCTCTCCATGCCTTTTGGCAGGATCCCCAGTCTGTCACTAAGTATGCTGTGAATTTCGATGTCTGACTGCAACACCTACTGGATTGAGGCCATGCAACAACACCACTAGGCAGGGGCTCGATTACTCTATCAAAGATGAACCAGCAAGGGTGGAACCTCTGCCTAGCCTGCAAGCTTTAATCTATTTTTGCATTAGGATTGATGACTGCCTCATGGATCAAGCCCAAGAAAGACATCATGCTTCTTGAATCCCGTTGGCCAGAACTCCCCATGACCCCAGTTGCCCTACCAGATCCTGTATGATACAAGTCAGAGGAGTCTGGCTCCACCTCTATGCTGATGAAAACAGCATTAGAGCATGAGGGTATGTCTGTATTGTGGAATACCAGGGCACATTTTAGCAGGTACCTGGCCAAGTGCTGGTCTGTCCCCTGGTCAGGAAATGCAAGGGCCCAGACCCAGTAGGGGGACTCGAGTTGGGCTGATGACCTACTACTCCGCTGAGTAAATCAGACTGTAACCTATCCGTCAGAATCTTGGCAACCTCTGTTCTGCACACTGCCCCTCTTCATCTTCCTCTTTGTGTCTGGCATTCTGTAATGCTTGACGTTCACTTAGAAGCATTGGTCGATTTGGACACATCCAGCAATTTCATTGATCGGAATTTAAGGGGCATCAGATTCCCATTCTTCACAAGGATTTTCCTGAGCTCATCAAGGTTATTGACAGGTCACCCTTTCTTCAGGCCCCATCACACATCAGACTGCTTCCCTGGAAGTCACTACTTTTGGCAGTCACTGAGAGATCTTGCAGTTGGGGAGTATCTGTGCTCTGCATTTGCCAGTCATCCTTGGTTGTTCCTGATTTATCACTCATGACTCCTGAAACAATTGGTGGTCACGGTCTGTACTTCTCTGTTCCCTGTGATGATGACAAGCATGCCTTCTCATCCCCAGCTCCAACCAGTGACTGGTTGAGCTCTGCTTTTTCCCTAGGATGGTGGTGAAGCACTGGAATAGGTTACCTAGGGAGGCGGTGGAATCTCCATCCTTAGAGATTTTTAAGGCCCAGCTTCACAAATCCCTGGCTGGGATGATTTAGTTGGGGTTGGTCCTGCTTTGAGCAGGGGGTTGAACTAGATGACCTCCTGTGGTCCCTTCCAATCCTAATCTTCTATGATTCATGATCATCAATTAAAATGATATTCTCGTTTTTTCTGAGAATCAAGGTAGCTCTTGACTACCTTATACACACTGTTCTTGATCGGCTTCACCAAAATCAACTTTATACAAAGCTCGAGAAACGCAAATTTGACCAGGATATCATGGAGTTTCTGGGCTATGTCTTCTCCTTGGCAGGACTTGCCATGGATCCCAGCAAGGTTACTGGCATCGTTGAGTGGAAGCAGTTGTACATGAGATGAAGCAGTTCCTTCATTTCAAAAATCTTTGCTGGCGATTTATCAAAAGCTAATCACTCCAATAATGTCCCTCCTCAAAAAGAAGGCTAATTTCTCCTGGTTGCTGACATACAGGTGAATTCCGGTTGCTTGAAAAAGCCATTCATTTCTGCACTGTTTTGATCCATCCAGACTTCATAAAGGCCTTCATAGTCCAGACTGATGCCTTGGACTTCATGATAGGCGCAGTCCTCTTGCAATTCACAGTTTCTTGCCAGGAGCTCAATCCCTGCACTGCCCTTCCGCCAAGTTCGATGACCAATACTTGTATCCTTTTCAGATCACTGAAGAAATATACAAAAAGCCCTTTAAGCTTCTTATCCCAAAATCCCTCAAGATTCACTCTCTTTCATGTTTCCCTCCTCAAGCTTTATTAGCAATCCTTTCCGTGACTGGGTGGGCCTTCCTACACCCTCAGTACTAATCCAGGGAGAGGAGGAATATGAAATTCATTAGATCTTTGATTCCTAACGAATCAGAGGGAAGCTCCAGTATATGATATACTGGAAGGCATACCACTCCAGAGGAGTGATCCTGGGAGCCAGAAAAAAATGTTCACTCTCCCAATCTCTTGTGAGAATTTCACCAAAGATATTCTGTGACAAGCTAGGGCCAAAGGTCCTTAAGAGGAGCCCTCAGGGAATGGGATGGGAGGGAGGGGTAAATGTCAGGAATTCAGATGGCTCCAGACACACTCTCCTGGCAACACAATGAGCATGGCTAGGCGCAATAAGCTCTCACTAAGAGACTGTGCTCCCTGGTTGGACAGAAGATCAGGTCATTTAAGCCTTGTAGCAACACTAGCACATCAGCTGCTCAATGTGTTCTACATTGCAGATATGCCACGTTGGCTTCCTGTACTAATCTTTGCTCTGACCTGTGCCTGTTTGCACTTTATCCATAACCTCCCAATCCCCCTGACTCATGGCTCCAACTACTGGCTTGTCTCCTGACCGCAACTCCAGTTCCACCTTCCAACTCTCTTCCGACCACTAAGCCTGGCTCCTGTTCTGACCACCAGGTCGCATTGCCTACATCCCAGTTTGTGACAGGGATAGCCTGTTCTGTTGCAGATATCAGTAGTATGAAAATAGACTTTCCCTGTATAAACTAAAACAACTTTGAAAAAGAAGAGAGTGCTCCTATTTGTAAACTTCCTCATTTGCTATGATATCCCTCTCTTTTCTTTTCTTTTCTTTTCTTGCAGTGTTGCTTGACACTCAGTTGATGTGAGTGATGATCACTACTGAAAAATATGGGGAACTCATGGGGTTCCTTTCAGTTTCTTCAAATAACCAAGTAGGAAGGGGCCTGAGTTTTCTTATGAAACCACTTCTACACTTCCATGTCTTTCTGACGTCCACCTCTATTTCTTCAACCTAATAAATGATACCCCTCCCACATATTGTTGAAGCATTGCTATAGATTGCATTTTTTTTTGTTTAAAATTGTGTGTGTGTGTGTGTGTGTGTGTGTGTGTGTGAGGGGGGAAACAACTAGGGAACTGCAGGGGGCCCCACCATCCCTCCATGGCCCAATCAACAATGTTACTCCCTGCAGTTTGTCTGATTAATGGCTGCACCTCCCACTGGGTCTGTGTAATAGGTTCAAGCAAGGTGTTTAGAAGTGCTTTGTGCTTAATTGCCGTCGAGGCCAAAAGCATGAGACTTATCTGATGCAGGCAGACATTCATCCTTAGCTTTAAATAGTTGAATCTATTCAATGCTGTCATTATAAGTACTAGCATTATTTCCTCATCAAAGCACTGTGATGCACTAATGTTAACTATTCAATCATCACAGAAATATGAGAGTAGAGTTTTATAATTGAAGTCAGGGGAGCTTTGCATCATAAACTGGCAGCTTTATATTCCCCCATTAAAGTTAGTGTGATCTTTATAGACAAGGTTTGTCAATAGAGACAAGTATGTGAAACTGACGTGAGTGGATTTAGAAAAGGAAACTTCTCTGTATAGGAGTATTGTTATGGCAAGCAAGAGTTGAACTTTGGATGATTATATGAAATGCATGACAACAATAGCTATCTGGAAATGAACTAATCAACCATTTAAGATTTATAAATCAATAGAGAGAATAATGTAAACTCATTGGCTTTTATTTTCATGCTTACCAGATGCTCTCGTTCCTATAGTTCGTAAAATATAGATATCTTCCTACTAGCAAATGACACCAAACCATTTGGCAGTCGTCAATTTGTCTTTAATATTTTTGTCGTTTGGGAATTATTGTGAAAAATTTTAGTGAGGACTGATTTAATTAAGCATTTCCTGCTGTGCCACGATAGAGCATTCTTGGATTTTTCACTTGCATAATATTTCCTGTACTAATTGGCCATTTGTATTGCATGGAAAAAACAGCCTAGTTTGAGTTTTTATTGACTGATTGGATTGATTAAATAGTAGTAGATATAAAATGGAGTTCTGCTAATGTCATTTTTTTCGTTGAAATATTAACTCGGTCTCAACACGTTTCTCTTTTTAGTTTGCAAGTACACAGTCCATGAACGCTGCGTCTCAAGAGCCCCAGCCTCTTGTATCAAAACATATGTGAAGTCCAAAAAGAACACTGACGTAAGCCTGTAGTAGCATTTACTTTGGCATGTAGCTGTTGAAATTGGTAATCCTACCTACACCTGCTCTTTTCTTTCATAGGTAATGCACCACTACTGGGTAGAAGGAAACTGTCCGACAAAATGTGATAAGTGTCACAAAAATATAAAGTGTTACCAAGGCCTGACTGGACTTCATTGTGTTTGGTGTCAGATCACAGTGAGTATCTACAAGTGAATATGTTAGTGAAAACACTGCAGGTTCCTTTTACAGATACAGATGCAAAAGGTCTGTTTCAATTTTACCATCAGTTATGGTCAGGTGCCCGTGAGATTGGCATGTTCAGAATACTAATGAGTGTCTTTAGGTGGTATAGCCTAAATACTCTGAAAGATATTCTCTTCTGTGTACCGATATGTGAATCTGTTAAACTTAATGAGAGCTGTACACACCCTTCTGCGAAGAATAGAATTCATTATACTGCTTCCTTCTGTATTTTTATAGAAAGATCTTAAATGTTTTTCATTGTGGATAAAAGTAAAGGGCAAGGTCTCTGTGAAGTTAGAGCAAAATCACACCGTATGTTGCACTGACGCACAAGTGGAATAAAGGTCATTGATTGCATCTTGGTCCCTGAATAAACAGCAGGGCAGAATGTTTTCATGGCACATGAGATTAGTAAAATAGAGGTCCAGGTAATCCATGCACCAAATCCAATTTTCCTTTAGCTAATGTGTATTCAGCATCAACCGCAAGATGGGACCAATACCATTCAAGAAAATACTGCGTTTGTTGGTGGAACCTTTATTGTAGAAGAAACAACATCCAGCATCTCTACTCCCAGTCACTGTGCTTGTAGGATTTGATTCTAAATGTGGAAAAAGTCAGCACTCTATTTTTTTTCCTAATTCTGAAATATTAATAATTTGTTTAGTCTTCTAAAGAATATCATAGGACAATGCATTTGTGAATGTCTGAAAAATTTAAGATACTTTTTTTTAACAAGGATTAGTACAAACTTTGAAACATAAAAGAAAATAGGTTCAGGTTATTTTCAATTATATAGTGTTAGGACAAAAGATCTAGCAATATTTCAAAAAGAAGAAATATATAGCCCAGATTGTCATCAAGATTTGGGTAGTTTTGAGAGTAAAACACCTAAACCAAATTTTGCAAATGTGGGTAACTAACTAGTCAGGCAATTATAATCTGTATTTAGGTCCCTAAATAAGAGTTGTATGATGTTCACAGAGGCACTGAACATCTAAAACTCCCACTGAAGTGAAAATAAACTGCAAATGCCCTGCGCCTTTGAAAAAATCACACTCTTATTAATATGGTATCTACATATTGCGTGAGGGCTGGATTTTTATAAGGTAGTTAGGCACCTAATGATCTAGGCACCTAGAAGGATTTTTAAAAGCTCCTAGGTGTCTAGTTCCTATTGCAATTAGGAGCCTAGGTACTTTTGAAAATCACCCAGGTGCCTAAATGTCTTTTAAAATCTGGCCTTTGGATCCATAAATTTAGACTCCCAAATTTGAAAATGTTGGCCCTGTAGTTTCCATATGTCATCTATGATTTTCTGTATCTCTCAATATTTTAACTATTTATATGTGCTTTTTTGAAAATAATGAGCTTTGTTTTCAAATTCTTTTCAGTTTGCTTCTATGATTTCAGGTGTAAATTAGAGATGGTTCATTAGTAAAACATCTACTAGTTTTGCCAACCTTTAAAAATATTTCTTCATTTTTATACCACTTCTATAATAATCATTTCTCGTGTAATTCCAGTTCAGAACCCCTTTTTAATCCTTTCTTCTCCTGTAACTATTACTGTAGAGTGTAGACACCTGCTGAAATGCCTTAAAGCTACCAATTTAAAACCAAAATAAACCCCATATATTTGTAACAGATAAACAAGGGACTTTTGAATGGCCGTTTTAAAGATATTTAAACTGTCACCACTCTCCTTGCAATCATATCTTTTCATCTGCTTATATACATCATTCCTGAAGCTTGTTGCTGATATATTTAGTTGCAGTGTGAGAAGCTGTCAGGTTTGCCTTGTAAAACCTATCTTGCCTTCATTTTAAATGTGTGCCTTTTTATCAATGAAGAAACAGAGGCCTTGTCTACAATAGAGAGTGTTGATGCAAGTTACAGTGATAATCAAAAAGCGCTATAATTACAACGCTTGTGCCTGTTCACACAGCAGTCATGTCACCAAAGTGAGAGTAGTACAATGTGGACAGCTATTCCACTGTGCAGCTCGCCACCTTGTGCCACTAGGAGTTGAGGGAAGGCAGAGAGGATCACAGTGCGTCATATTTGCAGGCTCAACGTCCCATGATGCAGTGATTTCCATCCCATCATTCCATGGGTTTCTGACTGTTTCATAGCATTTTTCAATGGCCCCAGTTTCCTGTGCACCCGCTATCTCTATCTGAAAGAATGGATTATGCACTGCTCTCCACTGTTGTTGTTAGTGTTCTGAACACATCACAGCTGGTCATGCAGTATACCATGAGCTCCCAATTGGAACTGGAACTGAGACGCCTGACCTGCTATGTGCCATGCAAACAAGCAATGCCGGATTACTGTTTTGCATTCATGGAGCATCTGTACATGGTACACTGCCACTTTTGGAAGTGTGAAAGAAGCACTAAGTGGTGGGATTGCATTGTTATGCAGGTCTGGGATGACGAGCAGTGGCTGCAGAACTTTCAAATGCGCAAATCCATCTTCATGGAACACTGTGTGGAGCTCGCCCCTGCCCTGTGGTGCAAGTACACCAGCATGAGAGCTGCCCTCTTGGTGGAGAAGTGCGTGGTGATTGCCATGTGGAAGCTGGTAATTCCAGATTGCTACCAGTAGTCGCTAATCAGTTTGGTGTTGGGAAGTCCACCGTTAATGCTGTTATCACAAGTATGCAAGGCCATTAATCGCATTCTGCTATGAAGGACTGAGAGTCTTGGAAATATGCATGAAATAGTGGATGGCTTTGCAGCGATGGGATTCCCTAATTTATAGAAGCGGCAGGTCTTTGGCTCTGCACAAGAGTCATGGTTTGACTCATTAGCCTTTTAGTACCCCTGCCACAGCTCCTTGATTTTCGCATGGCACTGCAGGGTGTCCCGTTCATAGCCCTTCTCTGCCATGACATGAGAAATCTGACTGTAGCTATCAAAGTTCCTTCTATTGGAGCAGAGCTGGGACTGCACAGTCTCCTCTCCGCAAATGCTGATCAGATCCAGAAGCTCCAGTGCGTTCCAAGTGGGAGAGCGTTTGGTGTGTGGAGCCTCCATGCTCAGTTGGGAAGATGGATGTGAGCTCTCGATGCCAACCAAGCAGGAAGTGGAATTTCAAAAATTCCCAGGACTTTAAAGGGGATGGGGCAGATGGCTGCAGGACAGCAGAGTTCAAACTGATGGTCAGAGCTGTCAGGATGGGCATTGTGGAGCACTTTTTGTTGCAAGATAGCCAAGCGCGGTGTCTGCACTGACACTTTGATGCTAAAAGTTTGGTGAAAAAAGCTCTATGCTTCTCTTCGAGGTGGTTTTATTTTGTCACAAAATCTGGGGAGTTGGGTTGGCTGGGGGAGAGGGGACTGTAGTGTGTACACCAACACTGTTTTGGCGCAAAAAGCTGACTTTTTGGTCAACAAAAGTCTATAATGTAGACGAGCAGGGAAACACAGAGAAAAAAAAATTGACAATGTAACAATGCTCTTTAAGAAGCACTGCATTTAGCAAGCCAATGCCTCTGTATGTTTTGTATTGCAACTCAGTGAGCTACATTGAATCTCTCTCTCTTGGCCCCATTCATTGCAACATCAGCACTTAGCAAGCAACAGGTTTAAAAAGTGAGTTGAATCAACTTCTCTTACTTTTACAGAAAAACATCCATGGAGAGGCAGGAGTTCCTATCTCTATTCTGGAGATTGAGTGATTAATTCATTGTCTTTTTGTTTTTTCTTGACCTTTTAAATAAAAAATTTTTTTTTACTCAGTTGCCAGAAAAGGGCATAAATCAGAAGTCAGACAGCTCTATGGAATTTAAGAAAAAATAGATTTAATATAGCAAATAAGCTTATAGAAGACCAAAAGCTTCCCCTCAAGAGTTGATTCTGCTCTTCACTTCTCTGAAGTGGGTAGTTATGACTATGGCAAGCCAGCAGCATTAGCGTGGCTCCTAAGAGAAGGAAGAGTGGGGCCTAGGAGGAAGAATATGGACATTTGTCTCTGCGTGGATCTCCAGATTTCACTACAGCCTGGGGTTTCTCTGCAGTTAGAGGTCCCCATCTCCTCTAAGTGGCAGCAAACCCTTCCTCTATAGGGGTTGCTGGCTCAGAAATTTCATGCCATTCACCATGTAGTTTTCTAAGCAAGTTTTCCTGTCTTGTGGGTTTTTCTCCAGGATGGAGGTACGTCTTTTAGTATTTTGTAATATTGACTGTAATTGAGCTTTTTTCTTTTAGTTTTATTTTTGGAATTAACAAGAGTTAGAAGGTATGGATTAATTCTTACATGATAAGAACCATTTTAGACATCAGATCTATCTCCAAACCAAATCACAAACTTTTCAGTGTTTTGGCATGAGTTTGGCTAAGAAGACCTCCTTCCTTGGATCTTCAGCTGGGCTACTGGTTCCCTCTTTGTGGCCCTCTTCATAATTCCCTATACAGCTGTATCCTGCTTCACAGCTGCATTCCCCCAGCTGGTTGTCCTCTCAAGGCTTTTCCACAGACCTCCAGACTTTCCTCCCTCTTCCCTAAGGGAAATCATCCTACTTCAGGCTACTCCACAAACTCTTGGCTTTCACTACAATTTCTCATTTCCACATCTCCTAGGCCTCCAGTTGTGAGATAATGTAAAGTAGCTAGCTTTGGGGACAGGGATTATTGCAGGGGGGAAGGATACAAAAATGTTTATAAAACAAATTATTTTTTTTAATATGAGGTGCTTAGTATTTTATTTTACTATGTCGTGTTGTTTTTATTAGTTATAGCATGTACATCTTCAGCTATTCCTTTTGTTTCCTATACCTCACTTCTGTTGTCAAAGATCAGCAGAGACTAATAAGAAGATTAAGCTATTTTTTTCAAAGATAAGTTTGCATACCATTGAGTAGCAGAGCTGCTAATTATCACTGAGTGTGTGAAGATACTTTTATTTAATGTTACATGGCCTGGTGTGCATTAATTATGGTACAAATAGCCTTACCACTGAAACAGGGAATTAGCATAACAAATACTTTAGATTACAGGGCTACCAAAATACCCTCACAATAAGGCTTTCATACTCAGAGTAAATTCAAGCTCATTAACTTTTATTTTCTGTTGCTAAGTAACTGCCTGAAAAGGTAACTTTACAGTATAAAAGAATACAGACAAGACTAATGCTGGGTGTCATTCACTTCAAAATTCAGAAGTACTATGTCTACATTACACTGTGCTAGATACCTTTATCAAAAGTGTGTTACTGGTAAAGTGTATACATCACCTACAGAATTCATTATATTGTAAGTTTAATACAGTTAATGCCAACTTGGATAAATCATCTAAAGAAAAATGAATCACTC
This sequence comes from Emydura macquarii macquarii, assembly GCF_026122565.2. Taxonomy (NCBI): domain Eukaryota; kingdom Metazoa; phylum Chordata; order Testudines; family Chelidae; genus Emydura; species Emydura macquarii. Next base: position 24,769,254 of record NW_027132559.1, read on the forward strand.
ATTCACTGGAAAAATGTGATTTATAGGCGCAACTGTTGAACTACATATTTTATATCACTTGCTGAATGAAATATCACCTCTTGAGCTAGATTCTGTATGCTATCTAATAGACCATTTAATAAATAAATTAGATATATTTCTTAATGTTTTAGATGCTTAGTATACCCCCATCAATTAAAATATATCTGCTAGTAAAACACATCACTTTGGAATCATGCTCTTTTATGTGAAGTGCACACACAATGACAGGCTTAATATGCAGTATATTAAATCAATGTAGAGATAATAAACTATACCAAATTCCAGAATATAAAGTGGTATTTTTATTGTGATTGTCTGGTGATATTGTAAACCATGAAAATGAAACTTGAGTGGTTTGCATCTGTCTCTACATTATAGCTTTGTATTGTGTATTTGGGTGTATAGATTAAAAATATGATGTTTGGGGAATTTGAATTAAGTTAAATTCTAGGGTACCAACAAGAAACCCAGACTTCTAATTCCAACTATTTTTCTCCAACAGTTTATATCACTAGTTATACTTCTTAATATTTGATGTTGGCTACATCTTCCAATCTTTCCCTTTTTTTGAATAAAGCAGTAAACCAGTGCTTTTTAGTTAAAGATCTTTGGAAGATTCTCTCCTTGTTCTGAGAGTGGAACTCTTAATCATTGCTCTCAAAAGAATCTCCATGTTAGGAAAAAATGAAGACACGAGTTTTGCCATTCACTTCAGTGGAGCCAGAATTTTACCTATGTCCTTAGAGTTCTTTGTTTAATGTTCCCTTAGTTATATGTTACATCATCACTCGTGATATCCTCTTAGTATTTGTGATATTATTAATTCAAGTAGTAGTGGAATTTCAGAAATGCTCAAAGACTTCACTCAGAAATGGGATCCTTTCTGCAAGGCACTGTGCAAGCTGTAGTGAGGAACAATCCCTGTCCTCATGAACTTATAGATCAAGACTATAACTTCTATAACAAAGATTGTGACCACTAATAGTTCTGCAAATGATGCTGCCTTCCTCCTACTGCAGCAAGCTACTGCTCTGCAGTCTCAAATGCTCTACTTCCACAACTGGAGGGATTTTGAAACCTGTGGCTCCTCTTAGCCATAACATCATAGATTCCAAGGCCAGGAGGGACTATTGTGATCATTCTAGTCTGACCTCTTGTATAACAGTCCATGAAACTTCCCCGAAATAATTCCCTTTGAATCTGAGCATATATTTTTTTGAAATCCAATTTTGATTAAAAAAATTGCCAGTGATGGAGAATCCACCGTGATCCTTGGTAAATTGTTGCAGTGGTTAATTACCATTCCCAATATCAGCTCAGTGGTTTTGTGAAATTGAAGCCTTGATGACTGATTTCCATTATAGAGCTCACTGTAAGAATTACCTGTATTATTCCTGTATTATTACCTTACATTTCTGTCTAAAGTTGTCTCTGATTTTCAGCTGTCAGATCATTAACCTGCCAGTAACTTTCCCTGAGCTTTCACCACATGTGGAGGAAATTAGATTTCATGCTCTAAGCACTGAGGGCCTTTAATTATTATCTGAGTACCAAGCTAATCTGCACATTTCCCGAGCATTTTGAGGTAAATGGGGATAAATCCAGGAGTGAGTTCATAACAGCACCAAAACTGGCTATTTGAACTAAGCTGTGCATACGTGACTGCTATGACCTGGGAAGTGTTCAGCCACCTGGGGGCATCAATGAGACTCATGACCCATGACATGCCTGCCCTCATCTCAGTTGCACACTCATGCATCCCGCCGAACTGTGGAATGCAGCTGGCATTTGCATGTAAATGCACCTCCCAGCCACCAGGAGCCTATGTGACACCATAGCTAGGTGTCTCTGCCTTTTTCCTTAGCTCCTTCTCCTGGCTGGGATCCCCGCCAGGAGGAGGCAGTGGCCAGACGTCGCTATGCAAAGGTGAGGAGAGGGTCCACTGGTGGCACTGTGCTCTACCTTCTGCCGGCTGTAAACAGGGTCTCCCCCATCACTCATCTACAGGGGCTGTACTTCTCAATCCTCCCTTTTCACACCCCACTACCCAGCCAACCAGCACCCATTCCATGCACCCACCCCCCAGCCATTCACCTACCCCAGACACATACAGCATCCATCCAACTTCTCTAGCATCCACCACAAGTATTCCCAGTACCGGCACACCCAGCTGCCCTGGCACTCATCCCAACCACATCAACTACCTATCTAGTAGTAATTTGCTGCTGCGGTGTTTCTCAAGGAGAACTGGAGATGGAGATAGGTCAAGATGCAATTGAGGGAGCACAATAGAGAAGAAGGGAAATGCGAGTAAGAGAAATGGGGGGATTAAAATGGGGAGAGGAAAATAGAGGAGAATTATAGGGAAAAAAGGATTGAGGAGAGTGGTGCAGAAATGGGAGGAGCAAAACCACAACTCGTTTCTGTGACAGTAGTCATTCAGATGCCTCAAAACTTGTCAGTTATGTATGGGGGCACATCTAGTTAGATCTGAAGCAATTTTCCCAGACTACTTTTGCAGTGATGACCCATCTGATACTAGTGACCCATTCTGACACCAGCCTTGCCCCTCTACCAAAAGGTTGAAGATGACTGGGGCCTTGCAGGATGACTTTCTAGTGGAGATGGTCAGTGAAGCAGAATCTGGGTATATTTTAAGAGATGATTACCCCAGTAACATGTTCCCCAGAATAATAGATCTTACAGATGGACATACAGAAACAATTTTAGGTTATTTTTAGAAGATTTTTATGGCTCTTGCTGAGCCCTTTATAGTTAGATCATGTTAACTGAAGACATCCTAGTGTTCAAAAATCATGAGTCAGGCCTTCCAAAAGTTAAGAGATTAGCTAAAAATTCCTAAGGACATGTCTACACATAAAGCACTGCAGAGGCACAACTGCACCAATGCAGCTGTGCCGCAGAAGCACTTAGTGAACACATTGCCAAGCGTAGGTACTCCTTTTCCCTTAGAGGTGGAAGAAGACCTCCCATCAAGATAGCGCTCCCATCAAGATAGCGATACACAGAGGGTTAAATTGGTGTAACTGTGTCACTGAGAGGTGTAGATTTTTCACACTGCTAAGTGATGTCATTATACTGACATAAGTCTATAGCGTACACCAAGCCTAAGGGTTTTTTTTTTTTTAATAAAAATGATTAATTTTATGGTTCTTTGTACTTGTCTTCTGGATTCTGATCCTTTAGCTCACACTTTCTCTATGTTTTCAAGCATTTGTCCCCAACCAGGAGGGCTAGAAACTTACCGATCCACCCAGGATACCACATCATCTGTCCAAGAACTTCTTTTTCTGCCTTTTGTTCTTCTAGAAGGGAAAATTGATAGCAGCTCCTGTTAAACATGCATTATCCAATGAACCTCTTAAAATGTGCCCTGCGAATCAAATCTTCCTTTTCTTAAGATCTCTGACTAGCCTGTGCTAATCATTTCCAATACTTTTTTGTTGGTAACAGGGTCTCTCCATTCTGAATTCTTTCATAACTTCCTAATTTGAAGGATTGTAGTTTCTTTGTTATTGATTATTTTAATGTCCATGTTTCACAGCTGTAATTTAACACAGAACAAAGGTACGTTTTAAGAGTCAGAATTTAGTCTTTAGATTTGTGTCCCTTCTCATCAGATGTTTATTCTTCCAGAATGTTTCTTCTGCTCTTGTTGTTTTGGTTCCGACTTGAGTAGCCAATCTTCCATCTTCTGTAATGATGCTTCCTAAGTCACAATACTTTCTCACTGCATATATGGCTCTGTCATTCACTGGAATCCTTCATGTTTTCCTAGGATCCTTGCATACCATTATAGTTTTTGTCTTATCCACATTCAACTTGAGCATTTTCTTTGCATATAATCTCCACTAACTTCATCAAACCTTCTTCTGATACAGCCAATAGCACAGTGTCACCTGCACAGCGAATGTTATTCACTCATTTTCCATTAATCTTTGTACCTTCTTTTTTTTCCGATTAACTTAATCAAACATTTGCTATTGGTGTTGAATAAAGATGATGACATTGTACACCCAAGTTTCACTCCTCTCTTGATCGCTACCAGCTTTTTATTTTCATTGCCTATTATATTGCATTCTGATTCCACTATAATTGTTTTAGTACTTGGAGTTCATACTCACAGATCTTAATGTGTTGAACATAGTGGTGGATGATAGATTCCATCAAATGCTTTTTGGAAGTCAATAAAACACAAGTAACTATTCCCCCATTTCAGTTGATCTTTTTAATATGAGCTTCAAGTTCATAATGTTATTTATTGTGCCCTTTCCATGTTTGAAGCCATATTGTTGTTCTCTTATTTCCTTATGAATCTTTCCTCATATTTGGTCTTGAACAACTTGCGAAAGTATCTTAGGCTATGTCTGCACTTGTGACTGTACACAGTTACGTGTGCGTTGTTGTGCCCTAACCGCCTTATTGTGCAGTCTGAAGCCCTGAAACACATTCCTGAAGGAGAGCACTCAGTGCGAAAGCTAGCAGGCATGAGGGATGTAATTATGTACTTGTATGCACTATGGCATGGCCCCATGCCGATTATACATATCAGTGTGCATGTGGACAAGAGGTGTGTACCAGGTCATGGGTATCAATGGTCCTCCGGGGTCACTACCACAATGCATTGATCACTTTGCTGCCTGACCATTACCCAATGGTATAAAGGTTCCTGCCCCCTTAGGAAACTGCATTGAGCACTTCAGATCAGTTCTCCTGTGAACTCTGTTGATTTGTGTAGGTGACCATGGGTCATGTTCCATGAGCTGCCGCCTGGTCTCTGATGCACACCTGGGTGCTGATCAGTGTGTGGTCAGAGTACACTGTCCTCCACAATTTCGCCCACAGTGGCAAGAACATACACCTATACTGGGAAATTTCACAGAGGTTAAAGGAGGTCGGCATTCACCAGACTTCATCCCAGTGCTGGGAGCATATGAAGCACCTGAGGCTCCTGTACTGGAGGGTGAGAGACTCCAACAATCTGCCCAGTAAGGGACCTAGCACATGTCCATGCTCTGATTAGCTGGACCAGGGGCTTTCCAGGGCTCTGAGTACAGTGCCTGAATTGACTCATGATCCCCTCCTTAATGCTGCTAGAATCATTGTATGACATGATGCTGATGAGGGGCAGGGCAAGGAGGCAGCAGGGACCTCAGAGGAATTCCCAGAGGAAACTCTGGGAGACCTAGAGGAAGAGGAACACATGATTCTGCACCTCTACCCACTGGACCCAGTTGAGGAATCCCTTACTAAGAAGCCTGAGAAGGACTTCAAGGCACTGCAAGAACCAGAACCTGAGGCTGGTAAGTTATAATACATCCAAAAATATCTCCTCTTGCTCTCGTGATACGTGCTTGAAGGGCCCCCCCCCCACAGACCCTTGCCGTGCCCCAACATGGTCCCCAATCAAGACATGGCTGTAAATCAATGACTTTATTGAAATGTCTGAACCACTGTAAAGCATTTAGCACAAGCTATAACACAGTGGTGCGCAAGCTTTTCCAGTCACCCCCCCCCCCACCACCACCACCAGTAACAGAATCGGTCTGTTCCTCCCATTACTGCACAGCCAAAGCTTCCTCAGCAGTGGAGCTTGGGCTGAAGTTGGAGCTGGTGGCAGAACTAGTGATGTGGGAGGAGCTGGGACTAGAGGCAAAGCTGGGCTAGAGGAAGAGGGAATGAGGGAAGAGTTGGGTTGGAGATGGAGCTGGGGGCGGAGTGGGCCTGGGGGTGGATCCGGCCTGGAGGCGGAGCTGGGCATGAGGTAGAACAGGATTAGAGGCTGAATGGGGCTTGGGATGGAGCAGGGCTGGAAGTGTAATGCTCCCTCCCCACCCTCCTTGTGGGGGTTGGCCTGGTCCTGGAGGCATAGCAGAACTGGGGGCTGAACTGGGTTGAAGCAGGGCCGGGCTGGAAACATGGCACTCCCTCCCTGCCCCTGATGAAGGGTGGCCCCAGGCCTGGAGGCAGAGCAGGACTGGGGGCTGAGTGGGGTTGAGGCGGAGCAGGGGTGGAAATGGGGCACTCCCTCCTTGCCCCCCATGAGGGTTGTCCCGAACCTGGAGACAGAGCAGGACTGGAGGCTAAATGGGTGGAGGAGCGAGACTGGGGATGGAGCTGGCCTGGTGGGGAGCAGGGCTGACCCCGGGCCCCTCTGCGCACCCCCTGAATGTTGTACTGTGCCCTTCTGAGGGGGTGCACCAAACATTTTGAGGACCACTGCTATAACAGATGACTAACAAGCAGTCACTGTGCCCCTCTATCTGTGTATTTCTCAGCCAGCCCTATCACTTCCATAGTCCCTGGGCATGCAGGCTGCGGGAAAAGTTGTGGGTGGGAGTTGGGTGGATTCCGAAAGGGCCCAAGTGGGGAAAGAACTGTTTTATGACACTGATGGTTGTGCAAAGACCCAACACCACCTCCCTCTCTGTCCCAACCACCCTGGTTGGCCTTCCCAATATAAATGGGAGGCAGGCAGAAGGAGTTGGGGGTGCTTGGTTGCTTGTGTGCAGACCTGCCAAGGGCTGGGAAGGGAAAAGGAACTGTTTGGTTGTCTGAGGAATGCCATAGCAGTCCATTCTTCCTGTGACCATTTCAAATGTTTGTTCCTGTTCTCAGTTCCTGTTATCTGTCCTTTCCCCTCACTGAGCCATTCTGCACAATCCGGGAGAAGCAGGATTGGGTGAAGCAATATGCCACATTTATTGTGAATACATAGATTTAAAAAAGCAATTGCTTGCGCGTGCACATTTTTTCTCTCTCTCTCTCTCTCTCTCTCTCTCTCTCTCTCACACTCACACACACACACACTTCTACAAAGATGAAGGGTGGGCAGTCTTTGGCCATTTTGGGTTGTAAAAATTGTTGTTTTTATTTTTTTATTTTTTTGAATATTTGAGGCTGGTGCCTTTTTTGTTACTTTTTTGTATTATATATGTATTATTTATTTATTTAATTTTAATTTTTTAACATTTAAAACGTAACTGGAAGACACAAGTGTTTTTTAGAAACAATAGCATTTTTTTTTAATTTAAAACATTTACTATTATAAAACGTTTTTATTTAACACTGAATTTTTTTGTTTTAGAATATTTGCTGACGTTACTTTAAGCAGTGATTTTAAAACTTGTGTACTTTAACAATAGCAACAGTTTTACAGAATGATTTTTGGTAACTTTATAAACAGGATAATTAATGACCAGATGTTAGTTTTGGACAAACAGATGGTGGCTTTAACCAAACTTATCAATAGTGAACAGATCACCCTACATACCCAAAATACAAAGCCCCACAGAAACTGCTGTGGTGGTTTGTTTCATACTAAAAAAAATAAAGGTATTTCTTATAAAATCAGTATAACAGAATCAAGCTTTGGGCCTGCACTCCAGCTGTTGCACAAACACAACGCTGTGTCCCTTAGCAGTGGAGAAGCAACTGGCTTGCGGTATTAATCCAAAAGTTTAGGGAACAAAATATACTTGTGATGTGGTTTTTTGTTTCTGTCTCTTTCAATGCTGTATGTTGGACACAGGGACCAGGATTTCTGGAGAGTCAGCAGGACAAAAGTTTTCTGTGGTTTTCTGTTCCTTGTCCATGGGAACTCCATCTGCTATCTTAGAATACAGTCAGTTTCCTCTCAAATTGCCTCACAGTCCTTTAAGTATATTTCAGCAAACTTTTGGTGTAGCAGAAATTCACACTGTTTCTTCAGGTTTAATGGCAGAATAAGTGTGCTTGGTCCAGCTCCATAACTCACCAAAGCAGTGTGTAGAAGGGCGACGGTTAGCAGGAACACCTCTCTGACATAGTTGGCTGGGTGTCTTCCACAGGACTGGAAAGCCACTTCTGTTTTCAGTTTCGGTACCTTGAGCACTGCTATGTTCCCCAAATGATACCCAGCCATTAAAGAAGAAATACGCAACTAGTAACGTAATCCCTGGAGGGAAGCAAACCCCACCCCAACTGACCCCTTGATGCACTGTAAACAGTGCAACATTTTACTAACAGTACGGCAGGTATCTTAAGATTTTTACTCTCAGCTTGTGAGCTGCAAATATAGACTGAAGGAAAGAGGCTATAACAGTATAATTCTTGATATGCTCAAAAGTATCAGTATTGTGACCTTCAGTAGCAAATTTATGTTATGTGGTGTCATTTCTTAGGTTCCTTCAAAGGAGAAATGTAATATAATACTAGTCTTGTCTTTGACTTGCCAGGACATTCCAGTGACAGGGAAAATATTCCTCTGGATGGGCAGGAGCAGTATCACAGAGATAGCAGATGCAGATGGAGAAGGATATTGGAGGAGCTGCTTGTTGGCATAGTCAGAAGGAGTCGGGAGCAGGTGGAGTTCCATAGAGTCAAGGAGGAGGCAATGATAAACCAGTTCATGGAGCAGCAGTATGTCTAGAGAGGACAGGACCCTGCACTCATGCAGTCGCTGGTACAACTAGTGGCGGAACACTTTCCAGGGCCTGCCTGCTGCTGTGGCTGCTGCTTCTCTTCAGCAACAGGCAACACCTTCTTTTCCTCCTCCCGCTGCTACCCAGGCTGCTGCTGAGGCAGTGAATCCCACCTGCCTCCCTGACAGGGAGGAGCACGCTGGACACCCAGAACAACATCCCCTGCAAGCACCTGAAACCCCTTGCAGGGGAACCCCTCAGAGCATGAGGAGAAAAACGAGCCCAGCCTGTGTTCAGCTCCCAAACCCCACGCAGGAGACATACCTGTTTGACCCCCTCACAACATTCCACAGCAGTTCTCCCCTCCCCCCCCCCCCCATCAGAGGGAGGGGGACGAGAAAGGCAAGGAGATGTGTCCACAGACAGAAATGTTTGTCCACTTCTCAGGAAATGTGACTGGTTTTTTTGTTCATTTTGTTCCTGTTACAAACTGTTCTAGTTCTGTGTTCAATATATGTCTGTAAATAAATGGTAATTGTTCACTTCACTGGTGTATGCACCTTGCTTTCCAAATACAATCAACATATTTCCCACACATTTGGGATTGCTCAGTGGGATTCACAGCATATGACTGTGATTTTTGTAGGTGCCAAAGAAATTCAATACATTCTGACCCTCCCATATTCTCTCCCCACCTACTACAGCCATAAATTTCCTACTGTTTTTTTTAAAATAAATCATGACAATGAACATGACAAAGGTGTTAACTTTGAGTGCCCTCGCCCAATTGTCTGCTTTCAGGTAATACGTTAATGTTTGTTGCAGGGGATCAAAACCCACAGAGGTATGTTGCAACAGAAGTATGTGGCAATGTTTCATTGAGCTTTTCCGGTAGTACCATAACATTGCAAGACCTGAGTCACCTTATGGCTCCATGCTAATCCACACACATAGTACCACGAATTTCCCTTGCCTGCTGGGAACCAGGAGTGGTGTGCCCGTGGGTGGATCTGTCTGCCTGTACAGGCTTTGAAAACCTGATCTTTCCTGTGCACACTTGCTCTGGAAGTATTCCACTTCAGCCTCACATATTGTGCAGAAGGCAGAACACATCACTATAATGTGCATTGTGCAGGCTACATTTACATCCTGACAAGTCTAAAGGCATCACCAATGAGTCCAAAGATATACTTCGTTACCATTCTGCAGCTACTCAGTCTATAGTTGAATTCACCTTTTCTTTTGTCGGCAATGTCAGGGTATGACTTCATGAGCCACATTAGGAGAGGGTAGGTGGGTCCCTCCCCCCCCTCCCCCAAATAAATGTTGGAATGGAAACACCATGCATAACTACATTGATTATTGGTAATCAAGTCCCTTCTTCCCCCTGAAGTACAATCCCAACCTCCTGAGTACTCTGGCATTGTAGACCTTTCCTGTGTGTCCAGTGTCTTCATGAACTGACCCCTGTGGTGCATTAAGCTTTAGAGAATGAGAGAATAGAATTCTTTCAGTGGGCAAAGCATTGGCATATGTATTACATTAATGGCTCCCACACAGTTCAGAAACCTCATTCTTTGAAATTCCACGGACTTCGGTTATGGCAATCACTTGTGGGTAGATTATAATATTGATAGCATGGCAAATCTGTACAACCAGTACAGTTGACTTCTCAACCCTGATCTGATTTGCAACAGATGGGTAGCTTTCAGATGTTGACAGTTTCGTTAGGGCAATAGCTACCCACTTCGCTATTGGTATGGGTTTCTGAAAACAAGTGGTCTGGCACTGGAGGATTGGTGCAAGCTGCGCTCACAACTCCATGAAGGTCTGCCTCCTCATTCAGAAGTTCTGCAGCCACTCCTCATCATCCCAGGTTTCCAAGACGATGTGGTCCTACCACACCATGCTGATTCTCCGGGACCAGAAGCAGTGGTCCTCCCTTGGACGTACTGTTGTAATCCTGACATTGAAAATATCTTTTCCATGGGACACAATAGATTCACCTTCACTCTCTTATCAGCTGTATTGGGTATCCCAAATTTTTTCTGGACCCATTCTATCCAGTATCCAATACTGGGCTGTGTGAACATTTGTCCCACAAGGTGTAGCAGGAGCAGAACCACATCATCATGGACTTGTTCCATGTCTTCAATGCATTTGGCAGAAGGGAGGGATGACTGGGAGCTACTATCATCAAATGTGTGAAGGCAGCATACAGCAGCAGCAACACCCAGCAAGGCAGTTTCCAGAGTGTCGCTTGTGACACAAAGGATTGGAATACCATCCTGAAATGGTAGTGCTACCATTGCATACTGAAAAGGGGCAGTATGGACACAGGCATATGCCTGTGAATGGTATATACCCATAACCAACACAGCAAGTGTGGACACTTGGCATAGGTACGGGCTACATGTGCTAGCAGTATGAGGACAAGTACCCAGGGAGGCGTGCCAGTTTAGATGTAGCCTTGAAAGTGTGCAATACTAGGATGATTATTCTGTAGTCTTTAAAATCCATAACATTTTTGGATTTGGATGTAGAATGAGGTTGTAAAGTTTTCTGACAAGAATTCTTCTGTCTCAAACATATTCTTTGTTACCTCTGACAGCACTTTCAAATTTTCAAGCCTATGCTTTTTAACAGTTTGGCCAGTATTCAATCACAACTTATTGCTGTGATTTCTTCATCCATTATTGATGGGCTTACTTGATTAATTTCTAGTTGAGGTTTTTCAGACTTATCACCATATAGTTCCTTGAGATATTCTCCCTATTTCTCGTTCTTGTCTTTAGGGGCTGTCAAATATTGTCCATTTTTCTCCTTAAAGGTGGGATTGGTCACCTTTTGTAACTGATGATTCTCATCTTCTGATACATTTCTCTTTGTTCACTTTATCCAATTGTTCTGTTGTGGGAAACTTCCCAGCAGCAGTGTCTTCTGCCACCGAGCACCTCCACAGGTTGTGGATAGTGGAACAGCCTGTAGATGAGGAGGAGGCCAGCTGTGATGTAGCAGGAAAACCTGTCAAATAAGCAGCCTTAAACAATTTGACAACAGTATTAAGAGGGAGAGGTGAAGCAACAGATGGCACTGCTGCCCCTATAAAATTCTCCAAATGTCCAAAGATGGTACTGTGATATGGCAAGTGCAGGCCACCATTCAATAAGCCCGTTGCCAAAATCCCTGCTGGCTTGTGGGTTAAGCCTTTTGGTTAAAAGCTAAAGAGTTCCAAATCCACAAAAGTGGCTGCACTTAATTCTTGAGGCCCTTGTGCAGTAATAGCCACAAAGTTGTACCATGATAGCATGACTTACCTGCCAGGCAAACTGACTGGTCTCATTGTGAACTGGTGCCCTGCCTGGCCAGATGTGTGAAACTGGCAACTGCAGGAATGTAAGGGGACTGAATCAACAGAATGGAAGTCAAAGTAGTTAAGGCAGTGGCAATTATAGTATATATGATGTAACCGGAAGGATAGAACACAAGTGAATCTATCATCTGAATGTGTAATTATAACAGTAATAAAAATACTTCCAAATTATATGATTATTCAAGTATATGCCTAAACACCTGCATGTTCTGATGAGAAGGTTGAAAAATTCTATTTAAATATTGAAGTTATGGAAACCAGTGGCAGAAAGAAAAATGGAGTGGTAATTCTTATATGAGACTAGAACGCAAAATAAGAGAGGAAAGAATATCAGTCACAGTTGGTTTATTTGCCCTTGGTGAAAGAAACAACAGAGAAGAAAGATTCATAGACTCTTGTGAGAAACATGACCTCATTATCTGCAATAGTTATTTTGAATTAAAAGAAAGTGCAAGGCATACATAGGGATCACCAGGAGGGTTGTATAAAAACAAATTGATTTTATCTCAATCAATCATAGGTATAGAAATAGTGTTATGAAGGTTAAGATTATGCCAAGTGCAGATTGTAGATTAGATCAGAGATTGGCATTGATGAGACTGAATAGCAAACAGAAAGATACAGAAAGTCAAGTGCTATCTAGCATGGAACCTTGAAGTTCTGAGGAATCAAGAGATACAAAGCTGCTACCAAGATGAAGTGTTGCAGATCATTAATAAAAACAAAGACCGAGAGATTTGGGGATGTCTGAAAGAAGCTGTTAAAGAAGCTGCAGAAAAACATTTAGGGAAGATGTTAAGAACTAAGAAAAACCCATGGATAACTCATGAAATCATTGCTCTGATGGATGAAAGAACAAAAGTAAAACCACAAAGATCGAGATCTGAAAAATGGGAATATTGAAGACTCAATAAAATGGTAAAGAATAAATGCAGATTAGTCAAGTCTGAATCAGAAATGCAAAGAAATTGAACAATTGGATAAAAAGAAAAAAGTGAGAGGTAAATGGCTTTATAGATTGTATGAAGAATAGTTCCAGTAATATTTCTGTAGCTTTCCAAACACTTGAAAAATAGTTTCTGGACAATATGTGGCTTATACAGAATATATTGTGATGCAGGGCATAATGTTGTATATTATTAATAATAATAATAATAATCAGGTTTATTACAATAGAGCTTAATGGCCAACCAAGACTGGGACTCCATTGTGCTAGACACTGCACAGATACAAAGTAATAGACAGTCCCTGGCCCCAAAATCTTGTAATCTAACTAGACAAGACAGATACAGAGGGTGGTGGAGGAGGGGGTGGAATGCACAAGCAGAGTGAATGGTGTGATGGCACCAAACAGCATGTTAGTTCCAGGATTTCTTTTTAAAGGGTAAGTTTAGTTAGGAGATCAGCTAAATGGAAGGAAAAGGAAAGGAGAGGTCATCACAGGGACAGCGCAGGTGTGGCGTGAAGCTGAAGTGAAAAGACTCTGAGAGAGGGCAGGATGGTTCAAACAGCCAATCAACACCGGGCGGAGAAAATCAGAGAACACTACAGCTCAGGAAGGAATGTCCAAAGGTGAAAAAGATCCCTGCTTTGGCTTCTTCTGCTAGAGTCTCTGTCTGACTCCTCTCTGAATTTTTCTACCAAGGCCACTTGGGGGGGAGGACTGGAGGCACCAACAGGGTCCTAGCACAGTTGTGGATCCAAGGGACTGTTTTGGGGAGAGGATGAACCCAGCTGAGCCCCATTTTACCCCCTCCAGCTGAATGCGGCAATTTCTGCTTTGGCTGCTTAAAGCTTTTTTTATTGATTCTTGTTAGGATGATGACTTAATTTCCGTATATAATCAGCATCTGTCAAACATCTGCTTCCCCTTCCTTTCATGGTGGCTGTGTTCATGTAGCAACGTATCTGTGTCCTGAGATATAACAACATATAATGTAAGGCATTTCTGGTTACATTTCTATTAGAAAAGTACTTGTAAGCAATTGCCCTTCCTGCTGAGTTCTTTGGAAGGGCTGGGCAGTCAGAAAATATGTCTACATTATATTTTCCAAAAGTGAAACAAACAAAAGCAGTGTTTTCACTACTATATGTGCTTAAAAAAAGAGGGCAGTCCATTTGTTCAGGATTGGTTGATCTACATTGAGAATTAATTTTCAGAATTCTGAAAACTAGGAAAAAATAATTAAAGTGAGTTCCTAGAATACTGTACGTGAGTCAAATACTTCTACCACTTGATAACAATTCTTAAATATTTTCCTGTATTAATTCTGGACTGATCTTGTGTATTCATATTCACACTATTTTAGACAGGGCAGAGGTTCTTTACAGAAATATTCTAGTTGAGGTACTGTGGTGATTATTAATTTTCTGTCTTTTCCCCACAGCTCCATAATAAATGTGCTTCACATCTAAAGCCTGAATGTGACTGTGGCCCTTTGAAGGACCATATTTTACCACCCACAGCAATCTGTCCAATAGTATTGGTGAGTTCTTCATATGCTCTATTCTGATATACCTTGTGTCAAAGACACTAGAACAACCCTAGTGAATGCTTGTCTGCTTTAGCTTTCTGTTAATTTGACAGCACTATATAAACCCAAAACAGAACAGATAATTCTAGTTCATGACTTACAGGCAGAAATGCTTTTTTCCCAATATATTGCATTTTCCTTCATGTGACAGTGAACTTTCTGTAGGATATGCTATAACTGAAGCTGACTCAGGTTTTATCACTTAGTCATGCTGTACTTACCAGAAATTGTATAGTCAGAACACTTCTACATTTTACATCTTTTATAGATCCAACTTCCCAGAATAATGAAGTTATTCTTATGGGCAGTTTTTGCTTGGGATGCATATTGTATATCTGCAGTGCTGAGGTCTCACATCTAAGCCAGAGGTTACCTAGAATGATGACATTGGCCTTGCAACAAGCTATGAATCAACGTTATAGTGTATTTTATTCTGCAGGAGTGTACAGTAAATTTCACTGTCCACAAAACAGTTACTCAATTCAATGAAAATAGAAATGCACGCTCTACATAGGTACCACTGAAAAGTGCTGTGCAGTTCCTCATGGGAGAAAGACCTTCAAAGTTAACCTCTATATTAATATATGTAGTAGAAAGAGAGAGCCTGAGACATGAAGCCTGGTATGAAGTCTGAGACTTGATCTAAAGTAGTAGTCAGGCCCTGCTGATATAAAGCAATGCTAGCAAAAGTCAGGCTGTAAGCAAAAGTCAGGCCCTGTTACAAAACATGCCTGTTTACAAGTTCACAGAACCTGGCAAGAAGAGGGCTGGTATTGGAAAAACACAAAACATTCGTAAGAATACATTGCAAATACATTCCAGAAGGGTGGTACCCGAACACCCCGATACCAAGTATGGCATCAACACACTCCCCAAAGATAACAGGGATGCACTGACTCCTAAAGATAAGGTCAGAATGACATTATGAGGGATAGAGATGTTTTGATCAAACCAATATGTACAAGGTAAATGGTGGTCATTAACTATGTCAGAGGGGCAATGTGTAACTTTTTAGTATCAGTGTATAAAGAGGGGTCTCAGAGGGGGCATCTTTGTCTGGCCAAGGGGGGAATGGAAAGTCCCGCCTTTCACTGAGCTGGTCCGTTGTAATGGGCACACATGTGTTAGTGGTCCCGTAGAGTCTACAGCATACAAAGACTGTGCTTCATTGACAGCAAACCTGGCTGAGTGCCTTCGCTATTGAACCAAGTCTGTGGTCTTTTTGGGTGGTTCAATTGAGCCCTACTGGGCTGGCTATCTACTCAAAGCAAGTGTAGCAGGCACAGAGAACTCACACGCAGCCAACAACTGACTACAATACATTAAATTGAGTTTTTATGCTTATGAACATGACAGCATCATCATGTTAATGGTAATAACAGAAATGATATACATGGACACATGGACTTCTTCTAAATACACTTCATAAAAAAAAATAATGGTTGAATTTGAGGAAATATACAGTCGTCAGAAAAATTAAGAAAAATGGCTTTCTACATGCTAAAATTTTCTTTAAAATGCTTCTGCTTATTAAATATTCTCTAATGATTTGTAAATTATCTGTTTTCTCTTTTTGCTGTTTGTTTGTAAATCTAAAGGGTTAATGCCTGAGTTTGATCCCACACATATGTAAATCAAGAATCACTCCATTGCAGTTACTGGAGTCAAAGCAATGTCAAGCTGGTGCTAGTAACTGAAATTGCAAAATGGTAGCTTCCTAGATTATCTGTAATGATGTGTTGATTTCTCTGATTATTGTGTTTCACTGATTCCAGATCATGCAAGTTTATGCATAGAAAGAGGTTTTGTTTTTTGTTTGTTATTGCAAATTCAGCCTGAGAGCTGAAAACGAACTTGGATTTCTGATACTAATATATAATAATAATAATACTCATGTATCATCACCAATAATAAAGCTTCTGCATGTGAAATTTTGCCTTTGGTTACATTTGTGCAACTCCATTTTTTTCCATGGTGTTTTACAAGTGCAAAGAAGGCAGACTTTGGTCCTGCAGTTGGAATTTATTTAACATTCTGTTGATGATATGTAAACCTATTTCATCCTTGCATAGCTTTGTTGAATCTGCAGATTTAAAAGGAATAAAATTAGTGAGAAATATTTTTGACCTAAATTAAACAGATCTGACTTAACTAAATACAAGTAATTTAACTGGAACAATGCATTGCAGTATTGTACATGTGTGTTGTCATGGGAAGGGGATGGTTGCCTTTGGTGCACTGTATTTCACTGAAACTTTACTGTTTTACAATATAATATGTTTGGTCATCCAAAAATGTGTAATAATACAGCACTATGTACACTCACATTACAGATCACACATTGCTGACCTGGATAACAGGAATTCATCCTGGATATGACTGATTACAGTGCCTATGTTGTTTGTCTTGGCAATTTTTTAAATTGGTTTCTCCCACTTCCTCTTTGTTGTGGAGATTGCTCTTGATGAATGTAATACTTCAATGAATATGAAGCGAGCTCTATCAATAACTGCAGCAAATCAGTGAATACCTGTGTGTCAGGAAGAACCATAGGGATGTAATCATCTAAGTGTGCAACAGTGAACATATTCATTTGTTCATCAGTAGAAATGTTGCATTTCAGGCACAGTACATTATGTACTAGGAAGAGGGTGGATCTCTTATCCAGTACACTATTTTTGGGCTCACTGATCATCAGATAAACTGTTTGTTTGTTTGTTTGTTTGTTTTTGCCTTATTGCTTGTGAGTAGAATTTTGGTGTGTCATAAAAAGAAAAAGCAAATAAACATCATAGTAGGTTGCTGTTTGTAGAAGGCCATGCCCATGGAAGATCATTCAGTGTCACCCCTTACTTGTAGGTTTCATTTTCCTAGTCCTTCCTCTATGAACCCAGACTCATGATCCATGAACTCCAGAGGTCTGGTGGCAAAGACCAAACTGAAAACTCTTGCATCAAGTTTATACAAAGAAAATAGCCCCTGCCACGAGTTTTCCTCCTCCCAGGCATCATTGCTGGGAGTTCAGATTTTATCCTGTGATCTGATAGTCAAAGTTCAAAACAGACAGTTTCTTTATCTCTTGGAAAGACTGCCAGCAAGCCAGATTACCTCCCCAATCTATGCTGTTTTGAGGAATGAGGCAATTTATATCCTCTCCCCTTTCCTGCTATGTCTGGCTGGGAAGGCCTACGAATTCCAGAAGCCCTGGGATTACATTCCCAGGGTCCCTCGTGGTTGAGAAGGAGAGAAGCCTTGCAGCACCCTCACTGTGAGAACCCAGGCTTCTAACTCTGCCCTGGAACATTCTTTCTCTCTTAGAGGTTATTCCCTTCATCCCCTGGTTTTATCTTTGTGTGTGTGTGTGTGTGTGTGTAAAATCAAAAACAAACAAACAGTAAAAAAATGAAACCAAACCCTGAAACTGTAGCATGGCAATGGGGATTCCCTGCTCATTCTTAAAGGTCCTTAAAGGAGGGATTAAGATCAACTGGCATGTGCTTTATGAAGCTCATAGAAGTCAGTAAAGGTCTGTGAGTATTTCATCACGTAGGCCATATACCATGGGCCCATCTGTCTCTGACCTCAGTTCTATACTTCTCTCTCTTTCCCATCATCTCAATTGCATAAGAGCATGTCTTTTTAGTAATCTTATAGTTTTGTTATTGCTATTGACACCATCCCACATGACATTCTCATTTAGCAAACTAGGGAAATGTGGTCTTCATAAAATTACTATAAGGTAGTTGCACAGCTGGTTGAAAGGTCCTGCTCAAAGAGTAGTCATCAGTGATTTGCTGACAAACTGGGAGATTGTATCTAGTGGGGGAGACTTGACAACAGCATTCAAATACGTTAAGGGCTGTTATAAAGAGGACTGTGGTCTATTGTTCTCCATGTTCACTGAAGGTAAAAAAAGAAATAACAGGCTTAATCTGCAGCAAGGGAGATTTAAGTTAAATATTAAACTTTCTAATTATAAGGTTAGAAAAACTTTCTAATTACAAGGTTAGTTAAGCTCTGGAATAGGCTTCTGAGAGAGGCTGTGGAATGCCCATCACTGGAAGATTTTAAGAACAGGTTAGAAAAACACCTGTTAGGGATGGTCTCGGTTTACTAGGTCCTGCCTCAGCACAGCGGCCTGGACTTGATGACATCTCCAGATGCCTTCCAGCCCTACATTTCTAAGATGATTCTATGATTTATTTTTGTTTTCACAATCATTTAATTATTATGAAACATTAAATATCATAGAATTTCACTGAAAAGATTGACGCTCGTTGAAAGACAATAAGGACAAATGCAGTGATCAGTGAAATTTGGCTGTACGGGGGATTTAGTGTTGAAAGGGGGCCAAAAAAAATTGCTGAACTATCCAGATATGTTACATGGATTGAATATCACCAGGCTGCTGGAAGAGATGGAAACAGGCAACAGTTAAGAAGATAAAACTTAATAATCATTGATATTACAGTAAATAAAATCTTGCCTTGTGCTCTGGGTGCAACATTATGTACAAGATGGACATGACACTTATAAACTCCTTATTTTAGGTCACTTATGACTTTTTTCATCTCCTGTCCTTTGGTCTAAATTTCTTATGCTTGTTCTCAGCACATGAATTAGGTGTTTGGGACAGTTTGATAAAAATCCATTTGCTGTTTTTGAATTATATGAGTATAAAATAACTGATTTTGTGCATTTTTTAAAAAATGCACTCTTTTGCATTCAAAATAACACAAGATGCTTTTTTATTTTTTACGTATTAGTAAATCAGCCAATTAGATCACAGGTTTCATACAAGCCATTTTACAAACTTTCCGTATGCTGGATGTATGTTCCTTAAAGTGAATTATGTCCTTTGTAATACATCATAGCCCCATTTATTATTTGCAATAAGGGTTACAGTCTGTGCCCCAATTCTGCAAGTTACAATGCATAGGAAGACCCCTGTGGCCACATAGAACCTCATAGGTTTCAATGGAGCTATCACCAAGTTGATGGGGCCACTCATGAAGAATATCTTTCAGGATCATGACCAATTTCTGTAATCCACAGGGTTTCAGTGACACATTCTCTGACACACAAAATTATTATGAAGTAATTTGGATATGCTCTGATGTAACTTTTACTTCATAGGTTCTCATAAAATCTCCAGTTTTGAGCAATAGTAAAATGTTAAGATTGTTAAATATGTAAACAAAAAAAATGTGCTCACTCCCAAAGAGGATGCAAGAAGGTCCCCTCAAACATGTGAGTCTAACAGCCAGTTAGAGAAGAAGAGTTTGGGAACACATTAAATTCAAATCTCCCATTCAGGCACAAAGTATCATTCAAAACATTAAAAACGAGGCCTATCGGATTCTGCCTATACATTCAGTAGGCAAAGTACTCAGCTGAAAAATATGGGAAACACACATTTTGGGAATTGCCAGCGTGTATTTTTTAAAACAACTGTATAGATCCACAGAAGACTTTGCAGGATTCCATATACAAAGACCCAGCACTTTATCATGGCTCATCTGTAATTTTTACATGTTTTAATAGACATATTTTTGTCTACTTTAAAATGAGGCATATTCACAGTTTCAGTTTTCTGTACATACTGTATATAGCATGGTGAAGTTTCTTGCTTCACTTAAATGATTTTAGTTATAAACTGTGCATGCAGATCTCAAGTGATAGTCTTTTAATAGATGTCAGATACACTTTATTGCCACCCTCTTTTATTTCAGTAACATTTTAATTAATTCACACTGATTAAATAAATGTACATTGAGACTTGTTTCCTAATGAGGGCACATTTAGAGGAAAGGTTTCGCATCATTCTGATATCCTGTGGGTAATTATATTCTAATTATATGGTGGGGGAAAAGTCTATAACTCAGTGCTGATATTGTTCATTGGACTCAATTAATTACATGCACATAATGAAAGTTCATGATAAAGTTGACTGGCAGTGAGTTTAAAAATCTTTAACGCAATTGAATCCTAGCCTAGGATGAATATAGAATTAGACTACAACCAGGTTAGAAATGGAGTATTGGAATGAGATGAATGAGTTTCCAAGAAGAAAGAATACCTGACTTCTCTTTACATTATGGCTTTTTTATACACAACAGAAAAGGAGTATTGACTTCTCCATTTTGGTGCCTTTGTTTCATTCTGTCAATGCACACCCACACCATTCTTTCTATCAATGTAAATAAGTAATAGAATAATTAGATTTTCGTCTTGTCCACTCTAAATCATGTATGTTTCCTTGAGTAACAACAAACAAACAAACCAAAACAGATAATATGATTAATATTTAATGAATCTGGGTCTACTGTCACTTTCATTCTGGTGAAACTTTATTTACTTCACCAGAGTTGCTGTATATAATTACTTCAATCCACATAAGTGATCTTAAAAACCATAATCCAAACTTTGTATATTTACAAATCATGATACAAATTGTAAACCATTACGAACGTTGACTTTACACTTGGTATATTATGAAACTCCGCACATCGTTTCCCTAGTAACTAATCAACTTCAGAAAAGGGAAAGTGGAGTGACATTAAGATGTATCAGAAAGTGAAAGAAATAAAATTTATAAAGTGGACCATAAGCAGTATAAAGTCAGCGTGTGGTGGGATTGTCTGCCTAATTCATTTTTGGGCCATTCCTGAGTAATTTGGTCACTCCTAAAGTTATTGCAATAGAAACTTTAGAATACCTCTTACTTTCTCTTGGATAAATCAGTTCAGATTTTCTTTCATCTGGTGAAAATACACATTATAAAAGCAAGCTTTATCCATTTAAATAGTGGGGGGAAAATGAAGAATGGCCGTGTGTGTGTGTGTGTACATATGTACATACAATACAATATAAAACTACAAGTTACACCATACATGTAGTTAAGATGGCTTTCTGTTATTTTCTGAAGTACCTAAAAGTGTATTTTCCATTGATGAAAGAATAAAGCTGATTTATATTAGGATCCATCACTGTTAGGCAGAGACGTAAATGACAGGAGACAAGGACTGTGTATCTATAAATAGTTAAGGTTTAGTATGCAGAAAACTTGGACAACAAGTTTTCAACTAAAAAACCTGCCTTGCTTGGCTGAATTGTTTGGACAAACAGTCTCCTCTCTATTTTGAATTAAGATACAGAAACATAGACACACATTCATTATGTACTTTATACTAAATAGATTTTGTATGGTGCTGCTAGGAGGATGCGCTTCAAAATCAAATGCTGATGCTGTGCTAGCAATCTTTCTCTTTGAGCATATGGAGAAAATAGATTGAACTAGTGCAAGCTAGTGCTATTTTTATTATAATTACATATGTGATAACAATATTTTCCTCTCGTATTGCCTTCCTTTGAGGTAGGTAAATATTACTTCCATTTTACAGATGGAAAAACTGATGCATAGGAAAGGTAAGTGGCTTCGCAATGACATGACAAGAAATGTCACAGAATTGGGAATTAGTTCTTCTGGGACCTATTCCTGTGCCTTAATCTCAAGATCATTCTGTTCTTCTCATATACAGTGTATGGGTGAAAATCACCCTTGGGCAGAGGGTTAGCTGAAAGCCTATATGCCTGTTAAGTGCAATCTAAATGCTCCAAAAAGATGTTAAGTGATTCATTGGCCTTGTTCAAGGCTTCTGCAGAGGGATGAATTTCACCGTATTTAAGTAACTTTTATTTACAGTAGTAAGAATTATTTGTGTATGTCCTTATGCAGCAAAATGTATATAATAGTGTTGCACACCATATAATGAAACTGTAAGATTAAAACACAGGTAGAGGTAATTTTTTTCTTCTCAATCATACTGTATCAAATTTCAGTCTGTTCTTTGCAAATGTAAAACAGTCAAAATATAATGGTGTTCTTATCCACAGTAAGAGCGTTTTCATTTCTTTGAGGTCAGATTGAAATTAATAATTGCCTTGGAGGAAAGAATGTATCTTTCCAACTAATTATCTGAACTGCAAACAGAGTTCAATGTTAAAACGAATAAGATGCTGATAAATTGAAATGGCAGATATTCAATCATTTTGAATTATACCTTGCTGCCTGGGTGTCCCATCACTGTTATCCATTCCTAAATTTGTTTTTCAGGTCATCTTCCATTGTACTTTAATACACGTTTATTTTAAATCTACTTTTTCTGTTTGTATCTTCTTTCTTAGGGGATCAGGTATTATTAGCTACTACGGTATAAGTTTATTTTAGGTTTTAAGTTAAAGTAATGAGCTATGCTGGCTTGGGCCTTATTGCTAGTGCACTGTGAGGTATAAAGTCAAAGGCCAACTGTTTTCAACTTGCACCAATGGTCCAAAAATATGAACACAGGAAAAAACTGTTTGTGATCTTAATGAGACTCCTTTTTATTTGATATCTAAAAAATTAACAAAAATATCAGGCTCCATATTTTGCACAAAGCCTTGTTCTCAAAATAGCTCACACAATAGAGTGTAAGGGAAAGTGATATTAATAGAGAAAATGTTCTAAACAACTTACCTCTGCAATTTTTGGGTCACGTTCACCAGTACAGCTCAACTGCTTTGTGCTACTCTCCTGTTGCAAAACAATCCCATATATAATGTAACCAGACAGTTGAGGGAATCCTCAGGAGGCATAGTGCCTTGTTAGCAGCTCTGACACTGTCTCCTGTCTTGCCTCCAGTACAGGTATGTAGCTAAGGGAAAGGTTTGGCCCAAATGTCTATGTACCTGACTGATCCCAGGTTGCTGGCATAGCCCCTTGGGAATGAGGGCAGCTGGTGCAAGAGCAGATCCGCTTGCTTTTAAAAAAAAAATGTGGATGTCAACAATCTGTCCAGTGTTTGATCTTTCACCATTCATGTTAGGGTAATATTATTGTAATAAAACAGCTCTCACAATAAATGAATAATTCAGGTTTCCTTGACCCTTATTAGTCTGGGTTCCAAGATGCTTATAGCACAGAGACAGCTTTTGCTGGATTATTTGGTGATCTCCTCCTGGAGATTAATGAAGATCAGATTCCCATGCCTCTATTAGATCTATCAGCTGCCTTCAATACAGTTGATTGCACACACTAGTGGAAGTAGGCAGAGCTGCCCTTTGTTCTTGTCTTATAGGGTGAAATTCACCCCTCTTCCAGTGGACTGCACAAGCCATATGCACTGCTCAGGTGACATTAAACCTTCATAATACGGCTTAAGTGATGCATAGGACTTGAGCTGGCCCCTTTCCGCAGGATGAATTTCACCTTCAGCAAGAGAGGGTAATGTTGGGCAATTGCCCTTCAGCTCCATGGACCACAAATGTGGGGTGGTGCAGTGTTCCATTGTTACCCCGCTTGGCCAGTGTGTCTGTAAGTAACATTATATGGCAGCACAGAGTGTTTCTGAATGTTATAATTTCATTTTTTAAAAGGTGTAGTAGTGTATACCTTTGCATATCAACAGAGAACAGAAATTCTTTCAGTATGTGCACACTGTATAGTTTGTTAACCAATTAGTAGAAAAAGGCCTTTTATCAGAAGCTCCTGGCTTTGGACTAGGATTCAGAAAATTAAAAGGACAAAAAAAGAGGAAAATATTTACAAGAAGCAAAAGGTGCCTCTTTACACTATTTCAGGCAACATTCTTTCTTTTAATCTGCAACCAAGTGTTCTTAGCCTCATTCTCAGAAATATGAATCATATGATGTGGTAGCCATAATGCTGTGAGAAAATATTTTTGTGGAAGAATGTCAAAAATAAGATAAACCAGCTTACTTATTTGTTGATTACTTGTTCATGACTGTTGTTTCTTAATGTTTCTTTTGGTGGATTCCCCCTCCCTCCTCCCCCCCCCCATTGTTCTAATGTTTTAGCTGAAACTTCTTTTTCTCCAACAGACTCTACCCAGTTTAGGAGTTTCTCTCCCTGAGGTGCGTAACAGAGGTGTCCACATATACACAAGTGTAAAAGGGTCATGATATTGCAACATTCTTCTTGCAATAAAGTGCATTTTGGGGCTGGCCTAGTGGTTGTGGTCTATATTGTCATTTCAAAAGACCTATTTCAGTTTTCAGGTTCTTTCTCTCTTATTTGAATCAGCAGGGGACAGGAGCATTCTAGAGGCAATGCTTCATGGTATCAGCAGTGACTCCCTGAGTGGTCAAAATTCCATCCTATCTAACAGCCAAAGGATAGTGTGATGAAGGGGTGATGAAGGGGACAAGAAGAGAGTATGAAAGGTG
This sequence comes from Emydura macquarii macquarii, assembly GCF_026122565.2. Taxonomy (NCBI): domain Eukaryota; kingdom Metazoa; phylum Chordata; order Testudines; family Chelidae; genus Emydura; species Emydura macquarii. The sequence goes on from NW_027132559.1 coordinate 24,793,832, forward strand.
GAAAAATGGGTAGAATTAGAATGTCCTCCTGGTGTTATAAGGGTTGTTTTGAATGTTATTAACCTGAAGAATGACAGGAAAAAAAGAACAATTTGGTTCCTTGAGCCATCAAAATGTACATTAACTTTTCAAAGTGCTACATTGTGTAACTTTCACTCAACTTCACCCATGTCCATCAGACAAAATCATTTACATCTACATCATTCATTTTGTATGTCCTAATACAAAAAATCTTTTAATAGAAAATAGTTGTTGTGTAAATGTCTGCCACCTTGAAAATAAATGTCTGTATTTTGCAATTTCATTTATTTTAAGTGTCAGCTATGCCTAACATTAATTTAGAAGTTGTGCACCATTATGCAAAGATCATTTTATGAAATTCTTTTTTTTAAAAATGCCTTTTTTTTAGTTTCTGATAAAGTCTTGGATATAATAGTAATATTCCAATTCTTGAAAAAATCCCTTTTTAATTGTAATTAGAAAGGAACCTTCATTTAGATGTTCTTTGATAGACGTATACAAACATCAGTGCCAGGGGATCTGAGAAAAGATTTTTTGGCCGTGAAATGTACATTTTTTTCCTATATTTGTATTAATGCATATATCCCATAAATGGTCAAGATGCAGGTCATGGTATAAATGTGTATATATACTATGGGTCAAATCCTTGTTGATGCAATGAACCTAAAAAACCTGTGTCTAGCAGCAGGAGTGAAGGATAAAAGGTGGACAGTCTCTTATCTGCCCCTTCCAAAACATTACAGAAGGGACACTTTTCTGGCACTCAGAGACACATACTCTGGTATCCTATATGTACCTAAGAGAGATGGCAGGAAGTACAGAGGTTGCTCAGTATAAGCTAGTCTATGTATATGCTGGACCAAAATATGGCAATTCGTGATCCTAAGCACATTGCAAAACACCGTGGTTCTGTGCCTATATCCACTTGGAAAAGTGATGGGAGGTGCCAGATAATAGAGAGAAACTTTTGATTCTGGACATTTGTGATATTTAGAGTTGCAGTTGGCATTGATGGATGTATTGCAACACCATTTCCAAAGCAAATGTTAGATTCACTAAAGCAATCCCTTGTGGGAAAGTCCTGTAGAAGTTAATATAAAATAAATATAAATGTTTAGAAATCACTGTAAAATAATAGGACTATAATAGATAATGTCTGTTCTGTAGATTTTCATAACATCTAATAGAATTCTATAGCAGGAATATAAATTTTCCATTATACTTGATTGGGTATAGATATACTATAGAAAAATCATATATTTCAGTTAAAGACTATAGGGTTTTTCTGTTTCCAGTGTATGGAAAAAAATTATAGTATAACTGTGCAGGAGAAGTTTTCTTGTTCCGTTGGGCGAATTGTAGTTTGTCTTAGAGAACAAGTAATAAAAACTGGATAAAGGATGTTGCTGGAAAGGGAAGTATCAGCCATAGTGCCGACTGAAGGGCTGTGCTGTTATCTGTGTCTCATGCTGGGATTAAAAAAAAACCCAACAACTGTGCTTGAGGTAATCATCACTTGCTGCTTCTAGTTTGTGAATGATCGATAATGATCAGGTTTGGGCATTGTGGTAAACATCCCTTTTGTTAAGACCATTCTCAGCAATGTAAAAATACTTTTCCTCTGAGAAACAGCATGGTGTAAAAAGAGATTTTTTAGCAGCACACATTAGGAATAGACCTATTTTTAAAATAATTTATTTTTTCTCTTTTGAAATGATTTCCCCCTTTATATGTTGGATTTTTACCCCTTTCCCTTATCTTCAGTCTTCTGGAGTTACTACACAATATGTTGCTCAGTTTAACAGTTTAGAGTCTGAATTCTCTCCAATCCTTTGACTTCTGTCCGTAAACCATTTTTGTATATCAGCTACAAATGGTTTGATATTTGAAAATACTGCAACATCAGTAGACATATTTGATCTTTTGCACCTGGGTATTACAAAATCCTGCTTAGGTGTTTTCTTTTTATGTAGCTCTTATTAATTTTTGACTGATCATGTTGATAATAATTATTTCCAAAGTTGTTTAGTATATAGAGTGTTTTTTGTTGGACAGGATTTGGTTTAATATTTGAAATTGTATCTCTGTTCACTCATAGCACTAAGAGATTTCCTATTTAAAAAATACTAGAGTGAGTGGCACAGTGGATTAGTGCAATGAATATCAGAATTTAACTCTTGCATTAGATTAAAAAATGAAAATCAAATTATCTTGGTCCCAATTTAAAAAAATCATGAAAACCATGCACTGTTGGCAGTCTCTGGAGCAACATGGAGAATGTGTGTTTTTCAGGCCAGTGCTGAGATGCATTGCCAATGCTGTACAATGCCTGGCCAGCACTGTTAGTCTGTCCCTTGAATAAGCATTAAATGTACTTTGATATTTAAAACAACTAAGTTATGGTCCACATTCTTGTGTCCTGTGAAGGAGCATGCCCTCACACTGGTATGGAGGAGACTAACAAGCTCTTCCTAGCCTGTTCCATGCTAATGAGATGCACCCTCAAGGCTTGTTCAGCCTGGAGGAGGAGTTTAAAAGGGGGAATTTACTACAGCAATGGGCTGGGAACAGAAAGAAGGCTGTGCTACCCAGAGACTGAGGGTAACAGAGGTAGTCCAGTCCAGTCCATTAGAGGAGATAGATGCAAGATGCACTGCACCCAAAGCTATCCTGATTGACAGCAAAGCAATATACCCAGGAAGAGGGGTAGAAGGTAAACCCTGCAAAGGGGCATTAAACTCTGAGAAATCAAACCCTTAGAGCTGAATATCGAGGGGCTGTCTGAGAGACTGGCCCTCTTTCCAGACTGATCCTCTTCTCTTTCACGGGGAAGGGAAGAGCAGGAGCCAACCCTCTGACCGTGTGTTGATGTCTCAAAAAACTCCCCCAAGTGCCACTAATTGGGGAGAAGAGATGGTAAACAATGGACATTGGGACTGGGGGGTCCAAGGCCTCTGTGCCCCACTATAATCCTATTGTAGTGGTACTGTAGTGCAAAGCATCCAAAAGGAAACTGGCCTCTTGAAGATTTCCCCTGTATAGAGAAAATAACCAGCTAGTGTCGAGTGCTATGTCTGTTCTGTGCTATACAACTGCAGGTGCCTCTTGGAGGTCAGAGTGCTATTGTACAATCCCTGGCTGCTGGAAAGATCTCTTTGTGGCCATAGGAGTCGGGCACAATTTAGAGCATCCTGAGGCAACTTGGAACACTAATTTCTGCCAGGGCAAGAATGACCACTACCCAGCCCCTGATTTTGAGAACACAATGATGGCATAAAGCCACTGTTGCCCCCCCAACAAAACCCCAATAACAATAGTGCTGTGCAAGCATTGTACTAGGCTGAATGCATGTCAGCTATGCCAGAGAATCTGTGTCAAAATCTCTTACTAATTAGTTTAAACTGTTTTAGAAAGAGTGAGACAAAATAATTGCAGTGAAACCCCATTGGCTTTGTTGAAAGTACGCCAGGGATTGATTTGCCCCAGTATGTAACATAAACTGTGGCATTTAATACATTGCTTATTGAGCACAGTTGGGGGCAGTGGCACAAAAGTGTCCTTCATGAGGTTTCCTGCTGAGGTAGTTCTGTGCCAGTCTAATCCCCTGGCTAGTTTAAAGCCCCTTTGCACTTGTGGAGTGATATACAGTTAATGGAGCACTGCGCAGGATTGGGGACACAGATTTTAAGTAATCAGTTGAAAATCTGGTTGCCAAATCTCACAGTATTTCTCTTTCTAAAGAGCTGTATCTTCTCTGTCTTTCACCCACCCGTACACTCTATGCATCAATATTATCAGAAGTTGCCAACTCTTGAAATTCTGATGTAATTTAGCAGCCTGCTATGTTCTCTGTACATTTATCTTTTATAAAAGTTAATTTGAAAATATTACTCTTAAATCTATATAGTCAATTTATTATAGTACCTGAAAGTACCAATGAAAGTGTCCTTAAAACTGTCCATCATGCATCAGAAACAGTTTTCTAGAGATAGCGATCTGTTAAAGAATTTCATTTTAAATTATTAGGATTTGATGTGATTAGCTTCTACGTTAGAGAATCCAGACCTGGCTGATGGGGATAATACAATATCAGATTATCTTTCACGTCATTGTATTAATTTGTTTTGTGATTGAACAGTTGTCATCTATCTATTGCCTAGCCTCTGTGGTATATCTAGGCACATAAATAGATGTTGTGTAAAGTAGACAAATACCATGTAGTGACTTGACAGAGATCTCATTTTTGCTAAAGCAGGATCTGAATCTTTGCCTCTAGTGGAAAGGTTAGAAGTTGGATCCACTATGTCAGCTAGTGTAACAATCTATACCAAGTTAAAATGCCCTTTTGTTCTTTTCTTCTAGGAGAGACAGGCAACTGTGAAAAAGGAAAAGAGTTGCCCCCAGCAAATGAACAAATTGGGAGAACGGAACAAGATGCAAAGAGCAAATTCTGTCACTGTAGATGGACAAGGTCTTCAGGTGTGATTATTGTTTTATTTTTTTTATATGGAAATTTATAGATTGAGCCACCTTTAAAAGGAACCATTTCCCACAGTACAGTATGAATACTTCCAGTACTTGTAAGTATTGGAAAATACTAGAGTTTACCATACAATAAGGTAAATGTTTCCTTCTTGAAGAATGTCATCTGCGTAGGATTCTCACTCCTGGTTCTCTAGAATGAGACTGGTGGAACCAACCTTTTAAAATATTTTTAGCCACAAAAATATACCAGTACTGGACTGAAGCATGGTTCAGGCCCCTCAATAGATGACTGTACAGCCCATATTGTCCATACTTAGCAGATAGCACTTAGCTCTATGTTTCCATTCATCTAATACAGAGTGAAGGGACTTAATTTGTATTTATTTTCTAAAGCACCATGCACACATGTGGAACTATATGAACAATAAAAGAGTAATACTTTGTTCCTCATCACGATTCAAGCTTGGTGGAAGGTGCGACCACTGGGACTTTTTCCATATAAGCCTGACTTTATGGTGGTAGGTCAGGGAAACACCAGAAGATATAGCAAAGGTGATATCTATTCCTTCAGTTGAGGGAGTTTGCCTGCAGGTTCAAAACTTTGGGGATTTATTGGATTCTTTGCTACTTTAGGATGCCCTGATAGTGCTAGTGGTGAAAAGTATTTTTATTATTTGTTTGGCCAGGAAGCTGCAACATTTTTCTTGGAACTACATGACCCAAGTAGCACATTAGAGTCCACTTGAATGTTTGAGTTAGAATTTTCAAAAGCTTTTATATGCAGCTTAAGGTATTGGTTTAACTTTTAAAGTCTTAAATGGCTTGAGTCATCCTGTGTACTTCAGAGATCCCTGTCTCCGCGTGATACTGCAGCATTTGGGATCAACTGAGGTGCTCAAGTTAAGAGTCCTCTGGTTTACATGAAAGGAGACTGGAGGCAAGATGTTTTCAGAGAGGGTTTTTTATTCTGGAATTGACTTTCTTTGTTGGTCTGGCCTGGATTTGTTGACCTTCAAGTCATGGTGCAAGGCCTCTCTCTTCTCCCAGGTTTTTCTGTGGGGAGGATCTGAGAAGGCATGGATCAGTGAATTCAATGGGATAGGCTGGTAGGAGAAGTTTAGAGCCAGCAAACAGAGCTGAAAACTGGGGAGATTGCGGGAGGGAGTGTGTGGTGTACTGTTTTAGTTTTTTGTGTTTGTGGGGTTTTTTTCTTTTATTGGCAGAAGCTTAGGGGGGAAGGCTATGACAGCTAAAGCAGCAGCAGCAGGAATAGGGATCCAAAAAATGGAAGAGATGATGATGACTGGAAGAAAGCAGCAGGATGTATATGATTCTGAAGAGGGTACCTGAAAGGTGCTTTATTTGAATGAAGTGATACCTGATAGAGCTGATGAAAGAGAAGACCCAAGGTTTGGAAATGCAGCTAGAAACTATCACTAAGTTTCGAAGGGGAGTTGACTGGATGATGGAGGGAAGGAGAGAAGGAGGAGGAAGGGAAAAATCAAGACTTGCAGATGCAAGCTGGACCAGAAAACTGTGAGTGTAGTCTGCTGGATGAGGTTAGTGGCCAGTAGAAGCATGTGACTACAACAGGACAAATGAAAAGACTGGCTAGTGGAGAAGAAATGGAGCTGAGGAACAGGTTTGCTGACTTGGAAAATGGAAGGGAGGGGCAGGCAGTAACAGAAAATGGGAGGACTAGGAAAAAAAGAGAAGTGGCTAGTCCTACAAGAACAGGGGAAGAATCAATGGAGATAGCCAAAGTTTGGAGCCCTAAGAGGGTAGAGAATGACTTGCAGAAGATTGAAAGTGAGAACAGAAGACAAGAAGACTTGCAGCAGGAAAGAACATGAAGGGGAAGGCTGGAGAATTGCACCAACACGAGCAAGAGGCAGGACTACATGATTGGATTGGGATTCCCTCTTAAGGAGAACAGACAGACCTATCAGCTGAACTGATCCCAGTTGCCTGCTGGAGCTAACATATGTCTGAAAATATGGCTGTGGCTGAAAATGATCCTAATCAGAGTGGAAAAGAATCCATTGATTGTCCTTTATATGGGAACAATGATACTGCTATATACTCTCTGGAACTCTTCAAGGAAGACTATGCCAGGCTGGGAAAGATTCCTAAAGAAATGGTGATCTTTGGTGGGGTTCTAACTGTCCCTAGAGGAGGAGAGCAAAAATGAAACAAGATTATGATGATCAACAGATGGCTCAGGCAATGGTACTGTAAGGAGAGCTTTGGGATATTCAACACTGGGAGGCATGCACAGACAGAGGGCAGTTCTCATGGGATGGACCAACCTGATCTCTGTTTTTGCAAAGATTTTGTAGACAAAGGAAATTCATTAGATCTAATCTACTTGGATTTCAGCAAGACATTGATACAGTTCCATGTGGGAAATTATTAGTTAAATTGGAAAAGATGGGGATTAACACACAAATCGAAAGATGGATAAGGAACTTGTTAAAGGGGAAACTACAACAAGTCAAACTGAAAGGGGTACTGTCAGGCTGGAGGGAGGTTACTAGTGGATTTCCTCAATGATCGGTCTTGGGACCAACCTTATTTAACATTTTCATTAATGATGTTGGCACAAAAAGTTGGAGTGTGCTAATGAAATTTGTGGATGTCACAAACTTGGGAGGTATTGCCAATACAGAGGAGTTTGAGAATATCACACATTTAATTTGGATGACATTGAAAACTGGAGTAATAGAATGGGATGAAATTTAATAGTGCTAAATGCAAGGTCATTCATTTAGGGACAAACAAATTTTTTTGCTAACCTTTGGACGTATCCATTGGAAGTGACAGAAGAGGAGAAAGACTTGGTCAGTCATAGGATGACTATGAGATGCCAATATGACATGGCCATAAAAAAGGCTAATGAAATCCTAGGATGTTTTAGGTGATGTATTTCCAGTAGAGAGAGAGAGAGATGTTGTTACCATTGTACAAGGCACTAGTGAAACCTCATCTGGAATAATGTGTGCAATTCTGGTCTCCAGTGTTTAAAAAAGATGAATTCAAACTGGGAAAGGTGCAGAGAAGAGCTACTAGAATGATTAGGGGAATAGAGAACTTACTTTATGAGATGAGATTTAAGAAGCTTGACTTGTTTAGCCTAAGAAAACAAAGGCTGAGGGGAGATATGATTGTTTTCTATAAATACATCAGAGGGATAAACACCAGGGAGGGAGAGGAGTCATTTAAGTTAAAGGCCAATGTTGGCAAAAGAGAAAATGTATATAAATTGGCCATCAATATTAACCATCAAAGGAGTGAAATTCTGGAATAGCTTTCAAAGGGACGTAGTGGGAGCAAAAAACCTAACGTATGTCAAGACAGAGCTTGATATGTTTATGGAGGGGATGGTATGATGAGATTGCCTAAAATGCCATATGGTCCATCTGCAACTGCTATTAGAAAATATCTTCAATGGCTGGAGATGGAACACTAGATGGGGAGAGCACTGAGTTAGTACAGAGAATTCTTTCACGGGTTTCTGGCTGCTGAGTCTCACCCACATGTTCAGGGTCTAACTGATTGCCAAATTTGAAGTTGGGAAAGAATTCTCCCTCAAGTCAGATTGGCAGAGACCCTGGGGGGTTTTCACCTTCCTGATGATCTGGAGGGTGGGATGGATTGCACCCTCAGCAAGTTTGCAGATGACACTAAGCTGGAGGGATTGATAGATACCCTGAAGGGTAGGGATAGGATACAGAATGACCTAGACCAGCTGTACTCAACCTTTTTTTCCCCGAGTACCACTCGGGGAAAAAAGGGGAGGGGGGGACTTTCGGCGGCGGCGGGGTTTCGCAGTGGCGGCGGGCCGGGACTTGCGGCGGTAGCGGGGTTTCGCGGCAGCGGGGTTTCGCAGTGGGCTCCATGGCGGGAACAATGCCCTCCGCCGAAACCCTTCCACTGTTTTCCCTTTTCGGCAGCAAAATTTCGCGAGGGTAGGTGGGAGGGCCATCCCGGCGGCGGCAGATTCGGCAGCGCGGTACGGCTTGCTTACCACCCAGCCTTCTTTGGCGTACCACCGGTGGTACACGTACCACCAGTTGAGAACTGCTGACCTAGACAAATTGGAGAATTGGGACAAAAAAAAAGATGAGATTCAACAAGGACAAGTGCAGAGTCCTGCACTGAGGATGGAAGAATCCCATGCACTGCTACAGACTGGGGACCAACTGGCTAGGCAGCCGTTCTGCAGAAAAGGACTAGATGACCTCCTGAGGTCCCTTCCAACCCTAATGTTCTATGATTCCTCTACAATGTGGGGCACAGGTCACTTGCAGGTTTGAACTAGAATAAATTATGATTCTCTGTACGAGTCATTAAATGAAGATTTGAGGACCTCAGTAACTCAGCCAGAGGTTATGAGTGTATTACAGGGTGGGTAGGTGAGGTTCTGTGGCCTGTGATGTGCAGGAGATCAGACTAGATGATCATGATATTCCCTTTTGGTCATAAAGTCTATGTATGAGTTGATGAGATTCTCCAGACCTGTGAGGGTTTCAGTGTTTGAACTTATTTTATAGTGCTTCCTAATGAAGTTTATATAAGGACTCAGATTTGGTTAACAAATTAAATAAATATAGTAAGTTGTCCATTCATATTGGTAGTGTAATTTTTTGCATAAAGACAAACTGATGCTAAATTTTTGTAGCTGGATAATTAAGGTCAATGTGCTATTTTTACTACTTTAATTACATAGTAAGATAACAAATGCTTATGCTTTGTTGGATCAATAGTAATCCAAGACAAAAATTTATTTTGTATAATGTTGCCACCTCCATTTAAAATATTGAAAGTTCCATGAGTAATTTAACTCAGAATAGGTGTTCAGGGAGTTTAATTTGGAAGACTAGTACCTGGATCAGAAAACTTAATACTTAAGAATTTATTTACTGTTTTATATTTTCAAAACAATATAAACTATATAAACATTATCTAACAAATCCCCACGAAATCCCTGTGACACTGGTAGTATGGTCCTCATTTTAAAGATGGGGGAATTTGGATATATCTGGTATGCTTCTGTTGAAAACAATTGCAAGACTTCTATTGCAGCATTGAGCCCAGATCATTTAAGTGACATGTTCTGTAACTTCAGGTAGGCCTTCTTTAAATTAAAGTAAGGCATGAAAACGTTCACTAATTCAATTTAAATTTCAGGTTGCATTTTGAATTATCTGGAAATGTCTACATTATTTAGAAAAGTCATTTAGAAAAGCTGTAAGAAATTAATTGAAAGAGACCTTATTTTTTCAGAATAGAATAGAATAGAAATTGATTATTAGGCTATTTAGATGGTCCAAGAACTTTTACCTGCAATAATATGGTTGGACTTTAAAAAAAAAAAAAAAAAAAAAAAAAAAACAGCTTTGAAAAGGAAATAATTGCAGCTCTGAGATTTTTTTTGTTTGTTTGTTTAGACAAGTATCAAGAAAAAAACATGTCACAGAAGAATGTGCAGGTAACTCAGTGGCATAGGAGATCTGTGCTACTTAAAGAAGATTATTAATCATAGTTAAGCACATTAATCTTACTTCTTTCTAGCTAACCAGCATAATGATCAGGATTATTATTTCTAATTAGAGGAAGTAATAGATCATGTGTAACCTTAGGATGAGTCTCATTAATTAACCTGAGTCCTAAGGGATTTCAGATAGGTAGTCCGTCTTTGTCACAATGAGCACCATTGGTATACACTTAGTTCACAGGAACAAACATCATTGGAATTGGACTAAGCAATTAAAATTGATTAAAATTATAGGTAAGAATTAAATATCTGACAATCCTTAATATATCCTGCAATTTTATATCCAATGTATGCTCATGCACAAACATCCAGTGCATACTCTGTACAGATATACTGTACCTGATTCTGATGTTGTATTGGTTTTACATTTGGGTAACTCCATTGACTTCACTGGAGTTACTCCTATTTACCCTGGTGTAATTTAGATCAGAATAAGACCCACCCGGTATATAATTATAGGTGGAACTGGTAGTGCTGTCTGTAGGTAAAGTTGCACGCACTTTACATTTTAAGACTGTTTTCAGTTGCTTATTGCATTACCAAACTTTAACTGAAATTCTCCAGAGTGTATGCCTGTCTTAGACAGAGTATTTTGGAAATATTCACTGAATGGGTTCTGCCATTTATAGACTCATAGACTTTAAGGTCACAAGGGAGCATTATAATCATCTAGTCTGACCTGCACAATGCAGGCCACAGAACCTCACCCCCACCCACTCCTGTAATAGACTCCTCACCTATGACTGAGTTAGTGAAGTCCTCAAATAATGGTTTAAAGACTTCAAGATACAGAGAATCCACCAGCGAGTGACCTGTACCCCATGCTGCAGAGAATGAGATTAAGGAGAAATACTTTATTTTGCTAGTTTAAAAAAATATAGTACAATCATTTCACTGGAAAGCACTAGCATCTCCATGCTTCGGAGCAAGGACTTGAATTTTGGTAGAGGACCTGAATATTTTGTTCAGTATGTTCTTTTTGCTGTCTCCATCAAAAATCATGCTAATCTGGCCAATTTATAAACCTCTGAAAAAATCTTACTTTGCACATACTCAGTGGAGACTTGCTACAGTTTAGTATATAAACTCCCCAAAGATTCCATCTGCACTGAATATGCTCCAGCCTGGGCCTAGAGGGGCTGAACAGGACTTTCTCTGCAATTGCTCCTCCCAGCTGCCAGGAGTCAGTGTGGCATCAGGCACAACAATTGGGAGCAGGGACAATCTTAATTCTGGCTTTTGCTAACTTTTGAGTGCTTCACTTTACAACCTTAACATTCTTTTAATATGTTTTTTAATGTAATATGTGTATAAAATGATGTTGTTAATTTTAATGTAAAAGTGTTGCTTAATGGGTTGAAAAGGGATATAAGAGCAGATCTTCAGCTGGTAAAACATTTTTGTAAATTCATTTAAGTCAGTCAAGCTATGACAATTTACATCAGATGAGGATGTGTCCCATAATAACTGAAAGGGAAGATTAATTATATTGTCTATTAAGGTGCTGATAGTTTTGCTTCTATGCTAAAAACTGATGTCAGTAAGTATTATATTACATCTCTGAATCATAGAATCTTAGGACTGGAAGGCATGTCAAGAGGTCATCTAGTCCAGTCCCCAAATGAAGGGGGGGAAGCAGGCAGAGAGCATTCTCTTCTCCAATATCAATATTTCTATCTTTGTCTCTGTTCTCTTCCTCCTACCTCATCTTCTTTTTTCTCCTCTTCTTTCTTGGTTATTTTAAAGAGCTGATTGGTACTGATAGCTATACTTTTTTTTAAAACCATGCATGGTTTTATCTCATTTCAATTAGTGAGGGTTAGTGATATGAAAAAAAATACATGTGAAATCACCTTAAAGTTCAACATTTCACATAATTTAGGTGCATACACACATACTGGAAATGCTCATTTTACTTTAAAAAAATGATTTTTTTTTCTTGAGACCTTATGTTATCTTTATTGCTTTTCTGCCATGGGCTATACCTGCTCTGTCAAATCAGAGTCATTCATTTCTTGCATCAGCAGGTGCGTATCTCTTTTATTTAGGAATATAGTTTATAAGTGCCAATGTTGAATTGATTTCAGAGGAACTTGCCTTTAAAATGAGAGCACAGCAGTACAGTAGAGAGAGAATAATAAATTACACAATTTGTAGAAAATTAGTCAAAAGGGGATTATTGCAAATTGTGAAATTATTTCCAACTGGATTACAGTTATAAGAGCACAGCCCGAGTTTACAATAAGCTTGTTTATTTCTGTCTGCTGTAGGATAAATTTAATGCAACACACATTAATGAATGCATGTTTTATTCCCTACTTTTAGATCACTCCGGTTCCAGGAACTCATCCGCTTTTAGTTTTTGTCAACCCTAAAAGTGGTGGGAAACAAGGAGAAAGGTATGTTCTTTATTTTTTTTTAATTTTTATTAAGTGTGTCAGTTTTTCTAATATGTTGATCCTTGGTGTCAGAATGCAGTTGAAAAGCAAGTACTTTGAATGGCTTTTGGCATATATTTTAATAATGTGATGGCCTTAGATTTGGTCATCCCTAGTATCCTTTTCAGCAGAGGTATTAGTACAGTAGTTACTAATGAGAGTGAGTTCTCTGCAACATTTTCACTTCAAGCCCCCAAATATTAACTATATCCAATGTTTTATGTATATAATTTAATTTGGGCTTCTATCTCTTGTACTAATTCTGATACTTTAACAATTCTCTTTATAATTCCCATAATAGTTGGCCATTTAGGCTAATGTTATATCAAGGGCAATAGATATGCTTTTTGTTCTGATGTAAATCTACCCTTATATCGAACAATAAAAAAAAAGTCTTCCACTCTCATTATAACACTGACCACAATGGCCAAGTATTATGAGAACTATAAGAGGGAAGCATTACAACAGTGTGTTTAAAGTAGCAAGTCCTGCAAACACTTACATATGTGCTTAACTTTATGTATGTCAATAGTCACATTGGCTTTAATGGGACTATTCACAGGTATAAAGTTAAGCATGTGCATAAGTTTAGCTCAGCAGTGACACTACCCCAAATTAGCCATTATGGAGTGGTGGCAGGGAGCCCCTTCCTTCTCTTCTCCTCTACACCCCCCCCCCCCCCCCCCCCCCCCCCAAAGCAGCAAGTTTCAGAGTTCACACCCATTAAAATGCATGGGGCGGCTCAGACCACTTAAAACTATTGTGTCGGGTTGTCTCCGAACTCTCACAGAAAGCACGTATGTCACATTTTCAAGATGTACTTCAAATCTACAAATGCTAAAAATATAATTTTATTTTTAACTAAAGCTGAGTTTCTAGTGTCATTGTGCACCTCTAGAAACCAGGGTAGTGCTCGCAGTGCCAATGTCTTAATCTGGCCTTGACCCCCTTCTAGAAGGCTAGGTTGCAATCTTCTAGCCAAGTGCTACATAAAACATTCCTGATCACTGCAGCTATTCGAATATCCAGAAACAGCAAAGGATCAAACAGGACCCCAAATTGTGAGTCAAGGGAGGGAGTATATATAATATCTGCCATTTCCTCCAGTTATTTTCCCCCCAGAACACTAACATTATCTTAATTTTGCCTCTAGACATTGAGGAGGCTGATTAGCTGTTCTTTCTGGGTCTAATGAAATGGTGATGCAACATGCTGTCAGCATTCTAAGGCACCGCAGCCCATTTCATTCACTGTGTCCCCTAATGGTCTCTCCTAATCCATATCGGCAAAGGTGACAGAACAGAACCCTGTGGTACTGACTGGGGAGATTCTCAGGGCAGAAAAGTAATTGACTAAAACTACCCTCAGAGGCCTCTGGGGAAAAGAAAAATGGGACAACTCAAGTGAATTAGCTAATCACTGGTATAGCCCAAACAGATGTTAACAATAATTGTGTCAAAGGCAGGTGATTGATCTAAAATAGCTAGCATAAAGACTTCCCAATTAATCACCACAAGGAGGCTGTCCACAAATGAGACTAGAGCTATCTTTGCACCATAAGCAGGCCTAACCTGGCTAGAAATGTGCTCTTGGCCCATATACAGAATATCCTCTTTAAGGTGTACTGCTGTGGTCATTTCATCTTAATATAAGTAATGTTTCAGAAGAATAACAAGAATGTACTTAAGGGCATATATTGTGTTGAAGGATTAATTCTTAAGCATGAATTAATCTTCAGGACCTGGTAGTAGTAGTAGTAGTAGTTTACTTTTTTAATTTTCCTGGAATGCCTTTTTTGAATTGCTATCTGGACAGCAACCAGGGACAGTCAAAAGATAATTATAGACCGTAGCATCAACACAGCACAAAGGGCTGCACAGACAGGCAACTTGGGGTGTTCTTCTCTACTGTTTTGACCTTGTATAATCATTTACACATGTGCAAGGTGAAGTGATACCACTTTACACCCACTCTGTACAGGTGTACTACACAAAGTGCAAGGCAGTATAGAATCATATGCATTGTTTGTGCCCCAGGCATTATGTAGCCAAATAATAGAGGATAGGATGTAACAAAACCAGGTTGACTGACCAGCAGTGTTTGTTGTTATCTCTTGTTAGGCCCTTGGTTTTTGAGACTGGATTTATTTATTTAGTAAAAATAGTATTTGAAAGGAGGACTGGGGATTTCAGGTCTCCTGAAAGAAACGTGCTTTTAGTGTGTTTTTGTCGTTAGGGTTTTTGGGGTTTTCTTTAAGAACTTGAAGGAGAAATACTGTGATTTTCATTCAATAAAGAAAGGTTGTCATAGATTTTGTTAAGAATCTGATAGTTCTTTATAATGTTTCTCTGTGAATCTCCACTGTGAGACTGTGAGTGTATGTACACAGTAAAAAAAGCAAAAAACAACAAAAAAAACCCCAATAAATCCCAAGCTCCTGGCAGAGAGTCTAAGAGCCTGTGTCAACTGGTTGGCCTCACAGAGCTTGTGCCATGGGGCTAAAAATAGCAGTGTGGAAGTTCACACTCAGAGACCCTACCCCTTTGTCATATGGTACCAACCCATTTCAGTGCATTTTGGGAAAGGTACACATACCTTCCTGTTTCAACATTATAGAATTAATTTTATAAATACTTATAACTTTCCCTTAGTTCTTTTCTTATTCTGGCCACATCTCTGAAATTGAGGGAAAAGGATTGAGGAATCATTTGGTTTA
This sequence comes from Emydura macquarii macquarii, assembly GCF_026122565.2. Taxonomy (NCBI): domain Eukaryota; kingdom Metazoa; phylum Chordata; order Testudines; family Chelidae; genus Emydura; species Emydura macquarii. The sequence goes on from NW_027132559.1 coordinate 24,809,049, forward strand.
AGGCAGGCGTGGATCTTCTTGAATATTGGCACAGGATGGTGCATTCATACAGTGTGTGGACCTGTTAAAGCAATATATTTAGAGAACAAAAGTTCCTGTGGCTAGTAGTCTCTTTTACTTCAACAGAGTCTAGTATTAACGTTATTACAGGTAATAAAAGTAAAATTCTTTTCAATAAGAGTGGTTATATAGTTTAATACAATTTTATTCTTGAGATTTTAAAAATCTATATACCAGTACACTAAAAAAGTTGAACAACTAGTAGGTACATAATCACTTTATAAAATAAAGCATACTATGAAACTGCTCCAATTATTCTTTCTTTTTAAATGATGGGCTAGATAATGACTCTCAATGAACAACATTTTAACATTGACTTGGACCTAGCATACACTACAGTTGTTTAGAAAAGATGTTTATAAAGGATTAGAAAAAAATACAATTCAATGTATAATAAAAGGAAAATAACATTAAGATTTAATTGACAACTCCAAACTTTTCATGTACCAAATATATATTGACATTAAAAATGAGATTACATAGACGTGAAGTGAATCTCATTAATGTTATTAAGATAGCCTTCACATACTAAATCAAATCATAATATAGAATTTAAAAAATACTGTGTGTAAAATGGAAATTAAATGGTTGAGAATACACTTTGTCTGAAAGATGTTTTAGTATCCATCTCTGAGCTAACACTTCTATATGCATCCTTAAAATCTAAGTAATCAAAACAACTTTCTGTTTTCTGTAAATAAAACACATAGATTTACTTCATTACTGACAAAATAGTTTAATCAACAGTAAGTGATTTCAGACAAATGGCTAGGCATGTGGCACATATTACTTCCCAAGAATCTTTATTGTCAGAGGTTACGTTTCTCATGTAACATCATTACTAAATTGTACAGATGTTACGCGATAGTCAATGCTAGCGTTCCCCTTCCCCATTTTCCAATCTGTCTGGCCAGCAAGTGAGTTTGGGCAATTGTTTCCTTGACAAGCGCACAGACTTATGCACAGGAGATCAGCTTCCATTCACTGACATTTCCTGCTGACTCCACATTCAGTATCTATGCAGTACAGGCTGATGAGATCTTTGACTTCATTTGTTTCAGACAACCTTGGTTCAAAGTGGCCACCCCAGCCAAAACCCCAGCTGCGACTACCATGAGTTCCTAAACTCTCATTTGGCATTAAAAAAGTTTCGGTGCCATGTCTAAAAATATGCTTTTTTTAATTCAGACTATCTAGCAGGAAACACTGCTCTACATTTTACATTTTTTAATGAAAGGTATATGCCAAATGCTGTACTCCTTTCTCCGTGTCAGCCTGGATGATTTAAATTCGAATGCCTCTAATGCACCACTCTTGTGACCAACTTCTCCTCCCAGTCTATCCACCTTTCCTTTACACAGATGTTTTTTAGCCTCCTAGTAGATCATTGTCTGTCTTTATTCTTTTAAAGGCTTGATTTTAGTCCCAAGAAAGGCAGCCCAACCCAACCTAGCAGTCGGCCTCAATGAGCTTTGTGCAGTGGTGCTGCCTGCCACTCTGCCTCATGATTCTGTCTGCAGTCCTCCATCCCCCAGCCCCAGTCACAAGGCAGGGTGCCTTAATTCTCCTCCTCTATGTGTAAAAGCAATGTATTTGATCAGAACATGTCAGTATGATTATGTTGTTTGCTACTGTATATATCAAACTGGGGCAGAGAAATTATTTAACTGTCCATTCCCCAATCTTGAGTATATCACTCACAGTGTTTCAGCCAGTTACAGTTTAGCATAAAGGGAAACATTTACAGGCAGTTCCTTCCTCCTCCTTGGTAAATGTATGAACTGAAATTAATCGTTCCTGAGTTTTGGCTTTTACACAAAGACTAACATACATAAATACACGTAAGTTATCAAAATCTTAGCATTATGATAGTAGAAAGCCGGGTGTGTGGGCTCAGCATGATTCATCTCTGAATGATTCTGGTAGGGCTGATTTGAACATATCTACTGGCTGTAATAGAATATTTTCAAGTAAGAGGGCAGTGATAAGAATATTCACTAGTCTCCACTTTTCAATGTGATAGGGTGAATATAGTTGGTATGATGGAAATATTAAGAATGTCACTTGACTCACTGTATACTGTGCACAGGTAGTAGTTAAAACAGCATTATCAGAATCATTCAGTGATGAGTCCTGACCCATCCCAAATAGCTAATAGATAACCATTCAGGGCACTCACCTGGGGTGTACCCTAATCACCAGGCCAAAGAGTCCGAGTCTTCTTGTCTGTGGCCCAATGAATATTTAACTATTTACACAATGGGTCTAACGGCAGAGATTGAAAGAGAGACTGACTGTTGTGTCCTAACTGGACTATTGGCTCTTCTGGTTTGGTGCTCTTTTAGGACAGATTCCACCCATCAGGGAGCAGTGGCACGCATATAGACCAGCCAGCAAATTAAAGGTGCAGTACTTTGTCTTCTCATGTTTAAGATACTGCACTCCTTATAGCTAAATGTTTATGTAAAGACACACAGAATTTTAAAATCCACCTGTCACATTTCTGGTTTAGTAGTCACCATGATAATTCAGAGTAGTTTGCCCATCGGCAAAATGAAGCCAGTCACCCTTATTGACTTTCTCTCATGACTGGCACCCAGGCTGTAATAGTGGGTGGCTAAGTGGTTGGGGTAATTTGTCAAGGGACTGACTAACAATGATAAATAATGGGTACATTAAGGAAATTCTTCAATATGGTAAATTTACAGATTACCATAGTTTAAGAGATTTGTTATATATATAGCCTTTCCCTCTCCTGCCTAGTAAATTATACATTTATTACTAAAAGGTACATAGAGATTATGTACAGGCAACTTCGGTTGTTTTTTTTGTTTTTTTTCTAATTTGAAACCATTTAAACACTGTAGGTTCAAAAGTTCAGCTCAGTTGTTATTAGATTCCAATTTTGCTTAGGGGAACATCTGTGAATAAAGGAGCAGAAAGGGAAAATCTAATGGAAAAATAAAATGTAAATGGAGCAGAGTGGGGGGCAAAAAACAATTAACAGAGACTTTTAAAAAAGGAGCAGATAAGGAAGAGAAAGATATTAGAGTGAAAAAATTAATACAGTATTAAAATGTGTTATTCAAAAATATCAATTATTCTGAGGAAATATACATTTAAATTACAAGGAGGAAAGGCTTTATGAACTCAAATTAGTAAATTAGATCCTAGCCTTCATGTGGGAGGCTCACAGAGCCTCAAACTCCATGAGGTCTTTGCTCATCCCTTAGTGAGAAGTGGAAAAGAATATTTATGACAAGGAAACAATTCTATCTGTTGTACTCATTACTGGAAATTATTTAAACCGTTCAGTACTGTGAAACAAAACATGTCTCCTGTTTTTAGGAGACACGGCACTCTTTTTTTTAAATGTATTGTTATTATTTATTGTTTGTAATTGTTATTGTTTGTTTGTTTGTTTATTTATCATAGTGCCAAAACCCTTCATGAATCCCCATTGAGCTAGGCACTGTACAAACACAGTACAAACACAGAACAAAAAGACAGTGCCACCCCCAAAGAGTATGCAATCAAAAAAAGTGTTGCCAACCTTTTTGAAAATTGTTTTCTTTATCTTAATAAATGTTTGATGGCTATTTTTGTATGGGATATGACAAATCTGTGTATAAATATATCAGTAAGTCCCACCATGACATTGATATTAGTGGAAAGCATACTTAAGTTTAACTAAAGCCACTTTTAAGGCTCTTCATGCCTGCCTCATACATCTCTGTTTTCCTCATACTAATTTTGTCTCCTATTCATGACTTCACATCCTTTTTCATGCTGATTCCTATTTCTGGATCAGCCTGACCTATAAGTGTTCTCCATTTGCATTCCTATGTATTTTTAATAAATGATCAGAATATGACAGGTCAAATGATTACAACCCAAAATTCTCTTATATAAAACAATGGGAAAAATAAAAATGATTTTGTAATTTTTGGTGGGTAAAAAACACTAATACTTTGCTGATTGCACCCTCAAATCAAACAGTCAGATGTCTAAATGCTAGTATTTGCATCCACAATTAGTTTTGCCTGTAATTTTATGCCAGTAATTAATTGCAGATATAAAATTGTGCCTCTAAAATTTTACACCCAAATGCTCTCCCATGTGCTTTTTTGCCTCCTCCCTTGTTTTGTCATCATACTAATCCCACCTATGTGCTGATGATGTCTTTACTCACTATTTATATACTCTATATTTAACTGTTATCTGCTTATATCAAGAACCTTGTCTCAATGCTATATTGGCAAAGCACTATGCACATCTATGGAGTCATATAAATTATAATTGAAACAATCATATATTTGATTTACTTTATTGTAATAATGTGAGATATTATCTTAAATTATTAAATGTATTAAGGTACAACTTATGTTAACTGCTTAAGTTCTTTCATCCAAATTTCTTTCATTTGTTTTGTTTTTTAAAAAAATTCCAAAAGCATAACTTATTCATTTAAAAATTACTAAACATTTTTCTCCTAACTTTTTTGCCTTTGCAGAATTTACAGAAAATTTCAGTACCTTTTAAATCCTCGTCAAGTTTACAGTCTTGCTGGAAGTGGACCAATGCCAGGGTAAGTCAAAGGCTAATAGCATTACCAGGAACTCATTTAATAAAATACTGCATAATTAAATAAACAGACTGATACACAAAGATATAGTGTGTTTTGAATGTGTCAACACATATTTATGTATTAACTGCAGAAATGACACAAATTATATGTCTTTACATATAAAACCACACATCATATATGTGGTACTGATAAGCCTATGATATACTACAACATTGTGTGATAAATTACAATCTACTTGCATCTTTGACTGTCAAATCTGCATTCTACATTCCCACCCCCCCCCCCCCCCCACCCCTCTAGGACTCTCTAATGTTTCATTTATCTGAGTAGTCTCAAAGAGCCAACTGTGGTAGAAATATTTCCTTCTGTCTCCTAACTATGGAATATTGTTCCCAAATATGACACTGGCACTAAGGCACTTACTCACTCCATAGATCCTGGGGCACCGGGTTCAAAAATAGCACTCGACTTAACTTAAACGGTCTAAGGATTTATCTAGGTAATGCTGGCTGTAGCACTCCCACTAGTACTCCACTCCACCCCCAACATGTCCCTTCCCTGCTGCTTCCACTTCCAAAAAGCTCCCGATGGAAGGAGCAGAATGGGTAGCATATAACCAACTACACTGATTTTAAACCACTGAGAAGAATGGTATGGTAAAGAGATTCTGCCACTGCTGCTAACATGAAGGCTGGAGACACAGGGCCTAAATCTCCTTTTATACCATTGTAAATCATATGTAAATCCATTAATACCATTGCAATTTTATATTGGTGTAAGTGAGGACAACTTAGGTCCAGGTTTTTCAAGACTTGGGTTTGCAAGATGTGTTACATTGTGTTGGCTGTGTCTTCTAAAGGAAAATAGAAACTCAGAATGTGGAATGGTGAAAAATATATTGAAAGAACTTGAAACTATGGGATCCATGATATATTTTTTCTTGCCAGTAATATTCTCCTGCATCTGATGTGAAGGCAGGGGTTTTTTTATTTTATTTTTTGGGGGGGTTTTTTTGGTTTTGTTTTTGTTTTTGTTTTGATCACTTTGTGTGGGTTTTTGTGTTTTATTAAACTCACCTTGGAGCATAGACCAAACATGAATGAATAGATTGGGAAATTATAGTATGCTCTATAAGGGGTTATTGCTAAAGGTTAATAGGTCATGACAAGCACCCTTTACCATTTTATGAACTGTATAAGACTTCAGACTCTACACTGCAGATTGAGTTCCACCTTGACAACTTTTAAAACTACAGAAATAGCTTTCTTCAAACTTAGCTTATTTTGTAATTTTCACTGAGACTTAAAAATCAAACCAAGTCTGGAGCCTCTGTGTACTGCACAGTAATTACACTTTATATTTTCCTTTGTAACATTTTATCAGATAACTTGTGATGATATAAAGAGAGAATGTGTTTTAAGGCATCAGCACAAGAGGGCAGTATTAAATGCAGACTCAAAGCCCTAAACTGAGAGTCTCAACTTTTAAACTCCATCTCTCTTTGAAATATAACAGTGTTTTTTAGATTTTTTTGAATTTCTCTTCTAATTAGGAAACTAAACAGTTTACGTAGTGTCTCTCTGAAGAAATTTCTAATGAATTTTCAAGTAGGCATTGCATTTCATTAATCAAGTTTTGTTTTTTATTCATTTCATAGAAAAGAATAATCATACATTTCCAGGTATCTCTTGCCAACTTTTCTTGCTTCAGGCAGTAGAATGTGGACTGTGTATAATTCATCCCTTTTACAGGTAGTTGCTTCTGTGAAAATCCAGATAGTTGAATAAACACATTCTCTCATTCATTTACCCATTTTTTCTTTGTCTTCACATAGGTGTTTTATCAAACACAAGCCAGTTATTTTAGATTGTCAGTCAAATCTTTACATTTATTAAATTTCACCATTTCTTGCATTTCAAGTAAAGGGAAATATGGAGGGGAGTCCACTTCCCAACTCTTATTAAATAGAAAAGGGCTATATAAATGGAACATAAATATTTGTTTAAATTATTTATTCACATTTTTCATGATCACCAAAATCCATTTAAATTGTCTCTCTTGGGACTGTTTTATTGAGCATTTCATTTCACTTCAGATATGTTTACCAGACTTATGTAATGTTTATATTATTGCTGTGCACTTCAGTTGTTTTCAATTTTCTGTTCAGTTAATATTAGTTGAAAGTTTTCAGTTGATTTGCTCTGGGAATCTTTGTGCCGAACAAATATGCAGAGGAACCAGGAGAGCAGGAAAACCCCAGATTGCAGAGTGGGTCTAAAGCTATAACACTCTGTGGAAGCAACTAGAACTCAGTGGTTGGATCTCTTGACCTGAACCTTTATGATGGAATGCCATAGCCTTTCCCCAGCACATATCACAACAGAGGGCCCATCAACAGAACTGAGCAGCTGCAGTACCAATGGAGCCTCAGCCCAGGTGAAGACAGGGGCAAGGCTGGCCTCTATACGGAATCCTGTATCTGAAATTTTTTGAAGAGTTTAAATAAATTCTGGAAATATTGGATTCAACTTTCCCCACTAATTCTCTCCCATTCAAAAGAGCATTTCAGAAGAAGATTGTGTGTTTTAGAACAACAGCTACTGGACATATGATTATGAATCTGCATTAAATAGTAATGCAAGTCAGTAGAGGGCAATGTGTTGAATCTGCTGCTGCTCTCTGTATCCTGACAGGGGAATGGTCGGGACAACTAGGAGGGAGATGTTTTGTAGAAGTTCAGAGGATGGTTGGAGGGACCGGGACAAAGGCAGATGCTCCAGGGTGAGAGATCAGTGGTCTCAAACACAAGTCCCCAGGTAGTCCTGAGACCTGACCCACCACCCGGCCACTTTCATGTACCAGCAGAAAGTGAGGGCTAGCAAACCATAGCTCACCATAGGCACCGTTCACCAAGCTAACCATTGGAGGAGATTTCCGGCCTTTCCAATTGGCTCAGACTCACTATTTAAGCCAGACAGAGGCATAGGAAATTGTTTGAGCAACAAGGTGAATCCCTGAGTGGCTGCCATATTGAACCCTGCCTTCTCTCCTGACTTCTGAGCCCTGCCTTGTTCCTGATTCCTGCATTCCAGGCTTGTTTCAGATCCCTGTTTTTATGCCCCACCCCTGGCTATTGACCCTTTTACCGTTGGCTTGACTCCTATCTCTGTCTCTGTTTCTGGCTCCCGACCATCACTGCTCTGACTATGAGGTCTAACCACCTACATAGAATCATAGAATATTAGAGTTGGAAGGGACCTTAGCAGTTCATCTAGTCCAATCCCCTGCTCAAAGCAGGACTAACCTCAGCTATATCATCCCAGCCAGGACTTTGTCAAGCTGCAGCTTAAAAACCTCTAAAGATGGAGATTCCACCTCCTCCCTAGGTAACCCATTCCAATGCTTCACCACCCTCCTAATGAAAACGTTTACCTAATATCCAACCTAGACCTCCCCCACTGCAACTTGAGACCATTGTTCCTTGTTCTGTCATCTACTACCATTGAGAACAGCCTAGCTCCATCCTCCCTGGAACTCTCTTTCAGGTAGTTAAAGGTGGCTATCAAATCCCCCCTCATTCTTCTCTTTTGCATACTAAACAAGCCTAGTTCCCTCAGCCTCTCCTCATAAATCATGTGTTCCAGCCCCCTAATCATTTTTGTTGCCCTCCACTGGACTCTCTCCAACTTGTCCACAACCTTTTTGTAGTGCGGGGCCCAAAACTGGACACAGTACTCCAAATGCGGCCTCACCAATGCCGAATAGAGGGGAATAATCACTTCCCTTCATCTGCTGGCAATGCTCCTACTAATGCAGCCCAATATGCTATTAGCCTCTTGGCAACCAGGACACACTGCTGACTCATATCCAGCTTCTTATCCACTGTTACCTGCAGGTCCTTTTCTGCAGAACTGCTGCCTAGCTCGTTGGTCCCCATTGTGTAGCTGTGCATGAGATTCTTCCATCCTAAGTGCAGGACTCTGCACTTGTCCTTGTTGAACCTCATCAGATTTCTTTTGGCCCAATCGTCCAATTTGTCTAGGTCACTCCGTATCCTATCACTACCTTCCAGGGTATCTACCACTCCCCCTAGCTTAGTGTCATCTGCAAACTTGCTGAGGGTGCAATCTATCCCACCCTCCAGATCATGAATGAAGATGTTGAACAAAACCGGCCCCAGCACCGACCCCTGGGCACTCCGCTGCCAGCTGGAGCCATTGATCACTCCCCGTTGAGCCCGATGATCTAGCCAGTTCCCTATACATTTTACAGTCCTTTCAGCCAACCCATACAACTTTAACTTGATGATCCTGGTCTACAACAGCCTGGTGGCTTTGCAGCTTTGGTTTCCAGAACTGTGTGTGGTTGGGTATATCTCAGCTTAAGAGGACTCATGTACATAGTGGACTCAGTTGAGAGGACTCATGTACATAGTGTAGATAAAAACATGTACACAATCTCAATAAACAAATCACACCATATCTCACTCAGGGACATTAATTCCTCACCGAAGACCAGCTGCAAAGTCCCAAAATCAACTGCTACTCAGCCTAGGAGGGGTAGTGTTCCAGAGGGGTAGTGTTAGTATGTATACAGCAAAAACAATGAGAATCCTGTAGCACCTTAGAGACTCACAGATTTCTGCAGGCATAAGCTTTCATGGGCTGCAACACACTTCGTCAGATGCATGATATGGAAATCACAGATAGGAGGTATATATATATATATACATCCAAGGGTAAGAAACAACAATGGGGATGGTAAGTACTAACAAAGTCCATTCAGTTAGAGTAGATGAGGCCTATTCACAACCATTGATTAGAAGGTGAGAATGTGTGAACAGTGACAATTACTTCTTGTAATGAGATAACCATTCCAAGTCCCTATTCAGACCCAGTCTGATTGTATCAAGTTTGCATATGAGTTCCAGCTCTGCAGTTTCTCGCTGAAGTCTGTTTTTGAAGATTTTTTTTTGTAGAAGCATGGCAACTTTCGAGTCAGCTACAGAGTGTCCTGGGGGATTGAAGTGCTCTCCTACTGGTTTATGGATGTTACCATTTTTTATGTCTGATTTGTGTCCATTTATTCTTTTGCGTAGTGACAGTCCGGTTTGGCCAACGTACATGGCAGAGGGGCATTGCTGGCACATGATGGCATATATTACATTAGTACACGTGCAGGTGAATGAGCCCTGATGGTGTGGCTGATGTGGTTAGGACCTGTGATGGTGTCACTAGAGTCAATGTGCGGGCAGAGTTGGCAATGGGGTTTGTTGCAGGGATAGTTTCCTGGGTTAGTGTTCTTGTTGTATTGTGTACGGTTGCTGGTGAGTATTTGCTTCAGGTTGGGGGGCTGTCTGTAAGCAAGGATATGCATACCTCCCACAGCTTGAGCGAGTGAGGGATCATCTTCTAGGATAGGCTGTAGATCCTTAATGTGTGTTGGAGAGATTTTAACTATGGGCTGTAGGTGATGGCCAGTGGTGTTCTGTTGTTTACTTTGTTGGGTCCTGTAGTAAGTGACTTCTGGGTACCTCTCTGGCTCTGTCAATTTGTGTCTTCACCTCCTCAGTGTGCTCTAAGTATTGGCACATTAATTAATGGTTTAGAAAATCTTTATTTGGGGCAGAAAGATAAGGGTGCACTAGAGAGAGCCTGTAAACACTGCAGCTGAAGACAAGGATAAAAGGTACTTCACGGTTATAGACTGCCAGTTAACAAAGTGACATGAAAATTGCCAGGCTGATACATTGTGTAATTTGTGACTAGCACCTGTGTTTTTAGTCTTGAAAAGAGTTTCCATGTTTGGTTGTTATATCTCTATAGGAGCTTTCTACTTCTGTCAACAGCTGTTATTGTGAATGTAATGATTTTGAAGAATCTGAACTTCAGTCATTATTCACCTTACAGAGTGGTAAATAATAGCTGGATGAATAGGAGATGGACTGTAGACCTACATGACACTGTGGAGAGGTCACTGTTTTTCAGAGGCTTTGCCCATCTGAAAAGACTCCATATTGCATTAAGTGCTGTATTTGAAATATGTTATTTTTATACCTGATAATGGGAATTATGTTCACAAAACCTGTACTTGTGTTAATTATCTTAAGCACTTAATTCAGTAAAATGTCATTTTTAGGAATTCATACACAAGTTTGTACCTCAAAAACTTTTAAAACTTCCCTTCCATTCACTTAACAGACCACCATAATTCTGCAGCACGAATCCTCACAACTTTCTGTATAGTGCAGTGGGAAATATATTGCACCTTGACCTTTGTGTCTTAATGACAGAGCGATTTTGAGCATGACAGTTTTTCCTTGATTATTGAAATCCATTATGTCAGTGTGTTTCTGCTCATTTTGCTGTTACACATCCAGTAATCTATAGAGACCTTCAAACAAGTACATATACACCAAAACAAGTTTCTTGGAAGACAAAAGTTGCTGAGTAAAGGTGATGGTGCACAGCCTTCCAAATAAAATTGTGCGTCCCTGATTTTTCTTGAGGTTCCCTCCCTTTTAAAAAGTTGTTTTATCCAAAGAAAATCTGTAGCCTGCCATGGCTCCCTTTTGCTGTAATAATTAAAACCCTAAGAATACAATACAAGAGGAAAAAGACTCAGAATAAATGGTAACAGTTGTACTTAAACCTTGTCCATACATGTATATTTTCAAGAACTTGTTTACCCTGTTGTTCAGTAAAGGGAGGGAATATATATAACATTAAATGCACAAATATGCAGTTATGTACCTGGTGTAACTTTAATATAAACAATACAGTTGTCAGGTATTTTTAACAGAATCGTGAGCCACCCTTGCTTGTTTGTCCAGACTGCCAAACCTCCCATCTAGGTTCATTTAAACTCACATCTAAATTACTGTAATCTTCTCTTTTGTGGTCTTATTACCATAACCACGTTATTCTCAAGTCCATTCAAAAAGTTACTGCCAAAATCATCAGACTCGTTCCTTCAATTTCATCACTCTCCTCTTTGAGACCCTCCATTGGTTTCTTTTCTCCATCATATCACATGTAAATAGAAACTGCACTTTTAAGGCATTTCACAACTGAGCTGTGCTCTGCCAACCAGACCCCTTACCTTCCTGAATCATCGACCACCTTCTTCACTCCAGCAACTTTTTTCTTCCAGCCTTCACTACATTATTCTCCTCCCACAAGCAACTCCATGCTATCTTCTATGTGTGTAATAAACTTCTCTCCAAAATTTGTAAAGTGCTATTTTCCTTTTAATAAATCCTTCCTTAAGACTGATTTCTGCCATGGTGTGTACAGAATACTGTCTGTTAATGGCTAGGCAGTGGGTGAGCTACATTGTGTACACACCTAGTCTATATGTAACAGGGCCATACCATTGTTATCTCTGTTTCCCTTTCCCCACTCATACTTGTTTGTTTCAGCCACTGTTTGTATCTTGTCTTGACTTAGGCTAGATCTACACTTACCTGGCGATTCGGTGGCAGTCGACGGGAGTTACACAAGCTATGCAAAGTAGCTTGCGTAACTCCCATTGACTGCTGTGCTTCCCTTCTGCGTAGCGTCTTCACTGCATTGCGCCAACGGGAACTGTGATCCGCTTGACGCAGTACTACTCCACTTTAAGGAGGTGGTTTTACTATGTTGGCTTCCTGATCGATTGAGCGGGTCTACACTTGACTGCTCAATCGATCCAGAAAGATCGATCTGATGGCAGCAACTTTGCCGCTGTCAGTATAGACATACCCTTAGATTGTAAGCTAATTTAGAGCATGTTGTGTCTCTTTACTACATATTTGTACAGTGCTCTTTACTATGTGTTTGGATCAGGCTTTTATCAGGTTACTTGAATTTCACCCAAATGGAGTTCACAGATTCTACATCAGATTTATCTTTGCATGTCCATGTTTGACTGGTGGTGTATCTCTAATTAGCATATACTGCCCTGAACTGTTCACCAAAATATGAATTTAGGGCCTGACCTTACAATGCATTCTGCATGGTAAGACTCCCTTCACCTGCATTGAATCTTTTGCCTTAAGTAAGGTTCCACACAAGTACAGGGATTTTCCTGTGCACAATGCACTGAAGGATTGGGGTCTTACATTTGCAAATACTTTGTTAAATTAAAAAAAAACAAGAGTTCTGTAGCACTTTAAAGACTAATGAATTTAATTTCTGCAGGCATAAGCTTTCGTGGGCTGTAACCCACTTTGTCAGATGTAAGGAATAGAAATCACATAAGAGGTATATATATGCATATCCAAGTAACAACAATGCGAAAGGTGGATAAAAGCAAAGTCCATTCATTTAGAGTAGTTGAGGCCTATTCACAACCATTGATTAGGAGGTTAGAATGTGTAATCAGTGACAATTACTTCTTGTAATGAGATAACCATTCCAAGTCCCTATTCAGACCCAGTTTGATTGTGTCAAGTTTGCAGATGATTTGAAGCTCAGCAGTTTCTCTTTGAAGTCCGTTTTTTAAGTTTTTTTTGTAGGAGTATGGCAACTTTCAAGTCAATGACAGAGTGTCCTGGGAGATTGAAGTGTTCTCCGACTGGTTTATGGATATTATTATTATTTTTTATGGCTGTTTTGTGATTTATTCTTTTGCATAGTGACAGTCCAGTTTGGCCAATGTACATGGCAGGGGGGCATTACTGGCACATGATGGCATATGTTGCATTAGTAGATGTGCAGGTGAATGAGCCCCTTATGGTGTGGCTGATGTGGTTAGGACCAGTGATGGTGTCACTAGAGTCGATGTGCGGGGAGACCTGGCAACGAGGTTTGTTGGAGGGATAGGCTCCTGGGTTAGTGTTCTTGTTGTATTGTGTACGGTTGCTGGTGAGTATTTGTTTCAGGTTGGGGGCCTGTCTGTAAGCAAGGATAGATCTGCCTCCCACAGCTTGCGCGAGTGAGGGATCATCTTCTAGGATAGGTTGTAGATCCTTAATGTGTGTTAGAGAGATTTTAACTAGGGACTATAGGTGATGGCCAGTGGTGTTCTGTTGTTTTCTTTGTTGGGTCTGTTAAATTAGTTCTCTAAAACCTGTTATGTTGAAAACTGTTGCACTATTAGGTTGCAGACAGACAGACTGTCTGAAAACCAGTATTTTTCAACTGTTCAGCTGCTTGGCACCCACATACCAGTTAATCTTCTCACATTAAAATATAGTCCTCAGGAGAGGAATATTTTGCCCCTCGCTGTAATAAACTGCATGTTTAATTAAAGTGATTTTTTATTAGAGTGATTTACTGTAATTATCATCTCATGAATAATGTCTTCACAGTGTACACAATACTGTAACTGAGTGTTATAATGAGGATGGAGTGTGTGCTGTCCAGTTACATGGCCAACTCGAGCCAGCTTTGGCAGTCTGGACGGAGAGAAAAGCTGTATTTAGTTTTCCATTTGTAGAACAGAGTCCAGAAAATAAGCAATTTCAGGCATTGATATTCATGTTAGCATCCAGTTTTTGTATGGCATGGTAAATATAATTAAGAATTAAATATTTCAACAACCTAATTGCTGTGTCTTTGGGCTCTGTTCTGCTCTACTGGTGCTTGGTTTAAGGGGGTTTAATGATGAGTTAGATAGAAAAGATACATCAGTTGGATTACTTAGTTTATCCCAGCATTCTGTGTATGGAGAAGGAGAAGTGAATAATTGACAGAGATCACCTGAAATTAGGAGAAACCCATGGGGTTTTTATAGTGCATCAGTGGAAACCCACTCAAATTTAGCTCTAATTTACTCTGAAGTAATAGTGTCATGGGTGAGCTTTCCTTTTCTTCCCCTCTACCCCCATACTCCCCATCCACACACTACATCGAGGTAAAAACACACCAAACTGTATTTTTGTGTGTGACTGAGTTATTAGGTTACATTACTTACAAATAAAGAAGACATGAAAGAGCTATACAGGTCATCTGAGATAAGTGCAGGTAAAATCTGTGGATGTGGTTTATGCTAGACTTTAGAGAAAAGTTGTTTTAGGGAATATTTTGGAGTTTAAACACGTTTATTGGTTCAGTACTATTTTATTATCACTCTACCCATAAAGCCAGCCTGCTAAAATTACCATGAATATACAGGTCTCAGAGTACCTTGAGTATAGAGGCTGCTGAGTGAAAGTAACAGTAGTAGTAATATTTAAAACTGTTTTTCTATAAATCAGATTGTTGTAATTAACTGGAATTAGAAATTAATGCTGTAGCTGATACAGTACGTGCACAAAACAGATAAAGTAATAATAATAGTACAAAGCAAAAATGTGATTTAGAAAACAACCCAATTACAATGAGTATTTATTTTAACACTGCCTGCCTTTTCCAAACATGTGGGCCTGATCTGTCCTGGGAAAACCTGTTTTTAAAACCTGTTCAAGACACCCTGGTTTAATTTCCCACTGGAGACTAGGCCCTTCTATTTCACTCTCTTTTTAGCTCTTCAGCTTTGTCTATACTACAGAAATATACCATGTTAATTAACATATTTACTCCCTCAATTGATTGTGGCACATCTTCCACTCACACACACAACTGCTTTAGTACCAACCATGCTAAGTGCAAGTCCAAGTAGACTATTCGTTATCAGGATCAGTACTATCTGATCTTACATCATTCCAGTCTCAGCCACTTCTCTGCCATTATAGTTGCAGACTGGCAGTAATCTTCTGCTACTGTCTCATACTACAGTGCTGGCCTTGTGATTTTTCCATGCAGAAAACACTTCTTCCAGCAGCTGACCAGGACCTGTGTCATGGATATTCAGAGGCCATTATAACTACAATGGTTTAAGACGGAGCTAGTGTGGATGTGGGGCAAATCTGCAAGTGTTCCTAACATGATCCAACCTGGCTAGTGTGGAAACACAAAACTATATGTTCTTCAGACAGTTCAATACAATTGGCTCAATTGCAAATGATTCAGATCTTTAGTGAAGACAAGTTATGTGATTCAGCAGTGCTTGGCACAAGGTATTTTGTGAAGTGGTGTAAAAAAAAGAAAAAGGAGTATCTCATCTAGAAAGAATGCATTAAATGTTCTTTTAATGGCAATAATTTTTTTAATTGCCCCAAAAGAAACAAATCTGGTATCAAATAGAGTATGATCTACTAGCAAACTCAATATGAATTTTAGTAGAGATGAATTTGACACTATGATGCATATTTTTAAGAAACCCAGACAACTATTTCTGGGTCAGTTTAATTTCTCTGGGGGATAACTCATGTAATGGATGTTTGCCCATAATAGTTAACAACATGCTTGCAATATGATGTGTATGTATGTTGTACTAGGGGGAAAAACACATTACTGACAGATGAACAGTCCTGCTTTTATATGTCTAGTCTGTTTTATCAGCTATCTTTAATGCAGTTTTAAAACATCCCATTATATAATGAACAAAATAAATTTTCCTTGGTCATATCTCTATACAATGGTGATGTAAGTCTGTTCATAGAGAGTTGAAAGAGCTGAAATGATACATACGTATACAATTTTTTTGTGGAAAACTTAGCTCCACTATAAATTAAGTATTTGATATTTTTATGCTAACTGTAATGGCTATTATATGTTAAGCAATGGTAACTGTACAATTTTATGAGCAAGTTAAGGATAATGGCATGATTCTTATATACAGTTAGTCTATTTATACTGCTTTGACAGTGAACAGGGGCCTTAAAACAAATGTAAATTTAATTCCACTTTAAGGCCACTTTGCACTGCCAGGGTGGTGCAAAAGGCCTTTGTATAAATGAGAATCAGGCCGAACATTTTCCATCAAACTGTTTAAAAAATCTGTTCTGTGGATTGGAGGCTATAGGTGCAAGTAACATGCTAATTGACTAGAGAAATCTTGATAGACCATATTTATACTTTCCTTCAAGCTATGTTAGCAAATCCATCCAATTCTTTATTTACAATGATGACTGTTACTGTGTTTGAGTGAAACCATATGGGAACCATATGGGAACTATTATTAACCATTAGTTCAAGATTGAAAATTGTATTTGTAGTTAATGGGCTGTATATATACTTCATTTATCCAAAGCCTGCAGAAACATTCTGTGAAGTTCAAGCTATAACTATAATGGTGCATTGTTTGGAGAAGTTACTGTGTGTAAATATAAAATAGCTCAGAGTAGACCTGAACATTCATTCAGAATATGGTTGAGTTAAAATACTCTGTAATTTACATGTTCCAATTATGTTCATTTATATTTGTGTGTTTGTGGGGAGGTTACGAAGCAAAACTGAAAACCTGGGTATTAACATTAGGGCATTTGTGCAATCACTTTAACATTGTAGATTCTTGCCATCCTTGTCCTGCCATCATTTATTTCTGGAACTAAGTGAAGATTGCAAAATTGGGTTCTTAAAAACAAACAAATGTAGGATATTTGGGTCTTCCCGTCTGTGTTTTCATGTGTAATAGTTATAAATTACTGATTTGATGACTTGTTGAGTATGTGCGGAGTATTTTTTGATGGGTGAACAAAACATTGTTTGTGTTTTGTACTTTGAAAAAGAATAAGCTTATACCACCAGCAAAACTGAAGCAATGAAAAAAGGCTACTGCAAGTATGAATAATTGAACATGGGCATTCTTAGGTCATTAGGCTATAGCTATTTTTAATTTTTGTTTTGGTTTATTTTGCAGTGGGTCTGAGGGCTAACATAGCTATTACTTGGGTGCCTCAAAGCAGATCTAGAAAACACATTTTTTAATCACATGCCTCTGGTAAAATCACCTTTTAAATGGAACAAATGCAGAATTTTTGAGCCATGTATTCCACATTCTTTCAACAGACAGATTCAAATGTTTCACATTCAGACTTCTTCAATTTGTAAAGTATCACAATATTCTAAACTCAAGAATTAATGTGTTCTAAAAATCTCTGAGTTAATATTTTCATACCAGATTTCTTGGAGAACTTTTTCTTGGATTTTTTTGTGTGTGCTTGTTTTCTGGCTCCAAAAAAAAAAAATCAACATTGTATATATATACGTGATTTTTACTGGGAACTGTTAAACTTACCAGTTTTTATTAGATGAGGTATGTGTTTCTTTCATGTGACAAATCACAAAAATTAGCCATCATAAAACTGAAAGACTGTGCAATGTATAATTGTTTGTTTAAATTAAACAAGTACGTTTACTTATTCTATTGCAGGTTAAATTTTTTCCGAGATGTTTCTGACTTCCGGGTACTGGCATGTGGCGGAGATGGAACAGTGGGTTGGATTTTGGATTGCATAGGTAATGAGGAGGTGTTTTTATACTTTCTCTTGACCTGTTATATTTTGGGAGTCCCATTATAAAACTATATCTCATTTATCGGTTTGTGGAGCCAAAAATTTCAAACAACATTTCAATCACTTAAAACACTCATGGTCAGATTCTTTGAAGTATGAAATCCATTCCCCTTTAAGAGTTACTGTAACTGAAAATAATTAAGGACATCTAGAATACTTGGGTCACTAATTCCTGTCTGGTATTGCTTGGGCTATCTGCAGACTAGGGATGATAGAATTTATTTAATTTTTGCTTTTGTCTTCTTTCTTCAACCTGAATCAAACATGAACCATTTTCAAAGTTTAGGTCAGTTCCTGCAAGTTGCCATTGCTTATGTCCTCCTTTCTCTTACCATATTCTGGCTTTCTCTCTGTGACCTCCCAAGTACTTCTGAAAGGGACTGTTTCAGGGCCAAGCAGGTCTCTAGTCTCTCCGTTGTTCCCCAGTCTGGCCACATGCTTTATTTTGAATTTTAGGTTCCTATAGTCAGTCAGATACTGTGCATTTTGGAAATCATCTAATGAGGGAGCCCTGAGGTCATGACATTTGAACTTTGTGAACTGCTCAAGGCTCATGAGAGAAAATAGTGATTGGTTATTCAACATTAGGAAGGCTAGAACATTAGAAAGAAGAGCTGGAGGTATGCAGTATTGGAGGTAATGAAAAGGGAGTGTGTGTTGATGGGAGAAGGCACTATGGGAGTCAGTTGGAGTTTTGATTAGGAATGCTGCTGGAGTGTGCTCTTGGAGGGTGTGGGATAAGACAAATGGTCAGACAACCTTTTGAAGTTAAGGGCAAAGAAAGAAGAATGGGATGGTGGAATGGGTGGTAGAGAAGACAGTTTTTTAAACCAGATGAAAAGGCTTTGTAAAAACAACATAGCCTATATAGTCATAAATCATTGTACCTGAATCATAAACATACTGGCAAAAGTGTGAAGTTCTAAACTCTTCTCATGTCGTTATGTAATCACAGAGAATGCCTCAGATTTCCATGCAGTCTCTTTTCTATTATAGTGGAATTATCTCAACAAAATGTTGTATTTTGGCTAACTACAGTATTGGCTTCCATGGCTTTGAGTGGTGTAGACTTAGGAAGCAGTTTTTGGATCAGTCAAGATCACTGGTGCAAGAAAGAGATTATGAATGCCACAAGATGGGTATATATAAAGTTTAGGAAACTATCTGATCTGGGAAATATAATATCCTTTTCAGTTTGAGTTTCTATTCCCTTCTCCCCCACCCTTATCCTCACTGCCCCCCAACATAAAAAGGAGAATCATAGTTTGGATTAAAGCAGGAGAAAATCCCAAATTTTTATCTATACAGTTTGAGCCTTTTAAACTCAATTTTAATTTTTTTTCTCAAAAGCGTAGGGTATTAAAATCCACTTGTAAATACCAAATCCTCCAAAATCTTTCTGCAAAAGTGACAGATTATTGGTAAAATAACACCATGTTCCCCTTGTATTTACTGGATATATGAACTCCTGGTGAAAATTACTGATAGTATACCCTTCAATCTGTGTAACCAAATAGCTGATTGTTTACCTTATTCATGCAAATATGAGTTTACGTCTAGGAGTGCTGTTCATTACTACTACTTGTGTTTTGTGCAATTTCATTTGAAAATATTTGTTGTTTTGTTTTGTAGTTTTATTAAATTATTTATTTGAAATATGTGAATCTCATATATTCTTTCTGGGTGAAATTTATCCCATTTAAAGGACCCACAAAAGGCTGTCCACCCTGTGATAACTCTTTGTTGGTGGAGGGGAAGGATGTGGGGTATGAGTGGAGCATGGAACTTTGTGTGGGGTGAGACCACCAGATCTATGCTTCTACCTTATGGAGCCAATGAAGGGATATGTGTAGAGTCAAAAGCTGCTTGTGTTCCAGCCTATAGATTTTCAAAGTACTGGTTTTCATATGTAAAGCTCTAAACGTTTTAGTCCCAGACTAATTTACAGACCTGATCACCCATCTTTGACTCATCACATAATCAATGCTTATCCTGAATGTTGGAACTTGATTTCCCAATCTTTTGGGTGCTGGATTCCATGTGGAAATATAATTAAACACAAACCTGGTCATTTTAAGAAAAAAATCACAAGACTAAATTCTTTGTCCAGGCCTTCTCAGCTGATTAAATTCTGCTTTCCTAGCTAAGTGGTAAAGCTAAAAGCAACAGGGAGCATGATGTGCAGTCTTCCTGAGATCTTGAATATCTCTGTTTAAGCCAAATACCACATTCATGGGTGCCAGAAATGCCAATAATAATAATAATGTAATTATAGACTGGAATAGTAGTAGCTGTGGAGGGGCTGCACTGCAGTCAATAAAATGCCTATCTATGGGGGGTAGCGTTTCCTTTACAAAGCATGTTTCACAGTCTTTTTTTTTTAAATGAAAACCTAACCCGGTTACCTATCCATAACTTTAAGCATTAAATGTACAACTGGATTTTGGCTTATCAGTTTTTTGTCCCTTTAATTATGTCCTTTTCTTTTTCTTTATTCACAGAGAAGGCAAATTTGCTTAAACATCCTCCAGTTGCTATTTTGCCTCTTGGGACTGGCAATGATTTAGCGAGGTGTCTGAGATGGGGAGGAGGTAAACGCAAGTTAAATTATGTTGCATTGTGGTACTACAAAAGAAGCAGAAGTTTGCTGACAAAATCTACTCACAGCATTGATTTCTCTCTTATGATGGGTGAAGACCCATTGTCAATTTTATTTCTTTTGCCTCTTGGAATGAATTGTATGTGTAAACTATGGAGTAAAACTAGATTTTGGTCTCTAAATGAAACATCAAAATTCCTTACAGGTCCATATTCTATTACTTTGCTTGTAACACCCGTTGACGTCAATGAGAGCTCTGTAGACTGAAGAAGAGTACAATATGATCATGAAGGTTTAAAACTGCCTGGCTTTTTACCTTTCTTTATTGCAGTTTTTCACTTGATGAGTACATTGTAACAGAGTAAGCTTAAATGCGGGGAGCAGGTTTACTGCAAATGCCTAATCGTTTTTAATATATTCAGAAACATTAAAGAAAAATACAAGTGTCAGACCACACTAAACTAATAACTTTGATATGAATGTTCTTTGTTGTTCATTGCCTTGTCTCTCGTCCTGCAGAAGATTCCAGACAATAAGCATGATGTTGTCATATACCAGGAAGCAAGGAGGCAAAGAATAGTGAAAGCAAGAGGAGATGTAAAGTCAGACCTTCAGTATCCTTTTCCTCTTTTCCTGGAACTGTGGAGCCTACCTCTCAGCTCTTTCAATAACTGCTTTCCCTCCAGTACCTTGCTGACAGGATGAAAAGAGAAGAGCAAGGAAGGACTCATCCAAGACTAAGCACCTGTCTTGTGTCTGTATACCAATTGTACAGGCTCACAACATCCGAAAGAATGTTGGAGAGACCCCTTCATGAGATCCAGCTGTCCAGACTTTCTCTCCCCAGGGGACTAATAGCTCTACCTCTCAGATTCCTTATTTCCTCTAGACCTGTGGATTTGATCCCAACCTGCTGGTCTCCTGTGGATTTAGTTTGGTATCCAGTGCTGACTACATTTAAGCGCTCCCTCTGTCATTTTGGTCTGAATGCTGTCCTATTTCTGGGGCTCCTTCAGCTTCTGCTGCTCTCTCCTTCTGTTTCCCTCACTCCTCCTCCTTACACCCACAATGTAAGTAATTTACTGGGATTATTTTATCTTCCCCCTCTTCTCTATCCTTCCTTGGTTCCTAGTAGCAGATATTTGTAACCCACTCCAGTGATGGCAAACTTTTCTGCAGTGTAGTGACTTTTGTTCCTGTTCAATAGACAGCACTTCTAGGCACCCTTAGCAGTTTGTCTCCTGCAGCTGTCTTTCTCACTTCTGCAAAACTGACCATAGATGCAGGGCCAGCTTGATTTCTGTCTGGGTTTTCCTCCTCATTACTAGGTGTGCATGACCCCTTTCAGATTTTCCACTTACGGGAATCTCAAAGAACCATGGCCCTCTCCTCAGGAGCAGGAAACAGGACCCTACCTAGGAAATCCAAGGCAAGCATATCATTGGTGCCCTCTAACAGCTGTGCAAGTAGCCAGTGAGTTATGGGACAATGACTCCCTCATATCTCATGATCCCTAAACCTAGACTCCATCTGTCAATTTGCAGTAAAAAATGACTCTCTTTAGCAGGCGCCCCTTCCATCAACTGCAGCACAGCATGTGCATTGCTAGCTCCTGCCTGCCTTTCCTTATATTTTGGGTGCTGTGAGCACAGCTCCTATGTCTGGTCTTTCTTTGAGGATCCTATTTCTCTTTTCTAAAAGACGAGGTAATAAATGAGTATCTTGATTTTCAGATGTGCTAAGTTCCTACAGCTTCCAGTCGGCCTGCAGCCAGGAGTTAGGTGCCTGTCCTGGAGAGAGAGGAGTGGAGCTTAGGACATGCTCCTCTCATCAGCATCTCAGATTGGCTAGTACGGGCAGCTCCTTGCCTTGTGCGCTGGCAAATCACATGCTAAAGTGCCTGTCTCTCCCCATTCATTCTATAGGGAGCCCAAGTGCCAACCTCAGTCATTGTGGATGATAGTGTTGTTCCTGTGATGTTCCAGACACTGAGCATCACAATGCCTAAGTCCTAGATTGAGGTTCCTCCATCTTTTCTTGCTTGTCTGTTTAATAGGAATTTCTGTTGGTCTCTGACATTGGTTGGGGTTCATCTTCCTCTTCCATCGCTCCTTAGTGGCTGTTTTCCCTCCTGTTTTTCTGTTCTAGCTTAGGCAGATTGTATTGTCTGTTGGTTTTCATTTGAAACTTCTGTTCTCTTGCCTGTCACTGGGTGAGGTTCATTTTATTTCCTCTTCTCCATGGTGACAGGTTGCCCTCCATTTTTTTTTTTTTTTTTTTTTTTTTTTGTGTGTGTGTGTGTGTCTTTCTTTGCTGTGGTATCTCTCCCCTATCAGAAGGTTTTTTGGAGAAAGGTCAATAGCTTGTTTGCCACAATGCTCCCTTCTGAGTTACAATGTCTGTAGAGTATCCAGACATATCAGGGACTTTTCAGCTTCCTCTCTGGTGCCTTTTCAGTGCCTGATAACTGTCTGCTGCCCCAGCCTTAGACAGAACAATATGGTAGGTCAGACTTACCTTCTCCCTAATTCCATCAAGAGAGAGTGTCGAAGCAGGAAGATATTTTTAAAACATTTGCCTTTGTTAATGGAAAGAGGTAAAAATAACTATGACATTATTTAAAAATATTGATGAACATTTCATTCCAAAAATGGATGTGATACATGGTTGAGCAAATTTTTACCAAAGGTGCAGAGGTCTGGAGAAGGAATGGATTAATAGTCCTATATAAGCAAACAGAGCATCAGTAAGGAAGAATACCTGAGAGATTGTTTAAAATTGCACCTTCTAGACAAAGAGTTTTATTAGAATGTAAAGAATCTTGCCCAGCCCTGTCAGCCAAATTTTGCTACAAATTTAGAGACACTACACGTATCTTATGCTGCTGTGCCTCAGGAATGGGATCCCACTTTTCAGACATTTTGTCCTTAAAGCCTCCCCATTAGTATCCTGTATTTTCTGTCCTTAAAGTTAACATGTTGGAGTTGTCTAAGATAGTGTTTCCCTCAGCTTCTATGGCCATTCTTACTGATTTTATCACTTAGATTGCCAAAACGCTCTCTACAGATTTTTTGAGATCTCTGTACTCTCCCTTACGTTTGCTGCTCTTGCTGATTTTCTGCAGGGCTCAGAGGTTGGACTTACCTCTCCTTTTCGATTCTTTACTTGTAGATCTCAGGCCTAACCATAATTTTTTCAGGATAAGCACTGAACATTGGAGAGAGAACTGCTTTTATCTATGATGCATCCTTTCTGTGAAAGCTATGGCAAAGGGGATAGTAGGTCAAAGAATCATTCTATAATATTTTGCATTATATAGCACCTTCTCTCTTTGTGTGTCAGAGAACTTTTCAAATATTAATGAGTCAGGTCTCACACACCAGCCTGATATAGATTGTGTGCATGTTTTGCCAATGGTGAGTCTGAGGCACTGAGGTGTGGAGTGACTTGCTCATTGTCTCACGAGAGGCATGTTTCAGTGCTGCTTGTCCATTCCCAAGAACCAAGGCACAGGTCTCTGACTTCCATACAGCTCTCAGTTGTTGAAAAAAGCCAACTATTAACCTGACTTATAGATGGGGAAGACTCCACCTCTTCCAGGGAAACCCACTGTACTCGGGATATATTTCTTCTTTCTGTGCTAAAAAGGCCCATGTAATTTCAGTGGAAATCGTCTTCTGCTTTCATATACTATCTATCTTAGATACCCATCACCATAGTGTGAGGTATCACTAAGAGGCCTTAAGCAGCAGAGACAAAATGAGCTTGTAAAGCTCCCCAACAGATTTACTCTAATGCATCTGTTTGCTATATCCAATGATTATCTAGAATCTTCTGCAAGATGGAAGAAGATGGGGACAAATAACAATGGAAAATTACTCACTTGTTATTCAGTTTGGCAGGGTCCCTCCTCTTCTCCCATCAGACAACCTTCTCTCTTTCCCCTTTGTTCTGAGTTATTCTATCTGGACTGAGAGATATCAGTTTGGACATGTACAGGTCAGATGATGGGAAGTGCTTAAATATTCTCTGCCTTTCACTATTCTTTGCCTCTTTGCTTCCTGGTAAACAGCACCATAACACTGATTTTCTGGAACCATCCAAAGGATGGGAGAAAAGACAAGACTTCTGCACATTCAATTATCGGTGAGTGATTTTCACTTCTCAAAGATGCAGACTGCTGGCATTGAGTGTAAATAGTGAAACAAGTGATTATGGAACTTCGAGAATCATACACACTGCTGTTATAAGTGGAGGTTGTCAATAGCTAGTTTTATTAGTTCCATATTAACAGTAAAAATATTCCATGCCTCTACATACTAGTATATATCACTACTGAAAGAGTCCAGGAGGCGTTTGAATGGCTTTGGACATGCTCATTGCAAGTGCAGGACTTTGCAACAATCAACAGATGTGGTTGCCTGTGTTCATGCCAGCTACTATCTGCAGGTTCAAAACATTCACACCTATTTGTTTTTAAAACAAAAGGGGATCTCAAAGCAGATGTATTTGCATAAATAAAAAGAACTGTTGGTATTGGTCACCCTCTACCATAATTTTAACAGCAAAATAGACCCATTGCTTGGTGTGAACATATGTTTTTACTGCTGTTATTGGTGGTGACCCAGCCTGTACATACTACTGTGTATGTGCACTTAATCTTGTTTTGGAGAAGGAGTAAATCCACAGATCCAGGGTTGCTGCCGCACAGCCATTTTGTCTGAATGGTATATGAAGTTGGCCAATGCAGTTCCCATTCACTGTTGTGCAGGGTGTAATGTGGGCTCAGCAGGTGGTACTCAAGTCCTTTCTACACAATACAATGTATGTTGTAGTCAGTACTCTATTTAGTTACCAGAAGTGGCAAGCTAGTCGTCCACTCATATGAGTACACTTCTGTATCCCACCACAGGACCAGCACACTGGGAAGATGAAGGGAGGATGCATAGAATAAAAGTGACTGCACCATTCTTTATTTAATTTACTAACACCATAATTTATTAGGATTATGCTAAGTCACCCCATGTTGGTGAAAAATCACTGCTCTGATTTCTATTTAGAAAACACATTCCCACTGTCGGGGGGGCACTTGTATTGCTGCTGTCAAAAACTGCAAGTACCAACAGAGAAGTGACTCTGCAGTCTTGAAAGTTCATCCAGAAGTCATACAAATATGGAAAATCAGTTACTCTGCTGATCACTATCTTTCTCAGTTGGAATAGTTTCCAGGCATTTGGTTGTGTTACCACAGATCTCTTTGGAAACACTGACAAAAGAGAGAGACACAAACAAAAGTTTTAGTGACAGCTTCTAACTCCTCAGCATACTATTATACGTTCTTAGGGCAATGCCTGTGCTCTATCAACCTTTTGTATGTATATTTGGAAATGAAAGTAATTTAAATGTTAACATTCACTGTATGGCAAAAACATGCTATGAAGTTTAGCTTGGAGTTATCTGAATACAGTCAGGTAACTGCTGTAATAACTGGAAAATTCAAGTTAGTAGATCAAATCTGCTCTGTTACTCTATGTAAATCCAAATTCTACTACAATCAGTGGAGTATTTTCAGTTTACATTGGTATGGCTGAGTGCAGAAGTTAGCTCTGTATTTGCATTTCCTTTAATTATAGTTACTGGAAGATTGCTAATAGAGCAAAATATGATTCTGTGCTTTAACTTTTATTTATAGGGATAAAATTTTCCTAACTCCTGGAGTCAGGAGTGGGGGGAACAATAGCAGAGATTGTCACATTTATTTGGAATAACTGTGTTCACCTTTTGCTAGGATATGAAGGTGAGAATCTGATGAAGATCCTGAAAGACATTGAGAACAGCACAGAGATCTTGCTGGACAGATGGAAATTTGAAGTCATACCCAATGATAAAGATGAGAAAGGAGATCCAGTGCCTTATAGCATCATCAATAATTACTTTTCTATTGGCGTGGTAAGAGTCATACTTAGCCTTTTTTCTCTTTTGAATAAATGTGTGCATTGTATGTCTCAGAGTGAAGAATGACTGGGTAGAGATCATTTATGATGTCATTTGCTAGTAAAATGAATACATAGGTGACTGACAACAATTTACATAAATTTACTTACACATTCAAACTAGAATTATTTTTCAGAATCTTCCACCCACCTATGTGTAGAGGAGATAATCATGTTGTTCTTAATGGTTTACGAGCAGCTGTGGTACTAAATTAGGAGTGTCACTATAAAGACCCTATAAAATATGAAAGAAGACTAAGCATTATTAACACCTCTTAGTCACCTTGTCTGTTAATATTCACACATTCAAAATCATGCTAAAGAACAGTGGGGTTTTTTTTCATTAGTACTTCTTTCTTTAAGTATGCTGCTTTTTCCCCTCCCTTTCTCCTTTGCCCTCCAGCTCTGCTATCAGATCATTAGGGCAATTCCCAGATAAACAGACTAACCAAGGTATCTTTTTGGTTCAATCCCATACATATGGATTCACAGAATCTTCCATTCTGGAAAGTATTTTGCACTATCTCTTTATTTCTTCCACACTGTGGCCTGTTTCTGCTCCATGAGTGTCTAGGGAGGAAGGGGTGGCCATTGACTTTATTGAAAGTAGGATTTGGTCCCTAGTTTTCATGGAATACTAATAGGTGGTACAGGTTGTTCCCAAAGATTCATTCTTAGTACAGGGCGCTGATAAATCAGATTTTCCCCCACATCTTCACAGTGGTTTAAATGGGAGTCAGTGCAAGTGGCAAAGTTACTCATTATGTGGAATAACTGATATGCAGCAGCTTCCCTGATAAGTGACCCAGGATAGGTCACAGTCTGCTCTAAACTTTGCTGAGTCTCCAGCACAAGTCATAGAATACAGTCTCTTCCCCCTTTTTAGCACAGGGGATCTGTGTTCTGTCTCTGTGAGGGCAGAGGCTCTGCTAGCTACCAATCCTCTTCCTGGAAGCTTGGAAGCTTAACAACCTGCTTCCTTCCTAGCAGCTCCTTAACTGCTTGGGGTTCATACACCTTGTCACAGGGATAAACTAGCATATTAAGTATGTAAGCAGGTTATGCTTTTCATGTTTAATTTTGCTATCTCAAATAAATGTGGCAAAAGGGATGTTCAGATAAACACCTTCCCAATCAAGAGTGATATAGTATGATTATATATAGGAGCTTCAAACTCTATTTTCAGGAAGTGCTTGATGAGAGAGAATAGCACATGAGGAGAAAGGAAACAAGTCTGAATGTTGCACTGTCTTGGCTTTCTTTCTTTTCATGCTTGAACACTGAATGCATACCATTTTTCACAGGAGGGGATGAGAGATCAGAAAAGATCTCTGCAGCTCAGGGTGGCTCTGCTCCCTTCTCCTCCCTTCCCTCTCATGAAAACTGGTTCAGCTCCTCCTCCTTTCCTCTTTTAATCCATCATCATCAGACCTAGGAAGGCATAGAAGGGGCCACTTCTGGAGTTTCTTTGCCCCAGGTTTGGATCTGGGGATTGAAGAACCCCTGGAAATGACTTCGTGCAGGGCTGGGCATAATAAAGCTAGGTCTAGACTTAAAACACTGCTGAAGTGGCGCTGCTGCAGCATTTTGTTCCGACAGGTTAATGATCCCCCAGAGTCAATAATGAGTCAGTTAGGGAATAAATGAGTTTTATTATAAACACAGGAATAATATAGATTTTTAACTAGTTATACTCATCTAAACAAACAATTAACTATAAAATATAGAATAATATAAAAGGATATAAAAACAATTAAGCACAAAACATAAATTGATATAAAAAGGTATTAAACATGCAACTAACTATAAAGACCTAAGCTAATATTAAACAGACAGTGGTTCCCTGCCCAGGAATCAAACCCTGGTCTCTCACGTAGCAGACAGGGACACTTACCACTATGCTACAAAGACAGTTAGCTGCTTGCAGGAAACAGAAAGGGGGGGGTGGGTCACACAGACGGTTAACTATAAGGCACAGTGGCAGAAACAGTAAACTACAAGACAGAATGCTTTTACACAGACACACAGAGATTTCAAACAGACAGTTACTTGCAAGACAGAATGATTTTACACAGACACACAGAGATTTCACACAGACAGTTAACTGGCAAAACACAAACGGACAGTTAAACAGACAACGTAGCTGTAAAATACAGACTGATAGTTAGCTTCTCACCATCACACAGGCGAACACACAGACTGATATCCACAGCATTCCTCGATTAATTCGATACAGCCGGCAAAACTCGATTCACGCTCGGGGGGGGGGGAGGGGGAAGACGTGAGCGGGGAGAATCGGGACCAGGGGATCAGGCTGGTTTTGATGAGACTCTCCGAGGGGGCTTGGGAAAGACCCCTCTTTATGAACTAAATGGGACATGAAGGGTTAACTGATTGGCCAAGGAACATTATATGGGCTTCGTGCCAGCACTGGATTGGCCGGGGGACACTTGCAGTTTTCCTGGTTGCTGGGGAGTTTAGTCTCCCCTGGTCAGTTACATTCCTCATATATGACGTGGAAGCCAAAAATGCAGCCGATTCCATGGTAACGCCCTAATAAGGTCAGGCCGTGGGTTGACTGTTAGCCCGAATGGGTGAGGAAGGTGCGAGGGGGGGGCCATGTGCAGGAATTTGTCCAGCAACACGTTTCAATAAAGACACTACTATGCTGACAGGATAGCTTCTCCAGTTGCCATAGTTAATCTATCTTTGCGAGAGGTGGTAACTATGTTGATAGGAGGGCTTCTATTGCTGACACACCCTATCTACAGTGCGAAAAGGTTGGTATAACTGCATTGCTCAAGGGTGTGCATTTTTCACACCCCTGAGCGACGTAGTTATAGTATAGACTTGCCCTAAAGGGCTCCTGGAGTGCTAGTGGAACAGAGATGTGCGGGGAAGAGGGCAACAGCAAGGGACAGGTGGGTGGGGGGTGGGCAAAGGGTGCAGAACTGATGCAAGAATGGATGGGCAAAGTATTGGTGTAGGCTGCGGAGTTATCATTAATTGATATGAGTTTGGGGTGGACAGATATGTAAGGCTGTTGGGGTGTTCTAAAATTAATTAGTTGTCATTTTGGGACTTAGGGTGAAGCTTGAAGCTTCACAGCATTAGGCAGCATTTCTTACAGATTTGTCTAATTTGATTTCATTTGGGTCTTCCAGCAAGAACTCCTGAACGAGGACTGTGACCTTTTCGTGCCTAGGGTAGCCATCTGAAAATGCCAAGGTCAGGGCAGGCTGCAAAAGGAGAGCAGATTCTCCCAGCTCTGGTGGGTGGCACTGAAGCCAGACTTCCCAACCAGCCACAAACTGTGCTTTTGATTTCCCACACTGGTTATCAAGAAGCCAGTTCACAAATACA
Organism: Emydura macquarii macquarii; assembly: GCF_026122565.2. Lineage (NCBI taxonomy): Eukaryota > Metazoa > Chordata > Testudines > Chelidae > Emydura > Emydura macquarii. The sequence continues at coordinate 24,838,973 of NW_027132559.1, forward strand.
CACAGCCCCTTTTACTGCATGTCAGTCTCCGGCTCCCAATCAGCCACTAGGTCCAGTAAAGAGACCAGTTATTTAAGCTCTATACTCTTTACTAAAAGGGTTCCCTCGGACCCCAAAGGGTCAGCCACATTACCAGAACAATATAAGTTTGGATCTTACCCAAAATACCATGCTGCCAGCCAATCCTTTAGTAACTAAAACTAAAGGTTTATCATAAAAAGAAAGAAACGAACCCTAAGAGAAATGTTAAAAGGATTAGAGCAATCAGATACATACAAATGATTTGAAAGTCCATATACATCAGGTTTCTAGAAGAATTGTGGAGTTTGCAGGCTTGTACAGTTCCTCTGGTGTACATCCAGTACTTGGATGGGTCTCAGTCCTTTGTTTCACAGCTTCAGTTCAGTTGCAGATGAATTGATCCAGAGGTAGGTTGGTAGCTGAAGCTGAATCCCAACTGAAAGACAAAATGGATTCCCCAGGCCTCTGCCTTATATACCTTCTGTCCCTGGCCATGCTGTTTGTGGAGTTTTACAGGAACTAAGATGGAGTCCAGAGTCACATGGCCCAGTCCTGGTGCCTCATCAGGTATGCTGCCTGTGGAATTTCACAGGAACCAAAATGGAGTCCAGAGTCACATAGGCAAGTCCTGGTGGTTCATCAGGTGTATTCCTGGCTTCTCCCTCTGGGCCCCTTGCACCTGGAAATGTCTTAATGGGCCATTAAGCAGGCTATTGTTCTGCAGCCATCCTGTCTGAGTCATTACCCAAACAGCACAATTTGAAATGCTGATATATCAAACATATCCATAACTTCCATTTCACATATAACACATGAACATAAACATCATCTTCTTACTCAGCACATTATAGCCTTTCTAACAGTACCTGACATGGCATATCTCACATGAATTATTATGATTTTGACATATTGATGTTAAACAATATAACAAATGCTCTCCTCCCCCCCCCCCCCCCCCAGCCAACCAGCGTAACAAGGACCAAAATCTCCTTACTTTGTACATTTGGGAGAGTTAGCAGTATGTAAGTGCCTGACGTACGCTGGGATGAGCAAGGGGAGTTCAGAAATCAGAAACCATGATTTTTGGGGTCTGACTCAAGAACTTTGAGCTTATGGAGTAGACATTTCTACTTCCTTAAAGTATGTAGCAGTGGGAACACTAAGAACTGGTGATAGCCTTGTTTCAGATAAGGGTAGACTCACCATACCCACCTCAAACACACAATTGAGTCCCGAAGGAATATCCTTCAGGGATATCCAGTTTTGTTGGACTATCAAAGGGAATTTTGCATTCACTGGTATCTCACATTTATTATATAATCTGAAGTTGTAGAAGTGTATAAGTAAACAAATAGGATTTTATTAGAGTAACATAAATGACTGGAGCCTAAACAAGAATAAATTCAGTATATGCCCCAGAATGCATTTGTGTAGCTCCCATTGACTTCAGTTGTAGCTACTCATGCACCTTTATTTTATTTTGCATTTATGTATATAATGCTACTGAAGGAAATTGTCCTATGATTTTGCTACTATTAAGATTAGACTCTAACAGTGGGATTACCAAAAGCATACTTCGCAGGGTGTCAACCATTGTATATAATTGCATTTAATTGAAATGCAGGGCTGGCTACCTTCCTAATTCCCCCAAGGTATACTGAGGTCTAAATGAGACCTTGCAAGAGTGCAAAATGTTTATTAAGTGCTATCATTCTGATTTGGTGGCATTGTAAATATACTTCGCACTAGTGTAAATGCAGATACAGAAGATTGGTAAATTCGTGACTTTATATCCAAATGTAGAACTAGTGGTCCATGTGCAAATGGCAATGAAAGTATTGGAACCAAAGTGAATAACATTTCTTTGCTATTACCAATAGATTCTCAGCTCTAATGCCAAAACAATGCTTGTGCTAGTAGAGCACCTTATCCTCGTTCTGTTTTCACAACATGCAATATTGATTTCTTAACAACTATTAATCATCCTAGTAAATTCTAATTTGGATAGTTTTCAACAAGAAAAAAAATCTTCATTGCAAGTATATATGAGTAAAGCAGTGAGAAGATTAAAAAATATCTCTAAATATTCTCCAGGTTCCTTGAGAAACAACTCAGTATTACATGCTGTTTTAAAAAAAACCAGTCATCATAGTGAGTGGAAGCCTCATTCATATCAGTGCTGTTGATGAACTGAAATCAGTACATGTTTCCTGCAAAATTATTGTCAGAAGGTAGCAAAGATCCACAATAAAGACAAGTGTACTTTTATTACACATAATATATTACCATACAAATGCACTATCAAATAGATATTTGCATGGTCATGATTTAATATCTCTCAGCTTTAGCAAATCACTAAGAGCCTCTTATTCTGCCAATGTAAAAAATATTACTGCTTACTTCTCATAATCATAAATTTGAAGTTATGGAACTAGCTCCCCATCACTATCCCCTAAGTTGTCAGCCTTCTCTTCTATTACATCTCTGTAATTCTTTTCGGTAGAAGTAGAGGAAAATCTCAGCTAAAACAACTGGGTGGCATATTTTACTCCTGTTCCATGTGAGGACTTCCCACTGACAACCATGAGACCTTTATTTAAAGACAGGATTTGTATTGTTCAATCTTGCAATCCGCCTACCTCTTTCAGGTTATACTGATTTCTACAAACTACTATATTATAGTTTGTAATATTCAGATACAGTATTATTTTAAGGCTTGTCTTGACATGGGTTTGTGGGAAAAAAGATTCTGTCAAACATTTGTTACGTATTACAAATTTTGTCGATAAAGGTAATAGCGTTGATGTAATATACTTAGACATCTGTAGGGCATGTGACTCTGTACCACACAATATTTTGATTTAAGAAGCAGAACAATATAAAATTAAAGTGGCACACATTAAATGGATTAACTGAAAGGTGTCAAAATGTAACTGTAAACGGGGAATTTAATTGAGCAGTTGTTTCTAGTGGGGTCCAGGAGGGATCAATTCTTGGCCTTACACAAGTTAACATTTTTATCAATGACTTGGAAGAAAACATAACATCATCACTGATAAAATTTTCAAATGACACAAAAATTGTGAGAGTGGTAAATAATGAAGAGGACAGGTCACTGATTGAGAGCGATCTGGATCACTTGGCAAGATGGTCGCCATCAAACAGTATACATTTTAACTAACACAGCTAAGTGTATATGTGTATAAGGAACAAAGAAATAGGAACACCTAGGAACAAAGAAATACTAGGCAATAATTACAGAATGGAGGACTCTATCCTTGGAAGCAGTGACTCTGAAAAAGATTTGGGGCTGGTGGAGGAAATCAGCTGAACATGAGCACCCTGTGCAACCTTGTCTCCTAAAGGGTGAATACATAATCTGTGAATACATTAACAGGACAATCTCATGCAGGAGTTAGAGCAGTTTTCTTACCTCTATTTTTGACACTGTTGTAACTGCTGCTGGAATACTGTGTCCAGTTCCAGTGTTCATAATTCAAGAAGGAGGTTGGTAAATTGGAGGGGGTTTCAGAGAAGAGCCATGAGAATGATTAAAGGATTAGAAAACCTGCTTCATAGTGGTAGACTCCAGGAGCTCGATCTATTTAGTTTAACAAAGAGAAGGTCAAAGGGTGACTTAATTACACTCTATAAGTATCTAATTAGGGAACAAATATTTGATAATGATCTCTTCAGTTTAGCAGAGAAAGGTATAACACAATCCTAGAAGTTGAAGCTACACAAATTCTGATTGGGAATAAAGTGTAAATATCTAAGGTATAATATTTAAATATTTGAGGATAATTAACCCTTAACAATTTAACAAGGGTCATGGTGGATTCTCCATCACTGGCAATTTTTTAATCACGATTGGATTTTCTAGAAGACATGCTCTAAGAATTATTTTGGAAAGTTTCTGTGGCCGATGTTATACAGGCAGTCATACGAGATTATCACAGTGGTGTATTCTGGCCTGGGAATCTATGAATCAGTGAATCTACAAGGTAACTTAGAGGCTCAAAAGACTTTGTTTCTTATGGTGATCAGAGATAATCTTTTTACTGGTCATGGATAACTTCTGTACCAATTAAGCATTTTGGCCCTGATTCAGCAAAGCACTGAAGTATATGCTTAAATTCATCCCAGTTCAGCAAAGCACTTAAACTTGGATTTAGGTTTATCTTAATTCAGCAAAGTATTTAAGCATGTGCTGAAATCCCTTAGATGTTAGGGGGATTTAAGCATACTTTTATCATTAAGCGTGATCTTAAATCCCATTGATGATTGTTAGATTTATGCACATGCTTAATTAAACCCAGTGCTTAAGTGCTTTGCTGAATTGGGATGAACATAAGCATGTGCTTTGGTGCTTGCTAAATCGGGGCCAAATGTGTTACTAATAGAATGCTATGATATATTGCATTTTCTTCTACCAGAAAGAAAATTACACTACAGAATAAACAATATTATCCTTCTGACACTGTACACTCCAGATTTAAAAAAAAAAAAAAAAAAAAAAAAAGCTAAATTAGAAAAAGAACAGTTAATCCAAGAACAAATGTGAAATTTTATAAAAAGCGCCATATTAGTAAAGGGTAAATCATACACCAGACTAGCAAAAATTTTTACAGAAAAATTTGGTAGACATTTTCAGTTTTTGGTTAATTTTTTGTTACTGTTTTTCACCCCTTTTTTGGTAAAAATGTTTGTTTTTTGAAAACCTAATATTTTTACAGACAACAAAAAGAATGACCTATAAAAGGTTTTTTACTCCACACTCCTCCTCAAAAAAAGGTTTTTTGTTTTTGGAAACCCCCAAAAATGTAGTAAATTCTGGGGAATTTTTTTTTCCAAATTTCCCACAAAAGATAATTGGCATTTTTCAATCAGCTCTACTTTTTACATATGGAACCACAGATCATTATAGCAGACAGGGATGATAAAAACCTTCTATAATGCTATAAAAATCACTATAGATAGTCAGTCCATCTCTTTGGAAAACAGGATAGTTCCCTGAAGCACAATTTCTAGTGTTTTTTGCAGTTTATTATATAAAATCCTGAGCAGTTGGACTTCTACCATTTCCATTGCTTATTTTTCTTGCTAGCAGAATATTCTTCCTTATACTTTGCCAATTTTTTCCACCTTTTAGTTATATCCTATTGGTCCTACATAAACTTCTATCACAGTCAAGGATTCCTCTCCCCACTATCCCAAAGTTCAGTGTGCATGCAGGTTGTGTGCTGTCAAGTACACACTACAATTACCTGTACCTGAACAGTATTGTAGGTTTGTACTTGGAGGGCTAACTGGACCAGTGTGTGCCTGTAATGCCTGTTGTTCCCCTTCATGCTAGCACTGAAGTGGATTAAATACCACAAGAGGTACATATATGGGAACTTGTGTGTGTGTGTGTGCTTGCTTGCTTGCTTGTGCATATATATACACATATATAGCAGAACTGAAATTTTACATGCATACAACCATTTTTCCCAATGGTGGGAGGGAGGGGCAGGGGAAGATCTCATAACCAGAAGATGTAGATAAAGAACAAGTCAACATCCCTTCACATTCTGATGCTTCAGTGCATTGAAAATTGCTTTGTAGTGGTTTAACTGACAAGAAGAAAGTGATGCAATTCACCGTACTGCAATTTATGTACCACACCTACCTTAATTTTGAGATGTTAAATTTTATGAAATTTTCTATTTCATGAACTCCTCAATCCCCAGTTAGTTTAAGAACCCTCCCAGCCCCTAACTTTTTCCTTGGTATTCTAAATAAACAATCGATATTTGCTTTTTAATTATTATTATTATTTAACTTCCTGCAAGTAGATTAATACAACAGTGAAAGGCTTGAGCAGAAAAAGGAAGTCTCACTTGCTTTCAGATTCCTGTCATATAAAATCATTCTGACATTCTAGTGGCAAAGACAAGAAGGTGAGCTGTTTTCTATAATCAGTAAAAACTATAAGAACCATTGATAAAGCATGCAACATGTTCCTAAATCCTCATCTTTAGTTTGTAAGGAATTTTGAAAATACAATTTATAGAATTATTCCGAGTTGGTTTATATTAAATTTAATGATTGAGAAAATTAACTGCATTAAATTAAATGTAATGAGGTGTTAAACATTTATTAAGCAGGTGCCATAAGAGAGATGTTATGGATAGAAGTGCAGAAAATTAAACCTAAGTTTTCCTATTGTTTTTTATATCTAACTTTATTTTAGCTGGTAGAAAGTTTGAAACTTGCAAGGTCCTTTTGTTTTGTGTAGGGATGGGTTGGTATAGTTTGGGTGGGGTGGGGGGTTTATTTATTTTTATTTTTTTGTTTTTTAAAGCTAGATGCTACAAAACAATGTAGCCAGCAACTACAGTGTCACACGTGACAATGATAAATGAGAGTGAATGGCTAAAGACATAATTAATCTGCAACAAAATTACAACACCTCCTTAAGAGAAATGCAACCCAATCAGCTATGTAGTGTATAATTAACTTACATATATATTAGTCCAAGTACAATATTACTCATTATATATGTAAGGTATTGTAATCGCCATATGAAATTTGTAATATACTAAATAAAGATTAACAGTTCATCATAGTACTTCACTCATATTATTATAACGTAATTGTGATGTATGTTCCTCTGGTTAATGCCATTCTTAATAATTCTTGAAGGAAATGTGAAGTGTGTCCTTCCATATATGACATGTATGTTTTTTCACATATATAAAATGAGAAGTGTGTATAATTGTATCAAATCAGGGGACATTGCATCTTCCTCTAGTCCTTAGGCTGATGTCATAATTCCTCTTACTAGTAATGGCATGAATTTTGTGAATCCAAAAGAAAAATAAGTGAAGTACCAACAATAGCATATATCAAGATCAAGAGTAATGTGGGTAAACAGGGGGATTGCTCATGAGTCTCACTGAGCTGTAGGTAAGACAAGGCATTGGAGAAGACAGAAAATGGCCTTGAAGAATGAAGCAGAGATTGTGGAAGAAAATGTAAGAGTGGACATGTCGGTGAAGTAGAAAGATTAGGGCCAAGGCAACATGTTTGTAGAAAAGAGTATAGTGTTCAGAAAGTGAGCCATGAAGAAGTAGAAGATGAGACCAAACTGAAAGAGAGAGACTGGCCAGAGAGAGAAAGATGCTTGAGATTTTGCATACAGAGAAAGGGGTCAGAAAGATAGACAGAGCTCTGAGATCTGAAATTGGCACGACTGGGCTTTTGTAAAGGAGATATCATAGGAGAGAACGGTACCTAAAACAGAACTTTGGAAATGGTGGATAGGTTTGCAGCAAAGAGAGAAAGATAGAGAGACATGGGGACCAGGAGACAGAGAGAAGGTATTCAAGAAAGATTGATTGATAGATTGATTCAGCCCTGGGAGATTGTTTTGTGTGAGGATTTTTTCATGCCACAAAATGTATAATAATCTGTGCTGTTTTTCAAATTTTTGATTTTTTTTATTAATGCTACTTGGGGGAGGAGGGATAAACATACCCTATTGTCTTAAAATCAATAAGCACCTAGGACTTGTTGACATTTTGCATTATTTAAATGGCTAAGGAGATCACATCGTAACTGAAGTTCCAGTAGTCCAAAAATATTCCTCGTTCTCCATATCTGCATGTTTTCTACATTTTATGGCGAAATCCCAAAAGGAACATGGTTTAACTAAAAGTGGGCAGATTGAGCCAAGAAACAGTTAGTCGTATGCTACCATCTGAACCAGGTGGATCTAGAGGCAAATTACTGAACATAATTTATTCCAGGCCCTTGTTGGAACAGTTTGTGCTCAGGCGACTCTGCAGACTCATAGTCAATAGATTTTGTATCTGATTTTACAGTTCTTTTAGTTAAACTAGAGATCCACTTGCAAAATTTAGCACATCCTCTGCATTTGTGACCATTCCTGGAAGACTTAAAGTCCATAAAACCAATAATGGGTTACCATTTTATTGTTATATATAAAATTCAATATTAATAGAAATATATTATATATATGATTCTAATATTTGACAAAACTCAATTATTTTTAATACTATAAGTAAAACTTCTCCCATTTCCCTCTGCCTAGCTGTCTATATGCTTAAAACTTACTCTTTTGTTATGACAAAAATAAGATATGCACTTAAAAATCAGCTATTATAATCATCATGTGACATGCCTTTCACTTCATCCAGAACCATGCCACGTGCATTAAAGTGCTGCTGCTTCTAATGCAGAATGCTTCAGTTTATATTGGTCAGACATATTGTAATCCTATGGTTTGTATACATTGCCACCATATGGCATAAGAGAAAGATGAGGAGGGAAATATTTTGTCACACATTTTCTTTAACTCTTGGACTCAAAGCTTCAGCCAAAGATTACTGTAACTAATGTAATGCTAATCTCAATTGTTATGCTAAATAATGTTAGTCAGTTAAAAAAAAATATCTAGAAACCATTTTAAAGTGGATAACCTGAATGAGGTGCATAATAGAGTCAAAAGGAGGTATATATAGGCCAATCTATGTGGATATTATAATAATAATACAAATAAGTTAAATACTGTATACTTGCTAGGCACCATAAGAGTATAATATCATGAAATATGTTTCATGAAAGCTCCATAAATAAGTTTGAGTTGAGTTTTGCAGTTGAATTCCTTGAATACGTCTGAAGAATACAGCATATCCTCCCCAAAATTACAGCACTTCCTGGGTCTAGAATTAATTTTAATAAGTTAAGGAAAGCTCATACTCCGCTTATGCATCTAAGCATTCTCCACCACTGCTACTACCATTACCATGTCTGCAGAGAGGACAGGACAGTGAGCTGGGCTGATTGATCAGGACACGCAAGAGAATGAAGACAGACTCAAGGATGGAATCAAGGCAACAGGCTCAGCCTTTGTCAACTTCAAACACACTAAAACTGGGAGACTCTACCCTGTAATTTATATATGACAGGGGATTCTGCCCAGTGGGGAGGGGTATTTCGGGGGGTCAGTAAGTTTGGCCACCCCAATATATGAATTGGCTCAGTTTGAGGTTAACTGGCTTTAAGCCATACAACCACAAAAAATTAGAGCTGGCATCTTTAACTAAATCTCCCTAAATCTAACTGAAGACAGGATTCAGCCCAAATGTTGAATCCTCCTAACTTCCCCCACAAGAAGGGTTGAGGATGCAGATTAGCAGTGCCTCAATCAGTGAATGTAAGATCTCCTTGTGCTCCACCAGCTATTGGAGTCCATACCAGCCAACAGTTGGGTTTTTTGTTCAGGTTTTCCCAAGGAACTGGCCTTTAAAACATCTTTCCATCACTGCGACAAGTTGCAATGATGATTATTCAATTTATATTACTTCTTACTAACTTCTTATTTATTTATCCTTACTATCCCTTATCCTTATCATCCTAACCAAGAAGACCTCTGAGAGGAAAGCAGAAAAACCCACCAGACAGCATGCTAATCTTGGCTAGAGGGAAAACCTCATTCAAAGCAAGTCTTTAAGCCTAGTTCTGATTCCTGCAATACTTTGATAGGGTAGGGCGGATTTTGAGCAGTTAATGCAGGCCCAGGAGAGTTTTAACTAATGGAGAGAGTCAAGAGCTGACAAGCTCCCTCTCTTCCTGTGAATCAGCTAATAGGTGGCTGAAAGAGATGGAGAATCTCCCCTTCAGCCCTTCTCCCACCAACAGGCAAGCTCCATGTGAGTTCTAGGCAGGAAGTGGAAGTGGCCCAGAACACTGAAGGCACATCCTCCCATCTAACAAAGCCCATCTCCCTGCAGTTCCAATATACCTTCCTCCACTCCAAGATGGGCTAGAGGTGAGTGGAGGCATCCCCACCTAACAAACCACAGTGCTGAGAGAATCTTCAGGCAAATTAATATACTCTGTGTAATTCTGCCAGTGGTGATGCAAAAGCATGAGTACCTCAGGGCAGACTGTTAAAAACCAGATGCAAACCCTTAATTCATTGTGAGTTCAGATTTCACCAACCAACTTCCCCAAGTGCAGACTTCTCAGGTACTTAAACAGCCTTAACTTAGTCAGATAGTCTTCTTGCATACTCACCTCTGTCTTGCCACCCACATGAGCATATCTCTGTGATAGATGGTTCGTTACACTAAGAATCACAGCAATATTCCTGATCCCAAAGGACCAGTGACTTATCCCAGTCAGTTGCACTTTTGGTCTCACACCAAAGACAATGACAACACTAGTAGCCAATCCTATAGTAAACTATGTGAAGATTTGATAAATAGGAAAAGGAAATTAAGTTATTTATGGGGTTAAGACAAGCAAAAAGACACACAAATGAGTCAGTTTTAGGTTTCAAAAGGAAATACAAGCTTATATAATCAGCAAGCTTTATTTGACCTTTAGGGCTTACCCAGGCTAAGCAGCTGGGGTATCTCTTGCTTATGCCGAGGAACACATTGTCCCCTCAGAATCTAAGTAATGGAGATCCTTAGTTCCTTTGGTTTGGGGTTTTTTATCCCTTTCCCTCCATGTACTCTGAGCAGCAAACTCAGCTGATGGGAGGAGTCCACTTGCATGACTTATCTTCATGGAGAGAAGAGCAGAACAACAATAAGAAGAGACTTTAGTAATTTTGTTGATGGTTTATCAATACAGATGTAGGGAGTTTCTAGTTATAAGATTCACCCATCACCCATCTGATATCGATGGGTCTCCTCTTTCAGGAGGGGCATAACAATTTCTGTAGAAGAGCAGCTCTTCATACTAATTAATGTTCCTCTCCTGTATGGCGATTTATACAGTCATAGAGGTTCACAATTACAACCGCTCAATTATTGCATTACAGTACAGATTTTACAAATAAGATTAATGCAGGCAGCAGCTTACAAACATTTGATAGTCCAAACACTAAACACTTTTTTATAATTCTAGTACCTCTTTAATCAATATTAACCCACAACTGATCTGGACAGTTTCCAGCTATATATATGTTAATGTTCAGTTGAGACAGTGGTGACCTAGGCATGAGTTGGTACCTGGTCTGCTAACATCGGAACCGACTGCAGCCCATGATTCCTATCTGTTGGTTGTGTAACAATATACAATTTCTCCTTAGACTTAGAGTTGTTCCTGTTCCCCTTGTATCATGTTCAAAAAGTAGCTTTCTCAGACTCTAGTTGTTTCGTATCTTTGAAGAATGTGCATTAATTTTTAAGGGAAAAAAATAAACTTAACAATGGGGGTCTAATGAGAAAAATAATTTTCTAAAAAGCAACTGTGATCATTTTTGAAGTTTTTAGATTAATAAGTGCAGTCTTAGTCAAATGACATTTCCCATCTTAGGAGGGTTATTGACATTTTGATATGAGACAGAGAGACCTTTAATGAGATCTCAATCAAAGGTAATATTTAGATAATGATACATGAATTCACAAATGCTAGTCAAATAAAAATGTTGTAGTCCATTTTGGCCTCTGCCTTATGGGAATCTGCACAGGTCACTAGATGAACAAGATCAGTGAATGTCTACTAATAACCTCTCACTTTACTGTCTAATTATGTCTGGCTAATTGTATGAGATAACGTTTGAAGCTAAGTCTTGCAATGTAATTTAATCCATCACCTAGACAAATCCCATTGAAGAGATATATGCCACTTCAAATATTAAAAATTGCTACTAAGGTTGAATGTACAGTATTTTCAATGTTTGAGTCTATAGTAATGGTCCCTATGCTCCTCTCACATGCAAAAGTGTGTTGGGGAAAAAATGAATGGAGAAGCTCTGTAAGACAGATCCTTGTCTGTGGCTCAAGTGCACAGAGCACAAGGCAGCGGGTAGTGGGTGCTTAAAACTCACATTTGGAGTTACTCAGTTTGCTGCTCTGTGCAGGGCAGTCCCCCGTGCTATTCTAGAGCAATGAGGGCTATTGTTTCTTACATTAAGTTGCATTTGTGGCCCTCTGTAGACATTGCATCTGCCCCTTTCCTCTGACCACACCTTCAACAGAAAATAAGAAAGGCTGATGCCCTGTTTCAGTTCTGTTACCAGAAGATCACCATTATGCTGCAGTGATCCTCACTGAGCTGCTTAAGCTAGTTTTAGGGCCAGATTTACTCTGGTTACATAATGCAAATTTGACACATTGCCCTAGAGGACCTGGCCTCTTGGCACCATGGGAACTCTAGAACTCCATCATGGGTATCGTAATAGTGAGAGTTGAAGAATTATGTGGTAATGGGGAACTGGTCTGGATTCTTTAACTGTTCATTTCTAGACATTGTAATGTTTAGGGCTTTTAAAATAGCAATTATACCTAGCTGTTATGAAGTGCTTTTCATCCATAGGTCTCAAAGCACTTTACAAAGGAGATAAAGATCAGTATACTCATTTTACTGAGAGTTTAAGTGACTTTCCCAAGGACATCCAGAAAGCCAGTGTAAGAGCTGGGAATAGAATCCAGGTGTTCTATGTCCTACTTCAGTGCTCTGTCCAGTAAGCAACACTGCCTCCCTTTTCAAGCTGTGGGGCTCCTCTAACATTTGTAAAATGAAATGAATGAGCTTTACATTCCTTTGCAAAACACTCTGAAAACTTTTAAATTAAAAGCTCTATATCAGAGCCAAATATTATATCTTGTGTCTTCAGTTTGTATAGACCTGCTGTACTGAGCATCTAATTAAACCCTTCCTTTCTTACCTTTTATATTTTATATAGCTATATGGTATATGTCTTCGTAATTCCTCTTTTCCCGAGCCACACACCCCTTCCAAAGAAAAGGAAAAAAATAAAACTCAAAAAGGCACTTCTCACCAAGTGCATCAGAACAAGTTTGGGGTTTCTAGGCCAAGCTATTTTGGCGAGATGATGATGAGAAAATGTAATAAGTGAACTGTAGGTACGTTTTTAAAACACTGTGACAAAATTTTCCTAACTGCATTCTCAGCTTGATTTTTTTCAGAGCTACTGAGTGCCTGTAGCTACCAATGTCTTCAGGGAATTTAGATTTACGCACTAACTTCAGTCACCCAGATTTGAAAATGTTGTCCCTTAACTTTAAAAACCCCTTTTCTCACTTTTATTAAACTTCCCAATAAAAATTCTATGTGACATGGAAAATCTCAGAAAGATCCGTTTCTTTTTGTTGAAGTTATGGATGAGGTTTTAAAACTAGGCTTACAGTGGGAGGTGAGATTCATTCTTAAGTGTAGAGCAGCAGTTTTACTCCTGAAAATTTTAACTATGGAGGACCAATTTTCAATGACATGTTGATAACAGGGAGAATAATTTGACTAATGATTTGGAGCCCTGGTGAACATGGTTGCATAATGATAACTACCTTACCTTGATTCATTTTGTAATTGATGAAGCGTGTGCACCTCATGTCTCTTGATTCAGAGTTACATTCATTATACTAGTTATCTCTTTAAAAGAAAGAAAAATAAAAACCTGCACTCATGCATAACAAAAATAAATCACTTTTCCACTCCCACAGCAAGAGGTTATAAGTGCTACCACCTGGCATCTTAGTGAAAGATCATAATAAGCGTCTTTCTTACAATATTTCAGTGAGATGGTACATGGGAAGAATTAGTAAATTTCCACTCTTAGAACCAAATTAGAGGCTCCATTCTTACGCAGGCAAAAATGAAGGAGAGTTTTGTCAGAGCACAGCACAGAGGGTTGCTTTTTAAAATACAATTGACAAAATCTTTGGTGTTTTTACTACTCCCTGTTTATTTTATTTTTTTGTTTGTTTGTTTTGGAGAACGAATGGCTGCGCCAATGCACATTTAAAATCCATGAGTACAGCTTCTCCTCTTATTCTGTCTGTTTCCCCATTCTGTTTACTCCTTCATTTGCTCATTCCCTCTATTTCCTTTCTCTTCATTCATTCCTTACCCTACACATTCATTTTGACCTCATCTTCACTCTCTCTCTCTCTCTCTCTTCTTTTTAGCTCTACTTTGATTAGTATTTCTCATTGGGTTGGTCTACACACTGAAATTGTACCTATGTAACTAAATCATTTTCTAAATGGATTTAACTAAATCAGGTCAACTGCTTTGTATGGACACTCAGCTCAGTTCAAAAGTAGTTTTTAGCATAAACAAATCAAACTAAATCAATTTTAGCCACTCCTAAACCCCTTTAAAAGTGCCCACACAGGTAAGATGCACTAATTTTAATTAAACCAATTTTGTTAAATCAGTGCAATTTGTATATGTAGACTACACTTTAACATCCCTCTTCTATTAACTGTCCTATTCTTCCTCTCCACATCTTGCACAGAATCTCTTTCATTTTTACACTAATCCAGTGCCCTGTCCTCTGGACCCGGCTGCTTCTAGGTTATACTCTGGAAGTTGCTTCTATGGTACATTTTTTTTTGTGGGTTAATTCTTATCAGTTTGTTGTGATAGTTCTATCCATTTGGAATGAACAATCTTCAATTTTGCTATGAGCTAATAGGGTGACATAGAGCTCTGCTCATATCTTTACACAGCACTATTCTTTTGTCCCAGCATTGAAGGTACAAAGGGCTTTTTTTTTTTTTTTTGGGGGGGGGGGGGGGGGGAGAGAGTGATGCAATCACTATTTAGTTAGTTTACTACTCAGCTTTTCTCAAAACCAGCAGTGCTTGTTTATTGCCCAGCATTGGAAGTCTGTGTGAGCCGGTTTTCAAAGAATAAGAAAAGATGAAAAAGACTTAGGGATCGTGGTAGATAATCATCTGAACATGAGCTCTCAGTGTGCTGCTGCTGTTGGAAGGCTACTGTGATCCATGGATTTACAAGAAGGGGAATACTGAGTAGGAGTAGGGAGGAGTATCACCTCTCAATACAACATAGGCAAGACCACTGTCAGAATACTGTGTCCAGTTCTGGTGTCTACATTTCAAAAAGGATGTTGAAAAATTGGAAATAGTTCAGAAAAGAGCTATAGGAATGCTTCAAGGTCTGGCAAACCTGTTTTACAGTGAGAGACTTCAGAAGTTCAATCTATTTAGTTTATTGAAGAGAAGGGAAAGAGGTGACTTGATCAGTCTGTAAGTATTTCCTTGAGGAGAAGATTTCTGATAGTGTCTGTCATGCTGGAAGACCAGTTCCAGCTTCATGTCAAGGCCACTGAGCCTCACTGAACACTGACAGATGCATTGGTGGAAACTAGTCTGGCTCGCCTCCGTGTTAGTGTTGTTAAAATAGATATTAGAGTTATAAGAATGTGTTTAGTGTTTAGACTGTATGAAATGCTTGTAGGATGCTGCGTGTATTAATCTTACATATAATATCTGTATCCCATATTATAAGGTAACATTTAAGTGTTTCCTCTGTAACTATTAGTGTTTACTAAAACTGTAAAACCCCACAATCTGGGGAGAAGCATTAGCAAGTGTGAAATACTAGTTTACCACAAGAGGTGTCATCTCTGCCCCAACAAAAGAAGGTATATACACATCAGACACGCCACTGAGGAACATCAGTGGACAAAAGACTTTAATTGCTTCCCCCACACCCATGAAGAGGCTTTGTGCAACAAGTCCTTGTCCCATCACAGCTTGAGCACTGGGGAAAGGGCATAAAAATCCCTGTCAAGGTGGGATTGTTTACCACTGTGCTGCTTGGAATTTAGAGAAGGCAATATTTCTAAGCATAAGTAAGGGATCCCCAAACTGCTTAGCTTGGAAGCCTTAAAGGACATATAGATCTTACATATTATAGCCACTACTATTACCTTTTGGAACTTATGACTGTTTCTTATTTGTGTGTGTGTTTACCTGCTTTAATCTTGTAAATACCTCTTGTTTATTTTTCTTAGTTTAAAAAATCTTTAGTTAGTGTTATAGGATTGGGTACAAGTATTGTCTTTGGTTTGAGATCCAAGGTACAATTGACCTGGGGAAAGTGACTGGTCCTTTGGGACTGGGAGTAACCTGAATATTGTTGTGATTTTTGGTGTAAGGGACCATCTGTCACTGAGGCAGGCTTGTTTGGGTAGCAAGATAGACCAGACTACTGAAGGGGATTGTTTGTGACTCCATGTTAAGGCTGTTGTAGTACTTTAGGAGTTCATGCTTGTTACTTGGTTGGTGAAATCTAATTATAGAACATACAGACAGTTTGGGGGTTTTGCCCTTTTCCTTGACAGCTGCCCTAAGGTTGGCACCCATGCTCATGAGCTACTGTCGACAGCTTGACATTGGCTTAGTACTGGCAGGATTCACATACCACAAGTCAATTGGATTGATAGATCATAACCCAGTGCTGTTACAAGTTTAAATATGATAAAGAGAGGATTAAAGATTAGTCACAGTGAGTTGAACCACCAGCATATGATGGTCTTAACATAACAGACCTTGAGCAGTTATTCAAGGAAAAGGGAAACCACAGACCAGGAATTGAGAGTTTTGCTCATAAGTGTTGACCAGGTGTCCAGCATCCTACTGCATCAGAGACTGATGGCAGAACTTCGGATAAGGGAGACCAAAGAAACCGAGGAGTCTGAGGAAAGAGCCCACCAAAAATGCATGGAATGATTAGAAGCTGAGGAGAGGGTATACCAGAAACAAATGAAAGCTCTAGCATTGCAGCTCAAAGTATTGGAGCAGAAAAAGGAGTTTCTTCAGCCGATGAGTACACCCCCCACAGCAAAAAGGGAGTGAGAGAAAATCTGCCCAATTTATAAAGAGACTGACTGTATAGAATTCCTATCCACTTTTGAGAGACTGTGTGGGATCCACAAGATCCTAGGAGATAAGTGGATGCCCATCCTCTTGACCAGATTAATTGGGAAGACGAGACAAGTTTTTAATGATATGGAGGAGGGTGATGCTATGATGTATAAGAAACTCAAATAAATGTATTGAAAAGGTTTAGGATTACCCGTGCACACTATCAACTAAAGTATAGAAATCTTAAAATGTTTGACAATATCATGTGATGCATATGCGAATATGTGCATAAAATGTGTCATTTTGTGAGAAAATGGATAATGGGGTCTGAAGGTGATTATGAGAACTGTTTGATCTGATGTCCCAGGAGCAATTGTTATAGGTAGTTACAGATGAGGTGAAGGCAGCCATCTGTGACAAAAAACCTTCCACCATTTTGGAGGCTGCAGAAATTGCTGATGAATATGTTGAATCAAATGCCCATGGAGGGTGCAAATTCCAGGGGAAGTGAAATCCCCCTGTCACTCAGATTAAGAGGGAGGAGGGGACTGAAAATAAATCAACTCCAATTTTGATTAACACCCTTTGGGTGCCAAGGTTTTAAAACCTCCTACTGTCAGGGAGGGCAGGTAGTCTGCCATCATTGTGCGGCTCCTGACATAATGACATAACAAGATCCACTGGCTGCAAGTTGAAACTAGATACATTCAGATGGAAAATATGGCACAAATATTTAATTAAGGTAATTAACCATTGGGACAAATTACCTAGGGATTTGGTGAATTCTCCATTACTTCAAATCTTTAAATTAAGATTTGGATGCATTTCTAAAATATATGTTATAGCTTAGCTAGAAGTTGTAGGCCTGATGCAGGAATCAAATGGTGAAATGTTATGGTCTGCATTATGCAGGAGGTCAGATGACTATAATGGTCCATTATGGCCTTAAAATCTATTGGTGCAATGTTTGCTGATTATTTTAATTGAGCCAGAGTTTCCCCTTCTGAAGCTCTGAGAGAGGAAAAGAAATGAGGTGGTTAAGAGCCAGGCACCTTTATAGCCTTCCATGGTTGTGTGCTGCATAGCTTCACTTTACCACTAGTAAAAGATTCCAGACTTATGGCCAGATGCATGTGCGTCCCATAGCGGGAGTGGTCCTCTAGAAGCAATACCATTGAAGAATATCAGTCACTTGTTAAGTAACATCTTCACATACATTTAATGTTGAGATCCATTTTGGGAGGAGAAGATTCTGTGAAAATTAAATTATGGGAAAAGTGCAGTATACAAGTCTTCCATTTCTTACAAAGCTTAAACATACGGCACCTTGATATTTAAAACAGCAGACCAGTTTGATTTGAACCCCATTATGGGCTTCTGCGCTTTATGGTTCTTATATTTGCAATGTATGGTTGAAGCAAGGACACTTTAAAGTAAAAAAACCTTTAATTAAAACAACATATCTCTCTTCAAATGTCCTCTTTTAGTCACATTATCTCTTTTGGTTTTTTTCCTGTCTTCTAGTCCTTTCCCCCTTTCTATTTGTACTCTCTTTGGAAATAGTTGGACTTCAGGCATGTGTTATACAGAGCTTCATTTAAGATACTGCAAGAATGCTGGCTTTAAAACCATTTAATCAATCAAATGGCATTTTAGAAGTAGGGCCTGAAGGCAAGAATAATTTTTAAGTTCAATGAAAAATGGAAAATGTTGCTGAAAAAAGAGCATGTACATATGTGAAATTCAATTAGAAACAACATGGAAGAATTGTGAGCAGGTCTGCCTCACCCTTGGCTCGTTGCTCACACTATGTGGATCCTTTCATTTGCGCACCATATCTCTTTAACTATATTTGAAGTTAAACAGCATGTGTTTTTTCTTTTTTCTCTTCATATTGCCTCTTTTCTGTCAAGCAGAATGACAGCTTCCACAATTCCCTTGTTTCACAGAATATGCATATCCAATGACTGTTTTGATGGCTATGCTCATTGAGTTTTAACATATCTGTTTATTAATAGCCCTGTTCTGTTAATTTATGGCCTGCTACTATGAAGTATAGATTCTCTTAAATACAATATATATATTTTTAATTTAGCTTTTTTTGTTGATTTTCTAACATAAAAACACTAGGAGGTTATCATGGATTTAGTATTTGTGTAACTAGAAATTGTAAGTTGCAAGTTGTATGGGCACAACATAATCTCTGAGTTTGTCTACCTCAAGATGACACTGGCAAGTTGTTGGGAGACCTGGGCTGCATTTAATTTACATAACATTAATTAGAATGCAGACACTCTTATTCTTAATATGAAATTGCTGCTGGGGAAACTCTATGTTCCAGTATGTGTAATGCAGCCTAGCTGTTCAAATCAAGCTGGAGCATCGCATATTGGGACATATCGGGCCTGCCTCTCCTTTGCCTTCTACCTTTTTCACACCTGTGCAAAGTGGGTGTAAATCTCACATGGTAATATTTTACAACCACTTTCCACAACCGTAAAAGATGACTACATGGAGCAAAAGGCAAGAGAGAATCAGCTTCATAGTCCTTGCAGCTTGCACATCTGGGTATAAGAAACATTGTGGACCATGTTGCAGGACTCTGTGGGTCACACTTTGTCCATTCTTGTTCTATACACATAGGTGGTCAAAGATATTTGTACTTATATTATTGAAGTATGCTCCAAATGTGCTAGTAAAGCTCCTGTTGTGGAGAACCTACAGTCTAAAGTGAGACATTGTGCAACAGGTGAGGCATCAAACAAAAGGAAGGAGGGAATGGGGATGGAAAGACAGAAGGGTACAATTCAGAAATCACCTGGTTATCTAGGTTTTCATGTGCCCCTCCTCTGTCTACGCAGTATAAAAAGTTGTAATATATCTTTATTTTTACTTTAACTTCTCTTTCCCTTTCATTTTTTCCCTGCCCCATTAGCCCACTGACCCAGAAATCCTGTCTATCCCAGCTTTTTCCTACGCCCATTGCTTTATATCCTGTTAGAATGTATATATATTTATTTGAATAAGCCTATCTTGTAATCAATACTTCTGTCCCTTTGATTGACACTTGACTGTGACAGTATCACCTGAAATGTGCTCCTTAGCAAAATGATTTTAGAGCAGTGATGATTATAGCATCATCTAATTAGCACATTCACTGCTGAGTTGTAGGTAGTTTAGACCTGAGTCCTGCCTTGAGCAATACTGCGAGGCTCTGTGCAGGCTTCTGTCCATGCAAATTTCAGTGCAGGACCAGGGTCTTAATGGTTATCTTCTCATACCTGATAGTCTCATGATTAGACTAAGTGCCTGAAGTCTTACAATATGACTAGCCTCAGCTAGTGGGTTCATTATGATTAAGCAGTACATTGCTGTTTCTGATAGCACTAACTTTTAAGGCTGTTTTAGTATCTAATTGTTGATTATATTAGGTAGCGAAATAGTCTGTGAAATTGACTCCTCCCACCTTGCATCTCACTGCACCCTGTGTGACGTTATTGCTGTGTATTCAGATACCTCTTCAGGGTACCATACAGGGCTAGTAGCACACCAGCTAAGCAGTAATTTCCCATGTAAGGGGTTTACTAGCACTTTTGAATGTAAGTTGTATAACTTGCGACCAGCTGCTTCTGTGTGCGGCATGTAACTGTTGGGAACATATGGCTTTAATTAAGTAGCCTATTCTAGCTGCTTTTTAGGCATCTATCCACATGGCATACAGTACTTGTTGAATCCAAATCAAGTTTCACAGCTGTCTCTTGAGATAAACTGATTGACTG
The DNA here is from genome assembly GCF_026122565.2 of Emydura macquarii macquarii. NCBI lineage: Eukaryota > Metazoa > Chordata > Testudines > Chelidae > Emydura > Emydura macquarii. Next base: position 24,859,437 of record NW_027132559.1, read on the forward strand.
ACACGAGCTGCTTTTAAACACTATGTCAGGTTAGCTCCCATAACCTCAGGAGAGTCAAACAATGGGAAAAAGTGGCTCAGCCACATGCATTAAAGCTCACATGTCTGAGTCACAATTGTTTTTAACATTTCATGCTAACCTTACATGTAGTTAAGCTGGAGGAATCTGTTAAGTAACTGCTAATGCTGGTAGGCAGCACAGAGAACCAAAAATGATAAAGAAATCTCTACGTTGTTTTTAGTTTCAAGGACCATAATGTATTATTTACAATAGTTCACACTACCAAATTGACCTCAATTTGAACTCTGTTTTAACGTCAAAGACAGTTACACAGTTAATGGTGGAATGAAGTGCTAATACAGCCATTGAAGAACTGGACTCACACCTAAAAATTTCATTTCAATATTGACCTGGCTGATGTTGATTGATAGAGAAACCACTTTGATAGAGATGATCTCCTAGTACAGTTGTTCATTTGTTGAACAAGTGTATTGAGCTGTAGCTCTGAGAATTTGCACATGATGCACTCTGATCCTGGACTGTAGTTGCTCTGGTAGGAGAAAAAAATATAAAAGCCAATATTAGGAGTGTAAAGAAATATTCACATACATTATAAAAGTATAAATGTATCTTCAAGACATTTTTGGTGTTGTTCCATGCTGACAGAGGAGACAGATAATCATAATTGATCCCAAAAACATGTCGATTGTAACTTTTTACTAAAGGTTTCAAATGTAAAATTAGAAGTCATTGGCAGGGGAGAGACATGTCTTGTATCTAATAATATGTATCTGATCTAAATCTCCAGCTTCGTGTTTCAAAAGGTTGTATTTTCTTTGACAATATGGAGAGAGTAAGCCATAGCTAATAAAGGATTATGAAAATAATTCAGGAGGCTGTGAAAATCATACTGAGTAAATTAAACATTTGGAAACTTGATTGCATCTTGGGAATCCTGATTTACTGATTTTTCAGTAGTAGGTGAAATCTAAGCTTCACAAACATCTACTCAGTCACCTGTCTCCAAAGAGAAACTAATACAAAATTATTTTCAGAGTAAAATGGTGGCATTAGTTACTATGGTTCTTTTTTGAAACTGAATAATTTTTTATCAATAAAGTAAACAGCTGTGACATTTTCAATCTTTTATCTTTTTGTTTTATATATTGGTGGGTACAATTATATTTTCATAGGGAGAATCCCCTGGGCCCCTTGGTATGGAGGTGGAAGGGTCACATGCAGTGGAACTCCATGGTTCTGTTCCCAGGGCTAAGAGGACTCCATAGTCCCTGGGACATTGTTGGAGTGTTGGGACATTGTTTGCAGGTGAGTCAATGAATGGGCAATGGGGATTGCAGGTCATGTAGATGTACCTGATCTAGCTTTAATCTAACTACGCTGAGGTACCAGAGAGGTGAAGTTGCAGCAGCACATGCTTTGGCATTGGTTAGATCCCGGGATTAATTACCAGGGTTCCAGGTGGGCTTGTACAGCCTATGTTGACATGCGTGCGACTACAGCTTCACTCCTCTGATACTTGAGCTAGCTAGATTAAAGCTATATTAAGTATGCCTACTCCAGCTGTAATCTCACCTGTGATGTCAGTAGAGACATACCATTAAAATGGTTGGTAACGGGGAGTGGTGCACCCTACTTTGGATTGCAGGATGGGGGAAAGATTTCCTTCCTTCTCACTCAGCATGTCCTTCTCCCAGTAAAGCTTCTTTGTTAAAAATTTGCATGTTGAAATGTGGATTTTACTCTTTTATGGCAAAATTGTCTTTAACATTCAGCTCTACCTAAATGTGCCAAACTACTGCAGTTAGTGAGAGACCTTTGTATATAGGGAAAACAGACTAATGGACAGAAGATCTGCCATGCAGACTGGGCAGGGGACTTTTTTCTTTGACTTTTATTAATCTCCTAGTTTTATAGTTGGCAACCTTTATGACTGAAAGTGGAAGAAAATTGTTTAGCTGTGTAATTTTTTGTCAGACTCATTTAATTGTGAAAGTATTGAAATAACTACACAACTGCTCACTGTATTATTGAGGGAGACAAATAACTTTTGTTTCCTAAAAGTATTCTGTTCATAATCAGGGCAATTACTGCAGCTAACTCTGTTTAAAAAGGCTTTATTATTGACAGCTGATTTCCAGAAGGGATGGAGATTCAGAGTCGCACCTCCAAGAGGCATATTATAGAACTCTCAGTCCAGAGCGAGGCGCGATTAAGATGGATTTAAGTCACCTTTGTGACTTCCCACCTTAGGCTGCTGTGCGGACCCAAGAGACTCTTGGATGTTAAGTATCCAACCCTGGAGGCTGCCTAAGGCTATGTCTACACTGACGGCAGCAAATTCGCCGCCGTCAGATCAACTGAGCGGTCAGTGAAGGCCCGCTCAGTCGATCCAGAAATCGAGATATTAAGACCACCTCCTCAAGTGGCGCAGTGCATCGAAGATGGAGCGCAGAACAGAAGCACAGAAGTCAACAGGCGTTACGCAAGTTTTTTGCATAGTTTGCGTAACTCCGGTCGACTGCCGCCGTATCTCCAAGGTAAGTGTAGACAAGCCCTAAATTTCTGGCAGCTTCCCCTCAGTTGCCTATGGGCAGCAGCGCTGCCCAGAATCTCTGTAATATTATGTGACGCGGCCTCACCCCTGACAGATGCCTTTCACTCCTAGACCTCTTTTCAGAATGCCCCATGTGCTAGGGCTCATGACAAGGTCCCCAACATCCACAGTACCGAAGGAATTCTTCTTTCAGTAGATCCAGAGCTCTTAGAGCCTGCACAGGCCCTTTTACCTGGCATAAAGTGGCCAGATGGCAATGGGAATCTTTGTCTTGGGTAAACAATTGCCTCTAAAATTGCACTTAACACCATCAAATCCACAATAAATAATAGTACATATGAAAGTTTACAAAACTTTTACCTGCGAAGCTACCTGTCTTTCATGATGACATGCTGCCGGTAGTAATAGTGTTATAGTTATATTCCACTGCAGTGGTGGAACATGGGATTTCCAATGAGCTTAATCAAAACAAGTCCGTATGAATATAGGCAGCAAAAGCACACTCAGCACAAACACGGATGTGAGAGATTTACCCAAGTATAAATGTTTTAGCCCTGCTATTCTCAAATGTCCTCATGTAGGACCAGGAACAAAACGTATCTGTGGACGCAATGTACTCAGCAACAGAAGGTAGCCGTGGAGGACTGGTAGTACTGCTCTGTATGATCAGATCTAGATTTCTAACCAGATGGAATTTATCCAGAATATTATTTAGAAGTTAGAATTAATGCTATTTAATCCTGCAATTCGGTGACATGGTGACCAAAGGAGAGTGCATCTAAGTTTTTCCCAATCTTTTTATGGATTAATTTAGACTCACTTGTATTTGCAAACCTGTGGTTCCAACCTTAGAAACTAGTAATCCTTGCTCTTTGGAAACATGGCAACGGGGTATAGCAATGTCAGAGAAAAAATAAATGTGTGATACAAATAGTGGTTAATAAACCTAAGGCAGATATTTTTGAGAGAATTGTGTAATATTTAAACTCCATATTAGATGTACATTTTAATCATGATCAGTGCCACTGAACTGGTGAGTGTTTTCCTATCTAATTATGTGCTTACAATTGAGTTCTGCATAGTTTCAAGAGTGAATGTACAATAGGAACTTCATACCAGTGTAATAAAAGATCAGATTAAATAAATCACTGTGACCAAATAAGGATTTTTTTGTGAATTATTAGTTTTAATTTAAAAGTGACCTGCAAACATGTTTTTAAGCAATGAATTTATAGAGCTGAATTCCCCAAAGAGGAAAGGTAAAACTTATATAATAGCTTATAGGTGATTTTAAGCTTGCCTTCTTTTGAGATGGCCCCCAGAAACTGTGGGTCACTGGCTAATGCACTAGGAGATATACCATTATTTCTATACTGGAGACATCACAGTCATGATGGATAGTCCAGTTCTGGCCAAACAAAATCCCAGTTTCTGCAGATAAAATCCATAGTTTTGGTTCACTGGAGAATGCTGGGATGTAGCATGGAACTAGCCTCTAAGAGGCTAGATAAGTGATTTTATTTATTTATTTACTATACAGTGTGGTTTTTGCAAACTTTTATTTATTTTCTATCCTAAAGGATACAACATGAGAGTATTGTCAGTGTGTAGGGCATTGGACTGGGAGTTAGGAGGTCTGGATTCTTTTGCCCACCCTTCCTTTGAGTCACTGTGACCTAAGTAAATAGTTCAGTGACTCGGTTTCTTCATCTGTAAAAGTAGGATAATAATGCCTACTGAGCTGTGTAAAGCACTTTGTGTGGAAATCTCGCCCTATTGAAGACGATAGGGGTCTTGCTATTGACTTCAGTGAGGCCACAAAATCAACTTTTGAGATACATGAAAGAAATTATTAGTATTGATGCTGTTTTTGTTGTTTTATTTAAAAAAATAAAATGCACCCAGTTTGTAAACTCATTCTACTTAATGTATCTGACTACTTACAGGCCAGCTCCATGTTTCACCTCAGTTTCTTGGGGACTGTGAACTTACATTGTGGAGAAAATTAGTGCGAAGTCTTGAAAAATGTACAGAAATTGCAATACATTAGAATTCCATTTTATCAACAAAGTACTTCAGCTTCTCTGTTTAGCCATAACACTGAAAAAGGGTTTACATTCCTAAATGGTTTTTTTAAAACTTTTATACAAAATAACCACTCTCTGAATTACTCTGCCTTCGCTTCACCCATCCGAATTTATGGATACCCAGTCCTTGCTGTGTTCACTTTGTTTATTCAGTTCACTTTCAGCTGAGAGTCTTCATTTTGCAAAGACAGGAAAGATAGATAATTGTCAATTCCTATAAGAAACAAATATGAATAAAATATTAAGAATTATCAAGCTTGTCTATTTTGTGATGAAAACAGTAACTAAACAGAACAAAGAATTATTTCCATTACACTTAAAAGAAATGGCTAAATAGCAAATCTAGGCATATACAGTACTTTCAACTTAATGCACAGGGATTTTTGTATGTTAATTCCACTGGCATTGAGAGTTATGTATTTAAAAAGCCAAATATGGAGAGAATATGCTTCAAGTGGCTTCTTTATGTTTTGAACACTTGTATAGACAAAAAGTTAAGGCATGGGCTCGTTGGAAAGCATCTTTGATGGGAGATTTCTTTACCTTTTCTTTTTGTCAGTGATAAAGGCCAATATTGGGTACACCTTTGGGGAAGAAGTCATATTTGCATTGGAAGTATACATGCAACTCATATATTTATAAGTTGTACACATTCCACTTTTACTATGGTAGCTTCATGGCTACTGCAGAATTATTGCAAAACCAATCAAACAGACTCATAGACTTTAACGTCAGAAGGGACCATTATGATCATCTAGTCTGACTTCCTGCACTACGCAGGACACAGAACCTCACCCACCCACTCCTGTAATTGACCCCTAACCTATGACTGAGTTATTGAAGTCCTCAAATAATGGTTTAAAGACTTCAAGATACAGAGAATCCACCAGCAAGTGACCCATGCCCCATGCTACAGAGAATGGCAGAGGCCCTGTGGGTTTTTTGCCTATCTGCCTCGAGGGAAAATTCCCTGCTGACCCCAAATGTGGCGATCAGCTAAACCCTGAGCATGTGGGCAAGAGTCACCAGCCAGACACCCAAGAAAGAATTATTTTTATTAACTCAGAACCTACCCCATATAACACCCATCACAGGCCATTGAGCATATTTACCGCTAGTAGTCAAAGATCAGATAATTGCCAAATTAGGCTGTCCCATCATACCGTCCCCTCCATAAAGGTATCAAACTCAGTCTTGAACCAGCTAGCTTTCTTGCTCCCACTGCTCCCCTTGGAAGGCTGTTCCAGAATTTCACTCCTCTGATGTTAGAAACCTTCATCTAATTTCAAGTCTAAACTTCCCGATGGCCAGTTTATATCCATTTGTTCTTGTGTCCACACTGGTGCTGAACTTAAATAGCTCCTTTCCCTCCCTAGTATTTATCTCTCTGATGTATTTATAGAGAGCAGTCATATCTCCCCCTCAGCCTTCTTTTGGTTAAGCTAAACAAGCCAAGCTCTTTGAGTCTCCTCTCATAAGGCAGGTTTTCCATTCCTCAGATCATCCTAATAGCCCTTCTCTGCACCTGTTCCAGTTTGAATTAATCTTTCTTAAACATAGGAGACCAGAACTGCACACAGTATTCCAGATGAGGTCTCACCAGCACCTTGTATAATGTACTAACACCTCCCTATCTCTATTGGAAATACCTTGTCTGATGCATCCTAAGATCACATTCGCTTTTTCATGGCCCCACTATAATGGCAGCTTATGGTCATCCTGTGATCAACCAATACATCCGGGTTCTTTTCTTCCTCTGTCACTTCCAACTGCTTATAGCAAAAATTCTTGTTATTAGTCTCTAAATGCATGATCTTGCACTTTCCACTATTAAATTTCATCCTATTTCTATTACTCCAGTTTACAAGGTCATCCAGATCTTCTTGTGATATCCCAATCCTTCTCGTTATTAACAATACCTCTCAACTTTATGTCATCTGCAAACTTTATTAGCACACTCCCACTTTTTGTGCCAAGATCAGTAATAAAAAGGTTAAATAAGATTGGTCCCAAGACTGATCCCTGAGGAACTCCACTATTAATTTCCTTTCAGCCTGACAGTTCATCTTTCAGTATGACCCACTGTAGTCTCCGCTTTAACCAGTTCCTTATCCCCCTTCCAATTTTCATATTAATCCCCATCTTTTCCAATTTAACTAATAATTCCCCATGTGGAACCATATCAAATGCCTTACTGAAATCTAGGTAAATTAGATCCACTGCATTCCCTTTGTCTAAAAAATCTGTTATCTTCTCAAAAAAGGAGATCAGGTTGGTCTGGCACGATCTACCTTTTGTAAAACCATGTTGTATTTGTCCCAATTACTGTTAGCCTTGATGTCCTTAACTACTTTCTCTTTCAAAAATTTTTCCAAGACTTTGCATACTACGGAGGTCAAACTAACAGTCCTGTAGTTACCTGGATCACATTTTTTCCCTTTCTTAAAAATAGGAACTATGTTAGCAAGTCTCCAGTCATACAGTACAGTCCCTGAGTTTACAGAGTCATTAAAAATCCTTGCTAATGGGCTTGCAATTTCATGTGCTAGTTCTTTTAATATTCTTGGATGGAGATTATCCGATCCCCATGATTTAGTCCCATTAAGCTGTTCAAGAATGGCTTCTACCTCGGATGTGGTAATTTCTACTTCCATATTCTCATTCCCATTAGCCACCCTAACACTGGTGATTGCCTGGATTATAAAAGTGACAAATACTGCTCCAAGATGGCTGGAAGAATGCAGTTCAATAACTTAATTCACCAGTACTGAAAAAACTGTTAGTCTATTAATGATCTGATAGTTTGTTACTCAGATCTAGTTATATTATTTAGCATTGAAATGGTTTTTATTCTCAGAAGAATCCCCAAAAGAGTAAAGCAGTCTATAATAAGCATTACTGGAAATTCTCCTTTAATCAAATATTAAAGGTTCTTCTACGCTGGAGGTACAGATCATTGTTTCAAGTCTGAGAGAGTGAGATGACTACTTATTTTCAAGGAAGTAAAGAAAAACCTTGCAAAATACAGAGCAAGGGATGTTTTCAAGGCGTTCCACCTCACAGTTTTTTTCATTGTACAAAATAATTCCTGTGTACGTTTCATTGCATGATTTTTTTTTTGCATAATAATTGCTTGAAAACTTGTTTGTCTAATCAAGTGCTTTTTAGTAGTTCTTTATTAGATATGGTTTGTGGTTATTAGTCATGAAATAAGTGATAATTATTAAAATACAGTATGGGTGGTCTCTAAATGTAATGCAGACCTGTTTAATGAATTTTGGTATAGCTAACATCCCCAATCCCTTATCTATTAATAGTTGGGAAAGGGACTCACAAGCACTTTAATCAGGGCTGCTAATGTGGTATTAAGAGACTTTCAGGGAGATACATGGAGATTGCATTATCCTTTATCAGCACTGAACCTTGGGGATATTCCTAGATGTGTTATCTATTTGCATGACCATGCTTACAAGTAGTGATGATTTATTTGTAGTTGAATTTTGAAGACAGGAAACATAAGGGACTAATTTATTCCTCGTCCTGTTGTTGTTAACTGGGTAATTGTTTGATTGTTATCAGCATTTTCAGTTCTTTGTAGTAGTAGTTAGTTATTTTTGAGCAGCCAAAATTGTATTTAGTGTTTAAATGGATTGCAAATCAAAATTGGTAATATATATCCAGTATGATAGAATGCAAAAAATCTATTTTTGTCCAGATTGGAAAAATCTTTGATAGCTTTTAAGAGTGATTATTTAAAATCAATAAATATTTCTGTATTTTTAAGTAGTGATAAGAGCATTTCATTGTGGACATTTCAAATGATTTAAAGTTCAAGAAATTCACCTTATAGTCATGTTTAAAACTGTAGCAAGAATAATTTATATGCATTTGCTACTGATTGTAAATTATAAATCTGTGGGATTGTGTTCAAATTTTTAATTGGTGGAAAAATCAGTAATTAACTGGGAGGACAGAAATCGTTTTCTATCAAAGCTGCCTTCCACTGAGAATTTTACTAAAGCTGTTCACGATTACAAGGGTTATGATACATGGAAACACTATAATTTGTATATAAATGTCAGAATTATATAATCTTATTAAAATGCTTTTGGAAAATAGAAAATTCTTATTGGTTAACAAGAAATGAAAGCATTGCTATCAGTTTAGAGCTCTTTAACTCTATCAGTCTCCATAAGATTAACATGCCTTTGAGTGTCTGGGGGAGGAGGTTCTTAGGGAAAGGAGGAATCAAAGAAAAAAAATCTTGGTGTTCCCAGCAACTTTACTCTTTTTATTCTGATTTAAATAATTGAAGAACTACTAGCTATAAGGTTCTGCAGCAACCAGCACCTTCAGAGAACTGAATCCTTCACTTCTTGGTATTCCACCTTATGAAGCTGCTGCTGGGTTATTTTATAGCAGCTGTATTTCAAGCCATAATATTTCTTGAATTTATTGAAAGTGAAATTGATTTGTAACGTCTACAAAACTATTCAAATTTAAAATACTTCTCTGATAAATATATTGCTCATGAAATATGCTGGCTGCAAGCTTTTCTACAATCCAAACTCTCTTCCAGAAGAGATCAGGTTGACAATGAATTTAACACCTTCAGGACCCCACCTCCTTGATATAATACACATTGTCATTTACTCACACCCTCAGCCATCCACCCATACCCATAAATACACAAAATCCCCACAACCCATTATTATGTTGCTTGCATCCAAAAGGGAGGCAGTAGAGGTCAGGAGAAAAAGAACAAAGTAGAATATGAATAGAAGGACAGAGAGAGAGAATTGAAGTTTTATCTAATCCTGCCTGCCTTTGGATGGAGGAAGATTAATAAAAAAATCAGGTCGCTGTGCAGATAGCTCACTAGGGTTGTTTAATTTTGTACGATGCTCAAATACAATAGTGATCAGCTTGTCATAAAATCCTAAATTAGTGGTTTTCAACCTTTTTTCATTTGCAGACCCCTAAAAAATTTCAAACCTAGGTACTGACCCCTTTGTAAATCTTAAATGTAGTCTGCAGACCTGCAGGGGTCCATAGAACACAGATTGAAAACCACTGTTCTATGGTAATGACAACCTTGCATGGACTCCCAGGGGCCTGTGGATCACAGGTTGAAAACTACTGCCCTAGATAGATGATTAGGTTAGACATTGACAAGTTGGTATGTCTTACCTTATTTTGGATGACCACCTTGAAAATAGAGGATAATTTGGTGTGCATGTGGATTTAATCAATAGCCATTCTGCAAGGATTACCATTGTAAATACCTCAGGTTTTTTTATGATCTTTTTCAGATTTCTGTTTTTAGTGGTAGGATTCTGATAAGAGCATGTTTATTCTCCCATTATCAAATACCCTAAGAAAATAAATATAATTACTCATCTTTCTTTTCATAATTTGAAATATAACCTGAAGGACTCTGGAACATAAACACTACAATAAAAAGGCATAATTTTACAGATACTGAAGATGTTGTGGCTTTTATATGATGTGATTTAGCTATGTTGATTTGGCATGAAATCAGGGCTCAAGATGTCTGGATCTGTCATGGGCAGATGATGAAATTTAATTAAATTATAACAAAAATACTAAATTTGGGACAACTTGTTTGTATGTGTTTGTTTGTGTCTGAGGGGCAGAAAGATGATTTTCAATACTAGAGTGTAGAATTCTGGAGTGGTTATATCATGGCCTGAGTTGCCAGATTGGGTGTTTTGTGTGATTGCACCAGCCCACTTATAGTGGCCTCCAGGGATAAGCCAGAAGCAGTATCGCAAATGGTAGCCCTGCCAAACAGAAGTTAAGACCTATCCAAACACATGCCCATCCTACTACTCCTCGCGCCAACTATTAACCCCATTTCAGATCCCCCTCAAAACTCTCTATTGTTTTAGGTCAGGTCCGTGTCCATAGGACTCAGCCTATTGTAAATTTTTAGTGTGGTAGCACTAGGATGGTTTAGATTGGGATATCTATATATGATAAGCAGCCTTTGCGCTGTAATGAGTTTTAGGTAAGAACATACATTAATAAGTCTGAATATACTCACCATGTACTGCAGATCTAGAAACCTCTGTTAAATATTGACAAAAGAAGGTGGTGGGTGAGGGATGAACTCCTGGATCCACACTGAAGCCTTTCTTTCTCACGATGGACAATTCTGTAGTGTGCTGAAAAAGTGGCAGAAATGGCATTGATGCTAATGGATATTCTGCAAAGGATCCCAGCCATGCACAGACCATACAGGGGGACTCTGCTTCCTTATCACACTGTGTTGGAGTGGTCGGTGGTGGCTCACTGAATGCCAATGTTCAGGCTTGATTTGAGGATGCATGTGTAAATTCACTGGCCAGTGTCCATTGCAGAAGAAGAACCTAGGAGCTGCAGCTGGGCCACAGTGTGGCTCCCTGGCTCTCCGTGGCTTTGAAAGGTTTAGGATTCTGTCTGTATCTATCCTGCTAAAGCCCCTGTGCAAAGCCTAGCTACTCAGAGCACAGGAAGTCAGGATGTACCTTGGTATTAGCAAGGAAGCATATCAGATACCAAAATATTTGATATTTTGTTTTCTGATTGTCATTTCATCCCATGTGATAGCAAGAGACCATGGATCAAATGTAATCTCAGTATAACCACTTTCAAGGCCAGTAAGCATCAGCTGTGCCACATAGATGAGAGGGTTTCTGATAAACAGCTGCAAAACACTCTATTTTAAACATACTTTTCCAGTTGTTCTATAAAAAAGAATTAATGGCAGCTTAGGAAAAAGCTGAACACACATACATCAAAAATACATTTGAGGAAAGAGTTTCATCATGGAGGTTGCTACAGAGATTGAGTACCTGAATTTGATTTTGTTTTCCCCCCTTGTTTATACAGAAAAGGCACACTGACAGGCTGAGCCAAAGGAAAAAAGCAGTCACATTCTATGTTCCCTCCTCCACATACTTGCCTTTATTAGCTCCACAAAACGTTTCTAAGACTGCTGGATGTGGCCTGGGAGCATGGGGGAGGAGCCAAGCAATAGTTGCTTAGACATAGCATGTTCTCTTAAGGAATCTACATACTATAAGCAGCCAGTAACGTATCAGGTTATTAATTCCTGTTGTGTATTCTGTGATCCCTTCCGTTATTTGGTGTAGTAGCAGACATTGTTAGTTCAGCAGTTAGCTTCGCTAAGCTACTATAGCTGGTGTGAGAGCTCCAGGTGCATGCAGAGAAAGCGAGCCCCTGCATATATCTGGCAGGGATCTGTAAGGTTGGGATCCAGTTTTCTCAAGGACCTCCAACCTTCACTGTTTCCTCACCAGCACCTGCTTGTAACATATAGTCATTAGTCACTTAGGCCAGCGGAATATAAATCAGCTAAGTCATACCTCTTACACCACTTTGGAACAAATTAGCCCAAGTAATCCAATCTGCAAGTTTGTACACCAGACAAAAATATATGTCCTTTTATCCCCTGAGCTGACAAACTTATTTTGTGAAGCAGTCTAGTGGATTCACTAAAATAATTCACTGCAAAAAAATCAGCTGATGAATATGATTTACAGTATTGTTTATTTATAAGCTCTTATATGGCACTCTTTACAATAATATCAAACACTAATGAATGTAATCGCACAGCACACTGGGAGGTAAAGAAGTATTATCCCCATTTTACAGAAGAGCAGCTGATGCAATGAGAAATTACAGTAAGTGAATTGTCAATGACAGAGCCAGAAATTAAAGTCAGTCCAGTGACCAGTCTAATGCCAGTACCACAAAACCATCTTTTCTTCTTCAAGTGCTTGCTCATGTCCATTCTGATGTAGGTGTGTGTGCATGCCACATGCACTGGTGCCATAAGTTTTTCGTCTAGTGGTACCCTACATCCGCCTCTAGTGCCCTCTGCAGCAGCGTGCATATGCACTAGCATATATGTCACTGCCGGCTCCCTCCCTCTTAGTTCCTTCTTACCGCCCATGACGGTGCTGGAACGACTCTCTTCCTCTCGCAAGTCTCTGTGTCCTAGTGGTTCCTGTTCTATCTCGTGAAAGTTCTAGAAAGTTATTTGGTTAGTAGTTAGCTAGGTTTGCAGCTAGTAAGCTCCCAGGGTCAGGGCACGCCCCAGCCCCTGGGATTTAGGGCCTGTACTGCTTTTAAGAAGCTTATGCCACTGAGCGACCCGCATCAGAGCTGTCTGAAGTGCTTGGGGGAAGCCCACCTCTCTGCAAAGTGCAAGATTTGTAAGAGCTTTCTCCCAAGAACCAAGAAGGACTGAGATATAAGACTCAAGGCCCTTCTGATGGAAGCGGCACTCAGGCTGGCATCGGAGCCAAAATCAGACTTGGGACTGAGTACCGCGGCCTCGTTGAAAAGCGCTCTGCCAGCATCGGAGCTCCCTTGGCACTGTTTGTCATCCCCGATGCTGAAGAATCGCCAGAAGAAGGCACACTCGGAGGGAGAGCGCTCTCTGGCACCGAAGCAGGCTAAGGAAACCTCAAAGAAGCCGGAGTTAGCCCAGAAGGGGTCTCCACCCAGATGGGCATTGAGTCCGGCTACTGCGCCGACGATGACTCCTGGGGGCAGCAGAGGCCCTCACCACCTGTTGGTCCTTTCCATGCCTGAGGCGTTCCAGACAATGAGGAGCCTGTTGGCCTCAACAGTGCCACCTATGCTGCAAGAGGGTAGGTCAGCGCACTGAGGAGCGGACGCCCCAACCGAGGGTTCGCTGAGGGGGACGCTGATGTTGGCACAACAGCCCCGGCCCTCGTCCGCTGGTTGCCCTTCGCTGACCTCTAGGCGCTCATCAGGCTCTCGGCACCAGTCGCCGGAGCAGCGCTGGGACAGATTAAGATCGAGCCACCGGTCACCGAGTGATAAGCATTGGTCCTGAGGTATCGGCACTGATCCGCTGAGTGTTGGTAGTCTTCAGGGTCCCAAAGTTCTCCGAGCCCTGGGCGTCATGTATCGCTGGCATGCAGCAGGGCACCGGAGCCACGGCACCGTGTGAGTCCTTATAGGAAACCTAAGGACAAGACACAATTGAGGCATGAACAATGATCTGGCTCCAGTTACCACTCCCTGGCACCAGATCTCTGATGCCGAGATGCGGAGAAACAGACAAGATCGGCACCCCGTGGTCACTGGAGCGTTCTTCCTCGACCTCAAGAGATAAAGTTGTACTTCCCCTGAGGGGGCAAGCTATGAAGCCACTTGTGAGTTTCCCCATGACGCCACAGATGGGGGTTGGCTGCAAGGGCATTGGTCTGGGCCCTGGCAGTACTGGAACCCCTGGGGTTCCCGCACCCTATGGTGTCATATCCACTCTCCTCTACGGGAGCTTCGGTGCCGCACTCCTCAAAGGACATCACTACAGTGCCAGCCGTAGATGTTGACTCAGACCGTGTGTAGTCATTGTCAGGCAACCCATCGGTGGCCACCCAGTCTCAGGAAGAGGTACCTGCACCTCCTCAACTGCTGGACGCCTCCTCGTCCTCCTCAGATGAGGCAGTAGCAGGCTCTTCGCAGGGCCCACTGGACAATTATAGATCACATCAGAACCTGCTGAGAAGGGTAGCAGCTAACCTGGGCCTTAAGGTAGAGGAGCTCAAAGAACCGGTGGATGAACTCTTTGGCATCCTAGTACCCACAGCCCTTTCCAGACTGGCCCTCCCTGTGCACGAGGGAGTGGTCACGCTAGCTAAGGCCTTGTGGCAGACCCCAGCATCTCTGCCCCCCCACATTCAAGCAGGCATAGAAGAAATATTACATGCCCGCTAAGGGGTTTGAATATCTGTATACACACCTGGCTCCGGGCTCACTGGTGGTCATGGCAGCAAATGAGCAAGACAGGCAGGGGCAAATGAGCTCTACTCCAAAGAATAAGAAGGCAAAAAAGATGGACTTACTTGGACATAAAATTTATTCAATAGCAAGTCTACAGCTAAGGGTAGCTAACCAGCAGGCGTTGCTGGGGCGATTCCACTTTAACATATGGCATTTACCAATTTCCTCCCTCAGCCCACAAAGCAGGAGTTTGAGGTCATCCTGGAGGAGGGTAGGACTGTGGCCAGGGCCTCCCTACAGGCAGTTTCAGACGCGGCGGACTCAGCAGCACAAGCAATGACCTCCGCGGTGTCTAGGAGGAGGGCCTATTGGCTCCAGTCATTTGGTCTCTCCAAAGAGGTACAGTATTCCATCCAGGACCTCCCATTCGATGGCGCTTCTCTGTTCACAGACCAAACTGACTCCAGGTGACATGGTCTAAAGGACTCTAGGGCCATGTTGTGATCTTTGGGCCTTTGTACCCCATCCTCATCAAGAAGGCACTTTAGGCCTTTGCAACAGCAGTGCTTCAGAAGAAAGTCCAGGGGAGAGCCCTATAGGAGGAGAAACAGAAGTTACAAGTGCTGCTAGGGCAATTCACTGGCATCTTCCTTGAAACCAGGCACAAGCCGCCATTCCTCAGGGGGAAAGCAAGGCTTTTGAAGGTGCACCCAAGGACGACTAACCATTTCATGCCAGATCCAGTCTCCCACCCATTTGCCACCTGCCTTGCCCCCTTCCTCCCAGCCTGGAGGATGATTATGTTGGACCGCTGGGTTTTGAACATGATGACTACTGGCTACACTCTTGGGTTCACTTCAATCCGTCCCTCCATCCCTCCTTCCCTGTCCCCCTGCAGGGACCCCTCTCACGAGCAATTCCTCATCCAGGAGGTTCAAGCTCTCATGCAGGGCAGTGGAGGAGGTTCCTCACAACCTGAGGGGAAAAGGGTTCTACTCAAAGTACTTCCTGATCCCCAAGGCGAAAGAGGGCCTCAGGCCCATATTAGACTTGAAGGCACTGAACGAGTCCTCAAAAGGATAAAGTTTCACATGATCTCCTTGGCGGCCATCATTCCCTTGCTGGATCTGGGCAACTGGTTCACTGCCCTCAATTTAAAGGATACTTGCTTCCACATCGCTGTCTTCCCAGGCCACAGGAGGTTCCTGCAGTTTACAGTAGGCACACAGCATTTCCAATTCATGATCCTACCATTTGACCTTTCCACTGCTCTTGGCATTTTTACCGAGTGTACAGCAATGGTAGCGGCCCACCTCAGGCGCAAGGGAGTGCAGGTCTTCCCCTACCTGAATGATTGTCTTATCAGAGGCCGCTCGAGGGAGCACGTCCGTTGAGACATGCAGATCGTGAGAGACACATGCCAGTCGCTGGGCCTGTTAATAAATGAACAGAAGTCGTTACTCATACCGGTTCAGAGAATAGAGTTTGTGGAGGTGATCCTATACAAGCTAGGGCGCTGCTGCCCGATGCCAGATTCTAGGCAATGACAAAGCTTATAGCCAGCTTATGGGGCTACTCAGTTACCACAGCGAGGGTATGCCTCAGCCTGCTAGGACATAGGGCAGCTTGTACCTATGTGGTCCTTACCGTGAGGCTGCTCTTGCAGCCGCTTCAAATGCCCCCTCTTTGCAGAGCCAAAGCCAATAGCACCATGTCGAGTACTAAATTAGGTAGATTTTTCAAAAATTTCTAAGTTAGGGACACAGGCTGGGAGTTTCAAAGGAGATGCTCAACTTACATTGATTTTTTTCAATGAGAGTTGGGTGCCTAACTTTCTATTCCCCTTTGAAAATCACAGCCACAAGTTCAATGGAAAGTCAGTGGGCTATGTGCTCCAAACTCACTTAGAAACTTTTGAAAATCCTACCCACTGTGTATCCACTATCCTTTAGAAACAACGCTGTAATTGTATTGAAACAGCCATGTTCAATCATAGTTGGATGAGTTTTGCCTGAATATTTTCATACAGCTAAAAAAAAAAAGAGTATCCAAAATAAAATTGTATTAAAACTGAATGTGAACAATCAAATAGAGAAAGTCATTATAGGAAATTTAGTGTAATCTTAAGTAATAGAGCCTGTATCTGATATGATTGAGAAAAATTAAGTTGTACTTTTAATTAAATATAATGCCAAAAAGGTGTTCAACCCATTCTGACATATGTGGAAGATAGAATAATAAAGTATGGACACAGTCTTAATCACTCTGCATTATTAAACATTAATACACTGTCATTAACAGTAACTGTTATAATCCTGTCATTTTGTGCCTTCCTAGAGAAGCACTCATCTCTTTTCAAATACTAATCACAAAAGCATGTGTGTAAGATGCTAGAATAACCCTTTTATTGCCAAACTTGATATGTAGATCAGTTTGGGGTTGGGTTTGTTTTTTTTTTGTTTTTGTTTTTGGACAAAGTGTCATTCAGGCATATATATATAGACAAGATGGACATTAGTGACATTTGTTTGGCTATATTATTCCCTAAACTCCCAGAATTTCCTAAAGTACAGAAATATATTAAAAAAAGAACTCTTACATACGTATTGCATTCTACTCTCTGTATCAATCCTGTAGTTTATATAGCTAGTGTATTCATAGCACATTGTAGTATAATAGCACTTATTTAGCACCTTTCGCCAGAGATATCAAAGTACTTTACATTTAAGCCTCACCAA
Source organism: Emydura macquarii macquarii (assembly GCF_026122565.2). Classification (NCBI taxonomy): domain Eukaryota; kingdom Metazoa; phylum Chordata; order Testudines; family Chelidae; genus Emydura; species Emydura macquarii. The sequence continues at coordinate 24,876,623 of NW_027132559.1, forward strand.
ACCCCCAAGAGGTAGGTATACATTATTTATTCCCCTTTTATAGCTAGGCAGACTTAGACACAGAGAGGTTAAAGGGGTGCTGTCAACATGAAATCTGGTAAATTTAAAACATTGATTTGAAAGTAGTTTCAGGTACTACACCTATCCTTAAGTCCCCCTGTATTTTCAGGGGTGAGAGTGGAGGGGATGGGACCATTTACAATGTATTTATAATACTGTTCCTATTGCTGTGTGACATACCCATTATCTAATGGGAAAACATATTAACTCCACGGATAGCCATTAGAACTGGCTATAGACTAAATACTTCCAAATTCACAAAGTAAATCAATTGGAAAAATAGTAAAAACATCTTTCTTTTTCCTCACCTGTCTCAAATGTAGTAAATGTAGGTGTTACTTGTAATAACAGAAGTTAAATCATTCTGAACCAGAAGTGTATGTGTGTTTGGGGGCGGGATTAAAGTTGGTAGTATCCCTTTAATTCACTTGACCATGGTCACAAAGTAAGTCACTAACTGGAAAATAAATTCTGACTCCCAGTGACCTGTTATAACCCTGACTCCCAGTAACTACTATAACCACAAGGTATCCTGCCTCCCCACTGTGAGGTGATATTGGAACTGGGCACAGTAATTTATGATCCAATTGTAGGAAATGCTGCTGCTTTAGTTTTAAGATTTTTAGAGGAATAACACTGGCTAGCAAGGTGACAGCATTGCCAGTTATAATGCTGAAATAGAGACAAGTTAAATGGCCAGTTTTAGTAACATAGAACCATCACAGAGACATGATTCTAGGCAGGTGGTCCTTAATGAGGGTGAACCAATTACACTAATAATCCATGTGGCACAGCTGTTTTTGTCACGAGGTACATGCAAGCTGCCTGTAGGAGCACAGATCCTACACAACAGTCTAATGGCACAATTCAACCTTCACACCCAGTGAAGGTGAACCCTACAAATTCAGAGTTTTCATGAATCAGGAGCCAGCAACTACCTATAGCTTCACTATTGGACTGGCTAATCTAGTCCTAGTAGGACTTTGTGTAGGCATCCCTATGTTAATTTCTTGAAAATGACGAGGCACTGACCCACAGACACTACTCCCTCCTCAGTACTTGTGTAGCTGAAAGAACAAATCACCAGCTCCTCATCTTTGGTTATATTGTGCTTTTAGGTTCAGCCTTGAGTAAGGGAGAGTACATAACATGTACCCTATAGGAGCTGCCCTTCAAGGCATCTGTGCCTATGAGAAACCTCTCTGGGTGAAATTTCTTCCCTTGCTCTTGCTTGGTAATTGATAATTTGCAGCCATTCACCTGGGAAGCTGGGAAGGCCACACCCACCATGCCAGAAGCAGAAGGTCATGACAGGAACAGGAAATATAAAGGGTGGGCCCACTAGCTCAGTTGTGGGGGAGCTGCTGAAGGAGAAGGATGTCTCTCCCCTGCCATTGCTGCCCATGCCCAACTGCTGCAGCGCTGAGGACCCGCAGGAGCTACTGGAGCTGCCTGCCACCTGGGACTTGGAGAAGTTGTGGGAGCTGCCAGCTGCCTGGGACACCAGAGAGCTGCCAGAACTGCCAGCCACCTGGGACACCAGAGAGCTGCCAGAACTGCCAGCCACCTGGGACACCAGAGAGCTGCCAGAACTGCCGGCTACTTGTTACACCAAGGAACTGCCAGAACTACCAGCCACCTGGGACACTGAGGCACTGTTGAGGTTACCCCTTGCTATTTACCCTGGAGAGATGGACAATGACCTCGAGGCCCAGATACTCCAGCTCGGGGAGGTAGGAAGTAGCCCAAGGGAACCAGACAATAGTCCGGTTGTGCTGTGGACTGCAGTTGTCACTGAGTGGTACCCATGGGAATTGAAATGACCACTGAGCCGACCTCCAAAGAGATGAGAAGACCTTTGTCATGAAAAGGCATGGATGCACGTGTAGAAGGAAGGCCAGGATAACAGAAGAATGGAAGGTGTGTTGTAATGGGTGCAATCTATATGAGGGCTGAAGGACTGATCAATCAAGGTGATCAAAGCATATTGGAAAAGCAAAATAAGACCCAGCATTCAAAGATAGAAAGCAAACTAGAGAAATGTTTGACAGTTAGTTCCAACACAAACCTGCAAATAAAGCAGTATGTAGTATTTAGGAATTACATTGAACACAATGCATGACCAATTATGGGGGGAAATTTTCACATAAATGTGTGAGAAAGTGAGGTGAGTTGCAGGTACATGGAGTAGGAAAAGATCTTGGTATTGTTTCTTCACTGAAATGGAAGCTAATGCCCTCCTCCCCCCCCCCAACCATCAGCTGGCTGTTAACCACAGATCTGTTTGGGATCATACCACCGTTAGCTGTTTATTGGCTCTCGTGTCTGTACTAGCATATCTTCCTCTTCTTCATTGGAGAGCATCATTTGCACTGTGCTCATTGTGTACTCCAGGTATAGCAGTAGACATCATGGGTGGAGTTTGGGGGGGCATGAGGGAGCAATGCCCCCAACTTATGAGGGGGCATTGCCCCCCCAAACTTTACATTGGTACCAGCCGGGAGGCTGGCGGCTGCAGCCCACCTCCCCCCTGTGCGCCAGGACCAGCTGGGAGGCGAGCAACTGCTGCCAGGGTCCTGGCTGGGAGTGGGGACTGGCTGGAGATGGGTGGCTGCAGTCCACCTCCAGGCTGTGTGCTGGGACCGGGTGGGAAGTGGGCAGCTTCTGCCAGGGTCCCAGCTTTGTGTTGGGACCAGCCAGGAGGCGGGTGGCTGCAACCTGCCTCCCAGTTCAGAGCGGGGATCGGGCAGGAGGGGGCTGCTGCCACCAGGGTCGCAGCTTTGGCCCTCCCCACCCCCCAAATTACAAAGTCAAACTCCACCTATGTAGACGTATTGATTTGTGTGAGATAACCTAGAATCACACTGCTTTGTCTCCACAATTACTCCTCCAAATTCTTGATGTTCTACGGTATGTTCATTTTGCTAACATGGAATTCATAGCACATTATGGGCCAATTCCTGGTCTACTGAAATCATTTTTGTCGATTACAGAGGGACCAAAATTGACCTTCCTTGTTTGCCATTTTACTTGGTGTAGACAATGAGCATTTGTCAGCAAAAGCTGACTTAGCTGATGTTAGTTTAGTTGATGTTCTCTTGCACATCTCATTGAACCGTCAGCTTCACTAATGCAATTCTGAAATTTTAGCCCTAAGTTTGCCATACAGAATCAACTAATTTGGTCAATTTGTAGGGGTGCAATTGTAAAACATACACGTTCATCTGAAGAAGCTTCTAACCTTATGAACAGCAACAGTTTCCCTTAAAGATGATACTGTAATGTTCTTAAATTCTGTCATCCGCTTTGTGTAAATGCTGGTCTGGAATCCATCATTTCACATGGCATCACAACCATCTACAGATATCAGTTAGTTTCCAAATGAAGCTTAAAAATTATTTAGTACCTAACAGAAGAACAAAATTATTTAATTATGTTTATGAAATTGTTGCTTTTTGCTGCTCTCCCTTATACTCAGAAAGCAAAGTAACATTGTCATCTATGTTTGTGGCCCTGTAAGCACGAAGTTTCCATTCATTTCAGGAAATTGAGTTTACTAAAAGGAAAGTTCACAGAAGCAAACATTTTAAAGAGACAATTAGGAAATATTTGAAGAAAGCAAATTTTGAACTTAGAACTAACCATTTGCACTAGAATCCTGATAATAAGAATTAAGCTCATGAAAGTAGAAACAATACCAGGTAACCTGTGTGTGTAATCAAATACAGCTATGAATACTGAATGTGTGTGATGAACTGCTTATGCACAAAATACAAGTTAAGAACTATTCACTGAAATGGTTCGAGAAATAATTTCAAGTAACAAATTAATACGGGAAAATCATAATTTGCTTGTGGACAATTTGTGAACAGAAAAAAAAATCATGAATTATTAACCCCACTGTACTTCTGATTCACTTACATCAAAAACGTCTGAGCAAAACCATTGGGCTAGATCCTCTGCTTTGGCTGAGAAACACTGACTGAATGGATGTGACACAAAGATGTGTTTGTCACCTTTGAAGATCTATGATGTGAGGTTACTCAGAGGCTGTCCTAGCTTCCTAGGACAACTGAAGTTACACCCAGCTGCTCGTTAGCCATGCCTGGAAATCACAAGAGCACTCTGATTATGGCCCCTGTTCCCTGGAAATGTTGCTTATTCTGGGAATGAGAAGGGAGAGAGGATGTAGAGCCAGTTACAGAGGCTCTGTACTACACAGGAAATCCTTAACTGGGGGTGGGGTGGGGCAGGATTCTCAGGTGGCCAGATTCCCCGAGTTTTTGGCTGCTTCGTGCTAGAGCAGCATTACACAGACAGAATGGGGCTGAGGTCATTGTTTGGTCCTCCTTTTGCGTTGTCTTACAAGGAAGTGAAGACAGAGAGTAATTATCTCTTGAATTTAAAAAGTCAGATATCTGACATATTAAGCTACAGGAACATTTTTTTGTATTTGAAAGTTAATCCAGTTCAGTACTGGATTATTGACGACAATTCTCTATAAACATAAGCATGTAAGATCATGGTGGACAACTGTTTAGATCTTCATGGCTGGGAATCATGCCATTACTACCCACAGTTGATGCACATACATGGCTATTTGGATTTCTATTTCATGCCGTCTGTTCACATGGCATAGTGCCCACTCACAAATTGGTGAGACCTATGCCAACAGCAATTGATGTAGATGGTTACACTACAAAACACTGCAAGTGGCATCTCTTCTGTAGGAAGTTCCTCACTTTGGACACCATGTTAACACAATATGGGGCCCTACAAGCATTCCTATATTATGAGATTAGAGATGTAAAAGCCTCATTGGGTCAGCTAACCAACTCCCTGTTTGTTTACAGTTAGCTCTGGATGGAACCAAACAGTATAACAACTCATTAACAGGGAATAAGATAACCTTTCCCAAGTTACAAAAAACTCTTAAATATCAACCAAACCCACAGATTTTTTCTCTTTTTTTTTTTTATCTGAGAAACACTGTTTTTTATGGGTCACAGAGTCAGTGATGTAGGCCCTGAACCAAATCTCACTGAAGTCAATAGGAGTCTTTCCACTGCCTTCAATAGACACTGGGTTGGCATCATGAAGAACACTAAATCATGTTTGCTAGCCTCCCACTTTTCATGGATAGAATCAGCTCAATAGCAAGTTGCAACAGGGGACTTGGGTGGCTTCAGGGCTTAGGAATGGGATGCAGAGACTGTCTGTTCTAGGTCACTGGTTTCAATTGAGCTAAGGACTGTTGTGACCAAAAATTATTACCAAATGACATTCATAAAGTCTACTGAATAGCTGTTCTAGTGCTCTGGGTCCTTTGCCTAGTGGACAGATGTCCACATCACCCAGTTGGTGCCTCTGTTGGCAGTCTCAGCAGAGAGGTCAAGGATTACATTGGCATGGAGAGTGAATTTACTTTTCTGCAATATAAGTGGTCCTAGATCAAAAGATGAAGGATATTTGTAGTGCAGTGTGAAGAAATTTGCACTGTTGCTGCCAGTTCTGCACCTGTTCTGTGGATAAATATGGGACATTACTTACCAACACTATCAACTTGGCAGCTTTGACAGTCATTAAAATCATTTAAAAATAAAAAACAAAATAGCATGAGTTGCACCAAGCAAGTTCCACAGTATGAAATGGAAATTCCAGAGTGTGTGAGAAACTAAAGGAACTAGTTGCATGTTTCCCTTTAAGTGTAATTAATCGTAGGAGTGTTGTCATTTTTCCTCTGTGATCTTTTCCCTTTGTATGAATGTCAGTGTGCAGTCTGAGCATGCTTAGTTGAGTCAGTATGATATCATTTACGTGGGTGAGTTTCCATATATTGGTTTGTGGGAGGCATGATATTTTGCTGATTGTTAATCTGGAGATATTGCCAAAACCTTAGTCTGAATTTCACAGAAGTAATAATGATTATCTTTTGCTTCCTACGGGGAACCCAATAGGAAAAAGCTGGCTAAGCCTTAAAAAGGCAAGATGATAGATCAAAACTGAGTTTTTTGTCTGAAAAAATTGCTTTTATAAATTTTCATAAATTCAGACTTCGAGATTATCCTTTAAAGCAAGGAATTTTTTTTCTGATATAGATTTAGATTGTGCAAGCTTTTTACACTGGTGAGTGCCTTCATGAATATGAAGACAGTGGTTGAAATCCTGGCCCCATTGAAGTCAATGGCAAAGCTCTCATTGACTTTAATAGGCTCAGGATTTCAATCCTTGTCACTCTTCATATAAATTTCACCACTGTAAGAGCTGTATAATCTGGCCCATAATTTGTAGTGATTGAAAGTTTACTTAAGGGCGTTATCTTTTTTTAATATGTGGAGTGTACTTCAGAACATCAGGCACTGTGCATTAATTCATAGGTGCCAGAGCCTTTTCTCTCCTCCAGTATATGTCACAAGGTACATTGTGTATTTCAGGCTGAAAAAAAAAATCCTATGTGTATAAACAAATATTACAATAGATTTGTGCAATAGAACTGTGTAGAAACAAAAATTGCACTGATGATAAAAGTAAATAAAAAACCAGCACTTTTGCTGGTTTTCTGAAAATCAAAATGTTGTATGGTTTCCCTTCAAATTTTTCACAGGAGAGGCAATTTCCAAAGGTATGAACTATTTTTGCACTTAAATTTGTGAAAGTCTTTTAGTGCTGATGTGTGAAGAATTGCATTTTATTCTGGGATCTATTTTTTTCATGGAAAATTGTCCCTCTGTGGAACATGGAAATTTCTACATTGTACAACTGTGCAGTTTTTCATGAACACACCTGCAGTTTCCCATGCAAAGCTGAGCAAAGCAAGAATTGATATATTCACACGATTCTATTGTGTGGATTCATTCAAAGTTGAAAATTGGATATTACTGAATACTTGGTTACCCTGTAGCCCAGTCATTCTGAAGAAATCTCAACAGTTGTATTCTTCAAAGATTCCTTAAACACTGGAGTTATGATCTGTGTTTCTCTCATTCAAACAAATGGGATTTTCCCTTTCACTTAATTGTGAGCAGGACTGGACCCTCTTGAGTAGACCAGCACAAAGTGAGTTTTTTTCCAGTTCTAATAAGTTCATTTTTAAAAGAGTCATTGCTGTAACCATGAAAACCTATGTAACCATACAGTTTGTCGACACTGAACTTTAATGAGTCCTGATAAAAAGCCAGTCAGTGGATATCCATTTAGCTAGTGATGATCTGAACTCCCTCTGATTGTCCTAGCAGCTGTGTGACTTCATTACCATTAGAAAGGCATACAGCCAAGACAGCTGGTATCCAAAGAGGCTACTCAAAACACATAGCATGTCAGTTTGTTGGTTTACATATCAGAATTACAAGATGCTCCCATGAAAATGTTTAGTATAAAATAGAATCTACATAAAGAGTTAGTTTAACAGCTAAGTTAAAATTATTGTGCCAAATGAAGGCTATTTTATCATATGAATGTTTTATATCTTCTATGATGTACTATATTACTACTGTTTACAAGTCTTCATTTAATGGAGCCTATGTGTAAGATTTGCATTTTGATTCCAAACATAACTGCACAGCATAATTTCTCAGTTAAGAAAACATATTTTTATTGTGTTTTGTATTAGCACTTTGGAGAATACATTGCCACTTTCTCTTACTGATTGGAGAAGAAAGAGCTGCTGAACTTGGATGATACCAGTTCTTTACCAAAAAAAGAACAACCCACAACTATTGTAATGCATCATGTTTAACTTTTAGAGAGAGCATCCCCAAAGGCCATTTCTACCTGTGGGCAGTGTGTAATTTTAAACATGGAGTGTCACATAGAGAGAAAAGCAATAATGAAACCCTGTGCTAGATATGCATGTGCGGAACATGACAATCCTCTGTTAAAGAAACCAAAGAAATACCCTCAGAAAATGTCTTAGGGGTAGTGCCCATAAAATAAACAAACCAGTCTTCTTGATTTTATGTTACTCAAACAAATGGGAGATTTTTAAAAGTTAATGTAGGGACTAAAGATGGTTCAGTTTTTCTCAAGGCAGAAATGTCAGTGTGGTAAAAGTTAAGGACACAGATATTTTATACAGCTTTTGATATTGTATGTTTATAATAACCTTTGAAAGTGAATTTTAATTCTCTGATAATTTGTCAGTTTGATTAAGCATTCTATCAGGCACACACACAAACCTTTGTTTTTAATCGGCCTGAAATTTAAGAACAATTCTAGCCTGACACATGATTGAGTAAAAAAGGCACGTTGTTATACCCAGGGAGCTGATGTGTTGTGTATTTGGAATCTAGTTACTTTGGTGACAACATACATATTTACTATTTTTCTCTCCTGCCATCTCTGTAAATCCAGCACATTCCAGGGGAAGTGAACTGGAATCTCTTCTGGAACATGCATTATTAACAAAATTGTTAATTAAATTCTAATTAAAGAGCCAGATTCTGCCCTCATTAGATGTAATCTGCATGTGAGAATTTTAAGGTAATGGAACTAACTGAGGGCAAACTTTGGCCTGCAAAGTATTTTATTACTGGTGATGATGCGTTATCTAGAAAAGAAAAAATATAACTTGACTTTCAGATTCTAGACTCCACCCGGCTCATCTGTTTGCTGGTTTGAGATGAGTATAATTTGTTTTGGACCCAGAGGAGAACTTGTATGTTTTTAAATTGTTTTTTTTCAGAATGTTTACTTTAAAAATGGATTGGCTGAAGTGTAGCGGTGGAGTAGGGGAAAATAGATCTTTAGAATTTGGAAGATATTTTCTCACTAACTTTACAAAGGTTAAAATAAAACAAAATTTGAGATTAAGCTACTTGATGGGAGGTCTTTAAAATAATGTTTTTTAAAGTTCCTATAAATAGTATTTTAGGCAATATCCAATGTAGTGCATACAAATAATTCAACACTGCTGTTCTACCGCAGCACATTAAGAAGGAACCTGCTTCCTATTGAAATCTAATCAACATTACATGGATTGAAAATAGGTTAATTTTGAAAGATGTGATGAGATAGCATTGTTCACAATGCATTCATGTAGAGTGCATGAATACAAAACCCTTACTGTAGAGCAAGGGGTTAAGGAACATCTCTTGGCCCAGGAAGCCCCACCTAAGTACTCCTGCAAAGCTTGCATAAGCTAGAGGCAGAGCACATCAAGTTGTTCTTCGAGTGGTGTCTCTATGGGTGCAATACTTTAGATGTTGTTGCGTCCCACATCCCTAATCAGAGATTTTTCCAGCAGGAAAACACATGTGCCACAGAAGTGCACACATTGTAAAAACCTCAAAGCCAGGGCCAGAAGAGATAGGGATCTGAGGCTGAAACTACTTATGGAGAAATCCCTCAGACCCTCTTCTGACCCGGAACTGGTCAAGCCATCCTCAGAAAAAAACAGACTGCACTCCAAGAAAGAGAGCCTCAACATCTCCAGTAGCTACCTCATCAAAGAAAAGGCGGTCACCCAAAAGGCTATCTACATCCCCCTCACATAGTCCCAAGGAGGCGATAGGTTCCTCAGGCACGACATGATCCGTAACACCCAGTGACTTGAAATGTCTGGGTATGGTGTCAAGAGACAAGCAAAAATGGTCCTCCTCCAACATGGCCCTGAAGAGGGGATACGGTGCAAAAACTGTTGGAACAATGGTCAATGGCACCCATTGCAACACCATCAAGGGACACGGCACCGAGTACAGCAACGAGAAAAAGCACGGTACCGACTGAGACCACAGAACCAGGGATGGCACCGAAATCAATGACAGGACCGACCAGCACCAAGGCACCCAGTGACAGCACACACTAGCACAATGCCAACAAGCAGTGCAGCATCGACACCGGCACCTCCCTTCAAGAAAAAGGACAAACAACATCACACATCGTCCCCTCAATCTCTCACCAGTACATTTCGCACACGATGAAGCATTTTTGCCAGTGCGCTCTCTCAGTGGGGAAGACAGTAAGGTAGAAGAAGCTCAGTTTACATCAGAGCACTCCTCCCCCACCATACCATCATTAGAGGCACCTGAATATGCACCTCGCATGGGAACCAGACCATACCCTTGGTATGGCCCACTGTGGCTTGGACCCCCCATGCCACATCAAACTCAATGGCAAAATTGGGCTGCCTGGACAGCCTTCTCCAAGCCATACAGCAGACCGCCCAGTTCACATACAAGCAAGGCGAGATCTTCCAGACATTCATCCGCAGCTCCCTCAACAACAGCTGCAGAAGAAGCATAGTTAGAGGACAGGAGTGTAGAGCAGGAAACTCCTCTCCCCACACGACTCTTCGTTCTCCCCAGATGAAGCAGTAATACCTCCTGCACCCACTCTGACAAATGACTCAAAATGACTCAAAAAAAGCAGTAACAGTTCAATGTTCATGCAACTCCTCAGCCACATGTCAGCGATGACATTTGTAGTCCAATATGCCGGACTAAACATGTGATGCCTTCAAGGATGGCTCGCTTCAGCATACAGACTTCACAGACATGGTCTAAACAGAATAAAGATGATACCGGACAAAGTAAAAAATTCCCTACTATGATGAACCAGAGAAAACAACATGTCAGGAATCCAATTTGCACAACACCCACCATTGATTATGATCACCACAGATGCCTCACTATCGGGGTGGGGAACACATCTCCACAACCATACGATACAGGGATGATGATCAAAAACCTAGGCCAAACTACACATAAACATACTAAAGCTCTGAGCAGTTCGCAATGCATGCCACCTCTTTCTACCACTCATAACAAACAAGTAAATAAAGATAATGACAGACAACGTAGCATGCATGTTTTATATCAACTGTCAGGGAGGAGCGAGATCCCACATCCTATGCACTGAGGCAATAAAGCTCTGGAACTGGTGCAAAAACAACATAGACACAGCAGCAGCATGCCTAGTGGGAAAACAGAACATCACCACAGATGGTCTCAGCAGACACTTTGGGAAGAAGCTCGAGTGGGAACTGAACAACCAAGTCTTGAACAACCTTTTTCAACAGTGGGGCTACCGAGCTGTCATCCTCTTTGCCACAAAACAAAACCGCAAATGCCATCGCTTTTGCTCAAGGGCAGGACTGGGGACAAGCTCGATGGGGGATGCATTCTCACTCGACTGGAGCAAACAACTCCTGTACGCATTCCCCCCCATTCCAATGATACACAAGATCATTCACAAAATTAGGATAGATAAAGTGACAATGATAATGATAAGTTCCAGAGGGATAGCCATGTTAGTCTGGATACAGCAAAAACAACGAGAGTCCTGTAACACCTTAAAGACTAACAAATTTCTGCGGGCATAAGCTTTCATGGACTGCATCTGACGATGTGCGTTGCAGCCCACGAAAGCTTATGTCCACAGAAATTTGTTAGTCTTTAAGGTGCTACAGGATTTTTGTTGCTTTTAGTAATAATGATAGCACATGCTTGGCCCAGACAGACATGGTACTCAGACCTCCTGCACATGTCAATATACAAACCAATCACATTGCTTCTACGATGCGATCTCCTGTACCAGGAAGACGAGCGGATTTATCACCTGGAAATACAGAAACTTCATCTGATGACATGGTTCCTAACTGGTTCAGCCCAGAGGAGCTAGAATGCTCAGAAGAGGTTAAATATATATTAATAAATAGTAGAAAAGCATCAAAAAGAAAAACTTACCAACAGAAATGGAGAAGGTTTGACTGCTGGTGCAGACATAGACAAATTCTCAGCGCATCTTCATCTATACAATCCATATTAGGCCTGATCATTTTAGTTCTAGGATATAATCTATCAATAAGCTCAGTGAAGGTCGATTTAGCAGCAGTTTGTTTCCATTACAAGATTAATCAAACAACGGTATTCACTCACCGAATGGTAAAACATTTCCTGAATGGGTTACAAAGAGTATTCCCAACTATACGTAACCCAACCACACCATGGAATCTAAACTTAGCATTAAAGGCCATTACAAGGCCACCATTCGAACCCATAGCAACATGCTCACTTCTCCATATGTCAATGAAAGTATCATTTTTAATAGCTATCACATCGGCTAGACATGTAGGAGAAATCAACATGTTTATGGCCCACCCACCATACACGATTTTTCATAAGGATAAAATAACTTAGACCCCACCCAAAATTTCTACCAAAAATAGTATCAGACTTTCACATTAACCAGCTTATACACTAACCTACTTTTTATCCAAAACCGCATAGTAACACGCAAGAAGCAGCGTTCCACACATTAGATATTAGACGAGTTCTAGCCTTTTACCTACAGAGAACAAAACCATTCCAAAAGTCAGATAAGCTCTTTTTATCAATCGCAGAACACACAAAAGGACAGGCCATGTCCAGTCAAAGACTATCCAAATGGATAAAAGAATGCATCCAGCTATGCTATAAACAAAAGGACCTACAAGTCCCTCTAGGAACCAGAACACATTCAACCAGGGCAATATCCACTTCTGTAGCATCTCTTAACAATGTTCCCATAACAGGCATATATAAGGCAGCTACATGGGTCTCTAAACACACATTCACAAGACAGTATGCAATTGATCATGCATCTAGTAGGGATGCCATAGTAGGACCTACAGTTCTGTCATCAGTACAAACAAATGATTCTAAAGTCCCTCCACAAAATGAAGGGCACTGCTCTATAGTCATCTAAAGTGGAGCATCTACCAGGACATAACTCAAAGAAGAAGAGATGGTTACTCATCTAGTGCAGTGACTGAAGTTCTTAGAGATGTGTCCCCCTGTGGGTACTCTACTACCCACCATCCTCCCCTCTAATTCAGAGTTCTTGTATGGGCCTCTATGGTAGAGAAGGGGAGCTCAGCAGTTCAGAGGCAGGCAGTGGAAGTGAGCAATAGGCTGCCTGAGGTGAAAGTACTTCCCAGGAGCTCATTGCCTGAAACCTGATAACACAGACTTGTGCAAACCCACAAAAGAGAAGCAGGGGAGAGTATGTGGGTCAGAGACTTGATTTGAGTGATTTACTTTGGGAAGCTGAAGGAAACTGGGATAGGAAGTGGTTCTCAGGGGCAGCAGTTTGGCACTCCAGTTGTTGGGTATAGCTGCCCACCACTGGGCCCTAGACCAGAGCATGGAGGAGATGGCAGGTCCAGGCTCCCCTACCCACTCTGTGAGGATAGTACAAAAAGAACCTTCACCTCTGGTGAGAGGCCAGCAGGAAAAAACTGTGACTGTTCAAGGGCCTACCCCTCAAAGCATCAGTGTTAAAAGGGAGAACTGGAATTTTTTGGGGTGAGGCGTTGAAGGGCAGGACTGTGCTTCAATGGGGAGACGTCCTGCCAATCCCCACCTGACCACTAGGCAGTACTGAGAGTGGTTGTGCACCTTACACAGTGCACTATTAAATGTTTCATATTCTGTTGGTGTGATGCATCAGGGAGTCCTGATATATTTAAAGTTAAGCACATGCTTAAGTACCTTGCTGAATTGGGGTATTACAATAGAACAAAGCCCTGATTCAGGAAACATTTAAGCATGTGGTTATGTCTCATTGACTTGTATAGGACTTAAGCATGTACTAAATGTTTTTCTGAATAGGGCTGTTTTCCTGGAATGGGGCCCAGGTGCTAATTATTTTGGGTCCAATCATGCAGCTCTTTTGCAAGTAAAATTTTTGTATGAGTCAATGGGAATTTTTGCCTGAATAAGGACTTCAGAACTGGGCTCTTTGTCAGGTAAACTAATTTAGAACTTTGTGAAACATAAGGAGACATAAGACTTTTTCATACCATGATATGCTTTGGAGACTTAAAGGTTTCCTTTAATAAGATTAAGTATTTTTCCATCTTGAGTTTGATTTTAAAAAATGGTTATAATCTATCAAAAGACTTCCCTCACCCCACAAAATAATTGGCTGCCTCCTCCCTGCTGCCCCTTGTAGCCTGGGGTGGTTGTGCATCATACTGCCTTCGTTTCCTCTTCTCACAGGCTGCTTGATAATTGCACAAAGGCTTTTGTCCAATAACAATGCCTTTCCTTGGGATCTGGCTTATAAACATAAAATATACTCAAAATAAAGTCTCTTCCACCCCAGTCTGCACACTGGGAAAACCCCTCGTCCCTGAGGTCTGTGTGTCTTCCTTCCAGAGTTCAAACACTTTTCCACTCCAGTTCCAAGCTAGGCACAGCCCTTCCTCCATGAGGGATTGTCTTCTTCCTCTCTCAGAATTTCTGGCCTGGAGTTTGGCCTTCTTCACAGGCCTCCTTCTTGGATGGTGACTTCCCCACAAGCCTTCTTATTCTGCGCACTGTCTGGAGGAACCTGCAACGTCTTCTCTCTCCAGGCCTCTTCCTCATTTACCCCAAGCCTGTTTGGTTCACCTGACCCTCCCCATTCTCCTCATCCAGGGAGAAAAATTGGCTATGGCATGGAGACTGATCCCATTTCCCCTTAATGAGGCCAATGACCTTGTGGCATCCCAACCAGTACACTGGAGCTTTCAGTGATTTAGTTCCAAACTAAAACCTTCCATTTTAGATTGAGAGCTTCCTTGGCAAAATCCATGTTAGTGGATTTTCAAGTTATGAAGATTTGAATCATCCCCAAACAGCACCACTAATGTGAAGTGTAGCTTTGATCCTACTTTCTGTTCTCAGAAAAAATAAATACTGTATATGGTCTATGTATTGTGTTTGAGGAAATAAATATCCTCACTTTGCTTTGTCCTATTGCAGTCATAAACCACATCAAAATAAGAGATCCTCAGTGTCTCTGCTTCAAAAGGCAAAGTGCCATAACATATCTTTTTTGTGCTAAGTTTAGGATGTATATGTGCTTTGTAGTAATCAGTGCCAGAATGTTTCAAATTACGTGAACTCTCTGTTCTGCTGTTGGCTAAGAAACTCAGAATTATTTTACGTTGCTTCATTAGTACCCTTAATTTTTAAAAAAGACTCAGAGAACTGCCTACAAAATTGTCTATAAACATTGTTGCTTGCTCTGTTGGATTTTAAATTTCCTATGTATATTATGCCTCCCAAACTGATTTATATTAAAAATTAGAATAATCTGTTGTGCGCTGCATTTGATAATAGGTGGATCGTTTAATTGCTAAAGGTGAGGTTAGAATAATGCTGTTTCGGAAGGTAAAAAAACACAAGGCATGAGGTTAAATATTAATTTGAATGTCTACAATAATGGGTACCTATGCTATTTAAGGAAGTCATTATGCCACTGTGTAGTCAACCAGAGTATTGATTAGAATTAATTCACTACAAAAAGTCTCCAATCATTTTTAACATAAGTTTTTCGTCTTTAACAGTACCCTGAAGCTGGTCTTTTTCGTGGTCAATTTAGCAACAAATTTGCAATTAATCATTTGCTGATTGCAATGAATGGTCTGTCAATAATATGCAGCTTACATTGCTAAAAGGGTTATACAGAGCTTTATTGTTTTCCTTTTGTCTTGGGAACACTTTGTCTAGCTGTGTTTCCTAGAATGGATTTTGAATAGATGTTTTGAAGTAATGCATGCCAGTTTTAAAGAGACACCATGGACTGCTCTGGGGGTATTAATCAAGATATGCCCTAGCTTTCTTTTGGCATTACAGTATTTGGACATCTGTTCTGACTCCTTATATGTGAAGTAGGATACACTGGCATAAATGAAGGGTTTCATTATCTTAAATGTCATAACATTTGTTTGAATTACTTGGAGTACATTTTAAATACGGAAATTGTAATCTTGGTTTTTTTCTAGATTTCATTGTCCTTTCTAAAGACTATAAAAATGGAAGCCTTTTAAAAATTCCATCCATAATTCAAATGGCATAATTTACAATTTGTGCAATAACAGTGAAATTGTTGTGGATGATACTTTAGTAATTTCTAACAGTGTAAGTATTTCTACTGAAAGAAACATAAGAGCAAAAAAGATTTCTTATTCCAGTGACAGTGTGTTTAGTGACAAATAATGCATGAATGAAAGGCAGTTTTAGTCCATTATGAAATTTCCCTTTGGGAAAAGATGACATGAAGTCTTTTTTTCTGTTAAAGTCACTGTAACTTGTACATTTTCATTGTGCTTGTCAGAAAGAAATCTCTGTATGTACTAACTAGCATTAAGATGAGTGCCTCAATAGTATGCATTTCATTTTGAGGGATAGGAAACACTGCCGATTAGTGTATGTTCATCATGAAACTAAAGATTTGCCTGAACCCCAAGTTCAGATCCAGACTTCTCCAAATTGTAAAGGTATTTGGATCAGGCTGATCTCTAAATTATACTGACTTTTGTTCTAGAAGTTAATTGGTGTAGCTAACACTCCAGTAAACCTAACATACGACTCCTCTGGATTGTCATTATTAATGCTGATAGTATACCAAATAGTTAGAACAATTTAATTGTTCATATATGGTAGCTGAAGTCTAATCACATGGTTTCTCTCGTATGACTGTGATACTTATGTCTGAATAAAAATGAACATTAACAAAAATTATCTGCACTGTAATTACAAAGATAATTTTATTACAAGCATTGTCAAAGCAAGTGTCTGCTTATTGTGCTGCAAATTTGAGACTACTAGCTTGTCATTTAACATTCATTACATTATTTAACTATCTGAGTTGCTGAGGCAAAACAGTGCTTTACAAACAGGTGCATTTTGATTTGCAAATTTATAAAATCTAGGAACAGCTTTCAGCCTTGTACATTTTTTAAGGTCAAAAGTTCAGGGGTGTTTTGACTAAGTTTACGTTTAGACAAAAAGTTCACCTAGAACTTTTCATTAGATGAAGCAAATTGTAATTGCAGTTTACAGGGAAAATATGTTTCTCTGACTGTTTCTATAATACATATGGTATAAAATACATATGTAGTGCAAATTAAGGAAAACCATCCTATTAAGGATGGTCTCAACAAACTTAATGCAACATAAGCATGTGGCTCAACTTAAGCAAAGGCTTAAATGCTTTGCTGGATGGGGTGAACCACTGAATTGTTGCACAGCTATTAAAAATTAGCATTTCATTTCAGATTTTCAGAATGGTAGAAGCCGCTAGCCGTGCATAAAATCTGTGATGTATACACAGATAAGTGACCAGTTTGGCTTCTAGTTGGCAATCAGTTTGGCAATCAGTCATATGGCCTGAGACTTCTGGTCTGTTGAAAATCTGGTGCACTTATAGATTACTAACAGGTATGTAGACACCTAAATATGAAGGCACCAGTTTGAAAATTCATCTGACTGGCACTCACAAGTCTTTGGGATGGGTACCATATAATTAGATGTAAAAAGAGTGTGTATGTAGTGGGGTAGAATGGGAGTAGGGGGGCCGCCTTCATAGAATCATAGAATATTAGAGTTGGAAGGGACCTCAGGAGGTCATCTAGTCCAACACCCTGCTCAAAGCTGGACTAACTTCAGCTAAATCATCCCAGCCAGGGTTTTGTCAAGCCGCAGCTTAAAAACCTCTAAAGATGGAGATTCCACCTCCCTACGTAACCCATTCCAGTGCTTTACCACACTCTTAGTGAAAAACGTTTTCCTAATATCCAACCTAGACCTCCTGCACTGCAACTTGAGACCATTGCTCCTTGTTCTGTCATTGAGAACAGCCTAGCTCCATCCTCCCTGGAACCCCCGTTCAGGTAGTTAAAGGCTGCTATCAAATCCCCCCTCATTCTTCTCTTTTGCAGACTAAATAAGCCCAGTTCCTCAGTCTTTCCATATAAGTCTTGTGCTCCAGCCCCCTAATCATTTTTGTTACCCTCTGCTGGACTCTCTCTAACTTCTCCACATCCTTTTTGTAGTGGGGGGCCCAAAACTGGACACAATACTCCAAATGCGGCCTCACCAGTGCTGAATAGAGGGGAATAATCACTTCCCTCGATCTGCTGGCAATGCTCCTATTAATGCAGCCCAATATGTTATTAACCAGGGCACACTGCTGACTCATATCCAGCTTCTTATCCACTGTAACCCGCAGGTCTTTTTCTGCAGAACTGCTGCCTAGCTTGTTGGTCCCCGGTCTGTAGCTATGCATGGGATTCTTCCGTCCTAAGTGGAGGACTCTACACTTGTCCTTGTTGAACCTCATCAGATTTCTTTTGGCCCAGTCATCCAATTTGTCTAGGTCATTCTGTATCATATCCCTATCTTCCAGGGTATCTACCACTCCCCTTAGCTTAGTGTCATCTGCAAACTTGCTGAGGGTACAATCTACCCCATCCTCCAGATCATGAATGAAGATGTTGAACAAAACCGGCCCCAGGAACAACCCCTGGGGCACTCCACTTGTGACCGGCTGCCAGCTAGACGTGGAGCCATTGATCACTCCCCGTTGAGCCCGATGATCTAGCCAGCTCTCTATCTATTTTATAGTCCATTCATCCAACCTATACTACTTTAACTTGCTGATAAGAATATTGTGGGAGACTGTATCAAAAGCTTTGCTAAAGTCAAGGTATATCATGTCCACCACTTTCCCCATATCCACAGGACCAGTCACATCTTCATAAAAGGCAATCAGGTTGGTCAGGAATGACTTGCCCTTGATGAATCCATGTTGACTTTTCCTGATCACCTTTCTCTCTTCCAAGCACCTTGGAGAAACATTAGAGGTTTTTGTTTTTTTTTCTTTTTTCCTTTGACTGGTGTACTTAAGGAACTCACACCCAGGCATTGTACTGGTAATTGTAATATACTCTTGATAATTCTTTGCCAATGATTTTAACTTGTACCAAACACCAAACTAATCTGGCTACAGATAACTTGATTATCTTACTCACTTGTGAGGGAATGCTTATCCCACAGTCTAGTCCCCAAGTATATCAGCCTTGCACAGGGGATTAATATGTGGTTTCATTACTGGAATCTTCCCAAAAAACTTGGAGCCAGAAGATAGGGCACTGGTGTAGAAGATTCAAAGTCACTACAAAAGCCACAAATTGCTGGAGCAGCTTTGGCCCACTGTGGCTAGCAAATGGTACAGTGTGAAGCGTGGTGTAAATGCATAGACAGTAAATAGAAGTGAGTTTTTTAATTAGCTGATCTACTAAAGTTCAGAGACCCATTAGTCATGCTCTCATTCCTTTTTAGGTCTGTGCATAACTCTTCCACTTAACATATCTGTGGCACATAGGGGTCAGCAGAACCACCCTGTCTATACATTACACCAGTGGTTCCCAACCTTTTTGGCTCAAGGGCCACAGATATAATTTTTACAGTCTCTGCCAGCAATCTCCCTGCCCCCCTGCAACCATATGGAAGGTGTTCAGCAAGGATGCTCTCCTGTCTCCCTGACTGCAACAGGGAAAGCTGGCTCCCGTTCCTCTGGCTCCAGTAGGGACCCAGTGCCTTGGGACCCAGGCGGAGCACTTTGCTGTGCTCCCTGCTACAGCCAGGGGGAGGGGAGCGCTGATCTTCCATCCCCTTGCCTGCAGCAAGGAGCTTGCACTGTCTTTTATTCCCGGGGCAACGCACTCCGCCTGCGTCCTTAGGCAGCAGCTCCCTTCTGCAGCCAGCAGTAGAGGAGCGGCGGGCCACTTTAAAAGCTCCCCCGGGTCACCTTTGGCCCCCGGGCCACAGGTTGGGAACCACTGCATTACACTCTTCACAATGGCACAATGGTTCTGCTATAATTTGGGCATTTTCCAGTCAGGAGATTGCTTCATTGGAGCCAAATTCTGGCTGCAAATTCACACACATAAGTATTTCAGTGGACATATCAAAAGACCAACTTAGTCCCTTAGTTGAGACACTCTCCACCAGTGAAGTTGCATTGCATGGTATGGAGGTAAGATATGGAATGGGTTTACTCAAGTCACTGTGTTTTTCTTTAGCAACTGATGCCAAAGAGAGCAATTTAAATAGATTCCAGTATTGTCCCTTCACAATCCTTAGTTAGTAGCCAGTTGGATACCCTGAAGGTAAATTGATATCCTTTTAAGAAACATCCAGATAATAACCTGTGACTTATTGCCTTTATGCTACATGATAGAATCTATCTGTGGAATAAATAGAAATATTTACCCTCAAAACCTTTTAATGTCAAACGATGACAAAAATATGTACTGTATAGCTCTGCATTCCATACACTGGGTAGATACTCCCTGAAAAAAATTTGCATAACTAAATGATTTATTCAAAGCAGATATAAAGAGAGGTGGTTCTGTTTCTGCAGGGAAATGCGTGTGAATCATTTGTAGAGTATTTGACTATACATATCAAAAAGTGCAAGTCACATATCTATTATTATTATTGGTACTAGTGACTTAGTAACATATGGCTAGCTCTATCCTGTTGCCTCTTATCCAGACACCAACCTCTTTTTTCTTTTTCTTAATATGCTTTACATATTTTGGAATTCAAGGACTTGGATTTTATGCTGTCTTTTTCTTCCCCTGAATGCTCAGCATAATGAAATCTAATTACATTAATTTAAAAAAAAAATTCAATCCCATTTTTCAAATAGCCATTTCTGCACTGGCTATCTTTACTGAAGAGGAATTGATATGAGGTATCTTCCATGTGTACCATATGTTAAAGAATTAACCTGAGGGATGGGAGAAATGTTTCATAGGATTTTCAGCTCCTACTTGGATGGAAGTGCCAGTCATGGGTCTATGGTGTTTGGCTGAGCTGAGTTTTGCACTTAAAACAAAGATTCAACTACTTTGTTACATCTGAAAAAGACTATATCCTCCTAAAAATTACATGTTCAGGAACAATGGGAGTGAAGCCCAGGTGTCATCAAGATGAAGGGGGCCCTGTAAGTGTTTAGGGGCCACCATCATCTTTGAGGGCAGTTTTGTTTCACTCCCATTGTTTCCAATGGAAAGCACTAGCCATTTTGAAAGCAGGTATAGATGAGGACATTTGTGGCTTCAGTCCCCATTGAGCACAATAGGAGATGACATACATCTTGAAATAGAATAAGTCTTTATAAAATTCTGTGTAGAAGCTCATTTTTCTTCAGCCCCCGGTGAAGTAGCTTTCAGTGATAAAGAATAATGATAAAAATTACCATTAATCCCCAGTATGGTCTTTTGAAATCTACTTGTTGCAACAGATTTACTGAATGGGAGGAAAGAACACAGAGGATGGTTTAAGGCACTCAAACAATCGTAACTTCACTCTTTAGTGACATGATGAAAAATGAGAAAAAAATCAAATATGTCTTTAAAATGTGTTTAGTTTAATCTAGGACTACACACTAAAATAATAATTGCATGGTTATGGGATCATTAGAGTTTGGGGTTTTCTTTTCAAGTTTCTTCTTCACACTGGATTCCCTGGGTTTGTAAATTTTGGGGGGGGTAATGTTTTTACCCTTAAATTACTAACATATTCAGCCTTAATTCCAGTTTAATATAGTTTTTATCTGGGAATTATACTAGAATGAACTTCCATATTCTATTCTGTTTTTAAGACAAAATCGAAGTTTGGCTCACCAATCACCAGTCCATTAGAGCAGATGATGGGAATGGCAAAGGGCAGCATCAAGATTGTTAATCATAGCAGCACAGTTAAACAGTGATGATCAGAGCAGTCATATAGTAACCTTCCTAAGGAAAGAGGCTTGATACCCAAGTGGAAGGGCCTGCAGAACTGAGAAGAGTGTGAGTCAGGAGGAAAGGAAGAGGGCCTGCATCTAATACTGAACGTCTGGTGAATTGGGGGATAATAGCATAGAAGATGGGAAAAAAAAAATACAGTAGAGCAAAAAGAAAGACATGGGTCAAAATTAAGACAGAGAGGTCTAGATATAGGTAGAATTTTGAGCTGTATAGCTAGAGAGCAAGCAAAGGCCATTGTGCAAAAAGAAAGACAGGCTCATGGGCCTAAGAGCAAAGGGGAGATATAAAGATTTTGAAGAAGAGAGAGGGTTTTGGAAGCCTGAAGTGAATCAAAGGGGTGAGAGAGCTGTATTTGAAACACCTAACAACCAGCCTTAATTTATGTGTGTCAATTTTTTAGTGAAGTACACAGCACAAAATTATATATTTGAGAATTGTGGGAGCTCACTTTTATATTAAGATCCTTACTTTCTAACAGTTGTTTGCACTGGACGGATGACCTGATTATACTAGTTAATATTACAACATAAAATATTTGAATTTCAAATGGAAAAAAACACTGAATGAGGGAACCAGTGACTGATTGGCCAACTTCTTCAATTAAGAGAAAAATATCCTTTGAGACTGTAAATGAATAAGAGATGTTCCAGTGGTTTGCATAACTCTTATAAAAATAAATATCTGCGATGGAAACAAATTGATAACATACATATGCATAAAAAAACAAAAGGTTGTGTTGCCCTGCTCTGACTAATAAGTGCAGCGAAGCTTCTAAGGACAAGTCAGGTAAGAGTTTGACTCTGTCCCTATCAAGGAAATAAGTGTGTAGAATTTATGAAGATGTAGGGTACAATTCAAAATCTATTGAGGGTATTTCCATGTCAGTTTTATCCAACGTGATGAAAAAATCAGTCTTTCTCATAAAAAGGCTTGTACGCACTTTAATTTTTATTTCAAAACACTAAAATATGCTGTTTGTACAGGTGTTAACTATATTATTATTATTAATCATTTATATTATGGTAGTACCTGTAAACTACAACCAGGTTGACCCCATTGTGCTAGGCATTGTACAAACACATAGTAAATGACAGCTCCTATCCTATTTTTTTTTCTCTCTGTGAGTTAAGTTTCATAGTATAGTAAAATTATGCTTACTAATGGTACTTATTGGATGGCCACCTCCTTCCCCTCCCAACTTAATGTTCAAAACTGCCTAAAAATCATGTGTGAAGTCCTGGATGTTTGTTTCAAATCAGGTGGAATATGAAGTTGCTTGTCTGCTTTTTTATTTGTATGAGCCACTGCTGGATGTGCTTGAAAATCATCTGCCGCACCAGCAGTTTATATTGCATTGTATTGATTACACTGATTCCCAATTTGGGCAATGACCTTGACTGAGTTCTGCTCAGATACACTGTGTAAAATGCTTTTTAGCAATTTCAGAGCAGTTCCCCATCAACAGTTATGAGAAACACTTGAAAATTTTACCACAGAGATTTTTAGTGTTTAAATAAAGATCTGAGCAACATATGATGATGATACTATAGTTCCTTAGTCTTTATTTGGCCATGGTAGCTGACTAGCAAGTGATCACTGCTCTACTCTTATCTTTGGTGGCCATGTAATCACTCAGCATGGCAGTCTGGTTCCAGCAAATACGTCTACACAGATAATTCAGGTCTATTTTAAATTGTGCTGTTCCACGTGCATGTCTTCCTGTTGCCTTTAGATCACTACACACAGGCAGTCAGAAGGTATTGCATAAATACCTCTCTCCCGGAAAAATGGACTTCACTTTGTGCCTGTAGGAAATGTTCCAGTTCCCTGTTACTCAAACACAAAGCCAGGGATTCCACAAAAAAGCTAGCCCTAAATATGAGTCTACACTTAAGCGTGCATGGTTGGTTATGACTTCCAAATACACATTTCTCTGTTAAGCCATCATTCATAAATACGGTAGGTAAATATATACATTCTGGTATTAGAGATATTACCTATATTTAAAATGTGGAATACTACTTGAATTGGTTATATCTCTAGAAACAGAACAATCTTCTTAAGTGTGGCCATCTAAGTGCTATTGATACAAAGAATATCATTGAAACTAGGAATTGCATTATCTAAATACTCCTAAAATTGTCCAACAAGAACAGGGACACAAAAGATTATTAATCAAAGAAAGATTCCAGCAATTTTTTATTTAAAAAATAAATACACGGTATAATTTACAAATAGCAGTTATGATAAGGAAGATCCCTTTATCTAAAAATGAACTTTCATTCTGGATTCATCGAAGTAAGTTTCTCTTAATTATGCTTTCTGTGATTTTTTGTATCTAGACTAATCCACATTAACAACTGAGTTGATGTAAGCAAACTCATTGTTTAGGTTATATTTGCATTCTGATCCCAAAGTTTACAGGTTACTGAATTACCCCTTAAATTTCCTAGCCTAGTAGATCCATTTAGCCTTAATTAAAAAAGCATCTTAGAAAAAATAATCAGCCTATTTGCATCCAAAGAAGATGCATATAAGTCGTGTGGTTGTTTATTAGCATAAAAATATTATTTAATAGAGATTTTAATCACAGTAAGCTTATAGATAGACATATATTAAATGCATTAATCTTTCTATAAGGTTATTTTCAATGTATAAGGTTACTCCTCTGAAAAGACTGCTTCAGATTGCTTTCCGGTAATGCTAATACCCATTAAAAAGATGAATATATATGTGTGTAAGTCAATCATAAGGTATTAAAGAGGTGTAGCAACTTAAGCTTCTTTTCTTCTTGGCAGGTCACTTTGAGAAATGTCCCAATTCAATTAAAATATTTTTTCCATTTCCTAGGAGCAGATACAGATGTGTTCTGTCCTGTCTCTATCTTATCTTCACTGTCAGGGTTTAAAACAAACCTGAGCAAGAAGTAACTAAGGACTGTCCTGCCATTTAAAATTCTAGGGAGGGTCAGAGTAAGTGTGGGGAGGGTAACCAGATAGCAAGTGTGAAAAATGGGGACAGAGAGTGGGGGGTAATAGGTTTCTATATAAGAAAAAGCCACGAACATCAGGACATCTGGTCACGCTATGTGTGGGGCAGGGAGTGGTGGCTAGGCATCTCTTAAAGAGAACAGAGGGGGCTTCCATTCTGTTCAGAGTGTACTTTGAGGTTATTATCTCAAATGTGGTAGAACAATTCATGTTCTTTGTTAAAGCCAGGGTTAATTAGGAGTTATATTAATCAAGTATTTATCAGTTACTTCATCTCTGCTTTCAAAAGACCAAGGTAGCATAGGCCATGATTGGGCAGTAAATAGGAAACAAATCTAAAGGGACAGGAGAAATACAAGGGGAAAACTATGATATTTTCAGGTTAGATGGATGAAAAGAGAGCTGTGGAGAAAAGACGTTGTTCTGGGCAAGTATCTTAATAGAATGTGTAGATGTCTATAAATAAAACCACGTGTTAAACTGGAAGTATTAGACATTGGATTATTAGCATCCCCTTACTGAAGACTTTTTAATGATATTCTCAAAGCCTAATACAGTAAATCAACTAATTAGTTAGAATAACTCTTGGTAATAAAAGTTTGATATTCAGCATTATCTGCAGTGCAGGTGCTATAGATCTGATTAAAAAATGTTTGGTTTTCTTGCGAGAAATCTCTCCCCTTGGAGTCACACACTGATGTTGTATTAACCCAGAACTGTTAAAAAGCAGTAGTGTAATAATGGGCCTTGTGCTTGGGCATGTTCTCAGTTAAAAGGATCATAAGCCCTTCCTTTCCTTGTTTCCTTCCACCTCCCAACTGGCATACCACCAGTTGTATTCCAACAGACTTTTTTTTGTTGTTATTTAAAGTTTTTGAGGGTTAATTAGTCTAGATAGTTAATAAAGAGCATTTGTGTTTCTTATATTTAAAAGATAGATACAGAAAACTAAATATTCAGTCAGTGATAGAACAGTACTTCATCCTAGAAAGTTTCTTAGCATTCCAGATCAATATAAATATCAGTACTCCAAATTAATCTCACAATGCTAATATGAAATATCCATTATAGACCAGCACATAGCTCCCAGGTAGCCATTCCAAAAGTACTATTCAGCATGTTAATCTGTAGTATAATGATACTTATGAGTTTACTTTACTAGTCAATGCATTTTCTTCTTTGTATCAATTTTCTCACAACAATTTCTGTATCAAGCCCAAAGAGCATTTCTCACATTTTATTTGCCATCTAATATCAGGATATCAAGGCAGGTTGTCAGGAGGGTTAAGAGATGAAGCCAATTAAAAGTTTTATGTGTGTTCTTACAAATGTGAATGTCATGGGAGGGGTGGCTTGATCTCTCGTAGCCTCATTCATTTGGAAGCCTGGCTAGACTTTCTACCACATGGAAAGAAATTTCCCACTCTTCAAAAAACCCATCAATTCCATTTTCTTAGTCTCATAACTCACTAATTGTATACCCTTTCACCTGTGGTGGTTTTTGGGGGACCCAGGATTGTGAGTCTTGTTGTTACCATCCCTGAATCCAGTGAGAAGGAGACTTCCTGAGACCAGCAGCCTGTTAGCCACCCAAGCACTCTCTTATGGGCAATACCAGACCTTACTTTCCTTATGGTTAGTAATAGGTGTACACTAGTCCCCAACCCCTTTTGAAGCATTCTCCTGTAACGTCCAGCCCTCCTCCAATCACTTTCTAATGATATTCTCAAAGCCTAATACAGTAAATCAACTAATTAGTTAGAATAACTCTTGGTAATAAAAGTTTGATATTCTATAGCAACTGCACTGCAGATAATGCTGGTCTGATACAAAAATGTTTCAGAACTTCCAGGGCTGCTGTCCCCAAGGGAATGGTGTACACATCAGCTTGTATGAGTCAACTCTGGATCAATAATTGCTTAATACCATAGCACAGAGATATATTTATAGTGAAAACAATAATGAGTTTGTTATCAAAGATTCAAGAGCAAATGAGTAAGGATAATGGAAACAACTGCCTTGATACAGACTTTAAAACACATTTTCAGTATACTTCTGTAACTTTCTACATAATATCCATCTGTACATTTCACAATGATATAAATGACCAGCATGACCCAGCTTCATTAAAGATTTCACATAATGTTCTTTGCTGATCTAGAATGTATTTACCAGGATCAGGATAGTCTAGTAACGCCCTTGCCTGTTGGCATTGGGTTTTTTTTGGGTTATATCATTGCAAACCATTTATCTGTCCACCTCCACCCCATTTCCTTCAATGCACCAAACTTGCCCAGTACCATGGAGGCTTCTCTTGTGGGATTGCCTAACTGGAAGCTTTTCTCAGCAGCAGAAGCTGTTGAAGACAGGTAAACTGCCCTGTGGTCTATGGCTGTGGAATGGTTGGATGGGATGGGCCTGTTTTATAGTAGCTGGATCATTGGTTGTCCTATGAGTCTCCAGTGGTTTTGCAATTCATTTGGTCTCCTCTGCCTGCTGGTGTTCTCCTGCCTCCAAGCGGGTTTCTCCCCTGGATTGTGTGGGGAATGGCTTCCTCCCAATACTGGCTGTTCAAACTATATGCTTGGATTGGGCAGGCAGTTAGAGGTAAATACAGCGCTTCCTCTAAGTACAGCAGTAGCTGGGCCTTGCCTGTCCTCTTTTTGACATGCCAGAGTGACCGGTTGGGCTGAGTAGAGAGTGCTTGGGTTTGAGGAGTGATTATTGTATTATTTATTGGTGAACTTGTCAGATGTTCCAAGTGGTGCTTGTTGGGATGCGGGAGTATTTTTCTTGTAGTAGCTGACGTGCCTGTGTCGCTACTGAGTGCCACTTGCAGTTCAGCATCTGGCTGAATGGGTAGCAGCTTGTTCTTCTCCAACCTTGCAGCAGGCTGGAAATATTAATATGCACAGCCAGCCACAGAATTGTGGGAGGGATTTTGAAACAGTGACCAATATCCCAAATGTAACTTGTTACTGTACAGCATGATCATGCACTGTGCCCAGAACCAGCCTAAGGAATTTGAGGAGGGTTTGAGATACACCCGTAAAAATATTTTACTCCATTCACTTTAAAAGATGCATGGACCAGCTCTCTGCTCCACTTCTCTGGCAGTGTAAAGCTCATAATTGATTCCCCAGGATAAAGAGGGTGTTGTCTGGTGACCAGTTTATGTAAGGCAATCTTGATAAAGAAATGGGCTATAAACTTTTTTAAAATGAAAGCTGAATTCTTCTTCTTGGAAACAAAGGGCTGCCTTGTTAGCAAGGAACCCATGTGAGCCCCTTCCAGTGCCTCAGTGACACAGAGTCCTGTGTAAATGGGCCATGCCTGGGTGCGGGTTAGAGTGTTACAGAACCTAAGTGCCAATCAATGGATCTTGGCATCACCTGATTGGCTGCACCACTGATGCCAATCTTAAACCACTCAAATGAAGAACATCCTCAGCAGCTCCCCTGCTTCAAAACATATATGTGTGTGAGTACCAGTCATCAGTTTGCTTTATGTTCTTTACAAACAAAGTTGTACCTTTTCAGCAATTTTTTTCATTAAATTTGTGTGGCATGCATCTGCCTTGTGCTGTGCCCATCAAAATTGATTTTTATGCACTGCCCTTTTTAACCTCTCAGCTCACTAGTTGCTTGATCTGTTTTGGAGTCAGAAAATGTTCAAGCAGGAGAAAATTTCAATCAAATTAACCTTCCATGGAAAAATAACTGGCTGTTTGTCATCTGCAGTGGGCATTGATCCCTCACTTGTTTGTGTCTTGCATTTGTTATGCACGAGTAAGCACATTACTCTTTTCATTTCATTCATTAGACTGTTAGTCCTTGATTAGAGCTTTCTAGTTTCTGTCAAATACACTACTTCTTCTTTATTCATTTTGTCTTAGGTCTTTCTTCTACTTTTGCCTTAATATAGAGGAAAATTAACAATTAAGCACAACAGTGGTCCTTTCTGTTTGTTTTTTTCCTAGTAAATATACTTTCACTCATTGGAGTATCAAACGTGTGGATAAAGTATCAAAGACTGTGCTTTCTAAAGCTAATGGAGTTGTTTTTGATCTGCTGGCTGTCTTTACTTGGAAGGTTGGCAGCTCAAGTTTTACTACCAACATCACTTTCAGGATAAAGTATTTTGTAACTGCAGGATTACCTGTAATAGTGAATGTTTGCCTTGTAAAATTACTTTTCAGTTTTCTTATATATACGGTAATATGTGAATGAGTGAACGATAACAAGATGAGACTGACAAAACAATGAGTTTGGGAATAGTCCATTGAGGCAAGGAAGTTCCGTGTGGGAGTTTATAGGGGAGGTGAAGCAGATAAGGCTGTTTAGGATTAGCACGGTTTTTTTCTCACTCTCTCTATATTTTTTTCTCTTGCTCATAGGCCATTACAGTTGAACTATAATGGTACTGGTTTTACAGATAGATGGATATGAAAAATAGTATCGATAATTTTCTATTTTTCTATGAAATACATGGCACTTATAAAATACATGATGTGAATGTGTCATGGTCTAGGTTTTACTGACACACATTTGAGATGATATATGTCACTTGTAAGTAGTGACGTATTTGTGGGTAATTTGGCTAGCCATCACAAACTCATACTTCTAAAAATCTTTAATTCCACATTATCATGTGTGATGTCAATGTGTGTGCCCATGTGCTAGGCAAATTGTGACAGAGGCCTGGTCTACACTGCTGTTGGTGGTCAATGGGAGATATGTAAGCTACGTAAAGTAGCTTGCATATCTCCTGTCGACTTGCGTACGTTGCCACACCGCAGTGTCTTCACTGCTTTGTGTTGACCAGATATGCCTTCCCGGTCCAACTTGATTTTGACACCTATAAGGTTCCTTGCGAGAGTCTGTGACAGCATATGTTTGCAATGACAAAGGAAAAGTATCTTCAAAACAAAGCACTATTTATTCATTCCTCAGAGGTACAAACCACACTGAGCAAAAGGGAAAAACAAGAAAAAGCCTCCACACTTTTTTAATTACATGTTTGTATGTTTCCCAGGTCTATTCCAGCTCTGGCAGGGAGAAAACAGACTGCCCCCTCTGTAGTTTCTATCTCTGTCTCTGGCAATCAGGTGTCAGCTTTTCATTGGGCAGACTCTTCAAGCTCACCCAACCCTGCCTGCTTTTCTAGGATCTTTGAGATTTAGATGTCCTTTGATCCAGGCTTAGCTTTGGGAAGAGTAAACCATTCTAGCCTGGATGGAGCCAGACAGGTAGTTTATTCCTCACTGATAGCCCAGCCATTGTTTTATCCTGGAGTATTATCTGTGTTATTGTTTTACCTTTCCTGCTTGGTTCCTTTAACAACCCCTTTTAATCTACCTCCATAACAAATAACCCATCATAACCAAACACACTGAGACCTTCTGTGATACTCTTGGAAATACTCAAGGTTGTGAGGCACCTCGCTTCCACAGGCCTTTAGTGTCAACGGGCTTTGTCTCTGCCTGCCTGGATTCAGCTCCCGGACTCCTCCAACTACTGGCAACACAAGCACTTTTCTCTAGGCCTCCCTCTCTCTTTACAGGCTAGTGATAGGCACTCTCCTCCCCTGAGTCCCACTTCTATCCCCTGCAGTGACCAGCCCCTCCTCCATTGGACACTAACAGAATGATCAGGCCTGCTGTTCCCAAAGGAACAGTACCCCACAGCTTACCAGTTCATAGATTCCAAGGCCAGAGGGGGCCATGGTGATCATCTAGTCTGACATCCTGCATAACACCGGCCATAGAACTAGAATTCCTAGCGTTCACCTCAGAACACAGCTTTGCTTAACACACAACACTTAAATGTCTTTATAGAGAAAGGAAGTATAAATGTATTTAACAAAGAATAGAGATTCATATGATAGCGAACAGAAATATTGAAACAAAGGGTTACATACAAAATAATCGTAACAGGCTTTCTCTGGCCTCAGCTTAACTAACAATTATACCCCTGTTTAAAGATGTTTATCTCACCCAAAATTCTTCCCAGCATTCTCAGCCAAGCCTGGTTGAGATCCCTTTTTCCTTGAAGCAAACGCACTGTCAGTTTACTTCTAACAATGATTATGATAATCATAGGCGTGCACAGCACATTTCATTAGGGTGCACCCAGGTAATCAGGGGTGTCAAACTCAACTCCGCCGGCAGGCAAGATTTGCATTATTCGCCGGCGGAATTCTCGCAACTTACTCGTCTCCACCGAGAAATGACATGAGACCAGGCATTTCGGCGGCAGATCGCGGCATCTTCCCGTCTGCCACAAGATCACGCAGCTCCATCCGCCAAAAAACCGCACGCCCTTCACAGCTCCGATACACAAGGTTTCTACGATGCCCCTGCATTAGGGTGTGCCTGGGCACACCCGTGCGCACGCCTATGATGAAAATAGAATCATAGAATCACAGAAGATTAGGGTTGGAAGGGACTTCAGGAGGTCATCTAATCCAACCCCCTGTTCAAAGCAGGAAATCATCCCTGCCAGGGCTTTGATGACCAGGGTGACGCAGGCTTTCATTAGAGACTATACATGACATTCTTTGGTAGACTAGTAGATAAACACTGGACCCAAGGAATCCCTATAAACCTTTTGTACCCTAGTGCTCCCTTGGCACACAGAGGTCCCTGGGTCACACCTGCATCATATAAAAGAATCAATATAGATATTTCCAGTTCACCACATTGGGCATAAAAGCTTACCTCTTATTTGTTTATTTCTAATCTGTGATCTTAAAGTGCTTATATTCGCTTCATAAGTTAATGTTACCAAATCTGTGTGTATTTATAGCATATATGATAGAATATAAAAAATATAAATCCCAACATATTTCTTCCAAGGTGTCCATGAGTTAATAGGCCACATCTATATCTAAAGACTGGGCATTTCTGTTCTCTGGAGGTGCCCTATGTAGGGATCTGATTTAGAGGTTTAGCATGGAATTATTTTGTAATGGCAAAGGTGGTTTACCTACACTGAACCCACTTCTTTTTTTCAAATGTGTATATAAAATTGGGTAGCCAGGTCTTGACCTAGACCACATAGAACTTTGTATACAAATGCTTAGGCTATATATAGGTAAAGTTACCCTACTGGGTCTTCCACTCTGCTGTACCAAAGAAAGAGATTTCATAGTTTTATTCTGTAGTCCAGCAAAAATAATGGTGTGGATGGTAAACCGTCACTGAAAACAAATACCTATGTGCTGTAAAAGAGTTAGAGATACTTTCAATAAAAATAACCATCAAATTCCATTAATATAAAAAGATGTAACAGAGACTGTAAAATGTGTAGTAGGTGAATGATCTGGAGATAAATTGGTTTGTTGGAATATTGTATATCTGAGCTTTCAAAATTATCAGGGTACTGCTTTTGTATAAGGATAGCACACAACACAGCTTGTGGTTTATGTGCCTTGGTTACAAATTTCAATTTTATATTTTCCAGTTTTAACCATAATGATACATTTACACATTTCTTTTTTTCCTGTTAGGATGCTTCAATTGCCCACAGATTCCACATCATGCGAGAAAAACATCCAGAGAAGTTCAACAGCAGGTAAGAATACGATCAGTAATTGCATATGAATAGGTTTTTTTCAATTGGTTAATGTGTACGTTCCATGACGAGGTAAGTTTCTGCATTTTCCTTTAAAATATTGATTATTACTACAAGAGAGAATTTCACTGCATCTTACTTTAAATATCTGGTTCCAGATTACTTCTTATTAAAATCAGTTATATCTGGTATTTCAGTTGAAGTGAGTAGCATTATAAATAAACTGTTCTCACATGCAAAATGCTTGACTCTTAAGATTAGCATGATAGAGACGATGCACTGTGGTATCTGAGGATCCCTGAGTTGACACTTTGCCATTAGGCACTGCAGAGCACTTATTAGACAGCTGCAGCTGGGGATCCTTATCTTTCGTTCCCGCATGCACACTGGTACGTTGACAGGGGGCTCTTCCATATATACTCTTTGTGAGGAAGAGCAACTGAATGCTGTTTTATAAATATATCCTTCTGATTATTCAGAAGTTTGGGAAATGTCTAAAATGTGCGAAATGAAACTTTGTGTATGTTCCATGTGTTCTTTTTTGAGTCTGACAATGATCATTGTTCCAAACCTTTTTTGGAAATGAAAGAAGTGTAACTATACACTGTAAGTACATATTTCCTCAATAGATGGCTTACTGAGTAGATAAAATCCATAATGCAATGCTTGTTTGTCTCTCGAATTAGGGTAATTTAAGAGCTCCACAATGATGGGGAACTACAACATTTCAGAAGACTTAAGTAACATTTAAAGGCACAAGAGGAGAGGAAAAGAAATCAATAGAAAGTATAGGAATATATACTTATAATACTTATGCATATATTCTCACTCTGGAACCAATTGTGGCATTTACCCACTGGCCTGAATTGGGGGCTATGTGGAGCTGATATGCTCCATAGGGAGATCTTGGAGAAATTGTGTCTCAGGTAAGTCAGCTGCCCTAATGGATGAGGGTTACACTGGCTGCCATTTCTGTAGTATAGTGTACCCGCTCTCCCTGGTATGGTTGTCCTGCTTTGTAGACCAGTACAGAATGGCATGAGTGGGGTCATTAACCACTACAATGTGGCAAAAACACTGCTCCAGAAACCACAGAGACTGCAGTTGTCACAAGCCATGCAATAGGATTACTCACTCAATACTCCTTAGCCTCTGTCATGATCTAGGATTTGATATATTATGGTAAATTCTGCAATAAATGCCCCTGTTATAACAGCTCCTCTTCATAAATCTCATATATTTTTCACTCCCAAGAATTATATTCTGAAGAGGATACAGTGGTTCATAAAGGCATGTTGCTGGAGCTATTGAACACTTATCAAATGCAGGTTTTCTAGACGCTGAAGGTGAAGCTGGCTTATCAGTGGCCCTTCTGTGTATGTTCAATAGCTGGCAATTCTAATTTATAAAAAGCCCAGCTAATAATGAGTTTCAGATCAGATTTCATGTCACAATAAATCATATGCCATTAATAATAACTGCTAGGAGACTCACCTTGAAATTCATCTATATTTTAAAGGTTCTGATGTTTCTAACATTATCTTAAGGAAATTAATTACAAAAATATATAGTTCCAATCTTTACACCTCTTGGTACTGAGCTACTGAAAGAACTTGAAAAAGTAATGATATTTCCAGGGTTTAGAAGAGCTCTCATTGAGAAAGATTATATAATATTTGTCAAAATAAATTTAAGTATTATCTGTCAATATTATAATTTGCTAGCATGTTTATAATAAAAGAAGTTCTAATGTCAACCAAGTAATTTTTAGATAGCCAGAGCTCTACCTTTAATTATGATATTGTAGACAAAAGACAATAAATATATTTATTCAGATGATTTGAAGTATTTTGCTACAGGCTTATCATTTTTAAAATATTTGTTTTATTGTGCATAGAGGGGAAAATGACAAATCCTCCTAATTTAATTTTACATACAATTATCTCAGATGCAGTTTGTTCTTTTAACAGCAGTTTGCATATGGTGATATTCCACAATGATAAAACTACTGTAAGATATTCAGTATGTGAAAACAGATCCCAGTGGTTTTGAGCCTGTGTCTATAAACTCTGTAATTTACTAGAAGTTGGAATTTTCAAAAGCATCTAAGGACCCTGTCTACACTTACCTCTGAGATTCGGTGGCAGTCAACAGGAGTTACGCAAGCTACGCAAAAAACTTGCATAACTCCCATTGCCTTCTCTGCTCCTCTTCTGCGCGCCGTCTTTACTGCACTGCGGCAATGGGAACCGCGTTCCTGTCGACGCAGTGCTACGCCACTTCTGAAGGTGGTCTTAGTACGTCAATTTCTGGATCGACTGAGCGGGTCTTCACTGACCCCTCAGTAGATCCAGAGAAATCGATCTGATGGCAGCGACTTTGCTGCTGTCAGTGTAGCTGTAGCCTTAGTGACTTGGAAGTACAAATCCCAATAAGATCAAAGGGACTTGTATTCCTAAGCCATTTAGGCTCTTGAAAATATCACCCTGAATTCCTAAATTCTTACACTGTCTCTTAAAAAGAATCCCTCTAAGGCTTGGAGTTAGCTTTTTAAATTCTGACTTTTCAGAGATGAGTACCCAGAACTCGCATTAAACTAACGGAGAGATTAAACACTTCTGTAACTCAGACCATTGCACTTCAGTTCTACTTTCAGAAGTGACTATGTAAATCTGATACATACGCAACCAATATTGAATTCCTTGCTAAAGAGAATTATTTTTTGCATTACACAGAATAGGTTAGAGTCACAGAAATGTAGAGCTGGAAGAAACATGAAGAGGTCATCAAATCCAGCTCCAATGCACTGAGGCAGGACCAAGTAAATCTAGTCCATATATGACAGGTGTATGTTCAACCCATTCTTAAAAACCTGCAATGATGGGGATTCCACCACTTCTTGGAAGCCTATTCCAGAATGGCTGGAATAAGCTCTGAATATCACTTTAGTGACAAAAACAAGTTTTTGTTACTTTAAATAGTCAGTATAGATGACAGAATGTGAGCTGGATTCCCTCCTCATTCATGCACCATCAATAAAATTGTCAACAAAGATCCACATGGAAGGACAATTCTGCCCTTATTTAATATGCCTGTTCAGTTCCACTGAAACCAAAACAGGTTATAGCTGCTGCAGTGTAAATTAGGACAGATTTTGGCCTGCAAAGTTTTTTGGTTATTTTTTTAAAATAAACTACTGATGATTCATAAGTGAGAAAGAACCCAACTCAACAGTTTGAACTCAGGTTATGTTGGTTGGGCTGGCCATGAGTGGAGTAAAAAACATATTTTGACTTGTGAACTGAGCAGATGTGAGAGGAAAATTAAATCACTGAGATGCAACCACCATGGAACACTTCCCTCCCCCCCATGCCAGTTTTATGGTCACTTCTCAGAGAACAATTTTGCTACCTCAGTTTCAACATGTATAAAATAGAAATAACAACAAACCTCACTGGATTTGGAGGGATTATTTAGTTAGTGTTCATAAAATGCTTTCAAAATAATAGAATCTATGGGTTTGTAACTCCTTCCTCTATTCATCATGTTACAAGAGTAATAATTTTCTTTTTTATGCAAAGCCTTAATATTGCTAATATCTCAAATGTACAAAAAATAAACTAGTGCTGAGATTTTCAAAGACATCTAAGATATTTGGACACCCAATTCCCAAAAAAACCTCAACTTTAAATACATATCAAATAAAGCAAGAAATACACATAAACAAAAAATGTATGCAATAAATATACTGTAATCTTTAAAGTTACTTTTCCAAAAACCTAGAGTTATGTCCTTTAGTGTGATTCTTTTATTTTCAACGATCAAATGTGTCCCAGGGTCTTACTGATAAGATACAATCTGTTGCCATTCCATGGACACTTACAGAGGCAAGTGTTTAAAATAACCTAAATCTATTTCACTTTAGTTTTATGTTCAAACGTACTTAGGAGCCCAAGTCCCATCTTCGAAAGTGGCTTAAGTCTCAGGGAAAGTCAATGGGACTTAGGCATGTCACTTTTGAAAATTTTATCTGTAGGCTGTAAGTGTGAACACAGTGTAAGTTTCTTTTATGATCCAAATAAGGACTGAAGATACGTGTGCCACCAGTGCATTTTTAAAATTCATTGCTGGATCCTAAAGGTAAGTCTATGGAATGAAGAACAGTGCTTTTGTTTGTAATCAAAGAAAAATGAATGGAAGTCAGAACACAATAGCATTCCCACCTCTGTTAAAAGGATGAATTGTTAATAAGTTTGTTTATATTTGTAGTCCTTATGATCACTGATAAACCAATCACAAACCAGTACTCTGCATGGCACCATTATATCATCTCTTAAATGCACTCATAACTACCAAAATCTCAGCTGTCCTAGTAGTCAAAACCTGGTGAACTGATGTGCTGAGATTACTGCACTTGAGAAAACATGGTTCAATTCCCAGTGCCTCCTGTTCAGAGCAGAATCAAATTTCTTGATTCTTAAGCAAGGTTCGAGTAATTAACCTGAAGGGGAAGCAGACTTGTAGAGGACAGCATTTGAAGTAACACAGTATCACTAAACTGGGACATGCTGTTGATATAATAATCTAGTTTGGCCAGAATGCCTTACAAGGAGATCTGTGTACACATGATAGACTGGTGCTGAGAAGAAAAGGTATATTTTCTATGTAAATAGAATGTACATGTGGAGACAAAGTAAACATTTAACAAAAATCATTCTCAAGTCAGTATTAAATATTTTAAAATAGTATTTGATTAAATTAAGTTTGCTAACATGGCTCTTTGGTATGTATACATTGCAAAGAAAAACCTGCAGCACCGTCTCAGAGTCTGGGTCAGTTGACTTGAATTCAGGGTGCAGTGCTAAAAATACCAGTATAGACGTTCTCACGTGGACTGAAACCCAGTGGGGGGGGGGGAGGGAGGGAGGAAGGAAGGTGTCAGAGCCCAAGCTCCAGCCTGAGTGGGAAGGTTCACACTGCTGTTTTTAGCCACACAGCCCAGGCCCTGCAAATGCCAGTAAATGGACCTGAGCGCTGAGACTCAGTGCTGCTGCTCCCACAGGACTTTCTTTGCAGTATAGGCACAGTAGCCTCTGGCACCTAATAGCACACAAGGTATTTTTTAGGTCCAGCAAACTAAAGTAGAATTTATAGCTTGCATTTACAGTTCTAAGTACCTCATTTTAGAGATTTTCAAACACGAGTCTCTCCTCTTGATTTATGGCTGTTTTATGATGAAGAAATCCTAAAACAGAAATAATCTCATATTTCTAATAACTTGATTAGTGTTGAATTCTTGACCTTGTGTTTTAGAAATTCACTTTCATCTTGTTTAATTATGCTTCTATTTTCTGCCAGTATCTATGCACTTAACCTCTAAGGACACTGGTATTAAAAAAAATAACACTAAATACCAATTTACTTTGTGCAAGTGACCTCCAAGAAAATAAGCCCTCTGCTAATGAATAATATGCACATAATTGTGTGGGTTTAGATTATAGCCTGTAAATCATATGACATGGACTTATTCTGGGAAGACCGAGGAAGAAGAGAGAGGGAAATACTGAAAGTAACTGAATTTTTAGTCAGCTCTCCCTCTTCCCCCTAATCCAGTACTGCAGTGTACCAAGGTCAGCATAGCACATCACCTTATCTTTCCCTTGCAAGCAAAATCTTCCACCCCATAAATAGTGCTATATTACACAGGCACCCTGCTGTGAAAGTATGTCCCTGTGTTGGCTTCAGTACTAGGTTGGTAGCAAAGATAATGGAACACAGTTGCTGTTCTTGAGGATTTGGAGGCACAGCAAAAACAATTGCTCCTGAGTACTTTAGAAACTCCCCTTTCCTTTTTCTCCTCCCTGTTTTGG
The DNA here is from genome assembly GCF_026122565.2 of Emydura macquarii macquarii. Lineage (NCBI taxonomy): Eukaryota > Metazoa > Chordata > Testudines > Chelidae > Emydura > Emydura macquarii. Next base: position 24,914,685 of record NW_027132559.1, read on the forward strand.
CTGTGATTGGATGAGGAGACTTTGTCAGAAGACGCCAGCCCAATGCAGAGAGTAGGTTGCAGACATCTACTACCTGTTTCATTGATCCCACCTGATTGCTTTTTTCACAGAAGGATAAGACCTCCATGGAACTGCACCTGTGAATTTAGGCTGATAATTACTAACGTAATAACAATCATCAATAAAAGCAGAGCAAGAGAATCCAGTTTTTGACACAGAACCTGAAATGTTTAATACAATCAAAAGCAGGCCTGTACTGGCCCAGTAAGCTCCTGGCTATAACATGAATTTAGAGAGGCCAGAGAGAAGGTGCAGCCCCCTTACATCTGACTTCAAATGCAGAAATGCCCCCTCCCTACCGAACAAACACTTTTGGTGCTATTCAAATACTGGCCTAGGGCAAAGCCAATGTGGGTATCCTGGTCCCATCCAGAGCATGTTGCAACTCTGCTGACCACCATTGGGAGTTTATTGAGGAGTTGTTAAACTTACTATCTGAATTAGTCACATTCATCACCTCAAAGGACATCAGTATTAGCACACATGACATTTCTAAAACATTAGACCAAGATCTCATGTTCACCATGACTCAGATCAGGTTTTCTCAGATGATCTCCAGACTCAGTCACAACGCTTTATGCTGCTTGGGTCAGAAAATCAAGGGTGTTAACATCAAATGTGTTAGACATTGTTCAACCATCAAGTCCTCTGAGCAGACAATAAGGCCTCCTTCCCCAGGGCCTTTTTTCTCTCACATCATGGAAGTGAAAACTGTGCTGGTCTACTAGGGACTTCCTGCAGAAGCCATCTGCAAACTACATCTGGTTCATTACTCAGTTACCCACCTTTTACAGGGCATAATTATATAAGCACATAACAATACTCTGCACCTATTGGTGGCTGTCTATCTAACATTGGGATCTGTGGGGCAGTGCATCGGCACCCCCCTCTGGCCAAGTGTGGCACAACCCCTGGGCTCACACAGGCCAGCGGAACTGTCAGTCTATTCCTGGGCCTAGGAGTCTGAAAACCCTTTTTCCACTCCCACGTCCATCAGGGGGTTGGTTGGTAGGGAAACTCAGGCCTTGTCCACTCTATAGGGTTCCATCTTAGGACCCTCAAGTTAGGTAAGCAGTGTCAGGGTTCTTCAACTCTGACTGTGCCCTGAACTTCTTCCTACTTCCCCTGGATCTCTGCAGGCTCTCCAACTTATTGGTCAATTCGTCTCCTCCGGGGTTGTTGCCTCTGGGCAGCTCTTTAGTAGTTTACTGACAGGAGCTCTTTTCTCCAGCCTGTTTGCTCCTCTGGTAGCCACCTTGCCCCTTTCCTTCCCATCCCTTTTATCCTCCCAGCTTGTATGAGATTTCCAATCAGCAGTGGCTGGCAGTACCTATATTAACTCTTTGGAGTTAATATACTCTTTCTTTGGAGTCTATACACCCCATGACAAGGTCACTTCAAAATGTGGTTCTTTATATTGAAAGTTCTAATGGGCTAATGGCTAGCTGAGATAACCTCTCACTGTTACACCCAGCTGCTGTAGTGGGTGTCTGGGAGGCTGAAATTGATGGAATTTACGTTCATACTTGGGGGAGGCTGCTGGCAGCATATTCTGGGAGCAATTCACACACATAGAGGGCCAACACAAGTATTCTGCACTACCTAAGACTTCAAAATATGGCTTCGGAGTCAACCCGTACCTGCTGATAGTGGGGGGTCACAAACAAAAGGTTTGGCCGCCCCTAGAACGGCTTAAATCACGCTCCATCTCCCCCAAGTGATTCTCCCTCTCCTTATCCTCAGTCTCCCTTCCTGGAAAGCAGCGGCCCCTCCCTGCAGCTCCAGCTGTTGCTCCTGCCTCTTCCCACCGAGCATGCTCTAGCAGCTGCTGTGCAGGGAGGGGGCCCAGCCACACCAAGCTGTTTGGAGCAGGGCTGGCAAACCCTGGCAGAAATCTGGAGGGCACGTAACACGCATCTCCCCCGCTGCCCCCCCCCCCCCCCACATCACCTCTGTATGGCTTAGCTGGGATATAAGTCATATGTAGTTGGTGTGCTGACCGGCAGCACAAGAGTGGATTTCATGCTCTCATTGCAGAGTTCTCAGCTTTGAATTACTCCTGCTGGAAATCAGGATGAGCTAGGCTTTTGTCATTTGTATAATGCAATGTCAGACTTATCTCTTTCACCTAAGAAGTTGGTTCTGAAGTGTCTCCAGCTGTGTGCTCTAGAAAATTGTGTGCTGTTAATCTCTGTGAGAGGGGCTAGAAGGCTTTTTCTTGAGGGAATTAATGTGGTTTTTTTTTTTTAAATTATATGATGGTACCCAGTTTATTAGAAGGATGGTTGTCTTAGAAACATGTATAAAATAATAACTGTGAAATTAACAGAGATGAAGTTTCAGGCTGTATGGACTGTCTAGCATCTCAGTAGTATTTAGCAAGCTATGATAATGAATTGAAGAAAATGGCCCAGCACGCATTCTACAAGTAACAAACTGTTGATTCATAACAGATCCATCCATATGCTAGAGGCCAAGGTCAATAAAATCTAATTTTCTTAAAATGATGTCAAGCTGGCAACTTATTTTATTGAAGAAGATATTTCTTTACTCAGAGTAGGTCATGAACCTTTTTTATGGATTTTGAAATACCAATTGAATGTTTGGTACATTCTTTAATTAATTAAAACCTCACTGCCTCTTATTACATAGTAGTTTTAAGGCAAATCTCTGTTATTAAATGAAGTTCAGTATATGGGAACTAAATCTAGGAATTTTTCATTTATAATCTGATCATTTGGAATGAGAAGTAATAAAACAGAAAATGATACCAAAAGCTCTCACACTACTCTCCTTCATAGTCAATTTAACATATGAGAAAGATTGTACCACAAATAGGAGGCTTTAATTTGACATTTGTTGCCTGCTGATAAAAAGTATTTGTAGTTTTTTGTTTGAATTAATAAAATGATTTCACCCAGCTTTCGAATGTCAAATATACCAACACAGTGCTAGCAATTCTTGGTATAATGCCCCTCTCCACCCTGTTACTTTCTTTAATGCCAATCTGCGTATAGGTTTTGATGGACAGGCCTGGTTTCTTATGGATCCCGCTACCCACTCAGCAGGGTGTATCTGCTTTATTTTTTTCCCTGTGAATTTAATTGGCGGTTCTTCCACCCCCTCACTCCTTCCTGGCTGGGTCACCAGGGCAGCTTGGGAAGAAAATTCTAACCACAGGATAACTCCTACTTACTTGCCAGATAGTTGGAGACTCCCAAGGAATAACGCAAACACATACAATATATTTCACACAACCATTATATTAAACAGGAGATAAATATAACATAATGTGGTAAAACACTAGTCTTAGGATCACCAGTCACATGACCTGATGTAACAATTGTAAAATTAGTGTCCCGTTGGTACGCGTACTTTGTTGGAGCCCTTGATGACATGTGACCACAGTATCTTCTGGGCCATGGTTTAGCAGTGTGGCTGACTGGGTTCAGCACAGCCCAAAGGTTCACAATTAGGATAAGGTGGTCAGTCCCTCTGCAGGTTTAATAGGCAGCAGATTATCAAAATCTCCAAAATCCTTACTCTCTGGATTGAGGTCGTTCAGGGAGTAGGAGTTCCCCAAACAATTTCCCTAACTAACAAACAGACGGTGCACTCACATGCTTTGGGAATGATCCTCAAGGTCAGAGATGACTCTGGACTCCTCAGTCACTGCAGAGGGGCTGGTCTCTGCTGGCAGGGATCTTCTTCATGCAGGCATCAGGCTGCTTCTGGTCCCAGGATTTCCCGTCAACATCAAGGGGTGCAGTGCTCAAGGTGCAGATTACACAACTACACCAAAAATCCAGACTTCAGTCTCCCACCCCAGCGCCCCCGGCACACTCACAGCGGGCTATGGCCCTAGACTAGCAGCCAGAGCAGAGCTTTCTATGTGGTGAGTCAACTCTCCGACCTAGGGAGCTTGAAAGCTAACTCAGCCTGCTGGGGAAAATTTTCCCAACAATGTTCTAGAAACTGGGAGACACCTTGGAGTGGGAAGGGCTCAAACTGAGCGATCTTGCTTTCTGGTCTCCAGAGACCAGTTCTGAGGGGGAACCCTGCATGCAGGCCTGGGCTCATCAGCTCCCCAGACAGCCAGTCCTGCCACTTTCCCCCCTGGCTCCAGCCTGCCCCAAAATGGCCTCGCTCCTCTCCTGAGATTCCTTGGGGTGCATCTTCATCCCTATTGATTGCTGGACAGACTCTGAGTCTGTCTTGACTCCCCCTCACTGAGCTACCAACACGCAGAGCCCCAGGAATCTAGGTAATCTCCTTGGGGATTATATTGGTAAAATATATATTCAAAAATATAGTTTGGGGGGTTGATTTTTGCACAGGGAGTGAAATGGAACATCTGAGTTGATGAGGTGTAGAACTGGTTCTGAAGCTAGCTTGGCAGATATGCAAAATAAAGTCTATTTTGCTATGATGAGATGGGAGTGGGCATGTCTTGGAAGAAATGTTTATATCAGATCCTGAGCTGCATAAAGAGGTGAGCAGCAGCCATTTCTGTTATATATCCTCAAACCAAAAAAGCCCAAACAGTCCCACTTTCATTTTCAAAGCCAGCTAAGGTTTCTAAGTGAACATAATTCACTGACTGACCACAAAGTCCATCTTGTTAAAAGCAATGAAATGAAATGTTAAGGATGTAATCATTTTTACATTTCACATTTAATAAATATTAGTAGCTGAAATCCTGTACTGTCACATGGGTGTGGCAGCTGGGCCAAGTGATCCACTATCTCTGCAGTCTCCCTCATACAACCAATGAAAGTGTTGCATGAAAATTAGCTGTAAAGAAAGGGTGGAGATTGGTTGAATTACCATGAATATCACAATGCATAGGTCTTTTGGCATGCCTTGTTGCCGCGCGGGTAAAATTTGTAAAGTCAAAAACGGCTGAGAACTTAAAAATTGGACTTCCCAGTGATGATTGAACCTTGGGATATTCTGAACAAAAAGAGCTCTCAACCATGCTTCTCGCTATTTCTTTGGCTTCTTACTGATTCAGCAGACTAGACATTCTAGACTTCAGAGTCTATCCCAGAACCTTATTATATAGATAAACACATTATGCTTAAGTACAAAGAAATGAAAATTGAATCACAACACAAAACCTTAACTCTGTTCCATAGATGTTTTATGGATTATTTTTGTTACCTTGATTCCAGTATCTAAGGCCCTAATTCAGGAAAGCATCCCTATTCAGGACAGCACGTAAGCAGATGCTGGTAATGAGGAGACTACCTGCTGTTAGAATGACACGAGATACAGCCTAAATCCTGGCCTGCTGACCAGCCCATAAGCAAGACAGCTTTGGATCAGACCCTAGATGCTGAAGAATTGGAAAACTCACAGACAGTCTGTTTTCACTACATTTCCAGCCCAGTTTTTCAGATTGGAGCAGTTTATATAACTTCAAATAACAACCAAAACTTGAGGTGCTGACCCAGCCCTAACCTCTTAACCTTTTAACATGTCTCAATCACTAGTGCTCAGCATTCATGTTTATACAGATTACCAGAAAACTAGTTGTATTAGCCAGTGTCCAATGACCCCAACTCAATTTCCGGTGGCTTTTATCTTTGCTAACCTCATGAATGAGGCATTCTAGGTATTAGACATATCCTAAGATTTTCTCTCTCTCTCACACACACCCCCTCCTCCCATGGAATCCATGTGAATATCTGTTACATGTTTAAACAACATTTTCCTTTTTCTTCCTATTTGTATTTGAATGCACTTGCCTTGCTTATGTTGTTTTAGACCATGTATCACTTTCATGCAAATAACCAGACTTCTTTCTGACTTGATTACAAGTTTATAATTCCACAGCAGCATCAGGACTATTGTTTTACATGGCTTTTCAAATTTGACACATGCAAAATGGAAAATAGTCCCTATCATATAATGTATAGCAAATGGCAAATTATAATCTGTGAAGGAATTATAAAGGCAATCCTGCAGACTTCCCTCAATGAAAACTTTTGAAGTTCTTAGATAAATTGCTTAGGTTTAATATGTATTCCTCCATTAAATATGATGTGAAAATATTAACTTTTTCATAAAAATAGAAAACATCTGTATATGCTTCTAGCTATATGATGCAGTGCATTTGTATGTTTCTATACTATATTTTCTCTACCAGTCATACAGATGCTCATGTTCTCTTTAGAAGAATTTTGATCACTATTTATTTTTACTGCATTCATAAAAGAGCATAACTATAGCTAGCACAGAAACAAATTAGCTTCTCATAGTATCTTTAAAAATCTATGTTTAATTATTCTCATGGTTTCTAAACATTCTGTTGAAAGCTTATACAGGTAATAAAGAATTAAACTAGATTTCATATACTTACACTCAGAAGATAGAAAGATCACATTTCACAGCATTTTCTTTCTCAAAATGTACAAAAAACAAAGATATTGCTAAGATATTCATCTAAAGGCATAGAAGACAAAAGCTTGATATCATCAGAAAAATGTATGGGGTAATCAGTGATGCTATGGGAAGCCTAAAAGCTTCTTGTTGCATACATTGCATATCACACAGTTCTTTCCAATATTTTGACACTGAAAGAAAAACAATATATTGAAATGGTATCATATTATTTCCTCTTATTCCCTTATATTTGACCTATCTGTAGGCTTCAGACATTAATTCTAATAACACACAATCTCTGGGCCTGGCATAATCTCATATTTTAGTTTGTTAGTGATGCTTTGGCTTTCGTTTGTGACTTTATTTGAAAAGTTTGAAACTAACGTCCATCTCAGCCAGACATTATCAAATTGGATCTGCAAACTGCTCAGTTCCTTCCAAATTGCTAGCTGCTGTAACATCTGATCCACAAGAGTCTTACGCATCTCTGATTTATTTCCATATCCTAATATGTCACTGAACAAATGGCATTCTTTATTTTTCTCTTATAACCATGTTCCTTTATCAGCTGTCATTTTTAAGGAGCACAGTTCACTCCAGAAGAAAATTTTTCTTGGATAATCTCAAAAATTTCCTAGGCAATCTGTAAAGAAACATTCACAATACTCTGTTCCAGAAAGCATTTATATACAATACCATGCTGATACACTGACATTATAAAGTCTTATCACTGCAGTCTGTTAGAGAAGGAATCCCAGTCTTGTGCCCAATACCTTACGTAAGAATTTGTTTGGTTAGCAAGTTTCCTCTTTTGCTAAATAGTTATTTATGAACCCTCATTAGTGCCATTAAGTCCTCTTTTTTTCCCCCTTCATTTCTTATCCTCACCAGTCTATATGGAAGTTGACGCCATCTTTTCCCGAATGACAGCCCCTGAGAGACATTGAGCTGCATCTGGTTCTAGAATAACTTAAAGGATTTAGTTATGGTATCTTACTAGTGGTCAGAGCGGTAATCATCCTGGACTGAGCTGTTGCACTTGCATGGTGTAGATAAGGAATTTCTTGGAAATTGCAAAATGTTGCCAGCTCAGTTCAGCAAACTCCTTTCATTTCTATGCAGGTCTGCAGAAACTTCTCCTTGCAGTGCAGTATTGTCATCAGCTCCTGTCCACTTGGCAGGTTCTATATCTCCATAATACTCATGGGCTGCTGTGTTGGTGGAGTTCTGAAAGGGGCATAGACCTGTGAGATTCATGCTGTGGGGGTTATGGATTGTTGGTTGGGAAATTAGCAACTCTCGCTCTCGCTCTCTCTCCAGCTGATTGAGGTCAACAAGAGCCTGGGGAGAAGGAGATTAGTATGTCATCGTTTTGATGTTGTCTTCCAGTTTGGCAAGAAGCAGTGATTGGTGAAGACCTTGCCTCAATTCATTGGCCGGTCACTGATTCAATCAAAAGGGGCAGGATGTCGACTGGCAGGTCCAGGATACCTAGAAAAGCAAATGGAAAATGTTAAAGAACGAGAAATAGTGTTCTGCTGTTTCTGGCATTTGATATTCGGCTAAAGTTTGCATTCTTGAGGCCTGAGGAAGATTGGTGAAGAAAGACATATGAAGTGACTGTGTCAGTTTATTTTAACACTGAGACATAAAGGGGATATTTTATTTATATTACCTTGAGCTACGCGTCTTCACTATGTCCACACCACCAGTCCCATACCCTATCATCTTGTGGGATGATATGAGCTACTTTGGCCTCCTGCTGAGACAGCTTCTGCTCTCCCTCTCTATTCTATAACCACAATTCCTACACCAGGCTATGGAATAGCAGTTCACTAAACCAAGAAAACAAAAGAAGGAAGTTTTAAATAATTTAAACAAGCTGTCCCTGATTGTTAAGCAATATTGAGGTCAGAACACCATTACCTAGCAATTTCTGAGTTTATTAACTCATCCATGTATTTTAAACCACATTTTATTTGAATAACTGGAAGTGACATATCAGATATATTGTTGATATCATTATGGCATAGAAGTACTAATACCATTACTAGAGTTAAGGGTGAACAAGTTGATAACTTGGAGATACATATTTTTAGGCTTGGCAGAATTCAGATTTTATATTTTGTGTGTAATTTTGATGGATAATATCAATATTTATTTTTAAGCATTTTTTTAGATTTTTAATTATTTAAATTTGACCTTCCATAATTTTATGCAGGTGTGAAGACAACTATTTAATGACAGTAGATTTGAGATTCTAAAAGTTACAGCTTTATAAACTGTTAAAACACAAATTGTCAACATCACATGTCAAAATATACAAAGTAAATATCCTTAAATAACAAATCATATCTTTGTACTTATACGTTCACTAGTCCATTTGTAACAAGCCTACTTCAAAAGTCTCAGTCCTGGATTTTGACTCTAAGAAATTCTCAAGCAGCATTTTTCTTACTTTGCCCATCTGTACATTTCAGTTATTACCAACAGAAATATCATTTTGTTGGTTTGTGTATGTATGGTGGAATCGATCTTTATCAACATTTACTGATGATAATACAATTCTTCCAAGCCTACATATTTTAAAATTTTAATGAATTTTTATAATTTTTCCTGGTGAAGCCCTGAATTTATTATTCTATTCTCTGTAGCAAAGGTGGACATGTCACAATTTATGGGTTGAGTATTCAGATGGAGAGTTTTGCTATTGTTTGTTCAAATGAAACTTGGGAAACATCAGATAGTAACATGTTTTCCTCATTCTTTAAAAGCTTTCAGTTTTAGTGTTCATGGGAAACTATTACAAATATGTATATCTATATCTATATATATCTGTATGAGGAACAAGGTCTGGTAACCTTTCTTGCAGCATGAGATTTCTGAGCCAGTTATGGAGCATAATGGACAACTTTTTCAGGAGCTGTACTATTGTGTACTAGCAACATATTATAAACAAGGGCAGAACTAAGGATTTTTTATATAGTTTAAACAGATTTCCAGGATTTCTGCCTTTTCTGTTTATGGTGATATGTTAATAAGTGCAGTAGCAACATAGTGTAAAAGAAGTTTAAATTCATGAATGATTTGGATTTTCATGATAAAGCCTCTAGGGCTGTATTAAACAGGTAGTCTTTAGTTCTTGGTCATGATTTTGTTTATGTCTAAGGGAAAAAACGTGTTAATCATAGAAACATGGACTTTTTGCTGGTGTGAAACATCATTTAAGTAATTTAGCTTGAAATCTTCAATATGTCTAGGTTCTTTGCCTATACAAAGAAATCTAGGGTAAAATTATGAAAACTGCCTATTTGACTTAGGAGCCTAAGTCCCATTTGCAAAAGGCATAAGTGTTGTTGAACTCAATGGGAGTTAGGCAGGTAGGTCCTTTAGAAAGTCCTACTAGGCACCTATCTGAATCTTTAGGTGCCTAAGTACATTTACAAATCTGGCTTGCTAGTGCTTGTCACTTTTGAAAATGGGACTTAGGCTCCTATGTCACTTAGGTGCTTTTGAAAAAAAAATCACTGATCAATATACAACACATCAGAGAATATTTTATCTTCACTCACAAAGAGTATAACTTCCAATGATGATTTTGAAAGGATGACAGAAACCACGTATTTCTGTCTTCTCTAACAATTCTCAAAGGCCCTCAAAATGTTCCCAGTTCCCAGTGGTGCAAAAAAAAAAAAAAAAAAAGAGTGGGTGCAGAGCAGAAGCCTTGAAAGTAACTGTAGCAAAGGGATGTGGCCTCCCACCAAGACTGATGGGGAGGTATGGCCACCCAACCCCTTCTGGGTGGAGCCAAGACAGCCATGTCCACCCCACCGGAAGCAGAGGGGCGGGACAGAAAGTATAAAAGGCAGGCCCTGCAGCTCAGTTGCGCCAGAGCCAGTGGAGGAGACAGACTCCTCCCACCTGCTGTTGGAGTGGGAGCCTGAAGAAAACGTCTGCAGCACTGAGGACCACCAGGAATGCCAGAGCTACCGGCCGACATGGATGCAGAGGAGCAGTTCATACTGCTACTAGCTCTACAGCCTGGGAGGATGGAGGACAACTGTGAGAAAAAGGTACAAAATGTGGGGATTGTAGGAAGTGGCACAGGGACACCAGACACTAGTTTAGTTGTCTGACCAGAAAGTTGGTCACTATGTTTCAGTGGGATCCCCGCTGACCCAGTGGCAGAACCCTCTGTCACTGTTAGGGCCCTAGGCTGGGACCTGGTGGACTAAGGTGGGCCCTGATCTCCCTACCCTCTGCTGCCAAACCCATTATGGGGCGGCAGCCTTCCCACCTTAGGCCAAGAGGTCTATGTTTGTCTGCCATCAGCCTGAGCCAGGACATCAGGCAAAAGACTGCTTATAACTCTGCCCTGCCAGAAAGGCCAGAATCCTATAGACTGCTGTTGCTCTGCCCTGTCTGAGGGCCAGAGCTCCCTGGACTGCCTACAGCTTTGCCCTGCCTTAGGACCAGAGCCCCATAGACTTCTTTCAGCTCAGCCCTGCCGGAGGGGCCTGAACCTCCTGAACTGTTTGGTGCTCCGCCCTGCTAGAGGGCCTGAGCTCCAGAGACTGCTCTGCCCTGCCCAGAGGGCCTGAGTCCCAAAGACTGCTAATTCCCCATTGAGGACTGTCTTTATAGGTATGTGGTAGCAAGAGGGCATGGCCTCCCACCAAACTGATGGGGTGGGGCAGCCATGACCCCCTTACGAACTGCCTCAACATCATTCATTTCTTCAAGGTCTACAAATGTCATCATGGTTTGCTGACACTGATTTAATTTAGTCTATCTGTTGTGTCCGTATTTTAGGTTCCACTTGTAAAGGTTATTTTTGTTTCTTAGTGGTTTTAGTTTTGTCACTAAGAGTTACTTATATTTAACAAACCATGAGAACATACAATATACTGACTCTATGATTCACACCAATATCAAGGACTACTAAGATATATAATCTTAATGCCTAGCAGTAAACATATAATGATAGGAAAAATGTCTTTAAAAAAAAAAAAAAAAAGATTTGTGGCATTTAAGGGATCTTCATGAAATAGATCACTTTGTAAACCTGACCTAATTCATTTCCACAGAGATCTTTTGTGTATAATGATACCTTTTTAGCATCAAGTGGCTCTGTGTTGCAGAATGCAAGGACAGATCATTCTTCTATGTAGAATTGTTGATGGGAGAGGACTTGTGGGTAAGGATGGTAGCTAAAGACCATAAGGAGATGCCCTCACAGAATTTTCCCAAAATCATGGATTTATGGATGGCCAGGGCTAGCTCTGGTGGAAGAGTTTGCTGCTAGACCAGTGCAATTGAACTATATTACTAGAGCGCCTCCTGAATCTCTGCAGTTTTCCAGCTCAGCTGGATTCTTCAGGAAAGATAATATAAGTTGGAGCTATACCTCTTTGGCAGCATGGGTCTGCTGAGGTGACAGCGTAGCCACTCTTGGCACTTAACAGTCCTAGCTTCCTGAATGGGCCTAACAGCATGAAGAGCCCTTGAAGTGAGGATCCAGGTATCATGGTCTGGTGAAAAGATTCTCATGTAAAACCTTTTCATAAAACATTTCATGAAGACAGCAGTTTTTTCTCACCCTTTTCTTATAGTTCATTTTTCACATGTATTTAATTTACTTTTAATTATTTCACTTTGTTTTGGAAGGATGGGGGTGTATCCTCTGAATTCCTGATGAAGCTATAAGGGATTCTCCGATACTTACCTGCTTTAAATCTCCTTCTCTTTTACCAGTGACACTGACACCAAGTAGCACAGGGAACAAGAGACAGTGGGGAGAAGTCTCTTACATGTAGATGCAGAGCATAACCAGCATGGCTGGCATAATTTTACCTCTTTCACATAACATCATTTCATTTCAGAAGAATAATATGGAACAGTCTAAACTGAATTACAATTTTTTTAAATTGTCATTGTCAACAGGTCTAACAACTAACAAAAATTTCCTGTATTATTATTTACATTCACTTAATCATTTTCATCGTGATCTGAAAAGGCTAGTACTTGATGAATTTAGGTTGTAGTTGTTTTGACAATTTTTTAGAACAAATTTTCTTTAGCCATGTGCTTTGTGATCAAATCAGTGTTTCTGTCGGAGCCCTTGTGAATCTGGAGCTGTGTTGAAAAGCATATTAACAAATAATATCAAATATGAATATTTTATAAATGTAAGTGAATATAAAGGGAGGAAATTCAGAAGAAATGTTCCTAAATCATCACAAGAACAAAAGTTATTCATTTGTAATATCACAGAAATAAGATAGATTCAAAGAAGATGGAGTACTAAGATGAAAACAGGGATCTGCAAGACACATGTATAGTTTGCTCATGCAAATACTTAGATGAATAACTTAACGCAGTGGTTCTCAACCAGGGGTATGTGTACCCCAGTGGGTACACAGGGGTCTTCTGGGGGTACATCAACTCATCTAGATATTCACCTTGTTTTACAGAAGGCTACATAAAAAGCACTAGCAAAGTCAGTACAAACTAAATTTTCATACAGACAGTGACTTGTTTATACTGCTCTATATACTATACACTGAAATGTAAGTACAATATTTATATTCCAATTGATTTATTTTATAATTAAATGGCAAAAATGAGAAAGTAAGCAATTTTCCAGTAATAATGTGCTGTGACACTTTTGTATTTTTATATCTGATTTTGTAAGCAAGTAGGTTTTAAGTGAGGTGAAACTTGGGCATACACAAGACAAATCAGACTCCTGAAAGGGGTACAGTCATCTGGAAAGGTTGAGAGCCACTAATTTAATGCATTCAAACAGTCATTTACTCTGATATCGCTACCTATCAGAGTAAAAGTACTTGTGCAAATGTTTGGAGGATGTGAGCCCTTGATTTTTCTTTCATATATAGAGCTGTATACAAATATAGGCAGATTACCTAACTCCACAGACTATACATCATAACATTAAGGCAGAGTTCCCCAAACTGTGGGGCGCACCCACTTAGGGGGGCACGGAGGAACGTTCGGGGGGACGTGGCCACCAGCCAGGTCTGGGCCAGCTCCCCCGGGGGGCAGAGAGGGAGCACCACCCAGCCCTACTCTGCCCCAAGCTCTGCTCTGGGCCCAGCCGTGGCCTCGGCCCACCAGTCACGGCACCCAACCTCCAGCCACAGACTTGGTACCCAGCTCCTAGCCATGACCACTGGGGCCTGCTGCAGCCCCCAGGGCCCTTGGCACTGAGGCCCTGCTCCAGCCTCAGTCCCCGGCCCTGACCGCAGCTCCCTAACTGTGGCCCTGCTCCCAGCTGCAGCCCCCAGCTCCATCTGTGGCCTTCCTCCCAGTCCCAGCTGGGGGAGGGTGGGGAAAGGCGCACAAGTGCAGACAGGAGTAAGAGGTGCATGGAGTAAAAGTTTGGGGACCACTGCATTAAGGGTATGTCTACACTGCAATCGGGAGGAGTGATTTGCAGCAGGAGTAAACCTGAACTAGTTTTCTGATAAATAATTTTCTGGAGTAAATATTAATGCAAGAGAATTTAAATGTTTCCACAAATATTCTGTAATATTCTCTTAAAATTTGCTTTTTGATCAAACATTCCTATCAGTAAAATCATTTGCCGCAATGTATGTGAAAATTAAATATTAAATGTGTACGAAAGCAAATACAGTCAGAAATTCAAATAGATATTTGCAATCATCTTTTACAGAACTCACTCAGCTTTCTCTACAATAGATAGAGGTCCTTGCAAAATTGTCAAGAAAAAGTATCCACAAGCCTAGCCTTACAGTAAAATATTCACTAAAACATTTAAGTATTAAAAGGGAAAAGGAAGAGTCTCTCCAAACGTATGCCAAACAGTCTCAGATACAATTATATTGGCCTCAGTACTCCAACCATGAGTTTACAGAACAAGAAAGACCACTCTGAGCCGGTGGGTTTCTTTTGGGCAAATGATTGGTGTACTCTCCCCACAACACCCCTCTTCATACTCATGCTTGAATATCAGACAAAACTGAATGAAAAAGTCTTCCTTCAATATGTCTTTATAATCTTGAATGCTTTGTGAAACAGTGGATTTCATTCAGCAGTGCTCCAACCTTAGGTCAACATCAGCTGTGACATCCTGATCCCATTGATGTCAGTGAGAAAACTCTCATTGACGTAAGTGAAACCAGAACTTCACCCCAGGTGTTTCATAACTTTCAGCTTTGAGATATAGTGTTTCAGCTTTGAGATATAGTTTGATTTTCTAGTCACTGTGAGCTGAACCTATCTCAGTTGAATTGTAATCTCAGAAATTACTGTGTTATCTCCTTGATGCCTCCCAAATTTAAATTTATTTAAATGTAATTCATATTGAATAGTTGGGAGAGCCAGTCCACTAAGGAATCATTTTACTTTTTAATCTTATGCCAGTGCACTCTGTCTCCTCACCTTATATACTACTTGTTTATTAACAAGCAACGTAGAACCATCTTACTGTATATGCTTGTGAAATAACATGATGGCACGAGTTGCTGTCCCAATCATTCTTTTTTTAAAGTAAAAAACATCTATACTTTGGGGACAAATTACAACTGTGAATTTTTGAAGTTAAATAATAATGAGTCTAGCAGCAGCATGTAAGCTAAAAAATCTGCTGTGATTTTAAGACATTTTTATACATACAATGAGAGTATAAATCAGTTTGTAGTTTAAAGGGAGATTTTCATGAATTAATCTCATTTACTATGAATTTACATGAATGCAAAATATAGTATAAAAATGAATACACCTATTCAGAAAGTCAGTGGTGGTAGTATTTATTTGTATTGCAATAGTACCTAGAGGCATACCTCATTGACCAGAACCCATTTGTGCTAAACTTTATACAGACACATAATGAAAACACAGACTATGCTCTAAAGTTTTTACAAAGTCCTGATCCTGCAACTTGTGTGGGCCCAGTAGTCTTCATATGGACATCAGAGCCCCACTGACATCAGTCGGTCTCTGCAGGAGTGTCACTGTGCTCATAGTCAACTAAATGCAGCACAGGAGCCTAAGTATATGAAAAGCAGACACGAGAGCACAAGCTAAGTAGGTAGCAGCAGTCACAGCAGACCACTTCCTGACCATTGTCAAGTGTTGTAGTTGTCACGAGACAAGCAGCTTTCCAAAGAGAGATGTTTTAGAGACAGAATTAATAATCTAATTAAATATAGCAATACATGCCTGAACATAAGTCTTTCACCTTTTGTCTGCTTTTTTTCTCTTCTTTTGTTACATCTTGTCTTCCTTCTCTTCGCCCACTCCATTTGACTCCTCCCTCCTTCTGTTGCCTTTCTAGACTTTATTTTGTTCCTTGACCACATAGAATAATCAAGATTACAAGGTTCAACAGAACTGCACTGTTGGTTAAGCAGGATTTCACTTTTTATTATAAAACAAAATCAAGAGCTATTTAATGCTGCTGGTTTAGTGTTTTAATAAAAAATGAAACCGACAAGCCAACAGAGCCAGAGGAAGGTGCTGTTATGAACATGTTACTTGAAGTTTAAAGTGTCATTGTGTTTGGACTTTTTTTTTAAATTATTTTTCTCATGTCTTTATCTTTTGTCATGGAGTTGTTATTCACTATTAAATGTTAAAAATGTATGCAGCTGTATTTCACATTCGTAGTACAGACTTCTTGTGTCAGTTTGAAGTTAAGTGATAAAATAACAGAGATG
The DNA here is from genome assembly GCF_026122565.2 of Emydura macquarii macquarii. Lineage (NCBI taxonomy): Eukaryota > Metazoa > Chordata > Testudines > Chelidae > Emydura > Emydura macquarii. The sequence goes on from NW_027132559.1 coordinate 24,930,833, forward strand.
AGATACTTTACTTTAGTGAGCGACTAGCCCTCTAGCCTCTAAGGTCACATGTTCGAGTTCCATACCAGAAGCTGAGAACCTATCCAGTTCTGACATTGTGAAGACCCATGCCCAGAGCTAGTGACTGCACTTTTGAAGATGGCATTCTTCAGATTTGATGTCAAAATAAGGTACTTTTGACTTTTCCCTGGTGGCTGGGCAGGTGGAAGTTAAGAAACCCATGCACTTTTTGAAAAGAGTAAGGAAAAATAATCCCAGTTTCCTGTCAGTAAAACCGGATGTGTTTCATTGGCTCAAGTACAGTCTTGTACTACCTAAATTAATTAACTTAATATTTTAGGTTGAGAAAATGTCTGATTTTACAGATTGCTGATAATGTTCCTTATAAATGGGAATATATGCACATTACATTGTCCCATAATGTGGACATTCTTGATAGCTGCATACAGGATTTACCTGAAGCTTGGAGTTATGGAGACTAATATTCAGAAGTGTCAGAAACCATTTAAAGCTGGTAAGTTTGTCTTTTATCTGAAAATTGCTTCTCATTAGAAACAAATTTGGAAATAGCAAAGAATCAGTTTTATGTAGTAAATATTTTCATAAAATTGGATGTCTTCATAGCTGTGGTCTTATTGCCATTAACAACAAAGAAAGGATGTTTGAAAGTTTACAGACTGATGTAAGAAGCCTTCTATGAAGGCTCAAAGCTTTACTTTTTCAGGACTTGCATACAGAGCAAGAGAAAGGAGCTCCATTCAAGGAAGCCATGAAAAGAATAGAAACCTAAACCTACTTTTTCTGTGTTATCCATGAGGGAAAAGGGTTTTCATCCCCTGGGATGGGAAAACAATACTAAATGTAACTCATTCACTTGGGAGACTTAATGGTGTATGTCACACACAAAAAATGCACAGGCTACAAATTGCATTGCAGTCCTTGGATGCGAAGAGTCATCTCAGTGGAAGAAAACATTAAATAATATGTGGACTCAGTAGAAGTCATACTGTCATGTTGTGCCTTGCAGGGGAGTGCCCCCATGGCTGCAATCCTGTCCCTATTCCTTTGTGCAGCAGATAGCACTGGTTGCCACAGGTGGGCGCCTCTGCAGATTCAGATGTGGGATATCGACTATAGAGATTCTATAGATTTTCAGAAATAGACTTTTGAAAATGCATTAACAAACTATATATATTTCAGGGCCCTATTTTACAATGCCATAGAACCATCTAAAGACGATCTCTAGAGGTGGCTGTGGTAATTCCTCTGATTACATTTTTCTCAGTCTGTTAGGCTGAGGTGTAGAAGAAGAACAGAAACAGGCAGTTTTACAGAAAGAACTTGCCTAGAGAAGTCAGTTTTTGTCCCCAAAGTTTATGACTTACTGGTGGTTTGTTGTCGATCAACAAATACGGTGTGGGGTTGTTTTGTTTTTTTTAATATATCAAGAAATAGTGGAAATAATTTCAGTGTTTGCTAAATTATAATGCAGAGTAATACAGAATGCACATGGAACATATTTATTTCTTACAGTTTTAGAAACAGTTGATATCCTCATTCATGCTTCGTGATCCACCACAGTGAAAGCTTAATAGACCATTCAAGAAACGGTAGGAAGTTAATTTTAATATGAAATGGTGTGAGAGGTTTTAGTTTTTTCCTTAATACAATGAAGCCTCTAACAATTTTATTTGCAAAGAAGATGATTATTTAATAAAGTGACAAACTGTCCCACTGATCAGATACATTAATTTGCTTCTAAAGCTGTTCCTTGTACTCCATAAGAAGGTGATAATTAGGTTTGCAGATTAGAATAACATAATCAGACCACTTGTGTGGATGCTTGTTAAAATATATTTTCCTCTTCATATAAGCCTTGTAATAATTAAAACCTGTTTTTTTTTCTTAATTCTTTTTTCAGCATAGACTTTTGAATGACTCCAAATAATATAGCAAGTTATTCTTAAAATAATTCAACTGTTAAAAAGGTTAATATTTGAAAAAAAATATGAGAAGTGATTAACTGATGAGTTTAAGCATTACCATTAGGTTTTGCTGGAACACCTACACTATGAAACAGCATTCATTCATATCCTGATTTAATTTCTTTCACAGTCACTGCTGATTGTTCCATTTAGTCTTTTTTACATTACATGAAATTATCTTGTATGTATAAACTAATAATCATTTTCTAATGCCACTGCAAACTTGAAGTATTGTCAAAAAAGATACTGCCAATGATTATTTTGTTATTTTAACTACATGATGATACAGCTGAAACATTGAGCCTGTGCAGGATTGTGTGATCTTTCTAGAAACACATAAAGTCAGCAGAAAAATAACATTGAATGCGTGAGTTGTTCACATTTGAAGTCTTCAAGGTTTGTCTGTATCACATTGGATCAGAGTTATATCTGTTGATCTTCAGTTGTAAGTCACTAAAGCCAATTTCCTTTGCTTGTGATTAAATACTTCTTAAAACTAACTTCCTGACCTGAACCAAGGTAGGCACTGTGCAGGCTAAGCTAATTTCAAATAGCTTCAAATGTTGTTATTCCATTACTTTTAATAGGATTGAGAATTGTTTTGTGTACTTGAAGCACATAGAATTAGGAATACACGTGAAATTAGTTCAATACCAACAGGAAATCCCAAAAGACTTCTCACAAGTAAATCTTTGTCATTCCTTCATTTCACTATAAACTTACACTGTCTGAGTTGTTTTATTACAGTTTTTATGGGCATTATACATACAAAGGTTAAGGGCCCACCCCAGCACTGAGACAGGATTTATCCCCATTAACATCAATGGAGTTGCATCCTCTGATCCCAGAAGTGAATTTGGCCCAAAGTAAATAGCTACTGGTTGCAGAATAAACTCCAGTATGTTAGCAGGAGATAATAGTTCAGGTTGTGAAATATAGCACCCATACACTGCTGTATGTGCACAGTTCCATATATATAATATATCAGATTTGCAAAATTCTGTTTGCCTTTGATTATTAATTTTGTCAATGGGTGAGTAAAAATTATTTGTGTTTTCATTATCATGATAATAAAGGTTGGGTGAATAGATTTTGTGTCTGGATTGGTAAATAGTCCTATCAGAAGTGACAAAATTACAGTCCTTCACTCAAAGGGATACTAGACAGACTTCTTTTGATTGAAATTAACAATTAACATCATAAAGGGATTGATAAAATATGTATTTTATAATATTGCTCATTTTTTTTCCGGTCATCCTTGGATAGCAACCAAATATTCCAATCTGTTTAAATAAATCACATGACCAAAATTACCCTGTGCTGTTTTCTAGAAATTGATCAATAATGACTCTACAAGCCTACAGGTCAATAATTTAAAAACAATTGACCACAGCTTTTCCTTTCCAAATAGACAGTTCATGTCAAACAACATTGTAGATTGCTTCAATGAATGGTATATTTGCGTAATATTTCATTCTGCGTTTTCCTGGTTTGACATGACATATTTGTCAGAAGACACAAAACAAGGATGACCAAATATTTTGATCTCTGCTGCACTCTCACGACGTAGGGGATGGAGGAACTGGGCCTTCTGCCTCCCTATGTCTGGTTTTATACTTTTAATGTTGCTCATCTTATGTAGTTACACATCAGCTTTTAAAATACGTTGTTATTCATTGTTTTATATGGTATTTAAATACAATATAAGTGGGTGGGAATTAAATGTCCTTGATTTCTGCAGCATGTAGATGAGAAGGCACCTTTACCCCCGACCAGTGCTACAGACGTGTGGCTATGACCTGGATAGGGCCCTGAAAACCCTAGAGCTAGCCCTGCATGTATTTTTATATACTTGTCTATGGTACTCCTCACTCTACCATCTTATAAATGTTAGTGTGTTTATTTAGAGAAGTAGTATTATCTCCGTTGTACAGCTAGCTAAACTGAGTCTATAAAGATGTAAAGCCTAGATTCACAAAGTACTTAGGTCTGGGTTTAAGTGCCTACATCACATTTTAGGCTCCACTGTGATTCACAAAGCTCCCTCTGAAATCTTCTAAATGCTAAAGTCACTTGGCACCTAAGTTTTTGCAGTGAAAGTTCCCTAGGTGCCTATGTTCCTGCCTTTGGGCATGTGCATTGCTACCTCACTCTAGGAACCTGGACCCTTATCTTCTGCCAAAGCCCCAGAGCAATCTGCAAACCAGAAGATGGATGTTCTGCTGTCAAAGTTGCATGCAGGGTCCAATCCAATAGGCACCCTTTTGGGTACGGCTACTGGATCAGGCCTGTTCATATGAGTTCACACAAAACACTGGGGAAGGAGAAGAACCTCCCTCAACATGTTTAGCCCAGTGGTTAGGGTGCTCACCTACGATATGGGACTTCCAGTTCAAATTCCCCTTCTGCTTGAGGGAGAGAAGGGATTAAAACAGGGATCTGCTACCTCTCAGATGAGTGCTCCGACCATTAAAAATTCCTGATATGAGGATACATGGGGCTTCCTCCATTTCTGTTGTTGCACTGTGGCTAAATAATTAGAGTTATTTGGGCCAGAGAGAGCACAAACATGAGAATGACTGACTGTACAGCCTGGTGGTTAGAGCACTCACGCACGATGAGGGACATCTATGATCCACTTCCCCAGCTCCAATTAATCTTTAATGAAGGACCCCCTTCCACCTTCAATTACTTCCAAAAATGGCATAGGCCCCTAACTTCAAAGAGGGTGCCTGGCTGTGACTCTTGAGCAGAGGCAGGCATCTATCTGCAGCCCAGACTTAGGTGCCTAACTCTGTGAGAGGAGCGGAGCGTAGCACACAGCCCTCTGATCAGACTGTTCATTGGCTAGCATAGGCGGCTGCCTGCCTACCTGGCTGGCTTTTGTGACACGCATTCCATGGTGCCTCTCTCTCTCCAGTCATGATATGGGGAGCCTAGGCACCTAACTCAGGCTTTGCGAATTTCAGTGCTTTTTCTAGGCACCCAAAAGTTAGGTGCTGTGATGCTCAGCAATACAATGGCTTACTCCTTTTGTGCATCCAGGCCTAAGTGACTTAATCAAGATCACCCAAGAAGACAGTATGTAGAATTGAGATGTATTTCCTGAATCCCAATCCAGTGGTTTACCCACCAGAATTTCTTTCCTTTTTTTATGAATGCTAGAATCTCATGCCATATAGAGAAATACGTGTTGTGGTTGCTGAAAAGGAAATATAAACTGTCCATTTCCCTTCCTCTTTCGCAACAAACTTTCCTGTTACTGGAGCAGCTCTTACATGTATTACATTGTGTTTTGTTATCCTGAGTCTCCACATTGCCACTGAGGACAGGAGGAATATGCTTCCTAAGAGGGAAAAATATGAAGGATTAGCAAAATTATTATGGGGTTTTAAATTTTTAAAAAAATAGCTTGGAGAATGGTAAAGGTTAGAAAGTTTATCAGGTCACTACATCTTTTTCTTATTATCTGGATTTTAAAGCCTTCAAGTGTTAACCTTTTGAAAAAGCTAGATTATTAGGAGATACTTAATTATCTGTTTCCTCAAGGAAGATATAGTCAGGTCCAACCTCGTTCAGCTGCCGACACCTGCATAAGGCTGCTGGAGAGAGCTCTTCTGAATACCCAATTGCATGGCCCTAATTTGAGATAAAATAATGCATCTAACTATGCTGTCATCTATAATTCATGGGTGCTTGTGAGTGTAATTCATTGAAACCTCACCTCTGGCCCAATCTCTGCCACTCCAGGAAGCAAGATTCATAGTACTTGTCTTTCTGGTTTTATCCAAATCATTATGTGAACCTTATAGGGGGTTTAGGCAGTAAATCGTACACAATAAACATACAGCAGATGCCTAGCATGAAGTTTAGCCTTTTAATAACGGAGCTTGTATTTGTTTTCTTTCCCCCTCTTTTAGAATATAGGGTGAAAAATAAACAATTTGGTTGGTCCCCTGCTAAGATTAAGCTCTTCTCTGAATGTCATCTGTTTTCTAGGACTGTAAAAAATTGAAGAGCTTTGCCCTTTTGACCTACTAATACATCTCAGTCTCGGTTCAGTGAGGAGCTGTGGCAACATACATGCTGATAACAAGGCAGACAGTTACATCCCCATTTTTTAAATCCTGGCTGGACTGGCATTACACTGATAAGTCTGATCAGCAATTTGGTATAATGTGAATTAATTTGTACTAGTGCCCTTTTCTATTTATTTAATTTAATTTAAAAGGTCACCTGTAAAATTATCCAGAAGATTCAGGTATCTTAGTGTTCCCAAATTAGACTTTTATTCTTGAATTTGTCAATGAGAAGTTATATTTATTGGATTTTCATTGTGTATTTCTGTGACTGTTTTTCTCAGGTTAAAATAGCCTTCTTTTACTTTTATGGTAACAAAAAAATTTTCTCTGTAAGAGGAGAATCCTGTGTCCCAGCCTTCCCCTTCCAATCACCCCTCTCAAAAAATCTTGTATGGACATACAAAGTCCAAGAAGCAATGTAATTGCTGTGCTTCTGTTGCACAGAGGTGTATGAGTGTGCAAGATACAGAGGCAGCCATGTATGCTGCGGGCTTTCTCCTTGGCAGAGGTGGGAGGGGGGGAGCAAGGATGTGGCTAGTGGTTCTATCAGCAGCAATCAGAGTCGGCGCTAAGCATAAGCAGACTAAGCAATTGCTTAGGGCCCCAAGCAACTCAGAGGGGGCCCCTATTTGCTTTTTTAGTATGTGTTGAGTGTGGGAGGCCCCCAAAATATTCCTGTTTAGGGCCATCAATGGGCTAGCACCACCTCTGGCAGCAATCCATTCATCAAACACCCCACAACTTATTCTATAGTATTTTCAGGGGAAAGACAAGAGCTGCAGTGCTAAAAATTGCGATGTTACTGCAGCCACCTTGCTACAAGCCATAAAACGAAACAATTCCCATTTGCTGCAAGCTCTCACGCACCATCTGAAGTTGGTGGAGTGCCGCTTCTGGTCCCGGGAAACAAGCAGTGACTGGTGGGATCACATAGTTATGAAGGTTTGGGATGATGAGCAGTGGCTGGAGAACTTTTGTATGTGAAAGGCCACTTTCTTGGAACTTTGCAGAGAGCTCTCCCCAGCCCAGCTCTGACAGTGGAGAAGCATGTGACCATCGCTGTATGGAAGCTAGCAATGCCAGACTGTTACCGCTCAGTTGGGAATCAATTTAGAGTCAGTAAATCCACCGTGGGAGCAGCTGTGATACAAGTGTGCCAGGCCATTAATAGACTTCTGCTAAGAAGAGTAGTAACTTTAGGAAATGTAGAGGACATAGTGGAAGGCCCTTTCGCAGTGGAGTTCTCTAACTGTGAGGGGGGCCATAGATGGCACGCACATCCCTATCTTAGCCTCGGACCACCTTGCCACAGAGGACATAATCAAAAGGGATACTTCTCAATGGTCCTTGTGGATCACAGGCCATTGTGGATCACAGGGGATGCTTCAGTGACATCTGTGTGGGGTGGTCTGGGAAGGTGCATGACACGTGCATCTTTAGAAACTCAGGTATGTTCAAAAAGATGCAGGCGGGCACTTTCTTCCCTGACCAAAAAATAAATATTGGCGATGTTGAAATGCCAATAGTGATCCTGGGAGATCCTGCCTACCCATTGCTCCCTGGGCTAATGAAGCCCTACACTGGGCACCTGGACAGCGACAAGGAGCATTTCAATAATAGGCTCAGCAAATGCGGGATGATGGTGGAATGTGCATTTGGATGTTTAAAGGCTTGCTGGCACAGTTTGCTCACTAGGTTAGACCTCAGTGAAAGAAACATCCAAATAGTATTATCTGCCTGCTGTGTGTTCCATAATATATGTGAGACAAAAAGGGATAAGTTCCCATTGGGTTGGGTTGTGGAGGCAGATAGGCTGGCCACCAATTTTGAGCAGCCAGATGCCACTGCAACACTGAGAGCCAATTGTGGAGTGCTGTGCCTCAGGGAAACATTGAAAAACTGCTTTTGCAACGAGGCACAACAGTAATGTGTGTCGCTTATCTGTGCTGTGTTTTCACTTTGCATCCCCTATCCATCTCCCACCGATACAGTTTCATACACACACCCCTTATTCCCTTTTTATCAGTATATAAAAGTAATGAATTGTAAAGCAGTATTTTTTTATTGGTGATCCTTCACGGGGGGGGCGAAGGAAAATAATTTAATGTTCCTCATGCATTGTGAGGGGCCTGAGAGGGGATACAGAGCCCAGTTTGGCTCTGCACACAGGAAAGAATCACACATTCCCATTCCTTAAAGGGGCTGTCACCTCTTTCTCCTCCCCTCAACTAGCGACGAGTGGAGCACGTACTACACGCTGCTCAACCTCGTTCTAGACCACTTGGGTGTGGGGGCTAGGAAAGAGTGCATTAGGTCAGAGTTTTGCAGGCGTAACAGAGGGCGTCCCCTGCCACTGAGCTTCCTTGAAGCTCAACCAGACACCTCAATATGTCTGACTGATCATGCATTATCATCTTGTGTTGAACGTTTATACTCCTGTGCTGCCTTCCTGTTGTCCATGTCCAAGTTCAGTTTATCTAATGATGAAATCCTCCACTCTCTTAGCTCTCTGTCAGCAGCCATGGAGGCATTCATTATCTCATTGATCATGTCATCCTGAGTTTGGGTTTTTTTTCGCCTTCTTATCTGCAACAGGCACTCTGCAGGAGTATGAGACGGTGGTATGTTAAAGGCCACATTGTCCACTATAAGAGAAGCAAAGCACAAGGTACCCACTGTTAACTCGTCCAATGGACGAAAAGCAATGTTACAATGTAAAAATAACTCCCCAAACATTCCAAAGGGAAGGCTAGAACTGCATACCATTGTCTAACTATTGCAGGGATTGGAGTGCCGTTCCAGCCATGGTAAGTAAAGGGCTAGTGCATCTATTTTAGGGAAATCCCCAGTGTCTATGCTGCACAGGTGCATGCTTCCTAGAGCAGCATGGATTTTGGGCTCCCATTGTCTTCCATAAATCAGGCTTTTAAGAGACGGTGGAAAAGGTCTGAGATGGGTAGGGGTTAATTATCTCTGGAGGAAAAAAATGGGCACCCGTTTGCATATTCCTGAGGCCCATAGCAACAAACATCCTGTTTAGGGATTTGTGGTGTGCTGAACCAAGAAACCATCCCTGGCTGCAGAATAACACACACTAAAAAAAAATGTCTTGGGTGGGTAATGTAAACGTGTGCCATCTTCCCTAGGTAACCATGAATGATATCAGTCTGCTGAGGGTCTCACAGGCGGAAAGGGAGGATTTGCTACAAGCATCTGGCTACGGGCCTGGCCCTTATGCTGCTATGCTGTGTTCTGCAACGATGCCTGCACAATTTATAACAGAGTGGTGGGGGAAAGTGTCCTATTGCAGTGGAAGAAATAAGGCTGCCCTCCCAAGAAACCTTCTGCAAAGGATTCCAGAGAACCTACATGAAAGCTTCCTGGAGATATCCATGGAGGATTCTCAGAGCATCCCTGTGCACATAATCTTTTCTTGGGTGAAACCAATGCTTAAGCACACCAACTATGAGGATCCACTACAACATACACTATGTTTTTCCGCTGGTACAAGATTATGGACTGGTGATATAACCAAAGAAATGCAATTTGCAGTGCATACTCACCAGATGTGCCTTCCCTGGCACCCCGGTCAGTCATGGTTTCCTGCATCCAGATGGGCTGTTCCTGTGTAGCAAACAGCTCCTGGCTTTCAGGGAGAAAGGATACTCCACTCGCCTGCACCCTATTCTCCTTCTCCTCATCCACAGACTCATCCTCCTTCACCCTGGCCTCAGATTCCGAGGTATCTATGCTGTGTGGTGGCATAGTGGTTGGGTCTCCACCAAGAATGGCATGCAGCTCCTCGTAAAAGTGGCATGTTTTAGACGATGAACCAGAATGACTGTTAGCTTCCCTAGTTTTCTGGTACACCTGCCTCAGCTGTTTGATCCATTGTATTGAGGTTATTTCTGCTGAATCCAAAGAATGCCAGACATGAAGATGAAATAATACCTGTTGGGATAAGTTAAACCAATATAAGAGTTCACACACAAATTGTTGTGAATTAAGTAAATGGGAGCAAGAACGCTCCTTTAGTTAAACCAGTATAGGATTTAAGGATGTGAAATAAGCTTTAGATACCTACAGACTGAAGTAGCAACTCTAGAATTGATGTGTAGCTGCTCTGATCCTACCTGTAAATTGGCTGTAAGCATTCATTCTTGTCCTGCTATCAAAATATCTACTAAGACTTTACATGGCATAAAAGTATGATGATTTCCTCCAGCTTATTTTTTTCCAATTTATTGAAAACCAGAGGTAGTTTTTTTTTAATATCGTGCTGAGAATCTGTTACCCTTTTTAAAAAATGTTTGCACTAGTATTAAAAGATGGTTGTGTTTTTTTCTTTTTCTTGTGACTGTTAAATATTGAAGGTAATAATTAACAGCTCTGTGTATGTGATTTTATTTTGATTCAGCAGAAATAACCTTGATAAAATTCTCACTTTTGCAAAGATGCCCTTTCAAGATGCAAATTAACACAATTATCATAGTTGAAAACATATTTCAGAGGTATGCAATCAAAATAATAAACTAGTTAAAGCGTGCATGTGCAATCACATTTGGTAAATAATAAATATTTCCTAATGAGAAACTTTACAAGGTTTGCTGAGTGTAATTTTGAATTCAGATTGTAGAAGTTCTAATATAGATACAACAGAACATCCCCCTAAAAACCAGGTGCTCCTTTACTCTACATAGCACAAGGGGAGGAAAAGAAGCAAGCTTCTGAAATAGCCTAAACAATACATATGGAGGAAAGTCCAGCTACACAATATGCTCACTTCTTTCCCTGCACTGAAGTCTACAGAAGATTCTCCTAGCAGACACATCATGATTGAGGTACCATGAGTTTTGGGGGAGCATGTCAATTCTGGAAGAGGTGCAGATCCAAAAGAGTAGCCATTGTATTTTGTATACTCCTCTTAAAATCCTGCATTTCAAGACCAAAATCTATTCAGGCATTATTGATGCTTTTTGGAGATGTGGAGGGAGAGGGAAAATGCACAGCTTGGGGAATGAGCCAATGGCATTATAGCTCCTAAGTGATTGGCGTAGCCAGGGGGATTGCAAAACATTGGAGCAATATGTCCAGACTCATGTCTGGGGGTCCATGGAGGGAGGAAACTTTCACAGATCATCAGGCTCTGCCCTGTTTCAAGGTCTCCCTTTCTCTTCTCTGTGGCCACAAGTCTGTCCCTCTAAGCCTTTTGGATGTAGAATAAACCAGGCTGGAAATCTGAGAACAGGCTTTCTCATGAATTTTCACCCAGCACTTCCTTCTTTAAGCCAAGCCAGAATTGCTGTGTGAATACTCTACCCTTATGGTGTTTTTTATTTTCTTTCATTTTAAGTAAGTAAGTTGTTTTTTAAATAATGTTATAAAAATATGCTTTCTGTTCTCTCATATCTTGTCTAGTTTAAACAGCAATTTTGAATATGCACTGTTTTGGTGTCAAAGGCAGATCTGTAATCTGGGTACATTATCAGTGGAGTTTATTATTGGTTCAGATATGGAAAGCTAATTTCTAATAAACACTGCATAGGATTCTTAAAGAGGCTGCTGCAATACAAACTTTGATATCAAAAGGTGGGATAGATGGGCTGAGTATATTGAGAGGTGAAGAGTTCCTTTTGCATTACATAATAGTAAATGTATGTATAGTATAATAGGCCATGGTTAAAGAGGTTTTGTTTGCTTATTTTACATTGGTCCTGTACACATCTATTTTTTATATCTATTCTTAGTTTTATCATGGATTGCTGAATCAGGGTGTGCAGAATTATATTCTCACAAAGCCAGTAGTTTTCATTTTCTTTTTATTATAGTTACAAAAACATCATTGTAAAATTACATAGCAAAAACAACTTGGGGCAGTGGTCCTAACATTTTTGCTCCTGGACCAACATTGGTGATCCACAGAATAACCTGGTTTCAGAATTTAAAAAAGTGGGGGATTTTGGGGATATGGATCTACCAAAGAATTTTTGAAGTGGTGTGGTAAATGAAAATGGTGGAGCACACCCAGCACAAGGCAACAGTACACTGCTCTTAGCAATAGAACTGTAGTGTAGATTAACATATGCTCATTGTGATACTGTGAAATATAATTGTCATCTATGATTGTAGTGTATGTAGATGTCTCTTAAAATAATTTGGTGTCGGGGGGTCAGCCCTCTAAAATGAAAACTGCTGCCAGTGTTCATGAATACTGCATGTGTTTTTTGAATCCATGGAAAGGAACTTCAGCTAACAATGCCATCCTTTTACAGGGTGATGTCATAGTGTTATGTTCCTTACAACAAATGCCTGTTCACATCTAATCACACTTTCATCAACTCAGCTGACAATCATCATTGTCTTCTCTCCTATCATTTAAATATCTGAGTATTTTTTCCTGCCTCCAACACTGCTTACAGGCAACTTCCACCAGCATTATGATATATATAAAAATGAAAAGTTGCACTCTCTTGTTTTGGCTGTTTTGTTCCTATCAGATGCAGAAATTAAATTGGAAAACGTGGATGAGTCAATCAGGTTTCAAATTTTGTCATATATTTATTTTATCATATATATATTTAGCATATATAGAGCTAATGGTGTGTTGTTTTTTATGTGGGGGTTACTACAACAATCTCTTTAAAAAAACAATCTCTTTAAAATATGGGGCTATCACTTCCCTCTGAGAGATGCTCATTTTGTAAGTTTTGATTCATTGTTTGGGCCATTTTCTCAGCTGCTGCAAATTAGCACAGCTCTATTGACTTTGACTGAGGATCTGGTCCTTTAGGTCCTATTTGCCACTAATGTAACACATACATGTAAATACATTGAACATCAGTAGAAATTAGATGGAAAATAGCCCATTTACAATCTTTCCTGTTACTAAGTCATCTTATTTCTTTCACTAGTACAGGAATAAGTGCTTTTATTATCCGTTGAGATATAACTGTCATAGCCTTTAGAAACTGGCAAATGTCAAGATGCTGCAAGATATAACATTTGTAAATAATACATCTGGTGTGCATTTACAGAGACTCATTCATCCCTTATTGGACTATAAGTACTCAGACATGTGTACTGTACTTCTATTAAGAAAAATTATTTATAGCATCAATATATTAGGTAAAATGTGTGGGTCACTGCATGCCCATATATCAACTCAATACTAAAAAATAGAACTACCTAGCATGACATGTCTGCAGCCTTTCATAGAATCATAGAAGATTAGGGTTGGAAGGGACCTCAGGCGATCATCAGTCCAACCCCCTGCTTAAAGCAGGACCAATCCCAACTAAAAATTATCCCAGCAAGGGCTTTGTCAAGCCGCACCTTAAAAACCTCTAAGGATGGAGATTCCACCACCTTCCTAGGTAACCCATTCCAGTGTTTTACCACACTCCTAGTGAAAATGTTTTTCCTAATATCCAACCTAGACCTTCCCTGCTGCAACTTGAGACCATTGCTCCTACTTCTGTCATCTACTACCATTGAGAACAGCCTAGCTCCATCCTCTTTAGAACCCCCCTTCAGGTAGCTAAAGGCTGCTATCAAATCTCCCCTCATTCTCGTCTTCTGCAGACTAAATAAGCCTAGTTCCCTCAGCCTCTCCTCATAAGTCATGTGCTCCAGCCCCCTAATCATTTTTGTTGCCCTCTGCTGGACTCTTTCCAGTTGTCCACAACCTTTCTGTAATGGGGGGCCCAAAACTCCAATTGAGGCCTCACCAGTGTGGAATAGAGAGAAATAATTACTTCCTTTGATCTGCTGGCAATGCTCCTACTAATGCAACCCAATATGCCGTTAGCTTTCTTGGCAATAAGTTCAGAAAACACACCCCTCTAGTGGCATATTACCTTCACATTACATAGTAAGTTTAGATGCATGCATACTGTTCAGAATTGTTAAAGATGGAATGGAGATGGTGGGAAATACGTTTACAATGAGTTAAATGATCAATTAAAAATACAAAACTTTATATTGCATTAGCTGTAGATTTCTGGGCCATATTACAATTAAGCAACATGCTAAACAACTCCCTTTAAACTGCAATTATTATGTTGTTTGTGTACAGGCAATGTGCTAGTGGAGGAATCAGTGGCATGTATGTATAATATGCAATATAACTGTAGGGCCTGAAAATAATTGACTCTTGAATGTAATTCTCATAAGATGTTTGTCTGTTTTTTCTGTGCTATTGCAAAGAGATTTTGTACAAAAGAGTGCTATACAGAAATTACAGATGTTCACCCATCTCAGTCAGTGGAAATTTGGTTAGACCAGTAGGGGAAAGGCCAACCCTGAGGGTAGTTGGGAAGGGGAGCGCTCGTAATCAGACACCCTAAAGGCTTTCCTTTCAGAACGCACATGGGGAATGTGCTTTGGGAAGGGGAACGGCTTTCTACATCTCCCTCTACCTCCCCTTGGCCAGTCCGGGAAGTTTGGGCAGGCAACTGGCTCTCTCAGCTCTCCACTTCAGTACTTAAACTCCTCCTGGATGTTCAGCAGCCATCATCCCACTATTGCTGCATCTTCTTTTCCTATATCTGAGGTATTGCTGGCTGCATTACCAAGATGCCTCAGCTCAGACCACAACACGTTTGAGGATCAGGAATGATTTTTTTCTTCCCTCTTGGCTAAATAGGCAGGGTGTCCAGCGAGGGTTTCATCTTGCATCATCCTGAGAGCCCAGTTTATATTTGTAAGAATAGGAATTCAGTGTTAAGAAGTAATATGGCTATGACTAGTTTCTTACAGCTTGTGGCCAGTGCAGTTAAAAGATTGAAAGAGCCAGAGGTAAATATGAGTAAGAGAACTGAGAGGTGTCTGGTGGACCTACCACCCTGTAGGAAAACGTGGAGAACTTAGGGCATCAGAGACTGAGGTACCCTCATTCCCCTTTATTGGGAGAGGGGTGACAGGATTCAGAGGTGGTTGAGTCCTAGAGGAAATGGGATCCAACACTGATTTATTGGTTTTCTGATGTGAGGCCATTTAACCCCACACTGGACCCAATAAATACCTGATGTTTGAGAGAGGGACAGAGGAGTGGTAGCTTGATAATGCCTCCTCCAACCGCCTACCACACTTTTGGTTAAAGTTATTAAAATTGCAGCCTGCCCCTTTAAAATCTATCCCTGTGTCTGTGTTTTGTCTTCCTGTGAGTCTGATCAACTTATATTTGTTTGAAATCTCTGTGCTATGTTAACCCTGAAGCACGTGCTTAATTTTAAATGTTTTCCTTAGTTAACTTTATAATGCTATAGTATGAAATTGGTAGGTCATGGGTTCATTACAGTAGTTAGAATCATTGTCTGGAGGACAAGTAGGAAATAATTTTCATTTCCTATGATTTAAGACAGGCTATGAATTTCTGTCAGATTTGGTTGTTCTTGATTATTTAGAAAATGGAATTAGGGTTAACCTGCAAGACAGTCCTTGAAAGATCCATTGGATTGTAATGTTTTCCCCTAGATAGATAGATAGATATTTGAGGAGATTGTATTCATCCTTATTGAAAGATTTCAGTGATTTCTCTTTGTGTCACTAACTTTCCACTTAGCTCCAAGAAGTGTCTATGCTTCTAGATGGTTTAAGCCTTTTCTTCAGCCCAATTTCTCCCACAATTCTGAATGTCTGGGCTGCTCTCCGCTCTCTGCAGCTCATGGAGGCAGATTAGCATTTGGCATTGGATGGTCTGGCCACGCCCCCTCTGCTTCAGCTTGCTGCCAGATTCTCTGCCTCCACAGCAGCAGACAGTAGCAGTTTCTTGTGCTCCCGCCCTTACTTCTTCTATTTTTACTTTTTTGCCCAGTTTGGGCAGTGGGAATCAGCGTTCCCCCTGCTCAGCATTCCTCCTCCTCCTCGGGCGAAGGTATAACCCTAAAAGAGCGTCTCTGCAGCAACATCTTCCTGCCAGCTTCTTTGCCCCTTGCAGGCATAGCAGAGAGGCCAAGAAAGCACCAAGTTAAATCCAAGCAGTTCTCTGTATGTGAGGCAGCCTTCTCAGGCTTGGCAGATAGTGAGTTATGCCCGGCCTGCACCCAGCCTTCCATCCCTCCCTAACTCCATTAGGTCCCAGAGCTATGAGTTAGACAGGCAGGTAGGGTCCCTACCCACTGAGGCAGCTGCAAGTCCAAGAGGGGGAAAATGGAACAGGAACCCCAGTGCAGAGGAGCGAAAAGCTCAAAATGCAAGGAGAATGCTCTTTGACCACTCGACTCAGGGGGTAAGTCCCAAGTGACTCCTGCAGAACAAAGATGGGAGGCTTGTGGGGTGACAGATCCCTCCCCACAAGTCTGAAAGTGGGTCCTAAGCACCCTGGGGAAAGAAGCAGGGTTCCTGATCAGCTTTCCTCCCTCACAAGCTGACCAGGAGCGCTCTGCCAACAAGTCCCCCTCATCCCATGGGGAGAGGGACCTAGCAGGGGAGGATTCAGAGACAGACCTCTTGAGAGGGCTCCAGGCCCTAAGGAAGGCAAGCCACAGAAGGCCTCACCAAGGCAGCAGCAGAGCTTCTGCATTCCCAAAGTGCACTAAAAAGGATTTTAAAAAAATCTAAAAAGGCAAAAAAAAAATTCCAGGAGATACAAGTCCTTTGACGACTCCTCCATGAGGAAGGTGAGCTGTCTGGCTTAGGAATCTGAGCAGGCTTCTGTGATTTAGCCTCAGGCTGTTTCTCCCATCAAAATCTTCCTCTCAGGCTGCAGTACCCCTTCACGGAAGTGATTAGGGATGAATGAACAAGTCTGATAAGTGCAAGCATAATAACAAGAGTGACCTCAGGCTCTATAACCTTTGGGAACCAAAGGGCTCTGTTGCTGAGACACCGAAGGTTGACGCTGCTGTAGCATCCCTCACCAGGGACATGGTTATTCCCTCAGAATTCTATCCTAAGAACCCACAATAGAAAGATGGAGGCCATTCTCAACAAGGAGATTGAAGCCTGTTCTTCCACCTTAAGGACAGACGTTATCATGACTTTGGCTTCACTTTAAAGAGAGTCTCCCTAACAGCAGCATTTGTAGCTGATGTCTCAATGGATGCAATGAAGTTCTCAGCCTGAGCCATGGCTTCCAGCTCAGTAGCCAGGTGCTACCCTCAAAGGTGGACACTCACTCTAAGCAGGTCTTATGTTTGGCCAAGTTTACAGGCTCTCTCCCGTGTGGAGAAAAGCTGTTTAAGGTAGTGGCTGACAATGCAGCAAAATCCAAACAGTTTCTCCCTGCCCCATTAAGTGCTCTCAGGAAAGAATATAGACCAGCCTTCAGACAGAGGCTATCCTTTCAGTCCTCATCCTCACAGAGGTACCAGCAAAAGGACAACAGATTCCCCAAGGGGAAAAAATAGAATTGAGGTCTGAGGGAAAATTTGAGACCTCAGCCCCCAAAAGCCACTTTATGACAAAGGCCGAATATACTTCTATCCAGATCTGAATCTAGGGGCAGGATTTCCCATTTCCTGGAGGAATGGTTTTCACTGATCACAGACAAATGGGTCAGTGAGATAGTAAGCCAGGGATACTCTCTCCAGGTGCAGGCTCCACCCTATCTGTTCTTGATCCAATCACCCAGCTCCAAGAACCTTGTAAAACACTCTCTGATCCAAAACAAAATATCTCATCTTCTGGATATGGGGGTGATAGAGAATGTTTCCTGAGAATAAAGGTTCTCTTGATTCTGCTCCATCTTCTTCATTCTTGACCTCAAAGGCTCAGCAAATGGATGAAGAAAACAAAGTTTCAGATAGAGACTTTGGTCTCTATAGTGTCATCCCTCTGTCCGAGGGGGGACTCTTGACTTCAATCAAAGCATATCTCCATCAGATTGTGCCATTGCAGACTTCTGAGGTTTGCCTACAACAGGAAGCATTATCAGTATCAAACACTTCCATTAGGCCTTCCTGGATGACATCCTGATCAGAGCCTTTAGCACAGTCAGCAGTGCACAGAGCAACCTCTTAGACATTGAATCTCCTCCCGGCTCCTGGCTTCATCTTCTAGGGCAGGGACCATCTTATTGTTCTGTGTTTGTATAGCGCCTAGCACAAATGGAGTCCTGATCCATAACTGGGGCTCCTAAATGCTATGGTAAGACAAATGTAGGCCTATCTTAACATAAGTAATTAAACATGGGAAAGACCTTATTTCTTGGAAGACAGGATTAAGGAAATAACTAGATCAGCATGCTAAAAATGGAATGTTTGCACTAAAATAAGTAAGTGGATCAGTAAGTTAAAAGACAAAATGTCTAAGATAAAAGGGGGAACACCCATTTACTAAGAACAAGATGATGATGGACAAGAGAAGTTGGGAGCATACATATGAGGTAAAGAGTAAAGTTGAACATAGACAGTGTGTGAACTGGGCATGTTGTACATAAATTGATTCCTGCAAAGTAACCGAGCGAATCCCAAAACTTGTGATAAAATGTATAGTGAATGTAATATGATGTATAAATGTATATAGAAAAAGGGGGTTTCTATGCAACTTTGGATGTGTGTTATACCCTGTACCTATCCCCTAAATTTGAGTCTAATTAACTCAGCGTAGCTTTGCTGTATGCCAAATAAAGGAACCTAAGTGACAAAACCAGAGATGAAGTGAATTCTTGGAAAACCAAGTGAAAAAGTCTCAGGGTAACCCCCAACAATAAATAATAAAAATAATACTTGCAATATATTGATTTCACCAGGAGAGAAGAGGACAAGATTTTTCTTAAGTGCATTTTCCTAGTTAGCTAGCCTAAAGTTATTTGAGTTCCTGTGCACAAGTTAATTTTGTATTTGATTTTTCTCTGACAGTAAAACAGATATTACGGGGGGAAAAAAACTATAGCTAGTGTTAAAGGTTGCAGAAAGTGACAGGTTATAATCAGCTTTGCTGTGTCTTCATTAGTATTGAAACAGTCTTACTTTATTGCTCATTGGCCTTTTTATATTTTGTTATGGAGCGAAATGTCATAGAAGTATTTACTAATAGGAAAAACTCTTGATATGTGAAACTTAAGATGAGTCCTATACTGTTTATTCAGATGTAGCAATTTTGGTCAGAATGATCTTATGAAGGAGCATCTCTAAATTAGCTGTTCCCAAACTGTTGTCTGCTGAGCATTTGCTGGTGGTCCATGGTAAACTAGCTGGTCGGATGGTGTTGTCTACTCTTTTGATTGTAGCTGCTGTTTTAGGGATTTTTTTATTGTTATCAACCACTGTGATAAAGGAGAGCAGAGTAGATACTGTGGCTGGGCTGAGGAATTTCCATGACAATTTTGCAAGACTGTCACATTTCATATTATCTATCAGAATGTATGTGTTTGATACCATAAGAACTTAAAATGATTCATTTTCACAAGTTCCTGAAGTTTGTATCCCCTATACATGGAATGGGGAACACTGCTGGAATCAGTAGGAGCTGTTAAAATGATTTTTTTTGTTTCCCCATTGTTATGTATAAACTTTTTCAAATAAGTGTTTATTTTGGTACAATTCAAAATGGATGTATTTCAGGCTAGAGTTCATTTATTTTTCAAAACAAACATTATGCATTGTTTTGTACATATGACTCTTCCTCCTGCACTCCAAGTATACATTTTCAATTTCCAATACACATTTTCAATTGGTTCACCACTTTTCTTCTCCACTGAATGAAAACACTAGCAACTGGTTGCAGTCTATTCTGAAGAGGCTCACATATAGGCACACAAATTCTGAATAATGTTAACTCAACTACAAAAGAGACCATATGATACACCACAGTATACAATATCAAGACTGTAATTGATTTCCAATCACATTTAAACTTTATCCACCTGTTTGTTGTGCCTTTATATAAATTCTCAATATTTCTTTTTGGATCAGTCTTATAGTATATATTAAAACACTCAGAAAAAGTTGTAACAAAATCGTGCAGCCTTTGGAAAACAAACAAACAGTTAACAAAGTATATTCCTTATAATTCATTCATTGTAGGCTAAGTCAGACAAAGCAGAGAAGGAATATATGTAGATTATTTCAGATGACTGGTTTCCGTAGCAATGTTTATTTAAAATACATCTGTAGATATGTAAGAAATAGACGGAATTGAAATACCCATCCCATTCTCCTTGGGTCACCCAAATACTTACCTTGGGTATGCCAAATGGTACACTGGTATGTCATCTTTTTACAGTCTGAATGGCACTACTGTATTTTATGAGATGTCACAGCATCAGGTAATCAGTTTCCCATTGTACATCTCAGCATGACAAGATTTAATAGGGTGCTACGACTCTGACATTCTTATGTAATAGTTAGTTTGTAAACATTAACAATTGTTACTTTGTTGGCATAGATTCCAAACTCAATGTTTATTCAGGCAAAACTACTTTTAAACTCGATGGAAGTTTTACCAAAGTAAGGGCTTCAGGATTTGGACCATTATTAATATCACCTGATGACTAACAGTAATTCTTCCATTGTCTATATGGTCCAGCTCAATGTAAGCATGACACATTTACAGTAGGAACAGTCTTTGAGTTACAAGTGCAGTATAGGGACTGACACTTATATATACAAAATAATCCTATGTCATTGTTTTCAGTGACAAGAGGTCTTATGCGCGCTGACCTATTTTAATAAGAAGCAACTGTTTTTTTATTTCCAAAATAGCAAATCAATTACAAATTTGCTTCCAAAAGTCCATTTTAAAAAATCAATTCTTTTTTGTCTTTAAGCCATTCATTCCGACGTTTTATTGCACCAATGACTCAAAAATAGAGTCATGTTTTTCATTATCAAGTTTTGCAAACAAATTTTTCTGAGCCCAACTTTTAGTGGCAAGTTTAAATGCAAAACACATTTTAAAGGGCTAAAAATAAGAATGTATTGATAATGAAAACACAGACAGTCCTTCACTAGAGTGTATTTGGACAAATGACACTTCTATCAGAGGTACAGATATATCTGAAGAAAATGTAAGAAACAGAATATTGAGTTCCTGGAGAAAATGCCAAATTGCACTGAAGACGGACTCTTTTTAAACAAAACACATTCTCACAGGAGTCCTAAAGCCTTTTTTATAATGCTGGAAATGAACATCTGTTGGAGTTTTACAATAGAAAACACCATTTTGATGGCTTTATACTTGGACCATAAAATTCAATTTTTGCTCAAATTTAAAATCTGAAAAAGTTACAACGGCTTTTAGGATAAATAATATATAGGTTAGATGACTGTGGGAAAATATATTTGCATCTCTCTCTCTCTCTCTCTCTCTCACACACACACACACACACACACACACACACACACACACACACACACACACACACACACACACACACACACACACACACACACACACACACACACACACACACACACACACACACACACACACACACACACCTTCACCTAATAGTCCATTTGACCTATAACTGTTAACCTACCTAACCATATATTCATAACATGCTCTTCTGAGACTTATACATTTGGATTCAAGGACTGATTGCTCAGATCCATAGTAAAACCCATGGGAGAAAACTTGGGAAGGAAATTTCCATCAGGCTCTGTTCACAAGAGATCCCTCCACTTTGTTTCATCAGAATTGGGGGTTGCCTACAAAATAGGTCACAGGACCCATGCCCAAGCCCCATGAATCCTGCAGCACATCAGGTCTATGCTCAAATATGTGGTTTTACTTCCTTGCTCCCTTTCTCGTATTAATTTGTTAGAATGGTAGAACATGAGGGCCTTGAATAAAAATTTGGGGTGAATTATTTTAATGTTGGTCCTCATATCTTTTTATCTCACTATGTATTTACCAAAAAAAAAAAAAAAAAAAAAATTAAAACCCCCCAAAACTCAAAAACCATCCCTTGCCAATAAAATGTTACACAGAAGTAGATTTTAAAATATCATGAACACAAAACTGGATACATCAAATTAGATATTTTTGCATACAAAATGAATAGAGTAAAACTACACCCACAACTTTGATCAATACACTTTATATTAGAGGCTAAAAGTCTGAGTATAATTTACAGTTGCCCAGTGCTAGGTTCTTGACAGCTGGTAACTTAAATCAGGTTTGTAACCATAGGATTCTAAGCCTGGGTATTTGGACCCTTTTGTACCAAAGGCAGTACCTACATGGTCATCCCTGGAACATAACATAGCAGCTCATTTAAAATGGTAATAGGTCCTCATGGAGAAAAGTGCTGATACATTTTTGAATACTGTATTGGCAGGGCTGTGAGGGGAGAATCAGACAGTTTAATCTACTGGGCAGTCTAGAATCTCAGACTGGCTTTGTAGCTTCTCGCAAGTCTTTAACCCTGTCTTAATAACGAGCTTAGAAGGACAGACTGTGTCATGCTAGGAATGGCATGTCTTCCTCAGAAAGGGCCTGATCCAGTGCTTATTGAAGGCAGTGGGTGTCTTTCATTTGACTTTGGAACAAGGCCAATGTCTCTATGTCTTAGTATTTACACAGTTCTGCACATTCTTAATTACACCAGATCACATCTGACACTTCAATACCAAGATAATTTGTATATGTATGTTTGTATTTCTGCACATGAGAAATACAGCCATTTGTAGTTGCCAACAAAGGCCCTTGTGAAATCTTTTAAGACACAGGTTGTCAAAATAAGTTTCATGTGTTCTCTTTGGGTCTGATCCTGTGTCCATTGGAAGTCAGTGGCAAAGCTTCCATTAACTGCAATGATTAGAGTAGACCCTTAATGCATATTGTTAACAAATTATTGTCTCTAGATAATGATGAGCTCAGCCACAAAGAAGCCAGGCCAAATGAGCACTTTGGGCCACATTCTGCGGCTGTAAATCTTGAGTTCAATGGTCAGTTCACTAGAGTAACCCTGGTTTTATGATAGCATAGTGAAGAGCAGAATTTATCCTCCAAAGGGAGCAACCAGATGAAATCTCTTAAGACCGCAGAATGGTGAAGAATGGAGTTGAGCGGCTTTTAACATGAGCCAAAGGTTAAGTAGAAAACTTGCAACCCACTGTTCAGAGTGAAGGAAAAAAACATGACAATGAGACAACAAATGTAAACTCAATAACGGAGTAGATTACTGGCTCCTTCTTTACATGCAGATAACCTGATTCCTGATGTCACCAGAGCCCAGTGCCTGGAAATATGTATAAGCAGAATATAGGTAGGGAGAGAAAGTTCTTCCATTGGAAATTGGCTCTGGCTTGATGTCACATGTCTTATGGTTCACTCCTGTCAGTGACCAGGATGTTGACAGTCATGTTCAGTGGTTAAAGCCAGAGTCAGTAGTCAGGAATCACAAGCAATGGTCAGAACTGGAGTAAAAGGCCAGATGCCAAAGCCCAAGGGTCAAAGCCAAAGTCAGAAATTGGAGCCAAGGGTCAGGATCAGGTTACCTGGGGTGGAGGCAAGGCAGAGGCAAGGCTGGGAACAAGCAGGCACAGAAGCTATCACCACCACAGGTGAATGCTTTGAGCTGCTGCTGGTGGTCTTAAGAGAGGGTCTACTGAGTCTTCCAACCAATCAGGAGGTATAGCCAATCAGGCAGCCCACTGCAGGCCAGCTGCACTCATTAGATTATCCAGAGACTGACTCTGCTGAAGGCCCTGATTCCTGACACCTCCTTTCTCTTGTGGTGTAACTACTGGGTTCTTCTCAACTTTAACAATTGCAAAGGATGTGTGTGTGTGTGTGTGTGTGTGTGTGTGTGTATATATATATATTAAGTGGCATTGTTATTTTGATTTTATAAATGCTCTCCTACTAATCTTTTCTTAGCAACCTTCATGTGGGTTATTATTGGTTTTTCATTGACTCTTTAAAGAACATAGTGTAAATAAAGCCTGGTTAAATGAAAGAGAGATCGCATCAAACACTTCCTAGTAGTTTCCGAGTTCTTATCACACGTGTGTGTTTGATGGATAGTTCAGATGTGAATTACCAGGTAGGCTGCTCTTACCTTCTTGTGTGGGTTCCGAAATGCTCAGTCCATTTCAAGAAAGGACGTTTTTACAATATTGATTGTGACAATTTCCCCTGATGTGGGACAATGAATAATGTAATATTAAATAGGTGTGAACAAATGGAATAACCAAGGTCTTTATTAATTGATCTCATGAACATTTTCATGAGCAGACCCAATGGGACATTTCTTGGGTGCTGCTTGATGATGAACTAGAAGTTTGGGCCAGATCCTCAGCTGATGTAAAATGGCACAGCTCTATAGACTGTAGTGGAGTGATGCAGATTTTAAATGCCAGTTCAAGAGATGTGAGCTGGTTCCAAGAATAAAATAACTTTTAAATTGATGACATCATTATTGGAAACGCATAGCCAAACACTGTTGAGAGAAAGCTCATACTGGAATACAGCATGGCTGCTACCTGCTTTTGTAACATTTTCAGTTACAAATATAGATAAAAGGGACCCGAAAATTGAGAAAAGGAAGTAAAATCTTGATTTGGATAAATGATCTCTACTACAGTACAGCCAGTTTCTTATCACAGTTCAGATATTAGAAAACAGCTATTTAATAACATGGATAATTCTAACTGTCAAAGAAAAAATGTCAGATAACATTTTAAGACAATTTATTGGCAAACCATGTAAATGTCTAAATAGTTACAGGAATGCAGTTCAGTGAAATGGCATGTTTCTCAAGTTGTAAAAGAAAAATCTTAAATATTATTTGAGTTAATTTGCATTAAAAGTGTCCAAACCCTGTGTTTTAAGGAGGGGAATAGCCTGACTGATCAGTTATTAAAGATGAGTCATAACTCCTTCAGTATTGGCTTTTTCTGGGGAATTTATCTTGGCAATTTGTTTTGCATTTTTCATTCACAAGAGAATCAGACATCTCAGCAACAATAAAAGGTTTACCAAAGGAGCATCAACATGTCCATCTCAATGTTTAGCTATCACAGTGTGAATTTCTTCAGAGGAACAAGAGAGAGAGAGAGAAACAACTCATCCCCTCTTTGAGGGGAAACCAGTTAACACAAGTGCCAGCACAGGGCTATTATACCAGTCATCTGAAATATATACAAAGTAGTCTAATGCAAGCAATAGCATTTAGATTTAATGAAACACTGTTTTCTGTAATGTAGCTAGCTAAAGGAAAGACCGATCTTATGCCAATAAAAATCGCATCAGGTGATGGCTTTGACAGAACATCCCAATATCCCTGTCACCCAGAGCTGTCATAAACAAACCACTGAGGAGACAATGACAATAATTAACACAGTGTTAATGGGGCAGAGATGCTCGCAGTTATTTTTCAGCTACAGTGAGCTGAATGAATGCCAACCAGTGAATGTGGCATAACATCATAACATGCTTCTCTTTTATTTATTGTGGTTACTGTTGGGTCCCAGCATGTTCCAGATTTCAGATGCTTGCTTTGCTCTCATGGGAGAGAATAAAAAAAATACCAAAATAAACTGGACATCAAATAACAATACTTAGTAATATTTCAGGTGGCAGGAATCTCACATACTTTAAAAAGGTTAGCTGTTCTTGGAGCAGGCTAGTTGAGTGGAATGATTGGCTTTTGCTCTGGTGATATGAAGTGGTGAGAAATCCTTGTAGTTTACGATTTTATCTGTGTGTAAAATAAATTAAAATAAATCTCAGTTTTCATTTTAAAAAACCCCCAAGAACCTAATTTTCTACCCGTCATGGTTGTGAAGAAAAGCCCCACTTGACCCAAGTGCACTGCTGAAGTTAAACACCAAAGGACAAATAAAAAGAACGCAAAATATATTTTTGTTCCAAATCTTTTTGAACATTTTGGTTGGCGGTACTATTGTTCTGAATTGGAAAGCATAATTACATAAGAAATACTATTGATGTTCTCTCAGAAATCTTCTGTCCTTTTAAATAACAACACCCTCTTATCTGACCAATGAGGCGGGACAATAGAGTCCATTAGATTGTAAGTTTTTTGGAGAAAGGAGAGTCTTTTTGTTCTATGTTCATATGGTGCCTAGCATAATGGGATGCTGGTCCATGACTGGGGCTCCTATGTGCTACCGAAATATCAGTAGTAATAATGCACAGGTAAAAAACTGAATTTGAAATTCTTGTTAGTCCTTACTT
This sequence comes from Emydura macquarii macquarii, assembly GCF_026122565.2. Lineage (NCBI taxonomy): Eukaryota > Metazoa > Chordata > Testudines > Chelidae > Emydura > Emydura macquarii. The sequence continues at coordinate 24,956,988 of NW_027132559.1, forward strand.
AAATGTTATTGTCATGTCTTAAAGACCTATTTAAAAGCTAGGTCCACGATTTTAAATAATGAGTTCCTGAGTTAGGCTTGTACAACTCAATGTAGGTGTTTGAATAAGTGACCTGATTTTCAAAAGTGTGGAGTACTCAGCAGCTCCCATTGAAAATCAGGCCATTTATTTGGGTAGAATATACTCACCCCACAGACATGTATGGCCTGATACAATAAATCTAATGTAGTTCCGTTATGCAGGGAAAGATACAGGACATGTGCAACCCTTGAACATAGTTTTGTGTGGCTCTGTTTGGACAGAGAACAGAGGGGTGAGTTTGGGGCATGGCTAGTGGATCTATGATTAGTTAAATACATCAGCCAAAATTCCTCATTCCACTCTTCTGGCTGGATGCAGCTACCTCAGAGGCTATGGAGCGACTGTATTCCATATGAAGAGAATCCCAATCATTTCCCCATTCCCTGCAGAATTCTGTTGTACATACATTTGAAGCACAGATGTAGCCTTTTCTTTATAAAGGCAAACAAAAATGGGATAGCATGTATCCAAGGTTAAATTAACTCATCACTATAGTGTGGAACTGCTGTGCATCAATGGAGACATCGTCAGCCTTGAGTAATTTGTGGCTAGCAGATACTTAGAATCTGGGAACATATAGCACTTTTTAACTGCTATATCAATTCATTTAAAATGTGTTACCTGCTTTAGTCTTTACACAATTAATTTAAATGGATTATTATGCACTTTAAAGAAAACCCATCAGCAGATGATCGCTAACATCAGGCCTCTGGTTCACAAAGATTTAAAGCCAGATGGGTCTTTCTGGTTTTAAGTTAGCTTACAGTATCATCTGTGCATTAAAGGCTATTAACAGAGGTTTAACACCAGAAAGAATGATTTATGAATTTCAATTTAATGTTATTTCTGGTGATAATCCAAAAGAGGCTATATATTTGCCAGAAAATAACAATTTTTTAATTATTTAGATAAATAATGCAAAATCATTATGTAGTTTTATGCTTCTCACTAAGGACGGAATGATTTTTAAAGGTGTCCTTGGACCCTAGTGTGCCTTGGTTATAGCAAGTGCGACTGGTTTCTCTTTTACATATAACAAAACTGAATGCCTTTTTACAATGCCAAGACTTTGACAGTGCTTTAAAAAGTATGGTCTCTAAGAAAGGGCAAAAAAATGTTTTTGGAATATATTTGTAGATCAAGTTTGAGGAAAGTCCATTTAATTGTTCAATTAGGTGATCAGGAAAAGAAATATTTATTTTTTTTAACTAAAAATGATTGGCACAGAGAATGCACAACTTTGCACATGACAAGATTTCAATCAGGAACAGTTGTCTAGTAATTTTTAAGTGGAATAAATTATAAGTAATTAAAAACTAGCTGTCGTGCATGCTCAGTACAAAATTTATTTTAGGTTATGAATTGCGTAGTTACTGGTGGTGACAGTTTGAATTTTTATTAAACATAATCCTCTACTCCACCATCTCGCAACTAGTTGATAAGGCTGAGAATGGCAAACCAATATACATCCCCATTTCCGGTTGCTGGTAATATTCTCAAAAAATTTCTTTTTGGGCTGAAACTTCCCATAATTGGAAATAACTTACCATTGAATTTTTGTGGAAAGTTTCAGAAGAAACAGTTTGACTTGTTTTTGAGTTACTTGCAACAGGGCAAGAAGTAATGGGGTAAATTGCAGCAAGAGAAATTTAGGTTAGACATTAGGAAAACTTTCTAATGGTTAAGCACTGGAATAAATTACCTGAGAGGTTGTGGAATCTCCCTTATTGCAGGTTTTTGAGAACAGGTTAGACAAACACCTGTCAGGGATGATCTAGTTAATAATTAGTCCTGTCTCAGTGCAGGGGACTGGACTAGATGACCTATCAAAGTCCCTTCCAATCCTACATTTCTATGATAATATGATACAAGAATGAAAAAAATCACCATTTTTGAATTTACTATAAAAGCTAGTTTACCATGAGACCAATACTTAATAAGAAAGACTTGGTGAGTAATAGTCTGGAAAGGAAACCATAAACTTATGTAAAATGCTACAATTCTGATTTGGCAGTATTGTACAACCATGTACTCATTTTCTTCAAGAGTAAATAACTACTCAGGGTGCAAGGTGGATGAGAATCAGGCATGCAGCCATTTAATGGTTTGGAAGATGGGAGCTTTGTTGGATTACTCATACTGACATAGCCACATTATCAAATCCCTTCTTGCAAACGATGGTGTATGTGAGTGCACAAGGAAGCACTAATGCTGAGAGAAACCACTAGATCTATATCATTCTTTGCTGACGTATGGACTGAAAGCTATATGACACAACCTTTCCTCAGCCTAACTGCTCACTGGATTGACAAGGACTTTAATAGAAGACTAGCAGTTCTGCATCATAAGGCTTTTGATAGAAAGCATAAAAGTACTGCCCTTTCTGACTGCCTTCTAAACATGCTAGAAAAATGACAGAATGTCAGAATTAAGTGCCATATTGTTCTCATGTGAACAATAAGCAAACATTATGAAAGCTTTTATGGATAGCAGTGCTTTTAGTTTGGGCTGTTTTGTCTGCACCTAGCAGCTATATTTTAATGATGCTTTACTGAAACAATTGTCTGTATAAAAAAAAAAAAAAAAAAAAAAAAAAAAAAAAAATTTTGGTTAATGTGAGCCAGAATTTGCTCAGCTCTTTCAAATGTGCCTCCTTTGCTGCCTCTAAACTACACAGCATAGAGGACTGGATCTGCCAGCCACCCTTCATATCCAAAAAGGTAAGAACCTACCCATTGTCACAGAGGCTAGCTGGAGGGAGAGGCAGGTGAAGGCGTAAGCACTATGGCCCATACTGAGGGCCCTGGTTTCTGGAGTCATTTGATTGCATCAGCATATTTTTTTAAGTCCAGTTTCTAGTTGCTGTCATTGCAAAACAGAAAAAAACCTTGAAAACATGACCGGAGTGTAACCAATGCAGAGCGTCTGAAACAACAGCCTGAGACGACAGCCTGAGACAACAGCTCTGAAAAATGTGAACTGCTTGGCTCCCACTGTCCACACTTTTCAAAAGGCAAAAATGGGACACATACAGGAACCCTGCCCCCCTCTGTGGCCACACTCCTGTCCTTCCTCCTTCCCTTAGGCCCTGCCGCCAGGCTAGAAGCCAGAGGAGGGTGGTGGTAAGAGCCACCCAGGGAGCCCAAGCCACTGTGGGGAGCCCGGACTCTTCACCTGCCCTGGGTGGGGGGCCATCGTGCCCAAGGGCAGCCCCTGGCCTGTCCCCCCACTCCTGGAATGTGCCATCCAGGGCAGGTGGAGGGTCTGGGAATATGGGGCTCCCCACAGCGGTCCAGGCTCCCTGGGCGGCTCTTTTCACGACCCAGCTCCGGCTTTCAGCCTGGCCAGTGGGCGTGGCCTTGGGGACAAGAGAAGGATTAGGGGTGAGGCCCCATGGCGAGGACGGACTAAGGCCCAGCTCAGCCCCTTCCCCCCACTGGGAAGAGACTGGCACTGCCCCTGAGTCTTGGGCAGGTGTGGAGTAGTGCCACAAGGAATGTGGGACAAATGCTGTCCCGGACTCATTCAGCCCCGGACCGGGACTTGAACTCTGCATTTCAGGATTGTGTTGCCCAATTTGGGATGAGTGGTCACCCTAGTGGGGGGGTGGAGGTAGGAAGGAGAGTGATAGATGCATTTGACTTTTCCAGTTATCTCATTTTATTTGTAATCTAAGTTTGTTTTAATAATAATAGCTAAGTAAATTTTATTTGTAATACATGAATTTTAGCTTATACTGTTCCTTTAAGGAGTTGATTTTGCATCACTTTATGTAGCATTGAAAAGGAGAGATTTGTGTATTGTTGCAGGTGTACAAGAGACATTGCTAGTGCATGCATTATTTGACAGGGTCATGCACAAATACCTCATGGTACACCCACACCTGTCCTGCTCCCCAGTACAGATTGATATCATGGAGTGAAAGGGCACAAAGAGAGAGACAAAGGTAGGCCTCCTTATGCATAGTTTTGGCCCCTAAACTCTACTGTTCTGGAGTCATTTGGGGGGGGGGGGGGTGGAGGAACATCTGTTGTGTGATGTATTATTATTATTTTTTTTATTTAAAATGTATAATGTCATTCATAAGTTTTAATCCTTAAGGGTACCGCAATATTCCTATCTCAATCAATAAAAAATGAAAGGTATGTCAGTTAGGCCTTTGAATATCTTTAAATATGTTTTGCAATATAGTTTTGGGTTACCTTAATTACAGTACACCATGGCAGTTTTTATTGATAGCTCACAATGGGAAATCTGGTAATGAATACAACCTTGCAAATATATACTCTGTGCCCAATGATTAATTTGTAGTGAAAGAGGTGGGGGCTTAAGCAATTACTTTACTTTCATAACTGACACGGCAAGCCCAGAGGTGCCAGGGCTATGAACTGCCAAGCCTAGAGGTTCTGGGGCTCAGCTCTGGCAAGCCCTGGCACAAATTAAGCACTGTGTGTACCATTGAATTGTCAGTTTAAGTAACTTTTAGACCTTCAGTGATGCTGATACAGAAAAGAAGCACCCAGAAAAAAGACAGAACCCTGGCCATGATTTTTAAAAAGTAGCAGTTCATGTACTGTACAATGGAGAAACAATAGGCCAATTATCTTCCTCTCTGTCTACTCTCCTATATCCAAATGTTTACCAGTTACTGTTCTAAAGATATTGGTTTTTCTAGTGCTCTTTTCTACTTACGCTCTTGTTATACCTTCCTACCTGAATTTTTTGTCTTGTTAACAAAAGTGAGAGGATGTCGAGAATTGCAAATATTTTATCATCATAATAATCATCATAAATCAAATACACCATAAGATTTGCCTTTGTGTTTAACAGAATCAGCTTTTTTATTGACTGTCTTCCATAATTAATAGCATTTTACTCTGTAAATCAAATTACCCTAGTTTTTCTATAAAGGTTTAGTGTGAGATCATTTTTAAAAACACTAAATGACCTTGACAAAAACAAGGGATCAATAATGTTTTGATTAGCAGTCTGTTTGCTGTAATATTGGATGTTTCCCTTGTCATTAGTTTTTCCTGTTGCAATTCTAGTAGGGGTTGAAGGTCATGGCTACATCCTCGTAATGTTTTCTATAAACAGTTGATCCTGCTCAATATGTAACACTGATGGATTCACTTAGCCATCTGTATAATTTTTCTAATGTGTCTTTTAATATACACCTTTTTGAATTTAAGGTTATCTTGTGGGAGTGTTCATCAACTCTGTTTCCAGGAAAATACATTTTGTTGGACTTGGAGAGACAGATTCTGACCTCAATTTCTGACTTGCTATTTCAGATTTATACCAATTTATTAGTTTAAAAAGTGGCCCAACAATCAGATAAGAAAGGTTGTCCAGCGATTAGGGTACTATCTAAGGGCTTGTGGGACCCCTGGTTCAATTCCCTGCTCTACAACACACTTCCTGTGTGACCCTACTCTCTCTGGGTCTTAGTTCCCAAGCTGTAAAATGGGAAGAATGGTATTTTCAAAGTGGGCTGTGAGACTAAATGCATTTAAAAGTGAGGTGCTCAGATACTAAGGTAATGGATGACATATAAGTATTTAAGAGAGACAGATATTACAGCTGATGAAAATTGGAAATTTTTATCCTGTAGGAAATTCCAATATTTTGACCTTTGTTTCCATCCCAAATTGGGATGAAATATTAAAACTTTGCATTGAACAAAATTATTTCAATTTGGAACAGTTTAAATTTTTCAATCTAAACTAAATGTTGCAACATTCCTGAGTAGAAATTTTTCATTTTGGTTTAATTCAGTATTAAACTGTGTCTGTCTGAGCTGCATGGTATCTCGTGGAAGTTTGTTGTTTGAATGCCTCATGCCACCATTGTTTCTTATCTGCCAGGCTACCTAGCCAGAGTACATCTTCCATAATGTACTATGGTCATGGAATTCACATGATTCATTGCTTGGGTTTGGCCAGAAGGAAGACCATTCCAGCAGCAGCTGATCAGCAGGAGGTTTGAGTTTGGGACATACCACCTTTCCCTTAGGCTAAGAGACATTCATGTCCACTGCACTAAGTGCTATAAAGGGGAAGAGGGATGTCTTGGAGTTGAATTGATTACACCTCTCTGGGAGTCCCTCACAACAGGAAAAATCTGGTTATGTCAGGTCTAAGACTTTGCTATGGAGCCTTTATGCGGCCTAGAATATGGCCCTTATGAGACTTATTATCTTGCTCCTATTTAAGGAGTTTTGTCATTGCTTTTGATAAAAGTTGGGACTTGTCTGTGTACAGCTTTTCATCTGTAGATCTCAAAACACTTTAAAGAGTTGGGTATTCATCCTCTTTTGATGGATTGTGAAATGAGATACAGAGCAATTAAGGGTCATTTTTGTTTTTCAAATTTAGGTGCCTAAGTGAGAGATTTGATTTTCAGAGGTCTGAGGTTCCCATTGATTCCCTTAATTGTAGTACAGAGATTCTGTTTATTTCTTTATGACGACATTGGCATTTGTGGATACTTAAATATGAATAACTTTAGGTATCCATGTTAAAAAAACTTTGCCTACATTACTTCCCAAGGTCATATATCAAGTAAGTGGCAGAGCCTGGAAAAGTACCGTGGTCTGGAACGGCAACTTTGCCTCAGCCCAAGGTACACAGGGAGCAGATAAGTAACAACATACTATTTTTACAGAGTTCGTTTTCTTACCATAACCACACTTTAAAATAGCCACATTGATTTTTTTTTTAATTTGCTCTCAGGTTAAGACCAAAATGTGATCATAAAGATCTGCATTATAAAAACAGTACTCCTAAAATCAGACATTCAACAGAGCTGCAGTTAAATATTTTAAAATATTAGGGGTGAAATCCTGGCCCCGTTGAAATCAAGGAGAGTTTTGTCATTGACTTGACTGGTGCCAAGATTTCATCCTAGGAGCCCAGATATTTGGGTGACAGACACTTTACAAATGTTTATTTTCAATTATTCAATTGAAAATAAACCTTGTTTTATTTTGTGTTTTTATGCTATGCACATGAATGTAGTCCAGAGAGAGGATAAAAAATATGAAGAACATTAAAGACATAATTGATTACAAACGCTTTTCTATAAACCTGAGACTCATTTTTATGTTTTAACATTTTTATGTAATAAGAAATTAGAAATATATTGATTGAAGTGAGTATTATAATATGCCATACCAAAGCTCTAAACTTTTTTTTTTATTATGTGTGTTCTGTTTCCAGTTTCTTATGAACATTCTTTAAAAAAAACCCAACCCAATAAGGAAGTCACAGGAGTGAAGCCACTGAAATTTATCCATAATAATAATAATTAATATAGTGCCTTATGTGTCCAAAGCACTGTACAGACATTAAACAGCTAATATTCACAATGCTATTCAATATTTTTATCAGTGATCTGGAAAAAGACAAAATCATTGCTGGTAAAATTTTAATGTAACACACAAATTAGTAGAGTGGCAAGTAAACAATAAGGCCAGGTCAGTTCTACTGAGCAATGTGGATCATTAAGTTGGGCTCACTTGTACAGCATGTATTTTAATGCAACTTAATGCAAGATCATACATCTAAGAACCAAAAAAGTAGATCACGCTAGATGGGGGACTATATTTTAGAACTCATTGACTCAGAAAAGGACTTAGAGGTCATGGTGGATAACCAGCTGATATAACCTCCCAGTGTGAGGCAGTGGCTAAAGAGAGCAAATGTGATCCTTGGATATATAATCAGGGGAATAATGAGTAGAAGTAGTAAGATATTATTACCACTATATATAGTATTAATGAGACCAATAAAAGAAAAAAAAATGATGTTGGCAAATTGGAACGGGTTCAGAAAATAGCTACAAGATTGATTTGAAGTCTGGAAAACTTGCCTTTAGGTGAGAGGCTAGAGAAGCTCAATCTATTTACCTTAACAAAGAAAAAGTTAAGATGGGACTTGATCACAGTCTATAAGCACCTACATGAGAAGTACATTTCTGATAGCAGACGACTGTTTAATTTAGGAAACAAAGGCATAACAAAATTCACTGGTTAGAAGCTGAAGCTAGACAAATTCAATTTAGAAATAAGGAGCAACTTTTTTTTTTAACAGTGAGAGCAATTAACCATTGGAACAACTTTTTTCTCACTGCACTACCACAGGAGCTTCCCCTCCAGAAACAGTCAGCTCTCCAACTCAGGACACAGCATTCCCAAGCAACAGTCCCACTAGCACCTATATGCATCAGTACACCCACCCAGGAAATCAAAACCAGTGACATAAATCTCACAATCCTGTGGATAGAGGAGGAGGATTTTTTTATTACTTTTTTTACCATTTTATGTTTTGCAGGCAAAAAACAGGTTGAAATACTACTATACAGTGTTTCATAAGGATAGGGTAGTCCTTTGTCCATGCTCTTATGTGGCTCTGATTTCCACCTAAAACATTCAACCTACCTATACTTTTCACAAAGCCCTATTTATGGCAGGGGGAGGCTAGTTTACCTCAGACATTAAGAGAGCTGGCTCTGAGGCCTAGATTGTTAAAGTTACTTAGGTGGTGCTCTGCTCAGCATTGTAAGGCTTAAATGACTTAGACAGCTAAGTCTCATTTTCAAAAGTGACTTATGAATTTAGGAGCCTAAGTCCCACTGGCTTTCAGTGACATGTAGGTTCCTAAAGGCTAGCTCCACAAATAAATTTAGATGCCTGAATCCCAAATTTAAGTCCTCAAAATCCATGATCAGCTTCTGTATAACCCTATAGGCCCCTAACATCCTTAGGTGCCTATGTTTCCACCAGTAAAGCCCCTGGGTGCCTAAATTTCTGCTGGGTAGCATGCACAAAGTTGCCTGAGTCCTGACACCCCTGAGCTGCTCAGTGCCTAGCTCATGCCTAAGCCCTGGTAGGATCCTCAGACTGAGTGTTTCCCAGCCTATCTCGCCTGCAGGGCTTAATCCAGTAGGCTTTCTCTGAGGCCACATTAGAGCATACCTAACAGATCAGGCCAACCACAAAATATGGATAGCGGGACCATTTTTTCAAAAGGCAAAAGCAGGACACATACAGGAGTCCTACCCCATTTTGTGGCCCCACCTCTGCTCCTCCTCTTCCCCTCAGCACGTGCTCCCTGATTAGACTGAAAACTGGAGCCAGGTGGTGGTAAAAGCCACCCAGCCACTGTGGGAAGCCCCAGACCTTCCTCCTGCCATGGGCAGGGGGTGGGGTGCTCGAGAGAAGCCTCTAGCCTGAGTCGCTGCCCCCTGGGGTGCCCCACCCAGGGCAGGTGGAGGGTCCAGGATGCCAGGGCTCTCCACAGTGTCTTCACTGTGGGGAGCCCCTGGTTCTGGCCTGGATGGGGGTGGAGCCTTGGGGAAGAGCAGGTGCAGGGTTGGGGCCTCTTGGTGAAGGGGGGGAGCTAAGGCGCACCTCACCCTCCCTTCCCATTGGGAAGAGGCTGTCACTGTCCCTGAGCCTCAGGCAGGCATGGAGTGGTGCCGCAGGGAATCTGGGAATGCTGTCCCTCGGTCATTCAGCCTGGGATCGGAACTTGTACTCTGCATTTCTGGACTATCCTGCCCAATTCAGGATGGGTCGTCACCCTAAATATGGAGGAAGAGATGGTGGTGGTGTTCCCCTTATGCCATATAGCCTGGTGGATGCTCAATTTGGAAGAACAATTCTCCAATCTTTATTTCTGTTGACCCTCCCTTTGGTCTGATGACTGTTGTCTATTGCCTACGTACAGTGGGGATCCGTACAGGCAGTTTTCAAAGAAGACAGAATGGTTACTTACCATTGTAACTCTGGTTTTTCAAGAGGATTGCCTGATTGGTATCAACTCCCTGCTCTTCTTCCCAACTATTTCAGTGTCTTACCATTCATTCTTGATTTATAGGAAGGACCTGGGTGGTGGTTGGCTCTGGGTATGAGAACACAGATAAGGTGCATTCACATCCCCAGCAGATGCTGATATTCAAATGGTCCAAGCTCATATACCCAAGGAATGTGTATCATTTACAAAATGCATCCAAGCAGTCAATCCTCCCAGAGAACCGTAGTAACTATGGTAAGTAGCTATTTTCTAAATGGTGACTTCTGAAATTAGGTGCAGCTTAGTTATTGGGTATTGGGACTTTTTTAATATTCAGACCAAAAGGAAACTATTGACAGTAAAAATACCGTGTGGTTTTGTCATATAGTGATGGACTATTTTTTTTAATCAAAGAAAATGTACATACACAGCAAAAGGGAGTACTCCGTGTCATTGAGTATAACTATCTCTGGTTATGAACATAGCAAAGACTCTGCTGTCTCAGAGCAGAGCCTCTAATGCTTCAGAGTGTCTAACCATATGCAAGCTTTTTGCTCTCTCCTAGATGGGAGGAGGGGTGAAATCATTTTGGTCCAGCAAACATCTGGTAGCTCAGGAATGAAAAAAAAGTACTGATTGGTTCTGACAGCTGTCTGCTTCACAGCAGTATTTAACCAGAAATATTCGAAACAGATTGAAATGAATAATGAAAGATTGTGTGATGTATGACAAAAATAAACTACACTACAATTTAACTCATTAACAAAGAAATTATGTTTTCCATCTAGAAATTGGGATTTAACCCACTTCCCCTTACTATGTTTACCCCACTCTGGATATTTTGTTTTTAATAATCTGATAAGAAATAGGACTTTTATAATAATTTCCCCTGCGATATATTGCACTGTGTTTCACTGTGAAATAGGTTGAATGGGATGTCATCATCCTTTAACTTTAACAAGTGCTTCTGATGGATGTGGTCCATTTAAATGTACAACAGAGAGCTGAACCAGATAACGAACTTATTATTACTCTCTGAGGATTATAGTTTAGTCCCAAAGGAGTGCAGTAAGCCGGAGAAAATCCATATCTACTGGCTAAACAATAGCCTGAAGGCTGACTGGAGATATTGATTTACTTTCTAGGCCATTTAGACCTTAATGGTGGAGAAAAGCTGAAGTGCTGTTTACTTTTCTGCCAAAATCGACCAAACAACCAGTCCTTTTTTTTACAGACTTTGATTGATTTCGCTTAGAGAAATTAGAGGTGATTTATTTTTAAGATGAAAGCAATTCGTAAATATCTCCCAGTACACAGGTTCCCTGAGAGTAAATGTTAAGTGGAAATACTTATTGAGAAGTATTTTGTTGCAAATCATTGTGTGCAGGTAAGACACCTCACTGGCAGTCAGGTGTCAGATACCTTTCCAAAGAATGGTCAAGACTCTAATCGCATTACTTAAGACACAGCGTTTTTCAAAAGTCTCAAGTCTTGCAAGCTAGTGTAAACCTGATTGTCTAGCTGACTTAGTGCCAACTGCACCCTGCTGACTTAGAAAAGGGCGTTGGATAGGATAGCATAAATTGTGTTCAAGGCTAGCATTGAGGAACTTTAATATTTGATGGATGAAAACAGTAATTTATCACAAAAGTACAATTGTCCATGATAGTTCAGACTCACACACAGAAAATATGTAACTGCTAAGAAAGGAACAATTCAGACAAAAAATGGGCTGGATTTGAGGACCCAAACATTTACATAGCTAGACAAACGTTAAAAATTTTCCATTGAACACAAAGCTACAAGTACAGAGTTTCTAAAAATACTGGCCACTCTTAAGAAGAAAAAAGTGCAGTCACTGCTGCAAGAGTTGGATAAGCTAAAGAAAACTTGGCTGGCAAGTGAATAAGCTTTATTTAAAAACTGCCAAGTTTATTGGGCTCATGAACATAGAGAATATGTAAGTAAAGTCAATGGAAGAAAAAAGTTCTTCAGAGTGTTATTATGGAGCTTGCCATGAAAGTTAATACACACACACAAAAATCTCTTATTTCTATATTAACACACACACAATCTACAATTTCTACTTAGGAAAGCTTGTAGGAAGCAATTTGTGAATATTCCACCTGCAGCTCATTAAATACTTTTTCTTTTCCCAAGAAGCATCTAATGTTGTTTCGCCAGAAGTGCCCTTGGTTGATACTTTTCTCACTCCAGTTTTTACTTTATCTTTCTTAAACCATCTTTGCTAATGTGATTGCTGTCTCTTATTTACACACTTGCTGTAACACAAGAATATTTTTCACTTACCTGAAGTCTATAATTATTAGTAGCCTACTTCTTATTAGCCATTTCTGAGGTTTAAACATGAGCAAGTGTTGTAAATTATGATTCTTTTAATATAAGAATTACTGCTCAGATCCTGGTCTGTGTCTCAACTGTTTTAAGCCACCTTTATCCCCCATCTTACTTACTGATCTCGGGCCCATTCATTTGATGGGCGAATTCCTAACATAAATTAGAGCAGTCCCCAAGAGCTGTATTTGTCAAAGTGGGGATAGTCAGAGCATAGAAATGCTCCAGCCATACTTCTTTTCCCTGGCCATGCCCACATAAGACAAGCAACTGCATTTGTGTGGCCTAGAAGCCATTAGAGTAGTTCACCCAAGGAGAATCCTCCAATGGTCAGTTCTGTCTATTTGCACAACTACAGTCGATTTGCACCCACGGACTGGTGCAAAACAGCCACAGAGAAGCTAAGAATCTAGGTATATGTACCATCCTGCTCATCAACCAATCCCCCATTAAAAGCAAATAGTGGAAGACTGTTATGTCCCCAATTCCCTTGATAAGATCTGTTGTGAAACACCCTATATCTTTTCTATGCACTAAACTTAGTGCAGTACTTACTTTGGGATTCAGTGTGTGCTGTATGTATTGTTGTGAAATCCCTAAAATCCCTGAGATTCTTTAGAAATCTGTTGTTGCTTTCTCTGCTTTTAAAAGTTTTTTGTTTCTTTTTTTAAACCCCTCCTCCCCCTCACAAAACAATAACAATAGGACACCCTGGAACAATTTAGAATAGAGATACATATTTCCTACAATTATTTCAAAAGCTTATCGTGTGAGAAACATCCTAAAAAGATATTTTAGAGGCTCAGTTAATATATCCTTATTTCCTTCAAGCTTGCAAGCTAAATTCTATGAGCTTTGTACAGCTATTTTTGCCAGTGGGACAGTTTGCTGCATCTCTCATGTAATTACTATGGATCCAATGCTGCAGTAATTTATGTGCTGATAATTTACACTTTCTTGCTTATCTGGTACTGTTCGCAACTGATATGTGGTTCTGATGCTATCCTGTGATGAACAGGAGCTCATCTACACAGGAAAGTTGCACCAGTTTAACTTAATATATTAATTTAAACCTACATAGTTAAACTGGTGCAAAATACCGTGTGGATGCTCTAATTTTGGTTTCAATGGCTTCTTTTGGTTTAGCTTAAGTCAGTTAGGAACAGGTTCAATTAAACCAAACAAGTCACTCTTATATTGAAATAAAGCCCTGATCCTGAACATTTAAACATGTGCTTAACTTTATGTAGTTCCATTGTTCCATTGATTTCAGAATCAGTGCTTACATGTGTCCACACGGCCTTTTGCACTGCTTTAATTATTTTGGTTTAAAAACCAATTTAAGTTGAACCAGTGCAACTTTTTCATATAAATAAGCCCTCAATTTCCTAAACTGGAAAAGAAAGAAAAAAGGTGATTGTGGCCTCATTGTCCATGAGTTCTTTATCAAATTTAACTCCCTAAGTATCATTGACTTCAGGCCGAAGTGTGAGACAGCTCATTTTCCTTTTGTCTTGGGAGCTTTAAAGAAGAGACTCACAGTGAGTAAATATGAGGTTCAAAGAAATTTAAATCCTTTTCTGCAAGTGAAGTTCATTAGGAAAGAAAACAACAGCTGGTATCACAGAGCTGTGATACATTTTAAAAAGCAGGGGTAAAGTAATGATTAGAAATGCAATATGGAGTTACAGTACAAGAAGTAAAACCACAGAGGCACTGAAGAAGACAAATATAATTTAGGTAGAAGCACAGGTCTAATTACTAGGCTTAGTTGATAGCTTAGAATTATCTCTCACAAAGGATGGTTCTTCACTAGTACTCTGGCTGCAAAAAGAGTCCCATTAGACATTGAAACTACATTTACCACTCCTTCAATATATGATTACCTAAAAGTTAGAAGTATGGTATCTTTCTGAAAATTGATCTTTGTTTTATATGCTTGTGGAAAACTCCTGAAGAATGCAACAGACTATAGAATTGTTCACCAGCCTTATAGAATTCCATGGCGGGGATGTAGTTTCCTATTGCATTCTGAAAGATGGTATAAGATTTCTATGGAAAAGATATCTTTTCCTGTGCAATTTATATAGGCTGTTTTTTTAGTCATTTCTATAGAACTGTAATAGAGCCCTGGGTTTTGGGGTGCATCTGCACACTCCAATGGTCCAGTTATGGCCCTTTAAATATGGAAGCTCTAGTTTCAGACTATATGCTTATTCTTAGTCAGATGCCCCACAGGAAACCATTTATAAGCCTTCCTGGCTTTTAAGCAGAAGAGCAGATTCAGGAGACCCAAGCCTGGGGAAAGACCCAGGAGAGGGTTCTTGCACCTGTGAGGCAGGAGGTCTGAGAGGAAGACACCTGGAGGGAGAAGGAGCTGGCTGGTGGGGAAGCTTCAACTGGGGAGGGTGAAGAAGCCCTGGAGACAAGGGCTAAGAGAAAACCATCTGGGGGCAATGAGGACTGTTGGAAGCTGCTTTTGGTTGAAACAGTGTTACCAAAAGAATAAAGAAAAGCCCAGAACAAAGGAACTGGAGCTGAGCACGTATCTGGAGTATGAGTTGAGTTTCCCCACTGAGAAGTAGATTTGGCCACCATCTTACATGAACTTTGTTGGTTTAATCTCTGTTACATTCTATAAGGTTTTTTTCATAAGGGTAAAAATAACATTGTCTCTTTAATACTTTCGTAGCCAGAAGGGCTAACAAACGTCCCCAGTTTATAGAGTGATAATAATTGATAAGCACTAGGGCCCAATTTATAATTTGGTTGTGGCCTGTCCTAGGCATCCACACAGTGAAGTAAGAGTGTAAGGTGCTCCCTTATGCCCCATGCTTGAGGTAGGAATGCAGAGGGGAGAGCAGTCTGCCTCTATAGAATTTCTATGACTCTTCCCCTTCCCCCATCAGACCTGTGTGTGGACAGAGGAATGGGTAGAGCCTGATCAGGAAGCAATTTCTGCTGGCTTCTCCTCCTTTCTCTTTGAACACAAAGGGAGCCTAAGTACCTGGAGGTGATTCCAATGGTGTGGACTACAATGACAGCTGTGAAGTACTAGTTGGCTACATATCTGTTATAACCTCCAAGCCCACCCTGTGTAACAGCAAACCAATAGTGAAATTGTGTACACTATCGAGGAATCAACAGCAGAATATGTACAGCTGTTCATACCTAGCGGACAGTTGTTTGAGCATGTATTTGCCAGCCTTCCAGTAACTAGATTTTCGAGAGAGAGAATCACTAATAATCATTTAGCTTCATACAAAGAGAGAGAGAAGCTATGGTATTCTGTGCTTTACTCTCTCCCTGTCAGTTTACCTCAGCCTTTAAGGTGCCATTTAAGTGTGGGAAGTTTTCCAGATTTTTATTTTGGAGATGTAGTAAATAGCTATAGTAGTAGAATTTATTATTTATATAGATAGCATGGACACACTTGGTGCTAAGCTCTGGGTTTCACTAAGTAAAGACTTTGTCATACTGAAGATGCCCTAAGATGACTCTGCATGTGGGAAGCATTTATAGAACAGCATTTTGGACCACAGTTGGTGTAAGTGAAGTTCAACCTGCAGTATTTAAATTACTGAAAATAAACCTATTGCTTAACGTTATTGGGACCCACTACTCAAAGATGTACCTATTGATAATGTTTGCTGGTTTCAGAACATTCCTTGAAGGAATTCACATGAACTATATGATGTATGTTCATATGTCACATGGTTCATTTATGTGCAGTGTTGTAGTCATGTCTCTCTAACATTGTTCATTTGTCATTCCTGGAAGGAGTGTTCTGCATCTCAGGAATAACACTTAAGACAAAACAATTTTCTAAGACATAGTGAAGCAAAACAACCCATAAATTTCCAGAACATAAGAGTCGGTTTACACCTCTTTTGGGAAAACCCACAGGAGGCAGTTAGAGAGGAAAATAAGCTCTGAGAGGGAGAAAATAAAGCATTGGATTAGGATTCTGGTGAACTTGGTTCAGTTTGCCCTGTCTCTGGATAAATCCTTCTGTGATAAATCACTTAATCTCTCTGTGTCTCAGTTTGCAACTTGTAAAATGGGGTTGGGGTAATAATTCTTCCTTTCTATCACCTTTGACTGTCTTGTCTATTTAGACTCTAAGATCCTGAAAACAAGAACTTCCTCTTGCCATGTATCATGCAGTGCCTAGCTCAAGAAGGTCCTGATCTTAGCTGGAGCCTCTATGTGTACTACCTAACTACAAATAATGAATAATAGTTGCAACTCTGACCTGCTGAGATTTACTTAAATCATCTTTTCAAGGGGATGGGACTTTGGGGCAATGGAGCTTGGAAGGGATGTAGCTTCCAAAACCCACATATCCACACAGTCTGCAGGGAAAGGTGCATTCTCTCAGTCCATGGATGCAGGAGCTATCCACATGGATAGTTGCCCCGCATTCCAGCAACGTTTCTCCCATCCCTCAAATACCTGGCCTCATGGCTTCTGTGGAAGTTATGTTACTATTGTCTGGGTTCCCCTGCAGCAGGGCAAGAGGAGACCAAAGGAGCTTTAAGGTCTATTAACTCTCAGACAGAATGGTGGTGGTACTCCTGCTACATCCCTAGACCTTCCCGGAAGCCCAGCAGAATTCCATCCCTGTCAAGCTCCAATAGAGCAGCTTCTACAGGGATCCTAAAGAGGAGACAGGACAGCCCTCCTGCTCTTCTAGATAGGCTGGGAGAGGTACAAGTGAGGAGGGGGCCCTAAACTGTATATGGAGGAGGTTCATACTAGGTCCCTTGAGTTTGCTCTATCTGCTTTGTCTTTTCGGTTATTTTTCTTACTCATTTTATTGTTTTCTATTTGGAAATGCTAACAGTCTTTTAAAAGGTATTTCAGATTATTTAACCTTTTTTCCAAATGAGCTACTTCAGTTCATCAATGAGAGTTAAACACTGTTGGGTAGAGGAAAGGAGTAATGAATTCCATATGGATGTACTTTACAGGGAAGCAGTTCATAAAACTGCTTTATGCATTTTTTAATTCTAAAATATAGTGAGACTCATGCAGCTGCAGCAGCCAGCCACAAGTTTCTTCCTATAAACCTTTTCCAAAAGGTTTGGAGAACTATAACAATGGCTTCATTAATTTAAATACTACTCAGTGTCATATCTGCTTTTATTAAAAAAGGTGAAATTGTTTTATTCTTCTGACATAATTTAAAGATAAAATGTGAAATTCTGTGACCTTGCTCTAAACTATTTGGTCTATTATAACATACATATATAGGTTTTCAAACAGTGCTTTATTGATTCCCTGGTACAGCCAGGCCTGTTAAATGTGAATTTAGTTTACAGACTTTATTTTTGTTCATATTAAAAACCTCTTCAGCTTAATGAGTCATTGGTACATCAGCATCTGCTCCCAAGACTGGGGAATTGGGAGAGAAAGTGACAGGAAATATCAGAATAAATATAATAAAATGTTAAATGTAGGAATCTTCATGGTGGATAATAGATACAGAATAGTTAGAGTATGGTATAATGTGGTAAAGGTGTATAGTTTATAGTAAGAGATACAGTAAACATACTGATTATTGGTAAAAAAAATAATAATAATCAGAAACTCAACACATTTTTTCAGCCATATTGATAATTGTTTTTAAGACTGAAATAAATATGTGAATGAAATGAGGAATCCTGGCATTTGTTTTTGAAGATAACATATCGTAGAACAGAAAGCCTGTTTGGTTATGTGGGGAGTCTCTTTCTTTTAAAATCCTATCAGTCAGATATCATAGTGCTTTGTAATTACAGGTTTTTATAGCAGGTGCTCTAGGTTAACCTCCTGTTAACTTGTGCCAGTTTAGAGTATCACATCTCTATAATCCTTGGAGAAAGATGTCATCTTTTTGTTCCCATTAAACAACACAGTGTGTCATGTTGCATATCAACACAGCACAGGTGCATTCAGAGAGAAGACTCAGAAATCATCTAGCCATGCAGTGCCTAGAAAAGCTCCAGTATCCTGCTTAATGATGCCCTTGAGGATCTTATAATGATTGAACCATATTTTTTGTCTATTAAAATACCTCCTTTCAGAATAGTATTTTAGGATAAAATTCATTCCTATGTAGAGGTCAGCATTAGTCTTATCCACCACTTAAGTCTTACAGACTATAGGGTAAGCAGAGTATGTGGAAAGAGCAGTCTCATAGGTAAGACAGAGAGCAACAATTGGGTTTCAGATATGGCTAGTGAATGGAAGGAATGGGATGTGAAGAGGTCACAGGTGGCAGAATGCTTCTTGAGGAGGAATAGGCAATCAAGAAGTACGATAACAGAGAAGAGGAAATGTGAATGGGCTCAAGAAGGTATTGGAGCTGGCACAGTGATTGAGGGGAAGATCATGGTTGGGTGTGAGAACATGGGTGGAGGCTCTGCCTCTATCATCAGCAAGGAGGTGGAAAATGGATGTTAATTGGTGATGCATGGAGGTGTGGATCTTAGTAACAGAAGGGAGGAGGGCGGGGTGCAGAAGAAAGTGGGAAGATGATGGGTTGTGCATAGTATATCAGAGATGGAGGAAGAGCAGACCATACAAATGCAAGATACAGAACAAAATTAATAGCAATGCAAGATAGTTACGGGACTTCTTAGTGATAAGATAATACAATGGCATCATCTTTTTTAATAGCATAGCCATTTTTGTATGGTAAATTTACATCTGATGATCATCTAAAATGTAGTTGTGTTATCATATGGATGCCTTAGATTAATTTGTTTACTGTGAAAATCTAGTCTTGCAGATGTCCCTGCATAATCTTTAGGATTTTAGCCATGTATCTATACAGTCTATGCTTTACTATGTACTGTAGGAGATTAACATTGATTTGCCATAAGTGTAGTTGGTAATGGGAAATAAAAAATTGGCAAAGATGTAACTATTAAAATCTTGCCAGACACACATAAATCTCTTATGGATGTGCATCTCCACTGGCTATTTCCTTACCTTTGCGTATGATTCATTATAAAGCAGAACAGGAATTATATGATTGTTAATACAGAAGTGGAAAGGAGAACATTAGAAAAAGTCATACAATCTTATTAATATATATTATGTGCTGCAATGAAATCCTTTTACCTAAGTATAAAATTACCTAGATAATAGATCTGTGAACAATGAGAAAAGATGGAAAATATGTTGTCTATTGAACATTGCTATAAGAAAGTCTGGACTATTTTAAAAAAAATTCCTTAACATTTATCTGTATAAATCATAGAAATGACCAAATATTGATTAATTTTTAGCCGCTGAAGATTGTTTGGTTTTTATATTTAAACAAAACGGATTACTTAAGTAACTCTTATACCAGAAATACAAAGCATAGCAGTTGTGCCATGCAGGGTCAGCTGTAGGTTTGATATTAGTTTATCCGATCCAGTCACTCAGGTAGCCAGATCCCAAACCATTCAGGGTTTGACAGGTCAAAGTAACATCTTAAACTGCACCTAGAAAGAGTTTGCAGAATCTTGAGTACATTCACATGTTTGAGGCCCTCGGCATTCCCCGTAATCCTGTCTTTTGGGGGATGGAAGTTTTTGCAGCTGCTTAGACTTCAGCTGATCATGGGTGCAGAATTTTCTCTTTCTTTGGGTTAGGAGCTGACACTACAGTTTCTGGATAGGTGATGTTAATGTCCTCATTAAATATCATGAAGTAAAAATATGTTGAGATAGAAGAGGCCAAACCCTAATAAATCAATGGAGTTGCACACACACATAGATTATCACTTAGTAGCACATTTTCTAAAAAAATTAAAGGTTGGCCGCAGTTTTTGATAAATCTCTTTTTATATTCCCTCTTAGTTTATGGCAGAAGCCGATTACTAACTGCCCAAACTTAGGAAAAATCTTCTCTTGTAGTCAAATTATTCCATAACTGTCCACTAGAGAGATTCTTGCACTTTCCTCTGAAGCCTATGGTGCTGAACACTATCAAGGACAGAATATTGGGACACATTATCACTGGTTTGATGCGATATAGCAATTCCTATATTCCTATGTTTATTTTTAATGTTTTTCTCTCTATTTTCAGACCTTAAAAATTAAATCAAATCAAAACAAAAGTTCTTCATACTTCACAGTCTTTTCAGTTTATTTTTCACTCCTCTTTAAATTCCTTGGTTGAGCCTTTTTCTCCCTTCCCTATTTTATCCTCATTTTCTTTTTGTAATATGATATAAATTGGATACATTTATTTTGGGATTCCTCTCTCTTATCAATATTTACCTCTTTCCCTCACTTTGGCCTCCATTTTTTCACAATACTTCTCAGTCATATCTTTCCTCCTTCCAAGTAGGTCTCTCGTTTATAAAAAATTGACTCTCCTTGTCCTCTGGCTCCTTCCAGGCTCTGTGTATTAGTCTCGGTGTCTCCCTCTGACCTCTGACTCATTCTAGTCTCTTTGCCCAGCCCGTCCTACTTTCCACGCACACAACAGCTCTTCATCAGGTCTAAGCCCCAGTCTTCTTGCACAATCAGTGCCATTCTCCCCGAGCTCATCATCCCATCTCAGTCTCTGCCCTTGGCTCCCAGTCTCCTTACTCAGCTGGTCCCAATCTCCCCCATGTGCCAACTTCCAGTCCCAATTTCCTTCTCCCCCTTCCAGTTCAAGTTTCTCCCCCTCCTTGTTCCAGTTCACTCTGCCACTCCTCCATAGATATAGTTCTTGTTCTCTCTGCATTTGAATGAGACAAATTCCTCCTCCACACTGCCTCCTCTCAGTTCAGGTTCCTTGACTGGCATCACCTGCAGCATCCCAGAGCTTCAATATCAGGGGAAGTCCTGTTTTGCTGAGGTTCAGTGTGGGTGGAATTTTCAGGGAGTTTAACTGGTAAAATCTAAGCAATCTCATGTGCAAATTGCAATTTTTCAAAGGCTTATAACTTGGCCAAATTTGAGTGGCTTTTCATGAAGACACATCCCTGCCACAAAGGCTACTGCTCTGACAAATTTCCAGTGTATGCTGCAAAGCAGGAGGCACTATAGCTTTTCAAAGAGAAGGTCTCCAGAATTTTTTAACATGGATAAAACGTGTCTTGTCCTTACCACACTGGCAACAGCTGTTTTTATAAAACAACCGTTTTATCTGAAATAAAAGACAAAATAAAACAACACCATCCTGAAGCAGTATAGAAAATTTCCAGTATGGAAAATTTCAGCCAAAATGATTAAAGTTGGGCAAAGTTATAAGCCACTGACAACTGAGTCTTATAATAATAATAGGTGAGGCTAACGGCCTTGTATATAATACCTTTTAGGTGAGAGAATTTTTTTTTTAATTTGAAGATCTACTTTGTCATTGTCTGATACTTTTTTTTTAAATACAATAAATATATTAATCCATTGTTGTGCATATTTTGCTTAGCTGATTGCATAATGTGATGCAGTGTATGTGCTCTTCTGGTGTATAAAAAAACATTTATTATTTCCATATTTAACTGTAGGGTTATTTTTCCAATAATATGCCTTGTAATTTCCTAATCAGAAAGGTTATATAAAATATTTTAGCAGTTGGGGGTTTCTAATTAACTGATAATAATGCAAAGCTGCAGCATAGTCAGTTTAACCAAACTCACTTGATTCTTAGATGAAAATAGTACTCTATGCTTTTTTTTTTTTTAATTAAATGAATGTAACTGTAAAGCGTTGGGCCGTCCCTCCCTGTTCATCTGGGAGGGAGGCCGTGCCTCCTCTCTCTCTGATTCTCCTGTGGAGACAAAAGGTCAAAGAGGGGAATAAGCATTCATAAGCTCTGGCCCTTGTGTGGGGCAGAGCTGACAATCAGTCTGTGGGCTCTGGCCCCTCAGGCAGGCGGCAGAGTGGACAAGCAGTCTAAGGGCTCCAGCTTTGTGTCAGGGCGGCCTCCAGTAAGTAGCTGCCACCACAGGGGTGAGATCAGCAGTAGGGAAGGAATAGGATTACTCAGCCCCACCACATTCCACTGGGTCCCAGCCAAGGGTCCTAACAGTGATGGAAGCCTCTGCCACTGGGTCAAAGGTCCTAGCTGAAGTTTGCTGATCTAGTATCAAGCCACAGCACAAGTGGACTATTTTTTGGTTCCCCTGGGAGTTCCTACCTCCTCTCCCTGGGGAACCTGGACCTCAGGATCTTTGTTCGTCTCCCCAGGGTAAACAGCAAGCAGTAACCACAACAGCTCCTCAGCATCCATGGCGGCTCCAGCAGCTCCTCAGTGCTGCAGCAGTTGGGCTTGGGCACCAGCGACAGGGGAGAGACATCCTCCTCCTTCAGCAGCTGAGAAAGAAGGCTTGCTTTTTATACTTCTCCTTTCTGTCCCGCTTTTCCACTTCTGGCGGGGCTGGTGCAGGTGTCCTGGCTCTTCCCACCAGGGGGTGGTCCAGGATTTCTCCTTGTCCGTCTCCACAGCAGGCCATGTCCCCTTGCTACAAACACACACACCCCTCAAGTCCTTTGTGGCTGTTCAGGCCTTCCTTGCCCAACCATGACACACCATTGGCATTTGCATTCTCCTTACCTGCTCGATGCTGCATGGTGAACGCAAATGGCTGGAGAGTGAGGTCCCACCTCATCAGTTGCTCACAGGTGTCTTTTATAGTCTGAAATCACTTGAGGGGTCCATGATCAATTACCACAACGAAGAAGCCCCCCAGGAGGTAATATCGGAGGGTCTCTATTGCCCATTTAATCGCCAGGGCTTCCTTCTCAATGGTCAAGTAGTTGAGCTTGTAGGGGAACGGTTTTTGACTAATATACAGGACCGGGTGTTCCTCTCCATCAAAGGTCTGGGAGAAGATATCTCTGAGTCCTATTGCTGAGGCATCCATCTGGACCATGAAGTTGTGGGTAAAGTCGGGGTTGTACAGGACAGGCTCACAGGATAGATGGTCCTTCAGTGTTTGGAAAGCTTCTTTGCAGTCAGGGGACCAATAGACTTGATGTGGTCAGTCCTAGGTTAGGAGCTCCTTCAGGGGGGTGGCAATTGAGGCAAAGTGGGGAATAAACCAATGCTACTACCTGACCAGCCCCAGGAATTGCCTCACCTGTTTCTCGGTGGTCGCTGCCGGATGGTCTTAGATGGCCTGGACCTTTCTGATGAATGGGCGTACCTTCCCTCGTCCAAGGATATACCACAGGTAGGTGGGTTTCCAGGCAGCCAATCCAGCATTTCTTGAGGTTGGCCATCATCCTGGCGGTCTGGAGGAGCCACAAGATGGCCGCCATCTGGTTCAGGTGTTCCTCCCAAGAATGATTGTAAATCATGATGTCATTGAGATAGGCCATGGTGTGCTCAGTGTGAGTCAGCTGCAGCATTAGCCGCTGGAAGGTGGCGGGGGCCATGTAGAAGCCAAAGGGCATCCGGGTAAACTGGTAGAGCCCACTGTGGGTGGTGAAGGCTGTCTTCTCCTTCAATCCCGGTTCCAACGGGAACTGCCAGTATCCCTTAGTCAAGTCTAGGGTGGTGATGTAGTGGACCTCCCTGAGGTGGTCAAGGAGCTCATCCACCCAGGGTATGGGGAAGCATCAAATTTCAAAATGGCATTGACCCTCCAAAAGTCAATGTAGAATTGGTGAGTCCCATCTGGCTTGGGTACTAGCACTATGGGGCTGCGCTACTCACTTTGTGACCTCTCAATGACTCCAGGTCTAGCATTGCCCAGACCTCTTGTTCCACCACCTCCCACAGCCAACGCAGGAGCAGCCTGGTTGTTTCGCGTAACACCTCCCCTGGGTTGGACTGGATGACGTGCTGTGTCCCCATGACCTGTCCCAGCACAGCAGTGAATGTCCTGGGGAAGGCCTCCAGCAGACACCGGGCTTGTCTCCACTGCTCAGTAGTGAGGGTGTCCCCGAGCAGAAGTTCCTCTGGTTCAGCAGCGGTAAGAACCTGGGGTTCCAATTCTGGCTTAGCGAGGTATAGGGTGATTAGTAGCCCTTCCTGTTCATACCAGGTCTTCAAGAGGTTTACATGGTAGACTTGGTGCTTTTGTTTTTGGTCCAGCTCGCAGACCTCATAAGTGGCAGGGCCAATCCAGTAAATTATCTCATATGGACCTTGCCATTGAGTCAACAGCTTGGACTCCTCCGAGGGGAGCAAGACGAGGACCTGCTCCCCCATCTCAAAGGTCTGTGCTCAGGGTCCCCAGCTTGGATTCCTCCGAGGGGAGCAAGATGAGGACATGCTCCTCCAGCTTCAAGGTCTGTGCTCAGGGTCCCCGATTATAGGAACTTGCATGGGCCCCCTGGGCAGCCTGTAGATTCCCGCCCGGGTCAAGTTCTCATACAGTTGCGTGACATCCTGGAGGAGTCCTTGGGTCCGGGACAAGGTCTGCTCCCAGGTCTTCCACATTAAGTCCAACAGTCCCTGTGGCTGGTGTCCATAGAACAGTTCAAATGGGGAAACAGGGATGGGGGCTTGTGGTACTTCCTGGATAGCAAGCAGCAGGAATGGGATCAATTGGTCCCAATGGTGGAGGTTCTCTAGCGGGAACTTGTGGCGCATCCTCTTATGGGTCCAGTTAAAACTTTCCATCAGGCCATCCATCTGGGGATGATAGAGAGAGAACCACAATTTCTGGATCACTCGGAGGCCGCAGACTTCACACAGTAGCTGGGAGGTGAAATTCGTCCCTTGGTCTGTTAGGGTCTCCCTGGGTAGGCCAACCGAAGCAAAAATCTTCATGAGTTCAGAGGCGATGCTCCGAATGATAGCAGACTGCAGCGGGTCAGCCTTGGGGAAGTGAGTGGCATAGTCCATTATGACTAAGATGTAGCGGTAGCCAGCTGCACGCTTAGCGAGGGGCCCCATCAGGTCCACTTCGACCCTCTTGAAGGGTGTTTCCACTATTGGCAAAGGGACCAGGTGGCTTTTTGGATGCCTGAAGGTGCCACCAGTTGGCATTCTAGGCAAGAGGTGCAATAGTTCTTAACATCATGGTGCACCCCTAGCCAGAAGAACTGGGCCAGGACCTGGGCCAAGGTCTTCTCTTGACCCAAATGGCCCACAGCCAGGACACCATGGGCCATCTTTAGTATCGCCTGCCAGTGGCATCAGGGCACGACCAGCTGGGACCAGAGCTTGTGTGTCCGAGTGTCTTGAAACACCCAGTACAGTCACTGCCACACTTCAATTGTAGACACTTACTACAAGAACAGGCAAGATTCACTCATCACTGTAGTTAATCCATCTCCCTGAGAGGCGATAGGTTGACCGAAGAATTCTTCAGTCGATCTATTGCTGTCTACACCAGGGTTTAGGCTGGCATAACTATGTCTCTCAGGGGTGTAGACCAGCCCGTAGGCTACATGGAACAAAGGAGAAAAAGGGCTGACTACATGGGAAAACTCAGGGCTGGTCTACACTAGAACTTTAGATTGACCCAGCTATGTTCCTCTGGGATGTGGAAAATTCACACCCGAGTGACACTGTTAAAACAACCTAAGTCCTCATGTAGACAGTGCTACATCAACAGAAGAATTCTTATGTCTGGCTAGCTACTGCCTCTTGGAGAGGTGGATTTACAGCAATGAAAGAGAGCGAGAGAGAGAATACCTCCTGTAGTAAGTGTCTACATTAAAGCACTCCACCTTCAAAGTGAATTATGTTAAACTAAATTAAGGCTACTTTTATTCTGAATGAGAGTGTCCACACAAAGGTTTAATGCAGTTTAAGTAATTCACTTTTAATTCATACCTTTGTTAATTCAGATTAATTTTTCTGAGTGTTCCCACGTATAGGAGCCAAAAGTGTTAGGGTGTTGAAGCAAAATCTTGTTTGGTCTTCATTCCTTACATGCCATTCCTAGATCCACAGACTATGTATGTATTAGGGTATTATCAACTATCTGTGTTGGGCAGCGTTGTGTTTGGATTGAATTGTCTGACAAGTTAATTTTTGCTTTTTAAAAAGAAAGATTAGACACAAGCTTCCAAGAGTAGACAAAAATACTTTCTTAGAAAATATACTTTACTTTACTGTTTTAACAAAAGCAATGAAGTAAAGGAAAACTGCCTTTGAATAGCTAATTAATTCTATTGTAAACATCTTTAAAATCTGTTGATTTTTTTAGTTTTGTTTAAAAATGATGGTGGAGAAGGAAGAGCTGCAACTCTCAATTGTCATCTAACCTCTCAAGAAAAAATAGACACATGAAAATAGCCTGTTTCTGTTACTGATATATTGTCCCAAGCAAAATCATTATCAGATATATATTTCTGTCATTGTTTACCAATCTGCCACATTCATAATATGATGACTCACTCAATAGTGAAACAAATTTGTTTCTGTAGTGTGCTGTCAATGGGAAATGTGTACTATTCTTCCAGATGGACTTGAGCTACATTTGCTGCTGCCATTGGTAAAGTAGACAAGCATCACCTATTTAAAAGAATAGTGCAAGTGTGAGAGATGGAAATATAGATTTTATCTGTTTACAGCAGAGGGAAAGAGTATTATCAATAAAGGCAAGTTCTGCTTATGGTAAAGTTCAATGTCATATGCAAAACTAAGAAAGCCATCCCTCTAGCTGAATAGTTTTTACTTTAAACTTTGTTTTGTATGTGTGAGAAGAGACTATATGAAGGATACATCGTAAAAAAAATCTGTTTTTGCTATAAAAGGGAACTTGTGTAGTTGAAGGAAACATCTAATATAATCCATTTTAGGGTTTGCTGAAGGTTTTGATACATCTATTTGAAAATGAAGCCAGCAATATAATTAATATCCATATCTATCTTTCTAATGGTTGTCTTTCTGGCCTTCTTGATAACAAATATATCAACTATATCCTATTCTTCCAAGCAGAAAAAGGAGAACAAGCACACCACACTACATGTTAGAGAATAATATTGTCCTACAGGACACAACTCGATAGGAAATAGATATACTATCCCAACACCGACTGGTAGAGATTAATGCACTAGAATATAATTCCACAATATTCTGATGTAAGACTCACATTTTTTTAGTAAACATCAAGTGCACTGTCAGTTCTTGGGTTTTGTTATTCTTTACTCATGGTGATTAAGGTAATTTAAACACCACTATACTCTTGCTAGTATTAACAGAACTATAGAATTACTGTCTGTTTCTTCTCCCCTTTTGAGTGGGAGATTTCAGCATATGCAGCATTAAAAAGGTGCCAAATTAGAGCAACCTTTGTAGAACTGGGGGAGAATTAGCAAGTAAAAGAAAAGAAAAGTTACTTCATTTGGGAGAGAATAAGAGTGTCAAAATGAAAGTCTTTAAAAGAAAAAAGGTGTATAGGTTTATTAATCTTTTCTCAATGGGGGTTTATTATGTGAAGGAAGAGAAATAATACAGTACTTGATTATGTTTTCCTTGCTCTTCATTGAAGTATTGTCCCAGAGTATGCAGCAGTAGAAAAATACCAATAGCCAAAATTTTCAAAGGGCTGCCAACTAATTTTTGTTCACACTTATCTGAAATAAGGCTGCTTTCACTAAGGTATCAAAGCACTAGATGGTAAATTTTAGGCACCATATTCTCTGCCGGTGTCAATTTTGTCCTAGCTGTTTGATGGAGCTAGGCCAAATGACACCAGCTAAAGATATAGGTGTAGACGTCTAACCCTCTGATTTGCAGGCACCCTGGGTAATGAGGCATCCCTGCCTGATGGGGTGTTGTGAGGATAAATACATTAAAGAGTGTGAAGCGCTTGGAAAGCTACTGATGAAAAGTGCTATATAAGAGAGAGGTATTATTTTGATGATGATATTATTATCTATCATTTGTGCTTACAATCAAGGGTGCAAAAATAGGGGCTGTTTTGAAAATCTAGCCACATAGATATTCCTGAAACTCTGTCACCTGAAATAGTTTCATACTGCTTGTTAGAGTTGCTTTGTGAAGCATATCTCTGTTGTCACAGACAGAGCAGATTGACATTTAATGTAGAGTTCAGTGCTGAAAATTGTTTTCCAAGACTTTCAAATCATCTGTGTAGTAAAAACCCTTTTTGAAAAAGGTTACACTGTTTTACAGCAATATGCCAGCTCACTCTCCTGATAGTTTGGTATTTTGAAGTAGCTCTCAACACCCTATTCCACACACTAGTAGTGACCACTCTTGTGTCACTCTCCTGGTGTGCCAGGAAGGATTCTGTCTAGCTCTTTTATCAGCAGATTTCTGGGAACTGCAACTGATGCAGTGCCCCTCCACATTGCCTTTAACTGGCTGTGGCTTTAAAGGCCATAAAACAGCCTTAGGTTTCTAACTGGAGCTAATGACCTGATAGCGTGAGACCTATATTATAGATGGCAGATTTTATAACTTTATCTGTCTAAATGCCCCTTCCCACTTGTGCACCGATGCAGAATTAGCCACATTCTATTCAAAGTGCAGTGCACTGTGTTCGTATCAAAGAACGATGGATACAATTGAATGCGCTATATTAATATTTGATTCTTAAATGTGAATAATGAAGTCTAACTTGGGTATCTTTTTAGAAGGATAGTTTCTCTTTTTGTCACAGAATAATAATTAAAATTTCACTCTGGTTACATAAAACCTGCATTTAATTATTTGAAGTGGTACTACTGATGTACTGATTATATTTAACAGTGTATGATAAATCTAGTAAAATAGAAGTGCGAGCTTCATTATCTATTTAGGAGGCTACACAGGTGTAATGTCTCCACAGTTTCATGCTATCATGTATATTTTCAATATAGTTTTTTATCTGCTTCTATTTTACACTAGAATCTAGTAATTAACTTCAAAATGCAAATTCCATGCCCCTTTTTACTTGTGCCAGCTGTCCTAAAACAAAATATCAGAGGAAATGCTAAAGCTGGAATTTTGGTTTTCTTTGACTATCTTATTTGTGATAATGAACTATAACCACTCAACTAGTTCAGGGCAGACATAATTCTTGTTTTACTTCTGCTTTATCCTGAGGGACTCTCCCCTATTTCCATATGCTAGAACTCTATGGAGTAGGGATTTGAACTCTGAACCAGGAGACTATAAGACATGAAATAAGAATCAATAAGTTTTCTGAGGCATGTCACTGGTTAAGTGACAAAAATATTCTGATTGTGACTGAAAAAGAAAAGTCAAAGGTACATTCGAGTCTGTCAGTTCCACTCATTCCTGTTATGCCTCTAGGGGATATCATACAACTTGACACCAACATTTAAGCTTTGAAAATTATGAGCTCATCTATTTCAAATGGGATGGCACATGTTCCCAAGCCTTTGCCATTACTTATGATGGGAGACAGGACAATCACTTTTTTTGTTCAGATATTGATATTGCATAAGCTTCTTCTTCTTCTTCTTCTTTTTTCCTGTTTCAGAATGAAGAACAAATTTTGGTATTTTGAGTTTGGCACTTCTGAAACTTTCTCAGCCACCTGCAAGAAGCTGCATGAATCTATAGAAATGGAAGTAAGGAACTAATTAGTATATGTTATTCTATGAAATGTTTCTGGTTTGACTGAAATGCAAGGGGGAAGGGGCAGTGCGGAGTGCCCAGATCCAATAAGACAGAGGAACGCGCAAGCTTTTGACCCCAGATCCCAAAATATTATTTTTATCATGTCTATTTGTTGTGTGGATCAAAATTCAGTTTGATGATTAGTGAAGTCTTAATACAGTAGAAGAGGGCCAGAGGTGAACTATAACATTAAAAATCAATAGGGAAATTACTATGGCTAGGTCAGATAGAAAAATGAAAGACTGTTGGAAGAAGTGAAAACTGCTGCAGGATTAAAATAAAAAATCTTATTATTTCTAGGTCCCAAGTTTTTATAACCTTTAAAACTCAATTCACTAAACTTGTACTTACTTTCCTGAAAAAAGGTTAAAGAATACGATATGTTTTTCTGGAATCATTCCCCTTCATTAACTACCTTTTCTCTTTGCACAAGAGGCCATGTTACTATTACGCATCCAAGGCTAGCTGAAAAGGCACCCTTTATAGATGTGGTTAGAATAGGCATTAAAAAATTGTTAGATCAGGGACGGCTCTTTGCTAGCCTATGGTATAAGTAACTGATGAGAAGCTGGTAGTCACATTACAAAAGTAAAGTGAAAAAAGATAAAATAATTAGAAATATAAACCTGAGGATGTTAGTTATAATAATGGAAACATTCTTCAAGAGGATTGAGCCCCTTTTCTTTTTTGATAATAATGGCCCAGCCTCGCTTTTTGTGGAGTCAGTGGGGTATTTTGCCATTGATGGTAGGATGAGTGAGCCCAAAATATGTAATGAAAGGTCAGTAGGGCCTGATCCAAAGCCTACTGAAGTGAATGGAAAGATTCCCGTTGACTTGAACTGAACAATGGGCTTTGAGTCTGGTCTGCACCTAAAATTTAGGTCATGGATATGAAAAATTCAAACTGCTGAGACACGTAGTTAAGCTGACATAAATCCAGGAATAGACACCACTAGGGTGACAGAATAATTCTTCCATCAATCTAGCTACCACCTCTGGAGGGATAGATTTACTATAGTGCTGAAGAAGCCCTTTTCATCACTGTAGTGAGCATAGCAAGTGTCTACAGGACACAACCAAGGATTACTGAGACTGACGTTCTGAGGCTTATGAAGCCTGAGACTTGCTTAGTTTGTTGTTAGGTTCAAATGCAGATATTTGTTTGTGAATGTTTTGGGGGTTTTTTCCTTCAAAAAATAAATTGAATGAAATTACTATTTTCTTGAAAGCAGGAGTATTTATATCTTGCTCTAGAAGCAGATTGTTTTGTACCTAGTTTTGATTTTGAAAAAAAAAGTGCTTCATATTCAGTTCTAAATACAATTAACTTGAAAAATATTTTCCTAAATATTTGGGATAGTGACTGGCAGGTTTGATTTTTGAATGTGGTCTTGGAATATAAATCTCAGAATATAAAACACAGGAGCAGGTTTTCCTCCAATGAACTAATTTCCACCCAGCCAGTACATGAGCCTGTGCTTCTTAAGACTTGATCTCCTTAAGCACAGAACCTGTATAGTTGACCAAATGTTTTTACATCCTGCACACCCAAAGTCAAATGAGTTTCCGTCCAATCTCAAAATGGTGGTAAATCTGAGTCTTTAAATTATTATTATTAAATTCAAGATATTAGAATTTCATTATATTATGTATGCTTGTTGTTATTCTCTTAATACATGATGCTTCATATCATATGCTAAAGAGAGATACCTGAGCAAATCAAGTGGAAATAAACTCCATAATATTTATCTAATGGGTGGCGGGAATGAATTATGCATTATTATTACCCTGACTTTAGGTTACTCTTACACCAATAATACCTAACAGCATATATGTATTTTATTCTGTTTTGTTTTTAAGCTGTAAGCATTTGTGTTACAATATGTTTTTATCTGGTTTGTTACCTGCTACTCTTTGCTTGAGGATATCACTGCAAATGAGATCTTGGTGAATAATACCACATTTCCATTTTGAATGAAATACAAGGAGTGCATTTGCTACAGAGCCAAATTTTGCGTGAACAAAGCCCATTAAGATTAAGGATCTGTATCTCTGAGCTGGGAGAATGTAATCAGGCATCCTATGGGCAAATATTTATACATCCTTATATTTGATTTCTAACTTAATTAAGCCTGGCCTTCCTAATGTGCACTCAGATTTCTTAATTCTTATACTTTCTTTTCTGTACAAGATGAACAGTACATTTTAAACCTCAAATTCACACAAAAAATCCAGGTGAAGTTTACAGGAAAAATCACCAGCTAAGGAAAGCAGCGTCATGAATAGGGATGGTTTTCTGAATCGGGGCTCAAAAAGACAACTCTCTTCAATGAGAAGGAAAGAGATTTGATGGAGGAAAATAGCAAGCTGTAAAATTAGTTTCTTTCCTTTGTAATTTGAGTTGTTACCAAAATTAGACTTAAAGCTTTACAGAGTGGTCCAGGGCTATCAGCTTCTCCTCCATAAATATATTTTTATATAAATGAGCAAGGTTAAGTGACAGTATGGTATGGGATGGTATTTCACTTATTCAGATTGTGTAGCCTTAATCTCACTTCTTTTCAGGGAACTAAATTAGACTTTATAGCGTCACGCTGAGAATGGTCTAAAATATTCTGGGCTAATGAATGCAATATAAAAGCTAACATAGAAAAGCAGGCTGCGTCCAAGAAAGAACCCAAAAGGAACCGGAACAAAACTACTATTTTCTAGTATACATATAGACATGATATTCATCTAAAAAAGCATGCTGTTATATTAACACCTTTACATTATGTGAAACAGAAAAAAATAGGAATAAAATACGTATGTGATTTGTTATTTTAGCATATGAATGTGTTAGGGCAACAAAAAGCTACCTATAGTGCAAACTCCTTCTCTGTCTATGAACAAAAGAAATCCTCCTTTACTAATTCCAAAAGTAACTCATCACAGTGGGATTCTGCGGCCTAGTCAAATAATTGTCTTAGTGTACTGCCTGCTGTGTTCAATATTGAGTGAAAATGGAAGTGAGGCCCCTGCACCATCTTATTTTACACTTCTTCTTTTATTTAAATAATTCCAGTCGGTTTGGGGGACGCCAGACCTTTATAAATTAACAGCAGGGAAATACCAAAGGTGTCAGATTGCATATTTATCATCTTTTTCGTGTAATACTTAAATATGTATTAAGAAGTGACTGACATAAATTAGGCAGATTTCAGAAGCCACAGGCCATGGCTTGTAGAGGACCCCCTTCTGCTTGACATTTCATCCTTGTCAAAGATCAAATTATTTTAATTTAGGCTGCAAATTATAAGGAATGAAGACTTCTTTGTGGGAATTCCCTGTGGTAATCTGACTTTTGTTGTTACTGCTGCTTGTCAGTGTGCAAAAGATATAATATGCATGCAAATAAGGTTAAAAAATATGTACTATCTAATTATCCAGCCAGTACATTCCACTTGAAGACAGTGGGAGGCCTGACACACAGTATGTGTTTGATTCATTGAGGCCTGCAGGGTATTTACACAAGATTACTTTTAATTATGAAATTAATATCTGTTTATCTAGAATGTATAGCAGTAAGTAAGTATACACATGAGTGGAATATTTTAGTAAAATAAATCATCTTTATCTTTAATACATATAAAATACAGCAAAAGCATGAGTTTTCTTCCAAAATGACATTGAAGACACGCATCACCTTTGTTGAAAGTTAATAAAAACATTCACTTTCTGTTATACTTGTTGCCACAACTGCCAAGTCATTTCAAGATGTGTCATTGCATCTTAGCAGCTTCCCTCTATGAATATTATACATGGATTTAACTTTAATTTTTGAAGAGCAAATATAAGAAGGAAGCCTTACTATTGTGCTTGTTCTTGTCCCTTCTCTAGTTTTGTAATGTTGTTAAAAGCATTTGAAAGAGACAAGTACAGGTTGAGTGTGGTTTTGTTTTCAGCTTTGAGTGAGTTACAGGGTAAATGAATAATTGAGGCACAGATGATCATAATTATATGTAGCTATCTCTTTTTCTTGTTAAAAGCCTTAATAAAGGCTTAATGTTAAGCAGAGAAAGAAAATGACAGTGGCCTGGAGAGCAGTGAGCTACAAGATGTCAATGAACACTCACTGAAGCATATTTTTTTCCTAGATTTCTTCTTGGTAATTATATATTGACATTCCAAATTCAGGTCATAATCCTGTATTTTAAAATGTACAAGTGGATCCCTGCAGCCAGGCAGAACCCCATTGAAGGGGCTCATTGAAGGTGCAGGCATTCACTAGCATATTGTAAATTGCAGGACCAGGACCTAATATGTTCATATATACTGTAATACATAATAAAGTATGTGGTTATGCCAGGATGTCTGCACATCTTGGTTTTGTTGTGAAGTATGAGACTAATATGCAAATACCTTCAACCAATATGCGAATGTGGATCCTGGGGACTTTGGATGGCTCATTGAATTAATAAATGGATATGAAGTCTTTGCCTCTGTATGGTTGCAAATATAAAACAGATTGTAATAACCAAAAGTTGTTTGTTTTCTGTCTGATTGCTATTCAGTTCCTTACTGTATATGGAATGGGTTAGTGGTCTTGGTCCGGTTCTTAAGAGAATAGGAGTCTGTCTTGAAAAACCACTACTTCATTGAATGTGTATTGGAAGTATACAGCTGCGAAGCCAAGGACTGAACAAGCACAGAAACTAAATTATTTTCACACCCCTAAATCTTCCTCAAGTTTAGGAGATGTAAACAGGACAGTGTATAGTTGACCTGCACAGCAGACTCCTGTGCTTAATAGGTTTCCTGTTCTCTGGATCAACAGGAGTTTGCTGTCTAAGACTTTCCATCTGGAATCTGTCATGAGCAGTGACTTTCCTAAAGAGATATCAAAGAAACCCAAAGTGGAACGCCTTATATCATTTTCAAGAAAAGATATTATATTATCAAGAAACTGATTTTAAAGCAGAATAGAAATTTCCTTATGGCTCTACTGGTAGCACTTTGTTTCTGGACAAGAAGTTCATGTGGTTAACTCCAACATGGCCTCATACCCAATGATGTAACTGTCATGTCATACTAACAGGGTGTATGCTATTAGTCCATCAGATGTGGTGATAAATTAGGATTCTCCAACCAATTTCATGTAGCTGAAAATAAAAGTCCTGTATAGGCTTAATTTAAAAAGGAAATTTATGTTCAGAAAAAGCTTTTGATTAACAGCAATGGAGATTGATGATCCAGTATTTCACCAGAGGAAAAGTATGTGTCCTTCCAGTAATGTGCCTTAAACCTGGAGGGACCATGTACAGGAGTGGGAAGGTAGTGCCCATTCAGTTCCCAATTATTCCGAAGGTAGTTTTTGCCATATGGATATTTTATCTTCAAACCACTAAGAGCAGTAGTGAGATCATGAACACATTTCATACAGGTCAAAGCATGACCGTCAGATAGCAACCTTTCACTACCAAATAGTTCCATATTTAAGCAAGCATCCTGAGGATGAATAGTAATCATATCCACATTCTGCCTCCTGAGGCAGGACCTAGTACCCTTCTTCCCAGCTCATAGTTCCTTTCCAGAGATAATGTATGTTTTAGTATTAAACCAGGAGTATGTATTTGACAGTAGTAGGAATGATGAAGGAAGAAAACATCTGGTAGGTAGAACATTCTGATTTTCTCTTTCTGTCTTACTGCTTTCTCTCTTTATTTCTTTTTTTTTTTTCCTTTGCTAATCAGTGTGATGGAATTCAGATAGACTTAATCAATATTTCTCTGGAAGGAATTGCCATTCTGAACATTCCAAGCATGCACGGTGGATCAAATCTTTGGGGAGAGACCAAGAAAAGACGTAGCCATCGTCGCACTGAAAAGAAGAGGTTGGATAAAAGAACCACTGTCACAGACACCAAGGAATTGATGGTTGCATGTCAAGGTAAATCTTCAATTTAAAATGAATAGCTGGTTCTAAATAGTCAAATAACTTATTAAACTACAAAGTTATATGCCTCTTTATCGAAACTAAGAGTAGCAAGTCCTTGGCTTAAAAAAACCAAAACACACACACAAAAAATACTGCAGCAGGGCACTGGCATAAACACATGTACATTGATAATTGCAGCCTGTGTGTTAGCAAAGCTATCTTCCCTAGATAGGATGTCATATGTGAAGCCGTCTAAACACAACATGGAGTACTGCTGTTCTATTTAATAGAAAAAATGCTTAGTGCTACTAAAGCCACATAAAACTACCCATGAACGGTACTATACATACACTTTAGTTTCAGGGACAGTCATGCCCCTTTTCTGATAGAATTTGTTCTCCATGGCCATAGAGCTTCTCTCAACATGGTAATAATGAACAGCTGCTACCACACTGTAACATACCATACCAGGATCCCATCTGCATTCCCTGATTATATACACTGCCGTTTGTATGCCAGCTTTCCCTTCAATTTAGTCCTTGCTCATTTTTGTAGAGAAGATCAGAAGTCAGTCTTAAGATTTTATTATTATTAGTTATTTCTGACAATCATTACAGTAAATAAAGTGTCCATTTTACTTGGTGGGAGCTGAACAGCATCCATAGGAATACATCATTAAATATCTCAAGTTGAGAAGTCTGCATCAATTTTTCTCCAATTTTCACATTTTGTGGACCACTTTCTAAGAGTGAATGTCTCATGAACCCACCTCCCTACCCAACACACTAACATTTTAGTCTCAAAATATTTGTCGTGAATCACTTTGAAGGGTTCAACAGACAACAGTATGCGACCATTGGCCTACAGTTGTTCTCTACACACTCCTTCTATTGCTCTGTTTGTATTTTTCACTTTCAAAGAAAAATATCTCTTGCCCCAATGGGTTCAAAAGGGGCATTTCTTGGTTAGAAAGGACAAGACTGGTTACCCAGATCTGGTACTCTGACATTAAGTTTTTATTAAAGTCATTATTTGTTCATGACTCTAGTATGGAATATATTGTGGCTTTAAACCACTACCTGAGTGGGATGAGAGGGTGATGTGCATTGGCAGCAATTTATTGAGGCATAGTGTTTGAGGTAGGCACAAGGACTCTGGGATTGCTAAGGGATTGGTCACAACAATGGCATTTGCTATGCCCGTTAGTGGGATGCACCATGTTCCTTTCTCCCCCATCCTCATTTTATCCCAGCTCTGATAGTTTATGTGGAGGTGGGACAGGTCCATGGCCCTACCACACCTTCCTTCCAACTACAGAGTTTCTACTCCTACTGTCAGTACTACAAGCCCTTGGTTCTTGAACACCAAGAGAAAAAAGATAAAAATTGTATGTGGTCCATGGGTAGTGAAGGCTCATTGAAGTTTCTCCCTTCCTTTTTGTATTTGGCAGTCTAACAAAAAAAGGGATAGAGTGTCTTTCACGTATAGGGCAGAGATTCAAATGTCTTTCAACTAGATTGAGATGAAAATTGTTATAACCTCTCTGCTGTTTGAAGGTCTGTATGAAACGGGATAGCAGTTTCAATCTAATGACTGGTGGATTGCTCTCCACATTACAAAAAATAATTATTCCACTTTTTTTACATCCTTGTTGACAGTCTCAACAGAGATGTCAAGGACTGAATGAAGGACAAGGTGGTCCCTTCATGTCAGTGTTCTGGAATATTACTGGGTAGTATGAAGAAGCTTGGAATGTCACTGGAAGTGGTTTTGTACCTGTTCTGTGGATAAACAATGGGACTCTGTTTTCAGCATCAATCCAATACCTTTCCCAAGCCTTATGTTAAACTTAAACATATAAGTCCAAAGTAAATAGTTAGTGGATAAACCCTAGTGTCTACCAGATGGAAAAAAACAAATTTGGTAGGAGAAGAAATGTATTTTCAAGTTTCAAAGGGCTTCTTATAAACAACAGATTTTTTTAAGTGTATGAAGAAGTAGTTTGACTATAGTTCTTTCACGTTTGGAATGCATAGAGAGCTTTGGTTAGGTCAGATGAAAAATTTAAATCTATCAGCTATGAAAACAGCTGACTTTCTGTCTGTTCTCAGACAATATGATTCCTCTGCTAGCTCCAGAATAGTATGTCCTTGAGTCACATCTTGTCTTAGATTAGTGTCTTTTTTACCCCTTAAATACATTTTAGTTACTTAAAGACTTGTGTATTTTTAGTTTGGAGCAAACATTTCACAAAATGTTAAAGCCTTCTGTTGAAGTTTGTCTGGGTGGGTTGAGACCAAGATAAATACACACCTGCATGTTAATCTCTGTTCATTTATTTACTTAGTCTGAATAAATATCCTTTCAGCTGGTTTTATATCCAAACACAGCATCTAATCACAAGACCTAACCTAAACAGTCACACTTTATAGGAGACTATTAATTAACATAAGGCTTTTATAAGGATACATATCTGATTTTCCTGAAAATCTAATTCTCCTAATTAGGACTTTTGAGTTGTACTGAAGCTCAGTTTTAGTATTGTCAAATAATAGCAATGCAACTATGTCACTAAAACTGTGACTCAATCTGTGTTTCATTAAAAATCCCTGCTTTTGTGATTTTATAACTTGACCATTAAAATATGCATTGGGCTGAAGCTTGGTGCACACAGTCTGAATCCTAGAATGATTTACATTGTCAGCACTCAAAGCTGGATTGTGACTGTGCAATCTGCCCTGAATAAGAGGCAGCATTCGCTGACACTGGAGCAGCCCAGTAGGGAGACTGTGGGACTAAACTGCATTAGGTTTACGCCTGGTGCAGAACATTTGGCCTGATGCGTGCAGCTATACCACTTATTGTATTGAAGGGGAAGGAGCCAAAGTTCTACCTAGTCCTGGCACCTCTTGCTCGTCAGGGGGGCAATGTATTTGTTCTGTGGAGCCTGCTTCCTTTCCTGAGTTGCTACTTGTGATGGAAGTAGCCAGCACAAGGGAGTGAGGGGTCATCTTACTGGCTGCCATACTAGCCAGGCCACAATTTGACCCTTAACTAAGAAGAAGCAGAATCATAGAAACAGAGGGCTTGACAGAACCTCGAGAGGTCATCTAGTCCAGCCTCTTGCACTGAAGCAGAACGAAGTATATTTTAACCATCCCTGACCGGTGCTAGTTTAACTTGTTTCTAAAAACCTCCAGTGATGGGGATTCCACAACCTCCCTAGAAAGCTTATTTCAGTGCTTAATTATCCTTAGAGTTAGAAAGTTTTTCCTAATATCTAACCTAAATCTTTCTTGCTGAAGATTAAGCTGATTACTTTTTGCCTTACCTTCAATGAACATGAAGAACAATTGAGCAACATCCTCCTTATAACAGCCTTTAACGTAACTGAAGTCTGGTCCCCTGAGTCTTCTTGTCTCAAGACTAAAGATACCCAGGTTTTTTAACCTTTCTTCAAAAGTCAGGTTTTCTAAACCTTTTATTATTTTTGTTGCCCTCCTCTGGACTTTGAGTTTATTCACAAAACAATCCCATTATTAAACTCTATGAAACATAAATTGAAATTTAACAACTTGAAATTTAACAAGTTCTTCATTTAGGTGCATGAATGCAACTCCCACTGTTTTCTGTGGGAGTTGTACATGGATGTCAAAGAGTGACATTCGGCACTAATATTTTCCTACTTGTAACTCCAAACTGGCTTTGATATATATAGTTTTTTAAAATTGTGCATAGATAATATGGTATATGTCAAGAAAAGTTTCTAGAGCAGAAATGCACATGCTTATTACTACATGATTGAGTTAAGAATTATTATAGTTTCTCTTGTGCA
This sequence comes from Emydura macquarii macquarii, assembly GCF_026122565.2. Lineage (NCBI taxonomy): Eukaryota > Metazoa > Chordata > Testudines > Chelidae > Emydura > Emydura macquarii. The sequence goes on from NW_027132559.1 coordinate 24,996,440, forward strand.
AAATCCATTTATTATAAAGACCTACATACAGATTTAGTTGGCAGTCTAGAACAGCTAGAAGATTTAGTAAACATTTTGCTTTTACAAAATTTTCATATGGAATATTTACTATATTGGATTGCCTGGCATTAACAGGTCTGTGACGTGTCTACCCACCCGTAAGTGATTATTCCAAAGACAGGATTTTAGCCGTAACTGTGAACCGTCTTTCTTTGTAGAGCTTAAATAAAATCCTTTAACATTATCTGGCCAAGATTTTTCTTTATAAATGTACATGAATATTAATAAAAGCCAAGAATCAATGTTTTAGAAAAGGTGAACCTATGGAATATAGACTAAAATATGAGTTTAGACATATAACTATAAACAACTGAGCTACTTGCTTTTTAGCAAATGACAGTCATTCAAATATAGATTATATTATGACACTATATTTTCTATGAAAGATACACCAATTCTGTTAGGTGATACAACAACAATGATTATATATTAAATTCTCTTCCTGCCAGAAATGTTAAATCAAGTTCTCAAACCTTTCATTTTTTTCTTTATCATTTGTGACAGAAAGAAATACATAATTATAGAAATTGCACTGCCAAAGCTTTCTGTTGGTGGGGGAAAATACTTACGTTTTGTTTGCTGAAGCTTATTTGGAGCCTAATTTGGTACTGGATTATGCTGAGCACTGAATCACACTCTTAGGGCCCAATCCTGAAAACATACACACAAAACTTTACTCACATGAGGAGTCCCAATGACTTCAATGGGAATATTCAAGTGAGCAAAGCTTACAAACATACGTCTTTACAGGATCATGGTCTTAAATTATAAACTTAATTCAGCATCTAGACATAAACCAAGATCATGACTTGTGATTCAACAGCTTTGGGTGAAACTCTGTGTTGATGTGCTTCTTCCATCATGAGTTTCTGAATGTAAAAGCAGAAGCCATAGAAATGGAGCAACATGTGCCAAGACAACATAATCACAATCACAAAAGTGGGATGATACTGAAGCCAGGGAAATGGCAAGGCCACAGGGGAACTCAAGAACAACTATGGTGGTCTACATCTTTAAGGGCCAGAGGGCCTGGGGCCAGCCAGCCTGTTTGATTATCAGACCCAGCTGGGAAGGGGTTATATGCTCCTCTATAAAGGACTGAGAGGAATCAATTGACAGAAGTTGCAGGAGGGAGGCTGGGTCCTGTAACTAGCTCTGGAGCAGGTAGCAGAGTGAAAGGTCTCTGGATCCTGGCAAACCTACTTTGGGTTGTGAGTTTTGTGTTTGAATTAATAAAATGGTGCCTTGGAGGAAGAGCCTCAAAGACTCTGGGTGTGGCAGTGAATTTTTAATGGGTTGGGGAGACAAGGGTAGTAGCCTGTGTTGGAGAACACAGGCAGGTGATCAGCCTTTTGAATTTAGGGGAAGATAAGGTAACAGCTAGCCAGAAGCCAGACCAGGTAAGGCAGCCCTGCTATAAGCCATAAAAAAGAGAAAAAAGCACACTTAATATGGATAAAATGTCAGTGGTGAGGGAACAAACTCATCCAACAGAGCTAGGGGATAAATGGTAGGAATTCTCAAAGGTAGGTTTAGAACGCTTAATGGTCCTACAAAATCCTTTAGTTAATCAACAAGCTTTGTTTTGGGGGTGGTTTTTAAAGTTATTGCATGGCTATTTTCAGTGCTGCCATTGCTCTCTGAATTTCTGGCTTTGACTCAGAGTGTTGACTTGGAGAAGCTGCAAAACCTAGTAAATAGAGTAAGGTAGAAACTACATTCTAGAATGAGATGCATTGTAAAAATCTTATTGAAAAAAGCCAGTTCAGACTATCAATGAAAGCTCAGGTTATCCACTGTGGGTTTTTATTGAAATCTGCAGACAATACAGTAGCAATGGCCATGAAAGAGGTAGTTTAACTTAGAAAACCTTGCATACATTTCTCAGTTTCCCTCCATTCTATGTTGTTTTTAGACAACTTTGGACAATAAATATAACCATTTATGATAACCTTTTGAAATCGCATAGGAAAATTAAAATAGCTATTATATAGATTAATAGATTCCAAAGTCAAAAGGGATCACTGTGCTAATCTAGTCTGAACTCCTGTGTAACACAGGCCATAGACCTTCCCCTAAATAATTCCTAGAGCAGATATTTTAGAAAAAACACCCAATCTTGAGTTAAAAATTGAGAGTGATGGAGAATCCACCATGACCCTAGCTTAGTTGTTCAATGGTAAATTACTCTCACTGCTAAAAAATGTATGCCTTATTTCTAGTCTTAATTTGTCTAGCTTCAACTTCCAGCCATTGGATTACGTTATACCTTTCTCTGATACATCAAAGATCCCATTATTAAATATTTGTTCCCCAAATAGGTACTTACACACTGTGATTGTCTCTTCATTAAACTAATTAGATTAGCTCCTGGAGTCTATCACTGTAAGGCAGGATTCTAATCCTTTAATCATTCTCATGGCTCTTTTCTGAACTCTATCCAGTTTATGAACATCCTTCTGAATTGTAGACACTAGAATTGGACACAGTATTCTAGCAGTGGTTATGCCAGTGCCAAATACAGCAGTAAAATAACCTCTCTGCTCCTGCTCCTCTCCAATTCCCCTGGTTATGCATCCAAGAATTGCTTTAGCCCTATTGGCTACAGCATTGCAATGGGAGCTCTCATTCAGCTAATTATCCACTACAACCCCCAAATCTTTTTCAGAGTTACTGCTTCCCAGGATAGAGTCCCCATTTGGCTTACATTCTTTTGTTTGTAGATTTAGCCATCTTATATTTAGTCATATTAAAACACATATTGTTTGCTTGCATCCATCTTACCAAGCAATCCAGATCTCTCTATATTTGTCCTTCTCATTATTTACCACTTCCCCAATTTTTGTATCATCTGCAAACTTTATCATTGATGATTTTATGTTTTCTTCCAAGAATTTAATAAAATGTTAGATGACATAGGTCCTAGAACCAATCCCTGCATGACCCAACTTGAAACACATGTCCAGAGATGTCTCCATTTACAATTTCATGTTGAGACCTATCAGTTAGCCAGCTTTTTATCCATTTAATGTGTACCATGTTAATTTTATATCTTTCTAGTTTAAGCAAAATATTATGCAGTACCAGGCTTCACATCAGTTATCAACCAAACTTGTAATCTCATCCAAAAAAAGATATCAGGTTAGTGTGACAGGATCTATTTTCCATAAACCCACATTGATTGACATTAATTATATTATCCTCCTTTTAATCTTTATTAACTTCGTCCCGTATCAGCCACTTCCTTATCTTGCCGGGGATTGAAATCAGATTGACAGTGTGATAATTACTCAGGTAATCCTGTTTACCCTTTTAAAATATTAGCACAATAATAGCTTTCTTCTAGTCTTCTGGAACTTCCTCAGTGTTCCAAAACTACTGAAAATCAGCATTAATCAGCTTTCTAGCCAGCTCTCTTAAAACTCTTGGATTTAAGTTATTTTAAAATGTGTAGTTATGGTAACTGCTGTTAACATCCTCCTGAGATTTATTGAACACTTTTACCTTTTCTGCATTATAATTCATAATTTTACCATTTAGTAATGGACCAATACCATTGATAGAATTCTTTTTGTTGCTAAGGTACTTTTTAAGAAATCCTTCTTATTGTCCTTAACTCTTCTGGTCATAGATTTCACTGTCCCCCTGGCTTCCCTTATCAATTTTCTACAATTTCCAGTTTCAGTTTATATTCATTACTATCAATTTTTGCTTTCTTCCATTTGTTACTTTTTTTTTTTCAAAACCACTCTTAATATTGTAAGTTCAGCTACACAAATGACATGAAGATAGCTTTAGCATGCAACAAGCATCTTCATAAAGTCATTTAATATATGACTTGACACTCCTATCTGGGTGCTTTAGAACATACACTTATTATATGGACTGATAGAAATGGACACACCTGCTGTTGTCTATTTCACCAATATTATTTGTCAATTTTCTGGGTTATTTGGGTTAATTTAAAGGAACTTGTTTTAAATTGGCTAAATATAACTCCAATGTCTATTTCAGAACTGTAGATGATACACTTAGCATCCAATTTCCAGTAAGCAGAAAAAATTCCAACCATTTAAATTCAGTGACTAATTCAATTAAATGTTGAAGCAAGAAAAGAATTATATATTATTCCTTAATGTAAAAAAAATTGAAAAAGGATTATGGCAGATGGAGTGTCTCAATTCATAGAAGAGCTGTGCATACTGATGTTGGATTAGCTTCATTGACTGAATGTAGAGTGGTCAAATCATAAGTTGTTTGGAAATTCTGTGCTGGGGACCCTGAGTATTTCAAGGGAAACTCTAGCATGTAAAGTATACAGTATTAATAGTGTTGTACACCTCCTGTGGAACTTATTTCTGTGCTGTTAGTTCTCACAGAGACACATTGATGCAATTAATACGTTATATCTTTGCATGAACCTCAAAAGCTTGAAAGACTTGGTTCAAACAAGCATTTGATTTAGATGCTTATCTGAATCTCTATGGTTTGAAAATATCACAAAATTGTCTCTCTCAGGAGATTTCCATTATTTCCTACTTTCATCTGGTCTGAAAATACCATAAGAACAGCGTGACTCATGTTGCGGGGGGATTTTTTGTTTTTTTTTTCACTGCAGCTTCTGGCCCTGAGTGAAACCAGGAATGTAAAAAAAAAATTTTTTTTTTTTTTTAACAAAAAATTAATTAATTAAAAAAACCCAGTAAAATAAATATGTTAACAACCCTCTCCTCCCCCAAATACACTCACAAATAGATAAGCGAGCTTTTCATACATCATAAAAGGTTTGAGTTCATTTTAGTTAGTCAGTTCTAATTTTATTTGAACCAGTTTCCATCTCTAAAGATGTGTACATTTCTACTTTAAATGTTCTAAAACAGGTGTTTAAGGGCTTCAGCCCACATACCACATTCAAAATGCATTTGTAACTTAAAACCTAGTGAATTGATAAATATTCAGACATGTTCAACTTGGGAGAGTTCTGATCCAAATTAGACCCAGAGTAAGTGATCGGAGGATTAGTCCTGGGTCAATAAACGTATAGCACTGAAAATGTGAGAAGAGTGCAGAGGGAAGACAAAACATAGAAAAAGCCTGGTAAGAAGAGGAGGGAGGAGAGTAGGAGAACAAAAAGCCCAGTAATGAAAACATCTGCATCATCATCTGATGGTGTAACTTTAAAGTTTGTTAATTCCTTGTCCAATATTGCATTAAGATTAGGCCTGGATTCCAGGTCAGACTTTACTGTATTTTCCTTGCTAGGTCTTGGGAGAATATACTGAGAGAGACTGGACAGAGTAACAAACCTCAGTTTTTAGTATAGTCTTCAAAATAAATTTTTTTATTTAGAATGCTGAGATTTTATTTAGTAGTTAGAACTTTCTCTTTAAGAGCTGCCCCTTCCATCCTCATCACAGTTTTGAGAGATTTTCATGCTTCATTAGAAAGCTTAATCATGGACGTATTTAAAGGTGACAAGTCAGAAAAGATCTTAGCTTTCAAATGAAATCGTTATTGTGACCTGTAAACCATTGCAGGATGATCTTTTTTGAGCAGTTTCTCAAGAGGAAGTCAGCTCAAGAGGACTTGATGGCCTAGTGGATCTTGTTTTTTAAATGCCTACACTCACCAGAATGACTACTTCAAATAACAACAGGGTGGACTCAGTCCTTTGTCCTACTGACATAGCTAAATTAAATGTGCTTCATCTGGTGAGTTCTTAAAACTGGAATCCTGTCTGATTTATGTGGATATTAAAGATAGGATGACCGGCTTCATAAGAGAAAGGGCTGTCTTGGTGTCTTTCTTGAAAATGTCTTTCCCCCATCCACCCCCCTTTCCTTTCCAGTGTTGTGCAATGGATCTGTGTGACAGTTTTCCTCCAGGATACCAACTTTTCACTGACCTGGCACTGCACTCATGCAGTCTGATTCTGCAGCCCTTACTCACATTGAGTAGTTCTCACTCAAGCAAGTAATCCCACAGATCTCAGGAACTAAGCCCAGAGTAACACATTTTGGAATCTTTTAGAATGAAAAATATTATCTATGATAATTGTAAAATGCTGATTATTATTATTGGGAAATAGTAGCCTCTTGAGAATTAGAGTGGCAGTCAGATTTGGATTTATATTTATAAACCATGTATATATGTTTCTGTGTAGTATATATTATAGTAAAAGAAATTTCTTTTATTTACATGGCAATTGAGATTACCATTGTATTATTCCATTGTATTATACCACAGAATGTTCATTTTATTTCAAGAGTTATTCATCGAAAGAGGATAATTATGGTGTATTTCACAGGCTACCAGAAGGAAAATGTATCTTTGATAAGTTTCATTTCCCTTAAGTTGCTCATTTTCTATTGGAAGACAGAGCTATTAAGTAACACATACGACAAAGATTGATTAAAATGGCATAAAGGACTATCTTATCTCTAAGTACAGGGATTTACATGCAGAGTTCCCATGGTTTCAAACAGAAATTCACTCCAGCTACTCTGTAAGGAAGCTGAAATAAAGGTGTTTGTGCAGGGAACTAGGCAGCCAACCCAACCCAAAAGTGGAAAATAGGCAGTTTTTTATGCCCTAAATCAGCTACTCCAGACTCTGGCCTACAATGGGGGATACAACTGTTGTATACATTCTATGCAGGGGCATGTGGCCACTTGCTTTCTCTAATTATGGACCAAGTAATTTCCTCCCCCATCCCCCCGCAGAGGGCTATATGCCAAGGAGGCTTCCATGACTCTTATGCATTATCACTCTAAATAAACTAGTATTTTCTAGACTGACAGTCAAATGAATACTTAAGAGTGGATATACAATATAATACATGTCCACAGTCTCTAAAGGATTTTAATATGTTGTACTCCTAATGCATAATCAGTGATGCATACAATTTCTACAATTAATCCTACATTGGCAGGGTGATGGATTAGATGACCTGACTGCCTTTTCCATTTCTAATTTCTGAGACACTAGCATTGCTTTTATTTATCCATGCAAAGACTTGAGCTCTGAATTGAGAACATACTTTGCAGAATGGGAAGTTCTCTAATATTTAGCTCTTCAGCATGTTTTAGTGGAACCCGGGGAAAGTTAATTTTTTCTGTTTCTTCCAAGCCACAGTCCTTTTTCTGACAACATTTCACTGGTGTATGTCGGCAGCCTGGGAAATATAGAACAGTATAGTGACAATCTAGAATTAAGTGTGCTAAAATAAGAGACAAATAATTATTACTTTAAAATTTACTGTGCAATGCACCAAATGTATATATTAGTATTGGAATGTGTGATGTAAACAGCATAGGATGTAACTCCTCTTGGTGTAATTCCATTGAAATTACTGGATTTATACCAAGGAAGAATAATACAGTGCTTTAACTAAGAGCAGAATTTTGCACATATGGGATTCCTAAATGTGGATCTGAGAAACTTTGTAAGCTCTAGCTGAGGAAATGCTAACATATAAAAAGTGTCTTTAATGGAGATATTTTTCATGTTAAACCCATGAATATTCAACTTTTCCTCCTACTCTGGCAGTAGTCCCATTAAAATCCTGCTTTTGAAATGGGACTACTCCTGGAATAGAGGACTAATAAGATTAATCAGAAAATCTCTGATGGAGGTTTCCTTTATGTTAAATATTAATAAAATGTAATTTTTTTTTCAAAATTGCTCCATTCCACTGGTTTTCTAGGGCTTAATTCTGATCTCACACTTTTGTGGAACAGGAGTAATTCTACTACTGCAGTAATATTAAACTAGTGTGAAAATAGAAAAAGGCCCCAAATCTGTGTTTTAGGTGTAAAATAATCATATTCTATCACAGTGCTTTGTTAAGGACTTTTCCCTTAATTAACAAAATGAAAACATCTGTTGCTTTCTCCGTTAAGCTCTTTTCGTTTCATACCATTTTTATAATATACTTCTCTTTGATTCGGAAGTTTTTCAGATATACATTATTTGTAAAAGTTACTTTTCTTCCAAATGCTTACAAAAAAATCAGCAATTAACTATCTATAACAGGTGTTTCCTTTCTTGGAGAAAGGAATGCATATGATTATTGTAATTTAGATTCCTTTGCGAATTAAGGAATTGTTCTGTTGTTCGAAAACACTGCAAGTGCACTGAAAATAATAAATATGCAGTTTTTAGGTAGAAAGGTTGGATTAATTTAAGATTGAGACTTTTTTTTAACCCTTTCAGAGTATTTTTGGCTGTGAGATCTATGAACATTGTGGGTAATTGTTACTACTGAAAATGCCTTAAAAAGGCATGACGTAAGTGAGATCAGGGGTATGTGGGTGTGGTTAAAATTCACAATGATGTTTTCTGCTGCCAAATATATGCTTTTCATTGTGATCTTTATATGACAAGGCAGCAACATCCATCTTCAGCATTCAATTTGTTTAACAGCAGACAAGTATTCCCTAGAAAAATCCAATAGTATATTACCCAGACCATTTGCCCATTTAACCCCATCCTGGATGACTGAATCATAGGGCTAAAGGTTCAGAAATACAAATAGGGTAGCCCAGCAGATCATTTTTTGGCTGTTATATCACATAATCATGTCCTCCAATCCACTCTAGTACAAATTTGCTGTTTTTCATTACTTGTTGATAGAAAATGTCAAGTTCTTTGAGTGTTTGTGAAAGGTGTCGTATTGACAGCAGTTTAATTCTGAGTAATAAAAGAGAGGACAATTTCAGTTTTTATACAGGATGATGACAATCATTAAAAAACTAGATACAATTGTCTGAAGATATGGATGATGTGAATACATTTTCTTAGAGCCTTGTAAGATTGCAAGGTAGGTGCTATTCTCTCACTAGTGCATTGCTTGCTTGCCACAACACTGTAGAGAATAATAGTGTGGAGAGAGAGAGCGCGAGAGCAAGCACATAAATATGTTAAGTCTCTCTTTTTTTGAGTAGTTGAGTTCTTTCTGATTGTCTTTTGTTTGGAAAGAATCAGGCTCATCAAATGTAGGTCCATTTAATCATACAAATATTTTACTAATATCTAGTTCTTTTATTCTGTGGCAAGTAGAGACTGTCATGATGAACTTGCTAGTTTTTGTACTTTTTCCCCTTCTTTTGCCCTGATAGGGACCACTGCACCACTTGTACTGTATCTGGGAGGGAGGTAAACAAATGTCACACTGCAGTCCCCCCAAAAAGGGAGCATTTAGATAATGTTGTCTCTATTCTCTCTTTGCGAAAACCAGCAATAAATCAGGAGTAACTCTGCTGAAGTTAATGCAATTATGCAAGTGATAACCCAGCATTGGTGAGACCAGAAGGAGCCCTGCCATGTCACCTCAGTGACCTGTTCCATTTTTACCTGCTGCCTTTAGATAGTGGTCTCCCTCCTGACACTGTAAAGTGTTGCCAGTAAACCACCAGGCTGTTTATTAGAGCACATTATAAAGTAGGTAGTATTGGAAAGTACAAGCTGCCTTGTTAATTAATGGCACTGTGAGGAGCTGCCAGCTGGGGTGAATATAAATTGTAAGAAAGTATAGGCAGACAGGTAATGGGCACTAGCAATGCTGCACAACGCTTTTCAAACCACTGCTGACTGTGTGCCAATAGATATGGCAATAACTGTCAACAAGATTTACAATATTTTCACATTTACACAGTGTGAGAGTGGAAAGGCTGAAAGAGTTCTATACTTTTATTTAAAGTTTAGTGCCAACTATTTCTGTACCAACTATTTCCAAGCAAAAGGGTCACAAACACATTGGGTGTCATTGATGTTTGTCAATGGAAGACATTTTTATCATCAGAAGTCCTTGAAATTGGGCTTTGGAAAATATGCAGTAATGCAGAGATGTACGCTTGCTTGTAAAGTTCAGGGAGGTACAAATCTTATAATCTATGATGTATTCCATGATTTGTGATTGCTCTGCACTGTGCTTGGCTATCTGTGGTCCTATCAGGCTGTCCCAGCAGCCAGGGATTGCTGGAGTGAGGAAGTCCTCCAGCCACGTCCCTGTCCCTGAAATTAGAAGGGGCTGGCTTAAAACTGCTATGTCAGCTTTGTGCCACCTAGGGCTTCACATTGGAGGAATACTCCGGAGGCTGGTTAAGCTACTTTATAGCCCCGTCGTGACTCTGGTGCAGTTCAAATGGGCTGTAGCAGAGCCGAGGAACTGGCTCATCATCTCACACAATGGTTCTGCTCCCTATATATATTCAGTCACATTTTATTTTGCTGACAATAAATTTTTACTGCTTTTTAGTAGATGTTAGCATTAGATACAGAGCTGGCACTCCTATCAGAGAGTAAGCAGGATTTTTTTTCTAACTCACACATCTTCAGTAGAATTGTCCATAAACTTCTGAGTGTAGAATCCTGGTTTCGTTTGCATAATCCAGAAAGGGAAAACATTTTGACTTTCAGATCTCAGATTACTTATTTATTTTGGCTTATTAGGTTTCTTTTTACTTGTAAACTGAGCACATTTGGAATGGACATCATTGAAAGATGATAGATACGAAATGCACTATAGTATTTTTCAGCCAAGAACTGCACTCTAAGTGTAATATTAGGAAAGTCTCTATTTTTTCTCACTAGAGCAGCCATCAAATCTAGAAGTGTTTTCTTTGCTGAGTTAGAATCATGAAAATATCATACCTTTAGTTTATTTTAAAAGATCTACTGGTGATCACATTGAAATCCATATTTTATAATATGGCTGGTGTGATTTTATCTGCTCTGAGTGAGATTCTTTGTCCTATAAAGCTGAATGATAGACTGTGGTTGTCTGGCTTCGTGTTTGACTCTTCTTACTCCCAGTCTGATTTAACTCCAACTTCTCAGAAAAGTTCTTGCTTGCTGGCTGACTTTTAGTAGTTTCAGCTGCTCATAACCAATAAGAAAACTTTTCTAAAAAGTGGAAGTGAGGCCAGACTTGGAATAAATCATTTGTCAGTCTATTGGTCATTTTTTTGTGTGGCACTAGATGATACAAAAAAGGAAGGGGGAGGTGATTAGTAAATAAAAACAAGTCTTTCAAAGCCAAAGTGATATTCTACCTGATTAAACCATTCCTCATAATACTTTATATGAACTGTAAGCCGTATAAAGTGTGATAATGTTTGACAAATCAACATCTAGTGATTATTATTATTTATTGTGGTAACACTAGAGGTACAAATCATGGATCAGGACCCATTGTGCTAGGTACCGTATAAATACATAACAAATATAGTTCCTGGCTGAAGAGCCTAAAATCTAAGGTTAAGTGCCAAATCCTAGGTTGGTGCTAGGTTCAACAGCATTCTCCCTTCTCTGTATTTTCTTTGCCTTATTTCCATACTCATTGCACTCTCTTCTCCATACTCCCCCTTCTCTCTTTGGCAAGTATTTAAGCATGTGATTAAATCTAATTGGCATCAATAGAACTTAATTGTGTGCTTAAAACTAAGCACATCCTGAATTGCTTTCCTAAATCAGGACCTTTATGTAGTATGTCCTATTCAGCTATCTGTACTCTACCACATGTCTACTTTTTCATTCTTGTTTTTCCTCTTTCCTTGACTTCCCACTTCCCCAATCCATTCACTGGTTTTTTAATTCCAAAAACCAGTCCACAGATCAGTGAAAAAGTAACAGTAACAAGCTTTTTGCCTCACAGCCTGTTTAGAATTTATAAGACCAACTACAGGCAGGGAAGAAGGTTCTCGTATGCAACAATTTCCTACAAGTGTGAAAAAATTCCTGTAAAAACAGTTAATGTTTCAAGTTCTTAAAATCCCAATGAGTCTTTTACTTAATTAAAAAATGTCTTTGCCCATTTGAAGATGTTTGAAAATATTACAGGTGAAATAGATGATTAAGAGGAGTCCGTGGAGCATAAAGAGCCTTACTCCAATAAAAAACAGTCAGCAGTTTTTGTTGTGTAATCAGAAATCCTTGTAAAACGATTGACACTTTGATCAAGTTATGTAAACTATTTATTTTAAGAAATCCCAGTTCCACAGCTCTCCTTTCTGAAATGAGAAACATGGGCTCAGTGATAAATATCACTGTTAAAACATACATTAAATTACGTGTCTATATTTATAAAATTATGTCCGTTGTCAGTCAAACCAGCATCTGGGTGCACATACATGCTAATTAAGATAATGCATTATGTAATGCTGATTTATCCATCAAAAACGGTTTTTTTACCACAATCCATGTTGAGGCAAAAGCCTGAAAAGCCATCTTTACTCCCATGTGATAAAATTAACCTCTGTGCTGAAGGCCCATGCCCCAAGTCCCGTGTAAATTCTCATAATAAGTCTTAATTGGCATTCAGTGGAGCTTAGGCCTTGTGTGGACTCCCTACATGGGTAAATATAAGCCACTGCTCAGTGGATTATGCCACACATTTTCTACCCCATGTTTGGAACTCAGGACCAGGCTCACCATATCTTAAAGTAGTAAAGAGAGCATTTCTAGATTACAAAAAACCCACTGGAAAAGTATGACATGATGATGTGTTAAAAGTTAGTTAATCTGATCTGGGTTTTTTTTTGTTTTTTTTTTGCCCCTGGAAGCCAAGGTGACATTTGCCATTGCCTTAATTGTTATCCGGATTGACTTCCTACCGATAGGTCACCCTCAAACCATCGGAGATCAGTGTCCCATTTGGGTAGGTTCTGTATAAACACAATGATAAGAAGAGTCTCTGTGCTGAAGTTCTTGGGTCATATGCACCTGACTGGGATGGCTCAGATTTGGCCTTAACTTTTTGAAATTATCTACTCCTTTCATGAGTGCACGCCAGTGAAACACTTTCTGCTCCATTAGACTCTCTTAGTCTCTTAAAAGTGTCTATTTGAAGTGTCTTTTGCGCTGTTCATTTTTTCTCTGAAATGTGTTTTGTGGTTTCTATTCACTTCTTCATAGACATATGTCACAAAGAATGATGCCACAACTGTACACTTGTTGGTGTTGGTAGTCTTACCAGGGAGGAGACGGATTGGATGAGCTGGAGACTGAACTACCCTGAAACAAGTCCCTCCAGGTCAGGGTTTAGGTGCAATAGTGGAGCAATGTGAGGAAGCTTGCACTACCTTTGTCTACACAGGGTGACATATTCCAGACCTTGATTCAACACCTCTTTAAGCTAGTGTGACTCAACTGAAATCAAGTTTACCAGTGTAAAACTGGTGTAACAGAAAGGTGAATCAGGCCTTTTCTGTATGGCTTAAATTCACATGAAAAGCCCTACTTTTTTTTTTTTGTTAAGTTTTGCTCAAACAGAACCACCAAAACTAAATGGAAATGTTAGGTAATTTAGCAAAAAAACTTGTTATTTAACTGCATATCTTTGTTTAAACAATATTTCAGAGAAGATTTCCCTGGACTGGCTACGCTGCTTGAGTTTTGTATTTGTTTGTTAGTCTTTGAAGGCTATATGTCTGCCCTATATAAGGCCTAACAAGGGGATTGTGTAGAATCGTTTTAAATTCCTCTAAGACCTATCTTAGAATAGCATGTCTTGTCAAAATCTGACAGTCCCATAATTCTCAGACGTTCTTTTAGAGTAATGTTTTAGGATCTGGCTTGGGTTCATAGATAGGCAGTTAAAAGACTTTAATTTAGCAATCCAGCATATGGGAAAAGCAGAGCTCATCTGTGGAAGTAAAAGGATTGTGGTAAAACAAAAGCTAATAGGAGAGAAGATGATTTTTAAGCTTTAAAAGTGAAGGAACTACTTGCAGGCACTTGAAAGAGAGGGTGACATTGTGACCACTGAATTCAGAAAATCACTCAATTCCTTTCATGGCACATGCATTAAATATCTCTTGGTCTGAGCCACATATTTGATTTTTGTAGGGATTTGGGGGTCTTCTTAACATATGTTCCATCATTATAGGACCCTGACAGATCTATGAAGATTATGACAAGTTTGGACAATGTGAGCTGCTGGATAATTGACAAAAGTGTTGCTAGCTAATTGGAAAAGAAAAAAATCCATGTAACTAACGTGCACTACTTGTACAGCATGCTGAATAACATTGTTCTATATCTAGCCACCAAAAAGATAGAAAGTACATAAAGTATCAGAGCTGGGTTATGTTGGAGGGATAGGAAGTCAGCTGAGTATGTGCTTCTTCCCTCATTAGGAAATGCTTCACACCATTTGTTAAGACCCCAGGAAGGCATTAAGTACAGTCTGGACTTTGTCATGATAGATTTGCATGATTGTGATGATGCAAGATTTTAAGCTGTATTGTGTGTGCGTACAATTGCTCTCTCTTTTTTTTTCTTTTTAAACTAGGCCTTGAATCTTGTAGAGGTTCTCTTACTCTGAAATGTGAATTAAACCAATAAATAAACTTTCTTAGATGTTATGAAACAATAATGCTTTTGTAGGGCAGCATCCCAAGAAATATTTCATACGTACTTGAGAATCCAAAGACAGTGACCAATGGACCTACAGGGCAATCCTTAACTTTGTGATAACTTGTGTATAAATATAGGTTCCCAATTGTCACCAAGTAGTGCATTCTCCCAAGTCACATATGTCCTGGATACCAGTCCAGTTGGATTCTGAGATCAACCACCTAGTCATTTCAGTGGTCGCTTTTGCCCCCTCTTGGTCTCTTGACCTCATATAACAGCTGTTAACTCAGTGGCCATCCTACAATTGGGAATACCACTGGGAAACAAAGTTTGTTTTTTAAAATTTGCCATACATTTCAGCTTTGAGTGAGCAATAGCAACACAAAATTAAGTTTAAGGTGGAATTAAAAAAAATAAGTAGGGCAATAAAAATCAAATATTTATTCTCTACTAAAGCTTAGTTAGCCCTGCTTTACCAACCTAGAATAAAGTACTTGCGAGGCAGCATGTTTTTCAGCTGGCTGAGAAGTGGCACACACAGGGGAGTGCACAGTGAGTGGTTTCACTTTAGAGTTCCTTTACTTGGACAGATTTTTAGAGGGCCCACACACAGTTGCTGCACATGTGGGAGAACCAAGCTGACAGATGTCCACATCCACTGGCTCTAATAATAATTCTCCAACATAACAGACTCCATGGGTCAGCAAGCAGGAAACAATCTCATAAATAATAACTATGACCTTTCCCCTCCGAGAACCAAGTGCATCCCTATAACATTGGGAATAACTCCTGGGATCAGAGTTAGGTCTCTGATGTCTTGGAGTTGGGGGTGACTTTTAATAACATTTCTTCAATAGGAGACTATGATTTGAGACCTTTTGTGCTGTGTTATGTTACTCTACAACTGAATTATAAAGAAACTTCACACCCTCCTATAGGCACGAACAAATGCAATGACCATTATCTGGCACCAAATGACAGGGTGGAATAGACAGCAAGGGGTTAAGTAAGGGCTGCCTGCCTATCACATGTTTCAGCAGGATTTTAAAGAAAGTGGAGCAAGAGTCAACAGAAAGGCCTCTGGACCTCTGCAGTCTGTTTTGGTCAAGGAAAATAGCTTTGTTTTGTGTTACTTTGAATAGTAAACTGTACCCTGAGACAAGGGCCTGAAAGAGTGGGGCATGACACTGGGAGAAGTGCTACCTTATGATTTTTGGAAGTTTGGGGTTGTTAATACTGTCAGTGTTGCTGCTCAATAAACCTATGAGTAGCAACAAAGACAAGCGAGCATCTTTCTGCAGATTTTGGAAGAGAGCAATGCATTGGCTGGTACATTCCATTCATATTCTGGGTGGCTTTCTTCATGGCCATGAGGGCTAGAACTTATTTTAAGGAAAGATCAGATTCTCCAGAAATTGCCAGTTTTCACCTAAGAAATTCCTACTGCCATGCTGAGATTTTTAAAGCCTGGCCTCTGACAGAATCAACCAGGAAAAAACACTTGCACAGAAACAGCCATCTTCTAATTACAATTCATGCTCACATTCATACAGATATCACAAGTATCAGGAACAGTTAACTGCAAAATCACAGGCCTCTAATCAAAAAGGAATAATTCTAGTAGCTCACACAGTGGAGGGAACAGGAAACTGTGTATATATAAGCAAGCTTATTACAGCACAATTGGTCAGATCCTCAGCTGATATAAATGGTCATAGCTCCGTTGACGTCAATAGGTTTATGGTCACTTACGCCAGCTGAGGATTTCCCAGCCTGTGTTTAAGATACCGATGCCACTAAGGCTACTTAATTCAAGTACTTGATTCAGCTGCCTAAGCCACACCCTAATTATCTATAATGGAGATTCAGATCCTCTGCATTGCAATGGTGATTTCAACCCTCAGCTCTAGCACTGAAACTCATTTAAGTGCAGCCTTAGTTAGAGAGATATACACAGGCCTGTCCATCAGCAACTTACTTCTTCCGCCCCTCAGCACCTCTGCAACGTTTAAGTGCCAATGACCTGGAAAAAGACTTGAGGTCATTCTTGAACCAGGCACGATGCTCCTATCGATCGCACGCACAGCATTGCCCCAAAGCTACAGCGATGGCAGCTTCATTTTTAGTTTTTGGGGTTTTTTTTAAATAATGGAACCATTATACTTTCTGAAATGAAAGCCCCTTTTTTATTGGAGTCTTTTCTCTGTTTCTCAGCCATGGGGTTTTGGGTGAGGAAAGCTGGCTGAAATGTGGGCGAAAATCTTAAATAATTTAAGATTCTAAAATGCATTCTAAAATCTCCTGCTCTTTACTGAATTTGTTTTGGCATACAAAGACCCTAATGCACCTGTGGAGAGAATGTTCTCAGTAATGGATGACATCTGGTTTGAAGACAAAAATGGAATGTCAGTAGATACAGTTAAGGGTCTGACAGTGGTTGAGCCAATCTAACTGGCAACTGCTGTGAGGTCTCCGAACAACTGTTTGGAAGTGCACAGCTTTTCCAGAAAACTCCATTTATCTGCAAACTGCTTACAAACAATGCAATTTACAGATTTATTGCTAATGTAGATTTATCGTAAACATTTGAAATGCTCAGGTTTTATATACAATTTGTCTTGTAACTTTTAATTTTGCAAAGACATATAGGATAATGTTACATAACTCATACAGCACAAACTTCTGCTTTCTTTGCTCCATATTCAGACAAAACTCAATCTAAACTTGCTTCAGGCTTTCCTAATAAGTTTAAAAAATTGATTTTTATGAGAGTGTAGCCAGTTTCTGCAAGGATTTACCCACATGCTTACCTTTATTTAGTCCCATTGAATTCAGTGGGACTAATCACAGTGTGTAAATTTAAACCCATGTGTGAAGTCTATGCAGGATTATGGCCTTAGTGAGGATTGCTGGAGTTGGCCTGTATATTAACGGTTTGGTCCAAAATTAAGATACTGGCAGCCATTTAAAATTCTTAAACTCAAATGAAAATGACTGAATTAATCTACGAATTGCTCAGGAGTCGCTTTCTCTTTATATTGGTACAGACTTCTGCATTTGAAAGATGCTCTGTTAGCATGTTGTGTATGTATGTGTTTGTGTAATGTGGGTGTCTATATGTGTTAAAGAACCCCCGATATCAAAATAGATTGTAAAAGATTTATAGAAAACAAAGGGAAATGTGACTATTTCAATTGAACAGGATGATGCCTTTACCAGAGTGGTCTGTTTTATAGTTGTGCACTTCAGGAATTATGCAGGTGCCCCAAAAGCAAAGGTTGCCATGTCTTTCATAATGGACATATGTACAAATGAAAAATAAGCAAACAAAAATACTTAAGCAGTTTGGTTATATTGTGACCAACCATCCTTATTTTTAAATGGATCAAATCCTAATAGTCTCTGCCCCAAAGAATTTACAATCTAGGTGTGTGCCTACACTAGGAAGAGAGATCACCATTAGATCAAGATTAGCTATCACATTTTAGAGTCCTCCCTAAGATTAATTTAGACTAGGTAAACTGAGGTAGAAGGTAACCTGCCTCAGTACAGAAAAGGTCAAGATGAAGGTAGGGTGACACTCAGCCACTTTGTTTTTCTAGACAAAACTTTAGTAGACATGACAAACAAAGAGTGGGAAGGGAAACAGAGGAGAGAGAGATGTAAAGACTTGTCCAAGCTCAGACAGTAGCTCAGAGGCAGAGTCTGGAATAAAACGCAGGCTCATGAATCACAGTCCAGTGCTATATCCTCTTTTAACGGGACTTTTGGCAGAACATGTGGAAATGAAACCATCACAACCCATTTCACATAACTTTTAGGCAGAATAATTAATCATTCTCCATGTGACCTCTAGATCCAAATTTAAAATCCAGTACAAAAGCTACTTAAATTCCACATTCAAACCAATACTGATCTTGCCTTGTGAATCTAATAGACTTCAGTGACAATTAAAAAACAGAATAACCACTAGTAGACTCCCCTCCACACACACGTTTTTACTATTACTATTTAAATGAAAGCACCACAGCGAGTCAGGACAGTTTTAAGCACCACTCTATCCCCTGCAGCCAGTAGGAGACCTATAATGCTCCCAGAACATGAGGCGGCATTCAGACAAAATTTAGGAAACCTCAAGTGTTGAAACAGAGGTGGAGTTAAAATAGCAGGGGAATTTGAGGTTAGCTCTTGACAGAGGAGCTGTCTTTAGAAATATTTACTAAGACATAGGCAACAACAAAGGGTGCTCTAATAATCACACCCCAGTTGTGACATGGCCGTCGGATAAAAGGTACACTTGGTAAGCCTCGAAGATGTTCCTGTTGTAATCCCCCTTCCCCAGATATGTTTCGCTAATGTATCAGTATTTCATTTCCTTTTGTTTGACTGTTCACCTGACAAGAATGCCAATAAATCCTCCAAGTGTGCAAAACCATGTTTCAGGCATTCCTGTTTGTGAGAAATGATGCAACTCAGATGAGAGATTTGGTTTTATCAATATACGGTGGATCAATGTACAGTGGGATCAATATACTATATCAGTATACAGAACAACCTCACTAATTCTCAGTAATGACTGGGAAACCCATTGCAATTTATTGAGGCCCATATTGTCCCCTACACCAGTCTCTCCTGCATAGGGGAATAGACTTTTTTTCCCCCTCCTATTCCTATAAGCCACAGATCCCCTGAGACTACAACACTTCAGAGGCACTATTTTTGTGTGTGAATTATGGAATATGTGTTTTAGAGCAGTGTGAATTAGTAAACTTGTAGGAGAGAAAAGTATCAAATATAACCCCCCAAAAAAATTCAGACAAAATTATTTGATGAGATAGTACCTGTCAGAGTTGGTCCTAGTGACAGGCACAAACCGTGCATCACCTGCAGGGGAAGTGTGCATCTCACCTGCCTTCCTATACTCATGTTGGACATAACTCTGGAGCACAGATAGGCATGCATAGAATTAGGTACAGATAGTCTACTTGAAACGTGGATATATGATATGCATATATAGAGCATTTCTTCATCACAGTCCAAAATTGGGTGGAACAGGTAGAGCTACAAATATAGTGTAATTTTATATGTATAACTTTCAATAGAGATTTGTATAGGCATCTTTCATTATTTGCTAGGTAAATTTAGTCAAATAAAAGCACCAGGAGAATTGTTTTCAAATTATATGCAGCATGTTTCTAAACTAAGTGTGGAAAGCCTCTATTTGCTCATTTTTAGTAGCTCAAATGCCCCTGAGCATTTTGATTAGAAGGGTTACATTGATTTACTCTGGTGTGAAAGGAGAATCAGGCCTCTTTTCTCTTTGTGCATTGTTCAGCACCAGCCATACCATCATATGGAACATACCATTAATAATAACAATAACAGCATGAATTCAATGACTCCAGCCTCCAGTCAGTCCATGATGCCAGCCTCTATCATCCACCTGTAAAATTTCAAACATTGGTGCTTATTCTCTTGCAGCCCCTCTCACTTGGGAGGAGCTCCCCGTGAACATCCACAAAGCTACCTTTTTATCCTCCTCCAAATTCCTTCTCAAAACTCCCCTTTGCTATGATGCCTACAAAAAGCTTAACAACAGTGAGGTTGCTGGTGAGCTGAGACCCTGGCCTGTCATGCTTCCTTGTATTTCCCCATCTGTCTGTTTTCATCCGTTGTCTCTTGTCTTATGCTTAGATTGTAAACTCTGTGGGATAGGGACTGTCTTTTTCTTCTGTATTTGTTCAATGCAATGCACAACGGGACCCTGGTCCATGACTAGGGCTTATAGGTGCTAGGGTAATACAGATAGTAAATAATTTAATTGAATTCTGATTTATATAAAGGATATACAAACTATATCAACAGAGGGCTGCATAGATAGTTTACAGAGGCCTAAGAGATGACCTAATTTCTATAGAAAGGGAAGAGATTGCAGCTATCCTCATCTGTAAGGTGAATATGCATCTCTGGAAATGATCGTTCCTAGCAGGCAATGTCCAATTTAAATTGAAGTGGGTTCAGTTTAGGTAAGAATGTGATGCTGCTTAGTGGAATCTCTGTGATATAAAGAGGTGTGGGCACACTTAGCTTGCAGGCTTCACTTTGGCCACTGTGTACAATATGAAACTCACAAAAGTGTTGTATCTTTTTTCATTCATCAACCTTTTGCTGGGAAAGAGAGCACTTCTCCCCCACATCTGGCACTATCACTGCAGACTCTTCCCACATCCTTTTAAAGGAGGGTTAGCTACAATCTTGGGTTGTGCTGCTGTATCAGAGGAAAAGATTAAACATTAAATCTGGTAAAGTTAGAGTAGAGAGATTTATGGCAGCACTTAATGAAAGCTAGTAGCTGTATGTTTTAGAGGCTTAAAGTAAAGCTTAATCATAACCCTACAAACGTTAAGTGTTAGCATTTGGTTAGCAGCAAATCTGGCTAAAATTAAATGTTGCTATAGTACCAGACTATTATGTTGGCTGTACTTATATCTGGGGGCTACTAAAACTAACTGGGAACAGTTACTTACCTGCCTTTTCCTGTGCTGCAAACTCACTATTTATTATAGTGGCCACAGTTTTCGGATGTTATAAACGGAGACCATAGACTCTTTAATGTATTAAGACTGACAGTACAGACTGCTTCATTTAAGCAAAGGAGAAAATTTTAAATTACTCTTAAATTGGGAATAGCTGAAAATACCAAACTCCTCTAGTTTTTCTTGCTTATCAGTTTGTTGTATGGCTTGATCAACAAAGCAGTTTGAAATTGCACTTGCAAGCACAAGATACTAGCTAGACAGTAATTTGTTGCACTTTTTCCTTAGTAAAATTATGATTGGAAACTGTTCACCTGGGAAAATCCAAATTCACATTATAAACATAATGGTGCTTAAAAGAAGTACTAATGATATACTTTATGAATTTTAATTTCTGTTTGCAAGTCAGCAAGTGTGCTTTCTATAAATGTAAACCATCTGTTGGCACCTTCTAAAAGACTAGAATTCAGTCCATCTAAACATGAATTATTTATTTTGGAATTTTTTCTAAGTAAACTCAACGGTTGGTTCCCCCCTCCCCCCCCCGGCCCCCTTTTAATCCGTGTTTTGATCTACCATGAAGTTTGAAAGTCAAGACATTAACTTTCAAACCAAAAGTACGTGCACTGCTTCGAAATACCATTACATCACAAGGCTAGTTGTAGACATGTTTAGAAAGTACAATTTGTAATGTGGCGGTCTAAGGTGACTTTCATGGGCACTCGAGTTCCAAGTAATTGAAAATTCATGGAGTCTGAGAGGTGACGATAGAGCTGCTGCTGTAGGTCTGCCCTGGTAAAATTTTTGGCATGACCAGGCGAATTACTTATATGGTGCTTTCCCAATTTGAGAAAGAGTCTTTCTTTTTTTGTAAACCAGTCAGGGTTCACCATGCATTCTTTAGCTAATATAAACCTGGGCAGAAATCCACAGAAATGCTGCTCTGCTGTGCATTGACAGCAAAAATCCTCTGCTCAGTTGTACCCATGAATATTTCTTCAGTACAAGTTGCTGATGGAGTGACAACTATTCTTGCTGCCATTGTGGCTCTTGCTGTTTTTCTTGATCCTTTTATTCCCAGGTGACATTTTAGTTCCTTGCACTTGTACAAACTTTGATGAAATGTGCTTGGAAGACTATGGGAGGTGGTAGAAGAGGTGACCTATCTTGTACCCCTTTGTTCATTAAATGATTTCCCTATGACATCTATGTTCATGGGTTTAATTTTGCATTTGAAGCGTGACTCAGCACGTATTTTTCATATCTGACAATCCACTGTTCTTTGATCCTGTGAACAAATAATACATTAGCCTTTGTCTTTCCTGTGACTTCGGAAGTGCTTCCTTTGCTGCTGCTATTGTTTGCATTTATTGTCATGAGAAATACACAAATGCTTATATAATGGGAGCACTACATGCATCACTGAGTGTAAGCCAATTTAATCATATTGCACTATGTACGACCATATCTTCTACTTCTAAATGGTATCTTGAACACCACCATATTTGCATCATAGTCTTTTCACACTTTATTTGATGTCACTCAAAGGGGTCTTTCAAATCAAGTATCCAAGCATTTGTTGATGTTTACCAACATTGCTATGTGGTTTGCTAATACTTTGCAATTCTTTTGCTGGATTAATGTGAAGTCTTTACCACGCTGCGGATATTACTGACATTTTTGATGCCCCCAGTTGCTCCAGACACTGCTGGGAACCCAGTACTGTAAGAATTCTTTATTTTGGTAGTTCAGGCATATGTGATTTGCTTCCAAAATCTACATCTCTTCTCTTAACACTGTCTCCCCTCATCAATCTTCTCTATACTTTTATCAATCCTTTTTCTTTTTCATTTCTTCCTGTTTCATAGGAGAAAAAAGATGACCAGAGATGTCAGATGGCATCTTTTAATTGAACAGTTATTGCACTCATTGTAATGTATGAAGAGTTTTCTGCATATCTGTAGTAACCATGTCTTTCACACTGTGTATCCAATACTTCATCTTTATTTTGCAAAAATTATACTTATGTTATGCTTCATACTGTTACACAGTCATTCATCGTAAAAGTTCTCAAAGCTTTTTACAAATTATATACCATAGTTTCTGTATGTATACATTCATATATGTACAAGAGGACTTTTCATCTTATTTGGAGGTCTCCTATAAGCAGGGGCGTGTACAGGAATAAAAATGTTATGCTTTTGGAGGGGCACGTTCTGTGTCCTCCCCCTCAGAGCCCAGAGGAGTTCCCAGCTCCCCCCACAGCCCTGGGGCTGGAGGAGCTGTCAGTTTCTGCCGCAGCCCCAAAGCTGAAGTTCTGTACCCCTGCCAATTATTGGGGGGACCTGTGCCCCTGATTACCCACCTTGTGCACACACCTGGTCCAATCCTACTTAAGCTCCGATTCAGAAGAGCACTTAAGCATGTGCTTAGCTTTAAGCTTTAGGATGGAAATTCTGTTATCCAGCCAGCTTTATTTATCATCTTTTCTTTTTCTTGTCAACTTGTACCTGTGAATTGCTCATATCCAGGGCAAGTCTCCCTCATGATTGAAGCAGAGGTATACAAACTCTATCTTTGCTACCATACATGAGACAACAATTCTAATTAGTTTATTTTTAATTTTTGTTGTTGCTGTTTGGTTATTAAAATGGCTGATATGTTAGGATTTAGGACCTAAATTGCCTTATAAAAGTAGTGCATGAAAATGTATTGTAACTACAGGTTAGCACAAGTGTAGTCAGCATAACAAAGTGCAAATAAATGATGCTGTAACACAGTCTATAAATCAATCTAATAGATCTTCAGTCAACAAGAGGATGAACCAACTCCTGCTCACTTTATTGATGTCTGAGCTGTCCTACTGATTTTACTACAACTGTTCATGTGAGTAAAGGGAGCAGGATTTGGTTCCAAGTCATCAAACACCAGAATTAAATATCATTATTGAAAGGAATTGTCGTAATTTTTGCAGGGCTTGCGTTATTTGTAACATGCATTTTAGGAAACACTTAATAGTTAGTATAGTATTTACTGAAGGACAACAGCTGGTGCTCCCATTCCACATATACTGAAACAAAATTCTGTGCAATATAGACTCATGGACCCATGTAGATCTAGATTATGCCATTTCAGAACAGTCCTGTATTGGGAGCAGTATGGAGCAACATATTCCCAGAAGGAGCAGGAGCATTCTGCCTGAGAGAAGCAGAATGCTTCTCAGAGGTCCTCAGTGCACAGAGGCAAAACTGCTACATGTCTTTAAGGGGGCGCATTATGCTTCATTCCTTCAACTTTCCACCAGTGCCCACCAAGCTGCAGGCCAGATCTGAGGGCTGTTGAATAATGCAGACAAAGCCAGGGCTATGCCTACTCCCTGCCCCCTCTTATGGAACCTTTTCAATAAGAGCTGTATACATTCCCAAACGTTAGCACCTGCTCTTATCCTAATGATTTTCATATAATCATCTGAAGTCAGAGGAGGCTTCGTTGTACTATAGGCATTTAACTTAAACATTTGTCTTTATGTTGTAGCAACTGTTTGAGGCCAGCATCTCTGTCTAGCTGGCTCAGGGACTTGTTTTGTAACACTTTCAGTGTTGCCAACCCTCAAGACATTTGGTGTTTGTCTTAAATCCCCAGATTCTAGAGACATATGATTCCTTGAGAATCTTTTAGCTTGCTTTCTTTTTTTTTTTTCTTTTTTTTTAAAGTCAGTTTCTAGTTTTAATTGTGGGAAGGAAAACTTAGAAACATTACCTTCAAAGGCTCAAACACCCGAATGCAAATAAAAAGAAACTTAATTTATTATTTTTTAAATTTACGATTTTTAAGCTAATCTCACAATTTTTGGAGTCCTGAATTACGATTTTTGAACAGTTTAAATACATAGATTATCACTGGGACAAATCAACAGGATTTTTTGGTCTTGTATTTGTTTTTAGAAGAGCTTTCATATCTTTGGCTATCAGGGTTTTTTAAATTTACTACTGCTGACACTTCTATTGAGTTTAGAAGATCTAACTTAATATTTAGACATTATTATTGATTTGGGAAGTCATGAGAGGAGTATTTGTATTTCAGGTAGTAAACTATTCTGAGGTCACCTATTAAGCTTTATGGATAATCTTTTTTTCCCGCATTCCGTTTGTGATGTAACTTAGACCACTAACGAATACTGATGGTTGTTCCTATCTCATGTTATGAGATATTGTTTTGTAGGGGCTGGGTGACTTACTGGTTAAAGCCTGACCTAGATTCCTAAGGGAAAGAAGCTTCACAGCTCTCATCCCTGTTCAAGTAATCTGTATCTCCAGTAAAATCGTGACCACAGTGAAGCTAATGGGAGTTTTGCCACGGATTTCACCCCACAAGTGTAGTCAGTTGTCATAGCCAGTTGTCATAGCAGCTAATCTCTACTAAAGGTGTTGCAAATATAATGAGCATGGAGACTGGATTACCTCTCACCTGTAGAAAAGTCAAATTGGATGTCACTGTCAGGGCAATATAAGGACAGATACCATTCTGTTTCTTTGCACTGTTTTTCTTTTCAATTTGGCTGATTTATCCAGCCTAACACACACATCTGGACTGATCAGTAATTCAAAGAAACCTCATTCTATAGTAGATGAGATCAAGACTGGTATACACCAGAGACTGGGAATAGAGAAGGAAAATTATATCAGCCTGCAGGCAGGTCATTGACAGACTGAATTAAATGAAATCTGTTTAGTTTCCTGCATACTCTGTCTGATAAATATGAACTGAAGAATGTAGATTTGCCCCACACTTGGCCTTCTATGTAGATGTGAGTTAAAACATACAAATTACAACAGTACAACAACCCCATTGCAATTGATTATATTTTTCTGTCTAATTATGTTACATCTGCTGATAGTAAAATACTCCAGTGCACAATATTTTCTTTTTTCCTTATTTCTTTTATATTTTTTTTCTTTTTCTAGTGTACTTGTAAGATGATGTTTGACATTCTTCCTCCCCAGATACATGGTTTAGACCTCTCCTCCTTCCATAGATTTTGTATGTGATCACAATGCTATTGTGGTGGTGTATCTCTCAATTTTTCTAAAGCAGTGACTAGCCAGCGTCACTCATTTTAGCACTTTCTGGGATAAAGAAACCAGCTTATGCAAAAGGGGTCTCTAGTTATTAAAAAAAACAAATTTAAATCTCCAAAATAGAACACTTTCTATTCTACTTCTAAAATGTGGATTTTGTCCCATTAGGAAACTGTAATAATGATGAATTGAGATTTGGTAAACCAAGTGTCCAGGGATAAACATTAGTATTGCCATGGACGCATCTAGTCCATAGGTCCATCTCATGTCACCTCTCTCTGCGTGTCCAGAGATAGGGTATGCTTCAGTGAAAGGTATAAAGCCCCCCATAATGGATAATTTATGCACAAACACATCTAAGCAGGTGGTTTCTTCCTTACCTGAGGTAGGTAGTGATTCACTTATGTCCTGAAACATGATGGCTCTATCCTAGCTGGATTAACGGAGGATATTTTTACATTTTTAAAAATCCTAATATGATTTTTTTCCCCTCAATGTCTTGTGGCAGTGGTTCCAGAGGTAATTTCTATACATAAGTTGTTTCTTTTTTACTTTTTGTGATTGTATGCTTCTTTGTTCTTGAAGTATGAGAAAGTGTACAGGGTTAGTAAGGAAACTGAGAAGTCATGTATGGTTAGAGGAAAAGTTAGCCATAAGAACTTCTTAGGAGAGAGAAAAAGAGAATATGAATAAATGACCCATTTTCCTTATGGAAGGTAGGTTATTAATGGAGAGACTGAAAGATCTCTACTAAGATCACTGTTGTTTACTACTGATTCCAAATCACCGCCTGTGGAAAAACTCAGGTGAGGAGGTGGCAATCTCTGCAACCCTTACAGAACTTGTCCTTTGTTCTGTTACGGGGCATAGTTTGCTGCCCTGACTGAACATAGGCTGTTGGACCTGCCATAAACAACAGGATTCCCAGAGGTCCCCATGGATCCCAGGGCACTGGCAGGAGGCCAGGGCTATCCTCATAGAGGCCCTCTTCCTTTACATTGACTCTGACCTTGCAACAGCCTTCAGGCCGCACAAGGCAAAATGGCTGTGGCACAGTGGAAAAATCTGGGTCCAGGCTTTCGTGTCTGTATTTTCATGTCAAATTATGAGAAGGCCAAACGTGAGTATGATTAAAATTCCTTGTCTTCTGCAGTGGAGAGTTTTCCAGTTTTTATTTTATTTTAGTTTAGTTTAGTTTTGAAGTCTTGTATTCCTAGCTTTTCCCATTTATTATACCTTTGAGCTTTAAGCTTTCCTGCAAATACCTAATGTTTTCATCTTTGGAATCAGCAATCACCCTGTGTGAATTGTAAAAGCCTGATGTTCAAACTACACTTTTTTTATGGGTTTGTAAACTTGCTTGGTTTGACTGAGCTTAAAAAAAAACCAAACACAAGTTGGGAAAAAAAGCTGGGGAGAAGATACGGAAAGGATGCAATGACTGCTAGACAGCTATAGTGTTTAGATGAATAATAGAATAGTACATAAACAGATGCAAGCCAAACACAAATGCAAAATGAACAAGGGGAAGCAAACAGCAAGATGAGTTAGAAAGTAAGGCATTGTATGTAGTCCTTTCTCTGGGAAGATGCTCTATTGCTGACAGAACAAATCTCTCCTCATTCTCATATAATTGTTCCTTTCGAAGTATCTATCCTCTTTGGATACTCACAAAGAGAAGAGAATCTAGGTACACATGAGTGAGAACTTTCTGAGGTTTGAATTGAGTAACCATTCTATCTGGAGTTATTAGACTAAGAATACATCTACATTTCAGTTGAAGGTGTAGTTTACAGCTCAAATTGCAATCATGTCTTCAGTTGCAGAGTTAGATGTACCCTAAACCAGATGTACCCTAAACCAAGATGTACCCTAAACATTGTGAAACTGAGACAGATCAAAACCTTTATACAAGGATTTTGAAGAATAATACTTGTGGGTAACTGGATGGCCATATCTGCTAGTTGAGCAACTGGTATTTGAAAAGTGAGAGTCAGATGTTTAATAATAGAAATTATTACACAAATTTTGGCATGGGTTTGTGGCAAGTACCATTTCCTTTGCATGTTTACCACTGCAATAGCCTGAAGGAAAAAGAAGAGAGGATATGTAGAAACATAATGGAAGGAGGTAGAAAAATAATGTGGGTGTATGGAGGGGGGACTTCTTGATAACTAAGTATGAAAGAAAACTAGAATTCAAATCCTGATGAACTGAGTTGTATCGTTATTTCCATCATGCTGTTGTGTTCAGTTCATTTGTACTATAAGCAAGCTGATTGTACTACTTGTATTGTTCTGTTTTGTATAGCAATAAGATGCATTAGAATAGGTCAAGCTATTGATTGGCATGTCATTTTGCGACTATCTCAGGAAGAAGGAATTTGTAGTTGTACTACCCCTGTCTCAAGGATAAGTCAGGGGCAAAAACAATATCATGGCTGGAGCTGTTTCATTGTACAGAAAGTGCTTTGATTTGTACAAAACTTTGTTGAACTTTATACTATTTCTTTCAGGTGAGGAGTTTCAAGATGGAAAAGCTAGTCTAAAGGTGCACTGAAAACACTGTTCTATGTTAGCCGTAACAGGCTGTATAAAATTTAATCCCCAGTTTGATTCAGATTTCAGCCTTGATTCAACACTTGAAAATTTTCCTTCATCTTGTTCAGTCTGTTTCATATTGTTCTGTTTCTGGTCTTCCTAATTTTACTCCCCTCTCCACTGCCATTATCGACAATTATTTGTGCCGGGAAAGGTTAATTCAGAAATGGTTTCTTGCCCTTCTTGTAATTCTCGTGAGTCTTGTAATTGCACTGCTTTTTATTTTGCTTTCATACCTGGGAAGGTCCAGTAGCTGATTTTCTTCTGACCTGTAGTATACTATTCCGCTATTTTTTACATTAAAATAGCTACTTCTCTTCTCCCCTTATTGTAGATTTTGAGAAGTAAGCAGCTTTTTCTGTTTTGAAAGTGTCATGCACTGGAGGTCATGTTGAAATGTGAACAATTAAAATGCTATTTTAATGATCTCTTGCTGCCATTATTGGTCTTTCAAATGATTCTGCAAGTTTGAGAAGCATGGCAGCTCTTTGCTGTAGAGTTTCAGCATGTATACAGTTCAGATCCCAAAGAAGAGCTACAGTATGCACAGATATGGTTAAAATAATTGACTCAGCACATTTGTCATCCTAATAATTTTGACACAAAGTTTTGTGTAAAATTAGCATCATTATGAAATTTAATAGCAGTGACACTCTGAAAGAGAAATAAAACAGCCAATCATTCCAGAATCATCGCTGTGCAATTTAAGGCACATCTCTCATGTTTACTGTCATAAAATTTTATAGCTGCATACAGCAGCCAAATTAGCTACAGGAAGCTAAACATTAATAAATTCCTCTTTAATTATGCAAGAATAGATTAGGTCTTTCCAGGAGAGGTGAAAGCATAGTTAGACAAAGGAAGCTATATTCACACATGCAGACATACATAGGACCCAATCCTGCTCCTGTTGAATGCAATGGGAGTTTTGCCGTTGACTTCAATGGGTGCTGAATCACACCTATGATCCATTAAACCTATTCAGTCATTCATTTTATTTCAGTATGGACTCAGTTTGGTGAATTGGGAGATAAAAGACCATTATGTATCATTGGATTGAGCCCCATCTTCCTGACTAAGTTGTAAGTGAAGGTTGAATGTACAGTATGTCAGTATATTGGGCTAGATTCTTTCCTGTATCAAGGTCCACTTGGCTTTCTGACTAAAACCACAACTGTTCTGGACCTTCCTCTAGCCCTGGTGCAAATAATATGAGCCTTTTCTGTTATTTCTAATTTATAGCAGCTGCATATGGTTCCAAATGGATCATTGTGACCGAAGAACCCTTTAATACCATCTGGGAAGGGGGTTACAGGAATGTCCTCATTCTGGTATATACATTCTAGATCACCAAAGAATGTCACGTGAGGTCTTAAATGACAGCCGGGGTCACACAGATTATTAATATTTGTATGAGAAGTATGTACAGATACTCGGTAAGGAGTTATGTATATAGACCAAAAATATGTTCTAAAGTCTGTGCTAAGGCAGAGTTGACAGACAGGTTTTCTGTCAGACAAGGAATGTTTATTCACCTGTTTCTCTGTTAAAATATAAATAAAGTATTGTCTCATTCCCAATGGATCTCACATCACCCATCTTAGGTGATTTCAGATTTTCAGAATTTCAGAAAGGAACTAACAGGTATAAAAACACAGCAAGGGAAAAGAACCTTATCTTGAGATACACACCAAAGGTTTGCTGGATTATATTTGGGGAACAAAGAAGAAACCCTATCATCCTGCAACCTAGGAAATAAACAGGCAGTGCATTCACCTTCACGAAAACAGAATCCCAACCAGCCTAGGTTGAAATGCTGCAGAGGACTATGGGAGTGAGGTAAATTTCTTTCGATAGGAAGTCTGTTCAGATTAGACTCTAGAAAGCATGTTATGGTTTTGTTTTATCTGTAGCCTTTCATTTCCATTATCCTTACTCTCCGTCTCTTGAATTTTGAATATTTGGTAATCAATTTCTTTTGTTTTCACCATAAATAGATCTCTGGTGTGTGGCATTATACGAGGTGTGGATCCTGAGGGGAATCACACGAGCTGCTGTGTACGCTGTTCCTTAGGGACAGCAGACCTGGTATTTCTGTAAACATTCAGCAGCAAAGGGGCTGGACACTACATGGAAACACTTCCATGTAGAGGGACTTGGGAACAGGGGTGCATACTGTTAACCTGCAAGACAAAGTGAGGGCTCGCATTGCCCAAAGGAGAATACTTGGGTGGCTAACAGACTGGTGATGTCAGGGAGCTAATCACAAAAAGTCGCCCTCACAGTGGAGGCGGGGGGAGAGGGAGGGTTACCCTGAGAATTGGTTGAATAATGCTGTGCTCTACCCTGCCCCCTTCCAATGACAACATATTTCTTCCCTCCTCTGACACCCTCCACACACATCTGGCTGGTGGAGGTGGGGATGGTAGTTGGTGCTGGAGCTTTTCACAAGCTGAGAAAGCCCTTCCACACCAGTGAAATTTTTAGTTAGGGCCAGATTCCAGCTCCTTTTCACTTTCTGGGCAGTGACCAGCCTGTACATAATTCTTCTTAAGTTACTGACTTTTTAGTTGACAAAAAGCAGTTTTTTTTCTCCATGAAAGGCATTTCACTTGGGTTTAGCAACAGATTGCAAAGCCTGAATCTGAAATTCCCAAAGTGCTGTATGCTTTTTGGCATTTTCTAGTAATTATAACAATTTAAGTTATTATGTAAATTACACAATTTTTGTAAAATGGCATAAATAATTCTGAACCGTTGCTGCATGAAACACTGAAGCGAAATGCTGCTATGATGTAGAAAATGCAGTGAGATAGAGAAGGCATATCAAAATCCTTAATTTGACCTCTGGCATTCTGAGGAGAGAGAGATGGAAAAATGTTTATGTAGGTTTCCCCATCTCTGAAGATTTCTCCACTGCGTGAAAGGCAAGGATGGAAACTTGGCTAGTTCAGTGTTAAAGCAATTGATGTTTTCTGGACTAGAATATTGAGTTTATTTTATACGTTGAACATATATTTTCAAAAAGTTGGGTTTAGCCACTGAAAGTCAAGAATTACAAAGCCTGCCTGAATATCTTCAAGTTATTTAACAGCATTTAATGCAGTGTGTTGAACTTAAATACTTGTAATCAGAGTAAGTGAGGATTGCAACAGCCATGCTAGTCCTAGTTCTTTTGTCCTAAGACTTTTGATCTACAGAAGAAAATTCAAACAAGCTGCTATGGTTGGCTCTAAAAGATTTTTAACTTTTTTTAACCACTGAAGGGAGTCATGATTGTTTAAAAAAAAAAAAAAATTAATGTTCCTCTTTGCTTATGCATTATGTCTGTGTGATCAGATCTTTCAATGCAATTTGTAAGGGAAGCTGCAGTCTCATGATGTCTGTCGCAGTTCGACTGAAAAGAATCGTTCAGCTGCAATATGATTTTGAGTTCAGTTTCACATGTAAGTGGTAGAATAACACAGCCATTGGCCAGTTCTCTTGTTTTTTTCAAGAGGAGGGAATTCTAGTGCCCATAACAGCGAGTGATGTTCACTGTATGCAAGAATGCATAGTGAGGACAGCCAGAGCATGTCTACTTTAACATCAGTGAGTAAGGTGGGGCTCAGCAGTGCATCAAAAAGATACAGATCAGATATTTTTGAGATTTCATTGCAAAGATGTTGATTGCAAAGATATTGAAATCTTGGCTACACCTTTTTATTCCTCTGATTTGTACAGCAATATGGATGTACGCAGAAATACTTACAAAAATATTAGATATGTTTTTGCCCCAAAGAACCTCTGTCTACACTAAGGAAATTTGCACTGGTAATAGCTACATCAGTCCAGCTACATAGGTGCCAACTCGTAGTGTAAAATGGGCTGTTTTGGCCCAAAATGGGGTTTGCATCATAGTGCCTTAAACAGAGAGGTGGCATTGGTTTACCAGAGGTGTGATGTTGCACTGATGCAATTGAGCCAGAGTAACTGTGTGTGTGGACATGCTTACATTGGTTTAAATTGTTGAAAGTTGCACCAGTTTAATTAAGGCTATATCTGCACTACAGAGCTTATTCCAGCATAGCTATGTCTACCCTAGTGTAGACTCAGAGTACATCAACAGAAGATGTTTTTCTGCCAGTGTAGGAACACCACCTCTCTGATTGACATTTGCTATGCCAACAGATGCATTCTTATGTCAGCCTAGCTGAGTCTTCATTGGGGGTTGTGTTGGCATAGCTGTATCGCTAGAGGGAGTTGTTTTTTCACAACCCTGGCCAAAAACCTATACCAGTATATGTTTTAAGTGTAGACCAAGCCTAAATCAGTGCAACATCACTCTTTTGGTTAGTTCAGGTCTACACTCAAAAGTTAAGTTGACCCAGCTACATTGCTCAGGGGTGCGAAAAATCTGAGCAGTGTAGTTAAGCTGACCTAACCCCTGGTGCAGACAGCGCTAGATCAACAGAAGAATTCTTCCATCAAGCTAGCTGCCGCCTCTCGGGGAAGTGGACTAACTACTGTGACAAGAGAACCCCTCCCATCTCTGTAGTAAGTGTCTACACTGAAGTGCTGTAGTAATCCAGCTGCAATAGTGTTTCAAGTGTCGACAAGCTCTTAAACTGGTGCAACTTTGTGTGCAGTCTGGGCTTTACTTCAGTAGCTCATTGCAAGGAATTTGATCAGTGCAAGCGCTATTTAACACCAGTGCACCCTGTCTACTTTAGGGATTTGCACCACTGCAACTACACTGATGCAGATCTCCTTCATGTCTTATTTAGAGCCCATCTACACTAAAAGAGTGGGTGATGACAAGAAGAGGATCACAACAAATAACATTCGATGCCATTTATTTTGTAAAGTTGCTTATGTGTCCTGTCCTGATTTGATTTATTTTGGGGGGCCCTGGAGCACTGCAATCTGCCAACTCTATAGAATCTTTATCCATTTTCTGTGGAAAAACACAGTTCTGTTTCAGATGGCGAGGACCTCTCAGGGTGGCATTAATTTTTATGAGCTCAGTATAATTCTATAAAGTTTCCATGTAACTGATAACACAACCCAAAACCTGTTTCCAGAATATTTATATTGGATTTAGTGTCTTTTTCATATTAGAGTCTTCAGTTTTGACTGAAACAATAATAAGATTAAAAACTTCCCATCACAAAAGACAAGTCCCTATGGTTTCTACAGAAGCCTACGCATTAAATAATCATGGCTACATTTTCTGAATTAATTCAGTGCGTGCTACAGTGGGCTGTGGCTAACTGAGCCAGAGATGTAGAGCAACAACTTAACCTTTGTCCTCCAATGTTGTTAGCCTCCTGGTTTACTTCCTTCAAATTGAGGAAATAATCAATAATGCCAGCTGCAGCTGTTTCTGCCCTTGTTCCTTCCAGCCAATCCATTTCAACTGCAAAATCAAAATCACAAATAAGCCTGCCGTCACTGGAATTAGTGAAGCACAGAAGCTTATGACATAATACAGTATGTCTTTAAAAACAGAAATCCTGCCTGATGGCGAAATCCTTGTACCTTTTACTGTCTCTCTTTTGCTCTAACTCGCATGAAAGCACACATGTCCTGCAATAAGCTGTTGTGAGTGGATATCTGAGTTCTGTTTTACAACTTAAAAAAATAATTAATTAATTAAAAAAAAAAAAAAGGACCCCAGAAAATGTAGTTTCCCTCTTCTGTTCCAGACCAGGATAGGATATTTTTGGTGGTAAATATTTTGTAAAGCCCAATAGTAAGTTTTGCTGAGTGTGGAACTCCCAAGTGAAATCGCACCCCAGAAGTTGTATGCTGGCCGGCTATAGAAGTGGGCCATTAAAATCTGGACTGTATGTTTGCAGTGTCACATATTTCTTCACTGATTTTTTTAGTGTAATGCACAAATAATTCTGATGTCTTTGAGATGGTAACTTTGTGACAGCTGTTTCTGAGGTTATATGTTTTCCAGGGCTAAATCTTGTCGTTTTGATTGGAGTCCTTGTCTTTAGTTTTGTGAACTCTGCTCCAGAAATGTTGCAGAGGTTGGGTTGAAAATTAAAATGACGTGTGTGGAGGAAATACATAACTTTAAAACTATAGGACCAGACTGTGACAGGCTTTTACATGGGTGTGCAGGAGAAGCACACAAAACTTCTTTGTACCTCTCCTTGTGAGTTCAAAGCCACAATTGTTCAGGGGAGGGGCCGGGAAGGCCTGTTCCCTAGAACACTCTTAGGGATGTTCCAATGGGGGTTGAAGAGAAGGAAGCAAGGTCATGCCCCTTTCCTCCAGCCCTCTGCAGGCTAGTCTACTGGTGCAAGCAAGGCCATGCAGCCCCACCCTCCTGCTGGGCTGCTTGAAAAGAGATTGTGAGGCACATTCCCTCCCAAGCTTCCCAATGGGTGGTGTGACTCCGCCGCATATTCTACTGAAACCACTGGCTGAAATTCATAATCTGATCCAGGATTAGCATTGTATTTTAACAAAACCCATCACTGGTTCCCTCGGATCCTGAGAACCTATGGCTTGGTCTACACTACAAAGTTAGGTTGATCTAGTTATGCAAGTGTCTACACTTAAATTTGTCTCCCACCCAGTGTAAGCACCTCATTGCGCCAACATGGAAACACCAGCTCTCCGAGTAGTGTTGAGCCAAGGTCAATGTAGTGAGCAAGTGCAGACACTGCTTTACCTATGTTGCCCCTAACAGTCCTCCAGCAGGTATCCCACAATGCCCGACAGTGACCACTTTGGTCTCAGTGGCGAACTCCGTTGCCTTGGGGTCATGGAGACCAGAAGTCTCCCCCCCTTTTTAAAATTCTGCAGATTTTTAAAATACCTTTTCCTGATTGTCTGTCGTGGCAAGCACACCTCGCAGTGCTCCATTGTTGCATGCAACTGCCCAGCTGACCATGACAGCTACATAGTCCAGATGCACTCTGGCTTGGAGTAGACCAGAGATATTGGATCTCCTGGCCTGTGGGGGGAGAAGAGGCTGTGCAGGCACATCTCTGAACCAGCTGTACAAATATCAATATCTATGAGCAGATTGCTTGGGAGATGCAGGAGAAGGGGGCACAACAGGGACCAGCAGCAGTACTGTGTGACAGCGATGGAACTGTGGCAGGTATATCAGAAGGCCAACAGTTGATCCGGTGCTGAGCCATAGACCTGCTGCTTTTACAAAAGAGCTGCATGCCATATTTGGCAGAGACTTCAACTCCATCCTGCACATCACCATGGATGCCTCTGAGGAGCCCGCATCACAGGCCCTGGTGTGAACAAGTGAGAAAGAGGAGGGGGATGGGAGATATGCAACCAGGAGGGTCCAGCTATCACACAAGCCAGGACCTGTTTGAGACTCCATCGCAGTCCAGTCAGCTCCAGTAGTTTAGCATGGGTGAGCCCGATGCAGGGGAAAGAACCTTGGGTAAGTGTGTAAATTTATTTCCCTTTACAGTGAAGATGGTGCCTTCTACTTAACAGAACAAAGCTATTGACTTTTCATTAATTTCCTCATACAAGAAGAGCTAGCGGTACAACAAAGAGAGGTACCATTGCTATCTGCTTTCATTCCCCTCTAGAGTTCGGGAGGAGAGGCAGGCATGAGGAACAGTTTGTTTATGTACACGGGGATGTCCCTTGAATCCTCCTCAGAGACCTTGACAAAACTTTCATGAAGGCAATCTGCAGTTCTCTTGCAAAGATTTCTAGGGATGGCAGCCTTATTTCTTCCTCTGTCATAGGATGCTTTCCCTTGCCAATCTGCGATAACATTGGCTGGCACCATTGCAGTAAACAGGCTAGCTGCATACAGGTCTGGGGGCTTCGGGACACCATCAGCAGCTGTGCTCTTTGTGCCTTTGTTACCCTCAGGAGTGAGATAACAGCTAAAGTCATCACCGCCTATGGAAAAAAGTGCCAGCGTTCAGTGCCAGTGAGATATTCCCTCCTCTTTTCCCTCACTGCTGGTGGCCTGTACTCATCATGGCTGGTGCTGTGAGTGGCACTGTGTACAGGCATTCCCAAGCAAGAGCTATAACCATTGGGATATTCTTCTCATTGAGATCCAATCTTGTGAGTAAACAACGCCAGCGTACCTTCAAGCTACCAAAAGCACGTTCAACTGTCATTCTGTACATGCTAAGGTGGGAGGTGAATCTTTCCTTGGTGCTGTTGAAGTGGCCGATATATATGGCTTCATGAGCCATGGGGGCAAAAGAGTTGGCTGGGTCCCTCAGGATCACTATTGGCATTCCAAGATCGCCAATGGTAATCTGCCAATTGGGAAAGAAAGTCTCTGCTTGCAGCTTTCTGAACAGTCCTGTGTTCTTAAAGATATGAGCATCATGCACCTTCCCTGACAAGCCGACACTGATGTCAATGAGGCATCCCTGGTGATCCACCAGTGCTTGCATAATCAAAGAAAAATAGCCTTTCTTGATCATGTACTTCGTGGCAAGGTAGTCTGGTGACAAAATAGGGATCCACGTGCCATCTCTCGCCCCACTGCAGTTTGGAAACCCCACTGCTGCAAAACCATTGATTATGTCCTGCACATTGCTGAGGGTCACAGTCCTGCGTAGTAGAAGATGATTAATGGTCCTGAACACGTGCATGACAACAGCCCTCACAGTGGATTTCCCTAGTCCAAGATGATTTCCCATTGACTGGTAGCAATCCGGCATTGCAAGTTTCCACAGTATGATTATCACTCATATCCCCACTTTCAGTGCCGCTCTCATTTTAATGTTCCTGTGCTGGAGGGCTGGAGTGAGCTCAGCGCGCACATCCAGGAATTTGGCCTTGGGCATCCTAAAGTTCTACAGCCACTGCTCAACATCCCACGCCTGCATTACAATGCGATCCCACCAGTCACTGCCCAGAAGCAGCCCTCCACCATCTGCTACTGCTCTGTGAATCACAAAAGCATTCTTGAATTGGTTCTTGCTATGTCCCACAGCAGTCAGTCCTACAGGAAATTGTCATGCTCCCTATTGTGGTTCTTGTGGCTCCACAAATACTCGAGGTTTGTGCATCCTGTCCTTGCAGCTCATGACAATAGTGCAGAGCTGTGCTGTCTCCATGCTTCTGTCAGAGACAGCGGCCAGCAACACATCCCACTCGTACTCGAGGTTATGGGATTTTAAAAATAGGCACAAAAATTATGGGAGAGGGATGGCATTATGAGATGGAGAAGTTGCATGATGGCAACTTGACCCTGCAGTCCTAGTCACCCCTGCATGGCTCATTTCTGCCCCTCCATGCATTGCCAAAATTTCCCAAAAGGCAGCGTGCTAGAAGGTGGCAAGTTGCACATTGGGGTACCTACCCATCATGCACCGCACTGTGCATCGACACTAGCACTCCTGGTGAGTATGTGCAGTGCTGACACAAGGAGCCAAGTATGCTTGCACACAAGCAATTGGCTAACTGAGGCGGCTTTATGTCAACATAACTTGTGGTGGCAAACGTTTGTGGTGTAGACATGCCCTGAGTTGCAAACTTTCTTGTTTCTCTGCCAGAGGTATGAAGACAGAGCTTTCACAGTCCTTATGCATTCCCCCACTGCCAGAGGAGACAGGGAAGTCTGGACTGTGACATCTCTTCTTAACCCACCTCCCCTTTTTCTGTGCACCGTTGAACAAGGGATCATCACAGAACTGAGCTTAACACCATTCAGAAAACCAAGAATCCTGCCCCCACCTTGAACAGTGGAATGACACTTGTTCTCTTGGTTGGCAGAGTCTCCTCTGCACCTGGGGATAAGGAGGTGGTATTCAGTCTCTTGTGCAGCTTACAGGCTGAACTGTCTGCACTCTACTTGCTGTGTCTTTAACTAGCTGTGTGTGCATTCACAATGCTCATTTAAGCATACCTGTACATTTCATTAATATATTCTCTACTGCTATAGCTGTCAGTCCATTCTCAATTCTATCTTTGTTTGATACCAAGCAAAGGTGAGGAACAACGTCCATGACAAGTTTCAAGTTCACATCTTCAGCTGTAGCCATCTAAAAAATACCAATGGTTATAAATGATCTTAGATGGGAAAACAGCAAATAGGATTTTGTTCCAACTTCCTAGTAGAATTCACCTTGATCTAGAGCCCACACTTAGAAATCTTCAGCCCACAGTTTTCTGAAAGTTAACAGAGTAAGTGTAAATTGTTTATAACTAAAGCTAGTCACAATTTTTCAATCAAAAGGTTTTTTTCTTAAAAAATAGCCTTTTTCCAACAACTAAAAAAGTTGTCAAAATTTTTCATAAAGTTTGAGACATTCTAAATAGAATTTTTATCAAAAACATTATTAAAACATTATGGAAATTATTAACACTTTTCATTTACTGAAAACCAGGTTTTGGGGGAAACCTGGGGTTCAGTAAACAGAAATGGTTAGTAATGGTTTTGATAACATCTTAATTTTTGTTTAATGAAGTTCAGAAAAGTTGATCCATTTTGATCACTGTGAAATGCAACAACTTTGAAATTTCAAAAAATTTCATGAAATGTTGGTTTCATTTTTCCCATGCTCTATTTATAGCCATAACTAAATGCCCCTAGTACTATCAAAGTCCTTCTCATGTATCCTTCTAGTGTGTTCCTCTATTATAATTTCTCCTGATTCTAGTATAAATTAAATAAAACTCAACTCTGTGTAAAGCATAAAAAGTTCCTAATTTATTCCTGCTGAGTCTTCTGCTCCATCACAAAACAGTTCCCAGATCTTCACGGCACAATGCAGTGGTCTGCATGAAAAATGTTATCCACAGAAGACTGACCTGCTCACACCTATAGCTACCTCTTCTATACCAGTCTCTTCTTTCATTACAGAGTGTTCACTAGACCTGGTTCATTTTAATTTGTCTGTCACCATGAGCATGGTCCTCAGAGATGTCATAGACTTTTAATAAGTTTGAAGAAATGTTGGGTTTTTTAAAGTTATAAACTAGTGAAAAAGCTCGTGCACCATATTTCATTCTCCAGACATGGGTAGGTAGTTTACATTTGGTATTTGTGTATGAATGTGAATATTGTAGTCATTTTGAAAGATGAGCAGATGTAATAGAATGGATTTTTCATCCTTTTGTTTAAGGTAGCTGTCTCAAAAGAAGAGAAATCAGGGAAATCTGCAGCTCACACTCCACAGGACAGAGATTTTCCCCACTTTTGGGTTCTTCTAAGCAAGTTTTAATAATAAAATAATAAATAATATAATAACAGCAACTGTGGACTAAAGTCAGAGCTCCTGCTCATCTCTACACTTGGCTCCACTGAACTCTGGATCAATTGAGCTGGCTTTAATTAACTGTGGGCCAGGTTTGGTCCTTAATGTTACATAAGGTAGCCCATATATTCAGTGGTTTTTTTAATAGTCCTGTGTCATTTGCTAAATGAGTTGTTGGAAGTTTGAATTTCCCCAGAAGAAGTTGGGGTTGCTGAACAACTTGCATATAAACACAGACTAGTTCTACCCTTGCAAATATAGCATACTTAAGCAAACCGGAAAGGGAGATCTGAAACACTGCCTGTTTTAATTGAATTGTTCCCCAGATCAGCCAGGAGATCAG
Organism: Emydura macquarii macquarii; assembly: GCF_026122565.2. Lineage (NCBI taxonomy): Eukaryota > Metazoa > Chordata > Testudines > Chelidae > Emydura > Emydura macquarii. The sequence continues at coordinate 25,036,622 of NW_027132559.1, forward strand.
GCTTCTTTTCTTTACTCAGATCTCTTTCTTTTGTGAAAGTGAAGTAGGGCCATCTAACCCTTCACTTCTCCCCCCAACTACTTTTCCAGTTCAAGAAGTTTGTGAATTATTTCCCATATTAAATGAATACACCCTGCCTATGTAAGTGGTTCTTTTAGAGCAGCTTTCCATCTCTGTAGAATGCGTCTTGTAAAGTAAAGCTTTGCTGTCATATTCTAACTTTGAACCTATCAGCGTCTTTCTTATTTACTTCAATAGGAGTTTTGTGCATGTATTCAAAGTCATAATATGGCCCTATGTCTTCTGAGCATATGACTCATTCTGATGCATTTAGGGAAATAAAATATATATACACAATACGGTGGTTACATTGTGTAGAATTTATTGGATTCTTACTGGGCCCAAGTAGCAGTGATATCAAAACATAGAACATTAAACAGTGCAGGCAACCTAAAAGATAATATTTGTGAGTTGCTACTTTGAAATAAAATAATCCTCATGCCTTGCCCATTACTATGGGAAACTGATTTCCAGCATGACTCTCTCTCTCTGGCTTTGAGATCAGTGTAATTTATTTTTTTAATTCAATGTTTGATAAAGGAGTGGTTGTGTTTATAACATAAGGTGTGGTGCTCTTTGGAATCACTGGAATATTATAGTATCACTGTGCATAACACAGTTATTCAGCATTTTCATCACCGTACCTTCAGGGTTTATAGTCCAGATGCAGAAATTTCCACAGACCAGACCTTGACATTGAAGGATCTGTAAGGACAAAACAACAAAAACATAGTGCTTTCTAAAAAAATTATCTTATATATAACAAGTATCACTTTCGTTTTAGATTTTGATTTATTTTTGCATTGATATAGTTCACAATGAGCTCATTGATATATATATATTTTTAATTAAGGATGCTAGTTTAATTATGGATTTTTAAAAAATTCATTGTTTTATAACCCAAGTCTGCACTGAGTACCATGTAAGCAGACACTACAGTCAAAGGGGCTCCACGGGGGCAGAGGGTCTGCCAACGCAATCCTCATTGCAAGATCAGAGCCCAAAATATTAAACTAGTGATAGCAGAATATCAGTTTTTAAATCTGTTCAAATCTCTGCAAAGACAACCAATTAGTTGTAAAGCAAGATTGGGGTAAATGTGCTTCACTTCAAAAAGGAAAATCTTGTGGCATTAAAAGAATCAGCATGGCAGGAACGGATGTAGTGTTGTTAAGAGGCGGTAGTACATGGAAGATGGGATGGTGTAAAGGATACAATAATAAAGGTACAGCAGATGGCAGTTCTGCTACCAGAAATACCAATATGGCTCTCAGAAATCTAAAGGGGAAGAAGGAACTATATACAAAATAGGAAAAAGGAGAAGAGTAACTGGGGGGCTGGGAGTAATGAATTTGCATTGCTGCCAGCAGAAAATATTACACCATGAAATGCCACCAAAGGGCAGCAAAAAGAACTTGTATAAATCAGGGGATAAAGAGTAGACTAAAGAAGGGATAGGGTACTCAGTAAGGACTAAGTTATGAGTAGTCCTTATGTGTAGAGCCCTGCAAATCCGTGGCTATCCACTTTATATCCACGGGCCATTTTTTGCAGGTTGCGGATCGGATATGGAGGTCACGGATTCCGTGACTTCTGGGGCAGAGCTGGAGCAGCTGTCAGCCCCTGGGCTCCAGCCACCAAACAGCTGATTGTCCAGCAAGCACCAGGACCAACATCGATCAGCTGATCGGTTGGCTGGTCCTGGGGCTGCCGATCAGCTGTTCGGCCCCTCCCCACTGGCTTCCAATCAGCTGTTGGGTGGGGGCCTGGTGCTGGCCGCTGTTCAGCTGTTCAGTGGCGGTGGGGGCTGAGCAGCTGATTGGCAGAGGGGGTCTGGCCACCATTGATTGATTAGCCTGAGGCTGTGTACGGATGTGGATACATCTAAAAGAGGGAGTGCAGATTGGACAGAATTTTTTTCTCGTGGATGTGGATCGGACATAGATCACATTTTTATATCTGTGCAGGGCTCTATTGATGTGGCCAGGGCGGGGAGTAGGATGGAATGAAGCTCTTCCTCCTGCTTGCATGGCAAGGGAAGAGATGATCACAGTTGCAGGCCTGGTGCTTGAGGGAGGAGTGTAGATGCTATTTCTGGATTACTTCCCCCCTGAGAAAAACTGGTGTGGAATTGTCCGATCCATGGCTCTGCCCCCATATGCCGGTAAATATGCTATGCCCTCTAAATGGGAGTAGTGAGTTCCTCCTCCCACCCAGCAATGGGATTTCCTCGTGGTCCCTGTTGGACAGAGTACCTGTGTATCTCCCCTTACTCAAGGCTATGCCTAAACAGCACAGGAGAAACATAGGCTTCAGAGGTAGATGAGCGTTTCTGCTACCTTTCCCTCTGCTTTCAATCTTTAAAAATACAAAGACAGGAAAGCACAGTGAGTTAATAGTTAATGAGGATCTGGGCAAGTCAGTGGTAAGGATTGATAAAAGGGAGGTAAGAGAACACTTAAACAAACTAAATATATACATAAATCAGCAGGGCCAGATGATGTTCAGTCAAGGGTTCTTAAAGAACTGTCAGAATAAATTGTGAAGCCACTAGCCATAATTCTGACAACTCATTAAGAACAGGTGATGTACCAGAGGACTGAAGAAGAGCAAATGTACTACCAATTAGGTGTAAATTGGCAGATTGGACCACCTGGTCCAACAGCATCTAAAATGTCTTTCACTAAGAGTTTGTCTTCCAGAACTTCATTCTCAAGGTTTTGGTTTCACAGGTTGCAACAGAGAGAAGCAAGTAAAGGATTTTTATGTAAACAGAAAAGCAAAAGCAGCCCTCTTGGGGATTTAAATGCAGGCTTTAGTTGCAAGGCATGGAGCTCTGTGTCCTCAGACTCTCTCTGAGTAGCAGTGAGCCTCTTTCAAACAATTCCCCCTGTTTTTCCTCTACATTTCTAAGTGTGTTTTGAGCCCAGTCACATCCAGGGCTCCAATCAGGTTTGGGTCCCTTTCTATTGGCACTGTACAATCTCGCATTAAGAGAGCATCCCTGCTCTGAGCAAAATAAGGATCTGGTGCTGCACCGAGAACTGTGCCTGCACCATGCAAAAGCCCATTAAAATCACTTGGGACTTGTGTGGGCCCAGGGATCTACCTGTGCACTTGTAAAGGCAGGATCAGGGCCTAAATTAAGAGAGAATGCAGCAATTCAGGGTAACAAAGAAGTGGAGGAAGTAGGAACGGGAGGGTCTACATTATTTCCATTCTAGATCATTTTAAAATACATTTATTTATTTGGTGTCCAGGACAGTCATGTAATGATGATGGAATATATAAGTCAAGAAGTCATTTCTAGCCTTATCATCTTTGATTCTATGATATGAAAATAAAAATGACTTTGTTTATTGTAGGTCCCACATGCCCCGACAAATGTCTCTCTGTTTATCAGTGACTGCCACAACATTTGATGCCAAAAAGCTAACTCTGGCTTTATTTTATAGTAACTGGTGCAGAAATATATGGGAAGAGCTTTACTCTGTAAAAGTATCAGTTGAAGATAGGAAGGTAAAAAATGGGGAAGATTGTCGTCTACAGACTATTTGGATGAGAAGCTAATGGTGCCAGTGGCAAAAAGCCATAAAGCAGAAAGCCTGGATGGCTGAGCAGCTGATATTTGTAATAAGAAGGAAGAGCAAGCGCAGGACCTAATTCTGCAAGCAGTACTCACACTGAGTAACATCTGTTCATGTGAACAGGCTCATTTAGTTGAAGACCCATTCAGGAGCCCATAGAAAAGCCATGATACTATATAAAAGTGAGTTTCTGGCGGTCAGCATACAAGTTGCTCAATAGGATTATTGAGGGAGTAAGAACTGCCCAACACAAGAGAGGCTGGAAGAATCAGGTGCTTAATTAATAAGAATATTTCAGAGAATTCCTATATATTGTGAATGTCTTTCACACTTGTCCTCATCCACTCATGCTTATTTGAAACTCTTGTATGTGGAAAAATGGTTATGAAAAATAAGCAAGCATTCATACAGTTTTTCATGCAACAAGACTGAAAATGACTGAGCCAAATCAAGCAACACTTCCAGAAAAGATGGCCATGAAAATAAAGCAGAGAGTAAATTGTCCTTTTGCATTAGTGTGGGGTAAGAATACTGTTAAGTTAATGGGTCAACATTACTCAAACATGTATGCATGAGAGAGCGAGACAGAGAGAGAGAGATATGCTCTGAAAATATCACACATTAGTCAGCGTTCAGAAATGGAGCGTGCCTGACTTCTAAGTCTGAGAAACTAGATTAACAGTGATCATTTTTTTAAAAAAAGTTGTCTCCTTTTGTTATTGTTATTACTTCTTTATATTTCAATAGCACCGATGGTCCTTAATCGTGTGTTTGGGCATTGTTCTAGGAAATAACACCAAGACAGTCCTGCCTTAGAGAGCTCACAAGCTGTTTGATGCATATCTTAAAATTGCTGATCAGTGACTTCCTGTGTGAAAAATGTGGTACTGGAAAATTCCAAGTGAATGCCTATGAACTGACACTTTTTTCAGTCCCATGAATCCAGAACCACAGCACATGTACCATCCTGTCAGAGTTTACCTCTGTTTCCCCATTTGTAAAAGTATCTTGGCCGAGGTTACACACTGATTACACAGCAGTTACATGGCACAGCTGAACAGAACCAGACCTCCTGATTTCCATCTTTGTGCTTTAACAACTAGACATTCATCCCCATAATGTGAATATGAGTCTTGCTGCAACTTATCTAGCATTTGCACATCTTGCTGACAAAAGTGTAAGTGAATTTTATGACTAAAGAAACACTTCTAGAGACATATTAGTAGAAAGCAGAACTTCTAAAAATACTCCAGAATCAATGGAATATTTGAAAGAGAATTATACTCTTGGAAACACATCTCTAGGACATAATGGGAAACATATTTCTACTCCATTCACACACACATTGCTGGAACAAAGACAGTTCTCATAAACAAAGTTTTAGAGCCCTTCTTATTTTCACTTGTTTCTAAGAGTGGTACATTCCATGAAGCAATTTGTTTTTAAATCAGAATAAAAGTAAGATGTGTTTAAATGTCCATTCCTTTCAGGGACCAGTTATTCTCCATTCAGGAAGTGCAGATGCCAGACAAGTGGTAGGTGGGCCATGGCTAAAGAACCAGTGGGGATTAGATCAGCTCCCAAATGCAGATGGATACTTATTTCACCAAGACTGTGTAGCAGGAGCTAAAGCAATAGACACGTCATTTTAATAACAATGTAATCCAATTTAAAACAAAAATAAAATCGACCACTTAAAAGATGGAAAAAATTATGAAAAGGAAGTAAGTGATAGTGAATATAATTAATGTATATATACATATATATGTGATATTATGCAGGAACTGTTAATTGAACATTATTAAGATTGCCAAGTCAAGAATTCCAAATTAAGAAATGACAGAATTAAGGTTGCTTATGCAACCCCCCTTGCACATATGCCTTATGGTGCAGTCTTTAATTACATGATCACATGATATTTTTTTCCACAGGATGCCTGCCTCATTCAGTTCATAGGCCTATTTGGTCCCCATGAACTTGATAGATCCCCAAAGGGGGGATCAATCTACTAAATTAAAAGGGCATCCCCTCTTCAGGTGGGAAGAACCAGAAAAAAACACAGGGATCAAGTGATTCCGGGAGACAACTAATTTAAAAACAGAAACAGGAGTGAGGGTCACAGGTTTACACTTAGTGGTCCAGAAGGGGACTTGGAGCAGAGATCCCTGGACAGCGCCCACTGCACCTTGGAAGAGTCTAGGGAGTTAATGGATGCTGCCCAGATAGGGTTACCATATGTCTGGTTTTCCCAGACACAGCCACTTTTTTTAGGTTCCTTTCTCTGTCTGGACAGATTTTCCAAATAACAGGAAATGGGCCATGGAACCAAGGTGGAATACAGGCTAACAAACCTGGGCTCCTCGCCATAGATGGCAACAGGTCCCACCATTTCAGATTGGGGCAGGACACTAGGGCAAGGAAATGAATAGTATGGAGCATGAGCATGTATGGCTGTTCCCATGATGTGGCTCAAAAGTGGACCGGCTGGATCTTACTAAATCAGTTCATATGGGAGGTCCAAAGAAGCCAGGGGGGCCTGGCATCAAGCTCCAAGGGAAATGGGCAGATGGGGAACACTCTGCTGCAGGACTCACTCAAGGAAAGCCATTGAGGCAAGGTGCAGGAAAGCCTTTACCTCCTGGAGTACGTGGTGGGAGATGGGGGCAGGAAGCCCCACAAGCTGAGCAAGCAGACTAGGGTCCACCCAGTCTGCCAACCATAGTCCAAGTGGTCTCCAACTTTGGTGACACCAGGTAGGACCAATCTCCAGCACACTGAGGGGACCTCCACGACCTGTATCACAAAATGTAGATTGTGGAACTGAGGTTCAGCAAGGCAGGCTACCCCCTCAGCATCCACAACAGACCTGGTTCTGGAGACCAATTTCTAGTTCCTGAGGTGGTCCTGGTAAAAGACCAGCAGCTCAGAGAGGTCTCAAGGAATATCTCTTGGATGGAGATAAAAGAGCTGGTGGACATATCAGAGCCCTTGGAGATGGTGTGGGAAGGTGTGTCCTAACTGTCTCCAAGCTGGACTATGACCACTATAAAGGAGCCTCTGTGAGGCCTGAAGACAAAGTAAGGACCTGGGGTTGCATACCATTCAAATTAAAATAAAATACCTGAAATGTTTCTAGGTTTTTGTAAGAACTTGGAGATATTTTTAAAACAAAAACTGAATTTAATTGTATACAAAGTTTCTTACAAGTAATCAAAAGACTAACATTTTTACTTACATTTTTAAAAAGCCTTTTTAACTGAGTATGCTGAGAAATTACAACAAGCTAATAACAGTCTGCTATGCATATTTATACATGTTTCATTTTCAGCCATAAGTACTCAAATAAGGTTTTCAAGAACATTGATATTTTTAGCATTTGGTAACTCTAGTGACCATTATAAGATAAAAGGCTATGAGAAATGAGATATTTTAAAACATAGCAAATAGCAGCTTTTACAATGATTAAATAAAACTTTTATTCGGATAGGCTGATGACACAATTTACAGCATGTTCAACCCAACTCCTAAAATGTGATTAATGCAAACTGATGGCATAATTAAATATTCACTGGGCATGTACATTCACAGTTGTTTTTCTTTCCCTTTCCCTATTGTTTCCCTTTTCTTTCAGCACTGTCCATATACTTTGTCCCTGAAAGTATTCTATTCATGGCAAGGAGGAGTAAAACTTTGCTAGATTTTTTTCATAACTCTAGTATCAATTAACAACTGTTTTATTTGTGTAATGAAAGGTCAAATGAAACTTTTGTGAGACTTAGTTAGTCACAAGAGTATAAACTGGTTGAAAGTACTACAAGTAGATTTTCATTTATTTTAGTAAAATAGTTTTCATAGCATTGTAGAGTCACAGAAATTAGAGATGGAAAAGACCTATAGAACCATATATCCCAGTTTTAATAGGGCCGTCCTGGTTTTTCATACTGTCTCACAATGCCTGGGAAAAAGATCTTTCAGGACTCTTGAAATGTTCTCGTTTTTCATTTTAATCAGTCAAAACATTTGGGGTTTTTTATATTTGCAGAAATGTTTGTCAAGATGTATTTCTGCACTGCAAAAATATATTTTGTATACTCCTTTTTCATCACATGATAAGCATTTGTTTTTCAGCAACCTGTTGTTCAAGGCCAAAGCTTGTCATGATTTGTCAAGCAGCGACACTGCAACAAGTGTCCAATTAGTCTATGACTTCGTCTTTGTTTTTGTAGTCTCCAATCCTGTAACAAGTTTTGTGCAGGACACTTGCACCCATTCAGAGTTGCAATGACTTCAGTGAGGCTCTATGCATGTACAAAGGTCTACCTGTTTAGTTCCGATTACAGGATCAGGGCCTTAGTCTGTAAGCTCTCCCTACGTTATATATCTGTGCACTGCCAACCACAATGGGGCCTTGACTCCGACTGGGTCACTACCATAACCTATTGGATGAATAATAATAATAAAAAATGTGTAAAATAGCTATAAACTAATCCAACTTGAAATCTTCTTATTCCAGAGGAAATATATATATCATAAACTGAACTGTAGATACCCATGAGATCTCTGGCATAGACATATTAAAAGACGTTTATACAACATTTTAGTAACTGGAAAAGATTAAATTTGCTTCTACACAAGTTTTGTTACAGCCTATTTTTTAATTCATTTCAACACTAATTTTAAGAGTCTCAAATGATTTTTTTTTAAAATATCTTAAAGACATCTCAAGAAAAATAATTCTATTTCACTTATGTAGAATCGCAACATGCTCACACCAGATGGTGTTTCATATCGGGTCAGAAAATAATGAAGGAATCTGGCTTTAAAATTGAAGTAACAAGAAAAGATGAGTAACAAGGGATTACAAATTTGCAATAGCGTTTTTTATAAAACAACTCTTTGTTTCATTTTTTGATATTGTTGAATCTGAGGGTGTGTGTGTGTGTGGATTTAATTCTGTTTATTGCATTCGTGGCCCACCTTGTTATGGTTATACAAGATTATTTATGATGCAATGAAACATGCTCCCAATCCTCAGAAAAAATATATTTGCAATAATTTGACCTTAACTTTTTAGCTTATTTATTAGAAATAAGTTAGAAGCTTAATCCGTGATTGGCATGGAAGAAACTAGAACATTAATTGCCAAGAGAATGAACAATTTTTTTCCAAAAAAAAGTTTGTGAAGAAATTCACCAAAAATTCAAACTGTCCAACTGTATCGATGACAACATTTTCTTTGTCTTTAATATTAATTTAGTGTTATTAAAGGTACTGGATTGACAGAATTAGATTTATCCATAGGACAAATACAATGCGGGCAACAAAAGTTAAAACATTCCAACGACGCCCCATCAATCTACTCTGGCAAGGGTAAAAGCATAGCTAAGGTTAAGATTTTGTCCTGGCTATTTGTAGTAAAAGTCATGGACAGGTCACAGGCAATACACAAAAATTCATGGAAGCCTGAGACCTGTCTGTGACTTTTACTAAAAATAATAAGGGGGTGGCCAGAGCTGCGCCACCCCAACCCCTGCCTCATCCCTCCTCCCCCAGCAACTTGAAGCCACAGGGCTCTTCTGAATCCATGAATTCCATGAGAAAGACTTATCCCGAAGCATAGCTTACTTTCCAGGTAAATTCACTTTTTTTACTCTCTTGGGGCCTGATCCAGGGTGTCAAATGTAGTAATGGTTTTTTTTGTAACGTAGAATGTACTAAAGGTGTGCCTGCACTTATGGTGGTGTGTAGAGTACAGATACTGCATACCCAACTATCATGGGTATAAATAGCAGCGTAGATAGTGAGGCACTGCTTAGGTGAGTAGAGTCCCTACATGCCTGAATCTTAGGGTATATACCCTATACAGCTCTCTACAGGTTCAAGGAGTGCCTCCTCCCATGTATACACTGCTATTTTAGCCATGTAATGTCCTGTTGCCTCCCCACATACCAAAATCTTTCCTTGTCTCAGTAAACAGCTCCTGCAATGGGGAAAGGGTCCAGCAGCGGGGAAAAACTCTGGCACCTTCCCCCTGTGGGAGCTTTTCCTCATTGCCTGCCCCCTGCCAGAACCTTTCATTGTATCCTGTCACTACACGCTGTATGACAAGTATGGACGCAGCCTGCTTTCACTACAGTGTGTAGCTACACGTGTAGAGTTCGTACTCCACATGGGGTCATAAGCATGCACAAGGCATAGGACTAAAACATCTCATTGGGGGCTTTGCCTGAGTAAGGAGTTCAGGATTGGGCCCCTTGTCACTACTGATGTAGGAATATATCAAGAGAATTTGTCATTGATTTCAGTAGAAGTAGGATAAGGCCCTTGGACTGGATCCAGAAAGGAAAGACTGCATTTCATGGGAATCCTTTGAGCCATCCAGTCCTCCCTTTTTCAATCATTTTATCCATTTAAAGTTTTGCCAAGTCCCATGATTATTTAAAGTCTTTGTATATTTCATGTTTTTTATAGTCCCATCTTTTGGAATTATTGGATTTCAAGAGAATCTCATCTTCCATTTTTTATAAAAAAGTTTCTAGACCTCTTAGTTGGGGAGAAAAGCTTGAAAAAATGAAATGAGCTCACCTTAAAGGTGACTCAGAAACCAGAAGGCAAAGAAAAAGAACCCTAAAGATGTTATTTTTCAAAAAATATCATAATTTTTAAGATAGCCCCATGACTTTGAGGGCTTGACTTATGATTTTTTGAATGCTTGAAGTTGACAATAGCGCATTTACCTAAAATTTTATCACCATGCAGTGAATGAGGCAGGGATCTTGTGGAAAAAACAGATTGTGATCAAGCGATTAAATACTTATACCAATGCATACACACATGTTGACTACATTAAGTTTGCACAGGTGACTTTATTATTATTACATCCTTCCCACACCAATATTGGTACCACAAGGTGGAGAAATTAGTCTGTTCCACTCCTTCTTGTTATTGGCTGCTGCTTTCATCTACTCTGTGGTGTTGAGATCAATTGTTTTGCCCTCACTACTAAGGGTTCTTTTTGAGGTTTCTCTTGGGTGCCCTTAATTCCTCACACCATATGGTTTCCACTTGATGGCTTCATGTGGGAGTCTCTTTGTTGGCATCGGCCATACATACCTGAGATATGCCCTGTGCTTCTTTCTGATTCTGGTGGAGATGAGCTGCTTGTTGGTGATTTCTTGGATTTCTTCATTAGTGATATCCAGAATCTTTCATGGGCACTTATTTTTGAAGGTGTCTAGTTTTTTGCCTAACTTTTTTAGTAGCTCTCCAGTTTTGACAATGTTATGTTAACACTGAGATCCCGTTTGAGTGGAAAATTCTCAGTTTTGTTCCAGTGTACGTCTTTGATTTACCTACATTGTTGAGTTTAGTGAATAGTGTGGATGCCTTTCCTATCGCTGATGTCACTTCCTTACGAGGTATCCATTGGCTAGTGTGGAGTGGCCCAGATAGATGAACTTTTCTGCTTTCTTGATGTTTTTGCCTTCTAGTGTGATGTTGCTGCTTTAATTCTCAAATTTCCTAACTTTAGAGTGCTTGTTCTTTAGGATGCAAAGTTGTTGCTGACTTTTTTTGTATGTAATGCCTTAGGTTTTCTTAAAAAGAGAAAATAAATTATTTTATTTGCAGTTGTAATCGTAGAAATGTTGGGCTGGAAGAGACCTGGAGAAGTTATCAAGTCCAGCCCTCTGTGCTGAGGCGGGATCAAATAAACCTACACCATCCTTAACAGGACAATCTGTTCTTAAAAATCTCCAATAAGGGGGATGGGGCTCCACAACGTTCCTTAGAAGCCTATTCCAGAGCTTAAATACCCTTCTAGTGAGAGAGGTTTTGGTAATATCTAACTTAAATCTTCCTTACTGCAGACTTAAGGCCAATTATTTTTGTGCTACTGTCAGTGGCCATGGAGAAAAAGTGAGACTTGAACTCATGGTCTGCTAGATCCAAGCAGCAGCAAGAGGAGAGGGAAGATTCATCTTGTCTGTGTACTATGTTTATTGGACAAGGTGGGTGAGGTAATTTATTTTATTGGACGAATTTCTGCTGGTGAGAGAGAGATGCTTTGGAGCTTACACAGAACATTTCTTCAGATCTGTGTAAGCTCAAAAACCTGGCGCTCTCACCAACAGAATTTGGTCCAATAAAAGATATGACCTCACCAATCTTGCCTATAATATTTCAAAATTTCAAAATATTGCCAAATTTCAAAGTCCTGCTGCAAGCCAGCATGAGAGCTCTTTTTAAAAAAAAGTCTGAAGAATTTTTATAAGGGAAAATATAACAGAATATCAATATGGAGGTTGCAGCTGTTCTTCGTGTGTGTGTGTGTGTGTGTGTGTGTGTGTGTGTGTGTGTGTGTGTGTGTGTGTTAATTAGACTTGTTCAGAAAACCAACATTTTTCCTGTGAGAAATTTCAGACAAGAAAGCATTGACATTTTTCTGATGAAAAATTTCAGTTTTCCCCTGAGAAGTTTTAAACCAAGTAGAAATGATATTTTAGGTAAAATTGAAATGAAAGTTTTTGTTCATTTTGAAACGTGGGAAAAGCCTAATTTTTCTATGCAAAAATTGACATATGGTTTCACAAGAAAATGGCAATACCAATGAAAAATTTTGATTTGATGATAATTTTTGCATAGGAAATAAATTAATAAATAAAAAGATGAATGACTCTGTATAGTCATTCATCTTGTTGTTTTTTTATTTTCTATGCAAAAATTTTCATCTTCCCGACAGTGCAATGAACGTTATAAAAATGCTAGTAATGCTAATATTCCTATGTAAAAAATAGTTTGTTCCTCATCATCACTCTAAGAGTCGATAATGGAAGGATTGCAACCTGTCTATAGCCATTACAGAGCCAGATGTAGATTATAAATACTCTAGTGGGTAGTGGTGGGCTAGAACACAGGAGGCAATCTGATGCATGCAGATGCTGGCAGTCAAGATTACTCAAGCTATACTGAAATTTCCTTTGCACCTGGCACTGGAGGTGTTAGCCATGCCAGTTCAGTCCCCCAACACAGATGTTCTTGTTGTACCACTTTGTATGCATAGCATTTAGGTTTCTGTTTAGCTTGGCATAGTACACATAAATACTGTAATCCAAAGACCACCCATTTATTAGTGCACCTGCATCTTCCACTTCCTTTAATTCTTTTGAATGTATAGCAACCCTCTTACACTGCTGAACCTAGTGCAGGGAACCAGGATATAGGAACAAAAGGTAAAAATATTAATCTAACTTTACTGTGGATGGCTTATAATATCAAAAGAAATGGTATATTTTAAAAATGATTACGTTATTCACTACCTTATCAACTGATATGCACAGCAGAATGTCCCATTGTGCTCTACTCAAATCCCCATATACTCATGTATCCTCAGAAGCCCTAATAAATACACTTGCAATAAAAGGCAATATGTATCCTATTCTATTACAATTTGGGCCTTAATACTTAGAGAAAAATCAAAAAGGAATGCAAACAAAATCAAGCTAATGAAAAAGAGTTGACAGCTGTCTTGTAAAATACAAGTCCTTTCTGAAGACCCACCCATACCACAATGCCTACTACAAGTAAGTATAATGGCTGTTAATTTCAGTGGAGATATGAGATGCCTGATTCTCAGGTACACTAAATCTGCTTTACATTGATCTGACAGTTTAAAGGGGCTTTTAAGTTGGTGTAAATTACAAGGCACCTATATATTGCCAGGGCAGTGTAAAGCAGACTTAGTGTAAATGAAAATTAGGCCCAAAGTGTGCAGACAATTTCAAATTACCCTGCAATCAGACTATTATAGCTACTAGTAGATATCAGAGCTGAGGTGGGTTTTCAGGTGGGATTTGTATTTCGTTAGTTTGAAATATTCATTATTTTCATGACCTTTCTTTGTACATATAATGCATATCTACATAAAAGGCATATATATTTCTAACATTAAAAAAACCCTGACCACCTATGGGTTTGCTGTTCCCTTTCCCCTATTCTCTGTCTCTGTTTGTATATTTCTCTGGCAGTGCAAAGGGACCTTAAATTTGGTATAAATTATATTATGCAGAAAAAATATACTTACTTCCAGGCCCCATTGCACCATCTGAGAGGTGTACTGGAGCTTTCGTGTAAATAAGAATCAGGCCCTTAGTCTTTTGGGGGGTCCTGTCTTATATCGGAGTCCACTGGTGTGGGTCCTTGTGCCCAAGAAGCCAAATCCCATTGAAGACAAAGTTAGTGGGACTCCACATGGGCACAGAGGTCTATGCCAATGGATATCTATGTAAGTTCAGGGACTTTGAATGCGAATTCTTTAGTGCAAGGGCTGTGCCTTCATCTGTGTTGCTCCTATTTGTAGTAGTACTATAAACAAATAATATGTACTAAAATCTCATCTTCACTAAACAAAACCAAGCTTTCCATTTGTGGTAGAATGTGTATCAAACAAATGAGAACAAATCAAGGTTTGTATTTAATGTTTCCTTCGGTGTTTGGAATGAAATAGTTGGGTTTTGTATTTGTTAGTAGTAACCTGAACCTGGGCATTGGAAAGAACTTTAAATGGCCTATGTGCTAGGCCAGCTCCAACTGATGGTATTTCTTTTGGTCCTTGGGAGGGAGAAATCTGGAACCTTAGGCGATTAGGCAGATACATATATATTTTTGTTGTTATTTTCCTTTGGCCAATGTAAATAACTCTCTATCATAAGGCAGCTTTGTGTCAGTAATTAAAATTACAAATATTGAATAGGTTATAAAGAAGTGAATTTTTTCCTTTTTCTGTGAACCTTTGAAGATGTTTCTTTAGCTTCTTGCCAGATGAAACACATTTGGACAGATGTTTAGTATTTATTCCAAAGGAATTGAAAAGCATTATCCTTTTGGTTCTAAATTCAGTGACAAGGAAAGGAGGTTCCTACGCATACCAGAATTCTGGAAAATTAATAAAATCATACTTCAAAGTACTCTAGTTTTCTCATATCATGTTTATATCTATCTCTGGGCCTCAGGTTTGTTGCAGGCATCTCTGATGTTAATAAGTCATCTCTTGCAAGGTATTCTGTTTAGAAATTAATGGAAATATCTGATATTCCCTGTGTTGTAATAGGCCTAGACAGCAAAAAAACCCAAAAGCACAACAATATGGAACAAATGAAAGGTTAAATGTTGTGCTGCCATTTTCTGGGTGTGCTAGGTGAGAAGAATGTGTGGGAAATCTGTCTTTCCTGCTAGTTTACTCATGGCTTAATTCTGCGAGGTTCTAGGAACCCTCACCTACCATCGATGCCAGTGGGAAGTGAAGGTGCTCATTACCTTTTAAAAGCTGTCTCCTGTACAGGAGCCAATCAGAATGATGACCGGTGTGCTCTTTTGAGTGCTAGGTAATAGATCAGACTTAATGTGCCTGATGGTTGTTCTTGGCCACAAGAGGGCATGGACAGATGTTTTTTCCTTAAATATCTTGAAATAGATGTTTCACGCCACTGGATATGGCTAAAAGTTCTGGACTCAGGAATATGTCATTGGGGCTTCCAAAATGTTTTGAAATGCTTAGCACATGTTATATGTGGCTTCCCCCCCCCCCCCCTGCAAAGCAAGTGGCTTTTCTACTAGTAAGTGCTTCAGAAATTGTTGCTGTTCAGAGCAATATTAAGATCCATTCTATGAGATTCAAATATCACAGAGTGCAAGTGTGGTGGGGGGAACAAATGGTAATGTATCTCACTAAAGAGCTGTGTACCAGAAAACTGAGGATCCTTGGATTCTCTGGCAACAGGTGAAATCCTGTTCCAATGAAATCAATGGGAATTTTGCCATTGATTTTTGTAGGGCCAGAATTTCACCCTATGTGCAAAACTATAAAATCCTTCCTCTGAGTAGAAAATGCAGCAGTAACTTCACTGGCACATTTTTCGGAAGGGAAACATTTATCCCCCTTTTAGCATGTAGTAGTCTTAGAAATGTACAAATGAAAGCTGGTTTACATTGATCAAACTTCTACTGTTCCATCAATATTACTGTATCTTTCCTTTCTGGGCAGTGGCATTTTTATAGGCTAATCAAATATACAATATTACTTGCAGCCATTTGAAGTGAATGCCAGAACTGCATAGAAGTAATCTGAGAATTACATCTATTTTGGTTATTTGAAATGATTTTGACTTGTTCGTATTGTACCTGATGCCCAGTAAGTTGATAGCCCCAATACAAACAGAATGATATCCAGTCTGAAGTTCTTAAATATCTGTTAAAAGTGGTGAGCAGTCCAAGCACATTAAAATTCCATGTTCCCCCTACAAGTGTTTTCTGCAGATGACCCCACTGATCTTAAATATATTTCTGTATCTGTAACTGAATAGAGGTTTTCCGTACAACATGTTCTAATGGTACTCTGGCCTTTAGCCAACAAGGCACTGAATAAGGCTATTTTTAAAATATAGAAACTGGGAACAGCTGCAGCAATCAAATTTGATAAAAACAGAGAGGAACTTTGCTTTTTTTTTTTTTTTTTTTTTTTTTACAGTTTGTCCAAGTTTAGACTCCTTTCATAGAATGGCTTTTGTTCTGTTGAATGAAGGGGTTACAAGAGTAACACAGTGAAATTCTTTTAAACAAATAACTTTTGAAAGAATACAGATTAAAATAATAGAATGAGGTGTTCTGTTTTTTGTTTTTGTTTTTTTGCTGCAGTGATATGTCCACTGCCATTGTACCTCAAACTATTTGTCTGCCAAGCTTTACCATGAAAGTCTTTTCCACAGTGATCTCCGAAAGCAGGTGATGGTACCTCTTGTTTCAAAATATTAGAAATGTGAATGTTGGCATTTGTTCTTGATGTCCTATTTGCAGGAGTGACTGAAGATGGAAGCAATTTAATTTGAATCCTCTATTTTTTTCTCTTTTAATATTAATCAAGAACTTATCGGTTAGGAAATAAAAGTTCATTTAAGGAAAAACGTTACAAAGACCTTTTGTGCACATTAAAATGATTCACAAAATGTTTAATTATAAGGATGTATTCCTTGTGTCACCCCCTAGTTCTTAGGAAACCTGTCACACTTCATGATTGATAAGTCAGGAAGTGATTATGTACAGAAAGTCCAATATACAGTAGTAGGCTGGGCTATATCTGTTAAGTGATTTCCTCTGAGGAATGTGTGTCAAACTGATGCAAGACAAAAAATATTGAGTAAAATCCTGGGCGCATTGAAGTAAATGGAAGTTTTGCCATTAACTTCAGTGGACCCAGGATTTCACTCACTATGTTCCTTTTACAAATTACATTAATTTTAAAATCCTATCCCAATAAAACTATTTTTAGGTCAACATCAGTTCACAATGGCAAAAATACATTATTTCTTTGTTTCTTCTCTTAGGGGTTGTGTGTGTGTGTGTGCGTGTGTGTCTGTGTAAAAACATTTGTAGACTACCACTCATAACTGTAGTAAGAGTGCCTCCAAAGATAAAAATGACAACAATGATATTTCTTCCTTCCTTGACAAAACATAGATTTTTTAAAAATGGGTTTAGGATATGTTCCTCAAATAAAAAGTTCATTACTGGGACTGGGTACTGTAGAATGTGCATCTGAGAGTTTGTGTGTATTAAAGACATTCATAGTAACTCAACAACTCACAGGATAGTCAGAACTGTGTCAAATTCTGCAGATATGTATGTTGTGTAACTTTACTGTTATGAATAGTCCCATGAAGTCAATATTGAAAGGAAGAATAGTCTTGTTAAAATACTGGATTAGAATTCTGGAGAACTGGATCCAATTCCTGGTTCTGACACAGACTTCATGTGTGACCTTGATCAAGTCATTTAGGTCCTGATCCTGCAAAGACTTACGTATGTGCTTAACTTTATGCACTGTGAATAACCTTGTAGATTGTGCTGGG
Source organism: Emydura macquarii macquarii (assembly GCF_026122565.2). NCBI lineage: Eukaryota > Metazoa > Chordata > Testudines > Chelidae > Emydura > Emydura macquarii. The sequence continues at coordinate 25,054,170 of NW_027132559.1, forward strand.
ACAGTTCATGGTGCGTAAAGTTAAGTATATGTATAAATGTTTTACAGGATCAGGACCTTGATCTGTTTGTGTGTCAGTTCTCCATCTGTAAAGTTGGGGTAATAATATTTCCTTTTCCCAACTCTTTGTCTGTTCTGGCTCTTCAGATTATGAACTCCTGGAGGCAAGGGCTGTCTCTATGTGCCTAGAATAACTGGCCTTCATCTAAGTTGGGCCTGTAGGTGCAACTGTACTATAAATAACTAAACATGTTGTGGCATACGTGTCTACTAGCTGCTGTTTTTTAAAACAGAAAGCACAACTTACAATGATTTTGGTGATTTATTTTAACCAACACCAAGTAATCTAGTAACTGATCATCTTAAATCAGGCATACAGTGTGAATTAAACATATCTTTTGCACTTCATACAAAAGCGGTTCCTGTCTCTGTATATGAAAGTGTCCTTACATTCCTGCTTAATGGAAAATTGTACTTTTGATACATGCACTGTTCTGAGCAGATATTAGACCTTTCATGCGGTGTAGAGTGTTGAACTCCGGAGGTTTTCAAGGGTCTCTGGCAACTCACCAGTTTTCAAATTCTTATTCTATATTTTAACTTTGGAAACAAAAATTATCCAGCATGATGATTACCAGGGTTTAATTAAATTTAGTCAGCCATGTACTCCCTTCTTTCCAAAGACAAACTGCTGCCAGAGACAGATTTACCACTGACCAACAGTGTTTTTATGCAAATGTGCTTGAGTAAGTGCAGTAACCCCAAATATAATAGAGTCTTTCAATCTCTTGCCAGGACTGCAATATTTATATATTATAAAGATAAATTGTATAAAAAAACTGTTCCATTACAGAGGAAAAGTTCTCTGTGTAAATCACTGTTTCTAATCACACAGCGTACCTTCCCACCCCCTACCCCAATTTGCTTTCCATGCATAGATGAATTCCAAATATATTATTCTATTACATATTCCCTTTGAATATTGAAATGTTTAGTTAAGAGACAATATAAACTTCTTGTTGAATAGCATTAAGGTCTCCAGAAATGTATCTTCTGGGGCTAAGAAGTAACATAAAGGGCTCATATTCTCATACTTTATTTTGTCTATCACTAGAGCAGATTTTTATTTGAGCTTCTTCTCCCTCTCCCTCTTCCCCCTCCTGACAGGACAAAGTGGGTTGGCAATCTCCCTAGAGACTTTATCCCCCCATCAGGAATGAGTGCCAGGGGTCAGAAGCCCCTCTGCATGCTATTCAGAATCTGCTGACATCAGCACTCCCTCATGAGAGCTGGCTTTGTTTACTGATGCTGCTAATATGAGGAGACACGTGAAGTAGTTTGGTTTATGGAAGAGGGCAGGAGAGGCATGGTGCTGTGAAAACATTCCCACACAGACTAACAGCTCATTGATATAGAAAACAAGTGGGAGCCTTCAGTTCTTCCACAAAGCTTAAAGTAGAACAAACTGGCTCAAGAACCCAAAGGCAGCAGTTAAAAAACACTCTTCTCACACACTGATGCTGAAGTACTCTCCAGGCCAGATTTGCCATAAGAGCTCAGCTCCCATTTAAGCACCTAAATGAAGTGGCCGGAATTTCAGAAGTTCTCAGTGCCCAGCAGTTCTCATTGTACTCAGTGGGAGCATTTGGGGAGTAACATTCATGATGTGCAGAAGTAGTAGGACATGCAGCATTTCAAGACCTCAGAATGTCTCTCTTTAAAGGAAAATTATGCCCCAAAGAGAGAAAACTAAATTGTCATTGTAGCTACCAACTTTGTTTTATCAAAGCTCAATTTAGGTGGTCATGCATCGTTGACAAGTCAATATGTGACAGACTTTTCACTTCCCATTGAGGCCCCATGAAATGCTTCAACCATCTAATTTGGTATAAGCAATTTCCATAGGTGTTCTTCTTATGAATGGTGTTCTAATGACAATATCAATATTTTTATACATCAAATCAAAAGTAACCACATTTTCTGAAGTAGTGTAATCCATTCATTGACATCTAGACCTTTTGGCCTCAAGGGTCGTATCCCATATCCATATAACGTCCTTTAGACCTGGAGCCAAAACCTTCACTCCCTTTTCAGTTCTTTCTCAAGCTAAACTGTCATCAAAGTCAATTTAGTTGAAAGATGTGTTGAAATGCATGTAGCCATACAGCTCCCTACTGGTCAAATGTATGACACAGGGTCAAGAGGATAAATTAAGCCTTCCAAAATCAATTATATGTTAGGTTCACTAAACTAGTGTTAGCTCTGATTGCTCTGAAGGTAAAATATGATTGACTTAAGCTTGCTATTAAAAATACCCATGTCTGGCCTAAGCTCACACCACTTGGCAATGTGCCATCACAAATGTGATGGTTTTGAAGAGGCCTCACTTTTTGGAGGATAGAAGAGTATTGGGGGATTCTAACTTACTATATGTGTATTTGAATTGTTCTCATCTCTTCAAATGTTTAACATACCATACTGTTTGGAGATATGCAATGTGGATCAAAGGGTAGAAATTGGCCTTTAGTTACTTGCTGTCAGCTGGTACTAAGTTTATAGCAACTGAAAAGTGACGCATCAAATTTAAGTCACTTCAAATATCACTATACTGAATCTTTTCATATGTTGCATGAGCTGTCAGTAATAAAAATCTGTTCTTAATTATTCTTCCATTTAATTTTTTTTTTTTCCTGAGTGGATGGGAATTGGATGTTTGCTTTGGCCAGAAATGTTTTTGCAATTTAATAGTCTATAAAATTCTGTGTGCTTTTATAATCTAAGAGCTTGGCAAATGAGTAAGACTTTTCTTTTTTAAACCTCCATGGAAATTCAGAAAAATAGAATATGTTTAAGCTTAGAGTTCAAGTTGAAAATACATATGAGTAACTTCAGGGAAAATGTCTTAAAAGAATGTTGTCCTTTTCACAAACCAATTGATAAAAAGCCAGAGATACAAAGTTATGTTTACACTTTTTTTAGCAAATGGAAAATATTGAAATGCAGACTTAAGTGCTGTCAAAGAATTTACATTCTTGCCTATTTTCCCTCCTAATGTTTTTTTTCCATAATGGTCAGGAACTGTATTCATTTTTGTTTAGTTTTCATTGTATGAAACTGACTTCACTCTCATTTTAGCATTGAAAAAAAGAAAATAGCAAGAAAATAAAGAAAGGGAGGAAAATAAGAATAAGGATGGTGGACAGAAGCAAATTCCCTGGGTGTTAATAGAATAGTTAGAATCACACCCCAACTGTATTATAGTTCTTTAATAAATATCTCCTTCAATACATAGATTTCAGTTAACTATTTTGATCCAAAGTCCCAATAAAGTCAATAGAAAACAAACTTTGAAAGTTTCGCTCAGCCCCATAGTTAAAAAAATAATTGCATGAAAGTCCACTTACACTGAAGGTTGAGCTACAGATATTAATATTCTCTCCTTTACTTTGTCAATGTCATGATGCTTGCCTCTGAGGTTTTAGTCCTCCTATCTGTACTTCATTGGCTAGCATATCTCTCAGAAACAAGGAATTAACAGCCACTCTATAAAGAAGGGACATTTAAACATAATCTACAGCTGAAAGAAAATGTTTCTGTTCCTTGTCCATCTGTTCTTGGCAACATACATTTCACTAGAAGTTGTAAAATGTTTCACACAAAACAAGCCTAGTGGGTTCCAGATAGGATTTTACTAATTTGGGTTGTTTCTCAAACTAGTCTGATGTATTAATGGTTAGAGACCCTTTTTGTCTCCTAAACTGAAGACTCTGAATTTATATCATACTTGTTCTTTGAAATCAAGGCAACTAGTATTTATTTAACTTTAAACTTTACTTTTTGAATAATACTGTTTTTAAATGATATTTTACAGAAAGTATTTTTATTACATAATATTTTGGTACTGAATTACATGAAAAGAAAAATATTTAGATTGTAAATAAGTGATCAAAAGTTAGGAAATGCCAGATTAATGGTTGCCCATGCTACTTTACATTCTCCTGAGCATTCAACCTGTGTAATGAATGAGGCAAAAGTCCTTTGGAAAAAATATTGTGTGATCATGTAATTAAAGTCTTTATCAAAATGCGTAAGCACAAAGAGGTCAAATTAAAGTTGCCTAGACCATCTGAATGGAAGATTATAGGACAGAGACAAGACACTTCTCTAGCTCAAAGGCTTTCCCTTGATAAATTTCAAAGACCTGCTGCAAACAGTGGAGGTGTAGAGTATCTCAGAGAAAAATTTGCAATAGTCTTTTATGATGGAAAGTGTTAAGCAGCCTAAATGTAGGGATTGCTACCAGCTCCTTTTATAATAATATAATCAGTAATGTAGATTATTTACTAAAAAGCCTGTGGATACTTATTATTTGACTTTAGAGACATTTTTGTCATGATGTTTTTGGAGTGAGATAACAGTTAGTCCAAGGATAGCAAGCCTGGAAGTTGACAACTGTTAGTTTAGAAAATATTGTTGCCATTACCTCTTTCTAATAACGTTCCTACCACTTCTTACCTTTTCTTACACAATTGCAGTCATTTTTGCTAGGGATGCTCATACCAATTCTGAATTAATATCTAGTCGAAGTGTTGACGTCTTCCTAAAAGGGAAATGTGCTGAATTGTTTCAGATCTGAGTGATCAGCTGATGGAAGTGGTTGGTCTGGAAGGAGCCATGGAGATGGGTCAGATATACACAGGACTGAAAAGTGCTGGTAGGCGGCTTGCACAGTGCTCATCTGTTGTCATCAGGTAAACTCTTTATTGTACCTTCTAGTTATAACAATTTTTAATGCTACATATTGAATAAAAAACCTACATTAAATGCACATGAAAATTTGTTGAAAGTAGGTGTTTACTGAATTCATGTATTTAGATGGTTTTCTTTCATTAAAACACACAATAAAGCGGATAGGAAAATTCTTAATTTCAGTCTTCACATCTTATAGTCATCTCTCACCTCATAATGAGAAGAGGTTTGTTTAGTGGTGAGAGAAGAGGGCAGGGAGTTTATACTCCAGGGTCTTATTGTTCATGGACTCTGTGTTACTTTGGGAAAGTCATTTAACATCTCTTTGACACATTTTAATCTGTTCATAAAATGGGTATCCTAATATATTCTTCACCTGGGAGTTATAAATTGTCATAAGTATTTGTAAAGCACTTTAAGATTCTCAGGAGCAAAATCTATGTTTTATTGTTATATATTGAGCACTGACAAGACACCATGAATAAATGTATTGGTATGAGTTAGCCATGAAACAGGAGAGTTGGCTAATTTGATTGTGCTGTATCATTTGGACAACATTTTCAAATTCCTAAGGCTGAATACAAAAGAATAGCTCAAGCATGCAGGGACAAAATCAGAAAGGCAGATTTTGGTAAGGCATTTGATACAGTCCCACATGACATTCTCATAACCAAACTAGGGAAATGGGGTCTAGGTGAAATTACTATAAGGTGGATGAAAAACTGGTAGAAAGACCAAACTCAAAGCGTAGTTATTAATGGTTTGCTGTCTGCTCTTTCATGAAGGAATAAAGACATATTTTTAGCACATTGTGCCTGTTTGGTATACTTTTGTTTTGTATTCTACAAGTACACTGTGGGCTGTTCCTGACCTACTGTGGGTGTGTGTATATATGTATGTATGTGTGTGTATATATATATATGTTTGCACATAACATTACAGAGGAGTACCAAGCCTTTAAGTGTATTGCTTTTATATAGGGACATCGGGTCATGTACCTCATCTGTGGTGGAATAACACTGAAAGTTGCATGCACATTTGCAGGCAATACATGTCCTTCTGATTGCACACATCTGTTCTGTCCTCATATATCTCTGTTTAAAATATAAGTGATGAATTTTATCCAGCCACTGTTATTCATATACTTAAATATTTTACTCTAGAACCAGCAAGTCACTGCCTATGCAGATTGATGGAGAACCATGGATGCAGACCCCTTGTACAGTAAGTATGCTGTTATCAACATATCCTATAGAACTGGTTGAACAATAAATTTGAAGGGGGAAATATTTTTTCTATAATAAAAAATGACAATCAGCTGCAATGATCAAACTTTCATTTCGGCTCTCTTTAAATGTTAGAAACTGCTCCTTTTCAATTAGAGACAACTGTAGCTATCAACATTGACTTAGCTTACCCTCCATAATTTCTGTACACCCACACACATACACAGCACGCCCACCCTCTCATGCGAACATAAAGAAACAAAAACCTGTCATTTAATCATGCTATTTCTTTTACAGGCTGAGATGGAAGAAAAAGATTGAGATTGTTACTACATTTCTTATTTTAAATACTTGTGATAGTCTCAGATACGGTAATAAGGTGAGGGTCATATGAATAGATGGATATATGAAGACAGAACAGTGGGGAATCTCATGAGATTTGTCACAAAATCTTTTGGAGTTAAGAGGTGCTGCATAATGCTCTTTGAATGATAAATATGTGGTGAAAGAGCAATGGGAGCTGCAATGTCCCAGTCCCTGGACTTGTAGAATCCACGGAGGGATGTTGGCCAGACCATTTTTTACAACCCCGCCCCCTCCCCCTCCGATGTCTGATCCATGGAGCAGCTGATCCATGGTTTGAGCCACGAACACCACACACCATAGTCCACCCAGGCAGGCTATCCCTGGATTAAGAGTTTACCCGGTCCCATACTCTTAATTCTGGTGTGATAGAACAGTAAATTATTAATTATTATTTTGTTGCCTAGTAAAACTACCATTTAAAAGTGGACATAAAATGCATGTGTTCTTGTGTGCAGCCCCTTCCCAGTTTTACTGTTTCGTTCCTAAAATAAACTACTCTGTCCCCATAACAAACACACTGTGGAACATGTTTATTTGCCTTTGTGGACAGACTAATCCACAGACATTTAGTTTCATAAGGACAGGTATCCACTGAATTGTTAAGAATTTAGTCACAGAAGTACGATTCTATTTTATTTGACTTTATTTTTTACATTTATATTACACAAAATATTTTCCTCTTTTCTTCTGCTGAAACAGTGGGGAGCTATTGCTCCCTGCATTATCATACACTTAGCCTGACCTATTCTCTGTATCTCCATGCACAAAAACCACTTGTGCCACCAAAAACAAAATTTACAAATCTTGTTAGACTTTCCCCTTGTCTTGGTTCTAAGTGGTCAGATATTTATCCAAGGATAACATTAGAGGAAGGATTTTTACATTTCTGTTGGAAATCTATCTCAAAATCAAAGCATCTGCTTCAGAAAGAATTTTTTTTTTTAAATCAGAGTGCATTTACTCATGGAGATTCCACAACCACCCTAGGCAATTCATTCCAGTGCTTAACTACCCTCATAGATAGAAAGTTTTTCCTAATGTCCAGCCTAACCCACCCTTGCTGCAATTTAAACTCATTGCTTCTTGTCTTATCCTCAGAGGTTAAGGAGAACAATTTTTCTCCCTCCTCCTTGTAACAACATTTTATGTACTTGAAAACTGTTATCATGTCCTCTTTTGGTCTTCTCTTCTTCAGAGTAAACAAACCCAGTTTTTTCAATCTTTCCTTCTATTTCATGTTTTCTAGACCTTTAATAATGTTTGTTGCTCTTCTCTGGGTTTTCTCCAATTTGTCTCCAATTTCAACTCCAGGTCAGGCCTAATCAGCATGGAATAGAGCAGAACAATTACTTCTTGTGTCTTGCTTACAACACTTCTGCTAATACATCCCAGAATGATGTTTGCTTTTTTTGCAACAGTGTTACACTGTTGACTCATATTTAGGTTTTGATCCACTGTGACCCCCACATCCCTATTAGCAGTACTCTTTCTTTAGAGAGTCATTTCCCATTTTGTATGTGTGCAACTGATTGTTCCTTCCTAAGTGGAGTACTTTGCATTTATCCTTCTTGAATTTCATCCTATTTAGTTCAAACCATTTCTCCAGTTTGTCCAGATAATTTTGAATCTTAATCCTATCCTCCAAAGCACTTGCAACCTCTCCCAGCTTGGTATCGTCCATATACTTTATGCCATTATCTAAATCATTGATTAAGATATTGAACAGAACAGGACCCAGAATTGATCTCTGTGGGACCCCACTCGATATGCCCTTCTAGCTTGACGGTGAAACACTGATAACTTCTCTTTGGGAGCAGTTTCCCAACCAGTTATGCACTCACCTTATAGTAGCACCATCTAGGTTGTATTTCCCTAGTTTGTTTATGAGAAGATCATACGAGACAGTATCAAAAGCCTTACTAAAATCAAGATATACTTCATCTACCATTTCTCCCCATCCACAAGGCTTGTTACCCTGTCAAAGAAAGCTATCAGGCTAGTTTGACAAATTTGTGCTTGACAAATCCATACTGACTGTTACTTATCTCCTTATTATCTTATAGGTGTTTGCAAATTGATTGCTTAATTATTTGGTCCATTATCTTTCTGGATACTGAAGTTGCCCTTTTTATAGAAAAAATATCAGGAGACTAGTATAGAAATCACTAGTTTTTGCCTATAATACAGCCTTCAGTAAAGTCTGCCTTGAGGTTGTCCCTCAGATTTAACTAAAAGTAAATCATAACTTTTTTTAAAATGAAGAGAAATTTACCGACACACACACACACACACACACACACAAAATCTGTGAGTCCCGTATGTCTTCACATCTTACACACACATCTTTCCCTCCCACTCCAGCACAGCTTTGGCTCTACTCTAGTTTCAATGGCAGTAAGACTTTTGAAAATCACATCATGCACATAGCTGCATCTTTAGGCACTTAAATATCTTTTAAATTCTGGCTGTAAGTGCCAACATCACTTTTGAAATCTGATTTAGCCATCTGAGTCACTTATGCCCAGGTTTTTAATGATATTTAGGAGCTTTTGGAGTTAGGCATCTAAATATCTTTTAAAATTTGGGTTTATGGTTTTTAGAAACTATTGATGAAATCTGGCCCTACCGAAGTCTATGAGACAAATTAAAAATGGCATAGGTATTTGTCACAAAGCAGATTACATGCTTTGTGTCTATTGGTGTTGATGAGAATTATTTATCGAAAGGAAGTTTATTGCTAAGCCATGACATTTTTCCTCATGATAAGAACTCATAATACATGACACCAGAAAATTATACGTACATTTTTATCAACCCTGGAAAAGTGGTTTGAATAAATGGATGTTTTTTTCTGGCCTTTCTCTTACTCTTTAAGGGTGTAATTGAACCATTGTGCAGAGGGCCAGCCCTAGGTCCATCTCATTACTTAAGCCCCACCTAGGGGTAGGGCAGAAGAGCTTGTGCCTCTTATTCACTGTGGAAAGAGTATCTGCATAGCTAAGGGAGGGGGCACAGACCTGCTTTTGCATAGATCCATTGGCTCCAACACCCCACGCAGCAGGCACAGAGGAACTGCAGCTGTTATTCCATCCCATAGGTGTCTCAAGCCATTAGGGCCTAATCTCACTGAATACAATGGGAATTTTGTCCCTGATATCAGTGGGACTATGATTGTGTCCTAGCTCAATAGTGGCTGATGACAGGGAAACTATCCAACAGTAGTTAAATAGTTAACATATTAACTGATGCCAACCTGTAACAAGTTTCTTTTGTTATAATGACAATTTGCATGAATTTCTGTTTCTAGCTCAGAAGTTTGGTTTTGGTTTTTTTGAGGTTCAGACACCTTACAGTGCAGTTGGGCATTATATTTTGTGTTCACTGCTACACTGCGCATTAATTAGTTTTGTTTACCTATGCATAATTTTTCTTAATTTCACAACAGTAGTTTTTGTAATTGACAATGCAATTTACTGCATGTGTGCTTTCTGCACCTCAGACAAGTACGCCAACATATAATGCACCTATCCTTCCAGTTCAAATTGTTAAGAAAAAATTAGTTGTGACTAATTGCCAATTAATTTGCGGTAGCTTGGGGGAGGGGGAACAATTGCACCTACTAATTAAAATGTAAAATATTCCGAAGTGTCATCTTTAGGTGTCTGTGGAATACATAATTTTCATTTTAGTTCTCTGCTGGATCTGTAGGAACCTTGAGCTTGACAGCTCTATTAATTTAAAAGCTCAGTGTTACCTATTAGTACAAAACATGAAAAAAAAATGCTATTAATCATTTATTTTAATTTTGCAGCTCTGTCATTTTTGCAGTATGTTTAAAAATTATGGTGACACCATAATGTTTTCCAATCTACCTGTGTGAAGGGGAAACAGATCACACTACTTAAAAGAGATACTAGAGTATATTATTAGAGTTTAATTAATGCCAGACTGATTAGATGTGATTGCATTTTGCACAATATTGTTAAGAAATTGTTTAAAAGAACTGTCACATAAAAGCGCTATTTAAAACCAGTGAGCTAGATCTGGGAGGTTTAGCCCAAATGTACGCAACCAGAGGAGAGGGGACACAAAGACAGCTTAAAGCTCACCTTTGCCCTCCTCTTATCCTATGGCAGGGTTTCCTCCGCGCTGTTTTAGAGCAGCCTTAATGGCTGTTGTTTCTGGCTCATCTACATCTGGCCCCAGTCACTGGTTGGGATCGGTGTGATGTAGTGTTGCCCCAGCCACACCTGCCCCAGCAGCAGGAAGAGGACTGCCATACAAACTTCTAATCCGGGGGATAATCCTGTGAACCTCCCAGCCATTCCTACAGCCAGATCCTGCTGCTGATAGTATGAAGCCAAGTGGCCACCTGGTACCCACATATATGGCTCAGTATGTTCATATTTGAATTTAATTTTGTTTCCTCTGAGGTGGAGAGTTTACTATTAATTTCAAACATTTTAACATGAACTGGGAGTAACATTTATCGTTTCCATCTTGATTAGTTCCTGTATTTAGAACATCACATTCCATTTCCAAGGTCAATGGTGCCCTCTTATTTAAGCATACTATGATGTTAGGAGCACACACATAACTAGCACACAATATAGAGTCCAATAACACAAAAGGGAAACTGTTTGATCTAAGAAACACAGTTAATAAATTAAACTTATTACTCCCTAGTGCATTTTATTTACTGGATGCAGTGTGTTACTGTGGCTTCGAGGCACATTTTGAAGCTCTGACCTGCTCCTGAAAAAAATAAATATCTATTTGAAGCATTTATAAACATCTTTAATATCACAGACTCAGACTTCTCATTTATTAGCAAACATTACTATCTTCAAATAAGGAGCAATTACCATTTCTAATTTTAAGAATTATGCTCTTCTTTAAATTGGGTATGGTTTTCCTTTTAGTGAGTTTATCATTCAATGCCCTTTTCAGGGCTGCAAAAATGATTATAAAATTTCTAATGCTACATTTTCCCTGGAGTCATTTATTGATGTCACAGCCCAGTAAAACTTCTGCATTGAGACTACAAACTCATTTGGTGAAATCCTGGTTCCATTGAAGTGAGTGGGAGTTTTGCCAATGATTCCAATGGAGTCAGAATTCTACCCATAGTGTTTTATACTGACCTTACATCAAATGCATCATAAATTACCAGTAGGTCTTATGGCTGCTTACAGTTTCCTTTGGAGTAGGGATTTGTTTTCTTTTTGTCTTGTGTTTTTCTTAAAATACAAAGTTTTCCAAGCAGAAGCATTTTCTCATGTTTTTCCCATAGCTGCAACTTAACTTTGCATCTTTTAGAAATCTTTTTTCTTTATTTTCTGCATAATCAATCTATCTTTGTATTTTCTATATTCAGTAGAACTAAGTAAGTTCTCCTAATGCTAGATCTAACAGTATTCTGTAATGTTTTCTATCAGTCTGCTTTGCCAAGGTGTTATCAATTGGCAAAAAGTTTTTAAGGAATTCAGAATCTCGCTTCTTTCAAATCAGGAACTGGTATATTCCTGGTGGCTCTCCTTTACAAACTTTTAGGCGTTATGTGTGTGTCTGTGAGAGCTTTATGGGCCTGGAAATAGGGCTAGTGGCCTTTTAAGGTTTTTAATTGTGGTTCTATAATTGGAGGACAAGGGTTTTTTTGCAGAGGGAGTGACAGAAATTGAATTTAATAAGTAAGCCCCCAATGTATTTCATATACATGCGCAGTCACACACCTACACACAGTTATAAGATATTGTTTTTAAATCATGCATCCCTTTTGTGCATTGGACTGGAAGGGATCTCCTGGGTTATCACAGGCAACCCTACCATATCATCCTGTTCCTGAATTTATCAAGTTCCATCTTAAAACTAGTTAGGTGGTTTGCCCCACTATTCTTATTGGAAGGTTGAGCCAGAACCTCATTATTCTGATGGTTAGAAATCTTTTAATTTCCAGCCTACATTTATTCATTGTTGTTTTAGACCATTATATTTATTTGAAGTCAATATAGATAGCAATTTACACTAGCTAGCAACTCTCTCCCTCTTTTTTTTTGTTTTGTTTGTTTAAATAAAAATGTACTTAGGGCTGTATGCTTCTGTACATTGCTTTCAAAATAATCACAGAGAAAAACATTCAAATTGACCCAATGACCATATTAAATTCTCCCAACCCAATACAACTAAACAGTTTCTCCACTCAGTGCTTTTATTCCCCATTGAACCCACGCTCTTCAGGCAAGCATAAGAAAATAGCAACATTTCATGAAAGTCAAGAGGACCAGGATCTCAGATGCAGTGTGTGTTCCTAAAAGAGGCAATCACCATCACCCCCAAGCCCAAACATATCACCTCCATAAAATGTATGAGTTACAGCAACCCAGGAGATAAATTCACAGAGCCAGGTCACCAGCTGGCATCAATGGAGATATGGTGAGTTGTTCTCCAAAGTGGTGCCTGAAGCTAGGTTGCCTGTGAGGAAGTGTGCTGTTTCCAAACCACGAGAGCAAGAGTGAAATTAATCTATGCACAATTGCAAAGAGAATCATACACTAAATTTCATGCTAGCAAACAATGATAACATATTAAAGTTACATATTAGGTCTCAATGCAACGAAGATGTGAAGAGTGAGCTACAATTCTTATGTAGTTAAATAAGCCCACTCATCCTGTTGAGATTTTTATGTTTCTGTCTCCTTAGATTGTAAAGTAAATTTTCACCCCCAGAAAAGGATTGTTCTATATTTTAATGAGCCTCTCCATGTGATGTACATTTTTGTTTCATTACTATTAGTGAATGACAAGTGAAGGATATTCATTTTAACTTGAAAATGTCAGGTATGCACTTTAAGAGAGATATTTTTTGCAGTTTTTAATGAGGCGGTGTTTCTTTTGAAAGAAATACCCATTTCTGATGTGGGTACCATGCAGGTGACAACTGATATTTAATAAGTGATGGTTCTTGTATTAGTTGTAGTTCACTAAAGAAAATGTCTCAGATTGCTTTTGAAAAACTCTTAGTGTCACTAGCCCAAAGGCAAGATGTGACCTTTTTATTGCATAATGAGAATCATTTATTATCTTACAATGTATCTTAAAGTCTCAGACAAAATGCCACTTTGATAATTGCTTTCAATTAGCTTTGAGCATAGCATACATTCATAAAATGTCTTCTCTAATTTAGACTTGAATTAGAGAAAATTGAAGACATAATATACTTTAAGGTTGTCTCATTTAAGGTGATTCGTAGTTTTATATCAAAGAAATCAAAATGAGTGGCTTTAGAGCAGTCTTTCAAAGTGTTTTAAACAGGCTTTTCAATATTTGATTCTATTCTATTACCAATTAATTAACAAATTAGAATGCTAGTTCATCATTTTTGACCTTTTTTTCTGTGTTAACTTTTGACTTTCATTCCTAATGGTTATTTTGAAATTAAGTATCACGGCTCATGTTAAAAGAGAAGTACAATCTGATTAGAAGAATAAATAAATGATAGCATGTATATCTTAGTAATGGGAAACCAACTTGGTGTCCCCAATATACAATGTGTCCTTTCCTGCTTTTGAATTCCTTTTCACACTGTGGATATGTAAAATATTCAAGTGACAAGCAGTGATAAAAAGGCAGGTTATAAATCTCATGCCCCTGAAGTAAGAGAGCATATTGCCAAGTTCTTATTATATATGATTAATAACATGAATTTCCTGTATAATTAAAATTTATGTGTGGTAACTATGAGTATAAATGGATTTGTTTATGCTATAAACAAATATCAGGTGTAACAAAATGTATTTCCACATCTTCCTTTCAATATTTGACTATCTGAACGTTCAGAAGCTACATTTTAAGATTTGAAATGGTTCAGTCGCTTTGGATATTTGTAAAAGTATTTAAAGAAGTTGAGTTAGCTAAAGGGATAACTGGTTTTTCTTCTTTTCCTCACTCAGATAAAAATTACCCACAAGAACCAAGCCCCAATACTGATGGGACCTCCTCCAAAAACCGGTCTATTCTCCTCCATCATCAAAAGAACAAGGAACCACAGCAAGGAATAAGCCTATGTAGTTTAGTTCTTAGAAAACAAATTAGCAGCGCTAGGCTTTGGAATATTTATGCAGGAAATCTTTCAAAAGTTTTAGAATATCCTCAGCTCACAGAATCATGGAATTTGATATAACAGTTTCTGTGACTGAGCTAATGTAAAATTATGCTATTAGAAAAACTTATTGTCACTTTTTTTTAGGCATTTTGCATGAAGAAAGCAGATGTTTATATACAGTGATATGGCATGTTTTTGTTGCATGCATTGCCATTTACTCATTTACGGGATAATTCTGCCATGGAACATGAGAAGGGAATGCTCTGGGCGATTTGATTTATTTGGCAAGATTTTATCTGTAATTACTTCAAATGCAGTAATCAGAATCCAGAGATTCTGTAGTTGCCCCTCTTAAATCCAAGCATCTTGACATCAGCAATTGATGTGTCCTGCGTCACGTAAGAGCTTGGAAGTTCAATGGCCTCAGTAACTTGTCCTTTTGCATTTAACTTTCCTTGCCACGCTTGCGAATATTTTTCTTCAGCAATTTAACCTCACAGAACAGTATTAAAATACTTTTTCTTTGCTAAAATACCTCTCATCTTTAAACACTGATGCTTGTGAGTAACTTTACACACCCAGAAAGTCTCATTGGATCACTGGTACTACTCATATGCAGATAACTACTCACAGGTGTAAGTTTTTGCAGGATGGGAAGTCAATGCAGTTTGCCTGAGCAAGGACTACAGGGCAGGGGTTAGACTGAGACTAAAGGTAATACTACTTGCAAAACTAGCCAGCAGTGTTGTTTATTGATACGTTCAAACATTTTACTCAGCAGTAAATTTTTGTAATATGCCAAATTTTAAATCATCTTGCATATTGGCCAATAGCGCAGTGTGTATGCACACAAATAACCAAACCACATGCCTCATAAACTGCATTTCCCACCAAAGATTTAGTGAAGGAGACTTCAGAGAAATGGGTTCATGCATAATTAATCATGCACACTGAAGCAGACTTCTGAAAATTTACAGTTCTTTGATTACTTTGGTAATGTCCAGACTAATGGTGGAATAGGAAAACCAATCTATTAATTACAACGTACACACTCACCTTTCATTTGTTTCGTACATTAACAGACTGAGGCATAAACTTGCTGCTTCACAATTAAAACCATTTCTGATTTTGTTGTTGTTGTTTTTAAATTTGCAACACTCCTACTTTTCTCATGCTCTACATTAGTCTTCTTAAGGAAGGGACATGTTCTTATCAGTTCCTTTTCTATTCATTGCTATCTGAAATCAAAACAATTCCTATTATACTCATTTTGGAGGCAATTGTTTAGGTCTTCATTTTCTCGACCCTCTGAGAAACGTCTTAACAGCGTCGAGATCGTCGCACAGGTCTTACTGTCTGTGGTTCATATGGCACTGTCAGACTGCCTAATGGTTAAAGCAGGTCTAAGAATGGCAACCTTTTTCAGTGTTGCATATGGGTTTACAGTAAAACACTTTTGTCTGCAGTCTTCGCATTGTTCTTTGTTCAGAATGATCTGCACCTCTTTTATGTTCTCAAACATGCTATTGGGGGGGCAGGGAAAGGGCAGGGGGAAACTGCTTGAAAAGCATGATTTATTAGTTTCCTCCCACCTTTATCAATACAGTAAAGTGTCAATGATTTATCCAATCTATTTTTCTATTGATTCATTCATCCTTAAAAAAGCAAATAGCATTTAATCATTCTGTTGTGCACGGTACTGTGCATGGATTTAAGCAAAGCTGCTACTGTTCGGTTCCTCAATATGAAAATTCATCATCTCTTCTGTATATAATAGATACTGAACGAAAAGGCGGTATAGTGCTGGCGAGGGTAATGTATATGAAATATACTCTCAATGTTCTGTAAACATTAGGAGGCAAATACCAATTAACATTAAGTTCAGCATTAGGTAGAAAAAATGAGATGACAATTAGTCCTTAAAATTAAGACATAATCCACTGTTGTGGGGTCCAATAACGTTAACAAGGATTCGAACGTCACTTGTTCTTATATATTACATGCACTTTCTCATGCACACAAAAGATTCTGATGCAGTAGCTACTGCAGATTTCCATAATTACAAGGTAAAAAGTATTTGCATTAAGAAACCTCTTGCTGACATAATGTGCACATTAGCTTTCTGAAATTATGGTTACAGGTAATAAATATTTTCACATGACTTGACATAGAATTTTCTACTGTTGCTATTCAACCTTTTGTGTCAAAACATGTTTAATGATATCATTATATAATGTGCCCTCTATGAAAATCTTATGAACACTGTATCTCTGAAAATCAAATAAAATGGTGCATAGGCTATTCTTTAACAATGTATGCCATTATTAAAGTATCGGGTAGCCTGTGAATAAGTAAATGTCAGCTATATGGTTTTCCATATATAGAGGAATGGGATGAGATGGGTACACACACACACACACACACACACACACACACACACACACACACACACACACACACACACACACACACACACACACACACACACACACACACACACACACACACACACAAGCTGATTTCTCTCATGATATTTGTGCTCAAGAGGCTAACTCATGACTGACATTCTCATTGACGAAATAAATATAACAGATCAGTCACATTGCCATATATGGATACTTACATTATGAGTTAGTTTGTTTTTCTATTGATAGTTTTTGATAATTTAACACTGTGTTGGGATTTTGGGGCACTGAAAGAATACAATGATCTGAAGGGAAAGGGAAAAGCTTGCAGCAACTGGAAGATGACATGAAGGGAAGATAATATGTTTGATGAAAAAGTAATGGACAACAATATTTCTCAAACCTTCAGTATCTTCTTTGTTGTCACCAAGGAAATAATACACTGGTGTATGCTAAAGTAGAACAAAGAATAAATGGGAATATCTTCAAATAGTGAACACACAGATCCCAGAGGTACGATCTTGCGTCCATTGAAATCAATGGCAAAACTCACATTGACTTCAATGGCCACAATCAAATGATGATGATTTTTGCAAACTAACTTGATATGAAATACATGCACTGAGACTGGATATTCTCACTGGATTTGCAAATTTGGCATTGACTTGCTAGAACGTTGCAACTGCTCAAAGCAATGTTCAGTCAAAAACTTCTCTTCTCCCTTTTCTTGACATCTTTTATTCGCTCACTGCTTCCTTCACTCATGTCTTTTCTTCCCTGGATTTGGTTGATAGAAGCACTGCTACACTATGTATATAGGAAATATTTTATTGTAATACTCTAGGAAGAAATCTAATTTGGAGGCTGACTGAGTCACCTGTGTCCATGTCAAAAGAAAGTGAAATGCAAGGGTATAACCATTCTGAACACTGAGATGAAAAATAGGCCACCCGCACCTCTAGAATTAATCCATTGTTTAACTTATTCTGCATTTTACAAAGCCATTATTAAAGCTACATGGTTATTACTCATATTTTATGCTTACTCTGTATCTGTGTTTGATAGACACGTGGGTATTACACCTAGGGCTCTGATATGCTAGCAAGTATTAAAATTTCCTTGACTCTTAGGTTCTGAAACAGGAGTAGACACTAAATGTACCACCCTTCCCAGATTTGTGTCATAGTGTATTTCAGAAAGATCGAAATCAACAATGAGTGCCCATTTTTCAAAGCTGGAATGCAAATAGGCCCACAGCATGAGTTAAGGATGTTGAAAGATATATTGGTGTAAAAAAAAATGTTTAAAATCAGAAAATGTCTCGTTTTGATACCGATTGAATAACATAAAAATGATAGACCCCCTTTAAAGCAAATTGAGTGGGGGGAAAATATTTTTGATCCAGAGATTGAGGCTTGTGGGCTAAGTCTATAGATTGGTAACGTTTTTTGATCAATTTCACTGAGTGAGATGATGCTTTAAGAGAGTTTCAGTGCTGGCTCTGATCTATGACTTGCTTGCTTCCAAGCCAAGGGAATTCTGGGGCTTATAGTCCCCAGCGCAAGCATGTGATTGCAGGCTAACAAGGCTTGCTGGGAAAGGAGAAGGTATACAAAAAAAGCTCTCTTGGAAAGTGACTAAAGGAAAGACAGTAGCTGAGAGGGAGGGAAGAGAGGAGCTGAGCTTGAGGGTGACCAGGGTCTGCACAAGATCAACAGTGGTTACCTGCAGAAAGAGAACCAGGGAAGGAGCATGGGAGGACTGTGCTAAGGGGCTCTAAATGTAAGCCTGCAAGGGCTGTGCTAAAGAAGCCTGGAAAGGACATGGGGAAGGCTTAGAAAAGACAGGCATATGCAGAAAGAATACTGAGAAACAGTGAAGTTGATTGGTTTTAGGATGAGAATGGTCAGCTGCTTTGTAGTTGAGTATAGGCCCAGCCCCTATGGTCAGCTAAGGATGGCGTGGAGACCCCTGCCCTTGGAAACGCCTGCTGCTTAAGAGTAGAAGTGCATAGGAGATTTAGACCAGACAGAATGAAAAACCACTGACCCCTTGCAGAAAGGGCAAAAGAAACTTTGGAAACCCTTGCAAGCAAAGGGAAGGGCTTTCATCAAGACTGGGACATTGGCCAGGGAAGGTGGAGAATCTGTGGGGTTTACTTTTGAATCTTTTGTTACCCTGAAAGAGGAGGACTCTTGCTTTGGCTGGAAACATTGAATCAACAGCAAAAGCCAAAAACTGAAACACTGGTGGGAAACAGACACAGCCACACATGCTAATGGGGAGAGCTAAGCGACATAGCTCTTCCTTTACCAGGAACTAATGCTGGTCTTGTCCAGACTGTGCTCATTTGGCAGTAGCTTGCTCGGTAGAATCTTCTTTCCCAGATTTTTTTTCTGAGCAGAAGTGGCCTCTTCTTGTTGTCCTGCCTGCTTTCTCAGCAGGCTTTGTTATGGCCTGCAATCATATGTTTGCTCCAGGGGCTAAAAGCCCTACAATTCCCTTGACCAGGAGGAAGCAAAGTATAGGTCAGAGCTGGGGCTTGAACCCTTCCTGAAGAGAGAGCTTGCCCTATGATATGACAGTCAAGTGATAAACTTCTGTAAGTGGGAATGATAAGGAAAACATGGGTAGGCCCCCTTAGCTAAAGCAGAGCTAGTGGTGCTTTTTAGTTAAATCAAAATCTATTTTCACTGGAACATGCAAAGACATTTCTCCACACTGAGAGCAATAGGGCAATTTTCATGCCGTTTCCACTTCCTACCCACAGCCACTTTGGCAGTACAGCTATTCAGACGGAGATGTTGATCATCTATTTTATAATTGGGAATGTGTATTTCTCGTATTGTCATATTCAAACACAGGACCTTTTTTTTTGCTTAAAACTTGAGAACCAGTTTCCTTTCAGGCAGCAAACTTGGAAAATTTTAGCCCAGTTTCAGAACATTATGAAAAATAGAAAACAAGCCTATGGCTCATACACATTTACATCAAAGGTATATAAAGCTGTGCACTAGGGGTTTAGTATTGAACAATGTGTGTGTTGTGTGGTAGTAACTGCAAGCAAGAAGCAGAAACAGGGTGCTCAAACCTTCTTTCAACAAAAACAACAGCGGAGGCAGAGAAACTTCTACGTGACCATTCATTTCCCTTTTGTCAAATTGCCCTACAGCCCGAAGCTATAAATAGGGGACAATAGCCTCTTCTCTTGAATCTCTTGTCATGATGGCATTTCAGAGGTTGAGTTCTCTCTATGATTCATAATTCAAAGAGATTACCTGAGAAGCACCATGGGGAGCTTTTCAGAAATGACTCAGACAAAGATTAAGTAATGCTCTTTTTTGTTATTTGTTTTGTTTTTGTTATTTATAGAAAAACCAGCACCCATGTTGACAGAGCAGCACAATTCAATATTAAGTGCCGATTTCAAATAAACATGGGGCATTATTCACCGGGATTGGATGGCGCCGGTGAATATAAGATTTAGAGTCTTTCACCTCTAGGTCACCAGTTTGAATCTACCCCAAGTTAGTAGTGATTGAAAGTTGATACTATCTGATAGCTGTTGAGTGGTCAATTTGAAATAAACATGGTTTCTCAAGCCAATGATAAACCACATAACAAGAAATTACGCCACGGTTAGCACTGATTGGCAGCCTTTTTGGAGGTCTTGGCAGAGAACTCAAGGAGTGGATGAGCATGGAGTAGGTACTCCTCTCACTTTGTGATTGAGGCATACTGCTACTTGGGGACACCACTTGGGGTCTCAGGATGGGGGTGGTGAAGTCTAAAAAAATTACCAAACGTTTCCTGCAATGTTACCAAGTAGTATAGGCATGGAGGGAAAGATTGGGGTAGATGCCCCGGGGAGGGATGAGGAGCTGGAGTCAGGTAAGTGAAAGAGGAAGGGAGGGATAGACCTTACTGGATCTCACCCAGAGCCAGGCAGTTGAATTGCTGGGTGGGGTTGGTGCTTGTCTGTGCCATCACCCCATTCCATGTTAATACTGTTGGTGCCCAGACTGGCTCTTTGCTCTGGTCAGACACCTGGGACTGAGCTAGCCAGCCCGCCCCAGGCCTTCCCCGCACAGCCTCAGGCATTACTAGGAGATGGTGGCAGAGTCTGGGTTCCTGGGATGGGACCTGCACAGGCTGTGTAGTGAAAAGGGCCTGGCAGTGGCTACACCATTCCCCAGGCCACCATTGCTGCCTCCCTGCAAGCAGCACCCCCAAAGCCAGCTCCTCAGTATCCTCCCTCTCCCCGGCACCCTCCGAGCCAGCTCGGAATCCTCAGCATCCCCTCCCACCCCGGGCAGCATGCGGGTAGCCCTACAGAGGCAGCAGCACCCCTGCTGGCCAGCAGCAATAACAGCCTGAGTATCTCTGCCACTGCCAGTCTCTATGGGCAGGAGGAGGAGACCCACAGGCATGGCTCTGGGCTACCGCTGGGGTCACAGCAGCACTCCCATCTGGGGGTCAAAATGTTATCAAACATGTCAGAAGCAAAGGGGAGCTTGACCCCTCTCTGCCCCCTCCCCGCACCTCTTTATGGCATCCCTGCTGCTACCACCCAGACGTCAGTCACCAGGGCTGTCATTCTAACACCCTTAAATTAAAGAAAAAAACGACTTGTTAATGCTATCAGCCGTGGCAACCTGCTCATTTGTATGTTTTAATTCCAATGAGGCAGGCAATGAGCATCATGGCTAAGCTAATTGCTTCCCTTCAGCTGTAGGGCTGAATGATGCTGAGGTTGCAAGTGAAGCTGAACCGATACTACGCGCCTGAAATCAGAATTGTGTTAAATCCCGTGCTCAGTGGGTCGCTGAGTCTTTCGTGTGAATTAATGAGGTACTACGTCGTGTTAGCTAATATGAGACTGTGTCCAGTTGCTGAAAGGTTACCTAAAATTTGTATGGTTGCTTAATTTTTCTTCTCATTTCTATTCTGGTGGCTGTATCGTTATCACTTTGTAATGTTAGAATGGCTACCGAGAATTGTCATCACCTTAGGAAACCTGCCGAAGTCATTCAGCAGCCTTGTTTTTACTGTTCTGAGACAGGAGATGACTGTGCTGGAGTAAGGTAAATAGATCTCTGAGAAAATGTTATGTCCCCTTAATGGAAGACGAGGCTCTGTTCCTTCTGATATCAGACACAACTGCTTTCTCTGCCACAGAGTTGAGCTACTAGTCCATGTGAAATGATCTATAGTTTTCCCTTAGCATGCATTCTGAACCTTGGATAAAAAAATATATCCTATGGCAAATGCCAATTGTTCCTTGTTGGTTTGACTATAGAACTATCTAATATTATGATAACTAGTCAAAGCAATAACAGGGTTGTTGTTGTTGTTTGTTGTTTTTAACAGTTATGGTGTAATAGAGTAGCTGGGAGCACACACCAAAAAGTAGTAGCTTGACACAGGAAACAACAAAAGAAACGTTAGACTTTGTTAAACTTTGATAATTCATACACTGAAAGTATACGAATCTAGATGAATGAGAAATTAGCTCTAATGTCAAAACCAGATACCACTGTTAATTCATATGCAGAATACAGGAAAAATACGTTGGTATCTCAAACATACTGTGGTATTGGTTAGTAAATGATTACTGTATATGTCCATTTGGAGAGAGACAATAACACTGGTGACTCCTACAAGAAATGCACATTTTAAAAAATGAATCATGCCATAAAATATGGTTCCAAGAACCCTGTAATAGTGTCTGGCCATGTGTGGCAGTGGCAATCTAAGAGATGCCAAGGAAGACTGAAGTGTCACCATTCCCAGCTGAACTCGGTATTAATTTGCAACAGATGTAAATTCTACCAAACTCATCAGTGGAGTACGTGCGTGCACTCTTTAGTCTTTCAATGTACTGTGCGACAGGTAAATTTTGGAGCGGATGCTACACACAGCAAACCCACATGCAGCAGTGGGAGTGAGGGTTGAAAGCTTTCTGCCCAATTCTAGTTCCCCGTTGCTGTGCATGTGTTACAGGTCTACTTCTGTGCCTGATTAGCAGGGGCTGCGAGTCTAGCTATAGAGCCTGGCCTTTAATGCACGTTGTAGTAGTTCAGGTTTTTCACTCTGGAGGCCCTCTGTTCCATCCTCGGTGTTTTGGCTAAAAATCCCAAGCATGACCCCCAGAGCCAGCAGCATCACTAGCTTCCCCAAATTTGGAGCACAGGGCAAGGCCAGCTCCTGCTCCACTCGCATCTTGCATGCCCCAGATAGGGGATCGGACCTCTGGCAAGGGGAATGCATGCTGCACACTTGCAAAAGGTGGAGGAGCAGACATGCTCCAGGGTACCTTATACCTGGCACAGGCACAATGCACAGGATCAAAAAACCTGTCAAAAAAGCCCATCCCCGGCCTTAACTGAATCGCTGGGTGATTACTTTTAATGGTTCCGATTTTGGCTGGCAGGTGCCCAGTAGGTGTCAGGTGCAAGGATTTTGCCCTCACCCTGATACCTCCATGAAGGGTGAGAGCTTTAGGACTCCATGGGGTTATTGGCACCCCAGAAGGGGTGGCAAAGAGGAGTCCATAGCTTGACCTCCTCCCTCCCTCCACAGCAGCAGGCAGTGCTGGCCTCTTTCAGAAGGGAACGTGGGCTGCCTCCTTTAAAGGTGTTGTAGTGCTTGTCATTCCCCTCTCCTCCCCTTCCCCCCACCATGTGGGGAGTATCCTGGGGGCTGTTTGGGGAGTATCCTGGGGTAGTGTGGCTCTGGATCACCCCACTGAGGAACTGTGTATATAAGGCACAAGCATTGACTCGAGAGGGAGGGTTTTTGCAAGAATAAAAAAATATTACAAAGGGGGGCAAATAACAAAGGGCAAAGTTTGTTGTAACTCCCAATAAGCTGCCTCTGTTGTTTCTCCTGCTAACACCTATTATTTCCCATTGGTGTTTGCCAGGACATGATGTTAACAGGATAAAATAGAGTAAGATTACTTGGAGTCAAGGGAAATAAATATGTTATTTGTAACAAAGCTGAAGTGCAGTGCATTGAATGGCAGGCGGTTTTAATTAAAACTTTTATTTCAGAAATAATGAAAAATTAGGTCGAAGCCCACGTGGAAGGGGAAAAAAACATTGGAGCTGTTGTTATCCACTGTCTTGTATCTCTGTATCTGAGAGAGTCCAAAGGCGAGAGGTGAGATTCTGTGTTGTGCTGCTAAGAGGTGCAACAAAGAACTTGCAGCAGGGGGAAGGAAGGGCTATGGTGCCTTTAAGCCTCTGTGCCTTCTGGATCCTGGGATGCCCTAGAAGTGGCCCATGAATAACTTAGGCTAAGTCACTGGGTACCTCTGTCTTTCCCTCCCCCATCGACTTTGCAGTGGAAGAACTAGCAAGACACAGCCTGCCCACTAGGCCTGCTGGCCTTTGAGTGAAACCCACTACAGGAGCCTAGATGCCTAGCTCAGGCTTTGTGGATGACAGTGTTCTTGTGATTTGCTAGGCGAGTTGGTGCTCAGCATCACAACACCGGATTCTTTCTGTGGCTCTAACTCAGTTTAAGGCCTCTCTTGTGCCCCTTCTCAGGCCTGCTCAGATTCTGACTCCAGGGAGGAGGGTAGGGACTACTAGCACACTACTTCTCACTGCAAACTATTGAGCAGGGCAATGGCTAGGAGTGAGATAAACCTTGGGCTCCACCTCTCTTCTCCTGCTTGCTGGCCAGAGAATCTGGCTTGGGTGCACAGAGGGGAAGAAGGTGCTCCACAGAAAGGGGTGACATATTTTACTTCTCACCCAGACAAGGGGGACCTGAGGAGGAACCAGGGCTTTCTTATTATGGCAAATTCACTGCTGTCAGATAGATTTATCCGGCTTGACGGAGCAGAAGTGAAGACCCACTCAAGAGATCCGAAAGTTGGTTTAATAAAACCACCTCCCCAAAAAGCACTGTATCAATGGGTATGCATTTCCGGATGGCACAGCATAGTGGAGACGGTGCGCAGAAGGGAATTTAAGAAGTCGACGTAAGGTACGCAAGCTACTCTGCATAGTTTGCATAACTCCTGCTGACTGCCGTCGAATTTGCCTGTCAGCGCAGATCATTCCTTAGTTCAGTTTCTTGTTCCTTGGTCTGGTTCAGGGTGGCAACGCGCCTTCTCTTAGTCTGGGAGAATTGTAAAATTACAATATAGCCCTTAATCTGTATAGGCACAGCTCCATTACAGCAGGTAGACTATATTCTGATCTCACTGCAGCATACAATAGAGTTACTTAAGGTCCACATTGGTGTAAATGAGATTGGAATCTGATCTGGAATGGTTTTTGTAAATAAAGTAAAATAAAACAGTAGTACAGAGAACTGCCCTGGAAAAGACCAACTCTGCCATGTCTTGCCTGGAACCACCATTGATATCAATGGAGGATGCAACTATATCAGGGCAGAATTAGCACCTAGGACTAGATTCTGCCTCCTGTACTCAAAGATAGTGGTCTTATTGAATTCAACATGAATACAGGAGACAGAATCTGACCCTTAACTTCTAATTTTCCATTTCTGGAAGAGACCTTTTATTCATCTCACCTGTTCTTTGAACAGTCCTGCCCATTCACCATGTTGGAAAATGATGTGGCACTTGTACATTAGATGTTTTTGTAAATTTAATTACTGTGAAATTTGTGGATTTCATTTTAAAATAATAATACTTTGCTCTTAGATGATGTTTTTCATCAGTAGATCTCAAAGTGCTTTACAAAGGAGATAAGTTTCATTGCCCCCATTTTATAGATGAAGGAGAAAAAGTCAAATCAAATTAAAGCTTAAACAAACAAGACAACTCTTCCCCTGAACTGAAGATTTTAGAAAGGACCCTACTTTATCTTAATAAAAATGAACATCTCTGGGCTTAAGATCCTTGACATGAGAATCTGTCTTTGACTATTCCTGACGACATTTATTGGTTTTCCGTGACCACTCTAAATTAATCCAATTCATCTGAGTTCTGAGATCTTTACTCAGCATTTACATAGTTCTTATGAAACATTTTGATTGGGCCAAAATGTGATCTCGATTGTACTTCAGTGGCTCTTTACTTAAATCTCACCAGCATGAGACCATATCCAGGCTTATTGGCTCCTTTGAGATTTTGCTCAGATAATGGATGGGGAAAAAACTTGAGTCAGGCCCTCTAAATTTGACTTGCTGTACAGAGATGCCACTGTCACAGTATATGTTGTTCACAATGCGAAGTTTAAGGATTTTCTGATATTAAAAAAAAAACAAAACTATTGCCTATAAAATCTGCAGTACGAGATTTATTTTGCCAGTTAAACACCTACTTCACCACAGGCAGCTAGGACTCTGGCCCTAACCTGAGATGTTTAGGATTTTTTTTTCTGTGAGCATTTGTTCATTTACTGCCATGCAGATCATGGAATGGATTTCACAGCACAGCAAGTTTAATCAGGACATGTCATCATTAATTTGTACTGATATGCACTGATGGACAGGATTTTCCAGGAGCATGACTGGCTGTTTATCAAACAATCATCAATTCTGGAGAAGAAATGGTGCTACCCCCCTGTTGTTTTACAGCATCTGCTTTATCGTCTGCTCACAGAAACACTTTTTTTTCCTGTGAGTTTCCCTTTGTAGCTGTCACTTGCAG
This sequence comes from Emydura macquarii macquarii, assembly GCF_026122565.2. NCBI lineage: Eukaryota > Metazoa > Chordata > Testudines > Chelidae > Emydura > Emydura macquarii. The sequence continues at coordinate 25,080,650 of NW_027132559.1, forward strand.
ACAGCTTCATTTATTTCTGCTTATTTCTAATTCCTTCAGGAGAAGTGTCCAAAAGACACAGTTGATTCATTGGGCCTGTTGTGGGAATGCAGTGGTTAAAGATGGCAAGACAAAACCAAATACCATAATCTGCATTTGATTTCTCACACTTTCCTGTTATTTACCAAGTGTCTCTTTGAGTGTCATAAATAATTTAGAGTTCAAAGTGAATTTTTCTTCTTCTACGTGCCAGAAAGCCAAATTCACATTTATTTGATTACTAATGTTTCCACAATATAAGATAATGCATAAAATAACTCGCATTGCTCTATAGTTTAACAAGAGAACTATTAGAGCAGCATACAAACTTAAAGATATCTTATAATAGCAAACAGGAGTAGTAGTATGAGGGAGGGGAGGTCAGGCCCAGAGATTTCAATGGGAGTTAGGTGCCTGAATTTGTTTGAGGAGCTGAGTCTCAGGCCTTACTCAGGCAAAATTCCCATTCAAATCACAGGGGCTTTTGTCTGACAAAGAACTCGAGGATTAGCCCTTCAATATGCAAAATCTATTACTTATGAAGTACATCATTTTATCGTACCCAATAGAATGTGTTACTATTATAACTTCCTTCTAGCAAGAAAGCCAAACCCTACCCATTAAAAATAGATCATATTCTCTAGTAACATTTATCAGTGGGGTGTATGAAAAATTGTTTATAGCAGATGCAGGTAGCACCCTCTACATTAAAGTGCAATTATGGTCAGAAAAGCAATTACTTAAAAAATGGTGCCTACAGAATCAAAAGTTCTGCTCCCAGGGTGTATTTTGAGTTACATCCACTTACTTTAACTGACCAGAACTATTTTTATTTCTATTAACATCTAACAGGCAATATGTTTAGGAATAGTGATGCTTGAGTGCTTTGCCGGACTGGGGTCTAACTAAGGCTACATCTACATTAGGGAAGGATACAGAGTACAGACACTGCATGTCCAGTTAGCACGGGTAAGAACAGCAGTGCAGATGGTGAGACGTGGTTTAGGTGAGTAGAGTAGAGTGTCCTACATGATGGAATCCCCAGGCCGTATACCCTACACAGTTCTCTGTGTGCCCAAGTGGTGCCTTCCAGAGCCACACTGCTATTTTTAGCACTGTAGTGTCCCAGTGCCAGAGCCTTTCCCTGCCCCAGTGGGGAAAGGCTCTGGCATGGAGAAATCAGCGGAGAGTCTGGCAGGTAGGAGACAGCAGGAAATACACACCGCAGTGACAACTGTGGATGAAGCCTGCCTTTCTCTGTGGCATGTAGCTACATGTGTGGTGCCTGTACTCTAAATGCTGCCATGTGGTAGAGCCTAAAGGCAGAGATCTAGAAGAAGAGGAAGGAGCTGTACAAACCTACTGTACTTCTTTAGCTGAAGGATTAAAAATTTTGTATACTATAATCTTTCTTTTTGTCCATGAAGTTTGGCCCATAAAGTTAATTTTAGTGAAAAGCTGTGCTTAACATGGTGCAAAAGCAAAAACTGTTAAAATAATGTGTGAAAGCTATTACTGAAAAGTGAATTTAAAGTCAGAATAGTAATGAACCTATTTCTGGCTAAATGATCTCATTACTATTAATCTCCGTGCCTTTTGAGAACACTTTCAAACTCAGGTTCATTAATAAAGGAAAAAAAGTTTTAAAAATAAAGATAAATATCAAATCCATCTTATAAATTCAGCCCAAACAAGCCACTCTGAAGGGATATTAAATTTCAGTTGAATTAAGATGTGAAATATATGTTTGACATAGTAAGTGATGCATAATTTCTGGAATTATGCATGGGTGTTTTGACATTAGTATAAAAAAGAAGCTAAATATTTGCAGAGTGCTACTATACACATTCACACACAACTCAGTTTGGAGAGGGAAAGCTGTATTTAAAGGGTTCTCTAAAGCCAGAGAAAAATACTACTGTTTTTCTACCACATTTTTAACATTACTATCACCTAATTGGTCAAATGTCTTGGTCAGTCCAGTTTGATTTGATAATATCTTTATTAATAATACCTTTCATTTTGAAGGATCCCAAACATCCTTAACAAACTTAAATTATAACACAAACTATACAACAAGGAATTCAGCCTCCTCTGGAGTGAAACCTAGCAAATGTTTCATACCATTTAGCCACATTGTATTACGGTTTAAGGTGGGAAATAGAGATGAATACTATATACAGCAGATACTGCAGAGGGAATTTTAGGGAAGCAAATGGTAATTATTTAAGCTGGGCATGTGGCCAAGACACTTGGGCCATATTCTCCTGTGAGGTAAAGAGGCATAGCTCAATTGAAATCAACGGAGCTACACTGATTTATATCAGCTGAGGCACTGGCCCTAGAACTGTAATGTTTCTACTCATTTGAAAACACCTGTAGTATTTCCAGTGGAATAGTTAGGGCCTCACTTTTAAGCCTTTTCCAATATATAGAAAATTGCACATACTATAAAGTTAAGAGCACTCTGTGAGTGCATATGTAATAATCCTGACAAGAATAAAGACAGATTATCCTGGCTGCTCGTTAATACCAGCTAGTATTTGCATTTAGATCAGCACACAACTTTCCAATAAGCATCTTTGCTACTCTTAAAGCTTTTCATAAAGGCAATGTGGGCTGGTGGCTTGAGCACTGGGAGGTTGGGAGTTCTATTCCTGGGCCTGCAGCTTGTTTACTAGAGAACCGTAAATAAATCACTTCACCTCACTGTCCCTAGCTGTAGAATGGGGATAATGACTCTTGTAAAATGCTTTGAGATCTATTGATGAAAAGTGCTAGATAACAGATTGGTATTAGTAGTTTATTATATCTATACCTTTGGGCTGAAGAAAAACAGCTAAATTCATGTGAGATCTACTATTTACCTAAGTAACTTATATTTTTATTATACTGACCTCTGTCATATCTCTTTGCTGAGTATTACCTGTTGTTTGTATAAACCCTGTGGCCTAAGGCCCTAGAGAATAGAGAGCTCACTATTGACCCCTGTTGGTGAACAAGGAGAAGAGCACCCCAGAGCTACTTCAGAACATCCAGGTGGACAGAGGCTCCATAGGGGAGTAGGGTGGCCACATATGCATTCCCGAAATATTGGACATTCCAGTACTTCGGGAACAGTGTGGGCCTGCTCCCGCTCGCATGACCCGATCCCTGCCGGTGTGACCACGCGTTATGGTGCATGCGAGTTCACACCAGAGGGGGCGGAGCAGTGTGCTCTTAGAAATGGCTCTTAGAAATGGCATCCTCCAGCTGATATGAGAAAAAAACAGGTCTTCTTTTGTCTCAGTACCGGACGGGGGATAAACTACCCAAAAAGAGGTTCAGAACCAGACAAGTGGCCTCTTCATTGGGGAGGGAGCTATCTGTTGGTGAGCAAGGGGGGACAACTGAACAGGCCTGGCCTCATTTGCATAACTGTTAAGTGACAGTTTGGGGCATTTGGTGAAAATTCAGTTAAGGTTTAAGTTTGAGATAATAAAACATTATTATTCCTGTTTGGTAACAAGAGGACAAGAAAACTGTACCAAATATGCCTGGGGCGAGAGTTCACCCTAGCCAAAACTGCTGTCTGTCTTGGTTATGGAGCAGAGCCTGGACAAAGCGAAAAAGAGAGAGAGAGTAAAGGGTAGAAGTGTATCCCTGGTGGCAAGAATGGTGATCAGCATCCTATATGCATTGATTCTTCTCAGAAGATGCTGTGAAGGTGCACAACTGTGCAGAGGCAGTGCTGTGGTGGCTTTTGCTGAAGCTGCAGAAGGTAGAAGCGTAGCTGACGAACTCTGATGAGAGCCCCCCTCCCCATCCACCAATTAATAAAACTGCTATCACTGCAGCTGGGCTAGGTGGTAGAGCCCCCAGAGCTGATCAGGCAGCACTTCTCTTCAGTGCTGGATATGGACCTGCCTGAACTCTGGATTCTGCCAAATCTGGACAACGAACAGTGAGTAGGGGTATAGTGGCGGAGGGAAGTGGCTATTGCAGGAACACACTGACTTATTGGGCAGTCACACTGCAAGTGGAGGACTAAATTTAAAACTATTATCAAGACACCTGGGGTGGGTGTGTGTGTGAAAGTCTGTGTTCTTATAATTATACATATATTGTTGATTGATTATTACTGGCTTCCTTATGTTTATTCTGTGGCCTCTTCCCTCCCCCCAGTAAAGTTTCTTTGTTTCATTGCCACCCAGCACTTCCCAACTCACAAGCAGTTTTCGGGTGGCAGCTCAAGCTGGTGGTGTTTGTTACATTTTGAGAAGGAACTATGCTAGGTAATTGAACCTGGCCCTTTTTGCTGGCAATGACACCTGGCAGAAATTTATAAAGGGTTATGGAGATAAAGTGGTATATAGGTACCTATTATTATGGGTTTAAGTGCAACATCCTATTAGGAGAAGGAGGTCAATGAAATAGAACTTTAGAGTCAGTAATGTTACAGAAGTGACTGTTTGACTAACCTTTAAGTCCAATGATTCTCCTCTTCAATTTATCCTTGCAATATTGTCATTAACTTCACTGGTAAGGAAAAAGAAGCTGTGCATGTTTATTTGAATGGAGAGAAAATAAACTACAAAAAAAATCCCTGAACTAAATGCTCATAATTTGAAAAGTGGTTAGAACTGCAGGCATCTTTAATGGTGTTTTTTTTTTCCCCTCTCCTTTCTAACATTCTAATCCAGTTTCTTCTGAATTTGGTTTGGCAGCCGCGTCCCACTCAATATGAAGGCGTGTGTGAGAGAGAAAATCAGTCTGCTAGCATACTCGATTGGACCCAATTCCTTACTCATCTCATGGCAGGAAAGCTTCTTTTTGCTTTGGCAATGCCAATAGACAAAGCAAGTGACAGATGAAGCAGTTTGTAACTGTTTGGATAGGGAATATGGCACATTTCTTTCTCCATTGTGACATGCCCTTTAGGGCTGGCAAAAAATAAATAGAATCAGGTTGAGATTTTTTTTAAAGCTGCCTAAGTGATTTGTGCACCCAACTGCCAATCTTCTCAATGTAATTGAGAAATATTTCTTTTGTACTGCCCCATGAGATCCAAAACGTTTTTGTAGATGTACAGCAATTGTTGGGGGGGGAAGCTATGGGTAACTGAAGAGTTAAGTGAAATGGATGTCCTCTGTGCCTGCAGAGATAAGTTACTTACTTTTATTGTTAAATGGCTTCACATACAGTTCAACTCTGACTAGATCACCACTAGAATTGTGGCATAGAGTCAACGACTCTCACAAATGTCTAGTCACACTAATTAATTTATAACAGAGTGGAAAATATACCTATTGCTAATTAATATTTTGTTTGTTTTATTGCAATAAGATTCTCTCCACCTTGATTCTTATTTTGCCTCCTGTTCAAAAGACTTGCCCCTCAGTGCCTCTGATCTTTCAAAAGAATCCTCTTTCTAAGAGAATTCACAGCCATTTCAGTTTCATGTATTAATATTTGCAGTTCATGCTGATCTTCACTGAACTATCTGTTATCATTTGCTTTTTTATTTCCTTTCACTTGGAACTCCAACTGCTTCCACAGCTAATTAACTACAAACTTTGTCCTGTAGATAAAATTTAAAATTTAGTACACATGAGATTATAGCAACTTCTATGGTGCTATATATTGTATTTTGTATATTTTATTGAAAAATGTCTATTTTATGTGCTGAGATCATTTTTGATCTACTGAAAATTGCTTTTTCAGCATCATGGTGAAAATCAGATAAATACTCCTGAGTAAATCTTAGAAAATAATACGAGACAGCAGTGTTTTTATGTGCTGAAGGAGCCAAAACACTTCAACAGATAAGTTCACAGTTGGATCACTGAGTTCTGGAGAAACTAACTGATGGCAGGTTCACCCTCTTCTGTTTGTGTTTCACTTAACTATTCAGTTGCTCATAGCTTTCATCCTAACAATTGCTGTACATCTACAAACCTGTGTGATCTCTTGGGTAGTACAAAGGCAGAGTTTCTCAATTACGTTGCAAAGAATGACAACAGTTTGAGGGCAAGGGTTGACCTTGCAAGTCTCATCAAGAGTAAGATTAAATTTGTGAGCCACAAAATACACAGATATTACGGGTGATCTTTTCTATACATTTTTGAACTCTGGAAACAGTCCTGATATGACAGTATCATTATCTTTTGTTTGCTATGAGTGGAAATCTCTGCACTCCTGTTAGTTTGAAGGCTGTCTTAATATAGGTGTAAACCTTGTCTGCACTTTTTGATCTGAAAAATTAGGGAGCGGAGGAGACCAAAACACCAATTTTCCCTCCCTAAGCTTTGTGAAATTTGTACTTACATAAATTATACTATTTCTGGCCCTGATCCAACCAACAAAGAACCTAAACACTTGCTAAAATTTTAAGCATGTGAATATTTCCATTAAAGCAATGAGACTGCTAACGTGCTTAAAGTTGAGCACATGCTTAGCTGCTTTTGTGGATGAGTGCTACTCTATGTGTTTATTAAATGGTTACTATCACTGAAATATCTGATTGGCTTCTGAGTACTTACAAGCTGTATTCATTTATCATTTTTTTGCTTGCTTGTTTGTGTGAGGTGAGTAGTTGGCATACATCTGAATGTTAAAGGCACCGACAACAATGAGTCTAGTGATCTTCACCATCATGTGAGATAGTCTCACCATTAGTTCCTCTAGGACGCCTTTGGTGTCTGGCAGTTCAGAGATTAGCAAAATGCTACCCAAGTTAATCTTTCCTCTGGTCTTCCAGACTGAAAGGACTCTCAGAGAACTTTGATTTGAGTGAGCTTTCTCTGCATTTGAGCTCAAGCAAGAACGGAATAGCTACTCTGCCTCCAGTTTTGGCCTCCGTAGGTCTGGACATGTGGTGAATGGAGTATCTGAGTGGGATGAAAAAATGAAAGTTCTGCAATAATAGCTCCGTTTCTTTAATGCAGACCAGGTTGGGTGATTTGTGAGAGATAAGAAAATGGATGGTGAAGAGCTTATTAGAATCATAGAATTGGAAGGGACCTCAGGAGGTCATCTAGTCCAACCCCTGCTCAAAGCAGGACTAACCTCAGCTAAATAATCCCAGCCAGGGCTTTGTCAAGCCACAGCTTAAAAACCTCCAAAGATGGAGATTCCATCACCTCCCTAGGTAACCCATTCCAGTGCTTCACCACCCTCCTAGTGAAAAACCGTTTCCTAATGTCCAACCTAGACCTCCCCCACTGCAACTTGAGACAGTTGTTCCTTGTTCTGTCATCTGCCACCACCGAGAACAGCCTAGCTCCATCCTCCTTGGAACCCCCTTTCAGGTAGTTAAAGGCTGCTATCAAATCACCCCTCATTCTTCTCTTCTGCAGACTAAACAAGCCAAGTTCCCTCAGCCTCTCCTCATAAGTCTTGTGCTCCAGCCCCCTAATCATTTTTATTGCCCTCCGCTGGACTCTCTCCAACTTGTCCACATCCTTTTTGTAGTGGGGGGCCCAAAACTGGACACACTACTCCAAATGCGGCCTCACCAATGCCGAATAGAGGGGAATAATCACTTCCTGCCATCTGCTGGCAATGCTCCTCCTAATGCAGCCCAATATGCTATTAGCCTTCCTGGCAACCAGGGCACACTGCTGACTCATATCCAGCTTCTTAGCCATGGTTACCCCCAGGTCCTTTTCTGCAGACCTGCTGCTAAGCTCATCGGTCCCCAGTCTGTAGCTGTGTATGGGATTCTTCCGTCCTAAGTGCAGGACTCTACACTTGTCCTTGTTGAACCTCATCAGATTTCTTTTGGCCCAATCCTCCAGTTTGTTTAGGTCCTTCTGTATCCTATCCCTACCTTCCAGGGTATCTACCACTCCCCCTAGCTTAGTGTCATCTGCAAACTTGCTGAGGGTGCAATCTACTCCATCCTCCAGATCATTAAGACGTTGAACAAAACCGGCCCCAGGACCGACCCCTGGGGTGCTCTGCTTGTGACCGGCTGCCAACTAGACATGGAGCCATTGATCACTACTCATCGAGCCCTATGCTCTAGCCAGTTCTCTATTCATTTTATAGTCCATTCATCCAATCCATACTACTTTAACTTGCTGATAAGAATACTGTGAGAAACCGTATCAAAAGCTTTGCTAAAGTCAAGGTATATCACGTTCACCACTTTCCACACATCCACAAAGCCAGTCACTTCTTCATAGAAAGCAATCAGGTTGGTCAGGCATGACTTTCCCTTGGTGAATCCATGTTGACTGTTCCTGATCACCTTCCTCTCTTCTGAGTGCCTTAAAATGGATTCCTTGAGGACCTGCTCCATGATTTTTCCAGGGATTGAGGTGAGGCTGACCCGTCTGTAGTTCCCTAGATCCTATTTCCTCCCTTTCTTGAAGATGGGCACTATATTTGCTTTTTTCCAGTCATCAGGGACCTCCCCCAGTTGCCACGAGCTTTCAAAGATAATAGCTAATGGCTCTGAAAAAACATCAGCCAACTCCCTCAGCACCCTCAGGTGCATTGCATCTGGCCCCATGGACTTGTGTATGTCCAATCTTTCTAAATAGTCTTTGACCCATTCCTTCATCACTGCGGGATGTTCACCTCCTTCCCATTCTGTGCTGCCCAGTGCAGTAGTCTGGGAGCTGACCTTGTCTGTGAAGACAGAGGCAAAAAAGGCATTGAGTACCTCAGCTTTCTCCGCATCCTCTGTCACTAGATTGCCTCCCTTATTCTGTAAGGGGTCCACACTTTCCCTAATCTTCCTCTTGTTGGTAACATACCTGTAGAAACCCTTCTTGTTCCCCTTCACATCCCTTGCTAGCTGCAACTCCAATTATTGTTTACATGGATCTTGCATTAATCAAATGAGGTGGAAGTCCTGGATTTTTTGGGCCCATGGAAGGTAGCTCTTTGGAAAAATATATTTATCATCACACTAATTTCATGTTGTTCCCAAAATGAAGATATTCCTTTGATCTCTGAACAGCGTGCACTGGCTCCATAAGGGCAAGCATGCCTATCATAGCCTATTCCAGGTCTCAGACTGGAACTGGATCTAGAACAGCAAGGAATGCTGGGAAAAGCAGGACTACATAATGCAAGCTTCTTTCTTAGACTGCTGAGACCAGAGATGAGACAAGACTTGGGGTGGGGACATTTTAATGAGGGAGCTAGGGAAGCAGCTCAGGAGGGGGCAATGGAAAAGACTCTATGAAGGGGAAGATTTTTTATTTGGTTGGAAGTCCAAATATTCAAACCACATCAAATAACCCTCCCACAAGAGGGAGACTGAAAGGCAGAGGGAAAACTGAGGCAAAGATGCATCCAGACTTTGGACGGGTAAGAACCGACTATTAAACCACCTCTCCTTATTTTAATAGGTGCTTCTCTGTTATGCTATGTGGAAGCATTCAGCTCTCTAACATCTGGAAATGAAACTTAGAGATTAACTATCACATTTTCATCACTTTCAGGCTGTCAGTCTTGAGCACTACTTCCTTGTATTTCCAAAAATAAATCTAAGGTGGTTTTTTTTTAAATGTATTTTGCCAATTTTTTCAGATGTTCATGGAATTGAATTTCACTGCGGTAAAACAAAAAGTTTCTTTGAGCTACTTAATCACTACAAATGAGTTCCATGTGTTATCATCTTCACTCCTCAGGCCGAGAACATCTCCCTAAAAAAGTGGGAGCTCAGCAATTTTAATACAGGACTGCATTTGTTTGTGTTGAAAGGCTTTCAATTTAACTCTCACCTGTGAACCTGCTGGTGCTAACATTAATGAGTCCAGTACAGCTTCATATGGAGAAAAGTAGGCAATTGATTCCTTCAGCAGAGTGGCTTTCACATCCAGTAAAGCCAGTTATGGATCTTTGTTGTCTTTTATAAATTATTTTAATCTACTCTTTGTAGTTTACATGTTGCACTCAGACATGTTGCACATTATCTGGATTAACACTCTCTTTAAATACTTTCTTAACAAATTATGGCGTTTATTGCTGGCATTGTGAAATCCATTGCCTGATAAATTCTCACATAGTACATAACATGCAAAATGTTTCATTTTGCCAATGACCATGATTATTTAAAGATTAAAAATTCCAAAGTTTGAATAATGTGTCTACATAAGTGTAAATGGTATTAATTATTGGGTATTATTTCTCCAACAAAAAAGTAATGCTTGCTGTGGCCTTTCTGGGCCAGGAGGTTGATCCAAAGTCTTTTTTCTTTTTTACTTCACACATTTAAATTACAGGTACTACATTTGGAAACTGTGTTTTCTCATTCAGCCATTAGCACCTAATGAACTAGGAACACATTTCATTTCAGCAATAATCAGATGCTTATTTCATCTCTGTTCAGTACTCCTTTGTTTCAGAATCAGCTGCAGATATTTTTCTCTGCCCAACCTTTAAGAAATGTGTTAATGAGTTTGTTTATGATATGATTCACTCTTGCTTCTGCTTTCAATTTGAAAAGTTTTCTTCAGTCATTTCCAGAGAGCCAAAGTCCATGCCAGCTGCTATCTCATCAGCCTGCATACTGCCCCACTTGCACCTGGTTAGACCCTACAAAGGGATTGTATTCAGAACTAGTTAGGTGGAATCCTGGCAGCTGATTGGGCTGGTGATTCTGTTGGCTTGGATTCTGCTCAGGTCAATTTTTTTTTTAATCTGTCACTTCTAGATGATAACTTCACAATCTGCCTTGTGTAAGGGGCAGCACATAGCTAGCTGGATGGCCCCCAGAACAAATTAAAACCCAAGCTTTGACCCCGAGTCAAAATTTCCTCCTTATCTCCCATATTCTGGGGGGAGAAATAACTTCACCCCTTTCTGTGGAGCAGCTTGTTGCCTGATGTGCATCTGGCCAACTGTTCTGGTCAGGGAGTAGGGGAATTAGAGCCAGACCTCCTTCCATTCTCTGACCTTTGGGCTTTTCCCTGCCCACTTGCTTGCTGGGGGTGCATATAAGGCAGATAGTCACAGCTCCTCCTCCTATAGCTGGAGTCACTATCAAAGCAGGGCCAAGTGAGCCTCAGTGACCAGAAAGACAGTATGTATAGGGGAGTCCTAGGCCAGATAGGCAGATGGGTGGTTGATTGTATCCCCTGTCACCTGACAAATAGTTGGGAGGTCAAGGCTAAAGAGGCAGCAGTGAGGAGCTGCACACTGTATTGACCCCATGTACAGTTACACAGCTATGAAAGGGGGTCAAGGAGAATGTTGGCTTTGCTAAACGTTGCTGTTCTTGTCTCACAGCTGGCTCAATAGGTGTGTGTATGAACACAAATACTGTAGGAACAGCAGTGACTGCTCCTGTCACAGTATGTCTGTGATAATAGATATAGATATTCTCTATTAGGTGGCATTTACTAACACGTTTTATGGCAGCCCAACAGAATGGAGTTATCGATTCTCCGTGTGCTATGTTTTGAGTGGCAAATTAGTTTACTTGAGATTTCTTCTGGGGTCTTATTTTAACCAATCAGTGCTTTGGACATTTTGTTACTTACAATACATCCCTCAATCTAATATAACATCTGTTATTGAATTTGCAGTTTCCAAATCTGATCTCCAGGCTTTCTCAAACTTTTCCTTCAACACTTTTAATACATTGAGGAAAAAATACATTTTCACTCATCTGTATTTTAATTTTGAACACCATGTACTTTTGATATCAGTAGGGGCATTGGCCTGACTCAGTAAAATGAACATGTTGTTGTATTTTGTACTTGGAATCTAACACAAATTTAAGAGCTGCAGAATGCTCTATTTGCTCTATTTTTTGCGTGCATGAATTTAGTGCTTGTGAAAGGTGCCATCTTGACGGTCCTAGAAAATCAAGCCCTCTGTTAATCCCCAGAGCAGTGATAGCACAGGCAACAAGCATTACAACCTTCTTCACACTACCTGCTATTGTGACTCCTTTCAGGGACCACTTGTAAAGGTAGGAGAGTAGTTCAGTCTTTGGCCTCTATTTTGAGACTTCCATCAATGCTGTGAAATGTGCAATGGTAGTGTCTATGAGCGGAGTTGTGAACTAACGTGTTTTACTCCATTATAAATACAAGTAGATTTACATGGCACCAATACCTTTCCATGTATTTTCTTCATATCAGGTGATCTGTCTTGAACTGATCTGATATTATCTGTCCTAAGCTCATTTAGCCGTTTAATCAAAAGATCACTAATTTCTGATGTTCTGAAAATTCCATGCAGTTTGGATTCTGCAATGTTAAATCTGTTTTTCTTAACAAGCAGGCTCTCAATTGATCCCTTATTATTGTACAATCTATTCTATCTCTAATTAAAGAATCCCGTAACTGGCAGCTCAGTCTTTCCTTTTTTTCTATTACATATGAAGCTGTAGATAATATTTGACATCAATATGTAAGATTGACCTTTGCATTAAATACATGCCTGTTGTTGTAAGCAACAAAGTAACTCACACTGCACTATATTTGGAACTTCCCTAGTTCTCCATAAGATACTCTTTAATCTTCCTCTTCTTCCCAGTCAAATGTTTTGTAACCTATTTCTAAGTTCAAGACTCTTCTGGCAGCAAACATATGTCCTTTCTTAATGAAAAGCAAATGTCTATTAGGAATGATGCACCTTGAATATGAACTTTAATAACTGACAAAGTTCACAGTATTTTACAAAATTCCAGATCAAGAAATGTTCTCTTAAAATGCATCAGGTCTTAATAGCTGGTATCATAACCACCCTGGCTGATGCATACAATTCCAGTCTCTAGTCTCATGGAAGGTTCAACTCTTAAGTATTTTAAATCAAATCAGGGTACAATACCACTCAGCTTGTTTCACTTCCTGACTTCTTAAGAGTTTCCTCAGTTTCCTTTGCAATCTGTCCGTCTGTCCGTCCTTCTCTAAGTCTTAAATCCTGGAACGCTTCACAGCTCCCAACCCTAATGATTTTTACTCTGTTGGCAAATGAAGTGATACTTTACTGGCAATTCTGATCGGCTGCCAAACAGTATTCCTTCAAGTCTTCTTTCTCACTTCATGATGGTTTCATTTCATCTTCAAATGGCACAGTGTATGGACTCCAGTTCAGTTTTGCTTAGTTTATAGTGACTTCTAAACAGATGAAAAGCTAAAACCCAAGTTATTTTTGGTTAAAATAAGCATGGAAAACCATTATGATTATTATATTTCTAAGTTAATTAAACCATTATGAAAGGTTACATTCTTTAGTGACATTGGTGATACACAAATATCCAGAACTAAGTTTTCAGAGCCTTTCCAGTAACTCTGCTATATTACCTCTGCTTTGAAAGACAACAGCCTCATTTATACTTACTGAATACTTGAGATTCTAAAATATACCTTTGTAAACATGAACAATAGCATCTAATCAACAGATCTGCTCCTTGTGAACCCAGACATATCCACTTACTGACAAAGGTGAGATCTACACTACACACTTACTTTGGTATAACTATGTGGATTAGTGGTGTGAAAATCCACACCCCTGCGTGATGTAGTTATACCGACTTCATGTAGACAGAACTATGTCAGTGGGAAAGTTTCTCCTGCCAACATAGCTACTGCCTCTTATAGAATTGGAGTTAAGCTGATGGGAGAACTCTCTCCCATTGGATTAGAGTGTCTCCACCAGAAGAGCTACAGCTGCAGCAGTGCAGCTGTGCCGATGTAACTTTGTAGTGTACACCTGCCCAAAGAGCACTTTTTAACTCCGACTTGTGCTGCATAGTCAGCAAAGTTAGGGCAGAGTGCACTGAAATCTTTCCTTGGTCACATACCGGCAGAATTGTTAAACAAATCTGATCATCACATCTTTTTTTTTTACTAGTGATGAAGCATGAACTGGAGAGGACACAGTTTGATTGTCACATCCCCAGCTGATTTTACAGTGTGCCATATCTTTATAGTCAAATTAAGAATACTTGGCCTGGAAGTTATCGAGGCTATGTCGATGCTTAGGGTTAGTCTACACTTAAAACTTACAGTGGCACAGCTGTATCGGTATAGCTGTGCCGCTGTAAGAGCGCTTGTATAGCCGCGTTATGTTGGCGGGAGAGAACTCTCCTGCTGACATAATAAAACCACTTACATGAGTGATGGTAGCTATGTCGGAAGGAGAGCATCTCCCACCGACATAGCGCTGTCCACACAAGCACTTATGCTGGCAAAATTTCTGTCGCTCATGGGAATGTTTTTTTCACATCCCAAATGACAAAAGTTTTGCCGGCATAAGTGTTAGTGTAGACAAGGCCTTGAAATGCTACAGCTGACCTGCTATCGTGTTTCAGTGTTGACACTTACTACAGCGAGTGGAGTTCTTTGGTCGCTGTAAGTAATCCACCTTCTTGAGGGGCAGGAGCTAGGTTGGAGGAAGAATTCAACCTTGCACTGTCTACACCGAGGGTTAGGTCACCTTAGCTATGTCTCTCAGGGGTATGGATTTTTCACACCCCTGAGAGACGTAGCTATGCCAATGTAACGTTCAGTGTAGAGCAGACCTGAGAGACAACATGATGGTAACGTTACAAAGACCACTTCTCAGAGTATACTGACCCTTCAAATGTAATCCTCTCACCTCGTAGGGCCACTTTCACTCATGATGAGGACAGTCATACACAGTGTACAGTCAAAACGTAACTGGACAAAGGATCTCACAACCTATCAAAATAGCTCTCTCATTCAGGACCAGATTGTGCCACCTTTACACTGAGTAGCATAATAGAGTGAGATCTATAGATAACATGCTCTAAATATATAGTGCATGATGGATACCTCTTATATATTAAGGACTAACAGCCTGACCCACCTGTTACTGAAGTCAGTTGGAAAACTCCCATTGGTTTTAATGGCAGTTATGTTAAGCCATCCCCAGCTGGCTCACTGATGAGGAAAGGCACCCTGTAAAGTCCTTCCTCTGCTTCAGAAATCCTGCCAGCCGGAATAGGGTTCCTCAGGGCAGAACGATGAACACTAGTTTATCCTAGTTGATTCTCTGAGCAGGAGCATGAGTGTTCCTCTGGACAGCACATGCTACTAGCTGCAGTGTGTATATATATATATATATATTAAGGAATGGGACTGGATGTGCCCTTTAAACCACTGACCATGCCCCTTTGGGTATCTACACTAGAATATTTCAAGGAGAAAGTTCCCATCAAGGCTACCATGAGTACAGTCACTTCAAGGGGGAGTTAAGGGTGCTCAGCATTTCTGAAACTGAGTCCATCTTCCTTCAGGTGCTGAACTGTAGGCATTCACCTTTGAAACTGTTGGCCACTAATTTTATCATTGAGGTACAGTATTCCCACACAAGTGAGTTAATGAGCACATCTCACTATTTTAAAGTAAATTCCAAGCCTTTTCTAGAGAAGCAGCATCAATTATTTCTTATTCTACAACACCCAGCCCAAGAGTCGTGTTCAAGAAACTTTATGGGCTAAATTGTGGTGTTAAGGGGGAGGTGGAAGGGACAACCCCCAAGCAGGAGATCATAGAGGCATTGGGTCAAAAGCAGTTCAGTTTCTTAGCATTGACCATAAATTAGCCATCCATATCCAAATGATAACAAGCACCTCAGTTCCTCTGTTAATCTTACCAGAGAAGCTATAAAGAACGTAATAGATGTGTGAGGGTTTTAATATAACAAATTTTAAAACGTGCAAAAATGGACAAAAGGGTGCTTTCTTACCTGATGAACAATTAAATGAATTGTTTTCTTCTGTTAAGTAGTTGTCCTCCATGACTGAGAACTTTTTGGACCTTGCTGATCCATCAAAGCAAACTGTGAAAATGAATTTGTAAATGAACAATTGAGTACTTATATTCATGTAATAGGATATTTTTGCTTGCTATCCCCATTGCTAGAGGCAATAGCTTAGCATATGGAAACTAAATACCTGCCTAAGGATCCCCACTTAACGGTTCACAAACTTCTATCTGCCATTGCAAATGGCTGTTCTTAGGATGTGTTGGAATATTTAAATAAGAGATTCTGAATTAGCTAAATACAACTGTGTGTGTGTCTGTTTGTCTTTAATACTCTGTGCCGTTGCCAATATTTTTGTAGACTTGGGTACCTTTCACCACTGGGATTCCTATATGGAAACATGTGATGTGGTCAAAAATAGCCTATCTGCTGACAACGAAAGGACATGCTTTAAAAGAAAACATTTCATTCACTTACATGCAGGCTGTGACCTACACTTCAACTTTCTGTTTTTATGAACTCCCCATATGTTTTGATGGTTATCATTTAATGGTTCACATGCTATCCGTCAAAACACAGAGAGAGGCACAAATCCTCAGGAGAATTTATTTAATACATGAAATTTCAGTTTTGTAATTACATCATATGTTTTTCCTGTATCTTTAAACCTCACTGCTCAGGCATTTACATCTTATTTCATTGCTCATGCAAGGGAGCTTTTGTTTTCAATCCTATAGATTTAGGGTTGGCCTGCACTACAGAGTTTTGTAGACAAAAGTCAGCTTTGGATGACAAAACAGGGGTGGTGACACACTATAATGCTCCCCCCCCACCGACAAAACTCCCCTGCTTTGGAGACAAAATAAAACCACCTCCATGAGAGGCGTAGAACTTGTGGCAAAGTCAGAATGACAAAACATCAGCCGTGACTGGGCTCCAGGAGCTATCCCACAATGCCCACCCTGACCGCTCTGCTCACTGTTTTGAACTCTGCTGCACTGCGCTGCATTCCAGCTACACAGGCATGCAGCCCTCCTCTTTCAAAGCCCCAGGAAGTTTTGAAATTGCTCAGCGTGGAGAGCTCACACAGCTATTGCCCAGCTGAGCAGGCCGGCTCCCGGCAGCAAAGGCAATCCTGCATGGACTCCAGAGGGAGGGGGTGGATCATTTTCCTGGGTCTGTGGAGAGACAAGGCTGTGGGAGAACTCGGAGGGAATCAATCCTGCTCTCCTATGGCAGGCATGCAGGGAGTGCAGGCTGCTGCTGGGGGAAAGGCTCCTGATGTGCTGTGCAGAGCCAGGGAGGGAGGTTGTGAGAGAACTCAGAGAGAATCACAAAAATCCTGCTCTCCCCAGCACTTGGACCGCAGTGGCAGGGAGCCAGCGTGGGCCACTGCTGGCGGGGAGGGAGGAGAGGCACTTGATGTGCTGTGCAGAGCAAGGGAGGCACGTGGGAGTTGATGTTGGGGTGTCTCCCTCCCCCCCGCTAGTGTACAGGTCTCTGCTGAACTGGGGTGGGGGGCGCTGTCTGTGCACCAGCTTCTGTCTCAGGATTGGTTGCTTCCAGCTGCTGTCTGAAGTTAAAGCCAGCATGCGGAAACACTCTCTCTCTCTCTCTCTCTCTCTCTCTCTCTCACTCACTCACTCACACACACACACACACATACTCATTCCCTGTCAAACACACTTCTGGGGGCTTCTCGTGTCTGTGTTCAGCAATGTCAGTTTGGCTGACAGGGCAGTTGAAAAGCGGCTGTCAATCTAGTAGGCTGCCCATGGAAGGATGGGACTCAGAAACCTTCATCGTGTGATGCTGTGCCTGCCCCGTGAGGCATTGCAAACCCTTCCCAAAGTGCAGTTGCACAATGGGATAGCTACCCACAGTGCTCGGCTCCCTGCATTGACGGAAGAGCTGGTCGTGTGAATGCACGCCACTGACACAAGGAGACAGTGAAGACGTGCAGCAGTGGTTTAATTACAGCGGTGGCTGTACGCTGGCATAACTTGTGTTGACAAAACTCTGTAGGGTAGAGAAGGCCATAGTAACAGATTAGCATGATTTCCCTCTCCCATCCCCTGTGTAAATATAGTTAGTTTAAGGAGAAACATTTTCCACTATAAAACTAACCACAATACAAGAGATGAATCGAGATCTCTTTTGTTCTTCTCAGTTCTGTGACTCTTAAAGCAGGAGAGTTATTATTTGTACTATTATTTTGTCTGTATTTCATGATCTTTGATCTTTCAACCCCTCCTCAGCTAAAAACCATGTTTCCTTTAGTACGAGCAGCTTCTGAAGCATCCACTTTGTCCACATTCAACACACACAGCTTGATTGAGGACGCACACCCTGTGGTTCCACAGATCCAAAACAGGAAATAATTTAGTGAACTCTATTCACTGGAAAGGTCACATGCCCTCTGCTTAGAAAACAACAAGGGACCTAGCATGTATTGCTATCCAAGTGGAAACAACTTCTTCAGATTACTGCTCAGTAACTTTTCTATCTTCGTTATAATAACAAGGATTTTGTTTAATTTTTCTGCTAGTCCTTTATACAGATTATGGCACAGTATTGATCCTGTTTACATATGCATTTCCTATGAAGAGCAAGAGATGAATAGGCTAGACATTTACCCTTAAGTTTTATATATATATTGTATGTCTGAATTCAGACACTGATGCATAGTGCACAGGTCAGTGCTTCATCGTATGTGGGGAATTAGGTGTGCAGTTCAAATTAACAAATTCGGAAGCTGTGCATGTGTAGTTGCCCCATAAGCCACGTGAATGATAATGGCATACATTATATGAAAAATACCAAGCAAATGCTTCCAAAGCAGCTTTTATCTGTTAGCAGAGGGGGGGGGGGAATAAAGCTTGCATATTTCCCAAAAAAGCATAGGCCCATTTGACTGCTGTCAGAGACAGGAACAAAACTTGCAGGGAACTATTGCTTCATCTTCATACTTTTCAGTGAATAAACATTGCTAATCGAGAAAACCTCAGGCTTGAGGTCAATATTAGGTGAGACTACAATGAACGGCTTGATAAATTATAGGTTAGTGGTAGAAAAATCTAAAAACTGAAGAGAACCCTTTCAAAAGAATTGCGTGGAGATTTTAGCTAAGTGATTCATTGGGAGCCATGCAGCAGCTTTTAGCCACATGGCACTCATTGGGAGTCCTAATGCTAAAATCCCCCACATCACTTTGAATGTTTCAAGACAAGTTCTTGAAACAAGACACTAATGTGTCCTAAATGCTCTTTGGCTCATATTGGACAAAAACTATTGCCCTTTTCTTTACTACCAATAATAATACTTTGCACTAACATCTATCTTAGTCAGGGTGTGTGTGTGTGTGTGTGATCAAACTTGTAACATACACCTAGGTAAACATTATCATCCCCATTCTACAGATAAAGAACGAAGGCACAGACAGGTCAGGTGACTTGTCAAAGGTCACAGTAGAAGTCTAAGGACCAAGATGGAATTAGAACACTCAGAACTCCTTATGTCGCATCCTGTGTGAAGCCTTAAAGCCATCTTTGCCTTTGTATAGCAGTGGAGGCAAAATAAGGCTAAATTCCTCTGTAAGTGTGATCCAGTGGGTGGATTTCCCTATTCTCTGTAGAGCTGAGTGGAAGCAGGATAGTAAAAATAAATCCATACCCACATGTTGCTATGAAGAAAGGCGATTTCTGATTTCTACTCCTATAGCACAGGGTCAGGCTTCAACCAATAATTAGTTGAGTGTATGTGTATGTGAATATATACCTGTATAGTTGGAGTTGGCTATGTTTTGATTCATAGTAATTTGATTTGGCTGCCAAATACAAAACTGACCCTTATTTATTCTCCATCCGTACATCATTTGTGACATTGCCTAGAGCATATCTATGTTTTTCCTGGAAAATCAGCATCAAAACATCTATCCTGAAAGCCTGCTCCATAGTAGTTTTCCACAGACATGTGTTCAGTATCTTATCTTATAAATGCTTCCTCCCCCCATTCCCAACAGGGAAATCATGTGGAACTGGAGTAAATTATTATTTTGAGGTATGGAAAGGTCCTGATGCTCCCATTCATACACTGCATCCATGATAAAACCTTATGTTGCATAACTGAGGTCAGTGCAGTGTATCTGTTTATAATAATTTAGCTCTTATGAACAAGCAGGGGCTTGTCCAGCAGGCGTCAGAAGCATTACAAAATATTCAGCACTTTTAGTGGCAATGGGAAAGACAGTCTGTGATGGTATGCAGAACCCCTGGGATACCACCTGGACTGAGCCCTCTGTCTGACCAGCTTGGGCTCCCTCTCACACTGTGATGCCATGACAAGCCACAAACTCCTGGCAGGTATTGCACTTACACAGCCTCCACAGGCAGGGATCACACCCAGCCCAATTCAATGAACGCTTTCCAGCCACTCACGAACCAACAATAGTGTAACTCCAGCTGGCTCTTCAGCCCAAGATTTCAGGACTGTACCATCTACTCTGGTCAAAAACCTGACCCGTGGAGATTCTGATCCAGTCCGCCCTTTCCTCAAAGAAGAAAGAATTTACATCAGCTTTTGTTACTGAGCAGTTTGTCTAAACCAGTGGTTCCCGACCTGTGGGCCAAAGGGGTCTTTCAGAGTGGCCCATGGCTCCCCTCCCGCTGGCTGCAGAAGGGAGCTGCTGCCTTAGTACCCAAGCAGAGCATGTTGCCGGCGCAGACTCCTTGTTGCATCCAAGGGGAGGGGAGATCAGTGCTTCCCTTCCCTTAGCTGTAGCAGGGAGCATGGCAAAGCACTCTGCCTGGGTCCCTAAGTGTCAGGTTCCTGCTGGAGCCATAGGGAGAGGAGCACTGATCTCCTGTCCTCGGCTGCAGAAGGGAGTCACTGCCTAGGGGCCCAGGTAGAGTGCACGCTTTCCCTGCTGCAGCCAGGGGGACGGGAGATCCTCTTCACCGAACTCCTTCTGTTTGGCTGAAGTGTGGGAGAGGGGTGGAGGAGGGTGCTGGCGGAGACTGGTGTCCCTTGAGGCTTATAAAAATTATATTTGTGGCACTCAAGCCAAAAATGTTGGGCATCACTGGTCTAAACACTTCACTCAAAGACACACTGGTTAAAATAAAACATTAAACAAGTTTATTAACTACAGAAAAATAGACTTTAAGTGATTATAAGTGGCAAGTGTAAAGAAATTAAAAGAAGTTACCAAATGAAATAAACATAATGTCACAGTCTAAATTCTACACACTAACCAGCTCTTGAATTAGCAATGTCTCACCCTTGTTAGCTGGTACAAGCAGTTTTTTAAATGCAGGCTGAACAACCTTCCTTGCCTGGACTCCCCTCTCCCTTTCAAAGTCCTTTTATCTTCTGGATGACCTTTCAGGTGTTTGATTGAAGGGAGTGGAGCCTTGTGGTGATGTCACACTCCTCCTTTTAAAGTCTGTTTCAGCTTGCTAGAATAGTCTATGCATGTGACATGGCAGCTGTTTCCCATTAGTCAATCAGTATCCCATTGTATATGTGCTTTCTTGGTCAAGTCTCCAGGGGTGGGAGTTAAAATAGTGGATCCTCCTTCATGAGCCATTAGCACATCTGGCCACTTCGTTGTTGTACCTGAATAGCTGGTTTAGGAATTTCCCACCTCACAACATGTTCTAGTAGCATTTACAGCAATATTTTATAACTTAACATACTATGGTAGCACATACAACCCAACAGGATATTAATGTTTAGCAGATGAAAACTTTTAAAATAAGCCAGATTTTGTACAGAACATATCATAATTATATGACATTGGTGAACATAGGGGTTTTGGGGGTGTTGTTTTCAGACACAAGGTATCACACAGTCATTAATAGATATTAACTTTTCAGTAATGAGATAGGGAAGTGCTATCCCCATTTTCCAAGTGGGAAACTGAACCACAGGTAAGTAAATAAATAATAACAACAACAACAAGATGCTATTGATTTAAATGAGCTCACTAAGGACATACTTGGAGTCTGTTGCTAAGGAAGAATTTGTACCCAGCTCTCCAATCCTCTATACACTACCATTCTTCCATTAGTCTTAGGGCAGCTCCCAAAGGGAATTTTGTCTTGTTCTCCTTGGATAGCATGGTGGTCATGATATCGGTATCAAAGATGACAAAGCAGAGGAAGAGGAAGATGTAATCTTTAGAGTCCTATCCAGAAAGGAGATTGAAGGCCTCTTTCGTAGCGGGAGGGAAGAGAAAGAAGTTAAAGAAAAAATAATTTTAGAATGTTAATTGAAGGTGTTTTTGTATTTGTCTTCTGGGACCTGAGGAATAAGAGAAGAATGAAGGGCTCTATCTATTCTGTTCACCACAGTGAATCATTATAGGTCAATAGCATCTTATTATTATTATTATTTATTAATTATTATTTGTATTATAATCGCGCCTAGGAACCCTAGCCATGGACCAGGATGAGGTGAATTGTTCTATGGAACAACAGAGAAGGCCCAGTGAAAACATTTTAGATTAGAAGCATTCCTTGACATCCACAGTGTTACCCACAGGTGTCTTTATCATAAAGGATATGATGTGAATGTAGAATAACAAGCCTAGATTTCAATAGAATAATCAAGATATGGCCTGACAAGCTCGCTGAACGTATCCTTTTGCAGCCTATCCACAGGAAGGTAAAGTCTGCATGAGATAAAGAGAAGCTCATGGCTGGTTGCAGTTCCCCGGCAGGGCTTATAAGCCTTTATAAAAATTAAAGGGAGAACAAGGCCATATTTGTCAACTTCTTCTTCTCTCTCTCTCTTTTTTTTTTTTTTAAAGTCACAGTACACTAAGGTATCTGCTGGTATGGTGATGCATGCTCCAAATCAATAACTGAAACCTCATTTTACACAGAGGATAGTAAGCAATTTTGTTTTATAATAGGTTGCAGAAAGTGACCACACTTTGCATTTCCTGCCCTTGTAGTGGTTTTTGGCTTTCAAAGTCTCCATCAATCTAAAGAAAGTAAGAGTCTAGTGAGATACAG
The DNA here is from genome assembly GCF_026122565.2 of Emydura macquarii macquarii. Lineage (NCBI taxonomy): Eukaryota > Metazoa > Chordata > Testudines > Chelidae > Emydura > Emydura macquarii. The sequence continues at coordinate 25,103,368 of NW_027132559.1, forward strand.
TCTGCAGAGTAGAGAACAGAGACATGAAAAACTAACAATACGGTAGGAAGCAGACAGATCTATACCATGGTTCAAGTTTCAGTTCTACCTCCGTCTCCATGTATGTTGTCACGTTACCCCGAAGTGCTTAAGGCTGCTGGATATTAAGAGGCAGGCAGGACTATTAACCGCTGAAGTATAAGGACTATATCTGAAGGTTTGCAGTGGTAAAAAATCTCCATGCAGCTCCCTATTAGCATACTGCCTTTAACTACCAAAATCCTAAATTAAAATGAAATTAAAGGTCTCACTTAAACCAACAAAAGCAAGGAGATTCAGAGTTCAATCTGCCCCATCATTCTTAGCTCAAGGCTAAGTATCACAGCACTTAAAATATGTAGGCTCACTTATGGCTAGACTGTGCCTTTAGGCTCTGAAAGACATTGAGCTTCAAAAGCAAAATTCCCTCACTGGTTTTTTTTTTTTTTTTTGCTCTAGGGTGTAGGTGGTTGTAGCATTTGGCTGCCAGTTTACACTGGCTCAGATGTGTGACATAATACACTGTAGGAGCAGAGAACAAAGCCAAGGTTCTGCCCACCTGCTCTGGATGGGGGAAGTAAGGAGGTGTGCAGACCCCATTTACTCCTGCATGTTCAGACCCAATGGGAGCCCAGACAACTGAAGGATTCTTGTGTCCCTTTTTCTGCATGCGTGTGTAGCTCAAATCACAATCCATGCCCTGGTGGTCCAGGACATAGAAAATCACTCAAGGTCTGTACTCTTCAGGCACCCTCTCCCACCTCCCCCCCCCCCCCCAAAAAAAAAAAAAAAAAAACCCAAACACCCATGGCACCAGTGGTCTATACCTAAGTGTAGCAGAATAAGTTAAAAATATAAGACAAGCAGTCACACTGAATTTCATGGCTTGTTGCCATTTAGACAGGCCAGTAAATATCATATAAGATCTTAAAAATAATGCCCGTTGTCTTTTTTTTTCCCAGCAGGAGAATATGTATAAAACTTTTCTATTGACATCCTAATGGCTCAGAAGTCAAAAGAAGTGTAGGAGACCCATAATCCATTATAACAGCAGCAGAAGTGTATGAAACATTGCAATTGGCATCCTCAAGGAAGTTTAGAAACAAGTGTGAGATTGTTCATTGACATGTATGGGGTACTTCTCTGGGTGGACTTGATTCAATGTCATTTTTTATTGTTAGCGTATGGCAATGAAATAACATAACCTATTGTAAAAAGAGTCTAAAGAGCATGTGTAGTTGCTATTTTTCAAACTGCGATGGCGTAGCTTTTTGTGTTTAATTACTCAAGGCCTGATCCTTCAAACATTTACTATGAGTAACTACTCAGGAGTAGTCCCATTGAACTTAATTGGACTACTTGCATGAATAAAGCTACTCACATACACTGGTGGTTGTACTATTGGACCCTGTGGGACATTGATCAAATTATGTGACTAAAAATGAGCAAGAAAAGAGGAAGAGAGGCAGTGGTGGTGGAGAGTTAAAAGTCAGATCCAACTGCTTTTTAGTTATAGCTTGTCATAAAAGTAAATCTAAACCTACTTTTGGCTGCTCCACAATTTAAAAAAAATTATCCAAATTACATTAGAAAAAACTCAATTTGACTGATATGACATGTCAAATTTCAGCTCACCGTGATTTAAAGCAGCCATAATATTAAAGGAGAAACTTCCAATGCTGCAAAGAGTACACTATATATTTTACCTTCCATAGACTCAGATGAGGCTAGAGATGGTATTACAAGGATTTCCCTAGGCAGATCATTCCATTGTCTAATTGCCCCTGTTGTTAAGCAATGTTTTCTAATGACTAACCTATTGTTTTATGGTTTCAAATTGTAGTTCCCTGCTGTAAATAACCTCTTTGCCTCCTTTATTTTATTACATCTGAAATACTTTATCCTAAAAATGTTTGAGAGGTTGTTGACTTTTGTCTCATCTGTGCATTAAGCTTCTTTAACTTCTTATCATGGATCATAGATCCTGGCTTTTTCATTAAGATGGACCAGTAACGTTAAATTTAAAATATGCTGTTAAAAATAATGTCCTTTGTCTTTTTTTTTTTTTTTATTGGTAGGAGAATTTGTATAAGACTTTGCCATTGACTACATAATCAAAGGATGTATAGGAACCACTGAACCATTTTGTCATCGCAGGAGCACTGCATCCAGCAGTGGAAGCATCCTCAAGGGATGCATGATCTTGCCTTGTGGTTAAGGCAAGAAACCTGGGCTCATTCCCAGCTATGCAATAGATCAATCTAATGTTTGAAGATGTCACCAAGGTAAACAAAAAAAGCTTGAGTGCCCCAGAAGTGACATCATTTCAGCATCTTTGAAAGTCAGGTCACTTTTATCCAGCTTCTCAAGTATGGATTGTGTTGCTTATCTTTGGGCAGCATGAAATTATGAAAGTGCTGGTCTTGTCCTCTCTGCATCTCAACTTCCCTCTCAGTACAACAAAGACAACAATACTTCCTGATGCCACAGGGATGTTGAGGCGTACAAGGCCCTTAGCTAAATCAGTGATGGGATCCATGGAAATGCTTACCCCCTTCTTTCATTTTTTTGGTCACTCTTCTTTGAACTGTTTTCAAGATCTCTGTAGTTTAGATCAATCCTCAGGGGGTGCTGCCATCCCTTCTTGGTTGCTGTATCATCTGCAAATCTGACACTATGTTCTCAAGGATAAAGCTGATTTCATGCTTATGAATACTAAATAATACTGGTCCCAATATTGATCCCCGTGTTCATCTACCTCACATCTCCCCATATTTGATGATTTACCCTTCATAATTAGTCTGTTTATACTCTGCCAATCTTTAACGGAGCAGCATCTTTCCAATTTCCCTATAAAGTTTCAAATTAGTTTGTATGACAACCCTTGCTAAAGTCTAGGAAAATTATTACAGTCTCATTGGCCACCTATAATAAAAAAACCACTTTTGCTCACCCATTAAAAAACCTTGAATATTTCAGAGGGCTTTCTTGTGGTTGTGGCTTGCTGGATTTTTTTAATAAGTTAACCCTTGTCACTGATACTCACCATGTGTTTCTTTCCTATGAGCTTACACATTGATCTCTTTATTACTTTATATTTGACCTAGCAGGAGGGATAAGGAATCATTTTTACACCCAAATCACAGAACAGCAGTGAAGGTGAATGCCTTCTCTGATTTCCTCACACTGGGAGCAGTTGTTTAGTGGATGTATGTAGTGGTTCCACCAGCCCTATTGTAGTTTCTTTCCTGGTTTGCCCCTAATCTTAAACCTCACAGAGTGGAATGCTGAGAAGATGCTATGGAAGGATTTCAGATGCCCTGTGCAAACTCCACATAACTTCTTCTATCTCCACATGGAGCTGCACTAGTTTGATGGCATCTGTGTTCCTCTGCAATTGCAGAAAAAGAAGTAAGAGTCGGCCCTTTGGTAGAATCGATTGGGTGCTATCTATAATGTTTAGAGATGAGTTTCTTTGTTGGTGTCCTCCAAGAAATGGAAGCGTTGCATTACATGGCAGCCCTCCCAAAGCTAACGGGAGGGAGAAGGGGAGGGGGGAACGCCAAGTACAAATTGTCTTGGCTGAATGTACAAAATATTAACACAAACTTGAAAGTAGAAATGTCCTCAATTGAAATCTGCTGCTTCTTTAGCAAACCAGAATATGGTGATCATCTTTTAAGGATCCAACCTGCATCTATTTTTCCTACATTAAGACTCTTGGGTGAGTAGGGTACCTATTTGTGGACAAAAGCAAGGAGTCCTGCACCTTAAAAAAGAAGATTCATTTTAAAAAAATAATTAAAAGTAAAAAATGAGAATTGCATTACTAGTTATTTTTGTTTGGCTTGTGTAGATCCCCTTGTGGAAACACACATGATTCTGACAATGCCAGTCTCTGAGTTTCAGGAAAAAGACCCATCCTAAACCCCTGAAGCCAAATTAAAACACAACATGGCCTATTTTATTCCAGTTCCCACCTTCTTAAGTTTCCTCATAGCCCATTACAGTGTTAAGGACAGATTATCACCTGCCTTTCACCTCATTAGACACACTTTCCCTTACGTTCTCATCGGGTAGGTTTTTTACACCCACTTTGCACAAGTATATACAGCTCTGTTGGTAAATTGTGGTTTCCTTGTAGCATTCTCAAGATACCATCAGACAGGCACACAGCTGTAAACATAGGGTTCCTCCATATGCATCCCATTCCAAATAGAAAGACTTTAGACAGGCTACTGGCTTCCTGACAACTGTGTAGAGCTGGATGACTTTTTTTGAGCAAACAGCTTATTAGATGAAAAACATAATGTCAGTCAACACAAAACTATTCAGAATTTTGACTTAAATAGTTTTGATCATTCACAAAATAGCCAGAGGACAAGGAAGAGGAGATGGTGGTAGTGCCATTCATATCTTTCCCTATCCTCGTATCCCCCACAAGCCTTTAACCCAGTGTTTATAGTACTCACCAGAAAGCCCAGGTTCAAATTCCAGCTTTGGAACAGACTTGAAGCAGACTTCTTTGATTCATCAAAAATTATGAAAAAATTCAGATTTGGATAAACCCTAACTGATGTTTTTGTTTAAAAAAAAAAAAAAAAAAAGGGGGGGGGGGGTTTGGAACTGCTACTGAGACGACAAATCAGCTATTCGCCCAGCTCTACTCCTGCTCATTTGGCATGAAATCATAGCAAGTCCATGTAAACCAGACCAGTAGGCATTCTATGGTTCTAATCCAAAAATAACACTTGTCATGCAAACCTGTTATTCTGCAATCAGGTTAGCTATGGTTCACGTGTTGGCTACTAAGGAAGAGCTACTTTAACTCTATTGTGTTAATCTGTGTGTAGAGCCATTCATTGCTGTATACTAAATATGTACAAAAATCAATTGTGCTTTTTTTTTTATCCAGGTGTCATTTACATGAGTGAATATTATGGAAAGATTTTCTATTGTTTTGCATCAGTTAATGCAGAAAATAAATTTAAGCATAATAGAACAAAAAAGAGGATTAAAATATAGCAACTATGTTGTAACTTCCTGGATCTGTTTGTTTGCATGGTGGTGTATCACTCTGAATCGGTTACACTTGTGAATTACTGCAGAAATAAACTTAAATTCACTCTAGAGTTCTCTCTCTTTTTTTGTATTATTTCTCATGAGAGGAGCTGGGAGTTGCACTGGGTAATAAGAAAATCCATGTAGTATAAAGAGTCAAACTAGAGAGAGGATCACGTTCCGAGAGGGATCTAGTTTGGTGTGACACAGGGGCCTCAAGCGTGTAAGCTAGCCGGGCTAGGATATTACCAGACAAACACAACCCTCAGCATGTAACGCTGGCCTCTGTGCATGATCAAGAAAGATCTCTCTCCTACAGCTCTGCTCGGTTCATTACCAACGAGAGATGTAGCAAGCAATTGGGGCATTTTTAAGCCCTCATCTTACTTAAGTGCTAGCATGGCCTGTTGCAGTTAGGAGCAGCCATTATAAATAGAGCAACTCTAATTTATACTGGTGACCAGCCCAGTGGTTGAATGGGCCATGGGGTAAGGCAATATAAAAGATGCCATTGTAAGAACTTGGTGCAGCTGATGGGTCACAGCTTTTCTTTTATGGTTAATCATGTATATTATAATAACGCTCAGGGGCCAGCAGGGAACAGGGCCCCATTGTGTTAGCCACTGTATAAACGTAGAATAAGAGCCCATCTCTTCCCCCAAACACTTGCAATCTACCTAGGTAGGACAGACACATGGCAGGGGAAAGGAATAGAACATAAAAGCAGAGGGCAGACTGTGATAGGCTGTAAATGTCATGTTATTTTGGTTTTTGTCTTGTTATTGAAATCTTTCAGTGTGGTTAAGTTAGCAGGAGATTAGCTAGACAAAGACAAAGGAAGGGTGGGAATAGGAGGGAAGAGCAGGAGGAGATGGAGCAAAAAGCTAATCAGCCTGGGTTGAGGGGAGAGAGTTCAGAGTGAAAACGGCAGAATGATGACCTCATCAGAGTCCGTTTACACAAATGACCAGCCAAGTTACCCCAGAAAAGGTGCTTTTCCAGGCAGATGATCTCTGCATCACCAAATAGTATAAGGAGTGTGGCATATTAGAAAGTACTCTGGTGAATGCACTTAACCCCCTAGATAAATATTATGCAACCAACCAACTGCATGCTTACCCAGCAAAGATGCAAGTCAGTGCATTCCATCTCAAAAACTGAGAGGCCAAATGCAAACTCAACATTAGCTGTCTTGGGACAAAACTCACTCGTTCCATTAATCCTGTACAGCTCGGTCTTATTCGCAACCCCAGACTCTCCTTTAGCGTCCACATTCCAAAAGCTAAAGCCAAGGTTAACATACGAAACAACATTCTCAGTGAGCTGGTTGCATCCCATCCACTCTGCGATCAACAAGACTGGCACTTTGCTACACCTCTGCTGAATACTGTGCAGTGTGGAAACAATCCCTTCACGCAAAGAAGCTAGACCCTGTACATAACACTATCTTCCATTTCATTACAGGATGCCTTCAGGCTAGCCACATCAACAGCCTCTACATCCAAGCAGGTATTGCTCATCCTGATATATACCAGGACGTTGCTGGTAGAGTTGAGAGCACAAGGCAATGCCCAGATCTAAGACATCCGCTATAATATATAACACTGACGCTAAGTCACAACACAGTTTTCTTGACACCATTTGTGACGCTGGCTGGATTGGGGGACCATTTATGATATTATTTAACATCAAAATGTCAAAATTACAATAATGCATATGAGCTAGGCCATGTTAGGTACCATTAAAAAGGTTATAATTTGCAAAGTATGATGATATTGTTTTTGTATATGTGTCATATTTGTAATGTAGGATATAAATACATAAGGCATATCTGTATTGCAATTTATGCTGTGTTTCTGGGCAACACCCCAGACAGGATGGCTGCAGCACTAGCCTGCTTAATGGCTCATTAAGGAAACTCCCAGGTACAATGGGCCCAGGGAGAGAAGCCAGGGCTACACGTGATGAATCACTAGGTCATGTAAGAACATGCCCTAAGGACACCATTAAACCCCTGACATTGTCATCCCATCAGACAACGGTTCAGTTATGGCAAACAAGAATAGAGAACAATCCAGTAGCCTAGGCACTCCAGTTCCCACCAATTGAGAACCTACTATTTGCTGCACAGCAGCCCTGAACTACATTGTGTTGCCTTAATCAACTTTGCACTGGAGTTGGCTGGTCTAGAAATACAACGATGAAGTGGGGCTAAATCACTGTCCCTGTGACTGCAGCAGCGAGCCTCAAAATATGAAGAATCTCCTGCGATGCTAGCTGCTTGAGCGCGAAAGCTCTTACAGCAACCTGGCGGACTGCAATCATCAGGCAATTGCACGTGCATGGATGTGGCAAAAGGAGAATGAGGACATAACAGGAAGAAGAATCAGTGTCCACTGGGCCCAGCTAGGCCCATTTTATCCCCTTTCTTCCACCCCCAGTGCAGCAGTAAGTTCTTGAATTGCTTTTTGAATATGAGAATCTCTCCATGTCATAACATCAGTTCCAAAGGACGAAGTATTGGAATAATATAACAAGCTTCATATCATTATGGCCAATGTACGATAAAACAACAATTAGTATAAAACATCTTTATCTGCTAGGACACATACTGATATTAGCTAGAACATTCAAAGCTAAGGCCCAGCCTCTCATCTTTATCCCATGCATTTATGAAAACAAAACATTGCAGCATGAGTTAGGCACAGTATGAAACTTAAAAAAGCACTGAGTCTTTTATAACTAATTATTAATCTACCATTAAAGTTTAATATTCTCACAAGGAATATATTTTCCATTCCAATTTAGTTTAAAACAATAAACCCCGCCTACCCACTGCCAGTACTGGATAATTTTAAATTAAAAAAAAAAAAATCTATGCATGCAAAATATATTCTAAATCAGTGGTTCCAAACTTTATTGGTCCACATACCACCACTTAAAAAAAATTGATGTTCTATTAATTCACTTCACAACAAGCTTATATATGGCCAGTGGTACATGTACCACAGTTTGGGAACACCTGCCTAGATTCTACAATATAAACAAGACAGTGAGCTATCATAAAAGAAGGGATAACATGTATGCACTCCATTACATGTGAGTATATTATATACTCACATATATTATATGTTGAGTAAATGTGCTTTTGGGAAAAAAATGTCCTGGTACTGGAAATAATTTTGTAAATTTTAATAAGGATTTTTCCTGCATATCTTGGTTACATTGCAGTAAGGATCTGATCTGAAGTCAGGGGAAAAACTCTCATAGACTTTCCCAGGCTTTGGATCAGCATCTAAACATGCAGGGATTATGCAATTTCTAGAACACCATTAATCATGTTACAGATAAAAATGTTTCACCCATGCATGACATCTAAATCATGCAGCCATAGTGAAGTCCTGACCACCTTGCTGAAGTTATTTGACAGTTTTCTCTATTTTGAGACATAAATCACTTACCTTGTGTTTGTATTATGTAACTCTATTTGTTTTAAAAATGGATGGGCCTTTATTAACATTGAAAGCAACAGGCGTTACACTTCTGAAGCATCACACCATGTCCTTCTCGTAAAGTCCTTATAAGCCACCACACAAGTGAGATAATAATGCTCATACAAAACCTCAATTTTTGATTTTAAGAACCTTTAAAATGTTCATGCTGCAGTTTACATGCCTGCATAGTTCTGGAGGTGCACCACAGCTAATTTCCTGGAATGTTTGCCAAGTATTTACAGTTTTATATTACTTACAGCGATCTTCCAAAGAGTCATTCCTCTATTGGAAAAGCAGTCTCAAGCAAAGGAATAGGACAGAAAGGAACATTCAAAAGTAATTCATATTAAAATATAACTTTCAAATACGCTCTTCAATTTTTATAGCCCAACCACTGTGACAATCTGAAGCCCAAATAATATTTCCTCTCCTTCAGAAGCTTCATTTTTCCCTCAGTTGGCAATTTTTTTTGCAGGTTTTGAAGATTTTTTGTCAAAGGTTTCTCCTCTCACGCAGTGCCCTCGCAGTATTGTGAAAGTATTAAAGGCATTTACAAGCAGTCATATAATGATGATGGCACTGTAAAAGTGCTACAGATTAAGATTTGTATTTGGGAGCTGATCCAACCACACTGAAGTCAATGGGGGTCTTTCTACTTTCTTAGGGGACTTTGGCTCAAGCCCCTAAAGGACGGCTTAAACCTCTTTGTCATGTATAAACTGTTTTGTGCATCCTCCTGAATGTACAGAATTTAGGGCCAGCTTTTCAAAGGTATTCAGGTTTCTAAAGAGGCATGTTTGTAGAGCTCCCTATGTATATCTTCAGGCACCCAAATCCCTTGAAAAATCTGGCCTGTACTCTGAGTACAGTGACTTTTCTGAGAATTGGTAAATAAAACTTAAATTGGTTTATAAGAATTAAGACCCAGATGTGGAAAAGCAGTAAAGTGATTGCCTGAATTGCTATGGACTTACTTATGCAGCTTTCCCAAATCAGGGCCTAAAGATGGCTTTACGGATAAATTCCTCCCTCTCTCAATGTTTCTAACTTTCAGTTCCTAAAAAACATCCTGATTTTTTTAAAGACAGATTTTTGACACAGTTGAGAAATAAATCAAATTCAAACATGATTTCAAGTGCAGTCATGTTTTTTATTAATATAAATATTCATACCCATTTCTATCTATATCACAATGATCATAGGTAAATGTATTCAGTGATGAAAATATTAACCATCAAAATAAGATTATTAGCATAAGCTTTAATTTTTAAAAAATGTTTCTTATTGTGAAGAAAACTTTGTGAAAGTGAACTACATGTAAACTACTGCAGTGTTGTTTCCTGAGTCTGAGTTAGACTGAAACACAGCTTTGAGATCACTAAATTGCCCCATTTATGTCAATAGAGCAATTGGCTCTGAAGCCTAAAAATGATCATTTAAAACAGGGGTGTTTTATATATACATAGTGAGCTATTATTTGGCAAACTCTTTGGCCTGAGGGCCACATCTGAATATAGAAATCGTATGGCGGGCCATTAATGCTCCAGGAGCGGCTCCAGTCAGGTTGCTGCTGGGCCCACATAGTGGGAGAGGGGCAGGGGCAAGGTTTGCCAACCACTGGTTGAGCTGGAGGGCCTGATGAAAAGCTCAGATGAGCCATATGCGACCCACGGGCCATAGTTTGCCCACCCCTGATTTAAAAGGAGATCCTGTTTAACTATTTTATGGATGATCCCTCTAACAGAAACATTCACTTAATATGAACTATTGAGATGATGAAAAATGGTTTTGAGGTGATGTTTGTTACTAAATACTTTTGATGACTGAATTGCTGACACAATTTTTGATGTCACTTGTACATTCCAAAATCCAGGCTGTGGGCTACTTTTAAAGTTTATTTATGTGCAAGTTTTTGAATAATGAGCCGTAACCATTTCTCCTTCTGCTGTGATTTGTAATAATTTTTAATCAAATTAATTTGTTGTAGTAATAGATGATAATGAATATCACAGAATACAACTGATTTTTGCATTGGTTATTTTCAGCAGAGAATGGATTGTACATTGTGTTCAGGGGCCACAAAGGGGATAGACCAGCGCTACAGCATCTGTCCACATACCTAACAGTCAGATTCAATTTAATGTATATAAAAACAAAAAATTATTTATTTAAAGATTAACAGAAACAAAACCGAATAGCTTAGAGCTTTTAATATACCACTTTTTCCTTCCAATAATGGTCTGTGAAGGCATGTCCTTAAGTTACAGAAAAGAAACCTACATAAAGGCATTTAGGGCCAGATAATTAAAGGTATTAGGTACCTACAGATGCAGATAGACATCTAGAGGTATTTTTCAAAAGTGTCTTGGTATCTAATTTCCAGTGGGACTAGGTGATTTGAAAATACCACTAAGTATTCACCTGCATCTGAGGTACATAAATACCTTAACAACTCTGCCCCTTAGTAAACTTATTTAGGAATTACACTTGACAGAGAACATGGTCACTTCTGATCCATTTCCGTGGCAGATGGGTTCCTGGCCCTCCAATTCCTTCTGTTCTCTCACTGTCCCAAAATGGGAATTGTGTTCCCCCAGACCTTGCAGGCTAGCCTCTCTTCTAGTGTGTTCCCTTCATTTCCCCAGAGATAGAAATGGGAATGATATCTCACTTCTGGATTGTCATTCAAATACTTTCTCTGTCTTAGTAGAGAGAAAAGGAGGGTGAAGTGATATCTTTCATTGGACCAACTTCCGTTGGTGAGAGAGCCAAACTGTCAAGACACACAGAGTTGTTCTTCTTGGGACCAACATGGCTACAACTACACTCTATCTTATGGCATTTTTACATCAGACCTTCCTGCTCTGTCAGATGAATAGATTTTAATGACCCTAAATAGTCACTTAAGCAAAAATGTTAAAAATCAGGCAACTAAACCCATATTTAGGGGAAAAAATGACAGATTTTCAGAGGTTCTGAGCATCTGAAACTCTGTCATTGGATGTTCAGCAGTGTAGGCACCCTATTTTCATCTAAAACACTCAGTCGAGTTACTACGGTTTAGTCATCGTATGACACATTAGCATTTAAAGAGGCTATTTTGTGGGTTACAGTTTTTCAAGTTACTGATAGGACTTAGGCCTGAAAATTGTCCATCAGCCAGACACTTAGAATTGCAAATTCATAACTAACCCTCATATATATAGATAAATACATTTACATTGAAGAACGTACATCTGGGCTATCTCTTGTCAGACATTACTTTGGAGTATGCTGTGTCCTAAAAATAGCTTGACTATTGAATAGACCTTAATGACAACACTACCACATCCTTTAAATGTTAGGCCCGAGCAAAGCCTTATCCCAGGTTACCACTTCCAGGATGCATCTAGGAATGGTGATAAAATCCAAGGAATCTGTTCAGTTTGAAATGGTCAACAGGAAGTCAAATAAATACTGTTGCTTTAGGCCTGCTTAGTTCTCAAAGTTGCTAAACTCTTTTCAGGAAGACTATATGGTTGTAGCCCGAGTTACCACATCACATATAAGCCACAAATTTATTTTACAAATGATTCAGTTTGATTTTATTTGTATACCTATCCCAATCTTTCAGAACATTAACCAAGTTAAAGTGCACACTTGTCCCACTAGATCAAGCAGAATGTAAAAAAAAACCTCAGAACTCTAAAAATCTCATCCCCCCTTCCAATGTCAGACACTGCCACCATCCTATCCTCTTCTTTAATTGCGCTGCATTTTTTATAGATAGATAGATAGATAGAAAATTTTCAAGGTGTTTTTCTGAGCAATGTGAATATTTATCGAAGTTCTTTTCTATTGTTGGTTGAAAATTTCCCCTGTCATTTTTCATTACATTATTTTCCTCATTTTTTCATTGAAATTTCCAAGTTAAAATGAAAATGTTCAGTGAAATTTCCAAATTTGAAACCTTTCAAACAGTTCTTGTTCAATTCAGGTCCTTATACCATATCCGACACCATGTCTGAGCACTTCCTGCCAATGCATAAGACAACGTGATTAGCATCTGTCACAGGTGGCTCTTGCTTCATTCTTCTGCTCAGGGAAAAGAACTGTGTGTGTGTGTGTGTGTGTGTGCGTAGGCGGAAGGGCCTATTGTTCCATTTTTCTCCTTTAGGACAGCATATGGTCCCTTTTCCACGCTCCAATGGCACAAAATGGTAACAGAAAAGGCCAAGATCTGGCCCAGAACTGTTACCCCCACAGGAAAGGTGAATCTTGGTCTCCAAACAGACTTGGTAACAGTGTATCCATGAAATGGGCACACTTTCCTGCCCTCTAATCCCACCTCAGGATCCAGAGTGCCCCAACAACATGAGTTGAGCCAGAAATCACCATGGTTGTCATGCTAGCCAAGAGAGCTTGAGCCGATTCACAGGAATTGTCATCCATATGGAAATTAAAGCCACAACATGACAATTAGTCTTGATGTCTTAAAAATTGCTATAAAGTGCTAATTAAATAATTTATAATTAAAACATGGTGATAACTACTTTATTATCCACTGACCTTGTATTCCACAACGTGAATTAAAGGGCAGGGTGTCCATCTGCCAGCGTACCATTTTCTCACAGTGAGATTTTGGATGTGCCAGTGGAACCAATAAATGCCTTTCTCTAAGTCTGTTTCACATCCCAAAATAGTGTGAAGTGGCCAAAATTAGTTCTGACCACTCCCAAGCAAACACTGTCCATCTGCATGGCTACGGAGTGAACTGGTAAACTCTTTGACTCCCTTACCATTGCTTGAGATGACTGATTTGATTTACAGTATTTGGTACAAGAATTACTATAGTCTATTAATAAACATCACATTACATGCACCACTGATGTCAGTCAACAACACTATAAACATCTAGTCAAACATTTTAGTCTTTGTTTTGATATTTACTTATAAGTGAAGATGGATGTGTTGCATTCATGCTCAGGGGTGCTAAATCATGCCACAGCATAAAGAAGCAAATATGTGGGAGTTATAACAAATTATCTATAAAGAGAAGAATGAGGGGGGATTTGATAGCAGCCTTTAACTACCTGAAAGGGGATTCCAGGGTGGATGGAGCTAGGCTGTTCTCAATGGTAGTAGATGACAGAACAAGGAGCAATTGTCTCAAGTTGCAGTGCGTGAGATCTAGGTTGGATATTAGAAAAAAGTTTTTCACTAGGAGGGTGGTGAAGCACTGGAATGGGTTACCTAGGGAGGTGGTGGAATCTCCATCTTTAGAGGTTTTTAATCTGCAGCTTGACAAAGCCCTGGCTGGGATGATTTAGCTGAGGTTACTCCCGCTTTGAGCAGGGGGGTTGGACTAGATGACCTCCTGAGGTCCCTTCCAACTCTAATATTCTATGATTCTTGGCCTATCACACTACTGCAGGCAAGGAGGCAGAGAAGGGCTATTTGAGGGACAAAACTCCCCTGGTCTATACAAAAACTAGTGCAGTAATATAATAAAATTTCCCTAAAGACAAAAACCATTGGAAGAAACCATTAGTTGGAATAAGGTGAGTTCAGATCATTTGTACAGCATCTTGTCTTTGCAACAGTTGTCCCAGGCATGTTACCAACTTTGGCTCTATTAGTCAATAATACACTACAAGTCTTTTACTCAGGTCCGAATGAAACAGTGTGGTCTACAGTGGTTTCTCTTCAGCTTGTACAGGAAGCCAAAACACTTGCAGCTGCACCAGTTCAATCAGTCCTCCCAATTCAAACCTGCATTGCTGTTCTTGGAAATTATCCTAAAATCTCAAATTCCAGCAACTGCTTATTAGGGATAGATGCTTCAGAAATCTTGGAATTCACTGGCACAAAAACAGATATAACATATGCTGTGTGTAGAAATCACCAAACTGTTTCTATCCCCATCGGTGTTGCTATGTAGACATTCTAACCTGTTGCATTTAAAAGTGATGCAACAAGTCAATTCATGCAATCCTCCTCCAATTGATTCCCTCTTCTAGGCACATATCCTGGGCAACGGCACAGAGCAAGAGTACTGCTCTAGAGGGGCTGGTGGAGGAGTCTATATCCCGACCATGCTGTTGAGTGGCTATGGAATGGCTAGCATCCCTTAACACAGAGATGGGCGAGGCCAGAAGGATCTCATAGAAAATCTCACAGCCTACCCAGCAATAATCCCACCTGCTCCTGTGCAATGGTGCACCAGTGACCCTTATCACATCCTGTGCCATTCTGCCCCTTCGCTTATGTAGCAGAACTGTACTGTTTCCTTTGCTAAAGGAGCGTCTGCTACCTTGGAAGCAGGGACAGTATTTGCCCCTTAGTGTGCACAGGATCCTAGAATATTGTGGAGAATACAGAGAAACAATATAATTGCTTTAGATACTATATAGAATAAATAATGTGAATGGGCTAAGCTCTAAAGTCTGGTTTAAGAGCATTCGCAAATGGATAGGAAAAGGGAATTCAGAATTAGAGATACTGGACAGTTCCAAATCTACCCTTTGATGTCAAAGCATTGCAGCAGCCCACTTAGTTCACCTACTTTTGGTAATAATTACCATGTATTCTCATTTGATGCAATGAATAGTGCCAAGGAAAATAAAGTCAGACAATAAGCACTAACTGTTTCAGGAGGGGCTTTCATAGTTACACTATTCCAACATTTGTGATATAGAGGGATTCCTTTTCTAGAGCACCTGCTAAAGATTGAAAAACCAATACCAGCTCTTTGGTAGAGGCTCAACTTCAGGGCTAGGTTCTAAAGAAAATGAGCTGAGGTGCTCAGTCTAGTTCCTAGTGGATGGGTTCCATATTAAGAAACCCACCAGCAAAAATGGCATCATCTGACAGTTTCAGCAGAGAGGCAAGGCTTGGATGAGTTTAGGAGAGTGAGTTACCTTTATCCCAAGCTGTGACCCCGATGGGCCAAAGCAGGTCAGCATTGGAGGATAATGTGGAGAGGCTTGCAAAGTGGATTAACAGATGAGTTTACTCTTCGGCACTGTCAGTTCACCACTGCTTACATTGTTGTGGGTTTTTTTAATAAATGAGGGGGAGGAAAAATCAGAAGGGCCAGATGAGAGAGAAAAGGCACATTAAGCTCACTTTTTTTCTCCTCTTATTTTTCCCTCCGTTTCCCCTTTCTCTTTAACGCATTATAACTTTTTCCTTTTACGTATTTTAAAACCTTCCTACCTTGCTGCTACTGGCTTAAAAACCCATGCTGTGCTAAATCATCATCAATCACTCATGGTGGAGGACAACAGGTGCTGCTTGCAGGGGGGTGGTGATTTAGCATGGATGTAAACTAGCGGATGGGCAGCTGCAGGGGCCTTATGTGCAATTCCTATCCTGGGACTATATGAGTTTGAAATGTAGACTGTGTACCTTATGTTCTAATACTTAGGCTATGTACACACTGACAGTGGCAAATTCACAATCTGTCCGGGTCGATTAAGCGGCAGTGAAGACCCGCTCAATTGATCCAGAGGTGGATTCAGTTAAACCACCTCCTGAAAAGGCATTTCCTGTTGGCGCAGTGCAGCAGAGACGGCGCGCTAATGGCAAAGTTAGGAAGTTGACAGGAGTTCCGCAAGCTACTCTGCATAGCTTGCGTAAATCCCGCCGACAGCTGCTAAATTTCCCGGTAAGTGTGTACTAAGCCTCAGTGTGTATGTGCACAATTCTAAGAAAAGCCTGAAAGGTAAAAGAAATGCTCAGCTGACAAACCAGTAGGTTTTTTGGCTCCAGGGTGACTGTGAGAAGACAGCGAGGAAGGGTAAATGGATTTAGCGTCCCGCAGCTAAACTCAAAAGGATGAATGAGGAGCTGTGCTGTAGCATCTATGCTTCGGAGGCCTTCTGTGTTTAATCTTAATTTTACTTCTGGGTTTATTTGCAGGTTTAAATTTCACTTTTAATCCTAAATTTTCTTTGGTGAGGAAGAAAGGGCGTGCAGCTAAAGTACTAGGCTGCAATTCAGGAGATCTGGGGTCATTATTCAGACACCAAGCTTAACATTGAGTTCACACAGGTAATTGCAAGAGAGGTCCCTAGCCAAAGAGACCAATGTCTGTTATGATTGCTCTGTAATCCAGGGTATTTAGAGAAGAGCTCACCTTCTGTTCCATTATTGACCGCCGGGGAAACTCTGAATAGATTATACATCACTGATACAAACGGCTCCAAGTTTTGAGAAGGAATCTTTCTGTCTGACTCATACAAAGGTGACTACAAGCAGCTATTCTGAGTCTCTGGTGCCTAGGATTTGTGAGTGAAGAGGAATCAACAATACTTGATTTCCATTTATTTGTGAAATGTATTCCTGTATCTTAAATTTCTCTTTTATGAGTGCAAGAGTTTGCTTTTGCAAGTGATGCCTTGATAGTGATCTCTGCTCTGAGATTGGTTATTATTTGGGAAGCTTAAGGTGCTCTGGAAATTTAGCATGAATCCAGGGCATTTGTAGAAGACAGAGTGCTCAGTTAGGAAGAGAGGATGCATTGATCAGAATATTATAGAGAAAGGGATGAACATGAATTTCCTTTTATGAAGATTACTACAATATTTGGGTAAAGATCCTTGGGGGTAGTGACAATTCAAAAAGAAAGTGCTTGTATTGTTAATTTCCATACAAAAATCTTAGACAGTAACGATGGCACAGGATATATAAACCAATATATATATTGGTATATGTAGCTATTTTCAAAGGCAACTAAGTGATTTAGACGCACAAATCAAAAGGACTTGTGAAAGAATTTTTCAAAGGCACTGAACTTCCACTTGTGTCTTTGACAAATGTGCCCATGGTTTTCTAGCTCACTTAGAGAGATCATAGAATCATAGAATATTAGAGTTGGAAGGGACCTCAGGAGATAAGGTGGTTGAGGTAATATATTTTATTGGACCTCACCTACCTTGTCTCTCTAATATCCTACAAACTAACTCAGTTAAGCACTGTTGAAAATCCCACCTTCTATTCTAAAGTTCCATATCTTCATCTGCTAGTTGTCTAAGAGCTTTTCTACTTAAACAATTGGTTGGCAGCAAGCTGGGGTGTGAATCTACCCTCCACTAGCCTACTGCGCAATACTGTCCGTGAGGACCCTGCTGACATGCATTAACAGTTTGTTAATACACTTTGATCTAGTCCTCTTTGAAATGGGAGTAGATCAAAGTGCATTAACAAATGGTTAATGCGCGTCACCAGCAGACAGTTGGTCCACCGCAAGCTAGCAAAGGATAGACTCACACTCCAGCTTGCCGTGAACTAAATGTTCATGTAGATGGGCTCTTAGACTGCTCTTACTCCTTCCTTCTTTTGTTCTAGTAAGAATATAGAGTATAGGTCAGAAAACCTTTATTGTGGAAATACTTATTCTAGTGCTTCTAGGAGGATTGTATGGGAGAATTTTAACTCTGTTTAATGTTTGAAAAATGTGTTGATATGGGTTACTGTATGAGGAAATGTGTAAAGGATGTGCGCTCCAGGAAAAAAACCCCAACATTTTGTCCTCCCTCTATAACCATTTCTCTCCAGGTGTGTAAGATAAACCAACGTCCATGCCAGAGACACATCCTTTGGTTTCAGGATGAAGGCCTGCCAGAACTCTTGGTATTCTGTCTGGTTTTGCTTCTACAATTATGGCTGTAATATTTACAAGAATAGTATATGTTCTTGCTTGGTGGCTGATATTTTTCTTTTGTGGTTTAGATGGTGTTAAAAGGACATTTCAGTATTTTCTGCTATACAATTTTCGATGGTTTCTCCAAATACTTTGGCTTCAGTGAGTGAAATCATGACCTCATTGAAGTCAATAGCAAAACTCCCACTGATTTCTAGTCTATATAGGTTCTTACACTCACATCACTGTAGCATCTGAGTGCCTTCCAGCAGTGCATTAAGCAATGTGACTCACATCTGTCTCTCTGTTACCCTCTCCTCAAGAGGATAATTGTATATGTGTAGTGGTTTTGATTTTCCTGATAAGGATATGTGTGTGTGTGCATGCATGTATGCACATGCGTATGTTTCCACGTCTTTATGTTAGAGAAGGCAAGGACAAAGATATGTGCCCTGCACTCACAGAAGAAGGTTCCAGATATTTTTTAATTCCTGGGGGAGTTTGTTTCACAGCCTCAGACTGGTCCATAAGAAAGTTCTATCTCCTGCACAAATTAGCTTTCTTCTTACTATAGAGAGTTCCATTATGCCATAGCAGTGGAGTTGTCGATAATGGTCTTTATCCTGAAGCCTCAGTTGACCTTGGATCCAGGCAATTGAGCACCTAGAAGACAATGACAGAGGCCTGGAACTTAAGTCAAAATTTTATGACTCCATTGTAGAGAGTGGGAACTGTCATTGCTACATAGTTTGGAGCCAAAGCTCAGGTTTCAACAGTATGTGAAATCCATGAATGCATTTGCCATAAACCATGTTGCCAAGAAAGCTATTCTTAAATACATGGAAAAAAGTAGTACTTCAAAGAGTCCACATTTTAAAAAAATATTTTAAAGTAAGAATACTTTTGTACCTCTTCTGTGGAAAGAATATCTCAGTGGAGGTTGAGGGGAATATCCCTGGAAGATTCAGGCTTCCCAGCAGAGGAGACAGATGAGGCAAGGCGAAGTAAGCTTCCTTCAGTAGGGCCTCATCCTAATCTAATTGAAGATAATAAAAAGATTCTCAATGACTTCGGTTCAGGCGCCTCCTGAGGAGAGTATCCTTTTAAGATATCAGAAGGGTCATTGGAAGATTTCTACATTTAGAATCCTTGTTGGCTGAAATAATGGTTATGATTTACCCTAGAGAAATCTACAACCCATGACAAGCCGTGTATTTCTATGTTGAACTTCTGTTGCTGCTAAAGTGGAAACCCTGTATTCCAGCTCAGTTTAAATGTCGTTTCCAAATGCAGGTTGGTCCTATTCACAGTGGCCAGACATATCATGTTAGAATCAGATTTCTCAGGAACTCAATTTAAACAGAATTCCTTACTGAGTGGAGTTTTGCTTTAAAAGTTTTGCATTTTATACAGCAAACCTCTAAAATGAAAAAGTAAAATAAATGCAGCAAGATAAACTAAGAGAAGGCATTTGAAACTAAAAATAACTAGAGACGGACCCAAACCAAAATGTGAACACCCCTAAACATTGAGATGATGAAAACCTTTTGAAACGCATTTGATTCTTCTTACCTGCATTCATATCTAAAAAAATAAAATGAAAGGGACCATGACAGGAATGGCATAATGCAAGTACATAATCTAAGTGCCACCAAATATGAATTGCACCTTTATATTGTATTTTTGTTAGAGATGTTTATTTCTTTCCTTGCTTCCTCTTTCCCAACCAAGATGTGATTTTGAAACACAAGCAAATAAATGTCAAATCCTTTCTGCCTATGTTCTGCCATTCCACATCTGAAATTCTGCCAAACTGAAAATTTCCATTCAGACTGACTGGCATTTACTGAACTGATTTTT
This sequence comes from Emydura macquarii macquarii, assembly GCF_026122565.2. Classification (NCBI taxonomy): domain Eukaryota; kingdom Metazoa; phylum Chordata; order Testudines; family Chelidae; genus Emydura; species Emydura macquarii. Next base: position 25,123,426 of record NW_027132559.1, read on the forward strand.
TTTCTTTAACACTCATTTTCAAAAGTAGTGGACACTTTGTGCAACTCTTGCTATTCTTATGCATGAAAATTTTAAGAGCAGCTGCCTCTATGGATCTTTTTCACTATGGCACATTTTTTCCTATGAATACTATGAAAACCCCACATAAACAACCTTGGAACCACTTGTTAGTCTTGGTTCTCTATGGTGCCAAACATGCATGAAAAGCAGGTACCAGCCAATTTATTTCCATGCCAAGCCGCGAAAGAGAGAAAGGAAAAAACTACAATCAACAGAGTTAATAAGATCAGTGGCAAGTTTGTTAAAATTTTAAACCTCCCCCACCCCCTTTTCTTTTGAAACAAAAAGAAGAGACTGTACAGACTTTGGCTTCATACTCTCTACTTTTACTAATGTATGAGATCACCATTTTCACTTGTTTATGATAAAATGAATAGCTAGAATAATATGCATACACAAAGTGTTGGAGCAGAATTGCTTATGGGAAATTCCTTATGTAAAAGAAGCATTTGATGTTAACTGTAGAGTGCATTCTCTCCAGTCTGAAGTTTGTTACAGGGATTTGAATAGGGGCAATGCGGTGATGTACTGGGTTGGGGAATCCCAATCAATCTTTATGGCTATGGCATATACTTGTGAAAAGCAGCAACATTTTGGAAGAATCTGCATTCTTTTACACGTGGCTGTAATTTTTTTTTTAAACGAAGACAAATAAAGCAAGTCATTTGGAAAGGTGAATCCCCTATTAACCAATTCTGTAGCTGTGCAGACCTAAAATATATCTGTCCCTCCCACCCCAGTTTCCTCCAAATACAGGTGTCTACTAGTTGTTGCCTTTTAACACAGGGATGGGGTAAAGAATACTGACAATTGGAATGCAGGAGATTTTAAAATGTGATTATTCCAATACAAAAATCTAAATATCATTAGGATGGAATTTGGGCCCATTAAAATGGAATTATGTATAAAAAATGTAAAGGAAAGAAAACCTCAATAAAACATTGTCATAGAAAACCACATCTGAAATTGAAAGGTAAGGCTACACTTTCCCAGCTCTTCCTTCTTCCTGGAACACAGGAACATAATGAAAGGCAGTGTTCCAAACAACCTTAACTTGTTCCAGAGGGGTAGCCGTGTTAGTCTGTAAACAGCAAAAACAACGAGAGTTCTGTGGCACTTTAAAGACTAACTAATTTAATATTTGTAGACATAAGCTTTCAAGAGATTTCAGCTCTCTTCTTCAGATGCAATAATACAGAAAATAAGAAACACAGAGGCATCTTAGAGATATCCAGGTGCATTGAGAACAATGGGGGAGGTGGAGTCCAACCTTAACTTGGCTTGCCAAGCCTGCCTGCCTTCTGCCCCTTCCATGGAAAGGCTCGTCCAGACTTACAGCTGAGTCTGGTGATCCAATCACAATAGAGTCAGGGAAGTAGTGGAACATGACTGCAGTCCTCTCAGCACTATAAAATTTGCTAACGACTCTGGGCTGGGTGTACCTTCAGTCGATGTTCGCTATTTTATTTCAATAAAAAAGTTGCAATTTTAAAATCAGTTTTAAAACCCATATCAGCTCACAGGTGCTGGAACCATTTTTATAGTGGGGGTGCTGAGCACCGTTGAACCAAACTGTAAAAGCTGTATATAATGGGAACTACTTCAAGTCAGGGGGTGCAGCAGCACCCCCCAGCACCCTTAGTTCAAGCACCTATGCATCAGCTTGATTTGTCTTAGGCCTTAGGCAACAGCCTCATTTTTCCCTTCTGTAAAATGGGGATAATAATGCTTACATACTTTGCAATGGAATTTTGTGACGCATAATTAATATTTATTAAACAGCTTAAGATCCTTGGATGAAAAAGATCACTCCTTGCTTTTAACATCCTATAGTCATTGTCTTATGGTTCTCACAGTTCTCCTATTACTTCTCTGATTCTTGGTTGGTGGGTCCTCCTCTTTGTCTTCCATTGGGAGTCCCCCAAGGCTCAGTCTTTGGCCTCCTGCTTCTCTTTCCTTACATCCTGTCTATATGTGCTCTTAACTATAAGTAGGGCTTCAAACACCATCTTGATGTAGTTGACTCACAAATCTACTGCTGTTAAAAAAAACTTTCTCCCTCCAACTAAACCGATATTTATGCCTTTCTTTCATATCTCCTCGTAGATGTGCAGTAAGCGATTTAAGCTTAATGTGACCAAGACAGCTGTTAATCCTCTCTGCATCCCCCATTTCTTTGTCACTATGGACAGTCACTCAGGCTCATAATCTTTGTGTCATTTCCAACATAGCCCTTTTTCTAGACCTTTATCCAAGTTTTGCCACTTCTACCTACATAACATATCCTTTTCTGTCTGTCCAGACTGCCAAGCCTCATCTCACAAATCAATCTGTGAAATCTCCTCCTTCCCTCTAAGTTTGACACCATAACCCCACCCTATAAAAAAGTCAATTCCAAATACTGCTGGTAGGATCATCTTCCTGGCTCATCATTCCAACCAGGTCACCTCTCTCTTTGCATCCCTCCACTGGCTCCCCACCTCCACCACATCAGTTGCAAGCTCCTTCATGATTTATGATTCATGATTTAGTTCATCCCAATCTGTTAGATCTTCTAGTTTATCTGATTGTAAACCCCACCATTATACTACCAATGATGGCAGCCTTGATTGCCCATTAGTCTGCTTCTTACTCAATCACCATTGCACTTGCTTTCATGCTGCCTCTTATGTATGGGAACCCACACCCTGTAAATATGCAGAAAGTGGATTCATTGTCCTCTTCGAAAACACCTCCTTAAAGCCCATCTCTGTTGTGATGCCTACAAATTCTTTCTGTCTGGAATTGGTTATACAAGTGGCAAACTGAGATTTCTGTTTTGTTAGTTCATCCTCCCACCACAACTGTCTGTCTGTTTTCTGTTTTGTTGACGTGTTGCATCCAGTCTGACAAACAGACTGTAAGCTCTCTGGAGCACAGACTGTCTTCTTTGCTCCAAGCCTGCACAGTGTCTAGCACAAGAGGACCCTGATCCACCACTGGGGTTCCTAGGCACTACTGGAATACAAATAAGTTATAATATTAAATGCAATGCATTAAGACTACATAATGTGTGGCAGAACTGGGAATACAATTTGTGAGCTCTCACCTCCCCTACAAAAAGACTCAACTGTGCCCTCCCCCACATTAGCAACCCGGACAGCCGTCACCATCTCTGCCATATGCAGACATAGAAAGAACTCTCCATCTAATTATATCCAGCCACCCCTTCCTCTCTGTTCATCTCCACACCGGCCACAAGAGCAACTTCTCCATACATTCTTCCACAGTACATTTTTTTCATCGGCCATGGCATTTACAGCAAACACGTTTAAAACTAATTTAATGGCTAAACTGGTTTTCGGTCCTACCACAGTAACACAAATTTACTATTTGGAAAGGTATTAAGTGATACTGGGTTTTTTTTTAAACAAAATCATAATTACTTGTCCATGTATTGATATTTTACGTCCTCAGGACTTGCCTTGGACTTCTGTGTCCTATTCTGAGCAACAGCATTATATTTTTCTTGGAATAGCAGGACCCTGTGTTCCAGTATGCCATTTAAAGGGTGGTGGGAGAAGGGATGGATGGTTGTGTTTGGGAGGACAAGTGGCTAGGATCATGTGTGGAGGGGTGAGTGATTAGGGGAGGATAAATGGGGGGGGGGGGGGGAAGAATATAAGGATAGTTAGCATGTGATTAGTGTGGGCGATTTATGTTAATAGCTGTATTAAACCTCTGAGTGTGTCTCGTGTGAACAAGGCATGAGATTCTGTATTGCATCTCTGAGGGAAAGCTGTGAATCATCTTTATGCTCTCTGGATTGGATTACAGGCTGCTCAGAGGGTGTCATTTATGCAGCGTGTGTTGGGATGCCTATGAGTAGCAGTGCGGCCCATAATCCCAGTGGCACCTAGTGCTACAGGCACACCCCCTTACCCTGCACCACATTTTCTAAACCAAGCCTTGTGTAGGGGCTGCACAGTGCATCTTGTGGCTGTCTCATGCAGTGCCTATGTCAGAAGACTTGGCTTTTTCTGTCAGAAGAACTCTCTCCCAGGTGGCTATGGGGCTTTTACATCCTCTGTAAAGTGTAGCAGGAGTGACAATCTCACCAAAGAAGTTTCCATCTAAATGCTTGTGCACTTTCCTCTATAAACCTCCTAGTGTTGATTAAACAATATGGGCCAAGCTGTGGCATTTAACCGTTGTTGCAGGCAGTGTTGTTGTAGCGATGCTGGTCCTAGGACATTAGAGAGACAATGTGAGTGAGGTCATATTTTTATTGGACCAACTTCTGTTGGTGAGAGAGACAGGCTTTTGAGCTACACAGAGTGGGTATTGTAACCTCATTTCAGAATCAATATATTTCATATTTTGGCTTTCCATTTTCTGTGAAAATTTTTGACAAACATGATATTTTTGTTTGTTATTGACTAAATTTTCCATAGGAGAAAAACAAACAAACAACCCATTCTAGCCACATGCACACACAGACACAAGCTCAGATACCAGGAGAATGAGGGCCATATAAATAAGTAGGGAGATAGACAGGAAGGAAACTGGGGCTTGCCAGAAGTCCCAAAGATCAGGCTCCTGTCTTTTCTGTGCTATCTGAAGAGTGGCTGTGGTCCAGGGTCTGTAATAATCATACCTAGCTCCCTTATATAGTACTTTCCATTGATAGCTCTCAAAGTGCTTTACATTATTTTACAGGTGGGGAAACTGAGGCACAGAGAAGTGACATGACTTGCCCAAGGTCACCCAGCAGGCCAGTGGCAGACCCAGGAAACCTATGTCTCCTGAGTCCCAGTCCAGTGCTTTTCCCAGTAGACCACACCATTCCAGGGCTGCCACACTTTTCTTCTTTTTATGATTTTAGAGTCATTCTAGGTTTTCAAACATCTTTAATATGAGGACTTTATCTATATAATTTCAAGTGTGTTCAATTTCTGCCTCTCTGTAGTAAAATTTTAGGTTTCGCTGATTGTTTCCTGGACTCTTTCTGAAATATTTTGATTTTTGTTTTTCCTGGTTAGTATGCATTGCTTATATATTACTATATGTCTCCTCTACATCTGAATTTCCTTGAAGACTATGTTGCATGGGGGTTAGTGTGACCAGGTAATCAGTACATAGCAGTCATTTAGTGAGAATCATTTAGTGGGAGTCCCATGTCTGGAGATTGTTTCAGTGGGGTTACTGAGTCATTGATGTATATGTTAAAGATGGTTCGACTATATCCCTGTTTTCTCTTCTTATTTACTTGAAGATCCCTGTTTGCATGTTGTTTATTTTTAAACCTACATTTGATATTTAGTATATGGATATAATTGTCTTACATTTTCTTATCAACACTATTTTGTAGCAATTTAAGGTTCAATCCTGGAGCCATGTTGAATCAGAGGCTTTATAAAAATGTACAAAGCAGGCAAATATCTTCCCCTGTGTTTTTCTTTTTAATCTATATTTATCTATATCTCTATATTACTATTTATTATTTTGTTGTGTTCTGGTAGCATCACAATATGCTAACCACTGTCAACACACAAGAAGACAGCACAGGTAGGTTAAAAATGTGGTCAGCAGTTCATTTCTCAGGGAGAAATCTAATTTGGTTTTCATGGATTATACTACAGTTGGTTAGACATTGTAATACTATTTTATTAAGGCTGCAACAGAATAGTTTTCTGATATTGCTGCTAACACAGATAGCTCTATCATTGTTCGGATTCAGGGTATTTGTGCTTTTGTGTACTGGGTTAATTAGTCCTTCTGCCCATATATCGGGTTTGGATTGGAGGGTTAGGTTAAATAACTTTAGAAGGGCAACTAGATGTACTGTATTCAGTGTTGTTTCAAAATCTTGTTTGATATGTAACTAAGCCATCATTTTCTGTGTTTGTTTCTAAATGATTTCCTTTAGTTCCAGGATTGTAATAAGATTGTCCAGGAGAGTTAGTAATTTTAATCGTGTCCTCAAGTGCAATTTGGATTCTTTTGCCATGTTCTATACAGATTTTATCATTCAGGATTGTTGGGGTTTGTTTCTTCTTTTAATAATGTGTTTAAATTCTTTCCAAATTCGCCAGAAGAAATTGGTGTTTATTGAACTCTTTGCTCTAACTGTATTTTTTTTTTAATGTTAGAGCACTGATTTGTGCTTTCATCGTGTGTTATAATAGGCAAGTAGCACACACTCCCGTGCATCCTTTCACACACATGTGAAGTGAGTAGCTTCATTACATATTGGAAATAATATATAATTTGCAATACTTAATGAAGCTGATTTGAATATGAGGGAGCACATGTTTCCAAAAGAAAATTGAATGTCTTCACTTTAAAGCTAGTAATTAGAGCTAGGTTTAACTTTTTGTAGAAACTTTTACACTTTTTTTAAAACAAAAATGGCTTTTCAACTAATTTGAAATTTTTTTGTGAAAAATTTTCTATTCGGTTAAATTTTTCAGAGTTTTCAACAAAAACCTGGAAACCAAAACATTATTGAAAAATTATCAGTTTGCAAAATCCATAAACCACGTATTTATCAAAAATGGTATTTGAAAATCAAAATCTTTTTGGTTTCATGTAGTTGTCAAAAAAAACTTTAAAAATTACACAATAAACGAAAAAGAAAATAAGGAATTAAAAATTCTTATAAAATAATTAGTATTTTCCCACCAGTTTTAAGTGCAATACAGAATTAAGTGTAATAGATGATTGGTTATTGTTAATGACGTTGCATTTCCATACATAGGTGTTTGTGTATGTAACAAAAGGAAGGTTGGTTTCTTGCCTGCATATACTTGTCTCTTAAGAGATCAGTAAACTCCACTGAACTGCAGTCAGTGAAGAAATGGGTTGGGGGGGGGGGGGGGGCAAAGGTGGCTTTAAGTCAAATTTGCATTTCCTATCTTTTCAATCCTGTGAGGCCCTGCCTGGAGCTGCTCTAATTTATGCTCATCTGAAATTGCCTCCAAGGGGCTCTTCTTCAGACAAAGGACAACACCTGAAGCATTTTAGCCACACCTCCTGCCTGGTCACACCTTCAGCATGATCCCATAATCTAGTGCCTGTTGTTTCGGGGAGGGAGGGAGGATTGTGGAACCATTATACTGCTTTTACACTCTTCAGGGAATCCAAATGACACCCGAGCATTCTCCAGTGACCAGTTCCACAACTACATCGCTGGAGTGGTTTAAATTGGCAGCAGCAAATTGAGCACTTGCACAATGATATCTGTTTATAATATACTAATTAACTATTTACAATAAAGTACTTTCCTATAACACAGGCCTGTTTAAAAGTAACAAAAAACAAACAAACAAAAACTCCAAAGGAGCAAAAGTCTGGAAGGTATATTCTGCTTGTGATAAGATATTTTTCTCTCAGAAGCAAGTAGAAGAGTGACAAGATAAGTGGGAATTTGATGCCTTCCTCCCAATTGACTAAGGAGAGGAAGCGTCAAGTGAGGAGAGAGGGAGTGAGAAAAAGCCAAAAGGAATCCCAAAGAAAAGCCAAAAGAAAGAAAGAGGAAAAGAGTTTTGGAGAAAAGTGAGACACATTTTCTTCATCCCAGAGTAGAGTGTAATAAAGATACAGTAACTTTCAAAACAAAATATACTAAAATGGTAGCAGTACCATACAGATTATTAATAACCGCAGACTATTTGTACAAACCCATTTTCACAGGTTGTATTTACACCAATTAAAGGAAGACCAGAGCATCTCTGACTGCAATAATCTGAGAAAGGAGTCAGGGCAAAAACTGAAGATTTTGGCTCCATTAATTAAATAGAAAAATACCTTTAGCCACTCCGACTGAACCTTAAAAATATTAACCCTGATTCATCCCACCACAGCAGTGCCACAGATACCTGGATCCAGAACCTGGTTCCTGCCATATTCAGAAAACGTTGGCCCTCTACTCTGCAAATTCCATTGTCTCAATAGAGAACAAGTGTTCTCACTCCTATAGCACCAATATAATCAGAATGCCAACACATCTTGGTACCGCAGGTCTGCAAAAACACAGATCTGGCCAGGTTTTGACTCCCACCCTCCAAATTCCATTGCTTAAAGAGAGAACAAGCTTAATCTCCATTACAACCCCTCAGAAATCCCAGCACAACAGCACCACAAAAACCCAGTTCTGGCACTTGGATCCTGCTAAATTTTGGCTACAAATCCCAGAAATAATGTCATCAAAATAAAAAGCAAGTGTTGCTTCTACTAATCAACTGAAAAAACTGGACCTGGACAAATCCTGGTACAGGAAAGATGCAAAAACTCTAATTTGGCACTGGTATCTTGCTGTATCCAGATAATTTTTGGCTGCATACCCTGGTTATAGTATAAATTTAGTACACATGCAGTTTCTCCTAAGACATTAAAATTCTCCAGATCTCTATGTATTGAATCTGATGGCAATGTTTCTGGGTTTGTGGCCAAAATTTGACAGGATTCTGATGCCGGGTCTGATGTTTTTTGTGCTGTTGTTGTACCGGAATGCATTGGTGTTAGTATGTTATAAAATGGATAAACATATTCTGTATTTAGGCAGTAGACTTCAGGGATCTGAGGCCAAATCTTGGCAGGATTTGGCAGGATTCAGATGCTGGTTATTGTTTTTTTGTAGCACTGCTGTGCAGGGATATATTTGCATCCAGGGTGTTTTGTTGTTGCTGGAATAGGAGCAGGAAAACTGGTTCTCTATTGAAGCAGTTTGGGTTTGCATTTGCAGGTTGGGGGGCCAAAAAACACCTGTCTGGAATCAGGTGCTAGTTATGTGTATTTGTGGCACTGTTGCACTGAGATGCTTCAGGGTCGGGATTCTTTTTGGGTGTAAAACAAGCAGCGACACAGTGCACATGTTCTTTGCTAAGGCCGTAGCATTAAGGGGGCTAGGGCCCAAAATCGGCTGGATCGAGCATAATCCGGCAGGATCCAGCTTTTACCTTTTTCCCTGAGGAAGAGAGGCAGCCTGACTGACAGGCAGAAATCTGATCCTGTGAAAGACACAGTGAGCCAATGGGAGGCAGAGATCCATCAGTTTGGACTGGAGGCCCCTGGAGGAGAACCAGAGGAAAAACCACCGAAGTGAGCTCTTGTCAGTGGCGCTTGCTGCTTCCAAGGGGGAAGTGCTGGGAAATAATTAATGTTTTTATTAAATTTGGAGGGAATTTTTTGCAGCCGATCGCCTTGCGTTACCTTTCAGGTGGGTCTTTCCAGCAACTTTTTACGCGATGATTGCAGGGTTGTGGGTTGCAAAAACACCCGAGCCTTTCAAACGAGCTAGGTCCGGCTCGCTCGCTCGCTACTCCCGTTAGGTGCAAAGCGAGTCATGTTGTTCGCCATTACTACTTCTGCACACGTTTGCGAATCAGAGCTGCCAGTGACACAGATCGCTCTAGGGATACAGCCGGAGTGTAAATAAATACCTCGCCCTCTTGTTTGGCTCTCCGCGCCTCTGCAAAGTGCTTTTGCTCCGGGTTTTAACCTGGCACGGGCTGCTAACCCAGGTGAAGGCAGGGGAGGGAGGGTTGTTTTTTATGAATGGGACTCTTTGAGGTTAATTAGCTATGCAAATTCAAGCAGTTCATTCATGATTTTTTTTTTTTTTTTTAAATCTAAAAGCCATCTTGTATTCCCCTCTAGGCTGATTGCAGACCAGATCCTGAGGAAATCGCCAGATCAAATGCCCAGAAAATAAAACACTGAGCTAAGCCTTGCGGAAGAGCTGCAGCATGGATGGATTTTATGACCAGCAAGTGCCTTACATGGTCACCAACGTGAGTGATCAGTTCAAAAGTTGGTGTTTATTAACTTGATTCCGACTTATTTCTCTGGGGGAGTTTGGCGTCCATAGTATCTGCTTTGTTACCGCTCCAGGGGCGACTCTTCATCTGGGAGTCTTGCCTGAAAGATGGGCTTATCTCCTAGTTGTTTGAATAAAGCATAATTTTCTTTCAAGGACAATTTTTGGATCGGTTTTTTTCCCCCCCCAGAAAAGTAAACCCATGCACACGATTAGTGGAAGAAGAGGGCAGCCGCAGCAGCTGCATTCAAAGTTTCTGGCTGCCTTTCCTTGCAACACGGAGAAGAATGAAGTTGAGGCAAACGATAGCACTTCTTGTTTTCAGGATTTTTGCAAGCGATTTTACAAATAACACTTGGAAACAAAGCAGCCTGTTATCATTTCCTTATCTGAATTCTCCTGAGTAGTTTGAGCAAAGGGGATTTTTATGCTGTTGTGTACATCTGTGTATTCCAGATTGCTACATATATATGTATGTATATCTTAGTACTGTGGTGATGCTGCTGGAGCATATTGCATATGTACCTATTCAGATAGATGTATACATGGATAAATAGAACTGTGTTGCAACTAGGCACAAGTATGAAGGATGTTGGGTACTCAGCATAATCCTCTGCTGTATACTGTATGTACAGTAATTTTGTCTGTGGACTGTGTGAGCAATCTATATAGGCTTTGTTGAAATGTGGAAATCTGAGGGTTGTATATATGTGTGTTTTTAAAGTAACTGATCTTTCCTGTTTATAGAATCCACGTGGGAGAAACTGCAACGAGAGACCAACATATGTCAGGAAAAGAAAATTCATTAACAGAGACCTGGCTCATGATTCAGAAGGTGAGGGCTTACTTCCACCCCCACCCCTTGTTTTATTTAATAATGCAGAGAAGAGGTCTATTTTTAAGAAACAACAAACAATCTTTCTTAGACTTTGTCTAGAATGATTCATATAAATAAGAGAAGAAAATTGCATTTAAGTTTGTGACACAAACTGGTAAAGGCAATTAACTGTTAAAGTTGCTTTTCTTTCCTGCCTCGCCCTGAAGTGTTTTAGATATTGCTGCACATATGGCTCATAAATGTCACGCACTGAGGTGAGAATTTTGCAGTATCTGACACAGTGCCAGAAGTTAAGGATACACTGTACCCAGTATCTTCAGTTTCAGGCCTTGGCTACACAAGATGTCTTTCCTTTTAACATTTTCCACTATTGCTACCACTGTGCAACTCCACCAGTGGTAGCAGGAGTGACAGTGCTAGTGTAGACTAGCTGCTGGTGTTCTAAGCACTGTGTTAGAGCTGGAGGGGGAGAGGGGGCAAGGCAAGACAATTAGAACCATGAGCCCTGTTGCTACCACCCATGGAGTTGTGCTGCTGGTTCCAACCATGGGAAATTTAGGCTAAAGTGTACTTTGGACCAGGCCTGGGGGACCTTCCCCATATAAATAACCACATTAAAGTCAGTGGCGATCTTACATAAGTAAGGTGAGCAGGATGTACTCTTACTTTACAAGGGTCCATGTAGCTTCTACAAATACTCGCCAAATGGTGCGTACGCCCATGTAACTCTTCTAACAGTCAGATGAGCAGATACCCCTGAATCTGTGTGCTTAGAATCCCTGCAAAAATGCCCGTTCACAGCACACATCTAAAGCAAAACCACTTCTGTTGTTACTTAGGTGATGTGCGAAAATAAACACAGGGCATCATCCCCTCGTATGGACTGATAGCCTGTAACATTTAAGAACGTATCCTATATCTGCCACTATCATAGAAGAAGGAAGCATCTTTCCAAACATTAATAACCTTAAAAAATAATTAATCTGTTCAGACATCATGCTAAGTTTTAGCTCAGAGCAAATGTTCATACTGAATTAATAAATCTCAGAAAATAGGGACCACAAATGGGGTCAAATTCTGCCCTGACTTACACCCAGAGTGACCTCCATGGATGGCAGTGGGGTTGCACAGGATGTAAGCCAGTGTAAAATTTGGTCCATGGAGATGGTGGTGCCACTTTAACTTCAAAACTATGTATGATGCTAGTATAGTGGAATCAATGTGGAGTACCGCAGAATCGTCACTAAAACATAAAAGAGTAACACCTAAGGGTAACTTCTGTGTCTAATAGAGATGCTGAGTGTCTTTCCTTTTACATTTTCATTGCCAAGTTCTGCTCTTTACTTACGTTGGATATAGGGTTTTTAAAAAATCAAAGGTCTACTTAGGCAAATCCCCATAGAAGTCAATTAGAGTTTTGCCAGAGCAAAGATTGCAGGAGGCCTGTATTGTGTAAGGAGAAATAGATCATTTGAATGAGAGGTTATCATCTTAACTTCTCTTTCAGTTACTGAATAGGAATGTTTTCCTATATAAGCAAACTTAAAAGATTATTTCAGGAGTCAATTAAGTATTACTGTAGTGTGTATACCTCCTATGGAAAAAGAGTAGAATAATCATTAATTGCAACTGGGGTCTATCTGTTATTTTCTGTCTATATGTAGGTTGCCAAAGTAGAATTCACATGCATTGTTCTTCAGGAAACTGTTTTTTCTAGCATCTTTTCATTTTATGGGAAGATTAAAGGTGGGTGTCTATTATCTGTGTCTTTATGTTTTTTCAGAACTCTTTCAAGATCTGAGCCAGTTACAGGAGACATGGCTTGCAGAAGGTAAGGGGAGGGGAGGATGAACTGCTCGTAAAAAGAGGAAAAACAACTCTGGAGGGGGGGGGAGAAAGTCCTGAACTTGCTGTCTTAATGTTCAGCCCAATTAATTGAGCTCTAAAAGAGCCACCTCATGTGTCATGCATACATTAGAGCCTCTGATGAGTTTGTCTTTGGGGACTCTGGGGCTGCTCTACCCAGTGTCATCACAAATTACCAGGAGAAATTGCTTCCAGCTCACAATCACATCTGCTTTTGGCAAGAACTAATGCACCGAGACTTCAAGTTCTAAGCCTCTGTTCAGATTTTAATTGCAATTGATCAGGTTTATATTATTGTACCTCGAGAGACTGCATACAGCCAGAACTGGGCTCGCTGTTTCCTTTAGAGCAGCACCTATAATTATTTGGCGTTCTGGTGGAGTACTTTTCTGATGGCAGAAATTAGTTTCTCTGGGTTCATCAGGACGGGATGCTTCAAGATTTAAGTGCAAGTGTCTTCTTTCCATCTTGTTCACAACACAGAGCATTAGGTGTGTATCAAATACTTAAGTAGGAAGGAGATTTCTTTTTTCATAAGCCTTTTGATATTGTGTATACATTTTTTTTTCATGTCTTACTTTTTATAGGACTGTATATTGGGTACTAATTGGAAATTTGACTTTTTCAATTTTACAGTGGCTAGCATTTTTAAATATTTCAAGTAATCTTTCAAGGCTCAGACTATTGAGGTTGCAGGTTTTAAAAACAATAATGTCGAAATCTGAATTTAGATTAGCTATCGAGATATGGGTAATAAAAAGGAGGAGATATTGCTACAAGAGAACTTCAACAAAAATTAGAGGAGCTTTCTGCTGCTTGAGGTGTATTTGTTCGCTTCAGTAATATTTTATGTTTATTATTTAATACTATTTTATTTCAAGCATGAAGATTCTTATGCATTGTCTGTCTCATATTACATAAGAGTAAAGAATTTTTGTGGTTGAACTTTAAATGGAAAAGTTTTATAGCCAAATTGAACATGATTGTGATTTAAATTGATATGATTTCTGTGAATTTACCCTGATTTATACACTGGGTATTCATGTGTTTTATTTTTAGCATATTATACTGGATTATACACTATTGTTGTTTACTGAATAGATGTTTTGTTTCTCTGGGAGTGGGAAGAATTGCATGCAACTGCTTACCATAGAAAGAAGGAAATATTGTTGTTGGCTACTTGGCTTCAGGCTGATTTTTTTTATAACCATGCATGTAGCTGGTCAAGCTGTTGTTAGCCTGTATGTAAGTTTGTTTGTATTGCTGATATTTTAATTCTCTTAGCATGAATGTTTGCCTTCAGTATGTGTCTTTGTCAAGATATAATCAAAGAGTCTTTTATAAAGTTATGGAAAAGGGTTGGAATTTACATATTAATATATTTTTTAAAATAACTGAAAATAGGGTGTATTGCAACAGGATAATCTTATACTATAATCATCAGATAAAACAGTCACTGTCTACCTTATGGTAGTTTTAGCAAGGATTTGTTATTGAGTCTAATCTCATTCATTTTAACAAACTAGAAGGTTGTCAAAACACTCATTAAAAGGTATGAGTTTTTATGATAAAACAACTTTTAGTTTTATTTTTAGTGGCATGAATCTTCTTTTGTTCCTGGAAATGATTTAAAAAAAATGTATTCTAAATAAAAAAGGATGGTAATGTATGTGCAGAGCAGCTTAGTAAATTAAAAAAAATATGGAAGTCAAAATTGGCTTATGTCATTTCTATAGGTATACAAAGGATTGTAGTTGCAATTTTTACTTTTGAATTACTGTTGTTTCTTAATTTTGTTCAGTGCTTTAAGTTTTTCCTTATGTTTTTAAACTGAGACTACTTTGAAAGATCAAAGCTAGGTGTCTGACTCTTTGTAAATTAGATTGAGGAAACCTTGTAAATATGGTTAATATCGTATGGTAAGTATAAAAAGTTACTCTGTACCTGGAAAGAGATACTCAAACTACTGAGTTTTACATTTATATTTAATTATATATTTCTGAAGAGTATTAAACCTAAATATTATAGACATCCTAATGTTCTGGAAATATTTTAGCAAAACTATAAATTCCAGACCACTGCTATTTTAGTTTTCATTTAAAACAAACAACCTCACTCCCCCGCTCCCCCCCTCCCCAGCTTTTACAGGCAATGCAGAGAAACTGTTAATAGAACTAAAGAAAATCCTGGTTTTGATCTTATTTATTATCTCTGACACCTCTTTAATTATTATATTTTTAAAAATTCTTTGTAAATAAAAGTTTGTCAGCTTGCACTAGTATTTACAATATATTGGTGTTAGGGATGCTATATTTTAGCTCTACTGCAATGACTGCATGGATGACTTTAGCCAAGAAACAGATTTCAAAATTAGCTTGTTTACCCATTGCTAGATTTGTCCATTTATGTCCTCCTGGACCTTCGTAAACTAGAAATCTGCCAATTTGGCAGCATTCGTAGTGTTTACATGTTTCTTTTCATGATGCTCTGTAGCCAGGAAAGTGACCATCACATTTTAAAGCATCTTGACCCTTTTTAAGAAGAGGAATGACAACTGACCAGGTTTTTCCCACCAGTTCAGAACCCCACTGGGGAGTAACCAGGTCAGAAAATCTGCTTATTAAACAAGTTACAATGTATCACACATGAAGAATGCTTACAAAAAATTACGAAGACGCCTTTCGTACTTGGGACGTTTTAGCTTGCATGTTTTTACCGAACAGGGTCATTTGTTGTTTTCTGTGAAGAATCTTGGTAATAAATAACTAAACACAAAGGGATTTATTCTCTTCTCAGTATTTATACCCAACTTTCATTGTAAATAATAGGATTTACACATGTGTCTTAAAGGAAGAACATAATTTAAAGTGCAAAATATAAAAATTATTGTATTAATTAGTTTATCTAATATATTTATTACCACCCTCTTTCCCCAGAAACTGAATGCCACTTGTAGAAAAGTTCTGATGTGTTATACTTGCTTCTGCAATACTTGAATTCTATGAAATAAGTTTAGCTTTTTCGTCCTGTTCTATTAAAGTATCAGGAAGAACTCTCAAATTATTTAATTTACTCCCAAAAAATTTAAACTGAATGTAGTTTCCCAAAATCAGTAGATGGGGGATGGAAAATAAATTTGAACTATTTCCTGATGCCGTAATTTGAAAGTGGAAGGATTTTAATAATTGTCTCCACTATCAAACTTGGAAACGAAGAGTTAACATTGCTTATTGCCAACCAAGACAAATATTATTCAGATAATGTTTTTGTTTTATATTTAAATACCGTGGTAGCTACATTTTGTCATGATAATATTGTAAAATGCCTTTATTGATTCTGTATATTTGGGATTAGATTGCAGTTGGCAGATAGCAATTATTCAGTGACTTGAAATAATTGGTTCAAATATTAATCTAATGTTATCTCATCATGGTTGCTTCTACGTATTCTGAAACAAACAGAGGAGACAAAATAAACTCTCTGCCATGGAAAGCCTACTATGCATTATGGAAGCATATGGGGTTGGG
The DNA here is from genome assembly GCF_026122565.2 of Emydura macquarii macquarii. Taxonomy (NCBI): domain Eukaryota; kingdom Metazoa; phylum Chordata; order Testudines; family Chelidae; genus Emydura; species Emydura macquarii. The sequence continues at coordinate 25,139,516 of NW_027132559.1, forward strand.
AGAATAATAGACAATAGAAAAGTAGATTATTTATTAAAAATGAGTCTTCTGTTAATTCTGTCACTAATTCCTCACCGTAACTTGATAAAGACAGGTAAAAGACTTCCAAAATAAATATAGGTGACTAAGCTATTCAATAGATTAACTTTTTAAAATAACAGGTCTAGATGATGGAGTTCTTTCTTTGGTAGTAACAATGAGAATTTATCACAAAATTCATTAATATTTAATGTATTTTTTGCTCTGTTGTAGTGCAAGGTAATCACTTTACAATAAAAGATACAGGTAACGGGGTTAGTTCTCCCACCACAGTTTCTAGCTAGCCAGGCACAGGTGATGGCTATCCCAAGTTTTCCAAACTGAAGAAGGTACCAAATACTGATTTATGTAAAACATTTATATTTCTGTTGCCAATTAAGGGTTAAGTTTGGGGTGAACTCTAAGAAATAGTTTCCGTGATCTTTGCTACCATTGTCAAGTTTCTATACACATAATTCGGCGTTACCCAATTGTTTATTCCTAAATGTGTATATGTGAAAGTGATCACTTACTTTGCGTTGTTCAGTAATGCTCGAATTCCCATTTCTAACAGAAGGTAAAACTTCAGGACTCGACCCTCAGTTGGTATGAATCATTGTAGCTCCATTGACTTCAGTGGAGCTATGCCGACTTGTAGATCTGGCTTCTGCTGCCCTATAATGAACCTTTAATACCTGTAATGTATCTTTCTGCTGCCCTGTAGTGAACCCCCTCTTTGGTAAGAACACTAATCTGAATGTGGGGTACACAGCTGTTAAGCACTATGTCTGAATATATATGTGCTTAGTGAACAAACATGGTCAAGCCAAGACCGCTTCACATCTTGATTGAAGTTTGTCTGGTAGGGCATGTTCTAAAAGGGAGTCAAAACATGCTAAAGATGAGACTTGTAGCACAGTGAATCGCTTCCCTTTTTTGGAGTGCTTGGCAGTTAGTGGATTTGACTTCCAAATACTTGAAATGAATGCCTGATTTCAAAGATCTCTGCACAAAAAATGGAGGAAAAATTGGATTTGGCAAAATGGTGCTAACCTTTTATAAAATTGTTGGTCCTGAAAGTGTATGCAGTACTAATCTGGGGGTTTTCTTGTTTGCTGAAAAAAACGGATTAGTAATTTTGTCTCACTGCATAATCATGTATTGACTACGAGGAACATAGCAGATGTAAAACCTGAGTGTGCATTTTAAACCAATTTCTATATTATTTTGTATTAAAATTCAAATAAAAAACAAGGGCCAGATCCAGCAAATGCCTCTTCTTCTTAGTACAGATTATTCATATGAAGAATGGTTTGAAGGATCTGGCGTCTAGTTTTTAAAGTATATGTAAGTTTACACGTCAGAGCGGGTCACTTAAAAAACAAAAAGTTTGTTTGGCAGCATAGCCAGTGTTCACTTGGTTACGATATTTTTCTTTTTGTATTAAAAAAATGGTCATTGTCATGCCTTATGAGTACTTTTATATTAGCAACAGTTGCTCCTTTTTTGGTCTTTTTTATTAAAAAAAAAATGTTTTATGTATTAATGCCTGTACTTTATATAACCTTTTAAATGCTCAAAACAGGTATTGAATGGAACAAAGCGTAGCAACCTCAGTACTTTGTTTTGTGGCCTAAAGTTTTATTTTAGGATCAGCTGAAATAGTACTGCTCAAATTTTTTCCAGTCAATTTCAGATTCTGTTGCCACACTGAGTAAATCTTTGATGTTTTGAAACAAGTTGTGTCTAGGTCAAAAAGTGAGCCGCAAGTTCCGAGAAGGGAGTAATATAAGAAATGTTAGGATATCCAAAATAAAGTGCTTAAGTGAAGCAAGAAGACATGGCAAGCTCTCTGCTTTTCCTGCAATCTTGCATGCATGTAGGGCTACATTTTTGGCAGATCTTTGTGGTTGGGAAAGGAAGGGTTAAACTTTATTGCCTTTTGGTTTGCTTAACTTTTCGTTTATTAACTGTGTTCCTTAGCAGGTCTGTGCTACTTTTGAGACAAAGCAATGAAATCGGTGTGTTTATGCAGAAAGTTCAAGTTTACTTTGCTGTTGAGTTCTGGAAGGGTGTGACATGAAAAGATTGTGGTTGAGGCCACATGGTTCATGCTGGACTGTGTTTTTGTGAATGGAGGCAGAACTCCAGTTCTGACTGCTTGTCTTGAGGAATTGCTTAGGAGATCAGCTGTCTCATTCACTGGCAGAAAGAATGACTCATACATCTTCTTCCTTGTTTGGCTTCAGGTCATTGTAACAGTGGCTAGAGCTGGTTTTAATTAAATATTAACTCCTTTTGTACTGGATATTTGTTGATGGTGATTTTGGTTTGCAGTGAAAGAAAGTCAATTGGCCCCCAGTGTCAGGTTAAATTCCTTTTCCAAATTGCTTTCCATTTGCAAGATATATTCTACGTTTAGCTTTGAAAAGTGATGTATTAATATTGTCTCTGAAAATTAAAAACTGGTATTAAGCATTTGTGTGCTTTGAACAGCTGCTTTTGCCAAGTTGATTTTAATTGAGTAGGTGATGAGACTATAAAATCCAAACTGATACATTCCCTGCAAAACTAGGATTATAGTTAACATTTTTGTGCATTTCCCACACACCTCTGGGACATGGTGCTGTAGTCAGAAAGAAAAAAAACAACTTTTGGTAATAATCTAAGTAAGGTGACTGGCTGATAGTACAGATGTTGCCCATTTCAAGTATGAGAATCTGAGACTTGATGGCAACTTGACTGTTAGTGTGGAATGAACTGATAGAGCTGCTTCTGCTATTACCAATAAAACCTACCTGTTTAATCTCCTTGAAAGCCGCTTTATTGGTCTTTTATCCTCCTTCTTTCCCCTAGATCCCTTAATTAAGTAGCGTGGGGAAATAGTTTCATTCTCTGGGTGGTCATTTCTGACCTGTTTTCTAATAGTCTGCTAAATGGAGAGGGAAAAAGTTTTGCTGACTTTTATACATTGTGTCTTATCCTGAATATGGTAATAGAAGACCACTGTAGTTGTTTTGAGAGCCTTGCTGAATTGCAGTGTCTATGACTAAAAGAAAAGAGGAAACGAATGATATATCCATATATAAATGTGCATGAAGTTGCAACACTCCAAGTCACATTTTCCTTTCAGAGATTCAAGTTAAGCTGAAGTTAACTGTGTACTTGCTGGTTTAACTTGTTAGTAAAACTCGCTTTAATGATCAAAACTCGGTAAAAAAGTCCTCTTCTGTTTGAATAATGTGATGGTGACTCCAATCCATTTGTCTCCTCATAGCTAGCAACTGTTGTTAAAAAGCTCTGTATTGGGTGGTCAGCTGCTTGACATTTCTGTATCATGTCCATGCATGAATTTCAATTCTGTTCAGTTTTTTTAAAAAACTGTTGTAAAAGGGGAACAAATTGACAGTTCTGATTGCCACATATCTTATGGCAAGCGGATCGGTGGCTCTTATTTGCATAGTTTTTGGGGTAGGCTCGCAGATTTATTTCCTACAGCATTTGTTTTATTTTGTGTGGGTTTTTTTAAACATCCGAAGAGAAAATGTATGCAACTGTGGGTCTGACATTTTCTGCATTTTTTTTAATATAAAAAGGAATTGTCAGCTTTGCTATGTTCTCCCCCCTCCCCTTTAGTTGCTTTTAGAGAAGCGCATACCAGCAAAGATACTTAAAACTATTATAGTTTTGACTACATTAGTCATCTTCTATTTTTACTGTTCTTTTATAAAGTGGTGTGTTTGCTTTTTTTAACTAGATTCTTCTTTAACTTTTAGTAGTACGACCCAATCCTTCTCTTATTCACCCCAGTGCAATTGGGAGTAAAACTGTTGAAGTCAGTGGAATTATGTTGGTTTAAAGGGGAGACTTTAAAGAGGATTTTGGCTCTACACTTCTTATCCTCTGGATAGGAAAACAAAGGGCCGGATTCATCACTGTATTACTCCAGTTTTATGCTGGTGTAACTCCACTGAAATCAGTCAAACTGGCATAAAGCAGGGGTGAATCAGACCCCGAGGCTGGAGCTGGTAATGTGCTGGGAAGAATGTAAAATATGGTGGATCCTGTTCTGCAACCACCACAAATCAGTCTTAAATGGAGATATTCATATGCAAAGATTACAATATTGAGCCCATTTATTTTCACAACTAGACTGATATTTAACCCTCTACTAGCTGCATTTTAAAAATGACATAAAACATTATATATATTTCAAGGACAAGATGTTTTGTATATCCTATTAATAAATAATAAAGTTAATGAATACAAATGCAACAAGTTTATATGTGCCCCAAAATAAAAAAAAAAAAAAAAAAAAGGAATGCAAAAGATCTCTAAAGTACAGATTGTTAACTGGGAGAGCTTGACGTCAAGATTGGATTTTCCTGTAGCAGTCAAATATTTGGTATATTGAAGGGAAAAATGTAAGCTCCTAAACATGCACTGATCTGAATGAATCAACGGAAATGTACAGAGCATTCATTTTTGGTTGACTTTACCTCTCTTGGGCTTGGCGTTGCTCTTGAGTTTATCACTGGTAAGAATTCTGCTGTTTCTTTGTAGGGAAGAGAAGTTCGGTGCATTAAAAACCTACTAGGACTATTTGATTTGGTAAAATGTGCATTCTGCAGAACTTTAATTCTTGTTTATTATTTAATTAACATGTCATCAGATATAGTTTTCTTCTTAAAGGGATAGTTTTGGTGTAATATAAATGCTAGAAAAAGCTTCAACATCTGTTTTCCTCAGATTAACATTAATTACCTTTCACATATTTGTCTTAACATTTGAGCTACACCATTGTTTATCATTTTCCCAAAATTATTTTCTTTTTATGGTGTATTTGGTGTAATACATTAGGTAGGATTATAAACATATGCTTTGGAATCATGAGATTACCATTTTACTGCATTATGAGCCTGATCCTGAAATACTTACTCAAGAAAAATTTCCAGTGAAGTCAGAGGAAATTTTTCCTGAATTAAGGAGTGTAGGATCAGATCTGCAGAATATCTTGTACCTCTGCACTACAGGGTCAAGCGTGGCTAAATCTAAAGAGAGATTCTTCTCTCTTGACTCATATGCGTAATTCCTATTAATGTTAATGGGTGTTAGGTAGATATATAAAAGTGAACCATGCCTGTAATATTTCCTAACCTGCAAAGCCTTCTGCAGTGGTTAAACATCATATTTTTCTTTAGTACTTTTAATACTTTGGTATTCAGTGGGTATATAATAAATGGGTGTATAACCATTGCTTGCTTTTTCATGAAGCATGTTGGGTTACCAGGTTATGGAAGATGTTAATTTCAGCTGCAGATTACTGTTGATTTACTTCTCTTTGGATAAGGGTTGTCTAACTACTTCAAACAGTTAATTTCATGTGATTTGGCCATGGAAGTTCTGGAGAGGGCAGTTTGACAAACGAGAACAAAATTTTTAAATTATGGTAAACTGAGTTTTTGCTAACTATGGAGGTATCTAGAACAGATTACACCATGGCTTTCCTATGACCTGGTTTCTGGTAGTTTCCACCTTCTACAATGAAATTAAACAGTGTTTCAACTATATCTCTAAACTGTGCTAAAGCTCTGTATGTTTACAAGGCATTAAGACAATTTGGGGAGACTGTTAATGTCTTGACTATGCAACAGAATGGCACTGTGTTATCACCAGGGGACAGCCATGATGTTTCAGATGCAGTTGGATTTATAGTGTAGGTGTGTGATAAAGTTTCCTAAAAGTAAAGATAATACTGAAGGCAGAAAGACGCTGGTTATGGTTCTCACATTAGGTATGTATTTCGGGCCCATCTAAAAACATGATAAGATTGCAATGAAAATTCTGTGGTCCAGCCAAAGATTCTTTTGACCATTTGAAAAACAGAATAAAATATGTTTTCTACTATTTTGGCTGCAAATGTTACCCATAAATGGGTTCAGTTTTTTGGCCAAGGAGCATGAGAGGGTTAAATGTATAAAGATTTAAACACTGGGATTTATTTTTGTGCAGAATTCCCAAATACCACTTTGAAAATTCATGCTCACGGGTTTTAATAACGGGGAAGGTCTTTCTCATGCCTGATTTCAGTCCAAATAATGGTTGAGCCAACAAAATCCTAGTTTTGATCTTGGCTGTGCTTCAAGATTAGCACAACAATCTTCACTATGCTTTAGTGGCTTCTCTTAATTTTTCCCCCTCCTTTTTTTTTTCCTCTTTCTTCAGCTCAGGTACCTGACAATGACGAGCAGTTTGTGCCAGACTATCAGGCTGAAAGTTGTAAGTATAGTATGATTCGTCGCTTTCTTAAAAAAAAAAAATATATATATATATTTTGTCTCAATTTCTAGTATTCGTGGTGTAGCCTGCAGTCGTGTGTTTGCCTGTCAATGACATCAGCACAAAGAACAGATGAAGCAAGTAGGGTGCTGAACTGCAGCCAGCAAAGGTTGTTTTAGCTGAAGGTGTAACCTTTAGCAGGTGGTCCCATTTTTCCCTTTGTCACTGAAGCAGAGAGATTCTCTCTCGTTGAGCTCAGTAGGATAGCGGCGCTTTCTGTTTCTCTTGAATAGAGGAAGAAGGACGGTAAGCGCTGCAGGGAACCAAGTAGTGTAAAACAAAAGCAACTAGTTCGTCACATGATTCTCTGTGAGTTTTCTAAACAGCTCTCTTATTTTGTATTTGCCAAATTCAGCCAGTCTCTGTCAACATAGTACATTAAGTTATATTAATATATACAACATGGCTTCATGAGCCATGTGTTGCATTCCTATCTCAAGCGAAATTTCCATTGGAGTTAGTAGGAGTTTTACCTGAGTTAGAACAACAGGAATTAGCCCTCTGTTGTGTTAATACCCCTGTTTTTTTGTGAGCCTTTGTGTGTGTGAATAAGCTGGACATTCTGTCTGGTTTGACACGTATCTTATTCATGTCAGAAACTTTTTATTTGTTTTTTGAACATGCACCCCAACTCTCCCCTTGTTGCTGTTGTCAGTGTCCTACTTTTCTACTTTCCTTTTTGAAGTCCCTTCCACTAGTGCTGCTCTGAGGTTTGAGTGGCAGAGGATACATGAAGGGAATGGCATGACAGCCATTGCCTGGTGAGGCCAATACTGTCTGACCTCCTCTCTCTACCCCCACCATGCACATGTCAGTCCCCTGTGGCAAGTCTGGTCTCCATCAGAGGTCACTTCTTTGCACTGTCTGCTTATGGCAGCAGAGTTCATGGCTGCTTTTCCATTGAGCTAAATAACTTCAATTATTGATCCTACCAGAGCACATTGCTGCAATCAGCTAAAGTGAATACCAGTTAAAGCTAGCATTCATGTATCATAAAAATAGTAATAAATTAAGGCAGGAACACAATGTTATAATAGAGATATCTCAAACAAAGTGTATTAGAAGAATTTTTAAAAAAAGGAAAACTATGTTAACGTAGTTTCAAAGTTGCTTAATTTTCCTGCACATCTTGAGATTATTCAAGTTCGATACATTTCCTTATAATCATTTCCATTGAGTGTGCATAACAGATACATATTTTGCAAAACAAGAATTCTTTTCATGGACTGATTCCAGTTGTACGAAATAACAGTGTTATTCCAACACTGAAATTGCTTTTATTTTTTTTTAATAAGTTGCAGCAAATAATTCCTCACACTAACTCGTAAAGATACACAGATGCAAATGGATAATAGTCATTTTAAAATCACTTTTTATATGAAGTTTCCCCCTCTCTTTGTATAGTGAGTTTGTATACTATAAAACCAGTACAAAATTTATCTATAAATTGAAATTTAAGATTTCATCCTACCTAGGCTGTTGTGTCCAAATAAAATGTGCATACGCACAAATCTCTTGTATAAGAGTGCAAAGTTCCGCTAGGGCTTCTATTAACTTACAATTATTGTTCCAAAATAAGTCAGTGATTCTTGGAGAATAATTTGTGAACTGTGAATGAAAAACCCCATCAAAGTTTGTCATTGCTTCTGGTGATAAAAAAATTCTCCTAACATGACTATTTTATTAATGCTGTTGTATTTCAGATTTCCATAGCCACAGCTTACACTGTATTATCAAAGGAGCATTTATTTCCTCATTTCAGTTGTTTTCTTTATCTTAAGTAAAGGTCAGGCGCGCTTCCTGGAGAGTTACTCTAGCAAAGGTTACAGAGTTGCAAACATAGACTTGGATATAATGTACATAGCTATGAGCTCTTCAGAACAGATATGGGGAACAGCATAAGCAAAGTCAGAAGGAAGTTAGAGTTGTGAAACACCACTTCCCCCACAATTTTGACTGCTTCCTCTCGGTTCAGAACTTGCCTTTAAAATATATTATAATTTATCCTTCCTTAGAGGTTTTTACAGCTTGGCTTGACAAAACTCTGGCTGCGATGACTTCGTTGTGGTTAGCCCTGCTTTGAGCAGGGGTTGGACTAGATGATCTCCTGAGGTCCCTTCCATCCCTAATCTTCTATGATTCTCTGTTGTTTATAGATCTATAATGAGACCTCAGTGAAAGACCTCCAGCATGGCAGGAACACACAAGTTTCACTGTGTAGGAGAGGTAGAGTCAGCTGTAGGTACTGTTCCAGGTATATAGTTGAGCTAAGAGTAGAGGTGAAGGACAGAGATGTGGCCAGTGAAATGGAGGTCATGGCCACTATGCCATCCCAAAGGCAGCTGCCCCATGCACTGCTGCATTTCATAGCCCCCAACCTGAGTTAAGTTCCCCAAACAAAGCCTCTTTACTTAGGTTTTGTATAGAAGGGTGTGTGAGAGAGAGAGAGACAAATTCCATCCAAGATGCTTACAAAACATGTAAAAAAAAAAAAAAAGACCAAGGTTTTGCTTTGCAGAATTACAATCTACAAACAGTAGAAAACAGAACAGTTTAGGTGCAAGAAGTAGTTCAAATTTCTTTCTAGCTTCTTCCATTCAAAGATAGCCCTGAGAAATGACATAAATTTGTGGTATTTTACTCCGTCATGAAGGAAACTCTTGCTAACCAAATAGCAGCAGTAGGCAAGATGGGGAAAACTATTCCCAGCCACAGTCCAAGATTGTAGCAATGATGGGAAATTTTAGCAAAACTTTTCTAGTGCTTAAAACATCAGTGTTGGCAATGATGGAAGCACTAATGTAGAAGAGATGTTGACAGTAGCTGGTGCTTTTAAGGACCATGTCTTTAGACCAGTTCTGAGCAGGGTTAGATGACGTGGCACTTAAAATACACTGGGTGCCTGCATCCCTCTCTGTACATTAGTAATACTGCTACTGAAATTGCACTGATATTTGTGACAGTGGGAAACTTTATCAGAAATATCCTAGTGTAGATAAACCACCCACCTTACCTGAATACGGGCTTGTGCACACGACATGGCAAAGCATATTAGAATGTTACTATCTGTTCACAGAAAATAGGGCGAAAAAGGCAAATGTCATAAAAAAAATTGTAGGTGAACAATATTTGCTTTGTAACTGTCTAGAGCTAAGCTTGAGTATCCTGCTTTGTTGTTTCGTACAGCAGCAGAAAAAAATTCCTAGTTGCTATTTTGCAGAGCTGTTCTGCTAATTCTGTATTTGAGGAACAGTGGCTTGATTTAAGGTAAGTGTATGAGAAGTAGCATATATCAAAAGTGTAAACAATGCACCAAAAATTAGAAAAATTCCACCCAGCGTCATCTATATTTTTGACTAGTCCTCTCCTCAAAGTTCAATAAACCTATTTTGGTGTCGACCTCCAACGTGTAATTACATGACAGCAAAAAGTGGCCTATGCTATCTCTCTGGGTTTCTTATTGTTTAAAATCCATTGGCACATACTGATGAGAGGGGCCAGATCCTTGTAATCAATGTTAAAGATCTCAGAGACGCTAAGCTGGGCCCCAGACTTGCCATCACAGGAGCTGAAATTGTATTAAATGATGAGTTTGGTTGAAAGCTTGTGTAGTTTGGTTGGAGATTTTAAAACTTAACCCTGCCTCCTCCCATGTTTGATGGTATCTATGAAAGACACAAGAGGAAGTAGGTAGACGGGCTTTGATAAAATTGTCTGATGGCTAAAGGATGTCACTGGCAGTGAAAACTCATACTGTCAGCAGCATACTGATTTACAAAGTAACCTTGGTACATTTGATTATAAATAAGGATTACCCCTGCACCAAACTAGGAAGTGTGGTTCCTTAATGGCATAATCAAGTGTTTGGTGTTTTGTTTCAGAATTTATATTTACATTGTTGCTTTTTGGTGTTTCTCCCTCCCTTAAAATGTAGATTCATAATGAACTTTTGCTTTTGTCTATTATTTAATTTTCTTCTAGTGAGAATTTGTGCTGTGCTTTACCAGGTGGACCAGGCTGTCTCTTTATTTTGTTTTTGATTATGTATTTTTTCCCTGGCCGTTCAGTGCTTTCACTTAATACTGCCAAGGGGTAAATGTTAATATTAGACCTCGGCTGTTGACAGTAAATCGGTAAGGCTGGCTATAAAATTCTCTCTACTCAGTGTCCGATTAAACTTTAAGATAAGAAAAATACTCTTTAGTAATGATTTTGCATGTGATCTTTCAAGACCTTTTTTTCTCCAGGTTTAGCAAAGAAGTTCTTTCATTGCAGATGCCAGGATCCTTAAATTATTCAGGGGATGTGCTTTTTAGATTCTCCGGCTTGCAATCTTTAAAAGCCTGTTAAAGAGAGATCTTTTACATAGGCTTCAGGTAGCTGTGTTCTTCTCTCATTTTAAGTAATGGCTCAGTTTATTCTTTCTCCAGTATAAGTAGGAGAAATATTAAAATATTTGCATCCGTATTTGTAACACACAAAATCCTGGTTTGGATTTTTCTGCACCATGAAATGAGAACTATTTTTTCTTCTTGTTCTTTTGGTAAATTAAATATTAAAAGCAAATTACGCAAATTACAATTTACAGAACTGTAAGACTTTCCTATCTACCCTACAATATCTTGTGAGAACAGTTCTTAGATGTTTAATTTTCATTTAACTCTGGGCTATTTGATGCAAAAGATATTTTTAAATCAGAATTAGAAAAATCAGTGTAATGCAAGTTCCAATGTTAGGCCTGATCTGGCTCCCATCAAAGTCAATAAGAGATTTGTAAGGAACAACTATATACTGTGTTCATTTTTTTGTCTGTATTTCTGATGCTTTGTAGTTTATTGGTGTGTAATTTTGCATCCTCTAGAAAGTCATTGGGGGCCTGAAAAAAAGATCCAATTTTTTAAGTTCAACATTATGTTGCCTGATTTTAAGTGGTGATTCAGTGCATAGGCAGCTGGTAATCACGTATTAGTAGAACAAGATGTCCTAGAAAGTGCAGTTTCTAGTGTTTTGGTTTTTCAAGGTGCTGTGACTAGATGGCTAACACCAGTGCACAATTTTCCTGTTACAAATCCATCTTGTTAGAAATACCTTTTCTTTTAGGTACTTCTGCAGATGCAGTATTGGAACCCTTTGACAAATACCCTAGATAGCGGGGCTTTAAGATTTTTTCAGCCTTAGTCCAAGTTTCTCAGATAACTCTTACTTATAGTGCTTTGTGCAGCAGTTTTGCTTTGTTTTTTGGTGCTTTGCTTTCAACTATTTCCTCTGTTATGTCAGACTTTTTTGTCAAACACTGATGGACTTCATTTGTTTAGCTTGAGCCTAACAGTGAGGAATATTTTTTAGTGGTTAGAACAAGGGTCAGAGAATCAGGACTCCATGGAGAATTGTATTCCTGCCTCTGACTCTCTGTGACCTCAGGCAAGTCATTTAACAGCTTTGTTACCTCAGTTTGAAGGGGCTACAAAAATGCATGCATCCCTCACAGTGATGTGGGATGGCTCCCTTAATCATCTTTTGTAAAATAATTTGAGATCCCTGCATAAAAGGTTTTACGTAGTACAAAGCATTTGTTCCTATTATTATTGTTTGTTTATTGCATTACTGTTAGAGTCAGGTTAACACTTATTTCACCTTGCGCCTCCCCAAATGTCCTCACCTCTTTGTTTCTCCCTCAGAATAACTTTCTTCCAGAACTCACTAATATTACATTTTAGCTGTTGGATATATGTGGTTTTTTTAATTATCGTTTAAAACAAATTTATTTGTGATTGTTGCCTTTCTAGAGAACTCTGTGGGCTCATTTGTGGGTCAGCCCTGGGCATTAACCTGTGCTGAACAGTTCTCATTCCTCTCAGGGATTTTTGGGATTATTTAAGCCTACCCGTGCACAGCCTGTTCTCACTTTTGCTAAATTTAATTCTTGGAAAAGTTTTACCATGAGGCCTTTCTGGGCTTTTCATCTGTGATCCTAGAAAGTCTCAAAAGCTTTTGGTTTGTTTGGATTTTAATAAGCAGGTTTGGTTTTCTCTCCTCGTATTTTTATACCAAATTTCTATGTCTGAAGGATAACAGAACCTTGTTATGTTTTCTTGCAGTGATATTGATAATAAATTATCTAAATACAATAGGGGCAACAGTCCTGTGAAACAAGTAGCTAGATCCTATCCAGATATGGACTTTGCTGCAGTCAAATCCCTTAAGTTTGAGCTGTGGCTTTTGAAATGGCCTTCGTGCTGTGAAGTGAACGTTTACTGCTGAGTAAGGTTGCCTTTCACCATCCCAGTGGAGACTGCAGTTCTATTATGTTGATGTGGTTTGATTGTGTAGTACTTTGGCAGCGAGGCCCGGATGTGAAGTGACCTGATAGACTCTAGCTCACTGGACTGTAGCACAATCCAAGTAAATGTATAGCATTGCTATGTTGTCTTGACTCCCGCTATACTCTAGAGCCCTCCACATACTTGTCCCTTCCAGGCCAGTCCAACCCAATTTTCCTTCCTCAAAGCCCCATTCTCATTCATGGTTTTAGTGCAGATTAATGGCTTGGGTTGCACAAGAGGTTATCAGCTAATGAATAAACTTCAGTCATCCCGTCCTGTGATAAAGCTGTCTCCTAGGTCAAAGATGAAGCATGTAACCTTTTTTACTTTCAAATGGTAATTTCTTAAGGCTGTCAAATAACTTCCTGATGGCTGTTTACATAAAACCAAAAAAGTTTAAACATATTTTATTCAAAATCTGGGATTTTCAATTTTGCAAAAACCTCTCATTTCCTCTCTCTTTGAGGAAGTTCCGTCGAGAATTCTGTGAATCTTCCAGTCAGGGAAATATACAAGCCATCCACACAATGCAACTTCGAGGCACATGCAAGAATCCTTCTGACAGTTTCACTTATTTTGATGTCTAAAAGGACCGGTGTTTGTGTATAGGATCAAACACACGGAATGTTCATGAAGTGTCTGTTATGATCTCGTTTATGTTAATGAATATAAGAAGAAAGGTGGCTGATTTGTTTTCCTGTCCTTTTAACAAACAAAGCAAAAAGGCAAATTAAAGGGACTCTGCCAACCTATTTTGATACAAACATTTATGCTCCTTAAAGTTAGCTACCTCCCTTATGGTCTTATTAGAGAACACATTTTGTATTGGAGAAGGGGCCCAAACTAAACTGCTAAATGTGAACATCATTAGCCATTGGGGTGTTTGAAACCCAGATCCAATTTTGGAACTTGGGCCCACCTCTACTACTGTGTTTCTTTCCATGGATAAAATAGATATACATTTTAAAATTTATTTTACTTTGTTCTTCCTTCTGTTTGCTGCATCAGCAATGTAAGACAAATGTCACAGTCCCCAAGAGTCAACTGAGTTTTTCAAAAGGAAGTGGAAGAGGGAAAGGGAGAAGGAAAGAATGACTGTCCCAGATACATTAAGTATTGACAGCGTGGAGAGGCTGAGACGTATAGTGCATTCACATCCTCTGAAGACAGCCCATGAAATACACATAATGTCCCTCATTTCAAGGTTCCATGTTCCTTCGTTTAGAGTCTCTCTGTCTCACATTATAGGCAAGTAGTCTTACTGGACTGATATAACAGATGAACATATGTTCTGATATTCATTAGACTAGACTTACCTAATACTTTACATTGGAAAGAAAGTTTAATTAAGTGGTGGTCAATTTAATCAGTGCTGAATACTTGTTTACTAACAGTTTAGAGCTGTAGAAATAAAGTTGTCTTAAAACTTGTGGACAGAACACTGGAGTCTATTTAAAGGTATGGGCTCCAAACTCATAGTTTATATTTGGTGAATGGAAATTTTGCCTGAGAAGGTGAAGGTGAAGACAGGAGTAAATTAGAGCAATGTAGAACATCTTCATTCATGTGTATCCACCTGATCTCTATGCTTAGGGGTATACATGTTAGAAATGAGTGAACCTTAGCAACTTTATTTCTGGTCATCTTCCTCCTTTTTGCTGTTTTGCTTTTTGTGAACTTATTCAGGAAATGTAGTTGCCAATAAGTTAATGTGGTGAAATATTTTGAGAGTAACAGCATTTACTGCCAAGCCATGGAATTACTGAACAGGCAGGTTGCTTACTGGCTGGGTTGTCTTCTTTGATTTTTAACTTTAAGCATTATGGGTCATGATCAAGGATGCTGGAAATTTGCATGTGCATGAAACTTGACAGTTTTGCAAATTTCAGGGTCTTTATGCAAATGTTGCTGCTTTTCTACAGAATAACTTTTGGCTTAAAAAGAAAATATTTCACAATGGAACTTGATGTGCTGTTTTCTTATTAATCCAGCCTTGAAGAAAATTTTATCCAGCCAAATCACTAGCAGCAGCTAAAGTGTTAACTACTTCAGTAAGTGCCAGCTTCACAGCGAAACTATTTATGACTAGATTTTCAAAATTAGATATATGCAGTTTTGTGCATCCCAAACAGAAATACACACACAGACCCGGCTGTGTTTGTGCACATTGTGAGTTTGCATGCAACTGTTAGGCATGCAGCTCACAGACCTACTGCAATGAGGCACATATTGAAATATAAGTATAAATTCATAGCTGGGGCCTGATTCTAATTTACACTAAGGTGATTTTACACTACATCGGCTGTGTAAAGGGGCCTTAAAGTGACCTTAGTTAAATGCGAATTAGCCCTGTATTGTAGGTAGCCACAAGCCCATTGATTTCAGTGGGATCTCATTGTTCAGCACCTCTGAATATCAGTACATTTATTTAAATTTCTAATTTTAGGCATCTCTGAAAATTATCATAATGGCTTCTTTGTTTAACTGCTTATGCAATTATAGTAAAAAATCAGCTAGCCATAAATTCTGTTGAGTCACTGCAATGACCTACATCTTGTCCAGTGAAGACCAAATAGACTGTTTTTGCAATGGTTAGCCTTTTACAGTCCGACAGAACAGACTTGAATATAGAATAGATTTACAGATTCAGATTTGAGCTTCAGTCTTCCTCTTTAGTATCTGATGTTGTTTAAACTAAGTTATTGCCTAAATGGTGAGTATTTTTGCTAATGTGGCAATATAATGGATCTACAATGCTTGCACATTTTCCCAAGTCAAGTCTGTAAACAGATCTCCCATTGATTTAAGGCTGAGACTGATTTCAGGGGAAAATTCACTTTACAATTTCCTAGTCTCCTGGAAGAGTGCACAGGCTTCAGATGTGCAACAATACAATTATGGAGCAGTTCAAGGATTAATGATGACTTGTTACATGAGTTAGGATTCTGTACTATAGTCCTGTACTTTTTTGGAATAAGTATAGTGTCATATAGTCAATCCTAGTATTGTATACAAACTTCCCACTAGTGCCCCCACATTTTTGTAAGTGTGATCAGCAACCCTCCAGGATGTCAATAAAATGGTGCTCCTGCCGGCTAGTCTAACCACCAAAAGCCTGACACTGTCTTGCATGCACATCTCACAGGAGGTTAGTCACTCTGAGAATGGTTTCATTGCATAGTTAGCTCAACCGTGTCATCCATTCAAATAGAAAAACCTCTATCTTGGTTTTGGAGGTGCTTTAAGCCCAGGTTAGTTTACCTGGTTGGGGGTTGGGGGGGAGGGGATTTAGAGCCTGACCTCAGCTTTAACTAGGCCTGGAACTCACTCACATTGCAGTGAAGATGTAGGCAAAATCACTTGTCCAAATAGTTCTCCAATGCCCTTCCCACAATTCCCCCTGCAAGGCAGACATGTTCTGCAATTGATAAAAATGACATTGACTCAGAACAAAGAACCAAGGGATATGCCCCAGATACCCATGGGCGAGTGGAGACACAGTTATGTGGATATGGCATTACATATGGCTATGCTAACCCTGGTTCCAGAGTTGCCTTGGTGAACTGTGCAGGGAAGACATATCCTGAGTTCCTAGGCAGGCAGAGGCAGCACACCTGCTGCTTTACACCCCTTTGTGGACTCTATCATACCGCCTCTGCATATCTGGTCAGCTCTGCTGGCCAGTATAAAGGGGAGGGGCACCATGTGCTGTTGGAGTACAAGAGAGCGGCCACTTTCTGCTAGCGCTTTACCTGGGTGTATCTGATCCCTAGAGAGTAGTATTTAAACACTGGAAGACAGCAGACTAAATTTACACCACCACATTGCATTCAGGCCTCGTGGGTTGGCAAATTTTGGAAAAAATGCACACCAAGTTGAGGGATTCTTGTTCTCATTCTTGGAACTACAGTATATGATTGAGCAAGGTTAACAGGATTAGAATCTGATTAATTACTTTTATGTTTGCTTATAAAACTTGATGAGCATTGTGTGCTGTTTGTAGAATTTATAGTTAGGCTACAGCATGTTTTGTTGATGCATACTTTATTTTCTCTTGCTATTTAAAAGACAGAGTCGATTTTAAAATCATGCTCTGAAAATGTACTTACTCTTGTTATTTTTAACACTTCTCTACAACCAAAAGATGCTAAAATAAAATAAGATGCTTTCAATTTCTTTACCTTGTGCATCGGACAGCACTTTGTGTAGTCTGTGTTACTGTTTTTTGGCTTCTCTGTTAAGCATTTTTCTTCATAGTATTTGAGCACCTGACAGACAAGAATGTGATATTATTTCGATTTTACAGGTGGGGAAACTAACACATAATGATTAAGATGTCTCAAGTTGTTCTCCCAAAACTGAGGTACTCGAAATCAGAGGCCACCTTTTGAAAATGTAGGCCCAAGTGACTTGCTCAGGTTCACACAAGAGCCAGGAACTGAATCTAATTTCCCTGACTCCCAGACAATTGCCTTTAACTCAAAATCAGAAAACATGTAAAAAAACTAGAAAAATGTGATTGGAAACTCCCTGAAATTGGCAGGCATGAGTAGGTCCTGTTAACTACTGTTTGATCTTTTTTGGGGGAGGAAGGAAAATTGACAAAATAATAATTTGTTTGGTTTTGCATTTAAGTAATCTATTCATTAAAGGATGTGTTAAAAAAAGAAATAAAGGCAAAGTTCTGGTTCGTTCAGGAGTGCAGGTGAATGTCTCAACCAAATATCTTGACATTTCCTTCAGACATCACTTGTCCCTAGAAAAAAATAACAAGTTGCCAAGTTTGCCCCTAAATCTCTTTTGGAAGAATTCTATAGCACTAAATATAGATCGATAAACCTACTTATTGAAAATTGCAGCAGGGATATTATCTATCTACTATATGAAAGCCCATGCTATTGTTTGGGTGTAATTCGTAAAGTGTAAAAATTGCCGAGAACGGAAACAGACCAGAAATCCTGGTGATGATTGAACCCGGTGATATTCTAAACAAAAAGCCCCAGGTCTGCAATGACCTAGGTATTGCAGTGGTGAGCATCGCTAACTTTTAGGTGCCTATAAAATTAGAACAACAACACTGTGATCCACAAAGCCTAAGTTCCCTATAAGGTAAATGGGGAGAAATAGGCACCTTAGAATATGATCCACAAAGCCATCACACAAGGTGAGGAGCTAGCCAGGGAAAATATGCTAAGCCTTTCTCCCATAGAGGCACCTAAGTCCCAATCTGCAAACGGAAACCCCTCTGTTGGAGTCAGGCGGCTTAGGTGCCGAAGGTATTTCTTGTGGGAATGAGTTAGATGCTTGCTTCGCTCCACACAAATATGGCAGGAGGTGGAGGTGGTTGTGGTGCCGGTGCCAAGCCTGCCTTAAAACTTTTAGCCCAGTGGTTGGAGCCCTCTCCTGGGAGCCCCCTGTTTAATTCCCCCTCTGCTTGATGGCAAGAGAGGAATTGAAGAGGGCCTCCCTCAATTTATCCTGTGTAAACTGTTCCACTGTGTATTAATAATGAAAGAGTTATTGGAGTAGGGGGACTGGATGCTGGATCGTCCTCCTCCCAGGTCGGTGCCCTAACCACTAGGCTACAGAGTCATTCCCTCTCTTTCTTGGGCAATGACTCTTTCATTATTTATCCCTCTTTGGCAGAAGAGATTGAGGGAGCCCCACATCAAAGTAGTAAGAGCCCTCTCCTGAGAGGGGGGAGAGCCCTGTCCCAAGTACCTTTGTGGAGTGGGGCCAGGACAGAGAGCTCTCGTTCTAGGCTTCTGGGTCACAGTTCTGGACTCTTATTGTATAGATGTACTTACTGATCCCATCATCATAGTATCGAGTGCCTATTAAATTCTGTAGCTTGGTGTGACTTCCTATCCTGTCCTCAGCAGAGTGCACAGACCCTGATTTAGTGCCCAAACTTCTCTCCTCCTTGCGGTTTGGCTTTATTGATAGCTCACAAACAGGAACATAAGAGCTTAAAATTTCCTGCTCAAGCTTGACTGTTTCGAAAGTTTACCTCCAGGACATTCTCTTTTAGTTTCCTAGGTCCCAAAGAGACACTCCCATCCCTTTACATGCTGGCTGGACTCATTTAACCCATATACTAGCATGACTGTCAGGGGTAATTATAATAAATGTTAATGCATGATTTTAGTACCTGGGTCTAGTGTGATGCAAAAGAAAAATTTTGCATTTCTATATAGTCTTGGAGGCTGCCATCCTGGTACAGAGGAATTAATTATTCTAGAGAATAATTCCATTATCTATTAAATTCCATGGTTTTTTAGAGTAATTTATGTAGAACCCAGTTGGTTTCAACCCATTTAAGCTGCGCTTTTCAATAAAGGTATCCATCAGTGCAGCTCCTATTCATCCAAAGGCCTGAATTTGGCCCTACTTGCTTCATAGCCTATCCCTACCTTCCCATCAACAGTCTGAAAAATTTGCTGTCTTAGCCTCATAGTTATTTAGCAACTCTGACATTTATCAACAAGTTAGCTTGCCCCAAAGACGTCGCTTTTGAGCAATTATTGTACTGAATTCAGGGCATCTGCCGCTAGTACCAATGCACTTCCTTCCATTGCCTGTAATTGCGAGTCTCATAAACTCAGACAGGTAAATGTCTAGAATGAAATGATAGTACAACATGAAGGGGGAACATAAATCAGAGTAAAATACTGCCTGTGACAGCATTTCTGCAAGATTGCTGCTTTCAGAGACTAGCAAACTGTGTCAACAGCTGTAATGCATACTGAATTAAAATATCTCAGTGCATTTCTGGACTGGATGTTGAAACCTTATGGGGATGGGAGGATAGGGATGTGTGAACTAACTGAAACCATGTGCCAAATTAATAATTTGCTTTTTTTTTTTTTTAAGTGTTGACAGAATCTTCCCTAAATAGTGTGGATTTTTAGCCTATTAGCAGCTAAAACTATTTAGGCCAATGAATAGTAGTGTCCTAACAAGGTATTTACTGGCAGGCTGTTGAAAAGTTTGCTTTCTAATTGCTTTGTCTTTGTTATTTTAGAAGCAGGTTAGCTTTTATTGGCATTTACTGAAAGCTCACCCTTCCTCCAGCCTGGTGGCTTTCCCTTTGGGCAAGCTTACCTAGTTTTGATATTCAGAACGTATTTGCAAGTTTGATTGTCTACTGATGGGTGTTTTTGAACAAGAAGCCATGTGGCTAGTAATATCGGGATTGATCTCAGTCATGCCTTCAGGAGAATTACATCATCAGAACGCTGCAGTTGTACTCCACTAAATCTGAATGTATCATTTTGTACTATAGTGACTATATGGTTATGCAAACAGGGGCTTGTCTACACTAGAAAGATTATAACTAGTCTACTAGGGCTGTGGTTTTTTAAAAAAATCTATTAAGCTATACCAGTGTAAGATCTAGTGTAGACAAAAGTATCCTGGTATAACTGTGCTTTATACCAGTATAGCGTACACCAAGAACTGATATAACTGCATCCACAGTTGATTGGTCTGTATAATTGATCTGCTTTAGTTGTACTGGAATAAAGTCAGTTCTATTCTGGAATATAGTGTTCACATAGGGAGTTACACCAGCATTGCTATCACAGTATAATTATACAGCCGCTATAGCTGTGCTGGTCATTTTCCCCATCTAGACAAGCCATAGTATACACCAGATATATGGAAAGTAATGTGACATAGGTGATGATGAGCCATAATGTTCAACAAGGGCTCCAGCACAACTCCACTGTTCTTTAGCCATAGCACATCAAACCTCTTTTTAATCTTGGACCTGTGTTACTCAAAGGCTATTTGTTCATGACAGATCATGCTGAAACATTTGGAATAATTGCTGTGGAAATTTAGAACTATAATGTCCTAGAGGTGAAAGGTCAATGTAATTAATTAACTAATTTAAATAAGTGCTTACTGATACCTTTCTTAGTCATTAATCTTCTGTTTCTTCACAATTCTTTTTTTAAATGTCACCCTTGCAGCTAGAGAAAATCATTCTAATGTGGCAATGTTTGCTAATGTAAGCTCCTCCACTACTACAGATTTTAGTGAGGGCCATAAGCATTACCTTTCTATTTTGAATCTAGGAAATTACCTTTCTATTTTGAATCCCGTCTTTCAGTGGAATAGGTATAAACTTTCACTTACAATGAAATTTTATCTTGATCTGCTACTCTGTTATAAATCTAGGTCAGATTTATAGTCAATGTTTTTTCTCCTGGCATACCTTGCTACGGTGAGAGCAATTAGGATAGAAATGGAAGCAAGACGCCGATGTATTCTGACCTTTTTTTGTGTGTGTGTCCAAAGACGACTTGAATGATTGCTTCAGTCTACTTCATGCTGTGTTGTGTAGCATTTATGCAATGCAGTGTTTTAAAACGTTTTTGCATATGCCACTGAACTCTGAATCAATGCGCATTATACTGTGTGTTATAGACCAGGAGAGAGAATAGTCATGTTCTTTGTCACATAGACTGAATTTTTAAATGTTACTAAAGTGCATTTGTGTTGCTGTTTCTATCCATTGGACTGGTGAGGGCTGGAGGGATTGGATTTGAAGCCAAAGCAAAACTGAATCAGATGGGATCATATCTAATATGCATGCCAAGTAATTGCCAGTCTTGAAGCTCCCATTTCTGGGACAGGTCATTGAGAACAGGGTGGTAGGTCAACTCCAATGACATTGGATATCTTCCAGTTCCTTTCCAGTAAGTCTTAAAATTGGGTCACTCACTGCATAGAAATAGAGCTAATCATGGGGGCCAGTAACCATCCTAGGGGAATGGACAGAGGCCATATGTCCTCAGTACTATTGCTTTACTTTTTTAGTGGGTTTTGATGCTGTTGTTCATGAGGCTTTGCAGATACAAAGTTGCACAGAGTTACCTTACAGAGTTCTATATATTTATTTAAGAACCATCAACAAAGTAGCTTTGGAAAACTCCTTTCCTAAGCTGTGCAATTTCACACAACTCAGTCCTGTTGTCTCTTCTGTTCAATTTTTATATGAGGCTCATGATAGCTCATGAGATTATTCTGCTGCTAAACTTATCAGTATGTTAGATATCCAGTCTGTGACTACGTTCTCCTGTTATCTGGTAGAGATTGGGACCTAAATGAAATCCAGTTGATTGGAGCTCCGAGGAGATCAGATAGAGATGATTCTGATGGGCAGGAACTTTGAGAACCTGGTGAAATTTATGTTGAGGATATCTGCTTAACTATTTTCAAAGTAGTCTGTGATCTTGGGGCCTGGCTCATCTCTGTCCCTTCCTCTGGTCTCCCCAGTTGTATCAGTGGTCAGAAACACCTTTTTTCAATTCTGTCTTTCCAAGAGATTACACCCAGTCCTCTGAGATGAAGATCTTGCCTCAGTCATGTACATCTTTTAGATTAGATTGTTGCAGTGGACTGTACCGGAGACTAACTGTAAACCCTTTCAGCTAATGCAGAGTGGAATAAGAGCATACCATAACTAGGATTTGCTGTCCGCACTGTATCCCCATCAGCTACTGGGTCACTATCCACAATGATCTAGGTGGCCTAGATCAAAATTATCCAAAAGATCTCTGTCTCTGACTTGCCATAAGACCCTCACCAATCTAGAATGTTGGAACTTATTGTTCTGAGGGTGAAGCTCACAACTTGAGACATACTATAGGAACGTTTATAAAGACATTTCTACCTAGAATGCTGCCCAATGAGCTTTCAATTTTGTGTTCTGTTGTACTAGATGCGGGACTATGAATACTGAATTTTCCGGCTGTGCATTTAAACAGTATGTAGCTGTTGGATCATCATGGTGTTGCGGTCCTCATGTGAACCCAGTGTTTGTTTTTTCGTATTGTCTTCCTGTAAGAGTCGTTGTAGAACATCTTAACATCTGAGAAGTAACCAACATTTGCCTCCTCCTGAGTGCACCATTTTTTAACTAGTATACTTAAATTTCTTTGGCTCAAAAAAGTCTACCTGTTGTGTGACAGCATAAGTCCCTTTGTAGAATCATCAGAAGAATGCTTGCCCTGATAGAGGAGGTGAGGGAAATCGCAAAAAACACAAAGTAGGATCCCTGTCCTTAAATGTATTTCAGTTTGCATTTTGATAGCAGTTTAGAAATGTTATCGCCTGTTTTGTCACAGACATAATTCACATCTTTCTTCAGGCACTGTAAACAAGAGAAATGGTTTAATGGCTTCATAAAAGGCACTCTGTGCTGATAGCTGAGATTAGACCCTTTAGTAATGGATTTTTTGTGTGTTGGGGGAGAGGGAGGGATTGGCAGAGGTAAATGTACTGGAAAAGAATCTTTGAGAGGCTCTGATATATCTGAAGTGCTTGCTGCTTTTCTGTGTGTGTTTGGGAAGATGAATTTAAAGACTCTGTGACACTGTTGGCTTTATCAGTACACAGGCCTTCCCCTTTGCTTCTGGAATTTAACTGACTACTAATTGAGGTCATCTCAATCAGTTTATCACCTGGAATTGAAGTGACCTTAACTTAAAGTAAATGGCTTTTCATCTTTTCACGGTGTGAAAACCACATGTCATGTATTTATACATGTATTTCATTGGTACTAAAAGAGAATGAGATCACATACAAAATCTGATTTAAAGGATATTTACACTGGAGTTGGGAAGCATGATTTCCAGCTCAAAGAGACATGCCCGTACTAGCGCTGATAGAGCTAGCGAGCAAAAAGTGGAAGTGTAGCTGCAGTAATGCCAGCAGCAGGACAGGCTGAGTGCCCCAAGAACACACCTGAAGCCTCAGACGGGACTATACTGGAGACGGTTAGCTTCTCCTGCTGCTTGCGCTGCTGCGGCTACGCTTCTGTGTTTAGTGCACTAGCTCAGTCAGAAGATGTGTGAATCTATTTCCTGGAGCTGGAAAGAACACCTTCCAGCTCCAGGTGTAGACATACGCTTAGAGATGATTGCATGACATAAAGATGAGAAGCAACGCAAAAAATGAGTTCAGCAGGTATGTCCAGAACATGACTCATTTTGACTTCTCCATTACTCTCTCTTTCTTGTGGTGCACAAAATCCTCCAACCCATACATACGGGTCTAGTATTACTAAATGATTGGAAGTTCCCTAAGGCATGCGAGTTTGCAGGTGTCAGTGATTTGATACTGACACCATTTTACACCAGCTAGTCCATGCATGTCTCCATACGTATGCTGATAATAGAGAGATACCCTTTGGTCTGTGGAGTGAAAGTGAACACTTAGAAACTAAAGCTGAAGTTAAGTGATTGTGTTTTTGACTAGCCAAGCGCTCATATACCATTAGTGAAGACCTCTAAAATACCTGCTTTTATGTGGGTTTTTTTCAACACACAACGTTTCTGTAAAGCATACTTATTTTGTCCTTTTGATTAGAGCAGGAGTCTCAGCTCTGCAAACTAAAAATGACCTTTGCATTCAAAGGTGAAAGACTTGCAGCCAGTTTCATGAGGCATTTTCCCAATTCTTCTTCATCTCAAGTATTCAACTCATGATTGACTTGAATCAATGGTTTCGTGTAGTAAAGGAGTTATTAAGGGCTTTTCTATATGGAGAGTTAGTGAACCACAAGCTGGGGTGTAAATCTACCGCGCTCTAGCCTGCCACGCATTAACTGGCCACATGGACCCGGATACTGCACACTACAGAACCTTCAGTGCATGGAAGCAGAGTCCACATGGCCGGTTAGTGTGTGGCAGGTTAGTGCGCTGTATATGTACATCCCATCTTATTGCGCACTGTCTGTATAACCAGCCCTTGCTATCTGACATAGCTCCTTCCTACAGCTTTCCCAAGGAAAGATAACCTATTGTACCAAGTTGACCCAAATGAGTTACAGTTTTGCTATGTGTGCAGAAGCTAACTGCCCTGTTCATCTCTGGCAGCAGGGCCCAAAAGATACCAAAATCTCAGTCTTAGCCAAGGCCAGGTGATTTTTTTCTAATCACTTATAGAAGTCTTAATAAAATTGCTCTCCAGTGGGTCCTAACATGAAGACTTCACTCAGGACAAGCCCCATTGACCTGAATGGGAGTCTGCATGAGTAAGGTAGTCAGGATGAAGGTATTGATTGGTAACATTAGTCAAAGGAAGGCAGCACTTCAGACCTACTGGCCGTGGCCTTTAGTGTATGTGTGTGTGTGTGTCTTTACATATGCGTGCTGTGTATGAGTTTCCAGCACAGTGGAGTTGTTTGCTTTATTACCTTTTCCACCAAAAAAGCACTTTTAAACTCACCCCACCCCTGGTGATACATGATAGAATGCAAATATAAAAGAGAATACAAATGAGCACATTACATGTCCTTTATAAGTCATGTGAAGGCACATCAGACTTACACAGCGATCAGTTTACTACTAAATGCAATGAGCCAGATCATGCTTGTCTCATGTGAGCAGTCATGTTAACCTCAAAGGGACTGCTGACATGGGCACTGCATTGAGCAGGATTAAGCCTGACAAACTTGACTCTCACGGGTAGACCAGTTGCTCGCCAGTAATCCCAAAGAATTATGAGCCAACTCATCCAAGTACGATTTGTAGGAGTGGTCCCTTATTTTTTAAAAGGCCCAATGTATTTTTTTTTTTTAGTTTGGAGGTGGCCATCGACGAGTAATTAAGTATTTAGGATGGAATCTTGGCCCTATTGAAGTCACTGGCAACATTTCCAGTGATTTCAGTAGGGTCAGGGTTTCACCTGGTTTAAACAAGGTGTATTGGGGGGGGGCAGGAGGCTTAAAATTTTACTTTTGGGGTACTCAGTCCTCGTCAGCCAGCCTCAAGGTATGGTTTGAAAGGTCAAGTAGTCATCAAAGAAAAAAATGTAATGAGTATATTCTCAGGCTCTCTTGTCCCCTAAAAGTGCATGTTTAAGGAAAGGCAGATACACTTTCATGGAAAACTCTATCTGTGGTATGCCTGAGGAGGACTTCAAATTTTATAGCTGTTATCTCTCCTGGCCATAGTTAAGATAAGAATCTAATATAAAATCACTTTGTACTGAACTGCTTTGCCTAAGTGAAATGAAGGAGTTAACCTGTTTGATTTGATACACTTCATCCTAGCTCATAAAACTTGGAAGAAGGTGGGTAAACTTTAATTAAAACTACGGCACAGATGCCTTCTAGCTCTATGCCCTGGACCTAGCTAGGACTGTACAGTAAGCAAAATAAAATGTACCTCGCAGCTGAGGCAGCAGGCTGGAGCCGTGTTCAGTGAAAGTAATTTAATTAGTGTTGATCATGACTCCAGATGATGGTGATTTGATAAGGAATAATTTAGTACTTAGCAGCCTTTTACATGCACCAACTCCATGTGGGAAGGTAAAGCAAATTGCACAAAATGAATGTGCTGCTTTCACTTGTGCCTGTGCCAGTGAGCTGGAAAACTGCCTGTTAGCAGACGTTCAGGCTCTCAGCACCATGATGAAATACCCAACCAGTTCTGCATGCAGGGCTGCGGTGTGGGAGTCTCTGTACTCCCGTTATTTAAAAATAAATAAGGGAAGTCATTTTTCATAACAGATTAACTCTGAGGAAGCAGTAAAGTCAAAAAAGAGAAAATAGAGCAGCGTGTGGCCTTTGCAATAGTTGGCTTTTAAAATAAAAAAACCAGCAGTATTCATAGGTTAACTCTCAATAGATTTAAATCAGAGCAGTTCACAGACTTAAGGTGAGAAACAGGAGATACTAGGCATGCCACAGAGGTGCAACACAGTGTCTGTGACCAGGACACATAGGGTGTGTCTACATTGCAGTTAGACTCCCGTGGCTGACCCGTGGGACCCTCCCACCTCACAGAGTTCTAGACTCTGGGCTCCAGCCCACACCCAAATATCTACACCTCAGTTCAACAGCCCCGCAGCCCAAGCCTCATGAGCTCAAGTCACCTGGCTGCAGGCCAGCCATGGGTGTCGAGCTGCAACAACAAGAAAAAAAATAAAATAAGGCAGCTCTGTCCTTAACTTGGGTTAGCTAACATGGGTTAGAACAGTGGTGAAGACACAGCAACTCAGCTTTTAACTTGGGTTAGCCGCTAGAGTTAAATATAGGCTATAGGGCAGTGTTTCTCAACCTTTTAAGAAGCAAGGATCCCCTAACTTCTGAAAATTTTAATAAGTACCCCAACACTCAATATTCCAGGGGATTTTATATTTATAGACTAATGTGAGCCATATGTTGGAAGAAGGGCTGAGTATATAAGGCCGTGATATGACAGATGTCAGATCTAGTGTGGGTAGGGTTACCACCTTTACACCTGGAATGCACAACTCAAGTATGTACCTGGGCTAGAGGTGATGTTGGCCAAAGCTAGGAGGCTTTGAGCGGCATGCCAATGCTGGGGAATATAAAGTGCCATGCCAAATTTTTTGCCATAGATTTGAGAGGAGGAAGGGGTGAGAGAGAGACAGGGAGGGAGGGCGAGAGAGACAAAGAGACAGGAAAAGAGGCAACTGGTAAAATCTGGGGCTGTCATAGAGCAGTGAAATTGACAAGATTTCTGGGCACCGGGCTTTAAGCCAGGGAAGGGGGTTTGCCACCTGGGCAAGTTGCAGGCGGCTGCTGCCTGTCTGCCAGCCTGGGAGGTGGGTGACTGCCACCCAATCCGAGCTGGGGAAAGGAGGCTTCTGTGCCGGCTGGGACCCAGGGATGTGGGCAGGCGGCTGCTGCCCATCTTCAAGCCGGGGTGCTGGAGGCTGTCTCTTGGCTTGGAGCCGGGGTGCGAGTGGCTGCCACCCAGCTGCGAGCCCAGCTGACAAGACGCAGGAAGTTGCCACCGGGCTCCCACCTGGGAGCTGGGACCCATCAGGAAGCGGGGGGGTCTGCTGCCCGCCTCCTAGCTGGGAGCTGTAACCAGGCAGGAAGTGGAGGGCTGCCACCCACCTCCCAGCTCAGAGCTGGGACCTGGCAGGAAGCAGGAGGCTGCCACCCGCCTCCCCCAAAAGCCGGCGGCTGCTGCCTGCCCCCCAGCTGGGAGCTGTGACTGCGCGGGAAGTGGGCTGCTGCCACTCGGCTTCCCCAGAAGCTGGGGGCTGCCACACACCTGGGAGCTGTGACCTGGAAGGAAGCGGGGGGCTGCTACCCGCCTCCCCCAGAAGCTGGGGGCTGCCGCCTGCCTCGGAGCTGGGAGCTGGTGGGAAGCGGATGGCTGCCGCCTGCCTCGGAGCTGGGAGCTGGTGGGAAGCGGACGGCTGCCGCCTGCCTCGGAGCTGGGAGCTGTGACCTGGCGGGAAGCGGGGGGCTGCCGCCCGCCTTCCCAAAAAGCTGGCGGCTGTCGCCTGCCTCTCAGCTGTGACTGGGCGGGAAGCAGGCAGCTGCAGCCCAGCTTCCTGGGACTATAGCAGCTGCTGCCTGCCTCCCAGCTGGGACCCAGCGGGACGCGGGCGGCTGCTGCCTGCCTCCCCCAGAAGCTGGGGGCTGCTGCCCGCCTCCCCGCTGGGAGCTGTGACAGGGCAGGAAGTGGGCAGCTAAAGTCCAGCTTCCCGGGAATGTGGTGCCTGCCGCCCGCCTCCCAGCTGGGAGCTGTGACTGGGTAGGAAGCGGGGGGTCTGCCGCCTCCCTTCCCCAGAAGCCAGGGGCTGCTGCATATCTCCCAGCTAGGAGCTGGGACTGGGTGGGAAGTGGGCTGCTGACGCCAGGCTTCCCCAGAAGTCGGCAGCTGCTGCCCGCCTCCCCTCTCTTTTTTTCCCAAGTACCCCCTGCCTGTCTCGCGTACCCCCAGGGGTACGCATACCACATGTTGAGAAACTATGCTATAGGGGAGCCTGAGGTAGAACTCAAGCTACTAACCTGAGTTAAAAGGCAAATTGCTGTGTCTTCACTGCTATTTTAACCCGAGTTAGCTGACATGGGTTAGCTAACGTAAGTTGAGAATACCTTTTTTTGTGATGGAGACGTATCCAAATGTGGAATCTGGACCTACACACTGACTCCTGTTGTGTGGTTGGTGGGTGTAGTAATTGGCACACAGATGTCTTTCCAGCTGAAGACCTGGCATAGATGTGAATTCCGATGTAACTCTGTTGAAGCCAATGGAATTATACCAAATTCTTAAGAGAGGGCAAATGCCTTAAGAGAGGGCAAAAAGCTGTTTTTAAAGAAATATTGGGTGTTTTTTTATTATTTTTTTCATTTAAGACAGATTTGCCCAAAATCTGTGATAGACAAACCAGAACTAGCAACTAATCAGGAACTCGAGAGCCATAACTAATTTGCATGTAAATTTACATAAAGGACTAGATCTTGCTTATCGTAATCACGCATAGAGTCCCATTTCCTCCAACAACTCCTCGCCTGATTAATGAGGGCAAGATTTGGCCCAAAATCCTTTGATGAAAAGTAAATGTTCACAGCTATTGTACTTCTATCATAGAAATTGTGGTTAAAGTACACCAGCAATAAAATCCTATAGCATATCAGCATTGTTCTACCCTGCAATGACAGGGAAAGCCTGACCATGGACCACATTTTGACCTCTGATTGAAATTTTGGCACCCTTAATTTAAAAGATCCACTCAGTCTTTCCTTTGGTTTTCCTTTAGTGAATACTCACTTTTAAGAAGACTGCATGATCTGTTGCAACATATATTACTCGTCCGCGAGCTCAACCCTTCCCTCTCCCCACACATACATTTTTTGAAGCTGGCACATGTCAGCTGTCACTTCTAAGATTGCATGCAAGTAAAGTCTAATAAAGTAAAGCAAGTAAAGCTGTAAAGTCTAATGGTACCTGATGATGCTGAGATTCACTAACACGAAGCTCTGCGTGTGTGGGGGGAGCCCCGCCGAAGTCATTGAAACTCCCCGGAGGAACAGGGGTGTAAGACTATCTCAGTGTGACACAGGTGTCCAAAGCTGAAATTTCAACAGGATGTTCTGATGATATCATCGACCACAAGAGTTCAGTTTAAAGGTTTTAGGCAGGCTATCGGAATCCAGAGGCGGAATTATAGTCTCACTGTGTATCGGACTGCATTTTAAAAATATTTAAAAAAACAAATATTGTCTTTCAGGACTGCTCTTCTCTAACATTTTTGTCCCTTAGTAGGTTTGCCTAGATTAGCAAAAAGGGTTGAGGTAATCCCGAGCTGTTCGTTCCCTAATGTAGATGCGGATTAGCATCTCTAATCTCAGTTTTGGCTGAGGTGGACCTTGAACTACAGAAAAGGTGGAGATTAGCTAACTAGCCCTCACCTGACTTTGGCCTCTTTGCCCAGTCTAGATAAACCCGTGCTTCTCATTCATATCCCATTTCTACTCCATCCCTTCCTCTTGCTGCCTTCTAATAAACTGGGGAAAATCCTGGCCCCATTCACGTTAATGGCAAAATTCCCATTTTCAGCTAGGCCAGGATTTCACCTAACAAGTATTTTTGTGGGCTATGTAAGGCTCTTGTTTACTTTTCTGACATTACTTTTTGTTGTTATAACAATACCTGCTAAGTCTGTAATCCTCTAATTTCATGAATTTTATTACAAGTGTTTGTGTATTTAACGAGACTAAAAAAATTAGTGGTCCTGTATTTGAAGCTCATGTATGAGAAATTAATTTTGCAGTAATAAGTGTGGTTCTCTTTAAAGTGAACTACTGTGCATTTACAGCTAAAAGCTACCACGTTAATATTACTCAGAAGCATTTTGTGCCTGGGAAGTATTTTGCCTCTGACAACATTTACAGTAGCTAAGCCAAATATAAGTGGGCTGTTACTTTCCTGCTAGTGAGATGGGAGCCTGGCCATCAATCTATTAAACAATAAAAGTGCTAATAGCCAATGCAAAGGATCTCCTGTGTCTATTTCTCAATTGACACCCAAAGAAATGCCTGAAACCTTCATTTCTTCGAATGTATCTATTATTACAGTGGTTTAATTAATTGTGTTTCATTAGCAGTATCTAACTTGCTTGATAACACACACTGTTTAATACCATGCTTGGTTTCTAACTCTATGTTTTTGTTGTTGTTTTTTCTCCTTTCCAGTGGCTTTTCATGGTCTCCCAGTGAAAATCAAGAAAGAACCCCATAGTCCATGTTCGGAACTTGGCTCTGCTTGCAGTCAAGAACAGCCATTCAAATTCAGTTATGGGGAAAAGTGCCTGTACAATGTCAGGTAAAGCAGCCAGTACTTTTATGGTAGTTTTAGTGAGGACTGCAGATTTAAATGAGGACTGATTAAAGAGAAATAAAACCAAAATAGAGATCTTATAAAAGTTACCTCTTGAGCAGGTAACAGACTCATGAGATAATGCAGTTATCTAAGCACTGATGGAACTGTTTACAGTCCTATCAAACACTTAATCATTTTAAAGCAATCATTTTCATTGAAATACTCCTGGCTGCACTCCTCCTTCACTGGATATAGCCGGAGTTTAAAAAAAGGAGGGCGAGGTCTTATTTACTGTGAGCTGTGCTGAAAGTACTTTTAAAATGCATTATGCACATTAGGCTGAGAGAGAGCTCCTAGTACCAGGAGAGAGATTGGCAGGTCAGAGCAACACATTAGGTATTTCACGAGTTTTGCAGATGATATGTGTGCGCATTCGTGGACGATTACAATATAAAAATAGTATTTTATTAGGCTTTGCAGGTACTGTTATCTTCTTAGAAGGAAGTGGTCTCCCTCTGATAATCAGGATAAATAGTAAATGTTTTAATTATTTTAACAGATTAAAAAACGTAGTTTGATATCATTGCATTCTTTATGGATCTTATTTTGGTTCACATTTATGTCTTCCTTTTCTTCTCAAATGTTAGCAGTTTCTTATTGATGTTTTAGTCTATTTGGGAATCTTCTACCCAGTCAGCACAGAATATTTGTTTACATAAGTACACTACCATTAGAGGTATCAACAAAGCCACCAAGATCTGCCCCTTCATGTGACAAACAGGGCACCCCCTGTTGCAAACATGATGAAACCCAGTCACAGAGGAATGATCTTGGTATTTCTGCTTTACTTACCAAGGTGACCCTAGTCACCTATTAGATACCCTTTTAAACCCCTTATTGTTTTATCCCCTACAGATGCTTACTTGACTGCTGAAACTTTGAGCATGCAAGTAATTCCACTACTTCAATAGGACTACCCATGGACTTTCTTCAGAAAACACTTAAACACGTGCTTAATGTTAAAGAACCTGCTTAATGTTAATCACCTGCTTTAGTCCTTTCCTGAGTAGGAGTGGACTTATGTATGTGCATTAGTGTTTTCCAGAATCAGGGAACATGTGAATAAAGATAAGCACACACATAAGTTTGCAGAATCAGAGCTTCAATTTTGAGAGAAGAAAAAGTCAGTCAGTGGAGGCTGCTGACATCTGTGTATGGGCAGATAAACTAATAGAGCTGTATTTTTCTGGCTCAGATTCCTTTTCTTCTGTTGCATTCTTTTCTGTCCTACTTTGAGGTCTGTGCAGACTACTGGAAAGCAGGGCAGGCACTGCTTGCTCTTTCAACTCTGGTCCAGCTGCCTCTGCTTTGAAACTTTCTTTGTGCTTGTCTCCTGTTAGTGTCACACTGTAAAACCGAATCCTTTTAGAAGGACATCTCTGCCTCACAAATGCAAAGAACATGACCACCATGTGTAACTGCTAACTAACTTCTCTGTGCTTTTCCATGTACAGGGAACAGAATTCTTCCCCCCCCCCTTGAAATTGGTTACCAAGGTGCCCTCAGAATAGAAGGAAGATGAATAGGATAATGTTTCTGTAAGACTATATTTTATTTGCAGAGAAATTAACTTCTTACTTTTTTCCCCCCCATGCTGCTGGTAGTGCCTATGATCAGAAGCCACAAGTGGGAATGAGGCCCTCCAACCCACCAACGCCATCCAGCACCCCAGTGTCACCGCTGCACCATGCATCCCCAAACTCAGCTCAGACTCCGAAACCCGACCGGGCTTTCCCTACTCATCTCCCTCCATCCCAGTCCATTCAAGACAACAGCTTTCCTATGGATCACAGGTAAGAAAACCAATATCCTAATGACCACAACATGGGTTGGTCCTTTGGCATTTATAGTTATGGGCTGATTCTACTTCACTTCTTCAGGTTGAATAGTACTTGCCTCTCTAGTTATTCCCATTGAAATCAATGGGACCAAGATACTAGTCAGCATGGCTGAGAGTGGCAGAAGCAGCCTTAATATTTGCATTTGTGTGAACTGGCACCCTGTTTCAAGGACTTCAGTGGAAGCTCAGATTGGCAACTACAGTGTAAAAAGGCCTGTTTCTGCCATCTTTGCTTACCATACTCCTCAAGTAATTCTGGTAGGACTACCTAAGGAGTGAGGTACTACCTGGCATGAACACAGAATCTGATTCCATGCTAACAAGCATATAAGACTGTCTAATACTTAGCTGAATAGATGTA
This sequence comes from Emydura macquarii macquarii, assembly GCF_026122565.2. Taxonomy (NCBI): domain Eukaryota; kingdom Metazoa; phylum Chordata; order Testudines; family Chelidae; genus Emydura; species Emydura macquarii. Next base: position 25,172,561 of record NW_027132559.1, read on the forward strand.
TGGGTATCTTCTGGGGTTGCTATTACACAATGTAGTGTCAGTTTGCATACTCTTCCCTGAAAGGGTGAGTATTATTTTTTGAAAGCTTTTTGAAATAGAACAGCTCATAAAAAGGAAATTAAGCTGCCAACATAAACCATGTTCGAACAACATTAGACTGAATAAAACTCACAAAAGCTAAAAAGTCCAGAATGGAAGCTGAAACTGTGCCCTTAAGTCAACCTGTTCTGTTTTGCTATCTTAGAGGTCTCCCAACAGTGGATGTCTTTCTTAGTTCACTCCCCTATGTCTAAATTTTGCAGCAGATATGCTCATGATGGAGTTTATTTTTGTAACTGACAATTTATCTGCTTGGGTGTGAGTATAGATATGACTTTTAACCTTATTATCTGAACGTGTTTTTGTTTGTCAAATAGTGTGTATACCCATAAATATACACCTGTTCAGAGTGACACACCAGTGCTTCAAAAATATATAAAGAGAACCCATGTTCAAATAAAGTTAAGATCTTACACCAGGGAGCATATAGGTCAGATTCACCCCTGCTAATGCAAGGAGATGCAGTTTGTATGCTCCTGCACCAGCAAGCATTGCTGTATGCAAGGGTCCCTCCCCCTCATTTCCAGGAAGGGCTGTTGGTTTTTCCATTCCTGCTGCCTATTTTGGGTTCTGCTGGGGCAACTTTAAGTTCTGCCTGTGACTATAAGAGCCCCACTGGCAGGAGCTGGAGTAAAGAGGCACTGAATCAGCACATTCAACTGCCTTAGCCATGGCCTGCCCCATCCTTCTTGGGCTGTGGTGGAACCGTGCAGGTCCTCAACAGAGGGCAGATTGTGGTTTTGATTGCAGGATATCGGACAAGTGTTTTTCTGTAAGTACACCAAACTCAGAGGGCTGAGTAGGTTTGGCTGAAATTCTCTAAACATTAAATTACTTTCTATACAGAGAGCAAGATGATCTATTTCAGGTTAAAGGGTTTTTGTTTAGAAGCAACTGAAAAGCAAGGTAATAGCAGAAGTTGAATTTCAGCTTTAATGTGGCTAATGAAGAGGCTCACATATACCCTTTTTCCACTGTGTATAGTTTTGCATGACACTCAGCTTTATAATAGGGTTTTCACATGATGTCTTCATTGTATTACTGTATGATATGATGCATGCCGTCCTAAGGACATTTTGCATTATGCTTCCCTTCAGTGAAAGAATAACCACTGAACAACCTTTTAGTAAAGCCCAAAGTAATGCACTCACAGAATAAGGTTTACATTACGTGGCTAAAAATTTCACTCTTCTTTATTTCTAAAGAATGATACATTTTGTTGTGGAAGGTATTTTTTCCTTTCTGTTTTTAATCCTGAATTTGTTTTATGTTCTCCTCCCTCATTCCCGCCATTCCTCACTTCCCCTTCTAAATTCAGTGTATGCAGATCTTGTAAATATTTTTGTGAGAAGCATATGGAAGGGTCTGGATTACCGTATGATCTATTGCATACTGCACAGGTCTGATTGGAGAGAGACAGGCGTCTTTTATTAGTGTATTCAGAAAATACTGTCATTTTAAACAAATCAATTCTATGGTTGAATATAATTGTATGTATTTATATAAAATGGGTGCACATTTCTTCGGACCATACATTCTGTGGCTTAGGATAACAGCAGCCTCAAGAACATGCAGCTTCATATGAGGCATAAGTGTATGGGGGACAAATGGTCCTAACAAGTACCAAAAGGAATCAAATCCACTTGTATAAACAAATGGCTTGATTCCATACAAAGCTTCCAGTACAACAAGTATTATTAACTTCCTTTGAGGCTTTGCAAGTGAGCCTGTTTCTTATTTTAACTTCAAGTTGCAATTTTCTGATTCACTCCTTGACAGTTCTTAATGATAATTTCTGCTTCTTTTTTTGGCTAATGAAAAAAGGAAGAGAGGGGAAATGAATGCAGTGCCAGTCAGCCTAACTATTTCATAATACGTTTGAGTTTCTAAGTTTATTTTGTGCAGGTGTAGGTGGAATTGCAAAGCCTAATGTTGCAGTGTATCTCTGCAGAATAGAATAGAGTATTCTTAACGTTAAACCAATTAACTTTCAGTCTCCATTGTTACCTTACTCTTCAGTTGTTTCTATGTATGACAGTAAATATTTAAGTTCAGCCAGATTCATAGCAGTATTTTGATGAAAGTTTAATAGATTTAAAATTTGTGTTTGAAATGCATGCTGCATAAGATTTATATTTATGTATTTATTGACTTACCGATCAAATTCTGTTCTCCTCCTTCTCTAGCCAATTTTCTCAAAGAAAGCATCTGATTTTACTTTCATAAACCCAAGTTAGTTCAGTCCCAAAGTACAAGAAACTGAAAAAATCATTGGTTCTTGGCAGTAAATATTTTGACAGAGGGAAATGTCTATCTCTCTCTTGAAGAAGGCTGTGTTCAAGTAACATCTTGTCCTACTCTTTTAGGATATGTCTACACTTGGATCTGGGGGTGTGATTCTTAGCTCGAGAAGACAATTATATGCTTGGTATGATGAAACTAGTGTGCTAAGAATAGAGTGGCCACAGCAGCACAAGCAGCAAGAAGGGTTAGCCTAATGGAATACATATCTGGTGGGTTTGATAGGCAGGGACTTGGGGTGGCTAGGCCCTCCCCATCTTCTGCTGCCATGGCTACCTTCCATTTTTAGTGCTCTAGCTCAGTCAGAGCTGGGCTGAATATGTCTCCTGGAGCTGGAAAGCACACCCCCATTTCCAAGTGTAGACATACCCTTGGTTGGGGGATGGCAGGTCAAACAAATAGTTTACTTCAAGGAGATCCCAGTTGCTGTTCTGTGGATCACACAGATGCAGTAGGTCCCTTCTCCACCACAGTTGTTCAAAACCAAGCCACCCTGGGGCTGGCTCATCTCTTCCCTCTATGGGAGGGTGGCAGAGCTGCGTGGAAATGTGTGATTCACCAGGGAAGCATGCCATTGACCCACTCTTTCCTCATACCTCTGAACCTGCAGGAGTCCAACTACTCAGACTCAGCCCTCCTAGTTGGGGCTCGGAGGTGTTGCGGGGGGGAACATGCCAGAGCTTGGGAGGAGCATGGCACATGCTTCTTTCCATTCTGGTGCATTACATGGAGCAGAAATCCATGAAGCACTGGCTCCACTCCACAGCTTCCACTTCCCTTGGAGAGGAAGGCCATGTACAAATGACTGGGGGAGCAGTGAACTCTTAATGAGACCTTGGCTTGCATGAGGAGGTGCCCAGACAGCAATATGAGTAGGAAGGCCATCCTTTGGGCTGTGTTTTGTTTCCCCTCCTTCCCCCCAATAGATCTGTTGGGTCTGTGAAGTTTGCAAGGTACACCCCTCCTTTATCCAGAGGGGTGAAAACTCCTGCACACTGAGACAGGAATGTGACACCAACTCTGCAAGGTGAAGCTCCCACGGTTTTTTACATGATGAGGAGACAGTTGGGGCCTTTTAACTTGGTGGAATGGTGCCCAGATCTTACCACTGACATCTTTATTTGTTTGGAGATGGCATCTGTAGCAAAAAGATACATAAACACACAGACTTGATTTGCTAAGGCTCCTTTATGCCACTCTTGCAACATAAAGGGGCCACCCCCGGAGAATGTCATTTGTGCAAACCTCTTCCCGCCCCTCCTCCCCCCACGCAGCTCTCCCAGCAGGTGGAGAGTTAGTGTAAGGCACAATTCTGTTCACTCCCCCTGTTGGACCAGCCAAGGAAACATGTGTCTTTTTAGACTGTAAACCCTCTGGGGCATGGATTGTCCGTAGCCCAGCACAATGGAGCTCGGATACTGACTGGGCCGTTTGAGAAGTACCACAATATAAGTATTTACTACTAATAAAATAATAAGGCTATTTCCTGCTTCCCATGTCCCATGGGAGGGGAGGGGGGGTCTTGGGAAGCAGAATGTAGCTGAGAGCATCCCCGGGGCTGCTCAAATTTATGCTGGGATTAGACGGGACCATAAACAGCTCCAGCATATGGGAAATGTAAAGGCAGTGTAAAACCACCTTTCTCTTCCTGAATTCCTGCTCCAATTTTGGAAACAGAATAACTGAGAATTGGGCCCAGAAAGTTTGAGCTGCTTTTTATTTATTTTTTTTCCTTAATTCCCTATTTGGTGATTAAGGATAAAAAAAGAGCAGTTTAAAAATTATACCTGTTTTTTGTTCTTTGTTGTTTTTTTTTACCATCCTTGCTCTGGAGTTATCATTCACTCTATTGATTGCACTTTTGAGTGACTTTTCTCACTTGTGTCATAGATTTCGCCGCCAGCTCTCCGAACCTTGCAGTTCTTTCCCGTCTTTGCCTGCGATGCCAAGGGAAGGACGTCCAATATACCAACGCCAGATGTCTGAGCCAAACATCCCTTTCCCGCCTCAAGGTTTTAAGCAGGAGTTCCATGATCCAGTTTATGAACACAACGCCATGGTTGGCAATGCAGCCAATCAAAATTTCCCTCCTCCTTTGATGATTAAACAGGAACCTAGAGATTTTGCATATGATTCAGGTAGGTAAGACTTTTTTCTTTAGTTCTGTGGGATAAAATAGTAAAGCCTCACCTGGATTTGCCCAACTAATCTTTTTTCTCAGTGATGTTTAGATGTATCTGCATTCAGATTTGCTTCTTGGAGTTATTGTATGGGACTTTTAAACCCCTTTAATTCATTTAGGCTTGGCAAAGTAGCCTCTTTAGATAATAACGCTGGTAAGGCATGGCACTGTGGGGGAACCTTGCACTGCAGTTGCCTTGTCATGTTGGGTTTGTAGGGACTTCAGTTTATAGAGCTATCTAGAAATTAAATATGAAAGACACAGAGAAAGAAACTGATCTGTTAAACTTCGGTGGGCTACCTCTGAGGGGTTTTGTTTATAATATGATATAGGTAATCACACTTTCAAAAATGGCCTCCCAAATGTGTGCTCACAATTTTATGTCCACATTCAGTTATGTCTGCCAAAAATAGGGGCCTGATTCTCCTGTTGCTTAAGCTCCTTTATATCAGGAGTAATTCCACTGATATCCAATGGGGTTTACACTGCTGTAGAACCAGGGAGGGAGACGAATTAGGCAAATCAGTGCTGTAATTTGCGTGTAAACTGTTTTGTTTTAGGGGAGCAAATAACCTGCAGATGCCAATTTGATGATGTAAACTATAAATTGTTATTAATCGTGTTTATTACATCCGACGAAGTGGGTTTCTGCCCATGAAAGCTTATGCCCAAATAAATGTGTTAGTTTTTAAGGGGCCACAGACCTCTCGATGTTCAAAATGAACAACGTACAGACATCACGTTAGTGCCAGGATTAATCTGGTGTTTTGAGGGGTGGGTCCCTTTATTTAGGAAGGGATTAGCTGAACTGAAAGACAAGAGAAGGGATGGATGAAGAGGACAGAGCAGGTGCAAAGAGGAGGAAGGGGGAAGGTGTGAGGGACAGGTGTAGAGAAACTGTGAGGTGGGGCAGGAGGGGGTTAGAGCAAACAGCCAACCAGCACAGGACAACAGAAAATCATTCAAATCCAGAAAATATTCTCAGTGTCCAGCCATCCCATTTAAGCTGCTTCTGAAGCTGCTCTGCTGGCTCTGGTCTCCGACTGGTTCCTCCTTGCATTTTTTTCCCTAAAGACCACATAGCTGTGAGGAGGGATACCCTGTGAGTCCTAGTGCCTCTTGAATGGGGTGTCTCCTGCACAGGTCTTCATTGGGCACTTTGGAAGACGGTGGGAAGGGTAGCCCTGGTGGGCCCCATTTTACTTTCTTCCTCTCCCAGTGCAGCTGTACTTGCTTAAGCAGCTTCTGCAGCTTCTTCTGGCAGCTTCAGTCTCTGGCCAGCTTCTCCTTGCAGGTTCTGTCCCAAAGGCCACATGAAGGCTGAGCTGAAAGTTCAGTCCATAATAAATTATCTCGTATTTCTAGTACAAGTGAGATCTTGTTTTTATTGTCTTCTCTATGGATCCACTCAGCTGATTGACCTTTGTGAACATGTTTTCATAGCCTAATCATTATGGTGTACTTGTCTTTAATTAGCCGATGTTAGAACACAAGAATTTAGAATGTAGGGCTGTCTTCTCCTTTTTTGTGTGACCGGCATAGGAAAGAGAAGCTGAAATAAATTTCTGAGGGTTTGTTGGGGGTTTCTGTTGAAGTTGAGGTACAACATACAAATGGGCTCAAATGGCAAAAGATCAGTTCCAGAGCTGAATTGTTCCATAGTTGGGGGTATGCTGAGATCCCTGGTTTTGGTTTTGATGTACCTCCACTCCAGGGGTCGGCAACCTGTGGCACGCGTTTCAGAGGTGGCACGTGTGCCAACTTTGAGCGGCACACAGCACCCTGACTGGAGCCATGCCACAGCTGCTCCCCACCCCAAGCAGTGCCGCGCCCCCCCACCAACACGGCCCCGCCCCTTCTCCACATGGGCCGAGTGGTGCCCCTGGCTGGGAGTGGCACGGTCCCTGCAGGAACGGGCCCGCAGGCCCCCGCTACCACTGTTGCTGAGATCAGGGCCACAGACACCCCCCCCCCCCCCCAGCTGCTGCCACCGCTGCCAGGAACCGGCCTGCAGACCCCTCCCCCACCACCACTGTTGCAGCACTGGGAGAGCGGGGGTGGGGGGAAGATTTGGCATGGCCCTTGCTGAAGGTTGCCGACCCCTGCTCTTCTCTTAACAGAGCAGCATGCAAGAGACTGTCTGCACAGTTAACATGGCCATGGATAATAGAGGACTTCTGTTTCAGACTACAAGTCCCTTACAACCTTCAAAAGCACTATTATTCATCCTACTAAATTAAAGGGTGAAAAAAAAAGGCTCTTTTGTATGCATCTTCATATTTGGCAAGGGAAAGGGATCTCCTTATTGCAAATTGTTACTTTAAATCTGAGGCGGTATTAATTTTCATATCTGTTCCGAATTTTCTTTTTAGAGCTGAAAAGCAAAATTTAATCTGCAAGAGAGATGTGCAATCTTTTAAGTGTCTTTTTTTTTTCCACCGGTGACAGAAATGTTCCATTTTAGAGTAATGACATTCAAGCAAAGTTGTTGTTTCGTTTGTAGGTGAATAATTAGAGTTTTTAAAAATGTAATAGCTGTGTAACCAGTGGTCATGAAAAATTAATCTCTTGGTATCAAAAAGTATTTTTATTGGCCTTAGAATCACTGCATTTAAGTTGACACATCTGTACACTCCATAAATTGCAGTCAACAACTGTGGTCTGTTGATATTTTGTCTTGCTGCCATCTGTTCTCTAGAAACCATCATTTCTCCATCTTTGCTAAGAGTACATTAAATAACCCCTTAGGAAACATAATGTATTTGTCACTGAATCATTGATTTCATTTTTTACCTATGGATGTTGAGTGGGGCAAATGCCATAGTGGAAAGTCTTTTTTGCATGATATTTCATCGCAGCTCAAATAAGAATACAGAAACATATTTTAAAAGTTCATTGCAATTCACTGAGATGTTCCTTTTGGTATGTTTTTAAAGGAGCCTCATAAAAGTTCATTGCTTTTGTGCACTATACTTTTATACGTTGTGGAAATATGGTGAATGAAAAGCATTATTATGGAATGATTATAACTCTATTAAAACATGACATTAATTATGACATGGGAAATGGCAGATCAATTAGTTGTAATTATAATTGCAGGTATGCAATTTCTATTGCAGAATGTTTGAGATAATGGAAAGAGAAAAAAAGAAAAATGTCAACAGAGCAAAAGCTCTTTTTCTTTTCCCTCCACCTCCTGGAAAACACAGTTTATCATATGTTGAATTACAGCAGAAAATTAATTCTAAATCTTCTGGCTGTCAGTTAACAGATGTATATAACATTGTACATTTTATACAGCACCTTTAAACCCAAAGGGTAAGATCCTTAGCTGGCATAAGTTGTCTCTGCTCCATTGAAAACATAGAAGCTATGACAATTTTGCTATGACAGTTAACATTAACTGCAGCTCTGCCCCAATGTGCTTTGCAAGCTGTATGTATATAGGCATCTCAATGGGTTCTGCTATGTGCTTGTCACTTTTTAAAATAAAGCATGTATATAAGTACTCAAATATAGATGGAGGACTCTAACAGCAGATGCCCATTTTTGAAAAATGTTGGTCTAATTAGGTAGGTAGTCTTGGCCTACGTGGTTTTGGTCAGGATCTGACTCAATTCTTAGCTTATGAAATATGACAACAGTGTGAGCCTAAGTGGTATACCAGGAGGTATACTGAACATGACTGCAATTGTGGCCATGTATTTGTGCAATATTAAATATCTGCTTTTAAAACGACTTCTTTCAGATTTCCAGAATAATATAACTTTCACCTACTCCCAGTGAATTATGCAAAGAAAACAAATAAGTATGAGCACAGTTCTTCTATCATGCTGCCTGCTACATTGATGCCATACAATATGCATTATTATTAAGGTTGCCCAGCACTTCCCCTTGTAAGACAGTGTTTTTACTTCTCCATGACTTTGCCAAACTTTAACTGCTTGGGTTGCATTTTTCTATACTGGGTGTCTTCTTCCTCAGTCTGAATGTTTTTGGAAAATTCCGTTTAAAACAGTTCCACCATTTCTGAGAGAGAAAGCTAGTGAAAAGTACATTGTCTTGGCCATGTTAAAAAAAATCTGGCACCCTTGTGTTTGAAAAGTTTCCATGCAGGGAGTTTCAATGTGACAGGGGTGGCCTTTGTGTCAGGGAGGTGCCTTTGCCATCCCTTTGAAAATATGCCCCAAACTGGACACATTGTAAGCTTTTGCAAAAGTGCAGTTTGTATCTCAATAGAGACGCCTGAGATTTTAGCAGCTAAATTCCCCAAAGAGTCTGTTGGGACTGGGCATGCTGCAGCCTGGGGTTGAGCAGAGCTTTCCCTGCACTTTCAGCTTTGGGCTGCTGTTGGCTCCAGGTACTGGGATTGAAGGCAGGGAACTCGTCTGTCGTGCTGTCAGTGGTTCTTTTGGGGTCAGGATATGTGAAGGAGGAAGCTGTCTGATTCATACACAGAAGGGATAAGCGCTGGACCTGCAATTTGTGTGTGTGTTGGGGTGGAGGAAATAGGTTGGGGAAGGTGATTGGGACAGAGAAGCAAGGAGAGACGGGGACTGGGATTTGGAGTGGGGATGGACTGGGTGGGCATGGGGACTGGGAATAGATGTAGAAGTCAGGGGCAGTGACTGGGTCTGGAAACCAGAAGGATATTGGGACTAACTTAGCAAGGAGATGGAGACTGAGAACAGTAGGCTGAGGTGAGAGGGGTAGAGGAGACATATCTCATGATGCTATAGAGCTGGGACTGGCTGGGCAAGGAAATGGAACAAGGAGCCATAGAGGGACAAAGATTGGATGTATAACTTGGAGAGGGAGTTTCGGACTAGGAGCTAATGGGGCCAGGAAGTAAGGATGGAGGTTGTGGGCGGTGGGAGGCCATTCTAGGGGAGAGAGACAGATTGGATGAGGGTTCGGGGAAGTGAGATGGACTGGGATGAGAAGTTTGAGGATTGCAGCCTGGGACTTGCTAGGTGAGGAGAATGGGATTGAGACAAAGGGGCAGTGGTCGGTTAGAGGTAAGAGTGGGATAGGAACAGGGTGGAGATGACAGGGCAGAAGGAGCATCCTTATTTCTGACATGTCCTCACTTTGAATGCTTGGCTTTACAACCTTAATGTTCTTTAAACGTAGTTTTTTGTGCCATACTACAGTGTCGTGGATGTGTTTTTAAAGATAGAATGGGAGCAAAATAAAACTTTTTAGAGTCCCCCCAAATAGTGTTTGTGTCATTGTCATTTTTAAAAGACTTCAGTTAAACTAAAGAGATATTCCCTCCCATGTTCTGCCCAGCATTTGTGGGGGGCTGCTGAAATTGTTGAAATCTGAGACATACTGGCAGAGATTTTGAATTACATTTTCAAGCAAAACTATTTTAAAATTTATTTGTTGGGGATTTATTTTATTTGTTGGGGGTTTTTACTTATTCAGGGGTAGAAATAATAATTTTATCTGTTTCTACCTTATGGTTGTTTTTTAAATTGGGTTAAATTTTGGTCTGTGAACACTTTGGAGATGAAGACGGCGGCAAAGGAGAGAGATCCAATTGTCAATCTAAACCAGTGCAGGATTGTTCCCTATAGGATATTCTCCATTGCTTTGTGCACTCTAACTTTTAAGTCCCACAACTGATGGGATTTATACTACTTCCCTGAACGATATTGGCTAATATTTGTACAGTGCTTTGAAAATGTAAAGCACTCTGTATATAGGCTTGGAACAATTAGATTTTTATAAATAAAGGTCAGTAATTGTCAATTTCTATCAATAATAAACTAAATTTACAGATAGGTGAAGTAAAAACAGTGATACCTGAGCACTTATTAGGATTTGGTTTGAGGATAATTACTTTGCATATTTTGACATGTGATGTTGGCAATTTGTGTTTTAACAATTTTAAAGCTTTAACTTTTTTAATCTCAAAATTAAATAATTTATTTTGTCACCCCCTTCTCCATTGTCAGACCACCCTTTTCATATTTTCCCACTACCGTGAAAATTTAAATTGATAAAAATCAGAAAAAATGCTTAAAAATAAACATCTATATTACCTGTCAAAATTATTAAAAAAAATAAAAATTGAATTCTGCCAAGCCTAACTATATAAATGTTAAGCATTATTACTACTAATGTTGTTATTCCCATAGGAGATTATTCCATAGTTTAAGAGACTTCAGTTAATAATTATTTCTTGATAATGCACTTAAATTTTCCTTTGATCAATTTCATTCCATTGCTTCTAATTACACTTCCTTGAATCATCCTAAACAATTCCTTGGTCTTAATGTACCACTTCTAAATCTTTGTAGGTAGTTTGCATGTATTCTCCTATTCTGTCTGTGTCGAGTTGTTGAAATCTTGCTTTATAAATCCTTTAGCTCTTAATCTTGCTTTTCCTCAAATTTGTTGTGATTTCCCTCCTGTTATTACGCTGCTTGCAACTGTGTGAAATATTTTCTGCATATTCTCATCAGTGTTCCGTAAAGTGGAACTAACACTTTCCTAATCTATGTTGTAATGATTCTGAATGTGCAGCTCAAAATTATGTTATTTTTATCACCATACTGTTGTGCAACAAAATACATAATTTTCAGTTCACTATCATGGCTACGGGTGAGATGTTTGTTCCGGTGGAGTTTTGCCAGCCAGTATTTCACCCTACATATTTTTCAGCATTGCTGCTTTTTCCCAGTATCTTCCTGGAATAGATGAGCATGGTTAAAATATCTGACGTACTTGCTTAAGGAGCTTGTCTTTGCTGTTGCTTCAGTAAATGAGCATGGATTTCATTCTCCTGCTTAAATGCTCTGTGTAGAACTTGATGCTAAAACAACGAGTGCACATATCCTCAGTCAGATGTGGACAACAGTGGAAAACAATGTGATGACCTAAGTGAGGTTCAGGAAATATTTGGACTTTTGGAAGATCATTGGTAGAGCAACAAATTTAACATCTCTCATGCTTTCTGGGCAGCTGTTTTCCTCTAAATATTTGCTGTTTCTGTCTGAAAAAAGCTAGGAGCTAATCTTACTAAGTTATTCTACTCTTTCTTTATAAAATAAGGAAAACCTCAGCAACATACTTCTCTCCTGTGTGTACAGCCAAATATCAAATGTATATTTTTCATTTCAAAGCAGACAACAAAATCTAAAAAGTTATTCTGTGGCTGTTGTTTTTCAAAGAAATGGATAAATATCCTCTAAATCTACAGTTACAGTAAGTGGCACTGGCTAATGATTTGATTTGAGAATTGAGAGTACAGTCTGGATTTGCTCTTTGTGCATTAATGCAGGTCAGATGGACACAGGCTGCATTTTAAATCAGTAATGGAAGACGAAGCCTGTCTTAAACCAATCACATCAGCTTTACCCAAGACCGATTGATCCCTAGGGGCTGAACCCTGTGAGTGCAGCTTTTATATGAATGGACTCTGTACAGCCTGAAGTTTCATTCATAAAATGGATGCTGAAGGGGGGAAAAAAAAAAAACCCTGTAATGTCCATTTATACAGAACTAAAGGGTGTAGTGTTCCATCAGCTGCTGTTTTTGCCAGTTGACTTGCAGTAATGATTAATGCTCATTGGCCCTGCTTGCATGTAACTTGACACCATTTATGGCCTCAGTGTGTTTCTAATGTATAGTGAATGAGAAGGCTACATTCTCAAATCAGAAACATAAACAGGAACTGGTTGGTCTGAATTCCATTCAAATATGTCACTTCAGCCATGCAGTGTTTGTCCAACTTAGATTTTACAGGCAGGGAATGAGGCGGGGGAGAAAAAGCAACACAGACATTTTTTGCAGTAAGCTCACCAAAGAAAAGGAAGAAGAGAGAAAATCCTTTTAGCTTTTTTTTTTGTTGAATTTAAAGGGAAAGTTATGCTTAAATTCACAACAAATTTTAAAGTTATTGAAAGTGATGAAAATGAATATCTGATTTTAAAGTAGCCTCAAAGGACCACATTTGTGTGGAATTTAAATTCCGATTTTAATATGGGAGCTTTCGTTTTTTGTTCTGGTGTATAAAAGGTTACACAATGCCCAGGCAGACTGTTGTCTTAGAATGTATTTTCAGAGACCAGATGTCATGATGTTGTCATAGTGAAGTCCCATTTCACTATAGAAACCAAAGTCCATGCATTTCAGAAGGGAAAGGAGTTGTTTGCTTAAAGGTTGTTGGGTTTTTTTTTTTTAACTGTTTTTGCTTAGGTGTAAACTGCTTGGACCAAATCTGATTCTAGCTGGTAGGTTTTTGTCAGGTGTGATAGGTAGGAATTTATCTTGCCATAGTTACTTTAGGAAGATTTGTGTGTGTGTGTCATAATAGTGTTTCTGTAATACTGGATGCAGGTTGAAATAATAAATAACTCAAAATTAGAGCCTTGGAAAATGAAGGTGAAATGAGCCTTTCTTTTAGACTTTCTCAGACAGGATCCTATGAGCTTCACATGCAGATTTACATCTTGCTACCCCTCCTCTCATTCATAGCACTATGGTGGCAAACCTGCAAGCATTTGCCTGTGTCCTTAGCTTTATGCATGAGACTAGTCCCATTGAATGTTATGGGGTTGTGTGTAAGCATTTGCAGGATCAGGATATAAGTGAGATCCTGGACAGACAATGTGCAGACCTGGCATAGGGGTGGGGTGATGAAGAATTTATTTATGAGCATCAAATCAAACATTATCCTTGTGGCCTCTTTGTTTCCCCACTTTGGAATTTTTTCAAAAGGATAATTATTAATTATTTGCATTATTGTAGCAGTTTAAGAGACCTAGTCATGGACCAGGATCCCATTGTGCTAGGCACTGTTCAAACACAGAACAAAAATACAGTGCCTGCCCCAGAGAACTTATTCTGCCATTACCCCCCTTCTAATGAAGAATGGAAAATTCATGTTTTCCACTTGGTGTGTTTTCATTTTCCAAAAAAATAAGTTGCATTATAAATAATATTTTAATGGCGAGTCACCATACATTGTGAAATTAGATTTTTCTTTTGGTGGTGCAAATACATTATTTATTTGATATATAACAATGCTACTAGAGATGCAGAGGCTCTCATTTAACAAAATTACTTTGTTCTTTTGTGCAATATTTTTGCCCAAGCCAAACAATATTGGATTGAAATGCTGTATTAGAATTGTCAGATTAAAGCCATGTACGTAGTTTTAAATGCCCATTTGAGAGAGAACATCAGGCATTTCAACATGTCTGCATTTTGAGCTGAATCCTGGCCCCATTTAAATGAATGGCAAAACACATATTTACTTTGATGGCGACAGTATTTTACCCTTTTTGTAGAATTCTGTATTGATAATACCAGCCTTAAAGGGGACATGAATTTTCTTAAGGACAACTGGGCTAAAGTTTGGTTCACCAACTTGGTTTTGTGACTAGTAGGATTGTATATGGATTCTAATATTTGTATCTATATTTATTGATCTTTATATTCACATGCATTTTCGCATAAACTGGTTTCATGTGATTTAACACAAGATCTTATATTTGATAGGTTTCAAGGCTAGAAAGGACCAGTATGATAATCTATTATGATCCCCCCTGTATATCTCAGGACATCGATTTCACCCACTGATTCCTACATCTAGCCCAATGACTAGAACTAGAGCAGATACGGTCTCATGGTGTTTCCAGCCATCATGGAACTGGATGAACTGACAGTAAGAAGACCAGTTCTTGCATTAATTCAGTCCCGTAAATGGCATTTAAAAGATTCTTATGAGAAACTCTTTACTTGAGTACGGAGAAGTGTTAGGTTGATGTTTCCTACAAAAAATGAATGCACAGACCTAGTGAGTGCTATAGATATTGAAACATACAAGAATCCTCATTACTGAGAATTTATTCCTTCTCTCGAAAGAGCTATCACCAAATCAGACTGTGATCTTGTGGCCAACAGGGTTGGGCTTTTAGGTACTTGGATATGAGACCTCCAAAGAACATCTCACTGCTTCAGAAAATGGTATTTCCCCCAAGTCAAGGCTTTACCAAATCCCACAGTATGATGTTAGAGACTGATCCCGCAAACAGATTTATGTGCAAGGACCTTTACTGCTGGGCAGCAGGGTTGGGGTACACATGTGTATCTCTGTTTGCAGAATTTGCTCCTTAAACAGCACTCTGCAAGTGCTGGCCGTCTGATGAGATGTAACACCAAAGCCCTAAACTCTTGTGGTATGTGAAGATCCCAGAAAGTAAGAGGTGATCTAGCTGTATTGCAGTTGGAGCAATTGCATTCTGCCTACCTAAAAATTCCTCTTGTGGTTTCAGCTGATTACTGTATTCTTCTTTGCTTCACACTCTAAACTGTTGGGTTGAGTTGCTGTATTAAACAGATGTTACTTTCCATCCTGGAGCTGGCTGCATTTCAGTGGTGGATTAAATGATCCTCATGCATAAGCGGTATATTAATTTAAATTTTAAGTGCTCTTGGTTCATTATAGATGATAAATGCAATATATACATATAAATTACTATTTTAACACCATTGAGGTAGGGGATTCTAAAATGTAACCTGTCTTAACTATAACAGTTTCTTAAAAGACTTAAATTGTCTCTCGAGCCTAGAAAAGAAAAGCCAGTTGTCTTTCCATATATCAGAATTTAGGTGAACAGGATTATCATGAATGTTTTCTGTCCTCCCCACTTATAAGAATGGCAGGCAGAGCAGAGGGACAGAATGTGTGTGCCTGCTTATGAAAACAAACACAGCTACAGATTTTGTGTCTTGAATCACTGTCATAGAAGCCTGTGATTTAACCTACATCGTAGCCCTTGTTTTGAGGGGCTGAGGGATTTATATTTATTTTGAGGACCAAAAGGATATTTCAGAAGGAGATGCTGTCAGATCAAGTTAAATGATTGAATGTTTCTCTAGCCAAACCCCTTGAAATTCTAGCGATTAGCTCCCATTCTTATAATAGTGTCCTCCCAGTCCCAGAGGGTAAGTGAGAGAAGAATTAGGAAAGCAAACAGGAAGGCAAGAGCATGATCCCAGTGCCAATAGTATCACTTTATTTTCTGCCTTTAAGGAAGAAAACATGTTTTGTCTGTGGATGGGGTATATTGATCAAAACGCGTGACTTGTTTGCAGGCTCAATGTCCAGTGGGGACAGAATCACATCTGTGCTTCCTTGCTTTGTGTTTTTATAGGATTTGCTCCCTTCTGTGTTGTCCTTATCACCAGGCCCTTATCTGTTCAGGTTGTAAACTGGTCTGAACCAGTAGAGCTGCCTCTTTTAGAGCAGTGGAGTACCGTGGCAGAGTGTTTCTTCCAGGAAAGCTAGAACCTCAGGTTTCTAATAAAACCATCGCTTTGTTCCGGAAATCCATTTATTCCGTCATAAGGGACTAACGTCATTCAGGACTAGATTGCAGTTTTGCAGCCTGCCCTGAGTAAGGGATGCTGTGGAGCTGCACTGTGCCAGGAGGGGACCAGAGAATGAATTGTGAGTCAAGCTCCCAGTTCCTCCTCTGTATCCCCCTTGCTCTGGGGGAGGAAGAAGTTACTTCATCCCTTCTCATAGTGAACCTTACTTTCCTCTGTGTCCCAGGCCAACTACTCTGTGGGAGAGGGTGCAGCTAGGATTCTTCCCACTCTGCCTGCTTCTTCACAACAGGGTGTATTGGGCAAGTAGCCCTTGCTCGCCTCATCGCACTCAGAGTCACAGTCTGAGAAGTGGCCTTCAAGAGAGCTCAATCCCTTACTTCCATTGTGTTGAGACAGTCCCTCAGGTTGCAGTGTATTAATATGAGAGTTGTGCTAAACAAGGAGGCTCTATTTTATGCCCTGTTTCAGGGTAGAATCCAGAATCCAACATGAGCTGCTCAGTTAGGGCTTGGCCTTGTTCCCCCAGAAGTTAGTAGCTGATTTCCCTGATTTCAGTGGGAGGAAGATTGGGCTGTTACTTTGTACTTCTTGATGAAGGTACAGCAGCATATCTACACCAGTTCTAATTTGGCATTCCCAGAAGAGCAGGCATTGCTGCAGTCTCTGGATTATATATTTTAAATTAACGCTTTAGTGGGGGGGAAAAGGGGAGGAATGGTGTCAGAACAATATTAAATAAGGCCAGTTTCACAATTTTAAGATGACTACTCTATATATCTTAGGGTAAGGCGAGACCAGCATGACCTTAGAATGTTCCAGATTAATAGCAGTACTTATGCATCCTTACTTTTTTACTGGACTTTGCCCTTCTTAAGGTGATATAACTTTATAATATGAGCTAAGAATGCAAAATATATGTGCTGCATATCCAAAACCCAGGCATATTTATTTAAATACCATAAGCTGCTAAAAGATCTGAAGGTGAGACAACCAGTTCACCTTAACTACTTGCATTGTGCCCTGAAATTAGCTCCATGCCTTAGCTCTGTTGCCTTTATCTTCTTGAGACCATAGTTTAAGAAGAAGAAAATACACAATTGCTCTGCAATTTCTGCTCTAAAATGTTTGCTTTTGAAGTAACTCCGCTTAGCTAGTTAAAATACTTCTGGGTCTTAGTCAAGCATTTACTACAATTTAAAACTGTAATGTTAAATTTCATTGGTTGGACTTTTATTAGATAAGCTAGAAATGAAAGCAGCAGGCAATTTAATTAGCAGTAATTTTTCTGGGCAAGTCATTACTTTGATGAACTTCAGAGCAATGTTTATGGCTCCTAATTAACCATGTTAGTCATTTGATTGAATAATCACTTTGGAAATGTTTCTACAATTTAATTAGAGTCTGACCCACTCTGATAGTCATAAATTAACTGATAGCACTTTAGAATAACAAGACTTCAGTTACTTTATGAGGAATAGACTCTTCTCTGCTATATTTTAAAGTCCTCTATGAAGTATTTAGTCTTATGGTTAGGTTGCATTTAAACAATGTTGGTACAAACAAGACTTGTTTTAAAAAGTCTCCAGATGTTAATTATAATTGACTTTGGCACACAATAGATATTACCAAGGTTGGCTTAAAAACACAGCTATGTTGACAGGTACATACATTGCTCCTTTGTGCCGTCCGTTATATTGTTTTGCAAGAGCGAGCACCATCATGAGTTGCAAATAGGTTTTGCCGCCAATATTAGTGAATTTTTACCTAAAATAGAAAATAACATCTGTTTCAATTCTCAAGGTTCGTTCTTTCACACAGATTCTTTTTCCACTCTCTTATATAATAATAATCTGTTTGATAACCCGAGTGATTCTTTGCTTGTGAACTACTGCTTACAGGTTTGACTTCTGGTGTACAAAATTACACTTGACCAGTCTGAACACTGAATCACTGATTCCTGCAGTTACTCTGAATAGTTGAAGATGCTTCAAATACTAGAGCCCAAGGAAACAAGTACTGACTGCTTGATAGGGAAAATAAGTAATAAAGTGGGAAAGGGGTTTTCAGACAGTTAGGAAACTCTTATTACTATCCTGTGCTGCACATGCTTTGGAAATTCAGTGTAAAATCTCATTTTCTTATCTTGCAAAGCTCTTGATACCCATCACCATTCAGTGAACAGTGAAATTTAAAATTGCATTCCAAAAATATATTGTAGACAATATTAGCAGAATAGTGTGCATCTCTCCTGACCTCTGTTTGCATCTCTTCCACAGTCATGTGTTGGTGGTAACAGATTGCATGGACTAGGGTAGGAGTTTATCACAAGATCAAGTAGACTCTCTTAAGCAAGACTTTTGGTATTCAATAGGCATGTCTAGAAGAACAACCAGTTGTGGTCTGGATTTGTTTGCATGGGGTGTAATTATTTAGGGATAGAGCTAGGTGTAGGGAAAATACAAAGATGGATGTCCCCATAGAGCATGCCATTTTAATTAGTACTGTTTGATTTTCTCATTCTTCTTCCATGCTTAATGAAACACTGGCAACATAGACAGTAGAACTGATAAACTCTGTATGCATTTGTATTGCCTTGAAAGTGCACAATGCTCTGAAAAATGATAGTCAATACAACTGAATTCCTTAAATGTGTTTTAAAGTGTCTTAACAGTTAGAGAAAATGCCTTTAAACTTTCAGATCTTTGAACCCAGGCTAAAAAGCAGTACCCTGCTCAAGACAGCCTGGCATTCCCTGTGGTAATTATGCCATATTTTGTGGTTTATTAGTCTCTGCTCTGATTGGCAAGCTATTGATTTTAAAATCATTGTTATGTCAGTTTGGTTACCAAAAGACCTTGCGGCATAAGTGCGGGGTTTAAAAAATTAATTCTGACGTGTGTATTTTTGTCTGTAATCACACTGAAGTGTGATTGTCATGAGAGCTGACCTTTAACAAGGTTAATTATGATAAAAATTTGAGTTCAAGTGCCTGTGTTAGACAGATCAATGTTCCACACATTATGACTTTCTTTTTTGCCATGTCTTGTGCATGCTGCTCTGAAATGCTAACAATGTGTTGACAGGTTCCCTCTCGCTGTGACTTATGTCCCCTTTTGTTACCCTTCTGTCTGCAGCCTGTCTCATTGATAACCTGCACACTTTCAATTCCAGGCAGTCTTTTGACTAGCGTTGTCTTCTTCTCCTTTCAGAAGTGCCTAGCTGCCATTCCATTTACATGAGGCAAGAAGGCTTCCTGGCTCACCCAAACAGAACAGAAGTTAAGTTTTCCATTTTATGTCCCTTTTGTACAAGAGAAACTTTTGGGATTCTTTACTGGGTAAATCTGGAGATACATGATGAATTATTATGCTGCTTGGAAAACTCCATCCTCTACTCCCTCTGCTCTACCCATGTGTTTTTGATGTGCAAAACCATTGCAACCTCTACTAGTACCACAGGTTAGAAAGGGTACAAGCAGCTCAAATGTGGACTTGCTCCATATGCTTCCAGTGCCAATAGCTATTGAAGAGGCATGTCTCATCAATTTTCTCCCCGATCCTATCCGGGTAAAATGCTTCTTTCCCAGTCTATTTGACAAGCTCCATTACCTGTTAAGAAAGTTAGCTGACATGTTAAAGTTTGGAGTGGTGTTTTAAAAATTATTTCGGGTTCTCTTTTGGCCTGATCCTACACCCATTTAAAAGTGGCAGATCTCTGACTTCTGTAGGTGCAGCATTGGGACCTTTGTCATAATGAAGTTTGTTAATACACAGTAAAGGCATTTTATATGTTTAATAAAAATACTCCAGGACTAGAGGAAAATTATCAGTAAGAAACAGATATTTTCCTTCCCAATCTTCTGCTTTATCACGTATGTTAAGACAGTATGCAAGAGTTTTCTCCCTTCTTTACTCATAAATCTAGCAAATAAACTTTTCTCTTTCACTTACAGGTTGTATGTATGAAAAGGGACCTAGACAGTTTTATGATGACACTTGTGTTGTTCCGGAGAAGTTCGATGGTGTGTATTCCATATTTCTTTTCTTTTCTTTTCTTTTTTCTGGTGTGGGGAGTTGGAAAGGGAGATGTTGATCAAAAAGGTCAGTAACATTCCAATTTAAGATTCCTTAACACACAATTTGCAGTGCACCCAACCAAAGCTGACCTTTGCCTCTTGAAACCAAAGTCTCTTTTTTCAATAGGATGTCAGTCTATTTTTGCTAGTGAGAGTTTCTGTATCCAGCGATAGCGTTAGAGGAGCACAGTTCTGTCTGTGCTGAGAAGTAAGAGGAGGATTTCCATTGCACTGATGATCACATACAGCTTGTTATTAGAGATTTATTGAAAGCTGATCCTGTAATTAACAAAGCAGAACAGAAAGCAGCTCCTCTGAATTTGCTGATGACTAATGCAGCCTGTTGTGTCTCATTGTCCATGAAGAGTTGAATTATTGAACACAAGTGCAACAGAGCAATTCGGGGTTTGATGTGTTGTTTTTTTTTTTCTTTTTTTGTCTAGAGAGATGTCTGTATTAAACATTGTACTACTTGGTAATTATTGAAAGGGGTTCATACCAAAAGAATGACCTTTTCATATCAGTGGCCATTATAACAAACATTGTCCAGAGATGAGTAATGGGGTTATATCAGACAAAATAGTCCAAAGTCGTCTCAGTATGTGGATTTCCTGGTGCAACTCAGATTTACTACAGTTCTATACCATTGTAACCAAAGGCATAATTAGGCCCAGTACGCTATGCCACAGTGATTGTGATAGTCTGCAAATTTGGGTAAGTGATTTGCAGACTGAACAGCTTGCTTTTTTAACAGGAGTAAGTGGATGTCCTTCTGATAAGTTGACAGAGAAAAGTTCTCTGAACATCACATAATGGAGTTTGGAGAGCTCAGATTTTTCCCTAGGACCCATTTGTGCATGTTATCAGACCTTTGCATGTCTAACACGCCGGTTGCATCTGTTCATGAATGGGAGGGCTTAAATTAAAATCAACCTGGAGAGTTACATACTCTTGAAACTGAGGTGTCACTTGCATATCAGAGTTGATGTGGAATAGCAAGAAACAAATGGAGGATTCTGAATGTTATTAGACCTAAGCTCTGATGATTGGTAAATCCAACACTATATTGTCATGGGGTTGACACTTTTGCAGAAGGAATGGTTTCCCTGAAAGTCAACCTTTTACTATGGGTGATAGAATGTATGCTAATTGTGTTTTTTATTTAGCACATCAGCTCAGATCTTTATTTAGAAACAAAAAACATTATGTGCCAGGTCCTATTTTCATTGGCACTTGTGACAAATTCCTATTTACATCACTGGGTGCAGGATTGGGCCCTGTGTTTCTTTACTCAGGTTGCAGTAGGTCTAGGTCTAGGTTGGATATTAGGAAGAACATTTTCACTAGGAGCGTGGTGATGCACTGGAATGGGTTACCTAGGGAGGTGCTGGAATCCTTAGAGGTTTTTAAGGCCCGGCTTGACAAAGCCTTGGCTGGGATGATTTAATTGGGGTTGGTCCTGCTTTGAGCAGGGGTTTCACTAGATGACCTCCTGAGGTCCCTTCCAACCCCAATAATCTATGATTCTACTTCAGAAAGTTAAAATTATCTATAGGAGCAATACCCATCCATTTCATTCCTGAACAGCTTTGAATTTTATTTTTAAAAAATAAGAATAGAAAGGTGGACCAAATTAATTCGAAAACTAAATCTTTGGAAATATGTATTAACTTACAAGGGAAACATCTGACTTAAAGCTGCTGCAAGTGGTTAGCAAGATAGTACAGTGCTCTTCAATAGACCAGTCTCGTGTAATAAGAGTCTGTATGTGTTTGTATATACTTTTAATGTGGTGGGTGCAGAGAAAGGAGCACAAACATCCATCTTTCTAGAAAAGGTATAGATTTTTCATTGCATGTGGCAAGGAGGGTAAAAGTGGGATGCATCCAGCAGTGTACCTAAAGTTTTGGGGCTAGATTCTCTGCTCTTTCTGTTGAAATCAGTCAGTCTCTGCCAGCTTACGTTAGCCAAGACTCTGTTCCTCAGTAATACGGCACTTGCTGTTTACACATTACTCAGCTATACTTAGAAGAAAAATCTTGTCCTTGAAAAATAATTGGTTGCAGAACTGGGACTTAAATCTTACATAAATCAAAGAGTCATAGGTTGATTTGTTTTTGACAGCTATAGCTTAGTTTTCTTTCCTGATTATAAAAGGTTGTCTTCTATTTATAATACTGTTATTTTTTTACTACATTGAGCCCTTCTATAATGGCAGTGAAGCTATCCCTATGCTTTTGGTTCATGTAAAATCCTGACTTCCATCACTAGCCAGATAAGGTTATGAGGCAATATCTTTTATTGGACCAACTTCTGTTGGTGAGAGAAACGAGCTTCTGTGTTACATAGAACTCTTCTTCAGATCTGGGGAAATTATTAAGAGTGTAACAACTAAATACAAGATCAAACAGATAGTTTGGCAGAAGTAGTTAGCCCATATGCTAAGGCAGTGGCTCTCAATCTTTTCAGACTATTGTACCCAACTTTTAAGAGTCTGATTTGTCTTGTAAACCCCCATGTTTCACCTCACTTAAAAACTACTTGCTTACAAAATCAGAAATCAAAATGCAGAAGTGTCACAGCACACTATTATTTAAAAAATTGCTTACTTTTTCTCATATTTATCGCATAATTATAAAATAAATCAATTGGAACACAAATATTGTACTTACATTTCAGTAAGCAATATAAATGAGTCATTGTCTTTATGAAATTTTAGTTTGTACTGACTTTGCTAGTGCTTTCTACGTAGCCTGTTGTAAAACGAGGCAAATATCTAGATGAGTTGATGTACCCCCTGGAAGAGCTCTGCATACCCACAGGGGTGTGCATACCCCTAGTTGAGAACTACTGTTCTAAGGGACTATTCAAGGTGCAGTGGCCCATTAATCCCCTGTAGTCATAGAACAAAAAGAGGGATTAGAGGGTTACAAATTGTAATAAACCATAAATCCAGGGTCTTGAATGATCCCTTAGAATATGGGCTAACTACTTATGCTAAACTATCTGTTCAATCTTGTATTTAGCTGTGACACTCATAGTAACTTTTCCAGATCTGAAGAAGAGCTGTGTGTAGCTTGAAAGCTTAGAATCATAGAATCCTGATTGCCTTCTATGATGAGAAAGCTTGTCTCTCTCACCAATAGAAGTTGATTCAATAAAAGATATTACTTCCCCATCTTGTCTTCTAATATTCTGGGACCGACATGGCTACAACAACACTGCATACAGCACTAGCCTGGTCAGGCTGCTTGTTGACTGCTCTGGTGGTGAAGTGCGGAATAGAGTTTTACCATAGGATTGCTGTCATCATTAACAGAAAAGAAACCCCAGTTCTATCTCCAGACTTTTGAGCTAGTTTTGTTTTCCTGAGCTGTTCAATAGGAATACGATTTAAAAACAAGCAAACACACAGTATATATATAACAGTTTCTCATTAGCAATTTATGCAGACCAGTTAGCATTTATTTGATAGCTTTCTCTGGATCTGAAATTTAAGCAAAAATAACTTACTGTTCTTCAAGGGGAAATGCTAACATATTATGTAGGTATGAGTTAATATAAAGTGTGCTAAAGATGAACCATCTTGTATGCAGGTCCAATATGCCACAGAGGAACTCACATATCTGCAGGATTTGCATACCTATACATAAAGCCCATGCTGTTTAAGTCCAAGTCAAATACGCTGTCAAATTTCCCTTAGAAATATTTGCATGCAAAAGACGTTTTAGTCAATGGGGTTTTGCAGCTATATGAAGCATACATTACATTTTCAAAATGGGGGTTGTGCAGAGTATTGTATACAAATGAAATTCTTCAGACATCAGAATTGTTTACAAAAACAGTTCATGCTCTTTCAGATATAGGGTATTGCAAAATGTTATTTGCAAGGAAGATTTGCATATATCAAAGTTAGATGAAAAACAACAGAGACATGAACAACTGACATGAAGCGTGACTGAATTTAGGTACTCTACATTTTTGTCTTAATTTGCTAGTAAATTACCTGTATGAGTATATTATATATAATCAGCAAGAGGAAGGGAAGGCAGTATTTGCAGGCTTGTAAGGTGATAAGGATTTTTTTCATAAAGTTTTATGAATTGGACTGGTTGGTTTGGCATTTCATCTAACAAACTGATCACTGATGAATATTTGGCATTATTTTGTGTGTGTGTGTGTGTGTATGTAGGTGACATCAAACAGGAGCCAGGGATGTACCGTGAGGGACCCACATATCAGCGGCGGGGCTCACTTCAGCTCTGGCAGTTTTTGGTAGCTCTTCTTGATGACCCATCAAACTCTCACTTCATTGCTTGGACTGGCCGAGGCATGGAATTCAAACTGATTGAGCCAGAAGAGGTGGGTGTGGAAGTTCACTGTTTGAAGGACAACGTGTTTCGAAATAGATTATGCATCTTACAAATTAATTGTATTCCTTTTCTGGAGGGATGCATTCCTTTCCTTTTAAAACTTTACATAAGTAGTGTTTTAAAGGGAATATAGACTGTACATGCCAGTCGGTTTAGAATAGATACACATTATTTTAAGCATCTTGATTCAATCATTAATCATGCACAGACCATCACTAAAACAAATGGAAGCTTAAGTGTCATATTTCAAAATACTCTGCACTCAGAATTGAAGACCAGATTTTCGGATGAGTTACATGGAAAATAATGGGAGTTACTGGGTGCTGAGCTCTTTTGAAAATGTGCCCCCCCAAGTATGTATAAAATGCAAGGTTATTAACCCTCTATCTTCAAACTGAAGAATGCTATGGTAATTTTGAAAGAGTTTGGGCCTTAGAATGAGAGATCCAAAGTCTACGTCTAGAATGTTTAAAGAAGCTTAAACTTAAAGTACCAAACTTACACTGAATTTCAATAGGAGTCAGATACCTAGCTCCTTTAGTCTCCTTTGAAAATCCCCACCCATGTGCACCAGCTCAGGCTTCAATCCTGCAAGTGCTTCTGCATATGCATAGTTCCATTGAAACCAGGAATTGTCAGGGACATAACGTTACTCACATGCACAAATGTTTGCTGAATGGAGGCTTAAATCACTTGTGGAACAAAAGCAACAGGAATAATAAATAGGCTGTTTTATAAGGAAACTTCCTTTTCACTAGCTGGAGTATGAACCATCCTTCATCTTCCCCGCCCTGGTTGTGCGAGGTCAGTAAAATACTTATGCTGGTATGTTGGTCAGTGCAATCAAAAAGTGATGTGATTGGTTGAATACTGCAGATGGGGATGAGGTATGTGGAGGCTGGGATTAGAATGAACTTTCTGTTTTAGGACTCACGCCCAGCTGCAGCTAAGAAGCACACAAGTTGTTTTTGCATTTCCTCCCCCCCCCCCCTTTTTTTTCCCCCTGTTTCAGTTGATTTGATACTGAAATTTTGCAGGCCAGTTTTCAAGCCCTATAGCACACTATGTGTCTGCATTGGTGCTAAGAAAATTAGATAAACATCAATTGCATGCTTATGAGGCCTGATCCAAAACCCACTGAAGTCAATGGAAAGACTCCCTTTGATTTCAGTGGATGTCGTAACAGGCCCATGAAATGTATTTTCATCTGAGTTTGTTAGTTGGTTTACAGGGTGTGGCCAAAACCTTTCAAGACCAGGGAGTCTCCTTGAAAAACGTCTCTGTAAAAATACAAGCTGGCCTATAAAAGCTTTGCAGACATCCTTGGCTACAAAACCAGGATATTGACTACTCACAGGTTGCTGTTAAGGCTTCTGTGTTGCTCCATCTGCCTCCTTCCCGTATCTTTCCACAAACCCACCAGCTATTGCAGATCCTAGGGCTTCGCCATTTAGGCAGTCGGGGATTTATAGAAGAGTTCAGACTCCATATATATTTCACTTCCAGTTGGGCTTTCCCCTGCCATCCATCCAGGAGGCCCATAATCCCTTGCATATATCCTCTCGAGCTGTTTAATGTTAATGTTGCTGGCCTATAGCTATACACAGGGTAATGACCCAAGTTCAGAGGTGGGCAGTACTGGAAGACCGTGTACACAGGTGTAGTTTTCATGCTTCCATGAACAGCATATACACAAATTCCATTCCATGGCTTTGGCTTTACTAGTAACTCAAATGACGACCAGCAAACCAAGCTCATGCTAATTATTTCACATTAGCTAGGCCGTTTCCAGTGTTTTCTCCATAGGTCCTCTCTGTCCCAGACTGTAATTCCCTCTTTTGTCCTGGCTGCAGATAATTAGCTCCACCTCCTAGTCTTACTAAGCAGAAATTATATTGCACTTTCCTACAGTGTTCAAACACCAGAGATTAGGATGATTCAGCTAGGGAGCCCTGCCTCCATTTGAAGGGTTCCAGGGTCTGTTACCCAGTTACAGATCCCTTACACTAACTCAGCCCACCTGAGAATGACACAGCCATTGGTTTGAGCGAGTGTGAAGGAGTACAGGTTGTTTTAACTTGCATGTCAAGAAGCCGTAAAATGTGTATGTTAAAGAAGGCATAGACCAGTGTTCCCGACCTTTTTGGCTCGAGGGCCACAGATACCATTTTTAAAACCCTGAAGGCCCACCAGTCTCCGCCAGCATCCCTCCCCTGCCCCCTTCCCCCACTGCAGCCAGACGGAAGGAGTTCAGAGAGGAGGATCTCCCATCCCCCTGGCTGCAGCAGGAAAACCACACGCGTCCTGTAGCTCTTTGCGCTCCACCTGGGACTCTAGGTAGTGGCTCCCTTCTGCAGCCCAGGGGATGGGAGATCAGTGCTCCCCTCCCTCTGGCTCCAGCAGGGACCCCAGTGCCTATGGATCCAGGTGAAACACTTTGCTGTGCTCCCTGTGACAGCCAGGGGGAGGGGAGCGCTGATCTCTCGTCCCTTTGGCTGCAGCAAGGAGCCTGCACCGGTCTTGTAGCTCCGCGCAACGCACTCCGCCTGGGTCCTTAGGCAGCAGCTCCCTTCTGCAGTCAGCAGGAGGGGAGCGGCGGGCCACTTTGAAAGACCCCCCCAGGGCACTTCTGGCCCATGGGCCACAGATTGGGAACCTCTGGTATAGACTACATTAAATGTTCTGTTAATTGCTTTTCTCACTACACTACTCTACTTTGATTTTTTTACATGTGAGTTAAACAAATTTAGACTTGAATTTCTCTACCTTCAGATTTGGTGTGCCAAATTTACAGGTGATGTGTAAGTGGGCAGGGGGTCTAAATTACATGATGGAAATTGAGAGTTTAAACTTAAACTGGTTTAACGTACACAGTGAGGGTGCAGGAGCGACTGCTAATGTAGGGCAGGTCTACATTGCATCTTGCTGTGTGGCAAACCAGGTGTGACTCTACAGCACACTAGCCTGCCATGCACTAAATGGCCTCCTGGACCGTGTTACTGCACACTAAAAGTTCCATAGTGTGCTTTGACATACTGCTATTTGAAACAGGAATTAGCCTTCCTTTAATATTCACCAGCTCCTGCTGCTTATGCGTCACATGGAGTAACATTCCAGCATATTAATTGTGATGTCACAATCAGTGAATTATGACATCAGGTGAAGAATGAGTAACAAAAAGTACATCTGGTAATAAAATAAGACACATAAGGACAGCCCGAAAATAAAGATGATAGCAGCAGGCATATCACTCCATAAAATAGCTTTCATAGTTTTCCGTGAGTTGTCTGTAATTCATTTTAAAAAGGAAAATAAACAGGCAAGTTTCTAGAGTGTGTTCTGTGCTGTCCTATGTTTGATATCCAGTCCTAGTCTCTCTTTTTCGCCAAGCTGGTTATCCAGCCAGCTCTAGTAGCAGAATAGGGATTTTTAGTTTCTGTGCCTTCTTCACCTATAGTAGCATATATTAGGGGAAGGATGGTTTTATTTTATCTTGCATCTTCTAATAGCCTCAGCGCTGCAGCTGTTACAACTGCAATCTGTATGACTTCCTGAACTGAAGTGGGAAGATTCTGTAGGCTATACAGTGCTCTAGCACAAAAAAATGATACAGAAAAACCAAAGCAGAAAGCTCATCTACAAAGTAGCATGAAAGAAGAGTTTTCGCCTTGCTTTTGGGGTGCTCAGTCTACCCATTCTTTAAATGTGCTTATCTTTAATTCTTTTCATTTTTATTTTTTTAATTAAATCACCATATTGACAAATAAAGAGGCCTGTTGTCACATTACAAGTAGAAAGACTGCATGCATGGTCTAAATATCATGCTCGGACACAGGAAATTCAGATCGACCAACCTTTTCTCCTTTATTTTATGCCTCCCACCTGCAATGGTGTTTTCTTTATTAAAAAAATATCTGATGCTAAGGTCTGCTTGTTAAATGCCTTTAACAGTTCACTGCTAATCCATTTCTGTGGCAGGTGGCACGTCGCTGGGGGATTCAGAAAAATAGACCAGCTATGAACTATGATAAACTTAGCCGTTCACTTCGCTATTATTATGAGAAGGGAATCATGCAAAAGGTGAGCAGCTAATGCAGCATTAAATTTCACTGGAATGTTGCACGTTAATCCATAAGTCATGCTAGAAGAAGGAACACTGGTAATTGCATTGCTTAAGCAGGTTTTTCACTCATTTAGACGTATGTTGAGGTTATGTATTTTACATACTACAGATCTGTATCTAGTGTGTGTGTATACATATAATTATTACTCCATGTTAGTGTATCACTGGGTGTATATATATGGTTTTTGATCATTCACACTGAGCTGATCATAATAAAAGGTCAAAGATTAGCATGCAAAAATAGTTGAAGAGATGCCTTGTGGGACCTGAGAGAGTCAAACTACAGAATCCACTGTGGACACTGCTTTGCATATCTAAATTACCTGTCCAGCAAAATAGATACTTTGGTAACTGCAAAATAGAAGAGCTCTCGATAGTTACAATATTATTGATTCGGTATCACAGTGATAGTGATTTTTAATGGATTCTGGAACATAGTATAAAAACCATACTGGCAAACACTTAATATTTAAAATAACTTGTATGCAGTAATATGGTCCTAATGACAAACCACTCCCATTTTGTTCCTGTGGACTTGATTTTTTTGTTGTGTGCATTCAACTCAGAAGCCAATAGGAGTTACCTCTTTTGTTCCTTGATGTTACCGAAGATCCTAATTATCTCCTTGCATTACTTGCTTCCTTATCTATTATTCACATTACCTTTGTGTATCCACATGGCTAACAAGTTTGAACCTGGAATTGGCACAGTGCAATCCAGTGATCTGAGTGTGCTTTTATAACTATCCAGTACAACACTTGTGTTACTGCAGTATTAAGCTTGGGAGATCAAGCTCTCCAAAGTTGGGAAGTTTCAAAGGCAGAGAAGCTGATTCTGCGAAGTACTAAGGGACAGATTTTTAAAAGCGTTTAGGTGCCTAAATGTAAGGGTAGGGCCTTGGGCCTAGATCCTCAAATGTGTTTAGCACCTAACTCCCATTGATTCCAATGGAAGTTTGGTGCCTAAATTACTGAGGATTGTGCATAGGCATCTTTAAAAATCCTGCTAGGTGCCTCTCTGTATATTTAGGTGCCTAAATACCTTCAACTATTTGGCCATAAGTGCCTCTTGTGAAGTGTCAAATTTCCAATTAATTCAATTCAGCATCTCACAGGAGGTGCTCAGCACCTGTTTCCCAAGAGTGGGCCCATAAGCTCCAGCAACAGTGTATAACCCATTTGCATTGCACATCCTGTATGTTTTACAGAATCCATTAATAACCACGACTAACATGTTAACTCTCATATTTTACAAGCAAAGATGAATAGGACACTTTACTTAGCCATGTTGCGCATAAGATAACATAATTGAACAAACGTCCCTTTTGGAATTTCCAGACTCCTGACCCTTTGAGCTATTAGCCATTAATTTGTGCTAGCTTTTAGCATTTACTTTTCTAGGTTTTTCCATTTTATGTTTCAGGGGAAGAAGAGAAAAAGCAGTTGGCTCAAGCAATTTACAAGCTTGCTTTCCCAGCAGAACTTTTATAGTCCTAGATTACACTGTGCACCTTAATGGCCCGGCCAGTAGAGCATGTTTAGTTTCTTCCTTGGCTACTATTGGTCCACTTAGCACAGTTTACAAGCCCTTCTGGCAACCAGCTAGCTAGCCACTTACTTGACTGCACACATGTGCATTGTACTTTTCAGGGTATACCTATATACTTTTCAGGGTATACCTATATGCTTTTAGCACAGCACTTAACAAGTTTGTAAAAGCTAGTCTGGATGCTTGTTTGTTCCAGGGTAAAAATCTTTGTAATTTACGCTAGGGATCACTCCAGCTAATCAACTAACTTGTGGTAAAAAGCCAGTGAAGATAAGCCTTAAGTTATAGTGGGTACTTGCAGACTTAAGGCAGTGTTCTGTTTTGCATGCTCAGTATGCATCTCTGTTAAATTAAAACCATTTGTTCCAAACCAAGCAAAGACTGTAGTCCTTAATGAGGACTACATGCCTGTCCACTTTCAAAATGCAAACTTCAGCTTCATCCTGCAGCACACACTCTCTTGCTGAACTCAATATGGCTGAAGAAATTGAATTCACACATCAATATGGCTGAAGAAATTGATTTCAGCCTAAAAAGTAAATGTTTCAGAAAGTTAGGTGTGTTTGAAAACTGGGAGTTAAAATTAGAACATTTTTGCAACTTTAACTGTAGTGCCTACTATAATGACATGCCAGTTGAAGGCAGAGGGGAAGAGAAAGCAGCATTACATTTTTAAAGGGAAATATATATTTTAAGTTCTAAAGGAATTGTTTTAATAGTGCATTGTAAATTTGATAGGGATTGAGATAAGCATACTTTTCAAGTAAAATGTTAAATCTAGCGCAGTTTTGCCCATATTTGATTGCTGTGCAGATTGAAGTCAGAGACCCCCAACTCCTTTTGGAAGAGTAAAGTGTCTTAGGCCAACAGTCCTTCACTGTTGTTCACTGTCCAACAGTTGTTCACAACAAATCCAAATGTCCTAGCCTCTGCAGGAGCTGCTGCTTAGCACAAGAAGGCATCCTTGTTTGTATGCTGTAACTCAAGACACTACCAATTATGTATATTTGAAGTAACTTGAATATGAATTGACTTGTATCAAGCCAAATTCAGTTATGTCCTATCATGCAGTATCTATGTTTTAGTTGATACAAAACGGTGCATAACTTTCCAGTTTTATCTTACAACTGTGGTAAAAAGCTGTTTACTTTAAGAACAACATTGTTGGCCATTGTTTAAGTCCAGAAAGTGATCGAAATAGAATCTTCGAATTCGTCCTCTTCCTCCCCCACAGGAAACCAGGGTTGTGCTCTGCCCTGAAACACAAAGTGTTTTATGTAGTCTGCTTTTGCACAACTCCCACTGACTGCAGTGGGAGCAGGATTTCACTCCTAATGTTGGTGCCCGAGAACTCCCAGGGCACGTTATTTCATTGTCTAGTGAAAACAGATTCCTCAGAACTCTGTAACTCCATGTTCTCCAAAGTGCTAAAACTCACACTATTCCTTTTCTTTCCTCTTTTTTACCCTGGTGTTCAGGTCGCTGGAGAGAGATATGTCTACAAGTTTGTTTGTGATCCCGAAGCGCTCTTTTCCATGGCCTTTCCAGACAACCAGCGCCCCTTGCTGAAGACAGACATAGAGCGGCGCATCAACGAGGAGGATACTGTGCCTCTGTCCCACTTTGACGAGAGCATGGTCTACATGCAGGAGGGCAGCTGCTGTAACACCCACCCCTATAACGAAGGCTATGTGTATTAATAACAATGACAGAAAAGGGGGCATCTCCCCTGGGCTTCTCCTCTGTCACAAGATCCAGAGGAAAGCAGAATCCACTTCAGTTTGTTTTTTAAATAGTACACTAAAAGGGGCTTTTCCTGTTGCATTACTCCGATGGTCTGCCATGGACAGCGCACTTTATTTGAAAGGGGAGGGTTGGAATCTAAACGTTTATTCTGTGCAACAGGAGGAAAAGGGTGGGTTTACTTTTTACTTAAGTTTGGGAAGGGACCATACAGGTTTTAAGTACAATGAAGCTATCTTGTCTGTTTTGTTTCATATCGGCATAAGATATTGTACATTTTCTCTGGGTATCCATAGTACAGTTAATTCTTATTATGTAAATTAACTGTTTGGATATTATTATCAGAGTAACATGCCTTGGGCATTTGTCACTGGTCATTCCTAATTGTCTTTCTGCAATTATAAAGAGGATCAAAGCAGAGATTGCAGGATTTGAGGTAGACGCTAGGAATGACAGACTCTGCACCTTTCCTTTACATGTTTGAACATCTTTTTGTCATTCTGTTCCCCTCTGTTTGCATGTTACATTTTTGGTTTTTCTGCCTTACAGAAAATGCCCATTTACAGGGACGTTAGGCAGAACATGCACTGTTACGGTGTCCAAGGAGCACAATTCCTGACTTCAAACTGAAAGTTACAGACTTGTAGCATAGCATGTTGATCTGGTGCCACCTTGCTATGCAAATAGAGCCCATCCTATGTTTTCAATCGTTCAAAGTCCAGTTGAGAGTAGTAATTATATATAGGTGGGCTTTTCTCATTATCATGTCAGCATTAAATGCAGGATCATGATCGGGGAAAAAAACATTTTGTTTCCTTCCATTTCCTTTGTAACATAAATAAGTTATTTAATCAATAGGAATTAACTGTACTAAGTGACATATCTAATTATGCTGTTTAGACACAGCAAGCACTCCTTGAGAAAAATATCCAATACACTAAATAGGTACTTTAGTAATTTTTAGACACGGTACCCATTAATATGCATTTAAACCTTTTACTGCTGTGTTATGTTGATAACATATATAAATACTAGATAATGCTAATGCTTCTGCTGCTGTCTTTTTCTGTAATATTCTCTTTGATGCTGAATTTACTATGACCATTTATAAGCAATGCTGTAACTACAGATAGCATTTCAGGACAAAATAGATGACTTGAACCATTTATTGCTTAGAAAATAGCTTACACCATAGCTGTGCTATAAGCAGCTTTTATGCGCATCGACAAATGAATAGTAAGCTTCAGCTTGCTAAGGGAAGCTCTGCGGAACCTTTTGTAACTTT
Organism: Emydura macquarii macquarii; assembly: GCF_026122565.2. NCBI lineage: Eukaryota > Metazoa > Chordata > Testudines > Chelidae > Emydura > Emydura macquarii. The sequence goes on from NW_027132559.1 coordinate 25,205,639, forward strand.
CGGTGGAATGGAGACTTATGCGAACTGTCAAAGAACACAATGAAGTCGCTGTATGAGGTTGTAGTGCTGGCACTGATGTTATCAACCAACTTGTTTTGGACACTAAATGTAAATGTGATCAGCTTTGTTTGGAAGAAAATTTAAAGTTTCGAGGTTTGTTTTGTTTTAAATCATTTTATTTTTGAAAGGGGTAATCTTGAAAAAGCAAGACACATTATTCTACAAGGGAAAAAGAAAGAAAAAAAGTTTTAAATATTTATGAGCACCTTTTCTGAAATGTAACATTTCCTAGTTTGAAGGGGGTAAAAGGTGGGATTTGAACAGCCCAGTGAGATTTAAAAAGCAATTACTTCACAGGAGTGCCTCATTTTCCAATTCTTTAACAAATCTAATGGAGATAGGAAAGATGAACCCATAACCATAAAAAAACAATAATTTTAATCATAATGGATGTGATTTCAAAGACACTTCTTGGTGGTGGCTTAATTTTCCACTCAATGTCAATCAAGAAACCGTAAACTATAAATGATTTCTCATGGAATTCATTTAAAACTAAAAAGCAGTGACCACTAGAGACCAAAGGTGCAGAAGAACACTGGGCATGCATCTAATTCACCTAAATCCACAGGGCAACATATTTATGGGTGTATATATGCCTTAAAATGCCATCTTGTTCTGTCAATAATTTATAGGTCTCAGTGGCACTTAAAATTTCAATGATCAACTCATAATCAAAACAGTAACACTAAAGCTGCTGCAGTTTCACCAAGAAGGGGAAAAGTCAGAACTTTGAAAATTGTGGCTTCCATTGAAATAAGATCCAAGTGAAACATAAGTTGATAAAAAGTCCTTTGATCAGTTTTGATTCCTTGAATTCATTGTGGAGCACTTCCTGTCTGGAGCAGAGTATTGGTGGGAGGGGATGGGTAAAAAAAAAGAACATTGCATCAAATGTGTAATATTTAAAGAGAAATATATATATATATATATACTGTGTACGGTAGTGACTCACTGAACAAAACAAGCAATCAGCCCAACATTACATGATCTCCCAGCAAAAGAAGAAAGGCTTTCATTGAACTGATTAACCCTTTTGAAAATGTACCTAAAAGGCTTATTTAAAATTCTGGTTTTATTTCACTTTTTTTTTGTTTTGTTTTGTTTTGTTTTCAGGTAGTTTAATAAATCTGGCAGCTGATTTCTGCAAGGTTCTTGTGTATGGGATTCCTAATCATTTTAATTGGAGAGGAGATTGTTCCAATGTAATATAAGGTTCTCCTTCTGGAAGAAAGGCACTTTCAGTGGTTAGCATTGCTTCTTACAAAATGTTAAAGCGAAAAAAGTGAGCAGGCCATGTGCATGTGATTATATCATCACAGTTAACCAATATATATGATGCCAATGCAAGGATATTTGGCAGAGGGGTGGGAAAATGCCTGACTGCACTGGGGTCAAGTCCATCCTTAAAGAAATGTTGCAGCTAGTAAAATGCATCATTTTTGCTTATTTGTTTTTTTTTGGTAGCAGAAACCATCTCAGTGGTATGTTGAAAGATGAACTACTATAGGGAAGACACAGGCAAGTCTTTGGCTAGTTAATGGCTCTGCGTGTGGACCGTCTCTCTTCTCATGAAGGATGTTAGGTCAGGTCCTTCATGTAAGGGCAACTACTGCTCACTTGTCCCACTTAACACTTACGGGGCGTACTGTGCACTTTTCTAAACTTACTGATCTGAAAGGGGATTATGACGATTAAGTACTGCAGCACCTTAAAAAAGTAAGTCATTACTTGTGCTGAATATCATTTATTATTTTTATCTTCCAAGTGCTGTACATCTCCACCAGCTCTGACCAGTGCCTCTCAGTTGGGTAGCTAAAAATAATTGTTCTTTTGTCTTACTGCGTGAGCCAGGGATATTTCACTTTCCTAGTAAATAAGATGTCCCATTCCTTGCTGTGGAAGGAAGAATTTTGTAACAACATGTTAGAAAATGGGACTGAAAATTCCTGTACTAAGCCTCAAAGGCACTTTTCCATTGAGCCATTGCTCAGGTGATCACAGTGGATTTGCCAAAGAAGGCATACATAGGCTCCAAGGAGAAGGTGTCCATCTCAGACCGATGCTGTATGTCTACCCTCAAAAAAACACTAGCTCATCACACTGTGGGAACCCACCTTCTCTTAATGCTGTTACTCAGCCCTGCTGGAGGGAATCAGAAAAATGCAGTCAACACCGCTGATAGCAGGGGAACAGAGCCTGCCATAGTGCTAGGAGGAAGGCTACTGGAGAGGTACAGTGATGGTGCTTGAGAGCATCTGGGCTTGCACTTGCTTTTCTTGGTGATTCTCAGTTGCTACTTCATTGCCTTTCCAAGTCTGACTGCAGTCTCACCTGGCAAAGCAAGGCCATGCCCTTTGTCAGGTGAGACCACAGTCAGACTTTCCTTACATGGAGGAGAAGGTGGCAGAGCAGCACAACACCTGTGGCCACAGCTATTTCAAAGTCCTCCTCTCTGGAGCTAATGAATGCCATTACTATGCAACCTGCAGGAGGTGCTCTGCTACTGGAGATGTTACTTGGGGAAGAGTGCTAGGAGCAGGGAGTGGAAGGGGGTTTCCGTCATCAATTTCTCTTTTTCTGACTGGTGCTGCTCAATATCTGTTCAAGTCTTGTTAATTCATTCACCCACAATTTCTCAGTAGCATGTTCTGTTGTCAGGGCTGTGGCACTGATGGAACTTCAAGCAGTTGGCACTTCAGCGCATGTTGAACAGCCTGCAAAGAGCTGTGCGGTGGCTTTCAGCCAAAGCCTGGCACTGGAAGTGGCGCGTGGCTAAATTGCCGTACCGCCCCAGCAGGACCACCAGAAGTCACTGCTCTTCCGAAGCTCCCCACTATGCAAGGAGGAGCACACCCACTTCAGAGATTGCAACACTTGCTCCACTGTATGGCCAATCAAGACCAAAGGCTGGTGGGTGGGGTGGGGGGCATAACTTGCACCGACTCCCTTGGGGATGAATTGTGACCCAGGAGAGCTAGTACTGCACATAGAAGAACACAGGGCCTGAGCTCAGCCTTGCACTGGGGGGGGGGGGAACAAAAAGGGAAGATATATGTTGTTTCTCTGCCTTGCTCATCTAGTGGGGAGGTCAGCTCTAATCTGGCCCTTACCAGTTAGAAATTCAGAGGAGGAGGAGCTGGAAAATATAGAGAATGGAGTTGTATATGTGCTTTCCTGGTGTGACTGATTAGTGCGGGACTGTGGGGCAATATGGTAGCTGAGGAGAGAATCCTTTGAGAGAGATAAGGGACAAGGATAGAAGCGGTGGACGGAGTGCTGGCAAGCAGTGGACCCCTGGAAGCTGTGATGGACTTCTGGCACTAGTGGCCATGGAGAGGGCTTTGGGAATGAGAGAGAGAATCACAAAAGACAGCAAAATACAGAAAGGGACACTGACAGTAGATGAGCTCAGCAACAGTAAAACCATGGAACGCATTAGGGGACTTGGAAGACCATGGTTTTTTCGATATGGAAGTAGAGGACTCAGATAAGTAGTGAAGCAGTAAACCAAGCTAAGAGGTGGAGGGAGTAGGTAATTGAAAGCAGTACGCTGGGTGGTCAGTGGGCCAAATTTGTTGTGATGAATGGAGTTACACCAGGGATGAGTCTGGCCCAGCCACTTTAGCCCTGAGGACAGGAAACTCAGAACTGACTTTGAAATGACTGGTGATAATTTAGTTACCTACCTACACAGTGTTTGGTAGCTGTTAAAAGAGCAAAGAAGAGCTTGCACTAGGCATAGACTTAACGGGATGTAAATGCAAAGAAATTCTTGTCACACTGTATAAAAAAAAAATCTGCAAAGCAAATGGGCCAGATGCTCAGCTGGTGTAACTCAGCTTAGCACTATGAAGTCAATAGCGCCACTGGCTGAAGAATTTCTGGCCCTGTTTTCGGCCTATGATATGCAGTTCTGGTCAGTGTATTCAGTCTGGGTGTCGAAACCTGTGCCTGAACATCTACACTGCTGTGTTCAGTCCTGCAGCCCAAGCTCCAGTCGGTTCACCCAGGCTTTAAGGCTCATTGGTGCAGGTTTGTTCATTTTTTGCTGTGTAAGCGTGGCTAGAGAGACCTCCAGCCAATGGCCCAGTGGTTAGGGCTCTGATTTAGGATGTGGGACTTAGGCAGCTTTGCACATATCAACCTGTGAGAACTTAGGTGCCTATAGGGTTCGGTCACAGCTGAGTGGTGGTTATGAGGATGTCAGTTGCACCCAAAGTGTCAGGCACCCAAGTCCCTTTGGAGAGCTAGCCCTTGTTGACTGGCCCAAGATCATTCAGGAAGTTTGTTAGAACAGGCAATTGAACCTGCACACACATCCCAGTCTAGCGCCTGAACTGTGGGCCCAGCATTCATTTCTCTCCCTGCACAGGGCCTTAAGGATCTAGTCCAAACTTTTTAAGCTGACAAAAGGAGAAAAAGATCAGGCTCTCGCCTGAGGGGGCTGGGGTATAGAATAAATTACCAGTAACAATAACAGACTTCACGGGCTCAGGCGTGAAGTCCTTGCTCATGCGAACCGCTCATTGCAGTCAGCAGGAGGTTTACATATAGCTGAGTAGAGCAGTCAGCATTTGGGTACGAACGCCAGAGATAGTGCAGAACAACACGAAGAGCCAAAATGAAGCCACGGGACCAGATGCTGCATTCATCTGCACTACAGCAAAACGCAGAGACAAGGCTCTTGTTTGCTAACCATAGCCTTACACGCCCTGTTTACTCTATTTTTGTACAGCGCTTACTCAGACAAACTTACTTACGCGGGGCTAGATTAGCACCCTTCTTCCACCATGCACAGGCCAGAATAGCCAGTTAGTGGCACAGGGGCTAACCCCACCATCTCCAGCTCAGATCCCCACGCTGGCTGCAGGGAGAGCGCAGGGCTGCTCACCCAAGCCTGCCCAGTGTGTGCTGGTCAGTAGCAAGGGGTTAGAGAGTGGGAGGAGCCCTGCCTCACACACACACACCTTGCACTCACAGGCCAGAGTAGCTGCCTGTAGGCACAGGCGGGAGTAAGCTGTTCCAGGCTAGGGGAACTGTACCACCATCCTCCAAGCAAGAGCAGCAGCAGAAGGGGTTGCTTAGCTACACAAGCTGTTTAAGAGGGTGGGTTCCAAGGGCTTGGCTACACAAACATTTAGTGCGCAGCAAGCTGGCATGTAAGCTTGAGTGTAACAACCCCCCTTAGTTTGTGGCGCACTAGGTGTCCATGGGGGTCCCTGCTGCCACACGCTAAAAATTCCCTAGTGCGCTTTACCCTACTCCCATTTCGAAGTGGGGTAGATCCGTTCTCCTCATGAAACTTGTAGCGCGCAGCAGCAGGGCCCACACAGAGAGTTGGTGGTAGGCTTGCCCCACACTAAGTGCATGTGTAGACAAGCCTTAAGATTATCATTCAGCCTTCAGTAAGTGACAAAGTCAGCAACAAAACCCCCACTTCAGGCTTTAGCCCCTTATTTCTTTCTGTCAGTCTGTTAACATAAATGATGGGGAAAACAATTTCGTGGACCATATGATCTTCTCCTGACCCTCTGATTATAGCTTGGCTGAGAAGAAATGAGAGACTTTATATCTCACCATAAATCACAGTATCACTCCACTCCCTCCCGCACCCCGCTTAGCTCAGCAGTAGGGTTTGAACACTTCAGTCGTCAGGTCCCTAGGTGAGGCCCTTAATGTTTTAGCAACCGGATGGATTGCTAATCCTTTTGCAGACCAGTCACTGAAAGCAACCTTGCCATACACCTTGACAGGCAACACTAGATAGTGACGCTTAAGACAGAACAGTTACTTAACTGTGGGTCTTCAAGATGTGACCGTCAGGGCGGATCGCAGTTGAGCTTCATGCACAGGAGAGCAGAGCCTTTCGAATAGCAGCACCCTTTGGTGGTGCACATGTACCCTGAGCCTTGCCATGCTCCCTCTCATATGAGGGCATAAATGCCACACCCCTCCGTCAGTTCTTTTGCTGTTCAAAGCCTGTGTTTGCTGAGAACTCTGAAGGCAGGCAGAGCAGCATCTCAAAGAACCACAGAGTAACCATGGATTCCAGTAGATGACTGACCAGCAGTACCCCTCAGGATGGTGAGACTGAGGCATTTCACCTGTATCTGTTGGTCAAATAATAATTGAGGCATTGAGCTCCTGAACCTAGCTGCCATGTCAAGGTCACAGTATTTCACATAGCTCAATGTGTTGGTCCACATTGCTGCCATGCAGCCGTCACATACTGGCACATTTCTAAAATAGGCTGAAAAATGTTGCCTGAGCCTGGGTGAAGCATGCCGTGCTAAAAGACACTTGCCATCAATAGCAGATGGCAATAGATTACATTACATGATCCATTTAGAGCTTCTCTGTGATAAAATGCCCACAAAGAGGCAGGGCGATACCATAAGAGGCCCACGCCTTTTAAGCTAATAGAGCAAGGCTCATGACAGAGTCAGCCTATGTAGCTTTTGCCCGGTGGTGCAGGGTTTCAGAAGGAAGACGGGCAGGTTAATGTCCTGATTTAGGTGAAAGTCAGAAACCACCTTAAGGTGTGGTCTCATACTAATTTGTCCTTATGAAATGATGTGTATAGCGGTCCAACCATAAGGGTTTGGAGCTTGCTGACTTCCTGAGCTGAAGTGATAGCCACCAGAAGGACTGTCTTGATATATACAATGATCAGTGGTTCAACTGGCAGAGCCGTGAGCTGTAGGAAAATGATACTGAGCGCCCATGTAGGAGTTGGGTCTCTCAGAGGTGGGTAAGTATGTCAGTGATGCTTGAGGAATCTCGACTTTATCAGATATAAGAAGACCAGCTCTGACTGTAATGGGGGCTGTGACACACCAATATTTCTGTAAGGCGGACTTTGTCTGAACTAGCTGTTAGTCTAGCAAGTTGCAGAAGGATCATTGGTATTGAGGCCTCTGCTGGGGACTGCCCATAAAGAGCCCTGTTTCCTTTTGGAGATGTAGGTCTTCCTAGTAGATGGCTTCCTGCTCTGTATGGGAATTTCTTGAACCTGTTGAGACCAGTGTCTGTTAGCAGTGCTCAGCAGCTGCAGCTCTGGGTGCAGTACCTCGCTGTCATTCTCAGATGGCATGTCTGGGGCGATTGGGTGGTGGATGGGAGGCCAACTGGCCATGTGTAAGAAGTCAGGCAGCCAGAACTATTTCAACCAAGAGGGTACTATCAATCAGGATCAGTTTGCCCCAGTCCATCGGATGTTGGATATTACTCTAAGAATAAGGGGAGAGGCATATAGAAATCCTGGAGGCCACTGAAACAAGTGAAGAGACAGTGCATGCTCCTCGGGAGCAGTAGCTCGAGCAGTTAGTGCCGTCAAATATTGGTTCCGTGATGGATTTCAGCAGTGACTGCTTGTGGTTGGTTACTGCCTGGCTGCTTAAAAAGTATGCCAGGTTGCTACTCACTTTTGAAAGTTTCAGAGCCAGTCAAATCCACAACCTGATGCCTTTCTGGCAGAGAGGGGATGACCATGTTTGTCTTTGTTTGTTTATATAATGCATTGTGGCTGTATTGACCATCAGTAACTGCACTCGGGAGCTTCAAAGAACAGGTAGGAATGTTATGGCATGGCTACACTGCAAAGAAAAACCTGCAGCCCTGAGAATCAGAGCTCAAGTCAATTGACAGGCTTTCAGGGCTTGGGCTGTGGGGCTAAAAGTAGTGTAGACATTTGGGCTCAGGTTGGAGAGAAAACTCTGAACCCTGGCAAAGAGGGAGGGGCTTGGAGGTCAGGCTCCAGCGGGCATGTCTACATTGATATTTTTAGCTCAGCATGTTACACTTATGAAATAAACAGCAGGATCTTATTCAGGGGACAAGGCAGTATGCCGCATTTATTATGAATACAGAAAATATTTGAAAAAGCAATTGCCTAAAACACACTTACACACACACACAGAGTTATGCAGGAGGGATATAATTACCAGCCTCTGTGTTGCTTGAGCTGAATCACTGGCCAGGTGACTCAGACACGAGGATGGAGCCAGGCTCTGTTGGTCGCGAAATGATACTCTTTGGGGTTTGCAGAACAAGCCCAAAGTCTAGGTTTTTTTTTTTTTTTTTTCCATTTTATTTTATACTTATTTATTTTTATTTGGGTCTATGGATTTTGTTATGTCAGAGAGTCTTTTTGTTTGATGTAATCGTCAATTAAGTTTGATATTGCAAGTGTGACAGCTTTTTTTTTATTTTTGTTTTACACTTTGGTTTGTTCCTGTCCTTGGGTATTAACTCCTCTGTTTTCTGGGGTTATCTTGATCTTCGGCCATCTGGGTTATAAAAGTTTTTTTAAACAAAAGCATCTTCTCTCCCTCCTTCCCTTGGAGGCTGAGAACAATTACTTCCGCGCCGTCTTATCTCAGCAGACTTAAACTGCATTCACTCCTCATTTATACTTACTAAAAATTATTACATTTTTATTTTATTATATTGGTACATTATTTTATACTTACTAACATCATAAAATCCTTATACCTACACCAGGTTTATTAATACTAATTTTACTAAAAGGAAATAAAAAAAATCTTATTTACCCTCTCATTGCCCCATGATTTACACATCAACCATATTCCTGATACGCACTGGGCATTTTACTTTACTTGTAAATTATCACAATTAGCTTTCAGGATGTTCCTAAACATTCATATGTAGATTTTTACAGACAAGGCCCCAATGTGTCATAAATGTTAAATTATAAAATGTTTAGGCAGGATGTTCCCACTCATATGTTCAAGCAGTCAATTATCATAGTGGAGCCTGGGGTGGCATGAACAATTAATGTATCTGGAAAGTCCCTATTTATAATGGCTAGCTTTGTTCTTTTTTAGTGTGAAGATTAACGTTTAAGCTTCAAATACGTATCTATGATCTGGGCCTGCTCTGGTTTATGCCTACATCACCGTGCTGGGGCCTACAAGCAACCACAATTAACCCTGGCTCTGAGTGCTGGTGCTGCAGAATTTTCTTTGTAGCATAGACATTCTCTTACATGCAATTACAAATGGTCCTTGAACCAGGTCACCTGCATTGGTGTTCCTAAGGCATCTGTTCCTAAGTCATCTATGATGCGTCACCATCAGCATGGGGACAGAGACAGGAACCCCCTTTCATACATTCTCTATGGCCAGCCACCAAATGGGCTCTCGTAGGACTTTGGGCAGGACTGTGACTCTCGCGTTCATCTGATGTTTGGATGCCATAATTATGGAGAAGGGCCACATGTGAAGTCTGGCATGCTAACATTTGACATAGTAAGCTTGGACATATATTCACTGATCTTTCCATGTTGCTTGTTTGCAAAGCCGTGACTGAATTATACCGCTCTTCTCAATCAATTGAACTTTTATATCACACAATCTCACACTAGCATATATGACTTTTTTAGAGCTAGAAAAGCTGTCACTGATTAGGCCTGAATCTTGCGTGTCCTGGGTCTTGAAGTGGGGTAATTTTGGGGGGAAACTGTATGATTAAGTAGAGAAGAAGGCAATATTTCTTTGAAAGGTTGATTTTTAATTAGTGATGTGCAAAACTGTCTATGGTTTTGGATTGTGAGATGTCCCAGTGGAGTGGGAAAGAAGAGGTCAAAGATATGTGATAAATGTTTTTAATCACATAGCTCTGTGATTTATCACCTCCCTATGTATATTGTGTATGTAAACATACACACTCTCTCTCTCTCTCTCTCTCTCTTGCTCTCTCTCTACGTATGAGGGGGTGATGTCCATGTGATAAATCACAGAGCTGTGTGATACATACACTCACACATACTATAACAAATTTATGTAAACAAGTGTATTATATATTATAAATTCACACACATACATTAAATGCTTCTATTAATATATGTAACTGATCATTTCAGTCATGTAATTTCACAGGGTGGTATGGTACAACTTTAATCTGTTCAAAATGAGACATTTATTGACGTCTGACAGAAATAGACAAAAAGACAAAAATGAAATCAATCCTGTTAATAATTCATATTTCAGGATCAGTTAAAGGAGGCATAAAATCTCAGTGTCAAAAAGGGTATTAGACGCTAATCTGGTGGTGAGGTAGGTATATAAGATCTGGAACTGGATCAAAGTAAACTTAAAATAAGCTAATAAAAATCAAATTTCCAGGAATAGATGAGATCAACTATTATACAAGTAAAAGATATACTGTATTCACACTAATAGCCAACCTTTTCCTTCACCCTTTGTCCAATGGTAAAAAAATCGGAGTGGAAATTAGACAAGAACAGAAAAACCGCATCTAAAGTGAAGGAGGCGAACATCCCGCAGTGCTGAAGGAACAGGTTCAAGACTATTTAGAAGGATTGGACATTCACAAGTCCATGGGGCCGGATGCAATGCACCCGAGGGTGCTGAGGGAGTTGGCTGAGGTGATTTCAGAGCCATTGGCTATTATCTTTGAAAGCTCGTGGCAACAGGGGGAGGTCCCTGAGGACTGGAAAAAAGCAAATATAGTGCCCATCTTCAAAAAAGGGAGGAAAGAGGATCCGGGGAACTACAGACCGGTCAGCCTCACCTCAATCCCTGGAAAGATCATGGAGCAGGTCCTTAAGGAATCCATTTTAAGGCACTTGGAAGAGAGGAAGGTGATCAGGAACAGTCAACACGGATTCACCAAGGGAAAGTCATGCCTGACCAACCTGATTGCTTTCTATGATGAGGTGACTGGCTCTGTGGATGTGGGGAAGGCGGTGGATGTGATATACCTTGACTTTAGCAAAGCTTTTGATACGGTTTCTCACAGTATTCTTATCAGCAAGTTAAAGAAGTATGGGTTGGATGAATGGACTATAAAATGGATAGAGAACTGGCTAGAGCATAGGGCTCAACGAGTAGTGATCAATGGCTCCATGTCTAGCTGGCAACCGGTCACAAGCGGAGTTCCCCAGGGGTCGGTCCTGGGGCCGGTTTTGTTCAACATCTTTATTAATGATCTGGAGGATGGGGTAGATTGCACCCTCAGCAAGTTTGCGGATGACACTAAGCTGGGGGGAGTGGTAGATACCCTGCAAGGTAGGGATAGGATACAGAGTGACCTAAACAAACTGGAGGATTGGGCCAAAAGAAATCTAATGAGGTTCAACAAAGAAAAGTGCAGAGTCCTCCACTTAGGAAGAAAGAATCCCATGCACAGCTATAGACTGGGGACCGACGAGCTGGGCAGCAGCTCTGCAGAAAAGGACCTGGGGGTAACAGTGGATAAAAAGCTGGATATGAGTCAGCAGTGTGCCCTGGTTGTCAAGAAGGCCAATGGCATATTGGGCTGCATTAGGAGGGGCATTGCTAGCAGGTCACGGGAAGTGATTATTCCCCTCTATTCGGCATTGGTGAGGCCGCATTTAGAATATTGTGTCCAGTTTTGGGCCCCCCAATACAAAAAGGATGTGGACAAGTTGGAGAGAGTCCAGCGGAGGGCAACCAAAATGATTAGGGGGCTGGAGCACAGGACTTATGAGGAGAGGCTGAGGGAACTGGGCTTGTTTAGTCTGCAAAAGAGAAGAGTGAGGGGGATTTGATAGCGGCCTTTAACTACCTGAAAGGGGGTTCTAGGGAGGATGGGGCTAGGCTGTTCTCGGTGGTGGCAGATGACAGAACAAGGAGCAACGGTCTCAAGTTGCAGGGAGGGAGGTCTAGGTTGGACATTAGGAAAAAGTTTTTTACTAGGAGGGTGGTGAAGCACTGGAATGGGTTACCTAGGGAGGTGGTGGAATCTCCATCCTTAGAGGTTTTTAAGCTGCGGCTTGACAAAGCCCTGGTTGGGATGATATAGCAGGGGTTAGTCCTGCTTTGAGCAGGGGGTTGGACTAGATGACCTCCTGAGGTCCCTTCCAACTCTAATATTCTATGATTCTATGATTCTATGATCATGTAAAGGTTTCCTGTTACTGCAGTGAGACAATCCACTTATTTGCTCCAAGATTTTGCAGAGTTGGTGGGCAGCTTTTCAACTATGTGTGTCTTTACAAGCAAAGAAAATGATATTTTCCTCAGAGTTATGGGAAAGCAGGACTTAGTAAAGTATAAGTTGACTATAATAGCTGTGAACAGTAGCAGGGATTTTAGAATTGCAATGGTAAATGCAAAGGTACTATGAAAGCCACTCGCATTCAAAAGCCAAGAAACTCTGTGAGGTTCACTACCTATCTCGGAATACATGCCTCTCATCACCATAGTAGCTGTGCATCTTACAATTTTGTCTTCACAATACCCATGGGGTTGGAAATAATGTTCCCTGGTTTATACAGAGGAAACTAAGGCACTGGGAAGATTAAATAACTTTATCACAATCACACAGAAAGCCTGTGGTTGAGCCAAGTGACCAATCCAGGTCTCCTGAGTCCCAGGTTAGTGTAGAGTTCAGTAGGCCATCCTGCCTACCTTCTCCTCAACGAGTCTCCAGTGCATTCTTCAGGCAAGACCCATGTGTGTATCAGGGATCTGTTGAAGCACAATCATCCATGCAGAGAGCTAGGACCTCTCCCTGGATCCTAACTTCTCTGTGGTGATCTGCCAGCATGGTTCCTGCTGAAAGGGTTGTATTGACAGGTGGTCCCCTCTTGGCCACTGTCCTCAGAATGTATTCTTAAATTGTGGTCCCACAGCTTCAAAGAGGAGAGTGGGCATATTAATGTTGATAGGATCAACATCAATTTATTTAGTTCTGTAGATTTCATGTGGCAGACAATACTGCCTGCATGTCACTTCTGCTCCACTCCTTCTCCACCAGTGGATCACAACCCCCTTCTAAAGTCCCATGTAGATCTTCTGTAGCACCAAAGGCAGGGCAGAATGATACTACAGGAGGTGGTTTCTCCACCTTCTATGACTCCCAGACCAGGATCTGCTGGCTGTCTATGCTCTTCACTTATGAAGGAGGCAGACTCGGTCTAGTCCTTCGATTTTTAACTTATTTTAAATCAGCGAGTGAATGAATTTAGTGCTCACCAAATTCAGGGACTAAAGAACATTGATGTGAGCCAGGCCTGGCTGTCCGTGCTGTGCAAAATGCTGCCCAGAGCTCGGTCAACGCAGTTCAGTCCTGACTTCCATCGAGCCTGCTGTCCCTGACCTGACCCTCCCTTAAGCATTAATGATCAGATGTATGTGTGTTTTGTGTGTGCGCACAAATACGGACCTGGAGGAGACCTCAACATTTGTTTGCCTTTGTATGTAATGCCAGGAATTAAACCTCCACTCCTAAGGCTGAAAGGCTAATACACTAACTTACAGTGTAATGCAGCTGCCTATTTGGTTGGTTTTTTTTATTCTCCTTACAGAAGGTTGATTTCCATGAAAGGGATTTTGATTTGACTGGGCTTGTTTGCACAAGAATTTGTTGGATTTTGTTTCAGTCACAGTGTTTGGTGTCTGTTGCATAAAGAAAGATAGCATGAGAATGAAAGAATACTGTCTAAAACACCCTATCAAATGTCTTTTTGTATGTGCAGGTATATTATGCCCTTTTGGTCTAGTAGAACATTTTGCTTAGTCTCTGTTTCTTATTACTAGTGACTCCCACAGATACCCACTTAGGTTAATACAGTGCTTTGTATCCAGGTAGACTGCATGTAGACTATTTTCAAGGGATACTAAACGGAAGAGAGAACTTTAATAAAGCAGATGAAGAGTATCTGGATGCAACTGGGAGCTGGACTGGTCCACTTCTCAAATTCCTAGAGTGTCAGTGAACTGGGGGGCAATTACTGATTTATTGATGAACCAATAGAAAGTTATTGCAGACCCAGAACTTCTTGCACAATACATGTGTATGGAAAGTATGGTGATGGGTGCTATAGAAAACTTAAAGATAAAACGTGAGCCTGATCCAAACATCCCTGATCTTTGGAGAAGTTTGCATTTACCAATAAGTGGGTAACTAGAGTTAATGCTGGTGATTAATAATACAGAGACAGATGAAAGATCCTACTAGAATTCATTGTGCTGAGAACTGCAGTATAACGGGCTCTCTCAGTACTCAGTACTAGAATCGAAATACAACACAAGCCTATCCAGAGATCTATAATAAAACTACAATGCGCCATAAAAGTCTCAATGCACTAAACAAAATCCACCTTCTGTCACAACGTGCAGTACTATGTGAGGCAAAATCTCTCCTACAAACATCACTGAATGTAAAGAGTTTGCACAGGGGTAACTGATGGCTACTTGGTCAAAAATACATCTTCATTTGGCACAATCCAGCAAAAGTGAAAGGCAACAGCACTTTGTGAATTTTACAAAACAAGCAGGGTTTAAAGTAGCTCACACACATCATACATGCTGCTGTATGAGCGTATATTGATTGTTCTCGAGGGCACCTCCTCATCCAGGAGGATTGATTGTGTGTGTGTTACAAAGGGATTTTAATAATCTTTGTACTTGCTGTCATGTTGCAAAGCCCCACCAGCAAGACGTGTCTGATACTAGATTTTTTAATGATCAGGCCCTCAGTCTTCAATAAACATCCATTCATCCTATATACAAACATCTCCAATACAGTTACCCAGAAGGTGGTTTCTGTAAGTTGCAAGGCCAAATTCTGCTCTCATTTACAGTCATGCAACCTCATTGAATCCACCTGCTGATTAAATCAGTTCAACTGCAGAGGCGCATTTAAGTGTAACATTTAGTTCACATCAAGATACACAAAATGTTTAAACCATAAATTCATGTCATTTGAAAACTTGAAATTATGCATTTTTTAAATTGTAATTAAATGATTTTAATTACTTGACTAGAATTTGTTATAATTTTTAGTTCAGAAATTTCACACCTCTACCATTTAGCTGGATCGGGGTGTGTGGGGGGAAGAGAAGTCAGGGAAGAGGAATGACTGGAGTTACCTTTTGAAATTTAGGCAGAACTAGCACTAACCATATTCTGCATTTTCAGGCATTATTTATGTGGTCACACACAAACTACTGTACTAATCTTAAAGGTTTCTCAAAGACAAATTTGATAACATTTCTCTTTATGGAAAAGCTTTATAGAATTTAACGAGGATTAAACAGTTAGGCGTCTATAGATCTTAATATAATATACAAATGTTGGAATGTAATAAAGAAAGAAAGTCTGACTATAGGTTTTTTTTTACAATTCTGTAATAGGAATATATTTCTGTATTGAATTCCATAGGATAGTTCTAAAACCTCTACGAAGTTCTTTTCCATAAGGGTCAAGAATGGAGTAGTCCTTTGTTCCTAATCCAAGACTCATTGATCATCATGAAGACAGTAATCACTGTAGAATCTATCGGTCTTAGTAGAGAATGTGGCTCAATAGGACTCAAGCGCTCAGGTCATCTGACACACTGCCGGTGCTGCATTAAAGTGGTGTTTGGTGATTCAATAGGGGATGTTCTTCTCTCAGAGTCAGCACCAAAGTGCAGGAGGCTGCTGTAATGCTGCAGGCCCCATATTTCAGATGACACCACGAAAATAAGGTTCTGACCACTTGTAACCATTAACTAACTACTCCACAACAGTTCATAAGAGTAGAAGTGTAAACTCCCTTACCACTGCCAGATTCCAGCACAGGAAATTTCATTCTTCCCACCTAAATTCCCACTGGGAATTCAGCTGGATACATATTGTTCAATATCTGTCTTGTTGTCTTAGTGTTGCTAACTGAATTCTCATTTTACTTTAGATGTGGCTGCAGTTCAGCAGTGGTCATTGTACTTCCAGTGTATAGTACCCAATCCAACCCCCCCTGGAAGTCAATGGGAATCTTTCCATTGACTTTCGTGGGCACTGGAACTGTCCTTTTCTGTTCAAACTATAAACCTTCTGAAGCAGGGACTGCCTGTAACCATGCATCTATACGGCACTTAGCCCTAATCTTGTTGGCGCTACTGTAATAAAATTAACACCATCACTGCATGAATTGCAAATTGCCAATTTTAAAATTGAATCTACACTTCAAAATGAGCTTTTGGTGATGAATGAATGTTCAGGCTTTGAAATGTGCCACAAAAAAGCTTGATTGCTTAAATGGTCATGGCAAGTGTATAGGAAAGGGTCACAAATACAACTGAATGAAAATTCACTTTCTAATAGGAATGAATATTTGTGGACAGTATTTCCCTGCTGTTCACAGAACTCACTTTCCACTAGGATTAAATATTTATGGGCAGTTTTTTTCCCCACTGTTCACAGAGATCTACTGATTGTCATTTCTCTCACAATTGCATGCACTCATAAAAGTTATATTGCTCTCTTTTATGCTAGCCCCACTAAATGTTCCTGGATTCCTAAGCCCATGACAGCAGTAGCATAAACATTTTTTCTCTATTCACAATAGCCATAAATCCCTCTCAGAAAAACAATGACTTCAGTCACTAAGTAGAGATGGAAAAAGTGACATCACTTCTTGGAAATTTAAGACACATCCTACCCAAAAGTGAGCCCAACGTGCATTCATTTGGTTGCATGTTGCTGAAGGGTACCTAGGAAGGAATCAGGATGGAGAAAAGGAAGTAAACAGAATACAATTATTGTAACTGAAACACAGATTCAATAAATATTTCAAGATAAATCAACCTCCAGTCACTATGAAAAGCATCAGCAATATTTTCTCAGATCAAGCATGCAAGGCTAGCGAAAGGCCATTGCTTCTGGACAGAATGTTAAGGGAAACAGAAAGGACAAAAATGAGAGCCAGAGACTAAAACCACTTTGTGAATCAGCAAGTATTGGAAGTGCTTTTTAAACTCTTTACTGGCCAGAAAAGTTGGCTTTGAACATAAACCTGGAGAGCGAATTTGCATATTATGCTAGATGGATGAAGCCATATAAACTGCTTAGTTAATGAAGAAATATTAAATCATAATAAAGGACAAACACTTTCTGGAGTGATGGGGTAAAACCCTATGGATCCTCACCTGGGACTCAAGAAGATGGGTTTGCTGCATCTGCAGCATAGTTTCCCCATTCTCAGAAACAGGTCTTCCTAGGGAAGGAGGGATCTGTGGGTGGTATGCACATTTTCCCCTTACAAAGTCCTAAGGGGTTCTGCAGAACAGTAAATATTAAGAGAAACAGATTAACTTTTGCATGGACCCACAAGCCACTGCCCCTGGAACAACCTCTCAGGGTAGGGGACCCTAGAAGTAGTGCAGACGTACAGGATGTATATACACAGAGCCCTGTTTTTTTGTAGGTCTTCTGATTTCTGCAAAGATTTTGCAGGGACCACCTTTTCTATGGGACAATAGTTCAGAAAGGCTGAGAGGTTTGTCTTGCTGAATTTTCTTGCTTCTTTTTCTCAGTTCTTACTATGAGATAGGAGCAATTAGGTCCAAAGTAGTTCACCTAATTATTATAATTGTGACCCGTCCATGCCTAGGGTAGCCACCTGAAAATGTCAAGGTCAGGGCAAGCTGTAAAAGGAGAGCGGATTCTCCCAGCACTGGTGGGTGACACTGAAGTCAGACTTCCCAACCAGCCACTAACAGTGATTCTGATTCCCCACACTGGCTATAAAGAAGCCAAAATAAAAATCTACACAGCCCCCTTTACTGCATTTCAGTCTCTGGCTCCCAATCAGTGACTAGGTCCAGTAAAGAAAGAAGTTATTTAAAACTCTATGCTCTTTATCAAAAAGGTTTCTCCTGACCCCAAAGGGTCAGCCACCATACCAGATCAATATAAGTTTGGATCTTACCCAAAATACCACGCTACCAGTCAATCCTTTAGTAACTAAAACTAAAGGTTTATTATAAAAAGGAAGAAACAAACTATAAGGGAAGTGTTAAAGGATTAAAGCAATCAGATACACAAATGATTTGAAGTCCATATATATCAGGTTTCTAGTAGATCTGTGGAGTTTGCAGGCTTGTAAAGTCCCTCTGGTGTACATCCAGTACCTGGATGGGTCTCAGTCCTTTGTTTCACAGCTTCAGTTCAGTTCAGTTCAGTTGTAGAAGAGTTGATCCAGAGGTAGGCTGGAGACTAAGACAGACTAAAGACAAAATGGATCTCAGGCAGCTGCCTTTTATGTCCTTTGGTCTTTGCCATTTGCCATGTTGCTTGTGGAAATTTACAGGAATAAAATGGAGTCCAGAGTCCCATGAGTAAGTCCTGGTGACTCATCCGGTATATCCCTGGCTTCTCCCCCTAGGTCCCTTGTACCTGTTAATTTCTTAATGGGCCATTAAGCAGGCTAGTGCTGCAGCTATCCTGTCTCGGGTGTCGCCCAGACACAGCACAATTTGAAATACAGATATATCAAACATATCCATAACTTCTATTACACATATAACACATGAACATAAACATCATCATCTTACTTAGCACATTATAGCCTTTCTAACAGTACCTGACACAGCATATCTCATATGAATTATTATGATTTTGACATACTGATGTTAAACAATATCATAAATGCCCCCCCCCCTCCCCCCAAATCCAACCAGTGTGACAATAATGTTAGAGCTTTAACAGCTAGGTTAATTTCTTTGGGGGGACAAGCACATTTTTATGTAGCCAGCTTGGATGGAAGCATGGTCATAGAAACACATAATCAGAGATGGAAAACCAGTGATGGTTATTCAGCCATCTCCCATTGCATGAGTGTTCCTTACAGTACAATTTCTACTGCTTTGTAAAGTATTGGTCTAAGTGTTCCAAGAATGGTGTTTCCACCATTTCTCTTGTGAGACTATTCCTCAGTCAAAGGATATTCAAAGAAGACTATTTTAGCCAAGATGTCTATGTTAGACAAGCATAAAATTATTTGCATGGAAGAAGAGATCAGTGCAAAAAATACAACAATTTAGAAAGTAATCCTTTAACACCTGGCCTTTTTTTTTATTGTGTTGAGTGATCAAGTGAGAATATTAGTGTACAGAGAATGGTATCTAGTGCTTAGGAGTAGTACAGAGTATGTTGTAAATACTGTGGAGAAATCTTTGTGTTTTACAGTTGGTGCTGCCTAGAATTCAACAGCTATTATAAGCATTTTTGGATAAATGTCAAATGTTCTGTTATGTAGTCATCAAGCATTTCATGCAATCAGTTATAGAATCAAAGAAATCCCTAGTGGTCTCTTTGTTATCCCATGTAAACTTAAAGATAGGGCTAAAACTGTGGTTATAAAACCTTGCAAGAAACACTGTGTGTGAGTGTGTCAGCAGACGTTTTTCCCCGATAGGAAGACCAAATGATGCCAATTATAGGTCAAACATCTGACAAAGGATTAGAACGAATGAGATTGAGGGATCAGTTCTTATTGCAGCAACATAAGTAGATATGGTTGATTTACTGTGTTCCTTGTCAATTTAACTCCCATGGTTGTGTGATGCTCTAGAAGATGCAGTATGTGTTTTTAGACCAAAGACTGGGGTTGAGCTCTGAAAGACATGTTTTCATCTGCATGTTTTTGATGTGCATGGATAACTTTTGTTTTATGTTTATTAGGTGAAAATAAGTTTTAAAAGTACTATACAATATTTCCCATATGAATTTAAGAGATTTTGGAGAAACAACAGCATGGCCCAGTGAATAAGACACAGGCTGAAAGTCAGGACTCTGGATTTCATTTACCATTTTACGACTTGGAGGGAGGGGGCTAATCAGTTTCCCCACCAAGAAAATGAGGGACAGATTCTTCTGTGAACTGCTTAGAGATTCTGAACTAAACATTGCCATTAACTATAGAAATGAATTATTCAACTATGTACAGACAAAGGCTAAGATTTTAAAAAATGTCGCCATAAATCCAGATCTGGGCACTTAAGTATCTTGATTTTCAACAGTGCTGAGCATCCAATAGCTCCCACTGTCTGTATTATTTCTGGAGTCTCACTTTAAGCACTAATTTTTTAATATTGTCACACACACACACACATACACACACACACTCTTTCTGAACAGGAAACAGCATGGTATAAGACACACCTTTAGAAGAAATTAAAAGAAAACACTAGGAGTGCAGCAGAATATAGTAAATGGACACTTTCTACAGTGTCTGTGTTGAGAGTGGTTATCTGCAATTTGTAGTGATTAAACCTCAGAGTAGTGTAAAATATGGGATTGCTCAATCTCAGTCTCTAATGACAACTGGCCAGAGTCAATGGGCCTCCGTTTTTTAATGGGGGAAGCGGTGGGATTTTTTTAAATTAAATAATGTACTCTGATTACAGATCAACTTTTTTGTTGAATATTTAGTTTCCTTTCCCCATACTTTGAAATAGAAACGACAAGCTAGTTGCTAAACCAATCAAAGGATTATCTGGTTTCTTTGTAACTTCGGTACAGTCTTCTAAAGTTTTCTAATTTAATTTCCCAAAGAAACACTTTGTGATTAAACAGCTATTTCAAAGCTTCCAACTAAAACAGTACACGACTGAGATGCTTTAATAATGACTCTATTCAATGTCAAGACTAGCCCTTGTGACACCGTTACCAATAGGTGTCTCCTGCCATGATAAACTCATGATAATAAACAATCCCCAATCTCTGAGTCTAGCTGAGCCACACTCCATGTAGGACCCAAGGGGGTGGAAATGTTGGTTGTATGCCACCTTCACGCTCCCCCTATTCTTGGGACGATGCCCTCTACACAAGTTACAGTGGCTAAGCCTGTTCTAATTTGCACCAGTGGTCACAGTCCCCTACAGGCTATTGCAGTTTGCTGGAGCACAGTGAACTCTGGCTAATTCCCTTCCTGCCTCTGATTTATCCATGACATGTGCCCTACACATATACAGCAAACAATGGGGGATTCCCCTATGACAAGAGGATTCCTCAAGAGCCCAGTTAGAACAGCTTTATAATCCATTGGTGCCAAAAAAGTAGCCCATAATACTTGCCTCTGGTACACATTAATCGAATGATAATTTCTAGGCAATGCTTCTGATCAATTTTTGTGTATTATCAGCAACACAGAAGGTGTATTTTAGATCTCTGTCCCACTTTACAGAAGCACGGACTAGATCCTGTAGCTGCTTTTATGTACAGTATGTGGTGGAGTTTTGAGATGAAGCTCAGTACTTGATATAATGCTATATTATTTATAGGAGAAATGCTGCATCATATCTATGGCACAATTGTGCATTTGAGCCATTCAAGATGAGGTCCCATACCTGAAATATTGGTAAAAGGCTCAATTGTATATTTGAGTAAAAAATACAGAAAACAACAAAGATGAAATGAAATTTAAAAGCAAGAGAAAACCATGGGCCAAGGGGAACATGTACGATCCTGAAGTTTAAGACTTGCAGCTTCTTAAGTGAGACTTCTTTGGTCAAAGGAGTACAGTATGTAGCCTCTTCAAAGTAAGAAATAGTAATATTAGCCAAATGGGTTATTACATTTTATTTACTGTCACACTTTCTGAAAAAAGACTGAGTTTTTACTTAAGTGGACCATAGAAACTAATTTGAAAGCGAAACACTGATGATATTTTTATGTTTATTAAATCGTATTTCAGTGCAAGATTAAGTTTTCCTTGAAAACCATAAACATTTAGTTTGTTGTAACTACAGATATTAATGGTTGAAAAACAGGGCCATCCATCTGTTAGAGACCAACAGAACAATTACCTCAAGTTACCTGTATAAGCTGGTTTCTCTGTAAATGTATTTCTAAATAGGCACAATGAGAACTGATAATACTGCTCATTTTTTATACAGCATGTCAAATTTAGGGTAAATGATGCTAAAAATATTGTAAAATGGTCTCTAGCCTCTGTGAGTACAATAAAATGATCACAGCAGTTCTTTTTCTCATCAAAGCAGATGGCTTTAATGATTTTTCAAGCCATAGTTAATTCATTTGCAAACAACAGAGATCGGTTTGCAAATGGGTACTGAAAGAGAGAGACGTTACTCTTCATAAATGTTCCTTACGTTTGTTTTGCCCTATCATTAGTGGCAAATGGTGTTTACTTAAGGTAAATTATTTGTGTGAACCATCTCAGAGTCAGTGTTGCAGCTACAATAAATTACCTGTAAAGTGAAATGAACATCACCTGGTTAATGTGGTTAGTGCAATTGACCTCACGGAATATGTGAAATTATCTATTTTCTTTTGAATTAAAATGACATTAAAGAAATGATTTACATCTCTGCTAAATGCAGTCTTTCTGTTACTTCTTTTGTGTATGATTTAATTGGTTGCTTTTTTTTAAACAAGTTTCTGCTGTGACTTTATTATTAATGTAATGTTGTTGTTATTTAATGACATGCAGATCAATGCATATATGGGTTCATATTTAAATAACAGTATTAAATAGAATTTGTCAAGTATCAGAAATAAATTTAGACCAGATCTAAATAAAGAAGAAATATTCTGGATGTGAAAACTTTCTGGAGAAGATTTAACATATGCCTTACAAAAATAAGCCTTAAAAAAAAAAACCCAACACATACACAATACATTCTTGACCTTTCACACCAAGAGGCAGGAAAATTATATTAATCCACTGTAATAATTATATTACATATTCACTAATATTACAGATTTCTGGCAAAATGTGCAAAAGTTCTTTCTCAGTTCACTTAGTGACTGAAATGTAGTGGGACAAAAATATTTTTATTTTATTTGTGAAATACTGAATATACGTCTGAACTTTGAAACTCAGTTCTGAAGACCCTTTCTCCCATTAATGGCATTGGATTTATCAATATCTTGGTAGCTGCAGATTACAAAGGAACTGGAGATTTTAATTCTGTCCATATTATACACTAAGATTCTGAAAAAAAAAAAAAGGTTTTTCTTTCCCAGAACAGGCATTTATCACTTATAGATGTGAGTAATGTATCCAATTAGACCATACAGGACTTGTTTTCTTTCTAAACTGATCTTACTTGAAGTTAAAATATGTTTCATGATTTATGATTGATGGTTTCCCAGCTAAACCATTTAAAATGTAGCAGGAATAGACAAAGGTGTTGGGATGACACTGACTATAATAAATAACATGAGATATGTGTTAAGAAAACTGTGAAATTAGATATCGAAGAACATTGATGCTCGGGGTTGTAGACGTTCATGATTTCTAACTGGAATTATAAACAAAAGAAAAGTTGTATTAAATAATTTAAACTAAAGAAAGTTGCAGGTGGCATTTTTGATGGGCATTATCTGTTTCTTCATAATGCTATACTTTGGCAGGGTGACCATTCAGTATGACCCAAAGTATCACTATGCTAAACAGTTTTGTTATAATCAGTAATAATTCATTTTAATTATGCTCCATATAGGTACTGATGTCTGGAGGTCTTGCAACATATGGTATTCTAAGCACTACTCCTAAAGTTAAAGGCTTGTGTAATTAATTACAAGTGATATGTTACTTGTGGCTTTCATAGTAAATTGTTACCTTTTCTCAAAGAGCAAAATGTTCTTTCAGTATGTAATAATTTTTCTTTTATTTAAGAAAAAACCGCAACACACACAACCTCCCCCCCAAATGCTGTTAAGTGTCTGAGGGTGTACTCACTCTTCGGCATGGTCTACACTACAGATTTATGTTGATATGGCTACGTCACTCAGTGGTGTGGAAAATCCATACCTCCTGAAGATGCAGTTATACAACCTAACCCCCGGTAGACAGTACTATGTTGATGATTTAATCGTTTGGTTAGCTGTTCAAATTCCAATGGTGGATTATGTTCTGCCTACCTGAATTCTTTCTGCAATTTCGATTGACTAGGTCATTCATCTCTACTTCCTGGCCTAAGACTGTGTGTCGTATTGCTGCTGTCAAATGGGCTTGTCTCCACAAACAGTGCTGCAGTGGTGCAGCTGTACCCGATGCAGCTGTGCCACTGTAGCGCTTAGTGAAGATGCCACAGGTGATGTGGTATTTTTGTCTTTTATCATTTTCCTATGTGAGTTCATTTGAGAGCATAGTGTTGTCTGGTTTCACCCTTAGCTTTTAATGGGGCATTTAGTGCACTGGATGAGGTACACCACATGTGATAGGAATTTGTTGGACATATGGATCTTGAGAGGTGTGTTGTGAGAGTGTTGATCAATTTTGCAGTGGAGATACTGCAGGTTTTGCATCCGTTGTTTTGGCAGGGTCTGGTGCTGCTTTGAACAGGTGTGTCCTGATCTGTGAGGAGATTGCTTCTGATGATGAGCCTGGACATGTTGGAGATCGTTTGAAGGCCAGAAAAGGGGGTTCAGGAAAGAAATGCCCCAATAAAAACTATGTGGGTGAAACCAGACAGCAAGTCACTACGCTCTCGAATGCACTCACACAGAAAAAATGATAAAAGACAAAAATACCACATCATCTGTGGGTGAACACTTTTCACAAAGTGATCACTCTATGTCTGACCTACCAGCCCTCATCCTCAAAGAAATCTGTACAACAATTTCAAAAGATGAGCCTGAGAGCTTAAATTCATAACTTTGCTTGACACTAAAAATCATGGTGTTAATAAAGACACTGGATTTATGGCCAATTACAAAAATCTGTAACCCACTAACCCCCCTTTTTGTCCTCTGGGTGCATGGGTATTAATGGGCCACTTCACCTTGAATGGTCATTTGGAATATGTGCTAGCTACTTATGCTGAACTATCTGTTTAATCTTGTATTCAGCTGGGACATTCTGAGTACCTTTCCCAGACCTGAGGAAGAGCTGTGTGTAGCTTGAAAGTTTGTCTCGCTCACCAACAGAAGTTGGTCCAATAAAAGATATTATTCACCCACCTTCTCTTTCTGAGGTTTGGTCTACACTTACCTTGGCGATTTGGCAGCAGTCGACGGGAGTTACGCAAAGTACGCAAAGAACTTGCTTAACTCCCGTCGACTTCTGTGCTTCTCTTCTGCGCGCCGTCTTCACTGCACTGCGCCGATGGGAACTGTGTTCCCATCGACACAGCGCTACGCCACTTGAGGTAGTTTTAGAACATTGACTTCTGGATCGACTGAGTGGGTCTTCACTGACCGCTCAGTCGGTCCAGATAAGCCGATCTGACAGCGGCGACTTTGACGCAGTCAGTGTAGACATAGCCTAAGATGTTACTTTGGCAATGTAAGATGCTCATTGGTCAGCCAGTAGAAGAGGCCCTTCCACACGGTCTTAGTGTTTCACCTTTAGAAAGGACATCTTAAAATCATATTCATTTTTCAATTCTTGGATATATAACATCTCATGATGTAGTTGGTTTGAAATGAAGACAGCAAGCCACTGCATGCAAAGTTGTGCAATTTCTGAGTAACAGCAATCAGATCAGTTATCTAACACAATACAATCAACAGCAATAAAGAAGCGTGTATTAAAAAAGGCCAGAACCAGAATAATCTACAACATGCTTTTCAATTCAGCCTGGAGGTCAGGGTTATAAGGATGGAATTATAAGGATGCTAGCAATAATGTTAGAGCATAATTTAGCCTTAACATCCATCCCTAATACCAGGAAAGCAGCTGGCATCCTGCAAGGAATACCCTTTAATGAAGCATATTTCAAGAAATAATATCAGTCAGGGATGCAAAAGTCCAGTTAAAAAGGCAGTTTCACTACAGAGTGAATGGTCCTTCTGGCACTGCTGTGCTGGCATTGTGTAAAAAAGGGGAAGAGGGCTGTATCCCTCTCACCAGAGAGTTTCAGTAATAAAGTCTTTACTAAGAAAAGTGCAGAGCAACTATATTCAACATACCTTCCAGAAAAGCAATCAGATCATATAGCCAGAGCTTCTGTGAATAATTCATGTGAAACCTGATGAGATAAGAGGACTGACATGAAAGAAAATCATAAATAACATACTTTAAAAAGACCAGAGACCAAAGATCTCATCTTTCATCAGTAGGTACAAGGCACCATCCTCCTTTGGACATTATATTTGGCTCACACCCTGTTCAACTTGTATTTTCACATTTCAGCTTAGAATGTGGCAGAATGCAGATTCCCCATTTGACAAGTTTGATATCATTGTTCTCCCACCTAAAAATGTTGCTGAGCAACATCACATGGTAGCATCCTCCTTTCATTCCCTTATTAGATTGTAAATTCCATGCAGCAGGAACAGTCTTTTGGGTCTATGTTTTTACAGAGCGTAGTTCAACAGGTTCCTGGTCCATGACCAGAGCTTCTAGATGATAAAATACAAATAAATATATATCCTGTCACTCAGGCCCTGGGTATCATCTTTAACTGCCCTCTCTCTCTAGACCCACATAGCCAGGCCATGGCTAAATATTGCTGAGTCTTCCTGTATAACATCGCAACATCGCTAAGATATAGCCATTCTTCTCCTTTTATACACTATAACTCTTTCCCAGGCCCACATCATGATACTGGTTTTAGCTACTGAAACCTCCTTCTTTCTGGCCTTTGAAAATACCATCTTGAAACCCCACCCCACCTCTATATGTGCACAAAACATAAAAAATTCTTAAAAATGCAAAAGAAAATAAGCCTCGGCTAAATTCAGCAAGCTCTGCAACCTTAATAGAAAAGTTGTAGTTAGCTGCAAAACATCTATAAAAGTATCTTATAAATAATAATATAAACCAATAATTATAAAAAAAATAAGTTTGTGCCCTTGTAAGGAAGATATGTATAGTCTTATCATAAATATTTAAGTAACAATAAAATATAAAACTGTCTATAATCCTTTGTTCGAAGTCTTTTTCCACTGTCCACTTGTGGGCTTAAAAATTAACCTTCTGCAAAATAAACTCTTTTAAAAACTGTCCAGCCTAAAATCCTGTATAAGTCTCTTATCAATACAAAATAACAAACCACACTTAAAATCTTTTTCCAACAATATCCATTCACAACACTATTGCCAAGAGCATCTTCCTGACGACTTCCTCTAATAAAAAATAAACACATACCAATGACATTTTCCTCAAAATTCAAGCTATTTTGCAGATATTTGCCAAACTCAAAACCTGGCACTTTTTTTTTTAAATCCCCAATGGATCAACTCATTTGAAGTCAATGGGACTACTCATATGCTTAAAGTTAAACATAGGCTCAAATGCTTGCTGGATTGGAGCCAATTCAGCATCATGTATGCTCAAGCCCTTACTGCACATCAGCTACAGCTGGTTGGGAATTTTCCACTGGAATAATTTTCCAAAGGAAAATGCAGTTTTGGGAGAGTCAACATTTTCTGCAGGAAAACCAAAATTAAATATTTCATTTCTGGTCAGTTTGTCCCAGATCAGAATATTTCATTTTGCTTAACTGACCCAAAAGGTTCCATTTCAAGTCATTCTAATGCATTGCCTCATGGGAATTGTAGTTCAGACATCCCAGACGACTACATCTCTTTTTTTGGAATGCAGACTTTCCCTGATTAAGCTGTGTGGTGCATCATGGGAGGTGTAATCCAGCCAGGGATCCTGGCCCATAATGGAGAATGTGGCAAACGGCTCCTGAACTACATTTCCTATGATACAATTCAGAACCATATGAAAATACAGTTTAATACTGAACTGACTTGAAACTGACTATTTTGCATCAGCTCAACAAACTGAAGTGAAATATGTTCCATTTTGACATTTCTGAATTAAAATTTTCAGAATATTTTGAGCTGTGAAAAAGTGTTTCAAACTTTCATCCTGAAGTTAAATGAAAACAAGTGGAAACATCAGAATTTCTCATGGGATGGAAATTTTGAATTTCGCTCAACTTTAACATCAACTAACCCTTACCCTGTATAAAATAATTTTCCTTTCTTTTTTTTTTTTTTTTTGACTCTCATGACCATTGTATCTCAGTGATTAACATCCCAAACTGAGTTTATCGTAGGCAGGTGGAACAGCCCCTTGGGGCCATTGCAGATGGCTGATGGGTAGACTGGGCCTCAGACTGCTATACTTTACCATAGTGGCTGGAACTGCTCTCAGCACTCCCAAGGATCAGCAGAGAGCAAAGATTCTACCTTTGCTCCCTTCTTGGGTTTTGAACTGAGCAATGCTCATCCACATTGAAGAGCGCTGGAACACAGACCGTTCCCATACTTGCCACTTCTGTTTTTTCAGCACAATTATTTCTCAGAGCCCTAGCATGCTGCATGTGTGTGATGTCCTCCTCTAGTGGTTCACTCAGAGAATATAGAGATTTTTAGTGGTAGAGACGTGTGTTAGGAGCAGAAAGACCAAGATACTAGTCCCAGTTCTTGTGGTTTGTCTTTGAACTTTGTTTGTCTGCAGACATGGGTTCATTAAAAAAAAAAAAAACAGATCCAAAGGCAAATAGCCATTGACATGTTTAACTGGGGACAGAAATGTGCATGAAGCATTCAAACCAATGTTGAAGGGAATCACTTTAATACAAAGTTAGGCTTATATTTTCAGAGGCGAGACCAACTCTCATTAACATTGCTGGCAGTCACGCAGCCTGATCCCACGAATGTAACTTGAAAACTTCTGGTATGGTTAAAGGGCCAGGTGTTCTCAATAAGTTTCTTAACTTGTAGTATGCTCAAAAAGCTGTATTTGGTTGTGAGAGTCTATAGTTTACTCCCAAAGGTTGGAATCCAGCATAGCTGTACATAGCACTTTTAGTAGGCCAAGATAATTTAACAAAGAAACAGATTGACCATTTTAAAAAAACAAAACAAAATAATTTTATTATGCCTTTTTAGAGCTATATTCCCAACAGCCTTCTGAAACACATGCCGCAGATTTGACAGTGGTAATGATTACCAAGTTCAGGGCCCATGCTGATAAACTCAAATGACCATCTCATCATGAGCTCTGTTTTTGATGTTCAGCTGCTTTCCTTCATTTTTCCCCAAGAAACAAAATTGGCAAGTCTCCACTCAGTTCTGAGAATACACTGACAATATAACTAGCAAAGTCAAGATAGAAACGGTGATCTCAAGAGCACAGCGGCTTTCAGAGTAAGAGCTGTCTTGTTGGTAGGTATTTTCGTTTCAAATCTTTGTAAGGAAGGCATGAAAGCAAGTGGGGGAAAAAAATCCCCAAGAAAAAGCTGTCATAACTGATAAACTTTGGTTACAGTAGCCGTTCTCAGTAGCTCAAATGAACTGACTGAAGTCTGAATACAAGGCCTGCTCACAGTAGTGTCATATCTTGGAGTTCATGGAAGCAGACGCTTCTCCTTGAACAATTTTATTCTTGAATACCGCAACCTTGCAAAGAGCATTGATATAACAAAAGGAGAAAAAAGTGGAACATAAATCTTAGCTTCTGGCTTTAGATTCTGAACAGCCCTTATTCCTAAAAAGGATAAGGATATTTTTACCCTTAGCTTGTAGAGCATTGTGTGAAGCCATGCTCTAGACATCTGATTGACTGCTGTCATTACATACCCAGGAAGGAATTCTCTACAGATAAAATTCACCTGCCACGTTCCCAACCTCCCAACTGCACACTCCCTAAGTGAAGCTTTTGAGTTCTGGATCCACGCAAGAGTGGCTACATTATCTTCACTCCAATGGCTTCCTTTGTACTGGCCTGTTTGTTGCTGGCTCGAGTCCTCCATCTTCAATTAGTGCAGTTTCTTCCTGACAGGGGAAAAGTAATCTGCATGAGAAACAGGGCAGGAAGGTCAACACGACTTGAAACCAAAAATGCACAGCCATTCTCCCAAAACTTCATGCCTCCCCTTAGACTGCCTTTCTCAGGGCTCTAGACCTAGAAAACCTGTGGACTATGAACCACGTGGATGTCAGTGAGCCTAGAATTTGGCATTACGGTTGCACCTCAGTTAACATCTCTTTCCCAAGACTAGCATATACAGAAAAGGAGGCTTTAGTTTGGCTTTAAAACCATAGCTGTTACATCAGTAGTAAAATGAGCAAAATAAATTAAGCGAGATCCTGCCTTTGCACTGCTCCAATAGTGCAGAAGAGGCCATAAAACTGCCCTAAGTAGGTAGCTGAACAGTCCATCCACATGAGGAACTTCTTGTTTGACACAGAGCTGACATAGCCCTCATTGTAGAGGACATATCAGGGATGCAACTGGAGTGACTCTTTCCTCTGGAAATGCCCAGCTGATGTAACTACCCTTTGGGGCTGATACCAGCTAATATGTATTTAGATCATCCCTCAGATATGGCCTGGCTTGGGCTGTGGGGATGGGCATGGAATGGCACAGATAAGTGCGAATACCTGAAAGGAGATGACAGTGACTCTTACAAGGTTTGGGAGTGTAGCGGCATAAAACAGATGCCGGGACCCAGCTATGTCCAAACCAGGAGGGGGGTCAGGGCTAAGGCACGGAGGAGTCAGAAAATGTGGGGGCCTAGAGGGGATAGAGTAGGGGAGCCAGACTGCCCAGGGGAAGCTATCATTGGGAAGGGAAGATGGAAATTAGTGCTAGAGCCAAAGGGAGACCTAAGGCATAGGTGAGATAGGGAGAGAGGAGGGGAGTGGCATTAGGGCTGGTGGGTGGTCAGGTAAACCCAGTGCCTGCTAATAATCTGAGAAAAGAGATGGAAGTCTCTTCCATAGTGCTCCTTTCCTGGTGCAAAACAATGTAGGATAGATCGCTGCACTGTTCCCCCAATGCCAAAAGTGACTACAGTTGCTTGCAAACGCTGTGGAATATGTAGTGTCCATGTTTTGCACCCTTATTTGCTCTCTTCATTCTTCAGGTTCATTGCACTGGTTTTTGGCATACAACACTTTACACACCCCTAGCATCTAATTGACTAACAGAATGGTATCGAGATAAATCCTTTATTAGGAATTGAAACTAGGTACAGAAGAGAGGTTATAAACTTACTAATACTTTGTGCAGCTGCAGCCTGTGACTGTCTTGTCCTGGGATGCTTTGCTTATGTCCCAGCAGGAAGCATCCCAGGAAACCAAGAACTTCATCAAGAATGCACAGAAAATATGGCATCCCGACACTACCTGAAGGACTTAGCATATAACACACACTGTAATACACTTCAAGAGGAAAGACACAGAGACAGCTCCAGAATCAAGTATTCTTTGGTTTCAACTCCATTCTTCAAGAACTCTCACCGTCAATCCAACATCAGCCTAACAGGCTCCCACTTTAGCCACACTACACAGCAGTCCCTTCAGAAATAGTTGTGTTAACTAACACAAAGTCAATCCCCTGGCACCACAGTTAGAGGATGCACCTGCTATATACCTGTGTCAAGTAGGCAACATGATAGCTTATTGCTTTATAATCAACTTATCTTTAGCACACAGCTTAGTTTAAAGGAAATCAGGGTTCTCTCACCACTTAAACTTCATCTTTATAGACTACAATAGGGATAAAAAAAAACCCACCTTTGGACTGAATAACTATCCCTGCCTGTGACAATTGCTCAACTGCTTTCTGGCAAGTCCAGTCCTCTCTGTACTCACTTTAAAGCTGATATGTGCAAATTGCTTTGCAGTGGTAATAAATATATTTCTGGTCAGAAGTGGAGAAAGTAAATGAATTTCCACTTGAAAGTTGAGGTTAGTGATTGAGCAATCCAGGCTTATGTGGTAGTTTTGTAAAATCTGTTGTTTCCAGGAACACAGTTCAGGAGCTGTGAATCAATCTGTAAACTATCAGTGTCCTTTAATATCCTAGGTTTTAAATATAGGTTGGTAAAAGAGTACATACTGATTCATAAGTCCTTCCCAGAGCTCTGAACAGATATATGGCCAGAACTGAACAAAGCTCCATGACCAATATATGCTGAAACACCTCCCCACCCCACATCATTTTGAAATTTGAGTTTGTCAAGGTGTTTCCTCTATTTTCCATTCTCCAGCCCAATATACCAGAGGTCCACGGTTACGTGACAAGAACTCAGTGGGAACTGGTAGCTTTGGCATCAGAATACATCCATTAGTATGAACACTGAATGCTACATAATAGGGAAAGATGGCTGAGACTAGAAACACTTAACTGGAAGATAACAGAAATATTATCCTCATTTTGACATGTGAAAATCAAGACCCAATTCCTTTTGCCACCACTCAGTATGGTGGCAAACAATAGAGGCAAACCATCAACATCAACTGGAACCAACACCTTTGGAGTAATCAGAATTCATAGAGATAGGATAGTGGTAAAGCAGGGCCTGATTGGTAGGGAGGTAATTTCTGCAAAGTCTTCTTTATAGAATTCCCCCACAATTATGTCTTTGGGGACTATACAGGGCCTGGGGTGCTTCTTCATTTAAGGCCTGATTCTGCACCTTTTTGCCCATATTGGTGCTGATTCAGAGCGATGCTTAAATGGATGCCTAACCTTAAAAGCACATGAGTAGTCCTATGTTGGCTAAGTTAGGCCTGTTTTTAAGCATATAGAGCAGTATCATACTGTATGAGTAGTCCCTTTTATTGTTTTTTGCAGAGTATGGTAGAAAGAACATGAGTGAAGATGACAATCATGCTCTTAATGAGTTCTTTCCAGTCCTCTGGGCTCCTGGCCCACAACCTTCCTTGGTTAGTTTGTCTTCTGATTTTTTTAACCTTAAAAGATTTTGTAAAACTTTCTCTGTGCCTCACCCACCTTTCTTCCTAAATGATGCAACAACTGGAATGCTCAACCTGGGGCCCAGAATGACCTCTCTCATGAGACACCATCTTCAGTTACTAGAGTCAAACTAAGTCATTGCCAAGACACCAGAAGTAAGTAATAAATGTTTTATCTGAAATGATCCAAAATAAGGAAGATCCAAAACTTGGTTCAGGTGAAACCTGTAGTTCCAGAAGTTTTGGATTTTGTCAGAATAAATTCATGTCTCTCTGATCTCCTATT
Organism: Emydura macquarii macquarii; assembly: GCF_026122565.2. NCBI lineage: Eukaryota > Metazoa > Chordata > Testudines > Chelidae > Emydura > Emydura macquarii. The sequence continues at coordinate 25,238,398 of NW_027132559.1, forward strand.
CTGATAAATTTCAAGTTTTTATTCTTCAGTTGCTATAAGAATACACAAACACCATTATCTCAACCCTGTAAAATTTCAGAGGACAGGGCCCATATATGTTGTGATTTGCTAAGTGCTATTTGAAAATCCCAGACTATGATTGCATATGCCTGGAGTGAAAAACATACAGAGTATTTGATAATGTGCACTGGTAACATCAAATTGATTTTGAAGGCTGAGTTTCAAGTCTGCTGCTCTTTGTAGCAGAAATATTGTTTCTGCTACTCTTGTGACATACAGAAGTGATTCATCTGCAAATAATGTTGGATTTACATAGTACCTTGGCGTATGTTACATCACTTGGCAGAAATAGATGGCCAGTTACACTATTGTGCTGTATCCGAAATCTAACCCCTGTGCAGTGAAGTGAGGACAACAAAACACATTAACAGCACTTAATCTTTGCACAACACTAAGTGACAGAGAGGTACTATGTGCTCTTCCCACAAATGTGGGTATTATAAAGATGCCAGAAGAGTGTATACTAAAGCAGACACAAACATCTGCAAAATATATAGGTAGGAATGAACAGCATGTCTGACAGAGGGATTTGGCACAGCTGGACTAAGGTTTCTCACTGTCAACACCTGTTCTTCTTGTGACTGCTTGTGCTGGCTTCCATTCTCTTCTATGCTGCTCTCATCACTGTAATTTCTAAGCACCATGGATTTTACAATCCGTTTCCTGTGTCTGTATTGTGATGTGTGGGCTGTGGTCAGGGTGGTCATTTCCTCAGTGCAGGAGTGATCTGATACACAGGAGCAGTTGTTTCTGTGCCTTGGACTTGCTGCTCTGGCCAAGAGTGTTTCTTGATGTTCCAGTTGTCTATATTTTCGTCTCCACTTCCTCTGCCTAGGTGCTCTCATGTTCTGGTTTGTGCTCTTTGATTTCTGTGGTGTGCTAATGTGACCACTGAGTAGGCTAATGCAATTTCCACTTGCATGAGCCTTGCACATAATGTGTGGCTACGTGAACTGGAAGTAGCTGTGTTCTCCCCTTTAAACAATTTCCCAAGTCTGTAGCTATGTAACTTCATAAGTGCACCCATGTCTGCTCATCCTGGATCTTTGGTTCATCTCTCTGTGATCGTTCATACCTTTTCTGTATATTACTTGATGGTCTGTGATAAAGTCACTGACTGGATATTCACCTTCTTAGGTTTATAGCTCATTCTTTCACCCTGCCTTGTGGTCCCTGTCCCTTTTTACTGTGGTTATTGGGTCCAGACATGTGGTGCTACCACAACTTATACACATGTCAAACCAACAACCATAGGAACTTTTATGGCAGGGACTGCCTTGGTGGACTCCTTACTACACACAGGGAGGCTATGGATTGACTTCACTGCACTTTAGTTCAGGCCTACAGACTTCTAGGTGTCTTTTTTACACAAGGGGATGAGTGTGTATATTAAAAACTTATCTTTCTGCATAACACTATGCACGACTTTGCCCTCTTTCATGTGATGCAAGCATAGGGATGATACTTTCAGAGGCTGACCTTGTCACAGTTATCCATGTCCTGTAACTTCCAGACTGGGTGCAATACGTTTTACATCATACTACAGTTTAAGGGCATTTGAAAATTTCAGTTGGGGTAGAAACGTGACGGCATGGCTGTTAAATGGCATTTCAGGAACATGGCACCCTTGCTTTGTAATCAGAATTGGCATCAAATTTTTGACGGATGTCTAAGGTTTTGGTTTTGAACCATAAAACCTTTAAATGGTTTGCCTTCTAGCTACTTGTGGCAAAGTGCTCACTCACTGAGCCACCTCCCTTTAGGCCAGAAGTCACTCTGCAGCACCCTGCTTCTGTTTCCCCCTCTTAAGAGCTGTACACAGGTTTTCTCACATGGATAGCACCACCCTTGCCTGGGGCCAGCTTAATATTTCTTAGCATTCCTCAGTTTCCCAAAATAAAGACCATTCCCACATTTTAAAAAAAAATCTATATGTAGCTCTGGTGTCTTCTGTCACAACTAGAGATCTTCTAAGAGATCATCTTCTGAGAGATCTTCTTCTGACAGCCCATCCTCCCAGCTCTAGCTCAGCCTTCTGACTTCGGCCTCTAGGCTCCACATTTCTCAACTCAAACCCTGTCTAGGTTTCCCCACAGAAGGCTCCTGCTTCCAGGGACCTGGCCTCCAAATCTTCCCAGTGTCAGGCTTTTCCCCCTGCAGAAGCTTCTCTCAGTCCATGCAGCTTCCTGACACTGTGATAAAGGAATCACCTGATCCAGGCCCAGTTGTGCTTCCTTAGTAATCAGGCTAGCCTCAGGCCCTCCAGCCCTTAAAGGACGAGCCACCCTGTTACAGTACCTCAGTGACAGTGTATGTCCTCATCTGATACCTTGACAATTGAGGTCAGCTGAAATTCCAAGATAAAAGCACCAACTTTTAAACAGAAGGAGCTAGCGATGGAGAGTTTTAAGTGAAGGGCCCTCAGCTACAGAATTTATTTCCCCCCTTGGTTTCACGGAGCCTGGATTTGTTGGCCTAGTTTTAAGGTTTATCTAATCCCCTAGGCTGTCCTTGAAGGAGCAGGTTGGTTAGGATAGGAGTGAACTGTGTGGGTGGGGAATTTTTGGCCCTAATTTGTGGCTAGTAAGTGAATGGAAGGGGGGGTGAATATTAACTGTGGTTAATATTTTATGGCTATTTATAAATTTTGTATATATTTTTAATACTTGTAAAGCATTTAGAGCTCCAAAAAGGGATTTATTAAATTGAAACAAGAACGAAAGCCTCTCTCCCTTCCTAAACATTTGGGTTTGGAATTTCTAGCTAGCCTGTCCAATGTTCTAAGGGTTAAGGTTTGTCCTTCAGAACCTCAAGATTCTTTCACTAAAAAAAAATAGCTCCTTGTAAAGAAAAGAAAAGCTAAGCCTTGCTGACTTCTTTCTTCCTTTTAGTTGCGCTCTCTCTCTCCCTCTCTTTCTCGCTCCACCACTTGACTGTATCATACTGTGTTGCTGGTTGCTGAGGTGCTGCTTCACCTTCTGCAATGTTGCTTGATCTTTGATTTCCTGTGAAGCACAATGAATCTTACATTAGACTGTTCAGAGTCAGGTGGTGTACCATCTGTTCCCAGGCTTGGAAAACACTGAGTAACCGAGATCAACAGAAAGCAACAGCTATACTAGTTTCATCAGAATATTCATATTCACACAGTGACAAGGAGGCAGATGACTTGTTTTCAAGCACTGAAAAATCTTTTTGGTTTCCCAACGGTTACCTATTAAATCTAACATGTTATTTTTAAAGACTTTATTAAAATGTATTTAATATTCATTAACATGACTGCACTGTAAAATATGTTAATGAATTCTGTATTATTCGAGTGATATGTTATGGAGACCATGCGATTTAGGCTGGAAAATAGTTTTAATTTGACTGTATTTAATAGCAGCTGTGCATGCAGCTACCCAAAGATAGCTGGAGCAGCTGGCAAACCTGGGTACTAGCACAGAGAAGCACAGGTAATGCAGTAGACATAAATTGAGAGATCAGTGAATCCCTAGCTGCCGACCTCTGATAACTCTTTTTTTAAAATGTGCACTAACGTTCTGTTAGAAAATGTTTCTATTTCTGCCTTGCAAATAGAAATCCCTATGCTAAATTATTAAATACAGATTATGAACCACAGGTTCCAGGTATTTTATCTATATGTTGTCTTAGCTGCAATTTAATCAAAACAAAACAAAAACAAAAAACCCAACAACAACAACAATAAAAAACAAACCAGAAAGAACACCCCCAAAACAAACAAAAAAACCTGCTTTGGAATATGCTCATCGGTTTAAAGGAATAATTCAAATGATAGAAACCCAAGTTGTAAAGACATATGCCTCTAATGCTTTCACGTTCCACCCTTAATTAATTCTAGAACAGCTTAAGTCAGATTTACAGAAGCCTGAAGTTGCTTTGACTACTTTACTAAATATTGTGCCTATTACAGAAGAAACTAGAAGAAAGGTTTATGACATTTTTAGAAGCCATTTAAAAAGCTTCATAGATCCTCCTGCATTTTCACTTTCCAACACACTTTCTTCCAAGCAATACAATGAAAAAGGCTGAAAAAGAACTTCTGCCAAAAATGAGGAAATCAGGAAAGAAAAGACTGACAGATTCACACTTTATACAGGTATCCAGTGTCTTATTTTTGTCCTGTCTTGAATGGTTATAACATTGAGGACTACATGCTACTAGTAGATATATCGTATGACTAGGTGGTTCTATTCTTAGCTCAACCACCGACTTGTTGAATGATCTTGAGATAGTTACTTTGTGCCTCAGTTTACCCATCTGTAAAATAGAGATGATAATACATATAAATGTTGCAGGGATGTTATGAGGCAAAGAGAATGGATGTTTGTAAAGTGCTCTGAGATCCTCAAATGAAAGATATTACATTAAGTGCAAAACACAATTTTCCTGATTAAACAGAATACCCACCACACTATTGAACACGGCTGTGGGGAAGTGGGGGGGGAAAGCAGCTGACATTTGAAAGCTGACACAAACACACGTATGTTGTTCTTTGCTATGTTTGAAACAAAACTGGTTTTGACTTTCCAAAGTAAGGAGCAATAATTTTAAAAAGATTAGATCTACAGGTGTGCAAATGGGATAAGACTGCAGAAACACATGGACCTATATGGGTATGCCCTTTGGAAACAAATTAGAGTAGAAGGTGGCAATCAGGCTTGGCCTGCCTTCCACTTTTTAACTTGTACTCTGAGACTTTAAGTGGCTCAGACACAATCCTAAGTCTCAGGTAAAGCCCTTTATCTAGTCTGATATACCTTAAAGCACTTAAATGTAAAGACTTCTGATCCTCTGAGCTGTAAACACACTGTAGATATGTTAAGCTCAGAAGTTCTGCAGAATTGGAGCTTCAGTTCTATGATGACTGAGCAGCAAAGATGCTTCCTTTCTTTCTTCTCATTAACCTTAGGAAATTAAATGAAAAAAAAAAAAAACTGTATCAATGCATCATAAGGATCAAGTGTTTTCTCTTCCTGGTTTTCTCATGAAATATATGACTAAATGTATTATGGCCCGAGCTGTCCTCACCCAGATCAATGGCAACATTTCCATTGTATTCAATGGCCGCAGGATTGCAATTTTATTTTGGGCCCAATCTTTCCCTCATTCAATTAGAACTGAGGGAACGCAGAGTGGACACCTATAGTTGGGCTGGGATGTTGAAAGCTGAGAATGCAGTAGAGAGGAGACATGCTGTGGACAGGAGTGAGTAAGAACATGGGGACAGTGCTTCTCCACCTCCAATCATTAATATTTTATTCATTCAACAATATCTCTGTGAAGCAAGGAAGTACGCTTCCCATTTTACAAATGAAGCACAGGGTAGATTAAGTGATTTGCTCAAGGTCAAAAAGGACGTTTGTGGCAGAGTTAGAAACTGGACCCTGATCTCTTGAGGCACATGCCAGTTCCCTATCATCTACTAGACCATCCTTTCTAGCCCATTCAGGACCACAGGGGTTCCCAGCCCAACTTAATGCTGACCCATTGACTTGAATTAAGGAGTTGGCTGTAAATTTCAGCAGCTGAATTTGGCCCCTTTTACACACCTCATTACCTGTAATTATAACGACAATACTCTTCCTTATTTGGAATAATATAACCTAATGCATATTTATAAATATTTATAATATTTATAACCTAATGCATAAAACCTAATGCATACTGCTGAAAGAAGAGGGTTCCAATGAAGAATCTATATGATAATGATAGCATCTCTGATAGTTTCCAAATGTTATATGTCATAAGAATGTCAAATATCATGGAACACCTGTGCTGCACTCATCCTCAAGTTGCTAACTGTCCCTAAACAGTGACATTATTTCCATTCATTTAGTATTAATATTTCTAATAATATTTTTATATAAAAGGTGAATTATTAAGGAAGAAGTTGTGCAGCATTTTGAGGCACAAGGGTCATCCCAGTACAAGAAACATCATTCTTCTGCTTCTCCATTGTGGACTATAAACTAGCAGTGAGAAGATGTAGTCTGAAAGTGTCCACAGCTGAAAAGCAGGCATGTAACGTTTTGTATATAGGTTTGCAGTGTTGTTGGTTTGAGGAAATGAGAGAGACAAGGTAGGTGAGGAAATATCTTTTACTGGACCAACTTCTAGAAAGAGCTCTGTGGAACTCAAAAGCTTGTCTCTTTCACCAACAGAAGTTGGTTCAATGAAAGGTAATTACCTCACTCATCTTGTCTCTCTCTCTCATATTGAGGTCTGGCAGAATTCTATTTTTTTATAATTTTGAGGGATATCATCAATGTTTATTTTTAATCATTTTTAAATTTTTATGTATTTAAATTTTCACAGTTGCGAGAAATTATGGGGGGGGGTGAATCTGGCAGAGGGGGATCAGACAATTATTTAATGACAGTACACATTAAGATTCAAAAAGGTAAAGCTGGATAACAGTTAAAACACATATAGTCAACATCATATGTCAAAAAATAAAAGTAAATATCAAATCAAACTGTATAAGTACTCAAGCAGCATTTTCCTTAATCTCCCTAGCTGTACATTTAGATTATTATTCATGGAAATACTTTTTGTCGGTTTGTGTGCGTATGGTGAAATCAGCGTTTACTGACATTACCAATAAAAATCTAATCCTTCCAAGCCTTTTCAGATTTCTGCTTGACACAGCATGTTAGCAACTTCTGTTACTATGTATTGGAATATAACTCCACAGTGAGATTTCATACTGTGCTGGCCTGAGGTAAATGGGATCAGCCTGAGACATGAGGTTAGGTTGTCTGTGTCACAATTTAACATTCGTCTCCATAGACTCAAACTCCTTCAGGGCTCATCCCAACACCATGTGAGGTTTCAGAGTGCATACATTTGTGCTCAGATCTTTACATTAGCAAATATATTAGTAAAAACACAGGTTGGCAATTGTCTCCCTGCTGACAATGACAGGGGAGAATAAGTTATATACTTCTCTTTAGGAGTGGATTAAATTGAGCAACTGAAATGGACCTCAGTTAAGCCATTTTTTTTTTTCAGGTGGTAAAAGTTGCACAAATTGTTCATTGTTCTGAAAATGAGCCTTTTAAAATCATGACCTTGTTCTGTGCTCCATCACCTATGCTTCAGAAGACAGGTGGATCTAGATTTAAGCACATTTTAGATTGTACATGAATCTTGAATAGCATCAGTTAAGGGTTTCATTAACAACTGACAGAAAGAAAGCCCGTTTGGTCTAGATGTAGTTCTTCTACCCAGGGCCTACAACTGGTTTATTCTAACAAGCACATGTGGATTTGACATCAGGATTTTGTCTTTACTGACTGAAAATGGGGGGAAGGGGAAAAGGTGAAACCTGTTTTTAAAAGAATTTTAATTGCATGGCTCTCTTCACTGGGATTGCCTTTGTGAGAAAATTGATCTTTACTTCTACTTTAGCTCATGTCGTGATCAATTGTCAGAGACTTGATAATAAAAATAAATAAATCATATTTAAGGGTTTGTTGCTTAAAATTGACCTACAAAGGAGAATAAACAAGATTTTACACTTTTATTTGCTTCTTTATGAAGTATAAAGAAAAATCAGGAATTTCAAGTTTCCTCTGTTTTTAGCAGTGGCTTGCACTGAGGGCCCACAGAGGTGGAATGAGAGTGTTTTCAGCCCTCACTCAACAAGGAGCATGCTGGATATTTAACAAAAAAGTATATTTTCTTTTAATTGTTTGTAGAGTGTTGCAGGAATGCTTTATATCTGTGTATACATAAATAGTTCAGACAGAAAATCTAGTGACAAAGAAATCTCCTGAGGATAAAGAGCAGAAGGAAGAGACTCAGAGTGGAACCAAACAAACTAGAAGTAGCATGATGTCGCCTACTCATATGAAAAAGTGCAGGCCTGCCAACAGGAATTCTGGGCCCCAGGGCAGAATGATCCTGCCCCGCCCCTTTCACCTGAGACCCCGCCCCTTCTACCCACAGTCTACCCTGGCCCCGCCCCCACCCCCCACTTGCTGCCGCATCCTTCCCCCCACCATTTCTCAGTTCCCCTCCTCTCTTCCACACTTTCCCTTCCTCCAGGCTGTGAGTGACAGCTGGAGGGGCTGAGTGGGGTAGGTGGAGGAGAGGGACGTGGCAAGTAGCAGTGGAGGGCTAGCGGGGGGATGCATGCATGCATGCATGCAGTGAACGATGGCAGGGGAGCTAAGCAGGGAAAGGGGGGAGTGGAAGAGAGAACGGGAGCCAAGCGGAGAGGTGGGCTGGTGGGGAGGGATGTTTCAGCGAGTGGGACGGGGGCAGATTGTGGACCATGGGTAGAAGAAGCAGGATGGGGAGCTAGCCTCCCCGAGTGGAAGCTTTCATCCCACTGCCCATTGCTGGAGCCCCCTTGAAATTGCTAGACCCCTGGGCAATTGCCACCTTTGCCATCCCGTTCCCCACCCACCCCCATCGGTGGGCCTGAAAAAATGTATAATTAGTTGACATTACTCAGAGTCCATGATAGGAGGAAAGGTGATTCAGGAGTGTTCTCTCTCTGTGTATATGCTAATAGTTAATAAATAAGGTGCCAGTAGATGGTGCTCAAGAATACATCGCATAATTCCTTGATTTTGTAGGGCCAATAAACCACATCAGCTCTTAGCATAGTCAAATAGGTAACAAAGAGAAACCAAATAGTTTTTAGTAGGCTGACTTATTCTGTGAGTCAGGATTCACTTCCTTGATAATGTAATGTTATGATCCTATTAATTCTCCAATTGTCTACAGGGCCTTTTAGGAAAGATAGGGTTGATAAAGTCTGAGTTTCTAATGTAAAAAAAACCACAGGCCCGGATTACGTTCACGTGAGTGCATGGATTTGTGGGGACTATCCTAAGAACCTTCTCTCCAGGGTCTGGCACAATTGCAGTCCCAGCTTTTGCAGAAGTGCAGGGATTGATTGCTCTTTTGTTAAGTCCTTAAGAGAGGAAGGTCCTCAAACGGGACGGGGTCAAGGCAATGGTACAACATAGCTTCCCTTCCCTCTGAACTGGCCCGGTGAGGGAACGGCGCACTGGCTGTAGTACCCCAAGGACAGGGCAGCCTGTGCCATACCTGAATGTGGGGGACCACTCAGGAAGGATGTGCCTTCCTGAGGCCCATAGTCCCGGATTATCATAGGCAGGGTAGCTGTGCAGGCCCTCTACACAGTGGGTAAATGTCTCAATTTGTTCAACAATGTTTTGGTTTTTTTTCTTTGCAGTTCACCTTTAATTGGAAAATTGCTCAATAAATCCGTGTGTTTTGTCTCAGAGAGAGCCATAACGTGTAAATATTCATTATCACTGCCTGGTTCAAAACCACTTTGACAAATTAACTTCATAACCTTTAGAGAACAGGAAGAGATAGGAAACCTCGATGTAATAGAGCCCGAACATAACAAATGGAATAAAAGCCCAAACGTGCAGTTCAACAGAGTCCTTTTTAAATCTGTTTATAATGGGTTGGATTGTGACGTTTGGCACAGTCCTAAGGAAAGGTGGCAGATAAGATGCACCACCCCAGGCGTAGCTATGGTAAGCACTCTGATTCACAGTCACCCCTTGGTGGCACAAGTCCTTCCTACTTGCTCCAGAGTTGTTTTCAGGGGTGGAGTTTAGCAATTTGCTGTTGGCCTAGAACCACAACAAAACACAATAAACTCCCATGCCAGTTCAACTATGCTGGACAGCAAGTAGGAGGAATGGAGACAGAGTACCACATCCCTACTGTCTCCAGCAGCGGAAGTAAGCAGGTATGCAAGGTCTACTCCTTAGACTGGGAGCAGGGCGCATCTTTTTGTCAACACAATGGGGTCCTGGTCCATGACTGGGGCTCTTAGGCACCATTGATTCAAATAAAGAACTATAAATATACATAAAATGCCTGCTTTACCCCTCAAGGTCCAGGCAGGCCATGCAGAGGTGAAAGGGGAGTCCTTACTGTCTTGTACAGTCACATAGTCCAAGGCACAATCTAGTCCAAAGTCATTCTGACCCATCACAAAATACATTTAAAGAGCCACAGAACAGAAGTGAAAGGATCTAGCTGAGGTCTGAGTCTGGTTCACATTTCAAGGAAAGGCTCCATACCAGATCAACCATCCCTAAACAGAAATTAGCAATGGTGATTAGCAAGAGGATGAAAAACAAACAAAAAAGCCCCCTTCCCTGCCACTACCCTACAGCACTTTGTATCAGCCCACTAGCAGCACAGGCGTATCATGCAATTTCTTCTGGTTTAATTAGGGCTCTGTGAAGAGTGAATTCTCTAGATAAAAAACTTCTGCCTACCCTACCCACTCATTATCTGCTTTTCTTTTGAGCAGATATTTGATTTTAGAATCTACTGTTCTTGGGTAGAAATTTATTTTTACTCTGACCTTTGATGTGGCATCACACAAAGTGAATGAGTGTAGTAGGACATGATGAAATGTTAGAGAGACAAGGTGGGTGAGATAATATATTTTATTGGACCAACTTCTGTTGGTGAGAGATATTGTTAGATTGGCCTAGGAGTCCTGAGCACTAAACAATATGATAAATAAAAAGATGAATGTGGGATTTATTAGGAATTTCCATCCTTCTTTATCCCTAATATCACTTATATTTGCAAACCAATAAACGTTATACACAAACTATTGTAGAGTTCCGCTTCCTCTCCCGCACCAGTTAGTTTAGTCTATTTTAACCAATGTATCAGAAAATAATTATCCAACATGTTTTTGTCTCAGAGGACACTCCGAACTACAAGGTCCCAACACACCTGAAAGAACTGTCACAACAGCTAGAGGGTTTGAAGGGCAAAAGTAATTTTTTTTAAATAAAATGGATGGTCAAGATTGGAAATAAGTATAATAATAATGATTAAGTTAATTGCCACTAGGTTACTGCCATTTCCCGTAGTAATTTTGCACATTTTCCTTTACAGAAGCTATTGCAAGAGGCAAGTTTAACAGTTATTATACGGAATATTACTATGAGGGTTTTGGGGGAAGCAATTTTCCCATCCTGTGAGATTTCTCAACATTTCAAAAGTTTTTCCCATCCTGAATTGGGATGAAAAATTCTTCTTGAAAATTTTTGCAAAATGAAAATAAAGGGAGGGAGGGGGGAGAAATCACTTCAGGTCAATCAAAATGGTTCATTTAGATAATTTTGAAATGTTTTGTATTGATGTCAACCTTTCTCCATTTTTAAAATCTTTGAAATTTTGAAACACAAAGTTGTTTCAGCTCAGAAAACCCAAAACTTTCCAGTATGGTGATCTCAAAAACTTTCTTTTTAACTACACCAAAACATGTAGCGGAGTCGGTCCTGGGGCCGGTTTTGTTCAACATCTTCATTAATGATCTGGAAGATGGGGTAGATTGCACCCTCAGCAAGTTTGCGGATGACACTAAGCTGGTGGGAGTGGTGGATACCCTGGAAGGTAGGGATAGGATACAGAAGGACTTAAACAAACTGGAGGATTGGGCCAAAAGAAATCTAATGAGGTTCAACAAAGAAAAGTGCAGAGTCCTCCACTTAGGAAGGAAGAATCCCATGCACAGCTATAGACTGAGGACCAATGAGCTAGGCAGCAGTTCTGCAGAAAAGAAACTGGGGTAACAGTGGATAAAAAGCTGGATATGAGTCAGCAATGTGCCCTGGTTGTCAAGAAGGCTAATAGCATATTGGGCTGCATTAGGAGGAGCATTGCCAGCAGGTCACGGGAAGTGATTATTCCCCTCTATTTGGCATTGGTAAGGCTAAATTTAGAGTATTGTGTCCAGTTTTGGGCCCCCCACTACAAAAAGGATGTAGACAAGTTGGAGAGAGTGCAGCGGAGGGCAACAAAAATGATTAGGGGGCTGGAGCACAGGACTTATGAGGAGAGGCTAAGGAAACTGGGCTTGTTTAGTCTGCAAAAGAGAAGAACGAGGGGGGATTTGATAGCAGCCTTTAACTACCTGAAAGGGGGTTCCAGGGAGGATGGGGCCAGGCTGTTCTCGGTGGTGGCAGATGACAGAACAAGGAGCAACGGTCTCAAGTTGCAGTTGGGGAGGTCTAGGTGGGACATTAGCAAAACGTTTTTCACTAGGAGGGTGGTGAAGCACTGGAATGGGTTACCTAGGGAGGTGGTGGAATCTCCACCTTTAGAGGTTTTTAAGCTGAGGCTTGACAAAGCCCTGGCTGGGATGATATAGCTGAGGTTAGTCCTGCTTTGAGCAGGGGGTTGGACTAGATGACCTCCTGAGGTCCCTTCCAACTCTAATAGTCTATGATTCTATGTTTTGAGTTGGAGCTTTTGGTAAATCCAACACTGTTTAGCAAACAGCTTTTGTTTGGATGAATCAGCATTTTTGGCAAAAAGCCATTTAGTTGAAAATTTCTTGACCATGTCTAACTATTAGAAGGGTCCCACATCTTGTTAGAAATCAGGTAAGGTCATGCTATTGTTGTATTACAAACGTCTTATGACATATGAGAGACCTTGGAAGCGTGCAGTCTTAAAAGGACTATTATATTGAAATGTGCTAGACAGACATGGACTTTTGTGATAATAAGTGTCAAATGTGTTTTTGGAGTCCTGGTTTGCTGAATTAGTTTTCTGGGGAATCCCTGGGGCAGAGAAGGCGGGGGAGGGTTAATGTAAATTCCCCAACACCCGCTATTTAAAAACCCAGCCTTTGAAATTTTGGCCTCTGTGCAGAGGGCCATGGACTGGAGTTACCTGTTAGAGGAGACCAGAGATCAAAGGTCCAAACCATATAAAGAAACAGCTGAACTATCCTAAGAAGGTTCCTGTTCTTGATTTAAAACCTGACATGAACTTGTAGCCAGGACAGCAAACCTGAGTGGTTTGAAAGATGGACACCTACCAGAGTCCTAGGTTGAAGTAGGAGTTTGATTTTAGTATGTGTGTAGGACCGTTTATTGACTTTTATATGTTCTCTGTGATGCTTTTGCCCTTAGAATAAGCAAGGACTTTGCTTGGTGAAGGCAGGTTGATAACTGGTGTACACTGACGTAGCTCTTGGAGAAAGAGCGAACCACAAGTGCATGACCCCAGTGTGATCTGCTGAGGAAATCCCCGTGAGGTGGGAAGGGACTGTAAGCCTAAACCCCCAGTCTGGAGGGAGAGAGACACAGGTCTCTGCCTGAGAAAGGTGATGATTAACATGCCTGAAAGTTTAAGTGGGTTCCCTCAAGAAGGCCAGAAGAGGGGTAGGGGCAAAGGTACAGTTAACCCTGATACTGTGACACTCCTATTTTCAGGCAGTTAAGCCAGGGCAGTACAAACTGAGGGCCAATCACAAGATCTTCAGCTACAGCCATACCACACTGAGTGCTCTCCAAAGGTAGCTGTAAAGATCACCTTTGCACCATCCTAACCTGGTGCTGTTCTGTGCATGGCCATTATTTCTGCAGTTAGAACTGGTAAAGGCTGCGCTCTCTTATTCTGGGATAAATGCTCATGGCATCCACAATGCAGCCAAAAATCAGTGAGGCATAGGGGCATACAAACCATATCCCTATTCCTTCAGTCATGCTCTCTTTTCTCCCCCCTACTATGCTGGCAACAAGGATTGGAGTGGCATAAGAGCCTCTACATTGAACTGCTTACAGGATAAGAATCTGGCTTGCTGTAGCCAGTTTCTAATGCTTTCAAATAGGGAAGCCAACTCTTTCAGTCTTGCACTACACCATCAGATGTGCCAAAATGGCAGCTTTCCTGACTTTAATTATTCCCTTTTCCTCATATTTTAGAGAAATAAAACTTTCTGGCTAATTACAGGCCTCAGGTGTAATGATTTCATTACACTGAAATTTTCTATATTAAGGGCCTGATCCTGCCACCCTAACTCAGGATGAGTGACAGCTCCACTGCATGCATGGAATAAGGTGTATTCAACATAAGGGTATCACAATCTGGGACTAAGGTATTAATCTGAGTAAGGTAGCAGGAGCTAGCTCTTAATTCTGATCTCCACCTTAACATTGCTTTAGTAATCATCTTGGACCAGACTAAATATGTGACTATTTCCAAAGGATATGGGAAGGGAACTTTAAGATAGAGGGAACTTTTATATTTATCTGGGAGCTCAAGAAATACTAAAGCATTATTACCCTGACAATTGAAAGTACATTACTCTCTTCACATGCCAGTCAGATTTAAAAAACTGTTGACCTGCCCTTAGTATATATGTAAGCGGGGGAATAGGCCCGCTATTGTGGGGGACTTTCCTTGCTTATACACTACCCCGGTGGAGTTGGCTAGCAAAAGGATCTGAGTCCCTGCTCCCACTCTCTTTACCCAGAGGCCCACCTGACCTTGAGAGCTCCCCTTCCACTCCCCTGTGTGGTGGGGTCCCTGTAACCCCGACAAGGCTGGGCCCAGGATTCTTGGGGCTCAATGCCCAATCTTGCCGTGGGTCCCTTAAGGCAGGGGCTACAGTGTCCCCACTCCAGGGTACTAACTCTGTACTGGGCGCTTCCTTGACCCACTAATCGTTGCATACAATGCAAAGCAATACAATTTATTAAACAAACAGCAATCAAAAAATTAAATAAAAAAAATAAGAGGAGAAGGGTATTTTCCTTTAACCTAACACTGCCCCCTGGCACAGGGGCACCACAAACAGTGTTTCTGGGATGTAAGGGAGGTTCACAGTCCGTGTCAGATGTCACAGGCCCGCTGTCCAGGCCCTGGCTACGCTGAAGGGATGCAGAAAGTCAGACACTTGCTCTGGCAGTAGTCACACACTCCCAGGGTCCCCCTCACTCTCCCCAGCTGCTCATCACACCCGGCTCCAGACGGCTCCAGTTCCTGCTCTGCTCCGTGCAGCTGTGCTTGGCTCTGCTTAGCTCGGCTCTCTGGGATGTCTCTCTGGCTCTGCTGCTGTGGGCCAGCTCAGCTCAGCTCCCTGGGCTCCTTCTCTGGTCTCTGCACCCAGCTCCAGATAGCTCCAGCCCCAGCTTCTGCTTCACTCTGCTCAGTGCAGCTGCGCTCGGCTCTCTGGGATGCCCCTCTGGTTCTGCTGCTGTGGATCAGCTCAGCTTTCTGTGCTCCTCTTCTGGTCTCCCAGCTGCTGTCTGCTTTGTCCTTAGCTGGGCCCACTCTGCCCAGGCAGGCATCTCCAGCTCACACAGAAGGCGGGGCTCCCCCACCCTCCTGGCTCCCTCATTGGCCTGCCTGCCCTGTCAATCAGGCTGACTTGAGTTGTCCTCTCCCCACTGGCCCTGGGGGCTGTGTCTGCTTCAGGGTCCCGCTTACCCAAGAGATGCCAACCAAAAAGACCCACTAAGTCTCATTAAGGGGCTAATAGACCCCTTACATTTAGCATTTATATGACAAAGATAGAGAATCAAAATTATAATTTAGTTTGTAAGCAACCTAATGTGATGCTGTTAGAAGCCTTACACCTGTATTACAGCAGTGTCACTTCATTGATCTCAGTGGAGTTATTTCTGATTTACACTGATGAAAGCGAGATCAGAATCATACCCAGAATGTATAGCACTGGGGGGACTTCATCTCTTACTACTCAGTCACAGCTATAGTTGAAAATTCTTTTTAATCACTGATTAGACTTGTGTTCTCCAAGAAGTCGCCTTTTGCCTGATTATGTGAATGAACCAATGAGTATATCCGCTGAAGGACTGGACGTTCCAGATCCCTGAGAAGCCACCAAAGATGAATGCGCTGCATTCGAGAAGTTCATTAGAGTTGTGCAAAATTACAATAAGAAACCAAGAAGGATGGAGATGTAGTTCTTGATAGAAGGCTTGAGTAGCCAATTTTAATTTGTGTGATGATTTTAAAACACGAGTTAAATCTAATAAAATGTTTGAAATATTTTTCAGTTTTTACTACACTGTCATACATCCCACTTTAGCCCTCGTGGTCTCATCCATCAGCCCTCACCCCACCCGTAATTTTGAACATCCCCTCTAATTTCAATTTTCTGGGGAAAATACTGAGTGGAGCTGACCCACCAGTGGGTGGCAGGAAGGTTCTAGATGGGTTGTGTGCCTAGTGTAGAGGGGATGCCCTGGTGTGGGGGTGTTGGAGAGTAAGCCTGTCCCACACTCACTCGGCAGCAATAGCTCCTGTCCTTCAGGCAGGTCTAACTCCCTTCTCTGGGCATTGTGACCTGGTGCAAGGGGTGGCAGTGCCACGCAGGGCCAAACTTGAGCAGTGCTGCAACTCTGTGCACCAGGTTGCAATGTACAGAGTGGGGAGCCAGGCCCTGCCCTACCTCACTGTGGGGTGAGTGCCGGGCAGGCTCACTCTCCAGCCCCCCTTTCCCCTGGAGCCTGCCCTCTGCACCAGTCTGGTATTAGGGTTGGAATGCTGGGTCGGGGTACTTCTGTGGGTGGTTGGTCCCCCTCGGCAGGGTGAGGAGGAGGACGACAATGATGCTGGCCTATGATTCCCACCCCATCTCCCTGAATTTGGATCCTGAGTGAGTTGCTAAAAAAGAAAATGCAGTTGGTGGATCACCAAAATCAGAAGTTTGGGAACAGCTAGTGCAGCTTACTAGCATCACCTTTTAAGTTAAATAACCTTAGTATGACAATCCTCTATTATAAGTCAGAATATAGTTAAAATCCTGGGATGCTGAAATGGAGAGCTCTTCTTTTAGAAGAGCTGTAAAATTGAAGACCTGATCACTTGTGCAATTAAAGACTCCATGGTCCTGTCACAGCAGTAGGGATTTAACCCCAGTGTACTGAACAAATTTCAGCTCTGGTAATGACACTGCCTATGTAAATTCCCTTGCTGTTTCAACACAATACAGTATTCTCCACTGCCTTTCTCAAAGTGTTGTGTATTCTGTCTGAGTTCTACACAGTGGCTGCATTCCACCCAAGAAGTGGCTGCATTCTGCAGTTGGAGAAGTGATTCAGTTGTAAAAAGTAGTGCTAAATTAGTTGATCTGAAAGGCACTATTAATTATCTGCACCACTGTGACACAAAAAAGGTCCTATTCAAGAGCAGAGATGCATTGTGCTAGGGTCTGTACAAACATATAGAAGGATGCTGTCCCTAATGTAACTAACATGCATATAAGTGTAATATATTATTCTGATACTATATACTGTATTCATATCTGGTATTATGTAGTCCTCCTGCCAGTGAATCTAACAGGATGTAGTTGTAGAAGAGGAAGACACCACTATTTTTAAACATGGGTGCTTAGAGCTAGGTCCCTATTACTATATTTGCTCATCTAAACAGTTAAACACCCAACATTTGCAACACCAAAAATTAGAAGTCAGTTTTAAAAACTAAGTGCCAATCAGTTGATCTTTGTGCAATCCCTTTGCCATCAGTGAGGTCACAAAGTGTCACTGAAAGCCTAATAGGGCCTGCAGAAACTTTATTACTGGTCAATATGATTGAGAAGGCATGAGCACACCTTGATCGTCAGAGGGAAATTCATCTCTGAACCGTGGCCCCTCTGTGCACATGGCTAATAAGAGGCTGGAGTGTTGCCACCCAGGAATGCCTTCCTATTAAAGGCCTTGGGCACAGGAGGGTTGGTAAGAGTACAAGTTAGGGAAGTCTTCATGTGCCAGAGTTAACATAGGTCCCTGGCAGTCCTGAATGGGCCCTCAGAGCTCAGATTTCATTTTGCAGGTCTAGGAATCAGAAAATAAAATTACTTCTCAATGTGGCACATGATTTCCATATCCTATCGGTTCACAATGAAAAGGGAACCCCACAACACCACTTTCATGGACTTGAACTGCATTTGGTTTTACCACTTTAGTAGTATAACCATTTCCTTTGCCAAGTCAGCTACAGCCTTGAAATTTCAGTTCTAAAAAATAGAAAAGGGTAAATCATGGGTGATTATTCTGAGTGCATAATAGTTTCTGGAACCCTACTGGGAATTATCTTAGGACACCAACCCAATAACACTGGAAAACTCCACTTAGAAAGCACAGCTTTCTGACTACTTCGGGAACTTTCAGAAGCAGAAGTAAAAAGCTTGATCGGCAAAACATGCTGATTCTTTGATAATCTTAATTAGAAATCTTGTAATTGGGTACCATGTCAGTTATCATGTAACCGGCAGCAATCAGGAACACATCTAAAATCCTATTCTTTCCTTCTCTCCCAAACACTGTCATTCATTTGGGTGACTATTCATGCATAGTAAGATAGCCCTGGGGGGCAATTAATTTTAGCAGTTGTACAACAGTATGAAAAAGAAAGCATCACCAGGACCATGTGCTCACTGAAGGTCAGATGATACCACACTTTACACCTTTCTGGAAAGAAATAAAAACCAGCAATTAACACAAATCTATAAATTAACATATGGATAGTTTATCTTGATGCTAATCCTATGAAGCTAATCCTATTTTTCACATAGGTAAGTATTCAACTGGTTCTGTAACTGTAAAAAATACATTTTAGAAGACTGCATGGTCTGAAAGAAATGTTCAGCACTGATGAAAAATGGAATACAGAGTAACTATGACATGAAAAGAATAATTTGGCTAACACTGAAAAACTGGCTATGACCAAATTGCTGCATGACATGGTACCTTATTTATATGCAAGGCCCTTCGTTTTCAGTTTTTATTTTTAAATTTCCTTGGAATTTATTGGGTTTTAGTCAAAAATGGGAGAACATGGGCATAAGTTGAAAATGAAGGGCAGCTGGAGAGTGTGTGTGTTTGGTACTCATGGGGACTAGGGTTGTAGGGGGGCGGCGCAGTGGAAGATGTGCCCAGTACTCACAGAGGATGCGGGGGAAGGGAGGTGGTACTCACCCTGTGGCAGTTGAGGAAGTCTTTCGCTCTCTGCAGTGGTTGGAAGATCTTGGTTTCTGCCAGTCTTGCCCCCCCACTGCACAGAGAAAGCAAACAGGGCCATGCTGAAGGGTTGGGGTCAAGAGGGGAGCAGATGGCTGAAACCCATGAGTACTAGCCTCCTGTTGGGCAGAGACCTCTTCTGACTTCATCTGCTACACTCAAAAGATTCCTGGGTCCTGAAACAGCCAAAATTCAGATGAAAGTCAGTAAAACCCAAATACTGGCTTTTTTAAAACCCCAGGAATTTTTCAGGGAAAATTGGCATATACTGACAACGAAGGACCTTATTTATCTGCTAGCTATATAAGTAGGTGTCATGATGCACATTAGTCACTGCTGGATTGGTGCCTCTTGCTGGTCATCTTGGTGATTAGCTCAAAGCCAGCACCCGCTATCCACAGTTTGCACACCATCACGACCCCTCTGCAGTCCACTTGCACTGTCCCTCTCGCAGCCGCAGGAGCCAACTCCAGCATCATCTTCGTGCTTGACCCTCTGACCATGTCACTGTTTGTGTTCCCCCCTTCCAGGGGAGATTATCTCTTAGTCCAGCCACTTCCTCAGTGGCAAGTGGGGGCGGGGGGTGGCAACTCAGGCCTTCCAACTTCTCTGAATCCCACCTAGGGAACCTGCTGCATCTGAAATTCCTCTCACTGCTGCTGTATCTCCAATACCTTTTTTTGCCTTTTCTCAGGACCTGCAGGTACTCAGTCTCAGCAGCCAGCCAGGAGCTCCACTTGCCAACTTGCTCTGTCCAAGGTGCCCCAGGTCTCTCAGCCTGCT
The DNA here is from genome assembly GCF_026122565.2 of Emydura macquarii macquarii. Taxonomy (NCBI): domain Eukaryota; kingdom Metazoa; phylum Chordata; order Testudines; family Chelidae; genus Emydura; species Emydura macquarii. The sequence continues at coordinate 25,258,071 of NW_027132559.1, forward strand.
AGAGACACAGTCTTCACTCCTTGAGTTCCATGCAGTGATTGACTCTGCTCTGCCCTGTGGCTATCCTTATATAGGCCTGCTTGGCCCTGATTGGCCACTCCTCACAGCCCCTTTCTTATAGGCTGCTTTTTGCGCACTCTATTAACCCCTTACTGGCCAGTGTGGAACCAAGGCCCCATCACAGTAAGGATCAGGCGTTCAACTCGAATGCTTGCAATAACAACAAAAGACCTCATTGAAAAGAAAGAGAAAGCTCTTATAAAACTCCCAGCATTAGTACTTTGCACTTAAAAAAGAGCCTCTCTTCTGTAACCCTTCTGCTAGGCAATAGCAGTCACAAGGGCTATGTTCAACCTGTCTAAAGGTCCTTTTTAAAAGAATTGAAACTATGGCTCAAGCCCCCACCCAGAGCTGTACTCATATTTCTGTCTAACACATAACCTCCCTGGTCACTTTTCCAGATGGCTCTTCCTCACTCACAAGCAGGAGCTCTTGGCTTTTCCCTGACCGAGGAAGAAGAGAGTTCTATCCTTTTAAACCTTCTCGCTCTGGGCTTGTCCTTCCAAGCATCTTGAAAGCGCTTTACAAATATTCTAGGCTAGTTTATGTCATAGGCACATATATGGCGTATATAAGGGATAGCGCCCAGCCATGCTGCCCAACAAGCTACGCAGAATGGAACTGTGACACAAAAAAGTCATAATTCCTTCCCTTTTCCCTAATCACTCCAAGAGGAAGCAATCTGCTACTGTCTCTTACCAGGTGCAAATTACTTTCTCTTACAGTTCTGGCTTCTGTGCATTGGAGGGGTGGAGTCAGTCAAGGATCCTCCCATTCCCCAGCCCTTCTCTGCCCACTAGCTTGCAGGGGGATGTAGCAGAAAGTCTTCTTTTGCTCTCTAATATGCCTAAACCTGGGATATAGGGAGGCCATGCAGGAGAGTGTGTTTCCTACTCTCCCTTCATCCCCTGTGCAGGCCTGGTAGAAGTAGTGAAAATCTTGCCCCTAATGAATTATACCTCACAACATTTCTAGTAGGTAGGCATTATTATTTCCATTTTACAGACAGGAAAACTAAGGGATATTTGGTGGGATTTTCAAAAGGTTTTTTTTTTTTTTAAAAGGAAGTTAAGTATCAAACTCACTTAGACAATTTTGTGAATCTCACTCATTGAGATTAAGTGACTTGTCCAAAATCTCACAGCAAATCAGTGGCAGCCACCACTATTTTCCCTTCCAGGAGGAAAGATGTTCAAGGTAACTTATTTTAAATAATGAAGACAAAAAGATCACATAGTTAGCTCTCTCTAAAATTCAAAGGGCCAGGAAATCTGCACAACACTTTCAAGTAATTTCATTACTCTGTTAGACACCAAAATTCATGGACTGAACAGAGACAAGGGATTTATGGCTTATTACAACAATCAGTAACTCACTAACCCCCTCTTTTTCTCTTACAATGGTGGAGATGTTAATGGGCTAATGGGATATTGAATGGTCCCTTACAACATGTGCTAACCGCTTATGCTAAACAATCTGTTCCACCTTGCATTTTGTTGTGACGCTGAAAGTTCCTTTCCCAAACCTGAAGAAAAGCTCTGTGTGGTTTGAAAGCTTGTCACTCTTGCCAACAGAAGTTGGTTCAATAAAAGACATTATCTCACCCAGCTTGTCTCTCTAACGAGCTTTGCAGTCATTAGTGTGAATTAGCGAGGTTTCACTTTACCTAAGATTGGCCTTTAGGATACATGCACTATGGACTTGGAATTTCACCCCAACAACCACCTACTTAAAATTACTCTTCTTTAACTAAACCATCATACTGTAGAAGTGGAAGTGCAAGGGCCACCAAAGACTGAATTTTCCTCTTATATTACATTTGCCACTAAATAACTCTGAACAACTTCATTGTTTTCTGTTATCAACAGGATGGCCTTTAGGTGTCCTCCTCCATGACTTCCTTCTCTCAGATTGTCTAGGACAAATGAAATGAGGGTAAAAGAATTGAGCTGACTGGGGAGATGACAATTCTGTGTCATGGAAACTTTCAAGCTTTAGAAATTTATTTTTGTTCCACATTGGAATGAAAACAAAACCTTTTAAATGCAGTCGGATCAGGAGACGTGTGTGTCTGTCTCTCATCAGGTGGGGAAAATACTGGTCTCACATGTGAGAGACCCAGCTTCAAGTTCTTGCTCAGATTCAGAGCAGAGAATTTGTCATTGCAGGTAATTCAATATTTGGCACAGTAGAGACTTGAACCTAGGTTTCTTACATTGAAGGCCAGTCGGCTACACTATTATGGGATCAAAGTTTTAGCATCTTGCCTACCCTGCTATAGGGTCAGAGTCTCACAGGGCTTCATGAAAACAGCTAGAGTGCCAGTGTCAGAGGTCTCCAGCTGAATAATGATTATCATAAAGATGGTTTAAAAATCTAATGCTCTGACTACACAGGGGGGCAAAGAAGAGCTTCTTTGCTTCCACTGTAGCATACACAAAATCCTAGTTAGCAGATCTATTTCAAGTTGATAACAGCAGGATTAACTGTTCAGATTTGGGACAAACTATCTGTTTTTGTGATAACAGAGTGATGAATTGTGATGTAAAACAACATATTTTGTTCTTGAGCTTCAGCCTGAATACTTACTGAGGCAACAGAGTTGTTGGGTGGGGAAGGTCTACGGGGCCTATTATTGTTGGTTATTTTCAACATCTTATTACAGGATGGCAGGATGCTGTCTGCTTTGAAGGAAACTGGCATATGTCCTTTGCTCAGGAAACCATTGGTGGTCATTGACAATCAAACCCTCTATCAACTAGTTTTAAATCTTCACATTTTATTAAGGAAATGGTTGTAGTGAGATCATACAGTATCTAAATGCCCCAGATTGCCTTAATATTTGTGAAGGATTTTGAGATCCTTGGTAAAAGTTTACATGCACTTACATGCAAAGTGCATGTAAAGTAACTGTTAGCATGGCTCACCTTCCATATACAATTGCTAATAAAAGCTTAATTCGATGCTTGAAAAATACAGTTCTGTGGACTCGGTGAGATGGAATTTTCTTTCTTTTTTTTTTTGCTACTGAATCAAAATTAGCCTCTGTTGGTTCCAAGCTGGGGAAGCCCCTCAGAAGGCTCCATAGCAAATTCCACGCCAAATACTGTAGGGTTCTATTCAGCAGAAATTATATGCTGGCTTCCATGGATCTGGCTTTTGTACCTAGATGAGCCATTCAGCAGGGAAATTGGATGGGCCCAAAAAGTATCTTTGCTGATACATGTGGGTGTCTCCCATGCTGAACTATAAATGTTATTCTTCCCATCCTCCTCCTCCTCCCAGTGAAACACTAATTATCATTCTCCAGAGGTAACGTTGGTCCTAGATAGCTTTGGAAAACATAGTTTATTTTAAAATGTGAATCTGTCTTTGAGCTTGATTAATGATGGTATATTCCTTTAACCATTGGCACAGAAGCTCAGCACACACCCTCTCTCATTTCCACATTCTTGGATGAGAGGCTGGCCTATAGTACTCAAACGTGATGCACATACCGATTCTCAGCATGCCAACACTCATGCCCATCTGTTAAGATGGCATTGTTCCCACCACAAAGGTGGTACGCCATTCTCAAGAGGCATAGGTGCCAACTACACACAGATTTAAAAGGATAGCTCACTGAATACAAAAAGTGACACTTCCTTGCAGGTGTCCCTGCTGAAGCCACAAACTACTTCAAATCTTGCCTGCCTGCACCAGACAACACTTTGCTAACCTTACAGTATCCTCTCACACTGAGGACATCCTTCTGTGGGAGGGGACCCCAGTTATTAGGGAGAGACAGGTAATAATAATGGGGGAGTCAATCACTGGAAATACAGATAGCTTGGTTTGTGATGACCAGGAGAACCACAGGATGAATTGCCAGCTGGGTGCAAAGGTTATAGATTGCTTGAGACTTCTAGACAGTATTATGTGCAGTGCTGCAGAGGAGCTGGTGGTCATGGTACACGTAGGTACCAGTGACATAGGGAAATGTAGGAGACCAGTCTTGGAGGACAAATTTAGGCTGCTAGGTAAGAGATTAAAGCGCAGGACCTCCTGGTAGCATTCTCTGAAATGCTTCCAGTTCGATGTGCAGGGTCTGTTAGGCAGGGAGAACTGCAGGGCCGCAATGTGTATATGAGATGATGGTGTAGGGAAGAGGGTTTTAGGTTTATTACAAACTGGGAAGCCTTTTGGGAAAGGAGGAGCCTTTACAGGAAGGATGGGCTCTGCCTAAACCAAAACAAAATCGTATTGCTGGCATGTAAAATTAAAAAGGTTGAAGAGCAATTTTTAAACTCAGGGCTAGGGGAAAGGTGCAGAGGAGCACAGTTTTGACAAAGACATCCCTTAAGCGAGGATCTATTAATGGGAATTCTTTATATCCTTGTAAAGAGGAGAGGATAGAAGTTGATAAAGTATAAGTAGGAGATGAAGAGAAACAATCTAATGGAAGAGTCCCATTCAATTACATCACATCAAGGTAGACAACTACATATTGACAATTTTTATAAGTGCTTGTATACAAATGCTAGAAATCTAAATACTAAGATGGGTGAACTTGAGTGCCTGGCATTAAATGAGGATATTGATATAATAAGCATCAAGGAAATTTGATGGAACAATGATAATCAATGGGAATACTAGGGTATAAAACATGTAGGAATGACAGAGTAGGTCATGCTGGTGGGGGAGTGGTGCTATATATGAAAGAAAGCATAGAGTCAAATATAACAAAAATCTTAAATAATCAAACTGTACCATAGAATTTCTATGGATAAAAATTCCATGCGCGAATAATAAGAGTATAGTAGTAGGAATATACTTCCGACCACCTGACCAGGATAATGATGGTGACTATGAAATGCTCATGGAGATTAGAGAGGCTTCAGGTTTAAAATGAACAAAAGGAAGTATTTCTTCACACAACGTACAGTCAACCTGTGGAACTCCTTGCCAGAGGATGTTGTGAAGGCCAAGACTATAACAGGGTTCAAAAAAGAACTAGATAAGTTCATGGAGCTTAGGTCCATCAATAGCTATTAGCCAGGATGGGTAGGGATTGCTGTTTGCCAGAAGCTTGGAATGGGCCGACAGGATGGAACACTTGATGATTACTTGTTCTGTTCATTACCTCTGAAGCACCTGGCATTGGCCAGTATTAGAAGACTGGATACTGTGCTAGATGGGCCATTCGTCTGACCCAGTATGGCCGTTCTTATGTTCTTAAACAGAAAACTCAATAACGAGGAGAGATTTCCCTTACTTCATATTGACTGGGAACTTGTTCCCTCAGGACAGAATGCAGAGATAAAATTTCTAGACATATTAATGACTGTTTATTGGAGCAGCTAGTCCTGGAACTGAAAAGGGGAGAGGCAATTCTTGATTTAGTCCTAAGTGGAGCACAGGATCTAGTCCAAGAAGTGAATATAACTGAACCGTTCAGCAATAGTGAGCATAATGTGATTAAATTTAACATCCTGGTCAGGGGGAAAATACCAAAGAAGCCCACTACAGAAGCATTTAACTTCCAAAAAGGGAACTTCACAAAAATGAAGGAGCTTGTCAAACAGAAAATAAAAAGAACAATCACAAGTGTGAAATGCCTGAAAGCTGCATGGAAAGTCTTTAAAAGTACCCATAATAGAAGCTCAAAATAAATGTATATCCCAAATAAAATGAAAAAACATTAAGAGGACCCAAAAAAAAATGCCACCATGGCTAAACAACAGAATAAAAGTTGTATTTAGAAGCAAAAAAGGCATTCCTTAAAAATTGGAAGCCAAATCCTGTGGAGGAAAATAGAAAGAGCATAACCTGGCAAGTCAAGCATAATCAGGCAGGTCAAAAAAGAATGTAAAGAGCAACTAGCAAAAGACACAAAACGTAACAGCAAAAAAAAAATTTTTTTAAGTACACCAGAAGCAGGAAAACAATCCATGGGGCCACTGGATGACTGAGGTGCTAAAAGAACACTCAAGGAAGACAAGGCCATTGCAGAGAAGCTACATGAATTTTTTGCATCAGTCTTCACTGGAAAGGATGTGAGGGAGATTCCCACACCTGAGTCATTCTTTTTATGTGACGAATCTGAGAAACTGTCCCAAATTGAGGTGTCAATATGAGGTTTTGGAACAAATAAATGAATTAAATAGTAATAAGTCACCAGAACCAGATGGCATTATTAACCCAAGAGTCCTGAGGAAACTCAAATATGAAATTGCAGAACTACAAACAGTGGCATGTAACCTATTGCTTAAACCAGTCTCTTTACCAAATGACTGGAGGATAGCTAATGAAATGCTGAAAAGCTTTAAAACAAGCTCCAGAGGCAATCCTGGCCACTGCAATCCATTGCAATCCTGGCCATTACAGGCCAGTAAACCTATTTTCAGTACCACAAACTATAATAAAGAACAGAATTATCAGACAAATTGAAGAACATAATATGTTGGGGAAGAGTCAACACAGCTTTTGTAAAGGGAAATCATGCTCACCAATCTCTCAGAATTCTTTGAGGATGCCAGAAAGCTGGTGCACAACCGTAATCAAGGGGATATAGTGTACTTGGATTTTCAGAAAGCCCTTGATGAGGTCCCTCACCACAAACTCTTAAGCAAAGAAATCAGTCCTGGGATAAGAGGGAAGGTCCTTTCATGGGATCAATAATTTTTTAAAAGACAGGAAACGAAGGATAGGAATAAATGGTCAGTTTTCACATTGGAGACGGCTAAATAGTGGGGTTCCCCAAGGATCTATACGGGGAACAGTGCACTTCATCATATTAATAAATAATCTGAAAAAAAGGGATAACAGTGAGGGGGCAAAGTTTGCATGCAATATAAAATTACTCAAGATAATTAAGTCCGAAGTCGACTGCAAAGAGTTACAAAGGGATCTCACAAAACCGGGTGACTGGGCAACAAAATGGCAGATAAAATTCAATGTTGATAAATGCAAAGTAATGCACTTTGGAAAACATAATCCCAATTATACATAGAAAATGATGGGATCTAAATTAGCTCTTACCACTCAGGAAAGAGATCTTGGAGTCATTGTGGACAGTTCTCTGAAAACATCCGCTGCATTTCCAGTGGCAGTCAAAAAAGTCAACAGAACCATTTGGAAAAGGATAGATAATAAGACAGTAAATACCATAACACCACTATATGAATCCATGGTACACCCAGATTTTGAATACTGCATGTAGATCTAGTTGCCCCATCTCAAAAAAGATATACTAGAATTGGAAAAAGTACAGAGAAGGGCATCAAAAATGATTAGCAATATGAAACAGCTTCCATATGAGGAGAGATTAAAAAGACTGGAACTGTTTTGCTTAGAAAAGAGATGACTAATTGGGGATAAGATAGCAGTCTATAAAATCATGAATGCTGTGGAGAAAGTGAATAAGGAAGTGTTATTTACCCATTCACATAACACAAGAGCCAGGGGTCACCCAATTAAATTAATAGGCAGCAGGTTTAAAACATACAAAAGGAAGCACTTCTTCACACAACTCACAATCAACCTGTGGAATTCATTGCCAGGGGTTATTGTGAAGTCCAAAAGTATAACTGGGTTCAAAAAAGAATTAGATAAGTTTATGGATGGCTATTAGGCAAGATGGACAGGACATAACCTCCTGCTTTGGGAGTCCCTAAGCCTCTTGCTGCCAGAAGGTGGACGACAGAGGATGGATCACTCAATGATTGCCCTGCTCTGTTCATTCCCTTTCAAGCATCTGCCACGAGCCATTGTCGGAAGAGAGAATACTGGTCTAGATGGACCACAGTATGGCTGTTCTTATGTTCTTAGAGCAGTTCCTAAGATCTGATCTCTGGAACAATTAATGTAAAAGATTTCAGATAGGAAAACTGAATCTTAAAAAGTTTGCTAGACAAAGACAACAAACATAAGGTAGAAAACCCCAAAGTTGCTCCTGCTTTAAAAATGAAAAAATCAAACACTAGGGAAAAAGCTTACAGTCAGGTAATATCAGCTAATATAGAAAAGGGAGAGAAATATGCTGTTACCATCCTATGGAACTCCAGGCAGCTGCTTCTCTCCCTTCTCAGCTCTCTTTGTGTTTTATTTTGGAAAATGCAGTTTCTTTCAAATCAGAGTGATTGTACACAAAGCTCAATGCACAATCAGTCTGATTTGCAAAAAGAAACAGTATGTACCAAAACAAATCCCCTAAGTCTTCTCTGAAAGGGAAGAAGTGGGGGGGGGGGGGGGGGAGGAGGAGAGTGGGGGAAATGCTGCCTAGTTTGTTACATTCTCCTGTATATGTTTTAACTTTGTCAGCTTTCCAGGACAGGGAACCTCAGTTTTATTAAAGCCTTCAGGCCCATGGCTACAAGTCTTGGGTTTAGGCACACACAGGTACTCACACTGATTTAATTAAGAGAAAAGAAGTAGGATGAGTTGTTTGCCATGGTAAAACTGTTAAAGTTGAAAAGTTTGCTTTGCATTTCAAGTGAAAGGATAAACATGTCATGCTCCAATGTTTTAAAATGTATCACTTGATCTTTGCTCAAGTCCATGTCAGACAATGAAAGCACAATCAAAAATGGTCAAAGTCTCTAAAGGTATTTGGGATGCAGCAATGGCTAATAGAATAGATCATAATAAGAATACATATTGCCCAGTTAAGAATGGCGCTTGCCAATCCTGTTTACAGTATACCTGGGCAAAACTTTTCTACCAAAACCCTTTTTTGGTGAAAAATGCATATTCAGGTCAACCAGTACATTTTGCCAATTCAGGTAGAATTTGCCTAATTGTTTCAGTCAAAAAACAAAACAAATGCTGAAAAAACAGAACACTTCATTTCAACATTTTCAAAACAAAACATTTCAGTGTTTTGATTCAAAATGACTGTTCGTTTATAAATGTCCTTCAATTTTATTTTTAAAAAGCATAAAAAATCTCAATACTGAAATGATACATTTTATTTCAGGTTTGCCTAAATGTTTCAGATGACCTTAAACTCTCTTTTTTTTAAATTTAAGAACTGCCAGTGACCCAAAAAGTCAGTTATTCACACAGCTTTAGTTTATATGTGTTTTATGTGTAACATAGACAACAAAAATGAAAATTAGCTCACTCACATGTGCCCAAATAATTAGCAAGCTGTGTATCAGTGTCTCAACATTACCAACATTACATTGTGAAATTATGATATGGAAAAGGAATATTTTGTCTTCTGCCAACAGAACACAGGAGGGTGAGCCAAATTATAACTGTTATTATAGTGAGGCTGTAATGATGTGTACACATCAACTGGGTTGGGGTACATGAGAAGATGCATGAGCCAGAAAAAACCCAGTTTGAGTTTGCAAGATTGTCAGTTAGAGGAATAACGTCTTTATTCGTGTAAAGTGAACAAATTTGAGATATGCAATGAAATGTCATTGAGGTTGCATAGGAATTACTTATATAAACTTAGAATGTTTTGTCCTTACTTGTGTTACTAGGAGACCTACAGCTTTATCTCTTACTTTGAATCTATAGAATAAGAATGACTTCTTTTGAATAAGTCTTTGGAAAGTATCAGATTCTAATTCTGACAGTGGCTTCACTGCTACAGTTCTGATTAATTTCATTTTGCTGGCATTTGGATGGAGTCCTGGCTCACTGTCATAAAGGAGAAATTTTAAACTGCACCTCTACGCAGACTCCTCTTGAGTTCTAACAACATTGTATGAATGTGAACAGGGGAACCCCAAATGCCATATTTATAAACCAAGCAGATCATCTCTGCATTAGTAAACCGTGTTTGTAGTGGAGTGCAGACCTCCATGAATTGTTGTCCACCTTTAGGGAGAAGGGCAGATTTTGCTTCACTGTTCAAGTGTTCAAAGGATATTACTAATGGGAAGTATGTATACTGCAGTCATTCACTTTCACAAGGACATGGCAATGGATTTGAGTGCTGGTAAGCCAAATGAGAAATCATTTCTCTAAAAATGTCAAGCTTTTTAAATCTCCAAAAAGTTTTTATTTGGTTTTGGTCTGAGTTTTGGGAGATTGTGTTTCTTCTTACTTTATGTAGTTGCTTAGCCCATCTTTCATTCTGGCGTCAAGACTGAATGCTTTTCTGAAAGACATGCTTCAGCCGAACACAAGCACAAGTTGTTGGGCTCAATATGGGGGTAACTGGGTGAAATGTAATGGCCTGTGATATATGGGAGGTCAAACTAGATGATCTAATTTTCCTTTGTGGCCTTAATCATTGGTATTTTTATTTATATGATTTCCCCTGAAAGGTTTTGGTAGAATCAGAACTTCATTTATAAAGCAATTAATAAACTAGCCGGAATCAGAGACAAATCTAAAATCAAACTGCTTAAAACCCATTTTTATTTAAATTGACTATCCTGGTCTGTGCGTTATAGGTATATGGTAGACCATCTACAGGTCAAGCATATATACTTAGCTAACTTTACAGATAGCGTTGAAGTTATTTTGTTGGGTCTGGCTTATATGTAATTGATACTTTTCCCTCTCCTTCTTCCTTTCTTTGTCTGCAAAGCAGGGACTGTGCAAATAGTCTGCACCCCAATCAATGGTGCCTGCACAATGAACTAGTGGAGAAGAGCCAAGCCCAGTGGGTAACTGGCAAGTGCTTGAATTTAGGCTGACAACTTTACACAGGAAAAGAGGTAGCAAATGCATATCTGCTAAGATTGCTGCATGGGAAATACAATAGATTCGTCAGTCTGGTCATGGGATGTAACGTTTGTTATCCTTAAATATAGAATATTGAACATTGTATGGGCCTGATCTTGTGAGGTATTTTGATGTTCAGCACCTTCACCTACCATTGAGCTTCAATATAAAATGAAGGCAGGGCCCAGAGATAACCCAGCTATTATACAGTGAGGAAATTTTTATCCATTGCATTTCCTTACATTTTCAGAATATGTGAATCAAGTCAATTACTTGCTAACAGTCCAACAGGTACTGGCCCCTCAGACTTAATGGGAGCAAAGGCTCCAAGCAGAATAGTTACAAAGGAAAAGGAAGAAAGGCAGACAGAAAACATAAAGACCACAGAAATTGATCCACTGAGTAACCTCAGTGAAGTATAACTACAGTTCTGGAACAAAGCGAAACACAGTAAGAAGGGATGGAGGCAAAATGACACAAACACTGGAGAAAATATTCTACAGCTTTTCTTTCAATAATTGCATTTTCCCCTCATTTACAATTTATTCAGGGAGAGTGTTCTTTAAGCAACAATATAAAGAATCAATACAGGGCATCAAGAGTATCAATTATCAGATGAAAACATTGTCCAATGAGTGGTATAGGTATATGAAGCAAAGACAGACTTTGAACATGGCACACTTAAACCAGAAAGCAGAACCCTTAATCACTTTGTAATTAATTCAAATATTTTTTCCATCTACCTTACTATAATGGAACATTAAAACTAGCCCTCTCAAAAGCTAGTCAAGATATCCTAGTGTTCTGTGAGATGTGCAATGTTATTTTAGGAACTTAAATATTATTATTTATTATTCGTATGACAGTAACACTACAAATCCTAGTGAGGTCAGGGATCAGGTTGCTAAGTGAGAGAGAGTCTTTGCCTTGAAGAGCTTACAATCTAAATAGACAAGAGAGACAAAGGGTGAGAGAAAAGAAGTTTAAAGATTCCCCATTTTACAAGTGGGGGACTGAGTGACAGAGATAGAGTGACTTGCCCAAGGTCACACAGGGAGTCTGTGGTGGAGATGGGAGCTGAACCCAGATCTCCTGAATCCCAGTCCCATGCCGTAACTTCCTCTGACACATGAAAAACACATCACTGTATGTCCACAAAAAACTCAGATGATATTTTTCATCATTCCAGAGACACAGACTTAAAATGAGTGTAGCCATTTTGTAATTTTTTAAGGTAGCGATCTGTACAAGGATTATTCTTCACATTTTTTTTAACTATTAGCCAACTTCTAATTGAGCTGCCCTATTTTAACTGTAGCCATTCTACAGTTTTTTAAGATAGAGTCTGTTAAGATTAAAAGCTATTGTATACTACCTTAAGGAGCATTCTTCCCATAGAAAGTTGTAAAGAATAAATAAATAACAAAGAATGTAAAACATACTAAAATGAGTGTGCTTCAGATTACTGGGAAACCCTAGATATTGATTGGTTGGTGATGATTTAGAATAATTCTAAGAGCGTCTCTAATTTCTATTGGTTTATGGCTTTTGTTCTAAATGTAGCTATCACTATTTAAAAAACAAGAAACATCTTTCGCTAAGTCAAAGAGAATAAAATGGGGGTCCAGTTTTAGCAATCCTACCATATGCAGCTCTTATTTGAATTACCTCCTTAATAACAACAACGAAAAGATCCCCAGAACTGAATGATAACTTCTCACAGTCTCTACTTTTAATGGCAGCTCATGCCCCTCTTCAAACTCCTGCCAGCAAACAAGAATTTTTCTGACCTAGGGGCCTGTGAGGATAAATCAGTCAATAGCTTGGTGGTCAGATGGGTAACCAAAAGCTACATTATTGGTATGGCAGTCCTTCATGACCATGACTAACTTTATTAGTCCATATAATTTTTGGCATGAAACAGTCTTTGAGTCATACTGATTAGTCTGCCCCAGTTTCGGGCACACAAAACAAAATAAGAGGTTTTAATCAATATTGAAAAATTTTCTCCAAAACAGAACAGCTGCTCTGAATAATTTATTTCTTATTTAACCAATCTGCATTCTTTTTTTCCCCATGCAGCTTACTTATCTAAAAGCCGTAATGCCCATGTTTAAATGCATTAGTCTTAATTCCATGGTAAATGGAAGTGCTACAGAAAATCACATCTCACTTTTGGTTTGCAAATGAAAATCTAGAGACAACTGAACATTACTCTGCTGAGTGATGGAAATGAAGCATTTATAGAGGATGAGGGTACTTATTACATATGTGGTTGGATGACTCATTTGCTTTCTTACATAGTTCAATTTACTTTTTATATTTTCTGTCTCCGCCTTTTCTTGGATCAGAGACCTACAAAAAAAAAAAAAAAAAAAATACAAGTGCTGCAGCAACTGGTGCTGGTGATTCAGTAGACTGCGTCTTAACTAACACATCTGCTATTTGGGATTTAGTGCCTTTTTTGGATGAGCTGTAAGACCAAGGACCTGATTGTTTATGATCATTCAAAATCCTCTAGCACTTTTTGTGAGAGAAAAAGGTGTCAGGGACAAATGACATTTTAGAAATCCCCCCGTGGTTTCAACTGGCTACAATATAGTGGTGGGAATAGGGCAGCAACAACTTAGGAGAGAACTCCCTTGGTGCAGGAACTGTGAGAGACTGGTGCATATGGCCCTACCACACCCCAATTCACAAGCCTTAATATAGTATTAAGTATGCCAGTGGGAACTGCTGGGGTGTGGGAATCAGCTGCTGTGTCCCCTCCACTCTTAGTTGGAGGAAGACTTCCCCACCCACTCAACTGGCTACTTGTGCCTGAACTGATGCCTCCAGTGATCGTATTGAGGTCCTCCTACCAGTCAAAGTGGCTCCCAGGGTCACCTGTCTCTGCTAATGGCTGGCAGAATAGGATCTGTCATTAACAAAGAACAATTCTGTAAACTTTAAACATATAATAGAAAGAAAATCAAGGAAGGAATAAAATTCCCCTCAGCAAGAATTGATCTTCAAAGTCCCAGCTCCAGCAATTTAATTCCCAGCACCCTGTGTCAGCAGTTAAAATAGTGGCAGGCCAACAGAAAGAAGAGAGGGGAAGAATGGTCCAATGGCCTAGGACTTGGGAGACCTGCCTTCAGTTCCCTGTTGGGCTACAAACTTTCTGTGTAACTTTGGGCAAGTCACTTAACCTCTCTGTGCCTCCTTTCCCCATCTGTAAAATGAGAATAATAGCACTTCCCTACCTGATAGGGGTGATGTGAGGCTAATCACATCAAAGATTGTGAGGTGCTTAGGTACTATAGCCGTATAAGTGTAAGCAAGTCTGAGTGGCACGCTCCCTGCTCAGCAGCGGAAAGGGGGGGCACGTTATTTGCATGGGCTTTGTATTTGCATGAGTACAATTAAGTACTCAGCATATTGCATAAGCACACTAGGTGTTGAGCATGATGGGAAATGGTCCATGTGTCTGGTATTGTGTTACAAGTCACTTTTGTGTTAACTGCAGGGGTAAAGAAATGTTGTCTTCAATTGTATGAACAAATGGCATCAGATCTGTGTTTAGCCTGTTCTGATAAAAATTTCACTCTTCCCCAAACAAAGCCCAAAAAGGGTGGCAGACGGATGTTTCAGCATTGCAAGGGGTGTGAAGTCTCCTCTTGAGATTGCACTAGACCTGGCAAAGGGCCACCTTCAGGCATGGATTGGTGATCTCCTCCCACTGTTAAAAGGTAGAATTAATGGTGCCTCTTGGAGTCTTTTGTTTGTTAAAAGCAGGGACATTGCTTCTGTGTCAGCAGAAGGTTTTCCCATGAGCTGAAATTCACTAAGAGCTGAATCACTAGAGAGACTGGGAAACCTTGACTGACAACCAGCAGAGAGGTGCTAGCAGTGGGTAGCACCTGCGGATGGCAGGATCGGTCAGAGGCAGTAGATGGCAGAAGCAACAGCGGTCAATGCCAGCAGATGGCGGGAGCCAGCATCCGTCAGCACCTGCAGATGCCAGGATTGGTTAGCATATGTAGACAGAGGGGCGCCAGCGGACAGTGGGAGCCAGGAGTGGTTGGCGCCAGCAGACTGTGGGAGCTAGGTGGCAGGAGGCAGCAGCGGAGGAGGCCTGGTCAAGCCTGCGTCCAGCAGGAGCCTGCAGAGGGGGACTGGCTGAGCCCCAACTGAGAGGTGGACATGGCAACTACGATGGTGAGTACAGGGGAAAGCAGGAAGGGAGAGGCGAAGGACACGCCCCAGTACTCTGGGATGGGTTTGGCTCATTGAGTTCATGAATTCTGTTTGCGCTGTTTCCCAAATCAGTGCTGTGTTACTTCCCTTCTGTTATTAAAAGGTTTACTTTCTACACTCAGACTCTGTGCTTGTGAGAGGGGAGCCCAGGGGATAGTGTGTGATTTCCCAGGTGACTGGGTGGGGGCTCGAGCCAGTTTGTTGTGGTATCATTGACAGGGACTCCTAGATATAGAACCCGGCCCTTGCTGCTGCCGACTCTGTCTGGCAGAAGGATTACATAAGATAGCTGGAGAGAGCAAGCAGCTGTAACGCTACCAGTCCAGAGATGCAAGCTCATGCTGACATGGACCTACCATGCATATAGTTACCTGAATATTAAATTATTATTATGGTTACTGGCTGATGTAGGAAGTAATTGATGTGTATTAGATCACTACCACATGGTCATTAACCACGTCTATACAGTATCATGTTCCTGATAAGCAATATGTGAAATTAAGTATTATTATCACTTAGCTCTTCTATAGCACCTCTGTTTAAGGTCTCAAGCATTTTACTAGCCTAAAGGAATGCATGAGCTTCATTGCATTCCTTTCATGGTCATAGTCTGCCTGGCCTTTGCAACGCTTGCAGTACAGGAAGCTTGCAAGGAGACTTTCCCCTCACTTGCATGGCCTGCTTAAGGGCTAGGCACATTTGCAGTGGAGTACAGGATCTATTCCATCTCTGTTCCCTGCAGGAACGTGGGAATGGGCAGGCTAGGAGAGGGCATGGGAAGAGAATAGGGAAGAGAGGTTCTGGGATGTCATTTAAGGCCTTCCACCCATTCCCTGCACCAGCCTGTTGTGTGGGACCAGTCCATGGAGGGTGGACAAATTGTACTCCTAAAGAACTTATAGCAGACACCCTCCCTCTACATGCTGGAGAGTTCAAGGAAGCATTCTGCATGCTCTGACCCTACACGAGCAAGCAAATAAATAAATCTTATTCTCATTTTACAGAGGAGGAAAATGAAGCACTTGATGATCAAAGGCCAAAATTTTCAAACTCAGATGACAGAAGACTGGCACCTAAATCCATACTTAGGGAACCAAATAAAAGTAGTCTGAAATTCAGAAGTATTGAGCCCTTACAGCTCGAATTGACTTGAACTGAATTTGTCGGAGTCACTTACCACATCAGTTACATGGTAGTCCCACACACCTTAGATTACAAAAGAGAGAGAATCCACTGCCCAGTTAAAGGTATGTCTTGGTCAAGAAGATCATTTCTCACTCCTGCAACACATTTGCAATTTAGAACCAGATTTCGTCCCTCCTGAATTTTTCAGCTTCTTGGAAAATATTCAATAAAATAAAATATTGAAGGGAATTTTTTATATAAACCCTAAACATGAAAGCTGATCATCAGGGGTAGTATTGCTTTCCAATTTCAAAATGGTAATCCATTCTAGCTTTTTTATCCTTTACAAGCACTGGCAAGTGTTTTAATATTTATTTTGCAAGGCTGCAGTTAGGTGGCTAAGGGAGAAAGGTTCAAATCTTGATATGAGTTTTAGGCTAGTTTCTGGAGTTCAGCTTCATCCTCCAAACCTTCGGAGGTGAATCTGAACCCGTCTAATTGAAAGTGAACCAAGCTTTCTCACCCCTGCCTGCAAGAAGGTCTTCATATTTCCTTTTGTTTTGAGACTGAATCTAACTAAAACGTGATTTTACACAGATTCCTTTTGTCAGATGTTCCCAGTATTCCATCTAAACTGATCTATGCATTCACAGTGAAGCTTCATTAAAGATCAGGCCAAGCAGTCTTTAAAAAGTACAGGGCTTCAATGATAGACAGATGGTGGCTTTCGTGATGTCAGGAAGTGTCAAATATTATGGTTGGCTGCAGAATGATGGCAACTATCCAAACAGATTGAGAAACAGACAGAAAGAGCAAGAACACCATTTGTTGTATTTAGTTACATTGTGAACAGAAGGAAGCAAGACAGAGCATACTTTTACACATCTTTTTTCCACTCCTTGCGAAAACAGTTTAGGATTTGTTATGTTATATTAGCCCTTTCATTATGCAAAAACATGTGAAAGCCAGAGATGCTGATAAAAAAAAAAATTGTTTCTATTGTGACTTTTTGTGAAGTGTTTTTATTTGCATTTCTGTGTTGCTGAGTTTTCTTTTAACATCAGAAATACTGAATGTTAAAGACAGACCGAACACTCGGTTTTGACATTTTTCAGAGCAGAGCTGTGCTATTAAAGTCGTGAGCAAAAAAAGCTACATGCTATTCAGGGCCCCTGTTCAGGAAAGCATTTAAGCATATGCTTAAACTTAAGTACATGCTTAAGTGCTTTCCTGAATAGGGATGACCTTACGTACATGTTTAGATGCTTTTCTGAACTGGAACCAAAGGTGGGATAGTTTTAAAACACAATAGGCTTCGTTTGATAAGAGGCATGCAATCTGCTCTGTGCCTGCATGGATCTTCACTGAATCAAAAATTGATTCTACCTGTTCTATCCCTGAGCACAGAAGTAGATTTTACCCTTAAGGAAATAGGGAAGAGCACAATCCTGTAATAGAGCTTTGTCCTGTACCTTGGAAGTCAATGGGGGTTTTGCCATTGACTCCAGTGGGAACAGGAGCAGGCCTTAGAGCAGGAGGATGAACTAGATGATTCAGGATGCCCTTTCCATCCATAATTTCTACACTAGGAGTGTATAATTGTGACCACTGCTTTTGTAGAGCGAACTAAATACTCCACTCTAGCTGTTATCATGAATTACACCTGGAATAAAAAATGGGCTTTAGACGCCCGATGAAGCACTGGGGCTACCATGTGAGCACAGAGGTACGAGAGTGGAAGGAGGGTGCAAAAATTCCTTTCCCTCTTATCCTTGTGATCATGTGCTAGCCACACTTACAGCCACTGTGCAGTGATCTGGTCCCAGGAAGGATCAGTTCTTTGTTCCACCTCTACACTGTTCTGCACATCGTACTCTGTTAAGCGATGTAGCAGCATCTGTATTCCTCCTGTGCATTCGGATACTCTAGGAGGGCTGATGCTTGCTTATGTGCTAAGGCAGGTACAATGCTTCCTGGAGCTCCTTCTGGCACAATGCAGCTCCACCCTTCCCACAACGCGGGGTGGAACTATGAAGTACAACTGAGCCCATGTTCTGCCCACCTGCAAGCTTTGGCAGTGGTTGCTTTACAGGTAATGGAAGGAAATGGCCTCAGTCAGAGGGAGAAAAATGAAGGAGAGAGCCTGTTGGGATGAGAGCTCTAAGAAACTGGGAACTAGGATAGTGTGTGTGTTTGTGCTTGTCTAAGCATTTCTGTGATGCTGCTCACCATACAGTATTTGCATATAAACTCTCCTCCCGCCCTCACTGCCTGCATGCAATGTCTATTTGGTTCCCAAAGAATTATCTAAGCTACCCACTTCTTCAGAGGAAAAATATGTGTTTACATTTATAATAATTATACCCCTTTCTTTTAAAATAAATCACCATATTCCTTCATCCCTTTTGCTTTCTATCAGTTCAACAATGGAGTAGCTGAATATATGGAACCATCATGTGAGAACAATTGACACTTCTAAATTATAACAACATTTACAAACAGAATAGCAATTAGAGTCCACAAGGAACCCCCTGGTTAAGCAGAATTCTGTTGCTGTATGTAAACAAAACAAAACTGTAGATTGCATCTTAGTCAGGGGACAGCAAACAGGGGACTTGAGAGGGAGAGCAGGAGATCCAACCTGCTGAACCAGGCGCAGGTACAAATCTTGGGGTGAGTGAGCTTGTTTGGCTGTTCCTTTTTTTCGGGTTATTTAAAGTTCCAGTGTCAGCTGGGATTGGGTGTTTGGGAACTATCTGAGCCTTTGTTCCTGTAGCAGGGTGCTTCTATTTGAGTTTCAGGTCCTGTGCCCACCCACAGCTGAAAGCTCCTCCCCCAGCCTGAGGGGAGGAGCCACTGAGCCTGGACTCAATTAATCACAGGGGACAACAAATGAAAAAACATGGATGGGCGTGAGGGTCAAAGGGCTAAACGGAGGGAACTGGAAGGGGACACCAAGCAGAGAACCCCGGATAGCGCCCACTGCTCCTTGAAGGTAGCCAAGGAGTCAGTGGATGTGGCCCAGAGGAACTCTGCCCGGATGCGTGAACAGACGGAGAAACAGAAGCAGGCCCCACAGTCGCAGAGCACCCCCCCAGCCAACCTCCTCTCCCTGGTGTTGTAGATGGCCACTTTGGCCAGGGCCAGGAGGAGGTTGACGAGGAGGTCCCGTGACTCTGTGGAGCCACAGATGGGGTGTGCATATAAGAACAGGTGAGGGGAAAGTGCAGCCAGAACCTCAGCAGGAGGTTCTGGAGGAGCCGGAACAAGGGCTGCAGCCTGGTGCACTCAAGGCAGATGTGCACTAGTGTCTCCCTCATGATGCAGAAGGGGCAAGTGTCGGGGTGAGGGGTTAACTGCGCCAAGTACACGCCCATGCTCACGGCTCTGTGAAGGAGCTGCCACCTGATGTCCCTGGTGGGCCGTGGGGTCAAGGTGGAATAGAGACGGCCCACCGGGGATCCTCGTGGTAGCAGGTGGCAGGTCCCACCATTTGGTGTCTGGGCGGAACATGAGGGCGAGAGTGTGGAGCACAAGCATGTACGGATGGTCCCCGGAAGAGGACTGGCTGCAGATTGTGCAGCTGGCCCAGTGTGTGGGGAGAGAACCACCGGGGGGGGGCTCACGGGGCCAGGGACTGATGAAAAGTGCCGGAGGGCTGGCACTGAGCGGGGGTGGGGAATGCCCTCTCACAGGACCTGCTTGAGGTAGACCCAAGCAGCGGGGGGCAAAGCTGCCCTCACCTCCTGGAGTACGCACCAGGGGGTTTGAGGAGTGGAGAGCCCCATGCGCCAAGCCAGTGCCTGGGGATCCAGCCATTCCCCTCGGTCGTAGTCCGGGAGGTCTCCGATCCTGGTGACTCCTGCCAGGACCAACCTCCGTCGCACCAAGGGGGGTTTCCGTCACCCGCACACAGAGTTGGTGGTTGTGTAGCAGGGGCTCCGCAAGGAGATCCTCTCTCTTGGTAGCCACAGGGATCCTGGAGGCCAAGACCAGCCTCCAGGCCCGGAGGAGGTCCTGGTAGAAGACTGGCAGCTAGGAGAGGTCTCGCAGAAGGCCTTTCAGGTGGAGATAAAAGAGCTGCCAGTCGTATTGGGGCCCTCGGAGGCAGCGGAGGAAGGTGTGCACCAGGTGGCTCCACGCCAGACTATCTGCACTGTAAAGGAGTCTCTGCAGAGCCTGGAGGTGGAAGGTATGGATCTGGCTGTGGAGGCAGCACAGGCCCTGCCTTCCTTCCTCCAGGGAGAGACTCAGGATCCCTGCAGAGACCCAGTGCAGTCCTGGCCAAAAGAACTCCAAAATCATCCACTGGAGGTGGGGCAGGAGTCTCGGGGATGGGACCAGGTTATTGAGCCGGTACCAGAGCATGGACAAGACTAGCTGGTTGAGCATCAGTGCCCTCCCCCAAAGGGAGAGGCAACGGAGCAATCTGCAGCCGCTCAGACACCCTGCCCTCCAAACTTTGCCAGTTCTCCGATGGAGAAGGATGGGTGGTGGAGAGGTAAATGCCCAGATAGAGAAGCGGACCCGCGCTCCACCAGATGGCTTGAAGCGTGGGTGGGAGGGAGCTCGCCTGCCACCCGACCCTACCATCAGGCCAGAGCTCTTGACCCAGTTGACCTGGGCAGAGGAGGCTGCTGAATAGAAAGCCAGGCAGACCTCCAACAGCACCAGGTCACCCAGGTCCTGGACCACAAGGAGTACGTTGTTGGTGTACGTTGACAGGACCAGCCTCAGCTCTGGCTCACGGAGCACCAACCCCATCAACCTCCAGTGGAGGAGACAGAGAAAGTGCTCGATGGCCAAGCTTACAGCTGGCCTGACAGCAGGCAGCCTTGATGCACTTCTCGCCGGAAGCTGACCGGTTCGGTCAGAGTCCAGTTGAGCTTGACCAGGCACTCTGCGGAGGCATACAGCACCTGGAGAAAGCCCACAAAACAGGGCCCGAAGCTGAATGTCTGCAGGGTGTCCAGGAGATACCCATGGTCCATCCTGTTGAACGCCTTCTCTTGGTCCAGGGACAGGAGGGTGAATGACAGACCATCCCTACACCCGAACTCCAGGAGGTCCTGGACCAGATAAAGATTATCGAAGATGGTGCGGCCCGGGACTGGTGTAGGTCAGGTCAGGATGGATCACGTCCTGCAGCATGGACCCCAGCCTCAGCGAGATGGCCTTGGCCACGATTTTATAGTCTGTGCTGAGGAGTGAGAGGGGACACCAGTTCCACAGGTCTCAGAGAGCCTCCTTCTTGGGCAGCAGGGTGAGCACGGCCTGCCTGCGTGAGAGGGGGAGCACTCCGCTGCCCTCGGACTCAGCCCAGACCCCAGGTCCAGGCTGAGGATGTCCCAGAACGTGTGGTAGAACTTCACGGTCAGCCCATCCATGCCCAGGGATTTGTTCGTGGGCATGAGTTGGAGGACTTCCGAGAACTTGGCCAGAGTGAGAGTTAGCTCCAGCCAGTCCTGGTCACCCGTGCCGACCATGAGAAGTTCATTCCAGAGCACCCTACGGGCAACGGCTTCGGTCAGCTCCGAAGGATCCGGGGAGAAGAGGCTAGCATAGAGGACCTGGCCCTTCCACGCATCTCCACCAGATCCGTGAGGGGGAGCACCATCCTGTGTCAGAAGGCAGGTGACATGCTTCCGGGCCCCCCTCCTTTTCTTTTTCTTTAGAAGAATCAGGAGCCGTGATCCATCTCCCGAAAAAGACGCATGCAGGATCGAACGAAGGTGCCCCAAGCATGAAGGTCTTCAAGGGCCCGGAGCTCCTCCCACTTCTCCAGGCATGCTCCGCAGAGGGATGAATCCTTGGGGCTGGTGGCCAGACGCCTCTCCAGCTCTAAGACCTCCCGCTCCAGCTGCCCTATCCCTGCATCCCTTCACCAGCTGGCCCCCTGAGCGTAGTCACAGCAGAAGAGCCAGGCCCGCACCTTCCCCACGTCCCACCACTGCCACGCTGAGGGAAAGGGACACCTCTGCCCCTGCCAGGCCAGCCAGAACTCCTGGAAGTATGCCACGAAACCCACATCCTCCAGCAGGATGTTGTTAAAGTGCCAGTAGGCCAGCCACAGCCTCTCTGAAGTGAGAGAGGCCATCACAGTTGCCAAGTGGTGATCTGAGAACAGGGCCAGCCATACGCTGGAGGGGTGCGCCCGTGAGAGATGGTGATGGGAGAAATAGATGCGGTCCAACAGGGAGTGGCTTGACCAGTCTTCTCCCACCCGGACGAAAGTGAAGGGAGATCAGGAGATCCAACCTGCAGAACAAGGCGCAGGTACTAATCTTGGGGTGAGTGAGCTTATTTGGCTTTCTTTCAGGTTATTTGAAGTTCCAGTGTCAGCTGGGATTGTGTGTTTGGGAACTGTTTGAGCCTTTGTTCCCATAGCAGGGTGCTTCTATTTGAGTTTCAGGGCTTGCACTCGCCCACAACTGGAAATTCCTCCCCACTCTGAGGGGAGGAACCACTGAGCCTGGACTCAATTAATTATGAGGGGGAGGGGGTGCTGGGCTCCAGCCTTGCACTCGCCCTACATGAGCACCCAGTCCTCCAAGGTGGTGGGCTGGTCAGTGGGGACAGGACCAGGGGGCAAGAGCACAGGGGTCAGGGCTTGGGAAGTTGGGGCGGGAAAGTGGGAGAAGGAGAGGCCTCCATCCAGGGGCAAGCCCCCTCTGGTGTCCGACGGTGGTGGCCCTGGCTCCCTTTCCTCTGCAGGCCCCACCTGGCTGCGACGAGCATTGGCAGGGCCTGCCCGCTCATCTGGGCGTTCCGGGGGAGTCGTCCCCGGGGCCTGAGCAGAGGTGATGTCACGTGACGGAGGAGGAGGGGGCAGCCACAGGGACCGGACAGCTAGGGTTGCCGCTGTTGGCCTGGCTGGCGCCCTCCTGGGTCTTGGAGGTCCTGGGCCTCCCTCCTTGCCCTGCCAAGGGGCAGTCCTTCCGGACATGCCCCATCTCCCGGCAGAGTTAGCACCGGGCCTCCCCCACAGAGCAGTGGACCCAGTACCGGGCCCCTTGATGGGGCACCAGGAATGACCCCTTGAGTGCCTCCCCGGCATGTGCTGCCAGCAGCAGCTGAAGCACCTGCTGGCAGAACAAGAGGATGTGGAGGGCAGGGTCCTTGCAACTGAGGGGAAGTGGGCTGATCACGGAGAGGGGCTTCCCCAGGGTGGACAGGAGAGGCAGAAGGGTGGCATTGGGGAAGAAGGGCGGGACAGAGGTGAGCACTACCTGCATGCCCAGGTCCTCCAGAGGCTCCACAGGGATGTGGATGCCCCCCGCCCCTCGCCAAGCCCTTCTCCACCACCTCCTGGGCAGCGGCCTCAGATGCCAGGAAGAAGACCACCTCCTGTACGTCTCTGAGGCTGTCACCATGCCAATGCCCTCATGTAGATTTCCACGTGGGGTGAGGCGGGCACTAGGAGACAATGGACCCCCATGCTTCCTGGTGAGGGTGGGAAAGGGGTTCTGGCATTCAGGGATGGTGCCGGAGGCAGCGGTCGAGGCAGATGATGAGGTGGTGGGCAGAGGGGCTGCGGCCACCTGGGCGTACGCCCTGGGAGCGTTGCTGCCCCCAGGGTTGGTGGAGAGACAGTGAGGAAGGGCAGAGAAGGATGGGGAAAGGGCCCTGCCCCAGGAGGTGTCACCTTCCTGGCAGAGCTCTTGCTCTTCTTTTTTCCCCCCCAGACTCTTCTTACCGACTGAGGGTGCAGCCTCCGGAGCAGGGGGGGTGCGAGCTGTGGCAGCAGCAGAGTCCACGGAGTCCCTACTCTAGTTTGCTACCACCGGTGCCCCGGGAGTGATGCTAGATGGTCCAGCAGCAGCAGCAAGGCCAGTCACCATGAGCAGGGATGGATGATCAGGTCAAGAAGGGGGATTGGGGGCGTCCAAGGAAGGGGTCCCAGCCCCAGGCACACTCGCCATCCCAGGTGGGGGTAGGAGCAGGTTTGGGAAGTGGGGGTAAGGGACGGAGGAGGAAGGGGAGGGGGAGCGGAGATAGAAGGGGGGGAAGAGGGATGGGGGTGGAAGGGTGATGGGGGAAACCGCTACTCCCCACTAGGCTGAGAGCAGGGGAGGAGGGCACCAACAGAAGGGAATATGGGGAGGCCAAACCAGGCGGGGAAACAGGAGCGATTCACTCACCAGCCCTCAGTAGAACACCGACTCCTCCGGCTGCATGGGGGGCAGAGGCTAAACCAATGTAGGGGAGTGCAGTGTGCAGAGGGGGGATCAACTAAAAAAAAGGGGGGGTCAAATAATGGGGGGCCATGAGCGCTGTGGGGGCAGGAGCATGGGGGCCCGATGGGTCAGGGCAACAGGGAATCAGCGGTGGGCAGGGCAAGGGGGGGGTAGGTGCGGGGCTGGAATAGGGCTGGGAGGGCTCAGGGGCAAACAGCCAAGGCCAGGGCGGGGCAGGGAACACACTGACACAGGGCCTAGGGCAGGGCAAACTAAAGGACCAAATAGTCCTTTAGGGGGCCAAAGCAAGGAGGGCAGAGCAAACAAACCAACAAAGAGATAAACAAACCAACAAACAAACTGGGGGGAAAGGGAAGAGAGTGGCTTGTGGGCAGGGGCAGGCCAGAGAAGGGGGAGGGCAGGGGTGCCCACAAGCACTTGGGCTGAAGGGGAGAAGCAGCAGCTGTGAAAGAGTGCTCAGCAGCAGTGGTGAGAGCGAACGGATGGCTAGGAAAGGCCTCTCCACAGAAGATGGAGGCCAAGTGACCAAGAGGCGCTAGCAGACAAGGAACAGCAAACAGGGGAGTTTGTGGGAGGGAGACGTAATATAGTCGCTCTGGTTAGGAAAGGCTGCCATGCCAGTGCTGCTCCTGTCTCCTCCACCTTCACCTGTATCCAGACAGAGAACCTGACCATGGATGCCTCCTCCCATATCCTGGGGGAGATTTTTCAGAAACTGTGGCCTGCATTTCCCTTTCATAGAAAGCCAGGCTGGGGAGACCATCCAGTCTGAGAGTTCTCTGCTGATGGAATAGCTCAGTAAGCAGGTGGGAGAGCTGTAGGAGAAGGTGGGTAAGCTGGGAAGTGTCTGTGCACATGAGGAATTCATCAAGAATATTCATATGAGCTCATATGAGCTGAGGAAGAGAGGACTGCCGTCACATCTGGGGAGGAGGACACAGCTCTGTCACAGGATGGACACTGGTTGCTGGTTACTTACGGTGGCGGACAATGCTCTATTCCTGCTCCCAACCCATTGATGAAGAACTGTTATGCTGTCCTGGCAATGAGGGATGAGGAATTTCCCCCAAAGAAGAAGAGAAGGAGAAGGAGAAGCCATGTACCCCCAAGGCCACCACTCCCAAGAGGAAACATAGGGTAGTGCTTTTCAGTGACTCTCTCTTTTGAGGGGGATGGAGGTACCCATCTGTCAGCCTAATACAGCATCTCAGGAGGTGTGCTGCCTGCCTGAGGCCCGTATCCAAGATGTTACAGGGGGATTGTCAAGGATCATCCAGCCCTCTGACTACTGCTCCATGCTATTCATTCATGTGGGCACTAACGATTCTGTGAGATATGGCCCTGTGCAGATCAGAGATGACTACTTTCAGAGAGGAAGGGTGAAGGAGTTGGAGACACAGATGGTGTTCTCTTGGATCCTTCCAGTCAAGTGTAGGGGCCCAGGCAGAGACAGATGCACCCTGGAGGAGGATGCATGGCTTCGCGGACGGTGTTGAAGGAGGGCTTTGACTACTTTAACCACAGCATGCTGTTTTAGGAAGAAGGACTGCTGAGTGTAGATGTGGTCCACCTATTGAGAAAGGGGAAGAGCATATTTGGATACAGATTGGCTAACCTAGTGAGGAGGGCTTTAAATTAGGTTTGATGGGGGCAGGAGACAAAAGCCCACCGGTAAATCAAAATCATGGAGACCTGGGTGAAGACTCAGAATCTGGGAGGACCCTGGGCAATTTATAGTAGGAACAAAGGAGAGACAAGAGTGAACACAGCAGGAAAATCAAATCAATAACTTGTCTGTATACTAATGCAAAAAGTATAGGGGATAAACCCAATGAACTAGAAATACTAGTGAATAATCACAACTATGACATAGTTGGAATCACAGATTGTGATGCGATAATATACAACTGAAAGTGGAAGGCAGCTTTGGTGAAAGGGATCATGAAATGATAGAGTTCATGTTTCTAAGGAATGCTACAAGAGAAAACAGCAGAATAAATATTCCACAAATACATTAGAAGCAAGAGGAAAATCAAGAACAAGGTAGGCTCATTACTCAATGAGGGGAGAAAGACTATAACAGAAAATATGGAAACAGCGGAAGTGCTAAATGACTTATTTGTTTCAATATTCACAAAAAAGGTAAGTAACAATCGGATGTCTAACATAATGAATGCCAGTGAAAATGAGATAGGATCTCAGGATAAAATAGGGAAAGAACAAGCTAAAAATTACTTAGAAAAGTTAGCTGTCTTCAAGTCATCAGGGCTTGATGAAAAACATACTAGAATACTCAAAGAGCTGATGGAGATATGAGCCATTAGTGATCATCTTAAACTCATGGAAGATGGGAGATATTCCAGAGGACTGGAAAAAGGCAAATATGGTGCCAATGTATAAAAAGGGGAATAAGGACAACCTGGGGAATTACAGACCAGTCATCTTATCTTCAGTGCCTGGAAAAATAATAGAGCAAATAATCAAGGAATC
The DNA here is from genome assembly GCF_026122565.2 of Emydura macquarii macquarii. Lineage (NCBI taxonomy): Eukaryota > Metazoa > Chordata > Testudines > Chelidae > Emydura > Emydura macquarii. The sequence continues at coordinate 25,284,851 of NW_027132559.1, forward strand.
AATTTGCAAACACCTGGAAGATAAGGTGATAAGTAACAGTCAACATAGATTTGTCAAGAACAAATCATGTCAAAAGCAACCTATTAGCTTTCTTTGATAGGTAACAAACCTTGTGAATGGGGGAAAGCAGTAGATGGGATATATCTTGACTTCAGTAAGGATTCTGATACTGTCTTGTATGACCTTCTCATAAGCAAACTAGGGAAATATAGCCTAGATGGAGCTACTGTAAGGTGGGTGCATAACTGGTTGGCAAATTGTTCCCAAGAGTAGTTATCAATGGTTCACCATCAAGCTGGAAGGACATATTGAGTGGGGTCCCACAGGGATTGGTCCTGGGTCTGGTTCTGTTCAATATCTTCATCAATGATTTAGATAAAGGCATAGAGAATACACTTATGAAGTTTGCAGATGATATCAAGCTGGGAGGGGTTGCAAGTGCTTTGGAGAATAGGATTAAAATTCAAACTGATCTGGAGAAACTGGAGAAATGGTCTGAAGTAAATAGGATGAAATTCAATATGGACAAATCCAAAGTACTCCATGTAGGAAAGAACAATCAATTGCACACATGCAAAATGGGAAATAACTGCCTAGGAAGGAGTACTGAAGAAAGGGATCTGGGGATTATAGTGGATCACAAGCTAAATATGAGTCAACAAACAGCATTCTGGGATGTATTAGCAGGAGTGTTGCAAGCAAGACACAAGATGTAATTCTTCCACTTTACTCCGCACTGATAAGGCCTCAGCTGGAATATTTGTGTCCAGTTCTGGGTGCCACGTTTCAGGAAAGATGTGGAGAAATTGGAGAAAGTCCAGAAGAGAGCAACAAAAATGATTAAAGGTCTTGAAGACATGACTTATGAGGAAAGATTGAAAAAATTGGGTTTGTTGAGTCTGGAGAAGAGAAGACTGAAGGGGGGACATGATAACAGTTTTCAGTACATAAAGGTTGTTACAAGGAGGAGGGTGAAAAATTGTTTTTCTTAACCTCCGAGGATAGGATAAGAAGCAATGCGCTTAAATTGCAGCAAGGGAGGGTTAGGTTGGACATTAGGAAAAACTTCCTAACTATCAGCGTAATTAAGCACTGGAACTAATTGTCTAAAGAGGTTGTGGAATCTCCATCATTGGAGGTTTTTAAGAACAGGTCAGACAAACACATGTCAGGGATAGTCCAGTTATTACTTAGTCCTGCCTTGAGTACAGGGGATTGGACTAGTTGACATATTGAGGTCCCTTTCAGTCCTACATTTCTATGATTCTTATTTGTGGCTTATTAAAATGCAGTTTATGAAGAACTGTGCACTATATAGTGACTTAATTTGACCAGTTTGCTGCTTTTGCTGCATTTGTTTTAGAATTCCAGGTTCCCTATTTGAACATTGGATTATTTGAAGAATTCCTTTTGCTATCCCTGGTCTTTGTAAACTTTTAGTGTAGTTTGGTTCACTTATGCAGATAGTTTTTATCTAATATTCCTAACTCTCTATAAAATAGTAATTCATGAATAATACAAAACATGTCCACAAATATTCATTAAAGTTATTAATTTTCTTTTCTATGGTCACACAGAAATCATTTGAGTTTACTTAATGTGAACATATGAGCAATTGAATTTATTGGCAAAAATGTTCATAGAAAGAAAATAGCAGTCTCATGCATGAATATTTGTTGAAAATTAATTTTAATTTTTTTCACACTCACCAGTTAGGGAACATAAACAATGTCACGTTATCTGTTTGACCAATCACAACTAAGTAACACAGTTTGAATTTCAAATATTTGCAATCAGTTTATAGACTAAAAATTCAAGGCTATATAAATGAGGAATAAGTTTGAGGAAATCGTGATCTGCTGATGAATAGTCCATGAGGGGGAAAAAAGATGCTAAATTAGTCAAAGAAATTATACACCGTGAATAATTCACTCAGCACTACTATAAAACAGTAAACAATCAGCAGCAAGGTTTTAACTCAAAACACTTAACTAAGAAAACAGCTAATAGCTCTTTCCTCTTCTGCCTGTCAGAGAGCTAAACTCTTGGCCAAATTGCTTTCATAGAAACGTAACTGCCTTGTTCATTAGTTTTACTCTGTTTACCATAATTAAAAAAACTCTCAGGGCCTGATTCTGGTTTTTTTACACAAGTGCATGTTCACTGATTTCAATTACTCCTTGTGATTTACTGCTAGCCTCAGCAAATTGCAATTTACTTGCCTGGAGAATATTCCTCATCCAAACCTTTCTTGAAAATTACTCTGTTTCAATATTTTCCTTCTACAGGAATCACAGTACTTACTTCCCTTCATAAGCTCTCAACCCAAACTTCTTTCTTTTACCTTTGCACTACATTTTAGAGAAGAGAGAATTTCTTTCATAGTCTTCGATCCCTGAGAAAAGAACCAAACTAAAACCCTACTTCGCATCCTGAGGTCAAATCCTGAGCCAGTTCACTACACAAGGTGTATGAGGGGAACTCCGTGGAAGCTCGGTGGATCAGAAACCTCTCCTTCACCCTGGAGAGAGGAATGGAGCTCCTATGCAACTCCTTGCTCATGCAGGGTTAGACCATTGGCCAAGCACTTGACTCTAATATTGGCTCATTCCATCCCAATCCCTCTCTGTAGTCCTGTAATGAAGGTGGACTCAGAATTCTCACGGGGTCCCTCTCCATACTTTGCCCATTCCAGTACTGATTCCACTGCAGTCAGGGCTGGAGGAAATAGCCTAAAAAGAAGAAAACATCTCCCTTCTCACAGTCTGAGAAGTGCAATATTATGCTTAATTGGCTACATTTTGTATTATCTCTTGAACTTCAGTTAATTAACAAACAGAATACACACAGTCCTAAAGAACCTAAGAGCATTACTTCATAGCAATAGTGTACTGTGACACGCTGTATCCCATGTACATCCTTATGGTGTGATTTGTGTATCATTCTTGTTCATGTAATATTCCCAAATGTGTGTCTCACGTGGCTTGAATAGATCCAGGAAAACACAAAGCTGAGTGAGGGTTCATGCCTTGGAGAGGTATGCTTACAGGAACAATGGACTGGCCTGAGCACCTAATAAGGTGATGCTCATTTGACTCAAGTGGAGGAAATCATGTCCATTGGTGGACATGGCTGATCACCTGACTCCAGGGGGTGACGAGGAAACATGTTAAAGGCAGAGGCATCTTTGTCTCTGGAGTTCCATCTACAAAGCCGCAACAAGCAACTGACAGACTGCCAATGAGGGGAGGAAGGGGGGGAGCTGAGCCTCGTTCAAGGAGTCCAACCATCCTGTGTGGTAAGATAACACCAAAGACTGAAAGATCACTAAAGTGTTTATTTTAGTTTAGAATGTGATTTGTCTTTTAATTAATTGTGATCAAACCTTGATTCATATTTTTCTGGCTTATAATCACTTAAAATCTTGCTGTACTCAATAAACTTATTAGTTTGTTTTATCTAAAGCAGTGCATGTGGAGTGCGTATGTGTAGAGACCTCACTTGGAGTGACAGAGCTGGTGCATATCAACTTCTTTGATAAATTGATGGACTGATGTAATGAGCTTGCAGGGTGCAGTGTACAGCACTGAACCTTGCAAGATGGCAGTTCCCTGGGTTGTATCTCGGGCTGGGGGTGTTTGCTGGGGGTCAATCCCATGAGTGGCTGTCCAGAAGCACTCCTTCACTAGGTCAGGGATCGATTAGTACTCGCAGAAGGCTGGGCATGGGCTGACCCAGAAGTGGATGGTTCACACAGCAAAGCAGAATAAATCGGGACCCAGGAGTGAGGATCAGGGTGACACAGCCACACACCAGTCCAGATTGTAGGCAGGGAATGTCACATGCACATTTTCTAGACATTTAAGGACTACGGAGCTGTTGCTTAGGTCCTCCTTTTTTCTGGCTTAGAAATTCAATCAAATGAAAGGAACAGTCCTCCTTCCCCCAGTTTACAAAAGCAATTAACCCTGAGACCATTAGAATCTTGTAGAATCCTGTTCTTCTCAAGAATATGAATTGTCATGTGATGATGAAAAAGAATAACAGAAAAAGTCATTTTCTTCTAACATTTAACAAAGACCCATATAAGAGAAAAAAGTATTTTCTGAGATTATTTAGACTGTAAGCTCTTTGGGGCAGAGATCATCTTCCCCCCTGTGGTTTGTACAGCACCTAGCACAATGGGGTTCTGGGCCATGATTGGAGCTCATACGTGCTACAGTAAAATCAATAGAATAAAGAAGAATAAAATCATCCTACAGTGCCTAGACCATTCGTAGCTCCCTGCAACCTGGCTTCCTGCAATAAATTTAAAGAAATAGTATATCGATCCTCGGTTGTGTAACTTTAACAAGTGACTGCTGAGTTGATGGTATAGTAACACCTATATCTTGCAGTCCTGTGTTTGGTGAATAACATGAGATGTGAGTTATTCCTGGACTGTGTTGTATAGAGTTATGGTAAACATTTGAAGAAGTGGGCAATGTAATTCTAGGCAATGATTCCAGGTTAAAACAATAATATTGAAAATGGCTGCTCCTCAAATTAGCACATTGAGTGATAATCTTTTCTTCTTCAAAGTGTCAAAACTGAAAATATGAAAAATGGACTATTATATTGTCAAATGTCATGACATAATATATTTTGACATGACATGTCATATTATGCAGTAATATTACTGACATGTCATGAAATGTACAAATAATTAAGTAATATACACATTTTAAAAAATTCTATTGAAAATAATAGAAACAATTGAAACAAAATTTTGAATTTTTTCCTAAATAAAATTTCCAAAAGAGATCCGTTTTGGAATTTCCATTTATTAGGAAATTAAAAAAAATATTCATTTTTGTTCTCACGAAACATCACTATTTGCTGCAAAAAAAATAAATTCTGAATTTTGACCAGCTCTAGTCTCAGTCTAGCAGAAGTTTCTATCAATTCTTCCTAATTCTAACCCCCTACACCTGACACCCTTACAATATAGTTGTGTGCTGTTTAATGCAAAGTATGTCATATAAGATGTCTTTGGTATGTTCATGAAGTACTGATCATTATAGTTGTAGTAATATGTTTGTTGCAATTTTATGTGTATAGTTATGAGGATTCATTATGTCATATTCCCAAAGATGTGCCCCCGTGGCTTGAAACATATTCAGGTAAAACTCTCCAAGGGCAGAGGGGCAGTTCATACCTCATCAAGGCATGTATAGGACAAACCCAGTTCAGCCTTCCAGAAACAAAGAACTGGCCTGGGCTCTGGACTCTGGAGTGAGTCACTTTCCTTCCCTTGGCCAGCTTGGAACCATGATGAGGTAATGCTCACTGACTCAGAACATGAATGAGTCCATATAAGGACATTGTTTGTTACCTGACCCTGGGGGAGGGGGCAAAGCCCCAGAGGGGAGAAGGAACATTATAAAAAGAGGAGACATTTACCATGATTTCACTCTTCCACCTCCATCTACAAACACCACCAAGCAACTGAAGTGCCGACAAAAGGGAAGAGCCTGGCTGAAGGGAAACCCACCAGCCTATGATGAGAATCACCTACGTTTGTAGGATTGCTGAAAGTGTTAAGCTTAGTTTAGAATGTGTTTTACGTTTGTTGCTCTTGACCAAATCTAACTTGTTATGCTTTGATTTATAATCACTTACAATCCTTCTGTAATTAATACATTTGTTTGTTTGTTTGTTTTTTCTAAAGCAGTGCATTTGGTTTGAAATGTGTTGGAGACTCCATTTGGAGTAACAAGGCTGTTGCATATTGATTTCTTTGTTAAATTGATGAATTTATATGAGCTTACCTTGTGCAGTGGGCTTAATTGAACATTGTAAGATGAAGTTCCTAGGGTTGCATTTGGCACTGGGGGGGTTTGCCTGGGGTCATTCTGTTGCATAACCCAAAGAGTGGCTGGCTAGAAGTACTCACTCAGTTGAGAGCAGCTTACATGGTGGAGGTTGTGTGTGAACAGCCCAGGAGTGGGGAGGGTCTCACAGCAGAGCAGAGTAAGACAGGCTGCAGGAGGCGAGGGGATTGAGGTGACACAGCAATTCACCAGTCCACATTGCACTAGGTGAACATCACACTAATAGATAACCATTTCCCAGGAAATCAAAATCTGTCATTACTGGTTAAATAATGATGCATATAGTGGAACTTCAGAGCTATGAACACTTCAGGAATGCAGGTTCTTCGTAACTCTGAAATGTTTGTAACTCTGAAAAAAACATTATGAATATTCTTTAAAAGTTTACAACTGAACATTGACTCAATACAGCTTTGAAAATGTATTCTGCAGAAGAAAAATACTGCTTCCCCTCCTTTTTTTTAGTAGTTTACATTTTACATAGTATTGTTCTGTATTTGCTTTTTTTTTTGGTCTCTGCTGCTGCCTGATTGCACAACTCCGGTTCCCAAATGAGGCATGTGGTTGACCGATCAGTTTGTAACTCTGATGTTTATAACTCTGAGGGTCTACTGCACAATATAAAATCTTCGAGAGTCCATTTTATTTAATAGAGGTAAGCACTCTTCTACACCTGCTGTAGCTGATAGGGAAGAAGGAAGTCAGAAAGGGTGTACTTTTTTCAATGAAATTTGCACTTTTACTCTGATTTTTCACATCTGGTCTAAAGACCATATTATGTGAGATGTGAGGGACAAGGAGGAGCAGCATCAACAAGAGAGACTGAGGGACTGCTACATCAGACTATCCCATAGCACAGTAGTTAGGGCACTCCCCTGAGAGGTAGCATAGCTCTGTTCAAATCCCTTCTCACCAGGTAGACAGGGAATTGAACTAGGAGCTCCCACATCCTGTATGAGTGCTGGAATGACTGGGCTAAAAGTTACAACCTCCATAAGTACAAGTGGGACTGAACTTTTCTTTTAATTTATTTATTTGGATTTTTTAAAATACACCCATCTAATGCTCTGGGATGTGCATAGTCTCCCATGCACTGATAGCAAAACAAACCCTTAAGCTTCCATCAGTGATCCAAAATGCATTGATATAAATACTTAAACAAATTTGCTTTCACACAGGACATTAAACATAAATAACTGACCTGGTTTTATGCTAAAGTAAATTTACCAGCAAACACCTACTTGTCACTGCATAGGACAGAGCCTTTCCCTAGCCCCAAAGATTTGGAATTTAAGGCTCAGTTGTAAGCCACCTTATGTATCCATGCAAAGGAATAAGGGGGCACAAGGCAACCTTTTACTCCCTTGCATGGGCTACTAGTGTATGCACAGGATGTACAGCGGTTTCTGTAGGGCAGATCTGGGCACACGTGGGGAACCACATTGTTACTCTCAGTCACAATCTGGTCCTGAGTCTGTTCCTGGGGCAACACAACTCCAAGTTGTCCATGCACAGGTGAGTTGACAAAGCCACAAGTGAACCCTTGGTGTTATTCCAATCCTGAGCTCCTTAGATCTTCTGGGTTTAGTGTGAAAGTAAGAAGACCAAGCCAATAGCACAAACCTGATAGTTACTGAAAGAGCCTGCAAGGACATAGGCTCTCGGAAAGAAAGGATGTGTGGAAAGCCTCCGAATTTTTTTAATCACTGGATTCCCTTCATGGGCAGGCAACATGGAACTAACATACCTTAAGTATCTTTTAATATATTTAATATAAAATTCCTTTTTAACATTCTTACAATGTTTGGTAATATTCAGCTTGACCAAAGGCTATATAGTAAGGGCAATGTGGAGAGCAGCTGATAAATGACATTGGTTAACAGGCCACCTGTAGCTATTACCCACAGTAAGTATGTCACAGATGAATGCAATGCCAATGCCTTTCTGCCACTAACAATTTAGGCAGCAAGGGCAAGATATAATTAACCCTGCTCCAGCCCCTTGATGCTGGTAAAAGGGCCAGAGTGGTGTGAGAGGCCCTTAAATACACAGAGGAAGATTTTCCTGAAGCTGGCCCTGCAGAACACAGCCTTATGACTGCCTTCTGAACGCCTCCTTGGGAGTGGGGGGTGGAAGAGGTGTGTCTGGAACTGGTGTACAGTGCGCACAGTGCCTCAGGGATTCCAAGCAGTGGACTGGCCTAAATGACGACAAACTCTCAGGTCTGTCCCTTAGGCAGGCCGTCCAGGCTCTCTGAATTATGCCAGGGGATTCACTAGCCCTTGGAACTCCTCAAGATCAGGAGAGCACAAAGGTGGTTTAAACTCATGTTAGCCCCCCTCCTCCCTTCCCCCCACAATACCTAGGTCATGAGTTCGGTGCTGCACCTTTTGCAGGCACAGAATCTGCCCCCAATTCTGCATCTGCTGTGTGCCTGGAACTACTGCTGGGAACTGTCAGGGAAAGAGCTACAGAATCGGGTTCTTCAGAACATTTGAAAGGCAGAAAAAAAGCCTGTTCCCACTTTCGTTGGCTTCAATGGAGTTACTCCTGATCTACACCAATGTAAGTGAGATCAGACTCAGGCCCAGACAATATGAACTATCAAAGCATAGTCTTCTAGCTAGAGCTGGTTGAAACTCAAAATTTCTGTGTCTCAGAATATTTTAACATTTCATAATCTGTTTTCATTCTGAATCACAACAAAATCAATTAAAAAAAAAATTCCCCTGACATGAGAGTTCCAAAACATTGCCACATAGAAAATTTCCAAATTTATTTTCAAAAGAAAATGTTCATTTAGTTTTTTGATGTTTGTTACTTTTATTAGTTTTACGTTATTTCATGACATATACATGATACATAAAATTATATAGTACATAATATGAAATGTCAAATCATGTCAGAATGTGGATTTAGGTATGTTTTTGAGAACAGCACTATGGAATATATGAAACTCTGCTCACTATAACTTCTTAGGGGCTAGTTTTGGTTCTGGGAACTGCACTATGGAATTCTAAGTGACAGATTTTGATTTGTCTCAGGTACAGAAATAGTTCATTTTCAGCAGACTTCGTGGAATATGAGATCCTGATTTTTCTAAGAACCTCATGGCTTGTGAACAAAATACTTTATTATAAATAAATGTCAACCAAATAGAGTAAATATACACTATCATATTAGAAAAATAAACAAGTTGCAATGATTTGATTACATTGTAACTCTGTTTCTGAAACAGTAAAAATGTAGGCTCAGCCTTCCACTGGAAAGTTGATTCTAACTAATGCTAAGAGCCTTATCATAGATTATAGACAGTCAAGGAAATTTACATACTGAATATTGAAAGATGGCTTAATCAGTCCCCTGGCTGGTCAGAGATACTCCAGCAATATTCTTTATATATCAATTCATTTACATCATCAATTAAAAAAAAAAAAGCCAAATGTCTATGGGTACTTTACAGACTTATTCAAGTTAGGGCTTGTCTAGATGAACAGCTAGTGCATGGCAAGCTGGGTATAAATCTACAGCACACTAGCCTGCCATGTACTAACTATCCATGTGGACCCTGCTACCGGCCCTCAAAGTTAATGAACTTTGATCTACTCCACTTTGAAACAGGAGTAGATCATTGTGCACTCTGGAAGTTTGAGTGCACGGTAGCAGTGTCCACTTGGCTAGTTAGTGCTACAGCAGGCTAGTGAGGTGTACATTTGCATCCCAGTTTGCTCCTCACTAACTGTTCATCTAGACAAGCTCTTAGAGATAGAAAAAAGCATCCTAGACCATCTAGTCTAACACCCCACAATACAAAATTGTTCAGGAGATCTGTAGTGCTTTGTACAGTCCACATGTAAATGTCTCATGTAATAGTGCCTTTGGAGACTATTCCACAGTCTAAGAGATCCCTCTGTTAGGACATTTCCCCCCCCCCAACATTCAGCCTAAACTTTCCTTTTCTGAATGTCATTCCAATACTCTGAGGTGTAACACACCTGATTCCTTAACATTTTCAGTTGAGAAATACCAGAATTCTGGCCAGCCATGGCTTGCAGGGCAGGGATGGGAAAAAGAGGACATCTTCCTGATGAATATACTGTTTGAACAGCTGGGAAAAGCCATACTTACTTTAATCCCGTCCAAGTTTAGCATAGTCACAAAGACAGCGTTTAGCTGAAATGTTTCTCTGTAGGATTTCATTGCTTTACTTTTATTCATAACTGGAAGCATAGCCCAGAGCAACCCATGCCACAGTTAACGAAAACTGAAAAGTTACACTGTATATTGTCCTTCAGGGTAGAAAAAAATATAACATCAACTTTATCTACAAAGACTTTCATTCCAGCTGCTGTGTTGAGGGAGTGAACAGCATGCAAGGCATATACATTATCCAAGAATCTTTGTCCCCAAAGAATGGATGAAGGAATGTTTTCTGGGCATAGATCTCTGGTTTTGTGGAGAAGTGTTATGGTAATTTGTTGTTTGTACTAGGATGCACCATAAGGAAGGTTTTACATGTAATGTTCAGACTGAGAGATGATATCACTCACAAATCCTACTGTAAAGGGATGGATCCCATTATTGAAACTGCTTTTTATTAGTGTTATATATAAAGTGCAAAATAACAAAGAACAACTCCACTGCATATGGGGGGCCATCCCTGTCTTATATTAAGAGATAAAATACTGTGGCTCCAATTCTTCACTACAGCTGAGCTCAGATCAGACGTAGCAGTAAGGGTGGCCAGAACGAGCAAATTCCAGCAGTTTGATATAGGGCCTTCCAGTCCCAGCATAAATTAGGGACCAGAGACCTTACCCCCATGGAGGATTGTGCGTTCTGGAGCTCTACTCAGATGTGGCTGCTTCTATTCTTGTCCTGCCCATACCCAATCCCCAACACAACCTTTCTTTCTCCTTGTGCTGTGGGTTATGATGGGTAACTAATACAGAGTGGGAGTTCAGCCAGAGCTAAAATGTACCATGTCAGCTATTGTTATTAGTTTCTTTAGTTTTCTGAGTCTTATCTCTTTCATCTACTCTTAAAAACAAAATTTTATTACTGTCAGTTGTGCCAGACCAACTGAACCAGGAAAGAGAGCTATTCTGTTCTCCTCTATGTAGCATAAGCAGGAGCCTACATCTTGACTTTTTTCTTTAAAAGAGAAAAACCACAAAGAAATTGTATTGAAAATGGCATGAAATATACTGAAAAAAGGAAAAAGTCAAAACTGTAGACAGTGGGCCAGATCCTCAGCTGGTTTAGCTTCAGAAAAATCAGTGAAGCTAGACTGGCTTACAGTAGCTGAGGCCTGGGCCTATTCATTCTAGAGCATTGTCCAAGTTCAAAGTCAGATTTGCATTTAGGTCCAAATTCCAACTTCCTCCTTCCCAACCTCCCGTGGTTTCAGGATTTCTTTCAGGACCATTGGTAATTACTTTGCATCAAAATTAAATCTTTATTTTTCCATGGTCAGTGTGACTACTAAGTACAGCACATGGATTATGGCCACAGTGAACAGTTTTTGAATGTGGGAAATGTCAGTAGGAAGTTGTGCATTGGTCCATCTAGTTTGATGCTTCAGACAATAAACAATTTAATGACCCTGAGGAATTGTATCATGACAGGGCTGGAGTTTTGTCAGCGTAGAAAGGCTTTGAGGAGCCATGATGAGTGTCCAAAATCATGGGCATGTTTTATTAGCAAGCACATTATCTTTGTAAACTCAACCCAGCTCACTAAACTATTTAAAATGTTTCTCTTAAAGCTCATAATGAACTTTCTCTCAGCCTCCCATGCAGTCCCTAGTTTAAATTTACAGCTCTTAATGAAATTTGTTCCACTATGCACAGTTATGTTCATGGCACCCACCCCATTCACTGACTCACACACAAAACTTTCAGAATATCAAAAAGTCATGGACATTTGTTATAAAAACATGGACATCATGAAAACCCAGACTCCCATGACATCTCTCAGAAAATGCCACCCTTCAGCAAAAACATAGTTGCCAGCCACATCGTGATGTGAACAGGGCAGACTGTTAGAAAAGTCTTCTATATGGTAAATAAGTCTGACCTGGAAGTTATCAAAAGGAGAGCAATTATGGACCAAACTGTGATTATTATGCAATCTGGTGATAACCACACGTTCACACACAAACTTCCAGTAAATGATTGCTACAATTTAAATTACAAAACTCCAGGCTAAATTCAGACATAGTGTAAACAGGTGCATTTCCACTGACTTCAGCATAGTTGTACCTGCTTATAACCTGGCTAACACCCCATAATATTGATATTACCCTTGCTCAGGTTTTACGAAATACAGTACACAAAATATGAAATATTACTTGTTAATCTTCTAGCTCCGTAATATTTGAAAAAAAATCCTTGCGAGTTAACTATAGACCTTGAACTTTCTTCATTTCATCAGTCATAATGTCATAAAAAAGATTCCCTTTGAATTTAAGCATTAGTATATCTGAAGTGAATCACACAATATTTTAAACATAAGAACATAAAAAATGGCCTACTGGGTCAGACCAATGGTCCATCTAATTCAGTATCCTGTCTTTCGAGAGTGGCCAGTGCCTCAATGCTTCAGAGGGAATGAACAGAACAGGGCAATTAGCAAGTGATCCCTCCCCTGTTGTCCACTCCCAACATCTGGCAGTCAAAGGTTTAGGGACACCCAAAGCATGGGATTGCATCCCTGACCACCTTGGTTAATAGCCATTGATTGACCTATCCTCCATGAACTATTCTAATTCCTTTTTAAACCCAGTTATACTTTTGGCCTTCACAGCATCCCCTGGCAACAAATTCCACAGGTTGAATGTGCATTATGTGAAGAAGTACTTTGTTTTGTTTGTTTTAAACCTACTGTCTACTAATTTCATTGGGTGACCTCTGGTGCAATGGCATACCATGGGTCTCCGGTGCCCAGGGGCCAATACTTACATTTGCGCCCTCCACCCCTGTCAGCGGCAGTGCCCTGCCGCGGGGAGGGCGGGGAGTCTGCTGGGCTGTTTCCCGCTCTCTCACACTCCCACCCCCACTGTGTGGGTGGCGGGGTCGGTATCTGTAGGTACCTTTTTGTAAAGTTTAGCTACAGTTTAGATAAATTAGAAATACATTTTTAGCCCACGAGAACCACTTTAGAACAGATGGGGAGGAGGATATAAAACTTTCCCAGATGTGAACAAAGAACTGTAGTCTGTAGGGGTTAGAAGAAGCCCAATAGGGCTGTGAAGGCTTAAATCTTTTAGCTTGTGAGACAGTGACAAAAAATTGCTTACATCTGCCAGCACTCCGTGGCAGCCATTCTCTCTTACTATGGAACAGGGGACTTGCAGTGGAATTGTCTTCTTGGAGATCTTTCATTCTCCTTTTTCTGAGCTGCATCTTTGAGATATTGCTTCTTTTCTTTACTTCCTATATGCAACTCTGGCCTAGGAGGTCATTGTTACTTGAGCTTGGAGAACCCAAAGTTATAGAGAGCTTTCTCAACCCTACCCAGTTCTCTCAGACAACAACAAATCAACAATGTGTCTCTTCTTACCTATGTAATGCCTTAGTCCTGCGTGTATTATCAGCAATGGAGACTGAACCTGAGGCCTCTGGTTCTAAAACTCTGCGCCTCTACTTCTTGACTGAATGTCCAGATCTGTTGGCCAGGATGGTAACAGGCTCATTAAACTGTCTGTGGACCAGTCATGGGGACAAAGTACTGCACTCACTAGGTTACACCTATAATAAGTATGGACTCGCTTGTGCATTTTGCAAAGGATAAAATTATCACCTACAGTTGGACTTCAGACAGAGCATCCTTTTTACCAATTGTTTGCTAGATTGCCAGAAAAATCAGGACTCCCACTATTTTCTGCTGCCTCCCATATGACCGCCTACAACATGTGACCAAATTCTCTTAGAGACAAATTTATCTTTTTAACTCCACTGTATTTGGAATCCCTTTCATTCAATTTTTAATATTCAGGAAGACAATTCCTAATAGGAAGGAATGACTCTTCCAAGTCTGATGTATGAGGCAGTCCAAATTCAGGGGTGCTGACTGTTCTCTCAGAGGTTTTTTTTGTTGTTGTATTCTAACACTGGGTTCTAATTGGACAGGTGGGAGGGAGGGAGCCATGAGTGGTCTACCCTGTCCATGGGCAGTGCCAGAGGTTGGTGCGAGCTATATAGGTATCTCCCAGACATGCTGACGCATAAGCTTTTCTGAGTTCCCCCAAAGGCAAGCCATTGGTGGATAAGCAAATCAAGATGGAAACAGCTGACATGTTAAAGTCCCCTCTATCATAAAGCATTAGAGATGGGTGGATGCTCCTAGACAGATCTGGTATGACAGGAGGAGTCTGGATGACGTGATGGCAGGTGTAAGCAGGTGCACTGTCACACTTACTCTTCAAAGTTCTTTTTCTTAGCATGCAAGAAAATCTTCAGTCTTGGGAAGACATGCTCTGTTGTTGCTACTTTTGGATTATGCAAGGTTCTCTGTAAAGGCAACTTCTGGGGAGACAGAGCTGTGCAAACATGGGGAGAGTTTGCTTTCTGCCTTGGTCTCTGATTAGATTCAGATCTTGGGGCAAAGTAGCTCCCTGGGAACTGGGCATTGATCTTGCACTGAGATTCCCAAATGAAGGAATTTCCCTGCATGCTATTTTACCATGTCTGTTCCAGAACTGGTTGATATCGGTACATTTAAAAAGTTACACTTACAATCATACCCAGACACCATGTCACTGATTTCTCTTCCACTAGCAAGCCAATTTACCAGATTCCAGACACCAGCTACTGCTCAGCAGAAGTGTGAAGATGGAGTCAGAAATGGAATACTAATGTTGGAAGATGGAGTGACATTATCAAGTGGAAAAAAAAACATCCCTAAGTGGGAAGGGAAACCCCTTATTACTGAAAGAGGGTATTCAAAATTTTGGCAGGACAGAAACTCAGTAGAAAGGGACAGGTAATAACCCAGCTGCAGAAATTATGGTATTACTCCCTGATGGATAAATAATAAGGACATCTGCAATGTTGTAGACATATTGGTCCCAGGATATGAAAGGTGAGGTAATATCTTTTCCTGGACCAACTTCTCTTGGTAAAGAGACTAGCTTTTGAGTGTCGCAAAGCCGGACCTGAAGAAGAGTTCTGTGGCGTTTGAAAGCTTGTGTCTTTCATCACCAGAAGTTGGTCCAATTAAAAAAATAATAAGTCTGTAACTTTCAAATATATTTGCACTTGTATTGTAATATTTTGGGATTTAAGAATGAATGTAACAATCAATGCAGTAGTATCCACGCATCTTTTTGTTCAAAATTTTGTAATGTAGATGTGACAAACAAACAAACAAGTGTGAGCTCCCTCTGCTGGGGCCTGATTGTTTCCACTGAAGTGGCTTTGGCTCAGGCCCTTGACTGCAGAAAGGAAGTGATTATCACACACTATATCCAGAGCCACGCCATGTTTCTGCTGGTGCGGGTAGGGCTTGATGCTGCACATTGCAAGAGATTCCTGGAGGTGTGAGCCCCTCAGTTCCCACTAGTTGCTCAGCATCTTGCAGCACAGAGCCTACAGGATTTGATCCTGAACCACTGAAGTCAATGGGAGGTTTGCAGTTGATTTCTGTGGGAGCAAGATCAAGCTCACAATGCATAGGCAGAGGAGTAAGGAAAGGGCATCTGAATTAGTGTCAGCCCAACGGAGAGATAGGTAAAAATAAAAGGCTAGAATTTATATTAAGGCTGCCCTTACAAACAATTTCTAAAGGGTTAATACATGATTATTAGCTGTTTTACTAAAGGGTTAATCAAATATTATAGATTGTTATAGAATCCAATAGGTTGCTTATAACCATGGTTCATGACCATCTAACACATTCTACTGATGTGCTTATGACCAGCTATGATATGTAGTATTATTGGCTGTGACATGTATATAATATCTTAGTGGACTAACGTCTGCTGGTGAGAGAGACAAAGAGACCTGAAGAAGAGCTCTGTGTAAGCTCAAAAGCTTGTCTCTCTCACCAGCAGAAGATGGTCCAATAAAAGATTATGTCATCCACCTTGTCTCTATAATATCCTGGGACCAACACGACTACACCACCACTGCATACATACATATAATATTTATTAATCCTTTATAACCTATTAATAAAAGGAAACAATATAAACTGACCAAGCAAAAATATTACTAAAATAGTTAAAATCAGTACACACTGATTTTTTAGAATTTTTTAGTTTGTAAGCTTTACAAACAAGAAAGAGAAAAGAAAAACTATAACAAATATTTAATGTTGCCAACTCTTAAGATTTTATTACAAGACTCATGGTAAATGATGCTTTTCTTAAAGCCTCTGCTTCTAGAGGCAAGTGATTATCTGGGAAGCTGAGCTCAGAAACCAGAAGGCAAATAAAAATAACCCATTTTAAAAATAATCTCATGATTTTATAACAATCTAATGATTTTGGGAGTCTGATTTAGGATTTTTGATTACTTGGGGTTGGCAATACTGAATAATAATAGTTTCTTGGAATACTGGTATTTTACAGGATTGTCAACTAAATGAATTCTTAACAGGATGGATATGTGTCCACAGCAAGACATAGTGTTAAATCTACAAACATACCAATCACTTGAATAAATGAATCAAAGGCATTTTGATCCATGTGTTTGTATGATAGGTAAATAAAATGACTCCCAAAGTGTCATACTGTACTTTGATGTTTGTTGGCTTTTTAAGGAAAAACACAATTTGATAAACAGAGGCCCAGAATTGCCCTGGTGCAATTCCTCTGATCTCAGTGCACATACACCAGGAATAAATTTGGCCCATGGTGTTTAATAAAGAGAAAAAACATAATATATTATACATTAGAAAACATATACTGGAAACCATTATTCTATGCTTGGAAAGCTTTGGCCATTTTGTAAACGATGAATATCTCTGCTGTTTTCAAAGATGATTTAAACCAAAATTTACTTGCAAGCTGTAACTTGAGACTGTTGT
This sequence comes from Emydura macquarii macquarii, assembly GCF_026122565.2. Taxonomy (NCBI): domain Eukaryota; kingdom Metazoa; phylum Chordata; order Testudines; family Chelidae; genus Emydura; species Emydura macquarii. Next base: position 25,301,755 of record NW_027132559.1, read on the forward strand.
GAGTTACACCACTATTTTATTATTCTTAATGGCATGAGTCAATCCACAGATACTTCATCCTGCAATTTCCCTCTGTTATTAAAATGCGTAATGTTAATATTTGTAATACTTTATAAACTGACCATAAAGCAATGTTTATGGTCAGTTAATCATTGTATTACTTTGCTTTAGGTAATTTAGTACATTACCATAATGTAACAATCTACTTAATATAAATTTTAAAGTGAACCCAGTGCAAGTTGCAGGGCATTAATATATTATGTCTTCTAACCAGAAATTCACAAACACAGCTGAAGTTTGGATGTAGCTCAGATATTCTATGCCTTTGATTTTCTTAGTGCATTGCTTGAAGGAATGTCAAGATTTTACAATAGATACAAAGGCAAACTCTTCTATTACTTATTTGTATTATAATTCATCTTAGAAGTCCCAGTCAGCTTAGTGCCCCATTGTGCTACGTGGTACAAACATATATTATGAAAGAGTCCTCATCCTTACAATCTAAGTTCCCAATTCCACAAACTGTTCCACAGTGGCAGACTCCTGAAGCATGCAGAGACCCACTGAATTAATAAGAATTAATAAAAGTATGCATTTACGTAGCCAAATTATCTACAGACTTTGATAGTACTGAGTTTTTAAAAAGGGTCTGGGTACATATATTGATAATCTTATTAGTCTTCTATATTGCTATTATCAACTACCAGTATTAGTGGATGATAAATTGGGCTGAATTCTTTATTAATTTGCCTCCAGAAGCTGCTGTATATATCACCTGATATACTACAGATTCATATCAAAGTTGCATTTTAGCTTTCAAGTACAACAGAAGTGGCTGGATTTCAGTGGTACAAAAAAGGTGAATTATGTATAGGGCTAAATCATGGTCATGAGTAGAGCTTGTTGGAAATATTTTTGTCTATGAAAAATTCCAACGTTAAAAAAAATTTCACTGAAATGTTCTGCAAAACAAAAATCAGTAGTTGATTTAGTTCAGGTGCCTTGTGCTCCCTTGTATGGGACTAGCTCTCAGATTAAACTACATCTCCCATGATGCACCATGGACTCCTATGACACACTTCCTCTCCTCACCAAGAAGGGAGAAAGTGGTGCATCATGGAAGATGTAGTTGAACCAGGGAATCCAGCCTATACAAGAGAATGGGAGTATAAGACACCCATATTGCAACTCCTATAAAGCACTGTGCTGCCATTGTGAAACAAATATTTTGGCTTTTGGGCAAAAATGTTTTGGTGAAATATCGACATTTTCCTCAGAAAGCAGACACTTCACAAAAAAATTCAGAATCATAAACTGCCTCCTGGTTACCCATTTGTTCCATACATTGTCGGACTATACATCCCCGGGCATGCGAGGTTATTCAGTTGAAGCTTCCATCCATTTCCCACCCATATGCATTCCTCATGGATGCTGCTCTTTCCTCCTTTCCCCTTTCCACAGCTACCCATACTATGTGGAATAAAGGGTTTCTTACAGTCCCCTATTCCCCTGCATAGACGTACAAACTGGGCCACAATTTGGGCCCATAATTTGTAAAATACTTTTAGAACCCTCCAGCACTTTCCAACCTACACGTTTTAAGGCATATTATTGTAAACTAAACCATATTAAATAGAACTATGCTGTTTAAGAAGTGCTGAAAGAATGAACATGTTTGTAAAATGATTGTAACTGTGGGGAGAAAAAATGTGATATACCTTTAAAAAGCAATTTAATCTGGGATTACAAACACTAAAATGTCTTTATCCTAATTATATGTTTATTGCATGGTGTTACTACAGGGCAGAATTAAGGTTGTTTAGGTAACCCGTGTGGTTCCATACTTTAACATTTATAGAGTTCTTTTATGTCTAAGATTAACTCTGATTTTCCTGGGTTTATAATACTTAGTTTTGGGATAATTACAACACCCTTGTAATATATTTCACTCTAAATTACTATATGTAACTCAGTTAGGGCTGGTTGTAAAACTAGAACTCTGTTTAGTGAAAACTTTGTCAAAATTTGTTTTCATTCCACATCGTTGGGGGGCGGGGGGCGGGGGGAGGGAAGAGAGAAGAAGAGAGAGAAAACAAACATCCACCTCAAATAGCTAGTAGACTGGTGGTTAGGGCCTTCAGGTGGTATGTACAAGACTCAGGTTCATGTCCCCGCTCTGAATTGGATGAATGCCTGCCTCATCAGGCCATAGAATCAGTCTCTCTCTCAATCTTACCTGTTGGAGCTGTTCCACTTCATATAAATAATTAAAAATTCATCAGTCCAGAGAGACACTGACTCTAGAGCCTGAATGAGGCAGAGCACGGTCTTGAATGGCCATCTCTCACATCCCAGATGAATGCCCTACCCACTTAGATATTCTATAACAAGCTTCAGGCTCACACTGTTGAAATTCCATCCTGAATTTGAAAAACCTTCTTGATAAAAGTTTTGTTGAAACTGATATGTTTCTGCAAAAATATTTTGGTTTAGATGAACCAGCATTTTCCAACAAAAGAAATTTTGTCAAAAAATCCCTGACTGGGATTTTCTTTCAACTTCAAGCCCATCTCAATATAATTTTTATCTAGGAATAATAACTAAGTGTTACCACATTAACACAAGCCACTACAGCCTCTATAAAATGTTTACTGAGATAGCTACTGTTTTGACAGTCACTGAAGTATGGTGTTAATATGATATGCTTCAAAGCATTTCCATGGAAATAAAAACAAGTTGAAAGAACAGTCAGAAAAAAGTTGTGACTAACAGAACAAAAGAACCATGTGAGAAAGAGCTAGGTGTTTAAATGGTCACATTAAACAAGACACATTTAATGCTGATCATGGCTGGAGGTTTTTTTGTTTTATTTTAAGAAAGTGTTAAGCATTAATCTGTAATGGCATAGATGGAAAGCGTTAGTGGAAATGTTAAACAAAATGGGTAATGGTAAAGAATTTGAGCTCTAGCATCTGAAATATAATGCAGTTACCTGTTAGGCTTCACGGATTTTTCTTAGTCATGGACATTCTAAAGTAGGGTAATGTGAAAAGTTCTACAAGGATCCTCAGTCCTCCCACAATCAGGGGTTTAAAATTCCAGTGGGTGGACCTGGGCTGAACAGAGTATACAGATTCTGCACTTGACATGCCTTACCACAGTGGGCCCTTTATGTCTTTCCCCTCTGAGACCCTTATGCCCCCTGATTGTAAACATTGGACCCAGTTTGCTGCTAGTATTAATTGGCACAGATACATTGCTGTCAGTGGGAGTTGCGTCAGTCAGCAACAGCAGAAAATGTGGCCATCCTAAAAGGGAGAAAGTCTGATTTCATTCTATCTTAGGCTAAGTGACTCAATTCCGTCACCCCTGGATTTTTCAGGAGGCAACTGCAGGCTGCTTTTCTTTACCCTGACATAGGATGTTTAGAGGTTTGCAGTGCTAGGCCACTGTCTCCTAAATTACAGCAGGGTTTACAGGAAGCAAGCTAGGAGACAGCCTGGGCCCCCTACATGCCTTTGGAAACCTAAAAACAATCACATCCCCTCTCACTAGCAATCCTGTTGCTGATTAGGGACAGAAAAAGCCCCATAGTCATTTTATGCAAGTAAGCTAGAGAGCCTGGAAGAAGAGCTGGTTGGAAAGCAGATCCCCCCCCACCCTTACACCCCCCAAAGAAAACTTCAACTTTTTAGAGAAAAAAAAAAGAAAATAAGATCATTTAGAAGTGCCACTGGAATGCCTCATGGGAATTATAGTTCAGATGCCTCAATTTTTCAGCTTTTGGGATTCTAAACTGTCAATAGAAAGTGGACGCTTTTTGTGAAAATCTTCATTAAATGTAAAACTCAATTTTCCATGTAAAACAAAACAAAATAATTTAGATGGGAAACGATCAGTGAGTCCTACCTGGAACCCATTACAGAAAAGATATTCTGTAGCATCCAAACTAGCCTGCTGTTGTTAGAATCTACTAGGTGTGTGTAATGGGGTCTATAAGCCCCATTCAGGACTTAGGCAAGAGGGGGACGGGAGCTTTCCCTACCTGCAGACAAACAGACCTGCCACGCCCATGCGCAGCTGCAAGAGCTGCCAATCCTGGAGGCAGACAGCCACAGCTGAAACTTGTGAAGGAGGCAAAACCCAGTATAAATAAGGAAAACCAACAAAGGAGGAGGTGGCAAAGAAGCCTAAGACTACAGAGCAGTGACAGCCCTGCATCAAGCAGCCTCCCTGAGCCTTTAACAAAGCAATTTTAGCCCAACAAACCCGGTAAGGGCAACAACAACAACCCCAGAGGTTGCCATTGCTCTTGCCTGGGGGTGTGTGGATCCAGAGACAAAGATCATCCTCCATTTTGGGTGAGCCTCTGGACTATTCCTTCTGCCTTATTGTGGGGCTAGCCTGCCTCCTGGCTCACTGAAATACTACTGTGGATTATAAAAACAAACACACAATGGCCCAGTTTGGAGTGCCCTAAAGAGCCTGCATGAGAGGAGTACCCTCCCAACACCACACCTGAAGACCTCACACAAACAAGTGAAACCACCCTGGCCCTGAAGGCATGTAAGAGAAAAGGTTTTGTGTGAAGTCTGATGGACTGATTGAAAAAGCTAAGACAAAAAGCTGATCCCAAACCATAGGGTGAAGTAGCAGAGGTTTGCCCAATGCCAACCCCTGCAGCTGTCACACAGCAGGATTCAGTTTGCCTATCATATGAAAGGAGCACTGGAGTGCAGCCCTGATTTATAGGTATTAATCTGGCCACCAGATGGCTCCCATATTTTTACAATTAATTCAATACAAAACATACTGGCAAACAGAAGGAAACATTTAAAAAACTGTAACTGAAAGAATAGGAAGCTCAAAGCAATGTTCCCTGGTTCATCAGACTGAATGCCTACAATGTACATACAAAACTCATGACAGTTACATGAAATATTGAATGCTAGGGTGTATTTTTAAATGAATGATATATTTAAATATTCAGTTAAACCTAAAGCATTTTGAAAAAGATAATTGATAAATACTGAAGAGATGCAGCAATTTTCACTCTAGAATAGACTTCATTTATTTGGTAAGAACAGGGCTAGATCAATTTATCTACTGAGATTGATTAATCCCTAATTTTGTTTTAACACTCCTTCTTCACATTACTATTACTATGTAATAGAAAATTGTATTCAACTATTCAACTATTACAGTATAGTATTCAACTATTTACATTTTATTACTATGTGAAGAAATCAACCCAGAGAGTTACAATTTGGCAGAGTTGGATGTTATAATGGAAAGCATTGGGTAACCTTAACTTTTATGCAATACTACACATGCTTCCTGTACTAATAATTTGATTCACTCAGAATATATTAACCATTGCATCATGAGGCCTGTTTCCATACCAGATGAGAAGTTTTTGGAAAAGTTTCGACTGAAATATTTAAGCCATTTCCAAGAACAAGGTTAGGGTCAAATATGTTTAGGCCCTGTTGCTGGGCAGGTATAACTTGTCACCCCTAAGGGTGTTATGGTCCTGTGGCCAAGTACAAATAACCGCTCTTCTTCTCAGGGTGAGGTGGTCCAAGGCTGGAGTCAATCTGATTGTTCCAGAGTTCAGGACAGCAATGCTCAGTAGTCAAAGTCTAAGCCGCCACTCTTCAGCACTGGGCAGTCTGGCCTCATGGCACGAGCCAGTGGGACTGCCCTTCAGCACCTGGTGGTATGGCCTCGCAGCCATAGCCACTGAGACTGCCCTTTAGTGCCAGGCAGTTTGGCCTCATGGCCAGAAGGGAGTGGGCCACCACCCAGGGGTGGGTTGGCAACCGGGGAAGCCGGTCCCTCCCTATTCCACCAGTTCCCAGCCCATGGCCCTATCAGCAGCAAGTGGACCTGTCACTGGGTCAGAGGGGATCCAGTCAAACATGCTGACTCTAGATAGGATTGCTTTCTATAAATACATCAGAGGGATAAATACCAGAGAGAGAGAGAGGAATTATTTAAGTTCAGTGCCAATGTGGACACAAGAACTAATGGATATAAACTGGCCATCAGGAAGTTTAGACTTGAAATTAGATGAAGATTTCTAAATATCAGGGGAGTGAAGTTCTGGAACAGCCTTCCAAGGGGAGCAGTGGGGGCAAAAAAAACTTAGCTGGCTTCAAGACTGAGCTTGATAAGTTTATGGAAGGGATGGTATGATGGGACAGCCTAATTTGGCAATTTACTTATCTTTGACTACTAGCAGTAAATATGCCCAATGGCCTGTGGTGGGATGTTAGATGGGGTGGGTTCTGAGTTACTACAGAGAATTCTTTCTTGGGTGACTGCCTGGTGAGTCTTGCCCACATGATCAGGGTTTAGCTGATTGCTATATTTGAGGTTGGGAGGGAATTTTCCCCACGGGCAGAATGGCAGAAGTCCTGAAAGTTTTTTCGCCTTCCTCTGTAGCATGCGGCATGAGTCACTTGCTTGTGGATTCTCTGTACCTTGAAGTGTTTAAACCATTATTTGAGGCCTTCAATAACTCAGTCACAGGCTAGGGGTCTATTATAGGATGGGATGGGTGAGGTTCTGTGGTCTGCGTTGTGCAGGAGGTCAGACTAGATGATCAGATTGGCCCCTTCTGACCTTAAAGTCTATGAGTGTATTCCTGGTACCACAACTGGATCAATATCTAGTTCCTTTGGCTACTTCCTACCCTGTCTTCCTTCACCGTAGTCTGCAGGTCCTCTGAGGTATTCAGTAGTTGAAGTTCCCGGTGGCTCCTTCCCCTTATGGACTTCAGTGGACAGCCAGATATTTGCCAGGGTCTCGGTGTGCCTGGCCTCTGCAGTCTGGGGCTGTGACAGCTTCCAGACAGGAGCCTGCAACACATATGCTCTCTTCTCCACAGACTGAGCTGAACTGCTTCCTATTATACTGTGGTTCCAGTTGGAGCATGCCCAGGAGAGGAAAGTATGGGGTTGACCCCTTTCAGCCCAGTGTAGGGCAGGCATACCCCATCACAGGCCCTGTTAAAAAATTCTTACAACTGGTTAGTTGAGAAGCTCCAACATCTCCAATCTTTGGAGCAAGGACTTGAAAGTTAGCACAGTGTCACACTGATGTCATTGCCTTCACCATCTCTCTCTTCTCAACCACCAGCAAGCTCATGGAAAGGACACTGCTCTGCCGTCTGTCTGACATTATCAAAGACATCCTCCCAGCAGAGCAGGCAGGATTTTACCTGAAGAGGAACTGCTGTGACCAAGTAGCTTCTTTCCCCAGCCACATTGAGGCAGGATTCCAACGTAAATTGAAGATAGGTATCACCTTTGTTGATTTGTCCTCGGCATACAACATTGTCTGGAGACAGGACCTCCTCCTTAAGAATCCTTAAGATTCACTGCTGATGAATGATCCATCTCTTGTTAGTGATGACCAGGGACCATCACTTTAAGGTACACCTTCCTGGCCAGATCAGCAGGCCAAGAACTCTTACCTGGGCATCCCTCAGGGCTCCATCCACACTCCGATACTTTTAAAACTCTACACCATGGATATACCAATGATGAAGTCAAGGAAATTCATGTATGCGGATGATATTGTCCTAGCTGCTCAGCACGCAAGCCTCCATACCATCAGCTGCACCCTAACCTGAGAACTTAGCACAATGGCAGGTTATTTCCAATGCTGGAAACTTAGGCCTAACCTGAAAAAAACTATGGTGACTGCTTTTTATCCTTCTGCAGATGAGTATGACAGCTGTTATGTATTGACTGGACTGTGCATGCACCAGAGAATGACTGAGCATGCTCTATCTCAGGGTTGCCGTGGCTTAACTGAACTTTCCCTGCAATTGCTCCTCTTGGCTCCTGTGGCAACAACCCACAGAATGAACTGAGAGCAATGGGGGGTTAGGGGCAGAAGCTGGCAGAAAAGAGAACAAGGGCAGGAGCAGAAGGGACAGAAGACAGGGAAGGTCTGAACAAAGGGGGACAAGGCAGAGGGAAGGAGATGAAGATGATAAGAGAATAGGTTGGGAGGACATGGACAGGAGTCAGCAGGGATAGCAGAAGGGGTGGGGACAGGGTCAGGATCTAGGGAAGAGGGATAGGAGCACAAGGGGACAGGGAACAGCTTGAGAGAGAGCAGCAGAAGGGTTTGTAATCACTAAAGGATACTCCCCTCTAGAACCTGGAAGTGAACTCAGTATCCCTGAGTTTCAACATTCCTTCACTTGGATGATGAGCCACGAGTGGGAGACTGGTACTGGCTGCGCACAGAGACTGGAACTGGGATGAGGAGCCTGGAGCAGTTGGAGACTGGCACTGGCTAGGTAAAGAGAATAGGATGAGAAGGTGGGTGTGAGGTGATGAGTCATCCATGAACTAGAGCCTGATTAAGACTCTGATTAAAACATGTGCTGATGAGTCATTCCTGTCCTAGCCGCCCACCAATCCACAAGCCAGGAGCTGGCCTAGTGATTCTCAGGGCAGGAATACAAGTCTAATAGGAGACACAGAAGCTGGGTCTGCCCACTGTCACTTCATGTCCCTAGCCTGGTAGTGGTGACAGATGCCACAGAGCTTAGCCTGCCATAGCCCTTTGCTTGCACTGACCACTAGGCCTGACCATTCAGCTCTCAATTTCTGACAGTGAGGGGTGAGAGACAGGACTGGTCCAGGATAGGCTCTAGGTAACACAGGAAGAAGTGATCAGGCTTGGGGAAAATGAGGACAAAAGGGTCTGTGCCCAATAGATCACTCTCCCTTCCAGAGCCTGGAATGGAACTCAAGATTCCTCATCCTCACCCTTCCACTGCTCTCAGTCTCAGAAACTCTGTGTGTGTTTCATCTCCGTCTGGTGCTGGTCCACATAGAAAATGGCAACCTACTACCGCTATCAGTTCTGCCATTTGGTCTGTGATGTGGATCTAAAGGTTCTAATGCTGCTGATGACCCATGTGGGGGGTTAGTATGGTTCAACATTTTTTTTAAATTTTCAAGTTTTTAAGAAAATTAGAAAATTAGATTAGAAGAACGTTAACATTGCAAAGTCAAATACTCAAAAGTTGGGAAATGCACACTGAGGATAACAACCTACTATTACTACCAATCACTCCACTAGCACAAGTGGTGGAGGTCTATGCTGTGGGTCTAGAGGTTTTCATCCAGTTGATGACCCATGAGGGGGTTCATTATAGAAAAAAATTAATTTTTTTAAATGTAGAAAATTATATAAAAGGAAAGTGAAAAAGCATGAAATAGAAAGTGATGTTACATAATGCACAAGAGGGCTGAATGAAGGCTGCATAGGCAACCTAAATTCTAGCATTTCCTAATGTTTCGAGTGCTTGACTTTGCCCTCAGAATTACATTCATTCAAGGTAGGGTTTTTTCATATGTAATGCTATACATATTAGGCTCTGTAAAGCTCCCCTAGATCTATTTCTTTGTTTTGTGTATGTGAACACTGCATGAGTGACCATTAGCTTCTTCACAAAGACTAAATGTTTCATCTTCATTAAATGGTAATATTTATTTTTAAATAGCACCATACGTGCAGGTGGCATTTTGGAGAGAGCCTATAGTGTCAGGGTATGTCTCCATTTGCGCTGCAAGGTGTGATTCCCAGTTCGTAACGTCATACCTGTGCTAGCTGTGTTTGAGCAAGCACCTAGAAATAGCAGTGTGGCCGTGGCGGCTCAGGCTAGCCACCTGACTACATACACATGGGTTCAGGTGGGATTGTACTCAGGATAGCTAGCCTGAGCAGCTGCCCGTGTTGATGCGGACAAACTGCTATTATTAGGGGCTAGTTCAAGCACAGCTACTGCAGTACGTCTATGCAAGTTAGTAATCACACTTCCCAGCTCAAATGTAGATGTACCCTGAGTTAGACATAGCTAACACACAAGTTATACAACACAACATGCTGTGGGGTTGGAATGAGGATGGAGTATAATGGACAAAACAAGTGCAGAAGAAGAATTGCATTTGGGAGCATTTTCCTCTTTCTCCTCCATTTTCACTAAGTTGCTATCAATGTGTTATCTTGCTTTGATAATATTTTTCTTTATATATATATATATATATATATATATATATAATGTCTTAGTTTGGTCGGATGTAGCAAGGAAGTGATAGGCAATGTTTGGTCATGGTCGTGGGAAGTACTTGACTGGACAATAGAAGTGGAAAGAAGTGAATTTTTAGAAGATATTTAAAGAGGAAACTGGAAGATTGTCCCTCCAACATGATTTGCCCAAAGTGGAAAAAAAAAAAACCAATATGGGCAAAATTCTGCTCTCAGTTACCCTGGAATAGATATGCATTCCATTCAAATCACTTTAATTGAGAGCAAAATTTGACCTACTGCATTATACAATTGCCACAGACAGTATATAACATAAAGAATTATAGAATCTGAGACTAAAAGATTCAAAGTAGTATAACAGGTTAGTTATATTCTAGCTGAAATATGGATGCTTCTATAGGGACTGGAAGATACTATGCACTGATCACAGTGTGTAAGCTATTAAGATTGAAGTCATCTGCACAAGCAGCCCTGACTGCTTTTTAAAGGCTAAGCTGCACAATTTGTTTTTCATTAAGAGCTGTTGTGCAGGTTTGTGATTTGTAGCCAGCTCAGTGGAGCTTCCAGACTGTATACTTCTATTTTGAGATTTTGTCAATAAACAAATAAGACATATGCTTCAGTGAGTCATCTCAGCAGAGCAAACTATCACAAGGATCAGTTGACCTGCACTCTTCCTTCCTGCTACTGAATCTCTTTCTACCTTTTCTTGTTAGCATAAATTGCGCCCCTGTGCACCTCACAAAAACAGAGAAGCCAGAAATGGGAAGACAAGGTCTCCTTAGTCCATATGGTTTTATTTGTGTTCCGCTGGCACAGTTATAGTCATACTGTAACCAACATAAATTTTTAGTTTTATTATCACCTCTAAAAAGAGACAGAAATGTGAAAATTGAAGCCAGAAGGTTTGTATCACAGGATTAATTAGGCAGGGCCAAGTGGAGTCACACTCCTCCTGGCAGTGAGTGCCTCAAGAAGGTGCCTGCCTTCAATTATGGAGTGCACAAAGCAATTAAAAACCCTGTTTCTTTTTCCTGAGGTGTTACTTGTTACTTGATAAATCTCTCTTTTTAAATTCTCTGGAGATCTGAACTGGCTTGAGGTGCAATCTACTAGGGTAGATATTCATGAAAAATTGATTTAGCTGTAGCCTAAGTGCAATAGGTTTAAAATAAACCTGAAAGGAATGAACAGTGTGTTTCTTGGCTGACATTTTATTGGCCATTTTTTAATACACAAAAAAAGACCAGATAATTAAGAATCCAGACATTATGGATCTCGGGAAAGAATTTTGTCACTGGGATATATGAATTGAATCAGTCAGCCATCCTATGCATTTCCTTAAGTCATACTGCTCTCTTGATTCACTTTTTCCTCCATACTCTCCTATATATGGATGGCTGTCCTTGAAAGACAGGGTTGTATGCATGTGTCAGATTTAAACACGTCTTATGCAGTAAATAGGAAGTGAACACTAGATTTTTCCTATATCTGGTTTATAGAATTTGAAACTTCCAGCCATTTGCCCTATTTATGGTCCCAAGAGGATACTTTCTTCTCTTTACCATGGTATTGTTGAGAGATCCATTGCCACCACTGATTCTGAACATTTATACCAGTATCCATGATGATCTTATTTTGTGCAGCTGGATCTGCATGTTAGGCTTTTGCCACCTTCACTTCAATTACCCAGCTAACTCCTTCCCCGCACGTTAATTCCCATGAAATATAAATAATTCAAAATATGAAATAAAGCACAGAGTGTATCTGGGATGAATAGTGCTCTAACAAGACATATGTGTTTGAGCTATAACAATGACCTCATACTTCCTATTGAGGAGGAGGGAAGCAAAATAATACTTAAATCAATAAAATAAGAGAACTAAGATCGTAAAGACAGCAGTGAGTTTGAGATTTTTTTCCCCTAGTTTTCATTTGAAATGAATACAATTTAACAAAATAAGGGTGTAAATAATGATCACTAGATTATACTAGAATCTGCTTTTACTATTTCTGTATTCCCAGGCTTTGCCATTAATACTAACTTAATTTTTTAAAGTAATTATATTTTAAAATATTAAATAATGGAGAGTGGAGGTGTTTTTCCCATCGTGCACTTTATTTTTATTACTCTTAAGTTTAAATATAACCAGTAGAAGAATGAGAAAATTCTTTATAAAGGTCATTAAATAAATGCTGCTGGAACAAATCTTTAAACAGGATCATCACTGAAATGAGGAAATTATGCACATGGAACACTTTTACTTGTAGTCAAATTAAACAGTTGGCAAAATAAAGCTTTAAATTGCCAGACATTATGTGTCACTAGAAATCAGTTCTGACAGATTTTATTGAGCCTTTTATTCATACTATTGCTGCTATATTTTTTCAGTTAAAAAAAATAAAGAAAAAGAGGATTGACTTTTTCAATGCAGGTCAGCCCTGTCACATGGCAAATTTTTATACTGATTGTGATTTAATGTGCATAGCATGTTTATCAGAGGAAAATGTCAACATGACAATAGCTTGAGATATCTGAGCCATTGCCAGAAGAACTTTGATATGTTCTCTCACAGTTATTCTGATCCTTTTCTAGAGTTTCAGTAATTCTTCCATGCATGAAAAACTTCTTTTCTTGCTTTTTAAAAAAATGAAATATCACTAGACAGCCTTTAAAATAAGTTGATAATTGGGGAATGGCAGAGCAACACATGTGCATCTGCTGTATAAAACATATTTTTCCAAGGAAGGTATTAGTAATACTGTTGCAAACAGCAACAACAAAAGCAAACATCATTTTAGGGTATATTAGCAGGAATACTGTGAGAAATGAGAAGTAATTCTTCCACTCTACTCAGCACTGATAAGGCCTGGAGTGTTGGGCACCCTGGTAAAGAGGTGGACAACCTGGAGAAAATCCAGAGGAGAGCAACAAAAATGATTAAAGGTGTAGAAAACTTGACCTATCAGGAAAGACTGAAAAAACTGGGTTTGTTTAGGGGGAGACTAGGGGACACGATAACAGTCTTCAAGTATGTAAAAGGTTGTTATAAAGAGGAGGAGGATAAATTGTTCTCCATATCCACTAAGGACAGGACAAGAAGTAATGGGCTTAAAATGCAGCAAGGGAGATTTAGATTACAGATTTGGAAAAACTTCCTAATTATAAGGATAGTTAAGCACTGGAAAAAATTAGCTAGGAAGGTTGTGGAATCTGTGTCACTGAAGATTTTTAAGAACAGGTTCAGTGATTTTCAATCTAATTTACCATTGTGGGTTGCATATACAGCTCTGTGTTATGTGGGCCACATCCACACAATATATATACTACCTGTATGGCCCTGAGGATGTCACATGGGCCACAGCTGTTTGCTAATTGGGTTGCAAGTGGGCTGCGGGCCAGAAGTTAAGAACCACTGGGTTAGACAAACACCTGCCAGTGATGGTCTAGATAATACTTAATCCTGCCTCAGTGCAGAGGACTGGACTAGATAACCTAACAAGATCCCTTCCAGTCCCACATTTCTATGATTTCTAGTGGGCCAGATTAATCACTGGTATAAAACCATTGAAATCAATGGATTTTGGAGCAGAGTTGAATTTGTCCCCATTTTTCAGTTGTTTGCATCTTACTTTCAGCAGGATTCTCAGATAATCAGTATTGTCATTCAAATAGCAATCAAAACGAACAGGCAATTTGTAGAGAAGTAGGCAATTTTCACATTAACTAACTTAACTTCAGGATAGTTTAAGTAAGACAGGAGATGTATAAGATGGGACATGGGAGAGGTATATAAAATACTGGATGGTACTGCGTTTGTCAGTCAGGCAAACCTCCTATTTTCTCTTTCACAACACCAGAATAAGCAGATATTCAATGAAGCTGCAATAAGGCAACAGATTTTAAATGGACTAACAAGTATTTTTTTATTTGTAGGGCTTAATTAACCTGGACTCATTGGCACTAAAGATCACCTGTTCCAGGAGGTTAGTAGGATTAAAATAGGATTAGACATTTATACTGATAATGAGAACACCCACAGTTACATTACACAGGATTAAAAACAATCTTTTCAGAAGAGATCTAAAATCCCAGGCCTCAGGACATCGACGAACAACTCATTGTCTCAGTTATGAGGAATGGACTCATTAAGGCCATCCAAAAACACATTTTATGCCAGAAGTGTGGGAGTAAACCACCAGACCACCACCTGAAAGATATGGCTGTCAGATGGAGCTATCAGGATGCTGATTTGTTCGCCCTCTCCTCTTAAGAAAAAAGTACCACAAAATGTTTGTGTTTGTTGTGGGTGGGAGCATGTAGGGAACCAATGGTTAGAATTTCAGGCACGTATCACAGTACAGAATGCTTATAGGAACTGAACTCAACCTCCAAACCCAATAATAGCACACATAAAATAATTTCCTTTGCCCACTCTCCCTGAATTGTTCTTGCTCCTTTCCAAAGACAACTTCTTTGGTCAATTCTCAGTCAAATTTCTTCATCTTGTCCTCATCATACTAGTAGATTGATCCACTTTCCTAAAGATATTAATAAGTTTGTCTTCACTACAATGGTCTCAAATTCCTGTCTATAAATGCTCCTTACAGCCTAACTTTTTAATTCTGCTGCCCTACTCTAATTTGTTACTTCTAATGATGCTGATTGTGTTTGTTTTCAGCAGTCTGCAACTGACCTGGGAATGGATAGGGTGTGGCATGACACACCCACTAAAACTGGACCCAAGTAAATAAAAAAAGAGATTCACTTTACTTGGATGATCTAAACGAAACCCAACCACTATGATCCAAACCAAAACCAAACCCAAGCACTACATCTATAAGGGCTGCACTGTATGGACGTGAACAAGTCTGAGGCTTTAGGAAATATCAAGAAATAAAGCTCAGGGAGCTATTCTCCCCTGGACCAACTTTTTCCTACTCTCTGGGTTTTTTAGGCTAGCCCTGAAGAGGCAAGCTTAAAAGGTTCAGAGATAATATTAGAATAAGGACCCTAAAGTTCAGCTAATTATCTAACATGTATTTGATCTTTCCAGTGTAGAAATGGAGTTTGAACGCTCACAAGAACAGTCTCCCTCCTGACATTTTCTTTTATTTCTGGTCCTGGCTGGGTTTGGAAGAGAAATACCCTGGGGGATAGAAATTAAACAAACCAAATCAAAAATAGCCAAACATTTAGCAAATTTGTTTGACATTTCCATCAAAGATTCAAATACATTTAAAAAATAATAAAACCCGTTTTTGTTTTTTGCCATCCCTCCTGATTTCTCTGCCCGCCAGGCTGTCCAGTTACCCAGCCATAGTGACTTTCATCTAACAATTGAGTACAATATGTTAACAGGACTTCCTGATAAATGTGTGTTGCATGGACATGTTCCTGCTCCAGAATGAGAAGGCTTGAGAGAGCAGCTTGTCTATAATATATATAGATAGACAGAATGATGCCTCCTTTCTTTCTTAGTACTATTTACATCATGTATGTTTTGTATACTTACAAGCAGAGGTTTTATGGGAAGTGCTAACATCAGGCTTTATAATTTAATATAATTTATTTGCATGTGTATGCATTTTGTAAGTTCTATTGGTTAACAGATAAAAAGTTTTTTTTTTTTTTTTGAAGGCAGCACTTTTTTAAAAGTGAAGAGTGTTATTGTCAGACTGAATGTGCTTAGCAAATGACGTCTTTCAGGAGAGAAGGTGTGTGTATGTGTGTGTGTTTAAGGAAAATGGGGACAAAGAAGAAGGAAGGACGCTAGACGTGACAAGTTGTTCACGCAGGAGATTCTCTTGGGCTTCTTGATTCAGAAAATTAATATACGCTAATTGAGCTATAGGTCCTAGAAAAAGTAATTAAAGAAGGACTTAAGCCTTGCAAAAGTTGAGCACTGAAAGGAGAACTCAAGAGTGGTACTGATGGGAGAATCAATAAGGGGGAATATGTTAAATGTAATATAAGAACTGTAACATACAAGACATTTTGCACGATGGAGTCCTGGTCTGTGACTAGAGCTTCTAGACACCATGGAAATACAAGTAATAAATAATGATAATTTTTTAAATTAAAAAAGTGTGTGTTTTTTTCTTTCCTCCTTCCCTTTAATCCTCCCATTTTTTAAATGTAACTGGTTACTGAAGCCAGGATTTTCGGAAGTGACCATTGATGGCTAATTTGAGACACCTTAAAATCCCCAATTTTCAGAAAGAGTTGAGCAGCCTCCCCTAGAAAATCAGATCCTTTGGTCTCAATATGGGCACCCAAAATCAGTTCCCCATGAGCCTCTAAAAACTCTGCTTGAGATTTTTCATTCTGACACAATTAAAAAGAAAAAAAGTCCTAATACAGTGGGAAACTACAAGACAGTTTGCATAAAGTATATGATATTTAAATCAGGCAAATATTAATATTTAGATTGGCTCTTTCATCAGACAGCATATGTAGTAAAATATATCTCAGCTCAGACAGCATTAAAAAAAAAAAATCTAAGGCCCAGATCAGATCATTTATTTTTAAACATGAATACCATTCCAATAGATAGCACAGCCACCTCAGACACGTTTTTGTTGTTATTTCATTAGGACTTACAAGTTTTCACACAACAGACTACTCAGGGAGAAACACAAGGCAGCAGAGGTTTCATGAGGTCTCAGAAGTAACTTGGATGTCTTAGAAGAGTGATGGCTTAAGAGCCTCTTCCCATTGACTTCAATTTGCTAGTGGGTTGGACAGGAAATACTAGCAACAAAACTGCAAAAAGACAATTACTTTCAAATTGTTGATTTGGACAATGGTTGTAACCAACTGCAAGATATGTTGCCTTGTAGCATCCCATTCTCCACCCTTAATTCTAGTTGGTTAATTAAAGAGGATGGAGAACCACAGCTAATCATGGTGTTTTTGATACACAATCACATTTGTAGGGTGTTTCACTGAACTGTTGACCAAACTATTTAGATAGTTAAATTCTATATTCTTTAGTGAGCATTTCCTGGACTGTTTTGTGGGTGGGACAGAACATAGTTCTGTGCTATCTCTCTGTTCTTCAGACTTCTAGAGGAGATGATTCAATCAGGGTTATTTGACAATGTTTTCAGCCAGTAACCTCTAATTATAAGCTGGTAAATGTACATATTATTAACATGGTTTATCTACTGGAGGCTCCCCATGAGCAGCCGTTGAAGTGTTCTTACCTATTTCTGAGCAAAACTTTGAGCCCAGTCTGACAGTGGCACAGGTCTTCAATAAACTTTACAAATGCAATCAGTAGGGATCAGAGAGAAGTTTAAAGATCCTTACGATTTCCTGATGGTAAACCAAAGATATTTCATTTCTTCACGTCAGTTATCTGCAGAGGAGGCAATCAAATAAAAGTATTTGTTAATTATCCACTTTCAGGATTGCTTATTAGTTTAAATGAAGTCTAAAGTTTGGCTATATTTTAACTTAAGAAGACTGCGATCTCACCAGCCTTTTCCTTTTCTACACTCTGATCACATGGAATCCTATCAATGCACTTTTCTTTTACCATATCTCACAATATTAATTGATGACTAACACCATATTTTAAATATTCATTATCTGTTACCACTACTTCAAATTATGGGAAAAGTTGCCTTTATAAAATGAACATCCTTCCTTGTCTTCTATAACAAATACAAGTGTTCTAATAATAATTTAAGCCCATCTTCTTTAATAAATTAAACAGAACCCTCATTCTCTATTTTATGGCAAGATAGGAAGACCAAAGCTTATTCCGAAAACAGTAAATTTAGGGGAACCTAAAAGTAGATTCGGCTTCTCAAACATAGAATTACATTTCTGGTCCATCCGTATGGGCTCTCTCACTAAATGGATAACAAGAGACCAAATTTTATCTAGATCTAAATAAATCAATACTATGCCAATACATATTGTCTGAGTAATTTACTCTCATCTTCTTCTGCAGGAGAGTGTACACAATGGCATGCTATGGAAAAGAGATATAAAATAAAATACCTTGTTTTATGTCTATCTACCTTATTTAATAATTCCAACAACCCAATAGCAATGTGAAACCGAGTTTATAAAGAACAGGCACAGAAGGGCTTATTCCAGTATAAAGGTTGCCTGACAGGTTAAAAATACAACTCTTTCTGAAGATCTTATCAGAAAATCAATTATCCCAAGACACCATGGGTTATATTATTTTCAAGCAAAGTGTTTTATTGAAAGGAATTTGTTTTATAACAAAAAGCCCTATAGAACTACACCCAATGGAAAGAATGTTACAAAGTAAAGGGAAAAATACATCTCATAATATATTTTTCAAAGGAATTACAAAATCACTACATGACAGACTGATGCAATGAAACCTGTACTGAATAATACTGAAATACTCAGAATGAAATACTGGCTCCGCTGAAGTCCATAGGAGTTTGCCATTGATTTCAATGGCGCCAGGATTTCATCCATAGAATATATGTGGGTTTCTTTAAGAAAACAGTATTACTTATATTTTAAAACATATAAAATGACATAGAGCTTTTTTAGATAGCAAAGAGAAAGACTGAAGATAAACAATACTGAAATATTTCAGGGGGAGGTTTTCAAAAGCACAAATGATGGGCACATAATTCCCTTTGACTTTCAATAGGAATCAGATGACCAATTGTCATTTGTGTTTATGAAAATCTCCCTCTCAAAAGCAAAACAAATAGCTTCTCTCTCACACCGCAGTAGATTACATTTATGATGCTAACTTTATATCCTTAGAATTCCAGGTGAAGGAAACACAAACAATTTCATGTATACTTATCGCTCTGCTGTATCACAAGTATGCTTTTTCCTTTTTAAAAAATTGTATTGCTTTACCTGCAATTCAGTTAATAAATACAGTTAATAAAAATACATCACTAAGATGAAGGAAGGCTATAGACATAGCTACTTGATGCTTCATAAGACTATGATTGCAACAAAAAAAAAGTATAGACCCCAGGTCTTAGTGGTTTTGACATGGGAGGATAATGTTGTGGACTTTTGCCCCATGTTCTGTAACTGATACTGTTTGGGCCGATTTCAGCACCTTATGGAGACCCATTGGCTTCAACATGAGTCTGCACATGGAGTCTATTGATGGATCAGGACTTTTATTAACATGGACAGGAAGTCCATATTTTAAATACTCCCTGTATTTGCTCTTGAATTTACCTGTATTCTCTTGAAGGTGCAAGTGGGAGGGAGTGCTTGATTGACAGTCTTAAAGTAGTTGATTGCCCTGGTAGACAGCCTTTAAGTGAAAGTTTGATAGCCTTGGTAAGTGAAGTCTTTTCTTTATCGACACAACAGGCACAACACAATAAACAGATATGAAAAGTTCCACAAATCTCCCTGTCAATATGTCTCACACCTGACCTGAAAGGACAACAATTCAGATGAGGGCGTAACTGAGTTCCCAAAGACATTCCAGCCCTAGCCCAACCAGACACTTTAAATGTGTGCTTGTCTTGAAACACAGGAGTTGTGAAATTCCTTGTGCTTAATTACTTTGCTGAATGGGGATGGACTTAAGCACATGCGTAAATGCTAAGCTTAATTGGGGCCTTTGTGTAGATTTCTGTAATAGATTGGCTTTATTTTTATTTTTATGACATTGTATCAGCTCTTTCCTAGATTGTTGCTAATTTGTTCACTCTCTACCTCTGCCCCACAAAAATATATAGTCTTCTTCAAAAGAAATATAGGTGATGTTTATGTAGTATATAGAATATGGTGTGCAGTATATATATTGTCAGTGCATATCTCCATGGTCCAGGTCAGACTATTGATCTGGGGCCTGCAACCTGCAGCAACCAGCATGATTTCTGCTCCTCCCTTGTTCAGCTTCTTTCTTCCTGTTCATATAGTCACCCATGCTGTTCAAGCTGTAAGATCCAGACTGTTTCTTAAAAGGGTTGCATACCCCTTTACAGTGAATGCCTCCTGATATTTTAGTATTACTGCATGCAATCATAGCCAAAACTGGGAAAAGCAGAGGCCTATGAACATTCAGAACCAAACTTCTCTTTTCTTTTTAACCTCTTCTAAATTTCTGGCTTGGTTTGAGGCTTCGGTGATGGCTTAGATTAACTGTTATTTTGTCTGAACTAATTTACACTACACTTGTTCCTTCCAAATGGTAGGAATAAGAGTAACTTAGGCATCCTTGATCCATAAAACCCTTAAAACAAAGCTGCTTAAAAATGTTGACTTTGCTTTTTCCTGAGAAAGCTCTATTCTGAAGTGTTCTGCTGATTAACAAAGCTGTCTGTGAAATTCATGATGCCATTGCAATATCAGCCTAGAAGAGAATAAAATGTTCATCTGGAGATCAGAAAATTTACTTTGTTAACTAAAGTGCTACTTTCATTCAGTATAAAGAAAGACAATATGAAATATGTTAGAATTGAGTTATATTCTGCAGGCACTGTCTTTTCTTGAAGCAATTAATATTTCACATTAACTGCATCTGTATAGTTCCTTGAAAAAACTATACTTTCATGGAGTGGACTCACAACACAGTATAGAATATGGTACAAGACTATTCCTCTTATCTTAGTATATAAATATAGTTAAGCTGTTATTACTTCTATTTGTTAAACACAGTTGAGTGATTTCTCATACTTCAGGATCAGGAATGGGTAGATCAGCTAATTGGTTAGATTTTTCCTCCACCCCCCATAGTGGGCTACTGTTTCTCCCCATACAATTTCATCTCCTTAGAGATGCGACATACATGACACCCAACTGACAAATGCCTAAGGATCTCATAGCTCCTCAACAGTGGCCATGAGGGACTGGAAGAGTAACATAGATTGTAGCCCTCCAGGGGAACAGTTGGCAAACTCTCTAGAAGTTGAAATTGAAGCTCTTTGGAGAAGACTTAGGATCGGCTCAAAAACAATTCATGAAAAGGGAAAAGGGCTAAACTTGTCTGATAGTTTGTTCACAAAAATTAGACCAGCTCTACTCCTGATAATCATAGTTGAAATTGCCACACAAGAAGTAAATGCTTAATTAAACCCTGATCAGTCTGTAGCTTCACAATCCCAAATGACTTGGACTCTGCAACAATGGTACAGGTTTACAGGTCTTGAGACGGAACTGGACCTTAATAATGCCCCAGAAATGACACATTAGTCACCACTACTTACAGGTGTAGGCAGACATAGATTATTAACCCGTAGTGCCTTCCAGCACACAAGTGAATCCACAATTTCAGGCAAGATTGTCTCTTGTCCTAACCTCCTAGGCCAAGGGAGTAAGGGAGTATAAACCCCCTTACTGCCCTGTGTGGACTACCAGCAGTGTTAGCTGTTTCCACAGAGAATCCCACAGGCAGGTGTCAGGAATAGGCAGGCAGGGGTGGAGCTTTAGTTCCACTATCCACTTCTTAACACACCTGCAAGCACTGCGGAGTGGGAAGTAATCGGTTACTGATATAGGCCAATAGCAGATTATAGACTCCCTGGAGCAGAGTGGGTAACTCGGACTCTTAAAATCACAGTTCATTGCTTGGGGTATATTTTCACTGCCGAGTTAACTTAGGTGTTCCGCACCTGGGACTGAGTACCTGGGTTAGCCTAACCTGGGTGTCAGCAAAGCCCTGCCTGAGTCACTATGTCCTCCATGATGCTGCAGCCGCCCATGTGTGTCTCAAGGGCTTCTGGAGGCACAGCCCATGGTTCTTTGTGCTGCAGCAAGCTGAGCTGCTGTACGATTCTTTCCCAGTGATTGTGGGACAACTTGTCTGTCCTGGGCACTCAGGGGGAATTGTGGGGAGGCACTGGAGGACTATCAGTGGTTTAGCTGAGTGTCCAAGAGTGGTTTAGCCTGTGCCCTCACTGCAAAGTGGGTGGGTTGTGGGCTGAAGTGAAAGTGGCACCTGAGCTTTGGCCTATACCCTCAGCAAGGCCAGCTAACCTGGGTTTAAAGCACCATGAAACTCAGGTAAGAGGATTTTGTGCAGGGACAAGAGCAAGGCCCAAGTTAACACTACGGTGAAGACATACTCTGAGACTGCTCCTGGGGCAGCACCAACTATGCACTGTCCTTGACTCTGGGCTAGTGGGAAAACCACAATCTAACCAACACAAATCTTTGAGCCCATTACAAAGTCCAAAAAGGTTAGTTAAAGCATTCTTGTTAGAAAATAACAAGACTATATTCATACTGGTCCCAGACTCACTGGGTAATAAAGCTGTAGTAATGTGAGCTACCTCCCTTGGAAACAGTGGCTCATTACTGCATACTTACTTGGTTGCATTCATGCTGAATTTTGCAGTAATTACATAAACGATATGGGTCAGCACTGCATATTACAAACAAAAATCTGCAAGAATTTTAATGACAATGTCTGTTCTGGAAAATAGTTTTTTGTTTTTTTTTAATTTGATCATTGTTGGAGAATATAAAATGTCAGAACTATTATTTTCTATTAACTGTATCTGGTAGCGACATAAACAGTCAACGTCGCCAAGTGCGTGAGTGAGAAGGGAGGTGGGAAAAGAAAGGGAAAGTGCCTGCCAAACTTAATAAAAACTTTACAGTTACTTTATCAAAGGTCTCTTTTGCTTGTGGTTTTTATTTTTAATATTTTTAATATGTATATAAACAAAATTCCTTCGATATTGCTTAGCTAAAAAAAATCTCACATGTAAGAATGTGAACGTCTGGCTCGTCACAATTTTAATTGTAAATCCCAGGAAATGCAGAATATGAAAATTAAATTAGGAAGTGCTCAATGGATTGCAGAGTAGTAAATTTTATTTGGTAAAGAAATTTAATAACATTTGGAAAATAATTTAATTGAAAGCTGCATGTGCCTTACTAAGTACCAATGAGAAAGGTTTCAAGCAGTTTTTAATACATCTAGGATATTTTGTTTACATCTTACAATATTTATTCAACTCCAACTTCCATTTAAGTCAGTCCATCTTCAAGGTCTATACTTTTATCCACTTATAGATTATCGCAAAACTGATTCGTAGTTAATCAATAAAAGGTTTATGAAAAATCTTCTGTAAAAACCCTATGTGAAGTGACAATATAGCATTCTCTACAGCTACTCTTTGGGAACTATAATCTAATATTTATAGAGGGCATTATTTTGAATCAAACTTTGTTTACAATGATGAAACTAAAACAAACCATACAGGATATCACAGTGAATGGAGTAGAGCTTAGATTTGCGCTCGTGTAGAAATTCACATCTGAACCAATTAAGAGAGGAAAGAGGGATGAAGATGTCACTTGACAAAATCTGAGAGACACTTATTTTATATTTGTCTAGGAAGGATACAGCACCAACAAAGTGAATTTGTGAGCACTTGGTTTTAAAGCAGGCTCCATGCCACTTTCTTTAGCCCTCCCTCTTTTATCTTTGCTCCTTTTGCAGTATTTTAAACTGGATAAGAGAGAGGAGGTGGCGGCAGCTTAAAAAGCTGATAGCACCTATGATGAAAAGCTCCAGTGGGGTAGCCGTGTTAGTCTGTACACAGCAAAAACAATGAGAGTCCTGTATCACCTTAAACACTAACACATTTCTGCGGGCATAAGTGACGAAGTGGGATGAAGCTCACGAAAGTTTATGCCCACAGAAATGTGTTAGTCTTTAAGGTGCTACAGGACTCTCGTTGTTTTTGATAGCACTTATACAAATCCTGGGTCTGGGCCATTCTCGAAATCTTGTTCCTTGAAGTCTACAGGAATTTTCCACTTGTTTCAGTGGAAACAGCCACAGACAGCTAGTTTGGGTAGAGATGAGCCAAAGCAGAATCTTGAATATCAATCCATTCAGGTCAGATCAATATTGCAGAGTGCCTATTTCCCTATTCTAGTTTACATATGGAGACAATTCACAAAAGCAGAAATGAGATTTTAATCTAAGATGGCAAATGCCTCATGAGAACAATTTAATTCACGAAAGTTCTATTCTCAAAGATAGAAGAAGTCTCATAAGATCTGTCGTGGGCTTTGAAGTTTGGAACAGGATGTTTGGATGGACAAGATCCTGATACAAAGTCCTAGAGGGGCCAGTGAAAGGATTGAAAGATGAAGGTAAACTGTAAACGGGATAGCCACTAAGTGCAAAAACTGCAGCCAAGGATTGGTATCGTGCTGGGACATCCCAGACACACAAGTTGGCCCTATGCTGGATCTCTCTTATGCTGCAATGATCATCCCTTGGTCAGTTAAGTTAGCTTTAGGGCTAGATCTCACCATGTCAGATAACTAGGCTCAGGATCTTTTCTTCCAAATTTACTGCACCAACAGCTTCAGAAAAGGCTTCTCTATTTATGTCACAATGCCATGTGGCCCTGCTTCAGCCAATGGCATGATAACTATTAAAATAGCAAAATAGAGAAGAGATTACTCCAAATGATGGGGAAATTCACCCCAGTAGTGAGAGATAAAATCCCATTTCATACTGCATGCTCTTCACTACAGGCCCGCCACTGTTTCAGCCTCCTTCAGGTTTTGTTCATTAAGTGACTGAGCACATGAAACCAGCTGAAATAACATCTTAGTTGATTTAATTAAGACAATGAACAATAAAACAGGAACAGAGAATAATTCAAGCCCAGGTACTTATAACCCTGCCAGCACAAATACATATCTCACTAGGTCTTTATATCTCTCAGGTCTACTGCTGAAGTGCGCTGGCAATGCCAAGGAAAGATGGTCAGTGAGACATCTTACTGATCTTGACTGCACGAACTCAGAAGGATGACTGAGCGGTATATTGATGCTCTCATCTATTCAGGAGAGTGTATCACACAGAGAACTCAGTTCTCACTGTCCCAGTGCCTTCCTGAGTTGCCAAACATTCCTGAGGCTCGGCAGAGAGTGCATGAAATCTTTTATTTCAAGCCTCATTTCTCCTGATATCCTTGGACTGACTTACCCCATGCATGTTTCCTTGGCAGTTACAGAGAAAGAGGAAGTTTATGGAATGAATTCGTGTTTTCACTGTGTGAACACACAAATGCAGACAACACTACATTAGCAATCTATCTGCCCTCCTCTTACAAGGCATCTTTTTGAGATGTACACAAGTGTTTTAGCTAATTAATGAGGAC
The DNA here is from genome assembly GCF_026122565.2 of Emydura macquarii macquarii. NCBI lineage: Eukaryota > Metazoa > Chordata > Testudines > Chelidae > Emydura > Emydura macquarii. The sequence continues at coordinate 25,326,946 of NW_027132559.1, forward strand.
TTGGCCAGCCAATACGTGCATGTGTTGAGGACTGGGAGGGGTGTTTTAGGCAATATAGATGTGCTTCCATACTATTGATTGAATTAAGGTTAATTGATGGGTCATCAAAGAGGAAGATTCCCTGCTTCTGGTGCCTCAGAAAGGCCTATATGCAGTCACTGTTTGGGAGATTGCTGAGTTGCCAGCCTGCCAATCAATACTTATATAAGACATAACCAATATGGGCCACTAGATTATGAATGGAAGGCCCCCAAGTGCGTACGTGTGGCAATCATATTTACACAATAGATCTATCGGACCAATTCTCAAACAAAGCTCAGAGGGATTTGAATGATAATCAATTATCCACATGCTAAGAATGCTTCTAAATACATATTTACATGATAAGCTCTAACTGTTTTCAATTAAGTTTTATTAAATTGTCTACAATGAAGATAACATGAGTAAAAAATGTAAATGGACCATGTAAATAGGCTTTGATACAAATTCTAATGTCAATAAATATCTATATTAAAGTGTGCCTCAGCACACATTACACCACAGATAGTGTGGTGGTGTTCTTATTAAGGTACAGAGTTTGTATTTAACAATGACATTTTTATTTAAACATAACGTCAACGAGGACCTGCTGTACGTGCCTGCCAGCCACAATCTCTTCTGCCAGCCACCATCTAGCACCACACCTGAACTTTGGTGTCTGCAGCCACACACCCCCTCCTTACATGAGAGCCACTCCCCACAGGTCAGGATCACTATTGTGAATTAGAACACCTGTTTAAAGTGTACAATGCTGTTTCCGGGCCAGCGTTTCTGCTGAACTCAGCTGATTTCAGAGAGGGGAGAAGGTGGAGGGGAGGTCAAGGCAACAGTACAGCTCCCTGGTTTTCTGCCACATACTAGCACAGCTTACAGCAGCCTGGAAGCTGCTCTTACTTGGGCACATTGGCAACAGTCCCTAAGGAACTATCCCACTAGCTGAATATAGACAGAGCACTCCAGCCATTACTCCTACCTGCCCCTTCTTGCCCCTGCCACATTTCCAGAGACTGCAGAGATGGTGGCACAGGCACCAGTTAAGTCTTATCTTTATGCATTTAGGACTTCAGGAAATGAGGGTATCCTCAGCAGTGGGGCTCAGGGCTAGATTCTTTAAAGGGGCCAGACTCTTTATTCCTAGGACTGCAGGAATTGTCTCACAGCCTGAATCAGCATAACTTGAAGTGTTCTTCATGGTTCTCAATGAAAGAAGCCCCAAAGATGCTGCTGAGCTGTGGAAATGGGTCTGTAAGGGCATGCCTATATTGCAATTAAAAACCCACGGCTGGCCTATGCCAGCTCACTCGGGCTCATGGGGCTCAGGCTGTGGGGCTGTTTAATCGTGGTGTAGATATCCAGGCTCAGGCTGCAGTCCAAGCTCTGGGGTCCTTCCATCTCACACGGTCCTAGAGTCGGGGCCGCAGCCCAAACTTGAATGTCTACACCATAGATAAGCAGCCCCTTAGCCCGAGCCCCACGAAGCTGAGTCAGCTGGCACAGGCCAGCCACAGGCTTTTCATTGCAGTGCAGTCAGGCTCTAACTTTCTGAGAGCTTCCATTTGATATAATGATATTTACAGTTTACTGGGCATTTACACTAGAGATAATGCTGGGCTCTGAGTTTTTAGAGGGCGCCAAGAAATTTGGCTGTTGACATTGGAGAAAACCTTTGCTCTTGAAAAATATGATGGGATATTTTGGGCCACAGCTTCTTAAAGGAGACCTGAGAACTGCAGACAGAAACACACCTAACTGTACGCTCCCTTATTTGAGTGCATAATACTGTGACTGCATGTGCAAATTGGCGGTTGCACAAGCAAAGGCTAGTAAGATAGATGAGATCTTTAAAAGCCAAGGTATTGGCTGTGCCCTTATTTGGATCTTACAGACTCCATTTTTGAGAAGGGAGGCCCAGTGTCCACATGATGAAGTGTGGGTACAATTGCATATGGGCACACCCTCTCCCCTCATGATTATAAAGCATATATGACATACACCCTCCCCCACAGTAAATGGCATGGTGAGTTCTAAGGTCTAGATTTTCAGGATCCAATTGATCAAAGCACTTAAGCATATGCTGAACTTCAAGCAGGTGGAAGCAATAGGACATGTCCTAATGTCAGAAGGACATTAACATTAACCATGTGTTTAAGTGCTTCACTGAATCAGAACCTCAGACCCCAGGCTTAGATCACTAAGCCACCTCTCTAGTTATAGAAATAATGTTACATACTTTGGGAAGTATGTGACATTACAAAAAAAAAAATCAACCCAAACCAACAACAAAAGCCTCATTTTCCGTTTCCTTCCTCCTTTATGTTCTGGGTTGATACCAGAATCAAGTATATGATATTTACAGGGTGATGTTACTCTCCTGATAGAGAAAGCTGTGGCAGCAATCTAGGACTCAGCAGGGAAGCTGTAAGAGAGCTATTTTTGTAATGTTTAAAATTATACTAAATTAATACAAATAAAGTCTCCTGCTGGGCTTCCAGCTTTAAATAGCATATTGTGGTGTAAATGATCAGAGCATCAGGGCTGTGCTAATTTAATACATATTATAATGGCGCAGGCATTAAAAGATCATAGCATTTTTCATTTTAAAAACAACACTTTGTGCATGCATTGAACAGTTTCAATAGATCATGCTAAGAATTGCTAATGCACAGTCCAATGGGACTGTGGGAAATTGGAACCCTACATGTGGTAACTTTGAGAGGTTTGAGTCTATAAAATGTTTTAGAACTCCAAGGATGACAGTTGTGCATGCTCCATTAATAGTTTAACATGCAAAACTAATGCCTTCTAAAATTAGACTGTTCTTTTAAAACAATAATTACTATATTTAATCTTTTATTCAAACAAGTAGAAGGAGCGCCTAATAAATAAAAATAAATAATTTTAGAATTAAATAAAACCAGCTGTCTCACATCAGACTGGAAAGCAGTAGCAAAAATATCAGTAAGAAAGGCTTTTGGAAAACATTATGTGACAGATAAGATACCATTCCTGCTTCAATTAGAGTCAATAGCAAAGCTTTCATTGGCTTAAATGGGAGCAGAATTAAATCCTAAAGTCCCAGTTCTGAAAACTCTTATGAATGTGAATAACTTTATGAACTCAGTGCAGCTACTCACTTGCATAAAGTGAATATGTGTCTAAATGTTTGCAGGATCAGGGCCTAGAGGTAAGGTACAGAGGAAGATGGCACTAAATAGAAAGTTAATGTTAAACTGAACAATTATAGGCCTTCACTGTCCAGGAAAACCACTTCATCAGTGTCCTAGCAACAGTTCTGGTTACAGTAGATATTTACCCCTAGATTTCAAACTCTTGCTACCAACAGGGCAATTTCACTGGTGGTAGACGTGATTGGAGTGCTTCCATAGTAAAGATGCCAATGGCTACTAGTGTTTCTACCTGCCTATCATATAAGCTTGCTTTAGGTATGGTTAGAAAGATGACAGAAGGACAAAAATCCTAGTGTGATATCTACTCTAGCTCTACTACCAATGCCTGTGGTACTATGTACCACTATGCCCGTGGTAGCAATAGTGGGACATTTTAGGGGAAAAAAATGTCTAGTGCATGCAAGACCATAAATTATATTTAAATAGTTGGGTCTATCTCAGTCTCAGTGTTAGTGTAAATGAGCCTCTCTCTCTCTTTCCCGGAAGACATGCTTTTGTAGAGATGTCAGAAGTAGTTGTGCTTGCAAGCCTGGAATGCTTCTGCGTATTTCTGTTAACATCATATTCTCTTAATACAGGATTTATTCTCTTACAACCCCTGTCTGTTTACTGTAAGCCTGGTTTGACATAAGTAATTAAACATGGGGGAGGCCTCATTTCTTGGAAGACAGGATGTGGGTGGTAAATAGATCAGCAGGCTGAAAACAGAACATTTGTGCTAACTAAGATAGGTAAATGGGTCAGTGCGTTAAAAGACAGAGTGTCTGAACTAGCTAAGATAAGGGGAGGAAACACCTAGGAAACCATTTACAAAGAACAAGATAATAATGGACAAGCTAAGTCAGGAATCTAAAGATGAGGTAAAGAGTAGGTCGAACATAGACAGTGTGTGGATAGAGCATGCTGTATAAGGATTGGTTACTACAAAGTAGCCACGCCACTCCCCAAATGTGTGATGCAATATATAGTAAATGCAATGAGAGGTGTCAATGCATATGAGGAAGTCTGATATCAAACTGTGGTCTTGGGAAGTGGATAAAGGTCTCAGAGGGAATCCCAGCATTTACAAATTAACAGATACACAATCTTGGTAATTATTAGCTATGTAAGGACTTAGAATAAGGTGAAAGCATCCTTGTTTGGCTAGCTGATGTAATCTGAACTAACGTAAGGTGTTATTAGGGAAATGAGGCAAAAGTTCCTAGGGTCAATACACTCAGAGCACATAAGCCTCATGAAGAGAACAATATTCATGCCACTCCGTGAAAGCCCACTGTTGTTTAATATTTTAGGGTGTATACAAGAGAACTGCAGCCACAAGAATGAAACTTTGTTGGATGCGCTTTAGCCAGTGGCTCATAAAAATGAACACTCCTAGCACCACTTGTCATAGGTACACAGTGCATTTGTCTGAGCACTCTTCCTTCCCTGGAATACTGGGGTATGGATAAAATGGGACCGGACTCAGCACATCTGGTGAATTCAGAAATGCAAACCCCAAGGTTTCACAAATTCCAGATCACTCCTGATTTTGCCCACCGGTAACATACTGGGGGTAGGTTGTGCCATTTTGCACAGCCTTGGCTAAGGGCGGTGACACCCACACTGCCAAAGAGATTTCAGGAAAGGAGTGTGTCTCAGAGACACTATCCCAGGGTCTGCATAGGGGAAGTGCACAGGCTGTGCCAACCTTTAAGGTTGTGTGGCTTTTTTCACTCTAGTGAACCCATCCCATTGCATATACCAGAAAGGAGGAGGATTGTCCAGTGGGTAGGACACGCGCTTAGGCTTGAGCTCAGCTCTCCATTCCACCACAGATGTCCTGTGTGACCTTGGGCAAATCACCTAGCCTTTCTGTGCCTCATCTGTAAACTGGGGGTAATAGCACTGCGCTACCTCACAGGGCTGTTGTGTGGATAAATACATTGAAGATTGTGAGATGTTCAGATACTATGCTGTAACAGTTTCTAAGCCAGGTGGAGACTTGGTCTTGCGTGTTTGCCCCACACCTCTTTTGTTGTTCCTGTGAGCTGGTCCACAAGGCTGTATTGTGGCATTCAAATCCCTCAGAAGCCCCACCTCTAGCATAATGACAACAAGAAATTAATCAAAGAATCTCTCCCTTAATGTATTGTAAATCTACATATGCCCTCAGATGGGGCTGAGTAAACCCAGAATCTGATCACCCCTGAAAGTTTGGACTTGACAGCCTGGGCCCACCTCATGTACTAAATACTCATGTGCTTTCGTTATTTTATAAAAGCAACTCTCTATTTTTTTCTTTTTCTGCTTTTTCTTCTCTTCACCATTTCACTTCTAGGGCTGGCCTGTATCCATACAGATTTTTTTTCATTGTTATTAATTACAGATGATTTTTCTTCACACTTGCCTGCAAAAACCAGACTAAAATGGACATTTATTGAATGGAGACGGTCTACACTGCAATTGCAGCTCAGGTGCCACTTTGGCAGATTCTGATGCTTCCACCACTTCCCTGCGCCCATCATTCTTGACACTCAGCAGCTCTGTCAAGAAACAAAACTATAGCTCAGCAACACTAATTGCCACTTGCATCCCTAAAACAGCAATCCATGCTCCCTCTATGCAAATTAACCAAAGGCACGCCAAGGAAGACAGACAAAGGAATCTTACACTCAGACAAACATAATAGCAGGGCTACTCCTGCTAACAACCTCTCTCTTAAAAAAGCAAAATAAAAAAACCAAAGAATAGCTACCAAACTTGAAGCGTACATGCAGGCTGTGGAAGGACTGAATAATTAAAACTAGGGGGAGGGGATGTCTAAGGGGCTGGAATTTAGGGAACTGCATCATCATTAGCCCACCACTATACTGCGGACATCTTAAAAACACCTATAGAAATTTGGAGCACCCATTGTATCACAGAAATAGGGTTGGGGTTACACACAAAGATTGAATGAAGAAGTGATACAGGATCTCATTGTAGGTAGATGCATGGAGCAAAGCACTCCAATTCAGGCTGTTTTTTTTTCCCCCCCCCCCTTCTTCTAGTTGTGAGAATAAGTGAAAGTTCATTTTTGTTTTTGGCAAAACCCCAGAGTAATGCTTGTATCACAATAAAAGGAGGAAGGGCAAATTTAGAGTTGAGGTTTGTTTACAGGTTTATTGCCATAGTGGCACTGGGGGTGGGCAGGAATGGCTTTGTTGGGCAGATTCAGGGTTTGTCTACATTTAAAATGCTGCAATGGCGAGAATTCTCCCACCGAGCTAGTGCACTGTTTACACTGGGGATCAGATCGGTTTAACTACATCACAGAATGGTTTTAGAGGGGCTGTGGGAAGCAGTGCTCATTATTGCTGGTCCAAAATGGAACACAGTGTTTTACCCCCAGCACCTGTTTCCAGGTGACAGCAAGTCTGAAGTGACCTCACCAACCTCAAGTCACCACAACAACCCTTTGGAGAGGAAGAGCTATTCCAGGTATTAGACAGGCCCTTGACTTAGGGCCCAGTGGAGTGGCAAGTCATCATTCTGCCTGACTCCTGCTGGAGTATGGCTGGCATGGTCCAAGAATTTTTGTGGACTCTCAAGACCCCGTCACATCTATTCAAATTTAGGCAGAATATATTCATTAGATTACTGTGGCTCTTGTTCTTGATCTCAAGTTACCAACACGATCATCAGCGCTCATGCTCTGCTCATTGCAGGGATGAGAAGAGAGCACGTGCTACTGATAGTCTTAAAATCCCTGCCACCTACTGAATCTCTGTTCATCTCTTGAAACCAAGACTCACAATAAACCTTTCTGGAGACGAACTGTTTGATGAACTTTGTAAAAATAGTATTTGCAGTTTTAAGATAACCTCTGCATATCCAAGCTGTGGCTGGGTCTGGAATTGGAAGTGCCAAAATATGTTTGGAAAGGCGGTACTCCTAGTAATTCTGACCTTAGGACAAATAACTTGAAAGAAGCCAGTCATGATGAACAAACCTGAAGTTAGTGATGATGTCATGAGCATAATATTGTGATATGCTGTCATTACAGAGAGCCAGGTACTATGGATCAAATCCAGCTTGCTTTTCTTAGGTATGTTATCCTTTTTGAAATCAGTGTGTTGGAATTATGGTCAGGGTTTAGTCCTCTTTCTGTGGCATACATGGCCACCAACACTTTTTAGCCAGGGATGACTTGTGCTATGAATTTGTTTTAAGAAAATAGATAGAGTTGGCTAAAAGATGAGTTGAGGGGTTGGCAGGAGGAAAGAATTAACTGGAGTAAGATTTTGATATAAATACGCTTATTCTAAAGAACTTCAGAATAAAATTACAAGCTGAGGTGGAGGTTGTATGTTTAATTACATTCATGGAATAATTCATGAATTATTACAGTGAATATGCTTAACAGTAGGGAATAAAACAACCCTTCTATTCATCACGCACACGCAAACTGCAAATATATAAAACAAATACGATAATATGACAGTTCTCTTTGCCTTTGTTAAAGACAGAGACATTCAAAACAAATTTTCAAAAGAAACATAATAAATAATTAAAATGCAAGTCTCTGGGCTTAATAATATATAATATTATTACCGTAATAATATATATCAGAAAAGGAGTAGGAGGGTACAGGGAGAAAGACCCCCAGAGGAAAACTTGTTTTGTGATATTTAAAACTACATCACCAATTAGTTACAATAGGGAACAATCAGGCATTGACAGGGGCATTAGGTGATCTAACAGGTCTTCTTCATCTCCAGATGTTATGATTCTATATATCCATGTTGCCACCAAGATCATCTTCTATGCACGTTGATAGGACTGCCACCTCCCTTCTTGAATCCCTTGATTTTCTCATGAAATTTAAAAGTCCTTGTCCTCTTCACAGCTCTTTTCTGAGCTATATCTCTGGTCCCATTACTTATTGCAAACCCATCCTCTTTGCTCCCCTAACTCCTCCTGCCCAACCACTTCCTTATATCCTTCTCCCATGGCCATTGTCATGCATTTTTCTTTTCTGCCTCTTATACCTGGGTTCTTCTCTCTAGACAGGTATAGCAAGCACCTACTTTTTCCTCTTTCAGATCCCTACTCATGATCTATTTCTTCCACAAAGCAAATGCCTCAAAATGAATAATTTATCCAAGTTCAGCCTTTTTTCTTGTTACAGAATATCATTCTCTCTAATTTATTTGTTATTTTAATGTATTCAGTATTTTTGTGCATGAAATATTTTAGCTCTATGGACTGATTGTGAAAAGATCTGTGCAAGTATTTAATATTCACTACTCACACCCATAGCTCTGGTCAGCCACTCAAGCAGACTTTTACAATTGCGGGATCAGGAATGAAAAATAAAGTATCAACATTAAATATTTTGGGTACAATCCAAGCCCCATTTAAGTCAAAGGCAAAACTGTCATTGACTTCAGTGAGACATGATTTCATCATTTTCCTTAAGGGAAAACTAACTCTATTCTTTGTAAAGGAAAGTTGATTCACTGGAAGAAAAAGAAGAAAAAGAGAGACGTTATTTCTTAGCAAGGCAATGCAGTCCAGTGAAAATGGCACTGAACTGTGACTCATGGGTTCTAGTCTCAACTCTATTGTATGACCTTGGGCAAGTCTCTTCCCCTCCTCCACCCTTTGCCATTTCGGCTGTCACTTGCTATGTGTCTCAACAGCAGCTAACACAATTGGACCTCAGTCTCAGCTGAGGCTCCCATAGGCTACGCTTGGTACTTCAGTAGGAATTCTCTTATGGCAGACTGTCTTAATTCTTTGCCACTCTCTCCAAGGGATAGCTGTAGGGCTAGATAGTCCTCTGTCCTGGGGTGAGGCAGCTGTTCTGACAGCTTACCAATACGGTGCTGGTCTTACAGAATCTGTCAATAAGGAAGGAAAATGTATGACTCACATCTGTGGGTTTTCATCCTCCCTCCTCCTTTTTCAAGGGAGCGTGTCCCTTGGGAAACAAGCCTTATGATAGCAGGCCAGAGGGGTGACACACATGTGAACATATGGCAGTGTCCTCCCAGTGCATATTACTTGTCAACAGACACAGGAAAGAACTTGCCATGGTTATGTTGTTTATCACCCATATGGTTTTCTATTGCTCCTGATAGCAGATAAATTACAACTACTTCCAAAAACTCTTGCTAATAATAGTTCAGATTTGTTCCAAATATAGATGCTTACTCTTTCCTTTTGGTACTTCAACAGAATTCATTGAGAGCCAGGCACTATCTTTTCATTGCACAGCAGGGGCTCTGACGCACTAAAAAGACAGAAAAAAAAAAAAAAGAGGAGTCAGCAGAGACACTGAGCCAATAAAGGGATTAACTGGGATAGGGGACACAAACTTGCGCTGGGAGTTAGCAGGTTCTTGATTTCAGGAGAAGGAAAAGTCACTCTTTCATACAGTGCAAAACTCTGCATGTTTGTGGATAGCTACAGAACTGGATAGTGACACAGAATGCTGAGCATTGTTTCTATGAAGTGTCGGGCAAAATGACATGATAGATCTACATTGCTGTTACTAGAGATACAAGATAGGAAAATTGACTTGACATGTATATGGACTCTCCTTTCCCACAAGCGCAGAACGTAAGACTATAAGAACGGCCATACAGGGTCAGACCAATGGTCCATCTAGCCCAGTATCTTGTCTTCCACAGTGGCCAATGTCAGGTGCTTCAGAGGGAATGAATAGAATCGGTAATTATCAAGTGATCCATCCCATCGGGCATTCCCAGCCTCTAGCAAACATCAATCCCTGCCTATCTTGGCTAATAGCCATTGATGGACCTATCCTTCATGAACTTACCTAGTTCTTTTTTTAACCACATTTTAGTGTTGGCCTTCACAACACCCTCTGGCAAGGAGTTCCACAGATTGACTGTGCATTTGTGAAGAAATACTTCACTTTGTTCGTTTTAAACCTGCTGCCTATTAATTTCATCAATTTCAAACCCCTAGATTTCTGTTATGAGAAGTAAATAATACTTTATTTACTTTCTCCACACCAGTCATGATTTTACAGACCTCTATCATATACCCTCTTAATTGTCTCTTTCCCAAATGGAAAAGTCCCAGTCTTATTAATCTCATCTCATTTGGAAGCTTTTCCATACCCCTAACCATTTTAGTTGCCCTTTCCTGTATCTTTTCCCATTCCAATCTATCTTTTTTGAAATGGGGCAACCAGATCTTCATGCAGGATTCAAGATGTGGACATACCATGGATTTATAAAGAGGCAATATGATATTTTCTGTCTTATTTTCTATCTCTTTCCTAATGATTCCCAACATTCTGTTAGATTTTTTGACTGCTGCTGCACATTGAGTGGATGTTTTCAGAGAACTAACTACATTGACCTCAATATCTCTTTCTTGAGTGGTAACAGCTAATTTAGACCCCTTCATTTTATATGTATAGTTGGGATTATGTTTTCCAATGTGCATTACTTTGCATTTATCAACATTGAATTTCATCTGCCATTTTGTTGCCCAGTCACCTGGTTTTGTGAGATCCCTTTGTAACTCTTTTCAGTCTGCTTTGGATTGAACTAATTTGAGTAGTTTTGTATCATCTGCAAATTTTGCCATTTCACTATTTACTCCTTTTTCCAGATCATTTATGAATATGTTGAACAGTTCTGGTCCCAGTACAGACCCTGAGGGACACCATTATTTACCTCTCTCCATTCTGAAAACTGACCATTTATTCCTACCCTTTGTTTCCTATCTTTTAACCAGTTACTTATTCAGGAGCGGACTGTCCCTCTTATCACATGACCTCTTACTTTGCTTAATAGCCTTTGGTGAGAGACCTTGTCAAAGGCTTTCTGAAAATCTAGGTACACTATATCCACTGGATCACCCTTATCCACATGCTTGTTAATCCCTTCAGAGGATTCTAGTAGATTGGTGAGGCATGATTTCCCTTTTCAAAAAACATGTTGACTCTTCCCCAACAAATCATATTCATCTATGTAGCTGATAATTCTGTTCTTTACTATAGTTTCAACCAATTTGCCTGGTACTGAAGTTAGACTTACTGGCCTGTAAGATTGTCTTTGGAGCCTTTTTTAATAATTGGCATCACATTAGCTATCTTCCAGTCATCTGGTACAGAAGCCGATTTACATGATTGGTTACATACCACAGTTAGTAGTTCTGCAATTTCACATCTGAGTTCCTTCAGAATCTTTGGGTGGATACCATCTGGTCCTGGTGACTTACTACTGTTTAATTTATCAATTTGTTCCAAAACCTCCTCTAATGACACCTCAATCTGGGACAGTTTCTCAGATTTGTCACCTAAAAAGAATGGCTCAGGTTTGATGAAAATTCAAGTTATTCACATTATAAAAATGGCTTATGAGGTATATAGTTAACATCCTGCCCCTTGGTGATGATAAGGTTTACACTTTCAAATGTTAATGGTTTCTATCTTGCAGATGGAGGAACTGAAGCACAAAAGGTTAAACAGTCAAATTTTCAAACAGGAAGGAAAATTATTTCTGAACAAAAGGTTTCAAAATATTTAGAAAATGTTTTGGAAGTTATGTGTATTCTTCCATTGTCTGGCAGATTTAAGAATCCTTATACAAGAGTGGTTGCATTTTACAGCCAGTTTGCACAGGTGAAAAGCTGATTTAAAATTTTTAACCAACTGTTTTTTCAATGAAAAACACTGATTTGTCAAAATCAAAACTGTTCACGAAACAGGTTCCATTTTTTGATGAATCTCCTGACTGAAAATTATTTTGACAATCTCTTTCGAAATTGTTGAAATATCCTGTTATGACATTTTTGAACGGGGGAAAAATTCCTTAAACTTCCGAGTCTGAACTACTCTTTGTTTGGAAATTTTACTAAATTTAGACTATCAAAGGTACAAAAAAAAGTTGCAATTACAATGAAACATTTTGAAATTATCAAAACAAATGTTTCAGTTGACCCAATTTTTTTTTAATATATGTTTGTTTTTTGGGACAGACCTTTCTTTTGTCCTGATTTGGGAAAAAAGTTAAACTATCTCAAAGAATCCTCACAGGATGGGAAAACTGTTTCCATCCTGCCTTAGTGCAAAGGAGTAGGGAGAATTACACCTGCCACCCTACAACTAAAAGTAGTTTTACTTTTTAAAAAAATGTTCTTTGGATAACTTGTACAGTTTCAATCAGTCTTGGTTTTTCTCAATGTCACTTAGCTAATTCTTCCACCACTCTCCTTGTACTGCAACAAACTTCATTTGAACACTTTTCTCTCTGTCGTGCTCTGGAGGCTGTTATAATCATTTCTGAAGTGTTTGGGTTTGGAGTATGGCTATTATCAAGGCCTCAGTCCTGGACTGAACTCTATGCAGATTGATTCCTGTCCATGGGGTCCGTGGGAATCTGTACAGGAGCCAAATGTGCAGAAAGCATTGCAGGATCAGGACCTACATTATTATTCACAGATAACAGAAAACCATTTCATATATAGTATGATGGGATTATATAAAGTAGTTAAGAATGGACAAAAAGAGGAGGAACATTATTGAATACAGTGGGAGATGTTACCTGGACATAATGATTTTTTTTTTTTGCTATAATTATTACTGAATTGACTTGGAGGATTTATGTTTAGTGTCCATTCTAAGCTAATTACATTTTTTGCAGGGTAGAGCAGATCATAAAAGAAATCCTTAGGACACAGTGAAGGGATAGTTTTTTCTTTCAGGTGGATAGAACTTTGACGGGAAACAATGACAGGCTAATGTAAACAACGTATTTTGCCTACCTTTATGTTTCAATAGAGTAGTTCAATATAACCACATTTCTCAAAAGACTCATATTCTGTTATTGAAAGGTAATGGTGGGAATCAACTTAAGAACATGTAAAATGTAAGATTTTTTAATCAATGAGAAGCTATTAATTTAACCAACCCTTCCTGTAATAATATTGAGACAGACTGTCTGCCTGTTTTTACATTATAGCTAGCTTTGCAATCTGTGTGGAACCTAATGAGGTGTGTAATTTTTATGAATTTATTGTGACTAGATGAAGGAATTAAATGCTGCCAAATTTTTAGCAATTCTCTCTCAGTTTTTTTAAATGAAGAACTTACAGTTTTAGTATGAGCTGTTGACTTTTGCCACTGCCCAAGAAACTAATTTCCCTGGTCTCAAATAGGCATATTAAGCACAGACTTGTGACCTAGGCCACCAGGGAGCTGCCTTCCACCCATGTAAAGCCATATCTGCTGGTACAACTGCTTTCATTTAAATCATACTCTGTGTGTGTGGCCAAATGGCAGCACAGGTCTTGCCGGCCTTAGGAGCCCAAATAACTATCCTTCTCTATACGGAGATTCAGTTCCTGAATCTACTCAACCAGCAGCTGGATGAAGTTCAAAACCCCTCCTTGAGCTTTATTATAGATAAAGTGCTGCACCTTTAAGCCACATAAATTCACTAGGGCTTCCATAATCCAAAATATAGGATTTAATTTAAGCATACATTACTCCACCCTCATGATTACTACCATAGGCGTCAATGTCATAATACTCACACGGTTAAAGGTTTCCCTGGACTGGGGCCTTGCTGCTGGTAATGTTGTATATGAACCTGCTATTCACTGATGGGAGTTCCATGGCATGGACTTTGAGGATAACAAAATTTTAAAACAGAGTCCAATTTACCAGTAATTTAGCTAGATTTTATATTTGTTTCCTTTCTTTCTTTGTTGTTTTCCTTATTTCTATTCAATTTAATATAAGCTCCTATACTGTCCCATCACTGTGGCATCTGAATGCCTTCCATTAGTGCACTAAGTGACATGACTAACATCCAAAATACAAGTCACATACATTGGCTTTTTCTCTGTCTTTGGAGAAATGTAACAGATGTTTTATTGGCATATGGGATGCACAGAATTTGAAAGGTTACCCCCTCATTTTTGAGTCGGCTTGGCCAGAAAACAAGAACTCCATCTTGTGAAAAAAACGGAGGTTTCACAGTTGGTTTTTGTTAAACTAAGATTTTTCATGGAAAAGGAGACAGAGATCCATCCCAGACTAGCCAATAGCCCAGTGGTCAGGGTGCTGATGTGGGAGAGAAAGGTTAAAATCCCTGCTTTGAATAAGGCAGAGAAAGGACTTAAACCCATATTCCCCACATCATAGCTCAGTGTCCTAAGCATTGGCTACTCCAGAAATTCCTACCTGGAACTGAGACACTTTCCTCACAAGAATTTAATTGAAACCCATATGTTTCCATGAAGAATTTTGGTTTTGATGAATCAGCATTTTCCAATGAAAAAATGTTTTGTAAAAAAAATTCCTGACCAACTCCATCCCCGAGGGAGCTAGGAAAGAACTTCAGAATCTCAAGTGAGCTGACCTTTTCCTATGGTTGAGCCTGTCCCACAAGAGCTCCCACTCTGATCCAACATAGCAACAGGGCAGGTGGATTTATGGCATATGAGTGTATACATGCTACCTATCCACACAGTCAGACTAAAGGAAGGAAAAGCCTACCCGTCAATCTAGATTTGACACACATGTATCGTACATCTTTAAGGACGGATCATATGTTTAAAATAAATATCTGAATACATCTGCTGATCAGTGGTTGGTCCTTGATTTATCAACTTTCTCTGCAATGTTTCCATAATCTTTTAATCTGCACTCCACCTAACACAATACCGCATGTAGAAGCTATAGTACAACCACAAAGAATGGTTACATTTGCTGATAAGGAGAGCTATACCTATACAGTTGCAGTCTGCAAAGAGCACTAAATCATTTTATTTTTTTGACAGGCATTACCAAGCTTATAATAGGATTTTAGTCAGGTGCTCGAGAACCATGTTGCTTTTAAAAATACTGCACTGTCTCTTTAAGATTAGGGAAAGGCAAAGTAAAGGTATCATTACCGTGCAGATTATGTGTAAACTAAGATCCCATTCTGCAAGGTATCTAACCACATGCCTAACTGAAAGTGTGTAAATAGGCCCTATTGGGTGAAATCCTGGCTCCCCAAAAGTCAAAGGGAATTTTGCCATTGTCTTCAGGATTTCACTTCAATGAGGCTAATCACAAATAATATGCTGAAAGTTAGTCACATATTAGAATAGCTTGATTAAACAGGGCCAAAATGGATCGTTTTAATCAAACATTTTTATCCATAAAAGGTAAACTGTCAAAAGACAAAATCAAAGTAGGCTGATCTATATTTGGTTTCTGTACTACAGTAACACTTGTCTCTTTAAACGGAAAGAAAACTGGCCAATTTTTTTAATGACTTTTTCAACAGGCCTGTTTTATGTTGTTTGAATCTAAACAATTCTGAAATAAGCTCTCTCTCTTCCCCCAACTTTCATGAGAATAGGCTATTGTTTTCAAATAAAATACTATTAGTGAACATTAATACAGACTTACTAATGATTGTACATTCCCTATTAGTTAGTAGATCAAAGACATTTGAGAGATCTGCTACTGAGCAGTAAATGTAATTGTAACCCCTTAAGTTAAAGTGAAAAACTAGAACATAGTTATAATAAGACCTCAGTCACCACAACAAAAATAAATAGCAAACAATAATACAGAGCAAATAATGTAAGAGAGTGGTTGGTTTTTTTAAATGGGGAAAGGAGAGTTAACGTGACTGGATAATGAACGGTAGACACTTTCTAAAACTCAGGGATATGTATACACCAACCAATAGTGTATGACAAATGAAACATATTTAACAAGCCTAATTTTTTTTTCTGATTTAATAGAACCCAATAAATGGAAACTGTGTGTCCAAAATAATGAAAAGGGCACAAAATTTATCTCATTCTGTTGCATCCTTTCTGTGTTCTTTTGTCCTTTGATTGCACTGGTGGATAATATTATTTTGTTCCCAAGGAAATATGTCCCTTTGATTAGGTTGCAGATATTCTCTCATTTGTCACTGTTCTATCAAGCTATGCCATGTAACAGCAGGAACCCTTGATTATTTAATTGCTTGTAAGAACTCATTAAATCTTACTATCAATCATAGGACATATGGTAAATATCACCCAATGGTATGAGAGGTTGTAATAGTGATCTGTCACTGGGGCATACCCTTTCTTTAGTAGCACAGGCCCTTTGTTTAGTTGCCTGATCATAATATTTTTTAATTAATATTGATTTACAAGAGAGGATTCATCTACTGGCATTAATCTATGGTTAGAGGAATAAACATGAGATTTAGTAATTTCTTTATGAAATTTAAAAAACCTGAAATAAGAGACATGGTTTTATAGTGTTATGTAGTTGGTTTTGGTCCAATGATAATCTAATTTATTCCTAAAAGTGCACAAGCCTCATTGAGAAAGCTATATAGTGATTCAAACGATAAGTGAATAGGTGTTGCAATGTCAATATCAACACCTGGATGGAATCGCTGGAGGAAAAAACTGGATCTGAATCAACTGTTGTCGGAAAAAGGCCTTTTCAAATAACAGAAAATTAAAAGAAGCTACTTTATTTGACTAAGGAAAGCAAATTTTTAGTTATAGTTGCTGTTAGAAAGAAGTCGCCTAAAACAGCATTGTGATAAATATCTATGATGCGTTTTAACTCTAGAAATTATGTGTGTACATGGGATGAAACTGAAATACCCAGCTGCTAAATGTCTTAGGGCAAATGTTTTGAAATTGATGTGGCAACTTATTTCAGATGTGCAGTTGCGAAAGCAAAAGCAATGCAATAAAGATAAATGTGCTTCTCTGAAATAAGGCTGCAACAGCCAAATTCTATTGGAGTCTGCTGTGAGTTTTTCCAGATTTATAACGGTAAAGAGTAAAAGTAAGAGAAGCATTTGGTCCTCTTTTTATAATGATGACTCTTTCAGTGTTTACATTGAAAACATTGAAAGTGAGCAGGCTTCACCAGCCTTTTCATGGTAATCTTCAGTATCAATTTGAGATCCTTCCAGCACAAAAGATTCTCATTTGCTGGGGGAACATATTCAGCAAGCCACCACTTTTCTCCACTTTTGGCTGTCAGTGCTCTGTCGGTAGTGTGTGTAGTTGCATTCTAAGGAATTTTCTCAGGTTCTAAGCTATTATTTTATAATCTCTAACGACAGTTGTCTGTGCAAAATCCAAAGAGAAATAGCTAGATAAAGAAGATCAGAGTATAAGAATTCACTTTCAGAATGTCTTTATTTCTATATCTTACATATGACATAGCAGGATCCCCATATGATGTGTAGCGCTGAATGTTCTTAAGATGACATGTAGGTTTTGTCATGACAGCTGCGCAGGTTTTTCAGATTAAGTTCTAGAATAGTATTTGTAAATTCCTGAAATACATTTTTGCAGGTGAATCACAATCTGGTGTCAATTTCACTGGGCTTTTGGTTCAATGGGTGATCTCTATAGAAGTAGCAGTGGAGATTTGAGTCTCCATAAAGAGTAAAGAGCCACAGTCACTTCACCTTAAAATATATCAGAAGGGGAGTTATGAATGGCAAGAAACAGCTGGCAAGGCCTTACTATCTGCAACATGCATCTGCTTTCAGGTGTGGAAACAGGGGAAGAGAGTGTTTATTTCTTTCTGTCATTAGTTATTTAGTAGCATTAAGGTAAAGATTGTATTTTTTGGTCTATCTTGTGTATGTTTCTGTATATATTGTTCCTGTTCTGTCAGTAGGAGTACTACTATGTATATTAATCATTTGTCACTGTTGAGCAACATGGCAATTGGACCAGGACACAAATGGGGGGTGGAAGGGATGGGGCTTTCAGAAAACAGTTTATCTGAGAGAGGAGAGAGGCACTCTGGGAGATAAATTTAAAACAATCTGGGTCCCAGGACCTTTTCAGCTTTCTAAAATTAGACAAGTTGGGTCTATTCTGTGCCTGTAAATTCAGAGGACTGTTGGAGTATCACGTTATAGCTTTTGCAATAGTAAAGGCCAGTGTTACGGTTCCATGGGGACTTCCGTTATAACACTCTCCAACTTGCTGCCAATCATAAACTTTTTCAAAAATTCTCCTTTTTGTTCTGAAATGTTCTGTGCTTGCGCACAATAAAAAAGGAATTAAAAATTTAAAAACCAGTCTCAGAAAAAATAGTTCACTTGTTTTTCAATTGGGGTTCAATTCTGTACTTCCTACTCAAGCAAGACTCCCATTCACTTCCGTGGAGCGCAGGATTGATTCCCATGATGTGAAGGGAAAAGTATAAGGCCAGATTCTCTGCTATAGTGCATATGCGCTGAGCACAGCTAATGGTGGTATGAGGCGTGCAAAGGAGTCATTTTCAGTTTCATTTCCTGGAACTGATTCTGTTCCTCAAGATTTCTCTAAAATATGCCACCTGCCAATGACCTCCCCATGGGCCATTCTGGCAGCAACGGATCACCAGAGAGCAGAATGCTATGCCACCAGAGGAATCTTTCAGTGACAAGATGCATAAGATTTAAGTCTTCTCTGATACTGTACTTCATGCAAATGCATTGGCAAAAAGCCACACAAGTAGACCCTACATGAATAGCAAGTGTTGTTCTGTTGGGAGTGGCGATGATTCTGGTGCCAATTCTCTACTGCCTTACATCTCATGAAGCCATTTAAAGCTGTACAAATCAGAAAGGTGGTGTTTTACTGCCACTTTGCACAAGTTGAAATGACTACACAAGGTGTTGGCCATACAGAATCAGGCCTTTTGGGTGAAATATTGCTGCTACTGATGTGAGTTTTGCCATTTATTTCAGTGGGGGCCAGGATTTCAGCCTCTGTCTTGAAAACACATGCATATTTCTGTTAGTGATTTAGGAATTCATATTAGCTTCAGAGATATTTGGCATTTTTGGGAAGGGTGTCAAAGGATCAGCTAATCAAATGCTATACAGTAGTTTGATGTCATCTTGAAAATACTTCAGAGACCAATTAAAAATAAAACCACAAACAAACAAAACACCACAACTGCAGATACTGGAAATATTACATCATATATATATATTTTTTGCTCTGTATGCAGAGGTACAGTGCCTGTATGCAGATGAACCTGTCTTTTTTCATCTCTAGCGGGTATAGCACCACATATCAGTTAATGGGGATAAAAATTTTCTTTGTGAAATGCTTTGAGATCTATGGATGAAAAATACTATATACAAGCTAAATATTATTAACGGTGCAGAGCAACGGAATATACTTTATTTTCCTGAGAATAATGGTTTTAACCAAAAGGACCTCACAGACTTAATCTATTGATGAAAACTACATTACAACTTTATTACTTTCAAGCTAGAGTTGGACCAGTGAGGTCAGCTCAAGAGTAATGAATGATACCTTAAAGTAGCAAAAAGAGTTATTATTTACATATGTAGTGATATCTTGGTGGAAGTATACCAAAGAGGCTGCGAGATTATGCCACAAAGTACAGAAAGTCTTCCAGGAAGTAAAGTGCATAAGCTTTGCTATATGAGTGTTGAGCAAAACCCATTAAAACCCATTAAAGGGACTCAAACTGTAGACAAAAGGTAAAAAAGGATTGATTTGCTGTAGCCATAGAGGCAATAGAATGTCCATTTATTAATTAAAAGTACACTTTATGTATTGTGATGTGATAAATAGTTTGACTGTTTAGGTTAATTCCCTTACAAATGCACCTAGGGCTATTAACATTGATAAATTATGCACTACTACTTTTTAAGTTTCTGACAGACAGTCTTCACAAGTACCTACTATTTTCTTTTGGGTTTTAAACAACAATTTTGTCTAATTATAACTGACATTTAACCCTTCTTATTACAAATTTCTTACTCAGGAAGAAAAAAAAAGAAACATCTGCAAACATCTCTCTCCTCCCTG
The DNA here is from genome assembly GCF_026122565.2 of Emydura macquarii macquarii. NCBI lineage: Eukaryota > Metazoa > Chordata > Testudines > Chelidae > Emydura > Emydura macquarii. The sequence continues at coordinate 25,346,994 of NW_027132559.1, forward strand.
CAACACACACACATACACAGAGTGGACACACTTGAAAAGTAACTTCTGTTTTGAAAGACTCCACTGGATTGAAGGTTATTGTCCTCTATTTTAAATAAGGAATACTGCTGGACCCAGTAATCGCTCTTGAAAAAGAGAAATATTTTAAATGGGACCACTGTATTTGTGTATGTGGTCACACACACATACATATCAGAAGCTTTTTTGGGTGTTCAGCTTGGTGCCTGTGCTGAGTAATCAACAGCTGAAAATCAGGCCTCAAAGTGTAAAACATCTAAAATTCAACTCAAATGATTTTTTAAAAAATATTGATTGTGTGTATGTGTGTCTACACACACACATTGAGCAGTATGAGTGAGCCTTCTACAATCACATGCTGTGTCTGCATAGATGCACATCTTTCTTATGGCATTTAAAGGATGTGTCACTTAAAATGAAAGAGCTATTCAAAATAAGTTGTAATAATGCTATCTATCACAATTTTACAAGAGCAGGAGCTTTCAGTTTGTGCATATTTTGTCAGGAAGTCAATTTAAAGCTTATAAATATGAATTGCTAGTTCAGAACACTTTTAACCACGGAACACTTACACAACACTGAACTACCACCAAGAGCATCTCAAGATAGTCACAGAGTAGAGTTATCCACCTGGAACACAAGTAGGAGTATTGGGGAAAGACTTGGTCACATATTGACTTTTAGGGGTGGATCAGGCACGGATGCCTCAATTCCTGGACCATCAAAAGATCAGGACATAAAAGTAGAGCCGTTGCAAGTTAGGACATGCATGTTTCTACCTCCTTTCCAGGCATTTGTCAGACACAATAATTAAACCAATCTTCTAGACCACAAACAAATTATATCTAACTAGCTAGTAAGAGGTTTCCATTCCTCACAGGAAGGTGTGGCACCATGTGATTAGCTTTCCCCGTGGAAATATTCTACCTATGTGCTCACATGGGGGGAGGGGTCAGATCCTCAGCTGGTATAAATCAGCATAGCTTCACCGGAAACCAGCTCTGGTTTTGTATCTGAGCACCTCAAAAATGCTAATGAATTTATCCTACCAATACTTATGTGAAGTAGAAAAGTTTTTGAGAACCGAGGCACAGAGAAATTACATCATTTGGCGAAGGTCACAGTGACTTGTCTAAGTGACTTATGTTGTCTCAGTCTAGTGTATTTGGGGTCTATCTCATCTTGATGTGCCCATATAATTCCTTCTTTGCCTAATTACCTGTTTTTATGTGGATCTTGAAACTGTAGTGGAGATTATTCAGATCATTGGGATGCATCTTTCTAGTGGCTTTGGTATCCATGCTTTTTCTAGTCTATTGGACACAAAAGTGTTTTGTTGCCTTTGATGCTGTGTTCAAAGTTTTCTAATTATTTACCAAGCTCTACTGGTTAAAGATTTACCCAGAAACTCCCTACTAGATTATCATTTGACAAACACTATTTATACTAGTCATGCTTTAGGCTTTAGAGATTTAGGAGATGGCTAGCTACTTCTTAGTGAAATGGTGTTTGGCAAGGCCATCTTTATAAGGGGCCATGTCTTGAGAACTGCTGAGAACCTGCAACTCTCTTTGGGGTCTATGGGAATTGTAGATGCTCAGCACCATTATTTGGTCTGGCGTCTTCAAAAGAAATACTGGGGAAAATTTACTGCAGCTTTTAAAACAATCATTTAAAAATAGAAAAATGAACATCTGGCTATGCACCACAGTGTAATATGATCTCTTCATTAACAGTGACATTGTTTCTGAAAAATAATCACAAGCCAATAAGTGGGCTTCAGAATGAAACATCTATTGCTACATATAATTCAGGTCCGGTTACCACTCAGGCTCTGCATTATAACCCCATTGGCTCCACCCCCCCCATCATCAAATTGGTATCCCATGTTTTTTATCATTGGGAATCATGCACTTTTGGCATTACTAAATGGATGCATATTGCTTCTGAACGGTTAGCGGTTACTGGATTGTTGGCACAATTGAACCTTAGTCCCAAATAAGCATTTTGTATTGGGGAAGGCTTTCCAGCATACTAAGAAGCCAAACAACAAGAAAAGAAAATGGTTATTCTGAAATCTTTCCCCCAATTTGTTGATGCCTGAATACATTTTTTTTAAATTCACATTTCTATACATAAACTGTATAAAATCTGAGTCCAGAACAAGCTGAAGTGTTTTAAAGCAGACACAACTCTACACTTTCATATTATAATTTGCATTAAAAAAAATTTTTTTGTTGCTCCAATTCAGTTCATGCTACCTCTGACATAGAAATGGGGGAGGACAATGTTTAAAAAATAATAATGCTTCTTTCCTCTTTTGAACAGCAAAATTATATTGGAGGACAGAGTGTTGGGAGAAGAAAGAAAAGGACCAATTCAACCCACAGTCATACATTTACTTCAATGGGAGTTGCACACAAGAGTTGTGCCTCTATATTTGAGGACAAAATATGGCCCCAGGGCCTGGCACTAATACAGATAGTTTGGTAAATAAAAGAGAGGGCCTGGTGAAGGAGATCTTGGCAGCATCTATGCAGTAAAATTTTGCAGATGAGAGAGGATACAGAGGTAGAAGATATACCGAGTCATTATTTTTGAAGCAGAGAATGGTTACCATGAGAGCAGAGCTGGTACCCTAGAAGTAGCATTTGGGACTTTGCAAGGAAAAAAAAAGACAGAAAAAAACCCAAAAGCTAGGAATATTGTGTGCGAGTCTGACATGCTCCCCCTCATACACATTTCATGCACTCACAACATGCCCAATAATACCTCTTCCCTGGGGCTGGTGCTAGTATTCCAGATGCCTGAGCAGCTTCCAAAAGCCAATGTTAAAAAGCAAAAACAAAACAAACAAAAAAAAGAAACCCCAACAAAGACAGAAACTAGACAAATATTTGTTTCTTTCCCCGCACACTCGCACACCATTATGGTGGTATGAGGCGCAGGCTTGATATCAATAATGTATTTAAAGGCCCATTGGGGATAGAAATGGTAGTTTTATATTATTGGAAAAGGGAGATTCCCAGGTTGCCAATAAGGGAAAGGACTTGCTTCTAACCCTAGTAAACCATCAGAAGCCTCTGATATCTGTACAGCAGGAATCATGGTACTAAGCAAGAGGCAGTGTGGTAAAGTGGATAGAGGACTGGACTGGGACTCACCAGACCTGGTCTTTACACCTAGCTCTGCCTCTGCCCTGTTGAGTTTCCTCAGGCCCAGAGAGCTGAAGTGACTTGTTCCCTTCCTGCACTCGCCACCTCTAAAATGCAGAGAGATGAAAAATAACAATAATGCAGTTTTTAAAATCTCTAAAATATTCTTAATTTTTTTTCTGTAAAATATGGCACATTCGGAACACCTAACAGTGTCATGTGTAAATAGAGCAGTCCAGGATTCTGTGGGCATAGAATTCACTGTAAAATCTCACCTTTCATTTTTTGAGAAGGTTCTAGAGTTAATGGCTGGGAAGATAATCTTTATAATGGAAGCCAGGTACAAGGTTTTCCTCCCTAACCCAAAGAGCTAACAACTTAAATAAAAACGAAAGGAAGGAAAGTATTATAATCCCCATTTTACAGGTAAGGAACTGAGGCAGAGAGAGATTAAATGGCTTGCTTAAAGTCACAAAGGAAGTCTGTGGCAGCTCTCCTGAGTCCTCACCCTATCCCTTGACCACAGATCATTCTTCCTTTCTTCACCACAAGGTCATCACCTTCCCATTACACCATATTGATCAGCATTTTAAAATTCAGTCTGCTTGCTCAAACTCTGTAACCAAAAAACTGTTTGCGACCCTTTTAAAAAGTGTATATTAATAAACACAAACAGGACTTGTCAGAGCAGCAGAAAATAAAACTGTCTGTTATATGCAAAGCATAGCTTTAATGATGTTTAAAAAGGAGCTAAACATCTCCATGGGAATTCTTAAAACACTTATCTCTGAGACAGTTATTTAGTTTCACAAGTCTTTGTTGTTTAACAAGCTGGAGAAATGGGTCACCTAATGTTATATTAATCAGTAAATTAATATTTTAATTTGATTTTCTTTATAGTTGAGATGCTTGCGGCATCTCCAACGTTTTCTCTCTCTCTCTGCACTGATGTTAAGCGGTATCATTATCATATTGTACCTTGGGGTCGTGAGATAACAGGGTCCAGTGATAGCTCTATTCTTAGGAGAGTGGGAGGTTTATGATGACACTTATACATTTTAAATGGCACATGGAAGCTCTCTTGTAATGAAATGTCTTACAGCTGAGTCATAGGCTTTTCTACATCAGGCTTTTCAGTTCATATCCTGGAAATCACAGCTTTCAGATCCAAGTAAGTGATAAGTTTTGCCTTGTGGAAATAATCTCTTTACAGTGTGCTGGAGTAAAAATCTACTCATTCAATTTTTCTGAACAGTTCTATTTCCAAGGTTCTTGATATGCTGAAGGATAGAGACAGAATTATCAATAAATTGAGAACAGAGAGAGAGAGGGAGTTAATTCACTGTTTGCAAATGAATCCAGTAGTGACTGAATATAGTTCTCTAAATGTTCAGTAATGTGAGTGCACCAAGAACTTTGGAGTAGAGACAAAGGTTTTATTCATGTCCATGAACTTTGATTACTTTTTAAAATCAGTTTGGAAAATTCTTTAGATTCGTAGGACCAAATATTACTCATAGTTATCCTTCTGCAAACCCCACTGAAGTCAGTGGGGATCCCCCTGTGTATTGGAGAGCAGAATTTGTTGCCAAGTTGTACCTGGCCCTTACGTGGCTGTTTGAGGTGTGAGAGTCATGAACTGTACAAGGAACCTTGTGGTTTCCACAAAGGGACCTACAAAGTCCCTGAGCTCAGAATAGTGTTGGAATGGAAATTATTATAGGGCCCTGCACAGAGAGCACCAGAGAAGGAAAGCTTGCGTCCTTTACCCACTGTCATTTCTTTCCACAGGCAAAATACAGCCCTACAGTCATTCTCCTTTCCCCTGGTCTGCAGAATTGAGGCTGAGGATCCCATCATTCTATCATACCTTCACTTTGACTGGAGCTTACATTTCTGAGATATGAAATGTGTTCATTGATGCCCTTGGGCAAAGGGCACATTCACAGATTCCAAATTAAAGCCCTGCTTCAGCCTAGTCTCCAGTCACGGGTGAGTGTCAAGTTTTAGTTAAAGTGCTCTCTCGGTTTCACTTTTTTAGATGCCTAAATCCATGCTTTGTGTATGCCGTCAGGTGGGTTATTTGTGCCAACAATTATGCAGGTACAAAATTGCTTTGACAATGCTGGAGACAATTTCTCTTTTTTAACAGTTATATTCTGACATCCAAAGTGCATGCAAGAAACAAAGAGAATTTTCTTGTTGCCCTAAAACAATTGTCATACAATGAATAATTATCTAAAGCTGTGAGAAATTTGGCCATGTTTGGTCCACAGAGGCTTGCATGAACACTGGTTTTGGTTTTGATCAGCCTGGGGTCATGCCCCTCTGGCAAAAACACCAAGGTTTCACCCAGGTTTGCAAAACCATAAATAGGGTCCTAATTCACTCAAATCACTCACAGCTTTACAAATCCTCCCACAAACCCATCGTGACGTCAAGGGCAAGACTCCCATTGATGTGCCTTCAGTGAAGCTGGGATTTCACCTCAGTCTGAAATTTAAGAATCTGAAACCAGATGAGTTTGGGTTGGGTTCAGGTTTCATTGTGAACATCTTGCACAGCCCTAATTATCATTTTGAAAGTAGATGAGAGCAATGGAAGTGCTTGTGCAGGCAGGGGCTACTGTGTCTAATTAAGGAAGGCAGACTTGGCCTTCTATGTGGTACTCAGATATAACGGGGCAGATTCTGATATCCTTCCACATGCTGAGTAGCACTTTGTTCCACAAATAGTCCCACAGACTTCAACAATTTCTGATGGAATGTGCTAATAATCAACATATGTAAGCGTGGCAGAATGGGGCTTAAACGTGATGAGTGTTCCAGAAATTAAGTTTTTAGCTAAAAGGAGATTAGACAGTATGCTCATAATAAACTAAATATTCCACGGGAACATGGTGAACATTCCTGTTGTACAACACGTGCAAATATAAATCAGGAAGAAGTTGCTTGGTTTAGCTACTTAAAAATATAGATTGAATTTCAATTTTATGTTCCAAAAGCACAGCAACCTTTTTTTCCCCCTCCCTTTATTGATTATCAATCCACTTCAGTCAAAACAGTCCTGACTAAGATCAAAATCTCTTTTGCAAAACTGACTTTAAACCTGATGAAGTACCAGCACCATTGCACTGTGCTATCAGATGGGTATTTTTGGAAACTGAAGGTAAATCAATATTAATAATATAAACCAGAAATTGATTCACTTCGCTGCTAAATATGTAATGGTAAAAAAAGGCCAGATCTAATGATTTTTTTTAAAGTCTATAGTGACCTATTAATTAAATCGGATACAGAAAAAAATAAATGTGAAGAAATTTGTAAGACTTACTTGGGTCAACCAATTTTTAGAAGTGAAAGTTCTATCATTAATAAATTGGGGAAGGCTTATAGCCATAAAACAATAAGGATGAAAGTCAAATGAAAAGATGATTATGAGAAATTTGACAAAAGAATTTGTAATCTCCATCTTTCTCTGTATCTCAGAGTCTCATACGTTAACTTGTACTGACTGGCAAGAGAGGCAATAAAAACTGATAATTCTTTAAATGACGCTAATTTCAGGATGTGTGCAAAGCCTCACCAATGTCTGAGTATCTATCAAGGACGTATTAAATAACTCAAGATAGTGGATTAACATTGTGTAACCATCTTCACAAATTCTAAACCATCTATCCCAACATCCTTACTAGCATTGATTGTGAGCAGTTGACTCAGTACTTTATGTTCATTTCCTTTCATTTGCTGTTATTTTACACACGGGAATATTTGCGTGTGTATTGCATTCCTGCTTTAAGTCAAATACAATTTAAAATTCATACCTGCCTTAATGCAATATTAACTTTCATATCCTATTACTTCCCTTGACAAGTATGATCTTTTCTTCCATAGAAAGATTGAGTGAAAAAGTCAGTGATATTATTCACAGATAGTAGTAGGCATTGGGAGATTTTAAAATTAGCTCTCAGTATGTTGTAGCAAAGCTCTATGGTAAAATACTAAATTTCCAAAAAACATAACAAAAACTAGAGTTACAAAGTACAGTATACCAATTAGTAAATCATTTACAGAAAGAATCAAAATCACTACACAAGTCCGAAAACCACTAAGTCACTCCATATTGTCAGGCCTAATGTGATCTGATGTACTTTAGAGAGGGAATGGGAAGGAAGTGTCTATACCACATGTTGAATTAAACCAGCCATTTACTTTCATTTATTTAGAAAACTTCATGATGAGATCATCAAATGTACTGTCTCTCCTGGAATCATATGTTACTACATCACTCTCTTTTCTCCTCTACTCCATCCAGCCTGATATTTCTGTCAGGCTACTGTATCTGTCAAATACATCAATTTATCTGGACAAGGGAGGAAAAAGTCAAATGGGGCTTACTATCCAACAAACAAAATGTGATAGAAGGTGTATCTTAAATCACTATAAAACAAATGAATGCCATCTTGTTAAGAATTACAGTACTGTATCAGTACTCAACAACGCTAACAACAGATTAAGATAACTAGGAATGACAGTAATCCCTTCAAATAAAATGATTTCCTGAGTCAGAGGAAAAAAGGTTACATTTTCCCTGTTATGCAAAAAAACAACCAACCAACCAAACAAAAACAAAAAGAAAAAAAAAACCCACATGGATAGAAAACAAAAAATAACTCACAGTAAAAAGGTAATAACATTTATTATTTCACACTAAAATGTACTCCAACACACACACATGCTCTCTCTCTCACCCACCCACATACACCTCTGTTTCCTTTAGCTTCTGACCTCATACTGATGGAAATTATCTCCAAGGGGATTTGGTCACCACTGCGTGCAGTGATCATGATGGGCTAGATCTTGCCTTTGGGCACAGTCCTGAGCAGTGAGGGCTGTGGGGGCAGGGAGAGGGAAGAATGTAAACCACACCGGCTCAGCTCAAAAGTAGCCCCAGGAGGCAATGTGCCTCGGAAACATCCCTTTTTGAGGAATCCTCTCCAGCTCCAGAGGGTAGCAATTTATTGCTGGTTCTGGTGTGATGGGAAGTGGAACCAAGTCTCTGCCTGTTACTCATTGTTCCTATCCCACCTGCTCCAAAGTAGGGAGCAGCTGAAGTGCAGTGCCTGCTTACTCCAGTGCACTCAGAGTCCTGGTAGCCTGGGCAGGGGCAAAAGTAGAGTTCCTACTCTCCTTTATATCATCGTCCAAGTCACAATCTACCTTTTTATATGCAGAAAAATCTTACTTTCCAAAATAACATTTCCTGTAAGTTTTGATCTGTTTGCCTCTGCCCTTCAATAATAGTGATCAGTGGGCTGTAAGCAGTGCTAGGTGTGTACTACAAAACAATAGTCATGAATATTTTGTTTGAAACTTTAAAATAATAATCCACTTTGGCCATGTTTACATCCCTCTTGTTTCCACTTTCTTTGAACATTCTAGCAAACTTGTTTACTAACAGAAATATTTTCAAAAGCACCTAACTGACTTAGGAACCTAAATCTCATTGGGGAAAAAAAAAAAAGAAAAAAGAGATTGAGGTTCTCAGTGCCTATGTCATTATTGTAAATGGGATTTAAAGCACTTTTGAAGATTATACCATATATGTATGCATGTGCGTATAATTGAATTTTAACATCCATTTCACGTTAGCAACAATAGTAATAACCTAACATAATTATAGATGTTGATTATTTATTTCATGAATAGATGAAAGGATTCAGTGAAAAAAGAAGTCACCTGAACATCTGCCCAAAACAGGAACCAAACTTTATTCGAGCTTTGAAGAAGTTTGGTTAAATTTTGGTTTTCAATTTTTTTTCTTGTTACATTATTTTGTATGTCTTCTTTACTCCCTAATTTCCACCGTGGAAATAGAAATAGCCAAATAATTTAATAGTTTAAAAAACAAAACAAAAGAGAAAACATTGTTTCAGTCCTCAGAAATGCAAACACAATATTACTGAAACCCACATGATTTTTAAAGGAATGAAAGCAGAAGATTAACTTGTTTATTGTCTCTTGGAATAAATTCTGACACTTTTTTCTCTATGAAACGGCTACTGCACAGGTTTTATAGACTATACTTGGTAGCGTTGTAGATTATATCTCTCAGCAAAAGTTTAAGTTTGGAACATAAACTATTCATAGAGATCCAAATCTTAAAGTTAAGGTTGATTGTTTTACAGTGCATATTTGCAGTTAGAGCTGGCTGAATTACTCATAGTGAATATATTGTCTAAAACAATATATTCCTTTTTTTTCCTCAAATCATTTGGATTTCTATTAACTGTTTGTAATTGTTCTGCGAACAGTTTTATTGCCAAATTTCAGAGTCTGGGCTCTTTTGCCAACTGTTCACTTTGACTATTCACTATTTGACATGTATGGTAATTCACCTATGTCACAGGCTATTGGTGCTGCTTCCTCATCAGATGATCAATTTTTAAAGCAGGAGACTAATGAATAATGCTGGGCAAAAAACAAATATTGGATAGTAAATAATGAATACTTTTTAAAAAACCCACTGATTTCTGATTCTTTATTCCCCCAACATTCATGAAAACATAAACCTGTTTGTGTGAATGTTCTTGAATGGCAAAACAAAGAGGCATGCATATATAGGGAAAGGGTTTCTAAATTGGTTGTTTAAAAGTCTAAAAAGAAAACTAAAAGAAAGACTTTTTGTAGTGGACATCACTTACATCTAAGGAAGGACGAAGTTATTTTCTATGCCTTGTGTAAACACTGCCATCTAGAATTGTAGAAAGGATTTGTTTTAAGAACGAGTCAGCCTCATAGGATATGTGATATCCATCAGCTGTACAATCATGCTCAAGTTAAATAGAATTTCTTTGACCAGACCAGCAGAAAGTAACTGAAAAAATCTTGTGATACCTGATCTCTTCCCCAGTTGCGAAGACCTATTGAAGCAGCTCTACTTATAATGCATTTGTCAGAATGCTAATTGGAAAAATGACTTCATTGTATGAGTCATACAGTCACCTTTAGACTTAAATGAGCAGACTGAAGGCCAGGGCAATCATGCTGAGCTCAGCCATATGTTGGTAAAGAAGATCCCTCAGAAACAGGGCTCGTGGCCAACTGTGGATTCCTCTTCTAAATAACTGGATTGGAGAAGGAGGCCTTTGGTGGCAGGTATACACTGAAAATACCTTGAATAACCAGGATTAATTTAAAAACAACTCTGATTGTAAAATTAACAGATTCACTTAGCTGAAACAGATACATAACTTGAAATTACAGTGTTTTGCGTTTTATTGGTGATTTCTAAGATGGCAGTAGAACATAAATGTGTGTCATAAATATGGATTTTTAAAATATAGTGCTTATCATTGGTTAGAATTTCCTGGGAACACAGAAACCTTTCACTGTATGGTACTATTGTTCTCTTCTAATTTCAGAATCCAATGGCAACAAGTGATTTAAAGACATTGGGCAGATTGTAGCTTGCCCTGCCTGGACCACCCATATCATGGGTCACAGTACAAGGAGGAAAGTGGCTCCATGGAGCCAATACTTACTCTCCTGCACAGGTTCGAAGGATGTGGGCAGGCAGAGGTGGAGAACAGGAGAAGCTTTGACTCCAGCCTCCACCTCCCCTGACTGGCATGGAGGGAGGACATAAACTGCTTTGCTACCACTGAGGCAGGTAGCTCAGAAAAGGTGAGAGAACTTTTATCTTCAAAGTAACATGAAAAGGCTTCACAGTGAATAAAGTTTGATTCTTCAACGTATATGGAGGCAACATAGGCTGTCCAGGCCCCATATCAAACAAAGCTGAAAGTTTATTGCAAATTTGGAGAAAATACCTTTAAGATGAAAGATGGCATATTTTTCAACTCTTAATAGCAAAGGAGGAATTCAACCTATGTACTTTCTTAGAATGCTAAAATGTCTTTGATCATTAAGATCCAAGGAATAACCCTGCACCAAACAAAGGTACTAAAATATGAAATGGTTGAGATTGCAGATTTGCTTATGTTAGCCATTCCTATTTTGAAGTTATGGATTAAGTATGGTCATGAAAAACTCACTAGTTTGACCTTAATGAGGTTTACACTAAATATTTATATAAGTCTGGACTTCAAAGAAGGGCACTCTCTTTGCTGCTTTTTATCTCAGTTGCTCAACACATAGCCCATCTTCTATTTGACCTTGAACATGAAAGCATGAAAGAAACAGTTACACAATTGGAAGCTTACTATAAACATGAAGAATTAAAATAGGAGGCTTTTTAAACTCTACATTGTTACTACAATGTTTAAACTAAATTGGGAGCTGCCAAGAGCTATTTTAGTAGAGCTGCCAACAACAAACCACAGAATCCTGACGTTCTTATCACATGAGAGTCAAAGCAGCATCTACACTATTCCTCCTTCCTACATGATTGGGGGGAGAGGGGGAGGGAACCCAACAAAAAACTCAAGACTTGGGTCTGATAAGCTAGACCCAAAGTAATCTTCTCAGGGGAGCTGCATGCTTCCAGAAGTGTGTTCCCATTGTGCTCTGTGAGTTTTATCATTGGTAGCACCAAAGGTGAAAGTAGTGAGGCAAGAGAAATCAGAATTTTAAAATTCCTATGTAATCAGCAACAAAGTTTCATTCAGCTTGTAATAGCACAAGTTTATAAAAGCCAGGAAATAATACACATTGGCCAATGCAAGTTTTGTCTTCAATATGCATATGTGTAATCCCCATAAGTGGAAGGGATGCTTGTTGCTTGTGCTGATCTGAGAGAAGAATTTGACCCTAAAACTCAGTGACTCATTGTTTAAAGAATTATAAAGTGTACTGAATGCATGTTTTGGCTGGGCATTGACAGTAAACTAACTAATTTTCCAAAGTTCCTGTCTTAGTATGTAATGTGTTTTAGATAAGATTTGGGATTAATTGGGGCTAATCTGTTCTACAGTTGTTCAAAAGTCCTGTGTCATATTCAAAGATCCAGTGACTACTTCAATCTATTTCCTGTTTATAAGAATTAAGTTCACCCAGGCAGGGACTAGAAATGCTACTATATCACTTATATGACCAAACAGATATCTTTTGTTTTCCACTGCAGTGAACATTTCATGATCAAACAATTAAAAACAATGAAGAAAAAACTGCGAAAAAACCCCTTTGAAGTCCCTTTGCACCCATGGTTCTGCTGATAGACTAGATCTGGCCCCAACAAAAAGCTGAATCGTAGTTATTAATTGCCACCCATGTTGACAGTTTCTGGAGCCAGACCAATGGCTGAAAGTTCATGTAGGTTACATGGCCAAACCCCTCGCTTCCAGAGATGGTAATTCCAGATCAGGGTGATGGGGCAGCTTGCCTTTTCACTGTTGTGACCAAATGCATTCCTGTATTCACACCCTAACCACTATTGTAATAATCTTTATACAAAATATGCCTTGGAAGGTATCATTTGAAAACTAACAACTCACTGATCAATAATATCATGGTAAAATGTATTTAGCAATATTACATAGGAACAAATAAGAATGGCCATACTGGATCAGACCAATGGTCCATCTAGCCCAGTATCCTGTCTTCCAGCAGTAGCCAATGCCAAGTGTTTTCAGAGAGAATGAACAGAACAAACAATTATCAAGTGATCCATCCTCTGTCGTCCAATCCCAGCTTCTGGCAATCAGAGGTTAGGTAGACCCAGATCATGAGGTTGCATCCCTGACTATCTTGGCTAATAGCCATTGATGGCACTATCTTCCATGAACTTATCGAGTTATTTTTTTAATCCTCTTAGAGTTTTGGTCTTTATAACATTTCCTGGCAATGAGTTCCAAAGGTCGACTGTGTGTTGTGTGAAGAAGTACTTCCTTTTGTTTGTTTTAAACCTGTTGACTATTAATTTAATTGGGCTACCCCTGGTTCTTTTGTTATGCGAAGGAGTAAATAACACTTCTTTATTCACTTTCTCCAAACCAGTCACTATTTTATAGACGTCTATCATATCCTCTCTTAGTCATCCCTTTTCCAAGCTGAAATGTCCGAGTCTTTTTAATCTCTCCTCATATGGAGAGGAAACCGTTGCATACCCTTAATCATTTTTGTTGCCTTACTCTGTACTTTTTCCAATTCTAAAATATCTTTTTTTAGGATGGGGTGACCAGATAATACTTAGTCCTGCCTTGAGTGCAGGGGACTGAACTAGAAGATGTCTCAAGATCCCTTCCAGTTTTATGAGTCTATGAGAACAGCACGCAGTATTCAAAGTGTGGGCGTACCATGGATTTATATAGTAGTGTTATGATATTTTCTGCCTTATCATCTGTCACTTTCCTAATGGTTCCTAAATTCTGTTACCTTTTTTGACTACCGCTGCACATTGAGTGGATGTTTTCAGAGAACTAACCACAATGACTCCAACATCTCTTTCTTGAGTGGCAACAACTAACCTAGACCTCATCATTTTGTACATACAGTTGGGATTATGTTTTCCAATGTGCATTACTTTGCATTTATCAACATTGAATTTCATCTCCCATTTTGCTTCCCTAGTCATCCAGTTTTGTGTGTCGAGTTATGAAATTCCCCCTGCATAACATTAAAGGCACACGTTCAAACTCATGTATTTGAAGGGACATGTTCAAAGTCATGAAACGATTAGGCACAACTGGTCAAGCAGGTTTTAAACAAAAAGCAGTGTGGTTACCTCAATTTGCATATAAGCTGTAAACAGAGTCCTCAGAAAGTGAGAGGTTAAAGAAAGGGGACAAGGAAAATCTGCATTTCAGCACACACAGGTGAAAGAAAACAGCATGAAGCATCTTTCCTACTACACTCCATCTCTCCTGCTCAGCTGAATAGAAATTTATGAACTATAAAGGTGGGACTAACACCCCAAGGTATCTCTCTCCCTGTCCATCTCCCTTTTTGTACCTGAAAAGACTAAAGAAACAGCTGTTGGACTTTGGGGTAGGGGTCCTGACCTGAAAAGTTTGATCAGTAATGCTGTTACAAGTATGTGGGACTTTACTTTGAATCAAGTACAGTTTGTTAAGTTAGCCCCTAGGAAGCATTTTATCTTTAGTTTTCTGGTAACCATTCTAACATTTATGGCTCATTACTTTGCTCAATTAAATTTTCTCTCTCTGTAGTCAAATGAAATTGTTTTATTATTTAATTGAAATTAATCCAGTGTGTTTAAGTTAAATTGTCTGGGTAACTCCATTTAAGGTGGCAAGTTGTTGTGTATTGTCTTCTTAGAGGGACAATAGACCTAATATCTCTGGACTGTCCAGGAGAGGGCTGGACAGTACAGAACAAACATTTTGGGGGGGAGAATCAGGACTGGGAGTGTGTTGGGGTCACCCTGCAGAAGCAACCCAGGCTGGTAAAAACCAGAGCATAACCCAAGCATGGCTACAGGCTGCAGTTACATATAGATGCTCAGTGTTTGGCTTGGGTGCTGAGAGGCTGTTTGGGAGCTGCCCAGGTGGGAGATACAGCAGCAAGACATTGTGAGGCAGCGCAGGTTACAGGGCAGGAGTGACACAGCCCCTCACTAGTCTGGATTGCACCCCAGTATGTCACAACTGTCTATGCTATGCCTGTTGATAAATGGGAATTTACAGTCTCTAGGACTATCAATTAATTTCTTGTTTCCCTTTACCTAACCTTTTTCTACTTGTCTATCCTTCACTTGTGAACTCCTCTGAGCAAGAAGTGTCCCTTCTTGAATGTCTGGAAAGTGCCTACCACATCATGGGACCTACCACAAAGCGAGTATTAATCAGAAATAAATAATGATAATCAACATGGCACCTTTCAAATGTCTTATATTTAAAGAAAACATGAAATATATATATATATATATATATTTATTTATTTAAAATTCTACTGCTAATAATGAAGCTTATTCTAGATTCACAACAGAATTATCATTTCTTAGATTGGTTTGCCAACATTTCTCATGGCTTTCACTGTAACATCCAACAATGCTCAAAATACCCAGTGTAACCTATTCTAGAACATAGGCATTATTTGGTACATATGATTTGATGAAAGTGCTTTAGCTTTATCATTAAAATTTGACCTGGATTTTAACGTTTTAGAACTGTGCAGTTTTATGAAGTTTCAATTTTTGTTCAATTAAATTGTTTGCCTATATTCTCTCAAGTAATATTAACAACAGTGTTGCATCATTTCAAGTGTATTTTAATATGCCCATCAATCTAGTTAATTTGTCTTGTCCTCTTGGCAGGAATTAAATATTTATCTATAAAGATTAAATATTTCTCTTACCTTCTGTTATCGGAAAGGATACATATAGCTGACAATTTCTACATATTTCTTTAACATGTATCTTATAAATTCTTGCTTCCAGCACTGTGCAACTAATAGCATAAGAAAGTAACACCTACTAATAGAACTGGGGGAAAAAGTTTGGCCAAAGATCATTTATCTTCAAAAAAAAAAAAAAAAAAAAAAAAAAAAAAAAGATTTGGGTTGATCGAAGCATTTTGTGAATTTTCTGCAATTTTGCTGAATTGTTTTGGTCAAAGGGAAAGAAGAAAAATGTTCAGAAATATTTCCACTTTTAAACATTTTCATTTGAAATCATTTGAATTTCAGTTTAAAACATTTAAACATTTTCAGGTTTTCTGTAATCTGGGAATAGTTGCCACTGAGTTTAAACAAAGCAATGGACTGCAAAAAGCCAGATTCATGCTCTGTTAAGTTCAGGACTCCAAATATAAAAAAGGAAATGAAATAGTTCTTAGAGCAATGCTCATTTGCCCACATAGCATGTGCTGTGGCTTTATTTATTACTAGTTAGTTCCTTAAATGTAGCAGATTGCACCATTTTACCTTAATATCCCTATTAAGTGCAAAACTCAACCCAGTCTTAACTACAGAGGCACAATGAATTCCAAAAATGCAGCAGATAAAGACATGATTATAATTTGTAATATACTGAACATTTTGTGTGTTCATAGCATATCTAAATATTTGTAAATTTAACAAAGCTAAACTATGATTATGGTAGAACAAAATTTAACTTTATTTTAATCAAAATATTGCCTATCACACTATATCCAAGGTAAGACTTCAGATAGAAACCCTCTACTCTGTCCATTTTGGGTCTGTCCATCCCATCTTGGCTCACTGACTTCCAGATTAGGGTGGCCCACTTTCCCCCTGGAATAGTTCCCTTGAATTCTGACATTTGAACCCATATCTGTAAGTGCATAACACATTTAATGCCATTCATGTCTGTAAAACATGGAGAAACTCCAGATAGTACAGCTTTAGCCTCTCAATCTTTGTCCTCTGAAGTATACGCAAATAATACCTTCCAGTTTCCTTTTACCAATGGAAAAGCCACAAAGCAACATATTCAAATTACTCTACAGCAGAACACACCCTCAATTTGTTCCTTTTACCCAGAGAGCTTCTGTTCCCACCAGCCTGCTAGCTCTAGGGCTTACACATGATTAGGATATAAGATGTTTTCATGCATGTCTTGTTCAATTGGTAATTTTGATGTTTCATTACATAATAATAATTGTATTTGCATATTAATAGGGATTGCAAAAGTCTGAGAAATAATTGATGTATTTAATATTAAGGGCTAGATTCACAGAAGGGCACCCAAGTGCTACTTTAGGCAACTAAATCCCACAATCAGGCCCCACACTCAGCTGCTCCTGAACTATACAGGCACCTAAACTTGCTTGGCACCTAAATCGTTGGAGTAAAATTTCACTAGGTGCCTATCTTTCTGTCTCTGAGCATGTGCACTGCAGCCCCAAGCTAGATGTCCAGCTGCCTAAGCCCTAGAATGATGCACGAACCAGGGACAGACAGGCATTTGTCTTCCCAACTTGCCTGCAGGGCGCAATCTGATAAGTGAACTCAAAGTTTGTCTTTTGGATCAGGCCCCTAAAGTTGAGCCACAAAATGGTCAGAGGAGGACCTCCCTCAGAACTTTGTTACCTCCACTTCAGAGATCTATATGCAGCATGCACATAACTTTCCTTAGCTGGTGTAGTTCCACTGGCTTCAGAAGAACTATGCCAATTTACAGCAGCTGAGGATCTGGCCCTAACTATTTGAATAATCCCAAGGCAATCAAGTGGACTTCTTGCCCTCTCAAAGTTTAGAATGTACATAAGCACCTGCAGGATTGGGGCCTTACATGTAACATGAGTGAAAGGAGAAACTGAAATCTTCCCTATGAGTCTCTTTGCCTTGCAATATAAATCTATATAATGAAAGCACCTCCACATCATTGTAATTTTCTAGTGTTGTGTACTTTAGACTTATTTTTCATAGCAGTTGCGCTGATTTATCCATTTTAATTTTTGATGTTATTTCTTTTTTCTTTTTTTTGCTGCCTGGTTATTATGGGTATATATTTTTAGTATTTTTTCTTTGGAATTTTTTTAAATTGACAAGATTTCATCTGTTTGTTAAAGAGAACCAGCTGTTTTCTTCAAAGATAATTTTCTGAAGCTGTTGTGCACCATAATTACACTGCAATTACACAGCAATATCCATAAAGACAGATGAGGATTCTATGTGGTCTTCTAACTCATTAGAAGCCACAAAAATGATAGATGCAGTCTATCCTAGCTTGACTATTGCCCTCTGTTGGCACACTGAAGTGCTGTCAAAGCCCAGAAGACAAGAGCAATGAATATGAAAATAAAAGCTTGGAAAAAGAATTAATTCCAACCTTGGTCATGGGGATAGAGTGAAATGAGCATGAAGAGGCAAAAGTTTTTTTAAAGGCAAGTTTTGTTTTACTTTTTAAAAATCTGAGTCTTTTAAAAGTTTTGAATACATGCAAATTATGTACACTTTGGAGTCTGCTTGATAAAAATGTCCCCTCCCCTCTTCTTATCTCCAGTCCATTTGAGCATTAGCCCCTTTCCAATTTAACCTCATTCTTACTTATTCACTCCCCTTACAATTACCTTCAATTGGTTCTTTGGTAGACTTCAGTATGTCTAAAAGTAGGCCAAAGTCTGATCTGAGTTGCTCTGCATTTACACAGATGTAACCGAGAGAAGAATCTGGCAACATGATTTTAGAATATCTTAGAATTTCCAAATTTTATAATCATGGTCATAAATAAAAGCTGAGGATCTGAGTCTCCTTCCACACCAATGAGAATCAGGACTCCATTCAAGTCAATGGAGCACAAGTGAGATCAGAACTAGGTTCCAAATATTTTGGCTGGAAGAAGAGATTCACTTCAACTGATTTGCTGAGCAAGGTTTTTATATTTTTAGTAAATGAGTTGTTTGGTTATTCAAGCTTTTCCTATTTAGGGTGTAGATTGGTGACTAGAGGGGAAGGGCCTGCATTAAGAGCCTGACCCAATGCCCAAAGAAATCATTGGAAAAAACTCCCAATTAATTCAATGGACTTCGGATCCAGCAGAGCCTAAGAAAACACCCATTTATCTAGAACCTTGCAAGGTTTAACGTAAGTTGTAAGGTGGAAAAAAGACACATAAGTCCACTAGTTTCTTTCACATACAATCACTTCCAACCTGAGCTAGGAACTACAAGGTTTTCAAAATATTTTTTTGGCAGGGGCAGGAGGAAATAATCTGGTTTTGTAGCCAGGTGGGCAACCAAAGGATACCAGGCTCTTATTAGCCCTCTACTGACTGTCAACAAACCGAACCTTTGTAAACTGTGAAGTTAAACAGAACTCAGGTTTCAGACTTAATGCTGAACAGTGAGCCCTTTACACCTGTATTATTTTCAGTTACATTGTTGGCTGTTATAACACCTATAATTGGTTTTCAAGCTTCAGAATTTCTAGACTCATGTCAGTTTTAGAAGTTGAGAGTTAAAACCTGATCTTTATTTTACCCATTAACACAAACTATGGAATTAATTTTCTGAGACTCCCTAAACATGTTGATAGCTAGGACAGCCATGGAGGAAACTTCATAGAGAAGAATTATTGCTCATTTAACATACTACTTGAATTCCCTTTCCCCCACTTCTTCAGTAACAATGTCTTAATTTTTCTGATTAAAAAAAAAAAAAAACCAAAAACCCACATATATCCCCCATGGCAAGTTGCACTCAGTAACTTATCCAAATGATGGAAAATGAAACTTTATCCAGATACCATATTGTGACATTTTTCTTTGAGACACCAATTTTATTTTTGCTTTTGCAAATGTATTGCCAGATATCTCCTTCCATCTATGGAAGTCCTTCCAGCTCTTTCAATAAGGAGCACAACTATATAATTTCCCAGGTCCCATCTTTTCTCTCTAAAAATTCCATTTTGCAATAATAGATTGAACAGTGTTGATTATCTTTTAGCTTAGTGTTTAACAATGGTTCTGCAATCATTTCCCACAGCTCATACCAACTTGGATGCAAAAATGGATCAAGTTGCTTTGGTATGACAAATGCCTGATGAAATTTAGTGTTGGAGTAGCAGTTTTTAATCTGTTAGTCTAGTAAAATTATCACTTTTGATGCTACATTCAATTTTTCGGTAATTCTTTTGTGTCTTTCTTCTATATCTACTTTTCATTCAATTTTCCATTATTTGGATGCATTTTTGTTCTTATTTGTTGTAATAGTAAAATAGACAATGTGATGTTACTTGATTATAACTCTAGTTTTAAAAATGTACTTTTCAATTCCCTCATAATAAATCTGTATGTGTTACACTTTTCAGTAAATCATCACTTTGTTCCGCTGGGTCAGTTCTGACTATTTTGTGCTACTGTATTTGCTTAAGTATTAATAGCTAGGAAATTAAAATTCACCTAATGATGCTGAGATAGATTTCTGAATGTTGCAAAGATTTTATGCATGTACAAGAATTACTGAAACAATAACCATGTTCGTGAGTACATACATCTCCAGTAAAACATGCAGCATGAAGAGCATTTCAGTTATTTCCACATTTATTGAGCCTCAGACATTTTTATATAAAACTGGGCTGGTGATTTGTTGAACATGCTTCAAAGTTGTAACAGGGACAACAAGCACAAATATAATGTGACTAGATCCCATTTAGGAAAAAGTATTGTCCTGAAGTCTTTTTAAGCAAAAATAAAAAGTACATAATATCATAGAATCATAGATGATTAGAGGTGGAAGGGACCTCAGAAGGTCATCTAGTCCAACCCCCTGCTCAAAGCAGGACTAATCTCAGCTAAATCACAGAGCCAGGGCTTTGTCAAGCCACAGCTTAAAAACCTCTAAAGATGGAGATTCCACCACCTCCCTAGGTAACCCATTCCAGTGCTTCACCACCCTCCTAGTGAAAAACTCTTTCCTATTCTACCTAGATCTTCCCCACTGCAACTTGAGACCATTGCTCCTTGTTCTGTCATCTGCTTCCATTGAGAACAGCCTAGCTCCATCCTTCCTGGAACCCCCTTTTAGGTAGTTAAAGGCTGCTATCAAATCCCCCTTCATTCTTCTCTTTTGCAGACTAAACAAGCCTAGTTCCCTCAGCCTCTCCTCATAAGTCTTGTGCTCCAGTTAAATGCCAAGTGCTTTTAAATTATAATTTAAGTCAGTTTTTCTGATTTGCCAAATGGTTTCCAAATCTTCCTGAATGCTCATTTTATCTTTTTGCCTTTAATTGTTTTTAAATCCAAATTTGCATACTCCTCTCTCCAAGAAGTATAACAGAAATAAGCTAGGGACATGTAGATGCACATTCTGGCTTGCCAGTCATTAATTCACAATGTAGACAAGCCTTTAGAAAATCTACAGTACTAAAGAGAACAATCCTACACTGGATGTGACATAGATTTACTCATCCAAATGAGTTGTGTTTCTAGCTATGATATTTCTGCGACCTGTTAGACTTTTCAGACATTTCAGACTTTTAACAACGATTGTTCACAGATTATGGAGGCATTGATGAATAACAGATTTTTCAGTTTGCTAGCAATTTCAAAAAGCCAGAAAAAAATTTGTTTAGACTTGTACTGTAATAAAAGAAAATGTTGGTGAATTGAAAAGTTTTTTAAAAAAGTTCATTTTGATTGCAAAGAAGTGTTTGATTTAACACAAAACAAGATGTTTAATGTCAATTTTGAGGATTTTAAAAACATTTTTGAATATTTTTAAATAAAATGGAAGGATATTTTTAAAAAGTCATTTCAATCTAAAATACTGAAACATGTCATCATGAAAAGGTGGAAATAAAATGTTTTGATATTTTCAGAATTTTTTTTTAGTTTCTTTTCCTCAAAATGAACAATCGAGCAAAACTGACAGACATTCACAAAATGCTTAATGCTGAATTTGCATTTTTGCCCAAAAAAAAGGATAGGGCAAAAAATTTCACCCTGCTTTAATGAGTAATGCCTCCAGAGTTAATGTTGCATTGCAAATTGCACTTAAAAGAGTACTAGAATCTCTCTCTTTCACATTTTAATGACTGACTTTAGTCTCCAAATTTAACAGAATACAACTGGATTTGTACACAGCATTTCCTTGATAATACATTTACTAGTTTTACAGAAGATACATTGGACAATAAAATTATCCTCTTTCACTTTTTTGCCTTATATAGTCTCACATTTTTGGCTCCCTGTAGCTAAATAACCACACTTACTGCAAATTCCAAATTTAACACACACACACACACACACAAAATCTCAGACACAGGTCCTGACTGTGAGGAATTGGAGGTGTGTATTTTGGTTAGCGTATATAGGAACTGGAAAGGTCTTTGCTTTGGAGCTGTGAAGGCAGAGTGTGCTGTGGTATTATAATCTCTGGTTAGTAAGGCATTCATGTTGATATGGTAATTAACTGGTGATTTCCTGGATTTTTATTGATTGCATTGATAGGAAGTGTCTGATCAACCTGACCTCTAGGGTGTTTTTTGAATATATATGCCAAATTCAAATTCTTTTCTCATTTGAACAATTAAGGACAAATTTTCAAAACTGCCTTTATGGTTCTAAACCTGCAAGCAACTGAGGGTGAGCATTTGAGGACGCAAGTGATAAAATTTTAAGGGCTTGATCCTTAGCCAGCGTACACTGGTATAACGCCATTGACTGTAATGAAGTTATGCTGGTTTACACCAGCTGAGGATCCAGCCCTAGATATCTAACTTTTGGTTTGTTCTCACTAGCCTGCTAGTAAAAGATCTAAACTAGGTCATTTGCATCCATAGATTATTGTACCCACATCTGAGTATATATGAAAAATGGCAGGTTGAGTTTAGACTTATTTTAAAATTTGTTTCAGTGAAATTTGTAATGGAGGTTCCAGATGTATATCAAACTGAATGTCATTCAGCAGCACAGGGTATTTTTCCATTGGAAGGATTTCATTTAGAATATGTTGCTTGCTAACATCCTAGCACATGTTCAGAGATTATTTTCTTGCTTATTTTAAACTCAGCTGTTGTTGTATTGCTGCCTAACACATATTAGAGGATGCTGTATATATGTACAGTACATTGGTTTCAGGCACTATCAGTTTCATTATTGCTGGTTTAGGATTTGGATTTGTCTTTTAAATTCACAGCTTCTGTCAACTGCAATCATTTTCTTGCTGCATTTATACACAAGATCAATGTTCTCAGAGCGCAGGCTTCTGCTAATGTCATCCCAAAGCTGATGGTGTTTCTGGTTCTTTATTGCCTTCTGACATAGTACACTTGGGTACAATTTTTCTCCTATGCCTGAGGCTGAGTTGACTGAAAGGGACCTTCAGTTGCATTCTGTCATCTCTGTGCTGACCAGGACCTTCATGGTTCATTTGTGATTAAGAGATAATCTCTCTCCTGATCTAGGAATACTAGTTTTGACCATTCCCTTGAAGAAACGCTCTTCATTTCTGATTAATTGTCTGGCTACCTCCCAGTTGGCAGCCTCCCAGTTCTGTACAAAATTTTCCAGCAAGTGATGGGAAAATAGTCTGGACTTCATTTAAGAAACACTTCTAGATACATTCCGCTCTTTATTTTAGATTGTCACTACACAAAGTCAGCCCTAGTGCTAAATGAGGTTCAAAATTAGCTATTTTGGATCACTTGATAATTTGTCATTTCTGGACCATGCTATCTTGGTACAAGACCTTTTAGGGGGGTCTGCCAAAATAAACCAGAGAGCAGCACCAGCATTAGGCTCGTTGGGGCTCAGGGCGGAAAGCCAAAGGCCGCATCCCGCCACCGGGGCTGACGCTGAAGCCCAAACAACTTAGCTTTGTGGAACCCCCTGTGACATGGGTCCCTGGGTAACTGCCCTTCTTGCCACCCGTGGCTTTTAATCTACTGGATATGCAGAAAAACATTGTTGTGGCACAGGTGGGCCGTGGAGTTTTTACAGACTATTGGGAAGACGGGGGCCTCAGAACGTAAAAGGCTGAGAACTCCTGCCTTATACTATTAAGTCAACTGATTCTGTAGGGAGTTTAATTAATTCTTCTACATCATGAGCCTTGGTACATATAAAAATGGTCCCGGGTGCATAAGCACACAGGTGCTGCTGTATGTATCTCACTGCAGGATGAGGGCCTCAGTTTGTAACTTTTGGAGAGCAAAACTCCGTGACTGCAATGTAAATAGGGTGACCAGTTAGCAAGTGTGAAAAAAAATCAGGACGGGGGGGTGGGAGTAATAGGCGCCTCTATAAGACAAGGCCCTGAACATCAGGACTGTCCCTATAAAATTGAGACATCTGGTCACCTTAAATGTAAAGTCCAGAATTATTCATTGGGGAGTTCACGCTACATCATTTGTATGTGTCATTGTACTTCACAGAACTATTAAGTAGGCGTATTAACTGCTGTGTTGGTTGGTTGGGGTGTGTGTGTGAGACTATTCAGCTGTATGTGTAAAACTTGGCTGTGACTAATTGCTGAAAAGGCTGCTAAGTGAATAAATAAGAAGAACTTTCCATATTTGCATTTTGATGGGAGTAAATGTTATGCCAGGAAAAACTATAAAGCATCTTGGTGGTGTCCAGAAGCACAAGATTTCTTTTTACTCAACACATCTCTACAACCACTAGGTCATCTTTTTCTTAAAACCACCTTAGAATTATTGCCCTGATAAGGTGTTACGCTACCCAGGACAGTGCTATGACCTTCATACAGGCATTCAATCACAAGCAGGCTTTATTACTGAAATGTTTTTTTTTTTTTGCCAACTTTCCTGTAAATGCTCTGCATTCCCTTCAGCAGCTTCAGGCAGCCAGTCTTAGAGATATGACTAAGTCATCTGATCAGATCACCTCTATGCTCTGCCTATTGCACTAGCGCTAAGTACATCAATACAATAATTTTTAAATCTTGGATTTTAACCTATAAAACACTGCCTGGTGTGGACTCACATCATTTTAGCTAGAGAAGCGACCACTTGACTTGAGGTGATTTGCTGATTTTAGTGGGATTTAAGCATGTACTTAAGTGCTTTCCTGAATCAAAGCCTCAGTCGCAAGTTTGGCTGAACGTATTTAGAACAGCATTAAAAAAGTGCTTGCTTGGAAAGAGGGGCAGAGGCCTTAAAGATTCATTACACATGACGGCCCTGATTTAGCAGTCCATCCCTACGTAAGAACATCCTTTTATTTTAGGCAGATACCAGAGTCCTACTGCAGTACCATTTTCCCAGCTTCTTACCTGCTTAAAGTTAACAACATGCTTGAATGCATTGCGGAATTGATCCAAGGCAGCAGCATTCCCCAAAGGGCATGCAAAGCCAAAAACAACAGCTTAGGAGAAGATAGCCTTCACTTCCATCGTCCTCTTTGACAAGGTCATCCCCCTTCTAAAATGTCCCTTCTTCCCTTGCTAAAGGGACGTCTTTTCCCATTTCTCTAGGGCCTGACTGTAAGCAGAGCTCTGGCATCAAGACGCCAGTAGCCTTTCTCAACCTGCAAACACAAGATCCTATAAGAGGAATCCTGTCAGCTGCTATCCCTTCTGTTATTTCTCTTTCTGAGGTTGTATGATGCTTTTCCAGCGGTAGAGGCTACATCTATTGTTGAGGTAGAGAAGCAGCTTCTTCCATAAGGACTTCCAGCCAGACCCCTAAGGTGGGATCCAGAATACTGAGCTGCCCATCCATCTTTATAGGAAGCTGGGCTCAGCTGTCTAAAATCAGCATTTCCCAAGAGTTTCCACAAAGTGGTATCAGAGGTTACAATAATCACCTCTATAATTAGTATAGGAGATATGTGTTAACCATGTGGTTGTGACTAGCAAAAGTTGAACTTGGAAAATGCTGACTTTGATTCCTTCTACTGTACACATCCCCATTACTCAGAGATAAAGTAACCCAACCAAAAAATGGAAATGAAGGATTAGTTGACTGGACACGTTTCTCTCAAAGAAAGGGAAATGACAGGACACAGGCCCAATAATGAGACTGTTATCAGCCAACCGAAGAATAAAATGTGATCAGAAAAATAAAGCTAGTTTGTGAGCCTGTTAAATATATCATTTACTCTTCTATTTAAAAAAAATGTAATGTATCCAGAAGCTTTAGAAAAAACAAAGCCAATAATACCTTAATTATTAGTTCCAGAGAAATACATGCTCTAGTTAAACTAATTAAGCCTTAGATCACAAATCCTTTGGTTTAATTGATTTGCCAGAAATCATAACCTTGGTTTATTTTATACTTAACACTGAGGTGCTCTGTACAGGGACAAACAGGCTAAGCAATTATTCTGAGGTATCTATGGAATTGATCCTGCTGTTTCAAAAGAGGTCTCAGTGATCCAAATGCTGTACTCTGTTATAAGATGGTCATGGTTGGTGACATTCACCACTGTGCAGAGAGCCAGCACAAGGCTTGTGCACCAGCTTAGTCCCAATTAAGCCATATTTTGATAGGTTGGATGAGCTTTAAGTGGCACATAAGCCTTATGCTGGTCTTTTGATGGAGAGGGGAGGTGAACTTTATCCTCAATGTAATGATGCTCTGACTTCCTGGATGCCGAGGTGCTCATGCATCCAAAATGTTTTGCAAAGCTACGATACTTGGAGGGAAAAAGGAATCATAGTTTAGAGGAAGCCGCTCCACTCTGTAGTTAACCTATTCTGAATACACGTTGTGGGGGCTGAATTCTGTGTGGGGTGACCACACTTTCCAAATAAAATAAAGGACGTGTTTTTTTTTTTCTTCCCTCCTGTCCTCTTTTTGTCTGCCCGCTACTGTGTCTCAGGCACACTGCCTCTTGGATTGCTTGTGGGGCAATGGGTCCCTTAAAGGGGGTCATCCCATAACACACCAGTGGAGCACCCACCTTGTGGCTCTGCACGTGTGCTGTTCACAGCACCCAGTCTGACTCTTCTAATCAATTACCAAAGCCAGAGTAGTTCAAAGCACGTCCTGCCACCTTCCCATGTGTGTGTGCTTGGGGGGATGGGGGTGTCTGTTTATTAACACTTTTTAGAGCACGTAACTAACTTCTGTAGTTCACGCCCTCTCTGGGTCCATACAGGAGACCTGATAGTTTTTCTTGCTCCTATTCAGGAGGCTCCCCCACCCCATTCTTGGAACTGTATTCTAAAAACAGCCACTCTCTCAAGACAGGAGTCCTGAGCAATCCTACCCAGAGCTGGGTTGTAATTTAGGGAGTCCCTCGGTCTCTCCTGAAGACAGAAGTCCCCAGCTCTTCTCTCTCGAGCTCAGCTAAAACTTGGGCCAAATGCAGGGCCTTCTCCTTCAGCTGGCTCCATTTCCCCCAGTCAGTCCTCAGACTCAGAGGATTCAGCAGGTAGCCTTGTGCTGGCTTCTTTCTTGCTATGAGGGAGAAAGCAACATATATTCTATATATGCTGGTCCCTTTCCTAAAGCGCATTTCAAGTGGCTGGGAGAAAGGGGAAGCTTGCCCTGCCTACTCTAAGGCTCCCAGTCCTGGATCCTTAAAGAAACAGCAACAAGATCTCCTCCCAAACACTATTTATTCCCAGGATCACTTCCTCGCTACCACTATCTTGTAGGTCTTGTATATATCAAAACCTTAAAGGGCTATACTGTGTGATGGGGGTGGGCTGACCTCTAGCCGCCACTACCCTTAAGGGGGCAGCCTATCCCATCACATGGGGCTGGGGCTTAAAAAGCAGCAAGAGAGCCTTCAATAGCCTATAATTCTATATATGCTTTTAAATCTACTCTGTGACTATGAGCGATTTGTACTAATTATTGAAATACAGGGGAAATAAAAGCCAGAAATTACAGTAGTAAAAGACCAGCCAAAGACAAAAATGAGCAATCAATTCCCTCTGTTCCTCATAAAGGAAGTCCTATGCTGCTTATAAGTTAAGCAGGGGCCATGGACGCTCTTTCTTCTTTTATCCCTCCTACCACGTGTTTCTGCCATGGTGAATCTTTCCTTGGAGGGCCAGATGAGCTCCCCCATTCATTGCTGCAAATATGCAACCCCCACCAGAGTTTGTGCCCAGGCAAAGTAACAGGCTGCTGGTCTGGGAGCTTTGCATCCCTTGCCAGCTTTGCAGTTCATGGTCCAGCCCTGCTCTCTCCACTCATGAGGTTGGAGGGTGAGGAAACTACACTGACAGACTCCCTCATCTCTTCAAACTGCAGGACTAGAAAGTGAAGCGTTCTATGGAAATGCCTCAGTAAAGGTTGCTTCCTCTTCCTCCAAATACAAGTCTGGTTAAAAAATACCCTGGGTGCAATGATAGAGGAGGAAGTTTCTGGAAGCTTGGACTGTGTAGAATCTGAACCCTCTGACAAAATTGCAGGAGTTTGTTTATTGCAAATAAATGATGCAGAAGTCATCCACCTCTATCCCCTTTGCTATACCTGCAGAAAGTGGTATATGATCTTCAATGGACTATATGTTTATAGGACATTGGTTCTAGGTCTCATCAAAAGATGTCACCTAAAGCAGTGGCACTTATGCTGGGGAAATTATTTCAATACTGACAAAGGACAGAATACAACTCACTGAACCACCCACAATTTCCCACCACACCTTCATTTTCCCCTAGTGCTCTGCTATGCTATCAAAGTACTCACCCAGCCTG
The DNA here is from genome assembly GCF_026122565.2 of Emydura macquarii macquarii. Classification (NCBI taxonomy): domain Eukaryota; kingdom Metazoa; phylum Chordata; order Testudines; family Chelidae; genus Emydura; species Emydura macquarii. The sequence goes on from NW_027132559.1 coordinate 25,375,164, forward strand.
ACCCTACTTGTCTTGTAAATACTAAAAGGATTAGATGGACTCCCCTGCCTGAACTTCCACTAGAAAATGTCGTAGGTAGTCAGGCTCAAAATATTATGGCTCCAGCTTTCTTGAAGCAGAGAACCATGAAACTACATCTTTGCTTTTTGTCAGCCGATTAGGCTTTGTGTTTGCTCATTATTATCAAATGTGGAGGCTAAGAAAGAAATCTTATTCCTTTCCCTAGACCGAATCACAGGGCAGACCCATAACATACAGTGTAAAACCTCATTCTGCGGTCAAATAAAATGAGTCTACTATTGCCATACAATTCAAATTAACTGCAGTTTTTTTTTTTTAAAAAAACCCAACAAAATCTTTGTCTTCTTCGTAGTAAACTAAGATTAAAGAGACATTCCCAGTGTTTTCAATTAAAGTCAGCAATAGAGAAGATAAATCAACCTTCAGGTACTCTGCAGCTAAAGGAACTGTGGTTTTTCAAATAAATATGGATACTCATGTTCTTGCATAGTTTATTTTACTAAAATCTTTCAAACTTACAAACAAACAGTTCTGGTAAAAGAAAATACTATCCAAGTTATACTGTGTATCAGGTGCGGGAAACCTTATTCCCCTTGTCTATGGTCTTGATTCAGGAAAACACTTAAATACTTGCTTGAGTTCACCGCTATGCAGGAAATCACATGCTTACTTTAATAGGGATAGAGTTAATCACATGCTTTAAGCACCTTTTCTGTATCAGGCTGCTTTTCCGAATCAGGGCTTACTTTCTCAGCCAATCCACCATTGAGAGATCTGGGTAAAGTTAGGTGAATACTGCAAATTAAATTCTGCACATATGCTTTCAAACATTTAAATGGGCTCACTTTGACGCTGTTTTTATTTCTTTTCCAGCATGTGTGTTTACAGATAGGAACGTTCACTTAAAATTTGATATTTTAGAAAATATTGCAGAATATTCCTGAAAATTACATTCAATTTCATAAAAGCAAGTATCTGCACCAGAAACCTGATTCTAAAATCTATACTCATCCTATCAAGAAACAGAGGACATTGAATACTGAAAATTCTTAATGAACTGCTTTCAAAGAATCCAGAGACAGAGATATTTGCAGAAATTTGGCAAAATATAGTGAATAAAAAAAGTGAAAGACAATCAGTCCCTCTGTAGTCAATTCACAAACAGGAAAAAAAAAGAAAAAAAGATGGCATTCCATCAGCTAAATTAGTTGTTCAGTGTTACTGGCCTAGATCTACATCTGACATTTTAAAAATAATTCTGAATGGTAGGAATAAATACTGTCCAAATTATTTACTACTATAAATAGTATCCACTTCATTTTAAATTCCCGGATAACAAATATTCTGTAGAGGGGATGAGCTCAGTTTATAAGCTGTAGCTTCCAACCTATTAATTCCAGCAACTTTCCAAAGAGTGAAATAATAATACATAGCTGTTGTATAGCACTTTTAATCAGGGGAGCTCAAAGTACTTTAAAAAAAAAAAAAAAAAAAAAAGAGGTGAGTATCATTATCCACACTTTAGATATGTGGAAGGTGAGGCACAGAAGGGAAGTGACTTATCTAAGGTGACCCAGCCAATGGTAGTAAGCAATGTATGAAAAGAGATTGATTTTAATTTGGGCATCTTAACTGGTAATACTAGATTTGTCCTACTACACTTAGTTCAGAAATACGTTAAAATAAAAAGGACACTCTACCCAGTGCTAATGTCAGTTCTATCTTGATTATTACTTATGTAGTGAATGAGATAGGGTGTACCAGTTTTTCAGTGCCCCTGTAAAGCAACCCTGTCTTCGTACACCTTATCCCAGAGGAGCCCTTCAGAAAAGGCTTGACTGAGCCAGACAGCTTCCTAGAATTTTGTGGGTTCACATCTAGTGAGATGCCACAAGGATTGGCTCATTCACATGTGGTCTGGAAGAGGGCATTAACAGCATGTTTATGAAATTCCCAGATAATAAACTGGTGGGGGATAGTTACTAAGAACAGTGATGGCAGAGAAACAACATCAAGGGGCTTAGAGAGAATAAAAATTAAAAGCTCGATCCCACAGAAATGTACACGAGTAACTCTAATCACCGCATCATCATACTGGAGGCATTGGGTGTACTCGTGTGAGCAAAGTTACTCATTGTATGTGTGTCTGCAGCAGCAGTCGATAACAGGAAGTCCATCTTATAAAAATCCATCATCCTAATACATCTAGAGGAAAACTGTCAAACACAGTTTATCAGTCCAAGGGAAAAATCTGGAAATCGGTAATGGCAAAAGAGCGCTAATGGGGATAATGGACAGCAAATTAAATCCACATTTTCAACACCATCAGGCACAAACAAAAGTCAGCGCACTTTTGGGGCAGAGCAGACACAAGGCTCATGGAAGCAGTGAGTTTACAGTCCCACCTCTACTGCTTTCGGGTGAGAGCATGTCTGGAATGTTTCAAACCATTCTGGATGCCTCTCAGAAGCTGAAGAGAGTTTAAAAGAGAGAAAATGATTAAGGGGTTGAAGGAATTATGAGGAACACTTAAATTCATGGTGAAATTATAACTGCCAGGCCATGTCCACACAAGGGAGTGAGAGTGCATAAGGTACCTCCATATTTCCCTGCACTAGCTACCCATCTTCTAGGTAGTAATGCAGGGTCAGGGAAGAAGGAGAGAAGTCTCCATAGGGTTGCTACTCCCCCTCCTTTGCACATGGGAAGGCAAGGGGGTAAAGCAGAGCATTAATCCCTCTTCAGCATACCAGCCAGTACAGTTGAACCGGCATGCAGGGAAAGAGCTCTCTATGTCAGCCATAGGGCTAATGCAGCTTACTTCTTTTCCCCTGACACCCGGAGCAGGGTGGGGGGGAAACCAGGAACCACACTTTGACTCTCAGAATCAGTCCGATTCTGGGTTGGCTCCTGAGCAAGCACAGCTTGCATTGCCCATTGCCATAAACCCTGAGTAATGCCACAATTGAACTCATGGCTTGGATTATAGCTTGGCTAAGTGCTGAGTATTTGGGGAACATGACAGACATCTGCAAATATAGTCAGGGTATAGAAACCATACATGGAACGTAATAATTGCGTGCAGCACAAGGGGTTTAAATGGGAGCACTGGGATGAAATTAAGAAATAAAGAAAAATGTATTCTAAATATGAGGAAAAACTTCCTGACAGGGTGCGTAGGTAAGAAATTCTCACATGGGGTTTTAAGAGGCTTGACTTGAATATAGAGCTTCTGTTTGCACTTTGGAGGAAGTAGTGCCACTTGTTAAAATGTATTCTTTGGTTTAGTCATATCTCAGGAGTTAATAGTGAATTAATCATCTGTACACCAGGGGAGAGTGGTTCAATCAATATCTAAAGTATAATCTCCACAAAGGCAACACATTTGATAAGTACATCTTGAATAAAACTCCTTTGTGCACGGAGTCATTTTTCTTAAAACATTAAACCAATGAGCATTACAATGTGTTTGGAGTAAGGGTGATCTCAGGAACCCTTCTGGCTGGTCTAACCAAAGTGTGCCCATCTATACATCCACAGCTATGCAATAAGCACATCTAATACATTATTAACAGAGTGAAAATAATAATGGATCAAGGATTAATCTTTCATGAGCAATATGAAGCTCTGGTGCTATGCCTACAAAACAAACAACTGCATTTGTCTAAATTAGTAAAGAGAGAGAGCACGCAAAGCAAATGAAACTAGGGGGAAAAAAATCTACAGTGTAATTTCAAACCACTTCACCATGAGATTAAATGTTTCAAGTGATACAGAACAGTGCTGATTTTTCCAATGTATAAGTAATGGCTACATTATAATCCAGGAGTCTGTAGATCTCAAAGGTGTGCTCTGAGTCAAAGATCCTCTTTAGAATTAATTTGCACTTCGTAGCATTAGGTTTCTGTTTATTTGTTTTAATAACTGGCTAGTGAGGTATTACTTTTCCAAGAGCCTTAGCTGGAGTTAGAATTAGAGACTGGGAGTAATACCACCACCTCTGCTTAGAATATAGAGATTGCTTTACATTTTCAAGCACTTTGCAATCATATGGGGCTATTTCATCCCTCTATTAGCTCCACCAAAGTCACTGGAGTTACACCAGGAATCAAGTTGGCCCTGAACTATAAAATATTTTTCATTTTTTTCCCCAAATATGCTTCCACATAAACTGCATTGCCTTCTATTCCATGTGCTGCAGTAACCAAGAAATGAGAAAGAATCACTAATGTAAAACAATAAGTAGGCAAGTATATTACAATGCAGACACAATATTACTACAATATTTTAAAACATGGCCAAATTGTCTCCTCTACCTCCATTTCTTATAGAATCATCCTCCTTTTGATCCAATGGGGACTTTCTGGCCATGTCTGAATTAATGAGCTGGCTCTCCTCTGAATTCTACAGAATTTAAAAAACACAAAACAAAAACACAACACACACACATAAAATTCTCTGGGTTTACATTGGCCTTAAATATAATCTAAGTATCCCTGACTAGATATGACTAGAAAACAAGATTTTTGAGGCTAATGGCTCCATAGATTAGAAAAAACCCGGACAAATCAGAAGAGCTATCCTAGAAATGAACGAGGGAAATGGAAACTTTCTTGGGATCAGTAAAGGAGTCACAGGGAGGGAGAGAATTTGTTCTAAGTTACAGCACCTTAGACAGCTCAAAATTGCTGTATAAAACATAAGGGGTGTACACTTGGAGAAAAGTGAGGCGATCTGGAGTCAGAACAAGAGAAAACAGTTGCTGTAAACTAAGTTTAATGAGGATATGGCTTTAGCATAGTGTGATGGAAGAAAAAAAGATCTGAAATCTAAACCTTATGTATCAGGTTACTGTGCAAAAAAAAAAAAAAAAAAAAAAAACCAAAAAAAACCCCCACATACAGTATCAGAACCAAATTGCATGAATCACATTGTATTTTTTACAGATTTGTATTAAATACAACACATACGACTTTAATAGAAGTTGTTCCTGAGTAATCACTGATCAGAGATTTAAGATTGACAGTGTTTGAAAAAACTAGAGAATATTATTGTAAGCGTAAGAGCAACACTTCCTGGATGGTTCATTTAACTCTATTTGACAAATGCGGTCAGACAGTATTAGGTTCAAATCTGCAACGCTTTATTCTCATGCTTAACTTTAAGCACATTCATAAATTTTGCAAGATCATCAGGGCATTCAGTCTTTTCTCGAACACACACACTTACAGCAAGATGGTACCTGGCCTACATAGGTCACAAAGATGGGGCTGAAATTGTTTGCTTCAAGAATCTCTTATATGAAGTAAGTAACCATTTAAACTACAATGATATTTAGGGGGGGCAGGGGGAGGAAGTTGTACAAAAACCTAATGTTAATGGAAATGTTTGAGGGAGTATTTTTAATTTTTCATCACTGGGGCTTTAGCTATATTTTTAACAGTTAAGTACAATAGCCAATTATGGTTACATAGTCTCACATGGAGAGATATTATATGTGGTTGCTGCTGCTCCCAATTGTCTGTGAACCCTCAGTGAAACTAACTAAACAGAGATGTGTAGCTCCATTATTCAAACTGAGCAAAGTACAAAAAGTAAACGGAGGGAAATAAATTATAGTTTCAAAATTCTTTCAGTTTTAATAATTTAGGCTGCTATTAGTAACATGGGGAAGGACAAAATGTTAAAAGATTTTTAGCCTGACAGTGTCTTTTCTAATTGCATTTTCAAGTCTGTGGTCAGCTTCATTATTGTTATGCTATGAAAAGCCTGGTTTGCCAAGTGGAGGTTAAACAGCCTGATAAGGGTATTGTATCACCTACCCCTCCTCCTCTTTCAGCAATCAGATGATAAACAATGGTGGACATACACCAAGCTGATACCTTGACTGTGACTCCTTCTTCTTGCATGCTATACACCAGGGGTGGCCAAATTTACTGCCCATCGCTCTCCCCTCCCCAAGACCCTCTTCCCTGCTGGGCAGAATCCTTTAGCCGCACCACCCCGCCGCAGGGTAGACGCTCCAAGCTCTCCACTCTCATCTGGTAGGTGGAGAATGGGGAAAGGGAGTTCTGTGAGCTACACTTTAACTGTAAAATAGCCGCATGTGGCTCATGAGCCACAGTTTGGCCACAGCTGCTCTATACCAAGTTTGGCTTGTTTTTACTATAGCCTTTATAAAAGTGTCTTCCTGCTTACATGGCCTCATTAGCATAGTGTCTGAGCACTTGACAATCTTTAATGTGTTTTTCCCATTTGATACAGAGGTTCAGAGTGATTAGAAGTAAAAACCACACAAAAGCACCTGTGACTTAGGAGCCTAATTCCTACTTTGAAAAGTCTAACTGAAAAAAATCAAAGGGACTTCGATTCCTAACTCACATAGAATGTTCTGAAATTTCAAAAGATTCTTAGGTGCATAACTCAGATAAGAGTTTGGTGCCAAAGTACCTTTGTGAATCCAACTCTAAGTGATCTGCCCAAGGTCACAAAGAGAGCCTGTGGTAGAGCATGTAGGCTAGTGCTCCAACTACTAGACTACCCTTCTCATACATATTACTAACACCAAAAGAAAATTTAATGTAAACATTACCGGGTCTGCAGGGAGCTTGCAATTTGAAAAAAAAAAAAAAAAAAAAAAAAAAAAAAGAACCCCCCCCAAGAATATTGATAATCAGCACGTCTGAATATCAAAAGTTGGGAGAAGAGAAAACACAATATTTTTAAATCTTTTACCTGTTCAGAACTAACTAACTGAGTTCTAGGAGAGAGACTAAGCAGTTATTCTGAATTCTGCAAGGAATGTAGGAACAGGGTCTGAATGTTCGAGTCTGTCCTCCATGCATTGAACTCCCATTATTACTGAAAGAAGAATGCAGACAAAATACATTGATTCACACATAACAAACATTATCTTGCTTTCTTTTCCAGCCTCATGGAGTTCAAAATTTACTTTAAAAAAAAAAAAAAAAATCTTTGTTGAAGCTTGCCAATGGGCTCCAAACATTTAACATAAATACTGAAAAGTTAAAGCTGTTTCAAAGATGGTCATTTCCCTTCTGATTAGAGCAGTTTAAGATAGGAAAATGCAAGTCACCAATACTGGACTAGGAAGAAAAAAAGAACCAACGCTATTAATTGCGGCAAAGGAACTAGTAGGTGGAAGTTTTATGAAAAACTAGAATCATGGCCTTCCTCATTTAACTTTTTCAAATGTATTAAGATTCCAATACATTTGCCTGAGATCTGATCTACTTGTGTTGCAGAACCCATACTTCAGATACATTTGCCATGCAAGTTATGTAATAATAATGACCACATGACCAAATCTTATAACAATCTATCCGTAGTGCTACTGAACCTGAAAACAGAAGCAGTCTGCAGAGCATAAGACTAAACTACAGACTGTAGTTGCTCACCTCTGTTCAGTTTGCCCTTCTTCAGTCATATACATGTAGCTGTAAGAGACTTAGAATTAAACTCAACCATCATGACAGCATAAGTCTTTTCTCTGTTGAAAAAGGCAATGCTAACTTACCTAAACTTAGTCACAGTTTCTGCGTTGCTCTACAATGTGAAATCAGGGACTGATTTTATTAGATTCCTCCCATACCCTTATTCCCATTGCTACCTCCCCCTCTTCAGAGAGAGAGAGAGAGAGAGAAATGTGCACTGGGCAATTCACAGTAATTAAAAAAGACTTAGGAATCAGAAGCATAACATTTCCCCCAGTTAACTTTATGATTTTATACTTTACTGAGCAGAAAAATATCTCCTGAAATTCAGCCAACATTTGCAATCTTAACTCATGATCACAGTCACTTTTGCTTAAACTGTTCTAACTGCAAGTTTTTCCTCTTCATTTAAAAAAAAATCATCTATTATCTACTTGCTGCCTTAGACCTTAACTTTACTGAGTTCCCATACAGCACACACTGCCATATCACTTATAAAACACTTCCAGTGTCATCATCTGAGTGAAGATATGACAAGACTGTTTATCAGTAGGTAATAAGACAGATAATTTAACTGTACAAGCTCTAATTGGTCTAATTCACTAACTGACCTCTCTCCACTTGATTCACTAGTACAACTGAGCTCTGATAAAGCCTTTAATTGTAAATTGCACACAGCTGTGAGCTGCTTCGCACGCTGGCACAAAAACACTATCATCGACTGTTTCATCTCTGCGACCTGCTAATTTGGAGCATATGTAACTGTTTTTAATGCTGAAGGCTTGACATACCACAAACAGCAGATGTTGCAGCTGCCCCTGAGATGCTTTATTTAATTCAATTACGTCTTTTGGAGATATGTAAAAAAGCTAGGCGAGATGAGAGAGGGCAGGAGAATGTTAAAAATGGAGCCCCTGGTTGAGGCCCAGGTGGCTCGATAGGCAAATGATTGGGTGAATGTCTAAATGATCTTTTTAATTGAGTAGACTGACGGCTAATCAGGGTCATGAAGTGTTATCACACTGATGAGCTGAGTGGAGCCCTGGGCTGCTCTGCAATTAATGCTGCTTTTGTGAAAGGAGAAAAAAGAAAGATAATGTATACCATCTGGCAATTGTTTATGATAAAAGCAGCAGTTTGCTACAAATTCAAGTTAAATGCTATTCATAACATTATTTCTGCTGCTGCTGAGGGCAAGGACACGGATCCCAGGCCTTTGTCTGACTTTCTTATTCTTTTTCAACAAGCAAAACATTCATTTGCTTCCACATGTGGTGTTATTAATTACTTGGCTGCTTGCTAATGGACGGCCCAAACGATCCTCTCTTTGATATGCCACTAAGAAGTCCTGCAATATACTTCTTGGATGCACACCCAGCCTTCATGCCAAAGCATCTGATTACAAGAAAACAAAGCAAGGGCTAAGCTCCCAACAAAAAGCCAGAGAAAACAAGTCATTTTCCTCCCCATTTCATTTTAAAGAGCTTCTCTCTCTGGCAGATATGGGTAAAGAATCAGAAAAGAGCTCATTTTTGAGAAGGAGGGGAGGAATTAAAAGCTGTGACAGCAAACTCCTTTGCAGAATGTTTTACTGTTGGCACAAGGAGACCAGCTTTTGCAAACCTCAAAGCAGTTCCAGAGAATCAATCACTCAACCAATGGCCAAGAATGTTCCCGGGACTTGCTTCTTTAGAAACATGTAGGGAAGTTGACAAGCCTTAATAATGACATGACAATGAACTGAAAACTAACATGACTACAGGTGGAATAATACGCTACTGGTATGTGTGAGGACTTGAAAAAAATCCTGCCAACTGTGCTTCAGGCTTTGAATCTATGGTTAGTTGGAAATGAGAATCCTGGTGAGATGCAGATTAATGACAGACAGAAGAATATAAAAGAATGTACCATATTGATTCTCATGGGCATTCAGAGTCAAGAGTACTTAAACTATTGTCTGTTTAAAATGTGAGATGGAAGATGGTCCTTCAAAGGGCCACGTCAGAACTCAAAAAGCAAACCAAAAGGACAGCAGCTGGTCTAGTGGTTAGTGCTCCAAACTGAGTTAGGTGAGGTGGGCTCTATTTCTACTCTGCCACTGGCACATTGTGTGGCATTGGCCAAGTCTCTCTCTATTTAAGTATCTGTAAACATTAGAAACAACAGTATTGTCAATGAACCAGCAACTACTTCAATGCCCAGCACATGTAAATTTATAAATGTTCCATTCAGTTCCTCATTTCTCCATTAGGCACACTAGCTATTTCAATAAAGGGTCCTTTCCCCCCTGCGAAACATGCCTTTTTTTTTTAAAAAAAAAAGAGGGACCTGGACCCGTGCCCTCTCTTACCTTCACGCTATGGCTACAGGCATGTCTACGTGTGAGCTGAGGGGTACTGATTCCTTGCTCACGCAGATGTACCCACACTCGCTGTGCTCAAGCTCGCACACTAAAAATAGCATTGTGGCCAGGGCATGAGCGGCAACTTAGCCACCTAAGTACATACTTTGGATGTCCAGGCAGGTTTGTACTTGGGCAGCTAGCTAGAGCCACCATTGTGCTACCCCAGCTACATTGCTATTTTTAGTGTGCTAGCTCAAGCAGAGCTAGTGCGGGTACATCTGTGCAAGCTGGGCTATCACACCTCCCAGCTCACATGGATAAATCAAGTGAGGTATGTCCAGTATTGATAGGGAGATGTTAGTACTGCTAACTGGTGAGACCCCACTGGTGAGAACCCATCTGGAATATTGTGTACAGTTGTGGCCTCCCATGTTTAAGAAAGATTAATTCAAACTGGAACAGGTGCAGAGAAGGGCTACTAGGATGATCCAAGGAATGGAAAACCAACCTTATGAGAGGAAACTTAAAGAGCTTGGCTTGTTTAGCCTAACCAAAAGAAGGTTGAGGAGAGATATGATTGCTCTCTGTAAATACATCAGAGGGATAAATACAAGGGAGGGAGAGGAATTATTTAAGCTCAGCGCCAGTGTAGACACAAGAACTATTGGATATAAACTGGCCATCAGGAAGTTTAGACTTGAAATTAGACGAAGGTTTCTAACCATCAGAGGAGTGAAGCTCTGGAACAGCCTTCCAAGGGGAGCAGTGAGGGCAAAAAACCTAGCTGGCTTCAAGATCGAGTTTGATACGTTATGGAGGGGATGGTATGATGGGACAGCCTCATCTGGCGATTAATTGATCTTTGACTACTAGTGGTAAATATACTCAATGGCCTGTGATGGGATCTTAGATGGGGAGGGTTCAGAGTTAATAAAGAGAATTCTTTTCAGGTGTCTGGCTGGTGAATCATGCTCACATGCTCAGGGTTTAATTGATCGCCATATTTGGGGTCAGGAAGGAATTTTCCCCCATAGGCCCTGGGGGTTTTTTTTGCCTTGCTTTGTAGCATGGGGCACTTGCTAGTGGATTCTCTGTATCTTGAAGTCTTTAAACCATTACTTGAGAACTTCAGTAATTCAGTCCTAGTTTGGGGGTTTAGTGGGAGTGGGTGGGTGAGGTTCTGAGGCCTGCGTTGTGCAGGAGGTCAGGCTAGATGATCATATAGGTCCCTTCTGACTTTAAAGTCTATGGGTCTATGTAGATGTACTCTCAGGTCAGTAGTAGGGATGCAGAGCTAGATCAGTAAATGCCTTAAGATGGAGATAGCTGTAGGGGTCATAGCTCCGAAAGAAGAGGGTTGTAAGAACTGAATGTGACATTGGCAGGTTTCTTTAATCCTTTTGGTTTCTTACAGCAGCTCTTGTTCTCAACAGTTTTTTCAGTGAGGGATGATTGGTTTGTTTTTTTTTAAAGTGTCTCCACGAGGGTTTATTGTAACAGATTTAAGTCACCCCAACATGGCAGCGATGCTGCTGCCGCTCCACCTAGGGTCACGGAATAAGTTAGCAGCCCAAGAGGCTGAGCAAGTGTAGACTGTGGGGTCGGGGCGAGTACCAACCATTGTGCTATATGCCTTGTTTGCCTCAGGCTGAGCTTAAGCAATGATACCATGTACTCTGAAGGAGGTGTGCTTTGCTCAGAGGTATAGTGAGAGGGGGCCCCAGCCTCCCTTGACCAGAGCTGGGTAGCATAACAGTGGCACCCCTCCCCTGCTGGCATCACAAAGGGGCAGCCAAGCCAAATCTGAGTGGTTTTGAGTAGCACCATTCAAATGTGGGGTAGCTAGGCAGGTAATCTGGGCCCCTACCTAGCAAAATTCTAGTTGTGCCTCTGGTTTTGCTGGACTGTTCTCTAGTGACATTGACCATAGCATCATCAGCAGAGGAAGTGTCAGAGAGCTGAGTGAACTTCTGTTGGTGTTGCAGAATCTGGGAGTTCTAGGACAGCAAAGCTGTTAATGACTTCTCTCAGTAGTACAGGGCCACCTTCTCTTCCCAGAGAGATCACAGAAGTGAACAGAACGATCACAGACACCACATTCTAATCTGAGTGACACTGGTGATTTTGTGATTCCATGCTGTTTCTAACTAAGTTTGGACCAGACTTGTAGCTCAATAGCTGTGGGCTACAGAGTCGAAACATAAGATATACCCTTATAAAAAAAAATACTGCAGCAATACAGTAATTGCTCACAACACTGTAGCATCACTGTTGAAAGGGATAGCGTAGTGGGCCATTACAGTACAGTACAGTACTTCTTTATTCTTAAATAAGGGCAGAAAAACAAAATAGTGGACAAATTGCAGTGAAAAATATTGTGTTGTGAATATTGCTAGAAAGACATGCCTGCTGAGTATATTTTGACAGCACCAATAAGTTATCACATGTCATATCAGGCTGTTACTCTTGTTAAGACCACAGATACAGACAGAAACCTCACTACTAACACTGTGCTTTATGAGATAACTCAAAATAATACTTAGATACTCTTTGTGGCTCTTTGAAATCATTGTATTAAGCTAAGAATTATATATGAATGCTGTTTTACTTTAGTTTAATACAAGTATCACACTCTCTCTCTGACTAGTATTAGGTACAATAAAAAAAGAAAAAACTCTCCAAGATTTAATTTGCTGCTTTATTTCTCCTCCACAGTTCCATAATCACAAAGTTCCTTATTCCCTTTCTGATTTTTCAAACACAGAATATTGTAAAAGGTATGAAAAAAAGAGAAATATTTATGGTTGTACACTTATTCGTTTTCTCAAATGTGGAAGGGGTTCTGTATAGCACCCACATATTATGAGACATCACAAGAACTGGACTGGTTTATCATGGCAATTGTGTAACAGATCAGTCTTATGACAACACAAATGGCTTTCACTTTAACAGTGTGGTTTCAGACCTATCTCCGCCATACAAGCTCATAGCCACCATCTTGCAGTCACTTATGCCTAGAACAACGAGAGTTCTGTGGCACTTTAAAGACTAACAAATTTAATTTTTGTAGGCATAAGCTTTTGTGAGACTCAGCTCACTTCATCAGATGCAGAAGTAGAATGATACAGTAAATAGGAAACATAGATCTACAAGTGCATAGAGAACAATGGGGGAGGTGGATGCAAGCCAGGTACTTGAGGGCTAATGACAGTCATTGAATAGGAGGTGAGAATGGGTGAGCAAAGCAATTTACCTCTTGTAATGAGAGATCCTAGAAGAGTGCTCAGAAAATGCTCACTAAAGCCATTAAAGATATGTTCCTTGTACAAATACATATCTGAGCACAGACTCATGCAATTTTAAGACTGCAGTAGAACAGCTTCTCCCATGAACACACTCATATGACTTTTATGGGACTTTTATTGTTGTTTTTTCAAAGGCAGGTGAAAGGACCAGTAGCTGCCATTTTGGAAATGCTCCTGGGAGTTATATTCCACCAACCGCTTTTAAAGCTCTCTTTTCGAACGTGTATCTTTGAAATGTTGGTGATATGATCATATATTTCTATAAGACAAAATGAAGCTTTGTAAAATTTGGCCCTTTTTGTCTTGTCTGCTAGCCAATTAAAAACAAATAAAAATAAGGGTCTGAGGAATTGTGACAATTTGCCCTCCCCTGAGAATTCCATGTTATGTCATTTCTACCATTGAGGCATGCATCCAATGGTGAGAGAGCATTCTTCCCTTCAGAGGCCCGTTAGACTCACCAGTAGGATATTGGTTTTGTTCCAATGAGGAATAAAGCAAAACCACGACCTCTCAAAGTTTTTTGCAAAAATCAGAGAGTGTTTATGCATCTAACACAGCAGTTAAGCCAACAGTTAGGGCACTAACTGGGAATGCGGGAAACCCAGTTTCTAGCTCCTGATCTGCCAGATTTTGAGCTATTCAGTTTGTATAAAACATTAAATATTCTTTAGGCCACCAGGAGAGGTTGAGACTAAAGTCTGGTGGCTAGGGCACTAGGTTGGGATATGGGAAACCCAGCTTCAATTTCCTGCTCCAAATCAGGTAGAGCAGTAACTTGAACCTGAATTTGCCATGTGAAAGCCTTAACCACCAGGCTTTTTTGGGATTCAGTGTCTCTCTCTCTTTCTCTCCTCAGTTGTGGAGCTGAGACACTTTCCCCAATGGAAATCACCATCCTCACTTCTATCAGAGTTTACTTGGTCTCTCCTAAGAAACTATCCTCTCTTAGCTTGGTTTTGAGTGCTGTTACATCTTCCCACTTTCTTCCTTTTGCAGCAATAAGGTGCTACTAAATACAGTAACAGCATCCCAGAGAGTTCCAGTGCTCCTTGAGGCTGGAAGGAATGGACCCACTAGATCTCTGGTTCAAACCCAGCTCTGGTAGTGCTCACTGAGAAATCACGAATGCCCAGATCACAAAAACTGACTTCAGAGTTGGCACTTTTTAGTACTCTTGTAGCTAGTTTCAAGCAGACGCCCTAAGCATTGCATGGGCACAGAGAAAGGTCTACCCCAGGGGTAGTCAATAATCTTTTGTCAAGATCCAAATTTCTTGGTCAAGGTATAATCAAGGTGCAGACTCCAGAGAAAATAATAATAAAAGATAACAACAATAATGACAAGTGAAAAAAAAATGTGGGTGTCCGTTCAAAAGCATCTGGTGGTCCAGATTTGGTCCGCGGTCAGCCTATTGACTACCTCTGGTCTACCCTCTCCCTCTAGACATGATCTTACCAGATCAGAGATGAGGCACACTGCAGGGCAATCAATGTGAGTAGGCTTGCATGGCTCCCTCCCTGTACCTGCTATGTAGATAAAGAGAGGAATTTACTTTCAGGCTGAGATTTTCAAAGGCTTCTTAGCAATGTGAATGCCAACTAAAAGTGAATGGAAATTGGGTGTCCTAATCTGTAAGACAACTTTGAAAATTTCAGGGTTCATTTTTTTCTATTCAGAGCCTTGCACAATGAATTCACACGGGAGAAAAAAGCCAACCATGTTCTACACTCCAGAGAACAGCACTGAAATAAATTTAAGTACAAAACTATCCAAATGTAAACAGCATGAAATAACTTGGGATGCTACAACTGGCCATAGTTCTTGGAAACATGAATCTAATACAGTATATATAAACTCTGTCACAATGACAAAAAACACCCACAGAGCGGGGACTTTATCTACCGAATTTGTGTTTTAAGTTTACACTAAAACCAAAGAGGAAGATTTTCAGTGGCACAAAGGACAAAGAAGTTCCCAGCTCACTTGAAAAATCAATGGGAATTAGACCAAGAATAACATTTTCAAAAGCACCTACGTGACTTAGTAGCCTATGTCCCATTTTCAAAATTCACTTAGGACTTGGGAGACTAAAGCTATGTCTAGACAGCCCCTATGTTTGGACTATGGAAGTATGAATTACAGCACGTACTAGTGTGCTGTGCTGTAACTCCCCATGTAGATGTTGTGGGTATGGACTAAAAGTATGTAGTTCACCTTAATGTAGTCCTCTTTAATAAAAGACTATGTTAACGGGAAGTAGGTAATTTTTATTTTGCATCTGCAATATCCATACAAGGGAGTTACAGTGCAGGATGCTAGTGTACGCTACAATTCACTCCCCCATAGTCTGAACTGCAGGGCCATGTAGACAAACCCTGAGTCTCATTGAAAGTCAAGTCTTAGGCTCCTAAGTCACTTAGGGCCATATTTTTAAAGGTAGTTAGGTGCCTAAATATGCAGATGGATATTTAGTGGGATTTCAAAAAGCATGTAGGCACCTAACTTCCATGACTAGGTGCTTTTGAAAAGCCCACTAGGAGCCTAGCGTCAGTCTCAGATGCCTAAATACCTTTGGAAATCTGGCCCATAGGGATCAAATTTAAAAAATGCCCAATTCCCATTTACACTTTAGAAAATCTCCACTACAGCGTCCAGTCCTGCCAGGTGCTGACAGATCTCTATTTCCACTATCTCCGAAGGGAAGAATGGCTTTTTATCTCTTTGCAGGAGGTGTTCACAGGGCCTCACAGAAGTGGGCCCAGCATCCTTTGCACATGGTACATTATGTTTTGTTTAATTCTCATGTCAAAGAATGATATGTTCTTTAGTAACTTGAAAAAAATGCTTTAATAAAACCAAATTAGCACTGTTGAGATTGCTCATTCTTCAAAGAAAAAGTCTGCTCTTGAGATGAGGGCTGCTTCAGCTCCAGTGTCTCAGTCAAGCAGATGCAACTTGTAAATCCAGAGTTCTCTTTCATGTGTGTTGGGCAATATTTAGATACAAGCTATTTCGAGAGCAGATCATTATTGCTGCCCAGAGCATTTGTGGAACATTTATTTCAAATGGCTGCGATCTGGGAATGTAACTGTGATGCAATAAACAGAAATGCTGGGGAAGTAACATAACCAGGTGCATAGAAATGTATATATCTGCTACAGGATTGCTAAATAGGTATCCCATTACTTCATCAGTTTCTTTTCTGGAGGGTGAGTGGGAAAGGATGTTGTCTGTCTGTTTTTGTTTGTTTGTTTGAGGAAACAGATGAAAACACATTCTATTATCTATTATTATTTGCACTGCAGCAAAGCCTAGAAACTCCAGTCATGGGCCACGGTGCCATTTTGGTAGGCAGGCAGAGTAAAAAACATTCAAAAAGATGGTCCCTACTTCCAAGTATTATGTACAACTGTTACAGTCCTCTCCCTCCCCATCTTGCATAACAGCAGGGGTTCAACTCTGAACTTTCAGACTTCTATCACTTGAGCAGCAGGCCCAGGTGCTCCAGCTAGTCAATATTTTTTGCATCAAAGCTGATTTTTGATGGAAAATTAGATTTTTGATTAAATGCATTTATTTATTTATTGCAAAAAGTGATTTCCATGGAAATTTTTCTTATATGGGCAAGTTCCCCAGCTGGACTACATCTCCCATCATACATAGTGGCAGGAGGCTGGCTGGGGGTAGTCTCACTTGGTTGTCTCTCTCCACCCTGAGGGGTGAAGGTCTTATTTCCCCATATGGTACCCCCAGAAAGTGGGGAATGGGCTGCTGGGGCCACATGCTAGGTCTGTAAGGATGGCTGAGGGGAGCCTGGCCCAAGCTCTCATTTCTCCACCAAGAGCTGGAGGAGCTCCCCTATGCGGTATCTCCAAAGCACAATGGTCAAATGGGACCATATGCCAGCTGTGTGTCAGCTCTCTTGCCTCCTAGCCCACTGCTTCAGATGCTCCAGCAGTTCCTAGGTAGTCCTAATGCAATGTATGTTTCTATTTCTGCTTGGTGATGATGTGGGCCTGGCCTTAGATTAGAATGTCTGGGTTCAGGTGTTATTTTGCCAGACTGCCAAAGTTTTCCTAAGTAACGCAAGCGATAAATGGGAAACAGTGATTTTCAAACGTTTATAATTCAGCCAAACCTGAATGGAATTTCATGGGACAAAGAAAAAGCCCATCTCTCATTCCAGGACTTTGTCCCTGCCACATTTCAAAGGTCTGCTGCAAACATTAGAGATTAGGGCTCCTCTGCTACAAGAATGCAAGAATCTCTATAATGGGAAATGTTATGCAATCTAAATATAGGAGTCACTACCATATAATTATAAACATTTTACAGATGGGTGAATTTAGGAGCACAGATTTAATTATTACTATCAGGTATGCTGCTTTTATTCTAGTGTAACTCCACTACATTTCAGTTTAGTAGAGAAGAATCAACATTATTTTCCAAAGCCACTACCTTCTGACAGCTTGTACACAACAAGTCACTGAAAGGTTGGGAACGGAATCTAGGAGTCTTGACTCTCAGGCCTGGTCTACGCTTACCTTAAAATTCAGCGGCAGTCAACAGGAGTTATGCAAGCTACGCAGAGTAGCTTGCGTAACTCCCATTGACTTCTTAACTTCCATTGTGCGCAGCGTCTTCATTGCACTGCGCCACATGAGGGGGTGGGTTTAACAAGTTGACTTCCTGATTGATTGTGCTGGTCTTTGCTGACCACTTAATCGATCCGGATCGATCGATCTGACGGTGGCAAATCTGCCGCCGTCAGTGAAGACGTACCCTGAGTCCCTTTCTCTACCCACCATATAACAATTCCTCCTCATGACAGAACCAACATGAATCAAGGTAGATTTACCAAAGTAGTACACAGCTCAATGCATGACAAGTGATATTTGAAGCTAGTAGGAAGACAAGCACCAAATATTATGAAGGGGAAAGGTGTAGCATAAGAATACAAATTGTACAAATGTGCCCGTAGTTAGCCCCTGCTACTGAGCCTTCATTAAGCGTAGATGGGAGCCAGCTGAGCAAACGGGCCTAGAAGGAAGGAATTAGGAACAGCTGTAGGACCTGGGAGGGCTATAAAAGCTCCCAGGAAGCGGCTGCTGGAAGGAAGGGAGGGGCAGTAGCCAGTGAGGGAGAAGTTACAGCCAGGGAAGACTGAGCACCCTTTGACTAGAGGCTGAATCCATAAGACCCCTGCAACTGGTGGGACCTGCATATATAGAAGGTGGTGAGCAACCCATTGTAAATAAAGTGCACTAGTGGAGCACGAAGCTGTCGTTGACGTGGTTTGTGGGGGCCGAGGGCCTGGGCAGCAAGGGAGCCAGGCGTAAACCGCTACAGTGCCTAATCAGATTTAGATTGTATCCAAATGGATCATCTTAATGAAGATTTGATCTCGAGACCAAATTCATCCAAGCTAGCATAATGCGACTGAAGTTATGCTGGGCATGTACAGGGCCCTTGATATCTGTCCTTTTAGCACTGATTTAGCACTGATATAAGCAGGGTATTCTGTTCTGAGAGTTCTCTCAAATGTCGCTGATGTGCTCTGATAATTCATATCATTTCACATATCCTTCTGAGTGTTTTCAGTTTGGAATTTTGTCTTCTTTACTGTCCAGTTTTCTAAAGCCAAGTGTTTATAGCACAATGAGAAGCTGCTTTTTTCCAGATATAAGCTAATGCACTCTGAGATGGATTCTCCCCTCATAAATTGGTTTATGCCAGCATAATTCCACTGATTTCATTGTAGGTAGTCCTGATTTACACCATCATAACATCTGATTCAGGCCCTGTGTGTGTAATACTCTGCTGGAAATTGATGATGTTATAACACAGGATTGGCAAACCAATTTGGCTATAAGGAATGACATAGATTTTCAGTATAAATTTGAACCAAATATCTGAGGTTTTAAAATATTTGGATAACTTTTTGCTTTGTATTTTTTTAGGTGCCATTCATGGTTCCAGACTGACACTGAAGTGAAAGTGGAAACTAAAGGGAGAAAGAGCTTAATTCAGCTTTACTCATCCTAGGGCACAGAGTCCCTTGGGGTGTAAAATCTTCCTGGAGTGGGATTGCTGCAGCACAACGTGTTTGCCCTCCCTGTCCAGGTGGGGACTTGAAGTTCATCAGCACAGCCGAAAAGTAGATATTACTGGAAGGAAGAGTGTGTGTGATCAGGGTGTCTAAGTGATGCTCTGAGTCCAACCATCTCCTGAGTCGCCTCCACTACTAGGAAGGGCAGCAGTTTAAAACTGCCATTTGCTGGTGGAGTTTCCTGGGCTGATTTCCCCCAGGGCTCACTGCCGGTGTGCAGGAAGTGTACTTTGCAGCCCATCTGCCAACAAGGGTGAATCAAGCCCCCAAACTGTTCTTGTATTACTCTATTTCTTGGCCAGGTGAAATAGGAGGGACAGCAAATTACAGACAAAATCCTGATTTGTGAGGTTTCCAGACGAAAGAGGTTTAAGTAAATTTTCATTACATATTTTTGAACCAAAGCAACCAAACTTTTAATTATCAACAATTCCTTTCAGCCTCACGGTGGATTTAACACATTCGATTATAAAGATAGGGTTAAATACTCAGAGCTGAATTCATCTGTAATGATCCACAACCTGCTACACTATGAAAGGCCATAGAGAAAGCAGATCTCAGCTCTTCAGCCTATTTGGTAAGATGCTGACTGGTCCATGGAAACCTTTCCCCCTGGGGTATACGGGAGATGTATTGATCTACAAGGGTGAGAGAGCTCATGCTAATGAACTCTCCTCATCATGCGGATCTTTATGCCTAATTCATCAGCACTTTAAAGTGTGATCAGCTCATCAACAGCCACACACTGAATTTTTTAGCTCAAGGCTGGCATATGCTCTCCCAACCCTGCATGGCTGTGGTTAAAGAAGCTCAAGTACATATTAATAAATTAAATGTAAAAATATACCTCAAACCTCTGGCCTCCTGCCTGCTAGACACTTCTTCCTCTCTTGGTCTGGAGGACTCTGTGCTTTTTGATATTTGAAAGGGATGTTGTCAATTTGATTCTTTTTAAAAATTGTCTTATTTAAAATAATTCCGTTTTCTGACAAATCAGATGTCAAATAAATATGTCCTGATATATATATACATACTTTTAGAAGGGTTTTTCTGCCCTCTTGTTTATTTTTAGAAAAGTCTTTTGGGAGAACCTGAGAACACCTTCACTACACATGATCTGGCCCACTTCCCTTCCCTTTCTTCTATGCTAGTACCTGTTTGCTGCCTGTTAGCTTTCAGTTTCACCTTCAGGCTTGCTCCTGCCATTACTGGGACCCTTTTGCAGCATCTGGGGAAGGGTATGTTCCAGCAACAGGAAACTGATGACTGCATTAAGTTAAAAAAAAGAAAAAAAAGGCGGTTTTCTCCTTTGTTCTCCTTGGTTATACTGATCTTAGGATTTGCATGTAACAGCAGTAGCTATCAGCTTTTCAAATAGAGATATGAAAACCAACCTTTGAGGCCTTTATAACTTTAAACAGTGACCAGCCTCATTCTGGTTAGCCTTCCTGATGAACAGACAATAAATGACAGCCATTGAAAAGGCGGGGTTAATGGATGTAACTGCAAAATCCCCATGAAATTAACCCGATCGGCATTCAAAATGTGTGCTTGTGAACTTAAATATAGGCTTCTAAATGGCACAATGGGTGCTCCCACATTGGCGTTGGGCCTTTTAATCCCTCCATTGACACTTTCTCTCTCAGGGATACAATAAGAAGCTCTATATTTGTCTGCTGTTGTAGCTGACAGTTTGCTATATGGGTTGAAAGATTAAATGCTGCCTACTAGTACTGGGTCCTCCTCTAAAGAGATGAAATAGGCTGTAAGGCTTTTGCAGCCCAGCAGAACACTTGTATCAAAAAATGAACGGAGCCCTGAATTAATCTTTTCAAAAACTGTCTAACTTTACCTAGGAAATACACACTGACTAGGTCTTCAAGTTTAATTTTTCCTCTAAGTGTCAGTACACATGAGGAGACCCATATTTTATGTGACTGGTATTGTTTCTTTTAAGCACTAACCAATACTGAGGGCAGTGCAAAACCTCATTTTCCAAGGAGGAGCTTCAGGGGGCATTCTTCCTCAAGAAGCCTCAACATCTCCCAGAGCTCCTGGGAGTGCAAGTCTTCCACCATCGCTTCAGTTGTAATAGCGTACACAGTTTATGTGGCAATGTAGCGCTGATGGCCAGTGCAGGCTTTGGTGGTCAGAGGGCCATTCCTTCCTACTCCTCCTTTTTCCCTTTCGGAAGGCTATCACCACAGAAAGTGCTAATACTGTGTAGCCCTTTTGCTCAGCTGACCCCAAAGTCTATGAATGGGTCTGGCCCTTGCATGGGCACACAAGCAGCATGGGAATTGCATCTTTCCTGTGACCTTTGCACTCACATAAGTACTGGGCACAATCTGACACTATTGTATATATGCAGCCTATATGAGATCCTTCAGAAAGCAATAGATACATATAGACTACACAATCCCTGATGATTATATAAATAATATTTACAATACAGTTTATATTTTGAAACAGCATCACTTTCTTTGCATTTACTTTTTCTGTGGTTTTTTTAAAAATAATTATGAGCAACTTATTACAATTTATATACACTTGGGGCCAGATTCTCTTTTATACCAATCTGGTAGTGTAAAAATGGAAGGCTCCTTTACATTGCTAAGTCAGTGTAAAGGGGCCTTAGTGCAAATGAGGGTCAGGTCCTCAGTGATGAAGCCAACATTTTCAAACTTAGGTGCACTGAGGTAGGCATGTAAATGCAAAGATGCTGACTGTGCACTCACAACTCACTCTCACGTCAGTGGGAGATTTGGAAGTACATACATTAGGACTAATGTGGTGGGCACATTTTTGACTAAGTGGGTTTTTGTTGGAAAATTCAGTTTTCTGGAAACAAACATTTTGTGGAGACATATAGATTGAGATGACTTTTTCGAAGGAAAGGTTCCTGAGGTCCAGGACAGACTTTTTGGTTCCACACAGAGTGCCAAATAGATAATTTGACCTTTCCACACTGAAAAAAGACATTTCACTAAAATTCCATTTCACAGAACTTTGGAAAGACCTGGGATTTGTACCATGGTGGAACAAACATATTTAAGGCCCCAAAGGTCTTTGCAAAATGGAATTGTCAGTCTCCATCCAGCACCAGTTGGGACCTAAATTTATACAATAGCATGATCAAATAACTGCTGATCCATCCTGTTTTTTTAACTTCAGTATGTACAGTCTCAGGACTGGGGTTTTAAAAGCTGAAACCCCACGTGATTACATTTGTAAGTACAATAATTTTTACTAGACATTTCTAAGGAAATGAATAGAAATACCCAACAAAAATAAAAAGGAAAGTCCCACATTTATCATTTATATTACTAATTGTAGGTCTCACAAACAGCAACAGGTTGGTTCAGTCTTAGAGGATCTTTCTGTAATTTTTTCTTTAGCAGATGAAAGATCTACTGGTAACAGAACTGTTTCAAATATCTTTTCCCTTGAACTTTTGAAATCTATTTGATAGCATTTACATTTTACATAAAAGATCTATTTCATGAAAAAGTCCAAATGACAAAGAACTAAGCCATTGTGCTTAAACCTAAAGGTATGATCTAGACATGAATTGTACCGGTTATTTATAGACCATCAATTATCAAATATTTAGAAGAGTCAGGAGTTCATATTACTCACTAGAACTAAAAAAAAAAATTGCTTTGGCATGAAAACCTATAATAAAACACCTGAGATTTAACAAAGAAACTGTATAGAAGTGCTAGTACATCATGAAACACATTTTTCAGAGTCCTGCCGTTCCTATTTTGACTTTGAATATATTTAGTGGAATAAGATGTTCTCAGAGGTAATGCTTCTTGTAAGGGGAGCTAGATAGGTATACAATTATTCTAGTGAAGTTGGTCTGAACCCTTGGAGTATCCACAGCACTCATCAAAAGTTTTTGAAGTTGTAAATTATGACGGTTGAATGGTCTTTCAGACCAAGTGAGGAGCAGCAGCTGTGTTCCATGCAGATGGACTCTCACAAGTTAAGCAACACTGGAGCAAATGAATATCAGAACTATAGCAGAGAAACAGTGTGAGAGAGGGGTCAACATAGTCATCTTCAGATAACCGGAGCCATCATGTATTATATAGGGTCGATAAGAATGGTTGGAGTGAAGTGAAATTGTTACACAAAATTAGTGATGCCTTAGCAGCTTTTACCATGAAGTACAATACATGTGCAAACCAGGCACTCAGATACCAAGGTGATTAGCACAGTATATGCACATTGGGCTAGATCCTCATCTGGTGTAATGAGTGTAATTCTGTTAACTTCAAGGAAAGTGCACTGATCTACACCAGATGAGAAAACTGGTAAGATATTTGTAAGTAATCATATATTCCTCCATTCAGAATAGTCTAATTTATGCAGAAGCATCAAATTTAGCTGTCAGGCAATCAAACTAGTGTCATATATAAAGCACCAAAACATTCCTCATGAGTCCCTGTATTTAGGGACTGAGCCAAAGATCATTGATGTAAATGAGTCTTTCCACTGACTATGATAGGTTTTGGATCAGGTCCTTCCTCCCGGGGGAGGAGGGTAAGCACCTTCTACAAACATTCCAGATTTTGATTTTATAGGTAGAGAGAAGTGGTTTATTTGTAAAATCTTTCTTTTTAAAAAAGTGGCTAAGGAAACATTGTAAAATAATTGGAACAAATTGGATTCTGTTAAAAAATTCTCCTTTGAATTTTCTCCTCTATAACTTTCTTGTTTACACATCTAAGACGGAGTAAGAAACTCTCTCTTTACAAGTGAACATGATATCAAGCACCACAAATGTTCTGCTTAAACCTGTCAAACCACACATAAAATATTGATACCTCACATTGGCAGGGTTAATACAGTGTTATTTTAATTGCAAACACTGCGGGTGATTAGTCAAACTTGGTGTGTCTTGAATACTAAGATAAAGATGCCTTCTGGCTGGACCTCCTATGCAATTAGCATTATGACCCTCTTGTGCTCTTCTCTGTTATTAATATGATTGGTCTAAGAAGAGTATTAGATATCTTTCATTAACCTATTGTGAACCTCCTTGAATAATAGACTATATTCCTTTTCAAAGCCAGTTACTCCTGGGGAGAGTGCAAGGGATGAAAGAGAAGTTTTCTTCTTTCGCTGAATGTGGACTCACTGGTATGGAGTTAAACGCAATATACACTAGGAAGTTATGAAAGAGCAAATGAAATAACAGAATCTATCTGGCTTATTAGTAATGGATGATCAGGTGTTCGTTATGCTGTATTTTCATACAGTTCAGAAAGTGAATGCCCATACTAGAACAGAAACGTTAACTGACCACCCACCCCTGGAAAATACAAACTAATGCACATCTGGCTGTGTACTTTCACTTTTTCTGTTTCTGAATAGCTTTCCCCCCCATTTTTTTTCTTTTTTAAACAAGCAGTTTCACTAAGACTTTTTTGCCTTTTACTTAACTGGGATTTCATTTAATCACTGGTCGCCCAGGATTTACAGGAAATAATTAGCATGAAGAAGAAAATAGGGGGAAAAAGTTTAACTTTGCAAATGTGCTGCAAACTGGTTTCAATGGAGCAATGCTGATTTACACCAGTTGAGGATCTGGCCCGATAACTGTCCCTCAGAGGAAATTACCTAGCTTCTTTAGTGACCATGGGCCAAATCCTCAGGTGGTGTATATTGGAGTAGCTTCAGTGACCTCATATTTGACCTGGTAATGCTTTGAATTTTGGGTTGTTAATGTGTCCATGTATGAAAGTTTTATCGTTTTATTTTAAGTTATATTATACTGATGGGATAGAAAAACATTCCTCCTGGAAATAATAGCCTATATTAACATTTGATAATCTCTAATTAAATAAAGTGGGGGTTTTCAGAAGACTATTTTCATGTGTGCTTAAAATTTTACTGGGTATTTATTATTATGATGCAGGTTTCCCAGATGTGTCAAAGTCTGAGCAGGCTGGCCTCCTCAGAAAGGACAGGCCACAAAAATGACTCTTGTTTGATTCCTCGCTGTGGAATCGAGCTTGAAGTTGCAAAGGAAATTAAATTAAGACACAATTATTAAAATAATGGTTCAAAATTCCTTGTAAAACTTGCATATTTTACAAAAGAATAAGAATTGCTCAGCATAGCTGTTTTGTGAGACTAGAACAACAGCAAGGAGAAGTAGTTAAATAAGGAAATATCTAATGTGTTGGTAGCCAAATGGGCACTCTTTTTTCAAAGGAGACTTACAGAACCTACTTAAAAAGGAATAGTTGTTAGATTTACTACTTAAATTATACCATGTACCTTATGCAACCTCTAGAGAGGTCAGCTAGTAATTATTTAAAACAACTGTTAATCATCTGCTAATACCCTGAAGGACAATTCAATTGTTAGGAATTCTAGGGATGTAAAGATTACCATTGAACTGAATTATCAACAGGCTTGTATCAAAGCGTGAGCTTAAGTTGCTTTGGTCTTGTGTAAAAATTCCTCTGATCTTTGGCAATCATAATTTATTTACAGCTTCCATACGTTCTCCTCTTTGCAAAGAAACAGGGGTTTCTTAACTATGGCCAGGAGGCTCTGAATTTTTATATGTAGCACTGTCTCTTGGTTAGAAAGACAGGAAAGAACTGCTGGCTTGAAGGTTGAGCAGCCAGCTTTTCTGTGTGAAAGGCAGGTTATCTAAACATTTTCTTCCCCTGAGAGAGATATTCTTAATATTTATTCTAAAATACAAATATTAGGGCTCTTTGCTCCATGTGAATTGTCCTGAGGTATAATAAATACAGTTCAGGTTAAAATAAAATCAGGGCATAGTAACAGCTGATGTTTACATTTATGTGAAGATTACTGAGGGAAAATGTTCCAGAATTAAATAAAAGTCCCCTTTTCAACTGGATGAAGAGCATTTTAGCATTTGGATTTGAACATAAATTTGGTTGTAACCACGTATTATGGCTTATGCAGAAAAGGTCTATGTTTAATGTGGACATCTTCCCAAAAATTGGGATTGATTCAGTTTGCAGAAGGCAGATTAGTACCAAATGTCCTGGTTTATAAATTGCGCAGAAGAGGATTTTTTTATTCAGTTTAGATCTACCAACTAGTGCCTTGACAATCTTTTAAAGATCAGGAAGAGAGAGGATCACACATTTATCCAGTATTACTTGATTGTGTGCAAAGGGTCTTTTCAATTAGACACAATTATTTGAAACAATTGGTCAAATGCAGTGGAAAGTGAATAGGGAAACAAAAGGGGACATACATGAAACATCTATCACCGTAGGTCATGCTTAAAGCTGCAACATACTTTAAATGGTGTGTGAGGATGCTTTATAAAAACATATTTAATTAGTTTGAAAAGAAACAAAAGCTGTATTTCAATGTAAAAATAATCAACAACAGTCACTCAGAACTGAAGTTCCTTTGTTGACAATCTGTTTAAATGCTCTTTACAAGTAGTATATTTCAAATATATTTCACTGCCACAGCAAGATCCACACAGTCCTTCTCAACACTGATATTCTTAGTTTATGCTGTTTATACATTAGGGAATGAAAGCATTGTAATGTGTCTTAGTTTTATTACCACCTGGTTGTATTTTTGGCTCTCTCCACAACAAACTTAACTGGCAGGATTCACGTGGGCACAGTGGGGCCCAACTGCCTGTGTTTACTGACAATATACAAGGCCTAACTGCATAACTGTTGCCCTGACAGGGTTCTTGGTGGCTTCCGAAACAGAGAAGACAGTGAGGGCCACTAGAGGGCTCACAAACTATTTAAAGGGATACTACCAAGCTATTGGACACTACTCCAGTCCTTGAAGATAGCATCAAATCACTTCTTTCTGACTCTCAGGCCGAAGTACTTATGGCTGTTAGCCTTTAACTAGACTCTCTCTCCTCTCATTGGCTGATTTTCCACCCAAATCCTACAACAGTAAATACATGGTAGGTACATGCTCTTTACAGTCCCTAGTGCAATATCCCTTACCAGCTAACTCCTTCTTCACCAAATTATTTGAGTGGATGTACAAAGAACCCGTGCGCACAAACTTATTCATATCCAACTCAATCTCTGTCTCAGGCAACCTCTCTGACAATAGATCAGCAATAACGGACCTCTCTGGATATCTGTCCACTCCACTTGACCAACAACTCCTGGCATGTGAACATGGAAGGACACATATCACAAATAGAGGTAGAGGCACTGTATTACTGGAAAGTCCTTAGAGCCTAGAATGAAGGCCTTCATCTCCCGTAGATCCATTGCCACGGCCCAGGTTCACCTTCTGTACATTTTTCACTGCACAGCAAAGCTCGCAACAGACACATGGCAACAGACAGCATAGTCCTCCTTAATGTGCACTTTATAGACAGGTATTTTTGAAAGGGCTCAGCATTGGCCTAACCTTGCTCTGACTGGACCAGTGGCAAAATTCCCATAGACTTCAATGGCAGCAGTGTCAGGACAATGCTGCACACTTTTGAAAAAAATCTCACTGTGAAATGTAGCTTCATTGGTGGTTCACTACTCTGTATCGGCTACTCTTGTCAGGCCTGGCATACTCGCTTCACCTAACCTAACGGTTGTCATGATCTATACCCAAAAGATGGCACTTATTATTAATATTCTTATTTGTCTGACCAGCCTGGTTGTCAGGCAGAAACAATGAAGGGACATTTACATAAAAGGTAAACAAAGCCATCAAACTAGCAAGTGGGGGAAATTGCCTCTTAAATAGAAAGACAAGGGATCTGAACCTCAAATGATAAGCTATTGAATTTATTGATGGTATACAATATTATTGTATTATAAAAGTTTATTGGGTAAGGTGTTTTATGAAAGCCTGTGACATACCAGTGATTAATATAATTGTGAAATGCATGTATTAACACTATGAGGAATTATGGACACACATTGATATTATGCTTTAAAGTTTGTGACCAAACACAGGGAAAAACAGGTTTTTTTCCCAGCCACAAGTGAAGGCAGCTATCTAGCTGTCTCCAGTGTAAATTAAGCAATGTGGAATCAAAACAATGGAAGCCTCATTTACATATGAATCGGCTGGAGAGTGCTTCTCCAGAAATCCTTCCTGCCTCTCAAAGCAGTGTCAATGAACTGTGGGAAGACAGTGTAGTATCCACACCTCAGTAGAAGCGAGAAGCTTGGTCTGGGCTTACTTTTCCAAAAATACAGTTCAAAGGTTTACTGGACTATAAAAAGAAAAGGGGGGGAACTCCATAGTTGTCCATCACGTGGTATGTTCAAAGAGTCAGAGCTCTTGAAATCATAGAACATTGGGTTCTTCAACCAAGGAAGGTGAAGTCTCTAGGAACTGAATATAGGTGAGCAACCTGCTTAGGGAAAGATTGTAACTTGCTGAATTTAAATTTTAGTCTTAGAAGCATATTTTTGCTTTTGTTTGCTTGTAACCCTTTCTAGCTTTACTCCTTATACTTGGTATCACTTAAAAGCAGGATCTTTTGTTTATTAAACTAATTTTATTTTTATAATAAACCAATCCAGTGCTGTGTCTGAAATAAGAGTTTTTATCAAACCCCGTTAAATTAATTAGCTGTACTGCATTTTCTCTTCAAAGGAGCAACAAACTTCTGAGAGTGTTGCAGGAGAGGGCTCAACATAGCAGAGACATCTCTGGGGAACTCAAGAGTTGGGATTCACTGTTACCTTCAAAGCAATGTTTGGACTGGCAGAATCCTGAACAATTTGCTGGCAAAGCAGACAAGCTGGTGTGTTAGGGAGTGGTCGCGCAATTTTACAGTAGCAAACCTCACTTGCTAAGGCTGCAAGGGGTAACAGTAATTCACAATTGTGGCAACCTCAGCAGCTCATCACATTGGGAGACTATTTTGGGGAAATTTGGGACTGGGAGGGTGTGGGGATCCCTCTGCCAAAAAAGTAACTGGGCTGTGGAAGCCAGGGTGTGACCTGCATGCTTGTATGCTGGCTGTTGGTGTCAGGGCTGTGAGCCAGAGCAGCATAGCATTTGAACCCCAAATTGTCATACTCACCCCCACATGTTTAGTGAAAATTATGTAGCAAATGTACTGATCATAAATTAAATGCAACTTTCAAAGGCTCAAAACTCAGTCAAATCAAAACCAGTTGTCACTAGAGCACTCAGAGGCAGCCATCCTTGTAATAACACAACAATTTTCAGCTTCCTATCCCCAGCTGTTTCTGCTGCATACCTGTTCAAAAAACAATGCTGTGAGGAAAGTGTATTTTCCCCCACTTTCTTCCTATTCAGAAACTGCCAAAATGAAACACTCTTAAAAAAAGTACCATCAAGAGATCAAGCTTGAAAAATGTAACCAAAAGGTGAATAACTCATAAAGTTAAAAGAATGTTAAAACTGGGGATTAGAATGGAAGTCTTATGCAGTGCTATCTATGGGAGGTACAGTTTCATCCTCTATAATAAATACCCACACACACACTTTTTATACCAATCCCACGCTTGATGCTTGGTCACACATTTAAATCCTTTTATTGATGTACCTGAAGATAAATATCCACTTTTATTTTGTCTCCCTGCAGGAACAGAACCTCAGTGATATTAGGTCCTGCCAGATCACAACGCATAGAAGTACCTCATATTTCTGTTAAAATACCCAGACGTCCTCTGGTACACATTTGGACTTCAGTTTTGGACTTTTTATTGTTGTTAAGAATTTAATTTATATTCCAACTTCAGATTTTTTTTTCCAATTCAAGTTCCCATGTTCCTGGGAAATATAATTTTAGCTGTGTTGACACAATTACACAAAGAAGTATCTTTTTGTCTCATTTTACAAATAAGCCTGTTTTCATCCAAAACAGTTCATAACCAATTTTTCTCTCATCAAAATTTGATTATATTTTACAAGCATTTTAGTCCTTTGTTGTGTCTGATGCAAAAGTATCTTAGGGTGGCAAACTTTTTAGTATGAAGGTACGATAAAGGGCTCAATTTGCATCCAGATTAATTCCACTGATTCCTTTAACATCAATAAAGCAATTCTGAATTTACATTGGTTAACAGAGAATGTAGTTAGGTCCATTGCATCTCTATTCCCCTCAGTAAACACAATTACCTTCTCTGAAACACAAAGGGAATCTGTTTTTTGTTTTTGTTTTTTTGGTTTATTTGTGGACTGGTGCTTGGGCATCAGATAATTTATTCACATTGACATATAGAAAAAATATCAGACAGTTAGTCAAATTCATGTCTTAGTGCAAGAGACCAGCATGATGATTAGAGTTGGGAAAACCATTTAGGCCAAACTCCAGCATTTTTCTCTGAGACAGCCACCTTAACTCTTTCAATTTGAGCTTAAATACTCTTGAGTTTGATTTGGCAGAGTCTGTAGGTTCAATCGCTCCTGACATTTACCAGAGCAACCGTGGGAAGAGTTTAGCCTAGGGTTATGGCTTTTTAAC
Source organism: Emydura macquarii macquarii (assembly GCF_026122565.2). NCBI lineage: Eukaryota > Metazoa > Chordata > Testudines > Chelidae > Emydura > Emydura macquarii. The sequence goes on from NW_027132559.1 coordinate 25,405,843, forward strand.
TTAATCCTCTAGGAAAAAGTCTTTGTCGCACCATGACATAATGTTTCATCACCACATTAATGCACAAAGGTCATCCCATTTTGCTGAAATACAGCCATGACCAAGAAGAGCCCCGCATTCTAAGAACTCATCTCTGGAGTGCGGGAAAGCAGGAAGTTTTAAACCTCTTTCCTTTAACTGGTCGAATTAGAGCACCATCAGCATTAGAGTCTTACTACTTAGGGGAAAGAATGAACGTGAAGCTCCCTGAGCTCTTGTGAACAGATTCATGTGGCAATAAGCAGCAGGAGTTGGCCAGGTGGGACGCTGAGTCTTACAAGTTGACCAAACTTTGTGGTCAACAATGGAAACTCAGACTTGCATTTTCTAAACTCTTTCATCCCTGATGGAGACAGAACATTTCAATTCATCTGTCAGATCTACCAAGAAGCTTAGAGATCTCATTTTGATCAAAATACTGATGCACAGCTGGTCAGAAATTTTTAATCAAAACATTTTTTCAGCAGAAAATGCTGTTTTTGTTGAAACAAATGTTTTGAAAAATATTTTAATTTCAATGAAAATTGCCACAAAAATAAACTTCAAAATGAAAAATGTATTACAGCTCAGATATAACTATTTGGGCCACTAATAGTGTAACTAATAGAGTAATAGTGTAACTGATTCTGTGTTCAAATCAGGTAGTAAGCCATTCAATTGCTAATATTTATGCTCACAATTCAAGTTGCCAGCACAAATAACAGACATGATTTTGAGTGCCTGAGTCCAATGGGGGGAAAATTTGGACCAAAAAGTGTGTACAGACAGAGATTTTATCACTAGTATTTGCTGTTATCTATTAGATACTGATAAGCTTCATGTCACTGTAGTACTTTTATGCACACAAAAAAGAATAATGCTAAAATTTTCTTCTTTCTTAGCCTGTAGTAGAAATAACTTGATTAATACATGGGTGTTTTTGTTTGCCTGCTTATTTATGTTTGTATTTGTGAATGGATGTCACATAAGTTTGTGTGAAAATTATTAGTCTCACAGTCACTCTTATCTCACGTGGGAGTGAGCTGCATGAGCTACAGTCTGAAAGTTCTGTGTCTAGCACTTGCCAGCCTCCCTTTATTGGTTAATAGTTTCATAGTTCTGATGGAACTGTAGCTGTCATAGGAGGTCATGCTTATGAAAAGAGAGATGATCTTTCAGGGACAATCCCCTGGAAGACTGAATAGGAGAACAAACACCGGACTCTCTATTTAATAAGGAGTTCGTGCAGTATTTATTATTTACATTAATATTCTATATTGAAAACAATGTTTAGTGTCTGAGTCTTCTGATACAGAGAATCTCTACACTTCAGGACCTACCCTAAGTGCTTAATAACCTTTAGAGTTTTGGAGGCCTGCTTCACTTGGCCTTGGGACCATCTCCTGTTATCAATACCCAGGAAATTCATTGTTCATCCATTAAACTAAGGGGGAAACCCAGAAAACATACCACTTTCAAAAAACTAATCGCATTCAAAGAACCAAAGCAACATAGTAAAATCAACCCAGGTGAAAATTCATAAATGTAATCCAAGCTTTTGATCATCCTGCAATCAGCCCTTGGGACTGGGCTTTACCAATGTCTCTACAGTAGTTTTGTGGGGAGGAAATACATCATTTTATTCAATATTGTCAAAGTAAATTATTCAATAAAGGAATTCAAATCTCAGTAACATCTTTTTTCAGGTAAATTTATGCTGCAAATTGCATGTACACATCTCTATCTATCTATCAACTTTTTTTATTTGCATCCACCACTGTTATATATAAATGCCTTCTAATGAGTAAGTTAGCAAAAAAAAAATCATAATAGGATAACAATAACTTTCTACTTTCCATAATTAGACCAATGTAGGTTTAATTTTATAATTTATCTCTCAGCATCTCCATTTAACTATTCCTTCTTCCTCATTCTTCTCCTTCATGTGTTTAGCTCTGCCTCTTGCTTGCTCTGCCTCTCCTCTTCTTAGTTGCATCCATGAGACAAGATGCTAAAAAAATTTAACTTTGCTCTTTGTACAAGAAGTAGTGAGATTTGTGGTCATTCTAATAGCTGCGCTGAGTTCCTTCCTGAGGCTCTGGGCTGCGGCATTCTAGCCTAATAAATATTTTGAAGTTCTAGGTTCTCATGCTGAAGTTCCTGAGGGTTTAGGAGTCACCCCTAGAGGTCACAAAGGTGTGGACCACCATAACTAAGTCTATCCCCAGTCAGAAGGTCACAGCCTTCAAGCCAGTCTCAAGAGCACATTGGTGTTTTTTCACTGATGCAGCTATTTGAATATCCACCAGCAGCAAAGAATCCTAAAAAGATGCTAAGGATGTGGACCAATGTGCTGATACGGGGACACAGTTCCTAAATAGTGATGTGATGCAGTTTTCTAGCTCAAAGTGTTTACATCTTCCCACCATCACTACCTCTATCTTTTCAGATTAAGCCTCCACCAGCTGTCTTGTACCCAGGCATTGACTTCAGCCAAACGTTGGGAGGTTGTAGTGTTTGCAACCTTCCATACGTCAGTCATTTGAGACTAGGGCCTCTCCATTTCCCCCAGTGACTTCATGTCAATGTTAAAGGATTTGGGAGGACTCCAGAGGTGAGTGTTTGGAAAGTGGAAGAACAGCGACTTATCAGCACTCCCCAATTTTCAAAAGTGAAAGGAAATATTTGAACATTTCAGCGCCTTCTCATTGACCCCCACCTTGCCCCACTGTCTCTGAAGGAGCACAATTATCTCACTATGAGTTGCAAAAATGGCACAGACGGATCCAGGATATGAGTATTGACATTATCCTCTGTTAACAGACAACAAATGGTTATCCAAAAATGCCATCTGTGAGCTGGCCTGAGAACCAGTAATGGGTGTTCCAGAATACTGGGTTTCAATAGATATGCCTGCAGTATATCTGGTTAAAAATGTTCATCAAGACTTCCACCCCTCACCAGCCCCCCATGCAAAATACTTGTTTTGACCAAAAGAAAACTATTTTAACAAAAATAGTAGTTTTGGTTGATATTTTATGGAAAACTTTGAAACAAAGGATTTAAAACATTTACAAAACTTTTGTTTTGTTTCTGTGGTGAGGGAAGCCCCTCTCCCTCTATTTCCTGTGGGAAAATGTGGAGAAAAAAAATTGAGAGAAAGTTGTGTGTGTGTAGGAGCAAGAAACATTACTTCCCACTTTTCTCTTTACTTCCTCCAGTGGAAAAAGTGTGTGCTCCCCCAAATTTCTTTCCACTGGAAAAAAGTAGTGAAAAAAGTAAAAGAAAGTAGGATTTCTTTCCCCATCAAAACATAATTTTTCAAAGATTTTTTAAAAAACTCAAATATTTTTTTTAAATGTTATGGATAATCTCAAACAAAACATTAATTTATTTTGATCCCTCCCCATCCCCATGCTTTATGTATACTTTTTTGACTACCTCTTCTTTGGAAGTGATTTTTAGCTTATTTTATGGGTGGTCAGGATTTTTCTGACTAAACATTTTTCATCAGAAAATACCGATTTGTCTAAAGCAAAATTATTCACAGGAAAGCATCTGTTGATGAATTTCCCATTCTGAAAATAAAAAAGGAGAAAGTTTCAGTCATCAAAATGTCCTGTTTTGACGTTTTCAAAATGAAAACAGTTCCAGATTTGGGTTCAAAGGTTTTTTGTTTTTGTTTTGAAGTTTAAATTATGTTTTAGTTAAAAAAAAAAGTACAAATAAAATGTAAAAGGTCGAAATCAAAATTAAACCTTTTGAAATGATCAAATCAAAACATGGTGATTGACCCAGTCTCACCTCACCCACCAAAACAAAACAAAACCAAGTTATCCATTTACAGAATTTTTTGAGAGATATCAACTGTTTCTCCTGATTTGGAGCAGGAAAAAAAAATGCAAAATTTCAAAACTTCTCATGGGATTGGGAAAACCATTTTCTGCCCAGCTCTAGTTGGTTTCTCAGTTGGCTGTGGTCTAGGAATTATTTTGGGGAAGCTCTTTGGCCTTTGTTATACAGGGGGTCAGACTAGAGTATCACAATGGTCCCTTCTGGTCTTAAAAAATCTATGAACGAGAGGTTGGAAAACAGGTGGCAGTGTGCAAGAGCTTCTGAGTCTATGAATGATCTGTTAGGAATGAGTTATGATTTAGGCTGTAATGACAATCTCTGAGAGAGCCTTGAGGGATCCTGAGTATCTCTTAGGCAACCTCAGTGGGCATGTGTCTCAGTCATCAGTGGCAACCATATTATATTGCAGCTCTAGCATCTTGCTCTGTGAATAAGCCAAATACTGACAAAACTGGAGTGTATCCATCTATTATATCTTGGACTCAGTGTGTGGCTGTTACTATCCAAAAAAAGGCAAGTGATCTTCTCAAAGAAGCATATTAACAGTTCTGCACTTAATGCAGAGTTAGCTTCTAGGAAGCTGTGGAGGAAAACTGGGTTGACAAAATGATTCATGGTTTCAAATGTTCTCTAAGGTGAGTGTCACAGGAGGAGTGTACCCCATCCCCTTTTGGTGAGGGGTAGGGCATGGTTGGCCTATGCTTACTGGCCTCAATGCCAGGAGCTAGTGACCAGAGTCAATGGGGGAACACCCCCCAACAGCAGGGGAGTAGGGTCTAGTGGCCAGACTCAACATGGTGGCCCATGACTTCAGGGCCCCAACACCTAGGGCTAGGTGGGGTCCAGCCCCTCCCTACTCCACCAGGTTCCAGCCCAGGGCCCTGACAGTGGCAATTCATCCTGACAACTCATAGGGTAATGTCTAGCCCCCACCCCCTAGGCTTCTTCCTACCCTGACTCCTGAAGCTGCAGCCTGGGCATCATCAGGATCTCCAGATCCTTCTGTGAGCATAGCACTCAGCAACTCCAGAGTCCACTGGGCTCTGCAGGCTCCAGGACAGTCAACAGAGTCCCAGCCTCTCCAACCACCACTGCCTAGTGCTCCAGCCATTCTCAAGCTGAAACCTCCACTACAGTTCCTTCCTCCTCAACAGCCAACCCCAACTGCTCTCCTTTATACTAGAGCACTTGGAGCATACCCATTAGGGCAGAAGGGGTGTGGCTTCCCCAGCCCGCAATGTGGAGTTAACTCTTCCCCATCCAGTGCGGGGTGAGTGTACTGAATCACAGTGAGACTTAGCTGGGGTGGCACAAAACAAACAGACAAAAAAATCCCACAAAATCAAAACAAAAAAACCAGTCTTCATTCTCTATCATGACTATAGTGCAGGACTTTAGTAATACTCCTGTTGGAATTTCTCTGCACCAGATCATGTTTTCTGCTCATACTACTTTACTACCTCAGTTTCCTTTCTTAGCTTGTGCAGGTCATCAGAAAATAGTAAATAGTAAAGGTGATGGGGATTTTAAGTTTTGCTTTTGTACAGTCTTTCTCCAGTTATTATTCTGGTGTTCTTGTCCTAAAGAGTGGCTTGCCTTTTAGTTTTGTGTGGTAGAGACACAAGGGGCAGTTCACCCTCTCAGAGCTATTGTTTTGGGCTCCCTTGCAGACTCAGGCAGACACCACTGAATCAAGTAAATTTGGTCATGTTTGCAAGGCTTTCTTTGCAACTCCAAGAGCTGGAAACTATCTTTTAAACAAGAAGAAAGCTGAGATTCTGATGCAAGCAGATGATCCAGGAACAGAGGCCCTAGGCACAACCCTATGACTTCGTCCTGTCATGAGTAAATTAAGGCATGTTAACAGGAAATGCACACATGCTTCCTACTGGAAGTCTTCTAACTTCTATATTGTCATTGGTTCTGTAAAAAGTTGGGATCTTGTGATGGTTCTTGAAGAAGCAGAATCCACTAGAAATTTTTTCAGTTTAATTTCTGGTTAATAAAGGAGGAAACCTCTCATGGAAATCACCCATAAGAACTCCAAAGTATCCCCTGCGCTCCACTGCATTATCTCCTGGGAATTCCTTAAGGGCGGAAACGCCTTCAGAACTATTAATAGCATCTCACTTACTATAAAGACAATAAAGCAGCGGTTTGATTTTTAAGTTAGAGAGGCTGCTCCTTCAGCATCTAAATTAAAGACACATTTGGAACAAACAGAAAAGGGGGACTTTTCACTATGAATATACAATGTGAACATATTAAATCTGAACATTATAGTGCTCATTCTCCCCCTTGAAGAAAGTACTGTTGTACATTCAAAATTAGAGATGGTGAAAAATCTGTTGCTGTTGGCATCTCTCATCATGGTTGACATGCAAGAGATAGTTTGTTTCAATGCATCTTCTTTTGTGAACATAAGCCAATGAGCAATCTGCAGATGCATCTACACGTCAGGCTAACGTGGCTGCAATATTTTTGCCACAGCCTGCTTTCTTCACTCATACTTTTTTTTGGCTTTTTGTTCTGCTATTCCTGATGCCTTTAACTGCAGACTAACACGTCTGCTGCCATCCTGACCCAGCAGCAGCACCAGCTTTCCGTGAGTTCGGATTGATTTGGCCAGCTTTTAGGTTTTAGCTTTTAGGCCAGCTTTGAGAGTTTCCTTATACTGTTGTCACTGGTATACCAGCGTATATGCTCCCGTTTTCAACTATCCATAAAAATATGGTTTTGGGGAGTCATGTATCATCCATCCATACAGGTGACCAGCCCCGCAAGGTTGTGCCTGTATGATTAGGGATTCAATGCTAATTATGCAAACTAGTCCAGGAATTCGATGTGTGATATCCTGTCTGACCACTTGATGTTACAGATAAGTTGCAGACTGTGTATGTGAAAATGCTTTGGTTGTTTCAAGTGTCTACTATGGTGTCTATGTTTCACAGCCATAGAGAGGAGTGCTTAACAGGATTGCATGATAGACACTAATCTTGGTGTGAGGTCAAATGCCTCCCACATTTCACAGGTGACAACAAAGTCAACCATAGACTTTAGAAATGTGCTGCATGATTTCATTGTCAATCTTGGTATTATTATTAGATAAAGTGCTGCTAAGATAGCAAAATGTTTCTACCACATTAAGCAATATGGCATTGTGATGGGGTGTACAAGCTCCATGCTGGTCTGGCCGGGATTAATTCCACTCTGTGGACTGAGAAGGCCAAATCCCCTCGACTCTTCTGGGCATGTTCCACTTGCAGCTCCAGTACAAAAGGTGATTTTGTGGGGATCTCTGCTGACTTGGTGGCGAGCACCACCGCCACTGGCAGGGCCATAGGCTGGGGCTCAGAGGAGCAGGGAGGGCCGCAGCCCTTCTACCCTTGGCGCCACACATCCCTAGGTGATGCCTGACTTCCCCAATGTACCACTAGACCATTCAGCCCTGACTGAGAGGATTGCTTTATTGACTCCAGCCATTAAGCCATGCCGCCTTGACCCGGAGGGCTGCCCTATTTATGCCAGCTATTAGGCCATACCGCCATGACCTAGAGATCCGCTCCAGTGAGTCGGACCACTAGGCCACACAGCCCAGATTGCGGGGGCAGCCATATCAACTCAGGCCACTTAGGCTCAATTGCCCCAAAACACAGGGTGGAAAATTAGACCCAGGCATGGAGTATACAAGCCCGTGACAGTCATCAATTGCAATTTCAGGGGCAGAATACATATTTACTAGAGCAGGCTGCTAAAGTCCTTTGGTGTTGGTGAAAAATCCACTGACGAGTAGAAATCTTAGCATTTTAGGGGTTTAGCAGGATAATAATAAAATCTGAGTTGGAAACTGGGATTTGACAGTTGATTCACCACCTGAAACTAGGGCCCAAACTGCGAATGTTTTACTCATGCATGTTATTCTACTGCCCGCAATAGACTATATAGAAAGCGTGATTTAGAAGTAACTTTGAACCCCATTACAAGTGGATAAAGCTTTTTGTATTCTGAGTAAATGGTTATGGGTTTACCCAGCTTCATTTTTAAATCATTTTATGTAAATACTTTGCTATTCATATTTGCAAGTGTATGTGTCAAAGCTGGCAGTACATTAAAATAATTGTCACAAATTCCAGAATTAAGCCACTCTAAGCTGTTAGAAAGTAGCACATACTGAAGTGGCAACAGTGCCCTCAGTGAGAATATAAACCTTGATTGTCCAATATAAATTGTAAGAGTGATAGAAGGATGACAAAATTAAGCTTGTGCCTGAAAGACAAATGACAAAGCATCCATTCAAGCTGAAAATCAAACAAACAGGCCAAGATGAGAGGAAAATAAACGTGTTTCACTAGATTCTCAGCTGCCATAAATCAGTGTAGCTCCACTGGAATTAATGGACGATCTGACTTGTTTAGTAGTACTCGGTGAATAATTTGTAACTAATCATTTATTTGCTTAGTTTCACCCCTTTTTCTGCTTATGACTTATGTGATCAGATTGTCTTAATTTATTCATTATTCAAAATTATTCACCAAATAATTTGGAGGAATATTTTTTTATTTTACAGTCCAGTTTGTAAAAAAAGGAATATATTTCAAGGAAAGTTTCCATTTCATTCAAAGTGTTTTATTAAATTGTCCATTTATGAACAATTTAGAAACATCTTTCTAAATATTTTACTTCCTTCCACCCTTTTCTTTCCAAAATGAAAAAAGAACAGGGAAAGTAAAAATGTACGAGGAACTGAAAGGAAGTGAGATTTTTCCAACCAAATTGAAAAAGTTCAAAAAAAATTGTTTTAGAAAAACAAAAAAATTATAAAAACCAAAATTCTTGTAAAGTTTCCGTTTTTTAAAAAAGCCATTTTTCATCAAAAAACAAATTGTCCAGCTCTACCTAATAGTAAACTTATTTGCTAGAATATGTAGAAAGCAAACACAGAGGAGGCAATAACAGACAAAAATGTGAATGTATATTTGTCAACTTTCTTTTGCTTACTATATGGAACATTTTTGTCCACTATGATTAGTTTTCTTTCACATGTCAGGTTACTGAGCTGTCATGGAGTAGTCTGATTGGCTCTTTTTGATTGGATTTTAATGTTTTGTACTGTGATTTTCATTGTACAGTGCTTAATTGCTCTGTGATGTGGGTACCCTATAAATGGTTCCTCTGAGAAACGTATTTAAAGAACTTCTTGGGAGTATGTGACTGTAGGGCACAGTAGCAAAAGGAAAACAGAAACAACCCAAAAGAGGTTAGCTTCCATATAATCTAAAGGCATCCTACAGCCTGAGTCTTCCCATAAAAGTAAGACTTAAGCCTGGTCTATACTAGGAATTTACTTCAGTATAGCTTTGTTTTTCAGGGATGTGAAAAAAATCACAGGGTATACGGACGTAAGCCCCAGAGCAGACAGCCCTAGGTTGATGGACAAAATAAATCTACCTTACACCATGGGAGAAGCCTTCCCATAGGTATAGGTAATGTCTACACTGAAGTGATACAGGTGCGCCACTGTCGCATTTTAAATGTAGACATGCTCTTTTTCACTGATGCTAGTTTATTTCCCTGCCCTCTAGAAAATCAGGTGTCTCCTGCCAATTAATCTTTTTTAAACATTTCCTCACGAAGCTCCTGCTAATCTATCAGTTCTCCTTAGTGAATTTAGAGACACTTGTGATGAGGGGAGGAGAGAAGGAGGTAGCTTCTTCTCTGCTAGACCCCATGTAGGGTCCATTCATCACATCACTGAGATACTGAAAAATCATAACCACTATCTACTACCTGGCATACCCTTGTGAATAGGTTCAGAAAAGGGCAGAAGGAAAGTGTACACAGGCAAGAAAAGCACTATTGGGTGGCATATTTCATCACCTACCAATATGTAGTAGGAGCCCATCATTTTAAACATATGTTCATAATACATTTTGCTTTTAGGTAAGTAAAAAACCAAATACATTTTTGGTGTGTAGGTTACTTGGAAAGCACTACTCTCTTACAATAATTAGCTTGACTAGTGAGATTTTAATCATTTCATTTCTAACATAAATATTTGGCTAATAGATTTGAAAGGTATTTATTTTCTCTACAGTTGGCTTTCCTTCCTAGGATTAGTATAACATGACAGATGGCTGATGTCATCTTTGCTTGGAAGAACTCAGCTGGCAATAATAGCATGGTACATTTCTGGGGATTTGCAGTGTTGTATGTCACGAAGCAGTTTTCAACCAAAAAAAGCCCAAAAGGGAATTCTCCAAAGTAAATATCTGCCTATGATAGCCTACCGTATCTTATCAATGCATCACAAACAGAAGCAAGCATAGAGTATACATAAAACTCCATAAATATTTACAGTGTTGTTGAAAATACATTGTAATTCTACAGATTGCAAATGGTATGGGCCCCCTTGGCTTTCTATCTTTAATTTTGCTGTCGAGTGAGAATAACAAAAACTGTGTGTATCAAAATCTGTTATGTATATATCTGAAGATGAGTGATTTTTGTTATATTTGACATTTGTGTATAATAAAGCAAAAGCATTAATATTACTAAAACATAGATATCGGGGTTGATTGTTTTAGATTTTCTCATAAATACAGTAAAGACTAAAATAATATCAGGGTCTACGGGATACAGTTAATGAGAATATTCCATGTTGCCACTGATTAATTATGGGTGGAATTTACAATAACTGGAGGGTCAGATTCAATTCCCACCTGGGAAAAACAGACATTAAAAAATTAAATTTAGTAGATTTTTTTTGTTTTGGTTTTTAATACTCTCCACTTAGCTATCTATCTATTCCATCTGCCCAAGATATCTCTAAAGCTTCTGTCACCTTAGAATCCAAGAGCGGACCAAAACTTTGATAAAGTATACAGAAAAAAAGTTATTTCTTTCTCTGCCTTCACATGCAGAAGTTTGTGAATTTAAGTGCGTTTGATATGGATAGATATTCTCTCTCTCTCTGTCTCTGAATAAATGAGCCAGACTGGGTCACCATGTGTGTTTTACAATAATTATTTTTGGGGGAAAGCTTTCTCAAAATGGCTTGTATTATATTTAGGTGAAATCCTGGGCCCATTCAACCAATTCACAACTCCCACTGATTTGAATGGGGCCAGGTTTTCAAGCATGGGCTAAGTCTACCTCTTCCAGAAAGAAATGCCACAGCTAGAGTCTGACCACTGAGAATACACTACTCTCAGTGAATGATACACCCATGAAGTAAGTATTATGATATCCATTGTAAAGATGTGGTTGAAGCACAAGTAGTTTAACTGACTGGTCTAGGGTAATGCAGCAAGTCAGATATAAAATTCATGAATCAAAAAGGATTCCCTGGGACTGATCTTGACTTAGATTGGTTTAAACTAGCAGTAACTTCACTGAAGCCAGTGTGATTATGCTAGGGTAAAATTGATATAAATACGGAATCAGACCCAGTGCTCCTTGGTAAAATTATAGGGCTCAAATTTCACTGACATCTGTCACAAGAGATTCATGTGTGTGTGGCTGCTTCCAAAGGGGTGATGGAAACTATGAGCTTGATTTCACTCTGACTTACACAAGGCAAAGCCCCAATTCAGCAATGCAGTTACGCACATGCTTAAGTCCATTTCTATTCAGCAACCATTTAGGCCTGGTCTACACTGTTGGCAGCGTCGACAGGAGATACGCAAGCTATGTACTGAAACTTGCTTATCTCCCGTCGACTTACTAACTTTCACTTACCACGGTGTCTTCACTGCACTGCATCGGCAGGAAATGCCCTCCGGTTGATGCAGCGTTACTCTTTTCAGGGGGGTGGGGTGGATTTACTGTGTCAGCCAGCGAGCACTTCCAGGATCAATTGTGCGGGTCTCCACTGGCCACTCAATCGATCCCGCTGCATCAGTCCGTGGATCCTGATGCAGCACCCGCAGTATAGACATACCCTCAGAATTGGGATATAAGGAATAACTCTTCTGACATCAGAGGAGCTCTCATTATTCTTAAAGTGAGAGAACAAACAGGCCCATTATCTAAAACAAAACACCACCAATATTTGCTGAGGAGGATTTCCCTGCACTTCATCACCCTTCACAAACAGAATGAAAAGCTACGCAAGAAATATTGAAAAGATGCCTCTAAAAAATAAAAACCTTCCAAAGAATCATCTTGAAAAATCAAGTTTATAATTGTTTAAAAAATCCCTATCTTATGGCATTTAAAATTTTTCAAAATATATGTTTTGTAGCAAAGGATTTTTTTGTTACAGTGGTGGATATGGCAGGCACAGCACAACAGGGACTACTTCTTTAAGACAAATGTCTTTGCCTGTCATATTAAGCTCTCTTTATATATACCTGAGAAATGCACAAATAAAATATGATCATGCCATTTATAAGACAATGTTTTTATTCCTTTTCCATTTTTTATTAGGGAATAAAATTAAATGGCTACATGTACCATCATTAAGAAAAGTTTCATCTTGATCCATCATCTGAAAAACATTAGAGCCAATGAATGATAATTGACCCTTGATACCTATTAGTACCAGCACAGGCTTTGCCCATTACGCCAGCAAATTTGAAACAGGTCAGCCTTATAACATGTAGCATAAAGCTGTCATGTTCTACTCTAGTTATGTTCATGGTGCACCGAAAGTGCCGTCATGCACAGCAACACAGAAAGTTGTAGGCTGAGAGAAAAAAAACATTTAAAAATCCTTTAGTGGCACTGTGTGTTTCTTTCCTAAATATGATTAAATAATCATAATAAATCCTCTAAGGGCTAATCTGTGTTATTTCCCAGATTTTCACCTTGGGGACATATTGTCCCTTGTCACTGAAACCTCAGAGACAGAAGGGTATGCCACAGGGTAACACAGCAGGAAGCTGAGATACTGATGAAACAGTGTTCAGTTAATGAAGGCATGGCCCATGGCCTCTGCTGGTATGCCATATGTTTGAAGAAATGCTAATGACTACAATTCAAATACCTTTTTCATCTTAACTATATGTAAATGTGTTTATAAATGCTCTCTTATAAATATACTATCACATTTTTAAAAGCTAAGTGCTAATGTTGCTTTCAACATCTATAATACACAGTAATTAAAACTTTAGCAATTCTGCCTAATTATACCTTATGGGAAACTGTACAGTAATTTATAGAAATTAAGCAGAAAAACAAAGATCAACAGAAATAAAGCCGCAGTGGAAGAACTGAATAAGAAGTCACTTAGATCATTAATTTACAAAAACAAAATCAGTGTAAAAGGAAGACTTATACGGCCCATTTCTCAAACAGCTGAGATCTGCAAGGGGAAGATCACTTTAGAGAACTCAGGACACTCCTTTATAAACTCCTCTAGCAGCTTGAACTATCAATTATTATAGTTCGCAATTCAAAAAAAAAAAAAAAAGGGGGGGGGGGGGGGGCATACACACACGCACACTTATATCCATGAAAGCCAAACAACAAAACAACAGATTTAAGTTGAAAACTTTGAGGATTTTAATTCCAGCATGGAACTTATTTTTCTCTTCCCTTATTTATTTTTAACACTAACACTGCAGGTGATCATTAGCCACAAATGCTACTTTGCAGTGAATCATCCCCTACATAATTGGCCAGAACATCATCTCCATTGAAGTAGCACAAGTGATGTTCAGAAGTAGCAGTTGGTGACCAGTTGGGAATACGTAGCACACTACTATTTTTTTTTTTTTTTTTTGCTGTGAGACAAGGCACCCTATAACAGGCATAACTATCCCTAAAGCCCACTCAAGCTGTAATTTTATGTATAGCATTGCAAGTCTTTGAGTTTAATAACTTTGTACATTGCATCTTTAAGCAGCTGAAAGCTCTTGCTCACACAAAAATGCTGCTTACTAATGCCTACCTTGTAACTTACTGAATATTAGACACAGAACTATATTAAAACACACCTTACACTGCCAGAATGATGTAAAGGGTACTCCATGTAAATGAAAATCTGGCCCAGGGAATGTTTATTACAGGCCAGCTTCTCCGCCATGTACAGCTTATAATAGGAGCAACAGAGACAGGGATTGTCAGGTAGCTGGACACAGCTCCCCATCTGCTCTGGTAAGAGCAGTCTTGGGGCTACCCTAAACTGAAACAGCTGGCTATGGTCCCACTAAGACTACCTCAGAGATTACTGGAGTACATCCTTCTCTGCCTGATTTCCTATAAAGAAGACAACTATCAAACTCAGTTTTTAAAAGTTCTGTTAAAACTTTGGTTTCCCCCCCCCTCTAATTTCCAAAAATGATCCCGTGGGAATCCAAACCAGGATTTTTATTCAAATATAACGCTTGATTTTACTTTTATATAATGAAAGCTGGCAACTGTCTTAGAATCAAGACATTAATGGGGGCTGAAGGCATTCAGCACCTCCCAGTGAAATTGGAGTCACTTAATACCTTGCCAGACCAGACACTTTAAGTCAGGGAAAATACAAACAGACAATCACATTTTCCATATGGGCAGCTGTCACATTCTGGGGTGCAATCCAGACCAATGGATTGTGTTTTGTCACTACCTGCCCTGCCACCTTGAGTGCCTCAGAATGTTTTGCTCTTCTAGCTCCCAGCGTAGGCTGCTCACAACCAGCCTACCAGCTGCATATCACAACCTGAGTGTCCTATGTATATCTGCAGCCCTGGTCCAACAGCAGTGACCACAATAGGATGACAAGATAGCAAGTGTGAAGAATTGGGGCAGAGGGTTGGAAGTAATAGGCACCTACATAAGACAATACCCTGAATATCTGGACTGTCACTATAAAATCAGGACATCTGGTCACTCTAGACCTCCGTGGCATGTCAGTAACACACCAATCACACACTGGCTTCCACCAGTGTTAGTTACTACTTGCAGGGTGACCCCAACACACTCCCAGTCCCAAATTTTCTCAAAAACATGTGTTCTGCACTGTCCAGCCCTCTCCTGGACAGTCCCGTTATTAAGGTCAGTTGCCCCTGTAAGGAGTCAATATTCAACAGTTTGCTACTTTAACTGGAGTTACCAAACAATTCAGTTTAAACACAGCACTGGGTTGGCTTAGATCAAAAAATAAAACAAGTTTATTAACACGAGAAGATAGGATTTTAAGTGAATTCAAGTATAAAAGATAAAGTTAGAAAGGTTTACAAGCAAATGCAAGTGAAAACATGCATCTAAAAGTCTAAAACTTAGTCTAGCAAGTATTGGTTCAAGGCTTTATTTAAGATGGCCTTTCTCAGCCACAGTCTTCCATAAAGATGGTGACTGACCCTTTCCTTGGTCAGGATCTCTCACGGAGGCCCAAAGGTGTGGATGCCTTTGACTTCTTAGGTGAAGGGGAGATAACTTGGGGCTCCCCCTCTTTCTTTTATAGTCCAGTGAACTTTTGAAGTGGATTTTTCTGAGAATTACCCCTCAAAGTGAGGTTTATTCAAGCAGTAAAAAAGGCAACATGGAGTCTAGTGGTGAAGAGGCTCCATGCTCTTTCTCCTCCCCTGCTGAAATGCAAATTTGCTTTGTCTCCTTCCATCTCCTCCCCCACTGCTATCTTGAGGATCCTGTTTATTACTCATATGTAAATTGAGGTAAACACAGATTCCTTTGTTTAGGATAGACCCATGTAACAACTTTTGCCTAGTCAGGGCTGTGTGGGTTTGAACGTGTGCTAACATCATCATACAGGGGAAACCATAACTTTACAGATAATGTTGCCACATACATTTCACCATGATATTGACCAGTTAGTTATTAGTTTTCAAATAATACCTCACAAGGCATATTTTGTACTAAGATTATTACAACATTGTATAGGATATGAATACAGAGGTGCTTTCAGTCACAGCAGCCACCTGCCTGCCAACTCTGCCATCTCTAAGAAGGGAATGAATCATCAGCTGCTTTATTAGGAAACCTTTCTGTCTGCTTTGTGCTGCCGCGACAAGGCAAAGCTGGCAGAGTCAGGATCAAGAACCTGGCCGTACATATTTGACATGTAGGCTCAAAATGTCACACTTTCTAAATGTTAACAATGTGCATTCTGTTAGGTTGAAATTCTGTCTCAGGAGGTTAGGTGAGGCATAGTCCTCATACTGGTCCTCTGCACAGGGATGAGTTTCACCCGGTATTTACATGTAAATACAAAATAGAGAGGACTGCCTTTCCTCTTTAGCTTGGCAGTTCAGTTCCAGCCCAGGCCAATACTGAACAAAACAACTGTATCTCTCCATGGCTGCTTATTGGCCTATGTGAAATTGGTTTGCTGATCTCAGATCAGGTGACATTGGATACACCCCCAAAACCCCACTACTCTTATTAGCATCCTTGTTGGCAGTCTCAGCAGAGAGGTCAAGGTTTAAATAGACATGGAGACTGAACAACCATCTTGGCCTTGCAGAAGTGCCTCACTGTTAAAACAAACAAACAAACAAACAAAAAAGTCTTATTTCCAGTCTGGCTTCAACATCCAACCATTGGATCTTGTTATACATTTATCTGCTAGACTGAAGAGCCCATTACCAAATATCAAATATTTGTTCCCCATGTAGGTACTTATAGATGCTGATCAACTCACCTCTTCTCTTTGTTAAGCTAAATAGATTGAGCCCTTTTGAGTCTATCACAATAAGGCATGTTTTCTAATCCTTTAATAATTCTCATAGAATCATAGAATATTAGAGTTGGAAGGGACCTCAGGAGGTCATCTAGTCCAACCCCCTGCTCAAAGCAGGACTAACCTCAGCTATATAATGGCTCTTGTTGGATCCTATCCAATTTATCAACAACCTTCTTGAATTATGAAGACCAGAATTGGCCATAGTATTCCAGCAGAATTCACATGAGGCAGTAGTCAATGTTGCATTGACATTTGCACTTCTATACATCTATCTCTGTGTGTGTATTGGATATGTATATATATAATATTTCTCTTATATTTATTACATGGTTTCTACTCTTTCATGGTTGCTAGTTTCATTAACCTTCCCTTCATCTCTCACAAATGTCTCCAGGCCTTTTTCCATGATGTACTTTGTGCTTTCAATGCTCTGCTCAAACCTATCCACAAAGCTGCTTCCCTCATCACTGAAATTATTTCTAAAAACTCTTTCTGCCATCTCATTCACAAGAAATGAACCACGTACCTTACATTGGAAGTGCATGATCTTATTATTGGCCCTGCCATCCTATGAAAGAAAGTGGGACTGTTCATGGGCTTGACTCAAAGCCACATATCAATGGGAGTCCTTCCTTTGACATAAACAGGCTTTGGAGCAGGCCGCACATGAGTAAACTTATTCATGTGCTTAAGTCTCCACAAGGTCAGCTCCCATCAATCCAATTGCGCAAGATTTTGTAACAGAGAAAGGTTTTGATCAAAACTTGGAATTTCTGTTCCAACATTCTGAATTGGAATGAAAACAAAAAAAAGTTTTGAAATTGTGCACAAAATTAAATTTTTGAAGTAATTCCATTTTGTGTCAATAGAAACATTTAAGTAGTTAGCAGAGAAAGATTAGTATGCAGAGTACAGGTGAAGTAGTCAAAGGTACATAACATTTGCAATTAATATAGCATGCAAGAATGTCCTAGAAAAGGGACATATAAAAGGCATAAAAGGTAAATGTATTTCTTTTCCATTTCCATATCTCATTTTAACTCTCTCTCTTTGCTTTTTTGAATGTATTTAACTTGCCTCACTACCACTTGCATGTTTGGAGATTGAAATCATAGGGTTTTTTTGCATTTTAAACCTTGCTTATTTATTTAATTTGGAGGGAAGGGAGAGGGAGTGTGCATTTTCCTACATAAAATAGGTAACAAACATCACACAGCTCTTTATCTCATAATGATATGGTAGTTAGTGGGCAGCAAGACAGCATAACTACAGTCACACACAAAATGGCCTTCAAAATTCTTCAATGGAGACTGCATAGATCACAAGTCAGACCAAAGTGCACAAGATCCGTTTACAACAGGGGTTACAGTTCCGGAATGGAAATTAGTGTACAGAGGAAACAGCAAACTTAAAATAAAATAAATAATAATAATAATAGCACTTCAATCTGACCAGAAACTGCAAGTGCAAAGACCATGCCTGGATTTCCCAAAAACTCACAAATCCAGATACTAAAGCAGTGGGGTATTTCTTTTCTTTTTTTAAACGTTGTCTCCTTTTGGCTGCTGCATATCCTTTCTACAGACTGATTATTCCATTGTGATGCTTTTCGTCTGTCCACTTACATCTCATTAACATGATATATAAACTCTAGAGAGGCTGTGAGAATTGACTCCAGTGAGAGAAGCCCAGCGTTAACTGGACACCTATGATATACAGTAGCGGAACAGCTAGAAGAGACAAGAACATAAGACAAAAAGGGAAAGAGAAAATTGTGAGGCAAAGATGAACAGGATAACAAGCAATAAATAAATGTGCTATCTGCTTGAAGCTGCCTGTTAAGTAGTATTTCACTTGCAAGACTGTACCAGTAAAGACAATAATGGGAATGATAAGGCACAAATAGCTATTTGATTTTTTTTTTTTTAACATAGGAGTCATTTGAGCTCTGCTTTAAAGACACTTCCTTGCCACCATTCCTTGGAGTCACAGAACATACAATGCTTGCCATTGCTGAGCCATAGTTCATTTCACTAGAGGTACACAGTAAGCTAATTATCTCCTGAGAACTTGCTATAATTTTAAGGGTTATGCACAAGATGTTAACTAATCACACAGCTCCCAGATATTTGTAACACGCAGTGTGACGGTGAGGTTGCATTTAAATGAGAGACAGGCATGACTACTGATGAGTTGTTTGTTAGTGCTGCACAGCAAGCAAAATGTTACATTACACAGTGCCAAATTCACAATACTTGATAGTTTATGCTTCAGAGATAAAAGAAAGTATACAACACTTAATCAGTGTTCAGTGTTCCATGGGCTATATTAAATAATAATAATAAACTAAGAAGTACTTGGGGGAAAAAGCCTGCAAACTTAATTACAAATTGCAAATATGATGCAAATCAATGCAGACCAGAGAGACTACATATGCATGTTTTTGCACAAAATATGGGCCTGATTCACAAAACGCTTACTCACATGAGTATTGAGCATTTGCTGGTTCACAGCTTAAAGAGTATAACAGCTCTACACTTTAAAAACTTGCAATAGACCAGATATTAAATGGGGAACTCATGCTTACAGGTCTTTTTCATGATTTTAGAATTTGAATCTTTTTCTTCATTGGCAAACTGACATAAACACATTTTCAGACAGCTCAGAATTGGCACATTTTTATTACATTATTATTATCTCCCTGCACATTGATATTCTCCTGTTAAATCAGGACTGCTGCTGACAAGTAACTTAGGACTTTCCACCTTTTTCAGAAACAGAACTACACAAAGGGAATATGCATGTCTGGATTTGTAAGCAATGACAGTGGTTTCTTTTGTAACTCTCAATAGCATTGAGTGATTTATTTTCAAGCAGGTGTAATTAAAAATAATCAGCCAGTCACTTTCAGGTTTTTTTGGTAACAAATCTCCACATTGCTTTCAAATTGTAATCCAGTACAAGCATGCAGATGTCAATAAAGTTTGTCTTTATAGTGTTCTTCCATATAAAGTTAATGTAAGATAACTGTGAAGAATTAGACAAGGAAAATATTTAAACACTATTCTTACAGTAGTTTAAAGGATAACATTAATTATACCTAATTTGGACAAGACTATGGAATTATGAGACAATGCATAACATAAATATAACTTTACTCTTTTGACATACAAATAACAAAGATTACAATCCTTCTCTATTTTGTAACTTTGACATTCTTCCCATTTTATTTTATGTTATAACTCGGTAGATATTTCAGTAGGTCCATATTTCTAAACATGTAAGAGTAATTCTACCCAACTAAACTACACATCACACAATTAATACTACTATATTTCACAAATCACATTATTACATGGTATCATTGCATTTAATTTCATGTTTTAGACAACTGTTACAACTAAATTTTATGACACCTTTTGCAATATTGTTCAAGTACTTCAAAGATCATCATAAAAGGTAGAATAGTCTCAACTAATACTGCCACTAGAAACACAGTACTTGCTGTACTGGATTAGACCATTGGTCCAATATTTTGCAACTACCAGTGGACAAGACCTCATATAGATGATCCCCTTTTTCCATATAGCGAACCTTGTCAATTGTGCAGTACTCTATATCAGACTAAGAATCTCTTCCTGACTCCTAATGATAGCTGGTAAAGCTGGTCAGGAAATTTTTTTTTCCCTCCATGAAACATTTGATGTAAAATTTTTTTTCAATTTTTGTCAAAAGTTTCCTTAAACTTCTTGGAGATTTTGTCAAAAACAAATGCAAAAAGTGAAAAATGATCAGTTTTCAGTTTTTGGTGTAAAACCAAAATCTTTCCGACAAAATATTTTTTTTTCACTAAAACTTCAGTTTTGTTGAAAAGCCATTTTCCACAGAAAATGTTTCAACAGAATTTTTTTTACCTGCTCCATCAATCAGTTTAGTCCCTGAAAAATCAGATTTAATCAGCCTTCTTTTAGCTTCTTCTAAATCTATGAGCCAAATTCTCTACAGGAGTAACTTCACTGACTTCAGAGAATCTGCAAAATTGCAGCTGCAAACAGCTGGAAGTCTGGTTAAGGCAGGGGTAAAGATTTGCCTCCAAAATTACTACAGAATTTCTTCTTAGCCTTCCCTTTGGTTCTTCCTCTTCTAAACTGATTCAAGGCCCTGATTCAAGAAGGTATCACTATTCAGGACACCACATAAGTGCATGCTAAACTGCACTGAAATCAATTGGACTTAAGCAAGCATATGCTTATGCTTTTCTGAATCAGGGACTAAATATACAAAGCTCTTGCAGTTCAGCATTAATTACAGATGTCTCCACAATGTATTTTCAAATGTTTACATGAGTGGGATCATTAAGCACAAGGGGGAAAATGTCAATATCTATTTATTTTATTTTCCTAACTTCCCTTTTCTATGTCATCCTATACTTATTCATCCAACCCCCTTTGCCCTCCCTTTGTTTAGAAACCTATACAGTATTTCTCTTGCACAATACACCACATCAGTATCTTTATTATGGAATTACTATACGTCACATTTTATTTTGCCTGAATCATTTTGATTCCTGATTTCCTTAATGCTGGATAAAATTCTCTTTTTTGTATATTCCTTTTGATCTTTTCAACTCAGTGTCCCATATTTATAAAAATAATTGGTGATATGGCTATTTACAATGATTTGCATGATATCATAAAATTAGCAGGTAAAGTGGAAGTGAGATGAAGGTTTTGGTGCCTATTACCCTTCACCCCCATCCCGATTTTTGACACTTGCTATCTGGTCACCCTATGTGAGTTAGGCATACAACACCCATTGTTTTTCAATAGGAATAAGGCACCTAAACCACTTAGGTAGCTTTGCTTATCCCACTAGATGCCTATCTGCATCTTCGAGCACCTAAATACCTTTGTAAATCTGGCCATTAAGCACTTCAGAGTTCAAATGCCATTCACTTTTAATGGACTTTCACTCCTAAGTGTCTAAACCACTCTCATCAATGGGACTTCAGGGAAAAATCTGAAAATTGCCTAAGTATCTGAATCTCTGAAATCTGTAATATTGAACTGGAAGTCTCATCAGATGCTTTTTCATGAGATTTCATAGGAACATAGGATTTGCCACAATGGATAAGACCTGTGGTCCATCTACTCCAGGATTTGTTTTCAATAGTGGGCAGTACCTGATGCATCAGAGGAAACATGTGGCCTGGAGGTTTATTATCTAGTGCTCATCAGGACATTTCCACCACAATTGTTTTCTGGCAGAAATGATTTTCTGGCATTTTTGCAAAATCAAAATTTTCTGTGGGAAATTCAATTTTGCTGGAAAATTTTGATTTTCTTATGAAAAATAAAAATGAAATGTCCCTAGCTCCCCACCTGGACAACTCATCAGTTTTACTTTCTGCCTGCAGAAGACAAGCGCCTTCCAGACTGGCAGCTGGTGAACTGAAAAAATTCTATTTTAGTTCTGAAATGAAATTTTTCAGAATTTTTGTCCCACAAAAATGTTAAAGTTTTTGCCTTTTGTACCAAATTAAAACAATCCCCTCCCCCCCCCCCGCCCCGCCTCCCCCACACAAAAAACCTTAAAATTGTTCTGTGGGCTGGAAATTTCATTTTCTGGCCAGCTCTATTTATATTCCTTCCAATCTTATTTAACTGGAAATGTTCTCATTACCCATATAAATGTCCAGTCCTTTTCTGAATCTGGTATTTCCTGATGCTGACTCTATGCAGATTGACTACTCAAGACCCAGATCACAGGATTCCCTACACAGACCCGTAGCCTGCAAGCAGGACCAGGAAGTCCCTTAAAACTTTAACACAATTTTTAATACACAATGTCCTCACAAAAACTCCAAGAACATCCTTACTGGAGCATAAAGATCAAAGATGGCAGGCTCAGCAGCGATTGCATAACTAGAACAAGAAGCTGGTGAAAGGGCAGCAAATTTGTTATAGTGGTCGAAAGGATTACACAGATGCAAATAGGTGATGCCAACAAGAACATATGCCAAAGCTGAGTGATATTCCTCATTTGGGTGACTCATGAGAAGAATTACCAGAAAAATAAACTAGAATAAAGTGGACATCTGGAGTGCAAAGATCCTGTCCACCTGAAAAGGGCATCACTGAATAAGTTTACCCTTCTGACTCATATTGAGGACTGCGTCACTGTGACATAACTGAACTCTTCAAAATCAGTGTCAGTCAGTCAATAAGTGCAGTACTTCATGGCAAAGCAAGGAGCAGACAACGGAGACTTACTTTTACCTTTATGTCAGCATTTATAATCCCAGTAAATCAGACAAGATATAGTTTTTTCTCAACAGCACTGTCCCTTGCCTCTCTATCGAGGCAAAATTCACTGACTCAAAGTTTCATTATTTTTTAAAAAGTGCATAAAACACCTTAATAATAAAGAAACACAGAAGCTTCTTTAAGCCAAGAAGGAAAATAAAAACGTGTGTTTGGTCTTGATTCACTCAACCGGCAGAGCTCTGGCTGTGATCCTGGTAACAGAAAGTATTCCTTGAGTGGGGTGCAAATCCCAGTTTGCCAGATGGCCCAGAGTCAGACAGAACATGATTGGAGACAGCTGGATATGAGGTAGAGAGCCTAGGAATAGTGCTGATTCAGGACATCTCTTGGGCAGCTTTCCCAGTGGGGTTCCGATGGAGCCTCAGTTGGAATGTGAAGTTGTCCCACTGGAATAGAGTGGTAGTGGGACTGCTGCATGTTCTTGGCTGGGGCTGAATGCCCTCTCAGGCAGAGCTTGCTCTCTGCAGCATGATAGAACAAATTCTACTTAAAACAAAATCAATTGGGTGATTCAAACTCAGTGTAACAAAGCTGATTATTCTGAAAATTCAAAATGCTTTCAGTAACCTTCACAGGAATACTGACACACATGAAACATTTCCTGAAAAGAACCAAGAACAAGCTGAAAGGGTAGAAAATTAAATTCTGCCTGGTTTAAGAAAGTGTTGGGGGTCAGGCAGAAGACTGGGAGCCAGGAGATATGTGTTCTATGCCCAGACTTTGTGTGCGGTCTCACTGCTGAAAAATGATAGGCATAACAACCCTCATTGATCTTAATGGGAGTACCACCAGATATTGCTTCGCACCTTGCAGAATCAGATCCTAAATTAACCCCTTGTTACCTCATTTCCCCCCAGCTGTAAACTGCCTCAGAGGAATGTCGCAAGGCTTAATCAGATAAAGTCATAATACGAGTCCCTTACTCACAGTGGTGAGCAATTACTCACCCATATATGCAGGTGAGTAAAGGGTCCACCCCATTTTGTTTGTAAAGCACTTTTGGGGCTTCAGTGTACCTATGTTTAAATTGTATAAATAGACCGACAGAAAGCATTAAGAATGTTATTAGATCATTGGAAGTGAAAAGAGCAACACAAGCTAAAGTAAGTGGAGAAGGAAAGAGAGAACAGAGAGATGGAAAGAGCCATATTAGTGAGAAGCAGCAGGAATTACAATTTGTTGAGAAGGCCTGTGAGAGCTGTGAAAAGAAAGAGCCGCACATTTAGAAGGATAATTAGAGAGGATCAAAAAGAGATACTAACTGTCAAACTTGCAAAGAATATTTTAAACTAATGATAACAGATTCTTCAAATATTATTCAGAATAGACAAAGGGGAAATTGTTGGAGGAGGGGGAAGAGAACCCTGATCCACTAGCAAACAATAAAGAGAACTGGAAATAGGATATATAATAATATACTGATTTGTTAAGTAGTTCTTTTGCTGAGTATTTACAGAAGAGGAAAAAGGGGAAAAGTTGTGAGGGGAAGCTAGATAGTATGCATATAAAACTTAGATAAATATCTAAACATACCTGGATTGCTTTGGTCTAGAAATCAGACTCATTAGTTGGATCAGAATTATAATGGGAATAATTTTTCTTGTGGTATTATACTATTTCCTCCTCTGGTCCTAGTATTTCCCAGATTAATCCAAGGTGTGCAGAGAAACTGAAACATAGTACACTATCAGTCCTGTTCCAGAGGGGTAGGTGTGTTAGTTTGTATACAGCAAAAACAATGAGAGTCCTGTAGCACTTTAAAGAATAACAAATTTCTGCAGGCATAAGCTTTCATGTGCTGCAACCCACTTCGTCAGATGCATGAAACAGAAATCAGATAGGAGGTGTATATGTATGTGTATATACACACAGCCAATTGTAAGAACCAACAATGGGGAGGGTAGGTATAAACAAAGTCCAGTCAGTTAGAGTAGATGAGGCTTATTCACAACCATTGATTGGAAGGTGAGAATGTGTGAACAGTGACAATTACATCTTGTAATGAGATAACCATTCCAAGTCCCTATTCAGACCCTGTCTGATTATGTCAAGTTTGCATATGAATTCCAGCTCTTCAGTTTCTCGCTGAAGTCTGTTTTTGAAGTTTTATTGTAGAAGTATGGCAACTTTCAAGTCAGCTACAGAGTGTCCTGGGAGATTGAAGTGCTCTCCTACTGGTTTATGGATGTTACCATTTTTTATGTCTGATTTGTGTCCATTTATTCTTTTGCATAGTGACAGTCTGGTTTGGCCAATGTACATGGCAGAGGGGCAGTGCTGGCACATGATGGCATATATTACATTAGTAGATGTGCAGGTGAATGAGCTCCTGATGGTGTGGCTAATGTGGTTAGGACCTGTGATGGTGTCACTAGAGTCAATGTGTGGGCAGAGTTGGCAATGGGGTTTGTTGCAGGGATAGGTTCCTGGGTTAGTGTTCTTGTTGTATGGTGTACGGTTGCTGGTGAGTATTTGCTTCAGGTTGGGGGGCTGTCTGTCAGCAAGGATAGGTCTGCCTCCCACGGCTTGAGCAAGTGAGGGATCGTCTGCTAGGATAGGTTATAGATCCTTAATGATGTATTGGAGAGATTCTAGCTGGGGGCTGTAGGTGATGGCCAACGGTGTTCTGTTGTTTTCTTTGTTGGGTCTGTCCTGTATCAGTACTGTAACAACCAGGGCCTTTATAGACCTCTTCTGCTAGAATATGATCAGAAAGAGAAAACAAGTACAAGATCAGTGGATTTATGACTCCTTGTATATGTGCCATCTTGTTCTCCTAGTATGTTTAATGGTAGATGTGAGGCAACCCGTATTCATCCTGAGCAGACACATGTAGCAGCTGACTGTGTGCACCTCAGATGTGCCTCTGTCTGTGTCTCATCATATCCTCAAGCTGGTTCCTTTGCCATCCAGCCAT
This sequence comes from Emydura macquarii macquarii, assembly GCF_026122565.2. Classification (NCBI taxonomy): domain Eukaryota; kingdom Metazoa; phylum Chordata; order Testudines; family Chelidae; genus Emydura; species Emydura macquarii. Next base: position 25,431,590 of record NW_027132559.1, read on the forward strand.
TAGCTCATTCATTCTCTCTCTGGTGAGGGAAAGGGTTTGTCAGATAGCATTTATTGCTGCTCAGAGCAACATTTACTGACGCTGATGTTCTGAATGTCCATAGTGTGCAGCATAGCAAAGAACTGCAAAGTTCCTAAGGAGGCCGCTGATTTGTTACACTGTTAAGTTTAGTATCTGGAGAGCCCTTTTTAAAGATAAATAATGTTGACAGACTAAACTGTGGCACCTGACAGTTTTTCAAAGGCCTTGGTTCTGGTTTGTGTGCCCGGTCTTGCAATCACGTAAGTCTGGGTGTAGTGTTCAAGACTTAGTCAGTGTGGTAAGCACTATACCTAGTAGTAAGGGCTAATAATAACTATGTGCAAGATCAGGGCCACTAGAGTAAAAGGGGGGGAAAAATTACACATGCATGCTTGGCCCAGGTTAGGGCAAATTAAAAATAAAAATACAACAGATGTGATTCATTTTTCAGGGTGAAACACTTGTTTATGATGTCTAGTGTAATTAGTATTGTGAAAACGTAAAGATCTTTTATACACTTTACACATTTTTGACTAATCAGAACTGTTTCTGTATGGGCTGTTTTATGTAGATGCAGCACAGCAGTCCCTTTTTGTACCTTTTTTTCCCCTTCAGCAACTGCTGAAGTCTTCATTTACACTGCACAAATTATCCTTAGCAGCAGGTAGGAAGCAATCAGCAAGGTGTAGCTGGCAATAGGGTCTATTTTCATTACAGGATGGAGAGAGCCAGGGGACATGACATTTGTCCAACATAATAAGGAGGACTCTATTAGGAAAGCTGACTCTAGAGAATTGTGGTCTTGCCGAGGAAACACTGAAAAAGGGAAATGTGCAGAAGTATATATGCTAGATTGTAAACTAAACATTTTCTTTCTTGTCGCTCATAATGATAATGAAAAAGGAGCAACCTGAGATATTTTAAAAGCCTAACCCTCCCCCCACCTCCCACAAAAACACACCTTACGCCATACAACTTCTTATTCTTCTGTCTAGAGACACACAAAGCATCTCAGGATTCATTTATCTGTGAGAAATGGGATTGCACAGTGCCCTAAAGGGATGAATTTATTAGCAAAAAAGGCAGGGGGAGGAAAATTTTTCTAGAATGTTAAGATTTGATGGTGCTGGGGGGCAAACCAATTAATAGAATTATTGCAAATTAGATCAAGTTATCAAGAACTAGTGGCACATACACATTGAGGCTTACTGTTGGCTGTATCAGTTCTCTTGTGAGCAGTCATACCACAAATACATAGTAGATTGTATCAGTTTTCTTGTGAGCAATGGGAATAGGGCATGTTGCACACTTGAAAGTATTTACCTAAGTGAATTCTGAAGGAGATGTTTTATTCATCTGTAGCTGAAAATAAAAAGACCACTTTTAAGTAACTAAACTCCCAACAGCCAAGATTTTTCCTTCTGATTTATATGCTTGGCTACTGTTGGGCTTCTTTGTAGCTAAACATTTACATTTACATCTACATTTACCATGAGGTTGCAACCAAAGTATGTTCAGAATTATCAGCAAAGGGTGCAAATCTTGCATTCTTTGTCAGGCAAAACTCCTATTATAATCAACAGGAGTTTAACTTAAGTACAGACTACAGAATAAGCCCTGAAGGGATTCTAAAATACTACACCTCTAACTGATACATCCCCATCTATAATATGATTATAATGGATAACCATACAATAACTCTATGAGGTAGGGATGTGCTATTAGCTATTAACCCTATTTTACTACTGAGGAGTGAAGCGCAGAGAGAGGTGAAGTTACTTCCCCAAGCTCACACAAGAAGTGTGGGGCAGAGCAAAGCAGTGATCCCCAATCTCCTAAATCCCAGGTTAGTGACCTACCCACTAGACCATCTGTCCTCACATGAGGAACAGCTCTCCATCTTTAATTACACAGCCACGGGGAAGTATAAAGAAAATGCTAATACCAAAGCTTTCCATGCACAACCTTTCTCTCTCTGAGTTAAATATTATTTTGCTATTCTGAGTTACTGCAAATTTCACAATGAAATTGAGTTTTGGAGCCCCCAAAAGGCCAAGTTCTGCCACTCCCCAGACTCAGCCCAGGCACTACATTCTTCACTAGAAATTGTATAAGGTACACATCCAGAATGTTCTAGCACAGGCATTCCCGGAAGATGAGCTTTGTTTGGTGAGAAAATATTTTAAAACGTTCCACAGAATCATAGGGCTAGAAGGGACAGCAAGGGTGATTTAGCCTCACCTCTGTCAAGAGGCTGAATTTGTTGTGTCTAAACCATTGAAGACAGATGGCTATCCAGTGTCCTTTTCAAAACCTCCAGTTAAGATCCAAACCTCAGCAATGGTCCTGGTTAATCCTTTAGTGAAATCATTAAAAAGAATATTAAAATAGAGCTTTAAACACTCAAATTTAGTCCTTAACTTTGTTTCCAACTTTATGTAGCAGTCTGAATGCTCTGAGCTGATGCTGTGAGGGATACAGGTTGTGGGGGGAAGTGAAGAGTTAGGGTTGCCAACCGTAGTCATTTTCATGGGAAAATCCCTAAATTGGGCAGATTGTCCTGCACACGTGTACAGGGGGACTGGCACACTCTTATTTTTAGAAGAAGAGAGCACTCCCAATCTAAATACCCTTTTAGTCTAGGGGAACATGCTCAAGCCTGGAAACCAGGAGACCACAAGTTCTATTTTCATCTTTCCTATTGACTATTGTCATTTTTTCTGTGCTCTTCACAACTATCCTTACTGCTCATGGCCTCACATGCTTACCCCTCAAAACAAGCAACTACCACTCTCCCATTTTACACATAAGGCAGCTGAGAGGTTGCACAGAACTGGGAGTAGAATCACAGATCCTGATCCTCAACCCCCTGAACTCTCTGAACTACATCGGCTGCTAATGGCCCCAGTGGGCTGCACCAGCACCCGGTAATTGCCAGTTATACAGATACCTCCTAGATATGCTCCTTGAACCAGGGGATCATGATGGAGGTGGTGTGGAAGCCACTACAGCAGCTTTACACCACTCTAGAAATCCCCTACACATGGGAAATCTTGTAGCCAGATCCAGCTGCTTTTAAGGGGCCCTACCAGACCAGACAATATGGTCAAAAGGTTTAAAAAAATAATTGCAGGTGATTGTCGTGAAATCAGGTGCTCATGAAAGTGAAACACTGATAGCACTGGTTGAAGATAGAACATAAGAATGGTCATATTGGGTCACACCAATGGTCCAACTAGCCCAGTATCCTGTCTTCCAATACGACCAAAGCCAGGTGCTTCAGAGGGAATGAACAGAACAGGTAATCATCAAGTGATGCATCCCGTTGGCCGTTCCCAGCTATTGGCAAATAGCAATCCCTGCCTATCCTGGCTAATAGCCATTGATAGACCTATCCTCTATGAATTTATCTAGTACTTTTTTGAACCCCGTTATAGTCTTGGCCTTCACAACATGCTCTGGCAAGGAGTTCCACAGGTTGACTGTGCATTGTGTGAAGAAATATTTTCTTTTGTTTGTTTTAAACCTGCCACCTATTCATTTCATTTGGTGACCCCTACTTTTTGTGTTATGAGAAGGAGTAAATAGCACTTCCTTATTTACTTTCTGCACACCAGTCATGATTTTATAAACATTTATCATTTTATAACATTTATCCCTGCTTCGTTGTCTCTTTTCCAAGCTAAAAAGTCCCAGGTTTATTAATCTCTCCTCATGTGGAAGATTTTTTTTGATCATTTAATCATTTAATCATTTTTTGACCTTTTCTGTACCTTTTCCAATTCTAATCTATCTTTTTTTGAGATATGGCAACCAGATCTGCATGCAGGGTTCAAGATGTGGGCATACCATGGATATACATATATATAGAACAATATGATATTTTCTGTCTTATAATCTATCCATTTTCTAGTGATTCCCAACATTCTCTTAGCTTTTTTGACTGCCGCTGCACATTGAGTGAATGTTTTCAGAGAATTAGCCACAGTGACTCCAAGATCTCTTTCCTGAGTGGCAACAGCTAACTTAGATCCCATTATTTTATAAGTATAGTTGGGATTATGTTTTCCAATGTGCATTACCTTGCATTTTTCAACACTGAATTTCATCTGCCATTTTGTTGCCCAGACACTTGGTTTTGTGAGATCCCTTTGTAACTCATCACAGTATGCTTTGGACTTAACTAATTTGAGTAGTTTTGTATCATCTGCAAATTTTGCCACTTCATTGTTTACCCCTTTTTCCAGATCATTTATGAATATGAGTATGTTGAACAGCACTGGTCCCACTACAGACCTCTGGGGGACACCAATATTTATCTCTCTCCATTCTGAAAACTGACCATTTATTCCTACCCTTTATTTTCTGTCTTTTAACTGGTTACTGATCTATGAGAGGCATGATTTCCCTTTACAAAAACCATGTTGACTCTTTTTATCCAACAAATCATATTCATCTATGTGTCTGATAATTCTGTTCTTTACTATAGTTTCAACCAATTTGCCTGGTACTGAAATTAGGCTTATTGACCTGTAATTGCCAGGATCACCTCTGGAACCCTTTTTTAAAAATTGGCAACACATTAGCTATCCTCCAGTCATCTGGTACAGAAGCTCATATAAATGATAGGTTATATACCACAGTTAGTAGTTCTGCAATTTCACATTTGAGTTCCTTCAGAACTCTTGGGTGGATACCATCTGGGCCTGTTGATTTGTTACTGTTTAATTTATCAATTTGTTCCAAAACCTCCTCTAATGACACCTCAATCTGGGACAATTCCTTAGATTTGTCACCTAAAAAGAATGGCTCAGGTTTGGGAATCTCCCTCATGCAAATAATTCATTTAGTTTCTCCACAATAACCTTATCTTCCTTGAGTGCTCCTTTAGCATCTCGATTGTCCAGTGGCCCCACTCATTGTTAAGCAGACTTCCTGTACTTAAAAATTATTTTGCTGTTATTTTTGGAGTCTTTTGCTAGTTGTTCTTTAAATTCTTTTTTGTCCATCCTAATTTAATTTTTACACTTCACTTGCCAGAGTTTATGCTCCTTTCTATTTTTCTCAATGGGATTTAACTTCCACTTTTTAGGATGTCTTTTCATCTCTATGCATATAGTGATACTCCCCCAACAGTATGACCTATTCTGTTCTTCCGATATATTTTGTACTCTGGTACTACCGTGTCCCATTGATTATCCTCATTCCACCAAGTTTCTGTGATGCCTATTATATCAATATCTTCATTTAATATGAGGCACTTAAGTTCACCTATCTTAGTATTTAGACTTCTACTATTTGTATATAAGCACTTTAAAAAATTGTCACTTTTTAGCTGTCTGCCATTATGTGATGTAATTGAATGGGACTCTTTTTCATTTGACTATTTCTCATCAGATCCTACCCATATTTTATACTCTTCCATTTTCTCCTTGTTACCAAGATATAGAGATTCTTTATTAATTGATCCTCCCCTAACAGATGTCTCTGTCCGAACCACATGCTTCTCTGCACCTGTTGGTTTTCCCCCAGCCCTTAGTTTAAAAACTGCTCTATGACCTTTTTAATAGATCTTATACTTCTATTTTGTACCCACATATTTTGTTTCATGCACTATAATTATAGCAATAATAATGTTAACACTTTTTAAAGGGTGTCTGTCCTGTAGCAAATAGTATATAAGATGCAGCACTACTTTCTTTGCTCCTTCTTACACAACTCAATATAGTTGCATTTCTTTCTATAATCCAGTTTTTATGCCATCATAGCATGTAATATACGCTAATGAATGCCCACTTGTTCATGTGTAATTTGCACCATCATATGCCTGACTTCTGAATTTGGTCAAATGAATCATAATTTGTATTGCTGAAGTGTGAGGGCCAGATTTGCAGCTGGTGTAAATTGCATCATGGAGATATGCTGATTCATAACAACTAAGGATCTGGTCATCTACTACAAAATATATACTGTATGGTATTTGGTGACATGATTGTTCCAGTTACACTCATCAGCATGATGTGGGGATATTGATAAGAAGTGTAGTAGCTAGCCAAATGTTCATGTGATCCTGTTTTGGTGGATTCTCTCCCGTTTTGACCTCAACAAATTTCCAATTCTAGTTCAACACCGAACTTAATTTGATTGTTGAAGAATCAGATTTGAAAATAGACATTATGATAAAAAGGAATAATGATGATCATGTGATAGATACCATTGCAAAGTCATGATAAGTTTTGCATAAAATCACATTACAGCTGGTAGAAGATTACCTTCATACAATCTCTGTAGCAAACAACTTAAATAGGAAAATCCTATTGTATTTAGGTTTTTAGATCTTCCAGCAAACTGAATTCATGAATGACTGTTTCCATTTTTTTAAATATCCTTTGGATACACTAAGTGCAATTTAATTTTTACTTCTCTATTGCCAAACTTTGATTTGATTGAATCTATCTTTATCCTCATGTGACTGCTGGAGCACTCACTTTACAGCACTTACTACTTTTCATAATTCCATACTATCAAGACAAATATGCAAGTAAAACACCTCACTTTCATCAGCAGGCATTCAGAGAATGGCAGGTGGCAAATAAAGTACTTAGTGGATGGTTCTAATTACGTTTTTCTCCTGCCTCCCAAAACTTGAGAAAGTTTCAGGAAAAAAGGAGGAGAGGTGGGTATATTTGCTGCTTTCTTTTCCTGCAAACACACTTGATTTCAGTAAGGCTCACAAGAACAGTGTCAGCCCTGTTGTTATACAGTCATAGAGTTTAAGGCCCAGAGGGGCCACCAGATCATCTAAAACAGTGGTTCCCAACCCGTGGCCCATGGGCCAAAAGTGGCCTGCGGGGTCTTTCAGAGTGGCCCGCAGCTCCCCTCCCCCTGGCTGCAGAAGGGAACCGCTGCCTAGTACCCAGGCAGAGTGCGTTGCTGGTGCAGGCTCCTTGCTTCAGCCAAGGGGATGGGAGATCAGTGCTCCTCTCCCCCTGGCTGTAGCAGGGAGCACGGCAAAGTGCTCCGCCTGGGTCCCTGTTGGAGCCAGAGGGAGGGGAGCGCTGATCTCCCATCCCCCTGGTTGCAGAAGGGAGCTCTTGCCTAGGGACCCAGACGGAGCATAGTTTCCCTGCTGCAGCCGGCTGGAAAGGAGATCCTCCTCCATGAACTCCTTCCCTCTAGCTGCAATGGGGGGGAGGGCGGGCTGCTGGCAGAGACTATAGTAGCCCTTAAGGGTTGTAAAAATTATACTTGTGGCCTTCAAGCCAAAAAGGTTGGGAACCACTGATTTAGACTGACCTCCTGTATATCACAGTCCACTAACACCAGTCGTTAATTTCATTGTCCTCTGGCCCAACTAAGAACAAAAGAGACAATAATAAATACAAAAAAGTGAGATATTCCAAAAAAGCTAGATTCACTTGGATATATGTAAGTACAGAGAAAAAGTGAATTTAATCTGAAGTCTCTAAAATGAGGTCCAGAATAAATCCCTTTCACCTGAGAATTAAAAGAGAGACCATGGAAAGTAATGCTGTCAAGTGTGCATCTAATTATGTGTTCCACCCTTGGTTCACTTCACTGGAGTTATTACCGGAGCAATAATCTGGTATTACAAAAAGTCATTAGTTTGAGTGTTAATATTGACTGATTCTTCAGCTTCTATGAGAAGTTGAACTCAGTGGGTGCTCAATACCTTGGAAAAAAATAGTGAAAACTGGACCATGCGAGCTAGGTCAGAATGGTTCCTGTGGGTTCATATGGCTGGTGGTGGAGTATGCTGCATCGCTTCCAACACCCTACTTTTGCAGATTGTTCTGACTCCTTTCTGTTCCCTTCTGTGCAGTGCAGCTGAGAGAAGAATGGATACTCCAAAAAACTGAGGCTCATCTAAGAATGGACTGAGATACTTTAGCAGAGCTGAGTGAGCACACTTGCAGAATACCGTATCCCTATCTTATGTTCTTATTTTCTTATGTTGGTACAACTCAGAAGTATAAGATCTATTCTTCTCTCTGGTCTGTATGCACACAACTCCAAATCATGTTAAGAGCATTTAACACATGTGCATCATATAGAAAGCAGCTGATCCTTCCACCATGTAAACTGTTGAATGAAGACTTTAAGGTTCACAGAGGAGGCCTGGATTTTAAAAGGCACTTAGAACCTGAAATTCCAATGAGCACAATGCCACCAACAGTTGTGCAGCACCTTTGAAAATCGGGTGTTTGTGCTTTAAAAAAAAATCAGGATAAGCAAAATGATTTTTAAATACAAGAAGTTATTTTTACTTTAGTATCTGTATGAGTCACTTGAACTTCACCTACTAAATTTATAATGGCCGTAGTTTATACTGCTGATAAAAATAAAGCTGTTTAATGTACAGTTGAGTGTAGTTTCAGCTCTACAAATCAAGCAGATGTAACTCTTTTATTTCAACCAGTTGCATAAGAAAGTGTTTCCACAACGGCAAGTTAGTGAGGTGTGCCCATATATGTCTTACTAGGGGGCGCATGTACACTAGGAAGTATGTTGATTTTTTTTTAACCACAATTTAGCTAATGTGACATACTAACTAACATAGTAAAATCCTGGTAAAGAGAAGACAGTTGTAACGTCTTTATGTGAACTTGCTAACACGTTAAAAAAACCACCTGCCTTGTCTTCATTAGAATATTACCACATGTTGGCTAACGTAGTAAAATACACCTGACTTTGAGTGACAAAGCTTAAAAGTGTCATAGCTTCAAGTTGAACTGAAGAAACAAAAGTACTATATTGCTTTACTATACATAAACTATATTATAGTTTATTATTAGTTTAGTATAAAAAAAGTAAAGAGCCTACAGGGCTACTGCCACCCAGTCCAGCAAGGTGCTAATCGTCTGTCTATAGAGAGAATGTACAAAAAGGTATCAATGTAAGAGAATAAGCAATGTAATAAATATTTCAGTGGATGTTTAAAGAAGTGTCAGGAGTTTCTTTTAAACTAAAAAAAAACCAAAACTATGTAAAAAGTTTTTTGAACTAATGAAATGAGCTCTTTACATATAAATTATATTGCAATAACAGAGCTCCCTGGTGGAAAAGAGTTCCTTCTCCTGCTGGCAAAAATTAAAATAATCACAGATGGCTAATGATCAAAAATACTGACTGACAGCTCTGAAGTACAAGGCACAGATAATCTTCTCAGAGCTACAATTTATTTACACTCAGAGCTGGCTTTAGGCACCCACAAAATCAATGTGCATGGTATGCCACTATAATGGGGATCTTTTAGCCATTTTTGCATTTTCTTATGTTACTGCATTTCTATAATGATTAAACCAGAGTATTCTATTATTGTTTAGATGTGCATGTTATCTGAAACAATCCATTGTTATATTAAAACAAGGATACACATGCATTAATGACTGCTTGACACTTCATTATTGCAGCATGTTTAAATATATACTTTACTAAAATGTTTACCTATTCTAAAACACAAAGCAGACATACTTCAGAATTCAGTAAACATAAAGAAAGTGCACTACGATACTTAAAGTATTCAGTCTTGAATTATAGTACAAAAAGGCATCCTACTTTTTCATAAATGTTCAAACAGTTCTCACCGACATCAAAGAATTGATTAATTGATTTCCCCTGAGAGCTGGATCAGGCCATAAACTAATTTGATTTACGTGGTCTTGTATTATTATTAAATATTTTATAGCCACCTAACCTGTACTAAGCCCTTCATCAAAAAGTAGCTACTGTCCTTGCCCCAAAGACTTTACAGTGTACATTTGCAATGTGACACAGTGAATAAGGATGACAAATAGCAGGAAGGAGATGGGATGAGAAAGGACACTGTTACTCAGTGTTGTCCACTTTTGTGATTGTATAGTGAGAGTCTTATCAAATTTCATGTTTTTCTTAAATCTCCAGCTCCAAGAATCATGAGATTATGTGAGAATCTTGATTTTCATTTAAAAACAAACAAACAAAAAAACCTAGTCCCCACTGACCCAGAGAAAAACTGGAAAACAAACTCTGAGTGTATCCTAAAGACTCAGAAACCAAATTAAAAGAACTCCCAATTTATTATTAGTGGAGGGTTTGTTTTTTTTTTTTTTTTTTTTTTTTTTAAGATTCTTTAGATTTTTAAACCAATTGCATGATTTTCTGGGGCCTGACTAATGAATTCTGAGCACTTGAGGTTGGCAATACTGTCATCCTGATGCATAAATAATTGACTAAAGTATTATATCTAGTTCACAGACTGCTAATTCTGATATCTACATTGCACACCCTGGAAACTTGGGATATACAAAATATACAGAAACTTGGGACATACTTTGTCTATGAAGCTGTTGTAATTCTAGTACAGTAGAGGTAATGTAAGTTCACAATGACAAGCATGATGCTGAAGTGATATCTATGGACTTTTCCCCCATGCAGACAATATTATTGTAAAATAATTCTGCTCCATCTCAAACAGGAGTGGTTTCACAACTAGGTGATATTCCACTCTCTGCACACTTTGAGTTTCAGGCAATACACAGCCATCAATGACTTCTCAATGTTGCAGGAGGGTCATGAAAACTCTGTGTCATAGACAGCTGCATAATTAATTCATGTGGAGAAGATGATGTATCATTTTCCTATATGTAGTAGCAAACAAAACAACGAGAAAAGAACTGGCAGCTGATTAAAAGGGTGTTGGGAGCTAAGAGTCTCTCACAAAATAACACTTTTAAAGAGTATATATTCATTTTAAACTTTTAATTTTTTAATGCAGTCACAGCTAAGTGAACCAGCGCAAGTAATCAATTTCACTGAACTGAACAACAATAAACTAAAATGAGTAAAAGTATTAAAAGCATGCCACAGGCAACTAAAACTTTGGTGTTGATTTCAATTTCTTTCAAATGCATTTGATGAAGGATGTGATGAAAGAATTCTAATTAAAGTCAAAATCCTGTATACTAAACAAATTAGAAGTGCCACTACCTTCAAATTCCACAATGATACTACCACTTCTGCTACTTCTTTGTGTCCCCTGGCATACATCTGTGGCACAACTCAGCAAAGGGCTCTACCAACTCCCATGGGAGAATGGAGATAGTTCCCCAAATTAGGAGAAAGTAGGAGAGGAAAGTACTACCAAGTGTCCCTTGCCCCCTGTTTGTTTCCTATTACATGATAAATTTGGAGCCTTTGATGTATTTTGTCTTTTTTTCTTCCTGATTACCCATAGAATCATAGCAGATTAGGATTACAAGAAACCTCAGGAGGTCATCTAGTCCATCCCCCTGCTCAAAGCAGGACCAACCCCAACAAAACCAGCCAGGGCTTTGTCAAACCGCATCTTAAAAATCTCTAGGGATGGAGATTCCACCAACTTTCTAGGTAACCCATTTCAGTGCTTCACCACCATCCTAGTGAAAATGTTTTTCCTAATATCCAACCTAGACCTGCCCCACTGCAACTTGAGACCATTTTTCCTAGTTCTATCATCTACTACCATTGAGAACAGCCTAGCTCCATACTCCCTGGAGCCTCCTTTAAGATAGTTAAAGGCTGATATCAGATTCTCCCCTCAGTCTTCTCTTCTGCAAACTAAACAAGCCCAGTTCCCTCAGCCTCTCCTCATAAATCATGTGCTCCAGCCCCCTAATAATTTTTGCTGCCCTTCGCTGGACTCTTTCCAATTTGTCCACATCCTTTCTGTAGTGGGGACCCCAAAACTGGACACAGTACTCCAAATGAGGCCTCACCAGTGCCAAATAGAGGAGAATAATCACTTCTCTCGACCTGCTGGCAATGCTCCTACTAATGTAGCCTAATATGCCATTAGCCTTCTTGGCAACAAGGGCACACTGTTGATTTATATCCAGCTTCTTGTCCACTATAACCCCCAGGTTGTTTTCTGCCGAACTGCTGCCTAGCCAGTTGGTCCCCATTCTGTAGCTGTGCATGGAATTCTTCCGTCCTAAGTGCAGGAGTCTGCACTTGTCCTTGTTGAACCTCATCAGATTTCTTTTGGCCCAATCCTCTAATTTCTCTAGGACACTCTGTATCCTATCCCTGCCCTTCAATGTACCTACCACTCCCCCCAGCTTACCATCATCTGCAAACTTGCACCCCATCCTCCAGATCATTAATGAAGATGTTGAACAAAACTGGCCCCAGCACTTTCCCTTGGGGCACTCCGCTTGTTACTGGCTGCCAGCTAGACATTGAGCCGTTGATCACTATCCTTTGAGCCTGATGATCTAGCCAGCTTTCTATCCATCTTAGTCCATTCATCCAACCCACACTTCTTTATCTTGCTGATAAGAATACTGTGGGATACTGTATCAAAAGCTTTGCTAAAGTCAAGGTAGCAGTTCATTCCTTTACCTTTTTTTTAAAAAAGCACTATTCTCTATGCACTCTAGTAAGTTGCAGTATTCATGATCATTAATGTGGAATACTATAGTGTTCTTTATTATTGTTATTGAGGAACCATTAAGGGCATATATAATTGTTGTGATACATAAAGGGCTAGTCTGTAACTTTTCTTGATAAAATTATATGGTCAGTATTGTGCAGGAGATCAGACTAGATGATCATAATGGTCTTTTCTGACCTTAAAATCTTTTAATTTTTCCCAAGGAGCAGCATGTAGGTGACCCATCCTATAAGTAGACCAGAGAATGAATGATGACAGCAAGAATCACAATCCTTCCTATCCTCCCCCATTATTTTAAGGTATACTGTATATGGCCTCCCTAAAACAATAAAATACAACAATGACATGATGAACCATAGCAATCTTCTTTAGTCTTTTATCACCATTTCTCATTTCCATTTAATTTTTTATAAAACAATATTTTACTGTTTTCATAGGTGACAGAGCCAGAACTTATTATAACAAATACATACCTGTATTTTCTTTGCCCTGTTCATATGAGATTTTTAACTGCTCTTCACATTTGCCCTGTGAAATCCACAACTCTACTTCTTTCAAAAAGGAGATACCCTTATTTTAGAAAGAAAAAAGTTAGATGATTTGCCTGTATTTGTCTGTATATTTTAGGGGGCTGATTCAATTTAGCACCAAAGAAGCTCAGTTTGGAGACCATTAGAGTGAAGATCTAAAGGACCATGGTTCATACCAAGCGCACTGGAACTTGAGGAGTCAGGGGGCCATGGCCACCCACTTTTTAACATGGGCATAGTTTGGGGGGCAGGAGGCCATGTTGCCACCCCTAAATTGCAAGCCTCAGGCAGGCGTGGAGAGGCACAGGAAGGGACTGCATTTCACAGCCTCTGCCCACGGTGCCAGCCTCTTCCTGGTGCCAGCCTCTCCCAGTGGCCCCTCCCCTGCTTCTCCTCTACCCCCCCTCCCCAAGGCCCCACCCTTTGGCCAGGTTGGAAGTTGGAGCCAGGCCACCACCCAGGGAGCCCAGGCTGCTGTGGGGAGCCCTGGACCCTCCACTTGCCGTGGGTGGTGTGCCCCTGGAGGTGGGGATACAGGTTGAGGCTGATCTTGGGCACCCCAGTCCCCTGCCCAGGGCAGGTGCAGGGTCTGGGGTTCCCCATAGAAGCCCAGGCTCCCTGGGAAGCTCTTACCATGGCCCAGCTCCGGCTTCCAGCCTGGCCAGGGGGTGGAGCTTTGGTGGGAAGAGGCGGAGCCAGGGTGGGCCACTGAGGGGGCCTTGGGGAAGAGGAGGAGTGGGGATGGAGCCAAGGAGGGGGCAGGGCCATAGGGAAAGACCCTCATAGCCCCCCAACTTCTACCAAGGTTCCAGCACTCCTGGTTCAAACCTGGGCTTTAACAACCCTCTAAACTTCTAGCAGGTTCCATGGTGTATAGTCAGGATTCTGAATCTAGTAATCGTAGTTCAGACACTTGTGGGAACGCAACATGCCACCCCTTCCATTAATCTATGGCTGGAAGTTGAAGCTAGACAAATTCAGACTGGAAATAAAAGTATAGTTTTTTAACAGTGAAGGTAACTAACCCCTGGAACAATTTACCAAAGGTTGTGGTGCATTTTCCATCACTGGCAATTTTTAAATCAAGATTGGATGTTTTTCAAAAAGACATGCTCTTGCAATTATTTTGGGGGAAGTTCTATGGCCTGTGCTATACAGGAGGTCAGACTAGATTATCCCTTCTGGTCTTGGAATCTATGAAACGCTTAAAGTAGTTAATGGAATAATAATGGGCTCCATTTTCAAAGTAATACAAGTATAAAAGTGATTTCCACAAATAATGCCTTGTATGCATTTCGTGGCACACTGTTAGAAGATCAGTCTTCTATTTCAGTTAGATAATTTTTAATCCCAAATGTGAGTGACATAATGAGCATTGTTCTTCCCATAGTTTTGGATCAAGACAAAGGCCAAAATTCTCAGACTTGGGTGCCTAAAACTAGGCACTGAATTCCATATTTAGACACCTAAATAAAAGTAACCAGGTGGTCAGAGATGCTGAGCTCCTGCTGGTTTTATGAAAATAAGGCCACTTTTATTTAGATGCCTAAATATGGAGTTAGGTGTCTAACTTTAAGCAACTAAATTTGAAAATTTGGGCCTAAAGATACAAGCTATTTTACCTTTCACCTTCCCCCACCCCCACCAGTGAGATACTTAACTTCCAATTTCATTTGGCAAAAAGCAGTTTATCACAAACATTTATAAAAGAACGGTAGGAGAGAAGCAATTTCCTTTGTATTTTTCTCATTCTTCTGAAATTGGCATGAGCTGTGTTTTCCTTTATGTTAAAAATATTTTTCACAGCTTGTATGCTAAGGATCAGGCTCCCTTTTGCTGTTGTTTGAATAACCTCATACACATTCAGCTTGGCATTGGAAACCAAAAGATCATGACAGCAAGTAAACTTTGAGAAACAGCCATTTGCATATAAGACCTTAAAGAGACAAGGTGGGTGACATGATATCTTTTATTGGACCATCATCTGTTGGTGAGAAAGACAAGCTTTCGAGCTTACACAGAGCTCTTCTTCAGCTCTTCTTTTTGGGGTTGGGAAGGAATTTTCTTTTGGGTCAGACTGGCAGAGACCCTGGGGTTTTTTTGTCTTCCTCTGCAGCATGGGTCATGGGTCACTTGCAGGTTTAAATTAGTGTAAATGGTGACTTCTCTGTAACTTGAAGTCTTTAAACCAAAGGTTTAGGGATGGGTGAGGTTCTGTGGCCTGCAATGTGCAGGAGATCAGACTAGATGACCACGAATGTCCCTTCTGATCTTAAATTCTGTGAGGTCACTATGTAAGCTTGAAAGTTTGTCTCTCTCATCAACAGAAGCTGGTCCAATAATAAAAGATATTACCTCACCCATCTTGTCTCTCTAATATCCTGGGACCAACACGACAACAACAATGCTGCAAGTAACAGCTTAAGTTTTTAGGATACCCATTCTGCATTAAAAATGAAGCTTTATTCACATATAAAGCTTAGAGGCAAACAAAGCCTACCAAAATTAATACACAAATAAGAGACATTAGGGCAAAAAAAACTATGTTGTAACTAACCTCTTCCATACTGTGATTTACCATTACAAGACAACAAAAAGTTTCAGAACCCCACTCCCATTTTATGACCCACTGAAATCTATTCATGACCACCTAGATTGAGAGCCCAAGTACTACAGTAATTGAAATACTTGTAGTTAGAACTCAGTCAATTACAGATTTTTTGGTTCATTGGCAAATTTGAAAAGTTACCAAAAATAGTTTTGGACTGGATGGAAAATGAATATTTTTTGAAGTGTTCAGTGAATTGAGAAGTCAAAAACAGGTAATTTGTTTTGAGACAAATGAAACACTTTGTTTTGACAAAACCAACACTTTAGATTTTGACCATTTAAAAATATTTTTGATTTTTTTTTAAAAACAAAAGTAAAGGAAATTTTGAAACAAAATATTATTTCAAACAAAAATTTGAAATATTTAAAATTTGTCTTAGTTTTTTTTGTTTTTGGCTTATTTGGCAAAATTGACTAAAAATTTGCAAAAAGCTTTGGTGTTGCATCTGAATTTTTCACCAAAAAAGATCAGCCAAAAATTTCATCCAACTCTACTTGCAGACTCTCACTTCTTACGGTTAAACCACAACTTGCATTTTGGTCTTCATCACCTTATCTCTTTTATCATGGAGGTTGGCCCCTGCTGCCATTGTCTGCTGTGACCCATAGAGATAAAGTGCCCACAGGCTACAGATTTCTATTCATGTATATAAATTGTCACCTGTGTGTTCTTAATAGATTTCACAGTCACTTTTACACAATGCACATTGGTTTTTGGCAGAAGTGCCCTTCCTTCCTCAATGTTCAGATACTTTTTTGGAGGGCATATAAGCATAAAGAGACATACCTGTCAGTAGTGACCCAGTTCGCAGTACTCACGCCTTTGGACTAGAAAGTCACAGAGAGCTAAACTTTTGCAAAGTGTAATATAATATTGATATTTCTTTTATGCCTATGACAACGCTCTCCCATAGTCAGTGGAAAATGGCATGAGGCATGGCCTCAGGAAGATAGAGGGTGAGATTTTCAAAAGTAATATTCTTCTAATGAAGATCAAGCAGAAATATACACTTGGGAGTGGATTTTCAAAAGTGCTCAGCATTGGGCTAACTCTGCTCCCACTGAAATGAATGGGAAAGTCATGAATTCTGTCATGTGAAAACTACAAATTTCCTTCTCTTCACTAGGATTTTGCTGCCAATTAGTTAACTCCAGCTGGCTAACCACAGCTAAGAACATACCATTTTTTCCTTTGTAAAGACAAAGCATATACAAAGCTAGCTCTTTTATGATATAGTTAGTAAACAAGGTTATTTCGACCCCTCACTGTGTCCATATGGTTCTTTCTTGTTACTCTATCACACACCAAAGGAAAGAGACATAACAGACTGCTTAAGACTGGATTTTGTAGCAGGGAGTGGACATTACCATTTTCAAGGGTAGCCCAGTAGCTTCACTGCCACGTGGTGCCAGATAGAGTGCTCTGGAGCTATGGCATGGCACACTGTCCACACCTCTGGCTGATCTTTGGGGTGGGTGATCAGGATGGTTGCGTAGGGTGCAAACTTCTGGGGGCCAAAATCTTTGGCTTTTATTGGCTCAAGCATTCAGGGACTGGGAGAAGGCACCAAAAAACTTTTTCTGCTTTGGGCAGCAAAAGACTTGGGGCCTGCCCTGCCCACAACATGGGGCTGGGATTTACAGATGCTACAGAGCCCACCTGGGTTTTGTTCTTTAATATATTTCCCCCTCCACCCACCATCTTCTTTAACAACACATAGATAAGTTTGGATCCTTTATCAATTAGTTCAACAAAGCAAGCCATTTAAATAATGTGTCTGCAGTTGTATTCTATGGAGATAATCAGTAGCTTATTAACCTTAATCATAACAACACATTATCACTATTTGGTTTCATGTCGACTAATTTGCAAAACAATGGTGAAGAGCACACTCAACACATAAGACTACATTCCCAAGTTATTGGCACTGCATAAATACAGTGACCCTCACTTGAAATGTCAGGGACTTAAGAAGCTATATCACATAATAAAGGAAGAGAGTCAGGGAAAAAGGGAGAGGGAGAAACAATCATGTAATCAGAGAGTTGGTTAAAAGGTAAACACTTGTTAAACCTTGGGACAAAGTGAGATCATTATCAGACAGATAACTAGATCACAGAATAAGGGTCAGTTACCTTTTAATTGTGTTTATGTAGCTTCAATTAAACTAACAAGCAGCAGCAAGTGTTCAGGTCAGAGTTAAACACTTTAGGCTTGATAAATGAGCTGTGTATTTAGTGCTTCCACATGGACAGATTGGAACTCTGATCTGCAAGGAAAGGACATCAGCTCTGCCCATAGTAAATTCCTTCCTCTCTTGAAGTTGCACATTCATATGGTAGCAGAAAAGCTTCCTGCATATATCAAGCAACAAGATTCAAATCAGTGATGGGTAAACATCAGCAAGTTGGTAGGCTCATTTTAATTTTGATGAGCATCAAAACAATTGGCTAAAGCATGCCCAAGCATCATCTCTTGTAAGATTTCCCACATACTGCCAGACTTCACTCAGGTCACAAATACCCACACATTCTGGCATTTCTGTTCTCAGTTCTGGTGTAAACTAAAAATAGAGAACAATTTCCTATCTTTTACCAATGAGTAAAACTTTACCTTAATACATAACTGAGTGATTGCAAACTGGGGAAATGGTAGACAACTGTCAATCTCCTACACTGCCCATGAAAATACCACTGCTTATTGAAGTGTGTTTAAAAAAACAATTCAGTTTTTGGAACAGACTGTCCCCAAAAATTTACATACACAGAGTTAAAACTACTCCAACTGTGAGGGTTGCATTGAATGAAATTAAAATGAAATAGAAAAAGGAAGAGACTATTTGAACTTTGGAGTTTGGATGTGTTTTCAGTTTAGCGCATACATTCAAGTCCAACAACTTTCAGTTTGGTTCCTTTTCAATACAAAATACAATTAGAGGCCCAGATCCAGCAAAAGACTTAAGCATATACTTAACTTTAAGGATGTGAGTAAGTAGGTCCATTCAGAGCTGTCCAGAAAGCAGAATTTCTGTCCTACAGGAAATATTGAATTTCCAAAATTATTTTCATTCCAAATCAGGGAGCCAAGTGGGGTGGCAGACCTTCATTGAAGTTTGATTTGAAAACATCTGACCATAGAATCATAGAATCATAGAATATTAGAGTTGGAAGGGACCTCAGGAGGTGCTGAGACAACTTTGGAATTTCTGTCCCATGGGAAACTCTGATATTTCAATATTTGTTTAAATTTCAAACTTTTCAATGGAACAGAAATTCCAAAAGTTTTGATTCAGAAATAGCAAAATGTTTTGTTTCAACATTTTTTGGGAGAAAAATTGATTTCCTGAAATTTAAATGTTTTATTTTGATTTATTGAAATGACCCAAAATGCTTTGTTTTGAAGCACTAAATTACATTTTCCCATAGCTGAGCATTGCCTCATGGGAGTTATAATTTAGAAGCCTGATGAGCCATTCTTCTCTTTGGGCCAAGTCTCTGGCCATACTACATCTCCCATAATGCACTCAGAGTTGTGTGACTTCCACAATACACCATACAGCTCAGTCAGAGGAAAATGAGCACATAGCCTTATGGGAGATACAGTTCTCCAGGAGAGAATGGGGGCTGGAACTACAACTACCATAAGGCAATGAACCACAATAGGGAAATGCAGTTTAATGTTTTATTAAAGTGATTCAAAACAAAACATTTTGGGCTAGTTCAAAAATGAACAGTCTAATTTGGGTCAAGCCAACATAAAATGATATTTCATTTTGATTTTCAGGACAAAAATATTAAAACTTGACAAAACCATTTTCTCACAGAAAATTTCAATTTTGTGGAATTGGCATTTTCCTGACTAAACTTTAATATTTTTCAAGTGGCTTCAGTGAGACTACTTATGGGATAGAGTTTAGTACACAGTGCAGGTGATACCACCTCAGAATCCATAAAAAGAGAATTCTGCTACTGTAGCCTGCAGTCCCAACTGCCTAAACTACATGATGCTTCCTTTTCACAGACTAGGTTTTATCAGAAAATAAGGTAAGCTGGAGCAAATCTTGAAACATATTGTAGTTTAATGGATCACAGGATAGTAACTGCCCTGCGTGATTTCACACCTTTCAGAAAGATATGCAACTGCATCTGCAACTGACTAGTTCGTTTTTAGAATAAGATGACCATGCTACAGGGAAAACTTTCTCCAAGGCTTGGATATAGCTATTTCGGTGAGTGTCAGACAGAATGATAATGGGATGCATTCATGCTGTGATAAGATAGTTGTTAGCTATCTTTCTGAGCTGACACACAAAACTGAGATAGACACGAGTTTCCAAGTATGTAGCAAAACAGTTTTCAGGCCACTAGACTCACAAGGGAATAGAACATTTTCTCTAAATTTGGAAATTTAGATAATTTTGAGAAAGTCAGCAAACAGTGGAAGTAGTAATAATAATACCTAGCTCTTATTTGTAGCTCCTGGTCTCCCTCCATAAGGCTGTTTTTGTTTTTCTTGAAACTCTCAAAGATGAGCTAGAAGAATAAGGAAAATAGGAAAGAAAATAGGAGATATGAATATCTCTTTATTAATATACGGAGCCAGCTCAAATCTCTGCATTCTCCGAGTTTCTGGGTTAGAGGAACAAAATGAACTATAGGATATATCTAACAAGGATTTCTCTGAGACTGAGAAGTCTGAATAAACTTGTTGAGACAGAGGGCTGGTTATAAAGAAGGAATTAGCAAAAGGGCAAAAGGAAATTAATAGAATTTGGTAAGACTGGAAGGACTTGGGATGGAGGATGGGATGCAAAGAAGTGCAGAGAGAGAAAAGAAACCTCAGAATTCTAGATGTTTTGACAAACTGAATTTCAAAGCTACAATAGAGTCCCATTCATCCTTCCTTGATCAGGAAATATCAGTGCAAAATATGAAGCCTGAAAGGAGGGACGAATTCCTTCAGTAAGGACCATAATAATACCAATAATGTTGATTATACAGCATTGTCGACGGGGCTATTTCCATTTATCCACAGAACTGGTATGGCCATAGGCTATAGCAGTGCAGACTTCTCCAGCTAAGGTCAAGGCCTCTGAACCTTGATCCAGAGGAGAAGATCTCTGTTTGTTGAAATTCACTGTCCAAATCAATCCTTGGATTCATTATTAAGATTGCCAACAATGGTATAATGAAGTGTGATAGTAGTTAGAATGATAGGGACTTGTGTGCATTAAGAACAGGACTGAGATGACCAACATTTCACACAGGTCACTAAACAGCCATCAGATTGTAATGACAAATACTGATGTTGTCAGCCACATACAAATTCATGAGTAAGCCCCTGATCTTGCAATGAGCAGATCCTTCTGCCCACACAGAGCAATTTGGGATCTGAGCCCCACAAGCGAAAATCTTGATATCCTATTTTCAATTCTTTATCAGTTTAGTGCCTGATTAACAGAGGATCAGAGGTTCAGTGCATCTAGAATTGCATTTCCCACATTACAAGGCACTGATGGAATTTGGAACCCAGATTCTACAGCTTTATACTGAGGTTTACTATAACCAAATTTGCTGTAAGAAGATTCCAATATAAATATGTCACTCTGCTCTGAAATAAAATACTGAAAATGTATCAGATATTGTGCTGATTAGGAAGGGTGTTGTCCACAAAGGTAAGTGACCAATTGAGACTTGCATCTTAGTGGCAAGTAGAAAATACAAACATTAGAATTAGTTTTCTGGGTATTATTTTGCAGCTAACGTTTAAGAAACTCCTGACAATATTCAAGCATGAAAATAAAAACTGATTGCACCTTTTGTCACCCTGTTGCCCATCTCATATTCCTTACCATGTCCTTTGCTGATACACTTGAATAATACTGGTTTATGATGAAATTCTAATGTCTTTGCTTAATAAAGAAATTACATTTTAATTCAGTGTTTATGTTGATATCTTAAGTATCACACACATTGATGTGTAGTGACAAGACCAAATGCACTTTTGCGCAGTTTCAATATAAAAATTAGAAGGTGTTGATTTTACCACCAGTCTGGCAATACATATGAAAGCATGTTAATGACTATTAATGGCCTCATGCTTAGCCGAAAAAATTCCTGACGTCATACAGGCATTTTATCTGCTTTTAAACATTAGTAACAAGGAGGCTGATAAAGTGTTGCGTTTTTTTCCTTCATAAACAAAACACAAATCCTAATTAAATGAGCTTTAATTAAATGTTTAATTGGATTCCACAGAAAAGTACATCCACTGTGTCCACAAATCTGATATTTTATTCTGGTAAATATTTTGCTGGGGTCACCTATCAGTTGATGATGAATGAAAACAGAATCATTCAGATGAAGTTATTGGATTCCTGTCTTTACAACAGACAGTGTCAACCATTTTTAAACAAAAGAAAGGATTTCCTGAGTGTTGTTTTGGATTGTTTTCAAAGATCCCAACTAGTCTGGACAATAATTGGCTGGAAGTTGCTTAGAATCCTTTCATATTTCCAGTGAGAATATGTTCTCAGTATTTTTCCTTAAAAAAGTTTTTCAATCCCTCAGGGGCCCTGAATCAACAAGGAATTAGATGAGAAATGGAAACGTCTGTTTCAGCTAGACAACAGAAAACAGATGCCAATTATTTGCCAAGAAGAACAAAACATTTTATGACATTTACTTTGCCTTAGCAGAGCTGCAGTTGATGTCAGAGAAACACAAACTATTAAAATTACCAGTCAACCGGTACTGAAAGGAGGCTTACTATGGCCTGGAATCTCAGACTCTTTCTGACATGCAGACGAAAGGAGGATGACATATTCATAAACAATAGGGACAAATCCATTACACCATTGTAAATTCAGAGTAACACAATCAACTCAGTCGCACTGGATTTACACCAGTATAAACAAGAATGGAATTTGGTCGCATGCATTTTCTGACCATCCTGATTAAATACTATGGTAACCCTAAGGCTAGATTGTGACTTGTTATGATTTTGTCATCTTTTAAAATAGTTCTAGATCTCAGCACTGTGATTTTATTCAAGAATCACAAGTCTGCCAGCTATTTTTATTTCATATGTTAAAAACTTTTAAAAATAAATGTTTTCCTCTCCTGCATGCAACTGAATTATTCACTATAATAGAATGATATAGTTTATTTATAATAGTTAAACAGTATACATAGTGATTATATAAATATATAATAAAATAATAATAATAATATATAATATAAATATAATCAACGGAGATTTGTCAAACATTCTACAGTGAAAAAAAATACCTTCAGAATTCACTGGTCTGATCTGAGTTACATGTACCTCTCTATTCCCTATACACAAGGGATGAGAGTCAGTTGCAGCCCCCACCTGCACAGCCTGGCTTTTTAGCTGAAACTCTTCAGATTTATGTTCTCAGGTCAAACCCTTGTGCACTGACTAAGACAATGGCCATCATGCATTCTCTCATTTTAGTTGCAATCATATACCTCCTCACCCCTCATCCCCTCCCAAAAAAGCTGAAGTTCTTCACCAACACATATATATCAATGGCCTCACTCTTTCATCCACATCTTGAACAGAATATCAGGGAGGCTTTGAGATTTGCTGTAAGCAATGAATCAATGCATCTCTAACCTTCAGGACTCATTCAAATACCCTTTCACACAACAGACAGCTAGAAGAAAATCTACACTGTCAATTACATTTAGTCTGAAATTTTCAGGGCCTCTAGGCACCCATCTCCTCTATGTTAGCAACAAGAAGGTCAGAGAAAGTGTGGGCCCTTTACAAAATGGGGGAGGCAACCTAGTGACAGATGATGTGGAAAAAGCCGAAGCACTCGGTGCTTTTTTTGCCTCTCTCTTCACAGAAAAGGTCAGCTCCCAGACTACTGCACTGGGCAGCACAGAATTGGGAGGAGGTGAGTAGCCCTCAGGGCTGAAAGAACAGGTTATGGACTATTTAGAAAGGCTGGACATGCACAAGTCCAGATACAATGCATCCGAGAGTGCTGAAGGAGTTGGCTGATGTGACTGCAAAGCCATTGGCCATTATTTTTTAAAACTCATGGTGATTAGGGGAGGTCCCAGATAATTGGAAAAAGGCAAATATAGTGCCCACCTTCAAAAAACAAAAAGGAGGAGGATCCGGGGAACTACAGACTGGTCAGCCTCACCTCAGTCCCTGGAAAAATCATGGAGCAGGGAAGGAATCCATTTTGAGGCACCTGGAAGAGAGGAAGGTGATAAGGAACAGTCAGCATGGATTCACCAACGGCAAGTCATGCCTGACCAACCTGATTGCCTTCTAGGATGAGATAACTGGCTTTGTGGATCTGGGTGTGGAATCACAAAAAATTCAGACAGGATGCCTTAGACTGGAACAGTGATATAAAACAAGATGCCTCAGACTGAAACTGTGATAGAAATGCTAAATTCAGGCAGGATGTCTTAGAACTACAATAGAAATGCAAAATTGTCGGTCTATGTTATGAGACGTTAACTACCATTGTAACAGCACCCAGTCATACCCTGTCAGATAGATAACAAGTGACTATATGTTAACCGGGACTCACTGGCACCAAAAGAATCACTGGGACATGCTGGCATCGTGAGACCCCCACTGTGTGTTATAAATACCCCAGGTGCGGTAAATGACCTGTTAAGTATCAGAAACTCCACTATACAATCAATATGTAAAAAGGAATCTTAAAAAAACTATATAAGCTATCTGTATTTTGTACTAAGGTGAAGTTCCAGAAATCAGCACGGGGACGTGCTGTCTGGGCTTTCCTAGAGCTATAGCTGTCAGTGTGTGTGTCACAATTAAAGTTCTGCTCGATCCAACCCTAAAAGAGAAGCTGTGTGATCTTTTCCATGACATGGGGAAAGCAGTGGACATGATATACCTAGATTTTAGCAAAGCTTTTGATACGGTTTCCCACAGTATTCTTACCAGCAAGTTAAAGAAGTATGGGTTGGATGAATGGACTATAAGGTGGATAGAAAGCTGGCTAGATCATTGGGCTCAATGGGGAGTGATCAACATCTCAATGTCTAGTTGGCAACTGGTAACAAGTAGAGTGCCCTGGGTGTCAGTGCTGGGACAGTTTTGTTCAACATCTTCATTAATGATCTGGAGGATGGGATGGATTGCACCCTCAGCAAGTTTGCAGATGACACTAAGATGGGGGGAATAGTACATATCCTGGAAGGTAGAGATAGGATACAGAGTGTCCTAGACAAATTAGAGGATTGGGCCAAAAGAAATCTGACGAGCTTCAGCAAGAACAAATGCCGAGTCTTGAACTTAGCACAGAAGAATCAGATGCACTGCTATGGACTGAGGACCGAATGGCTAGGCAGAAGTTCAGCAGAAAAGGACTTGGGGGTTACAGTGGACAAGAAGCTGGATATGAGTCAACAGTGTGCCCTTGTTGCCAAGAAGACTAATGGGATATTGGGCTGCATTTGTAGGAGCATTGCCAGCAGATCAAGGGAAGTGATTATTCTCCTCTATTCTGTGCTGGTGAGGGCTCACTTGGAGTACTGTGTCCAGTTTTGGGGTCCCCACTACAGAAAGGTTGTGGAGAAATTGGAAAGAGTCCAGCAGAGGGCAACAAAAATGATTAGGGGGCTGGACCACATGACTTATGAGGAGAGGCTGAGGGAACTAGGCTTGTTTAGTGTGCAGAAGAGAAGAATGAGGGGGGATTTGATAGCAGACATTAACTACCTGAAAGGGGGTTCTAGGGAGGATGGAACTAGGCTGTTCTCAGTGGTAGTAGATGACAGAACAAGGAGCGATGGTCTCAAGTTGCAGTGGGGGAAGTCTAGGTTGGATATTGGGAAAAATGTTTTCATTAGGAGGGTGGTGAAGCATGGGAATGGGTTATCTAGGGGGATGGTGGAATCTCCATTCTTAGAGGTTTTTAAGGTGTGGCTTGACAAAGCCCTGGCTTGGAAGATTTAGCTGGGGTTCATTCTGCTTTGAGCAGGAGGTTGGAC
Organism: Emydura macquarii macquarii; assembly: GCF_026122565.2. NCBI lineage: Eukaryota > Metazoa > Chordata > Testudines > Chelidae > Emydura > Emydura macquarii. The sequence goes on from NW_027132559.1 coordinate 25,457,198, forward strand.
AAGATGACCTCCTGAGGTTCCTTTCACCCATAATCTTTTATGATCTATTATTCTATTGTAGTTATGGAACCTCCACCTTCACCTTTCCTTCTTGCTTCATGCCAAGTGGAACTGCAGCAGTTCTGCTGCAACCAGGGCATTCCATGCACACAGAGGTTGAGCAGGTGTAACTTCTAAAACTGCCCATCTGTGAGCCTTTTTAAGTATTTAGATTGGATTGGCGATGTGCCACAGGCCTTTCACTGTAGAACACTAGTTCACATATAGTTTGGTAACGACAGTGTGTTTTAACTGTTTTTTGTTTTGTTTTTTTTTTTTTTGGGGGGGGGGGGGGGGCGGGAAGAGGTTGTGATTGTAAATGAAGTCTCGTCCAGTTGTCATTAGACAGAGCTGGTCAAAAAATGGGGAAACAATTCCATTAAAAATTTTGAAATTAAGAAGATTTAGAGTTTGAAATGGACCCATTTTCCGTTCATGTCGTTATTTTTTACCAATATTTTTACTGAATTCATCAAAATCATTGTAATGTACTGGTTTTCAATAAAAATATTGATAACGATTTTGATAGACATTTCTATTAAATATTTGATTAAAAATATGTCTTGGAAGATGTTGGAAAACAGAAAATTCAATGACACTGGTAAGTTTTGCAAAACGTAGGTTTTTTAAAAAGGCCAAGTTTGGCACACCCACTCCCACCCAACAATGCCTCCGTTTTTGTGCAAAATAAGTCATCCTGCTCCGCTACTGGATAATTATGCAGATGACAAAGAATCGTTCTCCCAGTTGATACCTTCTTATCAGTCTTAAAGGAGAGCTTAAATACCGATGGAGCAAGATGACTGAACTTACTGTTCATTCACCATAACCTAACATATGAAGGGCCAAAACAGATTTAATAATGCTAAATGGGGAGCAATGCATTACTGGGGCCCCGTCTTGCACTTCTTACTCCTGTAAATTGTCCCATCAATAATGGCTGCAGGACTGAGCTCCTGCTGATTAATGAACAATTTAAAATAAACTCATAACTATTGTTCTGATTTTAGCCAAAAAAGACTGGACAGTTTCCACCTATCCTAATAATCAGTATCATAATTGGCTCATTAGTTGAGGAACTCTGACCCCCTTATTATGCCCTTCTTCACTTAGATGAACAATGTGATGGAAATAGCTATTGTTGTGCACAAGATAAATATTGTGCTAGTAGGTAAATGACTCAAATTATTTTGAGCGCAGTCTACCACACCTTTTAAATGGCCTCTTAAATGTGACAGTGTCTCAAAGACTGTGGTCAAGGATCAGTAGTGGGAGAGTTTTGCACTGTCCCAAGCCATGAGCTACATGAGTTTACAGGTGGATTTATCAGGGAGTTTGTACTGTTTTTCTATTATGGGATTTAGGATTATTGAGTCAGTCTTCATTGAGATGAATGGGGATTTTGCCCAAATAAGAAATTCAGGATTTGGACCTATAGTCAGAATATTTAGCTCTCTCATTTGTTCAATATTTTCTCTCTTTGAGTGTCAGTACAAGTTCACAAGACAAGGGTAGTTTAATCATGGACATTAACAAGTAACTTTTTATTTGTCCATGAAAATAGGAACAGATGTTAAATGGAACATAGTAACAGTAGAAACCCTGCATTACATCGAAGGCACACAAACTACAGTTGACATTTTAGTCCAATAAGATTTAACCTTGTGCTTTTCCCTTTACCCCCTTCGTCTTTGGCAGGCAACAGAGCTTGTCAAATTACACAGCAGCCTCTCAAAGGGTAAATGGAGGAGGAAGGAAGGACACATATACTGTAACATGAAAATTTGTGAAAAAAACAACAATTCATGGAAAAAAAACACTAGACAGGTGAGGCTGGGGATATTTCTTTGGACTGGGGATATTTCAAATTATGGTGAACACTGACCATTAGTTTGAATTATTATGGATCTGAAATACACTATATTGTGATTCAATTGACTTATAAGTGGATACCTGTCATCTCCTGTCAGCATGAGGAATGTTCAACTTCAAAAAGGGAGCAGCGTTAAGCAAAAAACCTTTTTTTTTTTTTTTTATTACAAGGTTATTAAACTTCACAGCCACAAAGAGCTTGATGGCTCAGGGGATTGGTTATGGGCTATCAAAACATTCACCTCTAGATGAACAGTTTGAATCTACCCTATGTTTGTGGCAATCTGATGGCTTGTTTGGTTCAGGCAAAATATGCTGGTAGTCTCCACATCTTTGATTTAAAAAAAAAAAAAAAACCCATCACAATCACCACTCATTGGCAGTCTCAGCTTGGGCCAAGATAGAGAATTAGTTACTCTCTTATCACTAGAGGTAGTTCTTCCAGACCAGGGTTATGACACATTGATGGTGAAGTTTTCATTTATTGATCCTTTATCTGAATCTAAGAACCCTGGAGATCTCTGTGAGTTCATAATCTGGCAACTGTCACAAGCAATAAAACTGTATTTAAAAAATATGAAAATCCATACAACTGGATCAACAACTGAACGAAAGCAGTTTAAAACAAACAGAGAGACACACAAAATCCACTGAATTGAGCAACCTTGTTCAAAAAGGAATGCAAAGCATCATCACGTATCTCTATTCCTGTTAATACTTTGTTTTCTCTACAGTTTCCTTGGAGAATGTCCGTGAAGTTTTCTGTCAACAGGGGGAAGCTGTCAATTTATGAGGCAGAACTGACATAGGATGGATGTCACCAAAGGTGTCCTGGGAGAAGCAACCTGTAACAACCCTTTTCCTGATACACCTCACTTTCCCATCCTGCCAGTACATTGCACATCCACCTGCATGGGCAAGGGAGCAGCAGTCTTGCAGCAGTTGCTTTCCCAACAGCATATGGGCTGGCAGAGTTTGCAGGAACGGATGGGAGCATCTTGTGCTCCTTTACTACTCTATGCTGGTGCATTAGGCTGTTTACAGTTCAGACCCAAAATTGTAAGACTTATTGCATTGGGTCATAAATAGGGGTGGCTGGAAAGTAAATCTGCTTCACAAAAATTTGAGGTTTCAATATTAGTTTTTATTCTGTATTGGAACACAAATGAGACCTTTTGAAAGTTTTCATGAAAAAAATGTGAGCAAGCCACCTCAGAATAGCTAATAGCCTAGTGACTAGGACATTCCCCTCAGAGGTGAGAGAACCAGAATCAAGTCCCTCCTGTGAGTCACGCAAAGCATAGATTTGTACCCGTGCCTGCCACATCCCAAGTAAATTCCCAGACCATTGGCTAGTCTGGGTTGGAGGTTGTTGCTTGCTTGCTCTCTCTCTCATATCCTGGGCTTGAGAAATATTCCTGATGAAATTTTCTATGAAACATTTATTTTGATATAACAGCAGAAAAAAAGTTCAGGCAAATTCTTTTTTGACCAGCTCTAATCATACCTATAATAAGGTTGTTTCATGAAGGATATTTTCTAGTTTTTTCTACTACTAGACAACATTCTTGGAGTAAATTGTTTTTTTCTTTAAAAAAAATCTGGAGTCTGGAAATTACAATTCTACTCTGGATTTTATAGTGTTTGGATTATCTATAAATCACATGAAGAGATGTAGGGCAAGTTTCCTGTATTTGGCTGTTTTTCTGTAGCCTTGAAAGAAAGTATCCTTTACACAGCAATGTCATGTATGATCAAGGAAAACATACCTTTTGCTCAGCATAGATGATAGCCCCAACATGCCTTCTTGTTTTACCCTTATCACACAGAGCCCTTTCCCAAAGGATGGTCCTTAGCTGTTCTCTAACATCAGGCTTCCCTCTGTTTTAATTTCAGTTTGGCATTGGAGGTTCTGAGATTACCTTTCTCCAATTCTCCTTCCAGGTCCCTAAAATTATCCTCGCTCTGATGAATCTCACTTCACAGAGTTATCTTATGCTTTTTGGCTGCTATGTGGATTAGATAAGTAGAAATTGTTCTGAGTTCTTTAAGACCCTCTTTTCATAAAAGTAAGAGCTGGAAAACATGCTGCTACCTCAGATTTACCCTCCTAATCCATGTTTTTCTCTTCATTTTTTTTTTTTAAACATGGAAAATACTTCCCCGTTCCCATTTTGTATTTTCCATGCACCCCCTGAATTATACTTTACCAGACAGTGAATAATTCATTATAACCATGGGCCAAACCCACCTCTTCTTTCTAATTTACAATATTTCATTCATGGCGCTTATTTCCGGCTGAAATATGCAACCTTTTCCAAAACTCCTATTAATGCTGTTTCAGCACTATCAGTCTGGCACCTTTCACCAGTTCTGAATTCACTTTGAAGGAAGAGGGGAAAAAAGGTCCTAATTGATAAGAATGATTAAGAGTGGTGCAGTTGGCAACTTCCCTCTTTGGACCCAAGTACATCCCTTTGGGAACAGGAACACAAAATTCACCCCAAATTCATGCCACTATGGCAGTGAATGGTTCTTTTCGTTTCATTAAAAATTGGCATTAAGAAGCACTCTGAAAAAATTACTTTTGACACTTTCCCTCTCTACTACTGTTTTATTTATAGTTCTCTTCTAGGCCACTATTTTATTTACATTATAAAATACATAAACATATAACAATGCAGAAAAAAGGCTATTATGTTATTACAGAATTGGTAGCTATTCTCTCCAAGATCTGTGTTTCTGAACAAGGGTCACATTTCTTCACCCATACAGTATCTATGCACTCACCTAAATCCCTAGCACACATTGATATTCAGCCACATACAGAAGTGTGTCCTTTTATTTTCCTTTTTAAATCTTCTATTTCATCTACATGCCCTCATGGATGTATAAAATATAGGTTGTTTTTTTCTTTTAAAGGCATACACATGAATCAGATGTTCTCATTTTGAAAGGAAAGTGTTCAATTTTTTTCTGTCAGGCCCCTGACTATCTTTGCTGCCCAGAAGTTCATTAGTCTTAAACAGAGCATTTATCCCACAAGTTATTATGTAACAGTTATAAATAATACATAAATACTTCGGCTTTATCTTAACTTAGAACTACTTTTAGTACTGGATGCAATTTATTAACAATTTTTATTGGAACTGTTAGTAAATCAATCCCAGACTTTCTCAATAAAGCAGTCAGCTCCTCCTAGTGGCTGCTTTCAGGCTGCTATCAAAACAGTGCTCCGATATTTTATTTATATTGCAGAATGAAGATTAGTAATAAATGCAGGGGGAACTATAACTTTTTTCAAATATGCAAAGAGGAAGGGAAAAACTCTCTGCTCATCCAGGGTTAATGGTGGAAAATAGAAATTAAGCTGTGCCTAAAGTTACTGCTTTGAGGTTCTTGCCCTTTTAAATTTGATTTAATATCTACACTACAAAGTTAGGCCAGTTTACTACATTGCTCAGGGCTATGAAAAACTGCATGCCCTATGTGGTACAGTTAAGCTTACCTAACACTTGGTGCAGACACTGCTAGGCTGATGGAAGAATCCTTCTGTCTAACTAGCTACCACCTCTCAGAGAGGTGGATTTACTACAGTGATGGAAAAACTTTTTCTGTCATTGTAGTAAGTGTCTACACTACAGCTGCGCAGCTGTAGCATTTCTAGTGTAGACATACCCTTAGAATCATAGATGCGAGAGATGGGAAGGACCTATTAGATCATTCAGTCCATATCTTTGCCATTGCAGGATTGTTCCCTACAGTACATTTTGGAGTATTTTGTGAAGTCTAGTTTTAGAGACTAGGCTTCAACAACTTCATTAGGGAAATAATTTTAGAACCTGAAGGCCTAATCTTGCAAACACTTTAGCATAGCAGTTCCTTTCCTCTTGTAAGTAGTTCCCTTGATTTCAAAGGGACTGCTCACATAAGTAGAGTTACTCATAGATTCATAGATTTCAAGGCCAAAAGGGACCATTGTGATCATCTAGTCTGACCTCTTGTATAAGAGAGGCCATAGATCTTCCCCTAAATAATGTGCAGGATTGGGCCTTTATGTTTCTCACAGTCAGGATCCTGGCATTCTGCCTAAGTATTTCCTTTCTTGATTTCACTGCTTTACTCCTAGTTATACTCACATGAAGTTTCACCTGCTGAAATACCCCTATCGGGAATTTGAACAACAGCCAAACTGCAATTGTTTCCACATACTTTTGTGGCATTTTTTCCCTCTTTTCCAACATCTCAAAGCTTTACAGAAAATAATAGCCTAGAAAAGAACACATTTTGGTAACACTTGAGAAAACCCCAAATAAAACGCTGGTTGCTGTATGATGAAAGTATTGCAAGGATTAGACAACATGGAAAAGAGGACCATATGTAGCAGTGTTCGCAGACTGCATGACACTAATGGCAAAAAATCAAGTGTCCCTACAGGGCAAACACACATTTACAGACAGACCAACATAAATTACACATTGGTGAGAAAGAACTATGAATTCATCTGCGGTAAAATGTGCAAGTTATCAAAATACTAACTGTACAATTAGATACACTAAGTCCAGTCCTACAAGATGCTGAACACTTGCCACTGCTGCTGAAGTCACTGGGGACTGCATTCTTAGATCTGACCCTTATATTTAATCCATCACTTACCCAACACGGCATGACACAATATTTTTCAAGATTAAGATGCTAAAAGAGCCAAGATTTTCAAGAGTGAGTAGCGATTTTGGGTGTCCAACTTGAGACACAATGAAATTGCCTGAATTGACAGAAGTGGGTGCTCAGTGCTTTCTAAAAATTAGACCCTTTTAAGGTATCTTTTGCTGGGCACCCTCAAACATAAAGGCACCCAAACTCACTAGTTAGAATCTTGACTGAGAGTTTTAGAACCCAAACACTGCTTAGTAATCTCATAGGACAACATTAGTTTGTGATACAATGCATGAGTGTAAATATTATCAACAAAATTATGTCTTCTAGGATGCAGGAGTGTACTGGAGAGAGAGAGAAAAGGCATTCTTCTACGGAAGCAGTGACTAGAAGCATTACATCTTCTAGGATCATTTTAAATAGCTTACTCATTAAGGTAAAATATTGAAAGTCATGGTCTTGGAGTTATCAAAACAGTTAAAGCAAATAAACAAATTTCTCAGTCTCCAGTCACTGGGAGAAAAATCAAACGGAGGAGCCACTACTGATTTAATAGACGAACACAGATATAAAAGTTCCTGGTGACCCCTGCTCTTGCCCAAATAACTATGGTGGTGGGGAAATCTGAGAATCATGCTGTGTCCTGAGCCACAGTCTCTCCCAGAATTCTTGTGTTTGTGTGTCTTCATGTTGTCCCCTGCAAAGACTGCATATAAATACAATCTAGCCTTTCACTGTTGTGTAAAATTCCAAGATTAAAAATCTTACACTTGTGCTCTACATATTAAGGCATCATTTAGACAGTTATCCCAATAAATCCTTTTGTGGTTGAATGTTAAACACACATATGAAACAAAAGTTGAACGCATGAAGTCCTTCTGCACTGGCTTGTAGACACCTTTGGGGACTTGACCCTTAAAACACTTCCTGGGTACTTTTGGAATAGCTTTAATCACTACTGAAAAGTTACTAATTTTTTTTTTACAGTAGCATCTAGGCTCCACTTGAGATCTGGGCCCTATTGTGCTAGCCACTATACATACAAATCATAAGAGACACTCCTTACTCAGATTAATTTTTAACATAAATATATAGGATGGGTAAAGGAGAGAAAGGAAGTGTCATATCTTTACTTCACAGCGTGGGAACTGAGGCACAGGTGAAGAATTGAACTGGCACTTCTTTTAGTAGTGTCATAACCACAAGAGCATCTTCACTTGATAATGAATATTTATTAGCCACAATGTGCACTTTCTGTAGAACAAGAACTATTTGAGAACCAGAATTTTTCTTCTACAGGAAATTCCCATGTTTTGATATTTTTTCATCTAAGTCAGAATGTAGGCATTTCCAATTAAATGAAAATTCCAAAAAGTTTCAATTTGGAGCTATTGAAAAGTTGTGTGGTGGTATTGTTGAAATGTTTAATTGTGATAGCGTTATTTTGATTCATTTCATTTTGATCTTTATACTACATTAAAATATTAAACAGATATATTATACATAAATAAAATACATTAACATAAATATTTTAATATGATATTGAAGTTGATGTTGCCATTGAACTGACACGTTTGGACTTTTTTCCCTTCCCATTAAAAAATTGTTGAAATCAATATGCTCCCATAAAACTCTTCCATTTCAACAAAGCTTCCATCAAAGGTTCCATCAAAAGTTTTTTGACCAGCTCTGCAAGAACCTTTCATTTTTAGTGCTCTAGACCAAGCAGAGCTAGTGCATACGTCTACTTGTACTGGGAAGCATGCTCCCAGCTGCAGTATATATGTACCCTTAGGGATTAAGGTAGATAACCCACTAAACATGAACTCCCTGTGTGATGCTATAGCTAAGAGGGTGAATGTGATCCTTAAGACATTTATAAGCAGGAGAATATCAGGTAGGTATAGGGAGGTGGTATTACCTCCAAATACAGCATTAGTGAAACTGTTACTGGAATAATGTGTCCAGTTCTACACTTCAAAAAGCATGTTGAAAAATTGGAAAGGGCTCTGAAAAGACTCCAGGAATTATCTGACATCTGGGAAACCTGCCTTACACTGAGAGATTAAAGAAGATCAATCTATTTGATTTATCCAAGAGAAGGTTTTGAGGTGACTTCATCATGGACCACAAGTACCAACATGGAAGAAAGTTTTCTGATAGTAGATGAGTCTTTAATCCAGCAGAAAAAGACATAATAAGACGTACCGGTTAGATGCTGAAACTGGACAAATTCAGATTAGAAATAAAGCACAATTTTTAACGGAGAAAGTAATTAACCATCAGAACAATTTACCTAGGGACATGATGGATTCTCCATCACTTTAAGTCAAGTCTGGATATACTACAGTTCAGCTGGAAGCTATTGGCTTGATGTAGAAATTATGGGGGAGGTTCTTTGGTCTGTGTTATGCCGGAGATCAGACTAAATGATCATAATGGTTCCTTCTGGTCTTAAAATCTATGACTTAGCCAGATCAGAAAGGAGCATACCTGAGTGTCTTATTCAACCTTTTTGTTCTACTTTACTAATCCTTTTCATAATCAGTGTGGTGACATATGCTAGACTCTCGTGAACAAATAGCGCACTAAAGGCACCACACACACATAAAAACTAAATGGCACTTAACTGAATAAAACTCTTTGACTTGCTGTTTCAACTTTTAATACACTCCATCATAATTAATTTTGATGATCTTAAGCTAAATTAAAAGCAATGGGTTGCACTGCATGGAAGAAAAAGTATAAGGGCACCTTAAGGGAGCCACCCAATATAGTGCCCCATAGGCAACCCTAACTTAATTTAAAAGCACCACTTCATATGCAGCAATATACCCAAGTAAAATGGCAGGTGATCCTCAAAACAGAATGAGAAGTAGCTGTTGTATCCATGCTTAGCCACAGTAAATTTGTGTGAATGTGGTGCTTTTCATTAAGCAATCAATAATATCCTTTATTAGTTCCAGAACACTGCACACAACCCACTAGAAGTAATCTCACTCCACTGTTTTGAGTGTGAATGCTGCAATTAACCCAAGAAAAAAATAAATTAGTTTTTCTGAAATCTGGAGGTTTTCAAGTTGTAAAAGTCCAATTACAAATTAGCAAGCTGTGAATAATCAGATAAAAAAATCAGTCTCAAAAGCTGCATGTGCTTCACTTGTAAAATCCCCAAAGATTTATGAAGTTGAAGTTAAACAGTAATTGACGGTAAATGGGATCACCACTGATGGCTAACAGAATCATTATTTTTCACCTCTAATTTCAGAAGTCATAACTTATCTTCTCTGAATTCCCCAGTTTCTCTAGCACTGGGATGAGAGGGACATGTACAGTACAGGTGTGTGGCTAGACAGATTATCTACAGCTCCAGAATGTTTGATAAAATAAGGCTGGATTTTCAAAATAGCTCAGTTCTCATTCAGACACCTAAATGCTGTGGGATATATTTTTTAATGTGCTCAGCATTCAGTAACTCCCATGGAGACTAGTGGAAGCTACTGAGCACCTTTGCAAATCTGCCCATTTATTTAGGAGCCTAAATGGCAGCTGAGCTTTTCTCAACAATCTGGCCCCACATGTAGCTGCTCAGCAATTTTGAAAATCTGCCCCATAGCATGTTAGCAAATTAACATCCAGTGTTGCGTATCAGTGACTTGTTTCTCAGGCATTTGATCTTCATGCAGTTCATCATCACATTCTTAATTCTGCCATATTGTGGCATATTTATTCTGTGTTCCATCACATTTTAAATCTTGAGAAACAACATGGTTGATACAATTACATTGGCTTCCTTATAGCACATGAAAATTTAAAACCAACCATGTTGGGCTTTCATTCAGCTGCAAAATTGGCACTGAAAAGATGGATGACTGGGAACCTTTTTAAAAGTTAAGAAATCTGGTCTCTCAAAATAAAAAGTTCAATGTTTTTCCATTAGAGGCCCACTTTGATTTAGGAGTATGGAAACTAGTCAGAGCTATGGACAAGTCACTACTTGGGAATTTAAGACTAGAAGGGATTTCCAGAGTCATTGAGTCCAGTTCCTAGCTAGCCCAGGCAACCCTATCATGTATTCCCACTCATAAACTTGACAATGAGATTGGAGTGGAGAGGGAGGTAAGTGGTACCTAGATATATTGTACTCCTCTCCGTGCCTGTGAGTAGTTGTATGTAATGTAATCTATGCATTTCAAACGTACCCATTAGTAAGACATATTGGCACAAAATAATAGGGCATTTTTACCTGAAAATAGCTAGAATGATAATTCCTAATACATTAAGTCCTCTTTTGTTAACAGACAGGTATTAGTGTAAACTCGTAATGTCTGGAGAGAAACAAGGAGCCATACATGTCATTTTTGAACATTGCTTATCAAGGGCCTGATTTCAGATCTATTGAGCACCTACAGCTCCCATTGAAGTTAACTGAAATGGTGGAATAATGAAGCACTAAGTGTGGACAACGAGCTCTGCATTGTACACGACTAGCGGTAAAAGAGAGTCCATGCCCCAAAAGGTTTGCAATCCACTGATCCAAGCCTGTGAATTATGTCAATGTGAATGTGAGCACTGACTTCAGTGGGACTATTCACGGTATTAAGAACTACTTTCAGTAGTAAGCGTTCACAGGATTGGGCCTGAAAAGGCCCACAGCTGAGCCAGGCTGCACTGAGAGATTCAGAAGAGGCTTAGTGAAAGGGTTTGCTTTTTATTATTGTTAACATTGCATAATAAGCTCATTATTCGGTGCCACCACAGGAGAGGACAGGATGGTCCACTGGTTAGGGCATTATTAGCCTAGGACCTTGGGACCAATTCCCGACTCCACCATAGGCTCCCTGTGTGACCTTGGACAAGTCAGTTAGGGCCTTTCCGCATCTGAACTGGGCACTGGCACCGCTGTAGCACTTCAGGAAAGTTGCTACCTATGCTGATGGGTGGGGTTCTCTCTGCAGCATTGGTAATCCACCACCCTGAGAGGCGATAGATAGGACAACAGGAGAATTCTACCATCAACCTAATGCTGTCTACACTAAAGGTTAGGTTGGTTTAACTGTGTCACTCTGGGGGTGTGGATTTTTCATGCTCCTGAGTGACCCAGTTATACCAACCTAATTTCTTAATGTAAGCCAGGTCTAACTCTCTGTGCCTTGGTTCTCCATACATAAAATGGGGATAATAGCACTTCCGTACATTACAGGAAGATAAATAAATCAAAGAGTAGGAGGTGCTCAGATATTAGGGGAGCCATGTGTACCATAGGGAGAGTGAGATTTTAGGAGCGATCTAAGGATTATAGTGTTTAATCACTTTGGGGTAATTTCCCTGACCCTGGATATTATGCCTATGCTTACTCTGTGTTATGTAATAAGCGATGGATGAGTTGCATGTTTTTCTTTAAATGGCTCACTGTTACCGTCTCATATTTATATGAGGGATCAGATAGATACAAATCTTTCTCTTTTCAGATTCTACACTCCAGAGAGCTGCACATCTCCTTCAAGACACCGAGCACCCTACACGTGCATTGATTCTGGTCTCTGGTCTCCGTTACTGCAATGTAACATATGCAGGCAGACTCCAGATAACACACTTGTATGCAGGACCTGGGCCTAGTTGGCTGTTCCTGTCATTCTCATGCTTGCATACTCTGCTTTCCTAGAGGACACTGTGTTAGTTCTCACTGTTTCACCTGAGAATATCTTTGGATATAAATTCAGGTTGAATCAATCTTTTCATGAGCTGCTCTAACTTCCCTTCAGGCTATGGGCCAACTCAAAGAAAAGCTGAACACTTGCAACTCCCATTGGCTAGTTGCTGCAGGGGCTCAACACCACTCAGGAGCTGGTCCTGACAAAGATTTGCCTAAATGGATGCCTGAAGGTAGACTTAAATTCAATACATAGAGCGTGAATTTGAGCAAAACCCAGAAGTTCCCACTGACTCCAGTCAGAGCTGTGGGTGGTCAGCACTTCTGGAAAATCAGGTCACTTCATGTAGGAGCCTGACTTTAGGTGCCCAGTTTTTAAAATCTTTGACCCTTTATTTTAGTATCCACATTTTGATTAGGGGAAAAATTGGGATCTAAGGTCTTGTCTATACTCAAAGCGTTGTACTGCTTCAACTCTAGCAGTATCCATACCATCACCAGTATGTGGATGTAGTGATACGAGAATAGCTATTCCGACAGAGGAAGTGGAATACATTTTATACCCATAAAAGGTGTCCTATACTGGTATAATGGTATCCATACCAGGGGTTACTATTTTGGTTAAAAGTTATGCCCCCAAACCTACATAGATATACCAGTATGAAATCTGTGGGTATGGTTTATAGACATACATGAATATGGGGAAATGACTATTAGTTGCTTTTATTGCAAATCTCACAGATACAGAAAACAAAATTAAACACAGAATCCATGCAGTGCAAATTATAACAGGATCGCTCTGTACCCTTTATTTCAAAGATAGGACAAGTTGAAAATTGAGTTCATTTGTGTGTATAAATAGGATAGAATAAACAAAGGATTTTAGACAACAACTCAACATGGGGATTGAAAAATACCTTCAATCTACACTAGCTACCATAGAATCACATTATGTTTCATTTGAATGACTATATCAACCATATAACAAAAAAGTTCTACATTTAGAAGCCATAATTTGACTTGCTTCAGTTGCAAAGCCTTCTGATTACTACTATTAGAAAACCCACCATGATTCATGCTTATTTCTAAGGAAAAGAGCCAGCTGGAAAATAGTAAGTATGTTTTTCATTAAAAAGATTTAAAAAAAACTATTTGTAATGATTTTTTGGTTTTCAAAACAAAAAAAATTATTTGAACATTATTTTCTCCCCTTCCCTGCCTCCCTCTTTTAATTCCCCCTTCGTCTCAATTTGTTTCCATTTGCCACTGAAATGCGGAAAGGAAGAGGGAATTGGAAAAACAAAAAACAAAGAAAAAGAAAGAGGTTATTTTGATTTTTGTTCAAAAATTGTAGTGGCCTTTTTTTTTTTTTAGAAGGGGAAAAAAGCTTTAAATGAAAAATTCTGACCAACTCTTCAGAGGAATAAGGTGAAACTGTGGGCTGGGAAACGTATTCAAATCAGATAATTGATAAATCAAGATACCTTTTAAACTTTCCTTTCAAAACATTTTTGATGGAAGTTTTCTGACTAGGTCTTGCTCAGGAGGATTGCCCTCATGCAGGAGATACAGTGGTGTGATGGAACCAAGTCTTTGCCCGAGTCCTGTGTAGCAAGAGAAAGACGACCCAGCCTGAGGAAAAGAGGGGAGACCACTCTGAGCCCAGCTATGATTTGGGTTTCTTTGGGTCACTTGCAGCTTCTGTAGGTTAAAGCAGCCTTTGCTCTTTTCATTAGGATTGGGCCCTATTAGTCAAATTCTGCCCTCAAATATCTACAACTGGAGTTGTTGTTGGTACCCAAGGTCATCATCTTGCCCTAATGTATACAGGAAAAACTTAATTCCCTCTGAAATGTGGCCATCTCTGGGAAAGGGGAATGTGTCAGACATTTAAAACTGTATAGTAACACAACACAACAGACAACAGTTAGGAAGGAAACTGAGTCGACCTTGTGATTTATTAGAATTCCCTGTCCAAGAGGCATACATTATATGACTTATAATTGACATTTTCTAATTAATTTTAAGATCCATAATGATCTTTTTTAAAAGTATATTTAAGAGCTGGACTGTTCTTTATGGAGGGTTTCAAATGGATGACACTCTTAATTTTCAAGGTTTTGGCTAGTCTACTTTACAGTGCATAAATGGAGATATGGAAAATTATAATGAGTTATACTCAGTGGGTTTTATGGTGGGGTTGCACTTGAACATTCTTCTCCTATTGTTACACTTCTTGGTATTTAAAAAAAAAAAAATTCCAACCCAGTTTATAGTCTGTTTTAAGATGAAAGATTAATGGTGAGAAGTCCTGTAGTTGTCATCAGTCAGATAGTTAACACATGTGTTAACATTAATTTACCTACATATTGCCAACTTGGCAGCCTTCATTAAAACCCCAAACTTATGTTGTGGAGAGCAAAGCATGGATTGGATTCCTTGGAACTATAAAGGGTTCAGGAAATGAAAAGTGCCCTCAATCTTTTATATATGTATTAAATATATAAATTAGGGTATTGTTAGTGCTGAAGCCATGTATCAAATTCAGTGACCCATTTACTGGGTATTCTTTCATTGTTTTAAAGGCATTATGAATTAGAGCTGTGCAGTCTGAATCACATCAGATATGTGAAACAAAACCCCTGTGCCTCAGTTAACCTTAAACAAGTTTCTAAAATAGAGACAGATTTAATGGATATGATGTCATTCCACTATATCATACATGCCAGAAAGAATATAATAGAAAATCAGGCAACATAGGAAAGCCATTTATTAGCTATTTAAAAGCTTCAGCGAATGGAGCCAAACCTGTGAGGATGAAGCTGGAGTGCATTTAGTAATGCATCCTAAAGCCTCAGGTATTACAGCTTTTCACCATTCTTTTAAAGGTCTCCAACTTTTGTTCCTGTGGAAAAAATATCTTTGTGACTTCCCATGAGGTCCGATCCAAGTGCCACTGAGTTCAATGGTAAAACTCTTATTGACTTCAACGAGACTTGGATCAGACCTTTAGTTGGAGCAAATATTTGCAAATTTACTTGCTAGCAACATCAGAAGACCAGAAAAAGACTAAGAAATCCACTTTGCTTTTCTGCTGTTTTGGGAAGACCCACTATACCAGCTCCAATACTAAAAGGATATGGAGCACAGGAATGATTATGTGCTTTAAAAGGAGTTGATCCAGGTCCCTTAAATCCACTGGGAGTCTTACCATTTGTTTCTATGGAAGCTGGATCAGTCCAAAGAGTCTGCATATTAGGAGAGTCTCTGGATCCCATAATCCTTTAATCAGACATCTTTTTACCCCATAGACCAGTTATTCTCTATTCAGAAAAAAGGAGGTAGACATCTTCATTTTCATTCTTCAGCAACAGACAACCCATTTTGGGGCATCAGGTGTCAGGAGTCAAGTACAGGGCAACAAGAGGATGTTACTAGATAATGAAGTCTAAATGTTAAGAGCTTTTAATTTATTTACATTCTTCACACAACCCAGATAGGTTGACAGAACATTCTGAACAGATAAGATAATAAAACCTGAAAGCTGAAGAGAGTGGCCAGCTTTTAA
Source organism: Emydura macquarii macquarii (assembly GCF_026122565.2). Taxonomy (NCBI): domain Eukaryota; kingdom Metazoa; phylum Chordata; order Testudines; family Chelidae; genus Emydura; species Emydura macquarii. The sequence continues at coordinate 25,472,986 of NW_027132559.1, forward strand.
ACAGAGCAATCAGCAAGAAGCTTGATGTCTTCTGGGAACATGAGAAGGAACTCAAAAGAGACTGAGGAAGAGGATTCTGTTGAGAGCTCACCTAATGTCACTGACAGGAATGCTTTACTTTTGCAAGCCGAGTCCACTTTAGCTTTCACTGTCATTTCCATTAGTGAATGATTTCTCTTCTGAAAAGGGATAACGTGTTATTGATTCAAATGCCAGCAGCTTAAATGCAATTATCTAGGTATGGGATAAAAAAGAAAGCCCACTGCATTAATATTGCTGTGCATTACCATTATAGAAGACTGCACGTCCCCCTGCTCTGTGTCTAGGTATGTATATGGCCTCATTAAAACAGTATGTGAGCATCTTGCCAGCATTTATCCTCACAACCACCTTATGAGATATCCATTTTACAGGCGGGGAGCTGAGGCATAAAGAGACTGAAGGGTGTGTTCTACATCACACTGGAAGTTCAGAGCAAAACTAGGAACTGAACTCAAGTCTCCTGAGTTACAGGCTAGTGTCTTCAGTACAATAACATCCTGCTTCTACCTGCACTAGCTAATTTGAGTTTAAGTTCAGTTTGTCTTTCACTAAAAAGTTATTTTTTTTAATCTCAGTAATACCTAGAGAGCCCAAGCAGGAACCAGACCTCAATATGGTAGGCACTGAAAAAACACTGTACAAAAAATCCAATTCCCGCCTTAACCTGCTAAACAGCTCATCTGTAACAAGAAGCAGCAAGCGTATATTACAAAATTCATGGAAGAAACTGAGGGGAGGGAGGACAAAGCTGACATGACAGAAAATGTGACTTCTTGGCTCCATAGTAGCCCTCATAGCTGGGCTATGGAGTAGAAAAGAGCCATCGGAGGCCTACCACTCAGTGCCATGGCACAGTCTTGTGTACATAGTCCTGGCCTCTGAGAGATTCCTCAAACATCTAAGTGATCTTAGGCGCTCCATAGCATTTGGTAGCTGTATTCCTTCTTCCAGAGAAGATCCATGCCCAAACTGAAGGAAACTGTATGATGTTTTCCTTCTTTGAATCACTTCCCATAGGTTTCACTGTGGAAGGGCAAGACCTAGACTTCACCCGGTACTAATGCAAGACTCCTCTTAACTTCAGCTCAAACACCTCCCAGAATTTAGGCTTGAGCCTGAAGACGACACCTAATCTAGCTGAACAAGTATGGATCAATTGACTTCTATGGTGCTATGTTAATCTACACCAGGTGTGGATCTGGTCTCATGTATTCCAATTTCTGCATCATAGCATGAGAATGTCTCTAAAGTAAACTAATCAAATCTGTTGTTCAAAAGTTTCTTTATAAAATCAAAGAAGTTAAACATTTTTATTGCTGTAGGTCGTCTGGTCCATGTCCCACATCTGTGCTATTTGTGTGTTGTTGAAGCACACAAACACACTCAAAAATCTGGAAAATGTCAACTAGTGATTTTGATTTTTTTTCTTCTTACATATTAATAATTGAAAAACAACTGAATGGATTTTTATTAAACTTTTTGAGAAAATGCACTTCTGAACACAGGCTGGAGAATGAGAAGAAATTTTCAGCCCCCCCCAAAAAATTTATGAGAAAGTTCTAAGCGTTTAGAAAATATGATCGAACTAATCTCACCCTCAACCTAGTGTCAATAATGATGATTGATTATATGAGTGCGCGTGTGTGCATGGATATGCACCTACACGCACACATTTGGTACATTTATTTTTCCTTTTAAGAGATGATTTTTTAATTCTTTGAAGCAGGTGGAGGAAGTATTCAGCAGAAAGTTTACAATGACAACTCTGCTTTGGAGGGGTGGGGAACTCAAGGGGCACAGAAAGTCAGAGCTCACTTTCTCATGCAGGTCCCAGTTTTCAAACATGGGTAGTGAGGATGAAATCTTGGCCCCACTGAAGCTAGTGGTAACACTCCCATTGACTTCCAAAGGGCCTGGATTTCACTCCTAGAATACTGAATTCAATTGGAGTTTTAACATTAACATCAATGGGAGCAGGTTACAGCAGGCATGGATACCTGGGCACCTAAAATGGGTATGCAGTTACCTAAGAACACATTTAAATACCTAAATTTAAACTCTGGACTTTGAAAGTGTACACTCATTCTTGTTTTGACTCTTGTGTTCATGAAAAAGAGCACTTGGAAATACTTGGAAAAGAAGAAAGGTAACAGTGCTACATGAGAAAAGCAGCATTTATGTAAAAATTGATGAAATTGACATCTCAAATGTAGTGCACTGTTGTAATTTTCAGTTCATTTTTTTCACACTGAGGTCCACCAATTTTTACATTGTGTATCTGGATTGAAAGAGAGAGAAGTGTGATTACTTTTTTTGTTGTTGTTGTTCTCAAAATGTGTGTGTCCTGCCTTTTGGCCATGTTATATATTGAAAATTTGGGCCCTGATGCTGCAATTCATTTCATATGAGCACAGCAGTCTGCTCACATGCAACAAATTACAGGATCAAGAAAAAAAGGATAATCATTATGGGGCATTAAAAAAGGAAAATCTTGCGTTTGATTTTGAGTGAAAACTTTTGAGATTTTAGTAAGGAAGCTCAGAAAACATCTTACCCTCTCTTTACCTGCAAAAGTTTAAGGCTGGGACCTTCTAAGAAGCATGGGTCACACAATCCATAGAGGCCAAAAAAAAAAAAAAAATCTATCCCTTTGGAATCAATATACATACCCATGGGGTGATAGTGTCATATATGCACTGTAGTATAAGAAGGGAACCATTTGACACACACACACACACCTCCCAAAAAAATCCAATATGAGAGTTGACCTACTTTTGTTCCACTGCAGAAAAGTTCCATAGCATGTATGGCCTTTGTGGTGGGGTAGTAAACTGCCTATATCTTAGTGGCTTGATTATGGCTGAATAAAGAGATTTTTCTTTTATTGTCCTTGAGATAAGCAGTGGGTTTCTGGATTCTCCTTTTAACTGTAGCACACAGAACTTTAAGTAACAAAATTACAGAAGAGTCCTAGGTGATACTGGGATCAGGATGAGATGATACTTATGTGTTACTTCTCTGTCAGGAGACAAACCTCACATTCTTGGAACCTGTTGCTTGAGTGCTCACCACTTATGAGGACTTCCCCAACCTAGGTTACTTATAAGTAAATGGATTACCTGGAGATGGCAGCTTTAACACATTTTCTTTGTACCATAGCACCCTTTCCTAGTACTTTTATCTTTATCATTTACAAGGTTTTTCTTTTCTAAATCTTCTTTGAGCTCTCTATTCCACACCTCCTATCTCCCTTTCTCCCCCCTGGCCCCCCAACTAGTCTTTCCTTGCAGCACATATCTGCATGACCAGACTATGGGGTGGGCACCATAGAGGCCTGTTTACTCATGGCATGAAATCCTGGCCCCATTCAAGTTAATGAAAATTTACTATTGACTTGGATAAGACCAGAATTTTTCCCACAGTCCTTTATTCTGCAAGCAGTGCTGTTGGCCTCTGGGTTCTGTAACAAGGTTAGCCAACTCCTTAACACTCCCTCATGGCCAGAGGTAACTGCAGCTTCCTGCCTGTTTCCCCCTCTTCAGGGTTCCTTAAGAACTTCACACACCATCAGTCTAAAGATAATTTAAAACATTCCCCTGCTGGGGTCCAATTTATTTAATCCTTACAATGTATTTAGTCTGGCCCTCCAGGCCCTAACTCCAGTTCAGTATGTCTGTCCATCTTCCCATCCCATCTCCCACCCATCCTTAGGGACAAAGTTCTTCCCAGTCCTTCTTCCTGGAGCAGGGTTCAAATTCAGTCACCACTCCCAGGCTTTACCTATCTGGAGCTCAGCCTTTAGGCTCCAGCATCCTCCTGCCTTAGCAGGCTATTCCCAGGTCTCCTACTGGGGAGTAATTCCCCTGTCTCAGGCTTTTCCCTGTAGGAGCCTTTCCTCATTCTCTGTAGCCTCTTCCAGAGCTTCTCCCCTCTCCAGCATCTTGCTGCCATTTATAGGAGAATCTGTTGTCTTCCATCAGACCCCATTGAGCCTAATATAGCACAGGTGGCTCCTTCAGTACTCAGGTTGAAGGGCCCCAGGTATCCATTGGGGGCATGCTACCTTGTTACAGGTTCACTTGCAGAGTTATTTAATATAAGTAATGGTGGTGGAACTTAGCCCAGAATACTTTAAGTCTTTACGATTTAAATGCAACAAATAAACAAAAAAAAAATGCCTGTGATAATAGTGTGTTCACTATCATGACATTTTTTAAAAACAATTTTTATTATGGAAATAATTTGGTTTCAATTATATTATAAAATGGTCTCTCTAGAAAACAGAGACATTTATCAATGCTTATATAAAAAATTTGAAAAGCAATTTTTGGTGAACTTTATTACTTTCTCCAGTTTCCATCTCTGCACAGTCATCCACTCACTTTTGCTAAAGTTTTTGTATTGTATCAGAAGGCCCTGTAGATCACACACTCATCATTCAGCTCAGTATTTTGATGCAACAAGCTTCAGTTGAACTTTACCTTCTGCTGCACTTCTACTCTTGACACACAAACAGAGAATGCAATACAATTCCATGAAGTGAAAAGAAGATCTTTTTTCTCTGGTAAACGCCGCTTTTGGTTTATAGTTCAGTAACAGCAACAAATGTGCCCCCAAAACAATACATTTTCCACTTGCTACAGAAAGTTAGCAGAGACAGAAGTTCTCTCACTCCTATTTTTGTTGATTTTTTTTTTTTTTTTAAACTAGAGGTGTGCAAATAATCAACTAGTTTTATCCCAGAGTCTGATAGGAGAGAACCTTGGGTAAAGTTACCTGATTTACTGTGTCAAGACTCAAGATCCCTGTTTATGCCTCAAAAAATCTCATATGCCCTTACAGTTGAAAAGACTGTTCACTAGCAATGTGCCATGCAAAACAACTTGTCTTGAGAGATTGCATGATCTAATAATTAGACCTGTTTGGGACTCAGGAGATCTGAGTTTTATCCCTGGCTTTGTCACTAAATCTACAGTGTAAACTTGGGCATTGCTCTTCATTTTTTTTTTGTGCCTCTGTTTTCCTGCCCAGTCTTTGTCTTATCTACTTAGAATGTAAGTCTTCAATGGAGGCACTGTCTTTTACTATGTGTTTGTAAAGTGCTTAGAACACTGAGTATGTCTACACGGCAAGCAAAAACCATCTCAGAGTCCCGGTCTACAGACTCCGGCTCTCGGGGCTTATGATATGGCACTAAAAATAGTCATGTGGATGTTTGGGCTCAGGCTCTGAAGCTTAGGAAGGGAGGCAGGCTTGAGAGCCCGAGCCCAAACATCTAACCGTGCTTGTTTTAGCACTATAGCACAAGCACAAGCCTGTTTGCCACATAGACATACCCACTGTGGCCCCAATCTGTTGAAGCCATTAAGCACTATATTAGTACAAATAAATCATAATAATACCTGTATTTGCCATTATGATGAACTTAAAGTTACATCACTGGAGTGTCATCCTGGTTCCTGTGATATTTGTCTGAAACTTTTTTCAACAGTTCAGCTCTTATAGTGTAACAAATGTGCTTCAACCCCATTGGGCAGCTTCTTCCTCTAATGCAGACTGCTTAATGGATTTTTCCTAAGTACAGTACATCTTGTTTCTTAGTATTAATTTCAACTTCAGGTTATTGTGCAAATTATGTCCTATCTGGAAATTGAACCACGGTGACCACTGAAAAAGAAAAGTCTAATATATGACCTGTATTAGCAAATTTTGCCTACCCAGCAAAGTAAAGTTGCATTGATTTTCATCTGATCTTGATTGGATAGTTTATTAGACAAGTTCTCCACCCAGTGGCTACAGCATTCACTGAAAACTACACCAAATATCTAATACGGTATTATTGAGGCATTAGAGACAAATTCCCTGCAGACCTTAAGGTGCTGGAATGAAGACAGAGAGAAGAATGTTTTCCACACAGAAAAAAAATAAAATCCTGTTGTATTCTCTTTATCCATGAACTGAGAAGAATGTAAAACAAAAGTTTGTCATCTAAGAGTAAATAATTTAAATTCATAACACCGCTACTCACAAATGTAAATATCCTATAAGACATATCTGCATTTCTGCTCTTCACAATAATTTGTGAACATATAATTGGGGAGTGTGAGCTTTTTGTTTCAGCATAGAACTGGAAGTCAGAAATTCTAGTAAGAGTTCCACATTTCTAGAGATAGGAAAGTGATTTATTTTAGTGTCTTATTGTAGACATTTGTATCAAGCTACAAGTAATAACTCTTTAAACATTTTGCATCTGTTAGAGTTAAGTGATATCTGAGTTTTGATTTACAAAAATATCTGCATAGATACCGATAGTTCTAATTATTTTGTATCTCTGCCCATCTTCCCACAAGTTTAAAAACGTCTATGAATGAAATTCAGCCATGGGGGTCTCTGGGACCATCCAGCATCCTAAGTGTTGATAGACTGAGGTATAGGGGACCTGCAATTTAAAGGGCTACCCTACTCAGGGCTAGGGCTGCAAAAGTCTAAGTTGAAAAAGAAATACAGCAAAAAGCAATGCAAGTGTGTAGATACTGACTTTCTGCCTTTGTGGGATTTTGCAAAATCTGTCTCATTTGGCTCAGCAAGCACTCTGGACCCAAGTCTTAAGACCCTGCTGAGGCAGAGGGGGTGGAAGACCCCAAATCCTGATGCAACTTGGGTCCAAACCCCGTCATTTTGCAGTGTGGATGCAGCTCAAGCCACAGACCTGACTTAGAAGGCCTGCACTGGTGCAGCATGAATGTGTTAGTAGGGCTGAGAGACCTGGGTCCAGCACCTGTACACCCAGATTTATAACCCCGCTCGCGCATGTGCAAGCTTGGAAACAGGGAGTCCACAGCCGGGGCACAGATCCCCAGAGAGCGCCCCTGGCATCGCCCACCTGCAGGAGGCTGCACATCTTCAGATAGGATGGTGGGGCGGAAGGGGGGTGGGGGGTTAGTTTACATGACACCCAAAGCAGTGTCACTGGGAGAGCCCTGCCTCCAGCAGTGCAGGCTGGGTGCCCTAGGGCAGACAGGAGAGCAGAGTTTGCAATTGACACGGGCGTGACTTCACAAAAGGAGATAATAGACACTGTAGCTTGTAGGCGGCGGCTCGGTCCTTGCTGTCCTGCACCGGACCCCCAGACCACTAGGGGCGGCCAAGCCCCTGCAATTCACACACACGTCCCAAGCGCCCCGCATCCTGCAGCCGCAGCATTACCACTGCAAAGTAAAGGCACTCCGAGGGCCTGCTACTCTGCCTAGCAACACGTTTCACCTCCACCAATCAGTAATGTGAGGTGTCCAGGCAGCAGCCAATGGAAAAAATCGTATTGCCCTTGCCAATCAGAAAGCGCCCCCGCTGTCCCGCCCCCGCCCCTTACGGCACCCCAGAACGAGCGCTTTCTCTACCCGCCAGCCGGAACGTACGGCCAATCACAAAAATACGCCAATGGGAAAAGCAGGCAGGGCCTGCCCCCTCTGCTATCCTGCCTAGCAACGCTAGGGCCCGGTAAAAGCCGGGCCGAGCTAGCCAATCACGAAGGGAAGTGGGGTGATTGACAGTCCCGTGTTAATCCCTGAGAGGTTCTGCTGCTGGTGCTCTGCTTTGATGCTTTTATCCCTGGCTGCAGCCTGGGATCCGAGATAGACAGACCCAGAGACCTGCAGGGAAAGAGCCAGGGGGTCGCAGGGATGGGGTTAGCCCCCTCCCCCCTCTGCATGAGGCGCTGCAAGGAGGGCATCAGTTTTGGGGGGGAAAGAAGAGTTTAACTCCTCTGCTGCAAAACTGGTGCAAGAAGAGGCAGCCCCAAATGCCCTGTGCAGGGGGACTCCTTCATGGGGCCAAAGGCAGCTGCCACCTCTTTATGTAGGATCTGCTGAGTAACTCCTCCCTGCACCTTTCCCAGTATATCTTGGATCCATGCTATCCAAGTATTAATAGGAGTATTTATCTGGAGCTTTTTCCCTTGGCAGGGTGCTGGGAAGAGAGACTTGTGTCCCTCATTTTTCCTGGCAAGCGGAGGTGCTGTATGCTGGTTTATATATAAACGGGGTGTTCACTAAAAATAAGGGGGGTTCTTGATTTCATGGTGCGCTAGCCTTCCAGGGGAAGGTCACGGTCCTTTCATTTCAGCATCCACCTTTGAGGTCTGTTTCAGTGAGTGGCATTACAACTGTGAATGTGGCCCAGCTGCAGCCACCCATCTGCTACTCCAGGGGGAATGCTAAACAGAACCAGCCCATACCAGACAAGAAAAAAATGTGTAAAAGAAACAGCTTTGTTAGAAAAAAATTCCAAAGTTTAAGTGTGTTTTTTGAAAAATTCTACAAGACAGTTGTGAAGTGGCTGAAAAAAAGCGAGAGGGAGGAAGGGGGCTTGTCTGGGGCTGGTAACATTGAAAATTTGCAAGTGGAAGGAAAGACTGTAGAAATACACCATTATATTGCTATATTCAAAGTTGTGCAAGAAAGAAAAGGTAAATGCAAAGTGCAAACTGCCTGAGTTTCTACAGATCCTGCACTGTGTGGGAAATTTTATGAAAGATGACTGACGCTTTGTGGTTGCTAAAGATTTTGGTACATGTAGAAACAGACGTTAAGAGTCCTGACTTCTGTGCAGGTAACTGAAGGGAAGAAATGAATGTTTTTTAAATAAAACTTTTTTCATTTCTTTTGCACAATGGAGATATTGTTGCACAAGATTGGTTTATTTACTCTTCACGTACTGGAAATATTTACTGTTTTGTATGTAAGCATCTCTGCAGTAGATTGCATGCTTTTACAGAAAGATTTAGCAATTGGAAAAATCCTGTGGGACGCTGAGCCCGACGGGTACAGAACACAAATTGCATGCCATCTTGGATAAATAAATACAAATTCATCTGATAGGTATGACTTTTTTCTAGCATGCTAATTTAATTCAGATCAGTATTAGACACACATTCTTCAGTGTCTGGTGGCACTTAAAATAAGTGTCTGCAAGCTTGGATTCCATGTCCTGGATGAAGTATTAGAATTGGGAAGCAGTGCAAACTAATATTTGCTCCAAAAGCCCCAAATACAGTTTGAGCTAGTTCTGGCTGGCCACCTAGCTAAATTTGGACACAGGAGGAAAGTTAAGCCTTCTTCTGTGTCGTCAACTATGTGTGATCAAACCACAGCAGGACAATGACAGCACCCCAAGTACTTCTCTATAATTGTTAATTCAATATTTGATGTAGGAGGTGTAGACCAACTTACATTCACCTTTTGATTTCTTAATTCAGAGGGGCAAATAATTGAGAGATTCATGGGGTTTTAGCCACTTGAGAATCACAAGTGCAAAAGTGGCTGCAGCTGAATGGGTTATGATAAATAACATAGGTTTAGATGCATCTAACTGCCATTGACCAGTAATATGGCTGTTCATTACAATGGTGTTCAGGCCCATCGGTCCCGTAAAAACTCCACTCATACAGTATGTGCCCTGTGCTGCCCATTCCTTAAATTTAGTTGGAGGCAACAATGTTAACAGTTGCTCAGATGCAATCACAATGTTTTGCTCAACCTATTAATGGAAAACTATTTTCCATAACGTAAATACTACCACTAGCCAGACATTGGACTCTCAAAGTGCAATGGTGTAGACATGCTGATTCTATCAAGACTGTCTCAAAACTATAGCAGTATTTGACAAGCCTTGGCAGATATGTCAAAATACAAGCCAGGATCTGGACACTTGGTCATATACACAACTTCTCTTCAGAAGAAAATGGAACACAGACAGCTTTCATGGCACACTTTTGAACACTGCCTTCAGCAGTTCAACCTGAACTGCTTCCCGCTACAGAAAATAGGCATCGGTTTAAGTACTGCTGTTAATTAACTGCCCTCTTAGGAAACGATTGTTGCAATGTTGGATGACCAATTTGAAGATTTTGAAATCCGTGCAAAGAAAATGTGCGATGCCACTTCTGAATACTATCCACATGCATTGTGTTATCCTCATAAAAGAGAGCAGTTGGAGGATGAACCCGAAAAGTAGTAGAGCCAGGACTTGAAGGAAGTCATCATTTTGCAGTGAGATGTTTTGTCATAACTGACAAACTTGCAGTTTGTCTCCATCACTGACTGGTTCCCTACAAGTTGCTGTATGAATGATTTGGAGTCCTGTTTAACCGGGGTTCACTAGATGTCAATGAAGTTCACAGATGTGCAGCAGAACTAGCTGCAGCTTACCTTCAAGACTTGAACTTAAACACTTTCAGTTCTTTTCACATAATGAGACAAGTAAACCACCATATACACTGCATTAGATGCTACAGTGCAGTTGTTTTCAATCTGTTTCCTAATGTCATTACCCTATGAATTTCTCACCCTACCCATGACAAACTGTGAAGGAGAGTGGTCCTTTTTAAAAGACATCTACGTTAAAATACAAACAGATCTACAATGCAGCAAAGCTGCTTGAGTTCTTTGTTTGTCATAGTGGTAGAAGCAGAGCTGGTCCAAGAAATGAACTTTGATGACCTAATTGCTGCTTTGGTTTGCTTAAAGCTAGAAGAAAAACAGTTGCATTAAAAAAAGGTAGTATTTGGTCTGTATTGCTTCGAAGTTCAGAAAAATGCCCATAGCAAAGATATTCACCAAATTACATTAGCTATTGTTTAGATTTTAAAATTAATTGCTTTATCTCTACAACTATTGTTTGTTGTTAGATCAATATCTTAGTAATTTATCTTAAAAGCATGAAGAATAAGCTTATTTATAATTTGTCTTGCTCTGGTGCATGTGTTCCCTTATTCTGTTAATTCTTTAAATGACTTTTTTTTTTAAGCGGCAGTTTAGGGGCAGGGGAGGAGACCCTTAAAGATATTCTGTGCCCATGGCCCCAAGAGTTTTTAATCCAGCCTGCCTTTGCAAGCCTACTGTGATAAATAAAGTTAATCTAAATTTTCTAAAAAAAAATCTGCATATTTCATTTCATTTTGCTCCTTGTTCAAAGAGGAGTTGCTCCTGCATTCTGACAACATATGTACTGTTTTAATGCTCCTAGCCCCACACCTATTGTAATCATTCCCACTTGTTAGCCATGTTATATTTTCTTGCTACTTGTTCTGCCAAAAACGTTTTCTGATGTAAAAATGGCTCTCTCTAAAATAACTTGTGTGGAAAATTTGTCAGCAAAATTGAGGGATTTCAATGAAAAAACAAACAAAAAAATTCTGTTGGTGTTTCCTCTCTGTCCCTCCCGCTCCTTCTCCCCACTTTTCCAGCAGCAACATTTTTTTCATGGTTTTCTTTTTGCGGTAAATTTTTAGGTATAAAAAACCTCTCCAATGTTGGAACGTTTTAGTATGGATATTTGTGGGGGGTTTCCCTTTAAAAAAATGTTTGCAGGAAGTTTAGAAAAAAGAGATTAATCATTTCCTATTTGTTTTAATTGTATCCTTTTGATTTTCTTAATGGGAGAACCTCTGCATGAGGAAGTAAATTAAACATTTCAGAGAAAGAAGTAGCCTTAGCTTTCATTCTCCCACCATACTCAACTGTAATTCATTTTACACAGAGTTTAGAACTAACTTCTAAAATTATCAAGAGATTAAAATGCCAGAGAAATAGTAATTGCTTACTGAAATGCTATTTTGTACAAGTCATGCATAGTAATTTAGAGGGATCCTGTTGATGTCCAGTAAGTGTAAAGTTTGCCCGTATTATAGAGAACCACGACAAGACATGCACCCTTAACTTCTGTTTAACCCCTGAATTTACATGGTGCAACAAAGTCTGCACAGGAATGAATCTCACTCCCTAACCCTGTGGGAAAATGGCATTAGTTCTGCTGCTGTCACTGTATATTGTGTTCAACTATGCTATCTGTGGACTGTTTGTTAGCCAACTTCGCCACCATGTGGTTGTACATTAGAAGTCACCAGAACTGTCCATGCAAATGTATCTTCTAGTTATCGTTATAAAAAATGTGAAACACTAAACATTCTGACAGTGTTGGTCTTAGAGTTATGCAGTTACATAGGTTCTTGCACTTCTGTATTGATACTCCATGCCCCTCTGAAAAGTCATGACAGCTCCAGTAAAAGTGCTGCTGATTAATTCTGTTCTTTTGGTATCTGTCAGTGTCTGTTCACCACTCCTTTTTCCACAGCTCTCAGTGGTTCAGGATTGCATCCATGAACTAGTGAGCAATGGTGATATTTCATTTCAGGTCCCCTTCCCTGTTTCACTTGATGGGGTCCTGGAGCTTTACTATGCCCCTGCAGGATACGAGCAATTCACACCGACTTCAGCGGTCATATGGGCCCTAGTAAAGTCATCAACCTTTGTATATACTTAGCAGCCTTGGGAGGAGGTATGCACATATGCAAAGGATGGATGACAATCACAGACCGGGAGGGAGGAAGCTGAATGTTCTCATGAGATTTTGGCTGCATTCATATCTAAACCAGAACACAGACCTGTAATGGAGTTCACTCATCACTGTTGTGCCTCATCATGGCTGGTCTGAGGGGTGGGGCGGGAGGAATCAGCTCTCATCTGGTCTAGTGCGCGCGCGAGCGCGCTCTCTCCCTCTCTCTCTCCCTCTCCCTCTCTTTTGGACTTGAGCACTCCCTATTTGTGACTCAGTCCTCCAGCCAGATAACTATAGTCCTCCCCTTCCAGTACAACAGAGTCCCACCAGACAAACTGTCCCTATGCTGTCTCAAGCATTCTTCTGTTCCAAGTCTAGAATCAGTGCCACTTTCCTAGTGGCTAGTAGGGGAACCAGGCCCTTCTTATACACTGGGTTTCAGCTCAAGAACCCTATAGCCAGCAACCAAGGTCTGCACAGTCCTACTCCTTGCTGCTGTTTTCCTTGGCTTCTTCCTATACAGCCTCTCTCAGGTACTCTTTCCCATAATTTCTCTGGGTTGACTTTTCTTTCAGGGCTAGGACCCCAGGCGTTGTTTTCTCCCTGTGTGTTGTCCTCACCACTTCTTTTCTACCCTCAACTTCCTGGCTTTATTCTAACTATGAAGCTCAGCTGGGCAGGAGCAGGTTGATCAGTTAAGCCTGGCTGTCCATCCAAGTGCAGCCAGGTACTATAATTGGCCTCTCAGACCCACATTAATCCTCAGGGCCTATGTGGGACACACACCCCATCACAAGACCCCTTAAAGTTTTGGCTTGAAGCAGAAAGGGGTTAGGTTTGGATACAGAACTGGGGGAGGGAAGGGGCAGTTGAATGTCCCCTAAATTCAAAGGGTTTCAAATCCAAGATTCTGCTTTTTGCCCATCTTTATACAAGGTTACCCCACAAGCTCCTATGTTATTCCTCAGAATGTAGTTCTCTGTTTCACAATTGCTGCTTCAAGAGTTTTTAATCCTTTATGGCAGAGTCCATAAAGATTTCTACTACCCAATTTTCCAAATGGTTCAGGTGTGCATTCGTTTGCCCCTATAAGCACCTAAATCTGCTACTTAGTATGGACATTAGTAACATCTTTCAAATCAGCAGAGAGCTCTGCTACTGCTCCTTTAATTTCCAAAATTTAAGACACCCGTGCGGTTAACTTTGCATCACAGGAATCTTAATTTCTCTAATGAAGGCTGCTCTTTCATCCACAGGTACCATGTTGCTGCCTTATTTTTGCTATCTCTTGAAATTATTATATTAATAAAAGAGCTGGTTAAAGTGTGAAAAAAACAAAAGCTTAATGTTTGTGTTTGGAGGGAATATTTGGCTGCTGAAAACAGACTTAATTTTCCAATAAAAAAATTGGAAATTTTTGAAGAGCAGATGAAAATTTTCATGGGAAAATATCTATTTAATAAAAAAAACCTAGTTTTCTGTTGGGGAAAAAAGTTGACAATACTTTTTTGACCTGCCCTATTAGTATCCTTTAAAATTACATTTAGTACTTAAAGTAGAACATTTGTTCATAGCTGAGTGGGATTTTCAGAAGCACTCAAGCGTAAGACTAACTCTATTCCCATTAAAGCTCTCATCGACTTCAGCAGGCGCAGAGTTAGGACAACACTATGCACATTTCAAAATTTCATGCTAGATCTTTGTTTAAAATTAATACAGTAGTAGGTGAAGATAGAGCAGATCTAAAAAACCATCCTAATCCAGCTGCATCCTTCTTTGAAGAAAAATGAAGAAAATCCTATAAATCAGGCATATTTTATGCCTCTAGAATAAGTGCACATCGGTCTAGCAAGAGGAAGAAAAACTCAGGACTTATTTGCACAGCTGACTTATGATCTTATATACATGTACTAAAAGATGAAGATGGAGATTGAATAAATTCTGCATCTCACTGAAATCAGCCAAGCCATGTATATGTCTAAGTACTAGCAATTAATACAGCCAACAGAGGATGGATCACCAGATGACAGTGTCCTGAGCTGGCCAATTGCAGTGAGAAGAGCAAAATTTGCAGGGGGAGGAGGGAAGGAAGTCTGATTCTGTCCTCCTTAGCATTTTATTAATAGAGCTGCACAAATAATTGATCTTTTGGTTCCCTGGCCAAACCAAACAAAAAAAAGTTTCATTTGATTCAAGAAAAATTAAAAAAAAAAAAAAATTTTTTGTTTCACTGAATAATTTGAAAACATTTCATGTCAGGTCAAATGTTGAGGGGGTTTGTGTATTTTTAAACATTGAAATAAAATTTAAAATGTCTTTGTATAAAACAATTCATTACAAAATTATCAAAATGAAATTGATTTTCAATTTCAATCAGTGAATTCAAACAAATTTGCGAACTGTTTTGTTTGACCCGAATCTGCAAATTTTTTTTGGCTAAAAAGTGTTTCATCCAGTATTATTTATTAAGAAATAACTTTCAATCATCTTTTACCTTTCATAATAGGATCCATTAAGTTGTGCTATAGTTTTCTTACTGCAAAGAGTTTTTGTTAATTTCTCCATATTTACTTTGATTACCATTACAGGATGGAGTCCTGACTCTCTGAAGTCATCACTGCTGACTAATTATATTTCCTACATGGCCATCTTTGATGCACCTTTTAATCATTTCTCAGTAGAGAGAATGAAATTTTTGTCTATAGAAAAGCTTTCCAGGAGCAATGATAGCAGAACTGTGACTTTAGTTGTTCTAAACTGGGCTGGACCAAGCAGTTGAGTGAGAATAGGATTCAGAGGATAATTCTGAAACAAGAGTGGTTGAGGAACAATATGATTTACTAGTAGGCCTTTTCAGTCTCTAGTTTGTACACTTGTGTCTCAATACACAAAAGACTGTGGAGTGAGTCTATATTGCCCACTGATAGAGGTATGACTTAACAGAGATTAGAGCCATTACTCTTTGTTGCCAATGCAGACTAAGCAGCATTCTAATGCTAGTGTTAGCAAAACAATGTCATTATTGTTAAACTTGCACAAGCTGCACTTCTAATACTTGTATGTTGTCTCCCCGTTCTCCCCCCCAAAAAACCACACATCTTTGGGACAGAACATTTTTCCCCCCGCAACCCCCAGTTCAGTAATGTTTTCTCCCTCTAGGTGTCAGTACAACTCTACTGCAATTCTGTTCTTATTACAAACACCAATTTGCTATAAACTGACATACTATTCAGTATATTGGGATTCTAATATATAGTAGGCAGGCCTCCAGCAAGAAGACAGCTTTCATAAACCTAGTAACAAGTAGTCTAACATCTTTACAAGGCCTGATCTATACACAGTTTTTGTGCCTGTATAATTATTTTTGGTTATTAGCATATTTTATCAATATAGTTATACCAGTACAATCTCTAGCAGGGGTATAGACAACTTATTTTTATTTGGGAGGGCTTGAATTAAATAATAAAATACTATTAATGTCTTTAATGAGTATTTTTCTAGCATGACTAAATGTGTCCACTTCAAATAAAATGAGATAAATGAGCTGTTCTACAACCCCCAGTATTTCCTTTATTTATTAATGCAATCCTTAAATATTTTGGTGGCGGGCTAAAGTCCCTCAACCCACAGGCCCTATTTGTCTATGCCCATGCCTTGTGTGGATGCAGTAATACAGCTATAAAGGAACCTTTTACCAGTATACCTTATTTCTTTTCCCATACAGGAATAGCTATTTCAGTAACAAGTACCTATATATCAATATAAGTGCACCCACACTGCGGTGATTGTACCATTTTAACTATACCCGTACAGTTAATCTGTACAACTCGTGTGTTTAGACAAGCTCTAAACAACAGAATGTCCCATAAAGCCAGATGGCATCTTTATAGGATAAAATCCATGTAAAAGCCTGGAAACAATAGAGTCGCCCCAACTGAGCTTGTCCTGAATTCTTCTGAGGTTCACTCATCACCGCTTACAATAATGTGCCACACAAATGGGAGCTCCTTAAAGCAGTGAGACTCAGTAGCGAAAACACAGGACTATGATGCTTATTACTCATGTCCACGCTGCATGAGTAGTTGCACAGTACCACAAACTCACACTTTTGTGCTAAGTGTGAAACCTCCAAAGAATAATTTTGGAAGCAGTCTTTGAATGCATCAAAGTCTCGGTAAGGAATCTGGAGGGGATATCCCCAGGACATTACCCTTAAAATGGTTAATGTACAAAATATTTTGTACACCCACATGTATCCACTTACATAATCAAGAGTATCAGAAGCCACATAAATCCCAATAAACTTCCACACAGCCAGAGCCTTCACACAGTTGTGCTGGATTCCACTACAGCTGGCAATGGATAGCACCACCTAAAGAACACTGTTGAAATTCCCATTCCCCAAGCATCTCTCTTAGATCACAGTCACCTATGACCCCAGTTAGTGAGGGAGGGAAAGCCCATTAATATATGTCAAAATGGCAGGGGTCAAGTACTACCAGAGGCAACCGTTAAACATATTATAGATATTTTTAAGATGAAAAAGCTAAGGTTAAACATATTAAAGAAAAAGGTAAGGCTTGGAAATCTATCACACAATCCATAAATGCCTATAAAAAGTCTAGAATTCAATTAAAAATAGAAAAAAGTCAAGAATTTGTAAAAAACCAGAAAATATTCTATTTTTTTATTAGAATTCACACGAAGGAAGCTACAGCTAAATACTAGCTACAGAAATAAATGGAAGGTTGTGTTTTTTAAAGTAATAAAACTTAAAAGCTACAATTAACATGCAGTGCATACTTTGTATCTGAATTGTACTCCCTTCAGCTATATTTTTCCTCTTTAGACTGTATGCTCTTTGAGGGCAGACAGTGTATTCCACTGTGTTTTGTACAGCACCTGGCATAATGGCTCATCAATATCATGCCTTAATGCACTACCATAATATAAATAATCTGAGCAGTGACCTGTGGCTAAAAACATTAATCTTATTTTTAATGACTGCATTAGGTGTATTCACTTAAACCTATGTAAAGTTGGTGTAAATGGTACCAAATCAGAAAGACAGTATTTTACATTCACATTGACCTTACTTTGCACTGATGTAAATGACTGTCTCTCTAATAACCTTTTAAAATGTGGGTGTAAAAGGTGAGATTAATGGATTTTTAGGCCAGAAGTAACCTTTATGATCAATTAGTCTGATTTTCTTCCTAACACCATCCATAAAACCTTACCGAGTAGACAAGTCAGAGGTGAATGACTTAGGGCAGGTCTATACTTAAAATGCTGTATCGGCACAGCTGCGCTGCTATAGCACTTAAGTGAAGACGCACATACGCTGACAGGTGAGCTTCTCCATTGGCATAGATAATCCACCTCTGCGAGAGGCAGTAGCTATGTTGACAGCTCTCCTGTCAACATAGTGGTGTCTATACCAGGGGTCAGGTCGGTATAACTAGTCTTACCTGAAGTCACACAGCAGACCAATGGCCAAGCCAAAACTAGAACCAAGAACTCCTGATTTATCACAGAGTGGCCCAAGGCAGTGGAGAAATGGGCTGACTTTTGTATTTAAAGCTACCACTCTAAATTGAATAAATAAATAAATAGAAGCAGAAAACATGTTCTCTTCCCAAAACATAGCATACATGTAACTGGTTCTCTAAATGATTGGTTTTCTGCCTCTCATCATCATCAAGCTAGCTTGCATTTGCTGCATTACATTTGTATTTTTGGTCCCTACAAATGGAATAGAGAACTTCACTCATCAGCACACCTGCTACTTAACTACTCTTAACACCTGATGCTGTAAAGTTTAGCTTTGCCAAGTTAATTTACTGGAGAAAGGAATACCCTATTGGTTACCCTGTGATGGTTTACCATGTTGGTTGTGATGTGCTTAGCTGCACTTCCGTTATAAGGTCGTGTTTCCTGAAGACTCATTTAGCAGAGATTGTTATAATGGGTCTACACTGTTTGTTCAGTCAAGGGTTGCTTCAATGTCAGAATCCCATCACAGTCTGGAATTGCTCCATTAATTTAATTTGCTCCTGTGAAGCAAGACAACTGTAAATGCATCAGCGAAGTATAACGTTGTCTCCAGAAACCACATGAGAAACTTAGATATGACTGCAGTTCAATCAGCATCTTTGAGAGGTTAAATACAAAGATATTAGGGAAATATATTCCAAGCCAAGGTTGTGTGTGTTCATATGGCAGTTATTCTACAGAATGAAGTCAGCTGTATTTGAGAGGATCATAGTTTACGGCTCAGCCTTCCTTCCTTCCTACATACTAAACATTAGAATGTTTGCCTGCTGAAGAACTGCAGAATGAACTTAAAAATCACACTGCATAGAATATACTCTTGCTCTGTAGTTAGTTTACAGCGTATTAATGCTGTTTAAAGAAAACCCCATATTGTTTAAAATGTTTTATGGGATGATGGCCCTTCTCATGGTTGCTATTCTCTTCTTCCCCCGGCACCGTCACCTTTATTGTCTTTTCAGTGTTTTTTAAAATTTTTTGCTTATTATCTCTTTCTTTATTTTTTTAATTATTGGTTTCCAACTCTCCTCCTCTCTGGCAGCTCCAATCCCCCTCCACATTTCTTTTGCTCTCTACAAGGCTACATGCAGCTGATGATTGGGAGGAGTTGTGTTCAGTATTCAAACATCCTCCCCGCCCCCCCCCCCCAAAAAAAAAAAAAAAAAAAAAAGTGCAACATTCAGGCTTTATTCCCTCCTCCACATAGTCTGTTCTCTCTCATCAAGCACTTCCTGGGGAAAAAATGTTATCTAAAGTTCCTAGACAATCATAGTCTAATGCCCCCTCTTAGGAAGCTATTTATCAGAAGCCAAATGGTGTCATAGGAGGCTGCGTTGAGTGTCACAGGATCAGAAAAGAGAAAGCCCTGTACACGTGGGCCACATGAGCTAGCTTCCAGTCTGATTCTTGGCCAAAAGAGCTAATGCAATCCTGGGTTGCATAAACAGGGGACTCTCGAGTAGGAGTAGAGGGATTATTTTACCTCTGTATTTGGCACTGGTATGACCTCTGCTGGAATACTATGTACAGTTCTGGTGCCCACAATCAAAAGAGGATGTTGATAAATTGGAGAGGGTTCAGAGAAGAGCCATGAGAATGAATAAAGGATTAGACAATATACTTATGAGGATAGACTCAAGGACCTCAATCCAGTCTATTTAGTTTAAAGAAAAGATTAAGGGGTGACTTGATGACAGTCTACAAGTATCAAAACAAGGAACAACTATTTAATAGTTGGCTCTTCAGTCTAGCCGAGAAAGGTATAATATGAGCCAATGGCTGGAACTGGAAGCTAGACAAATCCAGACTGGAAATAAGGTGTACATTTTTAAACAGTGAGAGTAACTAACCATTGGAACAATTTACCAAGGGTTGTGGTGGATTCTCCGTCACTGACATTTTTAAAATCAAGTTTGAATGTTTTTCTAAAAGAGATGCTCTAGGAATTATTTTGGGGAAGTAAGTTCTATGGCTTGTGCTATACAGGAGGTCAGACTAGATAATCACAATGGTCCCTTCTGGCCTTGGAATCTCTGATGTGAAAAGGTTAATATCAATCTGGGGTATATTAACAGGAATATCATATGTAAGATATGGGAGATAAATGTGCTGTTCTACTCAGCACTGGTGAGGCCTCAGCTGGAATGTAATGTCCAGTTCTGGGTGCCACACTTTGAGGAGGACATGGACATATTGGAGAAAGTCCAGAGGAGAGCAACAAAAATGAGACAAGATTTAGAAAACCAGATCTATGAGGAAAGGTTTAAAAAATGAGCATGTTTAGTCTTGAGAAGAGGAGACTGGGGGGGGGGGGGGGGGGGGGGGGGGGAAGAGCCCTGAAAACTGTCTTCACATGTAAAGGGCTGTAATAAATAGGATGGAGATCAATTGTTTTTCATGTCCCCTGAAGGTAGAACAAGTAAATGATTTAATCTGCAGCCAAAGAGGTTGGATTTTGGAAAAACTTTCTATCAGGTTAGTTAAGGACTGAAATAGGGATTCTACTACCTCCTCCATAAGCCTATCACTATAGGTTTTTAAGAATAGGTTAGGCAAACACATGTCAGAGATGGCCTAGGTATATTGGTCCTGATTCAGCGCAGAGGGATAAATTGGAGAGTCCCTTCCTGCCCTACATTTCCATGATTCTATGTTTTTAGCTTTGGGACCCCTCTCCTGGAGTTAGTGGGTAGTGCTGCAGCAGTCCAGAGAGTCTTCATTTAATTTCTCTCCCTCTGAGAGTTTGCATTCTCCTCATTTGGGGTTTCTTTATTCTTTTAAGCCAACCTGTTCAAATGTGGATGCAACTGAAATTCCTAAATCCATATTAGGAACCCAACTAAAAATGGTCTGATTTTTGAAGGCACTAAGCACCTGCAGCTCCCTCTGTCTTAAATAGTATTTGTAGGCTAGGTACTCAGCACTTCTGAAATTCTTTTGCTGTTGAACTGTATTGTCTATCCACGCCAGGTTCAGTTGCTTGTATGTTGAGAAGCTTGGCTACATTTCTAGAGCTGCTTATTTATTTTACCTAAAGTTCATCATCATTATTCTTTAGGATAAATCGGGACTCACATTCATGGCTCAATCAAAGTGAAATGGATTTTTCCAACATCCAGTCTAAATGCCCTATCAACCTTTTAGTTGGCAACTCCAACCATGCCTGTAATTTTAATTTATGCTTTTTCTTCTTGACATGTACAAGATACTATGCAAGATTCTAAAATTTTAATTAATCTTACGTAGGAAGATAGTCTAGTGGATAGAGCACTGGATTGGGATCTATTCCTGGCTTTTTCCATTGGCCTGCTGGTTGAGCTTGAGCAAGTCACTTCCCCTCTCTGTGCTTCATTCCTTCCCTAAAAATGATATGATATTCATTAAGCAACATGTAGACAGACTCTTTAACCTACATGGATCCCACTGAAATCAATTGCAGGATCAGGGCCTAAATAATTACACAAGGGCTTACCTGGTCCAACTGAAGTTAAGGAGAATTTTGTCATGAACATCAGTTGGAACAGAATCTGTGCCCTGAGTGTAAATGATCCCAATGCTAACTCCTGTCTAAATACACTATCTATTGTCTAATTAAAATATGCCTATATTCATTCATCTTGGTACGGCCATGTAACAAGACCATCTGGCCTATCCAAGATCATCCTCCAAAGGACAGTATAGGGGGAAGAGAAGAAGAGGCAGGCAGAAGACGAGACTGACAACATAAAAGAGTGGACAGGAATGGACTTCACGGAGACTCAGGCACTGGCACACAATCGTCAGGGATGGAGACAATTGGTTGATCGTTCAACAATGATGCTGCCCCAACGACCAATGCAGTTAGGGGAGCGATAGATTCATTAATTGTATTTTCTGAGCAAGGCCATTGTAATGTACAATCTGTACATGTTTTGTAGAGGCACTAACCATATTAAAAATTTAATAGATTATACATTCTTCTCAAGCAATGGAAATTAAACTGGAGATTCTTCTGCTGCTCCTTATGGCACAGAACCAATACAATCCTTTCTTCTAAATTTCCTCTTCTTTAGAAAAGTACAAAACGTTTAGCAATGCCATGTCCCCCCCAGATGTTAACACTATTTTAAAAATAATAATGCAATGTTAATATAAAAATATTATTTTGCTTTTCTGTTCCAATTTAGGACTCTGACCCTGCAGTCTGATTTATACCTGGTGGGTAGCTCCAGTGCTAGTCTATAGCCTCACCAACTTCTCTCACATATACACTTTACACATTCAAAGCCTGGTCCAGTGCCCACTGACTCCCATTGTCTTCAGTGGGCCCTAATTTGGCTGGAAGGCTGGAGACTGCCATTGTTCAAGGAACCTTGGTGCTCCTCTTTCTACAGGCTTAATTTCCCTTCACTTCTGAAACCCAAATCCCCCTAGTACTCTTAGAAAGGAACTTCCAGAGAATCTCTCTCTGGGGCCAGATTTCAAAAGAGTACTTCTGCTCAGCAGAGGCCTGTATTGTTGACAGTTCAATGCAGTTTCCCTTCTGCCAGTCTCAAGTGTCTACCTTAAGTGCTGTTGCTGTAATACAATGGAACGGACTTGATTTGTTCAAATGAAGACATTATCAGTTATCAAAGCCTTAGGAGCTGCTCTCTTCTCCCCACTGGGTTGCTATAAATAAAACCTTCTTTGAGAGGAGTGCTGCAATGGCAAAGTGCAAAGAAAGCTCACAAGAAATCTCGCTCTCTGCTCGGCCACTGTCACCAAACTTCTGTTGTAGAATTCCATAGGAGTAATTTCATGATAATTAATCCACAAGGGAAGTACTATATTTGGAACTGTGGGCCTTCTGATTGCAAAGAATGGAACAGATCTGTACTCTAGCTGTCAAATACGGAATTTCTACAGACCTTGCACTGATTTAGCAGTAAGCATAACAAGTTCAAAGACTAATTCTGTTATACTGACTGTTGCTAATGAGGCATGGTCAAAGAAAAACATATCAATCTTCTACTTCCTGTACATTAATATAATAGTACAGCTAAGTGGGGTTTCTTTAATGAAACAGATGAATACCATGAAGTCATTCTTTTCTACCTGTAGATTAAAAGTAAATAATCTGACCTATATGCCTCCTATCCTAGATATTTATTTCTGCTTAGAGGGAGGGACAACTATTGGCTTTCCTTTTGATCTGTTTGTTCAATTCTTGTAGACTGTGCTTACAGCCCACACTAGGCTCTACTTTGATGTATTTTTATTCCAGATGAAAAGAGAACCTTAAAATATTGAGTTGGCAGGAGATAACCTATAGTACCAGCAGAAGGAAATGGAGGCCCTGCCCTTTTCTCAGTCAAGACAAAAATGGGTCTGATAAAGATTCAAATCTATTATGCAAGTTAAGGCTGAGAGAAAACAGACAAGAAAGGAGCTGTTGGCTGATACAAATGTTGCCTCATCCAGCTGAGATGCGTATTGCTCTCTGCTTTTTCTGGCCACTGTCTGGTGAAAGACCTATCTTGTACTTAAAAAGACAAGGTGGATGAGGTAATATTTTTTTTTATTGGACCAACTTCTTTGGTGAAAGAAACAAGCTTTTGAGCCACACAGAGCTCTTCTTCAGGACCTACAGAAGTTGGTCCAATAAAAGATATTACCTCACCCACCTTGTAACAATGTTGGTTTCTTTTAGAGAGACAACTACACAACATACTACTATCTTGCACTTGACATAACAGAGGCAATGAAACGTATGGTGCTGCCTTCATGTTGTGCTTTGAAGACTGCTGCCCTAGAGCTGTGGCTATGACTTATACCCAACTGCTGCTCAATGATCTTCCACTGCTTTCAGTGCTTTAAAGTTCATAATTAATTTAAGATGAAATGATTAGTACATCTGTGACTAATATTTATTGAACTGATAGTCTAGTCACACCTTGTTGGCTCAGAGATGTGGTAAAAGGAAGTCAGACTTGTACGTCACATCCTCATCACATTTTGAATAAGAATTCCTCAGCATGGGACAAAATTCCCCTTTTCCATTTCTATTTAGTCCTCTAGAGCAACAAAATCTTTATATTGGGGCATAATTACTTTTTTCAAAACATGACATTATTTGGCTTTACATATAGTCACATTAAAGGTTTTAATAGTCTTTTAAATGGCTATTTACCAACACCACAATTATTGCTTGTCATTTTATAATGCTTTTTAAAAAACAAATATAGGCACTGCTTCAGCAAAGAATTAAAGCAGGTGCTTAAAGTTTAGTATTGAATAGTCTCATCAGTGTCAAAGTTAAGCATGTGCTTTATGCTTTGCTGGATCAAGACCTTATTGCTCATAAAGGGCCAGACTGTGTAACTGAAGCAGTGTCTCATACTGGGAGGTGGTGCTGAGTTTCACTGTCTGTAATGGGGTAAACACACCACAGTAGCACCTCTTTTTTCAATTGATCATCCCATAGTCTCTCTTTGGGAGTGCTTCCTCTTCATGACTCAGCCTCTGGCCAGGTCCCTATAGTCCTCTCCTTCTGGGATAGCAAAATCCCACTAGGCAAACTGTCACTCTGCGATCTCAGACAGTCTTCTTATTCACTTCCAAGCCTGGGCTACTTTCCCCAACAACTAGTAAGGGATTGTGGACCCACCCATTACTCCAGATTCCAGCCCAGGGACCCTATGCCCAGCCACCATGGTCTGCTTAAGCTTTGATGCTGTTTCTGTTTCTCTGGGCTTCTTCCTACCTTTCATCTAGCCCTCCTCTGAATTGGACCACTAGAGCTTCCTGCATTACCCATACCTACTTCACCCCTCTCAGCGTCTTACCACAATCTGTAGTCCAAAACAGGATCCCAGGGCCTATTTTCCTCTTAAAATACCTCCTCATACGTAGTCCACTTCCCTCCTCTTTAAAAAGTGACTACCAAGCCCCTCCCTGCTTTCACTTTGCTGGCTTTACAGAAGTTAGCCTACCTCTACCCAGCTGGGCTTCATCATCAATTGGGCCTCATCAGTCCCTGGCTCTCCTCCAGGTGCAGCCTATCAGATTAATTGGTCTATTGTACCTTTTCAGGCCTTGTGAGGAATGGATACCCCATCATACTGCTCTAACAGACAGAAGGCACAGTGTGTCCCAGAGATCCCTGGCGTGTGCAGGGAGTCACCCCATAGGATGAAGCAGTGTGTTTCCCTCTCTGTACCCAGCCAGCTCTACTAGGAAAGGGTCCTGACCATACACCTTCTCCCTTCCCTTTTGAGGTGAAGCAAGTACCCCTGGGGGTTCTGTGATGATATAGAGAATGCAGCTATGACTGGCCACTGCAGAGGAGTACAAAAAGGGAAAGGCTCTTTCTGCAGAAGAGCCACTCAGAGGCTGGCCTAAAAGGTGCTGGCCTGACAGCCTGCATATAACTGAGGAACAAATAATTGTACCCACCGAAGAGAAAGCACAGCCAGCAGCTGTGCAAGGTTCTCCACATTGTCCAGCCAACGAGCTACTAACTTGAATTGGAGCACCCCTCTCTGGGGTGAAAAGGAAGCTCACTCACCATGTGCATTATTCCTCTGCTGGAATTAGAGTAACCATTGCCATTTACTGTGTAATTATCTAATTAACTGACATCTACAGAGGAAAAAGCCCTTTCAATAATACAAAAGCCTACTGTACGTGGGCACTGTCTTTCATCCTAGCCATTTTTGTGTGTGTGTGTGTGTGTGTGCGCGCGTGCAACAAGCAGGTTTTTTCAGCAGATTTAAGATGCTCAAAAATGAGGCTTATAAGAGAAGTATAGACACAGCTTCACCTGCAGCAGTGAAAATGCATGAAACGACTGCTGTAAAAATCATTACTTACACCTTTCTGGTTCATGTGTAGTGAATATTTCCTTCACAACCTTCACTCTAGCAAGGAAAGCAGGATGTGTAACTCCTACCAAGGGCTTGATCCAGCACAATGCACACTTTAAATAGCCATGGGCTGGACTGTGAGTGCAAGAGGACCCTAATTTCACTAATGAGAGCACTATTGCGTGGCTGCCAGTTTAGTAAGGTTAACTACAAGGCCTAAAAGGGAACACATAGCTAAGCTTCTCATTTGTGTGATGAGGACTGTGCTTAAATCACACTGCATCAAATACATTCAGTCTCCACCTCTTTTTTTACCTTGCACGTTTGTAAGTAAGGGTACCACTATGCTGAAGGCTTGAAGCTTGCAACTGCTTAGCATAGATGACTGTGGGTAATGTTTAAGATTTCTGGCACCCCCCCACATAGTCTCTGTTCAAGATAATGCTATAAAAATCCTTTGCACTCCTTCATCGATTGGTGGGTGGGAATTGCCTCAAAAAGTAATAGTTGACACCTTCCTGTCATGGGGGGAACAAGTGAGAGACCTCTTCAATTTCCACTGGCCTAGGAAGTCAGTGCCTGGATTTGTGTAGAAAATGGATCTGAGGCGTGGATCTCAAGGCCAGCCAGAGTCTTAAACACCCCCTTCCCCCGCACCTCCCTCTTGGTATTTTCCATCTGAGGGCACAGGAAGAAGCCTGTGCCTGCAGACACTAGCTTAGGGGCATACAAAGTGGGAATCCTGTGTGTACTATTCCCCTTTGTGGGGCTCCATGGGGTCCAAAGATTTGGGGGACCAAAGAGTGCCTGGCAGTCTCAGCTATATCAAAAAGGCCACACTTGGCCTGATGGGTTTGGCTATATCCTCCCTCCCTCTAACCTGAAACCCGCAGAGCATGGCAGTGTAAGTTACTGCAGAATATATCTGCAGTACAATAAAATTTCTCCTCCCAAACACTGTGCCACCAAGAAAGATTTTTTAGGGGGCAGATGTAGGTTGGGAGAGTCCTAAAAGAAGCTGTGGTGTAGGTGGTAGGGATCCAGGGAACAAGGGTCAGGCAGCAGTACAAAAGGAAGATGCTTCTGCTTAAATTGCCCTTGCTTTTGGCAGATCCCCAGAAATCCATGGTTTGAGGAGTGGACCTCTGCAGCTGAATTAAATAGAAACTCAGATTTATCATTCCCCTACACAGTTTAGCCTCATATGGCGGACATCAGGCCTATATTCCCATACTAGCCAGCAGGCTGACCAGTGTTGTCTTGTTATTTACTTGTGCTGTCTATCTGTATCCAGCTGTTGTCTCTTGTTTTATATTTAGATTATAAAGTCCTCAGGGCAGGGACTGTCTTTTATGTTCTCTGTTTGTACAGCACCTAGCACAATGGGGTCCTGGTCTACGAATGGGACTCCTGGTGCTACAGCAGTACAAATAAGTAAAAAATAAATTGACATCACTAATTTCAGCAATATCCCTCCTTTTGGCCATTATTTCCATTCTTTAAAGTTTAGTGCCCATAGTAGGCCATTCCCTTGATAGTACCTATAACATATTAATCATATGCTTATGTATAATTAAATATGAATGACAGGTAGAGAGAAAATGGGTGTAGCAGACAGCACACACACTCATCTTCTATATGTTTCTCATGTACACTTCTGCAATCCTAGCACTAGGCCACATCATCAGATGAGACCAAAGCCCCACTTCTATCCTTCAGGCCAGATGTTGTGCTTTTAGTAATTGTAGATGACTCCACTAGGAAATGCCAGCTCTGAAGATTCCATCTGCAGCTTTACTACAATAAATGATATGAGCTCAACCCCCATCCCCTCTCACCGCCATGTCCCTTCAAACTGACTGTGTAGATGTTAATGCTATCAGCACCAGCTAGTAATTAAATAAAAGTTCCTGACCTAACTGGAGTAAAAATATGGAAAATGTTCCTTAGTGTTTAGCATGTTATCAGAGTAATTAATTAATAACTAAAACAGGATGGAAGAAGAAAGGAAATGATTTGTTATAATGGAACAATTTATGTTGATACATCACATTTTTAAAGCTACTTTTTTAATAGTCTTTCTGTCTATCTGAGCATCTCTCAAACAACGAATTAATCTTCACAACAACTGTGTGGTAGAAAAGTATTATCATCTCTGCTTGAGGCAAGGAGAGATTTAAGTGCCCTAGATCACAGAAGAGGATGGTACAAGAGACTGGAAATGGAAATCAGCCCTCTGAGTCCCATTCCAGTGTCTTAATTATACAACAATCCTTCTTTGTGAGAGCATCTTTATGCATTAAAACGAGAAAGCGTTTGAGGAAATGATGGAAAGTGGACAAATTCTAAGCCAAGAGGGTATCATAAGCGGAAACTCTAATAGGGTTCAATCTTGTAGTCCGAGGGAAGGCAAAACTTCTTTACAGAGCCGTGTTTTAGCACCTTTAATTGTTCAACTCTCCCACACTGGCCTTTCACTCTCTAACTTGAAGCACTTTTGAGGGTTAGAGGGGAGAAGGATGAACATCCCTTTGCTTGCAATATTGTATTCAGGTCATTACCCACTTCAGATTCTGCTTTACCTGAAATCAATGTTTAGTTTTCCTATATTTACCTAGTCAAATACTTTGGAAAAGCTTGATAGGTATGCACAAAGATTGAGGTACACAGAACTGTTTAAATACCTGAAAATCTTTCCTGGGAGAATAACATCTCCCTCCCTGTCTGCCATAGACATGTCTACCTATTAGCCTTTCCCCCGCCACCTTCTTTTATTCAAGGAGACAATTTACTGATTATTTAAACTAACTGATATTAGTTTAATCTCACTCAGGCTTTGTCCCAATCCCAGACAGGTACAGACATCAGGTAGTGTCTCATTCCAATACTGTGGACAAAGTTATTAACCATTTGTTCAACTCAATGACTTTCAATGCCAATCTTTGGAATTAAGTCTGGGCACATTACCTAAGTAAACTCTGGTGCTGGTATTACATTTTCAAGATGACTTAGCAGCACATCTTTATTTTACATGGAATTTGTGCAAGCTTGCAGTGGACCAGGTTCTCTGTGCCATGTAATCGCCATAGGGCCCCTTAGTTTTCATTTGAAAAGACAGTCACAGTACAAGTTATAATGTTGGTACTTACAAAATAGTTATCTGGACCCTGATCCTAAAGATCTTTATTCAAGTAAAACCCCTTGACTTCAATAGGAGCTTTACCTAAATAAATGCTGCAGAATTTGGGCCTAGTAATTTTAAACCTTAGTAAACCTTAGGGGTTCAGTCTGAGTTTTGGACCAAGATTCAGGTTCTTGGTTCTTACTGTATTTCAAATAATACATGATGGCCCCCCAAAAGTTCTCTAGGTACCACTTAGTATTCTTGTTTAATCTCAGTTGTCATACTTAGGCATGCTGCCCCAATGGTATTTGCACTTGTGTCTCATGAAACACTCTAGTTAGGACTAAAAGAATGAAAATGCTGAATAAACTGTCTGAGGCACCCAAAAATATTGGAAAAGGCACCTACAGAGCAACGCGCGCGCGCGCACACACACACACACACCTAATGCAATATATATGTAACAAAGTTTGCACTTGAAATAAAGTAAGGTTAATTGGCCTGATACAATGCTCAAAAACTTGCATTGACTGCAGTGGGCATTGAATCAGGCCCTATTTGACTAATGATTTTTTCTCATAACTTTACAGTGGAAGTATTAAAATGGAGCAATTGGGAGTGGGTTAATGGAAGTGGTGGCTGGCCTATTTACACTGTTGATCAACCTCCATCTCTACCCCCTTCTGCAAATAAAATGTGTCTTTCATGCCTTACACAGTGTAGAACTCAAATATATTTTGTAATGAAGCCTGACATAGGAGTCATTAATTCTGTGGCACCAGACACCCACCACTGTCTGAAGCATAACAGGCTTGTGGGAGTGCTTAGTTAGTCCAGTAATCTGGATGATGGAACATTCCTAGGTGCTATATCAAATAATTTATTGATATCTAATTATCTTGGACTATTTACCATATACAAAGTTAGCAAACTTTTTTTTTATAAATTCAATAAATTAACAGAAACGTAGTTATGCACTTACTGCCTGCGTAATATTATTAATATGCCAAGTAGAACTATCTGCTACAATGTAAATCACCTTTTCATAAGCACTAAATCTGAATCGCCATTTAACATTAGTGATTGTGAAATGCTTTATTAATCCTACATTAAATATTTATCAGAGCCATTTGATTAAATGTTTACACTTATATACACTGTGTGTGTTTACTCACACATATACACACTTGCACAGATATTCTCACTGATTTTAACTGAAATTATTTAACTCTTATTTTCTGAAGTGTGTTTAGTGATAATAACTTTCAAAACAAGAGAAACAGCATGGAGAATGAATGAAGGAGAGTCATATTCATTATAAATAGGACTACAATCCCAGTCTGTTGCAAAGCTGAAACATTTAACAGCTTTGTGCAAACCTTACGACTGCCCAGGACATTCTTACAGCTCCACCCCAAGCAGACATCCCGCCATCCCCACCACAGGATTTGCCATCACCCTTTAAATTTAAGATGTCTTTTCGGGTGCCTGGTGACTTGCAACTGTCTCTTCTTCCACAGTATCTTCCTGGGAAGGCCTTGACCAGCCTATTTCTTCATAGAATTCACTATGCCAGAAGTGTATGGTAGAGCAGACCTGTGGATACCCTAACTTCCCAGGACTAAAGCAAGCACAGACCAACATTCAATAACAGACGGCCTTAATCAGCTCTCCGTCATATATCTTTCTCTTCTGCACCATTGGTGCTTGGCTACAGGATAGAATCTGGCCCAATAACATGGAGTCAATGCTAAACACCTCAAACACAATGCGAGTTATGGGTGCTCAACACTTCTCAGGTGGCCCATGGAGTTTAAGTAAAATACAAACAAATATAATTGCATGCATAAGAGTGGAACATGTCAAAGATACCACGTTGTTTAAACAACTGAAACAAAAGTGTTGAGGACACACCTCAATCGATATGATAAACATGTAGAATGAAGAGAGATTTAAGAGAAAGAAGAGAGTTAAGATTAGCTTGTAAAAACTGTGGCAGACATTCATTCTGAATAGACATGAATATTTATGAAGAACTCCCTAAGAGAATTAGTACTAGGATTTTTTAACGGTGTATCTTATTTAAGTAAGAAAATGCATAACCCATAAAACATTAAAGGTACATATTACTGTCTCTCTGGGAATGGTGCAAATAGTTTACAAGTCTTTTTGAAAGCGTTTGACTAATTTTGCTAACCCAAATAACTATTTCTTCTTCATATATTTAGACAGGAGAAACATTGAAAATACATTACAAAGCAACAAGCCATTTTTGATACATTTAATAGCACAAAGGAAGTAATAGATCTAGAGCTCCAGATAAACAACTAAAAATGCTTTCAGTTTCTTTTTTAAAAGAATTGCAGTGAAAATTATCCTATTTACATTCATTTACCTTTCTTTTTGCTTTTAACTAAAATAGCTTTGACATGAAATAAGAGGACTGTATAAGGTTTAAAAACAAAACTTCATGTCCAAAGTGTGTTAAGACCCAAGTAAATTAATTTGGAATTACTGTGAAAGAATACTTTGCTCTTAACAATATTTTTCAGACTTCAGTGCACTTTAAAAAGGTGGATAATTATCTTTCTCCTCCTTATTTTACTTAGAGAACTGCTATTGTTACCATGGAAACTTTCATGCAAAATTTCAAATGAGTAGACTTGTAAAATCAAGATGTTTTGAGCTAGGAGGAACTGAGCCAACTAATCTATGAAACACTGTTGGGAATTTGGGATGATCAAAGTAAAAAAAAACAAATAAAACTGAAGGCTTAAACATGAGAAGTGGACTGGCAGAAATTTGTGTGTGAAATTTCACAGACTTGTTTTTTTAAACATTTTTATATTAACTAGTTTGACCAGGCCTTGCCAAAAAATTAAGGGAGAGATTTTCAAAAGCACTTAATACTGGCTTAACACTGAGCACTTTTGAAAAATGCACCTTAAAGTACCTATGTAAAAATGTGTGCTTCAGATTTAGTCATGAATATTCTGGACATTGACTCCAGTGAAACCCCATTTTCCCTGAAATCAATGAGAGTTTTGCTGTTAACTTCCATGGGGCCAGGATTTCACCCAGTATGTCTACATCTCCGGTTAAATCTCTTATTACATTCAGAACAGACTTTTGCTGAAGTAGCTTAGGAGCCTAAGTTGCATTTTCAAAACTGCCTGAGTCACATAGGACTTTCAATGAAACTTGTGCACTTTGGAAAGTGTCACCCCCCGTGGGCTCAGTTATATCCCCAAGATCTGCATGTGGAAAGGAACCCCCCAAGCATGATCTCCCCCAGCATGTGTGGAAGTGGGGGCGGGGATCAGGTACTTCTGTTATAGCATTCCTTCTACCCAGAAGGCTCTTTGCAGGTCCCAGTATCTGCACAGCCAGGGGGCATGACCACAGTTTAGGTGTGGGTTGAGTAACACAATCCTTAGAGCAATACAGTCAGTGTTTCTCTCAGGAATTGAAATTAGACGGGTGTTTGAATTTAGCGGGGAGGTTGGAAAACTACTAACTTGGCTACTGTCCTCTTATGTACTACTCTTGTGTGGCTCCTCCACTTTTACGAAGCACACTTAACAGAATCCAGTGGAGTTGTGGGTGGACAGAGAATCTCACCCACGTGCAGTGACTCAGGTTGTTTCCTTCCCCTGAAGACCACTCTCTTGGGTTTTCTCTCTGAAATGGGCAATCTGGCCCCATATAATTAAAACCACCCCATGGAGAGGATCTGGACATCTTAAATAACCTGTTTCAATTCATTTATTAGTCTCATCTCTTTACCTCTTTTGTTCTCTCCGAATCAATGGTTTTCGGTTTATTAAACATGATTTTGTATTTTATTCAGATTCAGAGTGCTCACCGGACACAGAAAGGACCCGTCCAAGCCATGTACTGGCTATTGGTATGGGTGAAATCTGTTTTGGAGCTAAGAGGATTACTTAGAACTCCGTCCTTTGCTACTGCATTGTTACATTTTGATTCTTGATTGCATTTAACCTTTGTTTTTGCAACTCAAAAATATGATAGGTACAAATAAATAAGTACTTGAAGCCTTTTGGACTAAGTTCTGCTCTCTGTTTAAGCAATACAATCTCACTGAAGTCATTTTCCACTTGTACAACTCCACTGCCCCACTACTTGAACCTAACTAATGCAGCAGATGCAAACTTACACTAACATGCAAGCAGCTGGTGACTCCCATGCTGTGAGTTTGATAGTTTCTTGTTAAATTCTTATGAGCACTTCAGCAAAATGCATGCATCTATCTTTCTGTTTGTCAAACGCACGCTCTGTGATTCTGAATTTGAATGCAGGAGAAATCGATGTCAGTCTGTTAGAGCTTGTATCTAAAATTAGTTTGTTTAGGAACTGTCACAGAAATAATGTTTATCTTCTTAGGCAACAGCTAGCCATTGAAAACACATCACATTTATCATGCATGACATTACTCTTTTCATGTAAGTGCTGCTGGTATAGCCAGTGAGACATTTAAACACTTTGGAGTCCAGAAACTCATTTGGATCTATATTCTCATTCAGTCAATAGAAATAATGAATGAGATTTGCTAAGCAAACACTGACCTCACGAACACTGACCTTAGAAAAGTTCACAAGCAATTAATAATGTGGCCTCAGCTGCCTCTGCTATACAGTACCCAGGAGAAAAGTGAAGTCTTGTGGCAGTTAGTTCAATCTATGACACATTCAGCTGAGGAAAAGCTGAGGCCAGAGCTAATCTACTTACTGTCTGTTCTTTGTTGTCTGTCCCCCCAAGAGGTGCAGTAATCTGCAAGAGGATGGCTCAGTGGGCTTTATGTGATACACTCAGTAAGCATCACAAGTATGCAATAGTTGTTATTGATGCTATGAAATCACACACAGACAATCACACGGTATAATTTTATCATTGATCACCATCTGTTATTGCAAAAGCAATGAAAAAAGTCTACTTAAGTCTTTGAATGGTTATTTCATATAATCAAAACAAATTATGGGGAGGGTAGAAATCAATCCATTGATTACCTTTCTCAGTATGGGTAAACAAAATCACTTGAGTGAAACATTAAGGTTTCAAATGTAAATGATTAAAACTCAAGATAAAAGTAAAAAATTCTCAGAGTCATGTTAATTGGACCACATTGCACATTCTGTGTATTTCATTCTTGGAAGAAAGAATCCACATGTAAAAACAAATATCTGTTTCCAGTCCACACTAACTCTCCTATGCACTGCCATGTAAGGAGTCCACCCAGAGCTGGACTTCACAGGTAGTGTAAACTCCCTGCTCAGCTTCCCCCACTAATCTTGCTGCAATAAGGGTGGGGCCAGGATTTGTGCTACAGTGAAATTTGCCTGAGCTTTGATCACAGAATCGATTTTCATTTGATTTTTAAATCTGTGGAGATATTTCTCTAGGATTTAGAGTTATGAACGGCATCTGAAATAACACACATTAACTATCTCGCAACCCTGTGCAGGCTTCTCACTCAGTCTGTTCTGTGATGGATTCCATGGGGACATTTTCATTCAAGACAGTTCCAGGTCTCAGAGATGCAAGGATGCTCATTTGTCTGTTGTGGGAGCTTCTCAAGATTATGAGAGAAGAACAGGTTTCAGGCTAGATATGTTTGCAGATAATACTTATGATCAGTAGTGTGCTGAGCAAAGTAAGGTGTCAGACATGAAACCTATGATTCTGCCATACATGATACGGCACATACATGAAAGAAGACGTTCTGCTTTACCAAATACCAGAATCATTTATTTGGATTTAGATATAACATAAATGAACACCCACCTAGGGCTCTAGGCTTCCAGGATACTTACTGAAAACACACTACAAACACAATTAATAGCCAAAATAGAGGCACAGTAATCCTCTTCCCATCATTACATAACTGCGCACACAATACAAATCAGACCGTCCTCATCCCCACATTCCCATCTCCCTAAAATGCCTATTCAGACAGATGGATTTGCAGCGTGCCTGGAAGGTCTATAAAGCCAAGGGGCTCCCGTGGAGTGTGTCATGCTGGCAGCTCCCTCCCATATCAAGATTTCCGTCCTGACACTTCAACTGATCAACAGGAGCAAAATGGCAAGACGATTTAGGGCTTCCTAGACCAAAATCAACAGATTAAATCCCACCAGGATGTGGAAGGGAAGAAAAGAACATGGGATTCTTCAATACATCTGGTAAGAATCTATCCAACATATTAAGAACTAAAGTAACTGGTGGATTATTTTGAAGGATGAGGGGACTGTAGGTATAGGAGAGTAGATGAAGGGAGGGGAGCTGGAACACGGCATAGCAGCATAAGGACCCAGATGCTTGCAGCAAATCCTCATTTTCTGCCTGTGACAGATATCACACATGGTCACCTCGGGAAGATGGCATAAGTTTACAATACCCACCAATATACTCAGTGCTTGTTATTCCCCTGCGGTGGATGGTTTCTTGGGTCCCTACACTGCAAGTTCGTAAACATGATATTGTTGTGGATGTTAGGGATCTGGAAATGGGTGCCCATATATTTTCTCCATGGACACTTCACCCCAACCCCCCCCCCATACTCTTTGGACTGCCTCTTACAAAACCGATTTTCGGGAGGGTAATGGGAGTTGAACACTCCTGCTGCTTGGGGAAGTGTGGACTTCTGTGGCATACACTATGCTAAAGTGATTTCCCTAAAATGGATGCACCAGCCCCTTACTCACCATGGCTGGGACGCCACTCCGTCCCATGCAATAGGTAGAGATTGGTATGCAGGAGTTCTTTTTACATTGCAATATTGCATTTCATCCATTGGCTGAGCTAACAATGGATATCTTGTGCTTTGCTTGCCTTACAGGGGACAGTGTGGCCTTCAGAGCTGCCTCCACTCCTGCTGAGCAGTTGTTGCAGATTAGAAGGTGGGGGGAAAAAAAAAAAAGGGGATTCGGGGTGACATGTTCAACAAGATAATGAACGCCTCTGCGGCTGCTGACACAGAGCAAAGAGCCTGGAGGATTTCATTCTCAGAAAAAATGAACATGGCTATGAAGAACAGGAAAGCAGCCCAAGAGTTCGAACATGCAACACAGGATGAGATGCTGCGTATAATAAGGGATCAGTCAGAAATGTTGAAGCATCTGGTTGAGCTTCAGGAAGAGCAGTGGCAGGATAGACTCCCTCTGCAGCTCCTGCACAACTATCAGCAACAAGCGCGCTCTTTCCAAGCTCCCACCCCCAACCAATCTAGGAGGAGGTTGAGCAGGGTTCAGTACGTGCTCCATTCGATGCGGTTGAGGGGAGCAGGAGGAGACCCTGGCCTCTTTAAGAACTGGGAATGTGGGTTCTTTGCTGTTTGCACAGACAAACTTGGTTCTGTATCCCCTAACAGCCCCATGAGAATGCTTGCCAACTGTTAACAGTGGAGGGAAAGGAAAATAATTTAAGAATGAGCAATACAACTTTATTTCTTTGAAATTCATTACTTTTTATTTATTACAAGCATGGGGATGGGCAGTGGGGGAAATGGGGTTGCAGGCACAGTGCTGCAAGGGTGGGGGATGGGATGGGAAGGCACAGCACAGATAAAGTAATGCCCATCACTGTGTCTTATTACAAAATCGGGTATGCCACGGTTGTCTCTCAGCATTGCACTGGTATCTGGCTGCTCAAAGTTTGCAGCCAGCCTATCTGTCTCATGACCTAACCCAATAGGAACTTCTCCCCCTTTGTCTCACATATATTATGGAACACACAGCAGGCAGAGATAACTATTGGGATGTTGCTTTCACTCAGGTCTAACTTGGTGAGCAAACTGCGCCAGCGAGCCTTTAAATGTCCAAAGGCACATTCCACCACCATTCTGCACTTGCTGAGCCTGTTATTGAACCACTGTCCAGGTGCTGTCCAGGTGCCCGATGTACAGCTTCATTAGCCAAAGGAGCAAGGGGTAGGCATGGTCTCCCAGGATCACTATTTCAACATCAATACTTATTTTTTGGACAGGGAAGAAAATCCCCACTTTCATCTTTTTGAATAGACCTGAGTTCCGAAAGATGCGTGCGTCATGCACCTTTTCAGACCACCCCACATTGATGTCAGTGAAGCATTCCCTGTGATCCACAAGGGCCTGCAACACCATGGAAAAGTATCCCTTTTGGTTTATGCACTCTGTGACTAGGTGGTCTGGTGCTAAGATAGGGATATGCGTGCCATCTATTTCCCCGCCACAGTTTGGGAACCCCATTGTGGCAAACTCGTCCACTATGTCCTGCACATTTCCCAAAGTCACTACCCTTCTTAGCAGAAGTCTATTAATGGCCCTGCAAACTTGTATCACA
Source organism: Emydura macquarii macquarii (assembly GCF_026122565.2). Lineage (NCBI taxonomy): Eukaryota > Metazoa > Chordata > Testudines > Chelidae > Emydura > Emydura macquarii. The sequence goes on from NW_027132559.1 coordinate 25,510,200, forward strand.
GCAGCTCCCACCGTGGATTTACTGACTTGGAATTGATTCCGAACTGACCAGTAGCAGTTTGGTGTTGCTAGCTTCCACAGAGCGATGGCCACTCTTCTCCACTGTCAGAGGAGGTCTCAAGCGAGTATTCATGCGTTTCAGGCTGGGGACAGCTCTGCACAAAGTTCAAGGAAAACAGCCCTACGCATCCAAAAGTTCTGCAGCCACCGCTTGTCAGCCCATATCTGCATAATGATGCGATCCCACCAGTCAGTGCTTGGTTTCCGGGACCAGAAGCAGCACTCCACTGACTGCAGCTGCTGCGTGACAGCCAGCAGCAAATGGGAATTGCTTTGTTCTATGTCTTGTAGCAGGGCGGCTTGAGTAACATCGCAATTTTCCATGCTGCGGCTCCTGTCTTTGCCTTGAACATACTGCAGGATAAGTTGTGCGGTGTTTGTGATGCTCACAATGATAGTGCAGAGCTGAGCTGACTCCATGCCTCTCTGGCAATAGTGTACACGTAGCAGAGACAGGGTTTTGAAAAATGGTGCAAAAAAGTGTCTGTTTAGGACAAAAAGGCAGGGGGAGGACATTGCATCATGGGAGGACACCAACCTTTCCAAAAACCGCTGTGGCTAGTTGCCCTGTGAGATAGCTTCTCACAGTGCACTACTTTGCTTATCGATGCAAGCGCGGTTGGTGGGGATGCAATCCCCCAATGCAGTAAGCGTGTTATGATCATGCTCATCGACTTCATAAGTTCAGTGGTGAATGTTGACTGAAATTAAAAATTGACCTCACTCTGCAGTGTAGACATGCTCTTTGACTTTGACAAGGCAGATCCAGCTACTGGCCACATGTGACAAATTCTTTTTGCTGTTTTTTGGTAGAAAATTGTCCCATTGTTAATTTAGAACAAAGAGAATGTAAAGAATGCCTAGAGAATGCAAAGAAAGGCAAGTATTAAAATTATGGTTCTTTGTCAAAATTCCTAATGGAGAGTTGCACCAGAAATATTGGTTGATGTACAGGTCACCTCTTGCCTCTTTGCTCTGTTTCACTTGTTTGCTTTTGCAGCCAAATTCCTCTTCTTCTTTTTGTGAACTGTAAAACTAGGTTCAGACTTTTTCCACTTTAGCTTCTGAGTATGCCAACATGAATATTCTATTTTTTATAATTGTTCAAATTGCATATTCTGTTTTCTGCTTCTACAAGTCAATGGGATGTTTTGAAAAAGCATATCAGCAGTACATGAAAATGCCAAAGCACAACAAGATGTTCAGCTGTCCACTATGTAATCAGGCTGAGGGTGTTTTAGATGAGATCAAGGCTTCATAATCTTACACCAGAACTTAAGTCGGAAGCTGATAACTTGCAAACAAACATTTCAGAGTTTGTTTTTCCGTTTTGGCTGAGAGATTGTATACTACCTTATCAAAAATAACATTGTAAGCAAAAAATTGCAGAGCCCAGATCTTGACTCTAATTGGTCTTGATCAAATAGCTCAGTTTATTTAGTGGCCTTCAAAATGCTTTATTGGAATAATGATTTTCTGGGGTTGTTTCATGTAAGGAAGAGGTTACTTCACAGGCTGAAATGTTAGGAATATACACGTATTTCAAAGAAAAAAAAAGGAGGAAAGTAATGCCAGGCAAACTTGCAAAGGATGAAAGTTTTTGAAGGAGACTCCAACTCCATCTTAGACAAAATATTACCACAAATGATTGATAGGATGAGTAAGTTTCATGGAGTTGGAGAAGGGTTTGCTTTTTTGATGGGTGAGAAAGTGAAAAGTCTTAGCAGTCAAGAGCTAAAGAAGAGTGCTCAAAACTTAGCAAGCAACTACTCTGAGGATTTAAACTCAGAGTTTTGAGAATGAGAATGAGTTTTCACCAGTTTTTGGAAGCAAATCTTCAAGGATTATTTGGAAACAAATGTGTCCATTGATCTCCTTAGTTACATTCACAAAGGGTCTTTAAATGTGAATTTCCCTAAGGGCTTGTTCACACTTACCCAGAAATTCGGCGGCAGTCGACGGGAGTTACGCAAACCACACAGAGTAGTTTGCATAACTCCCATCGACTGCTTCTGCGCACTGTTCATATTGAGCTGAGCCGACGGGAACAATGTTGGACTTATTCAGTCGACTCCCTCATCAATTGAGCAGGTCTCACTGACCACTCAGTCTATCATGAAAGATCGATCTGACGGCAGCGAATTTGCCGCTGCCACTGTAAACATAGCCTAACATTTCCCTAAAAAATTGCACTGAGTAGTTTTTGCTGTCTTTCAGCAACTGTGGCTGCTAATAAAAGCAGTTTCAGCAAGCTAAAGTTAATCAAGACTTACCTAAGAATGTCCATAGGGCAGGAAAGGTTAAGCAATTACTGCAGTTATTTCTATAGAGCGCTCAGAAGCAAAGGAGGATAGACTGGGATGACCTATTTAATGAGATTGCTTCAGAGAAAGCTAGGAAGGTGCCTTTATAAAAGTACTTAGTAGTGAGGGAGTGGTTTTTGTTTGTTTTGTTTTTTGCAGCCCCAAGATGGGTGGGTAGGGATTTGAATCTTCGAACTGGGCCTGGAACATGCTTAGGCACTGTCCTGAGTTGAAGGTAGATGTAACAAGGGAGATGACACTGGTGAGTGTGCATAAGTGAGACAGGGTAGTGGGTATAGGAAGTAGGAGAATAAATTAAATGAATCTGGGTGAAGAGTTCAGGAGACTCTAGATAATGGCTCGAGGCTACTGAGTCTGAAAATTATCTCTCTTCTCCAGCTGCAGCTGCTGGAGAAGCCCCAGAACCTGGAAATTTTGGTATTCCAGAATTGCTGCTTCTCATGCACCATAGGCCAAATGCTGATCCCATGGAAGATAGTGAGAAAACTTCCATAGAACAAGGATTTGGCAATCAAATTAGTGTTCAGTGATGGCCACGTCTCTCTCAGCATAGACGTAGATAAACATTCGTTTATCCATCCTGTTTTATAGTTTCCCATTGGCAAAATGAAGATAATTATACACATTTGTCGACCACACAGCAGTGTGATTTGCAAGTTTAAGGGCTGACTTTTAGCATTTTCAAAAAATGCACATGAAAATGAATGCTTAATTCATGTGCACAATGATCATAACTATACATGCACATCCATATAAATGAGCTTGACTCTGAAGCCTATTGATAAGTTAAATGTCAACAAGGTTAGTTATTTTGTTGTTTCTTGGGACAGTGCATTGTGAGCAGGATTGTAGATGGAGTTGAAGTACCTGCATTTTTTCCAACAACCTGACCTCTACATCTAGTGGAGCCCACACCTTCTAAAATCTGGTCTCCTCCTTTCAGGAAAAAACCAAGTGCTTAAGTTCTGTGCCTTTTTTCATAAATTGTTAGAAAATACAGAGCTACAGATAAGTACCATTTATGTTCCCTTTCCAGAGGGAAGAACTATTTATCTGCTTGGGAAAATAGAGGACTTGGACTTGTAGTAGATGAGTTGAGTCTTAACCTCAAAAAGCATCCTAATTGTGTAAAATATAAGTGTTCAGAGTATTGGCTCAGTTTTACAACGGACACGATTTCCAGTGCATGGATACATATCATATGTTTGGCAAGGCAGCACAGAGTTAGAAATACAAGGCACTATAGTCTGTATATAACCCATGCTTTTTCACAATTTGTTCTTCAATAATTATGTGTGTATGCATGGGGATGTATGTTAGATGAATTCCTGCCATTTTCCATTCACGAATGTTTTACCTGCTGCATCTTATTTAGAGGAATGGGACAATCAGATTAGTGTGGATTATTCCCCCTCAACCACCTTGAGATCTATGGCTATGACAGATTTTGAAAATATCATGGAACTCAAAGGCGCAAAGTACTGGCTGTTGTGACTTCAGTCTGACAATATCAGTATTCCTCCAGCAAGAAATCAACAGCTAGGTATTTTCAGCCCCTATAAAAATTGTTCAGTATACATTTTGCAGTAGGACACTTATCGGTGATTAAATTTTCATGAGTAAATCACTAGGTACAGCAGTTAAGAGGTACCATGGAGATGAGGAGTCATTACAACTCATGTTTGTAAATTGGAGAATAGATTCCACCACTCTCCCCTGCATTGCTTAGAATAATAATATTGTCAATGAGCAGACCCAATGAATATTGAGTGGAGAAACACTGTTGTGGTAGAAGTGTTCGTTCTGTTAGAACAGTGCAGTGAAAAAATAAGACTGTCAAACACATTATCTTGTTTTCCATAAGCATTCAGGATGGTAATGACACAGCTGAGATGTACGGGAGGATATATGTCTTTGTCTAATTAAGATTATGCTTTCCAAGAACAGGTATTAAAAATGTACCTACATTGACAAGCAACAAAAAAGAAAAATCTATGTTAAATTAATAGTAAACCAACAGATTGAGGACAATGCCTATTTCGGTAGCAGAACATCTGTTTTAATATTGCAAATTACTCAGGCTTCAAATAAGCCTGTGCTAACCACCTTATATGATCTGTGGACTAACCTAACAATTTCATGCAAGCTACCTAATGAAGTATATATTACCAGTCAATATAACGATGTTTAAAATGTAAACAAAGCAATGAACAAAAGAAGCAATCATAGCATCTCTCTTCAATAATATAGGTTTCCTTTCTCTTGCTGAAGAGCCAATGTTAAAACCTGTTTACCAGATACTTTGCTGATAGTGGTGTTAGGCTACAAGTTCTGGAACACTAAACAATATTAGCTAATTCTCAACAAACATTACACATTTGCTAAGCAAATAGTATGATTGGATCTTGGTTCCTACGCGCCTAAATCTTTCTGAAAATGAGATGTAGACTCCTAAATAAGTTAGGCTTTGCAACACAGAGTCACAATGGCTAAATGCTTTTAAAAATCTGGGCCTAAGTCACTTTTGAAAATAAAATTGAGTTTTCCATGTCACTTAGATGGAGATTTGCATACATGATTAAGAAAGACACACATTCACAATAAAAGGTGCAAGTCTGTTGTGGATTTGTATAGGAGCTAATGTTACCATATTTTAGCTGATACTGTTACTTACATAGTGAACCTCAGCAGCAGCCCTTTTTTCTTTCCCAAAGCTACCGGCATTGATCTCTTAGAATAATCCTGTAATTATTACAGCACCAATGTGGTTGCCAACAAAATACCATCAAAATGTTTTTCACTTTTTGTAGCACAGTACAGTTCTTATTTTTTCCACTGTGCACAACTACATATGCCCAATGGGTATAAGCAAATGGTGGTGATTCAAGTTCATCAGGTTTTCTTCAATTTTCAAAATTTTGATGAAAAATGTCATTAAAATTTCAAATTTTACCAAAAAATGGGGGGGAGGGGAGGGAATTGAAAATTGACAGTTTTTGTGTAAGTGAAACATCACCTTTCTGTGTCTAGTGACCAACTATAGGGTATCCCTCTGGTTTTGGATTAGCTTTAGGAGCGCATACTGAGTCTTGTTACTGGGGTACTCCTAAGTCAAATTGATGCTCTGATAGGGAGGCAGTGGTTTCTAGTAGATAAAGCACTGGACTGGGACTCAGGAAATCTGGGTTTTGTTCCCAGATCTGCCACTGACCTGCTGGGTGACTTTGGGCAAGTCACTTCACCTCCCTGTGCCTCAGTTTCCCCATCTGTAAAATTGGGATAATGATACATCCTCCTTTGCAAAGCATTTTAAGATCTACCAATGAAAAGTGAATAAGAGCTAGGCATTCTCATTATTATAATAATTACAGTATTAAGGGTGAATTTAGCCCACTGTATTTAAATTTGTTTTCCAGGGACAATGCCACTGTAATATTACTTTATTGCCTGACAACTGCTCCAAAGTTTGTTCATGGACATACTATTATATTTCAATGCAAGATACTTTTGGAGAGCCCTGCAGTTGCAAAAACACTACATTAATATTGTTTTTCAATAAAGCTGCAATTTCTTCCTTTTTGGCAAAGGGATTATTATTTTTAATCTTGGATTTTCCTTTAACAAAAATAATCTAATTCTGATAATAAAATGAGGAGAAATACATAAATGAGGATCACACACCTTTTCTTACAAGAAAAAGGAGTGGGACAGAGACAAAGGGAGAGATATGAAAACATATGGGGTTCTAGAAGCAAAAGGAGAAAGCACCTCTGAAGAATGAGACAGACAAACTACCATGGGCACCAGGCATTTAAGGCCTGGGAAGGCTTAGCCTTCCCTGACAGTCAGGTGTGGCCCCGCCCATGCTCTGCTTCAAGACCCCGCCCCCACCTGCTGCATCCCACTAGCGTGGGCCGGCGAAGTGACTGGCTCAGTCAGCCGGCTGCCTCTCTCCTGAAGTGGGTGGAGCCTGGGGTGCAGGCAGCGCCCAGCCAGAGGGATTTGGGGTGGTTGGTACCGGCGCTTTGAGGTTGGGGCATTGCAGTGCTAGGGTGTGCTGGGGCGGCTGGCCCAGTCCGGTTCTCCATGGCTGGGGTTACCTGGTGTGACTTAGTGCTCCGGCCGCCGGTACTCTGGGGGTGCTTGACCAGTCTTGGGCCCAGGGCAGGCCGGCAGCGCTCTGGGGGCTGTGGATGCTCGGGCTGGTCCTGGGGCCAGGGTGGGTCAGCACTCCAGCAGTGGGAGGAGGGAGGGCAGGCTGGGGCATGGGCCAGCCAGCCTCAGGTTTGGGTGGTGTGCTGGGGCGTGGGCTGGGGGTGGTCTGACACTGGGCCATCCCAGCCAGCCTGGCTGGTGCTTGGGCCACTCGGGGTGGGGCTCTGATGGGAGAGGCGGGCAAAAGGGGCAGGGCTTTGGGCAGAAGAGGCAGGGCTGAGGTCTAGCTTCCCTGAACTGACTGTTCACGAGCAGCCAATGCAAACTATTTATATCTTAGGGACTTGTGGCTCCCTTCCCATAGTGTGAGGTAGGAAAATTCTATTATCCTCATTTTACAGATGGGTAAATTGAAGCATAGAGAGACTAGATGACTTGCTCAAGGCCACACAGGAAGTTTTATGAAAGAATAGGAAAGTGAACCTAGGTCTCCTAAGACTGAGGCTGACATCCTAACCACTAGACCAGTGTTTCTCAATTGGTGTTCCACGGAACCCTGGGGTTCCGCGGGAACACTGTTAGGGTTCCGCAAGCAGCTGTTCTCTGCGCTGACGATCAGCTGTTCTCCACGCCGCAGAAAAAGGGAAGATGTCCCAGATTTTTCGGCGGAGGGTATCGAGTGTAAGTGTAATTTAAGTGTAATTTAATTGAGAAATGCTGACCTTTGCTTATTTCGACATTTTTTTTGGCCCCATATGTAAAAATACTGTTGAGTTTGGGGGGTTCTGCAATTATTTATGGAGTTCAAAAGGGTTCCGTGGCCAAATTTAATTGAGAAACACTGCACTAGACCATCCTTCCTGTCTTAGCTCTCCAGAGAACCAGTTCTCCGAAGTATATCTTTGAAGACTGTGAGTCTAAGGCTGATTTTCCCTAGAGTTGTGTAGTTCATAGCCACGTGGAAGACACAGGTTTAGTTTCCTTTCCTGGTCTCAGCTCTCTGAGCCAATAAAGGCTGAGAGGGATAAGGAGCATGACTGATCAGCCCTTCTGTAATGGGGTTCCACCCACCCCTCTTGCGCCTCCTGCTGGTTAGTCTGGGGAATCAGCTCTGCAGGTCCCAGTGCCCCACACAGTTGTGCCTTGCCCGCCATTACATCACCACCTTAGGACTCCTCTCTCTCCAAAGCCCGTGGCATCTGCTTCATGACACAGCCTCCGGCCATGCCACAATCTGTGCTCTTGCCCCTTCCGGGGGATTCTGCAGTCCCAGTCTAGCCACTTCCTTCAGTGAGAGCTGCAGTCTACTGTCTGTCCCTTACCTGAGGGCTCTCAGCTGTTCCTTCTCCGGAGCCAGCCACTGCTCTGTCCCAAGTGCTGACCTTTCTCAGCCTGCAAGATAGCCAGTCTTCCCTTCCCAAGCTCCTGGGAGTGACTGCCCTTTCTGGTCGCTGCTGGCTGCCTATATAGGGCCTCCTCAGCCCTGATTGGCTGCTCCTAGTGCAGCATCCCTAGGGCTTTCTTAACCCTTTCCAGGCTAATGTGGGACAGCCTCCCCATTACACCCTCACAGGAGAGGAATCATCACATCACACAGCTTATTATGTAACATTAGCCCAATTAAGGAGTTGTGCTAAGTGGCTCCAGACAGAATATCATGTAGTCATCATTGGTCAGAAGGTTGATGGGTATGACAAAGCTTCAAGGATTGGGCTGTAAAACTGGGGTGCAAAATATACAAGTTCATTTTATCATGTGTATTACTGTAGTGTCTAAGTGCCCCAGTCATGGACCAGGACCCCATTGTGCTAGGCACTGTACACACACACACACACACACACACACACACACAAACACACACACAAAAAGACTGCCAGTTTTTTGGGACAGAGACTATGTAAGGGCATGGCTCCTTTACTAGAGCATTTACAGGGGTGCAGCTGCGATGCTGTAAACTCTGTTTGTAGCCACTCTAAGCCCAAGGGAAAGAGCTCTCCCATCGGCTAAACTACTCCAGCCCCCGAGGGTGGCAGTAGCTATATCGGTGGGAGAAGCTCTCCTGCTGACATAGTGCTGTCCACACTGGCGCTTAGGTTGGTGTAAACTTATGAACTTTATTCACACCCCTGAGCAACATAAATTATGCCGACATCAGCTGTAGTGTAGACACAGCCTAAGCATAAGACAAGAAACAACAGATGGATACAGACAGACTGACAGGGGAGTACAATGAGACAACACTGGTTAGCATAATGAGCTGTGATCTCAGCACACCAGCAACCTAACCGTTGTCAAGATTTTTATAGGCTTCATGGAACAGGAGAGTTTTAAAGGAGGGTTTTGAAGAAAGATGATGAGTTCGTTTTGCAGATGTCTATGGGGAGCTCCTCCCAGGCATGGGGGGCAGAAAGAGGGAGAGCATGAAAGTGCTTGCTTGAAAAGTTAACTAGTGAGTGATTGAGGCAGGCAGCATTGGTTCAGAGGTTGGAGTTGACCTTCCAGTACTGAATGAGTAGGAATAGGTCATGGAGGACCTTGAAAGTGAAGACAAGTAGTTTATGTTTGATGCAGTAAGGAAGAGTGAGTCAATGCAGGGATGCAAAAGAGAGGGATGACGTGGCCAAAGTGATGCAAATGATCTTTTCAGCAGCATCCTGAATGGATGTGAATGGTGCAAGATGGCATTTATCAAGGCCGGAGAACAGGGTGCTGCAGTTGTCAAGATGCTAAATGATGAGAGCCTGTACGAGAAATTTAGCTGTGTGGGTGGACAGGAAAGACTGTATCTTAGAGATATTATTCAGAAAGAATTTGCAAGACTGAAACATAGTCTGAATGTGAGGACCTAGAAAAAGGTCCTGGGTGACGATGGAACCCAGGTTATAGACCTGAGCAAGGGGCAGGATGGTGGTGTTGTCGGCAATGGGGAGGTAGTGGGGAAGGTCCGGGGGGAGGAGATGGGTACAGTTGGGGTGGTAAAGGGCTGGAAATTAGAAGCTCTGTTTTAGCCATATTAAGTTAGAGCTGATGGCTAGACATGCACAAGGAGATGTCAGAGAGACAAGCTGAGATTTTAGTTTGGACAGAAGGAGCCAGGTCTGGGGTAGAGAGGTAGATCTGTGAATTATCCGCATACAGATGGCAGTTGAATTTGTGTTTGCAGTTGAGAGATTACCCAGAGATAAGGCTCTATGGAAAGCCTCATAGAAGGCAGGAGGGGGAATGAAAAGGATCACCTGAGGGACATAAAATAATATTTTCAGGCTAGCTCCATAGTCTGGTGTTCATACCCGGAGATATGAGGAAACTGACATTTAAAAAAATCAATACTTCTCCCCCCGGGTGGTATGAGCTTTGACTTGTGCAAAGAAAGCTCTAAATTCCTGGAGGGGAAAGATCAGCTCACGTCACTCAGCAGTGTGCCTTCCCCCTAGTTCAAGAGTAGCACTGTTGAGCGCCAAAGGAAGCTTTATGCAGCCCTTGTTGTGAGGTGAGATAGTCACTGCAATATGAGGATTTTGACAGGAGGAGAACTAAGATTTTAAAAATTCAGGGACACCAAGAATGGCTGGGAGGACATCCCATTGGAGAAAGGTTTGGAAAAATATTTTACTGTATTCTGAAAAGCCTTCTACAGTTGGAAGAAATAAAACAATGGACCAGATTCTCAGATGCTGTACACTGGTAATGCTCCACTGATTTCCAGCTGAGGAGATGGCCCCATTTTTTTTAAACTAAATGCACTCTCAAAATACTTTAGGAGTCAAAACAATTTAAGTGTCTTATATTGCTACATAAATATTTCCCAGAATGATACAAATGACATTTTTTGAGGATGCTGGAGGCAGGAGAGTAACACTTGTTCACGGTCATTTTTCCCCTCTAAATGTCATTACGCTGTTTGATTAAAAAAAAAAAAAAGCAAATGTTTAGCCAGTCAAACAGCACAGCAGGTCTCTCAAGAAGTGATTTCAAACATCTTTGTTTTTTAAAAGGAAGATCTGCACAAAAAATTAAATTCAAAGTAATATACAGTCCCAAAAGGATCATTAAGAGTTTACTTACTCAGCTTATCTTTTGCCCAGGGTATTATATGTGTATGTAATAAAGTTGATTGCATACTGGAACAGCATAATTTATTGGTTCCATCATATGAGCACATTATGCAGTCAGGTTTGTATTCTTCTTCTCTTTCTCTCTCTCTTTTTCCCCAGACATTGTACAAATTCCCCAGAGTTGTAATTACATATTTGCACTTGGTGCAGTAACTGGAAAAAAAGTATGTTAAAAATATCCCCCAAAGCTTATAGCTAGCATAGTGCTTTCTGAACCATGTATGTATAAAATGCATTTTATGCAATAGCTATATATTGCTTCATTCTTTTGTAGAATTTAAAGGCCCAGTGCATTCCTTTTCAAGTAAACAAAAATGTTAACTCTGTACAGAAAAAAATGGTTGAACAAATGATTGTTGGTTTGATTTATTTGTTGGGATGTTTTTGAAACATTCTACTTATCCATGCAAACCATTGTGATGGAGAATTGTAAGGGAATGAAGCAAAACAATTTCCATGCATTAAGACTTACTCCATTATGACTTTTTAAAAATTAATTAATTTATTAAATGAAATGAAATAAAGCTGATTTAACATACAGAAAAACAAATAACATATCTTATATTTGATACAACTCCCCTATCAGACTGTTATTACAGTCTTTGACAGGCTATTCAAATTCATCACTCCTCAGCCACTAAAGTAACATAAAATAGATATAACTGACAGTATATAAAGGAGTTTTTAAAAGTTTCAGAACATGTAAAAACTTTGAGGTGGTCCCTTCCCCCATTGGACTGAACGCACTGCACCTCTGCAGTATTTCTAGGGGCAGATTGGGCCCCCAGCAGCAAAAAGTCTATCTACAGGGGATATCTCGGCAGCACAAGCCCCTTACAATACCCATTCTGCTGGCTGGGCTCTGAAAATGTCCAATATACCCAGAAAGTAGATAGAGCCAAGTGGGATGCAGCTGACACTTAGACACCCAGGAGAAGTATGGCATTTGCTCGCATCCTGGGTGAGTGCCCTAATCACTGGGTATTGGCTCTCCTGAGAGTTTTTTGTTTTAAACCAGAAATTCCATCCTGTACCTGAGAAATTTTTCCTGATAAAAGTTTTGTCTAAACTGATACCTTCCTGTGAAAAAATTCAATTTTGCTGAATTGGTATTTTCCTATGAAAAACCATTTTGTTGAAAAATTCACAGTTAGCTCCACTCACTAACAATTACTACTGGTGTTTTCAGTTTAATCAGAAGAAAGAATACTGAAGAATTTGTTCTAAAAAGCTCATAAAAATCTTACATGGACTTTCCAAATGGCTATAGAAATTATAAAGTAATTAATAATACTAAAGGTACTTCCCATTTTATAGCATCTTCCATTAAAAAATCTTAAAAGTGCTTTCCAAAAAATGCGGAATTTGCCCTAACCACACTCCTCTGAAGTACATACATATTAGATTCATTTTACAAATGGGCAAATGCAGCCAGAAAGGATATAAAGGTGGTGCTCAAGGTCACAAACTAATTGAATGACTGCCAGAGGGGAGGGGTCCTAGGCCTTGTGGCACCTCCACAGAAGGTCTATGATGACACCCTGGCCAACAGGAACTTCCCCCCTGCTTTACTATTGCTGCAATGAATATGATCCACTCCTGCCCACCTATCATTGCCTGCTTTGGGGGCTCCTACCTCCTTCGACCCTCCCCTTTTCTTGTTCCAGGTTACAAGTATTAGTTAAATCATGGACCCATAAACTTAAATACTATTTTATGGACATTGTCTGTGAGCAATAGATGCATTTGATGAAGCATACTAACCGGGGTGTGAGACGGGATCCCCAGAATACAACCTGGAACTGTGGGACCGCTGTGCCTCCTTAACTCTCTGCCTTGGGTTATCTCTCATAAAGCAATGCCACTGACCAGCAGCAAACCCCTCCAGGTGTTTTCTTACTCAGCATGTGGAGCCACACGCCCCGCTAAACTGCATGAATGCTCCCTAAATCACTCCTGAATTATACAGAGAGAGAGACACCAGCCAATCACCCCAGCTCCCAGCCTTGCACTCCAGAAATTTACCATCGTATACTGCTCAAGATGCCCTTGGACAGTGCAAGCTCATTAATAAGTTCACCATGTTAACAAAAAGGTAGTGGACATACAGCAGCCCTTGTTAACGTGAGCTGAGATTCCCTGAGCACTTCAACCAAAACCACACTGCTTTAGGTAAGATATAAAACAGATTAATTAACTACAGAAAGGCAGATTTTAAGTGATTGTAGCAGGCATAGACATCAAAGCTGGTTACCTAAGAAATAAAAATAGAAAAACAGTCTGAATTCTAACTTTAACAGACTAAGCAAGGTTTGAATCAAACAGTCTCTCATCCTAACAGTCCTTACAGGCAGCTGACAGTTCCTCAATACACAACACTGGACTCCCTTCCACCGTGGGTCCAATTTCCCAGGTTCCAAGTTTTTGTCTTTCAGAAGATCTTCTAGGTGTTAAGATGGGGGAGGGGCCAAGTGATGATGTCACTGTCCCTCTTTTATACTTTCTTCCAGCTGCTAGAAAGATTCTTGCTGTAATATGGGGGTGGGGGGGTTAGGTAGTGCCCATTAGTCAGGCAGTCCTCATGGTGTATGTACCTTCTCTGAGAAGCCTCTGGGATAGTGGGTTCGTTTCGATGGGCTATCAATCCCTGTCTGGCCAGTGATGGCTGCTCCTTTGTTGCAACTTAAAGGCCAGCCATGGGCATCTCCCAACTTCACAACATATCTTAGTATCATATAGCAATACCTCATAACTTCACATGTAATGATAGTACTTACAACCCAACAGGATATTAATATTCAACAGATCAAGACTTTTAAAATGATACCTCACAAGGCATATTTGTACAAAACGTATCATAATCATATGACAGTGGTGAATATGCGGGTTCCAGAGTGCTAGTTCAAAGTACGGTGTCTTACAGGGTGTGAGTAAAAAAGGAATGAGGGAGCAGACTGGAATAATTTATCTTTTTAAAATACAAACAAATTAATTATACAAAATGAGTAAAACAAGGTCTTATAGGGAAGAAGATGGACAGCAAACAGATTGGGTCAGAAGAAACTAGAAGTGGGCTGGAAATGAGAATTTTACCCACAATTAAAACGTCAGGAACAAAAAAGCATGAATTACAAGTACTGTTAGAATCTTATGCAACCTACTAATTATTCAGCAAATTTGGATTTAGAAGAGTGGGTCAATATATAGTTACTTATATAGTATTGCCAGGGATTGGAATAAACATTCTTTTGCTATAAGAATTTGGCACACTGGTTGAGGGAGAAAATAAGGTGCAGTATGAAAAGAAGCAGCCATAATAGAGAAGCCGTAATAATAATTTTTTAAAAAGTCATTTCCTAACTGTGCTATGAACTTTCTGGTTTTGATTCTTCTCCCATTTTATTCAATGCTGTAAATTAAGAGTAACTCCACTGAAGTCACTGTTGTTATGTGAGTATACAAACAGTGTATGTGAAATTAGAACCAGGGCCTCCGTCCCTAACAGCTTCCACTCTCTCACCATGGTAGAACAAAATGTCTACTAGTGACAGATCAACAGCAACACAGAGATAAAAATGTAGCATGTGTGTGACACGTGCTGGTGTTGTATTTTGCAGTTAACTTGCAAAAATTCTGCAAAGATTTTGAGCAAACTCTTTGAGTCACTGTGTCTCTTAGTAAGTTGAGATCCACAGCTAGCACTGAACAATCAATCCATATAAGTGTTCTTATACCATACAAGTGCTCTTGTTCTGTTCTGAATTAATGAAATGTTTAGTATATTTGCAGAAATATACATCTGTTATCACTGAATTAATTATGTAGCTGATCAATAAATCCCTTTTATAATTGTATCTAATTATTTTGTCTGACTGTTCCAAAGAAGCAACTAAATTTGTTACGTTAGTAGTTTTCTAGATAAATGTATGTGGCATTGTTTAAAACATGATTGAGAAATACCACAGAACAGCAACTACATTCCTTGGGCAAAACAGTTTAACAAATGTGAGGGAGCCAAGGGCTGATCCTACAAACAGTGATATCCATATGTGCATGGATTCCCATTACTCAAACTTGATGCTAAAGTGATGAATTTCTCCCCAAATGAGGTATTTGTTTATGGTATCTTTACAACATGCCTGGCTATTCTACTTTTAAAGAAATATATTGAAAGAGGTTTGTTATAACGGTAAGTTGTACTGAGATGATATGTTTTCTATTCATGGTGGCATTCAAAGTCAGAATAGCAGAGAGTAATTGTTACTCCATGCTCTTATCATTTAACTTCAGTTGACGGTACACAGCCAGCACAGCATACCATAAACCTATAAATCCCATTATAGTTGTTGTAATCATTAACTTATAATTTCCATTTGTTACTATATCTTTGAGCTTTCTTACACACTCTTATCCAATTCCAGTGGACTAGAGGGAAGTAACCACAAAGGGTATGTTAAAACATGCGATAAATGACAATGGAAAGATGATGGTGGTAGATTGTGAGTTAATTAAATGAAATTATTTTAAAACATGAGAAAGAGAGGAGTGAGCTCACACAGGCTACAGGAAGGCTCAGCACAATTAAAGATAAGGTCAAGGGTTAGATTTTCATAGATACCAAAAGAAGTTAGAGCCACCGTATCCATTGGCTTTCATCTTAAGACACCCTAAATCTACTATGAGCAGTTCAACATTAAGGAGGTGACACTAGCCATGAAAATTGTGAAATATGGAAATGTGGCAACTGGTCTCGATAGTATATCTAATGAACTATTACTACACTTCAGGATGAGAGCTGCTTTACTTCTTTAGTTCCTGCCTGGAGACAATGCAGAAACCTAAGCTGTGGAGACTGTCCAAAGTGGTTGCACTTCTCAAACCATATAAAGGCCCTAACTCTGGAAAGTGTTATCACTCAATATTCTTTCTCTGCTCAACCTAAAAAACCAAATGACTGGATGATAATGGGTAGTATAGCACCAATTGCAAAAGGGCAGCTGATGGATGATCAAGCCATTTTCTGCCCAGGATGTTCATGCTGTGGCCAAGTTGTACACCTAACTCAATAAAGGGTGGCTTTGAAATCTTTAAAATTACAGGGACTGTTTGTTGATTTGTTGCTTATAACTCTGTGAACCATAATACGCTTCTACTGAAATTGGCAAAAATTGTGAAAAATAGCAAGATGGTCCAAGTCATCAGCTCCCTGATTGAGAATCAGTGTTTGTCAAGATGGATGGTCAGAAAAGTTGATGGCATATACAGTGGAATGGACTGCTCCAAGTTTCAGTGTTATCATCCTTGCTGTTTAATGAGTACACAAATGACCAGCCAGAATTCCCCAAAGTGTGAAGATTCATTTATGAAGATGATCTTTGCATTGCTATCCAGTCGGAAAGATTTGAGGACATTAAGCTCATTCTTACTGAGTACACTTGGAAAATAGCACAAGTATGTGCCTTCCATCAGAAACACATCAGGCCAACCAAAAATATCAGATAAATCCTTGAGCACTGTGAATCTCTGGAGTACCTAAAAGTCACATTAGACTGAACACTGACGTTCAAAGAGCACATCAAGGCACTGAAAAAGAAAGTGAACTCCAGGAACTGTGTACTCTGGAAACTGACTAAAACAAAATGGGGAACTGACCCCAAAACACTTCAAGCAACCAGTGTCACCCTATGTAACTCTGTGGAGTACTGTGCCTTAGTATGGCCATGCTCCAACTATGCACACAAAATTGATACTGAATTTAATCAGTCCTATAGAATCATGCCTGGAACTTTGAAATGGACTCTCACATAGTCGCTATATTGCCTTGTGGGAATTGCACCACCAGTGAGACAGGATGCTGTCACTAAAAAGGAGAGAAAAACAGATACATAATCCAAGACATCCACTGCATGGACACATTCTACCACCTAAAATGCTGAAGTCCAGAAGGAGCGTTGTCCTCTGAAAATCCCTTACCTCAAAATACCACTGAGGTTACAGAGTTACAAAATGGCTGGGGATGCCAGTGATCTGGGAGACCTTGGTTCCTTCAGAACAATTCCCTCCATACACTGACCTTGCATGAACACATTTGGTGTACTCTAAAACGATCAAGGACTGCTGACAATATAACCAAATGGAAACTGAGGAATGACCCCAAATGTGAATGTGGTGAGCCTAGGCAAACACTTGAACTCTGCATGATGCAGTTCCCTGTGTCAACATCCTGTGTTCCTGAGGCATGTATTTGAGATAAGTGACAGCACCAGGTCTTGGCTGTGGTTCTGGAGTGATAAGCTTTGAGATGACCCTAAGACATTAATGACAACAGTTTATCAGCAGTTGGCTGCCAAGATGGACAGGAGTGTTAGAACCAGAGCTAAACTGTCCAAAAACTGAGAATATCTTCCAGTGATATTTGTTGTGAAAATGATCAGCAATTCATTCTGCGCTCTCTCATGAGGATTTCCACTGGGTTCTTTCTTATTAGCTTTCCTCTTCAACCAGAATATGAGGCTTCAAAAAGCCAACAACATGTGACAACACATACACACCCCTCCTTTAAGAGGGGCAAGCAGGGCGCCATAGCTGTAGAAGTAATGCTAGAATCTGTTTCACTAATGGAGGTGTTCTCTTTTGACGATAACTGGCACAGTTTGCTTCTTCAGTGATCTTTTAGGGTCCCTACTGGAATGAGATTATTTTCCTTGCATGCAGTTTCTTCCTCTGCTCTCTGACTTGGCATATATACATGGGAAAACTCAGGAAAATTAAGAGGAATTAATTAAAAGTGTGACTCTAAACTGCATTAGTTAAAGTGCATTAAATCCCTGTGTGGACGGATCTCATTCAGAAGAAAAGTGACCTTCAAAAGGGATTAAGCTAAAGCGAATTAAGGTCACATTACTTCTGAATGAGAGGGTCCACAAGGGTTTAATTTGCCTTAAATTCACATCTTTTGTTATCTGGATAGCTTTCCTGAGTGTCCCCATGTAAACGTGCCCTGGGTACAACTGGAAGACAGTCACTCTTCCACACTGTGGTTCGTTTGTCATACTATGATGCATTTGCGCTCTTGGGTGACATTTGCAGACACACAACTTGATTGACAGGATCACCATAGCACAAGGCTTTCCCCAGAATACTCTTCCCACTGTAAGATGGGAGGCTTCTCATTTTCGTGTGTCAATGATGGCATTTCCCAAGGCTACGAATTATATTATCTCCCACATACTAAGTTCTAAAAATAACATTTGCTAAAATATTTGCAGCTCTGCAACCTACACTTCAGAGAAATCACTGTCTTCTTCTCTTCAAATTATCTGAGGGAAAATCCCCTTGGGAAACTGAATAGTAGTTCTGTCTTAGTGCTTTCCATTGTGTTACTAATGCAGCGTAACAAAAGCTTGTCGTACATTCTTTCCATTATATTTATGTAATAGTCAGAAGAGCTCAAATAAAATAGATCAAGTATCAGGGCACAGAGATTCTCATCCATGTACAGTGTCACTATGTGATACAGTTTTGCTCTAACAGCGGAAGTGCAAGACAGTGAGCCCACACGGGGGAGCCGGCACACTGCATAGCTGTGTTCTGCAGGGTTTCCACTTCCCTTAACATTTTTTGAGGTTGAGGCTGTGGGCAGATAGGAGAGGTGTTGGCAGCATGGCCCAGCAACAGCAATTACACAAATCCATCCTCTGTTGCAATGTCTACAAATCACTCGCATCTGGCATTGGTTTATCAGTGACAAAGCTGTGACTCTTGCTTTTGCTAACTTTGTTTTATGAGCTCCCTTTTTTACCCAGTCTGTTTCCTCCATCTTTAGCATCCTGTCAGACACACAGATTGAGCGCCATCTGGGGCAGAGACTGTCTCTTTGTTAGTGTTCTGTACAGCATCTTGCAGTATGGGGCTCTCATGGGGGTCCTAGGTACTATCATACTATAAATAGCCAAACATATCCTGCTGCACTGGGGGCTGAGAGTAAAATGGGGCCCAGCTGGGGCCTCCTGACCCAGAACTGTGCAGGGGACACCTTCCCCCTCGTTCCAAGAGCAGTAGGAGCCAGGTGGTGCCTCTGCCCTCCCTCTCTTCCTCTCACACTCATCCTGTGGCCTTAGGGGGAGAACTGCAGAAAGGAACCAGACAGACACTCCAGCCAGTAAGAGCAGAAGCTTCCAAAGCAGGGACATCTGGATGTTCCAAGCGCCTTCTGCACTTCTGAGAACATTTTCTCTGCCCTGCACTGTTGGCTGTTTGCTCCAACCCTCCTGCCTCTCTCCCAGTCTCTTCACTCCACACCTTTCCCCCTCGCCCTTCTTTCCCTTTTCTTTCCATTTAGCTGATCCCCTCCTAACTAAACCCACTGATAAAATAAAATCAAATAAAAAAAATCAGGGACATGTCATTTGCCACTATCACACTGTTCATTCTACTTATGTGTTGTATCCCTCCTACCTCCCTGTATCTGTCTTGTCTATGTAGATTTTTAAGCTCTTCAGGGCAGAGACTGTCTACTACCCTGTGTTTGTACAGTGCCTAACCCATTCTAGGTTGATGCCTAGGCACTACCCTAATAAACTTGATTAATTCATATTTAATACAAAATTCAGAACTAGTATCCTTGGCTGGGACTCCTTCCATCTCCCCACTGACAATTATTTTCTTTCCACAATGCAAGAAGTCTTTAAATTTTTTGTGTTGTTGCCTGAGTGGTATGTATTTCCCATTGGGTGTCCACACTGCAGGCATTGTTTTAGCCACAGAAGTGGTTCTTGTCTCTATTTGTAGTTAACTACTAGTTCCTTTTGTTCTGCAGAAGAGTTAGGAAGAAGTGTTTATTAGAAACTTGCCAAGAACTGACAATTCTTTTATATGCATATAAGAGTAGTGCAGGGTTAGAATTATAAACTTTATATTACTAATGGTTTTCCTTCTTTTTTTATGGTGAATCTAGTTCTCAGGAGCAATGTTCCATTAACATCTTGGAGGATGACGTCCACTATTTATCTGCAAAACTTGTGCAGTATGCATAACTTCAGGGTAAGTTTCCCCCATCTGTACTTCAGTCCTGATTGGAGGGATCCTTCTCTAAAGGCTGAGAGGATACTGTAGTTCACTTTCAGTTCATTCAGTTCTTGTTATTTCAAGGGCACCAATTAACACCACTTGTGATGGTGGTGTGATGTGGACAAATCTATTAAAGGATATATGTACTTAAATAAATAGTCTCAATCTATGACCTCCACCACTGTAGTATCTGAGTACATACTACTTTCACATATGTTACCAAATAGCCAGACGATGGTAACAGAGTTCATCGTTTCTATTTCTCTCTATGATTGTACAGTGCCTAGCACAATTGGACCCCAGTCATTGCTGGGGTGTCCAGTAGCCACCATAATAGAAAAAATAACAACTTTGGTCTTGTGTAGTTCTCTATCTCACTTTCTTCCCTTGGGGGAAAACAATGTGTGATTTAAAAAAAAAATTATATGCACATGGTGCTGTGTGTTTATATAAATAAAAGCAATGCCTACAACGAGTGCCTTGCTAGTGGAGCAAAAGGTGGTGTGGTTTATGGTGGTTCTTAAAGCTTGCAGGAGTTCATTCCATAGCCTAGGATCTGACCCCCCCCAAATCTGTCTAGTGCACAATCCAGGTTCTCTCTTGTGGTTAGTCACTACCATTGTGCCTGTGTTGTTGGCTGCAGTCCTTACCTTAGAGCATTAGGCCAAATGCTCAGAATATACAGAATGGTCCAAAATCTGCCTTCAGTCACACCTATGCAAAGTCACTGGCTGCAGGCGAGCAAACTAAGAGTGTAAATCTATAGCTACACTTCTATCTTCTTGATTGTGGGTGCAAATCCAACAATTAGAGATACAATTACTCTGATTTGTATCTGCAATTTACTGGAGGATGCACACGTAGATGAAAATTGAGCCCACAAAGATCAATATATATATTTTAATAGAAAATTTATTGCATATCGTAACTCTTCTATTAGATCTAAATGAACAAATACTTAACAGACTTAATTTATGGTATTATCATTTGTTCTTGCTACTATAACCTACTGAGTCTAAGCAAATACTAATAATTGGACTCTGTTCTCCCATCACTAATAATGAATAAATAAGGTGTTGCTTTCATTGTAGTTCATTAATTCCTGGGAAGAAAATGGAAAAGTGCCCTCTGTTTAATCACCTATGAGAACCCCAAGCCAACTCCAGTACACTAGCCACTGTCTACACAGCTCTCTTCTCCATTGGAAGCTAATCTAACAGCTTTGCCCTCTAGTCCATGTTTAATTATTAGTATCAGAAAGATACCCGTGGGAGTGATGGTCTGAAATGTCAAATGTCACAGTAATAGGCAGCCAAACTGGAGTCTCCATCGAAATGATGATTACTGAGAATACACTGCTAAACTGAGCACTTTTACTTTTGGAAGGAGAAATGCTGTTGCATCTTAATTATGCGGATGCTATACAAGAGTCTGATACTGCTTCACTGACTTCAAAATGAAGTGGATCACCCTCTGTGACCAAATAATATGCGGGAGCCTGTTAACTTCAATGGAGGTTGAAGGCACTGAGCACTGTGCATTAGGTCAACATCTTGCAGGATTGGACCCATAGTGTATACAAAACACTTGTTCTCTTATGACTTGATGCTGTTTCTGCAAAAGTCAATGAGACTTTTGCCATTGACTTAAATCGAAGCAGGACTGGGCCCTTCAAAAGGTTTTACTTTGTGTACAAAGGTTGTATTTATATTCCATGTATTTTTCTCCCGATGACTTGATAAAATAACTTTTCTGTAAACTGTAGTTGCATTTCTTTCAACAGCGCTGAGAAAATTAATGCCTTCTAGAACTCCACCTAAAATAAATTGCTTTTATTTATTAAATTAGAAAACCATCAATGAAACAAATTGAGATGCTATTCTAAGCAGGGTTATTAGATGCAATTAAGGAAAAGTATTGGTCAGCTACATAATTAAATCAATGATGCTAGATGTATATTTGCATAAATGTTCTAAACATTTTATTAATTCAGCATAGAACAAATAATAGCAAACATTACGTGCAAGTGTATCTATATATTTCAAGCTACTACAGCAAATTGCTAGTTACCAGCAGGTTTAACAATCACTTTTGGACCCATTTCATTGTAATTATTTTTTAAAGTTACCTTGGGCTCCATTCTTGCTGTTTCTGGTTCCTTACAATAATGTGATGTCCTAGTGTCTGGCATTATATTACATTAGTCATACAAGAGCATTAGGTTCCCCCCACAGGTTCTTTGTGTTTCCATGATACAACAGCAATGTTTGTTAGATTAGCAGTGTGTGGTGGGGGAAGGGAGGATGCAGCTGAAAGTCAAGAGAACAGGGAAATAATGATCCTGTTTATAAACAAAAACTGGAAAGAGACCAACCTTTAGTGCTAAAGGTTAGCAGTGCTACATGAATCATTAAGAACATTTTCATGTAAAGCACAGTTAAGGATGGCATTACAAATGCAAAGATTGATCTACATTTAGTGAACCAGTAATAATTTTCCTTCAGTTGTTTTTCTTCGTCCATAAACCCAAATTAACTGTGCATCACTAAAATGCCTTTGCTTTTTGTTAAACCTAGAAAGATTAGAGGGCAGATGGAGCTATGGCAATTATCACCATCTAAGGATCTGCCCCCTAAATATTTCCTGACAACAAAATGTAAGTATATGCTTGACTGGAATGGAATGCAATGATACCTATATGCCTCACAGGAGAAAATGAACTCCTTAAGGCCCAAGTACAGCAAAGCACTTAAGCACATGTTTAACTTTAATCATGTGCTTACGTCCCATTAACATCCATGAGATGTAAACACATGCTTAAGTGCTTAACTGAACAGGGTAAGGATTACTTGGGTACTTGAAATTAAGCGCATGATTATATGCTTTGCTGAATCAGGGCCTACAATACCTACTTAGTACCCTGCTACTCATAAAAACTTCCTGAACTGTTATAGGTCCATATCCTGGCTTTGGTTTATACAGATGTAACTTCACATTCCTTAAGCAGTCATATTCTGACCCCCAGCCCACACTCTTCTCCCTACTGGTATCATGGCAGGCCATGTAACTACTGCAGCATTACAGCTACAATTACCTCGGCTACTGGTGTGTGTGTGTGTGTGTGTGTGTTTATAACCTTACAGAGCTAGATTTTATTCAAACAATAAACCTATTAAACTTTTAAAGACATTTAGCTTGTGTGGGTTTGAAATACAAGTACTACTGCTGTATGGACAAGAAACAGATTCAAGGTTTTGGTTCAGAACACTTCAAAAGTTCACTCAGTTAGGTCTGCTTTCATGCTACTCTCAGCACTTGGAACAGTTTATTATTTCTTGTTAACTAAGGACTAAAGCCACAAATGGACTTAGGCATTGCAATGCTCAGCATTGCAGGGCCTAATTTTTAGGCCTCCAGTTAGATGCCCAGGCTCTCTACACCATGCATGGGCAGAGTTAGTCATCTAAGGACCTGTCTATACCTAACATGCTACATCGGCACAGCTTCGCCGCTGCAGCTGCTCTGCTATAGCGCTTCAGTGTAGATACTACCTATGCCCATGAGAGGGGAGCAGGAGTTCTGAGGATTTCAGTGCTGCCTAAATGTTGAATTTAGGTACCTAAATTATCAATTAGGCACCTAAATCCCTTTATGGCTGTAGCCCTAAGATTCTTCTCTTTCCTCTTTAAAATCCACTTCAACCTCCCATCATTGCTGGCTAGATCCAGGCATCACTGGGTAAAATTCCATGGTTTGTGTTATGCTGGAAGTTGTACTAGATGCTCATAATGGTCTCCCTTGTGGCCTTAAGATCTGTGAATCCAGAAAACATTGATCTCCAGTCCAACATTATCTTCTCATCATCTTGTGTTTGAATTATTTTCCTGGGGATCCTATTTTTCTGTCTGAGTTAGATTATGAAATCCTTTTCATAAAGAAGATACATACTGTGTGTCTGCTGAACTCTGTGCATGTTTACAATGATCCATCAAGAATCATAATAATAAATAAAATGTCAGGCCAGAAGTGATCATTATGATTAGCTAGTTGGATGGCCTGCATAATACAGGCCATAGAATTTCACTCCATAATTTCTGCATTTAAGCCCATAACTTCTGTTTGAGCTACAGCATATTTTTATAACAACATTCAGTCTTTATTTAAAGACTTCAGATGATAGAGAATCCAGTACATCCCTTGGTAAGATGTTTCCCTCACCTTAATCCTTGTTTCTTATTCCTCAAGAAAGTGCTCGTTTCTCTTGAAAGCTGCTTCTCTATTGGATGGGACCTTAATAAAAAATGACCTTTCTGCTCTATGGGACTACAGGGAGCTGTCTGCAAGACAAAGGGTTTGCCCTGGTGTCTTTTGTTAAAATTCTCCCATCTTTTTACAGCATGCTATGCTTCAATTGTACTATTGGGTCCCATCCTCGTCTTCCATAGGGATCTTCTATTTCCAGGGTGAGTGAATGGATGTATGCATCTTAAAATTGGAGCTGGTCAAAACATTTCAAAATTATTCTAGGAGTTCAGAGTCTCTCTGAGTCCTTACTGTACACGCCTCTTCCTTCTCCACTGATCTGACCATCCTTCTGATTTGTCAGCTCAGCATGGAGCACTCCATTACAGGAATGGGGACTAGCACCTCCCTGGCCATCGAAAGTTTTGTCTTAGTTAGAACTGGGTCAGAATATTAGAATATAGTCCTTAGAAAGTATCCCTCAAAGTCTGACCAAGATTGATATTGCATTGCCATTCAATTCCCTGATAACCATATGTACATAATACTAGGGTTGTTTATAAATCTGAGCAAGCCTGATTTGCTGTAATCCTGATCTTCATAATCTCTCACCAACAAACAATAATGTATACAAACATCTGCATGAAACCCTGACTCCCACAGAGAATAATCACTCTGTCTGATTTTAGCATTATATGGAGATGTATAATATCTCTTATAAACAAACAGCTGCTGCGCCTACTGCAACTATCTGGACTGTAAACCAAGTTAAAAAAAACCCCTTTCCTTAGTTCAGTGAGTGGTTGGTGGCAAAGATGACTCACTGAATGTTAAAAATAATTGAAAATTTATTTTTAAATCCTGCAAACAAGAAGAGGGAACAAGTGGAGTGGAACTCCAGAGCTATTGACACTTTAGTCTGGGAGATAATGTAGTGAAACTGAGTGTGCTGTAATAATAATAGCATATTGATTGCTGAGAACTGACAAAGAATGTGGAGAAGCTCCTTCTCTTCTTCTCCCACTTCCAGATCCTAACATATACAGTCTGTGCACACTCATCAGCGTTCCAAGGAAATACTCACTAGGATGCATTTTTGTGCACCCCAGTAAAAAGCTTCAACCATCCAAACAAAGGACATTACATTTTTTAGAGGGCTTGCAATCAATTTTTTAAAATCTTTAAAGCTCCCAACCTTAAAATTGCACTCACATTAACTGCTTCCCTCCCTTCCATCCTCCAGACTTCCTTTCTGGACCACTCGACCACCATGGGATCATTGACCTGGCTCCCCTCTGAAACCCCATAGCCCAGTGAGATAACCCCAGATGGCTTCCCTTCCCTTCATCCCAGTCACTCCCTATCTCACTCTGTGAGTGTGCTTGTTTTGTTGGCTACTGTACTATTTGTAACCCAGGAAGTGGGTGGGCACTGCTAAAGGCCCCTCCCCCAGCCTAAGGGGAGGAGTCACTGAGCCTGGGATACAACTGATTATGGGGGACAACTAATGAAAAAAACCAGGAAGGGGCATGGGTCACAGGTTTAAACGAAGGGAACCAGAAAGAGACACGGACAGCGCCCACTGCCTCTGGAAGGTGTCAAGGGAGCCAGTGGATGCTGCCCAGAGGAACTCTGCCCAGATGCATGAGTGCACAAGGAAACAGAAGTAGGCCCCACAGTCGCAGAGCGCCCCCCCCCAGCCAACCTCCTCTCCCTGGTCTTGTAGATGGCCATTTTGGCCAGGGTGAGGAGGAGGTTGATGAGGAGGTCCCGCAACTTTGTGGGGCCATGGATGGGGTGTGTGTAAATGAACAGGTGCGGGGAGAAGTTCAGCCAGAACCTCAGCAGGAAGTTCTGGAGGAGCTGGAAGAGGGGCTGCAGCCTGGCGCACTCAAGGTCGACGTGCACCAGGGTCTCTCTCATGCCGCAATAGGGGCAGGTGTCGGGGTGAGGGGTGAACCACGCCAAGTACACGAAGCCGTGAGCACGGGCGTGAAGGAGCCACCAACTGATGTCCCCGGTGGGCCGTGGGGTCAGGGTGGAGTACAGACTGGCCCACCAGGGGTCCTCGCCCTCCGCAGGTGGCAACAGGTCCCACCATTTGTTGTCAAGGCAGGACACAAGGGTGAGAAAGTGAAGGGTGTGCAGTACGAGCATGTAGAGATAGTCCCTCGGTGCAGTTCAAAAGAGGATCGGCTGCAGGTCATGCAGCCGGCTCAGTGCGTGGGGAGAGGGAGGCCAGGGGGGCTCACAGGGCTGGGGCTCGATGGAAAGCACCGGAGGGCTGGGACTGAGGGGAGGGGGTGGGGAGCACCCTCTTGCAACACCTGCTTGAGGTAGGCCCGAGCAGTGGGGGGCAAGGCTGCGTTCACCTCCTGCAGTACGTGCCACGGGGGTTCGAAGGGTGGAGAGCCTCATGCGCCGAGTCAGCGTGTGGGGATCCACCTAGTTCCCCGGGTCATAGTCCAGGAGATCTCCGACCCTGGTCACTCCACCAGGACCAACATCTGGCGCATCAAGGGGGCCTCCGCTACCTGTACACAGAGTTGGGGGTTGTGTAGCAGGGGCTCCGCAAGAATATTCCCCCCCCTTGGCCGAGACCAGCCTTCAGGCCCGGAGGAGGTCCTAGTAGAAGACCGGCAGCTCAGAGAGATCTGGCGGAAGACCTCTTGGATGGAGATAAAGGAGCTGCTGGTCGTATCGGAGCCCTCGGATGTGGCGGAGGGAAGCGTGCGCCAAGTGGCTCCACGCCGGACTTGTTTTGGTGGGGAGCCTGGCCAGCCAGCAATGGGAATACAGTGTTCTGTTGGAGAGACATCACTCCACACACATATAATTTTTGCAGCAGCAGCACCTTCCACTGAATGAACCCCAGGCTCCAGAGTAAACAGAACTTCAATGTAGCAGCAATATGTAACACATAAGTCTTACAGATTCCACTACTGCTGTTACCAGAGCCAGTGGCCTCAGGCTTCTCCGTGCTGCTCTCCAGCCTTCAGACTTCTCCCAGGAAAAAACTTACATTCTTCCGGCCCCTTGTCCAGTTCTGTCCCCTGATCTCTGGCAGTTCTCATCTGGTATCAGTTCCAAAGAGAAGTTACTACCCAAAGTATCATAGGTCATTTTGGCCTTGACTGAATAGTTGCCATCTAGAAAGTCCTAGACCTCCCCCTGAAAAAGAGATTTTGGGGGAGAGAGTTGTCCAGAGAGGAGTTGCACAAGAAGGGTCAGTGTCTATTGGAAAACTGGAAAGGGGTCTCCTAACTTTCCTGTTGATTGTCTAAACTCAGCCTCTGAAGCTTTTTCAGATTTCCCAGTCATTAGTGACTTCAGGAAGTACCAGCTGTTTCATTCAGAGAGTGTGAGGTTAAATGGAACTAGTAGGACTTTATTAAATCCTGTGGACTGCTCGGTACATGGGCTGAGTTCCAATCAGCCTAACTCCCCGCATTCACTGTTCTCATAGACTTGTAGACTTTGAGGCCAGAAGGGATCATCATGAGCATTTAGTCTGATCTCCTGCATGTCACAGGATACAGAACCAAACCCACTGTAACAGGGCATCAGCATGCCTGCCCTGCTTCCACTTCTTCTGTGTTCACAGAGTCACTCAGAGACCCTGGATTCAGTAACCACTGGTGCAGATTTATTTACAAGTTATGCTCCCATCACCTTTTCCCAAATATAGCTTGCCCTCTTAGCATCTGCACCCAGGAGGGACGGGACGGGACAGCTGCTGCTCCCTCTCCCCCCTGGCTTCCTTTCTCCCAGCCCTTTATACAGCCCCAGGCTAATTGGGCTGGCGGCTGTCTCTGGTACTCTAATTAGGGGCTGGTTTTCTCCAGCCAGCTCCAATTGGCTCCTGAATAGGAGCTGGCATGACAGGGGGCTGACTTAGCAGTCCTTGCCCAGCACCATGTCACACCCACCGACTCCTGTAATAGGCCCATAACCTTTGGCTAACTTACTGAAGACTTCAAATCATGATTCAAAGACTTCAAGTTACAGGGAATCTACCATTTTCACTGGTTTAAACCTGCAAGCAACCCATGCCCTATACTGCAGAGAAGGGTGAAAAACCTCCAGGGTCTCTGTCAATCTGACCCTTGGGAAAATTCCTTCCCAACCCCAATCAATTACACCCTGGGCATGTGGGCAAGACCCATCAGCCAGATACCTGGGAAAGAATTCTTTGTAGTAACTCAGAGCCTTCCCCATCTAGTGTCCCATCACCAGCTGTTGGAGATATTTGCTACTAGCAGTTGCAAGTCAGCTACATGCCATTGTAGGCTGTCTCATACCATCCCCTCCATAAACTTTTTCAAGCTCAGTCTTGAAGCCAGTTAGATTTTTTGCCCCCACTGCTCCCCTTGGAAGGCTATTCCAGAACTTCACTCCTCTGATGGTAAAAACTTTCTTCTAATTTCAAGCCTAAACTTGTTCATGGCTAGTTTATATTAATTTGTTCTTGTATCAACATTGGCGCTTAACTTAAATAACTCCTCTCCCTCCCTGGTATGTATCCCTCTGATGTATTCATGGAGAGCAATCATATCTCCCCTCAGCCTTCTTTTGGCTGGGCTAAGCAAGACAAGCTCTTTGAGTCTCCTCTCATAATGTAGATTCCTTGAATCATCCTAGTAGCCCTTCTCTGCAGCTGTTCCAGTTTGAATTCATCTTTCTTAAACATGGAGGACCAGAACTGCACACAGTATTCCAGATGAGGTCTCACCAGCACCTTTTACAATGGTACTAACACTTCCCTGTCTCTACTGGAAATACCACACCTGATGCATCCTAGGACAGCAGTGGCCTTTTTCACAGCTGTTTCAGACTGGCCGCTCATACTCATCCTGTGATCAGTCAATACACCCAGGTCTTTCTCCACCTGTGTCACTTCCAACTGATAAATCCCCAGTGTCAGGATCCCAAGAATTGTAGTGAGGGCCAAGGGTCAGGGCAGAGCAAACCTGAGGCTGGGAGTAGCAGAGCAGTTCCTAGTCAGGTCCAGGGCAGAGTTGATACTAAGGGTGAAAGTCCAAATCAGGTTTGGACTCAGGGTCTGAGTCAGGAGGTGAAGTCCAAATCAAGCTGAGATCAAGCCAGGAATTCAAGAGCAAGGATGGCAGCTACAGAAGATCTACACTGTTGAATGGACACTTTCTGGAATGCCCCTTAGGCTTATATAAGGCAGAGAGCCAATCAGGAGCCAGGAGGCTGCTGTCTGACAAATCCTTGAGGCAAAATTACCCATGGTCTGTGTCTACAGCAGGTCATGGGAGGTGAAATGCAAATTGATTTTAGCTGCCTGGAGGTGTCAGCTGCCTGGTAGCTCTACAGGCCTGGATTCTAGACCTGTGGGGCCTTACACCCAGCATATAGCAAAAATTCTTGTTGTTAGTCCCTAAGTGCTTGACTTTGCACTATTACATTTCATCCCATTTCTATTGCTCCAGTTTCCAAGGTGGTCCAGATCTTCTTGTATGATATTCCAGGCCTCCTTCTTATTGGCAATACCTCCCAACTTTGTGTCATTCGCAAATTTCATTAGCACACTCCCACTTTTTGTGCCAAGGTCATTAATAAAAAATGCTAAATAAGATTGGTCTCAAGACGGATCCCTGAGGAACTCCATTAGTAACCTCCCTCCAGCCTGTCAGTTCACCTTTCAGGATGATCCCTTGTAGTCTCCCCTTTAACCAGTTTCTTATCTACCTTTCAATTCTCTGTTCTGCTGGTGTCTCATCAATAACAGTCCCTCCAGGGGACATTGACCCTCTGACTCTAGTTCCACTGATCGTGATACACCAACCCAAAAGCCCTACTTCTGAGAGAGAGAGAGAGAGAGGTGTTTTCTTGTCTTTAAGTACTGAATATTTTTTGTCAGTGCATCAAATCATGATGCAAATATTTTCCCAACCATAATTGAGAAGTCACTGTAAACTTAACCAACCACATCACAGTGTAGGTGATATTTAGGCTACATCTACACTACAAGGTAAGGGTGTGATTACCTGCTCATGTACACATAGTCGCACAAGGTCTCATTGAACTAGCATGAATATAAGTAGTAGTGTAGCCATGGTAGCATGGGCAAGAGCAACAGAGCTAAGACAAACCATGTACAAAACTACCTGATCCCCATGGGTATGTACGCAGCACAGCTAAACCATGCTACCAGTGGCTGCACTACTATTTGTACTCACACTAACTCTCAGCAAGCTAGTGTGTGTATGCATGCTGTGAATCACACCCTTAGCTCACTGTGTAGATGTAGCCTTAGGTCTCAATTCCTTTGTAATTCATATCAGCTGTGAACTCGAATACAAGAAAATGAGACTTTGATGCATGGAGCGTCACTCAGAGGCCCTGTTACACCCACCATCTTGGGTGAGCCAAAGCCAGTCACTGCAAAGGAGAAATCCTTTCAGCACCATGATGGCTTGGTTGTGGAGGCATCCTTGTGAAATAAACCTTTGTTATTGAAGTGTTCCCCATTTAGTATTAGTGCATAAACACTTGCACCATCAGAAACAGGATTTAAAGCACATAGCACCATAGTACCTATGTCACAGAGTGGCTGGCCCCTGTAAATAGAGAAGGTCCAGTTCCCCTTTGGCAGAGGAGCTGCTCTCATTTGGCCAGTTAAGAGGCCTGGGAAGCACCTGTGGGCAATAAAGAATCAGGGAAAGACCAGTGAGAAGGAGTCCCAGTGAGTCAGAGAACAGAGTGAAGGAGCAAGGAAAGAGGCAAGTGAAAGGTGCCTGGGTCAGCCAGGGTCAAGTGAGGTCTTCCAGAGACCAGGGGACTGAACTGGACTGTCCTGGAAGAAAACAGAAGGTTTTTTTCTGGGATAAGGCTGAAGGCTGGAAAGCAGCAAGAGGGGTTTGCTGACTGGTGTCCCCGAAGAAAAGCTGGAGAGAAGTGAAGACAGCAGCAGCAGGAGGAGCAGCAGCAGCAGAGGGAATTGCCTGCTAGCTCTAAGCCTGAAAATTGGCTCTAAGCCTTGAAAAGCCAAGGGCCAGAAAAGGTTGAAGGCATAGGAGCAGCAGAAGGCTTACCTGCTGACATCTCCAGAGCTAGAAAACTGGACCCAGAAGAACTGTGAGAGGCCCAGGGGGAGTGAGGGATGCTCCCTAGCAAAGAGATAGTGGGGGTTCCTGCTGGAAAGAACATGGTTATGCCCCAGTTGGAAGGACTGGGCTTGCTGTCCTCATACAAGGACAGGAGAGGACTGAAAGAGTCTGGATGTGGTTGAAGGCACTGCTGGGCGGTATGTGGGGCATCAGGCATGAGATGCCTTGAATTCTAGTCACTACTTGCACTGGAGTGAGAAATGGATTATATATATTTTTTTTTTAGAGTTTTATTATGGACTGTTTTGAACTGTGTTCTGGTAATGAGACCTGTTGATGGACTAGAGTTACTGGGTTGCCTGAGAAGGGAAATGGAGGCAGGCACACTTGTTGTGCCATGCCCTGCCACAAGCAGGTGTTCCAAGCAAGGTTGCTCTATGATAGCCTGTTACTATTTTATGCGGATTTTTTAGTTGTTTACTACTATTTTGGTTTGTTGGTACATTGTTGATTAATCACTGTTCTAAACAACACTGTAGAGTCTTCTCTACAAACACTGTCAATTTCTAAAAATTATATTCACTAATCAGTCTAATAGCCCACACTGGAAAGGAAGCAACCCATGCTGGGAAATAAATTGTTTTGTTTGCCAAATAATTGCTTGAATCACTGACCCAGTTTATCTATTTCTCTCTATTATAAAAATGTTGCTGTGGTGTAAGTATTTTCCTACACCTGCAAGTCAGTCATCTAGTGCAGCAGATGTGGTGCTGGCCATAGGCTTAATGTTATGTTGTGACAGGGAGCTATACTCACAGCTGGATGGTACCTCCTCCTGTCTGCTCTGGGGATTAGCTCTTCACAGCTGATGCCCCTTCCTGCAGTTGCACACAGTCTTGATCTCTTTCTCTCCCTGCAGCCCCTCTCAAATTCCAGGAACAGCAGCCTCCTCTTTGTGACTCCGCCCTCCAGCCAGATCACTACATGGTTTCCCCTTCAGGGTGTGTGTATGAAACTCTCTTCACTTCAGTAGTCTCAGGCAATCTTCCTTTTCACTGCCCCATGTTGCCACACCCTCAGTGGTTGGTAGGGGAACCCGGGCCCATCTTCTACTCCAGTTTCCAGCTCAGGGACGATCTAATCAGCAGCCCAGTTCTGTTCCTTCCTGAGCATGGCTGCCTTTCCTACCTGTCTGGCTTCCTCCATTCTGTGCGTTTGCCAGCCTCCCACCTTTCAGGGAGCAACCATGGCTAATTTAGCGCCCCAGCTCCCTTCTCCCAGAGAGTGGCTGCAACCTACTTCCCTGAAGCCCCTTATGCTTTTGCCAGCCTCCTGGCTTTGTTGAAGCCCTGTCAGTCTCTCACAGGTGAGCTTCCCTCTAATTAGCTGCCTCCAGCCTAAATCTTCCTCGTTTGCAGCATAATTGGCTGATTGGACCCATTGGGCTGAATTCAGCTCTTGCAGGGCCAGTGTGGGGAGTACATCCCATCACATACGCAGGTAAGAAACTAATCGCAAATGTCATCATTTGTGAAGTGGGGGACAAAGCATATGGAAAGTGGTCTTTAACTAATGGGAATCAGTTGGTTGAATAGATTATAGAAGCCATTCATGAGTGACCAACAGCAACAAGCTATTGAGTTTTATTAGACTCCTTCAGGTTTCACAGTTCCAGGAGAATACTTAATGTGGTTTATACTTTCATTCTGTGCAAGTTTTTAATTTGGAAACTCTAATGCCTTCCTCTTCCCTGGTGGTAGTGCAATTATGTCTAGTGAGATGTTAAAATTGGTACTACTCATTGTGTAGGAAAGATTAATTGTAGTGAACAATTAACAAAGGCTGTTATAGATGAGAAGGGTAGCTTGATAGGAATTACTTGGATAGAACAATTAAACGGTCCTATTATAAGTCTAATTAGAAAGCATACTGTACTTCTAGAAATATTGTATTTGCTAGATTTGTATCTTTTCCTCAGAAGGAAAAGTAAAAAATGTTGTGATCATCCCTTGCCAGCTAATTTTATATTCATATATTAATAGGATGATTAATTTTTAAATGGACTGGAGTCTTGACATCTTTGCCTTCACTTAACAGATACAGTAAACTGGAATTATCAGCATTTAACGGTAAAGCTCAGAATGAAACTAAACATTTCCTTTGGTCATACAAGCCATATTCCAAGCCAGTTTATGGAGGAATGTATTCATGCCTTGAAGATCATCAGTTTCTGAGAGTTTTTGTAAATCAAATTAGAAATGTGCATCATATAGAGTGATTGGAATGAAAGGTTTCTGGTTTATAGGATGAATCAAAGAGGGAGTAAACGGGCAGACTTGAGATGGTTTTTTGGACTCTGCAATAAAATCTTACATATGTACATTTAACTGGGAACATATTTGTACCATTATCTACCTTTCCTTTCTGTTCATTTTCCATGAAATACTTAGGATTTTTTTTAAATGGTAATTTTCATTATACATTCTTTCCATAATGTTCCTGGCTCTTAAAAGATAGTGAAACTTTCTTCAGTCAAAAGGAATAGCTTCAAGTTATAATTCAAAAAGCCTATGAGGCTCAGCTAAACAGGGTGGCATAACAGACAACCAAGTTAAAGTTTCAACAAGTTATACATGTCCTCCCCCCCCCCCCTTTGTAATAATGTACAGCATCTTAAATAAGATTTAAATGACATCTATCAACCCATTCATTGTAAGCATCAGGAGACTATACCAAAAATACCAAGTAGTCCAATAAAGCAAGGGATAGCGTTACCTACTTGCATTCTTTTCCACTCTGTTATACCTCTGAATTTAATCTAGTACAATGCTCTTTTGGGGAGCAATGTCATAAAACTGGAAATCAATCTTAGCACTGATATTTACCCCTCCCCCCATGTCCATGATATCCAAGTACATCACAATTTTTATCCTCACAACATCCCTGTGAGGTGGGGAAGTGCTATTATTTCCATTTTATGGAGAGAAAACTGACGCACAGAAACCTACCCAAATTTGAACAGGAAGCCTGAAGCAGAGCAGAGACTTAAACCCATGACTCCCAAGTCCTAGGCTAGTGCCCTAACCAGCTTCTGCACTATAATCTAGCTACTTCAATAGAATTTCTAGAAAAATTCAGACGTATCCAGTAGAATCCATATTCAATGTTTTAGGATAACAAGCCCCTCTGTTGATTCTGATGTTGAGAGTAGTGTCCAATTCTATCATAGGTTCAACAAGTTGATGATGATTTTGTACTTTTTTCCCCACCCCCCCAGCTGAAAAGCCGTGATGTAGTTGGATTGTCCAGACAGCACAATGAGTTAGGGGTGCAAAGTGATGTCAGCCCTAAATTGAAGAGGTGCTGTATCAGTCTGAAGGGAAGCAGTACTCAAAGCACCACATTACCTAGTTCGTTCATGTTCACGGTCCCTATCAAATGCATGAGGCAGTTCAAGTGGGACAGGGCAGATGTTCTCATTAGCAAACATCTGATTTTAACACTCATTTCATTTCCAACACGATTTAGCATTGCTACAGGTGGACCCAATTATTAAATGGTTTTTCGAAAGTAAAATAGGGAGTCTGAAAGTGGCAGTATCTCCTGCTCCCTTCAAATGAAGGCTGGGAGAGAAGCAGTTCAGATTCCAGCCTGATGATGTCAACTTTCCACTGCTCCAAATATTGCTGAAATGTTCCAGGAGAAAGGGGAAATTAAGGATCTGAGACTTCTAATAAGGAAAGCAAACCCAGAGAAACTTTTTTCTAAAAAAAAAATAATCACATTTTATGAGGCAATTTAGGAGCAGTAAAGGGCAGAAACAATGCTTTGGGGTTTTCAATAATTTTGCAGAGATGATGGACAAAAGAGACTGAAAAAAATAGACCCTGGCTTTACTGTAACAGATGGAATCAAATGAGATAAGTGGTACTGTATATCATGGGACCACCAATGTTTAGAGCTAAACATGAAATCAAATGAGGACGTGTGGTAATGTAAGTAGTGCAAAGCACTCGGTGTTCAGGGCTAGATTGTGACATTTAGCCACATCTGTGAATAAGGGGCACAGCAAATTCACACTGGCTCTAGTGGATACTTCATGACTGATTGTTCCTCATGAACCCCCAATGTCATATCACTGTGGGATAGTGCAGCCTGACTGGCTCCAAGAAGGTCTAAGGATAACTTGTCCCCATAGATTATCATCCCTGATCCACTTGTATGGTTTTTAACTGATCATCCTTCCTAGAATATTTAGAAATAGTTGCACAGTGGTTGAATATTTTCTTCCAATTCACAATTTGATTATTGGCATCTGAGCTCTCTATACTGAAAAATGCTGGGCCAAATTCATCCCTGGTGTAAAAAAATCTCATCAGTAGTTACATAGGGCCAAATTCATACGTAGTGTAATTGTTCTCTCCTAAGATTGCAAGGCAGACTAAATTGTGCAGCAATATTTATAGTGATGGTTTGAAACCCAGATTCAAAATTCTAGCATAAAGCTCAAAGCCAGCAACCCTAACTGGGTACTAAAATCGCTTTTGTTCAATAACACACTTGTCTGAATCTGACTCACTGATGTTAAGGGTGCGTGTCAGTAAGTGGATACTACACTTTCCAGTATGAATACTGAGAACTATGAAAAGATATCAGACAGTTTGAAGTATTTAAAGGAGATTATGCTTTCTGTTAAATATTCTCCCTGTTGTCATAGTCCAAATCTTCTAATCCTTATGCAGCTTTTACTTTTCATAAAAATATACTGTTCTATTATCTTTCTCTCTCTGAATCTATACAGAGAGTCAGAAGAAAACAACATTTACCATTTCTTACCTCTGATTTTGCCTATTCTTTCTACAATTAAGGAAAAATGTGATCTCGGACACCATTATGTTTTAACTGTTGGCAAATATTGACTTATTTGCATTTTTAAAATAGCAAAAAAGATCCACCTATAGAAATAGCTCTAGTAGTCAAGGGAATTAATTTTACAAACACATAATAAAGACCACCCAGCAGCATTAAAAATCATAATAAAAACTTAAACAATAGCAAATTAAGCCAGCAAATCAAAGCAAGGAAAGCAGCAGCACAATATATATGGGGAAAATAGAAGCCAATACTGGAGCCTTAAATGCAAATCCTCTCAGATTCCTTGGGTTCAGATCTGAATCTTTAGATCCAGACATAGTTCTATGATGTCAGTACTAATGAGATCCATAATAGAGATTGTTTTCTACTTTGGAAGCAACCAAAATCTCCCAGGCTTCAGCCCAAGGTGGTACAGAAATATTAGGAGAATAACTTAAACTAGTAAGATTTCCTCTATTCAATATATCCAACTATATACAGCACATATCTAGTGTCACTTCACCCAGGTGAGGATGAACCATATGTCCACAGGTACTAAAGAAATGGAAACCACAAGAAAAGACTATAAAAGTTCAGAATATACCTACTGGCTGGGAAGCAGGTGCAGTCTACAGCAGTCAGATGTAAAATGGCTACCTTAGGCCTCCAGGCACTTGCCTGTCCCAAATTTAAAGGGCCCACTATCAAAAAAGCATTCTGGGAAATGGATGACCCCCTACAGTGGAAAAGTCAGTGGGGTTCAGGCAATCAGAGTATGTAGTTCTAAAGCTACAGCTGTTTCTTTTCAAGGGCTAGAAACCAGAGTGGGAAACAACCTAGGTTTTCCTCTGTGTGTGTGTGTGTGTGTGTGTGTGTGTGTGTGTGTGTGTGAGAGAGAGAGAGAGAGAGAGACTACCATTGCATCACAAACCACTGTGATAATGCAAGCACATAGGTTTAAGTGCTTAATGTTTGAAACGTACACCTTAACCTGACAGTTTTAAACATATACACAAGAGTCAAAGGCTTAAATAGAGAGTGGCTTCTAAAATCAGTGTGTAATGCACCCTATAAAACAGCTTTAATGAGCTCCCAAATCCTGGCTGGTTTTCATCTCAAGCACAGAGACTGGTTTTGCCAGAAGTACAAATAATGTACAGGAAAATGTATGTGTGTAACGCACTGGTCAGTGTGTGTGTTAGGTCTTCCTCTGTTCCTGACCTAGAAGGGATGGGGGTCTGTTACAGCCCCATCTACATAGCTTGGCTCTCCAGCTTAACCTGTCATGATTCCTGCTTTTAAACCAAAGGCTCCTGGTTCAGTCTCCAAGGGTAGCCAGGATGGTGGCCATGACATGCCGTGACGAAATACACCCCTGCATTCACATCCTATACACCACTGTAATAATCTTTGTACAAAATATGACTTGTGAGGTATCATTTGAAAACAAATAACTTGTTAGTCCATAATATCGTGGTACAATGTATGTAACATTATATCTAAAGTTATGAACATAAGCTGAAATCGTGACTGAAGTTTGTTTACCAGACAAGTCTGGGGAGTGGGTAAACCTGTTTATTAATGACAGTGGACAAATGGACACCACTAGTCAGGTATCATCAAAGCTGATGGGCCCTCATCTATCATGTGGCCATGCTTTGGCACGGAAGGGGGGCAGGAACAAGCAGATCTGCAAGTTAGCAAATGGCAGCATAAAACCTCACCAGACTCCATGTCTCCTTGCTCTCAGATGGTGAAACTTTATCTAGGGGTCACTCTCAGGAAAGTGCATTTCAAAGGGTGACTGAATTATAAAAAGTGAGGGGCAAAATCACCCCAAGTTATCTTTCCATAATTGTCTCTCTCATTTCACCTAAGACGACAAAAAAACAGCCATTGGACTTTGTAAGCAGATCCTGGCCCAAGAGTATGTTACTGGAAACGTGGTAAGGGACTTCATCTTGACCCAGTCTAGTTAGTTACGTTTAGGAAGTGTTTTATCTGTATTTTTCTTGTAACCATTTTTAACATTAGTGCCTCATTACTTGTACTCACTTAAAACCTCTCTCTTTGTAGTTAAATAAACTTATTTTATTCTTTAATTAAAACTAATCCAGTGTTGTGAATTGTTTAGGTAACTTCATTTAATGTAGCAGACAGATGTATGTTGATCCCCCTTACAGAGGCAACAAACCTAACATATCTGGACTGTCCAGGAGATGGCTGGACACTGCAAAACACGTATTTTGGGGAGAAAATCCAGAACTGGGAGTGGGTAGAAGGTGGCGGGGTCACTCTGAAAGTAGTAACCAAAACTGCTGGAAGCCTGAATGCGACTGGTGTTTGCTGACAGGCTTCTGGTATCAGAGTTGCTGGACCAGGGCTGCAGTTATATACAGACACTTGGGGTGTGACCTGCATGCTGTTGGGAGCTACAGCAACAAAACACTGTGATGCACCCCAGGTTGCAGGGCAAGTGGTGACACATCCCCTCACTGGTCTGGATTGCACCTCAGAATGTCATACATGTACATAGAGCTTTTTGCTGGGTTAAAAGCTAAGTGTCTCTCTGAGGATCATTACCTTGTTGTGGTGGAGGGGCTTGCATGTTCTGATGAACCCCAGGGCTATGTCATCTGGGGCTTAGTGCTCCTGATAGGGTCACCCTAGGTGAAAAGTTTGGGGGGAAGGTTCCAGACTAAAAATGATCCACTCTAAGACCTCATGAAGGTCCAAAAATGACCATGCAAACCTCACCTAGATTAGGGAAATTAGGACCCACCCCTGGAGCCAGGGGGCGGTGTTAGGCAAGTATCTGGTGGCCGTGCCACCCATGTAATCCAGCTGGGCTCAGCCTGAAAAGGCGATGTAGACCCACTTTGAGGGCCCACTACCCCTGAGGCAAAGGGTGAGGGCCGGGTACAAAGTCAGAATAGCAGCAGGAGGGATGGCCCACAATGGACTGGCCCTCCACAATGGAAACTAGCTCCTTATTTAGGAGGGGTCAGCGGGGCATTGCCCAGGCTGTTCTCAGTAAGGGTGGTGAAATGCTGACCACAACTGAGAAGATTGTTGAGAAGTGGAAGGGGCACTTTGAGGAACTCCTCAACCCAGTGGACATGCCCCCTTTCAGGAGGCAGTGTTGGAAACCCACAGAGGGTTGGGATCTTTTTCTGTTGATGAGGTCGCTGTAGCAGTAAAGTGCCTTCAAAGTGGTAAAGCAGCAGGGGTGGATGAGATTCACCCGGAGATGTTGAAATCACTGGACAAATTTGGGGTGTCATGGTTAACGCGTCTCTTCGCTATTGCATGGAAGGCGGGTGCAGTACCCTGGGATTGGCAAACCTGGGTGTTGGTCCCAATTTTTAAGGAAGGAGACCAGAGAGTGTGTTCCAGCTTCAGGGGGATAATACTTCTCAGCCTCCCTGGCAAAGCCTATGCCAGCGTCTGGAGATGAGGCTATGCCTGTTAGTTGAACCTCAGATTTGGGAGGAACCATGCGATTTCAGGACATTGAACAATGGACCAGCTCTTTGCTCTCTCACAGATATTCAAGGGTAGTGGGAATTTGCTAACCTGGTCTACCTTTGTTTTGTAGACATGGAGAAGGCTTATGACCACGTTCCCCAAGATCACCTGAGGTATATGCTGCAGGAGTATGAGGTGCCGGTGCTGCTGCTGTGTGCTATCCAGTCCCTCTATTCCTGGAGTGAGAGTTGTGTCCACATTCTTGGCATTAAGTTGAGTTCATTCAAGTTTGGACTCCGCCAAGGGTGCATCCTGTCCCCACTCCTGTTCGTGCTCTTCATGGACAGGATATCAAGGCGCAGCCATGTTGGGGAGTGTATCCAGTACAGGGACTTGAGATAGCATTTTTGCTGTTTGCAGATGATTTTGTCCTTGCTTCTTCAGACTGTGATCTCCGATGCACACTCGAACAGTTCACTGCTGAGTGTGAAGTGACTGGGATGGGAATCAGCACCTCCAAATCAGAGGTCATGGTTCTTTCCTGGAAGATGGTAGAGCAGCTGTCCTTAGTGGAAGAGTTTAAGTATCTAGGAGTCATGTTCACGAGTGATGGTAAGTGGGAGAGTGAGATTGACTGTTGGATTAGTGTGACGGCGGCAGTGATGTGGCCACTGTACTGATCCGTGGTGGTGAAGCGGAAGCTACATTTTCAGACAAAGCTCTTGGTTTACAGGTCAATCTATGTCTTCATCCTCTCCTATGGTATTTTGGGTAATGACAAAAAGGATGAGATCACGGGTACAAGCGACAGAAATGAGGTTTCTCTACAGGGTGGCTAGGCTGACGCTGAGATAGGGTGAGGGTCTCGGCTATTTGCAAGAGCCTCAGGGAAGAGCTGCTACTTCTCCAGATTGAAAAGGAGTCAGCTGAGGTGGTTTGGGCATCTGATAAGGGTGCCCCCTGGTTGGCTTCCTCTGGAACTATACTGGGCACATCCCACTGGGAGGAGGCCTCGAGGCTGACCCAGAGCATGCTGGAGGGATTATAACCTGGGAATCCCCCAGGAGGAGCTGGACCCTGTTGCAGAAGAAAGGGAGGTCTGGTCCTCCCTACTCTCCATGCTGCCGCCACAACCCTCACCAGGAAAAGCTACTTAAAGGAAAAGAAGAAGAAGAAAAGCTAAATACTTATGTAGTGCAGTGGGGTATTAAAACCTAGACCAAAATTTGTATAGTAACCCACACTAGGAAAATGTGGGTCTTTGTCCCCTCTTGCTCTACAAGGGAGGTTAATGAGGCTCACATAATAGAGAGTAATGCTTTTAGTGCTGAAGATCCTGGGTTCCAACCCTACCGGGACTGGTTACAAACACACACAAACTTGACAGTCATTTTCCTGATCCATAGACCATACACAGCCTCTCTGCATGTTTCCAGGGAACCCAAGCTATGGGTGGAAAACTCCTGCTGCAAACCTTGAGTTTTCTATAAGATGTATATGCATTGTGTTTCATAGGATTTGGCCTTTCATGATGGAACGAAAACAAAGCAGAGAAGTAACAGATAGTATTCCCAAGTGCATCTGCATGCACAATGGAATCACCAACACTCCATAATTTGTGAACATAATTAGCCAGCTAGAGAGAACTCCCCTCCCCGCCCTTGTAAAACACCGGTTATTAACCCATGTGCCCAATCCTGCAAAGTGCTGCTGAGTATCCTCAGCTCCCATTGCTTTCAGTGGAAGTCGGGGTTGCTTGGCCCCTTGCAGGACTGTGCAACCTATCACTATGCAAAAGACATCTTACAAACAGCTACTGAATGTAATACTATGAAAATTAATCTCTTTGTATTAGATCTCAGACAACTGTCTGTTTGCAGTAAAGTACGCTGCAAATAGACTATAAAGTAGGCTGAGCATTAACAAAAAAAACCATTTTTTGCAACTGCTGGCCCCCTCCTGCCACACAGATTGTAACCATTTCAGGGAGGCTGTAAAAAGAACTCAATTAATTGGGCGGGCCTTTGCATTCTAAACATAGGATTAAAAATCTCTATTTTGGCACCTCCAGAGCCTTTTGAAATCACAAATGTTCATCAGCTTTTCAGGGTAATGAAAGCTTTAAAGGCACAGTAGTCATTTTCCACAGTAAATCCTACATCCTTCCCCTATTCCGGAGGGGAATGGTGGAAAGAGAGCACACTTGTTTTTTTTCATTAGTGGATCGTGCAGCTGTGACAGTTGGCGTGACATGGGGTCTAGCAGTGCTTCTCAGCTGTGTAATTATGCACACCCGGAGGAACATTTACCTAGTTTCCAGCTGCCTGTTCTCTTTG
Organism: Emydura macquarii macquarii; assembly: GCF_026122565.2. NCBI lineage: Eukaryota > Metazoa > Chordata > Testudines > Chelidae > Emydura > Emydura macquarii. Next base: position 25,551,898 of record NW_027132559.1, read on the forward strand.
AAAGAGAGAGGGTGGGGGAAAGGCTGTCCTGTCATTAGTTCCTATTGTGTGTTACAGCTGAGAGAGCCAATTTGCACATTTGTTGGTTCTACAAAATAGAGAGTAATGAGGTCAAGAAAATCAGTGGGGTGGGGAGGGGAAGTAAGACCAACCTCGAGGCCCGCTCCTGCTCCCATTGAACTCAATGGCAAAACTCATAGGCCCCGATCTTGCAACAAACTTTGTGAGGGCAGACACTTGCACCTGTGTGGAGCCCCAGATGCCTGCATGGAGCCCTGTGGGTTGAAGTAATTAAGAATACTTGTTTTCCTGCAGATGGGCTGGTCCTGATTCTGGGAGAGGCGCTGAGCAGCTTCAATTTCCTTTGACCTCAATGTGCACTTTGAAGGATCCTGCCTTTCCTAAGGAAGGGGAGGAGAGACTCAGGCTAAGCTTTGTTCTCTAAGCCCCAGACAGAAGAGAGGTCACTGTCGTAGAAGTGTATTAGATGGACCAAAAGCAGCACAAAAAGCTAGATTATAGACACCCCCATGTGAGTGTGCAGGGGAGGTACCCCCCAGAACATCCACACCAGGAAACACCCCTGTGCTCCTAGATTTCAGGGGTGCAGCATCGCACTTCCTGAAGGAGAAACGTCTGAGTGACAATGGCCTAACCCAGAATTACACACCAGCACATGGCAGAAGGGGAGTAATAGGAGAGCACATGCTGCACTTTTTATATCTGTGGAGCTGACCATGCTCCTGAAGGTATTATTAGCTTACCTCCCTCGACCACTGCACAGGTACTCACCCTCTAATATGACATGCTACAGACAATAGTCACAATTATTAGATGAGTCACACATACCGGAGGGTGCTGGGACTACAACCGTGGAACAGACAAGACAGGCTTCTACTAGTTCTGCTAATGTAGCTTACAGTGTCATTTGTGGGTTGGCCACTAGAGGGGGACATGATCACAAGCACCAAACTAGGTACACTACAACTTTCCCCTTACCAAGTGCTCAACTGAAGCCATGACATGACCCTGTGTTTCTGGGTAGATCTGTTCCGGGATTTTGTTTAAAATGTCATTTAGATGCTATCCTATCCACATCTGGACAGGTTTTTTTACAGACATTTTCACCTCTTTCATGCTTGCTCTGTATATTTGCAATTGTCTTTTTCTGAATTAGGAAGCTGACAGCTATTGAACTTGCATCATCTACAAGCACACACAAACTGAAAGGTTTTAAATGGTTGAGCTACTTCAGAGCCTGACTGCAATAAGTTTCCTGTCTTTTTTTTTTCTTTGATTCTTGCTAAGGCTCAAAGACTTTGCATAGATTTTGGCTAATTAGATGTAAAACGATGCTGTGAAATACTGCCTCTCTGTTACATTTTGGCTTATGGTTTGCGTGTGTTCACATTCCTTCTTGAGAAAGGTTCCCAAATGTCACCTTATGTAACTTCTGTGCACTATTTGTTATGATTTTTATATACACCATATCAGTGAAGATAAAATGAAATCAAATGGGGTTCACAGCAAAACAAAAGCAAATAAATATTATAGGCTAGATTCTGCAATCCTCTAAGGCCAAAGTGGCTTCAAAGCAGCTGGAAGTAGCTGGCAGAAAGTTCCCCAGTATAGGGGCTCTCTCCCAGGAGAAAGTAGAGGAAGCAGCTTTGCCATCTGCTGTGCCAGCTGCCCACTCATGCCAGCCCTCAGCCCTGCATGGGGAGTGAAGGGGCATGTTAGATGTGTTCCAGGGACTTGGTGGGTTGTCTGATCCTCCATTGGCCAAATGTCAAAAGTTAGAGTAGGCCCCTGGCTACTCTACTGATCCCCCAGGTAAGACATGTTGGACATTCAGAACCGCTACATGAAAAGCTATTCAAAGCTGCTGTGCATAGGTGATTGCACTTCCTTCTTGGATGAAGTATCACTGTATTATTTGCATATTTGTAATGCACTTTGAGATAGAAAACCTTAGCTCAGTAGATGGTCATTAATCTCCATCTGTTCTCTGGTTTAATCTGTTGTCCAAAACTAAAATCCAGAAAAAGAAAGAGATTGTTTGGGGCTGGGCAGAGGGAGGGTCAATGTCACATGGTTTAGGTCTCTAGGCCTGGCTGTTCAGAATATTGTTGCAATTCAAGGTGTGACAATTTTACATTCTGAGGTGCTGGCTGGACTGAGAACATACCTGCAATTCCTCTTATCTGATTTTGTTTATGCAATATTATAATGAACTTGTCAGCGTGTATGTGCCACAGTCTTTCACTGGCTGAAATAAGAACTCATCATAGGCCCCTTACTGATGACAGCTAATGGAGATTCCCCTTTAACCCTGAAGCAAGCAGATCTGAGTTCTACATGTGCTCTCCCAACAACTTTCTGAGTTGTAGCACAGTGAGAAACATGAAGGTGCAGGTGCCCGTTGATTTACGATAGCAATGTCCTCTACGCTCCCACCTGCTTCTTCATTTTTAATGACTCAGGGTTAGATTGTTAACCCCTTACTCTTCTTGGTGATTGGTTACCTTCACAACTAGTCCTGTTGAATTCAATGGCTTGTGAATCCAGTGACCTGTGCAAATAACTGATCACCAATGGGAGAAAAGAGTTCACAAAGCTAGCCCCCAACCACATTTATAGGAAAAACCAGATCCTGCTTGTTTAGAAATTCCTACCAGAGACATAGGTTCTAATCTCATTTCCAATTAAGTCAATGTAAGTTTTGAAGAATGAAGCCTCATAACTCACTGTTAGTGATATCACAATCATTTAAATGGAGTTTATTATGATGCCATTAACAGAAGATTGTCATCATGGGATAAATAAAGAAGCAAGAAGAGCTGAACTCTGCAGCAAAGAGAGCATGCTTTCATGCAAGTGTCCCTAAAATCATGAGGATGATACAAAGAAAACATACTGTATGACAATAGAATTGGCTTTTACATGGGATCCATGAGCCATCAGCAACTATTTAAACTTTCAGAGGGGTAGCCGTGTTAGTCTGTATACAGCAAAAACAACAAGAGTCCGGTAGCACTTTAAAGACAAACATATTTAATTTCTGAGGGCATAAGCTTTCGTGGGCTGCAACCCATTTCATCAGATGCAAGAAATAGAAATCAGATAGGGGGTATATATATACATCCAAGGGTAAGGAATAACAAGGGGGAGGGTAGGTGTTAGCAAAGTGTCCCCACAACTACTTCAGATTTGGAGGCAATCCATACCTTCAAGTCAGTGACACATCTATGGGCACCTGCATGGCCCCACAGTATGCCAACATTTTTATGGCTGACCTAGAACACTGCTTCCTCAAAACTTGTCCCCAAGCACCTCTTATTTACCTACGCTACATTGATGACATTTTCATCATCTGGACCCACGGGAAAGAGTCCCTCGAAGAATTCCACCGGGATTTCAATAATTTCCACCCCACCATCAACCTCAGCCTGGACCAGTCTACACAAGAAATCCACTTCCTGGACATTACAATACAAATAAAGGATGGTCACATTAATACCACCCTATACCGAAAACCAACTGACTGCAATACGTATCTTCATGCCTCTAGCTTCCACCCTGGACACATTACACGATCCATTGTCTACAGCCAAACCCTAAGATACAACTGGATTTGCTCCGATCCCTCAGACAGAGACAAAGAACTACAGGATCTCCATAAAACATTCTTAAAACTACAATACCCACCTAGAGAGGTGAAAAAACAAATTGACAGAGCCAGATGGGTACCCAGAAATCACCTACTACAGGACAGACCCAACAAAGAAAACTACAGAACACCACTGGCCATCACCTACAGCCCCCAGCTAAAATCTCTCCAACACATCATTAAGGATCTACAACCTATCCTTACAGATGATCCCTCATTCGCTCAAGCCATGGGAGGCAGACCTATCCTCGCTTACAGACATCCCCCCAACCTGAAGCAAATACTCGCCAGCAACGGTACACCATACAAAAAGAACACTAACCCAGGAACCTATCCCTGCAACAAACCCCATTGCCAGCTCTGCCCACACATCGACTTTAGTGATACCATCACAGGTCCTAACCACATCAGCCACACCATAAGGAGCTCATTCACCTGCACATCTACTAATATAATATATGCCATCATGTGCCAGCAATGCCTCTCTGCCATGTACATTGGCCAAACCGGACCGTCACTGCACAAAAGAATAAATGGACACAAATCAGACACAAAAAATGGTAACATTCATAAACCAGTCGGAGAGCTTTTCAATCTCCCAGGACACTGTAGCTGACTTGAAAGTTGCCGTACTTCTACAAAAAAAACTTCAAAAACAGACTTCAAAGAGAAACTGCAGAGCTGGAATTCACATGCAAACTTGACACAATCAAACTGGGTCTGAATAGGGACTTGGAATGGTTATCTCATTACAAGAAGTAATTGTTGCTGTTCGCACATTCTCACCTTCTAATCAATGGTTGTGAATAGGCCTCATCTACTCTACCTGAATGGACTTTGCTAACCCCTACCCTCCCCATTGTTGTTCCTTACCCTATCTGATTTCTATTTCTTGCATCTGACAAAGTGAGTTGTAGCCCACAAAAGCTTATGCCTACAGAAATTAAATTTGTTAGTCTTTAAAGTGCTATAGGATTCTCGTTTTTATTTAAACTTTATAATTCCTGATGTATGCACAAAGCATTTGGTGAACGAGAGCCGCTAAATGAAGTCAGTTATAAAAATTGCTGACATGTTGTGAAAGGGGTTACTCATCATTCAATGCATCTGGCAAAGGGAGAAAAAGCTCTTGCTATCATGCTTGCAATTATTTTCTCAAATTGTGCTAATAAAATCCATAATTGTCAGTACATGCAGCTGGGAAATGTATTAGGCTAGCAGTTTGCATCAAAGCAATTCTAAAAGAATTAACGTTAAAAGAAATTGATGAGTATGAAGTCCTTCTGTTTCACTCTGTTTTTTTAATGCCAAGAACAGCAGTAAATCAGCCAAAAATGCTCCAAAAGTCTCTGATCATCTTAATTATGAAATAGTGTTGCCCATGATCTCTGACACAAATACTTTTGTTTGTAAGTGCATACGGTATATGTAATGTATGCAGATGACAAACCTGATCATTTAAATTGAACAATAGATGGTTAGGGGATAAACCTTCTTGCCAAAACAGGGAAGTCAAAACTTGATGTTTCCTACATTAAAACAAACAACAAACTTTCTGAAATTCTTTCTTTATAAAGGAATAAAACTGGCCACAAACCCACATTTGTAGATTACACATCTGTCAGTTCCCAGAAAGTTTAAAAAGGGGAGGAGAATTTTAAGTTACTTTACCCAAACCATTGCTGGTGGTTCTGGATTATCTTGGGACCCAGCAATTGATGTCTCTTAAAGAAAATAACAGTCCACAGCTGATTTTAAGTATGCTGTAGTGGAAAAAGTTTTCAGAACAGACCTAGGTTAACACCTTGATTTAGGGTGCATCTACACCACAAATGAAAGAGTGAGGGTGGTGCAGGTAATCATCTCTGCACTCGCTTTTATCTAGCTGGCACAGTTAAAAAATAGTAGTGAAGACATAGTGGCATGAACTTCCATACTAGTCAGCTGCCCCAGTACAAGCCCTTTGGGAACCCTGGGTTGTTAGATCAGGCAGAAGTCCAGGCCACTACATCTTCACTGCTATTCATCTGGGGTATAGACGTACCCTTAAATCTTGTTTACGACAGATTTAACCTTAAAATTTCCCACTGCTACCACAATTGAACATTTGGACCTTGATTTAAAGCCTATTCAAGTGATTGGAATGTCTCTCTTTGATTACATTGGGCTTTGTAGAATCAGTGAGATGCAGATTCAGGCTACAGATTGGGACTACTCCAGGGCTTAAAAGTTAAGTCATTGCAAGCTCAGGGCCTGGGACTGCAAAATAAAATACCAAAAGAAAAGGCTTTCTGAAAGGCAAAATTCCAGTGGCCTAGCAATGAAATCCTTGCTCCGTTGACGTCAATGGCAAAACTCCCCTTGTCCTCAAAGGGCTCAGGATTTCGACTTGGATGTACATTTCCACCTGGATGTGATTTTCAATAAGTCTTGCTCAGAGATCAGTAAAGCAGTGATGCAGGTTTCCTTGCATACTTATTGACTGCAGAGCTTGCTTCAGAGCAGCTAAGCACTGGTGCCACAGCTGTATCCTTTAAGATGAATATAGAAGCACACTGCATTGTTATTCCAAAGGGGGGAAAATAGCCAAAGAAACCTCTAGCAAAACTGTATTAAATATTTAGGATGTAAAATACCAGGATCTAGGCAAGTAACCATTACAACTTGTTTTACAATTTATTATCTTATAAAAACTATCCATATAGTCTAACTTCTTGCTCAACCTACACTGTGTCCGAACAAATGTAAAAAACCAAACTAAAACACCTTAACAATTCTCATTTATTGAAGAACTCAAACAAAACCATCAAAATGGAATAGGTTGAAAATACTCTGATTCGGTGGCAAAGTAACAAGCCTGGGGGCCAGGTGGTATGTTGTCCTTGATCTGACATGGACAACAGGTGTTCTACGAACAGTTTTATAGCAACATATGGCCCCAGATCTGCAACGTACTCCACACAGATGATGCCCCATGCATTCATCTGGAGCCTCAGCTAAGTCACAGAGGGTCTGTGCAATTGTCTGCTTGCATACAGATCATTGCAGGATAAAGGTCTATAATATAGTTTAATTTTGTCTCAGTAACAAATACAAAAGCTTTCGCGGTTCCCTCCATCTCTCGTTCTGTTGCTTTCAAAAATCATGACAGAAGGGGTAGAATTGAGAATGAGAACACAATACAGTGGTTCTGGGCATTACCTGAGTACATTGTTTTCTGCACTGGCAGCAATTTCAGGGCTCAGGGGCCTGATAAACACCATTAATCAGAAATCAGACAGGAAAGATTGATTTTTTTCCCACTGATAGTCTGGTGTCACGTGTTTGGTGTCTGACAAGCAAAAAAGAAGTAGGGAGGCCCAGATAATTTTTGAGGGGCTCGTACACATTATTCTTCTCTCTCACAAATAGTTCATTTACAGCAGTGAAAAGCATCCAAAACAGTCCTGGGTTATTAAAAAAAAAAAAAAAAAAAAAAAAAAAAAAAAGTGAAGATACTCTGAGGTATAAATAAGATTTTTGTAAACAAGAAATTTGGATTTTGATATTAATCAAAGAAAAACCTGATGGCAGAGGGTTGTCAACATGTTTTCAGCAGGTTCCCTATACCATACAAGATGTAAGATATTTTAAATAGGTTAATATTTAGTCAACAAGAAGTTACATTTATGTATAAATTAAAGGGATAGTGTTAACTAGAAATGTAGTGCTCTTCAGAGAGCAAATGTAAAAGTAATTTCAGGTACTGTACCTGCTCTGGAGGCCTCCTGGCAATTGTTACTGTTTTTCAATGACATTTCTCTATTTTAAAAAATGCTTTTCTCTCCCACATAAACAACAGGGGAAACTTTAGTACCAGTCATTATTACTGATTCGTATGATCAGAGCACCTAGGAGGCCCTGTCATGGACCAGGATCCTACTTGGTACTGTACAGAGACAGAACAAAGACAGTCCTTGTCCCAAGGAACTTACAATCTAAGCACAAAACAAGAGACAACAGATAGACACAGACAAATGGATGGTAGAGTGCAAGGAAACGAGACAATATTATTCAGCATGATAGCCTGTGGTTTCAGCACCCCAGCAGCCTAGTCTTGCAACTGACAGCTTGTGTGAAGCTCTGTTCGATTCCGTGTAATTTTATGGCATTTGCATACATCAGTTTGATTAGTTACAGTATAAGTTTTAGAATATTTTGTATTACATATTACAAGCAAGAAAATATGATTTTCTGCTTAAATGGAAGGGCAGACCAAATTTGAAAAGAAACGGAGAGAACGGATGGTTCAAGATACTAGATTTATAGGTCACTGGTTTAGAATGAGCCTAGGTCAGTATTGACTGAGAGATTTTCCATCTAATGAGTGTTCGATGGCTTATGTATAATGACTGGATGATTTCAGACTAGTTCATTGTAAAGAGGGGTTCATATAACAAAACCACATCTGAGGTCCTGATTCAGTCACCCTGACTCACAGGCCTTGTCAAGACTAGGCCTATGTCTGCACTTGCCGCCAAATTTCACGGCAGTCCACGGCTACGTAGAGTTGACTTCCTAACTTCTACTTACTGCGGTGTCTTCAGTTTGCTGCACCGACGGGAAAGGCGCTCCACCTGGCAGCAGTGGATTAACAGTGTCGATTTCCGGGTCCATTGACAGGGTCTCCACTTCTGCTCAACTGATCCGGATAAATCGATCTGACGGCGGTGAATTTGCACTCAGATTCCCTCAGTGGGTTGTGAGGTTATTATATGGGGGGGTTGCAATCTGTCAGCACCCATGCTTGCCAGTAAGGATGGCATGGCATGTGGGGTCATCACTTTTTGGGGGGTGAAATATTTTCAAAAGGGGTCCCAGCAAAAAAAGTTTGAGAACCCTTGCTCTTGAATGTGTCCAAAACCAACTGTGCTTTTGTAAAGCATAGTAAGAACTGAATCGAATCAGGAAAACTATGCATGGAAGACCAGTTAAAAATAGTTTAAGTAAAGTGCCAAAATAATAAGAGTGCTGTATACTTTAACTGTTTCTAGGTAGGCTCACCCTAGTCCCTAATAGGAAGGCAAAATGAACAACTCAGATGTGTCTAATTATTTCCAAAGGGATTTGCTAATTTATGGTTTCCTTTTATTCTGTAATTTGTGCATTACTATGACATTCGGAAAAGAGCAGGTAAAAATTCTCTTTTGCTATTTAAAAATGAATTAATGATTTGTTATTTAATGTGCCCCGGTAATGAGACATTAAATATACCTTATTTGATTATACAAAGTAAAAGCAGGGTGATACAAGGTAATTGCAAGCTGCTAGAGATGAGGAAAGAATAAAAAGATGCACGGTGGTATTTTTTAAAGAAAAGATTCATGAAAATTTAATGGGCCAGGTCCTCATTGACTTCAACAGAACCATGCCAATTTACACAACCTGAAGAGCTAACCCAATAATATAGACATACCACTAAGGATGTTTAAATGAATTTGCCTTGTCATGGTACTAATACATTTTGCAATAGAGATTTCAGTCCTCTGCCATGGCTATCATAGCAAAACAGTTTATACATGCCCATCATGGATGCCATATCAGCCTGGTTACTTGGCTTTGGGAAATAAATAAAAACGAGCAGTCAGCTAAAACCTCTTATTTTTGTACTTTACAGTCAAATGCAATTTTTAAAAAAATCATCAGCACTTAATGCATCATTTTGACATGTCCAGCTATGCTGGTATATCAGACTGCACACGATGACTTCTTTGCTTACACTGTTCCTGTAACTGCATGTGTACATGACTCTCCTGAGAAGGTTTCAGATTAAGCAAATGCACAGACATGCAGCTGACTATAATAAAAGCACGGCTACCAAGCCATAGTCAAGCAACTCTGCGACTGTCTGAGTTTGAACTTCTTTGTCACTTCCAACATACCGCACAGTATATGGAGCTCTGTGGATGCAATCAGCGACACCCCAGCTTTGATGGTGGTATGGAGTCAACGCTGAACTAGCAGGAGCACTGGGGGGGCCTTGTGCCCCAAGGAGACACAAGGTATCCCAGAGCTCCCCGTGTGCCCTTGGAAACCTGCCTGCCTACGAGGGATGCAACTTATGCTCCTCCACATGGTCAACCTGGTCCTGTGGCTAGCTCAGAGGAGAATGGATGGATGATCCTACTGCCTCCGCACTCCCTTGCAAATGGTTAGCACTGGTAGAGAGAAGTCTTTGTGCTCAGGAGATCCCATGGACTGTAAAGGTGGCCAGACAACCGCTGTGTGAGGGCTACAATGGGTGAGAGGAGTGGGAGAAGGCCCCTTTCTTTTCCCCAGCCTTGCACACCAGTACAGGGATTAGCCCCAGTCTGGCCCATAGTAGGGTGTTTGACTTAATGCCCTCACTAATGGGAATGTATAGCATTTTAGAATGAAGCTTCAGCCTGGCTCTCCTGTGTGTGCCATGGCACCTCTCATACAGTAGGTGAAAGATGGGCTAAAACAAAAATCTCATTCTGAACAACCCTGATTTTTAAGGGACGCTGACTGAGACTTATCAGCTCCAACCTTAACTGCAATAATAATTCGTATCAATAAAACATCTGCTCAGTGGTCACAGGAGCGAGTTGTTTTCCTTTCACCTTCAGTATCAACAAGCTGTTTTGTGAGAGCAGCAAACTGCTACTTTCCCTTTTTCTCTTAAACGCCAATCAACGCCATCTCTAGTTTGTTTTCCATACGGATATTAATTTATTTCAAAGACAGATTGCTTTCATATGTTCAAGAGCTGGTACTCCCAGTCTGATATTTCCATATTGTTTCTAAACAGATGCAGTCAATGCACCCATTGAAAAGCATAACTTTTTTCAAACACTCCCAGCATGACTTCTCTCTCCCACTTAAAGGACTTTAATAAACATATATGGCCAAATTTTGGCCTGACTAGAACTGTGGGCACCTCCATTTACTTACATCCCTTGTATGTAAGTCAGAGCAGAGTATGGACTATTGGATTTTAATGCCATAATATGACAGTTCAAAAACTGTTGTACTCTGGTTTCCAGCTATGAATTTGTCAGTACTCAGCTGACACCTACTGACTTGGCAAGAGTTGGTAACTTGTTTACCAGTCTCACACCCACCATGTGGCGTTAGGGAAAAATTGCAAAGAGGAGCCCGCCAGAGAGACACCAGCTGGTAAGAGCAGAGGCAGAAGCAGCCAATCAGGGACCTCTGGACATTGAGAAACGTTTTGCATTTTTGACGGGACTTTCTCTGCCCTGTGCTGATTTACTGTTAGTTCCAACCCCCTCCCTCACCTTCTCTCACAGTCTCTTCACCTCATCTTAACTGCACACTAGGGATGTAAAAGTGTAACCGTTTAAACGGTAATCAGATGTGTAAACGTTTTAAACAGCTGATTACTATTTAAAGTGTGGGGAAGGGAGTGGCAGCTGGGTTTAGCTCCCCACGAGTGAGAGCAGCTGTGCAGCTCTTGCTGGCGGGGAGGCTTGGAGCCCAGCGCAGCGGGGGGAGGGGGGTAGCCGCAGCTGGGTAGCTGTCACTTGGCAGTGAGGAGCTGAGCCCAACATGGCACCTGCCCCCAGTATTTAATGGTTTAAATGTTCTATTTTTAGAACGTTTAATGGATTTTTAATTAAACTAATTTTTACATCCCCACTGCACACTTGCTCTTCTCCTCTGCTCTAGTCCTCTTACGCTCTTCTCTTCAAATATCCCCTCTCCTTTCCTTTTCTCTCCATTTAGCTGATCTCCTAAATAATTATTTGGGAGAGTTTAGCTAATAATAAACAATGGATCTAGCATGCTGTTTGCTTCCATAACAGTGCTCACTATGCTTCTGTGTTCTACCCTTCCCCCCACACTGTGTTGGTCTTGTTAATTTAGACTGTAAGCTTTTCAGGGCAGAAACCATCTACTACTCTGTATTTGTACAGTACCTAGCACACTGGGGTCTCATTCTAGGTTAGTCCTTAGACACCATAATAAACATGATTCATAACAATCTTGCAGGTTGCACAGTCGCATTTCAATATTTCATCTCGGTTAACACAAAACCTTCACAGAAAAAAGGTGGAAATATTGAATACTTAACATCCAAGACTTAGAGTGCATTAAAGATGGCTTTCTGAGTCAGCTATGTCACTAAAAAGAGAATAGAGATTATGGCATCAAGCAAGGGAAATTGGCCTGATACGTTACCCTCAAACAAATGTACCAAAATGCTTGCATGGTTTAATTTGGGCTACATATGGTAGCTATTAACCAGGAAGATTCTGAAGGGAGACTGGATTATTTGATTGCAAGCATATCCCTAAATGAATTCATCACCAGAATGACAACTTATACTTAATGAGCACAGTGTTTATTAAAACCACAGTTTGTCTTTGAAAAATACTTTAAGTGCAATTGAGTCTGATAAATCTGCTAAGACAAAATTAAGTTCATAATGCCATGTTTAAGTCTAGCTTGACATATGAAATTGAATTATATTAGCATTAAAGCTGAAACTTGTATAGTTGGTGACCTACATGGTTGTTTTTTCCTCTCAAACATTCTAGTGGCTTTTTGAGAGCTTGCCACTTTAATCCTAAAAATTAGTTTAATTTAAATCATAATTTAAGGTCAATAGACAGTATCTGTTACCTACAAAATGAGAGTTCATTTCCTTTAGCACTTAGCCATTGCTTGTGAATGAGAAGAGCGGTCATTATGAAAAGATTTAATTAAAATGAACGAACAAAGGTATGCAGCAATTTGTTAATGAAAAGTACACAACATGTAAATAGCTTTATCAGTTCTATTTTAAGAACAATGACAGTGTTAGAGATTATCAAAATAAAGTAAAGTTCTGGCTACATTACTTTGTGCCTTAGAATGGTGGGTGTGTTGTGGAAAAACAAGAAAGATACAGCATATTGCATTATATTGACTCATATACAGGAATGTTGATATGAGGTGAGTAAAATGATCAAATACATATTTTCAATACTGCCATGTTCTGCTAATAGTATATAATTTATCTGGATTGTTATACAGCAATGATTCCTGATTATTATTTTATTGAACCTGTGCAGTCTATCAATAAGTGATGATGAATGGATCCTCAGCAGATTCTGATATAAAACTGGTCAATAGTTGTGAATATTTTCATTGTGTATATATTCATAAATAGAGCTAGTAAAAATGTCAACTGCTTTTCATGGTATATTTTGAAAAATTTGCATTTTGTTTTTAGAGATTTCCTACCCATAATATTGCAATTTTTCAGTGAAAACCTGAAAACAAAATTTTATGTAGCTGGGAATTTTTCCTCTCTCTCTCCCCTTTTTTGTTTCCTCCATCAGCCATTTTTATGTCGTAAAAAAAAAAATCAGTTTTTGTTATTTTGGGTTTTCTGTGAGAAAAAAAAAAAAGCAAGTAGTAAAAGTTTGGGGGAGGAAGTTTTTGTATTATCGTCATTCTAATTTTTTGGGGGGAGGAGAAATTAATTTTTTTCCATTGAAATGAAATGGAAATGAGAAATGGAGATGAATGATGATTCATCTACTTTAGAAGTTGGACACAAAATGAAAAAAATATTCACCAAATAATTTGTTCAGGAAATTATTTGGAAATTCATCAAGTAAGTTGTTTGAGTAAACCAACTGTATTCAGAAGTTCACTTTGGATAAGCATCTAAACTTATAATTTGGATGCTTATCTAAACCATCTAAACTTCTTGTGTCTGCTAGAAATTTCCTTGGATCTCTGAGGAAATCTCCCAGCCTTCTGTAATTGTTCAGAGCTTTGGACCTAAGCAAAACCTGAAAGTACAGAGGCAGGTAAAAAGAGAAGAAAAAATGGAGGGAAAAGGTAATGAAATATTTCAGAACTTCATAAAATGTTTAGATTCCTTTCCTGATATGAATACTGTAGGGCCTGATTCTCATTTACACTAAGGCCTTACTACATTTCTCAGACATGTACGTTCACTTTGGCTGTGTCTTCACTGCACACCAAGCCTAACCTCTGGTTCAGGTTTGAGGCCAAGCCCCCGCCCCCCCTCTCCATCTGGGACAGCAAGCACTCAGGATATGGGATGCTGCTAGGGGAGGTGAGTCAGAGCCTGACTCATGCTGTGATTCATGTCCAAGCCCTGTCATTTTGCAGTATGGACACAGGTGAAGCCACAGACCCGAGTCCGAAGGTCTGCGTATGGATGTGTTAACACGGCTGAGAGACCGGGTTTTGCAATTGTATAACCAGGTTTAAAATGCAATGTAGATGCTCAAGCATGGGCTTGGAAACACTGAGTCAACAAGTCCAGGTCTCATAGCCTCAGACTTAGTATGCAATGTAGACATACGCTGTCAGAGTGGTGTAAAGGGGTCTTAGTGTAACAGAGAATCAGGTCTGGTAGTGTACTTTGCTATTTAAAAATAAACCACTTCAACTTTTCCTGTCCCCTTCTTCTCCTACTTCTCTGCTCCAGCCACCCTCCTGTCTGTCTTAGGTCAAGACTAAATGAACAATATTCAGAAAGAGGCAAAGAGCAGGTTTAAGCAAAGAAACACAGGGACAGTATTCTCAGAATGTCTTATGCTCTGAAGAATCATAGAAGAATAGGGTTAGAAGGGACCTCAGGAGGTCATATAGTCCAACCCTCTGCTCAAAGCAGGACCAACCCCAACTAAATCATCCCAGCCAGGGCCCTTAAAAACGCTAAAGATGGAGATTCCATCATCTCCCTCGGTAACTCATTCCAGTGCTTCACCACCCTCCTAGTGAAAACGTTTTCCTAATATCCAACCTTAGAAGGCAGAGTGAAGCTAGGTGCGAAGTGATAATGTATATGTAACCCTTCTGCCAGACAGAGTCGGCAGCAGCAAGGGCCGGGTTCTATATCTAGGGGTCCCTGTCAATGATACCACACCAAACTGGCTCGAGTCCCCACCCAGTCACCTGGGAAATAACACACTATCCCCTGGGCTCCCCTCTCACAAGCACAGAGTCTGAGTGTAGAAAGTAAACCTTTTAATAACAGAAGGGAAGTAACACAGCACTGATTTGGGAAACAGCGCAAACAGAATTCATGAACTCAATGAGCCAAACCCATCCCAGAGTACTGGGGCGTGTCCTTCGCCTCTCCCTTCCTGCTTTCCCCTGTACTCACCATCGTAGTTGCAATGTCCACCTCTCAGTTGGGGCTCAGCCAGTCCCCCCCCTGCAGGCTCCTGCTGATGCAGGCTTGACCAGGCCTCCTCTGCTGCTGCCTCCTGCCACCTTCGGGCCTCACTGAGTCCCTGCTGATAGCTCCTGCTGTCTGCTCGCCCCCCTCTCTCTATAGATGCTAACTGATCCTGGCATCTGCAGGCGCTACCCGCTGCTGGCTCCCGCCATCCGCTGGCGCCGACCGATCCCACCAACTGCTCCTGCCATCTACTGCTGCTGACCGATCCCGCTGTCTGCAGGTGCTGCCCTCTACTGGCACCTCTCTGGTGGTTGTCAGTCAAGGTTTCCCACTCTCTTTAGTGATTCAGCTCTTAGTGAATTTCAGCCATTGGGGAAACCTTCTGCTGACACAGAAGCAATGTCCCTGCTTTTAACAAACAAAAGACTCCGAGAGGAATCATGAATTCTACCATTTAACAGTGGGAGAAGATCATCAATCCATGCCTGAGGGTAGCCCTTTGCCAGGACTCATGCAAGTTCAATAGCAGACTTCTCATCCCCTCCCTCTCCCCCTTGCAATGCTCAAACATCCGTCTGCCATCCTTTTTGGGCTCTGTTAGGGTGAGAATGCATTTTTTATCAGAACAGGCTAAACTCAGATCTGATGCCATTTGATCATATAACCGAAGGACAACATTTCATTACCCCTGCAGTTAACACAAAGTGTCTTGTAACACAATACCAGACACATGGACCATTTCCCATCATGCTCAACTCCTAGTGTGCTTATGCAATATGCTGAGTACTTAATTGTACTCATGCAAATACAAAGTCCATGCAAATAATTTGCCCCCCTTTCAGCTGCTGAGCAGGGCGAGTGCCACTCAGATGTAAAATCATGTAAAATCAGTGCTACCAGAATGTTTAAAGGTCCTTCTTACACTAGGACCTCTTAGGACTATTTGGGTCCTGTACAAGGAGGCTGGCCTACATCTAAACAAAAGGGAATCAATTTATTAGTGTAGAAAATTGCCAGGACAGCAGAGGAGTGAAGTAATAAAGAGATCAGATGGGGGGGTCAGGGCCAATATGGAACCCTTATAAACAAAGTGCTACAGCACTGGTCTAAAACCAAAATCATCATTTTACTTTAGCAAAACTGTATTGAATGCTGCACAGGATGCTGAAACCATAGGGAAAGGGGCACTGAAGGCACAATATCACATGCTGGGATAGTCTTGCAAAATTCTCTTGAAAATTTACGAGCCCAGACACAAATTTACTTACTTGACTTTCATCATGATACTAGATGAACTATACCCACTTTGGCTATGTTTACATTTATTTTTAGTGTGCTACCTCAATGAGAGCTAGCACAAGTATGTCTATGGAACCTGGAAATCACACCCCGAGCTCCAAGATTGCCTTATTGAATGAAATTCTGGCTGTACTGAAACCAATGACAAGGTTCTCACTGATTTCAGTAGGGCCAGGATTTCACCTGTTATATTTTACTCGCCCATTACAAAAACGGTCACCATGTCCAAGTGGGTGAGGAGAGTTGAGAAATGCCACCTAAGTTGTGCCCAAAAAATTCATGCATTCCGACACTGTATATGGATATGTCACATGCAGGTAAGTATGCGGGTAATTTAATGTAAGTATCCATTTGTAGCAACAAACATTTGATTTTTGTGCACAGCTGTGCGGGATTTATGGGGATAGATACAAATTTATCAGGGTGCCAATTTGTCTCTGAGAGAACAGTATAGGATTAGATTGTGATGTCAGGCACAGCCCTAAGCAAATAGTGCCAGCCACAAACACTGCTGCTGAGAAACACACCTCTGAGTCACAGTCACTCTCCTGCTGCCTCCTTGTGGCTCCCCGTGGTAATAATTTTGCATACATCAGCAGCAGATTAGGACACACACATGCTAGCAAGGAAAAGGGAGAATGGAGTTTATTCCGCATAACCCGCCTACCCATACTCCTTATTCCCCTGATTCTGAGAGCCTGCCTATTGAAACATGCCTGGAACCAAGATCCAGGTAGCCTATGAAAGATGTATCTCACTCCACTATATGGGTATGTAATCCAAATCACAATCACACACACAAGTACCGGAGATAAAGACAGAGACAGAAAAAGAAAGCGTCAAATCTGAGGGGACAGCATATAACATCCATAAACATTCTTAAAGGGGGTTAGTAAAAGCATATTAAGAGGCAGGAAAGATCAGAGTCTATGACTCAATCCTGAAGTGATTTTAGTCTTTGAAGAAAAAAAAAGTTACTGATCTGTGGCCAACCAATTATGATGATGGCCTCAATCCTGTCAGGTACTGAGAACTTGTGTGCGGTGTGGAGCACCCTCACGACCCAGAGAATACTCACAGGAGAGCTCTTGCAGCATAGAGCCTTTTTATGGAAAAAAGCCTGGTACGTAGTGGAAGATCTTGTGCAAATTTTGGGGATCACGTGGTGGCAAAAATGAGTATAGAACCCATTAAACTGCCCATTATCACCATCTAGAAGAATGACTGACCAGACTTTCTTCTAAATGTTCCAACCTGATCACAGGCCTTATTCTCAAGGCATCCCAGCTGCATGCAGTAATTCCCAATGAGACTGAGTTACTCTCTCCCTTGCTTTAAACCAGTGGTTTTCAACCTGGGATCTGTGGACCCTTGGGGGACTGTAGATTATGTCTAAGGTTTCCAAAGGGGTCTGCACCTCCATTCAAAATTTTTAGGACTCCTCAAATGAAAAAAAGTTGAAAACCACGGCTTTAAACCACACACTGTAATGTCATAACGAGTTAAAAATGTATAATCTGGAAAAGAAAATTATCTTGAGAGAGCTGAAACCACAAACATTGATTGCTTAGCAGATAAGATTGCTAGAGTCCTTCATTCATTTGCAATTAAATCACAAGCTTCAGCCATCACATATGTTTTCTTAAAAATCCAATGAAGAACAACTATAAATACTTAGAAATGCTTCTTTGGTAAAACCCATTAAACCTGAACATTCGTCCCTGGGGGTTATTGATTATCTTTTAGTCAATCTATCCAAAGTTGATAATTCAATTTGTTGGGAAATTTATCCTTCTCAACAAACTAGACCTATCCTAGCTTCTGGGCACTTACAATCATTAAATTAAAACTAATTAAAATGGATGGACTCTTAATGAAAAAAGAACCAGCAAGATTATGCAGTCTGAATTCTAATCCTATTAGTTAAGTTTCCTCACCAGAAAGATTTATTTTTTCCTAGCTTCTTCTCAAATCTTTATTGATAAAACACTTTGTTTGAGAAAAGACATAAAAATAAATTGGTTTGCTGACCCATTTAAAAACAAACTAGGACTAAACCTGGGAAAAATCATTATGCTTATGGATCATGTGTATTAAGGTATTATAGCTGCCCCCCCTCCAGTCAAAACACTAAACCTGTAGTTCTAAAAGCCTTATGCACAATTACCACTGGCAATTTGACTACTGACTTCTGATACTGTCCAAAAAGTCAATTCAGCATTTGTGATTAGGAGAAGAGCCTATAGATTTCCCCTGCGTTTAATATAATAATGATTTGCCAGGCACCAAAACATGGAGGAAAAAGAAGTATTAAAATAAAAACCTCAATGTAACAATGTTCTAAAATTAGGGTACGTCTTCACAATACCCGAATTTGCCGCCATCAGATCAATTTATCCAGATCGATTGAGCAGAAGTGAAGACCTGCTCAATCGATCCAGAAGTCGATTCAGTAAAACCACCTCCCCAAAAAGCATAGTGCTGCATAGACAGGTATGCATTTCCCATTAGCGCAGCATTGTGGAGCCGGCACGCAGAAGAGGATTTAGGAAGTTGAAGTAAGTTATGCAAGCTACTCTATGTAGCTTAAGTAACTCCTGTCAACTGTCGTCAAATTTTCTCATAAGTATAGACTAGGCCTAATGCTCTCTCTGCAGCAAATTATAAAGAGAAAAATCACTTTAGAAAGGGTGCCTTACATGTAATTTTCAGAACTGGCAATCAGGTCATCTTAGCATGTTGCAGAGGAAGACACAGGGAATTCAGCTATCATTTGAATGCCTCTGAAGACTTTAAACACTATTACATGGCTTTGAAAAAGGCCAGACTATGGTAGAAACAACGTCTCAATGACATTTATAGTTCAGATAATTGTTTCACACCATAAGAGATCAAGCATGGTGTCGTGGTTTATGGTGCTTTCTTCATCTGTGGGACATCCAGGTTCAATTCCTGCTTCACCATAAAAACATCCTGAGTGACCCTAGGCAAGTCACTATCTCTCTGTGCCTCAGACCCCATCTGTAAAATGGGGATATTAGCACTTCCCTACCTCACAGGAGTGGTGTGAGGATAAATACATTAATGATTGTGAGGCACTTAGATTCTACAGTGATGGGGGCCACATATAGCTACTCGTTAGCCCAGGCAACTGGGGGGCAGATTTGGGTTCAACTTCTGGCTCTGTCGCAGACTCACTGTGTGATAGAAGCCAAAAGTTATTTTGTGTCTCTGCTGCTGTTTCCCAATCTCTAAAAAAGGAACGACAACAATGCTTCACATGGGTGATGCAAGGCTAAATTCATAGTTTGTAAAATCACTTACAGATCTCCGAATGCCAGGCAATGTAGAAATACAAGATATTAATATTATTCACGAAAATTATTCACGGTCAAATATCGTATTTTTAGATGCCACGTTCTCAGATGCCCACTTGTGAGCCTTTAAAAGGGACCTGATTTTCCAAGGGTGGGAACTGAATATTTTCTGAAAATTCCGTTCAGGTTCTTATATCACAACGCCATTTTAAGTGACAGCATGCTGACGGAATATCCTTATTCCATAGGAAGACACCAGTGGAAGCTGGATTGGGCCCCAGCTGCTGTGTCCTTGCACATGTGATAATTATGGTTTTATTTCATGGCCTAATCTTAACTAAATATCTAATTTTGTAATTAGTTGTTGCTGACAGAGTTTATCAGTTTATATACAAATATATACAGCATAACAAGAGAATAGCTTTAGAAATTGCATCTTTCCACCTTGAAAAAAAGAACCAAAATATAGGACAACCCAGGCTCTGCAGGCAATTAAAATCCAGTTATCATGCAGAACATCTTTACAGGGGCACTACTAAAGTTAAAGATCTTTGATTTACGAGGATACTTAGCTGGAATGTGGCTGAAGGCTCCTCTGGGCATGTCTATACCATAAAGTTAAGTCGAGTTAATGTAAGTCGACATCCAGCCACTGCAGTAATTAAGCTGGCCGTGCATGTCCACACCACGTTCATTGTGCCAATGGAGTGCAGCCTCAACTAGCAGCACTTGCATGGATGCACAGAACAGTGCATAGTGGGTAGCTATCCCAGAGAGCAACGAGCTGCAGCCATTTTTTGGGAAGGGCTTGCAACATCTCATGGGCCCAAAACATTGTCACGGGGGGGGGGATGAGAACATGGCTTCGGCCTCCCATGATGCAGTTTCCTCCCTCCCTACCTTGATATTAACGGCAAACAACCAATACTTTCTTGCACCTGACTTAGCCACACGTACGCCCTAGCTCAAGAAGCATGGACCCCGCTCAGCTGTGCACGCTTGTCCTGAGCATTACAAACACCTCGCACCGTATCCTGCAGTATTTCCAGAGATGAGACAGGAGCTGTTGCGCAGACCATTGCGATGTCAGTCAAGCAGCCCTGCTGCAGGCCATAAAATGAAATAATTCCTGGTTGCTGCTGGCAGTCGCACAGCAGCTGACCACAGTGGAGTGCTGTTTCTGGTCCCGGGAAACAAGCACTGACTGGTGGGATCGCATCATTATACAGCTATGGGATGATAAGCAGTGGCTGCAGAACTTTCGAGTGCAGATGGCCACTTTCCAGGAACTTTGTGCCACGCTTTCCCCAGCCCTAAAGCGGCGCAGCACTAAAATGAGCTATGCTCTGACAGTGGAGAAGTGAGTGGAGATCGCTCTGTGGAAGCTTGCAATGCCAGAGTGCTACCGGTCAGTGGGGAATCAATTCCGAGTTAGTAAATCCACCATAGGCGTTGCTGTGATTCAAATATGCAGAGCCATGGCCACCGGTTGAACTGCCTGTTAGGGGATGCTAGTCCATGGCCCCACCCCGCCTGCCCCCTCCCTCACCCCCACCTGGAGCTCCCCTCTACTGCAGCTGGAGGAGCCCTGCCCCATCTCAAAGCCAGGCCACCCAAGTCCCAACAGGGCAGCCCTGACACCCCCAGCTGCGCATGGCCCCAGCTGCCCCAAGTCCCAGCCAGTAGCCCCAGCACTAGCTGGGCGGCCCAAGCTGTGCGTGGCCCCGGCCATTCCGGAGCACAGGCGAGGCAGCCTTAGTGCCCACCAGTGGACCCAGCCATGCCCAGGCCCGGCCACGTGGCCCCAGCGCCTGCTGGCGGTGCTTGTCAGCAGCACCTGCCGGAGGCCTCAGCCGCCTTGCAGCACGGGCCACGCACAGCCCCAGTCACCCCAGAGCACCGCCAGGCAGCCACAGTACCCACCTGCAGCCCTGGATCACCAGCTGGGTGGCCTGAACCAATGTCTGGCTCGCCTCCCACCAGCCTCCACCTTGTTCAGGGGAGGCTGAGCGGGTGGGAAACTGCTGCTGCAGCACCTGGGGCAGACACAGCAGGAGGGGGCAGGGCCACATCTGGCTGTTGAGGAAGGCTAAGCCTTCCCCAGCCTACAATACCCGGCGCCCATGCGCAGAGCCATTAATCGACTTCTGCCATGAAGGGTAGTGACTCTGGCCAATGTGCAGGACATAGTGGATGGTTTTGCCATGATGGGATTCCCAAACTGCGGTGGGGTGATAGATGGCACACATATCCATATCTTGGCACCAGACCACTTTGCCAAAGAGTACATAAACCGAAGGGATACTGTTGCAAGTGCTGGTGGATCATGCAGGGTGTTTCACCAACATCAACATGGGATCGTCAGGAAAGGTGCCTGACGTGCGCATCTTTAGGAATACAGGTCTGTTCAGAAAGCTGCAATCAAAGACTTTCTTTCCAGATCGCAAAATAACCATTGATGACGTTGAAATGCCCACAGTGATCCTGGGAGACCCAGCCTACCCCTTCCTCCCATGACTCATGAAGTCATAAACCAGCCACCTGGATAGCCGTGAGAAGCGGTTCAACAATAGGCGGAGCAAGTGCAGAATGGTGGTGGAATGTGCCTTTGGAAGTTTAAAGGGTCACTGGCACAGTTGCTTACTAAGTTAGATCTCTGTGAAAGCACCATCACCATTGTTATCGCTGCATGCTCTATAATATCTGTGAAGCAAAGGGAGAGACGTTTCTGCAATGGTGAGGGATGGAGATGGATAGGTTGGTAGCTAATTTTGAGCAGCCAGATACCAGGCCAATAAGAAGAGGCCAGCAAGGAGCTCTGTGTCTCCGGGAGGCTGTGATAACCCGTTTCAGTAATGAGCACTGCACTGTGCCTTCCCATACCATGCACTCTGATGCAGCAGTTTCCCTGCACTCACCCTCCCTCCCAAACCCCTATGATTGAATAAATAAAGTGCATTTCACTCTCAAAACGTTGACTTTTATTGCATAAACATAAAGAAACTGAAAGAACAGGGAAATAATTTAACCTTGGGCCATTGGTGTGATAAAATTGGAAGGCGAGAAACCAAGTCAGCTTGCCTGTGAAAACAACATTGTCAGTGCATACCCTAGGTGCAGTGCAAGGTTGCTATTTAAAAAAACACTCCCCTTATTACGCTCAAGTGCAAGTCAGAACATGATCAGAATCCCTAGCTATTCAATGAATACTGCTCCAGCCATAGTGAGTATGGCCCGGCCTTTTGCTGCAACTTGTGGGAAATCTGTGTCGGGAGCACACAGGGGCAGGTGGACATACCCCCTCCCCCTAGCAACATGGACATTGCTTTGAGACCAGTGACCAGCATTATTAAGACTCCCAAATTGTGGTCTTTGTCTGCATCAGCTCCGGGGAGAGGGGGTGTGGCCATGAAAGAACATAGGAAACCCACCCCCACTTTCCTTAATGCTGCTGGTAGTAGTTGCCCTGGACTTGCAGAATCTGAAGTCAATGCCAATCCCTGCCAACCAAACCACTGGCATGTTAGGGAAAGCATGGCTGAGGGACTCATAAGTCCCCATGGATGTAGATCTACTACATGCTCTATTATTTGTGGTATGAGCCCTTGTAATGAAAACTTCCACTGTCTCTCCTAAGTGATCCTATGTGATATCAGTCTCCTGAGAGTAATAGAGGTGAGAAGGGAGCAGATGCTGCAAGCGTTTGGATACAGACCTGATCCTTAGGCTGCTATGCTGTGTACCTCAGTGATGCCTGCTGAGTTAATACTGGACTGGCGAGGAAAAGTGTCCTACTGTAGTGGAAGAAATAAGGCAGCCCGCCCCAGAAACCTTCTGCAAAGGATTGCAGAATACCTCCATGAAAGTTTCCTAAAGATCTCCATGGAGGAATCCCAGGCCATCTCTGTGAACATGTCTTTTCTGGGAGGCACACTCCACATAGCTGCAGAGGCCACTGGGAAGCAGATACCCACTGGCACCTCACTTTTGCTTCAGATTATACATAAAATATAAGTGTATGTAACCCCTACAGTTTGATTGGAATTGCATACTCACCAGAGGTGCCTTTGCCAGAATCACATTTGGCCACCATGCTGTCCTGTGATCAGCTGGACTACTCCAGGTTATAGCTCCTGGCTCTCAAGGAGAATGGATCCCTTGATCATCTGTCTCCCATTCTCCTCCATCTCCTCCTCTTCCTTATCCAGAATAAGTGTTATTCTCCTTGTTTTTGCCTGAAGTGGCCTGAGACTCAGAGTCTTGGAAGGTATTCACACTACGTTTGGGGGTAGTGGTGGGGTCGCCAATGAGAACTGCAGGCAGTTCATTGTGGAAGCAGAATGTCTGGTGCAGAACCAGAATAACTGTTCAACTCTCTCGTCTTCTGGTATGCCTGCTGAAGTTCTTCGATTTTCAAGTGGCACTCCTGCGTGTCTCTATTGTAGCCCTTTTCCTCCATGCCCACATGATCTTTTCGTAGATGTCTATGTTACTTTGGCCAGATTGGAGCTGTGCCTGCACAGACTCTTCTCTCCACAGACCAATAAGATCCACCATCTCCTGTCTACTCCTGGCTGGAATACATTTGGGGTGTTGAGTTGCCATGATCAGCTGGGTTGGCAAGCTCTCCATGATGATCAAACAGGAAATGGGAATTCAAAAGTTCCCAGGACTTTAACAGGGGAGAGGTTATTTCATGTGTACCTGGCTGCTGTGAAAACAATCTCCGGAGCGGTCACAGCAGAGCATTGTGGGACACCTCCTGGAGGCCAATTCAGTCAATTTACACAACGCTGCATCTACACTCCCTCTCTGTCGACTCATCAACATCGAATTAAGTGCTACGCCTCTCACAGAGGTGGAGTAATTAAGTCGATGTTACAGGTGTTAGGTTGGCAGAAGGGCCCTGGTAGTGTAGAAACATACATTATTAAGTTGATGTAAGGCAGCTTCTCTCGACCTACGTTTGTAATGCAGACCAGGCCTCTGAGTCTGTGTCCCCGTGAAATGTTTGCAGATTCACCAGTCGTCTTTGACCACACTCTTGCAGTGAGTTCTGCTGCCAGCATGAAGTTCCATTAAAGTCAATGGGGCTCTATGAAGGTGCAGAGTTTCCCCATACCCATTTCTTCTTCTCTGCCACCATTTACAATGTGGTGCAATTGGTAAACAATGCCTACCCCCTATTCTCTTTATATATTAAAACACACCATGTCCGCTCCTCCCCCATATTAAACAAACATTAAGGTGGCATCAAGGATGCCTCTGGGTGGAAACAGCAAAAGGCACATCCACAACACTAAGGCTAATCCCATGCCAAACTTCAAGTCCTTGTTCCCTACAGCTTCTCAAAGAAAAAGTGGTCAAAGTGTCTTAACATGGGCAACACATGTTTTCTCTAACATTTTCTTGGAAACAGCTGAATCATTCTGGCTAAAATGTTTTTTTAAATAATCAGTCTGGAGTAGACATTGGGCATGTAAAATTTCAGCCCAAAAGGTTAAAGTTTTATAATAATAAGCACAGAATTGGTTGGGGAACTGGATCCTACATTTGCATGAGTCTTGAGATGTCAGTGGGCTGCACAAAGGGTATTAATGTTTGTATTAGAATCCTGGTGAGAACAGAAGGGCATTCAATTGTCTTGTAACAATATCTGTATAATTTAGAATGCTGAGACACCACCTCGTTTCACTTGCCATAAATCAGCAGTAATGACAACTTTACCTTGGTCAGTCTCTGATTGTTAGTATGCAGAAGCTAAAAGAAAGCAGGTTGCAGTAAAATGCCAATTCCTATTGCTTGGCATCTGGGGAGTCAGTGGATACCAGAGAAAGGACACTAAATCCCTACAGTTTTCAATTGAGGGGCAGAAAAAAAAACAAAGGCTTACCTTCAGCTATGATTTATACCTACCGTGTAGTTTTGTACATCTTTGAACAGAGCTAGTTTCATACTAGAAAAAGATATCCTTTAAATGAACTAATCTATGACTACTGCTGGTTTTAATCAGATAATTTATTCAAGAAACAGTATTTAACCACCTACTGTATAAATGTGTTTGAATGCTGCACAAGTATACGTCTTAACAAATTGACAAAAAAAAAATGAAATCAAAGTTTGTGACTCTTTCCACTGAATAATATTTACCATCTCTAGTCTTTGAATATAACTTTAAAAGAGTTGTTCAACAAATATAATGAGTGAAAAATCAGGCCATAGTTAAAGTTAAAATAGTTAAGATCCAGTTTGGTTAGAGAGCAGAGAAACGATAACAGACACAGTCAGAAGGTTATTTTGGAACTGGACATGTACTCACTGTTCCTCTTAGATTTTTTTTCTTTAATTCTTTAAGAGCAGATTGTAATGGCTTAGGGTGATTTAGAAGGCTTTTATTTGAAAAGTGCACTACTGTTGTCTACGGTAGTAATTTTGTTTTCGTAAACAACGTCTCAATCTGCTAGAAGAGTGGGGGGATCTGCAGAATGTCTAAGATTTCCAAAGGGGTCCGTACATCCATTTGACATTTTTAGGGGTCCACAGATGAAAAAAAGGTTGAAAAGCACTAGGCTAGAATACTGCACAGAGCATAATTAACAGTCCGTATAAATTGTCATGGGAAAAAGTTCTTCTGCAGGCAGTCTATCTTTTGCATATAGCACAGTATCTACAGCTTTACACTTGGGTTTTGTTTAATAACCACCAGTTAGTGATTAACATTCCATTCCTTGTTCTAGCCTTGTCCAGGTACTCAGCAGGCAGTATTTCAAATATGCCTCCATTTCCCTGCAAGTTAATAAAGGACATTAAATCTTTTTCTTTCTTCTGTGGCAGCATTGTGCATGTTCCATTGCTTCCTTGTTTGAAAATACCACCGGTCCCTTAGCAAATATGATTCTTGACTCAATCTCATATTAAACACCTAGAATTTAATCTGTCAGAGTCAAAGACACCAGAGCAGTTTTTTTGTTTGGTTGGTTTGGTTTTTTTGGCATAAGTATATTAGTTTGGGAATCTGCCAGAAGTGATTGTGGGGATTATTATTGGTAAGGTAAAGTGGAGTGATGATAGATTTGTTTTATTTGAAATGGCTAGACAAGCCACAAGTTTATTAAATGATAAGACAGGTAGATGTATCTGAATATGAGAGCAAGAATCCCTGGTATCTGTGAAAGTGAAGGTGTTAGGTTTGGCAATACCGATTGCTCTTTTCTTGTATCATAAACCTGTTGGGGAGATCTTCCAGATCACCCTGAATAGTAAGACAATGGAACTCTGGCTACTTGAACTCAGTGTTAGTTTTGCCATTGACTTAGGATAGGTCTACACTCCGAGCTGATTCCGAGCTTGAGGAAACATAACTGCCCTAGCTCTGATCAAGCTTATGCTTTAAAAATACAGTGTCGCCATGGTAGCATGAACAGGGTGGGGTTAGCTAATCCATGTGTGTGCCTATATCTCTGAGGGATAAGTGCTTGGGGCAGCTAGCCTCCCTCAATACAGTGGCTACACTCTATTTTTAGCTCAGTAGCTCAACCATTAGCTCGAAGTGTAGACACAGCCTTAAATGGGCTCAGGATTTGACCAGATATGCACATGAGGCTTGAACTTACAGCAGGGGAACTTACTGTACAGTAGCCATTAGTTGCAGTAACGTCTAATCTAGCAAGAAGAAACACACCTATGGATCAGCCTCTATTATTTGAAATGGTGATTTGGTTGCCATATATTCCACAGGAGATATCCCTGCCACTTGGACCACCTATGTCTTTTATAATTAAGAATTCATGCCTTCATCAGGTATTGTATGACTTTCTGCCTGATCAAAATGTAATATAAGCAGCAGTCTTACCTGACTCCCTCCCAAGGTTGGCTGAGCAATCCATTTCACTAGCCAAGGTGACTTTGCCAGCAGCCTCTCACACAGACAGCTTGTAGCTACTTATTCTCAAGGCCTGGCTCCCTCCTCCATGCTTTGTGGCTGGAAGCATTTTGGACGCTATAAAATGATCCCCATTTACCTCACAGTTTGCTATTACTAAAGTTACATTAAAAATTCCCTGCTATTTTCACATTCACTACATTTAAAAAAAAAAAAAATCCCTCCCAGCTCTCTATACGTGACTGATATTGGAATCTTTCAAAGCATTCTTCCAGAGCCTGATTAGACTGAAATTGAGTGCACAGCTTATATATGATGATATAAATCCTACTGAATCACATTACCTGTGAGTGAGATGCATGTGTAGCCACATCAGCATTACCACAAGAATAGGTGCATTATTATGACAAAAGTCCCAATGGAAATAATTTGTCTTGCCTCTTGATCTGTCATGAGATCACTTAATGGGAAACTAAACTAAATAACCCATGATATATACTGAGGATCTTGTCATATAATGCAACTGTATATGGCTGTAGAAATTTAACCTTTTGCCAAGAGACTATGCTTTCCAGATCGTCTGCTTGTCATGTCATTTTTTGTTTTTTCTCTCCACAAGCGTGAAAGGGGAATAAATCTTTGCTTTCTAGTGGAAACGCTAATGGAAAGTGTTTTGCCAGTTGATTTAGTGGATTTTGTTAGAGACATACCAGACAGGCACACACATACTATCAGCCTAGAAACTGATCCTGACTGGAAAGCCTTGGAACGGGTGAGAAGTAATCACTTTCTGATATGGTAGCTCCAATCCCGTGATGTAATCACATGCACCAGCCTAACAACCAGAGAGATTTCCTTATGTTGATTGAAAGTATCAGAATCAAATTACAAAACAAGCTGCATACAATGGCCCTGGGATTCATCATTAAGCAGACAAATAGGGAAGTTTAATGAAAATTCCTTTGGAGTCTACTATATTTTCACTGTCTGACGCTGGAACCCGGATCTATCATCAAACAAAACTATGATGCATGATGTTGTTCAGCTGGGGTTTTTTTTTTTTGTTGTTTTTAAACTATGGATAATGCTGTTGAATGGTGCCTGACAGAGCTTTGGAGACCAAAGATTTCTGTTTAGACACAGTAAAGGTACAGCACAGATAGCAGCCGCACAAGCATCTTCATGCTGTCATATTTATTAATATTCTTTAGCCCTATTACAGAGGAAGAACTAGCAATGGAGAGGTTAGGTTTGCATCCATGCCTGTTCAGTTGTTGGCCTTTTTGTTGAGGTTGTCAACAAAGATGCCAACATTGGTGTTGGTGGTGTTCTGATTTAGACACATTTGCTAGAACTAGACTGAGCCCACCACCCCAATTCACATGGACCACTGAATAGCCATCAGATGGTCCAACTCTTGGTCACTATCCACCTGGTCTTAGAGGTAAAAAGTTCTGTATCCCATTACTAATCCCCTGAACCATCCAATTCCTTCATCTAACATTTTTTTCTGCTGTTATGTGTAGTGTCCCCAGAAACAAACAAAACAGAAGCAGCACGATGTCATTACTGAAATCTTAGCTTAGAAAAATGCACAAATATAGTGTTTGCTAATTAAGAACACCAAATCCCACTGGACTCCCCTCCTCTGCAAAACAAACATCTAAAAAACTAAGAGCTGTTGTAGCGGTTGACAACAAAACAAAAAACCAACTAGCTTTTCAGCTGATTTCCTCTGGATTTAATCGTGGTGTTCAGACTCCAGCCAAACCCACACAGCTGCCTGGGTGGGGGAATGAGAGAGTGGTTTTTTTTCACACCCCTAGAGTCAGATAGTGCCTACATGCATAAGAACAGCCATATTGGGTCAGACCAATGGTCCATCTAGCCCAGTATTCTGTCTTCCGACAGTGGCCAATGCCAGGTGCTTCAAAGGGAGTGAACAGAATAGGCAAGCACCAAGTAATATATCCCCTGTTGTCCACTCCCAGCTTCTGGCAAACAGAGGCTAGGGACACTCAGAGTATGGCATGCCCAGGAATACCATTGAGACCAAGGAGGAATTCTGCCTCACTAAAGCAGAGTTTCTCTCTAAGGCAATGGAGCTCCCTACAATCCCCAATACATGGCTGTGCCTAACAGATATGGACGATCCCATAAAAAGCATGATTGGGGCTGTTGAGAAAGCCAGGAGAGACAAAGAGGCCACAAGTAAATGAAAATATTTCTTTTCTGTTCCCTGCTCTATGGTTACCTCATCTTAGTTTCCAGTTTAATCATCTTTTCTTCATGGCACGATCGCAGTGGTGCCGAATACTGGACAGACAATGCAATTATCCTGACAACATTTTCCGAATAGATATGAGGGGGTCAAATTCTTCTATCCACACAGATTGCTGGGTGCTGCACAAGGCTTTGTTTTAGTTACCCAACAGAGCAAATGGCATTTACTAAATCACTCTTGTGAATTTGACAAAGTCTGTAGATATTCCTCACATGCCTTAAAAAGTGAGGATTATCATACTGAGCACAAACTTTCCATCGTATTTTTATGCAACAAAAGCTTTTCACCCTGAGATCCCTTTAGGTTCTCATCTGTTTTATATAATCTGAGATTTATGATGTTTCCCAGCACACTTTGTTCTGAATCTGGGACTAACATTGTTACTGGAATGATATTTTATCAGTAGATTTAGTTATATTATATAATGTTATGTGCCTATTCAGGGGAATAGATAGTTGAAGGTGTACGACAAACCAGAACAGAGTACTCCAACACACCTTTCTCAATAAGGGGGAAAACAATCTATGGCCTGATTCACCTCTCACTTACACCAGAGTGAACCAGGAGTATAAGATCACCAGAGCCATACCAATTTACACCAGTGAAAATCTGCTTCAGTGAAATTACACTGGGGTAAGTCAAGGCAACATCAGGCCCAGTGTATCTTCTGGAAAGTGTAAAAAACTCTTCATCTGGTATAAATTGGCATAGCTTCTCTGCCCTATTCTATCAATACATCATCCTGCAATGAAACCATTTCCAATAACGGAATCAGGCCACCAATGCCAGATATTCAATGCAACATGGAAATCTGCCACAGTACTTCCCAGGCAAAACTACTGGTAGTTTTTTCCTCATTATGCAGTGGCTCGCATAGCATCCCAGAATTCAGTCTAAACTACTATGTGCCTACAGTGTATGGCCTAAAGGGTGACTGGGGAATGGCTTGCAGTGTTGCGGTAGCTGTGTTGGTCCCAGGATATGAGAGAGAGAGGGATAGGTGAGCTAATATCTTTTATTGGACCAATTTCTGTTAGTAGAAGGTACAAGCTTTTCAGCTACACAGAGCTCTTCTTCGGGTCTGGGGAAGGAAGCAGAGTGTCTGAGCTAAACACAAGTTGGGACAGATTGTTAAGCAGAAGGAGTAACATGTTGGAGGCGGTCACTTGAAATGAAGTGGGCAATAGGGGGTTAGATTGCTATGCATAAAGGGTTTGAACAGGACAATTTAGAGTAGCAGGCAATGTGGTGTCTTACAAATTATGTTATGAGCCATGAAACCAGTGCCCCTGTTAAGTCTGTTGTATTTGGTGTTTAACAGTGTTATGAATTTAAGTTCCCTGGCTCGCCTTTTGAAGATGTTGTGCAGGTTTCCCTTAAGGACAAATATTGAAATGTCAAACAAACAATCTAACCCAATATTACCCACTTCATTTCAAGTGATTGCCTTTAGCATGTTACCCCTTCTGCTGAACAATCTGTCCCAACTTGTATTTAGCTCAGAGACTCTTCGTCCTTCCCCAGTCCTGAAGAAGAGCTCTGAATAGCTCTAGCATTACCTAACCTACCTTCTCTCTTTCATAAAGAATTGCCACATTCAAAACTATTAGGCCAGTTTCACCCTGTTTTAATACAATTGAGGTCTGTGATGTGCGTGTATCAATTGTGGCACAAATTGATCTTACATGAAATATACAGAAATAATTCATCTTTATTAGTTCACAGCATATGCTGCCATGAGTTTAGCAGTTCTGAAAGTGACCAATACCTGTTACTGCACAATGTCACGCAACTCAGGGGATCATTCACAAACAAAATTAATAGGTGCATTGACAATGTTATATTCCTACATGTACAGCAATCACCACACGATTCCTACCAGGCCACAAAAGAGCAGGGCCGGGTGGAACGCAATACAACAACACACACTATTCTGTCTCACTGTTAAAATGGTCTTTCAAAGCCTTCCTGAGTCATGTAGCTCCACCTTGAGCTCTTCTAATAACCCCTGTATCTGGCTATTCAAATTCAGACAGCCAGCCACCCTACCTCCACTCTCCACCCCAGCAGAAACTTCCCCCCTTTGCTTTACATATATTATGCAGGACACAGGAGGCAGTCATAACCATTGGGATATTTTTCCTCACTGATGTCTAATCTCATGAATGAACAATGCCAGTGTCCCTTCAAATGACTGAAAGCACATTCAGCTGTCATTCTGCACCTGCTGAGTAGCTGCATCGTTCCTTACTGCTGTCGAGGTGGCTGGTGTACAGCTTCATGAGCTTTAGAGCAAGGGGTGGGCTAGATCACCCAGGATCGCTATTGGCATTTCAATATTCCTAATGGTAATCCATTGGTTGGGAAAGAAAACCCCTGCTTGCAGCTTTCTGAAAAGTCATGGGTTTTTAAAGATGTGAGTGTCATGCACATTGCCTGACGAGGCCACATTGATGTTGGTGAAGCATCCCTGGTGATCCACCAAAGCTTGTATAACCATAGAAAAGTAGCCCTTTGTTTGTTTATTCTGTGGCAAGGTGGTCTGGTGCCAAAATAGTGATGCGTGAAGTCTATTGCTCCACTGCAGTTCAGAAACCCCATTGCTGTAAATCCATCTACAACATCCTGCACAATGCCAAGAGTCATGGTGCTGCAAAGCAGGAGGTGATTAATGGCCCTGCACACTTGCATCATAACAGCCCCCGTGGTGGATTTCCTGACTCTAAATTTATTTCCAACTAACGGGTAGCAATCTAGCATTGCAAGTTTCCACAGTGTGATTAGTACTTGCTTTCCCGCTGTCAGCACAGCTCTCATTTTGGTGTCCTTGCAGTGGAGGGCTGGAGAGGAGCTCAGTGCACAGATCTAGGAACATGGCCTTGCATCTCCAAAAGTTCTGCAGCCACTGCTCATCGCCCTAAACCTGCGTCGCGATGCTTTCCCACCAGGCAGTGCTTGCTTCTCGGGCCCAAAAGTGGCACTCCACCAGATGAAACTGCTCCATCAACACCACCACCAACCTTGAATTGTTTCTGACTATGCCCCACAGCAATCTGTCCTCCGAGGAATCATCATGTTCCCCACTCCTTCGGTTCTTGTGGCTTTACAAATACTGCAGGATTGTGCAGCCTGTGCTTCCAATGCTCATAGTGCAGAGCTGTGCTGACTCCCTGCTTCTGTTAGAGATGGCAGACAGCGAAGAGAGATACCCGGGCTTGTGGGTGTGACCCACTGTACCCCATGTACACCCTTAAGGTATGATTTATGTATCATTCATGTTCACCTTTATAGTGTAATTGTGTATTGTTTAATGCAAAGTGTGTCATGTGAGGTGTTTTTGGAATGCCCATGACATACTGAACATTATTGTTATGGTAGAATGTTTCCTGTAAGGTCATATATATGGTTATGAAGTAATTTTCCCAAGTACGTGTTTCACATAGCTTGAATAGATACATGCAAACACAAAGCAGAGTGAGAGTTCATGCCTCGCTGAGGCATGCATACAGGAACAATGGACTAGCCTGAGCATCTGATAAGATGATGCTCATTTGATTCAAATGGAGGAAGCCATGCCAGACATTGTCGATCACCTGACAACAGGGAGTGGCGAGGGGAATTTGTTAAAAGAAGAGGCATTTTGGTCTCTTGATCTCTCTCTTGCAATCCACCTACAAAACAACATCAAGACAAACTGTCCATGGTGGGGAGCCTGGTTGGGGGGCCAGCAACCAGCCTGTGGTAAGAACCATCTAAGACTGCAAGGCTACTAAAAGTATTAATGCCATTTGCTTTTATTTCTTCCTGATCAAATCTGACTCATATTATTCTGGTTTATAATAATTTAAAATAAACTTAGCTGTTTGTTTTATCTAAAGCGGCGCTTGTGGTTTGGGCGTGTGTAGAGACTTCATTTAGAGTGACAGAGTCAGTGCATATCAATTTCTTTGATAAATTGACTAACCAATGAGCTTGCAGAGTCCAGTGGGCAACACTGAACTCTGTAAAATGACAGTTCCTAGGGTTGCATCTGGGACTGGGGACATTGGCTGGGGGTCACACCATTGCATAATCCCATGAGAGGCTGGCCAGAAGCCCTCATTCATTAAGTTAAGAGCTGCTTGCTTGCAGGAGGCTGTGCGTGGGCTGACCCAGGATTGGGTGGTTCACACAGCAGGGTAAGTGCAAGACAAGCTCCAGGAGTGAGAGATTGGGGTGACACAGCCATACACCAGTCCAGATCGCAGCGGGGAACATTACAGTGGGATTTTGAAAAAAAGACAAAAATTGGGGGATACAGATGTCATTATGAGATGGAGACAGTTGCAAACTGGACAGTTGACTCCATGCTCTCAGTCACTCCTGTGCGACTCGTTTCTGCCCCATCATGCATTACCAAAACTTCTCAAAAAGACACTGTGCTGGAGGGTGATGAGTTGTACAGTGGGATGCCTGCCCCTGGTGCACCCACTCTGTGTCGATACAAGTGCTCCTGGTGAGTACACACACCACTGACACAAGAAGCCAAGTGTGCACATGCATAAGCAGTGTACTGCTTAGGGTGGCTGTATGCCGATGTAACTTGAGTCAACGTAAGTTTGTAGTACAAATGGGGCCACAACTAAATACAATTGAACATAGTATTTAGCATTAGTAGTTAACACATATTTCAAGGGACCATTCAAGGTGAAGTGACTTGTCCTATCCCCTTATGACTGGAGAGATGTTAACAAGTGGTGCGGGGGTGTTTAGTGGATTATAGATTCATGTAATAAATCATAATGGGCCACTTCACCTTGAATGATCCCTGTGGACGAGCCCCTGTGAAGGGGGGGCAGCGTCCAGGGTTCTCCCTCTGGGTCCTTCTCCGAGGGGGACCACCCCTCGTGGCTATCCCCTGCCGGGAAGCAGTCTCAAGCCCTTTGACTGGGCGAGCAAGCAGTCTTTCGCCAGGCCCTTGGCGAGACAGGAATGTAACAGATCGGCTCCCTGGAGCGGTAAGGAGGGGGTCTCTCTCTCTCTCTCTCAGGGTGGCTAGGGAAGGGGGGAAGGGGACGCCGGCCCACCCATCTCCACTGCGTCCCAGCCCAACACCCTATCAGTGGCAAGCCACTGAGTCAGCAGGGCTCCCGCCACAGCACGCTGACAGGGTTGCTCCAGACTCAGCCACTGTCTATGGCTGTCCCTGGGCTGCTTCCTCCCTGTATCCCCAGGTACCTGCCTCCGCTGGGGTGCGGTAGTCCCACGAGACCCTCTTTATCCACCGGCAGCAGCTCCGGCAACTCCATGGGTTCCTCCACAGAGGGCAGTTCCTCCAGGTCCTCTGGCCCCCAGGCTGCAGGTAGGGCCGGGGGTTCTCCAGGTCCCAGGCTCTATACTGCTCGGGTCTGTCCTCCTCCAGCTCCCAGGCAGCAGGTGACTCAGGTGGGCCCTCCTCCGGCTCCCAGGCAGCGGGTGACTCAGGTGGGCCCTCCTCCGGCTCCCGGGCAGCAGATGGCTCAGGTAGACTCTCTGCCAGTCCCCAGGCAGGGGGGTAAGACTGGCCGCTCCCCCTGCCCGGTGTGAGCCTCTGGTCTGGTTCTAGCTGGAAGCCTCAGGGGAGAGGCATCCTTCTCCCTCAGTCATCCCCACCTGACTGAGGCTGCAGGCCGGGGTTTTAAAGGCCTGGCTCCACCCCCCCTGCTTCCGGTCAGGTGGTGCCCATGGGGTTTCTGATGGCCTGCACCCGCCCACCTGCTTCCAGTCAGGTGGTGTTCCCTGGGCTTCTAAAGGCCTGGGACCGCCCTCCTGCTTCTGGACTGCGGTTTTCCTTCTGGGCTCTATCAGCCAGGGTGGGTTTGGCTCCCACTCTGGGTCCTTCTCCAAGGGGGACCACCCTTCCCGGCTACAATCCCTTGAAATGCATTAACTTATTATACTACACAATCTGTTTCACCTTGTATTTAGCTATGACACTCTGAGTATATTTCCCAGATCTGAAGAAGAGCCCTGTGTAAGCTCAAAAGCTTGTCTCTCTCACCTACAGAAGTTGGTCCAACACAAGATGTTACCTCATCCACCTTGTTTCTCTAATATCCTGGGACCAAAACTGCATATACACAAAGCACAATTTGGAGTTTAGCACATTGACAACACACCCAGGTAATGAGGCACAATCATAAACCCTTTAAAAGTGTAGGAGAAATTTTGAAATCATTGCTATAGGTGTCTAAGGGCAGTGAACTAAATGAATCACGGAGTTAAAATACATAGTGTGTCAGAATTTGAGTGGAGTAACTCTGCAATCATTGAAATACAAAGATGAGACCACTGAAACTGATCATATACAGTAAATCAAACAATAAAAAGCGACACCCATTAATTGGCATTATACCAGCATCTCTCTCATGTATAGGTAAGTAATGATATCTTACCTGGCATTTATATAATACCCAATTCTGCTTCCCTTACTCACAATGAGTAGAACCTTTCTTTGGGACATATTCTAACATCTTTATTCCTGTTGAATAAGAAAGGTAACCACAAATGAGTAATGACTAATGAGGGTATCCTTCTCAGCTATAGCTATATTGATTTTTATTTCCATACAACTCTTTGGGCTAAATTCTGCTCTCAGTCATATCCCACTGGCTTCATTGACATTACACAAGTGTAATTGAGGATGGTATTTGTATCTTTAGAAGTATCAGTTCATTTTATCTCTAGTAATTGTTGTAGATGGTATGGCTGCTCATTCTGGCCATCATGATGAAATGATGTAGCTGTCCTTGGAAGGTGGCCTCTCTCTAAATGTGTGTATCTAAAGCATGGCAAAGGGGCATTGAAGAGTAAGTGAGATATAAACAAAATATTGATGACTTTTACTCTAGTGGTACACCAGGAACAAGTTTACTGCTTAGAACGAAGGTCTCCCCTCCCCAACTGCTGGATTGGATGGCATTATATATCGCTTACAGCAAAAAACAGGCCAAGCCCTTTACATTAAAAGACAGTTAAGAGCAAAGCCAACCATTCAAATGATAGGAAATACCAGAATTAAAATCAGACTGCTTGTTTCTTCTTCCTCCTCCTCCTTGTGAGCACACGAGAGACCATCTCCCTGCCCTTAGTTCCAGTGCCTGATGCTACATCAGTTCACAGCAGCTGGGAAGAGCAATTGTAAGGAAAGTTCTGCTCAGTCCCTGTATCCCTGGACTGGAGCATGTTCAATTTCTGTGTGAGAATTGCAAATGCACAGTTTGGTCAGCATGCAGGGGCTCTGGGAGGTAGAGCATGCTCAGTGCAGATGTGAACTTCAGAGAGTTCAGTTGCCAAGCTAACATGCGTCTATTGGGCATGTGCAAACTGAGATTTTTCAGATACTCATAACTTAGCCGAATCTGGGTGGATTTTCATGGGGACAGCCACAGGCACATTCCGACCAACCTTCTGCCAAATATAAAGTCCTTGCTCTAAAAGCTTGGAGATGCTAAATCTTCTCAATTAAATAAAAAAATAACATGGGCAAAACATATGTTCCCTCAAACTCATTCTTGGAAATGGTTGAATCATAAATCAGTCCATGGCAGACACTCATCATGAAAAGTGTCCACTCAAATGGTTCAAGTTTGGCAAAGTTATAAACAACTGAAAACAGGGCTTTGTAATGGAAAGCGTCAGGAAAACTCAACTGTATGCAGTACTAGTCAGGCCATTAATATCTACTGACATTAAAAGGAAAAGAGCACCCATGTGGCTGTGGATTGTGGAATGTTCCATTAGTGAGAAGCCTAACAAGTTCACCAAGAATACAGAGCCTAGGAGAATTACAGCAGTAGTTGCATACGCAATCATTGTCTCACAATGGCACAAACATTGAGCTGAAAAACCAGATAAGCTACAATCAGTTACTCTCAAGTCCTCCCTTGATTGAGAGTCAGTTGATTAGCTTAATAGTTTATTACCATCTTTTTTAGGATTCCATGAATGTTTGGGACTAATGAAATGAATGCACTTCTTGCTAGCTGCAGAGAAAGATTATTATTCCATTTTGGTCCCATTCTATAAAAAGGTAGATTGTCAGTTTTAATGGTGTTCTGGAGTTCCTCTTAAAATGTGCATTTGAAAGACTCAGTAAAGCATGGGGGTAATTAGGAGGAAATATTCATTCTTTTGAAACCGTATTTCTTTGTAACAGCCTATGCCACATTAATATACTGCACTGACAACTTGTAAATGCACTTCTCCAGAATCATGTTCTTTTTCGATTACTCAAGCCTTTGCTCCTCGTCTTGTATCTTTTACTCCTTGAGTAATATTTCAAGGCAGCCAGCTTTCCAGCTCTGTAGCCTCTTATTATCTTCCTTGTCTTAAGAAGTTTGTGGTCTTTATGGAACACAGATGCCCATTACATGTTTATGCTTGCTTTTTTATTGTTGTGGCAGATGTGCAATTCCCATTTCAGTGCTAAAGTCAATAATTAATGAACACAGCCAATAACATAGACTTAGCCAACGAGATCTGATTACATCAGCCCTGTAGAATATGAATCAGCATCGTTTGTTTACAGAATCTCAGTAACAACCTCCTTGCAGTACCGAAAATATCAAAGACTGAAGGCAGTAGGGAACCTTCATTGATGTATGTAAAAAACACACAAGGCAAAAGGTAACTGTTTTACTTTTAATGTCTCACAGCATCAATTATTCTTGCATGCTGAATAATTTCAGTAAAATTTTCTTTTTAGTTCAACTCTGGGATTTGGAGGAAGGTGAAGTATTAATATCTTATATAGTTCACATCTAGCAGTGGTAAAGTAGGGCAACTCACCTCTACCCCCTCCCCACTTTGCACCCGCACCCCTTTGAAATTTTATTCTCAGAAGCACCAAAGTCCTTGTTGCTGTTGTACCGGCACACACACAAGCTGAGATCATGGCCAGTCTTTAAAGCCACAATGGCATTTCATATAGTTCATCCGCTGGCAGCACAAGAATGAAAATTCATTTTCCCAACTTCAAGTTTTAAACGGTAGGAATCAACTCAGCTATAAGTCTCAGAGCCCCAGCTAATCATTGTCCTTGGAAGAATCCTCATTACAGCATATCTGACAAAGGTGTACAAGACCTATGATAAATGCGTGCTTTGGCTATAAATCTAATCTGACTCCAGCAGTGTAGGTTATCCTATTCATTGGTGAAATTGACAGAATGAAGTTACAGAAAGTACAAAGAAGTAGCAAGAATTCTGATACAATGAGATTCCTCCATACTGCAAATTCCTTTAATTTAAAACATTTCTCTTTAAATAGCATCAAAGAATTGATGTTACAAACAATCCAAAATGATGGAAACGATGGACTGGGAAGCTAACTGCAAATGGATGAAGTGTTTAAAAGACTGCCACATCTTTTTGCCTAGCACAGTTTTCTGAAAGGTCACATAACAAAACAGTGCTTCTCACCAGGTCTCCACTGTGAAATGTGTTTGAAAGCAACATATCTGAGCCTAGTGCTACTGACAATCATTTTGCTGAAGTGTGATATCATTATTGCTAGACATATTACTGAGCCCTTTGCAGATCTTTTATATTCTTCCATGCCAAATAATAGAGTCTTTGGGAGTGTGAATCTTTTGTGTAGACAACCTTGTTACTATTAATATATTCTTTTCCTTGTGCAAATACAAAAATGAGCAGATTTCAAAAAGTATGGCTATAAATTGGAAAGGTAACGTTCAGATTCCAGGCCAGTTTAAGAGAAGTGCAGTTTAATTTCTGGCTACCCCAGGTATAAGGTTTAGGGAAGGATAGATAGTTGTGGTTACATTTGGAACTGGGAGCTAAGATCTGAGGGCTGTGTTTCTAGCTCTGCCACATTCTTCCTCCCAGACCTTGGGTGAGTCATTTAAGCCCAAATTTTCAGTCTGTCTTTAATCTGGCCTCTATTTTTGCACCTGCAATTTAGGTCATTTAGCCATCATGCCCCAAATTGTGAATACAAACAAGTACTTAAGTATCCACATGATCTAATTTGCCCCTGGAATTATTTGTACCTGCAATCTGCAGTTAGGAAAAAAGTCCCTGTTTCTAAATAGTCTGGCCCCTTGTTTTTCTGTGCCACAATATCCTTATCTGTAAAATGGATATAACAGTACATAGCTACTTGTAAGCGATGCTCCGAGGCTGAATTTGGTAATGGTTGGTAGAAGAATTTGAGATCCTGGAATGGAAGGTGCTATAGAAATGAGGGCTTTTTTCCCCTAATTTGTTTTAAGAAAACAAAAGAATATGTGTCAATGAATTTTAAACAATGCAAAATGAGCTATGTTATGAATGCTGAAGAAGGAAAAATGTAAGTGTTCCAATGACTCTAGAACAACATGTATTTGGAAGCATGATAATGCACACAAAAAATTAACCTCTGTAGTAGAGACTCTTTTTTAAGGCTTGCTTCAGAAGCCAAAAAATTATTTTCGTTTCCGCCATTAGCTGCTTCAAAGAATGAAAAGCAAGCCCAAAAGCTTTTAATGTTTATATCTGAGTAATTTGTGTTAAGAGATTTAAAGCAGCAAGGGAGATGTATTTTGTGAAACTGGATCAAATCAAACATTTAAATGCTCTTCTTTTCCCCCTCCTCTTAGAAAATTTACCATTAACTTCAGTTAACTGTTTTTATCAGATAACTTTTTCCAAGCTCTTTTAAACAAATATAATCTAAATGTAAAGTTCTATTTACACTCCTGTGAAGAAAATCTTCAATCCAAAACAATTAATAAAACTTTGCTTAGTACTAAAGCTACTAGACAGAATGAAAACTATAATTCCATTTTCAAATAACTCACTCTTACACACCTACCTTCATTGTCATGTGATTTTTTTCTCTTTGTGCTTTAGACGAATTGCACACTGTTCGCAAAGTATTCAAGGAAGAGATGTACATAGCTGTGGCCTAATCTCCTGGGATTGGTTTGCTCTTGGACTTTTAACATGGATAGAGGAACTCTTTCTTTTGAACATATACAAGATAGAACCAAAACAGAGCATAACCCAGGCTGTAGATTTACAATCCAGGGAATCCAGCAACCCTGGGTACAATGTGATCTGAAATCATGTTACCCACCTTTCTGTAAGAGCCATGTATAAATAATATTCTCTGTAAAGCTGCTAACAGTTTCCAATCTTACTGTAGACAGAACCTTATTCTCCAGCTATTCAGGACAAACTCCTCTCTATCATCAAAAGTGCAAGTATTATTCAGGGATAATCAAAGGTATAGAACTATTAGTCATTCAAAGTTCAGTGCAAGGAACATGCAAGGATCATGTTTAGTTAAGGATAATTTTGCATAGTCCATATAGGGTCCAGAGAAAAGGACTCTTGTACAGTGAACTACTCTATTTATTTGGCTCCTAAGACACACTTTCAAATGATTCTCCATGGGATAGTAACCTGCATCAATGTTGGAAGCTAAGGGCCTGCCTGGATCTTCTTAGTTAAAGCCTAAAATCACTGTGAGAACAGATTTCTATGGATTCTCCACTAAGTCCTTGTCTTGTTTTTCTTTGAATGGGCCTCATTCAACTCCAGTTAAAGTCAATCAGAACATTTTTGTTGACTTGAGAATTCATTTAGGACCAACATTGTCAACTGAGGGTCCATTTCAAGTTTATTCCATTCTGTCTTATTGACCACCTTGTTATAAAGTTCTTCCTACTAAGATATTTATGCCACATTTTTGCTTTCATAGGCCAGGGCATTACTTCTTCTAGCCCAGGCATTGATTACTAAAAAATAATTCACCTCTTAGTTCTGTGCATGAGTTTAAAGACAATAATGTCTTTAAAGTCTTTGCTAGACTATACACATTCTGTTGATTTAGCTTTTTATAGATGGTATTTTCTTAATCAGCATTATTTTGGTTACCCTCTGGATTCTCTGTTGAGGAATCTTTTTCCTTTATAATACAGATCTAAGAACACATGCAGTGGTCCATATGCGGGCTTACCAGTGTTATAGACAGAAGTAATTGTCTCCTTGGTTCTTCGAGTAATATCTTTGTTTATAGATCCCAAAATAGCACTGCTTTTTTTGTGGCTGCCTCATACTTCATTGAGGTCTCCAATATATGATTTATCTACAATACAGTCAAGAGTTTACTTTTTCTGTTAGACTCTTTCCATAACCATTTCATTATGTACACATAGTACATATGAGATTCTCTCCCCCACAAGTGAGTTAGCCTTTCATTTAGTCTGATCGAGCCTCGTTCTATTGATTTCTGCACATCTTTAACTTTTGTCAGTTCCGCTATACTGGAACACTGTCTTGCATGGGCTTGGCCATCCCTCCTAGTGGCATATTTTCTGTATATTTATAGAATTATAGAGTTGGAAGGGACCTCAGGAGGTCATCTAGTCCAACCCTCTGCTCGAAGCAGGACTAACCTCAGCTAAATAATTCCAGCGAGAGTTTTGTCAAGCCGCAGCTTAAAAACCTATAAAGATGGAGATTCCACCACCTCTCCAGGTAACCCATTCCAGTGCTTTCACCTACTGAAAAGCTTTTTCCTAATGTCCAACCTAGATCTCCCCCACTGCAATTTGAGACCCTTGCTCCTTATTCTGTCATCTGCCACCACTAGAACAGCCTAGCTCCATCCTCCTTGGAACCCCCTTTCAAGTAGTTAAAGGCTGCTATCAAATCTCTCTTCATTCTTCTCTTCTGCAGACTAAACAAGCCTAGTTCCCTCAGCCTCTCCTCATAAGTCTTGTGCTCCAGCCCCATAATCATTTTTGTTGCCCTCCGCTGGACTCTCTCCAACTTGTCCACATCCTTTTTGTAGTGGGGGGCCCAAAACTGGACACAATACTCCAAAGGCAGCCTCACCAATGCCGAATAGAGGAGAATGATCACTTCCCGCAATCTGCTGGCAATGCTCCTACTAATGCAGCCCCATATGCTATTAGCCTTCTTGGCAACCAGGGCACACTGCTGGCTCATATCCAGCTTCTTAGCCACTGTAACCCCCAGGTCCTTTTCTGCAGAACTGCTGCCTAGCTCATCGGTCTCCAGTCTGTAGCTGTGTATGGGATTCTTCCGTCCAAAGTGCAGCACTCTGCACTTGTCCTTGTTGAACCTCATCAGATTTCTTTTGGCCCAATCCTCCAGTTTGTTTAGGTCCTTCTGTATCCTATCCCAACCTTCCAGGGTATCCACCACTCCCCCTAGCTTAGTGTCATCTGCAAACTTGCTGAGGGTGTAATCTACCCCATCCTCCAGATTATTAATGAAGATGTTGAACAAAACTGGACCCAGCATCGACCCCTGCGGCACTCCGCTTGCAACCAGCTGCCAGCTTGACATGGAGCCATTGATCACTACTTGTTGAGCCCTATGCTTTAGCCAGTTCT
Source organism: Emydura macquarii macquarii (assembly GCF_026122565.2). Taxonomy (NCBI): domain Eukaryota; kingdom Metazoa; phylum Chordata; order Testudines; family Chelidae; genus Emydura; species Emydura macquarii. The sequence continues at coordinate 25,594,913 of NW_027132559.1, forward strand.
CTATCCATCTTGTAGTCCATTCATCCAACCCATACTTCTTTAACTTGCTGATAAGAATACTGTGAGAGACCATATCAAAAACTTTGCTAAAGTCAAGGTATATCATGTCCACCGCTTTCCTCACATCCACAGAGCCAGTCACCTCTTCATAGAAAACAATCAGGTTGGTCAGGCATGACTTTCCCTTGGTGAATCCATATTGACTGTTCCTGATCACCTTCCTCTCTTCCAAGTGCCTTAAAATGGATTCCTTGAGGACCTGCTCCATGATTTTTCCAGGGATTGAGGTGAGGCTGACCGGTCTGTAGTTCCCTGGATCCTCTTTCCTCCCTTTCTTGAAGATGGGCACTATATTTGCCTTTTTCCAGTCATCAGGGACCTCCCCCAATTGTCATGATCTTTCAAAGATAATAGCCAATGGTTCTGAAATCACATCAGCCAACACCCTCAGCACCCTCGGGTGCATTGTATCTGGCCCCATGGACTTGTGTATGTCCAATCCTTCTAAATAGTCTTGGACCTGTTTCTTCAGCACTGCAGGATGTTCACCTCCTTCCCATTCTGTGCCACCCAGTGCAGTAGTCTGGGAGCTGACCTTGTCTGTGAAGACAGAGGCAAAAAAGGCATTGAGTACCTCAGCTTTCTCCACATCCTCTGTCACTAGCTTGCCTCCCCCATTCTGTAAGGGGCCCACACTTTCTCTAATCTTCCTCTTGTTGGTAACATACCTGTAGAAACCCTTCTTGTTCCCCTTCACGTCCCTTACTAGCTGCAAGTCCAATTGTGCTTTGGCCTTCCTCATTTCATTCCTGCATGTTCGAGCAGCATTTTTATACTCCTCACTAGTCATCTCACCAAGCTTCTATTTGTAAGCTTCTTTTTTGTGTTTAAGTTCACCAAAGACTCCTTTGTTAAGCCAAGCTGGACGCCTACCATATTTGCTATTCTTTCTGCACATCGGGATGGTTTGTTCCTGTGCCCTCAATAAGGTTTCTTTAAAATACAGTCAGCTCTCTTGGGTTCCTTTCCCCCTCATATTAGCCTCCCAAGGGATCCTGCCCATCAGCTCCCTGAGGGAGTCAAAGTCTGCTTTTCTGAAGTCCATGGTCCGTATCCTGCTGTTCTCCTTTCTTCCTTTTGTCAGGATCCTGAACTTGACCATCTCATGTTCACTGCTGCCTAGGTTGCCACCCACTTCTACTTCCCCTACCAAATCTTCCCTTTTTGTGAGATGCAGGTCAAGAGAAGCATGGCCCCTAGTTGGTTCCTCCAGCACTTGCACCAGGAAGTTGTCTGCAACACTATCCAAAAACTTCCTGGATTGTTTGTGCTCTGCTGTATTGCTCTTCCAGCAGATGTCAGGATGATTGAAGTCCCCCATGAGAATCAGGTCCTGTGAACTGGAAACTTTCCCTAGTCTACTGAAGATAGCCTCATCTACCTCGTCCTCCTGGTCTGGTTGTCTGTAACAGACACCCACCACGATATCAGCCTTATTGTTCTTGCTTCTAAGCTTAACCCAGAGACTCTCAACTGGCTTATCTCCTGTTTCATACTGGAGCTCAGAGCAATCATAGAGCTCTCTTACATACAGTGCAACTCTTCCACCCTTTCACCCCTGCCTGTCCTTCTTGAACAGTTTATACCCATCCATGACAGTGCTCCAGTTGTGTGAGTTACTCCACCAAGTCTCAGTTATTCCAATCATGTCATAGTTTCTTGACTGTGCCAGGACTTCCAATTCCTCCTTCTTGTTTCCCAGTCTTCTTGCATTTGTGTATAGACACTTGAGATAACTAGCCAATTGCCCTACTTTCTCAGTATGAATCAGGAGGCCTACTCTTCTGCATCCTCCTCCTTCTGCTTCCTTGTGGTGTCCCACATCCCTTCGGGTCCCCCATCGAACCTAGTTTAAAGCCCTCCTCACTGGGTTAGCCAGCCTGTCTGCAAAGATACTCTTCCCTCTCTTCATTAGGTGAATCCCGTTTCTTCCTAGTAATCCTTCTTCCTGGAACAACATCACATGATTGAAGAATTCTAAGCCCTCTTTCCAACACCACCTGCGTAACCACGCATTTACTTCTGCAATGCAACAGTCCCTACCTGGGCCTTTTCCTTCAACAGGGAGGATGGATGAGAACACCACTTGCACTTCAAACTCCTTTATCCTTCTTCCCAGAGCCACATAGTCTGCAGTGATCCACTCAAGATCATTCTTGGCAGTGTCACTGGTGCCCACGTGGAGAAGTAGGAAGGGGTAGCGGTCTGAGGACTTGATGAGTCTTGGCAGTCTCTCCGTCACATCCTGAATTCTAGCTCCAGGCAAGCAGCACACTTCTCTAGTTTCCCCGTCCGGATGGCAGATGAATGACTCCGTCCCCCTTAGGAGGGAGTCCCCGACCACCATCACCCTTCTCTTCCTCTGGGGAGTGATGGTCGTGGAACCCCCATCCCTAGGACAATGCATCCCTTGCTTTCTGATCAAGTGTCTCCTTCTGATCTGTTCCCTCAGATGAGTCTTCCAAATCGTTCACCGCTGTAGTACCTGTGCAGAGAGCCTGAAAACGATTCCTTACCTCTATCTGCATGGTGGACATGTAGGTTCTCTTTCTTCGGGAGGTCACATGCTGCCAATTTTCTTCCCCATTCTCCAGTTTCCCCTGCACCTCCCCTTCTCTGAATTTTCCTCACACTGTGCCTGCAGTAGCAAATCATGTCTTCGATCGAGAAAGACTTTGTTTTCTTTAATGCAATGCAGAGTTGATATTTGGGTCTCTAGTCCTTTAACCTTCTCTTCCAATATGGAAACCAGCCTGCACTTTGTACAGATGAAGTCAGCTCTATCCTGTAAGAGGAAGACAAACATAGCACATCCAGTGCAGGTGACAACAGCAGATTGCTCACTTTCCATATCTTTCCTCTGAGAGCCTCTTCAGATGCTGTATTTACTGCTCAGCAAAGTCTGAAAGGCAAAAACCCGCTGTGGGCTCTCCCCCCAGGCAAACTCCTTCTGTTTGCCTCTCCTCTGTTCGCAGCTCAGTTGGTTCGCAACTGGCTACCTCTTATAAGGCTGCTGACTCGAAGCAGTTGCCCTGCCTCAGTGCCTCCCTCTGCACTCAACCACTCAAGGCCCATCTGGAACAAAGCACTCCCAATTCACACTTTTCAATCAATCACACACACTGTCAACTGCCAAACAGTCCCTGTAACTGCACCAGTCACAATCACGCACACAGTCAGCTGTAACTTGCACCAGTCACATAAATGGTCTCTCAGATACTCACCCCTCTAGCCAGTCAGTATACTATGCACTCCTGCCTACAACTGATCTCTACAATATTAATACTAAACCCTGTAGAACTCCACTGTACAGCTCTCTCAATATTCTGCACATTAATAATAGATTCTTGGTTCTTTTTTTCAGTTAAGTTAGAACAGTATTCCTAACTAAAGAACACTCTCCCAAGTTTTCTGTGATATTCCCATGATGGAACCATGCTGAATATCTATTAATAGTCTACATCTATTATCCACTAGGGCTAGAAAGCCAGTTGGATTGAAATGAAAACCTCCCATCCCATTCCCTCCCCCCCCTCCAAAAACTCCCAAGTTTATCCATTTTCATACACCCCAAACTGAGCTTTTGAACATTCTGATTACGATTTCCTGGTGCAATCCTGTGCCATTGAAGTCACTGGCAAAACTCCTATTGACTTTAACTGGAGCAGGGGTTCACTTTCCATGACATGATTGAAGCTACAGTAGAACCCGATTTATCTGACCCTCAAGTATCTGGCTCTCCATGTTAACCAGACTACCAGCGCACACACAGGTCCAAAACAAAAATGGGGCAGTCTCTCCTCTGGCTGCTGGATGGCATTGCATTCATTCTCCAATTTATCAGGATTTTTGATGATCTGATCTGGGCCTAGTCCCAATTTGATCAGATAAACGGGGTTTAGCTGTAGCTGGAAATCTTGAAAACTGCTTGGCACTGGTGCACCCCACTGTTGAAGCCAGTGAGGCTCCAGGCAGATGCAGGGGTACATCTCCAAGGAGCGTATTGCAGGATTGGGCTCAAAAAGTGGAGAATGGCAAGATAAATAACTGTTCCTCTGCCCATCCACCTACATCGCAGAGGAAGCTCAGCCTTCACCCAGAAATACGCCTCAGACCCTCCCCCCTCAACTTCAATTGGCCAGGGCTCCCCACCATGCACTTCAATGATTTCTTGAGGTTAGGAAGGAGAGGTACCCAGGATTGTACGATATCTCATCACTAGCTGCTCTTAGAGTGAGGAAGTCTTCTCAGTGTTGTGGATCAGCTCGCTGAAACCACCAGCTTTAGACAACATGAGCATGGCCTTCCAAGGCTCTGCTTGCCTCATTCTCTTTGTACAGATTAGTGATAGGTTAGTGATAGGCACACACCAACCCTTAAATCCTCTAGATGTTTCCTGCAGTGTGTCCTTATCCATTGAATACTCAGAATTACCAGGCCTGCTGTTCCCAAAGGAACAGTACCGCACAGATTATTAGTTAAACTGCAGAACACGGCTCCGCTGAACACACAGAACTGAGGTATATTTATAGTGAAAACAAGAATAAGTGTATTATGAAAGAACAGATTTAAGCGATAGTGAATACAAATATTGGAAACAAATAGTTACGTACAAAAACATAGAATCATAGAAGATTAGAGTTGGAAGGGACCTCTGGAGGTCATCTAGTCCAACCCCTTGCTCAAAGCAGGACTAACCTCAGTTAAATAGACACACATTCTAGAGATTAACTTAACCAACAAGGCATTCCTCTATCTCCTACAAGAAAGCTTACCCCGAGTTCTTTCCCTAGCATTTTCAACCAGTTTGGCTGAGACCCCTTTTCATAAAATCAAACCCACTGACAACTTGTCTTCAGAGATTGTAGAAATACCTAAGAATTCATCTGTACGTAGGTCAGATATGTACATCAGATATGCTTTCAGAAGTTCATTGTATTACCCTGCTGCTCCTGCTGTTTTACCTCTTCCTCTTAATTTCCTTGCTTTGAAGATTTCACCATCCTTTTGCATTTGGTTCTGATTTACGATTGGAGGCCCATCGCAAATCATACAATACTTCATTTACCTGTAAACAGATGGACAGACAGATGTTTCTTGCCTGAAAGAAAATCTGCTTTTCACCTTTGCTGGTGATTAGTACCTAGGCACAGACATTAAGAACATAAGTTTAATTGTGTGTATATATAACTCCTTACGCCACATCCATGTGTGCATTTTCCAATGATATTGATGACCAGTGTAACACAACCTTTCATTAGAGACCCCACATGGCTCTTTTTGGTGAACTAGAATGAACATACTAGCCCAGTGAATTTCTGCAACACTTATGCACCCCTTCTGCCAGTTGGTAACAAGTGGTCCCTGAGTCACAGAGGTCTAGTAGCTTTTGATCCCCTCTGACATCTTCAAGGGCAGCCTGACCTCACTTATTTTTTGGTATGAACCCAAAGTTTTCAGAGTAATATCTCAGCTCCCAATTAAGAAGAGGTTAAGAGGTTAAAGGGACAATGCAGCAGGATATATTGCCAATAAACATAACAAATTCTGATCCTGCATTTCTTACTCAGGCAACAAGTCCCTAAGTAAGAAGTTCAGGATCAGGTCCCTTGACAGGATCGAAGAAAAACAACTGATAAATATTTTTCTACTACAAATGAAAGTGTTGCAGACTTGTGAGTAATTTGTGACTAGTTAGCCCTTTACTGCATTATGGAGTGTTAAAAAATGCTTGAAATTTAACAAAATGTCTACTAAAGATTTAATTCAGGAGCTAATTTAACTGAGTGCTGAATTACTTATCAGGCTCCATTCCTTGCAAACACTTAAACATAAAAGTAACTTTGAACTCAATAGGATTGCCAACACTCTTCTATTGGTAGGATTGCAACATATATAATAATTTCAGATTATTCTAGCAATTAGATTTAGCTAGCAGTGAGTATTTTATCATTAGTTCCAAATAAGAATGTACAGTAATATTGTCATTAATTCATTACAAGAGGGAAAAACCCTTCCATTAACTCCAAACAAGTGATAAAACAGATTTTATTTTTAGAACGACTCTGCAAAGGCTCACAGTATTCTATTGTGCATAAGAGCATTTTGTGTACACATTTCATAGGGGAGGCAAGTGACATAAATTTATAACCTTCGTGAATTAAAAAGTTGAAACTTCTCCACAGATTGAGACATTTTCAGCATTACCTCTGACTATTTTTTAAATATAAATTTTAACAGAACTTTAAAATCAATCTGAAAAGTAAAAAATCACTTTGTCCTTCAGACTTTGTCCTCCATGTCCTCTTTGCTAAAAAAGATAAAATGGATTTTTCATTAATTTTTTAGAAAGAGACCTTTTACAAATTAAAGGTGAGTGGTAACATTTGGAAAATGACTGCAAGCAGCAGGAGATGAAGAACAGAGCTGTTAAAATAAACAGAACAAGTGAACAAAAAAAGTTTAACTGCAAACATTGTGAATCATAGCTAGAATAGCCTATTTAAAAATCTTAATATGTCAATTACAAGGTAAGTCAAAAAAGCAATGGGCTCATTTAGTTGTGTGTGTTTACGATGGCTTTGGAAAGATACATTTTTAAAATGCAAGGGGGTGGTGTGCATATTTTCATGTCCCTTTGTACTCTGGAATTATTGGAAAACTATCTAAAATCAGCACATTTTTGCAGCTGGTTTCTTTGCATTCATGTAACTTAAAATCAGCCCTACGCATGTTTTTTAACTTATTTTAAAATTCATCCAGTCTGCATGTGTTCTGATTTTCAATATAACTCATGAAAATAGAGTTTACCATAGAAATGTCAAGTTTATTAATTAATTATTAATTATTATTATTCTCTAAATGATGCTAGCTAATGACCTGTTGTGCCGATCTGTTAAGCAGGAGACACAGCTTTGATTTTTGATTCCTCCTGGTCCTCACTAGGACCAGCCTGAACATGTTAGGCCCTGATCCAATACACTGCTTAGCTTAACTTCCAGTATGTGGCTACTGCCATTGAAGTCAAAGGGATCTTCCCCCCCTCACCCCCCGCAAGTTATGAATGTACCTGAGAACCTTGCTGAACTGGGGCTTAGATCAGTGTAAAAGCCACACAACTCCTTTTGTGAAACAGGCATCCCCAAGGCGAGCAGCTCATATGGAGTCATGCTACCTAGAGACTGGGAAAGTATTAAGGAGGATTGTGAAGCACAGGATTTCTTTGGAGATGTCACAAAAATAATAGTGTCTCCAGAAGTTAGTGCTATTTTGAGAGGCATTCCAGGAGCATTGCTGGCCACAAGGAACTGTTGCAATATGGTTTCAATAGATCTGCAGAGTCAGGGAGGTGGGAAAGGAACCCTAGAACTCGTTTTAAAATGATCCAAGTGGATGTCAGGCTGTATGTGGAAGCTGAGGGCAAAACTAGTGCTCACTCTATGAAGAAAGGGAACTCCGTGAATCCCCCCACACCCCATTCCCCACCTCCCCACACACACTCCCTGACGTATTTCTTCATAAAAATCAACAAGTGGCTCCTTGTGGAATATTTTCGTCTTCTGAGTATTTCCATGGGAGGGGTGATCAAGCCGCAAGACAGGAATAGGTTATTCACTGAGTCACAGACTCAAGGAACAAAGTTATATATAATCAAATGTATTCAAAACCTGATGTAGTCACCTGCACTACTGCATGTAAAAAAACTGCTCACTTGAACAAAAAATGGTTTCATTATTAAAAATGTGCCTGAGAGATTTATAACTCCTACACACTCATTTAGAAACAGCAAGGCAATGCTTTATTTGAAGAGAATGATAAGCACCCAACAGCAGGAGCTCTTCAAGAGGCCTTTTACTTGCTATGCTCCATAAGTAAAAGGCCCAGTGAAGCAATGGAGTGAGGTATTTCATCTTTAATTACTTCCAGTACATGCAGGGGCCATGTGAGAAAATGTGGAATACTGCAAATTGTGCTTTCCCTTTTACTAGCTGCATAATTCTATCACACTTCCAAGTCTAAATTTGATCTAAATTCAGACTTTCTTTGTCATTTTAAAGAGTATCAAAATGAGATAAAATATCTGCATTAGAATTGATTTTCCTCCTTTCCCCTCTCCCTCAGTGAATGAATATTTCTTCTTACACATGCCCTGTGACATTCCTGCTCCATTCAGGCCTATGGCCAAAAGGAAAGTGCTAGTCTTAGGCCCAGCCACTCTGGACTGGCAGAACTGTGCTAGCCACAAGCTCCAACTGAGCCACCTTTGCAATTCTCTGATCGTAAGCTACCAGCTGCCATTGGCGGTAGTCCTTCAGCTTGCTCTGTGACTCACAAGTGCCATTCTGGTAACCATGGATTGCAACAATGAGTGGATAGGGAACCGCATTGGGAGTCAGGAGGCCTCGTTCGATGCCTGGATCTGCCATTGACCATCTGTGGGTGACCTTTGGCAGGTCATTTCACATCTCTGCATTTGTGTTTCCCATTCCACCTGTTGTCTGGCTTGTTTATTTAGATTAAAAGATTCTCAGGGTAGGGATTATCTCTGTTCAATGGGGCCTCAATTGCAGGTTTCTAAGCACTACCTTAATACAAATAATAATAGTCAGGCCTGAAATGCCAAGACTGGGAGGAGGAGAAGCTCTGTTATGACAATGCTGCACCATCAGGGATTTCTCCACATCTACCTTTTTCATGGGTCCTATGCACGTTGGCGGTACCTCATCCCAGGCAGTAATTGTGGGTGAAACCAGACAATCACTCCACTTTCAAATGAACTCACACAGGAAAGTGATAAAAGACAAAAATACCACCTCATCTATGAGTGAACACTTCTCACACAGTGATCACTCTGTATCTGACCTATCATCCCCCAGCCTCAAAGGAAACCTGCAAAACCACTTTCAAAAGACTAGTCTGGGGGCTTAAATTCATAACTTTGCTAGATATTAAAAATCACAGTCTTAATAAAGACACTGTTGTAACAAGCCATAAACCCAACCTGTGACCCACTAACTCCCCTTTTTGTTCTATGACTACAGGAGTGTTAATGGCCCGCTTCACCTTGAAGGGTCCCGTAGAATATGTGCTAACTACTTACGCTGAACTATCTGTTCAACCTTGTATTTAGCTGTGACACTCTTAGGGCACATCTATACTACCAAATTAAGCAGACTTAAATTAAGTCGCCATAAGAGCGACCACAGTAACTCATCTGATTTTAAGTGGCTATGCTCCTTCCGTCAGCAGTATGTCCCCTCACCAGGAGGGCTTGCACTGATTTAACTGACAGTGTGAGGCACTGATAGCCAGATTCCTGCTGTCTGGGCTCGGGTTCTTCTCTCCCTCAATCCCTCACCAGAAGGCAGCCTGGGCTTGGGCTCTCCCTCTCCCCCAACCCTTCACCCCAATCCCTTACCTGGAGGCAGTGGAAGGGCTCTGACTGTCAGTCCCATGATAGTGGGGCTCCATCTGTCAAACCTGGGGTAGCAGTAAGCAATGCAGTGTTTACATGGACACTGTTGACTTAACTACATCAACTTAGGCACTATGCCTCTCAGGGGATGTCGGTGTAGCCAGAGACTTATATTGGCAGGAGCAACATTTTAGTGTAGACCCTTACAGAGTTAGGTCGACATAAATTGCCTTACTTCAACCTAACTCTGTAGTATAGACCAGGCTTTAGTACCTTTCCTGGACCTAAGCAAGAGCTTCGTGTAGCTCAAAAGCTCATCTCTCTCATCAACAGAAGCTGGTTCACTAAAAAGGTATTAGCTCACCCACTATATCTAATATCCTGGGACTCACACTGCTACAACACCACTTGTCTTTTGGTATCAGTTTTGAAAGGAGCACAATACAGTCTGTACAAATAAAACAAACAAGAGGGTTTTTAGATGTGCTTCTGCCCTTAATAGTTATTTACCAGTTTAAGTCCCTCACTTGTAAGGAAGTAGGCCAACATATTTCAAAGACCCAGAAATCACTGTAGTTATTATTCAGGCTATCATTCATCCTGGGCATTCCTGAGCATTGGGGAAACCAAGATGAAGTTTCCTGTCTGAGTTAAGTGCAAACTTCCTTGAGTTAGGGGAAGTCTGTCAGACTGAATATTTTCTGTTGTACCGGACCATCTTTCTGAAGGTTTTCACATCCTCTCCAGACTCCTTTCAAATCCCAGATGGATTCACGTTTTCACAAGCCCTAAAGCTTTTTTGGTTCTCCCATTGTGATGGGAGACACCATGCTCAGTTTGGATAGTGGAGGACTACCAAATTCCTGAATTCTATTTATCTATAAAACTCAAAATATAGCCCTAATACAGCAAAGCACTTAAGTACATTTCACATAAAGTTGTGTCAATAGAGTTACTCACATGTTTAAAGTTATATGCACTTACAGCAGTAACTTAATTGCGTTATATTCTTTCCAAATAAAGTGTGTATGAATGTAGACATCATGAGCATGACATGAACATGTGTTGGATATAAAGCAGGCAGATAATGCTATTCAAGAACTCTTGTTTATTTTTCTTCTGATTTATGGAATGTTCATTAAGCAAGCATTATAGTTACTGGTTCCGTTTTAGAATTGTTTGTTCCTTCGTTTCACTGCACTGCACAGCCTTAGTTGTCCAACTGTTTCCATTGGTTATCAACAGAAAAAGCATTTCATTTAATTAGTAAGTAAAAGGATAATGTGTCATGGAACAAGACCCAGGTAGTATTCTTAAAAATGCCTCTGTTTATGGATTGTGTTACAGTGTTTCCAAGAGCAAGGGTATGAATGCCAAATTTAGCTGCCTCTGAGGTCTGTACAGTGTAGAGATGCTGTAATTTACTGGAGAACTTGAAAGAAGTGGGGTTGGGGCTGACAAAAACAAACTGTGTTTGGCTATGGAGTCCTAATGGTGCTGAATTGTAAATGAAGATGGGAGAGAAACAAATTATGATCTTCAGAGTTTCAGCAAAAGATCTATACATATTATTACCATAAAGAATATCTTTATTTCCATTCAGTTTATAAGCTGAGGACAGCCCATCTGAAACATTATAAAAACTACCAAGGAATCAGCAGAACTAGGTTTTGAAACAGGAGCTGATTAATATTCCCAATTTTGATTTTCTGCTTAGAGTGATACAAATAGAAAAATAATTCAGGATTTCTTGCTTCCTCCCCCCATCCCAAAACATGCCTAAACACTAGTTTACAATAGGGGGGCAGGTTTTCAAAAGTGCTCAGCACCCAGCAGTTCCTACTGAGAACAACAGACCTGGAACTCTGCATCCTCCAATTTGAAAGAAAACTTCATTTTATGAACCCTACCCAGCTTTGATATCGTGCTTTTCATCAGTAGCTTTCAAGGTGCTTTAAGAAAGGATACAAGTATCTCACTTTCCCATCTGTAATCCCAGTCTCACACTCTATTCAGTAGGCTACACTGCCTCCCCATAGCATTTTTAAGCCTGTTAAACTGAATCATTTATAGCATCTAACTACTGCAGTGGCCCATTTAAGGAAACCAGAATTTCTCCTCTAAAAGTCAGTGGCAAAGCTCCCATTGACTTCAGCGGGGTTAGGATTACATGCTAAGGGCTTGTCTACATGGTGTTTTAGTCCTCACCAGAGGGATGTAAACTCTATGTACTCTATGGTCTCTCTCACTGATTAGTCCACGTGGACCCTGCTGGTGTGCGCTAAAAGTTCCCTTGTGTGCATTAACATAGAACTGTTTGAATTCTTTGCCAGGATCTTAGACAAGCTCCTTGGAAAAAGAGCTACCTCCACCCCTAGTATGTTAGTTAAACTATTCTAAGATCTAGGGAAGCAAAAATCTGAGTTTGGTGAATGGAGAGAATCTTCCTGCTTTCTCCTTAATTGCCAAGGCAGTATCTTCAATAAGTTAGAAATTCATAGGAATTGTGGGAAACAACTACTTGTTCATTTCTCTAATATTTATTTTCTGACGTTGGCCATTTACTGCCTTCTGTTTTATTTTTCTGTGCATTGTTACTGTCCTGAGATTACCCAGTGAGGCTCCAACAATGAAAGGCTGCTCTACTAACACTGAGTTTTATTGTGGCTTTGAAGTAATAGATCCTGTTGGAAGGCATGGGGGATAGATATAGTGAGACAACGTAGTAACAGGAGCCTGCACACATTGGGTTTGATTTGGCCAGTGTTCTGCCTGACGCTCCAGGAGCATTCATACTGGGATATGAGTTCCGCCACCCTTTCACAATCATTTCAAATAAGCACATTCATTGGGTATCTTCATCCCATGCCCCCCTCCATCATGAATTAGCAGGTTTTGTTTTGCTGGAAGGGCCACTCTAGAGAAGTGAATAGGCAGAAGGGAAACTTGCTTTGATTTTGGTTTCATTTATGTCTGTTGCCATCATCAGAACTGCTGGAAATCCCGCCCCTATCTTTCCTTCTCCTACCCTTAATTGTGTCGTCCCCCCCCCCACTTCTTTTTGATACATTTTTATATTTAGATTTGCCTTCAACCATTCTTAGCTTCAGCATTGTCCCTATACTCCCTCTGAGAATGGGTCATGTCCAACTTGTAGTTTCACAACCCACAACCCATTTTGACTTTATCAAAACAATGTCAAAATGTTTCATTTAAATACAGTAGAAAAATGTGTTTTGATTTTGTCTTGTTGCTTTATATTATAGTTAATTTAATGATATAGTATTTTAAATAATATACTATTTTATAATGTTTCAGCATTATCAAAATGAAATAATTTCATTTGACATTATCAAAACAATGTTTCCAAATTGAAATTTTGCAGAATTTCCATTGTATGAGGAATTTTAAAAAAAATTAAGTTTTTGGGGTTCTGATTTGGAATTAAAACATACTTCAAAGAGTCAGATTTTCCTCTGAAGTGGAAATTTTGTTTTCCCCACCAGCTCTATCATGAATGTCTTGATGCTGCCCTTTTGGATTTCAGAAGCGTAAAAGGATCCCTTCAGCTGTGATCATGTGGCAGGAAATTGTCCCCACTTTGCAGGGATACCCCAAACCACCAGGGAGCAGTCAGCCTACCCTCCGTACCCACCTGGGCCTCCCAGTAGCTTTCCACAGTCCAAAGTACTTACAACAATATTTCCCTTCAGGAAAGGTGGGACAATTTCTAATTTATTGGGTCTTTACAATCTGGTCAAAGGATTCCCACAGCCTCCTTTGTGGGGCTCTGCTCAATTTCAGGCTAGCTTCTCCCAGATAGCCTCTTTAAATTACACTCACCCATCTCTGTTGGGTGCCATCTTCGAAGCCAGGACTCACTGGCTCAGCCCGTTCTCCCCTAGACAGCGAGAGGTCAGCGAACGGCAGTCCCTCCCCTAGTGCTAATCTCTACTTGTTTTGAGGGAGGAGGCAGCATATGTTGCTCTCCTTCCCAGGGCATGTTTTGTTTTGATGTATATAATCAAACATGCATTTGTCTGCTGGGTCAACTTCCTCAGGAAATGTAAATGTAAAGACAGTGAGTGTCATTGTTCAGGCCTGGATGAGATCCACAGTGGTGTCTCAGAAAAAACAGATAGGGTTTCTAATGCAGAAAGGAACATGCCAGAGAATACGAAAAGAAATAAAACATCCGTTGACAGATAACACAAGGATATCGGATTCAACTGAACAACTGTGCCAGTCAGACAACAATTCCAGGAAAGCATGGCTCAAACAGTATTTCCTATTATGTAAAAGCAGGTGCAATTATAAACAGTATTTTTGACTCCAGTGATTTAAAATATTTGTTTTTCTGTCACAAGGCCAAAAAAGTAAACAAAACCTGTTTATAACCCAGTACATAGCTATGACTCTATAGTGCCATTGAACTTGTATTTTCCTTTAAGATCAAAAGCACAGCACATCAGGGATTGAAACTTAACTGTGATTTAGCAAACATTCTGAGCAGCAAGTGATGGCAAAAACGATGTTCTTTCAAAGCATTTGATGGCATATACACAGCTGGCTGAATGATAAAATAGATACAGTTTTTTTAAAAAGAAACCACATTTTTCTTTCACTAATGAACCGCTCATTCAGCCTTAAGAAGAACAAGGGATGTGAATTATTCCCCAGATAGAACACCAGACCATTCTTATGGATCGGTGGTGGGAGAACCAAAAACGTTTCCATATCTGACTGCAAAAGGGTGGCAGCTCTGATTAATCCTGAGACTACTGTGGAGGTGACTTATTTAAACTGCCAATGGACCATGTCTATCTGTCTGTCTTTTTATACATCTTCACATACATACACCAATTATAATGATCTTTGGACGTATCAGACTTCTGCTGAGACAGAACATGAAATAGCAAACTTTATCCCTCTGTGCCCAGTATACTCATTTCTGTAAATCTATATAATGGATTTATCTGACTGTTGCATCTTTTTTTCTGGTGTGGTGGTAGTTGAGGATCCACTAGAGAGAAAGTTCACAGGAAAATTAAGCAGCTATATGGTTATTTTTAATCCTCTTCATACCATGACAGTACTGCTGATTGTTGCTACCAAGACTATAGTGGACCTAACCCCAATCATGCTTGTTGTATGACCAGTACACGGCACCTTACTGACATAATCTGACATAAGTGACTGAGAAATAAATGTACAAAAGGCCACAGGATTTAGCAGTGTACTGTGCATTATTAATGTACTTGTGATCCCACAGTGCACTAACTTAATAAAAAACCTCTTAAACAGGCCCTCACACAATCAATCATCTGGAAAAAAGAATTATGATGCACTTTGCTTGCTCCCCCCTGCCTCCATCTCTCAGCTGCAGCATTTTTACTTTAACAGATGTTATTTCAAGACCACTTGTCTTTCACAAGTAGACTCTAAACAGATTTTTGGCAGTCATCAGACCCCTTTGGTTCCTAATTTTTGCTGAATTCCATTAAACAATTTGTTCACAAAACAACAGACCATGTGACCCCAATCAGGCTTTTACATGTCATTTCAGTTCTTGGCTGAGCCCAATGATGTGCTTCAAGATTGGCCACTCTAGAGAAGTGAATAGGCAGAAGGGAAACTTGCTTTGATTTTGGTTTCATTTATGTCTGTTGCCATCATCAGAACTGCTGGAAATCCCACCCCTATCTTTCCTTCTCCTACCCTTAACTGTGTCCCCCCACTTCTTTTTGATACTTTTTTATATTTAGATTTGCCTTCAACCCTTCTTAGTTTCAACATTATCTTATCCCTCCCAACTTAATTTATCTCTTCCACTCTTTCTCCTGATCATCACCATCTTCTCATTGTCTCTTTGCGCCTCTGAATCTTTCGCACCATTCTGGAGCGCACACACGTGCGTGCACCCTCCCCCCATTTGCCAGATCATATCATATTACAGGAAAATAGAGCTGCTCACAAAGGCCTGGTATACACGGATGCCGGCAGTCAATGGGAGATATGCAAGCTACATACTGTACATACATACTGTAGCTTGCGTATCTCCCGCCGACTTACTTACGTTGCCGTTCGATGTGCTGCATTGATGGGAGACGCAGCCTTACTCTTTTCAGGATGGAGAGTGGGGGATTTATTGCGTTGACTGGAGAGCACTTCCAGATCGATTGAGTGGGTCTCCACAGCCCTCTCAGTTGATCCCACTGCATTGATCCATGCAGCCCCAGAAGTGTAGATGTACCCAAAGACAAAAAGAGGAGATAAAGAAATAAGAGCTCTGTTGTCTTCCCACAGTGGATAGAGGTGGGCAGTTACTCAGTTATAGCTCCATTGACTTTGACAGAGCTATGACAGCTATGCCAGATGCTGGGACTGGACAACAGGGGATGGATCACTTAACTGCCTCGTTCTTTCATTCCCTTGAAGCATCTGGTACTGACCCAGTATGGCCAATCTTATGGTCTTATGTAATTGACACAAACTTAGCCTCTGGCCCAAAATTTCCCAAATTGCCTATTCATCTCTATAAGGAAGCTATAGCATGTCATTTTTTCTTCTGTCTCAGTACTTATCTGTTCATATTTTTTATTTCTTGCCCTATCCCTCTCAGTTTTTCTCCTTCTCTTCATCCAACTGCCTGTAGTATTACTTTTTGTATCCTTTCTAATTCCTCCCTCCATTATTAAAACATTTATTCCACAGTAGTTTCTATAGGCTCTAATTAGGATCATTGTGCTAGGAGCTCTTCAAATATAACATGACATGGTCCTCACTCCAAGGATCTTAAAATCTAAAGAGACTGACATCATACAAAGGGTGGGGGATCAAAAGTACACACACACACACATACACACTCCCCTTCCTGCTCCAGTTGAGCAAGAGGAAAATTGTCCATTGGACTTTAACTGTTCATGATCAGGCCCATGTGTATTTGTAATTTTAAATTATATATATTATAGAGTAATTGCTAGATATCCCCACAACCTCTCTAGCCAGCCATCATTAGCTGGCCAATTATTTGTAAGCATTACAGCAGAAGTGAATCTTAAGAAGCAAGAAGTGTCCATATGAATAAGTGCAGGGTAATAGGTAGCATAGATATGCATGTGTGAGAAGCTAACAAATGGCTAGATGAAGCAGGCATCCCTTTTTCTCTTGTTTCTTTCCTGAAATGACAGTGGTACTGATTGTATGGAAGCGGATTTGCTGGAATGGCACAGGCTTACCAGTTAGAATAGAGCCCTTGGAGACCTATGTTCTATTTCCCAACTATGCCAGTGACTTGCTTCCCTTAATTGTTAAGTGACCGTGAGCAAGTCAATTAATCTCACTGTGCCTAATCTCTAGAACAGGACTAATAATATGCATACATCTTTGTAAAGCACTTAAAAGCCTTTAGATGAAAGCCATATAAGTGCAGAGTTTTGTTATTACTTGGTGGGTCAAGAACATCAATGATAAAGAGGAACTGTGCTAAATAAAAAAAGTTCCTCCAGATTCATATTCAAAACTCTTCACAGGATAATTTACGTTGTCCTTTGCATGTAAGGACCACTGAACAAGTGCCAGTACACTATAGAACATTCATAATACATACCACAGATACAAACTAGTAACCAACACCATACTTACAGAATTCTAAGACTTCTCTTTGTTAGTAGAGCCCTGCAAATCTGTGAATATCTGCTTTATATTCACGAACCATGTTTGCGGATCATGCATCGGATGCAGACACAGATTTTGTATCTGTGCAAGACTCTATTTATTAGGCCCTCAGAGTAGAAAGCAGAAAAATTGTGGCTACAGATGCCTTCATCAAGTACGTTATTGGATGAAAGAATATATTTGGTGAAAGCATTTGTAGCTGAAACATTATAACCTCTGCTGATTACTGCATTCTGGGACGCAACAACAAAGAGGAGACTTTTTTGTGGTGTACTGACTGCTGTGGTACATTATTGCAATCCTCAGTCCAACACAGGCATTAATTCTTGCATAATTAATACTCAGAACTATGACAGCACTTAGTTATTGTCACCCAGGTGCCGAGTAAAAAAAGCTACAAAACAATTTTTAATGGTGCTGACTATACATTAAAGTAGTGGCATACCTAGTCATATGAAAAAATCTCCCATCATCTGCAATGAATATGAATCTCTGCCCCATGGCCAGCTGTCAGCCTTCTGGCACCAGTGGGGCAGGAAGGGAGGCAGGAGGGTGTCACACATACAAGCTTTCCAAAGTCACTGTGGGGTGGTCTGGACGCCTGGAAATTTATTGAGTATCAGGCAACAGTTTCTACCTTATTACAATATATCTGGCAGCGCAGAACTCACAGAATCCCCTGGAATTTTGAAAGCTCCCAGGTGAGAAATAAAGGTTTGTTAAGACTACTACTTCACCTGATAAGAAGCTAATTGGTGAAAAGCAAGTAACAAATGGAGTGCGTAATTTAACAGATGCTCTTTTTTGCACAGCACTGCAGGGTTGACCGAGGATAGATCATATGATTCCCATGCCTACATCCAGTAATTCACACCAACTCAGGTAGAAAACAAAGACAAAGTAAAATGTTGACACTGAGTTCACTTTAACTGCTTGACTGCTGCTGAATACACCCGCTGCCTTTTGATGTTCTATTGGTTTCAGTGATGGAATGTGGCAGCAAATGAGTTGGAGCCAAGAAAGGATTAAGGAAGACTTTGATATTTAGGATTTTGGCTCCCTGATTAAGACACTACCCAGACAGAGGTGAGTGTCAGTAGTGGCATCAGTCACACAACTGATTTCGACACCCATTGCTGGTTCAGGAGTCAGGACACAATGAAGAGAGAGAGGATGCTCTCTGGACTTCGGGTGCCTCCATTCCCAAACCCTCAAATTATGGCACATTCCAATGAATGGAATAACTAAGTTAAGAAAAGGATAAAACAAGCTGTAGCAGAGGGGTTTAATTTTGGTTGATCCCTGTCTTTACGTTCAGGCAGGCCTGGGAGAGAGAGAGTGCGAGAGAAATGAAGAACCAGTTTTCGCAAGCGGCATTGGGCTGGACAAAGAACAGCAAGGAGTCAAGAGCAGGGAGTATCTAGAGAAAGGCAGAAAACTGAAGAGTGGGTTGTTGTGAGGCGAGAGAGTGCACCAAGAAATCAATCATGAAGTAGGAGGAAGTCTGTGGGGCAGGAGGTGGGTAGTAGGGAGGAATGATCTGTCTAGAGAGGGTACAGAGTTTTAGAAGAAGTGAGCTTTTAGTGTATTAGGGCTTCATTTAGCATTAATATATTCCTGGTTGAGACCAAAGACCAGCAGAGAAGGAATGAAAATATTGCTCTTATTTAAAGTTATCTGACAGATAGCTAACTGCAGACTAGCTCAGCCTCCCACAAGCTATTTCACAGTCTGACTTTTTTGGCATCTCTTTGTAAATAACATGTGAGCCATTTAATGCACTGCTGTAAAGCTGTTTGTATATCCATTGTAAAAATACCTGGTTTATTTGTACAATGTATTACACTATAATTTTAGCAGAGAGACATATACAAGTTTAATTCAGGAGCTATGTTTGAATAAGTGCTTGGCCCTTTTTGAAGTGTACAGATATCAAATGTGGTCTCAGATGGAATCTTTAAGAGTTTCTGTGAAGTGACGCATTAAGCTTACGAGAGACTGCTCAGATGTGTCATCTCTGAGTGCCAAGTCTGATTAGGATCATCATGGGTTAGTGCTGAGCATATCGTGAAGGGTCTGTGCCAGCACTGATCATCTAATTTCTTTTGGTAACGCCAGTGGAGAAGGAAGAATACAAGAGTTCTTGATGTTGCTCAGCAAAACTAGCATAATAGTTCTGAAATATACTTTATCTGGTGGGTACAACACAATTTGTACATTGATACAATATTCCAAAATAAAAAAAAAGGGTCATGAGCTAAACTTGCATGGACTGCATGCTGTAGAATCTCAGAAGTTTGAAGTATAGCTCCACACCTACTAGCATTGGCTGCTCTGTTCCATCCTGGTCATCCAGGATATAAACCCAGATTCACTGTTATATAATAGTTTACGGCTTGTTTGCATTGACACAGTGTACTAAGTGGTCAGACCATATTGATGAATCTGTCCCATTCTGTTTAGATCACTGCCCTAATTCTCCTATGTGGCTACGTTACATTAGTTTTACAATGGTGTGATTCCATTCACTTGTGTTACTCCTGATTTACATCAGTTTGAAGAGAGAATGCGACCCAATATGTATATATTATTGATATTACACAATGGTGTTTAAATATCAAGGATAGATATTATATCTACATATAATTTTACTGGACTGGGACTCCAGAGTTCTGGGTTCAGATCTCAGTTGTCACAGACTTCCTGTGTGAACCTAGGCAGGCCACTTAGGGCTAGTGCCTAAGCATTACAATGCTGAGCCTATGTTTGCTTAGCTTTAAGTGCCACGTGGTAGAATCCTCAGCCCCAGGTTAGATTCCCAGGCTCCCTCTACAATGCCTGAGGCGAGTAAGGTGCTTAAGAATGGGATCCATAAAAGTCAGCAAGCTGAGCAGGGAGCTGTATAAACTTACTAATAGCAAATGCTGAAGAGAGAACTATGGCCTAAGCCCCGCCACTCAAAGAGAGTTAGGTGATTAAGTCTGGGCCGGAAGGAGGCACCTATCTCCATTTAAGATTCACAGCTTGGAACCCTCTTCTGGAGTTAGGCACCTAACAAAAGAATTGGAAACAAAAAAATAAGGTGGTGGGGCCTTTTGCCCAGTGTTTTTTTGGCATTCACCTAGGATGTGGGAGACCAAAGCTGAAGTCCCTGTTTTAATGACTATGTAATTATTTATACAGAGGCAAACAAACAGCTTCAACAGACACCTGCATCAGAATACCCTGTAGCCCAGTGTTTAGGGATCACGCCCAAAAGGTAGGAGGGGTGGATTCAAATCTCTCCTGCAGATCAGGCAAAGTGGGGATTTGAACCCACATCTTCTCTAGCCTGAGGGAGTGCTCTAGTCCTGGGGCTAAAGTTTATTAGGGAACAACTACCACTACTGCTTTGTATGAGGGGACAGGCAGGGGAATGCCTCGTTTGAGATTTAGGCAGCTGTGTGCATGCTACCTGGTAGGGGACATTATTGCTGGAAATGTAGATGCCTACAAGGTTAAATAGAAGCTGCTTGGAGGATCTGACTTTTGTACTTAGGTGTCTAATCCCTTTGTGGATCTAGCCTGGCCTTAATCTCTGCGCCATCTGTAAAACTGGAGATAATACTTCCTTTCCATTATTTATCTGTCTTATTTATTTCAACTGTAAGGTCTTTGGGGCAGAGATTGTCTGTCTCTCATGGGTATGTACAATGTTTAACACAAAGGGGCACTGAGCTAACCTGGGGGCTCTAGGTGCGAATAATCCCTTCACTGGCATTTACTAATACAGTTGAAAAAGGAAAAGGAAAATAAAAGCTGTAAAATAGACTTGCCTTTACCGTGGTCTTTTCTGTAATTAGACTGCATTTCTACTATACCTTGGTAAATGGTTTCCTTTTAAATGCTGCCTACTGTGATAGAGATGGGGCTAATTTCTGCCCTCAGATGCACAAGCAGAACTCCCACTAAAAGCAATGAGACCTGTACCCACCTATTTCTCCCATAAGGCAGGGCACCTTTGCCCTTTTTTTTTTTTTTTTAAACAAAAGCTAAGATTGACATTTTGTACCAAGGGGCAGAAATTCAAACTTTGCTGTGCCTGGTCTTATCAGAATGAAAAACAAGAAAACAAAGATTTTTCTGCTCTCTTCTCTCTCCAGGGGATCACTTGGCTTACCTGCCTAACTTGAGTTTATGTAACAAGGCTGCCGGTGTATGTCAGTGACTTACTCCTTTGGAAGTGTTGTGAAAGAATGAGGATATGAAAAAGCATTTTGAAAGAGCACATTAAGATTCCCATATTCAAGTAAATATTGAACACATTCCTGAGAATGGCCCTTCAGAGCTGGAAGAGATTCAAGAACAGTTACCTAACAATTTCAAGAACAAATGGTCCTGTGTGTTTGTTTTTCTCAAAAGAATAAAATGCCAAGATTCAAGTCAGACTTTAAGATGGAACATATTTTCTGAGGAATCCAGGTACATTGTGGGGAGATGGTGTTTAGCTGAGGGTTATTTAAGGGCACAAATGGCACAGATCAGTTGAATACTGTTCTTATGTTTCCACAGAAGAGTAATAAAAAATGGGCCCATACCAAAATTCTGGTTCCAAACAACCCAAACTTGGGGAAGTCTGGATTCCAATAAATGATCCAGATCTAAATGTCACTGCTGACTCCCATCTCCATAATGGGTTGAACCAAAACTTTGGATCTGGACATCCTTTTGCAAACCTAATAGAAGTTTGGACCCAGACTCAAAGTTTTCAGCTCATGCCAAGCTACACCCATCCATACGCATGTCAGTGAGTGAATGAATGCTCCTTCTAGAAAACAAAATCCCACTGCAGGAAGGGAGGGACTCTTCACACTGGGAACTCCTATTGGCGAGCCTACATGATCATGAACTTCTGCCAGTGACTGGAGGCACACTAATGAAGCAGGTTTAGGGCATGTCTTCACCAACGGCAACATATTTGCCACCTTCAGATAGATTCTTCGGGATCAGTTCAGTGGAAGTGAAGACTCACTCAATTGATCCGGAAGGCGATTTAATAAATCCACCCTCAGAAAAAGAGTAATGCTGTACCGATGGGAGCCTATTTCCCATCGGTGCAGCAAAGTGAAGATGCCGCAGTAAGTAGAAGTTAGGAAGTCAACAGGAGATACGCAAGCTACTCTACATAGCTTGCGTAACTCCCGTCGACTGCCATCGAAGTTGCTGGTCAGTGTAGACCAGGCCTTAGAGAATTACCTAGGACAGCCCCATAAGTAGTGCTAGCTGTTGCTATTTCCCAACACCATGCTATTTGTGGAAGAACCAAACCACATTTCCACAGTGATACAGCTAAAAATAGAATAGCAACATCAGAAATTCAGCTTGACAGAAATCCCAGAAGCAGGAAAGGTCACACTCTCCTTGATACATTTGGTGCGTCAATCGGTATATCTCTTTTGTAGTTAGTTTGATAAGCATCTGTAGAATGAGAAAAGCACTGTTCCTGTGTTCCTAAATGAACATGTGGCTTATAATTGTGGGTTTAAATTCAAAGGATTTGAGGACAAGTTTTATCAAGTGAACAGCGATTCAAAGCAGTTGAGAAATCCACCACCATTTTATTGCTTGCAGAACAGAAGAGCCAAATGAAGTTTTATTCTAACCACAAAGTCTGGCTAGCAGCAAGTTCTAACCTGATTCCAAACTCCCTCCCTCAGTCTTTGACATTGAGCTCTTCTGGACCTGAGCAAGGGTTGGGAATTATCAAAGAAAATACTCTACCCCATCAGTCAATGTCATGTTTTACATTAGACATAGTGTCTTTGGGGAGTTTCTGCTCATATTGAGTACATATACCTGCTAAGTATGGATTTGTTCAATAAAACGGAGAATCATTTACTTTGATGCTGATTGTTAATCTACTTAATAAACTCCCAGTCATCGGAAACAGTATGACCTGTCACTGTAACATTATGATTTCGTGGTGCAGCTTTAGAACACAGTATTGTATCTGATAAAGTCAAACTCAGCAGGTCAGGTTCAATTTAGCAGTGAACTAGATGCATGTTATCAGTGCAATTGGGTCACTGCTCAAATGATTTTCCCAGCCCTAACAATGGGAGGCAAAAAAATCCACTCGAAAAAACCCATCCACTTATTCACTCCCTTAGTCATTTTGAAAGCCAAGGCCTGATCCAAAGATCACTGAAATCAATAAGTGGCCTTTGGATCAGACCCCCAAATCAGAGTTAATCTACCCCATGTGGGCATTCATTGCCAGATCAGAGACATAACTGCAGACAAGAAGCAATAAGTGAATAAAAAAACCAACAACACAGGAGTTAAATTAAGAGGGAGGATGTAGTCATACAGCAATAAACAGTAATAAAATCATGCAGTTACATAGGTTTGCAGAGCACATGAGTTTGAATAATTTAAATTTTTAATTATTTAAAATATTCTCCAAACAAACTACAATCCTTATGCTCCCTTAACACCTCCCTTCACTTCAACGTATTATTTTCCCTTTCCTGGGTAGAGCATACCCAGCTGTGATTCTTCCCAGCATTATTAATTCCTTTTTAGGGACAGATCCTCAAACCTAGCTACAATGACATCAATGGAATTATAGTGATTTACACCAGCTGCAGATCTGGCCCATCAACTATATTTTCGTTACAGAAATAGATGCAATCTTGCCACTGACACATGGTCAGGGGGTTCTTTTTCCAAAAGGTCAGAAATTGGAGACTCAGCTTTTGAGTAGGCATGTTGTCAGAAATAGCAGTAATGTCTCCTTATTCGGTTAGGCTAAATTACAGCATAACTGTTCTCAACAAAAATCCCAAGAAAAGTTACACATTTCTTTTAGTAAAACACTAGCTTGTCATTCCCTATGCTGCCTGGCTCACTGTAGTTCTGAGATACACAAAGGCACACTGGCCTCCCAGTGTATGCCAGTTGCCGCATAATATACAAAAAAGTACATTAAAAGAACATTACTAAGGTTGCAAAGTCAAGCATTCAAGGGTCAGGAAATACCAGTATTAAGGCTCCCTGTGCAACTTTAATTTGTACCTCTTGTGCATATACATTACAATGCTATGAATATTGGCCTTGACCCTGGTGTACTCAGTTGCAGAGTACCGTGAACTGTTGTAGAATCAGACCACATGAATCATCATGGGAACTTTAAAATGAACACCTTCACTGTAGCTTTCCATATTAGTAAACATGGAACTTCCAGCATTCTGTTGAGATATAGCCACAATACGAGAACTTAAATACTACTTAAATCAAGGCTACGCAGAACTTCTCACCCGGCAGGTTACAGATACCATACCCCAGCAACACCTGAGATCGCAAAAACCACTACGGGACCACATGTGACCACCTGATGTCTCTAGATCCAGACAAGGAATGGAAAAGTCTGGATCTCAAAGATTCTGAACAAGCGCATTATTACTGACCCAATCTGGTTTCGTCCTTCTGGTTTCATCCTGCCACACAAACTTTGGACCACATTGAACCGCATCCAAACAAACCACGGAAGATGCGGCTACTGATGCACAATTGGAAAAATCATAGACTCTCCTTAGTGCAACTGCTGTGAGAACATCCAAACCATTGAACGCATCGTAATGCAGTGTCCCAACTATGGGATTCGAAGGTGAGTTGGATGATATTAAACAGTGCCACCAAGGCTAACTGGATCGACTCATCGGGGGATGGGTTAGAGGATGTCGGAGAGTAGCTGCCCCATCCCCATCCCGGAGAGCCTAGATCTTTCTGTGACTCAGGGCCCTGCTGATGGCCAGTTGGAAAGGCAGCCCCAAATGCCCCAATCCTGTCCAACTACAACAGACCCTCGACTCCTGCCCTGGATCGGCTGAGCCCGATTCCCAGGCTGAGACCAGAGAGTCAGATCCTCTGGAGGGAACTTCAGCATGGAATTACCTATTTTTACATTGTATTATTTATTATTGTTGTTGGCGGATGTGAGCTAGGAGCACCCACTTCCCCTTCCCTCTTTTGCTGTTTCAAAATGGTGCCCACCAGCATGTACAGTCACAGTCAGTGTTCTGTCCTCACCCCCTCCAGCCACTATCCCTCCCGCAGCAGATCTGAATAATTCATTGTACAAAATCATTCATTGTACAAAATTCAACAGTTTAGTGAGACAGTACTTATAGGACAAGAAATGTGGTTAGTTTATATAGTTTCCATTAGGTAAGAGTACACATTGCATGCCCAGCCGAGGCACAAACACTGCTACCCACTGAGGTACAAATGCCCTGTAACATGTATTCTAGCTGGCAAACCTTGCAGGATCCTATATTTTGCTCTGCAATTCGTCTACATCAGCATGAGAAATATAGCAGAACTTAACACTGAGAAATGTCTCTCTTTTGTTTTGCACATTGTAGGGAATACCTGCACACCCTTGCCCTCAATATAATGTATCCCACTCCTGCAGCACTTCTGGTGAATAACTTCACAGCTGGTCTGCCCTTTGTCTTTTTCAATAACACCTTTCTCAGCCCCCTAATCACCCGCTCAGAGTATCACCACTCAGAGTCAGGACAGCCTGAAAAGGAAGTATAGGGGATTATTATCTAGCTTGCCCCCAACGACCTCCCACAACCTCCTCTTTACATGTCCGATGCCACAGGGGATCTCCAGCATACAAACAAAACTGCAAGAGCAAACTGGGAACGTAGCTCTGACCACCCCACTATTAGCAGCATTAAAGTAGATACAGTAGATAAATCCAAATGCACTGAGGACCTTCTGTACACACAGACCACTTACCCCCATTTCAGCTTCCCCCAAAGAATGTGAAGAGACTGAAGAAACTAATGTCACATATGCATACTTTAAAAGAAAGCCATCATGACTTGTCAGGGATATGAATAAGTGATTTTGTTTCCCCCCTTCCTTCTTTCACAGCCACACTGTCAAGGACAAGGCCTCTATATACTGCTGACAGGCTGGACAGCTTGAGGGGGATAAAAGGAAGATTTGCAACAAGTTGTTTGCAGAACTTAGTCACACAGGAAAACCAGGCTGAGGGTGGAGACTACATGAGGACCCAGTGGGAGGAAAATAAAGATCTCCAAGGAGATCATGCTAGTGGCCAGACATCATCACAGTGGCCAAGGAAGGCATGACTGTGGCTACAGACAGGATAACTATGGCAAAGTAGAGCATGGTAGAAGACAGAAGCTGTTCATTGACACTGTCCTGAGCCAGAAAGCCCTCCGCCAAAATATGCTCCTGCTAGGCCAGTGAGCTCTGCAGTTCCATAATTTGGGGCCCAGCCATGTCCTTCAGGCCCTGGACAATCCTGGCTAATGGGATCAGCAGCAACCCCTAACTGCTGTATCCCTGCAGCTGTGCTCCCAGTGGCTCCCATTCACTTCTCAGGCTCTTCGCACCAAGGACTCTTGCACCTGGGAGCACAGCTCTTTTGAGTCTTGCAATGCCTCTACTTAATGCTGAGCCACAGCGTTCAACCCCAGACCTGATGCAGACAAGGAGGGCTAGAGGCAAGGTGTATACTCACCTGTAGCTAGCTTGCTTCCCCCCCCCCCCCCCCCGCCATTTGAAATGTTATTACTGTTGCACTTTAATGAATGCAACAGTGCAAACAAAACTCAAAGGTTTGTGTATAGTAGATGATTTTGTAGACTGCATTTGGAAATACATTTAAATAACCAGAGCTATTACTTTTCCATTGGTTTTCTTAAAACTTTCTTATTGTTGTTTTGTAATAAAAACCATTCACAGTACATCCATGATGAGTCATGATGGCAGTCAACACAGAAAATCCTTTAAATAAAGATGAAATAATGAATGGGTTTTACGAAATGTATAGGGAATGCTAAATTTCAACCATGTGCACACAATACCCCACTGCTTTCAATGTCTCTATCCCAATACAAACCCCATAGGCTAAATTGTTCAGCCATGAAACTCAATATGAATAGGGATCTCTTTCAAAATTCCCTCAGCTGTTTGTTTCTCTGGTGGTTACCTTGTTGGATGCTCAAACCTCCGAGCAAGTCTCTGTGCTTCCCACCCATCCAGAAGGCTTTCCCCCTTGCTATCACAAACTGGGCAAAACACAATATGCAGTTATAATGGTTGGAACATTTATGCTGCTTCCAACCTATTCCATAAACAGCCAAATGCACACTCGACTACCATTCTGCAACTACTCAGGCAATAGTTAAAACGTTCCTGCCTTCTCTGTAAGCGGCCTGTGTACAGCTTTGTTCACCAGAGCATCATGGAATAAGGCGGGTCCCCAGAAATAATCATCCCAATCTCCACAGTGGTTCTGGGGGTGAACAGTCCTTTCTCCATTCATTTCAACAGTACTGAGTTCCAAAAGATCCTAGCACAATGGACCCTCCCCGACCACCCCACATTTATTTCCATACGCCTGCTGTGGTGATCCACCAGTCCATGCAGCACCATGGAGAAATACACCTTTCTGTTTACAAATTTTGCACCTTGGTGGGGACAGGAGACAAATGACATTAGGTGCAATTGATGGAACCTAACAGTTTGGGAACTCCATGCATGCAAAGCCATCAATCATCTCTTGAGTATTACCCAGCTTCATGACCCAGACAGCCTGCTCCTCATCAATGGCATAGTAGACCTGCATGAGAATGGCCACCAACAGATCATCTCCCCACACCAAATTGGTCGGCGTCAGACCAGTAATAGTCTGGGATGGCCAGCTTCTAGATGGCAATAGCGACCTGTTTCCCCACTGGCAGAGAGCATCACATGCTATTACATTTTTGCTGAAGCTCAGGGCAGAGATCTCACAAATCGTAACCCTCCCCATCTTGAAATTCTTACCACTGCTCATCATTCCACAGAGCTGGGATGAACTTCCACCACCAATCCACACCAGTTTCCCAGGCCCAGAAACTGTGCTGAATGCTGTGTAGGTGATCCAGGACCGGTCTCTTGTTCCAACAGCTCAGTGTCCTCCTGTTCTTCCTCTTTGTCATGCTGTCACCTCTGCAGAGTACCTTCCTGTTGCCAGAGGAGCTGCTGCTGCTGCTGCCGCCATAGAATCTTCTCCTAGTCCTACGGCAATTGCTCGGTGGCATGACAGGTGAAGTCAGGGCCAGACAAATTCAGCACTGGAGTATTATAATACTGACTAAGTAGCTTATGCATAGTCATGCTTGTCACCATAGTGGCATGAAGCAGTGTCAGGTCCATGCTGGCCGACAGGAATTCAAAAATGGTGAGAAACAGCCCAGAAAGCAAGCAGGGGACTGAGCGAGAGGAAACATGGGATTTTTTTTTCTTTTTAAGATTTGAACCACAATTTCCTGTGAAAACAATCCCAGAAAGCATGCTGCTCAGAGGCAAAGCAAAGAACCATGGGACACCTCAGTTTGCAGCAAACTGCTGCCGTGTGTTCACCCAATGCAAACTGAAAACAGAACAGGTGTTCCATGTGCACACTACTGATGTTACTCATGTACCGTGAGTTACCGGACACATCGGAAAGCTTCGGGTTAGACACTCTGTGTAGACAAAGCCTGAGCATCCCTGGGTGTATGTCTACACTGCAATAATAAACTCGTGGCACCAAGTCTCAGAGCTTTGATCAATTGACTCATGCTCGTAGGGCTCATGCTGCAGGGCTAAAAAACAGCAGTATAGACCACTGGGCTGGGGCTGGATCCTAGGGTCTGAGACCCCAGGAGATGGAAGGGTTTCAAATGCCAGGCTCTGGCCCAATCCTGAAGGTCTACACTGCTATTTTTAGCTCCGTAGCAAGAGCCATTTGACCTGGGCTCTGAGAGTCGGTGCCACAGTCTTTTATTGCAGTGTAGATGTACCCTGAGTGACTCCCTGTTAACCATGTGTCAGAAGTAGCGACACACTTTAAAACATGCTTTAAAACAAACCATGCATTTTAGTTATGCATTGTTATGTTATGCAGTGCCATACCACAGTAAATTTAGAGAAACCAAAACAAAATCTGTAAAAGTCCATCCTTGGACTTCTAATTTTAGACATTTTTTTCTTTTGACAGATTTTCCCTAAAAGCATGTGCATCTGAAACAGAGAATAAATTTGTAAAGAGATATTTTAGGTATTTTGTTTTGATTCTATCCTTTCAGGCACAAATCTTTTAAAACAAAAAACAAAAACGTAGCTGAAAACAGCTATTGAGAAAACTCACACACCACAGTAATGACATGGTGAGTTTCAAATATCACATATAGCAATCTAGTGAAATTACAGTGAGTAATACAGCTGATCCACATTAAAATAAATCTTATCAATTTCATGCATGCAGGAACAGTGAGATTAAAAAGTGAACTGGGGAAAGTTAATTCACACAGAACCAAAGGGTCAACTTCATCTGTAGATTTCAGGGTATTAACCGTCAAACAATCCTCTTGAGATGTCATATTGGAATCTGTAGATCAAACTACAGTCCACGTTTGCTTGGCAGATATCGATTGATCAGTACAGTGAAGTTTGCAGAGATAACAACTCACTGCCAGTGAATTGTTGGTTTACTGTTGCACAATTCCAAAACACATTACTTCATTAGATAGGATGTTTGGAGACTAGCGAGGGGAAGGATTACAGCAGGATGGAATGGCTTGGCTGATTTAGATTTCCCCCAACCTCAGTCTCCAAAATGCTCCCTAGATTTTGTGACTTCACACTTCTAGCCAAAAGCAAGCAGGTTTGTGGCTCTTATGGTTGCTGACAGTACTGAGGTGACTGGGAGAACCCCTGGCATTTACAACTTGTTCCACACAGTATCCCAGGATGCCTATTTAAGAGAGGCCGATTCAGATTGTATTTGCTTCCTTCAAAGAATTACTGCACAGGCAGCAAAAGAACACACCATAACGTGGTGCACTCACCTCTCGTGAGCGTCCCCTGCTTGACTGTGTGTGACTGCACACTCTCTCTCAGACAGTGGTGGGTCTTTGGTGATTCAGTTCTGCTGCCGTATCACACACAGTCTGTATGTGAAATTTAAAAAGCTCCTTCCAGAGAAACAGTCTGACAGGAGGGTACTATTCAAGTATCCCTCAATTGACCTTTCTTTTCCTGTAGCCCTCCCTGAGCTCAGGCCCTTAATCAGTCTGGCAGTCTTAAAAATGGCCTCAGCTCTGGTATTGAGCTGTATTTCAGGGCTCTCTCCCTATAAGCAATGGTCTTGCCCTCTGAGCCCTTCAGGCCCCACCTCTCCAGATGGTCCACTAAATGAGTTCAGTTCCTCTTCCATAGTATATTAACATCCAGGCCACTTTCCCAGTGACTGGTGAGGGACCCACCCTCTACTCCAAGTCTCAGTCCAGGGACTCTAAAATAGCAGCCATCCTCCAAGTCCCTTTAACCAAGCTGAACTGCTGCTATGAATGATTCCCTGGGCCACTTCTCCACAGTCCCAGCATGTTCTTCACACTTACTTCAGTGCCTTGTCCTGGTTGAGTCCCAACCACCAGCGCGGAGCTCCTCACTCCCACCAATCTCCATCAGCACTGCTCTATCTGAGGTCCTTTCACACCCTCAGACAGCCAGGCACATCACCCACACTCCTCTAGATCCAGCAAGGAACTAATCTCATGCTGGCCCTCCTGCAGCTTTTCTTATACTAGTCTGATGGGCTCTGATTGGCTGCTCCCTGCAGCCTCTGTGATAGGCTGCTTCCCACACAGCAGCTCTAGGCAGCTTGGAGGACCTCTCTACTGCCTTTTCCTGGGGCAGGGTGCGGCAGGGCCATGAGGTCTCCAACAGCGGGTCTCCGGACCTAGTCCACCCCATCACAGACACCTATTCTGTGGTCACTCTAGCAGGGAGTGTTAGTTGCAGGGAAAGCAGCTCTGGGAGAAGGGGAATATACGAGGGGACACCAAGGAGCCTCTGTGTCACCATCGCCCAAAGGATAGGGGAAACCAAAACACTTCCAAGAGAGATAGACCTGGAGAAGCATGGAGAAGCATGGAGGCCTCCTATAGAAGAAAGTTGTAGAGATACCCACTGCCTCCGCCACCAGAAAAGGAGAAAGGGCCTAAGATGTGCTCCAGAAGATAGTGAAAGGAAAGGATGGGGGGAAAAGAGGCAATTGCAGACCAAGAGGCCTCCCCATCCATGAAGGCAACTATTGGTAGTGTATAGCGTAGTTTGAAGATAATAGGGCTCTGCATGGACACAGGCAAATACCCATGAGGCTCTGATGTATAGTCTTTTTGAACCAGGTTTCATATCCACCAGTCATGGTCATCTTTAGGTTGACAAGAATATAGAATCATTAAACATACTGGAGAAAAGAAATTTGATTACAAAAAAAATAAAAAACACCGTCTTTGGGGCATTTTGCTCTCTGTAACTAGCTATAATAGTACAGCTGAAATAAATACAAAACTATAAATCTCTCGAGGAGTTTTGTACGCACAGTAAACTGTCAAAGCAAAGCTCAAGTGGCATAGAAGCATCCGCAGAATCTTGAGGAAGAATTCCACCATGTATGCACTGATAACTCCTTATTTACAAATATCTTGCACATAATGTTCTGATTTGGTGCATTATAGGTTTTAGATTGACAAATGCTATCAGATTGTTTTGAAATTCAGGAAATAAATGTTCTGTGTTATTGCTGTATTGGAAAGTTTTGATGTATTACCTATTTAGGGCCAGCTTCTATTCTATATAGATCCTATATACCACCTTCCCTGTAGTGACTCAACACCTTCCAGCTGTGCATTAAGCAATGTAAGTAACATCTGTCATGGGATTCATTCTTTCCTTTCACAGGGGGAGAGATGTCTGTCTGTGCAGTGCAGGTGTTGTGGAAGGGTTGTTTTTAGTGAGGACACACTGCTATTTGTTAATATTAAAGAAGGCAAGGTTGAACAAGTGCTCATTGCTCTTGGAGCAGAAGGCGGCGAGGCTTGTAATGGCCATCAGTTCCTGCAGGAGTTTGTTGCACAGTCTCACACCAACCCCCGAGAATGTTCCATCTCCTGCATAGATGAGCTTTACCTTTGTGGTAGAAAGTTCCACTGTGCCCAAGAAGTGGACTTAAAGATCCTGGATGAGGAGCAGGAGCCTGGGCCCACTCCACTGAGCGCCTTAAAGATAAGGACCAAGACTTTGAACATGTGTTGATGTTCTGTGGAAAGACAGATATTCTATAGAGAGCAGAGGAGAGATTAGAATGTTGGATCTTTGCTCATGTAGAATAGCAACTTAATTTGCAAGTAGTTCCATTGATTTCTATGTGACTAATTCAGGACTAAGGTAAGGGTCCTATTTTGCAATGACCTCCCTTAAGGAGGATGCCTGCAACTATGTGTGGAGCCCCATTAACTTTAATGGGGTCTGCAGGGGCACAGAAGAGCAGCCCTGAGAAGCTCATTATGGGAGCTAAGGTGATTTATGCCAGCAGAGGATCTGGCACAAAAAACAACTGAAGATCCAAGGTTCCCAGACTGATCTACAGAGCAGCTGGTCTGGTCTACAGTGAGCCAGCCCATCACATGGGCTTAGCATTCCTCCTCATTTTTACTTGTTGAATTGCATTAAAAGAAACTAAAAATACATTCAGTGCTTTCCTAGTACTACTTTTCAATGCAACTATTTGCTGAAATTGCCTCATGTATGTTTTGTGAATGTGAGAGAACATGATCCATGCAATCACTTAGGAACTGGAGAGCCACAAAATGACTTCTCTGTGAAGATGTGATTGGTGCAAACTATAAAAGAACTGGAGAATCCCTGCTGTGGAGAAAGTGAGATGGCTTTGTTTCAATTGCAAGAGAACAAGCAAATTTAAGGCACAAGTTTTCAGCAGTGACTAGTGATTTTGGAGTGCCTCAGCCTGATGTTGCTGCTGAAAAAAATAATATTTGGCCACAAATTTCTTCAATACGTCATTGATTAATACAACTGATTTAACATGATAAAAGGGACAAGCTATATCCTATAACATGAGCTCATGAAATGCTTTTATCAACAGTAAAAGCTCTTCAATAAACATGCATTCATGTAATATCGGCATAGCAGTGTACTTGCAATGCCCAACTCCTAAAACCCTGGAAGAGAGAGCTCAACCAC
The DNA here is from genome assembly GCF_026122565.2 of Emydura macquarii macquarii. Taxonomy (NCBI): domain Eukaryota; kingdom Metazoa; phylum Chordata; order Testudines; family Chelidae; genus Emydura; species Emydura macquarii. The sequence goes on from NW_027132559.1 coordinate 25,628,166, forward strand.
ATAAAGAGCATGTCTTCCCTTCTCTTGATCCCCTGGATACTCCTCAGGCTGGGAATGTGGGCTAGGAGTCCTTTTGTGTGTAAATGACAGGGACACCCATTAGTGGAGCCAGCTCTGTGCCTGGCATATTGCCAGAGGGTGAGAGTGGGAATAAGTAGGCATGACCTGACCTAGGATCCTTTTGCAGCAGTTTAGCAGGTACAAAAGGACCATAAGGCTACCTTAAATCTGGCCCTAGGTCTTTAAAACCCTTATAAGCTCCTTCTTTTGCTAGCATATTTTATTTCACGTAAAGGCACGCGCAATTCCATTACCTGGCAATCAGCATGGTTAGGATATTATGCATATGCTCTGCAGTCTTACTACACAGAGTCACAGCCAGAAAATGGTCACGATTGTGAAACCGTTATGATTAGAACACTTGACTTACTACTACATAGCCAGAATGCTCTTAAATCATCATTCTATACAATACTGCCCAACAGTTAGCATCTTCCTGTCCCCAGCACAACTTCCAACCCCTACGCAAATTCTCCTCCACACCTATCTGTACTTCAAGCAAACCCTCTTTCAGCCATCCATAACCTGACCTAAGAACAATGAGCCTGCTTCTTTGCTGCCTTGCATCTTGTGTAGGCATTTACACCTGAGCAAAATGGGGGGCAGAATGCTACCATTTGGGTTTGGCCACATTTTATACCCCTTTTGAACACACTATGCACAGAAGTAAACAGTGACACGTGATCCAAGGTAAAGGTGAGCCACACCCAAGGTATATCATCTGCACAGAGGTGCTTTGCAGTGGTGGCTTTCCTTTGGCCTTTTTTGGGAATAGAGCCCATATTTGTTTGGCGATTCTGTAGATTTAGTTTCTTTGATCACCCCTAGTACTTTAAAGTGTTAAAATAAAAGTTGTGTCACTGACCTTTATTGGAGACTCCATTTTAAAGGAACCAGGTGCCCCTGCAGTGCAAATCTGTATCCTAAGAAGACTGCAGTACAACCATGATAATGAGAGGTTAGTAACTTTTGTTCCTGTCAGAAATCCTAGGATTGCTTATCAGTGGGAGTACAGTGTTATTTCAGACTTCAGTCTAAAAGGCATGTGCATAACTAGGGTGGTCAGTCACCTAGCTTTGCATTCATCTTTCAGTCAGGGTGCAGTATGTATACGCAGTCTCCTTGCTTAATATGCTGTATGCAGGGTAGATCCAGTGGAATGTGATTGGAGTGTAAAAAAACAAAATACAGGTTTAACAAGAGGCAACTTTTCACTTTTCTATTGCAGGAAGCATTGTATGTTGTCAACCTCTGAGACCCTGGTTCACATGAACTATTACAATGTCTTACCTCATGTTTTTAATGACCTCTGATTGGATTTTATACAGTTTAGGTTCTGAAGTTTCATTTATGGTGTATTACACTGTTTTCATTGTTAAATTGCCCTGGCAGGGGAACGGCGGGTGGAAGGTGTACTTTATAAGTTAAAAGATTACTAGTAGAGACAAAAGACGGTTTTATATCCCTTAAACTGAGTGCAAGCATTTTTCTGTCTGATGATTCCCTGTTGAAAGCTTAGCCCCAAGCATGGAGGTCAGTGCAGGATTAGGGCTTTAACATTTCACCTATAAAACAAACAGATTAGAAAAGGAAAATTGAGACATAAAAAAGGAGATATCTAGAAAAACAGCTACATTGGACAAAGATTAACTGTTTAAATGGTCTGGTTAATAAGACAATTGTATACAGGAATTCACTACTTCATTAAAATACATTCCTCAATCCCTGTTTCACATGGCAGTGCCCAAGAGCTCCCTTAGTGCCAGACAGGGCTTTACCTTCACATGGCTGTGTGAAAGCAGCTGCCTATCATGTCTAGGTAGGTAGTGAGGGAGAGAAAGTAGAATGGTAGGACCCCAAACCCTAGGGGATAGGAGAGAGAGTATATGGAGTCCCCTCCAAGCAGTGAGGCCAGGATTTTGTATGTATATCTTCAAAACCGCATTCTAAATCTGAAATGATCAGACCCAAATTGGTGATGGTTGGCTTCCCACTAAAGGTGGTGCTGGAGTGGTGGGGGTAGTTTTTTGGTTTTTTAAAATCCCATGATTAGCTCATGATTTTTACAAAATTTTGGGGCTGGCAGCATTGTAGTGAACAACTTATTTTAGAAGAACAACAAAATAAGGAAGAACACAAGTAAAGTCCCCATAAAACAGCATATGTTTGTTCTGGGATACGCTATATTAACCGTCACACAGAAAGGCAGCGCCACCCTCTGGCAGCAGAGTGACATTCAAAGGCAAAGGACTCAGAATTAAAGTCTTAAGAGCTACAGAATGTCACCTACTACACAAAAAGTAGCCAGACCAATATGAGAATTCAAGAGACTGGCGGAGGTGGTTTAAAAACAAAATCAGATAAAGCAATGAAATACTACCATATGCAGTGTCAGGAGCCAAGATACGGAACACCTTACCAGAGGAGATACATCAGAATCCAACCCTGACAATTTCCAGCTATGGACCCAACTCTTTGAGGTCTTCCTCCAATCATAGTATGTGCCCAGCCCACAAATGGGGAGACTGGAAGGGAGGAAGTAGACATTACAAATCCAAAGATAAACACGAGAGGCTGAGGGAACACTGATATTTAGGGCAGTCATTGCTATCTCTAATGGTTGGAATGGTGCTTATATGGGCCTGATCCAAAGCCCATTGAAGTAAATAGAAAAAACTGCCATTGACTTCAATGAGCTTTTTAGATCAGGCCCCCAATAAATGGATAAGCACCTTAGAGACTTTAGGAATCGCTGACTCAGCTATATCCTGCCAATTAACTGTATAACCTCCGACGCTCCCAACTCTTGCCAGCCTTAGAATGGAATGCCAAACCACTCGAAACTTCAACTTGGATCCTCTATCAGGTGAATAACAGTGTTTGTTGCCCAGTGGACACATTCTGTTTTGTCTTTCATAGGGAGGATATCAGTTGTTCATCTCCGAAATGTATCCTTTCAGAAGCAGTCTTCCAGGTGAATGCCACGCTCACTGCTAGAGAATGAATGTTCCAGAACTCAGCACAATATTTTGGTGATTTCCCCAGAATGCTGGCATATTCTGATATCAGGGAGGATGAAGGTTGAAGGGGGGTCAGGAAGGAAGGCAGCCGGGGAAGCTAGATTCAAAACTTATGCCTTCTTAATAACAAATACATAAATAAATAAATAAATAAGCCACAATTTAAACATGCCCAGACCAGGAAAAAATACTACACCACTTCAGAGAAATTACTCTGGTATCCATTGATGACCTGAAAACTGCTCATGCATAGACTAGAACTGTGTGTAATTCTCTATTCTCATTTATTTTTCTACTATAATGTTTTGCAACATTTTACTGTAAGGTTCCCATGGTTAAGAACTCAGGTAGTATTCAGTGTAACTATATTGAGGACTGCACAAAAGTGAGCTCCTTGGGTTGCTCTATCTTCCTGGGTGATCCATTGTTCTTTGATAATTAAAGGATTCATTAGGAATCGGCTGCTCTATTTTGCTTCCCACCCCCTCAGCACTAGGGTAGAACAGTTTTAAGTGTGAGAAGGCAGCTAGGTTTAAGTGTTCTTTTTTGCATAGCAATAGAAATAATCTGTAAGGGGAATATTATTTCCACAGAATCTTCCTGCTGGGCCCATCTTACTTTTATACTTTACAAGATGAAAACATTTAGAGGAGCTGACATCTTGAAAGGAAACTGAAATAATTCCACAGAATGAGACATTTTGCTTCACTATCCTCTGTACTGTTCCCCCACTCGCCATTCTGTCACATTTACAAAATACAGACATTAAAGGATCTTTGAACATCTTCAAGGAAACATAAAAATACAAAATTATCATTTGCTGCCGCATATCCCCGTCTTCCAGGTATAAGATAGATACATCAAAGGGAACTGAAAATCTGAAAGGAAACACAATTTAGAGACAAGTCTCTTTCTTTAACACTGTGTGTAATTTTCCTTAGTGCTGACAGGATTTATTATTAATGGAGACGCACATACTTTTGAGTGGTAGCTGTAGGGACTGTTTTTATGCATTCACTGTTTGCATTAATTCTGCGTTCACTGTAAACAATGGTAGGTAAAGTGCTGAAGAACCACGTAGGCATTGCTGTTGTTTGAAATTTTGCTTTCTCTTCTCACTGCTAAAAGATCAGTGTGAACTCAACCATTGAGCCATCTGCCCTCCCAGCCAACCTAGGAAGAGGTGTTCAGTCTTCTACCATTGACCAAACAAATGAATGAATGCCTGAGACTGTGCAACTGTGGGAGTAAAGAGATCCTGAGCACAACTTTAACCAGCCTTGGAGAAAGCATTAATGGTTTGGAAAACACCTAGAGGATCCAGGTGTCAGAAACACTGAGGCTTGGTCTACACTGCCGGTGAAATTCGGCGACAGTTGACAGCAGATACGCAAACTACATATCTTGCATATCTCCCGTCGACTTCCTAACTTCTACGTAGCACAACATCCCCACTATGCTGCGCCGATGGGAAATGCCCTCCCATTGACACAGCATTAATCTTTTTGCGGGGGTTGCGGGGGTGGATCAATGCCATCAACTTCTGGATTGATTGAGCGGGTCTCCACTGCAGCTCAATTGATCCCGCAGAATCGATCCGGCATCACCAACAGAACTGCCATGAATGTAGACATACCCTAAGAAGCAAAGCTGTGCTTATCTCACTAAGGTCTGATCCAACCCATATTGCAGTCAATAGGCTCTGAATCAGACCTAGGACAATAACCCTGAGTAGGCAAAAATCTATGCAATAGCTACTAAAAGGAGGGCTGATGTTCGTAATATATCGTAATTATAAATCAGTTACTATACTCTACCCTGTGGTTCTCAGATACTCTAAGAACATTTCATACACCTCATGAAGACACTAAAGATATTTGGCTCCCAAGGTTTATGCTGTAAGAAGTACACAGCATGGTAGCAAATGGCACATTGAACTGCTTCCTTTGCTCTCTTGTCATTAAGGAACTACATTAGGATAAATCCAGAGACTCTGCTGCACCTGCTTCCTTTTTCAAATCTCTTTGCTAAAGAATCAAAAGATCACAAACAAAGCACTCTCTCATGCATTACAAAATAATATATCAATTATGCTTGGTTCCTTCTAAAAGCTTACTAGTCCAGAGGTCACAACTGGACAGTCCCATAAGGAATTCTGCTTTCCTATTTTTTTCCTAAAGCTTGGAAGAAGAAAGAAGATTCATGACTTAATGCATGTTTATGTGGATACGCACAGGTTTTAAATGTATACACAACCCATTTCGGTCCACAGGTACTAGAGAATTGCTTCAGTTGGCTATAAGCAGATCTGCAGATATTGGGTCTGGCTCTCCCCTAGTATAAGCCAGCATAGCTTCATTTAAATCAATGGAGTTACACCCATTTACACCAGCTGAGGATCTGGCCCAATGTATTACAGATGTTTAAGTTATAAAAAACATCTGATTTAAAAGAATGAATAGACTTATGACTGATATCTTCTAAAACGTTTGCACCTTGATGTGTCCCATATGTCCTTTAGATCACTTGGTATGCTGCTGGCAAGGAGATATTTTACACATTCTGTCATACTGGAGTATTTTGTTATAATCTTTGAGGCACAATGTGAAAGTAATAGGAATAGATGTTTGGCAGCTGGGAATGAGAAACATTTCCTAATCTTTACACAAGTTCAAATTCCATTTACTGAACACTTTCATCCATTGTGAATTCACCTGCCAATATGCACCTCAGATCAGTGTCAGTTTAGTCTGTGTCAGAGGACAGGATTGGGACCTAAATCTATTTGTAATAAGGCCTCAGATAACAGGTTCACAGTACCTTATGGGCTCTGTCCCTCTGATCTATTCCTGACAATCACAACATTTTGAGTTTCTTATACCATGGAACAGCACTCGGCTGGTAGCTGCCTAAAAAACAATACAGCTAAGCTAGTTTATACAACTTGAAGATCTGACCCATGATGCATATCTGGCCACGTATTTGGTTACTGGGTAGAGACTTCGAGAATCCTTGCATATTTATATTCCTTATGTGTGCTGTTATTTTCAGTTCAGGCTTATTTTGTTATTTGCGAGTAGGAGTGGGTAATGGGAACTTTCTTGGTAGCAAATCATCAGCATTACTAGAACCAAAGGCTGCTAAACAGAGGTGCAAGGATATCTTGACCTCCCTGTATGTGGTAAGACAGAAGATCCGAAAGTCTGAAATCTGACATGAACTTATGCTCCATTGTTTCAACCTTATTACAAAATAAGACTGAAAATTGCATTTAGTAACAGTAGTCCCAATTCCTCACTACCGTGAACCTTGCATAGCCATCCACACTTGTGCAAAATGCTACCAACTCACAATGGTAACATCTTACATCCACTTGACAGGTGTAGAGTGTCTACACAAGAAGTGATGCATGGGGAATCAAGCCCAGTGAACCTAATATGCAGTTCAGACACTAGGATGCTTCTTAAAGGCTTCTGCGTAGATTGAGTTGATGCATATTCAGATCGATACCACCTCACAACACCAACACTTGCATTCCATGTAATTTTGAGTATTTGAGGGATTTGATGTAACTGGGAGGCGAGGTACAGTAGTGTTTGATCAGAAAAATATAATAGAACCTCAAATGAAAATGGAATGTACCTTCGCCTCCTACAGTTAAGTGTGGCATTAAAATAAAGAAATGGCAAATCTTCAAGTGTCAAGCTGAATCACGATGACTACAAATATTACCTGCTTTAACAAGAAACAGGTTTGGAGATCAGACCACTAAAGGACTGAATTTTTTTAAAGCTGCAGACCACCCTGCAGCTACAGGACATTTTTCAGATCTCAATCCAAGCATTTTGTTTGCCCATGTCCCTTGCTGGTAAATTGGAAATTTCACCAACTTTTTAAGCAAGAAAACAACTGCTCTCCTCCTCTTTGTACTTGTAGGTTGTAGACTTAAAATTTAACCTTCAAATGTTGTTTTAAGGATGTTGCAGGCTAAGTAAGAAAGCCAAGCTGTGAAAGATGTCTTTGATCTTTCTGCTAAGAGGTGGGAATGATGCTTGTAAGTAAAAGATTATATATATATATATATATATATATATATATATATATATATATATAAAAGGGAGGGGAAAAACATGTCCATTTTTTTTGCTGATGACTCCAGGCAGCAGAAGGAGCATTGTGACTATACTGTAGAAGAGGCAGACCATATTTTGGGGGAGAAAAGAGGGAAAGAAAAGCCTGTGAATAAAAACATACAGATTATACCCCTAACTTCTTTTTTCCCCTTTTCTGAAGTCAGCAAGACTTTGTACTTGCCCACACAAACAAGTCACCATAGTATTAGTTCTGGGTAGACTCAGCTGTTTTTCGAAGATAAGACGGATTCGTTTTCTTTAAGTAAGTACAAATTGTTCTGCTTTTAGAAGACAGCTGTCTACTTGCTCCTTCTTGCTTGCCTTGCAATTGTACAGACAAATGCTTGTCTTTGTAAAAAATGGAATGAATGTATGGTGGGGTATCGGGGAGAGGAATGTGTTTGAAGCTGTGCATACATTTCTAACAGAACACACCCCAGCTACCAACTGTATTTAAACACTAAAGTATTCTAACAAGTATTTAAAAGAACAATCTCATTCTATGAAAGCCTGAGACACCACCTATACTCGAATTAAGAGTGCTGAAAACCTCCATTACCCTTTTTTTCCATGCTGACTGAGCCCTACAGTCTTTCACCTTGGTAAGTCGATACAAAATAGAGTCCTTCAAAGTTGCATTTGATTTGTAATTTTGTAATAAGTACAACACCTAAATCTTACAATCAAGTACATGTAAAATAATGCTGCTTTTTAAAATGTGATATTTAAATGCAAAACCAAGAAGTTCTTATAGCCAGAATAAAAAAAAAAAAAAGAGACACTTCTCCAGTGTAATGTACTATGAGGAGCTCCAGGGGGTTCCTGATTAAAATTTTGCCATCAAACTGAGGGAAGCTTTATTTTTCTGCCTCTGATGGCATTAGTCTTCTCTATGGTTACTGCTCAAACAGCTCAGACTAAGATGACACATCCCTGTGGTGGAGTTGTGAGGATCACAAATACTTCTGACGAGCAATGTTTTCTGCTGTTGAAAGAGAGCATATTGGGAAGTATTTTGGAACCATTGGTCAGACAGGAGACTTCCAGATCTTGTAAAAGGTTTTTCATCATGAACTTTCTGTAAACACAACTTCACTGCTATGTTATGTTCCCTGGCTGATACTGTGGCCCCACTGAAGTCAATGGCAAAACTCCCATTGATTTGAATTGGGTCAGGATCTCACCAAGTATATTATTCAGAACAAAGCATAACATTTCCCACAAATGGCAGCCTAATTGTCCAGTAAGGATGGCCCCTTCCTTGGTTATGATTATGACAAAACATCTTCAAAGACAATCGTTTTCTTCAGTGGGCATCACATTGCACCTTATAACAGACATCTTACCTCTGTGCTATAGAGATGAGTCTGCTGCCTTATTTTCTCTCCCCTGAGCTGCGAGGAGAATTTGGTGTGTTGGTGATTTAACAGTTTAATCAAATCAGAAATCCTCCCCTTCTGGGGCAAAGAAAATTCTCACAAGTCTAAATGAAACAAAATCCAAATCTTCTTCTCCTCCTCTTTTTTTTTTTTAAACACACTGAGTCACAGCCTTCCCTTAGTGTTTGTCTATCTCGTCCCCTTTCAAAGGGTGTAACAGCACTTCACCTCATCTCTCCTTCTGTGCTGCATTTCCTCTTTAAACTCATCCCTGGGGGGAGCTGTGCATGAAGCTGAGAGCCCAGATTCTCAGCTCCCCACACTGCCCCTCTTAAGATAGTGGAAGTGCTCCTGGTGAGGACACGCACGGCCAACAGAAAGAGAGTAGTGCGGACATGAACCACCGCAGTAATTACTGCAGTGGCTGTAAGTCGACCAACTTAAGATTTTAGTGCAGACATGTCCTAAGCAATTGCTTAATGCTCCGAGCAGCACAAGTGGGCCCCCTATTCACTTTGTTATATGCTGGGGGGGACGACAAACATATTCCTGTTTAGGGCTACTGATGAGCTAGTGCCACCTCTGGCTGGAAGGCTGGAACCACAGTACCTGTGCTGTAACCACAACCCAACACTGCGGGTTCAGTCCTGTGTGACCCACTATATACATGAGCAACTTTACTCAAATGCATAGTCCTGTTGAACTCAGATTTACTACTTTCATGATCAGAGTTATTTACACTATTTTTTTATATATATATTAAAGTAGAGCCTAGAGGCTCCAGTCAAGAATCAGGGCCCCATTGTACTAGTTACTGTATGCACCTATTTAAAAAAAAGAGCTTACAGTGTAAGTAGAAATGTAGACTTATATGTGTATGACAGGGCCCTATCTCAGTAAAACCCCAGTCAAGGCTCCAACCTTAACCTCAACCTTGTCCTCTTCAAACACACAGTATCCACATGGACTGGAGACCCCTTCAAAACTCTGTCCTCCATCCACATTTGGGAAACAGCAGTGTTTTTAAACTCTCTCTAATGGTAGTTTTACACTTCAATTTGTTTGTGATGGTGATCAGAACAGTCTAAGAAGCAGAGTAGTGTTGGGGTGCATGTCTGGTATTGATTCTAGTAATTATTTACTTGAAGTCGCCATTAACTCCTACTGAACTAATACTCAATAGAACACTTAGAGTGCATATGGCAACTCCATTAAATGTCAAATGAATTATAACAGCTGCTATGAAAGTGAATTCCCAATTAGCTCTGATCCTTTGAACTGCAGTTTTCTGGCAATCAGTGGTGATACCACGGGCACATGAAAGAAACGCATGAGCTTTTTGATAATTTTTTTGTAAGTGCTGATTCACTTGATGGCAATGATTCACTTTAACCACTTTTTATTCATTTAGCTGGGTACCCTTCCATATTTCTTACATTTTAATAACCTTCCTCAAAATGGGGTGTAACTTGCTGGTTTCCTCTCCTTACCATTTAATCAAATGCAAATCAATGCATTTTAAAACAAAATGATCTTTTTTACCCTTTCCCCCCCACCCCAGATATCCTGGCTGACTGTGTCAGAGACACCCTTTACTACCCATGTGCTTTAAACCTTTGATTTCTGGGGGATTTTCTACAGGTCATTGAGCAAAACAGTAGAGACTAAATGATGTAAGCAACTGGAGAGGAGATACTTAGCCACACAACCCTATGAGAGCAGACATATGTCTGATTCATGTTTGTGCCACTGGCTTGCTATATGTCTTTGAGTAAGGCCCCAACTACAATACAACCACAAGCAAATTTGGGGATCTGGTTACACTACTTAAAAACATAAGTGTGAAGTCTACCTAACCATGACGCCAAAGCCAAGTTAAAACCTCCAAGTCAGTTAGGGCCTAATTTATAGAGCTGCTGAGCACCCGCAGCACCCATTGACTTAAACTGGAGATCTGGATGCAGTTTTCCCCATCTGTGAAATGGGGATATACCATCTGTATCAGAGAGGGGTTGTGAGTCTGATTAAACTACTACTTGTAATGTACTTTGGGATCCTTAGATGAAAGACATTAACTCTAAAGTCCTGTATTTTTCACTATGAGAATGAAATCACACCAGTGCACAGAACTCACACAGAGCTCTGTACTACTGCTGCTTAGTCCCTTAATGTAGGGCTTTAAGTGGGATTGAGTGCCTGGTTTGGACACTGCCCTGGAGTAAATTTGATCCTCTGTAGGTACACATCCTCAAATAAAGTGGTACATGTATGAACTAATGGCCTAATCCTGCACCCCTGAAGAGAAATAAGGACTGGGCCATTAGGATGTAGTTTGAAGATCCACATAATTGAAGGGAATATAAATGTGGCCTCTTGTGTGCCTGTGTGATTTCTGGGGCAACTGATTTCAAGAAGGATCCTCACTATCTCGGCCTATTTTGATCCATAAACCCTTGATAACTTTGGCCACAGAGATGGATTTAAAATCCATTCCTTTGAATACACCAAATACAAAACTCGACTTGTGAGTGCAAATGCACGTTTTAGCTAATGATCTTCCAGACACATTCTGGAGGCTAGCTGAAAATCTGGGGACCAATTCTTCTCTTATATTAGTTTTACACCAGTGAAATATCTTTGAAATCAGCACTGGGCCTTTACAGATGAGACTGGATCTATCCTTTTTGGAGATAAAATCATCCACTGCTACCAGGATTCCCAGATCTTAGGTGTTTTTATTCCTGCCACTCTTCTTCCTTGCCATTTACCTATTAGAGGTCGGAGGTCAGCAAGTTGCAACTTTTACAGCCTTCTTTCAAAAACTCATGATTGTATGCCTGGCTGCCATGCCAATTGATATCCAATCCATGTACTGAGTCTTTGGACTCCCTTTTGGTCATCTTCTGCCCACAATTATTGCAAGGGCCATCATACTTATAGAATTCTGGGGTCTCCACTGGACATGTCCATGTACCAATGTAGCCTAACCTTCTTCAACTTGTGTTTCAGGCTTTGACTCCTGCACATTAAACTTATGCTCATTCTCAGCGTGAAGTCATTAGCCGGGGTACAGCTATCCAAGCATCACAAATCCCCTGCCACCCATTCACCACCTGCAAACTGCAAAGTCTACAAGACTGTCCTTAAAGTCATCTCAATACTACTAGCAAATAATAACAGCTCCTTTTCCCCCTACAGCAACAAATGCCACAAACATGTTTTGCAGAAAGTGATAAGATATTTGCCAAAACCATTCAGTCATTATCATCAGCTTTCCTGTTTAGTGACGCTTTGCCTGGATGATGTTATAACTACTTTATCCCCTTTCAGATTTAGAATTAAGCTTAAATTTAGTGCCATATAGGAAAATGGAGTTTTGAGTCTGAATGTAAAGAGTTATTGTTCATTGAAGCTTATAACTATATAAAAGAGAAAACACCTCATTTGCACATGATTAGCATTTAAATTCACCCTCTTTTTTTGTTGGTATCTTTCTTATGGTTCCTGTCCAGCAAAGCACATTGGGACTGCCTAGTGCTTAAGAGCCCCGTGGATCAGCTTTCAAGACTTGCAGTACCTGAGAGGGTACTAGGACAAGCCAGTTTGTATGGTACCCAGCAAAAGTATATGGCACACATGTATCTTGTACACAAACTAAACACAAGCATATGAGCATGCAGTCCCACTGAAACTAAAGTTAAGCATGTGCTAAGTACTTTGGTTGGTTGGGACCTGTATTCTGTTCAAGTAATAGGAAAGCAATGGTTAAAATGTAGTTCTCAGATACATTGGTATAAATCTGAAGTAAAGAGGTGCATTTTTTGGATCTGATTTTGCAGACACAAATTTGTGCCTACGATTTTGTGCATTCAACTAGCTGCAGGTGCAAATGCTAGGAATATAACTGTCCAATTACCAGATTGTGTGCACTTTAGTGGCTAAATTCTATCATTTGCATCCACAACTAAAGGCTGGGTTGAGGCCCATAACAATTTGCTCCCTTTTGAGCACACCTCCAAGTTTAACCTCCTTTTATACTGCCTTTTGTTATAATTAGAAGAGACACAAGTATCCAAGTGTGTGTATAGCTCCCATTAATGGCAATGAGAGTTAATGTGCACATCAAGAGAAAATGGACTCCATTACTGAGCAAGTGGTTTTAGATAATAAATTTGTATCTTTCATAAAATTATTAGTGGATTTAGAAGGGGAAAAGGAGTTCATGGTTGTGATTCATGAACCTCCCCCCTTTGAAAGCTTTCCTGAAGGTCTGCTCCATAACATATAACCCATCAGTACATCAAAATATATTATCTCAGAAATAATTCTTTCCATTTTACACTGTTTTTTCTCCTTCCCTCTCTCCTCAAGTCCCTTCCTCTCCTCTTTCAAGGATCCTCATTGCAGCAACCCTCCTTGGCCATGGAGAGCAAGATGGATTCTTGTCAGAGCCCATCAGCACAATCACACTGAGTGGCTATATAGAGACACACAAGCCTAGATTATTTTATATACAGTGCCATTCCAGAAGCATAATGATGCCTAAAATGGCCTGGCAGAGTTTATATATCAAAGGTGTAGGTTTTTTCATAATGATTTAATGACCTGGAGTACTACACATAATAAAGAACTTAAAATCTGAAAGTAATTGTCTGCCACAGAGTAAAGTGATTTATACCTATCCATCCACCCACACACTCTATGAGTTACTGTATAACCATTGAATGGTAGGTCAAAGATAAAGTGTATTGGTTAATGACAGACTTTGTAAACAGCATGTGGCTAACAGCTAATCTTGTTCTACAGCTTTTTGTCTCATTGCTGTCCGAGAATTGCTACTTTTCTTTGTATTGTCTTTCCCAACGCTTGTTGATGTTGTGATGAATTCTGGCTAGATGGTTTCTACAGAGAGTTTGTGTATGTGTCACAAATTTGAGATGTCTATTTCAATTTTTCATAGAGAAAAATGCTTCTTTGTACTGTCCATTTATATTATACTTTCCCATGAAATTCATAAAATCAGGCTGGCATTATGATTGTGCAAACATTCCTTGAGTTTTGTGCTTCAAACTCAAAAACAAATCCCAAGCAAAAGCATTTTTTATGCTTTGGAAAAAACATTCAATCATCTAGTTTTTGGTAATTGTCATTAAAATATTGGATGATTTGGGTCCACTACTATGCTACCTAGAAAACTCCAAGTCATGGACCAGCCCCCAACTGTGCGAGGCACTGTACAGACAGAAAAAAAAGATGGTCCCTTCCCCAAAGAACTTGCCATCTGAATTTTAACCTTGCACATGAGCTATCATTTATTAGTAGCACAGCTTATAAATGTTTTTGCAGTAAAAGCATGAGCATTAGAGAAGACCTGTCCTTCCCCTTTTTTAAGCAATAATCTTGTAGCCATGTTTATAACCTTTGATTCTCCTAAAATCATTGGGGCCTGATTCAAAGCCCCATCAGCGGACTTTGGATCGGGTCCTTAATGGGCATCATGTCACCTACAGCCACAAAATACATTGGTCTACAACAAGTAACCACAGCTCCTGTCCATATACTGACCATGACTTAAATTAGCCTATGCTTGGGGTCCAATAGAGGCGGGTTTGTTTCCTGCAGCCCCAGGAATGGCTCTAGTGTGTGCTGGGAGTGCTCTGAGCAGCCACTCTCCCTCCCTGATGCTTGCCTCCTGCTGAATTGCAGGGATGGGATGAGTCACAGTTCTGGCTGCTCCATTGCCTGCTTCCCACCTGGGCTGTGGGACCCATAGAAATAGCAAGATAGGAGCTCAACCTGCCCTGCCTGAGGCTAGGGAGATAGTCAGAGCATTGATTGTGGCCCTTTGACCCTTAATGAAATAATACATTTGGCTCCTTAGGCAGAAAAGGCTGTGCATCCCTGATGTAGATAAAGATATAAATTATGCCGTAGCAGTACAGACTATAACCCTCTAAACCAGAGCAAACGTCCTGGTGGATCCCAAAAAAGATGCTATTGCATCCACTCACAATGAGACCAATTTCTATATTGTACTGTGACATACAGAGTTGACTTAGGTCTGGTCTCCTCTAGAAAATTAGGTTGGTTTAAGTACATTGGTCAAGGGTGTGAAAAATCCACACCCCTGTACAGCATTGTTAAGTCAACCCAAGTCCCTGTGAAGAAAATGCTAGGTCGACAGAAGAATTCTTTCATCAAAGCAGCTACCGCCTCTTGGGGAAGCGGATTACCTACACTGATGAGAGAACCTCTCCCACTGTTATAGGTCGCGTTTACATTGAAGAGCTACAGTGGCACATCTCCAGTGGTGCAGCAGCACCGCTGTACCATTTTAAGTGTAGCCATACCCTTCTAGGTACTTGCTATTGTGGATGCTCTAAAAGAAGAGATAAGGGCTTAAAAGATGCTTTTAGATATTTTCCTACGCAGACAACAAAGGGTTTGATTATTGCCACTATTGAACATCATTCCACATCAGTAACAAACTAGCAAGGGTCATATCAGATGTTATCATTGCCGTGCTGTTTGCATTGCATACAGTAATGCCTAAATGTATGCAATACTATGTAAAATAATTCATTATACAATCCTAGAAGTTAGAGGTAGTGTCTGCTACAAGACAAAAATGTTTTCATTCATTATTTATGTTTGCATTTGCCACCTTTTGGCCAAAGATTCATCTAGCAGATTTAGTGCTGCAGACAACCTGAGATTCAAACATGAATAATATGACCCAATTTAATCAATATCAAACCACTGAGAATTATATAGTACATTCTTCACCTCAAAAGCATTGATTTTATAAGCAATCATGAAGGCTCTCAAATTATTTAATTAAGCTCTCAGTCCTTTAAAATAAATTTAATAAGGGACAGATGATGGGTTATGGAGTCTTTAGCCACTAGGTTCCACTGCAAATCCAGCGCAGATTATTATTAATTTGTGATGCTGGTAGACCAGGTGCCAGCTCATGCCCAAGGCCCAGGACCTCAATGAACACTGACAAATGCACAGCTAGAAACCAGTCTGGTTTACCCATAAGTGAGTATAGTTAAAACAGGTATTAGTGTTCTAAGAATGTGTTTAGTGTTTAGACTTTATGGAATGTTTGTAGGATGCTGCACATACTGATCTCATTTATAACCTTTGTAGCCCATGGTATAAAGTTAAACTGGGTGTGTGCATTGTAAACCTCTGTAATTGAGTGACTCACCAAACAGGAAAAGCAGAATTAATTAAGGCAAAGTGCTCATCCTACACACAAGATGGCCCATTGGAGGCAAATGAGGCATTTTGTAGCATCAAAGGACAGAGACATTTAGATTGCATTCCTCACTCTCTCCAGGAAGGGGAGCCCTGTGCATGAACTCATTCCATCAGCTTGGATTCTGGGGTGAGGGGGAAATGCAAATCTCTGACAAGGAGAAATTGCGTCTCTTTATGCTGTCTGGAGTCTGAGGAACAAAGAGTCCTAAATATAAGCAAGAGATCCCCATGCTGCTTGGCATGGGTCAGCCCTAAAGGACATATAGAGCTGCTTGTTATAGAAGCTTATGTTACCTTTGTAAATCTAAGACTAATTCATGTGTGTGTGTATGTTTCTTGTTTTAACCTTGTATATAATTCTCTTATTTCTTTTCTTAGTAAATCTTTAGTTAGTTCATTACAGGATTGGCTCCAGGCGTTTGGTTTGAGATCTGAGTACAGTTGGCTGGGGTAAGTGATTGGCCCTTGGGACTGGGAGTAACCTGAATATTGTTGTGATTTTTGGTGTAAAGTGACCATCTATCACATAATCCAGGTTGCCTGAGTAGCAAGATAGACTGGAATATGCAAAGGGACTGTCTGTGACACTATGGTAAGGCTGCTATAGTGCTTGTTATTGGATTAGTGAAATCTAATTACAAAACATACAGCCAGTTTGGGGTTTCTGCACTGCTGTTTGACAGTTTGCCCTGAGGCTGGCATTCAGGGTCGTGAGCCACTTCAGACAGCATGACATAATTACTGGCATTTAAGTGCAGGGAGTGAGCTCAGAGACTGAGGCACGGCCACTGCTCCAAAGAGAGAAACCTCCCCCACCCCAGCTCTCCCTAATAAGAAAACCGAGGAACCCCGTTTTGTTTCTTCTCCCCACTGTGGCTGCATAATCCCTGAAGGCCCAGCAGGGGGGAGAAATAAGACTTGGGTTTATACGCAGCTTTTCAGGAACTGGGTCCTCCTTAATAGCTGTCTTCCTAAAACTCTCCCCACCATTCATCCTCAGCAGCATTGCAGCAAAACTTGATCTTGGATTAGGTATAATTCCCCTCCACCAATTGTACTAAATAAGGGTCTGATCCTAAAAGTACACCACCCATCAGTAACTTTATTCACATGAATGAGTTCCATTTGCTTCAGAGTTACTCACTTGTGTAAAGGTCTGCAGGATTGGGCCTGTAAATCTAAACCTTCTCAGCAGTCACAGAGACAGGGGCAGCTTTGTTTCTATTTTAACATCTGTATGGAATTAAGCTAGGGGTGAGATTACAAACGGATTGATTTACTGCACCACAGGGTGAGCATAAAAGGAGTCCCATGGAGTAAGGAGAAAGATGCAGGTTTGGGTTTTTATATGCCACAAGGGAGACTGGGGTGCAGATGTCTGAGTCAGGGAACAAAATACTATGATTCAGCATGCAGAAAACGATGATTGAACCATTGTTCTTTTCTTCTTTGGTAGGATCAGTTCATTTCACTCAGAAATCACCTATCAATTGGAAAGCTGGAACTACACATACAGTGAGAGGCATTGGCTCAATGGAGCCTCAGGTGTGGGATGGCAGCTTGGCAGAAAGAGCTCCATTTTCCTCTATTTATTAGACTCCCTATCCAAAAGGAGGGGGAGGGGGGAACATTTATAAATGGTAACAGCTGTTGCTCCTGCTGTGTGGCTACCTCTAAGTCAACACATTCCAGCATCCTTACTATAAGAAATAAGTGCCTCTCCAGGTACAGTCAAGGTCGTATGACTTCTTTGCAAAATATAATCGGTTCAAAGATGATTACATCCTTTTAAAGTATCTCTTTTAAAATCAGCCTATTGCAACACACATTCCTCTCCTGGAGTCTCTCTGCATGAATTTAAAAGCCTTAAACTTCCTGCATAACAAGAATTCTTCAGAAAGCATAGTTTAACTAGGCAGTTCTCCTGTATATCAAGTGATATTCATGCCATTATCTTTTTCCCTACTCAGCGGAGTGGATGTGGCTCCTAGTGAAGAAGATATCAAGAGGAATGTTTATTTTAAGCTTTTGCACATCTCAAGAGCAAGCACTCATCCCCTACATGAGTCCATTTGCTACTTGATACAACAAATTGGGCTGTATTCTTTTAGATAAATCACTCACCATATCTGAAAACACTCATTCATATGGGCAACTGTATCATTAAGGCAAATGTCTCATCAGGAGAGGCCCATTTAGGAACAGATTTGGATCCTTGGGCCCAAACAAGAAAAATTAGGAGTGAGTCATATGAAGAGCCAATCAGATGCTAAAGAAGGAAGCAACAGATGTTCATTATGGTAATATTGCTTGGTGGCATGTGGGTAACAATAGCACCATCAATGATTGAGGAAGCTTGTCTCTTAAGGGGTGTCAAAATTACTTGATACCAATATGCAAATAAAGAGGAATGAGGAAGACTCTGGCTAGTAGCTCTGTATAGCTCAAAAGCTTGCCTTTCACCAACAAAAGTTGATCCTATAAAAGATATTTCCTCACCCACCTTGTCTCTCTAAATTATAACTATCCCATTTAAAGTGTTACTTTCACACAGAATTAACAGTTCCCCAACTGATAAATCAAACAACAATACAAAGGCAGAATTTTTATCCCCCCCAAAATAAAGTATGTTGAAATTGCATGGTTTCGGCCCAAATAATTGGTTTAATATTTTCCTTGGAAAAAAACAAATCTGTGTACTTCTGATTGTTGCTGATAGTACACGACAAGCACAGTTTCTGAAGTGCAAGCCTAAGGATTGAAAGTCCCAAGGCCATTCTGTAGCCAGGTCTTCTACATGGCACTGCACTGTTCTGTCTCCAAACCACTGGGATGGAAAGCTTTTGGGACCAAAACGTTGACATCATAGTATCTTCAGACACTGCACACACATTAGGTAAGAGTGCAAGCAGTTACAATCTAGATTGTAATGCCATCCCAATCAGCTAGTAGCAAGAGATTTAAGCAAACCACACCTACTATTAGGTATTAACACACTGTAACCATTGCAACACTTCAATCACATATCTTCTGGGAATCCAAAGACTTCCCTGGGTCTCTAGCAACACATTAAGCTACCCTCTGCGCTAAAGGGATTTAAAAAATCCATGTGCCAATTCTTCCATTCCACAGAGAGAATGTTTCCTAGGAGTCTCTTCTGCAGCTCTCTAATTCTGTTCAACAGGTCGACGAACATTGGTTTAAATTCTATCCTTCAACTGGCAGCAATGTGAATTATGAACATGCATTGGACAGCAGAATTGAGTCCATTTACATTGAATTTGGGAAATGAAATACATGAAATTAAATAAACTTATTGTGGCTATGGACAAAAATGGACAAAAAAGGTCAAAGCTCTTGGAAACTGTGAAATGTGGATCCTTCAACCATGTGGGTTGAAGTCTCTGGAAACTGATTATAGGTGATAAGTTGTCCAAGACCAAGAATAACATATTAAGCATTAGACACTAGAACGTGTTTTTTTTATTTTTAACCATACGTGTCTTTCTGTTGTTTAGTATCATTTTAATCTCTGTTCTTTATTAATAAATTTGTTCTTGTTTTATTACAAAACCATCTCCAGGATGTGTATTAAAATGAAGTGAGAGTCTTCAGCTAATTTAAACGGGTGTGAACGTTATCTCTTAGCAAACATAATTTCTGAGAGTGTCACAGCAAGAGGGCCTGAACACCACAGGGATGTCTTTGGGGAACTGGGATTCACTGATTGTTACTTGCAAGGCAAGGTTTAGTCTGGCAGAAACTTGAGGAGGTTTCTGGGGATGTAGGCCTGCAGATTGGTGTGGCAGGTAGCTGAGACACAGTCTAACCTTCAGCAAAACTCTCACTTTGCTGAGAAGGGGGGGGTGTAACTTTAGCACCCTTGTGACCAAGGGAGAGTCTGCTCTGCCATCTTTTCTGTTCCCTGCCATCTCACGACACTTCCGTGCTAATCTCTGGAACAGGTTTTCATTTGTCCCTAGGATTAAAGGGGCATACTCTCTTCCCTTTGGATCTGGGCAGTCCAGTGCCAATGTTTCTGTTTCCTGGGTTATCCCTGCAACGTCCTTCGGAAATTGGACCTTTAACAGGATATATCCCCAATAAGGGCAGGAGTCACAACCAATTCCCTAGACTGTTAGGCTGGACAGGGGATGCAATATTTTTTTCTGGGGAGCCTTAGAATTTCAGGGTCTTGGGTTGCTCCTTCCCCAAGTCCCTTTGGCATTTCCCTGAAGCTCCCTAAGGGTTTGCTGCAATCTCCAAGATACCCTTGCATGGTCTGTCTTGTTCTGACACAGTGCCCATCTATTCCACAGGGCAAAGATTTAAAGGGACCATGCTCTCTAATACCCCGAAGAGGTTACAGGGATAATACAGTGGCTTACGGTTCTGGGTGTCCTGATAGGAACATCACAGCCACACAGCAGAAAAAGTGAAAATGATTGCACTGCTTCATTTCAGAGTGGGAAAAGTAGACTGTGAGAAGACAGGATCCCATTAAAAAGAAGAGAAATAATTAGAAGATGGATAATCACAGACATTGTGGGCATGCTAAAGAATTCTGAAGTGGAGGGAAGTGATGAGGGCTTAAAAGGGATTCCCACAGTAATTTACTACTAAAATCCTACTGAATTTAAAGAATCACTGGGATCCATTCAATGTAACATGTAATCCCAACTGTTCAGGGATACCCAGCTTATAATGTGTTTTTAAACACGTTTCTCCTTCTCCTAGTTGTTACGACTAATATTAGCTACATATTAATATATCAAATGTAATTCCATGTCAGACATTTTTTCCTAAAAAGGCATCCCAAATTCAGTCTGTTCTAAAAACATTTCTGTTAAGAGCAGTTGTTTCAAATGCCAATCTATACATTCTCATATTCACTTTCTTTTATTTTTCCATGTTATATTTTATAGGAATGCTATGGAAAGTGGTTGGCAAAGTCTAAATCTTCTTTTTCCCTTGCAGTAAAATGAGTGTGAAGACTTTTTATTTCAATTCAGAATTTATTAGCCCAAACCTACATAACAAGCCTATACTTCCTACCAACCTACACTTCCTACCAACAAACCATTTTGCTCTTCTAGATATCTCACTTCCTTTTAATGCAAAACCCTGTGCCCCTTCCACAAAAGATTTAAGTAGAGCTGGATAGGAAATGGCTTTCCCATCTCAGAAAAATTTTTGAGATTTCAAACATTTTTCCCCATCCTGAACTGGGACAAAAAAAAAATTTAAAAAACCATTCAAAAATCCTCACCCACCCAAATAAAATTCAATTTGGTCCACTGAAACATTTCATTTCACAATTTCAAAGCGTTTCATTTACATTAACTTAAATTTTAAAACCCAAAGCTGTTTTGAACTGAAAAACAAAGGTTTTGTTCTGAACACATCAAAATGCCCATCTCAATCATTTTGAAGTCTTTTCCTAAAATGTTTTCAAAAACAAGAAATTTATCAAAACTAACCCTTTCCCACCAAAAATTTTGATTTTCATAAAGAGGCATCTTCTGGCAGAAAAACTTTTAGGTGAAAGATTCCTGTCCAGCTCTAATTTTAAAGTAAATCCCATCCATCTCATGACTGAGATGCTGAGGAATGATAAATTGTGTTGCTATTCTGTTCCATTTAGTGTCTTATACCGTGCCCACCACGATGGCACCTAAGCAATTTTTAGTGATGTGATTAGCCTTTAGTGGTGTCAAGTCCATTGAGAATCTCATGTCGGTGCCACAGTGCAACTTAGAGCATCCCAGCGGCTGTTTTAAGTCATAAGGGCTTATGGATAAGGTCAGTGGATCCAGCACTGACAATCAAGGAGTTGTAACTGGGTCCCTGATACACACCTTCCACTTCTTTCCTTTACCAAGATGCATTCTAGTGCAGGAGAGAACCTAGCCCTACAAATCTGTCTTCAACAGGACATCAACAGGATGCCCATCAGAGCCAGAGCACCATCTAGAAGGTTGCTGCTGCAGTATACCACTAACTTGCCCGGGAGCTGGGGCTTATAATTAAAACAAGGTGGTAGGGTGAGGGCAGTGGGGAGAAAGACTTGCATAATCCAGTTGATGTTATTTACACTTTGATAGGTGTCAGTCTTTTTAATGGACTGATAAGGATTCTTCTTCCAAAAGACACGAATATGTGAGGCACTAAAAATGCTTCATTTGGTATTCTTTTCAGTAACCCTTTGGCTTTCGCACTCCAAAGCTCCACATCTGCAATTTCCAAATCATTACTTTATAGCCAAGCTATTGTATGTATTCCAGGATGCCAGCCAAATTCTAATAATGGCATCATTAAGAGAGCGCTATTGCAATGTTAAATGCTGTACCACTATGCTCATTTTGCCACTCAGTAATATCCTGTTCTTCAGGAACCCTAATTAAATACTTTCATTCAAATAATCAACATTTGTGTTTCCAACCACTTTGCAAATACAGAAATTCTTTGTCTGCCAGCTGTGAGAATTTCCTACTCTACCCTCTCACATCAGCAAATGGAGGGAAAGTTCATTTCACACTTATATAATGCATTCATGTGAGAAGTAAGTACATTGGCTTTAAAACTAAAACTGAAACATGCCAAAGCCACAATCTAGGACAACCTAGAATACACTTGAGTCCAATAAGGATCTAAATAGATATTGTTTAGAAAAAAAGAAGCTCTCCAAGAGCTATAGTTCATTAACTAACAAAACAAGTGATTAATTCACTCCTCAATACAGGAAAAAAAGAGTCATTGCAGGGTCACTTTTCACTTGCATCTAAATTGTACAAAAGGAACAGTGTCGAACATGTTTTAGTTACAGTTATATATTAAAGTCTATTCATAGAAAGGTTTGGATACAAGTCAGGTTCTGGAACATGCAATTATCCACAAGGGCAAAAAATTAAAAAAAGAGTTATTGGGAATGTGAGTGATACACTTCAGAGGCATTTTGTGCACCTCGTTAATGTTATACTCAACAAGGTCTTGATTTTTCTTTCCCTTAACTTAAATGGGAATTAGATTACACCCTGATTCATCTCCAGAATACTTCTAACATTCAAAACCACTTAACAGCTTCCATAGCTACAATTTTTTTCAAAGAAAGAGGGACAGCCTGTCAGATTTTTCTTTGCTTCACAGAGGTGAATTTGCCCCTTCTCCCACCATATAATTACATGGGTTTGATATATAGGATGGGAAAGAGGAGACAATTACAGTAGTACAGATATGAGATGAGGGTCTGGTTGGGAGATTTAACTGTGTGAACAGAGAGGGAGGGCCATCTTTTAGAGATGTTCAGGAAGAAGTAAATTTTAGATAAAGCCTGGATGAAAGCTTTAGAGAGATAGCCAAGTCGAAAATGATGTCCAGATTATGGGTAAGAGTGATAAGAGGATGGTGATGTTGACCATGGTGACTGAGAAAGGAAGCAGAGGTGAAGATTTAGAAGTAAAGATTAAGAGCTCATTTTTGGCCATATTGAGCTGAAACTGATGGCTTGACATCCATGGGGAGGTGTCAGAAACACAGGCAGAGATTTTACTTTGGACAGAAGAAGCTAGATCAAGTGGAGAGAGGAGTCTGAGTCATCAGCATAAATATGAACACAGAATTGTATTTGTGGATGAGATTGCCCAGAGACCAGGTGAAGAGAAGGGATGCATGAAGCTCGTAGGATTCCTACAGAAAGTTGAGAATAGGGAGAATATGCTGAATGAAGCACTGAAGGAGCAATAGGAAGGGTAGGAAGAGAGCTAGGAGACATGGAGTCATGAAAGCTAGGGAGCACAAGACTGCAAGAAGAGCATGGTTGACAGTGAAAGACAGCCAATAGATTCAGGAGGATAAGGATGAAGTACCATTTGGGAGCTTTGACCATGAAGAGCTCACTGGACAATTGAAGGTCTATGACCTTCAACCTTATGCATCATAAAAAACCCAAAGCATGTCCTTGTTTCCATAAACAGAAGCAGAAATGATAAAATGGCAAGGACATTTCACTGAGAACTTTGTGGCTAATATGTTTGGAAAGTAACCTAAAAAATCCCAATGGTGGGGGATAAAACAGCTGCCTTACACACAGGTACACTGTGGTACTCAATGTTCAGAGTTGTTAGAAGCAGTTTGTTACCTCCATCCCCCAGTTAATTGTAAAACGTTTTACACTGTATGAAAGGGAGGAAGAAAGAGAGAGTCAGTGCTAACCTAAAAGCAGATATCTATTTGTTATTTGTAAATGGTGGGAGAATGAAATGACTCCCAATGAGCATATTCTTATATCACTGGTTGTTATCAAAGTACAAGGGATGAGGCTATCAAACAATAAAACCACTATTTAGTTCAATGCTAAATCCCTACTGATGGAGCACTAGTTAATTGGCCCTGGGCACAGACATTTCGTTGGACCACATTCAAAGTAAAGCAAAAACATTAAAAAAAAAAAAGAGAGAGAGAGAGAGATTGTTCAATGAGAGCAAATCAACTGTGATGGAACCGAGAGGCTTTTTTACTAGCAACAGAATCGAGTGAATGCGTATTTCTTAATGGATTTTTCCACCATTAAAATAAGTACATTGCACAGTTTTCACTTTGTATAGAAAGTGTAGCATAGTAATACAATAAATAAAGATCAAATGTTACTCTTTTGCTTTTTATTTTACTGTAGGTGGATATACACCCCTTTGATTGCTGAGATGTCATGCCCTTTGAATGTGACCAGTGCTTAATAATACTGATGGATCTACTTTTATTAGAAATAAAAAAGGTGCACTACATAATAAAAGGCATTTGGTTATAACTGTATATTGGAGAAGCCAGTTGTTTTCCTTTGACATGCAAAGAAATGATATGAGGAAAGAACAACATCTTTGTAGTTTATGAATTGTGTTTCACTTGAGCAGGCCTTCTTTTTCATATTGTACAGAACCCATCTGTGAATGGAGATGTTACTAGTATCTTAAGTGTCACCCTTTCTGTTGTAACACATATTCCCTATGCAAGTGCTATTGGTATTCTCTGTTACAGACTCACAAGAGTCTCTAAAAGCTATTGCTTCTGGTGGCAGTAATAAAATTTCCAGAATGGGCGACTACCTATCACAGCTAAAAGGGATTAGATTACCAAATCTAATCAGAGTATCATTCAACTAAGGTAACTGACCACATTTTGAAAAGTAATTATTGCTGATTCTGTCCGTTTTTAATCAAAGAAATGCTGAGCCTGACCATTTTAAAAATCAGGATTGGGTGTCTTTCTAAAAATCAGACCTGTTCTAACAATTATTTGGAGCACATTCTGTGGCCTATGTTATACAGGAGGTCAGATTAGATGATCATAATGTCCCTTTTGGCCTTGGAACCTATGAGTAGGACACACACACACATACATACACACACACAGAGTTATAATCTCATGTAGAGGAAATACATTACTGTGTAGAGTGTGCTTCAGCATTATAGCTGGTTGGAAAAGTGTTTCAAACCAAAAATTTTTGAAAGGTCTCATTTTGGTTCCAATGCTGAACAAAAACCTATTTTGAAGCCAGTTCTGGGAGCTTCTAAAATGATAATTTAAATGTCTTTAGGACAAATGTGGTTGAATATGTGCATGTCTTGTGTCATCTGTGACCTGCAAAAAAGAGGGTCTGACTAGAAAAGGTAAAGTAAATCCTAGTATGTAATACAAGGACAGCAAAATATATCCATATGAGACATTCATAACAATTTATTTACCCTACAAAACTAGTAGGAGCAATACAAAAGTGGGCAGGATGAGGCAATTATTAGCACATAAGGAACAATGCATTCCATGGATGTTGCCTCTATCTGTTTGATCTCAAGTTGTCTACAATTTCAATCAATCTCCTCAAATGTATTTGTTATTTACAAAATAAATTTCTGTGACTAATTCTCAGTCCATAGCTTGTTTGTGCGAAGTTACTTGTGAGATTTCAATATTTGAAATCTGAGCTGCATTTATTGGACACAGATCACATGATAAATCGGTGCCTGGACTGGGTAAGTACAGAGTGAAGTTGCTGATGCAAATAATTAGGAATATAAAATTTGAAATTCACTTTCCACAAGCGTTTTATAGTAGTCACTTAAAATTTGCAGTTTTCTGCCAGTAAGCTCACTTGCCAGAATGATGCTGCTTCTCATGTGAAGAAGGAAGGCAACCACAATCAAAGCAAAACTTTTTAAAATGTTGGTATTTATAGAACATATCTTGCGGTATTCAACCTGTGATAGCAACTATACAAATCTGGAGCTGCTCTGTGTAGAATACCTTGGTCAATCAAATATACTGAAAGCAACTGAATTTTTTAAATGAATGGAGCATAAGGTGGAACAATTAAT
The DNA here is from genome assembly GCF_026122565.2 of Emydura macquarii macquarii. NCBI lineage: Eukaryota > Metazoa > Chordata > Testudines > Chelidae > Emydura > Emydura macquarii. The sequence goes on from NW_027132559.1 coordinate 25,654,391, forward strand.
TTGGAATGCAAGCCAGCTACATAACAAAAGAAGTAATGAATTGTAGACAGAATAGATAAATGATCCAGTTACAATATAATAGGAACTATCTGGTTCTAAAGTGTATGCTTACTTGGCAAAATTGTTCATGTGTAAATGGTTGATTAAATACAACATAATATGACCTCAAAGAAAATTATGCTTCCTGCGTGTGTGTGCATGTAAGAGATAAAGAGATTCATACACACACGCCCTTATACTCTCCTCATATACTTTTTGTAGTAAGTCCATCCCAAAGTTCTTGAAAATTCAGCTTGGAGTAAGTGAATGAAAGGCTCTGTGCTAAATTAAAAAATGGTGTAAATTATACAATGAGTTCAAGGCCTTCTCTATATTCAAACTTGCACTGGTTTAACTAAAGGAGTGATGTTATACCAATTGAATTAAACCAATACAAAACCATTTGTGGCCAGTCAAAATTCAATCCACACCTGACACATCAGTTTATTTTAATTCAATTTCTTACAAAGTTAAAATCGATATAAGGCAGATTTCAATCCAATTAAGAATTTCCATATAGGTTTTGCTACAATTTAAGTAAATCAGTTTTTAAAGCAATATAAAGTTAAAGCAGTCCAACTTGGTCAAGACTTACAAGGATCATAAAGAAAATGATAAGTGGGAAGGCAGTATAACTTGCACTGATATGGCTTTTTGGTAGCTATGAAAAACAGGGTAACTTTTATATGAAGGGGAGCAGACGTGGAGGATGTAGCAAGATGAAAGGAAATACATTTCAACCAAATGGTTTCCAATAAAAGAGGCTCCACCCATGTGATCTGAGCCTCACTTTCACAATTCTCCAGGCAAGTTCTTGGGGTACGTCTACACTACAAGCACTACAGCAGCACAGCTGTGGCACTGCAGCACAGATACTTGCTACAGCAACAGAAGGGATACTATAATTCTTCCTTTGACCTAGCTGCAACCAGTGGGAGTTAAGTCGATCTTACTACTTTGCACAGGATGTGAATTTTTTTCACAGTCCTGAGTAATATAATTAGGTTGATTCAAGTTTTAGATGTAGATCAAGCATCAATGTTTCATTTTTTTACTTTACAGCAGACTGTCTGAAACCAAATTTTTAATCCACCCCTTTTTCTGTACAACATTGTTTTCAAAGTATTTACAGCATGGGGCTGCACAATTAGGCTTTGATTTGAAAATTCTAATTAGCAATGGAAGCAACATTAAAGTAACAGCTCTGGTAAAGAACCATCTTATATGAGAAAGCAAGAAGCATAATCGTTTGAACTACTCATACATATTGTTGGGTTCTAAATCAATTGTAACCATTTGGAGAAGAGACATAGGCATGGCTGTGGGCAGTTTAATGAAACATCTGATTATTGTGCAGCAGGAGTAAAAAGAATAAAAACCAAGTCCCCAGTGCATTAGGATGTTTAAAGAATAGGATAGAAAATACTGAAAATATTTGAAAAAACAAATAGGAAATTGATGGCACACACTCAACAGGAATACTGTGTTCAACTCTGGCCACTCCATCAAAAAAATATAACTGGTATAGAAGGAGTCCAGAGATGGGTGAAGAAAATGATGAGAGGCATGAAAAGACTTCTATAGGAGGTGAAATTGGAAAAAACTGGGCCTGTTAATCTAGAAAGGAGATGGATAATAGAACATGATGCATGCACACAGTATAATGAATGCTATACAAAAGGTGAATTGTGTCCTCCATTTATCTTTTTCTCAGAATACAAGAAAATATTTAATGAGCTTGGAAGGGAACAAATGTAGAATTGGTAAGAGGAAAAAGATGCTTTTTAACATAATGTTGACACTCCTTGTTATGTGAAATCATTGAGGCCAAGAATTGGTAGGATTCAAAAGGGTATTAGACATTTATGTGGGTAATGAGTACATCCAGGTTATATTAGATAGATAAAAAATTAGATATAAACCCTCATGCCCCCAGATATAAACCAATCACTAAATTACAGGATTAGAAGGAAAGTTCCCTATAGCCAGGTTATTCCATATATTTCCCTCACGCTTGATTTCTTGAACTTCCTTCTGAAGCATCTGATTCTGGACATTTTTGACTTGTAGGTCAATGAATGGAAGATCTGACAAGACATTGTCACTACAGTTGGCAAGGAAACTGAATTTCAGTTTCCATGAAGGTGTATGAGTATGTAACAGCCATGAAAGAAATCAAGACAGTCTTCTCTTGTATCATCACAGTAACTAAATCCTGTCTTCAGAACTTTTCCAGGTCATAAATTCCTTTGTCAACTTAGATGTATCACCCCAGAATCCCGCTCCACAAAACGTGATGAACTGGTAAGGTATTTCTCCAGACAGCAGTAATCTCACAACAAGACAAGTATTAGCTACTTCCGCCTCTATAGAATTTGACTCATTCACACAGCAAGACACCTGAGTCACCATCTGCAATTCAGATCCATGTCCATTGTGGCTGGTGAAAGATTTCCAGAAACACCTACAGAGAGGATTAGTTGGACTATTCTGGTATGCAATTTTTATGTTCCTGGTAATTTGATTAATTTAAACATAATGGCTATAATATTAGCTTCTGGAAAAGATGTTTATAAAATTTTTAGCTTGGCATTTTATTTCTCTGGGTAGTAGGAAGGTCTCTCTGCGCCCATGTCAGAGCCCTGAGGGTTTCTTCCATTTCCTCTTATTTGTAAATGTCTCACACTTTCACAGTTCTGCCAATATCCCTTTGGCTAAGACAAACTGAATAGAAATCATTTCACAGTCTCCTTTGCACCTTCTGTGTCAGCTGGAGGGAGCAACACAAAGCACTTCCTCTCCAAGGAGATGAACTCAACTGTCTCAGCAGTCCCAGCTCAGACTGGATCTCAGTTAATTCATCTTTGACTAGAATTAGTTAGAACTGCATATGGTTGAAAGTTGCTGAATTTCCCGTTACCATAGTCACTAATTTTTCCATCACATTTTTACTCTCAAAGCATATTTACGTTTCATACAACTAAAGAGACTTGTGATATTTGCAAAATAAAAGGTTATTTGGTTTGGTCTTAAAAGGGTGCTATGTTCATCAAAGGAAACAGCACATTGTTACATGGAAGTAACTATGCTTTCATCCACAAGGACAGTGCATTGTGTGAATGCTATTAGAAATCTGATGTCCGCATATGTGGCAGTGATCAGCTCTTGCCACACTTAGGCCTTGCCTACACTAGCAGTTATGCCGGCAAAACTTTTGTCATTCAGGGGTGTGAAAAAACACACCCAAGAATGACAAATTTTGCCAGCATAAGTGCTTGTGTGGACAGTGCTATGTCGGTGGGAGACGCATTCCTGCCAACATAGCTACTGCCACTCATTTAGATGGTTTTATTACGTTGGAGGGAGAGTTACACAAGCGCTCTTACAGAGGCACAGCTCTACCAATAACACTGTGCTGCTGTAAGTTTTAAGTTTAGATTAGCCCTTACTTGAAAAGATACTCCCCCCCTCCCATTACATGTTGCCATTTGCTGCTGAAATTTTTAGTTTAATCAAGTTTGTTTTGTTCCAGAATTAATACAGGATTTTTGGCACCCACGCAAAGAAAATAGATAAGAGATTATCAAAAGAGTCGTGGATTTCATAACACAGTGGACAGGAAGGGGGAAAATTAACTATGTGAGACTGACTGTCATCGACATGGGCTTCAAAATGTTGGGCATCAGGCCATAAAGGACCTAACAATGTAGAATCTTAATTTATTCAGAACAATTCAAAAAATATTACAAGCATAAAATACATTTTAAAAAGGATGCAGCATAAGATACAGATTGTTAAGAGATGGGTGACAAGAATGATTGAGACAGAAAAACTTCCATATATGGAGAGACTGAAAAAATTGGGACAACTTAGTTTAGAGAGGAGACAAGATATGACAAGATAAAGGTGTACAAGGTAATGAATGATACAGAGCAGGTAGAATGAACAAAAGTTCCTGATCTTTCTCAAATACAACAGCAAACATTCAATTATACTGGAAGTCATCAAACTAAAACTAACACAAGAACATAATTTTACACAGCTCAGTTTGCCTGTGGAACTTGTTGCCATGATATACCAGAGGCCAAATGCTTTAATGGGTTTTATGAGAGGACTGGACATTTATATGGATAATGAGCACATGCCAAAATACATTAATAAGGATCAAAACAAGTAGTCTACACCATCCCCATGCCTGAGAAAGGCCAGTTTCGCAGCAGAAGTAAATTGGAATAACACCATTTACACCAGCTGATGATCTGGTGTAAAAAGTTTTGAAAGAGAAACTCATGTTTCAGGGCACGAGCCAATCTCTAAAAGAGGTTAAGGAGAAACTCTTCCTCTGGCACAGTACTTTAAGAGCCTACTATAAGCATCTTGGTTGCACCTCTGTCTGAAGCATCCGGTATTGGCTACTCTCAGACAATTCTAAACTACATAAACCGCTGGTCTGATCCATTATAGCAATTCCTAAATTTCTAGAAATGCAAATATCTTAACCTGGAGCAGGCTGAAACCTACCATACAATGGTACACTGTGCTTTCGATGGCTGAGACCACTATCAGTCAGTGGTTTTCAACCCTGTACCTCATCACAGAACAGCATGCAGCGCTTTTCTTTAGTCTGAGTTACAGTGCAACAGTCTCCTTCTGCTAATGCAGAATTGCTTCAGGAAATGACAACTTAATATACATCCACTGACAGGCAAGACACTTGCAGAGGATGGTGATGTGGAGATTTACTCAGTCTTTCCCTCATCCCTAACCAATACTGCTTTCATTTTTAACTTTGGCATAGCTGTTTTGGTGAATATACTATTACTTTATTTTTTTTTTAAATGTGTTTGAGTTATGCGGGAGCACCACTATAGTTAAGGTTGCAACAAGGTATCTGTTTAAAGATCAACCTTTCAATGTGCTCTAAAACTGACACGTGTAATCAGATTTCTCTGAAATTTGGTGTGCTTCAGGAGGGTGCAGAGTAGGGTTAACCAAAATGTGGAGTCATTTAAGCTAGGAGTTTCAGAAATATTAGCCGAGAAAAAAATAGCAACTTTTAAATAGCTATGTGAAGGGTGAAGGGAGAAAAGGTTGCTCTGAGCTAGAGGTTAAATTATTGATGCCATGCAGGTCAAATTGGTCTCATCCAGAAAGATCGATCTGACAGCAGCGACTTTGCCGCCATCAGTATAGACATACACTGAGAACAGTATTTACAAAAATGTACATTTTACAGAAAAACAGCTAGGAGGTTTCCATTCCCATCTGTTGTAAAAGATTTAAAACTTCACTCTTGTAAGTGTTCTAAAATCCAACAGTTAACGGGAGTGCTTTGAAATTTGGGGTGCCTTATTGGGGTGTGAGGTAGAGTTTCGTATCCAAACATGGGGTCATTTGACCAAGGGATTCCCAAGTTACCCCACAGGATTAATCAAGTTAATCTCCTTTTGCAGCCTTCTACCATTAACTAAGGCTATGGCTACACTAGCTCTTTTGTTGGTAAAACTTTTGTTAGTCAGGGGTGTGAAAAAACACACCCCTTACTGACATAAGCTTCACCGACAGAAGCGACGGGTGGACAGCGTTATGTTGGTAGAGACACTCTCCCACTGATATAGCTACTGCCGCTCTTTGGGGGTGATTTAATTATGCCAACGGGAAAGCTCTCTCCCATCGGTGTACAGCAGCTACACAGGATACCTTACAGTAGTGTGGCTGTAGCAGTACAGCTGTGTGGCTGTAAGGTCTCTAATGCAGATATACTAGAGATATTAATGACTAGAAGAATCAGACCTCTTGGTGGCCGATGTAACTAAGGGTCAATTAGACAAAAGCCGTTTTGAACTGTATGTCCAGAGCTGCTGCAATTTGAGTCATGGGTAGCAGTTTAATTCTGGGGCGAATGTAATCAAAATATTGGGGGTGGGGGGGGGGGGAAATGAGGAGAAGAATATTAGGGGCAGAGGAGTGGGGTGGGAATAGGGAACTGGATGGTAGGGGAGGAGAGAGAGGTTGGGAGCTTAGGTTAGGGAGGCATAGCACTCCCCAGCTCTGAAAGTGCACTCCAACCCCTGTGTGTTCTGCTTCCTGGGGTGGGGGGGGGAGGGAAGTGGAGGAAAGGGGATTTGGGGTTTCAGCAAGGGGCGGGGGTTAGGGAGAAGGGGGTAGATGGCAGGGGAGGTGAGAGAGAGTTTGGGGGCTCAGATGAGGGAGGCATGGCACCCCACCACCATGCACCCCACAGCTCTGGCAGTGCACCCCAGCCACCTTACAGCGCTAGCTCTGTCAGTACACTTATTACTCTGCCTCCACCTCCCTGCCCCCAAAGAATTTGAGGGGAAAATTAGTAATGTGAATGCTCGAAGGAGAGGGGTTATTGGGAGGGGAAGGATGCAAATAGGGGAACACCCTTTGAGATGGAGAGATTCACACATCTCCAAGCTATTGTTTCAGGCTGTGTTCATCTCCATGGGGTGTTCTCATTCAGCTGAGATCATCATATCGAGATGAATGGGCCACTTCATACCTTTCAGAGCCTCCTATGCTGCAGATAGACGTGTAGTGACTCTCTCTCCATGGTCCCTCCATCCCTTCAGAAGTGTTTTCAAATGGCAGGCTTGCACAGATTTTCTTGAAATTTTCTGTGCTGTATGGGAGTGCAGTGTAGGGGTAGTGATTCACATTTGGGGTTATTGCAGCTAGAAGTTCTAGAGATAAGCCCATTAAAAACAGTCATTTTTCAAAAATTGTCTAGGAAGGTTGAGGTTTTTTGCACTGAGCTAGAGATCAATGTATTGTTGTGATGTGGGTCAAAATGATCTCAGTCAATTATTCTCAAGGTACTGCATGGCCCCCACTAAATCTCTGGGGGACCCAACTTGCAAATGGCATTTAAGAACATGTAGATATCTTCGCTTGGGTTGATGTGTAGCCTGGGAGGATTACAATAAAGAAAATAAAATGGGGTTTCTATGCAACCACTTCATGTTTGTTTAAGTAGTGTGAGGGAATGTGCCAACATTGGTACATCTGTGCACAGGGCTGTCCCTAGCAGGGTGCGGGGCCTGGGGCAAGCCACACTATATGGGCCCCCCGCCCAGCTCCAGTGGTATACCCTGGGTCTCCAGCACCCAGAGGTCAAGCCTGCAATTAGGAGCCCCTCCCCCAAGCTTCACATGCTCCCCCCACCCGCCCAGGACAGGAGGTCCCCGACTCCCACAAGACAGCGCCGCCCCCCCAGCCGACCTAGGGAGGGAGGGTCTGTACCTGTGTGTGTGTGGGGGCGGGGGGGCAACCATACTGCTTACTTCCTCCTACACGGGGCAGCTGCCCCCCTTCCCTGCACTTACCCACCACGTGGCACCCAGCTTTCCCTCTCCAGCCCCGCAGCCTGGTGCTGGCTTGGATGGGGTGGCCTCACCCCTCAGCCTGTGGGGACACCAGGCCAGCTCTTCATGACGTGCAGTGGGGATGGGGGGTGCAAGAGGTGCTGAAGGGTGGCAGGCTGCACCCTCCACCCCCACTGTGCATCATGAAGGGCCGACCCGATGCCCCCTCGCAGGCCAGTGCCCAGGGGCCTGGCCCCATTGGTATGCGAATGCCCTCCTCTGGATCCTGGTGGCAGCTGCCCGCCTGGTTGCCACTCCCAGCCGGGAGGTATGCAGCTGCCCGCCTTCTGCCTGGTCTGGAGCAGGGCCCCCCACAGCGTCGGGCCTGCAGTGGTCTCCCCGATCCGCCCTCCCCTAGGGATGGCCCTGCTTGTGCAATAAAGATTTATTAACTCTTGTTACTTGCTACACGTTGTCAGTTATAAAAGATCATGTTTTAATGTTATGGGCAATTTTACTGTGAACACAGAAGAATAGTCAGCAGTTGTTCTAACCAAAATTTTGGTTGGCAGACTAAGGTTGTGTGTTCTAAGGCTGTGTGTTATCAGGGTGTAGCGGGGCAGTTCTGAAAAAGGGCAGAGTTGAGTTTGCATAGGCAACCTTACTTGTGAATTCCCTGGTTTTCAGAAGTTTGAGTTTTACTCAATTCAGCATTCTGCAGGGCGATGACATACCTCCAAGCAACTTTATCTCTGCATTCATGTAGTTTTTGCATTGAATAAGTTCTGTTTTCCAAGTATGTTGAATTCTTTTGTGGATCTTTAAACCTGTGCTTGATTATATAGGGTTACAAAGATTCAGCCATCCTTCAGACTGCAAGTAGAAGGATTAGGAGACATATGAACAGCAAGTAAAATGCCAGCAGTGAAAATAAGGTGTTTTGAAAGGTTATACAATTATAGCACTTGGGTTCCCATATCCACTGATCTAAGTTATTTATACCTTCCAACTAAGAAAAATGTACTATATTTAACAAGTCAGATAGTCAAATTTAAATTGCTGTATCTGCTGTTAGCTGTGTATAGTTCCTCTATAAAAGTGGCTGGCATCAACCTAACAAGGAGGTGCCTTCTGGCCTGTGGAGACAATGATGGGTTTTTTACTCATTCAGTGTTTCCTTATGTTGGTGACATGTCCTTCACCACTCAGATATCTATTTTCCGGATGTAGCATTTTCCTAAGTGATTTTTTTGTGCCAGAAATACAGATTCAGAGACAGTGAAATACTGTTTCTGGAAGTAGAGGTGGACATTTATAGTTCTCAGATTTTTATTTCATAGTGTTGGGAAATAGCAAGAGGAAAAGGCTTCCAGTACGCTCACGCCCATTACTACTTGGTTTTGTAATGGGATTAATTAATAAGCTACTGACACACTCCCTTCACAGCTGTAAAAAAATACCAAAATGCCATTAAATTATTTATGAACACTGATGCATTTCCTTTCCCTCCATGTTGCCCACTGCCAGAGAATCTATATGTAAAACAAACTCCACATAACATTTCAGGCTAATCTAATCACAGCTCGCAAAATAAGTAGGGTTGCGCCTGCTCAACACTTGGATGGGAGACCTCCAATAAAAAAGCCAGAATGCAGCTGGTACGGGTGGCAACTGCCATTTATGTAGGTGACATCCTTCCCCTGGAGCCAATAGTGGTGCAATGTGTCATTGTGTTGCCAGGGACAATGTTATCTGTAGGAGGGGCCTTGCGGAAGAGTGGTCTCACTGCTACGCCACCTCCTCATGGCTGGATATGACATAACTGCTCTTGCCATCACCAATAGTTACTCCAGTCCATCTCTTCTGGTGTCTTGGCCATCTGGTCTGGGTCACAATTTAGTCCCACCCTTTTCAGGATAACAAAGTCCAACAAACACAGAAACGTCCTTAAGAAAAGGTCTTCGGCCCTAACACTGGGCCTCACACCTTTCTCTTAGGGCTCTCTGACATCCGTTCCCCCTTCTCTCTGGCCTCACGCACCCACACCAGGATCTGGAAGGGGAAACCCAGGCCCTTCCACTACACAGGGCTTCAGTCCAGAGTCCCTCTAATCAGCAACCAAGGTCTGCTCCTTCAGATTCCTTGCTGCTGCCTTGTTGGACTTCTTCCTACCATAACCTGCCAGTTAGCCTCTCCAGGTTCACCCTTCTCAGAGCCAGGACTCCCCAAGGCTCTCCATTTGACCCCTCCCCTCCAATACAATCCCAAACTAAAAATACAAACATAAGCCCACTTCTGCCCTCCTCAGACTTGACCTTTCATCCCGCTCTATTCCTCAACTGAATGCCTCTCAGGGCTCTCCCTGTGAAATCCCAGATGCTGCTCTTTTATCAGAGCTCACCACTGGAGCTTCTCACAACCTCCAATAGCTGCTCTATGTCAGACTTCTCTGTTCAGGAGAGGATCCCAGGGCCAACTGTCCTTCATGGGCTTCCTCCTTGACCCTCCCAGTCTCTCCAGTTCTTCACTTTCTCCCTGCTGCCCCCTTCAGCTCCAAACCTCCTCTATTTAAATTAACCACCCAGATAGGACTCCTCTTTCATTAAGTCTGGCCCACCCTTCAGGCCAGGTAGAATAATTAACCCTTTTAGAGCCTGCATGGGGTATGCATCCCATCACATGCCCTCTTTCAGATGAAATGTAAAAGCAGTTTCCTGTCCAGTTATGGTCATTCAGGATCCCATGGAGGGTTTTGTTTGTTTGGCTTTTCTTTAATAAGAGTCCGGACTTATTACCAGTGTCTTGGCCAAATGCCACTTGATAATCAGATCAGAATGTCATTAACAAAGATTCCCCTACTGTTTTAACTGGTCATCTCTCAGATGCTACAGAGGCCTCTTTCTGGCCTCCCTGGCTTTCACATTGATCCTCTTAGTATTTCTTTTGTAATGCAAATTGATGGGGTAGGGACTGCGATTGTGTGTCTCCTACATGGACGAGTGCATTTGGTACTTTAATAGTAATCCAACTTTATACTAAGACTATAGTTTTTCTTCTTTGCTCACATACCTAAATTTATGCACAGGCTTAAGAGCTTTGCTGAATCAGTGCCTGTGTGCAGAATTGTCAATGAACCAATGAGTGGGCTACATACAAGGGAAGATCAGATATGGCCCTTAGCTTTCTTTCTGAAGTTATTCCTTCTCTGCACAAGGACCTATCTGCTTAAGAACTGTCTCCATGGCAGTGTCTACTGGCTTTGGCAGTAGGCTGAAAAGCAAATAAAAGTACATTTAAAACAAGACAAAAGAACAAGAAATAAGGGCTAATAAACAGAAATGTGGGAATTTAGTTCTATTGTATTTGCTTTCTTTTGTCGACTGGGACCAAATTCAGAACATTAATGTTAATGAGAGTCATGCCTGCTTTTGTCAGGATAGAAATTAGTCCTATTTTTGTTGTCAGGATACTCAATGGATCAGCAATGCAAAGTGAAGAAAAATGAACGAGATGAAGAGCACAATACATTCTGGTAGAAAAATCACTCTCAATAATATACCAAAGGGAAGTTTTGGTGGGTGTTTTTTGTTGTTATTTTAATGGTTGAAAAAATTCTAAAACCTTTATTTCGTTTTCAGCATCTTGTATTATATCCAGAGAGCTAGAACCTGGGCTCATGCACCAGCTATTTGGCCCAGCACCAGTGGCTGGCAACCTGGCAGATCTGTCCCCCCCAAGGACTCTGCCTCCATGAAGAAAACTTTGTGTGGTGTAGAATTACCAAGTGGCTTTCACCCCACAGCCTCTCAAAGCTGCAGCGTAGGGTATGTGTTCTGAAGAAAGGGAGCAGAGCTAGGACACACCTACTTTCTGGCAGTCCCCTGCTGGCATTGCCCATTGGGGGCTATGGGCAGCTGACATAAAGGAGAGTAATCTCAAGGCTGTTCTATTTTATGCTGAAGGTGAGACCAGTGGCCAGCCCTAGAATCAACAGACATATAACTGGTTTTAAACGACCTTTGCCCTCACCTCTCCTGAGCTGCACTGAGTGCCAATTAGACACAACACAGACTTCAGACCAGAACGTAGAACACTACTAAATGTACATGGGAGGCAGGAAAGTGGGGAGTGCTCTGTCCCATCCAGGAAGATATATAGTATTCACATACACATGTATGTTTGCATATCTGGAATGTATCAACAACAAATAGTGGACCCACTTCTGAACTCACTGATGTAATCCAGTAATAACGCCTCTGAAGTCAGAGTGACACTGGCAAAGCCAGTTTAAATGAGATCAGAATGGGTCTCATTGTGTCATGCCGTATGTGACCTTATGAAAATGGGACCAATTGTAATACACAGCATAACAAATACCCATACATCTTACGAGCTATGGAAAACACATGATAAACCTGCCTTTGAGCCAGTATTAAAGGTATATTATATTGCAATTAACATAATTTTTCTAACTCAGAATTCCCTCTTCCCCATCTACCAATTAGAATTCTTTCTAGACACCTTTATCTCTCATGATCACTCTTCTACGTTGAATTGATGTACTTAACCCCTTTATTTTGGGGGCTTGTATATTAGCAGTCTGTCATTAAAATAGTGGTGGAAAATATGTATTATTTCTCCTGAGTGACTAGTGTGTCCAGGCTCTATAACTGCCTCAGTTAGATTCATAATACGATAATAAATAAATTAATCTGCATTTTCAAACCAATGCAGATAGGATTTTACTCTTTGATGTAATTTCCAAATTGCATATGCCTATCCAGACCAGCTATTAATAGTGGGTATTCATTCAATGACTTCTAATTTCCTTTTCATAATACAAAAAAGAACAGGAAATTGACCTTTCAATAGTTTGACAAGATCCTTGTTAGTGACTGAATGATATTTGTCCTTTCTTTTAAAAATTAACCTAATAAGCACACTTTCCAAACCTTCACTTTTCTGCCTCCTTTTTAAACAGCAACTTCTCCTATAAAGATTTTGAAAGCAAAAAGAGATTGGTACCAAAGAACATTGCTAGTTTAGGAATGAATCAGCTAAAGTTAATATTTAAACAAGAGTTTCCTCCCAAAAACAGAAGTACTTTTTTTTGAGGTTGTCTCAAGTCTGTGACTAGGTATTGTCCCAAGATATATCAGGAGATCAAAGAACACCTCTGTTGGCAAGTCAAGATTTCAGTTCATGTACATCTGTCATCTGGAAGTTTCTCATAAACTAGCCACACATACATCTGGTAGAAAGGAGCAACTTATTAGGACCCTGTCTACACTTACCTCTGGGATTCGGCACTACGCAAAAAACTTGCGTAATTCCCATAGACTTCTCTGCTTCTCTTCTGAGTGCCATCTTCACTGCACTGCGCCGACGGGAACCACGTTCCCGTCAACACAGTGCTACGCCACTTTTTAAGGTGGTCTTAGTACGTCAATTTCTGGATCGACTGAGTGGGTCTTCACTGACCACTCAGTCGATCCAGAGAAATCGATCTGACGGCATCGACTTTGCCACCGTCAGTGTAGCTGTAGCCTGAGATGTGGGGCAGGGGAGGAGAAGGGAGGGAGTGCAGATACTTCTGACAAATTTCTCAAGCATAGTATCTAAAGATTAGCACCTAAATTCACATTTAGGCTTCTAACTAAAAGTGGTCTGGTGTTCAGAGGTGTTGAGCATCTGCAGCTCCCACTGGTTTTAGTAGGAGTTGCAGAAAAAAATAGAGAAAGACCACTTTTATTTAGATACCTAAATGTGGCTTTGAGTGCCCAAACTTAGCACTAAATGGTATCTATCGCTATACTTTATGGCAGCAACATTTGGGCACAAAACATTACAGTTGACATCAGGAAATGATAGGCAGATTTAACTTACCTCAGTGATGGAGGTCTAACAACAAGATAGCCTTTTCCTTTAGTGGTTCACAACTCTAATGCCTGGGATGCTCTTTTAAGTACATCCATCATTTGACTAGAATTCCTCAGCACCAAGTTGAGATCTACCTCTGATTCCATTTCCTTTTGTCCCTCGCTAAGGTCCCTTTGTGTGATTGTTCTGTTGGGTAGTTGACCTCATGATTCTGCACCTTCTCTCTCCATCCTCAATCTGTCTCTGGGTGGGAAGGAGATAGGGAACATTTTTAATTTTCATGCCTCAACAAGATTTGAATTCTCTTCTGTTTCATATATTGGTGAAAGTTCTGGGAGGGGTGCACATGCACCTCTTTTCTTCTGAAATGCTTTGCCAGTGCCTACCCATAATATTTTAAGCAGTGTGCATAAAATCTACTTTCCCTTCTCTCTCATTGTGTCAAATCTCAGTACAGAGACAAAGAAAGAAACATTCAATTTACAAAGAAATATAACTTGAATAAAAGAGGAAGCCAAACTGTCCCACACAGGTACTTCATAAAGGATATTGAGTTAGTATCTCTCTCTGTTGCGTATAGGCCAGCCCCGTTGCAGCCACTCGGTCACCACACCAGAGGCAGGAAATGAGCAATTTTCTGGGTTACTGAAGAATGCAGTTTTTCACAGTGGATAAACAAAAAGTTATTTTGCACAGTAGTTTTTGTAATTATGGTACAATGGGAAACGTCATGTGTTAAATGATTCTGAGCTTCCTTAATGCAATTGATGGACTAATATTACAGCAGGTTGTATATTAGACAAATTCAGACTAGAAATAAAAGCACATTTTTAACATTTAATGACAGTTTATCGTTATAACAATTTACTAAGGAATTATCCATTACTTGAAATCTTTATATTAAAATTGAATTAGAATATATCTGTTATAAAGACATCCAATCAGAAGTGGTGAGCTCGATACAGGAATTACAAGGGTGATATTCCATGGCATTCCAAGCAATGGCGATGTCAGTTTATCAGCTATGTGTGCTCACTTTGAAGGATGCAGGATTTTATTTCTCCCCACCCCCAACATATGTGTGCAGGGTAGGGTGACCAGATGTCCCAATTTTGTAGGGACAATCCCAATATTCAGGGCTTTGTCTTATATAGCCGCCTATTACCCCCAACCCATGTCCTGATTTTTCACACTTACTATCTGGTCACCCTAGTGCAGAGCAGAACTAAGGTTAGCATTGGAGATGGATGCAAGCCGCAAAATTCAGATCTAGATCTGAATTTGAAACAGCTCAAAGTTCAGGATCATTTGAGTCATGATTAAAAAAAGATAGCATTTGCAAGGCACAGTTTACCTTAACAGTCTCTCCTGCCTACTCCAAACAAAGAAAGGGTGAATTGTTGATGCGAATTCTGTAACAGTAGTTGGTTGTTAAAAAATCAAAACTCGTCATAGTTACCACACAGTTATTTCCTGCTGTAAGTGTGGTGGAAACTGTGATGATTTAGACACCATTGTGTAACAACTGCTGGCTTTTTAATGCTAAGTAAGTCAATGGTATAATTGTGCCTATTCCTTTCTATCTCTCCTCACTCCCACCCATAATTTATCTTACAGTTTTGATTTGACTCTAATGGGAAAATAAGACATTCTTTGGGCCTGTGCCAAAGTCCATGAGCTTAATAAGTTAATGGAGGGGATGGTATGATGGGACAGCCTAATTTGCCAATTGACTGATTTTTGAACTAGCTGTAAATTTGCTCAATGCCCTGTGAAGGGATGTTAGATGGGGTGGGTTCTGATTTACTACAGAGAATTCTTTCTGGGTGTCTGGCTGATGAGTCTTGCCCACCTGCTCAGGGTTTAGCTGATCACCATATTTGGGGTCAGGAAGGAATATTCCCCAGGGCAGATTGGCAGAGGCCCTGGGGGTTTTTGCCTTCCTCTGTAGCATTTGACATGGGTCACTTGCTGGTGGATTCTCTGTACCTTGAAATCTTTAAATCATTATTTGAGGACTACAATAACTCAGCCTTAGGTTGGGGTCTATTACAGGAATTGGGTGGGTGAAGTTCTGTGGCCTGCATTGTGCAGGAGGTCAGACTAGATGATCATAATGGTCCTTTCTGACCTTATAGCCATTAGTCCATTGAAGACAAAGAGTCTTTCCCATTAAGGACTTGTCTACACTTAAAATGCTACAGTGACACAGTGCTTTAGTGTAGACACTACCTACCCACTGGAGCAGGTAATCCACCTCCCCAAAAGGTGGTAGCTAAGTTGACGGAAGAATTCTTCCATCAATCTAGCACTGTCCATACTGGGGGTTAGGTCAGCTTAACTAGGGTGTGAGAAATCCACACCCCTGAGTGCTGTAGTTATGCCAACCTAATTTTCTAGGGTAGACCAGGCCTTAAGTTGTCTATTGATCAGGACCTTTTTGACTTGGGAGATTTACCTTTTCATCTACTACAAGTATGTTATTTTATATATAATAATGTAATAGATACATTAATGCACAAACACAGATAAGTTTAGAACCCGCCTCAACAACAGAGCATTTAAGCTTCCTTCAGAATATTGTCCTGTTTTCTCTCCCCCACAAACCCTCGTGCTCATTGCCCACACAGTTAAGGAACCATTTCATGACCTTTTTTCTATTTGTTTTCCATCCAAACACATCTGATTAATATGTAGAAATGCCACGTCTTCTCACTGAATTATACCCTTTCATACTAGCACACTCTCCACCTGAATCATTTTAAGAATCCAGAACTTTAAAAGTCAAAGCCTGCCAAAAATCTAGTTTTTAAATAAACAGGTCTTAACATTACAAAAATGCCAAGAAAATGAAGCAAATATAGCATGATCAGCTCCTGTAGAGGATTTCAGCTTTAATTCTACAGGAGAAATGACCTAGTGTTTTAATGAATAACCACTAAA
The DNA here is from genome assembly GCF_026122565.2 of Emydura macquarii macquarii. NCBI lineage: Eukaryota > Metazoa > Chordata > Testudines > Chelidae > Emydura > Emydura macquarii. The sequence continues at coordinate 25,670,581 of NW_027132559.1, forward strand.
TGGCTGCTATGCACATAGATAGTGATTTCAGTAGGGGCTGCTTGTCTCCCAGGTTGGTTTTTAATATCTGTTAAAGGGATTCTCCTGCTGAGTGACTCAAGAAAAGGCATTACATTGGGACCATAGCCAAGCTCACTGGATTTAGTAACTCTCCTTGAAAACATCTCCTCTCCATCACTGTGAGCGGGCAAAAGGCAGGCAAAGTTTTAATTTAGCAGAAATAGAATCAGTGGCCTCAAATTAGAGGTGTATGAAATTCATGAGTTTTCCTGCACTGGATACCAAGACATATGAGACTAGCTCATCAGCTGGGTTAAATAAGTACAACTCCATCCAAGTCTAGGAAGTCACTCTGATTTACACATTCCCGTTTGTGGCTTTTCTTCACTTGAGTTATGATTGGGGTCCGAATCTGAACTCCCTCAAACTTCAGCGGTTCAGACTCATCTCTCACCTTTTCCTCAGAAGGAACCTCAAAGTTGTCTGGACCCCAGCAATAGTGGGTGATGTGCTTCCAGTGCCATCCTGGCTATCTATGCCCCCTCCCCGCACAAGTGGGATTGTTACTCTATCAATACAATTAAATTACATATGTTGAGTCCAAGGCTACTGGGAACTCCTTAAAATAAGGAACTGGGAGTTGACAGCAAAGTCAATAACTTAAAGGTTTATCCATCATTTCTAGGCTGCATGAATGTAAACACAATAACTAGACACCCAAAGCTGGATTCTTGCTGGGAAAGGTATTTGGGGGATGATTTGCTATTGCCTGATCCCTTGGAATCATCTATACCAGTGCAAAGTGAGTGTAAAATGCTACCCATCTGACTTGGTAGCCTTGGTACCCGGTTTGTGCTCAGTTTGCACTGATGTAAATATGTACAGAAAGTGCAAGGCAACCGTGAATCCAGCTTTAGAAGCCCTGGCAGCTACTCTGGTTCAGAATTTCCGGTACATGGGGAAATTAAACATTTTTTTAAAATAAAATAAAATAAAATACAAGATTTTGTTCCAAATTGCAGTGAAACCACACTTGGAAATGTCCAAATTTCCCACTAACTGAGAATTCCAAGTTTCAGCCAGCTCTAGGGAGTTACATGGGTGGGAGGAACACTTGAATGTGTACACACCTCCACTGTTTTGCCGACAAAAGCTGACTTTGGTTGACAGAACTCTCTGGTATAGACCAGCTCCTAGATTAGCAAAGTTTCGAGGAATTTGTTGGTGAAGCAGACAAACTGGTGTGGCAGGGAACTGACAGTCTAAACTCCAGCAAGATCACTCTTGCTAAGGAAGAGGGGTAACAGTGGCTCATAGTTCTGGGCTGCTCTGAAGAGAAGGTCAGACACCAAGAAACGGTTTCTCCTCAGAGCTATTCACTGTGCTGCGGAGCGGCTCACTCAGAAATGTCCATTGCTAGAGCTGGCTGAAACTTGGAATTCTCAGTGAGTGGGAAATTTGGACATTTACAAGTGTGCTTTCATGGCAGTTTGGAACAAAACCTTTTATGTTATTTATTTAATTTTTTTTTTTTTTTAAATTTCTCCATGTACCAGAAATTTTGAACTGAAGTTGTTCAGGAAAAAGGGACATGTGGTGTTTCTAGAACAAAACATGCTCCCCAGGCAGCTGCTGACTAAAATGTACGTGTTTCTTGTCAGTTTCAGTCAGTAGCTGCCAGGGCTTCCAAGGTCCGTGGCTCAGGGACAGCCCCACCATGCAGACAGCCCCAGGGCTGGGGACTGCCATGCCAGCTGGCCCCTGGGGCTGCCCAACTCTTGAGGCAGCTGGCTCACCAGGCTAAAGGAGTCTGGGAACCTGGAGCCAGGTGTCTCAGGAGTCTGCAAGCCCCAGGAGCCTCAACTCTGAGGCATTCGTCATGGTGTGGCTGCTCCAGACCCGCTGACCCGGAAAGCCCTAAAGTCTCCAGCAGCCTGCCAGGCAAGCTGGTAGGAAACCATTTAACATTTAACCTTTTGGGTTTGATGAAACTTCTCTGTTCATTAGGATGGCAGATTACTCCCCTCCTCCCATGCTAGCATTCGGCCCCCCCATTCCTTTCTATGGGACTTGCTCCCTTCAGGGGACAAGAACTGAGCAGTCCTGACTCACAGGGAGTGCTGTTGTAATCTGCCTCTGTTTGGGGCTGCATCAAAATGTAGGCCTCTTATACGTAGGTACCCTTCTTTCACACCTGTATAAAGGTAGATCACAATCTGGCGCTATGTCTAGAAGGAGCTTACAGCGCTGACAACAGCAAGAATGTGTTTTATATAAACTGAGATTGCATGATATGAAAATTACAGGCAGTATGAAAGCCAGTCTAGAATCTAATGTATGGAGAGTAGATCAGACAACTGCATCTCAAATTTCTGATAGTGGACGGTGGGGATAAGAGGGAGGGGACAGTAGTAATAAGGCCTATTGAAGTTTCATGGTGAGTTACTGGGATTCCTGTTAGAAGTCTCTATACCATTAACATTTTTTGGACTGTTTTTACAGAATCCCCTTGTCTTTGAAGATTTAACTTTAGAAAGAAAGACTTTTGAAATGAGAGAACAAAACCAAAAATCAGTTTTCCAATACAAGTCACCTTGATACATTAGTTTGTTTTGCCAAATTGACTCAGGGAACCTGAGGTGCTTTGGGATTTTAATTAGGAGACTAATATCCTTGCCCAATCTGCTGGTGTTTTAGTGTATCCAAGCAAGACCAAACAAGTGACTGAACTAAATTCTCTGTTGAAAATTGGACTTTAATGGTTACCAAGAATTCCAGAATCACTTCATCTTGTTTGGAAGGTAATTACATAGGCAGTTAAAAAAAATACCATCTACTTAAAGCTGGAGGCTACAGGAAGTGTCAGAATAAGTCTAAAGGCAACTCACTGAACGTGAATGAACAGGACTAACAGGAGTCTGAAACTTACCTAAAAAACAGTGCTCAGGAAAAGATATTCATTATACATTAAGTATGTGTCTGTTCTAAGATACACTAGCCTTATTTCTTTTGTCTGCAGATGCTATCCAGAGTTTTTGTACAGAGTGCCAAATTCTGCTCTATTACACCAGTGTAAAACTAGAGTAAATCCATTGCCTTTTATTTCAGCTATTTGACGTTGGTGTAAATGAGAGGAGATATAGGTTCTAGAACCAATATAGAAGGTAAACGGTTTTGAAGTAGGAATTTGAAGTTTAAACAACTGCAGGTATATGACTAAGGTATAAAATGGATGGTGGACACACATCAGGCCTGCTCCAATACCCACTGATGTCAGCTGAAAGATGCCCATTGGCAGCATTAGATCAGGTTTGTAAGTAGGAAGTAAATAATCAGACAATGATTATTTGCCTTAGATGTACAGTACAACCCTCACACACACAACATACCCTGCATTTGCCCTTTACTGCTTCTTTATGATGCACATTTGCAAAGTAGGTTTCTTTTCAGCAACTCATCCTCACCCAGGGCCTGAGCCCAGTCTTTCCACTGACTTTGAATCAGGCCCGCTCTGAGCAGGAAGGGGATGCTGAGGCTTCTGAATCATTCTGCGATGCCACCATTAGGAAAGTGCTCAGAACTAATGCACTGGTAGCCCGAAGAATCAGTCATTGCTGCAATTGTCTGTTATTTGATCTGTAAGAGTCCCATATCTCACGTTATAGATGTGATTTTTTAATCCCCACCCAGCCAACACTCCCCTATTTCTATTGCACCTCAGATTTGCTGGGTTTTTGTCCCCTCCTCCATCTGCGTGCAGAGGAGACCATTTGGCTGTGACTTTACTCCATAGAGCAATTTTGGTCCCGAGACCCTGTTAATAATCCATTAGCTAAGACGCCCTGTTACAGATGGAGTGTGGTGAGGATCTGTACTAAAGCCCCAGCCTGCCTGTGGGCTCATATCTAAGTAGTTTACCATCTGAAGCACTCTTTCCATTAGCTGTTTTTTCTGTCATGTTGCTTTTTGTTTTCTTGTGGTTTGTGGGTTCTTTTTTATTGCACTCCCACCTCCTCCTCTCTCAACTGCTGGTATCCTTAAGCTATGGAAAGCAAAGAATAGATTTCTTTATGCTTAATAAATCCACTGTTTGCTACTAAAGTTTCTTGTTTGTAGCACAAAACTGAGGTTCACAAAGTGTCCCATTAGTGATCCTTTCCTGAATCAACTGCCATACATAGCATGCAGCGTTTCCAGTATCTCTTTGTGTTTGTCCTTAGAGCTTATGCACTTACATAATTGCTGCAGCTATTCAGGTGATTCATATCAGAAGCAAAAGCATAAAACACAGATTGAGAAGGATGGAATTGGGAAAGTCTGCGTACCAACTGTACTAATATTTTGCATTTATAACCCTAGCAACTTTTACCTTAGGATCTCCGATGACTGGCTCTGTGGATGTGGGGAAAGCAGTGGATGTGATATACTTTGACTTTAGCAAAGCTTTTGATACAGTCTCCCATGGTATTCTTATCAGCACGTTAAAGAAGCATGGGCTGGGTGAATGGACTATAAGATGGATAGAAAGCTGGCTAGATCATCAGCCTCAATGGGTAGTGATCAATGGCTTGATGTCTAGTTGGCAGCCAGTAACAAGCGGAGTGCTCCAGGGGTCAGTGCAGGGGCTGGTTTTGTTCAGCCTCTTCATTAATGATCTGGAGGATGGGGTGGATTGCACCCTCAGCAAGTTTGCAGGTGACACTAAAATGGGGGGAAGAGTAGATATGCTGGAGGGTAGGGATAGGATACAGAGTGACCTAGACAAATTGGAGGATTGGGCCAAAAGAAATCTGATGAGGCTCAACAAGGACAAGTGCACAGTCCTGCCCTTAGGACGGAAGAATCCCATGCACTGCTACAGACTGGAGACCGACTGGCTAGGCAGCAGTTCTGCAGAAAATGACTTGGGGGTTACAGTGGACAAGAAGCTGGATACAAATCAACAGTGTGGCCTTATTGCCAAGAAGGCTAACTGCATATTGGGCTGCATTAGTAGGAGCATTGCCAGCAGATTGAGGGAAGGATTATTCCCCCCTATTCAGCACTGAGGCCACATTTGGAGTATTGTGTCCAGTTTTGGGGCCCCCACTACAGAAAGGTTGTGGTCAAATTGGAGAGAGTCCAGAGGAGAGCAACAAAAATAATTAGGGGGCTGAAGCACATGATTTATGAGAAGAGGCTGAGGGAACTAGGCTTATTTAGTCTTCAAAAGAGAAGAATGAGGGGAGATTGGATAGTAGCCTTTGACTACCTGAAAGGGGGTTCCAGGGAAGACGGAGCTAGGCTGTTCTCAGTGGTAGCAGATGACAGAAGTAGGAGTAATGGTCTCAACTTGCAGTGGGGGAGGTCTAGGTTGGATATTAGGAAAAACTTTTTCACTAGGAGGATGGTGAAGCAGTGGAGTGGGTTACCTAGGGAGGTGATGAAATCTCCATCCTTAGAGTTTTTTTAAGATGTGGCTTGACAAAGCCCTGGCTGGGATGATTTAGTTGGGGTTGGTCCTGCTTTGAGCAGGGGGTTGGACGAGAGGATGTCCTGAGGTCCCTTCCAACTCTAATATTCTATGATCTCAAAACACTCTGCAAATATAATGTAAGCCTTCCTGTGAGGTAGGCAAACTTTATGATCCCATTTCTACAGAGGAGGCAGTTCAAAGCTTTCAAAGCACCCTTACTTCCCATTGACTTCGATTGGCTCCTCTTGCATAAAAATTAAAATTCTTTGCCATCTAACGTCAGTACATAAAAAACAAAAATAGTCATCTCTGAGGTGTTAATTATGAGGAATTGTATAGCCCCCCTCCCAAAACCTTGTTCTACCCCGCCATGCTTATTTGTTGTCTATGCATACTGACAGAAAATTATGTCTTATTTTCATGAACCGTAGTTGCATATGGAGCTTAGCATGAGCCACAGGAGGCACATTGTTTGAAATCTGAAGCTTTTATATGATATAAATGTTATTGCTCTTTCCCTCTGTAATTCTTAATATATTTTCTACTGTCGTAATGGAAAAATGTGATCTCCCTCGATAGCTAATTTAACGGTATCCTATTAGCTTTTGCTTTCCTTCCCTATTGTCACTTCTAAACTGGAACTTTGTTTTTTTTTAAAAAACTTTTGCAATACAGAGCTAGAATAATGCTATAAATTAAGGATTCTACTCTATCTGCACAATTGCTGTTGCAATTTTTATTTGCACAGTGGGGAATACAGGGCTTTAATACATGCTAAATTATAGTAATTTCTTTTCTCCTCCACTTTCTTTTGGTGAAGTTTAGGCTTCTAATGTCTGTTCTCTCACCTGTGAGAGGCTAAATTATGTCTGTCCACTCATTCCCAGCACTGAAGATAGCTGAAGTGTCTACCTGATGCATGCACCTTAATGCAAATACTACATGGAAGTTACGCCATGCACATGCGATTTTAACTGAATTCTTTGATATATACCTTACATCAGAGTGCACTAGCTGAACATTATGCTTTAATTTAGAACATACAAATCTTGATAGCTATTTATTGAGGTTTCTACACTGTGAACTTTCCAAGGCTAAGACTATCTTGATATCCATGTCTTTAGTAGTACTGAGTGCACTATTAGCACTTAACAAACAAAAGCAAGAACTGTGAAAAAGAAGATGTTCAGTGCATGGCTTAAAAAAAAGGAAAAAAAAGAGTGCAATTCAGAGGAGTAGAGGTTCAGTTTAGATAAACACACAAATAAACTCAAACCTTGAAGCTATGGATAGTCTCTGGGACTTTGGTTCAGGCCTAATGGTGGATACAAATTAATCTCTCTGTAATGTACAGAATCAAACTGCAAAATCTGAACTCTTTCAAGCTTTGAGATTTAAAATCTGGATCTGATTTTTTCCAGGGCTTAGTGTGGTTAATTCCACCTATATCAAGGGAGTGTTATGGCAAGTGTCATCAGGCAACACTATTACATATGCACTTTCAAGTTCTTTTTTCTTAGCATGCGAGCACATGTTCAGTCTTGGGAAGATGCGTGTAAGTCGTTAGTTTTGTTATGCAAGGTTCTTTGTACAGGCCATGATCCTTGGTACTGTATGAGCAGTGGGAGTTTTGCTCTCTGCCTTGGTTTCTGATCAGAGTCAATGGCTCAGAAAGAATTACTTTCTGGGAACCAGGCATCTGTGTTCAGCTGAGCATCTTGAAAGAAGGGATTGTCTGTGTGCTTGACCATATCTGTTCCATGGCTGGTGTATATTTGTAAACAAAAAGAAATTACTCTTAAGATATACCCAGATTCACATCAGTTTTCTCCCCCCACTGGGAAGTCTACCTACAAAGTCCTGGACATCTGCGTCAGCAGAGGGGTGATACTGGTGTCAAAATGGGACACTAGTATGGCAAGAAGGGACATCAGCAGTTTCCAGTGTTGAACTTGCATCTGAACTTGGATACTGATCCAGAGATCAGATTCAGGGTTTTGTTCAGGCAAGTTTCTACTTCAAACCTATTAAGATCTCCTTATACATCATTCTTCAGCCCTCAAAAGACCCATTTTCCATGCTCTCCAACTACCTTGCGACCTTTTCTTTCTTCATGACTAGCAGTCAAACTGTTGCTTGTCTCCTAATGATTCTAGCTTCCTTCATAATGTTCCCCTATAACTGCTACCAAACCAGTCCCTTATGACCAACAATAGTGAGACTTCTCCTTCCTGTAATCAGCTTCTTCTCCCTATCTTTCAACAGGCCTCCAACTATCGTCTAAACATATCCCACCTCCACTCCGGCAAGGCAGCACTCTGCCCATTAATGTTACTGACAACTGTTCAATATAAGACCAGTGGCTCCCCCTTGCCCTTTTGGATCCCATTTCTGGACAGATCTTGTTTGAAAAGCTAGCCCTTTCCTTATGAGAGCTATACATCATCATCATCTCCTCCCCCCATTCTGGGGGATTTTGTTGATTATACCTTTGTAAAGGTGAATTGTTCCTTTGCTAACTTGGCCTTTTGTATATACAAAATATTATGGCTGGGATATTTTTTTTTTCTTTAGAAAAGGGGCATGACTCTAATCACACTGATAGATTGAGTTTACAAATATTTTAATAAAAATACAACATCAACAAAAGGAAGGGAAATTATAGGAAACGTATGCGATGGTTACTGCCAAGACGCATTTTACACATTTTACCCAGCTTTACACAATCAGCATGAGTTGCGATCATAATAAGAATCACAAAATTCATTTTGTTTACAATCAGCTTGAGGAGATGCACATTAAGCAACAACTGACCCTAAACACTGGCCCCAGGGAATTTGAGTGGGATTTGGGTGACTAAGCACTTAGGCTCCTATGAAAATCCAAGCCTGAACTAAATCAATTTACACTTGAACAAGTAAATGGAATGTGATGTACTGATGCAAAGGTTAATTGAGAGGGAATTTCACATCCCAGATCCTACATTAGAAATACGTTTTCAGTCGAGTCTCTAGTGGAAGCAAACTGGGAGTGTATGAGACATGACAATATTCAGCAAGAATTTGGGATCAAAGCAAAAACTGAATGGCTCTAAACACAGTTAAACCATCAGGGGCTCATTTTTACCTACTACAGTTTGTGTATTCATTTCAGGAGCTTTAAAAAAAAAGAAGAAGAAGAAGAAGAAGAGAAGAGATATACAGAACCCAATATCATTACTGCTTTTAAGTGGCTTTTAAAATATCTCTCTTTTTCTTCTGCATTTAAAATAATACAAGACTCTTGACACCTTGGGTGAAGCTATAAAATCAATTCACAATATTCTACTGCTTTACCTACAATATAAATGCAACTAAACGCTAAGTGGAAAAGCTGGGTGTCAGACAACTTGGCATCTCCTTAACAAAAAGGAATAGTGATTAAAAAAAGAGTAGGGGGCTGAAGCACATGATTTATGAGGAAAGGGTGAGGAAACTGGGTTTGTTTAGTCTGCAGAAGAGAAGAGTGAGAGAGGATTTGCCAGAGAGGATGGAGCTAGACTGTTCTCATTGGTAGCACATGACAGAACTAGGAGCAATGGTCTCAAGTTGCCATGGAGGAAGTTTAGGTTGGATATTAGGAAAAAAACTTTTTCACTAGGAGGGTGGTGAGGCACTGGAATAGGTTACCTAGGGAGGTGGTGGAATCTCCATCCTTAGAGGTTTTTAAGGTGCAGCTTGACAAAGCCCTGGCTGGGATGATTTAGTTGGGGTTGGTCCTGCTTTGAGCAGCGGTTTGGACTGGATGACCTCCCAGGGTCCCTTCCATCCCTAATCTTGTATGATTCTATGATATTTTTAGAATATATTCAAATCTTTAGAATGTATGCAAATGAAATAAAATATACCAAATGCCACTTGCTTCCAATATCATCAATTGAGGCATTTTTAAACTCCCAACAAAGCATCAGTAAATAACAAATGTCATTTGTGAGATTGAGAAGTTCTTCAGTAGAGCCTGGGGAGGCAAAGGGCTTTCAGACAACCAATATTTAATTACTACTGATGGACAACGAGAAGTTGTATTCCACAGCACACACTCAAGTTTAGGATTACTGATTGATAGGATTTTTGCCACTGCTATATAAACTCACATGCACCTCTCATATTTCCTCTCAGATCCAGGTATTGCATAATCAGAACGTACATTTGGCAACAGAGAGGTTGCATAACATAGGCAGAGATGACTCAGGATTATGCTGGAGAGGTTTCAAGATTACAAGACATTTCTGGCAAATGCAGTGGGAATGCCTCAAAGCCCAAATTATTTTGCAAATCTGTGGGAAGATACTGTTAGGAATCCTAAAAGTAAATACACTGGGTGTTCTGATGGTATTAGTAGGCACAGAACATGTGAAAACATATATAAAAGGTCAGCTTCATCCTATGCTATCTTGTTCTTGTGGCCAGATTCACTGGAGACCTGGGACAATTCAATTATCCCAAGTGTGATGCCGACATACCAAGTGCCAGCTCATACTGAGGCCCCTAGGCCTCAATGAACACTGACAGATCCCTGGTTGGAAACCAATTTAACTCACGTGTGTATTAGTACTGTTAAAATAGGTATTAGAGTTATAAAAATGTGTTTAGACTTTATGACATATTTGAGAGTTGCTGCATGCATTAATCTCACTTACAATATCTCTATCCCTTATTATACGGTAGTATTTAGGTGTTTGCTCTGAAACTGTGAACCCGCACAGTCAGGAGAGAAGCATTACCAAGTATGAAATATTAATTTTCCAGAAGAGGTGTCTTCTCCTGCCCAACAAAAGAAGGTCCATAGACACCAGTTAAGCCATTGTGGAATATCAGAGGACAAAAGACTTTGCTGATTGTTCCCTCCTGGCCCATGAAGAGGAGATGTGCATGTGGATTAGTCCCATCAGTTTGTATTCTGCAGGAAGGGAATAAAAATCCCTGTCAAGAAGGAATTAGATATTTTATGATGCTTTGACTCTGAAGGGCCAGGATTACTAAGCATAAGCAAAATATCCCCAGCTGCTTAACCTGGGTTAGCGCGAAAGGACAGATAAAGCTTGCATATCACAGCAGCTTCCAACATCTTTTGAAACCTAAGACCGTATTCTTGTGTGTGTGTGTGTTTACCAGTTTAAGATTGCAAATAACTCTCGTTTCTGTTTCATAGTCAATAAATCTTTAGTTAAAATTTTATAGCATTGGATACAAGTTTTGTCTTTGATGTAGGATCTAAGGTGCAATTAACCTGGGGTAAGTGACCCGGAATAACCTGAATATTGTGATTTTTTGATGTGAGGGACCATCTATCACACAGGCAAGCTTGCCTCGGTGGTAAATTATATCAGAGTAACCAAGTGGACTGTCTATGTTGTAGTGCCTGAGGAGTTCATACTTGGTTGGTAAAATCTAAGCATAGTGCTCACAACCAGTTTGTGGTTTGCGCCCTGCTTCTTAGCAGTCTGCCCTGAGCTTGGTACTCATGCTCATGAGCCACTGCAGAGAGCTTGACACTAAGCACTGACAAATGGTTTGTAAATATTTAGGCAATTAGCATAATGGAAAAACTGATACCCAGGAAAAAAGCATGAACCAGATTTGGGCCTAGATTATGAATTTAAAGCAGGGCTACAAAAGGCACTGTAGAGACCAGCCCCCCCCCCCGTGTCACGTGACCAGAACATGGGCAGTCATGACTAATGGCTGGAGCAGGAATCCGGCTTAATGATTAAAGTAGGAGTCAGTAGCCAGGAATCAGAGCCCAGGGTCAAAGCCATCCAGAGCCAAGGGTCAGAAGCAGAGTCAGAGGCCACATCTGAAGTCAGAAATCAGAGCCGAGGGTCAGAACACGCTTACCTGGAGTGAGGCAAGCCTGGGCCCAAAGCAGGAGCAGAGTTAGAACAAGGTGGGAGCTGGTCTGGGAACAAGCAGGAGCCATTGCAGCTACAGTAAATGCTTTGGGCAGCCACAGAAATGCTGCTGATGCTGCTGTGGCTGGGTTTAAAAGCCAGTCTGCCTGATTGGTTGGAAGAGTCAGCAGTGTACCCAATCAGGCAACCTACTACAGGCCGGTGGTTCTTGTTAGCTTACTTGGAGACTAGCTATGCTGCAAGCCCGTGTTCCTGACATCCTGTAACTTCCAAATGCTCAGGTGGAGTGCTCCCAAGGCTGGTCACCATCATAGCCCTACGTCCTCCTGGCCCATCCCCACCCTGGTCTCATAGACTTTAAGGCCGGAAGGGACCATCATGATCATCTAGTCTGACCTACTGCACATCACAGGAGATGGAACCTCACCCACCTACTCCTGTAATAGACCCATAATCTCTGGCTGAGTTACTGAAGTCCTCAAATCATGGTTTAAAGACTTCAAGTTACAGAGAATACACAATTTAGACTAGTTTAAACCTGCAAGTGACCTGTGCCCCAGGCTGCAGAGGAAAGCAAAAACAATTCCAAAGTCTCTGTCAATCTGACCTGGGGGAAAATTCCTTCCCAACCCCAAATATGGAGATCAGTTAAACCCTGAGCATGTAGGCAAGACCCAGCAGCCAGACACTGGGAAAAAATTCTCTGTAGTAACTCAGTGCCTTCCCCATCTAGTGTCCCATCACCAGCCATTGGAGATGCTTGCTGTTAGCATTTGCAGATCAGCTACATAACATTGTAGGCAGTCTCCTCATATCATCCACTCCATAAACTTGTCAAGCTCACGGTCATGAAGCCAGTTTGGCTTTGCCCCCACTGCTCCCCTTGAAAGGCTGATTCAGAACTTCACTCCTCTGATGGTTAGAAACCTTAATCTAATTTCAAGCCTAAACTAGTTGATGGCGAGTTTATATCCATTTATTCTTATGTCCATTAGCACACTCCCACATTTTGTCCCAAAGTCATTAATTAAAATATTAAATAAGTTTGGTCCCAAGACAGATCCCTGAGGAACTCCACTAGTAACCTCCCTCCAGCCTGACAGTTCACCTTTCAGTAGGACCCTTTGTAGTCTCCCCTTTAACCAGTTCCTTTTCCACCTTTCAATTTTCATATTAATCCCCATCTTCTCCAATTTAACTAATATTTTCCCATTTGGAGCTGTATCAAATGCCTTACTGACATCCAGGTAGACTAGATATACTGCATTTCCTTTGTCTAAAAATCAGTTATCGTCTCAAAGAAGAAGCTTAGGTTGGTCTGGCATGATCTACCTTTTGTAAAACTATGTTGTATTTTATTCTAACTACTTTCTCTTTCAAAATTTATTCCAAGACTTTGCATACGATTGAGGTCACACTAACTGGCCTGTAGTTTCCCAGATCACTTTTTTCTCCCTTTCTTAAAAATAGTAATTATATTAGCAATTCTCCAGTCATAGGGACCAATCCCTGAGTTTACAGATTCATTACAAATCCTTGCTATCGGGTTTGCAATTTCATATGTCAGTTCCTTTAATATTCTTGGATGAAGATTATTCAAGCCCCCCAATTTAATCCCATTAAGATGTTTGAGTTTGAATTCTACCTCAGATGTGGTAATTTCTACTTCCATATCCTCATTCTCATTAGCCACTCTGCCATAACCTCTACACTCTTCATTACCCTTATTAAAAACTGAGGCAAAGTATTTGTTAAGATGTTGGACCATGCCTAAATTATTTTTAATCTCCTCCCCATCCTCAGTGTTTATCAGTCCGACTTCTTTCCTTCTTTTCTTTTTCTTTAGATAGCTATAGAACCTTTTACCAGTGGTTTTAATTTCCTTTGCAAGGTCCAACTCTGCTTGCTTTTTGGCAGTTCGCACTTTCTGACCTCCAAGAGATAGCTTTCCTTGCTGATCCATCCCATTGTACATTCCTTGGCCTTCTATTTAATCACCTGTGTGAGATGCTTGCTTATCCAGATTGGTCTACAACCCTTCCCTATGAATTTTTCCCCTTGCTTGGAATGCAGGCTTCAGATAGTTTAGGTGTGTCTAACAGTGCTAGCCAGGGTGAATGGGGACTGCAAGGACTGCAACCATGGTTGGTCGCTGCACAAGAGTCATAAAGAGGAAGGCTCCTGGCACCCTCTTCTGCCCTTGCACAACCATGCAGGGTCAGCTACAATCAGGCTCCTTGTTTACATATATGGATGCCCTTTATCATATGGCCTCAGGATCCTGCCACTGCCAGCAAGCCACAGAGCTCTGCTGCTTTTCCTCCTACCTGTATTGACAAAAGAACAGAATATCATGTCTCTTGCCTGACTTTCTTTTTCCTAAACCTGTAGTCCCTGGGAGCAGTGGCTACACAGGCACCTAATTTTCTTTTCCGTACATTCAATTGCTCATCACCAGTGGAGAGAAAAGTCAAATGCCTTATCCATGTTGGGTAAAGCTCATCTCTCACAAAACAGGAGGAAATGTTGTTTATGGACAGGAATCACACATGGGTCAGAATCCACTCCCCAATCTGCAAACAAAGCAGGAGCAACCCTACAGCCTTTCCACAGCTGCTATTCAAGATCCTGAGCTGCAATAGGGTTCACAGTCCCTTCACACCGTCTTTGTGGTCACTGATCTAACCGCAAAACCACTGGCCACATGGTACCCCTTCCCCCAGCCTGCCATCCATAGTATCTCGCTCTCCTGTGCATAGGAGATATGGAGTCCATGCACATCTACCACCTACCTTCCATGCAGTGGAACTTAGTAGTCCCGCAGCCTCTATACTGCTGGATGAGTTTCATCCTTCATATGGGATCAGGGACATGGGGAGGAAAATGCAATCGTTTTACAAATGAAATATAAGGGGTATAGAGTTCAAAGTGGGTTCTGTCATTCATACCCAGGTTTATGTGCATGAAGAATAAACTTTATTTACTGTATGCTTAACTGCCCCCCCACACACACACACACAAATAAACAAAAACCAAGAGAAAGAAGAGAACTTTGCCTTAGCTTTGACTATACTTTTCTGCATAAATACAGTGCCTACTTAAGTGACTTTTAATACATGAGATGTTAAAATGGGGACGTCCATGTAAAGAATAAAGTCCAACTCTTGGCATCATTAGGGCAATGGCCCAGATCCCCCACCACATTGTGTTTTCTTCTTTATACCCTCACAGTGGTGCTCTCTCTATCTCCAGTAGGCTCCAGCAGCTACTGTGACTGTATAGGAAACTGGACACACACATATTGCCAAGTGATTGTCAGCACTGGAAGAACTTTGTCACAGGAGGAATAGGCTTCATGGAAGAGAGCTTCCATTGCTTTAAAAACCATGCCAGTTGGCTAATACTAAAACCCCATTTTCACATAGCCTTGGATCTTTTTAATGGGAAATGCTTTTAGGTGCAGAAAAAAGGGTTTTCAGATGACGGGATAAAGATCTGTTTATTTTGTGCATGATTTCTTCTGCACAAAGGGCTGTGTGTTACCAGTAGTAATACAATAGTCTGGCAGGTAATAGAAAACTCTTGAATAGAAGGAAAGAGAATGGCAGTAGAACAGGAAAACAATCAATGATTCAAGTCGAATACAAAGGAAGCACTGTGCAGGCATGGTCTGTAACCTTGACAAAGTTTTACATCTTCTGCGTTGGATGTAACTGTGTGATTTATCTGCTTTCTGAAATGAAGAGGGTTTCAATAATATTCCTTACAAAGAGGAAGTGTGCATGGATTTCAATTCACTGGAAAGATAGATCTTTTATTTTGCCCTGCTTTTCTGATATGCGAGGAGAATTGCTACAAAGATCTTAAATATCAGCTAACAGCTTTGCCACGTAATGGAGAAGAGTGTGAGCATATGAAGACTGCCTGACTTGCTTCACCAACAACATTGTTTTAGTCCAGTTCAAAAGCACTTGTAGCATTCAATAACCAGTAATCAGACAAGCGTCAGCTCTACAGAATTCAAAGTTCCCCAGCAGCTAGCGGGCTTGATCCAGCAATGTGCAGAACACTCTGGTATGATACAGGAAAGCACTTGAACACATACATAGTCCCAAAGAAATGGTTTTTCACAGCAGCGTATTTCTGTTTGCACTAATGAACATACAAACTAATAGCCAGTTGCCCAGACCTGTAGGAATGGGGACTGTGTATCAGAAAGCACAAGCAGTTTGACAAAGTGGCGAATAGTCTTGACTTCCGGACTTCGTTGAACTCTAATTTTTTCATTTTTATTTACTGTCCCATTGGGGGGGGGAGGAGGGAGAGTATTTCAATCGTGTTCTGATGTGACTGAGTGTTACAGATACCTAGTGCCTGTTGTATTTATCATTTCCTGAATAAGTTCAAGTTAGCTGTATATTAGAAGTGGACCTGATCCCAAAATTTGGATCCAGATTGTTATTTTAAACGCTCCTTGCCCGAAAATTTAGACATTTTAGTTCAACCCATTGTAAACATAGGCACCAGCACAATTTAAGTCTGGGTTTGGATTTTGAAACTTTCCACTCACCTCTCAAGTTTAGATCACAGCTACAGGCTGTAAAATTTGTGCTGAATGTCAGTGTCCATGTTTCTGTATAAATACTGTAATTGGGACCCTGGAAATGTTGTAGTGACTGCCTGTTACATGACTTACTATGACCTTTATTCTTTGTTGTAATTGGCAGTTTATCAACACTACTAACCCTCATGCTCACAACTTATTGCAGGTTTACGTGTAATGTCAGGATAAGGGACAGAGGGGCTCATTGCAAGTTAGCTTCTTATGGCATAAGGATTCATGATGAGTGAAGAAGCTATCCTTCCATCTTTTTCCGCAGCTTTTTTGGAATAATTAGAAGCTGTGGCATTGTACCCATTTACATTTAAAGTCACTCTAGAAACAACAGTAGTAAGGACTAGCTGATCAAGAATGATCTGCTGTTTAATCCTCCAAATACACAGAAAAGTACGATTTTTCTTAGCTGCTGCCTGTAGGTGGCTGAGAGCCTTACTTTGTGTTTCAGTGATTACCTCACCTGGATCCATCTCATCTGCTGAGTACATGAGGCTTAAAGTAACCCCCTTTCAGGCTGCATTGCATAAGACTCCAATGTTCAGTCTTCAAATTTAAAGTTGTCATGTTAACTCTGGATGCGTTGAAAAAATACAGCTTGCAATTTTTGTTATGTTTCCACTGTTGTGAGAGCTGATGATGTTATCTGGCTTATTCATTAATTCATTCATTCATCTGGCTAGAACTCTTTCACCATGGGACAGTCTGTTGCTTGGCCAAAGCAATCTGCAATGTATGCAAGGTCTTGTATAGAGAAACTTAGGCCAGTCTACATTACAAAGTTAATCGACTTAAGTTACATCGATGATCATAAGCTGCTTTAATTCCATCAGTTGTGCACATCCACACAACACTCATTGTGTCGGCGAAGCACGTTCCCAGTAATTGCTCTTGCATTGACAAAGAGCATGTTACATTGTGGGTAATTATGCCACTGTGCAACTCGCCACCCTCTGCCACTGGGAGCTCTGGGAACAGATCGTGGTGCATCGTAGGAGCGTGCTCACCATCCTGGCATGCAGTTCTTTCCATCCCATCATTCCATAGGCTTCCAACTTCATTTCATGCCATTTTTCAACAGCTCATATAAATTGTGTGCCTGCCATCTCTGACTGACAGCGCGGATCCTGAACTGCTGACCAGTCCGGGGCTCTCGGCAGTGGAGGTCAGGTCACCGGCAAGGATGGCCTGCAGCTCCTTGTAGAAGTGGAATATCTTTGGCAGTGCACCAGAGCGACGGTGGACCTCCCTTGCCTTCAAGGAGCTGAGGCAGGCGTACCAGATCTTAACACGACACTGCTGTGTGTCCCTTTTGTGGCCCTTCTCCTGCATGCCACTAGCAATCAGCCGGTAGGTATCCAAGTCCCTACAGCTGGAGCAAAGCTGCAATTGCACAGCCTCCTCTCCCCATAGACTCAGCAGATCCAACAGCAGATCCTCGCAGAAGAGTGTCTGCTGCAGAAAGCCGGCACGGTCAATTGGGAAGATGCTATGTGAACTGTGCACGCTGAGCAAACAGGAACAGGAATTTCAAAATTTCCTGGGCCTTTAAACAGGGAGGGACACATACCCATGTACCTTCAGGGCAGCAAAGTTCAAACTGCTGACCCGAGCGATCAGGATGGGCATTATGGGACACCTCCTGGAGGCCAATTAGAGCAACATAACTAAGCACAGTGTCTACACTGATACTGCTTTGCTCTATGTTGCCAAAAGCTCTATGCTGTTTGTTGAGGTGGTTTTATTATGTTGGCGTAGCAGGGGACGTATATCAGCAGGAGGAGCATTTCAGTGTGTGCACCTCCACTGTTTTGTCGGCTAAAGCTGACTTTTGTTGACAAAACTGTGTAGTGTAGACCAGGTATTAGGGAAGGAGTACAGTAATCAGAGGTGGAAGTTATCTGTGTCCATCTTATCATATAATCCATCCCTATCAAAGAAGAAGATGGCCATTCAGTATCAATATATGTTCTAACCTTTGTTCAGCCTAGTTTCAGGAAGTAGGGCTGTTTGTTCTTCATCTTAAATGCTTAAACACTTACCTATCCCAGCACAGGTGGGACATTATATAAATTGCTGTATATAATTTATTTCTTATGGAGTGTGTGCAGCCTTTCCACAATGCAGACAGAAAACAGGATCTTCTGAATTAATTTCAAATATGGGCTAAGGAGGCAGTATTTAATTAATTAATTTAATTTAATTAATGTGTTTTGGAGGAGCAGGCCTGCCAGAACGCCAACAGTAGAAGTCAGGCTGAAATATCAGAGTAGATGTGGTAGCATCTGTGGTTTAAAAGTGAGGAAGGCTGGCCTTGGTAAGGTGCTGGATTGGGACTGAGCAGGTCTAGGTTCGATTCCCAGCTTCATGTTCCTGGAGTGACCTTGGCCAAATCACTTACTCTCTGTAGTCTATACAATGTTATATTGACCATACAGAGAATGCAGTGTTGCCTCATGAATAGAGCACTGGACTGGGGCTCAGGCGATCTGGTTCTATTCCTAACTCTGATACTGGCCTCTATGTATCTGAGATTCCGCCATCTGTAAAATGGTGATAATGATATGGTTTTCCCTTATAAAGCATTTTGATATCTACTGATCAAAAGCGCTATAGAAGAGGCAGATATTATCATGTACACAAAAGTAGTACTACTTTAACTATACCGGTATAATTACACAGCCCACCCTAGCATGGAAGCAGTTATATCAGTTTAAAAGTGCTTTATGCTAGTATAATCATTGGCATAAGTGAAGGGGAATAGTTTTACCGGAAAAAGTAGCACAGATTAACTGGCAATCAATTAACTCAAGATATGATGACTGGACAGGTAGTGTCATATAACAAAGAAGTAAAGCTCTTCAAAAGGGAAGGAATTTTTGGTCAGACTTTTTTTATTTGTTTCCTGCTAACATATTTAACCTCAGTAACTAATTAACATGAGCAAAGATTTAAAGATAGAGAGAATTAATGTGTTGACGTTTAAACTCCTCTCTTAAATGGAGGTGTTACAAAATCGCAGTAAACCTCATTTTATTTTGTGTAAGCTCTCCAGCAAAGCCAGGAAAGACCAGGCTCTACATTTCTGATATTTCTAAGAAAAAAAATCAAGGGAAAAATCATTTTAAGTACGTAAAAATTATTTGTATATCAAAGCAGCAAGAAAGGGCACTAACTTTGCAAGTCTCCTTTAAGATATCAAGGATTGCATATGTGCAATTTTCCATCACAATAATACCATCCATTCCATTAATACTTTCTGCATGTTAAATATAGATTTGCTCTTTATGCCCTTAACTAAATAATCAAAAATCCAATAGAAAAAATACTGTGGTGCAACTGGTCGTATGTTTGAAGCTTTAGCTCTCCCTGAGAATTCACTCGGATCATTAAATTAGTGAAATAAAATCAATGTTCAATACTATTCAGATCACAGGCAAAGCTATTGAGGGCTAGGGACTCATGGAGATAATAAAGTTTTAGATGTAAAGCTGTGATAGTTAATTGATGCTGAACGAAAGAGCATACAATGAGACATTGACAGCCTGGAAGTATCAAAGCGTGGGTTTGCAATGTGTTTGTATTACCTTATTTTAAGACTAATGCTTCCCATATGAAAGACATAAAAGCTTTTTGATTATTATATTGTTATTTGATAAATACATAGAATGAAAAAAAAAGGATATTTAAATTATCCTAGCAAGGACAATTTTATTGTTGGATGTGACATTGATTTTTTTTCCCCTCCCATGTGAATTATTTAGCTTTTTGAATCTTTTACCTCTCAGAGCTGTTGATAATGGGCAATATTCTGGCTTTTCTGAAGCAATTTGGAGTGATTCTTTCTAATAAAAAGGGAAACATCTGTGTTTGTATCAGGTTGTGTTAACCATGTAACAGCTGGATCACTAATAAAAATGTAGTCTGGGATTTTTTAAGTAAGTTAGGTGCCCATAGAAATTGAATTTAATTGAGAGTTGGTCACCTAACTCCATTAGATCCTTTGAAAAATCCCAGGCATACTTCACACTCCTCTTAGGGATGATTGCCATAGAGATCAAAATACCTATAATATGGCAAGCCATGAAAAATCAGCTAGAGTCGAGCAATTAATTATCGATAGTTCTGAAGAATTAACCTAATTTCTTGTGGAATATCCACAAATGACTGAGGTTTTCAGAGAACTGGTCATTATTCAAAAGTATTCAACATGTTTATCCCAAGGTTTTGTTTTAATCTCTGGATGTATTGTGAAGAGGTCTTTGTGAGAAATCAGCATTTGCTCTTGAAGCTGATTTGATTAGTTGTGTTTGGTCAGTTAAAACACATGGTGCAGTGGCTGGTCCTGAAGTGGATAAGTGTCCATGTGATTCATCTGTTGAACCACAACTAGCCAACAAAACTTATACAAGGTGAAATTCAGCTCTGTGCTGAGGGCTACCATGAAGCCATCACTGAAGTACTACTTACAGACACTAGTTGCACCTCTGTAATCCCCAGACAAATATCCATCTCAAAATTAGGAGGTCAGGTCTGTGGCCATGGAAAATAGGAGGTCAGTTGGACAAGGGCATTATGAATTATGACATCCCAGAAAGAGGTGTTCACTAATACAAAAACTAACATTTTACAACTTTATAGCAAAAACAAAAGACAAAGACAATGACTTAGATAAATTTATGGTTCACTAGACTCATCTAGTTGAGAGCGAATAAAAAGAACCAAAGGTCTAGCAATAAGAGTCTAGGTTAAAAAGCAAAAACCACTCTAAAGGAGCACTGTTCCAAAGGAGTTCATGAGCTAAATTTGGGTTAATTGGCAGCTCAGCAAACAATACTGAGAAGCAGAAGGAGCCAGGGAAGAGGAGGAGATGGTTCCCCCACTGGGTTTCCTACAGAGAGCACAGGGAAAGTCACCATGCTATGTTCTTTTCCTCCCATGCCCCCTTTTCTTCCCATAACCCCCTATGTGGGAACACACATACATGTACGAACACACCCCTCTGCATCAGACAGAATCCCTCTTCCATCAGCATGGCTGCATTTACCCAGGGGTATTTGCGAGCACAATTATGTCAAGTAAGGAGTGTGATTTTCCACACTCTTGACCAGTATAACTAGTCCAACAAAACTTTGTAGCATAGACCTAGTATAAGGAGGTTTGTCAGGATTACCACTAAAACTATGAACTTTAGGAGGTTTGAGAGTCCCCAACAAACCCAATGGTTCATAAGCCGTGGGTTGAATACCGACACACATAATAAGGCTGTGGGACAGTGCCTCTCAGCAAACCCATGAGGCAGTGGGATTCAGGAGGCCCTCAAGAAGTAGCTGGATACCTAACTTGTGAGTTTCCATACTTCCAAGAGTTTAGGTTTTCTGTATTTGTAATCTTAACACTGGCTTGTAAAAAAACAAAAAATCCTTCAATATTCTTTTAAGGATACTCACCCTTAAGTTACACTATGTATTCTCAACCATAACATCACATTAACAAAGCTAATCAAATGTTTTAACGGCCTTAATTAAAAAAGGTGGTTCAGGGAAATATATAGCAGCTTTTACATAGGCTAATCTCTGCAGTGTATTGTCAAACACATTTTAACCTTCTGGTGAGCTATGTCTATGCTACAGTTTGTCAGCACAATTTATGTCACTCAGTGAATAAACCACCCCCTGAGTGACATAAGTTACACCAACCTAAACACCGGTGTGGATAGCGCTAAGTCAGTGGGAAAGCTTCTCCTGCCAACATAACTGTCACTGCTTGCAGAGGTGGTTTTATTATGCCAACAGGAGACCTCTCTCCTGTCAGCATAGAGTGCCTTCACCAAACACGCTGCAGCCAGTGTTGTATGGTGTAGACAAGCCCTTGGTTTATACATCATCTTTTATTATTTATCCATTGGTTGACTTAGACTCTTTCGAAAATCCATTTTGAAAGGACTGCATTGGAAAGAGCACCTTGTACAATATATTGAATAACAGAATGTTTTTATAGGAATTGGACTTTTGCCTGTTTAATATAATTGTATATCCTTATAGCTTCCATCTTACATAGGGTCTCATCACTTCCCCTAAAAATACCCAGTTTAGTCAGTCACTCTCATTAACAATCAGACTAAGCCCAAACACTAGAATTTTACTCCTGGAGTATCCTCCTGTGCAGAACATTTTTTTTTTAAATGTATTTTATTGGAGCGCCATCAAGCTGTCTGAAACCGCGAGTTGATTGGTACGCTGGGAATTACCAACACACTCACAACTGCACAGAAGCTCATAGGAAATGATAACAATATTTTTAACACACACTGCAGATATCATTCGGGTGGTTCCTTGTTTTGGTTTCAGTGCTGAACATAAACCTGGTTTAAAATAATTTCTGGGGTTAGTTATTTGAACATTTAGTCATTTAATTTTCACAGCGTGCAAACATCTTCTTTTGCAGCAGCAATTTATGTTGGAGAGAGACTTCAGTTCAAACCCAATGCCCACTGTCCTTCTCCCAACACACATTCAGCAAGTACTGAAGGTCAGCTCAGGCATTTCCTCTGGATTCCTCATTTGCTATGGGAAATAGGGGTCGAGTGATGCAATGATAAGACAAGAACCATGCGAAAGTGATCCGATGTTTGTAAAACCCAGTACACTCATCTGTTTGCATTACCACCATTTTAAAAAATCCAACATTATTGAGTATTTATATTGCAGCAGTATTCACACAGGAGCCCCGGACATGGACCAGGATCCAAGGCACGGTACAAACACAGAACAAAAAACTAGCTCCTCCCCTAAAGAGTTTGGGCCTGGATTCACAAAGGGACTTAGGCATTGCAATACTGAGCATCACAACGTTTAACTTTTCTGCACCTAGCAAAATCACAGGAACAACATTGTGATCCATAAAGCTTGAATTAGGAGTGTCGGCTTGCTATGCAATGAATGAGGAGAGACAAGTGCCTTAGAATGGGATCCACAAAAGCCTTCTTGCTAGGCGGGGAGCTAGTCAATGGGAGATGCCAGTAAGAGACAAGTGTCCTAAGTCCTGCCCCCTCACAGAGATAGATGCCTAAGTCCAGGCTGCAGGATGACACCTATCTCTGCTTAATGATCCACAACTGGGAACCACTCTCCCAGAGTCAGTCAGGCAGGTCAGGCATCCAAGTCGTTGTTGTGAGAATGAGTTAGGAGCCTGCCTCACTCCACACAAAATGGCTACTGGAGGAGCTGGAGGTGAAGCCAGTTGATAACCATTAAAACATGTTGATTTGCAACTAAATATAGCCTTTACACTATGGGTATGCCTACACTGCAATAAAACCCCCACACCTGGCCTGTGTCAGCTGACTCAAGGTCCAGGTTGCTCGTGTTCAGGTTGGAGTCTGAGCTCTGGTACCCTTTCCCATCACGGGGTCCCAGAGTCTGAACATCTGCATTGCAATTTGATAGCCCCACAGCCTGAGCCCCATGAGCACAAATCAACTGACAAGGCCCATAGTTCTAGAGAGCTAATGACAAGCCAGTGAGATATGCTGCAGCCTTCTTTTCTTAGCTAGTTACCCCAGATCCTCTCAGGGATTTAAGGGGAATGGTTAGTTACTGTGGATGGCAGTGAAGTTATGCTTTGCCAGAGAATTTAACAGAAAGTTTAGAGATTTTGCTGTCTGAGTTTTCGCAGACACGTCAGTGAATGACTGGGATAAAACTTGGGCAAAAAACCAGAATATTTCACTAAGTACCTTGTACTTGCAACTCAGATGGTTTCCAAATTGTGACTGATACAGCTGTGCCACTGTAAGTTTTAAGTGTAGACTAGCCTTTAGACACTGTCTCTGGCTTCTCCCTGGGATCGTGAACAGCTTTCACCTTCACAGCTCAAATGCACTATGGGACAGAATTAAGTGCTCTACCTAGCTACTAAGAAGACACAGGGTTTACCAAGGTCTCAATCAATAAGTTCTGCCTGTCTGTAAACACATTAATTAGCATGGGTCAGACAGGCCAGGGAGAGGAAGATTGTGTCATTAGAAAATAAAAGGAACTTGACCAAAATTCAAGTTGCTCTAGTGGTGACATCTAACAGCAATTTACCCCATCAGATGTGTGGCATTATTTAATTCTGCCAATTCAGGTGGCATATATCTTTTAATAGGCAGCTTTAGTCTGCCCTTTGCTGTAACCACCAATCACTTTATCTCCTTTAAGACTGCAAGAATGATTTTTTTAAAACAGCTATTCTTTTTATCAATTTAACTCCCTTATATCCTGTCCCTTAAATCCAGTTACTAATTTTAAATATTTGGAGAGATTATATATTTTAATTGAAATTTACAATATACAGAGCATATATTTATCACTTGTACAAACAAGCAAAAAATAAGCACCATGTAATAACATATAACTACTGAGAATTTGAGGGTGAAATTAGCATTGAGGAGTGCATTAGCAATGCACAATCCATTCTACACAATCTCCACTTCTCTGAGCAAATGCTGCAAACTCATATGGAATTATACAAACTGTTTACCTGTGTCAAAATCATAAACAGAGCTGGGTGAATTATTCATAATGAATTATTTGACCCATTTCACCTCTTTGTGAAATGCATGCCTTCCATGAGAATTAACAAAAATGGAAAAAATATCATCTGAACTTTTTCATGCCACAGAGCTTTGACTAGAGTTTAGTTTGAGGTTTGGCTAAAGGTTTGGGGGGATGCTATATGTCCAAACAGTTTTGTCACCCCTCACTTGAGTCATAAATATGTTTCCATGAATGTATGTTTCCAATGTGAGATCTGTGCTCCCAGGAGTATGAACAAACCCTTTAAAATCAGATCCAATAACAGATTTTTTCTACTTGAGCTAGAGGACATGTCTTGTTAGTTTTCAGTAGCTATGAGCCTTCAGCTGTTTCAGGCCATATCTATGCTACAGGAACTATAGCAGCTTAGCTACGTCACCGTAGTTAAACCGGCATAACCCTTTAGTGTAGTCAAAGCCTACAGTGATGGAAGGTTTTTTCCATTTTGGCAGGAACACTTCCTCCCCAAACAAAGGTAGCTAGGCATTATTCCATCAACCCAGCTGCATCTATATCAAAAGTTAGGTCAGCAGAGCTATGCTGGGCAGAAGAGTCAACTCAAGTTTTAAGTGTAACCCCAGCCTCAGAGTGAAACAGTCTCATACTTGTTCTAGGTGTATCCCCATAAACTTTTCTTTCCTCTACTGAATTTCTCCATTTTCTGATTGTTTGCCTTTCTTTAAAACAGAAAGAAAGCAAATTTGTAAACTGATAGACTTAGAAATCTCTCAGTGCCTGAGAGCTCTCTCTCTCTCTCTCTCTCACACACACACACACACACACACACACACACACACACACACTAACTATATGTCCATCTATCTACAATTATATGACTTCCAAAGCTCAATTAAGAACCATAATCAAATACAGCAAAAACAACAAGAGTCCTGTGGCACCTTAAAGACTAATACATAAGCTTTTGTGGGCTGCAACCCACTTCGTCAGATGCATGAAGTGAAAACCACAGATAGGAGGAGCATATATATACATCCAAAGGTGAGAAACATAACAATGGGGAAGGCAACTGCTAACAAAGTCAATTCAGTTAGGGTAGATGAGGCCTATACAGGTTTCTCATTGTTTTTGCTGTATACAGACTAACACAGCTACCCCTCTGGAAATAACCAAACACAGATTCAAGAAAAAATTTGAATCAATAAACACCAAAAGATATTGCTCACCAGTAAGTATTTAATTAAAACTGTATTATTGCTACTTTAATTGCTCTGAGCTTTTCCCAGTAAGCCGTTTCCGAGTATAAAGCTCAGAGCATGTGATGTAGATACGTGGCAATAATCAGCATGAATTATTCTCTTAGTTCTCTCCACTTCCAACTTTGTTTTTAACTGGTGACACCACAAAGGCCACTTTGAGGAAAGGATTACATTTCAGCATAAGCATTATTGATTATAATAGAATGGAAAGAGGTAGAAACTTAAGAATTTGTGGTCTCAATACTTTTTCATATTACACAGAGCTCCTCTATCAAACAAGATGATGGCTACTAGTTGAAAATAGTATGGAACCTGTGGCTGTAATTTTCAATTCAAAAGCACCAACACCTAAAGACTGAAAAATAATCAATTTATATTAAAAAGCATTTTTTTTTCCTTTTTCACAATCAGAGAAATGTGGTTCTCCCATCTTTTGTCAACAGTGATACTGTTGTCATGGATTTCTATCCAGGTAGTCACAACTAATCGCCCTTGCAAACTGATCATATCCTTGAAAAGGAATATTCATTAAGCTCTTCCTCCTACACAGAGCATAATGTGCCTCTGATTATCTTCCTGACTTGGTTGCCAAATCTCACAATTTTATCATGCACTGATCATGCTTCAGCCCACCCGTCTCCCACAAGATGCTTCATCTTCATGAGATGAACTCCCTATAAAAATTCACTCTGTCCTCCTTCAAATCTCGCCTTAAAACTCAGTTCTGACTTGGTACCTACAAGACACTTTTTGAAACAATGGGTGTACTATGACCATGCCGGTCACATAGATCATAATCACCTCATTTTTACCTTGTGCTGTCCCCAACCATTTGTTGTATCCACCTGTTTTCATTGGTTTTATCTTACGCTATGTCTACACTACCACTTCCGTCGGTATTGAACTTGTTGCTCAGAAGTGTGAAACAAAACACACACCCTGAGCGACATAAGTTACACCTACACAAGTGCCAGTGTGGACAGCACTAAGTTGACAGGAGAGCTCTCTCCTGTTGTAATAGAGATGCTGTAAGCTCTCCAGTGTAGACATGGCCTTAAACTGTAAGTCATTTGGGGCAGGCACCCTCTCTTCTTTGGGTTTGTGTATGCAGTGTTTAGCACAATGGCGCTAGGTTCTTTGAATGGAATTTCATGGTCTAGCCACAAATAATGACAATAATAGTTCTTGGGCAGAGTGTGCCAAAAGGGGGCTCCTTGAATCTTTTATCCTTTATGTCCACAGTACACAGACCAGTAACAATTGGCCTAAATGGGTTGATCAGGAATAGGTCAATCCTTACAATGTATATAATAATCCTTAACTGTTAAATTAGTGTAAAGCATTATATCAATCACTTCAGTTTATTTGTCCTATATTTTAATGCATTTTCCAGGGACAGGATGCAAAGATAAAGTTTTTTTACACCTTAAATGACTGCTTCTGGAACAGCTAGTCCTGGAACCCAAAAGAGGAGAGGCAATTCTTGATTTAGTCCTAAGTACAGCACAGGCTCTGATCCAAAGGCTGAATATAGCTTAACTGTTCAGTAATAGTGACGATAACATAATAAAATTTAACATCCCTGTGTGGGGGGAACACCAAGGCAGCCCATCAGGTCAATATTTAATTTCAGAATGGGGAACTACACAAAAATGAGGAATTTGGTTAAACAGAAACTAAAATGTACAGTGCCAAAAATGAAATCCCTGCAAGCTGCATGGAAACTTTTTAAAGACACCATAATAGAAGCTCAATTTAAATGTATACTCCAAATTAAAAAACATAGTAAGAGGACCAAAAACGTGCCACTGTGGCTAAACAAAGTAAAAGAAGCAGTTAGAGGCAAAAAGGCATCCTTTAAAAAATGGAAGTTAAATTCTGTTGAGGAAAATAGAAAGGAGCATAAACTGGCAAATGAAGTGTAAAAATATAATTAGGAAGGTCAAAAAAGAATTTGAAGAATAGCTAGGCAAAGAGTCAAAAAGCAACAGCAAAATTTTTTAAAGTATATGAGAAGCAGGAAGCCAGCTAAACAACCAGTGGTGCCACCAGACGATTAAGATGTTAAAGTAGCACTCAAGGAAGATATCATTCAATTGCAGAGAAACTAAATGAATTCTTTGCATTGGTCTTCAAGGCTGAGGATTTGTGGGAGATTCCCAAACCTGAACCATTCTTTTTAGGTGACAAATCTGAGGAACTGTCCCAGATTGAGGTGTCAGAGGAGTTTGTGAAACAAATTGATAAATTAAACAGTAATAAGCCTCCAGGGCCAGATGGTAGTCACCTAATAGTTCTGAAGGAACTCAGATGTGAATTGCAGAACTACTAACTGTGGTATGTAACCTATCATTTAAATCAGCTTCTGTATCAGATGACTGGAGGATAGCTAATGTGATGCCAATTTTAAAAAAAGGCTCCAGAGGTGATCCCAGCAATTACAGGCTGGTAAACTTAACTTCAATACCAGGCAAATTAGTTGAAACTATAGTAAAGGACAGAATTATCAGACACATAGATGAATACGATTTGTTGGGGAAGAGTCATGGTTTTTGTAAATGGAAATCATGCCTCACCAATCTACTAGAATTCTTTGAGGGGATCAACAAGCATGTGGATAAGGATGATCCAGTGGATATAGTGTACTTAGATTCTCAGAAAGCCTTTGACAAAGTCCCTCACCAAAAGCTCTTAAGCAAAGTAAGCTGTCATGAGATAAGAGGAAAGGTCCTCTCATAGATCAAGAATTGGTTAAAAAGATAAGAAACAAAGGGTAGGAATAAATGGTCAGTT
Organism: Emydura macquarii macquarii; assembly: GCF_026122565.2. Lineage (NCBI taxonomy): Eukaryota > Metazoa > Chordata > Testudines > Chelidae > Emydura > Emydura macquarii. The sequence continues at coordinate 25,699,133 of NW_027132559.1, forward strand.
TTCAGAATGGAGAGAAGTAAACTCTGGTGTCCACTACAGCTCTGTACTGGGACCAGTACTGTTCCACGTATTCATAAATGATCTGGGAAAAGGGGTAAACAGTGACTTGGCAAAATTTGCAGATGATACAAAACTACTCAAGATAGTTAAGTCCAAATCAGATTTTGAAGAGTTAGAAAGAAATCCCACAAAACTGGGTGATTGGGCAACAAAATGGCAGATGAAATTCAATGTTGATAAATGCAAAGTAATGCACATAGGAAAATATAATCCCAATTGTACATATAAAATGATGGGGTCTAAATTATCTGTTACCACTGAAGATAGATCTTGGAGTCATTGTGGCTAGTTCTCTGAAAACATCCACTGAATGTACAATGGCAGTCAAAAAAGCTAAAAGACTGTTTGGAATCATTAAGAAAGGGCTAAATAAGACGAAGTATATTGCCTCTATATAAATCCCTGGTACGTCCACATCTGGAATACCGCATGCAGATCTGGTCACCCCATCTCAAAAAAGATAGATTGGAATTGGAAAAAGTTCAGAAAAGGGCAACAAAAATGATTAGGGGTATGGAACAGCTTCCATATGAGGTGAGATTAATAAAACTGGGATTAGTCAGCTTGGAAAAGAAACGACTGGGGGGGGTATGATAGAAGTCTATAAAATGATTACTGGTGTGGAGAAAGTAAATAAGGAAGTGCTATTTACGCCTTCTCATAACACAAGAACTAGGGCTCACCAAACAAAATTAATAGGCAGCACGTTTAAAACCAACAAAAGGAAGTATTTCTTCACACAACGTACAGTTAATCTGTGGAACTCGTTGCCGGAGGATGTTGTGAAACAAAGACTATAACAGGGTTAAAAAAGAACTAGATAAATTCATGGAGGATAGATGCATCAATGACTACTAGCCAGGATAAGCATGGATGCAAAACCATGCTCTGAAGTGTCCTTGTGTCTGTTTGCCAGGAGCTGGGAATGGGCAACGGGATGGATCACTTGATGATTACCTGTCCTGTTCATTCCCTCTGATGCACCTGGCATTGGCCAGTGCATTAGCCACTGAAAAATACTGGGTTAGATGGACCATTGGTCTGACCCAGCATGGCTATTCTTATGTTGTAAGCAGCAGATTGTTTTTAGTGCACAGTTAAATTGGAAACTAACATGCTAAGTATGTGAGTCTTGTCTATTCCCTCATAATCTCAGCTATTTCACAGCAATACACACAACCCAAAGCATAAACAAACATGTAGGCATTGATATCCTAATTTAGCAAACAAGTGGGCTACTTCAGAGTTCAGATTCCCCTAACATCCTCATTTTACACTGGAAAATAATGTGTCCCTGTACATCAGCTGTTAGATTCTAAGCAATGTCACATGTTTGGGCAACAGCTGCAGACACATGAGGCTTATATAAAATGAATCTTTCAATCTGTTCTATCAACTTGACTATGTCTTTGCATATTTCTGCATCTGTCAGATTGCTCAGTGCTCCAGTCTTTTTTCTACTAACTCAGGTCAATGCTTGAACTGAATTGAAGGATATCATCCTAGTTACAAGGAAGAGCTTTAGACTAGACTGAACTGAGGAATGATTTTCCCCGCTCAACCTTTTAATGAGAACAGAAATTTTTCATGATCAATAAAATTCCTCTTCGGTGAAAACCCAAAATTTCAGTTTTCCGAAACTGAAAAGTTTCAGTTTAAAAAGGAAAAATATTGGTTTTGAATTATTGAGAACAAAAAACAAAAACATTGCTTTTAAACCAGAAAAAAGTTGACATATGAGTTTTGGGGGGTTTGATGAAACCCCACAAATGTCTGCTGAAGCTAGGATTTTTTTTTTTTCATATAAATTTCCATTTACTAAAAAAAAAAATGTAAGAAATGTTCAATAAATTCTTGTTTTGGCATGCCACAAAGCCACAATATGTTTGACTCATAGGGTATGCCTACAAATCAAAGAAAACCACGCAGCTGCCAGTGCCAGCTGACTCAGGCTTGCAGGACTCAGGATGCAGGGCTTTTTCACCGCTGTGTAGACTTCTAGGCTCTGGCTGCAGCCCAAGCTCTGGGACATTCCCACCTCACAGGGTCCTAAAGCTCCGGCTCCAGCCCAAGCCCAGATGTCTACACAGCAGTGAAACAGCCCCACAGCCCAAGCTCCGTGAGCCCAAGTAATTTGGCACAGGTGAGTCTTGTTGTGAAATAGACATACCTATAGATTTTAAGGCCAGAAGGGACCATTAGATCATCTAATCTGGCCTGTATATCACAGCCGTTACATTTCAGCCATTATCTCTGTATTGAGCCCAATAGCTCGTGCTGGATTAAAACATAACTTGTGTGATCAGCAGCTTGTGTTTTAGGAGAAACCCAGAATTTGGTCAGCAGAACGGGATGCAACAGATAAGGATTGAGGGGGAGGAGGCAAAGTCTGTGGAGTCACTGGCACATAGCAGGCCTGGTTTCAGTTCTGCTATTGTTCTTTCACTCTCACCTGGAAGGTGACAACTTTATCCAAATATAAAGGATAGCTGTAAATCTAAAACTCTATCAAGAAATGCAACAGAAAACTCTTAGGGCCTGATTATGCCCAGTTTCTGAGCAGGCGCACAGTGAAGAGCGGGGGCAGGGGGAGTGGGGCAGAAAGGGAAAAATGCTGCAAGGCCTCCATGCTCTCTGTCCCTGCTCTTTGGGTATCTACACTGTCCTGCAGCTCGGACTACAGGAAAATGAAAGCAGGGTGAACCAAAGTGCTGCGCTGCAACTCCCCCATCTGGACACTGCAGATGTGAACTTAAAGGTCCCCAAGTTCATGCACACCACCTCAGTCCAAACTGCGGGGCAGGGTAGACATGCCCTTTGTTCTCCTAGCAAGGGCTGAGCACAGCTGCAGTCCTTATGCAGCATGAGCACAAAATCTGCTTCAGACTAAAACCACCACCAGTCCCTGGCCTCTCCAAAAGCAGTGAGAAGAAAGTGGGAACCATGACTACAACCCTTCCTCCATAGCAGTCAGCAGAAAAGGACGTGTCTACTTTGGGCATTTCGCCTAGTACATGATGGTGATTCCTGCTGTGGTCTGGAGAACTAGATGCTGAGTGTTGTGTCTCATTGTTTTCCTGTTCTTTCGGAGGAACGTATTACTTCTTCAGATTGAGAGACCTAGTTAGCACTTGTATTTCTACTATGAATCCTGTTATATAAAGTCCACTCTGTTTGATGTCTGAGCCAGCGAAGGGCACACCCGGTAGAATGCCAGTAATCACTTTACAGCAGTTATACAGGTTATGCAAAACACACACATAAAGGTCTAATTTTAAAAAGGAGCCAGTTATGGACACACCCAGTAGAATGCCTGCAACTACTTTACAGTACTTACACTGTTTTTACGCAGGTGAAAATCAGACATAAAGGGTCTCATTTTAAAAGGATCCTCAACCCCACCTCTACTTCTGTGCCTATTATTTTTTGCGGGCACAAGTGCTAGCACAAGGGTGACATTTTCAAAAGTCATCTCAATTCCAGGTAGTTCTCTTTTCTGAGTTCACAACTTTAAAGATGCAGGGCCTGATTTTCAGAGGGACTGAGGACCACAGTGACTATACTGTAATTTTTTTTTTTTTAAACTGGTCTCTTTTTGGGAATTTAGGCCTTTTGTGAGGAAGGTTTTTTCAAGGCTGCTACTTGCTTGCAGTAAGATTTGGGCAAGAAAGGTAAATCTAACTAACATGCATATATTAAAAGCAACAAGTCCTTGCATCATTCAGCCTGCAAAGATGAATTGGCTCTATACAGGTATGACAATCTCTCAGGTGCAGAACCTGTCCTGCCCCTAAAGCTCATTGGAAAGGCACAGGACAGCATGATATGAGCAAACTGCCATGTTACCATTGTCTAATTCTGCCTGTTCATGCAAGTACAATGCAGTTATAGTCTTCTTATAAACTTATGCAACTAGGAGCCGGGGAAAGCAACATTATGGTAATATCACTATCCTCTGTTGTTAATACAGCATAGATAAGTTGCATCCATCCATTTGGCCCCTCTTCTTATCAGAAACCACAATGGGCATTAGTGTATTTGAATCCTAAGCATGTGTTGCTTTCAGTATTGTAACTATAAAAGCCATCCAGAAAATATAGCATTCCTTAATAAAAGGTTTGCTGAATTCCAGCTTTGAGCTCTTCTCCTCCCTGTATCTACAAGTATTATCTTTATTATGCTCTCAAAAACATTTTGCTTCTCTTAAGAGACAGTTGTACACGACAATAACTCCATGATATGGCTCATATGGTCAGACAATTTATATGATCAGATCATTGAGAAAGCACTTTATATCTTTATGGTCATATGAGAAAGAGAGAGAGAGAGAATAACTGAGTGACAGAAAAGCATTAGAACTTTAGTACAGAAGCAGGATTGAGCCCTTAGTCAATAAGCAAATTGCTTAATGACCTGATTGGGAGAAAGACTGAGTCTTTAACAGGACAAAAAAGGTACTTAATCCATTTGATGTCACAACTTCTTCACAGTATGGATGCATTACTGGCTCAGAGATAGACAGTTACTGTGTTTATAGCAGTATATAGAATTTAATGACAGATACGAGTCCTAATTTTATACATACTACTTAGATTACTGAAAGCAATAAGCGAATTAAACTAATTTGAATGAATGCAAAGCATCATGTATCCTGGAATATACTATGAACGGTGCATATTGCCTTAAAAGGTGCTGTTGAATTTGCCATTTTCCTCACCCCAAAAGATTTAAATTGTCTTGTGAAGTTGAAGAAATTGTTTTGAAACCATGATTAAATTCTTTCATTAAAGGCTTATTGAAATTAAGGCAATCCATTACACAAAGAGCAAACAGAAAATTTACAGGGAGTAACCTTGCCATTATTTCTGTCGTTGGATACAGCTGCATGACAGATGGTATGTCTACACTGTGGAGTGAAGTCGACTTATTTAAAATCTACTTTAACCAGCCGAATTTTAGAAGTTGCCGGAGTGTGATCACACCACGCTCATTGTGTCGGGGTATTGCATCCCCATTCGCTGTGCTTGGGTCAACAATCAAAGAAGTGCACTGTGAGTAGCTATCCCACAGTGCAACTAGCTGCAGAGACTTTTGCGAAGTTTGTTGTCCTCCAATGATGCAACGTCCTCCCTCCCCCTCCCTTCTTGTCCCAAACAAACAGATCAATGCTGTTTCGCACCATTTTTCTAAACCCTTCAGTCTCTGCCGCATGCACGCCATTGCTCGAGAGACATGAAGCCCACTCGACTCTGCAGTATCATTGTGAGCATCAGCAACACTTCACAACTTATCCTGCTGTATTTTCAAGGGCGAGACAGGAGTCATAGCGCTGAAAATTGTGATGTTACTCAAGACGCCCTGCTTCAAGCCACAGAATGAAACAATTCCCATTTGCTGTTGGCCGTCATGCACCATCTACAGTCGGCAGTGTGCCGCATCTGGTCCTGGGAAACAAGCAGTGACTTGTGGGATCACATCATTATTGAAAGCTCGAGGCAACAGGGGGAGGTCCCTGAGGACTGGAAAAAAGCAAATATGGTGCCCATCTTCAAAAAAGGGAGGAAAGAGGATCCAGGGAACTACAGACCGGTCAGCCTCACTTCAATCCCTGGAAAAATCATGGAGCAGGTCCTTAAGAAATCCATTTTAAGGCACTTGGAAGAGAGGAAGGTGATCAGGAACAGTCAACACGGATTCACCAAGGGAAAGTCATGCCTGACCAACCTGATTGCTTTCTATGATGAGGTGACTGGCTCTGTGGATGTAGGGAAGGCAGTGGATGTGATATACCTTGACTTTAGCAAAGCTTTTGATACTGTCTCTCACAGTATTCTTATCAGCAAGTTAAAGAAGTATGGGCTTGATGAATGGACTATAAAATAGATACAGAACTGGCTAGAGCATAGGGCTCAACGAGTAGTGATCAATGACTCCCTGTCTAGCTGGCAACAAGTGGAGTTCTGCAGAAAATGACCTGGGGGTAACAGTGGATAAAAAGCTGGATATGAGTCAGCAGTGTGTCCTGGTTGTCAAGAAGGCTAATAGCATATTGGGCTGCATTAGGAGGGGCATTGCCAGCAGGTCGCGGGAAGTAATTATTCCCCTCTATTCGGCATTGGTGAGGCCCCATTTAGAATACTGTGTCCATTTTTGGGCCCCCCACTACAAAAAGGATGTGGACAAGTAGAGAGAATACAGTGGAGGGCAACAAAAATGATTAGGGAGCTGGAGCACAGGACTTATGAGGAGAGGCTAAGGGAACTAGGCTTGTTTAGTCTGCAAAAGAGAAGAATGAGGGGGGATTTGATAGCGGCCTTTAACTACCTGAAAGGGAGTTCCAGGGAGGATGGGGCTAGGCTGTTCTCAGTGGTAGCAGATGACAGAACAAGGAGCAACGGTCTCAAGTTACAGGGGGGGAGGTCTAGGTTGGACATTAGGAAAAAGTTTTTCACTAGGAGGGTGGTGAAGCACTGGAATGGGTTACCTAGGGAGGTGGTGGTTTTTAAGCTGAAACTTGATAAAGTCCTGGCTGGGATGATATAGCTGAGGTTAGTCCTGCTTTGATCAGGGGGTTGGACTAGATGACCTCCTGAGGTCCCTTCCAACTCTAATATTCTATGATTCTAAGGTAAGAGATGATGAGCAGTGGCTGCAGATCTTTCGTATGTGAAAGGCCACTTTCCTTGAACTCTGCACAGAGCTGTCCCCAGCCCTAAAATGCATGAACACTCACTTGAGACCAGCTCTGATAGTGGAGAAGTGGGTGGCCATCGCTCTGTGGAAGCTAGTAACTCCAGACTGCTACCAGTCAATTGGGAATCAATTTGGAGTCAGTAAATCCACTGTGGGAGCTGCTTTAATACAAGTTTGTTGGGCCATTAACAGATTTCTGCTAAGAAAGGTAGCAATTTTGGGAAACGTGCAGGACATAGTGGATGGGTTTTCTGCAATGGGGTTCCCAAACTGTGTGTGTGGGGGGGGGGGGAGGGGGGGTGATAGACAGCACGCATATCCTATCTTAGCACCAGACCACAGTGTCACAGAGTACATTAATCGAAAGGGATACTTCTCAATGGTGTTGCAGGCCCTTGTGGATCACAAGGGATGTTTCACCGACATCAGTGTGGGGTGGTCTGGAAAAGTGCATGATGTGCGCATCTTTAGGAACTCAGCTCTGTTCCAAAAGATGCAAGCAGGGACTTTCTTCCCTGACTAAAAAATAAGTATTGACGAAGTTGAAATGCCAGTAGTGATCCTTAGAGACCCTGCCTACCCATTGCTCCCCTGGCTGATGAAGCCGCACACCGGGCACCTGAATAGCAAGGAGGAGGGTTTCAATAACAGGCTCAGCAAGTACAGAATGGTCATGGCATGTGCATTTGGACATTTAAAGGCCCGCTGGTGCAGTTTACTCACTAGGCTAGACCTCAGTGAAAAAAAAACATCCCAGCAGTTATCTCTGCATGCTGTGTGCTCCACAATGTCTGTGAGACAAAGGGGGAGAAGTTTCCATTGGGTTGGGTCATGGAGGCAGATAGGCTGGCTGCCAATTTTGAGCAACCACACAGCAGTGCACCTCATGGAAGCCTTGAAAAAAAAAAATCAGTTTTGCAGTGAGACCTAATGTTTCTGAAAAATCTGTGTTCTGTCTTCCCTTCCCATCCCCCACCCATTACCCAACACTATTCTACTTCTCTCCCCCCCACACACTAATCCCCACGGTCTCAATAAAGAAAGAGTAATGATCTTTAAAGTAGTACATTTTTATTGTTGGTCATTTACAGTGGAGGGAAAGGAAGTTATTGCAACACTTTGCATGCATTATAATGGGACTAAGAGGGGACACAGAGCAAAGTTTTAATGTGCAAACAGCAAACAATAGTCCCATTTCTTAAAGAGGGTGGCACCTATTTCTGCTCCCCTCACCCAGCGTGGAGTGGAGCATGTACTGCACCCTGCTCAACCTCCTCCTACATCACTTGGGGGTGGGAACTAGAAAAGAGTGTATGAGTTGAGAGTTTTGCAGGGGCTGCAGAGGGAGTCTATCCTGCCTCTGCTCTTCCTGAAGCTCAACCAAACGCCTCAACATATCCGACTGATCCCTCATTATGTGCAACATCTCATCCTGTGTTGCACGCTCATGTTCTTGGGCCGCCTTCCTGTTCTCCACGTCATGTTCATTTTCCCCAACAATGAAATCCTGCAGGCTCTTAGCTCTATATCAGTAGCTGCGGAGGCATTTATTATCTTGGTGAACATATCATCTAGAGATGGCTTTTTCAACCTTCTAATCTGCGACAGGAGATCAGTGGGACTAGTAGATGCTGAGCAGAAGGCCGCGCTGTCCACTGAAAGGCAAGCAAAGCACAAGGTATCCATTGTTAGCTGGCCTCATGGATGAAAAGCAACGTTACAATGTAAAAATAACTCCCCTTTATATTCCCAAGGGAACGGCAGATCTGCATACCAATCTCTACCCATTGCAGGGGTTGTAGTGCCATTCTAGCTATGGTAAGTAAGGGGCTGGTGCATCCATTTCAGGGAAATCCCCATAATGCATGCTGCATAAGTCCATAATTCCCCAATCATCAAGATTGTTGTGTCACCGTGACCCTGCCAAAAATTGGTTTTTGAAAAGGTGGAAAGGGGGAGAGGTGAAATTCTCCCGGGCGAAACTATAAGGGCACCGTCTCATGAACCCTAAGACCCATTGCAATCACGTGCTGTCTAGTAACTAACTGTTTATGTACCCCAAAAAACCTCCCATAGCAGAGGAAAAAAACAACCCGATTGTATGGAGCAGGTACTACAAATTTGTGCCATCTTCCCTAGGTGACCATGAGTGATATCGGTCTCCTGAGGGTAACAGAGGTGGAAAGGAAGGATTTACTGCAAGCATCTGGGTACAGGCCTGGCCCTTATGCTTCTATGCTGTGTTCTATGATGATGCCTGCAAGATTAATAAGAGAGTGGCGGGGGAAGTGTCCTATCATAGTGAAAGAAATAAGGCTATTCTCCCCAGAAACCTTCTGCAAAAGGATCAGAGTACCTAAATGAAAGTTTCCTGGAGATATCCCTGGAGGATTCTCAGAGCATCCCTCTGCACATAAACATTCTTTTCCAGGGGGAACCCCTTGCTTAGGTGAAGTAACAATGAGGAAGCCCATCCCCACCACCACCACACTTCCCCCCCCCCTCCCCAACTATGAAAAGAAGCTGCACTGGCTAGATAACCATAGAAATGAGATTGGCAGTACATACTCACCAGATGTGCCTTCCCCGGCATGTCGGTCACTCACGGTGTCCTGCGTCTGGCTGGGCTGTTCTAGGGTTACAAACAGCTCCTGGCTTTCAGGGAGAATGGATTCCCCAGTCGCCTGGCCCATTCTCCTCCTCTTCATCCACAGAGTTTTCCTCGTTCATCCTGGATTCCCCTGAGGTATCTATGCTGCATGGCAGTACAGTGGTGGTGTCACCACCGAGAATTACACACAGCTCTCATAAAAGCGGCATGTCTTTGGTGATGAGCCAGAATGACTATTAGCCTCCCAAGTTTTCGGATATGCCTGCTTCAGCTCTTTGATTTTAAACGCGGCTCTGCTGCACCTCCCTCCTATGCCCCTTTTCCAACATGCCACGTAATATCTTTTCATAAATATTTAAATTCCTTTTGCTGGCTCGAAGCTGAGCCAGAACAGACTCTTCACCCTACAGACCCATGAGATCCAAGACCTCAGGTTGACCCCAGGCTGGAGCGCTTTTGGGGCATGCAGTCACCATGATCAGTTCTACTGGCAAGCTCTCTCCATGCTGACAAAACAGGAAATGGGAATTCAAGATTTCCTGGGGCTTGAGGGGAGGGGCTATTTCCTGTGTATGTGGCCGCAGTGCAGCAGAGTGCGAACATGCAGAGTGGTCACAGCAGAGCATTGTGGGATAACTCACAGAGGCCAATTACATCAAATTACGCTGTGCTCCACCTACACTGCCATTCATTCGACCCAAACAATTCGATTTCAGCACTACGCCACTTGTGGACGTGGTTTTATTATGTCAAATTTTCCCGTGATATAAGTCAATGGAACTGACAAGCTAGTGAAGACACATACATTATGTGGTCAATGGAAACCGCATTCTATCAACCTACCTTTGCAGTGTAGACCAGGCCCTAGAACAGAAAAACTGTGCTGGGTAGTACAGACCAAAACTGAGCACAATATTCTGATGCTTTGCAAAAGGCACTGGTGTTTTGCTTAAGCAAACATGAAGCAGCACTTTCTGGCTGGAAGTCAATCAACTATTAAGACCAAACCCATGTTGTTATGAAAGACTCTTTAATGAGTGAAACCAATATAAAAAGGATACAAAATAGACTGAAACCCTACATGAGGGCTATGTTCCTGTTTTCTTGCCGTTTATATTCAGTTCACCATGCACCTGGGAAAAGGGGTTACTTGTATTCTTTGTATTTGATTTGCAAGTATGATCACATTATGCAGCAATCATTATAAACAGAAAGTTATACTAACTATACAGGGGGTGTAAGTAATTAGCTGTTAACAGTTACAGTGATTGCTTATTCCTCTAGAAGAGTATTCCCAGCCTACCTACAGAGGCTGTTTAAAATGTCCTAAAGAAAGAATCTATACTAGTAAATATACAGAGATGAGAAGCTTCTGCTTCAGATATTTATTTATTTAAGAAACCTGTTGGATATAAGGCATAAATATTAATGATAGCAGTACAGTGCACCTTCCATAGCATTATAAGATTAGGTCCTCCTCACTTAGAGAGTTCTTTTCCTTAGATAAATTAGGAAAGAGCTGAATCACGTCCCAGAGGAGGATATTAAAAATGGACTCAATGTGCAATATACAAGAAAGTCAGTAGTGAAATAAAACTGCACCAAACCACACAGGTCAGATCTTCAAGCTGGTTCAAGCTGAAGCAACTCTGTTGAAGTCAATAGAACACCATCGATTTACAGCAAGGTTTTGAGAAATGGAAATTACACTGATGAGTGAAATGGTTTGGATAAAATGAGACCCACTCTCTCCCATTTCCAATCCTTGAACCTTTCACCAAATATTCAATCAACCCCAACTAATCTCTTTCAGGGTTTGAAACAAGGACAGATGGGACCAGAACTGCCAAGACTCAATGCAAAAGGGAGTTCTTGCGATACTTCCAGCCCAACCAGAGGCAGGAGATGCTAGGAAGAACTCATAAGAAATCCTTTCCTTGCACGTGGTCAAGTCCTGCATGGTGTTGAACTCTTGTAACATCCATCAATGGCACTGGGAATTGTGGGTGCTTCACAAAACAAGCTTACAGTGTAACCAGATGTAGAGTGGGAAGGGAAATAGAAAACACAAAGAAGTAAAGTGATGACTTGCCCAAGGAAACAGCAATTCAATGGTAGAGCTAAGAACAGAACCCAAGTCAAAGTGCCAGTCCAGTGTTCTATCCACTAGACTGGACTGCCTCCGATCTATACCTTTTGGAAGTCAACCGATGGTAGCAAGTTTGCATTGCGAGAGTTGTTCTGGGAGTAAGCCTAGTAGCTACAAGGGCAAAGGGCCAGATTTTTAAATAGTGTTTATGTGCCTAAAGACGTAGATAGGTGATAGATGGAATGGGAGCTGGGCACCTAGGCACTTTTGAAAATCCCACCGAGCATTTATGTGCATCTTTAGGCATATAACTACTTTTTAAAATCTGGCACTAACCGGCTGTATCTCAGAATGAGTGAGACAGACTCTATACAAAGTATAAACAAACTGATAGAATGGAGAGGAAGTACATTTCTGATTGTCTCTCACATGCCTACGACAACAGTATGTAAAAAATAAATATTCAGACAAATGTGATTTATAAGATAACAAGAACTGAACTCTAACCTACGCCCATTCAATTGTAAAATATTTCTGAATTTCTCCCCAGTTGTAGCCCATTATGAATAGCGTAGCACACCATGCTGGAACATAACATTAGAATATAATAACATAGCAATACCGCACGCGCACACGCACAGGTTTATCCCATGATTTTAGCAAACGGCAAGCTACAAAGCCTATTGTGCCCAAATACGGAGAGAAATTAGACAGACTGCGTGGGTGTAAAGGAGAAAGCATAGTAGGACAACATTCTGCTAGGGCTGTGGGAAGAACCCCAATGGTGCCGTAAAGATTAGAAAAATGCCAGAATGCCATAGCAGACACTATATAATCCCAAATGGTTCCTACTTAAATTACCAAACACTTCAGCAATTAGTAATATTTTCATAGTTGTCCCAATGATCTGGAGGATGGGGTAGATTGCACTCTCAGCAAGTTTGCGGATGACATTAAGCTGGGGGGAGTGGTGGATACCCTGGAAGGTAGGGATAGGATTCAGAGTGACCTAAACAAACTGGAGGATTGGGCCAAAAGAAATCTAATGAGGTTCAACAAAGAAAAGTGCAGAATCCTCCACTTAGGAAGAAAGAATCCCATGCACAGCTATAGACTGGGGACCGACGAGCTAGGCAGCAGTTCTGCAGAAAAGGACCTGGGGGTAACAGTGGATAAAAAGTTGGATATGAGTCAGCAGTGTGCCCTGGTTGTCAAGAAGGCTAATAGCATATTGGGCTGCATTAGGAGGAGCATTGCCAGCAGGTCACGGGAAGTGATTATTCCCCTCTATTCAGCATTGGTAAGGCCGCATTTAGAGTATTGTGTCCAGTTTTGGGCCGCCCACTACAAAAAGGATGTAGACAAGTTGGAGAGAGTCCAGCGGAGGGCAACAAAAATGATTAGGGGGCTGGAGCACAGGACTTATGAGGAGAGGCTGAGGGAACTGGGCTTGTTTAGTCTGCAAAAGAGAAGAATGAGGGGGGGATTTGATATCAGCCTTTAACTACCTGAAAGGGGGTTCCAGAGAGGATGGGGCTAGGCTGTCTCAGTGGTGGCAGATGACAGAACAAGGAGCAACAGTCTCAAGTTGCAGTTGGGGAGGTCTAGGTTGGACACTAGGAAAAAGTTTTTCACTAGGAGGGTGGTGAAGCACTGGAATGGGTTACCTAGGGAGGTGGTGGAATCTCCATCCTTAGAGGTTTTTAAGCTGAGGCTTGACAAAGCCTTGACTGGGATGATATAGCTGAGGTTAGTCCTGCTTTGAGCAGGGGGTTGGACTAGATGACCTCCTGAGGTCCCTTCCAACTCTAATATTCTATGATTCTATGAATTAGACTTGGTCAACAGAGATACTTAATACTTATTCCCCTTTGCTTGTGCTATGGAGAGTTTTAAAAAAGTGTACATTGTAACAGGATCTAAGAAAATACCATTTGCCACATGCACACTTAACTGGTTGCCTAGGAAACATTTTATATGTTTATCGCTACTAGAATTTTTTTAATGCCTGCTGCCCACGCAGCCCCTTGAAGATTTTGTGCATTCCAGGAACAGCCAAACATTCTTTCATAAGATGCTCCTGATGCAATTATCTACGCATACTAACGAAGCAAAGTGCAACGCATGAAGTACAGTCGCGATAGGATGCCTGCCAGTTATTTAGCACTGAAGCGTGTGCTTATTTCTTTGTAAAATTAACATTTCAAACAGCATGATGTATTTTTTCATTGGACAAATTGTCCTGAAATAACAGCTTGTATGCTGTGAACTGTATATTGTGTGAACCATTTTACTACGGCTTATGTGGTGACACTTAAAACATACCTCTTGTTAAGCATTTTTCTGATATTTGTTTTCTTTAATCATTAATGGGAAAGCTACAGTAGATTCCACTTTTATAGAATAACTGAGGAAAGAAATCTCCCATTTAGTTTTTTTCTCCAGCCCCATTTATAAAATAACTCGTGTTGAATACTTGTAGAAAAAAACCACAAAAGCAAAATATGCTTCCACATACATTGCCAGAGCCATTGAAGTCAATGGAGCTACACCAGTTTACAGCAGCTGAAGATCTGGAATGTAATATTCCCTGGTATTATTGCTTCTGAATAACAATGAAGCAGAGAAAGCATGAAGGCTTTTGCTGAGTCCATGTAAACAAAAGTGTTACAAGCACTACCACACAGCAGTGCTATTTTACTTGCGAATGTACGTGCACATACATATTCATGAGTTATAAATTATGATTATATTATATGTTAACTGTGTTGGGCTTGCAAGTTGCAACTCCATTCATGCTATTCTCAGCTCAGTTGAGTTGCTGTTTCCTATGTCCACATATTGGGTAATATTCCTTCTCGGTGAATTTGGCCCATTAAGTCAAATTCTCCTCTCATTCCAGATTTACACTTGTGGAATAAACTCAAGTGAAGTTGCTGGCATTACTCCAGATTTACATCTGCATAGACGAGAGCAGAATTTAGCCCTTTGTCTCTACTACAATGCCTAAAGTTTTTCTATTATAATCATTCTGTACACAGGTCCTTAGGAAATTCTTAATGGATAATTAATTGTACATTGAAAAACAAAATAAAGTAGCAATATTAGCTAAAGACTGTTGGTTAATCCACAGTTCTATGACAGCCGACTCTACTTCTTATGCTTTCTCCTTTTACTTGGACTATAGAGAAAATCTTCCTTTGTCATTATCTGTCTGTATCTACTGTGTATGTGTCAATTTAAAACATTATGACAGTCTACATAAAAGATGGAGTATATTATATATCAATTGGCAATGTTTTTAGTCAGTACTTGAACCAAATGGTCATCTTTGATTCCACTAATGATGAATCATTTCTAACAGAGAACAAAGAAAAACAAAACACATGGGGCACTGGAGATTTGTTTTATGGACTCCTGCCAAAAGGAAAAAAAAAAGAAGTAGCTATAGTCTCTTGCAAGGTGGGTTTACTCATCAGTACCCTATCATACACAAGAAAACCAGTCACTTCATGTCCAGCAATTAAATGGTCCGGCAAACAACAAGGAAAACACTTCTAATAAAACTTATTTTCTTTGTAAACTAATGTGAATAGAGTATGATGAACATAGGACTAAGGCCCAGAGTCTCAAAAGGTTTTTAGGTACAATTAGGTAGCAACACAGATGGTCTTCAAAGGGAGTCCTGAAGAGGTTATTTAAAGTTGAAGGAAACAGGACGTCTTAGAGGTCCAACAAGTAAACGAGAGAGCTCCTCCCTTTTGGGGGAAAATAAGTTACATTGTTAGAAATAATTTTAATGTAGCAAAGATAAATTCAGTTTAGATGGTATATAGAAGAGCAGATACCTATAATGCACATTCTTAAGGCTCTGGGACAGAATTTGTGATGAGTTCAAGCTGGAAATATAT
The DNA here is from genome assembly GCF_026122565.2 of Emydura macquarii macquarii. NCBI lineage: Eukaryota > Metazoa > Chordata > Testudines > Chelidae > Emydura > Emydura macquarii. Next base: position 25,714,497 of record NW_027132559.1, read on the forward strand.
GGAAAATATGCCCCTTGACCATGATTAGTAACAGGATTGACCTATGACATTGGTGGTTATTTTGATCACAGATGTCTGCAGGTTTCAAGGGTCTCAGTGGAAATAGGGAATTTAATGTCCTGTAGAGCACTAAAACATGAATACCTTGTTTCCCAAAAAGGAACTATAAATCCTTCAATAAATCTGTTCCCTTTGTCTTGTGAATTAATATCAATGAACAATTTCTAAAGTCTCTTCCAGACATGTACTGGTTTGGAGGAGAGAGACTAGCATATACTGCCTGATGCAGTATTTATTCTATCACATATGGGGGCTGGTTACAGATGTCTAGCGATACATTAAATATGAACCATTTATAAACTTTTTATTGTGCACCCTTCCCAGGAAGGTATATAAAACATTTTTACTGTATCAACCTCCACTACCTTCACTCCATGCCAGAGAGCTGATGACTCATGCAGATTTTCTTTGCCTTGTAAAAGTCTTTGAAGCTGGACTGCACTAGAGCTGTGTGAAGTGAATCCAATTCCCTCCCCCTCATCCCCCCTTCTTCCAATGCCAGGAAGAATTTCTGTTAGAAAACGACAAAGCATTTTGATTTGATTCTGCCCAAGTTCAACTATTTTCTCTTTAGTCTCTTACTTCTTATGTGAGATAAGAAAAATAAGAGAGGGCTCTAGTTTAACAAAGTTGATTTCAGTATAGTGACTCAAAAGGGAATATCCAAAACTGAAGATTACTTTTGTAGTAGGCATCGGAAGGAAACACTATTACTATCCCAAGGAGAATAGATACTTCACAAGAGAGCACAGAAGGAAGCCTTCTTCCCTGCATATGTTTGCATTAATTCCTTTATTCACGCCAATTTTGATGTACTTTGTTAGCCCCACTATTTGGCGAGGGGATTCATGGGCTCTACCCAGGCAAGTTCTTAATACAGATGAAGCTATGTGATTCACATGGCTGCTGCGATTTACCCATGCACATGAATTTGCAGGGTCAGAACCCCAGAATAGGCTTCCAATCATTTAGTTTTCCTGAATTTGAAACTGTTTGCTAAATAAATTTCTGCAAACATCAAAAAATAAATTGATTCACACAGACACACCCTTTTAGATCTGTAAGCAGTTCATTCAGTATTTGATATTCAGAATACTGGCTGCTTTGGACTGTACATGAGGACCACATGGCTTTGTTTCTGTTCTAATTGGCTGAGTTTAACTCTTTGAATCAGATTTCTTGTGCAAATTCACTTTCCAAGACTATTCTTTAATATTGCTACAAAACAAACTGTATAACCCCATTCCATTACCTGTGAACTCATTTACTAAAATACACTTGGAAAGCAAAACACACAAAAAAAGACACACCCAAATTTGTTCGATGGTGAAAGTAAATACTCATGAGCATATTTCTGTCACGTTTACCCAGTGCTTTCATTTTATTGTTTACCACGACATTCTTATCCCAGACCAAGAACCTATGAATATTATTCTAACAACAAAAAGGTGTGGTGCAGTATAAAACATTGTTAGCTTTCCTAAAGTGTAATTCGAAATGAGCAATTGATCAAGGGGACTTGGTTGTAGGAAGTAGGGGACTTCAACTGATACTTAAGGCACCTGTCACCATATCATGCCACTCTAATGCCATTGCCAAGTGCATATGTCATATAAGCTTTGTTGGCGGGAGGGAAGACACTTCATTGGGGGGGGGGGGGGGGGGGGGGAGAGAGCAGCAGAAAGCATTATAGACCTGAAATACTAGGCATATGGATTGATGAAAATAGATGGGATGCATGGCCTCTTTTCATAAAGAGTAGGATAGATATTTTGGACAACGAGAGTCAAGACGGTGACTTACAGTCATGTGACTTCTGGTTCTAAGTACAATGGGCCCCTCCACAATAAGGATCTCCTGAGTCAGAGAAAAGAGGGCTGTGACAAGTAAAGAAGTGAGGAAGAAGTGGGATATGTCTGACTGCTTTCTGGGATATGATAAACACAAAGTGGTAGGAAGAAAGAGAGGCAGGGGCATTAATGCCCCAATTCACCAAGATATTTAATCCCATTGAAATCATTGGGACTATTCTATCATGTGCTGCTCTAGGCAAATGCTTAAGAACCTTGTGGAATGAAGCCACCAGAGACCTGAAGCCTGTTGTAGCTGAGTGAGCTATGCAAGACTTTACTTTTGCTTCACTGTAATGTGTCCCCAGACAACAGTCCTCACTAGCCATGTTTTTGCTGCAGTTAGGTGAGCTGTATTATATTATTCTTAACCCTCATTTCTGAATAACCTCTTCTGCGACAACCTTTGTTTTAAATTGAGACAAGTGTAGTTTGATGCAGTGACTGGCAAGTGGGGTTTCCGACTGGCAAATGACCCTCGAAAGGTTGATCAGAAGGAGAAGTAAATGATCTGACCACCTAATACAGAGCTAACGAGATTCCAATTCCCCTCCCCAGTGATACTAAGAAGTGGGCTGAAATCAGCATGGGCAGAGAGAGACCTCCCAGGAACCTGTAGGCTGGCAAATAAGACACAGCCTGATGATTGTGTGTATAACCAAGCCTACTTTCCCTTGTGCAACTAGCTACGTGGGGTTATGACTTGAGCTAACGGTGTTTATTGTGCTTTTTCATATCTGTGTGCTGCTATCCAGATCTGCTCAGTGAACTTGCAGCCTCTTTCTGTAGTACCCACTTCATTGCTCAGTTCATTTCCCTACATGTTGATGGAGATCAGGATGGGTTACACTTTAGGATAGCCATGCAGCTAGTCTTGATCTACCTGAGGCAGAGTGTTTTTTTTAAGTCAGACAAATAACGAAAAACTAAGTATTTCATTTTTAAAATCTCATGAAATCAATCAGATCAATGATTTGATGAATGCATTTGAAAGTGATCTGCACACCTGTATTAGCTACAAGTTGTCATCTGTGTTACTGATTTACAAGTTGAGCTCATCTTATCATGCACAATTCTGGGTGCAGTTCTTGGGCTAATGAATTATTCTGTATTTATTGTGATGAATGAGCCTCAGGATTTTAAATAAATAGGTCCTTCCATATGCTACCTGGCAGGATGGTGAATAACAGAATAACAGTACAATGTATAATCTGAGAAGTAAAAACAGTTAAGAAGCAAATTTACATGAAGTTATTATACAGATTCCATAATACGACACATATATAGAATATATGTCATGGAAAACCTCCTCGCGGAATGATTAGTAAAAACAAAAATCAAACGGTGAAGAACATTTTAGTCATAAGAAAAAGCTAAACTGAAAAATTTCTGGTTGCAAGTCAGAGATCAGATTCACACACTTTGAAGTGATTCGTCTCTGGAGTCCAGTAACACGTTTTACTTCATGTGTGGGTTTTCTTTTTTCCCCTCTTACTATCATTTCAGTCACACCTTAGCTTACAGGGACTTGGTTTTCAGGCACAACAGCCTACCCAGACAGCTTTGAAGGGTTACAGTGCTGTTCAGAGAAGTAGGAACTCTGGCTACTAGGATGATTTTACGCACAAGTGCTGTCAGTTTTGGAGCATTTGTGAGCTGCGGGTTATAGAAAAGTAGGGCAGCATTTTCTAATGAGATGCCAGAATTAGCAGAAGGCTTTTCTGTATGCAAAGGAGACAGCATGAGCTGAGCTGACTGCAGCACTGCTCCTTCTCTTTCAGCTGGGATGTGTAATGCATGTCCCACTTTGGGAAGCAGATCCACTCCCAGATGCCATGTGACACCTAGAAGTAGGGTTTCTTTCAGAAACTTCAAGATCTGTTTGTCATCATTTTTAATCACTCATTTCTAAATCTTGTAGAAAAAAAAATGTGGCTCAATAGTTGTGTTGGGAAATGCTGATTTGCGTAACCCAGAGTGTTTACAGAAAATGTTTTGGGTTTGACAAATGTTCTTCAAATGACAGGCACCTGGCAGCTGGCCTAGCAGGCCGCTGGGGACCCTAGACTTCTAGGGCCAGCGGCTCTTGGTGAGCCCTGCCGCTTGGTCTGCCCTGGGGTCTGGGACCCCAGGACTTCTAGGGTCCACAGCTTCAGGACAGCCCCTCAAGGTGGAGCAAGGAGCCCCTGCACTGGAGCTGGGAGCCTGGAAATTGCAACTCCTAGCTCAGCCATGGCCCCAGCCTCCATCCCATTGTGCCAGACTCTCAGGCCAGTTGGCTTCCTGGGCTGCAGGAGTCGGGCAGCCTGGGGAGCTAGCTGGCTCAGGAATTTGGAAGCCCTGCCTGTGCATAGCAGGGCCACCCCAGAATGCTGGAACTGGAACTATGGATCCTGGGATCCCTGCCATCTGCTGATGTGATTCATCACAGCAGTGAAACTGACCAGTCTCTTAATTTTCACTGTGGTAGCCAGGTTGGTCCCAGCATATGAGAAACACAAGGTGGGTGAAGTAATATCTTTTACTGGACCAACTCGTGCTGGTGAAAGAGACAAGCTTTCGAGCTTACACAAAGCTCTTCTTCAGGTCTGGAAAAAGTAACCATAGCATCACAGCTAAATACAAGGTGAGACATTGCTAAGCATAAGGGGTTATATCCTTGCAAGAAACCACTTAAAATGAAGTGGGCAATCAACATCTCCTGCAGTTATACGAGAGTTAGTAAGTTAAAGATTGTTGTAATGAGCCATAAAATCATTGTCTTTACTGAGACCGTGATTTTCAGTGTCTAGCAGAGTTATGAATTTAAGGTCCCAGGCTCACCTTTTGGAAGTGTTGTGTAAGTTTCCTTGGAGGATGCAGACTGATAAGTCAGATATGCAGTGATCTCTCTGTGACAAGCGTTCACCCATGGACGATAGTGTGTTTGTGTCTTATTTTTCTGGGTGAGTTAATTCAAAGGTATAATGATTGTCTGGTCTCATCTACATCATTGTTGGGCATTTGATGCACTGGATGAAAACCATCACATTTTGCAATAGGCATATGTAAGGCCCCTTGAAAGGATCTTGAAAGGTGTGTTGTGGGAGCTACAATGTAGTCAGCCAGTAAATCTGAATATTCTCAGTTAGAGAAAGAAATTCTAGCAGTTCTTTTTAGAATTGATTTATTATTTTAGAATAAAAAGCTTCCATCAATACCTGTATGGGAAGCCTTCTACCATTCTGACAGCCCACAAGCCACTTGTGGGACTCTCAATAAAAACAAGGACTTGCTGGCCATGACAGCTGCCTAGTTACAGTGCTGCGTTTTGACTTTGCCACTTATGAGTATAGGATAGAGTATAAAGCAGATCATCAGAATACCAACTCAGGTGCCCTCAACACTAAAACAGTCTGGTTCTGTGGAGCTTCCAGAAGTGATTGTGTTACTCAGAGCACACCTTGACCAGACACCAGATAAGGACATGGATTAGACAGGATCCAGCAGCATATACTATAGGACTGGTCAAGTCAGTGGGAGAGTTTCACCCATTTAGGACCAGGAATACAGCACTGAGCATAGAGAATGGATTTATACTGGGGAGAGGGGCACAAGTCTGAACCCTCCCACACACACAAGGATAAGATATAGTCCTGGGAGAGTTACAGGAACCACACTCTAGCATTTCACTCATGAAATCTTTGGCTCAGAGTTAAGTATGGTGGCCAGATATAGATGAGTATCTGGCAAAAGTTGTAAAGGTAAAGTTTCACCAATGTTAGGTACACCAGCAGATCCCAGCACTGGAACCCCCTTCAACTCCTTGAACGGCCACTGTAAGTATGGCTGCACATATATAGACAGACAGAGAGTACAGGACCATACTGAGAAAAATGTTTCTAATCATGGTGGATGCACATTCAAAATGGTGAGAAGAGCATGTGAGGACTTCAACGACTTCCACTGCTACCTGTGAAAGTTTAGACTGACTATACTGGTGGTGTTTGTCACAAACAAATGGACCATTTTTTACAAGCATGGAGTTTAAAGAATTTCTGAGCAAAATTGGGATTAAACATATTCATAATTCCCCATATCATCCAGTTTCCAATGGCCTACCAGAGAGAGTTGGAGGACTTTTACAGAGGGGATGAAGATGATTAATTGGAGCTTGGAAATGAAGCTGGTTTGAAGTCTTTTGAACTACAGAACCTGACTACAATGCATATGAGCCCAGTCCAGTTTCTGATCGGAAGGAAAGAAAGAATTTATTTGGATTAACACTTTCCCCTCCATGCTGGGATGGATTAAGGAAGCAAGCATTTAAAAACAAAAACAAACGTGACTATTATGGTGGAGACAGAGAGTTGGGCCCAAAAGACCTAGTATATACCAAAAATTTCAGTACTTACCAGCAAACATGGATTCTAGGTACTATCGTAGAGCAAACTGGACCCTCATCTTTTAAAATCCATTTAAGTGATGCTAGAGTAATAAAACAACATCAGGATCCAGATTATGGAGCAACATAGACGCACCAGAGCCTTTGTTTGGGTGATACCCAGGTCAGAGGTCAAAACAGGATTCAGTTTTGCCATGAATGCCTGAGATGGGGATATTTACAGAATTGCTGGACCAGGAGACTGGGGGAAGTGGGTCTGATTTTAGCCATGGAGAAGAGCTACCCCATCAGAGAGAGAAGAGCCCCACATTTTTAAAAGACTACATCTGGGCTGTAAATTAAGCGGGCAGGAATATAGTAAAATGGTCATCAAGCATTAATTGTTGGAATATTATTGGATGGAGACATGTTCCATGCCTCCCTTTACTTCCTGTTTTAATTAGTGTGTGGGAGGGGGAGGAAACACAGACTGTTTGTATATAGTGGAATAAAGTAGCACATTCCCAGCTAGCAGTACTTTAAGCAAAAATCTGTTTCTTAGACACTGAGTGCTCCCTTTACAAAAACTTTCCTCCTCTTCATAGGCCACCTGCACCACAGGCAGGGTCACTGCTCCCCCGTTCCATGGAGGTAAGCAGGCAGAGGTAGAGAATGGCTGAAACATGGATCCACCTTCTCCCTACCCACCACAACAGCACAGCCAGCACATCTGAGCCAACATGCCAGGGATGTAATCTGTGCCACCCATAAGGCTAGTGAAGATTACATCCACCCTGAAGAAAGTGGGAACTTCTGGGGCAGTACAGCTGCACTCTGCCACTCATTTAGGACTTGTGATAAAACCACTCTTGAGCCTTCAGAGTTTGTTTACACTGCCATGTAAACTCCTTGTTTTTGCAAGGAGTGTGGGTCTCAGAGCTTGAGTAGGAATGTCTACACTGCTATTTTTAGTCCTATAGCACAAGCCCTGCGAGCCTGAGCCTGTAGATCAGGGCTCTGAGATTTACTGCCCTGGGTCTCTTTTTGCAGTGTAGACATAGCCTTAGTGAGTTAGGATTTGCCTACACTAGCACTTTTGTCGGTAAAACTTTTGTTGGTCACGGGAGTGGGGGGAAAACCTAACAAACATACACTCTGAACCAACACAAGTTTCACTGACAAAAGTCCAGCGTGGACGGTGCTATGTTGGGGGTGGTTTAATTATGCTGGTGGGAGAGCTCTCTCCCACTGGCATTGAACGGCTACGCGGGAGACCTTACAGTGGTGCAGCTGCAGTGCTGTCCCTGTAAGGTCTGTAGTGTAGACAGTCTCAGGTTCTCCTTCACAATGCAGGATTCTTTCAGATGCAATAACTAAGGACTGGAGAGGCCCATGCATAGCATCCATTTAACCCCTCTTCTTCTTCCTGATCAGAGCTTGATCATTAGGAAAAGAGTCTGATAGCTTTAAAAGCAAGTCTTCAAGGACAAGGCTTTGTATATGGGAGGTGGAAGAGGTTAAGGAGGATTCTTGTGTTAGATTTCATACTTTTAACCAAAGTTGCAATAGGCCTGTTAGAAGCATCTGCCTTTTACCCTTAGATTTGTACATGGTATTTATAAAGCTCTCTCCTATACATTAGTTTCTACAAGAAACACACAGCACTATGACTTTGATTTCACATTAAAACATTCTAATCCACCGGCGATGCCTTAACATGCCTATAGCGGCCATTAGAAAAAAGAGATTAAAAGGAATTCAAGGCTATAGAACCCTTGCACAGTGCCATCAGTATTCAGGGAAACGATCTTGCTGTGTCGGTTATACCCAGTGACAATGCAATGGATAGCTTTAAGACTGCCAGAGGCAGTAGGTTTGCCACATACTGTACCAATATGTTAGTAATTTCAGTCAGAGTTAAGGGATGAAACTAAAATATCTTAGTAGGCTGGGTATATCAAAGACAATTTTTCTTCCAGAAAATGTAATTTAATGATAGACAATGTTAAACAGAGACAAAGCAACTGAGAGCTGTGAATTTGAAAATGTACACAGCTAAATTAAAATATACAATATTCACATATTTATTCATATATTCGATAGGTGCTAATAGTCCAGTTTAAAGTTTTATTTCAGATCTTGGAATGATTTGATTCTCAAGCTAGAACAATCATTTCAAGTTGGTTTGAAGTCATATTTTAACACAAGGGGTTGTGTGTGTGTTTCAAAGCAGCACTGTCAAGGATTTGCAGTGGCTATGATGTCATTTGTACTGAAGTATTTAGTTACACGGTATATAGTGGAAGCAATGGATTATATTTCCTCATATCTGACAAATGCCTTTCTGTGTTATCACAGTAACAACACAGCCACCATCAGTAAGTCTTTGTCCGAACGCCTTCGCACAAGCTATGTGAATATCCTGTTCCTTTGGAGGTATGCAGTTTGTTGCATAAGTTACATACAATGGGCACTGAGCAAACTACAGGGCAAGCAGCAGTTCATTTTGTTGATTATTTGGGGTGACCAAGCCCGAAGAGGTTCAGATTGTAACCACAACATGTAGTAAAGCGCAACTCTGCACTGACCTCCATCACAAAACACGGTGATGATCATGATGCAATGCAATACATATAAATATTCAAGTCACACCAGATAGCACCTATGTCCTCGGTACTATGTGGGAGTGGCAGGAGAGCACAAGTCTCATGTTTAACTGGCTTTCTGAGCTCAGGGGGTGGGTTTCTGGAGTATCGGGTTATTCCTCAAAGACTTAGTGTAACCAGCTTTCTCCTGTAACTAATACACTACCGATGGATTACTAGAGCATGAACTCTTCTGGTCTATGTCAGGACACAGTTATATACACTTCACGGCAGAGCTGTCTGAGCCTGAGTTTCTGATCCACTTTGTGCATGTGTGTGTGACAGAGGTGAAAGCCCACTCATCTTCAGCTCTGTCTACAGACTCAGACACCTTCCGTTGTCAAACACATCAGTACAGTTTATTTACATTTGCTCTTCCCACCATTTAACTGGTCCATACACCCTATTATTCACAGTTTCAATTTCTCCTCAGTTCTCTGCCAAGGAAAGAGATCTCTCTACCTAGGTAGCCTTCCTGGTTCTAGCTTAGCTAACCTGCCTTTCTCTGCTCTGCACTTCCTTCTCGTGCCTTCTTATAACTCCTGTGTTAATGGGCCAGTTTGCTAGTTGGTCCTCCCCCAGTCCATTCTAATCACGAACAGGCCCCTTCAGGTCACCCAGGGGGGAAGTAGTTGATGTTTAAGTGACCGGAGTGCTGGCGCAGGTGTTGGTTCTGTCACAATATGTTAATAGGGCTTCTTCAATTTCAAATGCAAACATTTCTCCTGAAATGTTCATACATCCCTAGAAATTTTATAATTTTAAACAATATCTACTTACCAGTGACCATACTGTAGTATCCTGCAAGAGTTATGATGTGACAGTAGAGAGACTAGCTTTAAAAAAAAACTACTTATAAATTCACAGCAGATGAAGTCTTCAGGGACAATTTGCAAATGAGATGCTTACAAAATGTGGCTAATTTTTTTTATCCTTCCCTGAGGACTTCCCAGAACTAAATACATCCCTGCCAGTTGCTTATTTCTAAGAGGTCAAAAGGCGAGCAGAATTCCCCTCTCTGATCTGCAGTGTGGAGGTCTAGTGCATTCTGCACTCATTCCATCTGAGGAATCCCCACTGACGTCAGTGGAAGTTTCACATGCATAATATTCAGTAAAGAGTCACATTGCAGATCAAATAAGAAAACATTGACCAATGTCTGTTGAAGTCTTTAGTATTACATTGTGGGTGACAATAAAGATAGTAAATAAGACTATGACTAGGAAGGATCGTTGATGTTTTGCCCTTCCCACCCCAGCCCCATACCTACCCCCACTTAGTTTCATTAAGTGGATTAAGCTAATTTACATTAAGAGCATTCACACACTGAATTAATCAGAAATAGTTAATCAGGAATTGATATTCCTTAAATTTTAGGTCTTTTCTACATGGAGAGTTATTCTGGAATAGCCTAGGTTTGCAATCGAAGTGGCAAGGTTATTCCAGCAACTTTCTGAATCTCATGGGCAAAACTCACAGCATCCCTAGATTTCATAGAAAGCTCAACTGGAATCCAAGATCATACATTCCCAACTCCACCTAATCTCCATACTCATTCAAAAACAACAACAACAAAACCTCAGATTTTGGAGAGATTTCAAAGATGCATACGAAACTGTACAGGTGATGTTCTGGCTCTTCATTGAAATCATACACCGATCAATTATGCAGATTTCAGATGGGCTATTTCATGTAGCTCAATATTTTAGTGTGTATATCTCTCTCTCTCTCTCTCTCACACACACACACACACACACACACACACACACACACACACACACACACACACACACACACACACACACACACACACACACACACACACACACACACACGAGAATAAATCCAAAAACTTTTTAAATTGTCTGCAAACAGAAAAAAGGGCTGCAGTTTATGAAATACCTTACTGTATTTATATTTATTCATTAAGCCCTATTTGGGACATTAAAAAAAAATCAAAGAGCTAAATCAAAGAGCTTTTCCCTATTGAAGTCAATCGGAATTTCTTCATTAAGACTCAGGATCCATTCCACATCATTAAACAAAAATTAATGTACTAAGTCTACAACAAAAGGTTTTAGAATATAACTTCATATGCAATATTTTTCTCCATTTATAAATGGGTGGGAACAAAACTGCTATTTCTTTTATTTCTGTATCTATCACCGCAAGGGAATCAGACTCTGCATCATAAGACTACAGTAAGGGCTGAATAATATTATCCAGAGTCTGAATGTCATGTGACTAAAAACACTCATTACTGTTTGGTTATTTATAATCCCCACACACACATCACCAGCAGGAGAGTGCATGCTGCAGTGTACTTTCTGCAGATTCATTCAGAGTATCCAAAAGCAGTATCTCCAGAGCCTGGACCATCATTCAGAGAAGTATTATTGCTTGGTGAGCCTTCTTTCAGTCTATCTAGGTATCAGAGACAATATATGATTGCTGTTTAAGTGTTCGCCATACTCTCTTGAATGGCAGTATCAAAGGCCTCGGTTTCTCTCCTTGAATAAAAGACATAAAATATTTTTGTTCTGATGCACACAACTAGCCAGAAATCCCTCCTTGTCTATTGTCATCTCACATCTTAACTAAGATACAAAACTGTTACTTCAGAGACCAAAAAAAAAAAAAAAGCCCCGAATCTGGATGTATAAGTTGCATATGCTTATTCTAAGAGTAAAGCAAAGGCTTTTGTGGCAGGGACCATCTTTTTGTTCTGTGTTTGTACAGCTCCTAGCACAATCGACTCCTGGATCCTAGATGCTAGGGGTATAAATAATAATCAAGATAACCATGATAAAAAGTATTTAATCCTTCCCAGAGACATGCCTACTTCTGGCACTTTACAGACAAGCAGGCCCAGCTCCCACTCTGAGGAATTCACAGTCTAGGGACCAGATTCTGACAGGTCTTTAATGCAGCTGTGTAGTGGGGACGGGCAGGAAGGAGCACGCAAGGTCTGCTTGCTCTGCATACTCTTGGAAGTGATGATCAGCCAGGGGCATGGCCAAGTAGGAGCTCTTCACAGTGGTCTGGATGGGGAAGTATGTCACACCCTTATCAAAAGGCTACATCTCCCTGGGCACTGAACTTCTCTCTCTCCAAAGCTCCACTCAGGCGGGAAAGGAGTATACAGTGTAAGGATTTTACAGTCTATATTTTACTGACAAGGAATTACACTCGGTCTTCCCTTTAGCTGTTTGTGCCACTAGCCTTGACTTGAATGAGGTTTGTTCACTCACTTCTGAAGACATTACTTGGCCCTGAAGCAAAAGCTGCACTGTCGAGGTTTATTCAGACAGGAATAGGGGAGAGAAAACAATCACTGGTGTTTTGACCCCTTTCTGTTTCTTTTTTCAGCCTAAAAGTCTTGCTATTGCATGTGTAGACTCCTGGGAAAGAAAACTACTTACAGCAAAACAGGTGGTAATAGTGAAATCTTAGTCCCCAGGAGACTTCCTTCATATTAATCACGCTATTTACAGAATCCTAGAAGATTAGGGTTGGAAGGGACCTCAGAAGGTCATCTAGTCCAACCCCCTGCTCAAAGCAGGACCAACCCCAACTACATTATCCCAGCCAGGGCTTTGTCAAGCTGCACCTTAAAAACCTCTAAGGATGGAGATTTCACCTCCCTAGGTAACCCATTCCAGTGCCTCACCACCTTCCTAGTGAAAAAGCTTTTTCCTAATATCCAACCTACACCTCCCCCACTGCAACTTGAGAGCATTACTCCTAGTTCTGTCATCTACTACCACTGAGAACAGCCTAGCTCCATCCTCCCTGGAATCCCTTTTCAGATAATTAAAGGCTGCTATCAAATCCCCCCTCACTCTTCTCATCTGCAGACTAAACAAGCCTAGTTCCCTCAGCCTCTCCTCATAAGTCATGTGCCCCAGCTCCCTAATCATTTTTATTGCCTTCCTCTGGACTCTCTCCAATTGGTCCACATCCTTTCTAAAGTAGGGGGCCCAAAACTGGACACAGTACTCTAACTGTGGCCTCACCAATGCTGAATAGAGGAGAATAATCACTTCCCTCAATCTGCTGGCAATGCTCCTATAAATGCAGCCCAATATGCTGTTAACCTTCTTGGCAATAAGGGCACACTGTTGATTCATATCCAGCTTCTTGGACCTGGGGGTTACAGTGGACATTTCTGCAGAACTGCTGCCTAGGCAGTCAGTCCCCAGTCTGTAGCAGTGCATGGGATTCTTCCGTCCTAAGTGCAGGACTCTGCACTTGTCCTTGTTGAACCTCATCAGATTACTTTTGGCCCTATCCTCCAATTTATCTAGGTCACTTTGTATCCTATCCCTACCCTCCAAAGTACGTACCACTCCTCCCAGCTTAGTGTCATCTGCAAACGTGCTGAGGGTGCAATCCACCCCATCCTCCAGATCATTAAATGAAAATGTCGAACAAACTAGCCCCAGCAGCAACCCCTTGGGCACTCTGCTTGTTACCCGCTGCCAAACACACATCAAGCTGTTGATCACTAGCTGTTGAGCCCGATGATCTAGCCAGCTTTCTATCCATCTTATAGTGCATTCATCCAACCCATATGTCTTTAACTTGCTGATAAGAATACTGTGGGAGATGGTATCAAAAGCTTTTCTAAAGTCATAACACTAATATGCAGCCACCAGTTACATCAGCCAGAAAAATAGTAGTCCTTTAATGGCAGCTATAAACAAGTTTCACTCAATATTTTTCAGTTGTATGTGTGCTCTCATTGTACTTCGAGCTTCATTATCCTTCAGACAAAATTCACTATTCTGAAGAGATGCAAAGTTTATGTACAAATAGAGCCCACTTAAATTCCATTTTGAGGCTAATGCTGAGCCTCCAGACACAGGAATGTGTATCATCCCCTGTGTAGAGAATGATGATACCAATAATAATAAAAAAAGAAGACAAAATTACCTTTTCATTTCTGGAAGAAAAAAAAGAGCATTTTAAACTTTTACTTGTCAACAGTTGACCATAGGCCTTTCTTGACTTTCATGCCATTATTTTTAAAGCTGCAATTAGCAACGTTACCAGATATTTGAAAGGCAACCTTCCAAGCAAGGCTGATTTTCCAGTTTTAAAACAGTACAACTGATGGGACACTGTCCCGTCAATTACTCCAGGTTCTTGGAGCAAACAGAAACCTTTGTTGGCTGCAGGAACAGTCAACCCAATTGATTGTATCCTAGCATTTGAATATTATTTGCTTTAATTGCAAGTTCAACCCTTAGCACCTACAGCTCACAAATATTTCTGACTTAGTGATTTGAGCTATGTGTTCATCTGTTGGATTGCAATAGCACACAGACCTATGCATGTATGGCAGCTGGGATAACTCTGGTAATAAGGCTGCCAAGTGGAAGTTGACAATTTGATGTTATGGTTCATTTGTTGTTACCAATTTTCCAGCCACAAAGAGATTCATGTTTCCAAGATTGAACATGGGCTATTGCCCAGAGTATAATGGCTGCCACTTGCTTACACAATCATTACACATTTCCTAGTAAGACACTTGGGAGATAATTGGAATATGGCAGGTGCTAGAGAAAACCACGTGCTATTCTATGCTATTGCTTCCAAATGCAGTTAAGCAGTGATATAAATGAAACAGCAGGCACAATAGCTGCTAGCCCCCCAATTCAAGAACAGAAATGTGAGTAATTAGTGAGACTATTGAGCCTTGCACATTCCCAACAAATTCCAATATGAACCATTAATTTTCAAATAGATGTGAAAAGGATGCAAGTCTCAGAACACAAATAGGGCATTTTCTAGATATTCAATGTAGGTACAGTTCATATGGTTAGTTTGAGCAAACCTGTTCTTTACCTCATCTGATCTAATTATAATTTGTGAATTATCATTTTATTTATTTATTTATATTACAGTAGCACTCAGAGGCCTCCACTAGAGTGGGGCCTCATTATGATAGACAAACACAAACAGCAGACAGTCCCTGCCCCAAAGTGTTTGATATTTGCATAGCCCATATTGCAGGAAATCTGAACCTTTGATTAACATAAAAAACAAACAATTGTGTATTTTGGTTAAGTTTAAGAGTGGTATAAAGGGAACACTGTCAAATCCATGAATTGGGCCTTGTGAATGAAACTCCATTTCTGGCAGTGATCTCTTGTGTCCTTTCCTTTCCCACAGCCAGTGTTTATATCAAAAGAGGAGGATACCTATATTTTTTACTTTGAATCTAAAGTGCAGCATTTTCAGAAGACTAACTATGAACATAATAAGTAAGTAAGTCTACACATGTGTATATCTATTGAGCTATCCAAGTAGCCTTACTATGCATCTGTCCAAGGATCTGAGAGTACTTTACAAACATTCATTGAATGAGTTCTGCCTCATGCCATTCCTATGAGGTAGGGTATCATAAATCTTACCTTTCCAGCGCTGGGATATGGTGTGCCTCAGTTTTCCCTTGCTCTTGGGTGGTTGGGCATTTAACGTTATTTATCCTTCCGGCCAAAACTTGAAGCTTTCCTCTTCTAGGATAATATAAAGTCCAAATGAAACAAAATATAGTCTTCTGCTCCACAATCTTCTTTCAAAGGGGTTAAACTATCCTTCACCCTCCTCAAGCCATAACTTCCCTTTAACTTCTTTCCCTTAGTTCCAGATTTTACCCTAAGGTTGCTAATTTTGGTTGGCTATATTCCTAGAGGTTTAATCACATGACATAATCTTTAATTAAAGATTAAATCCTGGAGGGTTGGCAACCTTATTTTACCATCCCCTGAACTCTGAGGAGCCAAGGCCCTCCTGCTGTTCCCAGCTCTAACTATGAAATCCTATGTAATGCAGCCACTGTCTGCCTTCCAACTCCCCAGCTGCCTACAATTGATAATTTCCAAGACTGCTTCTTACTTTGCCATTTTCTCTTAGGCTTCTGCCTGGCCCTTCTACAGAGCTAACTCTGTTGCTAGCTTCCTTTCCAGAAGGAAGCACCCACCAACAGTCTGGGTTGAGATGCTTAACTCCCTGAGAACTTCCCCAGCTAGTTTGTATTCTCACCAATCTTTCTTCCCTACTGAGAAGAGGAATCTTTTATATCCTGCCTCCAACCTTTGGTCACATGACTCATTACAGGGCTACAATTCCCAGGGACTCTATGGAAACTATACCTCTCAGAACCCCTTTGCTCTGTGCTGAAACTGACTGGGGCTCCATTTTGTAGGTAGGAAAAATGAGACATACAGAATAGGGGTCGTCAAAAAAATTCTGTATAAATCATTTTTCAATGGAAAACTGGATTGTTGATTTTTTATTTTTTGTTTTGGTTTTGGTTTTTATTTTGCTAAGAGTGTCTGCTTTCCCCTGATTTTTTTTTTTTCATTTACATTTTTTGGCTGAAATCTTTCAATTTTTCAGTTTTGAGTTTCTGTGGAAAAAATTCAGCAAAAGCAAGGTGGTAGGCGGGGGAGCAAAAGAGGGAATCTTCAAAGATTTCTATGGAAGATAAAAAAATTCAGAGCAGCTCTTCTTTATGGATTAAGTGATTTGTCATCAATCATTAAGGAAATCTATGGTAGAACTGGGAAACAGTATGCAGATTTTCTGATTTCAGTATCTTAACCACAAGGCCATCTTTCTCCAAACTAATCCCACAGAAAAATCAATAAACATACTTGTAAAGCATTCAGAAGGAAGGTAGACAATATTTGTAACTATGAAAATAGAAAGGTCATTTCACAGATGCCAAGCAGTAGGGAAAGGTTTGGGGTCACATTCTACTCTAAATTATATTTGAGTAAATGGATTTTAAATGGTGCAAGTGAAAATAAAATCTGTCGTTTGCAAGTGGCTTATTTCCTTGCTGGGAAAGAAGTGAGCACAGGCACCTTAGCTCTCTACCTGATTACTATATGCACATACACAAGGTTACTTTTTTTTTAGTAGGAATAGATATTAAATGGGAAATGCAACTGAAAGATCACATCTTACCAGACTTCAAAGAGTAGCAGTGTTCAGAACGTCAGCAAGGAGTTTTCTCACAAGCACTGTCTCAACTCCTTCACAACTACATTAAAATCTTCTGTTAAAAATGTGTGCCTGGACTGTCCCTCAGTCATCATCTCCGGCCACCTGAAGTAGGTGTCAGTCACAATCACACCAGAGTTTGGGAGCCCCAAAGGGTTAGCTTGGACTAGGAAAAGCGGATAAATCTAGGTTGGACTTCTAACACATGCTAACTAAGTCAAACCTAAACTCACCTTTTTTCATATGTAGATATGTAACATCTTTATCTCAGTTTTAGCTGATCAAATTCTAGCCTACGCAGTGGTATCAATCTATAATGAACCCTCAATTATGTTAGGTGACTGAGGACAGGAAATAAAGACCTGTCTCTCAGCAGCACTCCTATATGTCAACCCTTATTTACACAAAGGGTTTAAAGATCCAGATCGAAAGCCCTGAAATCAATATCCTGTGACATCAATAAGCTTTGGCTCAGACAACAGTTGGATTTATTATTTCCATACCTTTAGCTCTTTTGCTCATTACCTATTCTAAGGCCTGCTCTACACTAGAAAGTTAGGTTGGTTTAACTACATCAGGCAGGGGTGTGGAAAAATCCATACCTGAAGTGGCATTCTTACGATGACTTAAGTGGCCGTATAGCATTAGGTCGACGGAAGAGTTCTTCCATCTACCTAGCTACTGTTTCTCAGGGAGGTGGATTATCTATGCCAATGGGAGAACCCCTCATATTGGAATAAGTGGCATGTACACTGATGCGCTTCAGAGACGCAGCTGTGCCACTGTAGCATTTTAAGTGTAGACAAGCCCTAAGATTCTTTCTACACACACATAAAAAAACAAATCCAATATCAAGTATAATGAAGAAACATTTCATGATCAAAGTGATTCAAGGTAGGCAGGACATGGATATTTCAAAATGTTTTGAAGGTAATTATTCTTAATTTAACTATTTTCCATATTACTGGCCTAATGAAAGTATGAAAACCACTTGCACTCTGATGCTGATACGCTTTACTTTTCCAGTCTTTCACTATCTGTAGAAAAATTAATTAAGCACACCTCGTTTCTGACATTTCTAAATAATGCAGCTTTATACATTCTGGGGAAATGAAAATGAAATTAAATTTTCACTTAGTTATGGATGTAATTGTGTTAGTTGCAAATGCAAAGCAGGTTATTAGAAAAGTCTTAACAGGATTTACAAGCAATGAGCACTTACTGAAATATGAGAAGTATAATGCCTCATAGTAGTCAACACTCTGTTGTGGAACATTCATAAAGTCATCATGTTAGTTATGGATTATTTTCCTTAATTCACTGAATCCTTGTTTATAGAGCTGTTGTGAAAATGTTAGTAAAAATGGAGATATTGGAATAATTACTCTAGACAAACTGATATTTTTTTCTTATAGAAGAGTTGAAAAATTTAGGGACTTTGTGTTTTTTTTAAAGGGGACCTTAACCATGCCTCCCTTTCATACCCGCCCCCAGAATTGGAGTCACAAGTGAGGCTGTGTTGATATGCAAAGAGGCCAACTTAAAAAACAAAATACAAGGCCTCTGATGTCTCCTTTCCACTGCAGACCCCATTGAATGGGCATTGTTACTGCATGCTGTCTGAGAAGGAAAGTAGAAACTTTGCACAGGATCCCTGTCTCATTCAGGGAACACAGGATGGAGCTGCTCTAGAGATGAAACAGGATTGTGTACCTATTGTGTTTCCAGGAGACAGCAGGCCTAAGCCCATCCATAGCTGAAAGCCCTCCCCAGTAATTTCAGGGGACAACAAATAAAAAATCAGGGACAGGAGTGAAGGCCATAGGGTGAAAATCCGGTAACTGGAAGGGTACATGGAGCAGAGAACCCCCAATAATACCCACTGCTCCTCAAAGGCATCTAAGAAGTCAGTGGACACAGGCCAGAGGACCTCTGTTCAGAGGCGTGACTGAACAAGGGAATAAAAATAGGCCTTGCAATCACAGAGTGCAATCACAATGCACATTCCCTTTCCTCCTCCTGGTGTGGTGGATGGCCATCTTGGCCAGTGCCAGGAGGAGATTGATGAGGCGTTGATGGGGCCACAGATGCGGTATGCCAGGATCAGGAAATGGTGGGAAAAGTGCAGCCAGAAACTCAATAAGAGGTTCTGGAGGAGCTAGAAGAGGGGCTGCAACCTGATGCACTCTAGATATATGCCAGAATCTCCCTTTTGCTGGTGACCGCATGCTCATGGCTCCATGAAGGAGCCTCCAACTAATATCTCTAGCATGCTGTGGGCTTAGCATGGAGGGCACCCTGGCCCACTGGGGTTTCTCGTCCTCGTCAGGTGGCAACAGGTCCTGCCACTAGGTGTCACAGCAGGACACGAGGGCGAGGAAGTGGATGATGTGAAGCATGAGCACACACAGAGCAGACTGGATGGATGTCGTTCAGCTGGAGCAGGTGGTGAGTCAGGGCGGCTGAGGAGGCTCGCAGGGTAGGGGCCTGATGACAAGTTTTGGAGGGCCAGAGGTGAGAGGTGGGCAGGGAGCAGTGTAGGACCCACTAGAGAAAAGCAAGAGAATCCAGAGCCAAGACTACCCTCACCTCCTGGAGCAAGTGAATGGGGACACACAGGGTGGACAGTGCCACGTGCTGACTAAGCACCATGGGGTCCACCCAGTCCCTCTAACCATAGTCCAGGAAGTCTCTGACTTTAATGGTACCAGCCAGGCCAATGGCTGGCACATCAAGGGGGACTCCACCACCTACACATGTAGATGGGGGTTGTATAGCAGGGGTTCTGTGAGGAGGTCCTCCCCCTTCGCAGTTGTAATGATCCTGGTCATGGAAAACAGCTACCAGGTCCTGAGGAAGTCCTGGTAGAAGAAAGGCTGCTCAGAAAGGGCTCAGGAGAGGCCTCTCAGCTGGAAAAAAAAGAGCTACCAGTAGTATTGGAGCTCTCAGAAGTGGCCGAGGAAGGCATGCATCAGCACGCACCATGCCAGACTACCTGCACTGTAAAGGCATTTCTGCAGAACCTGAAGGTGTGGACGTGTCTGTGGATGCCAGGAGGTGGCTTAGGACACCTGCAGAGACCCAGTGCATCCCTGGACAGAAAAACTCCAGGATTTCTTTCTGGAGACTGGCCAGGGCTCCCAGGGGCAGGATCAGGGTGGTAAACTGGTGCCAAAGCATAGACAGGAGTACCTTGAAGGGAAAGGCACTGGAACAACCCCACTCACCTCTGCAATTGGTCGGCCATGCTGACCTTGGGATCAATCCAATTCTTTGGCAGGGAGGTATTGGTGGAGAAAGGTAGGTGCCCAGATGGAGCAGTGGACCAATGCCCCACTGGATGGCACGGAGAGCAGATGGGAGGGAGCTCACATGCCAGCTGTCCCCAGCCATCAGGCCAGAGCTCTTGAACCAGTTGGCCTGGGTGGTGGAGGCTGCTGAAAAGATGACTTGGCAAACCTCCGCCTGTGTCAGGTCTAACAGGTCCCGGGTCATGAAGAGCACATCGTTGGCACATGCCAAGAGGACTATCATCAAGTCCAGCTCCCAAAGCACCAACTCTATCATCCTTTAGTGGAGGAGATGGACAAAGGGCTTGATCAGGATGATATACAGCTAGCAGGACAGCAAGCAACCCTGATGCACCCCTCAACTGAAGTTGAACTTGACCTGACGCTCCATAGAGGCATACAGCATCTGGAGAAACCCACAAAGCGTGGGCCGAGGCCAGACACCCACAGTGTGCCCATGAGATACCTGTGATCCATCCTGACAAATGTTTTTGCCTGGTCCAGGGACAGGAGAGTGAGTGATAGACCATCACTATATGCTAGTTGGAGTAGTGCCTGGACCAGAGAGAGGTAATCAACATGGTCTGTGATGATGTAGGTCTGGTTGGTGTTGATCATGTCCTCCAGCACAGACCCCAGGTGCAGAGAGATGGCTATCTCTACGACTCTGTTGGACATGCTGAGGAGCAAAACTGGGTGCCAATTCCTCAGGTCGTGGAGGTCCCCCTTCTTAGGGCGCAGGGTGAAGTACAGCCCCCTGCATGGCAGGAAGAGCACCCCTTTCCCGAAGGACTTGGCCCAGATGGTGGCAAGGTCCAGGCCAAGGATGTTCCTGAATTCATGGTAGAACATTATGGTCAGCCCATCGATACCTGGAGATTTGTTGGTGGGCATCTGAGGGCTTCTGAGAACTCCGGCCAGAGTGAGAGGTTGCTCCAGCCAGTCCCGGTCACCCACGCTGACTGTAGGGAGTTCATCCCACAGGACCCTGGAGGCACTGACATCAGTTGGATCTGGAGAGAAGAGGCTTGTGTAGAAGGCCCTGGCCCTTCTCCGCATCTCCACTGGATCCATGAGAGGGATGCTGTCCTCAGCCAGGAGGCAGGTGATGTGCTTTTTGGCCAATATTTTTTTCTCCAGGACGTAGAAGAAGTGGGAGTCGTGATCCATCTGCCAAAGGAGCTGAATGTGGGATTGAACAAAGGCCCCTTAGGCCCAGTGGTCATTAAGGGCCTGGAGCTTGTCTCGCTTCTCCTGATACTTTCTGCAGAGGGATGGATCCTCACGGTGAGCTGCCCGGTGCCTCTCCACCTCCAAGACCTCCCACTCAAACTGCTCTATTGCCTCATTCCTCTTCCAACTGCTCCCCCCGCCCTCTCCAGTTGTAGTCATGGCAGAAAAGCTGGGCGCAGACCTTCACCATCTACAGTAAAGGAAAGTGTGCCTCTGCCACCGCCAGGCCAGCCAGAACTCCCAGGATTCCACATAGCCCACATCCTCCAACAGAAATGCACCTGTTCTGGGCTTGGTATCAGGGCATAGGTGTTGAGAATCAGTCCCTCCACACAGACCTGGAGGTGCAGCAGACATCCCGGCATAACACCAGCGACCCCCAGCACCTCACGCCATAGGTCCAGGGGAAACAGTGTAGCTACCCCACCCAAAACCTCGTTGAGGTGGCTGAGGTACACCCCATCCTCCAACTCCAGCCACTAGCTGGCTTAAATAGCTGTATTGGTATGAGTCTCCTGCAGGAAGATCACTGTGTACCCCCCTCCACTCTAAGGAAGAAAAGTACCTGTTGCCTACAGAGACTCACCTGACAGCCTCTGATGTTCAGCAATGCAAAGGTGGTGGGTCTCTGTGTGGGTTGAGGATCCTCATGGCCAGGAGCACCACCCACCCCTGCAGAGCCACACAGTAATCTGTGGTTGATTCCCAGAGGGACTCAGGAAATCGCAGAAGCTCCAGGACCATAGGCTGCAGTGTCCTGTTTCCTGGTCCTCTTGACTTCTCCCATCCAGTCCCTCACAGCCTGGAGGATAAGACTGAAATCCCCCCACCATGGAAGAGCGAGCTGCACATTCTGCCTGGAGTCACATGTGTCTACCAGGAACTGGCACAACTCAACCCACAGCATGTCAGGGACGAAGCGCTCCATAGACTCAACTGAGCCCACAAACTTCTGGTCACCCTCCAGCTGGGTCCACTCAGTGGCCCCACAGCCTTCAGGCAGGGGTGTGGCTGTCCTTCCCACAATGATACGGAACCTGGTGCAGCACCACCTGCACTGCATTGTCCACCTCGGCCCCAGCACAGGAGTGAGCAGTGGAGGGAGTACAGCAGCCCCCAGTGGAGCAAAGAAAGGGAATACAAAACCACCTCCTGAGGGTCACCTCCTGAGAAAGAAAAAAGACCACCTCAGGGATGGCAACAGCATGGAAGGTAGAAGGGGAGGAGTCAGGAGTGAGATTAGTGTCCCCAGTGGCTGCCACACCAGGCATAAGGGTCAATTGGGTAGGTATGGAGAAGGGACCCCTCTGTGACACCAGGCCTGGCATCATGATGGGCTCAGTGCCCACAGCTTCAGAATCAGGTTGAGCACTGATTGGGTTGGAGCCCCTGAGCTGCTCCAGGAACAACCGCCCCATCTTGGGGGTGGGTGGGAGTGCACCCCGGAAGGCTCTGAGCACAGCTGCTTGGCACCTGCTTGGCAGCCACAAGCCGGGTGCCATCTGCAGCCGGGCAGGTGGACAAGGCAGGGGCACCCCAGAAATGAGAGTGGGGACAGCATCCCTGACAGTAGGCTGGGGAAGGGAAGAAGCACCACAATGGACTAGGTGCCCAAATTGAGGCCCACTGGCAAAGGGCTGTCCTCCTCCTGGGAAGATTGTTTGAGGGCCCCCACCTGCCAGAATGGGATCCTCCCCATCAGCAACCAAGGCAAGTTCCCCCTCAGCACTGATATGGGGGACAGATGGTAGAAAGGTGGGGAGGCTCCTTCTGAGGCCTCCTCCATGAGGGACTCCAGAAGGGTAGCAGTGTCACTCCTCCCCCTCCCCCCCTGCTACCACAGCCTCCTCAGCCACTTCCTTCTGTGGACTTTCTCGGTGGGCATGGAAGCAATCCCAGTGGTGGTCATCCAGATGCCTTACAGGATGCCTCCTCCCCCCCTCAAGAGGGAGATGCTGGTCACGTGACTTACATTTGCCACACTTTCCCCCTGTTACTAGTACCATCATGCATCGTGGTGTCATTGGAGGGCTGGCTAGCAGAAGTGGGTCCAGGGAGCAAGGGCTTGGGGGATGGAGATAGGGCAACAGAGGGAGGGATAGTCTCCCCATGAGATGGGGCGTCTCCCAAGCTCCCTGATATCACTGCCACCACCTCTTCCAGGGACACCACCCAACAACTTTTATGAGCAGTGAGGCCATCCACTCAGCTGGGCATGATGGGGTAGCCATCCCTGAAGCCCAAGCAGGATCATCAGCTGGTGTAAGACTGGGTGGGCACAGTCACTAACGGTGGCAGGGCCAGCGCTCCTCTGAGCATCGGGGTGCTTGGTGTCCTCCTTGCCGGGTCAAAGGGCAGTACCTCCACATGTGCTCCAAAGCCTGCCAGAAAAAGCACTGAGCCTCCCTCAATGGATAATGAGCCTGATACAGGGCACCCTGGTAGGGCAGCAGGAAGGACCCCTCCAAGCTTCCTCCGCCACTCACTACCACCAGCAGCTGAATGGTAACTTATTAGTAGAACGAGAAGATGTGGCAGAGGGTAGGATCCTTATAGCCCAGCAGAAGGTGACTGATGGCTCTTCAAGATGGAGAGGGGAAGCAGAAGGGCAGTACTGGGAAGAAAGGTTGAGACAACGATAAGGACCACCTGTAAACCTAGGTAATCCAGGGGATCAAGGGGATGAAGTGGCCCTCCACTGAGATTCCTTTTTCCATCGCCTTCTCAGTGGCGGCCTCTGATGTCAGGAAGAAGACAACCTTCCCATACACCTCGAAGGCCAATCTGGATGAGGGCACCACCCCTTGTGCCAATGCCTGCATGTTTGTTTCAATGTGAGGCAAGGGGGCCATCAGGAGGCAATGGGCACCATCCTTCCTGGTCAGGGTGAGGAAGATGCCTTGGCCACCACTAATGTTGGAAGATGAGTCAGCGGCGGTAGCAGTGGACAGAGGGCTGCAGCGGATGGCGTTGGGGTGGCAGGTGGGGCTGCGGCCAACTGGGCATATGCTCAGTGGCTGAGCTGTGAGTGCCCCCAGAACTGGTGGGAGGGACGGCCAGGGGATGGAGAACCACAGCCAATGGCGGGGCTGCAGCAGTAGTAGCTAGCGCTGCAGAAGGCGCCTGCTGGGTGGGGCTCTTGCCCTTTTTCTTCCCCTGGTCCTTTCTGCTGACCCAAGAGGCTCCCTTGGGAGTGGTAGGAGGTTTGGCAGCAAAATCCCTTGCAGTGCCTCTTGCTGCCTCCCAACAGTGCCATTGGTGGTTGTAGCCATGAAACATAATCCCATTTCAAACAGGACTATGTTATCATGCACTCGGGAACTTTTAGTGCATTCCATAGGGTCTACCCAGGATGGTTAGTGCATGACATATTGGTACACATTAGAATTCACACCCTACTGCACCGTGTAGACAAGACTTGAAGTGGTGTAGGAGCTGGCTATGCTGGCTTTACGTGAGCTTTACATCACATGGAGGAAATCCTCAGCTCTGGAGATCTGGCTAGTTTCTGCTCCACTGTAAGCTGTGTATAACAGCTGAAATAAGACAGAGGATCTAATCCTATGTCTCACAATAGTATTGCTACAGTGTTTGAAGCTTTGTATAGAGCACTGTTGTGGAGTAGAGAGCTTTGTGTTTGTCTAGTATTTTAAGGGTAGCTTCACAAAAGTCTGACAGAAATCATACAGACTGTTCTAGTGCATGATGTTTTCAAACCTGAGTTCCCCCACTACGGCACTGTATAGACAAGCCCTCCCTCACACAAACTGTGTAGGGAGGTGCCATGGCCAGTGCATTGCTGCACTCTGACTACTCTCAGTGGGGGACAGCCATTTTGGGACCATTACTAGCTAGCACAGTTTAGTGCAGGCTCAGGCTAGTTTAAACTATGTTGGTACCAGAACAGATGTGATCTGAGAATCAGGAAGTTGCAGCCGACTCCTTTTCAGCTCCCTTCCTCTGCTGTTCCCAGCAGAGAGTTGGCATAGCAGAGAATCCAAGCCATAATGGATTGTCCCAGCAATGGGGAATCCTGTAGTATATTGTTCCATGCATGTGTACTGTAGCTGTACATGCTAGAGAGTTTAGGGGAATAAATTCATCATAGTTTAGACAGCTGTCTAAACTGCTAATTTCATGTGAAATGTGGTAGGTGGTTTTGGCATAGTGTACTATTCTTATTAATAACTCAGCCATGTGTGTTCTATGGGCCAGATCCTGAATAAATTGTGTTGCTGGCCTTGCTCAGGCAAAATGATCAATTGAAATCAATGAAAACTTGGTTTGAAAAAGAACTTATTTCAGGATTTGCCTCTATAATAGTAAAGTGATGAAGGCAAAAAAAAAATTATTTAAAGGCATGGCCCAAATAGTGGGCAATTATTTATTTCAGATGCAATCAATTTGAGATATTATTTTTAATAGACTAATAAACTGTGGTTTGGGAAAGGAGTTTAAAGCCGTAACACAGAATGGCCTGCTACTATATCTTAAATTCACCGGCTAGGCACCAACTTTTTACCATTCAAACACAGATACAGCTGTTTTACCATTCTTGTTTCTGAGCAAAGCTGGATGACAGGTTGGTGATCAAATTTGGATCCAGTATACACACAAGGACACCTCCTTACAGACAATGCAAACCCTGAATGTAGATGATGCTTATATTAGTTCACTGAACCATTAGCTCAGCTCTGTTTTTCAATTCTACCAACAATACCTGGTTTGAGAAGCAATTCCTAAATTTAGACTAGGGGTAGATTGCTGGAGAAATAATTAGGTGTCGTTATGCAGTTTAAAACAAAAGCTGTCAAAGACTCTTCCCACTCATAGAAGGAGTATGGATAATTATATTCTCATTTCAGAGTAACTGAGTCTGATCAGTCACTGTAATATACTGAACATTGGAACAAAAGAGATCTATTTCAAATAAGGATAATAGCACAAGTGAAAGACCTCAGCATTTTAAATAACTCTTTAACTTTTGTGGGACTAGATTCAGTATTCACCATATCCTGATCTTAACATACCAGACTTCTGCAGCTACTATATTCCACATAAACCTTCTCAGCAACTGAGCTGCATAGGAGTATAAAAACACAGGCATTGATTCAGCATACTGGGTCAGACCATTGGTCTATGAAGACAGGTATCTTGCCTCCAGCACTAGTCAACCTCTGGTACTTCCAATGCAATATGGTACACACGGGAACAATTCTTACCTGTAGTGATCAGTTTAGACCCTGAAGCATGAGAGTCGATTACCGTTACCTTACCCATAACTGCAGATGCTGGAGGTTATTGAGCTTCTATGAAAATAAATAGTCACTGGATTTTTAAAAGGGCTGGATAATTTTTAGCTATTGATAATGGGCCAAAGCCTTATTCAGGTCCTTATTCAGTTTTTAATCAATAAGGATCTCAAGACAAAAAACCCAGCTCTTTAAACATGCAGCAACAGTATTTGGCTCCATGACTCTCTCTAGCAATGTATTCCATGGGTTAGCTGTGACGTATGCCTGAGATCCAGGGCTGGCTTTAGGCTGAAAGTTAAATTAGCAGGTTTAAGTGAAAGATATCTAAACATTTCTGGAGCCATAGCTAATGTAGCTGTGAAAGGAAGTGATATCTACTACCAGGGCAATATAAGAAACATGGTATGGGAATACGGCTAATTTTCTGACTGGGAAAGGCCAGGAAGCCTCGGCAGAAAGATTGCCACATTAGTGAATTTATCCTACAGGACAAACTTGTCTCTTATGACCTTGTAGTCTCTGTGTTACCGCATTGTGTCAGCATGTTGCCATGCAACATGACAACATTTCAGCACAAAGTCACTGCAAAATACCACTGCATCATGATAAAACACAATGACGTTTCACTAACCTCAAAAGTGACTTTTAGATACATATACAATAAGCAGTGCTTATGAATAGTAGGATTGTCTCATTCAAAATGGGATGATACCAAAAGATGTGGGATGGTAGCTGTGACAGATGTTGCAATTCCATGCAATACCAACAGGGACCATATTGTATTAATTTTATGCATCACTGTGGGCCCGTGATTGTATGCAACTCCTGGGGGAGAGGAGGATGGTACCATAGCTCTTTCAAGAACCCAAAACAGTGGAGGGTGATTAAGGTGAATCACTTAGGTTGTAAATGCCTCCAGTGAGGTACCACCCCCTCGGGTGGCTTGAATATACTGGTTCAAACTGGGTTTTGCAGAGACCAACAAACAAAGAAAGGGCTTTTGGGGTAAAAAGTCTGCATTTAAATTGACTCAGGACCTCCCTTCTGATCCAGCAAACAGACAAGACCTTCTGCCCGAGGGGGGCCCCAACCCTTGCAAAAGGGTTGGAAAGACTTTGGCCTACTAAGGTCCCATAAACTTGATGGGTGACCTTTGGTAAGCTTTTAGCACGTGTATAGGAACTTTGATTGTTTTAAATATGTTTCTCTGTAATACTTTTGCCTTAAGAACAAAGGTGCTTGCTTAGAAAAAGCTGTAACTTGTACCTGATGCTAATACACTACTCATAGCCCTCAGAGAGAAAGCAACACACAGGCACCAGCCTTCAGGCAGACTAGCTTGTTGGGGTTATCACAGTATAAGGCAAGTAGCTATGCAGCCTTAAAAACCCTGGTCAGGAGGTAGTGGGACAAGGATCCCTGCCCAGACTGCTGATGGTTGGAGACCTGAGATACAACTGGGAATTTCTGGAGGGAACCACAGAATGCAAATACAGGTGCAGTTACCCACAAACTGTGGCAGTGTCACTGGGCACCTGTCTTATCTCAGCCCATGCAGACACCTTTTGAGAAAACATCAGTATCCTGCATTATTTTTAAATCAAACACTTAGCTGACTCAGATTTTTAACCACAATACTCTTAACAGCTGCGCTTCTTGTTGCTTCCCTTAGGTTATTTCTTACATTTATTACTTAAAGAAAACCTAGCCTAATTCATGTAGAGACAAATCTAATGGGTCTAGCCACATCCGTCAGCAAACTGTGTTCATCAGGGCATCTTCCAATGGTGGGGAAGGAATCCTCCCCTCAGATGTGGAGTAACTCCATAGCCACTGCACAGAGACTACTTCAGCACACAGCCCGATCATAGCAACCATGCAGCCCCTGACTCTACCCAGGCCTCTTTGCACTATCATGTAAGAAACTTTCATAGGGGTGGATTCTGTACTACCCAAGTTCCACCCCCTTGCAATTGCATTGCCAACAAGAACTTCCACAGCCATGAGTTGGGGCTAGATCTGTCCCCTTGTCTTCTCCTATGTTAACTTTGTATCTCCTAAAAATAGTTCTTGCATTTCACGATAGCTGAAATAGCCTTATAATTTACCGTCTTTGTTCAGCAGCTTACACAGCTGAATAAAGTCCCCTCTTGACCTGCTCTTCTGTGAAGAATCCAGGCCTGGTTATTCTAACCTTTTTATAATAATGGTCATAGCCGCAGGTTACCCTCCTGTAACTGTTCCATTTTTGTAGGATCAATTTACAATGAGATGGTCAAAGATTGCTGTATTCCAAACACAGCCTCACTCATACAGATCTAGAATTATTTCTCTTCAGTCCTAGGCAAGGCCTTGTTTTAAGTATCTCTGCTTTTTTCATGTTACCTTTTCTAAACACTTATAAAAATTTGAGCTTTATCCACCAGACACTTCTCTCAATAATGTTTTCCCTTTTTCATTCCCTCTTCCCTTCCTTCACATGCAAATAACTTTAGGGACCTGATCATATTCCCTCATTAAAAAGTCAATGGGAGTTTAGCAACTGATTTTAGTGGGAGCAGGAGCAAGCAGAAATTGATACACCATTTTCAGAAGTATTTATTCATTTTGGGTACCTGAATTTTTGGGTTTCCTACATAAGAGAAAACTCAAATTAATTTCATAGCTGTTTTTGGTGAGATTACTAGTTTGGCAGCTCAAGAAGTGCTGGCATAATATACTTAGACTTCTTTAAGGTGTTTGACTTGGTACTGCACAACATTTTGATTAAAAAACTAGAATGATATAAAATTAACATGGCACACATGAAATGGATTAAAAATGGGCTACCTGATAGGTCTCAAAATGAAATTGGGTAATCGTAACTGAGTGGGTGTGTTTCTAGTGGGGTTCCACAGGGCTTGGTTCTTGACACTTCGCTATTAAACATTTTATTAAATGACCTGGAAGAAAATATAAAATCACCACTGATATAGCTTGAAGGTGACACAACAATTGGAGGAGTGGTAAATAATGAAAAGGACAGTCACTGATTGAGTGATCTGGATTGTTTGGTAAACCAATCAATACAAACAAACAAACAAACAAAACAACAAAATAAACAAAAACATTTGAATATGGCAGATGTAAATGTATAAATCTAGGAACAAAGAATGTAGGCCAAACTTACACAATGAGAGACTCTTCCTGGGAAGCTGTGACTGTGAAAAAGAGCAGGGGTCATGGTGGATTATCAGCTGAACATGAGCCCCAACTAGAACTCTGTAGCCAACACAGCTATGCATAAACAGAGGAATCTTGAGTAGGAGCAGAGAAGTTATTTTACCTCTATATTTGGTGCTGGTGCGATCACTGCTGGAATCTATGTCCAATTCTGGTACCCACAATTCAAGAAGGATGTTGATAAATTGGAGAGGGTTCAGAGAAGAGCCATGAGAATGAGTAAAGGATTAGAAAACTTGCCTTATGGTGATCGACTCAAGGCGCTCAATCTATTTTACTTAACAAATAAAAGGTTGAGGCCTGACTTCATTACAGTATGCAAGTATCTACGTGAAGAACAAATATTTAACAACGGGCTCTTCAATCTAGCAGAGAAAAGAATAACATGATCCCATGGCTGGAAGTTGAAGCTACACAAATTCAGACTGGAAATAAGGTGTAAATTTTTTAATAGTGAGAGTAATTAACCATTGGAAAAATTGTGAAGGATCGTGGTGAATTCTCCATCACTGACAATTTTTAAAACCAAGATTGGATGTTTTTTCTATAAGAGATGCTCTAGGAATTATTGTGGGGAAGTTCTATGGCTGTGTTATACAGGAGGCCAGACTAGATGATCGCAGCATTCCCTTTTGGCCTCAGAATCTATGATATGGCAGGAGAAGGATGGGGCATGGCAGAGCAGAGCCATTGGAGTAAGGCCCCACCAGTAGCAAGAATCTGGAACTTTAACTTACACCAGAGCCAAGCTGGTGAAAATCAGAGAGCAGCACCCAGCTCAATATGGGCTCCGCCTCTCAGACATGGAGTAGAACTAGGTTGGGGTGGAGAATCTGCCCCAATAATTTCCTTTTTCGCTTTTTGCTGAGCAACAATTTATTTTAAACTACTACCATTAAGCACGTCTGAAACAGAGCCAGATCCTCAGCTGTGCTAAGCAGGGGTAAAGGTGACCCTAAGAAGTCCCACAGCCTAGGCCAGCCAGGTATGGAAATGGTCTGTGGATCAGTGGTGTACCGGCAGGGGGAGGGGCACTGGCTTGTGCGGGGAGCAGGCCAGACCCTCCACAACTCGCAGGGCCAGGCCCTCCACAACTCGCAGAGGGACACAGGAGGATCTGAGTGGGAGAGGCAGGTGCCGCACGCCAGGTAAGTGTGAGGGGTGGGCCAGAGCCAGGCTCCGCCACTGCCATGAACACCATAAAGTCCCCAGGGCACAGGAGGAGGACTGTGGTGTGTCCTCCCCCCCTCCCCACCGATACAGACCTCCCCCTCTCCGGGGCAGCTGGGGGGAGCCGGGGGCCCCTCCTGCCCTGCGTGGGGGGCACGTTGGGTCTGGGGGGGGGGACGGGGTGCATATGTAAGCATTGGTCTCTGGGCGCCAGAGACCCACGGTACGCCACTGCTGTGGATGGCTGCTCCAGACCACTGCACCAGATAAGAAGGATCAGGTAGAGCATCCTGCATTCTGTCCCAACCACTTCAGGTTGGCTTTTTGGCTACCAAGGCAGTGCAAAGCAAAGAGGCTGATGACGTATCCCACAGTGCTTAAAGCTTACTGTTGTTCTGTCTGTCTCACCCAGTGGATAAAAGCTGTATAGTGTAAAGGAACTAAGGAGTTCTGACACGTTTCATTCCCAAGCAGGAGCTGACAACCAGCAATCTTTCTAATAGCCAAGAAATGTGCCACCTGTTTCATTTGAAATTGGAAGTGGGGAGGAAATTAAGGCTGTCAAATCTGAAAGAAGGAGCTAGAAAGTTAAAAAAAAAAATCAAGCTTGAAAGAAGAGAAGAAAGAAGGAAGTAAAGAGCAGTTAATCTCAGATGAGACCTGACTGAACCTGCTCTGAAGTGCTCATCTCTGCTTCATTGTCTATCTACTTTGCTCTGATTTTCATCCCTTGCCTACCCACTTTGTCTGTATGTGTAAAATGAGGAAACTGGGTGATTTTAAGGCCTGGCTTTACCACATGGGTCTGAAGAGTCTTGCCACTCCTCAGCAGGAGCTCATTACCTTTATACGCTCATTTAATTCTTTATTAATTGAGTCCTATATCAGCTGCTCCATTATCTTACTCTGTATCAGTGTCAGGCTTATAGGCCTATAATTACCTAAGTTATCCTGATACCCTTTTTAAAAACTAGCACATTAGCTTTATTCCAGTCCAATGGAACTTCCCCAGTGCTCCAAAACTTATTGAAAATCAACATTAATGGACCAGTGACCTCCTCAACCAGCACTTTTAAAATTCTTGGAACTAAATTATCTGAACCTGCTGATTTAAAAATGTTTAACTTTAGTAGCTTCTTTTTAACATCTTCCAGAGATGCTAGTGGAATGGAAAGAATGTTATCAACATATGATGAGATTATATACTCTGTATTTTCTCCAAACAGAGAACATCAATATTTATTTAATACTTTTTCTGCATTATTATTAATAATTCTGTCTAGTAATGGACCAATACCATTGTCAGGATTCTTTTTATCCCTAAAATAGTTTAAAAACTTCTTCTTACTGTCCTTAACTCTGCCCGCCATAGATTTCTCCTTGCATCCTTTGACTTTCCTTATCAATTTTCTAGAATTCCTCACTTCTGATTTATATTCATTACTATCAACCTCCCATTTCTTCCATTTGTTTTATATAATTTTTATTTTATAACTGCCTTCACTTCCCCTCTAAACCAGGTCATTTTTTTAACCAACACAGCCTTCTTCCTCAGTTGAGAGATTGTGGCTATGAGGGCATCTAGTAAGGTGTCCTTAAATTATTCCCAATTATCATTCATATTTTTCTGACTAAATTCTTCCTCCCAGCTGATTTGACCCAGATCTTAGCCCCTGGAATGCCTCCCACATGCCCATTCTTCCCATTGTAACAGGGTTGGTGGGGATTGGCTGGTATAGGAGGCAGGAGAGATGACACCATCAGGTTTGTACTGCGGGAGAGTTCCCCTATGCAGCGCAAGTTCACCACTGGCTATCTCCAGCCACTTTGCTCATGCAGCACAAAGTGGTCTTAGCAGACCAGAAAATCTGGTCTACTGAATGTACATGCCATAGAAAAATTCAAAAGGGGGAAAGAAGCAACTTCCAGTTATTTCAATTAGATCAAGATTTCTGCAATTGCCTTGCTATATGAGCTCAGGGAAGTCTGTGCCTCAGTTTACACCTCTGTAAAATGCTTATACTTCTTACCTACCTCTTATGCAAGGACCATGAGGTTACATTCAAGTTTGTAAAGAACTTTGAGATCTTGGAACAAAAAAGGTGCTGTCAAATTCCAATTATTGTATTGTTATAATGATTTCAAACCCAGTTCTCAGACAGCGCTGCTAGTAGTTTCCAATCTCTGTAGTGTCTCTTGCCTCCCAACAGGCAGTTCAAAGGAATAAAGAAGAAGAATTCAGCTAAATTTTATCAGCTCTGGGGGGATGGGAGAAATGTTGTATGTGAAAGAAAACAGCATTTGAAGAAGAAGACTGATGACACAGTGCTGCTGATTACTGAATAGAAGCTATTGAGAGCCTGGGGAAGAGAAGGAGGTATTTTGTCTATTTCTTGCAGTGTCTTAAATACATGAGCTTGCACATAATTGAAATAATGAACAACAGAAGGAGAAAACATTTTTTCTTAAAAAACAAAAGGTGCATTGAAAATAGAGGAAGTAATGTATCAATAATTCACTTGGTGAGTAGGCACTCTGAGATAATGCCGGCAGTGCTTAATGAAATTTAATTTTAGTGGGCTGGCATGTTGGATCAGATGCCATGCCGGTTTCTAGAATGTAACTTGCCCTTGGATAATCTCTAATTACATGATGCAAAACCCAAATAAACTATAATGCACCTGGCTCCCCTTAAGCACCTTGAGTTATGAAATAGCTCAGGAACCTAACACACATGCCTTTTACTTTAGCCATCTTCCACCCTCTCATATCTCTAGACCTTGTCTTTTCCTTGATCTTTCCATTTGCATTCAAATAGGACCAACCCTAAAGGGCCCAATTCATAGTTATAAGGCCAGAAGAGACCATTCTGATCATCAGGTCTGACTTCCTGTGGAAAACACAGGCCATGGGATTTCCTCAATTAATTCCTGTTTGAATGAGAACACTCAGCATGGTGGGATATTAGAAGCTACAACTATGAAGAGCAAATAGTTAGAAGTGCTCCGAATCCTTAAAACTGGTCTGCTTCAGGGAGCACAACTCTGTCCCCTTCTCAGAAGTGTGGGGTATCACTCTGCACACGTACCTTCACTTCACTTTGTGATGTTGCTTTACAACACAGCATCACGTTGTTACCCAAAAATATGATGCAACAGCACAGTGCTTTGGTGCAGTGTTATCCCACCATAATTCAAGAGAACAAAAGCTTGTGAAGCTTCTCCAACTAACACTCCCCCAATGCACAGTCACTATAGTCTTTGAAAATCTCCATTTCAATTTTTGGATCTGCTTTAGGACCAATTTTTGATCCTCTTATTTATATGGAGCAACAATTTCCACCAAAAGAAATATCGTTGACTTCAGTGGGATTATTTGTGAAGTAATGTACTGTTCCTTTTTGAGGAAATAAAGATCCTGTCCACACTATGGCTTGTGATTTGTATTGGGGACTGTTTTCAACACACAATTACAGCCAAGCATAGTTTATAACAATTTATATTTGAAACCAGAAGGGCTCCAAACCATGAGCCTAGTCTGAAGGCCATTGATATAGAATCATAGAGTTGGAAGGGACCTCAGGAGGTCATCTAGTCCAACCGCCTGATCAAAGCAGGACTAACCTCAGTTAAATAATCCCAGCGAGGGTTTTGTCAAGCCGCAGCTTAAAAACCTCTAAAGATGGAGATTCCACCACCTCCCTAGATAACCCATTCCAGTGCTTCACCACCCTCCTAGTGAAAAACTTTTTCCTAATGTCCAACCTAGACCTCCCCAACTGCAACTTGAGACCGTTGCTCCTTGTTCTGTCATCTGCCACCACTGAGAACAGCCTAGCTCCATCCTCCCTGGAACCCCCTTTCAGGTAGTTAAAGGCTGCTATCAAATCCCCCCTCATTCTTCTTTTCTGCAGGCTAAACAAGCCTGGTTCCCTCAGCCTCTCCTCATACGTCTTGTGCGCCAGCCCCCTAATCATTTTTGTTGCCCTCCGCTGGACTCTCTCCAACTTCTCCACATCCTTTTTGTAGTGGGAGGCCCAAAACAGGACACAATACTCCAAGTGCGGCCACACCAATGCCGAATAGAGGCGTGATCTGCTGGCAATGCTCCTACTAATGCAGCCCAATATGCTATTAGTCTTCTTGGCAACCAGGGCACACTGCTGACTCATATCCAGCTTTTTATCCACTGTTACCCCCAAGTCCTTTTCTGCAGAACTGCTGCCTAGCTCGTCGGTCCCCAGTCTGTAGCTGGGCATCGGATTCTTCTGTCCTAAGTGCAGGACTCTGCACTTGTCCTTGTTGAACCTCATCAGATTTCTTTTGGCCCAATCCTCCAGTTTGTTTAGGTCCTTCTGTATCCTATCCCTACCTCCCAGGGTATCTACCACTCCCCCCATCTTAGTGTCATCTGCAAACTTGCTGAGGGTGCAATCTACCCCATCTTCCAGATCATTAATGAAGATGTTGAACAAAACCGGCCCCAGGACCGACCCCTGGGGCACTCCACTTGTGACCGGCTGTCAGCTAGACATGGAGCCATTGATCACTACTCGTTGAGCCCTATGCTGTAGCCAGTTCTCGATCCATTTTATAATCCATTCATCCAACCCATACTTTTTTAACTTGCTGATAAGAATACTGTGAGAGACCGTATCAAAAGCTTTGCTGAAGTCAAGGTATATCACGTCCACCACTTTCCCCATATCCACAGAGCCAGTCACCTCTTCATAGAAAGCAATCAGGTTGGTCAGGCATGACTTTCCCTTTGTGAATCCATGTTGACTGTTCCTGATCACCTTCCTCTCTTCTAAGTGCCTTAGAATGGATTTCTTGAGGATCTGCTCCATGATTTTTCCAGGGACTGAGGTAAGGTTGACCGGTCTGTAGTTCCCCAGCTCCTCTTTCCTCCCTTTCTTAAAGATGGGCACTATATTTGCTTTTTTCCAGTTATCAGGGACCTCCCTCAATTGCCACGAGCTTTCAAAGATAATAGCCAATGGTTCTGAAATCACATCAGCCAACTCCCTCAGCACCCTCGGGTGCATTGCATCTGGCCCCATGGACTTGTGTATGTCCAATCTTTCTAAATAGTCTTGGACCTGTTCCTTCAACACTGCAGGATGTTCACCTCCTTCCCATACTGTGCCGCCCAGTGCAGCAGTCTGGGAGGTGACCTTGTCTGTGAAGACAGAGGCAAAAAAGGCATTGAGTACCTCAGCTTTCTCCACATCCTCTGTCACTAGGTTGCCTCCCCCATTCTGTAAGGCACCCACACTTTCCCTAATCTTCCTCTTGTTGGTAACGTACCTGTAGAAATCCTTCTTGTTCCTCTTCACGTCCCTTGCTAGCTGCAACTCTAATTGTGCTTTGGCCTTCCTGATTTCATTCCTGCACGTTTGAGCAGTATTTTTATAACCCTCCCTAGTCATCTGACCAAGCTTCCACTTCTTGTAAGCTTCTTTTTTGTGTTTAAGTTCACCAAAACTTCTTTCTTATCAAGGGAAAGACCCCCATTGACATCACTGGCTTTGAATCAGGCACCATGTCAAGAGGTTTCTTTAGACTAGGGTAGCCTATATATAATTCACTGATAGCCTGCTGTGCAGAAAATAGAATAATATGCTACAAAACGAGAAAACAGCTTCATTTGATGGTCAAATAGGCAGAATTTTATTGTTTTCTAAAAAGTCATAGGCCAAGCATAAGGAATGCAGACGATATGCAAGAAGAGTCAGAGAAACTATTTGAATGGAAGGGATGGGATAGGATGGGATGGGAAAGATGGATGGTAACTGTGATAGAGAGAAGGTCTCAGAGGGGATTATTTAGAAGAGGGATGATCGTGGCTGAATTTATTGCTGTCATCAGATTCTGTTGGAGAATGAGTGGTAATTGCTGTGCTACGGGTGAAGGTGTTGACAGGAGGAATAAAGAATTAAAATCCGTTTATGATACTATAAATGACCTTTCATTAGCTAACTTTAAAAAACACACTTAAAGCCATATTTTCAAATCAGCCTCCACTTTCAACATCTGGAAATGTCATTTTGCATGCACCTATAATGCAATTTGTGAAACATGTATCTACCCAATCAGAGTGCATACAATATACTATTAATCACATAAATACAAGCCATTTTTGAAGATTTAGCCTTAAGTGTTTAAAAAACAACTTATTTCTTGAAGCGATGGTATGTATAGTTGGCTGGAGTATTAAAATTTGGGTTCTCTCCAGACCTTTCCTTCATCTCACTACCTAGACTCCCTCTCCGTTACCAGGTATCACTGATCTTTCAGAAGCAAGATCATAATGAAACATCTCTATAATAATGCTGGGTTAAGCAAGAAACAGTTAACAAAACAGCATTTTTTTTCTTTCATTTAAGAGGAGAAAGATATGGGCTTCATCCAAAAACATTGATTTTCATCAACATAATAAAGAATATCTTGTGATTCCAGCTGTCAAATATGTTTTTATGTACAAAAGTAAATA
Organism: Emydura macquarii macquarii; assembly: GCF_026122565.2. Lineage (NCBI taxonomy): Eukaryota > Metazoa > Chordata > Testudines > Chelidae > Emydura > Emydura macquarii. The sequence continues at coordinate 25,752,096 of NW_027132559.1, forward strand.
AAAGAATAAATGTAGAGTACATGAGGCTTTATAGGTTTCAGAGCTATGGAGACTAAATTTTATTAGGAAAAGAAGAGAGATGCAAAATATCCTGAATAACTGCCAATTAAAGTCTAATTTAAAGCTGAAAGCAGCACGTGTATTTGGCATAACATTTGCTTTTAACACGTGTTCATTAGATGGAGGACTGCCATAAAAATGCTGATTATTCCAGTTATAAACAACTTGTTCTGACTGTGCAGCAATCGGCATTGGATATACGTCAAGTACATTAACCGGTATGTGCTCCACTCCTCTACTCTTACTTTATTATTCTTTCTATTAATAGCCTTATAAAAAGGGTAAACAATGACACACCTGCTCTGCTTGAAGGTACCACCCATAAGTGGTGACATAATGCCGTTAATTAGAAGCAGTCTGTTGGAACCTCCTGTACTGTTCTGAAGGTTAGCCAGCTTCTTAAGTGTCCCTCCTAGTTACTGCAATGAAAGGAAAACACATTCAGAGTGTTAGTTTCACTCTTCTGAAAAATAAATACTTCAGACTGATAACTGAGCCAAAGTATGATATCTGAAATCCAAAAAATTGTAATTGTCCTTTCAGATGGCAAATAAAAAGCCAATACTGAAACATCCATAACAGTTAAAATAGAATGGATGGAAAACTCACAAAAGGAATAATTATGACAGTGGTTTCCAACCCATGACCCATGGCTGCAGAAGGGAGCCACTGCCTAAGGACCCAGGTGGAGCGCATTGTTGCGGGGCTACCATACTGGTGCAGGCTCCTTGCTTCAGCCAAGAGGATGGGAGATCAGCACTCCTCTCCCCCTGGCTGTAGGAGGGAGCACGGCAAAGCACCCTGCCTGGGTCCATAGGTGCTGGGGTCCCTGCTGGAGCCAGAGGGAGGAGAGCACTGATCTCCTGTCCCCCTGCCTGCAGAAGGGAGCCAAATGGAGCGCACGGGGCTACAGGACACGTGTGGTTTCCCTGCTGCAGCCAGGGGGACAGGAGATCAGCGAGGAAGCTGCCTCTTCTGTGGCCCTCAAGCCAAAAGGGTTGGGAACCACTGAATTATGAGGTGTTCAGACCCCTTTCTTGGGGGCACCTGTAATGGGAAGCAGGGGGCACATAGCTGAAACGTTTGATAAATAAAAAAGGATGGAATAAAGAAACAACAAAGACGGTCCAACCATCACCCTATGTTTGTACAACACTAAGCACAATGCTGTCGTGGTCTTTGACTAAGGCCCATGCCACTACAGTAATACGAATAATAAATAATGGGCCTCAGGAATTGCAGGTGAAACAGGCACTTGGGACTGGAACATGACACAGAGACAGAGTTCATTGTCTTCATGGAAGCAAGCTTATTAAGAGCACATGTCCAGGTTAAGAGTTTAACTTTCTGAGGAAATGAAGGGTAGCTTTACAGAAGGGCATGTAAAAAGTTCAGGATTCACTCCACACCCTCCCTCCATTACCTAGACTTCTTTCTCCTTTATCAGATATCCTTGATCTTTCAGAATCAAGTTTGCAATCAAAGCACCTCAATGATAAAGCTGTGTTGAACCAGAAAGACTTATAAATAATAGAGGAAAACAAATATAATCCACTTATGCTCTGTGTAATGACTGGGAGGCCACTACTACAAACAGGGAGTTTTCTGAGACACAATGGGAAATTAGGAGCCAATTCCCATTGACTCTATCTAACTACCCATTGTGCCTTTGTGAACCTCCCCTTAGGGCCATGCTATCTTAGCTTTTCTTGTGCTTCCTTACCATTCTTCTCACTTGTCTAGAATTTTCTATTTCTCAAATCTCCTTTTCTGCTTGCATTTGCATCCTCACTATTCTGTTCCTTCTTCATTCTTCACTGGACTGATGCTTTCCTTGCTTGTTTACTTTGATTTTTCCTTCATTCATAGATAAACAATTTATATTGTTTTTCTCTTATTCTGTTTCCTTCACTAACCCTCATTTAAAAGAAAGAATCTATACTTACTAAATCAACACCCAAGGAAATATGGCATTTTTAGTTTATGTGTAAGTGGTTTCTTAACTGTGGGTAGTGGGTTTTGCTGTAAAAATAGTGATATAGGAAAAAAAGGAAACCAACTTATTTTAATGTCAAGCTAAGATAAAACAATCAGCAAACAGTCCATCTTTTTGATTACTAGTTCAACATTTTGTATTCTCCTTGGCATTCACAGCATCTCTATGGTCCATACAATATAATTCCAAGGCCTGCTTTTAAGTGATTTTCATTTGTTTTCTAATTAGAAAAGTACTGCTTTCAGAGCTTTTATTAAAAATAAAATTACTGCTTTAGGATATTATGTTATTTTGAATGTCAGTCCATAAATTAGAATATATTAACATGTAGATAAAACACTTCTACAGAAAGCTTGTTCATCTGTGCTTTCCATTTCAGGATTTAATTAGACTGGATGACAATATGAATACAATATATTATAGTCAACAATTTTCAAACTTGGCTACCAGAAGTTAGACACCTAAATCCATATTTAGATACTTTAATAAGTGGCCTGGAGCCTGATTTTCAGCATGCCCTAACTCTAGTTTACTTTAAGAGAAGCACTGGGTGCATGCAGAGTGCCTCTGAAAGGCAATTTACGGGTTTAAAGGTGATTTGAGATGTTTAAAAATCTCATTCCTTGTGATCTGACATCTGTCCAGGGAAGAGGAACAAACCCCTGTCCCTGCACCAAATCAACTGTCTTTTTGCCAAAGAGTTTTGTGTTACTCAGGGGAGGGGAAATAGCTATTTTAAATTATTTGTATTATGGTAGTACCTAAATGGCCTCTGTGCTAAGCTTTGTACAAACATGGGATGAGACAACACCTACCCTGAAGAGCTTAAAGTTGAAATAGACCAGGGTTTGGAGGAGAAACAGAAGCCTTTCCTGCCCCTTGACCAGGGTCACACGTCAGGTTAGTCGTGAGCCAGAAATAGAACCCAATTTCTCCTAACTACTAGTCCAGTGTCCTATCAGCTAGATCACACTGTTTCCTTTGGAATGAAATCTTCCCTGCCACACACACCAGGCGGAGCTCTGTAGCAGTGTTTACTGCAATGTTTACTGGTGCTACACTCTGCCTCTCCACAAGGATGGGGGGTTGATTAGTCAAGTGTGTCTGTGTAATAGCCGACCCACTCACCCCGTCCCAGCCTCTTCCCTGGTCTGTCTCTGCCCAGCCCTTCTTTGCTTTGCTGTTGAAAGAGCACCATGGAACAGGACATTGCAGAGAGCAGAAAGAGCAGAGCCCCTCTTCTCCCCAGTCTGCCCTCCCACCCATGTCTCTTAAAAAAAAATCTTGAAGGGAAGTGAACTCCTAGAATCCAAACCCCATTTGGCCTAGCTGTGATTATAATACGTGCCGAGATATGCTACCATGGGATTCTTCAATATTCTCAGCAACTGCCTGACAAGCTTGGGAAATAATCATGTAGTTGGGTGCTTTGGTGTAGTTATTTATGCCAGGTAGTGCCCTCAATGTGCTAGGCACTGTGCATCCCCCAAAATAGGCATGGTCCCTGTCCCAGAAAGCAAACACTATGAGACCTTCTCCATACTGGGGAAATTAATTGTGTTAGAAAATGTGTTCGTTAAAACATGCTATCAGACATACTACAATGTTAAACCCGTGTGAGGCGGTGCAGAAACCCCCCACCAACATAGGGAAAACTCTGACTGACAGGGCGTAGCTGGAACCAGAGGTTGGATGCTGTGTTCTGCCAAAGGCAGGACGGACAGGAGAAGGTGATTGCATATTCCAGCTAGGAATTGAGTCTCCCCTATGGGAGCGGGAAGGAAGGGGTGATGGAAAAAGTCATGAGAAGTTGCCTTCCCCTATTCCCTGACAATCAGACTCCCTAAGACAAGTGTTTGAGCTTACGCAGAGCTCTTCATCCTGAAGAAGAGCACTGGGTAAGCTTGAAAGCTTGTCGCTGTCACCAACACAAGTTGGTCCAATAAAAAGCATTATCTCACCCTCCTTGTCTCGCTAATAAATGGAAGTCTCTACTGAGCATGTGCAAATTGCCATTTTTTAGAGATAGTAAAGAAACTTGGCTTACTTTGGGCAGATTTTCTCAGGCAAAAGGCACATTGCTGTCAGATAGGCCACCCCCTGCCAAATTTCAAATTCCTGCTCCAAAAATTGGAGGGCAGGCTGGATTTACACCTTACTCACCTCTAGGCAAAACACATTCAGCACCCCCCACTGCCTATAGCTGATCTTCATGTTTCCCACTTGGGGTGGGGGGCAATGACGGGGGAGAGAGGAGCTGGCTGGGCCAAGGGGGAAGGGTTGTGGCTGGCTCCAAGCTGGGATATGCTCACCCCTAGACTCCGGCTTCTGACCTGGCCAGAGGGGCCTTGGAGGATGAGGAGGAGCAGAGCACCGGGGCCCAGGAGAGAGGAGGAGGAGCAAGGGGCAGGGCCAGAGTTTCAGTGCTCGTGAGGGGCTCCTAAATTGGCAGGGTCCCTGGGCACAGGCCCTGTTGGACCATTGGTAATCTGCCACTGTTTAGGCATGCCTAGAACACTGGCGCCCCTATGCATGTGCCTACCATGCCTAGCTGGACATCCAGCCTTGCTTGTGGGCGCTAGAATATTTCAAAGAAAAGGTCACCAGGAGCTTTTAAGAAGGGCAGAACAATGTATTTTTCCCAGCCTCCTTCTCAGAAACAGCTGAACTGTTCCAGAGGGGTAGCCGTGTTAGTCTGTATACAGCAAAAACAACGAAGTCCTGTAGCACCTTAAAGACTAACAAATTTCTGCGGGCATAATGTTCATCTAATGAGGCAGACGCCCAGCATGTAAAATTTCAGCCCAAACATGGAAAAGTTATAAGGAACTGAAAACAGGGTCTTATAATGGGAAGTGTTGGGCAACCTTAATAATAGGCAGCCCCCTATAATGTATATTTTAATTGGAAAACCATCTCCAAATACTCTACAAGTTCTCCACAAGCAGTAGGTTTGTATCCTTGCCAAGACTATATAAAAGTACTGTATGCAAATGCCACAATGTCTTAATAAATGCTGTTAAATTTTACCACACGATTTCGCTTCATCTTCTCATATTTATAATGGTTTATACATTTAAATTTTTATGTCAGAGCTGCTGCTTAGTTTATCTTCTTACCAGCTAGATTAAGGATACAATGTATTTTCTTTTCTGTGCGTGTATGTCAAACAGTGCAATAAATAAGTGATGATGGATGGAAAAAAAATATGAGTTTTCCATTAAAAACAATGGAAAGAAAAATTAGAAAGTGTGCAATATCTCAACCTTTTTTCAAAAATAGACCGTGTCCTAAAGAACAAATCAAAGACTGTAGTTAGTGTTTGGACTATCTTAAATTTAAATAGGATTACCAGAACAAATGTCTTGTGCAAACAGATGGAAGGAAATTCCCATTTAAAACACATTAACTTGGCCCAAGAGTGATGTAGTGCTGACACGATAACCAAGGACATTTCATAATTCAAAACAGTACACTCTACTGGCTTCAATGAAAACATTATTAGTTATTTGCTTCTAACTATCGTGTTTTAGAAATAACAAATGTGCTGTGGAATGGAGCTTGTTACATAATCAGAGCTTGATCTTCTGCAACAAGGTAAATACAGAATCAGCAAAGCTTATCCATTGATTTCGACTATGCCAAATTATTAGTTATGATGATGTTGTTTTAATTATGTGATTACAACTGAAGAAATTGTGTGATGGTACTGGCTGTAGTAGCCACAGCTGAAAAAGTTGCATTCTCAATGTCTTATAGAATGGATATGTTCTTGTCTCAGTTTTGTCACTGACGCATCAGTTGCTGATGGCGTTCATTTTACAAGGCAAATCATATCTCTCCACTAAAAGCTATGATTAGAAATCAGGTACCTCTTTCACTGGCAGGCAGCACATTTTTAAAGAGACATCAGCAGCTTGTTTTTTGTTTTTGTTTTTTTAAATAGACTAATTGCAAAAAATTACAAATTTCTAGTAGTGCTTGATAGGATTTTTTGAGAGAGCTGTGAAGGTGTATTTCCCAGAATGAGAAAGGGGATGGAAAAGATATTTTTGAGATGACTGGATTACCAATTTCCTGTTTGGATTAGCACATGAATGCAGCTAGGATTTTTGTTGTATTATTAATTATCTGCTAGAGTGACTATGGCTTTAAAATGTAAATAAATAAATGATGGGGTACTTGTATCTGTACCTGAAACTTATAGGTCAGCACAGGGAGATTCATCAGCCATTAGAAACTTCATCAGCTGTCTTCACTCCTCCAGCTCTGCATGCAGCTTGCGTACACTCTTTAAAAAAGCACACTGCCACTTCCTCATGGCACCAAGCCACTGTTGACATTGTCTACCACCGCATCTTGTACCCTGTTTCTTCCTCTCCTTGCCCAAGAGAATGTTACATGAGTGCCTACAGTTGGTAAAGGTCATTGCTCTGAATCAGATTGATGTCTTGCCACATATTGAAATAAAGGCAGCAGACAAAACTCTGAAGTGGGACAATCAGAAACTACTTTACTTAATGAGTAGGTGGGTCCATATCATTTCCATCCAGGATCCCCAGAAGGGAGAAGGGAGTTCCCCACTGTAAGAGGGTGCTAGGCAAAAGAAAGCTGAGCCAGCCCTCTGTCATGTGAGCCCAATTAAGAAAGGAGAATTGGAGCTGACTGAGTAAGCCTGCACCTAGTGGGCCAATAGGGAGCAGCTGCCAGGCTCATTAGCCAGGGGCTATAAAAGGATCACAGGAAGGAAGGAAAAAAGCGAGAAGCCACAGAGTAGGGTGAGTGCCCCTTGGGCGGCAGTGTCTGTGAGGCCCCTAAGGCCGTTAAGCTGGACTGCTTGTAAATAGATGGTGGTGGGAGAGCAGCCTGTAAATAAATCACACTGGTGGGAGCATGAAGCTGAGATCTCTGAGTGGTTTGTGGGTGCAGAGAATGCAAGCAACAGGGGGGCCCTGCACAAACCCGCTACACCTACAATACTCTGAGAAAGCATACACAGATGGACATGGTTTCCTGAAGCACTACAACCCATAGGACCTACCTGTAGAAGTATTAATGCCACACACAAGTAAGTAGAGCACCAATGTAGATGAAGGATATTACAGCAAGCGAGGCCCCATTTCCGCCCTCCCCCCATCTGCCCAGCAATCGACTATTACTGTGTAGAGCTGCCACTCTCCCTGTGATACGCTAACCCAAGGGAAGTAATTTTAGGGTAGATTACTGCGGTTAATTCTGTGTTGTGGATGAACCCTAAGGTTTTGTCTACAGTAGGGGTGGGCCCTGGTAGCCGTTATCAATGGCTGATCACCAGCTGGAAACCTTAGGCCTACTAGAAAATTAAATCAGCTTAAGTATGTTGCTTAGTGGTGTGAAAAATCCACACCCCCTGAGCAACATATTTAAGCAAACCTAACCCCCAGTGTGGACAGTGCTAGGTCAATGCAAGGATTCTTCCATCAATCTAGCTACTGCTTCTTGGGGAGGTGGATTACCTATGCCAATGGGAGAAGCCCTCCTGTCACTGTAGGTAGTGTCTACACTGAAATGTTACAGCAGCACAGCTGTGCCGCTGTACCACTTCCAGTGTAGACAAGCTCTTAGGGCAGACTCAGAAAACATAAATAAACCATGATTTGCACTGGTGCAATTTACCCAAGTTTCAAGCAGAGGTGAGCTGTGCTAGTTCAAGTCAAGTTATAGCTATTTTATCTGTCCATGTTGAAGGATGCAAGCCAGGGCAGTTCAAACACTACAGGCTGTCATACCCCAGTTGAGACAAAGTCTCAGACTTATTTCCAACACATATTGGGGTAGATTTGATGCTGCACCTCTTTGGAAATAACCATCCTGAGAAAAAAACTAATCTGATCCACCAGTGCCCTCCATGTCTGAGCTGCATTTTCTGGTTTATGGAGATGTTAAGTCCTTCAGGGTGAAGATATTGTCCTTTTTATGCACTGTACCATACTAAGGACACTGGAAATCTCAACCATTATTTGAGTAAAGACAAAGCAGTGTAGGGGACTTGGCCACACAACTTCCATTAAAATTAAAGGCAGATATATGGCTAAGATCCCATCTACACTAGAAAATTAGGGTCAACTATATCGGCCAGGGGTGTGAAAAATCCACATCCCAGAGCGGTGTACTTAAACTGACTTAAATCCCCATGTAGAAGCACTAGGTTGAAGAATTCTTCTATGAACCTCACTACCGCCTTTCAGGGAGGTGGATTACCTACACCAGTGGTTCTCAACCTGCGGCCAATCAGCACACAGTTACAGCCCATAGGACATCCTCAGGGCTATACAGGTAGTATATATATTATGCAAATGCAGCCAACATAACACATAGAGAGCTGCATATGCAGTCTACAGTGGTAAACAGGTTGAGAACCACTGACCTACACTGATGGGAGAACGCCACCAGTTGGGGTAGGAAGTACTATGCAGCAGCTCAGCTATGCCACTGTAGCATTCTAAGTATAGACAAGCCCTAAATCACCTGCACTGCGTTAAATAAGCTCCACCAGTAATAATAGTGGTCTTGCTCTTAGAACACGTGTAACCTTTTCAACATCTCACTGTGTCTCAGCTACACTGTCTGCTCCACAGTGGAGGGCCCTAGTTCTCATTATAGTTGCTAAGTGCTGAGTTTAAGGAGTAAATACAATTTCCAAAGGCTGTAATTAAAAAGATTTCTGAAGTGTGATCATGAAAGCACTTGAAACCTAACAAGCCAGATTTCAGTATTCTCACCTCCAATAATCTCTGCACAGTAGGGATGCTAATGTAAGGAAGAGTGGGTGGGAAGTGTAGTAGTTAAGTGATAGAAAGTGAGAAGGGGGAAATGGCAGTGTAGTATTTTTCTAAACAAGTAGAACATGGGGAAAAATGAGATGCCTAAAGGCTACTAGGAATATAACCAAAGGACAACCACGGGGCCCATTTTAGTAAGTCCCCAGGGACCTGCACTGATGCAGCACCTAACTAGATGGTACAGTGATCACAAAAACTGCATTGACACATCAGGGATGTTCCCCTTGCTGTACTTGGCTTGATTCCAATTTGTTCCGTTACAAATGCTTTAGCTGAATTCTTAGGGTAGGTCTTCACTGACGGCGGCAAATTCGCCGCTGTCAGATCGACGTATCCAGATCCATTGAGTGATCAGTGAAGACCTGCTCAGTCGATCTGGAAGTCGACGCAATAAAACCACCCCCTTGAGAGGCATAGCACTGTGTCGACGGGCACGCATTTCCCGTCAATGTAGCACAGTGAAAACACCGCATAGAAAAGGAGTTACGAAATCAACGGGAGTTACGCAAACTACTCTGTATAGCTTGCGTAACTCCCATCGACTGCTGCCGAATTTCCAGCTAGGTGTAGACCTGACCTTAGATTTGTTTTGAATCTGTGAAGGAAATGGAAATAACACTAGCTTGATGATGTAGTTATACATCTCTCCTAGTTAGTATAACCAGTTTGTTTGTTAATGCTAGAAATCCCATTTAAAAGATAAAGCCAGCAGGCTGCATTTGGACCCCAGGCTGCATGTTATTCTCCCCTGTGAGCTTAGGGGCTGTGTCTCCTTTGGGAAATCTCCCACTGGTGCAGTTCCCCTGGAATCAATCTGAAGCTGCTGCCAAAATGAATCAATTGGGGCCCGGTCTGCTCCCATTTTCCCAGTGCTAAAAGACCAACTCAGTGGTGTAGGATCAAGCCCAGTATCACTATTTATATTTCAGTAGCATCTCAGGACCCCAATCCGGGATCAACATCCTATAGTGCCAGACAAGCACAAACACAGAATAAAATGATAGCCCCTGTCCCAAAGAGCTCACAGTCATAGTAAGAAACAAGGTATTACAGGTAATAAAACAGAGGAGCAGAAGGCAACAATGAGATGATTAACAACGTTATAAGCACTGGTCACAATCTATAAGTTGTACTATTGTATAATACTCTGATCTGCTTAAAACTGAATACAGAAATATTAAAATATAACCCCTGACTTTGTAATAGTCTGGAGTTGCTTAACAGTGCCACTAGAGTTAAGGGGTTCATTGCCATTTCCAATGTAAATTCTGGTCTTCTATGGTTTAGCCATATTAAACATCAAGTGGTAAATTGCATTACTATTCTCTATTGGCAAGCCATTTATTTAACATAAAAGTACAGTTATATTAATATAGGGCATACTTCATACATGCTGTTCCTCTTATAAAATGATTGTGAATGAATTTGAAATAGAAAGAGACAGAATAACTCTTTTTATATCAATTCTGCATTTTTTTGTGTGAAAGAGAGCTGCGTACAGGAGTACTTCAGGCATCCTCTGTACAAGTTTTCATATATCAGGTTTCCATGCACTCTGAAGAGAAATACCGAATTGGAAGTATTCATGATTTAGTATATTTCAGCATTTCTGATTCTAGTCCTGTTCAGAGCCTTAGTGTGCATATGATCACATGAAAAGTGAGGAAAAAAACCCTAGGGCCCCAATTCTAAAAGTGATTCACATGAGCAGACTTGACTTCTTCAGACTTCTGTGTCTGTACAAAGCCCCACTCGGACACAGGGAACTACTCATGTAGATCAACTTGCAAAAAATGGGGCCTAAAATTTCTGGGTGAAAGTTTAGACTGACACTTATTTCAAACCGGTCTTGTCCCAGTTTTCTGGATGTGTTTCTCATTAGTTCATGGCATGGTCAGCTCAGCACAACTTTTTTTACGCAGAGCTGGTGTTACAAAATTCTACAACTCTTCATTTCAATTCATTGCTGACTGCCTCTACAATGAAGCCCTGAGGAACAGCTTGGAAGGAATATGGATTTTGGAGAATTCTCAGGATGATTGATATGAGGCAGCATTTAGATCTTAGTTACACCTGTGTAAATCCAGAGTAACTCCCCTGAAGTCACTGAGATCAGAATCGAATCCATTGTGCTTACTCCAAAGGATACATATGAAAAAGAAATGGGGAGAGACTAGTTTTAGACAACTTTTGTTTAGCAAAGACAATGGCTACTGCTTAAAAGGAGGTGCATTATATAGGCTAGAGGAGGGGTTATGTGAAATACCAGTTGCAACGCTAAAACAAAAAAGAAAAATGTATTTACTGTATTTCTCCAACATGTGCGGAAGATATCCACCATAAGGGGCATTTAGCACCTAACAGACGTGGGTTTTTTAGACATTCCATTTTAGATCCCAAAGGTCACAGAGAGCTGCAACTGTGCTGCTGTAGCCCTTTCCCGCTACTCTACTGTATCAGAAAATTCTACTGGATCGAAAAGTGACCTGGCCCATCAGTGGCTCATGTAAATCCTCTGGTATAACAGGGGGAAAGAGAACATCCTTTTTTTTGATTAAATGTTGAAGAATCAAATACAAAAACTCCAGCAAATCTTAGCGGAATCTCTCTGGCCTGGATCCATGTTCGAGTGGAGTTTTCCTCCTCATCATAAGAAGAGAAGCCAGCTGATGTGATCTGGGAAGTCTAAAAGATATTTTTTCACTCAAGGTAATTTTTTTTATTGTTTTATTGTTTATTAACCTGACTAGTGGCATTATTCAGCAAAAAGGCTCTGTTCCTGCAAACATATACACATGTTTAACTTTCGTAGGCAAAGGTCAATGGCACTTCTCATGTGCGTAATATTATGCGTGTGCAGGAATATTTGCAAGGTCAAGCCTTTGAGTTTAGAGTTTGTTTTCAGTCTTAAATATAGATTAAATATTTGTTCGAAGAGAAGCAGCATAGTCTAGAGAAAAGGATACTGGACTGAGAATAAGGAAACTTGGGTTCTCTTCTTGCTTCTGATACTGAAATGCTCCAGGACCACGGGCAAGACACCAGTCTCTCTGTACCCTTTTATTTCCTCCACCTTTTGTCTTATATACTGTATTTGGATTTTAATATCTTCAGGAAAGAGATAGATGCTCAGTACATATTTGAGTCCCCTTTGTGCTAGACACTGCACAATCTGGGTTTCTACTGTATTACAAACAACGACGACCAACAACTTACTTTACATTCAGAACAATGACTGTATTATGAATGTAAAGTAAGTGGCCAAAGTTTCAAAATACATGCGTTTAAACAGGTCAAATTTAAGTCACCACCAAGGGTTGTATTTAATGGCTCATTGCTCAAGGTGCTTGAGTAGGGAATTTAGATAATTAACACCGTCTCAGACATATTCCTCTAAAAGTTAAGTGTTGAAGCCCTTTCCCCAGAATGCAAAGTCCTTCATGATGCATGATGCAGAGGCCATCAGGGCCTGTGAAATCAATGGGGGTCAACAGTGCTCAGGACTTTGCAGGAATAGGCCTCTTGTTTGGACAACAACTTCAGATAGGTGTGTCAAGGTCAGGAGGAGTTCACTAGTGAAAGATCAATCCAGGCACCTCATAGCTACAGATTTCATATTTTCATAGAGACAGGTGCACCAGCTCTGTCCACCTCGACTCTGCAGTGTGCATCCCACCTCATGTTCCCTTCCCCTGCCCTTTCCCTCAGTTTTGATTGATTCTGTGCCAGCGTAGATAGGAAGACCAGTATTAAGTTCAAACTGTGCAATAATAAGATTTCAGTCATGAAATCTTCGGGAATCACGCATTGTAAGAAATATTCAGTACTGTTAATTCATACTTTTATGGGGAAAATGCTTGTTAGAAACCAGTTAAATAAATTACATTCAATAATGAGCATCTTTTAATGAAGAACTGACACAATTTGAAGAGGATGGAGTGGCAAAGGAACACCAAAAGTCCAAGATATGGAGCTAAAGATAGGTCACATTTTACATAACTCCCATACTTTGCATGCTTCAGTCCTGCATCCATCCTTCCCATTCATCTCAAAATTCTAATCCACTCACGTATATTAATAGTCACATAAATTAACATAATTCTACATTTCAAATGTAAAGCATGCTACTTAAGCCAAGACACGTTCTATTATCACAACAACCAAAAGTGGCAAAACATTCTTTTTAAAGAATACCCAGGATAGTTCCCAATTTCACTTGTGGTTATTTTTTGCAGCTTATTTTAGAGGTAATTTTACAGACAAATTAGTAGAAGAAATTGATTATCGTTATGAACATTCATTTTCCAATGATTTTCTTCATCTTAGTCATTGCTAGTTATATTGCACTATTTAAACATTTAATCAATGGCTTACAAAAGCTAGGTCAGTACTAACTCTATTTCAATGGCCAATAGATTTCAACAACATGTTCTTCATTGCAAGCAAATTGGAATCACATCAATATTTCATATATAGAGCCTCTTTCTCGTCTCATGTTGCGCTGTCAGCTCATTGACCCTTTATGTAATGACATACAGTACTCCGGCAGAACATTGCAGACAATTGTATTTGAATCTTCTTTATGCATGTGGTTATACAATGTTGGTATGTTGGCAGCCATTCTGTATTTCCTGCAATTCTCATGTGTTTGTAACATGAGAGTCAGAATTGTTATGAGAGCTTCGGAAAGCTTCATAAGGTGCAACTCCCAACATCACTAGATGGCACCAAAGAGTAGTTTTCTTTTTTGTTACTATTACTGATTCATTTTACTCATTTTCAGAAATCCTTTCACTGCATCAGTAAGGCACTTTGATTAGAGAAAATGAAAGTATAAACAAAAATCATTAATCAAATGCCAGCATTTGACAAACACCAAATAAATGTGTCTTGTATCTTTCCCTGAAAGTCTCTAGATTCAGGATCTAAAGGCAGATATTACCAAAGGTGGGACGCGTGAATGAGAGAACCCTGTCCCAGACATGGAATGATCAGGTTTTTGCTTCAATGACAAGTGATTCTCAAACAGACAATCTCAACTGCCACAGTGGGATATAAAGTGAAAAACAGCCTTGCAGAATTGGTTCCCAAACCACTCAAAGTTGTAAAGATCTTCACAACATCTTGAATTGCATCGATAAATTAACAGGAAGCCAAAACAGAGGGTTGAGAACAGGTGTGATGTGTCACACCATTTAGACAGACAGCTGAACCAACATTCTGCACTGGCTGAAGCTTTTGGGTGGACTTCAGAGACAGCCCTAAATAAGCAGCACTTTACAGTCAAGCCTGTAGGTACCGAAAGGTATAAATGGCTATTGGAAAATCCAATTTCCACAAGCCACAGTGACACTGTTGTCAGCCAGAGATGGTGAAAAGGCACTATGGGCTGCTGATGCTACCTGGAAATTCAGGAAAAACAATGCAACCCCTTTCAACAAGAACCACTTCTGTCTCTTCTCAGCTGAGTCTCAACCAGTTCATTTGCACCCAGATCCCGGTCTCAGACACTGAGGAGCAATAAAACCATAGAGTTTTTCACAGTAGCCACCATCATGCAGATTAATAGGAGACTCTGGAGTGCAGATACCTAAAGAGTTCCCTGATGAAATAGAAATGTTGTCAGATATTTCCTTGGGATACTGAACTAGAATAGGAATTTCCAAGAGAGAAAACTTGTAGGTGTGGCAGTTCCTGAGAGAGCACTAAAGAGCTCCTCCAAAAATGGAGGAAGAAGCCATAGTACTTGAAAGGTCCACTGAGTATGTAGAGATGCTGTCACATATTCCTGAGTTACCATCAAATTGAAGTAGCGATGATCTGAAAGTTTGCTTGTTTTGGACTCGCCATCAGAACTGACATCAAATAGCTGAAAAAAACGTAAGTACAGGGCAAAGCTTGTCTATTTATTTGCCTTATGCCAGAAAGAGTCTTGAATGAACACCCAAAACATTCTCAGGAAAAGGAGAAAGTAGTGAGGTGAGGTTTGCACTAGTGTCCTCCACTACCTTTTGATTAAGAGGAAGAGGAGTGACAGGGAGGATAAAGGAGAGGGATTCAAATCTGAAAAGACTCTCAAAGAGTTTTCTGCAGGTATCAGGAAGGATTCTTCCCCCCATCTCTTTCCTTTGAAGCATCAAAAATGGCCACTGCTTTAGATGAAACACTGGGCGGGGTGGGCGAGGGCTCTGAGAATTTTTCATCTCAGGTGCTTCACTGGCTGATTCTTTCTCAACACAAGAATGGCCATCCTGGGTCAGACCCATGGTCCATCTAGGCCAGTATCCTATCTTCTAACAGTGGCTGGTGCCAGATGCTTCAGAGAGAATTAACAGAACAGGGCAAACATAGAGTGATTGATCCATTCCCCGTCATCCAATCCCAGCTTCTGGCAGTCAGAGGTTTAGGTTCATCCAGAGCAGGGGTTGCGCCCCTGACCACTTTGGCTAATGGATTAGGTGGACCTATCCTCCATGAATTCATCTAATTCTTTCTTTAATCCAGTTATACTTACAACATCCCCTGGCAATGGTTCCACAGGCTGACTGTGTGTTGTATGAAGAACTTCCTTTTGTTTGTTTTAAAACTGCTACTTATTAATTTCACTGGGTGATCGCTGGTTCATGTGATATGTGAAGGAGTAAATAACACTTCCTTATTCACTTTCTCCACACCATTCATGATTTCATAGACCTCTATCATATCCCCCGTTGTCATCTTTTTTCTAAAATAAAAAGTCTCAGGGATTTTTTAAACTCTCGTCATCTGGAAGCTGTTCCACACCCCTAATAATTTTTGTTGCCCTTCTCTGTACTTTTTCCAAATCTAATCTATCTTTTTTGAGATGGGGCAACCAGAACTGCACTCAATATTCAAGGTGTAGGTTTATCATGGATTTACTTAGTAGCATTATTATCTAACCCTTTCCTAATGATTCCAAACATTCTGTTAGCTTTTTTTACTGCCTTTGCAGCAGATATTTTCAGAGAATTATCCACAGTGACTCCAAGATATCTTTCTTGTGTGGTAACAGCTAATTTTGACTCCATCATTTTGTATGTATAATTGGGATTATGTTTCCCAATGTGCATTACTTTGTATTTATCAACATTGAATTTCATCTGCCATTTTGTTGCCCATTCACCCAGTTTTGTGAGATCACAATGTGACTGTTCACAGTCAGCTTGAGACTTAATTATCTTGAGTAATTTTGTATCATCAGAAGACTTTGCCACCTCAAATCCATATCATTTATGAATATTTTGAACAGCACTGGTCCCAGTACAGAACCTGAGGGGCCCCACTACGTACCTCTCTCTCCACTGTAAAAATTGACATTTATTCCTACCATTTGTTTCCTATCTTTTAACCAATTACTGATCCATGAAAAGATCTTTCCCCTTATCCCATGACTGCCTACTTTTCTTATGAGCCTTCAGTGAAGGACTTTGTGAAAGGCTTTCTGAAACTCCAAGTATACTATATCCACTGGATCTCCCTTGTCCATATATTTGTTGACCCCTTCATAGAATTCTAATTAGTTAGTGAGGCATAATTTACCTTTACAAAAGCTGTGTTGACTCTTTCCTAACATATCGTGTTCATCTATGTGTCTGATAATGCTATTCTTTAGTATAGTTTCAACCAATTTGCCTGGTACTGAAGTTAGGTTTATCAGCCTGAAATTGCCAGGATCACCTCTGGAGCCTTTAAAAATCAGTGTTAGTTAAAAACTAGCTTTCCTCTAGTCATCTGCTATAGAGGCTGATTTAAAGTGATAGGTTACAGATGACAGTTCATAGTTCTGCAACTTCATAGCTGAGTTCCTTCAGAACGCTTGGGTGAATATCATCTGGTGACTTATTAGGGTTTAATGTATCAATTTGTTCCTAAACCTCCTCTACTGACACCTCAATCAAGGGCAGTTCCCCACATTTGTCATGTAAAAAGAATGACTTAGGTGTGGGAATCTCCCTCATGTCCTCAGCAGTGAAGACAGGTGCAAATAATTCATATAGCTTCTTTGCAAAGACCTTTTCTTCCTTGAGTGCTCCTTTAGCACCTTGATTGTCCTCTGGCATTGGTACACCTTGATTTCTCCTCTTCTCTGCCAGTGACACATAATAGCTTAGTCTCCTGAGAGTCATAATACTTTGGTGTAATTTCAGTTGTTGGGTCTAGTGTGCAGGTGGCAGGGTGGTGTTGGTGGTCTGTGATGTGCTAGATGATGTGGTGGTCCCTTTTGTCTTTAAACTCTATGATTCTCCTTTGTCTATTTCAAAAGAAAAGTTCTAAAAAGTACATCTGTAAATTTTAAGTGTATTTAATCTTTAAAAAGATAGAGCCCTGGCAACTAAAGTCCTTTGCTTTATCCACACAGCTCAGAAAATAATGTAAGCTTCCCTCATTGCTCTGCCAACACATACACACTGCACGGGAGAGACCATCTCTAGGAAACAGAAGGTAGTACAGTCTCTAAGCCAATAGTTTTTGGCCTCCACCAACAAGGGTGATAAAAAAAAATGGTAGGACAAGCCTTTGTTTCTTTTTTCCTTATTTTCTTCCTTTTCCTGTTACCTGCAGCTGCGCCCCAGGCCAAACTCGTACACAACTGATTTCACATGAACGCAGAGCAATTATAATTAAACATGTATACATAGAACCAAGCTACTGCTGATTCAGTGCTGTGTGGCTTCAGTGGCTGGGTGGAACCCGATTTATCAGAGAGGTAAGAAGTGAGATGGGACATGTGACATTTTAATCCCGTGTGTTGCTCTCGAGATACCAATTCCTAGTATCACTGAAGTCAGAGGCAAATTCTCAGTCACTTGAATTGGAGCAGGATTTAACTCTGGAAACTTGGGGAAATTTAATGAAAGTGTGTTCTATGAAGTAAGTATCTTTACTGACAGAGAAAATTAACACTTTAGTGTTTTCACTAAACTTAACCTGCCCCTACTGTTTTTATTAATCCTACCCTTCAGATATCCTTGGAAGACCACTATGCCCGGAATCAAATACACTGGCACTCAAGTGGACCTTTGGATTCAAATTATGCATGGCATTGTCAACCATACAAAGTGTACTTCTTGACTTCTATTCTCTGGCGCAGGCAAAGAATGCTGGGGGCAATTATGGAGATCGGGAATTGTGGTCAAAAGTGTCTTTAAGACATCTTGGTGAACTCCTACTCCAAGGGGTGCAGTGTCTAAGATGGGCCCAAGTGCTAATTAGTGCAACTGGAGCACAACTCATGCTCATCAGCTACACCATGTTATTTACAGGTCAGTTTACTAAGGGCCCAATCATTTTTCCCTTTGATAGCAGTTGTACTTTTTCCTTCAGCTTTCATAGGAACATGAATGAGACTATAATATGTAATATATTATAATTGTTGCAAAGTTTATATATAAATAGAATCAATATCCATTTTCTCTCAGCAGAGTGTGGGCAATCATATATACTAAAAACCATAGGCGTGCACACGGGGTGTGCCGGGTGTGCTCAGGCACACCCTAATGCAGGGACGTCAAACTTCTGGGTCGCGAACCTTATTGATGTGTCCCGCGGCTCCATCTCGCTGGAGGGTACAGATGCCTCCGAAAGAGAGTAGGGCGTGCGATTTTTTGGTGGACGGCAAGACAGAGCGAGCTCCTGCCGAAAAAGAGCACGCCGCAATCTGCCGCCGAAATATTGCTGCTCGCGATATTTCTCGGCGGAGACTATGATGCAGCGAGAATTCCACCGGCAGGTAATTCAAAAGTGGGCCGCCGGTGGAATTGAGTTTCACACCCCTGATAAAGACCATGAAAAGTCCCTGGGTGCACACCCTAATGAAATGTGCTGCGCACGCCTATGCTAGAAACTCTGGAAGTCATATCAAACTGATGGCTGCAATACACTCCAGATTATTTTAATTTACAAAGCTCTTTAAAGATACCATGCTTTAAAAAAATCAGCCACTTAAGCATAGATTGAGAATATTGTGATAACATTCTATGATCTATATAGAAATTCTAAATTCTATCAAAAGTGACATTGCCATCTGCACTGAGGCAATTTATCATTTCAAAAAATCTTTTCAATCATACATGTCTCCCATTAAAGATTTGTGGAGACAAAGCCATTTCATTCTACACATGCTACTTTGCTGAGTGAAACCATGCTGTTGCAGACAGTAGTGACAGTAATTGCTTCACCTTCTTCAAGCCATGAAGTACAGGTACATTAAATACCTGATTATTTTTATAAGGTCAAGCAACATCACTAAGTAACCACTGAGTTAAGAAGTGTCATTCTTGATGGACAAAATGAGCTGTCTTGATTTCCTCCACATTTTGCCATAATAATCCTCATTTCTAACTGTAAGAGGCTCCAATTACTCTGCCCTACCCTTCATCACCAATGCATTAGGATTTCTTTTTTAAAAATATAATAACCTTTTTATATTTCCATTGGGAGCAAAAAAAATCTTTAAAGGTTAGCACAGGAATAATGGTTGATGGGTTCACAGCTCAAAGAAAAAAAGCAATTATGTTTAATTAGTTTGATGAGTAATGCTTACCCAGATTAATGGTGCAGTCTAAAGTTCAGCTCATTCAATCTGTCCCAATTTGCGGGGCAATTACTTGTGCTGTGGACTGAGAGCACTAGGTCTTGACCTTTATAATTTAGGGCTTCAGTACAATGGGTCCCAAGATTACTGCCTTCTGGATGGCATCAGTGCATAATAAGAGTGTGTGTTGGTAATGAAAACATTACTAAGTATACACTCAGCTTCATGAGAATTATGACATTTTGAAAATATAAGCAGAAAAGAAAAGAGAAAAGACAATGGACATGATTCTCCACCGTCTTGTATCTTCTGTTGTCAGAATAAGCACAGAAGCATTTCACAACCTCTTTGCATAGATGTACATGATTGTACACGGTGCCTAAAGATGTAGAAGGGAATGGAGCTGTAGGGACTTTTGAAAATCAGGTAATTTTAAATATGGCTTTATGAGACAAATCTTAGGCACTTATTTTTAAAAATCCTGGCACAAATGTTATCTTGTTTTGCCACTTCTAGGCTTACTTTAAAAATTAATCTACTTTCTACCCTATCTTCTGATTATTTTCTGTGTGTTTATTTCTGAACTTTTTCAAGAAAAGATTATGACCTGTTTTCATTTAAAAAAAACCCCAAAACATACCTGCTGCTACACAGATAATATTTGAAGAGAATTTAAAACACACACCCATTCATAAGGTAAGAAAAAGTTAATGTAAATAAAAACTTATGTTGACCAGGCTTTGTTTGGGCAAAAGAGAGGGTGGGCTAGGGTTTACAGAGTCTTATTCTTGACCTACAATATGGTAAGGCTTAGGACATGTCTACACGTACAGTGCTGCAGCAGCACAGCTACACTGACACAGCTACGCCACTCCAGTGCATCTGTTGGAGACATTCTATGCCAACAGGAGAGCTCTCTTCCGCTGGCATACAAAAAAGCACCTCTGTGAACAGCAGAAGCTATGTCAGCGGGAGAAGCTCTCCCGCTGACATAGCTCTGTGCACTCAAGCGCTTATGTTGGTGTAACTTATTTTGCTTAGGGGGGTGGTTTATTCACACTCCTGAGCGACATAATTTATGCCAACATAGGCTGTATTGTAGACATAGCTTCAGTAAGTGGACATATACTGTACATTAGTAAACCTTAGAATAAAAGGTTTGCTACCTTTACTTACAATGAACACTACCTTAGTTTGGTAGAAGCCTTACTGACATCAGTAGGACCACCTGTGGACTCAGGCATTAGTCCATGTGAATGGCAGAATCAATGCTTATGGAAAACAGGGTCTGGTTTGGGTCAAGAAGGAATCCTTTTGAATCAATGTAGAGAACTAAATGGAAACTTTTTCTGAAGTGCTAAAATCTTTGGATAAGAGCTTTCTTCTGCTTTCATCTTTCTGCTAAATTACCATGTCTGGAGGTAGAAGTATTAGAAATCTTAAGAGACAGCCAGCTCTTATGAGACAGGCTAGCTCACGTTTTACAACTCCAGAGTTTTAAATAGTTGGGATAAGCTTTAGATAAGCAGCCAGATGTTTGGTTGCTTATCTGAATGATATAAATAATATATTTTGAGGTTTACCCCTTGCTAACAGAAAAGCAGAGGTAGAAAAGTCATTAGGTTATTCATGGCTGGATTTTTAAAGGTATTAAGGTGCCTAATCAATGAGTTAGGTGCCTAAATTCCTTTACAAATCTGGCCTTAGTCCCTATTTGTCAGTAGGGTGACCAGATGTCCTGATTTGATAGGAACAGTCCCTATATTCTGGGCTCTTTCTTATATAGGCACCTATTACCCCCCATCCCCATCCTGATTTTTCACACTTGCTTTCTGGTCACCTTACTTGTCAGTAATAATATTTGTCATTGTACATTGCCTTTCGTCCCAATACAGCATCATGAAGCACTTTACAAACAATAATTAATTAACCTAGTAATTAATGAGGGTTTTCCCCTACGGTATATTTGCTTTATGTGTATGTTGTTCCCACTGGAATTGTCCAGTCAAGATTTAATGATGAATATTGACATAAGATGTTGATATTGGAGCAGGGGAGCCAGCTAGCCAGCGAAGCAGGCCAGAAAGAAGTGTGGCAGTTATGCAGAACCTTCTACATCTGGACTGTAGAATGAAGATGGCCTAAAATGTTTCTGTAAACATATATATTGAAATTATGTAGATGAGAAGAAATCTATCAAAGTTTTGGTCTCCATCTCAGGGATGTCATTTATTGTGTGGGAAAACTCCCAGATAATTTAACTATAAAAAATAGAAAAAGAAAAACTCTCCTTAATCATCAAATGCACCAAGAAATGTATTTCTAAAAGATAATGAAGCAATATTTCCACATTAGTGTCATCACTATGTAATTCATATATTCCACAATATTTTCTTTAAATGCTTTCTTGTTTTACCAAGGTTTCCAACATAATGTTTTTCCAGATAAAGGAAAACTCTATTTTCCAAATATTAAAGGATAGGAGGTAGAATAAGAAAGAATGATCGATCACTAATGCTGTAATTCAATCTCAGGATGATCTGATGATATCTCACCATACACAAGCTTCTCTCAAATTGTATGATATTATCAGAATCCTTCAGCTGCACTGTAGTTTTGTAATTTCTACATGTCCACTAGACTATAGAGCTATAATGACAAATGATTTCATATATGCCTATGTTTTAACATAGTTTAGTTGCTAACAAGAGATGGCTTCAATAAGTTTGGAGATCTTTAGGTACCACTGAACATAGTTTTGATACCTACACTTACCCTCAATTTACTACTCACAATACAAGCTATCCATCACAATAGGTAAGGTTTTTTCAAAGATTCATAGATCACGAAGCCAGAAGGGACCATTGTACTCATCTAGTCTAACCTTGCATAGTGCTGGCCATAGAACTTCCCCAAAAGAATTCCGAGAGCATCTCTTATAGAAAAAACATCCGATCTTGATTTAAAAATTGTCAGTGCTGGAGAATCCACTGTGACCCATGGAAAACTATTCCATTAAGACAGTCTTTCCCCTCCCCCTCAGAAGTTTCTGGTTGAAACCAGCTAGATCAGGTTAAAATATTTGATCTGAAATAATTTTCCACCAAAAATGGGGTTAAATCAAAAACTATTTTTTTTCCCACAGGAAAATGTCATTTTCAAAGAAAATTTTCAGCTGAAATTGTCTAAGGACAGTCTAATTTTATTTCAATTTCAGATTTTTGTTTTGGTTTTAGAAAATGATTTTCTTAAATCATAAAGATTCATAAATCTTAAATCTAAAGTTTCATAATTCTGAATTTGTTTCCTCTCCCTCCACCCTTTTCCTAACATTGAATGTATTAGAAAGAATGATGTCTAGTTTTGGGGTTTTTTTAAATGGGGGCAGGGAGTCCATTTTTTTCCTTTTTTTGTCTCCCCTCCCTTTCTTTTTCCTGGTTCCACCTTAACCTTTCAAAACTTTTCCAACTTAGGAAAAGAGAGTAGCAAAAAAAAAAAAAAAAAAAAAAAACCCAAAAAACGAGATTCTAGTTTTGTCACTTTAACTTTTCAAAAACTGAGGAAGTTTTGAAGAGTTACAGAATGGCAGAGTTACATTGTCTCATTTTTCCGTTTGCCATTCTAACTTGCCTGAAGTTGAAAACGTTTTGAAAAGTTACAGAGTACAAAAAGAGGAGGAAGAAGAGGAACCTCAGTAACATTCATTCTCTTGGATTCAGGAGCAATAAGAGAAAAAAAATTAAAAAGTAGTGTTTTGGAATTTCAGTTCAGAAACTAAGTGAATTTTTAAAATGAAATTGAAATTTCAATTCACAACAAAAATGATTACATTTTCATATAAAAAATCAAAGTTTCAAACAAAATTGCAACATAGCTCTTTGCTTTAAAAATTCACTGAAAAACTGATCAGCTCTATGGAGTGGTTTCAGGCAGGCTACCTAGAGTACAAACTTTTCATAACAAGTTGGAATCCCCTTTCATGTTTTCATTCCCCCATTTGAAATCCAGCCAGGTTTTTCATTCATTATCGATACCTGGGTTGACTTTCAAATGAGCATCTGCTGATTGAAGATTTGAGAAGGAAAGCATGGAGATCTCAGTGACTTGATGAGGTTTTGACCCTCAGCCCAGCAGAACTTAGATATTTCAGCTGATTGGTTTGAGTTTGTCTGAACCCAAACCTCAAAACGTGTGAACCCCTATGGATGGAAATAAAGAACTAGTTGCACAATCTCCCTGCTCACAAACACCGATGAGTGTCAGACACCTCTAGAAAAAGTAGCTCAGAATTAAGCATATGCCAAAACTTGTATTTAATAAAGTGCCACAACATTTTCATTTCACCTAGCACACATTACCTAGTTAATGTCTCTGTGCTTTTCTAACTGCATCTAAACTGATTATTTATTGATTCAGAATTTGGGTTCCATTCAGAAACACGAACAAAGCTTCTCAGAACTCAGATCTGCAGACTTGGGCTGGAATATTTTTGTTCATGTAATAGGCTGGCCAAGCCAGAAATCCTATAAGAACAGCCTGGGGAGGTGGGGAGAACTGAGCCAAATTAATCTCTCATGGAGTGCACCAGCCTCTCTAATCAGACAATGTGACAGTTCCCCAGCACCCCGATTCAGGCCTGATGGCTGAATTTGGCTTATTTGGTATAAAACTACTTACAGTTGAATGGTTTACAGACAACAGTTGATCAATGGTCAATGGCAGACTGTGTAAGAACTCCTGACAACTGAATGAAAATATGCAGTATTGCATTAGAACTAGCTATCATAATTGAGGATATGGGGGTGGGAATTAACAGTGGGTCAAGCTTCCATGTTGTTTAATGTATTTATCTGTGATCTAGAGAAGGGTGAAGTGGCAATATTGCAGATGACAAAATATAAGTTAGTCAGACCTAAAGAAAGTCTTTTTCTTCATCCCATAGCCAATTTATGATCTAGGGCAGTACTTTACTTCTAACACCATGACTCCTTAGTTCCCTTGATAGCCTTTTGAGGGATTTTGTCATAGGCTTTTAGAAAGGCCAGATAAAATTATTACCCACTTCTCCTTTATCCACTATTGTGCTGACACTCTCCAAGAATTCTAGTAGATTTTAGAAGTATGATTTGCCCTTTGCAGAAATTGTGGTTATTAGTACCCAACATATCACGATCACTTAAATGTTTCATGAATCAATTTTTATTGTCATTACAACCAATCCATCTGGTACTGCAATAAGGATCACTTGACTAATTCCATTAAGATTCTCTTCCCCCAAATCCCCACCCTCACTTGCCTTTTTTAAAAGGACTTACAAAACTTTCTACCTTCCAATCCTCTAATAAAACAATAGATTTAGTGAGAGATTGTAGGCCTAATTTTCCTCTGCTTTGCACCTTAGTTCATTTACCCCTGTGTGCAGAATAGGAATAAAGTATAATTACTCTACTGTGATTCCATCTTATGGCCTGGAATAGCACACAGCCTTCCTTGTGCTGTGTGCATAAACAGGGATCTCACAGCCCATCTCTGTCCTTTACCCAACCCTGCCTTCCACTACATAGTATGAAGGGTTAGTGCTGTACATTCACAACAGTTCTAAAGGCCTTCCTTGCTTAGCTGTTCTGCGACCAGCGTCACACAGCCTCAGCATGCGATTCAGATGGTACAAAAGGCTTTGCATTGGCCTTTTGCTATTACCCCCATTTTAGAGACAGGGAATGGAGGCAAAGAGACTAAGCAACTTGCTAAAAGTCACACAGGCAGTCTGTGGAGGAGCAGGGACCTGAATCTGAGTCTCTTGAGTCCCAAGCTAGCTACAATATCCTTGGTTTGACCTTTGTGTTACAATACTGCATTTCTCTCTATATTCAAATTGAAACAAAGTGATCCAATATTATCAAAATGCTTTTTTTTTTTTTTTTTTGGATGGTTCTGAATCAAGTTTTCATTCCATGGGAAGTTTTGAAATTGAGTCTTTGTTCTATTCAGGACAAAAATATTCAAAACTTCAGACTTTCCTGTAGAATGGAAATTCCGATTTCCAACCAGCTTTACTCCTGTGACTAGACTGAGAATGGGAGAGCCAGTGCAAATGGGAGGAGACACACTGTTGCTGTTGATACTTTGTCTCTTACTAGAACCAGCGAAAAGTTTTCTTGAAGTGCTGAAGTGTTTGGATGAGTGTTTTTTGTTTGGTTGGTTTTTGTTTTTATTTTCACTCCAGGTTCCCTCTGAGATTGGACCTGGAAGTGTCAAAGTTATGGGAAAAGCTATTTCTGAGGAGATTTCCAGTCCAATTTTCCAGAGCTAAAACATTTAAAAAATAATCTTTTGGATAAGGAAACTTTTTTATGCTTATCCAAACTGAACTCAAGCTTCAAGCTTTTTGAAGTTCACTCCTCCCTTGACTAAATTCTTGTATATTATGCCAGATATTTACTAATGCTCTTAGACCATCCAACTTATTACCTGACATCTTTAAAGTCACATTCAGGATGAACCATTAATCACATTTTTGACATTATGTACCATTTCACTGGCTCTTATGCTCATGCCAGACTGAGTTTCCCAGCATCTTGATGGGCCATGATTGCTAAAGTTTATCTATGCTTGCTTGTCTTCATCTCAAACCAAATGAGCCTGCTTCGATATGCAGCAGTAAATGAACCCACAAGACCGAGGAAGCGCAGCAGTGAGCTTACAAGCTTAACGGCACATATACTTTTCCTCTTTCTTTAATATGTTGAACATAAACATGTCAATATTTTTCATCCTATTCCATTCTCTCACAGGGACAAATCTAATCTGAAGCAGGGTAAGGAAAGCACTGACCAAAGGTTACAAATCCTGCCCTTACCTGCCCAGGTGGAGTGGGTCCCCAAGCAGCAGAACATGCACTCCTGCTGCACCAGGGGAGCTAGGATTTGGAGGATGGTGCAAGCATGCAGGGGATTCCCTGTATGGTGCAGAGCCAGCTACATAGCAGTATTATCAGTGCATGAGGGCAGAGGAGAATCAGGCATAATTAAAGATGAGTCCTTCACACTTCCCACTGGAGCTGTGGAGGCTGCTCCAGCCATTGAGCTGCAGTAGTCTCAGAAGAGCTGCTCTTCTGCTGCTTTGCAGCCTTGTGAGGAGTTTTGCTCCCTGCTTTCACTTGTGTCATTCCTCGGTGACTATCTGAAATACACAGGCTGAGTACGGAATATCGTTGGGCCATTTGCCATTGACCAGTGGTAAGAGTTCCATTAATTTCAGTGACATTTGGATTGGACCTATAATGCATATAAGTCTATTGATGAACTAATGTGTCTTCTGAAGGGACAATTAACCCACTGACAAAGGATTTCCATCCATTGGGGGTGGACCATGTTTGCAATACAGGATTTATGAGAAGAAAACTTTGCAGCCCTCACAATCTCCGCAGTGATAACATGACACGGCTGTACTCCATAGACTGGAACATCATTAACCAGCTCAACCCTCAAGGCTTGTAACCCTCAGAGCCTCCTGCATGGCCCTCTCCCCCCCCGGCATGTCATGAAGGGCCAGCCGGCCTCCCACCCCAGGTGGGGGGGTGAGGCTGCCCCATCCGAGCTGGTTCTGGGCTGTGGGGCTGGAGCAGGAGAGGCGGGCGCCGCACAATGGGTAAGTGAGAGGGGGGGAGGCGGCGGAGCCAAGCATGCATTTGTGCCCCCCTCCAGGCTTCACATCCCCCCTCCCCTGGCAGGTAAAACCCCCTCCCCCGGAGTAGATGGGGGTCAGTTCCGGGACCCCTCCTGCCCTACATGGGGGGAGGGCGCGTGAGGCCTGGGGGTGCAAATGCAAGCTTGGCCCCCAGCTGGAGACCCATGGTATGCCACTGTCATATTAGCCTAGTACTGTGATTTTTTTGCTTAGTTTCACTAAAGAGGCTCAAGTTCTCTATGGGCAAATGGGGTTTTTTCTTTGTACTTATGTAATTTCTCATTTCTAATATTTGCATTACTAATTGTCCGTTGGGTTTCTATTTTAGATGGGGGGATATTTATTAAACTTATCTAAAGGAAGGAAAATGATATTTATTGATTCATACATGTAAGTACACAAGTTTGAGTCTGATAATCTATGTACAGGAAAAGAACAGTAACACTTTCTGAATCTAGTATGTAAAACTCTGAGAACAGTTTCATTTTCTATAGTCAGAAAGAAATACTGTTCTTTCTTCAGTGTATAGATAAAGTTAATTTTCAATTGTGTACTTATGTGAATATCAATAGAGATCTTAAATTAAAAAGGGAAAGTGAAACTGACTAGAGACAAATATGAGCCTGCAGTCTAGCCAACTCTTGTGATGTGCACAATATTTGGTGTCTCTTTTAATGGCACACCTCCTGGAGATGTGTGAGGATGTGAGAATCTCAGCTTTCATTTTTATAAGAGAGTAAGTTTCTAGCCCTCATGGCTGCAGAGAAAAGCCTGAAAACATGAACTTTAAAGGTTTGGAAACCAGAAGGTAAACCAAAGGCATCCAAAACGTATTGTTAAAATCTCATGATTTTCAGCCAATATCATGTTTTTGGTGGTGTTCATGAATTTTGAATATTTGGGGGTGGCAGTACAGTCCCAAGACCTGAGTTAAAATTTTAGTTTAGACTCAATTAGGACGGACCCTTTATAGGAGATTGTATAAAATACAATAAGTTATTAGCAGTAATAATTATTTATTTTACAGCACCCAAGGATGCTTTCAGAGCAAACAGAAAGATAGGGGGGGAAGTCCTCACCCCACTGACGTCAATAGCAAAACCCCCTTGATTTCACTGGGACCCTTGGTGCCTATCCTGAAGAGTTTACAATCTAATCCTGCCTTCCTTCATCCTGCGCCTGCCCACACACACACATTCTCTCTCTCTCTCAGCCACACATGGATGCAGAGCCTGCTCATATTCAGGTTTTGCTTGAACCTCATGAAGCGAGCACCCGAAAGACAGCAAATTATAATGGCCATCTCAAGCTAGAGCTCACAAGCGATAGTGCCCTGTCTTCAAAATCCAACACTTAGGTAAACTGGAACAAAGATTCTGTGCAGATTAATTGGCACCGATAAGAAAGAGCTACGGAGCTATGCTGAATTGCACAAAATCTGCACTCACGCCAAGAAAAGGTTGACCTGATAAAAATAATGAGCCTGATTTTCCCCTCCCTTATATCTCACTGGAGTTGCATCAGTTTTACATTTGTGCAATGACATTGTAAACTGGGGTAAATGAGATCAGAATCAGGACAGATATCTTCAGTAGTGATAGTGATAGTTCCAGGTCCCCTTTTAAATTGGAAAGACAAATTTACAACCACGTTGAAAACAGAAGATTCATTCTTTCCTCTCCTGTCACACAAGATTGTTACTGACCCAGCACCACGTCTTTCTGTCAGTGAGGCAGTTTGGAATTGGGGATGGAACAAGAAGGGAGGCAGATGGGGGGAGTTCCTTTATAGTTCATTTTGATAATATTGGATCACTTTGTTTCAATTTGAATATCGAGAGAAATACAGTATTGTAACACAAAGGTCAAACCAAGGATATTGTAGCTAGCTCAATCAATCAATCAAAGTAGAACAAGATAATTCAGACCCATCTAAGAGTTTGTGCATTTACTATGAGGAAACTGGGGATAACAGAAAAGACTACATGTTGATCAAATGTAAATTCCCTTATCAAAGGGGTTATCAGTAAAATCACCCAGGAAACAAGCTAGGGATGTTAAGTGTGGCTTAACCCCTTTCACTGCAAAATCACTATTATATATTAATAGTCATGCAGGCCCACTGTAACCTGAAAAGATTCTTTGATTAGTCAATCTTTCTTCCACTTATTCTAGAAGAGGAAATTAGCTCGTCACAATGGAACAGAAAGCCTGAAATGGGTCAGTTATTTACAGTGCTTCCAACCTACTTTTGTATCTGAAGACCACTGATGAGCTTTCCATTTGGTGTTGGTTTTTATGTGATTTAAAGTAAGAGTCAGATGAAGCTACCTATGGGCAAGGGTATAAAGATGCTTTATATTGGTATAGCTATACCACAGAATGGGGAATAACTTTACGAGTGTAAGGCCTTGGAAGCATACACTAGAAATATAGCTGTACTGGCAAACCCTTGTGGTGAAGATGCAGCTTATACTGGCAAAAAATGTTCTTTGCCAGTATGGCTTATACCAGTTTCCAGAATAAACTATGCAATGCCAACAAAAGGACTTTGTGCCAGTATAACTGTATCTAACTAGGGCTTTTGACAGCATAGCTATGTTAGTTGGAGTGGGATTTTTCCCACACTCCCACCTGATATAGTGAAAAGTTCTAGAGGGGCAGCCGTGTTAGTCTGTGTACAGCAAAAACAACAAAAACAAAAACAGCCCCCCAACCTGAAGCAAATACTCACCAGCAACTGTACACCATACAACAAGAACACTAACCTGTGGAAACGGAGAGAAAAACTCTCGGATAGGTTCGGTTTGGGATATGGGGGGGTCGGCGAGACAGTGATGATTCTAGAGGTTTGCTTAATCAATAAGCTTTTTATTCTATCATAACAATTCTACTCCTATAGTAAATAGTTCTGCTTCTATAATAAACAGTTCCACAGCAAACAATTACACAGCAAACAGTGATAGCAAATGGCAGGAGAACTCCATGCGCGAAAGGACAAAGTGTGCGACCCAAGACTTCTGCGTTTGTGATCTCTCCGGATCAACTCATGGCTGCCAGCGTGTGACACTAGGGTGCCCGGTTTTGGAGTTCCCCGAAGGAGTTATAAGACAAACACAACAGAGAACAGTTAATCCATACTCACAAAGACCATGTACAAATATACCATGTTGGCCAAATTCAGTTGCTGTTTGCTTTAAATCCTGCAGACGGGAGAGAGCCGCTCCGAGTGATCAGTTCACAGCGAAGCGGGCCGGGGAATATGCGTCAGCCCACTGAACCGACACGACCAGGAGATACGCGGGGTGCCGGGTAGATCCAATTTCTCTCTGCCCTCTGCTACCTGAGTTTGAACTCTTATAGTTTCCCGTGGTTAGCAGGGGCTAAGCCCCATTGGTTGCTATTTGCTGCATGACCTTTTAAGGTCATGGCTTGGCTTTTAGCCAACCACGTGCTCATGATTTTCCCGAGCAGGTACTGACCAGCCAACCACGTGCTTACAATTTTCCTGGGCAGTTGCTGATCATGCACCAGCAGGTGAGGTCACTTCATCCCCTTATAAGGTGACAGGTACGTGTGGGTCGTGCGGTTCGTGCTGCTGAGTCAACCCTCCCTAGGATGCTTCTTTATCCGCGTGGGGTGGGCGGTGCACATGGCGCTGCGGATGCCACTATGCAATTTTGTCTCCACATAACCCAGTAACCTATCCCTGCAACAAACCCCATTGCTACTCTGCCCGCACATCGACTCTAGTGACACCATCACAGGTCCTAACTACATCAGCCACACCATCAGGAGCTCATTCACCTGCACATCTACTAATGTTATATATGCCATCATGTGCCAACAATGTCCCTCTGGCATGTACATTGGCCAAACTGGACTGTCACTACGCAAAAGAATAAATGGACACAAATCAAACATGAAAAATGGTAACATCCATAAACCAGTCGGAGAGCACTTCAATCTCCCAGGACACTCTGTAGCTGACTTGAAAGTTGCCATACTTCTACGAAAAAACTTTACAAACAGACTTCAGCAAGAAACTGCAGAGCTGGAACTCATATGCAAACTTGACACAACCTAACTGGGTCTGAATAGGGACTTGGAATGGTTATCTCATTACTAGAGGTAATTGTCACTGTTCACACATTCTCACCTTCTAATCAACAGTTGTGAACAGGCCTCATCTACTCTAACTGAACTGACTTTGTTAGCACTTGCCCTCCCCATTGTTGTTTCTGAGCCTTGGATGTATATATATATATATATATATATATATATATATATATATATATATATATTTCCTATCTGTGATTTTCATTTCATGCATCTGATGAAGTGGGTTGCAGCTCACAAAAGCTTATGCCCACGGAAATGTGTTAGTCTTTAAGGTGCTACAGGATTCTCGTTGTTCTAACTGATATAGGTATGCTGGCAAAACTTTCCAGTGTAGGCCTGGCCTAAGTCACCTTTATGCTGATATCACATTTTATAGTGATATAGAGCTTTTGCCCGTGCATTTCTGTTTTAAAAAAACACACACTCATACCCCTAACTGAAAGAGTTATACTGATGAAACTTTCAAATGTAGTCCAGGCTTCAGAGGGCTCCAGCCCAGAAAAACAAGGAAATGGGTACTACTTTGATAACAATTTCTTGGGGAACCCTTTGTTCATTTCTTGCAGGATTTTATTTAGGGTCAAGTCAGGCGTGCCCTGGCCCTTAAACAAATACTAAATATTATTCACAAATATTAGCTGTGGGGCCAAAATCTCCTCTGCATTGCTTCACCGCACAGAGTGTCCTAAAGCCAGTATGGCAAAATTCTGACGGATCAGCACAGCAGGGGATAAACCTCAGGTGGCACAGAAGCTGCCAGTTCAGTTCCTACACCAACTCCCCGCAGCCAGGAGAGGGAGTGTGGCTTGCAGAAGTGAAGGCTTGGTTACGCTGTCTCGAGGCCCTGAAAATCGCCAACAGCACAGACAGGAGCAGATTGCCTCCTGGAGCAGACTGAAGACTATTTTGTCTTGTGCTTGGTGGGAGCAGAACAGCACAAAGCGGTCCTAGGAACGGGGCAAGGGATGGACAAGGTGAAACCTCCCACTCCACTCAGCTGCAGTGAGTATCTCTCAGCCACAGCTGAAGCTCTGGCCCACTGACGTTAGACTGGCGTGAACAAGATTGGAACTGGGCCCAATCCAACACGCATTGTAGACAATGTCTCCCATTGACTTTGGATCATGGCCTATAACCTTAGCACTTCTACACAACTGTTACTGGCTGTAAAGTTATTAATTACTGGCATTAAACAAAATGAAGAACAATAGGAAAAACAGACAGCCATCCTTAGAGAACTGGCTGTACTTTGCAGAGCTTCCTGTATGGAAAAAAATCAGATGCTTTTCAGTGACTTGTTTGTGTGCTAAAGTCTTTGGCATCTATGCCAATAAAAGCACAGAGAAATAATCCTAACAGGACCAAAACAAGCCAAACTCTGTGTTCAGCAGTTCCTTGCTTCTTTGGGTTCCAATACTGTGCATTATATGCTTGTCAGATGTTCTTTGGGACGGCCTTTCCTAAGGAAATAATCCCGTGAACAAAATGTCTGGCTCGGTAACAAGAGAACTGCCAAGCCTGAGCTACAGGTGGCTAGTGTTTGGCTGGCAATCAAACCTGGGCTAAACTAATATTAATTAAAAATGGACAACATTGTGCAACTGCTCATTCAACTAACGCAGGCAGCCTACAGAAAGGTCCAAATTGTCTCCAAGGAGAAAATCATATTTGCACTACATGATACAGACCCAATGGCCAATAAAAGCTTCTACTGTACAAAACCAATCCACAGTAACAAGTCTGGGCACAAGAATTCTGAAGCTTTTGTTATAAAGAAGTAATCTGGAATATTTTCATGTTTATGAGGCATAACTAATGGCCAAATTCTACAGTTCTTAAAGGAGTATAATGTTTATGGCAGTTCTGCTCCACTATGAACCCCAGGATTTGGCCTTTAAATACTGTATTTGTTTTTCTCATTCTAACTACAGTAGCATCCTGACTATCCAAAGTGGTTGGCTATATACCCTGGGAGTCCTTAGTTCAGAAAGACAGGTGGCTGTTGATTAGATTAGGACGTTAGGACAGTGGATGCAAGGAGATAGATCATGAGCATTCTATTGTACTTTGAGATTAGCAGAGTCAGGCTTGGGGTAAGTACACCCGAAAACAGCAAACACTTAAAACCAATGAGTACCTCCATCTTGGATAGTACTTTGCCTTGTGGCTCATTGTGATGTAAACATGAAGTAATCTCAAAGGCCAGCCTGATGGCCTTGCGGGAAGTGCTTCACACTAAAAAAGTGAGAATCAAGTGTTTGATTCCTACATCTGGTCTCTTGCTCCTTGAGACAAGAAGGTCTGGGAGCTTTAGAAAGGCCCCACATGGAGAAAGGATCAAGTTGTCACTCTGCAGTGATCCCTTAGCGTGGCTTCAGAGGGGCTTCAAAGGGAGTCCAGTCCATATCTCCTTAGCTTAGGAAGTGGAACATCCTGATGCTAAAGGTGGGCATAAACCAGGACCAAAAGAGTGAACAGCTTTATAGATCCTGTAGTATGCATACAGGGCTCAATGACGGGAATGGCTTGTAATTAAGATTGGAGATCCGATTTGATTCCCAGCTCCACCATAGATTCCTTATGTGACCTTGGGCATGTCACTTTGTGTCAATGACAGATCTGCTCCTGGGGAGCTATTCTGTGGGGAAACTAGTCCTCTAGCACAGTGGTTCTCAACCAGGTGTATGCATAGCTCTGGGAGTACCCGGAGGTCTTCCAGGGGGTACATCAACTCATCTAGATATTTGCCTACTTTTACAACAGGCTATATAAAAAGCACTCGCAAAGTCAATACAAACTAAGATTTCACACAGACAATGACTTGTTTACACTGCTCCATATACTGTATCAGTGGTTCTCAAGTTGTGGATCACAATCCCAAAGTGGGTTGCGAGTTTGTTTTTATGGGGTCACCAGGGCTGACATTAAACTCGCTTGGGCCCAGGGCAGAAAGCCAAAGCCCGAGCAACTTCAAAGGACTCCCTGTGGCTGGGACCCTGAGCAATTCCCTGCTTGCCACCCCCCAACACCAGCCCTAAGGGCAGGAATAGATTCAATTTGGAGAAAAACTTAACTGTTGCTGTCTCTACGCTGCCTCCCAGAATGACAAGGCTCACAAGTGAAAAACAGGCTCAAGAATCACCCTGACAGGTAAGTACAATATCTATATTTCAATCGATCTATTTTATAATTACATGGTAAAAATGAGAAAGTAAGCAATTTTTCATTAATAGTGTGCTGTGACACTTCTGTGTTTTTATGTCTGATTTTGTAAGCAAGTAAGTTAAGTGAGGTGAAATTTTGGGTATGCAAGATAATACAGACTCCTGAAAGGGGTACAGTAGTCTGGAAAGGCTGAGAACCACTGATCTAGCAGGGATGTCCCAATCACACCATTCTTTACATGATTTGAGGCCTGTGTAGCAGAGTCCCAGGTCTTTCTCCCTCACCACGTCCAGTTATCTACATTGGGTGGCTTATGTTCAAGGCCCCAATTTCTTCATCCTTGCAAGGTGGTCCCTGATCTTTACAGGCCTTCTAAGGTCTCCTCCAATGGGGGACCAAAAGGAAAATAAATGTTCCAAAGCACACAAGAATAATTTCTTCCCAGAGCCAACTAAAAAGGGAAAAGGCCAGCAGTAACGTCTTACTTACTTCAGGACTGTCTGTGTAGAGGTTTTCAAGGAGGGCCTCTGGCAAGGTAGTTGAATCGGCCTTCGTCTGTCAGGCTTATCCTGGGCATTCACTGCATTCCCCAAAGGGTTTGGGGGTGGCAGAGCCAGTGCTAGCCAATTGGGGGCCCTAAGCAAGAATATTTCCCCTCCACCACTACTAAAACAGCCAAGTTCTTATAATAAAAAGCAAATAAGGTGCCCCCTTGAGCTGATCAGGGCCCTAAGCAATTGCTTAGTCTGCTTGTGCCTAGCGCCAGCTCTGTGGCGGGGGATCTCCTAGCTAGGCTTTCCTCCTGCAGTTTCAGAAGTCACCCCACTGTTTTCTGCTCAGGATGATCTCTCCCCCACTGCAGTTTCCTCTTTAGGGACAGAGGTGGGGCTAGCTCTGCTCACAGAGTCTCTCTGGCATCAGTGTAGCCTGTCACAGCCTCCTCCCCCGCTTTTTTTTTTAAACTGTTTGAAATTTAGTGTTATGTGAAACACAGGAGGTCATACCAGTTGATCTAATGATCCAGTCTGACTCTATGAATTAGCCCACAACCCCTCCATCCTCTGCACACTAACCCTGTTGCATTACAGTGCCCATGACTAGATGCTTACAAATATCCCTGGTTTAATCTCTCTACTTATTCCTGCAATACTTCATCCTGTTTCCTCAAGCTCCTTCAACTGAACTACAACACAGCACTTCGAAGTCTGCTCCTGACACATGCATCCAAACTTTGAGAAGTTAATGCCTTCTCCATTGGATACAGATTGTTCTACAGTTGGAAGGTGTATCAGTAGGAAATCATAGGTGGCGGTCTGAATGTTTTTCCTTGTGTGTCATACCTGCCCATGTGAAAATGAGGTAGATTTCTGGGAGATTATTAAATAATCCTTCTTCTTGTAATTTATTCATTTAAATTAGGAATGACAAGTGTGTATATATATGGATGTAAAGAGGGTTTGAATAACCTCTTCCCTGCCAAGCTGGCTGGGGAGGGGAAAAGATATCAGGACCAGACTGTATTTACATGAACACATCCACTCTGCACAGGTACACCCAGCGGACAGAGCTGTGTTGTCAAACTAATCAACTTTGCCTGGTGTTGGGTTACAAATCACTTTACAAATTCACTTCATTTCAATGCAGGGGTAATGAAATGTTGTTATCCTTCTTGCTTGAGTAAAGGACAGCAGAACTGTGCTCAGCCCATCCTGATTAAGGAGATCTCCCTCAACTTAACTGAACTTGCTAAGCAAGGGGCTCGGATGCCAGACCCTTGTGAAAAGTAAAGGGGGTGGGAACAGGTGTCCCTGACAGGAGGTGTGGCCCTACCCTAAGAGTCCTAGGCAAGGTTTAACTGGCCCCTCTCCACAAAGATAGAGCTAATTATGTTCAAAGATAGAGCTAATTAAGGGTCCCTTAGGAATCTTCTGTTAATTGACCACTAGAGCTGAAATCACTTGTGGGACAGCATTTTCTGGCCAGCCTGAAGCAAGTGATTTGGGCATCAGATTAAGGCAGTCTTGGTTTAAAAGGATATTATAGCAAATTTGGATTAGACTTACTTATTTAACCTACATCTCTTTAAAAAGAGGTTTATAACAAATGTAGACAAAGTGAAGTATAACTGTCGGCGTGCTGTTATAATCTTTTCAGCACATGGAACTCAGAGTATTTCATGATCAGCACTTATTTTAGATCTAGCTCTAAGTCTACTTACTGAGCATATTTTAATGATTTTTGAAAACTTAGCTCAGCTAAGATGTTCTCTGTGAAATGAGTAGGGATTTTATTCAGCTAGGTGCTTAGCAGCCTCAGTCTCCATTCAAATAAATGAAAACTGAGGGTACCTGGCACCTTGGAGGAGCAGACCATTTGTGCACTCAACCTAGCCCCTAATAGAGAGGTATCCACATCCAGGAAACGGCAGCCACAACTGGGAGAATCCTTTGCCTCTCATAAGAGAACTCAAGAGGTATGGAGACTGAACTACCCTCTCACTGTCAGGGTGTTCCTCACTCAGCGTTGTCATAATCTTGCATAGCCGTTGTGTACCTTTTCTGCAGGTAAAGGACTTCTTAATGAGCGCTGTTAGCTTGGGTCATGCTTTGCAGCATAAGAGGCATTGAACTCTGCCATCCTACCAAGTTAAAGGAATGCAGCATGATGGTCAAGTGGACACAAGCTCTGCTGAGCCCCTGTTTCAGCTGTAAGATCACTACATTTAGCAGTTGGATTCCATTTTTGAGTGACAAGTTTTTAGATCTTGACCTTTATAATTTCTGCATCTCAAAAAGGAAGAGGGAAATTTCTCCCCAAAACTAATCCTGCTGAATGAGGTTATTAATTACTTAATAGATAGGGTCAGCATAAATATTATATACAGAATATTCAGACATTTCTGTGTAGAATATTCATATCAATAAGTTATGCTATTATTCATCTGAAAATTGTGCAGATGTCAATCATCTTGCTGACTATGAGTAATCATAGGAGTATAAGAATTAGTGTATTAGGAAAACTGGTTTATCTAATATGGTGTTGTATCTCAACATTGGTCAATATCAGTTGCTTCAAAGGAGATGTAGAACCCTCATCAAATGCCCACATCTCTACGTTATACCTTCTTCCTTTCACTGGTTGTTTAAAACTTATGCCGTGAAACATGAGTATATAACTCTTTGTATTTATCTCAGTGTAACTGAAAATGCTGCTGTTTTTCATATAAATGCCTAATCCTTTAAAACTTTTATTCTGTTATTTGTCACCAGAATGTCCTGCAGCAGTGGGGTTCACTACACACTGAGCCACTACACACTGAGCCACTAGTAATCCCCAATAATTTAAGACTAAACATTCACATTATAAATCATTCTAGTATTTAATATATATTTAGTTCTCTCTTCTCTTCAGAAAAGCAGGTAACTAACTGCAAAACATTCTAATATTAGTGAAGTTTGAAATCAGTGAGGTCTTTAATCAGTACATGAACTATGAATGACATCCTTCCAGCTATGAAACCTATAAGAATATTTGTGATGAAAGAAAAGGAACAATGTGGAAAGAAAACTAAATTAACAGTTTTTTGCCTGAGGGTTTAAGATTAAAATAATAGCCTTTGCTTGGTCTATGTAACTTATCATGTCTTGTTTAAAGCACATCTGATATCTCTATGTTACATGCAGTGTTGTTGTAGCCGTGTCAGTCCCAGGATATTAAAGAGACATCACAAAGTTATGGTTCATTTCCACTCTAACAGTTAATTTGGGGATCTCCCACAATTGTTATTTAAGGTTGCTTCCAGTCTATTCCATCAGAACCAAAACTAACATTTCACCTAAGCCAACACATAGTTGAGAATGGCACAATACACAGGAAGGATGTTTCTAAATGTAATTCTAGGGGCAGCAAGAGGAGGGGGGAAAAATGAAAAGTGCACACTAGGCCTGAGAGGATACACAGTTGCTGCTGCTGCTGCTTAGTGATAGTGAGAGGTAGCCCGAAATTGAACAGACTCAGGGATCCAGTTCTGCCCTCAATTACACCAGTGTCTTGGACTAAAGTTAATGTAACTGAAAACAGAATTTGATTCTAGACATAGAAGGCATTTCTTTGTTTCCCCTCTTATACTTTACCTTTGTTATTCTTTCTTTGATTATTTTTCACTCCCTTACTTGCCTCAGGGTTTTTTAGTTTGGTTCCTTTACAAATAGTATTTTACAAGTTGTCCTTTTTAGAGCAAATATGATGAACTTTAAAGTGAAGGGCTAGGACAACAAACAGGGCACTGCCTGCCCCACTAAGTTAATTTTTATGCAAGGATTGCCTTTGTTTTGTATTTGTATAGCACCGAGCACAGGGGGGGTCCTGGTCCATGCGTATGGCTCCAAAGAGCTATGGTGACACAAACAAACAACAGTAATGTACACTTCCCCCTGTTCAGGAAAAACCTAGTACTATTCTCAGTTATGCCAAATTAGGAGGCAGTTCAGACAGATGGAGTATTAAGGATTAAAATAAAACTAAACTATAATTTAATCTGATGTCTACATGGGAGAAAAACCAGTGAAGAAATACACAGAGCCACTTAATCACCTTCTTCCTCAGACGTGTGAGTTAAAGCTCCACGTAAATCTAAATTCCTTCATTAGTCCTCCCTTGGCTGAGGCTTCTAAGGGGACGTCTACACAGCAATTGAACACCCGAGACTGGCCTGGTTCAGTTGACTCGGGCTTGAGCTCTGGGGCTGTAAAACTGTTGTGCAGATAGTCAGGCTCATGTTGGAACCTGACCTTTGGGATTCTGCAAGGGAGAAGGATTCAGCCCAAGCTCCAACACTTACACAGCAACCTTTAGTCCTGCAGCCTGAGCCCCACAAGCCCAAGTCAGCCGCCCCAGGCCAGCCGCATTCATTTCATTCCAGAAAAAAACAACCCTGCAGCAGCGAGTCTCAGAACTCAGCTCAGCTGACTCGGGCTTGCCCTGGTGGCTAAAAGCAGCAGTGCAGACATTCAGGCTCGGGGTTCAAGACCCTCCCCACTTGCTAGGTTTCAGAGCCTGGGCTCCAGCTCAAATCTGCACATCCACACTGCTATTTTTAGCCTGGCAACACAACCCACACACACCTAAGTCAGTTGACCCAGATTCTGAGTCACTGCCACAGGTCTTTTTTTTCGCTGCGGTGACATACCTTAACAGACCCTGCGAGTTTTTGTTGTTGAATCAGAAGCGGGCACTGCAGAGATTGCTAGACTATGAGATCCTGAGAACAATTTCAGACAGAAGCCTGTTTGGGATAAGGGGAGAGAGGGCGGGGAGGAAATCAGATGTACATAGTTAAGGTGGAGGTTCAAACTAGCTTGTGCATTTCTAAGTAAAATCTGCACTGGCTTCTCAATGCTTATTGCTCAGCAAGCATCAGAAGGCTTAAAATCAGAGCTTTGTGAACTAGTCTTTCAGCCCCTTTTTTAAAGTTGTGAATGATCTGTGAACAGACTTGGATTTGTACAGATGTGGTATTCAGAGCTAGTCAAATACCATTTGATTACATTATTTCAGTAAACGTAAGGCATTTTTGCCCAATAAGATATTTAATGGATTACAGCTGGGGTCAAATACTAACCACTGAATAATGGGCCAGATCCTAAACTGGTTTTAACTAGGGTAGCTTCATGGAAGACCATGGCACAATAGTGATTTGACCCAGCTGGAGATCTAGCTCTATGTTCAAACACTTTTAAAAGCATTCTAACAGCTCTATTTCTTTGATATTATTCAATGAATGGCTTAAGCAAACATATTTCAAGACTGTAGATTGCTAACAACTTATTAATCAGGACTATTGCTTTGCATATTAGCTATTTGCTCTGTATACCCAATGACAAGAGACATGGGGTGTTATTTCTGCTCCTTGATTGGTTTGTAAATGCTTTCTGCAGTAGTCACCCTGCTCTATCTATAAGGTACTATTTGGAATATAAAAAGAAAAACAGTTGGGCAGGAGGGTGGAGAATGAAGCAAAAGACCCAGGATGATCCTTCTATAATCTTCCCAGTTTTAAATCCAAGGCTACAACTGGTGGAGTGACCAAATATTAAATGTAATAAAATTTTCCTTCCTAAAGTTACTTTTGCTTAGATAGAAGTAACAGTCATAGAATCACAGAAGTGTAGCACTGGAGGGGACCTCAGTAGGTCATCTAGTCCAGTCCCCTGCACTCAGGGCTAAGTAATAGCTAGATCATTTCTGACAGGTGTTTGTCTAACCTGTTCTTAAAAATCTCCAGTGACGGAGATTCCACAACCTCCCTCAGCAATTCATTCCAGTGCTTAACTACCCTGATAGTTAAGAAGTTTCTCGTAATGTTCAACCTAAGCCACCCTTGCTGCAATTTAACACCATTGTTTCTTGTCCTATCCTCAGAGGTTAACATGAACAATTTTTCAGCCTCATCCTTGTAACTACCTTTTATGTACTTGAAAACTGTTATGTCCCCCTCAGTCTCCTCTTCTCCAGACTAAACAAACCCATTTTCTCCTATCTTTCCTCATAGGTCATGTTTTCTAGACCTTTAATCATTTTTGTTGCTCTCCTCTGGACTTTCTCCAGTTTGTCCACATCTTCCCTGAAATGTGGTGCCCAGAACTGGACATGATAACAGAGTAGAGTGGAAGAATTACTTTGTGTGTCCTGATTACAACACTCCT
The DNA here is from genome assembly GCF_026122565.2 of Emydura macquarii macquarii. Classification (NCBI taxonomy): domain Eukaryota; kingdom Metazoa; phylum Chordata; order Testudines; family Chelidae; genus Emydura; species Emydura macquarii. The sequence continues at coordinate 25,793,207 of NW_027132559.1, forward strand.
GATCCAGAATGTTTTTCGCTTTTTTGCAATAGTGTTACACTATTGACTCATATTTCGCTTGTGATCCACTATAACCCCAGATCCCTTTCCACAGTACTTCTTCCTAGGCAGTCATTTCTCATTTTGAATGTGTGCACTTAGTTGTTCCTTCCTAAGTGGAGTACTTTGTATTTGTCCTTATTGAATTTCATCCTATTTACTTCAGACTATTTCTCCAGATCATTTTAAATTTTAATCTTATCCTCCAAAGCACTTGCAACCCCTCCCAGGTTGGTATCATCGCAAACATTATAAGTGTACTCTCTATGCCATTATCTAAATCATTGATGAAGATACTGAACAATGTTACTTCTCTTATATGTATGCCAGTCAGAAGCACTTACGCATATACCAAGATCATAGACTAAAAGGGGATATGATTGCTCTCTATAAAAAAAGCAGGAGGGTAAGCACCAAGGAGGGTGATGAGCTATTGAAGCTAAAGGACTATGTTGGTACAAGAACAAATGGATATAAACTGGCTATGAACAAATTCAGGTTGGAAATTAGAAGGTTTCTAACCATTAGAGGGGTGAGGTTCTGGAAGAGCATCCCAATAGGAGTTGTGGGGGAACTTGATTAGTTTTAAGAGAGACCTGGACAAATGTAAGAGTGCAATTTTATGGATTTCTGGTGGTGATAGGGTACAGGTATCAATAACCCTAGGGCTTACATCCGGTGTATGTCTTTGGTTCCCAAAGTTCATGCTTCAGGGTTTTAGATAGCCAACAACAGGGATCAGGAAGGGATTTCCCCTCTCTCCAATATTCTGATCGGGTTTTTGTTTTGTTTTGATAATCTCCTTCCTCTGAAGCATCAAAGGCCATGGCTGGAGATGGATTAATGACTTGGATAATGGAATGGAGAGTACACTTAAAAAATTTGCAGTTGACACCAAGCTGGGAGGAGTTGCAAGCACTTTGGAGGACAGAATTAAAATTCAAAATGGTACCACAGCAAATTGAAGAATTGGGCTGAATTCAAGAAGATGAAATTCAATACAAATAAGTGCAAAGTATTTCACTTAGGAAAGAAAAAAAATAAAATGCACAACTACAAAATGGGGAATAACTGGCTATGTGGTAGTGCAACTGAAAAGGATCTCTGGGTTATAGTGCATCACAAATTGAATAAGAGTTGACAATATGATGCAGTTGCAAAAAAGGCTAATATTCTGGGATGTATTAACAGGAATGTTGTATTTAAGACAAAGGAGGCAATCGTCCCACTCTACTCAGCATTAGTGAGGTCTCGGCTGGAGAAGCATGTCCAGTTCTGGGTGACACATTTTAGGAAAGCTGTGGACAAATTGGAGAGAGTCCAGAAGATTAAAATGTCAGAGCATGTTTAGTCTTGAGAAAAGAAAACTGAGGGGGTGTCTAATAACAATCTTCACATAGGTTAAGGGTATGGTGACCAATTGTTCTTTCTAGACACCATTAATGACAGCTTCTTGGAGCAGCTAGTTCTGGAATCCACAAAAGGAAAGGCAATTCTTGATTTAGTCCTAAGTGGCATGCAGGATCTAGTCCAAGAGGTGACTATAGCTGAACCACTCAGTAATAACAACCATAACATAATTTAATTACACATCATTGTGGCGGAGGATGAGGGGGTAATACCAAAGGAGCCCATCACAGTAGAATTTAACTTCATAGAAGGGAACTACACAAAAAAGAGGAAGCTAGTTAAATGGAAATTAAAAGGACCAGTCACAAGAATGAAATGCCTGCGAGTATCATGGAAACTTTTAAAATAACATAATAGAGTCTCAAATTAAATGTATACCCCAAATAAAAAATATAGTAAGGAGGACCAAAAAAAAAAAAAAGTGCCATGATGGCTAAACAACAGAGTAAAAGAGGTGGGTTAGATGCAAAAAAGAATCCTTTAAAAACTGGAAATCAAATCCTACTGAGGAAAATAGAAAGAAGTGTAAAAATATAATTAGTCAGGCCAAATAAAGAATTTGAAGAGCAACTAGCAAAAAACATAAAAACTTATAAAAAAAATGTTTGAAGTTCATCAGAAGCAGGAAACCTGCCAAACAATCCCCCATATGAGCAAGCTACTAAAGGAGCACTAAAGAAAGATAAGGCCATCACAGAGAAGCTAAATGCAGTGAAGATGGATGTAAGGAATTCAGAGGATAGGAAGGAGATTTCCACAATTCAGCCATTTTTTTGAAGTGACAAATCTGAGGAACTGTTCCAGATTAAGGTGTCAGTAGAGGAGGTTTAACCAATAAGTCACCAGGACCAGATGGGATTCACCCAAGAGTTCTGATGGAACCCAGATATGAAATTGTAGAACTACTAACTGGTATGTAACCTAACACTGAAATTAGCCTCTGTACCAGATGACTGAAGAATAGTTAATGTAACTCCCATTTTTTAAAAAAAGGCTCCAGAGGCGATCCTGGCAATTACAGACCAGCAAGCCTAACTTCAGTACCAGGCAAATTGGTTGAAACTATAGTAAAGAACAGAATTATCAGACGCATATATAGACACAATTTGTTGGGGAAGAGTCAACATGATTTTTGTAAAGGGAAATCATTCGTCACCAGTCTATTAGAAAATTGGAGTGTGGGGGGGGGAGGGGTCAGCAAATAAGTTGAGAAGGGTGATCTAGTGGATATAGTGATTTGGACACTCAGAAAGACTTTGACATGGTCCTTCACCGAAGGCTCTTAAGCAAAGTACTCATGGGATAAGAGAGAAGGTCATCTCATGGATCAGTAACTGGTTAAAACAAAGGCTAGGACTAAATGTTTAGTTTATACAGTGGAGAAAGGTAAATAGTGGGAACTCCAGGAATCTGTAGTGCGACCAGGGCTGTTCAACATATTCATAAATGAACTGGAAAAAGGAGTAAACAGTGAGGTGGCAAAATTTGCTGACCATACAAAATTACTGAAGATAGTGAAATCCAAAGCAGACTATGAAGAGTTATCGTGGGATCTAAGAAAATTGGGTGAGTGGGTAACAGAATGGCAGATCAGGTTCAATGTTGTTAAATGCAAAGTTATGCACATTGGACAACATAATCCCAATTATACATACAAAATGATGGGTTCTAAATTACCTGTTAGCATTAAAGAAAGAAATCTTGGAGTCATTTGTGGGTAGTTCTCTTAAAACAGGCTCAATGTGCAGTGATAGTCAAAAAAGCTAACAACGTTAGGAACTATTAAAAGAGGGGTAGATAAGAAGAAAGAAAATATAATGACACTGTATAAATCCATGATATGCCCGGACTTTGAATACCGCATGCAATTCTAGTCACCCCATCTCAAAAATGATACATTAGAATTGGAAAACGTACAGAGACGGGGAACAAAATGATTAGGGGTATGGAACAGCTTCCATATTTGGAAAGATTAAAAAGATTGAGACTGTTCATCTTGGAAAAGAGATGACTAAGGTTTATAAATAGGTGATAGGATTATAAAAACATGACTCGTATGGAAGACATGAATAAGGAATGTTATTTACCTCTTCATACACCATAAGAACCAGGGGTCATCCACTGAAATTAATAGGCAGTAGGTTTAACAAACAAATGGAAGTAATTCCTCACACAACACATCATCAACCTGCGGAAGTCATTGCCAGAGGATGTAATGAATGTCAAAAAGTATAAATGGGTTAAAAAATAATTAGATATGTTCATGGAGGATAGGTCCATCAACGGCTATTAGCCAAGATTGTCAGGGATGCAACCCCATGCTCTGGGTGTTCCCAAGCCTCTGATTGCCATGCTGGGATGGAATCACTTGATATTTACCTTGTTCTGTACATTCCTTCTGATGCATCTGGTATTGGTACTGTCAGAAGACAGGATACTGAGCTAGATGGACCATTGGTCTGACCCACCATGGTCATTCTTATGTCCACTGAAGGTAGGACAAGAATTAATGGGCTTAATCTGCAGCAAGGAAGATTTAAGTTCAATAGGAAAAGCTTTCTAATTATAAGGGTAGTAAATACTGGAATAAGCTTCCAAGGGAGATAGGGATTCCACAATCATTGGAGGCTTTTAAGAACAGGTTGGACAAACACCTGTGAGGGATGGTGTAGATTTACTTGGTTATGCCTCAGCACAGGGGGGCTGGACTTAATGACTGCTCAAAGTCCCTTCCAGCCCTATGTTTCTATGGGTGATTGAGCGGGGTGTGTGTGGAGTCTGAGGTGGAACCGAGCATTCTCTCTCTCAGGTGGTTGGCTGGATGGTTCTTGCTCACCTGCTGAAAGTGTAACTGACCACATATGTGGTGTCAGGCAGCATATAATTTTCCCTCAGGTCTGATTGGCAGTGATCTTGAGCATTTTTCACTTTCTTCCGCAGCATGTCGGTGTAGACCACCTTGCCAGGATTATCTGGGTATATCTCACTTAATCATTTCCCTGCCACTGGGGGGCCTCGAGCTCTAGTACACCTCGGTCCCTCCTCTTCTCTGCCTGAGGCACATAATCGTCCAGTCTCCTGTGGGCTTTAATACTTTGGTCTAGTTCTGGTTGTTTGGTTTAATGTGTGGATGTTGGGTGGCCTGTGACATGCAGAAGGTCAGAATGGTTGATTGGATAGTCCCTTCTGCCCATAAATTCTGACTGTGGCTCACTGAAAGATTTTAAATAGATGTTTCCTTATGAAAGGTTTCCTTGAAGTGAGCTTCTAAAATATTTAGAGTTACCAATATAAAACCAACAAAAGCCTTTTGTGCATAGACCTTATCTACATATAGGTGGAAGGGTAATCTGTTAGAGTGGAAGTTACATGGCTCTTTCTATTAAATTTAATTATGCTCTGATGTTTCTAGTCTTAACATGATGTTTGAGCATGTGTAAAATCACTTGTATAATGCACCAGCAAGTACAATGCAGGTATTGGTTTGAGCAGCATATTATTTTCCACCTCTCCTGATTTCCATTGCCCAGAGAAACATATTTGTCATAGTACCATTTTCGCTTGTTTTCAAGCAGAGCAGAAATAGGCTGTCTTCATTCAAAAAGTCACATTGATTAAAATCAGCTTGTTTCACCTGAAAAGCCTTTTGAAATAAAGAATTCTCATTGTTCAAGTTATCCTGGGGGCAACAAACTGGAAAATAGATGGAATACAGAGTTGCATAGAATGTTAGGCAAAACTGCAGATCATTTTTAAAACCCAACCTTAAAAAGCACTAAAATGGTTAGAAAATGTGAACAAGTCACCAATTTGAGCTGAACATTCAAGAATCAGAAAGGAAAGAATCTACTCAGTGGAGTCATAAGAATCATGGATGCAAATCCTCAACTGGTTTAAGTCTGTGTAGCTTCACCAATTGCACTGGAACGATGCCATTTTGACCAGCTGAGAATCTGGTTCTGCAAAATCTTGTTTAATTTACTCTGAGGCAACGTGCTCAGTGCCTGGGCAGAATAGCACCTAATTCTGTTCCCAGTAACACTAATGCAAGTGGCATTCTTTCAATGTAACACAGAAAAATTAGGCTCATAGTACTTGAAATTCCTTTAAAAAGACCACTTTTAAAAGACTTCTCCTGAAGTATTTTTATTATTAATGATGGTCCACACAATCCCAAACCTTTTCCTTCGCATGTTGAAAGCCCATTTGTCTTGTTTAGCGTTTTAAGGAGTTCTGGCTTTGGTTAGTTGTGTTTTATTCATTTTTAGAATCTGTTCAGTGTATTAATGTCCAACACCCTGAACATCTCTTTTGGCGGGAAGAGACAAGAACTTAATTTTAATAAGTAAATAAAATTAGTGACTTAGAAGCCATGAAATGGATCCATAATAATGAAGGAGTCCAGTTTATCCTCTTTGGTTAAAAGGATGATAGCTGTGATTTAGGGCCTTCAAAGTGAAGAATTGTAGTTGAACCTGTGTGTTTTAGAGGAAGGGAAATAGAGACTTTTTATGGTTAATTGTTCAGTCTTTAGTTGCTCATTGTGTGTGTTTGAAAAGTATCATTTAGGATTCCATTTGACAAAAACCAGCCTGTCACTTTAGATCAAGATATTTCTGGGACAAGATGTTATAATGCTATTCATGAAGGGATTTAAAACTATATCTGATTTCCCTTTCGTTAGCTGACGTCTACAGCACTCAGGAATAGCTATATGAAAGCAACGGAGGTAGAAAATAAATGTAGTCTTTAAAATGCAGTCCATCTGTGGAGGGGAAATATTTCCATGGGAAAGATGCGTAAGTTCAATTCTATTTGTCCTGCGTAGGGAGTTAGGCAAACTGGCATTTCAGTGGTATTGAGGGGACAGGTAACCCATTTAGACTTAGGGGTAAAGTTTTTCAAAAACACCTCCATACATTTGCAGCCTAAGTCTCATTGACTTTTAGTTCCTAAGGAACAGATTTTTAAAGGTATTTGGAGTTATGGTGCCTAACAAAGCAGGCACCTAAGACCTTTTAAAAGCTGGCCCTAAGGACCTGAATCAATTTTGAAATTGGGACATAAGTACTTTTGAAAAGTCATACCCTGTCTACATTCTGCTTTTGAGCTCTGAGCAAGATATGACAGCTTGGTGTTAACACGCTGAAGGCATGGGGGCTTGATGACATTAGTACTCCCAATGTTTCCTGTACCCTGGGTGTTGCTGCACAGGTAGCAACAGAGGGAGATTTTTTTTCATAAAAAGAGCATAGTGCAGACCTCCTCACAGTATCCTACAGCAGATTGGTCAGGAGTCTGTCTGTCTATACTAAGGGAAACGAGCTTGTAATGAGAGGGAATGTAAAGTAAGTCGTTCCTAATAGGGATGGCTGGAAAATAAAATTCTGTTTTGCAAAAAAATAAACCTTTTAAAAAAATGTGTAGTTTTTTTGTCCCCCCTCTCCTCACAAAGACTCCCCCCCACAAATAGCTAATTGCCTGGAGTGGGAGTTAAGCTACTCAGATGGGATGCAAGAGAGCCAGGTTCAAGTCTCGTCTACATGATTTGGCACACGAATTTGAAACTGGGTCTCTCACAGCCCAGCTGAGTGCTCTAACCCAAGAGTTCCCAAACTTTTTTCCCCGCAGGCCCAGCTGTGCATCTGCAATAGGCACTGCAGCCCACTATTTACAGCGTTTATAAAATTGTATGTAATGATTAAAATTAATAATTTTTTCTGGAAGTGTTACTAAACAATGTACACATTTCCTTTTCATTTTAACATAAACAATTGTCATGATAGAAATGCCTAGCAATAGGTACTCAAAGAAATGCTTCAAGATCTTTGAAACCAAACAGCTTTAGTAAAAGTACACCTTCAAAAAATGTTGAGAGCAAAACGTTTTGTTCCATCAGGGAAAACACAATGTTGTATGAAACCAAACAATAAGCAACACAACGTTAACAACATTGTTTTAAAAACATGTGTTATTTTATTTTGAAACAAAATAGTTGTCCACTTTTGATCACCATATTGTGTTTTCAATTTTCTTTAAGTGTAAAATCTGAATTTCTGTGCTGTGTAAGTAAAGACCCAGCCCTATTTTCTACTAATTAGAAAAGAAGTAAATATTGTAAATAAAATTATAAAATGACTTACAGACCCGTGTCTGCTTCTTCTTGCAGTTTTTCCAGCTGCGGACATACATTTAGTGAGGCTCAACCTAATCTCATCTTCAATTTTCAGTCTTTCAGCCATCTCAGGGTGCAGGCGGGAAGGTAGCTAGGGGTCATGAGCCAGGAGGGGTGTAACATAAGGGTGTTGGGTGGGGTGTAGGGAGGGGCTGTGTCCGAGGGGGTGCACCTGCTGCAGGGCCCAGCCATGCGCTCAGTTCTTAGTTGACATAGCAGGGATAGCTCCGCTCCTTGTGACTGTGTGCATGCCGGGCCAGGCCATGCCATCCTACACTGTCACTGTGGCCTCTGGCACCCAGTGGTTCATGGCCACCAAGGACTACACCTTCAGGAGCCTGGAGGGCACGGTGGCTGTTACCTAGCCCACGGGGGGAAACCCATTCGGACGCACAGAGCTCCTGGAGTCGCCCTTTCCCCTCCCCGAAACTCTGCCCATGATGGCAGACCACCCAGGGCTGTGTTGCGGCCCACCTTTGGGAACCCCTGCCCTGACTACCAAACCTTAAAATGACTGTCTCCGGTTTTGACCAGAAAGTCCATCCTGGACTTGAAAACCTTCAATTTGAAACCAAGGCATTTCCACAAAATGCTTCATTTTTATCAAAAAATTCCTGACCAGCCCTAGTTTCAAATACTTGGGTGCTAAGTTTGATGCTTAGCCAGCCTTGTTTCAGGCCACATTGTAGCAGACTTTTCCTGACTGTGAGCGTTTACTTCAAGTTTTTGTAATTTAATCTCATGATTCTTCAGAAATAAAACAGAAAGATTCCATTTAGAGACCGGGAGTGAAATGCTGGCGTCAGTAATGACAATGGGGCCAGGATTTCATCCACAATATGAAATGTTGATGGTCATCTACTGTAACCATTAATATAAAAAGAGAAGGGAAGAGAATTTAAAATCTTTGAGATGAACAATGGATTGGGAGGGGGTGATACTGACATGTTTCTGGGTGCTGATGAGGTAGAGACACAGCAGCTCAATTATGCACCTTCTAAAGCCTAATTGCATAGTACCAGGATCAGGACTATAGCTTGATAACAAAAAGAATACCGTAACTCTCAGAAAACAAGGTATTCGCACCATTTTCAAACTCCGGTAGAGAGCTGGATAGTTTTTCGGTCAATTAGTTTATTGGGTGAAAAACGCAATTGCAGAACAACCAAAGCTATTTGTGCTTTAAAGCTTAATTCAGCAAAGAGTTTTGACCAAAAAAACGGAAAAAGTCAATGTTTGATTTCAATATTTTTTAATTAAAAGGGTAAAATGCCGCCTGCAAAAAACAAAACATTTCATTTTGTATCAAACAAAATGTTTCATTCAATCCTAAGCAAAATGTCTTTGATTTTTTTCAGTTCCATCATCAAATCCCCAAAAGATACACAAACATTTATTCACTCTGCTCTAATCTGGTGAGCAAGCCCCTCACAGTTGATCTAATACTGTAGTTGCTATTTGCCCAAAAGACACTTATCTAAATATTAACCTAAAATATGCCTTTTAAATTCCACTGAAAAATCCAGACATTAACAACTGAGGTGATGGTAAGGAGGGGAACACTGTACACCTCCGGCAGGTAACCTTCTCCACGAGATCAATGCATTTTTGTATGGCGTGACCCTGAGGCAAGTCACACTGCCTTTCGAAACCACTGTGCATTAGAGTTAAGGCTCAAGGGAAACATGAAAAAAACCCGTATTTATCAGTCCCTCTCCCTGGTTTAAGTCAGCACTACACTCTGCTCTTGGATTATATATAGCTTATAAAGATGCTGAGAAAATAACCACGTATCCAATTATTATATTTTGAACAAGGACCAGAATATAAACCGTGTATAGGTCTGCAGGAAAGAAGTTGCTGCTCAGGGCTTATGAAGAAGCATGTCGAGGATTTTGTCTGTCCCAGCAATCAGTCATGGATTGACTATTGAAGGGATTTGAGCCATACTTTGTGACGAATGACATCACTAATATTGGGTGAAACCCACACAGCACACAGCTCGGCTTAATGCTATTGTCTGGAGCCATCATGAACACCAAATTCAAATGGCATTTTTAAATAGAGGAAAAAAATGCATGTGATATTTATGAGACATTGTGCCTCAGTTGTAATTGTTTTAATTGAATAGATTTAATTATTTAAAACTCTCCTTTTTTCTTTTCTCATTTACAGCAAAATAAAACTCAGATGATCTCTTTCTTCCCCTCTTCTCCCCCCATTAACATTTCATGCTGGAAACTTTAAATATTTATGTACATTGAGGGGGAAAATAGAAGTTATTTTATGTCAAAATAGGATTACTTTAGAACAAAGCTTGCTCAAAAGTGTGAGTTTGAATATTTTCTTTTTATTACAAAACCTGCTCTAGTTAGTGTATTGTCTACACTGATGGATAAAAGATCAAAGGGCTTAGAATTCACCCCACTCCATTTCTCAACCCTCCTTCAGTTCAAAGAATCTCTCTCTAAGTGTAAGATTTTGATTGCTCCCCTTCTCCATGAAATCAGTTGAATCAGGTTCAGATGTGAAATAAAATACTAATCAAAAGAACCTAGAAGTGGAAATATATATACAGAAGCACGTGCACTGGTTTCCTTAATCTTGATTATAGACAGTGCTTACTTCCTTCACTCATACATGCAACTAGAGTTGGGGGCTGCAGGTTATTAGTTATTGAGAATTAGTGTGCCACATATCCAACTGCGCACGTATGCGGGCACATGTGTGTATAATGTATGTGCATATGCAAAATGTGGTGCTAGAGATTTTATTACTATGTAAATTCTTCAGAACATGGACCATGTTTTCCTGTGCATTTGTACAGCACCTAGGAGTCCTGGTCCTGACTGGATCTTTGGATGCTACTGGAATATTAAATAAGAGGTTGACCACATCACTCATGAGTGGCAGATTGAATTATCCAGGGAGAGAATACTTGTTTGACAAAACAAGAGCACTGCCCAAACCTCCAACACCCGGAAAGTTTGGGTTTGGGTGTTTGGTTTCATGTGCCAGGATATCTATGACATTTAGCGAACAAGGGCCGGGTAGAATAAAGGGGGCTCAGCCCCCACTGCACAGCTCAATGGGTGTGTACTATATTACATCAGACTGAAGTGATCATTCAAAAAAGACTGTAAAGAAACCATAGAGAATTCAGGGTAAATCATATTTAGAAACACATACACTTCATATCTTCAAAGGTTTTCTTGAAGTGAGTTACTTAATCTGCACAGCATCTCTATAAAAAGGTAGACAAGTACTATTTCCCCTCTGCCTCCATTTTACAGATAGGGAAACAGAAATCAATGTAGTGACCTGTCTATTGCTACACCAAGAATAAGTGACAGAAATGGGACTAAACTAAAGCTTCCAGTCAGGTCTTCAGTCTAACAAACCCTGATGTTAACCAGGTAAATTCAAAATCTAGCTAAATTAATTTTTTATCTTGAATCACTTAAGTTATCAGCTACTGTCTGATTAAGTTTCTTACAAGTTTTGATCTGTCAGCATCATAAACAAGATCGTGAGACCAGGCAGTGGATTTAATGGTGAGTGCTATGACATTTGGATTGCCTAACAATGGAAATGTTAGCAAGGGACAAAAAATAACCTATGAACACTTCAGTGTGAATCTTTTGGGATTAGATTTGGAAATCCAGTCACAGAGACTTGAATTCAACATCAAAACTCTGAAGTCTGTTTGCACCTGGCACTTTGAATTCCGGACTTTGAATATGGTCCCCCACAAAATCAAATGCCTTGGAAAAGAGTCTGTATTTCCAGGCAAACTTTGTTTCCACCAAAATCCTGGCCAGAAAGTCTGTATTTGATCTCCAGATCAAGGTGCAAGGACTTTTAATATCTTTATTTGTGAGTATGAGGAAAGAGTGTATGACAGGCATCAAAACCTTACAATATCTGCTGTTATGTGGCAACCTCAGTTTATTCTGAAAAGACTTTCCAAAGGGGTTTACAGTAAATGGACAGTTCTCTATATCTGGAATTTAATGGAATTTTTATTTGTTATTTATATCTTTTTCAGTTGGCAAATGGCCCTAGTGATGAATGTACCAAGAACAGGATCTAACTACAAAGTTCAAATCAAAATCTGAATAGGACTCCAAGAATGTAGGAACGTTGATTTTAATGGAACTTGTGTAACAGAGATAAGAATCAGGTCTTATATGAATTAAGCTCTTGGTTCAGGGACACAATCCATGAAGCTCCCTTTCTAGCAACATCTAGTGATATCAGTGCATAGCATAATACAGAGCAAGACCTTTCTTTTCCGGTTGGGTCACTTATAACCATTGTTGTCTCCCTTTGGTCATCAGTATTTCCTTTTAGATGGAGTGAAAAACTATCCCAGTTCTGCTGCTGGTTGTTTTTGCCCTGGAGTAGTCTTGGTTGAAATTGGGTTTTACATAATGGCCCAGACGAAGTACTCAAAGATGGGTGCTTTAAAGATAATCCAAGAGTATGTCCACCAACAAATCCCCAGCAAGTGAGTAGCACTGGTGATTTAAAACAAGGTATCTGAGAAGTCTTCCTATTCCTCACCACAGGTTTCAGATGCACTGAGTTTACTCTCTCCCCTTCTGTTGCAAGGCTTTTCCAAATGAGCAGCTTGGTCGCCCCAAACAAAAAGCAAAGACAGCATGGAAAGTCACAGGTATAAAGAGACTAGGGCACAGTCCTACAGACTCCCACAGCTCCTATTATAACTGCCTGGTGATCCCCATAGGTTTGCCTGCAGTTAGCAGCTATGCCTCTTCTGCCTTTACAAGACCAGCCTAATCCCTCAGGAAGACAGATTGTAGTGCAAAGAAAAAGAGAAAAAAATAGTCACCGCTCAGCATCAATGATGGCTTGAGAGGCAGGATAAAGACCGCCCTTAAATAAAGATGTTTATGAAGAATTCCTGCCTGGTTTAGTAGTGGTGTAATACTAATGAATCTGTGTGTGTGTCCTAAAACAAATGAAAACTGAAGACTTGCTGGATAAGTAGCTGCTATCAGTCTGATATTATCATTCTCCCCCTGACATCTCATCTCGAATCTGTGCAGATAACATGGGTTAGTCATTTAGTCTCGCCTCATTTATATGGAGCGCAATGAATTACACTGACTCTAAGGTCTCAGTTATTTCGGAGTAAAACCAAACAAAGACAGGCCCACTCAGAGCCAGGCTGGCAAGAATCACCTGTTGAAATAATGTTGGATGCTTCCCATGATCATGTTGTGCTTGGTGTCAACACACCAGGAAAAGTTGTGAAAAGCAACAATTAATACATAACAAAAAGGGCACATGCTTAAAAAAAAAAAAGTAAATTTAATCGTTGTGCAGTTGCAGTTTCATTCCCCTTTCTGCAAACCCAGTAGACAAGCATTTTCGAAGGGTATGTCCGCACTACAGTGGCACAGCTACAGCACTGCAGCTGTGCCAAGATAGTAGACAGATCCTATATCGACAAAGGGCTTTTTCTGTCTACATAGTTAATCCACCTTTCAGCGGTGGTAGCTAGGTTGACAGAAGAATTCTTCCATCGACCCAGTCACATGTAAACCAAGGGTTAGATCGGCATAATTACGTCTTGCAGGGCGTTAATTTTTTCACAGCCAAATGTCACAGCTAGGTTGATCTAATTTTTAAGTGTAGACCAGGCCTAATTTCCCAAATGAGGAGATTTGTTAATTCTCTCCCTTCATTTGGTATTTTGGACCTCAACACTATGATCTGTGTTGAGCTATAGGGGAGAGCAACAAAGAACTTCTGAACAAACATCTATGAGCCCTAGATAGCTGAGCCTTTTGTTGCTTGTAATAACCCATTTAAAAATCAACATTACATAAAACTAAAAAAGAAATAGAAACAAAACTGAAATGTTAGTTTGTTACCTTACATTTGGGGAAAAAGTGCTATATCCCTTATAGAAACCTAGCATGGATCAGCAAGGGATACTGTGAACATCTCCCCACCTCTATTACCAGTTTCTTTCATAGGAATCTATATGAGAGACCATATGTGGGAAGGCATAACAGATCCAAGTTCTACCCACTAAACAGGAACTAAACGTGCACACATATAGGAGTTGAACTGAAATGGCCCTTCAACTAGAATTAAAAACAAACAACCCAGTTTATTAGATTATTTAGTACACCACAGTACCTATGTAGGACTATCCCTAATTCTGGAGTGCTCTGTTCATCTAGATGACTCAAGTGAGGCTAGATCCCATTCCACTGCATCCCTTGGAAGACTATCATGGAGTTTGATAGACTTCAGGGCTAGGCAAAGTTTCCAAATATTCAGCCTAAATTGTCTTTCATCTAATTTATAGTTATAGTTCACCTGGCTTTGGCCCATCTTTAGTCAGCTACTAATATAACCTGCTTGCCCTGTTCATGCTCTGAGCTGAAGCAATTTTGCTAGACACAACACCAAGAAGACTGTTCTGTCCATTTCTATGCAGAGTATAAATGTGTTGTTCTCTCCTTCCGTAGTTCACATCCTAATTTGGACTGAAAACTCTCCTCGTCAGGGACTTACTCTGTTTGGTCAGTAAAGATCCATGCTCTTTTATGCTACTTTGCAAGTAGTTAGTAATAGATAGCATTAATAACATGCTGCATAAGGGAAAAAACTTCAGCCATGATTGAAATGCACTGCCAGGAAAACACATGCTATTGCATCTGGAGGAAGAGTACCGTCAAAGATTCTAGTTGAATAAAGTGTATCTTTAAATGTGGGGATTACTGTAGCTGACTGATGGATGAGACGCACAGGAGGGAACAAGTGAACGCAAAGAAGATTGGAGAAAGGAGTCTGTGATAGGGTGCTCTATCAGCTACTTGGTGTATTACACTGCCTAGCTTGTTTTTTTATCTTGGGGTCATATACATACCTAGGTTATTTTCATTCCACTACCCGTACCTTTTATTCCTCCCTTCTTTTACACAACCAACATAAGAGGCATTCTGCAGTAGGTACTTTCCACTCAGCCTTCCTCAGCCCTACGGTGCAGCTTTCCTTCTGAGCCTCCCCCTTGCTTCCAGACCCTTCTACTTACATCCTCCCAATTACTTCATTAGCCCCGTAATAGACACCCAGAATCCCCCCGATACAAAGTGTTTAATTGCCTAGTTCATGCTGCAGCAATGTCAGTGATCAGGGTGCTGCTGCTAGCACTCTGTCCCAGAGCCATCACACTTCTCAGATCAGCTGTAGTTCTAATGAATGCATATCATATGTAGGCTTCAGAAGAGGGTGAAAAGTGGGCTATGAAGCCACAGCACTTCAATTAATGAAGCCCCATTTGTTTTTGGCCCAAAGTATGTGCATCACCCTAGGAAGAAAAGGAAGTCAAGCTGCATGGCACATATAAGCAGAGGCCTCATGGCATCTATTTCTAAGGCCTTGTCTTCACTAGGAAAAAAGCATGTTCGTAACTCAAGGTGAAATCCTAGCGAAGACAAAGGCCACTTGTCATTTTTCATGATTTAGCAGATTCCATCTGGAGATGCTAACTCAGTTAAGAACACACCTAATTTCTACTAGTGGGGTAGACATGGTCTATCCCTATTTGCAGGTCTTAAATGAAGTAACATGCAAGGCCCAAAAGAGAGACTCACCCCCACCTGTTTCCTGTATGCCCTTAACCTCTTGCTCTGTTAGTTTATGGTATCACTCCCTGAGAGCCAAACCTGAGGTCATGTGAATTAAAAAGTGAATTAAAAGTGAACCCAAGTTACTTCAGGAGAAGTAACTGAGGTTAAGTCGAGGTTATTTTAGCTAACACACTGCAGCTACCATTGACATTTTTCCTACTATAGATGTAACCACATGCTTTAGCATTGGATTTTTTTTTTTTTTTTTTTTTTTAATTTTTTGGCCTAAAGAAAAGGAGAGCAGCAGTGGGAGACATTACATTTAGTTGGATCCCGTGTCTCTGCACCAGTTCAGAAAGCAGGACAGGGCAGCTCCGCTCAGCTCGAGAGGCCTAGCAACATCCAGAAGTAAGGTGTGGCAGTTAGTTCACATACCCAGCAGAGGCACAACCAGAATTTTTCTAAGGAGTGGGCACAGAGCTATCCCTGCCCTGCACCCAGCCTCAAGCTCTCCCTCCCACTAAATCCCCCTGTTGACTTTGCACCCAGCCCTATACATCCTCCCCTCCTGCTGCCCCATGCTCCTTCCCTCACAGAGTCCCATGCCCCCATCCCAAGCTCTGACCCAGAGAGGTAGTCAGGCTGAAGAGTGCCATCCCTGCCAGGGCCAGGCAGTTTTGGAAACCTGACAGAGGTGTGGTCGAGCAATATTTCCAGCTCCAGTCAGAGCCCAAGGGGAGGTCTGTGTCTCCTAAGTCCTCCCCCTCTTTTGTGGCCCTGATGTCCAGCAACTATTTCTGAAGCAATTTTGCAGGCCTCGCACATTTTCACCATCTGAGAGCAGAGCCCATCCAAGCTCAGAGAGAGAGGGGGCAGATTATACATATAGGAGTGTATAGTGAGCCCCATAGGATCAGCGACTGATTGACATGGGGCCAAGAGATGTCTGTTGTAACGACTGTGTCCCACTACCTGTACCACTTTGTATACAGGTCACAGATTTCTGCTTCATCAGCAACTAAGGACTGCCGTCCAATATTAACCCAAAGGCTGCTGGCTGTAAGGAAGGACCCCAGCCATTTGTTTGCCCTCCAGGCTGTGAAGCATTTGGCAAAAGGACAGAGAAGCTGCCTTTTTTGCAAGCCCTGAAGAATCCAAGTGCCAGCCCTCTACATATTATGTCCATAATAGAGAGACTGAGAAGTCCTCGCTGAAAAATCAGATGGAAATGTGCATACTGAAGTACAAAAAATGTAAATGTTAGGTTGAAACCTTGCATTCAAATATATGTAACAACAAAGTGGGGGTGTTTGCAGAAGGACCAATAGATTTACTACCTAATAGCTTTTTGTTTAAGGATGGATGATCACAAGCATTCCAAATACTATTTACAATGTTTTGGTGTGTATTAACTATTTACATACACACAAACTATGGTAGTCTCTCTTGAAACTGACTGGGAGCCAATTATTAACAGAGGCATTCACGGTTTTACATACAATAGTCCTGCCATCTAACTCTCTGCAATCCTTTCTGAAAAGTTAGAACTCTGGCCTGTGCTTCAGCAAAAAGTTGACCTGAAGTTCAGGAAAAAAAGAGCATAATGTTGCCTCAGTGCCTCCTTTCTCCCCACTATACAGACACAGGATAAAAACTTTTACCTTGATTTAGCTGGTTGAGTTCAAACGTAGGCTCCCAACTTGGGTAGGGGGTCTTCAGACACAGGGAAGGGAGAGAGAACTCAGAAGCTCATGAAAAGGCAAGAAGTGTAGTCTGATTTTGTTTTCTGATAGTAGGGTTTCTATGCTCACAGGAACAGATCCTGAAAGAGCAGAGTCTGGGGCATTTACCCAGGTCTCCCACCTAGGGACAGAATCGTTTGAGAGAGTTCTATTTCCTAAACAGTTAATTTTTTCATGACCCCAAAAGCACTTGGTCCTCAGTCTCTCTAATGCCTGTACCTAAGCTAAAATCATGCTTGGTCACGTACGCTGTTTAATCCTCCCTAGCACTCTAAAAGGCAGTTTAGAGGGGAAAGACCCAAGGCACCCATCATTTGTAGAATGGACAGGGAACAGGTGAGAAATGGGATTACGGATCAGGATAAGACAAAGCGGAATCCAGCTCCCCCACTCCACAGCAGGCCAGAGTGCACTTAATGAGGTTGACCTTAGCAGCTGCGAAGGAGTGAAAAGTAACAGTGAACAACATGCTGACTTTGCAGGTGAATGTATCAGGGTAAATATGCAGACAATGAGCCTTTTGCTATTTTGTTTTGTCTTTGTATTTGATCTTATGACATCAGACTGTTAATTCTGCCCTTCTCTGTTTACCTGTGCTGCCATGGCTACATCTGGCTTAGTGCTGAAGGCACCATAAAATTTGTGGCCATGTTCCAAGTTCAGACTAAAGCAATCTCGCAGTGCTTAATGGTACATTACTGCAGTTACACCTTGCAAAGGAGATTGTCAGTAACTACCTCTCACAATATTTAGATGAAAGGAGATTGCCAAATAATGGCAACTTGTCTCTTCAATCAGCCCCACTTACATGAACTCCATGGTAGGGAACAGGCATAAAGGCTTAAATTACAACTAAATTTATAGGCCTGGGGAAAAGTTTAATGAACATCCCTAGGTGTTTCTTCACTCAGTCTGATGCTCAAGTTAAAGAAAATCCACACGTTACATAACACTCTTACCGTTTAGCAGCTCAATCCAGGCTTTCCCCTCAGGTTGTCTGACACTCCAAAAAAAGGTGGTTTTGGGGTTGATCCCGTGCTGTGTCACATGGGATCCAAATTCAGGTCCTTATGCCTCGGCTTAGACTGACAGGGGCTGGGAGCAGCTGGGTGAGAGGGAATTCTCTATAGCACAGTCATAAGAGTGAGAACCGGAGAAGTAAGGCCAACTTGTGTCTGTTAGTTACTGCCCTGAGCTGCAGTGCCCTAGCAGACGCTGTGCCTCTGGGAGGGTCGTGCCCCCAGCTGCACAGTGTGCACTCCCAGTGCAGCCAGCCAGTTTAGTGGGGTGGGGCAGAGCTATGGGGTGCCTCTTCCCAGCCCTTAGGGGGTGCTATGATGGAAACAGTGCCTGCATTGAAACAGCATAAGAACTGCAGTTGTAGCCCTCTCCTGACTAGGGGGTGAGAAGAGAAGTAGAGAGAGAGAGGAAGGGTCTTTGCACTCTCCCCCCGCACCCCAATTGCTCACCTTTGCAAGAGCCAACCATAATCTGGCCCCTACTGAATGAGATCTCGTCCAATCACCTGCCAGTGCAGTGCTGTTACCACCAGCATAGGTTCAAGCCTGGCTCTAGCAACCTAATATAATATAAGCTACATGTGCAGCCTGGAGGAGAGGGAAGCAATCCAATATATCTATATTTACATACACAGGGCAGTTCTCAGATAGTGCAACTATACTCTGTGGCTGACTGAAGCAGCAAAGTTGGCAAGCTTCCAAAGGCGCAGTATGCAGCTGTTCTCACTGGAGAGAAGGGGTCAAATTCTGTGCTGCACCTCCCAAATTCCAAACTCGCTGCAGAGGCCGGTATGGACCCCTGCATAAGTTAAAAGTTTCTTGGGCAGCTCTTGTTTACAGCAGCTTCACCCAGATGTCTATGGGCTGCTCACCAGCCCAGTTACATCAGTTCAGAGTGTTCCAGCCACTCCGCTTTCTACCCCCATTTCTCTACTGGGAGGGCGCATGCAAGGTCATGCATGCCAGTGGCTCTCAACCAGGGGTACGTGTACCCCGGGGGTACACAGAGATCTTCCAGGGAGTACATCAACTCATCTAGATATTTGCCAAGTTTTACAACAGGCTACGTACAATGCACTAGCGAAGTCAATACAAACTAAAATTTCATGCAGACAATGACTTTATACTGCTTTATAAACTGTATGCTGAAATGTAAGTTCATTATATTCCAATTGATTTAGTTTATAATTATACGCTAAAAATGAGCAATTTTTCAGTAGTGTGCTGTGACACTTTTGTATTTTTATGTCTGATTTTGTAAGCAATTTGTTTTTAAGTGAGGTGAAACCTGGGGTACACAAGACAAATCAGATTCCTGAAAGGGGTACAGCATTCTGGAAAGGTTGAGAACCACTGATGCATGCCATCCGTAGACAGCAAGAATTCTCCCAGGCAATGCTCTACCTCCTTCATAGCCCCTGTGCGCCTCTGAAGTGTCACAAAGGAGCCAGAATCTGGCTCAGTGTCTCTAGTGTAGGGGCTTTGAATAAAGCCAGTTAAAGGAATTGCAAAAAGGGTTCAATCCATGCTCCTTCCCCAGCATCACATTTCACTTTCTTTTGTCCCTGTGATGGTCAAGCCTCAGCTTAACACTCATTTTTAAGACAAGAGGAATAATTACATTTCACAGTAATACCAGAGTGCAGCAGTGTGACTCACAGCACTCTTGCATGTCACCATATTAACTGGATCGTTTTAGTAGAATATTTAAAATTAACTGGTTCAGCTGTGCTGTATTCTGTTCATTCTTGATTGCAAGAATACTTCGCACTTGAACTGAGCCTTCCAGTCAAGGACCCCAAAAACTTCACAACATCCCTATGAGGTGGGTTAGTATTTTAGTTAGAGTTGTTCGCCAGTTTTGTTGTGAATATAGTTTGGGCGGTTCGTATTTCATTTTGATTTTACAAACCGGATCTAATTTTGTGGTGTTTGTGGGGTGGAAATTGATGCATTTCTAGGTAAAATTACGTCTATTTTTAACTCAAGAATACTTTGGGGGCCCAAACCTCAGTTTTCAAAATTCCCTGTTTTACTTTGATAAAGATCAATTCTCATTAAAAAAAAAAAAAAAAAGACGTTTTAAGGGTATCCATTTCCAAAAAATCACTATTTTTCCAATGAAAAGCAACATTGAAATTGTAAATATTTTCTCTAAACATTTCATTCAAAAATTGTTGATTTTCCACAGCCCTAATTAATGTCTTTTTAGGATTTGGAAACAGAGGCACAAAGGAACTTGTTCAAAGTGAAACAGTGCCTCAGGGACAGCTCTTGGGTTAAAACCCAGATCTCCTGACAAGTATTCTAACCAATAGATAATGGATAGAAGATAGATGCTCCTTTACAAACTTACAGTGCAAATATCAGTGAGCCTGTTTGAGGTTTGATGGAATCAGCCAACCAGCACTGCCATTAAGACTTCATGAGAAGGGGAAGCTTGGGCCTTATATATTCTTTTTATGTGCTAACAGGGCAGGTTGGGATTTGGCAGAAGAGTACCAAACTACACAGTTTTCTTTTCTTTTTCCAACACTAGTCTCAGCACTTCAGTGTTCAGTACAATCTGTATCATCTTACACTTTTTTAGAACAGGGATAGGCACCTCTAAAAACAGCACACACACAAGTGTCTCAAAGGCGGGGCAGATATTTCTACTTCCTGTGGTCCCAGCGGGGCTGTCTTGCTACGGATTCATCAGATGTTGATTTGACAGTCTTTTCCAAGCCTGCTGTTTCCATGCTTTATTATACAGCTCTACAGTAGCTGATGGATGTTTTGTATACCAGCCCAGCTGCTCTGACCTAGCTATAAAATAGCCAGCTAAATGGATAAGAGAGCTTAAAATAGCGTGGCCTTTACTCTTTATCAGCTTAAAATTTTCCAGCACACATCTAACATTAAACTCTTTGAAGAAATACAGAACAGTCTGTTATTTATACTTAACATACTATTTCTGGTGCACTGGTTTAATCTCATATTGATACTGGATTGAAAGGAAACAGGATTTATCCCTTTGTCTTTTTGTTCAAAGATAATGGCTAGCTGAATACTCTTCCACTAAGCCAATTATTTGCAAATTAACAAATTGCTTACAAGGATTTTGCCTTCTTTTCAATTTTAGAAGGGACTCTTTAGGGCTTTGTGCCTGCGTATCCTGGAGCTAATCCCCATTTTCTAGAGACCTTTTGTAGACTCTATAAAGTATCTTATTGTTTCTTTTCATATTTAACTGTTTTCAAATGAACATATTAGTGAGTTTGCCTTGATGCCATGTTTGCATAATTTGTCACAGTGTTCTATGGATAAAACAGAACCATTTATTATCTTAACCTCAAATTTAGGTTTTGGAGCACCCAGATTAAAACCAAGCCTGGTTCTAATCTTTTCAGAACAACTAAAAACAAACTAAACACAACCAAAAGATTGTTGCTGATTTTTCAACACCAAAAACATATTCTCATATGTTGCATCTCTTGAGAAAGCCCCAGTGGTGGTGCTCTCTTTTGGCAATGCTTATGCAATAGTCATGCCAATAAAGTGGTTTTGAATTGAACTGTCTGTTGCCCAATCCCCTAGGAACCATGGCAATTGGTTTAGACAAAACAATTTTGCTTGCTGTCCCTATGAATGGGACATCCACCTGCTGCTTTCTTGCTGTGTATGTTGGAGTTGGGAAACAAAAGCAAACTGGAGGTTCTGATCCATAGAAACAGCACTTTTTCTAATTTTGTACAGGAAGTTTTTTCTCCTCTTCTTGTAGGATCTGGCTGTTGGCTTGGTGTTTAACCCTATGGAGCATGGAGTTACACACATGTACATTCTCTCTAAGCATTCATTCAGCTGGAAGCTTACATAGGGATATTGGTAGAGGTGTTAAAACAGAGTCAATATTTTGCAACTCTCTCTACCAGAAGATCTGTCTAGTTTTTGCTGTCATTCTTATCAAAACAAGTATAAATACATTAATTAATATGAGTTACTTACAGCAGTTTTGAATAGTATGTCAAACTTGTCACATCAAGTTTGTCATTATGCCCTGTTATTGCAACATTGGCCCGAACATCAGATGTTCCCAAACCAAGGAAGAGACGGTGGGAAGTCTTTTGATAAAAACAGTGACAGTAGGTTGGCTGCCACATGTGACCCTTGTGAAAGATGCAAAGTGCAATTCATTCTTAAAAGTCCTTGCCAGTGTCCTTGCCAATAAGTGAGTGTTTGTCTACCTGTCAACATAGAAGTTATGCTAATATACTCAAACACACTGGGGTAGAACCTCACCTGTAGCCAAAGAGTGTTTGGTGCAGATGGAGGAGAGGGGCAAAGGACACCTTTGC
The DNA here is from genome assembly GCF_026122565.2 of Emydura macquarii macquarii. NCBI lineage: Eukaryota > Metazoa > Chordata > Testudines > Chelidae > Emydura > Emydura macquarii. Next base: position 25,815,542 of record NW_027132559.1, read on the forward strand.
ATTTCCCCAATTCTGGATTATATTGCCATTTGGCCAGTCCACAGCATAAATAAGATCTTGAGGGCTTCATTAACTTACAATGACAGGTCCATGCCACACAAAACTTCCCCTGTGCAGGGGAGACCTTCTGCTGGTCAGCTAAGACAAGTGGTGCAAAGCAGTCCTAATACACAGGAGAATCAGGCCCATTTAGTTCTCCTCCTCCCACCACCATTCACTTCTCATCTTTACTTCTCCCCTGCTACCCCACCCCCCTCAGTTTCAATTTCAAAGTCCTTTTGGCACTCCCTTTGCCCAACCCCTTCCCTCCACATAAATGAGTAATTAAGTCAACAGTGAAGTCTTTCATGGCCAGCACAACATCCCTTTCCCTTGCTCAACTCTCACCTCCTGGCGCTTATTTCTATAGTTCTCCAGAGACCAAGGAGTCTCTTTCAGGCTAGATAGGACCCAGCTTCTTAAAGTAAAAGACAAGCAGGATAAAATGTATTGCCCTCCCTAAACCAAGACACCCTTCTAGTCTTCTTCATACATTATAGAGAAGCAAAAACGGGTACAAACCCTTTTTCAGGTTATTTGTAAGTTACCTTGAATAAAGGAAGAAGCATTTGGAGCTATTTCATGATTTATTTCTCTGGAATTGGGAAGTGTAAAGTGCTTCTGGGGCTCGGCAGATGTGTTGAACTGGAAAGCTATGAACGTGTGCTGCCAGAGCACTATATTTACTCAGTTATGTTACTGAATTCTCTTCTCCTTCTGTTTCAGAAACACAACAGAATTCAAAGCTATACTAGTTCCTGTATATTTTTAGCATGACTGGTATCTTACAATTAAAGTGTAGTACATACGGATTTCCGTTGGCACAAATCTAAGTGATGTTCCAGAGACTTACTGTAATTAGATAGGAAACGAAAATAATGTTTCCACTATGTGTCCTGGTAATGTAATATGCAGTATATATGGACCAGACTTAGCTCCCATTATACCTAACAAAACCTGTTGTTTTGGGTAGAATCAAGAGGCACATTTTGGTGTTAGCTGCTTTTAATCTCTTTTTCTCAAGTTACAATGAAGCATAGTCTACCTTTGTACAAATGCTAAATTCTCTTTTAAAGAGTATCTCTAATCCCACTTTATGCAGATATGGAAACATAGCAGCTGGGTTCTAATCACGCGGACACATATTTAATCTTACTTGCCGAGTATTTCTGACTGATAAACCTCCAGGAAAGCCAGCTATGAGCCCTGATCTTGGTTGCTGCCCCATGGAGTTGTAAACATCAATGATGTCACTGTTTAGTAGTATTCTGGCTGCCAGAAGAAATCTTAAGTAGGTGATTTTAATTAAAAACCTCAAGCTTGATTTTCAATTTATGTAAATCAGTGGAGTTGTACAAGTATAATTGACAACACTGGACGTTTTCCATTTACCAGAATTCTTGTCTCATTCATTGCCAAGTGACTCATTCATTATCACCACTGAACGTTAGTTGATGTTTGTTAGTGAGAGCACTCTCCATTGTGAAGGACTTATCTAAAGCCCATTGAAGTCAGTAGAATCACCATATAACTATTCCAAAATGGCAGTCATGCCTCCACAAATTGGGCCAGTAGTAGATGTTTAGCTTGCATGTTTGTTTTGCTTTTGTTTTTACACTTTAAGCATATGGAATTGTAAGTAGGTGTCACGCTGACTAGATTGGGAGGGGGCATTTATTATATTATTTAACATCAGTATGTCAAAATCATAATAATTCATATGAGATATGCCATATCAGGTACTGTTAGAAAGGCTATAATGTGCTAAGTAAGACGATAATGTTTATGTTCTTGTGTTATATGTGTAATGGAAGTTATGGATATGGTTGATATATCTGTATTTCAAATTGTGTTGTGTCTGGGTGACACCCCAGACAGGATGGTTGCAGCAATAGCCTGCTTAATGGCCCATTAAGAGATTCACAGGTACCAGGGGTCAGGGGGAGAAGCCAGGGATATACCTGATGAGTCACCAGGACTTACTCATGTGACTCTGGACTCCATCTTGTTCCTGTAAAATTCCACAAGCAGCATGGAAAAGACCAAAGGGCATAAAAGGCAGCTGCACAACATCCATTTTGTCTTTAGTCTCCAGCCTACTCTGGATCAACTCATCTACAACTGAACTAAAGCTGTGAAACAAAGGACTGAGACCCATCCAGGTACTGGATGTACACCAGAGGGATTATACAAGCCTGCAAACTCCACAATTCTACTAGAAATCTGATATATATGGACTTTCCAATTATTTATATGTATATGCTTGCTTTAATCCTTTAACACTTCTCTTATAGTTTGTTTCTTTCTTTTTATAATAAACCTTTGGTTTTAGTTACTAAAGGACTGGCTGGCAGCGTGGTATTTTGGGTAAGATCCAAACTTATATCGATCTGGTATTGTGACTGACCCTTTGGGGTCAGGAGAAACCTTTTTGGTAAAGAGCATTGAATTTTAAATAACTGATCTCTTTACTGGACCTAGTGGCCGATTGGGAGCCAGAGACTGAAATGCAGTGAAGGGGGTTGTGTAGATTTTTATTCTGGCTTCTTGATAACCAGTGTGGGGAATCAGAAGCACTGTTTGTGGCTGGTTGGGAAGTCTGACTTCAGTGTCACCCACCAGTGCTGGGAGAATCTGCTCTCCTTTTACAGCCTGCCCTGACCTTGGCATTTTCAGGTGGCTACCCTAGGCACGAAAAGGTCACAGTAGGTAACAAAAATCCTTTTTGAACTCCAACTTGAGAAGAAAGTTGTGGTAGTGTACTTAGCTACCATGGTGATAGGCACCTCAGAAAGGCCTAAAATAGATTATATTCTATAAACAGAAGCTGCCCACAGTCACCATCTGGGACCAGTCTGGCAACCTGATAAAATGTCACTGGCCCTAGAGCAGGTGTTCTCAAACTGGGGTTCTGGACCCCTCAAAGGGTCATAAGGTTACTAAGGGGGAGGGGTTGCGAGTTGTCAGCCCCCGTGCATGCTGTGGCTGTCAGTTTCATGCATGGCTGACAGCCAGAGCCCTTCAGAGCTGGGTGACTGGAGAGCAGTGGCTGTTAACTGGGTGTTCTGAAGGCAGTGCCACCCCCACCAGCAACAGGGAAGTAAAGGTGACATGGCTTGGGGGGGGAGGGGGGTCATCACAGCCTGAAACGTTGATGACATTTTCATCATCTGGACCCACGGAAAAGAGTCCCTCGAAGAATTCCATCGGGATTTCAACAATTTTCACCCCTCCGTCAACCTGAGCCTGGATCAGTCCACACAAGAAATCCACTTCCTGGACACTACAGTGCAAATAAGTGATGGCCACATAAACACCATCTTATACCCAAAACCCACCGACCGCTATACGTACCTACATGCCTCCAGCTTCCACCCAGGACACACCACACAATCCATTGTCTATAGCCAAGCCCTAAGATACAACCACATTTGCTCCAATCCCTTAGACAGAGACAAACACTTACAGGATCTCTATCAAGCATCTTAAAACTACAATATCCACCCAGGGAAGAGAAGAAACAGATTGACAGAGCCAGTTGGGTACCCAGAAGTCACCTACTACAGGACAGACCCCACAAGGAAAACAACAGAACGCCACTGGCCATCACCTACAGCCCCCGGCTAAATACAATACATCATCAAGCTCTACAACCTATCCTGAAAGACGATCCCTCACTCTCACAAACCCTGGGAGGCAGGCTAGTCCTTGCTTACAGACAGCCCCCCAACCTGAATCAAATACTCACCAGCAACTGCACACCATACAATAGAAACACTAACATAGGAACATATTGCAACAAACCCCATTGCCAACTCTGCCCGCATATCTACTCAAGTGACACCATCACCGGTCCTAACCACATCAGCCATACCATCAGGCGCTCATTCACCTTCACATCTACTAATGTGATATACACCATCATGTGCCAACAATGCCCCTCTGCCATGTACATTGGCCAAACCGGACTGTCTCTACGCAAAAGAATAAATGGACACAAATCAGACACCAGGAATGGTAACATTCAAAAACCAGTGGGAGAGCACTTCATTTTCCCTGGACACACAGTAACAGACTTGAAAGTTGCCAAACTTCAACAAAAAAACTTCAGAAACAAACTCCAGAGTGAAACTGCAGAGCTGGAACTCATGCGAACTTGACACTATCAGACTCGGTCTGAATAGAGACTAGGAGTGGCTAGCCCACTACAAAAAATAATGTTCCCTCTTTTGACATTCACACCTTCTCATCAACTGTTGTGAATGGCCTCATCCGCCTGATTGAATTAACCTCGTTAACACTTGCCCTCCCCACTGTGAGGTAACTCACCCATCCTTGCATGTGTATAGATACCTACCAAACTGAAGTTTCCCCTTCGTGCATCCAACGACGTGGGTTTCTGCCCACGAAAGCTTATGCCCAAATAAATTTGCTAGTCTTTAAGGTGCCACAGGACTCCTTCTGTTTTACAGCCTGAAATATTTTCCAAGGGGGTCCCAGGAAAAGAAAGTTTTAGAACTCTTGCCCTAGAAAATCTGGCAAAACACATTGATCTGACCCATAAGAGTGGTGCCATTTAAATGGCCATTTTACAGTCCTTTGTTATCCAGTTGCATTGCTCCTGAGTATTCATGTTTCTCCTGATTTTGTGTCATCAGAAAAAACTGAGAAATTCCAGTGTAGTACCCTTGTGTAAGTCATGTATAGTAAATAACAAACAGGCAAGAAATCGAAGTGAATGCATGAGGTACTCTATAATAGACACTGTTCCAGCTTCAAAAGATTCCATTTACAATATTTTACATAATGTGACATGTTCCTAGGAACAAGCAGACAGCTATTTAATGTAAGCCCTTCCCCCCCCAAACCTTAAGTTAAAATAACAGAGCTATGTATAAAACAGAAATAACAGATGAAGGAATTAGACCTGAATAATACAGCAAATTTTGAAGGTGAAAGTGTGTATAGAAGCTTTTCACTGCTTTTTGGGAGGAAGAAGAGGTAGGGTCAGTTACATAATCCGGCATTAAGTCATCCATAACCTCAGATGCTCTCTGACTACAGTTTCCTTTCATATTTTAACAGGCTCCCTCTGGCTAACCAGTTGATTTGAGGCTTAGTCCTCAGGCAAATTAAAAAAAAAAAAAGGAGTCCTCCTTCCCTTCAGATCAAGGGAAATTCAAACTGAAAGTTCACTTCCTTCCACCCCCCCACTTTTGATGAGTCACAGCCCTCCCTTGAGAACCTCTCTACCATCTCCCTTCTCCAGAGAGAAACAATGCTTTGTTGTCCACAGACCTCAACTTCTGTGGAAATCTTTCCCATTTATTGGGACGAGGGGAGTGCCCTGTAACCACTAGCAGGTCAATATGGGAGCTCAGCCTTTCCTTCATTTTAGAATCCAGCCCAGGGCCTCTAACCATTTAGCAGTCATTAACGATTCAGAACCCTGCTTCGCTTTTCTTTACACCATTCCTTACACTGCCTGTCTCCTCCCAGGGCATTGCCCGGGTCCTTACATAGGCTCCTTCCCTAGATTTCCCCCTAGGCCTTTTTCAGCTTCGGACTACCAACACATTACTGGCACCTTTCCTAACCCACACCAGACCAACTTCCAGATTTTTCTTAAGTCTCCGCCCTATTGTTAACTATCAGCAGCTCCTTTTATAGCCTGGACCCTTTTCCCAGGACACTTTGCTATAATCTACAGTCTGCTCATAGAATCATAGAAGATTAGAGTTGGAGGGGACCTCAGGAGGTCATCTAGTCCAACCCCCTGCTCAAATCAGGACCAAACCCAACTAAATCATCCCAGCCAGGGCTTTGTCAAGCTGCACCTTAAAAATCTCTATGAATGGAGACTTCACCACACTCCTACTGAAAATTTTTTTCCTAATATCCAACCTAGAGCTCCCCCACAGCAACTTGAGATCATTGCTCTTAGTTCTGTCATCTACTACCACTGAAAACAGCCTAGTTTCATCCTCCCTGGAACCCCCTTTCAGGTAGTTAAAGGCTGCTATCAAATCCCCCCTGATTCTTCTCTTCTGCAGGCTAATACTGATCACAAGCATGATATTAGGAATGTCTGGATTTAAAGACTACAACCTCCAGCATGCTTGCCTGTAAAGGTGCCTACCCTGGCACACCATTGACAGGCCCCCTATGCTAGGGGACCAGGAGGAGGATGCAGTTGGGAAAGGACAAACTGTAATATAGAGTAAATAAGTGTCCCCTAATTTACTTTCTCTGTAGCCCTTGTGAATCTTTTCCTCTCTGAATACTGGAGGCAGCTTCAGATTCCTTTGCATTTCTGTCCTCCTGGCTCTTTTAGGAAGCAGGTAGACATTGTTAACTGATCACTCTGCAAATGGCAGTAGGAGAGAAATCCCATGAACCTACTGTAAGAAAAGTCACATCTCTCACTCATCTGAAAGAATGAGTAAAAAACTAGAACTAACAAAATTGGCAAACTAATCTGAAATGAGTCCATATAAAAGGTGTAGAAGCATTTCCCAAATAGTAATAAACCATTCCTGAAGGACATGACTCCATCATTGGACATGGTTCCATCTTGCAGTTTAGATGGGGACTGAACTGCTGTTTAACTTTTTTCCTGAACTGCGCTACCCCCCTTCTGAATTCCCAGTGCTGTAGCGCAGATTAGGAATACAGTTACAACACAGTCCCATCAAAGCAAGCTGTATCTGAAGCCAATCAGGAAGCCACTATGTATAAACATGGTCCCCCACAGAGTAGATGAGATGAGATTTTTGTTTTCAGATGGGGATTGAGGGCATGTCTACACTACAAAATTAAATTGACTTAATTTATATAGGTGTACAGTTGCCGCAGTAATTTCATTGTTTGTGCGTGTCTACACTTTGTTCCTTGTGTCGGCGGTGTGCTTCTGCACCAGAAGCACTTGAATCGATTGTACCGTCAGTGTGAGGCATGGGGGATGGCTTCTGAAAGTCAGTAACAGTCGATGTAAGCAACATTGTGTCTACACTGACACTGCATCGACCTAACTAGATCGACATTGACTCTACACCTTTCATAGAAGTGGAGTTATTAAGTCAACGTAGCTAGACAGTTTCATCAACAGGAGCAAAATTTTAGCATAGACACTTCCATAGTTAGGTCGATGTAAGCTGCCTTGCATCAACCTAGCTCTTCAGATTAGACCAGGCCTCAGCGTCTTTTAGCAAAACATTTCTATTTCATCATCTCAGGAACAAATACAACAGAGTGACTTGGAGGAAGATAAACAAGGTGGCCCTGCAAAGGACAGAACAAAAAGGAGTGAAAGGAGTATCATTGTGTGACCGTGTGACAAACACAGAAGATAGTCTATGTGTCATGTACAATAAACCCATGAAATTTAAAATGCATCTTTGGGGCATCCGGGAAGCAGCCTGAGGCCATAGTGATTTCGTTCTCCATGGAAGTGGCACTGCTACAAAGGAGGAAATGTTATTAAATGCAAACGGAAATCATGGATCCTTTGTAAGGAGATTTAGCCAAAGTCTCCTGTTTAAGCAGAACAAATAGGATTTTTCTCAGGAAAAAAAAGCCAGATGAAAAGTACTAGCCCTTCTGAAAATATCGGTGGGGATATTAGAAATAAAATTGTTTTTCATTCACATTCATAGTCAGACTCAGAACCCTCTATTTATCTGTCTGCATTTGTAAAGCATTGATAGTAGGGCTGTGCCTACACTAGCCTCTCTTTCCTGAAAATTCCCCATTGACGCTAACTAGGGGACAGTTCCAACAGGAGGAGCAATGAGGGGGAGCAGCAGCTGGCTGGCAGCCTTTTAACTGGAGTGTCACGTAAACCTTCTCAGCTCAGGTATACACACAACATGCTAGTTAAAGTGCTGGCAGCTGACTGAAGTGCTAAGCCTCCCACTTTTTCTACCTCTGGAGAAGCTGTACCATTGCCCACAATGGGCATTCAGATATGCACAGAGAGGCTGCAAAAGGATGTTTGGGGTGTGTAAAATCTCTGTCATGTGTGCCCAACTCATATTACTCCCAAAATGCATGCATAAAATTACATGGGCAAAAAGGAAGGCCAGGGTGATGCCCTGGGGGTCTGATATAATATCTGTGGCTCTTTCATAGTAAAAAAAAAAGTAATAAACGACCTGCTTTTTATGTTCTCTGGTGCCTCGCACATTGTGCGGTCATCATTTACATCTCTGCAAAGTGGATGAATAATGCTACCATATCCTAACAGTGCTTTGTGCTGGGCAAGTCCCTAGCCTGTTCCCTTCTAATAACTGTGCTAAGGGGCTGTTAGGGCAGCCAGGGATTACTGGAGTGTAAGGGTCCTAGTCACACGCCTTTCTTTACCTTTATTATGCCCACGACACTGGCAGCTGGGGGAGAGGTAGCATAGGAACCACTAATGTAGCTCTGTGACATGTGAGGGTCCCTTACATAGGGAGATCCTTTAAGGGAATGGATCCAGGAATCAGGCTGTTTTGTGCTGGAGGAACAATTGAAGTCCAGCTTACAACTGGGACCAAGCCGCAAGGCAGAGCAGATTCAGGCCCAGAATTCTCAAAAGCTGTCCTACTTTATCAGAGCTTTCAAAACCACTTCTAATTCTATACAACTGTGGCAACAGTATAATATCTAGTGACCGGCACTCGCCCCCGCTCACCCCCTCCCGCTCGGCAATTACAGTAGACCTGAGACCTGACCTCATCGGGACCTTTACTGACACACCTAAGATAGCACATCTGAAATGGCAAACAATGGGACGTTGCAAAAAGCCCAGGGCAGCCATCGGCTGTTACGAATACTGCACACCTCTCACGAACAGCGGCAGCTATCGGCTGTTACGAATATTGCACACCCCTCCAAGTGCATAATAACTGCTGCATTTTGGTGGGCCTGGCTGAAGAGCTGTCGGCCCGCCAGCCTGATCACCTGGAGCTGCTACCTCTTCCCGCCCCCGAGTCCTCTGCTGGGCGAGAGTCAAGTCAAGTGTAACCGGTCCGAGTTTTGAATCCGAGTTTTTCTCGTGTCCCCCATTGGTCAGGTGTCATGACCCTGTTCCTCGTGGTGGTAAGATTTTAAATAGTATTCTTGTTATAGTTTTCAGGTATAAGTAACATTAATTTGATTATACTTTTGAAACTCATATAATCGTTACCTAGTGTACTCTGTGTCTTGTTCTTCTTCTAATCTGCTTAAGTCCCCCACATCCCCTTTGCCCCAAATAAACTTGTAAATAGCTAAGAAACTGTTTTCTCAGCGTGGTGCTTGGTAATCTGGGGATTCCTTTACCTGTCTGCAACAACAACAAACAAACAAACCCAATAGATTCATCTAACCCTTCTAAACATTAATGTTTCCTTTACTCAATATCTACTGCTAATCAGTAGCAATCACTTGTGCATTTCATTTTCTGTTGTGCCTCTTGACCAGCCATTCTAACATTCCTATTTTAAAGTGGAGGATCAAAAGCCTGAAGCCATGTCATGTGCTAGTAAGAATGTCCTCTGGCCATTAAAAATCAGAGGAGATGGGAGATGCTGTCAGCTAAAAGTCTTATCCTAATCTTTCCAAGGTGATCCCTAATGCTTACAAATCTGTAGTGAGCCATGTGCAGGAAACTCCCATGCAGAATCCAACACCTACTCAAATAGCCATGTAGTGCAGGAAAAACAATTACAGTGTTTCTGAAAATAGCAGATCGCCTGAGATTCTCAGCAATAAGTGTGCATGCAGTCATTCTGAGCATCCTTCAGGTATCAGTGTTAGATTTTACATTGGCTTCCAAACTGTACCTTACCAATAGGTCGGGAGTTCAAACAAGTCAGAGTAACTGGCAGCCTTTTCTCTGGAGAATCCTTGGAACAGAAATGGCACTGCAGGTGTCACAGGGCAGGACTGACATCCCTCGACATGCTCTCAGTGTAGACCTTTGTGCAGCTGCTGCCTATACTGAGCCTGAGTAAAGCAAAAGCTGGTCTTTTCTCCGCCGGCTTACTGTGGAATGCTGAATTGGTGAGCACCAAACACCCCCTTTCATGAGGAGCACTATAAAAAAGGGTCACCAGAAAGACCATTTTGGAAATGCTCTGCTCTCAGGGAAAGCGATGGGGAAAAAATGACTGGCTACCGCCAAATATGGACCTGACTTCAGTGGGACTACTCAGATGACTAAGATTGCAAGACAGGGCCCTATACTAGCAATGTAGCACAGGTATTTTTTTAAAAAAGAGGTTAGCACTGTAAAAGAATGTCTATAGTTAAATGGCAAATACAAACATTGCCTATACCAGGCCTAAATAAGAAAAGAAATTACTGGTAGGCTGGCTAATTAAAACCAGGCACATGCCTGAGCTGAACATTAGATTTCTTTTCTCATTATCCTCACAGACAGGTAACACTGTAAAGACTAATAGACAGGAAATTTAACTTTGACAGTCTGCTGATCACAATGTATCTAGACTAATGGCACCTCATACAGTGTAACTGCATCAGGATGGGCCAGGCTCCTTCCACTTTCGCTATTACCTGGTGGCATAGCACAAGGAGCATTGAATACCGAAGTGTTTTAACCGTTACTCATTCTCTCGTTCTGTTTTGTATGTAGATTTTTTATTAGGCAAATGAAATAATGTAGGGTCTAATACACATCAGATTAAATTATGACTATGAAAGCATGTCTTTCAGGGGAAATTTTCAGCAGGGAGAGAGGCACACCTCTCTCTTACCATTCATGAGAGTTCTGCTTATAAGTCCTCTGCATCGAAGTGAAAATGTACCCCTCTGCCAGCATCTTCAAAAATTCTAATCTGCCTTATATGAGCTTCGGGCATGCCCATTAGGTACCGTGGGAATGGGTCTGCTGATTCTTTCCACCCTTGGAACGCTGTCAGGGAAGCCAAAGACTCAGGAAGACGTGAGGCAGAAGTTACACAGTGATGCAGTGAGAGAGCACAAGACCATAGCTTTTGGGCTAATACTGCTTTCCTTATTCTATCCAAGTCCCTCGTCTAGTGCTAGAAGAAACCAGCTCATTCTGTGATTCTTGACTATGACCACATGAGTGGGATAGTTCAGAATAAAGGGCAATAAATACAGAGTCCACTGCGCTTGTGGGGGCTTAGATTACCACTCTGACCTCCCTGCTGTAAACAGAGAGATCACCCAGCACTCCTTTATGGAGTGCAGGCTACTCCCCCAATGCCCAGTTCCCTCTCCCCAGACTGCTGAACAAGGAAGGTGAAACCATGCCCCAGCTCTTCCTCTGTGTGCCATCAACAGTTTAGGGTGTCTGAAGTCCCCAAGCTAACAGAGCACAGGGACTTCTGCAATTCTAACTACCCTTACACAGACAGTGCAAGGGAGAAGGGAAACTCCTTACACACACACACCTCTCCCCCATCCCCCGTGATCCTCTATAAGGACCAGGCACAGAATGAAAGCAAGTTACTTTGACACCCATGTTTCTAGTTGAGTGGTTTTCTGCCATAGCAGGACAGCAAGGGAGCATTGGGTTGTACCCTGGTTACTATGCACATTATAGAAGAAAAACCACTGTCAGAAATGCAATTTTATTTTACAAATACCACAACAGCCAGATAGGCAAAAACACCATTCAGCTATCTGCCAGTTAAAATCACCTTTTCTTTATTTGATCTTAACACAATAAAAAGATTGCAAGTTTAGAGTTGGCAGGAGTTTCTCTTTCTTTTTTGAACTCACAAAAGAATAGAAACAGCAAGTGACTTTTTTAATACTTGGTTTAACCACAGCAATTCTGAAAATGGTGCTATAGCTTTGAGAGTGGCTTCTCCCAAGACAGTTTCCAACTACTCTGTGATTTATTGGGTCTATCTCCACTTATCTACTCTCTTATTACTTATTTACTACAAGAGCTCCAAAGTGTTATTCTACCCCTTATGATGACTTCCCAGAGAACTTAATAACAATACAACCAATAGGGTGCTATAGAAATTTTATTGAGTGCTATAGCAATTTACTCTAAAAAAGTGTAGAATTTAATACAGATAGCCTTTTTATAGGATTTTTTTTTTTAGTTCATACACTAGAATTCTATAACTATATAATTTACTATTGAATCTTATAGGTTTGAATATCATTTGATTCTACAAGATTTTCCCACAGGGGATTAGATGTTTTAGAAAAAAATCTTTTTAAGGAAGCTGAAAATCAAAACCTCCGTACATACACATATACAAAATCTGTTTGTGGAACAAAATAACAATGATGCACGCTGGCAAGAGCGAAATTATAGCTTGTCTTGAACATATCTTGTTGCATCCAGCCTACACTAGAAAACTAGGTCGGCAGAGTTAAACTGACCTAAATCCCCATGTAGACAGTCCTAGGTCAATAGAAGATTTCTTGTGTCGACCTAGCTACCGCTTCTCAGGGAGGCGGATTACCTACACCCATGGCGTCAGTAGTGTCTACACCGAATTGCTACAGCAGTGCAGCTCTGCTGCTGTACTGTTTTAAGCAGAGACAAGTCTATATTTCAGATGTCCTGACCAACGTGACATTTCATACTCTAGGAGTTTAAAGAACTAGGTTCAAGGCTGAATTTAACTGTGGAAATTGGATCTCGGTTTGAGTCTGGATTCTGAACCTGCACATACAAAGTTTAATGTGGTCTGAGCTCTAGATTACCTCTTAAGGGAATGTAAACAAATGAACACAGTGTATTGTAGATTTCACTTGTGCATTACCATAAAGAACATTTTATATCCGAAACAGCAAGAAACTAAAATGTTGGCAGAAATGAAATCCCTTTACATGCAGTGTTTACCCGGAAAATACAGGCACTAAAGAGAATGTCAACTGCACCAGCCTGAACCTTGTTTGTCACTAGATTAACTACAGAGCTGACAAGGGCAATGACTCAACCATTCATGTCCATTAGGCTCACTGTGAAAGGTTCCATTCGTTTACCAGCTGGCCTGGCAGAATGCTATCTAAAGATGTGAACAAGTGCAATGTTTAGAGGCAGACTGGCCCCATTGCAATTTGAAACCAAAGCTGCAATTAATTATATATGGAATGCAGCCAGGCACTCCTGGCATTGTAATCAAATGAGACCACACAAAGAAAGAAAACACTTCATCAGGCATGGTATACAGAGAGATTTAGAGTTCCCACTATAGTAGGAAGTTAAAAAGAAAACTGATCAGTGTCTCATTATTCCTACAAATAGGTTAAACAAAAACTTTATACCTTGAGTTGCACTGATCCCATCCCCTCTGGTATGACAGGAAGATGTTCTGGATTGTGCACCCTCTTTTCATTTGACTGCTTGCAAACTGAGGGTCTCATCCTGCAAGTTCCTAACAAACCTCAACTCCAGCTGACTGTCAGATTTTCACCCTATATTGCCAGAATTTGAAAGAACTCAGGACTTTATAGGAATGTGGGATCTTCCTCAAAACATACTGCCCTACTGTGATGTTTCGAAGCCCTGCACACCCACCTCTTTTGTTTTTGAAATGATACCCTGATTATACAAACTGTAATGGACATTGCTTGAATTACAGATTCAGCAGGCGCAGGCTGGTGGTGGAACGTGCATTTGGGATACTAGAGGCAAGCCGGAGGGTCTATCTGAAATGCAATGATGGTGGAATCAGGTATGTGGGCTTCATGTTATCTGGTGATGGCTATACAGGTGACCAGCAGGAACTGCTGGCATCAGCACCTCTTGTTTGTAGGTTTAAAGGCATTTCCTTTGTCAAGATTTTACCAAATAGTACAGCCAGCCGTATTACAGTTATTAAACAGTGCCATTGCAGTAGTATCTAGGGCCCCTGTCAAATCAGGACCCCATTGTGTTGGCTGTTGTATGCACACATAGTAAGAGACAGTTCCCAAGAGTTTACAATCTAAACATACAAGATCAAGGGTTGGGGAAGATATATTATCCCCATTTTACAGATGGACTGCCTGAGCCACAGAGATGAAGTCCTCATAGGGAATCAGTGGCAGAGCTAGGAATTGAAGCCAGGTAGTCCTGTCCAGTGCCTTAACGCTAAGCTCATTCTTCCTGGGCCTCTTTTCCTTATTCCCTCCATCTGTTTGTTACTCCAACTTGCCGAGTCTTGTCCTGATTTGTATGGTAAGCTCTCTGAGGCACAGGTTCCCACTTACAATGTATTCGTACAATGCTGATCTGATTGGAGCCTACTGGCACTGTTGCAGTACAAAATCAATAATAAGATGCCTATCGCTTTCCATATCAAATTTGTGAAAGCAAGGGTGTGGTGTTTAACTAGCTTTGGGCGGAAGCGACTTCATAGCGGTAGGACCAGAAGCAGCCAGAGCAGGGCCAGCTGCACTGGATTGGGGCTGGTGGTGTTAAAACAGGGGGCCACCCCTCCCCGCAGTGATCTACTCCCCACACCATGGGAGCACTTGGACCTGGATGATGCCTCCCTTCCCCACCCACCACATCCTTTCAGAGAGGAGCCAGCCAGAAACTCCAGCCATAAGGAGCAGAAGCAGCCAAAGCAGGAGCCTTTGGACGTTCAGAGAATTTCCCACAATTCTGACTGGACTTTCTCTGCCCTGCGCTGATTGGGGTAGTGGGAAGGTTGGAACAAAGCCAATCTCTTCACCTCAGCTTCATTCCACACCTGCCTCTCTTACCGTCTTCTCCCTGCTCTCTCCCTGTCCTCCCCCTTCCCTTCATTTTTCTTTCCATTTAGCTGAACCCCTCCTAACTAAGCTCATCCAACTAACATGACATTGGCTGCCATCACAGTGTTCACTCTGCTTGTTTCTTTTACTCCCTTGTGTCTGCCTCGTCTAGGTAGATTATAAGATCCCCAGGGCACGGCCTGTCTTACTCTGTTTGTACAGTCCCTAGCACGGGGGGCCCAAATCTTGACTGGCCCTTAGGCACTACTCTAACAAATATGATTAGGGGTAATAAAGAACAACAATGCCTTGCTACTGATTATGCACAGCCAGCCTGGCAACTCTAGGTGCAGGATACTGCAACTGCTGTCCATGTTATTTTACTTCGGCTAGGTCTACACTATGGGCCAAAGATGTGAGACTCCTGGCCACGTACACATACTTGCACTAGCTCTCATTGAGCTAGCATGAGTAGAAATGGCAGTGTAGCCACAGTAGCACTGGGAGCGGGAGCACAGGCATGGCTGAGACGTCCCATGTACAAACCCACTGTTTGTATTCGGCATGGCTCAGCCATGACTCTGTTGCCGCTCTCCACACTACTGTGTACACTTGCTCTTTATACTAGCACCGGTACATGCACACAAGCAGCAGAAATGACAGCCCTCGCTTGCAGTGTAGACACAGACTTGGAGGTACCTTACACATGTACTTTGCAAATGAAAGAGCGTGAGACTGTTCCTCACCTAAGTCAAAATACACGTTGACAGTTCATGGAACATAACCCCCACCATGACCACCACAGGCACCACACCGTGCAGGGACCAAAACTGAAGTGGAAACAGAAGATTGGGCCTGGTTCCATCCTGAGCATTCTCCTGATGCAGCATTTAAAAACAATCTGCTTCTGCCTGAATTTATTAACACAGGCATTACTGAAATGAGCAGAACATTGGATTCAAAGGTCATATGCAGTGAAATGGAGAACTGGATGCTGATTTTAGCATAGTGAACTGGGCTGTGAGACGTGGTAGGCTTCCCGTTGGTGCTTTTGTTACAAGATAAATAAATTGGTTTGTTTACACATCACTGACAGTACAACAGCTTCCAGTGTCTTGACAAAGAGTTACACTCTGAAAAGTCAATTTAACAAACAGGCAGCACAACTGTACTAACCAGATGTGGCAGAAGCCAAAATCACTAAAGAAAACGGAGTCTATTGGCAATTACTATAAAGGAGTGGAGCTGGTACATTTGGCTGTAGTCAGGAGGTAACAAGAGAAAACACCCATCAGGGATGGTCTGTAACTAGCTATACTTAATCCTGACACAGTGCAGTGGGATGGGCTAGATGACCTCTTAATGTCTCTTCCTGCCTTACATTTCTATGACTCTATGCAACATCCTGTGATGTGCTGCTGTACTGAGGGGCCAGTGCCTGCTGCATCTGGAGGCCTCACAAAGACACTCAACACCAAGGCTGTATTTACACACGTTCTCTCACAGTCTCCCCATGGAACTCCTCCTGACCAGAGGTCTCACATCCCTGTCACAGCAAATATAGTCCCACAAGACTTCAAAATCCTTCACCTGTCTTGATGCTGACATCCCATTAGTATCTTTATCTTTTTCTCCTCAAACTTTGGTCTCCTTGGGTTCCTCTCATCTGCTTGGTCACTCTCCTTCCTCAGTTCTGTTTGCAACTTCAAACCAATATCATCCCTGGTCTTCAGTTTTTTGACTTTGAGAAATCTCATTGGCAGGTAGTCTGGCCCCTCTATTATGAACATTTTTGACCTATAATGGACCATCCTTTCTGTCTTCTCTCTTGCAGTTCTGGTGAGATCTGTGGGGAGAAATGTAAGCAAGGGTTAACAGGAATATTAATGCATATTACATAGCTTTCAGCTAGCATACTTCATACTATGAAACATTATTGTCCTTCAAAGGAAGCTTACCTTGCACATTCCTCAGATGGAGGATGCTCACTATGGTCCTAGTTTCAAAATGGCACCAAAACACTGGCCCTTGAAGAGAATATAATAAATAATACTACCTAGTTCTTATATAGTAATTTTCATGAGCTGCTGTCAAAGTGCTTTACAAAGGAGATTAGTATCATTATCCCATTTTACAGATTGGGGAACCTGAGGCACAGAGCTCTGAAGTGACTTGCACAAAAAGTTACCTGGCAGGCCAGTGGCAGATCCAGGAATAGAGAGAAGTCTCCTGGGTCCCAGTTCAGAGCTGCACCCAGTAGGCCACAGTGCCTCTCCCACCCTATTAGGTTCAGGGACTGAAGTAGAGTTGCATGCAGGGTTATCGTAGCCGTGTCGGTCCCAGGATATTAGAGAGACAAGGGGGGGTGAGGGGATATCTTGTATTGGACAAACTTTTTTTGGTGAGAGAGACAAGCTTTTGAGCTTACACGGATCTCTTCTTCAGGTCAGAAGTAAAGCTGGTCAGTATTAAATAGTCTAATAACTTAAGCTCGACTGCACGATGCAGAAAAGTACTTAATGAGGATAATATCTCTTTGCTAAGGGTCCCTGGGAGGGAAAGGAATATGGTTAGATTAAGTGGGGAGCCATGCTGATAAATTCACTGTTGAGTTATCCTCTGACAGGTTAACCCAGGACACCCTTCTATTTGTAGAGGAGCAATGAGGGTCAATGGGGCCATGGGAAAAGCAGCATTTTGAGAAATCCTTACTACATGTTGCAGATTAGCAGGGTGTTGAAAAGCAAAGTACTACTAAGGTTTGCTCAGAGCAAGTGTAATCACAATGGTGCCTTTTTTATTTATATGGCCTCCATAACTGGGCATATCTTAATATATTTCTTTGCAAGACAACCCTAGGAGGTATGGAAGGGCTATTATCCCCATTTACAGGTCAGAAAGTGAGGGACAGAAAGCTTAAGGGGCAGATTTCCAAAGGTATTTAGACACCTGGAGATGTAGACAAGGCCTTAATGTGTGCTGCAAAACACACCAGTGGGTTGTGATTTGTAAAGTGCACTAATGTTTTGTGCTCTAACTGTCCTGTGTAGACCCTGCTGGCGTACTCTAAAAAGTCCCTAGTTCATAGTAACTTGCATGGTCTATACGGGGTAGTTAGGACGCTTTACAAATCACATCCCCGTGATGCATTCTGCTAGTGGCGTGTAGACAAGCCCAAAGTATCTATCTACAACTTCAAAGTCCAAAATACCTTTGAAGTCTGGCTGCTCAGTGACCTACCCACAGTCATGCAGGAAGTCTGTGGTGGAGCAGAGAATTGAATCTGGGTCTCAAGTCTTAAACTTGCATCCTAACCACTGAACTAGCCTTTTGTCTGTGTATGCTTCTGTATCTTTGTGAGCAGCTTTGCGCTTGGACAGGGGAGGCATTATATGCAGCTAGAAGCTGCAATGGTGCTTGGCAGTGTGGAAGAACTCTAGAGAAAAGACTTAAGACACAATGATTTACTGGTACAATTAAAAAAAGAAAGAAAGAAAGAAAAACAGCAATAACAAAGGTAATCTTTCTGCTGTATAGAGCCTGGGTGACTAATACTCAGAATCACAAAAGAAATAGATCAGGTGTTAAATTTACCACCAGCAGAAACAGAAGCAATTTTTTGCAATATATATGTGATGCTTTCCTACATGCTTAATTATGACAAGCTGCTGACATTACACAAAAAGCAGGAGAGATACTTTGAGACCAGGTGCCATTAAAAGCAGACACCATAAAAGCATGAATATAAGGGGTTTTATTTTCTTCCACCTGAATATGCACTGAGAAAGAAAAACTTGGTTTCGGATTTATATTCTAATTAAAACTGGACAATAAATACTAATGCTGTGACAAGGTTTATCTTCTTTCCAAAGGACAGAACAACCTACCGTTAGGTTAGTGGAGTTTAATTGACTCTCTCCAAATGAAAAATCTAGGAAACTTGCAAACAGGTGAACACATTTTAAACTGAGAGTTGTTCTTCTTTGACCATCTGAATCCATCACATGCAAAAACAATATAAAAAAGGGAGTGTGAGAGTGGGTGGCAGGTGCTTTTCTAAGCAGGCTGAAAACAGAGGGGAAAAGCAGACAACAGATATGACAAAGTGTATACTTGCAAATTAAATGTTAGAAATGGACAAGAACCAAAACTCTGGATCCCAGCATGCAGGCTTTGGGGAAGCTCAGAACCCCAAACCAGATGCAAATTTTACATTGCATCTTGATTTCCAGAATGCAAACCAAATCCTGGCATCTGAAATGCTTAAGTTTTGGTGTTGGACTCAAAGCTGAATTCAAACTTTGCAGTTCAGGTCCAACTGGGCCCATGGCAGTAGTTAGATCACAGAAGTCTTTGCTTATAAAATAAAGATTTATTTTATTGCTTGCACTATTAAACATCTATGTAATTTACAGCTATTTGTAATTTTCATTAGTTGTTAATGAACACAAAATAAATCTGCTCTGTCTGTAAAGATTGGGGGAAAAGACAGCTTGTTCCAATTTGAAAGGGCATTTTGTCATTGCTATTGCTGAAAATTATCCTTCCTGGAGTTTGATTAGGAGAGGCTTTCCCTCAAGCTAAATACAGTAATACCAATCTGTTCACGGTTTACAGCAACCGCTCTATTTTGTATACAACTGTTGTTCCTGTATCCCTGAAAGTTGCTTCATTGGTACATAAAGTAATATGCCTGAATACTTTTAAGATAAAACTCCCCACAGGATGCAAAACCCTTGACCATCTTGAGACAAGACTGCTCTCTGGGCCAAAGAACGCCTCCCCATCTGTATGGTATTTTACTGTTGATTTTTGGCATTTACCAGCACAGAGCAGCTAATACCAGCACTGAACAATGTGTTTATAATAGCGAAAGGAGAAGAAAAGAAGTGCTAATGAGAATTTAGCTCATTGTCTTCTCAGTCTTTCATGTATTCAGTTATTTGTCATTTGCTTATATCTTCTGACTAACAACATTCATGTCAGCTGCCAGCTGAATGGGAATTTTCCAGCTACACTTAAATAAACTGTTTGTCTTCATTAGATCTTTGTACAAATTCATTCTGGGAAGACTCTACAGACTGTCATTAGCCAGGACCTGTCTTTCAGCTCTACTACCACAGGCTTAGATATTTGCTCTAGAAGTCTTTGCCCATGTTTGATGATTTAAAGTAAAAGAAACCTTTTCTATCTACCTTAAGGTTTTAAACTGCCATTCATTACTATAGTATCGAAGCACTTTTTCACCTACTACAAAAAAAACCACACACTTTTTTGGTAATATTTTTCTGTATTTATTTCACTGAATGTTTTATTTCTGTCCCTAGACAATACAAAGATGTATGTAATAACTAATTCACACCCTACTATCTGAGACAGCACTAAGGAAAAAAGTGAGACTTCCCCTCTCAGAACAAGTTTTTATACAAGCACAGCAATAAAGTCGCACCAAATGAACAGTAAAAATCAATTTCTTTCAGTTTTACATAAAATTACTAAAAAGTGGGTGCAAAACTGGCTGGAAGACCATACTCAAAGAGTAGTTGTCAATAATTTGCTGTCAGACTTGGGGGACATATCTAGCACAGTCCCACAGGGGTTTGTCCTGGGTCTGATACTATTTAATATTTTCATTAATGACTTGGATAGCATTGGAGGGGAGAATATGCTTATAAAATTTGTGGATGACATCATACTAGGAGTTGTTGCTAGCACTTTGGAGGACAGGATTAGAATGCAAAAAGATTGACAAACTGGAGAACTGGTCTGAAATCAACAAGATGAAATTCAGTAGGCAATTGCAAAAGTACTAACCTTGGGAAGAAAAAAAAATCAAAAGAACAACTAAACAGTGGCAATAACTGGCTCGGTGGTAGCACTGCTGAACAGGATCTGGGAGTTATAGTGGATAACAAATGAGTCAACAATATGATGCAATTGTGACAAAGGCTATGTAAGACATGGGAGGTAATTATCTCACTCTACTCAGCACTGGTTAGGCCTCAGCTAGAGTATTATGTTCAGTTCTGGGCACCACACTTTAGGAACAATATGGACAAACTGAAGAGAGAATCTAGAGGAGAGCCACAAAAATGACAAGATTTTGGAAACTTGACTGATAAAGAAAGGTTAAAAAAATCTTTAACGTATTTAGTCTTGAGAAAAGAAGACTGAGAGGGGACCCAATAACTCTTCAAATGTGTTTATAAAGAAGATTGTGATCAACTGTTCTCCATGTCCTCTGAAAGTAGGACAGAAATAATTGACTTAATCTGCAGTAAAGGAGATTTAGATTAGATATTAGGAAAACTTTCTAACTATAAGGATAGTGTAAAAAATACCTTTGACTAAAAAGGTTTAATAAAGAACATCGGATACAGGTAAAGAGTAAAAAAAAAAAAACTACTTTTTATTTCTTTAACAGGTTTGCAAAGCTGGGCACAACTCCAGAACAAAAATCTATTCTGAAAGGAGCGCGCCCCTCCTTTATTATTCAGCAGTATATATTTCCTATCCCGGCCGAAAGAATCCCTCCCTTCGTTCCCCATTGGCTGGGTACTAAAAGGTTTATACCTTTCGCGACCGCCTACTACATACATTGTCTTTTTCATACAAACGTCATTCCATGTTCATGCTAATGAACCAATTTTCTATGCAGGGTGTGCGATAATATTTTAACACCTTATTACGCATGCGTCTTTTAAAGTGCCTTTTTGACCTTTTTCTAACGGGATTGTTTGTTGGCACATAGCCTTAGCAAAAGCGGGTAGACCTTGGTTTCTTTGTCTTGTGGTTTGCCCTTTATCTGTATCCAGGCGCTTGATGTCTGTTCGGCCTTCAACTTCTTCTTTATCTATTAGCCCCCCCTTCTTTTCTTTCTCACGCATTTCTTAGGCTTGAAGCTGATTAAATAACTTTCTAAGTTAATATATGCATATAACAAAAGTATTACTTTTCTATACCTACAACTATTTTATTTCTTTTAGATTTTTACCTTTTTCAATAGTTAATTCTGGAATAGGCTTTTAAGAGAGGTTGTGGAATTCCCCCTTAGGTTTAGGCCCGTTTGGGGAAAGAGATGGAAGGCTAAACTGAAACTATGGATCTCAAACACCCCAACCCTTGAGAGTGTTTGCGTCTAGAAAGTCATTTTCCTAGTTTTCAGTCTAGTTCCAAAACCCAGAAAATGTCAATTTCAATTTCTAACATTCAAAAGCAAGAGAATTAGGTCCTGCCACTGCATTTCTCCTTCCTGAACCTCCAGCTACTGTTCCAATCTTCTGGAAGGGTGGCCCACAAGCCTAACATTCACCACCATCTTGGGATCTTCGAGAAGAGACCACAGGCTGGCCACTCCCCCTTATTGCTTTTTAAGGTCCCTCTGTCCCTGTCGTAATTCCAAAGCAGTTTTTCAACGGATAGTGTGATTACGCTAATCCCCCATACTCCTTCAGTGAAGTGGCACAGGCTTCTCTTTGTTACTAGATCACATACTGGTATTTTTCTTAAAGTCCCAGTTCCAGGAGTCACATGATTATGTGAAAATCTCAGCTTTCGTTTAAAAAAAATAAAAAGTTTCTACCTTTCACCATTGTTGAGAAAAGCTTGAAAAAATGCATCTAAAGGTTCAAAAGCAAAGGGCAAATTAAAAGAATCCAACATTTATTATTTTTAGAATCATTATTTTTAAGTCCACTCATGATTTTTGAATGATTGAGGTTGGTAATGCTTTGGAGTCCTCTGTTACCTACCATTCCTCTGGTTTAGGGAGATCAAGGCAACACAAGAGAGGACTTGTAACCCATATCCCAGAAGGCAGCAGCAGCAAATAGGTTCTTTAGAGGAGGGGAGAAGGCAAAAAATGGCAGTTTCACAAGATCTCCGCCATTTTAGAGAGATTCTGGATCTGAATTAAACCTTAGAATCTAACTTTGGAGGCACATGGACTAGGATCTCCCTGAGCCATATCTAGTTTTGGATGGAAGAGGGTTGTGAGATGTTCTTTCCAGCAGAGGACACTGTACATGGGGGAAAGTATCATTGTAGATTTTCCAGAAGGAAAAAAACATTCAGATTTCTTCCTGAAGAAGTAAAAAGCCTTTCCTGGGATTTTAGGAGTGGCATTTATGACTTTCAGAGAGCAAGGTCTTGACATTAAGAGCGTTATATCTCTTTGCTCTAAATGAAGCCAAATTTAATCTGTTTATCAACAATACAATCTTTTTATAAGGGAAAGACTCAGAGCAAGTTTAAACAGGAATCTTTGGGTACATCCTTATTTATATTACAGCATCTGTATCCAAAAAACTATGGGTGGTTATTTCCAATGCTGAGTATACATTACTGATTAGCATTTTCGTTCAAATCATTTTGCTTAATTTATTTAATCTTTTTTCTACATTTTATTTTTTGCACATCACATATATTTTTCCCTTGCAAAAGGCCAATTGTAACTTCCTGTCAGTGAGGGAGGTAAACTGCATAGGCATTTAATGGAATGGAGACCTTTCAAAAACAACAGTAGTGACAGGTTAATATATCTAAGGATTAAAACTGCATTTTTGTATTTCAACATAATATAGGACTGGTGAAAGGTGCTGGATTGAGAGCCATGCAGAATAATCGCAGGGCAAGTACGGGCAATATGGGCAGTGGCAATCATTAAAGCAACTTAACAAAGGTTGCGCTGGATTCTCCTCAGCAGAAATTTTTAAATCAAGATTGGTTTTATTTCCTAAAAGATATGCTCTAATTCACAACAAGAATTAATTCAGGGAAGGCCTATATAGTTAAAAGAGTTTAGACTAGATGATCATTATGATCTTTTCTGGCTTTGTAATCTGTGAATCTATGAGTGTGAGCTTCCCCACACTACCCTCCAGCTACCGTCCATCTCCACACCATTAGGGCCTGGTGTCAGGAAAAGTCATTACCTGATTGTTGCTGCTAGAGGGAACTCTCTTCTTCTGCCCCAGAAACCATTCAGTTCATTTCATGAAATCAGACTTTCATTTCAAAACACACAGGCCACCACCCACCCACCTAGCCCTAATGGTTGTGAATGGTACCTCCTAAACGTAAACCCATACCCTGCTTGCTTATCAAGCCTGCAGATAGGCATAATAATTTTGAGGAGGAGAGATGAATGTCCTCCATTAACGTGAATGGAAAGTTCATTCTGCAACCCAAAGCTGACAGTTCAAAATGATAACATGGTGCCAGATTGTCCCCTCCACTTCCATGACCAGTCAGGGATTACTGCTGTCATTCCAGGAGGAAAGCAAGGAACACACCATCCAGGTGGTCTTTGAATGGCTCAGAGCTCAATTAGAGAGGAAGGGCAGGCCTGGGAAGAGACCCACCGAAGAGAACAATGCAGTGGAAAACTCCATGAGTGGAACTCACTTTTTTTCTGTCTGTTTCAGGTTTCCCCACCTCCGTATACTAAAGAATATAGCTATGGTTTTCTATTTCACACATCATTTCAGAAAAAATATACACTTGTCCTTGGATCAGGAGTGAAGTTTATATACCAGAATACCACTTTTTCCCCTTTCCATGTCATCCAGCCCAGGATGAGAGGAAATTCAGCTTCCATGGCCATACCCTACAAGCACTCTGCAGAGATAACTTCCACTGGAAGGCAATGGAAGGGCCACACTCCCATTTCATGTAGCATCAAGCCCCCCATTAGTTCCTTAGGCCAAATAAACATATGGCAACAACTACTAGACAGCATTTTTTCTCCAAAGGCTGAAGGACAAGAGAGCAGGTTTTTAACTGACTTCATTAACGCATGAAGAAGAAGAAAAAATCTTAAAACAGAGAAGAAAAAAAAATCACCCTGGCCCTACATATCGGTATTATGCTACAGGTTGCTATTATATTGTAATTAGCAAGATATCAATGAAATAGAAAAATGCCTATTCCTTTCAATATCCCCATAAAAGAAAGCAGGATAGGACAGACAGTAATAGAGCACATTTCCATTTTTTTCCCTGAGGTTAATGGATGCTAAATGAACTTTAATAGGTCTGTATTGAAGACCAGAATGAAACAGATTTGTTAGCTATTAATGAATGATTCCAGAGGGTAAAACCTTAGAGCATATTATTTATCTCCTTGAATACAGCAGATCTTTTTCATTTACCACAAGGACTAAATTTGTTAACTCTTTTTCTAGCTCCCAGAATGATTTTCAGTACACCTAGAGAAAGGTTATTTTTCTTCATGTAGCTCCTTCAGGACATCTCTTTGAAGATTAGGGTCCTGATTCTCTCTCACTCATGCTGACGTAAGCTGGGAAAACTCAAAAGAGATAAACTAGAGAGAACAAGCAGGCCCTAGATTGAAAGGGGACATTCCTCCAGTATTTTCTTTTCTGTGGGTATTTTCTATAAAGAGGCAGCTTTAGATCCTGCTGCAGGTGGTTTCAGCAAATGATAAATTCTAGAAACAGAAAAAAAAGTATCTATTCAAGACCACATTTGTTCATTAGCCTGAGATTGCATTCATTTCTTCTGTCCTTATTCCTTTGCGTCTTACAATAAAGTTAGGAAGTACTTTGGCTATTACAAGATGCTCCTTTCTTGGATAACCACACTTCCTAGATAGCCAGCCAATAACTGAACTCCTTATTCAGCTTGCCAGTAATGAGAATTACTGATTTCTATTTAAAGTCTGCCAACATACTCTTCTTTCTTCAAATATACGTTAGCTGGGATGCCTGAGCCACAACAGTCATTTCCAGGCCTAGGTCTGAACTTTCCTGGAGTTCAGCTGTGATCAGAATGGGTGGAGGAGTTTTTTCAGGTCCATTATTAAAACCAGATTATACCCAGCCCTGCACAAGTCCACTGGGGGGCGGGAGGGGGGGGGAGGAGAAGAGGGCAGCCCTGCGACTCTTTTCTCCACACAGTGCCCACTGTGAAAAGGCCAGACACAGACGCCATGACAGTCCTTGCTCTTTGGGAACACAAGGATTCCACAGGATGAGCACTACTGTAGATGTTAGCCTATACATAAGGGAGCTGTGAGGAATGGAGAGGAAGCAGGATCAGCACCAGCTCTGCTTGCCAGTCTGAGGGGGGGGAAGTTGATAGTGTTTGTGTGTTGTTCTA
Organism: Emydura macquarii macquarii; assembly: GCF_026122565.2. Classification (NCBI taxonomy): domain Eukaryota; kingdom Metazoa; phylum Chordata; order Testudines; family Chelidae; genus Emydura; species Emydura macquarii. The sequence goes on from NW_027132559.1 coordinate 25,841,362, forward strand.
TAAAAAAGGAATTCGCTTAAGACAGCTTGTACTTCTGTTTGAGCAATTCCTTGCATAGTTAAGAATCACCCACGAATTATATTTCCCCCACATGCTGAAGTACACAAATCATGACAAGAGAAAATCTGGATCTGATTTCAATGGAGTTACATCAGGATTAATTTGGCCTTTTGGTTTTACAATTAAGCTATTTCATTTTGATTTTTTCCCAGATGTGTTTTTGGGGACAGTTAATAAGCTCGTACAGTTTTTGGGCTTCCTGTGGATGAAGAATAGCTCCTAGCCATAAGGACACATACCTTCTCATCAGCCTATGTAGATGAAGAATCATAAAGTAATTTTTTACCAGGCGTCCAATCATTAAAGAACATTTACCTTATAATTCAGGGGCCTGGATAGTAGAAATATTAATTTTATTGCTTGCAGTTTTGGGGTGAATATACAATGGAAGAATTGGTATCTTAAAGTTACCTTTCCTGTTCATGACACAGCTGATCATGAGATTATGGATCAGGCCCAGAAATTTACATTTGATTTTATTCACATAGCTGCTAAACCAATACAAACAATTCTATTTTCAGAATTAGGTGTAAGATTGCATGCATCTTCAATTACAATTATATGCAAACCTATCAGTGCCAAACAACAGCTCCAATCCTGTAAAGACTTCAGTATGAGCATAGCTTTTGCACATTAGTCCCACTGAGGTTAGGAGGGCATGCTTGTATGGATAAAGGGACGAATTAATTTATGTCTTTGCGTGAGTGGGGCCAATATCCATTTAGCTCCATAAAGGATATTGAGGCTATCCAGATTATTATCAAGTGGAATGTAGCAAAAAGTCCCACGCTCAGAAGCATGAGTGAGGAAGGGAAACTGTACAGCTCCATTTACTGAACATGTTAGATTTGTGTTGGTGTAAGGAGCAAGTCAGACAGGTTGCAGCTCTACTGTTAAGTTTTTAATGTAATCGTTTCCAAAAATTTTACTTGTCTTCTACAAATGCTCAATTGAGAAGGGTGGAACAGCTGGACTATGTCCTCCAACTAATTCTTTTATGACTAATAAAAATGTGCCGTCAATCAGGACAGCATAAAAAGCAGATAAGCCACTCAAGGATACCACCGTAAACTAGCTGGGCAGAGGATGATTTTAGCCATCCATCCACAACAAATTATAGCTCTTTTATTGCTGAAGCCACCAAAAAAATATCAGTTAAATTCTCAAAGACGACTTCCAGAGGCTAGATGGAAATGAATGAACAATTTATCAACCAACTCTCAGATTACATTTTCTTGCAGAGGCTAGATCGCTGCATATCTACCCTAAGGCCTTTTTAGAAGCAGAGATTCATTATCTAAGAGTTAGAAACCTCTCATAAAATACTTTAAGATTGCCAGTAGAATTTGGAAATCCAAAGAAATAAATTGATAGGCCCCCTGAAGGTCACAAGGGCAAAAATATAGTGTCAAGAAAAAAAAGTTTCTTTCAACACTGAGGATTCCTACAGAAAGGACCGGGTCAAAAGTGGAAAAGGCCAAGACTCCCTTGCTCCAATGTGCCAGAAAACGGATTATCCCCCAAACATATAGCTCTGCATTTTCAGAATATTGAGCATGAATTGCTGAAAAACAAGAACTGAAACACCACATGATACTCTTCCCCTTCCCTCTTCCCCTCCCCAAACTTAGCAACTTTCAAGTAGAGCAAACTTGATAACAGCAACAGTAGAGCAAACTTGTTCAAAAGTGATGGTAGTGTCTTCATGGAGGTTTGCCTATGCTTTAAAGAACAAAACAAACCCCCCCAAAAATGTGCAATGGATTGGGAACAAGTGTCTTGTATGAAGGACTAGGAATAGACTAGGAAAATAGAATATTGAAGAATCTTGGCATATAGCAGCATTTCAAAGAGGGTTCTGTCATCTCTGGGAGGGGACATTACAAAACAGCCACAAACACCTGTGTATTTACTACTGCAGTCCTACATATGTCCTATGGAACCTGGTGAAGGGATTAGATTTGGGTGCTTACCTCGGAAAAGGTAGGTAGGTCTCTAAACATATCTTTTAAGATGGAGAAGGTCCAATCCTGTAGTTACTTTGGCTTGGCTCTGCAAAGCTATGTAGGCATCTAACCCACAGATTTAGGAGCCCAAGTCCCATTTTAGGCACCACTACAATCCACAAAAGCCCCGCCTTGACTGCTGCCTAATCCTGTAGATGCCTAAACTTACTTGGCAGTTTTTGCAGTAAAAGCTCCTGCACACATATCCCTGTTTCTGAGCACGCAAACTGCTGCCTCTTTCTAGGCGTCCAGACACCTATCTCCCACCTAAGCCGCAGAGCAATCCACAAACTAGGGGAGAATAGCCACTCCTACACCTAAGTCACATGGAGAGCCTGATCCAGTAGGCATGCTTAAAGACCACCTAACTCCACACAAAACAGCGATGGGAGAGGAGAGAGGACCTGCCCTGTAACCTTTGCTCAGTAGGTAGCGTGGTATGTAGACCACTGGTTCAAGATGCTCAGTATTACAACAGCTACGTGCCTTTTGTGTTTTAAGGCCTTTGTGCTTATAATTCCCATTGCAAATAGTGGGAGTGCTGCACACAACATGGCTACATGATTGGGACAGCAGGCAGGGAAAGTTGTAGATGCTTTCTGAGAGAGAGAGTTAATAGAGCAGAGTTCCCACTCATTTGCATGTGGGTCCTTGTGTAGTCCAACACAGGCTAGAAAAATAGTTATGGACTACCAAGAGGGAAAGCCTCCAGGAAGAATAAGAATGGTGTTATGTTTTTTCCTCTTTCTTTGGTCATATGTTACTTTGATTATTTGTGGCCAGATGCACAGGTCTTAGAACATTCTGGTGTGTCATGCCAGGTTACCAGGAGAAGAATAACTAATCTTGAGACTATATGTAGCTGAGATACCATGAGTCAACTGAACTCAGGTAGGCTTGAAATGAGAAAGAACTGAGAGAAACATCGTGCCTTTGAAACAATGGAGCAATTAGTTAATAGAGGCAGACGGAAGATAAACGAGAAGGAGTTTCTATTTGTTTATTGTTTACCCTGTAAAGCCTGCTTAGAACACTAAATTGTAGTCCCTTATGAAAGGAATAAAAAAAACCCACTTGGTTTCCTTTAACTGATTTATTTTGTTGTTGTAGTTTCTAGAGACCTCAAACAAATACTGAGGTCCCATTGTGTGAGGCACTATACAAAACACACAGTGAAAGACAATACCTGTCCCAAATAGTTTACAAGCTAAGATACACAAGGCAGACAAAGGAAGTATTATCACCTCCACTTTACGGAGGGGAAACTAAGGTGCAGAGAGAGAAAGTGATATTTCCAAAGTCCCACAAGAGGTCGGTGGCAGAGCCAATAACTGAACACAGTCCAGTGTTTATTACAAAAGAAAGCATCTTTCCTTTTATTTGATGCAGTTTAAATTGACATTGCACTAGTGCTCAAACTGGGTACAAGAGGGGAGATATGGGATGCTTCAACTTACTCCTAATTTTCTAGTGCCTGCTTTTAGTGAAAAGGCTGAACAAAGATTAATCTTTTTTCTCACTTGGAATGTACTCTAGTGAAAAAGATGCATTTTCAGTAATTTAAAGCCCAGAGGGGAAGGCCGGTACTAACGAAGTGTGTATATAGCAAGTTGCTAGTGCACTAGCAAGCTGGGGTGTAAATCTACAGTGTAGAATCCACTGAAACAACAGTAGATCAAAGTGCACTATGGAACTTCCGGCATGCAGCAGCAGAGTCTTCACAGACACTGCGCAGAACACTGGAGCACTGTAGAATTATATCCCATCTTAGCAGGCTAATTTGCCATATAGACAAGTCCTAAAAAAGTTGTGATCCCAACTTCCCCAAACCACATGGCTATCTAGCTAGAAAGTGCCTTTAAAAAAAATATCAGTGAGCAGAGAGGCAGTTTCTGAGACAGCTGGGGTCTAGATCATGAGCAGCAACTTACATTTTCCCATGGAACAGCAGACATTGGGCAAGCACAGGTGCAATAAACTCTCTTGGTCTGCCCTACCTAGAAGGTCGCTAGCTATATTGCACTAGCTAGAACTTCTAGGCAGCCTTCAAGCTCCATAGTTGCTGCTGGCAGCTGCTTATAACTATTGATACCCTTAACGGAGTTGTATTATTAAAATGCCTTACACCACTTGTGAAAAAACCATCAGCTCATCCTTATCTAGATTGTTCTTAGCTATGGTTTATTATCTAACTAAACTTTTTGCTATAGACCCCAGTGTTTGATACTTCATTATGAGAATCCCTACATTAAAAAAAATAGCCTGCTTATTATGTAACTACAAGTGCTGTAGTGCAAGTAGAATATTAATTGGTGGGCCTAGATATTCCTCTCTGAATAAACAAGCCCAAGTGGCTTTCCTCTCTATTCCAGCTGGGGCTGCCATTTTGCCCCAAGTGATTCCAATCAGTCATCCCTGCCAGAAGCAGCTGCATGTGCTGCCCTAGCCCCAAAGCTAACAAGCCTGCAGTTGCAAAGGCTGCTATATTGGTTTAGTCTAGCCCTCCGCTTACAGGGGACAGGTGTCACAAGGTGGGCTGAATCCTACTCCCTGCAAAATAGAAGCATCATCTCTAGGAACCCTGACAGCCTGGAGCATTAACATTTCTGAGAAATCTACTGTCTGAAATGTAATCTCCCACACCACAGCATGTAGTGCTACCAGCTGAGCGTTCAGGCAAGGTCTGTGCACCCATATTTTAATGTAATTGAGCTGCACACGGTTATCTGTTGTCCAACACATAATAAGAACCTTAAACAATTAGTGTGAAGAATTGATTCAATTAAAAACAAAATCAGGAGTGCCAACAAAAAGATGGCTATGTGTTAGGAAAGAATCCTGTAGAGGAATCTCCTGAGAAGTAGATCCAGGAACCCGTCTTGACACCTTAAATTCCCCAGTGAATGTAACAGACAACTAGAGTAATTTCTAGGGCTCTCTATGTATTTCAGGATGTTGTATGTGTTTCCTTGGCTTCTCTACTTCATGTGAAATCCATCATTCCCTTTAAAAGTGCAGCCACTGCGGCTGCCTAGCAGAAGCTCTGCATGGAGGCGCTCCAGCTGCCTTTTCTTGCCGTGTGCAAGTCATTTATATTCAGGAAGGCAAGATTATTTAGCTGTTCTGTGTAATAAGATGATTGAAAGGCTTGGAGACCTGCTTTTATCAGGTCAGACCCAGTGTTGCAAGGGGAACCCATGGGGATTCAGATGCAAATTGCTTTAGAATTGACTGTAGGGGGAAGAAGGGGAGGAGGTGGAATTACTGTTGACATGGTAAGGTCCCACATGTCTGCAGATCTGTGAGAATGAAAAGAGGAAGAATTACACACACTATAGATTTTAGCATTATTCATATCCATCACCTCTCACTATTGTACTGAGGCAAACCACAAATCAGTGATTCAGCAGCATCAGAGCTCTCCATGCATAAGCTCTCTGGCTGAATGCAAATACAACAAGCGCTGAGTAATTTCAGCTCAGCTTTGTGTTTGTTCCCTTGATGAGGGAGACTTGCTGCTTCAGTTACCGAGCACAAATAGAATATGTTGCTCAGTTCAAGTGTTGAGTCCCAGCAAAGCAGCTGTAATGTCAGATTATTCAGCTATAGATATGGTCTACTATTCACAGGTACAACGAGATGGCTACTAAAGAGGCGTAGGATACAATTTAAGATGACACCAACTTAAATAATGTGGTTTCTGTCAATTCTTTATTCACAGCAGACATGCCCAGAAATCTTTCAAATGCATTGCCAGCAAGTGTTAAAACCTTGATACAATGGCAGTCCTCCCACCAAAATCTGACCTCAGATTGTGTATCCAGGAGAATTCCAAGCCCGGGGCTTGATTTAACAAATAGCAACATAGAGGGGGAAAAATGTTTATTTCTGTTTGTGGTTGGCCAGAGGATTGCACACTTTCCCATCAGACAATCTGATCACAGGGATCTGCATCCCATGACTTCAAACTTATATTTAAGAATGAAGCCACATCCCTCCAACCAGATCACCATCACTCTTATACTCTCCCCTTTGTACTGGCTTCTCACTGAATACAAAGCCTTCCATGGGATTAGCCCAGGGTAACTGACAGATCCACCTCTCCCTCGGTCACCACGATCTGCTACAGAGGTTTGTTGCACTGGAACAATGAAGCTGTCAGCCAGTGAGGGGATGTTTTGTGAGCACAGGAGACAGAACTTTAACAGCAGCTGGTATTAGACTATGGAATTTACTCCCCAGGGAGATAAAGATGATGACATGATCAGAGCTAAAATATGAAAATCACTTCATCTTTGGTTTGTTTGTAGGGAGTGTGTATGAAGAACTTAATGAAAGAAATCAAACACTCTTTCTGGCAGGCTGGAGGAGAACAGAGGGAAAAATACCATTCTCTCTCTTACAGGTGGGAGATGCTCAAATACTATGCTGATATGGGCCTTACAAATACGTAGTCAAACAGATAATTATGCATGACCTGCTCTACACTAGAACAGTAAGTCAGTTTAACTACGTTAGTCAGGATTGTGAAAAAAAAAAAAAATCTACACCGCAACCTTTGAAGTTAACCCGAACTAGGTGTCTACATAGGCAACACTAGGTTGACAAAAGAGGTGGATTACTGATGCCTATGGGAAAATCCCTCCTATTGGCATAGGTAATGTCTACACAGACATGCTACAGTGGCATAGAATGCTACAGCAGCACAACTAGGTGTAAACAAGCCCTCTGAAAAAGCAAAAACTAGTTGGCCCAGGAAGACATTAAAATAAATCAGTTTATCTTTCCTCTACAGGAAATAGAAGGTCTTTGGCTCTTGGAGAAATTATATAGACCTTTGCTAGCACTTTTGCAGAGTTCACATTGTAGCGAAGCAGAGTAGCCTCCCTCCCAGGCTCACAGGGACCAACCACTCTCCACCCTCTGGTGGGTGGAGTCAGGCCAGGCCTGCCCCTTCACTCTGGAAGCAGAGGGGCAGAACGGGAAGAGGCAGGGCCACACCAGTTCAGTTGAGCCAGAGCCAGGGAAGGAGCTAGAGGTCTCTGCCTTGTTGCAGGAATCAGCAACAGGAACGGAGTTGTGCCAACCTCTTCCCCTAGGAGAGGGCCCTGAGGGAGGGGGAATTGCTGACTGCCAAGTACCCTGCAGAGTTTCTGGGACTGTTCTGGAGCTTGAGGGTCAGAGCTATCTCCTCACACATCCCACATAAGGAAGCAGCTGTTCTTGGGAAGTTCTGGGATGACCAGCAGTGGCAGGAGGTCTGCAGGATGAAGCAGTCTCACCACACTGTGCTAGTGGGCTTCCACCAGAAGCACCTATCTACAGAGGGGAAAGGACAACCAATTGTGGCATTCATTGGCTGTGTCCAGGGTGCCACAAATGAACCTCACCCTCTGAATCCTTTCTTAGTCTCAGAAACTGTTCCCGACATGCCATCCAACATTTCACCAAATGTCAGCTCTGCTGCATACACCATTCACCTGCAAGCAGGATCAGCTGATCCAATGGATCCATGGCTCACCTTCAGGATGTAATGGACAAATGAGAAGCATTCATAGCTGGAAGTGCATTTAAAAACGCTGGGGGTGGGGAGCATTTTAAATGTGGGGGGCTGAAAACACTTCCCCCCAGACATCCAAGAGGGACAGAATTGTTCTCTCACAATAAGACCACACACCAAGTAGTAAAGTAGTTCCAGCTGGTGAGGACACTAATGGTTATGGGATATGCACCCCTAAATCCAAGCATGAAACACAATGTACCTACAGCATCAGTGTGAACACGGCTACATGGCATATATGCGGCTCTGCAGTGTGGACTCTGATGCTGGGTTTGCTAATGCACGGACACATGCAGGAGAGTCAGGTCATGGTACACACCCAATGTAGATATATAGTTAGGGCCACACTAAGGACGGATTCTCTCACTTTATCTGCTTTCTGCCTCTGACATATACACACAACTGTAGCCACTCAGTGCCCCAGCCTTTGCAGTTGCAGTCAGGCCCCAGGGAAACCACTCAGCCATCATGGCCTGGCTTCTGTCCAGGCCTTTCCATGGTAGTGTATGTTTTGGGCAGTGGGTTCTATTGTTTCAGTTATCACTATACAAAGGAGCATTTAATTGTGCCTTTTGTTTAGCCTGAAGGGTGCTTGGTACAACCATCAGCTTCATCCAGGTCAATGATTGAAACCTTCCAGCATAACAATGCATTACAGTGATGCTCCAGGGAGTGTGGGGCTTAAAGTCCATGGGGGCCAAGTGGGAGATCTTCTTCATGTTGAACTCTGAAAATGTTCAGTTTCTATTGAGGAGTCTGGGACCTGTTTTACCAAATATGAAGATAGAGGTAAAATGTAAAGGTATTACTAGAACTAATATTTCCATTTGCTTAGCAAAGGGAAATATACTTATGCTGCACCTGTTGAACAGGGAGTTATTGATAGCTGTAGGTTTTATAGCTTCTTGTCCTTAAGCTAGATAGTTCTTTTTTGTCTTTTACTCTCCATAGCATTCATGAAGGGTGCTATGCAATGTAGGCCTTTTGATCAGCCAGCAAACAAGCAGGAAATTAGTTACAAAGTGGAATATCTTTGAATGTACTGCCAGGATATAGAGGTTCACAGTTTGTTTGTGTCTTTAATCACCGAAATTGAATTCCTAACTCTAGTATGGTAGGAGTGAGGTTGTGTGTTTGCAGTGGACCTCTCTCACTGCACCTACACACATTTTCTCTTCCTAAAATAGTTTGAGTAAAATCTTGAAATCTTTTACAACTATTAATTGTTACATAAGCAAAATTCTCACTGAAGTCAGGTGAGTGGGAGTGACTGGAATAAGATTCAGTAAAAATTGACTAAAGGACTCAGGATTTGGCACTTGAAGAGCAAAATAAGGTAGTGATTAGCACACACATATTTTTATAAAGACTGTACCATTTGTTTTGACATAAGGAGAAGGAAATTGTGTTTTCTTTAGTCATTACTTCTGTATATTTTCCCCAATGATACTGCTTATAGTGCAGGAAATACCAGAGTTGAGAAGCAGGTGATAAAAAGGATGACTGGAGCGGTGACACTGATAATATCTTGAATTAACGTCATTTAATTACATTAACCTTGAAGAATTAGGTTTAAAAGTTTGGGGATGATTATGTTTTAAATGCAATTGTGAATGTGTTACATAGAATTCTACAATATGTAATTTTTCTAGGAGATTGACTAAAGACTCATCTACACTAGCATTTATGCCAGCAAAACCTTTGTTGTGCAGGTGTATAGACGTGTTATGTCAACAGGAGAGAGCTTTCTCACCAACATAATAAAAACACCTAAACGAGTGGCGGTAGCTATGTCGGCAGGAGAGCATCTCCATTGTCCACACAAGCGCTTATGCCAACAAAATTTATGTTGCTTGGGTTGGGGGAGGGTGTTCACAACAAAAGTTTTGCCAGCATAAATGCTAGAGTAGACAAGACAAGACCTAATAACTTCCAGAGATTGTAATAAGAACCTCAAAGGGCTTTCAGGAAAAGTGGATTTCCTAAGAAATGAGGCATAAGGGGAATGCAAATTCTTCCCTCCAAAGCAAACTTTTTGAAGCTACGCCCTTGTGTGCTAATTACCTCTTTCTGGTAATACCCAGTCAAAGACCCCCTAAACTGTATAAAGAGTGGTGTAAACTTATGATGAGTGTGCTTGTTCAGAGCTGATTCGGTGATTGAACTTGTGACCACACAGGAAAACTCTTGGGTGTGGTGTTTGAAGGACTGTTTCTACTATATTAGAGTTAGGGAGACTGTTGAACTAATTAGCAGATATGTAGCTTCTTTTAAATAGCATTTCTCACTAGTGCTTTTTACCTCAAGAATAAGTTAGGCTTGCTCAGAAAGAGCTGTGTCCACTTCTAACCGTTGACAATCTCAGTCTCTGGAGAGAAAGCGAGCAGGTGAGCTTGGGCAGCCTGTCTCTGCTGAGAGTAACAGTGAAGACAGGCCAACTGTGCAGCCTAGAAATACTGCACTCAGAAGGGAAGAAGATGTCCAAAAAGACAACAGCTGGAGAGCTGGAAGCGAGTGTCTTGCTGGACCAATGAGGGGAAATACAGGTGCAGTGACCCTGAACTGCAACATGAGTTTATCATCCCCATTGGCTTAGCTAACATCAGGGATTTGATTTTTCCCCTAAAATGCTCATATATAGACAAGGCCATAGCGGGGTGAATACTGCCAAAAAAAAACCAAAAAAAACAAACCTCGCAGTTTTAAATAGGTATGTTTAAAATTGTTTTGGTGATCACATTCTACAAATCGGATCCACAGCCAGTGTGCTAGTGGGAATGGTCAGAGGGATCTAAACAAGTGTTACAGACTCAGGGCTTGTCTACACATACCTTGGCAATTCAGCGGCAGTCGACGGGAGTTATGCAAACTACGCAAAAAACTTGCGTAACTCCCATCGACTTCTGTGCTTCTGTTCTGCACTCCGTCTTCACTGTACTGCGCCAATGGGAACCGCGTTCCTATCAATGCAGCACTACGCCACTTGAGGAGGTGGTTTTAATACGTCGATTTCTGGATCAACAGTGGGTCTTCACTGACCGCTCAGTCGATCCAGATAAGTCAATCTGACGGTGGCGAATTCGCCGCCGTCAATGTAGACATAGTCTAACTCTGGAAAGCAAATTCTGATTTGGTAACCCTAAACATTCACTCCTTTTGTTTAGCTAAATTGTGTTACAAGAGCTGGTTGGGCAGAAAAGAGGAAACATGCTTCACAAAAGCGGTCAAAAAAAGATTGGAAAAATGTTTTTGGTCAGCTTTACATTAATGTATCTGTTGCATCCCAACTGCTCATATTTCAAATATTAAATGCTTGTACTTCCTTCCTGGTGAAGAAGAGCAGGCCAAGACCTTTCCACAGAAATTATGATGTCCGAACAAATACCTCTGAGAAAAATAGGATCTGATGCAGGGCTGTGGAAGAATGAGGCCATATTTGCAGCATTTGTGCTCAATTATTATTCTATTCAAATTTAAAAACACAACTTGCAGAGGTATAGTTCCAGACTGGACCATTAGAGGTGCAGTTTATTGTAGCTTATGACTGGAGACCCACTTAGCCACTTGGAGAAGTAGGAGTGAGGCTATGTCTACAGTTGGAACTAAAGCTGTGATGAACCTGTGACCACACTGGAACTCTAAGACGTACTTACACTATCTCATCCAGCTAGAATGCTAAAAAATAGTCATGCAGCTGTGGGAGCACAGGCAGAAGCAGTGGTAACAAGTGTCATTATGTGAATGGGTGTGTTTGAAAATAGCTCTCTGATCTCTGAATTTTAAACAGTTCAGCCAAATCCTGAGGGCCTGGCTCAGGCCCACCTCCCACTGAAGTCGGCTAAGTAAAGATTGCGTAAGGTCACAGGATCTGGCCCTCTGACTCTAGTTTTGGACAGTTTTTTCATAAAACCTGCACATCAGTACGTTTGTCAAATTCAAAACGGAACTCCTGTGGTAAGGGCTGTTCTGAGAAACTCAGTTCTTTATCAGTGGGAAACAGTTTGCAGGCACACCCAGAGCAACTGCAGGATTAAAGAGAGAGAAAAAAAAAATCAACATAATGATCCCACGTTTCCAGCAACAGAAAGAATAGCTGTGTGAATAGTTACTAGCTCTTTAAAAATATCCACAACTTGTATAAATTGTAACTGCTTAAGAATAGCATTCATTCTCTTGAAGCTTTCTAGGTGCTGAGAAACTGCTGAAGCTATGCAAAATACTTTGGAGTTCCCCTCGATATAAATTTAGCTTTGTTATGATACTGCAATGCTCCCACTTCTAGTTCCATTAACAACTCCCTTCAGAGATTTTGACTTCCTATAACAGATTAACCAAAGGGCACCAAGTATTCATCTTTGGCTGAAATTAACAGGTACTGCAGCATATCTAGGTATATGCATTATTGCATAATCCTGAAGCTCTGTAATAAGTGACCACAAAGATGCATTAAGGAAAATGTAAAAGTAACTCTGCAGTTCTATATTGCTGCCTATTTAAGATATAAAATGAAAAGCAATATATGTAATATAAACCCCTTTTACAGCTCACTCACTGATAGCTCAATGAGAACATGAAAATAAACTGTCATTTTGAAGTTGAGTATACTTGTTCACTAGGGGCTGTTGAATATGAAGAAAAAACCCCATGTACTGGTTCTAAAGTCTCCAATTTTGAAGAAATTAATGTCATCCAACATCACCAGCCCTATTTATCTGATGTTAACCAAGAAAATTGGCTCTCCAACTCATACCCTAAAACTCATCTACCATCATAGATTCATTTTTTCATACAAACATTGAATGTAGAGTCCTTTATAGTTTTTTTTATATGTGCCAAATATTATAGTACAGAAATTCAGTTACTTCCACTTTTCCTTATTACCTCTTTGTAGCTGGGATCACATTAAAGTAGAGAAGATTAAGATAGAAGAGACCAGCTGGTGAGAGACCCTGGAGCCTATTCCAAAACTAGATAGATAGGAGAACAATAGCCAGTTAGAGATTTTTTGCTCTATAGAATCCCATCTCATTAGCAGGAGATAAAACAAAGCAAATACTAACAAACAGAGTAATGGCAACAGCGGGCTGAAATTTTTTTTTTTTCCCCATCATGCAACGTTGCCTTTAGCTTCAGGCAACATAAGTAATTTTGAAAAGTTCCTTAGACTATGTTATTGAAAATTTTCTTTAATCCCCTTCCCAAAGATGAGGAAGACAAAGCCACATGTAAACTAGGACCCAGAGTTTTCATAAGTGGCTAGTGAACTTTGGGTGCCCAACATGAGATTCCTGAAAGGGCCTGGTTTTCAGAGAGTGATGAGCATGCACCCTCTGAAACATCAGGCTCTTTAATCTGTCAAAAATTGGGCACCCGAAAAAAGGGAGCATTCCAAATCCATGGCCACTTTTGAAAATCTTGGCCTAGAGCTTTACAGGTATATTACAAGAGCCAGTGAGGTTGTAGCCATGTTTCTCCCAGGATATTAGAAAGACAAGGTGGGTGAGGTAATATCTTTTACTGGACCAACTTCTGTTGGTGAGGGACAAGCTTTCAAGCTTACACAGAGCCTCTGGGTAAACTTGAGAGCTTGTCTCTTTTAACCAACAGAAGTTGGTCCATTAAAAGATATTACCTCATCCACCTTGTCTCTAAGAGCAAGTGAGTGCTGTAACCATGAAGTATCCTTTGGAGGTCACAGAGTCATGCTTCCCTATGCTTTCTAGGGACACATGCAAACGTTACCACCTTAGGCAATATTGTACTACTGTGGCTCCTGAACCCAGTCAATATTTGTAACCCATATCCACACACACTATTATATATTTACCACCTTAATTCAGATACTAATTTTTTAAAAGTTGACTTCTTCCCTTCAGTATAGATGGGGTAGTGAAAGTTTCCATGTCCAAATTCACTTGAGTAAAAAATTATTCACAACGTAACACTGATCATTAAACTCTTTATTTAGCTGGCAATATTGATCAGCAACACTGCATTACATAACATGGTTGCTGATAGCACAATGATCGCTTTAAGCCAAATTAGGACCCTAGATGCATCCGTGCATCTCCCATTGCTACCAATGGGAGCCTTGCTCATGTTTTAAAGTGCTGATCCTCTCAGAATTTTGCTGATGGTGTTGAAGAGGAAAAGTCTTGTCTCTAGGATGCAAACAACCTTCAGACACCCACTTCCAACCAAACTGAAAGTGCATCTGCAAATACCCGCCCCCAGACCACATTCCCAGCTTCTGATTATGTAAAAGGCAGCCCCAAGCATTCAAAAGTTATGAGTCAGCCCTCTGTTCCCCCTCCAAAAATAATTACATTTACAAAATCATGAGGGTTTTGTTTTTTTTTTAAAATGCATTTTATTTTATTTTTGTTTGCCTTGAGGGTTCAGGTTTTCAAGCTTTTCCCATAAGTATGATGGCTAGATACTTTCACTTTAAAAAAAAAAAAAAGGATAGTGATGTATTCAGATGACTCCAGAATCTGAATCTTTAAGAAAAAAGTCACTTAATATCATGAGAGTTGGCAACCCTCATTTGCAATTTTCAGTTTTACAACACTGGGTTCAGTTCTGCTCTCAAATGATTTTACACCAATATAAGACTCCAGTAAATTCAGTAGAGTTATGCCCAGTATGCACTAGTGTGTGAGGAGCATCAGACCCAATGTATGTAAACCATACTTAAGGGGAGGAGGAGACTCGCCTTCCAAGTAGGGGGAGGGAGGAGACTCACCACCAAGGGAGGAGGTGGGAGAAGGGGGGGGGGGGAAGGTTGTACCTTTGTCAGAGTTTCAATCAATCAGCGAACAGATGTCCTGATTTTATAGGGACAGTCCTGATATATGGGGCTTTTTCTTATATAGGCACCTGTTACCCAGCACCACCTGTCCCAATGCCTCATGCATGCTATCTGGCTATAAACCAATAAAGGACACCTTTAATTTAAAACTAGGGATCCATAAATGCTTCTCAAAACAGAGGCTGCTCCAAGGATGCACTGAATCAGCATACATTCTGCCCACCACCCCACCAGTTGTACACTTTCCCTGGTCAGCCCACCTACTTTCTGGGCTGGGCTACCCAGCTCCACCCCCTCTGAAACAGGGCGTGGGGTTATTTTTACGTCATCTGCTTGGTGCTGTATCAGATCTTGCCTTGCAATGCTGGAACTCTGCTCTGGAGAGATTTCCCACTGCCAGTGGCCTACAGCCCACTGTCAGAGTATAGTCCATTGTCAAGTTTGATAGAGGTCAAATTTAAAGCCTCTTTTCCATTTGTTATTTTATTCTTTATAAGTAATCTTTTAAAAAATAAATCATTGGTCAGCAGCAGAGACATCTTAAGCAACCCCAGAACAAGGAGATATGCATCTTGGGTTACAAATATTTATATATATAAAAATTGGCTTCTAAGCGTCAGGTTTCTAAGGAGTTATAAGCAGCCACAAAGTCATAGCAGTTATGGAAAAAAACAAGTCAGGGTCCTTCTGATGTTTGTTCAAACACGCAACCTTTTAAGCACTTGGACTGTATGTTTGTGTTATGCTCGTATCACTATGTGCCTGCTTAGCCCAGTCTCCCAACCATTGCCAATTAGATAATGGTGATATTTTTCACATTTTAGAAGGGGCGGGGGCCCAAGCCTGTAGGATGAGCCCAGAATCTTCCCATTGGTTTCTATGAGGGTTGGTTTGGGCCCCATGGGCAGAACTTCCAGGCACATTTAAAAAAAAAACTGTTTCTGCTTTGGCATGTATTTATGGCACACTTGATCCCAGTCCTGCAAATTGTTAAAGATATTCCCTCCCTCTATCCCCCATCCTGCCAAAAATAAAATCTATCAATCCTGACTGATAAAGATAAAAGGAAGATGCTGGTCAGAACCTCAGCTGGTGCAAATTGATGTAGTGCTGAGTATCTAACCCTGATTCCTTATTGTCACTGTCAAGTTAAAACCTTTTTTGTTTCACTGGAATAGTGGTTAGATCAGGGCCTGATCTAACTCCCATTAAAGTTAGTGGAAAACTCTGTTAAGGTACTAAGGAGATTAGACTGTATTCAATTGATTTTACACATGTGATCTAAATTCAACTAACTTTTGAACACAAATTTAAACTGGCTTGGCTGTCACAGACATTTCGGATCAAACCAGCTGCAAAAGAATCATCTGCTCAGATCTCCAGCTTCAAGATGCCAGAATCTTGCCTTTGACCCCTGCAGCAGAAGGGACATCACCATGTCATCCCTCCAACAATAAACTCACAGCAAGGCTTTCCACTCTGCTTACTGCCCATTGTCTTGGAGAATGTAATCCTGGAATGAAGCCAAGGCTGCAGCCTGACTTGGATTTTTATTAAACACACAAATCTCAGATGGGAAATGGAACAAACAAGGACTTGATGTTTGTTACCAATTAGAAAGCAGGAAAAATATTTGAGATCAGACCAGGTTGTGATGATTCTTTTAAATATCAAATCTTATATAATAGGGTACTGGGGATGGGGGTGAGGAGAAGTGCCTTTGAACTCAAGATACTAATAAGCAAAGCAAAGTAGTAAAAGGATCAGATCTAATGCTGAAAAAGAACAAAGGGAAAACTGCTTTTGAACTTGGAAATATTTTACTTTAATTAGGGAAAACAAATGTTTAGCTGGTCAAGCAGAAGAATGTTCAGAAAGATTTGCTTTTCATGTCATAGAAAATTCAACTTCTGTCTTAGAGTTTTCCCACAGTAAAACCATTGTTGAGAAAACAAGTTTTAAGAAATTTTAGCTTGTTACTAGACACATCTCAGGCAGTAGGTCAGGCAGAATTGACTCAAGTTCTGATTACAATAAGGTTTTTCAAACCCTTAGCTCCAAATAGTTCCACGCTGCTAGTGATAGTAGAATCTGTAGTACAGACAAGGTTCAGGTGTCATCTTGTTTAAAAAAAGGCTTACCCCATTTGAGCCTTTTCTACACCACAGATCACTGCTGCTGCCACTGACAAAATTTCAGCTGTTGGGAAATATAAGCCTCAGATTCAACTAATGTTGTTGAATGTTTGTTCTCCAACACCACAGTTTAATGGAGGGCTTCTAGCAAAAATAGACCCTCCAGAACACATACCTACATCAGAAACAGTCCTAGGTGGTGCAGAATAATTGCCCAGACTACTTAACGCTACATTTTTATATTGGCTCTCTCTAAAACTGGGTCACTTCTATTACCTTCTAAAATTAATTCTATTGTTTCACAGTTGCCCTAGCTCTGTTTCAAGATAGTAGTGAGGCTTAGATGGCTTCCAGACTATATTTCAAGCCTCAGCATGTATTGGAAGCTGAGTAAGTAGGCGATGCAGACTGAAGCTTGGATGGTGATTTCTTAGCCTATAACACTGTGCACACACACAGCTTTGACAGCCTGAGCCCCTGACCTGATTTCACTCCCTTTGCTGCTAGAGCTAGCCTGGGATCTGGGATTTGCAAAGGAATAACAGAAATCTTGTGCCAAGTGTTGTGACAAATCAGCTACTCACCTAACTTTGTCATTGTACAAATATGTGTTTGCTCTAGCTCTCAGACTATGAATTCTGTACCATAGTTCCAATCTAGTTACTCAGTGTCTTCTCCAACTGATTCAACTCTTACTATGGTTTAGGTTTCCTTATTCTTGTGAAACATCTGCACCACAGGCTATAAAAACAGGAGCGCCTGGGCCAGTGAAAGGGAAAGAAAGTAAGGATGCAAGAACCCTTCAGGCTTGTTTGCAAAGGGCTTCACAACTCAGTCCTGCAGCTTGATTTGCTCAGGCTGGAAACGGAGGAAACAGAGCGAAACAGCTGAGTTAGAAATTATCTGCAAACTTGACACATTCAAACTGGGTTTAAACAGGGATTTGGAATGGCTCTCACTACAAGAAGTAATTTGCTCTGATCACCCATTCTCACCTCCTACTCAATGGTTGTCATTAGGACTCAAGTACCTGGCTTTTATCCACCATTTTATCCATTGTTATTTATGCCCACTATGTTACCTATTTGCTGTATCATTTCTACCAACTGCATCTGAGGAAGTGAGCTGAAGTTTACAAAAGCTTATGCCTGCTGAAATTAAGTTTGTCAGTCTTTAAAGTGCTACAGAACTCTCCTTGTTTTTGCTGTATACAGACTAACACGGCTACCCCTCTGGAACTCAGGCTGGAAGGTTTACCCTCAAAACCTCTCTACAGAAACTTCTACACAGGCAGCTCATTGTTACCCTTTCTAAACTACCCTTAGCTGTCCTGTTTCTTGCAACAAGCCCCCCCAGACACCTCCCTCTCCTTATTGATATCTTCAGAGAAGCACAGATGGCCTGTTCTTTCCTCCTGGAGTCAGGTGGTCCCATTCCCTGACCTCCCTGGCAAACACTAGATAATACTTCCCTCATCTGACTTTCAGGGGACTATCAGGTCTGACCTACTCATCTGTAACACTAAAGAATCTCCTACAAGACTAGGATGTTCCAGGTTCAATAAATATTTCACACAGTTCTAAAAGAAAGTGATTTCCCTTGTTGGCATAGGGAAAGAAGTATAACCCTAATTCATAGTAATAACCAATGTCTTGATTGAGACTAAGGGCTGGTTTACACTGGCAGCAGCAGTTGCCAAAATAGAGGTGGTGTAAACATTATAATCAACCCCGAGCTGACAAAACTGCTCTGTTTTTTTCAACAAAATAAAACCTTGACAGGAGGTGTAGGGCTTGTGTCAGCATAGTTAGGGCATGCAGCATCAGTGTAGACGCTGCATCCCCTTACATCGGTGGTGGGGCCTGGTGCTTGGTTCCTGGTCCCAGATGGGACCAGGGAGTAGAGGGGCAGCCCACAGGGAGCCCAGGAGCCTGTGGGTTCACGGCAGGGAGCTGAGAGACTGGGCTCTCAGCTCCCCACATTGCCTCTTAGATTGGTGGAAGTACTCCTGGTGAGAACACACTCCACCAACCCAAGGAGGGCAGTGTGGACATCAGCCACCACTGTAATTACAGCAGTGGCTGTAAGTCGACCTATATTCAGTCGACCTATTTTTTAAGTGTAGACGAGGCCTTCAGTTGCTTATTATTCACTGACAGAGTTTTAAAATTGTTTAACTGACTCATGTCAAAAACGTAAACCTACTCAATGCAGACTCCAGAACAAGCTGATTTTACTAAATATACTGTACTCCAAGGGAACAGCTTTCAAGGCAAAACTATTAGATCATCATCATCAGGGAGGCGACTGTGCTGCTAGGCAGGAAGCCCAACCCATTCCAAAAAGAAAGGAAAATCTATTGTGTTTTGTAAAAATACTGGTTTTCTAAAAATAAGATGAAGATCATCAGTTCAGGGGTAGGAATGGCTACTCCACCTGGTCCTTGGTATAAATGCCACTTCCTAACACACAAAACTTCCTATTTCTAGAGCAGTGTTTCTTAACCTGGGGGTTTAGAGGGGTCGCAAGTGCAGAGCTGGTATTGGGGGTGGCAAGAAAGGCAATTGCCTGGAGCCACAGGGGCGCCATGAAACTAAGTTACATGCCTCAGCCCCGTGGGGGTGGGACTCAGGCTTCAGGGGTACAGTAGTTTGGAAAGGTTAAGAACCACTGTTCTAGAGCAAAAGAGGCACTTACATGAATTGTTCTCTATTTTGGTGATGTTTCTATCCAGTATGATTGATATTGAGAATTTATTTCATCCTCCCCACCTCCTTCATACATTTGTCTTAAATCTTTAACAAAATCCAAAAGGGACTTTTTAAATCGCTGCCCTTTCTGATCACATTTATATATACATAAAAATCAAAACTAATCAAGTAATGTGTCAAATGATTCATCAATAGCGTGACAACACCAGAAAGTCAAAGAAATTCAATGATTTCTATCCAAAGAACAGTCAAATGAGAACAGTTATTTACAAAATGCAAAGGGATATCAACTTGAAGTCTAGGCAATTAAAAACACTCCATTAAAAGTACATCTGCTTGTGAGTCTCTGCCCCAGTTTTATAGTGTCACATTTTTCTTATAACTGGGGTGTTTCCCTTAAACATCTGCAAAGCTAATTTGTAATCCTCCTTCAAATCCCTCCTTAGAACTCTCCTTTGCTGTGATGCCTACAAAAAAGTTGACAGTGATTAGGCTGCAGGTGATCACGGCTACCATGCTAA
Source organism: Emydura macquarii macquarii (assembly GCF_026122565.2). NCBI lineage: Eukaryota > Metazoa > Chordata > Testudines > Chelidae > Emydura > Emydura macquarii. Next base: position 25,861,166 of record NW_027132559.1, read on the forward strand.
GCACTATTGTCTCATTGTTTTCTTTGGTACTCCTCCATCTTGCCATCTATTTCCATCTTGTGAATTCGACTAAGTGCTTTGGAACACAAACCTTTTTGTTCTGCTTGTACAGTGCCTAGCAGAACTGGATCCCGATCCATGGCTATGGCTTATAGGCACTAAGGAAATAAAATCTGCTTGCTTACCTGCCGCTGTGTGGAAGACCCACAGAAACAAAAAAGGGAGACTAATTTTTTTTTATACAAGAGAAAGTTAAGCACATAGAACCATCAAATGCCCAATGCAAGCAAACTGAAAATATTTTCCCCTAATATTTCCATTGCAATAACCTTAGCTTCAAAGTTCAGTGATTAAATGGACTGTATCTCTAACAGGCAAAATACACCCAAATTCAACAAATATTTTTCAACCAGATCTACACTGATAGAAGGAGATGAATGGAAAGTGTGTCAGTTACTACAAAGGCAGGAATCATTCTGTAGCACCTGGAGCTTATTCTGCAACTCACCTGCAGCATCTTTCATCCAGCAAGCTCACTAGATATAATATTTATATAATGCGAACACAAGGCACACTACTTCTCTCCTGGATCCTTGCCCATTAGGGTATTTATGATTCAAAGGGTGCATACCTTTGTGTTTGAACACGGCATGAATCAGTAAATAATTTCAGAACAGTTCAGAGACGTCATGATCAATCATGTCACCATGGGTCACCTTGACATTTCTCAGGATATGAATCATTGGGATGGCAGCCTTGGGGCCATAAATTTTCTTTATGGTAAGTTATTTATGATAAAGGCTGTTAAAACCACAGTGCGTAGTCCTAACACCTCCTTTTCCTCTATACCCCCAAAACAAAACGGAGGCTATTGTGCAGCTCCCCAGTCTAATAGCAGCCAGACAGACACTCCAGCCCTAGAGTTAATGCATACACAGGAAGACATAAGTTGGGTCCCCAGTCCAGTCCCTTGCTTTCTAGGCCAGCAAAGGATGTGAACTCTGCACAGGCACTGATAACCACCAGCATATGATCATAAAGTTTTACTTAGATATTAGTTGTTTCAGTTAAGTAGCTAATGGTGCCTCTCTACAGAGCCAGGACTTCAACGTAGTGTATTAACCCCCTATTGTGAAGATAGCTCCATTAGTCAGTTTCTGGGCGAAGCAATGCTTGCCCTGCTCTCAAGTCACTGCATCCAGAAAAATAAGGAGCAGTGTTAACCGAGCCTAAATGTAGCCACACTGGGTACAGCTACACAGCAAGCAACAGTCCATGGCAGCAAGTCTCAGAGCTTGGGTCTACAGACTCAGGCTAGCATCAAGGCACTAAAAATAGCTGTGTAGATGTTAGGGCCTCCCCTCCCCCAGGCTTCAGAGCCCGAGCCCAAGTGTCTACACAGCTATTTTTAGCACTGTAGTGCGAGCCTGCATCTGTAGACTCAAGCTCTGAGACTTGCTGCCACTCACTGCATAGACTCACACTGAGGCCCCTCTTCAGGGAGAGTGGAACCACTGTGGGACCTGGGGCGGGTGGATTCAACAGGAGTTTTGTTTAGGTTATCAAGTGACAAAGGGGGCACAAACACTCAGCTGTAGAATTGTCTGTTCTCTGTCGTCTTAGTCGATAAAGAGATAGGGAAGCATTTTCTGTAATATGTTCTGAGCAACAGTGCCTTCTTGACTGGAAATCCTTCAGCATATGTTTAAAGTGATCGATCCATGCTGTCAGAACATTGCATAGCTTCCAATCTAATCTAGTTATCTCCCGAACTACTGGCTGAGAGAATCTATGCCACTGCACTCATACAAACGCAGTTTGCATGTCAAAGGACAAAATGACAATAGTACAGCTTTGAAAATGCCCCGTCCTGGGCAAAGTACAGAATTCGTAAGCAGACAAAGTGTTCTGTTTATCTTACGCCAGGGTGTGGTCTGAGTGTGTTGTAAAACTCCAGATACAAAGGCCATTAAGTCTGTCAGGAACTCTCCTGCACTGCGCTGACTCAGCAGAAAGCGGTGGGAAAGGAAACGTGTTCTTAGATTTCAAAACTCCACCAAAGCAACACACTCCATAGTCAATGTTGTCATAGTGCAAGAGGAAAGGCGCTCCACCAGTTGAAAAAAAATTGTTGTTAGGAGAGATTAAGGAGGGGGAAAGAAGTACATGGGAAAAAAATACTGTACCCGTGTTAAGAGTTTCAGGCTCTCTTTAACCTCTTCTGCAGGGGGAGAGAGGGAAGGGCGGGGGGGTGGAGATGGTTGTGTAATGGCATGCAAATGATCTCCTGCAGTTGGAGGAGTGAAAAGGGGTCCCAGTTTACGATGTTCTCAAAAGGTTCAGAGACAGGGTTAGGTTGGGGTGCTATATAGGAGCACAGGGCAACAATATTCTCCAGAAAACCTGTTGGACCTGGTGCAGAAACAAACATCCTCTCCTACAACTTTCTCTGTCCAATCGGTTGGTGTGCTCCCTTGCCAACTTCAGCATATTCCCTATCTTCTCTCATTTCTTGTCCTGCAGCATGAATTCTTCCCTCCATTCCTGGTTTTTTTGTTTTTTTTTTTTAAAAACAAAACAAAACAAAAAAAACCTAAAATCTTTGGTGGGACCTATTCATAAGATCAAACATCTCCCTTGTCTTGTCTCTTCCCTCAGGGTTTTGCCAGGCTCTCAGTTACCATAACACCCTTCTCCCTATGGGCTGTATCATGCCAGTTGCTAGGAAAAAAAAAAAAAAACACAGGAAAAAAACCCATACAAGTAGTTGCTATACCACTATTCTAGCCTCCATGCCAAGGATGATACAAAGTGACAGCTCTCCAAAGTCTCAGTTTTGGAATTCCATTCTCTTGTGCTCTTGGACACAAGGCATTAAGTGATTTCCCCTCTAATGGGGTCCTTGCCCAATGTTGTACCCCTTTACATTACCCTTATACAGGGATAGGGAGTGGAGAATCAAGGGACAGGCTAGGAATTGCATTTACATCCCTGCAGGCTGAAGTATATTATCCAGAGGCATGTCCCTCAGAGGCAGAGAATAGTCCTGTTCAGAAAGGCAAAGGGATAACCAGGAAGACACTTGCCAGGATAGCATCCCCCAGCCCCTGAAACACTACCTGCATGGGCAGCCCTAGGACATCAAATCTTGCTTTGTGTGTGCACTAAACTTGACCACTATCTTTGCTACAGTTCTTGTTTAGAATACTTGCACTGATCAGCCAAATACACTGACATCGAATTCTGCAGCTGTGATACACTTCCTGTAATGGATTTAACAATGCAATGTACTACACCAAATTAATCCCTGCTACAAAGTTAGGATTGACTTTTATAACCCTTGCATCTAAGTTTCCTGGTAAAGTCTCCACAATATCACATGCCTAAAAGAACCTCTGAGACCTCAAGTGGCTCATTTACCTGCTTTAAAAACTTTACATATGTGAACATCTTAGTCTAGAAAAGCTCTGGGCAAATCACCAGATTATGGCTTTTACATGAATTTTCTACAGGTATAGTTCTTGGTCTTTTGGGGAGAGACAGGGGTAGTATATTTATCCCTCAAGCAACATGAGAGGTGGGTAAGGCAGAGGTACAGATTGTGACACATTTAACATGGGATTCAACTGGGGTGGGTGGGAGGAGGAGGAGAAAGCCTCAAACTAATTTTCTGGTTTGGGTGCACTTTTGAGCAGTCTGAGGTTGGGTGGAGATTAGACAAGTAAGTGGATGATTAAGGGCACTACGTGCTACAGCAACATCCAGGAGACATGGAAGCATGCAACCACTGCCTGGAACAAAGATTTCCGTATCCCCTGCCGCAGGCACCAAAGAGGCAGATAGGGGTAATACAGCACTCAGCATTTACTGGAGGAGGTTCCATCTACAGCACTGTTATTCTGACTCAAGACACATTTACCACAGTATATTTGAACGGTAACATTCAAAAACCAGTAGGAGAGCACTTCAATCTCCCTGGACACTCAGTAACAAACTTGAAAGTTGCCAAACTTCAACAAAAATACTTCAAAAACAAACTCATATGCAAACTTGACACTATCAAACCAGATCAGATCTGAATAGAGACTGGGAGTGGCTACCCCACTACAAAAAAATAACTTCCCTCTTCTGACATTCACACCGTCTCATCAGCTGTTGTGAATAGCCTCATCCACCCTGATTGAATTTACCTTGTTAACACTTGCCCTCCTCACTGATGTAACTCACCCATCCTTGCATATGTATATATACACATACCAAATTGACATTTCCATTTCATGCATCCGACTAAATGGGTTTCTGCCCTCAAAAGCTTATGCCCAAATACATTTGTTAGTCTTTAAGGTGCTATAGGACTCTCGCTGATTTACCAGAGTTTCCATTGGCAGCTTCAGGTGGCTGTACAGCATGCCAGAGATTTTAAGCTGTCTGGAGGAATTTCTTCTCCCCCCTTCCCCCAAACAGGAATGGAGGGAAGGATTCATGCTGCAGTACAAGAATGAGTGAGAAGACAGGGAACATGCTGAAATTGGCAAGGAGTGGGTGTTTGTTTCTGCACCATGTCCAACAGGTTTTCTGGAGAATATTGCCTGTGTGATTTCTGAGGGCATGCGTGCCTCATCGCAGGCTATGGTCTTACTGTCCAGAGACAGATGTGTGGTGTGGTGGCCTCTCAGGTGCAAATCTGGTTCAGCGTCTCATGGTATGCACCTTTACTGAGAGCATGGCCAGGGCTGGTTTTTGTAATTCTGCCATAGCTCCTTGGCTTTGGTGCAACACTGGCATGCATTTCCAGAATACCCCGTTGCCTGTATTTGTGCCACTTGCAGATCTTGGCTTTCCAGTAATTACTGGAAAGATGATGCCGAACACGCTCCTCCTCCTCTCCCCTGACATGACCATGCAGCAGCGCAGGCTAGGATATCTGAAATGGACTTGGGACTCGGAGAACTTAGCACATCTGGTCGCATCCAGATTATGGCAAGGGGATGTAGCAACATTTAAATTGAGGGAGCAGGGGAAATGGCATCAGAAAGTACCCAGACAGGCCTATCCAGATGTCAAGTCCTGCAGTGTAGGCAGTGCTTAAAGTGGGAGGAGTCACAACGGGGAAGGGGTTGCAGACCCAGTAAAAAGTTGTTGAGTTTTTTTCCAAAGCTTGGGGAGGGAGGGTGAGGGTAACATTGAAGGGCACAGAGCTGCTACTTCACACAGGCTCTATGCCACTCCCCCATGGGCAGACACCACCCCCTCATTGGCCACATCTGCTATGCACACATGGAGGGGGGCTTGTATCCAGGGAGTGGCAGATGTAGCAGCTCTGGCCCCTGCCCAGCCTAGAAGACAGGGATGACCCGCAACCCTTCCTCACTGACAACCCAACACTTTGTAAGAACAGGCTCCAAGCAGGACCAGCAGGAAGAGACAGGGCAGGGAGCAGAGAAAGTACCCCCAGCATAGGCCCCAGGGACTCACTGTGCCCCTTGAGAGATCTCCTGACTATCATTGCACCCCTTGCCCAGGTGACACACCCTTCTGTCATTCTACCCAGCCCCAGAGATACCCCCTACTCCACTGTCACGTCACTCCATCCCCAGAGTTCCCTCCACGCACCCCTCCATTGTTATTTTGTCCCAGCCCCAGAGACTTCTCTCAGCTCCACTGCATCTCATTGCACTCCCAGCCCCCTATTCCCAGAGACCCCCCCAATCCCATTGCACGTGCATACACACACACACACACACACACCCCAGACCTTTCCCTTAAACTCACAGGACGTAGCTAGGAATTGGATGCGACTATGTAATATATGCATAAAAATTGTGAGTTGTCCATGTTCAGTGGATGAAAATGTAACCTGGAATTATGATAACATGTTCCCCCCCACCCCACACACACTTAGCATTGAGTGCGGGATAGCAGCAGGAGGGTACTGAAGGTGTAGAGTGTTAATGTGAAATGAAATCCACATGATCTGTATAACAATATAGCTCAGCTCAAAATAGTTGTCACTTTGAAAGTGGATTAATTATAGCAGAAGAAGACACGAGATAAAGGTGTGTGTGGATGCAAGGCACTTTGTCCCAGATCCTCAAAGGCTGATTTCCATGAGAGTAAGGTATCTAAATACCTTTAATAAACTAGACCTTTATTGACCACGTATCCACACACACCCCCATCTCAGAGATTTCCCCTCCCCACCGCCCCCCAACAGGTCCTGTGTAGACAAGGCCTCCACTGAAGTCAGTGGAGTTATGCCAGTTTACATCAAGTTGCTGGCTCACTGTGTTTAGTTCAGGCCTTCAGAGTCAACCCAACCCCTAAAATAAGGATGACTGTTAATGTCTGCCAATTATGGTTTAACCGTATTTGGAATGGACTCTGAAACTGTAGGCAAATTCTTCCCTCCCAAGTAGCTACCTGGTATGATTGCCATCATTCATGAAAAATTCACGTCCGTTTCAATTCAGCAGGTTATTTCAGAGACTGCAATGAAATAGGTTTTATAAGCAGACTATTTTCCTCACTTCAGATGTTTGCAAAGCTGCTGTGGCATTACAGCTCAACCAAATGTGTTCCTTCTGGCTCCAGTATGTGGATTTTTAGCAGCCTTGAATATAGTTCCTGCAGCTGCATTCATAACTGTAGTTATGAGGTAGGCTGCTTCCCAATATTAAATACAGCAAAAGATTGGACATTAAGGGACAGAGTGTAAGGTATGACTGAGAAAGGAGAACTCAGTAGGGCTACTTGTGTAGTAATCATTGTGAGCAATCTGGGGAATTCATTGTTTATTCTTACTGCAATCTGTTCTAGTGGCTAGCACATCGATTTAGCATTCGAGTTGTCAACCTAAAACATGCTCTGTGCAGATGGACTCACACCCCTAGAGCCCAAAAGAAGTCCTCCCTATGGAGATCCAGTGATAAGATACCATGAGCTTGGAGATTTTTCAGGATCGGAGTCTGGCAAAAAAATATATGGCTCAAACATGATAAGGCCTTGTCTAGAACAGAGCTTTTGCCACCAGTGGTACTACACTGATGTAACTGCACTGTTGTAGAGACTTAATGTAGACCTGCTAGACTGACGTATGCTAACTTGTTTCTAGTGCAAGGTCATGAGAAGAGGCCAAGTCTAAACTGTGGAGACCATAGCTGCATAGTAGTACCATAGTGATGCTAGCATTACCCTGTCGTGTATATGCGGCCTACAGTGACAGACGGGTTTTTCCCCCACTGCTGTAGGAACACCTCCCTGAACAATGGTAGCTAGGTCAACGGAAGCATTCTTCCATTGTCCTAGCTGTATCTTCACTGAGGGTTAAGTCAACATAGCTAGAGTGGTCAAGGGTGTGGATTTTTACTGAGTACTGGTCATGTTGACCTACATTTTAAGTGTCAACTAGGCCAGAGATTCTATGCTATGCCTCTTGGCATGGAGTACTTTGTTACAGTCTGTATTCTCTTGTGGGCCAGATACTTATTCACAGTGAGTAGCTTTCGCACAAGCAGTTCCTTCAACTTCTGAGAGACTGCCTGGGAAGTAAGGCAATACTCCGAGCAGAAGGGGCACAACTAGGCCTTTTATGATTCACTACGACAGGCGACAAGAAGCTGAAGAGAGGACTCGCCTCTCGGCTAAACGCTTCTCTCAACAACTGACCCTGATGTGGCTGAGAGGGCACCATAAGGGAGCTATTGCCATGTCCGTCTGTCCGTACTTTAGCTGGACAGAAGACTTCAGTCTCCAGCTCTGTCAGTGACCTAAACTGTGACATTACAAACAGGCTAGTCCAAGTGTACAGGATTTTTTCAGACCTGCACAAAAGTTGACTTTGCCTAAACAAAATCCTCTCACAGTTAGTCAGAGCTATGTTAGGGAACAACCCTGAACACGTTAGTGCATGAGATCCTGAGAACCTTGGTTCAGGTCTTGCCGATCAGCCCAGGTAGAAAGCAGACTATAGCCTCAAAAACAAAACAATGGGAAAAGTGTCTTTGCCTGAAGGGGATGGGGGAATTTTGTCTGAGATCTTCAGAAGCGTCCAACTCCCATTGACCTGAATGGGGAAAATCCCACCCCTTCTCAATTCAGCCAGGATTAGTAAACCAGTAGACTAGAGAGGAGTAGTTTTTGTGTGTTTGTTGAATGTGCAGATTTTGTTCAGCATTTCTTTAAATGACAGAATGAACTTTCGAACCTTTGCACATTACTAATATAGTCAACATTTATAGGGGAAGCTATTGTCACCCTATTGAAACAGCTTTGCAGACAGCATCTGTACACCTAACCAAACAGCAGCAGGAAAGGTGTGAACTTCCTTTCCCCATTCCTATCAATAGGGTCACTTCAAAGCCTTCTAGGGACCATTTAAATGCAAACAAGTCAGTCAAAAGAAATAAATACTTAAACAATCCCCACTTGTTTTTATTCCCACCCTGTCCCCTATTTATCCTCCCTTTGACCACCTGTTCTCAGAACAAAGCTTTCCTGTTCAGGCCAGATTAAGGGACTGCACTGCTATAGGTAGACTGGGAGAAATCTTAGCACAGGAACTTCATTACTTCCAGCTCTGGCATAAGGCAGGTGGCTACTCATTTAACCCCACTGCTGCATGCTGCTGCTCAAATTACCTCCCATGGGATATTGTGAAGTGATGAAAACTGCATGCCCCCTCCCCGCACTCCACACATACCTTTGCAGAGCCCAGTTACATTAGCGTAAAAGCTAACCCAGCCGAGAATGATTTCCCTAGCCTACTTCTAAATATCAATTTAAAAACATGCCCATACTGCTCCTCTGGAAGCTGTTTTAGCATGCTGACAGTGCCCAGAGGTGCAGTAAACTAGAGCTGTGACTAATTCACCACACCAGGATTGAGCAGGGGTTCATGATGCGCTTATAGCATGAGGTTAAGAATTGCACAACGTGAGGGGGGCGTGAACTCCAGAGAACACCCTGCCTACAGGCAGCCCCATCTCCACCAATATCAACCTTAATATTGACAAGGACAGAAGAGTTCTCAGTCATGTAGGGCTTGATATGTTAAAGCCAATACCAGGGATTCCTGCTGGAAGTCTACTGACAGACACTCAATGCTGATCCCTGACTTCTCCTGTAATATGCCGCCAGTGTTAAGAGGAGTCTCACAAGGCCACTGGGATGCTCACTGGCCTCAAGTTAACCACATGCTACATCAGTGCCTAACCATCCAATATTTGCCAGTGCAGAATGCAGTCAACCTGAGAAATACGAGCTGGCACTCTTCCTCTTTCATGAGCTTATGCCCTCTGCTGGGGGTGGGTACATGATCCAATGCCCACTGAAGTCAATGGGAAGTCTCCCACTAACCTCTATGGTCTTTGGGGCTTTGTTTGTTTGGTTTTTTATTAAAAAACCACTCTGGGCTTGGTCCAAATGAACAAAGAGCAGGTAAAGATACACTTTTACTTTCTGCTACACTTCCCAGGGTCATACCCCACTAGGTCCAACTTGGAGATTATGCTTCTGCAGTTTCCTCAGCTCTTTGACAAAAGAAGCCAGTCCATAGAACATGGAGACAGATCTCACCCCCCCCCCCTTTTTCCTGCCTGAAAAAGTGTCGGCTTCAGACAATAGCTCATTTTGTAAATCACTGGTTAGAAAGAGACCAACTTGTTTTAAATTAATTGCAAGAGGGCATCCTCTGCTGTACTATGCAAGACTACATTAAAAGCAAAAGCTTTAGGCCATTTCTTAAGGGAGTTAATTAAGGCGAGATTGCTCAGGAAAAGATAAATATAGGGCAAGGTAATATATATATTTTACTAAGGTAATTAGAGCATTTAATTATTGCGTTACTGCAACAAAAGCATTACATAATATTTGAACATCATCCTAGCTAAGGAAAGAGAGCAGCACGGTTGTCTGATCATATCCCCCCAAAAAAACCAGGCATATTAATTGACACAGCAGAGAAGAGGCATCAGACAATATGGCTTTTCATGATTTGCCATGGTTTTCATTAAGCAAAAAGACACTTTATTCATGCAATCCAAACAGGCTGCCTGCCGAGCTTTTGCTTTATCTTTCCATTCCCTTGACTGAATGTTTGGTGCCAATCAGGTGCTCTGACCCTGTACAATCATGGAGTCTCATGGAAGCCAATAGGAATCCATGATGCAGGCACAGAGGTGCCTGGTAGTACAAGTGATACTTAGGCCTGATTTACACTACCAAGTTACACCAATCTAAGTCCACTAGCATTGACCAAGTTGTACACACATTTGCACTTACAGGCTATTTATGTCGGCAGAAGACAAGTGTGACAGTGATGCAGTAACACCATCTCCCCAACAGGCACAGAGCCAGAGTCACCCTACTTAGATCGATGCAGTGAGTGTAGACATGACATCAGTTAGGTTGACCCTAACAGTCCTCCAGCAGCTGTTCCACAGTGCCCCTGTCCCCACCACAGTAACTACTCTGTTCACAGTTTTGACCGCCACTGCCCAGGCATCACAGAATGGAAGCCCTTCCCCAACTCTACCCCCCTAAAAATCTAGTCCCCACATATTTTTGAAATGCCTTTTCCTGATTGCCCACCTAGCAGCTCACCTTTGTTGTGCGCATTCAGCTGCCCAATGAACCAGGCTGGCTCTGTGCACAGAGAACAATTAGACATACTCCTGCCTGGAATAGGCAAGTAGCATTGGATCACCTTGACCTGTGCGGAGAAGTGGCTGTACAACCCCAGATATGGACCAACCATAGAAATGTCTATAAGCACATTGCACACCTGGGGAGGGGGGGAAAAAGTGCTGGCAGAGAGGCATGACAGGAATCAGCAGCAGTGCCATGTGAAAGTGAAGGATGTATCCAAGAATACCACAGACAGAGATTAACAAGAAATCTGCACTGCCTAGAAGACCAGCCGCTTTTACGACAAACTGCATGCCATATTTGTCTGTGGGGTGCTGATGGGGCCAAGTTTGGATAACTCAGAGGAGTCAGACACAGAGACCCCTTGCCATGAACAGCAAGGAGGATGGGTGGGGAGATGCAGCAGAGGACTCAAACTAAGCCACAAGTCAGGAACTATTTGTAAGTCTGCAAGAGTCTAAGCCAGTCCTGCCAGGTGAGCAAAGATGAGCCTGCTGATGATGGGGAAAAGAACATAAGGTCCATCTAGCCTAGTATCCAGTCTTTTGACAGTGGCCAATAAAGCCAGGTGCATCAGAAGGAATGAATAGAACAAGTAATCATCAAGTGATCCAGCCTGTCAGGCATTCCCAGCCTCTGGCAAACAGCAATCCCTGCCTATCCTGGCTAATAGCTATTGATGGACCTATTCTCCATGAACTTATCTAGTTCCTTTTTGAATCCCGTTATAATCTTGGCCTTCACAACAGCCTCTGGCAAGGAGTTCCACACGTTGACTGTGTGTTGTGTAAAGAAATACTTTCGTTTCTTCCTTTTAAACCTGCTGCCTATTAATTTCATTTGGTAATCCCTAGTTCTTGTTATGGGAAGGAGAAAACACTTCCTTATTTACTTTCTCCACACCAGTCATGATTTTACAGACCTCTATCATATTCCCACCCCCTTAGGGGTATGGAAAAGCTTCCATATGAGGAGAGATTAATGAGACAGGGGGCCTTTTCAGCTTGGAAAAGAGGACTAAGAGGATCTTTGAGTTGTTAAAGTTCAAAGGGAACCAGTATATAAGCAGAATAAAGTTTATCTACAAGATATATGCATGTCTACGGTGCTTACAGCATCTATCAATCATTTATATTAAGGGTACACTTCTAATCTATAAAGCATGCCTGAGAGAACAATTAGGTAATGCAATAGACTAAGTTAAAACAACTCAAGTGAGTTGCAAAATACCTGCCTGCCACAGCACAAAAAACACAAAACAAAAAAAACAAACAGTCCAGTAGGATAATAAAGAAGATCCTACAAATCTGGGTCACTCTTGTTTTCATTTAATTCCTAAGATGTTTATTTTCATATGTCCCAGACCTTCTGTTCACTCTACTATAAAAAAACCCACACACACCACACACCACCACCTACCAACAACCACAAACAAAATTGAAGGCAAGTTACATTATGTAATTTGAAGTAAAAACACTATTCATTGAGGAATGTAATTGAATGTCATGCCCTATTGACTTTCATTATTATGCAATAGATAAAATAGATCAAACAAAAAGTTACAGGAGAAAGTCATATACATTTGATAACTTAATAAACTAAAATCCCAGTGGGTTCACTAGCTTCAGGTACAAGCACAAGTTTCAGGGGCATAAGATGCTGCTTTACAACAAACAGGGAGTCCCATCACTAAATATTCGAGTTTGTATTGTCACTAGAGCTTGAAAGCAGATTTCAGTGCTGTCAATAGATTCTAATGCACAGATTGTAATTAGCATTAAAGATGACCTGCAAAATAAAGACAGCTGGGCTTGTGTGCTTTGCTTCCTTATTATGCATGAGGAGACCTGAAAGGGTTTGGGGGTTTAAATTGGCTTCTGCCCCCGCCCCCTTTTTTTTTTTAAACTTCAGAAATTCAAGTCCTGTATAGCCTAAGGGTCATTGATGGCGGATAAGTAGTGACATGACATCAGCACAAGCACCAAGAGTGAAAATTGAGTGGAAGGAGTTCTCAGTCAGAATTTAAAGCTAAATTTTGTTAATTAACTAAGTCCCTTAGGGTGAGATCCACACACGTATTTAGGTGTCGAAATTCCATTCTGAGACACCCCTGCAAACCACAAAATTGCTCAGCTGCTGCCTAATATTGAAGGCACCTGAAATCACTTGGCACTTACGTTTTTGTGTAAAAAAAAAAGTTACCTAGGCACCTGTGTTTCTGCCTCTGAGCATGCACACTGGTGCCCCACTCTAGTGCCTAGGAACTTACCTTCCTCCTAAGCCCCAGAGTTATTTACAAACCATGGGCAAGGCAGGTATTGGACTGCCTAAATAATGTCTTGGACCCAATCTGGTAAGCATGCTCAGAGGTCACTTAACCCCAACAAGCAGTTGCCAGGAGGCAGCAGCCCTCCTTTCTAATCTTTAGCTCCATGCCTAGAGCACTTATCCAGGATGGGAGAGACCCGTAGTTCAAGGCCCCCCTTTGCCCCATGAGGAGAAGGGACCTGATCATGGGTCTCTCCCTCTCATGTGATGCTCTGACCACTAGACTATGGAATATTCTGTTGGGTCTTCCCCCGCAATCTCTCCTATGGAAGTTGTTGCATTTTAACTAACTAACTGATTAAATATTAATTGGGCCAAAGAGTGTGAGAATGACCCAATAGCCCAGTAGTTAGAGCACTCACATAGGGCTTGAACAGTTATCTGCCACCTCTTGTCTCATTGGGAGGGACAAATCAGGTGGATCCAACATCCTGAGTGAGTGCTTTAAGCACGATGCTAAAGGTTATAAGGAGCTGCTCTTCTTTCTGCTTGCCCTCTTCCCTGCCAGTGACTATTTTATGGGATTAGATAGCCTCTGAGCATGCCCATCAGATTGGTCCCAAACCACAACTTTAGGCAGCTAGACACCTATCTTCCCTTAGTTCATGAATCATAAGTAGAGATGGGTATGCTAAGCCCCACACTTCTCAGAATTTGGTGCCTAGATCTGGACTGCAGGCCGGCACCTCTCTCATCAGCATCTCCCATTGACTAGAGTAGGCAGCTCCCCACCTAGCATGGTGGCTTTCTAAGGCACCTGTCTCTCCCCGTTATTGTCTATGGAGCCTAAGCACCTAACTCAGGCATTGTGGATCACAGTGTTGTTCCTGTGATTTTCTGTGCTTCAGAGTTAGGCATTAGGTGTTGTGATAGTGGATCTGGGCCTTCATATTTAAATCAGTGACTAATTATTTTGAAGAACGGGAAAAAAATTCAAACAACCATACCTGTAAAATTGAGGAGGGAAAAGCTAAAAATATACATCTGAGCCAAAAGCACTCCAGCAAACCCAGGGAAAATCCACATTCCTGATATGTCTAAGGTAAACAAGCTGAAAACTGCCTCCTTAAAAGAGGAAAAAGTGGGGGTGGGGATGACAATGATATCACACACTTGCCAGCCTTATACACTGTGCAAGGAGTGTGCAGAGAAGGCCAAGCCACTGTGGCATGAAGCATTTAAATTCTGGGAAATTCCTCCAGTTGTGTCATTTGGTGACCTCTAGGGGATTTGACTGCCAATCTTCTAAACAAAACCCTGAAATTTTCCAAGATACCAATTTGGGAGGAGCTCCAAGCACTTTGGAAGACAGGATTAGAATTCAAAATGATCTTGACAAACTGGAGAAATGGTCTGAAATAAGTAGGATGAAGTTCAGTAGGGACAAATGCAAAGTATTATGCTTAAGAAGGCCAATTGAACAAATACAAAATGGGAAAGGACTTCCTAGGAAGGAGTACTACAGAAAAGCATCTGGGGGTTTTAATAGATCACAAACTATGGCTTGGTCTACACTAGAGGCTTTTGTCAACCAAACTCAGCTTTTGGTGCCAAAGCAGTGGTGGTGTACACACTACAATCCTCCCCACCACCAACCCAACTCCCCTGATTTTCCAACAAAATAAAACCACCTCAATGAGAGGTGTAGAGCTTTTTGCACCAAAGTTTTAGCAACAAAGCATCAGTGTAAACACCACACTTGGTTCAGTGGTGGTAAATGGCCTCTAGGAAGTGTCCGCCCATCCTGACCGCTCTGGCCATCAGTTTGAACTCCGCTGCCCTGTAGCCATTCCAGCCTTCCCCCTTTAAAGTCCCAGGAATTTCTGAAATTCCACTTCCTGCTTGGTTGGCATGGAGAGCTCACATCTCATCTTCCCAGCTGATCATGGCACTTCCATGTATTAAATGGTCTACCACTTGGAGCACACCGGAGCTTCTGGATTTGATTGGCATTTGGGGAGAAGGCACTATGCAGTCCCAGCTCTGCTCTAGCTGAAGGAACGGATACCTATGGTCAATTTCTCATTTAATGGTGGAGAAGGGCTAAGGGGACATGCTGCAATGCCATGCGAAAATCAAGGAGCTGTGGCAGGTGTACTAAAAGGCTAGGGAGTCAAACAGTCGTTCTGGTGCAGAGACAAAGACCTGCCACTTCTATAAGAAGCTAGAAGCCATACTCAGCGGTGACCTCACCTTCACCACCAAGAGACCCACAGATACCTCTGCCTGTCTGGGGGCAGCAAACACCAGACTCAGCCCCGATGAAGTTGGGGCGAGGAGGTTGAGTTGGATGATGATGTGGCACAGAGAACTGGTTCGTTTGGTGACTTGGGGAGTCAGGATCTTGTCTCAATCTCGGGAGGGCTCAAGGCAGTTCCAGCCCTCCGGCTCTGGCATGCAGGATGCAGGAGCTTGGTTAAATGATTTTTTTGAGCTGATACTGCTCAGCTATCAGGTACAGCGGTCCTTTGCTTTGTTGCATTATACAGATGGTTGAAGGGACAGAAATGCACAAGGGTAGCTGTGTTTGCATGTGCTTACTATTCCCCATGTCAGTTAGGCACTACAGTAGAGAAGTGTGTTAATGCCACTGAGATTTCACAGGAATCCTCCAGAGAGATTTCTAAGAAAAAACTTTCCTGGAGGTACTCGCCAATCCTCTGCCGGAGATTGTTTCTTGTCCCATTGTAGGAAATGTTTCCATGCCAATCAGCCATCATTTGTGCAGGGATAAAATCGGCACACAGGTGAGCAACATAGGGATCCAGTTTGAAATTACTCACATGGAGATCCCTGCTTACTCTCAGGAGTGAGAGATCAGCTTCTAGGGACCTTGCTTCTGGAAAATGGTGGCCCAATTGGAATTTTTGTACCCATCTTCCTGCATCAAAACCCTAAACCACCACCCACCCAGAACCTTTCCCCAGCTTGAGGGCCCCCCACAGGCACAACTCACCCTGCCCTGGTTGTTCATCAAGCTGTGCACTTGCCAGAGTACAGCGAGGTAAAGGTATATTTAACAATAACGTGTCAATGCTGTTTTTGCACTCACAATGCTTCTGTTCATTGTGCTTCTACAGATGTGCCTTTAAGAGGAAACTCCCAGACACACACACACACACACACACACACACACACACAGACACACACACACACAGCACCTGAGGCTGATCATAAAATAACCACGGAGAACCAAAAACTACTCCAGTCCCAAGGTGGGGTGGGGAGGGGCAGGGGTAGGGAAAAAGAAAAATCAGCAGACTGATAGGGAAAATCAGGAGCAAGTGATAGCAGGTCACAAACACATGATAAAAGCCATGGAGGAGCAAACAGCTGCTAAAGTCACTCATAATGCTGCAAACTGAATTCATGCAGCCAATACAGAACTGCTTTCTATGCCCTCCCCAAACATTCCTATCAAACTCCAGGCTTATCTCAGTACCCTATTCAGTTGGCTACCAGAATGATAGCTGGACTTAGCTCACAGTGCCCCTCACTGTTTTCTCCCCTCCAACCCAGCTTTTCATGCGTGTTGTGAATAATTATTATTTAATAAAGACATACTCTGTGAAGAATAAGCAATCTGTCTCTTGCACATGGTGGTTGCACCTCACATTACTTTCCAGCTTGCACTGTGTATCAGTCACAATAGGACAGTGCTATTTACAAAGACACCATCTTGAGGAACTATTTTGACAATGAGCATCAAGGTCTCCCTGATTCGAATGGCCCCCCTTTGTGCCTCTCTAATAACCCTGACATCTGGTTGTTCATATTCAGTCACAAGGCGATCCGCCTCTGTGTTCCACCCAGGGGGAAACTTTTCACCCTTAATATTTTTGAAGCTAAGGAGCACATAGCAGGGGGTATAACCATGGGAATATTTTCCTCATTTAGGTCTAACCTGCCATAAAGGCATCACCAGCAGGCTTTTAATCTGCCAGACACACATTCAATGGTCATGCGTCACCTGGTCAGCCTGTTATTGAAGCGCTCCTTGATATTATCCAGGTTGCATGTATAAGGCTTCATGAGCTATGGCAGTAAGGAATAGGCTGGGTCTCCCAGGATCACTATGGGCATTTCAACATCCCCCATTGGAATCTTTTGGTCTAGTAAAAGAATCCCTGCTTGCAGATTTCTGTACAGGCCAGTGTTCCTGAAGGTGTGCAGCATGCACCTTTCCTGACCAACCACACTGATGTCAATGAAACGCTCACAGTGATCCGCAAGTGCCTGCAGTATCATAGAGAACTACCCCCTTTCTATTGAGGTACTTCATTGCAAGATGGTCTGGAGCCAAAATTGGGATAAGCATGCCATATATTGCTTAGGGAATCCCATTGCTGCAAAGCCATTCACTATTTCACACACATTTCCAAAACTCACAGTCCTTCATAGCAGAATGTGATTAATGGTCCTGCAGACTTGTGATTACACAGCTCCAACAGGGGACTTCCTGACTCCAAACTGATTAGTGACTGACCGGTAGCAGTCTGAAGCTACCAGCTTCCACATGGCGATCTCCACACACTTCTCCACTGCGAGGGCAGCTCTCATTCTGGTGTCCTTGCACTGCAGGACAGGGGCGAGCTCTGCACAGAGTTCCATGAAGGTGGTTTTGAGCATTCAAAAGTCTGGAATGATGAGCAGTGGCTACAGATCTGCATAATGATGCAGTCCCACCACCCAGTGCTTGTTTCATGCACCCAAAAGCAAGAGTACACTGTGTGCAGATGCTCTGTGAATGCAAACAGTAATCCAGCGTTTGTTTGTTTGCCTGGCACACAGCAGGTCAGGCTCTTGGACTCCTGTTCCGATTGGAAGCTCAAGACATACTGCATGACCAGCCATGATGTGTTCAGAACACTGACAACGACAGTGAAGAGCAGTGCAGGATCCATCCTTTCAGATAGAATTGGCAACACTCAGAAGATTGGGGCTGTTGAAAAATGCTGCAAAATGCAGTTGGAAGCCCATGGAATGGAGGGACAGAAATCACTGCAACACAGGATGTTGAACTGCTTTCCCAGAACTCCTAGTGGCACAAGGCAGTGAGTTGCACAGTGGGATAGCTGCCCACAGCACACTGCTCTCAAAGTTGATGCTAAAGCACCAACTATGGACGCGCTTTGGCTACATGAGTGATGTGTGGACAGGCACAAGTGTTGTAATTACAGCACATTTGATCACCACTGTAACTTGCATTGACAACACTTTCTAGTATAGACAAGGGTGATTAGTCAACAATGTAATACTGTTGCAACACACACAGGAGTTTTATAAGCAAGACACAAGAACTAATTAATTCTTTCACAGTACTCAACACTGATAAGGCCTCAACTGGAATATTGTGTCTGGTTCTGAGCACCACACTTTGGGACTGTTATGGACAAATTGGAGAAAGTCCAGAGGAAAGCAAAAAACGACTAAAAAAAGTCTAGAAAACATGACCTATGAAGAAAGCTGAAACAAACCCAATTTTTCAGTCTGGAGAAGAAGACTGGGGTGGGGGGAACATGACAATGGTCTTCATATATCAAGATTGTTATAAAAAGGAGGGTGATAAATTGTTCTCCTGATTCACTGAGGACATGACAAGAAATAATGGGCTTCAATTGCAGCAAGGGAGATTTAGGTTAGACATTAGAAAAAAACTTTTTAACTATCAGGGTAATGAAGCACTGGAACTAATTATCTAAGGAGGGTTGTGGAATCGGTCATTAGAGGTTTTCAAGAACAGGTTAGACTAATGGTCTGGAGAATACTTAGTCCTATGTCAGTGCAGGGGACTGGACTTGATGACTTAACCAGGTTCCTTCCAGTCTCACATTTCTAAGATTGTATTAGAGAGAATGATTTTCAGTTACTTGGCTGTGCCACCAACACCTGTGCTCATTTCTCCACTTCCTAGTAACCCACAAAGGACTAAAGGTAGTGAAGTTCCAGGCAGTATTGTACTTGCTATGCAGGCTAAGGTTCTGCTTAAACCTACACTTCCTTAGAGAGACTTCCTCAATGGTCCTACAAGAACTGGCCATGGTTATCCCCTGGGCTATTTCTGCAGTGAAGATTTTCTAATGACCCCCTGCTTGCAAAATGAAGGGTTTCAGGAAAAGTTAGACCCCTTACCTTCAAGATAGAAAAATGCAACAATACATTCTATCACAGGGTTTATAGGAGTTTTGTTTTGTGGGATGAAATATGTGCATCAAATTCAGGAATTAAAGATCTGCTTATAGGAATTAAGACTCATTCTGGACCTTTCAGCCAGTAAGGTGCCAAATGGCAAGTTCACACATTAAAATCTGTGCCTCTGCTTTGGCTTTTGTTTCCTGTGGAGTAAGAGCTGTGACCACAGGAGCATCTCAAAACTGACTGGCAGAAGCTTCCTCCCCCCCGCCCATATTTTACGCCATATTACGCCCCCTGTAATTCACATCAGGCCTGAGACGCTCATTTTCCTAACAAACTATTGTTATAATATATATCCCAAAAGTGTCATGTAAGGCAGTGGTTCTTAACTTGTGCTCCATGGACCCCTGGGCATCCATGGACTATGTCTAAAGGGCCTGCAAAATACAGACTGTAAACTGACTGAACAGAATTCACACACACACACACATTTCCAAGTGGGCCCACACCTCCATTCAAAATTTCCAAAGGGGTCAGCCAATAAAAGGAAAAGGTTGAAAACTACTAATGTAAGGTATCATATGTAAACTAGTGACGCACTGGTGATGTATGTATGGGTTATGCATAAGGAGTTACAGATGTGTGCTGGAAATAGGTTCTTAAAGTGTGTTAGGGAGGCAGAGCATAAACTCAGCCTTCTCTAGACAAAGGAATGTGTATGACCTGTCCGACTGGTTTGGTTACAGGCAAAGGACAATGAAAGTACATTTACATCTGATGTAACAAAGCCAGCAAGTGAAATGAGCTGGGAAGATGACTGCTCAACAATCATGCTGCAAGACAGAATCTGCACCCCAGGAAGCCTTCCAGGCTCTTGAGGCAGAGATAGTGGACTTCAAGTAACACAAAGGGAGCAAAAAGTCACTTTAAGAGACTTATGGAGACAGCACACTTTGAGCCTGTGAAAGCTGGCCTGAAGGCAAGAACTGATGGAAACTTGATGCAAGTGAGACATCTGCTTAGACAAAGTTTGTAACTAGCTAAGTTTTAGTAACTAGGAAGTGTTTTGTTTTATTTGTAGCCATACGATAAGTGATACTAAGCAAGAATCAATGTTATCTTCTCTTTATTAATAGACTCGTTCTTGTTTTATTACAAAACTGGCTCATTGCTGTGTATTAACCGTGGAGGGCGAGTCTTCAGCTAGCCTAACAGGCTGGTGTGTACACTCTCTTTGCTGCAAAGCTAATTCCTGTGTGTGTCCAGTGAGAGAACCAGACACTGCAGGGTGGGGAACATGGGTTCACTGATTGTTACCTGCAAGGCAAAGTTTGGGCTTACAGTCGTGAAACTTTTGCTGGCAAGGCAGACAAGCTGATGTGTCAGGGAGCTAACACACAGCTTAGCAGCAGCAGCAGAGCTCACACCGCTCTGCATCAGCAGGAAACACGGCGGCTCACAGTTCTGGATGTCCTAAGCACAAAATGTAATCTAGTCATGGTTACCTCACTAACCAAATCAGCCAAGCTCAGTTGTGGATCCTTTTGGGGCAGTCATTTTTTGCTAAGTTACTTGCATAATAGAAGACTTTTTGCAGGAATCTAGCTACATCTTAGCTCAGTGTCTGATTCAGTGTTTGTTGCTACTGCACGATATGATTGAGAGTCTTGCTTTAAACCCCAGCTCCTAGAGTCATACAACTGAGTCTCCACTCCCACCTCCTTTAAAAAAAACAAAAAAAAAAAAAAAAAAAAACCCTAGCCCTCATAGTAGAGAAAAATTTGAAAGTGGGAACAGAGTGCAACCTAAAGGCTCAGAAGCCAGCAAGCAAATCAAACCCCAAAATTCTTAAAAGATCATGTGGTTTTTGAATACTTGAGGTTGACTATACTGGAACTGTTCTCTTAAAAGCCAGTGACTCCTGACTGAGAGAATGTCCCTGTGGGCACAACGGTCTCTTGTCCAGGATAATCTAAACTCCACTGGATAACAACCTTACCTGCTTTATCACAGCTTTAACTATAACACTAAAAAATAATAATTAACAGCCACAGTTAAAGATCAGAAAGTCTGTCCCTTCCTATCTAAAATCATATGCCAAAGTGTCTGTTTATAGACGGGTTAGGTGTACTCTGCTATCCAGAACTAATGCAATACAGTTATGATTAAATTCTAATTGAAGGGCAACTGGTCCATATAGTGTACACCATATCTGGAGCATTCCTGTTGGCAGGCAATCAGCAGAGCCTACTTTCTGTATATTTCCCCTATGCAAAAGGAATCAGGTAGCATGGCACCAGGTCCAGTCCTCATGTCCCTGAGAAGGGGTGTGACTGTACTTCAGCAGACCGCCCCCCCCCAAACTGCTAGGAGAGCCCCATGAAAGTTAGCAGTAATTGAGTCACCAACATCCAGCCAGAAGTTCAGACTTTGCCTAGTCTCTGGGTTTCCACCATATTGGGGAGGGAGGGGGTGGAGAGGAACTCACTCCCTATTGGAGTCTTGAATACTTGAATACTTGGGCCAACATGGAGGCTGAACAGCTGCTGAAAATTCTATAATCAAGCCATATTTACTCCTGAAGTACAGGGGAGATCCTGGAAATAGATGTGATGTAATTTTCTCTGGAACTATGGCGCAACACTATGTTCAGATACAGGACAATTTCCTGCACAACAGCTGTTTAGATGCCTATTAATTTAACAGCCAAACTTTGCATTGCATAACATTGACACAGACTTAAAGAGAAGCAGCACATTGATCAAGAAAGTCAAGCATCAGCACTTAATAGTAACAGCGATGACCCTGCACTAGTCCGCAAGAGGAAAGGAGAGAAATCAATTACACTATTTGACACCCCCCCACCCCCACACTGCTACTGTCATGCAGTGGCTTATATCCAAGCCACTTTAATCGCTTCCCCTAGGAATGCGAATTCTATGAACATGAAATGCTTCACACGTCAGAGTCCTTAGAGGTCAGACACAGCCTGCAGCCAGTCAAAAGGAGGAAGATGGTGAGGATGACATTTCTTCACAAACAGACCCAGAGACAGCAACACTGATGATTTCTGAACCCCCAAGGACTTAACTATACACGTCCCTGATGACAGGTCAATGAGATGCAAGAAGTGATTCTTCAAACATCACTTGAGAATTATTTGTGCTACTGTTAAGATACTTTAAATCCATTTTTGTTTGTACATTCTTAGTTTTGAATAGTTAAATCATTTGACTGTTCTATAATGTCCTAACATTTTAAATGGGGAAAGAGATAGTGTATTCAGCAATCCATTTAGTTACATAATTGTCTGATCTGGTCAAGATTCAAGTAGATCCCACAGGGTGAAACTGCATAGCAGACTATAAGTTGGAGTAAGAATGCTACGGAGTCTGCAGCCAAGGTGAAAAGAGGGAGTCTTAAAAACCTCACCAGTACTAACATGGATTCAATTTAACGAGTGTTCACAATGGTGGGTGCCCTAGCATAAGAGACTATTGGCTTTGGCATTTTTGCCATGATATTAGTTAAACACTTAAAGGGATATTTTAGACGCGCGCGCGCGCACACACACACTTTTGAGAACTCAAATTCCTTGGCACCTGACCAGAGCTAGGTGGTGTAACAGCAGAGTCTCTTTTCTTGGCCTGGCCATCCTTCCATCATAATGGAGGCACAGCCAGGCCAGATTTGAGTAGTGTTGTGACCCTGCACACCAAGTTACAGCCTCACTCACTCAGTTTGGCCCAGCTGCCCCTCAGTGAGGGAAGGGAGGCTGGGCCAAATTTGAGTGGCATTGTTAATCCATGCACCAGGTCACGGGGCATCTCACTGCAATTTGGCCCAGCTGTCCCTTCATTGGTGACAGAGAAGCAGCTTGGCAAAGCTCAGGTCCTTGCCACTTTTGCAGACTTTCCAGTGCCATGGTAGCTAAATCAATCAGTTTAACAGTAAAAATGCCAGTAGTGGCCAGAACCTATTTACAGTAAGGGTCTCACCAATTTAGTTGAACCCACCGCATCACGGTAGGAATTTTCCTCAAGTGTAATCAAAGCCTGCATATGCCCAGCATGTTAAATAAAGAATCCCTTATGTACTTACTACCGAATTCCATCTCTTTTATTGCAGACCTTTACTAAACATTGCTGGAGGACTCTAGATCCAAGCAGCAAGTGTCAGACACTAGAAATTATTCCCCAACTGTGAAAAAAAATAATGTGGCACTATTCCCTGCTGAATAACAATATGACCTTTGATTTTAACAGTTTGGTTTATTTGAAATGAATTCTTAGAACCAGAGGCAGCCTGTTCAAGTTTTTAGTTACTTTAATTTGCCAACTATCCACTAATGTTTAAATCTATGTTCAAGAGCAATTTCAAAAAACCAGAGTTCTCTTTCAGGAGAATCATTTCTAACCGCTATGATTATGCGCCAGATTCTGGAGTACTCTTCTTTAATCTATACTCACACCCTTATGCAACATTTTAATTTAGAATAACCATGCCATGCCTAATGCAATGGCAGAGAGAAAGTTTCCAATACAGCACAGGGAAAAGTGATAATATTTTAAAATAGGACAGATGCATGCAAGAATCTTATTAGGACAATAACAAATCCTATAGCCTCTCTTAGAATGACAAAAGTGCTGAACAGATGAGCTAATTCTTGGGTCCAGGGCAAAGATATTTTTTCAAAAGCTTGTGCCATCCCTACATGCTCCCTTGTAGTCAGGTGTGGAGCAGCACATACACCTCACCTTAATTTCCCCAATGAAGGCTGTTATGTATCAAAAAAACATTATCTACATCCCTTCCCCACTTATTTAACCAACAGTTCCACACAAACACAAGGAATACCTTCACCCAGGTTTTTCAGCAGGGAGCAGATGCCATCTGAATTTCACTCCCACATCCAGGCCTTTTACCCACAATGCACTCTCAACTTGGATTCCTTCCATGGAGCCAAGGCCTCTGTAGAGCCTTTTTGCCAGCTAAAGCTCTTCTCTCAGCAGCATACAACACTTCACCAGCTGAGCTTCCTACAGTTATCTAAAAGGTTCCTTCCTAAATCCCTTTTACCATCTGCCTCCTCTCACTAAAAGCACCCTCCCACCACCACCACCACCTGGTGCCTTTTATCAGGTCCAGGTGTTCATTAATCAGTTAGCTGCCAACCAACCACTTAATTACATGCAGGTAACCTGAGATACACTCATTCTCCTCAGAGAAACCCAACATAGATAGATGAGGCTCTGACTTCCCTCAAAGGGGCCAGTAGCTTAGTGACATGGCTGTATACCAACATTGCACTTCCCTATTCTGCAGGGTTGCTAAAGGCAGTTCAGCCCACAGTGAATGTTAGAGCAGCCTTGGGGTTGCTCTAATTTATGCTGCATTAGTAATGCTGTCCCTCAGAGCTCGGAATCACCAATTGGTAGTCCCTGTCTAACATGCCCACTATGCTTAGGAAGGGAGGCAAATCAGTAGGGGTGATGTAGACAGCTGTGGTGGTTCTGCGCCAGCCATGGATTTCCTTATGCCAGGGAAGTGCTCAACTGCCCAGTTAGGATAGCTTAGATGCCCCTTTACAACACTAGGGACTTCCTAGGGCCCAGAGTCTGGCCAATGCAATAGATACAGTAAACCAGCTATTTTCAGAGAATCAGATAAGATGCATTTTGTAGGGGCTCTTCTAAGATGGGTATAAAGATATTTCCTTACTAGAGTCAAATGACATTAAATAATAGCTCTGGATCCTATAGCACAGGGAAATAGAACTTCACCAAGCACAACACTGCCTCAGTTTCTACACCACCCAACCAATAGTGACTGTCTTTCTGAAGCTAGGAAAGGACACGGTCTTCTTAAGCTTTGTTGGGGTTAGTCCACAGAGTCACTAACCAGACCTGCAGAATTGTCCCTTCTTTCTAGAAATAAGCATAAGTACACAGTTCTTCCCCAAGACTCAAATGCTCCTTATCCTGCTAATGCCTCTAAAGAGGCTTTCTTGATCAACCACTGAAAGCCCAGACTTGGGCACCTAAAAACAACTGGTGCCTGGGGAACATGCACAAAACACAAAAAATTAACACAACCTCAAGGTTATGTTGACTAGTTCTAAGCAAACCTCAAGAGATTCTATGTTTCCACTGGTTGTAGATTCTTCTTCCAATTCCTTTAGTTTAAAAATCTGACCGCAAAGGGAACTCATCAGCACCAGCTTTCTCACACAGTGCATGGATTATTTATATTAGTTTTATATTGCACATCAGTACGCCTAGTAAAAAAACAATAGGAAGGTAGGCATGAGTAGTCCTGCTGAAATTAATGAGGGTATGTCTACACTCAAATCCCTACAGCTGCACCACTGTAGCACTTCAGTGTAGACACTCACTACAGTGACAAGAGGGGTTCTCTCATCACTGTAGTTAATCCATCTCCCAGAAAGGCAGTAGCTAGGCAGACAGAAGAATTCTTCCATTGACCTAACTCTGCATACATCAGGGATCAGGCCAGCATGGGTAAATCCCTCAGGGGCATGAAAAATCCACACCCCTGTGAGATGTAGCTTTGCTGATGTAAGTTTTCAGTGTAGACCAGCCCTCAGAGTACTTTCAGGAATAAGGCTACAAGCTTACCCACCCTGAAAATGTCTGATTTGCAAACATTAGCAGCTGCCATTTCAAATTTAAGAAAAAATTTCCCAAGGGTTCCCACTAGGAACTATGGGCTCATATGTTTTCATTTTAATAAACAAAGCTATTGTTAATCTTATAGGAGTACAATGAGCATTACAAAATAGCAAGTTTCTTTTTTCCTTTATTTACCTTCCTATCAAATGCATTTAATTAAAAGAAATTGTGGTAAAATTCAAAACTAGCCCACAAGCACATAACCTCTGTGCCAAATTTCAGCCAAGTGTGAAATTCCATGGATTATTAGGTTATTAAACTTCTGGAACAAGAAGTTATAAGAGAAGTGCTGACACAACTGTAGCTCTTAGCAGTAGCAATACCACCATCATAATTTAGAGCTAAACTAGAATGGCATGATTCATGTGTAGTGTGAACAAGGTAAATACCAAATCAGGATAATATTTGTCCTATTGATAATAAAGTAAAGGTAATCTGAAACACAGCACATTATTTCAAATGTATTTTTTGTTTCAGTTAGTCATATGTTTGCAATTCACATTTAGAATTAAATGGTTTAAAATATGAATATATTAAATATAGTTCAAATACATTAGTAACAGTAAAATACAATAATAAAATAATACTTTAGTAGAGGAGCAATTCTTGAAGGAATCCTATTAATGTGTATATGCATATGTACAGTATGTTTACATGTACATAACATTAAATGTGTAAAGGTTCTTATTTCTGAATACAGTAAACTATTCGTGAATGTGTAGCAGTGGCAAGTGCATCTATGTGGATTATCTGCCCTAGTTCCTGCTCTTATTTTTGGAAAGCAATCAGCTCTTCTTGAGAATTTAGCACCATGCTGAGCCACCTTAGGGCTTTCCATGGCCCACCCCTTCACTTTGCATTATCATCTGTTAACAGCTACAGCCTGCGCTGACTGCTTCATTACAGCCAAAGAGAGAGAACAGGGGACCTCTGAATCCTCAGGTTTGAAAATACTGCACAACATTACACTCTCCTGTACTGTATAAAGTGAGCCACTCCTTTTAAACAAACTATGAGCAATTTTTGTCAATAGCTGCTTCAGATAAAAGCTTTGAGGAGATGCTGTTCTAACACAAGAACGTTGCTGATCACCAGTACCCTGAAATTCATTTTCTAGGACTAGAAGACCTTATATTCATTCCAATTTGCTTTAAAGTCAAAACTATGCATAATGACAAGCATATTTTAACTGCTATCAATGAACATCAGTGGCCTAATGCTAAATGGAATCAGCAGCAGACTGTCAGCATTCTGAATGGCTGAGCAAACTTGGGCCCCTGCAAGTTGAAGCTAGACAAATTCAGACTGGAAATAAAATGCACATTTTTAACAGAGAGAGTAATTAACCATTGGAACAACTTAGGAAGGATAGGCTCGGATTCTCCATCACTGACGATTTTTCAGTCAAGATTGGATGTATTTCTAAAAGAGATGCTCTAGGAATTATTTTGGGGAAGTTCTATGTCCTGTATTATACAGGAGATCAGACTAGACGTCACAATGGTCCCTTCTAGCGTTGGAATCTATGAATTGTAAACTGTCTGCTGGCCTTTCAGTCAGGTCTGCTGGCTAGTCTGCTGGCTAGACCTTCTCTTAGTAGGATTATGTGATACACAGATATAAAAATGCTGGTGGCAGGACTACATTAGCGCTCCATTGTTACTGTATGTGGAGCTGCACTGGTGCTGTGGTAATCAAGGGAGAATTTCACAATTCACTGTAGGCACAACCTGCAGGCCCAGTGTAACACCATACATTTCAATAGGGCCTACATCAGATATGATTTTGTCCCAATAAATTTACTTTCTGTGACAATTAAAAGGCAGTAGGTCAATAATTCTACTGTAAGTAGACTCCAGCTCATTCATAAAGATACAGTATATTTAATACAGTGAGAGATACGTATCTCTGTCTGGTTAAAACACAGAAGAAATATGTTTTATAAGCCAATCAGAATGCAGCTTTTTAGTAATATCACCTATCATGTAATATTATAAAATGTACATTCAATATTTAGGGTATTATAAATGAGATTATTATATATTGTCAATCTCCTGCTTTGAAACTATAATATCTCAGTACTTATGTAGCAGCAGAAGACTATTAACCTATGGTAGCTTTGTACTCCAAAATGACCCTTATTAATTATATCTGTAATAGTTGATTTAAAGTTTTAAAAATATTTCCTAGAAATTTTTCAGTGTTTATTTTTAACATTTCGGGTCAGGAACAAAATCAATATAAAATACTAGAAACAAAACAACTGGTTAAAATCAGTGCCTATTGACACTGCATTCAGAATTCTGAGGGGAAACACTGAGAAGAACATGGTATTTGCTGAGACATTTCATTATGTTTTCCAATGTTTCCTCCAGAATCAAAGATTTCATTGAGAAATAAAGTATCCTGCACTAGAAATATTTCCCATCATTCCTAACACAAATGGACAGTGCTTAAAATGGTCTGAAAAAAGCGTGTGTGGGGGGGGTCTATGTATCATAATCTGGCAGTAGCAGCTTTACAAAGACATTGTTTTAAGTGCAGCACTCAGTGACCTGGCTCATTTTAAAAAAAAAAAACTATTTTGCCAGGTCTGTGATACTTCTCCACTTTAAGAACTGCAAGCTCAGTATGTTATTAGCACATGGGGACACCGCGCAGTCAATGTATTATCAGCTGGTGTAGGTATTTTAAACATCAGGCAATGTTATAAACTGCCATAGAACTAGAACGCCCCATGTTATTAACACTGGTGGAGTTTAAATAAGGTTAGCAACAATGGGATATTTTTAGAAAGTGTCCCTAATGTAGACAAGGCCAAAGTGCTTGAGCTTCCCCCTCCCCCCACCTTAAGCCAGTTTTGCAAAAGACTGTCTCCAGCTAAATAGAAATAGCAGCAAAGGTGGAAATTGTCCTCTGCCTGACCCTATTGTGAACTTTCCTCCCCTCAGCCCCATTCACTGGAAACTCAAAGCCTATTAAAGTTTTGGCAGCCAAAGGAGGGTAAGGGGGGAGAGAGGTGAAAATGTGATACTGCAAAAACAAAGTTACTAGGACATATATATTAATATGATTCAATAACAAGTAATCAACATTCATTTTATAGTTACTAAAAACTAAATTGAAGAATTTCATGTAAAAAAATTGGCAAAACCCACTATAGTTGAGCTCTAATTACACTACAAGTATTGTGTGTCAGCTACATTTTAATAACTGATTCAAAATTTAAAAAAACCAAAACAACAAATGAGAAAGAGCATTCTTGTTAGTGCCTGAGGAAGGATTCATCTAAATGGGCAGAAGCTTCTGCAGTCTCTAGAGTCCCAAATTGGGGCAAGATCAGGCCAGTAAGACTGGTCATCTCAGGCCATGGGTTCCACAGGTTGGCAAAATGTTGACAAATGCACTGCATCTGCTCATGCTGCGTTTTCATGGTTGAAAAATCACATAAACCAGATTGCCAAACCACTACCTGCCCAGTGCAAGGAAGGTGGTGTCATGCTGTCATCTATTCCATCAGCTGATGGCGAAGAGAGAGAAACTTCCCCTTTCCCAGGGGTTATTCTGTGACAATAATGGATAAATTAGAAAGCTACTGAGGAGCACAGTTGCATGGTTTTCTCCCCTCCCGTGCCAAAGTGTATGCTGCAGGATAGTAATACATCAATGGTTCCAGCTATATCTAATTCCTATCCCGCTTTACTAGAACTCTGGGTACAGCAGAGCATTGCAGGATTTAAATGGATAGAAGTTCAAATCCTCTAGCTCCTAGAGTTCTATAAAGACAAGGAACACGGTTCTAGAACTTTTGTCAACACAATACATGCTCTGTCCTATGGTAGAAAATAGTCTGTCCTGCCAATCCACACTCAATACAATATTTAAAGGTAAGATAAAATATTTATACCTGTTGCAGAGTAATTAACTCAGAGTTTTTTCTTTAATTTATGACATCTGAGTTTCTCCCTGACTACACCTGCCTTTTACTACCAACACCTTTTATCTTTCATAATTAAAATATATAGTTTTTGTTTGAACAGAATGATGGTGTATTTTCATACTCGATGCAAAGATTTTAAGGGCTTGGCCTTCGGTATACAACATAAAACAAATAATACTCAATGTACTTATAGAAACAGTGAAATGCCAGACCAGATCATTTTTTTAGTCCAATATCCTGTCTCCAGCAGCCACCTGTAGTAGATGTTTCAGAAGAAAGTGCAAGAAACCTGACAGACAAGTAGAGGGTAGTCTCCCTGTAAGGGAAGTTTCTTCCTGATTGCAGCCAGCTAATGCTTGGCTTATGTCCTACAGCATGAAGTTTTATATTCCTTATAAATGATCTTCTCTTTTGTTACTGTGATTATTGTTCATATATAATTTTACATGAGGTAAGGATCTGTAAAATAGAATGAGATTGCTGGGTTTCCTACCCCTCATTTCGTCCAAGCTCTAGTTTACTTCTAGGGATTATTTTGTGTGGTTCTTTTTCAGTCAGGTTTTTAAAAATTGCTTTAAGGCCAGGTTTTTACTTTTTTAGCTTGCATTTGGCTTTATATAGAAGACTAAAGGCTAGTCTACACTATAGACATTACAGTGGCACAGAAATAGTACTGCACCAGTGCCACTGTAGCATCACAGTGTAGATGCTTGCTAGTGACAAAAAGGGTTTTTCCAACAACCTCTTTCCCATCACCTACCCTTCTCCAGTTGAATTGTTAATTGCATGCAAAGGCTCCTGTTTCCCTATAGTTTTACTTCTTCCCACTCTCAGAAGTGAAGTTTAAGGGTGGGATCCACAAAGGGACTTAGACCTTGCCATACTGAGCAGCATGGCACCTAACTTCTAGGTGACTAGAAAAAAAAATCACAGGAATGACACCGTAACCCACAAAGCTGAGTTAGGTGCCTTAATTCCCTGTACAATGAATGTGATACACAAAAGTCAGCACACTAGGCGGGAGCCACATAGATTAGCCAATGGGAGATTCTGGCCTGACAGGGGTGCACTAAGCTCCAGGCCCTCTCAAAAATAGGCACCTGTAGGCAGGCACCAAGCTCTGTATAGCAGTCCACAAATAGAAGCCCCTCTGATGGAGTCAGGCAGCTCAAGTGCCTACACTCTTCCTTGTGGGAATGAGTCAGGAATGTACCTTGCCTTACCCCACCCCACACAAAATGGCCAAAGGAGGTGGTGGTGGTGCCACAACTGTCCACCTTATAACTTTTAACCCAGAGGTTAGAGTACTTATGGGGGATGTGGAAGACCCAGGTTTAATTCCCCCCTCTCTAGCAGCAGAGGTGAAAGAATTTAACAGGAGTCTACACCAGACTCTCAAGTGAGGTGCTTTAACCACAGAAGTGTGGGATATTTTGATGGGGCCTCCCCCTCACTATCTCCTGGTGAAGCTGTTCCACTTTTAATGAACAATGAAAGAGTAACTGGAGCATAGGAACTGGGCCCAGCTCTCCTGCCTCCCAGGTGGACATCCTAACCAGTTGGCTACAGAATCATTGCCAACTCAATGATGATTTAAACATTTAGCCACAGTAGAAGTGTGGTTCTGAGAGTGCGAGAATCATTCTGTAGTCCAGTGGTTTGGACCAGCACATGGGACGGTGAGACCCCACATCCATGCCTCTTACTCCAATCAATCACTAATTATTTATCCACAGTAGAACAACTTCAACAGGAGACACTGAAGAACTCACACATCAGCATATCCCATAGCCTAGTGGCTAAAGCACTCTGCTGAGAGGTGGGAGACCTCTATTCAAATCCTCTCCCCATCTGCCAGAGATTGGGGTAATTGAACCTGGGTCTCCCACATCCTGTGCAAGCTACAAGACAAGCAGCAAAGTTCCTCTTCTTCTTGCCAGAGTTTGAATGGGAGTCAATCTGATAGGCAGACTGAATACATCTACTGGATCCGGCCCCCTCCACAACTTAGTTGGCTTCCTCCAGTTTATGAATCGCTTAAGCAGGAAGATAGGAGACCAGACTTATAGTGGGAGGTAGTGCCTGTACCCAGAGGCTGAAACATAGCAACCAAGGGAGCTCTTATTCTGAAAATTTAGGCAGCAAGTTTCAGCACCTAGAGGGGGCAGCAGTTTTGTGGCTCACAGTGGAGCAAAAAAGGATTGTGGTGATTTTGGTACTTAAATGTAGGACTTAGGCTCCTATGTACATTTGTGGATCCCACAGTCAATCTTGATTTGTTACATCAGTACACATATAAACTGTAACATGTGTATTACAATACTATATAGAAATACCACCAACAGAAATATAAGAATTGCATGTAGTCTTTTGAACATTGGGTGTAGAAAGCAGTAAATACATATAGCTATTGTCCAGTTGAAGCAAGCATTTTATTTTACTGGAGGGGAAATATGATTTAGAAGGGGTTAATAACTGCAACTTCTCTCTTAAGTGTTGTTTTGCTGACATCTATAATTCAGAGTACTGAAAAACTGAATAATCAATACATGTTCAATGCAATGTTCAACTTAATGTTAAGGACAGGACCTGCAATGTATCTTATAGATCAACACTACTTGCTAACTAAAACAGATGTAAATTCATATACTTCTATGAAAAATAAAGTTTATGTATAGTGATTTAGCCTGTATAATTAATGGAAGCAATGCCACATTTGTAAGATAAAACCTGAGAAATGAACAGTTTGCTTGATTTATTGATATAAGTATTATCTCAATAATGTAGGTAAAGTTAGATATAATTAATTCTCTGACACAGCTGCTTCAGTTTTACATTTCTAGGTATTTCCTAAAGTGAGCTTAAAATGTTTGAATTGTCCTTATATGAAATAGCAAATACCTTTTTTAAGTTTATAAAATATCAATAAAAACATTTACCAAATCTTTTAAGTTCCATAACAGTAAAATAACTTGAACAGAGCATTTAAACAAATGCTTGCTTCTTTTTTATTTCAAATAAAGGTTTCCTTATACATCCCACCTTCTGCTTATTGGAGAACTCATAGCTTGTTTGAAGCTTTCTTTTATCTAGTGATAACACTGCTCCCAGTCAGCATTATGTAATACTACATTATAGTAAGGGGGTAGCGATTTGTACACAAACATGGTTACTTTTAAGAACAGCCGGGGTCCCCTGCAGAAGGTACCTTATTGAACTGATTATGAGGTTCAAGATATAGTGTACAACCATGTTCACAGCCCTCTGCCTCAAACTGTTCTTCATAACAGGTTACCAGCCAGTGGGGAACCAACAGGTAGTGCATGAAACACTAGTGTGTTTCTTGAAAGTTATGGGGAATATAGTTGATCTTTCAAGCTGCTGTAGACGCGACTCCCATTGACAGCATCTTATAGGATCCTTCAGACAATATCTATTCGGAAGAGGTTGGGCAGGGAGGAAAGAAAGAAGAGTGTTTACATGGCTTTGGCCAAGGAGCACAGAGAATCAGTTTCCCCACAAAATCTACTTTACCAGCCATTAAGCTCTCAGATGAAGGAGAGGGCATGTTCCACAGCATACAGTCCTCACTTATGAGCCATAAAAAGAGACTAGCATTTCAATGCCTCCTTGTACAATGGTAGCTTACAACCCACTAATTAGGGGAGAGGAGAAGGGAAACTGGAAGTTTGGCAATATAAGGCAAATCTGCCTCAGCCCTTTTAGGATAAAAAGGTATTACATAAAAATGTAGAATAAGATTTGATAGGTACTGATTCACTACATCTGAGGCATTTTGCAACACTTTCATTCAAAATCTTCAAAGGTGAGGGTTTTTTCTTTTTTAAAAGCTGTTATGTGCTACAAATTGTACGAACAACTGTACCCACATAATTTTGAAAAAAGTGGCCCCAAATATTTCTGTCAAAGCTGAACAATCTTAAATCACTATACACAAGTATGTGAGAGCAATTAAAAGATTACTTTGTATTGATAACACCATTGAGATTTCAAGTCAGTGCAAGGGTTTTACCCATGTTTCCTGTAAAATCAAGAAGAGGTGTGGCTGAATCCTCTGCACTGTTTGAAGATTTCAACCTACATCTGTTTACAATGAAAAAGTACCTTGTGTAAATATTAGAAATGCAACATATTTCATCTACATAGTCACAAAAATGCTTTCTAGCATAAGATATGCTAAACCAAGTAAGAGCATTATAGTCTCAGCTTATTAAAGGACTTAATATTATCATTGTATAGTCAGTTAATATGATATATGATTTCAGAATTTTGAGAATTTGAGAGCTGGACCATTAAATATGTATGTAAAATCTAAATCTATTCATGAGAAGGTAAAGTTTACAATACACACCACCACTGCACAAGAAGACAGAGAAGTGGCTATAGCTAGAAGCAAACAGAGTTCTGTGAAAAACATATGGAACATAATACAAACATGCCATTGATATTAAGTCTTTAATGAGATACCTGTGATTTATAACATTGTCACATTTACAAATCTCACATTTATAAGAGTTCGATTTTCATGCAGATATTTCTACTGCTATCGAGAGCGAGATCTGCACACAGAGGCCAACAAGAACACTTCACCGCAACTCAAGGAAGTCAAACACCTTCTCCCTGCAGACTTGTTTTGAGTTGTGTTTATTGAGGTTTAAGAAGTTATCCATGTTTTTATAAATATAGACATTACTGAGTAAGTGACTTTCAATGTCACTAGTGCAGGTACATACATAACCAACATACAAAAGCTCCACTGGAAACTAATTCAGTTCTTTCAAAAGGACTAAGATTTCATTTAAAAAACAGCTGTCACTTTCAATAATTGAAAACACTAAAGTGCATTTTTGGTTACCTCTGGACAAACAGCTGCTGGCTATAAAATTTGATTTTATACAGATATCAATAGGTTACATTGATTGACATTCAGATTTCTAGCGGTTATCCCCCTAATACATGGCAATAGGTAAGAATGAATTAACTTTGCTGGTTGAGTAAGAGGAAATGAATCTTGCATTGTTCCTTAAGTCTGATATTTCTAATGGAAGTTTCAAGATAATCTAACATTCTGATAAAGTTTTACAGCACCACTAAAGTTAGTCTTAAAATTCAGGCTCTATTTTAGTCCTTTTCATTTGCTAACCAAGATGTCTAGACAACTTGTTTGAAGTTCTGTACCAGTAAGAAAAACTATTCTCCCTTCTCAGATGCACTGTCCTGCCCAGTTAATACTGTTTGCGCATTTTGTAAACAAGAACAGTTTAAAGCATAATTAAAGCAGAACACAGGCCATCTTTAAACTTACGTTTTCCCAGTGTCAAATGTTTCAAGTGTATAAAGCTTCTTTACATTCCTAAACACAAGCACTGCAAGAATTGTAATAAAAAAAAGTCTATCCTGAAAGTGACCTAGCAGTATAACTAACAAATCTGGGCATTTTTGCAGATACAAAAAGTGTGCTCTGTTGACTAGTTCTCTTTAGGTTTCATTATGATCAAGTTTTATTGCCGACTGTCATCTAGAGCTAAAAATGCTGTACTGGTAAAAATCTTGGGAGACCTAAGCTGCTGTACACATCTCCTTTACCGCAACAACAAATTTAATTTTGTGTTGATAATTTGGGCATGTCACAGTAACTTAATTTTTTGAACAGAAAACAAGATTTCTGGAACAAGTCTCCATACGACATGAGTATATTCTAAACCCAGTTAGCACTGTATAACAATGCATAGCTATTTCTAAGAAGACTACACACCAAATCATGCTACATGTTGGGAAAACTGATCCATGCTCTTGCATGTTGTGTACTTGTCTAACAAGTCTTACTTGTATCAGTTGAAGAATCACAGCACTGAAGTTTCAAGTATTTGAACTAAAAGTGATTCAACTTCAAAAGTGCCAAATTAAAAAACATACCATAGCCAAACTCTCTCATGAAAATCATTACCAAACAAGCAAGATAAAAAACCCCAAGGCTCACAGCCTCCTGAAATAATGGATTGCTAACTCCATACACGTTGTTGAAATCAATATTTTTAAAGCTGTATATATTCACCTAAACACTCCACTTACAAGCATTAGAAGTTTAAAAACACTGAATGCCTTCAATGCAAATTTCTTGCAAAAATGCACCCTCAAATATATGAATACAACACCAAGCAGAAAACTCTCATTTTATTTGGCTATTTAGACATCCAGGTCACATTTACTCACTTATCTGTTTCCTGATAACTTTATACTACTTTATAGGGCATCAGAAATAACAGTGCCAGAACGTTGGAAAAATATTTTCTGTTTTTGCTTTTCAAAAGGTTCTGTCTGCACAACTTCCACAAGGCAAGGTTGTGCAACCGATTGTTTAACATAACAAGCAGGTCAGGCTTTGGAAGCTGTTATGTCAAATTCTGACCATGGAACTACTCTAAAATAGAAGTGTGGAAACAGAACTCATCTCTTCTTTTTCTGCTGTCTCAACATTTTTCGACGCTTAATTATCATATCGTGTAGTTTTTCAAGTCCTTCTTTGAGTCCATCCCCTATGATCGCACACGTAGGCTGCAGATGCCAGGGAGTAG